>NW_026526843.1:9791376-14591376 GCF_024362965.1 Panthera pardus | reverse complement strand
TTTGGAAGGTATGAATTTTTACTTATGGTTAGTGTTGCAAATGTTTTATGTGTACTTGAATAGAGTGTCAGGTTTAAGTTTTTCAGGTTGTAGAGTTTAACACACATCATTTAGCTCTACTTTATGGTATGTAAGTGCTTTGTCCTTATTACTGAAGAGAGTATTTTCCAAAGGTAGCACTAACGCTCTCATCCCCTGTGTTTTTCTGCAATGAGGCTTGCCACTCTCCCATCAAAAGAGCCTGCTTCTCGAAATACGTCAGAGAAAGACAAATACCGTATGATTGCTTTCACTCACATGTGGAATTCAACAAAACAAACAAACAAAGGGGAAAAAATGAGAGAGAGAGAGAGAGATCAAGAAACAGACTTAACTATAGAGAACGAAAACTGATGGTTCCTAGAGGGGAGGTGGGTGGGGGGATGGGTGAAATAGGTGATGGGGATTGAGGGGTGCTCTTGTCATGATGAGCACCGGGTGATGTATGGAGGTGTTGCATCGCTATTTGTGCGCCTGAAACTAATATAACACTGCGTTAACTAACTGAAATTAAAGTCTGCCTCTCCAGAAACCGGGCAAGCCCATTGACCGTTTTGACCACTAAGATATTTATTACAGAAATGGCACCGTGCGAGTTCCAGGCACAGCACAGAACAGCTCCTGCCTCCAGTCTCTTGGAAGCCGGACACCAATACGAGGGGGCTGTGAGGAAACCCTAAACCACGTGGACAGACTGACGGCTCCCACCTTTTGCAACCACCCCAGCCCGTGAACCAGACACGTGAGCGAAGAAGTCTTCGGTCGATTCTATCCATGGCACTTGGTGGGGGGCCGGTGAGAACCACTCACCTATGCTCGGTCAGCACCGAGAACTGTGAGAAATAATACATTATTTTTCCAACTGGAAGCAATGAGGTGTTCTGTCGTGCAGCCAAAGTGAAATGCTCTTATTTATGCAAATGGCATGTCAAGGGCAAAAGAGGCAAAGTAAAGGATATCTCTACTTACTTTCCAGAGACAGGGGCGGGTGGCTCCCGAGGAGGTCTACAGATGGCTTCACAGGTCAGGGAAAGGGGACTGGCTTGAGGTTTTCATCATGGTTACGGGGGTGGGGCCGGGGTGAGGGTTCTCCCTGGGTGGGCCAGGGCCTCCGTGGTTTGAACTTCCCATCGGCACCAAAGGAGGAGGCGCCGACTTTCTTAATTAGCACCTTGCCCAGACGTAAGGCAGGAGGAGGAGCACTGGAGCTTGAAAGCCGTCAGTAGTTAAACAACAATGGAGTCAGGCCCTTTATTATAGCTGTGCTATTACATTGTAAATTTTGATGCTATATTATTTGGTACATAAAATACATAACCTAGGGGCACCTGGGTAGTCAGTTGGCTAAGCGTCCGACTCTTGATTTCAGCTCAGGTTGTGACCTCACGGTTTGTGAGTTCAAGTCCTGCATCAGGCTCTGTGCTGACGGTGCGGAGCCTGCCTGGGATTCTCTCTCTCTGCCCCTCCCACGTGCACACTCTCTCTTTCTCAAAATAAATAAATAAACTTTAAAAGATTCACCTTTTAAAAAAATTCATAACGTGGGGCACCTAGGTGGCTCAGTCCGTTATGTGTCTGATTTCAGCTCAAGTCATGATCTCACGGTTCGTGACTTCGAGTCCCGCATCGCACTCTGTGCTGACAGCTCAGAGCCCGGGGACTGCTTCAGACTCTGTGTCTCCCTCTCTCTCTGTCCTTTCACCGTTAATGCTCTCTCTCTCTCTCTCTCTGTCTGTCAAAAAGAAAGAAACATTAAAAAAAATAAAAACATAATAACCTAAAATCTAAACTTAAAAAAAACATTGTTATTCATTTCTCATTACGAACTACCCTTTGCTGTACTAATACTTTTTTCTTTTCATAGTTTTATTTAAATTCTAGTTAGTTAACACACAGCATATTTAATACTTTTCTTTTTAAAAAAATTTTTTTAATGTTTTTAGTTTGGACACAGAGAGAGACAGAGCATGAACGGGAGAGGGTCAGAGAGAGGGAGACAGAGAATCTGAAGCAAGCTCCAGGCTCTGAGCTGTCAGCACAGAGCCCGACGCGGGGCTGGAACTCACGGAATGTGAGATCATGACCTCGGCCGAAGTCGGACGCTCAACCGACTGAGCCACCCAGGCGCCCCTAATACTTTTGTTTCTGAATTCAACAGGTCTGATACCAGTATAATAACCTATTTTTTAGAATTTTTGTTTTTATTCATTTAAAATTTATGTAGATGGAAATGCACAGCTCTTAAGTATACATGTGCTGGATTAAAATAAAATAAAGTAAAATAAATCTGTCCATGTAACCACCACCACATAGAGCATTTCTATTACCCCCAGATATTTCCTTTTACCCCTTTCAGTCAATTCCCACCCCTATTGTCAATCACTATTCTCATTGTTCTCCTCATACTTTTCACCGATCTTGATTATCACATACATGGAATCTTAGACTCTGTACCCTTTTGTGTCTGTATTCTTTCACACAACATGGTTTTTTAAACACTGTATTAAGAAGCATTTCAAATTTACTAAAAAGTTACAAGAGTTTGAATGTGAAAATCCACATACCCACCCACTACAGCCTACCGCTACCCTCTTACTATACCTGCTTTCTCACCTATCTGTCTATTCACCAATACATATTAGATTCTGATGCATATAGATATCAGTTCACGCGGGGCTTGAACTCATGGACCGTGAGATCATGACCTGAGCCGAAGTCAGACGCCCAACCGACTGCCCCAACATGCACATCTTTATAGTTGAACATGTTCTTATAGGTCCTTTTCTCTTTTAGTGGTAAATTTAATATATAATAAAATGTTCAGGTATTAGGAGTACTATTTGTTGAATTTGGTCAAATGTATACATTTGTGTTGCCTAAACTTTCAAGGTGTAGAATATCGCCATCGTTCCAGAAAGCTTTCCTCATGCCTGTTTTTAGTCAAACCTCACCTTTACTTGAGATTTCTAAGTGCCGCTTTAGCTATATCCATAAACCTTATTTTAGAATAGCTTTAGTTATAGAGTCATACAACATATTGTGATAGGTTACATTGTATTACTATTCATTTAAAAACGTTTTGTAGTGTTACTTTTGATCACGAAAGGCTGTGTGGGCTATGCTTCATGGATGCAGATTTAGTTTTCTTCTACTTTGGTATTTTACAGTGTGAAGGTTTACATCCCATCAGGAGGTCATAAAGTAAAGTCAGTGGCCTATATAGTTGGCTAACATCTAAAAAACTAAATCATATGTACCAAACAGAATGCAAACATATAAGAGAGTTAACTGTCGTTTGTTACAATTTTGTTTCAACTGTTGTTTTGTTACATTATTGTTTCAATTGTGTGTGTGCACACGTGTGTGTGTGTGTGTGTGTGTGTCCACGTGTGTGTCCAGCAGGTTCATGTGCATACATGCATGTGTACATACATGCATGGGTCTTGATAAATGAAGTATCCTCCTATAAAGCTGCAGTGAAAAGGGCAGAAAGTCACTGCTATAGAAAATCGAGTTTCACGTAGGAGAATAATATGATTACATTTGCATTTTATCAATACGACTCTGGCAGAAGTTTGGTGAATAGATTACAGGTGGGCAAAAGTACATGTGAGGAGAACAGTTAGAAACTTATTACAATGGTCCGGACAACAGATGGTTACTGCCCAACTAACACATTAGCTCAAGGTGTAGAAAGAAAAGGAGAGATGTACCAGATAAAGAGACTTCATAATTGATTGAAATTAGAGTTGAATGAGAAGCCTAGGCTGACTCACATATTTCTTGGATGGCTGCATAACGCCATTAATCAGATTAGAAAATAACAAAGAAGGAGCACATTTGCAAGGGAAAACATATTAGGATTTGGCTGTATCTAGCGCAAGATTTCTGCCTTCGTCTGTTTGGGCTGCTCTAACAAAAATACCATAGACTGGGTGACTTATAAACAACAGAAGTTTATTTCTCACAGTTCTGAAGGCTGAAAAATTCAATATCAAAGTGCCAGCAGACATGGGGTCTGGTAAAGGGCCAGCTTCCTGGTTCGTGGATGGCCTTCGTCTTGCCGTGTCCTCACAGGGTAGAAAGAATGACAGAGCTCTCTGGGGTCTCTTCCACGAGGGCACTAATCCCCTTAGGATGGCTCTGCCCATGTGACCTCATCACCTCCCAAAGGCCGCCCCTCCTAATACCATCACATTGGGGATTATGTTTCAATTATGAATTTGGGGGGCTACAAACTTTCCGTCTATGGCAGGCAGTGAAAGATATCCACTTAAGGGTATCCACACATTTGCCTACATAACGCCAAGAGAGCTATCTAGTCCAGAAATACAGATTTGCAAGTTATCAAACCATAAGTTGTTAAACCTTACTAGTAGTTGAGATTGTTCAAAGAGTGAATATGATAAGAATAGAGATCTTAGAATAGAGCTCCTCCGAATACCAATATTTTGAGTCTAGGAAATAGGAGAGATCAAAATAAGGGACTTAGATTGAACTATGATAAAAGAAAGAAGGAGTAGGTTCTGGAAGCTAAGAATACTTCACAAAAGAGTTGTTGAAGTGCCAAATGCTGCAAAGAAATCAAATAAAAAAGAATTGAATTTAGCGACCAGGAATCAGTGACTTTGGCAAAAGCCGTCTCATTCAATTTTGACAATATCATGATGTTGGAAGCTCTGGTATTGTGACAAACGTTTAACCAGCTCTCTGAAAAAGACAGACGGGGTGGACGTATACTCTTAGTGAATTTCAATGATACTAAGGATTGTGCAGCATGCAACTTACAAATACTATTAAAATATACAACACTCTCGATTGTAAACTGTCAATTCTATTTAGTCAAGTTATCCTCACAGAATCCTTTTGTTGATTTTTGCCAAACTCCTATATTCTGGCCACAGCTGGTGAATCAATGTAGTTCTCTCATCAATGTTGGTTGATATTTTCACTTACGATGAAAGGGAAACATCAAAGGTGAATATCAAAACTCAACTCATTCTGTCTAGAACAGGAGTCAATTTTGGGTAAATTGTAGGATAGTTTTCTAACATTGGAAGAATAGGTCATTCATTTCTGCTCTTCATAACGTAATGGTTACAGGTATGAACACTTTTAAGCTTAATCTGCATTACTAACACTTTCTATCACTGTATTAAATCTAGAAAAGCACCAGAACAATAATCCAAGCTCTGGTTTGTATCATTTTGCTGATTTCCATGGTGTAAATACTCCCACCATGCAAACTACCAACAGGTCACTGTTCAGGGAGCTAGACAGAGATACACAGCAGATACACTGTATATTGTTTCCAGCATACAGATTCAATAGATGTAATAACCTCAAGAATTCAGAAAAAAAAAGAATTCAGGTAATAAAGTATAACAAAACAGGAAGTTACGAGTTTTGAGTATTACTTACCTTATAAAAATGTAATTCGTTTGCCTCCAGGTTTATATAATTTATTTTCAATGGTGGCTTGAAACATCCCTGAAAAGTTAACAACTGCCCTTCGCACAGCAAGGAGAATAGTCTCAGACATGAATCTGGTGACTGTGGTCTACTCTTGGGTCCAGCAAGTATGATTTTGATCAAGCAACTTTACCATTTGGAGTCTCGATTTCCTCATCTTCAAGTTAAGGATCCAAACATTTATTTTGAATGTTCTTAGGATCCTTAGAAATAATGAATATAACTCACACATGTTAGACCCTCAGTATATAGAAACCGTTATCATTCTTTTCCTTAGTGTGAAAGACTGGTGATCAGAGTCCCATGTGCATTTGTTGTTGTTGTTAAATTATTTTTTAACTTTTCCGTATGGTCTCTCTTGACTTGGAAGAGCCCAGTTGGTTTTGAGAATACCTTCTTTCTTTTTAACTGAATTTCCCATTAAAGTTTCTAATACTGTTAAGGGTTTTGCAAAATTGACTGTAATTCCCATGCTGTCTGACTGGTTAGGCATTTCCTTCTTTGAATTCCTAGCAGAAGAGTTAAGTGGGGAAGCATGATGCAATTTCAGGAAGATCCTAAAAGTGCCATCTGATTAGGTGATGACTGATGTGAAGTCATATATCCAGCAATTATTCACATAGGCCTGGGGCATGGGCAGAGGGAGGAGATTCAGCTATTGTGAGTCTCAAAACAAAAGCGAGTCTGTTCTCTAAAAAACTCATCTTTCCCCTTTTCAGTTCTTTTGACTCTTTCCCACAGATGTGGTATCCTTGACATCATCCAGAAATGGTTACATCTACTGAGCATTTGAATGTCAGATGAATGGCCTTGAATACTGCTTTTGAGTGTTGTATTTCATTTAATCTATTTATAAGTTCTATTTTGCAAAGGGAAAATCTATTACCTTCTGAAGTCATATTAATAACTACTTATCTTTGTGTTTGCATGACATTCCCCTTAGGATTTGTGATATCAAAATCAAGCTCGATAGCAATCTAGGTTACTTAGGCAAATAAAAGAGAAACATTTGTGTCTCAAGCCCAAGGTTTTAATCTAACATAACAGAATGGCTATTTTTTACCCCTTAAAATTATCTCTATTGAAATAACTTCTCAAAGAAACAAAAAAATATTTAAAGTGTCCAATTTGCTACATATCATCACTCTTTCAACACACAATTTAAAGCTAATGTGGTTAATGGAAATAAAAGATGACTACAGATGCTTTATATTAAAAATCATTTCATATCATCAAAAAAACCCACCTTAAGCCTATAAAAATAATCATGAGATTCCAAATAAGATCATTCATTATGATATTTTAGCTGGGTTTCAAGACCACATTCATGTAAGAAAACTCATGTGAATGAAAGTACAGGCAAAATGTGACGATGCTAAGAAAATGAATGCCCATTGAAGAACTTACAGAGTAAATTATCAGGGCGATTATTCAAAAAAAAATTTTTTTTTTTACTCTCTCCTTCTAGTCCCTTGGGAGGAGTGTACTTCATGGCCCCCTTGTGGTTGGGTGAAGTCACACGGCTAGTTTGGACTAAGAGTTCTGAGTAGAAGTAACAGGGCATAGTTGGACCAGGGCATTTAAACACCAGTTTGAGTCCATCCAGATCTCCCTCTCCCCCTCTTCGTCTCCCTCCTCCCCTCTTCCCCCACCCTCTTTCTACCTGGGAGGTAGCCTCTAAAGGCTTGGTCTTTTTTAGTGAAAGAAGCGGCTTTGTTATTTATGTCGGATCCCACATAGGACACTTGATAGTTTATGCTAATGAGGTGACTTGTGTTGAGCCCCTAGATAGTTTTTACCAAGGAAATAATTTATGATGGGAGCTGGCCATGTCAGAAAGACCCATCGTGTGATTAAAGGGTTGAGGACAGCCCAACGTCTAGGGAGCAGGAGGTTGAATTCAATCTCTTAACCAGTGATTCAATCAATCATGCCCACATAATGAACCTCCAATAAAAAGCCCCAGTAAAAGTCGTGACACCAAAGCCTGGGTGAGCTTCCCTGGTTAACAATACTCTGTGCGAGGAGGGGGAACTGTTCTCACTCCACAGGGAAGAGGCTGCCTAAGCTTCACATCTGGTACGTGCCCAAACCTTGTGCCGTCTCTTCTTTTAGCTGGCTCTGGACCGTATCTACCTATGTCTCTCAAAGCCACGGGTGCAAAGCTTCTTCTTCATTGGCTTTTCTTCTTTGTTGTCAAGTTCTAACTCTACACACAAAGACGTTTTTGCCAGCCTTCTTCCAACATCCGCCGTTTTAATAGAATCACAGCCACTTTGGCCACTTTTTCTCTGTCTCCTCTGTTGCTTCATCAACATCCCACACCCAAATGTAGCAATCTTCCAAATCCTCATTCTAGGTTTTCTCTGCTTCTGTTCTTATGCTCTCTTCTGGGACGTTAACCACTGCTTCCAAGCTTAGTTTCCTGGATGTTTTTTTGATAGTTTTCCTTTTCTATTAGGGTCCAAATTGCCATTTCCAACTGCCTCGTCTATGCCCCATAAGGATGACTCGTAAGTCCATCAAACCCACAGTCTAGAGCAATGTACAAACTTCACCTCAGCTTTTTCCTGGTCCTCCTCCTCTTTCTGCATTCTCTACTGCAGCGATCGGCCATTATGACAATTCTGTCATCATGTCTCACTGGGATATTTAAAAGCTTCCTAAACTGTGCTAACTCCATTTATATTTCCTTCTTAAAAAAATTTCAGACTCCCAATTGCTAGCATGATAACATTTATACTCCCTAGCCTGGTACTCAAGACTTCCAAAAATCTCATCTCAAACACCCTTCCAACCTTATGTTCTATTTCTATCCTTTACATGTACTCAGTGTTCCAGCCCAACTGAGTTAGTTGTTATTCTCCATTAACCTCCTCCGTATCCCCCTCTCTGCTTTTGCTAATATTGGAATAAATAACTGAGGTTCTTCTCACTCTGCATATCCAAAGTCTTACCACCCTTTCAGGCCCAACTCTAACCTTAAACACACATTTTGTATTCATGCTGACTACAGCCACAGATGTAGGTTAAGAGGTGTTCTTGCTGCTGTCCTGGCCCAAGGCGACCCCTAGTGGTTAGACCTGCCCAGATCACTTCCCGGTGAAGGTAATGGCTTCAAGTCTGAACACAACTGAATCACAAACTGAACACAAACTGAAATCGGACGTTATCTTTCCACTTGTGTGGTAAGAAATTATATAGGAAAATATAAGGTGAAGTAAGGTAACATATTGCTTGAGGCCTTACGGTTTTCTAAGGGATACAAATAAACTATGAACTACTGGTATATAAAGACTCCTAGAGCCACGAAAATGATTTTCCTAGATAGAGTAGCCTTTTAAAAAAACTAAGCGTTTAAAAAAACTAAGCCAGGTATCACATGTTTTTACTCATATGTGGAAGCTGAGAAACGTAACAGAAGACCGTGGGGGGAGGGAAAGAAAAAGAAAAGTTACAAACAGAGAGGGAGGCAAACCATAAGAGACTCTGAAATACAGAGAACAAACTGAGGGTTGATGGGGGGGATGGGAGAGAAGGGAACACGGGTGAATGACGTTGAGGAGGGCACTTGTTGGGATGAGCACTGGGTGTTGTATGTAAGCAATGAATCACAGGAATCTGCTCCAGAAGCTAAGAGCACACTGTATACACTGTATAATAGCTAACTTGACTATATCTATCTATCTACATCTATATCCATATCCATATCCATATCTATATCTATATCTATATCTAGAGAGATATAGAGTCTCTCTTAGCCTTGTGTATCTCCTGCATCAGAGTAACAGAATTACAGTTAAACAAAAAATGTGTCAATTTTTTTACTGTCTGACTCCCTCCACTAACTTATGAGCTCCATGACGGTTGGAGTTTGTCTGAGCTGTTCACTTGGTATAGTGCCTGCTACATAGCGGGGACTCATAAATTTATGGAATGAACGATCTTGCCCCCACAGAAGTAGGAACCCATATATTTGTTAAATGAACAAACTTTCCCTGCAAAGGTTTTACTCAACATTTCTCAGTGTTAGAAACAAAATTCATGTTTGTATTCTGTGTTCCATAATCTGGTACATATTATTGTGCAACTCTACTCTTTTTGCCTGGGCCGCAGTTTCCCCAGCCTGGTCGTCTGAGAAAGCAATTGCAACTCCTACTGTAGAAATAAATATGATTTACATAAAACCTCACATCTTCGCGTCACTCCCTTTTCTTCAAATGATACAGCTCGGGTTTTCATGACCGAGACTTGAAATTTTTGAGCCAAGTGCATCACTTAGATGTAAGCTAACTGTTCACAACGTGCCTTTCTAATATGGAAAACACTAGCTACAATAGGATTCGATGTTGTTGGAATGCTAAGTCATTCCTTTGAAAAATGAGTATGTTTTGAGGCCTGCAGAACGCAATTAAATCAATCTAAATTTGCAGAATGAAGAAGTAATTTCTCATCATTTTCCATTAGCTTATTTTGTTTTCTTTTCATTCACATAAAAAATTAGGAGAGAAATCTTCAATGACTCCCCATTATCTATGGAATAAAGTATGGGGGCTTCTTATTCTGGTATTAAGGTCAACCACAAGTGTTGCAATGGTCTGAATAATTGCCTTGAATGAATCAAACTGGCACACCCAAACATTGGCCCCAAGATGATAATCAGATATAGCTATTACTTACTGAGAGGTAAGATTAGGCATTTGAACCTATTCTGAATTCTTACAGTGATCCCGAGGTAGGTATTATTGATACCCTTCTCACAGATTAGGAAATAGGCTCATAAATGAAGAATAACAGAAAAGAGATCACAGGAAGGGTCTGAGCTAGAATTCAGCCCCAGCTGTGTCTGGCTCCAAAGCCTATATTTTTTCCATTGAGGTATGCTGCTCCAAAATGACAATGATTAATAAAAAAATCAGAGTCAGGGCGCCTGGGTGGCTTGGTTGGTTGAGTGTCCAACTTCAGGTCAGAATCTCATGGTTTGTGAGTTCAAGTCTCACGTCCGGCTCTGTGCTGACAGCTCAGAGCCTGGAACCTGCTTTGGATTCTGTGTCTCCTCTCTCTGCCCCCCCCCCCCCCACCAAATAAATAAACATTAACGTTTAAAAAAAATAAATGATCAGAGTCTACACCCAATTAGTACTGAGGCAGATTCCAAGTCTATTGTAGCCAACGCAGGTTAGCAGAGACCCATCCCTTAGTTCGCATGCACACACTGGCTCTCCCACAACCGTATCTCCATAAGCTATGTAGCAAAGAATCTTCCAGTGTATTCTGAGGCTTCATTTTACTATCACCATAGTTTCTTCTTCCCAGTTGGCCGCTATTAATTTTTCTTATCATAAAAAAGGTTTGGGGGCACATTTCAAACTCCCATTTCTCCTCTAACCACTTCCTGACATCCTACATACGTGGCTTATCAACACAGGAAACCCTAGGTAATTATGTCTCACTTAGGGATTCGGCCTCAGCAGGGTAACCCCAGGCCCTAGGGAGCTCCGATAAATCCATTTAATAGAAGCAAGATAAGTTGACTAAACCAGAGGACACGCCCAGTGGCCTTATAGTCATCTATTTCCGAGGCCTCACCCTAGGCTTTTATATCGTGATAGTGCTATTCTAGGTTCATTTATGCTGAAAGTTCAACTCTCTATCTCTACAGACCAGTTTGTCACAGTGAATTCTATGACAGCAGATATGATTCTTCTATGTGGAGTAAACTGAGGGAAAAGGGCTTTGAACTTTGCTTGAGCATAAGTTTTGGAACGAGTTTCTGGACAGTATGTGAAATTTTTATGTGAATCATAGCACATACATATCCAAAAACATTTGAGGGGGATGGGTCCACTGCTTTCATCAGATTCTCCACAGGATCTTTGAATCCTCTCCCCGAACTGAGAACCACTGCCTTTAAGTTTAATGTGTAGCTAACTCTTCCCTGACTGTTATTCTTCTCTTGTCCACTCAATGAGTTTGGCAGGCAGGTTGGTGGTCAAACAAGTATACGGCTATTGATCTGCCTGGGGGTGGCATTAATGGAGTCTTAATGGGAAATATGCAGTGTAGAACAGCTGATAAGGTTGAAAAAGCACATAGAAATGTGTGAGTAAGTCCTAGGAAGTAATAAAGTGTTGGGGTATATATCTTGGGCACCTAGTAAGTTCTGCAGAGCACCAGACGAAGAATTAAGAGATCTTGGGTCTTGTTAGGATACTCACAAATAGTAGCTTGACTCTCATCAGGGAAAGAAATAGCCCCAAGAGCATTAACCCCTCTTTGAAGATTTATCTCTCTTCTCTAAAGCCCTATAATCTCATCCAAACATTTGAAGAGCCCCTCCTTTACAGTGTGCTGGAACTTCTAAACGTAGCAAAATACACTGCAGTATTTGGAAAACACGACACACTAAAGAGAAGAAAAGCACATTGACCCTTCCGCCCTGTAATTTTCTTTTGTCTTGGCAGTAATATTACAAAAGCATATTCATGTGGTAAGTGGGATACAATGGGTGAGTGAGGGTGCATGATTCCCTGCCATTGTTAACCCCAGTCTACTCCTTAATAACACTGTGTCCACTCAAATTCCTATCACAAAGCCCTTGGCACTCTTATGCCTTATTGTGCTGTTACTAGTTTCCACTTCAGTTCATATCATAATATGTTTCATTTAAATCCCAGTCTATCAAATTCATCTTCACATTTATATGCCACTTACTGTCTCATCTCTCTAGCTCAGAAGTTGCTTTGGTGAAGCATACTATAGTGGTGTATTTTCATAGATGACATTTAGAATGTGGAATGCTCAACGGAAATTCATTAGCTTGCTTTCATACACACACACACACACACACACACACACACACACACACAGACAATTTATTTTAAAAAACAGTGGGTTTAATAATATCCATGGTAAATCCAATCATGATTATTTTCTTGACTTCTCTGTTATTATAAGAAATCTTGCTAACTGTATTGGGTTTATTTTCCTCTTATCTGATTTGTTGCTATTATTCTGGAAAGTTTTCTTTTATGAAGAAACCCTTCTTGGGAGTGATCAACACGCTCCCTTAGAATGTCATTTAATATATACACTGTGAAAACATACCAGGATGGCAAATAACAGCTCTCCCTTGCATTACTCTGCATGGCACTCCCTATTCATTCTTACTGGATATATTATTACTTCCTCACTCCTTTTTTAAGTACATAATTCTCCATATGTACTAAAGGCATTAGTAACATTAAATGCGTTTATGCCCATGGTCTAGTCTAAAAGGTGTTTACTCCTGGGATAAATAATTAACATTTTAGGGGCGCCTGGGTGGCTCAGTCAGTTAAACATCCGACTTTGGCTCAGGTCATGATCTCACGGTTCGTGGTTTGAGCCCCGCATCGGGCTCTGTGCTGACAGCTCAGAGCCTGGAGCCTGCTTCGGATTCTGTGTCTCTTTCTCTCTCTGCCTCTCCCCACTCATGCTCTGTCTCTCTCTCCTTCAAAATTAACATTAAAAAAATTTAAAAAAAATAATTAATATTTTAACAGAAGGGAAACTTAATGGTTGGCCATGGTTTACTGATCTTTAGCCAAACTTTAGAAGAATGGTATTTCTTTTAATAAAAGAAAATATATATATTAAACTTCTGGTCAATACGGCTCAGTGAGTTTATACATTCACACACATTTTCCAATCATATAGCAATGACAACCTAAAAAAAAAAAAAAGTCATGTGCATTCTCACAAATATGATACATATCTCTGAAGACCAGAAACAGAATCACAAAGCAGTGAGTAGGCTGGATTCATAAGCTTCCAGTGTTCTAAATCAAAAGGCAGCATTGGAGGCTTGGTGGAAGTTTGGAAGGATAAGGGAAAATACAAGTATTCAATTTCATAGAAAATAATACCAAGAAGAGAAAACAAAACAAAAAAACTAAACAAATAAAACCCAAACAGGCCTAGGTATTTTTGGTAAGGACATCTACTTAATAGGTGAACAGTCTCAATTTATATGATCTTTTTCAGAGGATAGAAAAAGAGGGTAGAGAAGGGAGAGATGGAAAATATATCGATGATGGCAATAATGACAATAAGAAGGCAATAAAGTAGAGAGACACATCCTGAAAGACATCAGGATGTATTATTAAAAATTATTTTTTTTTCATAGAAAGAGAAGCCATTAGAATAGAATTGGGAAACCAAAAAAAGACACAAGAATACATGAAAATAATATATGAAAGAGAGGTCAGCAAGTCAGTGGAGAAAAGATGGCTACTCAATAAATGGTTCTGAACTGGTTATCCATCGAAAAAATAAAACTATATTTTCTTATCTATTACAAAAATTAATTCTATATGGATTAGAGATGTAAATGATAAAAACATGTTTTCAAAATTATTAAATATTCAAGACAACGAAGCGATCTCGAAGAATGGTTTCTTAAAGAAGATACAAACACACGAATAGATGATAATAGTAATAAATTCATCTACAATAAATTAACATTTTATATGACAAAAGCATAAAAAATAGAAGCAAGGAGTGATGTCAGCATCATGGTGAAATAAAATGTCCCTCAATTTTGTCCTTTCCCCCAACAAGAATAACTTGGTATCCGTCCACAGACAGAAGTGTCTTTGTGGGAACACTGAAGAGGGTAAGAAGAACATCACTTTACTGCATCACCCCTCTTCCGAGGCAGCACAGCTTAGGGCTAAGAGACACATAGTTGGCCTATGACTTCTCTCACAGGGAGAAGGGAGAGCAGGAGTACCCAGCATCCCCGGCTATCAGGGATGCTGTCAAAGAAGTTGCTTACCTTCTCACCCCGTCCGGGATACAGAATCGAGAGCAGCATGAGTAGGAAGCAGGAAGAGGCTGGGACTCTTGAGGACATTAAGGAGATACAGCTCCAACTAACTATATCACAGATTCCACTGAGAAGCCTGCCTGGGAAATTAAGAAGGGCACCTGTTGTGATGAGCACCGGGTGATGGATGGGATTGTTGAATCCCTGTATTATACACCGGAAACAAATATAACGCTGTATGTTAACAAACTGGAATTAAAACAAAAACGTTAAAAAAAGAAGCCTGCCCAGGAGTGGCTGGGAACACCTCATCCACAGATGCCCCCAGTAGGCCCATGGGCACCCCCCCAGTGCTCAGATGCCTTACCCACAGACACCTCCCCGTTGTGGCTAGCCCCCTGCATACATTTCCAAGCGGGGCAGTGATAGAGACCTTTGGCAGATGACTAGCGGGCTTGTGCAGAAAGCTGGCCCAAATCCGCCGGCCAACAAGAAACCACAAACTTCAGCTTTAGCACCACTTTCAGGAAAACAAAAAGGACACTGCCAGCATCCAGTTTGGTGCACTGCAGGATCTAGAGAAGGTTCATGAACTTAAGAGGTCTACCTCAAGAGGTAGCAAGAACAATGGAATAAGTCTGGAAGAAGAAGGTCTGAGAAAGCCTCCAAATCACTAGCAAGGCTGGCAGAAGGTGTTTCTTTCTTGGAGGCAGTTAGTAAAAACTGTAAGAGGTGACTGCTACTTCAAGTGTAGAGACAGAAACACAAAACTTTAAGGAATAAGAGAAATCAAAGAAACTTACACCACCAAAGGATCACAATGATCTTCCAGCAGCCAATCCCAAAGACATGAAGATCTGTGATTTACCTGATAAAGAATTCAGACCAGCTGTTTTAAGGAAATCCAGTGAGCTACAAGAAAGCACAGGAAGACAGTTCAAAGAAATAAAGAAAACAATTCATTAACAAAATGAGAACTTCAACAAAGAGACAGAAATTATAAAAAAAAAAAAAAAAGAACCAAACAGAAATGCTGTCATAGAGAGCAACATCAGCAGAACTGGTCTAACAGAAGAAAGAATCTGTGAGATAGAAGTAAGGAAGGGTTGAGCTTCCGGCTTTGGCTCAGGTCATGATCTCACAGTTCGTAGATTCAAGCCCTGCATCAGGCTCTGTGCTGACAGCTTGGAGCCTGGAGCCTGCTTTGGATTCTCTGTCTTGCTCTCTCTTTTCCCCTCCCCTGCTGTCTCTCTCTCTCACTCTCGCTCTCTCAAATAAATTAGCATTAAAAAAATTTTTTAATGTTTTTGAAATTTTCCAACAGATTAGAACAAAGAAAAAAAAGAATAGAAAAAAGTAAAGAAAGCCTACTGCGTGTATGGAATACCGTCATAATAAACCAATTTGTGAGTCACTGGAGTTTCAAAAGGAGAGGAGGAGAAGAACAGGTCAGAAATCTTATTGAAAGAAATAATGGCTGAGAACATCCAAATATGCAGAGAGATTTGGATATCCAAGTTCATGAGTCTCATAGGTCACCAAACTCAACATAAAAAGATCCTCTCTAAGACACATTATAATAAAATTATCAAAAAGCAAAAACAAAGAGAGATTTTAAGGAACAAGAGAAAAGAAGCTTAAAACTTACAAGGGAACCCCTTGAGATTCAGAGTGATTCCTCAGGCCAGGAAAGAGTGGGATGATACCGTCAAAGAGCTGAAAGAAAAAAATTGCCAAACAAGAACACCTGGCAAAGTTATCCTTCAGGAATGAAAGGGACAGAAAGACCTTCCCAGACAAACAAAAGCTGGGGCAATCTATCACAACTGAACTTGCCTCACAAGAAATGTTGAAAGGAGTTATTCAAGTTGAAATGAAAAGATGTTAGCTAGTATCATGAAAACACATGAAAATATAAAACACGCCGGTAAAGGCAAGTATATAGTCAAATTCAGAATACTCTAACACTATAATATGGTGGTGTTTTAACCACTTAAGTCTAGTATAAAGATTAAGGGACAGCAGTATTAAATTTAACTATACCTATAGATCATATGTTAACGGATATACGATATAAAAAAAAGATAAATTGCGAAATCAAAAACATAAAAGGGGAGAGAGTAAAAGGGTATAGTTGAGCATTGATTGAAGTTGTTATCAGCATAAAATAGATTGCATATGTTTCAGGTAAGCCTTATGGTACTCACAAAGCAAAAACCTATGGTAGATTCACAGAAGATAAAAGAGAGGAATCTAGACATATCACTATGGAAAATCATCAACTCAAAAAGGAAGCTAGCAAGAGATGAAGAAATGAATAAAGGAACTACAGAACATCCAGAAAAAATATAATGGCATTAGTAAGTCCTTATGTATCATTAATTACCCCAAATGAAAATGCACTAAATTCTCCCATTCAGTAGATTGTGTGGCTAGGTGGAAAAAGAGAGAAAACCCAACTCTATGCTGCCTACAAGGGATTCAATTAGCTTTAGGCATACAAATAGGCTCCAAGTGAAGGGATGGAAAAGATATCCCATGCAAGTGGAAGCTAAAAGAGAGCAGAAAAACCAAACTGTAAGCCCAAAGCAGAAACAAGAGACAAAGAAGATTATTATACAATGATAAAGGAACCAATTCACCAAGAAGATACAATAATCATAAATGTATCTGCACACAAATTGGAGTACCTAAATATATTAAGCAAATACTTACAGGTCTGAAGGGAGAAATAGACAACACTACGATAATAGCAATGGATAGGTCATCCAGACAGAAAGTCAACAAGGAAACACTGGACTTGAACTATACTTTGGACTACAGGGATTTAACAGACTTATACAGTCCATTCCATCCAACAGCTTCAACATACACATTCTTCTCAAGCACACATGTAATCTATTCTCCAAGATAGATCATATCAAGGGTCACAAAACAAGTCTTAGCAAATTTCAGAAGATCCAAATTATACCAACTATCTTTGCAGACCACAGTGGTATGAAACTAGAAACCAGTAACATGAGGAAAGCTGAAAAATTCACAAATATGTGGAAACTAAACAATACAATCCTGAACAATCATTGGGTCAAAGAAGAAATCAAAAGACAAATAAGAAATACCTTGATATAAGTTAAATTGGAAATGCAATATACCAAAACCTATGGGATGCAGTGAAAGCAGTTCTAAGGAGGACATTTATAGAAATGAATGCCTACATTTAAAAAAAAGAGAGATCTCAAATAAACAACCTAACATTAAATCTCAATGAAACCAAGAACAAACTAAGCCCAAAGTGAGCATAAGGAAAGAAAATAACAAAGATCAGAGCATAAATAAATAAAATAGAAGCCAGAAAAACAATAGAAAATATCGATAAAACTAACAGCTGTTTTTTTAATGTTTGTTTATTTTTGAGAGAAGGAGACAGAGTGTGAGTGGGAGAAGGGCAGGGAGAGAGGGAGACACAGAATCGGAAGCAGGCTCCAGGCTCCGAGCTGTCAGCACAGAGCCTGACACGGGGCTTGAACTCATGAGTGGTGAGATCATGACCTGAGCTGAAGTCAGATGCTTAACCGACTGAGCCACCCAGGCACTCCTAAGAGCCAGCTTTTTAAAAAAAAGATATACAAATTTAACAAATCAATAGCTAAACTAAGAAGACCAAGACTAACTAAAATACAATCAGAAATAACAGAGAAGACAAAAGACAACATCCTTCCATGAGAAACGTCTCAGCATGTTGTGTATAGTGGGAATACACCTCAACATAATAAAGTCCATATATGATAAACACACAGCTGATATCATATTAAGTAATGAAAGATTGAAGCTCCCCTTCTAAGATCAGGAAGAAGACAAGGGTTCCAACTCTCACCACTCATATTCAACATGGTACTGGGAGTCCTAGCTAGAGCAATCAGGCAAGAAAAAGGAACAAAAGGTATTCAAATTGGAAAAGAAGAAGTAAAATTGTCTCAGTTTGCAGATGTTATGATCTTATAAGAAAAAAATCCTAATGAACCCACCAAAAAACTGTTAGCACTAATCAAAAGATTTAGTAAAGCTGCAAGATAGAAAACCAACAGATAGCGTTCAGCTGTGTTTCTATACACTAACAACAAAGCATAGAAATAAAGAAAACAGCAATAAAGAAAACACTCCCATTCATAATAGCATCAGAAAAAATAACATACTTGGGAATGAATTTAGCCAAGGAAATGAAAGATCTGTACACAGAAAACTACAAGACTTTGATGAAAGAAACTGAAGAGACCACAAATGGAAAGATATTCCATTCATAGACTGGAAGAATTAATTTTGCTAAGGCGTCCATACTACAAAAAATCATCTATAGATTCAATGAAATCCTTTTCAAAATTCCAATGGTATTTTTCACAGAAATAGAAAAAAAAACTATCCTAAACTTTGGATGGAACCCTAAAAGACCCTGAATAGCCAAAGCAATACTGAGAAAGAAGAACAAAGCTGAAGGCCTCACACTTCCTGATTTCAAACTGTACTTCAAAACTAAAGTAATCAGAACAGTACGGTTCTGGCATAAAAGTAATCACATAGACCCATAGAGCAGAATCAAGAGCCTAGAATGAAACCCTTACATTATACAGCCAACTAATATTTTATAAGCAAATTAAGAATACCGAAAGGGGAAAGAATATTTCTCTTCAATAAATGATGTTGGGAAAACTGGATAACTATATGCAGAAGAATGAAATTGGATCCCTATCTTACACCACTCAGGAAAATTAAATAGAAATAAATTGAAGACTTAAACATAAGACTTGAAGTCATACAACTTCTAGAAGAAAACTTGAGCGAAAACCTCTTTGACAGTGGACGTAGGCAATGACTTTTTTGGATCTGAGACCAAAAGCATAAGCAACAAAAGCAAAAATTAATATTAGACTACAACAAAATGAAAAGCTTTTGCACAGCAAAAGAAACAATCAACAAAATGCAAAGGCAACCTACTTAATGGAAGAATATATTTGTGAACCATATATCTGATAAGGGGTTAATATTCAAAAGACATAAAGAACTTACTTAATAGCCAACCACCCCCCCCCCCACCCGTCAACACAATCTGATTAAAAATGGCAAAGGACCTGAATAGGCATTTTTCCAAAGCAGACATTCAAATGGCCAAAGGTTCATGAAAAGGTGCTTTATGTTACTAATCATCATGGAAATGTTAGAATGGCAATCATCGAAAAGACAACAGGTGCTGCCTGGTGAGGATGTGGAGAAAAAAGAACCCTTGTGCACTGTTGGTGGGAATATAAATTGGTATAGCTATGGAAAACACTACAGAAGCTCCTCAAACATTAAAAACTAAAACTAAGATACAGTCCAGAAGTCCTACTTCTGGGTATATAGCCGAAGGAAATAAAATCAGGACCTCAAAGAGACAGCTGCACTCCAATGTTTACTGTAGCATCACTCACTATAGCCAAGATATGGAAACAACCTAAGTGTGCATCTATGCATGAATGGATAAAGAAGATGTGATATATGTATATGATGGAATATCATTCAGCCTCAAGAAAGAGAAAATCCTAGCTTTTATGACAATACAGATGGTTCTTCAGGACACTGTGTTAAGTGAAATAACTCACACAATGAAAGATATATGATCTCATTATACGTGGAATCGAGAAAAGCCTAACTCTTAAGGGAATTCCCCGAGTAGGAGGATCCTAAGCTCAACTCATCCCAAGGATACACCTAGATAACCTCCATATCAGTGTAAATAATCCAGAAAAAGACCCAAAGACTGACAGAACAAACTCCACACCTGAAATATAGAGAAGAGGTGACACTGACACGGTAGGAAGGGTGGAGACATAGTCAGGAACCAAACTGACCTACAAGACTGTGTCCACAGGCAGAAGACATACCACAGGCATGAAGAAGGGAGAGAAGCAGACCCCACCCCAGGCACCCCAGGCATGGGGGACCCATACTGGGAAGACAAATCCCCATAACATTTGACTTTGAAAACCAGAGAGCTTTCACATCACAATTTCTTACCGTCAGTGGGGCTTATTATACCTAGAGCTTTAAAGACCAGTGGACTTAGCTCAGGGAGAGCTAGAGGGCTATAAGAAACTGAGTTCCCACACTTAAACAGACAGCATAACAAAGCCCCGCAGACATACAGCATTGAAAAATGCCTAGGGCAAATAAGATTTATTTACTCAATTCAGAACAGGTACTGGCGGGGCAGGAATCTTTAGGAGACTTTTCCAAGAACAAAAGAGATGGCAGGCACCATCTTCCTCCTTGCCCCCAGCCTAGATACACGGACACCTGCAGGAACCCGAGCAGCCTGAACGCTCTCCATCTAGCTTGCTAACAGCACTCATCGCCTCACACTCTTCTGTGGACCTGCCCCCTACAAACAGCCCTCAGTAGGTGGGGGGAAGACATCTGGTTTGACTGCAGGCCCTGCCCACCAGTGAAAGAACACAGGGAAAGCGCCCTGCAATTCCGTTCCACTGCAGCTATGGCAAATGCCTGGTCTGACCCATCTCTAGCCCACGGCAGCCCTAGAATGGCCCACTAACTACACAGGGCCCAAACCCTGCCCGTAACAGGCAAAAAGAGCCACTGTAGTCAGCTGCACCGAAGGCAAACGTGGCTCAGCCACAATAGTAAGGCACACACAACACACATAGGAGATACCCCTGAAGCATCAGGTTTTGGTGAACGGGGGACACTGCACTGCAGGGTACTTTAGGACCTCTTCTTCATAAGGCCACACAAAGAAACAACAGAGAGTTACACAACATGACGAGACAGGAATATGTCACAAACGAAAGGACAGGACAAAATCGCACCAAGAGACCTAAGCAAAATGGAGATAAGGAATACACTTGATAGAGAATTTAAAGTAATGGTGATAAAGATAGTCACTGGAGTTGAGAAAAGAGTGGAGGACCTCAGTGAGACCCTCAACAGAGATAAAAAAAACAAACCATAAAAAAGAACCAATCAGAAATGAAGAATTCAGTAACCGGAATTAAGAATACACTAGATGGAATAGAGAGTACACTGGAGGAAGCAGAATGTGCAAATGACCTAGAGGACAGAGTAATGGAGAGCAATCAAGCTGGACTGGAGAGAGAGAAAAAATAATAGATGAGAACAGACAACGGGAACTCAGTGACAACATCAAGCTTAGCAACATGGGCATTACAGGGATCCCAGAAGGGGAAGAGAGAGAAAAGGGGAGAGAAAATGTATTGCAAGAAACAATAGCTGAAAACTTCCCAGATCTGGGGGAGGAAACAGAAGTCCAGGTTCAGGAGGCGCAGAGAGACCCCAACAAAATCAACCTAAGGAGGTGTACACCAAGATACACAGTAATTAAAATGGCAAAAGGTACAGGTAACGAGAGAATTTCAAAGCAGCGAGAGAAAACAGTTACCTACAAGGGAAACCCCATAAAGCTATCAGCTGATTTTTCAGCAGAACCTTTGCAGGCCAGAAGGGAGTAGCATGATGTATTCAAAGTGCTGCAAGGAAAAACCCGTAACCAAGAACACTTGACCCAGCAACGCTATCATGCAGAACAGAAGGAGACAAACGGTTTCCCGGACAAACAAGAGTGAAAGGAATTCATCACCATGAAACCAACCTTACAGAAAACGTTAAAGTGGGTTCTCTGAGTGGAAAGGGAAGCGCATAAACGGAAGTAAGAGAAGTAGGAAGCAGGAGTAGAAGTAGGAAGCACAAAGCAGTAAAATTCGGTACATCTATAAATATCAGTCAATGGATTCACAAAATAAAATGACGTAAAGCATGACACTACATACCTAAAACATGGGGTGGAAGAAGTAAAAATTTAGCACTTTTGGAATAGTTTCGAATGCAAGTGACCATTACCTTAGTATAGACTGTTACATGCACAAGATGTTATATATAAGCCTAACGGTAACAAGTAAAAAAACAAACAAACAATAATAGATACGCAAAACATAAAGAAAAGGAATCTGAGTAGATCAGTAAGGAGTACCACCAAACCACAAGAAAAGGGAGAAGAAACAGAGAACTACGAAAGCAACCATAAAACAAGTAACAAAATAGCAATAAGTACATATTTATCAGTAATTACTCTGAATGTAAAAGCACTAAATGCTCTAATCAAAAGACATAGAGTGACAGAGTAGATAAAAAAAACCAAGACCATTTATATGCTGAGACTCATTTCAGACCTAAAGACCCATGCAGATTGTAAGTGAAGAGATAGAGGGGTGCCTGGGTGGCTCGGTCAGTTAAGTGTCCGACTTCGGCTCAGGCCGTGATCTCGTGGTTCTTGAATTCGGGCCCCGCATCAGGCTCCGTGCTGACAGCTCAGGGCCTGGAGCCTACTTTAGAGTCGGTGTCTCCTTCTCTCTCTCTGCCCCTCCCCTGCTTGCATTCTGTCTCTGTCTCTGTCTCTCTCAAAATTAAATACACATTAAAAAATTTTTTTAAAAAGCGAAGACATGGAAAACATTTGCCATGCAAATGGACATGAAAAGAAGGTAGGGATAGCCATACTTATATTGGATAAAATAGACTTTTAAAAACAAAGACTAACAAGAGACAAAGAAGGCCACTACCTAATCATAAAGGGAACAATCAAACAAGAAGATATAACAATTGTAAATTGTGTGCACCCAATGGGAGTACCCAAATACATAAAGGATCAATTAACAAACATAAAGAAAGTAATTGATAGTAATATAATAGTAGAGGGTTCTCACATACCACTTACATCAACGGAGAGATCATCGAAACCGAAAATCAACAAGGAAACAGTGGCTTTGAATGACACATCAGAGCAGATGGATCTAACAGATAAACTCAGAACGTTCCATCCTAAAGCAGTGGACTATACGTACTTTTCAAGTGCACGTGGAACATTCTCCAGAAGAGACAGGCCAGAACATAACTCTCAACAAATTCAAAAAGATTGAAGTCATACCATGCATCTTTTCTGAACACAATGCTATCAAGCTGGAAATCAACCACAAGAAAAAATCTGGAAAGAACAGAAATACGTTGAGGTTAAATAACCCGCTACTAAACAATGAATGGGTGAACCAATAAATCAAAGAAGAAACCAAAAATATACATGGAGACAAATAAAAATGAAAACAGAATTGTCTAAAATCTTTGGGATGTGGCAAAAGCTGTTCTAAAGCAGAAATTTTTAGCAATATGGGCCTACCTCAAGAAGCAAGAAAAATCTCAAGCAACCTACCACTGCACTTAAAGAAGCTAGAAAGAGAACAAACAAAACCCAAAACCAATAGAAGGAAGGGATTCATAATATTAGAGCAAAAATTTTAAAAAATAGAAGCGAAAAAAACAATAGAACAGATCAATGAAACCAGGAGCTGGTTCTTTGAAAAGATCAACAAAATTGATAAACCTTTAGCCAGACTCATTAAAAAAAGAGAGGTAACTCAAGTAAACAAAATCGGAAATGCAAAATAAGAAAAAACAAGCAACACCATAGAAATACAAAGGATTATGAGAGAATATTGTAAAAAACTATATGCCAACAAATTGAACAAACTAGAAGAAATGGATAAATTCCTCGAACCATACAAACTACCAAAACTGAAAAAGGAAGAAACAGAAAATTTGAACAGACTAATAACCAGCCAAAAAAAAAAAAAAGAGTCATCAAAAAGCTTCAAACAAACAAAAGTCCAGGACCAGATGCCTTCACAGGCGAATTCTACCAAACATTTAAAGAAGAGTTAATACCTATTCTTCTCAAACTATTCCAAAAAATAGAAAAGGAAGGAAAACTTCCAAATTCATTCTATGAGGCCAGCATTACCCTGATGCCAAAACCAGATAAAGACACTACCAAAAAACAGAACTGCAGGCCAATATCCCTGATGAACATAAATGCAAAACTCCTCAACAAAATACTAGCAAACCAAATTCAACAATACGTTAAAAAAAAATCATTCACCGCGATCAAGTGGAATTTATTCCTGGGTTGCAAAGGCAGTTCAATATTTGCAAATCAATCAATGTGATACATCACATCAATAACAGAAAGGATAAGAACCATATGATTTTTTTCAATAGATGCAGAAAAGTCTTTGACAAAGTACAACATCCATTCATGATAAAAAAAAAAAAAACCCTCAACAAAACAGGTTTAAAGGAAACGTACCTCAACGTAATAAGGGCCATATATGATAAACCCTAGTTAATATACTTCTCAAAGGGGAAAAACTGCAAGCCTCTCCGCTAAGGTCAGGAACAAGACAAAGATGTCCAATGTCACCACTTTTAATTCAACATTGTACTAGACGTCCCAACCACAGAAATCAGACGACGACAACAACAAAAGGCAGCCAGATCAGTAAGGAAGAAGTAAAACTTTCACTATTTGCAGGGACATGATACTATAGAAAACCTGAAAGACTCCACACACACGAAAAAACTGCTAAAACTGATAAGTGAACTCAGTGAAGCCACAGGATACAAAATCAACATACAGAAATCTGTTGCATTTCTACACACCAATAAGAAAGAGAAATTCAGAAAACAATCCCATTTATAATTGCACCAAAAATGATAAGATGCCTTAGGAATAAACCTAACCAAAAAGGTGAAAGACCTGTAGCTGAAAACTATAAAACACTGATGAAAGACACTGAAGATAAACAAATGGAAAGATATTCCATGCTCATGGACTGGAAGATCAAATATTGTTAAAGTGTCTATACCACCCAAAGCCATCTACACATTTAGTGCAATCCCTATCAAAATGCCAACAGCATTTTTCACAGACCTAGAACAAGTAATCCTAAAATTTGTATGGAACCAAAAAAGACCCCAAATGGCTAAAGCGATCTTGAAAAAGAAAAGCAAAGCTGGAGGCATCACAATTCCAGACTTCAAGTTATATTACAAAGCAGTAGTGATCAAAACAGTATGGTACTGGCACAAAAGCAGACACACAGCTCACTAGAACAGAATAGAAAACCCAGAAATAAACCCACAACTATATGGTCAATCTCGACAAAGCAGGAAAGAGTATGTAATGGAAAAGAGACAGTCTCTTCGACAAATGGTGCTGGGAAAACTGCTCAACTACATGCAAAAGAATGAAACTGAACCACTTGCTTATACCATACACAAAAATAAATTCAAAAATGGATTAAGATCTAAATATGAGACCTGAAACCATAAAAATCCTAGAAGAGAACACAGGCAGTAAGGTCTCTGACATTGGCCACAGCAACATTTTTCTAAATATGTCCCCTGAGGCAAGAGAAACAAAAGCAAAAATAAACTATTGGGACTACATCAAAAACAAAAAGCTTCTGCACATTGAGGGAAACAATCTGCAAATCTAAAAGGCAACCTACAGAATGGGAGAAGATACTTGCAAATGACATAGCTGATAAAGGGTTAGTATCTAAAATATATAAAGAGGGGCACCTGGGTGGCTCAGTCGGTTGAGCATCCGACTGCGGCTCAGGTCATGATCTCGCAGTTCCTGAGTTTGAGCCCCACGCCAGGCTCTGTGCTGACAGCTCGGAGCCTGGAGCCTGCTTCACATTCTGTGTCTCCCTCTCTCTGCCCCTCCCCCTCTGTCTCTCTCTGTCTCTCAAAAATAAATAAACATTAAAAAGATTTAAACTTCTACTATGTCAAAAGCTGGGAGAAATATTAACATTGCGTAAAATAGGAAAAGTGCAATACTTCTAGTATACAAAGAAGATTCAATCAATAGTAGGAAAAAGACCAAAAACCAGTAGAAAAAATTTTAAATATGTGAATGATTAATTCACAAAGATAAAGCTAGTATTTAATAAACCTAAGTATTCTACCCTATGAAAAAGGATCTCTGTCAATCGCTTTTTGCCACGTCACTCAATAAATATTTCTTGCATGAATGAACAAATAAATGAAAAGATGCTCAGTGTCACTAGCAGTCAGGACCACGCAAATTAAATAACAATGAAATATAATTATCCTCCATGGTACTGGACAGGTGAAGAGATCAATGAAATCCAGTATAACAGGATGTGGATGACGGGTGCTCTGATCGGAAGTTATTGATGCATTGATGCTGTGTCAAAAGCCAATGAAGAAAGGAAAGTTTATCCAATAGATGAAACTGAAAACATTAATTTGCAACTTCGGATACAGCAAAAGCATACTCATATCAATATAAATTCTCACATGGAGTCTAATATAAAATAATAACAAAACAAGCAAAAACAAATGTTTTTCAAACGTATGGAGGGAATACTTTCCAAATCTTAAACTGAGAGACAAAAATCACTAAAAAATTCAATCCCTATATTTACCTAATTAAAAAGTAAAGGCAAACAATATGCAGAAAACTACATGTAACATCAAATAGTAAAGTAATTAATATGAATTCATAATAATATTCAGTCTCCACTAGGATTACGAATCAATAGAAAGAATACCTTGTTCACAACACAATAGGGAAAATCACATCACTACTAATCAAAAAATACAAATGAAAGGAACAATTTTACCTTTCAAAATATTTATAATTACCGTTGATGATAGTGAAAGCTGGTGACAGAAGATGGGTGAACTTTCACAGACCTGTGGAAAATAATTTGATACATTGTACCTTGAAATAGCCATTTGTATTGGGGAAATCATGGAGCATCCAGAAAGAACCTGCAGGTTCCGTGGGAGGAATTCAATTAGCTTCACGAGCCGCTGCAATGTTTAATCCAAGGCCATGCTCTGCCATTTCTGCCTAACGTAGGACATTTCTATGAACAATCACCACAATTCCTCTTGGGGACTGAGAAAGATTCTTTTAGAGCTGTACCACAGTCTGAGAATTTTCCCAAACAAGTCTCCTTCTTTCCTTCCATAGGTGTCTGCCCTAGATTGTGATCTGAGTCTCTCCTTGCCTACGCTTATGCCCTCTACTATGTATCTTTCACAAGGATTTCCCTCAATAAATCTCTTGCACTTCTAACTCCCTCTTAGCATCTGATGCCCAAAAGACCTACACTGACACAACCATTGATTTTACTTTGTGGAATTTATACCAAGGAAGCATTCCCAAACATGGAACAAAGCTTTATACATGAATATCCTCATCTAGCATAATAATATGCAACAAAATGAGAGAAAAAACAATATTTTCAACAACTGGAAAATGGTTAAGAAAAGATTCAGAATACTTTGTAGCTGTTAAATTCATACATATGGCCTATTTGCAACATTATGAGGAATGTTTGTTATGTGAAATAGGAAATAAAATTGCACATACATTATCATGATTATGTAAGCAATTAAACCAAAAAAGAACTAAAACAAAATCACAGTGAAAATCGATCCAACATAAGTTTTGACGTTCTAGATCTGAATAGTTAAAATGTTACGGTATTTTAGGTATTTGTTGATAAACTGTGATTTTTTAAATTTTATTTACTTAGAGAGAGAGAGCGTGGGAGGGGCAGAGAGAGAAAATCCCAAGCAGACTCTGCACGGTCAGCGTGGAGTCTGATGCGGGGCTCGAACCCACAAACTGCGAGAACATGACCTGAGTCAAAGTTGGACACTGAACCAACTGAGCCACCCAGGCCCCCTGATAAACTGTATTGTAAAAATAGTCAGCTATATTATCTTTTTAAAGGCTAACAGTTAGTGACTCCAGTCTTTGAATTTAGTGACCATTAGTATGTTGCAGTTCCTGTGAATAAATAGAGCAAGAATCTATCCCTGAGACTAACTGATGGTCGTTGAAAAGGAAATAGGCAATTCTTTTGAAAATGAAAGGCAAATTTGTATCACGTGGTACGGGAGGCATGCACTGATTGAGGCCAGTAGGTGAACTTATGGTGCTCACAGTTGTAATACACATTTCCTGTCCTATGAGCATGTGTACGGATACAGCTTCTTGATTATGCGTATCCAATGCTTGTATTCGATCGGTCCTGAGACATTTCACATGTCTCCTTTCCAACTGCTCTCTCTCTCTTCATCGCACTTTGCTCATTTTTGGTGCCATCTTAAAACTACTTTGGCCTTCCAGTGTATTTAATCTCTTCTAATGTCATACTATCAGCATTTCTTCAACAATATCTCAGAGCCATCTTAAAATTGGAATTTTAAATCTTTTAGTAACTAAACAAATGCAAAAAAGGGTAAAGTTGTCTCATTAAAGAATAAATCAAGGAAGTTACACCATTATTACGCACTAGAATCCATTCAAAGTGACTGAAATACTTTTGAAGTTACATTTCTCAAATGTTTACTTATTCTTTTTTTGAGTATGAAATTTATTGTCAAATTGGTTTCCATACCACACCCAGTGCTCATCCCAACAGGTGCCTTCGTCAATGCCCATCACCCACCCCCCTCTGCCTCCCACACCCCATCAACCCTCGTGTTTATTCTCAGTTTTTAAGAGTCTCTTATGGTTTGGCTCTCTCCCTCTCTAACTTTTTTTTTTCCTTCCCCTCCCCCATGGTCTTCTGTTAAGTTTCTCAGGATCCACATAAGAGTGAAAAAATGTTTACTTATTCTTGATATACCTTGACTCCCTTTTAAAACTCAACCCATAGAGCAAAGGGTTCACATACATACATAATAACATAACATAACATAATATAACATAACATTACATCAGAATCACCTGGAAGCCTTGTTACAGTATGGATTTCTGGGCACTGCCCCTGGAGTTAATGATCTGGGGTAAGCGGTGGGGGTGGGGGGCAGAGAACTTGCACTTTTAACAACCTCTCAGGTGTTGCTGATGTTGCTAGTCTGGGAACCAGTCTCGAAGACCAGGGCCCTAGAATCTTCACTGAAATTGCAGTTGCTAAGGTCAAACAGCCCACCCCCATGTAGCTGAATCTCATGAGCACCCCCATCAACATATCTAACTTCCTCAGTTTGACCATATGACTTCTTGAAATAGTCTCCTCTGTTGATTTTCACATACCAGCCTTCTCTACTGGTTTTTCTTCTTCCCCATTGGCCATTTTCCCCCTCATTTTCCTTCAAGGATATTCCATCTCTAATGGAAATGTTTGGAGTTTCTCAAGGTTGGGTTCTAGGTCTAAACCCATATATTAAAATGCAGTGTTTAAAATAAAATAAAATAAAATAAAATAAAATAAAATACAATGTTTATGGTGATGATCACAAATTAATATCTCTACCCTTTGCTCTGAATTTAAGACTCATTTTCCTCAACTACCTACTTGTTTCCATTTGGAGATTTCATCAACATTGCAAGCTTAACTTGTCTGTTACAGAACACTTTTCTCTCCTAAATCTGTTTCCCATAGTATTCCCTATGTCAACAAATGGGATCCAAATTGACCAAATTCTCAAGACAGAAACCGAGTCATCTTTGAGTCCTCCTTTTTCTTCTCTCTCCCTTTCGCATCGCCTCCTACTCCACATCCAAACAATCAATAAGAACAGTTGCTTCAACCTCCAAACTATATTTCAAATCTTTTCTCTCCATCGCCCACAACCATCACCTTGCTCCAAGCTACCAGCACCTGTTGAGTGTACGACCGCAGCCCTCTCCTAACAACTAGACACTGTCATCACTGTAACTGGTTCACATCAGTCCCCTTGCTTAAAGTTCACAATGGCTTCCAATTACAATTGGAATAAGTGCCAATTCCTTTCTCTGCCCAGTGAGGCCTGTGATCATGCTGTCTGTCCTCAGCGTACGTCTTCAGTCTCATCTGATACCAGTGTCCCCTATGTCTCCTAAATTCCAGCCATGTTAATGTTCTGTCAATTTCTTTGCAAAGCACCATAAGTACTTTCCCACATTAGAGTCTTTACAATTTTCTTCCCTTTTGACTGGGATGTTTTCCCCCAGCTTTGTATGGTTTTATTTTAAATATCCTCTGTTCAGAGAGGCCTTTCCTGCCTACTCTGCCTAAAGGAGGATCACCTCTGTTATTCGCCATATCAAGTCCGTTGGAGCACAATATATACTCCTTGTATATTTCTATTTACTTGGCTACTATCTGAATAGACTTTGTCTATTTCATTCCTTACTATATCCCTAGAGTCTAGTTCAGTGCCTGGAAATTAGGAGGCATTTAACAGTTATTTTATTGACTTTATAAATAATTTTAAGTAAATAATTAAACACTCATAAATGTATCTTACTCATAAAATTACTACCTGGCCATCACAATGTTTCCTTATTTGTAGATTAATGAGCATGGCTTTCTCATGATGACTGGATACCTGAGTGTTCACTGGTTAGAGAAGTGAAGTGAGATCCTCTCCAAGGTGATAAAATTTTAGACGTTCACACCTGGAATACACACACACACACACACACACCCCATAGATACATACATGTGCACACATACGGAAGTCAACCTTGCATATTGAGAGTATGGGTGATTGTTCCCATTATTTTCTGTACGCTTTAAGTATTACTATGCCATACTGGCTAACACGTTTCCACGTACCAGATATTTGGCAGTGTTTCACGTGCATTACTTTAACTGTCCCCTAAACTCATGAGGTTGGTAATATAATTCTTGTTATTTTATACATCAATGCAACTGAGGCACAGAGAAGTAATTAATATTCCAAAGGTCATACAACCACCAGGTGCCAGAGATGAGGCTTACCTGACTCCAAATCCACGCTGCCAAATTCTACACTACACTTTCTTTCTAAAGAACACACGCATTAAAAAAAAAAAAAAAACGACTACAACGACTAATTCGCCTATTACAATGCTTACATTTTATACATTGCTGGAATCTCATTTACGTTTCTAGGTATTTATCAAATAAAGCTTTGATTGGACTTCTCTGGAGAGATGAAAACATTTATATTTTATAAGCAATGTAAACAAAGGGTCGTTTATTTGTGTCCAATGAATGTCTCTATGACAAACGAGAGGAAACTTGAAGCACAGAGGGGCCTGGGAGAAAGAGTCAAAAGAAGGACACAACAAAGTAAGAGGTTTCCTTTATGTCTTCTAACATTGGTGTGCATTTTCTATTAGTTTAAGTTTTTACTTTAATTCCAGTTAACTTACAGGGTTATATTAGTTTAGGTACCCAACATGGTGACTCAACAGCTCCCTACATCATCTGGTGCACATCACGATCACGTGTGCTTTTTGTTTCGCAAAAAGCTACACCTTTTGAAATCTAAACTATATTTCAAATTACCCATGAAATTGCTTTCAAACGCCCTCCACCCTGAAGTATTCAAGTACATGGACTCAAAGAATGACATCATGGACATCCTGTTGCTTTGCAATCTACATAGTACCCGGCACAAGTCTGAGGAAAAAAGGGGTTGGAAAGATTCCCCAGATTTCCCTCCTTTCATGCTAAGTAAAATGAGTATCTTTCAGGGTAACCTGCTCCAAGAAGGGGCAGAGGTGGTGGCAGCACGCCCTCAGGCTCAATAAGAAGTCACTGGCAAGAGCAACAGTGGAGGGCGATTGCCCTGCCCAGGCCAGGCTGAGTCTGGAGAACCTGGACAGCCACGACTCTTCCGTGGCCTGTGCTTCTATGACGAGGAAATTAAAGAAATGGCTTTTAAAATATTGCATCTGCGTGTTCCCAGGTAAGACAAAACAGCCCTATGTTTTATAGACTTTTTTTTAAGATTTATTTATTTGAGAGAGAGAGAGAGAGAGAGAGAGAGAGACAGAGAGACAGAGAGAACAAGCAGCAGTGGGGGCAGAGAGAGCGGGAACAGAGGATCCAAAGCAGGCTCTGCGCTGACAGAAGTGAGCCCAATGCGGGGCTCGAACTCATGAGCTGTGAGATCATGACCTGAACCAAAGTGGGATGCTCAACTGACTGAGCACCCCCACACATGCCCCTATATACTTTTTTTTAAAAAAAAATAATGAGCAAGCCTATAAAACTTTTCTAGAATAACAAATACAATAAGGAAAATGCTTGCCTTCTAGAAAAACTAGTTTATCAGACAATGAGAACTCTATGGTACACTATGATGTGGATGTGGTCTTTTTTTCTGTTTCTAACCTTTGTTGTTGAAGTTGTTACTTTCCCTGTTGGGAAGTAAGATTAAATTTTCACTTTGGTAATAATTACATCTCCAGATCATTTGCCTCATTTATCCCACACAACGGTCTCTCCTCTTTCTCTATGATCTCTAAATCTCATCTGATGTTTATCCTAAGTTATCTGTTGTCTATGTGTATCTTTAAAATTGAATATCTCCCCTCTGATACTCCTTGGAAGTGGGTAGATTAAAATAATGAGACAAAAAAAAAACCACTTTAGAGCTATTTAAAAAACCTGAATGCATACCGGGGAGTTCTATAAATCGCTGGTGAACTCTGGGACCACAGAGGGATTAAAGTCAACTACGTAGTACCTGGATCATTTTCATTTGGGAAATGCTCACTTCAATTTCAAGCTAATTTTGCTTCTAATGTTTCTCTGTGTGGATGAAAAGGAAGTGTTTCTACTCTAAGAAGATCACTACGTTTGGAATCATTATATACTACAAACCTCAGAATCAAGAAGTAGTTTTTTGTTCTGAGTCTGCCTAATGTGCCCAATTTAAACCAGATTCATGTAAAGACAAAAATTGCCATTAAGTTTGAAGACTTTCAAGTTATACTGCATTGTTTTTCCAGGGTTACTATTCCTGAAAGGGTGACCATAGAGAACAACTTAAGAGAGTGGATGAAGGTTTGTTGATTAGCAGTTCTGTGTTTTCTCTCTGCATGGTATAGAAAAGAGGAGCAAAGACACTGGAACTTGACAAAATTCTTGGCATCTGACAATAAAAACTCATGTCACCATGTCAACGGACAGAATGAACTTTTCTGCCACGTTGAACCCCCACCACTAAGAGGTTAGTTTGATTCTGACAATGTCAGACATCTCTTCTTGTTTGTAGATAAAGTGCATTTTACTATTAACAAAGATATTCAGTGGGGCCGTCCTCTTATGTTGCTAATGCACTTCATACAGAGCTCTGCATTTTAACAACTTCTACCCTAGGTGGATCCATTGAATATAGATAATAGTCTACAATAAGAGAGCAAACGAATAAATACGTGAATTGTACTCGATGGCCTCCCTATTAAGTAATTTGATTTCTCTAAAACCATAAAGTCATTAAAGTTGTTTTTATAATAAGAATCTAGGTTTTTCTGATCACCATTTCCCTTTGCCAAGGCACAATCAGACATTGAATTAAAGCACCGATTCTCCATGGTTTTCCATTTACCATAGTTTTCTCAGTAAGCATAGTCCAGTAAAAGATCCCGCTAGACTTCCACTATACCTCTGTTCTTTTACCCACCCCCAATCACTATCCCCAGACATGTTTACATGTCGAAAAAGCTGTGTTTGCTACTTGTGACTATTTCCAGTTGATGAGTTAAGGCTATAACCTTTTTCCTCTTTTGTGTTACTTTGAGGAATATATCACTAGATATATAAATGAATAGTGCTATAGGTAGAAAGTAAGGATAGCAGCATTATCAGGCAGGTTAACTGGTTAGATTTATTTTTTTGTCGTTTAAGGTAATGTATACAGTAAAATAAAATGATGAGTCATTTAATCTTTCTATTTAAAATTTTCCTGGCTCGGGGCACCTAGATGACTTAATCCGTTGAGCGTCTGACTTCGGCTCAGGTCATGATCTCACAGTTCGTGAGTTCGAGCCCCACTACGGACTTGCTGCTGTCAGCCTGTCAGTGTAGAGCCTGCTTCAGATCCTCTGTCCCTCTCTCTCTCTCTCTGACCCTCCCCCGCTTGTGCTCTCCCAAAAATAAATAAATATTTTTAAATTTTATGTATGTATGTACGTATGTATTTATTTAAATATACTTTATTGTCAAATTGGCTTACATACAACACCCAGTGCTCATCCCAACAAGTGCCCTCCTCAGTACCCATCACCCATTTACCCCCTCTCCCCCACTCCCCCACTCCCCCACCACCCTCAGTTTGTTCTCAGTATTTCAGAGTCTCTTATGGTTTGCCTTCCTCCCTCTCTGTTTGTAACTATTTTTCCCCCTTCCCCTCCCCCATGGTCTTCTGTTAAGTTTCTCAAGATCCACATAGGAGTGAAAACATATGGTATCTGTCTTTCTCTGTATGACTTATTTCACTTAGCATAATACCCTCCAGTTTCATCCACGTTGCTGCAAATAGCACGATTTCATTCTTTCTCATTGTGAAGTAGTATTCCATTGTATGTATAAACCACATCTTCTTTATCCATTCGTCAGTTGATGGACATTTAGGCTGTTTCCTTAATTTGGCTATTGTTGAGAGTGCTGCTATAAACACTGGGGTACAAGTGCCCCTCTGCATCAGTACTCCTGTATCCCTTGGGTACATTCCTAGCAGTGCTACTGCTGGGTCAAAGGGTAGGTCTATTTTTAATTTTTTGAGGAACCTCCACACTATTTTCCAGAGTGGCTGCACCAGTTTGCATTCCCACCAACAGTGCAAGAGGGTTCCTGTTTCTCCACATCGTCTCCAGCATCTATAGTCTCCTGATTTGTTCATTTTAGCCACTCTGACCGGCGTGAGGTGGTATCTCAGTGTGGTTTTAATTTGTATTTCCCTGATGAGGAGTGACATTAAGTATCTTTTCGTGTGTCTGTTGGCCATCTGGAGGTCTTCTTTAGAAAAGTGTCTATTTATATCTTCTGCCCATTTCTTCACTGGATTGTTTTTTGGGGGTGGAGTTTGGTGAGTTCTTTATAGATTTTGGATACTAACCCCTTATCTGATGTGTCATTTGCAAATATCTTCTCCTATTCTGTCAGTTGCCTTTTTTTGCTGATTGTTTCCTTTGGTATGCAGAAGATTTTTATCTTGATGAAACCCCAATAGTTCATTTTTGCTTTTGTTTCCCTTGCCTCCAGAGACATGTCAAGTAAGAAGTTGCAGCAGCTGAGGTCAAAAAGCTTGTTTCCTATTTTCTCCTCGAGGATTTTGATGGCTTCCTGTCTTACATTTAGGTCTTTCGTCCATTTTGAGTTTGTTTTTGTGTTTTGTGTAAGAAAGTGGTCCAGTTTCATCCTTCTGCATGTTGCTGTCCAGTTCTCCCAGCACCATTTGTTGAAGAGACTGTCTTTTTTCCATTGGATACTCTTTCCTGCTTTGTCAAAGATTAGCTGGCCCTACATTTGTGGGTCCAATTCTGGGTTCTTTATTCTATTCCATGGGTCTATGTGTCCATTTTTGTGCCGGTACCATACTGTCTTGATGATTGCGGCTTTGTAGTAGAGGCTGAAGTCTGGGATTGTGATGCCTCCCGCTTTGGTTTTCTTCTTCAGTATTACTTTGGCTATTGGGGGCCTTTTGTGGTTCCATAGAAATTTTAGGATTGTTTGTTCTAGTTTTGAGAAGGATGCCACTGCAATTGTGATTGGGATTGCATTGAATGTGTAGATTGCTTTGGGTAGTATTGACGTTTTAACAATATTCATTCTTCAAATCCATGAGCATGGACTGCTTTTCCATTTCTTTGTGTCTTCTTCAATTTCCTTCATAAGCTTTCTATAGTTTTCACCATACAGATCTTTTACATCTTTGGTTAGGTTTATTCCTACAGGCCAATATCCCTCACGGACATGGATGCAAAAGTTCTCAACAAGATACTAGCATATCGAATTCAACAGCATATAAAAAGAATTATTCACCATGATCAAGTGGGATTCATTCCTGGGCTGCAGGGCTGGTTCACCATTCACAAATCAATCAATGTGATACATCACATCGATAAAAGAAAGGATAAGAACCATATGATCCTGTCAATCGATGCAGAAAAAGCATTTGACAAAATTCAGCATCCTTTCTTAATAAAAACCCTCAAGAAAGTCGGGATAGAAGGAACATACTTAAACATCATAAAAGCCATATATGAAAAGCCCACAGCTAATATCATCCTCAATGGGGAAAAACTGAGAGCTTTCCCCCTGATCAGGAACACGACAGGGATGCCCACTCTCACCACTATTGTTTAACACCACGTTAGAAGTCCTAGCATCAGCAGTCAGACAACAAAAGGAAATAAAAGGCATCAAAATTGGCAAAGAAGAAGTCAAACTTTCACTTTTCACAGACAACATGACACTCTACATGGAATTTTTATTTTTTTAATGTTTATTTTCGAAAGAGAGAGAGAGAGAGAGAGAGTGAGCATGAGTGGGGGAGGGGCAGAGAGAGAGAGAGAGACAGAATCCAAAGCAGGCTCCAGGCTCTGAGCTGTCAGCACAGAGCCCGACGCGGGGCTTGAGCCCATGAGCCTGAGATCATGACCTGAGCTGAAGTTGGATGCTCAACCAACTGAGCCATCAGGCACCCCAATAAATAAATATTTCTTAAAACATAAAAAAATAGGGGTGCCTGGGTGGCTCAGTCGGTTAAGCGTCCGACTTCGGGTCAGGTCATGATCTCACGGTCTGTGAGTTCAAGCCCTGCCTCGGGCTCTGTGCTGACAGCTCGGAGCCTGGAGCCTGCTTCCAATTCTGTGTCTCCCTCTCTCTCTGACCCTCCCCTGTTCACGCTCTGTCTCTCTCTGTCTCAAAAATAAACATTAAAAAAAAATTTTTTTTTAAAAACATAAAAAAATAAATTTTTCCTGTCTTATTTATATGTACAAAAAAAATGCCAAAAATTGCTTGGACTAATGTGTTTCTATTGTCTTATACACCAGTCAATATTCTAAGTGTGAGGGAGAAAGTTATAAATAAAACACATAAGAATCTTTGTATTTGTGAAGATACAGAAAATGAAGGATATAAATAAATAAGATATATAGTATACTAAATCGTGATAAAAGATCAGAGGGAAAAAAATGAAAAAAGGGATATGAATGAGTGAGCACATTTTAATTAGGTTGGCCAGGGATATCCTCACTGAACAGGTGAAATGTGAGAAAAGATTTGAAAGAAGTGAGGGATTAAGCCATGAACTTATTTAAAGGAAGATCATCTCAGGCAGATGAAACAGTAAGTGGCAAACTTGAGGCAAGATTATAGCACGTGCAGCAAAGTGAGTGAGGGGTATCGTAGAAGTTCAAGTCAGTGAGAAAATAGCGGGGAGCTGGCTGGGCCTCGAGGGAAGCGTATGGATTTCTACTATACCCTGAATGACATCAGAAGTCATTATAAGGGTTTGAGCAGGGTACTCATCTGTCCCGACCTACGTTTTCACAGAATCACTCGAGTGTTATACTGATAACAGACTGAAGGAGGCCGGAGAAGTGTATGAAACCAATTAGGAGACTATGGCAATGATGCAGGTAAGAGATGATGGCTATCTGAAACCAAGCTGTAGGACTGGAAATAGTAAGAAGTGGTAGGTAGCATTCTGGATATATTTCTACAAGAATTACTGATGATACGGTATGTGAGAGGAAGAGAGGAGGCAAGAATGACCCCTGTATACGTATTCCTGAAGAAAGGAGCCGCCATTTGTTGAGATATGAAAGACAATGGGAACGGTGGGTTCAAGGGACGGAAATCAAGATTTTGGTACCGAGACACGTTTAGATCAAGCTTCCTATGAGACATCTGAGTAAATATGTTGGGTAGGTAGTTGAGTGTATGAGTCTGGAGTTTTTGAGAAGGGTCTGGGTTGGAGAAATGAATTTTATGATCATAAACATAAATTTTATGATCATAAGCAAGTAGAAGATCCCACATAGGAGACTATGAAAGAGCATCATTTACCATTAGCTAGCACCCAGTTGTGTAAGAGGAAGACCAAGTGTGTGGCATACTGGACACCAGTAAAGACTGTGTATCAAAAGAGGAGTGATAAGCTGAGTGCAACGCTGGCGATGGGCCAGGTGAGGTGAAGACCGAGAAATGATCGGTGCTTTTCGAAACGTTAAGATCATGAGGGTTGTTAATAAGAAAGGGGAAGTGGTTCTCGGAAAGAATGGGGAAGGAGGGTCGGGAACGGTGAATATAGATTCGGGTTAGCTACGAAGCCACTGGAGGACACTGCTCATAGAGGTGACGTAATTTGGCTCCTATTTTTTGGATCATATTTCGATATGAGGATAAGCTATAGCAAACAGACTAAGGAGAAACGAGGGTGGCATCAGGAAGTCAAATTCAGGGACTTACTAAGATAATTCAGGTGAAGAAGATGGTGGTTCCAAGCAGGATATGGTAGCGGGGGAAGCGATGAGAAGCGGTTGGACTCTGGATGCATTTTGAAATGCCCCACGATTTGCTCATGGACTGGATGAAGAGTACGAGAGAAGCAGATGAGTCAACGGGAATTATGGAGGGTCGTGGGGAAGGGTCAGTTCAAGCAGAAACACAACGAGCAGAGGTAACGAATGCGAGAAAGTACAGAGACCATACAGGGGACTAAAACACTAGTGACAAAACTGGATTCAAATACCGGGTGGGCAACGTTCTCTTGAATTATTTGAAGTAGATTCCAGACAAGGAAAAGAACAGAGACCGTCAAGACCTGAGGCAAGGGTGTGCCTCGTATCTTAGTGGAAAAGCCCAGAAGCCTGTGTGGCTGGGACGAACTGAGGACACAAGAGGAAAAGGAGGAGGCGAGGCAATCGAAGAGATAAGAAGAAGTCCTTCCAAGAAAATACGGGCTCCAAGTTGGCCGGTCCAGTTGCAGTTTAGGAAAGGTATGGGGACGGGTATGGGGACGCTCCGAAACCTCCACATAATCAGCATCTATCAGAAATCTTCTTCGGAGGAACCACAAGAGCAAGTTTTCTGTGTTAGAATGATCTCTCTGACATCATGGGAAAGGATAAGATAGAGAGGACAGTAAATGCCAAGGGTCCTTATCCGGATGCAACAGGTACGTACGAAACGAGTGCAGGAAAATACCATCATGTGTACGTTTCATCTCCACAGTATACCCTTAACCTATTGGCTCTATTTCTCTTCCATGTACCAGACAGTAAAACTACATTTTGGCAAAATCACTAAGTCTGAAGCGCTGTTTTGCCAGTCAAGGTCCTTCTCGATTGCTTCTCAACCAAATTGATCACTTGTTCCTTACCCGGCCTGCCACAATTCCAGATCCCAGACATTCACGAATGTACCATGCACCGTCACGTCCCTTTGCTTTTGCTTATGCTACTGCTGTTGGAACTGGAGTGTATTATGTAAGCAAAATCAGTCAGTCAGAGAAAGACCTATCATATGATTTCGCTCACAGGTGGAATTTGAAAAATGCAACAGATGAACATAGGGAAAGGGTAGGCAAAATGAGATAAAAACAGAGAGGGAGGCAAAAAGAGACTCAAACTGAGGGTTGCTGGAGGGGAGGGGGCGGGAGGGGGATGGGTTAAATGCCTGATGGGCATTAAGGAGGGCACTTTTCGGAGAGGCACCTGGGTGGCTCAGTCAGTTAAGCATCTGACTTCGGCTCAGGTCATGATCTCGCGGTTCACGAGTTCAGGCCCCACGTCAGGCTCTGTGCTGACAGCTCGGAGCCTGGAGCCTGCTTCAGATTCTGTGCCTCCTCTCTCTCTGCCCCTACCCTGCTCTCACTCTGTCTCTCTTTCTCTCAAAAATAAATAAACATTAAAAAAAAAAAGGAGGGTACTTTTCAGGATGGGCACTGGGTCTTGTACGTAAGAGATGAATCACTGGGTTCTACTCATGAAGCCACGACTACACTGTATGTTAGCTAACTTGAATTTAAATTAAAAAAAAAAGCAAAACTACATACCTGATATTTGCTTTAATGAGGTGTAAGACACACGGACATGGAAATGACCATCATGAAGGAAGAGTTTACTTACAGTTCCTTAGAAACAGGAGGTATGGTGTACCACGTGGTGCCGTATGGGGAAGCGTCAGGGCCAATCAGGAATTAGAGGGAGTGCGGACAACATAGACAAGAACCTTTGTTGTTGTTTCTGTGGGAAAAGGCAAGACAAAGCAGGGTAAAAACGTTTAGAATTGGCTGGTCCGAATAATTTTAGTGGGGCTCTGGAGTCTAGGGGGTGCCCTGTTTGTCTTGGTACCTGGCCCTGGAGTGAGGGGGGGGAAAATGGACAGTGGCTTATTGTGTAAGAAGTAGATAAAGGAGGTAGTTGGGGAGTATGGGCCTCAGAGTGGTTGGTTTGCATAGAAAGGGTGAGCTGTTTGCTATCTGTAGGAATTTGCTAATGGTAGAAGGGGAAGTCCCTCTCCAGTGGTCAGGAAGGCCCCAGATACCCCAGCATCAAGAATACACAAAAGAAGGAAATATAGTTAATACCATTTCCTCAGCCATTCTTTCCTGTCTATGGATGAAGCAACTCAGGATTCAAGGTTCAGTTCAAATGTGTCTCCTTCTGTCAAGTCCTTCCCAGTCCCTACAGTCGGAATTAATTGTGCTCCCCTCTTCAGTGCTGGAGTCTTTTGTTTAAAGTGCTTTTTAAGTACATACAACAGTTCTGATCTAATAATAAAGGTGTATGGGTTCCTATCTCCCATTAAAAAAATAGTTTTCTGGGCACCTGGGTGGCTCAGTCGGTTAAGCGCCAAGCTTTGGCTCAGGTCATGATCTCACGGTTTGTGGGTTCGAACCCCGTGAAGGGCTCTGTGCTGACAGCTCAGAGCCTGGAGCCTGCTTCAGAGTCTGTGTCTCCCTCTCTTTTCCCCTCCCCTGCTCACTCTCTGTCTCTCTCTCTCTCTCTCTCAAAAATAAATAAACATCAAAAAAATAAAAATAAAATAATTTTCTATTTTTTGGTATTTTTGATCAAAAATATTTATAGTAAGGACCTAAACAACATAACGTGACCTTATCAAGTCCATGGCAAGTGTTATTAAAGTAACCTCAGAACAAGGAAGAATTACTGGCAGTTTCTTATCAATGAAACAAGATACTAAGTTTATACATAGAGAAAGAATCAAGTTTCTTTACATCTGTAAGTAGTAAGTGGGAAAATACCAGCAAATGATTGCCAACAAGATGTCTAGTTGAAAGTGCAATGCCTACTTAAAATTAACTAAAGAAACTTGTCTAGTACTTATGACATTCAACTACTGGCTTGACTGTTCTGTTTGTTTGCCTGTTAATTACTGAACTGAGCAATTTTGGCATTAGATAGGTACAACCTTACCTGTTGACCACAGTACCCTTGAAATGTGATCTCACCTTAAAGCAATGAATTGAGCATACCAGCAAATTTGATTTTAAGAACTCTGATATTTTGCTAGCTGTGATTCCAGCCGAGGGTCACAGCTATCTGTATACTACTGAATAAAGAACATTCCTTCATCATGTGGGAAACCTGTCTTCTTTGATAACAAGGCTTCAGAAGGGACGTACATTGAATAAAGCTCGCTAGCGTGACACATGAGGAAGACATCTCCCTACCCAGAATTTGCCCAGTGCTTTCTAAAGTTTATGTCTTTATTTTGAGACACACAGAGAGAGCCTGAACAGGGGAGGGTCAGAGAGAGATGGAGAGACAAAATCCCAGGTAGGCAATGTGCTGTCAGCACGGAGCCTGATGCACGTCTCGATCCCACGAACCGTGAGATCATGATCAGAGCTGAAATCAAGAGTCGGATCCTTAACCGACTGAGCCACCCAGGCACCCCTGACCAGTGCTTTCTAATGAAATAGCTATCTATCTATACACATATGTATAATAATATATATAATGATATATATACCGATATATATAATTAATATATATAATATGTATATATATCAATATATCACACTAAAGTAAAATAGTAGTAAGTCCCACATACATCAATCTAGTCAGTTGTAAGGATAGAAAGTCTCTATAAATAAATATGTATTTATTAGATGTTAAGCCAAACCCTATGTCTTACACAGAGTTCTATTTGATCTAAAAATACAAGCAGTATATATTAATAACCGAGTTCTTAACTTGTGCAATCATTTCCACTCTCTATTATCTTCCCTTTCAGTTGGCTACACATAACAGTTTGGGACTTATGCCAGTCAGCCGTGGTCCATGTGGATGTCTCGATGGGCCATGTTGCTCAGCAAGTGGGGATCATGTGTGGTATACCTCCTATGTCACTGCAAGACATTTAATGCGAAATATGATCTGCCATTATAGCAACGGTTTCTTCTGGGTCAGAAGACAGGTAGGTGGATTCTTTGTTCTTTCCCAATTCAAGGTGGTACAAAGGAGGTTACTGCCAAAGGACGGGCTTAGCATAAGAACATGCGCCAGAGAAACGAGAATCTATATGACATGATTGGGGTGTTATTCACGGATTAAAAACAAGTGATTCTTGGCCTGAAGGTGAGTCACAGATGGACAGGGCTCAGATGGCACAAGAGGACACAGAAGTGAGTAAGATTCCCTAGTGAGCATTGGAAGTGCATCTTGGCAAAAGATGAATTTGTCCCCTATATAGTGGGGTCATTACACACAACCCTTGCCCATCCTTCCATCTGGTTTCTATGTCAAACAGCATTAACTCAGTTTTTTGTGGTCTGATTCTCAATCAGTTCAAACACAGCACATACCCCAGACACATGCTAAAATTTACATGTATATGGTTCCATTTGTATGTAATTCTTTGAGAGTGTGTAAGGGATAATGCTCACGTCAACGAAAAGAATAAATGTTGTAGACAAAGTCAAATTATTACAGTAACAATCTTCCAAGCATAAAAAAGAAATCTCATTCTTGTAGAACTTTTTCCAATATCCTTATTATCTGGAACACTGAACTCTTGTCACTGAAAGAATCACCTGCTTTAGTGAGAAATTAAGAAGTGATTCAGCGTTGACAAAAACATGACTGATGAATCACTGTTTAAAGGAAGAATAGTTTACTTTCCTCCAAGGGAAAAAGCACCCGGAATTTAATAGTGGCCATACTTTCTGTCCTCTAGGTTGAGAGTTGATGTATAGCCATACTTAGCCAAGTAATAATATCAAGGTCATGTTACCATTATTACTCCTAGATCATTAAAAAATGGAGAGTGATTAACCTGGAGCGATATACTTTATCGAATTGTTTTCCGTCTCTGCTTATCTTTGTGCTTCATTGCTGGATCAATTTAAGATGAGGCCCAAATGCACTGAGGGTCTCCTTTGACACAGGTTTATCCTAAAGAAATCAGCAGCCACTTTAAAGTTAGCTTTGACATGCCGATCAACCAAAAGGGGCAAATCAGTTCAAGACTTGTGCTCTTTGCCACGGGGAGATAAGGAAGTAGGAAACGTACTTGGCACTTCACTGAGTTTCGTAAGAACTCACATTCACGGGAAAAACAGACAGTGGGATCAATATCAAACAAAATGTCAATAAACAGGACAGAAATGGTCCGCCATGAGAACGTAAAGCGAGGAATGATCAAGAGTGACTCAGCTTCTATTGTAAGTCTTCGGTACCTGTACAGGAACCGAACCCTAAGCGGAGTATAGTATGGGTCCATCAATACTTTCGAGCAAATGAAAAGGAACAGCAGAAAGCTACGCTGGCAGTCCTTCAAATGAAAATATGTTCACCGATGACACGGCCCACCTCATATCTAATGTGAACAGATTGTGGAAGGTCAGAGGAGAAAAAAAAGGATGCACAGAGATAGAACCGGCTAGAGACCTTAATTAAAGCAATTCCACTTGGCTTTCTGTTCAAAGAAAAAAAGAAGCTGTCTAAAAAAAATGTTTCTATAATAAGGATTCCTTTAAAAAAAAATAACAACTTTACCAAGAATGTAATCTAACATTAGCTTAATAGCATAGAATTTTGTCCTACAACAGTATATCCTTAACAGCAATTTTACTGAGAAACATGCTGATTTTTTTTGCTAACCAAATACAAATAATCACAAGCACAATGTTCTTCTAGAGTTGGTACTGTGTTAAATAAATGCACTTGGTCAGTCATTTTCCCTTGTTAGAGTCATGCTTCTGAACGTAGACAATTGAGAATGGATGTAATTACAAACTATTCACATCGACTGGCTCTACTGAACTATTTTTAAGCATTCATATTTCAATCAACAGTGCAGAAGGCAACTATGGTAGAAATATTTTCTATTCTGACTATATTTGCATATTTGTGTCAGTTGCTTGATTCAAACCAATTAGACTACGGTTATCTATGAAAACCATATGGTGTACAAATAAAGCATACAAGACCAGTTAAACATCAAAAGTGTATCATTTGCATAGTTAGAAAGGAACACTGACAAGGAAGATATTTATTATTCAAGGACTCTGCTACCTAATAGAAGGTACAATCTTTCTATATTAAATCTATATGTACTGAAGCAAATGATTACTCTTCAAATATTTGTCAGTGTTGTACTAACTTGGGGCAAAGAGCAGAGAAAATGAGTGATGTGAGGAACACAATTCAAACAACTGTTTAAATAAGCTTGTGAAAACTGTGTTTTTCATAGGTAAATCCATGTCAGAATGACCTTGTAACATTCTACTGGAATTTCCAATTTAAACTTTTCTAGTAGGACTATTCTTACCAACACTGAAGGATTTAATCATCACTAATTTCCTTAATTATTCTCATGTCATTTTATTTCTTAAAAAAGTTTGACCTAAAAGAAACCTATAAAACATCTTATAACTTTCTTTACTTTGGTGGACTAGTTTTTGGTTTTCTTTTTTTTTTTTTTTTAAGTAGGTTTCATGCCCAGCACAGAGCCCAACGCAGGGCTTGAACTCACGACCTTGAGATCAAGACCTGAGCTGAGATCAAGAGATGGAACCTTAACCAACTGAGACACCCAGGCGCCCTGGTGGACTGTTTTTTTTTTTTAATTTTTTAATGTTTTTATTTATTTTTGAGAGAGACAGAGAGAGCATGAGCGGGAGAGGGGCAGAGAGAGAGGGAGACACACAATCAGAAGCAGGCTCCAGTCTCTGAGCTGTCAGCACAGAGTCTTGATGCAGGGCTCGAACCCACGAACCGCAAGATCATGACCTGAGCTGAAGTCAGACGCTTAACCGACTGAGCCACCCGGAAGCCCGTTTTTGTTTTTGTTTTTTTTAATATTCAACTACTATGTTTAGGTCATCTTAGGTCATATACCCATATTTAGGCCGATGGAGCCTACGGTAGAATAATAGCCCCAAAGATGTCTATGTCCTAATTCTTACAACTTGTGAATACGTTAATTTACGTGGTAAAAGAGACTCTGCAGATGTGATTAAGGTTCAGGATCCAAAGTGGGGAAATTAACCCGGATTATCTGGGTGGGCCCAATGTAATCACTAGGGTCCTTTTAAGAGGGAGACTGGAGTCTCTGGAGTGTGTGTGTATAGCGTAGGGGGAGAGAGGGAGGGAGAAAAGGAGAGGGAAAGAGAGATAAAGAGGAAGAGGAAAGGGTTGAGAGAGAGAGAGGGAGGGGGAAAGAGAATTAAAGACAGTATCTTGAGGTCTTTGAATATAGAGGAAAGGGCCATGAGTCAAGGAATGTGGGAAGCCTCTAGCAGGTGGAAAAGGCAAGTAAATGGATTCTCCCCTCAAACCTCTAGAAGGAACATAGCCCCGTCGACTCATTTTAAATTCCTTTTCAGTTTTTAAAGTTTACTTATTTTGAAAGAAAGAGAGAGCCTGAGCAGGGGAGGGGCGGAGAGAAAGAATCCCAAGCAGACTCCTCACTGACAGTGCAGAGCCCAACATGGGGCTCGAACTCACAAACTGTGAGATCATGCTCTGAGCCAAAACGGAGTCGGACGCTTAACCGACTAAGCCACCCATATGCCCCTCATTTTAAATTTCTGACCTCCTTAACCGTAAGACAATGAATTTGTGTTATTTTAAGCCAGTAAGTTTGCATCAATAGGAACTCATACAGAATCTCTCCCTATGAAGGTTCTAATTTACCACTTAAAACTTTTCTTGCTTCTTAGGGTGCCTGCACGGCTCAGTCGGTTAAGAGTCCAACTCTTGGGGTGCCTGCGTGGCTCAGTGGGTTAAGCTTCTGACTTCAGCTCAGGTCATGATCTCATGGTTTGTGAGTTCGAGCCCCGCGTCGGGCTCTGTGCTGACACCTCAGAGCCTGGAGCCTGCGTCAGATTCTGCGTCTCCCTCTCTCTCTGTCCTTCCCCCCTCTTTCTCTCTCTCTCTCTCAAAAATGAATAAACATCAAAAAAATTTTTTTAAAAAGAGTCCGACTCTTGGTTTCGGCTCAGGTCATGATCTCACGGTTCTTGAGATCGACCCACATTAGGCACTGCCCTGACGATGCAGCCTGCTTGGGATTGTCTCTCCCTCTCTCTCTTCCTCCCTCTCTCTGTCTCAAAATAAATAAACTTAAAATTTTTCTTTTCTTGCCTCTACTTTGTGCCCTTTTCAACAGACAAGGGAGTGACTTGGTCACCTACACAACACTTTCGCCTTGGGGTATCCAATACGTATGTCTTCTGGTCCTACTGAGATAGTCACTCATATTTTTCAAATAACTCTTCTTAATTTGTGATGTGTGCCACAATACTCTGGATATAAAAATATCATGCAAGACATTACTGTTTTCAAATATTTCAGAATTTTGTTTTGCTTATGTCATAGCATGAGACGGATCATTTTACACGCAGCCGGTTCAAGTTATGTTCGTTAAAATATGTGTGTCTAATCAGATTTGTAAATTTCAATGTCATCTAGCTTTGAGTGGAGATTTGGAGTTAGATTAAGCCTTTAAAATATGGTTCCCAAATAACCAATGATAAATGCTCACACAGTATTCTCTATCTCTCACAGTCTGGAGCACATAGCAGAACTCATTAAACACTGGTTATAAATAATCAATGAAGTAATCTTGGAAGCACAAATGGAAGAATTTGAAAAATCAAGGCGTACCTCTTCAGAATCATTTGGTGTTCGAAAATGCTTGTAAAATGTAAACAATACATTAAAAACCCAACCGGCATCATTTTTATCTCTAATTATACCATATTAATTTATAAAAAGTTCTTCCATTGTTCCCAAATTCACATAAACTTTAATCTTTCAATGTACTGTTTGCATAAATGGTGCCCATTAGCAGTCTCGCCGGTTTTAGCTTTCGGGATCGAGTTCTGTCTTTGTAAGATTGTACGGCATTCCGATATCGTTATGTGTTGTCCAGTGCCTCGCAGAGAATTAAGTCTGTGAGCTCTCTCGTCACTGAAAGGGGTGAAGCAAAGGCTGGGCACCATTGTGTCAAGCACTTTGAAAAGGGATTTCGGAATCAGAAAGGAGACCGAATAAGAAATGGCCTCAGAGGTCCCTTCTAAACTTGAAGAGTTTATGATTCACTTCACACCTGAAGGATGGCCATCCACGTGCATCACGGCATAGCCAGCTTAGTTTCACCAACCGCCACGGTGGAGCTACTTCTGTCCCATCTCATCATCCTATTTATGTAGGACTGGCCCTGCGGGAAATATTCTCGTCATGAGTAGATTCAAGCCAGAAAGGGATTCCCTTCGGTTTGCTCTCCAACTTTTGCCAGACAGTTTCAGAATTATGAATTCTATCAAGGGCTAGCGACAGAATGTTCTCCTGGGCAGAATGAAGAAAATGTGAGATCACTGTATTACAGGGGGAACTCAAATTCGGTATCACAAAACACTACGGAATATACAAACTGGGCTGTCTTTCTCCTCTGGCCCCTTTTCTTGCCCCCAAGTACCTTCCTTACAGAACATGTCATTTCATAGAAAATACACCATTCTATAATCGTTGAATCAGAGCAAGTTAACGGACATTATCCACAAAGAAGGGGGTAGTCTGAATTCAAGGAAAAGATATTATTGCACAAAGTATCCTCATGTGCGGTCAAGGCTAGCGGGCAGTTTAGGAAGAAGTCATAACCAGAGGTTGTCCTGTGTCTGAACTCAAAACAGTTTCACATGTCTTTGAGTTTTACAATCTTTATATAATTTGTCTTCGGTACAGAACGGTCAGAAACGTTTGAATAAGTCAGTGTACCCAAACCCGAAGTATTTCTCAATCACACTGATACAGCAAAAACTTGGTTGTTAATACCCTATCATTTTCCCCCAAAGTGTTCCAGCCTTTTGCCTCGTGAAAGGTTGTACCTCTCACCGGAAAGCAAATAAAAACAAATTTAAAACCATCAACGTAAGTGAAACCTCTTTAGGATTGTTTGAACACTGAGACAGTATTAACGAAAATCGCTTCTAACTCGAACCCCCTATGTGGGTGGGGAAACTATCACTTAAATGTTTGGTTTGCTCTAATATATTATTTATATTCTATCATATCATATGAATTATTATTATCATTATCAGCGTGCCCAAGCGCCCTGTTGGTTAATATTGTTAGTGCATTTTTATTCGACCTTCCATCGCTGACACAAACCGACACGTACAAGCCACATACGAATGTTAAACGCACTTAGCTTTGTAAACGGGGTTTTCCCTTTACAAATTCAACTCTGAAAAGCCACCGTGGGATACGAAGGAACAAGAGTCTCTCGGGTTCTGGATCCATCAGCCATTTCTCAGTAGGCTAAAGAGGGTCTGAGGACCGTGTTCTGTCAGCACTGAAGTGCACAGCTTTGGCCAGGTCTGATTGAGAAAGTGATGGTTGAGGAAAAAATTCGTGACTTCACAGTCTTCTACTCAGTACGAAGGGACGAGCTGCCAGGGCTGCTAACAACTATTTTACATGTGAATATGTATTTCTAATGTACTTCCATTTCAATAATGTATTTATAGACATATTCTCATGTAATCAGATACAGAAAAGATCACAAACCGGTGAGTGGCACAATTAGTATTTTTAAAAAATGTTTAATGTTTATTTTATTTTGAGAGAGAGAGAGAGAGAGAGCATGAGCTGAGGAGGGGTAGAGAGAGAGGAAGAGAGAGAATCCCAAGCAGGTTACATGTTGCCAGCGTGGGGCCCGACGTGGGGCTGGAACCCATGAACCATGAGATCCCGACCCGAGCCGAAAGCAAGAGTCAGCCGCTTAAACCACTGAGCCACCCAGGTGCCCCGGAATTAGCATTTGAACCGAAGACTTTCCAAATTTAAAATCTCCTGCTGTACTCAAAACAGCACACCAGCCATCTTGGGCCAGCTCCAGCTTTTAGTTATCTTGTAATCCGCGCAGAGTAAGATTCCCTTTTGTGGTGTGTGAGTTGTGACAAATGCATAGAGCCACGTCAGCACCACCACAAACACAGGGAACGGCTCTACAGCTCCCCTCAAGTCCCCTCACGGTGCCTCTCTGGAGAGAAACTTTTCTCCCATCCTAATCATGGCAAGAAGAAAGAGAGAAAGAAATAGAAAAAGGAAGAAAGGAGGGAGGGAAGGAAGGAAGGAAGGTTCTCCTCCATTCCCCAGGTCTCACGAGAACCTTCTTCTTGGTCCTCTGGCCACAGAGATGTCTCTAGGACTTTTCTCTCCGTGGATTTCTATGGCTGGGGTCAAAGCCAGGAGATAAAAGAGGCAAACAGCGGACTACCGAAAAACAAAACAAAACAAAACGCAAGACCAGGAAACACCGGTGGTGCTTGTCCTTTTTTGATTTCCCTCTCCAGACAGCCTGTGATTCACACTTTCCAAAGTCCTCAGGTAGCTAGCTGCTTTCTGTATTCCGTCCATCCTTTTTTAGTAGTAATCAGTGGGGGAGAGAGAGGCTGTTTTGGGCTTCCTCCAAGTTGACCAGTATGAGAAGTTCAGTTTGAGTTTGAGAAGGGAGCATGCATTCTTTGGTGGAATAGTTCATCTCCAAAGGGCAAAATAAATTCTACTACCATTCTGCCTAGAATAGCACGAAGAGATGCTGTTAGTGAACTTCAGATAACATGAATATGAGCCTGAGCAGGTTAATCTTTATCCCGCGGCTGAGTTTTAACAAAGATTATACAGCTAAGATTAGTTTTGACATATCTTGCCGGTAACGAATGAAAGATAGCTTGGATTTGTCACTTCTTCTGAGGTAGGAAGTCCCATGAATGAAAAATCAGGTTTCTGGCTTAAGCATGGGAAGTAGGATATCCTGCGGATGCCTAAGACCCTACTTGTTCTGTACTGAACTCAAAGGTCTTGGTCTCCTCAATTATCTCTGCATATTAATGTAGTATCTGTATAACCATGCCTTTTAAAAAGTTACAAAGAATATCATATTAAAACGAAAACTGAACTTCAGAGGATACGACTGCCCTCTAGTGGGGGCCACCCAAACTGCAGACCACAATTACTGGAGTCTCCAGGAAGCTCTGAGAAAGAACCTGGCAAAATCCACCACACTGTGTTGACGTTAAGAACTCGATTTGTGTTCGTCCTAATAACACAGAAGTTTGCTGGATGTTTTATTTACTATGGTCCATTCTTTATGCTACAAATAGAATGGTGACTTCCATCAGAGTTACCACTTCCAAACAGTAAGTTCGCGTGTAATAGGGGTCTAGGAGCGCCTGGGTGGCTGTCGGTTGAGCGTCCAACTTCGACTCAGGTCATCGTTTCACGGATGAAAGAGAACAGGGGTCTAAAGAATTGAGAAAGTATTCTGAAAGCCTCTCCAAAGGCTGGAGCTCTGGTTAGTGTCTTTACTTCCCAAAGCATCAAGATATATTACCTTACTTTGTATCGATGTTGAATGTAATAGTTGGCTGTATTTTGTTATTTAAATGAACTCAACAAATATTTATTGAGAGCCTGTAATAGTACATAAAGATAAAAGGAATGATGCATCAATGATATATGTAACAAATATAAAGCATTACGCATTCTAAAGTATAAAGTAACAATTACATACATCAATATATACGTGCCTAATAACAGAGCTGTGAAACACATGGACGAAAAAACCCCAACAAAATTAAAAAGAGAAACAGACACATTCACAAAGCTAGAGAGTTTAAGATTCTTCACTAAGCACTTGGCAGAACAATTGGAAAAAAGAAAGAGCTGGAGATGTGAGCGAAGCGTAATGTCCCCATCTTAAGATCCTTAATCGTATCTTCAATGCCCCATGTGACCATGCCACCACCCTCTAGACCCAAGTACATACACCGAATCAGAAACCGTTATGTACCACTGTCCCTGTGGTAGGCTGAAGGATACCTCTCACGACATGTCCAATGCCCTAATCCCCAGAACCTATGTTATGTCATATGGCAAAAGGGACATTGCAGATATGATTAAGGATCGTAAGATGGCGGGGGGGGGGGGGGGGGGACATTGTGCTGGACTGTCAAGGTGGGCCCTAAGTGTAATCACAAGTGTCCCTACAAGAGGAAGCCAGAGGGATATTTGACTACAGAAGCAGTAAAGCTGATATGATGACAAGTAGCAGAAATTGGAGTGATGGACTTTGACAATGGAGGAAGCAGCCGCAAGCCAATGAACAAAGGAGACCACTAGAGGCTGAAAAAAGCAAGGAAATGGAGTCTCCATAAAGAAACAGCTCTGTCAACACCTTGGCGTTTGCCAAGTGAAATCGATTTCAGACTTATTATTCCCAGTACTGTATAAGGGAATAAATTTGTTTTCTTTCAAGCTCGTGGGTGCACGGTAATTTGTTACAAGAGCAGTAGGGCACTGATACAATCTATGACAGTAGGAAGACACGGGTCTGGGAAAATAGGGGTGGAATCAGGAGTAACAATAATGAGCTAACTAAAGGAGACTAAAGAGACATGTCAAGTTCATGCAATGCCCGACTCTTTTTTAAATACCGTTAGTTAATTTTATTGTTTTTCAGCTTTACTGAGACATAACTGACCTACAACACCGTGTAAGTTTAGGAATCTATAATGTAATGATTTGATATTTTTATATTGTGAAATGATCACTACAGTAAGGTTAGTTAACCTCTCCATAACTGTGCATAATTACCATTTGGGGGGGGGGGGAAGGTGACATTTAAAACCTACTCCCTTAGCAACTTTCAAATACACAGCACAGTATTATTAACTATAGTCACCATGCTGTGCAGTAGATCCCCAGAACTTATTCATCTCCTAAGTGGAAGTTTGTACCCTTGGACAGACATCTCCCATCTTCCCAACCTCCTGCCACCACCATGCTAACTAACTCTGTCTCCAGGAGTTAGATAGTTTTAGATTCCACATATGAGATCATATACTATTTGTCTTTCTCTGACTTCTCTCACTTAGCATGATACCCTCTAGCTCCAGCCATGCTGTCGCAAAAAGCCAGAGTATCCTTCTTTCCCACGGCTGAAGAACATTCCATCGTATATATGTACGTATATATGTGCATGTGTGTGTCACATCTTCAACTATTCATCCAGACACAAACAATGATGTCCTTTCAATATCTTGGCTATTGTGAATAGTGGTGAAATGAACATGGGAGTGCAGCTATCTCTTTGAGATCTTGATTCAATTTCCTTTGGATATATAAACCCAGAAGTGGAATTTCTGGAACAGATGGTAGTTCTATTTTTATTTTTTCTCATTTAATTTTTAAATTTATCTTAATTCCAGTATAGTTAAGATACCGTATTATATTAGTTTCAGGTGTACTTTATTTTTATTTTTTGAAAGAACTTTCATACTGCCGTCCATAGTGTAACAATTTACATTCCCCCCAACAAGGGGTACCCTTTGCTCCACACCGTCACCACCACTTACTATCTCTTGTCAATGGGATAATAGCCATTGTTACAGGTGTGGAATATGTCATTGTGTTTTAACATGCATTTCCCTGGGGCGCCTGGGTGGCTCAGTCGGTTGAGCATCCTACATCGGCTCAGGTCATGACCTCACGGCTCATGGGTTGGAGCCCCGCGTCTGGCTCTGTGCTGACAGCTCGGAGCCTGGAGCCTGCTTCAGATTCTGTGTCTCTCTCTCTCTCTACCCCTCCTACACTCGGGCGCTCTCTCTCTCTCTCTCTCTCAAAAATAAACATTAAAACAATTATAATGCATTTCCCTGATGATTAACGAGGTTGCACATCTTTTCAGGTACTTGTTTGCCATTTGTATGTCTTACTTGGAAAAAAAAGTCTGCTGGGTTCCTCTGCCCATTTTTCAATCAGATCTTTTTTCTTCTGGCATTCTGTTGAATGAGTTCCTTACATATTTTGGATATTACCTCTTATCAGATATATAGTGTGCACATACCTTCTACCATGCAGGTCGCCTTTCCTTTTCGCTGATTGTTTCTTTTGTTGTGCGGAAGGTTTTTGATTGGCACAGGCCCACATATTTGACTTTTGCTCTGGTTGTGATACCAAAAAAAAAAAAAAAAATCCTTGCTAAAAGCAGTGTGAAGCAGTTTTCCCTGTGTTCTATTCTAGGAGGTTTATGGCCCCAAGTCTTATGTTTAAGTTTCTAACCCTTTAGAAGTTCAATGTGTGAGTGGTGTAAGGTGGGGAAGCAATGTCATTCTTTTTTTTTTTTTAACATTTATTTATTTTTGAGACAGAGAGAGACAGAGCATGAACGGGGGAGGGTCAGAGAGAGGGAGACACAGAATCTGAAACAGGCTCCAGGCTCTGAGCTGTCAGCCCAGAGCCCGACGCGGGGCTCGAACTCACGGACCGCGAGATCGTGACCTGAGCCGAAGTCGGCCGCTTAACCGACGGAGCCACCCAGGCGCCCGGAAGCAATGTCATTCTTACTGCATGTGATTTATCGGGTATTCCCAACAACATTTATCCAAGAGGCTATCCTTTCCCCAGTGAGTATTGTTGGCTGCCTTGTCAAATATTGTGGCTGTATATGTGGGGATTTATTTCTGGGCCCTCAATTATGTCCCATTGGTCTATGTCTCTATATGTACGCAAGTGACATGCTGTTTTGATTGCTATCGTTTTGTGATATAGTTGGAAATCAGGAAGTGTGATGCCTTGAACTCTGTTCTGCTTTCTCAGCATTACTTCGGCAGTTTGAGGTCTTTCGTGGTTGCATATAAATTTTAGGATCTTTTTTTTCTATTTCCGTGAAAAATGCCAATTTTCCAATGGACTTTTGATGGGGTTTGCAATGGGTAGTGTGGACATTTTCACGATATTCATTTTCTGATTCTTGAACATGGAATAGCTTTCCATTTATTTGTGTTTTCTTCAACTTTTTTCATCAAAGTCTTATCATTTTCAGAGATCATTCATATCCTTGGTTACACTTATTCCTAAGTATTTCATTGTTTCTGATGCTATTGTGTATGGGATTGCTTTCGTTATTTTTCAGATATTTCATTGTTAATGCAGAACAATGCAACAGATTTCTGTATGTTGATTTTAAATCCCACAACTCCACTGAATTTGTTGATTAGTGCTAACTAATCAGTACTCTGGCTGAGTCTGATAAAATTACCATATCATGTTCAAACAGAGACCATTTTATTTCTTCCTTTCCAATTTAGATACCTTTTATTTCTTTTCCTTTCCTGATTGCTCTGCCTAGAACTTCCAGTTCTCTGCTGAACAGGAATGGTGAGAATAGGCTCCTTCGTCTTCTTCCCCGATCTTAGGGGAAGCATTTGCTGTCTTTCACCAGTGAGTGTGATGTTGGCTGTTGCCTTCTCATACACAGATTTTATTATGCTGAGGTTCATTTCTTACATATGCAATTTATTGAATGTTTTATCATGAAAGGGTGTTGTGTTTTGTGAAATGCTTTCTCTGCATATATCGAGATGATCGTGGTTTTTATCTTTCATTATATTAATGTGGTTTCATTGATTTGTATATGTTAAAACATCCCTGCCTGCCAGGAATAAATGCCACTTAATCCTGGTGTATGATCTTTTAATGTACTGTAGAATTCGCTTTGCTAGAATTTTGTTAAAACATGTTTGCATGTATATTCATCAGCAATACTGGCCTATAGTTTTCTTTTATTGTAGTGTCCTTGGGTGGCTTTGGTATCGGGGTAATCCTGGCCCTGTAAAATGCGATTTCCTTCTCTTCCATATTTTGGAAGAGTATGAGAAGGATTGGTGTTAATTCTTTTTAAGTGTTTGATGTAAGAGGCACCTGGGTGGCTCAGTCGCTTAAGCGTCCGACTCTTGGTTTTGACTCAGGTCATGATCTCAAGGTTCCTGGGTTCAAGCCCTGTGTCATGCTCTGCCCTGACATCACAGAGCCTGCTTGGGATTCATTCTCTCTCTCTCTCTCTCGCAAATAAATAAGTAAACATTAAAAAATATATGTTTGGTACAATTCACCAGGGAAACGATCTGTTCCTGGGTTGATCTTTGTTGGGACATTTTTGATTACTGACTCAATCTCCTTACTCATGATTGGTCTGTTCAGATTTTCTATTTCTTCATGATTCAGTCTTGGTAGGTGGTATATTTCTAAGAATTTATCTTTTTTGTAGGTTATCCAATTTGTTGGGTTTATTATTGTTCATGGTAGTCTCTTATAATCCTTTGTTTTTTAAATTTTTTATTAAATTTTTTACTGTTTATTTATTTTTGAAAGAGAGACAGAGAGCAAACAGGGGAGGGGCAGAGAGAGGGGGGACACAGAATCTGAAGCAGGCTCCAGGCTCTGAGCTGTCAGCACAGAGCCTGACGCAGGGCTCAAACTCCCAAGCCATGAGATCATGACCTGAGCCCAAGTCGGACACTTAACTGACTGAGCCTCCCAGGTGCCCCAGGTTGTTGTATCTTCTTGATGAATTAACGGCTTTATCATTATAATGATATTCTTAGTCTCTTGTTACAGGTTTTGGCTTAAAATCTATTGTCTGATAGAAATATAGCTACTTCTGCTCTCTTTTGGTTTCCATTTGCATGGGATATCTTTTTCCAGCACTTCAATTTGAGCTCTGTGTGTCCTTAAAGCTGAAGTGATTCTCTTGTAGGCAGCATATAACTTGGTCTTGTTCTTTACACGTCTGGCCACTCTATGTCCTTTGAGTGGAGAATTTCATCGATGTATATTGAGGGCAATTATTGATAGGTATGGACTTACTAATGCCATCTTATTGTTTTCTGGTTTATTTGTAGCTCCCCTGTTCCTTTCTCTCTGTCTTGCTGCCTTTCCTTTGTGTATTGATGATTTTCCATAGTGGTATGCTTTGATTCCCTTCTCTTTATCTTTTGTGTATCTGCTGCAGATTTTTGCTTTGCTGTTTCCATGAGGCTTGCATAAAACATCTTATACACGTAACAGTTTATTTCTGAGAGAGAGAGAGAGAGAGAGAGAGAGAGAGAGAGAGAGAGAGATATTCGTTAAAGGACTTGGCTTATATGATTATGGAAGCTGAGAAGCCCCACAGTCTGCCCTCTGTAAACTGGAGAACCAGGGAAGCTGGCGATATAATTCAGTCTGAATCCATAACAGTTTATTTTCAGCTGATAACAACTAAACTTTGATCTCATATAAAAATCTCATTTTACTTTTTTACTCCTTCCTACCTCGGTTTAGATGTCACAGTGTACATTTTTATACTGTATATTTATTAACAGATTATTGTAGCTGTAATTATTTTTAAAACTTTCATCCTTTACCTCTTTTACTAGAGTTAAGTAATAAATACACCACCATATTACAATATGATTCTAATTTTGACTATATACTTACCTTCACCAGTGAGTTGTGTATTTTCATATATTTAGGTGTTATTATTAGCATCCTTTAATTTCTGCCTTAGTTATTTGCTGAATTATTTTCAGCCTATTTTTGTAAGGCAGGTATAGTGTTGATATACTCCCTCAGGTCTGTTTGGGAAGTCTTATCTCTCCTCCATTTCTAAAGGACAACTTTGTCAGAATCTTCTGGCACTTTTTTTCTTTCATCACATTGTATGTATCATCCCTCTCTCTTCTGGACTGTACTAAGTAATCTGCTGACAGCCTTACTGGGGTTCCTTTTTAAGTTACAAGATATTGTTTTTGGCCACTTTTCAGATTCTCCCTTTGTCTTTTATTCTTGACAGTTTTCTTATTAAAGCATCGCAAAGATTTCTTTTACTTGAGTTTGGTGACCTATGAGGTTTATGAACTTGGATATCCAAATCTCTCATTAGATTAGGGATGTTCTCAGACATTATTTCTTTAAAGTAACTTTCTGATCTCTTCCCCCTCTTTCTCCTTCTGAAACTCCAATAATTCATAAACTGGTTATTGTGATGGTATCCCACCAATCAAGTAGGCTTTCTTCACTTCTTTCCAATTCTTTTTATTTTATTCTCCTCTGTTGGATAATCTCAAAGATCCTAACTTCTTATTTACATGTTTTTTTTTCTGCAGATTTATTTTGATGCTAATACATTTTTTTTTCATTGAATTCATTGAATTCTTCAGCTCCCGAACTTCCGTGTGGTTATTTTTTTATGATTTTTATCTCTCTGTTAAACTTCTCAGTTTGTCTTGTATTGTTTTCCCCTTGTCTCACCGAAATGTCATTATTTTCTTATAATTCACTGACCTTCATTAAAACAAGTCTTTTGAATTCTTTTTCAGATAAACACATGGCCTTTGGGGTTGGTTACCAGAAGATTATTGTGATCCTTTGGTGGTGTTATGTCTCCTCAATTTTTCATGTCCCTTGAAATCTTTCATATGTGAAGTTGGCAGCCACTTCTCTCGTCTTTACTAACCGCCTTCAGGAGAGAAAACCCACGGTCAGCCCTGCTAGAGATTCTGAGGTTTTCTCAGACCTATGGATACATCTGATCCGTACTTCTGGCGCCCTCTTGTGGCAGAATTCTTAAGCTTGTATGTCTTCTGATCCCGCAATGCACTAGGCCAAATGCTCACCGCCTCCCTTTGGTTTCTCAAGGGTGGAACTAAAGCTCAAGCTTGTAGTCTCTCCTTGGCTCCATATTTGGTCTGACTTTCTGTGCATGCCCAGTAGCCATCTGCCAAAGTTCACTTCTGCCTCCACTGAGAGCATGAACAAGGAGCTGACCACAGGATGTGGGAGTACATATACGAGGCATGGCAAACGCTGGGTGTGCCCACGGGCCAGCTGTTGGGATATGCAGGCGAGGTATCCCCAGTAACTTGTGGGCAAGCTTCTTGATGGAGTCCATGATACAGTTAGTAGGATCTTCGTCCCCTTTCTGCCACTCGCCCAGCCCCCTCCCACTCTGTCCCCTAGCCATGGAGCTCATGACTCAGTACAACTCTCTAATGCATTCGAACTCATTTGTTTTTCCCTCCAATGGTGTGCTGGAACTTCTCCGCTGGAAACTTGGACTTCCACAAAACTCTCTCATCCGTGGGTGATTATCTAAGACAGTATTCTCCAGGGGCTCCCATAATGCAGCCAAGAGGCCGGAGCTGGTTTATGGGTCACTGCAGAGTTCACAGCTAGGACTGAGGCCTGTTTGCTATTACCCGGTGCACAGGCAGGCGAGACTCCTCTAGGGTTCCTTGGCATATGGCCCTGGATCCCACAGTTCCCACAAAGGCACTTTTATCTACGGACGGATGCCAGGTTGTTGTTGTTAGGGAGGGACAAGATGAAGGACAGCTTATTCAGCCATGTTGCTGATGTACAAATGCCTGATTCTTGTCTAATGCACTAGAAGATAAACACCTATAAACGGCATTATTGAGACATTTGACACTTGAATTCTTCTGGGAATTAGATAATAATATTATATCAGTGTTAAATGTCCCCATTTTGATAACTTGACTGTGGTTACTGTAGTGAAGTAAGAGATGTTTTAGGGGAAAAGACACCTACATACTTAGAGGTAAATGAGCATGGGTTTAAATAATGCTCACATGACGAGAGGTAGGAAGAATGAAAGAGAGACAGAGAGACAGCACAAATGGTGGGAAGAAAGGTAAACAAGTGGAGAATCTGGGTAAAGCATATTCAGGATTTCTTGTACTATTCCTGTAAGTTTTCTGTAAATTTGAAATCATATAAAAATAAAGTAGGCAGTGCACCTCGTGGTCCTATGGATCCGTCTCTTGCTTCAAAACTGTTTGGAGGGAACAGACGCAGGGACGCCCTTTTCCAGCCTCCGACCGTTCTCCACCTTTCTCTCCGGTCACTATTTCCAGGGCCATCCTCTTGTGCGTCCTTGGCTTTCGGGACCAGCCAACACCACTTTTTGTGGTTAGTTTCTTATTCCCAGTCACGAGCTCCCAGACTCATCAGAATTATTCCACCAAGGTGGAGGCTGCCAATGACTTCATGGTCAACCTGCATCTGTAGGCCTCCTATACCTACCACTTGCTGGCCGTCTATTTGGAAGGCAACCACATGGCCATAGAGAGCGCGGGATACTTCCTCTGCGAGACGGGCCAAGAAAATACCGAGTGTCTCGTGAAGATACGAAACCAGTGCAGCAACTGTGCCCTCTTCTTGGATGGGCAGAAGCTATCCCAAGATGAGTGAGGGGGCAGCTAAAGAAGGCACGTGAACCAGGCTCTTTTGGGTTTGCACATCCTGAGTGCGGCCCTCACAGCCCTCATCTTTGTGACTTCCTGGAGAGCCACGGCCTAGATGAGGAGGTCTTCAGGAAGATGACCACCTGACTAGCCTTTGCTGGGCCCTTCTCATCCCCGTGGTATCAGGGATCCTGCCTGCGCCTCTCTCCACCTGCCACGTAGCTTCGTAACCACCCTGGATCACTATCACAGGCTGTGGGCCAAATGCATGTAATAATAACACTTTTTGCAGCAGAAAATAGAATAAAAGAAAGTAAAAGCCAAGTAAAATGTGAACCCAAAATATACATGGTGCCATGGAAGTATATACCATATAGGGACCTCACCTGGTTTGTAGGGTTAAGAACACTTTTCCTGAGGAATTATTCATGACGGGGTCCCTTTGGGCCAATCATTAGTCTTAGACGTCTACAACCTTCCTTTTGTGTTTCTAAAATATTCCCTGAATTATTCTCACTCTTGGACCTTTGGCAACTCTTGGGCTGGCAATGCAGAACGCATGCTTGTAGCTGAAAAAACGGAAGTGATTTTTTAGGAAGTGATTTAATGAAAGTAAAATGACGCTATTTCTATGGCAGTAAAATTCTACCCAGAAGATTCCTACCGGGCCACATCATAATCAGTATTAAAAGAAAGAACAGGCTAGACTTGATACTTCATCTCTTGCTGGTTCTCTGACTTTCTGTGTCTGATAGGAGGTACTGGCACCACAGCACGATTGAAGGCTAAACCCCATTCATAGATACAAAGATGGGGAGACCCAAGCTTGAGTAAGCGTCAGAACCTAGAGGCTTGACAAAATCTTCGGGGTCCTGTCCGATGAGCGGTTTCTGACCTTGCTATACGCTAATTTCTTCCAGTTTGTATTACCGTGTAATTCAAATACTGTTCCAGAAGTTGTGAAAGATAAGAGGAAACATGAAGGGATCCTTGGTCTCTCCTGAAAATGGACAGTATAGTAAGAGCAACAGAAAATTTTTAATAATGTTTATGTTTTAGAGAGAGAGAGAGAGAGAGAGAGAGAGAGAGAGAGAGCGCGCAAGCATGTGAGCGGGGGAGGGGCAGAGAGAGACGGAGACAGAGGATCCGAAGTGGGCTCTGTGCTGACAGCAGACAGCCCAGTGTAGGGTTCAAACTCACAACCTGCGAGATCATGACCTGAGCCAAAGTCAGACGCTTAACCGACTAAGCCACCAGGCACCCCAGACCAGTGACATACTTTTAAGAGAATGTCAGAACCACCAATAAGTGTACCTGTGAAGCATTCTATTTTCTTTTTTCTAAACAGAGGTATTTACTTATTTATTTCTCAAAGTTTATTTTTAGTAATTGCTACACCCAATGTGGGGTTTGAACTCACAACCCCGAGATCGAGAGTCACATGCTCTATCTACTGAGCCAGCCAGGGGCCCCAGAAGCACTCTATCTTCTATGTCTGAAATATTTACTATTCCATGGAAGGAGACATTTATAGTCTGAGATCATCTGAAAAGGGAAGAAAATTTGGGTAGTGAAAGGAATAGTGTCAGCACCTGAGAAGAGTCTAAAGATTACCTCCTGGCTTCATTTAATCTTTTCATGTGATAGTGGTTTACATAATTTATGCTCCTTTTCAAGTCTTTATTACAAATATCAGCAAAAGAGGGAAGATATTTCAGAAATTAATACTTCTCCCAATTTATAAGCAAAAACATAAGTAATCCTTCAAGAATATTGTGTCAGAAATATAATATGTTCCAAGATAAAATCATATTTTAAATAGCAAAGTGCTAAAATACATGATTGTATTTAAAAAAAAAATCAGAAAATGAAAACCGAGAGATATCCCAGTCAATTTTGTTTTACATTCAGCTTTAAATTAAATCTCAGTAACTACGCCAGAGACCTTAATAGATGATCCTATATATTCATCAAAATGACTCTGTGAGGTTGTATTATTTCCATTCTACAGATAAAGAAACTGATGTACAAAGTGGATGATAAATAACTTCTCAACATCACATGGCATATAAAACTTCTGTATGTATAAACATAGCCTCTTACTCTTATGAAAATAATGTTTAGATAATGAAAGAAATGTCCCTTTCAGGTTTCTCACCAGGGGAGACTGACTTCACTTTTAGCCCCCAGTTTCTAGTTCAGAATAGCATAAACACAAAACAGAATATAATGGGAAGTGCCTAATTAATTTTCCTACGTTGATTTGTCTTTTAATGATGCCATTTTATGTATTCAGTAAATACCCTCTAACTTCCCTTTCATCTTTTGACATATATTCTAGAAACTCCCCTGTTCACAAAAAGGAAAACACAAAGGAATGCCCCCGTTTTGAAAATTACTTTACAGGTGCCTGGGGCTCAGTTGGTTGAGCATCCGGCTCTCAGTGTCCGCTCAGGTCACGATCTCACAGTTCGTGAGTCTCAGCCCCGATGTGTTTGACGGTAAAACTGGACGCACGTCTCCTGGATTGTTAGAGAGGCGTCTTGAGAGCACCGGGAAAGATATGTAGGAGTACTAGCGGACACTTACAATAAACCAGGGCAGGAAACCGAATCTCCCTTGTTGGAAAGATCGCTGCAGCGGTAGACCAGGGGGTGGCTGCAGAGAACAGAGCGTGACTCTCATCATTAATGCCCCTCATGCTGTACTCCATTTATTCCGTGTACCTGCCACCAATGACACGTCCAGTTTTAAAATAATGAGAATTTGCATAAGTCCGGTATTAATGACCAATTGGGAAAGACACACAGTAGTAAGATTATCCCCCAGATGAGAAACGGTCAACACCAACCTCCAAGGGGTCCATCAGCCACAGCATTTGGGTTTGTTTTTTTTGTTTTTTGGGGGTTTTTTTGCACTGTTCCTTTTCTCTAGGTCTACAGAATACTGGTCGGCATTAATTTAACAAGTTGTGTTTTTTTAAGTTGTTTTTCAAGATAATTTAGGGATTTATTGACTCGTGAAACTATAATAGGTTTTATCAGGAAAAGCCTGCATCTATGTGATCTATAGTTGCTTTTCAAACTGCCATAGCATTTCTAAATCAAGCCCTGGTGGTTAATTAACATGTGGAAATGAGAAGATATCATTATTCTCTCTATATCCAAATTGTTTCCATTGTAGTCTGTGTGGCAATTCTACTTGAGAAAGGATTTGAAACATTCATGAATGTCTTTAAGGCTTGTAAGCAACTCATTATTTTCAGACTGTATGAGAATGGTAATATAAAAATCCTAAATCTGTAAGTCCAAGTTGAGGACCTTGCCAAGTTCCTCCGAGACTAGAATTACTGACAAATCCCTACGGAAGCAATTTCTATTACTGCAGCATTAAAGTATTCTCCTGGCAGTGAACCCCATTACAAAACGAGCATTGAATGTGGGGGGACAAAATCAGCATATCCTATCCTTATAACAGCTACCGGGTTTTTCTAGATAGAAGTTCTACTTCAGAAAAAAATTTAAATATATCTTTTACCGGTCATGAACAGAGAACAAACTGGTGATTGCCAGAGGGGAGGTGGGTGGGGGATGGGTGAGATAGGTGAAGGGGATTAAGAGGTATAAACTTCCAGTTATAAAATATAATAAGAGATGGGGGCGCCTGAGTGGCTCAGTAGGTTAAGTGTCCGACTCTTGACTTCCGCTCCACGATCTCATGGTTCACGGGATCAAGCCCGGGACCCCATACTGACAGCGTGGAGCCTGCTTGGGATTCTCTCTCTCCCTCTCTCTCTGCCCCTTCCCCGCTCACCCGCACTCTCTCTCTCTCAAAATAAATGAACTTCAAAAAAAGAGTACACGTATCATGATAAGCATGAAGTAATGTACAGAATTGCCAAATCACTATACTGTACACCTGAAACGAATATAGCTTTGCAGGTCGATTATACTTGAATAACAAGTGAAAAAGGAATGCTGAGAAAAAAATGTAATATTGAGACAAATATTAAAGCAAAGAAAATACTACAGTTTAATGAGCCAAAGATGAAAATCGACATGCTTGTATGTTTCCCACATTTTTTCTACTTGAACGTAGTAAGTACGTGCCTACATTTTACCCACACATTGGGATCCTACTCTATAGGCTCCTACTTTATAGAAATTTTTCACTTGACAATACACCATCACCATTTTCCCATGATATTAGATGTTTTTCAAAGCATTATTCTTTTTTAAATTTATTTATTTCTTTTGGAGAGAGAAAGAGGCCTGAGTGGGGGAGGGGCAGAGAGAGAGAGGGACGCAGAGAATCCCAGGCAGGCTCTGCCCTGTGGGCACAGAGCCCGATTTGGGGCTCGATCCCGCCAACTGTTAGATCATGACCTGAGCCGAAACCCACTGAGCCGCCCAGGCACCCCCAAAGCATTATTCTTACACCTACACAGTGGCTGTATGTGTAAGGCCATAGCTTAGATATTGGTGCAGCGGAAACTGCATATTTTCTTTCGATTACTTAACTCATACGCTGTGATTTAATCTTTTAGAGAAGCTTTGTGTTTTTCACTTATTTGAACCTAACGTATTTTCCCAAAATATCCCTTTCCAAATAGGCCGTAACTTCTAAATGTTTTACCTGGCATCGTTTGTAGCACTAATGTACAAAAGACTTTAAAGCAGGTAAATTACGTCCGAGAATTTTTTCAACTGGGAGTCATTTTTTCCACCCAATATTTGACAGAGAGCATATACAAAACAAGCATCCCTAAATGCTCTGTGAAGCTTTCTCTGGAGAAACAGTAAAACCCAAGTATGTGAGGTTTACTTTTAATGAATTAATCTATTGTCATTACACAGGTAGCAAAGAAGGAAGTTTTCATTCATCATTATCCATACAATTCATGTGTATTCGTAAGTATAAACAACACGATTCGAAAAGCCATGAGTATATGAATAAGAGACTAGAACAGACCTGTTTCTGAAATACTCAGGATAATCTGAAATATATTCATCCTGTCTGCTTCTTCATAATTTGCTCAAAAGCACGGGATATCTTTAATTCTCAAAGTTGAAACACAACATTTGTTTTATCTACACTTTAATAAATGGATGCAGTAGTTTCTTAAAGTTAAAAAACTAAGACTCAAGGAAATGAGTTCCTAAAATATCTAATATTTTTTCTTTTATCCATAATCATTGTTGTAAACCACACTAAGTTTTACAAAAATATCCATGTGTCCAACACTTTGCCCAACATTCGTGTGACCGTACGAGTGCATACGAACGGTGCACGCAAATATGGTTTTAAATCGCTCAGCGATGAATGGAGAAGCTTGACCAACAAGCCAAATGCTGTTCAGACAGAAGAGTCTGTTGACATTTTCCAGGAAGCTATCCAGAGGCCCCCAGCAACCTCTCAAGAATACCACCACAGTAACACTATGAGATACAGTTTTCTTCAGAATTTCAGTAAATAATAATTACAATGAACATTTACGTAAGTAGCCTGGCACTTAGCATAGTGTGAAGTCCTTTATCTAGCTTCAACATCACCATGAGCCCATACTGTAGGAGCTAGGATCACGACAAAATTTTAAGAAGTCTCTCTGGAGCACCGTCGGGGAAAACCAGGAGACTGGTTTGGGCAGACACCCATGGGTGCGAGAGCTTTTGCAAAAATTAGGCCTTCCTGAGAAGAGATTCCAGCGCTCGGCTGGAGGAAACAAAGCAGAACAAAACAACACAACAAAAAAACCCAGAAACCGAGTTTGGACACAGTAAAGAGGGTAAGAGGAACTTTGCCCGCACTGCCTTTCCCCAGGGCAGCAGAGTGCCGGCTGAACGAAGTGACAGTGACCTTTCTTGTGGTGCTAAGGGGAAGAAGTGAGTGAGCATCCGGGTGCTCCAGCCGTGCGTGAAGCCGGTTCTCTCCAGAGGCACCTCCGCGACTTAAGTGGGACTGTCATGTATGAGGAAAGGGGGGGGTGGGGTGGGGATTGGGCAAGAGGCAGGTAAGACTATCAAAGGGTATTAAAGGGATGTGATTCCTGCTGACTGCTTTCAGGACTCCAGGAGGAAGCCCACCCATTGGACACTGGGAGAAACTCACCCAAGGATCCCTGGTCCATGGGACACCCCCAAGGCCCCAAGTTCTAAGCCCACACCACCCCCCGCTCTGTGGTTGGCTCCTCGTGTGCACAGTACAAGGGAGTGAGTGAGCTCCTGTAAACCGGCCTGTGGGCAAGGGAAAAAACACAAATTTGAGCTGTAGCGCCACCTTCTGGAAAACAAAAGAGACGCTTCCGGCAACCAGCCTGGGGATTTCTAAGAACCAGAGAAGATCTACACAAGCTTAAGAATTCTGCCACCAGAGGGAGTAGGAAGTGTGCAGCAGGTATATCCATACAAGGCTGGAGTAAGTCCCAGATACAAGCAACGGCCAGTGAAAAATAATCTCCCACCTGAAGAGAACAATAAAGATTTGGGAAGGCGTCTAATACTTCAAACACAAAAACAACACAGCTCAACAAAGGTATCCTTCAGATAGAAGGGGGGAAATAAAGACTGTCCCCGAAAAACAAGTGGGTTCATCACCACCAGACTTGCCTTGCAAGAAATACTGAAACGAGTTCTTCGAGCTGAAGTAAAAAGATACTAATTAGTAACATAAAAACATACGAAAACATATTACCATAAAGGTAAATATACATACAGTTACATTTAAAAACTCTTATTAACCATTTAACTATAGTATAAAAAGGTAAAGAAAATAATATTAAAAATAACTATAGGGGTGCTTGGGTGGGTCAGTGGGTGAAGCATCTGACTCTTGATCTGGGCTCAGGTCATGATCCCTCAGTCGTGAGATCGAGTCCTCCGTCAGGCTCTGTGCTGACTGCTTGGGATTCTCTCTCTCTCTCTCTCTCTCTCTCTCTCTCTCTCTCTGCCCCTCCCCTGCTCTGTCTCACTTTCTCTCTCTTGCTCTCAAAAGAAAAAAAATAAACATTACAAAAAATTAAAAATAACTACAGCTATTGTAATTTGGTAAAGAATCCACAATGTAAAAAGAGGTTATTGTGATATTGAAAACATAAAAGAGGGAATAAATGCAGAGCTTTTGTATGTGATTAAAGTTAAGTTGCTATCAGCTTAAACTGGCCTGTTTTATGTATGAAATGTTTTATGTAAGCCTCACTGTCACTACAAAGGAAACACGTCTACTAAACTTACAAAAAAAGAAACAGACCGAAAGCAGAGGGAAAGTGGCCAGTTCATAAAGATTAGCAGAAAGAAAGGGGAAAAAAGAACAATGGGAACTATAAAACAAACATAATGCAATTAGTAAGTCCTTACATAACAATAATAACTCGGAAGGTAAATAAAATGAATTCACCCATCAAAAGGCACACAGTGGCTGGGTGGCTGGAGATAAACAAGAGTGAACTATCTGTTGCCTACAGGAGACTCTCTTCAGGTTAAGGACATGCATAGACTCAAAGTGAAAAGATGGAAAATGCAGTAAAAGGATAGTCCATGCAGGTGGAAACCAAAAGAAAGCAGACATAGCTATACTTCCATAAGATGAGACAGACTTTAAGCCAAAAATAGTAATAAGAGACGAAGAAGGTCATTATATAGTGATAAAGGGGTCACTTTGTCAAGAAATACTGCAATCACAATTATATGTACACCCAACACCAGAGGATCTAAATATATGAAGCAAATACTAACAGATCTGAAGGGAGAAATAGACAGCAATACAATGATAGTAGAGGACTTCATTACCCCACTTTCAACAATGGACAGATGATCCAGACAGAAAATCAACAAGAAAACATAGGATTTGAACCACACATTAGATCAAGTGGATTTAACAGATGTATACAGAATATTCCATTCAACAGTGGCAGAATACACATAATTACCACGTGCACATGGGACACTCTCCAGGACAGATCATATGATAGGCCACACAACAAGTCAGCAAATTCAAGAAGATTGAAATCCCAAGTATCTTTTCTGACCGCAATGGTAAAAAACTAGAAATCAACAAGCTGGAAACTGGAAAACTTACAAGCATATGGATACCAGAAAATACACTCCTGAACAACCATAATACGTAAAAGAAGAAGTCAAAGTGAAATCAGAAAATACATCAAAACAAATGAAAATGGAAACCCACTAAAACCTATGCGATGCTATTAAAGCAGTTCTTACAAGGATATTTATAGTGATAAATGCATATATTAAAAAAATAGAAAGCTCTTTGGGGCACCCGGGTGGCTCAATCGGTTAAGCATCCAACTTTGGCTCAGGTCATTATCTCACAGTTCATGAGTTCGAGCCCCACATCAGGCTCTGTGCTGACAGCTCACGGCCTGGAGCCTGCTTCAGATTCTCTCTCTCTCTCTCTCTCTCTCTCAAAAATAAATAAACATTAAAAAAATTTAAAAAAAGAAAATAGAAAGCTCTCAAATAACCAACCTAGCTTTACACCTCAAGGAACTAGAAAAAGAACAAACTAAGTCCAAAGTCTGCAGAAGGAAGGAAGTAACAAAGATCAAAGTAGAAACAAATAAAATAGAGACCAGAAAAACAAGAGCTGGTTTTCTGTAAATGATAAACAAAATGGACAAACCTTTAGTTAGACTAGATAAGAAAATAAGAGAGAAGACTCAAATAAATAAAATTAGAAATGAAAGAGGATACAAGTGATAGCACAGTACTGCAAGGATTAGGAGACTACTATGAACAATTATACACCAACAGAATGCATAACCTAGAATAAATGCATAAATTCCAAAACACTGAAGGGTGGGCAATACTCCCAAATGCATCAGGCCAGCTTTACCTTGATATTAAAGCCAGAGAAGGACACTAAAAGCAAAGAAACTATAGGCCAATATCTCTGATGAATACAGATGCAAAAATTCTCAACAAAATATTAGTAAACTTCATCACTTTATTTTTTAAGTTGATTTATTTATTTTGAGACAGAGAACACGAGCAGGGGATGGGCAGAGAGACAGAATCCCACTGTTAGTGCAGAGCCCGACATGGGGTTTGGACCATGACCTGAGCCAAGATCAAGGGTCAGATGCCCAACCAACTGAGACACCCAGGTGCCCTTCATCACTTCATTTTATACCTTATTGTACTGCATCTGGATTCTAAGCTTCATAGTGCTTTGATTCAAATTATCGGTGGGCTCCTTATCTCAGATCCAAAGACATTAGTCATGCCTTCCCTTACTCGACCTCATTTCTGCATTGGACACTGATGATTCTCATCACTTCTTGAAATGTTCGACTCTCCCGGCCTTAGTTGACTTCATACCACCCTTCTAGTTCTTCCTTCCTCCACTCCTTAAATAGAGGTGCTTAAAAATGTTTTAGTTTTTGCCCAGTGTTCTTTTTATTCTACCGTCTGTAGGAAATCCCATCAACTCTTTGGCTTCAACTACAACTATATACTAGTATCTTCCGGGTTTCTGTTGGCCTGCTGGATAGTTCTACCTAGATCAAACTTTTTCTCTTAGTCCCACATCCACTGGTGACAAGTAGGCTTCGAAACTCTTACACTTCCGGCTCACTTACCATCTGCTTCGTCGCCTATTTCTGAACAATCTATCTTCTAAATATTTCTAAATCTGCCTCCGTTTCTTCATCCCTATGAATGCCATCCGATTTCATGATCTCACTGACTCTTTCCTAGACATGAACCAAGCCCAAAATGATCTTACCTTAATACTGCTCTCATCTGAGCTGAATCATATAGTCCATGCGAAGCCAACGAAATGTTTTCAAAAGGGAAGTGACATGATAAGATGAGAATTAAAGAAAAAAAGGGGCGCCTGGGTGGCTCAGTCGGTTAAGCATCCGACTTCAGCTCAGGTCATGATCTCACACTCCGTGAGTTCGAGCCCTGTGATGGGCTCTATGCTGACAGCTCAGAGCCTGGAGCCTGCTTCGGATTCTGTGTCTCCCTCTCTCTCTGCCCCTCCCCTCCTCATGCTCTGTCTCTATCTCAAAAATAAATAAAAAACATATTAAAAATTAAAAAAAAAGACATGAAACAAAGCAATATTTATTTTACTAATCTTTCGGGGAATTAACCTTGATGCTGTCTCCCTTTTTTACCCATTTCTACCACATCTCACATACTCACCAATATGGTCCCACCCCACCTTTCCTATTTACAGATCATTTTCCCAATTTAGATACAGTCAACTCAATAACTCCCTCTTCAAATACAACCTCGTTTCCCCCTCAAGTATGCCTAGCAAATCTGCTATTCAAATTTCCCTTTGAATAGGAATTAAACATATAACATACGGTCAGTGATTCGGAGGATAAAAGACACCTTAGATTCATCTCTTGGCAACTGGAAGTTATAAGCGTGGGCATTGATCACTTCCCACCATAGACTTCTCTCAGGCCATCATTTTCCTCTGACCGTGCTAAATTCCACACCTTGGTCTGCTATCTTCCTCATCATCCCACGAAGAAACTATCAACACGAACGCTATCCTGTTCCTTTCCTCTTTGTACACCAAAGTGATACCCTCTGTTGTACATTTCCATTGTGCCCGGCACAAGTGTTTCATATGTGTTAGCTTGATGAAAATGTAAAAACCCTATAAGGTGGATATTATTTTCCCCATTTGAAAAGCTGTGTTAACCAAAGCACACGAGAGATGAAGTCAATTGCCAAATTCATGTAACTACTATTGTTGTGATTTCTGAAAAATAATGTTAATTATTTCTGTCTACTTACTCCAAGTGGTTAAATGATTTTTTCATTTGCGGTTTATGGGGCGGATAAAAAGGAGGGGGGAGATTTGAGAAATCGAATTGCTGTATTAAAATGTGATCGCTTCCAAGTCTGCATTGGACTGCTTTAGAATACCAAATAAGTAGAATACATTACACTTCTAATAAATGTTGTCTTAATTTTGTTTCTCGGAACTAAATAATTTTATTATTTTTACACCAAAATAAATGCATTTGTGTTTTTGTTTTGCTTTTCTGGGTTTTTTTTTTTTCCCGTTTAGTTATGGGATGTCCAATTCTTTCAAGGAAACCTAAATATTTACAAGTTTCCAATTGTTCCACTTCTTCAGCAGTTAGCTTTTTTTATGCACAATGAACATGTCTGTTCTTTTACATTTTATGTTGATTTGCATTATAAAAACCAAGCTGTGTCTTAACATAATTGCTAAATATCTGGTAATTGCTGGTAGTTTATGAACCTAATTTCAGAGTTAGCATTTTTATTGATTATTGTAATTATCTTCAACAACAGGTTAATTATTCCTGGAACACGCATGATATTTTGACATATGCACACTTCACAGAATTAAAGTCTCGTTACATCTTAAAGTTTGAAGAAACCTTTAAGGTCAACTAACCAACCTTAACATTTAAATTTGTTAAATAATCCCCATTCAAAACATATACATGACCCAGACGACCCACCCGCAAAACAGAAAATGAAGGACGTTGGCCAGTCGTAGCCATGAGAGGAAAAGTGATCAGAAAATTTAGCTGAAAATAGGGGCACCTGGGTGGTGCCCAGCATCAGCAGTCAGCTCAGCATCCGACTTTTCATTTTGGCTCAGGTCATGATCTCACAGTTTATGAATTCGAGCCCCATGTCGGGCTCCACGGTGTCAGCGTGGAGCCTGCTTCGGATTCTCTGTCCTCTCCCTCTGCCCCTCTCTCGCTCACAGGTGTGTGTGCGCACGCTCCTTCTCTCTCTAAATAAGTAAATACGCTTTAAAAAATTTGAGCCCAAAACCAAGTAACTACCTCCGCGAGCTTAGTAACGAGAGGACTCATTACGTGCCAAGGATTGTTCTAAGTGTTTACTTGTATGGACTCATGCGATCCCGGAGGAAGACGTTATGATTAAATACGACCCATTTTATAGATGATGAACGTGAGGTACAGGGACGTAACGTAAATGTATTCAAGGACACGCAACTAGTTAATGACAGCTAGGTTTCAGAGTCAGGCTGTGTGTGTGATTCTAGAGGCCATGCATTTAATGGCTCCACTATTATTTCTTCTTTAGTCTGGGGAAAAAGCACTGGGACAACTGTTCAGCGGTGGACGTTAGCCTTTTCACGTTGATTTTCACCCTTTCTCTATTTCTGACAGACCGGATGATGCTAGGAGGTTCACAGGGCTTTGTTGCCAAATCATTCTACTTGGCGAGAACAGGAAATGCAGGATGCCCGTATTTACTCACAGAACATCTGTGTTCTACACTCGGTTGGAACTTTTGTGTTTTGAAGAATATATTTATTCTTACCATTAGAAATTCACAGCTTCGGCTGCGAGTGGAATCAACCTCAGTCATTCTGCGACACTCCACGTTTGAAAAGAATATGCATCATTTCTGCAATCGGCTGGATTTCTTTCCGTAATGATATGCTGCACCGCTCGGCTCTGAAAGTCTTTGTAGCCCATCTCATTTGAATGGGACTATTAATAGTCCGGATGTTTCAACAAACAGTATCAATCGTTTCAGTGTTGACATATTGACAAACGATTTGATATGTAGAAAAGGAAACTGTCACCAAAGACAACCAAATTACATCTTTCAGCTGTTCATGGAAGAAAATAATGGTAATATAATTTAAAGTTTCAACGAGGATTAACAACTCTGCTGGGTGAGAAGTGCCCGACGAGCACAACCCAGTCATAAGTTAGCAGTTGAGACCGGCAGTAAAACGAGATGCGCCAGTTAAGAATATTTTATCATCCCCGAATGAAGCAGCAATCCTACATTTGTGGTATGAGAGGCATAACTCTGAAGCTTGGCTTCTCACATCGGCTTGGTGTGCAAAGGTCACGGTATACTTTGACAGGGACACCCCTTGCGAGGATTTTCTAGGCAGGGAGTACAACACATGATCGCACCCTGTACTACTACTGTGATGAAAATCTCCAGAATTTGGTTTACATTAATATCATCAAGAGATGACACAAATGGTAGGCACCGATTTAATGTTATGAAACAAAGGCATATTGTAAAATATAACCAGGGAATAGAGTGATCTCACCCTTAATCACACGCATATAAGGATGTCCACATTCTGCGGCGCCTGGGTCGCTCAGTCGGTTAACCGTCCGACTTCGGCTCAGGTCATGATCTCACGGCTCGTGAGTTCAAGCCTCACGCCGGGCTCTGTCCTGACAGCTCAGAGCCCGGAGCCTGCTTCGGATTCTGTGTGTCTGGCTCTCTCTTTGCCCCTCCCCCACTCACGCACACTCTCTCTCTCTCCCTCTCTCTCTCTCAAAAGTAAATATTTAAAATTTTTTTTAATTCAAAAAAGAATTTACACATTATTTCCATGTGAATCAAAAACACTAAGTTTAGTATGTGGTAAGCCTTGTCTGTCCAAAGAAGGTGATGCTTCAAAATAAGACTTATTCCAATACAGTGCTCAGAACATGTTTGGAATTCATCATTTGGAATTTTCTGAAAGCCACTCGAGAAACGTGTCTAAGTAATTATTATACCTCGTTTTAGAAAAAGAAATTGTCAATCTTCCACGTAGTAGAGTAATTTCACAGTACTTTCTAGTTTTCAGTTAAAAACGTCGTAGCCACCCGCAAATGATGAGAGCAACACAAAAATGGTGACTGGTGCGTGGAAGATGCTAAATTAATGTTTTGTGGGTAAATGAGTAAGTGAGACACAAGCTCCGGAGATAATTCACGAAGGAAGCTTCACGAATTATTTGAGCAGGAGCTTCATCGCTGAAAGAAGGTTCTGTTCTCCCATGTGTACCACTTAGAAGGGGATGACACTTACTTGGATGGATGACTTCAAACCTTCACATTAGAAAATCAATCACCTTATTTTCAAGTCACACTTGGTATATCCAGAGTTTAACTTCTCTTCCAAGACTTTTTCGGAATTTGAATTTATTCAAACGTATTTTATATTTTGTAAGGCAAATCAGAAGTTATCTACTGCCTTATAAATAATGCATCGGGAATAGGAATAGATGTAGTAACATGAAGTTGGCCTATTATGAGTGAAAAATATTTAACACCCATTCTGTTCAAATACAACTGAAAAACATCAGCGATTCTCCGTTCCCTTTGCCCTCTTTTTATGACAGTTACCCCATTAGCCGGCTGCCAGCGTAGCAATGCCACCGTGAAGGTTCTCAGGCAGACTTTTCTATTCGGATAGTCCAGGAAAAGTGAGCAAAACTCACTAACCAACGGGCTGACTTCAGTGAAATGGCCAGGAATTTTTGGTGGTCTATCTAACGCTGGGTAACGAGTGTGCTTGAATTTTTCCAAATTCCCAACCAATCATTTGGATCCAACGGACACCCAGTTGGGGCAAAACAGAACAGAACAAATAGGCAAGGACTGGATTGGAGCCCTGGAATTCTGCCAATCCCGGGAGCACGGTATAATGAAAAGATGACTCTTCTAGGCGTTTCAACGACTAGGACATCCCGAGGCTCACCCATGTATGTGGATGCCAGTGATTGCTGTAATGGCTCCTTCTCCAAGGTATCCAGGAGTTCCATGGAAACAGGACGTGAAGTAAACTGAGTTATCCTTTCTCTTGGTGCCGATGCAGGGATTATAGTATAATCAACTTCCTTTTTGTGTTTGCAGTAAAAGCTTATCCTTAATCTCAAAGATTTGGGATCGAAAGGACACCGTGCCCTCACAGAATCCACGGGATCTGCTGTCCTACTGGTAATTTTGAAAACGGATATTAAGTAGCTAATGAAACTCTCGATAGCATGCTGAATTGCTTGTTATTTCTTTCTGTCTGATTATTCTGTATTATTCAGATTTGCACTTGCAATCCAAAAATGCATTTCTTTCTACTAAGGTCAAAGAGAAACCGGGACTTCTGCTGATATGCACACCATAAAATCGTCACACGCTACATCGTAGCTTTGGCCCAAGGAAGTTGCCGATACGGCCAAGGATTATTTGTGTTTTGTCCTGAGAAGAAACTGCCATTATAATTTCCTACAATTTAGGATACCTAGAGAGAAAAACATGAGGAAGTAAATCGCCCACAGTTAAGACATGGAACCAGAACTGGAACGTATCTTGTCCTAACACAGAATCTTCTCTGGAGGCTGAGAAGCCCTGAGGTAAAAATCAGAGGACTCGGGAATTTGTGTTCTGTATTTTGTTTGATGAGGTGGAAGCATATCATGGAGAACGCAAGGTAATATTCCCAAAGATGATAAATTCTCAAAACTCTCATGGACAAAGTATTATTACCCCCACGACTGCCTTGAGTCTGATAGCACGTTGAAAAAAAAGAACTGTTAAGAAGGACTGCTTACGCATACTCTCAAACTCACCACTGAATTTCATCCTCACCGTCACCAAGATCATTTAAGCTCTTATCATTCTTACTTGTGCATTTGAAGATGAAATGAATTAGTACACATAAAATGCTTGGAACAGTGTCTGGAACAGCATGATTCAACCTACCGCCCATCCAACATGTGCCCGCAGGCATAACAGGAAACAAAAAGATCTAGCAGTATAGCAAGCGCCATAACGAAGTCACAAATCAGGATGATAGCTATTTTTGTTATTACCCATTTCTTCCTTCATTCGTGGATATAAATTAGCTCACACTTTGCTCACAACCTTTTAAGGTAAGCTGCATAGATATTCCTTTGAGCCCTTACGTAGGAGTTTATAGTTTAAGAAGTGCTTTCGTAGACACTGCCTCATTTATTATAACCCTCAAAACAGCTTTGTCGTGGAGATGTTGGCATTATTTTCATTGCACAGAAAGGATACAGGTTTAGAAAGGATGTTTCATATGGCCGGTCAAATGGCGGAGGTGTTCTCCTGCACGGGCAGGATGAGGAAATGGAGTTCCAGGAAGATAGAGACAGGCCCCAGGTCACAGACCAGTTAGTAGAAGTCCAATTTGACGTTATATTTTGTAAAGGCATATTCTGGACAATAGGTCCACATCTCGCCAGGGATGGAAGGGTCAATGCATCTATTACCCACACTATCTGATCCCTGGGATAGCTGTTAGTATCTATAAAAGAACTTACTCTATAGGACTTAAATTTTTTTTCAATGTATATTTGAGAGAGGGACAGAGACAGAGACAGAGAGACAGAGAGACAGAGTGCGAGTGAGGGAAGCGCAAAGAGAGGGAGACACAGAATCCGAAGCAGGCTCCAGACTCCGAGCTGTCAGCTCAGAGCTCAACATTGGGGCTCGAACTCACAAACCATGAGATCATGACCTGAGCCGAAGTTGGGCACTTAACCTACCGAGCCACCCGGGCGCCCCTCTATAGGACTTTTTAGAAGGTGCGCTGGTATTTGCCGTGAAGTGCTTTCGGGGTCTATTTACATAGCACGAATCTCGTTTGGCATCCAGTATGGCCTTTACAAATAAGAAAAATGATGACCGTGATTGACACTTTTAAAAGTATCTTCAAGAAGGGATTAGCAAATAAATCATTAACTTCCATCGGGAGGCTCACCCTTCCACGTTTGGTATTTATAGTAAGAGTGCATTCTTTCAGGGCGCACTGTTTTACATTAAACACTGAGGGAATATTTCAAATTAGTCTCCTACGTGGACTCATTATTATTAGAATGCCAGAAATATACTCAAGTATGGTACTGTTAATCAGAATAAATTTCTCTGCTGCTTGTCTCGCTATAAGATCTACAGTATTATTCGTGGGCTGATGTAGGAATAATTAGGCAGATATGTGATTTTTTCCCTAAATAGTCAAAAGAATTATAATTAAAGAAATAGAATGGTGAAAATAGTTAGGTATTCACTTGAACCTGTCTCCCATTTAGAATGTTCCTGAGTTCTAATTTAAATATGGCTTCTAAGTAAACTTAAAAGAGAAAAAACGTGTATTACCGCTAAAAGCGTAGGACCTGGTCTGGACATGATGTGAATATATAATAATTAGAAAAGAAAGTTGGGATGTATGGTTTGTTTGTTTTTTCTTTTTTTTTTGGTTATGGATTACAAAGCCTTTGGTAGAGACGTTACCTATTTATGAACAAAAAGTCAAGATTTTAAAGCATTGCTAATCTCTGTCCATCAAAATTCAGGTCAAATATGCAGAGTATGAAAGCTGTACACAAACATTTTAACAACAGTTATCTTAAGAGTGGCGTGGTAGAGGGGCACCTGGGTGGCTCAGTCGGTTGAGCGTCCGACTTCAGCTCAGGTCAGGATGTCGCGGTCCGTGGGTTCGAGCCCCACATCGGGCTCTGTGCTGACAGCTCGGAGCCCAGAGCCTGCTTCGGACGCTGTGTCTCCCTCTCTCTCTCTGCCCCTCCTCCACTGCCGCTCTCTCTCTCTCTCTCTCTCAAAAAATGAATAAATGTTAAAAAAAAAAAAAAGAGTGGCGTGGTAGAAGCCGTTCCCAATTATTCCCTTCAAGCCTCTGTCATGCCTTCCCTGCAAACAGAATATATTCCTCTGTCCCACTGATTTGGGGCTTCACCATGAAGCTTGTAATCTATGGAATAAGACTGAAAGTGACAGTATAACAGCTCCATGTGGAGGCTTTAAGAGTCACCATCTGTGATGACCCTCGTGGCTCGTTCTCACAATACTCGCGTGTGTAAAGAGAAGACTGTGGGTCAGGGTGGTTAGAGACATGTTTGTAATCGTACAGCGTGTGAGTCTTCACATGTACAAGGCTTAGAAGCAGCATTCTCCTTTTAGGGACCTTTCACCACTTCTGTTCGTTTTTAGTTACCAGTGTCTCGGAATTCGTTTTTACCCAAGTCCCCGTGAGTGTTCTGCTGCAGCCATTTGTTCACCACGAAGAGAACGCAGGAATGGAGAGAATCTTCTGAAGGTGCGCTGGTGGGTCACAGTGAGTGGTCCTTTCACGTACATTTGTGTGTCAACAATACCATCTGACTCAAATGTCACTTAAGAAAACTCGAAGATAAATAAGATCAGAAGCTAGGCTTCATACTGGCCCCTTAAGACCACGGTGTACCTCCCTTAACATCTGTTAAGGACAAATGCGTACTCTGGACCCGCATTTAATTTGCTGTTCCATGCTCTGTGGTGGTTCCAAGATCCCTACCCACAGCCTTGACATCTGGCTCCTGGCTTCGATCTCTGTTCCACAGCAACTTGAAAGGGACTTCCACCTACCCCAGAAGATCCAGTGTCAGACACATATCATCAAGTACGTTCTGTTCTTAAAGGCTGAAAGTGGGAGAAGTCTGTTTGGTGGTTTTCTTTCGTAAACCAGCTTGTCTTCACATACAGGCTTTCCCCCATGCTGTCCTCCATTTTGCAGTGGCCTCAACTTCGTTTGCAGGGAATTACCATCTTTCATCTGTTTCTCCAGGTATTCCTCGTTGCTGACAAATGCAAATATGGTTTTTGCTCGAAACCCCTGCCGATGGACACACAATCCGCATTGCCGCTCAAATTATTACGAGCGCTTGGCTGAAGTGGTTGCGTAGAAACCATTTCATGAAACATTCCCTCCTCCTGCGGAGAGTGGGACAAGAATACGACGCGATTTCTCAATCTCTCCCCCATCCAAATAAGACAGCGTCAGGGTGAACAGGTCACAGCAAAGAATGAGGACTTTTCCAACTTCACGCTCAGGAGCTCTGGTAAATCCATGCCTATGTCACACAGGTCACTGTGGGAAAAGGGCGATTAAGAGTCGGTCTGGGGGCGCCTGGGTGGCTCAGTCGGGTGAGCATTTGACTCTTGATTTTGGCTCAGGTCATGATCTCACGGTTGTGGGAAATACAGCTCAACTCGGGCTGAGCATGGAGCCTGCTTGGGATTCATTCTCTCTCTCTCTCTCTCTCTCTCTCAATAAACAAACATTATAAAAAAAAAAAAAAAAAGGATATTTAAGGAGCGCCTCAGTGGCTCAGTTGGTTAAGCATCCGACTTGAGCTCAGTCATGATCTCATGGTCCCGTGAGTTCAAGCCCTGCATCGGGTTTCCTGCTGACAGCACTGAGCCCGCTCAGGATTCTCTCCCAACCTCTCTCTCTCTCTCTCTCTCTCTCTCTCTGCCCCTCCCCCGACTTGTGCACTCACGAACGTTCTGTCTCTCTCAAAATAAATAAACTTAAGAAATTAAATAAATAAAATTAAATTTAAAAATAATATTAAAAAAAGCGCAGGTCTGACTCCTTGCTTCGACAGAGCAGTTATGATTTGTGTCTTTATAAACTGTGCTTGTATAATACTTTGTTTTAAAAAGGGTCCATGAGGAAAGCAACGTTTCAAATCACTGAGCAGTACAATAAGCAGAGGTTTTGAGATCAGATTCGGTCCGATCCTGGGTGAAGCTATGTAACCTTGAGTGAGTAAGTGAACTAAGCTTCGGTTTCCTCGTCTGTAAAATCCGGGTAGATGAAGGCACGCATCAATGTCCCTAGAATACGGCAGGAATTTAGTAAAGGGTGACATTTGTATTTGTTATTATTACACAGACTAATAGGATACGTAATACATGATCTTTATCTTCAGAAATTTGTCGAGTATCATTATGTGAAAAGCAAAAGACCTGTTCGTTGCCCTTGAACACGTTGCAGCCTAATTGGTGAGATGATACACAGCATTAAAAAAATCAACAATCAAACAGGGCCAAGAACTAAGTGACTTGGATTCCCAGGCTGTGGAAAGAAAAGACTTGAATTAAAAAAATGAATACGTTCAAGCACATGACCTCATTCTCTTGGCACAAGTCTACCGACTGTAGTACAATATCTTCATTTAACAGGAGGACAGTGAGCGCCAAGGGCAGACAGCCATCGATGGTGCTCCCGAAAGGACAAACAACGAGAAGATATGCTCCCAGCACAGATTTTGTCCTGTGTCTCCACACTATCATACTATTTGCGACATGCTTGAGCCAAACAAAACCAGCTCTTTCGATGTGAAGGATACCAGCCGAGGGTAGGCTCTACGGAAGGGGGTAGGAGGGATATGTACCAGCCGTGGTTCACAGGGACAGTGCTTTATGGAGAGGCCCCATAAATGTCACAGACTTGGTTTCCATTTACTAACTCTCCAGAAATGGTGAAAACGTTAAAACGACAACGTGGCAGAGGAGGAAGCATGCACACAGAACATTATGAGAAATCAGTCCATAAACCATGAAGAGCTGACCTATGAGCATGACCCACCGGCAGGGTCGCTCGAGGATGATGCCGTGTCACTCTCCTGGTGTCACTTCTTCACTCAGCGGTAGTACCGAGTGCCGTTCTGAGGCCAACACAGCAAACGAGACGAGGCTACCGCTCTTCAGGAAGTGACAGCTTTACTCAGCGATACAAACAAGTAATTAGCAGTGGGGCAATAATGACTTCGGTGGGGGGCAGGTAAAGGTCACTGCGGAAGTTCAGCTAATGGGGCATTTAACCCAGATCTGGGCATCAGGGGTAGCCTGAGGAGGACACAATATCAAAGGTGAGATGCAAAGGAGGAATAAGAATGAACCAGGTGACTAAGCAGAAAGAGGAAGGAACAGAGTTCCAAGGACACAGGTGATTAGTTGCAGCCAAGGTCCAGATGCAGAAAGGATAATGCTGTTCTGGATAGGACTATACACACACACACACACACACACACACACACACACACCGAAGGGGAAAGCAAATGGGACAGGAGAAGTGAGAAAGGGAAAGGTTAGAAAGGGTCTTGAAAGCCATGTTGAGGGCAATGGGGGGACTACAGAATGATTTTAAGCAGGTGTTTATCATGAGCAGGTCTGTTGTGGAACAATTACTCTAGAAGAAAGGGCCACACACCTACATACCACTTATGGGACAGTTGCAGGAATGGTGACGGTATTTTCCTGGGCAAAGGTGGCGTCAGTGGTGATGGAGAGAAACGAACAGATACAAAAAGTGTTTGAGAAATAAAGTCAACAGGAGTTGGTCATTTACTAGGTGTCGCAGATGAACCAAAAGAAGACTTCTAAGTTTGGGGGATGGGTACAACAAAGGAACAGGTATCTGCAGAGAATCCCAATCATGCGTGACTAGAGAGAAGCGTGAAGAAAATCAGGAGAGTATGGTGGCATAGAACCTAAAGGGAAAGAGTGTTTCAAGAAGGATGGTAATGTAGCAAGTGATAGGAAATGATATGAAGAAGGGATTTAAAAGTTACTGGATTCGGGGCACCCGGGTGGCTCAGTCGGTTAAGCACCTGACTCTTGATTTTGGCTCAGGTCGTGATCTCATGGTTTGTGGGATCAAGCCCCAGGTCAGGCTCTGCACTGTTTAAAAAACATTTTTTTTAAAGTTAGGGGATTTGGTACCAAGTAAATCACCGGTAGCCTGGGCATTCTGTCAGAACGTTTTTAATGGACACCTAAGTGTAGAGTGGTGTTTTTGTTTCCAACACTAGAGAAAAAACAGGTAACCGGAGAAACCACCTACTATAAAACATATAGCAATGCAAGGCAAAATAAAACAAACACCCTTGAAATACATAGCTGAGACCACAAGGTATTACATGCAGTTGCTATTATTTTAAAATTACAGAAGAACTCTAAATACAGTAAATTCCTGTACACCTTTCATCCAGCTCCCCCAAATTGCAACACCTCATAACCATGGGCCAATTATAAAAACTAAGACACTGACATTCATACAGTATGATTCAACTATAGACTGTATTCAGATCCTACCAGTTTTTCCACTAAGGCCCTTTTTCTGCTTGTCTCTTTAGATTCCTCTAATCCAGGGCGGCTCTTCCGTCTTTCCTAATTGTTCAAGATATTGACAATTAAAAAAAAAAATTTTAATGTTTATTTACTTTTGAGAGAGACAGACACAGAGCGTGAGTGGGGGAGGGACAGAGAGAGAGGGAGGCACAGAATCCGAAGCACGCTCCAGGCTCTGAGCTATCAGTACACGGCCTGACACAGGGCTTGAACCCACGAACACTGAGAGACCATGACCTGAGCCGAGGTCGGATGCTCAACCGACTGAGCCACCCAGGCGCCCTGATATTGACAATTTTGAAGCAAGCTAGTCAGATATGTTATAGGATGTCTCTCAGTTCACTTTTATCTGATGCTTTCTCATGAATAGATTGGAGTTAATGCCTTTTTTGCAAAAGCACCAGAGACGGGATATCGATACCGTTACACCCTTCTCTGAGCATCCCCGGCTGGCAGGCTCATCAGCTCTCAGGACTTCTCAGTCTCCTTATCCTCCCTCCAGCTATAGTTCTGACCCCAGCACGCGTGCCTGTCCCTCCCCCAGAATAGATTTTTCAAAAACTGCTCCTTTTCCCCAACAACAATGGATTTTCACCAATGCCCTAAGTACAAGTGTGTTGCTTTTCTTTCCTCCCACAGATGAAGGATTCTATTCAACAGGGATAATGGGGGGCAGCGTCCGAGCTGTTCCATCTCCTCTGGTGGTGACCGCTGTTCCCGTTCTCCTGGTCTGCACCGTATCGGGAACTTTGCAAGGACTCTCGAATCTTTTCTGTGAGCGCGTACTGAGATACGTGCAGGGAAAGCCTTCAAGATGTCGCAGACTTGCCCCATTTTGGTGGTCTTCATGGGATTTGTGGTGTTGCCAGGGCACACCGCCCTGCGTGAACTCTATTTCCTATAACCGCTGGTCGTCTTCTCCAAGTAAGCCAGAGCTCGCATCTTTTCCTGAGATCTTAGGACACCGGGTTGCTCTGCAAACTCAAATCTCTCGCGAGTTCATGAACAATTATGAAGCTGAAGATTTTTTTCAGCTTTCTTTTTAATTGCAAAGTTGGGGTGACACTCTTTCCGGCTCTCCACATTCCCAAGCAGAGATGCCAAATTATCTGTTACTATATTTTAGGTAGAGAACAAATGTTTTTTCTTGAAAAAATATTTAAAAATTCATTTTTTCTTAAATTCATGATCTCACTTGTTTGTCACGATTTTAATAATATATCTTATTATGATAGTGTTTCTCCAGTAGGCATATGGCTCTAACATTTTACCTACGTGAGTTCCTTGCTCATATTTAGAGGTGAAAGATCCTTTTGATAATACTTCAAACCCCGCAGCTCCGGAATATGCTGAATAGTACATATTTGTCCTAAGCAGTGCACTAAGTGCTTGGGTAAATTTAATGCAAAATACATGGTTTTGGAATTTACATATACACATTTTTCTGATACTCTTAAAATAGCAATTGAAGTGCCTTGAGGCACAGACCAAATTTAAATGATTGCTTCTAAATTTGACTTTATTCCTCAATATTTAGGTTGTTCTGTTTAATATCAATAAATGTGGTAAAGCATACTGTCCAGTTTTCAGGTCTCTTTAAAAGTTATTAATAACCAACAGTGTTGGCTTATATTTTTTCAAGTATTCTTATATATGAAATAGTCTATTATATGCAATAGATGAATGCACTGAGTACTTATTAACTATAACTACTGTTTATTGCCAGAGTAACTATTGTAGTATTGCTTAAAGGAATCTAATTACTTGACTGCCAAATTTACAATTATTTTTTTAAATTTTTTAATGTTTTATTTATTTTTGAGAGAGAGAGAGAGAGAGAGAGAGAGGCAGAGCGTGAGCGGAGGAGAGGAAGAGAGAGAGGGAGACAGAACCTCAAGCAGGCTCCAGGCTCTGAGCTGTCCGCATAGAGCCAGATGTGGGACGGGAACTTGTGAACCGTGAGATCATGAGTGGAAGTCAGATGCTCAACCAACTGAGTCTCCCAGGCACCCCCAACTTTATAATTATTTCTGAAACAACTTGCGTTCTCACTTGGAAGAAGTGACTTGGGGGTTTGTGACTGTGTCATTTTTTTAAAGATAGCAATAATACCTGAACCTCATTCATCCTTGATTCTTTTATCCAGTAACTCAATGGTTACCATGTGTCATATACTATGCTGGGACTTAAGGATCAAAACATACATAAGTATGTTCTTGTCTTTGAGAGATGCATAATTTACCCGGAAAAGAAAGGCATAATACACTGTAATAGGTACAACAAGAGAGAAGAGTATAAACATCTGTGTGAACTGGGAGAAGAAAAATGGGATGGAGATGTTGGAGATCCTTCATAAAAGGATGTGTTATTTTTGCTGTTGCTGGGATAAGCTGAGTGGTGCTAGCCAAGGGAATAACATATGCTATGGATGTAGTTGTGCGAGAGCTCAGACTTCTTAAGGAACAGTGAGAGGGTGGCCTGAATGGGTAACAGGAGCTGACACTCTAGCAGGAGGCTGAGATGACTTTGCAACAGGTTTCATATGCCTTGATAAGTACAGACGTCATTTTGTGGCTACCGTGTTATAGAATGAATGGAATAAAAATTCCCATGTTGAATCGAATGGGATGGGACTAGGAGGTGGGGCCCTTGGGAGGGTTGATATTTCATGGATAGGACTAGTGTCCTTATCAAAGAGACCCCAAGAGAGCTCTCTAGCTCTCTTTCCACCATGTAAGGACACAACCGGAAGACAGCAGTCTGCAACCTGAAGAGGGCCTTCATCAGAAACCAACCATGCTGACACCTGATCTTAAATTTCCATCCTCTAGAACTGTGAGAAATAGGGGCGCCTGGGTGGCTCAGTAGATTGGGTGTCTGACTCCTGATTTTGGCTCGGGTCATGATTCCAGGGTTGTGGGATTGGGCCCCACATCAGGCTCCACACTGAGCATAGAGCCTACTTGGGTTTCTCCCTCTCTCTGTCCCCCTGCCCCATCCCCACTCGTGTGAACATGGGCACATACTCTCTAAAATAAAAAAAAAAAAGATAAAACAGTGAGAAATAAATTTCTGTTGTTTGAAGCCATTCAGTCTATGGTACCTCATCATAGTGGCCAGAATGGACTAAGACAGTGAGCCAAAGAGTTCAAGGTATCATGGTATCATGTTTCTGAAATGTCTCAAATTAAAGCCACTAAACTCACTGACATCAAACTCCCAACAAATACCACTTAACATGAATAAAATAAAGTCTACTGGCTGTTTTATGCTAAAAATTATCTGAAAAACAAAGATTTATAAATCAGACATGGCTTCTTAACTCAATAAAATTGACATTGGCTTTGTGCTCTCTATTATAAATATCTTTCATTACACAAATGTACTATTTTCATAATTCTTCATTAAATTAAGTGTTTGAGACTTAAAGGGATTAAGCAGATTTTGTAATCATTCCTCAGTTGTTCAAGGGCAGAATCAGTCATGATTCAGCTCTAGTGCCCTGACAAGACACAATCCATTTCATTAAAGCTCTCATAGAGCCACCAATGCATCATGAGGATAATATTTACTGGTCATCGACATAATGTAAAAATTAGCAAAACATTTGTTAATGTTTATTTATTTTGAGAGAGAGAGAGAGAGTGTGTGTGTGCACATGAGGGAGGAGCAAAGAGAGAGGGAGAGAGAGAACCCCAAACGGGCTCCACACTGTCAGTGCAGAGCCTAATGCAGGGCTTGATCTCACTAACCGTGAGATCATAACCTGAGCCGAAATCAGGAGTCTGATGCTTAACCAACAAAACATTTTTTTAATAGAATATCTGGGGGTGCCTGGCTGGCTCAGTTGGTTATTTTGTGGTTCATGAGATCGAGCCCCCCATCGGGCTCTGCACTGAAAGCATGAAGCCTGCTTGGGATTCTCTCTCTCTCTCTCTCTCTCTCTCTCTCTCTCTCTGGCCCTCCCCGGCTTGCTCGCTCTCTCTCCCTCTCTCTCTCTCTCAAAAAATAAATAAACATTAAAAATTTAAATAAATAAATAAATAAAATAGAAAATCTGGCCAATGTTAACGGCCGTAATATACACAATGCCACTTTTGCTTAACTAGACTAGTAGTAGCTAACAATCAGATTCATTATCGTGACTATTAGATTCATGTTTTCATAGCTTCAATAGAACATAATTTATACATCATAAATTTATCCATTGTAAGTTTAAATTCAAGGATTTTTAACAAATTCATAGCGTTGCGCAATAATCACCAAAATCTAGTTCTAGGACATTTGTATCACCCCTGACTTAGTCAGTTTGGGCTGCTATAACAAAATGCCACACACTGGATAGCTCATAAAAACAGAAATTTATGTCTCACAGTCCTGGAAGCTGGAAAGCCCAATCTCATGGCATCGGCCTGGTTGTGTTCCGCTAAAGGCCCTCTTCCTGGTTCACAGCCTTCTCACTGTGCCTTCACATGGTGGAAGAAGCTACAGGCCTCCCTAGATCATCTTTCATAGGGCAGTAATCCCATTCGGGAGGGCCCTACCCTCATGACTTAAACACCTCCCAAAGGCCCCAACTCCTAATGCCACCATCTTTGTAGGTTAGGATAGGTTTCCAACATATGAATTTGGGGGGATATATTCAGACGAAAGCATCCCCCCAAATTTCCTCAAACTAATTTGCAGTCAATTTCCATTCACACTCTAGCCACAAGAAAACACATGTTTCCTGTTTCTATAGATTTGCTTTTCCTAGAATTTCATGAAAATGGAATCCTAATATGTGGTCTTTGGGTCTGGCTTCTTTCGCATAGCACAATGTTTCTGAAATTCAACTATGCTCTAGAATGCATCAGTAGTTTATTCCTTTGAATTGAACCACAGTATTTATGATATGGATTTACTGCCTTTTTTTTTTAATGCCTTCAGCAGTTTATGGACATTTTGGTTGCTTCTACTTTTTTGCTATTATGAATAAGGCTACTATGAATGTTTATTTACAAGTCTTTGAGTGGATGAAAGTTGTTTTACTGAGTGTTACAGTAAGTTGATGTTTTAGTTTTTAAGAAAGTTAACTCTTTTACAAACTGGGTATACAATTTAAATTCCTAACAGTAATATATGAAAGTTCCAATTTCTCCAAAATGTCATAAACAGTTATTATCCATCTTTTTAAATTTTAGCCATTCATGGTTTTAATTTCAATTTGCCAAATGACTTTAGCATCTTTGTTAAGCATATCTTCACGTATCTATTCGTAGATCTTCTTTGGTAAAAGTTTCATTACATCCTTCACTCATTTATTATTGGGTTGTCTTCTTACTGAGTTCTAAGAGCTCTCTGTATATTCTGGATAGGAGTTCTTTCAAATATACATGATTTGCAACTATTTACCCCTAGCTTGTGGATTTTTAAAATTTTCTTACGGTATCTTTTGAAGTAGGAAGTTTTTAATTTTGATGAAATCCAATTTATAATTTGTTTGTTTGTTTGTTTGCAAATAGATACTCAATTGTCCTAGCACCATTTGCTGAAAAATCTATCATTTCTTCCATTTAATTGCCTTGGTGCTTTTATCAAAATCAACTGACCATAAATTTAAGTATTTATTTCTGAACTCTCGGTTCTCCATACGCAAACTGCAATCAATACTTCATGATCTTCAGCAACTATAGCTTTTATAGTATGTTTTGAAATTGAGTGGAGTAAGTGCTTCCACTTTGTTTCCTTTTTCAAAATTGCTTTGACTCTTCTCTGTCATTTGCATTTCCATATAAGTTTTAGAAGTAGCCCGTCAATGTCTACAAAAATTTCCCATGGGATTTTGATTGCAATTAACCTAAAGATCATGATGGGGAAGAATACCAGCCCTACAATATTGGATTCTCTAACCCACGAACATGGAATGTCTCCCCTTTTATTTAAACCTCTTTATTGCAGCATGTTTTATCCAAAAGGATACAGTCAATAAATATTGTATATCTTTTGTTAAATTTATTCCTAAATATATTATTCCGTAGATGTTTTTGTGAATGAAATCTTTTTAATTTTATTTTTTAGCTATTCAATGCTAATTTATAGAAGAACAATCGACTTTTGTTTATTACCATGTATCTTGACATAGCTAAACTAGTTTACTAATTCTGGAAGTTTCGTGGGGGATTTCTTAAGATTTTTCTAGATCCTGTATTTTGTCATCTGTGAATAAAGACAATTTTATTTCTATCTTTTTAGACTGGATACCTTTCCCCCCCGTCTGATTGCATTAGCAGGGACAGCACAATGTTGAATTGAGGTGGTACAAGAGTGAGCATTATTGCCTTGTTCTTAATCTTGGGGGGAAATCATTCAATCTTTCACTATTAACTGTGATGATAGCTATATGATTTTCATAGAAACCATCTTTCAGGTAAGAGAAATTTCCTCCTAGTTCTGGTTTCACAAAAGCCTTTAATCAATAATGGGTATTAGACATTATCAGATGCATTTTATGCATCTGTTGAAGATAATCGTATTGTTTCTGTCCTTTTAACTTTGTAAAAACTGCCACACTATCTTCCAAAGTGGCTCTACGAGTTTGCATTCCCAGTAGCAATTAATGAGAGTTCCTATTGTTCCACATTCTTGCAAGAAATTAGTACTGTCAGGCTTTTTTGTTTTTGGATTTTGACTCTTAAGTCTGTGGGGTATTGCACTGTTGATTTGATTTGCAATTCACAAATCGACAAAGGTGTGCTTCTTTTCATATGCTTATTTGCCATCACTATAAATTCTTCTTCAGTGAGGTGCTGATGCAGATCTTTTGCCCATTTTTTAAATTGGGTTGTTTTCTTATTGCTACATTTAAAAGCTTCTTTGTAGGTTTCTTTTTTTTTAAATTTTTAATTCTAATTCCAGAGTTTCAAGTGTACAATATAGTGATTCAACAATTCTAGACATTCCTCAGTGCTCATCATAAGTGTACTTGTCAATCCCCTTGACCCAATTTATCCATCTCCCCCCACACTGCCACGTCCCCTCTGGTAACCATCAGTTTGTTCTCTATAGTTAACAGTCTGTTTCTTGGTTTGTGTCTGTGTCTGTGTGTCTGTCTCTCTCTTTTGCTCATTTCTTTTGTTTCTTAAATTCCACATATGAGTGAAATCATATGCTATTTGTCTTTCTCTTACCGACTTATTTCACTTAGCATTATACTCTCTAGCTCCATCCATGTTGTTACAAATGGCAAGGTTTCATTCTTTTTTATGGCTGAGTAATATTCTATTGTGTATATACACATATTTTTTATCCATTCATTTCTCGATGGGCACTTGAGCTGCTTCCATAATTTGACTGAGGTAAATAATGCTGCAATAAACATAGGGGTGCATGTATCCCCCTGAATTAGTGTTTTTGTAGTTTGGGGGTAAATATCCAGTAATACGATTCCTGGATCATATGGTACGTCTATTTTTAATTTCTTGAGGAGCCTCCATATACTGTTTTCCACAGTGGCTGCACCAGTTTGCATTCCCACCATCAGTGCAGTTTCCTTTTTCTCCACATCCTCACCAACACTTGTTGTTAAGAGTCCTTTGTATATTTTCAATGATGGTCCATTATTAGATACAGGTTGCAAATACTTCCTCCCCGTCTGTGGCATTTACTCTCATGTATCTTTCACAAAGTAGAAGATTACAGTTTTAATAATATGCAACTAACCAAAGTTTCCTTTTATGGATCATGCTTTTGGTATTTCATCGACAAACTTGGCACCAAATGCCAGGTCAAATAACTTTTCCCCAGTGCTTTCTTCTAGAAGTTTTACATTTTACATCTGGAAGTTTTGAACTTTACATCAAGATCTATCATAAATTTTGAATTGATTGTTATGAAAATTCTGTGTCTAGGTTCATTTATTTGCATAGGAAGTCCAATTTTTCCCAGTGCCATTGGTTGAAAAGATTATCTTTCCTCCATTAAATGGCCTTCAGCCATTGTCATATATCAGTTTACTACATTTGTGTAGCTATATTTCTGGGCTCTCTATTCTGTCCCAGTGGTCATTTATAAAGCTAGTTGGGAATAATTGATATCTTCATAATATTAACACTTCCAATTTTAATGGACCTCCAGTCCATCAACACAGAACGTTGTCTCCATTTATTTGGAGCTATTTTGACTTCTTTCATCAAGAGATTTGTAGTTTTCTCCTCATAGATCCTGTACATATTAGGTTACATTTATACCTAAGTGTTTCTGGGTTTTTGTTTCAGTTTGTACACTGACAGTACATAGGAAAGCGATTTATTTTGTACAATGACCTTATATGCTGCTATTTTGATGTATTCATTTTTTACTTTCAGGTTTTTGTGTTGGTCCTTTGAGATTTTCTACGTAGACAATCATGTAATTTTCAAATAAAGATAGTTGCATTTCTTTCCTCCAATATATATGTCATTTATTTCATTTTCTTCTCCTTTTCCAGTAGCTAGGACTTCCAATATCATATTACATTGGAATGGTGAGGGAAGACATCCCTTTTTATCCCCACTCAATATTCAGGGGAAAGCTTACAGTTTCTCAACATTAAGCATAAGGCAAGCTATAGTTTTATAGTTGTTCCTTATTAATTAGAGAGTTTCTTCCTTTTCCTAGATTGTTTATAGTTTTTATTATGAATAGGTATTGGATTTTGTTAAGTGCTTTTTCTCCTCTAATTGATATGATTTTTCTTATTTAGCCAGTTGATGCGTTGGATTACATTTATCAACTTTGAATGTTGAACCAGCCTTGTATAACTGGAATAAATTTTATTTGGTTATGGTGTAAAATTCTTTTTATACATCATTGGATTTGATTTTCTAATATTATGTTGAAGATTTTCACATGTGTGATAATGGGAAAATTTATTATTCTGCTATTTTGTGTGAAATTATCTATAACTGCCAACTAGGCCGGTTTAGTTGACGTTTTAAGTATATTATATACTTAGTGATTTTCTGATCACTTATTCTTTTAGTTATTGAGAAAAAGAGGTTAAATTCTCCAACCAAAATTGTGATTGTAGACTTACGTATCTTTTCCCTTTCAATTTTGTTTTGGTTCATCTATTTCTATTACTTTTGTAGACATAAATAGAATCACTACGTCTTGTTGATGAATTTCCTTCTTCATTCCTTTTTTAATGTTTATTTGTTTTTGAGAGAGACAGACACAGAGTGTGAGTGGCAGAGGGGCAGAGAGAGAAGGAGACACAGAATCTGAAGCAGGCTCCAGGCTCCGAGCTGTTAGCACAGAGCCTAATGTGTGGCTCAAACCCAAGAACCATGAGATCGTGACCTGAGCTGAAGTCGGATGCTTAACCAACTGACCCACCCAGGCGCCCCCCTTTTTCATTCTTATATAACATCCCTCTTTTTTTGTAACATGGCTGTCCTAAAGTGTACTTTGCCTAATTTTGCAATAGGAACTCCAAACTGCTTATGATTAGTATTTGCATAGTATACAATTTTCTATTTGTTAAAAATAATCTACATGTGCTTGTATTTAGCATGAATCTTTTTTTTAAAAAATGCTTATTTATTTTTGAGAGAGAGAGTGTGTGAGTGAGCAGGGGAGAGGCAGAGAGAGAGGCGGACAGAGGATCCAAAGTGGGCTCCACACTGACAGCAGAGATCTTGATGCGGAGTTCGAACTCACAAACCATGAGATTGTGACCTGAGCCGAAGTTGGACACTTAACTGACTGAGCCACTTGGGCGTCCCTAGCATGAATCTTTTAACGTAGGTATAATTGGATCTCATGTTTTATATTCATTGTAAAATTATGGATTTTTTGAGTTAAAATATTATAACAATTAATATTTGTTTATACTGTTATACTTATATTAAATAATTAATATTTAATTTGCTAATGTTATAGAATTAAATTAAATATTTAGTCCAATTACAGTTAATGTAGTTATTGGCATGATAGATTTTCTATTTTCCATTCTTTATTCCCATTTTTCTACTGGTTTAGGATTAAATATGCATTTTTAGTGTTTAGTTTCATCTCTATAATTGGCTTATAATTTCCTCTTCTTTATTCTTTTCAGAAGTTGCTGCAAGATTTTATCATATGCATTTCAAAATTATTAATTCTACATGCAACTAATATTATATCTCCTTTTCTTATACTGTCAGAAGCTTACAAAATATACTTGCATTCTCTTGGGGTGCCTGGGTGGCTCAGTATGTTTAGCATCTGACTCTTGATTTTGGCTCAGGTTGTGATCCCATGGTTGTGCGATTGAGCCCCGTGTCAGGCTCCACACTGAGTGTGGAGTCAGCTTGAGATTCTCTTCTTCCCCCGTCCCTCTCCCTGACTCGTACCTCTGTCTCTCACTCTCTCTGTAAAATAACACGTATATACTTTCATTCTCTCCATTCACTGTGCTATTATTTTCATCTTTTACAACAACATATGTTAAAAATCTTTCACAATAGGGTTATCAATTTTTGCTTTAAGTTAATCATATTTTATTTTGATTTTTTTACTAACATATAAACACACATTAAAATTCACCATCTATAGAGTACAGTGCTGTGGGTTTTAACTAATGCATATGGTTACATAACGACCACCACAGATAAATAACAAGATAAAGAACAGTTATATATCCTCCAAATTTCCCTTGTTCCTCTCTGGTCAGCTATTCAAAAGAACTCTTAGAACAACATCAGTGAAGTCACAGGATACAAAATCAATACACAAAAATCTGATGCATTTCTATTCACTAATAACAATCTTTCAGAAAGAGAAATAAAGAAAAGAATCCCATTTACAATAGAATAAAATGCCTGGGAATAAATTTAAACAAGGCAGTAAAAGACTTGTACATTGAAAACTACAAGACATTAATGAATGGAATTAAAGAAACAAATACATGGAAATATATTCCATGCTCATGAATCAGAGGAAACAGTATTCTTAAAATGTCCATACTACCCAAAGCAAGCTATAGATTCAATGCAATCCCTATCAAAATTCCAACGGCACTTTTCAAAGAAATTAAACAAATAATCCCCAAATTTGTACTAAACACACACACACACACACACACACACACACACACCAAAAGCAAAATAGCCAAAGCAATCTTGGGAATAAAGAACAAAGCTGGAGGTAGAGGCATCGTGATCCCTGATTTCAAACTATATTACAAAGCTACAGTAATTAAAACAGTATAGGCCTGGCATAAAAACAGACAGATAGATCAATGGAACAGAATAGAGAGCCCCCAAATTAACCCATATGTATACGGTCAATTAATTTGTGACAAAAGAGCCAAGGACATACAATGGGGAAAGGACAGTCTCTGTAATAAATGGTGTTGAAAAAATGACAGCCACGTGCAAAAGAATGAAACTCAGCCATTATCTTACACCATACACAAATATTAACTCAAATGGATTAAGGACTTGAATGAGACCTAAAGCCATAAAACTAGAAGAAAACATAGGCAATAAACTCTTTGACATAGGTCTTGATGATAATTTTGTTTTTAATCTGACACCAAAAGCAAAAGCAACAATAGCAAAAATAAGTAAGTGGGACTATGATACAAACAAAAACAAAAACAAAAACAAACAAACAAAAAAAAAAAACCCTGCTATACAACAAAGGTTATCATCAACAAAATGAAAAGGCAACCTACTGAATGGGAAAAAATATTTGCAAATCATATATCTGATAAGGGGCTAATATCCAAAATATATAAAGAACTCATACAATTCAGAAGAAAAAAAAACTCAACCCAATTAAAATATGGGTAGACCATCTGAGTAGACACTTCTCCAAAAAAGACATACAGATGGCCAGCTGGTACATGAAAAGGTGTTCAACATCACTAATCATCAGGAACATGCAAATCAAAACCACAATGAGATATCACTTCATACCTATTAGAATGGCCATCATCAAAAAGACAAGAGACAACAAGGGTTAGTGAGGACATAGCAAAAAAGGAAACTTAGTATACTGTTGGTGGGAATGTAAATTGGTTCAGCCACAATGGAAAACAGTATGGATGTTCCTTAATTAAAAATAGAAATACCATATGGGGCGCCTGGGTGGCTCAGTCGGTTGAGCATCTGACTCTTGATTTCTGTTCAGGTCATGATCTTGCAGTCATGAGATCGAGCCCTGCATAAGGCTCGGTGCTGATCATGGGGCCTGCTTAAGACTCTCTCTTTCCTCTCTGTCCCTCTCTGTCTGTCTGTCTCTCTCTGTCTCTCTAAGTAAATAAATAAGTACATAAATAAATAAATGAGTACCTTAAAAAATGTTGTAAATAGAAATAACATATGATCCAGCAATTCTACTTTTGGGCATTTATCCAAAGAAAAGGAAAACATTAATTCAAAAAGATATATGCACCCCTACATTCATTGCAGTATTACTTACAATAGCCAAGATATGGAAACAACCTAAGTGTCCATCGATGGATGAATGCATAAAGAAGTTGTGTGTGTATATATATATATATATATATATACACACACACACACGCACACGCACACACATACACAATGGAATATTACTCAGGCATAAAAAAGAATGAAACCTTGCCATTTTTGGCAACATGGATGTACCTCGAGGATCTTATGCTAAGTGAAATTAAGTCAGAGAAAAGACAAATGCTGTGTAAAATCCCTATTATGTGTGGAATCTCAAAAAACAAAAACAAAAAACAAAAACCTCATAGATGCAGAGAACAGGATAGTGGTTGCCAGATTGGGGGGGAGGGGAGTGGAATGGGAGAAATAGGTAAAGGGAGTCAAAAGGTAAAAAGAAAAACAAAAAGCGGGGCACCTGGGTGCCTCAGTCAGTTAAATGTCTACCTCTTGATTTTGCCTCAGGTCATGACCTCACAGTTTGTGGGTTCGAGCCCCATGTTGGGCTCTGTGCTGGAAGCATGGAGTCCACTTGGGATTCTCTCTCTCCCTCTCTCTCTCTCTCTGCTCCTCCCCCACTCACACTGTGTCTGTTTCTCTCAAAATAAATAAACTTTAAGAAAAAAAAAGCAGTTGCTGTGAAACAAATGTAGAAATGCTGAATTTTTTTTAAGTTTCCAACTGTTATCCAGGATAGGTGTACCGCAGTATATTCTCACCAGCAAAGTCTGAAAGATCTAGTTTCTCAGCATCCTTGCTTGCTTTTTGTATTATCACTATTTTTTTTTTTATCATAGGTATTCCGATAGATGTGGAATGAGATCTCCTTGCGGTTTAAAGTTGCATTCCCCTAACGGCTAATGATGTTGAACCAGTTTTCATGTGCTTATTTGCCATTATTATAACTTCTTTGGCTAGGTTTTGTTCCAGCCTTTCAATGCTCTTGACCGCTTTCTAATTGAAGTGTCTGTTTCTATTGCTGAGTTCATAAAGTTCTTCGTATGTTTTCGTCCTTCCCTCTTAGTTTCTCTACAATTAAATTCATTTGGAGTTTTGCACATGAAAAATGATTTCATGTTTAAACATTCAGATAAAATTAATTCAGAGCAAGTTTGAGGAATACCAGTTTTCTCATGGCTGTGTTCAGAAATGTGTTATTTTTATGTTTTTGCACGTATATTTGGTTTTCCACAAATATACCAGTATATAAGTTTAGAAGTATCTCTGTGTGTAAATCACAGTTGTGCATGCATCCATGTAATAACATCTTCCATTGGTTCTTTCAGTAATACCCTATGTCTGAGAAATAATTTGAACACAGGGAATGGAGGGGCATCAACTACTGACTCACACGGAGTGTTCTGTGGTAGGATAACCATTCAAAAAGCTGCCGGGATTGGTATTGATATGCAGCTGGAACTATGCATCTTATATAGCCACGTGTAAATTTTATTAGTGTTTAATTATGGGACATCTATAAATAGGAAAGATAACTATTATGTATTAAATGACTACATTTGGTGCTTTGGGGAAAAGTTCAATCAGAAAAGTCATAAAATGCACGGATGGGATTGCTGTAATTACGGATGGGAGCGGACATTCATCAGTACCATACGGACATGCTGTGTTGAAAGGTTTGGGGAGGAGATTATGGGAAGAATCAATGTCATTCTTAGTACTGATCTACATGCAAGAGCAAAGTACACATCCTTAAGGGTATAATGAAAAATAGACCCGAGTGTGCAAAAATAAATATTGACGTTTACGTTATATACTACACACTGGAAGTCTGTCATCCATTGTAGTCATGCTAGATCTTCAGAACTGCACAGACCTTCAATGATCAATGAATTGGGGACTAGTAACAAGGCCCAAATGTTCATCATTTCCCTTGGTCCCTCGTGACTGAGGACAGACCCTGAAAGTCCTACACAGTAGTGCGAATAATATCAACTTGGGATGCATAGAGTTCTGATCAGGATTCAGACTGAAAGTCTTTAAAGTTTAGTTTCCTCATCATGTGCACATCGGGGAACATATCTAATTTGTAAGTGTACTATGTTGGATACTGTTTGTGAGGCACCTGGGTGGCTCCATTGGTTGAGTGTCTGACTTTTGATCTCAGCTCAGGTCATAATCCAAGGGTCGTGGGACCGAGACTCACGCGGCGCTCTGCACTGAGCATGAAGCCAGCTGGCAAGTCTCTCTCTCACTCTCTGCCCCCGTCCCCTGCTTGCTGGCTCTCTAAAATAAAAAATGACAGGGGCGCCTGGGTGGTTTGGTCGGTTAAGCATCCAACTTCGGCTCAGATCACGATCTCGTGATGCGTGAGTTCGAGCCCCGCGTTGGGCTCTCTGCTGGCCGCTCAGAGCCTGGAGCCTGCTTCGGACTCTGTGTCTCCCTCCCTCTCTGCCCCTCCCCTGCTCACGCTCTATCTCAAGAATAAGTAAACATTAAAAAAAATAATGAATAATAAATAAAATAAAAGAGAGATAATGTTTGTAAATGTTTCCATCCGTGTTGTTAGGTGGAGCTCTTGTTAATTCTTGTTAGTGATGTACATGATTCCCTATTTCGAATAAATCCAATACCTTTATCTGTTCCTGTGTTGATGCCTCCAGAAGTAATGTGGTCATTTCTATTCCCCTCAGGATTTTCTGAGTTCCCATTGATCTACATTTATGCCAACACTTGGTGTTACTAGATTTTAAAATGTATGCAATCCTAATACACTTGATATGATACTTTTCTTTTAATTTTTTTTAAGGTTTATTTATTTTCTAGAGAGATACAGTCTCTTTACTTTTGTTTCTATCAACATTGCCCTGCTGGTAACATTGAGCATCTTTTCATGTACATATTGGCCATTTGGTCTCCCTTTACTATAAATTTATCATTCATATCTCTCACGTGATTTTGATTACTTTAGTTCTTGATTTGTAGTAGATACTACCTGTGGTGCTTATAGTAATTGAAATACCTTCCTGCCTTTATTGGAAAGAATGTTTAATATTAATGTGTCACATCTATACAGTATTTCCTTTAGGAGTTGTGGCTTTACAACATATGAAGCTCTTGCGGCCTTCCATTACAGCTCATGGTAAATCGGTCCATGTGGTTTCGCCTTCGTCCTTCATTCAGCTCATCTCTAATCGGCCAGAATATCCCCATGGATTTCAGCTTCAAAAATGATCCAGCATGCAACGAAATACTTCTCCACACATTATCCATTACCACACTGGTCCAGATCACCATTATCTCTAGCCGGATCACTGACATAATCTCCTATCTGGGCCCGAGCGGACTCTCTCTCTTGTGCCTTTCATTCCTTTCTCTTCACAGTAGCTAGAGTGATTCTGTACACATATATGACAGATCAGATCATCACGATTCCTCTAACAGGCCCCACTTCATTCAGAGGAATAGCCAATGCTTGGACAATGTTCTAGAAGTCTCCGCACCACTCCCTTCTCCTAATCCCCTCTCGGATCTACCCTGCCCTCTTTACGTCTCTGACCCCATCTCCAAGTATTCTCTCCCGTTCATTTTGTTGCCAGCATGCCGGCCTACTTTCTGTTTCTGGAATACAGTAAGAATCTTCCAGTTTTGTGACCTTAGCAACCGTTCTTTGCTCTTCCAGAAAATCTCTTCCACAGATTTCGTTCTTTCAAATATTGCTTTGATGTCACCTTATCAGTGAGGCATTTGCTAATGATTGGATTTAAAAATAACTTCCTCCCCAGTCACATCATTTCCTATCACAGTCCCTCTTCTTTATATTCCATCATCAAATGTACTGTATGTTCGTTTTTCATTGTCTCTTTTGTTCTGCTAGAATCTAAGCTCCACTAGAGCAGGGAATATTTTTTGTGTATTTTGTTCACTGCTGCACCCACAACACCTGAGAAACTGTTTAACAAGCAGGGAGCATAGAATATGCATTTACTGGACAAATAAATGCTGAATAAATATTAAGAAATTCCTCATTTAACTAGAGGTATTTTTAGGGTACTGAATTTGTTATTTTATATTTTAAAATGTTTGACTTTAGAGCTTTCATACACCTAGAATTCACTTGTGAATTATATGTGAAATACAGATATAATTCTATTTTTCAAATATTGATATCCAATAGTCCTAACACTTTTCATTGTGACTGCTCCAAATTATTACACAAAAAATTCTAATATAACAAACACATCGAAAAGTACACAAGTCAGAGCATATTTTTGAAAACAACTTTCAAAGGTGAATACACCATTGAACCAGTGCCCAGACCAACATTTAACATGTTACGAACACTGATACGCCTACCTCCTGCCTTATCCCTGTCATTAATGAACACTTCTCTCTTCCTCCACAAAAGTGGATCACTACTCTTCTCTGTATTACCGTAGAGTGGATTTCACATTTGTAGAAATTCATGTAAATGTTACACAATATGCACTTTTGCGTGTCTAGCTTCGTTTGCTCTAGATTACACACTTGTGATATCCACCCATGTTGCTGCAGGAGCAATTGTTTCTTTGCTGGGTTGTATTCCAGCACACAACTATCTTACAATTTCTGTATTCATTCCAGTCTTGTTGCAGGGCTTGCTTCCAATTTTTTACTATTATAATTATAACATAATTATATATCGTGCTTCTACATTCTTGAACACAACCTTCAAAAAAATGTTACATATTTATTGTAATGATACATAGTCATATAACTAATTGATAAAATTTCTTGTTGCTATAGATCTTCATCGACATTCATTCGATGAATGTCGAATGCTCGTTCTCTCTCTCTCTCTCTCAAAAATAAACATATTGTCATTTTGTTTTACCTGTCTGGTGTCTATATGGTGGTATTACATCAAGGGTTTAGTTTGCATTTCTTTTATGACGAATGTGTTTGAGCACTTTTTCAGATATTTATTGTCCATTTCTATATTATTTTCATTCCAGTGCCTCTTCAAGTGTTTTGCCCATGGTGTTGTATCGGTCTTTCCTTAATGCTGTCTACAAATGTTTTATATAGCTGGACACAAGGCCCTTGTCAAGTATATGCATTACAAACATCTTTTCCCTGTTGCTAACCTCGTCTTGCTCTTGATGTCTTTTGATTAACAATTCTTAATTTTATTGTAGTTCAATTGATTAGATTTTACAGTTAGTTCTTTTTGTGACCTCTCTTTTTTTTTTTAATTTTTTTTTTAACGTTTATTTATTTTTGAGACAGAGAAAGACAGAGCATGAACGGGGGAGGGGCAGAGAGAGAGGGAGACACAGAATCGGAAGCAGGCTCCAGGCTCTGGGCCATCAGCCCAGAGCCCAACACGGGGCTCAAACTCACGGACCGCGAGATCGTGACCCAGGCTGAAGTCAGACACTTAACCGACTGAGCCACCCAGGCGCCCCGTGACCTCTGTTTTTTAAATTTTTTTTTTTTAACGTTTATTTATTTCTGAGACAGAGAGAGACAGAGCATGAACAGGGGAGGAGCAGAGAGAGGGAGACACAGAATCGGAAGCAGGCTCCAGGCTCTGGGCCATCAGCCCAGAGCCCGACGCGGGCCTCGAACTCACGGACCGTGAGATCGTGACCTGAGCTGAAGTCGGACACTCAACCGACTGAGCCACCCAGGCGCCCCGACCTCCCTTTTTTAAATGCGACTTCTTCTTTGCAAAATATTTATTTTGAGAGGGAGAGCACGTGCATGTGAGCAGGGGAGGGGCAGAGAGAGAGAATCCTAAGCAGGCTCTGCACTGTCAGTGCAGAGCCTGATGCAGAGCCCGATCCTGTGAACCGTGAGAATATAACCTGAGCCAAAATCAAGAGTTGGAGGCTCAACCGACTGAGCCACCCAGGTTCCACTTTTTGTGACTTCTTTAAAAAAAAAATCTTTGCCCACACAAATGTCAACTATATATGCAGAATCAAAAAAGGCCCACCTTGTGGGGCGCCTGGGTGGCTCAGTCGGTTAAGCGTCCAACCTCAGCTCGGGTCATGATCTCACAGTTCATGGGTTCAAGCCCCGCGTCGGGCTCTGTGCTGACAGCTCAGAGTCTAGAGCCTGTTTCAGATTCTAGGTCTCCCTCTCTCTCTCTCTGTCCCTCCCCAGCTCGTTCTCTCTCTCTCTCTCAAAAATAAACATTAAAAAACCTTTTTCTAAAAAGCCCACCTTGTAAAAACAGCAGGTAGAATGGTGGTTACTGGGGCTGATGGAAATGGGGAGATGTGGGTTAAAGAGGACAAGCTTCCAGTTAGAAAATGAAGACATTCTGGGGTTCTAATGCATAGCACAGTGATTATAGTTAACTATACTATATTATGCACTTGAAAGTTATTAAGAGTGTGGACCTTACGTGGTCCCGCCACAAAAAGAAATGGTAATGATGTGAGGCAGTGGTTGTGTTAGCTGTAATGCCATGGTGATAATCATACTGCAACATATCAGTGTATCAAATCAACACATTGTACACCTTAAACTGTCTCAATGCTATACGTCAATTATATCTCTATAGAGCGGGGGGGGGCGGGAAAGTTTGAGAAAACAAAACAAAGAAGTTTGTGCCTTCCAGCTTGAGCATTGTCACTCTGCCTCACTTGGATCTCTTATTCTGGAGGAACCCAGCGGCCCATCATGGGGCAGCTCTGTGACGAGCCTCCAGTAGTAAGGAACTGAGGCCCTCCAAACAATCGTACAAATACCTTTGGAAACTGATAGCTCCTTTCTCCATAAAGAAGCCTCATGGGAGAACTCAAGCCAGAGGCACAAAGAGAGTTGTAAGGATAAAACAATATACGTGTACCAACTACCTTTAGCCACATTAATGCAGAACAATCAATCATAAAACCCCACGGCACATGATAATCATTTACCTAACCCACAAGAGTGTAGGGTTCAGCTGAACTAGGCTGGGCTTGGTTAATCTTAGCTACGTTCACTCGTAACTGGGAGTCAGATGGCTATGGCTGACCTAGAATTTTCTCATCAGAGTGGACCGGGATGACCCAGCTGTGTTCCATGTATCTAGCCTGGTCATGTTCTCATGGCAGAAAATCCAGAGCGAGCAAGCCCAATAGCACTTCTCAAGCCTCTGCTGTTGTCATATTTACAAATACGTAAATGACTTGGCTAAAACAAGTCACGGGTACAATCCCAGAGTCAAAGTGGGAGGGCACTAAAAAACCTGGTTTATCGGCTATCTCCCTTGATTAAAGTCTGCTGATAAATTCATTGGGCATTTCAGAAACTCTGACTCTCAATCTGCCATAGATTCACAGTAAGAGCTTTTGTGCTTTGGGTCTAACTGCACTCCAGCAATACAGTGCTATATATTATAGAGAGAATTTCTTTTTTTTTTTCTTAATTTTTTTAAATGTTTATTTTTGAGAGAGAGAGAGAGAGAGAGACAGAGCGTGAGTGGGGTAGGAGCAGAGAGAGAGGGAGACACAGAATCCGAAGCAGGCTCCAGGCTCTGAGCTGGCAGCACAGAGCCTGATGTGGGGCTTGAACCCATGAACCGTGAGATCATGACCTGAGCCGAAGTCGGACGCTCAACCGACTGAGCCACCCAGGCGCCCCTAGAGAGAACTTCTTAATGTTTTGTATGTGTTTTTGTGATGTGATTGTCACATTCATAAGGTCAGGAAAGGAGAATGAACATCAAGTTTGTTTATGCTAGGAAGGTATTTTGCTAAGGGACCAAATGTAGGATCTGATACTTTAGTCAGTGATTGGTGACCAAAGGAATGATATCCTTAGTGCTTTTGAACTAATACTACTGAAGTTCATGTCATTTAGAGAGAAAAGCAACTGAGTACATAAGAAATCGACCAGGTAAGCACCACGTCCAGTATGAAGGAGTGATCTTCTAAGTGATCTTCTAATGAACAAATCCTTCCAGAAATAATATTGATAAACCCTGGAGGAATTATTTTTAAAATAACTATGTTGTGCTCCGGAGATTTAACAGGGGCGTGCAGATTTCGGAGGGGAGTCAAAACGTAGAGCAAGCGATCCGCACGGAGTGAAGTTGCTGGGTGTGTGTGCGTGTGTGTGTGTAGACGTGTGCGCGCACACACACAGACGCGTTCTGTGCCCTGAGGGGGGTGTACTGCCTCAAATACAACTCCAAACCAAAACAGCTCTGTGAGAAAGAAAGAGGCAGGGGAAGGAGCCCGAGGACACCAGGTTGCTGGATGGCAGAGGCCCAGGGGGAAGAGGGTGCCAGAGAAGGTAAAACTGTAATGATGTTTTTAGATTCCAGTTTCTGGATGAATCCTGAACCACCTGTACACCACACAAACTAAAAGCTATCTGCACTTACAGGCTAAAGAACTCAACTGAGATCTGAGTTCACTAAAGGCACGATAGTTGGCCTGTGAGTCTAACCAATTAAAATGGCTGAAGTTAAAATTTTCACAATTTTATATTAATAAAACCGAGAGATGGCAAGGATGTGGAGTAACTGGGTCTCTCAAATCCTGCTGCAGAAAGCGACAGATGGTGTGGCTACCTTGAGAACCACGTTTTCATTTTTTTAAACCCTCAAACAAACATGGTACGATCCAGCTATCCCGGCCCTAGGTATTCACCTAAGAGAATGAAAGCTCACACACCTACAAAGACCAGTATGCAAATGTTGGCAACAGCTTTATCTGAAATAGTTTTATTCAATGTTATTGACACCCAAAAAGTGGGAGCAACCCAAGGGCTCATCATTTCATTAACAGATAACTAAAATGCGGTATATCCGTACAGCGGACTGCCGATACAATGATACACAGGTTGCCCCCACGCCGCAAGGCGACAGCTCTGGTGTCACTCACCGCTCGGAGTTCCCATTGGGATACATTTGAAGCTAGTCTTCATCTAAACCCACAACTTCACTACACTTCACTCCGTACTCTAACTTGCTCCCCTCGCTCACTTCCAGGTACCTCCTGAGAGCACTCCATCATTAAGTCACTTTCAGAAGAACATCCTTCTCATACTCTCTTCTAAGACACACATGCTAAGACAATCGGTAACGTAATTGTGCCCAGGAAGCAGACTCAGAACGGGGCTATGGAATTTGTCTATTCACAGCTGACTGGCAAATCGCCAGTTGGAGGTCGGGTATCGGTATTCTCTGGAATGTTTCGACAACACGGTTAAGTTATTCACTGTGGTGAACGGAGATGAGATACAGGTAAAAGGGAGTGTGTTGGCTTGTGCGATGTCTCTGACCCTGAAGGAAAGACAGGGGAATTGTAATAATAAAAAACTCTAAAACTTGAGTGGCCATTGTTGAGTGCCAGTGATGCTTTGAAGAACAAAAATAACAGGTTCAGTTCAATTACTCACCAATTCACTCACCAATTCACTCACCAATTACTCACCAATTCAAAGCAAAGTGTAAGTCAGAGGTCTTCTTAGCAGTGTCTAAAGAAATACATATCTCTCGCTACTACAGGTTTGACCGAGCTGAAGATCAGACCCAAGACTTAATTGTTCAAGTAGCAGAATTTCAGAAAACGTTGAATGGATTCTCATACTCGGCAAGTATCCCGGGCCAAGGTCCGAGCCCTGAAAGGGTTGAAAGCTGGACCATGGGGTAGTTGCTTTTGCATAAATGCATTTGAAAATCTCGACACTCTATATTTTCTTAAATCCTCTGGGCCTACAGAAATGGCTCACTGCTGCTTGAAAGAAGAGGTTTCTCACTTGCCTTTTTTACTATGCTGAGGACCTTTATTCATGCAGAGGACTTGAGTGATACATGCCCTCCATAGGTCTGCACCCAACAGACTAATAGCTAGGTTCACATCTCAGCATGACTCCGAGAATTAACAAGCATAACAAGGTCACGGCTTACAAGGCCAACATAGAAAAGTCAACCCAACTGCTACATACTGCCAAGGTACAGTTGTGAAGTGAAAATTTTTTAAATGCCATTTAAGACATTAATACCTCAGTATTTCCATTTTTTGAGCAAATCTAAGAAAACATGTACTAGATCTGTATGCTAAATACTAAAAAACAGCGATTAAAAAAAAGAAAACCGACGTGAAACAAATAGATACTGGGTTTTTTTCATGGATTAGAAGACTCAAAATAGTAAATGTGTCCACTCTCCCTAAATTAACCTACACATTGAACATGATTCCAATCAAAATCCCAATAGGAGGGGCATCGGGCAGGCACAGTCAGTAGAGCATGAGATTCTTGATCTCCAGGTGTGAGTTCAAGCCCCATGTTGGGTACAGAGCTTACTTTAAAAACTCCCAAGGCGGGGTGGGGACGAGGGGAAAATGGGTGATGGGCATTGAGGAGGGCACCCGTTGGGATGAGCACTGGGTGTTGTATGGAAGCAATGAATCATGGGAATCTACCCCCAAAACCAAGAGCACCCTGTACACACTGCCTGTTAGCCAATTTGACAATAAATTATATTTTTAAAAAATCCTAACAGGAGCTTTATGGATTTATATAAGCTGGTTCTAAATTTTATATGGAAAGTTACAGGGACCTAGTGTAGATAAAACAATTTTGGAAAAAGAAGAGAGTGGGAGGCAGTGCATTACCCTGTTTTGAGAGAGAGAGAATTGAAGCTATAGTAAGCAAAACGTTGTAGTATTAGCAAGGAAACAGACACATAGATGAATACAACAAAACAAAGGACTTGGAAACCAAGCCACCAGAAATGACCACGACATTTTGACAAAGATGCAAAAGCAATTCAATGGAGGAGGGAGAGTCCCTTCTAAGAATTGTGCTGGAAATCCAGAGGTAAAAAAAGAAACGTGACATCTCAGATCTCATACAAAAATGAATTCAAAATGAATCACAGATGTAAATATAAAATGTACAACTAAATAAGTTTAGAAAAAAAGAATGGGAGATAATCATTGCAACTCAGGTTAAGCAAAGAGTTCTTAAGACTTGAAACCAAAAACACGACCCATAAAGGGAAAAATTGATACATTGAGCATCCTCAAAGTGAACATCTTTTGTTCTGTGAAACACACTGTTAAGAGGACAAAAATACAAATTACAGACTTAATCAAATATCTGTCAAAGGAGATTCCATGTGTTTTCACTCCTATGTGGATCCTGAGAAACTTAACAGAAGACCATGGGTGGGGGGAGGAAAAAAAAATGGTTAGAGAGGGAGGGAGCCAAACCATAAGAGACTCTTAAAAAATGAGAACTGAGGGTTGATGGGGAGTGGGAGGGAGGGGAGGGTGGGTGATGGGTATTGAGGAGGGCACCTGTTGGGATGAGCACTGGGTGTTGTATGGAAACCAATTTGACAATAAATTTCATAATAAAAAAATAAAACAAAATAAACAGGCATAGTGAGTAAATATATATATATATAAATTTATATATATATATATATATATATATATATATATATATATATATATATCTGTCAAAGGAATTGTATCACGAATACAAAACTCTCAAAATCTGAAAACCCAACTGAAAAAACAACTGACAAACAACTGAATTAAAATATGGGCAAAAGACTTTACCAAAGAGGGTACAGGAATGATGAGCACATAAAAATATGTTCAGCATTAGCCTTTACAGAGATGCAAATTGAAATCACAATGAGATACTGTTACATATCCTTTAGAATGGCTAAAATTGTTTTCTAATATACTGACAATATCAAGTATTGTCCAGAAAAGGGAGAAACTGATAGGAATGCAAAATGTTACAGACACTCTGGGAAATAGCTTGGCAGTTTCTTTTTATTACTGAGATACTCATATACCATAATATTCAACATTTGAATATGTTTTTAAGTAATTAATCTCTACACCAACGTGGGGGTCAAGCTCATGACCCGGGATTAAGAGTTGGATGCTCTACTGACTGAGCCAAAGAAGCACCCCAAAGAAAGTCTCTACTATTTTGTTTAAAGCAGGCTCCACGCCTAACGTCAGTATTTTAAAGCATAGAATTTAATGGAATTTAGTGTATTTGCATGATATTGCAAGACCACAACCATTCTATAACATTTTATCACCCTTAAAAGATACCTTAGGGGCGCCTGGGTGGCTCAGTCAGTTAAGCGCCAGACTTCAGCTCAGGTCATGATCTCACAGTTCATGGGTTCGAACCCCACATCAGGCTCTGTGCTGACAGCTCAGAGCCTGGAGCCTGCTTCGGTTTCTGTGTCTCCCCCTCTCTCTGCCCCTCCCCCACTCACACTCTGTCTCTCTCTCAAAAATAAACATTAAAAAAAATTTTTTTAAGATACTTTATACTTGTTAAGGATCACTTCCCATACCCTCTTCCCCCATCACTGACAAGCACTACTGTCCTTTCTGGCCATAAGTATCTGTCTATTCTGAACATTTCATATAAATGGAATCATACTATATGTGGCCTTCTAGGTCTGGCTTATTTAGCTTACCATAATGTTTTCAAGGCTCATCTATGTCATAGTATATATCAACCATCAATTCCTTTTTATAGCTGAATAATAGTCCATTATACGGAAATGTCATATTTATTGATTGATTCAATAGTTGCTAGGCAGAATCTATTATGATAATGTTTTTATGAATAGTTACGTGTGAGTTATTTTGTGAACATATATTTTCTTTTTTAAATTTATTTATTTATTTTGAGAGAGAGAGAGAGAGAGAGAGAGAGAGAGAAAGCATACGAGTAGGGGAGGGTCAAAGAGAGGGACAGAGAGAAAATCCCAAGCAGGCTCCCCACTGCCAGTGCAGAGCCTGATACGGGGCTTGACCCCAAAAACCATGAGATCATGACCTGAGCTGAAGTCAAGAGCCAGAAGCTTAACCAACTGAGCCACCCAGGCGCCCCTATTTTGTGAATATATGTTTTCTTCTTTTTTAATGTTTTTTTATTTTTTTATTTTTTTTTTAATTTTTTTTTAACGTTTTTTATTTATTTTTGAGACAGAGAGAGACAGAGCATGAACGGGGGAGGGGCAGAGAGAGAGGGAGACACAGAATCGGAAGCAGGCTCCAGGCTCTGAGCCATCAGCCCAGAGCCCGACGCGGGGCTCAAACTCACGGACCGCGAGATCGTGACCTGAGCTGAAGTCGGCCGCTTAACTGACTGAGCCACCCAGGTGCCCCTGTTTTTTTATTTTTGAGAGAGAGAGAGCAGGGGAGGGAGAGAGAGAGGGAGACACATAACTCAAAGCAGGCTCCAGGCTCAGTGCTGTCAGCACAGAGCCCAACACAGGGCTCGAGTTCATGAACTGTGAGATCGTGACCTGAGCCGAAGTCAGAGGCTTCACCGACTGAGCCCCCCAGGCTCCGCATAAATATGTATTTTCAATTCTCCTCGGAATATATGTAGGTGTGAAATTGCTGAATCTTATGGTACCTCCGTTAACCTTTTGATGAACCGCTGAACTGTTTTCCAAAGTGGGCACACCATTTTATATTCCTACTGGCAACACAAGAGGTTTCTAATCGTTCCACACCCATGCTAACATTAGTTATTTTTCTTTTTTAATTTTTTTAATGTTTATTTATATTTGAGAGATAGAAACAGAGTGTGAATGGAGGAAGCGTAGAGAGAGAGGGAGACACACAATCCGAAGCAGGCTCCGGGCTCCGAGCTGCCAGCGCAGAGACCGATGAGGGGCTTGAACCCACAAACTGTGACATCACGACCTGAGCCGAAGTTGGACGCTTAACCGACCGAGCCACTCAGCACCTCATTTTTCTTTTTTCTAATTATATTCGTTTAGTGGGTATCGGCATTGCCTCAATGACCAATAATGTTGTGCACCTTTAATGCGACAGTTTGGGCCATTTGCATATCTTCATGGGATAAGTCTCTATTTAAGTCTTTTGCCTTTTTTTTTTTAAGTAATAGCTACACCCAACATGGGGCTCAAACTCCACCCTGAGATCGAGAGTTACACGTTCCACCGACTGAGCCAGCCAGATGCCTTTTGCCCATTTTTGAGTTATTTTTATTGCTGACTTGTAGAAGTTCTTTTTATATCCTGGGTGCTAGACCCTTATCAGATATATAAGATGTTCAAGTATTTTCTCCCATTATGTGGGTTGCCTTTTCATTTTCTTGATAATGCCCGTTGATGCACAAAAATTCCCAATTTTGATGATGCCGATTTTTTTTCTTGGTCGCTTGTAATTTGGGTATCATATCTAAAAAAGCATGGCCAGGAGCACCTGAGTGGCTCAGCTGGTTAAGCAACTGACTCTTGGTTTCGGCTCTGGTAATGATCTCATGGTTCGTGGGATTGAGCTCCATGTCAGGCTCTGATCTGACAGCACAGAGCCGGCTTGAGAGTCTCTCTCTCCCTCTCTCTCTGCCCCTCCACCACTCATGCTGTCTCCCAAAATAAATAAGCCTTAAAAATAAAATGAAATAAAATAAAATAAGAAAATAAATAAATAAATGAATACGCATGGCCATATCCAAAGTCATGTACATTTATAGCTAGGTTTTCTTTTAAAGATTTAACAGTTTTAGCTTTATATTTAGGCCTGTGGTTCATTTTGACGTAATTTTTGTATATGCTGTAAGATAAGAGTCCAAACTCATTCTTTTGTATGTGAATTTTCAACTAATGGCACTGATATAATTGAAAAGGATTATTGTTTCCATGTTCAATTGTCTTGTTAACCTTCTTGAGAAAGAAAAATCAACTCAACACAGATGTAGACGCTTATATCTATAAATTCTCTTCCACTGATGTATGTCTATCCTATGCCAATACAGCACTGTCTTGATTACTGTACCTTTGCAGTTGAAAGTGGAAAGTGTGAGTCCTTCTACTTTGTTCTTCTTTTTCAAAATTTCTTAGCTATTCTGGGCCCCTTGAACTTCCACATGCATTTTAGGACCAGCTTGCCAATTTCTGCAACAATGCCAGTTAGGATTTAGATAATCAGATTGAATCTGTAGATCACTTAGAAGAGTATTACCATCTTAACAATAGTAAGTCTTCCAATCAATGAACACAGGAGGTCTTTATTTAGGTCCTCTTTAATTTCTTTCAATAATGTTTTGTAAATTTACAGGTGCAAGTCTTGTACTTCATTTTAAAAGTACCCCTAAATATTTTGTTCTTTACTGCTACTGTAAATGAAAACTACTTAGTTTTTTTAAATTATTCATTGCTAGTTTATAGAAATACAATTGATGTATGTATTTTGTCTTGTATCTTGCAATTTCACTGAGTTCTTATTAGCTCTAAGTTTGTGCGTGTGTATTCCATAGGATTTTTTTAATGCAATCTCATGCCATTTGGGAATAAAAATAGTTGTGTTTCTTCCTTTCCAATCAGGATGGCCCTTTATTCCCCATTTTCTTGCCTAATAGCCCTGGTTAGAACCTTCAGTACAATGTTGACTATTAAGGGATAAGGGCAGACATCCTTTCTTCTTTTTCACCTTGGTGGAAAAGCTTTAAGTCAGTAAACAATTAAGTATGATGTTAGCTGTGGGATCGTTGTAGGTACCCTTTATCAAGTTTAAGAAGTCACAGAATAAAAAAATCAATGTTCAGAAATCTACTGCATTCCTATATACTAATAATGAAGCAGCAGAAAGTGAAATTAAGAAAACAATCCACCTTACAACTGTACCAAAAACATTAAAATATCTAGGAATAAACTTAACCAAAGACGTGAAAGACACCTGTACTCTAAAAACTACAAAATACTGATTTAAGAAATTCAAGGTGATGCAAAGAAATGGAAGGATAATCCATGCTCATGGGTTGGAAGAACAAATATTATTAAAGAAGAACGAATATTATTAAAATGTCTATACTCAAAAAATCTACATATTTAATGCAATCCTTATCAAAATACCAACAGCATTTTTCACAAAACTAGAACAAAAAAACCCTAAAATTTGTATGGAACCACAAAAGACTCTGAATACCAAAGCAATTTTGAAAAAGCAAAGCAAAGCTGGAGGCATCACAATTGCAGACTTCAAGCTATATTACAAAGCTGTAGTCATCAAAACAGTATGGTACTGGCACAAAAATAGACTCACAGATCAATGGAATGGAATAGCAAACCCCCAAATAAACCCACAGCTATATGGTCAATTAATCTTTGACACAGCAGGCAAGAATATCCAGTGGGAAAAAAGATAGTCTTTTCAACAAATGGTGTTGGGAAAACTGGACAGCAGCACACAAAAGAGTGAAACTGCACCACTTTCTTTCACCATGCACAAAAATAAATTCAAAATGGATTAAGGACCTGAATGTGAGACCTAAAAAACCATAAAAATCTTAGATGGGAGCTGAGGCAATAATCTCTCTGACACTGACTGTAGTAACATTTTTCTAGATATGTCTCCTGGGGCAAGGGAAAGAAAAAGCAAAAATAAACTATTGGGTCTACACCAAAAAAAAAAAAAATCTTCTGCACAGTGAAGGAAAAACTCAACAAAACTAAAAGGCAACTTACTGAATGGGAGAAGATATTTTGCAAATGACATATCTGATAAAGGGTTAGTATCCAAAATATATAAAGAACTTATTCAACTTAATACCCAAAAAACAAATAATCCAATCTAAAAAATGGGCAGAAGACATGAACAGACATTTCTCTAAAGAGAACATCCAGATGGCCAACAAACCCCTTAAAAGATGCTCAACATCACTCATCATCAGGGAAATGGAATCAAAGCTACAGTGAGATATCACCTCATACCTGTCAGGATGGCTAAAACACACACACACACACACACACACACACACACACACAAGAAACAACAAGTGTTGTTGAGCATGTGGAGAAAAAGGAACCCTCACGCACTGTTGGTGGGAATGCAAATTGGGGCAGACACTGTGGAAAATTATTTGCAATAGCCAAATTATGGAAACAGCCCAGTCCATCAATAGATGAGTGGATACAGAAGAAGTGGCATGTGTGTGTGTGTGTATGTGTATATACACACACACAGTGGAGTTATTATTCAGCCATAAAAAAGAAGGAGATCTGGCCATTTGCAACAATATGGATGGAGCTAGAGAGTATAATGCTGAGCCAAGTGTCAGTCAGAGAAAGACACATACCATATGATTTTACTCAAATGTAGAATTTAAGAAACAAAACGAATGAGTAAAAAGAAAAGAAAGAGAGAGCGAAAGAGAGACAAACCAAGAAACAGACACTTAACTATAGAGAACAAACTGATGGTTACCAGAGGGGAGGGGGGATGGGGGAAAGAGGGGGTGGGGATTAAAGAGTACATTTACCATGTTTTAATAAAAAATAAAATAAAATAAAATAAAAATATTAAAAAAATAGGTTTCCTTCTACTCCTAGTTTGTTGTAGATGTGTTCCTTTTGATGACCATGTGAAGTGTGTCCTTTATTCTGTGGATGCGGAGTATTCCAATGTGGTACGGCCATCTGGGAGCTATTTTCCCTCAGATCTACCCCACACCTGTCCCCTGCTCTGCCCTCTACTACATGGGAGCCGACATCTGCAGGCTGCAACTCTTTACGTGTGGTCATATTGATTTTCCAGCGTTAAACTTATTCACGTTCATAGGATAAACTCAACTCTGTCACTGGCAGTGAAAAATGTTTAAGTCCTCTTAAAAGCCTACTCAAAAATAAACTCTTACACATTTTGGTTAGTGTGTGTATATATATACACACGTAAATTCTAATAGCATGAGTAATAGGGTGATACAGCCAATGGGTAAATAGTCAACCACTACACGTGAAGACATGTAATGCTATCTGTATGACGCAGTTCAAGTGGTTCTCAGTGAGAAATGTATAGTCATAGAGAGATGGATTAGAAAAGAAATGCTTAAGGGGTGCCTGGGTGGCTCAGTCAGTTAAGCAACTAACTCTTGGTTTCAGCTCAGGTCATGACTTCACAGTTCCCAAGTTTGAGCCCCACGTTGGGCTCCACGCTGGCAGGGCAGAGCACGCTTGGAATTCTCTCTCTCCATAGCTCACTCTCTCTGTCTCTCTCAAAATAAACTTAAAAAAATTTTTTTAAAGAAAATAAATGTTAAAACAGCAAAGAACTTCAAGGAGGTATGGAATGAATAGCACATTTGACCTAAAGACGTAGAACACAGAAAATAATGAAGATAAATACAGAAAATAATGAAATCGAAAACAGCAGAGCCAACTAACACAAGCCAGTTTTTTTTTTTTTGGAAATACTTATAAGGTAGACATTTTTGCAATAAACTAAAGAGAAAAGCAGCAACAAACAAGTTAAATAAATTTGTACAAAATCTAGAAGAGTTTAATATAAATGAACACAAGTTCCCTTAAGATATCCAACGTGTACACAGGGAAATATTTCCACATACAGAGGCATTTTGGCTAATAAAGAAGGAATAATAGAATGATTAGTCTATGATCCCCTAATGGATTAACAGATAGAGGTGATAATCATCAATGACTGCTAACATCAACACAAAAGGAAACAACCAGGCATTCCACACTTCCTTTGGAAGCACACAGCGTCACCTCTGGAGTGGTCTTCTGAAAGACAGGGAGGGAATAAACAGACAAAAACCAAACCGATCAAACTTCTGCCTCTGCCAATTAAAAAAAAATAGAAACGGCTGGAGAACATGTTAATGGTTGCCAAAGTGTTACAGTCAACAAAATCCAGACTATGGGAAATAGTACAACACACAAGAGTTTTTTTTTTTAATGCAAGGAAAAAGAAGGGATGCGGGGAATTTTTATAGGTTGACTTAGGGGACATAAACAATCAGTATGTATAGACCATATTTATATATCAATTCAAAAAAACCTTTTTTAAAGATTATTTATTTGATTTTTTGGAGAGAGAGCACGCATGTGTGCAAGCATGAGCCGGGGGCGGGGGGGGCGGGGGGGGGGCAAAGAGAGAGGGAGAGACGGAATCCGAAGCTGGCTCCACAATGTCGGCGCAGAGCCCTACGCGGGGCTCAAACTCACAAACTGCGAGATCATGACCTGACCTAAAATCAAGAGTCGGATGCTTGCCTGACTGAGTCACCCCTGCGCCTCCCCCCAAAACATTGTTTTATGTAATTAGGCTGTCAGGTAAGTATGAAAAAGTAGATATTTGATAATAAGCACTTTTTTTAGGAATAGTAATTGTATGAAGTTTAGGTCTTAAAAAACATTCCTCGGCTTTCAGAAATGCATACTGAATACTTAGGTGTGATGCCTGAGATTTGTTTCATATTCCAGTTGCAGAGATGAGTGGGTAGTGAAGGCATAGTCAGAAACACAATGGTCACATATTGATGACTGTTGATGTTGAATGTCAGGTATACTGGGTTCATTATACTGTTGCTATATAAGTTTGGGAGTATTTGTATTATAGTATAGTATATATATTATAATAAATAGTGTATTTTTATTATAAACATGCCATTAATTTTGGAAGCCTAAGTGAAATGGACTGATTTTTAGAAAATAAATAACCAATTCATCCACAAGCATAAAACGTTAATGCAAAAATACAAATGGAAACTGTATTCAAAATTGAAGCCACTCTCAAATGTCTGGGATAAGACTATTTTGAAGACCACTTTTAGCAAATGGTCAGGGAAAATTAATTGCCAGCTTTTGGGAACTTTTCCAAAGCATACCAAAAAGGGGGGGGGGGTGGATTACCCAACTCATTTTCCCCAGTCACCTTCCCTTGATTCAAAAGCCAAATGTGGACCTTGCCCTCAATCCCACTGACAGAACACTCGAGCAAAGCTCATTCACATAGCAGTAAATTCCTTAAATAAAATAGCATAGTCAACAGAACAGTGAATTAAATGAGCAAACACGATGTGACCAAGGAATGAAAGTACGACTTAGCATTAGAAAACACTTTTTAAAAAAAGTTTTAGAGTGAGAAAGAGAGAGCACACATACAAGCAGGGGAGAGGGGCAGAGAGAGAGAGAGAGAGAGGAGAGGGAGAGAGAGAGAGAGAGAGAGAGAGAGAGAGAGAGAGAGAGAGAATCTTAAGCAGATTCATCGCTGAATGCGGAGCCCAATGTGGGTCTCTATCCCGTGACCCTGGATTCATGACCTGAGTTAAAATCAAGAGTCAGACCCTCAAGCGACTGAGCCACCCAGGTGCCCCTAGTAGACGCTTTCAGTTGTAATTCCTTACAGTAACAAATTAGAGAAGAAAAGGTGTTAGTGCCCATGAATATAGAAAAATCCTTTGAAAGAAAGTCAACACGTGTTCACGGTAAAAAAGTCCAGCACGCAAAGAATAGAAGGGAGCTTCCTTTTCCTAAATTCTACTGCAAACATAGCCAGAGGTGAAAGGTTAGAACAATTAAAATCTAATTAAAGTCAGAACAAGACAGATATATACTCTCACCTCTAGTGTTCCAAATTGCACTGGAGCACAAAGCCAGAGATATGGATATCAAAATAAATAAGAGATGTGAATACTGAAAAGATATTATTTGTTAACAATATGATCATTTGCCTAGAAAATTAAAAGGCATGGTGTGTGGAAAATTCAAATAGATAAGAGACTTCAGAAAGACAGTACATAGGAGGTCAATACAGGAAAATCAAGAGCCTTGCCACACAAAAGCAGTCACTAATTAGACCATGTAATATATAGGGACGCCTGGGTGGCTCAGTCGGTGAAGCGTCTGACTTCGGCTCAGGTCATGATCTTGCGGTTCTGGGTTTGAGCCCTGCACTGGGCTCCGTGCTGACAGCTCAGAGCCTGGAGGCTTCGTCAGATTTTGTGTCTCCCTCTCTTTCTGCCCCTCTCCCACTCGTGTTCTGTCTGTCTGTCTCTCTCTCAAAAATAAACGTTAAAAAAAAAATAACAGGTAACACACAATATTCCATTCACAATAGCAATAAAATCCAAAAGTTACCTAAGAGGAACTACAAATCACAAAAATGTAGATCTTTAGGGAGGTTAACATAAAAGTTTACCGACGTATTCAGACAAAAATAATCCAAGTAGAGAGGTATACCATATCCACTCATGTGAAACAAAATATCGTAAAGATGTTAATTCTCCTTAAATTATTGACAGATTTAGTGCCTTAACACTAGTTGCCAAAATGATAATCAAGTTCATGCTGCTGTCTTCCACTCCCAAAAATCAACCCTGGAAAACTACAGAAGGCAGAATGAACAAACAATGATGTATTTGCTTCCTGGATCTGCTGTATCGAACTACCACGAACTGGGTGGCTCAAACAACGGAAATGAACTCTTTTACAGTTCTAAAAGCCGGATGCCCCAAATCACTTTCACTGACCTGAAATCGAGATGCCGGCGGGGCCACGCTCCCTCTGGAGACCCTGGGGTAGGATCCCTTCCTGCTGGCATCACTCCTTGGCTTGTGGCAACGTGGCTGCATTCTTCAAGGTCAACGTCTTAAAGTCTCTCTCTGTTCGATCTTCACTTCTCAGGCAATTTCTCTGTCTCTCTCTCGATTCTTCTTCGGCTTCCCTCTTCTAGGTATACAAGTGATTGCATTCAGGGCCCACCTGGATAATCCCGGCTACTCCTCCCACCAAAAGATTCTTAAGTTAACCACATCCACAGAGACTCCTTCCCCAAAGAAGGCAGCGTTCGCAGGTTCTAGGGACTAGGAGGTGGTGTCTTTCGGGGAACATTTTGCAGCCTACCAAACACGTCAACCACAAAATCTAAACAAAACATGAGGAGTCCCTGTATTGCACTGGTACTTGTGTTGGGGGAGGCAGCAGTGAAGTTCAGGAGCGCCATGGTCTGCCCTCTCTGGCAGACGATGGAGTAGGTAGGAGGGACATTGTTAAGATTCCCGTCTCACTGAAGGAATGTGAGGCATCACCTGCGACCACAGAGATCAGCAGCCAGGAGGTGGTATCGACGATCAAGAAAAATTGGGTTGATTGATGCAGTGGGACTTTGACTCGGTGCTAACCACCACCTGAAACCCCTTTGATGACTGAAGCCTGGCCTTAAAAATTTTGTTTGCAATGTTTTATTTATTTTCAGAGAGAGAGAGAGAGACATAGCAAGCAGGGGAGGGGTAGAGAAAGAGAGAGGGAGACCGAGAATCCCAAGCAGGCTCTGCACTGTCAGTGCAGAGCCCAACGCGGGGCTCAAACTCACAAATCAAGAGATCGTGACCTGAGCCAAAATCAGGAGTCGGACGCTTAACCGACTGAGCCACCCAGGCATCCCAACAACAGCCAAATTTCTACGTGGTGTAGAGCCAGAGTGGATCAGGAGGGTACACAGTGTATAACGTCTTTGTGTTCCTGTTCAACATGGGTGATTTGGACATTTTTCTTTTTTTCAAATAGCATTCCTCGTTTTTGTTTTTTTTTTTTTTTAAGATTTGATTTTTACATGATCTCTACACCCAACTGGGGGCTTGGACTCACAGCCCCGAGATTAAGAGTCACATGTTCCACTGACAGAGCTAGCCAGGCGCCCCTCAAATATCATTCCTTGTAATAGAAAGTTTAATTAGCTTCAGAACCTAAGCTTACGAATGACAGTGGTCACACATTTACAGATGTATATCAGGTTAAGAAAGAGTTTTGCTATTTTGCAAAACAATTTGTGATCTTTCTTTGCGATCTGGAAAAAGAGAACAAGGCATTAGAATAGGAATTGCCTTGGAAATGTGAACAGGCCCAGCCGTAAAACAGAGGGGTTCAAAGAATAGGGGAAAAAACCTTAAGGAATGGCTACCACTTGGATTCACTTATCCCGTAGAGTCCGTCATGTCAAATTAAATGATATATACCTGGATTCGCTTGGCCTATTCAAGAACGTAGGAGAAATTAAATCTTAAATGAAACCTTTCTCACTGGCTCGTTTATTCGCCAAACATGAACCGAGTGCTTCCTCGGTGGAGGGCCCTGTGACGATAGTGGGGATCCTGGGATCAGGAGGACACACGTCCAGCCACAGCTTGGGAGGGGCTGGGAGCAGCACTCCCATCGGGAAGATGGTGCGAGGTCCCATAAGCGCCGCAGAACAAGGCAAAAAGAAGGAGCTACAACATCGCTCATCAGCAGAGAAACACAGATCCAAACCACACTGAGATACCACCTCACACCCGTCAGAATGGCTAACGTGAACAACTCAGGCAACGACAGATGTTGGCGAGGATGCGGAGAAAGAGGGCCTCTTTTGCACTGTTGGTGGGAATGCAAGCTGGCGCAGCCACTCTGGAAAACAGGATGGAGGTTTCTCAAAAAACTAAAAAGAGAACTATCCTATGACCCAGCAATTGCACTACTAGGCATTTGTCCAAGGGATACAGGTGGGCTGTTTCGAAGGGGCGCGTGCACCCCAATGTTTATAGCAACACTATTCACAATAGCCAAAGTCTGGAAAGAGCCCAGATGTCCATCGATGGATGAATGGATAAAGAAGATGTGGTATATATGGACAATGGAGTATTACTCGGCAATCAAAAAGAAGGAAATCTTGCCATTTGCTACTACGTGGATGGAACTGGAGGGTATGATGCTAAGTGAAGTTAGTCAGAGGAAGATAAATATCCTATGACTTCACTCACATGAGGACTTTACGAGACAAAACAGATGCACACAAGGGAAGGGAAACAAAAATAATATAAAAACAGGGAGGGGGACAACACATAACAGACTCTTAAATATGGAGAACAAACAGAGGCTTGCTGGAGGGGTTGTGGGAGGGGGGATGGGCTAAATGGGTCAGAGGCACTAAGGAATCGACTCCTGAAATCATTGTTGCACTAGATGCTAACCAACTGGGATGCAAATTTACAACAATAAAAAATAAAACAAGTTATAAAAAAAGAAAAAGAAGGGGGTAGGCAGTAGGGCCACAGGTGGATAGCATGCAAGTGTAAGGCCCCTGAGCCAACCACCATCCGGGGCTTTGGGAAAGCACGGGCCCTTCTGTGGCAGGGAATTTTAAGTTCTGCCGTAGCCAGACTCTCAAAAGCCGTGCCCTACAGCTGAGAAAAAGCTCGGGAATGGGAAAGTATGTAGCAGTTACTTTTGGATCAGGGATAAATCCGAGAGAAAGATTTCCACCTGAGGCAGGTATGGACCGTGTCCGGAACTCACTTAAACACCCAGCGTAGAGGCGCCTGGGTGGCTCAGTCGGTTAAGCCTCCGACTCCTGATTTTGGCTCAGGGCATGATCTCACAGTTCATGAGTTCAAGCCCTGCATCGGGCTCTGTGCTGACAGCTCAGTGCCTGCTTGAGATACTGTCTCTGCCTCTCTCTCACTCTCTCTCTGAAAATAAACTTAAAAAAGGTATAGTTGGACACAGTGTCAAACTGGGCGTCCTGCAAGGATTTCCTGAAAAACAGGGTGATACCCCCTTGCAGTGATGCCCAGAAACCACGAGGATGGCACCCTTCTCCCGGGGAGAGCCGGGACCTGCTCTACAAAAATGGCATTATTCGCAGGTAACTGCGCGGATACTGGCCATCCCTGAGCTTGGTGGGGTGGGATGAATGGCCTCCGTGGTTTGGAAGGAAGAGCGGCTGGGAGGGAAGGAAGGAGCTGCTCTTGGGCGTCACTGACTTCGAGGAGCTTCGAGTCGCGTCCGGCCGGCGGGGACTGACCCACGCCCGCGTCGAATGGTCCATTCTCTACGCGAACCGGAGCTCAGCGTGTCACAGCGCCGCAGGGTCTCGGGGAGGGCCCGGTGACAGCACCGACCCCCGGAGGACAGCGGGGAGGCTCCGGGGCCAAAACGGTGGCAGCCGCCGGCGTCTTCTGTCAGGGGCTCGGCCGAGCTGGCCCCGGAGCTGAGCCGCCAGGCGTCAGCGCGGCGGATTCAAAGCCACGAGCCAGATCCGCCGGAGCGAAGCCTTCAACACTTACTGGGATGGTAGGAGCAAGAGTGAAAACGGGAGAGAGCGCCAGTTCCTCCCGTTTGGTTTTCCTCCCGGGGACGGCGCACCGGTGGGGGTGACCTCACCGTTGAGAGCCAGGGGGACGGCGGAGAGCGGAAGGGCAGGTGGGCGGCGTCTTCCAGGCTTCCTCCTCTTCCCCTCCGCCCCCCGCGAAGGAGGCCTCAGGGGAGGCCCCGACCGTGGCCGCCAAGGCGCCGGGTAAAGCACAGGGGCTGGGAATGCCAACACGAGAAGGGAATGACCTGCCGGGGGCCCGAGGCCTGAACCTCATCTCCGGACATGAAGAACTTAAGACTCACAGCACGTGATCTTTTCCCGGGGTTCGGGGTTCGGGGGACGGGGGTGGAGGGCCCGGCCTAGACGTCTCGTCTGCACTCGGCTGCCTGGTTCCTGGTTCCCCCTCCCGGCCCGAGGCGTGTTCCCCTGCTCTCTTCCTTCCTGCCTCTTCTCAGTTCTCCACAATGCCTCTCGGGCCACGAAAAGGTTTCTGCACCAAGATACCGAAGGCAGACCTAAGGGAGGTGACGGTGTGAATCAAACAGGACTTGGGTCCTGCCTGCGGGTGTTATTAAGGCAGGCTCCGCCTCTTCAAACCCGGGGGGGGGGGGGGGGGGGGGGGGGCCTGAGAGCTCACTCTATTTCTGTCCGGTCCCGGCACTTTCCCCCCATGACAGCGCTGTCCCTTGGTCTTCCCCAGCGTGCCCTCCTCTCCAAGTCTGGAAGCTGCCCGGCTCACTAGCTAGCCACTACATCTTCCTCTGAAGGCTCTGCGTTACTCCCGGTGGAACAGCCTAGAATCACCTTTCCCCTGACATAAAGCATTGCTACTCACCCTGGAGACTCTGTGATAGCAACAGCCCCTTTGACTTACAAGTTCACTGTGGACAGTGATGTTTCGAGGCCTGCTCGTTCCCTCTTGGCCTCTCGAACACGCTCTTCAAGGGTATTCCAAATGGGGTAGTGAGTCAAGTCTGACTTCACACATAATCTACTGGTTTGGAGGCTATAACCCTGAAATTAGAGCTGTTTTTTCCTTTTAAACCACTCTGATATCTGCAGTAGGATTTAAAATGTTTTTGAAATGTTTATTTATTTTTGAGAGAGAGAGACAGAGTGTGAGTGGGGGGGAGGGGAGAGAGAGGGAGACACAGAATATGAAGCAGGCTCCAGGCTCTGAGCTGTCAGCACAAAGACCGACTTGGGGCTCGAACCCTTGAACCGTGAGGTCATGACCTGAGCTGAAGTGGGACACTTAACTGACTCAGCCACCCAGGCGCCCCCTGCAGGAGGACTTTAAATGGATGTCTTTCTGAAACTGGCCAGTGAACACATACCCAGATGAATAGCTTACCTAGGCATTTAAAAACCAAAGACTTGCTCATTAATGGTAGATGAGGAAAGACCATAGAAATACTGTGGGAAAAAAATCTACTAAAGCTGAATCCCTAAAACCCCGGAATCCTCCTAGGAGGTAAAAATTGGTTCCCTGGTAGACATGCTGACTCTGATTTAAAAATAAAAATAACACACACACACACACACACACACACACACACACACACACACATCCTTCTTCCGCCTCTGTGTCTGTACCTTCCACACAGGGAGATCCTGGTTTTCGGTTTGCCTGGTGGCATCTGGGCAGGTGCTTAGGCACTTCGATCACGTGGAGAGTAGCAGAGGCTCAAGGTTAAAATTCTGACCATGCATCAAAAGGAAGGAGAAAAGTCTCAGCCTACTGAAATTATAGCGGTTAATGCAAAGGGCAGTGCAGAAAAGTGGTATTGAGTGAAGAAGGGCAGCGGCTCCCTTCTGACATTTACAGGATCCTTTGGAAACTACATGATCCTGTGTTTGAAAGCACCTGCCACATAGTAGGCACTTGAAAAAGAGAATTTAAGGTAAATTTGGCCTTCTCAGAAACTCCTTCGGGGCGCCTGGGTGGCTCAGTCAAATGAGTGTCCAACTATTGATTTTGGCTCAGGTCATGATCTCATTGGTTCATGAGATCAAGTCCCACATCAGGCTCTGCACTGAGCGTGGAGCCTGCTTGGGATTCTCTCTTCCTCTCTACCCCTCCCCAGCTTGTGTACACACACACACACACACACACACACACACACTCCCTCTTAAAATGATAAACATTTTAGAAAAAAGAAATGAATCTTCAATCCCATTTACAATTGCACCAAGAACCATAAATACCTAGCAATAAACCTAACCAAAGGTGTAAAAGATGTGTATGCTGAAAACTATAGAAAACATATGAAGGAAATTGAAGACAGAAAGAAATGGAAAAACATTCCATGCTCATGGATTGGAAGAATAAATATTGTTAAAATGTCGATACTACCCAAAGCAATCTACACATTCAATGCAATCCCAATCAAAATTGCACCAGCATTCTTCTCGAAGCTAGAACAAGCAATCTTAAAATTTGTATGGAACCACAAAAGACCCCCAATAGCCAAAGTAATGTTGAACAAGAAAACCAAAGCAGGAGGCATCACAATCTCAGACTTTAGCCTTTACTACAAAGCTGTAATCATCAAAACAGTATGGTATTGGGACAAAAACAGACACATAAACCAATGGAATAGAATAAATAACCCAGAATTGGACCCACAAATGTAGGGCCAACTAATCTTTGACAAAGCAGGAAAGAGGATCCAATGGAAAAAAGACAGTCTCTTTAACAAATGGTGCCGGGAGAACTGGACATTCAGAAGAATGAAACTGGACCACTTTCTTACACCATACACAAAAATAAACTCAAAATGGATGAAAGACCTAAATGTGAGGCAGGAAACCATCAAAACCCGAGAGGAGAAAACAGGCAACAACCTCTTGACCTCAGCCTCAGCAATTTCTTGCTCAACACGTCTCCAAACGCAAGGAAATTAACAGCAAAAATGAACTACTGGGGCCTCATGAAGATCAAAAGCTTCTGTACAGCAAAGGAAACAATCAACAAAACAAAAAGGCAACCGACAGAATGAGAAAAGATATTTACAATTGACATATCGTATAAAGGGCTAGTATCCAAAATCTATAAAGAGCTCACCAAACTCCACACCTGAAAAACAAATAATCCAGTGACGAAATGGGCAGAAGACATGAATAGACACTTCTCTAAAGAAGACATCCAGGTGGCCAACAGGCACATGAAAAGATGTTCAATGTCGCTCCTCATCAGGGAAATGCAAATCAAAACCACACTCAGATACCACCTCACGCCAGTCAGAGTGGCCAAAATGAACAAATCAGGAGACTATAGATGCTGGAGAGGATGTGGAGAAACGGGAACCCTCTTGCACTGTTGGTGGGAATGCAGACTGGTGCAGCCGCTCTGGAAAGCAGTGTGGAGGTTCCTCAAAAAATCAAAAATGGATCTACCCTATGACCCAGCAATAGCACTGCTAGGAATTTACCTAAGGGATACAGGAGTGCTGATGCAGAGGGGCACTTGTACCCCAATGTGTACAGCAGCACTTTCAACAATAGCCAAAGTATGGAAAGAGCCTAACTGTCCATCAACTGATGAATGGATAAAGATGTGATTTACATATATGATGGAATACTACTTGGCAATGAGAAAGAATGAAATCGTGCCATTTGCAGCAATGTGGATGGAACTGGAAGGTATTATGCTAAGTGAAATAAGTCAGGCAGAGCAAGACAAGTATCCTATGTTTTCACCCCTGTGTGGATCTTGAAAAACTTAACCATGGGCGAAGGGAGGAAAAAATAGTTACAAACAGAGAGGGAGGGAGGCAAACCACAAGAGACTCTTAAATACAGAAAACAAACAGGGTTGATGGGGTGGGGAGGTGGGGGAGAAGGGAAAATGGGTGATGGGCATTGAGGAGGGCACCTGTTGGGATGAGCACTGGGTGGGTGTTGTATGGAAGCGATGAATCACGGGAATCTACCCCCAAAACCAAGAGCACCGTGTACACACTGTTAGCCAATTTGACAAAAAATTACATAAAAAAAATAATAAAATGAATAAGGAAATGAAGAGGGTTGTTCTCATAACCAGTTATAATAGTGCCTTTTTATTGAGGACCTACTATGTGTCAGCTTACAGGGAAGTCTACGAATGCTCATTCCCGTCTGATCTTTCGCTCCTTCCTAGACACAGCGGAAAACCACGTTGCCAGTCCTTGAGTCATTAGGCAGAAGCCAGTGAGTGGGCTATTCCCACGCTCTCTCTCCCCCTCAGCACGCGTGGCTACGCAACGTTCCAATGATGAAGCAAACCTGGAAGCAGCCTGGATCCCCGGGTCCCCTGACAGCAGAGAGACCCTGACAGCTGCCATCAGAATTCACGCGAACAAAAGCACCTTTATTACTGGCATCAGCTAGCAGCTACGTTAACTAGTAACATACAGCTAGTATTTCTGTTGTGAGGAGTGTTTAAACATCTTAATTGCAAAAGTAGTAGTGCCTGTATTCTTTTTGGTTTATTTTCCTTCAGCTTTCGGGAGGTTTAGCTGACATATAAAATTGGAAGATATTTCAAGGCACATCGTGGTGATCTGATATACCTACACCCTGTAAAAGGATTCTCTCCATCTAGTTAACGAACACATCCAACGCCTCACATACTTGTCTTGTTCTGTTTTGTTTTCTTGGTGAGAACATTTAAACTGTACTGTCTCGGCAAATTTCAATTATATAACACAGTGTTTCTTATCAATTACAGTCACCATGTTTTCCATGAGACCCTCGGGTTTTGTTCATCCTATCCCCGAAAGTGCATACGCTTTTACCTGCCTTCCGTATTTCCCTCAGCCCCCACTTTTCTACTCCCAGTTTCTGTTTCTACCAGTCTTTGTTTTTTTGCCTGTTTGTTTTTTAGAGAGAGAGAGAGAGCGTGCAAGTGGGGAGGGGGCAGAGGGAGAGACAGAATCATAAGCAGGCTCTCCGTCCAGGGCAGAGCCTGACACAGGGCTCGATCTCACAAGCATGAGATTGTGACCTGAGCCGAAATCAAGAGTCGGATGCTTAACCACCTGAGCTACTTAGAGCCACGCAGGAACCCCTGACTTTTCTTTTTTTTTTTTTTAAAGATTCCACATATAAGTGATACCACACAGCGTTTATTTCTCTCTCTGGCTCCTTTCACTCAGCATAATGCGTTCAAGGTCCATCCGTGTTGTCACAAATGGCAGAATTTCTTTCGATCCCATGGCTGAGTACTATTCCGTTAGGGTTCGGGTTACTTCCATCTCTTGGCTATTGTGAATAATACCTCAGTGAACACGGGAGTGTTCTATCTCTCCATGACCCTGTGTTTGTCTCCTTTGCACACACACCCAGAAATGGGATGGCTGGATCATCTGGCAGTCCTAGTTTTAATGTTTTCAGAAAGTCCCTATAGTAGCTGCGCCAGTTCCAAAACTGGACTCAGATTCCTTGACCTCCACATCCTCATCAACACTTGTTATTTCCTTCCTCTTTGATCAAAGCAATTTGAACAGATGCCCGGTGATATCTCATTGTGGTTTGCCTTTGCGTTTTTCTAATGTTGAGCACCTTCTAATGTACCTGTTGGCTATTTGGATGTCTTCTCTGGAGAAATGTCTATTCAGTCCCTCTGCCCATTGTTAAATCAGATTGTTTTTTGTAATTGAGGTGTGTGAGTTTTTCATATGTTTTGGATAGTAACCCCTTATGAAATATATAAAGAATATTTTCTTTTTTAAATGTGTATTGGTTTTTTTTTTAATTTTTTTTTTTAACGTTTATTTATTTTTGAGACAGAGAGAGACAGAGCATGAACAGGGGAGGGGCAGAGAGAGAGGGAGACACAGAATCTGAGACAGGCTCCAGGCTCTGAGCTGTCAGCACAGAGCCCGACGCGGGGCTCGAACTCACGGACCGTGAGATCGTGACCTGAGCCGAAGTCGGACGCTTAACCGACCAAGCCACCCAGGCGCCCCAATGTGTATTTATTTGTTTAATGTTTATTTATTGTTGACAGAGAGAGACAGAGCGTGAGTGGGGGAGGGGCAGAGAGAGAGGGAGACAGAGAATCTCAAGCCGGCTCCACGCTGTCAGCACAGAGCCCGATGTGGGGCTCGGACTCACGAACTGTGAGATCATGACCTGAGACAAAATCAAGAGTTGGACACTTAACCGACTGAGCTACCCAAGCACCCCAAGAATATTTTCTCCCATTCTGTAGACTGGCTTCATTCTGTCGATGGCTTCCTTTGCAGTGCAGAAGCCTTTTTATTTAATGTAGTCTCACTTGTTTATTTTGTTTTCATTGTCTTTACTTCTGGTGTTTAATCCAAAAAAAAAAAAAAAAAAAACTCCAAAAATTCACCCAACCACAAATGTGAAGCCCACTGTTGAGATCACAACTTTCCGACGAGCTATTAATTTATTTGCTGCTGGCAAATTTGAACGCTGAGTCATGTAGCCCTCCCTATGCCTGTCATAGCTCCTGTGAAAATATCTATAAAATGAGAAACTACGATTATTTACAAATGTCTAAAGCACAAGATCCTTCCAAACCTTCAGCGCTTCTCACTTCTGTTGGTGGGGAGAGTGGAGAGAACGTGGGTTTTGGAGTCAGACAGGTAGGTTTGTATCCCGTCTTTCCCAATTACTGACCTTACTTGGGGAAAACTATTTATCCTTCCTGATGTAGCACAGCAAAGTGATTAAGAGAGATTTCTGGAGCCAGAGCGCAGAAGTTTGCATCCTGATGTTGCTACTCAATACCTGTGTAGCCTGAGGTAAGGTGTATCAATTATCTGTATCTCAGATGCCTTGAAAACAAAATCGGGATATTAAATAGTGCTAATCTCCTGGGGTTGCTGACAGGATTAATGCATCTATGTAAAGGCTTAGAATGATACCCAACACATATTAGCAATGTATAAGAATTCGCTGTAATTATTATCAAATAGAGAAGATAATAATTCCGATTATATCACTGGATTATGGGAGGCTTAAATGAGATGATGTGTATAAAGTGTATCGAGTAATCAAGGAAAACTTTGTAGGATATTTGGCGTTCCTCACTTTCCTTCACTTAACCCCATGCCCCAACACACTGTCTCGCAAACACAAACGTGAGTCTATCAACACACAACGCAGATTATTCTCAGATAATCCACAACTTTCCAAAAGACGTCAACGTCATTAACTGACATCTCTTTTGGCTGGCCATTTGATTTCTTACTTTTCTTCATTCTAGGCTCCTTGAAAGCAGCGCAGCCACAAGAATAACAAATTCCATTTCCTCCCTAGCTACGCGGCTATTCACATTCTCTCCTTCACATTCACTAGGTTTGCTAGTTTGCGTTTTTTGAGGAATTGGTTTTCGTCTGGGTGGTGAAATTGATGAGTGTAGACGTGTTCATACTCAAAAGAATAGCACTTAAAGTTAATATGAAAGAATATGTATGAGAAACACCAGGAAATTGTTTCACAATAACAGCAAAGGAATTACCCTTTACAGGAATTAAAATGCAGTATGAAGCAATTTTAATCAAGATTGCGGCACAGGCGCAGGAATTAACAGATAACGTAGTGGAACCGAGGCACAAGCTCAGGAAGAATTGTGAATATACACGGGAAATACATTAGGAAAGTGCTTTAGTTTAAACCTCAACCCTTCTACTTCTTGAGGCTACAACGATGAAAAAGTATTTATGTTATGTCTCCTTGAATAATTTGCCACGTTATCATTGGGTAGTGTTTCTTTTTTTTTTTTTTTTTAATTTTTTTTTAACGTGTATTATCTTTGAGAGAGGGAGACAGAGAGAAAGCAGGGGAGGGGCAGAGAGAGGGAGACACAGAACCAGAAGCAGGCGCCGGGCTCTGAGCTGTCAGCACAGAGACCGACGCGGGGTTCGAACCCATGGACGGTGAGACCATGACCCGAGCTGAAGTCGGCTGCCCAACGGACTGAGCCACCCAGGTGCCCCAATGTTACTCTTTGTCCCTGATGGTATTTCTTGTTCTCATTTCTACTTCGATATCAACAAAACTACTGCAACGTTCACTTCGTTGGTATAAGCACTATGTCACTTCCTTCATGTTCTTTGCTTTTAAGTGCTCTCCATCTTTACGCATAAAGTGGGTGCTCAAAGACAGTATCCAACTGCGTCTTGCTGCTTTTATCCATTTTAACAATCCCTGACTTTTAACTGATGCCTTTGGATGACTCACATTTAAAATTATTACTGATGTGGTTGGATTAAAATCTGAATCTCACTATTTCCTATTTGGTCCATCTGTGTCTCCCCTCCTTTCTGCCTTCACTAGGGTACATGGAACATTTTTATTCAATTTTATCTTTTCTATCTACTCATTGTGTATACCTTTCAGAAAGTTTGTTAATTGTTGTTCTAAGGTTTATATATACGTTTTAATAAATATTGGTCTGCCTTCAAATAAAAGCGGACTACCCCCCTCCCCCTCATGTTCCCTTGAAATTTACGATAGTCAAATGTCATCAGTCCAAAATGAGGATTTCGGGGACAGTTTTGTTTCTCTAAGGCAGGCACGACCCTTCTGGTTTTTCCTCCTTTATTCTTCCTCCTAGCAGGAGAATATAATGCCCGGAGACGGAATGGGTATCTTATGCTCATAAGCAACAAAACCACTAAATGAGGTTGTTATGAACAGGATGATATCTAAGAGTAATTTTTGATGACCTCTTTGAGCATTTCTACCAACCTTGTTTGCCAACCACCACACTTTTGGTTGTCTGAGTGAAAAAAAAGTCTGCTTATTAAGCCAGTATTTTTCAGGTTATCTTTTACTTACGGCAGAATCCAAACAAACTTCATACACAGGTACTATTTTTATTTCCCTTTTACAAATGAGGACCTGATCACAAAAAGCTTGGGAAGAATTCTCAAGCGTACATGGGTATTTTACCAAATGAGACCATGTTGTGAGTCATAAAATAAACCTTCATGCATTTAAAAATAGAAACCGTATCAATTATGTTCATGGACCACAAAGGAATTAAACTAGAAATTAGTATCAAAAACATACTCAGGGGCACCTGGGTGACTCAGTAGGTTGAGCTTCTGACTCTTGATTTCTGCTCAGGCCATGATCTCACGGTTCATGGGTTCAAGCCCCGCATCAGGTTCTGCACTGGCAGTGTGGAGCCTGCTTGGGATTCTCTCTCTCTCCCTCTCTCTCTCTCTCTCTCTCTCTCCCCATCTCCCTCCTCAAGAAATAAACTTTAAAAAAAACCTAAAAAACCCTCAAATATTTTTGAATTAAATAACATACATATAAATCTTAAAGTAAAGTAAAAGTTATCGAAATGAATTAAAATTATAATGTAAAACATCAAAATTTATGAAATGCACTTAATCAAAACTTACAAAGAATTTTAATTTTTTTAATGTTTATTTATCTTTGAGAGAGAGAGAGAGAGAGAGAACACAAGCAGCAGAGAGAGAAAGAGACACACACACACACACACACACACACACACACACAGAATCTGAAGCAGGCTCCAGGCTCTGAGCTGTCAGCACAGAGCCTGATGGGGGCTCAAACTCATGAACCACAAGATCATAACCTGAGCCAAAGTCGGACACTTAACCAACTGAGCAACCCAGGCGCCCCATAAAGAATTTTAGAATATTAAATGCTTATGTCTAACGACATCTATTATATTTAATTATATTTAATGAAGGATTAAAAGAAGAAAATGTTAAAACAGTAACCTAGCTTTCAACTTTAAGAAATTATGGAGAAAGAACAAATTAAGTGCAAAATAAGCAGAGGGAGGAAATAGTAAAGATTTGAGCAGAAAAAGTAAACTGAGAAAAGGAAACCATAGAAAAAAAGTCAGTCGAATCAAAAGTCGGTTCCTTGAGAATATCAATAAAAGTGATAAACTTCTAGCCATTCTGATCAAGAAAAAAAAGAGAACACACAAATTACCACTATCAAGAATGGAAGAGGAGGGAGGCGCCTGGGTGGCTCAGCCGGTTAAGTGTCAGACTCTTGACTTCAACACAGGTCACAATCTCACAGTTTGTGAGTTTGAGCCCCACATTGGGCTCTGCACTGACAGCACAGAGTCTGCTTGGGATTCTCTCTCTCTCTCTCCCTCTCTCTCTGCCCCTCCCCTGCTTGCATGCTCCAAACAAATAAGTAAATACATAAATAGACAAATAAATAAAACTTAAGAAAAAAAGAATGGAAGAGCAGGTATCAATACTGCCTATACAGACATTAAATAAATGGTCAGGGAATGTGACAAATTACTCCAAGTCCAAAAATGTAACACTTTACACAAAATGCATGATGAATACCTTCAGAGCTAATTACCAAAACCCACCCTGAATGAAATAGGTAATCTAAACAACCTTACATCTTTACTAAAGAAATTGAGTCGGTCACTGAAAAAATTTTCCAAAACAAAGAAAACTCCAGGCCTAGAGGGTTTCACTGGCAAATCCTACGAAACATTTAAAGAAGAAGAAATACCAATTCTACACAATATCATCCGGAAAGCAGAAAAGAAACACCTCTTTTCCCATATTATGATTCCAGCATTACCCCAATATCAAAAACAGACAATGACATTACAGGCCAATGTCTGTTAAGACCAGTAACTCTCATGAACATAAACGTAATACATAGTAAGGATAATGCAGCAAAAACAAATGGGTTTCATCCCCAAAATGACAGACTGGTTTGACATTTGAAAATCTATCAATATATTTTAACATAGGAACAGACATTATAGAGGAAAAGTCATATGATCACATCAGTAGACGCAGAAAAAGTATTCAACAAATTTCAAAAGCAAATCCTAATCAAATGTCTCAAGAAACTTGGAACTGAACAGCTCACACAACCTAATAAAGGTCAGAGAGGAAAATTCCTCCAGTTCACAGCACCCTTCATGGTGAGAGTATGAATGCTTTTCCCCTAAGTTCAAGAGCTAGGCAAAGATGTCTTCTCCTGAACATCATGCTTTAAATTATAAACTATTTTGTAAATCAAAACAAATATTTGAAATAAAGAATTCAAACTGTGTCTAATAGCAGAAAACATCATCGTCTATGTAGAATGCAAGGTCAAACATGAAGTAACGCACATTCTTTTAACAGCAATGAACAAGCAGAGTTTGAAGTCAAAAATACAATCCCGCTGACACTAGCACAAAGGAAACAATAATTAGGTATGAAATGTACAAAATACGTACAAGATCAGAGTGATGGAATCAGAGCAAGACCTAAGTAAATGCAGAGATATACCATAATCATCGATTGGAAGACTCAGTATTGTTAAAATGTTGGTCATCTCTGATCTCATCCACAAGTACAACACAGTCTAATCAAAATTGTCAAGCTTTTTGTAGATATTGACAATCTCATTCTAAAATGCATATATAAAGGCACAGAAACTAGACTAGCCAAAACAATTCTGAAAAAGAACAATGTTCAAACACTCAAACTGTTCAATCTCAAGGCTTATTATAAAGCTACAGTGAGCACTGTGGTGCCAGCAGGAGGAGATACAGTTTTATCACTTCTTTAATGCAACAAATAACAGAATCAGAAAGGGACACACACAAATAGAGACAAGTGATTTTTAACAACGGTGCAGAGGCAATTCAATAGATAACCTTTTTAACAAGCGGTGATGGAACAATAGAACATTTGCGAGCATAAAAATAAACTTTGCCACACACTGCACAACTTATACTAAAAACAGCTAAAAATCTGTGTGATAGGTTTGCCAAAGAGCTTTTAGATAAAACACCAAAAGCATGACCCGTCCAATAATAAATTGATAAACTGGACTTCATGAAAGTTTAGGACTTTCGCTCCGTAAAAGACACTGCTAATGGAATGAAAAAAAAAAAAAAAAAAGGTGCAGATGGGGAACCATTTTTTCAAATAACATACATGATCATGTGATTATATATTCTCTCCATAATAGAGAGTTGGGTTAAAACTCAACAACAGCACAAACAATAAATGGGTCACAGTTCTGAGCGGACATTTCACCAAAGAATATCTAGAGACTGCAAATGCGCATCGGAAGAGTTATCCGACATTTTTCGTTAGAGAAATGGAAGTTAAAATAGCAGTAAGTTATCACTATACATTTATTAAAAGACAAAAAGGGGGGAGGGAAAGGTACCGCTGAGGATGTAGAATATCTGTAAGTTGGTGGGGATGCAACCCAGCAACCCCACTCCGAGGCATTTACCCAAGCAAGTCGAGAGCTTATATTCACACAAAAACCTGCACGTGAATGTTCATAGCACTTTATCCATAATTGCCAAAATCTGAAAACAAACCAGTTGTCTCTCACTGAGCTAATATAAACCAAACTATGGTATATTCATAACACACGATACTGAGAAATGAAAGGGAAGGCACTTATCGACTGATCTGTGCAACAACGTGGATGGTCTTCCAATGCATCTTTCTGAAAAGAAGCCTAACGAAAAAGCTGCGTCTTGCGTTATTCCATTTATATGGCATTCTAGAAAAGGCCCAGGTATAGGGATGGAGAACATGACCAGTGGCTTTCGGGGACTGGGGAAAGGAGGGAGATTACAATGGGTCAGTGCGAGCTGAGTTCGGTGGTTTTCGACCCCTTCCGTGCGGTGCCGCGAGAGCGTTTGTCAAAACCCTGAGAGCTGTACGCTACAAAGATTTAGTTTTAGTGAAAATATGTTAAAAATCAAACAGGATGTCACAGGAAGTGAAGATGGAACGCAGACTGTGACAAACGACTGTAACAGTAAAACGTACATCAGAACCATACCGGAGGAGGTGGGGAAGAAAAGGGCTGGCTTACGTAAGCGACCTTGGAAAATGTTTTGACCAGACACTGTAAGCTTGAAGACAAAAAGACCCGCACACAAAGCTGGTACTCTAATTGTTAAATTTGGGTGTCACAAGACTAAGGGTTAGCAAATCTGAAATTGCTGTACATGTAAAAAAATAAGTAAAATACAGTGTAGTGATGACAGCCAGGCTTCTCATTGCCAGAGAAAGAAGTTACAATTAAGCAAAGGGGAATGCTCCAAAGAACCCTCTGGTAGGAGATTGGAGTTGGAACCAGCTGAAGAACTCATGTTTGTTTTAGAATGTATACAGTTATACAGATAAATGAATAGAAAGATAATTATGTTTATATTTCTACAAGTATAGATTCTGGACACTTGGATTAGTTTGCATACCTTTAATTCATAGCTCTGTCTCAAGGGCCTAGAAACAATGACACGCCAGTAAGAATACACACATGGCTCCCGGATTTCCGTCTTTCAACGTCATTTCCTAATGAAAGGAGCCAGGGCCCCTTGGGTGATGGTTAGTTCCAGGCCTTGGTGATGCACCTGGAACATCTTGCGACGCCAGAAAGCACAGAAGTGCAAAAACGGAGAGGGAAGTGGATAGAAGTATTGTCAACAGGACACAGGCGCCGATCTGAAAAAGACCCAAAAGGCCAAAGGCAGAATAATGTGAAAAAAAAATGGTAGTTTTGGATTAAAACCCGATGAATAAAACTAACAGCTGTGAGCCCAAACTGATGTAAATAAATGATGGAAATCATAAATGAATGGTGATAAAAGGGCAACTCTTGCTTTTAATGAATACACGTAGAGGGAATGTGAGAAATAGATCATTGCCATTAGAACATCAGTGATAGGGGCACCTGGGCGGCTCAGTCGGTTAAGCGACCGACTCTTGATTTTGGCTCAGGTCATGATCTCGTGGTTTGTGAGATCTCATCCCATGTCAGGCCCCGGGCTGACAGCATGGATCTCGCTTGGGATTCTCTCTCTCTCCCTGTCTCTCTGTCCCTCCCCCGCTAGCGCTCTCTCTCTCCCTTCCTCCTTCTCTCTATCTCTGTCTCTCTCTCAAAATAAATAAATAAACTTTAAAAAAACAACATTAGTGATCATTGTAGCAGGCAAGATCCACTCTGAAAAGTAATAATAGTTGGCCAAAGTTTAACAGAAATGAGACACTTGCGTAGACTCAAAGCATCTCCTCCCCAAAATTAATGACTTCGGTGGTTTTAACATATGTTCCCAAAACTTATGACACATCTTGGGAAGGATAGCGTAATTTTTCATATACTTGACCACGAACGGGGCTTCACGACGAGTTTCTTAGGTACAGAATACGGAAAGGAAGAACAAGACCTTTCAGAGTGGAGAAATGTGGCAGACGGCAACTTCACCAAGTGATTGAGGTTTACATCTCCTACCATAAGACTTACTGATACCATGAATGACCTCATATGCTGCAATGTAAACGGCACAGCATTTGTGTGGTATTCATCCCCAAGTCGATAGCTTCAGTCTAATCAAGAAAAAAATATATTAGAAAGAAACCAAATTGAGGACCATTCAACGAGCACCTGACCAGAGTTTCAAGGTTGCGAAAGATAAGGAAAGACTGAGGAAGCTTCAGACTGGGGGAGACCAGGGGGGCATAGCAAGCAAATGAAAAGTGGCACCCTGGATTGGGTTCTCAAACAAAAAAAGGAGAGGAGTAGAAAAACGGATGCAATCCAAACAAAGTCCACAGTTTAGTAAACAGTATTGTTCCAACATTAATTTCCTAGCTCCGATCACTTTATCACGTTTATGCAAGAAGTTAACACACCAGGGAAGGAATGCCAAATGGTGTTGAGGAACTCTGTACAAAAATCTTTGCAACTCTTTTAAGTATAAAATTGTTTTAAAACATTAAAAAGAGACTCAAGACTGCGAGATAATATTTGGAGGAAACATAACAAAGAGTTATTCTAAATATGTCAGGTGAATCTATATGTTGAAAAGAAAAACAAGCCACTAGAAGAGCAGGCAAGGAAGACACACAAGACATTCACAGAAAAATACAAATGGTTAGTAAATACATGAAAAGATGCTCCGAGAAAAGACTGTAGAGTTTAAGTAATTATTGCAAAGCACCAGTGGTTCGGTTACGGTATGGACACACTGGGATACATTTCTTTGATCACTGTGTGTGTGTGTGTGTGTGTGTGTGTGTGTGTGCACGCGCGCGCGCGCACTCACATATCCGTTCCTACGCATTCATGGATACATGCATACGCACGTTGTGGACATGATTACTACAGACACGTATTCTAAGTTGGTGCATCCAAATGTGGGATTTGTGTGCGTACATGATCATAGTGTTCTGCGAAATTCCAAGTCATTTAGAACACAAACAAGGTTTCTAAAATGGTCGTAAGGTTGCAGAAATTATGAGTGGGCTGAAATTCTGTGGTGAGAGAAGGGGTGGACACGGGTGAGGAAGAGGAACACCCTCCCGGCAGAGCTTGCCAGAGTGACTATTTCCATTCACACTAACTCATTCACACCACTGCATACAGGCCCGGCACACGACTGAGTTCTCAGTAAATCTGAATCAAACCGATTATGGGAGTGAGAGAAGGGAAGAAATGAAGCCTATCACAAAAATAACTACTTAAAGCAGAGAAAAACTCGACGATACATGATTTAAGGAAAGGAAAATTATGAAGTTATAAACAGATACTTCTTAGCAATGTTAATAGGTACCATGAGCGTGCTTTGAAACACAAGAAAGGTTTGGATTCTATTTACAGCATTCAAGATGTCAGATTTAGACGAATTTCAGTGGCTCAACCAAACTATACTTAAGGCCATTCTTTTGCTTTATTCTAACTCTGTTTATAATTTTTAATGGTCCTTTAGCATAATTACTGATACAAGTGATCAAATGGAAATGCATGTATTTTTTAAGTATATTTATTTATTTTGAGAGAGAGAGAGAGAATGAGAGAGAGAGAGAGCGAGAGAGAGAGAGAGAGAGCAGGGGAGGGGCAGAGAGAGAGGGAGAGAGAGAATCCCAAGCAGGCTCCACACTGTCAGCTCAGAGCTTGACTCAGGGCTTGAGCTCATGACCTGAGCCAAAACCAAGAGTCTGACACTTAACCGACCGAGCCCCCCAGGCACCCCTGAAAATGCATATTTATAGCTTTCATGCTGTGAATATCTTTAGCATAGTTTGGTACACCAGATTTATGTCTTAAAATGAATCTTGATTCCTCTCGATTGGAGATGTGACAAATCTCATATTTATATTCAATATATGCATGAATTCAGCTATTTGGAAGTTAGTAGATAGAAATCACTGGGCACTGTCTTTGGAACATACATGAATATTCAATAATTTTTTAAAAGTTCACTGATGATATTGAATTAAAGAAGTGACGCCAGAACTCTGAGTATGTCAATCTTCCATCTGAGAGTAGTATTCCCAAAGTCAATTACATAAAATTATATTTATTTATAATATGTATTATATATAATTATATTCATACATTTCTATATAAAAGTAATAACTAAGAGTGCAGGCACGCAAGTGTTGAGGAAATAAATTCTAAGGTAATGGTTACTAATAATAGTGAATTCGGAGTTTTTTTCATATTTATTTGTTTATTTTTGAGGGACGGGAGGGGCAGAGAGAGAAGGAGATAGAATCCCAGGCATACTGCGTGCTTAGCATGGAGCCTGACACAGGGCTCAATCCCACAACCCCGGGATCGTGACCCGAGCCAATATCAAGAGTTGGGCGCTTAAGCAACTGAGCCACCCAGGTGCCTTGTGAATTCATTTTAGATTTGCTCCCTAAATGGTTACCTGGACTTTAATTTGGTCTTTGTTAATATTTACTGATGCAAAAATTTAATTTGGTATTCAATGATATTTGAAGATGCAAAAATTTGATATACTATAATTTTTATAGTAAACCTGTGCATATATGGTTTTACTACGAAGGAAATATAGCAGGGGAAAGTGACTTCATGACAAATAACTTGTCTTTGGGAGTAAGATATAAGTATTAATTGTAGATGCTAATAGAACATATGAGTTGAAGTGGTAGGTTGTCAACCAGTGTAAGATGCATAAACTCTAAACAACTAGAAAAAAATAAAGAAAATTCCACCATCAATTACGAGGCACCTGGGTGGCTCAGTTGGTTGAGCATCTGACTCTTGATGTCGGCCCAGGTCATGATCCCAGGGTTGTGGGATCGAGCCCCGTGTCGGGCTCTGCACTGAGCATGGAACCTGCTTGGGATTTTTCTCTCTCTCTCCCTTTGCCCCTCTCCTCTGCTCACTCTCTATGTGTATAAAAAATAAATAAAATAAAAATTTTAACAAGAAAATTCCATCAATTCAACAACAGTTCAGCAATATTATATATATATACACATATAAATAAAACATTCTAGAAATTGTAATAAATGTGAATACATTAAATTCCCCTATTAAAATCAGAGATTTCAAAATAGCAGAAAACAAAGCAAAACATACAAAAATAACACAACCATAAGCTGTTCATAACAGATACTCTTAAAGTGTAATGATACAGAGAGTTTAATAATAAAAGATGGGAAAAGACTTATAAATGAATTGCTAAAAGAATCAAAGGAGAGGGGTATTATACATATCAGACAAAACAGGATTCAAGGTTAAAAAAAAAAAAAACAGTGGAAAGGATAAGCAAAGACTTACTTTTCCTTACTTTTTTTTTTTTTTTTACATTTTATTTATTTTTGAGAAACAGAGTGAGACAAAGTGTGAGCGGGGGAGGGGCAGAGAGAGAAGGAGACAGAATCTGAAGCAGGCTCCAGGCTCTGAGCAAGCAGTCAGCACAGAGCCCGATGCGGGGCTCGAACCCACAAACCGTGAGATCATGACCTGAGCCGAAGTCGGACGCTCAACCGACTGAGCCACCCAGGCGCCCCTTCCTTACTTTTTTTAAAGTAATCTCTACACCCAACGTGGGGCTTGAACCCATGACCCCGATATCAAGAGTCAGATGCGCTGCTAAGCCAGCCAGGTGCCCCATCCATGGTATCTTCTTCGATAAATAGTGTAATAGATCAAGACGCAATCATCGCCATCAACTTCTATGTACCCAGTTACACAATTTTAAAATTAATTCATATTTTTATTGTGGTAAAAACACTTAACATGTTCCCTCCTAGATTTTTAAGTGTAAAACACACTATTCGTTTTGCACGTGTGAAATGTTATACGTGTTGATAGGCAATTTCGTACCCCACATCTCTCCCAGCCCCTGGCAGCCACCATTCTATTCTTTGCTTCTGTGAGTTTGACCGTACTCGGTGTCTCATGTTAGTGGACTCACGCGGGATTCGTCCTCCTGCAACTGGCTCATTTCACTCAGCGTAATGTCCCCAAGATTCCTACATGTTAGCACATGCTGCAGGGCTTCCTGCTTATTATAAGGCTCAATACTATTCCATTGTCCATATCTACTACATTTTCATTACCCATTCACCCATCGACGGACATTTAGGTTGTTTCCACATCTTGGCTATTGTGGATAGTGCTAAATAAATTTACATAAATTTATCTCTTGGATAAATGCCCAGAAATGGGATAGCTGGATCACATAGCTCTATTATTAATTTTTGAGGACACGCCATGCTCTTTCCCACTTTACGTGCCCACCAGCAGTGCACAAGGGTTCCCTTCTCTCCACATCCTCACCAGCACGTTATTTCAAGTCTTGGATTGTGGCCATTCCTAACAGATGTGAGGTGATATCTCAGTGTAGTGTTTCCACTATTTTTTATTTCAGCCATTCTCACAGATTTATGGTGATTTTGCATTGTGCTCTTAATTTGCATTTCCCTCGTGGTAAGCAATACTGAATATCTTCTCATGTGCTTCTTTGCCGTTTGCATATCTTCTTTGGTGACATGTCTCTGCAAGTGTTTTGCCCATTTTTTAATTATGTTGGTTGCTTTTCCACTCTAGAGCTTGGAGAGCCCTTTATATATTCTGAATACAAGTCCTTTGTCAACTATGCAATTTACAAATATTTTCTCCCAGTCCCTATCTTTTCTTTCTTTTTTAAAAATAATGTTTAATGTTTATTTATTTTTGAGAGAGAGATGCAGAGCACAAGCCGGGGAGGAGCAGAGAGAGAGAGGGAGACACAGAATCCGAAGCAGGCTCCAGGCTCTGAGCTGTCAGCGCTGAGCCCGACGTGGGGCTCGAACCCACGAACCACAAGATCATGACCTGAGCCGAAGTCGGACGATTAACCGACTGAGCCACCCAGGCGCCCCTCTATCTTTTCCCTCTCTTAACAGTGCCTTTCACAGAACACATTTTTAAGTTTTGGTTAAGTGTATACATAGGTATTTCATTGCCTTTGGAGTGATTGTAAATGCCACTGTATTTTTAATTTTGGTTTCCAAATGTTCATTGCTAACGTATGGAAATACAGTTGACTTTTGTGAGTTGGCCTTGTACAATATGACATTACTGAACATACCGACCACTTCCAGGAGACTTGTAGATCTCTTGAGATTGCACATGTAGGCAATTATGCCCTCTGCAAATAGGAACAATATAACTCCTTCCAATCTGTATGCCTTTTACTCTTTACTTTTTTTTTGCCTTTTTTGTTTCTTTGGCCTTCCAGTACTTTGTTGCATATCACATTTTGAAATTACAAATTATGTTGTATCTATCGCTTCATAGGTCAAATGTTTCAATGTTATATTCTTGATATTCGGTTACTTTCTTAATCAAATACAGTAAAATTCAATATATAAATTTAATATAACAGAATGAGTCAGATTTGTCCATAAATAACATAATTTATAATATATCCATCAAATAATTGTATTTTCATTTGCTTCAAATGGCAGGATTATTAGTAGTAAGGGTACGAGATGGAATTAATTAGATGGAGTTTCTCATGTGATTTGCTTGCCTAGTTTCACTTAGAAAGGCAAAGGATGCCTTGGAAGTCATTTTCCCATGGTTACAGATGTTTAACTCTCTGTAACAATTGTCCTTTGCGCTCCGGTATTCAGTGGTCATTCCTGTGGCAATAATTCACATCATAAAAGCTCTTTGAAATGCACTGATAATATTTTTCCCTATTAAAGATAAAGAACTTAGGCAAAGACAGAGTCGATGAATGTTATCACAGCAGCAATACCAGAGCGGGTAAGAATCATGCCATTTTATTCACCTGACAGCTGTCTTTGTTTCATGAATAGTTAAATCAAATAATAGCCACATTTAATGAGAAAAATATTTTCCTGGGCTTCATGAACTCCTGTGACCCTATGACAATGCTTCCTTCTATACTCTCCCAGAAAATGTCTTGCATTACTCTTGTTACTTGAATCTGCTTTGTATGTTTTCTAGCTGTTTGTCTCATCTACTTTATTGCAAACCCCAAAAAAGAGAGTAACTGTTTCTGATTCACCTTTGTTGTATACCAAGAAGCACCAACTCAGTGGCTAGTATATTATACTCAGAAAAAAGTGCCTGAATTCACGATTTATTGTTAGTCTCAGTCCCAAGGAACTAGAACCGTGGTAGCTGAGCTCATGCTATCCATCTTCCATCTACAGCTTCTGATTTGTAAACAACCAATAGGTATAAATTAATATTAAACAGATCACAATTTCCTCCCCAAGTAGATTATACAGTGTGAAAATTGGCTCAGTGTAAAACTCAGAGCTAGATAGGGTGGAACCTGGGAGTCCTATCAGTTATTTCAGACCTAGGACCCATTGGCACAGTAAAGTCGTATTTTTTCCCCCAATGGCTTAACTTCGGGTATTTATAGTGGCCAGATTTATTAGCTAATCAGTAAAATTCCACATTCTGATTTTAGAGTCGTGTTCGCATTTATTAGATTGTTCAGTTAAAGTGGTAAATGACTACCTGCCATTTGCTCCTAGGGTCAAAGCAAGCGAGAAAGCAGGAAAGTAGGAAGGCAGGGAGGAAAACAACAAAGGAACAGAGAAAATAAAACCAAACAAAAACATGCTCACTACCATGCATTAAAAATAAGGCCACAGACTCAGTCGGTTAAGCGGCCGACTTCGGCTCAGGTCATGATCTCACGGTCCGTGAGTTCAAGCCCTGCGTCGGGCTCCGTGCTGACAGCTCAGAGCCTGGAGCCTGTTTCAGATTCTGTGTCTCCCTCTCTCTGACCCTCCCCCGTTCATGCTCTGTCTCTCTCTGTCTCAAAAATAAATAAACGTTAAAAAAAAAATTTAAAAAAAAATTATTAAAAAAAAAAATAATAAGGCCACAGAAGGGGCATCTGGGTGGCTCAGTGGGTTAAGCATCCAACTTCAGCCTAGGTCATGATCTCACGGTTCGTGGGTTCAAGCCCCGCGTTGGGCTCGGTGCTGACAGCTCAGAGCCTGGAGTCTGCTTCGGATTCTGTGTCTCCCTCTCTCTCTCTGCCCCTCCCCTGCTCACGCTCTGTCTCTCTGTCTCTCAAAAATAAATAAACATTTAAAAAATCTTTAAATAAGCCCACAGACTTCTTGTTAGTAGGATGTATTTTGCGATGCGTTCCCACAGTTTGTGTGAGTTGGTTGTTTGCACGATTCATGGCTTTGTGCCCCATTAGCCATGTGGTCGGGTATGCTCTTTCGCAAAGAAATCATTTACACCTTTGAGTTTAACCTGCGGCCGTGAAAGATCCTCTCGCCACCTTACAAAGTGGTATGAACCACACATTTTTGGTCTCATAATGCCCATAATATAGTAGATTGAGCTAAAATACCAGCGACAGAATCCACCATGATTTCTGAATATCAAATACTTTACTTTATCGTTCTTTTTTGTCGGTGTGTGATCTGAAAGATTGTAATTGTCTTAATTCAATGCGAAGGGGAATTGTTCCGTATTTACTATATGCAAGATGCTATACCGGAGTAGGTATTCAAAAAGGACAAAAGAACACTGTTAATGTAACAGAGTGTATACCACAGTGGCTAATGGTACTTTAGAATCATAGACACTTGTGTTTAAATCTTTTCATTATTATGATTTTCACACTTTATCAGATACAAGTGATACACAAAAAAATGCCCAAATCAAACCATACAACTTGATAAGATTTGAAACATGTATACACCTATGAAATCATCACCGTCGTAAAGATCCCTCCATCATGCACGAGCTCACCTAACCCCACATACCCAAACGCAGATCTGCTCTATGTACCCATAGATTAGTTTATGTGTCTAGAACTTTATATTAATGGAATCACAGAATATGATGCTTTGGTATCTTTTTTTTCAGTCTGTATAATTTGAGATTCATCATTATTGTTGCACATATCAAATGGCTCATTCATTTTTGTGACTGTTTATTCACATTGTTGGAAATTTGGGTTGTTTCCCATTTCGGGCTATTACAAATAAAGCTGCTATGATCATGTTAGCTGAAATAAGTCAGACAGAGAAAAACAAATACCGTCTGACTTCATTTATATGTGGAATCTAAAGCATACCAAACGTATCAAAACCAAGCAAACAAAGGAAAAGCTCACAGATACAGAGAAGAGACTGGTGGTTCCCGGGGGTGGGTGAAATGGCTGAAGGGAGTCAAAAGGTACCAACTTCCAGTTCTAAAATAAGTAAGTCCTGGGGATGTACTGTACAGCATGGTGACTATAGTTAATGACACCGTATTGTGTATTTGAAAGTTGCTAAGAGAGCAAATCTTAAAACTTCTCATTACAAGACAAAAAATTTGTAACTATGTATGGTGATGAATCGTAACAAGCCTTACCGTGGCGATCTTTCAGAGTATTCAGATATCGAATCGCTATGTTGTACCCATATGTTCAATGTCCATTATACCTCAATAAAACAACAAAAATAAAGGGTGTGGGTGTATCTGTGTGTGTGCATGCTTTTCTTTTCCTTGAGTAAGGACCCAGGAATGGAATGGCTGTGTGAAATCATAAACGCACGTTCAGCTTTTTAACAAAGCGATAAATGGTTTTCCAAACTGACTGTACTATTTTGCATCCAGCTCGGGAATGTGTAAGAGCTACTCTATATGCCACAGCCACTTGGGGAGGTCAGTCTTCTAAATTTTAGCCATTTTAATAGGTGTGGCGGTACCTCATAGTTTTTATTTGCATTTCCATAATAACTGATGATATTAAACACCTTTTCACGTGCCTGCATTTGGAGATACTTTGTCTGAAAAATTTTCCTTCTGTATATGGCTTCTCTTTTCATTCTCTGGCAGTCTTTTGAAGAACAGAAATTAATTTTAATGAAGCCAAATTCATTAAGTTTTAACTTTTACAGATTTCTTCTCTGATATGCTTTTGGTGTAGAAATAATCTTTCCGTTAATCAAGGTCACAAAAACTTCCTTCTAAAAGTTTTAAATTTAAAAATTTTTCATTTGTGTCTGTGACCCATTTTGAGTTCATTTTTATATGGGGCTGTGGTTCATTTTTTGCATGTGGATTGACAATTGTGATGGCACAATTTGCTGAAAGGAATGAATGTATTCATTACATTGCCTTGAAACACTTGTAGAAAATCCATTAACCATATGTGTAGGGTTTCCTCTGGGTTTTTCATTCTGTTCCCCTGATCTATGTGTCTGTCTTTGCACAATGAATACCACACTGTATCTTTACAACGAGTCTTGAAATCAGGTGGGGTGAGCATTCCGACTTTGTTTTACTGTAACAAAACTGTTTTGGATAGTGTAGGTCCCTTCAGTTTCCTTACGAACTTTAGAAGAAGCTGGTCAATTTCTGGCCTAAAACAAACCACACAACAACCTCCCTAAAACAAGCCTGTCACTTCTGAGTTGGCTTTCATTGTTTTTTCTCATTTGGGGTTGTACGTAATTGTTGACCAGATGCCAAATGTGATCTTTCCTGTGAATATTACTGTGTGTCCATAAATTGCAATTTCCTACCAGATACGTGGATGATGTGTCTGCATTAGGTTAAATAAGTTGTTTTTCCAAATTACTACTTTATAAGGAAAATTCCATGCACGTATGATAAAACGTTCTTAAATTTTGTTTTGTTTTTCCCAAGCCGTCCTTGAACCATTTGGATGTGTCCCACACACCATCATATGCAGTAAGTAAGTGATTTATCTAAAGTTATACAGGTAGCCAGGCGTAGAACACAATGTAAATCTAGTCAGTGTGACGCCAGTAGCTGTGCCTGTAATATTTATACTTTATGGTCTTTCTAGGGGAAGTAGAAACAAAGCTGTGCCTTTAAAAGGATAGTATGATTTGACGGGAATCTTTGAGAAACGAGGAGTAAAGCTTGAGCCAAGTCACAGAAGCCGGGGTGCACAGTTGATTTGGGAGCAAACCCAGTATACCACGTGAGAAAGAGAGAATACAGCACGGGAAGGTGTAACAACTGCAAAAGCCGGGAAGGCAAGCTTGCGCCACACAGTAAAGGACTTTGCAAGATGGTGGAGCTTTTCTTGAAGATTTCTGAACAGTGGAATGTTACCACCTACCTGTTGAGAAAGAAAGTATCCCTGGCGTTACGAGAAAAGGTAGATTATTGGGGAGAGAGGAGGCGACTAAAGACAGCGAGAACATTTAGGAGATTTTACCAACAGTCCACATCTTAAGTTCCAGTATTTTGAAAATGAGGCAATAGTTGCGAGCAATTGTGCAGAAAAAGAAATGGACGAGGGGTATGGAGTCTGACGGAGGGAGATAATGATGTGGAAGGAAATATAATGTAAAGGTTAATTTTAGGGAAAGAAATCTGTGTATTCAAATGAACACAATGCTCTTTGAGTGAAAATGGCCTTACATGTTTTTCTGTGAATCTACAATTTTACCGGCTTCTATAAATTTCATTTCGATTCCATACGAGCCCAAAGACTTGTTCATGGTTCTGAACTAGTTTCCTAAGGGAAAGATTAACACCATATTGAAAGAGGAATCTTGGCGATTTCAGAGTATCATCCCCCCAAAAGTAGAAAGTAATAAAATGAATGTAAACCACATACTGGAATTGTAATTGTTCCTTATTTAATGGAACAACAAAAATATGAACAAATGTGCTGATAATGAGGATACGTAATGTAGTACTAACACTTGCTTGTTGAGCAGGTTAAAACTTCTCCAGATATATTTCATCTAAAGTCACCGAAATTGTGTGTAATAGTTTTAAAACCACTGAAAAATCATGTCAATGGGAAATTTTCAATTGTGCTAATTGGAAGCATTGCATATGTAAGTAACTACTATGGTTCGAGGAATTTTAAGACCAAGTGCTAATTTCCTTATAAATGTAACTAAAATAAGATACTTGGAATATGTAATTCATATCAAACTATAAAAATAAATATGATTTCTAGGGATGTAGAAGTGGTCAAGGTATCCTTCAAGCTTAAGATGATTAAAATCAATGAGAGGAAATACTTCTTTGTTCACTATAAAGAGTTATTGGACAAAGAACATATAAATATTGTATTTTTTAAATGTTTATTTCTTTTAAGAGAGAGAGAGAATGAGTGGCAGAGAGACAGGGAAAGAGAGGGAGAATCCCAAGCAGGTCCTGCGCTGTCAGAGCCCCACGCAGGGCTTGATCCCACAAAACCGTGAGATCACGACCTGAGCCAAAATCAACAGTGGGACGCTGAACCGACTAAGCCACCCAGATGCCCCAGAAATAGAGTATTTTCTTTTTTTTTTCTTTTTTTTTTTTTGAATGACAAAATCACTTTATTAATCCAAGAGGATGCAAAAAAGCAAAGGTCAAAAAAAGCCAAAAACAAATGGGCCAAATAGTAAACACACAATAAAATGGTGGATATAAACCCCAATATCCATTAACTATAAATGGACAAAATAGTCCAAAATAAAAGATCAATTTATTAAGGCTAGGGTTTTTTTTGTTTTTTTTTTTTTTTTTTTTTTAGCCTTAAACATGCTTAATTTATTATAGGAGTATTTTCGATGTGACAAGTAAGATGTTAGTTTCCAGAAAGCGATGGTCTGTTGGTATGTGATATCCCAACAGATAGATATGGAACCACTATTAGAAGCTGCAGCTTAAAACAACAAAGAAAACACACAAGCAAACAAGTTCAGGAACCAGAAATACAGATAGACAAAGCCAGCCAAAGATAGACTAGGCTGCCCAGAGAAGTAGTTTCTTATCATTGAATCATTGCAGGTATTTGAGCACGGGTTAAGGAGTATCTTATAGTGTAAACGCCTTCTGATTTGTAGAGAACTTTAAGCATATTAGATGCAAATTTCTTTAACTTCTTACCCAATTACCTGTGAATTTCACCAACGTCAGAGTTCGAGGTGCCCATTCCCATGTTTTGAGAAAATCCACTGATCAGTATTGTTCCATCTCTTCCAAGATTCTGTGTGACTTCTGTCATGTATTTTCAACTTCTCCCTTTATTTACCTTTTCCCTATAAAAACTAAACATGCCCAAAGAACCTCCTATTGTAAAAAAAAAAAAAAGAGAAACAAACAAACACAAAGCAAGTCTTCCCAGACTACACAGGCCCTTGAAAGTATTCTACCCTCTCATCTTTGTTTCACAGCCAATGTCCTCAAAAGAATATATGTATTTTTAAGTAAGCTCTACACCCAATGTGGGGCCTGAACTCTCCACCCCAAGATCAAGAATCACACACTCCATTGGCTGAGCCAGGCAGGCACCCCTCAAAAGAAGATTTTATTTATTTATCTTTAAGGATTTGTTTCTGATTTTTTTTAATTTATATATTTTAAGAGAGAGAGAGAGAGACAGAGAGCGAGCAAGCACACAAGTGGGGGAAGGGCCGAGAGAGAGGGAGACAGAGAGAGAATCCCAAGCAGGCTCTGTGCTGTCAGTGCAGAGCCCGACATGGGGCTCAAACTCATGAAAAGTGACCTCATGACCTGAGCCTAGATCAAGAGTCAGATGTATAACCAATGGAGCCACCCAGGCGCCCCTGGAAAGAATATTTTTTAAAAGACATCGACTTCCTTAGCACAATTTGGTTTTAAAAAATTATTATGAAATATTTTATATGTACAAAAACCTACAAAAATAGTAAAATATACACCCATATACCCATCAACGAGGCCAAGAAAACACCAGATGAAGCATGCTACACATAGCAGCCTGATCACATGGCCCTTCACCTCCCACCCTGTAGGGCTAACCTCTGTGCTAACTTAGGTGTTTATTATTGCCCAAAACAATGTCTTCACCTTGCACAAAATAAGTAAAATATCTAGTACAAAGTTCTGGAATGGTTTGTAAGAGATTGACACTACTTGTTTCTGAATATTTTAGTGAAATCCCCCAATGAAGCTCCCAGAGTCTATTCGTACCGTGGGGCGGGATGGCAATGTGGTTAAGGGTAGATTTTAACTACTAACTCAATTTCTTGAATGGTTTTATATCTGTTCAAGTTTCCTGATACTTCACCTCCTCACTTCACAGAATCGTGGATCTCTCCCTAGGACAATACTTAACCTATATGTGTTTTCCCTATAGCCTTACTACTATTAGGCCTGAAGATGCTTCTAGATTATTCTTCCTCCCACTTCCCTAAAACACCCGGTTTTGAATCAAATATTTTTAGAATATGCCACCCACTCTTCCTCCCTGTGGCAGTAATCTACATATCCCTGGGCACTCCTCCCCATTTCTTGAAGATTTAATTGCCGCCTCACCGACATGCGCTCTCGCGCTGTTCTGGCCATCAAGAGTGATTATTTCATCAACCACACAGATGATCTTCAAAGCAATTCCAACATTTTCACCACTCTTCCATGTTCTTCAATGTCCATCCATTTCCATGGCCATACCCTTGATCTTAGAATTACCAGTATCTGTGTTCATTCCATAACCCTCTTTTTAAATGTTTATTTCTGAGAGAGAGAGAGAGAGAGAGAGAGAGAGAGAGAGAACCCATGCGTGTGCGAGGGAGGGGCAGAGAGAGAAGGAGACAGAATCCCAAGCAGGCTCCGCACGGTCGGTGCAGAGCCTGATGGAGGGCTTGAATTCACAAATGGTGAGACGCCGACCTGAGCCGAAATCAAGAGTCGGAGGCTTAACCGACTGAGCCCCTCAGGCGTCCCCATGACCCCCTTTTTAAAGTATCCCATTCTCCAAACTAGCACCTACACAGTTGCAGCTCCTTCTAATTGATACCCGAAGTCCAACAGTCATTCAACTTTATCTGGACATACATTTCACTAAATACACTTTCACTGTCCCTCATCATCCTCATGTCACCATTTTAATCCTTCATCCATTTCAAATTCATCATGTGGCCACGTGTGCTCACACACACTCTCCTGGACTTCACTTGCTCAACTTTCCTTCTTCATCTTACTCACCGGGCAAAACCCACGCCCTGGTTAAATTGAACTCCCTCCGCTGACCCTCACGTATCCCCAGGAAGCTTATCCTGGCTGAGAAAGAATCCAATCTGCACCCACTGGTCTCACTTTGAGGTGAGAAACACTATCTCAAGTGGGCACGTGCTACTCAGCAGTGATGCTAACACATTCACAACTATAGCTCATAGAAAACGATTTCATATCTTCTTTCTCTTCCTTCCTCCACTTGCTTCCTATTAAAGTGAAAAAATATAGATACGGAAATTCGAAGAGAATTTCCACAAGCTCCCGCCATCAACTTCCTCCCGACATCTGAATCCACACACTCTCCCTTCTCCCCTGCGTTACAGCACATGTGGTAATGGCGGGCCTACGTAGGGACAAGCATCCCAACTGGATGCTGCATTATCACTTCCTGCCTGTTCTCAGCAATCACCACCTCTCTGTCCTGTATCACCCTTCCTCTTTTCCAAATTCATACAAAAACTTGACACACAGTTCTGTGTGGCCGTTAAGCTGCGTCTCTTTTTAGAGTCAAACAAACACCTCAAAATCGTGGTCTATCTTCGATGTCTCTATTCTTCTCTTGCCATTCTCCTCAATCCACTCTAATCTCTATCCTTTGACCCAAACTGCTTTTATAAAGCTCGGCAGTGACCCCTGAACTGCCGCACCCAATGTGACTCCCATCTTACTTTAAACATCAGCAGCGTTTAACACAATTGATCACTCCCTTACCCTTGAAATGCTTTTTTATCGTAGGCTCCCAAAGAACTCTCTCTTTTGGTTTACTGCAAACTCCTACTTATTATTTTGTACGACTTCTTCCTCATCTCTCTGATCTCTGAACTTTGGAGTACTCCAGGGCTCAGGCCTCGATTCTTTGCTCTTTTCTAGTTACACTCATTCCGTTTGTAATCATGGCCGGCATTCTAGCTTTTAATACCGTCTATCCCCAGGACAGATCCCTCCATTGAACTCTTGACCCGTATATCCAATGGCCCGTGCAACATCCCCATGTGGATGTCTACTCATATGCAAATCGAAACTTCTCTTCTAGTCCCACAAAACCTGCTTCTTCCACAGTCATTCCCATCTTAATAAGGGACAACTCTAGGTGTACACTGCTCAAATACAAACATTCTGATATCCTTCCCTCCGTTTTTATCTCTCATTCTCTGTCTCCCCCGCGTCAGAATGCCTTGGAGGCTTTATCTTCTATTTATATCCCAACATTTCTAACTACCCACAATGCTATTACCCTGGTCCAATACACCACCATCTCTTGTCTGGATCTCCTCTATGGTCTGTATTGCTATAGTAACTTCTTTTAAAAAGTCTGCCTGCATATATCGTTGCCAAACGATGATCTAGGCACAAGCAGCTTGTAAGAGAACAGATAAAAGGGAGGTTAATTACGATTGACAGGATCAGGCAACCCCTCAAGCAGGATGTGGCATCTGGGCTCCAACACTTTCTTTTAAATTAATTATTTTTAATTTACATCCAAATTAGTTGGCATCTAGTGCAACAATGATTTCAGGAGTAGATTCCTTAATGCCCCTGACCCATTTAGCCCATCCCCCCTCCCACAACCCCTCCAGCAACCCTGTCTGTTCTCTATATTTAAGAGTCTCTTCTGTGTTGTCCCCCTCCCTGTTTTTATATTCTTTTTGCTTCCCTTCCCTTATGCTCATCTGTTTTGTGTCTTAAAGTCCTCCTATGAGTGGAGTCATATGATATTTGTCTTTCTCTGACTAATTTCGCTTAGCATAATACCCTCTGGTTCCATCCACATAGTTGCAAAGGGCAAGATTTCCTTCTTTTCGATTGGCGAGTAATACTCCATTGTCTATATATACCCCATCTTCTTTATCCATTCATCCACCGATGGACATTTGGGCTCTTTCCATACTTTGCCTATTGTTGACAGTGCTGCTATAAACATGGGGGTGCCTGTGCCCCTTCGAAACAGCGCACCTGTATCCCTTGGATAAATACCTAGTAGTACAACTGCTGGGTCGTAGGGTAGTTCTATTTTTAATTTTTTGAGGAACCTCCATCCTGTTTTCCAGAGTGGCTGCACCAGCTTGCATTCCCACCAACAATGCAAAAGAGATCCTCCTTTTTTGCATCCTCGCCAACATCTGTTGTTGCCCGAGTTGTGAATGTTAGCCATTCTGACAGGTGTGACGTGGAATCTCATGGTGGTTTTGATTTGTGTTTCCCTGATGATGAGTGTGTTTAGCATTTTTTCACATGTCGGTTGGCCACCTGGATGTCTTCTTTGGAGAAGTGTCTATTCATGTCTTTTGCCCATTTCTTCACTGGATTACTTGTTTTTTGGGTGTTGAGTTGGATAAGTTCTTTAGAGATTTTGGATACTAGCCCTTTATCTGATATGTCATTTGCAAATATCTTCTCCCATTCTGTCGGTTGCCTTTTAGTTTTGCTGATTGTTTCCTTTGCTGTGCAGAAGCTTTTTATTTTGATGAGGTCCCAGTAGTTCATTTTTGCTTTCCTTTCCCTTGCCTCCAGAGATGTGTTGAGTAAGAAGTTGCTGCGGCCAAAGTCAAAGAGGTTTTTGCCTGCTTTCTCCTTGAGGATGTTGATGGCTTCCTGTCTTAAGATTAGGTCTTTCATCCATTTTGAGTTTATTTTTGTGGATGGTGTAAGAAAGTGGTCCAGGTTCATTCTTCTGCATGTCGCTGTCTGGTTTTCCCAGTACCACTTGCTGAAGAGACTGTGTTTATTCCATTGGATATTCTTCCCAGCGTTGTCAAAAATTATTTGGCCAATACGTTCGTGGGTTTCCTATTTCTAAACCCATCCATTTCTGGGTTTTCTATTCTGTGCCACTGATCTGAGTGTCTGTTTTTGTGCCACTACCATACTGTCTGGATGATTGCAGCTTTGTAATGTATCTTGATGTCTGGAATTGTGATGTCGGCTCCAACACTTCTTCATTGTGACTTTGAGCAAGTGACTTAATCTCTCAATGCTTGTTTCCTCATCTATAAAATATGGATACGATCTGCTTCGTAGGGTCATTCTGAGTATTACATAAATCAATGTAAAGTCGTTAGAAGAGTACCTGACACATAGCAATTGTCATGTACTCGTTAGACAGTATTATGAGATGAGCAACGAAATACCAGTAGAGTTTCCATAAGTAGATTATGTGTCGGGACAGTTTATGTAATAAGCATCTTTTGAAAAACATAAATGAATATATACCAAAACCTTGCTATATTTCATCTCTATAATTTATAATCAGTGACAATTTTGATTGAGGCTGTATTTACATTTCTTTTGTAATAAATGAAAAGTGTTTCTTATAATATTAAATTACGTACTCCAGCAGTTACATAGAAGTCACTCTGTTCAATTCATTCAGTACACTGAATAGTTAGTTATATTTCTGTTACCCTAATGATAATTGCTATTATATACAAAAGGTATTAATGCATAAGCTTTATGTAAAGAAGACAGATTTTCTCTATTGCTAATTTTATTAAAGTTTGGGGATAGCATAAAACTGTTTAAATAGAAAACAGCTGTTAGAGCATTTTGCTATTTATATTAAGAACTTGAGTAAAAGTAGGTTTGTGACATCTTGTTTCTTCCCTTCTTATTATTCATTACCATCTACTATAAATCTCAGTACATTTACTTACTCAATCATCTATTGCCGGCTTCCCTCTCCCAAGAGAATGTAACCTCCTTCAGCCCTCTTGTTTTCCATTTTGTCCTCAGCATCTACAACAGTGCCTGGCACTTATAAAACCTCAGTAAATATCTATTGGAAGACTCTATGAATGGCTGCCTAGGTACCTGGAGGAACGAAGAATTCTGAAATTCAGATGAAGCAGGAGGAAACACTGAAGGCCTTGGTAACAATGAGCTGAATGCAACTCATCAAAATCAATGGGTCCAATGATTCTAAATGCAATACTAATATAAAGTCGGCACTCTTTTTTACTTAGGATCCGGGGCTTGTCCAGACTCATGTCTCATCTGGAACGTGCATCACGGAGCAAGGAAGTCGTTTTCAATGTTATACCTGTCCTTTCCGGAGTTTATGTTTTTCAAACTTTTTTTTATTTGTGCCTAGGGCAGGATTGTTGCCACAATACAGCAAACCGCTGGAGCGTCTCAATACCCAAAAGTAACATTTCAGAATAGGCATATCAATCACTAGAAAATTTGGTATGTCGTAACGTTTCTTAACCTAGATGTATATTTTCCAAAATGATATTTTCAAAATGTTTAGTCTTTTTTCGAAACAAGTCTTGATATTCAACTCTTTTACTCAGTGATGCCTTTTACATATCCAAAGACATATATATAATCCCAGAAAATGGTAATAAAAAGGGGTTTGTTTGTAGATGAGCTTACACTTCAAGATGTACTGAGCAATTATCCGGGTGTTATTTGGGATTGATTAGGTAATCGAAAAACACAATGAAAAATGGCAAGGAAGTCCATAAGAACAAAACAAAAAAGGAAAGATACAATGCTTCATTCAGTTTCGGAATACATTAAAGAAGTTATTTCAAAGAATGAATAACAAGAAAGAAGTGGTATTACTTAGAGGGGGCTGTTTCAAAGAGATATTTAGCTCTATGTAGGAGGACGTTCTACAGTACATGTCGCACTCGTTCTGCTATCTAATGCCATTACCATTTTCTCAAATAGTGGCCCACTTATCACTCACTGCCATAAATTTATCTCTACTTTTTACCATTGGTGAAAAGTTTGAATAAGCTGTAATGTAAATTTGTTTTCAGTAAAGGGGGCCAGACAAATAAGAAATGAAGTGTGAAACAATAAACATTAATTGACAAAGGCCTTTAATTGACTGAATTCATCAAGAGATAACAAGATATTTTTCCTTTTTCAAAGTTGAATGAGTATATTCTATTCCTATTTATTATTACATATAAATAATGAATTTTTCTAGCAAAGTATCAAAGTGCTATATTTAAATGCCTAGCATCTTTATGAATATTGAACATCTTATTATATATCATTGTTATTCATTGTTGATCAAAATGCCATAAATTTACATACATCATGTTCTCACTTTACAAAATTAAGTAGAGAACAAGAAAAATCCATTCTCTAAAATCTACTCCAGAATTAACGAACGCTTCACATTGTCTGTTGATACACTTAAAAATACCAGCATAAGAGGTTGAACAGAAATATGTGGTCAAATCATTTTTGTTTAATCTGTAAGAATATACAAAAAAAAAACTTGCTTTTTATTCTTCCAGTAAATTAAAATGTTTTTGATTGAGGGGCACCTGGATGGCTCACTCGGTTAAGGGTCCGACTTTAGCTCAGGTTATGATCTCGCAGGTCGTGGGTTCGAGCCCCACGTCGGGCTCTGTGCTGACAGCTCGGAGCCCGGAGCCTGCTTCCGATTCTGTGGCTCCCTCTCTCTCTGCCCCTCCCCTGCTCATGCTCTGTCTCTGTCTCTGTCTGTCTCTGAAAACTGAATAAACATTAAAATAACAAATAAATAAATAAATAAATAAATAGATTTTTTAAAGGGGGATTTTGATTAAATTAATTGGCATTGATGCCACATAGAGATGGATAAACCTAAATTTTATACAATACTTTGATCTTCTGCCACTGCTAACAAGGCTGGCAAGGGAGCATACTGAACAAGAAGGAAAAAGTATCCACAAACGACTAGAATATGTATTTTACAGGATCCAGGAAACGCAAGCCCTGTGAAATTACATGCTGGATTCAGTATCAACTTTACAAGTCAGTGTTAATTTGTAGTTAAAGGTAAGCGGCTTTTTCTTACAAATATCTCATCTCTAGGGGAACCTGGCTGGTTCAGTGAGCAGAGCATGTGAGTCTTGACCTCAGAGTATTCAGCCAGAGCCCCACAATGAGCATAGGGTTGACCTAAAAAAATAAAAATAAATATTTCATCTCTACTGTGTATGGCTCCAAACATACTCGACCATTTCCTTGAAACATGAAACATATACCTACTATGTTTCAGCCATTTCACTCCTAGCGTATGCCCAGGAGAATTGAAAACATATGTTCACACAGCAACTCATATATGAATATTCACAGCAGCATTATTTATAATAACCCCAGAGTGGAAACAACCCAGATGTTCATCAAAAGACAAATGGATAAATAAAATGTGGTATATCCAGGGGCTCCCGGATGGCTCAGTCGGTTAAGTGCCTGACTTCGGCTCAGGTCATGATCTCTCGGCCCGTGAGTTCGAGCCCCACGTCGGGCTCTGTGCTGACAGCTCAGAGCCTGGAGCCTGCTTCCGATTCTGTGCCTCCCTCTCTCTTTGTCCCTCCCCTTCTCATACTCTGTCTCTCTCTCTCTCAAAAATAAATAAAGATTAAAAACCTTTTTTAATGGGGTATATCCATAGAATGGAATAGTATCCTGCCATGAAAATGGAATTAAGTACTGCTGCCTGCCACAGCACGGATCGGTTCTTAAGTGAAATAAGTGAATCAAAAGGAACCACATTTTCTGTGATTCCATTTATCCGGTAGCAGTTGCACTGGGCTGGATGAATGCAGAGGCAGAATGACTGCTAACAGGTATGGGGTTTCTTTTTGCGATGATGAAAATGTTCCGGAATGAAATTGTGGTAATGGTTGCACAACTGTGTAAAGTACATTAAAGGCCACCGAGTTGCGCACTCTAAAATGGTGAATTCTATGGTATGTGAAATACATGTCAATAAAGCCGTACTTAAAAACTAACAAGTGTGACATCAGCAAGATGGTGGAACAGGAGGTCCTCTACTCATATTCCCCCTCGATTAAGAATAATTTCCCGGCCATCCATGGACAAAAGTGCCTTTACGGAAACTTTGGGGACCGGGTAGAAGCTGCGGAGCCCTGACGGAGTCCAAGACCGAGGAGAGCCCCGTGGAGAAGGCAGGCCCGCACCCAGGCGGCTGACGTGCCAACGGCGGTCCTGGCTCCGTACCAGAAACGGCTCCCCAGCACCGTACGCCAAGGGACCCGTGAGGAGTCGCATCGGTTTGTTTCTCGGGTAAAAGGCCCATGGGCCCTGTCCAGGTTGTGGACATTGAAGTGGCCTAGGACTCCGCTCCGGCCTGTTTCAGGCGTAGTCTGGGAGCCCCCGGAGGTAAGCCCACCAAACCCGGCGGAACTGTAGATTCTGAAACGGCCCTGTAACTGGACTCAAGCCGGACTCCATCACAGCTGCGGTCCATACGTGGTCCTGCCGACCTAGGGTCCTGGCAGGAGACGATCCCGTCTGTGCCAGCGGAGATCCTACCAGTACCCTCTACTCGGCCTCAGACCCTTCTAGCGGCAGTCCACAAGCAATCTCATCCGCCACGGGACCCAGAGGGAGACTGTCATCTGCGTCCCTGCAGATCCTATCATGGCCCTATAACTAGGCCGCACCCCCTCCCACCAAAGTCTGCAAAACATTCTGCCTGTCCACAGACTCACCAAGTGGCCCAGCAAAAGCGCACCCAGGGACCCGGCGGGAGCCTCTCCCATCTACACAACTGGTCACAGGCCCGCGGTCTGGCGACCCAGCTGTGAACACTGAGGCTGATCCTTGTCCCAGTGCCGCCCTACCGAATAAGGTCCTGGAGGCTGTCCCTACAAAGAACAGGCAGGTCTCTCCTGCCTGAGCCACTGGCAACGGGCCTGCCGACCGCAGACTCCACTGTGGACCCATCACAGCCTCAGGATCCAGCAAACTGCGATTCCAGAGGTAATCCCGTCTACTTGGGGAAGCAACGGTACACAGTCACACCTGCTACAGGAATCCAGACGACGTGGCATTCGTAAAAGAAGAGACAAACGGATCGATGGAACAGAACACAGTCCAGAAATGGACCCAGATCAATTCAGTCAACTAACTCTTGACAAAGGAGCAAAAGCAATACAGTGCAGCAAAGATGGCCTTTTCAACAGATGGCTCTGGAACAACTGGACACCCACAGGCAAAAATAAGAATCTGGACGCAGAACTTCTTCTCTTCACAAAACTTACCTCAAAATGGGTCACAGACCTAAATATAGAACACAAAACTGTAAAGCCTCCACAAGGTAACACAGGAGAAAATCTAGCTGACCTTGGCATGGCAACGATTTTTAGATACAACACCCAAGGCACGACCCATGAAAAAAGAATTGATAAGCTAGACTTCATTAAAATGAAAATTCTCTGCTCTGAGGAAGACACTGTCAATAGAATAAAATGACAAGCTAGAGACTGGAGAGAATATTTTCTTTTTTTTTTTTTAATTTTTTTTTCAACGTTTTTTTAATTTATTTTTGGGACAGAGAGAAACAGAGCATGAACGGGGGAGGGGCAGAGAGAGAGGGAGACACAGAATCGGAAACAGGCTCCAGGCTCCGAGCCATCGGCCCAGAGCCTGACGCGGGGCTCGAACTCACGGACCGCGAGATCGTGACCTGGCTGAAGTCGGACGCTTAACCGACTGCGCCACCCAGGCGCCCCTGGAGAGAATATTTTCAAAAGACACATCTGATAAAGAATGCTCTCCAGGGGCGCCTGGTTGGCTCAGTCAGTTAAGCGTCCGACTTCGTTCGGCTCGGGTCATGATCTCGCAGCTAGTGAGTTCAAGACCCGCGTGGGGCTCTGTGCTGACAGCCGGGAGCCTGGAGCCTGCTTCGGATTCTGGGTCTCCCTCTCTCTGCCCCTCCCCTGCTCACTCTCTGTCTGTCTCTCTCAAAAAGAAATAAAACCATCAATAAAAACAATTTTTGTTAAACAATGTTATCCAAAATATACAAAGAATTCTTAACACTGAACAATAAGAGAGCAAACAATCCAATTTAAAAAGGGGCCAACGACTGTCACGGGAAACTCATTGAAGAAGATACGCCGATGGCAAATAGGGACATGAGAACCTGCTTCACATCGTATATCGTCAGGGAAATGCAAATTAAAACGAGATACCAATATACACCCACTAAAATGCCTGAAACCTGCAACACTGACTACAGCAAATACTGGCAAAGATGTGGAACAAGAACTCTCTTTCGTTGCTGGTGAAAATGCAAAATGGTACAGCCCCTTTGGAAGACGGTCTGGCAGTTTTTTACAAAACCAAACGCACGTTTACCGTATGATCCAGCAATCATGCTCCTTGGTCTTTATCCAAAGGAACTGAAAACCTATGTCCACACGAAAACCTGCACAGAGGTGTTTATAGCGGCTTTATTCACAACTGCCAAAACTCGGAAGCAACCAAGGTGTCCTTCAGTAGGCGAATGGATAGACGAACTGGGGTCCATCCAGACGATGCATTATTATTCAGCACTAAAAAGAAATAAGCTTATCAAGCCATGAAAAGACAAGGAGGAGTCTGCAGTGCCTATTACTACGTGGCAAAACCCCATATGAAAAAGCTGGACACCGTGTGATTCCAACTCTGTGACATTCTGGAAAAGGCAAAAGTGAGAGAGTAAAAAGATTAGTGGTTGCAAGGGGTCAGAGGAGGGAGAGATGAACAGACAGAAAGATGTTTAAGGTGGATAGCGAAACTACCCTGTATGGTATTCTGACAGCAGATATCGCATCCCGTCATTATAAATTTGCCCAGCCCCACGGAATGCACAATACCACAGGTGAACCCTCACGGAAACTACGGACTGTGGGTGATGAGGACGTGCCCATGTAGGCTCATCCACTGTCCTAAGTGTACCACTCTGGTGAGGACGTTGATAATGGGACAGGCTATGCATGTGGGGGGGCAGGGCGTACAGAGAAGATCTCTGTACCTTCTGCTCAGTTTTGCTGTGAGCCTAAAACTGTTCTAAAAACCAAGGGAAAACACGGCCATGGCAAATGGCACGCATCCTGACCATTCAAAATGTAACTGAAATGAACACCAAAGCAACCGTTACTATCCCTAAGGGGCCTGTGTTCTTGGTCACATGACAAGAAGACTCAACAAACGGAAGTCCAAGGTAAATTCCTCATCATGATGAAAAAAAAAAAACATTGTTACTCGCTTGCTAAGGCTGCCATAACGAAGTACCACACACTGAGGGGCTTAAACCACAGAAACGTACTGTCTCCCAGTTCTGGGGAACAGAAGTCCAAGATCAAGTGGTTGCAGAACTGGTACCTTCTGAGCGTTGTGGGGAAGCATCTCTCCCATGCCTCCCCCGGAGCTTCTGGCAGCGGTAGCAGTCGTGGTGGTGGTGGTGTGGGTGATATATACGCACCCCCACGCACGATATATTAATACGTATAAATACGTGATGTGTAACTAATTTCAAAATAAGTGAATGGAGGCCACCTGAGTGGCTCAGTCAGTCAAGCGTCCGACTCTTGATTTGGGCTCAGGTCGTGGTGTCACCGTTGTGAGATCTCGCCCCACGTCGGGCTCCGTGCTGGGCACGGAGCCCGCTTAAGATTCTCTCTCTCCCTCTCCTTCTGTCCCTCCCCCGCTTGCTCGCATGCTCTCTCCCTCTCAAAAAAAAATAAATAAAAATTTAAAAAATAAAAAATAAAAATAAGCAGGTGTCTCAGTTGGATAAGCATCCAACTTCGGCTCAGGTCATGGTCTCACGGTTCGTGAGTTTGTGCCCCGCGTCGGGCTCTGTGCTGACAGCTCGGAGCCCAGAGCCTGCTTCCGATTCTGTGTCTCCCTCTCTCTCTCTGCCCCTCTCCTGCTCGCGCTCTCTCTCTCTCAAAAATAAATAAACATTCAAAAAACTTTAATTAAAAAAAATAAAAATAAGTGAATGCATACTATAATATGTCAGAGTGATAAGTGCTCTGAAGAAAAAAAAAAATAAGCCAAATAACAAGGATAGGGAGTATCCACAAGGACTATTTTTCATGAGGTGGATAAAGTCTCTCTGATAAGATAACATTTAATAGGAGACCTGAATACACTGATACCTTAATCTTTGCAAATATCTGCAGGAAAAGCATTCCAGCTAAAAATGAGTGTAATGCAAAATCTTTGAGAAAGGAAACTGTTAGGCAAGTTTGAGAACAGGAAGGAAGCTATTGCAGCTGTAGTGAAATGAACAAGAGGAAGAGTGGTTAAGAGATACGGTCAGAGAGGTCAACGGGGGGCCAGATACCATGCTACCATGAGAACACGACATGAGAAACTATGAGAACACAGTAAGGATGTTGGAGTTTGTTCTGCATGAGACAGGGAGCCACTGGAGAATTCAAAGTAAAGATGTGGCATGAGCTGTTTTATGTTTTCAAAGGATCACTTTCGCTGTTCTGGGGGATGAAAAGAGGAGAAAAAGCAGTCAGGTGGTTCCCACACATGTTCGTAAGTGGTGATTTACACAAGGGTGTCGGTGGTATAGTTGGTGAGAAATGTTCAGAATTGAGAGATATTTTCAATGTATAGGTGGTAAAGTCTGTCAGATTTATTACAAAATCTGAGAGAATGAGGGAAACCAAGAATGACACCACCATTTTTCTGCCTAAGTACCTGGAAACGTGGAATTGGCATTTATTGAGATAGAGTAGGTTTACAGAAGGAACTGGAAGCTTAGCTTTGGATACAAGTTTGAGATGCCAATTAGACATCTATGTCGACAGGTAGAGTGGACCTTCGTACATAAACATCTGGGTTCAGGAGAGAACTCGGGGGACAGATGCACACATTTGGGAGACCTAAGTTTACAGATATAATTTCAATCATGGGACTAAGTCACCTAGGATTATGTGCAGACAGAAGAGAGCATAGGTCCACAGACTGCCTTTATTTCTTCACCATTAAGAACTCTGGAAGAAGATAGGGTGCCTGGGTGGCTCAGTCGGTTAAGCGTCCGACTTCAGCTCAGGTCATGACCTCACGATTTGTGAGTCTGAGCCCCACATCGGGCTCTGTGCTGACAGCTCAGAGCCTGGAGCCTGCTTCAGATTCTGGGTCTCCCTCTCTCTGCCCCTCCCTCACTTGTGTTCTTTCTCTCTCTCTTTCTCTCTCTTTCTCTCTCAAAAATAAGTAAACATTAAAAAAAATTATTTAAAAAAAGAGCTCTGGAGGAAGACACGGCGTTAACAGATGAGACTAAGAAGCATGCTCACGGCGGTAGGAGGAAATACAGGAGATTGACGTCCAGGAAGCTAAAACTGTTTCTGGAAGGTAGGAATGAGCAAGCTGCGTAAGAGTAGCAAACCAGGTCTAGAGGTTAATTCTCCCAGTATACACAACTACACCCTGCCGAAAAAAACTGTGTTCTTTCATGGATAGCTCCAAAGCTATCATGCAGTAGATTCTAGTGGGTGCATTAGGCCTGCTGTCATGATTCTGACCAAACAGAGAAGGCATGAAAAATGGGATCAGTCTGATTCAGTAGGAATCATCTTTTAGAGCTTTGGTATAACTATTTCCACGGATGTTTCCCAGCCTCAAAACCACAGGGCTGACCTGTAGGCTTCATGGTCAACTATCAACCAGAGCAGTCAATCCTCACTGGCCAGCCTAGAGACTTCTGCTTTACCGGGTGACCTGGTTATAATAATAATATTTAGATAGGACTTACTACATTTCACATACTATTTTAATCACTTCATGTCAATTAATTCAATCCGTCAATAACCTACCTTTAGGGTAGATACTATTTGGCTCAAACATGCGAAATTGCTGAACATAATATTTTAGAGGTTAAAAAAGACGCGAGCACAGAGAGGTTATGTCAAACACCTAGTATATATATACAGCAGAGCTCTTAGGCCAACACCTGGCTCCAGAGTTCATACCCTTTCCATTGCTCTAGTCTCCCGTACTTACCACCATTTGGGCCTCGAAGTTTCACCGTCCTGTGACCATCCTAACCTCCACATGCATTACAAGTGTTTATTCCTATCCTCAAGTTTCCTGAATGAGAGTAAATGTCATATTTTCAGGTCATTTTACTGAAGGGGAACAAAACTTGCCATTACAAAATATTCTTTTTTGGCATAAGGGTTATTTTTAGGCTGGTTATTTTTAAGAAACAGCAGACACAGGACAAGCTCAGAAAACCAGGTAGAAGTTACCCTTTTAGGGGCACATGTACCCCAGTGTTTATAGCAGCGCTTTCAACAATAGCCAAATGATGGAAAGAGCCTAAATGTCCATCAAGTGACGAATGGATAAAGAAGATGTGGTTTATATAGACAATGGAATACTAGTTGGCGATGAGAAAGAATGAAATCCTGCCATTTGTAGCAACGTGGATGGAACTGGAAGGTATTATGCTGAGTGAAAGAAGTCAGTCAGAGAAGGACAGATATCATATGTTTTCATGCATATGTGGAATTCAAGAAACTAAACAGAAGACCATGGGGGAACGGAAGGGAAAAAAACAGTTCCAAACACAGAGAGGGAGAGGGGCAAACCATCAGAGACCCTTAAATCCAGAGAACAAACTGAGGGCTGATGGGGGCGGTGGGGGGAAGGAGGGAGGGAGGGAGGGGAGGATGGGTGATGGGCATTGAGGAGGGCACTTGTTGGAGTGAGCACTGGGTGTTGTATGGAAGCAATGAATCACGGGAATCTACCCCAAAACCAGGAGCATCCTGTATACACTGTCTGTTAGCTAACTTGACAATAAATTATATTAAAATTTTTTTAACTTCAAAAAAACTGTAAAAAAAGAAGCTATGCTTTTATAAGTGACACGTACATGTACAAGGGACATCTTCACGTGGAGGGGTGTCTCTTCTGCACGAGGAAGAAGAGGAGGACAGTAAATCTCTAGAAAGTGTCATCATTGAAGGAGGTGACAACACAAATCTGTGTAACGATCACACCCTTGTTTGTCGGCTTTTCCTGATAACTTCTCCTAACTGCCTCCCTACCCCTCTCATTTGTCTTAAGCCGGAGATGGTATTTAAGGCCGTGGCTTGGGCCATTTCAAGGAGTTACTCGATTCTCCTGGGTCTCTCCCATGGATACAGGAGGTATACATGTGAGTAAACTTCAGCTTGTTTTTCTCCTGTGAACCTGTTATTACCATGGGGGAGGGGTCTCATTCAAGAAGCTAGGAGGGTCGAAGGAAAATTATTTTCCTCCGTCCCCTACATTTACCAAGACCAATGCCAGGTATTTCGTAACACTTAAAATTTTGGGAGACTAGAGAAAAATCCCACATCTGAATCACTGAAAGTTCTTCGAGGCAAATCTGGTTCCTTAAATCGATTGCGTGTCCCCTTGGACATAAATGCACTATTACTGTTTCATATGTCAATTTTCAGCCTGGGGAATATTTCTATCGGATTCATTTTCTACTCATAATTATCTTTGACTATTTTGTTTCTTGTAACATTTCAATCTATTTTTTCTGTTGGCACCATGCAAAACAACCCTGGCACACGGAACACGTGTTCATTTTATTATCCTAGATTGATTCTGCACATAGCTATTTATGGCTAGGTCGTGTTTTAATCTCTTTGAAGCCATGTTTGTGTTTCAGGCTCTTTTTATCTCATGGATACTTTTTTTTTCTAAAGCTTTCGATCTACTGCTCCTTTTGCCCCTATTCCACAGGAAACAGTGAACTCAAGGGAGCTGGCTAAAAAAAGTCTAACCCACTCATTAAGTCCCATTACCTAGGAAGACAATGTAACTGATTACGGAAGATAACATTTTTTATGCTTCTTAACAACCTGGAAGCTTTCAAATTTAGAAGCCAAGAAAGAAAGTGAACTGAAAAGTTAACTACATGTCAGAAGGAAAGTAAAGAAAACAATAACTCACATCAATTCATCTTAGGATACTTTTGAGGTCAGATGACTATCACTGAAAAGTGATTCATTTTGAGCAAAGCTACCATTTTATTAATCATTTACTGTGTGACAGGTACTTCACTAACATCCTCTCATTTAATCTTAAAGATAACTCTGGTAGGTAGGTATTATCATCCAATCACAAAGAAAAGGAAAACGCTAATTCGAAGGGATATATGCACCCTATGTTTATTGGAGTATTATCTACAATAGCTAAGATACAGAAGCAACTTGAGACCTAGAAAGAGAAATGGATACGGAAGATGTATACAATGGCATATTACACAGCCATAAAAAGGATGAGATCGTGCCATTTTTGAAACAAGGCAGACCTAGAGGTACTATGCTAGGCGAAGTAAGTCAAGACTGAGAATGTCAAATACTGTATGATTTCACTCACATGTGGAATCTTTTTAAAAAAATGAATGAAGAAACAAAACGCAGAACCAGACCTGTCAACACAGAGAACAAACTGAGGATTGCTGGGTGGGGGGTGAGCAAAAGGGGTGAAGGGCAGTGGGAGATACAGGCTTGTTATGGAATGAATAAGTCACAGGAACGAAAGGCAGAGCATAAGGAACATAGTTGATGATATTGTAATTACATATGGTCGAAGATGTAGCTATGCTTGTGATCACAGCATAATGTTTAAACGTACACTATGTTGTGCACCTAAAACTAATGTAACACTGTGTGTCAACTACACTCAAATAAAAAATTGATTTAAAAAATGAGAACACTGAGGCTCAGAGACATTAATAACACACTCGAGAGTACACAGCTAAATTAGAGGCGGCCCATTATCTTAGCCTTGATATGACTGAACAAATAACATCTCTTGGTGAGGCCTTCACTGCCACACTTTCAATGTTTTTTAATGTTTATTATTTATTTTTGAGAATGAGGGACAGGGCGTGAGCAGGGAAGAGGCAGAGCGAGGGAGACACAGAATCGGAAGCAGGCTCCAGGCTCCGAGCTGTCAGCACAGAGCCTGACGCGGGGCTCGAACCCACAAACCGTGAGATCAAGACCTGAGCCGAAGTCGGACGCTTAACCAACGGAGTCACCCGGGGCCCCCCACGTTTTTTTTATAAGTGTTTTTTCATGTTTAAATTATTTTTAATGTTACTACAACTCTATTTAAATTTGTGACCACAGCCCCTCGGCACACTTTTTCCCTTCCACGGATTTATATTTATCCATAGAATTTATTAGCATCTAAAGTACTATAATTCATTCATTTATTCCATTTGTTGGCTGTCTCCCTTCTCTACAAGGTCAAGTCCATGAGGGCAGGGATCTGCATACTGGATTTTAAACGTGGGGGGATTATTTTCGTTATAGCCTCCTCTGAGCACTTTCCTTGCCTATTGAACCGGCCACCATAAACCAGTAAAAACAATGTACTTCCTCACCGTGAATCAGATAGCCTACTTTCACAAACAGGTTTTAGAGAATAAAGAGGGAAGAAAAACAGTCTCTTTTCCCTGATAACTACTAAGTAGCCTGAGAGAATGGGGATGCTATTTTGTTCCTGGTCTACATTGACGGGACTGTTTGAGGGGTTTTCTTGGCTTGTTTTGTTTTTGAGAATGAGAGAGTGTGGGGAGGGGCAGAGAGAAAGGGAGAGAGAGAGAGAGAATGAGAGAGAGAGAGAGAGAGAGAGAGAGAGAGAGAGAGAGAGAAACCCAAGCAGGCTCTGGGCTGTCAGAGCCCCTACGCAGGGCTCAGACTCAGGAACCGTGAGATCATGACCTGAACCAAGATCAAGTCAGCTGCTTAACCGACTGAGCCACGCAGGCGCCCCAACAGGCACTGTTTGCTTTTGAGGCAACCACAATAGATGAGCACAAAGGAAGCATACTGCACTGCGGTCTAACCGCAGGGCTTTGCAGAAAGCACACCAAAGGGCTGCCTCGCACACGGACCCAAGGGTGTGATACATTGAACCCAACTTGGCTAACTTTCCTAACTGGGAGCAGCCCATGAAAGAGCCTTCACCAGTAAATTTGCCAGAAATACGTTTTGTCAGAAATAAATCAAAAGGGTAAAACACAATAATAAAACGTTCTAGTTGACAAAACAGAAGATTTAGACTTGGTTAGAGGTCTTCCCTCTAAGGTGAAAGAGTCAGGAAAAGACAAATCAATCATAAGCATAGGGGTCATCCTGGGAACAGAAAATAAGCTCATCTTTCCGAGGTCGAACAGAAAGGGTTAAGGGCGTGTTGAGGTGGGAAGAAAGGAATCTGACGGTCCTTGTAGATACGACTCAATCCCCTCTGGAGGTGGCCGAGGACATCGTCCGGTGAAAGCCAAGGGCAGGCTGGCCTCAGGTATTCCCCTCGCCTGTTTCCGCACTTGTAATAGGCAGTTGATGACTTTGGCACGCCTCCCTGCCAGGATTTGTGTGAGGCTCCAGGACCCCACTGCCCGAAGAAGTTTTCACAGGTTAATGCATATTTCACATGAAGACAACGAGCGGTCCGTTCTTTTCTTTAGGAGCAGCAAAGGAAATACAGAATTTCCCCAGAGGGTAATTCATTATTTGACAACCGTAGACTCCTAATTCAGGGGCGGCAGGTCCCAGTAACCTTGGATAACAGACGAGAGTGTTAAAGAGAGGATCTAAGGCGCCGTCATCATCCCGGATCTATACATCTGGGGGAGGACGAACCCCCAACGAGGGGCTTCCGGCTGCCACCTGCCGAGAAACTGTCTTGTCCCTGTGGGCTGACTGCTGGCGCTGCGGGTGGGGTAGGATATACAGGCTCGGTGGCAGCAGGCAGGGCTCCCAGGCACGGGGTACTTGTTCTTCACTCACCCAGAACTTTCCTCTCCTGCCTCACACAAGCTGAACGGGGGCTCGACAGACAAGAAGTAAGCCTGGCAGGTGCGAGCTGCAAATAAAATAGCCACTATCTATTTTTAGACTGAAGCTATATTTGAGAAAACACTGATTTCCTCTTTTGTTTTTGCAAACAACCCGCTTCATCCTGCCAAGGTTGAAACCGGTGCTTAAGTAACGCAAGAAAAAACGACAAAGGAAACAATGCTTTGTGTCCCCATTTCAATTTCCTGAGGAAGGAAAGGAGTAGTGTAGTAAGAAACTATCGTAGAGGGAGCGATCGTAGGTTAAAATCGGTTCCAAAGTCCACTTTTACTTTCTTCCTCCTGCTGTCTTTGGAGCCGACTATTGAGGGCTTTTGGAGGACTCACTGCACACTGCAGCACAGCTGGGGTCCGATGGGTCAGTCCATCTCCTAAACCCTCCAAACTCCAAACGCTACTATAAGATCTATCTCAGCACGTATCACCGCACGCCTCCTTCTCAGGACTTTTGTACTTGCCTTTTCCTTCGGACTTACAGTTTCCTGAGGTCAAGGATCATATAGATATAGACTAAGCGCTTGATGAATCAAAGAACATTTCTGATGGAGCATCCATCAGATTAAGCAGATGTAAAGGAAAACCAGAAAGCAGTGGCCGGAGTGGATCGGTTCACGACAAAGGGAAGGAGGAGTGAAATGGACCCATGTGAGGGGATCCTACACGAAAACACAGAAAAAAGAGAAGCCGTCGTTTAGGAATACTTAGTACGCGAGGCAGACACGATTCCCGTTCTTGCTGCGTCTCCGATGCAGAGGATGAGACGGGCATCAGAACGGCCCCTTATGGATAATGATGATGGCAACAGAGACTAAGAAGAAATTCACGGGGCCATATGAATTTTAAGCAGAAGGACCTGAGCCAGTCACAAGAATGAAGGATGTCTTCGCAGAGAAATTTTTTTTTCAGCATAAAAACTGGCAGAGCTGAGTTGCAGCTCACTAGGTTAGGACACGCACGTGTCAGGGGATGAGGAACCAAGGAACGTTTGCCCAGAACTTAAAGATTATGGTGCGGGAATGCAGGAGAGGGCTGCACAAGCACACGCTTGAGAAGGAGCCTGGTTGACAAAGAAGTCTTGGCGCCAGCTGAAAACACGAGGCTAGGCACACATATTCACACACCGCAAAGCTGTTTCACTGCCATCGTTAGCACAGCCAACAGGCAGCATATTGGTTAAGGGTGTGGATTCTAGACACAATCAGAGCTGGCAGACCTTGGGTAAGTCACTTAACTCTTCAGGTAACAACTTCTTTGTAAACGGAGGGGCGTAAGAGTGCTTCCTCGAAGGTTGCCGTGGGCACTAAATATGTTACTATACAAAAAGCACTTAGAGCAGGGGCGCTTGGGAGGCTCCATCGGTTAAGTGCCCGACTTCGGTTCAGGCCAGGATCTCATGGTTCACGGGATCGAGTCCCGCATTGGGCTCTGCGCTGGCAGTGTGGACCTACTATAGACCCTCTGTCTCCCTCTCTCCCTGCCCCTCCCTCACTTGGCTCTTTCTCTTTTTCAAAAATAAACAGTTAACAAAATACATAAAAAGCACTTAGAAAAGTGCCTAGAGCATTCTAAATACTGAATAAGTGTTAGCTGCTATTATTTTTGTTACTATCGTTCGTTGCTATGCTACAAGCCAAAAATTAAATTAGGACTAAGGTAGTGATAACACTAAGAAGTGTTTACAGATTTGTTCACGGCTAAATGTCTTGTATTTTGCTTCCATGTAAGAGGAATCCACTTCGATGCCCAGAGATCGTGACGCAGCATGGTGCAAAAGAAATTTCCTGGTAGACGGATAAAGTTGAATGGTGATGGCCCGGGAAACTGGGGACAGGGAAGCGTCCCAAGTGCCATGTACTGTGGTAAGAAGTGTCTGAGGGAGCAGACGCTTTACCTCATCAAGTGGACTTCACATGTAAGAAGCCTAATGGAGGGGCCCCTGGGGGGCTCAGTCGGTTGAGCGTCTAGCTTCAGCTCAGGTCACGACCTCATCGTTCCTGAGTTCGAGCCCGGCGTCGGGCTCTGTGCTGACAGCTCGGAGCCTGGACCCTGATTCTGATCCTGTGTCTCCCTCTCTCTCTGCCCCTGCCCTGCCCACACACTGTCTCTCTGTCTCTCTCTCCCCAAAATAAACAAACATTACAAAAAGAAAAGAAAGGCCACCTAATGGAGAGGAAGGGGGAAACTCAGAAGAACCCCTGAAGCAGCCATAAGGCAAAAAGTCAGCTTTCAATTAATGCCAGACACAGAAAGTACACACACCAAACGAGAAATTTTCTGCTTCCTTTACCTCTTCTCAATGCTTGTACTCCCACCGTGGAAGAGCCAGAAATACGGCTGGCAACAGAGAGGAAAAAGAATAGAAGCTGTCGGCGGGAAAAGCCACAAGCACTCTTGCCTGCCCCAACTTCAGGCTTCCTTTGGGAGCGCGGCAGAATCCGCGGGACTGAACGTCTGATTGAAAAGGCGACTGAAGAAATGGCTATTATGTTGGGCAGGGCGTTGTAATTCTTAACCCGAGAGTGGTTCTACTCCCTTGGTTTGGTTTTAGGTGAAGTGATCAAGAAACTGTATTACGTAGGAATGACCAGAAAAACCCGGCCTTTTCTGCGGCAGGGGAAGCACCAAGGCCACAGAAAAGACTTAAAGTAACAGCGGGAAGGAAAAAATCGTTTCTTTTTAGGTACATCCTATGAGTTTTGCTTTCTCATTATAATAGCTACACATAGATTCTATGCACTATTGGCGGGGGGGGGGGGGGGGGGCTATGGTTGCTAAAATATTACAAAATACAGGTAGTTACAAAAGCTAACCACATGATCTACTGACAGAAAATGTGACCTAATTTTAAAAATAGGTATGGGGGTGCCTGGGTGGTTGAGTCCATTAAGCATTCAACTTCGGCTCAAGTCATGATCTCACGGTTCCGGAGTTTGAGCCCCACGTCGGGCTCTGTACTGACAGCTCGGAGCCTGGAGCCTGTTTCAGATTCTGTGTCTCCCTCTTTCTCTCTCTCTGCCCCTCTCCCACTCACGCATGTGCTCTCTCTCCCTCCAAAGTAAATAAACATCAAAAAAAATTGTGAAGGTCTGGTAGCATATATATACATATATATATATATTAACAAATACATATTTGTAATAATATATATTTTTTAATGTCACGTTTTAAGCCTTAGTTTGAACGTTTATTCATTTATTTATTTAATACAGTTTTATTTATTTGAGAGAGAGAGAGAATACACGCACGCATGAGCAGAGGATGGGCAGAGACAGAGAGCGAGTGAGAGAATCCCAAGCAAGCTCCACATGGTCAGTGCAGAGCCCGATTCGGGGCTCGAACTTACAAACTGTGAGATCATGACCTGAGCTGAAGGTGGATGTTCAACAGACTGAGCCACCGAGGCGCCCCTATGTATTTAAGGAGTCGCCATGCCCAGCACAGGGCCTGAACACATGACCCTGAGATCAAGAATCAGATGCTCTACCGACGGAGCCAGCCAGGCACCCCCAACAAATGTACTTTTTTAAACATCACTGAAATTGCCCTTGCTTCAATAAACAACTTGGGTGAGACATTTCTATGAAGTTACTATGTCAAGGCATTCTGGAATTATCTGAATATTTTCCTTCATATTCATTAACCTGTTTTCCATAAATCTGCATTTTCTCCAAGGACTCATTGTCCCTAACCTCAATTCTGTAAGTGGCTGAGGAAAAAGAAAAGGACAGTAGCAAAATTAAATTCACCTGTGTGCAACCAAATACCAGCTTCCTGTAACAGAAGTCAATGTTTGAGCACCTGCAGACTAAACGCTCTTAACCCCTTTTGAACAACGAGCATTTGGTACAAATGCAAACGAATGTGTGTAATAGGGGCAAAAGCAATATAGTTGAGGGGCGGCACACGGTGAACCTGGAAGGTTGGAATCAGTCCCGCCTTTGGGGGTATAGATAAGAAATTAGCACTAGATCAAAGCATGGGAAGAGGATACACAGAGGCCCTTTGCGGTTTTTAACACATCAGTTAATCCATCATTCCTAATATAAGGGGTGGTATCTAATGCCCCTTATGCAAAGACTCCTATGACAAATTCCTCTAAGAAATGAAAACTAAAAGTAAGCCCATCCAGGTGGAAAAAAAAAAAACAACAAAAACCCTGACATTATGTCTCCTGCTACCAATAATGGAGCTCCGGAACCTATCGCATTTCCAGATTGGCCCTGGCCTCTGGAGAGCACAGAGCCAAACTCTGAATGATTGGTACGACTTCCTCATTCAGGAGTTCCGGGTCTTGTTTCTGTCCTCTCCTCTAACTACTTCTTGGTTTCTGCCCCCTGTTGTGTTAAGTATTTCTGACTGTACTCCACCTGTATCTTCATTGTAAGTCGTGTGGAGTCCCAATCTGGCAGCGGGCAAGACGTGCATGGGTCAGTCCATAGAGGAGGAAGTGATCACTTTAGGTGTGATTTGGGGACACACAGAACAATCAATTTAGTGTGCAAAATGTATTCGGAAGGCTTCTCGAGAACTCTCCTCACTGGCTCCAAATGTTGCGTCTGCCTGGTATCATCCATTTTCCAATCTCTCTTCAACGAACTATTCCTTCGGAATACCAGAGCAGTCGATAATGTTATGTTGTTCACTTTCAAAGCCTTACTCTTGTTAAACATATATAAAACCAAAGCCTCGAGAAATAAGCAATGTGTGCTGAGATCCCCGCATAAGCCCCCAGGAGCCTGCCGCACCAGACCCAGCACTGCATCCCAGCCCGAGCAACACCGGATATCCGCACGCAAAAGAGTGAAAGTGGACCCTTGTCTTGCATCACTCACAAAAATGAACTCTGAATCTATTAAAGACTACAATGTGCGACCTGAAACTACAGAAGTCCTAGAAGAAAAGGGCGGGAGGCTCTTAGAAATTGGTCTTGGCAGATTTTTTGGGGTACGCCAAAAACAAAAATAAACAAGCACGACTAAAAAACTAAAAAGCCTCTGCACAGCAAAAGAAACAACCAACAAAATTAAAAACTACAGAATAGGACAAAATATCTGCAAATCATACATCTAATAAGGGGTTAGTATCAAAAATGTGTAAGGAGTTTACGTAATTCAATAGCAAAAAGCAATCTGATTTAAAAAAAAGAGGGGGGCGCCGGCGTGGCTCAGTCGGTTAAGCATCCAACTCTTGATTTCAACTCAGGTCGTTCGCTCACCATTCGTGAGACCGAGCCCCACATCAGGTGTGCTGACAGCGTGGGGCCTGCTTGGGATTCTGTCTCCCTCTCTCTGTACCTGCCACCCTCTCTCAAAAATAAATACACATTGGGGCACCTGGGTATCTCAGTCATTTAAACGTCTGACTTTGGCTGAGGTCATGATCTCGTAGTTCATGGGTCGGAGCCCCGTGTCAGGCTCTGTGCTGACAGCTTGGAGCCTAGAACCTGCTTCAGATTCTGTGTCTCCCTCTCTCTCTGATCCTTCCCTGCTCTTGCTCTGTCTCTGTCTCTGTCTCTCTCTCTCAAAAATAAATAAAACATTAAAAATTGAAAAAAAATAAACATTAAAAAAATAGACAGAGGCACTGAATAGACATGTTTCCACAGAAGACATACAAATAGCTAACAAGTACATTAGTGTTCGACATCACTAATCATCAGGGAAATGCAAATCTAAGCCCCAATGACATATCACCTCAACCTGTTAGAAGGGCTATCATCAAAAACACAGGAGATAACGAGTATTAACTGCGATGCACAGAAAAGAAACCCTTGTGCACTGTTGGTAGGAATGCAAATTGGTCCAGCCACAGTGGAAAACAATGTGGGGATTCCTCCAAAAATTAAAAATAGGACGACTACATGATCCATTAATCTCACTTTTATATATATATATAAAAGTAAACATATATATATACACACATATATATATAGGAAATGAAATAATTGTCTTGAAGAGTTACCGACACTTTCTTCTTTTCTATTAAATTTTATTTATGTATTTTGAGAGAGAGAGTGAGTGAGCAGGGGAGGGGCAAAGAGAGAAGGAAAGAGAGAGAATCCCAAGCAGGCTCCTCACCGTCAGCACAAAGCCCGACCCAGGGCTCGAACCCACAAAGCGTGAGATCGTGACCTGAGCTGAAACCAAGAGTCGGGCACTCAACCGACTGAGCCACCCAGGTGCCCCTTCTCTTTTTTCTTAATACAGTATTTATTTGTCTTCCCTCTGTCAAACCCTGAGCCAACCGCTCTGCCAAGGCTGCCTGGGGAGGTATAGGCGGAACACCCGTGCAGACGAGACACAGGACAAGGACCTACGGGCAGGTGGAGGCGGCTCCTTTCCACGGCCACGAGGATGAGGAAGGCCACCGTCAGACACAAGAGCACAAGTGCCCTCCGAGAGGGCAAAGCCCAGAATGGCATAGGACACGAGCCGTTACTTCACAGAGGGCTTCTCGTCTTCTCACCCAAGACGAGGCTCCCAAACGCAGTCCCGATGCCAGCCCCGGAGCCAGCCACCCCCGCCGTGGCGGCCCCAGCCCCAACGAACTTGGCCCCTGTGTCGACGTCCCTCGAAAGGGCCCTGGTTCGGAAGCTGCCGCTAGGAACAAGCGAGCGAGATCAGGGGACGTGAGGCCTTGCCGAGCGGCTGAGGATCTGATCCGTCAGCGTCGGGGTGATTTTAGCACCACCGAGGACAGTGATCCGCTCAACACCTGGCAGGTGCTAACCGAGGAGGGCGAGGGGACCAAGCAGGCACCGCATACTCTTTCAGGGGACGAGGGACCGCAGCAGGGGAGCCACTCCCGCGCAGAGGAGATGGAGAGCGAGACGTCTGGGCTTCTACGTGCACTGTGGCTTTGTGCGCGACACCCAAGACCTGCAAACAACCCAAGTCGGCCAACAGATGAACGGATGAAGATGTGACAGCTATACGTACGCACACACACAAAGGGAAATCCTACCGTTTGCATTATGCTCAGCGAAAGAAGTCAGACAAAGACAAATACTGCATGATCCCACTCATATACGGAATCTAAAAAGTTGAACTCAGAAAACAGAGTAAACGGGTGGTTCCTAGGGGTTGGTGAGGGAAATGGGGAGATGTTGATCGAAGGGTACAGATGTTCAGTTATAACATAAATAAGTCCTACAAATCTAATGTAGGGCATGGTGACTACAGTTACCAATACTGCATTATCAGATAAAAACCACGATGAGATACCACCTCATACCTGTCAGAATTGACAACTTTCTAAATAGTTGCGATACTAAGAATTTACCCAAAGGACACAGGTGTGCTGTTTTGAAGGGGCACAGGCACCCCAATGTATACAGCAGCACTTTCAACAATAGCCAAAGTATGGAAAGAGCCTAAATGTCCATCAACTGACGAGTGGATAAAGAAGATGTGGTATATATATATGGTATATGGTATATATATGCAATGGAATATTATATGGAATATATATGCATATATATATATATATATATATGCATGCAATGGAATATTACTTGGTGATCAAAAAGAATGAAATCTTGCCATTTGCAACAACATGGATGGAAACGAGTGTATTATGCTAAGCAAAAAAAGTCAGAAGATAAATATCATGATTTCACTCATATGTGGAATTTAAGAAACAAAATAGATGAACATAGGGGAAGGGAAGGGAACATAAGATAAAAACAGACAGGGAGGCAAACCATAGGAGATTCTTTTTTAAAAAAAATTATTTTTACATTTATTTATTTTTGAGAGATGGAGAGAGACAAAGCTTGAGCAGGGGAGGAGCAGAGAGAGAGGGAGACACAGAATCGGAAGCAGGCTCCAGGCTCCGAGCTGTCAGCACAGAGCCCGACGCGAGGCTCAAACCCACGAACCGTTAGATCGTGACCTGAGCTGAAGTCGGACGCTCAACCGACTAAGCCACCCAGGCGCTCCAAACCATAGGAGATTCTTAAAGACAGAGAACAAACTGAGGGTTCCTGGAGGGGAGGTGGGGGGGGGATGGGCTAAATGGGTGATGGGCATTAAGGAGGGCACTTGTGGGGATGAGTACTGGGTGTCATATGTAAGTGATGAATCACTTAATTTTACTCCTGAAAAAAATGAAAAAAAAAAAAAAAGACTAAATTGATATTGCTATCTATACACATACTTGGAACATTGTTTTTCAGAAGCAGTTCTTAAGACTTGAGACAGAAAAGTAATTTTGTTTGTTTTAAACAAAGTTTGTTGAATTAAAGAATGAATGTATACATTTATTAAAATCAGCCTACTATATTTTTAATGAGAGAAGATTCTGACAGTACCAAAGAAAGGCTTAGTTTCATATTGTTTATTTCCAAATTAATCTGTTCCCTAAAAAACTAGAAATTATGAACGCCTAGATCATATCATCTAATTTTCAATTTGAATCAATGGAAATAAAAATGGCTTTTTCTCTTGAAAAAAAATTCTGTATTGTATACTTGAAATTTGACAAGAGAGTAGGTCTTAAATATTCTCAACACAAAAATAAAATGGTAACTAAGTGAGGTAATGGACGTGTCTTTTTTTTTTTTTCAGAGAGAGAATGCAAGTGAGCGAGGGGCAGAGAGAGAGAGAATCCCAGGAGGGGCAAAGGGAGGGAGAGAGAGAGAGAGAGGAACAGAGGGAGAGGACGAGAGAGAGAGAGAGAGAGAGAGAGAGAAGAGAAGGAGAGGAAGCAAGGGAGAGGACAAGAGACAAAGAGAGAGACAGAGAGAAGCGGGGCTCAAACGAGGTGATGGATGTGTTAACAAACCTTATGATAATCATTTCAATATATATATATACACACACACACATATACACATATATATACACATACAGACACACACACAAACACATATACAAATGTCAAATCACACCGCACACCTTAAAATTCCACATTGTTATTTGTAAAATATATATCGATAAAGCTGGAAATGAAAAATATTTGTGTCTTGGTGCAAAAAGAAAAAGAAACATTTGGATACATAAATTTTAAGTATAAAAAAACCTTTTGCATTTGTAAAATTTTTTTTAATGTTTTTATTCATTTTTGAGACAGAGAGAGACAGAGCATGAGCAGGGGACGGATAGAGAGAGAGAGAGGGAGACGCAGAATCTGAAGCAGGCTCTGGGCTCTGAGCTGTCAACACAGAGCCCAACACGGGGCTCAAACTCAGACTGTGAGATCATGACCTGAACCAAAGTCGGACGCTCAACAGACCGAGCCACCCAGGCGCCCCAAAAACCTTTTACATTTCTAAATAAAATTAAAATTAAAACTAAAACTGGGGAACAGACTTCACGGTAAAATAATTTTTTTTATTCAAACTGACAACCAATCTAGTCATTTACCAAGGATAAGTGCTATATTTCATTTATTTTATGTATGTATACATAGAAGTATGTATGTATGTATAGGCTTATAAATAGAGGCATTATTAAAGCCTAAAAAAAGATTCTGTAATTATTGAAAAAGTTTGGTCATTCTGGATGACAATGTAGCCTTCAGCTAACAAAGCTAAAATTTGTTAACTGGCCAGTATTCCAATTGTTGGAATGTAATCAACCATCCCAGCCACAGTATTAAAGGCAAAGCTTTAAATGCACTGAATAACCTAAGAGTGAATGTTAAAAATCAAAGCAAGTTAAAGGTATTCATCAAGTCTGAGAATTTTTTCTGTGGTTCCCTTAAGTCCGCTACGCAGCTGGTTGGGCTGGAATGTTAATGAACATGACCATTACCAACATTTATATTACCGACCTTTTCAGTGTGGTACTCGTGAGAAATGGAAACACCAAAGTTCAAGTTTTGAAACTGCTTTTGAGTGTGTCTGGAAATTCAGCCACAGCAGAAGGACTACTGAGTACCTAAGGACTCATCATTCTGTTCCCCTTTTAAGAGCCACCCAGCAAAGGAAATTCTTGAGTATTTCTGTCAGAATAAAAACTATTGCCTCAACACCCAAGGCCATTGAGCTTCTCCAGCTACTTTCACTAAAGGTTCGCCGTTCTTCCTGTTCTATGGAGAAGACTGTCCAGGAAACAAGAGCTTTAGTTTATCCTCATGATGTAGATGTGAAGGAAAAAGATGTCACAGTAACAAAGTTCTGGTTAGTCGTATGTTTCCAAAGAGTAATGCAGTATGGCGCTGAACACACATTATAAATTTCTTCTTTTCTATCTTTCTTGTGAAGGAATTCTTTCGGCAGCTGAATTTAAACAGTAAACGTCATGTCTCGTCAACACAGCTAAAACTTGGCATGCTCGTCGAGTTTATGGACCATTTTACTGATACCAGATGAATATTAGAACCTGTACTAAAAACATATATTTCTTTTATTTTGCCGTCTACATTGAGATATCGTAGTTACTTCCTCTACAGGAAGTGACAGTGACCTTTTTACGCAGAAGCTACGCTTTTACCGTTCAAAGTGATCCAAGACCACGTTAGCATGTCATGACCTCGTTGGTTTAGAACTGTCATAGGAATGACAACATTCTTCGAGTAATGATGAGATCCTGAGCGTTCGGGCTCAACTGCCAACCCAGGCACAGAGCATTCCAAAATCCAATTGTCTGCACTAGTCCATGCAAAATGTAAACTTGAGGAGAAGGCGCTTCCTGGGACTCTCCCACTGCCACACAATGTGCCAGTATGTAAAGACATTATGAATAAAAGGCTGAGTATAATCCAAACGCCCATCGATAGACAACTGAGTACATCACTTATCCAGTCTTTGAAAAGATGAAGGTCTGGATGTGCTAATGTGGAAAAATATCCATGAAATATTATTTTTTAAACACACATTGTAGAAGAGTATGCTTGCTCTGATCCTATGTATACGTTTTAAGTGAAAACTACATTAATATACATTAACATTTCTGGAATGATCCACAAACTCCAGTAGGACTCGAGAGTGGAGAAAGGACTTTTCCATGTAAACCCTCTTTTACTGCTTGGATTTTTCATTAGGAGACTATATTTCATAACTTTGTAGTAAAAATATTTTTCTAGTAAAAATATTTTTTAATTAACGTTTCCAAACTCATTTAGGTAATAAATGGCAGACTCAGAGGGGCGTCCGACTTCGACTTCGGTCATGATCTCACAGTTCGTGGGTTTGAGCCCCGCCTCAGGCTCTGTGCTGACAGCTCGGAAGCTGGGGCCTGCTGCGGATTCTGTGTCTCCTTCTCTGTCTGCCCCTCCCCTGCTCACTCTCTCTCAAAAATAAATATACATTAAAAATGTAAATAATAAATAACTAAATGAATAAATACAAAAAGAAATGGCAGAGTTGGTAGGTAAGTCTGTGCCTTCAGAATCCACACACACTGATCTTTCCCCTGTTACACGGGTAAGTAAAGTAAACACTACCAATAAGTAGAACGACCTTGCCAGTTGACATCCATTCAGGACATGTTGTAACGGACAATTTCAGTTTTCAAATGAATGGGTACTAAATCTTCAACTCTCCAGCCTAGGTTTAACTAATTATATACATTAAGAGATAAACAATGAAAGAATGGTGACTATAACTGTCTCATATGCTGAGTGAATGTCCATGTTTTTAAAGCTCACAGATGTTTACAAAACGGAGTTACTTTTCTATCATACAGATTTTCTCAGCTTAAATTCCAAGGACTCATGGCTTTTTTCACCAGTATTTTACTCGAACATCGGTGTGCCCATGAGGCCCTCTTCACCTCCTGTTCTTTAGCTTTATTTCTAATCGAGAGTACTGCAAAAGCCACAAACATGTGAACCTTGACGGGATGCTGTTCCCACAAGAAATCGTCTGAATACTTCTCTCCAACCAAACAATAGTCACCCACTGCAGCAGGAGGACTGCGGAGTAGAATGGCCCGGGAGAGGTAATTCAGCACTTCCGCCTCGCATGAAAGAGCGAGGAATGCGAGCAAACGTGCTGTGTTTGAGGTCATCTCCACTGCCTTGCCGGCCCTGCGCACGAAATAAAAAAGAGGTCTGGCTCGAGCCGACGGATGCTGCCAGGTTTCCTGTCCACACCTTATCATCTTAAACAGCAGTTGACTCTTTGATGTTTGTAAGAGAAGAGAAGAACAAAGCGGAGGAAATTGTTGAAATTACTTTCAGGCTGCGTTTTGTTTTTTCCTTCATTTGCTTGCTGTCCCCCTTCCAAGGATAGTGTCGCTTCCTAATGTGAAAGCAAGAGAGATAATAACACCTCAACAGTGACTGTCATCCAAAAGAATGGGCTAATTTCATATCTGTGGAGTGTATCTTTAACTCTGAGTGGGAATGAGCAGATTACAGGATTTTTTTTCCATTTTTTACAGGGAGAGGGAATAATTAGTTTGCTTTTATGAAATAAATTGCTTGTGTTTACAGAATAAAAACTTCAATACATAATACTGAAATGCTATAAAATTAGCTCCATTTCTATGCATTCTGAATGTTTTCATTTTCAATGGATCTCATTTTTTCCTATTAAGAAATATTGTTGTACGTGGGGATTTATTACATAATTATGATTTTCTGAGAAATGTCACTGCAATGAGATCATTCCAAACTTTGTTTCTCCTTCAGCTGTAAGATTTTGTTTTATTTTCCTCTTGATTAAGAAATCAGCAGGTTACCCAAATCAAACATTCATTATAGCCCATTCAAATTCATTCATACAGCTCACAATTTGCTCCATTAATATCTCATTTAGGGAAATATATAGAATACAAGTGTCTGTGTGTGACAATGCTGTCACCCACCACATTGCCCAATACATCCAAAGATGCTCCATTAGACAGGGTTTCCTTTAATCATGACGGATCCCGTGGGACGCACTTACCAAGTACTTAAACCATTCACTCTTTCATTCCCAAAATCCAAAGATATCTAAATGTTCACCGCCTTTCTCGGGAACACGATGTCCTCATGAGATTACTTTGGTCTCTCAGTCCTCTTCACACAGTACTGGCAATGTAGAAATGCAAGATGGCCAAACATTCAGCCATGAAAGCCTGCCTATTTGAGCCACAAGCCAGTCAATTCAATTAATTCCATTCCCATCGCTTCAGTGACACCTCCCTGCAAAATGCTGAAAGCCTGAATAGAAAGCCCCAACATTAGACATTAAAATACATCTTAAAGAAATACTCGAGTCAAAACTGAAGACACTTTAGTTCGATTCAGACTCCTACTATCCTTCTTCATGCCTCATCATTAATTCAAGCTGCTAGAATCATCCTAAATGGTATGTTCTGCAGCTCTCCCCTCCTTTCCCTTTCTTTAAAAAAAAAATTAATGTTTATTTGAGAGAGAGAGAGACAGACAGAGAGAACGAGCAGGGGAGGGGCAGAGAGAGGGAGTCACAGAATCCGAAGCAGGTTCCAGGCTCCGAGCTGTCAGCACAGAGCCCCACGCAGGGCTCGAACCCACAAACTGTGAGATCATGACCTGAGCCGAAGTCGGACGCTTCACTGACTGAGCCACCCAGGCGCCCCTCCTCCTTTTCCTTTCTCTTACTACTCCTACCGCACCCTTATTAATATCCTCTCTTCAGAAATATGGCAATTATCTTAACTACGCTTCCCAAGCTTGCTCCTCTGGAACACTGGGTTCCATGAAATAAATGACATTCAAAAGGAGTTCCACTTGAGAAACTTGGGCTTAAATGTTTATGTTTTTTTCACTGCCGTATTTCTGAGAGCCTTGAAATTGCTAATTTTATTGACTAGCTAACCTATGTTCCAGGCTTTCTGCTAGATCTTATGTTTCTCCTCCTGACGACTGTGTTGTTGTTACTCTCTGTTTTACAGATCACACAGCTAGTAAGCGGTGAAGCCAGGATTTGATTCTAGCTTTCTCACTCCAAAATCCCTGCTCTTTTCATATTTCCCTCTTTGGCCTGAGACATCATACCATTTCCTTAAAAGTCGCCCTGTATTCATTAGCTACATGTTTCTTTCTCTTAATAAAAAGTGAACATCTTGATATTTTTAATAGAGAGAAAATTAATTTTGCTTTCTGATGGAGTTAATATGGGAGAGGTTAATGGTGTACATCTTTGCGTCAGACGATATTATTCAAATTTGGTTTCTGCAAGTCACTAGCTACATAACAAAGGTAAGTCCTTAGTCACTTAAAACTTAGTTCTTCCTCTGTACAATGGGTGAAATATTTATTTCGGGAAGATATTTGTGAGGCTTAAATGTAATTATGTACGTAAAGTGCTTAGAGCACTTGGACACATAATCAGTATTCGATTATAATATTATCATTAATAAACAATGATAACATCATGATGTCCCTAAGACTCACTTGCCTGGGTTTCTTAATCAAAACTGGATTGCCTATTCTTTTTTTTTTTTTTTTTTTTTAATGTTTATTTATTTTTGAGACAGAGAGAGACAGAGCATGAGCAGGGGAGGAGCAGAGAGAGAGGGAGACACAGAATCTGAAACAGGCTCCAGGCTCTGAACTGTCAGCACAGAGCCTGACGCGGGGCTCGAACTCATGAACTGTGAGATCATGACCTGAGCCGAAGTCGGACGCTTAACCGACTGAGCCACCCAGGCGCCCCGGGATTGCCTATTCTAATTCAGTTAGCTTTTATTTGAAATTTTTAGAACAAATTGACAAATGGTTTCTAATGCTATTAAAAGAGAACAATTTAAATAAATAATACATTAAATACTCAACTTTGATCCTAAATTTAGAATTGCAATTTGTCCAGCCTATCCTTCAAGTTTCTGAACCGAAAGCTATTTTAGTTTTGCAACGAGGTAGCCCCTAAACAGGAAGATTTAACTTTCGATGTGGATCTTACTATTTGAGATGATCTAGCACAGAGTACCAGCTTGGTCTTATTAAATTAAGACATTCAGGATGTTGACTTTCCTTCCTGTAAACATTTTTATTTGAAAACTGCAAAACGATCTTATATTCCATATCTTACTATCAATTTTAAAAGAGATTTTGAAAAAATATACAATTTTGAAAATGAAAATTTATAAAATTATTAAGTACATTGAAGAAAATGCCATTGACATTTTGAGATCTATTTAATAACCAATTTTAACAAAACCCCATCAAATTGAGCCTCACTTATCCCGAATTTATAACCCTCTGAGACAAAGACCAGAATAAAGTTTTTAAAATAACCTCATGAGGGGCGCCTGGGTGGCTCAGTCGGGTGAAGCGTCCGACTTCAGCTCAGGTCACGATCTCACGATTTGGTTTATGAGTTCGAGCCCCGTGTCTGGCTCTGTGCTGACAGCTCAGAGCCTGGAGCCTGCTTCCGATTCTGTGTCTCCCTCTCTTTCTGCCCCTATCCCGCTCATGCTCTGTCTCTCTGTCGGTCTCTCAAAAATAAATAAACATTAAACAAATTTTTTTATTAAATAAAATAACCTCATGAGGGGATGCCTGGCTGGTCAGTGGAGCATGCAATTCCTGATCTCAGGGTTGGGAGTTTGAGCCCCACCCACATTGGGTGTAAAGATTACTTAAAAATAAAATTAAAAAAGTAACCTCATGAGGATTCACTGTTATTTGGTGTGTGCTTTTCAATGTAGTAATAATCAGAACAGCAGATCTTAGGGTATAATATAAACCAGGAACTGCTCTAACTGCTATACATAGATTAACTGAATCTTCAAAAACATCTTCCAAGGTGGATACTAGTGTTACCCCCACTTTACATATGAACTGACTGAAGGAAAGAAAGATTGTCAGTTACCCAAAGCCCTAAAACTCATAATGGCAGAACCCGGCTCTTTTAATCCAGACGAGCTAACTCCAGTCTCTGTACGTTTATCTGCTGCACATTGACTGATTTATTCTCAGAGTTTTGCAGAAAGTAAACCTGCTTACAATGTTTTATACCTTGAAATTGGTCTAACCCAGAATACAACTTTCCAGTTGGTCCCAATATTTTACTACTCAATGTTCATTCATTTGTATTTAAAGAACACGATTCTTTGGTCTACATTCCGAAGAACCTCATCAGAGATACTGCTGACACTTTTATGGACACGAGTCTCGATATTTATTTAGCTTATCGCAGTTCCAATTTTTATCAAGAATCTTCTGGAGACAAGCATAACACGGTATGTGTCCAATGCCAATACATGTTTTAAGATTGAAGCAGTCCGTTTTCTCTAAAGCCACCTGGAAAGATACATCTTGTCTCTTATCATGAGAAAAGTAGCTTATTGTTTGCAAGAGCTCCAAGCAATAGTAAAGTCCAGAAGCTGAGAGTTGAAACAAACAAGGCAAAATATTGGCAAGGAAGAATTTGTATCTGCAAGTTCTGAGTTGAACATTTTACTTTCATAGTATATTTTGGACCGAACATAGATATACGTAACTTGATATTATTAGTTTTCTCAGAAACGCTCACACCCATTTTCCAAAATGCAATCATACTTTATTCTCTTCTTCCTTGGGATCAAAAATCTTGATCTTTCTTTAACTGGATCCTAGGGAAGCATTTATCAAAGAGTGTTTAAAGGGATATTGGTAAGTATTCAGGGCAGAAAAGTGTTTTGTAGTCAAATAAGTTTTGGAGAAACTAGGTTAAATGAAGTTAACCAGGCTTATGTACTGCGGGATTTGCCGCCATTAGATACTAATACCTAACAACCCCCAGAGTGGAATAAATGAAGAAACCCTCAAAACTTCGGACCACACGGTTTTTCTTTGTTGCATGCCAATGTGAGAAAATTACTTCACAAACAAGTTTTGGGAATCAATGGCGTGACACCATAAGTCACTAAAATTGGAAGAGGGTAAAGAAAAATCCCAAGTGCTGGTTTAGAAACTTCCTGTGTTAGAAACTCATTTTCGAGTGGAGATGCACCAAGGAGGATTCTTGGAAATATATTTTCCAAAGTTCTACACTGAGAAATCTAGGACAAAGACCAGGATCCCATATTTGGTGTGGGAGTGGGGTCTTTCCTTTCATTTTTGAAGCAAAGCTAGGCTTTAGCACCATCACATAAGGGAAACACAACTGCTTCATAGCCTAAGGCATACTGACACCACCTCTCCCCAATTTTATATATACTGTGATAAACACAATAGCCCTCCCAAAGATGTCTACGTCTTAATCCCCAAAACCTTTGAATATGCTAACTTAGATAGCAAAAAAGACTTTGCAGATATGATTAAGTTCAAGATCTTGCAATAAGATTATCCTGGCTATCAGGTTGGATCTAATGTAACCACAGGGTCCTCATAAGTAGAAGCAGGAGAGTCAAAGCCAGAGAGAGATTTAAAGATGCCACGCTTCCGTCTTTGATGATGGAGGAAGGAGCCATGAACCAAGGATCATAGGCAGCCTGTTAGAGCCTGGAAAAGGCAAAGGAATGGATTTCCTCTTAGAGCCTCCAGAAGGAACACATCTTGCGGATTCCTTTCTTTTAGCTCAGTAAGATACATTTTGGACTCTGACCCCCGGAACTATAAGATAATAAATGTGTATTGTCCTAAGCCACTACGCTCGTGGTAATATGTTACAACGGCAAGAGAAAATTAATGTATATACAGATGTAACTGCATTCCACACCTTTCAGCCACGGGAAGCCAAATTATTGTTTTGATATAACATAAATTCTGCCAATTTACAATCTTGCTAGTCTTAATAGTAAGAACAGAGGGGAGAGACTAGCAAACCATGTTAGTGACACAGAAGCGAGAATATTTAAGTTACTTGGCAAGGTTCCCAAAGGTAGTGACTCCAAAATTAAGCCCCTTTTACCCACATCGATTCCCTCTCTCATCATACCACGTAACTATCACCATGCTTAGTTTCCTGCTTTACATTAGGATTACGATATAGGGGAAAAGTGAAAATGTGGCAATGGTTCAGTCTGGAAAAGGATTATCATCGACAAGACTAATACAATATAGTACTACAGTCGGAGGGAAAGAAAAAGAAAAGAACACTGTTCCCAGAAGAAGGACATGACGGACCAGTGGAACCAGCACTACATATGGTGTGGCAGAAACGCTCATAAGGGTCACACATGTGAAACTGACTCACACGGTGCCTAAGACGAAGGTTTACTCAGAACTTCAGAGTACATCTCCTTCACCCACCCCACCGGATTAACACAAAACTCTACACTAAAGGCGTAACACGAGAAAGGCATACCCGCATCCAAATATAAGTGGGAAAAAGTTTCCCTCAGTATGTATCATCCTACACAAAATATCAAGAGTTCAACCAAAAAATTACAAGGCACGTCAAAAAGCAGGGAAAAAACCTCCAGTCTGAAGAGAAAAGTAATCATCAAAATAAAACTCAGGTATGACACAGATATTGTCATTATCAGTGAATTTTACATAACCATGATTAATATATTAAAAGAGCCACAACAGAACTGAGAAAACATGAATAGACACGTAATTTCAGCAAAGTGACCGAAACTGTAAGAAAACAGAAGGAATCTGCTTGAGATTCTCTGTCTTCTTCTCTGCCTGCCCCTCCCCCACTCATGCTCTTTCTCTCTCTCTGTCTCTCTCTCTCTGTCTCTCCAAAAAAATAACAAAAAAAAGAAAAGAAAAAGAAGAAAATGGAGGTGCTAAAAATGAAAAACCCACTAACACAGATGAAGAATTCCTTGGATGGACGCATCAGTAAACACTTGAAGACAGGTCACTAGAAATTAGCAAAACATGGAGGGGAAAAGAAGAGCATCTAGAAGTTGTGGGTCTAATATCTGCATCGCTAGAATCTCAGTAGAAGAAAGAAAGACTAAGACAGAAGAAACATTTGAAGAAATAAAGGTGGCGTGTAGGGGATAAGCTGAGGAATCCCCCGGGCTTACACCAATGGGTTGACAAGGCATAAAGAAATACACAGCCATAAAATGCTCACACCCGAGTTTGGGTAAACCAGACTGGCACCCCAAGAGGAGGGGGTGAAAGGCAACCCGAGAATAGGGAGGCACAAAAGTGCCAGGAATAGGGAGGTGCAAAGGCACCCAAAATAGAGACGGGGTGCAGAGCCCCCAGAATAGAGAGGGAGAGGCAAAAGCCCGAAATAGAAATGGCGCAAAGGTGCCCAATACACAGGTATATGAAATAAACAAGATTAGATGTTCAGGGTAGAAGCACCCCCAATTTAGTACTATAGCAGAAAAGCTGCTTTCACAAGAGAATAGGACCAGCTGAGGTAAACTGGTGAATTGGACTATGGACCCCTGCGCTGCAGGCCAAGCAGCCCGGAGTAGAGATGGCTAACAAAAGAATAGGTGCCTTGTCAACCCTGAGGTGACTCCCCCAATCTGTCTCATCCCCTAGGCTGGCTGAGGTAAACAGAGGTGCTGCCTCATGTCCGCTGTAAACAACCCTCCTCCCGACTGCCTGGCGCCCGGATTTTGTTTTGTATTAACCCAGACCCCTAACCACAAATATCCTCAAGACCCCCTTTCCCTCACGTCCACAAGTTAATGTTCACAGATTCATTGTCCCTTTGTGTACGTCCATCACCTTGTTTGTAAGCCTTCTGATCCTAATAAAAACGGGGCAAGGACCCTTACTCAGGGCTCCTGTCGTTTCCCAGACATCAGCCATCTCTCGCTTTCAATCCTGTATCCCACTCTTTTGCTGGACAAGACAGAACTTTAGACCCAGAGTCTACGACAGTGTAGCATTTTCTAAAATTATTAATAGATAACAAAATTAAAGCTCCAAGAAATACAGAAAACAGTAAGCAGGATAAATATAAAAACATTTAAGCATGTAATATTCAAACTTCTGAATACTAAAGACAAAGATACAGACTTGAAGGCAGCCAGAGAAAAAAAGGAAAATTACTACTGAGGAAGACAGATGATAATTACAACAAACACCTCATCAGAAAACATATTACAAAGAAATCAGTAAAATAACACATTTAAAACACTTAAGAGGGGCTCCTGGCTGGCTTACTTGGAAGAACATGCGACTCTTGATCTCAGGGTTGTGGGTTCAAGCCCACTGTTGGGTGTACATATTACTTAAAAATCAAATCTTAATAAATAAATAAATCAAAATGCTTAAACAACAACAAAAAACAACACACTCAATACTCTGAGAACACTAATCAGAATAAATAGAAAAGAATTTTGTCAATCCTCAAAAAACTAAAAATAGAACTACCCTATGACCCAGCAATTGCACTACGAGGCATTTATCCATGGGATACAGGTGCTGTTTCAAAAGGACACACGCACCCCCATGTTTATAGCAGCACTATCAACAGTAGCCAAAGTGTGGAAAGAGCCCAAATGTCCATCGATGGATGAATGCATAAAGAAGATGTGGTATATATATATACATATGTATATATACATACATACATATATACATATGTATATATGTATACATATACATACATATATACATGTATATATGTATATATATATATACATATATATATATATACATATATACATACAATGGAGTATTACTTGGCAATCAAAAAGAATGAAATCTTAACCATTTGCAATTACATGGATGGAACTGGAAGGTATTATGCTAAGCAAAATTAGAGAAAGACAAATATCATATGACTTCATTCATATGAGGACTTTAAGAGACAAAACAGTTGAATATAAGGGAAGAGAAGCAAAAATCATATAAAAACAGGGAGGGGGACAAAACAGAAGAGACTCTTAAATATGGAGAACAAATACAGGGTTGCTGGAGGGGTTGTGGGAGGGGGGATGGGCTAAATGGCTAAGGGGCATTAAGGAATCTTTTCCTGAAATCATTGTTGCACTATACGCTGATTTGGATGTAAATTTAAAATAAATTTAAAAAAACGAATTTTGTCAGATACATGCATGATTTGCAAATTTTTTTTCCTCTAGCTTGCCTTTTCATGGGGCTTGAATTCATGACCCTGAGATCAACAGTTGCACACTCTACTGACTGAGCCAGGCAACTGTATCTAAAATTTTTAGTTTTGATAAAGTATAGTTTACTATTATGGTGTTTGTCTTTGACCTATTTCATTTAGCATAGTACTCTCTGGGTCTATCCATGTTGTCACAAATGGCAAGATTTGGTTCTTTTTTATGGCTGGGTAATATTCCACTGTGTATATCTATATACCACATCTTCTTTATCCATTCATCCACTGATGGACACCGAGGTTGTTTCCATATTTTGGCTATTGTAAGTAATGCTGCAACAAACACAGGGATCCATATATCTTTTCAAATCAGTGTTCTACTTTTTTCTTTTTATAAATACCCAGAAGTAGAATTGCTAGATCATAGGGCAGTTATATTTTTAATTTTTTGAGGGCTCTCCATACTGTTTTACATAGTGGATGAAGCAACTTACATTCCCACCAAGAGTGCTCAAGGGTTCCCTTTTCTCTACATCCTCACCTACATTTGCTATCTCATTCCTTTTTATGCCTGAATAGCACTCCATTGTTTGTATACACATGTTGTTTATCCATTTTTACATCAATGAACACTTGCGTTGTTTCTACCTTTGGGCTCTTGTGGAAAATGCTGCAATGAGTATTGGCACCTATCTTTTTTTTATTATTATTATTTCTGAGAGATAGAGAGAGACAGAGACAAGCAGGGGAGGGCAGAGAGAGAGAGAGGGAGACACAGAATGTGAAGCAGGCTCCAGGCTCTGAGATGTCAGCACAGAGCCTGACGTGGGGCTCGAACTCACGAGCCATGAGATCATGATTTGAGCCAGAGTCGGACACTTAACCGACTGAGCTACCCAGGCGCCCCCGGCACATGACTATCTAATGGAACATCTGTTTTCCACTCTTTTCAGTGTGTATGTAGGTGTGGAATTGCTAGGTCATACGGGAAAGCTATGTGTAGCCTTTCGAAGAACTGCCAATCTGTTTTCTGCAATGCCTGCACCATTTTATGTTCCCTCCAGCAATGTACCAGGGTCCCAATTCCTCTACATCCTTGCTTACACTTACTATTTCCATTTTTTCTTATTTTAGCCATCCCGGTAGACATGAAGCGGTACCTATTATGACTCTGATTTGCATTTCCTAAGTACTAAGGACTTTGAGCAACTTTTCAAGTGCTTATTTGTCCATTTGTAGATCATCTTTGTAGAAATGTCTATTCAAGTCGTTTGCCCTGATTTTAATTGTCGTGTTTGGGGGTTTTTTGTCGTTGATTTTTAGTTCTTTCTATACTCTGGATATCATACCCTTATCAGTTATATGATTTGCAAATACTGTCTCCCATTCTGTAGATTATCTTTCTACTTTCTTGATAGTGTCCCTGAATGTGCAATTTTTTGGATATCGATGAAGGTAAATTTATCTACTTTTTCTTTTGTTACTGGTGTTGTTTGTATCATATCTAAGAACCTTCTGCCAGCTTTAAGCTCATGAATATTTACCACTTTGTCTTCTTCGAAGAGTTTCATGGTTTCAGCTCTCATATTTATGTACCATGTAGTGGCCAGTCTGGAAACCGGGCAACGGTCTATTACTTCCAGGCTCAAAGCCTTTGATATGCTGCTTAGGCGCAGACCCACGCATACACAGCTTTGGAGTGAGTCCAGGAGTCTATTAACAACTTCATGAGTTCGCTTTCTTAAGCTCCTCCCCTTCTCTGCAATCTCCCCACTATTTTTGGATTCTCTTTAGAATCCTTCTGCCAGAAAACTGGGACTTTATTTACCTTGCTATGCCACACTCTTCTCCAACATCTGAGACTAAAATTGGAATGAGAGAGAGAGATAAACTATTAATAGACATCTGTCCCACAGTTTGGGGAGCTCGGTTCTTCTGACTGGGGAGGAAGAATCGTTTCTCTCAGATGTTTAGATGCTGATTTAACTCACTATGGGGTATATGCAAACGTTGGGAGACTATTGGCAGTATGGAGGAATTAGCTACTATTACCAACTGTATGGATACGTTTCAAAGGCATTATCCTTAGCAGAACAATGTTTGCATTTGTATGGAAAATTTGTATGCAATTCTAGAGTAAACAACATAATGTATGGTAATAGCGACAGAAAGCACAGCGTATCTGCTGAGCCAGGGAATATGGGGATTGACTATAAAGAGACGCAAAGGATTATGTTGAGGTGGTGTAAGTATTGTATCTTTTTATTATGCGGTAATGACTGACAAAGATTCTCTCTTTAACCAAACTCTAATCAGGCTGTGCTAAGAAATGTTTCAAGTAGGCCTCCACTTTTGAACTTCGGTGTTCATCTCTGCACTGCGCTAAAATAGCAAGACTCTTAGGCCAGTTTAGCCAGAATCCCTCATTCTCCCCATCTAATCACCCCTGTGATCTGATGGAGCTCCTCACCTCCTACCATCCCCCAGAGGTAAGGGCCTGTCTTCAGCCAGAATCCCGTTAGGTCGGCGCAATCCCCCCTATTCCTCATGTTTGCCCTTAGCAGTTTTCCATCCATGAGCCCTGGCCCTGCTCCTTGGCTAGTATTCAAAGTTGAGCCCAATCTCCCACCCCCCCGCCCCCCGGGCAGGGACCCATGGCAGCGATCCCTACGCCTATCATAGTATTCCTGAATAAAGACTGCCTTACTGTTCTTTTACATGGCTCATGCATAATTTGCCCTTTAGTATTAGTGACATAAACGTATCGTGATTCATCAAAATGTACACTTAAAATAGGTGCATTTTAAGTAAATTATTCCTCAAATAGTTATATTTTTAAATGAGAACAAAAAACCCAGAATGAAAAAAGGCTGCTGAACGAAAAACATTAATTTTTCCCCAAGGCCCTGGGCCGTAAACACTTACAGGAACCCATTTTGATGCTAGCTACAAAAAAAAAAAACTAGAAAGTATTGGCATTCTCTGGAACGGTGAAAATTAAGGATGTTATGGATGCAAAGTATCAAGTATAAACTTAGCTACAGATGAAGTCGTTTTTTTTTTTTGCAAAATAAACTTAATAACCTCCACATGATTCTGTATTTTTGTGGACCCACAAAACGGAAAATGAATGGATCGTTATAATGTAATTAATCGTGTACTTTATAGTATTACATTTGCAATGATAAATTCAAACCCAGTGACAAAAATTGTTATAAAAATATTATTGAATTCTATATATCTCAAACAAACTCCATAACTGAAATGCAGCTTCTTTATTAATATTTACAAAGTTAAAACGGAATCTTGTTTAAGTTAGTTGCTTGTTATTACACTTGATTTACTCAGAAACCAGAAGTTCTTCTTTTGGCCACTAGATAGAGCTTTGATATTAATGTAAATCTATTGAAAGCTTGATAGTTGTCTCCTATACATGCATTGCTTTGCCTCTAAACATTTTGCTTCCAGACCTGTTTAAGCAGGTTCTGAAAAGACATTTAACTTTGCCCGCTGTCAGCTAAACCATGAGTTAGAAATTCCCTTCCCACAAGGCATGCTACTTAGCGTTTCGTCCATAGCTTTTTGAGGAAATGAGATGAGAATCCATCGATTGTCCTCAAGAAGGTCTAGTGTCAAAGAAGTGACACTGGACCGGTTGAAAGAATAATTAACGATTCCTAATTATCTGTGTCACAGCCACACTTATTAGACTAGTTCAGATGAAACTGATTCCATAAAATTATAATCTTTGGGAAAATTCAGTTGGAACATTACGAATGTTGACAGTAAGTATCTTCAGCAGCCCCCCTCACTCTCTGCCCATTCCCCACTCTCTCTCTCTCAAAATTAAATAAACATTAAAAAGAAAAAAACTATAGGTCTGAAATTACTTCAGCACTGGGACTGGAGAAGCAAGTAAACACTCACACCTGGCCTAACAATTCTCCCTAACTGGGGGGAATTTCCATAGTTTCTACTGCTGAAAATATAAAAGACCCCAAAATATGGAAAAATTACATCCTACATTTTCAATAAATGTAAGGTAAAGCTCACATTTATAGCTTTCCCTGCAAAATTATATTCCAACATTGGCGAGAGCTATAAGTGAATCGAAGTACCTAGAAATAAAGGCAAGACACCAAATTTTATACAAAGTCAATCACAAATACATTTCAACATAAAGACATGTATATATCAAATTAATTGGATTGTTTTGGGGTGGTTGGGGCTATGGCTGTGTTTATTTTTCACTTTCTATTTGCTATCTTTTAAAATGTGACTTTATCATTTTAAATTGGGAAAGTACAGGGCACCTGGGTGGCTCAGTCAGTTGAGCATGCGACTTCGGCTCAGGTCATCATCTCTTGGTCTGTGAGTTCGAGCGCCGCGGCGTCGGGCTCTGTGCTGACAGCTCGGAGCCCGGAGCCTGCTTCGGATTACGTGTCTCCTTCTCTCTCTACCCCTTCACTGCTCACTCTCTCTCTCTCTCTCTCTCTCAAAAATAAACATAAAAAAAAAAAAGGAACCGAGCTGAGATCAAGAGCCAGATGCTTCACTGACTGGGCCAACCATGTGCCCCTAAGATGACTATCTATGAACAAAAACGCATCTGAGAAAGATCAGGAGTCCACTTAAGAAGCTTCGGCAACACAGTGGAACGAAAAACCTGAGAATAACTGCACAATAAAGGGCAGAAAGAACACTTCAATTTGCCCACATCTTCCAGTCCCCCAAGCTGGCACTGCTCTGGACCAAGGGAGAAACCCACAGTCAACAGAGTTCCCCACCACCAGCAAAAGGAGAGCGGGCAGCTCCTGGGTGCCTCAGCCGGTTAAGAGTTTGACTCTCGATTTCAGCTCAGGTCCTGATCTCAGGTCTCATGAGTTCAAGCCACGAGCTGGCTTGGAATTCTCCCCCTGTCTCGGCCCCGCCCCTGGCTTGCACTTTCTCTATCTCAAAATAAATAAATAAACTTTAAAAACAGAAAGAAAGGGAGAGCGGGATGAGGGGCCAGGATCGCCAGCCTTTCGTGGCACCGCACACAGGCCTCACTTAGGTTTCCCCTTGACCGAGAACAAGAAGGTTGGTGGTAAGCAGTGTCGGCCACGGTGGGATCCGGGTCCCCGGGGCCCTGCTCCGCAAAGGACCCCGGCAGCCCGTGCCGCTCAGGACCTCAACGGCCCTTGGGGATGCGGCGGACCCCCTCAGCTTTCGTCACCAAGGACCTCCTCGCGGACCCCAGCCGGCTGTCACGCGGAAGAACCCAGCGGCTCTCGCGGCCGAGCAGACGCCAGTCTTCTGGCTCCCTCCCCAGCCCCGCCCCTCCCCCCACCCCACCCCCGCCGCTGGAGCCCAGGCTCCCCGCTGGCAGCCAGCCCCGCCTCTGCAGCCGCGTGCGTGCACAACGCCCGCCTGGACCCCCACGCCTGAACCCCCACCGCCGTGCCTGCCCCCACGGCCAGCCCTCGCGGTGAGTCACCTGCAGGCCGCCCGCCTGACAGCGTCACCGGCCTCCAACCGGTCCCCGGGCTGCGTCGGTACCCCGGACGGGCCCCGCGGCTGCCGGTGCGCCCGCGGTCCAACCCGGCCCCGCTGCCGGCCCAGGCCCCCCTGCCCCAACCGCACGTGTGTCTGCAACCCACCCCTGCAGGCGACCGGGGGCGCGCGCAAGCAGATCTGGCCACCGCCGCTGCCCCCCCTGGTCCCTAGCCACCGGACCTGGAGGTACTTCTCAGGATCTCAACGACCCTTGTAGCCACTGCAGATCACCTGCAGCCCTGGCCGAGGATAAAGCAATCGGCGATGTCGGTGGACCCCAGCGGCCCGAGCGGATGACACACGTGCGAACACGGAGCCGCCGCGCGCTTCGGTATCCGGTGCCCGGGGCCACTAGACCTTGAGTCACGGCAGGCTCCAGAGTGCCTCCGCCCAGGTGAACGTCTTCTCTTCCCGAAGCCAAACACTATTTGAATATAATTTAAAGGTAAGATTCATCACAGGCGCACTTTTTAAATTCAGGCCAACAACTCAACAGTGCGTGGGGTCGGCAAGCTCTCGGTGAAGGGTCACATAGTAAGTATTTTAGATTTCTGGGCCAAGTGATTTCTGTTCAACTAGTCAACTCCACTTTTGTGGTTTATGTACATAAAGGGCTCAGCGGTGTTCCAATAAAACTTTATTCATATACGAACAGGCGGCTGGCCCGTGGGCCACAGCTTGTTGACCTCTGCTTAATGGTGGAGATTAAATGGAATAAAAATACACGACCAAAAAGCAAGCATAGGAAGAGGAACAAAAGATACACAGAGCAGTAACCAATTATAAGTAACCAATTATAGTTTCATTAAGCGTAATATTCCCCGAGTGCCAGGGTGGCTCAGTCAGTTGAGCGTCGGACTCTTGATTTTGGCTCAGGTCCTGATCTCGTGGTGATGAGGTCGAGCCCCACGTCAGGCTCTATGCTGGGCATGGAGCCTGCATAAGCCTCTCTCTCTCTCCCCCTCTGCCCCTCACCCCTCCATTCTCAAAAATAATTTTAAAAATTTTAAAAAGGCAAGACACAAATAGAAGCTGGATATAAGAAATCCTTTTCAAATAAAAGGGAATAGATACATTAAAAATAAAAAGGTTGGGAAAATACACAGAATAAAAAAAATCTAGAGAAAGGTGGAGTAGCTATATTCATATCAGATAAACTACACTTCAGGAGTAATATTACCAGCGATAAAGAGGGACATCACGTATTTACAAAGGGGTTGGTTTTCCAAGACAACATGACAATCCCGTGTGTGTACCCACTTAACAACAAACTTCAAATAACAGACCTAACAGGAGAAATGGACAAATCTATAATTATATTTGGAGACTTCAACACTCCTCTCCTAGTTATGGATGCAATAATTAGAAAGAATAATGAGAAAGAAAACCAGTAATGAGACAGAAGACCTGAACAACACTCGGCTACCTTCTTCTAATGGACGTTTATAGGACACTCCACCCAACAACATCAGAATTACACATATATTCAGTTGAACACAGAACATTTACCAGTGTAGACCACATTCTGGGCCATAAGGAGAAAGCTCGGTGAATTTATAAGGATTCAAATCATACAAAATATTATTTATGACAACAAAGGAATGAAATTAAAATTCCAAAAAGGACAAAACTCAGGAAAACACACAAATGCTTGGAAACTAAAAGATACAACTCAGAATAACCAATAAGTCAAGGAAGAAATCAAAAGGAAAATTAGAAAGCATTTTGAAATGAATGAAAATGAAAACATAGGGGCACCTGGCTGGCTCAGTCGGTGGAACGTGCAACTCTTGATCTCGGGGTCGTGAGTTTGAGCCCTGCGTTGGGTATAGAGATTACTTAAAAGTAAAATCTTAGAAAAAAGAAAAACATAACATATGAACATCTGTGAGATATAACCAAGGCAGTGATTAAATAAAAACTTGGGAGCATTAATGTCCTACATAAAAAGTCTGAAAATTTGAGCAAAATTCTCTCCTTAAGAAACGTTCAAAATTACACCCAGATAGGCAGGAAGTGAATAATAAAGAGCATAACTCAACGAAATTGCAAACTTCACAACTTAAAATATTAATTCCACAGGGCGCCCGAGTGGCTCAGTAGGTTGAGCGTCCAACTTCAGCTCAGGTCATGCTCTCACGGTTCGTGAGTTCAAGCCCCACGTCGGGCTCTGTGCTGACAGCTCGGAGCCTGGAGCCTGCTTCAGATACTGTCTCTCTCCTCTCTCTCTCTCTCTCTCTCTCTCTCTCACACACACACACACACACACACACAAATGGATAAACATTAAGAAAATTTAAATATTAATTCCATATAGCAAAGTAATTTGTATGCCAGGTGATTGCAATGATTTCAATTAGACGCATCCTTCTCTAAAGCCATGTCCCTCTCATCTCAGAAAAGGGACTGTAACTGACTGAAGTCTACTGAGCGGAATGGTGCTCACAAAAGGTATGCAAATCCATTGAACCACCTTGCTACACTCAAAGTTCTCACACAGGCGCACTCAAATTCCCGCTCTGGGATTCGTAAGAGAAAAGAGAACATAGGCTATCACCAACATCTGACCTCTTCACAACTCCTCAGTTGATCATACGGTTATTTGCTGCAGCATAGCAATGGGCTTTTGAGGTCACTACTGTAAAATGCTAAAAAGTAAATTGATTACTTTAATAAAACATATGTTTGGAAACAGTGCACGGCTTCTCACATTTAGAAGAAAGGCTTAAGGAGATTTAACAAAATGCTACTTCGTAAGGCTGTTTCTCCCCCAAGAGTCCTTTCTCATGGGTTTGCATGAAAGGACGTTTATGGTTGCGTACGGTTAAAAAAAATATGTAAAAAAATGCTACTAAATCAAACTCAAATATTATGGAAATTGCCAAAGTTTCCAAAGTGTTGAATTCTGTAAATGCAACCAAGCAGTCACAACAAACTGTTCCACAATTCCAGGTGTATGTTTGATGTTCAAGGAGACAACTAACGACCTTAAAACTCGAATAAATTTAAAAATGCTGTTACCTCTCTTTTAATTAATGTTTTAATTTGCACAACTGTCAGTGAAGAAGAAAACAGAAATCATGCTAATGAAAGCAAATGAGTACATTTCAATAATAAAAGAGAAAACATTAATATTTGTGACTTTAAAACATTGCAAACTATAATTAGTTGTTCTCTAAACTATGCCGAATGTTGCATACAAACTAAACTATTTGCAGATTATGCCTACAGCAACTATGCATTCTTCCATTACCATAATGTTATTTGAAAAAGCATCTCAAATATTATGGATAGTTTTCAAGATCGTATGATTTTTAAAAGTTTGCGAGCCACGATACCATTTGCTAGCATAAAGTTTTATCAGTTGCCGTTGAAAAATTAGACACGTGTTAAGTAGGTGTAAGCGAACTTGCACAGCCCGCCTTGAGAACATCAAGGGAAATTCTTATTGAAACAGAGGTGCTCTGGCTCCTCCTGACTGCTTATAGCAAAAGGTGAGAAGATAGAAAGGAAGAAATGATTTAACGATGGAATCGGTAGGCAAAAAGGAAGAACTTAAAGATTTGAGACACTTCTCACCCTATCCGTATTGCAAAAAAAAAAAAAAAAAAAAAAAAATGCGAACACTAAGCATGTGGCCACGTGACCATTTCATAAGGAAATGAGTATGAACGTGAACCACTTACTTATCGGGCACCCCAGGAGGAAACTGCCATTTTGAACAGAAGAGGAAGGAGGTGACAAGGAGTGAACCACTTACTTATCGGGCACCCCAGGAGGAAACTGCCATTTTGAACGGAAGAGGAAGGAGGTGACAAGGAACGAGGAGCAATGAGCTTCTTAGATTTTACAGATGGGACCACAGAGGTACTTGGTTGAGAACACGCGGTATTCTCCAAAAAAAGACCCTGAGGGTGATTCAGAGATGATCAGGGCTGCCTTCTGATCAGTTTCAGAAGGGTGGCGGCCACCGGCCACCGCTCTGCTTCCAGGAGGCCAGACAGCCTCCCAGAGCCATAGAGGCAGGGCTGCTCAGCTCTATGACGGTAGGGGCCACACGACAGAGCCCCGGAGGTGCAATCCATGCCCAGAAGACACCTTCGGAGGCAGTACTTCCACCCCAGTGGGTTCAGGTGAGACCTCCACCCCTAGTGGACCCAGAAGACTGAACTGCTGTTGCAGTGAACCTGAAGGACACAGCGTGGAGCCAGAGAATTATTCTAGAAACTTCAGATCTCATGGAGTTTGCCTTGCCAGATTTTGAGCTTGCTTAGGATCCATCCCTCCTTCCTTCTTTCCTATGTTCTCCCTTTTGGGACCGGACTGTCTATCTTACGCCTGTCCCACCATTATAATTTGGAAGCATATAAACTGGCTTCACATATTCACAGCTGGGGAGGGATTTTTGTCTCAGTATGAATCCTCACTTGGATCTCCGGGATATCTGATGTTGACGACATTTAGGTGAGACTGTGAAATGCTCTTGGAAACTGGAGAGATGATAGCGAGCAGCAGTGTGGGATGTGTGGGGCACCGTGCATGCAACGTTTGGACAGAAATTCGAGATGTCAGAGTAGCAACGCACCTTCAGGCATGCCTGCACCTTAGGTATGATTCTGGAATATACTAGAGTTTCCCTGAAACTCTTTGATCTGTTCCCATTGGCACCTAGTCTTCCCAAACACCCGTGCGCCCTTCTCTGGAGGACCCAGCTATGTTCGCTGTTTGGACTTTGGTGAAGGTTTCACTGGTGAATACATAGGTCAAAAATAATGAAACTCTGTACACTTCGTGCACTTTCTTGCAGGCCAGTTATATTTTAATAAAACTGTTGATTAAAATAGTACTTTCTATGAGAAACGCAAAACAACTTTGGCAAAGATTTTGAGGGATAGGAGATTATTTTCTCACCAGCATTATTTAGAAATGCTGTAGCATGGTGATCATTTTTTTTTTTTAAAGACTGACATTTACTCTATGTTATTCTTTCTTTAAAATACCTTACAGACAATACTTCCCTTTACTGCCTGCATGGGGACTAGCAAGAAAGCGGTCTAATCAATGTTTGGTTTGTGGCATGGGTATTAGTTTCCTATACAAAGGAAAGGATACTCAATGGGGAAAAACTGAGAGCTTTTCCCCTAAGGTCAGGAACAAGACAAGGATGTCCACCGTCATCACTTTTATTCAACATAGTACTAGAAGACCTGGCCACAGCAATCAGACAACAGAAAGAAAGAAAAGGCATCCAAAATGGGAAAGAAGTAAAACTCTCACTATTTGCAGATGACATGATACTATACATGGAAAACTCCAAAGACTCCACCAAAAAAAAAAAAACGCTAGAAACTAAATAAAGTCAAGTCACAGGATACAACACAAACATGCAGAAATCTGTTGCATTTCTAGACACAATAACGAAACAACAAAAAGAGAAATTAAGAAAACAATCACATGTGCTATTACGCCAAAAATAATAAGACACCCAGGAACAAACCTAACCAAAGAGGTGAAAGAGTTGTACTCTGAAAAGCTATTAAGATGTTGATGAAAGAGGGGAGCCTGGCTGGCTCAGTCAGGAAAGTGTGCAACTCTTGATCTTGAGGTTGTAAGTTCGAGCCCCATGTTGGGTGTAGAGATTACTTAAAAAAATAAAATCTTAAAAAAATTGATGAAAGAAATTGGAGATGACACAAAGAAATGGAGAGACGTTTCACGCTTGTGGATTAGGGAACAAATATTGTTAAAATGTCGACACTACCCAAAGCAATCTACACATTTAATGCAATCCTTATCAAAATACCAACAGCATTTTCCACAAAATTAGAACAAACAATCCTTCAATGTGTATGGAACCACAAAAGACCCCAAATAGCCAAAGCAATTTTTTATTATAGTTTTATTTTTTTAATATGAAATTTATTGTCAAATTGGTTTCCATACAACACCCAGTGCTCATCCCAACAGGTGCCCTCCTCCATGCCCATCACCCACTTTCCCCTCCCTCCCAACCCTCATCAACCCTTAGTTTATTCTCAGTTTTTAAGAGTCTCTTATGGTTTGGCTCCCTCCCTAACTTTTTTTTTCCCTTCCCCTCCCCCATGGTCTTCTGTTAAGTTTCTCAGGATCCACATAAGAGTGAAAACATATGGTATCTGTCTTTCTCTGTATGACTTATTTCACTTAGCATCACACTCTCCAGTTCCATCCACATTGCTACAAAAGGCCAGATTTCCTTCTTTCTCATTGCCAAGTAGTATTCCATTGTGTATATAAACCACAATTTCTTTATCCATTCATCAGCTGATGGACATTTAGGCTCTTTCCATAATTTGGCTATTGTTGAGAGTGCTACTATAAACATTGGGGTACAAGTGCCCCTATGCATCAGCACTCCTGGATCCCTTGGGTACATTCCTAGCAGTGCTATTGCTGAGTCATAGGGTAGACCCACACGATGCCACCGCTGGGTGTTGATCCCAGGGGAGGAGAACGCCGACTCAGAAACATATCCACGCACCCCCACGTTCGCTGCAGCATCGTTCACGACAGCCAAGATGTGGAAACCACCCACGCGTCCACCCACAGATGAACGGATTTAAAAAAAACAAAAAGGAAGATTACCGAGCCATCAGAAAGGATGAAATCTTGCCACCTGCGACAACACGGGTGACCTGGAGGGCGTCACACTAAGTGAAACGAGTCAGACAGAGCCGGACAAATACCACATGGTCTCACTCGCACGTGGAATCTTCACCAAAAAAAGGAACTCCCAGGTACAGATAAGCAATTGGCGGTTGGCCACGGTGGGGAAGGGGGTCAAAAGGTACACGCTTCCAGTTATAAATAAATAAGTCACGGGGATGTCACGTTCAGCACGGCGACTATAGTTAACGACACCGTATCGTATATTTGAAGGCGCTAAGACAGTAAATCTTGAAGGTGCTCATCACAAGAAAAAACAACGTGTGAGGACGTGTGGTGACAGATGTTAACCAGACTTACCGCGGTGATCGTGTGTTCGCAATATATGCAAATGGTGAATCTCGTCTTGCGCCTGAAGCTAGTAGGTTACCCATCGGTCACGGCTCAGTAACGAATTTAAAAATTAAAAAACCACGGCCAGCCTCTCTGTCACCTGGTGCCAGGCACAGAGGCGCTCGGGAGACTCTGGGCGAGCTGAGCGCGGCTGAAGGAGCAGGCTCTTCACCAAAACCGGAGCCTCGAAGGCACCGGAACGCCTCCGTCTCTCGGCCCCGGGTCTGACCGGCCGCGAGGTTCGGCCACCTCTGCCAGAAAGCCATCCCCGGAATCTCATCAGCCTTTCCATTCGCGTTGCTACAGCCTCCTATCGGGCTCGCCCCCGGTCGGCACAGAGACAGAACGAGATCCCAAATCCCCGGTCCCCACTTCCCAATCCCCGCGGGAAGGGGCTCAGCACGGGAGCTCCAAGCTCCTCCCGGGCTATTTCTCACCACCCCCCACCCCCCACCCCACCCAACCTGGGCTCCGGGCACAGGAGCCACGGCCTTTCCCGGAGACCTCGGACGCGGTCACGGCTCACCGCCGCTGCTCGCAGCCGCTTTTTCCACCTGTAACGGCCTTCGCACCCCCGCACCCATCTCACCTCTTTCGCCACCTGTAACGGCCTTCGCACCCCCTCACCCCTCTCACCCTTTTCTCCACCTGTAACGGCCTTCGCACCCCTTCACCCCTCTCACCCCTTTCTCCACCTGTAACGGCCTTCGCACCCCTTCACCCCTCTCACCCCTTTCTCCACCTGTAACGGCCTTCGCACCCCTTCACCCGTCTCACCCCTTGCCAGTCAGAGCCCACTCCGCCAACCGAGATCGCCTCTGACCCCCGGGGAAAGGGTCCATCAATTCCTCCTCCAAACTCCCGTAGCTATCTAGGTTTATTTGTTTCTCATGACATTAGGAGGCAGTATCCTTGAGGAGGAAAAGTGGAGCCAGATGGGTTCTGTTTAAAATCCTGGATCTACTACTTTTTAGGAGTCTGACTTTGGGCACGCCATCTAACCGCTCTATGCCTTAATTTCCTTGTAACAAATGTGTAGGATAGAAACACTCAAAGCGTATTTCCCTTGTTCATTCCTGGCGTGTTCCGTGTGCCAGTGTGCACGTTCTCTCTGCACACGCACACGTGTATATATACACATGCGTATAATATACGCATATATATATATATATATATATATATATATATATATATACACACATACATACCAGAGATAGAGATAGGTACAATGCAGGTACTAAGTATTTGTTGAGCAAAAAATTAGGATATTCGCACTGAAGACTTCTCACTTGAACTCATTAATCCCACTGAACATCTGTACTCTGATCACAGGGTAGAGCAAAGGTACCAAAATGACAGAAATGTAATCACCTCTCCCTTCCAGTCCGGCATCCACCAGCTCTGTGCCGGTCATCACCGCCATCATTCTCTTCCTGCGCTCCCGTTCCTATGTGCCCTGGATTCCAAGGAGATACAGCACATAAGTACCTTTGCAATTGCATCTGGCATAGCTATACTGATATGAGATAAAGTAAAATTTACAGCAACATGAATTAGTAGAGATAAAGACCTTAACTTCATAAGGATAAAAGGCTTAATCCATCAGGAATATATGACAGATGTCTGTCATTTTGTCTGTGCTAAGAGTGTACCCAGAATATATAAAAGGTTAACTGGTACAATTATAATGAGAAATTAAAGTATCTGCAAACGTAGCACAGTGGTCTCGGTAATGGATTAGCCAAGCAGATAAAAATATTAGGAAAGATACTGAAAATTAGAATTAAACCATTAACAGTTCTAACATTGTAACTACTGCATAATTATTGAAGAATACAAATTCTAATAACCACACAGTGAACATTTGTAAACATGGACTATATCTTTGGCCACAAAGCTAGCCTCAGTAGAAATCAAATGATTTCAGTTATGGAACATTCTGTGTGATCACAAAGTTATGTCAGACATCAATTTCAAAAATGTAAAATGAAAATTCTCATGTCTTTAGAAACTTAAAAAAAACACTTTAAAAATCTTTGCGTAAACAAGAAAGTCTTAATAGAAATTAGAACTATCTTGAAGTATAAATTAATAGAAATACCATATCTAAATATGTGGGATGAAGATAAAGTCATGCTTAGCAGGAAACTTATTCCTTAAATGCATATGTTATAAGAGACCAAAGGATGAAAATTAATGCACCAATCATCTACTTCAATAAGTTTAGAAAAGAAATGGAAAAATAAACCCCCAAAATATAAAAGGAAGACATTATTAAAGATGAAAGCCAAATTACTAACAAACAGGGGCACCTGGCTGGGTCAGTCAGTGGTGTGTGTCTCTTGATCTTGGGGTTGTAGGTTTGAACCCCACATTGGCTGTAGAGATTATTTAAAATCATTTTTAAAAAATACCAAATTGGGGCGCCTGGGTGGCTCAGTCGGTAGAGCATCCGACGTCAGCTCAGGTCATGATCTCGTGGTTCGTGAGTTCCAGCCCCACATCGGGCTCTGTCAGCACAGAGTCTGCTTGGAATCCTCTGTTACCCACCCCCCGGCCTTTCTCTGCCCCTCCCCTGCTCGCTCTCTCTCTCTCTCTCTCTCTCTCTCAAAAATGAACATTTAAAAGAAAATAGCAAATACACAATAACAAATACATAAATAACAATTTATGTCCTTAGACACAAATAATAAAATTATCAGATTTCTGATTTCAGCACTGACATGGAAAGGACTTCAAAGTTGCCATTTCCATTCTTAGAGAAAAGTTGAACAAATTGAAAATCGACAACTTTGCTTAGATCCTTCAGAAACCAGGTATCGGGCAAACCTACACCCCAAAATCTATAAAGACCCGCAAGTACGGTGAATCGTAACAAAGAACTGCTAACCTGCAGAAGCCGCTGGAGCCATAAACTGGTGAGAACACCTAGAAGCTAAGAGACCAGATGCTTTTAAGAGAGACAGCGTGAGCGGGTAGGGACGGAGAGAGAGGGAGAGGAAGAGAATTCCAAGCAGGCTCCGCACTGTCACTGGTGAGCCCCATGTGGGGGCTGAACTCAGGAACCGAACCGTGAGATAATGACCTGAGCCGAAATCAAGAGTGGAAGCTTAACCGACTGAGCCACCCAGGCGTCCTGACAAGATGCTTTTGGTAAGTGGCTAATGAGTAGCAGTCAATGCAGATATTTTGCTTATCTCTGTAAAAAATTCATGCCGTGGAGTATCAGTGCTTTCTTTACCACTGGAAAGAGGTGAGTGTCTTTCAATCTATTAAGATTAGAGGATCAACTCCATAAACAACAGAACCAATTCAGAAAAATCATCCTTAAAATTCTGTTCCTCTAGAGCCACCCTCAGTATAAATAGAACCAGCAGAATAGGATGGATGGATGGATGGATGGATGGATGGATGGATAGAAGAAATTTATTATAGGAATATGTTTCTGTGGTTATGGAGGCCCAAAACCCCTTGATCTGCCACCTGAAAGCTGGACAACCAGGGAAGCTGGTAGTACAATTCAATCCAAGTCCAAATACTGAGAACCAGAGGAGCCAATGGTGTAAGTCCAAGTCCAAAATCCTGGGAACTGAAAGCACCAATATTTAAGAGCAGGAAAGGACCGGAGGCCTCAAATTAAACAAAGGGAGCAACAAATTTGCCCTTTCTCTACCTTTTTGTTCTATGAAAGCCCTCAACTGATTAGACAATGGAGCTCTTCTTAGCTCAGTCCACCAATTCAAAGGGTAATCTTTTCCAGAAATATCTTCACAGACACACCCAGAAATAACGTTTTACCAGCTATCTGGCTATACCTCAACCCAGTCAAGTTGACACATAAAATTAACCATCACAGGGGACAGCTCTTATTTTCCCCCAAGGTCTTCAACTAGTTGAATAAGGTCCACCCACATGATGGAAGATAATCTGCTGGTTTAAATGCTAATCTTACCTAAAAAACACCTTCACAAGGACATTCAGACCGATGTTTGACCAAATACCTGGGTACTGTGGCCTAGCCAAGTTGACACTTAAAATTAATCATCACAAGGGACGTTTTATAATGGAAGAGTTAAATTCTTTAAAAAGACATAATGATCCTACAAGTGTATATTGTGAACAAGAGTGTCAAAATACGTGGGGAAAAAAACTGATAAAAATATAAGAAAGAAATAGACAAATCATGTATTGGATACCAGGAAAGCTCAGACAAATCCCAATTTGAGGATATTCTATAAAATAGCTGACCGATACTCCTTAAAACATTGACACCAAAACTGCCAAGGAAGTCTGAAAAATTGTCACTACCTAGAGGAGGCCCAGTATATATGGCAACTAAATGTAACATGGGATCCTGGAACAGAAAAAGGACACTATGTGAAAAGTAAGAAAATCTGGGTAAAGGATGGACTTCAGTTAATAATAGTGTACCAAATATCGGTGCCTTATTTTTACCAAATGTATGACACTCATGTTAATAATAAGGGAAATTGCATGAAGGGTATACAAGGACTCTCTGTACTATCTTTGCAATTTTTCAGTAACTAAAATTGTTCCAAAATTCATGTTTCTTCTAAAAGTTCCCTAAATCTCTGCCATAGAACAGTGAGAATGAACAGAACACTGTCACAGATCCCTCAGACAATAAACTAAGACAATATCATGAACGACTTTATGCCAATACATTCAATATTTAGATACAGCTTATAGATTCCTAGAAAAATATAATTTGCCCAAAACAGTTCTGTAACAATTAAACAGTTTGCATTAGTAATAACAATCTTTCTGCATTGAAAGCTGCAGGTACAAGAACTTCAAGAAAACAGTAATTCAATTCCCGCATTACACAAACTATTATTCCCAATAATGGAATAAGAAGATACAATTTACAACTCATTCCATGAGTCGAACACCTTGTTAACAGACTCTTAACAATAAAGGAAAGGAAAGGAAAGGAAATTTATCAGGAAAGGAAGGAAAATTACATGTGCATCTCATTCAAAAGTATACTTGTGAAAATCCTCACGAAATATCAGCAACACCAAAAAAGGACGATACATCATTAGATTGTGGAGTTCGTTCAAAAATGTTGGTTTGTTTCACTTTAAAATTTTAGTTAATGTAATGTACCGTGTTACCATATTAAAAAAAGAAAATCAAATGATCGTCCAAATGGAAGAGAATCATTGGATTAAATTAATAGCGCATCCATAACACAAAAACTTAGCTAAATACATATAAGAGAACTTCCTTTGCTTGAAAACTGACAGCTACAAAAAATGCTTTACGGTGACACACTGAGAAATTTCCAGTGAATCTGGAACAACACAAAGATGTCCGCTGCCACCACTTCCATTTAACATCTGTGCTGAGGTCCAGCCAGTATGGTAAAGTTGTATTCATTAGAAAGCACGGAAAAGATGACATTATACATATATTCTATGATTATGCATATAAAGTGTAAATAATATAGAGAGAAGCTATTCGAATGAGTTTAGCAAGTTCTCCATAATAAAAACATAAAAGGGAATGGAATTTATATATACCATCAACAAAAAATGATATTTAAAAAGACAACATCTACAGAGCCATAAAAATATCAATTATGAGAGCCAGTCTGGCTGTGCCGGTGAAGTATGCGACTCCTGTTGTTGGGGTTGTGAGTTCAAGCCCCAGGATGGGCATAGAGCTTAATAATATCAAAAGTAAAATAATATATATAATGTCTATCTATCTATATACATATATTATCTAAAATTTGGGGCGCCTGGGTGGCTCAGTCGGTTGAGTGTCCGACTTCGGCTCAGGTCACGATCTCGCGGTCCGTGAGTTCAAGCCCCGCGTCGGGCTCTGGGCTGATGGCTCGGAGCCTGGAGCCTGCTTCCGGTTCCGTGTCTCCCTCTCTCTCTGCCCCTCCCCCGTTCATGCTCTGTCTCTCTCTGTCTCAAAAATAAGTAAATGTTAAAAAAAAATAAAAATAAAAAACTAAAATTAAACACAACAAAAGATGTAAAGGCCTCTGTGAGAAATTGAGAGGAATTAAAGACTTAAATCAACGTTAAATATACCATATTTATGGTTTGGGAAACAATATTCGTAAAATGTCAATTAACCCCAAGATCAATGAATCCAGTGCAAACCTAATCAATATATCTGCACATATTTTTGTGGCAATTGGCAAAATGATTCTAAAATGTATCTAGAAGGGGCGCCTGGGTGGTTCAGTAGGTTAAGCGTCACGACTTCGGCTCAGGTCACGATCTGACGGTTCGTGGGTTCAAGCCCCACATCGGGCTCTCTGCTGTCAGCACGGAGCCCGCTCACTTCAGATCCTGTCCCCTTCTCTCTCTGCCCTCCCCTGCTTGTTTTCTCTCAAAATAAATAAATAAACTTAAAAAAAATAAAAGAATACAATGTGTATAGAAACATATGGCAAAAATAATTGAGGCACTTTTCAAAAAGATGACAAAATGTAAGGACTTGGCCTACCAGCTATCAAAAATAATTATAAAATCATAGTAATTAAGGCAGTGTGATATTGGTGTAAGGGATAGTAGGACAGAACAGAACAGACAAGGTAGAAATGGAGTATAAGGGTTCAGGTCACCAATTTGCAATGTGGGGGGGGGGGGGTAGTTCCTACACCAACCAGTAATTCTCGGGACACCAGCTGAGAGTCCTACAATTGAACCCGATTCTGATACTGTCTGCCCGGAGAGAGCTCCGACGGTCAGGGTGAAGGGCTCCATTTACAGGGCTGCCCCACCCCCACCCCGACTCGAGACCCAGCTGCGAGCCCGGGTGCTTGGGACTCAGCCGCGGCAAAGGTTCCCACCGCGCCCTCCTTGGGTCCGAGTAAGATGCCGGGGCGGCTCACAGAACTTAGAGAACCGGCTTCCTTACCAGATCGCGGGGTGACTCAGAAAGGCTGGGACTCGGGAACACGGCCAGGCGGGCGCGTTCCCGAGGAGGAGGGGTGCAGGGCGGGCGGGCAGCTTCCCGGGCGGGCAGCTTCCCCCCGGCTTCCCTGCCCTCGCCAGGCCGCCACTCTCCCCGCCGCTCCACGTGGTCACCAAGCCCTCCTGTCGGGTTTTACGCAGGCTTGGTTACAGAGGCGTCATTGCCCATTGGCTGATCCGGCCTCCAGCCCCCGCCTCTCCCCCGAGTCAGGGGGCGGTTCCCAAAGTTCCCACCCTCCCGTCGCGTGGTTGGTTCCCCTGGCAACCAGCCCCCGCCTTCAGGCTACCCGGGGGCCTTTCTAAAAGAGACCTCATTAACATAACAAGACACCTTTCTGCCTCTCCGCACGTAGGAAATTCCTAGGGTTTGAGGAGCTGTGAGCCAGAAGCGGGATCAAAATATATTCATTAAAATTCACAGTATCACATAGAGCCTTGCATAAATGGACAGTTGATTTATGACAAAAGTAGCACTGCAGAGTGGGGGAAAGGTTAAGTTTTTACTAAACGTGATGAGACGATTGGTAACCACAGGGAAAAAATTTAACCCTGACTTTTTACACACACACACACACACACACACACACACACACACCTTGGAGATACTGTGGGCTCGGTTCCAGACTACCACAACAAAGCAAGTATCACCATCAAGTGGGTCAAGAGAATTTTTTTGGTTTCCTGATGCATATAAAAGTTACGGTTGAGGAGGCGACTGGATGGCCCTATTCTTGGTTTCCCCTCAGGCCATTATCTCACCCCTTGTGAGATCAAGCCCCTCTTCAGGTTCCATGCTCACAGTGCAGAACCTGCTTGGGCTCTCTCCTCTATCTGGCCCTCTCCTGCTCTCTTTCTCTTTCAAAATAAGTAAATAAACTTAAAAAAAAAAACCTGAAAAAAGTTATGTTTGGGGGCATCGGGCTGGACCAGTCGGAAGAGCGTTTGACTTTTTTTTTTAAGTTTTTAAATGTACGTTTATTTTTGAAGGAGAGCGAGAGACAGAGCGTGACTGGCGGAGGGGGAGAGAGAGAGGGAGACGCAGAATCTGAGGCAGACTCTAGGCTCCAAGCTGTCAGCACAGAGCCCGACACGGGGCTTGAACCCACTAACTGGGAGATCATGACCTGAGCAGAAGTCGGACACTTGACAGACTGCACCACCCAAGCACCCCAAGAGCATCTGACTCTTAATCTGGGGGTCGTGAGTTTGAGCCCCACGTTGAGTGTAGAGATTACGTAAATATAAATAAATAACCTTTTAAAACATTTTGTTTACACTATACTGTAGTCTAAAGTGTGCGATAAACATTGTGTCTAAAAAAAGTACATGCATTAATTTAAAAATGCTTTGTTACTAACAAATGTTGGGGCACCTGGCTGGCTCAGTCGGTGGAGCATGCAACTCTTGACCTTGGGGTTGTAGGTTCAAGCCCCACATTGGGCATAGAGATTACTTAAAAATAAAATCTTTTTAAAAATTATAAAAATTAGGGGCACCTGGGTGGCTCAGTCAGTTAAGCGTCCGACTTCAGCTCAGGTCATGATCTCACCGCTCCTGAGTTCAAGCCCCAAGTCGGGCTCTGTGCTGACAGCTCAGAGCCTCGAGCCTGCTTTGGATTCTGTCTGTCTGTCTGTTTGTCTCTCTCTCTCTGTCTCTAAAAAATAAACATTAAAGAAACAAAACAGCTCCCAGCCACTGCCTCTTTGCAGACAGCCTCTCTCTGCTCTCCTGCCCACAGCTCCCTTGTGGTGTATTCAGTAAACTTGTACCCCCTTTGTTCAGCCTCAGGTGAATTATTTCACCTCCCTCCCCATTGGCTTCCGGCCCCCATCCGATGGAGAGACGCCCCGTATAGACACCACGATAATCACTGACCACAGATCACCATAACAAATATAAAATGAAAAAGTTTGAAATACGGTGCGAATTACCAAATGTGGCACAGAGATACAAAGTGAGCAAATGCTGTTGGAAAAATGGCACCCGTAGACTCTCAACAGGATTGCCACAAACCATCAATTTGTAAAAAATGCGATTACCCTTGAAGTGCAATAAAGCAAAGCATAGTAAAACAAGGCATACTTGTATATCAATACACACAGCCCCTCCTCATTATTCACAGATTCTGTGTTTGCGAAATCCCCTGCTCACGACAATGTATGTATAATCCCCAAATCAATACTTAGGGTACTTTGCGGACATTGGTGATCACGGGAAGATCTGAGTCACTCGGTGTAGACACTGCCAGGTGAGGCTGAACAAGGTGCTACTCTGCCTTCTTGCCTGAGCTCCCATACCGTAAACAAATGTTCTTTTCAAGGTCCGTTGAGTGCCACATGTTTGATTTTGCGCTTGCTGATGATGATTTTGCCTTTTAATGTGGCTTTCAGCAGTGTGGAAGTGATGTCTAGTGTTCCTGAGAAGGCTGTGAGGTACTTCATGTCAACCTAGAAGTAAGAGCAACAATGAGAGGCAAAGAAGCGTTTATTCAAAGCATTGCAGTTTGGGGAGCACAGATTCCAGCAGTAAGCAGAGAAGTGTCCTAAAAGCCAGGGGGGTTTATGAAGAAGAGGAAGGAGGGAGGCAATTACATGATGGATAAAAGAGAAACAAAGATTGTCAATTGGTCCTAACAGGCCAAGCTGCTTTGGGTTACACACTAGTCAACTATTCTGTCTTCAGAAAGTCCATAACCAGACGTTACAATGGCTTATAAAACAATTGCGGCTTCTGGCCCAGCCAGGAGTTTGTTTTTTGCCTAACTCAAGAGTTCATTAGCCATCTGTTTTGGCGGGGCTGGGCGGGGGGGGGGGGGGGGGGGGGGGGGGGGGGGGTGGAATGGAGCTTTCCTCAAAATGGAATCTCTCATGTCCCGAGGTTGTTTTTGTTTGTTTGTTCTTAATTTCTTTTAACGTTTATTTATTATTGAGAGACAGAGCAGGGCATGAGCAGGGGAGGGGCAGAGAGAGGAGGAGACACAGAACCTGAAGCAGGTTCCAGGCTCTGAGCTGTCAGCACAGAGCCTGACGTGGGGCTCGAACTCATAAACCGCGAGATCATGACCTGAGCCAAAGTCAGACGCTTAACCCACTGAGCTACCCAGGTGCCCCTCATGTCCCGCGGTTTAATACACTTCCACAGGTATATCCAGAAAAAGGAAGAGGGAATTCGTCAATCTTTGCATGAGGCAGTTCTGGAAAGTGCTAAAATAACAGCTATAGGCGTGAGGAAGCTATGGAGGAGATGGAAAAGTGGCTAACTTTGTGGAGTTGGGAGGTGATAACAAGTTAATGAAAGCGTAATGGACAGTTGAGACGCTGAAAGCCAAAGAAAACTGACACTCAGATTGCCCGGGGTCAAGGAAACGTTAAACTCTTGTTGAGCAGTGTTGGCTGCTTGCCTTGCATATTTCAAAAGGCTATACAGTGTGGAAATCGCTAAACTTGTAGGTGAGGCAGTTGCTGCAGATCAGGAGGTTATGGAAGAATTTTCAATATTTTTTAAATGTTGATTTATTTTTGAGAGAGAGAGAGAGAGAGAGGCAGAGAGCCAGCGGGGGAAGAGCAGAGGGAGAGGGAGACCCAGAATCGGATGCAGGCTCCAGGCTCTGAGCTGTCAGCACAGGGCCCGACATGGGGCTTGAAACCACTAACTGGGAGACCATGACCTGAGCCGAAGTCGGACGCTTCACCCACTGAGCCACCCAGCACCCCCCCCCCCGGAAGATTTTAAAGGTATCTGTTAAGTGGGGGTACCTGGCTGGCTCAGTCCAGTAGAGCCTGTGACTCTCGATATCGGGGTTGTAAGTTCAAACCCCATGTTGGGTATAGAGATTACTTGAAATAAAATATTTAAAAGAAAAGAAAGAAAAAAGTATCTGTTAAGTGTCATACAGGAGAAGGCAATGGGAAGAGCAGATTTCCAACACTGATGAGTTTGTCTGGTTTACAAGGTAAACAAGGTGTTTCCGTTGATGTAAATGTGACCAGCGGCTCACTGGAACTAGACCCTGTATTCTTCCTGAGCGCATAGTTCAGCGTTTGCTAATTCGGTGTTCATGATGGTAGTTACAGAACATAAATCCCATGAATAATAGGAATCAAAATATGAGAAACAAACCAATGAGAAGACAGATCCCACCTCTACAGAAAGATGGAAAGATTTGTAGTTCCTTCAAAACAGAGAAATTCCAGCTGTCCAACCAGCATGTGCAATGGAGCTCAACCTTATTAGTAATCAGGAAAATATCAATCAAACCACAATACGAGATCATTACCCACATTGCAGACTGGCAACTTTTCACAATCTGATAATACCCACTGGTGAGGAGGATATAATTCTAATACTCTGTTTGGTAGGAGTACATAATTAATATAACCACTTTGGAAAGAGTTGAGGAGTAGCTGGTAAAACTGAAGACATACGTGATTGTAGCCCAGCAATCCCACTCTGAGTAAGGACCATAGAAAAGTGTACGTATATATGCACCGGAAGACATTGAAAGGGATTCCCATGACAGTACTTTTCCTAATGGCCCTAACCACAAATAATCCATAGACACATTATTGATGAAGCTAGGAATCATAGGTAGTATTTCTTCTCCTGGTGAGTATACGAATTCTAAATATGGGGGAGCGTACCCATGTTTTCTGAAACGACTACCAACCTTAAGGTTTTTTTTTTTAATGTTTATTCATTTTGAGGGGGGAGGGGCAGAAAGAGAGGGAGAGAGAGAATCCCAAGAAGGCTCCATACTCAGCACAGAGCCCAACTCAGGGCTCGATCCCACAACTCTGGGATTAAAACCTGAATTGAAATGAAGAGTCGGGCACTTAACAGACTGAGCCACCCAGGCACCCCCCACCTTAAGGTATATATATATACATATATATGTATACATGTATGTATATATGTATATATGTATATATGTATATAAGGTATATATATATACATACATATATATGTATATATGTATATATATGTATATAAGGTATAATATATATACATACATATATATGTATATGTATGTATATATATGTATATATATATATAATATATATATAGTATATATATATATATTTAAAAACTACACAAAACTCGGGGCCCCTGGGTGGCTCGGTTGGTTGAATGTCTAACTCTGATTTCTGCTCAGGTCATGATCCCAGGGTCACGGGATCAAGCCCCGTGTCAGTCTCTGCACTGAGCGTGGAACCTGCTTACAATTCTCTCTGTCCGTCTGCTCCTCACCCCTGCTCCTGCTCTCTCTCTTTCTCTAAAATAAATAAATACATAAAACAAAAATCCACACAAAACCAAAGCAACATCCCCCTACTGTTGCTGTGTTTAAAGAGCGTGTCCTTTCAGTATCATTTTCCTCACCTATTAGTGGTGGTGAATTAACTCAGTAACTGGGCATGTATTAGCACATGGCAGAATGCCAAAATCGCAGTGGCCCAAAAAGGAGTTCTCTTCTCTCACAACCAACAATGCCAAACTGAGCTTCGGGCGCCCAACAATGAATGCAGACGTCGGGGCTCCTTCTAACTTGCCGTCTTGTCGGCATTACCCTGTGGTTGTAAGATGGCATAACACCTGTGTGCTCCAGGCGGAAGACGCTAAGAGGCTGCATTTGCCTTTCTTTTCATCGGTGATCAAAACTATTTCTCAGAACACGCTCCGCTTTCCCCTTCTTTCATCTCTCCGGCTCGAGCTGCGTCACAAGGTCGGCCTCACTTGCAGGGGAGTCTAGAAAACCAAGCATTTATCACTCCAAGCTCTGGAGTAGAAGAATGCACAAAGAAAAGGGTCAAGTAACGAACATTGTGTCAACCTTAAAAACTCAACGGCCACTTATTTTACCAGGAAAAGGTAGTTTATTCAGAAGGGCAGGGGAATGGAATTTGAGACGTGAAAACTATGACAAAACATAGGGAGAGTCCGAGAGACAAAGGTAAGGTCAGCTTTGATTAGGTTTTAGGTGGAAATTGGGGAGGTCCTGTCTCAAACAAAAGTTCATGGGAGAAGAACAAGCGTGGAGGAGAGCACATTCCTATGTGAAAAGTGTCCTCCCTGGTCAAGGTAATTCTTATCTTCCTTCTTCCCTCGGGGGATGCAGGCTGCAGGGAGAGGAGCTCAGGAGCTCCCCCTTCAGGGCTTCAGACTCCCGTTTTCAAGAGGTTTCCTTCATTTTCACACGAGGATCAACTGGGATGCTAGATGTGAAAACCTTTAAAACTGACAAAAGGCTTAAACAAGTATCACAGGTTATTGTGCTCGTCTTTTGGAACTAACTGAACACAAATTATGATTCAATCACGAGGAAACGGTCTTCTTTGCAAACATTATACTAGATGATTGAAATCTATCATTCTATTTTTATCTATTTTGAACATCAGCCAGCAAGTGCTAACTTGAAACTTCGCTCAGGACAGAATATCTCAACTTAATGAACCCGTGTGAAAAATCCCTTTCTTTGCTAGGAGATGAATCTGGAAAGCTTGTCATATTCTTTATCTCTGGCGAAAGTTTCTACTGTGGATGGATGGAAGGCAAAAAGAAAATATTCCCTATAGAAATAGGCAAGGGAAAACGGTATTGATTTTTGCAAAAGAAATTCAGAGTAACTCTCACAGGCTTTGGGTGTATCTAGGTCACTGGGAAGAAAAAAAAAAAAGACTAACATTTTGCTGACAGATCGGAGAAATATAGTTATTTCTTACACATGGTTATTAATGGGTTTAGAATCTTTTTATTTTATACTAAGATTATTTCTACCGAGTAGAAACTACATACATATACAAGCAGAATGCAGAAAAATAAATTTGACAGCAGTATGCATTAGATCATTTTCCATAAGAAACTCATGGTTAAATAAACTCTGAAATCCCAAATAAAATCAACTATCGAAGATTCAAATCATTTAAAAGTGGCAGCTACTTCACAAGGTGATTATGCGGTCCCAACAGAGCAGAGTGAATTAGTCGGTGGTTGTTTCTCTCTCTTTGAACTCTAAAATCATTCACCGTACCAGAGGGACATTCTAGAAGCTGTCGAAGTTACTAGCCTTAAGTTTTAACCAAACTAGGGGCACCTGGGTGGCTCAGTGAGGCGTCCGACTCTTGATTTCAGCTCAGGTCATGATCTCACGGTTCTTGGATTCCAGCCCCTAAGTCGTGAGGTCGGGTTCTGCTCTGACAGTGTGGACCCTGCTTGGGATTCTCTCTCCCTCTCTCTCTCTCTCTGCCCCTCCCCAACTCATGCACGCTCCCTCTCTGTCTCTGCCTCTCTTCCTTTCTCTCTCTCTCTGAAAATAAATAAACTTTAAAAAAAAGTTTTAACCAAAGTAGTAATTTAGCAATATTAACATGTAAATCCAATGGACTAAAAAGAAAAATATCTTTAAAAAATATTTTTGAAAGTTTATTTATTTTTTAGAGATCGAGAGAAAGAAAGAGTGAGAGCAGGAGAGGAACAGAGAGAGAGGGAGACACAGAATCCGAAGCAGGCTCCAGGCTCTGAGCTGTCAGCACAGAGCCTGACGTGGGGCTCGAACCCACAAACCATGAGATCATAACCTCAGCCGAAGTCGGACTCTTAACTGACTGAGCCACCCAGGCGCCCCTAGAAAGAAAAAATATCTTAATTAGCTAAGATTAAACAATAAAGGTACCAATGACATCTTTGACTACTTGATCACTCAAAAAAGCTATATTAAGTATCTATGATGTGCCAGGCTCTGTGGTAGACACTAGGGATACAATAGTGAACAAAAAGTTATGATATTTGTCATTTCACTATATGGTACATACAGTCTAAAGTAAAAGACAACTTTTAAATGTATACTTTAATGAGATCATTCTTAATTACTTAATATAATACCTGGCATATAGTAATCATTCAACAAATGTCAGCTGCTACTACTATAATACAAAATAAAAAATACATACATACACAAACTAAAAAAAAAACAAAAACAAAAACAAATGCAAAGTTCAGGGCGCCTGGGTGGCTCAGTCCATTGAGGGTCCAACTCTTGATTTTTCGGCTCGGTTCACGATCCCAGGGTCGTGGAATTGAGCCCTGTGTCTGGCTCCACCCTGAGCGTGGAGCCTGCGTGAGATTCTCCCTCACTTTTCTTCTCTCTCTCTCCCTCCACCTGCCCCTCTCCCTTGCTTATGCTCTCTCTCTCTAAAATACAGATTTTTTTCAATTTTTTTTTAAATGCAAAGTTCTATGAAAATGTAAAGCAGGCGGACCAAATCTGTTTCGGAAAGGTCAGAAAATGCTTCCTAAAAGATCTGATATTTAAACCAAGTTTTGAAGGGTAAGTAGGTATTAAGTCAGCAAAAAGAGATATGCCTTATCGGTTTCTAAAATGAACACCATAGGGGCGCCCGGGTGGCTCAGTTGGTTAAGCGTCCAACTTCAGCTCAGGTCTGTGCTGATAGCTCAGAGCCTGGAGCCTGCTTCACATTCTGTCTCCATATGTCTCTGCCCCTCCCCACTCACACTGTCTCTCTCTCTCTCTCTCTCTCTCTCTCTCTCTCTCTCTGTCCTTCCTGTGCTCTCTTTCTCTCTCTCTCTCAAAATTAATAAACTTAAAAAAAGTTCAAGGAAAGTATTAAGTAAAATGAAAAAGTTTACCTTGAAATGAATTAACTCATTTAACAATCGTTTATTGAGTACTTTCTATATGTCTGACCCTATTAGAATTGAGTTATAACAGAGAACAAAACTTTCAAACATCTGTACCCCCATGGACTTTACGTTACATTGAAGAAGAGAGGTAATAAACTATATGCATAAATAGTAAGAAAATTATATAATATTTTAGAATGTAAAGACTTTTGTGGAAAATGAAAATATGGAGGAAGATAATGGCTACGGGTTGTCATACTATATAGGGTGGTCAGGGTTGCCGTCACTGTGAGGTTGAGATTTCAGCAAAAACTAGGTCTTAAGGATAAAGTAATACAAATATCCGAGGGATGATCTTTCACAGCAGAGGAAGTACGGCACATGCTTCATACGGTGTAGTTTTATTGGTTTTTTTTTTTAACGTTTATTTATTTTTGAGACAGAGAGACAGATACAGGGCATGAGCAGGGTAGGGGCAAAGAGAGACAGAGACACAGAATCTGAAGCAGGCTCCAGCCTTTGAGCTTAATCAATATGCATCAAGCACGGTGCTTAGCAATTATATAAAGGTATTATAATATATATATATCAATCACTCAAAAAATCCAAGCAAACCACTAAAAATTGAGATCTGCCCGTGAAATGCTTGTAAGAAAGGCAGAGAGCACAAAAAAATTAATGGCACCGCAAAGGCATTTTGCGTTTCTGAATGTTATGCCCAGAATTCGTGATCCCCAAAGACCACTAGGGAGCCGAGTCCGATGCAAAAGCAAAAGAGCCTTTCTTCGAGCTAGCTCGAGCTCAATCCCCTACCTGCACGGACGCAGCGGTGAGATACCAGGGAGAGAGAGCGAGAGTTTCAAAAGCACAAAGGTTTTATAGGGGTCTAGGGGCAGTTGGTGAGGTAATGGCTGTGGCCTCAGCCGATTGGCTGGGGAAGGGTCGTGGCCTCGGCCGATCGGCTGGGGAAGGGTCGGAGTCCTGTTACGCAGGTCGCTGGGCGTGTTTTGACCAGGAAGTTTGAACGGGTGAGCGGGAGGTTACTCAAGGGGTGGAGGCGTGGTCTAGGTGGAGGACACAGAACAAGATGGAGTCGGCTGGCGTAGGCCCGCCCTTTCACTGAGAAGCAGATGGGAAACTAGGGAGAGGTAGAGGATGATGATGTTTTCACTAAAATTCGGCCCCAAATGCCAGGCTTACCTCTGGGTTTCTGTTGGTTCGCAAACTGGGCCCTAGACACGAAGGGCAGGGAGAGACGAAGAAAAAGGCAGGCCGCTCCGCATTGGGAGGTGGCAGGTTTAACCAGCAAGGGGACTTATCCGCAAGGTTTATCTTGGCATCAGCGAGAAGGATCTCTGGATCACCCGCCAGAATCCTAAAAGTGGATATGAAAGCCTTAACTGCGTTCAGTCCCATCTACTGTCCAGGGGGTCTCAACAGCATATTGCCCTCCATGCTGCACCCTTGAACAGGATGACCACTCTGGGAACAGCAGGCAGAGTGTACATTTCTAGGACAAGTGGGGGGTGGGGGGGGTGGGGGAGGTGGGGGGGGGGTGGGGGAGGTGGGGGGGGGATGACGGTCACCCTCGCCAGTTACTAGGTCAATCAGAGGTTATGTCCTCTTGATGACCTCCTCCAAGTTTAGCTCTGGTTTTGGTTGGCAACATTAGTTCTTCTCCCTGAGAAAGTTGGCCTAAATTACTTAGTCTCTGATTACCCCAAAGAAAAGTCCATACTTAGTATTTCATATGGATTGTGCCCACTTCATTGTCACAACAAGCATGTGATCTACAAATTTACTAATGCCCTCTTAACTATTTTTTTTCATGACGAAATCCAGCACAAAATGAACAGAGTATTTTGAGGCTTTCATTGGGAAGCACATCAACACATAAAAAAGTTCTTTTGACTCCACAGAGAAGTATAATAATGTGCAGGCATACACAGACATGATGAGGGACATTAATAATTTCTCTGGACCGAATTTTGTACCATGTCTCTAGTCAATCACCAGATGTTTGTAAAATAAATAGGTGCAGGGACATCTGGGTGGCTCAGTGGAGTAAGCGTATGACTTCGGCTCAGGGGTTCAAGCCCCGCATGGGGCTCTCTGCTGTCAGCGAAGCCTGCTTTGGATTCTCTGTTCCCTTCTCTCTCTGGGCCTGCCCCGCTTGTGCTCTTTCTCTCTCTTTCTCAAAAATAAAACATTAAAAAAAACAAACAAACCCTAAAGTAAATAAATAATTAAATATAAATAAATAAATAAATAAATAAATAAATAAATAACTATGTGTAGAAGAAGAAAAACATGTTTAATAAATATCTTAGGACCATTACTTTTTTCCAGCTTCATTGAGAGATAATTGAAAAATAACAATTGTATGTATTTGGGGCACCTGGGTGGCTCAATCGGTAAGCGTCTGACTCTTCATTTGGGCTCAGATCACGATCTCACAGTGTAGGAGTTCGAGCCCCACATTGGGCTCTGTGCTGACAACCCAGAGTCTGCTTGGGATTCTCTCTCTCCCTCTCTTCTGCCCTTCACCTGTTCTCTCTCTCTTACTCAAAATACATAAACATTTAAAAAATTGTATATAGTTAACGTGCACAATGTAATGTCTCCCCGTTTCCTCAACTCTCCAATTCCTGGCAACCACCATTCTATTCTTTGCTTTTATGAATTTGTTTGACTTATTTAGGTTCCACATGTGCATGAGATCATGCAGTGTTTTTCCTTCTCTGTGTTTTGTTTCACTTATAAAGTCCTAAAGTTCCATGTTGTCACAAATGGCAGGATTTTCTTCTTTCCTGGCTGAATATATATATTTCTCAGACAGGATATCAAAATACTGGAGTCAGTAGACATGAATCTGTTTTGAAGGTTTATTTATTTTGAGAGAGAGAGAGAGTGGAGGAGGGGCAGAGAGAGAGAGAGAGAGAGAAAGAGAGAGAGAACTCCAAGCAGGCTCTACATCGTCATCATGGAGCCCAATTCTGGGCTCGAACTTACGAACCGTGAGATCATGACCTGAGCTGAAGTCGGACACTTAACCAACTGTGCCACCTGGGTGTCCCTAGACATGAATCTTAAAACAATTTTTATGACTATGTCTCATATTGTAAGAGAAAATAATGCAGGAGAGAATTAAAACATAAAAAAGTATCAGATGGAAATTTTAGAACTAAAAACACAAACTTAATCGATGATTTTAACAACCGATCAGAAACAGAAGAAAAGGAAATTAATAAACTGGAAGAAAATATCCAGACAGAAGCATGTAGACACTTCATTAAAGAGAATTAATGGATGGCAAATAAACAGATGGAAAGATACTCAACATCGTTAGCCATGAGGAAAATGCAAATTAAGACTACAATGAGATATCATGACGTACTATTAGAACAGCTGAATTAAAAAACAGTGATGAGGAGTGCCTAGCTGGCTCAGTTGGAGCCATGGCTCATCTCGGAGTCAGGAGTTCGAGCCCCACACTGGGTGTAGAGATTACATAAAAATGAGTGAGTGAATGAATGAATGAATGAATAAATAAATAATAAATAAATAAATACAACAAAAGATCAGTGATGATATCCAATGCTCATAAGGATGCAGAGAAATGATGTCTCATATATTGCTGGAGGGAATGTAAAATGGTATAGCTGCTCTAGAAAACAGTTTGGTAGATAATTTAAAAATTAAACATACACTTGCCACATGACTCTGGATTGTACTCCTCAGTATTTATCCTAGAGTGACAAAAATTTGTCTGCAAAAGGGTTATACATGAAGGCTCATAACAGCTGGGATTAAAAAAAAAGTGGAAATAACACAGATGTCTGTAATGAGTGAACGGTTAAGCCAACTGAGGTACGTTCATACTACGGAGTGTTGCTCGGGATTAAAAATGAACTACTGATACACACACGTTAGATGGAGCTCAAGGTTATTGCTCTGCATGAAAAAATAGAATGTCAGAAGATTACATGTTTATGACTCCATTTGTGTAACATTATGTAAACTTAAAAAGCGTTGAGATAGAAAACGGATTCCCAGGTTGGATGGATGGAGGTGGGTAAAGAGAGTGTGTCTGTAACGGGGCGTCGGTTGGAATTGTTTTGTGGTGATGGCACGGTTACGCATCTTCATTGTGGCCGTGGTTACACAAATCCATACATGTGCTACTACTCCCTAGAACTTACCTATAGAGAGAGAGAAGAGAGAGAAAAATGAGTACATGTAAAAAGTATTGAAATCGGAATAGTGTGTAGTCTAATGAATAGTATTCTACCAATGTCAGTTTCCTGCTTTTGATAATGGACCACGGTATATAGGGTGTTATCACAAGGAAAAGCCGAATGAAGGATATATGGATGCTCCTCGTGCTATTTTTACAACTTCTTGGGAATCACAAATTATTTCGGGGGCACCTGGGTGACTCAGGTGGTTGAGCGTCTGACTCTTGGTTTCTGCTCAGGTCATGATCTCACGATTTTGTGGGTCCGAGCCCTGTGGGTCCAAGCCCTGTGGGCCCGAGCCCTGCGTCAGGCTCTGTGCTGGCAATGCGGGGTCTCCTTGAGATTCTCCCTCTCTCTCTGCCCCCTCCCCTGCTTGCACTCTGTCTATCTCTCTCAAAATAAGGAAAAGAAAAACTTAGAAATATCATTTCAAAATATGAAGTCAAAAATAAGTAATGATAAAAAATAACGAGAACAATAATGATAATTTGTTAGTATTAATAGAAAATCTCACGTGATCCTCACAACAATCCTATGATTTAGAAAATATTACTAATTCTTCATCACAGGATTGCCATGAGGTGTCAGTGAGGACGTTCATGACACCACGAGGAGGTTCTTCTAGAAGATTAGAAGCAACATGGTAACATAAGCCATTATACTATCACAATACATCTCAAATTTTGGTACACATCCTTGTAAAAGTGTGCACGTACATGCATACACACACACACATACGCAAACTGAAACACAATGCGGTGTGATAATGAAAAAGTGGAAATACCTACGTGCAATGAAATCTCTTCTATTCCTTTGCACCCTCTTTTATTCCTTTACAAAATAAGGTCACTTAAGTCCACTGATGTCACCACTCATAAATAGCTCGCAGCCTATTTTTTGCGAAACGTTAATCCAGAAAAAAGCGCATACGGCTTGTCTATGACAAAATTATTTGCAGAAAAATGTGTATATTATTGCTCTGTATTTCGCCCATTAAAAACGAGCAGTGATACTGTATCTATGTCGACTGCACAGATACATCATTACAAGCAGAGTTTTGATATAATATTACACTTAATGCAAGACTGGTGAAGGCTGGAGAAAGATGGCACCGGACCTTCCCAGACATTTTTTGTGACTTCTTGTCTGTGTAATTATATCAAAATAAAAACTTTTTAAAAGTTTTAAAATCCATAAAAATGAAAAGAAAAAAAGTAGCTATACATTTTCACACACATTGGTATACGCTTTATTTTTAACATGAAAAGTGTTGAATGATAAAAACAATGTAGTAAATTTAGTTTAAAAGTTGTATTATTGAGGCGCCTAGGTGGCTCAGTCGATTAAGCATTCGAGTTCGGCTCAGGTCATGATCTCACCATTCATGAGTTCAAGCCCCATGTTGGGCTCTGTGCTGACAGCTCGGAGCCTGGAGCCTGCTTCGGATTCTGTGCCTCCTTCTCTCTCTGCCCCCTCCCCTGATCATGCTCTGTGTCTCTTTGTCTCTCAAAAATGAATAAACGTCAGAAAACATTTTTTTAAGTTAGATTATTAATTTTTCACCAAGGATCTTTGCCTTATTTCACGGTTTGGATTGAAAAGGTATTAACATGTTAATCAAAATCAATACAGTATAGGTCAAAAATGAAAATAAATGTAATATAGTTAATCTCCAGAAGATATAACTTTTGTTACCATTAAAATAAAACAATAATTTTTACTCTTATATTACTAAAACACACAAAAGCAATTAATCTTTATATAGTTTTTACATCCTTGACAGGTAGAGTGCTTTAAAATTTCATGTAGATTATCTCATAAATCCTTCAAAAAACTGGCCTTGAAATTATTAATTGTACCTCATGAAGTTGTTGTGAACATTGAACAAGATAAAATGAGAAAATATTTTTGTAAACTACCAAGCAATATTAAAATAGATGCAATTATAGTATTCCAACATTTAATTCCCTAACAAAAAGTTTTCCTAACACATATTTATTTTCTATTCAGAACTGAATTATCTACCTATAGACTATCTTGATATGTTGGCAATCAACTCACTCCGAATTTGGTCCCCAATAGAAGTAAACATCCAATATCTAAGAAGTACATGTCAAGAATGATGCACAAGGGGCGCCTGGGTGGCTCCGTCGGTTAAGCGTCCGACTTTGGCTCAGGTCATGATCTCGCGGTCCGTGAGTTCGAGCCCCGCATCGGGCTCTGTGCTGACCGCTCAGAGCCTGGAGCCTGTTTCAGATTCTGTGTCTCCCTCTCTCTCTGCCCCTCCCCTGTTCATGCTCTGTCTCTCTCTGTCTCAAAAATAAATAAACGTTTAAAAAAAAAAAAAAAGAATGATGCACAAAAAAAATAACTTTAAAAATAAATAAATAACAAAACATAATTTCAAAAAATAATGATGCAAACTGCTAAATGTTTGTATTAAAATTAGCGTCTCCATTTCTGAGCAAACAAAAGACCATAGGAAAAGGCAATAAAATAAAAAAAATAAAGACAATCACAACGACAACAAAATGGTCAAAATTCCCAGGATTAGACTTAGCTACTGTTACAATATTTAAGAGTAAGAAAAGAAAATCTCACTGAAGAGTAGAAAAGAAATAAATTTGCTAAAAATGGCCAATTGCACAGATCAGAAAAGGAGACGACTCCGGGTTTGAAAGATCTTGCATTTTCCTTAATTAATTTAGTCATTCCAGAATGAAAAGTTGTGGATTTGTCAAATGAACGGTTGTGAATTTAGAGTTCAGCGTGCCAGATCACAAGAGAAATTGAAATAGAGAAGTTCATTATCCACAGGTCCTGGAGGAAGTACCCAGTACATCTCAAGGGACCACACGGGGAAGTGAAGGCAAAGTATAGCCAGAGGGAGAGACAGGACCTACGGCACATATCTTTATTAGGCTCCATGGAGTGCTTTGGGGGTTTCTGGGCTAAGGCTGGATTGGTCAATTCAAACCAGAAGAATGGAGTTTTTGGTCAGCCCCGTGGGTGTCTTTGTAAGGGACATAAGGCCAAAGCTCTAGGAGACAGGTTGACTATTGATCACAAGGACTGTTGGGAAGTTATAGCAGGACCTTCCATTTCCTTATGACTCTGCTGCTGCTATGCAGGTCATGTGCTTGCATGAGAGACTAGCATGTATGTGCTACGTAGGTCATACACATATGTCAGTTTAAGATCACCGCAAGCCACTTGGCCAAAGAAAATCAAAGCTGACGCAGCCATGCCATGGAGGAGTCTAGCTCAGCTCTAGACAAAAGCCCAAATTTATGACATTTGCATAAATATGGGAAGCAGATGTTTAGGTTAACATCCGAAAGAAAATGTGTGGAGGAGCGCCTGGGTGGCTCGGTTGGTTAAGCGTCTGACTCTCAATTGTGGCTCAGGTCATGATCTTGTGATTCACGGGTTCAAGCCTCACGTCAGGCTCTGTACTAGCAGTGTGAAACCTGCTTGGGATTCTCTCTGTCTCTCCCTCTTTCTGCCCCTTCCCTGCATTCTCTCTCCCTCTCTCTCTCTCTCTCTCTCTCTCTCTTTGTCTCTGTCTCTCTCTCTCAAAATATATAAACTTCAAAAAATAAAATTTATTTAAAAAATGGCTGGAATATCTAATGAAATCTTTAAAGAAAGAGGGTATAGCTATCAGGCATTTGAAACACCAGATCCTCAATGGTATTACAATGCTACACTAACGAAACCTTGGGGCAACTGGCTGGCTCCGTTGGAGAGCATGGGACTCTTGATCTCTGAGGTCATGAGTTCTATGCCCAAGTTGGGCATAGAAATGACTCAAAAGAAGAAATAAAATAAAATGCTACAGTAATGAAACCTTGAGCTATTGGCTTCGTTGTTGACAAAATTCAATAAACCGAATTGAGTTCAACTGCTCTCACATAAGGTAGATATTTAACAGATATAAACATCCACAGACATATTAGCAATTTATAACAAACTCAAACTCCGTCTGCCTATGTTAAAATTTGAATTTAAAAAAAGACCTTAATTACTTTCACCTAGTTGGAGTTCACAGTGAGTTAGTTGTTTAACAAAAAAGATGCATTATGTGAGATTCATTCCACTTGATAAAATGCTATTTCGTTTCAAGGTCTTCCATGAGCTGTGGGATCAAGATGTAGACATAGCCAAATGTTATAAACTCCCTTGGAAAAGCACTCCAAGGTAATTACCGGAAAGCGCAGTGCTGAACAGCCCATCTAAAGGACAAGTATGGTCCTGTGTTTCCAGAAGCTGTCAAGGCCAGACTCTATGGACTGGTTTTGAAGAGAAAGAGAAACATAAATGTTATCACAATATTTGGTTCTCTGTAAAGACATGCCTAAATACATGCAATTTTGGAGTATTACGTATCGTTCTACGTGTGGCAGATTTTAAATAAAATGAACCAGACAATTAAATATTGATTAAAGAAGAAATATGAAATGAAGGGTGCCTGGAAAAGGTATTACTTTTGTCTTCATTATGTCGTGTTGCCTGGTATCACTAGTAATGGTGAAGAAGAATTTGCGATATTATTGAGAAAATTATTATGGGACATTACGAAACAATGGTACCATAGACCAGTTATTTGATATAGTATTACAAACATGAAAAAGTAATGATAACAATGATAATCATTAACACTTAAAGCTTACTTATGTATCTGGCAGAGAGCTTATGCTATAAAAATATTACGAATTGTATATCACGGAATTGTCAAGAGAATTCAGTGGCACACCATATGTAAACACCTTTTTGGAATCTGAGAAGTAACAACAGAAACAGAAATGGTTTTACTACCATAACATTTAATTTCATAAAAATACACATTTAATAATCATATTTGGTTTCTTGTTTAGAATTCACTTTCCCATCTACGAGATGTGAAGTTGGACTAAGTTGTCCTAAAATAAAAGGGTTGCTTAACTAGTTCATATGATTATTCATGAAATAGTCTGATTATGATGATGCAGTTTGTAGTTTGGTTTTAATATCCCAATGCCCCAAACAAATAAATATTCTTATTAATCACTAAAAACCCCAAGTAAATCTAACCCCAAGTAAATCAGTAATATAATTTGGTAAGATAGTGTTTCAGGAAGTATATGCAATTAAAGCCTTCCCTGTGTATTGGCAAAAAACCTTTCGGAAACAGCAAGTCATAAAAGAAACTATCTGCAACAAGAAAAAAAAAGTGAAAAAATGCCAATGAATAAGTTTAAATGCATATATGTCCTGAGTGTATATAAATACTGTCTTCTATGTGTGTTTACACATGCAACAGATTTTAAATGCAAAGAGAATATACTGAAAAATAGTAAAATTATAATTTGAAAGTGATTTTGGTTTTTAGATATAGGGCATAGTGTTGTTATCGTCCACATGCAAGAAAAAACAAGTGGAAATGTATACAAGAAACCTAATAGAGAATGCCGATGGACAATATTTGACACACCAAACTGTACTAAAAAGCTACAAAAATTAAAAGAACCATCAAAGAGAATCCACAGCTAAAATGGATATGGGAGGGGCACATGGATGGCTCAGTCGGTTGAGCGTCTGACTTCGGCTGAGGTCATGATCTCACAGTTCATGAGTTCGAGCCCCGCGTCGGGCTCTGTGCTGACAGCTCAGAGCCTGGAGCCTGCTTCGGATTCTGTGTCTCCCTCTTTCTCTGCCCCTCCCCTGCTCATGCTCTGTCTCTCTCTCTTTCTCTCTCTCAAAGATAAATACACATAAAAAAAGAGAAAGAAACATTGAGTTTTTACTTACAACTTAGTAGCATGTGCATAATTGAATAAATCTATTCGCTAGCTAATACAAAATACTGAAGAGTGTCAACGGTCTAAGAGGCACATATGAAGCATGATCCCAAAGTCCTGGTTGAAAGGAGAACATAAGGCACATATTTTTTGTGATGATGTGTATGAAGGATTTTTAAAAACTGTCATCTATGAAAGAGAGCTATTATTATTCAGCTAGGGAAATCTAGCAACTCGTGCTGAAAAATTGATAACTTCTAGCTCGTTCAGGAAGGAAATAGGCAGACAGAAATTATACAATAACCAATAGCTTTTCCAATTACCAAAATTAATCTGCCAGTAATGAAAATAGAAAAACAAGGAAAGCCACAAAAAAAAAAAAATGGAGAGATATACTCTAAAATTGTAAGAGATGAACTTACCAGGTATTTTTAAGGACATTTATGATGAAACCAAAAAAAAACTTTCACAGAAAGATTAAAAAAAAGAAGTTTGGAAAATAGTGACAAACATATATGGAAAGAAGAGACTTACTATTGTACGGTTGCTAATACTTCATTAATTAGCTCATAGTCATTTTAGAATTAAAAGTTCTAACATAAGCTAATGTAAATTTGGTGACTTTTTTGAGTCTAAAACTCAATTGGTATATGACATAAAAGCAATGGATAAGTAGAGTAGAAAAATATTGAGTAACAGGATCCTCATGACTATAATGCTGTAATAATTTAGTCAAACTGCTGCTGTCTCAATAATTGGTAATTGCAACTTATTTGAGAGGTAGCTGTGACACAAAGTTGATATTTGGCAGAAAACATACATAAACACTTAATTAAATCACAGACCTCAATTAAGCCCAAATGGGTTAAAACTTAAATTTTGGGGGCGCCTGGGTGGCTCAGTCGGTTGAGCGGCCGACTTCGGCTCAGGTCATGATCTCACGGTCCGTGAGTTCAAGCCCCACGTCGGGCTCTGTGCTGACAGCTCAGAGTCTGGAGCCTGTTTTGGATTCTGTGTCTCCCTCTCTCTGACCCTCCCCTGTTCATGCTCTGTCTCTCCCTGTCTCAAAAATAAATAAAAATGTTAAAAAAAACCAAAACTTAAATTTTGTAATATTCAAAGATTTCAAACATTAATCCATAAAGCACTCTGACTTAGACATGTGTGATGTACTCGGTGTCTGTAGTGTGATGAAAAATAAAAAAATACATTTATACAATAATCCCCACTACAAAAAAAGATTCGCCAAAACAGTGTTTTAGAGTTTGTATGTGTTCGTATATATGCATAGATCGGGATTCTTTTGAGCATACAAGGAAGTATGGAGGAGATACACTGAACGATTTACATTGTTTATAAAAGGACTGGAGAAATTTATAATTATAACTTAAATATATAATTTATAAAAAGGACTGATGGGAGATCATCTTATTTTCATTTGTATCTTTACATTATTTACTATTTAAAATTAGCAAACATTCCTCTTCCAATAGGACACAATGTAAAGACAAAATGCAATGCTGTTAAAAATGAGAGGAAACTTTGCTTCATTGTTCTGTAACTGACAAGCAATATACTTAATGCTTTTATATGATTACTTTGCTTAATCTTCCCACACAAAAACCATACAGTGTAGTTGTTAATTCTGTATCACAGGTTTGTCAGGGTGCCTACAAAAATTAATGTATGAAAAATTATCACTGAAGGGCTTTACAATGCTTAGGTCCATCCTTAAAAATAAAATAAATATAAAATAAATAAAAATAAAACCATTTTCAGTGCTAACTTTTGATTTATGAATTGTTTCTATTAATCAAATTACGAACCTCCAATTCTGCAAAGTAACATATCATTCTCAGTTTACAAAAAAGGACAATAAAAATCTTGTTTATCTGTGGAATATTTGAATACATACAGGTATATGTATTTTTAAGTTTCTTTGAGCAAAAGAAGAATTAGGAAATACATCACAATTATTACTATTTCTTACTAAAAAAGGTGTGAGGCACCAAAGGTTGGTGTAGGCACCAAAGGTTGGTGTAGCCAGGAGAGCAATTGCTAACTTTTATTACATATCCTTAGCTAGTTCCAGCTGAGATGGTGAAAAGGAGTTCTTTTGTTACTTAAAATAATCAATAGAGCTATAAAGTGATAAAAAGGAAAGATTCTATAGGCAAGTCCTTTATTGTGGAAATTTTAAAAGTCACTAAACTTCTAGAGACCGTAAGTTTTCTGTAAACCAAAGATATTAGCTATACTTAATATAAAAACAAGACACAACAGCAACAGTTATAATTATGAAGGCTGAAAGACGACTTACATGGCAGGGGACTGCTTGGTGTGTATTTGTCGATAACCTCACTTGAATCATGTAAATGTTCTGTGATGCAGACTGTCTTAATTTTGAGGATTCAGTTTCTTCTGGCGATTGGGAAGAGAGAAAAACAAGCTATTAAATCATCACATTTCAAAGCCAAAATACGCATTTAATTATGCTTTCTTGATATCCTCTTAAGAAGCCAGTTATCTACATATCAGGATGTGATTATCTGAAATAATCCTGCATATTGGCTATGATTAACCACTACTTTCAATTAATTGTCATTTTTGCCTCAAGGTCTCAGATAAACCAAAGTTCAAGAGATGGCCACAGGCAAAGTCTATGAATTGCCTGCCATGTGACTCTGAAATGACCACGTGAAGACCAGAATTTTAGCATAGAGGTGAAGAACCCAAGTCTAAACAACATGGGGTCTTGAAAGCTGAACACTGTCTGAAGTTGATCTGTTCTATTGTACATGTGATTTGCTGATTATGGTACTGCAATATATAGTTTAGGCAGTATTAATCATCTAGTAAATCCAAGAAAATACAGTGCAGAATGATGGTCTTTGATAAGATAATTTGGTGGAAAAACCAGTTTGTTTATTTATGTATTTATGTATTTATTTATTTATTTATTTATTTATTTATTTATTTAATTTATTTATTTTGAGAGAGACAGAGAGAGAGCACAAGCAGGGGAGGGGCAGAGAGAGAGAGGGGACAGAGGATCTGAGGTGGGCTCTGTGCTGACAGCAGAGAGCCCAATGTGGGGCTCGAACCCATGAACCGTGAGATCATGACCTGAGCCAAAGTTGGACGCTTAACCAACTGAGCCACCCGGATGCCCCATATTTATTTACTTATTTTTAATTTTTGTTTTTTAAGGAAACTCTATGCCCAAGGTGGGGCTGGAACGCATGAACCTGAGATCAAGAGTCACATGTTCTACTGACTCAGCCAGCCAGGTGGCCCACAAGCAGTTTTATTTAGATATAATTTTCATATCATAAAATTCAGCCATTTTAATACTGTATAATTTCAAGATTTTTAGGAAATTTGCAACGTTTGACAAATATCAGCACAAGTTAATTTTAGAACATTTCCACCACCCCAAAAAGATGCCTCATGTCTGTTTGCAATCAACTTCTGTTCCTACTTCTATCCCAAGACAACTAGTAATTTGATTTTTTTCCTTCATAGATTTGTCATTTCTGGACGTTTTATATAAATATAATCAAATGTATCAGTCCTATTTCACTGATTTATATATGTCTTGATCACTGCACTACCCTGTCTTGATCGCTACCCTGTACTACCCTGTGTTGATCCCTGTAGCTTTGTAGTAAGTTTTAAAATTGGTCAGTGTAAGTTTTCAGATGTAGTTCTTCTTTTTAAATATTGTTTTGGCTCTTAGAGGTCTTTTCCTTTTATTTTACTTTCAAAGTTTATTTATTTTTTAAAGTAATCTCTATACCCAACGTGGGGGCTCAAACTCACAACCCTGAGAGCAAGACTCACATGCTTTTCTGACTGAGCCAGCCAGGCGCCCCAATGCCATAGGAAGTTTTGAATGAGCTTGTCCATATCTATGAAAAAAAGACATCTGGGATTTTGATAGAGATTGTGTTGAATCTACAAACCTATTAAAGAGTATTGCCACCTTCACATTATTGATTCTTCTGATTAATGAGATGTTCTTTCTTTTGTTTACATCACTGTTGATTTCTTTCAGCAGTTTTTATTTCTTTTTTTATTTTTAACTTTTTTATTTTTTTTAACGTTTATTTATTTTTGAGACAGAGAGAGACAGAGCATGAACAGGGGAGGGGCAGAGAGAGAGGGAGACACAGAATCTGAAACAGCCTCCAGGCTCTGAGCTGTCAGCACAGAGCCCGACGTGGGGCTCGAACTCACGGACCGTGAGATCATGACCTGAGCCGAAGTCGGACACTTAACCGACTGAGCCACCCAGGCGTCCCCAGCAGTTTTTATTTCTAGTGTACAAGACATGGGTGTTTTTTGTGAAACGTATTTCTCAGCATTTTATTCTTTTTGATGACACTGTGAGTGGAATTGATTTCTCCATTTCCTTTTTGAATTGTTAATTGCTAGTATTATATATACTATTAATGTTTGTATGTTGGCCTTGGTACTGAGACCTTGCTGAGCTTGCTTATTAGTTGTAGTATCGTGTGTGTGTGTGTGTGTGTGTGTGTGCGCGTGCATGGATTCTTTAGGATTTTCCACAGACAAGATCATGTTTTCTGCAAATAAAGACAGTTTTCATTGTCTCTTTCCAATGCAGGTGGTTAGGGCCACTAATACAATGGTAAATAAAAGTGGTAGGAGTAAGTAGTCTTGGTTTGTTCCCAATCTTAGGTGGAAAGTATTTAGTCTTTCACCATTATCTGTACGACATTGTTGCTGTGGGTTTTTTGTGAATGCCGATCCTTGCTATACGTGACCTTGCCCATCCTCTTGTCAGTAGATTTCTGTAACATGTTACTGCATTCTAGCCTGATATTGGGGAGTATTGTCCATTTTCCTGGTACAACCTGTCTTAAGCAAGCCCCATTTCTCAACAATGTTGCCCCTCCTCCAGCCGTAAGAAACCTCTCATGATTCGAGCCCAGATCGTCGTCCTGTCCCTCACCCAGAAGTAGAGAATATTTTACTTTTCTTTTACCTAGCTTTGATGGGTCTTATTCTGTGTCCTAGGTAAAACAAGATTTCCTGCCCTCCCCCCAGAAGCTTAAGACATTTTTTTCCATAGTGGAGAAGATTTTGGGCAAATCTTCACGACTTTCTGTCAGCAATGGCTGCTCACCTCCTCCAACCCTCACCCCAGTCTTTTTCATGCCTTTCAGGGAGATTAGCCTGCACATGTTCAAGAGCACTCTTGCAGGATTTCTATACTCTCAAGTCATCTACTACCCTCATTCTTTGCGTTTCATTAAAAAAAACTCACCAAAAAGATCTAGCTGAATATTTCTCACCTGCTTACTAACATAGTACTGGAAATTCTATCCAGCACAATAAAATAAGAAAAAATAGATGTCATATAAATCAGAAAGGAAGGAAGAAAATTGCTTTTATTTGCAGAAAGCATGGTTTTTTTTACATAGAATATCCAAAAAGAATATCCCCAAATGATCTTCTGAAAGTGGTAAATGAACTTAATTAGGTCACAGGACACAAGATCAGCATATCAAAATCAATTTTATTTTGATATTCTAGTAGTGAACATGTAGAAATCAGCATTTGAGATACAACACCATTATAATCACTTACTATGAAATACTTAGGTGTAAATCTAACAAAACATGTGTACGGGACCTGTATGCAGAAAACTTCAAAATGTTTTTATTTAGATTACAAAGATCTAAGTAAAAGGAGAGACATGTTATATCCATGAATTGGAAATCACCATGAGAAAAATGTTAATTCCCCTGAACTTGCTATACAGGTTTTGGGAAATTCTTATTAAAATACCAGCAATATTTTTTTTGTAGATACAGACAAGATTATTCTAAACTCTGCATGAAAAGACAAAGAAAGTGGAATAGCCAAAAAACCATTCTGGAAAAGAATAAAATGGGAAGAAACACTGCCCAAATTCAAGGCATATTATATAGGTATACTAACCAAGAGTATGTGGTATTGGGGCACCTGGGAAGCTCAGTGGGTTGAGCGTCCAGCTCTTGGTTTCGGCTCAGGTCATGATCTCATGGTTTCGTGAGTTCAAGCCCCATGCTGTGCTTGGGATTCTCCCTCTCTCTCTGCCCCTCCCCCACTTGCACCCTCTCTGTCTCTCTCAAAATAAATTAATTAATTTAAAAAATTTAGAAAAAAGTATATGTGGTATTGATGGAGGGATAGACATAATGATAAATAGAATACAAAGGAAAACCTAGAAATGACCCCACACAAGTATGAACAACTGGGTTTTGACCTAGTTGAAAAAGCAGTTCAATGGAGGAAAGATAGTCTTTTCAACAAATGGTGCCAAATTGGATATCCACAGGCAGAAAAAACAGGACCTGGACCTAAACTTCACAGTTGATACAAAAATTAACTCATTCCAACCAAAATAACATAATTCATAATTCACGCAGGCTTTAACTAGCTTACTTAATTGTTTGTGGTCATTAAGCTGTGCAAAGTAAATAAAAAAGATGTGATTTTGGGCGCCTGGGTGGCTCAGTCGGTTAAGCGTCCGACTTCGGCTCAGGTCACAATCTCGCGGTCCGTGAGTTCGAGCCCCGCGTCGGGCTCTGGGCTGACGGCTCAGAGCCTGGAGCCTGTTTCCGATTCTGTGTCTCCCTCTCTCTCTGCCCCTCCCCCGTTCATGCTCTGTCTCTCTCTGTCTCAAAAATAAATAAGCGTTAAAAAAAAAAATAAAATAAAAAAAAAAAGATGTGATTTTATTAAATCAACCTGTTGAGGAAATTCTTCATAAGAATTTTTAGGAGTTTCAGGTAGAATTATAGTCATAATAATATGAAGTAATTCATGAGAATAATGAGTTTAAGGAAATATATAAACTGAAAATTACTAGAGTCAGTTTTTTTTTTAGTAAAGGGAAATTATCAATAATGTTCTCCAAGAAAATGTATACACTTACAAAGTATTTCATAGAAACTAATAGTCTCAAATGTTTTTGAGTTTATGGATTATCATTCACTGACATAACGGTAGTGAATAGAAAATTAAATGTTAACAGGTTTCTCTAACATTCTTATAAATCTTCCCCCATATTATCAAAAAGAATATATTATATCTATTAATTGGATTATTGGGAAGGATCTCCATGTGCACAGAAACATGTGACATTGGGCAATGCTCAGTGATCTTTAACTCTTGAAGCATCTGGTTTCACTGGTATAAAATTAGGAGAAAAATAAAATAAATATAAAAAAATATTAAAAAATTTAGATAAGTTGTTTAAGGCAGATACTGGTGTTTAAAATTAGATACGTTTGTAAATATGCTTAATTACTTGATTTGAGGTCATTTTACATCTGTAAAATATAACAAAAAAATGCTTCAGTTACTAAATAAGTTATTCATTTTGACCACAACTCAGGTTTCAATTGGATTAGTACAGTTGTAATACAGGCCAATATTCCTAATGTTTTCATTTAAGTTATAAAAGCCTTTACTGAATTCGTAAAGACATGGCACGTGTGTGGAAACAGATACTGTTGTTTACCTAAAGTTCAAATGTAACTGGATGTCTGCTATTCATGTTTGTTAACTAGGGCAAAACTACCACTGAATAATCCAGATTTAGGAAAACATACACTTATTGTGAGCCATCAGCTCTACGAATATTTTTTTCTCATACAAATTTAAAATGTAACTTAGTTTTTTTCAATTTTTATTTTTTAAATATAATTTATTGCCCACTTAGCCAACATACAGTGTATATACAGTGTGCCCTTGGTGTCGAGGGTAGATTCCCGTGATTCACGGCTTACATACGACACTCAGTGCTCATCCCAACGAGGGCCCTCTTCACTGCCCATCTCCCATTTTCCCCTCTCCCTCTCAGCTATACAAATATTGCAATGAACCTGATATCGTCAAATCTCCCTTGCAGTTACATAGGAGAAACTACTTAACATTTAGAACTACTAACTACCACGTCTTATGAACCGAGAAAATAGAAACATCATAAATATCTAGTCAACTTAGGTAGAAGATCAAAGAGCACAAGCTTTGGGGGGGGGGGTGTGATTGTATGAAGCAGAAAAAATACAGTCGGAATCCTCGGGAAATAATAGTTTAAAATTAGTCAAATGTCTCAAGAACTACACTGAGATAAAAGAACAAATAAAAGACCATAACTAGTGCAAATAGAAAAAGAGTCATTTCTCATAGGGACTTATGTGCAGGAAAACAATTTGTCTTAGAGAATTAGAGAAGAAGGAGGCAATCCGTACTTTCCCCTTGTGTCTTGCTCAGAGTTAAGAGGATTATAAATTTGCTTTCATTGTTTTGGGACTTGAAATGAAATACTGTAATAAAGGATTTCCAGTACGAGCACATTAGTTTAAAGTCACTTATCTCCCTTCTCCTCTTGGAATTCACAAGGAGAATAAAGCCATGGAAATGCACACCTCTTATATGAAGCCAGGAGCAGCCAAAACCCCAAATAATGAAAAGATGTCAGGGCTGCCAAATGCAGTGGAGAGAGGATAGTAGTAAGACCTGCAGTAAATAGAGAGGATAGGCCACACATGCAGACCTCAAAGGTATCTGACAATGAACAATTCTTGAATTTGAAGGCAGGAGCCTGAGATGAAGTGAGTAAATCCCCGTGTACAATAATGGAAATTGTGTGCAAATGGGGGAGATGCAATTTTGTTCTGGGAAGCATAAAGCGATCACGTAGAGAAGAAATTTTAGTTTGAGGAAATATTTTAGAAGAACCAGAAGAAATGGACAATGATAAAAGAAGCTAGGATATATGCATTCGTTGATGTGTTACTATCTGCACCATAAGAGGCCCAGAAAGATAAATGAAAATACAGAGAAGGAAGTATTTGTAAAGCCAATAAAGATAAATTTCTCAGACTTAACGAAATATACACATAAACAAAATAAGAGAGATTCGGAGTATACTAAAAAGAAAGAGAAATAAATTCACACACACACACACACACACACACACACACACTCACTCACGAGTTAAATTCTAAATGTCAAAGATGGGGCACTTGGGTGGCTCAGTCGATTGAGCATCCAACTTCAGCTCAGGGCACGATCTCCGGGTTCGTGAGTTTGAGCCCCACATTGGGTTCAGTGCTGTCAGTGCAGAGCCTGCTTTAGATCTTCTGTCCCCCTCTCTCTCTGCCCCTCCCTCACTGGCACTCTCTCTCAAAAATAAACAACAACAAAAAAAGAGGAGTAAATTCTAGAAGTTTGTAGAGAGACATAAAGCAAAACCAAGTCATACTAATATCACATTTTTGAATAGCAGCACATGATGCAAGAAATTGAAGAAAAAGAAATTGAAGAAAAAGAATATAAAATTAAGCATGTATTTATCTAAACTGTCATTGAAATGTAAGTGCGAAATGAAAGTATTCACACACATACAAGCCATAGAAGTTTTTTGTTACAAGATATTTACAGCCAAAACAGTTATAGTACTTAAAGAAGAGAAGAAAAAAATTCAAGCAGCTGCTTAAGAACATATGGAAGAGGGACACCTGGGTGGCTCATCGGTTAAGCGTTTGACTTTGGCTCAGGTCATGATCTCGTGGTCTGTGGGTTCAAGCCCTGCATCGGTCTCTGTGCTGACAGTTCAAAGCCTGGAGCCTGTTTGGGATTCTGTGTCTCCCTCTCCCTCTGCCTGTCCCCCCACTCGTGCTCTGTCTCTCTCTCTCTCATTCTCTCAAAAATGAATAAACATTAAAAAAAAAGAACATATAGAAGAAAAGGTGATAAATTCTCAGGGTAAAGTTTGTTGTGGCAAATGGATGAGAGTGAGAGAGCAAGAGAGAGAATGAGACAGAGGGAGAGTAAAGGTAGCCATAATTACACTAAAATAAAAGTCTATTAAATATCAACATGGTGGAAATGGGAAAAGGTGGGAATATGAATGATGGTGTGAAAGGATCAAATACAGTCAATCCCATGATTGAGATATATGCGGTTTATAAGAAACATACCTTAATAACAAGAACACATAATAGTTGAAGGTAAAACCATGGAAAAAGACATATTAGGCAAAAGTCAGCCAACAGAAAGCTGGTGTAGCTACATTAACAAGAGAAAAATTAGTTAATTCAAACAGAAGACAGGGATGGATTGAATCTTGGAAAATAGAAAGGACTAGTGGAAGAAATGCTGATTTCCAAATAAAACTGGACTTTTATTAATAGTAATGCACTAATGTTAATTTCTTAGTTTTGAAATATGTACCATGACAATGTAAGATGTTCACATTAGTAGAAACCAGGTGAAAATGTATTATACTTGCAACTCTTCCGTAAATCTAAAATCATTCCCAAATGAAAACTGTGTCAAAATACAAAACACATTCAAAATCATAGATTTAGATCCTAGATTCAAAAAACAAAATGTAGAGGTGTAAAATAACATGGAAGGGCACCTGGCTGGATCAGTTGGTAGAGCTTGCAACTTTTGATCTCAGGGTCATGAGTTCAAGCCCTACGTTGGGTATGAAGCCTACTTAAACGAAACAGCAAACAAAACATAGGAGAAAAACTTCAGGACCTAGGGCTTGGTGAAGAGTTCTTCCACTGACACCAAAAGCACAATCCATAAAAGAAAAAACATGACAAACTGGACTTTGTCAGAATTAAAAACTTCTGTTGTATGTACAGCCTTTTTAAGAGGATGAAACATCAAGCTACAGACGTAGAGAGACCATGTATGTATGTTACAAAGCACTCTTCTCTAGAATATGAAAAGAACTCTCAAACCTCAACAATAAAGAGAAAATTCATCTAGAAAATGGGAAAGACCTGAGACACAGCACTGGAGAGGAGATACATGTGGCAAATGAGCTCATGAAAAGATATCCAACATCCATAGACATTAAGGAAATAGAAATTGAGGCCACAATTAGACATCACTACACACCTATTAAAAGAGCTAAAATATAAAATAGTGACAACACCAAATGCTAACAAGGGTGCAGAGAAACGATCTTTTCTACATTCCTGGTCGAAACACAAAATGGAACAGCCGCTCTGGACAAGCTTGGTGATTTCTTAAAAATTAAACACACCTCACATTGCACTTGAACTTCTGGGTACTTATCCCAGAGAAATGAAAACACGTATTTACACAAGATTTTGTGTACATGATTTCCCTTAGCAGTTCTAATCATAATAGCCAAAACCTGGGGAACAATACATCCCTCAATAGGTAAAAAGCTAGATAAGCTGTGGTGCCCCTCTGTCTCATCCTTATAACCCCAATCATAACTTAGAAACCATACCAACTATGCTACCTAATTAAAATCTTTGTTGAAGGTGTTTAGAGACTCTCAGCATATCCCCAATCCCATTTATAAAACTACACTAACGTACTTCTCCTTGCACTCCCTCTTCTTACCTGTTGTGTTTTTTCACCATAGCATGTATCATCACCTGATATACACACAATGTATTTTACTTCTTTAATCGTTCATTTTCTAGTGCGTTCCTCTACAATGTAGTCTCTACGAGGACGGGAATTTGGTCTGTCTTCAAGTATTGTTGTAACCCAAGCAAACAAATAGTGCCTGGTACATAGAGGTAATTCATTAAAATTTTCTAAATAAATAACTGTCATAGAAATAGATTGTATCCAGCAAATGAAAATATTTACTTATCCTCAATACATTTTAGTTGATTTGAAATATAAGAAAGTGATTATATTAATAACATTTCCAGAAATAATTCCTGGGCTATATAAATCCAGTAAGACCCCCTTTTAAACGACCTCCAACATCCTTAAACGGAAGAATCTGTAAAATATTTAAAGAGGACAAAACTAAAGAGGAAAAGTAAATTGTAAGTTCGTAAAAGTAAAATTAGCTAAATAAAATTAATTTAATTAATTAGTAACTGATAAAAGTATAAATTGACTTAAAGGCAAGCAGAAACTTTACATTTTTCGACTCTTCATTCTGTGCTAAGCTGTTCCATATCCCCACCTCTTTAAACAATTCTTAAGACAGTTTCCCCCATTTTATATGTCTACATTAGTTTATGAACTTCTGTGGAAATCTTCACACTTATTCCTATGAAGTTTCACATAATTAGTTCTAGTCCACCATTAATAGAGAAAAGAGCTTTTAAAGTATCTGTTTGGCTGTAGTTACTTGTGCAAACAATTGACATATGACGTATCAGTTTTAGGTGTACAACATAATGATTTTCTATATGTATATACTGCAAAATGATTATCAGAATAAGTTTAGTTAACATCCATCAGCATATTTACAATTTTTTGCTTTGTGATAGGAACTTTTAGGAATATATCAGGAGTGGAAGGTGGGGAAAATAGAGAAAGGTTGGTAAAAGGGTACAAATTTCTAGCTACTGGACAAATAAGGTCTGAAGATCTAATATAAAATATAGTGACTATAGTTGACAACACTGTATTGTATCATGGAAATTCGCTAAGAGAGTGGAACTTAAGTGTTCTCGCCAGAGAAAATAAAATCATGAACAAGGAATATATCCCAACAGATTTATTTTTCTTTCATTGCTTTCAAGACTGTTTCATATTTTTTTCCCCACAAAGATCTGTAAATATTTTGTTGGATTTGTACTTGAGGATTTCTTTTTCTGTTGCTGTTTTTTGGTGTATTGTCAATGGTATTCTGCCTTTCGTATTGCAATTATTTATTACTGGTATCTAGAAAATCAACCGCATTTTGTATATTGACTTTGAACTTAGCTTCACGGTATCTCTATAAATTCTCATCCGGGCACAGAACAATGAGCTCCATTTCTGTTTGAGCTTCCCAAATTATGGCATTGGTGGATGTGAATACTGAATGTGGGCAAATCACCGAGAAAGGGCACAGCCGCCTTTGAACACCCTGGTTTGAGTTTCCTGAGCGGTGCCCTTTTAGCCAGCAGGGGGCGCGCCAACCGCCATTTCTGGATCGTGCGGTGCGCATGTGTGGTGGGCCTGCGGATGTCCCCGCCTTTTCCCCAATGAGGACAAGAGCTTAAGTTTCCTGAAGGCTACAGACGTCGTCCTACTGGCTCAGGACAACTTGAACCACGTCCTCAGGGAGCAAGAGGCTTCCTGCCCACCGCCCTGACCGGCCGAGGCCGGGGCTTTGTTGCAGTTTTCCGGGACATTTTTCTAAATTTTAAAAAATATTTTTATTTATTTTTGGGAGAGAGACAGAGACAGAGACAGAGTGACAGTGGGAGGGGGACAGAGAGCGAGGGAGACACAGAACCGGGAGCAGGCTCTAGGCCCTGAGCCCAACGCGGTGCTCGAACCAACGATCCGTGAGCTCGTGACCTGAGCCGAGGTCGGACGCTTAAAGCGCCTGAGCCACCCAGGCGGCCCTCCCGGACGTTTTGCTGCATTGTGAGTATAGAAACTTTTATTTTCTAGAATATTCCCAGATGCTTTATTCTTTACTTTCTCGTACAAAATTTTAACGAGCATTAATGGGCAAAATAATCCATTTGCCAGGGGTTTTTAAGGGTGGAATTCGTAGCATCCTGTATCGTTTTTACGGATTCAAGATTGTTTCTGGGGAGAAATCGCGATACCATTTCAGACAGAGGGAAACACTTATACAGTAGTGAAATTAAAGAAACAAGTTGGACCAGCCAGTCTTCATGGTATTATATCGCAGCCTGAGGCAAAGAAAAAAAAGTTGCACCCCACTTTGTATTGCTAACTTTTTTTTTTTATTTTTACCGGGGACTGACTCAAAGGAGGGCAACTCTGGGCTTTATCCTTACCCTGTTCCCAAGCCCGCCACAAGCTTTGCCTTGTGAGGCCTTGCCCCACTCAGAAGAGTGCAGCTCATATTATAATCCGTGCAACGCCACCTTCCTGAGTAGAGCGCCGGCTATGGCCCTGTTTTCTCTGCCTCTTAAAAAAAATTAGAGGTATGGTTGACATACCATGAAATATACCGGTTTCACGTTATGCAATTGAGTGAGCTTTAGTAAATCTAGAGATGTGCACCCATGACTCCAATTGAATTGATAACATTGCCTTCAGCTCTAAAAGAAATGTATTGCTGATTTGTATTTGTCTCCTGTTCTACTCCTCGCCCCGGGGAACCGCTGATCTATGTTCTTTGGATTGGAATTTCTGGGTATTTCATATAAATGGAGTCGTATAATAACGTGAGGTATTTTATACCTGTTTCTTTTTCCCAGTTATCGTTTTCAAGACACATAGATGTTGTAGCAGGTTTCAGGACTTCATTCCTTTTTATGGCTGAATACTATTCTGTTGTAGAGATAGACCACATTTTGCATATCCGTCAGTCGATGGACATTTGGGTGGTTTCCCATTTTTCACTCTTGTGAACAATGCTACGCTGAACATTCATGTGCAAGTTCTGGTCTGGACCTGTTTTTATTTACCTTGGGTATGTCGCTAGGCGTGAAAGTGCTGGATCATAGGGAGACTCTATGTTTAGCATTTGGAGGAATAGCTGAGGTGTTTTCCAAAGTGGCTGAATTAATTTACGGTCTTAACGACAGTGTGTGATTATTCCGGTTCCTCCTCGTCCTCACCAGTACTTGTTACAGTCTGTCTTTTTTTGCTATAACCTAGTGACTACAAAGTGGTATCTCATTTTATTTTTAATTTACATTTCCCTGATAACTAATCGATACTGATCATGGTATGTGCTTATTGATCAGTAGCATGTATTCTTTGGCTAAATATCTGTTCAAATCCATTTCCCTTACTTTTTGAAAGTTTTATTTTTAGGTAATCTCTCCACCCAGCCCGGGGCCCCGACTCACAACCCTGACACCAAGAATCGCATCCTCTACTGACTGAGCTAGCCAGGTGCCCCTCAGTCTGATTTTTTAAAAGGTTCTATTTGAATCACCCGTCGCTCATCACAAATGTACTCCTTAATCCCCATCATCTATTTTACCCATCCCACCACCCACCTCCTGTCTAGTAACTGTCAGTTCTCTATAGTTAAGAGGCTGTTTCTTTGTTTTTTCCCTTGGCTTGTTCGCTTTGCTTCTTAAATTCCACATGAGTGAAATCATCTGGTATTTCTTTCTCTGAGTTATTTCACTTGGCATTATACTCTAGTTCTGTCCATGTCATTGCAGATGACAAGATTTCAATTTTTTATGGCTGAATAATATTCCATTGTGTGTGTGTGTGTGTGTGTGTGTGTGTACGTATGTATGTGTGTGTATCACATCTAAGTTATCCATTAATCTATCAATGGACACTTGGGCTGCTTCCATAACTTGGCTATTGGAAATAATGCTGCTATAAACATAGGGGTTCATGTACCCTTTGAATTAGTGCTTTTGTATTCTTTGGGTAAATACCCAATAGTGTGATTGGTGGATTGTAGGGTAGTTCTGTTTTTACATTTTGAGGAATCTTCATACTGTTTTCCACAGCGGCTGCCCCAGTTTCCATTCTCACCAACAGTGCACGAGTGTTTCTTTTTCTCCATATCCTCGCCAGCACCTGTTATTCCTTGTGTTTTTGATTTTAGTCATTTAAAAAAGTTTAAATCCAAGTTAGTTAACATATAGTAGAATCCGGAGTAGAATTTAGTGATTCATCACTTACATACGACACCCAGTGCTCATCCCCACAAGCGCCCTCCTGAATGCCCATCACCCATTTAGCCCACCCCCCACCTCCCCTCCAGCAGCCCTCAGTTTGTTCTCTGTATTTAAGAGTGTCTTAGGGTTTGCCTCCCTCTCTGTTTTTATCTTACTTTCCCTTCCCTTCCCCTATGTTCATCTGTTGTGTTTCTTAATTCCACATATGAGTGAAATCATATGATATTTGTCTTTCTCTGACTTATTTGACTTAGCATAATACACTCTAATTCCATCTACGTTGTTGCAAATGACAAGATTTCATTCTTTTTGATCACAGTAATATTCCATTATATATATATATATATATTCCATTATATATATATATATACACATACACACACACCACATCTTCTTAATCCATTCATCAGTTGATGGACATTTGGGCTCTTTCCATAATTTGGCTATTGTTGATAGTGCTACTGTAAAATAAACATTGGGGTGCAAGTACCCGTTCGAATCAGCATTTTTGTATCCTTTAGATAAATACCTAGTAGTGCAATTGCTGGGTTGTAGGGTACTTTTTTAAAAAATTTCTTGGGGGAACCTCCACACGGTTTTCCAGAGTGGCTGCACCAGTTTGCATTCCCACCAACAGTGCAGGAGGGTTCCTCTTTCTCTGCATCCTTGCCAACATCTGTTGTTTTTCCTGAGTTTTTCATTTTAACCATTCTGACAGGTACGAGGTGGTATCTTATTGTATTTTTGATTTGCATTTCCCTGATGATAAATGATGTTGGAAATAAGCCCATTGACTCAACCAAAGGAAGGACACGGAGACTTGGAGCACAGCGAAGCGAGACTTTAATCAAAGTCCTTGCAAGAGCAGGTATCCAATGGACAGGCACACTCAGGGCGGTTAAGCAGACGATTTATCTCCTAGCATGGAAGTCCCTCCCCTGGTTTCTCATTGGCTGAGTACTATGGAGGTTACAGCCTTACCCGGAAGTCACCTGTGCACATGTAAGACAAAAAGTCGTCTGATTGGAACAAATGTGGTTTCCTGAGGTGACACAGACACTTTCAGTCCCTCCTCCCTTTGTTCCTTGGCACATGCTCCTTGCAAAGCTTGTGAAAATAAGCCTGCAAAACAGAGAGGGGAAGAAGAACCAGAAAGTGAAGTGTCTAAATGTTTGGGACTCCATTGTGGTGGGGGGATGGGGTTTGTACATATTTCCAATAGATTGTAAACCTACTGTTAACAAGACAGCACAGCTTTTATTTGGTATTTCTGAAAATGAATCCTCTCCCTTACTTCTCACAAGCGATGAAGAGCATCTTTTCATGTGTCTTTTGGCCACCTGTATGTCTTCTTTTTTTTTTTTTTTAATTAAAAAAAAATTTTTTTTTAACGTTTATTTACTTTTGAGACAGAGAGAGACAGAGCATGAACGGGGGAGGGTCAGAGAGAGAGAGGGAGACACAGAATCTGAAACAGGCTCCAGGCTCTGAGCTGTCAGTACAGAGCCCGACGCGGGGCTTGAGCTCGCGAGCCGTGAGATCATGACCTGAGCCGAAGTCGGACGCCTAACCGACTGAGCCACCCAGGCGCCCCTGTATGTCTTCTTTAGAAAAATGTCTGTTCATGTCTTCTGCCCATTTTTTTACATTGGATTATCCATTTTTTGGGTATTAAGTTGTATAAGTTCTTTATATATTTTGGATGCTAAGCCTTTATCAGATATGTCATTTGCAGATATCTTCTCCCATTGAGCAAGTTGCATTTTAGTTTTGTTGATTGTTTGCTTTGTTGTGCAGAAGCTTTTTATTTTGATATAGTCCCAATAGTTTTTTATTTTGATATAGTCCCAATAGTTCGCTTTTGTCTCCCTTGCCTCAGGAGACATATCTAGAAAAATGTTGCTATGGCTGATGTCAAAGAAGTTACTGCCTGTGTTCTCTTCTAGAATTTTTGTGGTTTCTGGTCTTACGTTTAAGCCTTTAATCCATTTTGAATTTATTTTTGTGTATGGTGTAAGAAAGTGGCCTAATTTCATTCTTTTGCATGTTGCTGTTCAATTTTCCCCACATCATTTGTTGAAGAGACTGTCTTTTTTCTCATTGGATATTCTTTCCTTGACCATAGAGTTGTAGAATTGTGGTCTGGTTCTAGCACTTACTAGCATCATGAATTTGGTGAATTCGCGTAATATTTCTGAGTTTCTGTTTCTTTATTTTTTAGAAGGGTTATGATAATGATAGAAACCAGTGTAAGAACTAAAGGATATAATATATTTGCAAGCATGTAGAAAGAAAGTATAATTCAATGCACTTGGTATTCCTCAAGCCATGGCTTTTCCTTTTGTAGAGTGTTTAAATTGATGTGGGGAACAAAGGCAAAAGAAAAAAAAAATCTCCTTATAACTTACAGCCTATTGACAAGTCCTTGAGATAGGCAGAGTGACCTTCCTCTAGAAACTCAGTTGATACTTTGCTAAAGACAAAAGGCGATCAGGGCGCCTGGGTGGCTTAGTCGGTTAAGCTTCAGACATTGGCTCGGGTCATGATCTGGCGGTCCGTGAGTTCAGGCTCCGTGTCGGGTTCTGTGCTGCCAGCTCAGAGGCTGGAGCCTGCTTCAGATTCTGTGTCTCTGTCTCTCTCTGCCCCTCCCTTGCTCATGCTTTTGTTTCTCTCTCTCTCAAAAAGAAATAAACATTAAAAAAAATTACAAAAGGCAATCTTAGTTTAACATTAATCCAACCTTCAGGATCCTGTAAGTCTCCGTTACCATATAAAAATTCCTTTGAAAACTTCCTTTCTTTCTCCCTCCCCCAAGATTATATGTTAGCAATCATCCTCCAAGCATAGGGCCCACTGATACACATCCAAGGGGTCTCATGACTGAGGTTTACTAGACAGTAATAAATGACCTAACAACAGCTAGCCCCTCGAGGGCCTGGAAACCTTGCTACCAAATTCCTTAGAGACTTACTCTCTCCCTAACCCCCTCCCAACTTGAAATATGCAATCAGTCTTCCCTTACAACCCCAGTGCAGCTCTTTCTGCCCATGGCTTCTGTGCCTATGCTTTAATAAAACCACCTATTGGCACTGCAGACTTCTCGAGAATTCTTTCTTGACTGTTTGCTCCAAACCCCAACATCTGTACATCATAAATGATTTTCATATCATCTATATTTCATTATCTTTTCATCGTTCTTATTGATGAGGGAGCCTGGGGCAAGCTGAGGACAAGTACAGGCTAACAGTACCCTCCCCCCTCCCCAGGTGGGAAACGTGTGATATTCCTCAGACTCTCCCGGCTGCCCAAGAACAGGGGAAAGGAAAGAAAGCAGCTGGTTGACTGATAGAGACCACAGTCCTGCAGGACGGGAGTCTCCTTCAGTTTACGGAGAACTTGGTAAACTGCAGGAAAGAGGCAATCTTATCCATAGCCCGATCTCCAGAAACCCATAGACTCCGTTTCCTGGAGCCCTAATATCACCCTCATCAAGATGGAAGGGGTTTCAGCGCTCGCCATGGTGATGTGGGAAACTAAGGCAAGTGAAAAATTAAATTCCCTTACTGCCTACAGCCCACTGACAAGTCCTTGAAACTGGCAGAGTGACCTTCCTCTAGGAGCTCAGCTGCCTCCATGATGGCACTTTGCTGGGGGCAAAAGGGAATCTTGGCTTAACGTTATCCTGACCCCCCAGGATCCTGTGAGTCCCCTTGAGCACATAAAAATTACTTTGTAAACCTCCTTTAAACACATAAAAATTACTTTGCAAACCTCCTTTATCTTTAACCCCCAAGTATATGTTGGCAGTTATACTCCGAGCATATGGCCCCTGATATACATCTGAAGGGCCTCATGACTGAGCTTTTACTGAACAGTAATGAATGGTGCTTTCCTAACAACAGCTAGCCCCTCCAGGTCCTGGAAACCTCGCTTCCAAAATTCCTTAAAGACTTACGCTGTCCCTAACCCCCTCCCATCCTGAAGGTATATAATCAGTCACCCTTTACAACCCCAGTGCAGCTTTCTGCCCAAGCTTCCTGTCTCTGTGCTTTAAGAAAAGCCCCTTTTTTGCACTAAAGATGTATTCAAGAATTCTTTCTTCGCTGTCAGCTCCGAGCCCCCACCGTCACCCTAAAACCCCATCATTAATGTTTAAAAAATTTTCTTTTAATTTTGTTTTTGAGAGAAAGAGAGAGAGCAAGTAGGGGAGGATATACTACTTGTCCACAAGGAAGAATACTTTTTCTTGCTGCCTAGAAGGTATGGGTTGTTTGTACCCTAATAAAAGGGGAAAAATCAATTTGTTAATAGCAAAATAAAGCATGATCTTAGGTATTTAAAGTGGAATGATTTAATTTTTTTTAATGTTTATTTATTTTTGAGGTGGGGGGAGGGGCAGAGAGAGAGGGAGACACAGAATCCGAAGCAGGCTCCAGGCTCTGAGCTGGCAGCATGGAGCCCACACGGGACTCGAACCCACGAACCGCATCTCGAGATCATGACCTGAGTCGAAGTCAGAGGCTTAACCGACTGAGGCACCCAGGCGCCCCTATGATCTTTTCATTGTTCTTATTAGTGAAAGTGGCTAAGCTGTGCTAACTGTTCTTTCATGTCATAATAGAGTGTCAGGTCTGTCTTAGTCCATTTGGGCTGCTATCACAAAGTGTCAGAGACTGTGTGACTTGTAAACACGAGAGATTTATTTCTCCGAGTTCTGGAAGAGGGAAGTCAGAGATCAGTGTGCCAGCATGGTCAGGTGAGGGCACTTTCCTGGGCTGCAGAGTTCTTGCTGTGTCCTTACGTGGCAGAAGGGGCCACAGATGTTCCTAAGGCCTCTTTTACAAGGCACTAATCCCATTCACGAGGGCTCCACTGTCATGACCGTGTAGGGGAAGAAAAATTACTTTTCCTTCTACCATTCTAGGTTCTTGGCTGAGACCTACCCCTGTAATAAAGCTAGATGAATGGGAGAGAAACAGAAGTTTAATAATATGTATGTGTTTTGTATACATGTGAGAAACCCTGGAAAATTGAGTAACTCCCTGAAATGGCCTGAGCCACCACTTTAAATACCATCTCTAGCAAAAGACAAAAGAAAGATCTGGGGGTGGAGGGAGCCAGTTATGGGAAATAACCAGAAAAAGCACAGTAAACGAGGGTGAGGTTGCTATGCAGATTTAAGTCATCGCCTTCTCCATTGATAAGAGTTTCTATAGATTAGAGACATCCTCTTCCTGGTACAGAAAGGGAGACACCCTTACGGATGGGGATTCCCTTATAAATGTAAGTGTTCCTTACAAAAGGATAGCTTCTACTTGGTTTTCACAGCTAGTCTTGTCTGCTTTTTCTTAAAAATAACTAGCTCAAGAAAATCTATTTGCTAAAAAGGTATATTTTGAAGTGACATATTCTCCCCCTTCAACCTAATCACTTCCCCAATACCCTCTCTACTAATGTAAACACCTCTAAGGAGTTAGGATTCCACCATTTGAATTTTGGAAAGGCACAAACATTCAGACCATAGCAAGGTCTCGATGTAAAATTCTAACTTTTGTGGCTGCAACTGTGTGAAGACCCGTTACAAAAATAGGGGTTTATAAAATAAAATAAAAATCAATTTCAAATCAATACGAGGATCGTATATTGGCAATATGTATCTGGAAGGCCACTCAGTCCCAACTGTGCAGAACTAGTAGAAAAATAACTCAGGATATTTAAGGTCCATTAGTCACTACCATAAGTACTGTAGTTCCTGCTTAATTAACCCTGACTGGAAATTTTCCATATCACATGAGATTAAAAGCCCTTTGAGTTCATAAGCAATGTACATTTTGATAGAGACCAGTAGGAAGAAAACATGTCATTACGTCACATATACAAAGCTTTGTGGATAAAGAGAGAACTATAATACTGTAGCTTTATCACTAAATACCTAAGCCAAAGCAACTTAAGTGATTATTTACAATGTATTATTCTCAGATTCTATTTTTAATAGTCTGAGTATAAAGGTTCTTGCTCATTAAAAACAATCTATTATGTGAGTTACTGAAAGCTGGTAGTGGTAGCCGAGTGGATTCCAGATGATTGCTTTTTTACTTTCATTATCTACAGGGATAAGCTGATACGATTCTCATCTTTTACAATGGACTCTAGAAGGAGCCTAAAAGGGTTTTGGGGAACAGACACCTTAGTTTGAGTCCCACTGCAACCATTAGTAGCCTGGTCACCTTTTTTTTAATGTTTATTTTTGAGAGAGAGACAGAGCACGAGCAGGGGAGGGGCAGAGTGAGAGGGAGACACAGAATCCGAAGCAGGCTCCGGGCTCCGAGCTGTCAGCACAGAGCCCGACGCGGGGCTGGAACTCATGAACCCTGAGATCATGACCTGAGCCGAAGTCCGATACCTAACCAATCGACTGAGCCACACAGGCGCCCCCTCCCCCTTGTTACTTTTTTTATTTGCATATACTTGACACACAGTGTTACCATAGTAGACTTACCGCTTTGATCAAGTTAGTTTTTCTAAGTCCACTTCTCCCATCTGTAAAGTGAAAATACTGATAGCTCTCATGCGTGGTCTTTAGTAAGATGATACGTATGTAAGGGGCTTCACGCTGTGCCTGTTAATAGAAGACACCCCAAATACCAGCTATTAATATTATTAGGTCACCTATCACACAAAATGAATTAGAATATTTTTTTCTAATATGCTTAGTTAATAAAGGCATTTTTTTAGATGACTAAAATGTTTACTAGGAAAATTCCTTTTTTCCGAGCATAGTCGACACATGAGGTTACGTTGATTTCAGGTGTACAGCATAGCGATTCCACAGCTGTGCACGTTACGCTGTGCTCAGCACAAGCACAGCTGCTGTCGTCACATGCAGCGCTGTTACGGTGCCATAGAGGTTATTCCCTGTGCCGCATAGGAAAGATCCTTTTATTTTTTTATTACTTTTTAAAAAATGTTTATTTTGAGAGAGAGCACGTGTGCGTGAGTGGGGGAGGGGCAGAGAGCGAGTGAGAGAGAATCCCAAGCAGGCTTTGCGCTGTCAGCACAGAGCCCGACGCGGGGTTCCATCTCACAAACCGTGAGGTCGTGAGCTGAGCCAAAATCAAGAGTCCCGGACGCTCAACCGACGGAGCCACCCAGACACCCCAGGAAAATTCCTTTTAAAGTGAGTTTTTTTAAATGTGAATGACAAAAAAATGCTTTATTCGTTTATTTTTCTTCCATTCAACAAATGTTTGTTGAATGTCTGAGATGAATATCAGAGATTTGAGTATGAATAAAACGGACAAAATTCTCTACTCTCACAGATCTTACTTCCTAATCAGATTGAGAGAGACCATGAACAAACAGAGTGTGTATGTGTATCTAGATAGATACCTCTTTAGATTTGTGTGGTCGTGTATATCTATCCAGATATCTAGATATCTTATTTCTGAGATGGTGACCATAAGCACTATGGAGAAGAAAATCAATCAAGGAAGGGGGTTAAGGAGTGCTGGGGAATGTGACTTTGGTAATTTATTAGTGTGCTCAAGCACAGCCTCACTGATAAGGTGATTTTTTTTTAGTGAAGGCAGATCTAAAGGAAACGAGTAGTAGAGCTAGGAAGATATAATGAGAAAGAACATTCTAGGAAGAGAATAGTGATTACAGTGAGCCAAGTGGAAACTGGAAGGAGGGAGTCAGGTAATGCAGAGCCTTTAGGAGACTGTAGAGACTTCGGCTTTGTCTCTGAGTGAGATGAGAAAACTGCAGTGTTTTCGGCAAAGGCGTGACATAATGCAGCTTAAGCTGTGAAAATATTCCACCGTCTCATCTAGAACATCTGAAACTAAAGGTAGTTTTGACTCAGCACACAGGTGCCGTGTTCTGCGATGCCACAACCACTGCCTAGTGGAAAAGGGCTTTGAAAGTCATATCGACTCTAGAAAACCTCTATGAAGCCATGCGGGTAGGAAAACAACCCCCTTTCTCACTTACACTAGTTTCATATTTTGGTTGGTTGGAACATGGGTCTAAACTTTTCATTCATCTTAAAAAAATCCATAACCATTATGGTATTCCTACCATAGCCTGCAGTCCCATGTTCTTGATCATACATGGATCCAGGTAGGGCATAGTTGTATTATTCTATATCTGACTCTGAATTTTTTTTTTCAAAATTTTTTTAACGTTTATTTATTTTTGAGACAGAGAGAGACAGAGCATGAACGGGGGAGGGTCAGAGAGAGGGAGACACAGAATCCGAAACAGGCTCCAGGCTCTGAGCTGTCAGCACAGAGCCCGACGCGGGGCTCGAACTCACGGACTGCGAGATCGTGACCTGAGCCAAAGTCGGACGCTTAACCGACCGAGCCACCCAGGCGCCCCTATCTGACTCTGAATTTATCTACAATCAGCTGGTGATAGGAGCAGGGTTATATCTCACTCATTCAGTCTATACATTTTTATTAGATGTCTACTGTATGTCAGACATTACTATAGCTGGAAAGTCAGCGGTGAACAAAGAAAGAAAATCTCTAGTTTAGTAGACTTTACATTGTAGTAGGAAGATACAGAAAATAAGCAAATAAATCATCTATCAACTTGATAAATGCTCTAGAAAAATAATGCATGGTAAGGGACGTATGGAATATTAGGAGGAGAGTGTTGCTATTTTGTATGTAGTGATCTTTTTCTTTTAAGGTGACATTTGAGCACAGACCTGAAGGAAGTGAAGGAACAAGCCATGCAGATATTTGGAGACAGAACAGTGTGTTCTAGGCAGGGAAAAATCCAAAGTGCCCCCAAATACTATTTATGACATGTTAGGATTAGACTAGGGTTGGGCTAGGATTGGGGATACCAACCAGGAAGCCCTTTCATCAAGAGTGCAATCAGTGAAGGGGTGAGTGTTACACAGTGAGTTCAGAGAAGTAGCCAGAAGGTTGACAGTGGCAGGGATTGTCTGGTAGAGTATGGATTTTGAATTTTACTCAGGAAAAATTAAGAAGCCATCGCAGTTTTGAGCAGAGATTTGGTACAGTCTGACTTATGTTTAATCAAATATCTCTGGCTGATTTGTTTTATGATCAGATTGTCATCTCGGTCAAAAGGACAGAAGCAGGGAGACCAGTTTGAAGGCTATTGCAATAATCCAGTCTAGAGGTAATATTTAGACCATAATGTTGTTATTGGGATCTGGAATCGACTTATTTCTAGAAATCTTTTTAAGTGCTAATGGACAAGATTGGTTGTGTGAATGAAATTGAGGAGTCAAAGTTAACTCCAAAGTTTTTGCCTGAGCATCTGATAGAGTGGAAATACCATTAAGGGAGATAAGGTGTTGGTGGGTATTCAAGGACATGTTACGGACATGACAAATTCAAGATGCCTATCAGATATCCAAGTGGAGGTGGTAAGTATATAGTTGGATATTTCATTCTGGAGCTCAAGGGACATGTTGGATCTGGCCCGGAACCATGTAGTTGGGACTCATGAGACTGTAGATGGATTTAATGTCATGAGAAAAGATGAAATCACTTAGAAAGGAAATGTACCTAGAGTTCATAGATGGATGCAGAGTTGGGGAAGAGCTTCTTGGTGTTTAATCTCACACCCCACTCTCGCACCATCACCCTGTTATGGAAATATTATCATCTATGTCCCATTGCTCCCACAAGAGGGGAAAGCTGCACCTGGCCTAGCACCAGCTCTGTGCTGCAGCCTGACCGGATGGAGAACCGCTAACAAGTGCAGGCAAGCTGGGCCTCTCCTGAACGTTCTCTCCTCCTCCTGCCTCTACCCTACTCCGCACTTAGGCACTTGCAGCAGGAAATTATATGGCCACCCTATATATGAAACACACAAGACAAAGGCGTACATAAAATCAAACTAAAGGGATGCCAAATTATGGATGAGACATATAAGCTAAAGGAAAGATATTATTGCAACTTTATGTCAGCTAAAATAGAATTGAAGTGAAAACATCATAAAAGACAAATGTGTTATTATTTAATGATAACAGGAAAAATGGATCAAGAAGATGTAAATATCATGAGAACAGACCTATAAAGCTGTAAATAATAGAACCACAGAGAAAAGACATGTCAAAAATTTTAGGTGTTAATATGAACACATTTCTATTGGGAATTGCTGGACAAGTATACAGAAATCCCTTGATGAATTAGAAGATTAAAATAATACCGGTAAGGGAGGTGATAAAAAGTAGTAGCTAAAAGCATAGATTCTGAAGACAGACAGCCTGGGTTGAAATCCCATCTCTACTCTCTGCTAGCCGAGTGACTTTGGGAAAATTATTTAACATTTCTTTGCCTCAGTGTTTTTTTTTTTTTTTTTCCTTCGTGAAATTGGGTTTTGGTGAGGAACGAATGAGTTATATTTAAACTGTTTAGACAGTATCAGATGCACATTAATTATCATCAATAAATGTGTATTGATTTATACCCAACAGAGAGTAAACAGTATTTTTATAGTTAGATGTAATGAGCATATAACATTGTATTAGTTGTAGGTATACAAGAATATATGTTATTTTTAACACAAATGGAACATTCACAAATTCAAGCATGACACAAAAGAAATCTAAATAAGTTCTTTAAAAAAATTTTTTTTTAAATGTTTATTTATTTTTGACACACAGAGAGAGACAGAGCATGAGCAGGGGAGGGGCAGAGAGAGAGGGAGACACAGAATCCGAAGCAGGCTCCAGGCTCTGAGCTGTCAGCATAGAGCCTGACGTGGGGCTCGAACTCACAGACCACGAGATCATGACCCGAGCCGAAGTCAGAACCTCAACCGGCTGAGCCATCCAGGTGCCCCAAGAAATCTAAATAAGTTCTAAAGAATCAGCATCATACAGGATATAATCCCCTGACCACAATGAAATTAAAATCAGATATCAATCAAAGGAGACAACTTAAAAAGGCCTTGTCTGAAAAAATATACTAATAACATTTAAATTTAAAAGTGTAAATAAGGGAAATAATGGAATACTTCAATGGGAGTGATGATAAAAACAATATGTGTCAAAATGTGCAGATGACAGTGAACACAGAACTTGGGGAGATGTGTGTGTGTGTGTGTGTGTGTGTGTGTGTGTGTGTGTGTAGTGAACTTCCACGGAAAAGGAATTGGACTCTTACTTCCGGGGCTGGACTTGATGTTACCATACAGCACACTGACACAATGCCACAGTTACTGAGCAACAGGGATTATTTTTCCCTTGCTGGAATTCCCATGTCTGCCGTCATAGACACAAGTTGCATAGTTTATCTGTGTGCTATGTTCTAATTCTGTATAAATAGGACTGTTGCTAACAATGCAGCCTGAATTGGCAAGGGGGGGGACTTTGGTTATATATCGTGTCTCTTTTGTCATAAAATTAGGGAGTAATATAAATTGAAATTTTCCATTATGTAGTTGAACTTTACTGATACTGTTGTCACATCCCTGCTTGCCACCATCTTTTACAAAATAGTCAACCACTGGCTCTTGTCTCACTTTTCTGTTCATGTATTAAGTTTTATTTGGGGGGGCGTTTTTAATTTGTGTGGAGTCTGTGTAAAGGTAGCTGAAAGGATAAAGAAATGAGGTGTGTGCCAGCAAAGTGGACTTTTACTAGGAATGTATTTCAAACTAGTGTCAAGGTGGTGAAGTTTTGGGGTGATGGGGGGCTCATGGGTCTGGAGCCGACAGCCAAGAAAGAATTCTTGAAAACGTCTTTGGTGCAATAAGGTGATTTTATTAAAGCAGGGGGACAGGACCCGTGGGCAGGAAGAGCTGCACTGGGGTGGTGACGGGTAATTCATTATATACCTTCAGCTTGGGAGGGGGTCAGGGACAGAGTAAGTCTCTAAGGAATTCTGGAAGCCAGGTTTCCAGGACCTGGAGGGGCTAGCTGTTGCTAGGGAAACGCCATTTATTATCATTTAATAAAACCTTAGTCATGAGACCCTTCAGATGTATATGGGGGTGTGCATAAGCTTGGGGGTATTATCATTGCCTGCACGTATCTTGGGGGCAGTGGAGGTAAAGGAAGTAGAGTTACACAATCCCCGAGGTTGGGATAATGTTGAGCTAAGGTTCTCTTTTGCCCCCAGCAAAGTGTCATCCCTGAGGCAGCTGAGCTCCTAGAGGGAGGTCACTCTGCCGGTCTCGAGGACATGTCAGTGGGCTGTAGGCAGTAGGGGAATTTAATTTTTCATTTGTCTTAGTTTCCCACATCACCATGGCAAGCACTTAAACCCCTTTTCTTTGTTCTTGGGTAGCCAGGAATGTCCGAGGAGTATCACACATACTCCACTGGCGGGGAGGGGAAGGGCGGGGCGTGTGCCAGCCTGTATTTTGCCCTCAGCTTGCCCCATGCTCCCTCTTCAAAGGATAAAACATAGCTGGACCCTAGTTAAAGTTAATAACAGATTTTAACCAGAAGCATACTTGTGTAGTAGATAAGAAAGTCCAGCATGAACAGAACTCAACTTCAGTTTGTACAGAGATGATAGGGTGTTGTAAAGGGAGCAGGAAGGAGGAGTGAAGGGAGATGGTGGAGTCTTGAGCTAGGGAAGCTGGAAATTACAAAACGTAGGAAGCTGGGGATGGTCCTTGTGAAACATACCTGGGTTTGCTGACTGGTGCTTGTCAGAGTAAGGCTCCTCCCCTCCCGCAGAGTCTGGGAGACAGGCTCTGTCTTCAGGTGTTGGCTGGCACAAACTGTGTATTCTTTTGGCAGCCTTGACTTTTCCCAAGCAGGCACTTTAAGGAGGGCTGGTGTCATGGCCGGGGTCGTGGCCTTAGGCTGTTAGATGCTATGTTAATAGTTGTTCAAGTCTTCTGCGTGTGTGAGAGATGAACAAAATCATTTGTGTTGAGATCACTTATTATCAAAGTGATCATAAGACAGAATAGATCAGGAATGCTGTTCTAAGGTAGAAAACACAGAGGCTTAATAGATAGCCTGCCTCCAGTATTTCCCCCTCAAATCCTTTCTCCATATTGCCAATTTAGTAGTCTGTCTAAACCTATGACCACGTCACCCCCTTTTCTTAAAGCATGATGTATATTTGTTGTGTGTATACTTAGACCGTGACAGTGAGAAACTGCTTTTTCACCTTCAGATTACCAATCCGCAACACATAGTAGGTATTCACTCCATGTTCATTGCATAGAATGATTGGAATAAAAGTTCACCGTTTGTTTATGCAGAAAGACTGCCATCCAAAACATGACTGCCGTGGAGAAAGGAGGGAATACTTGGGGTCATAAATCCTTAGAGGTCACATTTCCTTGGGGAGGGTTTCCTGTCTCAAAATTCATTTCCTTATAAGGATTTTGACTTAACTTTCCTTCTTATCCTAGAATTCTCATCTTCACAAAATCCTATTGCTCATCCAAAAGAGCTCATTTATTTTTTAATTTTCTTTTTCAAAAGAGGTCATTTAAAGACTAAAGTTGCTAAAGGAAAATGATGTCCTAATAGTTAAATTTGAGTGGGTTTCAGCAATCTTATACTTTCCTCTGCCTGTGTCTTGTTTAGACCACTTAAGTGAAAGTGAATGGGCAGGTAGATGATGATGATTAATAGATAGATAGGCAGGCCAACTAACAGAGAGATGTACAGACAGATTGTCCTGAAAATTTATGCCGTGAATAATCCCTAAAGAGCAATTAATCCGGAAATTGCTTAGTTATGAATCACTGAATAATGTTTCTAGTTAAATTATTTCCTTCATCGAATTTTTGTTTTCCTTCGGCTCATAGTTACATTTGTTTGCATTCTCCGGCCCAAGAGAGAAGCAGCATAGGTGGCCACTCAGTAGCAGAGGGAATGAGTTGACTCTTCAATCCACAGACTTCACTTAATGAAAGCAAATATTCACAGACCCTAATGAATAGCCATGGGAATTGCATTGCTGGAATTCTAAATATAAAAGTGCTTCTTTAGAATGGGAGTGATGGCAAAACAGCACACCTAAGGTACAAACCCAGAGCAGAGCGGTATTTCCCTGGCATATAACAAATGGTGTTATAACAAAATGGTGTGTTAAACCTGCATTAAAAAAGAACATTCTATCTACCTTTCTCTCTGGGTTTCTTTGTAGTTTAAAGGCAGGGGACCATATGAAGAAAGCTTATTTTAAAAGCTACGTATCTTTTAATCTAAGGGCTTATTAAAAACACGAACAAATGGGGGCACCTGGGTGGCTTAATCGGTTAAGCGTCCGACTTCGGCTCAGGTCATGATCTCACTGCGTGTGTGTTCGAGCCCTGTGTGGGGCTCTGTGCTGACAGCTGAGAGCCTGGAGCCTGTTTCAGATTCTGTGTCTCCCTCTCTCTCTGCCTCTCCCCCACTTACGCTCTGTCTCTTTCTTTCTCTCAAGAATAAACAAACATTTAAAAAATATTAAAAAGTTGCTTCTAACAAATAGGAACAAATATTGGAAAGGTAAGGATACTGGCACTGGACATGTGTATCAACGTTCAAGTCACTAGGAAAATATCAACTTCTCTCTGGCATGGATTTGGTACAAATGGCACATTTCTGGAGACTCAACAACTTGTATAAATCCATAATAGATTAAAGAAAGGGAAAATAACATTTCTTCAGTGTCTTGTTAGCTACTTACCGGGAAATAACTTCTAGAAAAAACTCCTTTCCTTTTGCAAACAACTTCCCAGAAGCACAATAATCCCCAAAGGACACTGTGAAAACAGGTGAGCTCCAGGATGCCTGCTAGTAAAAGGTGGCTCCCTGGTATTTTAACCATATGTCAGCATGGGAGGGAGCAGAGCTGCAGTGTCTCCCAGCACCAATTATGGTCACATGGCTAACATTCACTGAACATTGACCATGGGCAAGAAGTCCTCTGCTAAATGCTTTATATGAACCTATAGTGAGTGCTCAGGAAATATTTGTTGACTTGTACGAGTATCACATTTAAGCATTTTTACTACCTGAAGGAACATAAATCTGATCATTATAACAATCTATTAATAAAGATTTTGCTATCAGCATCTTCCAAATCAGCCCACTGGTGTCCAGAGAGATGAAGGCACTTGCCCAAGGTCAAGTAGCTTGTAAACCAATGATCTATTTTAAACTTTACAACTCCATCAGGTTGGGATTATTATCTCCCTTTTATATATGAAGGAATTGAGGCTCGGAGTGCTTAAGAAACTTGCTTAGTCACTCAGATAACAAATGGATGAGCTGAGATATAAAGCAGATGTGTCTGAGGCTAAAGATTATATTTAAACCCTAGACTATAGAATGATTTAGTAAACTAAGCTATTGCCTACATGCCCACATCTTTCCCTAAATTGCCTTTCAATAGTCTCCATAACAGTGGGCATCTCTTGTATCTTTACTGAAATCCCCACAATTTCTAGCTGATTACAAAGCAGATGAGGACACATTATTTATAGAATGTTCCAGTTTAAATGCTTGAGTATTGTGATGGTTAATTTTATGTGTCAACTTGACCAGGCTAAAGTATGCCCAGATAGCTGGTAAAATGTTATTTCTAGGTGTGTCTATGAAGGTGTTTCCAGAAGAGGTTAGCATTTGAATCAGTAGATTAAGTAAAGATCATCACCCTCAGCAATGGACATCTTCCCATTCATTGAGGGCCCAAACAGAATAAAAAGGCAGAGGAAGGACAAATTTGCTCCTTTTCCTTGAGCTAGGACATCCATCTTGTCCTGCCATCGAATATCTGAACTCCTGGTTGTTAGGCCTTTGGACTCAGTTCTGAATTATACAACTGGCTTCCTCCTCCTCCAGTTTGCAGGTGGCAGATTATGAGGCCTCTTGGCCTTAATAACTGCATGAACCAATTCACAGAATGTTATATGAATTGGAGATATGTCTGTGTCAATATCGATATCGACATAGATATCTCCATCTACTTCTCTGGAGAATCCTGAGAATGTAAGTATTACCTGGGAAAACACGTCGGCCAAGCTGTGCCATCAGACCGGCTAGTTTTTACATTGGACCTGAAGGGATGATGGTACATGCAATGTTTGCATTTGGGGATATAACAAATATAAAGAAGACAATGTAAGAGCTCCTGAGTGGCTCAGTCGGTTAAGTGTCTTGACTTTGGCTCAGGTCATGAGCTCACATTCCGTGAGTTCGAGCCACGCGTCGGCTCTGTGCTGACAGCTCAGAGCCTGGAGCCTGCTTCGGATTCTGTGTCTCCCTCTCTCTCTCTGCTCCTCTCCCACTCACGCTCTGTCCCTTCTCTCAAAAACAAATGTTTAAAAAAAAAACAATTTAGAATGCCACTGTAAAAAGAACTGATGACAGTCTAAATTGGTGCAGTTTGGAAGGGAAAGAATTCGCAGGAGAAACATGATAAAAACTATGTGAAAAGCATTATAATGTGAGTATGTATAATTCTGAGGTATCTGACCTCCCCATATGCTAAATTGAGGTGTGCATAATGACTGGGATTTAAAAAATCAAGGGTTTTTCCTCTTTTAAAAAAGTAATTTGCTTGTGCTACCTTTGAGGCTAAATAAATAAAACCAAGTGTGACCTTATCATAAAGTTATTTACATCATTTATCTTAAAGACGGTCTCCATTGGGAGGAAAAAGAGATTGAATCCATAATATTTTAATCTATTGCTGTTGGTGTGCATAAGTCACATATTTCTATATCTAGTGTTTGCATATTGATTGTAGCTTGACCTTAACAATTTATCATTTAGCCTCGTACCATCACCCTCCATGATAGATGTTACAGCTAAGGGTCTAGCAGCAATTTCATTATAGACCCCACATTTCGGGGTTTCATAAATAAGCAGTCAAAATCTACTGCAGGCTATGAGATGTTTTAGTTTGCATATCCATATTATCATTTTAGTTCCAGATTGTGGCTTCCATCCATCATTCATAGAATCGTTTTTCATTTTCAGAGGCATTTCCTATAGGAATCCATTTTAATGGCCATCAAGTGAGGAGGAAACTTGCAACAAGAAGGGAAAGGTGTTAAATCCCATTTCTTCCTACCAATATAAATAAATAAATCGGATGAATTAATGAATAATACAAATTCTACTCTGATATACATAAAGTTTACAAGAGCTTATAGAATTAATAAACAAGCATATAAACTGTTTATGAATAGTCATACACAGTAAATGTATGCTTACTGAATAAGTGACAAGGTAAGTTAAATATTGTGGAAGATATAAATTTTAAGAGCATGCCCATGCCCTCAGTCAGCTTATCGTCTAACAGGGGAGATAAAATACAGGAAGAATAATTATGGAGAAAAAATAATTCTGGAACAGGATGTAATACTTTCCCCTTCTCTGGAGAGTTTTGAGAAACAAAATGTTTGTGAGCGCTTATACGAACGTTCACCTACGCAAATGATGAGCCCAAAGGATAGGTTGGTCTCAGGCAATCTTCAGAGTCTTCAGAGAAAGTATGGCCCTGCTTGCATCTTGATTTTGCGCTTCTAGCCTCCCGAATTGTGAGACAATAAATTTCTGTTGTTGTAAGCCACCCAGTTGTGATAATTCGGTAATACGATCCTAGGAAGCTGGTACTGTAGGTTTCTTTATTTTCAGAAAATGTACATTGTTCCACGGATCAAGAATGTCTTGGCATACCTAACTTATGGATCTTGTTAATTATCTGAAGACCGGGCCTGGACTCTGGCTTCAAACGTGCAGATTGTGCTATTAGTATTAACTGGTCATCTCCTTTCCCTTCCCGCTTAATAGAGTTGGTTGCTGAACCACATATACTTGGGACAGAGTACCGTATGCCTGCTCTGAGTCCAGCGTTTGGTAGTGTTGAGGAGGAAGTGTATACTCTACCTTTCCAGATTCTTCTAGCTGGTCGAAAACTTAAATTGATAGGAGAGAGTAACAGGGGGGAACAAAAGCAGAGTTTAATTATGTGTGCACAAAGGCCCAATAATAAAATTGAGACCCAAAGAGATGACCAAGGCAGACGGCTTTTATATGTTTTAGATAAAGAACTATAAATCCGTGAGGAACTGACACAACAGAGAAAACTTGTTTAGAAGTTTCAGTTAGGGAATTCTTAACAGGATTTGGGCCGGGATAGTAGATCACTGAAAGTACCAGGGTTGGTTTATACAGTCTTCTTCCCTGTCTCTGCTGATAAGGATGTCTCTTTCCCTCCTGGCACAGGGGGAGTACTTTTCACATGGGAGATGGATTTCCTGCCTTCAGTGGGACGAAAGAGGGTTGGAGTATCTTTTTTGCACCAGCGCTTTCTTAAGTAGCTTTAATTCGAAATAATCAATATGTTATTGTGGCACATTTTGGGAACCCCGGGCTCCCACGGTAGAATTGGGGATAGCCATGGTGTCATCGACAAAACACTGTATTCTGAGTTGGACACAGAACGTGCTGCCGGTTAAAAATGTGAACTGAGGTATCTCATGTATTATTTTGGCCTCGTTGTCATCGTCTGTAAGACAAGAATAATTTTTGACTCACAAGATTGCTGTGGATAAAATGCGAAAGCATAGAGCACAATTCCTGGCCCTCTGCACAGTTGGTCGGTCTTCCCCTTCTCCTCTTCTGTCTTCCTTTACACACCCTCACTGTTGCACAATGGGAATACTGCACGGAATTTTTTTTTTTTTCAATAAGCTCTGTGTGCAATGTGGGGCTTGAACTCACGACCCTGAGATCAAGAATTGCATGCTCTCCCAACTGAGCTAGCCAGGTGCCCCCTGAACACGGAATTTTTAAAAGATGCAGTATTAATTCACTCAGTGACAATTATGGGGAACTAAGTTTTTCCAAAAAGCAGCTAAAGAAGTATAACATCCAAAGGGCCAACGTTTGTGAAATATCATTTTCAATTTCAAGTATATGCCAGTGAGATTTAATAAAACATAGCTGCTCCCCACCCCAACCACCATATTTCAAGAAATATTCTCCCAAAATGGATTCTGATAATATTAATTTGTAATACCGAACATGTTTACTGGATATCTGAAAGATATATATGGCTTGAGGCAAAAGTGGATTGCTTTCAAAATCAGAAAATGAGTCATGAATCTCTATCGAGTAGATAACTAGAAGAAGTAATTAAAGGACATTGTAGGACAATGCCAGTACTATAGTCCACGAACACAGAAGACGTGTTAGAAAAATTGGGTGTACTTTTCATTATAGAGGTTTAAATCCCGTTTTTAGAAATGTGCCTATCTCAGATTATTCTCTTCTCTGTCTCATTGTGATTCCCCACAACCATTCCCCACTTGACGTATATAAAAGATAAATGGTTGAAACAGAGGACTTTGAGAAAAGTATGAACTTATCCCAACAGGAGTAAAAATAAAGTGCATTCACTCTGCTTTCTTTGTTTCTGTATCTATCTCTATATGTCTCAGTTAACTTCTAGAAACTTTAGACATTGTGCAGACTCACTTTCTTGAGTTCTTAGTGATAACAGATTCTATATCATTTTGGAAGGAAGAAGGGTAGAAGGTAAAAAGCAGTTTGGAGTGCCCTTTTTTCTTTTTTTATGTTTGTTTTGCCAGACGTATAGCACAAATTTATCTTATTTAGTTGGTCATTTCTGGGAGAAAGCTTTGAGGAAGCGCTCACTGATTGTCTCCTAAAGACATGCATTAGGGAATCTGATAACCCTTATTCTGGGAAAAACACACAGAAACAGAGAAAACATCTTTTTAAAGGTACAAAGGGTTTGGAAAAAAGTAAGGGACATTTCTAGAGGTGAAAGGCAAAAAGGGAAGAAGGCTAGCATCCTTAAACAAGAAGCTTGGGTTTTAATGGTCTCGTATGGGCCCACATGAGTCTTTGAGTGGGAATTTAGACCCCTGTATAAGTGAAGTAGAAGAACAGCAAAAATCCACTAGAAAAAGCACAGAGAGCTGACGGCGTTTGTCAGTCTCCCGAGCTTTGTGGGACGAGGGAGCTTCCCTGACTGTGTAACCAGGGGCTTACCCTCTGTGGCTTTTCAGGTTAAACTGACACTATATGCAAGGCATAGAAACTTTAAGATGAGATATTAATATAAAAACTGTTACCAGCTAGCATGTGCAGAAGCAAACACAAGATCTCTTTGGAGAGACGTGCTGTGAACTCCTGAAAATCACAACTGTCAAACATGAAGCTGAGGACGAATTTCCAATCCAGATTTCCAAAACCAACGTGAGAATCAACTGACATGAAAAACAGCAGGATTATGTTTCTAACAAGTTTAGACCATAAAATACTTAACATAAAAGTCTATAAACTGGGTTTATTAAAAAAAAAATAAAGATATAAATCCAGGGGCGCCTGGGTCGCTCAGTTGGTAAAGCATCCAACTTCAGCTCAGGTCATGATCTCACAGTTCATGAGTTTGAGCCCTGCGTCGGGCTCTGTGCTTACAGCTCAGAGCCTGGAGCCTGCTTTGGATTCTGTCTCTTTCTCTCTCTCTCTCTCTCTCTCTCTCTCTCTCTGCCCCTTCCCCATTCACGCTCTGTCTCTCTCTGTCTCTCAAAAATGAATGTTAAAAAAATTTAAAAAAAGATATAAATCTAAAATATGACATAAGAAGGAGATATTATTAAAAACAGATCAACAGAACTTCTAGAAATGAAAAATATAATTGTTATGCTTAAACCTCAGTGGCTGTCCTAGGAAAATATCATAGAGAAACTTTTCACATGTGTGTCAGCATTTATATTATTAAATTTCTCCAAAGAGAAATTTGGATTTCTCCAAAGAGACAAGGGATAAGTTCCAGTCTCACACAGACCACTCTGTTATAGGAAAAAAAGAAAAAAAAACCTCATTTAATGAAACTAGCAAAACTTTAAAACCAAAAGTGAGCAAGGAGAGTATAATAAGGAAAATGATAGGACAACATTCTCATGAACATAGATGTAATCATCATTAATAAAATGGTAGCAAAACAAATCCAGCAGTATTTTAACATGACAAAGTTAGGTTCACCTCAGAAAAGTAAAGATGGTCTTACACTTGAAAATCAATGAATGTATCATGTTTACCTATTAAAGGGGTACTTAATATGACCATCTGCATAGGTGCAGAAAAAAAGTTTGATAAAATTCAACAACCATTCTTTATCATAAAAGAAAAAAAAGAAACTTCAGCAAAGCAAAAATAGAATACATGTTTATTAGTCTGATAAAGGATACCTATAAAAAAGTCACAGAAAACATCATACTTGATGAAGTAATGAAAACTTCCATTTGAAATCTGGAATGAGGGGCGCCTGGGTGGCTCAGTCAGTTAAGCATCTGACTCTTGATCTCAGCTCAGGTCTTGAGCTCAGGGTCATGAGTTCAAGCCCATGTCGGGTTCCATGCTGGGTGTGGAACTTATTTAAAATAAATAAATAAATAAATAAATATAAAATCTGGAATGAGAAAAGTCCCAACCCCATTATGTTATTCAACACCCTGCTTAACATCCGAGTCAGTGCAATAGTGCAAGAAAAGAGAAAACGTAAGGATTAGAGAAATGCTACTCGTTATTTACATATGATAATCATTTATGTACAATATGCAAAATATATACAAATAAATTGTTAGAATTAATAGGATGATTTTGCTGAATGTTGGGGTGGATGGTAAACACACATAAAAGGTATTTCTATCCTCCAGCTATATGGGGTTAGAAAATACAATAAAAATGTTATCAGTTATAGAAGGATCAATACATTACCCAGGAATAAATCTCACCCCAAAATATGCAAGACCTTTGAGGAGAAAACTATAATTTCAATGAAAAGGTATTAAAGAAATCTAAGTAAATAGAGAGAAACACCACATTCATGGATTAGAAGGCTCTATGTTAAAAAGATAGAAATCATCCCCAAGTTGGTTTATAAAGACAATAAAATTCCAGTTGAAATCCATACACTGTGTTGTGGAACTTGAGAGGCTAATTCCTAAACATTTATTTGGGAAACCAAAAGTCCCGGAATAGTCCTGAAGTAGCCACCAATGTGTGGGAAGGTGTTACCTTACCAGGTTTTAGTAATTTTAATGAAACTATGGCAATTAAAACATCGTGGGGTATTGGCTGAGGAGGAGACAAAAAGGTGAGCAGTATAGAAAAGAAGGATTAGAGATGGAATCCACGTATTCAGTAACTTAAATTATGACAGAAGTGGCCTTGCAAATCACTTGGGAAAGGAAGATTCTTCAATAAAAGCTGATGGGGCAAATGCTTATTCATATAAAGAAACAAAAATCAGTTCCAGGCAAATTAAAGATGTAAATGTGACCAAAAATCATTATTAGAATAGAAGAAAATAACATAGAAAACCCAAACTACAAAGCAAATATTTTAGATTCAACCATATTAAGATTAAGAACACTGTCAATGTTCGCAAATCAACATGATACACCACATTAATAAAGGATAAGAACCATATGATCCTGTCAATAGATGCAGAAGAAGCATTAGACAAAATACCGCATCTATTCTTGATAAAAACTCTCAATAAAGTAGGGATAGATGGAACATACCTCAACATCATAAAGGCCATATACAAAACACCCACAGGTAATATCCTCTTCAATGAAGAAAAACTGAGAGCTTTCCCCAAGGTCAGGAACAAGACAAGGATGTCCACTCTCACCACTGTTATTTAACATAGTACTGGAAGTCTTAGCCTCAGCAATCAGGCAACAAAAAGAAATAAAAGGCATCTAAATTGGCAAGGAAGAAGTCAAACTTTGACTATTTGCAGATGACATGACACTCTATGTAGAAAACCTGAAAGACTCTACCAAAAAATTGGTAGAACTAATACATGCATTCAGCAAGGTCCCAGGATATAAAATCAACATGCAGGAATCTGTTGTAGCTCTATAAACCAGCAATGAAGCCACAGAAATTGAAATCAAGGAATTGATCCCATGTGTATTTGCACCCAAAACAATAACATACCTTGAATAACACTAACTAAAGAGGTAAAAGCTCTGTACTCTAAAAACTACAGAACAGTTAAGAAAGAAATTGAAGAGGAATGAAGGAAAGAGAAAAGCATTCCATGCTCCTGGATTGGAAGAACAAACATTGTTAAAATGTCTACACTACCCAAAGCAATCTACACATTTAATGCAATTCCTATCAAAATACCATCAGCATTTTTCGCAGAGCCAGAACAAACAGTCCTAAAATTTGTATGGAACCATAAAAGACCCTAAATAGCCAAAGCAATTCTGAAAAAGAAAACACTGGAGGCATCACAATTCTGGATTTGAAGCTACATTACAAAGCTGTAGTCATCAAGACAGTATGATACTGGCCCAAAATTAGGCACATAGATCAATGGAACAGAATAGAAAACCCAGAAATGGACCCACAACTATATGGTCAACTAATTTTCTATAAAGCAAGAAATAATATCCAATGGAAAAAAGATAGTCTCTTTAACAAATGGTGTTAGGAAAACTGGACCACTTTCTTACACCATACACAAAAATAAATTCAAAATGGATCAAAGACCTAAATGTGAGACAGAAAGAGGAGAACACAGGCAACAACTTCTTTGACCTTGGTTGCAGCAACTTCTTACTAGACATGTCTCCAGAGGCAAGGGAAACAAAAGCAAAAATGAACTCTGGGGACTTCATCAAGATAAAAAAAATGAACACTGGGGCTTCTGAATAGTGAAGGAAACAATCAACAAAACTAAAAGGTAACTGATGGAATGGGAGAAGATATTTGCACATGACATATCTGATAAAGGGTTAGTATCCAAAATCTATAAAGCACTTACCAAAATCAACACTCAAAAACCCAAATAATCCAGTTAAGACATGGGCAGTAGACATGAATGGACACTTTCCCAAGAAAACATCCAGATGGCCAACAGACAAATGAAAAGATGCTCAGCATTGCTCATCATCAGGGAAATACAAATCAAAACCATGAGATACCACTTCGCACCTGTCAGAATGGCTAAAATTAGCAACACAAGAAACAACAGGTGTTGGTGAGGATGCAGAGAAAGGGGAACCCTTTTGCACTTTTGGTGGGAATGCAAACTGGTGCAGCCGCTCTGGGGAACAGTATGGAGTTCTCTCAAAAAACTACAAATAGAACTATCCTATGACCCAGAAATTGCATTATTTGGTATTTACCCAAAGGATCCAAAGATACAAATTCTAAGGGGTACATGCATCCTGATGTTTATAGCAGCATTAGCAACAATAGCTCAAATCTCCATCGACTGATGAAAGGTGTGTGTGTGTGTGTGTGTGTGTGTGTGTGTGTGTGTGGCATGTATATATATACATATATATGATGTGGTATATGTATATATGTCTATACACACACACACACATATGCAATAGTGGAATATTACTGGGCCATCAAAAAGAATAAAATCTCGCATTTGCTATGATATGGATGGAGCAACAATGTATTGTGTTGAGTGAAATATGTCAATCAGAGAAAGATTTCATTCATATGTGGAATTTAAGAAGCAAAACAGATGAACATATGGGAATGGGGATAAAAGGAGAGAGGGAAACCACAAGAGACTCTTAACTGTAGAGAATAAACTGAGGGTTGATTGAGGGAGGTGGGTGGGGGATGGGCTAGATGGGTGATGGGTATTAAAGAGGGCACTTGTTGGGGCACCTGGGTGGCTAAGTCAGTTAAGCATCTGACTCTTTGATTTCCACACAGGTCATGATCTCACAGTTTGTGGGATTGGGCCCCATGTTGGTTGGGCTCCATGCTGACAGCATGGAGCCTGCTTGGGAATCTCTCTCTTCCTCTCACTCTGCCCTCCCCTGCACTCTCACGCATGCGTGCGCGCATGAGCGCGCGCGCGCGCGCGCGCACACACACACGCTCTGTCTCTCTGTCTCTCTTTCTCTCAAAATAAATCTTAAAAAAAAGAGGGCCCTTGTGATGAACATTGGGTGTTGTATGTAAGTGATGAATCACTGAATTCTACTTCTGAAACCAATATTGTACTGTATGTTAACTAAAATTTAAATAAAAATTTATAAAAAGGAAAAAAAAGATTAAGAATACTATTCTTAAAATACCTATAAATACAACTAAAAGACAAGATATAAGCTAGGAGAAAAACATCGCAACACATGTAACTGACAACAAATTAGTAGGCACAATGTTTGAAGAACACACTAAAAAATGCACAAATAATCCAACCGAAAAACATGCCAAATAATTTACAGGTGCTTTACATAAGAAGCACAGTGGCAAATAAATATCTGAAAAGATGCGCAGCCTCATTAGTAGTTAGGGAAATGCACATTACAGTAATGGAACATCATTTCATACCCATGAGCGTATCCACAATATACAAGTCTAATAATGCCAAATATTAGGATGTGGAGCAACCCAAAGTTGTCATTACTGTACACAGGACAGTAAGTTGGTTCAAGAAGTTTGCGAGATAATTTGCCATTCTCTCAGAAGTTGGGAGGTGCTCATCCCCCATGATCCAGGAAGTCCTCTTGCGAATTCTTATCCCGATCTCTTGTGCCGATGACCAAGGAGATGCGTGTAAGGATTTTCATAAGTCCTTTGTTTATGATTGCAAAAACCTGAAACAACCCAAGTATCCGTCAATAGTGGAAAAAATAAATATATTCTGATATAGTCACAAAATAAATGTCAAGTATAATGAAAAATTAATAAATTACAGCCATGAAACTACATGATTTCTACTACAAGAAACTGTAAGAAAAGTCTGAGTTAAGGGGGAGCAAAAAGAACACATTCAGTGTGCTTCCATTCATAAAACATTCAAAGACAGGCAAAAATAAACAATATAATATTTAGGGATACAAATACATATAATAAACTATGAAGAGAAGTAAGGGGCTGGTATATGGAAAATACCTATTATTTGGATGGCTGGAGAGGTGGGAAGGAGATGAGATAGGAAAGCACAAGAAGCATACATTAATAGATTATTATGTTTCACATTCTACACTTTTTTTTAACATTTATTTATTTTTGAGACAGAGAGAGAGAGAGAGAGAGAGCATGAACAGGGGAGGGTCAGAGAGAGGGAGACACAGAATCTGAAACAGGCTCCAGGCTCTGAGCGGTCAGCACAGAGCCCGACGCGGGGCTGGAACTCACAGACCGCGAGATCATGACCTGAGCCGAAGTCGGCCGCTTAACTGACTGAGCCACCCAGGCGCCCCTCTACACTTTTTATAAGTATCCCCTTGCATCTACTCCTTAGGAAAAATAAGTGGAAAAAAACCCAAATGAAACAAACAAACAAAACCCCAAACAGAATCCAACCAAACAAACCAAAAACTAAAACAACCCACAAAATCTCACCAAAGAGAACCAAACAGCACTCAGAGGTGTGCATCAGCATCATCCCTAGGGGGTGCCAGGATGGGATGATTTTTCTTTCATCTCCTCGGAGAGGAAGGGGACCTGGGGGCCCCCATATCTGAGAAAATGCAGGGTTCGTTGTGTGGAGGCAGTGGCTGGTGGGGGGGGGGGGGCAGGGAAGGGGACCGTAGGACGGAGCTCTGCAAGCTAATGCTAAGAGAGCCCAAGACCTGGGAAGGCAACATTTTAATTATGAGCTCACTTGTCAGCATAAAATCTGCCCCTCAAACAAAAGTCAATGGAGTGTATTTCTGTGTCAGCAAAGGGCATATTGGGATGGGGTTGGGGAACCAGGACAAGGGTGGAATATTAAATGACTCATTGTTACACTTCAAAATGCTTTTATGAAAACCCTGAAAATCGCATTATGTGTTTATGACCCAACTTTCTCAAGCACCTATTTATTTTTAGCTGAGGAGTAAAACAACTTTGACTAAACGGATGTAGTTACTGACTGCTAGCATTCACACTAAACTTGCTGCCTCAAATCCAGTAAGAAGAGACTGGTTAACAGCCTGTTCACCATCTTATAGCGGGCTTAATGGAATCTTGATCTAGCATGTTCCTAAGGCCCTTTATCATTCTGAGCCTCCATAACTCTCTGTTTAACAGCACTTAGTAGGAAAGGGTCACTTTTACCTCAGTCCTGGCTTGGGAGAGGTGCTGCCTCTGAAATCAGTTCGGGAAGGATACACTTGGTTTCTGTAGGCCACCTGGAGAATCTGCGTTCTGACATGACAAAAAGACGCGGATGTCATCCTAGACCATGCCTGACACGAGAGTGGCGCTGCAGCCAGAGTTGGCCCTCTGACATCTGACCCACAGAGAAGTCAGGATTATTACCCCTTCTAGAGGATGTCTTCAAGCCATCAAACCTTCAGAGTTTTCGGATTATCGCCACGCTGATCTGGTTGTCAGGAGATACACGCCTTTTACTCTTGTCTCTGACTTTAATGTAGCAGGTGCCTTTGGGCATGTTGTTTGCAGGACCTCAGTTTCTCCATCAGTAGCACGAAAGGTTTCAATCACGTGATCTCTGAAGCCTCCTCAGAGGCCAGACACGCTAGGCTTGTGCGATTCCAGCTGATTTCATCTATTCTCGTGGTACCTTGCTGAGGTATGTCGGTGAAGGACCCATACTCAAGCCTATTAAATGAATGGATAAACAAAACAAAACGAACAAAACCCCAAGCATGTAGAAGCTGTGGCTTCCTAACGTCTACGAGAAAGCATATACTGTGGATGTATAACTAATCCTATTTCTCTATCCTGTCATTTATTGTTTTTCCATTTTTACCAGTAGTACAGGATAAACACTTTCGAGTGAAACGTGAAAAAGCTGGAGGAACACATTGTGACATTACGGCTTAAGAGTACTGATAGTAATAATTCTGTGATTGTTAAAATTAAGCTTCAGAGAAATATTTCTAGGACGAAATTTAAAAAAAAAACTGTATTGTTCTTCTGCCCCCTTGTGGAAAGTGTAGTGTACTACAGCAGTCCAAGTCCTGCCATCCTTTCCAAAACGGGTTCATTCAGTCCTGAAGAGGTTAAGAAGTTTTCTCTGTAAGAGCCCAAAGCTCCTTCTCCCCCGCCGCCCCACCGGGCCCCCAAAGTCCATTCTGTTCATTCGCAGAATATTTTGCTGTAATTTCTAATTGTATTACTCAATTAAAAAAAGTTTTTCTGCACAACTTTGAGAGTTCTTTAGACTTTTAAAATTTTTTCTAAGAGAGATCCAGCCTGAGAGAGTGACTATTGTATATATAAGATGTTTACACTCCCCTACCCTGCATAGGTTTTACTTAGACCTACGTAGTGTATAATTTAAAAATCACTAGCGCGAAAACTGCTGACTGTCATGTTTTTGAGGAAATGAGTACATTTTGATTCTAAAATACATGTTGAGTAGGGACCCCTGGGTGGCTCAGTCGGGTGAGTGTCCAACTTTGGCTCAGGTCATGATCTCACGGTTTGTGAGTTCGAGCCCCGTGTCGGGCTCTGTGCTGACAGCTCAGAGCTTGGAGCCTGCTTCAGATTCTGTGTCTCCCTCTCTCTCTGCCCCTCCCTCACTAGCACTCTGTCTCTCTCTCTCTCTCTCTCTCTCTCTCAAATATAAATAAACATTAAAATTTTTTTTTTAAATATAGAAAAGTACAAAGAAGAAAAACCACGAATATTTTCAATAACCAGTATTGACTCTTTCAATTATTTTACTCCAGCTTATTTTCCTAAATATATTTATCATTGTTGTACATTCTAGGCAGTTAGTAAACAATTGGTGAATATACATTTTTATTTTTTTACTTTTTTTAATACTTTTATTTTTTAAATTTACATCCAAATTAGTTAGCATATAGTGCAACAATGATTTCAGGATTTGATTCCTTAATGCCCCTTACCCATTTAGCCCATCCTTCCTCCCACAACCCCTCCAGTAATGCTCTGTTTGTTCTCCGTATTTAAGAGTCTCTTCTGTTTTGTCCCCCTCCCTGTTTTTATATTATTTTTGCTTCCCTTCCCTTATGCTCATCTTTTCTGTGTCTTAAAGTCCTCATATGAGTGAAGTCCTGTGATATTTGTCTTTCTCTAATTTCACTTAGCATAATAACCTCTAGTTCCACCCACGTAGTTGCAAATGACAAGATTTCATTCTTTTTGATTGCCGAGTAATACTCCATTGTATATATATACCACATCACCTTTATCCATTCATCCATTGATGGACATTTGGACTCTTTCCATACTTTGGCTATTATTGATAGTGCTGCTATAAACATGGGGGTGCATGTGTCCCTTTGAAACAGCACTCCTGTATCCCTTGGATAAATGCCTAGTAGTGCAGTTGCTGGGTCGTAGGGTAGTTCTATTTTTAGTTTTCTGGGGAACCTCTATACTGGTTCACCAGCTTGCATTCCCACCAGCAGTACAAAACAGATCCTCTTTCTCCACATCCTCGCCAACGTCTGTTGTTGCCTGAGTTGTTAATGTTAGCCATTCTGACAGGTGTCAGGTGGTATCTCATTGTGGTTTTGATTTGTTTTTTTTTTTAATTTTTTTTATTGTGGTTTTGATTTGTATTTCCCTGATGATGAGTGATGTTCAGCATCTTTTCATGTGTCGGTTGGCCATCTGCGTGTCTTCTTTGGAAAAGTGTCTATTCATGTCTTCTGCCCATTTCTTCACTGGATTATTTGTCTTCTGGGTGTTGAGTTTGGTGAGTTCTTTATAGATTTTGGATACTAATCCTTTATCTGATATGCCATTGGCAAATATCTTCTTCTATTCTGTCAGTTGCCTTTCTTGCTGATTGTTTCCTTCGGTATGCAGAAGATTTTTATCTTGATGAGGTCCCAATAGTTCATTTTTGCTTTTGTTTCCCTTGCCTCCAGAGACATGTCAAGAAAGAAGTTGCAGCAGCTGAGGTCAAAAAGCTTGTTGCCTATTTTCTCCTCGAGGATTTTGATGGCTTCCTGTCTTACATTGAGGTCTTTCATCCATTTTGAGTTTATTTTTGTGTGTGGTGTAAGAAAGTGGTCCAAGTTCATTCTTCTGCATGTCGCCGTCCAGTTTTCCCAGCACCACTTGCTGAAGAGACTGTCTGTATTCCATTGGATATTCTTTCCTGCTTTGTCAAAGATGAGTTGGCCATATGTTTGTGGGTCCATTTCTGGGTTCTCTATTCTGTTCCATTGATCTGAGTGTCTGTTTTTGTGCCGGTATCATACTGTCTTGATGATTATAACTTTGTAGTATAGCTTAAAGTCCGGGATTGTGATGCCTTCTGCTTTGGTTTTCTTTTTCGTGATTGCTTTGGCTATTCAGGGTCTTTTTCTGGTTCCACACTAATTTTAGGATTGTTTGTTCTAGTTCTGTGAAGAATGCTTGTGTTATTTTGACAGTGATTTCACTGAACATGTAGATTGCTTTCAGTAGTATTGACATTTTAACAATATTTGTTCCTCTTACCCAGGAGCATGGAATCTTTTTCCTTTTTTGTGTGTCTTCTTCAAATACTTTCATAAGCTTTCTATAGTTTTCAGTGTATAGATTTTTCACCTCTTTGGTTAGATTTATTCCTAGGTATTTTATGGTTTTTGGTGCAGTTGTACATGGGATCGATTCCTTGATTTCTCTTTCTGTCGCTTCATTGTTGGTGTATAGGAATGCAACCGATTTCTGTGCCTTGATTTTATATCCTGCAACTTTGCTGAATTCATGAATCAATTCTAGGAGTTTTTTGGTGGAATCTTTTGGGTTTTCCATATAGAGTATCATGTCATCTGTGAAGAGTGAACGTTTGACCTCCTCCTGGCCGATTTGGATGCCTTTTATTTCTTTGTGTTGTCTGATCGTAGAGGCTAAGACTTCCAATGCTATGTTGAATAACAGTAGCGAGAGTGGACATCGTTGTCTTGTTCCTGACCTTAGAGGGAAAGCTCTCAGTTTTTCCCCATTGTGGATGATATTAGCGTTGGGTCTTTTGTATATGGCTTTTATGATCTTGAGGTATGACCTTCTATCCCTACTTTCTTGAGGGTTTTTATCAAGAAAGGATGCTGTATTTTGTCAAATGCTTTTCCTGCATCTATTGAGAGGATCATATGGTTCTTGTCCTTTCTTTTATTGATGTGATGAATCACATTGATTGTTTTGTGGATATTGAACCAGCCCTGGATCCCAGGTATAAATCCCACTTGGCCATGGTGAATAATTTTTTTAATGTATTGTTGGATCCGGTTGGCTAATATCTTGTTGAGGATTTGTGCATCCATGTTCATCAGGGAAATTGGTCTATAGTTCTTTTTAGTGGGGTCTTTGTCTGGTTTTGGAATCAAGGTAATGCTGGCTTCATAGAAAGAGTTTGGAAGTTTTCCTTCCATTTCTATTTTTTTGAACAGCTTCAAGAGAATAGGTGTTAGCTCTTCCTTAAATGTTTGGTAGAATTCTCCTGGAAAGCCATCTGGCCCTGGACTCTTGCTTTTTGGGAGATTTTTGATTATTAATTCGATTTCTTTACTGGTTATGGGTCTGTTCAAATTTTCTATTTCTTGAAATAGAAATAGTGTATATGTACTAGCAATTTGTCCATTTCTTCCAGATTGCGTATTTTATTGGCATATAATTGCTCATAATGTTCTCTTATTATTGTTTTTATTTCTGCTGTGTTGCTTGTGATCTCTCCTCTTTCATTCTTGATTTTATTTATTTGGGTCCTTTCCTTTTTCTTTTTGATCAAACTTGCTACTGGTTTATCAATTTTGTTAATTCTTTCAAAGAACCAGCTTCTGGTTTTGTTGATTTGTTCTACTGTTTTTTTGGTTTCAATAGCACTAATTTCTGCTCTAATCTTTATTATTTCCTGTCTTCTGCTGGTTTTGGGTTTTATTTGTTGTTCTTTTTCCAGTTCTTTAAGGCGTAAAGTTAGGTTGTGTGTCTGAGATCTTTCTTCCTTCTTTAGGAAGGCCTGGATTGCTATATACTTTGCTCTTATGACTGCCTTTCCTGCATCCCAGAGGTTTTGGATTGTGGTGTTATCATTTTCATTGACTTCCATATACTTTTTAATTTCCTCTTTAACTTCTTGGTTAGCCCATTCATTCTTTAGTAGGATGTTCTTCAGTTTCCAAGTATTTTTTACCTTTCCAAATTTTTTCTTATGGTTGATTTTGAGTTTCATTGCATTGTGGTCTGAAAATATGCACGGTATGATCTCGATCTTTTTGTACTTGTTGAGGGCTGATTTGTGTCCCAGTATGTGGTCTATTTTTGAGAACATTCCATGTGCACTGGAGAAGAATGTATATTCAGCTGCTTTTGGATGAAATGTTCTGAATATATCTGTTAAGTCCATCTGGTCCAGTGTGTCATTCAAAGCCATTGTTTCCTTATTGATTTTTTGATTAGATGATCTGTCCATTGCTGTGAGTGGGGTGTTGAAGTCCCCTACTATTATGGTATTACTATCAATGAGTTTCTTTATGTTTGTGATTAATTGATTTATATATTTGGGTGCTCTCACATTTGGCACATAAATGTTTACAATTGTTAGGTCTTCTTGGTCTATAGACCCCTTAATTATGATACAATGCCCTTCTTCATCTCTTGATACAGTGTTCATTTTAAAATCTAGATTGTCTGATAAAAGTGTGGCTACTCTTGTTTTCTTTTTTTGACCATTAGCATGATAGATGGTTCCTCATCCCCTTACTTTCTATCTGAAGATGTCTTTAGGTCTAAAGTGGGTCTCTTGTAAACAGCATACAGATAGATCTTGTTTTCTTATCCATACTGTTACCCTGTGTCTTTTGATTGGAACATTGAGTCCATTGGTGTTTAGAGTGAGTACTGAAAGATACGAATTTATTACCATTATGTTGCTTGTAGAGTTTTTGGTGGTGTTCTCTGGTCCTTTCTAATGTTTGTTGCTTTTGATATGTATGTATGTATGTATGTATGTATGTATGTATGTTTTCATCTTTTCTCCCCTCAGAGAGTCACCCTTAAAATTTCTTGCAAGGCTGGTTTAGTGGTCACAAACTCCTGTAATTTTTGTTTGTCTGGGAAACTTTTTATCTCTCCTTATATTTTGAATTTTTTTTAACGTTTATTAATTATTGAAAGACAGAGTCAGAGCATGAGCAAGGGAGGGGCAGAGGGAAAGGGAGACACAGAATCTGAAGCAGGCTCCAGACTCCGAGCTGTCCGCATAGAGCCAATGCAGGGCTCGAACTCACAAACCGCAAGATCATGACCTGAGCCGAAGTCGGACGCTTAACCAACTCAGCCACCCAGGCGCCCCTCTCTCCTTCTATTTGGAATGACAGCCTTGCTGGATAAAGAATTCTTGGCTGCATATTTTTCTGATTCAGCACATTGAATATATCCTGCCACTCCTTTCTGGCCTGCCAAGTTTCTGTGGATAGGTCTGCTGCAAACCTGATCTGTCTTCCCTTGTAGGTTAAGGACTTTTTTCCCTTGCTGCTTTCATGATTCTCTCCTTGCCTGAGTATTTTGTGAATTTGACTATGATATGCCTTGCTGATGGTCGGTTTTTGTTGAATCTAATGGGAGTCCTCTGTGATTCCTGGATTTTGATATCTGTGTCTTTCCCCAGGTTAGCAAAGTTTTCCACTATGATTTGTTCACATAACCCTTCTACCCCTATTTCTCTCTCTTCCTCTTCTGGGACCCCTATGATATGATGTTGTTCCTTTTTAATGAGTCACTGATTTATCTAATTCCTCAATCATGCTCTTTTGCCTTAATCTCCCTCTTTTTTTCTGCTTCATTATTGTCCATAAATTTGTCCTCTATATCGCCGATTCTCTGTCCTGCCTCATCCATCCTTGCCGCTGTGGCATCCATTCAGGATTGCAGCTCAAGTCACAACATTTTTTATTTCATCCTGACTAGCTTTTACTTCTTTCATCTCCACAGAAAGGGATTCTAATCTATTTTTGACCCCAGATATTATTCTTATTATCGTGATTCTAAATTCTGGTTCAGACATATTGCTTGTATCTGTGTTGGTTAAGTCCCTGGATGTTGTTTCTTCCTGCTCTTTCTTTTGGGGTGAATTCCTTCATTTCATCATTTTGAAGGGAAAAAAGGAATTAATGAGGTAAAAAAAATTAAAAGAAAAAAATTAAAAGAAAAAATATTGGAATTAAAAAATTAAAACAAACACACACACACAACACACACAAAATTGAAAAACTGATGCTAGTTCCTAGGTCTGTTTTGGTCTGGGTGTTGAAAGAGGCTTGATAGATTAGAGAAAAAGGGTAAAGAAAAAGAAAAGTAAATCACTTGAAAATTTGAAAAAATGAATACACTGAAGTAGACTAAAATGAAATGACAGAAGTAAAATAGAATTTGAAAAAATTTACACAAAAGTAAAAACATAGTAGAAAAAAATTAAAGGAAAATATTTTAATACAAAATTGAAAATAAAAATGAATTGTTTCTCTTTCTGTATTCAAGAAAAAGAAATGAAATGAAAAAGAGAAGAAAAAAGAAAAAAGAAAGAAAGTTGAATAGATGGGCCAATGAACAGACTAAAATACGACTGAAATTACTTCATTTTCCCCTAGATGTCAGACTGTGTGGCACTTTATAGTCCATAAACTAAGCAGGCGGAGAGACTTGTGTTCCTGAAGAGCGAGGTTGGCCCAGTTGGGCAGGGCTTAGTGTAACAGCTCCGTTCTCCACTAGATGGCACTACTTAGCTTACTGCGGTGGATTGTTGTGGCGCTTGTAGGTGCGTATGCGCATGCGCGGGAGCAGTGACAATGGCGTCACACAGCTACCCAGTCTCTAGTATCGGAACTCTGTTCTCCCTGATCAGCAATCGCGCACCCGTCCTTTGTCTTCAGCTTCTGTCCATTCCCCGCTTTTACACTGTCCGTGACCAAGCCCCAGGCAGCACCTCCCTCCTGAGTTTTGTCTCAGATGTGGCTATTTTTCCCGACCCCTTACTTCTGAGGGACTGCGGTTTTGACCCGTTCTGCCCCTCTGCGGAGGGTCTCCCAGAACAGTGGCTGGGTGCCGGCCGCACCCAGGAACGTTTGCAGGGCCATGCTGCTGCCGATGCCCAGAGACTGTGGCCGGGTGCCAGCCCGCCCCAGAAAAAGTTCGCGAGATAGTGTAGCAGCAGCGTTTCAGGGATTATGGAAAATCACAACACAATCTGGCACCAGGCTTCACCCTTAATGACCTTGTTCTCGCAACAGTGAATGTGGTTGTTCTCCCGGGCCCACTGGGGCCTTGCCTTTGGGGGGCCCACACAGCCTCTAGCAGGTGTCCTCCCAGCAGGGGAACTGCCTCTCCCCGTGTGGCCTGAAGAACCCCGGACCCCACTGTGCTCCTGGGGATTCACCCTTCCCACCAGAGCACCCCAGGTTTGGAGCTATGGAATTTCAGACTCTGCACTCCCCCTGTTTATAGTCTTAATGGAATTTAAATCCTTTCCTTTCTCCTTTCTCCCTTCTCCCTTTTTAGTTCAGTCCCTGCGGCTGTTTCCAATTTTCTGCTTTCTCTCCACCTGCTTTTGGGGGGGGGTGCTTTTCCTTTATTCTCCCCCCCTCACCGTCCCCATCCTCTCTCCACATGCAAAAGCGGCTCCCTGCCCTCCACGGCTTCTCTCTCCCCCAGTTCACCTCTCCTTGCCGCACACCTGATGAATTCTGTGGTTCGGGTTGTGCAGATTGTTGCGTTAATCCTCAGAGCAGTTTTCTGGGTGTGCAGGATGGTTTAGTGTTGGTCTGGCTGTATTTCATGGACGCGAGACACACAGAAAACGTCCATGCTGTTCTGCCATCTTGGCTCCTCTGGTGAATATACGTTTTTAAAAATATTTTTTTTTTTTGAGAGAGTGTGAGCAAAGAGGGGCAGAGAGGGGAAAAACGGATCTGAAGTGGGCTCTGTGCTAACAGCAGCGAGCCCGATGTGGGGCTTAAACTCATGAATTGCGAGATCATGACCTGAGCTGAGTTCGGAGGCTCAACCAACTGAGCCAACCGGGTGCCCCTACATTTTTTTCGTAAAATGTCCTTTGTAAACATCACTTTAACTTCTTGAATATTCATTCACGTTAATATGGAGTTAACCACATCTCATTATATTTTTATGACACGTGATAGATCTTCAGAAGATATTTTCCAAAAGGTTTGTGTTATTTTATCTATCAGTAGGGTGTAAAGTTTTACATCTCACTGAACCTTCACCGAAATTGAATATTATTGTTTATGTTGTTATTAAATTGAAGGATGAAAATGTATCTCACTTGAACTTCCATCCTTGCATCCATCCATTTGTGTTTATATATGCACATACACATATACATGCACACATGTGCATCTATATACATGATACATATATAGAGAGAAAGGTCTTTTGGCATTTTTTTCATTTTTTTATTGAAGTATAGTGGACATACAATATTAGTTTTACATGTACAACATAGTGATTCGACATCTGTATACACTGCAAAATGCCCACAATGGTAAGTGTAGTTACCGTCTGTTAGTATACAAGTTCTTACAATATTATTGACTGTACTCCCTGTGCTGTACTTTTTATCTCCATGACTTGTTTTTTTTTTTATAGCTGGCTGTTTGTCTCTTAATCCCCTTGGCCAACCTTGTATATCCCCCAACACCTTCCCCTCAGGCAACTACCAGTTTGTTCTCTGTATTTATGAGTCTCTTTCTGTTTTCTGTGTGTTCATTTGTTTTGTTTTTTAGATTGCTCACATGCATGAAATCATATGGCATTTGTCTTTCTGTCTGACTTATTTCACTTAGCATAATACCCTCTAGGTCCGTCCACGTTGTTGTAAGCGGCCAGATTTCATTTTGTTATGGCTAATGATATTCCACTGTGTGTATATATTCCACATCTTTTTGATCTACTTACCTATTTTTTTAAGAAGTTTTTATTTAAGTAATCTCTGCACCCAACGTGGGGGTTGAACTCATAATCCAAGACTGAGAGTTGCATGTTCTACTGAGTCAGTCAGGCGCCCCTATCCATTTATCTATTGGTGGACCCTTGTTTGCTTCCATATCTTTGCGGTAAACTTAGGAGTGCATCTATCTCTTCAAATTGGTGATTCATTTCCTTGAGGATAACAAAATGGGTTTATTTTCATTTTTTCCTTACAGTATTAACAAATGATTCATTACTCATCATGGATTTTTGCTTTTTATCATCATAACAAGTCCCTGAAAGTATTTTCTTACTAATTAGTATAGGATACACTGAAAATGCCGAAAGTATTTTTTTGCAGCTGGTATTACTTTATCAATTCTCTCATTTTTAATCCTTTGGTTTAATTTTGTTTTAGGTAGATTGTTTTCATTGCTAGCTCACAATATTGTTATTTTTCTTTTACCAGATAGGTTTCACCCGTATGCATTATTGTCTTGCTTCTGTTATTTTGTTTTAAGCTTGATAATTTTAATGCTTCTTACTATTTCTTTTCTACTCTGAGTCCTTTGGTTTTCCTGATTGTTTTCTCTTCCTCACCCTCTTGTTCTGCAGGTTCTTCTTCTTCTTTCACTGCTAACTAACCTGTAATCCAAGTAAAGATCATCCTACAACTAAACAGCGCTGGTTTTTTAAAGGAGGTAGGAGTTTACTGGATCTACTGCAAGGGAGCAGCCAGCAGGAGAGCAAAGGAGAGACTGCCTGCCAGGAGGCAGTGGTGGGGCGTTATAGTTGAAGGGAGGAGTGAGTAGGTGTGGGAATGTACGGAGTTTTCCATTTTTGGTATTTGTGCTCAATTGTAAGTAGCTCATTGGTCAGCAAGGGCCTATGCTTGTTTTGAGGTGGTCGCCTTGGGAGCCTGTTTGCATTCGGCCCAGTGGTCACCGAGGGCCCTTTTACCCTACTCGGGTTTCCATCGCTCAAGCCTGTTGCCTGAAAGCAGTCTCTACATCCCCCTGCCTGCTCCCAACAATGACGCATCTTTGGCATTTGGGCGGAGATGTCATCTTTAGTGGGTGCTTCATGCTGGGACAGGCTGTCTCTACCTAAGCGTGTTGGTCCATCAGGGGTTCTGTGCAGTTACAGGTCAGAGCATGGTGGTAGAGTAACGTTCTGATCGGCAATTTGAGGGAAATTACTTGGTGGCCTGGACCATGGGACTTGGGGGAGGGGATCCTTGTTGAATCATCATCCGTATATGGGATTGTTGGATTCTGGAAGAGAAATTTAACAAAGAGATTTAACAAAGGGGAACCGGTAATTAGGAGTATGAGTATTGAGGCCAGAGGTCCTGGGGAAGGGAAGAAGCCAGGATAAGCATGACCAGGTTTCCTTCCAGGAGGACCATCCTCGTGTTGCACGGTCCCAGAGGGAGGAAGCCGCTCAGACGTGTACGGAAGTATTTTGTCTGTAGATCAAGATGGAGGCTGGATCCGTGGAGACGAAGGAAGAAGGGGGCAGCGAAGGAAGCAAGGCGGCTGAGAGTCAGCCAGCATCGGGGAAGGGTTCCCAAACCACTCCTTAACCTCAGGGGGGATAGAATGGGAGAGGGGAAGAAAGGGGTCCTTCACCCTCACAGGCTGGACAATCCCACCTGTTTGCCCCGAGACCTTCAGAGCAAGCTGTTGTCTTGAGGAGTATGAGGGCTAGACTGTGGGAAAGAAAGTAGATGCAGGAAGGGAAGGATCCTCCACCCTGTTGGGCAAGGGTGGTCTGGCTGGTTCCCTCTGGGGCTTTGGATCTTCACTGGCGGGAGCCCTCTATCAGTTCCCCAAGAGAGGGAAAGTCCTGAGAGATTCCCTGAGAATCCGAGGAAAGTCCCACCTGGCAGAGGTCGTCCCTGAGGGCCACCAAATGTGGGGCGACCTGATAGGGTGGAGGTGGGGTGGGGGTGTGGGTGGGAGGGGGGCAGAGGTGGTGAAAGAATTACTCAAGACAGAACAAAGGACATAGAAGTTTATTCTACTGAATACACTACAAGGGAGCAGTGGACAGGACAGCAGAGGGAGAGCCTTCCTAAAGAACAATAATTCTTTTTAAGTTTATTTATTTTGAGACAGAGAGAGAGCATGAGCAGGGGAGGGGCAGAGAGAGAGGGAGAGAGAAAATCCCAAGCAGGCTCCTCGCTGTCAGCCCAGAGCCAGATGCGGGGCTCGGTCTCACGTATGGGGAGATCATGACCTGAGCCAAAATCGAGAGTCTGACGCTTAACTAACTGAGCCACCCAGATGCCCCACAAACAACAGCAATTTTTAAGACAAATTCAGTGCAACACAACTTAGAGGATTTAAGTCTAGAGAAACCCAAAGCAATAGAGCTTTTCCAGAAATTGTCTTAATTTTTTATAAAGTCCAAATCAATGTGATATTAGTTAAATTAAGTGGAGGGAATAGATTCCAAATCTGTGAAAAGTTATCTTACATATATAAACTGGCAAAAATTATCACCTTGAATATTTTCCAGATGTAAAATCGAAATAATTTACAAGTTCTAAAGAGTTCATAATATGAAAAGTAATTTTTAAAAAATTTTGTAAAAATCTATACCCCATTAACAAATTGGAGATGGAGTGAGTCAAGAAATGTTATTTCTTCTGTATGATGTTTTTCTAATTATATCATAGCAACTATGAAACTTAAAAATTGTGAAATAAGAATACACACAGTTACATGTAACCTATTTGAAAGAAGCTTTACCATTTTCAGCGACTAGGTTATGGAAAAATCCAGTAATTTTTCACGAGAAAAACAAAGGTCTCAAAGCATTTTTGCAGTACACATTAATTAGGCTGGGTTCTAATCCTCTGATTTTCTCTAGGAAACAGCATGATATAATTTGCTATGCATTTAACCATTACGTGCCCAGTGAGAAGTACAGGCAAAGCAAGGTAAAACATTCCAATTTTTAGGATGGAGGAAGTGAGTCATTATAAAACAACCTGCTTAGGACCGTCATAGTAATAATGAGTAATTATACAACTGAATCCTGGGACAGGTGACTCCTTCACTGTTATGCATACTGAATTTGTTAGTTTAGCCCAAGACAAATGTGTCCATTCTTTTCTTCATAACATTGAGGTATTATTTTTATTGCTTACATAATAAAGCCACAAACATTTGGATGTAAATTTTTTAAAAAATATCTTTATATATATTGAATTTCCTTAGGTCTACGGAGAAAATGAAATTTTTTTGAGGAGTACTCGTACTGCAATATTTTAACTTGTCCAGTTTAATGTTTTTTGCTCAAAATAGAAAGAATTTAATTACAAAGAAAAGGAGAAAGTTTTCCAAAACTATGAAGACTTTAGGCAGGGACAGCAGCACGATACAAATCCCTTAACGGATGTGTTTAAGATGCAACCTGACAAGTTGACAAGTCTTTGGACTCCTTTTTTTTTTTTTTACTGTTTTTTACTGTTTCCCAAAAAGGAAAAGATGCTAACAAATAATACAGTGGGTTCTCCACAGAATATTTCAAATACTCCACTTTGGCTCTGATATCATCAAACCCAACACACTTAGGCAAACTGAATGAATACCAATGTAAACCACAGACTCATATGAATTGTCACTTAAACTTCAGGGTTTGATATCTCAAAGCATATACAGTAAAACCTTGGTTTGCAAGCATGATTTGTTCTGGAAACATGCTTGTCATCCAAAGCACTTCTGTATCAAAGTGAATTTCCTCATAAGAAATAATGGAAACTCAGATGATTCGTTCCACAACCCAAAACTATTCATATAAAAACGATTACAAGACTGTCATATAGTACAAAATAATAAAGAAAATACACAAGATAAAGAAAAACAAATTAACCTGCACTTCTCTTTGAAAACCTATGTGGCTGGTGTGAGGGAGCTGAGAGAGGAGGGTGATTGTGTAGGACAACTTTCACTGTCACGAATGGAATCACTTATCTATTGGCTCGATGGAACCTTTTTCTGCATGGGGGCCATTGTAATACACTCGCACGGATGTTGACTACGGTATAGTATTAATAAACTCTGGTCATATGCTGTATTGAATGTAACTGGCAATAAGGCAGCAGAGGAAAGGGTCTCTATCTGCAGGCAGCCTGGCCTAGAAGGAAGCAAAGCATTCCTAAGCTTACTCTTGGATGGAAAAGCAAAGGACTGTCCACAGGTGCCTTGAAGTGACAAAAAATACATCAGTGCCAGTTGTGGCACCTTCCAACATTCTGAAAAATCACCGATTTCTGCCAAACACCGTGTCTGAGACTGAACATCCAAGCATGGGAGACGCTTACCCACAATCCCGCAGAGAGAGAGAGAAAGAGACACACACACACACACACACACACACACACAGAAGCACCATTGGCTCAGTTGTGATCAGGTGACATTCCGAGTCACGTAGTACTTCTATTGCGAGGCATCACTCGTTTATCAAGTTAAAATATATTAGAAATGTTTGTTCCTCTTGCAGACCTCTCGCAGAACAAGTTACTCACAATCCAAGGTTTTACTGGACTTTCTTCTTCTGGGATCTCAGCCATACGTTTATGACATTTTTGATACTTGAAGCTGTTGGTGAGTCCTTTTTTTCATGACGTTTCCTACAAAGTAACTGGAAGACTAGCAATGTGGGAAAAATTCCAGCCAATGGAAGGAAGTCCTTCCACTTTGTGGGAGAACCCCTTTGCCTCCTGCCTTTCGAAAGGTCCTGGGAGACCCACCTGGCTCTTTGGGCTCTAAGCCTTTGGAGGAGGTAGATGCTTGGCTTGCAAGATTCCTGGCTTCTGTGTTTACTTTTGCCTGAGAATATTTTCATATATTCCCTGGTTGCTATGTAATTATTAGCATCATATATTTATCTAATTAAGACTTATGCAGACTTTTTCTGTAAAAGGCCAGATAGCAGATATTTTAGGATATGTGAGTTATACAGTCTGTTGCAGCCATAGACAATAAATAAATGAATAGGTGTAGCTGTGTTCCAATAAATCTTTATTTACAGAAACAGGCAGATTAGAAAACAATGACTGAGGATGGAATTTAAAGCATCTGTGATGTCTCCTCTTCCTATTCTTAATCTTTAATGGGTTGAGATCAAGCCCCCCCCCCAAAAAAAAAAGTAAATAAAATAGATTTAAACAGGAATTAGAAGTGAAGCCTGGGATTTATAAATTAGAGGCCACATTCACTGCTCTTTGCAGGACTCTGTTTACTAGTGTGATGCTCTGTGATCCAAATGCTGAACACCAAGTGCTGGTCTCCTATAACTCAACCTCATGACAATTTTATCTGCAGCTGTCCCCCTCCTTCCGGTCTATGTATTTATATTCATGTTAAGATACATGGTAAACAAGGGAACCTTTCTTTACTAAGGAGTCTGTATCATTTTTGTCTCTGCCAGATGAGTTTTCACTTACTTATCTGGCTTTTGTGCCAAATGCTAATGGAATTTGGGCACATGACCGCTGACACATTAAACTTGGAGACAGAAACTAATGCTTTTTGCATGTTTATTGCCTCTCTTTGCCTACAATTTCCTGTCCACTGCAGTCCATAAATAATAAGGCATATTTCAGGAGGGTCCTTTCCCCACCACTTAATTCTTTCCCCTTTAATGGCCCATAAATTTGACTGCCATTTGCCTTGTTCTTTGCTTTTATAAAACAGTGTTCTCATTTTTAAAAATGTTTTGAATAATTTAAAAGTTGTTTCAAAAGTACAATACTTTCCAAGTGACATCCAAAAAATTTGGGTTGGTTTTATAACTTTTACCCCTTATAGGTCTAGTGCCTCAATAACCTTCACTAGTAAGTATATCTGGAGCATTTACTGTGGCAAGGCATTGTATTAAACACTGTCACAAACTAATAATCTGTTTTCCAACTGGAACGAGTAGATAGAAGTTAGAGACAAATATCAAAGGTACACTTTTCAGCTGCCAAGAAAATCAGTTCAACAGAGCATATTGTCCACCATTATCTGCATACCATGGTGTATTTTCTGCTTTCCTTTGCTAATGGAGATTTAGATTTAATGGTCTTACTACTAAGTACACTGGTAAGTGCCAGCAAAAACAGCCAAACGAGTTATTTGGGTAGTAAACATAGAAATATGAGCTGCTTTGGTACTGCATGACACATTCAAGACCTAATATTTCCTTAGCCCAGGATTGTGCCTATGTGGAAAATTATTTATGTGGTTGAGATCACAGAGAATACATAATTTTATACTCTTGATTGCTTTTACTTTAACACTATAAAATTACTTTTCCCCATCTGATTATAGGATAATTTTGAATCATCTTTTTAATCATTGCCTGATATCTCAATGATAAATGAGCTATCATTCCCATATTTTTTAAAGTTTTGGGTGTGTCTAGGGGCGCCTGGGTGGCTCAGTCTGGTAAGCGTCCGACTTCAGCTCAGGTCATGTTCTCACGGTTCGTGGGTTCGAGCCCCACGTCAGGTTCTGTGCTTGTGCTGACAGCTCAGAGTCTGGAGCCTGCTTCGGATTCTGTGTTCTCCTCTCTTTGACCCCCCCTGCTTGTGCTCGGTCTCTCAGAAATAAATAAACATTAAAAAAATAGTCAATTTTTTTAGAGCAGTTTTAGGTTCACAGCAAAATTGAGAGGAAGGATAGAGAGATTTCACATAATACCCTGCCACACACACACAGTCTCCCCCATTATTAACATCATTCATTAGAGGTGTGTTTGTTACCACCGATGACACTGCATCGACACATCATTATCAGCCAAAGTCCATAATTTGTGTTTGGGTTTACTTTTGACGTTGTATATTCTATAGGTTTGGACAAATGTCTAATGACATGTATCCATCATTTTGGTACAGAGTGTTTTCAAGGCCCTAAAAATCCTCTGCGTTCATTCTGTTCATCCCTTGCTCTCAACCTTGGCAACCACCGATCTTTTGTCTCCATGGTTTTGCCTTCTCTAGAATATCTTATAGTTGGAATAATACAGTATTGTATGTCTCTTTTTCTCTGTGTAAATTATGAAGTAATAAAATATCTACCCATATCAAGATTTTCCCAAACTCAGGATTATTTTCTTGAGCCAGAAATATATGCCTACTGGATAAAAAGTACATTATTAAATTTTCATTTTAAACATTGACTATCTTAGGGACTCCTGGGTAGCTCAGTTAGTTAAGCATCTGACTCTTGGTTTTGGCTCACATCATAATCATGTGGTTTGTGAGTTCAAGTCCCTTGTCAGGCTCCATGCTGACAGTGCAGAGCCTGCTTGGGATTCTCTCTCGCGTGCACGCTCTCTCTCTCTTTTTCTTTCCCTCTCTCTCTCTGCCCCCTCACACTCTCTCTTTCTCTCTCAAAATAAATAAATAAACTTAAAAAAATGACTCTCTTAGTAGGTCAAAAGTAGAACCATATATTGTTACTTTGATGAGAAAAATAGGAGCTTATTTTCTACATTTTTATTTCTTTGATTTCTACTAATGTTGAACCTTTTTTCTCCAAACTTCTTAACAATTTGTTTTTCAGCATTTGTGAATTCTCGGTTATTTATCAATTGCTTAATTGTATATAAAGGGTTTTAACATCTTCCTTAAACATTTATATTGAGCTTTTAGAATAAATTGCCGTATTTATTACATTTCTCAATTTCTTGTTTGCCTTTTAACTTTTCAAGTTATATTTTGAAACTCAGAAATTTTGTGATTTATTTCAGTTATTTATGTCAACATTACTTTGTGATTTCTTTCTGTTACGAAAGTGAGGAAATCCCCCTGCCCATACTTGAAAAAATATTGATTTCTGTGTTCTTCTAGAATTTTGTTGATTAGTTTTACTTTTATTTCTCTCATTCAGCTGGAACTTATTCTGCTGCATGAAATGAGATGACTGTATAAATTCATTTCCCCAAACCAAAAAATGGTACCAGCATCATTTATCATTTCCCCAGTACTTTATGTTGTTTATCATGCATTACATTTTATATATGACGAGATCTTTTTCTGAATTATGTAGTAGAGAGGTCTCCAAACTTTTTTGATCGCATGCCTACAAAGACAAAATATCTGTGCATGTTCCACTGATATACATGTATTCATCTTATTACATACTGGTACGACTGTCAATTCATATGTTAACATTAATATTAATTTATACCTTGAGATCAAGTGGCAATGTATTTTCTAATATTTTGCATCCCACCCCTGGTGAATTTTTTTTTTGCGTGTCACATACTGCTTATGACATGATTTCTATGATTTTTGCTTAATAATATGCTTTAATTTCCCTTTTATCTCCTTTTTCCCTCAGGATTATTCTTTCTTCAAACACTTATTTGACATTCCCTTCTATATAAATATATGTATCGTTTTGTAAAGTTTCCTGAAAAATGCCATTTGGACTATAATTGTAGTTCCGTTCAACTTACATTTTTTTGTTTTATCATCTTTAGATGGTCTTCTAATTCGCAGTCATTGTATAACTTCTGTCATCTTTATGTCTCTGGGTAGAATTTAGAAAATGACTGTAAAAAATGGCTTATGTTACTTCTAGGGACTGTATGTATGTATTCACCACTATGGGAATTTGATACTTTCTTTTTTTCAAGTTATTTTTAACAGATTATTTCATTTATAGGGTGACTATATAGTTCTACCGTCCAAGCCATTTCATTTCTGAGAGTGAAAGGGGGCACTATTGATTATAACACTGAACAGCAGGCATAAATGGGAGTCTCCTAGGGAAAGTAGGACATCTGTTAACTCTAGGAACCCAGAAAGCCTTCCACATTGGAGAATGAAAGCGTAGACAATTCTCAAAATAACTTTTTTTTCTGTGAAGGAGGAATAAGAGAGAGTGGAAGATGTAGGGCAACACGAGATCAAATAATGCTGTTTATTTTTAAGTGAACCTGTTTAAATGTTGATAGGAAGACATCAGTAAAAATAGAGATGTTCAAGTGATATTAGAAGGTCAGTGATTAATGAAGAAAAGTCTATGAAGCGGCCGTGGGGGTAGGATTTCGACCACAAGAGGAGTAAGCCTTGTGCTTAGAAGTAAAACAGGAAAGGTAGCTTTGTATGCAAATAAATTTGCAGGTGGAGGCTAGGTAACTGACGTTTTTCCCATCACGGGTCAAAACATATAGCAACGTATAGTACTGAAAATATTGAAGAAATTTATCAAAACCTCATATAGCACCTGTATTGGAAATGAGATTTAACATTTTTATTTTTGTTTTAGTCACCATTTAAGTGACAGTCAACGCTCCTCAAAATAACCCTGCAAGTGTATATGCATGTTTCTGTGATCTGCATCTATGCATACCATTATATTGTCATTTTATCATTTTTCGCCTTTAATTTTTTGGCCCCCACGAGTGTTCCAAAAATCACACTTCTAAGAGAAAGTTTACGTGTAAATAAGAGGCAGTGCTCTCTGCTTTTTATTTCGTCTCTATCTCTTTGAAGCCCTTGGCACTCCGTTAATTCCATTACTTAGAACAGGTATGTGTAGTTTTTGCTACCTTCAGTTGTATTATTTGTGCCTCCTCTGTAGCACCTCTGTGTGGCAGTGTACCTTGTGTTTAGCCTAGAATTTAGACGCCTCTGGGCACATTTGGAGGGCCTATCAGGCAGAACCTCCGGGGATCCGTTTTTCATGAGGGGCCGTGGAGTCTTCTTGGGAGGAATTCATCCTAAGGCAAGAGAGATTTCAGATATACAAATCGTTTCAAGGACCTTGGGTCAGTGTTCAATCTGAATGATAAAAACTATACTGTGCTTAGCTTCATCCTTTCCGATTGGGACTGGAGAATCCTGCCATGTAGACTCTCTCCCATCTCTAGCAGCCCACACGCCTCTCTCCCAGGTGCCCGCATCCTTCATTCCAAACCCTGAGCACAGCCATGTGCTTCAGACCTCCCTTTCTCTTCTCTCTTCTTGCCCTTTCCTGTCTCCTGGCCCTGCAAGTTCCTGCCCTGTGCCAAGTTCCTCTAGGGCTTTGGGCACACGCAAGTGACAGGAGGTGTTCAAAGCTTTATGGTGGCCATCACCCTCATCCCTTTAGAACTTACTCAGTTAAGTTTACAAAAGGGACGACCACACTACATAGTTTCTAAACCAAGTTTCCCCCTAAGGCCAGGCATTTGTGTGTCACCTATGTCATTTCCTTAACATTTTCCTTTGAATCAACTCATGACTAACGTCTCCACTTAACCTTTATTTTGTTCTAGGCAGTAATACCCACGAAATCACAGTTTTAATGAACTAGCTACAGTTTTAGGATATGTGTACATACTCTATATAGTAAATACAAAGACATAGAACTGTAAAAAAGTAGCATGACACAGCCAATATTTGGAATGGGCTTGTTTTTTGTTTCCAGTAAGCTGCCTATTTCGTTTACTGATGGGAGCAAGGGTTTCTCTTTCCTTACTTGCTCTACCTTCTACGTTCATTCATAAATGACTAGATTTGATAGAACACGTTTATGTTTTGGGGTAAACCATTTTAAAGTCTTTCTCAGCACTAACAAATTGGCATTCTTATAAAGAAGAAAGCAGTTAGCATCATATTGTTTTATCTAAAAGTCAAAATGATAAGCTATGAAACAGTATCCCAGCAGGTATTTTGAAGGATTGTTTGCCAAGGCTAATTTATAGATTCAGCAGCATTTAAAATAAAAGATCAGATACCAGACTTTTTAAGGTTTTCAGAATAAGAAGAATTGGTGTTTGGAGTTGAAAAGAGCAAGTGTTATTACAGAGTAGATTTTCTTGTGTGGCTGATAATAACAAGGATCGAGACATCCAAGACTGCTAGAAAATTATTTGGCCATAAAAAGCTTTCAACAAAATCCCTGCTGTTTATTATAGTACAGACTTTTCTAGAGCCCACCAAACCTGTGAAGGCCATTTCCAGCCCTTGTGTCCAAAACATTGAATCCTATTAATAGAGATGTATTAAGATGTTTTCGCTATTGGAGTTTACATGTTGACCTTACAATTTTCGGGACAGATGAAGATACACTGAGCTACTCTTTGCTAGTGAGGCTGCATGATGTAGTATAACAAATCTTGGCTCTCAGACTTGGTCACCACGTTACCTTAAATCACCTCAGCATTGTATCCCTTCGTTTTCTTGGTTATAAAATGGGAACGATAATCATTCTTCTCCGGGTTTTTTTTTAATAACATAAATGATAGGATACATATGCAACAATTTTATCAAGTGCTATATACATCTATAAGTTTTCAGTGTTCTGTTGTTAATATTGGGCCTTTCTCTGGGTACGATTATAATACCTTCAGATTTGGGCAAGAAGTATTTGTCCCCATGGTTCTGATGAAGGCATTGGGGAAATCGTATATTTTTTAGGAGGAACGATGGTCACGTTTGTATGTTCCATTTTGTAACTTGGTTCTGATTTTCTTTTAATGAATTACATTTTATTTGCGTTATTTTTGGCAGTGGCTTCATTCTTTGGGCACCTGAGGTTGACTTAGGCACTTGGAAAGGGTGTTGAAGCTGCATAACTACTTTGGTGAAAAAGGCATCGCAAACTGGTTATTTAAACAAGATAGAAGACTTGTTTTCCCGTCATAGACTTTCATTTGCCATGTCATCAACTCCGAACATCACAGACTCTTGCCAGGATTAGCTTTGCTAACTTTTCACAGCTATGCACCCCTACCTACTGACCTATTTTCTCCAACTCTCCCTGCTATCTAACTTTTGAAGACCACTACTTCTGTTATGGAGTAACACCTACATAATTTCATGCATTCAATAAAAACTTATTGCTTCCCTATCCTGGGAAAGGGGTTTTGCTAGATTCAAAGGTGAATATAACTGACTTCAAAAAGGTCAGGATATGGTCATGGAGATGAAGTGATACACAGCCATACTGCATTGTGTTCAGGGAAATGGAAGTGAACCACATTGCTGTCATGGGAAAACGGAGGCTTGTCAGGGAAGGCTTCCTAGGTGATGTAAGATCCGAAGTGCGCCATTCACTCATTTGGCAATCGTGCTTTGATAACCTGCTATGAACGTGCCAAGCATTGTTCTAGGTACTTGTGCTATATGGTGAGAAACGCTGGGAATCATTCTTGCTCTCTTAACACTTACATTCTATTAAAAGACCCCATCAGATAATTGCTCAAATAAATCCAAAATTACAACCACGGTAATTGACGCAGAGGAGAGGTACTTAACTAGGAGAGCTCATAATGGGCATATTTGTTCTTGTTTCTGGTTAGGTTGGGAGAAGGCTTCCCTCAGACTGTAACTGAGAGCTGAAGGATGAATAGGAATTGATTGGTTTGGGTTGGGCCATAGACTAATTCTAGGCAGAAGGAGCACCACGTTTAAGATTGAATGTAGTCACTGTTTAAGCTTTGAGTAAGTTCAGGGGGAAAAAAGAGGAGTAGGACATAAAAATGATACATGATGATCATAAAGATGATTCATGTATCGTCTTTATTAATGACAAAGTTGTTATTGGAGAATGTCACTTGGGTATGAAAGCCAAATTCACTGCCTTCTATAGAATGCCAGAATTAGTCATATTTACCTGCCTAGTTATAGAAGATTGCAGACTACTTATGGCCTCCACAGAAGACAGAGGCCATTTGTGAAATTTACGACATGAAGAAACGGCATGATTCGAACATTGTGTAGAGTGAGTGGAAAGACTATGTAGAAGGGAGAGGTTGAAGATAAAAGAAGGGGATACGAATGATGAATGAAGGTTCTGGAAGAGGTGGGCAGGCAAGGACTAGATGAGGGTGAGGTGTCAGAAGGGTCCAGGGCACAGAGTTTAGGGAGGCGCTCGTTCTCAGAGTTGTGCAAGTACAAGGTTGGCACCATGAAAGGAAGCGCTCCTTAAATATGGTGCCCTGCATGAAAAGATGTTCAACGTCGCTCCTTATCAGGGAAATACAAATCAAAACCACACTCAGATATCACCTCACGCCAGTCAGAGTGGCCAAAATGAACAAATCAGGAGACTATAGATGCTGGAGAGGATGTGGAGAAACGGGAACCCTCTTGCACTGTTGGTGGGAATGCAAATTGGTGCAGCCGCTCTGGAAAGCAGTGTGGAGGTTCCTCAGAAAATTAAAAATAGACCTACCCTATGACCCAGCAGTAGCACTGCTAGGAATTTTCCCAAGGGATACAGGAGTACTGATGCATAGGGGCATTTGTACCCCAATGTTTATAGCAGCACTCTCAACAATAGCCAAATTATGGAAAGAGCCTAAATGTCCATCAACTGATGAACGGATAAAGAAATTGTGGTTTATATACACAATGGAGTACTACGTGGCAATGAGAAAGAATGAAATATGGCCCTTTGTAGTAACGTGGATGGAACTGGAGAGTGTGATGCTAAGTGAAATAAGCCATACAGAGAAAGACAGATACCATATCATTTCACTCTTAGGTGGATCCTGAGAAACTTAACAGAAACCCATGGGGGAGGGGAAGGAAAAAAAAAAAAAGAGGTTAGAGTGGGAGAGAGCCAAAGCATAAGAGACTGTTAAAAACAGAACAAACTGAGGGTTGATGGGGGGTGGGAGGGAGGGGAGGGTGGGTGATGGGTATTGAGGAGGGCACCTTTTGGGATCAGCACTGGGTATTGTATGGAAACCAATTTGACAATAAATTTCATATATTGGAAAAAAAAATAAATATGGTGCCCTGGGTACCAGTCCTGCTTTATCCTAGTCCTGGACCTGCTGTAAGGCATGAGATTGAAGGCACAGGGAAGGAACTGGTCATGATAAAGAGCAGGGAGACTGGAGGAACGGTGTGGGAAAGGAGATGTATGCAAGTAACGGAATAGTGTACAGGAAGGCAAGGGAGGACACGCTGGATGGTCTCATGTTTCTTGATGATGACCTATAAATAAAGTCAGCAGCTTCAAATGAGCATGGAGTTTGAGAGTCGTGAATATTTAGAACGTGCCGACGAAGGAGGACGGGTACTCACAAGCAGTAGTGAGGGCCTTGTTGAGACCGAAAATCCGTCCGTAGCACTGTTTGATCATTTCCACTTGCGTGCGACCGTCTGGGTTCACGAGTGGCGTACTCACGCCCCTGCACCAGCCCAGAGCAGAGGTTTTACAAGGTCCATATGAAAGTGGGTAGTATTGGACGGTGCGGGTGAGAGAGGAGTCCAGGTGACAAGCCATGGGAACCAGGCACCGTATAGGGACATGCACGGTACAGAGGTAGGGTGAGAATTGTAAAAAAAAAAAAAAAAAAATGCTAAAACTGAAGGAGACAATAATGGTCTCAGTGAAGCTGAAGAAGAGAGATGGTCAGAGTCAGACTGGCTATGTGAGAACGGGGAAGAATTCCAGAGATTCATTTGTTTTCTTTCAGCAGATGAATCTGTTCCAGAGTGTTTCTGACCGAGGCCCTAGAGGCAGATGGCTGTGGATGGGTTACAGATATCGCAACATGCCCGGTGACTGGTAGTGAGCGCCTCGGGAGGAGGCCTGGAGATAACGGTAATCGGTGGGGTTAGAGCATGGTGTAGTGGGGTGGCAAAGCTTTACTTTCTTTCTTTTATTAACACGGGTGTAAAAATACGTGGAGATGCGGAGTGTTGGGTAATAAACAGGCTCTGATTAAGTGTCAGAGGAATGGCGTCCTCTGAGGGAAGTCAGGTTTCAGTTGACTTTAGTGACGAATTTGAGTTGAAGGACATGTAGGAGCATACCATTGAATGAGGTGCATGAATGGCCCGGTGAAAAGACTGTTTTCTCTAATTTTTAAAAAACGTTTATTTATTTTTGAGAGCGAGGGAGAGTGCGCACGCCCCCGCGCACATGAGTGGGGGAGATGCAGAGAGAGGAGGACAGAGGATCCAGAACAGGCTCTGTGCTGACAGTAGAGAGCCCAAAGTGGGGCTCGAACCTTCAAACTGTGAGATCATGACCTGAGTCGAAGTCGGACGCTTCACCGACTGAGCCACAGGTGCTCCAACATTGTTTTTTTGATGAGTGGGGAAGGTGTGTGTGTGTGTTCTTGTATCATTGAGAGAAGTACAGAGTGGTATGGAGAAAAGAATAATAGAGACATGTGTGGACCCTGGTATCATATTAACGTGGATTAAATCCTGGGTGCAGCAGTTAAAAGCCCTGTAATTGTGAACAAGTTATTAACTCAAGTTCCTTGCGTGTAAAATGGAGTTATATGCACGTCGTGGGTTATTATGAAGAATAATGAATTAATGCATGTTTGGTGCTCAGCACGCAATAAGTGCTAAGTAAAGGTATTGTTATTATGATCAGTTACGGTAAGGAGATGATCAAAGATGATAGAGACATGAGGCCCAGTGGCATTAGCTGACCTTAAGTTGGAATCAGGAACCAGAGATGTTCGCATCTGTGCTGTAGGATGGGATACAGAAGCCAACATGTTGGAACACGGTGATGGGCCATCATGGGCATGCCAGATGGTTCACTGGCTTTTCTCCCGGCATTGGGGTACCAGAGCTCAGGCTTTCAATAGTGGGAAGAGTCAAGTGGGAGTTGGAGGTGGGTAGGGGATCGGCAGAGTTCGGGTGGTTCTTCTACCCGCTCCTTTCTACTTTGCTACGGAGAGAAAAATCCCACCTACATAAAGAGTAACGGACGGTGAAGAAAGATGAATTAATTGCCACCTCAAATATATTCTGTTATTATTCTGTGCTTATATAGGATTGTTTTCCTCACAAGGATTCACTGTGGGTCTAAGCCCCACAAGGGAAGAGCTTCTGAGAGCCATCGTGTCCTGATTCCAGTTCAGGGAAGTCATGCAGTTCAGGGACGTGGGCTCCTTCAGTTGTAAGGACATTTGTAGAATAATCTGTATGTAGTTGGTAACCCTGTGGGATCACGGAGTTATCAGGAAGTCTATCTCATTTTTGTATCCTTCCCTGAAAATCCTAGGATCTTGCAGAAATCTTACGATGGAGCTACGGTGTCTAATGGAGAATGCAAGTATCAATCTACTGGTTTTGAAAGATACTCTCAGCTTAGAATTAGATCAGATGGGATAGAAAAATCTCTCTCCAGTGTAACAATGTAAGATTTGAACTACGTGACCTAAATTCCTAACTTGTTGATGTTATCTCCCGTTTCCGTCCTCTATCTTATATATGCTTTAAAAATTAGGAAATACATCAAAGATGGAGAAAAGTATGGAGACGAATATTATAGCTAATACTCTGTGTTTACTTCATAAAGTATAAACTCTGTTTACTGTGCTGTATGTTTTACATGTATCAACTCAATCCATGAACAGTGCTATGAGATAGGCTATTATTATTATTCTTGTGTTGCAGATAAAAACAGTCTCAGAGTTTATGCAACTTACTCAGGATCACCCAACGTGGGGGGCAGTCTTTCTCTTAACCACTTACACTGTACTGCTTTTCACGTGTCGTCATTAACACTTGCATATTTGCTTCACATGTTTTTATAAAAAAAAAAACAACCCCACAGAAGACAGTTTAAATCTCCTCGTCAGGTACTCCTCCTCAGTCTCTCCTCTTCTGTCTTCCCAAAAGTAACCACTAACCTAAATTCAATATCAGTTACATGTATGTTTCTACCATGCGTTTATATATATACTTGTGTCTAGGTAATACATAGAAGTTTTTTGCAAGGCGTTCATAGTTTGTTTTTTGCTGTTAATGGTTTTTGAGATGTAGCCTTGTTGATATATAGAGCTGGAATTTGTTCGTTTTTATTGCTTTAGAGAATATTCCAGTGAACGTATACCGCACCTACTCTCTTATTTATGACCCTGTGGTAGGTAGATTGCATTCTTGTTCCCAGTTCTTTACCCCTCCCTATAGCCACACATTTTCTTTTTTTTTTTTTTAATTTTTTTTAACATTTATTTATTTTTGAGACAGAGAGAGACAGAGCATGAACGGGGGAGGGGCAGAGAGAGAGGGAGACACAGAATCGGAAGCAGGCTTCAGGCTTTGAGCCGTCAGCCCAGAGCCCGACGCGGGGCTCGAACTCACGGACCGCGAGATCGTGACCTGAGCCGAAGTCGGACGCTCAACCGACTGAGCCGCCCAGGCGCCCCTAGCCACACATTTTCAATGTGACTTTTTCATTTCTTCCATTAGAGGCAGAATGTATTTGCCCACCCAGTTAGTGTGACTCTTGGCCACATGACTCGCATTGACCAAAGGAATGTTAATGGGCGTGATGCAACAGTGGGCTTGAAATGAGTCTCTACGTTTGACCCTGCCCTCTTGCACTCTGCCCACATCGTGGCAGAAAAAATGCCCCAGCTAGTCCCCTTGTCCAAGAAAACAACAAAAAAAGAGGCACATGGAGCAAGCTGTACCAAATCTGTGGCCGGGACCCCCGACCCGATCAGCCCAGCTGAGATCATTGGAGCCTCGTCAGGCTGTCTACGTACAAGTGGGCAGGAATAAATGAGAATTGTTTTGAGCCCCTGAATTTGGGGGGTAGGTGTAACTGAGACACATTTTACATTTGTTTTCAATATTTTACTACTAAAAACAATTCTGCTATAAATAACGTGCAGGTTTCCTGGAACATACGTGTGGGTTTCTCTGAGGGACACATCTTAGAGGTTGAATTGCAGGATCATAGCGTGTGCACATTTTCAGCTTTCCTAGGCATCGCGCTGCTTTTCTCTGCCAAGTGGTTGTAACTAGTGAGCCGTGTCTTATTGTTTCTTCCCCTCCTCACTGACAATTAATATTTTCAGAATTTCATCTGTTAGCCATTCTCATAGATACTAAGTGATATCTCATTTTACTTTACATTTCCATGATTACTAATGAGGCTTAACATATTTTTCATATTTATTGACTATTTGGGTTTCATTGTGTGTGTGTGTGTGTGTGTGTCCTCTGTTCCTATCCTTTGCCCAATTTTCTGTTTGTTTTATAGGATTTTGAGTATTTCATTTTTTCCTATCTATCTGCCCTGTTCCATTTGTTCCATTATCAGTAATTTCTTTTTTTTAATGCAGGTAGTTGCTTTATTTATTTCTTTGAGTGCCCTAAAATACTTCTTTTAAAGTCTTTCTCTAATTCAAGGGTCAGCAGACCTTTTCTGTAAAAGGCCAGACAGTAAATATTGTAGGATTTGTGGGCCAGACTCTGAGACAACCACAGAACTCTGCCTCAGTAGTGTGAAGGTGGTCAGAGAACACACGTACATGGACGGGCGTGGCTGCGTTCCGATGAGACTTGATTTACAAAAACAGGCATTGAGCTGGATTTAGCATGACGATCACTGGACCCACTGTATGCTACAACTCATTTCATCTGGAGTCCATTCCTCTTCATGATTGATTTTGTTGATTGTTCTTAGTAATATATGTGTGCGTGTGTGTGTGTGTGTGTGTGTTTTAGATTTTTCATTTTTCTTTAACAAGAAGCTTCCCCCCGCCCCCCGCCTGCCCAACAATTGCCTCTACCCAGTCACGGAGGCCTCCACCTCAGTCCAAAGTCAGATAATTTCTGTGAAATCTCCTTCTGACAAAAGAGGTGATACGTCTTTCATCTAGACTACTTGTTTATGTTCTGCATCATTGTGCCGCTGAACATATCGTACTCTGTGTTTCTGGCAGGGGAGGAAGGTTGGGGAAAGGAGGTAAACATGTTTTCTCTCATGTTTTTCATTCTTGGGAACAGGGTCTGTGTATTATTTCTGTGTGCCTAGTGACTAGAAAAATATTCACTGAACCCTCTCGGTACATCTTCATTACGAGTCTTAGAGGAATCTGGATTTAGAGAAAACAGTGGAATTGAATTAAAATATTCAATCTACAAAAGTTTATCTTCCAATATTATATACCGCTAACTGTGAAGCAGAGAAGCTTAAAAGGTATTTATAGACTCTTACTTTCCTACTACAGTACTTGATTAGTAAGAATTGACCTGGAATGAGTTCTTACTGTAATGAGTATTCTGACAGACTCATTTAAAGAAAGTTAATACAGACGAGACTCCTCCTGTGGTGTAATAACAATGATTGTAATTAATTCTACGTACATTTTATTTAAATGTAATTTGAATCCACTTACCTGAGAGTCTTTGTACACAGCAAAAACGTTAAAGTCAGCGAAAAGTTGGAAGTCTCAAAAGAGTTTCAAATGAAGTGATTAACACCAAGGACATAATTGAGAGGCCGTTGAAGCGATTATTTTGAAGAAATGCCTTTCAAATCAACGTCTTATTATATAGGAGTTCATTTGATTTTCTGACCTGAAGAATCATCGATGGCTCGTCGGTTGTTGCTTGCTGGATCAGTGTTCTTTCTTAATGTCAATATTACATACTGGACCTTGCCTGTTTTCACATCATGATTTCTCTTTAAAGATACCCCATGCTTTCTTTCTCTTTATCTGTTATTATATTGTAAGTTAAATGCTGCGCCATTATTTTACGCCAATGCGATCACAGGTTGGAGACTTTGGGCAAAATATTAAGGAGCCGTCTGCCAGAGGGTTTTAAAATTGCCACCGTTCCGGGGTTTAGGATTTGTCCTCATTTTGTCATTTCTGTTGAAGCTGGCCCGTATTTATCATAGCTAACACATACAAGTTATGCATGTGATCTGTATGTATCTCAGACCAAAGGGTTAAACTTTGGAGTATTCGGTATTTGTTCTCCACCGTCAATAATCCCCATAAAACTTGCAGAGAAAAAGGCTGACTGGTTGTTGCAGTCACTTTGACTCCAGGGGGCAGTGTAAACTAAGAAATAATAAGACCTTACCGACTCGCAGTTTGTATTTAATGTAATTATCAAAGCCAGAGGGAAATGATGGATTTTATGAGCCAGCCAGAATTTCACTGTGTAAGTTCTGTCCTTCTGAGATGGCTCCTTAAATGTGGGAGCCAGAGTGTCCATTCGAATTCTCATGGGGCGGCTAGTCACTGCTTTCCTGGCCATGTTTCAGTGTATTCTCATCTGCAGTCCTGTTATGATTTTAGCACAGACCATATGGTTCCTGTAAAGGACTTGTTAAAAATTCCCTATATTTCAAATGGACCTTTCCTGATGTGGACACATGCACCCACGAATAGGCAGGTTCCCACACCCACGAACAGGCAGGTTCCCACACCCACGTATCACGTAGCCAGCTGGAGATAAGAGGCTGTCAGCACACCATTCTGGGGGGATCCTGAAGCAGGTGATGCACGGAAACGGTGGTGACAAAGGTTACTCGTTAAGCATCTATTGAAGGGCGGGCTCTGTGCTGGGCCCTTTATATGTTAAATCTCATTTAACCTTATAATGGAATCTCATTTTTACAGATAAGGAAATTGAATCTTAGTAATTTACCCAAGTACTGCCAGCTAGCACATGGCTAATGAGGATTCAAAAACATATGTTCTTTTTATGATGGTAACCTATATGCCTATACCCTACCATACATTTTTTGCAAGAAGAAGTGCCATTTGGAAACCGATTTTATGATCCCATTCTGTGTGTCTGTTTTAGTGCCATGGCAGTTATTTTAAAAGTCTCTCAATTTTTGTTTGGGAAGAACAATTTTACCACTTCAATATTTAGTCTGCACTTGCTAAAAATCACATCTCCAGACTAGTGGATTTTAAAAGGCGACTTCCCTCAACTCCTCCAGCAATTCTGGCCCCGTAGCAGAGGCTTTTGTGTTCACTACACAGGTTCTGGTTACACAAGCCAGAATTAGTTGAGTCATCATATTAGAAAGACATGCAAAGAGCATTTTTGGCTCAAGACCAAGGAATTAATATTTGCGTATTCCTATCCTATGATCAGCTCATTATACATCCTGCCTTATCTACTTCCCAGAGCAGTACGAAGGACAGCTGAAAGGTTAAGTGCTCGAAGTTGTTTTTATTAAAAAAATTTGCAAACAAACCGGGATCCACCTTCATTTTAACCTTCACATTACCAAGGATCACATACAATGGTAATATGAGCAGGATGGATAAAATTAGGAATTGAGGCTGATAAATGGTGATTATAAATTCCTGAAGAACATGTGGGTTAAGCTATAAGGTATCCAGTGTTGATAGATACTGTAAAATAGTTAACAGTGCCTAGAGCGATAGATGTGGCTAGAGCACAAAGCCCACTTGCTCTAACTCCCTCCTTTTACGGATGTGGAAATTGACCCACGAACAAGCTTAAAATTGCTCACAAGTGTGCAATGTGGCAATGTATAGTGAACTCATAAGAGTATACATTATTGTGACATCATTCCATAAGAGTCACTGCTTTCATGACTGTGACAATCCAGTTGCAAACCTGGATTATTGCCCGTCACATATATGTATGTATGTATGTATATATCAGGACTTTTTGAAGGAGCTCTTTCATTTGCAATTTGCAACGACAATAAAATGAGAATAAAACAGTGCTCATGTATTAGTTCGTAATTCCCATCCAAAAAGAAGTGCTGGAAGCCTGAAAAAAATAACGGTTCCCTTCTTTGCTCCTTAAATTTTTCTCAGATCCTGCATCCAGGCGCTGCTTAGTATCCTTTTAGAGCCACGCTTCGGGGTCTCACTGGCTATCCCGGAATGATCTCTTTCTTGTAGTAAGATCTTAATTACTAATTGCAGAGGAGTCTAGGTCTCTTTTGCATCTGGAATTGTTTAAAGTTCAGATTTTTAAATAACAACTCTTCCTCAATTGATTCTAAAGAAGGCTGTTTTCCTCTAAATTGGATCTGCAAGATGACTTCTCATTACCCAGGAAATGGCTTATTTCTCTATTTGTATGGGTCTGCAGATTTCTGCTTCTCTGAACCTCTCCCTCTACTGCTAGTGATTTCCCTGCTGAGACAGTTGATGGGGGGGGGGGTGGTTCTATTCCTTTCATTTTTGTGGGTAGCCTAACATCTAGATTGGTATCTGATTTACAAAAGTAAACTCCGGTGGCAAGAGGCACACACACTGTAGTACTTTATACAAATACAATTCCATGTCCTCTGGCTATTCTAGCAGACCGGAAATTTACTCTGGTAACTATTTCACTTCTAGTTTGTCTAATAAACATTAAGACTTTGGCCGTTCATAGCTATTAGGTTTATTTTCAGTACAAGTTGAGTAAACAAAAGCATGTTCGCATACACGTGTTCTCCACCTTCTAAGTGCGATAGAAACAGCATCATTCCCATTAAAGGTCTTCTTCTCCATTTACAGCCCGTATCCCATCCCTTTTTGCATGTTCAAGGATGGTAGACCCTCAGCCAATCCTCTCTCTCCTGCATCATCAGTTTCTCATCCTCTGCTGGATTGTTCTCAGCAGCAAATACATATGCCCTGACATCTCCCATCTTAACACTAAACTCTTTCTTCATCCCTTGCTTCTGTCTGTCCTTCACATCAAAATTGGCATATTGGTATTCACCTACCATAGCAGCCATTATGTCATTAGCTTCCACACATTTAGGCTCGGGTCCCCTCCACTCCACTAAAAGTGCTCTGGTCCACATCATCAGCAACTTCCGTGGTGCCAAATGCAGTGAGTAATGCTCGGTTACTCTACCCATCTGGCCAAGCCCACTGTAAATCTCATCATCTCTTGCCTTTTGTGACACCCCGTTCTCCTCCCTGGCCACTGTTTCTTGGTCTCCTTTATGTGCTCTTCCTCCTCTGCCCTAGTTTTACAGGCTATATCTTTGCCCTTAACTATACTTATTCTTCAGTCCTAGGAGTGTATTTTATCTGTATTGCTATGATTTGCAATATTTATTTATTTATTTATTTATTTATTTATTTATGTATTTATGTATTTATGTATGTATTTATGTATGTATGTATGTATTTATTTATTTATTTAGAGCAAGCTGCTGAGCAGGGGAAGGGCAGAGAGAGGGAGAGAGAGAGAATCCCAAGCAGGTTCCATGCTGTGGGTGCAGAGCCTGATGCGGGGCTCAAGCCCATGAATGGTGACATCATGACCTGAGCCAAAGCCAAGAGTTGGATGCTCAAGCAACTGAGCCACCCAGGCAACCCTATTTATTAATACTTCCTAAGTTCCAGACTTAACGTTTTCAGTGCCTACATGCCATCTCCACTTGGAGAGACTTCTTAAATTCACCGTGGCCAAAAGGGAAGTTTGGATCCCTGCCCTTCCACTCTCCCCCTATGCCTACTCCCTCTTTTTCTTACCAATCTCAATGACTGGCACCACTACTCGTGCACTTGCTCAAACCAAAATATTAGGCATTATCCTTGGTTCCTCTCTTTCCTGCGTGCCCTGTATCCAAGCCCTAGCAAGTCCAATAGGTTCTCTGTCTCTCAGTCTGTGTGTGTGTGTGTGTGTGTGTGTGTGTGTGTACAGTCTTTGAAATTTGTCTCTTTCCCTCCATTTCTACTGTTGTTACTCTAGTCCAAAACACCATCATTTATATCCTGAGCTAACTGGGTACCCTTGTTTCTCTTTGTAGCCAAAGTGATCTTGGGAGAATATAAAGCAGATCATGCCAGTCTTCTATGTAAAACCATCTAGTGGCTTACCATGGCTCTCAGGATAAAATCCAGTCTCCTTAACCGTGGCCTGCAAAGCCATGATGATCTGCCTCTCGTCAGTATTCCCTACTGCATCCTTGGCCATGCTGGTCTTCCTTCTGTTCCTCCATCACACCAAGCTACCTTCTTTCTCACATTTTTGTACTTCCTGTATTCTCTTCCGCAGATTATTGCCCTTAAGATCTTAATAGGTTTACTCCTTTCCTCTTATCGCGTTAGCCTGAGCACCTCCTGAAGTTGCAGCTCCCACACCTGTTACTCTGTATCATATTATGCTGTTACTTGTGTATTTCCTAAACTTCTCTATCAGAACCCACTAAGTTCCATGAGAAGAGCACATCACTATATCCCTTGATCTAGCACAGTGTCTGGCAAAATAGGTGCACAGTAGCTGTTTGTGAGGCGATTTCATTTGGCATGATTTTCAAGCTATTTGAATTTTTCCTTTTTTAATGAAAAGGTGTAACTGGACCCCAGATACTGGACAATTTGATGTAAATTTGATGCTTTGTGTTGAAATATTTTCCAAAATTTAATGCACATTTGTTCATTTTATCTGTTCAAAAGTATTATTTTTTTAATGTTTCCAGATGGTTTACATTTTGTTGATCTAATTTCAAAGTGATATAGAAGTTATCCATATTGTTTGATGGCTTTATATTTTGTTTGAAGTACACACATTGCTCAGTGACTACACACACACACACACACACACACACGCACGCACTGTTAAGAACTAGCTCTGTTTAATATAGATTTTTAAAAAATTTCCATTTCATTATGAACATTTAAAAAATATTTTTATTTATTTTTTTGAGAGACACAGAGAAGGTGAGATTGTGAGCTGGAGAGAGACAGAGATAGAGGGAGACAGAATCCCAAGCAGGCTCCACACTGTCAGTATAGAGTCCCATGCGGGCTTGAACCCATAAACCGTGAGGTCATGACCTGAGCCGAGGTCAAGAGTCTGACACTTAACTGACTGAGCCACCCAGGCACTCCTCATGGATATTTTTAAATATATAGGAAAGTTGGAAATATTTTACAGACAACACCTGTATAGCCATCACCTAGATTCTAACATTTTACTCTGCCTGATTTATAACAGACCTGTCTGTGTACCCCTCCTTCTTCCCAGATAGATATATTTTAAAAGACTATTTTAATTTATTTAAGATAGTGAATATTTTCTAAGCTTTTAATTTCAATCAGAAATGAAGCAGGTTGCTACCTATTTTGGCTGCCAAATGGTTAGAATGAAATCTCATGATGGGACACCTGGGTAACTCAGTTGGTTCAGTGTCAGACTCTTGATCTTGGCTCGGGTCATGATTTTATGGTTCATGAGTTCCAGCCCTGTGTGGGGCTCTGTGCTCACAACATGGAGCCTGCTTGGGATTCTCTCTCTCCCTCTCCCGCCGCCCCTAGTCTAATCATTCTCTCTCTCCCTTTCTCGCTCTCTCTCTCATAAAAAAACTTAAAGATTTTTAAAAAGAATGAAGTCTCATGGTATGTTAAACCACTGTATATTTGACTCCTAAAATTTACACAGGCCAAAAATCTCAGTTGTGCTTTGAAGCTGGAACTCATATATAGTGACATATAATGTCATGGTGAGTGATGAAGGAACTGGATTAAAATGAATTCTAGCATGTAATTGAAGATGTTTAGTCTACACTGGAAGCAATGGGAAAACTAAATATTTTAATTAATAAAGCTGTTAGAAAAATAGCCACAGTTGACATCATTCTTTTCTTGGTGGACATTGATGCCCATTGTCTCTTTTTCTCCTTTACTTCATCTATTTCACTGCTCATTGACACTTGTACTAGTGAGTAGCCAGGGAGGAGGGAAGTATAAATGGCAGCACCCAAATTGATTTAGGCCATGTGATGAGATAATGAAGTTTCATTGCCACCAAATTCATAGGAACATAGAATACTGATTAATAGAATCATACGTGCAATGTTGGAACCACAGGTCCCTTACAGATCTCCTAGTACAGTCTCATTTTACTGATGGGAAAACTGAGGCCCTGAGAAGACAAAGCAGCTTTTTTAAGGTCACATTTTCCCAAGTCCTGCATAAGTGAAACACGAAGCCATATGTCTAGAAGCTGCCTTCCTTCTCTACTTGCTGAAGGCCATAAGAAAAGATTTCATTTTCCTGGCCTACATGATTGCTTGGGTTCTTCTCCTTTTGACATTTGTTCATTATCTGATTGGACTTCAATTGCAACCTGTCATGTTTTATATTTTTAAATTGCATTTATAATATTTTAGGTGACACTGGTACTTAGGGTTCAATTAGCAATAGATATCGCTAGTTTAATGGGCGGTGAGTTTCTGTTTAGTTTGCACATTCTTTTGGTTTGTTCCTACCGAAGCTTTTTTTCAGTTTTCTTGTGTCACCGAGACTTGACCAAAGGAACAAAAAAAGCTGTAAATACCACCAGAGGCGGATCCAGGTTTTACAGGACTGAAATTAATACAATTGCGGCATCCAAATACAACGTGAAGGGTGAGAAAGACTATTTTGTGGGGCCGGTGCAAGCGAGAGGCCCTGGAACTCAAGCTTCGTTAATTTCACCGTACCCCCATCTCCGAGTGCCAGAGCAAATACATTAGCTAGGTCTGTCAGTATTTTGTATTGCACAGGGAAGGGTGGGGGTGAAGGGAAGCTGATATTGCCTGACTACCTACTGTGTGACTGGCATTATGCTAGGCGCTTTCCACATAGCATCTTGCCTAACCCTCACACAACTGTGAGACTGAGAATATATGGGCCGTATCTCCCAAGTTGGGCATGTCTACCAAATGGCCAAAGCAGGTTTTGAACCTGGGTCTTCCTCCCCGCAAAACTTGTATACCATATGTATATGGGAACGGCTATTACCACAAGGGCCTGTCAGTCCCATTAAAAAATAGACATATGATCAAATACAGATATTGACAACACGGGTTTCCATTCATAAAGGATAAGAGAAGTACTCAAATAATGATAATTCAAGATAGAACATTTTATTTGCCATGACAAAGGTTTCAAGATAGAACCATAGCTATCTTTTGCCAATGGTGGGAGGATTCTAAAAAATATAAACACGAAACAGCTTTTTTTTTTTTTTTCCCAAGCACTGCTTTTAACCATGCTCTCTCGGTCACCCATGCTGTCCCTTAGCAACATCTTTGGCAGATTCTATTAATTTGCAACCATTTACATTTATTCAGATCTTATTCACTTTAATGTAAAAGTCCAAGAGCTGTTCCCACCTTCTGCTGCAAGTGCAGACCAGAGCCATGACCCTGGCTGTCTGGAGAACAGTCTGGGTGGCAGGGAGTGGCGTGGGGGTTCAGTGTTAACTGGTTCTGAAATGTATTCTATCTCATTCCTTCTCCCAAGCCGGTTCTTTTGGTGTTGGGGAAAGGGAAGGAGGAGTGGTGGACGCAGAGATCTTCTTACAGAATTCATTGGTCACTTTCTGTGACCGGGGATCCCAGTTGTAGCCTCTGCTGCTATGTGGTCTTCTCAGATGTCAAGTGGCTTTCTTGGGGTGCTATTCAACTCCATTCTGGCCCCTTCTGTCACTGAAGGCTGCCTCAGAAAAGAGGCATCATCGTCACTCACCGTCTCTCTAGATAGCCCTACAGCTACCACCCTTTGTGCCGAGGTTCTCTTCTGAGTCCTCCCGGGCCCATGACTGAGAGGGGCTCTGTCATATTCTTCCAAAGCATACTTTGCCATGATCTCTTTTGGTCCTGCTGCTCGGGACAACTCCCGCAGGGCTCCTACGCTTAGCAATATCGGTACCAAAAAGGGATATGTTTCTCTAATTCCTTATGATCCCCAAGAACTCTCTTACCATTCTCCTGTCTCATGGCCTTAGCAGGCTCATCCAGGAGGTGAGAGGCAGCTCATCTTCTTTCAAGCACCCCTGGTCTCTCTGAATGGTTTTCTTAAAGCTGCTCCTTGGCCTGACTTGGCCTTTGTCAGTGACAGATAGGACACCATCCACTCTCCCACAGGGAAAGGAAGAAGTAATTCCCCGTAAGAAATGCCGTACAACTCATAAAGCTAGTGTTTCCGTCGCCTATACTCCTTCTCTAGACCAGGGGAAGACTGAAGTATCTCCTACTGATTATTACCTAGTCACTTAGAAATGCGGGGTACTTAATGGTTCAGATCCAGTTTTGGGTTTTAGTGACTAACATTCCGTTAAATGGATTATTCAGACTAGTAGAAAGAGTCCATATCCACTTTTTGACAATGGAAACCTGCCTAGCATGTATTCTAATTGCAGTAGGTCTAGGGTTTCTAGAATTTGGAGACATAACGATAGCACTATTGTTATTAAATCCAAGTAACTAAAGAATGAAGTATCCTTAATTTGTTTACACGTTGGTACATATGGATGCCAGAGCATAATGAGTAAGAGTTTGGCTTCTGGACTTCAAAAGACTTAGATGCATGTGTCAACCTAGGAGCATCAGTTAGCACTAAGTTTACATTCAAAATAAGTTTTGTCAGGTTTTTTTTTAAGGCCCATTTCCTCATAGGCATTTATGTTAGCGACACAGACCCTAGAACATGCTATATATAGGCTGAATGTTTGTGTCTTCCCCAAATTCACATGTTGAATCCTAACCCCCAGTGTGATGGTATTTGGAGGTGGGGCCTCTGAGAAGTGATTAAGGCATGAGGGTGTAGCCCTCACGAATGAGATTAGTGCCTTCATAAAAGAGGCCCCAGAGAGCTCCCTTGCCTCTTCTGCCGTGCGAGGACACAGCAAGGGCTCTCACCTGACCCTGAATCCACGGGCACCTTGATCTTGACTTTCCAACCTCCAGATCTGTGAGAAATAAATTTATGCCGTTTCTAAGCCATCCGATCTATGGTATTCTGTTCTAGCAAGCCAAACAGACTAACACAGAATGTAATCACTAATACGTTGAAAATATTACCTCAGTGGTTCTCAACCATGGCGGTACATGAAAGTCATCTACGAAGTTTAAAAAAATACTCATGCCAGGGCCCCACCCCAAAACAGTAAAGTCACAGTATCTGGAGATGTGCTCTAGGCTCTGTTATATCTGTATAAATTTGTTTGCAGCCAAATTTATAAGCCCATTAGATTAGATCCAGTAGTGTAATCTAGCCCACTAGATTACAACCCCCTTTGTAATATTGTGTTCTTTGCAACAGAGAGAGCCTCTCTGATGAGGCCATCATGTACAACTCTGAGGAGCAGAATTCACAGCTTAGTCTCCGTAAATGGCACCTATTGGAGTTGTGCAGTGCACAGCTTGTGTGACACTAAGTGATAATCCTGATGAAGACTCTAGAAAATTACAAAGAAGCAAAATATCAGAATACCTCAACATCCATTCACCTTCACTGGTTTTCTTTATTATGGATACATTCTGTAAGGATTTGCCTGTGGATTCCATAGCATGGTAGTTAAAATGTGTTGGGTTCTGGAGAATAACGTAAGAAAATATACTTGAGCTAGGGAGTGAGCTGGATCTGTTGGTTGACAGCTCACTGAATTTCAGGTTGGACTGATGAGAAATACACACCTTAGCATTTTATGCTAATATTCTTCTACTCCAGGGGTCAATAAACATTTTCTGTAAAGGGTCAGAGAGTAAATGTGGCTTGGTAGTCCACAAAACTTGTCAGTCATATATTCTTTATTTTTGACAGTCCTTGAAAATAGTGAAAGCCACTCATAGTTACAGCAAAAATAGGATGTGTGGGCTGTAGTTTGCTGAACTCTGCAAGCATAAGGAGAAACTCTTAGAAACATTAATGCAGAAAGAATAAATTACCTAGAAAGGAAAAAATAATCAGATTGGAATTGGATTTCTTATTTGCAACACTGACACCGGAAAGCTCTTGACAAGCATCTGTAGACTACTGATCAAAAAGCACCACAACAAAATCACACTCTTAGACCAAAGCAAAAGGACCCTTTGCCACGAACCTTGCTGTTTAAAGTGAACACATCGACCTTCCTCTGTCTCTGCCCGTCCTCACAGGGCAGTGAGCCTAATGAGTAAAGAGGCCATGCCCGTCTGGAGCCGGGTTCCAGGAGTCGGCAGCTGGCCCCCCCCGTGCCACCACTTTCTGGTACAGAGCGGGAGTCAAGGACTTTCTGGGGAACTTGTCCTCTCAGGCCATTATAAAGGTATGCGTAGCAAGATAGGATACTAGAACATGTTCAATGATTTATTAGCTCGGTTTACAGCTTTTAATTATTTAGATATATGGTGTGTGGGCTTCTGTTTTTATTCTTGCTCTGGGCTCCACAAATGTTAGAAGAAGGCTTGACCATAACCCAAGAACCATACTCTAGCCAAGATATCAAAGATATGTCAATGATATACTAAAACAAAGCTATGTGGAAATCTATGAGAATTTAGAGATTACATCATCCGTGAACCTCATATGAAGAGAATACTTGAATGAAAAATATAATATCCAAACACTAAAGGTATGCAAAAAAGAACCCTCAAGATAGAAGAGAAGAAAAAGAGTAGAAACAAATGGAATAGGTTAGAAAGGTTGGAGTAATGTGCCTTAAAGGGCAAAATAAGGGCTCTAGAGATAGGATATAATGTAAGGGAACCTTGAACCACTGCTAAACTATTTTCACCTGGAAATGAGGAAAGGCCAAAACAAGTGAACATCTTTTTGCAGTTGTAGTGGTGGTATTGCTGTAGGAATGGCTAGAAAAAAAGAGGATACAAATATTCTAAAGACCTCAGGTTACTGAAGAGGAAGCATTGGGGAGGACAGAGAACATCTTGGCCGAGGTTCCAGTGCTGCTTGATCTGGGAAATATGGCAGTGGCTTCGACCACCATGAATACATTCACATGATAGAATATTATGCAGTTATGAGAAAAGAACCAATTAGATGTATACCAGTTGACTTGGAAGGGATTTCCATCAGCACTAGCGTTTGGAAAAAGATCAGTACAGTAAGGTATATGAGAAATTATTTCACTGTTGTAAAACAAGTAATCGAGACATGAAACCTCTCCTGTATGTTATATTGTGTGGGATTAATATGAGCCTCCAAAATAGGGAGGGATCTGTGTGTACAAAGTTGTTAACACAGGTTAACTGGGGTGTGGCGGATATCAGAAGGGAGGAAGAGAGGGAAATGTTAGAGTCGAGTGAAAAAAAAAAAGACAGAGCTGCTCCCCTTCTCTCAAAACGGTATTCCATTCACAGGAAAGTATGGGAAATGCTAGACTGCACTAAGTTACATAGGTCTCTTTGTTGCAGGCCTCTGTAGAAACTCCGACATGTTAATACACTGTGAATTTTTTTTCCTCTTTTTTTTTAATATATGGAATTTATTGTCAAATTGGTTTCCATACAACACCCAGTGCTCATCCCAAAAGATGCCCTCTTCAGTACCCATCACCCACCCTCCCCTCCCTCCCAACCCCCATCGGCCCTCAGTTTGTTCTCTACACTGTGAATTTTTAAGAGAAGGATACATTACATAGAATACCTTTTGGGGGGCACACCTTAAAAGAGTATTTTGCAGGACATTTTGGGAAATGCTGCCGTAGCCATTTTTAATATGAACATATTGATGTTGTCCTCCAGTAGATACATTATTATAACTTTCTGGTTCTGTGTTTTTATTAAATAACTAAAGTTCCATGTCACATTGCTTCCCATTATATAGCGCCCCCAAATTGGAAGTGATTCTACAGGCATTTCAAATTCTTTTCATGTGTATTCTATTGATGTAGTGAATGCTGGATATTGCCATTTTGATAATGCCTCTGTCAAATATTCTTTATCCATTCTTGGGGCCAGTAGGTTTTTGAGATTTGAGCTTACCTTTTCCTTCCTCCACACCACCACCTCCTACAATTTTCAGGGATCGCTATGACTCTGTGTTAAACGGACTATACTTTTTCAGACGCTGAACGACGCTTTTCCTTTTCTCAGCTCGAGCTTGTACAAGCTGACAGTTTAATCCAGATAGTGTGTAATCCTTTGAATTCAAAGCTTGGACACCGTTGGAAGAAAGAAATACATGTTTTCTATCATCTTAGTCAAAAGACAGAACTGAAAAAGAAAATGTTGAACCAGACGTATTTTCAGTCTTTTGCCGACTACTGTCAGGTTAGGAAAGGTGCGCGAGTATTTTGATAACTGACTTAGATGTTTTCAAGGACTCAGAAGATAGGACTGAGAGATTGTACATTTAATAGGCATTGATTGACATAGTTTTACCAGTTAGCTAGCAGTGACAATTTTTGTGAGCAGTGATTTCATTTTTACAGTATTTCAGACTCTGAATGCAAAGCTGCAAATAATGTAGAATCATAGAATCTCAAGAAACAGCCGTTTCTCGAGAAGCAGGATGAGCGAGAGAATGCCGCAGTGCCAAATGGCCCCCCGATCTCAGTGACTTAAATCAGCAACAAAGTCCACGCCTCACTCACGCTACAGATCCTCCATGGGTTGGCTCAGGGTTCTGCTCCTACATTGTCGACCCAGGCTGTTGAAACAGCCACCAGATGGAATGTGGCCAAATGCTGTAGCAAAGGAGGGAAGTGAGTGTCAAGGCTCTCGAAGCCTCTGTTCGGCCCAGCAGTGAAGTGTGTCACTTTTGCTCCACAGCAAAAGCCAGAGCAAGTTAGGCCACCTAACTTCTGAGTGGTGGAGAAGTGCCGTTACCCTGTGCCCGGAGGATAGCCGTCATCTTGTGAAGAGCCCTACAGCTTCCTTACCACACGGCCCTTCAAACCTGAACAAAATCCCCTTTTTGCAGTGGCTAGTTTATATACTCATGCACATTCTCCGAAATCATATACTCCCAAAGTTACGTTATCTCTGTATGATTACTCCCTGTATTATAATTCTTTACTTATGAGCAGGGTCCTAAATTTGAGTATCCAGGCTGACATAGGATTGTAGTATTTCTTTGGGATGAACGCTCTGCAGATTCCTGCTAGGGTTTGTGCCTGTGTGGTTTTCTGAATTAAAAACGTATTAGAGAATATTTGTGTTTAGTACGAATGGTACTTAATGTAGAAGGGAATGGGGAAGACCTAGTGTTCACATATGCTGTGAATGTTTTGTAAAGATATTCCAGGAGATCTGGTCATGACCAAAATACCTGAGGGTAGGGAAGTTGAGTGAAATAAACGGTAAGGGGAGAGAATACTTGGAACGTGTTTCTTAGCTTTATAAATCGGAATTTGTGTGTGAAAGATGCTTTGATTCAGGATGAATTTAGTTCAGTTTTATTTTTATTGCCTTAGACTGCAGCATTAAATATCTACCTAATTTTATATTGTAAATCACATTAGTAATATTAAAATATAAGCATTTAACAGTACCATGCTCAGATATGGAAATGAGTGAACATTTTTGTAACTTGAAGAATAATTGACATACAATATTGTATTAGTTTCAGATATACAACATAGTGATTTGGTATTTCTATACATCACAAAATGGTCACCGCAATAAGCCTAGTTACCATCTGTTACTATACAGAGTTATTACAATATTATTGACTGTATTCCCTATGCTGTACATTATATCCCCGTGACTTGTTTATTTTATTACTGGAAGATTGTACCTCTTAATCCCCTTCACCTATTTCATCTATCTGTCAACCCTCCTTCCTGCTGGGAGTCATCACTTTGTTCTCTGTATCTATGAGTGTGTTTCTGTTTTGCTTTGTTTGTTCATTTTGTTTTGTAGATTCCACATATGAGTGAAATCATGTGGTATTTGTCTTTGTCCATTTCACTTAGCATAATATCTTGTAGGTCTATCCATGTTGTCACAAATGGCAAGATCTCATTCTTTTTAATGGCTGAGTAATATTCCAGTGTGTGTGTGTGTGTGTGTGTGTGTGTGTGTGTGTGTGTACCACATACTCTTTCTTCATTCATCTATTGATGGCCACACACTTAGGTTGCTTCCATATCTTGGCATCTTTCATAAACCAGTTTTATTTTGTTAGAAGAAGAAAAGTAGACTAAAAAATATGTTGAGTACAGCCTTTTGGGGGTACCTGGGTGGCTCAGTCAGTTGAGTGTCCGACTCTTGATTTGGGTTCTGGTCATGATATTGTGGTTTGTGGGTTCAAGCCCCCCATCGGGCTCTGCACTCTCTTACTCTTTCTCTGCTCCCCTCACTCATGCATGCCTGCTCATGCTGTTGCAGGAAATAAATAAACAAGCAAATACTTTAAAAAAGAGGACAGCCTTTTAAATTCTCATAATTTAAAGCCTAATTTTTCTCAAGATGTATTTTTGGAGAATCTCAAACATTACTACTAGGGGAGCTTAGGGAATAATTTCCCTTGGGACAGTCCTATAGGCTAGGTAAGGTTGCACAGAGCCAGAGATCAGTTTTCCAGTATTTTCAAGTTTTTTTTTCTTCAGAAAATATATAGTACCTTCTTTCCAAGTCCCCGTTAACGGTTAAAATGCTCGCTTCTGGGTTTCTTAGTCACCTTGGATTGGAAAATGAAAATGACTTCAGTTAAACAAAAATATGCATCTACAGTACGGGAGCATTTTTGAAACTAAAAAGAATTTGAGTGTACTTTTGTTTTTTGGAGTACTGTTTTTTGAAAATACAGTAATCGAAAAAGCCACTACCAGCCAGTTTGCAAATTTTTCATATCCATTAAAAAGAACTCACCAAAGTTGCTAAAAGCAGAAAAGTGATTGATGCATAATGTGGGGTACATTATTTTGAAGCCCAAATCTAAACCTTTTCCATTTCAGGTCCCTGCTTCTAGATAGTAGGTTGTATCAGGTTCAGACCACTTACTTATGGGGCTAAGGAAGGGGATGTTTGCTCCTGAAGCTTCTTGGCCTTCTGTGCTCCTCAGCTGATCTTGGTCCTGTGTGTCCCTGGGCGTCTTGTCCTGTTTCTCTCATGGTCATTTTGAGACATTATTGGTTTGGCCTCTGCAGATATAAATCACCAAATTGTGTGCATGCCTATTCTTTTTTAATTTTAGAGAAAGAGAGAGAGCACGCAAGTGGGAGAGAGGGGCAGGGGGAAAGAGGGCATCTTAAGCAGGCTCCACTCTGAGTGTGGAGCCCAATGTGGGACTCGATCCCACAACCGTGAGATCATAACCTGAGCTGAAATCAAGAGTCACATGGACGCTCAACAGACTGAGCCACCCAGGCGCCCCTGCTTACACCTGTTTTGCAACACGATGCCTGCAATTTAAAGCATCTCGAAATAAGCTATGTAAAAAATCATTATGTAACAAATCATTCTAACAGAATGAATATTTGACCCTGTTTTAAAAGTGAGAAACCTGAGATCCGGTGTTAACGACTTGTCCGACAAGAGTTAATATTTGTACCAAAGTCTCTCTTCTTTCAAAGCTTGTGGTTTTCTACCGCATTGTGATGCCTCCCTAAAGACAGAAGAACATTCTATACAGAGAAGATCATTGTTCCCAGAGCTCTAACCACTTTATGAGAAGTTTCTCATTAATCCTCATAACACCTAACATGGCAAGAATTGTAACCATTTAACAGCTAGAATAAGTAAGATTCAGAGATGGTATTACTATTATCATGTTAGCGAGAAAAGTCATCGTAATATGCAAAAGAAGCAGATAAACCACTTTTAGAAAGTATGCTCTTTCAACACTTTAGGAATTGATTATCAATACTGTGATTTGGAACAAGTATTCACTAAAACTCATTAGTTTTTGTGGTCCGAACACTTATCTGATAATCCTCTCAAAAGATTTTTATTTGTCTCTTTGGTATTACTAAGCACACTTCCTTTCTAATAGCCCAGAATTGCACCGAAGAGTGTAATTAACGGAATGAAGAAAATGCACTCAATAATTCAAAGTTTATTGACACTATTTCATCTGGAATGGTGGCATTTAATATAACCTTGATTATCTTTTTTTCAAAATTCTAGTCGAACAGCAAAAAACACAAGACATGCTTGTTATTCAGCTTTTAAACATTCTGGTGAAAAATAGCAGTTCGGATCATTGAAAACACGGCACTTCATTACAGCGAGACGCCTTTTTCCCGTTTCACTCCTTTTCCTCTTAGGCTATAGAGTTAATAGGACCGAATTGTTAAATGACTGCGCTTAAAGTGTTCACGCTGACCAACCGTCCCGCCTAAATAACGCAGAGGGTCAGATCCCCTGCTCATCGGCCCTCCTGCACTTACACTTTCCCACCTCGGTCAGTCGCATTCTGACTAATCGGCCGAAACAGCCTGTGATGAGTCTACCCAACGCCGAGAGCTGTTGGTACCTCTGGTTCTAACTTTGGCCGCAAGTTTTGTTTCAGAGGCAGAGCTGTCAGCGAGTCGTGGACTACAGCTTACGTGCAAGGCAGCTGTGGAAATGTCAGGGGATTATTTTGCATCCCGTGTTTTCACTTCTCTCTCTTCTTACAGGATGGTAACGCTGTTAAGTGCTTTCCGTAGCCCTCAAGTGTATTCTGCGTGTGTGCCTACTTTGTCTGGCAACGTTGGCCTTGCTGGGAAAAAGTCTGGGGATGGGATAGCACTCCCAGGTGTCGTGAAGACAGAAGTTCGATGAGAGACCAGAATGTAGGGCGATAGTGCACCATGTACGTTATAGGCAAAGAATTGATAAGGCTACGATTAGTAGAAACTATTTACGGTAGCTTAAACAAATAGAAGTTAGTTCTTCTCAGAAAATAAGAAGCCTGGAGATAGGCAGTTCTTGGCATTGGTTTAGCGTTGGCATCCATGCAAGGATAATTTAGTAGAAATAAGAAGTTGATCGTTTCTTTAGTGAACCTAATCCCATTCGGAATTCAGTCTTAATTCATGAACATCTCATAACACATTCAGTCTTTCCCACATAACCAGTCTCATCCTTTTCCAGTCAGATGCTGTCGACTCCCGTGTACACACACTAATACTTGAGCCGTATCAAAGTACTGAGAGATTGCCACATTTTCTCAGGTCCCCGTTCCATTCATTCACGTTCACCCTACTTGTGATGCACTCTCTCCCCGTCCTCGATGAGCTTTCTCTCCTTTCAACTTAGCCGTCATCTCTTCTGGGAAAAGGCTTACTTGGCCTCATCGCAGTCATCGTAAACCTACATTCACCTCCATTCTGGCCTTTATCACGGCGTATTACAACTGATTGCATACAGGTCGGTCTCCTCCATTAAACTGAGCAAATCGAGGACACAGACTTTGCCTCGTTTGTCTTTGTATTTCCAGTGTCTGCCATAACGTTAGCATATAGTAGGATCACACTAAATGTCGGATGGGTAAACGATCACTTTATGTTGGAGGAGTAAATGATCCCTTTATGAGCCTGAGCTAGATTTTCCATGCCAAGGAGTAGGACCACCTTGCTCATAACACTTAGTGTCTTTTATGCAGTATAGCTTCATATATACCATTTCTTACTCCCTCTCTCTAAACTGCAGTCAGGGTATGGAAGTTGCTTCTAGAGCTGTATCAACAGCTGGCACACGAGCTGCTATGGCATCTGGAGGATATACTACTTGTCCACGAGGAAGAATATTTTTTTCTTGGTGCCTGGAAGGGATGGGTTGTTTCTACCCTAATACATAAAAGGGGAAAAATCAGTTGGTTAATAGCAAAAAAAAAGCATCTCAGGTATTTAAAGTGTAATGATGTACAGTTTTTTACTATTTATTATTTCGAAAGAGATAGAGAGTGAGCAGGGGAGGGGAGCAAGGGAGACAGAATCCCAAGTAGACTGTGAGCTGTCAGCACAGAGCCCGACATGGGGCTCAAACCCATGGGCCGTGAGATCATGACTTGAGCCGAAGTCAGATGCTTAAACTGAGACTGAGCCTCCCAGGCGTCCCTGAAGTGTAATGATTTTAGAAAGCACTTGCTAAGAAGTTAGCAGGTAATTTTTTTTTTAATAGGGGTGTGTCCCCAATTGGATCCAGGAGTAGAAAAAGAACTTTAAATGAAAAAAAATTAAAATGTGCATTAAGTCTAGAGTCAGTGTTGGTGTCTTAGTTTTGACAAATGTTCTGTCGTATTGTAAGATGGTAACAATAGGGGAAACTGGATGAAGGGTATGTGGGAAGTCTGTAATATCTTTGCATTTTTTCTGTGAATGGAAAAGTATGCCAGTAAAAGGTACACACTTAAAAAACTAGGGAGGAAAGGGACGCCTGGGTGGCTCAGATGGTTGAGTGTCCCACTTCAGCTCAGGTCATGATCTCACAGTTTATGGGTTCGGGCCCCGCGTCCGAGCTCTGTGCTGACAGCTCAAAGCCTGGAGCCTGCTTCAGATTCTGCGTCTCCCTCTCTCTCTTCCCCTCCCCCGCTCATGCTCTGTCTCTGTCTCTCAAAAATAAATAAATGTTAAAAAATTTTGTAAAAGATAAAAATGAAAAACTAGGGAGGGTTGCATAGCAGCACGAATGTACTTCATGCACCTGAACTGTACACTTAAAAATGGTTAAAACGGTAAATTTTATGCTATGTGGTTTGTTTGTTTTTTTTTTTTTTTTTTTTTTTTTTTTTTTTACCACAATGACAAAGAATAGGGAAAGGACCAGGTATGCTAGGGGAGAAGGGTAATAAGGGCAGGGAGATATCACTTTTTAAACCTTCTTTTCACTTCGAAGGCAGTCCTGGCACTGTACTAGAAATAAGAAGGTGTTTCCAGCTCCGGTTTACGGATTTACTTGAGCATTAGTTTTCTTGAGTCCACCAAGGTTGCTTGAGTTTAGGTACATCATATCTGGGCCCTGCTTTAATCTGCAGTCGAGAGAGAGGCCCTGGGGTGTGTATTTTTTCAAGACTGATTCAGATGAGTCCCACGATCAGCCGCGTTTGAGAACCACCTCTCTAAGGCTTTTATATGCGCCGCCTTTTTCCAGAGACAACGTCTCTTATCTTTAAGGTGAAAGCCGGCGGTGTAGGATCTTGTTTAATGTGGACCATGAGAACTAGAAAGAGTCTTGCCGCCCACGGCCAAAGCCTTGAGTACTGCAATGACGCTAGCAGAGCCGGGTAGAAGCAGAAATGTCACAGAAGTGGATCAAATATGCTCGATGGGAAGTTCCGACTCAAGACGGGTAATCTCCCCTGAAAATTCTTGGTTGTGCATTACAGGCCGAGCTCGGCTCCACAGTATCAATGGGAATTATTTGGCCACTTCTTGTGTTCTCTCTCCGTAGATGTTATTGACTGCGAGACCTCTGGTCACCAGGGGATTTTCACATAGAGTAAAAAGGCAATTAGAGGCTGGCAGGGTGAATGGATTAAGGCAGTGCGCTCCGAAGTTCAGAAAATCAGCAAGCAAACACTTAAAGAAACAAACAGCCACGCTGCCTATTTCACTGAGGAGGTGCGGGCAATTAGAGGAGACTTCCCCAGCCCTCCGGATCTGTCTTTCCTGGGTGACGGGGCCTGAACTGTGCTCCCACCTAAGGACCATTCCGCCCACTTCTCGGATCAGACCCTGAACTCCCTTACTTTCTAACAGGAGGATGTGGCTCGCCCAATCCTGGCCACACCCCTGACATCATGCCTTTTCCTAGCAGATATCTCACTTCAGAAGACAACTATGCTATTACTTCCCCCATCCAAAAATTTTTTTTTAAATCTAACAAAACAAAACAGAATCACCCAAACCGAAAATGAGCCATCTTGACCTCTTCATCACTCTTCCCCCTTAGCTGTTTGCTACCGCGTTTCTCCGCCCCGCTTCGCGGCAGCACTTTTGAAGATAGTTGGCTATGTAGCTCGTCTTGAATTCCCCCTCCTGACCTTTCAAACCAGCCCATTCCTTCTGCCTCTCCAGGAAAAGTGCTCTTGGTCAGGGTCACCGCTGACCTGTGCGTTGCTGAGTCCCGTGGCCAGTCCTCACTTCTCTGCTCGCTGGACTTAGCAGCATTTGACATAGCTGATTTCCTCCTTCCTCTCGGAAACATTTTCTTCACTTGGCTTCCAGGACCGTGTTTTCCCAAGCCCTCCTGGGCTGTTCCTTCTCGTTCTCCTGATTCCTCCTCGCCCTCCCGTCTTCTAAACCTTGGAAAGCACGAGGCCCACTTTTAGACCTCTATTGTGATTTGTACTCATTCCACTGGAGATCTCTTTCCATACGTTAATTTTAAATTTTCATCTGTTTGCTCGCGTTTCTCAGATTTATAGCGTCAGCCTGGAGCTCTCCCCCGAAGTCCCTATTAATATATTCCACTGCCTACGTGCCGTCTTCACTTAGGTGTCTAACATGTCCTGCTGAACTGCTGACCTTCTTCCCCAGGCGAGCCCCTCCTGCAGTTTTCTCCATCTCCGTTCACTTCCGGTTTTTCAGGCCAAACACCTATCGTGATTTTTGAAGACTCTCTTCTTCTCACAGCCCACGTACCATCTTTTACAAGTCTTCGTGACTCGTCTTACCCTCTCCGGTCTGACATTCACGTTGGTGCAAAGGTTTAGACCAATGTACATTTCAGTACCGTATGTTGTTTAAAATGATGTCAGAAAACAAATGTGAGGATTCTTTCGCGTGCCCCTCAGTGGTCTCCGTGACCTGCCCCCTTCCTACCCTTGATTCGCTTTTTCCCTAAAAGCCGATCCTCCCGCCCTGCTGCCACGCTTGCCGTGGCGTTAAACCGCCCGTTGCTTCAGGACGCGAAACGTCTCTCAGACTTTCCCTTCTCCCTGAAATGTCCTTCTGCCTGCCCCAGAGGCTTGTATCCCAAGTCCCCGAATGGGTAACTGGAATAGACTTACCTGCTCGTGGGCAGAACCCTCCCATTTGTTCCTCGGCCTGTGAGGTAAGAACGTCGGACCGAGGGCCTCATTTGACGCGAAAGGAGGAACAGCGGCGGACACGTAATCGCCGGGTCTCCCGGGTCTGTCACGTACCAAGTGACTGGCGCGCCGCCAGCCCGAGAGTGAGGAAATAAACAGACAGAGCTGAGGTACCAGCTCCGAGATGACCCTCTGTTGGGTAGGGCGTCGTCTTCGAGGGCGCAGGGTGCACTCTAACGTGAGCACCGGTGTCTTAGTCCCGCAGACCAGCCAGCTTACAGGCAACAGGATTTCATCTCTCACAGTTCTGGGTGCCAGGAGGGCCCAGAGGAGGCGCCAGCAGGGTCGCATCGTGGTGAGAGCTCTCTTCTGGTTCATAGCCACTGCCTTCCAGCCGTGTCACGGTGGAAGAGGCTTCAGATGTCTCTGGAGTCTCCTTTACAAGGGCACTAATCCCATCTCTCCAGGCTCCACCGTCAGGACCTAAGCACCTCCCAAAGGCCCTTCGCCTAATACCACCATCTTCGGGCACTAAGATTTCAACATATGGATTTGGCGGCGGGGGCGGGGGGGGGGGATACAAACACGCGGATCACGACAGCCGGTGTGTTGTGCCGTGTTCCCGGTAGTTAGGATGCACGAGCCCAGGAAACAAGGGGCGCAAGTGGGAGTGGCCTCGCTCATCATCACTCCCGGTGACCCACTTTCAGGAAGCGTCCTACCTGCTCCCCGAGCTCTGGATCCTGCAGGTTCAGGAGTCTTCATTCCCAGAGGCGGACACTTCCACCAGGGCACAGAGCAAGGCTCTCATCAAACGTTAATGCCCAACAGGCACAGAATGGAGTCGCCAGAGGCAGGAACCCCTGGCCCCGAGCATCAGGAGACGATGGGGCTGAGAGGCGTTTGGCACCCAGGCGATCCACTTGCCTTTCCTTGTTACTTACTTGCCCAGTTTTGACAATAAACGAACAGGTGCAGCAGCCATGGCCCCGGAAGAGCCTTATGACTGGGGTCTCAGGCTGATCAGGGATGATGGTCTGGGTCACCCCACCGGGTAGTCCACCGACTTGGAGAGCTGATAGTTGAGGGCAAGGTTTACCTAGAGTGGACAGTAGAAGAGGGAGGTGAGTGCGAATTACATGGGGCCTGGAGACCAGCTTCAGCATGAAGGCAGTGCTCATTCTGGTGACTTTTCCCTTAGAGGCTTCTTTCAAGAAAAGCCCCCCAAATTCCTAAGGGATCCGCCTTCAGAAGTAATATTGAAGCACATAGATCTGATTGAAACAAAGGGTAATGGGTACCATGCTGTCTTTGTCCCACAAACCTACGGAACTGAAATACTCGTCTTCGGGGCTCGAGAGCATAGGTGGCTGGCAGTTCTCAGCTGAGTCCCTCTTCAGGAGTTCAGGGTTTATCTTCTCGCAGGGACAGGAGGGGAGAGGGAGCCGGTATCAACGACTGGCTGAAGCAGGGATACGTACACTCAGACTTCTTACTTCAGTTTGAGAAAACTTTTCGGGCTCATTCCATCCCCAGAGCTCCCCATGAGATGAGCTGAGTCCTTTGTGGTGACCGTATCACAGACCAATTCCTTCCTCTTGCTAATCCACTTCATCTGCTCCCCTGTAGGTATAGCTTCTGAGAGCCGTCCCAACAAATTTGTTTCTGAGTCTGCTTCCCGGGGACCCTGACACTCGTCAGGTGTTTCTCCCATCCTTTCTCTCAGCTTAGGACCCGGCTCGTGAGAACATTTGCACAGTTTTATTTAGGTCTCCCGTTCAGACTCTGTGCCCTCTGTCAGCAGGAGGCATCCACTCGCTTGATGTGTCATCAGCGCCTGGCAGGATGTTTATCTAAGGACCAACGTGTCCCCGCCCCTCCCCTTCTCGTACTCTCTTTCAAAATAAACAAACGTTAAAAAAAAGTTAAAACAAGAAGAGAAATGTGCTCCCATGGCACCACCACATGGTTTTGCCCTGGGATATTGGACATTGGTCCAGAGAAGAAAGGCATGCCACTGAGCAGGATGTTTAATGGGAATTAGCACAAGTGGTGGCATAATTGTGTATAAGATTTTTGGAATTTGCTCCAGTTGAAGGCTTTTTAAACAAAACTGTTCTAGCTGATTCTAAACCGGTGTAAGTAAAGTAGAAGGCTTGGGCACCGTAAAGTTATGAATAGGATTTCCCCAAATCCCCGTGTTACCTACGAAAATTTCAATTTTCTTCTAAAGATTTTTACTTTGGCTACTCAGCCACATAGGTAAATCTGGAAATTTTGTGATGGGGAGGGAAAGTAATTACTGCTGTTGATTTCTTAAGGTTATTGAGAAATTTTTATAATTCATATGAAATTTGTGGTTAATTTAATGAAATATTACAAATAAATTCATTTTTAACCTTTATTTTTTTAATTGGATAAATCTTGATATGTATCTAAAAAGGAGTAATCCAGGGACGCCTGGGTGGCTCAGTCACTTAAGCATCCAACTTCGGCTCAGGTTATGATATCCCGGTTTATGGGTTCGAGCCCCGCGTCGGGCTCTGTGCTGACAGCTCGGAGCCTGGAGCCTGCTTTGGATTCTGTGTTTCCTCCTCTCTCTGCCCCTCCCCCACTGACACTCTGTCTCTCTTTCTCTCTCAAAAATAAATAATTAAAAAAAAAAATAAAATAAAAAGGAGTAATCCTAAACTCATTGGCAAAAACCATACCTTTTTTGGGGGGGGTATACGTAACATTTCATTCATTTTTTTATTCATTTTGGGTTTTTTTTTTCACTGGAGGCATTTTTGGTTTTGCATGTATGTATTCTGTCCCTGGAAAAGAATCCTAGGATTTCCCCCCCTGTGTGTTTTCATCCTGCTTCTTCCTGGTCCGTGAGGCCAGCTGAGGCTGTCAGTACAATGAAACAAAACTGGTGGGACAGGAGCAGATTATTCTGCCATTTTTCTAGACCTTTGAGTTGTACATCAGAGGGGGCTGATCGCCCCACACTTGTTTAACCTGTCTGTAAGGTTCACAATGATTTTCCCAGCTCTGTGATCATCAGCGATTTGAAATTCACCACTGTAACCGTGCTTCATCATCATGGGTGGAAAGCGGAGGATGACTTTGGAGCGCAGTCTAATAGAGCCTGGTGTTTGCCTCTCCTTTCAGCGTTGTTAATGCTCTTGAGAACATCTGCCAGGACACTCATGTGCACCATTATGGTGGCTGGAAAGATGGTGGGAGGAGCATTCATTGCGTTTTTAAGCACACTGGTTTGCACACTGTACTTCCTGTGTATGCCTGTTTTCAAATGTGTGATATACTCATTTACTTTTCAAATAGTGAAACAGTTTCCTTTGATTTTCTGATGGTTTATTTCCCTTTTATAGAGAATATTTGCACAGTTAATATACTTAGGCATTTATAAATGTATCCAGATTCTCTGTTCTACTTTTAGTTTGTGATATTGTGCTGCCTGAGACGCTGTTAGTATAGATCCTTTAATGACACAGAATTTCTTTGTGGGAAGATCTTTGATGTGGGTAGTACCATTCAGTTGGCATCATATTTGATATTGTAACAGCAACTCCATAACCCAATATTCACATTGATGCCATGGGAACAGTACCACACGTTAATTGAACGCATCAGTGTTATACTGATTGGTTTGGTATTGTGTAAACAAGGCATATTTCTAAGAGTTTCAGCAAATGAAGAAAATTTAATAGATGTTTAGTTGCCATAGGAAACCAGCAGAGACACATTTTTAAAATATGAACGGCCAGCAATAGCTATTTCCAAAAGATCTGATTGGAGTCAGGCCTCCTAGATTCTAGATTTCAGGTCCCATTATTAAGAAGATAAACTGAGACAAGTCCCCTTACTTTCCTGGGGCTTGATAGTAATAAGTGTGACCATATGTTGAATTCCTCCTGTCACTTAATTTTATACCTCAAACAGCTGTTTGAGGGTAGGCAGTATTATACCCATTTTACAGATTCGGAAAACCAAGGTTCAGACAGGTTAGGTAACTTGCTCGAGGTTGCAAAGAACCTGGATTTAGACCCAGGTCTGACTCTGAAGTCTGTGCTTTATTCTACCACAATATTCTGCCGTCTCATCTTTCATTCAAAACACAGAAGCAATAATACTTGTTCTGTCTGCTTTGTAACTGTGTGCGTGTGAGAGGTACACACACACACACACACACACACACACACACACACACACACAGAGGTTGGGAAATCGTCAAATCAGTGTTGTACATCTGAGACTAATATAATGTTGTTTATACTTAATTTTTTTTTTTTTTAATTTTTTTTTTTTTAACGTTTTTATTTTTGAGACAGAGAGAGACAGAGCATGAACGGGGGAGGGTCAGAGAGAGGGAGACACAGAATCCGAAACAGGCTCCAGGCTCTGAGCTGTCAGCACAGAGCCCGATGCGGGGCTCGAACTCACAGACCGCGAGATCATGACCTGAGCCGAAGTCGGCCGCTTAACCGACTGAGCCACCCAGGTGCCCCTATACTTAATTTTAATAAAGGAAAAAAAGTGCCCTGCATTTTATTTGGTCATAAATATCTTCGCTAAGACCTCAGTGGTTCTAGGTAGATCTGACCCTTAGATGCCCTTTGAGGTTGGTATTACCATGTCATTTCATGGACAAGAAAATCAAGAATGAGGACAATAAGTGGCTTGTCCCCAGACACATACCAAATAGCATTGCCAGGCTATGGACCCAGGTCTGTGTGATTTCAAAGCCTCCTTTCTAATCAGTAGCTTAAACTGCAGGATTTCTTGCCATTATTGAGCAGGAGTGGGCCCCAGGGGAAGGAAGAAGCTTATCGTGTAATTGTTTGTGAAACGTTTAGATGTAGAACTGAGGTTTACTTTTGCTCCCTTGACAGTCTCATGTCTTTCACATATGCATTTTGTCTTAGGAAACAGCATGACTCTTTTTTGTGCAACAAAATCAAGTTTAAAGATGGACCTTCTTCAGGCTGAGCAAAATAAAGCCCCGTGCTCGACAAATCTGCTTTAACCACTTACTGCCTAGCAGGTGCTGCAACATTGGGATCACACAGATAAGAAAATCATTGGAATATAATGACATTCCTATAATAATGATATGTACTAAGTGCTGTAAGAACACAGTGAACTGAGTGGTTACTTTGAATGTATTTTATTTAAATTTAAGTCTAATACAATTTATTTTCTGTCTTTAAATACCAGTACTGCCATATAATCCTGGTGCTTTCCATTGAACTAAAAAACTTACTTATTCAACATCCTTAGTTTTACATGCGCATAGAAATAAAAGAATAGAAAAGAAGAAGCAAAAGAATAAGCAACTCTTTCCAGTACTTCAAAATCGTAATGATTGTTGTGCCTGTTCTCATCTTGAGGCTGAACAAGCTAACCCGAATGCCAAATATCTTTGCTTTTTGTCTGGTTTTCATAAAATCAGTATCAGAGAAAGAACGCCTGATTGGCTCCTGATGACATCATAGGAATTTCTGGGCAGGTAGTTGGTGCACCGATCATGGAGAGGAGAGCCCCCTGTGAGAGTCACAGTACTCAAATTAAACATGCCCAGTCGGTGACTCATCTTGGACTTGAGCACAGATTGATGGCCACATTTAAATGATTGGTATCAGAGAGCAGTACATAAGTTTCTGCAGGCTTGCTTGACTTTATAGCTTATCACAAACACGACAGTGATTTATGTGATTTCATAATATTATTATAAAACCTTCATAATTATGGATTGTTGGTTAAAATCCGAATCAACAGTGAACCTGGAAAATAGTAATAATACAGATGGCCTGATTTCATTATGACTTTTACTAAATGCAGTAAAACGATTTCAGTGTAAGGCCCAGGGAGGAAACAAACATGAAAGGTGGTTTGAAGGTTGGAAGCCAAGAGACTGGTTCAATTGCTGTCCCCGATTTTCCTACTGTTTCTCCTACTTTTTGTACAAACCCTGGACTTCATTTAAGACTCATCTGAAGTTTCATATGTAGTGGTGGAAATTAATTCATTCCTTTTCTTCTGATTCATCATTGTAGCGTATGTTTCTGTAGGAAGATAGCATACCTTGAAGAGTAATTGATATATTCTTCTCCACAGAAACCGATGTGAGAGTTCGATGTCAGTTTAAAATCAGACATTTCTTGTGCCACTCAAAAGCACTGTAGTCCCACTAATTCCGGTTGCTTCCTGGGTATCCGATTCCCACATATATTTTTCAAAGGTGCTCGTTCTGCCAGGATTTTCTCTTGGATCCAGTGTTGAATGTACTTATGTGCAATGTTTTAGCATTAAAGTTTGTCTGCATATGTAACTTGGTTTCTCTGAAGGATTACCAAATAGATGATCCTATCATGGTTATTTGTGCAGAGCTTGAGTGATCCTGATTTCTCACTATTTCACTATTTACGAAGTGTGTACAAGTGTCATATATGCTACCTGCTTTACGTGGTACCATGGATCAGAGCTATGAAATAGTAGATGAAGCGGGCATTTGAAAATTACTTGCTGAATCTGATTTAATTTGGATGGTTCACATAGGAAAAGTCTTGTTGGGAAAGTGAGGAAAAGCAACTTTTTCAGAGGAAATGTGTAATCTGCCCATATCGTTTTGCTATATGTCCTTTCTAAAAACTTATTATGTACTGAAAATTAAGAGAACTTCGGTTGAGTAAAAATCAAAGATGGCTATGAGAAAGTACTGAAAATAGCACACTTTTGTGAGGTAAAATAAACATAAGATTCGCCATTTAAATATTTTAACACGTATGCATGCTTTGGTGGCATTTAGAGCATTCATTTTCTCATTGAAGTATAACTAACAGTGTTATATAATTTTCAGGTGTACAATATAATAATTTCACAATTTTATACATTACTCAGGGCTCATCAAGGTAAGTGTACTCTTGATCTCCTTCCCCATTTCACTCATCCCCACCCCCCACCTCCTCTCTGGCAACCACCAGTGTGTTCTCTATAGTTAAGAGTCTGGTTTTTTTGTGTGTCTCCGTTTTATTTGTTCATTTGTTTTGTTTCTTTAATTCCACGTATGAGTGAAATCATACGGTATTTGTCTTTCTTTGGCTGACTTGTTTCACTTAGCGTTATGCCCTCTAGGCCTGTCCGTGCTGTTGCGCATGACAAGATCTCATTCTTTTTTATGGCGGAGTAACATTCCTGGAACATTCGCATTTTAAGTGTCTGTGGGTAGCCACTGTAGTCCAAGTGCCAGTACAAAGGCAAGCATTGGAGCTAGTCCCTCAGGGAACCACCAGACCTACCAAAATACACAATCCCCAATTTTTGTACTACAGCGTTCTTACTGTCTACCTTGGCACTAACCAGCCACTCTTGAGTAGCAAGAATGGCAAGAATAATTTGGGAGCCCCAAGGTGGGGGCAGAGGAAAAGGAGATTTTTAAGAATTCAGGTGGTATTGTAGAAGGTAAGTCCTATTTCCTTAGTCATACTATACAAAGGGGATTCTACGGCAGAGAAGTTTAGGAACCCACCTCATACAGTTGTGGAAAACGCTGGAATTAATTGTCTCTTTACTTCAGGTAAAGGGTAATTGAGGAAAGTCTTGATGTGTTCTGGGGATAAAGTTTTTTCCTTAAGGGAGATGTCATGTCTTAGATAATGCACAGGAGGACGGAATTGTTGTATTTTGTCTCAGGAAACTTTATGTCTCCTTTGAGTCTTAGGTGTTGGTTATCTGTCAGTAATCTATAGAATGTTCTGGAGCAAAGAAAGAAGTCATCTACATATTTAATGAGGATTGAATTACAAGAGAAAATCAAATCCTTTAAATTTGCATTTAAAGTCTGAAAAAATAGGTAGGGTCTCCTGTAAATCCCTGAGGCATAACAATCCAAGTGTATTGTTGATTTTTCCCAGGTGGAGGCAAGTAGGTGTTGGGAATCAAGGTGGAGGGGTATCCTAAAGAAGGCAGAACCCAAGTCAACAACAGTGAAGTAAGTGGTGTCAGGGAATACAGAAGTGAGGATAGTATTAGGATTTGGGGTGAAAGGGAACCTAGGTTTTACTATTTTATTTATGACCTAGAGATCTTGAATTCATTCATCTTTTCGTGTTAGGCTTTTGTACAGGGAGTATAGGAGGGTAGGGTAGGTTCTTTCTCAAGGAGCCCTTACATAATAGGCCTATAACTTTCACTTGCTTCAGGTATTAAAGGATATGTAGGTAGCTTAGGGAGGGGCATAGTGAAGTCTATTTCAGCTTTTAAGGGCTTGGCTTCCCAATAAATCCTATGTCTGTTATCCTGTAGCTTAAAGAAACTCAGGAATGTGACTGAACATGTTCTGAAGGTGAGAACTGCCAAGGGCTTGGGGAAGTGTGTGTCTGTGTGTGCATGTGCACACGAGTGCACACACACACACACACACACACACATAGGAAACTGGACTGATCTATCATAGCATATGGAGGGCAAAGGTGAGTGGGGGAAGTGATTTAGATGTTAAGGGTTAGTCCTCTGGCAAACATTATTAACATAACATTCCAAGAAAACACAAAAAAGCTATGTTGGTCATCATGAGATCCAAGAGACAGGAAAAGGGATTTAGAAAGGAGAAAAGGATATGGTAGATTATGTCATTCCACCAGTGAGATTATTTGGCCACTCTGAGGGATTATAGTGGGAAAATGTGAGACATTGAGGGTGGAGTGACTTCAATGTCTACGAGAGAGGTGGCACAGTGCCTACTGACTCGGAATATTATTTCATACAATGTGTTTAAGGTTATCTGAGGACAGACAAGAGCATATCCCAGGAGGGGAGTTATTAAGATTCTTCAGTTAGTTGGCTTATTTTTTTGGACAAATTTTAGCTCAGTGTGCCTTTTCCCTGCAACATCTACAGATGTCCTAGTCTAGAGAAGGGTTTAGGGAAGTCTAGGGTGGCTAATAACTGTAAATATTTATGCCTCGAACATGGTCGCACCCAAATATATAACTCGATCACAAACATAAGCAAACATATTGATAATAATACTGTACTTGTAAGTAACTTTATTACTCCACTTATAGCAATTGACAGATTGTCTAGGCAGAAAATCAAGAAGGAAACAACGGTTCTGAATAACACATTGGACCAGATGGATTTAACAGATATATTCAGAACTTTTCATCCTAAAGCAGCAGAATACACACTCTTCTTGAGTGCGCATGGAACGTTCTGCAAAATAGATCACATACTGGTCACAAAACAGCCCTCAACAGGTACAAAATGATTGAGATCATACAATGCATATTTTCGAATCACGATGCTATGAAACTTGAAATAAACCACAAGAAAAAATTTGGAAAGTCCCCCAAACGTGGAGGTTAAAGAACATCCTACTATGGGTACCTGGGTGGCTCAGTTGGTTAAGCATCTGACTTTGGCTCAGGTCATGATCTCACGGTTCGTGGGTTTGAGTCCCATGTTGGGCTCTGTGCTGACAGCTCAGAGCCTGGAGCCTGCTTCAAATTCTGTGTCTCCCTCTTTCTCTGCTCCTCCCCTGCTCATGCTCTGTCTGTCTCTCAAAAATAAATAAATGTTAAAAAAAAATTAAAGAACATCCTACTAAAGAAGGAATGGGTTAACCAAGAAATTAAAGAAGAAATTAAAAAATACAATGAAGCAAATGAAAATGAAAACATGCCCATCCAAATCCTTTGGGATGCAGCACAGGAATCCTAAGAGGAAAATACATTGCAATTCAAGAAGCAAGAAAGGTCCTAAATATACAACCTAACCTTGCACCTAAAGGAGCTAGAAAAGCAGCAGCAAATAAAGCCCAAAGCCAACAGAAGAAAGGAAATAATAAAGATTAGAGCAGAAATAAATGATATAGAATAAAAAAACAATAGAACAGATCAATGAGTCTAAGAGCTGGTTCTTTTGAAACAATAAACAAAATTGATAAACCCATAACCAGACTTCTCAAAAAGAAAAGAGGAACCAAATAGATAAAATCACAAATGAAAGAGGAGAGATCAGAAACAACGCCACAGAAATACAAACAATTATCAGAGAACACTATGAAAAATTATATGCCAACAAACTGGATAATCTGGAAGAAATGGACGAATTCCTAGACACTCACACACTACCAAAACTCAAATGGGAAGAAATGGAAAATTTGAACAGACCCATAACCAGTGAAGAAATCGAATCGGTTATCAAAAATCTCCCAACAAATAAGAGTCCTGGGCCAGATGGCTTCTCAGGGGAATTCTACGAGACATTTAAAGCAGAGTTAATACCCATTCTCCTCAAACTGTTCCAAAAAGTAGAAATGGAAGGAAAGCTTCCAGACTCATTTCATTAAAGCCAGCAATACCTTGGTTTCCCAAAAAACAGACAAAGACCCCTCTAAAAAGGAGAATTACAGGCCAATATCCCTGATGAACATGGGTGCAGAAATTCTCAACAAGATACTAGCAAATCGAATTCAACAGTGTATTAAGAGAATTATTCACCATGATTAAGTGGGATTCTTTCCTGGGCTGCAGGGCTGGTTCAATATTTGCAAATCAATCCATGTGATACATCACACGAATAGAAGAAAGGATAAGAACCATGTGATCCTGTCAGTAGATGCAGAAAAAGCATTTGACAAAATACAGCATCCTTTCTTAATAAAAACCCTCAAAAAAGTTGGGATAGAAGGAACGTACCTTAGCATCAAAAAAGCCATATATGAAAGGCCCACAGCTAATATCATCCTCTATGGGGAAAAAGTGGGAGGCTTCCTCCTGAGATCAGGAACACGACAGGGATATCCACTGTCACCACTCTTGTTTAACTCAGTGTTGGAAGTCCTAGCCTCAGCAGTCAGACAACAAAATGGAATAAAAGGCATCCAAATTGACAAAGAAGTCAGACTTTCTTTGCAGACTCTTTGCAGATGACGTGATACTCTCCACGGGAAACCTGAAAGACCCCGCCAAAACACTGCTAGAGCTGATACACGAATTCAGCAAAGTCGCAGGATATAAAATCAACGTATAGAAATCAGTTGTATTTCTATATACCAATAATGAAGCAACAGAAAGAGATATCAGGGAATTGATCCCATTTATAATTGCACCAAAAAACATAAAACATCTATGAATAAACCTAACCAAAGAGGCAAAAGATCTCTATGCTGAAAACTACAGAAAGCTTATGAAAGGAATTGAAGAAGACAGAAAGAAATGGAAAAACATTTCATGCATATGTATTAGAAGAACAAATATTGTTAAAATGTCGATACTACCCAAAGCAATCTACACATTCAATACAATCCCTATCAAAATAGCACCAGCATTCTTCTCAGAGCTAGAACAAAACAATCCTAAAATTTGTATGGAACCACAAAAGGCCCTGAATAGCCAAAATAATGTTGAAAAAGAAAACCAAAGCTCGAGGCATCACAATCCCAGACTTTAACCTGTGTTAAAGTTGATGTAATCATCAAGACAGTATGATATTGGCACAAAAACAGATACATAGGTCAATGGAACAGAATAGAGAACCCAGAAATGGACCCACAAACATATGGCCAACTAATCTTTGACAAAGCAGGAAAGAATAGCCAATGGAAAAAAGACAGTCTCTTTAGCAAATGGTGCTGGGAGAAATGGACAGCAACGTGTAGAAGAATGAAACTGGACCACTTTCTTACACCATACACAAAAATAAACTCAAAATGAATGAAAGACCTAAATGTGAGACAGGAAACAATCAAAATATTAACAGGAGAGAACAGACAGCAACCTCTTTGACCTTGGCCGCAGCAACTTCTTACTTTACATGTCTCCAGAGGCAAGGGAAATAAAAGCAAAATGAACTATTGGGACCTCATCAAGATAAAAAGCTTCTGCACTGCAAAGGAAGCAATCCACGAAACTAAAAGGCAACTGATGGAATGGGAGAAGATATTTGCAAATGACATATCGGATAAAGGGTTAGTATCCAAAATCTATAAAGAACTTATGAAACTCAACACCCAAAAAAACAAATAATCCAGTGAAGAAATGGGCAGAGGACATGAATAGACACTTTTCCAGAGAAGACATCCAGATGGCAAACAGACACATGAAAAGATGCTCAACATCACTCATCATCAGGGCAGTACAAATCAAAACCACAATGAGATACTGCCTCACACCGGTCAGAATGGCTAAAATGAACAACTCAGGAAACAACAGATGTTGGCGAGGATATGGAAAAAGGGGAACCCTTTTCACTGTTGGTAGAAAGGCAAACTGGTGCAGCCACTCTGGAAAACAATGTGCAGTTTCCTCAAAAAGTTGAAAAAAGAACTCCCCTATGACCCAGCAATTTCACTGTTAGTAATTTATCCAAAGGATACAAAAATGCTGATTCGAAGGCACATGCACTCCAATGTTTATAGCAGTGCTATCAACAATAGGCAAATTATGGAAAGAGCCCAAATGTCCATCACTGATGAATGGATTAAGAAGACGTGGTTTATATATACAATGGAATATTAGTTGGTGATCAAAAAGAATGAAATCTTGCCATTTGCAACAATGTGGATGGAACTGGAGGGTATTATGCTAAGCAAAATAAGTCAGTCAGAGAAAGATAGATACCACATTTCACTCATATGTGGAATTTGAGAAACTTAACAGATGATCATAGGGGAAGGGTAGGAAAAATAAGATAAAAACAGAGAGGGAGGCAAACCATAAGAGACTCTTAAATACAGAGGTTGATGCTGGTGGTTGGTGAGGGAAGTTAAAACGGTGACAGGTATTAAGGAGGGCAATTCTCGTGATGAGCACTGGGTGTCATCTGTAAGAGATGAATCACTAGGTTCTACTCATGAAGCCGAGACTTCACTGTATGTTAACTAACTTGAGAATAAAAAAGTAAAATAATTAAGAAATAAATGATCAGAGGGCCCGAATAGATATTTTCCCAGAAAAGACATATAAATAGCCAACAGGTACACAAAAAAGATGGTCAACATCATTAATCATCAGGAAAATCGATTCAAAACCACAATGAGGTATCATGTCACACCTGTTAAGATGGCTATTATTAATTAAAAAAAGAAGAAGATAATAAAGGTTGATAAGGATGGGAGAAAAGGAAATCCCTGTGCACTATTAGTGGCAACGTCAATTGGTATAACCACTATGGAAAACAGTATTGAAAGTTGTCAAAAATTAAAACTATAACTACCAAATATGATCCAGCAGTCCCATGTCTGGGTATATGTCTTGAAGAAAATGAAATCAGAATCTCCGAGAGATATGTGTACTACCGTGTTCATCACAGCAGTGTTCACAATAGCCAAGACATGGAAATAACCTAAGTGTCTGTCAATGGATAAAGAAAATATGTGTGTGTGTGTATGTGTGTGTGTGTGTGTGTGTGTGTGTGTGTGTGTGTGTACACGTGCATGCACTGGAATATCAGTCACGAGAAAGAAGAAAATCCTGCTATTTGCCGTAACATGTATGAATGTTGAGGCTATTATGTTAAGTGAAATAAGCCAGAGAAAGATACTGTATAATCTCACTTGTGTGTGAAATCTGAAAAGGCCAAACTCCTAAATGCAGAGTAGGATGGTGGTTACTAGGAACGGGGGTGGTGGTGGTGGTGGAGAGAAATGGATGAGTGTAGGTAAAAGGTACAAACTTCCAGTTACGAGAGGAATAAGTTCTGAGACTCTAATGTAGAACACGGTGACTATAATTAATAATATTGTCATTTTATCTACTTGAAAGTTGCTAAGGGAGTAGATCTTCAATGTTCTCGTCACAAAAAAGCAATAGTAATTATGAGGTGATGTAGGTGTTTGCTAACCCATTTATGGTAGTTATTTTACAATATATATGTGTCTCAAATCATCATGTTGTACACCTTAAACTTATGCAGTGTTACATATTAATTATATCTAAATAAAGCTGGAAAGACCTAAACAAATAATACAAGTGAATTGGAGTGAAAAAGTTTTGGAAATAGATGGAAGTGATGCTTGCACAACATTGTAAGTGCAGTGTGGGCTTCTGTGGCAGCCAGACAACACGGAGGTAGCCCCGCTGTCCCTGCTGCTTATGCTCTGCCATCTTGGCGGTGACCGCAGTCAGGGCAATCTGAAGGTGGGTCCGAACGAGGCGGCACCACTCTTTCTCACTGACTTTAGTAAAGTTATGTTCTTTATCAAGGAGGCAGACTAATTGAGTGTCTAAGGGGTCTTTAGGTTGCTGGGTGAAGCGATTGTTAAGGGAACTATATATGTTTTCCATTGTGACACATGGCATTTATTGGCACCAGGGATGTACTTCAAGTAACAGTAGTTATTGGGCACAACTCAGCCTCTGGGGTGTCTGATGGTCTCTCGTCCCATTGCCAGAGGATCCTGAGCAGTGACTAGGGAATGGCTTCCCTAACTTGTTTAGAGTCCCTTTGTTGAATTGCTAATTTGACCCATCCACTGATAAGCTCATCCATCAGGGGCTAAAGAGAAGGACCTCCTCAAAAGCAGAAAGTTTCTGTAAATAAGCCACTAGCTCTTCCCGGGACCAAGTGCTTTCTCCTCTTGCAAACAACTCTGTGGCACACCTCAAGAGTGTCCCGTGGGACCCTAAGGCATTTTTCTCTTTCACAATGGCATTGTGCTCCATCGACCATCTGGCTCACTACAACAGTCTGTCAACCTGCCCCGTGTTGAGGTTGTCATTGGTCAATCAGGACAACATGCCAAACTGAAAATAACAATCAGGAGAGAAAAGAAAAAACCCCGCCAGCTCCTAAGTGTTTCATTTTTCCCCACAGGGTGGCACTGAACAAGAATTAGATGACATTAAGTGCAAACAGGGGTGATCACCTCCTTGCTGAAGAGCCCCGAACAAAAGGCTCCTCCCTTTCAATAGACGCTGGTTACTGGAGGCTAGGGTCGGGGAGAGGGCAGGAGTGGAGGAGTGCTAAGTCAGGGGAGGGACAGGTGCCTCACCCAAGGCCGTCAGCAAGGATGGCTCCCCGGGAGGCATCTGGGAGTGCAGGTATGTGCATGAGCGTGGCTGGACTGGGAGGACCTGCGTCCGGGACTACAGCTCCCTCCAGTGAGTTGCAGTGGAATGTTAAATGACAAAAACTCAACAGAGTTCATTATGAAGATCTAATTGGAGTTATTAATTGACTTGTGAATTGGCCGGCATCCTGTCTAGCAGACAGAGGTGGGGTTCAAAGGGCTATGATAAAGGAAGGGTTTATTTTAATGTGTTTTTTTTTAATGGGTCAACAATAGCCAACTTATGGACCCAAAAGTCCATCGGCTGATGAATGGATAAAGATGTGGTATATGCATACAATGGAGTATTACTTGGTGATCAAATAGAACGAAATCTTGCCATTTGTAACAATGTGGATGGAACTACAGTATATTATGCTAAGTGAAAAAAGTCAGAGAAAGACAACTATATGATTTCACTCATACGTGGAATTTAAGAAACACAACAGATGCACATAGGGGAAGGGAAGGAAAAATAAGAGAAAAACAGAGAGGGTGGCAAATCATAAGAGACTCTTACATACAGAGAACTAAATGAGGGTTGCTGGAGGAGGTAGGTGGGGGGATGGGTTAAATGGGTGATGGGCATTAAGGAGGGCCTTTGTTCCGATGAGCACTGGCTGTTATATGTAAGTGATGAATCCCTGGGTTCTACTCCTGAAGCCAAGACTACACTGTATGTTAACTACCTTGAATTTAAATTTAAAAGACCCATACTAACTTTAAAAAAAAGGAAGCATTTTTAAACATACAGGGAGTGGAAAAAGGAAATTATTAGCAAAGAATGCATTGTTTTAGGAAGGTCGCCCTTTTAAGGGGAACAGAAGAGGGCTATCAGTAAATTTCCTAGCGCTGACCAGGAAATTTCCATGTTGACTGGTTAAAGGTTATATTTCCGGTGGGTGGAAACTGTTATTAGGTTGTTAGGTATTAAGCTTGGTTTACTGACTTGGGGCCTTAACCTAAGTGATGCCATTTGGGACCTGTGGTTTTCTTTTTATCATCACCGACTGTGCACCCAGGAAGTGCAGCTTTCTCCCATGAGGCCTGCCAGGTAAAGCTTTGTGATTGCCTACAGTCCGCCTGAAAGATCACACATGGGATTTTGGCCTGGGGCTGGATTCCTCCACACTAATGAATAGAAACACTTTATTCTCATTGAGTATATTCTCTCTGAAACTTTCAGGTGATATTGACGGGGATCGGGCATTATAATTTGAGTTGCCATTTAGACTTGGCTACAGCTGACTCTCTGAAGTTCGCAGGTTATCTTACAGGGCAGACAGCCACATGATTTAATAGGAGTTGTTTTACCATTAATCTTCGGTTCTCCTAGTAGTGGCTGAAATTTAATTATCATCCTTATTGCTTTGATTTGTGACATGCTGGAGAATATATCTAGACACTGGTCAGGTTTTGTTGGGAATAACTCCAAGAGATTGTCAGTTTTCCTGTTGTGTACTAGGAGCTTGTTGTATTCAAAACTGCTTGATAGTAGTGTCTTGTCAGTGGGAGCTTTTGCATTTGTTTTGTTATAGGATGATATTGTTGGTACGCAAACTGGTCTGGGGCACCCGGCAGAAGAACCAAGCGGCACTCGGAGATCTTGGAAGGCAGGAGGTTTGTTTTACGCCGGTGGGCTCAGAAGAGCTCATTCTCCAGAGGTCTGAGCCTCAAACATAAGCGGGGGGGGGGGGGGGGGGGATTTATAGTCTTTTACTTCCACATTCCTCATTAGTAGTAATTTGGTGTGAGCGGCAAGCAGGGTGGGAAGAAGAACCCGGAAGGGGAGTCTTCAGGCAGGGACTGGAATTCTCCTATCAGTCCTGTCGGCCATCTTAAAACAGATTTCTCCCTATCATTATAATACTCTTTGATATATTAGGTTTTGATACGGAGTCACTTTTTAAAAAAAGATGGACTTTTAAATAATGTCTACACTCCATGTGGGGCTCAGGCTTCTAATCCCGAGATCAAGAGCAGCACAGTCCACTGACAGAGCCGGCCAGGCGCCCCTGGATTTACTTTTAAAACAGGAAACTAAAACGGAGGGAGTCTATTTCTCTTTGTTTTTAAGATTTTTTTTCTTAGTTTTCATATACCAGTGAGTATAAATACAAAATATTACTGCATTCGAAGGAAGCAATAATAGGCTGTATAGATATTCTACTGTTGGTACTATTACACATGACTTATCCCTACACATATCTTATTCCATTTCCAGGTGAGATCCAAGTTTTTGGTAGTATATTGCCATCTATGTGTTTTTGTTTTTTGTTTTGTTTTGTTTTTGGTTTAATAAGCCTTCATCTGTTGAATCCTAGAATTACAGAGCTGAATGAGACTGCAGAGTATGTTTTAACATACTCAGACCCGTGATTGAACTCTGTATCTGTTATACTTCCATGGTTGGGGGCTGGTTACCTAACCTATAAGTCAGTGTCCTTATCTAGAAAATCAAAGCATCATCCTAGCCCTCTTTACGTCCCAGCATTATCAGTAGGTTTCTACACAATAAAACAGTTCGAAAAGGAAAACCACGGAATAAAAATGAGGTGTAATTTTATTGTATATCAAATCGTCACATTGTGCGCTTTAAATATTGTATGATTTTTGTGAGATATACCCCCCTAAAGCTGAAAATAGGTGTAATTCACTTGAAAGATAAGGGATGCTTACTTAGTTTGCACAAGGTCACAGTGTAGTTCTCTGGCAGAGCAAAAACTAAGATCCAGGTGCCTTGAATCCCACTGTGGCAGTGTTAGTAACGCATGTTGGGGTTTCTTGTTTGTAAGGAAGTCCCAGAAAAGAGCTAGATCTCATGGGCGATGTCTTTTTAAAACCGTTTTGGGAGTTTTACGTAGATGGTCCTCATCAGAGGCAGAAGTGTGTCCCTCTGGGGGATCACTCAGAAGTCGGGAAGAAGCTTCAGAGACCGAAGTCTAAAGAAAGAACAGATTACCCCAATTACAACTTAAGGGTCATTAATTTTGAATGCAAGATATTTGGAGACAAGTAAATCATTCAAATAAAAATGTTTACGTGCAAATTTGTATGACCCAAGCCAATGTGACTGTTCAGCACTTCATAGGTTCTTTAAATGCTCAGGTAGCCTCCAGTAGTTTGAGAGAACGAGGGCTATCCATTTCTCCTTCCCATCGTCTCCTCCTGTCAAGCCTCCTTAGCGGGTGATCTATTACAAGGAAAAGAAATCTTTGACAAACTCCTGACAAGTGTACAATCTTCTGGAAACAGGCAGGCCCAGAGACAGCCACATCACCCGTGTCTCTAGCTCAGAGGAAGCCCGCCTCTGCCTGCAGGCGCTCCGCTCTGTCCTTGCAGAGTGGATATCACTTACCGGGGGAAGCAGCGGACTCACTGGGCAAGGCTAGCCGTCCTTCCCGTCAGGCGGGAGATGCGGAATCAATAGCTCAGCTGGAGAGAGCTTACATGCCAGGTGTTGAGGTGGTCGATTAAAACGATGAGCCAGAATGACAGTAACGGTTAACCTTCATCCTTCATTCACTTACTGCGATAGTGTGAGCAAGAGGCCAGAGAGACAGCGCTGTGTATTAGTTTTCTAGAAGCACCACGGACGGGGTGGTCCGAACGACAGAACTCCCCAGTTCCGGAGGCCAGAAGTCCAAGATCGGGCCGTCAGCGCAGTCGGTTCCTTCTGAGGGCCGTGAGGGAAAGATTTGTTCCGTGCTTCTCTCTTCTTGTGGTTCGATGGAAATCTTTGCTGTTATTTGGCTGGTACGCACATCACCCTAATCTCTGTTCATCTTCACAAGGTGTTCTTCCTGTGTGTGTGTCTGCGTCCACATTTCCACTTTTGACAAAGACAGCGGCCATATTGGAATAAGGGCCACCCTAATGACTTTATTTTAACTCGATTACCTCTTTAAAGACCCTGTCTGTCTTCAAGTAAGGTCATGTTCCCGGGTACTGAGAGGACTTCAGCATATGAGTTTTGGGGGAACAATTCAATCCATAACATGCCAGCCCCCCCAGTGTTTCAGTTTTCCACATGGAACGGCACTGAGTGAAGATCAGGTGTATCAGCACAGACAGGAGGAATCAGCTCACTGCCGAGGGAGCCTTGAACAAAAGGCTCTCGGCCATTCTATCAACTCAAAAGGCTTAGGGGAGGCAGCAGGGAAAGTCTAGTACCGGAAAAGTGCTGAGTACTGAGTCACACTGGAGAAAAATGTCGTCTCCGCAGAGGTGTCTGAGAGAGGCCTCAACTAGGGGCCAATGATCAGGAGGCCCTCCAATGAAGGCGTTTAGGCTAGGAATGCAGATACGCATGAGAGCGTGATCAGCCAGGAGACCTGAGTCCTTGACCGTGACTCCCTCCAGACTGTTCACCAAGTTTGGGATGGGGGAGGCAGCTTTTTCCCATGAGGCCTTCGAGGTAAAGCTTTGCTTTTTTTTTTTTTTTTTTTCTTTTTTTCTCTTTCTTTTCTTTCTTTCTTTATTTCTTTCTGTCTTTCTGTCTTTCTTTCTGCCTTTCTTTCTGTCTTTCTTTCTTTCTGTCTTTCTGTCTTTCTTTCTGCCTTTCTTTCTTTCTTTCTTTCTGTCTGTCTGACTGTCTTTCTTGGCAAAGCTTTTTAAAATTGCCTGTGGTTGGACTTGAAAGATCACATATAAGATTTGGACCAGAGTCTGACTCCTCACTGTGACCTCTGTCACATGGGGAGTCAAAAGACTATCTGTGCCTAGACTTGAGGCACTGCTCTGAAGTTATCAGGCAGCTGGGTTCTTAGAACTAGGTATTTACAAAGCAAGGATAAAAATAATATCCAATCTCAGTTATCGCAAACATGCTCTTTGTAACAGATTCAGTGTGAACTAATATTTACTCCAAATCACAAGTTGCGTAGCTTTGCCTCAATTAAAAAACTTTTTTTTCAGCAGTTGCTTTGGTGAGAACATTTTGACTTGCTGAAAATTCCATGTAATTTGTTCTGTCGAACATCCCATATTTTAAATTTGTTTTTCTGTCTTCTTATGATTTAGGTTATTGCCTTATCCTTTATAATTAAACTCACATTGGATATCCTTACCTACCTGAGAACATAGGTGATGCTGTGTGTTTTATATTACGTTCCATGGGAAAACATGACAGCTGACCACTGTTCCTAGTCACGCTGAGATCGGCTACGTGATGAAAGCCTGATTCCTCCATTGCTTCTCTACTTAGGGCTGGAAAACAGTCTATGTGGTGTTACCTGGCACCACCCAAATGTGTCATCTCCTAATATCCATTCCCTCAGTATCCGTGGAAAACCCTTGCCTAATTAGTAATCTCATCATGGATTGTAGATGGTGATATTCCAATACTAGCTGGTTGCCTTCTGTAAAGTGACTTTTCCCCATCAGTGTGGGTTCTTTGGTGTGTTAGTTTTCTATTGCTGTCTAACAAATACCATGTGCTTAGTGGTTTAAAACAACACTCCTTTATTAGTTCACATTTATATAGATCAGAAGCCCAACTGAGCTCAACTGGATTCTCTGCTTATAAGGCTGCAATCACAGTGTTGAATGGAAGCTCTAGAGAAGAATTTGCTCTCAAGCTCGCTCATGTTGGCTGAATCTAGTTCCTTGCAGTTATAGTCTGAAGTCGCATTTTCCTTGCTAGCTGCCGGCCAGGGGCCAACTCCCTGCTCTTAGATGTTCCCTGTATCAAGTCATTGTCGTGATTAAAATCTCTCTGACTTCCTCTTCTGACACCATCCAGAGAAAACTTTCTGTTTCTAAAACGTTTGCATGATTAAATTAGACACGTGGGAACAATCTCTTTTTGTCACATAAGGTACCATAATCATGAGAGTGATGTCTCGTATTTACAGCTTCCCCTCATTGGGCGTCATTCTTAGAATTTTGTCTGGCACACTTGCTTATCTCGGAACACAGTTTTCACTGGAAGAGCCCAATAAATGTTCAGTCTTTACTCACCTTTAATTACCTCTCAAATCGGCATTTGACCATAACTTGCTAAGCATGTGTCGCTAGGTCTCCAATCCGTTTTGATTCTTTTGGGTCATTTTACATTGCCTGGTATGCTAATTCGGTAAAGTTGCCCACCATTTCAGTTATTTATTGATACGCAAAGCAACTTTTTATTACTTCTTATGATTCTGGGCGGTTCTTCTGCTTTACATTGTGTCAACGGGGGTCTCTTGGTCTCCCGTTCAACTGTTTTTAGCTGGTGGTTAGGCTGTGCTTAGAAGATCCAAGAAGATGTCTTTCACATACCTGGAACCACTGTGTTGATATTGGCTGGAGTGCCTTCATTTTTCCTCCATGTGGCCTCTCTCTCCATGAGCTATCTCATCTTCCAAGCCTTTTCACATGCCTCTCTCCTGATGGCAAGAATCTGCTTGCAGCATGCTTTCTAACCTGTATTGGATTAAATAGTGTTGTCCTAAAATTCATGTCCATGTGGGACCTGTGAATATGACCTTCTTTGGAGATAGGATCTTTGCACATGTAATCAGGTTAAGATGAGCTCATACTTGATTAGGGTGGGCCCTAAATCAAATTTTGCTGCAGCTACAAGACAAGGAATGCCAAGGATTGCGGGAAGCTAGAAAGAGGCAAGAAAGAATTCTTCCCTAGAGCTTTCAGAGGGAGCACGGCCCTGTTGACCTCTTGTTTCTGTGAGGGAATAACTCTCTGTTTTAGGCCATCCGGTTTGTGGTACTCGGTTCCCGCAGCCCTAGGAACCTAATACATCTCCCATTAGCCAAAGCAAGCTGTACGACCAGGCCCAGAGTCAGTGCAGGAAAAGACTAGAAAAGGATTGGAGTATCGAGAGTGTGGTTGATAGGAGGCTGCCAACGTAACAGGGTGCCAGTTTGCCATCTTTCTCCTTGCGATTCATGTCCTTCCTGCAAGACCCCTTATCCCATCACAGTCTTGGGCTAGTTTTGAGCCTGGAATCTTTTTTTTTTTTTTTTTTTTTGAGACAGAGAGAGACAGAGCATGAACGGGGGAGGGGCAGAGAGAGAGGGAGACACAGAATCGGAAACAGGCTCCAGGCTCCGAGCCATCAGCCCAGAGCCCGACGCGGGGCTCGAACTCACGGACCGCGAGATCGTGACCTGAGCCGCAGTCGGACGCTTAACCGACTGAGCCACCCAGAGCCTGGAATCTTTTATCTAAATCTCATCCAGGTGCAGATGAAGTTCCTTGGTTGCGTCTCCTCAAATCTAGAGATGTGTGAACTCTTACTCCTAGAATCACTGTTGCGCCATGTGCTAACTAACTTGGATGTAAATTAAACAATAAATAAACTTAAAAAAATAGAGATGTGTGGACTCAAACAAGTAACCTTTCCTCCACACACCCAACATCTGTTGTCAAGTCTGGCACATGATAATCACGATAGACACTGTCTTCCCTAAAAGGGATGGGAGGCCGAAAGTACTAAGCATTTATCGGCTCATAGCAATTCTGAAATCTCGCTAATGAATCGGTACCAGTTCCTCTTGCTCCGGAGGCAGGGAATTTTTTAACAGCTGTCACATAAAAAAATCTGGATTTAGATAAGGAGAGACTATATTTGGATGGATTATTACAAGAAGAGGAAAGGAACTATTACACTAGGGAGAAGGCTTTGACCATGAGACCTGCAAATGTCTAAGTCGTCAGGCAGAGAAGGGATTTTCTTTTATAGGAAGGAGTAAACAAGTCTGGAGAGAACCAGGTACAGGGGAGCAGATGAATGTTAGTGGCATGAACAGACAGTGGATCAGAGAGTGTTTTACACCGAGGCCAGCCTGTTCTCAGGAGGGGCCGTTGAGGTTGTATGCTGGCTCAGACGGTGGTAGGCCAACGTTCAAGGTCCTGGGGAAGGAGAGAATGGTAACCAAAGTTTTCGTTAACCTCATTTTGTTCCGCTCGATTATTGGGACAAAACAGTTCAATGACTTGCTTATGAGGCAAAGAATGGGAAGTTGGAGGGTCTGTGTGGCCTTATCTTAGGTAAATAAGGGGGATGTTCGTAATCACAGGGCTCTGGTTGATTTCAGTATTGTCACAGTCTATAACATCCAATGAATGTCCCCACTATGCCAGGAAATCATCGCTTTCCAGGAATAATAGCTATGTTTTATTTCTTCTTTTATCAGTCTATCGTTTTTGGTACAAGCCCCATTTAATATCTGAAGATGCCTTAAATGCTGCCCTTATTTTCTCTAACACATCCCTGTGTAAAGTCCTGTTTCTGCTCTGCCAGGATATTCCTGTGATATTCCACACCTTAGGTTGTATTTTGAATATTTTAGTTTTATCATTTCTTGAGTGGAAAGTTAGCCATAGCCAAATCCTGATATTCCTTTGCTGCGTCCGTCCAATTAACTCTAGGCTATCTCTGTCCATCCAGAGAGTTGTGTTGACCTTAGAATTTGAATGAGTAATATTCATTTCAGGATTAATACCTAGCGTTTACTGCACCTTCCATGAAATCCTTATTATAGAACTTCCGGATACTGTGAGTAAAACTGCCCTAAATCAGATTATATCTGTGTTTGTTAGTATAGGTTCTCTTCAGCTTATGATTTTATATTGTGCTGGAAACGGGACTAATTTAGCATGCCAGCTTGACATAGTCCATATTCTGATAGGTAGAGTCTGTTTAACAAAGTCAGCATAAGTGGATGGACAGTATATGAAAGGGGGAGTCCGGGGTTAGTGACATAGTACTTTACAGGAGACTTGGATACGTACTGGGTCTCCAACACATTACTGTCCTGTTATTTTTGTTATTAAACTCTTAATAAATATCCACAAGATACTGAATAGTGTCAGCATCAACTTGGTCATTGTATCACTTGGAGCTGGGTAAAGAAAAAGTATCACATCTTGAAAGGACACCTGTCTATAGTAGACTTGTGTAACTGGGCGTCATAACTACAGAAGCAATATATGTAAGTTTATTAATGTGTAGTTTGACTAACTAGAAAGTGACCTCCTTGTCCGCCTCTCCCAGAAAGAGTGTTTTCCATGAGCTAACCTAGTAATTTTTCTTGCCAGGTGAATACAGAGGTAGGCTTCGGGTTTGATACTTCTTGCTACATTGGGCACTGGTTTCCATATCCACGTTGGGTGCTACAAAATGATGGCGGCTGATTCTGATTTTTAAAATATCCTTACTACGGGGGCGCCTGGGGGGCTCAGTCAATTGAGTGTCCAACTCTTGATTTCAGCTCAGGTCATGATCCCAGGGTTGTGGGACTGAGTCCCGTGTTGGGCTCCATGCTGAGCGTGGAGCCTGCTTAAGATTCTCTCTCTCTCTCTCTCTCTCTCTCTCTCTCTCTCCCTCTCTCTCTCTCTCTCTCTCTCTCTCTCCCTCTCTCTCTCTCTCTCTCTCCCTTTGCCCCTCTTCCCAGGTTGCATGCTCTCTTTCTCTCTCTCTCTCAAATAAAAAATAAAAATAAAATAAAATATCGTTACTACAGATGGCATTATATAAGTCAGGAGGAATTCTTCTTCTAAAGGGCTCTTCAAGAATGAAATGCTACTATGTATTAGTAACTACCAGCTGATCTATTGGTAGTGTACTGAACACAGAAATAATTTGACACACCAGTTTATGAATAAATGGGTAGGCCTCTTTTTTTATTCCATCATGGGCGTAATCTTTACCATAACTCAAAAGGAACTGATGAGTTCTTCCATTATACGTGCCCGGTTCAAATTATCGTAAGTGCTTTTGCAATGATTGCAATCTTAAAATGGGGATAAAATGGACCTGTACTATTGGAATGAGACCAAAACTGTTTAATTGATCTGAGACTCAAGTGTACATATCATCTTTTTTTTAATATGGTAAGAATGAAAAGCCTCAATTTTCTGGCCCATGCCTACTCAAGATTTTGCATAGACTGGTACAGATAAGTGTATTTTCTAGGAAGACTTTTTGGTAAAATATCGTCAAATCAAGGCAAAAGAGATGGCCCCATGAAATATCACCACCTGATACATTTAGTGCCCTAGTCCCTGGAATCTTCCAGCGACTCATGTTTATTAGCAATATATGAACACACGTTATTTATTTTATTCTTCAATAACTTTATTGAGATATAATTTACACTCCATAAAATTAATCCATTTTAAGTATACGATTCATGGGCTTTCAGAAAGTTTACAGCGTCTTGCAACCATCACCATGAGTCAGTTTTAGAATATTTACATTACTCTAAATGATGCCTCATGCCCGTTTGTAATCATCCCCTGCCCCAGAAACCCCCTTCTTCCCCACAGCCCTAGGCAACCACTAATTTTCTGTCTCTCTGGATTTGTCTATTCTGGACATTTCATACAAATGGAACAATATAATATGTGGCCTGTGACTGGCTTCTCTTACTTAGCATCATGTTATCAAGCTTCTTCCATAATGTAACATGTAGCAGGACTTCATTACTTTTTATTGCTGAGTAATACTCCATTATATGGACATACTGCATTTTGTTTGCTCATTCACCAGGTGATAGACATTGGGTTGTCTCTACTTTTTGGCTATTATAAATAATGCTGCTATGAACATTTTTGTAGAAGTTCTTATGTTGACATATGTTTTTGCGAGTTCTTTGATACATGTTTTTATTAAGTAGTTTCAGATTTTGGAAAGGCCACGTGTTCGGCTATCTGTATTATGTACATATCTTGGGAATCACTGGCTTTAAAATTTGAGGCACACTCTCAGTTAATAAGATTATTGAATGATACTTGATGAGTTATATAAAGCATTAGCTGGGTTCCTGTTTTCAAGGCCCATAGCTATAGCCCCTGAGTATGAGGGCTTTTCGAGTTCTGTGAGTCCTTGAAAATCATTGACCCTGACGGTCATCCTGGGAACCTCTGAGACAGGATTCAAGTATTATTTCCCAGTACCTCATTTAGCTAGTTCATATAAACGAATCAGGATTTTTTAAAAACAGCATAATTTAGAGAATAAGGAACTGTCCTCCAACAACCCGTTCTTAACGCCTACAACTACCATTTTGAGGGCTTGGCAAACAGTATTGCTTTGAAAATGAACGAAACTAATTATTCGTGACACACGAGATCGTATAACCATACTTCACTTAGGTGAGGCATTCGTGAGCAACCAGGCCGAGGCTCCTACAAAATCAGAGAATGGCTCTGGTTGGCCCGGTGCTAATGCAGTGCGTCTCAGCAGTCACTGCACATTAGAATCACTTGAGAAGCTTTTAAACTAATGATGTTCAAGTCCCACATCCAGAGATTCTGACTTAATTGTTGCAGGGGTGTAGACTGGGGATTAGGGTTTTCACAGGGGTTTCTAATGTGCAGTGAGAATTGAGAACCACTATCAAGGGAGATAATGTTGTGCCCTAGGTAGTCTGTGTCCCTATGAATGGCTTCATTGTAGCATTACGGGACCTCTCCCAGTGACACATCGCCCTGAGGAAAATTCACACGCTGTCGTGTTGGCTGAGGACAGGCTATGTTTCATATTAGTGGGAACCTTCAGTGGGCATTGTAGTAGTTGGGGACTGCCGTTTGACTCTAGAAATTAAGCTCACTTTTCCCCCATTCTTTAGCTTATCTGATAGGGATCTGTCTCCCTTGACCTTGCTCTGGGACTCATTATTGTGGCAGCAGTAAGTTGTTTCTGAGGATCCCTCCAGAGCCGTAGTGCTCCCCATTTTGATGTGGTCTCATTGGATTCCCTAACCTGGTGCACTAATCTTTTTTGCCCATTCCCTGTTAATACTGGGATTGTTGCTTTTATAATTATCTTTTTAAAGAGATCGTGTCGCCTTTCCCTGTTCCAGCTGACGTCAGGTAGAATGGGATTTGAAAACTCCATCGTTTATCCGTGTTATTTGCATGTTCCCACAATATTTTTGTCACAAAATGTTTCCGGGTCTGAGTAAAAAGTTTCAGAGGCCCCATATTTTTTGTGCAGTTTCTCCAAAACTCTTATTTTGGTTCAGCTCGTCATCACGAAGGAGCAGTTGCAGTTCGAAACTCCAAGTGCAAGTAAGCAGTAGTAAAACCCGACTGTACATTGGTGCCTTTTAGAGGTCCTCTTGTCAGTCTGCCAGGGTGGCCCAGAAATCGGTCCTCTGGGTGCTCTTCCCTGAGAGGTGTCCTTCAATCTCGGGGTCAGTTTACCCGAGGGACAAGCGATCCGAATTCTCTTCCATGCACTCCGCTCATTTAAAAGGGCAGTGGCCACAGATGCGGATACCTTGTGAACCCACCTTCTTAAGCCGAGATGAAAGGCTCAGATGCCAGATCGCGTCTCAACTGTGCTCTTTAAATTTTTAAACGCCATTTGGCTTTAGCGTCTCCGCTCTGAGACTGCTCCTTCACCTTTGCGCTAGGCTGACACGTGACTCATCACGGTGGCGTTGACAGCGCGTTCCAAAAGTTCCCTCTCCCAGGTTGTTGTCCATCAATTATCCAGTCTTTAGCTTGAGTTGTTTCCGGTCTTTTTTTAGGCTACTTGATGATACAGTCATTTCAGCCGTCATCAAACGCAAATCCACAAACCCGTGGGCCTCCATGTAGGTGTTTTTCTGAATCTTGCGCTGCCATCAGGACTGTCTAAAATTCCGCGGGGCTCGCTGGTTGGTCTGGCTGGCCCGTTGCCAATTTTCCCATCTTAAGGTGAAGGTCCGCGGCTTTTCGTTTCACCCTGTCCCTGGTTAGAGTGGGACTGCCTGCTAACTCTGAGCGAGAACACAGTCTACCTTTCTCCCGAAAATCCTCCCAGGGCTGTCTCCACTTCGAGGCTTTTCTTCGCTCCTTGGGCACACGGACACTCCTTGGAGCCGAAGGGGAACGAGCGAGTGGCTGGCTGGCACCTCCCTGTAAAGCGGCACAGGGGCCTGGTCTCGCTCTTTTCTGAAGGGTCCTTGCAATTTTGATTGGATGGTCTGAGCTCCCGTCCCTGATTTGACTGGACCCATGTCATAACTGGAAGCCCTTTCTACGCTAATTAAATGGTTTTGAGGTTTTGAGGACCTGTCCCATTAAGTCCTGAGTTTCAGATAAACCCAAGGAGGTGAGGATTATTTGATTTCCTAGGGGGAGTATGAGTTCCCTTTGCGCCTTGGGATTTCTTGCCCTGAAGTCCTGCTGGCTTTTGGAGGATACCACAGACGGCTTCCGTCAGCGTTGCTCCTGACCTCCTCCCTCGCCCCTAGGGGCTAGAAAGCTGAAAACCACACTTCCTAGACTCTCTTGTTTTTGATGACATTTCGACTTTTCGGATTAGATCTTAATTAGGAGTCTGGTAAGCGGGAGAGAGGCTGCAGCAATCGTGCCTCCATTTTGCTGATGCGGATCGGGCCGCCGTGGCATGGCCGGCAATGGCCTTGCGAGTCGTCCGATCGCGGCTAAGGCACAGCTGCGGCAGCTTCCGGGCGCCTGGACGGTGGCGGAGCCGGTACGTGCCTGCGTCCAGCGGCTCACACGGCGGCCTCCCGCGTCAGCTGCTCCATTCGCCGGCTTCCCGACTGTCCCAGAGACAGCGGTTTCCTTGACAGGTGACTTCTGTGCTGGTGTTCTTGGGATTCACCCAAGACTCAGTGTAGGGCCGGCTTTTTTGGCCCTCCCACGGTTTGGTAAACGCTTCATTTTCTGTGGTAAATACCCTTTTGCTTTTAATAGCCAGATATAGGTTTCTGTTATCTGCCCTTTATTTCTCACTGATCCACAGCTGGTCCTTTCTGGACTCTGCGGGGACCATTTCCAGAGTTCCTGATGCCCGGTGTTGATATGTTTGAGGTAGATGCTTGGTCTACAGGGTTGGCACTAATACTATACCTGACGGCTATCTTAAATCAGTGTAGACGGTCGTTGCCTCCTTCCTTTACCTGCTGTCTCCAACAAAATGCTTGCTCTGTAAAGTTGCTATAACCCTACTGGAGGAAGACAAGAGTATGTGGCATTCCTTAAAAAATGATGGCAAGTTAATTTACGTTGCTTTTCAGTTGGTATGTTGAAAAACGTAATAGACAAGTCAATTATGGCTAAATATTTTTCAGGGGCTTTAATTCTTTTTTTGAATGATTTTTATTATTTTCACTTTTTGAAAATATAATTTATTGTCATCTTGGTTTCCATACAACACCCAGTGCTCATCCCAGCAAGTGCCCTCCTCCCTGCCCATCACCCGCTTTCTCCTCTCCCCCACCCCCCAGCAACCCTCCGTTTGTTCTCTGTATTTACGAATCTCTTGTGGTTTGCCTCCCACCCTCTCTGTAACGATTTTTTTCCCTTCCCTTCTCCCATGGTCTTCTGTTAAGTTTCTCAAGATCCACATATGAGTGAAAACATACGGTATCTGCCTTTCTCTGCCTGACTTATTTCACTCAACGTAATACCCTCCAGTTCCATCTACATTGCTGCAAATGGCCAGATTTCACTCTTTCTCATTGCCAAGTAGTATTCCGTTGTGTATATAAACCACATCTTCTTTATCCGTTCATCAGTTGATGGACATTTAGGCTCTTTCCATAATTTGGCTATCGTTGAAAGTGCTGCTATAAACATTGGGGTACATGTTCAGGGGCTTTAATTCAATAGCGATTTGGGCAATGCAGTCAGTATACCCATTGCCATGATAATTAATAATTAAGGCTTTCTTACCATTTATCCGACAGAATTAAATGGAGATCTGGTTTTGCAAATCTCTGATCTCTTTCCGATGTTTTATATTTGGGGAGGTTTTGACTTGTTTCCCCTCTAAATCATTTTTGTGGGTTATTTCTTAGGTACTGTTTCTCTCTCTCTCTCTCTCTCTCTTGCATCGGTAACATTTTATTTCTTGAGTTGTGTGGTGATCATTATCCCTTGAGTCATTTTAATTGTGATAAAATTACACATAACATGAAACTTACTATCTTAACCATCTGTAAGTATACAGTTCAGCAGTGTTAAGTATATTCATATTGTTGTGCAACAGATCTTCAGGAATATTCTGTCTTACATAACTGAAACTCTGCACCTATTAAACAACTCCCTATTTACCCCCCTCCCCCCCCCCAGCCCCAATCCCTGGCAACTACCATTCTCTAATTTGCTTCTATGAATTCGACTCTAGGTAACTCATCAGGGGAATCATGGTATTGATCCTTTTGTGGCTGGCTTATCTCATTTAGCATATCCTCAAGGTTCATACATGTTGTGTCATGTGTCAAAATTCCCTTCCTTTTTAAGGCTGGATAATATTGCATTGTATGGATAGACCACATTTTGTTTACCGTTCATCCTTCGGTAGTCAGCCGGCTTGCTTCTACCGTGTGGCTGTTGTGAATAGTGCTGCCATGAACATGGACGTGCGGATGTCTCTTCGAGCTCTGCTTTCTGCTCTCCGCGCTCAATACCCAAAGGTGGGGTCTCTGGACCATACGATGAGTCTGTTGAATTTTGTTAAGGAACTGCTGTACTGTTTTCCACAGCAGCTGCATTAAATATATACTTTGAGATAGGCAGTTTGACACATTGCCATTTAGCTTTCTGACCATAATCACAAAATATTGAACTTGTTTGTCAGATTAAGATACCTTTTACCACCCTAATCTATCCATTCCAAATATTCCCTCTGAAGTTCTGGCTTCTACCAGTTCAGTTTCCCTGCTTGGTCACCTGTTTGCAGTTTAATCTTAGTTTTCATTCCCAGTGGGTCTGTATTACCCACACCTTTAAATAATTATTATTGTCTTTCTCAGAGCAATCATTACTTTGGAGCCATTGTTGCTTAGTGCTAATTCCCTCTACTCACCTTTTGAATCCTACAGGATGATCAGGGCCGACTTCACCCTCAGACTAGTTTTGTGGATCCCGTATCAACTCTGTCATTTTAGGGGGCTGCTACTCTTTCAGCCTGAGATATTTAGGGACAAGCTCAGCTTGGTATATTTGGCCTCGAGGAACCTTCTCTCCAAGGCTCACTGCCCTCTAGGATTGTTTCATCGTGAATTGCCTCTGGATCCAAGGTGGTTTTCTTGGTACTTCCCTGACTACCTCATCTGACTGCCTGTACCCTTCAAGACCCATCTTTCTCTCAAAAATTGGGAGAACTAACTTATTGCCCAGTTTCTATAGTTGAGTGACTAAAGTGAACCTACGCTCACATGAGCATTCATCCACTAATTACAGAACATCGACCGCCCTTGCCTGCTCTCTAAGCTCCCTCATACGTTAATCAGAGACGTACTCTGGGTGAGAGGTGCTGTGAGTTCCAGTTCCTTCATTAAAAGCAATTGTTAGGGTATCCTGACTCGGCCGCAGTTCCAGTGTGGTTGGGTGCATCTTGATAAACACACCTGTTCCTGGACAGCTTCATCTTTGGCTTCAATAAGAACTTCTTTCATTTGCCACTGTGTTCTTTGAGTTGGGAGGCTATAAATGTATATTTCACAGGGAGCAGGAGAGGGCTCCTGTGTCCTTGAAGGGGACTCTGGGCTCTTTTAAGTATGTTCCAAGTCTTCCTGACTGGGGACACTTCCTAAACTTCTCATTTTATTTTATTGACAGAATGTGCCTACTTCTTTAGTGTCTCGTAAGCAAGCCAGAACTCCTTTTCCTCTCTTTGGCAAACTCTTTCCAGGGATTAGGAACTTGAGCAGGATGTAAGCCTTTACTTTCTACCTCTTAAAATCTTAAAGCTGATCCCGAAACATCCAGCTGAATAGTGATACTTGTCCCCTATGTTAAGCTGGCTTTCTGATCTCCACTCTTCTTCCAATTTTTTAAGAATGTGATTCCATAGACTTAGTTAGAAATATCCTTCGGCATTCTCTCTTTTCCCCTTTATACAACATGAAAACTTAGAAGTGGCAATAAACTCCTAGCACCTTAATACCTTCCAAATTTTGTCTCTTTTGGGAAGTGATCAGTTTCCTCCTTTTGCCCTATATCTAGGTAAAAACTACCCACTTGGTTGGACCAGATATTACAAACTGACCTAAGTTAATTTAGCCATTTAGCAATTGTTAGGTTCGTTTGGCATTTTTCACCAGCCTTTGGAAATTAGAAATGGCTAGTGCTTTATCTTTGCTTCTCCACAATCTTTCTTTCAGGTGATATGCAAGCCAATCTTAGATCCAATGTTGCCAAAGATACACTTGTCAACAAAAACAGGCAGAAACAGTTATACTACCTGTTCTTGTAGTTCAGGAAGAATCTCACTCTCAGCCCTTAGTTCCTCTGCTGTCACTTGATAGCAGAATCGGCCAGCTTTGTGGATACTTCAGGGAAGAGTCTTCCATGAAAGAAAGTGACACAGAACCAATGAGACTTTAGACCTTAAGAACTGCATCAAAACTCTTAGGCTGTTGGGCTTGCCAGATTCTTAAATCTTGTTCATACAAGGACAGCAGGACCTAAGCAATGTCCTAACCACATACATATCTTGAGCATCATTTATTTCACCAATGAAGAAATTATTTCTAACATCCCTTATGCTGATTAGCATACCCTCAGGGTATAGATATTTATATCCATATTAGAAGTGCTTAATAACCTCCTCTAGACTGTGAATTCCTGATTAAGGTGCATCATAAGCTAACTAACCACCTTCATAGTGTAGATGACAGTTATATTGGATACATTACAATTTCTGTTACAGGAAATAGAAAGTAAGTCATGTAATTGGATAGTAGTTATATGGAAAGAAAAGAAAAAAAAACCCGAGGTTTTTCCTACATTATAAGGCAAACTTGTCAAGTGCACATAATCTTTATCTTTTCCAGCTTTTCATTCCATAGCTTTTCTACCACTCAGTGGTGTTTTTCCTTCGTCCCTGAAGACATTCAGTGTTCTCTCTCTCTTTTTTTTAAAGTTTACTTAGAGAGAGAGAGAGAGAGAGAACAAGTGAGCATGAGTTGGGGAGAGGGAAAGAGAGAATCCCAAGCAGTCTCTGCTCACTGGCTGTCAGCGTGGAGCCTGATGCGGGGCTCGATCCCACAAACCGCGAGATCATAACCTGAGCCGAAATCAAGAGTTTGATGCTTAACTGACTGAGCCACCCAGGCATCCCTTGGCGTTCTCTTGATTTTCCTCCCTCATCAAAACAGGTACTTAAAGAAGGATTTGGTGAATTCATACACACTAAGGGGTTAACAGTAGAGTGGAGAAGGTGTGGGAGCAAGTTAAAAGCTTGTGTGCTAAACACCAAGAGTATTTACATGTTTGAAGATGACTGGGAAGGTTAAACAATTGAAACAAAATCCTACCTGAGTTGTTCATTTTAGCCACTCTGACCGGCGTGAGGTGGTACTTGTATATAAGCCAATTTGACAATAAATTATATTAAAAAAAACAAACAAAAATCCTATCATTTTAAGTTACCGTTTACTGAGCATGTACTATGCGTGCACGCTGACGCATATCCTCCTAGTCCATTCAGGCTCCTATAATGGAATACCATGGACTGTGTGGCTTATAAACAACAGAAATGTTTTTCTCACACTTCTGAAAGCTGGACGTCAAAGGTCAAGGCACCGGCACGTTCAGTGATGGCCCACTTCCTTGTTCATAAGCGGCTATCTTTACCTCTCTGACTTAACATGACAGAAGGAACAAGGGAGCTCTCTGGGATCTCTTTTGTAAGAGCACTTGACCAAAAACAATTTAGATGATCTGATTACCTCCCCAAGTCACCACCTCCAGATACCATCACGTTGGACATTAGGTTTCAACATGTGAATTTGGGGAGGATACAAACATTCAGCCTACAGCACGTACGTTTTATGCACACGCTCGCACGCACGCACACACACACACACAGTCTCATTTAGAATTAACAACTTCCTTGTTAAGCAGCTAGCACAATTTCTATTTTATAGCTTAGGAAACTGAGGCTCCGAGAGGTTAAGTAACTTGCCTAAGGTTTTCTCACTGCCTTCACAGTGAGATTTCCTGGGGCTTGCATTTTAACAGTGAACCAACCTTTGGGACGTAGGATTCATTTCTCATTGTGATTTTTCAGGCTTCAGTGAACTGGTGGGAAAAGTGATTGTCACATTAAGCAACTGATTTCTTTTGTGGTGGGAGATATCACTAAGGAGTTTGCAAGAAAAATCATCCGTGTGTACTGAATCTCTATTTTAATAGTTTCATCTGCTGGTGTTCTTTCTTCCTCCTACTGCCATTTTCCTTATACATACACATGTGCAGGCACACACACACACAGACACGTTTTTCTTGCATGTTTAGCTACCGTTACTCTAAAGACTGTTGTGGTTACACTATCACGAGATACTTTCTTTTCGGTAATTTTTACAGGGCACTTGCGTAAAGGACTAACATCATCCCCACTGATATCTTTCAATGTCAGGGTGTTCTTGCTCCATTCATATAGTCAAGTGGCCTTTGGGGTCCTTATATAAATCTTTGTGTTCAAACTGTCAGCCTTTTGTGTTAAAACTGATCGCAAGTAAGTTTTCCATTGACTTTTACCCAATAATTCTTCTGTGCAGGTTATTTATTCACAGCTCTGTATTTCACCTTTTTTTCCCCTGATTGGTCAATTGGCAAAAATCATCCACTGCCTTATTAAGGTGGTCATTGAGTACACACTATAAGCCATTATTTCATGGTGATTATCACCCATGTAATAGTTATTAACAGATTGTCAGCATTTTGTACCTTCATCAGTGTGATGATTATCGGGTGTTATCTCATACAAACAGGATGACTATGAACTTTGCCTGTTGTCTGTTACTGTCAGAAGTTTAAAAAAAGGGTTAAGGAATAAAGGGTAGAACTTTTCTTTAAGACGGTATCACACGTTTACGCTTCCAAGTCCTCTCTTCCTGACACGTATATAGAATAGATAAGAGCTAAAAGAGAAAACTTCCAACTATGTGGCTGTGCTCAGATGAGATAAAGATCTCTCCGAGGGGAAGCTGAACCAAACATCCGGATCTCCAAGGTGGCTGGGGTGTACAAGGTTTCTTTTCTCTTGGGGTGCAAGGCATTAAGTTACGAGTGTCTTACTTGATCCGGGGGACCAAATCAAGACTCCCTGCTTGATGGAAATAACAGAAGCCACACCAATGAGACTAAGTAGAGGGCACTGCTTCTCAGAGCTTGCTAGGGACTGGGAGGTGCTGCCGTCACGTGCGTTGGGCAGAAATCCAAAGGCGGTCCGGGGAGTGGGAAAGCTTGATAGGGGAAAAAAGGAAGGCTTCAGGTATGTCTTGATTGGGGTTCGTTGGCACAGATAAGCTGGAAGCAGGCTAACTAGAATTAGGACATACTATTTAATTGGCTTGGAAAACCGATTTGGCTGTGTCTTGTTGGTCCTGAATATGGACTTTTGATAATGATTTTTAAAAATCCCAGGAAATTAATTCTGCTACCTGAAGTAATCATACTCCCATGAATAATTTTAGGTCTCCCATCGTTAATCAATGTGGATTTTGGAACTAGGAAATAGACTTCTTTATAACTTAATTGGTCTATCAGTATTTCCTTCCATTAGTAAAAATAAATGTGGCTTAAAAGCAAGTTTTAGAAGAGGAATACAATGGGGAGGCCCAGTTTTTCTTCAGAATATTAACTTTCATTCTCCTGGTACTTATACTGAAATATGTTTAGAACAGTAAGGAAATGACTTACTCGTTATAAAAATTATAAAAGTTAAGTGGTAACAGTTTTCTAGTTTCTGGAAAATAATCACAAAATACTCGGTAAAAATATAACTGGCGCCAAGGGTGTTTAAACTTGGGAAGGTTTATTTTAGTGGCCGGTGCCACGGCCGTTCCTGTAAATATCCTGTAAGACCCTCAGGTTTCCATAGGAATTTACCATACAGAAGAACTATGTGACACAGAAACAGCAAGAGCTTATCTGATTGCACTAATGATGTTTTATTTTGTTTTTTTTCTGGCTTTCTGCATGACCTTGATCAGAAGAGGCCAGAGAACCTGTCGGAGAGTTGCAGCGATAAATCTGATAACAAGAATAGTGGACACATTCTCACAGTGTACTGGTGCAGCTGACACAGCAATGCTATCGTTTTCATTGAAATAGTATTTTGAAGTAATATATTTAGCATTTTGTGAAGCTTTAAATCCATCTCAAAATGAATGCAGTGCAGCCAATTCGTAGTATTCATCCCGATGAGCAGTGCACATTTTCTTTCATTTCCCATGGTCCTCAGCTGCTGGGTTTTGTCTTCGGTTGACCTATCCGGATGACAAAGTGTTTCTACCAATTAGCACTTTTCGTTTTCCTCAGATGTTCTCTTCATTTTTTTTCCCACCTTAAATAAGATGATATCAACTATCCATTTTCCTCTTCTGTTATTAATGAACCATTGATAAATTTAGATCACTCTAAGGCTTGTATTCTTTTTTATTTTTACTACAGTGTAATTCTCATCATTGCAGATTCTGTGACTGGGTCATTCAGCTGAGGCTCCTGTACCTTCGGTTGGTAATTTTTGAGAACATCTTGAGATATTTTTTCACCATTCAATTTTGAAACTTGGATTAATTCCTCAGTTTTTCCCTACTTTTAAAGACTTCGTGGCATGGAGCAACGTTGAACAATCATATCTCAACCTATAAATTTCAATCCTACTTAAAATTTATTTTTATTTGTTTGAAAAAAACCTGTAGTAATTTAGAACACAAAACAGCAAGCATTTATCACTTTATACCTGTTAGTCTTATAAAAATTGGCAGGATAATAGCAATTATTGACAAATATATAAAATGGGGGAACCCTCAAGCATTGCTGTGGTGAAGGTAGCTTATTGTCATTCTGTAGAGCAATCTGGCATACTTTAAAGTAACTCTATTCGAATATCGAAATTCGGCCCCTGGATATATATCGCAAAGTGTATCCCACACAGGTTACTCGAACAACATACACAAGGCAGCCCACCGCTGTACCTTTTATATTAGCGGAGGATTTGAAGCCATCTGGGTATTCATCAGTAGGAGAATGAACAGGGCCTTTGTATCTCTGTGTCTCCCAGGCATTGTCTGCAGACTGGCCCCTGGAAGGGGTGTAGCCCTGGGCAGACTGGCCCCTGGAAGGGGTGTAGCCCTGGGCAAAGCAGTTCCTTGAGACTGAGGGAATCTTCCGTAGGGGAAGCAGTTAGTAGCCTTCAGCAATTTGTACTTCCGATAGCTGGGAAACGAGTGCACTGGCTCTGAAGAGGGGGTGTAGGCAGAGCGCTTTAGTATCCATTATGCTCATGAAAACATGACCCCAAAGCAATCGCTTCTCACCAGGCACCTGATTACCATCATGTCTTAATGCGTCATCGTATCTCACCTGGCTTATTGCCATGGCCTTCTTAGGTGGTCTTTCTGTGTACATCCTCGTGCCTTTCCCATTTCTTCTCCCCACAGTACCTCGAAATATCTTTTTGTAAAGCATTGCCTTCATTTTTGTAAGTTTATTTCTTTGTTGTGATAGAGCGCGAGCGAGCGAGTGTATGAGCACGAGCAGGGGAGAGGCAGAGAGAAGGAGAGACAGAATCCCGAGCAGGCTCCGCGCCATCAGCACAGAGCCCATCGTGGGGCTCGAACTCACAAACTGTGAGATCGTGACCTGAACCGAGATCGAGAATCGGGATGCTTAATTGACTGTGCCTCGCAGGTGCCCCTGAAATACCTTTTTAATATCTGTAAGCACATGCCATCTTTCAACCCGAAGGTCATCGATAGCTTCCTACCACACCTACACTAGTTTGAAAAACCCTTCACATGGTCTTTATGATCCTCATTGGTCTAGCCTCTGCTTATTTCTCTGACCTCATCTCCTCCATCCCTTCCTCTTGTTTTTTAATGTTTTTATTTATTTTCGAAGGAGAGAGAGAGAGACAGAGCATGAGCGGGGCAGGAGCAGAGAGAGAGGGAGACACAGGATCCGAAGCAGGCTCCGGGCTCCGAGCTGTCGGCACGGAGCCCGACGCGGGGCTCGAACTCACGCACCGTGAGATCATGACCTGAGCTGACGTCGGACTCCTAAGCCACTGAGCCACCCAGGTGCTCCTCTTCCCCCTTGTTTATTCCACTCTAGTTCTTTGCTATCTTCAAGCATCCTAAGCACACTCACCTTTCTTGTTTCTGTATGTAGTTTGCTTTTAGCCTACAATGTCTTCAAGGCACCTACTTAGTTCTCTTTGTTTTTGTGCAGATATCTGTTGCTCTACCGGAGACAACTTCAACGACCAACGTATATAACATAGCATTCTGTCATTCCCCCATCTTTTTAACTTGCTTTTTCCCCCCTGTACAGTACTTATCACCACCTGACCTAACCTGTTTTTATTAGTTTATTCTCTCTCTCTCCAGCCATTAGAGTATAAAGTCCTTGGAGTCAAGAACTTTATCTTGGTTCTGGGCTGTGTCTTCATGGCTTGACCAATGGTAGATGCTCCAGAAGTCTTTATCAGAAGAATGAGTCAAACTGCACTGTGTTAGTCTGCTCTGGCTGCTGTAACAAAGTACTATAACTGGGTGGCTTAACCCAAATTTATCGTCCCACGGTTCTGAAGACTAAAGATCTGAGGCGAGGATGTCAGTAGGTTTGATTTCTCCCGAGGGCTGCGGGGGAAAATCTTTTTCATGCCTCTCTCCTAGCTTCTGGTAGTTTTCTGGCCACCTTTGGCATTCGTTGGTTTGTCAATGGTGTGCTCCCTGGGTCTTCATGTCGTCTTCTCTCTGTGTCTCTTTAGCTTTACGTTTATCTTTTTTTCTTTTATAAGGACGCCCATCGTATTGGCTTGGGGCCTGTCCGACTTCAGTAATACCTCACCTTAGTTTATCTAATTAGATCCACAATAACCCTCTTTCGAAATAGGGTCAGATTCTGAGATACTGGGGATTAGGACTTCAACATAGAATTTGAGGGAGCACAATTCAACCTATAACTTAGTAACCAAAATATTTGGGAAATGCAGTTGTGAAGGTATGCATACCTCTGGCTGTAAAGTACTGCTGTGTTTCCGGTCTTAAAGCGTAGGTTGCAGCAGGGTGGGGGCTAGGAGCAGGTATAAGAAAGGCTCGAGGGGGATGAAACCCTCTATTTTTGGACTCGTCTGCTTCCAAGTACAAGTCTCTCTTTTTTGTATGTGCCGTTGGGTCCAGAAACTTTCCTACCTCCTTCCCTTCCCGTAACTACTAACTTTGCAGATGTGAGTAGGTACAGGATCTTGACATGGAAGATTGTCCTGGATGATCCAGGCAGGCCCTTCATATGACCACACGTATCCTTATCAAAAGTAGGCAGAGGGATATATTTGATGACAGACAGAAGAGGAGATGCGACCGTGGAGCTAGAGGTTGAGTGATGTGAGCACAAAGCCAAGGAGTGTCGGTGGCAAGAGAACGTGGAAAAGAGAAGTTCGTCCTCCAGTACATCCTCCCGAGGGAACATGGCCTTGCCGGCACTGGGTTCCATTCTAGTGGTCCTGATTTCAGACTTTGGGTCCCCAGAATTGTGAGAGATTAAAGCTTTATTGTTTTAAGCCACCGATTTTGTGGTAATTGTTTATAACAGACACAGGACACTAATATGCATGGTTTAATAATACCAAATAACGATGATATGTACCGCAGAGCATCATGGTAAGGATCCAATCGGGTAACCTGTGTAAAAGTTTTTAGTAGAACCGGGAATATACTCGAGTCTTCATATATGGTAACTACCTTTGTTTTTGTTTGTTTGTTTGCTTATTGTTTTAAATGTTTATTTATTCTGAGGGAGATAGAGTACAAGCAGGGGAGGGGCAGAGAGAGGGGGAGACGCAGAATCTGAAAGAAGGCTCCAGGCTTAGAGCTGTCAGCACAGAGCCCGACTCAGGGCTCGAACTCACAAACCGCGAGATCGTGACCTGAGCCCAAGTCAGACGCTTAACCGACTGAGGCACCCAGGCGCCCCAGTGGTATCTACCTTTGTAATAACTGCTATTATTAAAACTGGACCTGATGATTTAGGGCCTTTTTTTTTTTTAAGTCTTTTTTTTTCTTAAGTTTATTTATTTTGAGAGAGAGAAAGCGCGAGTGGGGGAGGAGCAGAGAGAGGGAGAGCGAGAGAATCCCAGGTAGGCCCCGCACTGTCAGTGCGGGGCTCGGACCCATGTGGGGCTCGAACCCTCGAACCACGAGATCATGACCTGAGCTGAAGTCGGATGCCCCACTGACTGAGCTACGCAGGCGCCCCGGAAACTCTTTTAAGAAAGGAGTTTGGGTTCCGAGGTAAATGGCGTGATTGGAGTTGAGTGTATATGCTGGTCAGGAGGTGAGGGAAAGGAGAGCGGAGTGGAGACTTGAAGCTGGGATGGAACTGCTTCTGGTTTTAGACTAGAACGTGGCATCTGCTGTAGTTCATCGCCTTCCCTACTTCATGACCGGTCCTTTCTTCACAGTCGTGTCCTACTTTAGCCCTGGGCAGGGTAGAAGGAAAATGAAGAGTCAAAGAGATACGGAAGAAGAGCGTTTCTAGGAAATAGCCCAACGTACGGAGACCTGGAGAATTTTGCCTAGCGGCTGCTAGCCCTGGAGAGTTAATATACGTAAGGCCATACAGAATTTAGTCACATAGGACTCAGGAGTTGGGGACGGCCTATGTAGGCTTTTTTTTCTTCTTGAGAAACAAATGCGTTCAGTTTGTTGACTAAAACAATAATTTTTGCTGTGCAACTTTTCTCTGGATTGAATTTATCCACTTTTCATCTTGGGACTCTATAGTAACCTTACTACACGAATAGTTGAAAGGACTCACCATTTTGTGGCAAAATTTCTGCGTGTGTATTTTTGTTTGTGGATTCATTGCTATAAAATTGTAGCATTGCTTTGTAAAGGCTGGAAATTTGACCCCCGGTGTACCACCAAGGGGAAAAAATATTTTCCGCAACACCTTGTTTTCAGCAAATAAATACTGCTCCAAAACTTATCAGGGATATAAAATACTATGTAGCAAGCTAGTTGCCAAAATTTGAATTACATAAGTAGCTAACTTAGCAGGCTGTAATTGTGTCTGATGGAGAGAAGGCTTTTCAGGCTTTCAAATAGATTGTTACGGGGCATTCAGCTATTTGACTGTCCTGTGACCCTTGTCCTTCTTCTACCGTATGGGACGGGAGCTCATAGAGCTGTACGTACCTGAAACAAAACGAGGAAGCTGAATTCAAAATAAGATGATATAATGAGATCCGCTGATATCGAACCTTTATGAGACCTTTTCTCATACCTCTTGTCTTTCCATATTTTAGAATGAGGTCAACCAAATAATGAGCTCCAGTCAGGAGACCTAAGTTACTCTCTCCAGATCTGCAGTTAGCTAACTAGGTGACATTAGACCAACTAGTTTGCCCTTATGAACCTCAGTTTCCCAAGTTTAGTGTATTTTATTTCTTTTTAAACATTTCATTTTTGAGTAATCTCTAGACCCAACGTGGGGCTCCAACCCACAACCCCGACATCAAGAGTTGCCTGCTGTACCGACTGGGGCAGCCAGGCGCCCCGGTTTCCCGATTTTAAAATGACACGGTAGACTCGACCATCTCTCGTAGTGCTTTAAGGAGCAACATTCTTTAATTCTGTATTAATTGGATTTTGGGCTTCCTCTCAGAAAAGCACTTTGACTTCTGAAGTGTAAATTGGCACATACTGGGGCAAAACCAGAAGATTGAGTGGATTCCAGGTTCCCCAGGTAACTATTTCTCTATGTTTTCCAAAATTCCCTATCCAGCCGCCTCATTCCCTGCTGCCTCGTTTCTTCGCTTGCACCCTAGCATGTGCGCATTGGTTGTTGTCTTAGTTCGGGCTGCCGTCACAGATTACCATAGACCGGGAGACTTAAATAACAGACATTTATTTCTTAAAATTCTGACTGCCGAGAAGTCCAAGATCAGCGTGCCGTCAGATCCAGTGGCAGTTAAGAACCTGCTTTCTGTTGTACGGATGGCTGTCGTCTTACTGTATCCTCGCGTGGTAGAGAGCAGAGAGATCCTGTGTTTCTCCCTCTTGTATAAGGGCACTGATTTCATCACGAAGGCTCTACCCTCAGGACCTAATTACCTCCCAAAGGCCCGACCTCCAAATATCACGGCTTTGGGGATCAGGCTTCCATATGTGAATTTTCTGGGGGACGTACGCCCTCAGTCTATAGCAGTTGTACTTGGCAGGCAATCAGTCAGTCAGTCACGGCACAGTCACTGTAGCTGGGCGTTTGTGGTGGAGTCCCTTTCCGTACTCTTGGTAGTCTCTTACCACGGTAAAAGGTATTGTGGAACTAAGTACATCTGACTGGCCTCTCCCAGGATAGATATTTAAATTAATCACATCTGAAAAGACCTTTTTCTGAGTAAGATAGCATCTGTAGGTCCAGGGATAAGGAACTGCTGTCTTTGGGGATCATTTCCCAGAAAACAGCTGTATTCCTTTTTCTTATCTCTTTCTTAGGTGATTCTTCTATCTTGCTGTTTCTCCAAGATCTTCTCAGACATGAAGGTCAATTTGCTGTATATGTGCCAGGCAGTACGGTTTAGCACAATGGTAGACACATCTTTTGTAAAAAATTTTTCTATTTCAAAAAGTTTCTTTTAATGTTTATTTTTGAGAGACAGAGACAGAGCGTGAGCAGGGGAGGGGCGGAGAGAGAGGGAGACACAGGATCCTGGGCAGGCTCCAGGCTCCGAGCCGTCGGCCCAGAGCCCGACGCGGGGCTCGAACCCACGAACCGCGAGATCGTGACCTGAGCCGAAGTCGGACGCTTGACCGACTGAGCCACCCAGGCACCCCCACATCTTTTACAGGGAATGCTTGCAGAGAAGGTAGAAACTTCTTGCTTGGGAACAGAATTATTCTAGGAGACCTGTGTAATGGAAACAGCATTAAGCCTGGCTCTTAAGACCTGGGATTTTAGAGAATATTTTATATCTCTCTCCTGTGATTTTCATGCATGTTAACTTAAAAACTGTCCTCTCGCCTATTTAAGCTTCTCTTTCTGTAAAATGAGCTGATCTCTAAGTACACTTGCAACTTCAGTATTCTTGGATTCCATGGTGATACCAAGTGTGCAGCTAGATCTAGACATCCGAAGTTCAGGGAGGAGGTCCAGGCTAGAGCCATAAACTTGTAGTCTTTGGCACACGGAACAGAACGGGTTAGATACCCACAGTCTTTTCTAAGGGACTCAGACTCCAGGCAGTTGCAATTAAAATTTTTTTTAATGTTTATTTTTGAGAGACAGAGAGACACAGTGCGAGTGGGGGAGGGGCAGAAAGAGAGAGAGAGGCAGAGACAGACACAGACCCAGAATCTGAAGCAGACACCAGGCTCTGAGCTGTCAGCACGGAGGCCAACACTGGGCTCGAACGCACGAACCGGGAGATCGTGACCTGAGCCGGAGTCAGATGCTTAACCGACTGAGCCACCCAGGTGCCCCTGAAGACATTTTTATTGAACAGAGAGCTACATCTGGAGTTCAAAAGGGCTAACCATAGACGAGGCATTATTAACAACATGCAGCACCCACCCACCATATTCTTGGTGAAAATTCTGACATTTGAGGATGAAGAAAGAATCCTACGAGCATCTAAGCAAAAGATCAGGTTATCTATCTACAGATGGAAAAAAGTCAGGATATGGGCTTCTTGGAGAAAAAAATACTTGAAGAAATAAACCAGCTAAATGCAAAATGATAAATATAGGTTTAAATCCAAATTAATATGTCAATATGGATATAAAACAATGCAGATATAATTCTTGAAAGAGAACATAGATAATGGAAAAATAATATAATAATATGTAACTGGGACAAAATTTCCAGATTAGAGCAAGAACAACTGGGAAGTGTGAGATCTTGGTGGGTAGGGGGTTGGTGAAAAGTGAATGTGCTAATTTCCTCAACTTACCTGGGGGAAATCATTAGGAATGCCTTTTTGTTAATGTTTATAATTAGAGAAGTGGGGGCTTAAATATGCATTTCAAGAGCTAAAATAAGAACTAGTTGAACTAAAAGGTTGCTGTCTACCTTCTAAATTAATTGAGGGATGGAGAGGACTGTTAAGAGAAAATATGCCATAAAAACTGAAGATTAAAGACAAAAGGATGAGCAAGAAAGCACTGAAAAACAGGAAACACTTGATAATACAATATACACTGGATGCATTCATTAATTAAAATCACAATTTATTAGACTAGGTTAGGATATAAAACCCAGCTACATGCTATCTACAAAAGCATACTCCACATAAAGTGATCCGTGGAGATTAAGAGTATAAAGCTGGACATTTAAGTAATTCAAAATAAGAGTTACTGGATTGACTATGTTGATATCAGATATGACAGACTCAGCTGGCAACTAGGAAGCATCCTTCTCAAGCAACCATATAACCTTGGCCAAGTTGATCATTAATAGCCACAAAACCGGTAAGTTACAATCCAGGTAGTATAGCCTACATTCATGTCGTCGAACCGATAAACTATGAAAATGAATGACAAATTTTAAATGCGTTCCGAAGGAAATTGAGACAAGGAGAAAATCACAGCTCTAACACAGACTATTGATAAAATAATAGTGTTGAGATCAGTACATCGAAGAATCCATAGGATATGGCCAAAGCTATATCAGAGGCTGTGTTAGGAGAGTTCACCAAAGTCATTCGACCTCAGAATCTCTACTATCATATTTCAAGAGCCTACCAAGAGTTTTCGTTTTTCCTTTGGCGCTTCCTGCTTGAGCGCCGGCTAATGCAGAGATGACCCCGTATCACATCTTGCCCGACTGCCTGTTGCTGTAATTGCCGCTCTTGGTGCGGATGCCACCGAGGCTGGAGCGATCGATGCTGGTGTTGCCACCGGCACTGCTGAATACGGCGGCTGACAGGAAGCAGAGCTGTCCCGTGGCCCTCCTCCGTTCATTAGCTGCCCCCCGGGGGACGCTCAGTTTGTTGTTCAGCGGTTGTTTTTGCTCCTGTGAACAGCTCCCGTACTGAGAGACAGATTAACCTATGCCGGGAACGTGTCAGCCCCCCTACCAATCTATTTTCCACGCTGCTGCCGGGACGATCTCACCCTGAGCATGCCACTTCCTGGTTCCACATTCTTCCTCGGGCTCTCATTCCCTGCACCACGAAATCCAAACCTCTTAACCAAGCGTACATGGTTCGGTGTGTTACAGTATTTTGCATCATTTTCTCTATCCGTTCTCTATCCACTGTCTCTATCCCTCCCCTCACCCCAACCCCCGCCTTGCAAAACTCTTTGCTCTAGCTCTGCCAAAGTATGTTTTTTTTCCTTTTTAAACCTCTGCTTGGAATGATGGATGCTTTAATTATTATGTAGAGATTAGCATATTAAGTTACAAGAAATCTGGGGGAAATATTTGTCAGGAACATGACTAAGAGTTAATACCCTAATATAGAGAGAGTTGTTACAAATTAGTAGGGAACACAAGAGAAACCACGGTAGAAAAACAGATAAAAAAGCATGAAAGATAATTAACAGATGTGACAACAAATTATTGATAAACAGCCAGGGTATAAAGAAAAATAATTTCATGAATAAAGAAATACAAATTAAAATAGCACGTTTCATTGCATTTCAAATAACAATTTAAAAACCAATAAAGTTTCTTGTTCCCGCAAATTCAGTGTATTAGAATAATTTTCTAACAGTTGAAAGAAGAGTATCTTTTTTTTAACGTTTGTTTAGTTTCGAGAGAGAGGCGGTGGCGGGGGGGGGGGGGGGCAGGCACAGAGGATCCAAAGCGGGCTCGGCCCTGACAGCAGCGAGCCTGATGCGGGGCTCGAACTCACCAACCGTGAGCCCCATGTGGGGCTTGAACTCCCGAACCAGGAGATCACGACCTGAGCCGCAGCTGGACGCTCGACCCACTGAGCCACTCAGGTGCCCGTGAAAGGAGCGTATCCCGAAGAAGCACCTTTGACTACCAAAGGAGCACCTTTGACTACCAGGTAACGTCCTAGAGAACTTCGCATGTGTTCATTTCTTGAATCTTCAGAGCAAACCCTTTGAGGCGAATACCGTGATTTTCTTTGTTTTATATTTGAAGAAACTGCCCCAGAGAGGTTAAGTAACTTGAAAGAGAGCGAACAACGAATTAAAAGGTGGAGCTAAGGTTGAACTCTGACCGTCTGACTGTAATATCGTCCCCTTTAACCCCTGTGCATGCTGCCTCACATGCTTGTAGTTTGGAGAATGTGCGTGCATGTTTTCATTATATCTCAGAGACACAGACAAGTTCGATCCATTGCTAGCATTTATAGAACAATCATATGCCAAACATTGGGCGAAGCATTTTATAGCAATCATGTGAAGTAGACATTGTTAACTTTATCATGCATTTGAGGAAAATGAGGCCTGAAGAGATCATGTAACATGTTCGTGGTCATGCACCTAGCCAGTGACAACGCCAGGATTTGAATAAGGTCGTGTTATACTCCAAGACTTCACGCTTTGCACTGCTGTGAAATACTAGTGCGCAAGTATCGACGCACAGATATTTGTGACTCTGATCACATTGCTTCTCTAGTCCGACCCTTGACTTCTTACCACACTTGTGATTGAACCCAAACTTACTGCTGTGGCCTGCAGAGGCCTTCACGTCCTGGCCCCTGCCCGCCTCTTTATCCTTGTCTCGGGCCACCCTTCTCCTGGCTGTATCCTCAACACGCCGGGTGCACATCACCTTCGGGACAAAGCGTGTGATTTCTCCTTTGCCTTGATTGCTCTTACCCCAGATAGGTGCGTGGCTAGCTCCGTTTCCTTCAGGGATCTGCTCCACTCTTTCTCTGACCCCCAGGTCTCAAATTGTGGCCTTCGGCACTCTTACTTATCCTTATTCACAGTAGCTATCACGGTCGGGTGTTCCGTTATAAGCTTACTTGTTTGTTATCTGTATTCCTCATCACACTGTAAGTCCTACGAAGCCAAGACTGTTTTGTTCACTGTTGTGTCCTTGGAATGTAGATTAGAAGTTAGTTTGTTTTTTCCTTGGGTAAAGGGCCTGATACTAAATAATTTAGGCTTTGCAAGCTATACAGTCAGTACCACAATTACTTAACTCTTCCATTGTAGCAAAAAAGCAGGCTTAGACACAGTAGGTAAATCAAGGAGTGTGAAAACGAGGCGGTTGTGTTTCAATAAAGCTTTATTTACAAAAATAGGGGACAGGTTGGATTTGGCATACAGGCTATAGCTTACCAACCCTGGTCTACAACATTAGCTGGTTGGTACTCAGTACGTATTTTTTGAATGAGTTTATATGTCTGTAATACACGCCTGCACACACACGTGTGTATATATATACATATATATGTGTGTATATATATACACACGTTTGCATGTGAGTTTGTGTGTGTGTACAGCTAAAGCATATTGGAAGGAATAAGAAATATCTTAATTGCTGACTTCGACTGGCATAGATTAGTGCACCACTCTTGGTACTTGACATGACCGTAATCATCGTCTTTCGTGTTTGACTTACTTTGCTCAACATTAGGTCTTTGAGATGTACCCACACTGAGGTGTGCAGTTGTGGTTCCCTCCTCCTTGTTGCTCTGTAGTCTTCCATTGTTTGAATTGATAGCGTGTGTTGTTCGTAAGATGCTAGTTTGTGATTGTCCTTTTCGTATTTTCCCTTTTCCTCTGTCCTGTGCAGGAATTCAGAACCTCTCCCGTAGTAGTTCTTTTTTTTTAATGTTTGTTTATTTATTTTGAGAGAACCAGAGAGCGTGCGTGCAAGGGATGGGGCGGGGGGCAGGGGGAGAGAGAGAATCCCAAGCAGGCTCTGCGCTGCCAGAGTAGAACCTGACACCCGGCTTGACCCCACTGACCATGAGATCATGACCTGAGCCAAAATCAAGAGTTGGATGCTTAACCAACTGAGCCAACCAGAAGCCCCTCCTTTAGTTATTCTTAAGTTTAAATGTTTTTATAGGACTAAAGACAGAAACGCCCCAAAGTAAATATCTTTCAGAAAAGCCCAAGTTTATTCAGAAAGACAATGAAAAGAGGCAGGAGGAGAGCGGTGACAGTATATTTGAGAAGAAAACATCCCCCCAAATTTGGGAAGGGAGAGGGACTGTGGCCTGTTACAGAGAGCTGGGAGTTGCATGCAACTTAGTCACAGAGCCCTGAGGAAATAGTTGTTTGGAGCAATTAAGTCGACTGGATCTGAGGACCATGTTTTCATCTCAGCACGGAATGAATGTCTGGATCAAAAAAGGATCACCGTGGGCATAAATATGATGGCAACTGTGGTTTTGCCCATTTTGGAGGTGTCACAGAAGAATCCTGTGTCCCGGGTCAGCTCTAAGATAGATGTTCCCAGGAAAGAAGAAAAGTCAAATTCTTAGCAGCCTGACAAGATGGGGGATCAACGTGAGATTTAATCTGATCTAAAAAATAATTCTTCTGGTTCCTTTTGTAGATCTCTGTCAAATTTAAATACTTCCTGAGTCTTTAGGACAATGAGCCCATTTTATTTTGAAATGATCTGCTTTAAAAAACAAGGTCGGCTGTTCAGTTTTCTGGTAGGTAGGGATCCTAGGGTTTGCGAATAAGAGTACATAGCATCGTGAAGATGTAAAATTCCTTTCTTTCTTCTTTGACGTGTGATGTTCTCCCTCGTTTCCCAAGATAAACCCTGAAAGGCCAATGAGATGTGCGCCCCCCCCCCTTTCTTCTCCAACCCTGTCAAGTTTTACTTTTAAGTTTTACTTTTTCAGATTTCTTCTTTGCTACTTTTCTAGATGACCAGGAGAGGCTGACCCTTGATTTGTTTGCCAGACATCATTTTGAACTCAATCTTACTTCGATTTCTTGGCTCTCTGCTTTAGGTCTCTCATGTTACTGTTTCCTTGGAAATAAACCTTTTCTAGCAAAACAGGCACTCATACCTTCCACATTCGTTTTTTAGGTCCCCTTAGACACTGAGGGATTGAAGAAAAAAATAAAGATGTACTCAGAAGGGATCTTCTATTCTCAGATGATTTAATAGCAAACACAAAGAAATAAATTAGCTAATTATCTAATTCAATAAACTGAAAATGTAGCAAAAAGATACATCTAGGGAAAGCACAAAAAAGAATTAAATGGAGAATATAATAATACAACAGTTCTTCAGTAGATTGGTTAAATGAATAGAAGAAATGTTTTTTGGAAAAGGCTGACTAAAATTTCTAGTAACTCTAATTAAAAAAAAATGTGAGAACAACTCCAGGAATAGGAATTAATAAGGTGTCAGATCTCCCTGAATTAACTACAGATTTTATGTAATTCCAATTAAAATTCCAACAGTATTTTTAAAACTTGACAAAACGATTTCAAAGCCCTCCAGAAAAATATTCGTGTGAAATTAGCCAATAAAACCATAAAATTGAACAGTAATAAATGATGACTTATATTAGCAGATATTTAAAAATAACTCAGTAATAAAACCATCCCGAAGGTTTGGTGCTAGGGTGGGAAAGGCAGAGAAATCACCTGAAAAGAGCATTTTGTATTGTTTTGATGGATTATTCAGCAAACTGTCTTGAGGTAACACTCTATCCATTTGAACTAGCTACATGATGCCAGTGTTAGCCAACTCCAATGCCTTCAGGAGCTAGGCAGATAATATGTACGATGAGACATTTAAATAAGGGGTGAAAAAAATATAAAACATTATAGAAAGTCTGGACAGAGATGCCTACGTGTGAATAAACTGAATATATAGTCATGAAAACTATGCAAACGGAAACCACCTGGGTATGCAAAGCACTAGTTTCCAATTAAAGAACATTCTTAGCAAGCACCTCTCACTATAAAATTAAATAGGAACAAGAATTCGGCAAAGCAAATACTCAAAGACGACGAATCATCACAGTGAGTTGAACAAGGGAGAGGTAAGTGGACAAACTGAGATATCCATAGATGCTCAATAGAGCTATACTTGTATCTGTATCTAGATATATTCCTTATCATATTAAGGTACAGAATAACCATGACTGAAAATCATATTACTACCAAAGAACAAAAGTTGGTTGTAGTCATACAATAAGCAAAGGATATAGTGATCATTGGTCAATCATCCTCTGTAACCCTTTACTACTGGTCAATATCCAGCATAATACAAATATGCGGTATTAACACTCATCAAGCATGACCAAAACAAAACCCCTCCTTTGAGTCTCCACTATTTGTAAATACTTCTTGGCCTCTTGTCCCCTCATTCCTTCATGAACACAGTCTTGTCAGTGTTTTGTTTATACCACTCTACCAAAACAGCTCTTGGCAAGTTCACCAATGACCTCTGCAGTTTGCTTATAGCTCGTCTTTCCCCTAAACTCCAGATTGCTATGTCCACCTGACTAGTTGACTTATTTTCTTGGGGTTGTAATAAACATATAAAGTTTAACTTGTTCAAAACAATTCTTTGGCCTCCAAACTTGGAATTCCCTAACTGTTCCCCGTCTTGGTAAATGAAACCACCGTGTTCATCCACTTACCAGCCACAGAATTTGAAACTATTCTTGACAATTTCTCTCCTAGTCTATGTCCAACATATCCTTAAATCTATAAGTTCTAATTTAAAATTTCCAACTTTATTTCTTACAACTCCTAATCTTCAATTATTCTAACCCAGACTTACTTGATGTCTTGTTTTTCCTAGAGGACATCAGGAAAGCTTCCATCTTTAGGACCGTTGTATTGGCTGTTCACTCTGTCGGAAATGCCCCCTCTTTGCCCCCAGTCTATACCTCCTTTAAGTCTCTTGTCAAATATGACCTTCTCTGGCTACTCTACTATAAATAGGACCCATTCACCATGTTTTATACCTCCTTTACTCTGTCCACTTACTACCACAGGACATAGTATAATTATTGTCTTTCTTTATTATAAATTCCGTGAGTGCTGAGATCTTGGGTTTTTTCACCATGATTGTGTATCTAGTAGATCTTGTACCTGTTGCTTTTATTGTTCACTTCTAAGTAGGTGACTGTATTAGATTCACATTTTTAAGTTTTATTTCTTCCCTTCAATTTTTATACCTTTCATTTCTTTCCTTAAAGAATTGGTCAATACTGAAAATGACATGTTAACCATCAACACTTAAGAGTAAACATATGCCTTGTCCCTGATCTTAATGGGGCACATATACCGTTTCTCTGTGAAATATCATGTTTTCTGTAGGCATTTGGGATGTACATTTTACCAAGCTAGGGCGTTTCTATGATTTTCCATATTACTAAGAATTTTGTTTTCATCACAGATTGACATTGGAAACTATTTGAGTAGGGAGGAGCATATGATTTTTTTCCTTCAGTCTATTAATGCTTTTAATTGTAGTTGTTTTTAATATTGAAACCATTGTTTTATTCCCAGGGGAAAAATCCTACTTAATCATTCTGTATTGTATTCATCTTACACTGTTGAACTTACTTAGCTCCTATTTTATTTAGGATCTTTGCATGTGCATTCATAGCTGAGCAGGGCCTAATTTTTCCTTTTATCATCATCTGGTTGTAGAATCAAGATGAGAGCTGCCTAGTAAAATGTGTTTGGCAGCTTTTTCTTTCTGGTCTCTGTGAAAAGAATTGTATATGATTAAAACTAACTATTCTTCTATACTTTGGTATAATTCACCTATAAAATTATCTTACTCTTAGCCTGGCATTAATTTGAAGGGAGTTCTTTGACTACCACCATTTCTTTTAATTTAATGGCTATTGATCTATTTAATTTTTCTTTCCTTTTACATTGATATTTAAAATTTTTTTAATGTTTATTTGAGAGAGAGAGAGAGAGAGAGAGCGAGCACGAGCATGAGCGGGGGAGGGGCAGAGAGGGAGGGAGACACAGAATCTGAAGCAGGCTCCGGGCTCTCGGCTGTCAGCACAAGCCCGACACGGGGCTTGAACCCACACACCATGAGATCATGACCTGAGCCGAAGTTGGATGCTTAACTGACTGAGCCATCCAGGGGCCCTTCCTTTTACTTGACATTGATATGTTATATTTTTCTAATGATTTATGTATTAATCTAGATTTTTAAATATTTTGTCATTATTTTTAAGTGCTTGCATATGTAGTTTTTTTACATTATTATCTATGTTTTATCATTTTTGTAGAAATCAGCCTTGCTAGAAATCTGTCCATAATTATTTTTTTCAGAGAACCATCCTTCTCTTTTGTTAATCTTCTCTATCCTTTTTTATTTATCATCATTAATTTCTGTCCTTATTTTCATTATTTCATTTTTCCTTATTTGGGTTTACTCTGTTCATCTTTTTTCCAATTGCCAGGGTTGATTGCTGAATTCAAAAAATGTTTGTTTTATTCTATCCTATTTTTGAATATTTATTTATTTTAAGAGAGAGAGAGAGAGAGAGAGAGAGCGCATGAGTGGCAGAGAGAGAGGGAGAGAGAAAAGTCCCAAGCAGGCTTCGTGCTGTCAGCACAGAGTCCAACGCGGGGCTCAGTCTCATGAACCGCGGGAGCATGACCTGAGCTGAAATCAAGAGGCGAACGCTTAACTGACTGAGCCCCCCAGGCTCAGTTTTATTCTAGTTTAAAGCAATACGTACTTACTATAAGATCAGACAATAAGAAAAAATAAGAAAATGTAGCCCATAAGCTCCCTGTGCAGAAGTAAACATTGTTTATGATTTGATGTATTTTCATCATACGTATATGACATATATGGTCTTATCTGAATATAATTATAAATGTAGATATAATGGGGTCTACTTTATACATCTTTTCTCAAACAGGGAGCTTTTGTCTCTCAACTTCTTATTTTGGAAAGTTTCAAATCTATTGAAAAACTTAATAATACAGGAAACACCTAATTTTGGCTTTCATTAAGATTCACCAACCATTAACATGCATTTTGGAACTTCTGAGAGAGACAGTTTACCTTTTGCTGAACCTATTAAAATGGTTTCATCCAAATACTTCAATATATACATCCTGAAAGCAAGAGCATTCTTCTATACAACCACAGAACATCATCCCATCCAAAGAGTTTAACGCTGGTACAATACTGTTATCTAGTTCATAGCTCCTATTCATATTTCCCCAGATTTCCCCAGAATTTCCTTTATGAAAGCTGTTTTGGCTCTTGGTCCAGAATGCAAAAATCACGCACCGAATAGTATTGTTGCATCTTTTTTGGTCTTTTTATTATAGGACATTCCCCACCTTCTTTGTCTTTCACCACATGGCATATTTGGAATTCACTTCTGCTCACCTGAAGTCTGTTCACAGTATGGATTTGTCTGCTTGTTTTCTCATGATGAGATACAGATTCAACATTACTGGCAAGAGCATGACATATATAATGCTGTGTACTTCCCAATGCTTTCATCACATCATTTAGGAGGTACCTGCTACCAGTCTGTCACTTCATAATTGACAGTGATCCCTTGGAATTTGTCATGCTCCTTCACTTGTAAAGGCGACATTTTGTCTTTGTAATTAACGTGCAACCTGTGAGGTGATATTTTGAGATCACATCAGTAGATCCTTGTCCCCCCAAATGTTTACCTCATGATTTTAGTATTCACCAATATTATTTTTCAGATTTATAGGTTTCTAAAATAAATTAAGAATTTATTTTAATATTTATTTATTTTTGAGAGAGAGAGAGAGAGAGAAAGAAAACATTTGGGTAGAGGCAGAGAGAGAGGGAGACACAGAATCCGAAGTGGGCTCCAGAACTCACAAACCATGAGATCATGACCTGAGCAGAAACCGAGTCGGACGTTTAACCGATTGAGCCCCTTAGGTGCCCCTAAGATAAAGTTTTGTTAAAGTACGTCAAACAGGAAAAGACACAAATCATAAGGGACGATTTTATTGAATTTTCACATTGTGTGCACCAATGTAAGCAGAATCCAGGTTAAATACATTATCGACATCCTGAAGACCACCTCTGCCCATTCCCGGTCCCAGATTCCCCCAAGGAAAACTCTATTCCACCTTGTATCACTATGGGTTAGTTTTGGTTTTTAAAACATATTTCATATGAATGGCCTCATATGCCATATACTTTGGTATGTGGTTTCTTTGGCTCAGCCTTTTGTGCGAATCATCCGTGGCATGGCACCTAGACTGTTGCATGCCATTGCCATTGCCAGTTCAGTAGCAATAGTCCATTCATCCTCCTCGTCCTGTAGTATTCCATTATACGAATACACTACAATTGATTAAACCATCCTGTAGTTAGCGAACATTTAGTGCTTTCCATCTTTGGGTTATTATTAACACTGCTGCTGTGAACAATCTTGGCAAACACAGTTTGCAGGTCCGATACTTAGGAGTAGACTTGCTATTTCATAGGGTACGTGTATGTTCAGCTTTAGGAGATACCATCAAAATCATTTTCTAAAGTAAATTTACATATGCACCAGGAATGTTTAAGTTCCACTTTTCCTCGAAGACTCTTGGTATGTTAATTCTCTCAAATAATAAGCCTTCATACGTGCATGAAATGGTATCTTATCGTGGATTTACTTTGCATTCTCCTCATCACCAGTAAAGGTTGAGCACATTATAAAATGTTTACTGGCCACTTGGATATCCATCTTTTTTTTTTTTTTAAATTTTTTTTAACATTTATTTATTTTTGAGACAGAGAGAGACAGAGCATGAACAGGGGAGGGGCAGAGAGAGAGGGAGACACAGAATCCGAAACAGGCTCCAGGCTCTGAGCTGTCAGCACAGAGCCCGACGCGGGGCTCGAACTCACGGACTGTGAGATCATGACCTGAGCCGAAGTCGGACGCTTAACTGACCAAGCCAACCAGGCGCCCCTGGATATCCATCTTTTAAAGTGACAGTGTTTTGCCTCTTTTTTTGTGTGCGTATTTTGTGTGTGCGTGTGTGTGTGTGTGTTTGTGGGTTTTTTTGCTTTCTTTATGGAGTTGTGTAGGGTTGCCAGATAAAATATGGGATGCTCAGTTAAATTTGAATTTTAGATAAATATCAAGTATTTTTAGTATAAGCATGGCCCAAATGGTGCATGATACATACTTATACAAAAAAAAATCATCGTATATCTGAGATTCAGATTTAACTGGGTGACCAGCATTTCTATTTACTAAGCTGAAGGGGGTGAGCATGAGGTGGAGAAAGCAGAGAAATAGAACATATTCGTGAAATAGGTTTAGAAATAAAATATTGGGCATGTTTACTGTCACTCGGAACTGGCTAGAAACAAACGGATCAGAAGCCTACTAAGTTTCTGAGATAATTTTACAGCCCAGAGAAGCACAATTACTGACCAAAGTTTTATATATAGTTCCAGACCTAAAAGAATTCTTCAGCCTTTAACCTTGCAGAATTGACCAGCTTGTTGGGAAGGTGGTGTGGTTCAATTTCAGCATGTTCCCCGGTACCTCCTTGAGATGTGGCCAGGCAAAAGAGGACAGAATGAAAAAGAACCTCCCAAAAGGTGAGTCCAGACACCATTGGGAACAGTGGACAAGAAAATTCTCCCAGAAAACAGAATCAGGTTCGAAGCAAGCAATTGCTCTAGCCCCTAAGTTAGGAGACAGACCCTCACTGTATTTCCCAGCAGTCTTTCAGACGCTGTTTTGACAGCCATTAACTTCTGTGTGTCTCCTATTTCCCCGTTTGAAGGGGGGTGATTATTGTAGTCATTCTGCTTCTGCTCCATCATTGAAAACTGGGTATCTGAGGGGGGCAAAGCAGATGATTTGTCTTTTTAGTAGGTAGGTCCCTGGAATAAGAGGAGCCACATGCTAGACCTGGGACCAAGATGCAGTGACATTTTGGATTGCAGATTGTCTACCTTGGGAAGGAAATGAGTGTTTTTTTAAACATTTGTGTATTTTTGAGAGAGAGAGAGAGAGGGGGAGAGAGAGAGAGAGAGAGGGCACGCGTGCATGGGCACACAAACCGGGAAGGGGGGCGCAGAGGATCCAAAGTGGGCTCTGTGCTAACAGCAGACAGCCCCACACGGGGCTTAAACTCACGAACCCACAAACCTTGAGATCATGAGCTGAGCCAAAATCAAGAGTTGGACGCTTAACCGACTGAGCCACCCAGGCACCCCAGAAATGAGTATTTTCTACATATAGGAAGAAAAATTGAAGTCTCATTACCAGAAGGGCAGACCGTAACAGTCAACGCCGTGTGTTTACCCCACCACTTCCGCCTCGTAGAAAGTAGGGTTCTACGCTCCTTAGTAGAAAGGCTGTATTTCCTAGTCTTTCCTTCAGGTGTGATGGGATCAAGTTTGGCCAAGGGTGTGTAGACATAAATGCTATGCCTTAGTCGGTGTATATAGTCAGGAAAGCCACTGTCCATCTCCCCACCAGAGATTATAAGCAAGGAATTGGTTATAAAAAGGTTAGAAAGACTGGAAAAGTGAAGGAAAGGAGAGCGCTTCCACATTTCTGCAAGATGCAACCGCCAGGGGGCCAACCGGATGGAGGTGGTCCCTGCCACACCCCCCGCTGCTCAGCAGGAACTTAGGACCTGCACTCACTTGAATGCTGCCAGAGTGGCTGCTGACCCTGCCGTTTGTAACCAGTGCAGTTGTATTTTCCATGACTTCGGCATGTCTGCTCTCCTTTTTGTTTTCTGCTTGGCCTCTCAGGGTCTGAGAAGGATGTTTAAAATCTCCCTGCATTTCTGTCCGTTCTTTATAAAAAGGCAATTGCTGTATTTTGAGATTGCATTGTTAGACCCATACATATTATACTGATGGTCTTCTTGCTTAATTTCCCCTTGTATCTTTATTTATTCCTTAGGATGTTTGGGCTCAATTTATATTTATCACACATTAACATTTCTATCTTAGCTTTATTTTGGTTCATACTTGGCCAGCACATATTCACCCAACTTAGAAATATCTCTGTGTCTTCATTTTAAGGATTTTGGGGGGTATTTTTGGAATACACTTTTTTAAAAAAAATCCAAACTGAACACTTCTGTATTTTAATTGCTAGAATTAACCAATTCATATTTACTTTTTTTTTTTTACAGTTTTTTTTAAAATTTAAATTCAAGTTAGTTCACATACAGTGTACTCTTGGCTTCGGAAGTGGAACCCAGTGATTCATCTCTTACATACGACACCCAGTGCCCGTCACAAAACGTACCCTCCTTAATGCCCGTCATCCATTTTTAACCCATTCCCCCTGACCCTCCCTCCCAGTAATCCTCAGTTTGTTCTCTGTATGTAAGAGTCTCTTATGGTTTGCCTCCCTCTCTGTTTTTCTCTTCTTTTTCCTTCCCTTCCCCTCTGTGCATCTGCTGTGTTTCTCAAATTCCACATGAGTGAAATCATATGCTATCGGTCTTTCTCTGACTTTTTTACAGTTTTAACAAGGCTTATATTGCTATCTTATTTCATATTTTCCATCTATTATATTTTTTTAAATTCATAAGTTCCACTGAACGTGTCACTTTTTATTCTGCTTCTTTAAATTTGACTTTTTACTTTTGTTCATATGGCTCACATAGCATGAAACCCACCCTCATGTTCATTTGCCTCTATTGATTCCTTAAACTTACCGATACCTACATGCCCCTTAATGATGTGAATATGCCCTTATACATCTTTAATCCTTCCCCTAATCTTTACGTTATTAATACTGTCCTATAATTTAGCTCCAGCATGCTATAAATATATTTTCTAAATGTTTTGGTCTTGGCTTTGTAGGCAAACAATTTTAAAGGTATTTGACCGTCTTTAATTCTCATATATCTTAGAGAGTTCTCCTGAAGTGATTTCTGTTCTCACTTAAAATTACAACTGTACCTCTGATATTTCTTTTTTTTTAAGGTTTATTTGTTTTTGAGAGAGACAGAGAGAGAGAGTGCACACACACACACGAGTGAGCAGTGGAGGAACAGAGGATACGGATCAGGTTCTGCACTGATAGCACAGAGCCCGATTCAGGGCTCAAACTCACCGACTGTGAGATCTTGACTTGAGTGGAAGTCGGCTGCTTAACCGACGGAGCCACCCAGGTGCCCGTCTTTTCTCTTCTTGATGTCATCCATTCTGACGGGTGTGAGGTGATATCTCCTTGTGTTTTTGCTTTGCATTTCCTTGACGACTAGTGATGTTGAGCATCATTTTATGTGTCCATTGGCCATTTTGATGGTCCTTCTAAGAGTGATTTTAAAGTGGGTTATCGTGTGACAAATGTTCTGAGGCTTGTGTGCCTGAGAAAAATCTTATTACGTGCTTACATTGGAATGATAAATAGGCTGGATGTACATTTCTACATCTAATATTCCTTTCTTTCAATATTTTAAAAATATTCCATTCTCCTGAATTCATTGTTGCTGGTGAAAAAAATCTCATGTCAATTAGATTTTCATTTTTTTTGAGGGGGGTAAGGGGAGGGGCAGAGAGAGAGGGAGAGGGAGCATCTTAGGTTCCATGCACAGTGTGGAGCCTGATGTGGGGCTCGATCCCATGACCCTGCCTTGGATCATGACTTGAGCTGAAATCAAGAGTCAGGTACTCAACAGACTGAGCCACCCAGATGCCTGTTTTGTTTTGTTTTAGATTTTCATTATTTTTGTATTTGATCTACTCCTTCTTCTTAAAAGTTTATAGAATTTTCTCTTTGCCTTTGATGATTCTAAGTTTTATTTTAATGTATGCAGTGAGGTTTCCTTTATATCTCCTGTTGTGTACTCTATTAACTCTTTACATAGGCTTTAATCTTCATTTCTGAGAATTTTATCTTCCTAATTTCTCCATATGTTTCAGTGGCAAAGAATACTAGTATTCATACTATAAATGTTTCTTTTCTTTTCCCCTTGCACACAGCTAAACTACAGTTTCCAGACCTCTAATGGTTGGCTGAGTTCTGGCCAGTGGTGTATAGACGGGAGTGATCTGTACCACCTCTGGGCCCGGCCTCTAAAATATCTCGCATTTGTCTCTTCGTGCATTCTTCACTCACTGTTTGGCTGGTAAGCACCCAGTGGCACACTTTGAAAGTCTGGAAAGTGAACGAACCGCTGTATGGTGGGAGCCCGAGTCCCTGAATGACTCTGACCTATAGTTTTGTGACCTTTATTGTGCTAGGCTAGAGGTTTGGCATGGTTTGTTATAAGAGAATGGCCTTACTTTCCCGACTTAATACAATCCCCATCACTTTTTTTCTTCTCTTATTTTGGTGCCCCTATCAGCAATCCTCTATCCTTTGTATCTCTTTACCCTGCCTATACATTTCCTACTTCTTTGTGTTTTCCCTGCTGTTTTCTGGGAAAATCTGTCAGGTATGATTTCCCACATTATTGAATTATTTTTCAGCTACATTCACCCTTCTATTTATTCCACCTGTTGTGCTCGTGATTACAAATATATTTTCCTAACCTTTCCACTTGGATCTTTAAAAAAAAAATGTTTGTTTCTGTTTTAATTTACTAGTACTGTTCATTATCTAAGAATGAATGTGCGTATCTGTGTATAAATACATACATAAATAAAAACCTTGGTCTCTGTGTTACAATAATTCTATTTCAGTTGGTATATGTTGTTCAGCTCCTATCTGGGAGTTTAACCAGAAAGGCAAGCATGTGGCCCAGGAGAATTCACGGTACTCCAAAATCGTTTCTCCTTCTTTCCTGCCACTCCATCAGGAAGCTTCTCTGTTCGCAGAGGCAGTGTTGGGACCCGTCCTGGGGGCTCAGAGCGGAGGAGGTGTGCAGGGGGTCCTGGTTGAGGGAGACGAGTCCGTGCCAGTAGGCAGTTGGGAACTCCCACCTGTTTTGGTTTTTGCACAGCTCTGATCTTCATGGAAACAGGCAGGTGAAGGTAAGTAGGGAGAAGAGGCAAGAAAACTTAGGAGCCCGTTTCCATCCTCTCCTCTCATGGCCATCCTGCCCCCCACTGCCCTTCGCTCTGAGCCCCCGTCAAGCCCAGCCACGTGTGCCGTCTAAAGTCAGCCTTGTGTTTTACCAGGACTGTCTCACGTGTCTCCTTTTCTGTTGTTGTCAGTTCCTCTGATTCGTGTTTCTTGCTGACTTGTGTAATTTCTCCAGGGTTCATTTCGAAGAGGGCCCCAGCAGCCCATGTTATTCACCATCTTCACAAGAAATGGAAATGAATTAATACCTGCAAAAATGAGCGTGCCGAATGACCCCAATTTTATAAAAGTATTTGTCTCTCTACCCTCTTTTCTGTATTTATTCATAGTTGTGTGGGATGATAGTCTTCTTTATGAAAACTGTGATTTTTTTTCCTCGGTATTGTACCTGGGGCGACATTTTACTTTCCTTTTTGTAATTTTCTCTATTGTTCCAATTACTCATGATGTGTGTTTATCATATGAATAAGAGCAAAGTTACCCTTAAGAGAAAGAAAAAGTGTACGCGATGAATAAGTTGTAGAACGTCATTTAACACTCTCTCTTTAGGGTCATCTCACTTAAGAATTTATCTTAGGTTTGTGTTGAGCAATATGCATTTGGGTTTCTAAAAAGATATTAGCTTGCAGCCATTTCTAAAATATCTTCCACTTTCACAAAAATGTTATCAGCTATTTTTCATCTTTCACTTTTTAAAACCCAATTCATCCTATTTTGGGCACTTTTCATGTGCCATTCATGGTGCTAAAAATTATTAGCAAACAAATGAAGAATATAGCATCATTCCTTGAAGTCATGGCCAAATGGGAAAGGTACTTACTCACACAGACCACTAATTGTAATCCTAATAAGAATCAAGGAAGATATTCTATGATAGTGTTATAAATGGTGTTGTGTATTAGCCAAAGAAAAAAAACCCTGATTGTGATTGTAAGTTATTAGTCATAAGTGGCAGAAGTTGTACGATTTCAGCTGAATCTTTAAAAAAGTGGAGGCAGGGAAGAATCTCTTGGTAAGGAATTTGATCTTTATTCATAGTAAGGGTAGCAAACACGATATGCATAGGATCTAGAAAGATTGGAGGAAGAAGGGGATGGGGAAGTCGTAGGGCTGGTAATTTGTGTTTTATTCCTTTGCTTAAGAGTTTATTAAGGGCCTACTGTGTACCAGGTACAATTCTGGGCACAGGATATACAGTGATGAACAAAACAGACATGTTCCTGCCCTCATATAGTTTATATGTTAGTGGCAGAGAGAGATAAGATAAATTAGTAAAATAGTGTATTAGATAGTGGAAAGTAGTCAGAAGGAAAGTTAGAGAAAGTGATTGGGAAGTGATTTGTGTTTTGTTTTGCATAAAGTGTGGTAAGCTGAACAGTGGTCCCTGAAAGATGTTGACATCTTAATCCCCAGAAGTTGTGAATGTTAGTACATGGAAAGTGTACTCTGCAGATGTGATTAAGTTAGGGATCTTGAGATGGGGAGATTATCCTGAATTATTGGGGTTGGAGCCAGGAAACACTCTCAGCACCTAGAGACCTTCCACAGTTCCTTGTCACGTGCCCCCCGTAGACATTTTACAACAGGGCTATTTACTTTCTTTCAAGACAACAGGGGCACTTCTTTCTGACTTCCAACCCTCCTCTAGCGTTCTCTGATGGAGTCTTACATAAGGTAATTCAGTCAAACGACTGACTATTCCCAAGCTCAAATGAAGGGGATTATATAAGACCTAAATCTTGGGGGCCATCTTAGATTTCTGCCTATCACGCTGTGTTGAATTTGGTCTGTAGGGGAGCAAGGATGATATCAGATAGAACAATCAGAAGGCTATTGTGTTTATCCAGGCCAGAGCTGATGGAGGTACAGTGGAGGTGGTAAGAAGTGGTAAGATCCTGGATGTGTTTTGAGGTTTGTCCTATTTTGAAAATAGGGCAGAAAGCACCTTCTAACAGATCATGCATGAGAAAGAGAAAGAGGGTGGATGTCAAGGATAAGTCCGAATTTCGGGGCCTGAGCAATTGAAGAATGCCATTTATTGAGATGGAGAATACTTCCAAGAGGAGCAGGTTGGGGGAAGGCAGTGATACCAGGAGTTTAGTGTGGGACATAACAAATTCAAAAATGCCTACTAGACATGCAGGTGGAGATAGTGAGTAGGTAGTTCAATGCATCTGGATTTCAGGAAGAAGTGCAGCTTAGATGTAGGAGTTTGAGCATCATCAGCATATAGATGATATTTGAAGCCACAACACTGAATGAGCCAACAGAGGGAGTGAGATAGGGAAGACTGAATTCTGAGACATCTCTGCTTCATTCTGGGTTGGGGGCGATGAGGAGGAACCAGCAAATGATCCTGAGAAGGAACAATCAAATGAAGTGGGAGAAAAAACCCCGGAGGGTATAGTGTTCTCAAAGGCAAGTGAAGAAAGTACATCAAGAAGCAGGAAGGGGGCGGGGCATCTGTGAGAGTTGCTCCTGGTGGATCCATTGCACATGGCATTGTAGAGTTCACTGGCGACTGCAGTAAGAGAAGTTTTGGGAAGCCTGGTGGGGGTGAAAGCTGCGCATTTGAGAATGTTGAGTGGCCAATATCCTCCAGGAATCTTGACCTTACTCCTTAAATCTAGATGTCCAAACCCCCACAGCTCCTAGTTCTTACCATTTTCATGATAAAATATTTATACTAAATCGACCACGTTGCAGCTGTGTATCTGTCTTTCTCCCTTGGTAGTGAGTTCCTTGAAGCTAGATGGTTTCTTTTAGCTCAGCATCTTTAACTCCTGGGTAGGCTCAAAGTAAACAGGAATTGAAAGAAGTAATAAGTGAATGAAAGGCACTGATCTTTCATATTTTTCATATTCCTTGGTCAAAAAAAATCTCTTTGCAATTCAAGACAGTTGTACCCTTTGAAAAATGTTAGACTGATCATTCAGCACTCTGAAGCGGCCCTGAGAATGATAAATGAAATAGAGCATTGCCTTAAAAAAAATAAAAGTAGAGTCACATATGAAAGATGATTGATTGATCTTGTGGCTTGAGGAATGTCCGCAGAGGAGATGTTTTTGGGTGGGCTGCTTCTGTCACCTTGGTCTACGCTATTGTGATAAAATGTCAGGGGACGTGGCGGCTGGGGCGGACTGGTGATTGTGCATGGAATTACTCCGCAAAGAAACACCGGAATATTTCTGCTCAAATAGAATAAGGTTTTAGGTTCATTTTCCAAAGTTCCTTTTCATGATAAAAAGTTGAATGTGAAAACAAGAAAGTAATCTTGTTTGCAGAGAAAACTAGTGGGAAACTTTGGCTCCCTCGCATGTTTCCCGGTGTATCGGTGCTATGTTATGATCAGTTCTTATTTTTGTTCAATATGTTAGGTTTGTTTCTGCTATTTCAGAACAGGAATATTAAAATCCTTAGAAAGACTGACAGCATCACACCAGAAACATCCATGTGTACTTCAGGATTACAAACTAGAAAAAGAACAATTTTTCATAATTCCTACATAGTAGTTAAAATGATGCATCTCATTAAGGCATAGGCAGTAGCCTTCAAGAGATTACTTGTATGCGTGAATTAGTGTAATTAATAACAACAATAATAAGCAACAGAAGTTCGCATTCACTGAACACCATCAATATGCCAGACATAACATTACAATGATGAACCAAAGTATATAGATGAAGAAAGTTGAGCAACTCATCAAAGGTCTCAGAGCTCATCAGTAGTGGCTGGGGTGTAAACTCAGGCATCTGAAGCCCAAGAACAGACTTCCTCAACTTTGGGAAGGTTTAGGCCGGAAAATTCATTGTTGTGGAGGTTGTTCTGTGCCTCCTAGGATGCAGCCTTCCTGGCCTCCACGCACCACACGCCAGGAGCGTCTCCCCGTCGTGACAACTACAAACGCCTCCAGACATTTTCAGATGTTTCCGGGTGAGCAAAATCACCCCCAGATGAGACCACTGCTCTAAAGTGCCCTACCCACGATGTTCCATGGTCTTCACGGCAAACTCTAGATACAAGGCAAGAGAAAGTTGAAATTGAATCTCAATTCTCCTCCGTGACCCAGTCAGTTTTTACCATTGTAGCCCTTAAGGGAGAACTCAGTCTTTCACTCAACGGTATTCAGTTGCCTGGCATTTATTGGCCATTTTTATTGTCCCCAGCACTGGAATAGGAACTAAGATTCTAATTAATGTGTTGTTCTGAAGGAAGTAGAACCTCAGCCCGGTGGTAGAATGCCTTTAACAGAGTCTTTTGGTTCCAGAGTGATGTGTCATTTGATTCCAAGAAGGCATTTCTTTATTTCAGTGTTTTCAGTCTGGGCTATTTGTAGTTAAAGATCAGGAAAGTGCATAGATGACAGGGCATTTAGGTGGTTGGAGAAACATCTTGGAGTTAGATCTATAATATAATATATGTTGTTTTCCTAGTTTAAAAGTATGTAAGGGTGCCTGGGTGGTTCAGTCGGTTAAGCGTCCGACTTTGGCTCAGGTCATGATCTCACGGTTTGTGGGTTTGAGCCCCGTGTCGGGTTCTGTGCTGACAGCTCAGAGCCTGGAGCCTGCTTCGGATTCTGTGTCTCTCTCTCTCTTTGCCCGTCCCTCACTTGCAGTTTGTCTCTCTCTCTCCCTCAGAAATAAACAAACATTAAAACTTAAAAAAAAACAGTGTGCAAACCTATAACGTCTTTGCTGCGGCTGACAAGCCCAGACAGTCCACAGTAATTGAAGGAGATCCTGTGTTCTCCGCATCGCCCAATTTGTATATAACTGGCCAGGGCAGGAATATCTGTGTCATAAACTTTTTGGAGTTGAAGCAGAAAGATGGTAACATAATCGGTATCACAATCCAAGCTTTATCAATTAGTAGGGATAATAACAATACCAACAGTAATAGTTCATAGTGCTTACAATGGACCAGGTGCTCTGCTAAGCATTCCTTTAAACCCACTCAACCATCCTATCTGCTGGATATAGTCACATTTTACAGATGAGGAAACTGAAAAAAAAAAAGAGACTAACATCCCAGTGTCCTACAAGCAGTAATTGGCAGAATGGGAATTTGAATGGAGGCAATATGATTCTAGCCCCCACAACAAGGCTATACCGCTTTAAAAGTATTACTTTTAATATGCTGGACACTTTCATATACATATGGGTACGTGAATATCAGACACACTCCATCCAGATGGGGGAAGGAAGAGGATGTTGGGAATGCTAAAGTATAACCGTTCTAGAAAATCTCTGCAGTTAGTCAAATTAGGTATACACACCCCTTTTCACCAGCAGTCTCACTCGTGTGCATGTGCACGCGTGTATCCAAACACATTCTTACACAAGTGCATAAGGAAACGTGCACAGATGTACCTTGCAATGTTATTTTGGGGGGTGGGAATCTGGGGGCAATCTTAATAGTTATTGCTGGGCAAGTGGATCGGGGAAACGTGGTACCCACACGCCTAGAGTACCATGCAATAGTCGTAGGTATTCAACCATATGTAGATACGATACGTGGGTTGTTCACAAAACATAGCACTGAGGAAAGGAAGAAACAAAATGAAGCATAGTGAAATGCCATTTTCATAAATTCCAAATGCATGTACACAGAATAATTGACATTTTGCAAAATGATACAAAGAGAAAGGATGTGTATTAAACAGAGTAGAATGGTTCCATATGGAGGGAAGGGAATAGGAAACTCAAATGCCAATAAAATGGAAAAAGAGAAGAGGGGCCTTGCTGTGTACGACAGGGTAATACAGATACCTCAACTGTCTACACTTAAGTCCAAAAACAAAAGCAAAACAAAAATATTATCTAATACTGGGTTCCCAAGTAACTTCATATGAAAATATAAAACTTTGGAAAATTATTTCCACAATAAAAATCTAATGGTTGATCTTTTCTTGACTACAGCAGCATTCTTGTATTTGTTTTACAAACGCGAGGAACCACATGGGCCTGCAGGGGAGTGAGTTGCTACCTAGCTATCTGTGCCTTAAGTGCTTGTCCAGCTCCATTCCTGGCACTCCAAATATGTCCACCCTACCTATACTTCAGAGTTTGGGATGGGAAGGTAGCTTCCATGTGGTGAATTTGCCTGGGAAATCCCTTCTACTTCTCAGCTCTCCTTTCCCTGGCTCTTTGATCTAATTGTTTTGATCTCAGTCATTAAATTCTGTGCTAGTCCTGAATGCTGTTCACCAGTTTCTGCCTCTTCCCCTTTCTGGGTACACAGAGCCATTTTATGGCTTCCTTTGGGTTTGATGGGACTGGCTTGAGCTGGCCGAGGTGTCTGACCCTTCTTCGAAAGCGCAAGACCTTCCAAAGCTCCTTTTCCATCTGACCCAATAACAGCAAGTTTTGAGACGACAGATGCTCCTTGTGCCTAAATATCTGAGCAACTAACGTGTACACAGAGCGGAGCTAGCCTACACCCGACCCAGCATATGCATTTAAAACAAATAGTTCTTAAGCCACTGAGATTTGGTGTGCTTATTTTGTGGCTGAAGTGTACCCTAATATATCTGGCCTGTATAATTTCCAAGGATTAAATCATTGGTGAAAATAATCACGTCGATCCTAGGATTGTTTCTACTGGGATATCGGTTGGTATGGCTAACGAGCTTACTGAAAACTTGAAAACATCAGTATAGGGCACCCGATCGAGTCAGCTTATTGTTCATCTTATATGGTGTCATAGAACAACGTGAACTTGAGTCTAGACGAGTCGTTTATACATTGCTTCTTACTGATTTAAGAACCTTGTTCTTGCCATATACAAAAGGAAGACAGATCGGCAGAAAATAGATTGGTTCCTCTTCAAGTATCATTAGCCATCTTTGGGATTCTTTTTTAACAGACTTAGTGATTTATTTGTGGATGATTTCTCCTGAATGTTTTCCCCCTTAAGAAACAACAATATTAAGCCAACCCTCCTGTCCCATTTCCCTGGCAAATTTGTCAGAACATGATACCTGGTTCAACTAATCCACTCTTGGCTCTTTTCACCATCACTTTTCTATGTAGAAAAATTTCACTGTCATTATGAGATTCTTTTGTTCTCAGTTGAATGAAAAATAATTTGCAATTAATTTGACAGTTACAAATGAACATGTTCTCTTTTGTTTTGTCTAAGAGGTCTGCATAAACACTGCTCTTGAGCAGTGTCTTCAGTGAAGGAAAATGAAGCGCAGCCTTTTAAATTCACGTGCCAAGAGGGATTGAAAACCTGCCATCACCTAGTTGGCATTTCAAAGACACCAGGTCTATAGGTGTGCAAGACGTCTTGGTTTACTCTATACCAGGAGTCAGGGAGAGTCAACTGGGTACTCTGTAAATGTATCCTCTTATGCCGGTACGCAGGCACGAGTCTGTGACGGACCGTGAGAGTGGTATTTACTGTTAGGCTCAGTGTGCTGCAGAGAATCTTGTCACTCCCTCAAAAGGTGGAGACTCTGTCCCTTCTCCATGAGACTGGGTGGACTCTTGTGACCACTGTATCTAATGTAGGATGGCAGAAGTGACTCCCGGTGACTTCTGAGACTATCATAAAAGGTGATGCAACTCCGCCTGGTGCTCAGTCACTTCGTACGCCCTCTCTCCTTCCCTCTCCGTCTCCCCGCGCTCTCTGCTCGCCCGGGGAGCCCCACCGCCAGACTGCGAGGAATTCTAGGCCACAAGGAGAAACCACCTGGAGGCGTTCTGGCGAACAGACTCCTCTGTGGTCTCAGCCAGCATCCTGTACTAACTGCTAGACGTGTGAGTGAAGAAGCCTGCAAGACGGATCCAGTCCCGCTTGTCACCTGACGGCAGGTGCGTGAGAGATCACAGGTGAGAGCCATCTAGCTGAGCACAGTAAATCCCCAGCACCGTGAGAAATAACAATAAACGATTGTTGCGGTTTTTTACACCACTGAGTTTGAAGCGGTTTGTTTTGAAGCCATAGAGAGCTACAACAGAGACCAGCTGGTAAAGTGACTTGCTCATGGTGACAGCCGTTGGGTTGTCACACCCCACGGTTTGCTTGTCATCTTGCAAGTGCAGACCTTTGAAGTTTTGCACCTATAACCTATTCTTTGGAGGAGAGAAACCGGGCGTGTGTGTGTGGATGCTAACAGGAAAATACTCATGGATCTTCATGACCCTTATTCACTGATAATAAATAGCAAGGATTTTAGAAAAATACCGTTAAGCTCTGCAGTAGTCTATCCAGTAGCATTTCATCCTCCATTCTGTTGGTGGTGGGTGGGCAGGAGTTGGGATAGGGCTTGCATTTAGACGGTACGCTTTCTTTTTTGCGACAGTCCCGAAGAATCCCATAAGATGACAAGTTTAGAGCAAAAAAGAGCCCAGATTGGGTGTCAGACCTCTGCATGGATCTAATCCTTGCTAGCTAGGTGACCTTGAACAGAGACCAAATGAGCCAATACTCATTTTTACAGATAAGTAGTCAGAAAGCCAAAGAGGTGAACTGACTTTCCCAAGGTCGTTTACCAGTTCTAAATTCAAATCAGGTGTTCTCTCAACTATACTATACTGTCCAATTTGTGTGGGTATTTTTTTCATTACGGAGAGGAGAAGGACATTTAACAAGCGTTTATCACTTGCTTATAATGGAGTAAATGCACCGTGCGTATATTATTCAATTTAATTCTTACAAGGACCCTCCGATCTTGGTGTTGGTGTTACTAAACTATTGAACAGTTGAGTCACAGATAACATGTACAAGAGGCACCATTTAGATTTATACTTGAGTTGTGATGAAGCTATTTACTCTGCCATCAGATCTTTGTGCCATATCCTTGATTAAAATGGTTTCATTTCCCTTAATGTTTATTTAAAAAATTGGCATATCTTCCCATTTTTTCATCATTTTTCAAAGTTTTCTCCTTCTCTCTACAATTTAAATTAATACTGGCATTCTTTTCTTTGGCTAGTTCTGTTCCTTAATTAAAAATACATCTTAGGTGTCATGTCTTTCTAAAAATCTTGGAAAGTTATTTCTTTTGAAGTTTTTGAACAGACAAAATCTTAACTGAAGGATCACTTTCATCCATATTGCTGCTCTGTATTCTTTACCTCCAGCCTTTCTGTTTGACTTTGTGGAAAGAATCTAGCTCTGAGCAGTGAAAGGGCATAGTGCCCCTCTGAAGACCACTCCCCAGGGCCTTCATACCTTAGTACCAGAGAGTCGTTCTGGCTGACTTCAAACACACGTTAACCCAATAGTGACTTGGGGCGACCGGGCTGTGAATTAAACTATGAGTCCTCCTGTAAAAGCTTGGCTGTTGACTGTACATCATGGGCGTCTGGGAATATGATGTGCACTCCATCCATTCCCTTGCTTTATGGGAGAAGATACCAAACATGACCACAAGTGTAGCTTCTACACTAAATAAATTGGAATTATGAAAGCACTTCATGAACTTTGGTGAAAGACATAATGGAGGAATAATGGCTTCCAAAGCCACTTAAAGGGCCTTATAACAGCTCTTGTGTTCTTTAAGCATACAATGAAATAGAAGAAAAGAGAAATTTCACACTGCAAGGTTGATTTATTAGAAACGACACATGCTTTGAAGGCAGATCTGGTTTTGGTGGGCGGGTAGTATGATCTGTTTGAAACTTAGCTTCCATCCTGATCACATGGGGTGACAGTATCTACCTCGCATGGGTTTTGATTAGAATGAAGAGATAATGTTTTCAAAAGATTTGACAGGCACTTATTAACATATGATAGACACTTAGTAATTTCTAGAAAACAATACTACAAAGATGGTGGTAGATTTGAAAATCCCACGAACTGAAATGTTTTTGGTGGCAAGACAGATCAAGTAAATTCTTGATACGGCAGTGTGCGTTACAGGAGGGAGTTGAAGGGCCTGCGGACATCTGGAAAGAGAGTTTCCAAAGGAAGGTTTTCCAATCCATTTTTTAGGAGAAATGCTGTACTAATTAAACAAACCTGTGTGCTTTGTTTGTATCCCACCAGTTCAATACCTGTGACGCACAGAAATATTAGACAAAATTCCTACTTCCCCGTCACTATGTAGTCTTTTTAACAGGACGTTTACTGATTTCCTGTCTAACTAAATATCTAGTAAATGACATGTCCAGCAACATGTCAGACTCTCGACTCTCATAGAAACATATAGATATGAGATTACATATGTGAAAATAAAAATTTTATTATATAGACAAGTTTTTAAAAAATGTCCAGGTACTAGAAATTAAGAGAATTATAATTTTAAAGTTTACTTAGAGAATTATAATAATTATAATTATAATGAATTATAATTAGAGAATTATAATTTTAAAGTTTGGCCTTGAATAGGAGCCAGTATTGCAGTGGCCCATAAAGTTTCAGTGTTCCACGTATGCTTTAGTGGGGAGATTAGTTTCTAACACAAATGGGAACAAGACATGTGACCCAGAATCTACAGGAGAAAGAGAAACTACACTTCTTCCATAAAGCAAAATGCCTTCAAGGGGCACCTGGGTGGCTCAGTCAGTTGAGCGTCCGACTTCGGCTCAGGTCATGATCTCACGGCTCATGAGTTCAGGCCCCACGTCGGGCTCTGTGCTGACAGCTCAGAGCCTGGACCCTGCTTCAGATTCTGTGTCTCCCTCTCTCTCTGCCTCTTGCTTGCTCATGCTCTGTCTCTCTGTCTCAAGAATAAATAAACCATTAAAAAAAATTTTTTTAAATGCCTTCAAGAGGTGTCCTATCTGATGAGAGAGAGAATGCTTTTTAATGTCTTGAGGAATTTGTGAGGAAGTTTGCCATCTGAATCTGACCAAAACCTTTGGTATGGTTCAGCCTCCAATATATTCTTTTAATTGAAGTATAATTAATATGCAGTGTTATGTTAGTTTCAGGTGTACAATATGATTCAGCAGTTCTATGCCCTATTCAGTGCTCATCACGTTAAGAGTACACTCTTAATCCTCTTTGAACCCACGAACCGGGAGATCGTGACCTGAGCCGACATCGGACACTTAACCAACTGAGCCACCCAGGCGCCCCTACACCCCATTTTTTTATCCATTCATCTATGGATGGACACTTGGGTTGCTCCCATATCTTAGCTACAAAATAATACTGCAGTAAACATAGGGGTGCAGGTAGCTTTTCAAATTCGTGTTTTTGTTTTCTTAGGTAAATACCCAGTAGTGGAATTACTGGATCATACAGTATTTCTATTTTTAATTTTTTGTTTAGAGAGCCATCGATTCTAGCCATTCTGACTGGTTTAAGTTGGTATCTCTTTGTGGTATCTCTTTGTGGTTTTGATTTGCATTTCGCTGATCGTTAGTGATGTTGAGCATCTTTTCATGTGTCTATTGTGTTTTCAGGTCCTCTGCCCATTTTTTAAATGTTTATTTATTTTTGAGACAGAGACAGAGCATGAGCAGGGGAGGGGCAGAGAGAGAGGGAGACACAGAATCGGAAACAGGCTCCAGGCTCTGAGCTGTCAGCACAGAGCTTGACGCGGGGCTTGAACTCACAAACTGTGAGGTCATGACCTGAGCCGAAGTCGGACGCTTAACCGACTGAGCCACCCAGGCGCCCCCCTCTGCCCATTTTTTAATTGGAATGTTTGTTTTGTTTTGTTTTGTTTTCGGTGTTGGGTTGTATAAGTTTTTAAAATATAGGGGCGCCTGGGTGGCTCAGTCGGTTGAGCGTCCGACTTCGGCTCAGGTCACGATCTCGCGGTCCGCGGGTTCGAGCCCCGCGTCGGGCTCTGGGCTGATGGCTCAGAGCCTGGAGCCTGCTTCCGATTCTGTGTCTCCCTCTCTCTCTGCCCCTCCCCCGTTCATGCTGTGTCTCTCTCTGTCTGAAAAATAAATAAACGTTAAAAAAAAAAAAAAATTTAAAAAAAAATATATTTTGGATATTATCCCCTTATCAGATACATTATTTGCAAACGTCCCCTCCCATTCAGTAGGTTGCCTTTTTGTTTTGTTGATGGTTTCCTTTGCTGTGCAGAAACTTTTTATCTTGGTGTAGTCTCAATAGCTTATTTATACTTTTGTTTCCTTTGCCTTAGGAGACGTATCTAGATAAATGTTTCTGTCGCTGATGTCAAAGAAATTGCTACCTCTATTTTCTTCTAGGAATGTAATGGTTTCAGGTGTCACATTTAGGTCTTTAATCCATTTTGAGTTTGTTTTTGTGTGTGGTGTAAGAAAGTGGTCTTTTTTGTTTAAGACTGCATTTTCCCCATTGTATATTGTTGCTTCCTTTGTCTTAGATTAACTGACTATATAAAACAAAAGCTATTGTTTTAATTTGTCACACTGACAGATTAAAGGATTAAGAGGGAAAAACATGTTATAATCTCAATATATACAGAAAATGTATCTGATCAAACACAGTGTCCATTCATGATTTTTAGAAAAGCTCTTGGTATACTATAAATAGATCGATTCTCTTAGCCTAATAAAAAGAATCTACGAAAAAATTCTATTCAGTACTATAATAGAAGGCTCAACCATTGCAATAAGAGAAGAGAAAGCTTTTAAAATGTAAGAGAAAAGAAAGAATAAAAAGGAAGAAATAGGGGCACTTGGGTGGCTCAGTCGGTTAAGTGTCCAACTCTTGATTTTGGCTCAGGTCATGATCTCGTGGTTCGTGAGATCGAGTCCCATGTTGGGCTCTGCCCTGACAGCATAGAGCCGAGCCTGCTTGGTATTCGCTCTCTCTCCCTTCTCTCTGCCTCTCTCTCTCTCTTTCTCTCAAAATAAATAAAGTTTTAAAAAAAAGGAATAAATAAAGCTGTCTTTATTTATACATGCTAGTTATCTACACAGAAATTTCAACAACCTCTACCAACTAATAGAACTGAGAAAGTAATAATGTTTTGGGGTAAACAATTTGAAATAATTTATAACTCTCCTGTATAATGAGGTGGCAATAGCCAATGTGAAACTCTTCTTACCAGTAAGATCTTTCTGTTTGTTATAACAAAAACCCAAAAGCACCTAGTAAAAAAAAAATCTCACAAAAGTTGTGAAAGGTCTTGTGGAGAAAATGACAAACCTTATTGAAGGTGATGTATTAGGGTTCTCCAGAGAAATAGAAGTTATGGAGTATATATAGGAAGAGATTTACTGTGTGCACTTAGCTCACATGATTATGGAGACTAATTCCCACTGTCGGCAGTCTACGTGCTTGGAGGTTCAGGAAAGCTGGTGTTACGGTTCCAGTCCAAACTTAAAGGCCTCGGACCAAGGGTATGCAGCAGTTTAAGTCCCAGTCTGAGTCCAAAAACTTGAGAACCGTGAGAACTGATGCCCGAGGGCAGGAGAAGGATGCAGGTCCCAGCTCAGGCCGAGAGCAAATTTGCCTTTCCTTCATCTTTTTGTCCCGGTCAGGATCTCACGGTGTTGGATGATGCCTGTCTGCGTCGGTGAGAGCGTTCTTCCTGACTCAGTCTACTCCTTCAAATGCTAATCTTTTCCAGAAACATCTTCAAAGACGCACTCCGACATAATGTTTTACCAACCATCCGGGCATCACTCAGCCCGATCAAGTTGACAGAAAAAATTATCACAAGCCATAAAAGAAGACTTTATTGTGTAAGTTAGGGGTTGCGTTCAGGTGCTCATAACAAGAAGCATTACGAGTGGACTGACGTGGTTTACTTCTCTCATGTAAAATGGACCACGGAGGAGGTTGCTTAGGGTTAGTACGGTGACTACACGATGCACTCAGGGAGAGCTTTCTTGAGCTTTTCACTCTACCCTCCTTAGCGTGTGACTTTTGTCATTTTCGTAATCAAAGGAGGGTTCACCCATGTCCAGCATAGCGCTAAGCATTACGAGCTTGAAGAACGGGAAGGATGAAGGGCAAAAAACCAGTTGGTGCTGCTGAAGGCCGCCTATTTGCAAAGAGCTTTCCTAGAAGTCCTGCCCAGCAACTGGTACTTATATTTTATTGGCCAGAAAGATGTCACATGGCCCTCCCTACCTGTAAGGAGGCTGTGAAATGCAATTTTCCTCGGGACGATATTGCTACTCTGAACAAAATTGCTGGAAGGAGGCAGGTTGGATATCGTATGGGGAACCAGGAGTCCATTGGCACCCTCAGTAACCGGCGAGCGATTCCTAGTTTATACATGTGAAGACTCACTATCAAAATGATGTGAATTCTGCCCTAATTAATATATGGAGCCAATGCAATATTAATTAAATTTATAATTGGATTTTTTTCATGGATATTGAAAAATTCACATGAGAGGAAACACAGCATAGTAATTAAGATGACAAACTCTGGAGCCAGACTGATTGGCTTCAGATCCAGGCTCTGCCACTTACGTGTGACCTTGGGAAATTAATTAACCTCCCTGTGCTTTAGTCTCTTCATCCGTAAAATGCAGATGACGACAGTGGTAGCTCATAGTGTTGTTTGTTGTAAGGAACAAATGAGTTACTGTTTTTAAAGCACAGTGAACAGCACCTGTCGTATATTAAGTGCATTGTATTTGTTAAACATATATGAACATACACAATAAAAAAGGAACGAAGAAGATCTAAGATAATTTTGAAGATGACTATGGAGTCCTATTACATACCATAAATTATTATAAAACGGTAGTAATTAAGGCAACATATTATTGAGGCAGGGATAGACAGACCCATGCAATAGAATTCACCTAGAAACTGTTGGAAACACACTAGGGAACTAGGCATATGACACAGGTGGCAGTAAAACTCAGAGGGGGAAAGAATAAGATTGCCAACAAATGACGCTGGGAAAATTGGTTTTCCATATGGAAAAAAATCCTATCCCTAACACAGTGTATTCAAAGATAAACCACAACATACTCCTAGATAAATTTTAGATGTATTAACGATAGAATAATTTTCAATAAGTGAACTTTAGAGCCGTTATAAAAACATCAGAGAATATCTCTGTTACCTGCAGGTATGAACGAATTTCTTAAGCAGAATAAACATGGACTGCCAAGGAAAAGATTGGTAATTTGACCACATAAAAATTTGAAACCTTTGACCAATTAAACAAAAACACTATGAGAAAATAAAAAGTTAAACCACAAACTTGGAAAAGAAATGTATGAAGCATAATACCGATAAAAAATTAGTAACCACAATACATAAATAACTCCTACAAATAGTCAACCCAAAATAAGATAGGAGAAGAAAAGATATAGTTAGGTACTCGATAAAAGAACGGTGGTGGGGTCTGTATTTGTCTGTATCTGAAGAGATGCTAAGCAAATTAATGCAGTATCATTTCATATTCATTAGATTGGTACAAATAGAAGTTCTGATATTCCCGGGTGCCTGGTTTGGCTCAGTCGGTCGAGCGTCCAACTTTGGCTCGGGTCGTGATCTCACAGTTGGTGGGTTCGAGCCCCACGTCAGTCTCTGTGCTGACATCTCAGAGCCTGGAACCTGCTTCAGATTCTGTGTCTCCCTCTCTCTGCCCCTCCCTAGCTCATGCCCTGTGTCTCTCTCTCTCAAACATTAAAGAAAAATAAACGAAGTTCTGATATTCCCACATTTTGAAATTGTGGAGAAATTGGATGTCTCATGTATTCCTGGTAGGAAGATGAATTGGTATATAACTACTTTGGAGGGCAACATGCCAATTTCATGTAAAGTTGAAGATGCACATATTGTATGCATCAGCAATTCTACTTCTAGGTATAGAGAGTATCTCTTACATGTAAAAATTTATTGAGGGATGATTATGTGTCAGGTACTATTCTGAGCGCTTAGTGAATTGTCTCACTGAACCTTCATTACAACTATATGACATAGGCGCTGTTATTGTTCCCATTTTATAGACCTTGAACCAAGTCAGAAAGGCTTAATAACTTGCCCAGGTATATATAGCTAAAAAGCCAAAGACTTGGGATTGAAACACAGGCAGTCTGGCTCCATAGTCTGCATTGTTTGCTAGCACTATGGTATCTTTAATATATAAAGGTTTAATTCAGGGGCTCCTGGGTGGCTCAGTCGGTTGAGCGGCCAGCTTTGGCTCAGGTCATGATCTCACAGTTTGTGAGTTTGAGCCCTGCGTCGAGCTCTCTGCTGTCAGCGCAGAGCCCACTTTGGATCCTCTGTCTCCCCCTTTCAGTGCCCCTCCCCCCTGTTCTCCCTCCCTCCCTCTCTCTCTCTCTCTCTCAAAAATAAACATTAAAAAAAAAACAAGCCCCCACAAAGGTTCAATTCAATTTTGTTGGTAATAGCAAAATAATAATGATTCATAAAATTACCTAAGAGTTATTTGCTACAAAATGACTGAATAACTTGTTAGTCATCATATAATAGAATACCACGTGCCAGTTAAAATAAATGATGAAATAGATCTGCATGTATTAATACAGATCTCAAAACATAAAATTATGGGGATGCCTGGGTGGCTCAGTTGGTTGAGTGTCTGACTTGGGCTCAGATCATGATCTTGAGGTTTGTGGGTTGGAGCCCAGCATCGAGCTCTGGGCTGACAGCTCGGGGCCTGGAGCCTGCTTCCAATTCTGTGTCTCCCTCTCTGCCCCTCCCCTGCTTGCACTCTCTTTCTCAAAAATAAATAACAATAAAAATTTAAAAAACATTAAACATAAAATTATGTGATAAGGCAAAAATGCAGAAGGATTCATACATTCTTTGTGTAATTTCCACAAGTAATACTTGTAGTAATGAACACAAACATATTTAATAAAATATGAAGCTATGGGCAGAAGTCCTGTATACTCTAAAATAATGGTCATTGCTGGATGGGAGTGAAATTATGGGATTAGGGGACTTCAACTAGATTTTTTTTTTTAAGTTTATTTATTTTGAGAGAGAGAGAGAAAGAGAGAGAGAGAATGCATGCATGAGTGTGGGAGGGGCAGAGAGAAAGGCAGAGAGAGAGAATCCCAAGTAGGCCCTGCATTGTCAGCACAGATCCTGACACGGGACTCGATCTCAGAAACCATGAGATCATGACCTGAACCGAAATCAAGGGTCAGATGCTCAACTGACTGAGACACCCAGGTACCCCTGATATTTAATATTTTATTTTTGTAAAAGTTGGAGGGAAATTCCTAAACCTCAACAACAAAAAGACTAAAAACTTAGTTTATTATTTTTTTGCTTTCTTTGTTCTTTTTTTTTTTTTTAATTTTAGTCTTGTAATTTACATCCAAGTTAGTTAGCATGCAGGGCAACAATGATTTCAGGAGTAGATTCCTTAATGCTCCTTCCCCATTTAGCCCATCCCCCCTCCCACCACCCCTCCAGGAACCCTCTGTTTGTTCTCCATATTTAAGAGTCTCTTATGCTAAAAACCTAGTTTACAAAGTGGGCGGAGGACTTCGGCAGACATTTCTCCAAAGAAGATATACACATGGATAACAAGCCCACGGAAGGATGTTCAACATCCTGAGTCATTAGGGAAATGCCCATCAAAGCCATACTGCAAATCAAAACCTCTTTATACCAACTAGGAGGACTATAAAAGCGTTGATAGAGGTGTAGGGAAATTGGAACCCTTGTACATGGCCGGTGAGCATGTAAACTAGTGTGGCCGCTGAGAAAAACAGTTTGGTGGTTCCTCCAAAGCTAAACATAGAATGATATGACCCAGGAATTGCACTCCTCATGGAAAACAGGGACTCAAAAAGGTGTGTGTAGGACAACGTTCGTGGCAGCACTACTCACAATAGCCAAAAAGTGCAGATGACACAGTGTCCATCAACAAGTGAATGGAGAAACAAAAGGCGGTAGATGCATACAATGGAATATTATTCAGTCATAAAAAGGAATGAAATTCTGACGCATGCAAAAGCCTGGATGCACTTTGAATACATTATGTTAAGTGGAAGAAGCCAGACACAAAAGATCAATTATTGTATGGTTCCCCTTACACGAGGTACCTAGAATAGGTCACAGGGACGGTGAGTAGGTTAGAGGATTACCAGGGGATGGACACTTGTCACTTAGTGGGTACAGAGTTTCTGTCTAGGGTAAAAAAGTTTTAGAAATAGACGGTAATGGTGGTTGCACAACATCAATTACACTCTGAACATAATGACACCGAACCGTACGCTTAAAATTGGCTAAAATGGCACATTTTATGTTATATAAGGAGGTATATAAAATTGGTTAAAATGTGCCCATGTTACCAGAGTATTTTAAAATCTGAGACAGATATGGCTAAATGTTAACATTTTTATATGTAAATGATAGATATATGGGTTCTATCTTGTTTGTATTTTTTGAAATCTTGGAAAGAATATAGTATTGGAGAAAGAGAAAAATAACGTGGGAAGGTTTGAGATTTCTGGATATAGGGAGTTCATTAATTGACTTGCCAATGATGTCACAGTGCATCGTATTAAATATTAAAATTAATGCATTAAAGCAACCCACATCCGCTCAAATGATTTGGAAGCTGAAGGAATGCATGCTTTTCTGTGCGCAAACGTTTTAAATTCATTTGACTGTCAAGCAGACCAAGGGTCATGCACCTTGACAATGTCAGCAGTTTGGGGAGAAAGCTGCATTTAAATTTTCAAAGGCAAGCAAAACAGATGTACTACATTTGCACTGTTCACATTAGAATTGCAGGCTACGAATCAGCAGGAAAGAGTGCTCTCCAGGCGACTTCCAAGTCTATGTCTAATTGTGTGACAATTTCTCCTATTTTATGTCCTATCCATATATTCTACAGGAAGGAGACCTCTTTTGACACGAATTTTCTAAGAGGAGCTTAACTAGTGGTTCATTCTCAAGTATTTGAGGTTCTTAAAACAATTGAAGCTTATGTTTCTATGGTAAGATTAAAAACAAAAAAAAAGAGTGACTTGAAAATAGTTTGTAAGTGTGCCATGTTAATAAGCCACGCGGGTCAGGTAACAGAACCGAATTCAGATTACGTGTCTATCTGTTATTAACTGGGTGTCGTTGATCCAGTTGCTCTGTCTAGGCTTCCATCTCATAGAAAAAGAAATGGGTTGACACCAGATTGTCTCCGACGATCAGCCACTCTCTACTAACAAGGTCCTTTCTTATTTTATCAAGTAAGGGAAAAGTGATTCCAGAATCTCCACATAAAAGCTGTTTCAAATCGGTTTCTCATGGACAATGGCTGTGATGCCAAATAATTGTTTTTTTCATTTTCTTTTAGGTACATTTAGATAGCAGGACGAACACAATTAAGAGGAGGGTCAAACTAATGGCAGGTTCAGGTCTGCTTGCTTGTTCCATTGCAAAGCTGTTTTGTGTACACCAAGAAAGTCGGGGTAAAGTTTTGTTTTGTTTGACTTCGGAGTTTTCTTCTTATAAAGGGAAGTCTGTATTTGTCCTTCAAACGTAATAGACAGAAGAAGTAAGGCAAATAGACACCCACTATTCTAGACCACCCTGTCCAATAAAAAGATAACGTAAACTACATGTGCAAGTTTAAGTTTGCCAATAGCCGTCTTGAAGTTTAAAAAGAAATGACTGAAATTAATTTTAATTATTTTCTTTAACATGATATATATTAAAGCATCACCATTACAACACATAATTACTATTCCAAAGAAACATTAGTGAGCTATTTTGCCTTCTGTTTTCTTACTTGGTCTTTGAAGTGTGATGTAAACTTTATACTTAGACCACATTTCAGTTTGGATTAGCCTCCTTTCGAGAGTTCGTGGCTATCATATTGGACAGTGCAGGTCTAAAAAAAGGTAATATGGCTTTGAAAAATAATTTAGTGAAAAGTATCTCCGGCCTTGATGGGCACACAGGTCACTAGTGGAGAAGTGCACTCCTTTGCATAAAGAGCCCAGACCACTTGGTGGAGGAAAGTGTTTAGTCCAGTTTCTGCTCTGCGAAATCTAAATGTTCGCGAGATCCCTCAGGGCGCCCAAGTGGCCAGGTTAGGCCTACGTGCAGGTAGTTGCAAAGTGGAATAGTTTTGCAAAATTAATTTTTGCGAGAGGTGATTCCACTGCAAACTTCAAATGAACTCCGTTCCAATGAATTTGATTGGTTGATTATTTAGACACAGTATCACAATATGTGTAAGAGGCTGTTGGTAGAGGACAGGGTGTGATTTGTCATTTTCTTCTTATTGCTGGGCGGTGTCTCCTAGAAAAAGTGTGCCTGATTGGAATAGCTATGCTGCAGGCATGCATTGCATATTTGTATATGGCCTTTCGTAAACTAAGAGGTGGCTCTTAGAGCAGTCTCTCAACTTCCCGAGATCCAAAAAAAAAAAAAAAGAAAGAAAGAAAGAAAGAAAAAGGGTCTGAGAGATGTCAGAGAGTCCTTTGTCTTTTATTTCTTAGTGGAAGCCCTCAGGCCATCACTCAAGAACTTTTCCATTTTTTTTTTAATTTTTAAAAAATATTTATTTATTTTAGAGACAGAGCATGAGTGGGGGAGGGACAGAGAGAGAGGGAGACACAGAATCCAAAGCAGGCTCCAGGCCCTGAGCTGTCAGCATAGAGCCCGATGTGGGGCTCGAACCCACGAACCGTGAGATCATGACCTGAGCCGAAGTTGGACGCTTAACCGACTGAGCCACCCAGGCGCCCCAAGAACTTTTCCATTTTTAATTTACATACCCACAGATGATAATAATAAGGATGATCTTACCTTCTGCTTGTATTTAATTTTTACTTTCACAATTCCTTACACGTGTATGACTTTCATTTCCACAGACTTTCTGCAAGTTAGAGATAGTGATCCATCCCCTCTCCCTTAAGACCTTGGACGTTGAGATCAGGACAGGTGTCTGAATCGGCCTCTTGTCTCGTAACGTGAATGCTACCACTTGTCTCATACACTCTTGGGTTTAAAGAAGAGCATCCTTAGAACGTATTGCATACGGTGTGTGATCATTAGATGTTAGTTATCCTCCTTAATAGATACTTAAATAAAGAATTTAGCAAACTGTATGGTCAGTTTCAGACATAGGACCATCACAATAGCTAAACAGTCTGGCATGTAAAAGCATTGACGCGCAGAACTAGAAGAATCTGCGATTTAATTTAATAGCATGCTTTGACGAGCTACAACATGCCATGCACTGCTCCAGGCACGGGTGATCTACTCTCTAAGGGACAGAAGGCAAGGAGGGGAAGTGGGTTGCTCATGTTCACATGGGTAATGCATAATGACAGTGGCACAAAGATACAGGTTTTCTAATAAGTTCCGGCTCTTTTCATGACACTACTTCCGTCTCTTCTCCCCCTAAACTCTGAACAGATTTGTTATTTCGCTTGTGAGTCCACAGAAACAGCATACTGGAGGCAGGCTGGAGAGTGCTTGAGTCAGGCACACCGACAGCAATAGTGACAGTTGACATCCCGGGCTCAAGGGAGGAAGCAAAGACACCACATTCTTAACAGTCCATGACAGTATCTCAAGTTCACAATGATGACCCTGGGTCTTCTAAAAATAGAGCCGAACGTATTAAAAAAAACCCTCTAAGTCAGAAAGATTTTCATCAACATGGATAAAGTAACATGACAGCGGAAAAGATTATTAGACAATATGTAGCCAAGTTGTTTTCAACTGCTCTTTTTACAGAGGTGCCTGGGAGGCCACTGACTACAGCTTAAGCCTCCATATAAAGTTTCATTTGACAAAAGAGGTCCAGATATGTGTATATACACACACCGTGTGTCTGTATGTTATGTATATATTATGTGTGGTATGTATGCCATCTTTCTATGTGTCTGTCTATCCATCTATCTGTCCGTCCATCCATCCATCCCAACACTGATGTAGTTCAACCACTTTCTGTTGCCTTGCAAGCCTTCCTCCCCACCCTCCTTTCCCTGAGACTACTAGGCAGAACCACTAGACTAGTTCTTGGGATCTCTAGGCTGGGTATATGACTCAAGATGGGCCAAGGAGATTCCCTATCCCAGTAGTTTAAATTCTGCACAGACATAAACAGACTGAAAGGGGTTGGAAGCAGTCCCCTCGAAAGGGAGGTCATGAGTTCCTTTTGCACTAATCTGCAGGGCTACTCTGATTCTCATCCTTCCCAAGGTTTGATTTTCTAGCTCTTCCTTTGATTTGGTGAGTCGTCTCAGTATCCTTTCAATAAATCGCCATTGCTCAAGTTAGTCAGATTTGGTTTCTTTTGTTTGCAACAAAGCTCCTTAAATGACAGCCTCGGGAAGTGAAAGTGATTTGCTCAAAGTCACATAGTGAATGATAAAAACTTGACAAGGTGACAGTCTCCTGACCCCCAATCTGGTCTCTGTAGCCAGATGTGTACTCACCCCCCTGACTCCCAAGGTGGAAAACCCCATTCCTTAATGATTCTGAATGAATGAGGCATCACTATGTGAGGCCAACACAAAACTGCGGGTTAAAATGAAGCAAGGGCTTTTCGGCCCCTGAGCATAAAACATACCAACACAATGCATGTTCTTTGCATAGCGCTTCCTCCCCCAGACTTGCTTGAAGACCAAAATGTCCAGAAAAAGAAAGGCTTGCTCTCCTTGTTTTGGCATACTAAACCTGGCAGTATCTTCCTACACGAGGAAGTGATTAACTGTGCTTCAGCTGCGAAGCAGTCAGGGTCCCGTAGGCTTTGCCGTGATAACAAGCAGATCTTGAAACGTCAGTGGTTTGGCGCATAGAAGTATTCTCATTTGTACACGAAGCAGACCACTGGGGCTCCGCTCGCCCTGCAGACTGGGTCCCTTCCACGGGCGCCTTGGAGAGCCGGCTCCTTTCTATCTTGTGGTCCTGCCATCTCATCAGGAGGCCTCTGCGATCACGCTGAAGGTTCAGACCCAGCAAGGGCTTTTCACTTCCTCAACTCAGAGGAGACCATGCACTTCCCTTCTGCTCAAATTGGTTTACCTGGTGTATTTGGTGCCGGCGCCGGATAATTTTGTAACGCATTCCGCCTCCCCATGACACCATTATTTTCGGTAATGGTCATGGCGTAAGGTGGCCAATAAAAATGGCCCAACAGTCGGTGAAAATTTGCTGTGATTTTCATATCACGCCAATAAAAATACAAAGCGAAGAGTAAAATCAGCATCTAGTGCAAAAAAGAAAAGAGTACTAGAACGATACTCGTATTTATATAAAGGTGGTTTTTGAAAAAAGGGAGAAATTGCAACCACATATTGACATGACCCACTAATAAATAATAAAAATAAGATTGGAGTTTCTGACTTTAAGAGTTTTATACATTTGTCAGTGATTCATCAAAATCAGCCACCTATTCATGTTCACCCAGTTGATTGAAAAATACGTGTATTAGGTTCAATTTTAACTTTTTTCCATATGCGATGAGAGATTTACACATAATTGGAAAACATGTTAAACATAAGGGTAAGTTTGGTAGAGACTTAAAGACTCCAGTTTCACAATAAATTGCAGAAATTATAATACTGTCCATGTATTTGTTTCTTTGGTATTGATTCCAATGGCCTTTACATATTTCTGCAGTCAAAAAAATTTTTTTTAATTTTTAATGTTTTTATTTTTGAGATAGAGAGCAAGCACTCGTGCTAGTGGGGGAGGGGCAGAGAGAGGGGGAGGGAGGGAATCCCAAGCAGGCTCTGCATTGTCAGCGCACCGCCTCATGCAGGGCTCGAACCCAGGAACTGAGATCGTGACCTGAGCTGAAATCAAGAGTCAGAAGCTTAACCGACTGAGCCACCCATGTACCCCCCCTCAAAAATTGTTTTAATCACAAATCAAAATGTTAAGTAGTGACATAGCATGAGATTGGTGGTAACTTAAATTCGGAGTCTTTGTCCTCGCAGTCACCGTGCTGTCACGGTTTATTTTGTATCCACTGCTTACAGACAAGGATATGTATGGAGTGCCACAGGGGTGGGAGACAGGAAGTGTCCTCTGAGGAGCTCAAATGATTCCAAACTCTGACAAACTCACTCTTTTTTTTTTTAACGTTTATTTTTGAGACAGAGAGAGACAGAGCATGAACGGGGGAGGGTCAGAGAGAGGGAGACACAGAATCTGAAACGGGCTCCAGGCTCTGAGCTGTCAGCACAGAGCCCGATACGGGGCTCGAACTCACGGACCACAAGATCATGACCTGAGCCGAAGTCGGCCGCTTAACTGACTGAGCCACCCAGGCGCCCCCAAGCTCACTCTTAAAAGGAACTTGTATAGCCGAGTCTGTGTGTCAGGGCTGACTGTCTACCTGGCAGTTCTCCAAATTAACTTCCCTGTACAATATAATGTTTCTTAAAGAATAATAACAAAGTGCTAATTGGAGACTAAGATACATACTATTGAGACACAACAGTAATCACAGTAATTGTTTCCAACTTTAAGAATACCAAAATATTTGTTTTCAGGGAGGAATGATGTATTACTGACACTATTTAGAATTGCCAGAACAATGTGAAAACAGGTTGGTTGTAAATTCTCTCCGGATCTGCATCCTTGTTATACGCGCGCTGGTGGACTGCTTCCGCCTCCATGGTCGTGAGGCACCACTGGCCCGCAGTCCATGGACCAGAACTAGCTACTTGGCTACTTGGCCCTCCTCCCCTGCAAGGGGTCTGGGAAGTGTCGGGGAGCATACTGATTTTCAGTGCTGTGGCTGGGTCAGCCAGCTCTGTGACCCAGATGGGGCAGGACATTTCCAATCGAAGGGGGTGTGTGTGTGTGTGTGTGTGTGTGTGTGTGTGTGTACTCAGAAATAGCTCAGGTGGCCATGGTTTAGACTCTATTGGGTCTGGCAGATCATGAGGGTAGATTCACCTACTTTAATGGACAGGTTTTTCAAATAAGGCCATAGGATCTTTTTCAGAGAGGATTCAGGAAGAACATTACAAAATCATAGCTTTGAGTCAGAGGGATTAATTTTCTGATTGCTTTCTGGGCCTTCCTTTATTCTCAGAATTCAGTGCTACCTTTTGGGGATTGATCATACTCCAGATAAGCTGCATCCTGTCATCTGGAACAGATAAAATTGGGAAAATATGCAGTAATGTAGTGTTTTCAAAATGTGCTTGCTAAGAATCACTTGGGACAAACTTGTTAACTACATAAATTGCCAGACCTTTCCCGCAGGAAATTCTGCGGTAGTTCTGGGTTGGGGCCCAGATGCTGAATCAAACCCTGTTTGATGTTCGAGTTTCCCGGTGTCTGGAGAGAGAACGATTTTTGGCTGTCTCGTCCCGACAAGGCACGTCCCAAACTAACCAGAATCGAGCGTGGTACACAAGGTGTAGTAAGTAACAGAACACATTTTTTCAGGTTGTTTGTGGGGATAGGGGGACAGAGACCTAGAAGGCAGTGCTTTTTAAGAGGACTTGGGGCCAAATATATTAGTTTATATTAATAGTTTAATATATAGTAGTTTAAAGGAATTTTCCAGGTGCTTTCAATATGCATTTCACTACTTCTAAATCAGTAGTTCTCAAATGTTCGTTGTGCGTGGAATCACCTGGGTAGGTTAACGGATAACTGGGGCCCCACTCCCAGGGGTTCTAATTTAATTGCTGTTGGGTGTGGCCCAGGCACTGGATTATTTTTAAGCTCCAAGGTGATTTTAATATTCATCCACAATTGAAATCCGCTCCCTAGATTGAAATTCTGTGATCCATAGTGATAGGCGATCGTTCTGTAAGTGGACAGGCATGCGGTTGATAGAGAGAAGCCACAGGAAATTTAATCAAGGTTTCGCTTGAAACCAGGAGAGACTGGCAGCAAGTTGTGGTGATCCGGGTTTGCATACAGTTTAGGTCAGTGTTCCAGACTCTGAAAATTCTTGGAATAACGGACTTTGAAAAATGCCTGGTACAAAGACGACAGTCAGTGTGAAATCCGTGAATGACAGTAGAATCCGACACCCGGAGGAACTGAAATACTTGATAGTGGACAGAAGAGGGCGCTGTGACACAAAAATCACATCGCATCCCAGTCCCAAAGGAGGTATGAGGTGGGGGAGGGGGGGTTGGCAGGCCAACAAAGGCAGAAGCCCCCTTTGTGAAACCAGGTTTTCTCACCTGATTTGGAATAAGTGATAGAATGCCCGACTAAAAGTAGCTTCATAAGAGGATGTTAATCAGTCTCGGAACTGGAATTTCGGGGTTGGCAGTTGCAGGTTAATCCAGCTGTGTGATATCAGGGCTCTAAATTGGCTCTTCTAGTCTGCGCTTTGCTTTGCTTTGCTTTGCTTTGCTTTGCTTTGCTTTGCTTTGCTTTCCCCTCATGCTCACAAGATGCCTGTCACAGCTCTCGGCTTTCTGTCTTCACACAGTTGCATACAAAAGCAGGAAGAAAGGAGAACTTGCATCTGAACTGCTCTGTCCTCAGAAAAATTCCGTGATGGGGCGCCTGGGTGGCTCAGTGGGTTGAGCGTCCGACTCTTGATTTAAGCTCAGTTCGTGATCCCAGAGTCGTGGGATCCAGTCTGGCGTTGGACTCTGTGCTGAGAGTGCCCAGCCTGCTTGGATTCTCTCTCTGCCTCCCCCCACTCTCCAAATAAATAAATAAGCATTAAAAAGAAGAAGAAGAAAGAAAGAAAAACTCAGTACAAGAATATTTTCTGGAACCCACTCCCCTCAGCCCCGTCAGACTTTCCTTATGTTTCACTGGCTAGAACTAAGTCATATGCCAGCCTCTAAACTAATTGCTGTCAGAGAGGTATAGAGCAACCTCATTGTCTTAGATCATGTTTCATTGCCTGGGACCTGTATGTTGCCATCACATATTTTTGGCAAAGGAAGAGGCAGTGAATATCAGAGGGACTTGCCCAGCCTGGCTAACTCTAGCTTAAGCTAAAAAGATCAGGATGTAACCCTGTTTGTTTTTGCCCTGCGTGGGAGCAGTTTGGCCTCCGAATGTGGATTACTTTGCCCAAGAGATGACTGGGGTGGCGTTGGCAAGAAGCCCGTGAAGACAGAGCGTTGGATACTGAGTTTTGTATAAGTTGGCCAAACTGCTAGCTAGAGGTCACAGCGCATGCATATTATGAACAAAGAGTGATGGAAGACGTGTCCTCACATACGAAGAGACTTCACGGGACGAACCTCGGTCAGGTGGCAGGTTTATTACGGATACCGGTTAAAGGCTGGTTGGGCTGGAAAGATAACAAGATGGATTTTGTCTCATACACACACTCAGAAGCACACCGAGCTTTGGGGGGGAGTGGGTCTTGTTCCTGTTTCGAGATACTTATCGACATACGGAGGAATGTGTGTGGTCAAATGGTTACTTGCGTGACCCTCTGTTCTATTTTGTATGAATGTCATATGGCTCTGAGAAGCCCGTCTGTCTGAACAGAGTCAAGGGAAGATCGTGTCTACGCTGAGGCAACCTGGTACCCAGCCTGAAGCGGGTTGTTGTATATATATGAATAAAGGAATGGAAATCATGCCCTGTGGTTTTATGCTTCTGAGCTTACTCTCAGTAGCAACATTAACACATCGGGTATTACGTTATAAGCGTCTTCTAGCAAGTTTGGGGATAAATCTGATAGATGACTTCTGCCTCACGTTGCTTTTTTACTGAACTGGTTGACAGCTATAAAATGGCATCCTCTCAAATGAAATGTGAGTGAATTCTGGTGACTGCAAAATCTTAAAGACGGCTGTAGTTTTCTTGAAGCTTATCATTTCATAGAGTAGATTTAAATACATAGCAACTTTGATTCATTTTAGAGAATAAGAAATTACCTCTTTAATATTTCTCCCAATACATCCCATGGAACACTAGTTCCACATAATATTTCATGAAAAATTGCTTCATGGTTTTATGATTCCATTGTTTTAATGATTCCACGGTTTTAATAGAAAAGCATGTGTTCAATACGTGATTGATTCAATATCTTCAATATCTTCTTGATATTGTCAATATATGTTAAAATCTTTGAAAAGTTTTACAATAGAGAAAATTGCTTTCTTGATTTCAGTGTTTCCCAGACACATTTAAGAACAGAATGTTTTTCTTGTAATACACCATGAAACAGGCTTTTTAGCACATTTGAGAGATGCTACACTCCTTGATATTTAGGAAAAAAAAGGAAAACATTTTAAGAAATTGTCAATCCAAAAGTCCTAGAGAGATTAAGGTACCAAAAAAAAAAAAAAAAAAAAAAAGCAAAGGACCAGAGGCAGGGAGGCAGGGCACAACAGAAAGTGTTTGCCATAATAGAAATTAGTTCAGTGTAAGGTTTGACATCCTTGCTATGGAAGGGGAAAATGAGGCAGCAAAGGTAAGCAAGGGCCAAGCAGGGTCTTAAATGTTAGGTCAAAGTGTTTGGATTTTGGGTGCCTGGGTGGCTCAGTCGGTTGAGCGTCCGACTTCAGCTCAGGTCACGATCTCACGGCCAGTGAGTTCGAGCCCCGCGTCGGGCTCTGGGCTGACGGCTCAGAGCCTGGAGCCTGCTTCCGATTCTGTGTCTCCCTCTCTCTCTGCCCCTCCCCCGTTCATGCTCTGTCTCTCTCTGTCCCAAAAATAAATAAACGTTAAAAAAAATTAAAAAAAAAGTGTTTGGATTTTATAACGAAACATCAGTCATTGGAGTTTTGGAAACACGAGGATGCCTTCTGTATTTCAAGAGGGTAACTCTCATCAGTATGATGTCTGGATTGGTGGGATGAGACTCATTAAGAAGATAACAGCAGTGGCCCGGATGAGAGATTATGGGCATGATTTTAGGCAAGGGCAATGGGCTACAGAGGAGGGGCCGCTAAAAGAGTTATTGGAGGAGTGGAATCGGCAAACCCTGACGATCAATTGTACGTGAAATGTACATGAAGTTTCTGAAGATGCCTTTGATGTTTCCTTTGTGACTAATTGGGAGAATGGTGGTGTTATTAATTAATGAGGAAGCCCAGAGTATATTGGGTATAGACCAGATAATTCTATTTCCTGCTCAAACCCTTCATGGCTGCTGAATAAAATCTGTCTCCGTTGCTCTCTACACTCCAGCCATAGTGGTTTTTTGGCTTTTCCGTGGCTCTAACCACGTTCACACCTCAGAGCCATTGCATTAGCTGCTCTCTTTCTTCTTGGAATGCTCTTCTCCCAGGCTTCCTGATGGCTTCTTCTGTCCTTTTGTTAGAAAGTGGAGGAGGCAAGAACTATCTCCAGACTGAGAAGCCACTTTGAGACCAAAAAAAAAGACACAAGTCACTCCATACTCCATACCGTTTACACAGAGTTTTTTTTTTCAGGGTAACTGATTGATGGGGGATCAGGCGAACAAATGATCCAAGCACTACACAGTGATTCTCTACCCCCAAACCTAGACCTTAATCCACAAATTTTATAGAGTGAGAGGCATTGTGGTGAGTTCCAAGGATAGTTATTGTAACGTGCGCCACTTTTAGGGAAAATTAGAACGAGCCTTTCCGCATTCTGATCGAGGCACACATTAACCTCCAAGGAGCCTGTAACACGTAGCTCTGAGGGAGGTCTTTGCATGGGCATGAACAAGGTGAAGGGCCAAATATGGAGTCAGTGTCGTCAGCATTTCTACACTTTTCATTCAGGCTTCTGTTTAAATATTATTTAATTTAAGGGGAACGTCTGTCTACTATGACGTTTCACAAAGAATGGTGATGTTGGCCGTGATTTATCACGTTAGGTAGGTACCGTCTTATTTTTCATCTGCTAAAATTTTTTTCAAGGATGGGTTTTTAATTTTACTTAAAATATTTTCACGATTTGTGAAGAAGCTTTTCTCATCTTTTAAAATTTTCCACGGGGATGATGTCAGCAACGTGGCTGAATAAGCCGTCTCTCATCATATCCCCACCTCAACATCCGCAATTTTGCATCTACCCACAGACAGAAGTGCCACTGTGGGAGCTGGGATTCAGCTGGGAACAGCTGGTGTACGTTCTGGGATTCAGAACATACACCAAGGGATCTGGGACGAGTCTTGCCCGCCCGTGAATTACTTTATAGGTATACAGAACTCAGTCTTGAACCTTGTAGGGGCCCACGAACCAGCTCCTGTTCTTCTCAGCCACCATCCTGGAACCCTCGGAGAACACTGCCTTAGGCAGTCACTCACAGACAGGGGAGCCTGTGTTGGAAGTATAGGTCTCCGTTGGAAAAGTTCCAACGCGCCGATGGAGAAAAAAAACAAAAGTGAGTTTGGACCCATTGAAGAGGGTAAGAGGACCAGTTTGACTTTATCCACATCACCCCTCCCCGAGGTGGCACAGCTCAGTGCCAGGTAAGACCTTCTCGACCCATGATTTTTCCTGCTTGGGAAAGCGAGAGCACGAGTGAGTCTCTGCCCTCCCCAGCTGTGTGGCACATTGTCAACGAGGCCTATTTCTGTCTCACGCCACCCAGCAGACTGAATCGTGAGCAGTACTCCTCGGGAGTGGGAAGAGGCTGGGAGAACAGCAAAGAGAACTCTCGAAGGTCATTATAAGGATGTGATGGTGCCGTGTCTTGGACCCCCACCAAGAACACCCCCTTGTTCCATCAAGAGTACAGAATATTGGTTTCCAGGGACTGGGGATGTAGGGGACATGGGGAGATGTCGGTCAAAGGGTACAAACTTCCAGTTATAAGATGAATAATTTCTGGGGATCTAATGTATAACATGATTATAGTTAACAATACTGTATTATATGCATGAACGTGGGTAAGAGAGTTTGTATTTCATGGATCTGGAGTTTTATAAGATGAAAAAGTTTTGGAGATCTGTTGAGCAACAATGCGAATATACTTAACACTGCTGAACTGTACGCTTAAAAATGGTTAATATTGTTATTATTTTTTTACCACAATAAAAAATCTGAAAATTTTCCTAATGGGTTATATTAATAAACTTCAGATAGTCTATGATCCTTGCATTTCAGGGATAAAAAAAATATCGTATATACGGTTGAATGTTACTCAGCCATCAAAAAGAATGGAATCTTGCCATTTGCAATGATGTGGATGGAGCTAGAGAGTATTATGCTAAGTGAAGTAAGTCAGAGAAAGACAAATACTATATGATTTCACTCATGTGGTATTTAAGAAACAAACAGATGAACATATGGGAGGGAGAGAAAAGAAGAAGAGAGAGAAACAAACCATAAGAGACTCTTAAAGCTAGAGAACGAACTGAGGGTTGATGGCGGGAGGCGGGGGGGGGGGGGGGGGGTGGTGGTGGGGGATGGGCTAAATGGGGAGTGAGTCATGAGGGCACTCGTTGTGATGAGCACTGGGTGTTGCATGTAAGTAATGAATCGCTGAATTCGACTCCTGAAACCCATATTGCACTGTGTGTTAATTAACTGGAATTTAAGTAAAAATTTGAAAAGAAAAAACAACCCCCCAAAACCCAATGCTATTCAAATAAAAACTACAGTGATCTATCACCTCATACCTATCAGTGTGATTATTTAAAAAAAGAAAAGATAACAAGTGTTGGTGAGGACAAGCTGGAACAATTTCGCGTTGTTGGTGGGAATGTCAAATGGTACAGCTACTGTGGATAAGAGCATGGAACAGTATAGGAATTAAAACTATGACTACCATATTACCCAGCAATCTCGCTTCTGGGTATTTATGCAAAAGAATTGAGGTCACGAGCTCAAAGAGGTAGTCTGCACTCCCATGCCCATTGCAGCATTATTCACAATGGCTAACGTATGGAAGCAAGTTAAATGCTCATCGACAAATGAATGAATAGAAAAGTGTGGCATTTGCATACGATGGATTATTCAGCATTAAAAAAGGAATCCTACCAGTTGCGATAATATGGGTGAACCTGGAGAACGTTTTGTTGAGTGAAATAAGCCAAAGACTGTGCGATTCCACTTGCATAAGGTATCCAAAGTAGCCCGACTCATAGAAACAGAAGAGAATGGTGGCTTCCAGGGTCTGGGGTGAGGGGGAAATGGGGAGTTGCTCTTCGCAGGTGTAAAGTTCTAGTTAGACAGAATGAATAAATTCTAGAAATCTGCTGTGGAACATTTTACTTACGGTTAACAGTGCTGTGTTATGCACTTAAAAATTTGAGAGGGTAGACCTCACATTAAGTGTCCTTACCAGAATTAAGAACAGCCATTATTAAATATGTTCTACAAACGGCTAGTTTTGTTATTGTTTTACTTGATATTTTTTGTATACGTATGATATTCTATACGATGCACATGTCAGTCTATTGTATATGGCATCTATATCAGCTTATATCTCTGGCATTATCTTTCCGATGTCTGGTTGCCAGAGTAATGCTTGCATTAGAAGATGCTTTGAGGAGCTGTCCTTTGTATGCGTTGGAATGTTTTATATAGCACGGAAATGATATTTTCTTTACAAGTGTGGAGGAGGGTTTCTCAGCTTCGGCACTACTGACATTTTGGGCCGGATGCTTCTTTGCTGTGGTGATCTGTCCTGTGCTCTGCAGGGTGTTTAGCAGTGTCCCTGGCTTTTGCCCACTAAATATCGGTAGGCCCCCTGCCCCTCAATCGTGACAAGCCACAACGTCTCCAGACTTTGCCAAATGGCCTTTGGTGGGGGGGCACCTCCTCCATACACCCACTCACCAGTTGTGAGTCATTGGTGTGAAGGAACTCTACCACTACCTGTCTGGGCCCAGAGCCTCTTTAAGAAGTTTCGAGAATAGTTCCTATCCCTTTCATGATTATTAGTCTTTCAGAGTTTTTTATTTCTTGTGCCAAGTTTGATATCTCTGATATTCTCACAAAACCATTTATTTTATCAATATAATCTCCTTTTTCCATGTTTTCTATTCGATTTTTTTCCTTTGGTTTTCATTACCTTTGCCAGAGGTTTGTCTATATCATTATCTTTTTTGTTTGTTTTGTTTTTACATTTCACAAAGTCACTTCCTATTTCTTACCAAGTACTGGGATACTATGCCATACGAATCGGATGGGACAAGTTCTCTGCCATAATAAATCTCTGAGCTAATTGCAGGATCCAGATTTGCAAACCTCTCGTTACCGTATGATAACTGCGTGGATCGGATACTATGAAAAGACAAGGAGGGCAACTAGTGACTCTAGGGTCAGGGAAGGCTTATCAGAAGCTGGAGCTGAGTCCTGAAAGGTTTGAAGCAAAATCATCTTAGATGCGACTATGCGGAACTGGTTAAACACGTCCCAGGAATTCTAGGGAAGGATAAACAAGGATGGGAAGATGTTGGGAATAGTGTAGGTTTTGGACAGATGTGTGAGTGGTGGAGGTCATTTCAGGTGCGGAAAACTGCAGACCTAAAGCTTTAAAAGGAACACTTAAAAAAACTAAAGTGTCTTTTTCGATTGGAGAGGACAAAAAAGAATGCTTTTGAAAATCTCTAGAATGAGTGACAGGCACGTGTGTGCGCTGTATGAAAATCAGGACGCTGAAGTAGTTAGAGGGCAAAAACATCAAAGTCCGCTTTCAATCGTACTTATTCATTATACGTCTGCACATATCCTACACTTCCCAACTCCCCTTTTCCCTTTATAATGTGTCCTTTTTTTTTTTTTGGAAGTCCTACATCATTTACATAACTGGAGGGACTTTTCTGGTGCCTGGGGCAACTTGGTCTTAATGTAAGAGGAAGCATTCCACACCCCTTAGCCTTAGTGTTCTGGTCATTGTACGTACGCTTCACAAATTACCTTTACGAGGAGTGGTGGCCCTACCTTCGGACCCGTCTGATTACTGGCGCGATTTATAGTCGTATCAGGCAGGGTGCCCCAATGGGAGAGCGAGTCAAGGTCAGGAGCACTGAAGAGAAAAAGGTTGGCGTGATAAGGCCGTAGGAGGAACCTGAGCCGAGGGTTTGGCTTCGTTCCGCCTCTCCAGAGATTTGGGTTACCTGGGTCGTGATCTGGAAACGCGTATAATGCTCTTCCGTCCCCTCTTGTAGTTTTGTCTCCAAAATTGTAATGCGAAACGTTTAGGTCTTTCCTTGTGTTCATGTCGCTAAACGGAACGGCTGAGCGGTATCATGCCTGACCAAGAGGCAAGGGTACCGGCCTTGCTGGGGAATCCCGTGTGGCCTTAAAGAGGTAGGCCAGAAGCGGTGGATCTGCTCAAACTCTCTTTTACTCGGGGAATCACCTGTTCCAAGAGCTAAAAGCCCCCCATTCAGTGTGGGGTGGGGTGGCGCTCTCACTAGCTCTTTGAATGTCCTTTTCCTACGACCGAATGCCTTTTCTCCCGCAGTCCTGTCATTGGGCCCTTATCCATTCTCCAAGCTATCACCCCTGGCATTTATGCTGGGAGACCGTGATTCTTCTCTCCCAGGTAGAGGTTGTCCTCTGTTTTGTGTGGCCCAATGTAACATACATATCCCCGTAGCATTGAACTTACTATACTTCATTGTAATATGTTTCTTTACATACCTGTCTCCCCTAGTAACTAGTATACTCTCTGAAGGAAGGAACTTTGGTGTTAATCTTTGAAGTCGAGTGCCTAGCATGCTTACCGTGAAGTGTTTTGGGAAATGAATTGAGCGTTGCTGTCTCTGCCCACGTACCTGAGTTCTGCGTAACTGTGACATGTTCAGTCTTCAGTGGTAATGGAAAACTTTCCTTTGGCTTAGGGTAAAGACCCCATCTGTGGCCCCAAGTACTTTCTAATAGAACCTAATGTATTATAATTTTCTTTTCCATCTCTGTTTCTTGTGATCTTTTCAGGAGAGAGACTGTACCGGATTCATCTCTGTACCCCCCAGAGCCTAGTATCTACTTGGTTTGTAATCTATATTCAATAAATGTTGGATGGATGGGTGGATGGACAGGTGGACGGGTAGATGATTTTTGGAAATGACATGATTGAACGATGCCTTAGAATTACAATATCTGGATATAATTCCAAGTTCTGTCCATTATTAACTTCGATTTTGAGCAAGTCACTTCACGGTTTGAAGTCTCAGTTTCTCAATTATACAGTAGAAACGACAATATGTATTTGCCTTCCTCGGTGGTTTAGTGTGAAGAGAAAGACCGAAATAAAATAATCGCTGTGAGATTAAAGAAGGCCTTTTAATGGTCTGTGCAAAGTTATGGGTGATTAAAAAAGAAAACAAGCGAAAGAATGACCTAACTTTGTCGTTTCTATGTAAAGCTAGAATAGTATTTTTTTATGTAAGATTTAAAAGTTCTTTTGACCGTGGGACACAACACGCTGATGCTGAGATAGATGAAAGGCAGAATTCTGTTACTTACAGCTCTGAATGAGACAAGGCTGCCAGGCAGGGCCACACACAGCAGGTTGTATTTGGGGACAGGGTAACAGCAAGCTTGGAGCTTCAGAGGGCAGCTTATGTATCACGAGTTGGGTGGGGGTTGCTAGGTTTTGTGGGCTACCTGTGGATTGGCTAATTTGAATAAATTCTAGTACTCCTGGGGGCTTTTCCTAGTTGTGTGGTACCTGGCCCCCTGGGCGGGTAGGGCAGGTACCTAGTGGCCCAGAGTGTGGGAGCCTGATAAGGGAGGTAGTTGGGATGTGGATTTAATTAGCTGTTCAAGAAAGAGAACTGGCTTCTAGCCAGGGCCTCGAAACTGGGTTAAGACAGCCTTTAAAAATATATTAAAGTCTAAGGATCTCTAATGCACATATTTTATTTATAACATCTACATGAGAAATGTTTTTCCCACTGAGACTCCTAGTTTCCATTTAATTCAGTGGGTAATAGATACTGAGGACAGTGTTGGGGATGCTGTCATCTAAACATGTCTAATTCTCACCTCTATTTCACTCAAGCTTCCTGGTAAAACTGAAGCATTATAGACATACCCCAGACTTTGAATTTTAATCCTCTGCTTTCAAAATTCGTTCCTTTTATTAGTTTTCTGATCATACAATACCAAAAAATGCAAGGTTGCTGCTAAGATTGAAGGTAATGTATATAAAGTACCTATCCACAGAGATTTTGACCATTTGGTAATCTTTAACACATACATGGGTCTAGGCAACATTTAACAGTAGCTGCTAAAAAAATTACAAAAGAGAAACAACCTGGAGTGCCTGGGTGGCTCACTTGGTTAAGAATCTGACTCTTGGGGCGCCTGGGTGGCTCAGTCGGTTGAGCGTCCGACTTCGGCTCAGGTCATGATCTCGCACTCCATGAGTTCGAGCCCCGCATCAGGCTCTGTGCTGACAGCTCAGAGCCTGGAGCCTGCTTCGGATTCTGTGTCTCCCTCTCTCTCTGGCCCTCCCCCCGTTCATGCTCTGTCTCTCTCTGTCTCAAAAATAAATAAATGTTAAAAAAAAAAAAAGAATCTGACTCTTGATCTCAGCTCAGGTCTTTCTTTTCTTTTCTTTTCTTTTTTTTTGATAGAGAGAGAGAGTGCACGCAAATTAAGGAGGGGCAGAGAGAGAGAGGATGAGAGAGAATTTTTTTAATATGAAATTTATTGTCAAATTGGTTTCCATACAACACCCAGTGCTCATCCCAACAGGTGCCCTCCTCAATATCCATCACCTACCCTCCCCTCCCTCCCACCCCCATCAACCCTCAGTTTCTTCTCAGGTTTTAAGAGTCTCTTATGGTTTGCCTCCCTCCCTCTCTGTAACTTTTTCCCCCTTTCCCTCTGCCATGGTCTTCTGTTAAGTTTCTCAAGATCCACATATGAGTGAAAACATGGTATCTGTCTTTCTCTGCCTGACTTATTTCACTTAGTATAATACCCTCCAGTTCCATCCACGTTGCTACAAAAGGCCAGATTTCATTCTTTGTCATTGCCAAGTAGTATTCCATTGTGTATATAAACCACAATTTCTTTATCCATTCATCAGCTGATGGACATTTAGGCTCTTTCCATACTTTGGCTGTTGTTGAAAGTGCTGCTATACACATTGGGGTACAAGTGTCCCTCTGCATCAGCACTCCTGGATCCCTTGGGTACATTCCTAGCAGTGCTATTGCCGGGTCATAGGGTAGATCTGTTTTTAATTTTTTGAGGAACCTCCACACTGTTTTCCAGAGCGGCTGCACCAGTCTGCATTCCCACCAACAGTGCAAGAGGGTTCCTGTTAATGAGAGAGAATCTTAAGCAGGCTCCACACCCAGTCCAGGGCTTGATCTCAAAACCCTGAGGTCATGACCTGAGCTGAAATCAAGAGTCAGATCCTTAACCAACTGAGCCACCCGGGCGCCCCAATCTCAGCTCAGGTCTTGATCTCAGGGTTGTGAGTTCAGGCCCCGTGTTGGGCTCCACACAGAGCCTACTTAAAAAACAAACAAATAAACAACCAAAAGAGGAACAACCTGAGAGATGACACCCCCAGATAGAAGCGCCTATAAAATCATCTTGTGAAAGAAATACCAATGAACAGGAAATACAGAAGGCAGAAGAATATAATAAAATCAAATGGATAAAATCAGCAAAACCCAGACAGTAGGGAACTTTTCAGGGAAAAAGTATTAGCTTCCTATGGCTGCTGTAACAAATATCCAGATAATTGTAGCTTTGAAAAAATAGACATTTGCTTTGTCACAATTCTGGAGGCTAGAAGTTTTAAATAAGTATCACTGGGCTGAAATCAGGGCATCAGCAGGGCCCCATTCTCCCCAAAGGTTCCTTGTCTCGTCTAGCTTCTGGTGGCTGCCAATATTCCTTGTTTTGTGGCCACATTATTCCAATCTCTGTTGTCTCTGGCATATCGGATTCCCTTTTGTGTGCGTAAAATCTCTCTCTGCCTCTCACTTGTAAGGGCGTTTGTGATTATGTTTAGAGATTGCCCAGATAATCTAGGATAATCTCCCTTTGCCAAGATTTTAATTTAATGGTATCTGCAACCCCTCCCCCCCCCCTTTGCCATATAAGCTTACATTTTAGGTTTCCACAGATTAGGATGTGTGTATCTTTGACAGGAAGTATTTTTCAGCCTACCACAGAAAACAATCCACTTTTCTATTAAAAAAAGAGGGAAAGAATGGAGGTGGAAACTATAGATTATAAGAGATTGGGGGTGCCTGGGTGGCTCAGTCAGTTAAGCATCCAACTCTTAATAATCAGTTCAGGTCATGATCTCATGGTCTGTGAGATCAAGCCCCACGTTGGGCTCTGTGCTGACAGTGAGAAGCCTGCTTGCCATTCTTTCTCTCCCTCTCTCTCTCTTCCCCTCCCCTGCCCACACCCTTTTTCTTCCTCTCTCTATCTCAAAATAAAGTGAAAAGAATAAAACAAAAAAATTAATAAAATATTTTGAACTAAATGAAAATGAAGATACCATTTATCAAAATGTGTGGGATGCAGTGAGAGCAGTTTTTAGAGGGAAATTTATAGCATTGAATGAATATATTAAGAAGAAGAAGAAGAAGAAGAAGAAGAAGAAGAAGAAGAAGAAGAAGAAGAAAGATCTAAAATCAATAATCTAAATTTCTACCTTAGGAAACTAGAAAAAGAAAAAAATTAAATCCAAAGTAAGCAGAAGAAAAGGATTAAAAGTTCTGCAGATCCAAGAGTAAATGACAATAATATGAAGTACACACACAAGTAGATGCTTTATAATTACAGTCTCATGTTCTTATTAGGCATTTCTTGAAAATATCATAAGTACAATTTGAGATTAAGTATAGACAAGGTTGTGAAAATATTACAATAATGAAAATGTAAAACCCCTTTACTATTCTAAAAAGCACAAGGAAATTGAAGAACAGAATGATTTTTTTGTGTAATTGATTTCTTGTCTCCAAACTCAATAGGAGCCTTGTCTGAAGCATTCCTCTACCAAAATGTCAAGTTGAGGTTAATGACAATTATTTATTGATTTTCTATATATATCTGGCACTATGCTTTGTGCTTTACATGTATTCTATGTTAAACAACAACTTTATTGAGTTACTATGGCTATTTTCCTCATTGTGCTGAGTATAGAATCTAGAATCTTTTATCTCAGCAGGCTGTAGAAATAAGAATATTTCAGCATCTGCTAGGTTTATGAAAAAGGCACTACAGATTTTACTGTTGTGTTTAATCATTTATGGATCTCAGCTTAACTTCTGTCTCTTGCTGGAGAAAGGAGAGACTGTGGAGTACTCAGTTAAAAAAAAAAAGAATTAGGGCAATGATCAGTGAAATTGGAAACAGGTAATTAGTGAAGAAAATCAATGAAACCAAATGCTACATCTTGTAAAGATCAATAAAATCTATAAGCCTCTAGCCAGGCTAAATACAAAAAAGAGAAAGATAATACAAATTACTGATATCAGAAATGAAAGAGAAGACATTACTGTAGGAACCATGGGAATTAAAAGAATAATGAAGGAATACTCTTAATAACTCAGTGCTCACAAATTTGATAACCAGATGAGATGGACCAATTCCTTGAATAACACAATCTGTGAAGACTCACAGTGGGAAAAATAGGCAATCTGAATAGGCCTATATCTATTAAAGAAATTGAATCAATAATTAATAAACTTCCAAAAGGGAAAGCACTGCACCAGATAGACTCACTGGTGAATCTTACTAGACAGTTAAGGAAGAAATTATTACCAATTGTCTATAGTCTCTTTCAGAGGATAGAAGCAGAGGGAATACTTCCTAACTATGAGGCCAGTGTTATTCTAATACCAAACCAGACAAAGGCATTATAAGAAAAGAAAACTACAGACTAATGCCTCCCATGAACATGCAGAAATCCTCAACAGAACATTAGCAAATCAAAATTTCTAAAAGTATATAAAAGAATTACGCAACATGACAAAATGAGATTTATCCCAGGCATGCAAGGCTAATTCAGCATGTAAAAATAAATTAATGTAATCCATCACATCAACAGACTAAAAGATCACATGATTCTATCAATAGTTGCAGAGAAAGCATTTGACAAAATTCAACATTCATTCAGGATAAAAACTCTCTGGAAACTAGGAATAGGTGGGAACTTTCTCAACTTGATAAAGACTATCTACAAAAAACCCTAGAGCGAACATCATAATTAATGGTGGGAAACTGGAAGTTTTCCCACTAAGATAGGTACAAAGCAAGGATGTACCCACTTACCACTCCTTTTCAACATCATACTGAACTTGCTAATGCAATAAGGCAAGAAGAGGAAATAGAAGATATACATATTGGGAAGGAAGACATAAAATTCTTTGTTTGCAGAGGATATGACTATATAGAAAATCTGAAAGAACCGACAGAAAGCTCATGTAATTAATAAGCAATTACAGCAAAGTTGCAGGATACAAGGTTAATATACAAAAGTCAATTGGTTTCCTATATGCCAACAATGTACAAGTGGAACTTGAAATTAAAAACACAATACTATTTACATTAGCACCCAACCAAATGAAATACTTAAATATAAATCTAACCAAATATGTACAAGACTTAAAGGAAGAAAACCGCAAAAACTCTGATGAAGTAAATAAATAGATATTCCATAATCATGGGTAGGAATACTGAATATTATCAAGATGTAGTTCTTCCCAATTTGATCTATAGAGCCAATGCAATCCCACTCAAAATCCCAGCAAATTATTTTATGGATATCAGCAAAGTGATTCTAAACTTTATGTGGGGAGGCAGCCTCTATCACCTCAGGAGGGTCTCTAGTTGGTAGTAAGAAGATCTCGGTTTTACGAAGAGATGAATTCTTCCGAAAACAATGTAAGCTTGGAAGAAAATTTTCCAAAGAAAAATGCAAGCTTGGAAGAAAATCATGAGCCCCAGGAATGAATGCTGCCTGGCCAGCACCTTGATTGTACCCTGTGAGAGATTCTGAAGCAGAGGACCCATTTGAACCATGCCTTGATTCCTGACCCGTGGAAATCGTGGTGGAATAAATGTGTATTGTTTGAAGCACTGAGTTTATGATAGTTTGTTACAGTGAAATATGAAACTCATATAGCCATCCTCTGAGTTGGCTCCTGAGTTGTTAGTTCCTTTTTTGCCAGTGATTTCCATGTTGTTTTGATAAATAGATTATCCTCTGAACCTTGCTGCACAATGTGATGATTGGTTGAGTTTTCTGGATCAGGGCTTTGTCCCCCGACACTAAGCATCATTAGATGCAGGCTGCCGCCAGGGAAGGGCCGTAATTTGGGGCAAGGTGGCTTCTTTATATCAAGGTCTATTCCCAGAGAGAGACTTCATGGAGAGCCATTGGCAGCCCCTACTCCTGCAAATGAGGGAAAGAGTGGCTTGATCCTGATGGGGGTATCTGGCTAGAGAACCGTACCATGCACTACGATTTGTAAAGTCTGTGATTGTAGAATGTGTTGTAGTTAAGGAGGTTTTCTCTTCAAGCTTAATAGCTTTTCAATAGAACACTTAAAACAGAACGAACCATTTAACTATATTTTTTTCAGACAATAAATATTTATGGAATGTTTACTATGCCAGGCACTATGATAGGCACCGTGGATACAACCATAAACACTACACAGTTGAAAGTATAAAACCATCCCCTTCGGTCCTGCCAGATGGAGACTGTGAATTAGAATCATCCTTGACTTAGAATTTAGTCATTATAAACATTGCTTTGAAAGCTTCAGTCGTATCTTTCTGTAGTTGAGGGAAAGGCCATTAAGAAGTGTATGGCTCAGCAATCACATTATTTTCCACTCCCAATCAGCTAAAAAAATCTGGAAGGGAAGAAGGTATCAGGGAGATGACGAGAAGAAACTAGCACTTCTCTGTATAATCTCATGAACTAGCTATTCTCTGATAGGTTGAGACTGTACTATCCTTGAGAATGAATGATTGGTTGTTTTCTTCCTATGGTTGGTTTTATTTAGCTGTAACTTACATACAATAAATTTCACGAATTTTAAGTGTGCAATTTGATGAGCTTTGATAAATTGCTCTAATTGTGTAACTGCCACGAAAATCAGGGATGGTTCATTTTCGTAACCTCCCCAATTTTCTGGTGCTCTCTTTAGTTTATCTTCTCCCCACTGGTCAGATTTTTGTCATGGTGATTTTGCCTCTTCTATAATATCGCATAAATAAAATCATATAGTATATGGCCTTTTGTATCTGAAATTTTTTCACTTAGCCTATCCTGAAGATGCATCAACAGAGACCTGTATGTAATTATTTATATAAGTGTTATTCACGATAGGCCCAAACTGGACACAACCCAAATGCCCGTTGAGAGGGGAAAGGGGAAAGGAACTGTGTTACACTCACAAGTGTAATACTGCTCAACAATGAAATGGACAAACAACTGATAAACACAATAAGGGTCTGCTATTTTATGTGTATACTAACTTGTGGGGGTTTTACTGCTAAATTTAATTTACAAAGTAAGAGAAGGAAATTATTCCGTGTCTATGCAGCCAAGCATCCAAACGGGCTTGATGCTGAGCAGGCAAGAGGTGACAAGTAGATTCCATTCTTCTTTCCGGAGAGTGATACCTTTTGCTAATCTGTCTGTAGCCTCGTGATTTCTTTCGTTATGTTTATTTCTTTTTTTAAAATTTTTTAAATATATTTTTTTATTTTGAGAGAGAGCACATGCGAGTTGCAGAGGGGCAGAGAGAGAGGGAGAGAGAGAATCCCAAGCAGGATCCGTGCTGTCAGTCTGCCCTGACAGCCCCATGTGGGGCCTGATCCCACAAACCGTGAGACCATGACCTGAGCCAAAATCGAGAGTCGGATGCTTAACCGACTAAACCACCCAGGCACCCCAACTTCTCTTTCTTATGACCAACATGTACTCTTTTGTGAGTTGACTTGGCAGGATCAGGGAAGAGCCAGACTGACAAATGCAACGTCCACTATGAGAGTCTGAGACATAACATTGGTCACTGGTGTGAGAATGGATTCAGCTGTAACAAGCGTCTTAAGTGTAGCCACACAGATCGACTGAGTTTACTTATGGAACTCTATCCTGTGAAAATAGAAATGCAATCCAGGGTTATTATGGTGATGTTCAATGCACTTTTATCTATTTATTTTATTTTATATTAGGGTTCACGCTTGGAGTTGTGCAGTTCTGTGGGTGTTGACAAACTCATAATGTCACGTAGCCCCCATTATAGTATCATACAAAATAGTTTCACTGTTGTAAAAATCCCCGCGCTCTGCCTGTTTATCCCTTTGCCTCTCACCCCTCGACCCCTGGCAATCACTGATCGTTTTTAAAGTATTTTTTTAATGTTGATTTATTTTTGAGAGAGAGAGTGAGAGAGAGGGCGCACACAAGTGGCGGAGGGGCAGAGAAAGAGGCAAACACAGAGTCCAAAGCAGGGTCCAGGCTCTGAACGGTCAGCACAGAGCCCGACATGGGGCTCGAACTCACAAACCACGAAATCGTGGCCTGAGCTGAAGTTGGACGCCTAACCGACTGAGCCAGCCAGGCGCTCCTCACTGATCTTTTCTGACGTCTATATAGTTTTGCAACCACAGAATGTCATGCAGGGGGAATAATACAGTACCTTTCTCAGATTGGCTCTTTTCGCTTAGCAATATGCTTTTACTGCTCCTCCATTTCTTTGTGTGGCTTAATAGTTCATTTCATTTTATGGATGAATATGATTGCATTGTACAGATGTTTAGCCATTCACCTATTAAAGGACACTTCGGTGGCTGCCAGTTGGGGGCAATTGTGAATAAGGCTGCTACAGATACTCGTGTCCACTTTTTGGTGTGCCTGTAAGTTATCAAGTCAATTGGGCTAAATCTGTAAGAGTACAAATGTCATACGGTAAGAGTGTGCTTAGATTTTTAGGAAACTGCCAAACTGTCTTCCAAAGTGGCTGTACCAGTTTGCATCCCACCCCCCCACCCCCCCCACCGCCAGCAGTGAAAGTTCCTGCTGCTCCACGTCCTTGTCAGTGTTTATGTTGTCCGTGTTTTGGATTTTAGCCATTCTGACAGGTGTGTAGTTGTATCTCATTGTTTTAACTTGCAAATCCCTAACATACGGTGTTGAGCATCTTCATATGGCTTATTTGCCATATGGGTATCTCTTTGTTGAGGCGTCTGTTTAGGTATTTTGCCCACGTTTTGATTGGGTTTTTAGTTTCCATACTGGTGAGTTTTAGGAATTCTTTAAATATTTGGGATGCAAGTCTTTTATCAGTTATGTGTTTTGAAAATATTTTATCCTAATCTCTGAATTTTGTCCCATTCTACTAACATTGTCTTTCCCGGAGAAGGAGATTTTAGTTTTAATGAAGTCCAACTTACTAATTTTTTTCTTTTATGGATCCTGCTTTTGGAATGACATGTGAAAATTCATTGCCAAACCCAAGTTCACCTGAATGTTCTCCAGTGTTGTCTAGTTTTATAGTTTTGTGTTTTTACATTGAGGCCTATGACCCATCTTCTGCTAATTCTGGTGAAAGGGATCAGACGGATTAGGTATGCGTTGAGACTCATTATTTTTACATGTGGATGTCCAGCTGTTCTAGCACCATTTGTTGAAAAGGCTTTTTTCCCCCTCCACTGCGTTGAGTTTGCTTCTTTGTCAAAGATCAATTGAACATATTTGTTTGGATCTATTTCCGGGCTCCCTAGTCTGTTCAGTGATCATTTTTCTATTATTTCAGCAATACCACACTGACTTGATTACTGTAGCTTTAAAAGAAGTCCTGACCCGAATAGACATTTTTCCAAAGAAGACATCCAGATGGCCAACAGACACATGAAAAGATGCTCAACATCACTCATCATTGGGGAAATACTTATCAAAACCATGATGAGATACCACCTCACACCTGTCAGAATGGCTAAAATTAACCACACAGGAAACAACAGATGTTGGTGAGGATGCGGAGAAAGGGGAAACCTTTCACACTGCTGGTGGGAATGCACACTGGTGCAAGCACTCTGGAGAACAGTGTGGAGGTTCTGCAAAAAATGAAAAATAGAACTACCCTAGGACCCAGCAATTGCACTACTAGGTATTTATCCAAAGGATACAGGAGTGGTGTTTCAAAGGGGCACATGCCCCCCAGTGTTTATAGCGGTGCTATCAAAAATAGCCAAATATGGAGAGAGTCCAAATGTCCATCAATTGATGAATGGATAAAGAAGATGTGTATATATGTGTGTGTGTGTGTGTGTGTGTGTGTGTGTGTGTATACACAATATACACATACAATATATGTGTATATTGTGTATATACAATATACATGTATACACAATATACACAATATACAATACATATATACATATACATACATATATACAATGCAGTATTACTTGGCAATCAAAAAGAATGAAATCTTATCATTTGCCAACAACCTGGATGGAGCTATACAATATACACGTATACACAATATACACAATATACAATACATATATACATATACATACATATATACAATGCAGTATTACTTGGCAATCGAAAAGAATGAAATCTTATCATTTGCCAACAACCTGGATGGAGCTAGAGTGTATTATGCTAAGCGAAATTAGTCAGAGAAAGACAAATACCATATGACTTCACTCATGAAACACAACAGGTGAACATAGGGGAAGGGAAGGAAAAATAAGATAAAAACAGGGAAGGGGACAAACCATAAGCGACTCTTAAATACAGAGACAAACCAAGGGTTGCTGGATGGGTTTGGGGTGGGGGGATGGGCTAATTGGGCAAGGGGCATTAAGGAGGGCGCTTGTTGGGATGAGCACTGGGTGTTATATATAGGTGATGAATCACCGAATTCTGCTCCTGAAATCATTATTGCACTATATGTTAACTAACTTAGATGTAAATTTAAAAATAATACATTTGAAAAAATGAAAAAAGAATACTACATGGTATAAGACTCCTTATCTTAGAAAAAAATAAAGACTCCTACTATTATGGTATTGTTATGAATGGGTTTCTTTATGTTTGTGACTAATTGAGTTCTATATTTGGGTGCTCCCACTTGGGGGCCTAAATATTCACAATTATTAGATGTTCTTGATGGGTCGAACCCTTAATTATGATAGAATGCCCTTCTTCATCTCTTGTTACAGTCTTTACTTTGAAGTCTAGATTGTATGATATAAGTATGGCTACTCTGACTTTTAAAAAAAATTTTTTTTAACGTTTTATTTATTTTTGAGACAGGGAGAGACAGAGCATGAACAGGGGAGGGTCAGAGAGAGGGAGACACAGAATCTGAAACAGGCTCCAGGCTCTGAGCTATCAGCACAGAGCCCGACGCGGGGCTCCAACTCACGGACCGCGAGATCGTGACCTGAGCCGAAGTCGGCCGCTTAACCGACTGAGCCACCCAGGCGCCCCTACTCTGACTTTCTTTTGACAACCATCAGCATGCGAAATGGTTCTCTGTCCCCTCACTTTCAATCTGCAGGCGTCCTTACATCTAAAATGCATCTCTCATAGGCAGTATACGGATGAATCGTGTTTGTTTGTTTGCTTTTAACAATTCTGCTACCCTATGTCTTTTGATTGAAGCATTTAGTCCATTTACATACAAAGGGATTATTGAAAGATATGAATTTAGTGCTTTTTTGTTATCTGTAGATTTGGTGTTTCTGGCGATATTCTCTGGCCCTTTGTAGTCTTTGCTACTTTGGCCTTTTTTTTTTTTTCTCCACTCAGGGAGTCGTCCTTAAAATTTCTTGCAAGGCTGCTTTAGCGGTCACATACTCCTTTAGTTTTTGTTTGTCTGGGAAAGCCTTTTTCTCTCCTCCTATTCTGAATGACAGCTTTGCTGGATAAAGGATTCTTGGCTGCATATTTTTCCTATTCAGCATGTTGAATATTTCCTGCCACTCCCTTCTGGCCTGCCAAGATTCAGTAGACAGGTCTGCTACTACCCTTACGTGTCTACCCTTGTAGGTTAAAGACCGTTTGTCCCTAGCTGCTTTCAGAATTCTCTCTTTATCTTTGTATTTTGCAAGTTTCACTATGATATGTCGTGGTACTGACCTATTTTTGTTGATTTTGAAGGGAGTCCTCTGTGCCTCTTGGACTTAGATGTCTGTTTCCTTCCCCAGATTAGGGAAGGTCCAGCTATAATTTGTCCAAATGAACCTTCTGCCCCATTTTCTCACTCTTCCTCTTCTGTGACTCCTACGATACAGATATTGTTTGTTTCATGGAATCACTTCATTCTCTAAGTCTACCCTTGTGATCTAGTAATTTCCTTTCCTCCTTTTTTTCAGCTTTGTTATTTTCCATAATTTTATCTTCTATTTCAACTGTTCTCTCCTCTGCTTCTTCATTCCTTGTTGTGACTATACCCAGTTTATTTGACATCTCAGTTATAGCTTTTATAAATTCATCCTGACTAATTCTTAGGTCTTTGATCTCTGCCGCAAGGGTTTCTCTGGTGTCCTCTGTGCTTTTTTTCAAGCCCAGCTAGCAGTTTTATGACTGGTGTTCTGAATTCTTGTTCACATGTATTGTTTATATCAGTTTTGAGGAGGTCCCTGGTTGTGATTTCTTGACCTTTCTTTTTGGGAGAATTTCTCTGTATTGTCATTTTGGCTAAGTTTCTGTCTTCTGCATATTTTAAAATCTTGTTTTGTTTCCTGTACTTGAGAGTACTACTATATTAAAAAGTGGTCATACACCGTCCAGGTCGTTTTTGGTGTCTCGGTGTTTTTGGTCCTTGCTTGCAGTCGGGGAGTGTTTGGAACTTTAACTAGGTGTGATTTGATTTGTTTGTTGATGTAACCTTGGGGAAAAAGGGGGTGGGGAGCCTGATCCCGAGAAAAAGAGAAAAGGAAAGGGAACGACAACAACAACAGAACAAAGAATCAGAGCCGCTATAAGACTGGTTCCAAAGAAAAAGAAGGGAAAATAAAAGCAAAAAAGAAAAAAGCAGAAGAAAAGAAAAGGGAAAAAGAATAGAAAAGCCTGATCCAAAAAAAAAAAAAAAAAGAGAGAAGGAAATGAAAAAAAAAGAAAGAAAAGAAACTGTGAGCCTTATTCCAAAAGAAAAAAAGGAGGGAAAGAAAGGAAACAGAGGTGTCTCGGTGTCTGGGAGGTGCTGCCTGTGCTTGTCTGGAGGACAGACCAGCTGCGTTGGCTCCGGCAATGTTGCCCCAGTAAACAAGCAGTTGCCAGGCGCGGAGGGGCAGAGTGTGTTTTAGGCAGGGCCTGCCTCCCCTGGGGGCCGCCGTGCTGCCCTCTGAAGTCCCCGCGTGTTGGCGTTGAGGGAAAACGGTGCCACCCCGATCTCACCTCCCTGGACCAAGGATTTCAACCCACGCTGCTCAGGCAGCCCTCACAGAATAGCAAGGGCAGTCGGCTCATGCTGCACCACAATTATCCTGCATTTTTTCTTTGGCGCATGACTGGGATTTAAAACCCAGTCTTAAAGGACCCGGCACATTGTGGATCTGCTCTCCTCCTCCAGACCAAAGCCGCTCCACCCTCCTGACGAAAGGCCTTTGGCTGGCACCTGCAGGGTCTTTTTGGGGGGGGGGGAGGCACTAAACCCTCTTCCAAAAGTACTCCAGGAAGGGGACTCTTCTCTCCCAGCGCACCCTGAAGATCCCTACACCATGCTGTGAACTCTGGGGCCAGCTCCCTCTTCCCCAGGAGCACATGCCATGGATCTGCTCCAAAGTTGTGCACTTCCAAAACCTCAGGGTTTGAGCTCCTAAAGCTGTTTGCAAAAAAGAACCGGGACACTAAGTACTCTTTGCTCCCCAGTTCGTGGTGCAGAGAGGTCTTCCTCTTTGCTAACTTGATCCTGCACTATCTCAAGGCCTCTCTCTCCCTTTTATCTTTCCATGGAAACGTTGCCCTTCCCTCTGCGGTACCTCCATCTTTCTCTCCCCAATTCACATCCACACACCTTGACCTTTCCAGCTCTCTTCCTCCAGTCTTGGAGATCTTTCTGCAGATCAATGTCTTGAGTTTTCCAAGTGATCTGACCTCAGTGTAGCTGTGTTTGAAGGACGAGGAAAGCCCAGGGTCCTTCTACTGCTCTGCCATCTTAACTGCTCCAAAAAACAGATCTTTAAATACAGATAACAAACTGGTGGTTGCCAGAGGAGAGGTGGGTGAAGGGATGGGTGAAATATGTAAGGGGACTAAGAGTCACCAACAGTCGCTAACAGTCACCAAGATGAGCACCAAGAAATGTATAGAATTGTTGAATCTTTGGATTGTACACCTAAAACTAGTATAACATTGTATGTTAATTAAACTTCAATAAAAGAGATAAGATAAGTCTCAAAGTCAGATTGTTAGTCCTCCAGCTTTGATCGTCTTCAATATTATGTGGACTATTTGGAGTCTTTTGCCTTTCCATACAAACTTTAGAATCAGTCAACATCCACAAGTAACTTGCTGGGATTATTACAGGGATTGCATTAAATCTGTACATCATTTAGGAAGAACCGCCATGTTAACAGTATTGAATCTCCCTCTCTGTGGCCATGGAATATCTTCCCATTTATATAAATCCTTAAGTTCTTTCATCAGATTTTTGTAGTTTTTCTCATATACATCTTGTATGTATTTTGTTAGATTTATACCTAAGTATTTCCTTTTTTTCATACTAAAGTAAATGATGTTATGTTTTTAATTTCAAATTACAACTGTTCATTGCTGGTATATAAAAAAACAATTGACTTATATATATTAACCTGTATCCTGCAACCTTGCTATAATTGCTTATGAGTCCCCATTTTTTTTTTTTTTGTTATTGCTAATTCTTTGGAATTTCTTACAGAGACAGTCTTATAACCTGTGAACAAAATTTATTTCTTCCTTCCCAATTTACATACCTTTTATTTCCCTTACTTATTGCATTAGTTAAGATTTCCAGTACAGTGTTGAAAAGGAGCAGTGAGAGAGAACATGCTTGCCTTGTTCCCCAAATTGGGGGGAAAGCATCTAGTTTCTTATCATTAAGTATGATGTTGCCTGTAGGTTTTTTGTAGGTACTTCTTATGAAATGAAGGGGTTTCTCCTTTAAGTATGCGGAGAATTTTTGTCCCAAATAGGTGGATTTTGTCAATATTGTTATGCCGTTATGGATATGATGATAGGATTTCTCTTATTTAGCCTATTGATGTGAAGAATTACATTCATTGATTTTGCAATGTTGACCAGCCTTGTGTACCTGGAATAAATTCCACTTGGTTATAGTGTGTAATTCTTTTTATACATTGTTGGATTCAATTTGCTAATATTCTGTTGGGTATTTTTGCATTTATGTTTATGAGAGATATTGGCCAATTATTTTTCTTTCTTGTAATGTCTTTGTCTTTTTTTTTTTTTTTTGGTATTAGGGTAATGCTGACTTTATAGAATGAGTGGGGAAGTATTTCTTCTGCTTCAATTTTTTAGAACAGATTGGAGAGAATTACTCATTTCTTCCTTAAATACTTACTAGCATTCACCAGTGAAACTGTCTAAGCCTGCTAGTTTCTTTTTAGGGTGGTTATTAATTATTGATTCCATTTCTTTAATAGATATAAGCCTTTCAGATTGTTTCTCCTTTTGTGAGAGTCTATAATTTGTGTCTTTCGAAGAATTGGCCCATTTCATCTGGTTCTCAAGTTTGTGGGCATAGCTTTCTTGCTAATATTCCTTTGTAATTCTTTTAATGTTTAGGTGACCAGTAGTGTTGGCCCCTTTCCTTCTTGATATTAATAATTTGTCTCCTTCCTTTTACAGGCATTAGTAAAAGCCATGCAAAGGCACCTCAGGGAATTACATCCACCCCACCCCACCCCCCACCAAAAAGAAAAAAACACAGGAACTCAAACAGATATTTATATACCCATGTTCATAGCAGAACTGTTCGTAATAGCCCCAAGGTAGAAGCAACCCGAGTGTCTTTCTGTGGATGAATGGATAAACAAAAGGTGGTATATACATACAATGGGATATCATTCAGCTTTAAAAAAGGAAATTCTGACCCATGCTACAACTCAGATGTACCTTGAGGTCATTATGCTAAGTGAAATAAGCCAGTCTACAAAGGAACAAATATTGCACGATTCTACTTTTACGAGTTACCTAGAATGGTCAGATTCTTAGACACAGAGAGTAGATTCGAGGTTACCAGGGAATAGGAGGAGAAGAGAAGAAGGAATGATCTTTAATGGGTAGAGTTTATATTGGTGGTGGTAGCCTTGGGCTGAGGGAAGGAGAAATGGGGAGCTACTGTTTTGTGGATACAGTTTCAGTTTTGCAAGGTGAAAAGACTTCTGGAGATGGATGGTTGCACAACAGTGTGACTGGACTTAACTGTACCCTTAAAAATGGTTAAGATGGTAAATTTTATTATGTGTATTTTACCACAATAAGAAGAGTTAAAAAAAAATCATATGTGTCTCTTTTTTTCTTGATTAGACTGTATAGAGATTTATCAGTTTTACTAACCTCTCAAAGATTTGAATCAGCTTTTGATTTTGTTGAATTTCTCTATTGTTTTTCTATTTAAACTTTCAGTGATTATTGCTTTAATATTTATTATTGAATTTATTTTGATTACTTTAGATTTAATTTACCCCTGCTTTTCTAGTTTACTGAGTTAGAAGCTTAGAGGATTGATTTTAGGTCTTTCTTCCTTCTTTCCTAATATGTGTACTTAAGGCATTACATTTCCCTTTAAGCCCTGCTTTCACTACATCTCACAAATTTGGTAAGTTGTATTTTCAAATTAATTTTGTTTAGAATATTTTTATTTTTCTCCTGAGACTTCTTTGATCCTTGTGCCACTTAGAAGTATGCTGTTCAGTCTCCAAATATTTGGGGAAGTCTTTCTGGTACTGATTTCTAGTTTAATTCCATCGTTGTTTGAGAGCATGCTTTATATGATGTCTATCTTAAAAAATTTGTTAAGGTGAGTTTTATGGCCCAGAATTTCATCTGTCTTGGTAAATGTTCTGTGTGAGTTGGAGAAGAATGTGTGCTCTTCTGTTGTTGGCTGAAGGAAGTAGTCTATAAATGTCAATTAGATCCAGATGATTGATGGTGTGGTTCAGTTCAACTATATCTTTCCTTATTTTCTGCCTACGAGATGTATGAATTACTGATAGAAGGGTATTGAACTCTCCACCTTTAAAAGTGGATTCATCTATTTCTTTTTGAAGTTCTGTCAGTTTTCGCCATGCATGTATATTGGTATCTTGACACTTGATGGTTGGTGCATATACATTAAGGATTCTTATGTCTTCTTAGATAATTAACCCTATTGTTAGTGTTGTTTCATTTATTCCTGATGATTTCCTGTGCTCTGAAGTTTCCTTTGTCTGAAATTAATATAGCTGTTCCAACTTCTTTTGGTTACTGCAAATACCATGGCATATTTTACTCTATTCATTTACTTTAATCTATCTGTATTTTTATATTAAAGTGAGTTTCTTGAGGGCAACATACAGTTGGGTTGTGTTTTTGATCCACGTTGACAATCTCTGTCTTTAAATAGCACAGACCGTTGATATTTATAGTGCTTATTTATATACTTTGGCTTATATATATAATATTTGTAATTGTTTTCTATTCATTGATTCATTGCTCTATGCTTTGTTTCTTTTCGTCTCTCATTTTCTGCCTGCCCATTCTTTAATTGAACATTTTGTGTGATTCTATTATTTTTCTTTTCTTAGCATAACGGTTACATTTATTTTTATATTTTTAGTCCTACCCTAGATTACAATATACATTTACAACCAATCTAAGTCCATTTGTACTTCACATGATAGTGCAGGCACCTTATTATAGAGTATTCTCAATTCCTCCCTCTGTCCCCCATAACTTTTTTTTAAGTTTATTTACTTACTAATTTTGAGAGAAAGAAAGAGAGAGCAGGGGAGGGGCAATTCCAAGCAGGCTCTATGCTGTCAGAGCAGAGCCCAAGTGGGGCTTGAACTCACAAACCATGAGATCATGACCTGAGCAGAAATCAAGAGTCGGATGCTTAACCAACTGAGCCACCCAGGCACGCTTGTCCCCCATAATTTTTATGTCATTCATTTCATTTATCCATGAGCTATGGTCATCCCAAAAGTTGTTTCTATTATTATTTTGAATAAATTATTTTCTGTTAAATTAATTAAAAATAAGAAAAATAAAATATTTTCCCTTCATTTATTTCTTCTCTAATACTTTTTCTTTCTTTATGTAAATTCCACTTTCTGACCTGTATCATTTTCTTTCTCTCTGAAGAACTTTTAACACTTCTTACAAGGCAGTCTACTGGTAACAGATTCTCTCCACTTGACTTTTTTGGAGAAAGTCTTTATTTTCCTTTACTCTTAATGGGTATTTTCACTGGATACAGAATTCTAGGTTCATGAGTTTTTGGGGTTGTTTTTTTTTTTTGCCTTTCAGCACTTAATAGATTTCACTTTACTCTCTTCTTACTTGAATGATGTTTGAAAAGAAATCTGATGCAATTGTTATCCTTGTGCCTCTAGAAGTAATGTGATTCCTCCCCCCCACCTCTGGTTTTATTCAAGATTTTCTCTTTGTCTTTGGTTTTCTTTAGTTTGGATGTGATATATCTAGTTGTAGATTTTTTTGGAATATCATCCTTGATGTTCTCTGAGTTTCTTGGATCTGTAGTTTGGTGTCTATCATTATTTTTGAAAAAATCTCAGCCATTATTACTTTATTCATTTTTTCTATTCCTTTCTTTCCTTCTTCAGGTATTCCTATTATGTGTATGTTATCCTTTTGTAAGGATATTTGTATGGATATTCCATCCCATTTTTTAAAGTTCTTTCTTTCCCTTTGCTTTTCAATTTAGGAAGTTTCCATTGACCTATCTTTAAGCTCACAGATTCTTTGGCTGTGTCTAGTCTACTATGAACCTCTAAAGGCATTTAAAACTTTTGTTAGAGTTTTTGAATTTTAGAATTTTCTTTTGATATTTCTAGAGTTTCAATATTACCCATCTGTTCTTATATATTGTCCATTTTTAAAATTAGACCCCTTGGCATATTAATCATAGTTATCTTAAAGTCCTGATTTGATAATTTTCAAATCTCTGCTATATCCAAGTTTGGTTCTGATGCTTGCTTTTGCTTATCAGAATGTGTTTTTTGCCTTTCAGCATGTATTGTGATTTTTTTTTTTATTGAAAGCCATACATAATATATCAGGTAAAGGGAACTATGATAAATAGGCCTTAGTATAAGGTTTTATTTTATCTAGGTAGGAGATAGACTGTGTGTATTATTTGTTGTATTTGTGACACAGGAGTCTAAAATTTCCTCTAGTGTCCTTGCTTTTGTCTTACCTATTGTCTTTGGTTTTTCCTAGAGACTCCTTAAATTGGGTCTGAGATTTGTAGTTCTTTTATCTGTAATCATTTGTTATTATACAATTCATTTTATTTTTATTTTATTTTTTAAAATGTCTGTTGATTTGAGAGACATAGTGTGTGAGCAGGGGAAAGGCAGAGAGAGAGAGAGAAAGAGAGAGAGAGAGAGGGAGAATCGCAAGCAGGCTCCGTGCTGTCAGCACAGAGCCCAATGCGGGGCTCAATATCATGAACCATGAGATCATGACCTGAGTTGAAATCAAGAGTTGGACACTCAATCAACTGAGCCACCCAGGTGCCCCTCATTTTATTTTTAATAACATTTTCTCTGTTAAAATATATATATGTACGTGGTATAAATTTTGAAAAACTAAAAAAAAATAACTGCACACAATCTTACTACTCAAAGATAACTCTTGTTAATAGTTTGGTGTTTCAGGGGTGCCTGGGTGGCCCAGTCGGTTGAGTGTCTGACTTTGGCTCAGGTCATGATCTCACAGTCCATGAGTTCGAGCCCCGTGTTGGGCTCTGTGCTGACACCTCAGAGCCTGGAGCCTCTTCAGAGTCTGTGTCTCCCTCTCTCTCTCTCTGTCCCTCCCCTGCTCATGCTCGGTCTCTCTCTGTCTCAAAAATAAATAAAAACATTTTTAAAAATTTTTAAAAAATAGTTTGGTGTTTTAGACTTTATAGTTGATAATAATAAAATAACTGAAGATAATCTAAATACACATTATTATATGATAGAGTACATTATATTACATCTTATAGTTGCAACATTATCAGCCACTGAAAATGTGTATGAAGACTTTACACAAAAAAAAGAGCATAGAAAAAGACTATAAAATTGTATATAAAATATAAGGATAACTATGTTAAAAATAGCTGTTAACAATGTATAGAAACAGCCAGTAAATGAGTGTGTGTGTGTATATGTATATATATATGTACATATATATATATGTACATATATATATATATATAATAAACATTACACAAATAATAATGAGTATATTTGGAAGTGATTTTAAGAACAATTCATTTTTCTAAATTTTTCTCTTCCAGATATTACAGTGTGCACACAATTTTTCTCTTCCAAATATACATGTGCACACACACACAAACACATACACACAAAGAGCAGGTTCTATATTTTAGCTACGGTAGTTTCTGAAAATGCTAGATAGACTGATACTCACTACAGTAACATAGAAGCAGCCCAAATTTTATTAATCAGACTTATTTATTTACAGTATAATAAACAACTCATCATCCACTATTTCATAAAACAGAAGGGAACCATACTATTGGATGGATCTGAGTATCAATCTGCCTTATTTGAAAAAGATAAAATTACTGTTAATTTGTAGTGAGCAAATAGATCTTTAATTATTACCTGATAACTGCAGTATTTTTGCCCAAATGATTCTAAGTATAACTGACTCGAGGACTGGAGATAGAAGAAATAATCAATAGTCCTGTGGTTGATATTGCAAGAGCCCTATCTTGTAGACTTTTTGCACCGGTGTTGATGGTAAAATGTTCCAGTGGGAAAGTTAATGAGCATAGCCATCATGGCCCAATGCGTTGGCAGTCAACCATTGATGTGCAAAAGCATCACCTGGAGAACTGGTCAAAAAGTAAGATTTTCCTCACCAGGGAAATCAAATCAAAAGCACAGTGAGGTAGCACCACATACCTGTCGGAATGGCTAGTATCAAAAACAAAACAAAACAAAAGATATAGCCAGTGTTGGCAAGAATGTGGAGAGAATAGAATTCGACTGCACCATTGGTGGGAATGTAAACTGGTGCGCCACTGTGGATCACAGTACGGAGGTTTCTCAAAAGACTCCAAATAGAACTACTATGTGATCCAGCAATTGCACTACTAGGTATTTACCCAAAGGATACAAAAACACTAAGTCAAAGGGATGTATGCACCCCTATGTACGTTGCGGCATTTTTGGCAATAGCCAAGATGTGGAAGCAGCCTAAGTGCCCATCAATAGATGAATGGATAAAGAAGATGTTATATATATATATATATATATATATATATATATGATATATATATATGATATATATATATGATATATATATATATATGATATATATATATCATATATATCACATATATATCATGTATAAAATCCTCTAAATAACACCACCTTGCTTAATCTTCACAACAACCATGATGAGGTAACTGTTCCATTAAACGTACAATATTAATAAGTTGTTTGTGGGCCCATGGTTAGCAAGTTGGAGAATCAATCAAGGATTTGTAAAAATGTCTCCCTAACACCAAAAACCCATGCTTTTCCTATTGAGTATTGAGTATTGAATATTACACACACACACACACACACACACACACACGCGCACACACACGTTACTCAGCCATTAAAAAAAACATGTGATCTTGCCATTTGCAACAACGTGCGTGGATGGGCCTAGAGAGTATTGTGCTAAGTGAACTAAGTCAGACAGTGAAAGACAAATACCATATGATTTCACTTTTCTGTGAATTAAAAACAGAAAAGGCAGAAACAGACCCATAAATGCAGAGAAGAAATGAGTGGTTGCCAGAGGAGAAGGGGGCGGGAGCATGGGCTTCCAGTTACGGAATGACTAAGTCACAGGAACGAGAGGTACAGCATAGGGAATGTAGTCAACTGTATTGGAATAGTGCTGTATGGTGACACAGGGTAGCTATACTTGTGGCGAGCATAGCATAGCATACAGAATTGTCAAATTACTATGTTGTACACCTGAAGCTAATGTAACGCCGATTTTACTTCAATAAAAATAATATCTAAAAACTAAAAATAAAGTAGCAACTAAATTAAAAAAAAAAGATTTTTCTGGAGCCATTCCCAGAGGCTCTGAACCAGTAAGCATTTCATAAATACTTCAAATTCGCATTTTAACCAGAACCCTAGGTGATTCTAATGAAGTTGGTATAGACTATATTTCGAGAAACACTCAATAGGAAAAGCATGGGTTTTTGGTGTTAGGGAGACATTTTTACAAATCCTTGATTGATTCTCCAACTTGCTAACCATGGGCCCACAAACAACTTATTAATATTGTACGTTTAATGGAATAGTTACCTCATCATGGCTGTAGTGAAGATTAAGCAAGGTGGTGTTATTTAGAGGATTTTCTACATGATATATGCTCAATAAATGGTATTGCTTAAGAGTGACAATAGTAGTTATTATACCCAACATATATTGAAAGCTTATTATGTGCTGAGCATTTTCTCTAAGCACTTTTATGTGTATTAACTCATTTTAGTTTTACAACTCTTTGAGGGAAGTACTGTTATTATCCTTACACATGGGGAAACTGAGGCATGGGTATTTTATTTTTTAAGTTTATTTTGAGAAAGAGAGAGAGAATGAGTGAGCGTGAGTTGGGTAGGGGCAGAGAGAGAGGGAGAGAGAATTCCAAGCAGGCTCCGTGCTATCAGCTGTCAGCGCAGAGTCTGACACGGGGCTCGACCTCAAGAACCAGATCATAACTTGAGCCAAAATCAAGAGTGGGAGGCTTAACCAACTGAGCCACCCAGGTGGCCCGAGGCATGGATATTTTAGTAAGTGTTTTAAAAGAAAAAGCAGACTTTAGACTAAGGTAGTCTGGCTCCATTGATGTGGGTGTTTTTTTTTTTTTTGACTAATATGCTGCATTTAGATAATAAGCTTATATCCATTTTATATTTGACCCGAATTCCCTCAGAAAAAAACCCCAAAAAACAAAAAACAGCCACAAAAACATGAGAACTTGCACTGTACTTTTCCTCAGGCCTATCTCACAGATTCAGAAAAGTACTCCTTAATAAATTTGAAGTATCTCTTAGACTCCTTGATGAAAATAAAAACTTTTTGAAATGTGTATCAGTCAGCTCAGGCCACCATGACAAAATTCCATAGACTGGGTGGCATAAACAGCAGAGGAACACATTTTCTCACAGTTCTAGAGGTTGGAAGTCTAAGATCAGGGTGCCAGCCTGGTTCCATTTTGATATGAGCTCTTTCTGGCTTGGAGATGGCCAACTTCTCCTGTGGTCACGTGGCAGAGAGAGAGCAAGCTCTCAGGTATCTCTATTTCAGTGTCTCTGCTTTTGTAAGGGCACTGATCCCACACTACCGGGGCCCCACCCTTATGACCTCATCTAACCCTAATTCCCTCTCAAAAAGCACATCTCCAAATACCATCACATTGGATATCAGGGCTTTAGCCTATGAAATTTGTAGAGACATAAACATTAAATCCACAACAAAATGGTGCTTCTTCCACAATCCTATTTTACAAAAAAGCATATATCTTTACTTATTCATATTCTTTTTTTTTTCAACGTTTTTTTTAAATTTATTTTTGGGACAGAGAGAGACAGAGCATGAACGGGGGAGGGGCAGAGAGAGAGGGAGACACAGAATCGGAAACAGGCTCCAGGCTCCGAGCCATCAGCCCAGAGCCTGCCGCGGGGCTCGAACTCACGGACCGCGAGATCGTGACCTGGCTGAAGTCGGACGCTTAACCGACTGCGTCACCCAGGCGCCCCACTTATTCATATTCTTATAAGCATTCCATGTACATAATACATCGCATAATAAATGCTAGATTTACTGTTAGAAACTAGTATGTTGAAAATATATTTATATCCATCATTAAATATTAAATATACACAGCAAAACAGAACTAATTGCAAATGTAAACTTAAACAGTTGTCTTCAATGTGTCTGAATTCTTCTGTCTCCTCAATTAGTTTTCCATGCAGTATCCAATTGCAATATGGTATTCAGGGATGAGTATGCAATGCAAAATTTTGAATTTGCTTGTAATTACTTGGGGACCCACCCATTGTCATCCAAATGCCTAAGATTTGTTTTTCAAAATATTTGGCAGAGTTCGTTCCTGCCCAGGTCCTCTCATTGTAATGGTTCCAAAGATACGAATTCCTCTCTCCTCTGGATATTGCTCTGTGCTAAAAGAATGTTTTAGCACCACAAAATATTTTTGTGCATTGTTTCCATGCTCTGCAAAAATATTGGCATATACCATTGAAGTACCTGCTCTTAAAGATAGTTTGAATTTTGTTTCGCATGTATATATTATGTCAGAAGTGCATCAAGTCACTTGACAAATATATATATTGAAACAGTTGATAAAATTTATAACCAAAGATCATACCTTAATTTTTTACACAAAATTAACTTATATTTGTAAAGATTTTAGAGTAGTGTTCAAATTCTTTATTTGTCATTTGAATTTCCTAGATGTGTGTGTGTGTGTGTGTGTGTGTGTGTGTGTGCATACATGTATATTAACCCTCAAAGTGAATATGCTTCATATCAGTTGCTCCAAAGGGAACAATATAGGCTGATGAGTTTCCCAAGCCTGGGCTCATTTTGAGGCTGTGGAATTATCTACACCTGCACATTTCTCATTTACCTTATATTCTGCTCAAGGCTTTAGTGAAGATGGCTATAAGCAAATCCTAAAATTCAGATGTGTGGAGTGGGGGAGGGCAGACTGTAAGCCACTGGTATGACACTGTGGTTAAAAGCAACTTGCATAACCCTGGTCTAATTGTGTGTTGCTAGATGTTTAACAACTGGCTTTCTGGGAGTGGGGAGGAAGCATTGATAGCATTTTCTGATTTCCGTGGTGTCGATACTCCTACGTTGGCCAATTTAAAGCTACCAAACTGATGTCACTGAATGTATAGGCAAGAACGGATGCACTGTAGCACACTGTTAATTACCATTTCCAGCATAATGATGCAAGAGATGTAAATAATATCAAGAGCATAGAGAACAGTAAAGTATTTAAGATATTATACGTTTTGAGTATTTATTACTCTTGCTTATAATGTAATGTATTAAATCATAAGTTTGTTATAATTTTTAATACTGACTGCTGGAACCAGCCTGCAAAATCTCTGAAACGTTAGTAGTTAAGCTCTCATGAGTTAGATAGGATGGTTTAAACACAGCACTGCATTGGATTCCTCTAGAAGTTGCAAATACTTTGATATACTTCACCCAGATAATTATTCAAAGAACTACTGAGGACTAGAGTAAGGATGATTTCTTCTCTCTTGTGGATGAGCGTCCTCGCTGTTACTCATAATAGTAATATTACTATCAGCAGTAATTAAGTTACTGAGGGCTTAGTATATGCTAGATGCAACTCTAAGAACTATTATTGATTTAGTATTCCATTAGGAACAGTGAGGATTCTGAGGTTCACGGTAGTCAGTGATCTTGCCCTTACGTGAAAGCGCTGGGCTCCAAGGGCAACATTTGCCCAGTACCAAAACCCACCCTATTCAACAGTCTCCTCTACTGGATGGATATTAGCATGTAGAACCGTATGAAACTGCTAGCCGGGTTTGACTTCTAAAAGGCAAGGTCATTGCATTTAACTTAACATGGATATGGGTACGGATACAGACACAGATACAGATATGAAGTAAAGTGTTTTCTTTCCCCTGCCTGCTCAAGTTCACATGCTTGTTTAGCATTGTTAAGAGTTAGCAGAATGGAATGGGTAAATGGAATGGAATAGAAGTCTTGCGTGTTGTCGGCAAGAACACTGTGCATAGTGTCAAAAGATCGCGTGGGGCGCTTGGGGGGCTCAGTCAATTGAGCGGCCCACTTCGGCTCAGGCCATGATCTCAGTTTGTGAGTTTGAGCCCCACATTGGGCTCACTGCTGTCAGCAGCAAGGAGCCTGCTTCAGATCCTCTGTCCCCAGCTCTATCTGCCCCTCCCCCGCTTGTGAGCGCAGGCGCGTGCGTGTGTAGAGTTTTGCAGAGAACTTGAATATGTTATTCGGAACAGTGATAGAAAGCTAGTTCAGTCTGGAATTATTCTCAACTCTACTACATGAGTCAGAAAAGGAAGGGCATATTTCCTCTACTTCTGGGCTCGAAAACAGATTCCCATGTGGTAGAGAACTCTCCCCTTTGGAAATCTTAAATTTCATGAATAATATCTACTTAAGATGAATTCCTTTACTTTAGGCACCCTAAGCATTCAAAACAGGGGAGTGTACTTAATCCCACTGGTTATATTAATTGATATTTTTCTTTTCAGCAGAATTTGTTAAGATACTCCATTCAGGATCTGGACACACACTCAGGATTTGTTACTGGGTTATGTAGAATATATAACTGATCAGGAAATGGCCTGCCGTGGTTCTAATTCATAATTCTATGGTGCTCTTAACCTCCTCAGGAAGAAACAAGGATGATAAAATGACAATGTGGTAGAGAAACCAATGGTCTATGTGTTGAAAACCGAGGCTTATGTCATGAATGATACTTCCTGGTTGGGTGGCTTCATTGTGTTACTTCACCTCTCTAAATCTCAGGTGTTTTGGGAGCACCGAGGCGGCTCAGTTGGTCAAGCAGCCAATTCTTCATTTTGGCTCAGGTCATGATCCTAGGGTCAAGGATCAGCATGGGGCTCCATGCTGAGCGTGGAGCCTGCTTAAGAGTCTCTTTCTTTCTCTCTCTCTCCCTCTCCCTCTCTGTCTCCCTCTGCTCCTCCCCCATTCTCTCTTTCAAATGAAAATAAAAGTAAAAAATAAAAATAAATAAACCTCAGGTGTTTTCATCTGTAAAAAGGTTATAATACATTCATCATTGGGTTGTTGCAAGGATTAATGGGGTTAACCTGGATATAAAAGTGCCTAGTACACAAATAGTTGCCATATAAATACTATCTTCCTCTAATATCGTAAGATACTTTGTCATACTTGGTTTTTAATAATGTTCATAATTTGTCAGAGTTAAAGCAAGTCTAGAACCATGTGGATTTTAAACCTCTTTGGGTTGTCGGGCTAGTATCCAAAATCTATAAAGAGCTCACCAAACTCCACACCCGAAAAACAAATAATCCAGTGAAGAAACGGGCAGAAGACATGAATAGACACTTTTCCAAAGAAGACATCCAGATGGCCAACAGGCACATGAAAAGATGCTCAACGTCACTCCTCATCAGGGAAATACACATCAAAACCACACTCAGATATCACCTCATGCCAGTCAGAGTGGCTAAAATGAACAAATCGGGAGACTCTAGATGCTGGCAAGGATGTGGAGAAACGGGAACCCTCTTGCACTGTTGGTGGGAATGCAGACTGGTGCAGCCGCTCTGGAGAACAGTGTGGAGGTTCCTCAAAAAATTACAAATAGACCTACCCTATGACCCAGCAATAGCACTGCTAGGAATTTACCCAAGGGATCCAGGAGTGCTGATGCAGAGGGGCACTTGTTCCCCAGTGTTTATAGCAGCACTTTCAACAATAGCCAAATTATGGAAAGAGCCTAACTGTCCATCAGCTGATGAATGGATAAAGAAATTGTGGTTTATATACACAATGGAATACTACGTGGCAATGAGAAAGAATGAAATACGGCCTTTTGTGGCAACGTGGATGGAACTGGAGAGTGTGATGCTAAGTGAAATAAGCCATACAGAGAAAGACAGATACCATATGGTTTCACTCTTATGTGGATCCTGAGAAACTTAACAGAAGACCATGGGGGAGGGGAAGGGGAAAAAAAAGTTAGAGAGGAAGGGAGCCAAACCATGAGAGACTCTTAAAAACTGAGAATAAACTGAGGGTTGATTGGGGGTGGGAGGGAGGGGAAAGTGGGTGATGGGCATGGAGGAGGGCACCTGTGGGGATGAGCACTGGGTGTTGGATGGAAACCAATTGGACAATAAATTTCATATTTAAAAAAAATAAACCTCTTTGGGTTGTCTCTTTAGTCTGCTTTATTCAATAACAAGTTGTCACCTTGTACTTTCCCTGTTCAGATAAGTCGGCTCTATGCCAATACAAACAGTAAAATTTCTTAACTCTTCAGTCAGCTTTGCTGTTAGTCCTATAGGGCTGTTGTGCCTGCCAAATCTGAAATGTAAAGTTAATTCCTAATACTAATGTCTTGTCAACCATAACTCTCTAAACCTTTCAATGTATGTCAATTATGCTCCTAATTTCTGGGTTGAATGCTCTTGAAATATTCATGCAGTATAGTATAAAATAGACTTGGTTATAGTGCAAATTAACTATGTTTCCCTAAATAGTATTCTAGATGCATTTATTCAACAAATAGTTTTGGAGTGCCTATTATGTGCTAGGCCCTGTTCCAGGCACTGAGAATACAGCAGAGAGCAAGAAAGATCAAGTCTCTGTTGTCACTGAGCTGACATTCTAGTGGCAGTAGTCAGACAACAAACAAAAAAGAAGTAGATTTATCCTGTACGTTAGACGGCGGGTACTATGGAGAGTTGTAAACAGGTGGTCTATAAGGATAATGCTGCCATGAGGAGTAGAGAGTCAAGACTTTTGAGAGAATGGTCATTTAAGACCTCATTAAGAATGTGTGATTTTGGCAAAGATTAGAAGGAGATAATGTAAAGTGAACTATATTAATCAATAAATTACTCCAGCCGGTTCGGGGCTAAATTAATTAGATCGCTTCTCTTATTTAGTGGTCACAACCAGCAACAAAGTAAATATTTTTGTAAACATTTTACGGCTGAGGAAACCGGTCAGAGGAATTATATAACTTGTTAAAGTCCTCACTGTTAATCACTATTTTCTCAAACTTCAAGAGACCTACTTTAGGTTTGTAAATTGCTCTCCTTGAAGCGTCTTTTTCTAGGCTCGAAGTAAAAGGAAGAGTGCCCCCCCCTCCAACATTTTTCTCCTTCTGGGCACAGGAGCAATTTCTTTTAACTAGCAGAAATCGTTCACAAGTCCTTCCCTTATCTCTCTTCACTTGCACTTTTAATATCTTTCTTTGGGCTTTAGAAATTTCTAGCAGGCAGCGTCTTGATCCACCGACATCCCCTCGTCAGCACCAATGCTGGAGATCCCTTCTGCTGACGGCTCACAACTGGGCCTCTTAAAGGGCATTGTCTTCTCATCCGAGATTACAACTACCTTTCAACCAGGTGGTGTATGGACAATGATTGGGTGATGTGAGGGTTCAAAGGCCTGACCCCTTCCTCCATTTGGTACAACTTTGAAAATCTAGGCATCCAAGCTCTAGAGATTTCTGGAATATTCTCGAAGGCCCCATTTGCAAAGAAGTGGAGATAAGATTCTCTCTTTGTTCGGTCCCGCTTCTTTACTGTCCTACATCTCCCTAGAATACTCCCAGTGAACCCTGTGCACATAACCACCCATCTCACAGTCTGTTTCCAGGAAATCTGACCTAAAATTAATCTCTAACTGGTTCTAAAGGTTTTACATTGTGAAAGTCTGCTTTTTATTCTGGCAACCTGGCTTTGAAATTCCATGTCTATTGTACTGTGGTGACTCAGTTCAAACTTCCAATTTAAAATACTGTTATAGGTGAAGTGTGATCTGAACAAATTTAACATGGATCAGAGTAGTTCAGTACAGTTTGAGTGAAGTGTATCAATGGGCTCCGATGAAGAAGTGGGTACTGACCAGATCATGACGATCCTTATGGCTTGCTTTTCTGTAGGCAACGAGGAACCTTTGGACAGGTTTTAAGCAGGAGAATAACAAAATCAGATGTACACAAGATGTCTCTGGTGGCAATGTAGAGAAGGGATCGGAGGGATCTGGGTAACACTAGAGGCAGCGGGACCAATTAGAAGACTAATTCAGACAACACTTGGTAAAGAGATTGAAGGGGAGCAGAATTTGCCACCCCAAACTATGCCTCTTGGCATAGGATTGATTATCTTGAGTTGGCTATTTTGAAAGACACAGCAGAAAGGGGAGAAGCCCTGGAAACCTAGTAGAAGTTACATTTTTGTAAGAGACATGTACATTTATAAGGAAAACCTCCGCTTGTCTCCCTCCTTGTATCAGGAAGGGGAGGATGACTCTGATCTCTAGAAAACCCCGGAGAAGACCAGGACCTAAATCTGCCTAACAACCTGACCCTTGTGTACTGTGCCTTTTACAGTCACCTCCCATAACCTGCTCCACAGCCCCAGTATCCTTCATTTTGTCTTTAGTCAGAGACGGTAGTTAAGGGGGTGGCTTGGGCCATTTCGGGGAGGTAGTCAGTTTTCCTGGGTCTCTCCCATTATACGGGAGTATACATGTTATTAAACTCCTGTTTGTTTTTCTCCGTTAATCTCTTTAATTGCAGGAGGTCTCAGCTAAGGACCTAGAAGGATAGTGAGAAAATTATTTTTTTTCCTCCTCTACAACATGAAACAGTGCTTTTGCATGATTTATTTATTTATTTATATAAATTGTAGCCATATATCACTATATTAATATTTATGTGAATTCTAAAACAAATGAAACATAGGAATAAAAAGGCGGCAGGTCAAAAATAAATATAAATAGAGTTTCTGTTATTTTCTCCCAACAACTCAATGAATGGTATTTATTTAACTTATCTTGGAATTCACCTTTAGTGAGAAGTCTTGTATGAGGAGTGAATGGCATGCTCTTTCCTCTTTCTGCTATTGGTGCAAAGAGATTTTGATGATCGTTTCCTACCATTATCCTCCCCTTTAACCTATAACATAATAGCTTCCGTCAATTCTTAAAGTGGATGTTATTCTCTACAGTTACATTATATGTTGCCACCGTATTGAAAGGGCATGCGATGACGTATATTTCATATTGATAAGGTACATAAATATACTACTGTTGGTGACAGTCTTCAGTCCCTTTCAAGTGATCGCGGGTACCCACAGGTTGTGATGAATGAAACCCAAGGACCTCTTCTCTTATTATCTTGGTATTCCCTCTGCATCAAATTCCTTAGTTTTAATGTGTAAACTTTCTCAAGATCATAAACTGAAAAATGGCCTTTGAACGGTATTTGAAAGTTTATAATGAATCCAGCAGTACCTAATTATCTTGCTAGTTTCACAGTTAACAGGAGGAGTAGGAATGATTAATTCCCCATTTTGGACCAGCAGCAAATCTCGTTGGAGCCGGATCCACACCCCCAAGTGCCCAAAAGCCTAATCCAGTGTTTGTTAAAAATCTGTGCTAATTAGTCTGAATTTCAGGTGAAAAAAATGCTATTTTCTCCTCTGCATGGAGCCATAGATAATTTGTTAATTAATATTTGATTATTTTTCAAGTACCTCCAGGGTAGTAATAGGCAATAATACTGTGTGGAGTATCAGTCCCTTCGAATCACACAACACTATAAACCGTCATTTTTTCGCTGATGTTTTTGCACTTTGTTAGGAAAAATAACAACGAGAATTGTTGGAAGCGTTCAGTGGAAACGATGTGGTATTTGCCTAGGCTGAGGATGCAGAATCATTTGCTTCTTTGTTTCTTTTGCAGAAGAGAGATGATAGCAATGAATTCATCCTAGCTTATAACAAAATTATTCGTCATGATATTTTTTACGCAGGAAGAAACGTGCCCTTGCTGAAAATGCTAGCCTATACACGAACTATCCGATGCAGCGAATAGCGTCTGGGGAAAATGTCTCCGAACTGCTAAACTCTGTGATTCTTAGGATAGAAAAGTGGCAAACAGGGTAGGATGTAGAAGGGTCTGTCTTCTGTTCTTTCGCAAAGAAGGGCATAGGGGAGATGAAGGAATTCAGGAATGAAAGCTTCTATTGTGTTCCTCCTTTGTTTCTGAAGCCGGTAGGAGGGGACTTCTCTGAGTCCTACCAGCTCTTAACTCCCATCAGAGGGATTTTCCTAAGAGATGACTTCTGTCACCTCCTACTTCAGAAATGCTGTTTTACCCCCAGTAGGCTATTAGATAAAAGACAGCTTCATCCATGACTTCATGACCCTCCCTCGCACTTTTATCATTCTGTTGTTTTCAAGCACCGTGGTACCTTCTCTTACTCTCCTGTCACCTCACCGCCTTCCACCCAAGCCGAGACGCACTCTCTCCGTCGTCCTTTCCCGCTCTCCTCCCTCTCTCCCTCTTTGTCTCCATCTCTGCAAGATGTCTTGATTCCTTTATTGCTGTTTATGTCAATTCAATCTTAGCCTAGAATCAGCTTCCCAATCTAAATCCTATTTTGTTAAGAAGTGTTAACATTTGATTAATATTTTTCAAATAGAATAAAAATATTGTGGACGGAGCTGATCTCCTCGTTGCATTTCTCCACAGTCCGATTTCCCTTTCTCCTAACCTGATGCCATCACTGACAGGAATTTGTTAAATCCTTCTAGTACTTCATTTTATTCACATGACAGTAGTTGCCTCTATTTAAGATGTCAAGTTTTAGCATTGGCTACCTGTTGGTTAATTTACTCTTCTTTACAATTCTGCATTCTTTCTCACGAACATTTACGAGGTTTATGTTTTAAAAAATCTGATAGATGTGTGCTTTGTTTTGTTTTTCTTCAGTCTGCTAGTGAGGTTGAGCATTTCATCTTTCGTTTAGTCTTAGACATTCCAATTCCCTCTTCTGCAAGAGAACCATTTTCTGTTGTGTCTCATGTATTTGATTTTCTTTAAACGAATGTCACAAATAGCTTCTCCAAGTCTACAACTTATCTTTTAACTCTTTGTGCTGTTTTTTTTGTACAGAACTTTAAAATTTTGACATAATCAACTCCATCAATTTTTTTCTTTTCTCTTTTTTTAATGGGTATTTATTTTGAGAGAGAGTGAGAGAGTGAGTGAGCGAGCAAGCAGGGGAGGGGCAGAGAGAGAGGGAGGGAAAGAGAGAATCCCAAGCTACGAGATCATGACCTGAGTCAAAATCAAGAGTCAGATGCTTACCTGACTGAACCACCTAGGCGCCCCCAATTTTTTTATGTGTACTTCCTGTGTCATGCTTAAGAGATCCTTTCCTATCACAAGGTCACGAAGATATCATTTAGGTTTTCTTATTACACTTATGTAGTTTATATTAAACACACACTGAAGCATTTTTAATTTACTTTGGGTATGGTAAGGTACAGTGTCTTATTTTTAACATATGGCAAGTCAATTTCCCCCACTTAATTGTAATGCCAACCATATCACATACCAACGTGCACAGATCTTTTCCTGGGTCATCTACTCTGTTCCACTGATCAGCATCAATACTCCTAAGATAACTTTGTCCTAAATCTTGATGTATGGAAGAAAGGTCTTTCTTCCGGTATCATTTTACAAAGATAATTTTAAGGTATCTTGGACTTTTAGGGGCATCTGAATGGCTCAGTTGGTTAAGCGTCCAACTTTGGCTTAGGTGATGATCTCACGGTTCCTTAGTTTGAGCCCCACGTCGGGCTCCGTGCTGACAGCGCAGAGTCTGCTTGGGATTGTCTGTTTCCCTCTCTCTCTGCCCGTCTCTTCTTGCATGCTCTCTCTTTCTCTTGCTCTCTCTCTCTCAAAAATAAATAAACATTCAAAAAAAAGTTTCGGGGTGCCTGGGTGGCCCAGTCAGTTGAGCGACCGACTTCGGCTCAGGTCATGATCTCGCGGTTTGTGAGTTCGAGCCCCATGGGCTCTGTGCTGACAGCTCAGGGCCTGCAGCCTGCTTCAGATTCTGTGTCTCCCTCTCTCTCTGCCCCTCCCCTGCTCATGCTCTGTCTGTGTCTCAGAAATAAATAAACATTAAAAAAAATTAAAAATAAAGCAAGCAAGCAAGCTTCTTGGACTTTTAGTCCTCAATATGAATCTTAGAATCTATCTGGCATGAAATATTTCCTTGTAAGATTTTGACTGGAACAGCATTGAATTTACAGATTGATTTGGAAGAGAATTTTCATTTTATGATATTGAGCTCTCCCATTCTGGGATATGGTTTATTTTCCATTTGCTCAGGACTTTTATGTTCTTTGAAAATGAAATAAATATATACTTTTCTCTGTCAAGGTATATATTACATGTTTTTAGTCTCACTTTAAACTGTTCCAACACTGGATGTTTCTTTTCTGTTACATGTTTGAACTGATTATTGCTGTGTATAGAAACACTGTTGGTTTTCCTGTGTTGACTTATGTTTAGCAACCTCCATGGACTTTCTTGTCAGTTTTGGTGTCAAAAGCCAACCTCCGTGCTTCATGCTTGGTGCTTTGGAGCCGAAGGTTTGGGATCAAGAGAAACAATAGCTGTGCAGCAGTCCTCCTGGAGGAAGGGGCTCAGAGGTTTGAAAGGCTGCCAGCCTCCTGCATCATGTTTTCAGGGTGGTACTGGGTTCCAGAAACAAAAGGCTAAGAAGGGAGGAAGGGAGGTTTGCAGAAGAGAGTAAAAAGGGTTGCTTGAAAAGAGAGCTTCAAAAAAATGAAAAATAAATAAAAATAAAATAAAATAGAGCTTCACTGAAGCCGGAGGGCAGCCATTTTGATTTTTGTTCAACTTTGCACTTTGAAGCGGTCTCAGTTTCATTTGCCTGTGACTCCTGGTTTCTCTGTGAGGAAATCCTATCATCAACGAACAATGACAATTTGTCTCTCCCTCTTGGTTCTTCTGATTTTAATTTTTTTCATGTCTGTTTATATTTGAGGGAGAGAGAGCCCGAGCAGGAGAGGGGCAGAGAGAGTGGGGGTGGGGGGCGCGGACAGAGGGTATTGGAAGCAGGCCCTGTGCTGACAGCAGCGAGCCCCATGCAGGGCTTGAACACACAAACCCCGAGATCATGACTTGAGTCAAAGTCGGAGGCTCAACTGACTGCCACCCAGGTGCCCCTCTTTTGATTTTAATATATTTTCTTTTTCTTACAGTGTTTCATTTAGAATTTCTAGCACAATGGTAAATAGCAGTAGTGATAGCAGTGATATTTGTTTTGTTCCTGAAGATAACGGACGTGGTTTTAATGTTTTATCATTAAATATGTTTTGTGTTAAGCTATTTAATAGCTATTTATCAGATTAAGAAAGTATTACTTTATTCCTAGTTTGCTAATAATTTCAGTCATGAATGATTCACTCTTGCTGAATTGTTTTGTTTTTTTTTTTTTTTTTTGCCATCTGTTGATATTGTTGTCTTCTATAACTATCTATGTGATAAATTGCATGGGTTTTCTGATATTGATGCATCCTTATATTCCTAAGACAAAACATTCTTGATCATTATGTATATGTACAGGTGTGCGTACATGTGCACACACAGCTGGGTTAAATATGATACTGTATTTAGGATTTTTCTTTTATGCTATATGCTTATGTTGGCGAAGAAAAAATTTCCTCTTCCCTTCAAGCTTCTTCTAACTAGTCTAAGAATAAAATTGACGTGAGACGGATTAATGGGAGAAAATCAAATCAAAGCTTAATTACATGTATACTACCTACGTACATTGGAAAGACCCAGGAAAATGGTAACTCCCCAGAATGGCTGAGGCCGTCACCTTAAGCACTATCTCCAGCCAAAGATGAAAGATGATGGTGGGGGCAGAGAGTCAGTTATGGGAGGTTACCAGGAAAGCGCAGTAAGCGAAGGTAAGGTAGTTAAGCAGGTGTAAGTCCTAGCCTTCTCCACTAATAACAGTTTCTAGAGGTTTAGAGAGTCATTCCCCTCTTCCTAGTACTGAGGGGGACGCCCTTAGAAATGGATATTTTCCTGATACATGTAAATGTCTTTCATAAAAGGGTAACTTCGACTTGGTTTTCAGGGTTTCTGTGTGTCTGCAGTTACTTAAAAATAACCAGCTTAGAATAATCAATATGCCAAAGAGGCATATTTTCGGTGGGTAAAATTTCCTCCCTTACATTTATTTTTATACTGTTTTTCTCTTATTTGGTACAAAGGTTATACTAGTTTCATTAAATGTGTTGAACAGCTTTCTCTCATTTTTATTCCTGGAAATAATTTGTATTACATAAGGACTATCAGTTGCTTGAATATTTGGTGAAATTTGCCTGTAAAACTTCTTGGCATTCATATCTTTTTTTATTGAGATGGAGGTAGAAATTGACTACCAATTCACTTTTATTAATGATTGTAGAGATATATATATTTATTTATTTATTCATTCAAATATATGTTAACAATGGATAATTCTCAAAAATTCTGTCAAGATACTATTGTTACTATCCTCTTATGATTTTAAAAAATGTGTCTGTAATTATGTAAATATTCCCTTATCTCACTCAGTTTTGCATTCTCCCCTTCTTTACGTTTCTTGATCTGTTTTGCTAGTTTTTGAGTCTTTTGTTGGTCTTTTCAGAAAACTCGTCTTGGATTTCTTGACCTTCTCCATTTTCCTTTGCGTATGTCTTTTGGCATCTGTTTTCGCTGATATAACTCAGCCTGATGATGGCCATTTTGTTTTAGTTAATCTGTCTCATTTCTTTGGTGACTTTCCAGATTAGTGTGTGTCCTTTGTGTTTTTTTAGTTTTTCTACAGCGTGCCCTGGATTCTGGGAACAAAATGTTGAATATCATCTCGTGTTCATTTCGTCTAACATTAGGGTGTAGAGCAGGAAGAGAGTTGACTTATGAGCCAATCACTCATTCAGTCACCCAACACTTACCATCTGGTAACCGTTTATGTCTCTTTCTCTCCGACTACTTGGTGTCACCGGTCTGACCCAAGGGTCTCGGGGCTGGCTGAAGCTAGACTGACGTGGAACAAGTGTGTCCTTCCCAGATAGCCTGAAATCACTCAAGTTAAGCCTGTCTTCTGCATCACTACCTGTTAATTCTCTTAATCAGCACAATCTACCGTGAAACGTCTGTGGCTTTCTATAAGCAAGGCAAAAAGAGATGTTTTCATTTTTCTGAACTGTTCATGGCCCAGCAGTGCCATTAATCACAGCTTTTCTGCCAGTGCCCTAGGCTGTCATCTTGATGGCAAAATCAAGGGTGTGTCCATCTGGTGAGGAACCAAGTTCCCTTTTACTTGGCGACTTGTGCTTAGTGACAGTGCATAAGCGTGCTACCACCTGGCTTCCCAAAAGTCTGCAAAGTGGCTGTCAGGACCTCTTCTTCTGCCAAAATCTGTGCTAAATGGTGTCTGGGTCTCCACTTCCTGGGCCAGTCTTCTGTGTTAGAGAATCGCTAGCATCTGTGTAAATGCAGATGACTTTTTCTCCAGCACTCTGATGTGTATTTAAGAAGCTTGTCTCATACGCACTCTGGTTGTCAGCAGGAAGAAAACCCTCTTGTAAAGCTAGCGGAGATTCAGCCAGAGTCACTTGTATGCTTGCAGAACCCGAGTGCCTTTAGGAATTCCATCAGGTTCGATAGTTTCTTGGCCTCGGATACCTACCGTTGCCACAGCATTTGTTGTGTGTCTACCCTTGTAGCAATTGCTACGCACATCCTCACCTGTGGGCAGATGATCATTTCCATAGCAGGCAAGATATTCTGTCCAAATGAAATGGTGTGGGTCTTGAGCAGCACATCCAGGCAAGGGGCAGTTAGGGATCTTTTATAACTCAGGACCTGCCAACATCTCCTGTGGTGTGCCACCCGCTCTCAGGAACGAATTTCCTATTTTGTTTCGTTTTGGGTTTTAACGTTTAAAATCTAATAAAGGGCCTTACACACAAAAATTCATATCCTCTCCCTTTCTACCCATGCTCCTGGGAATCGCAGGGAAGCTAATCCCATCAGCAGAATCGAGTATGAATGTACACTTTGTCTTCTCCTCCTGAGGATCCCTTCTTCCTGCTGGGGAGGGGGGTGTTTCAAACGTAGATTCTGTCAAACTTCACGTATCCCAGCCCACTATCATAGAAGCAGCAGTGACTTCTGAGAGGCCACATTCATTTCTGCATACCAGCGCAGTAACTATCATAGCCATGGTCTCAGACCGAACCTTCTTCCGTTCTACAGGCTTTGATGAGGTAGGCTGTGATGAGGATGGGCACACATTCTTCGAAATCCAAGGAGAGACTCTCCTCATGGGGGAAGTTTACATTTCAATACAAATGCTCAGTTGTAGGAGATATACCACATTCTTTCTTTCAGTTAACACCTGTTTAACTTAGAGGCTCCCCCCTGCCAGCCAGGAAAGGAAACCCATTTCAGTCATTCGTGAGGCCCAGACCTATCAGGGTAGCTCAGAGGTCCTGACGTCTTATCGTAAGGCACTGGGAAAATCCCTCCGATCAGTAATCATTATCTGGGTATCTGAAATCTCAACACTCATAATTGGGGCTACCCATGATCAATCTACAGTCAACCTCAGACCATGTGGACGGGCAGGAGTCTTCGGATGGATCTTACACTTTTAAGAGACTAGTCACGTTACGGTTCCCTTCTTGATCCTGGATGCAGTTCTAAACTAGATAAAGAATAACGGAAATCCGGGCTGGTGACCTACAGGGTGTGCGAGTGCGTCCCCGCGGGTTCTAAGCCTGGGGTGGATGGTGGTCCAGTGAGACAGCCATGAGACATAGGTTTGGTGGGGGGGGGGGGGGGGGACTTAAGTACAGGGAGTCCAGGAACAGCAGATTGGACAAAGCATCCGCAGCTGGGATTTCTGTGCAAAAACCTTTTATAGCATGGCAACTTAACCTAGCAACCATCAGTGGCCTTTCCCCTCCTTCCACAGCTGGCGTTTCCAAGGAGATCAAGACCTGTCACCTAGACACTCCGGGTTGGCCACCCTCAAAGCCCCTGACCTTGAACACCGAACAACACGTTCTTTTGCACATTCTACTTGATGGTGCCCTAGAGGGAGGACGGGTCTCTACATTCTCAAGATAGTGATTCACAAGGTCATTCGGGCTCTGCTCGTACAAACCAGCTCTCCGGTGTGAGCATACACCGTGGCATACCAATACGCGGCTCCCACAATATAAAGGCCTAAATACCCAGTTGTAAAAAGTTTGGCATGAGCTCCCATAAGCCTTAGAGACGTACTTGAAGCTTGCCTGTTCCCGATAGAAATCTGACATCTGGAAATGGCCTCTCAGAACATCCCCCAAACTGGAGGATTTAAAGTGCAGTTAAAATAGAGAAGCTTAAATATTGAAAGCACTAATCTGTGCCTATTTTCCTCAAACTATCACCGAAGAATGCTTCTAAAAATATCTACATTTTAATTCAGTGAAATGCTTCCACAGAATAATTGAAATCATTCTTATAGCTCCTAAAATGGATGTAAGCAGCCAAACAAGCATTGGGCAGACATAGCATATTGGAAATACAGTGCGGTTTAGGTAACACGGAACATAAATATCTGGTTTTGATTCTGCAGTGTAAACCTTTTCCAGGTTAAGTTGTTCGCTTTTGCAAGAACTGTATTGTTTAAACCAGAGGTTGGTAAATGTTTTCTGCAAATGGCCAAATAGGAAATATTTTAGACTTTGTGGGACACATATAGTCTGTCACGTACTCTTCTGTGTGTGTTTTAAAAGTATTAAAAAAATTCTTTGGGGCGCCTGGGTGGTTCAGTCAGTTAAGCGTCCGACTTCGGTTCAGGTCATGATCTCGCGGTCTGTGGGTTCAGGCCCCGCGTGGGGCTTTGTGCTGACAGCTCGGAGCCTGGAGCCCACTTTGAGTTCTGTGTCTCCCTCTCTCTCGCCCCTTCCCTGCTCCTGCGCTGTGTGTGTGTGTGTGTGTGTGTGTGTGTGTGTGTGTGTCTCAAAAATAAATAAACATTAAAAAAATAAAAAACTGTAAAAAGTTCTTAGATCCTGGGCTGTATAAAAGGAGGCTGAGTGTGGATCGGCCAGCTGGCTGTAGCTTGTGGACCCCCGATTTAAAACAATGCTGACTGGCTCTCAACGTGTGATTCCTGGAGCAGTATCTTCGGCACCCTTTGGGCCTGGGATAGGAATGCGAATTCTTGCCCCAGGCTGCCTGGACCAGAAGCCTTCTGTGGTCTAACAAACTGTCCGGTGATCCTGATGCTCCCTCGGTTTTCAAGCCCCTGATTCCCATCCAAGCGACAGCCCTTTAGCCAGGTGCTGTGTTGCATCCTAGAGGTAGAAAGGGGGATAAAATCACGCCGGACCTGCCAAGGACTGACAGTTGATTAAGAGCACCTTTGGCACAAATCTTTAGTCCACGTTACCACGCTGCTCGCTAGGGCAGAGATTTCCCTGAAGATAACTTGGCCTCGAGGGTGAGCATGTTCCTAACTTCTTGCCGGGAATCCTCTTCCTCTTTGCCCATTCCGCAAAGCCCCCACGCTTTAAAGGCCTAAATACCCAGTTGTGAAAAGTTTGGAATGAGCTCCCATAAGCCTTAGAGACGCACTTGAAGCTTGCCTGTTCCCGATAGAAATCGGACATCTGGAAATGGCCTCTCACCCCCTGAAGAGCCCTCCACCTTCTGGGACCAATCCTGACTTCTGGCACCTGGAACTTCAGGAGCTGAGGCAAGTACCAGCAGCGAGCTACAGTTCCGGTTACGGCGTTTCCTGTCCTGCTGAAGTTCTGGCACCCGAATATTTTAGCTTCCCCGGGTCGCTTCCTGAATTGTTTACCTTTCCGTGGCCTGTGGCACCCAGGTACCCTCATCACTGCGGCCATTCTTCTTCTTTTTTCTTTTTCTCCGTCCCCCCACATCTGGCCAGTCCCATCGGGAAGGCCGGACGTGACCTTTAGCCGAGATCCTGGCCGAAGCTAAGGAAACAACCCTCAGTACCTGGGACACGTGGCGAAGCGCAGCCGGACCGTCATGAACGGTGACGTCACTAGAGCGGCCAGGGCTCACTGGAAATTTGTTTCCCCGGGCGGGTCGAGGATTGAAACCAGGTACGCGAGAAGGTCTCCAGCTCCCTTGTCTCCCAGCGTTGCTTCCTTTCCTTACTCGGTCCTTTCAGCTTTTTGTCGCTCTCCCTCCGGCCCCCAACCTTAGTAGAACCAGGGCAGGACCGTTGAACAACCGTTCTTGACAGTTAGCAGGGTGAGACTGTCCAAATGTTCTTGAGCGCGAGGCAGGAGTACTGGAACAGTCTCCAGCTGTTCCAGCCGGATGCCTCACAGAAATTACAGATGACAACTGTTACAAGAACTCTCTCTGTCTTTTCCTCGCCCTATAAAAGTACAACCCTGTTGTGACAGGGTGAGTTAGCTGACCTACCTGCTTGTCGGGTGCTTTCTGATGTGAATCAGCTCAATAGTGCCTTTTACTTCTATTTGAGCCACTTAAACTTTTTTGCCCTCGACAGGCGTTTTACCAGGGCTACGTGGGGGGAGGGAACCCCAGCAATTTCCAGGCTTAATTTAAACACTTTGTTATTAGCTTAATGTTATATGATAAGATTAGTAATGCGTTAAGCAGTTAACATTTCGCTATGAATTTGAGAGGTGTTTCCCAAGTGATACTGGCATGGAATATCTACCTTTGTGCTCCCTTTTATTAGCACAGCTGCTTCACAGAGCTATATGCGCTCGGTATGAAGTGTGAGAGGGGGCAGAGGTTCTGTTTTTAGGACCCTCTCATTTCCTACCTGCCTCTCAGGGTGCAATCCACTCACCGTGCTGAGTGCGAGTCAAGGATTTATGAATAGGCATGTTGTATAATATTGCCCCTAAATGCAAGGTGCCTCCCCCATCAGGCGTTCAGCCACAGAAACAGGGAACTGTTTCAGGGAGGGACCGAGAGATGGCTGTGATTTTGGCCTTATTAGCTTGCTTTAGAGCTGGACTTCTGCCGGGAGATGCGGTCTACTGCCTATCTGGTCCTGAAAGCTGGTTCACGTTCTCCGTGTAGAATGACGCCTAGGTCTTCAGCCTGTGGCGAACTTTTCCATTTAGAGAACTGTTGTCATAAGTCAGACTTTCCTCAGGCCTAGAACTGAGCATCTGAATGTGTCCAAACATGGCTTCTGGAAATAGAGGGTCTGTGAAATCTAAAACTATTCGCCTTTTCTTACTGATGACCTACAACCATGGAATGAAGGAGAATCTCCTTGGTAAAAAACAAGCAGTTTGCACAGAATATCCTTCAATTACATATTTTTTTTACCTAGCTGACCATCAAGTTAAGAAAACAAAACAGTAATATCTGATATGGGCAAAGCGCGAAGAAATCAGTACTCTCACACACTGTTGTTGGAAATACAGATCGACACGTCCTTTCTTTGAGAACTGATAGTTATCAGCGATTCACATGTGGAAACCCTTTGATGTGTTTTTCGATTTCTCTCATCTTTTCCTGCAGAAATACTGATTCATGTGCTCAAAAATGTGTGGACATAGATTTCTACCGCAATATCGTTGATAATTGTGAAAATTTTGAAAACATAAATGCTCACATAGAGGAACGGCTAACTAAATTATGGTGTAGCCATCCATTCTATAACATTCGACGTCTCATGCCAAGATAAAATGTGGTACATCTATGTATACTGATAGGGACAGATGCACAAAATTGTGGTTGAGTGCAAAAAACAGGCCTCAGAATCCTGTGGAATGCTGTACAATTTCCTCCCCAAACTGTTTGCGTTCTATTATCTCCTCAGGTTATCACTTTATTCTTAGGTTGTATAGAATTCCCATTTGGATCACTTTAATGTTATAATTCCCTGTCTCTCAGGAGAATTAAAACAGCTGTTCAATTATGTGTCATTCTCCTTCTGTATGTGACTGTATATGTCACAGAAGAACACGAAACCCTGGCGAATTATCTCGAAGAATAGGAAAAAAAAATCCTATTATAATTGTAATTTGGGGAATATAATTTTAAAAGTGAACGTTGTGAAATAAAATAAAGAAATCACAAAAGTAACACATGACTCTTAAACCCCCAAATGAAATAGGTCAGTAATATACAGAGTTAGAAGTGACAATACCCCTTTACTCTCTCCCAAATCCAAATTGTTTCCATACATAACCACTTGAAACATGCTGGTTTGGAATATTCCAGATCTCTTCCTAGGCATCCACTTACACGTACCTGGATCTGTTAACTACAGCTCTGTATAGCTAAGTATTCTTTTTCCTATTTTAAACAAAAATGACATTGTACCACAGGCGATATTCGGCAGAGATTAGTAGATGATCTCCTCAGACAGGGCCGAATGGTTTTCACCCTTGTATCACTACTCCATATTCAAATTCTTGGGAAATGACAGGTCATTGGGCCCCATGTTCTCCCCTTCCAGAAGATAGCAGACCACCTTTACTGATCATTCCACCAAAACTTTCTGAAACGATAGAGGGGTACTTCTCTAAAAAATAAACAAAAAAACAAAAGGAAGTGTCTAATGGTGGAAAAAGAAACATCAGATGGGCAACAACAACAGAAGGCTACATCTCTGTGCCAGATTTGCTCAACTGACTGGGGAGAACATACAAGGAAACAATATAGGGGCGCCTGGGGGACTCCGTCAGTTAAACATCCAGCTCTTGATTTTGGCTCGGGTCATGATCTTGTGGTTCGTGGGTTCCAGCCCTGTGTTGGGCTCTGCACTGATAGCATGGAGCCTGCTTGGTTTCTCTCTCTCCCTCTCTCTTTGTCTCTGTCTCTATCTTTCTCTCTCTAAATAAATAAACTTAAAAAAAAAGAAAACACAATGTAAACTGTAAGAGAGAGGAACATATGAAGTGTCATGGGTATAAAGATGAGGGAGAAAATAACTTCACCTGGAAATTTGAGGAATCTTAATGTGGCTTAAGAGATGATTAAGAATTTTCCAGTCAGTCAATAGGATTCCAGGCACTGAAGCACGAAAATAGGGTCAAATGGTGGCTATGCAGAATCTACTCCTCCTTCAAAGTCCAGATCAATTCCCATAAATTGCTTGATATTATCTGTTTTTCTAGCTACTTATCATATGACTTCCTTATTTAGAATTTCATCAAATAATATATTACATTTTTCCTAAAGCATTTCACGTGTAAGTACTATGTTTCGGTATTAAACATAAATAGGTGTTTCATTTGTTATAAAAACGAATTAAGATAATTTGAGAGGTTAGATATGTCTAATCTATAGATGCTCTAACACGTGTAAGACCTGAATTGCTCCTGGGAGTATTAATTTGAACTCTTCCTTTTATGGGTAACATTACTTTGAGGTAACGAACAGGGGCCTCTTTGATTAATTTTGTGCCCCTCCAATTACTATTTCACTGTCTTATGACCTGGCCTTGCGGAAATATTAAATTGTCAATATAGTTGGTTAGTTTGTAGCTTTTTCCAAAATTGCCAGGGGAGAAGGATCTGGTTGTTGAAAATATCAGTGTCCCAAGTATGGTATGATGAATTTTATTTCAATCACCTTTCCATCTCTGGCCTAAGAAAATAGTATTCGGTCACCTCTGATGTCTGTGGGGCTTTTGAACAACTGTACGTTGCTTGTGGAGACAGATTTGACATCCGAGATTAGGAAAGGAAAGAACACGTACAGAAGCCCAATAGAGTTCTGTATCCCCTGATCTAATCTCAGGAGAAGAGGTCATGAGGTTAAAAGGAGACACTAATGAATCCTATGGGTAATGGCACCATTTCCCAAGGCCTATCGGCTGATTGCTGACAGAATTTGTAAAGGGAAAAAAATCATAGTATCAGTTATATGTTTACCATTTTTAGAGTAATCTTTCCCACAGAGGGATAGTATATGTTAGGGACTGAATGTGTCTCCCTCAAATTCATATGTCGAATCCGTAACGTTTAATGCGATGGTATTTGCAGAAAGGTCTTTGAGAGGTAATTAGGTTTAGATAAGGTCATGAGAGTAAAACCCTGGAGGTGGAATGAATGTCTTTATAATAAGAGGAAAAGCCGCCAGAGCTCTCTGTCCCCTGTGTGAAGATACAGCAGAAAGGCAGGCATCTGCAATCCAGGAAGAGGGCCCTCAGCAGAACCCAACTGTGCTGTGACCTGCGCACTGTGATCAGGGACTTCCGGCCTCCAGAGCTGTGAGAGATAGATGTCTGTTGTTTAAATGACCCGGTTTGTGGTATGTAGTTATAGCAACCCAATATGACTAAGATACCATAGCAAGGTGCAAAATGTAAGCTTTTCTCACATAAAGCTTATTGCAAATCTTTGCAAATAGGGGTTGAGTAAAACTATCAGGACCTCTGATTTCAGCTCCAATATGTAAAGAATTCGGAAGTTGCCGTTCCATTTTTACAATAAGAAAAAGCTGAACATACTGAAAATCAGTAAAATTTCTTGGAACCGCCACAGAATTGAGCTATCAAGGCAGACTGCCATCCTGAAATCTGGAGGGACCAGATGAATCCAAAGAGTCATAGCCAATATTTCCTTACCTGGAGCAAAGCCGCTGAAGCAGTAACCGCTAACAATTAAATGGTAATTTGGACAAATTTCTAGAGGCTGAGTGTGGACCGGTTTGAGAATGAGAAACTCCTGTGGGCTACAGTCTTAGGGCCCTCCCCCTCTTTGGTGGTTTTAATTCTCACCAGGTTCTCGTGATGTATTGTTAGCTCAGACTGCCGTAAGAAAATTCCACAGGCTGGGTAGCTTACATGACAGAAATTCATTTGCTCACAGTTCTGAAATCTAGAAGTCCAAGATCAAGGTGCTGGCAGATTTGGTTTCTCTTAAGGTCTCTCCCCTTGGCTTGTAGATGACTGCCTTCTTGCTGTGTCTTTACACTGTCTTTCGGCTGTGTGCACCTGCCCCTGGTATCTCTTTGTGTGTCCAAATCACCTCTTCTAAGACACCAGTCAAATTGGATTTGGGCCCACCCCAATGGCTTCATTTTACATTTTAATCAATTGTAGAGGCCCTAACCCCAAATATAGTCATATTCTGAAGTACTGGGTGTTAGGGACTCAACATAGGAATTTTGGAGGGGAAGCAATGTAGCCCATAATGCGTGGTGAACAGCTAAGAAAGATAACCTCGGGGCACCTGGGTGGCTCAGTCGGTTAAGAAAGATAACCTCAAGCCTTGGCAGGAAGAGGGGGAAAGTAACAGTTTTTGAGATATACCCACAACAGAGGTCTACTTTGCAGGGGAAAATTTTCCCTATCCCTTATCCCACCTTGGGAAAGGGAACTTTTCCCGCTTCAGCCCCCTCTAGCCTTCTGGTATCAGAAGGCAGGGACTAAGGCAGGGAGGGCAGCTAAGAAATACTTGTAGAGGTTATACCCCAGGAACACAGGATCTCTCGATGACTGAGATTTAATCATAAGATTATAGAATTCTTCCCCTCAACATCTTACCGCTACACCAATAGGGCTCCAGTATAATAACTGTGGTTTTGATGCTGAAAGAGCTGCAAAATGCAGGTAGTCTTTTGAGGAATATTTAGGGAAGTCAGAAGTCAACAGAGGAGACAAAAACAAGGACAGACAGTAGAGGGACATGAAGGCTCTCGAACCTATATCTATAGGAAACTTTAAACATAGCCTAACTCCCGGCCAGAATAACGTAAAACTTCACACTAAAGGTCTTCTAACCTCAGTTCCTGTTCCCAATGTATCATGGGATATACTTTTCAATATACAAATTAAAAGGTATACGAAAAGGCAAGCAAAACGCTGTCTGAAGATACAAAGCCAGCATCAGAATCAGATATGACATAGAGTTAGGAATGAATCGTAGTAGGAACTTAAATTAATTGCGATTGATATTATAAGGGCTCTAATGGCAAAAGTAGATAACATGAAAAATAGGTGCTTAATATAAACACAGAGATGGAAACCCTAGGAAAGAAACAACAGGAAGTGAGAGAAATCAAACAGAAATGAAGAATGCCTTTTGATGTCTTATCAGTAGACTGGACATAGCCAAGGAAAGAATCAGTGAGCCTGAACATATGTCAGTAGGATCTCCCCAAACTGTAATTCAATGATGAAAAGAATGAAAAGAGAGAAGAGAGAACCAAGAACTGTGGGGAAGTTTCAAAAGTGTGGTGGTTTCTTACAAACCTAAACATACTTTTTCATATGATTTGGCAATCATACTCCTTGGTATTTGCTCAAATGAGTTGAAAACGTATGTCTACACAAAAACCTGCGCACAAATATTTCTAACAGCTTTATTCATAATTGCTGAAATATGGGTGCAACCAAGATGTTCTTCAATAGGTGAATGGATTAAAAAAACTGTACTACACTAATCAGGTAGGATATCATTCAGCAGTAAATGAAATAAGCTATGAAGCCATGAACAGACATGGAGTTGGGGCGCCTGGGTGGTTCAGTTGTTTCGGCATCCGACTTTGGCTCAGGACATGATCTCGCAGTTTGTGATTTCGAGCCCACATTGGGCTCGCCGCTGTCAGCTCAGAGCCTTCTTCAGATCTTGTGTCCCCCTCTTTCTCTGCCCCTCCCCCACTCACTCTCTCTCTTACACACACACACACACACACACACACACACACACTCTCTCTCTCTCTCAAAAATAAAAATAAACAGGGGCACCTGGGTGGCTCAGTCGGTTAAGCATCCGACTTCGGCTCAGGTCATGATCTCGCGGTCTGTCAGTTCGAGCCCCGCGTCGGGCCCTGTGCTGATAGCTCGGACCCTGGAGCCTGTTTCCGATTCTGTGTCTCCCTCTCTCTCTGGCCCTCCCCCGTTTATGCTCTGTCTCTCGCTGTCTCAAAAATAAATAAACGTTAAAAAAATAAATAAAAAATAAAAACAAACATTAAAAAGACATGGAGGAAACTTAAGTGCATGTTACTAAGTGAAAGAAGCCAATCCGAAAAGGCTACACGCTGTATCATAGCATCATAGACCTAATGCAAATGATGAATTTATAAAACTTTTAGAAGAAAGGTAGGAGAAAATCTAAGTAACCTTGGATTTGAAGATCAGTTTTTAAAAACAGTTCCAAAAGCACAATCCGTGAAAGAAATATTGGCAGATTTGACTTTATTGAAATTAAAAACTTCTGCTCTGCCAAATACACTGTTAAGCGTATGATAGACCAGCCACAGACAGGGAGAAAATATTTTCAAAACACATACCTGATAAAGGACTTCTTTCAAAAATATACTAAGAATTTTTAAATCTCAGCAAGAAGAAAGTAAACACCCTGTTAAAAGATGGGCAAATACCTGAACATACATCTCACCAATGGAGAAAAACTGATGGTAACAAAAGCATACGAAAAGGCGGTCAACATCATTTTTCTTAGGGAATTGAAACTTCAATTGGTGGGGCATCTGGGTGGTTCCATCAGCTGAGCATCTGATTTCAGCTCAGGTCATGATCTCACGGTTTGTGGGTTCAAGCCCCGTGTCAGGATCTGTGCTGACAGCACAGAGCCTGCTTGGGATTCTGTCTCTCTCCCTCTCTCACTGCCCCTCCCTGACTCGCACTTTCTCTCTCTCAAAATAAATTAAAAAAAAAAAGAAAGAAACTTAAAATAGCGATTAGGTAACAGTGCTGTTATGATTTACATTGTGTCTCCTCAAAGATATGTTGAAATTGCATCCCCCACTCTTTGTGAATGTGATCTTATTCGGAAATAGGGTCTTTGCAGATTTAATCAAGTTGAGGTCATGAGGGCTGACCCTAATCCAGTATGACTTGGTGTCCTCATAAGAAAGGAAATGTTAGGTGATGACGAAGGCCCACGGGGAGGAGGCTTTGTGGCTGCAGTGGCAGCGATGGGAGTGATGCAGCCGCAGGCCACGAATGCCACGGATCGAAGCTAAGAAGGGGCAAGAGAAGATTCTACTCATAGACTCAGAGTGATCACAGCCAGCGGACACCTTGATTTCAGAGGGGAGACCTTTCTGTGAGGTAGTCAGTTTGCGATGATTTGTCACAACAACCACAGGAAACTAACACGACTACACAGCTACTAGAATGGCTAAAATCCAGAAAACTGACGATACCACGTTTTTTCCTTCCAATTTTTTATTTAAATTCCCATTAACAGAGAACCTGATATTATACTGTATGTTCACCAACTGTTAAAATAAAAACTTAAAACAATAAATTCTAGTTAACACACAGTGTAATGTTAGTTTCAAGTATAGAATTTCGTGATTTATCAGTTAACATTCAACACACAGTGCTCATCATAACAAGTACCCTCCTCAATGCCCGTCACCTATTTCCTCCATTCCCCCCGGCCTCTCTCTTTCTTCCCCCCTACATTCATCTGTTTTATTTCTTGAATTCCACATATGAGTGAAATCATATGGTAGTTGTCTTTCTCTGACTGACTTGATTTTACTTCGTATAATACTCTCTAGCTCCATTCCTGTCATTGCAAATGGCAAGATGTCATTCCTTCTTATGGCCGAGTGATATTCCATTGTGTATGTGTACCACATCTTCTTTATCCATTCATCACTTAATGGACATTTGGGCTCTCTCCATAGTTTGGCAATCGTTGATGCTGCTGCTGTAAACATCACGGCGCATGTATCCCTTCTAATTAATATTTTTGTATCCCTTGGGTTAATACCTAGTAGTGCAAAGCCTGGGTCATAGGATATTTCTATTTTTAACTTTTTGAGACACCTCCATACTGTTTTCCAGAGTGACTGCACCAGTTTACGTTCCCACCAACAGCGTAAGAGGGTTCCCCTTTCTCTGCCTTCTCGCCAACCACCACTGTTACTTGTGTTGTTAATTTTCCCCATTCTGGCTAGGTATAAGGTGATAACTACTCTTATTGTAGTTTTGATTTGCATTTCCCTGATGAAGAATGATGTCGAGCATCTTTTCATGTGTCTGTTGGATATCTGGATGTCTTGTTTGGAAGAATGTCTATTCGTGTCTTCGGCCCATTTTTTTTTAAGTTTATTTATTTTTGAGAGAAAGAGCACAAGCAGGGGAGGGGCAGAGAGAGAGGGGAACAGAAGATCCAAAGCAGGCTCCGTGCCGACAGCAGTGAGCCTGACGTGGGGCTTGAACTCACGAACCGCGAGATCATGACCTGAGCCAAAGTTGGATGCTCAACCGACTGAGCCACCCAGGTGCCCCTCTTCTGCCCATTTTTTAATTGGATGGTTTGTTTTTTGGGTGTTGAGTTGTATAAGTTATCTATAGGTTTTGGATCCTAACCCTTTATCGGGTATGTCATTTGCAAATATCTTCTCCCATTCCATAGGTGGCCTTTCAGTTTTGTTGGTCGTTTCCTTTGCTGTGCAGAAGCTTTTTATTTTGATGAAGTCTCGATAGTTTCTTTTTGCTTTTGCTTCCCTTGCCTGAGGAGACAGATCTAGAAAGAAGTTGCTACAACCGATGTCAAAGAGGTTACTGCCTGTGTCCTCCTCTAGGATTTTAATGGTTTCTTATATTTAGTTCTTTCTTCCATTTTGAACTTATTTTTGTGTATGGTGTAAGTGGTCCAGTTTCATTCTTGTGCGTGTTGGTGTCCAGTTTTCCCAACACCAGTTGTTGAAGAGACTCTTTTTTTCCACTGGATATTATTTCCTGATTTGTCGAAGGTTAATTGGCCATATAGTTGTAGGTTCATTTCTGAGTTTGCTATTCTGTTCCGTTGATCTATGTGTCTCTTTTTGTGTCATTACCATATTGTCTTGATCACTACAGCTTTGTAATATAACTTGAAGTCTGGAATCGTGATGCCCCCAGCTTTGCTTTTCTTTTTCAAGACTGCTTCTGACAATGCCAATTTTTGACTACGATGCACAGCAACAAGAACTCTTATTAATGCCTGGTAGGAATGAAACATGGGCACAGCCACTTTGAAAACGGTGTGGTAGCTTCTTACAATACTAAACATTTTCTTACCGTATAATCCAGCAATCATGCTCCTAGATGTTTTCCTGAATGATATGAAAACTTATGCTCATCCAAAAGCTACAAATGAATGTTCACAGTAGCTTTATGCATAATAGTCCCAAACTGAGAGCAATCAAGATGTCCTTCATTAGGTGAATTGATAAATAATCTGTGGCACATCCTTACAGTGAAATATTCAGTGCCCAAAACAAATGAGTTGGCAAGCCCCAAAAAGTCGTGGCTGAATTTTAAATGCATATCGCTAGGTGAAAGGACTTAGTCTAAAAAAGGCTACCTACTGTGGTTCCATCTATATGACATTCTGGAAAAGGCTAACCTAGTATGTAGACGTATATATTTCCTTTCACTGTTATCTGAGATGGCCTGGAAGCAATGACACCCTAGCGGCAATTAGCATGCCTAATGTCCTGATCGCGGTTTGTAATGCCATTGTCCAAAAAAAAAGGGCCCTTTGGGAAAATGGCTAATTCTCGGACTAGAGAAGGAAATATACAAAATGAATCCGGTTCATCTTCTGGTGCCAGAAAGTAAGTGCTTAAAAAAACCCCACAATGTTGGGGTCACATTCAGGAGATACAGGAAAACGTTGAAGAGCTTTCAATGACCAAAGCTGGATTATTTGACCAACGAAGTTGGTTGGATTAGATCCCAATATATACAATGAACGTCCATGACTTCATACTGGTATAAATTGTTGAACAAGTAAATAAATGGAGTAAATAGGCAAATCTTCCAAGCAGAATAATTTTAATAGATTTACATAAATCCTCCGTCCTCAAGGAAGTGGGGCTTAACTCCCCACTTCCTTAACTGTGGGCTATGAATAGTGACTTCCTTCCAAAGAGAACAGTGTGGAAAGAGGAAAAAAAGAGCAACGTTGCAGCCAGGTAGTCAAAGTCAACATTAGCAGTTTACCTCTCTGATCTTCCAAAAACATATAACCCCAGCCAAATCTTTGGGAAAGATAGCAGACAAATCTTAGTAGAGCATCATTCTACAAAATAACTGGCCACTACTGTTCAAAACCGTCAAGGTCATCAAAAACAAGGAAGGTCTGGGAAACTGTCAGAGCAAGAGGGACCTAAGGAGACATGATCTCTAAATGTAGTATGACATCCCAGAGGGGATTCTGGAACAGAAAAGGGCAATTAGATAAAAAAAAAAAAAAAACCTACAGATATCTGAATAAGGTATGGACTTTAGTTAATAAAATCACTAAGTATTGGTTCATTAGTCATAGCAAATGGACATACTAATATAAGATGTAAGTAGCAGGGGGAGCTGGCTGCGAGGTGTTTGGGAACTCTGTACTAACTTTGCAATCTTCCCGTAAATCTAAAACTGTCCTAAAATAAAGACTTTATTCTAAAAAAGCAAAGTATATCACACCAGAGTGGCAAGTTTAGAAAACTTAAAAATATCAATAGGAACAGCATTTCTGTTGCATCATCTCTAGAAGCCTTCTATTAACTCCACTTCTTCTCCACTGAGGCTGAACCAGATGTTTTTCTATATGGTTGCGTGTTTCCCAGTGCTTATTTCTTTCATGACATCATGCATGACAGTAAGTGTATTATTGGATTGTAAGCTCAGCGAAGGCCAGGATTGTCTTAGTCGTTTTTGTATCCCCGACATCTACCACAGTGCTTGGCGCATAGTGTGCCTTTCATAAACGCTCATTGAATACATAAATGAGGGGGAAATATGATTCCTCTGCAATAATTAAGACAACTTGATTCTTAAACTTGTCTAAATCTTCAGATTTCGTAATATATTCAATACACACAGTGAGCAATGGCATCCAGAACGTGTCTATAGCTAACAAAGATGAATGAAAGCTTTCCAGTAGTCATTGCTCAGTTGCTTTTTGTTGAAGAATTTTGATTATCATCTTGAAGATCTTTTTCTCCATATCTTTCCACAAAAGCCAGGGGATAAAGACGTCTTGTCACTTGTTAAGGAAAAGAGGCCACTGAGGCTATCGAGGATTCCAAGACTTTTGGCCCATTTCTAGTTATAATCTTGGTTTAAAATCAACTGCTTTGTAAACCTCTCTTTGGAATAGCACTTCATTATCTTTTACTTATTACAAACTGTGCCACTTAAAAAATATTTCAAATAATTTATGGGTCTGTTCTTTTGAGATAATAAGGAAGTGCATTTTTCTAAACCATGGCCTTTACAAATGCCTTTTTGTGCCATCAGCTTTTGATATTTAATTTGTTTTCAGCTTTGCACGGGCCTCTCAAAACAAAACTCAATAAGTTATTATTATTCCCATAAGTTTCATTTTGATTTAGGCTTTTGATATTGTTATTAAGCATTCCTGATTTTGTACTTTATTGTACACTAGCCATTAACAGGCTACGTTGTGGGGTAACTACTGATTTTGGCAAGTGAGCAACAGATATTTTGTTTTAAAACAAATTGTTAACGGGAACAGAGCAGAATAGCCACTTTCAAATTTTTTTTCCTATCTGATGTCTTATAAGCAGAACTCATGTCTTTTTCGTTTAGTAAATATTAACTACCGTGTTGAGTATTCCCTGGGCGGCCTAGCACTGTGCTTTATAAGGCTGGTGATACAAAAGCTTTAAAGGGGAGCCATGAAATTGTTCTCATTGTTTATTAAGCATAAAAAAGGATTTTTTTATTAATTAGCTTCATTCAATTATGCAAGCAATACATGATCATGGTAAAAAATTGGAACAATGAAGAAGAGAGTAAGGTAACATGTCAGTCTCCCTTCTTGCTTTCCCGATACCACTGTCCTCCCTTCCTGGAGACAAATGCTTGCCAGTGTCTTGCATATCCTTCTAGAAATCTTCTGTGTACACACACACACACACACACACACACACACACACACACACACAGAGTTTCTACCATAAATGGGACCTTATTATACATAGTTTTCTGCATTTAATTTTGTTTTGTTTTTTGCCTTCGAAATCAGTATGTAGGTGTTTCCTTTATTCTTTTACATAGGATACTAAATAACAATATGTTTAAGACACAGATTTGATGTAGAAATTGCATCTATGACAATGCAGGCAAGTACATATTTAAAAAGAGAGATTTTTGTACTAAACCAGATGCACTGTGGAAAACTTGTGTTTTGTTTAGTCACCTTAACAAACACAGCCCTTTACTATGACAGGGGAAGAGACTTATAAAAATATCTTGAGATTCTTTATGTAGAGTAATATTTATGTGCATTATTCATTGAGCACCATCTATGTGCCAGAATCCATGCTAGTTACTTAATACGTATCATATTTGGTGGTCGGCCAAGGCATTGTGATCAAGAAAACTTGGGTTTCATTCCCCAAGTGGCTTAAGAGCTATATAATTTGGGGTGTTCCTCCCTCTGTTTCCCAATCTTTTTTTTAATATTTTATTTTTATTTTGAAAGAGCATGAGTGGGGTAGGGGCAGAGAGAGAGGGGGATAGAGGTTCCAAAGTTGGCTCTGCACTGACAGCAGGGAGCCCCGTGCAGGGCTCGAACTCACAAACCATGAGATCATGATCTGAGCTGAAGTCCCAAGCTCACCCAACTGAGCCACACCCACTCCCTAATCTCTAAGATGTGAATAATGTTACTTACCCAAGTGGGTTTATGTACTAATTAAATGATACACTACATGTATTGCCTTGAGAATTGTAAGTTCCATACAAGGTTGCTAAATAATAGCTCATTCAGCTAATAATGTAAATCATTAATTATGCTAGAACTTAGAGATACATTGGAATATTCTGGCCATTTGAAGTTGGAGAGCATATCCGGGGAAGGCATTTCACATTATTTGTATATTCTTATATTGGTTGAATTATTAATATTATTTAAAATGTGAATGAATTTATACTTTACAAGTTATACATGCACATAGTTCTAAAAAATAAAATACAGGGGCACCTGGGTGGCTCAGTCGGCTGAGCACCTGACTCCTGATTTTAGCTTAGGTCATGTTCTCACCATTTGTGACAGTGCAGAGCCTGCTTGGACTCTCTCTCTCCCTCTCTCTGCCCCTCCCCCGCTCACTCGCACTCTCTCTCTCTTAAAAATAAATAAACATTAAAAATATTAAAAAACAAAACACAAAAAGGCTCGTAGTAAGAATCTCTTTGTCTGCCCCACCCCTCCCTGTTGCTTATTTCTGCTCTTGAGAGGCAATCAATTCGATATTGTAGCTGTTCAAGCTGCTATTGACTGCCATATTTTTTAAATTTTTAAATGCTTATTTATTTTGAGAGTGGGGGGAGAGGGAGAATCCCAAGCAGGCTCTGTGCTTCAGCACAGAGCCTGATAGGGGGCTTGAACTCACAAACCGTGAGATCATGACCTGAGTCCAAATCAGAAGTCAAATGCTTACCCCACTGAGCCACCCAGGTGCCCCTAACTGCCATATTTGTAAATAATATATATACGTTTCTCTTTTTGGATACATCAGTTTCAGACATTATCTACTGACTATATTGAAAACACATTATGATGGTTGAAAATTTATTTTCGTATACTACAGTGCTCCCCCCTTTTCCAAGCCGATCTCCCCATGTTGTTATACCATTTTTTGTTGTTGTTGCTGTTAAAGCAATATTCAACATTTGCATCAATGATGACATAAGTACTGTTCGTTGATGGACCATATTTTGAACTATGATTACATTCACTTTCTCTGAAAACATTTTATTTCTTCTAGAGTTAATAATCTCCTCCTCTTCTTCCTCTTCCTTGCGCTCCATTATTTGATTGGCTTTTAAGTACCTGTTGTTCCCTTTTTTTCCAGATACACCAGCATATCCATAAAAACACCTGTCAATAATTTCTCCAAGGGTACCTGGCTGGCTCAATCAGTACAGCATTTGACTCTTGATCTCAGGGTCATGAATTCAAGCCCTATGCTGGGTATGGAGCCTACCTAAAAAATAATAAAAATTTCTCCGAATGTTCCAAAACATCATATAACACATAAATTTCCTTTAAAAAAAAAAACAAGCTTAGAGACCTTCCTCCCAGAGGTGCCAATCCCCCCCTTTTCTGACCTGGATTGGCTATTCCTATGCCTGCTTCAAAAACTGTTATTCTAAGACTTCCCTTCACCATTCCCCAGGCTTGGATCTCCTATATCTAGAGTCCCATGTCACCCTGTCTTAGTTCGTTCATTTCTTTACTGACCTATATCCTCCGGCACTTTTCTCAATTAGAGTACACAGTATGCAAAGTTTTGAGTCTTCCCAGGGTGAAAAGCATTTATCTTCTATTTGATTGGTAGTTGGCTTGGTGTAGAATGCAAAGTTGAAGATATTTACTCTCTCAAAGTCTTCTTCCTCGTTGTTCAGGTCTTCAGAAATGAATTTTTCAGTTACCTGATCAAGGGTGTCTATCTATACCTGGCTGCCTGGCTGCTGGGGGCAAGGCTGAAGAGTAGAGCACAAATTTAACTCTTACTGAATTCCCCTTTGGGTCTGTGTTCCATTCAAGTTTTCTTTTTCCTTGGCATCCCCCAGTTTAAAGACTCTCAGATGTCATTTCTTTCAGAACTTGGGGGCCGCCTGCCTGAGAAGTTAGGAGAGGAACTAATTTCTGGTATTATCCCCACCACTTACTTCTCCTTGTTGCATTACCTAATGACTATCCCTAAGCATTGAGGCCCACGGGAGTTCTTCAGAGTGGATTGTTCTGTTCTCATCAGCGTCCTCCTCTGTTGCCACTTAACATTCTAGCCTCCTCTGTCTTTGTAAATGAACTATTAGGCCCCTGTATTTTTGTTGTTGTTGTTTCTGGGGGTTTTGTGTGTGTGTTTTATTTATTCATTTTTTATTTTTATTTTTTTTAGTTTATATCCAAATTAGCGTATAGTGCAGCAATGATTTCAGGAGTGGATTCCTTAATGCCCCTGACCCATTTAGCCCATCCCCCCTCCCACAACCCCTCCCGCAACCCCTCCAGCAACCCCTCCAGCAACCCTCAGTTTGTTCTCCATACTTATGAGTCTCTTCTGTTTTGTCCCCCTCCCTGTTTTTAGATTATTTTTGTTTCCCTTCCCTTATGTTCATCTGTTTTGTCTCTTAAAGTCCTCATAGGAGTGAAGTCATATGCTTTTTGTCTTTCTCCTACTGACTAATTTCACTTAGCATCATACCCTCCAGTTCTATCCACGTAGTTGCAAAGGGCAAGATTTCCTTCTTTTTGATTGCCGGGTAATACTCCATTGTACATATAGACCACATCTTTTTTATCCATTCATCCATCGATGGACATTTGGGCTCTTTCCAGACTTTGGCTGTTGTTGATAGTGCTGCTATAAACGTGGGGGTGCCTGTGTCCCTTCAAAACAGCACACCTGTATCCCTTGGATAAGTGCCTAGTAGCGCGATTGCTGGGTCGTAGGGTAGTTCTATTTTCAATTTTCTGAGGAACCTCCATCCTGTTTTCCAGAGTGGCTGCACCAGCTTGCATTCCCACCAACAATGCAAAAGAGATCCTCTTTCTCCACATCCTCACCAACATCTGTTGTTTAGGCCCCTGTATTTAAAAAAAATTTTTTTTAATCTCTCATCTATTGTCTTTTTTCCTGGCTTTAAAGAAAATCTCCATGGGTGTATACATTACAGTCTGTGGTAGGCAGAATAACTCCCCAAAGATGCCCACATCCAGATCCCTGGAACCTGTGTACATGTGTCATCTTCCATGTTAAAAGGGATCTTGGCAGATGTGATTGAATTAAGGATCTTGAGCTTGGGACATTGCACTGGGTTATCTGGGTGAGCTCAATGTAATCGCAGTGGTTTTTATAACAGGTGGTAGAAGGATGAGAATTATTAGTAAGAGATGTGAGGATGTAATGAACGGGCCGTGAGCCAAAGAATGCAGACCACCTCTAGAAGCTGAAAACATCAAAGAAAAGTATTCGGCCCTGAAGCCTCCAGAAGATACACAGCCATGATGACACCTTGGCTTTAGATTTCTGACCTCCGTAATTATAAGAGAAGAAACTTGTGTTGCCTTAAGCCACTAAATTTGTGGTAATTTGTCATAGCACCAATAGGAAACTAATACCGATTTGGGGAATCCCACTGGGGGATTCTGTAACGAATATCTGAAAATGTGGACGTAGGTTTGGAACTGAGTAATTGGCAGAGGCTGGAAGAATTTGAGGGGCATGATAAGAAAAGCCTACTTTGCCTTGAACAGACCATTGGAAATATGGAAATTAAAGGTGGTGAAGACTCAGAAGGAAATGAGAAACATGGTAGAGAAAACGTACATTGCCTGAGAGAATACCTAAATTGTCATAAACAGACTGCTGGTAGAAATACAGATGTTTATAAACGTGCTGCTGAGGGCTCAGAAGGAAAGGATGAACATGTTATTGGAAACTGCAAGAAAGAGGACCTTTGTTGTATCATTGCAAAAAGATTTGCTGATTGGTGCCAGACAGTTGCACGGAAAGTGGAACTTGTAAGCAGTGAGTTTGAATATAGCCAAGATTTCCAAGCAAACTGGTGAAGGTACGGTGTAATTTCTTCTTGCCGCTTATAATAAAATGCAAGAGAAAAAAAAAAAAGGCAGATTAAGGGAAGAACTGCCTTGCAAAAAGGAACCATAAATGATGATTTGTAAAATTCTCAGCCTATCCGGATCATACAAGATCCTCAAACTAGGCGATTCACTGCCAGATAGCATACTCTAGAGAGAAAGTGAAGGCTGTGGCTAGACAACCTTTTGCTAGTGTGTCCAAAGGAACACGAGAACAGAAGGCTCTTTGAAGAGATTAGTCATGGGATTCATGAATCCCTTCAGCCATCTCAGCAGGAGCCAAAAATAGATACGGGCTTATCTAGGAAAGACCTTTGGAGAGGCCTCCTCTCTAACAGTAAATCCTCCTTATTTTTCAGCCTCTGGTGACCGATTATTGTTTTTAATTACTGAACTATAATTGACACACAATGTTATATTAGTTTCAGGTGTACAACGTACTTATTTGACAATTCTAGGCGGTACTCAATGCTCACCACTGAAAGTATAGTCATCATACGATCTGACTCCAATATTATTGCCTCTCTTCCCTGTGCTGTACTTTTCTTATTTGTGACTTATTCATTTTATAACTGGAAGTTTGTACCTCTTAACTCGCTTCATCTATCTTACCCATCCCCTCACCCACTTCCCCTTTGGCAACCAGCTGTTTGTTCTCTGTATTTAAGAGTCTGTTTTGTTTGATTATTCATTTTCATTTTTAGATTCCACATAGGAGTGAAATCATATGGTGTTTGTCTTTCTGTGTCTGGCTTGTTTCACTTAGCATTATACCTCCTAGGTTCATCCATGTTGTCACAAATGGCAAGATTTCCTTCTCTTTATGACCAAGTGTTATTCCGTCACACGTATATAACACATCTTACATGCGCATTCGTCTATCAATGGACACTTGGGTTGCCTCCATATCTTGGCTATTGTAAATTATGCTGCAGTAAACATAAGGGTGCAGATACCTTTTCAAATTCATCTTTTTGTTTTCTTTGGGTAAATACCCAGTAGTGGAATTATTGGATCCTATGGTATTTCCATTTTTTATTTCTTGAGAAACTTTCACACTGTTTTGCACAGTGGCTACACCAATTTACAGTCCCAGCAACAGTGTAGGAGGGCTCCCCTTTCTCCACATCCTCACCAACACATCTTATTTCTTATCTTTTTGATACTAGCCGTTGTGACTGGTGTAAGGTGGTACGTCATTATGGTTTTGATTTGCATTTTCTAGATGATTAGTGATATTAAACATCTTTTCATGTGTCTGTTGACCATCTGGATGTCTTCTTTGGAAAAATGTCTGGTCAGGACCTCTGCCCGTATTTTATGCAGATTGTTTTGTTTTGTTTTGTTTTGTATCGTTGGTGTTGAGTTGTATATGTTTTCTAAATACATTTTGGATATTAACCCCTTAGCAGATTTATCATTTATAAATATCCTCCCCCATTCACTAGGTTGCATTTTTTTGCTTTGTTGATGGTTTCTTTGCTGTGCAAAAGCTTTTTATTTTCATGCAGTCCCTGTAGTTTACTTTTGCTTATGCTTCCCTTGCCTCAGGAGAGGCACCCATAAATGCAATGAATCCCCTTGACATACATCGGACACTCACGATGTTTTTGTGAATGTTATATCAGAAGAAATTCTGCCATCTGTACTGAAAGGGACAGAGAGAAGATGAAATGAAAGAAAGCCATCAGTCTCCCCAATATCTATAGGCAAGAAACATACTGGTAAAACTGCTTAGAGGCAAAACACATGGCTGTGATTCATAAAAAAGGAAGGATGAAATTAGAGAAAAACATCCTATGACTTCACTCCTATGAGGACTTTAAGAGACAAAACAGATGAACATAAGGGAAGGGAAACAAGAATAATATAAAAGCAGGGAGGGGGACAACACAGAAGAGACTCATAAATACGGAGAACAAACTGAGGGTTCCTGGAGGGGTTGTGGGCGGGGGGGATGGGCTAAATGGGGAAGGGGCATTAAGGAATCGACTCCTGAAATCATTGTTCCACTAGATGCTAACTAATTTGGATGTAAATTTTAAAAAACAAAACATGAAATTAAAAAAAAAAAAAAAAGGAAGGATGATTCCAAAGCCAGAGCTGAGGGCCCTGAGGGAAGAGCCACCACCCACGGAGGATTAATTCCCACGCCTTAAAACCTCGGAGAGTCTGCCCAATTGGATTTTAAATTTTCTTGGGACCAGTGATTTCTTTTTTCCTTTCGGTTTTTTCCCTTTTTGAATGGAAATGTAGTTAACTGTTATTCTATGCCTGTCCCATTATTATATTTTGGGATCAGATGAGCTGTTCGTTGAGTTTCAGACATTCACAGATGGGGAGTGATTTTGCACCAGGATGGATTTTACTGATAGTCAGACTCATAACAAATTAGATGATTTAGACTATAAGATTTGTGGGTTTTGATATGATGGAGACAATTTGATGAGATTTTGGATTTCAGTTGATGCTATGATAGGTAGCGACTTTTTTGGCCCTTGATATGAGATGGATGGAGTTTACATGTGAGATGGATGTGGATCTGGGGGGCCTGGAGGGAAGACTGTGGTAGGCTGAAGAATGGGTCTCCAAAGATGTGCACGTGCTATTCCCTGGAACATGTGAATATGGTACCTTATACAGTAAAACAGACTTTGCAGGTGTGATTATATTAGGAATCTTGTTTTTTAAAAAAATTATTTATTTTGGGGAGAGTGCAAGCAGGGAAGGGGCAGAGAGAGAGGGGGGGACAGAGGATCCGAAGCAGGCTCTGCACTGACGGGCCGACAGAAGCCAGCCCAACGCGGGGCTTGAACTCACGAAATGTGAAATCATGACCTGCGCCGACGTGGGACGCTCCACCGACTGGGCCACCCAGGTGCCCCTATGTTAAGAATCTTACAATAGGACAGTATCCTGGGTTATTCAGGTGGATCCAATGTAATCACAAGGGTCCCTATAAAAGGGAGGCCGGAGGCTCAGATTCATTAGTAATGCAGATGAGGACGGGAGAAGTAGGTTGGAAGGAAATGAAGAAAAAGCCATGAGCCAAGGAATGCAGACAGCCTTTAGAAGAAGAAAAAGGTAAGGAAGTGGATTCTTCCGTGAAACCTCCAGAAGTAACATGGCCGCCACTTAGATTTTAGAGTTTGCTCCTCCAGTACTGGAAGATAGTAAACTTGCATTAAGCCACCAAATCTGTGGTAGTTTGTTACAGCAGCAACAGGAAACGAGTAAATGTCTTCACACATTTTAATGGAATTTTGTGATGGATTAGGGAAAAGAAGCACTTGTGTTTAATTTCTCATGTTTTAACCAAAATTCAGTTATTGTTATTATGAACATATTTGAAATCTTTCCCCTTTGATAAAACCCTACGTGTCTTTTATAATCTAGCTAGTGTCTCACCACAGCTGTGAAAACCTTTTTCTTTTTTTCTTTTTTACCTTCTCTGGCTCTCAGTGGCTTATCTTTTTTAAACCTGTGTAGTATTTACTGTTTCTACGTCTTAATTTTATACTGAATCGTATAAAGACTTAGTGTCTAAAGACTTCATATATTAATTCATTAACCGCTCGTGAACATATTTTAAATATATTGAGTATTTCCTAGTGCCAGGCACCATGCTAAATGTTGAGACCCAAGATTCAAAGAGGAATCCAAGAGACAAATCCTTCCCTGAAAGGTGCCCATAATGTCCACTCTTCTCATTGACTATTAACTCGTAAGTCTCTGTCACGAGACTGTAGGCACCCTGAATGGAGGGCATTTTATATTCCTCTACTATGCTTGACATGATATTAGCACCTTAGTGAAAATTTATTCACGAAAGAAAGAGGAACAAAAAAGGAAAGAAAATACAGTAACGTCTAGGCTGGGATGGAATTCTTTCTCTTCCCCACAATCAAAATGCCATGTAAGTGGTATTTTCTAGGATGATCTATTAAAATAGTTTATTCCTCTTTGCGGACCGCTCTGGGCCATAACAAAATTAGCCTAAAATCCACTGCGTAGATTAAATTAGAATGGGTCTCCTTGATTCTTGATCTGTGTGTTATAATTAAAATGAAAACATCTGCAGCCATTTTGTATTGATGGTAATTTAGAATTTTTGATTTAGCCTTTTATAAAGGCGATGTGTTTAAAGTCAAACTGCCTAAAATACGTTTTACATTTCCTGCCTTGACCTTTAAGAAATTTAGTTAGGCAATTAATGCCTATAACTAATGAAGTTAGTGATTTTTAGCTCTTGTGCAGCCGCATCTCTGAGAAGATGCCTCATACCTATCCAGTAAGGAAAAAAAAAAAAACCTGTTTTAATTTTCAGTACATGCCTCTGGTTCCCATGGAAACAGCTCAGTAAAAGAAGTTTGAAATGTTACATATTATTTAATATCTTATATTCATATAAATATTGCCAGAAGATATGTCATATCTATTCAAGTGGTCCATTGCTGTTGATACTGCTGGCCTGGAAGGAACTTCAATAAGAATCTCAAGGACTGTCTTGAAAAAATAATCAATACCTTGAGTAGAAAGTGTACCGATTTTGTTAGTGAGGATTCTTATAATCACACCACACTCTTCTATTTTGTAGAAAAAGACCTAAGAACTTGACTTTGGCTTAGGTTTTAGGGAGATGTCAATTTCAAATTGACTTACATTTACTCACTTAGATTTATGTGGGGACCAGTAAAATTGGATGGACCCCAAATAAAAGAGGTTATTGACTTTGCATAGTAATGTGAAGTTTCCAAGTGTGAACCATTGAAATAAATAATGTTTCACTTTCAACCAATTCCATGCTATTGACCAATCTCAACTCCTAAGCCTAAGCATCTAGTCTCGGATCACTCAGAATTCTCATTTTCTGACTCTACTGGAATAGCACTGCTGGTGGAATCTTTGCAAGACACTCAAACATTTTCTTTCATATTTTGGGTGTTTTTTTTTTTTAATCGTACAACATTGAAGGAGTTGAACACAATGATGTCTGTATTTCACACTTTGTTCTGCAGCATCTTGACGTTGAGCATCACATGCAACTTCTAGTTCTGGCTGCTACACGTCAGCTTGACCGTGCCCTAATGCACTCGTCCCTGTAGAATGTTCCCTGGAGTGCTTACCTCAGCCTCAGAATATGAAGGGCTTAGGCAGGGATCCCACCCATTCCTCTTCCGGGAGTACCTTAAACTCTTCTGTCTGCTTCTTTGCAGGTCAGTCTCCTTACACTGTAAACTCCCTCAGGCCAGGGGTCACAACTTACTGGTTTTCAATGTATCCTTCTCTAGCCTATCTGAGATGAAGCTTGATAAATTAATAGTAAAAATACCAAATTTCCAGTCTGAAACATGCTGTGTTAGGGAAGTATATTCTTGTATGTAACAATGTATATACTGGATAATTATTCCAAATAACTCCAGAAATAATTCTTTGCGTATATCTGAGTGGGGGGCACATGCTAAATTCCCAAGCAGCAAACCAGCCTCTTGCCACACACACACATGCGCACGCGTCAGTGACTTATCGGTGAGAATGATGCCTGACTGGCTTTTAAGTAGCTCAGGGGCGCCCGGGGGGCCCAGTTGGTTGAGCGTCCGACTTCAGCGCGGGTCATGATCTCACAGTTTGTGAGTTCGAACCCTGTGTCAGGTTCTGTGCTGACACCTCAGAGCCTGGAGTCTGCTTCAGATTCTGTGTCTCCCTCTCTCTCTACCCCTCCTCCACTCACACTTTGTCTCTCTCTCAAAAGTAAACTTTAAAAAAATTTTTTAATAGCTCAGAAGTTGAGACAACTGGTAGAGTGTTCCGAAACCATCCATGTGATTGCATTGTCTAAGAAAAAGATCATTTCAAAACGTCTCCTTAAGCAACTGTTGCCAAGTCCTTTCCAGTACAAACACTGATTTGCAGGTGAAGCTGTTACCCTGACAAGGTCTAATGGTACCCAGGACTCTTAGTGCTCTCCGACTCACTGCCTGACCTTGTCAGGAAATTTCTTTTGGTGCCTGTCAGTGCGACGTAAAACTCTAAAAAACGTCTCCCCCAGAAAAAGCCTTTCTTGACCAAGCTTTTCTGAGAAGTACATATCTTAAAAACAGAAGTAATTGTAAAGAAAATGCCGTAAGCAATACCATCCATCTCAGCAGCAAGAATTGCCCCAATACAAATTGAAATCTTTGACACAAAGAATTTTTAACACATTCTTGACTCACCTGGCTTCCTATCCCATTCCCTTAGGATGAGGTTAATCTTCCTTTCTAGCATCAAACACCATGGAGACCAAAGAAGCAAGCTGCCACAGTTACTAACAACCCAAACTGATTGACCACATCAAAGCGGGGAGCTCTCCCTTCCATCATGGCTAGGGGTTCCTCCCACACAGCAGTGGCCAAGGATGGCGGAAGATGGTGACATGGGCTCATGAAATATTTACTTTATTGACATTGACTAAGATAAAGTCAGTTGGGAGATACAACGATCTGTGGTGTCTAAAATATGCTCTCCTGTGCAGGTTCAGTACAATTCCTTTTATGGACAACTTAAATCTGTCTCTGTATCATCATACATTTTATCGAAGAAGACCTTTACCAAATTTCTCACCAATGTTTCCGTGAAGGTGGGGCTGACTGGATCATAATTTTACCCTACTTACTGATCAGCTTTCCGATTACTATTTACTTCATTTGAATAAACTTTTCTTCATTATGTTATACATATAAAGGGGGCAAGAAATAGCCAGGGCAACTAGGAGTGGGTCTATGCAGTTCAGTCTCAGTTGTGACTTTTGCTTAATGTGGTCACACTCAACTGTGTTCTTGACTCACGTCACTCCTGTGGTTGTAAAAATGCAAACACTCTATCTTCTCTTTTTCCTGCCTGTTCTCCAACGTCTTACCTATACGTACGCCTGATTTCACTAATTAACACATTGTATTTGTACTGACCAAAGTGATGTATTTCCCTTCTCCTATGCTAGAGATTTCTGCCCTGCTCATTGAAAACCTGTCTAATCGTCTAACAACCATTAAGTCATTTCTGTGCTCTGGTGAGACTCCCAACCAGGCACTTTAAGAGGAGTATTAAATACCGTTTCTAACTTCACCAAACTTTTCACAAAGCAGCTTCCATTGTTTACATATCTCCCACTTCGGCAGGCCATTCAGGTGAAAGTGCCTGACTTTGGAGAAATCCGAGTGTCTTGCATTTTCTCTTAGGTCAAGACTCTAGGCAATTTTTTTTTTTTTTTTAACCTTACCAATGTTTTTAATAAAATGAATTATCTCAACTCTCCTTGTTTAAGATATTAGTTTGGTTGGCATGATAAAATGTCTTTGACTTGAATATACTCACGGTTACCTCACTCTGTGTGCTCATATTGTGCAGCTAAGATTATTCACACAATAGAGGTTGATTTTTAAAATCATTACTGTTTGGGAGCACCTGAGTGGCTGAATGATTAAGCATCCGACTCTTGAGTTTGGCTCAGGTCATGATCCCACGGTCCTGGGGTGGTGTGAGGCTCTGTGCTGGGCACAGAGACGGCTTGAGATTCTCTCTCCCTTTCCCTCCCCCTCTGCACCGCAACTCCTCGCACGCGTTCCCCCCCTCCCTCCCTCCCTTTCTCTCTGTCTCAAAAAAAGTCATTGTTTCAAAATCAAACTTGGCTCTACCTATCTACGTTATACATTGTGAAAAGAAACCACGAAGTGTGATTGACGCATGCTTTTCTTTCTTTTGGGAGAATGTCCTGTTTGTTAAATTTAAAATGTTCTTTTTGATGTAGAGCAAAATTGAGAAATAAGTTAAACAGAAAAAATAACAAGTGGTGGCAAATGTGCCCTTAGATTATTCCAGGAATATTTTAACTCCCAAAAAAGATGAAAGAGTCACAAAAGTTCACGGTAAACGTATCGACACAGTGTATGCTTTAACACCATGTGCTTTTATTTTAAAGGGTAAGTCATTTTATATCAAGTGGCAAATATAGTCACCAAAATGGGTTGGATCTATTAATGAACATTTAGTTAAAAGAAAGAGGAGTACAGAAACATATTTGCCATCCATTTCAGAGTTTCTACGCCTCATAAACCATCTGAACCAAAAAATGCACAGATATAATTTAAAGTACTATTTACTTAACCATAGCATTTGAATTAAAATAGAATATTTTAACCATTAAAACATAATATTCTGGTATAATTAGATTTTCCTGCATTGCTAGAGTCAGAAGGCATGTTTTGTTTATTTTAGTGTCTCCTAAATCACTTAGCACAGCTCAATACAATTGATTCAATGAAGTAATTCTCTTCCTTTTTCCTGTTAATTTTCTTTTTTTGCTTGTGAAATTCAAAGGTCATCCTAAATGAGAAAAAATATAATGGCCTGGCAAACCCATTAAAATTCATCCCTCTCCTCTGAGTGTTTTGCTGAATTCATTAATCTATCCATTGATCGAACATAAACAGAGTGGAAACTATGTGTTATGATATGCCAGCCACTATTCAAGAACTGGCGTAGAAATTAATAAAACATAAGGCTTCTTCTCAAAATACTCAGAAGCTAGTAGGGAAGGCACATAATCAGTTCATTAAAATATAACCAACAAAAATAATTTATGCATAACCAATATGATCTCTTTTCACCAACTTTGGGTACAAATCAGTCAAATCTCTCTTCTTCATCTGCCATCTGATGGTAGCAGAAATTCCATAGTTTCTCCTTTGATCCCTGCCCTTCCCTCTTACTTTCATTTTAATACCCAATAACCCAAGGGGAGTTATTGAGTACAAAGAGATCATTTTTGCTTCTAAATATCAGGAAGAGAGAGAACTGAGAAAAGGCATCGTAAATCTGTCAAGGTTTTCGCTTTCATTGCTGCCACAAGGACCTGAATTTCCTGGATTTTAGGGTTAAAGTCTTAGTTCTTTTGATTCATTCTTACACGTTCAGCTATTAATCCAGAAAAATTGGTGCCAAGATTTTTTCTATGCTCCATTCTACCCCATAGTTCTTGTGTCAGCTCTGGTCATCAGCCTAGACAACTTCTAAACTCATGGGGAGATCTCATTTAGAAGTCTTGGCATCCTTTCTTTCCAGTGAATCTCCGTAAGTTATCAGTCCAATCAACTAGAGAGTTCGTATAATATTGAACCTCAAAAAGTAAGGGATAAGAATTATAGCGATTTCCTCTTAAGTGGCTGCTTAATCTCTATGTAAATTTAACCTTTTTATTATTTTTCTTTTTCAAAGGGTATTAAGATATTAGGGGGGGCTGCTTTTTCAAGACACGCATAACACACTTTTCCTTTAAAGCATCAGGCACCTATAAGCCTTTGATTTCTGTGACTGTGGTATGGAACACAAAAGTAATGTGCCTGCACGACTGGTCTCGACTTCTAGACACAGGATAATGTCTCACATATGTTTAATATTTATTTTTTATTTTGATTCCTCGAATATGGGAACACACCCTGTAATATGCACAGAAAGTAATCTAGATATATTGGGGAAACCCCTTCAACCTAACCAATGAGGCCTAAAGTAATACATTAGTTCACTCGATAAATATGTACTGATTATCTACTGTTTTCTAGGTGCTAGGGACACAGCAGTGAATATGAGGCCCTAATTCTTATGGAATGCATGCTTTAGTGGTTGAAGACACAAAGTTAAGAATGAATACATACATAATATGGCAGATGGTGGTAATTTTTATTTGAAAAAATAAAAATTAGGGTTAGGGAACAGAGGCTAACAGAGGGTGGAGAGGATATTATATCGAATATTTTAATAGAGCACTCAGGGAAGGCCTTTCTGCAAGGTGACCTTTGGGCCCCACTACCTGAAGTGAAGAGCAAACCGTTCCAATGTCTATACTAAGAGCCTCTGTATAGAGAGGCTAGTAAGACAGCAGCATGTTTTGTTTGAGTCAGGATCATCGGCCAGCTATGGAAAGGGTGAGGATGGGGAGAGGAAATTTAAATATTTATTTACAGGTTTAGAAATTTACATGATGTATTAGTTTTCTTTAATTTTTTAATGTTTATTCATTTTTGAGAGAGAGAGAGAGAGAGAGAGACAGAGAGAGAGAACGAGAATGAGCAGGGGAGGGGCAGAGAGAGGAGGACAGAGGATCCGAAGCAGGCTCTGTGCTGACAGCAGAGAGCCTGATGTGGGGCTCAAACTCACAAACCGTGAGATCATGATCTGAGCCAGAGTTGGACCCTCAACCGACTGAGCCACCCAGGGGCCCCTATGCTGTATTAGTTTTCTATTGCTGCTATAGCACGGTAGCACACATTTGGTGGCTTCAAACAGCACAGATTTATTATTTTACAGTTCTGGAAGTCAGAAGTCTGAAAATGGGTCTTAAGGGGGCTAAAATCAAGGCATCTGCAAGGCCGTGTTCCTTTATGAAAGCTTTGGGGGAAAACTATTTCCTTGCCATTTCCAGCTTCTGGAGTCTGCCTCCATTGCTTAGCTCATAATCAACTTCCTCCGTCTTCAAATCCAGCGGCGTGGCGTTTCTCTGAGCATTTCTTTTGTAGTTGCATCTCTCTCTGACCTCCTCTTCTGCCTCCCTCTTCCACTTTTAAAAAAAGAAATGTTTTAATTTAAATTTTAGTTAACATCAAGTGAAAAATTGGTTTCAGGAGTAGAATTCAGGGATTCATCCCTTACAACAAACAGTGCTCATCACAACAAGTGCCCTTTTCGATACCCACCGTCATCCTAGCCCATCGCCCACCCACCTCCCTCTGTCAACCCTCAGGTTGTTCTCTGTCGTTAAGAGTCTCTTGTGGTTCGTTTCCCTCTCTTCTCTCCCTCCCCCACTTCTCATGTGTTCATTTGTGTTGTTTCTTAAATTCCACATATGAGTGAAATCCTACAGTATTTGTCTTTCTCTGATTTATTTCATTTAGCACAATACATCCTACCTCCATCCACATCGTCGCAAATGGTAAGATTTCATTCTTTTTAATTTTTTTAAAATAATTTACATCCAAATTAGTTGGCATACAGTGCAACAATGATTTCAGGAGTGGATTCCTTAGTGCCCCTTACCCATTTAGCCCATCCCCGCTCCCACAACCCCTCCAGTAACCCTCAGTTTGTTCTCCATATTTATGAGTCTCTTCTGTGTTGTCCCCCTCCCTGTTTTTATATTATTTTTGTTTCCCTTCCCTTATGTTCATCTGTTTTGTCTCTTTAAAGTCCTCATTCTTTTTGATGGCTGAGTAATATTCCATTGTGTATATACACCACATCTTCTTTATCCATTCATCAGTCGATGGACATTAGGACTCTTTACATAGTCTGGCTATAGTTGATAATGCTGCTTGCTATAAACATTGAGGTACATGTACCCCTTTATATCTGTATTTTTGTATCCTTCGGGTAAATACATAATAGTGCAATGGTTGGGTTGTAGGATAGTTCTATTTGTAGTTTTTTGACACCCTCCATACTGCTCTCCAGGGTGGCTGCATAAGTTTTCATTCCCACCAGCAGTGTAAGAGTGTTCCCCTTTCTCCGCATCCAGCAAAGAAATTGAATCCGTAATTGAAAATCTTCCAACAAACAAGAGTCCTAGGCCAGATGGCTTCCCAGGGAAATTTTACCAGATCTTTAAATAAGAGTTAATACCTATTCTTCTCAAACTGTTCCAAAAAAAAAAAAAAATAGAAATGGAAGGAAGACTTCCAAACTCATTCTACAAAGCCAACATTACCTTCATTCCAAAGCCAGACGCAGACCCCACTAAAAAGGAGGATTATAGGCCAATATCTTCTCTGATGAACCAGAATGCAAAAATTCTCAGTGAGATACTAGCAAATCAAATTCAATAGTACATTAAAAGAATTATTCATCATGATCAAGTGGAATTTATCCCTGGGCTGCAGGGCTGGTTTAATATTTGTAAATCAATCAACATGATACACCACATTAATAAAAGAAAGGATAAGAACCATATGATCCTGTCAATACATGCAGAAAAGGAATTTGACAAAATACAGCATCCATTCTTGATAAAAACCCTCAACAAAGTAGGTTTAGAAGGAACATACGAGACATCATAAAAGCCATATACAAAAGACCCACAGCTAATACCCTCCTCAACGGGATAAAACTGAGAGCCTTTCCCCTAAGGTCAGGAACAAGACAAGGATGCCCACTGTCACCATTACTATTTAACACAGTACCGGAAGTCTTGGCCCTCAGCAATCAGACAACAAAAAGAAAGAAAGGGCATACAAATTGGCAAGGAAGAAGTCAAACTTTCACTATTTGCAGGTGACATAATACTTTATGTAGAAAATCCGAAAGACTGCACCAAAAAATTGCTGGAACTAATAAATGAATTCAGCAAAGTCGCGGGATATAAAATCAATGTGCAGAAATCTGTTGCCTTTCTATACACTAATAACAAAGCTGCAGAAAAAGAAATCCAGGAATCAGTCCCGTTGACAACTGCACGAAAAACAATGATACCTAGTAATAAACCTAACTAAAGAGGTAAAAAATCTGTACTGTGAAAACTACAGAAGAATTCTGAAAGACAGTAAGGAGGACACACACACAAAATGAAAAAGCAGCCCATGCTCATGGATTGGAAGAACAAACATTGTTAAAACGTCTGTACTACCCAAAGCAGTCTACACATTTAACACAGTCCCTATCAAAATACCACCATAATTCTTCGCAGAGCTGGAAATTTTTTTAAAGTGATCTCTACACTCAACGAGGGGCTTGAACTCACAGCATCAAGGTCAAGCGTCCCGTGCCTTATCAACTGAGCCAGCCAGGCACTCCCTCCCTCTTCCACTTTTTAAGGACACCTGCGAATTCATTGGGCATACCTGGATAATCCAGGATAGCCTCCCTATTTGAAAGTCAACTGATTAGCATCCTTAATTCCATCTGCAACCTTCATTTCCCTTTTGCCATGAACTATAATGTAGTCACAGGTCACGGGTTCCGGGGATTAGGTCATGGACTTGTTTGAGGAACCATTTTTCATATATATATGCGTATATATATATGTATTTGTACACATATACGCACACGTACACACATCAGAGAGCTGAGAAGACCTTTCTAAGCGTGAGAAAAAACCCTGCTATCATATAAGGAAAGATACATTCTGTAATTAAAGATGAAAAGTTTGGGTAGAAAATATGATACACAAAATTAAAATCAGAAAAAGAATTGTGTGGTATATGACATGTGAAGCACAATTTTCTTACTAATATGTATTGAAACACCAACAACCTAAAAGAAAAATGGTCAAAAGACATGAACACGCAGTTCTCAGAAAAAAAAGATACAAATAGACAATAAATATATAAAGAGATGCTTAACACTGCTCATAATTAGTGTTGCCAGATTTAGCAAATAAAAATACAGGATGCTTAGTTAAATTTGAATTTCAGATAAGGACTGCATAGTTCCCGAACAGCACAAGGGCTATACTTATACTCAAAATTATTTGTTGTTAGCAGAAATTCAAATTTAATTGAGTGTCCTTTATCTGACAACTCCACTCATAATGGAAAAAGCATGAATCAAGGAAGCAATGTGATTCCATTATAATAGCATCTGGAAAAAATTTAAAAAATGGTTGTACCGTGTATGTTTAGTTTTGTCTGAGTTCTAAATCAAATTAGACCTAGGCAGGGAGTACCTCGGTTAACCCAGCAGTCCCCCAGGGGACGTGGCCCAGAATCAGTTTTGTTTCCCTGAACTTGAGTGACAGTGGGCCACAGGTAAGCACCTAGGTACGATGTTGCACACCAAAATGCAGTTTTTCTCGTTTGCTGTCGAAACAACCAGGCCCTTGCAGGTGCTCCCAATTCATTTGGAGCCTAGAGCCATGTTCTTAACCCCAGCCCGGGTGCTTGAGTTCTAGAAGCCGTTATCTAATCTTATCAGCTCTGTCCTCTTTGGGGCTGAGTTCCTGTCACTGTGTCCCGAAGACTTCTTTCCGTGTCATGTTCCACTTGAGACGATATGACCTAGAGCCAAAAAACAAGTCGAAGTTTTTATTGCCTTTTACCATCAAGCATTGTTATCAAGGGAACATGGCCTCAGTTTAAAGTCAGCTGCTGAACTGGAATTTATGCCCATTGATTAGTAACTCCCCATTTCAGTTAAAAAAGATGAAGAAACTCTAGAGATCTGTTGTACAATATTGTACCTATAGTCAACAGTAATGTATCGTACCCTTTGAAATTGGTAAGAGGGTAAACTTCGTGGTGTTTGTGCAACGACAAAGTTAGAAAAATAATAAAGTGACTGAGTATTGCAGCCACTCAGACATTTTGCACATCACGTTCAGCTGAAGGACTGTCACAGGCCTGTCACATAGGATAGGAAGCAGGCAGACAGCTATGGAAACAGAGGCAAAAGTATAATCATGACCCTCCAGTCCCCTGGGAAATCCATTACTGCTGGTGGTAGTAAAGCCTTGCCAGTTGGGAAGGTGCTTCCGCTTTGAAAAGGAAAGCCCGTCGAGAGTCAGCTGCAGGAGCCTCTGTGCATTCTGTGTATTCGGTGCATTCAAGAAGGCACGAAAAACAGGAAATCTATGTTCTTGCCACATAAAACAATCAATCTGCATAGCACTTTCTGATCAAACATAACAGCTTGATTGTTATATGCTCAGAAGCATTGTTAGCAGAGCCTCTCTGACTATGCAAAGTAACTTGAGAGAGAAATGAATTGGGAGGTACAGGATGTTTCCAGAACCTTATCATCCAAAGCAACTGAGGTTTAAAAAAAAAAAACAAACCTAGTAATTTATGGAATAATCCTAGGCCTTTTCAAAGGCCAACATAAATTATCACAAAATGAAAAGGTACGTGTGATAAAGATAACAAAGTAGTAAGAGCCTTAATAAATAAAGAGCTCTAAAAATCAAGTGTTAACAATGGAACTTCTTCGTGTTACTGTTTGCTACTCTACATCCATTCTTTTTTCTGTTCTGCTTGGTATTCTGGGGTGCTAACCTGAGAACCATATCATGAAGACTCCCTTAAAAGCTGGTTCCAGCTGAGTTCAGCCAATGGGACACACTGGTATAAGAGCTGAGTGCAGGAGAAAAATTAATCTCCGCTTTCGGTTTATCTTGGAGTGGCTGGGTCCCTAAAGCATTCCATTAACAACTGCATTTGGAAAAACCACCACATGCTTTAGGCCACAACATCATGGATACGCGGGGAACAACGACACGGATTGGTGGGACATGTGACTCTTCAGATTCTGCCTTTTTGAAAGTCACACAAATTTCTGCCCTCAGTGAAGCGGGCAAGTGCTACATATTTCATAAATCAAAACCTAGCTGGGACAGTTCCTCATTTTCTAAAATCTCATTTGGTAACTCTTCAGTTCTAAGGATTTAGATGTCTAGTTTCTACCACGCATAGAAAAGATTTATGGAGTTTTAAACAGTTGTCAAATTGTTTTCTTTTTATTTTTTTAACGTGTGTTTATTTTTGAGAGAGAGGGCATGAGCGGGGAAGGGGGAGAGAGAGAGGGAGACACAGAATCCGAAACAGGCTCCAGGCTCTGAGCTGTCAGCACAGACCCTGATGACGTGGGGCTTGAACCCACAAACTGCGATATCATGACCTGAGCCGAAGTTGGACGTTTAACCGACTAAGCCACTCAGGCGCCCCAAACAGTTGTCAAGTTTTTATGCAGGGCATCATATTTGCCTTACTGTTTTGTTCAAATTTTTTTCTTCCACTTAATAGAAATTATTTCTTAAAGACAAAGCACCCCTGATCCATGCTCCTCCTCCCTTTAAAAAATGGACATGATGAGGGGTGCCTCGGTGGCTCAGTTTGTTAAGCGTCTGACCTCTGCTCAGGTCACGATCTCACAGCTCGTGGGTTCAAACCCCATGTCGGGCTCTGGGCTGACAGCATGGAGCCTGGAGCCTGCGAGTTCTGTGTCTCCCTTTCTGACCTTCCCCTACTCATGCTCTGTCTGTCTCTCTCTCAAAAATAAACATTAAAAAAATTAAAGAAATGGACACGACAAGGACTCCCTTGGTCTGTCTAGGACAGGCATGTGGTCCCATGAAGAAAGGCAGGCCTCACAACAACCCCTGCCCTCATGCCACCAGTGGAGCACCCAAGTCTTTCTTGTGGAATTGGTCCATTTTGGTTTTTAATGTTAATTTATTTATTTTTGAGAGAGAGAGAGAGAGAGCGAGCGACAGAGAGCGACCACACACAAGTGGGGAGAAGGGCAGAGAGAGAGACTCCCAAGCAGGATCCATACTGAGAGCATAGAGCCCATCTCTGGGTTCAAACTCATGAACCGTGAGATCATGACCTGAGCCAAAATCAAGAGTTGGACGCTTAACTGACTGAGCCACCCAGCAGCCCCAATAGCCTATCTACTTCTAAAATTAATTAACTTACACATAAAACATGGGTAAAAAAGAATGATAAAAGAAACCATTAAGAAAAGGGGAGAGAAGTGTACAAAAATTGAGAAAATTACTGTATTACATTCAGTTCTGCACCTTTTGAGAGTTAAAAACGGAAAGAAGGAAATACAGCTCTAACCGCCCGATTGTTGAAAAGCAGGGAATTTTTTCGTGGATAAGGAACCCTGTATTCTGCAAGTCTGCCTTGCTCCTCACCTGCTACGGATCTGGAGCTAGTCACCTGACAGTCTGAGCTCAATATTTGCGTTAGGATAGTGGATCCTAATGGCTCACAATGATAATGGATCACAATAAAGGCCCAATTTCTATAGCCTGCAAAGGACTGTTGCAAGGGGAAAATAATCACATGTAGAGAAAGCATTTTGTGAATTGTAGAATCCTGTCTAAGCGGGAATCATTAATATAATGACTGAACGATATAGGTGGGAGACACCAAGTGTTCCTTGACCTTCATTTCTAAGAGAAAATTGTATTGCATGAGCATTTTTATAAAGGACATTAGGTCAGTATTTTAACAGCAGTTTTGAAGAAGATCTAGAAATGTTTTCAACTGATTGACTCTGTTGAGCAACATATAAGCATCGTGCTTAATTAAACAGCAGATGTTTGATGCAAACTTGAACACTGTGACAATGAATAAATTAATATATTAACTGTATATGCATGTATATATATGCATATGTGTACATGTATGTTTATGTGTACATATATGTATTACTAATAAATTATTATATGTTATTATATAGGCTTATTTGACTATTCCTCCATCAGCTGGATGCCTGGAAATTATTTTGGTTCTTTTGGCTAAGAAGTGTTGTGATACCTTCTTAATGTTTGTTTCTTGTTGTGATTTATTCCTTCCAGGACAATGTATTTGTGTAAAAGAGCAAATGTAGTGTTTTTCTTTGCTAAAATATAGGTCAATAAAGTTCTGATGCTGAAATTAGCCCTAACTCTGTATATGACTATCACAATGTTATATTTCTATTAAAATAAAATTCTATAGAGCTTTCTAGAATGGCATCCTTTCTTTGTTAACAGCCAGATTATCATCACTGTTGTTATAAGTTAATAATTTTTTACTCTCCAGTGTGTCTGTGATATTGCCCTAGGTACTTGGGAAGAGGACACAGAGATTAATTAGGAAAGTCACATCCCTGTCCTTGCAACCTACATTTTTTAAGGCAACGTCAATATAGACTCGCTAAGAATAAAAGAAACAAGATTGAACAAGATACGGACACATTGATTTCATTTCTTAGTGTCTAAAAGACTCACTAAGAGTAATGAGGTTTTTAAGAAAGAACATTAACTATTTTAAGCCACGGTGGAGTTTTCCTGGGAAGTAGCTAACGAAATTATGCCCTGAGATGCCTAACTTAGATTGTTGCTTTATCATTTCTTCAACAAATATTTATTGAGTGCTTACTATGTTGCCAGGCATTATTACCAGCACTGGGAGTACAATAGTGGGAAAAGAAACAAAAAGAAAAGACAAGGTTCTTGCTTATATGGAAACTTCTATTATAAAAGTGGAAACTGAAAATGAATGAATGAATAATTGAATGAAAGAAAAAGATAGCTTAAGATACTGTTGTTACAAAGAAAACATACATGAAAATGAGTTAGTAATGGTGAATGAGTGATAGTTAAAATGTAAATGAAAGCATGAAACTTGAAGACTCACCAAAATAATTTGGAAATGCATTCAAATAAGCACACTGGTCAGAATCAACATGCTCATATTCCACCTTATTGGTAAATGAACTTTTAAAATGAGGTATTGTTTTATATCTATTAGCTGGGTGGAAAAAAAAATCAATCTTTACTCAGTGTTGGCAAGGATTCAGTGAAGCTGGGAACTCCCACAAGGCTATTGACATATTTCTCAGCAGAAATCTACAGGAGAATGGGATTATATAGTCAAAGCACTGAAAGAAAAAACACTGCCAACCAAGAATACTTTACCTGGCAAAGTTGTCCTTAAGAAATGGAGACGAGGTAAAGACTGTCTGAAACAGACAAAAGCTGAAAGGAACATCTGGCTGGGTCAGTTGGTACAGCATGAAACTTGATATTGGGGTCATGAGTTCAAGCTTCAAGTTGAAAAAAAAGAAAAAAAAAGAAAAAAACCCGAGGGAATGCCTCGCTACTAGACCTTCCTTATGAAAAAATGCTGAAAGGGCATCTTCCTGCTGAAATGAAAGGATGCTAATTAATAGCACGAAAACATGTGAAAATACACATGACACTGAACCAGTAAGAATATAGTCAGATTCGGAATACTCTAATACTGTGATATGGTGGTGCATTAGCCACTTAACACTAATGTAAAGGTTAGAGGACAAGGCATTTAATGTAACTATAGCTAAAATAATTTGTTAATGAATATGCAAAATAAAAAGATGTAATTATAACATCAACAAAATAAAAGGGTGGGAGTAAAGGGGGAGAGTAAAAGTAAGTTTTTGTATGCAATCAATGTTAAGTTGTTATCAGTTTAATATAGAATATTATATCTGTATGATGTTTTATGTAAGCTTCATGGTAGACACAAAGCAAAAACTTATAGTAGACACATAAAAGATAAAGAGAAGGTAATCAGAGAAGACCACATTGGAAACTTATCAATTCACAGAGAAAGACAGCAAGAGAGGAAGAAAGGAATGAGGGAACTACAAAAATCTAGAAAACAATTAGATGGCATTAGTAAGTCTTTACCTATCAATAATTATTTTAAATTTAAGTCCGTTAAATTCTGCAAGCAAAAGGCACAGAATCTGGATGGATTTAAAAATTAAAACACACACACACACACACACACACACACACACACACACAGAAACAAGACCCAGCTGTATGGTGCCTATAAGAGAGTCACTTCAGCTTTAAATACAGACATATGTTCAAAGTGAAGGAATGGTAAAAGCTATTTCATGCAAGTGGAAACCAAAAGAGAGCAGTGGTAGCTATCGTTTATTAGACAAAACAGACTTTAACTCAAAAGCTGTAATGAGACAAAGAAGGTCATTGTGTGATGTAAAATGGTCAATTCATCAAGGGGATATAACAATTATTATTATATATGCACCCAACATTGAGGCACCTAAATATATTAAACAAACACTAACAGATCTGAAGGGAGAAATAGACAACAACAGCAGAGTAATCATACTCCACTTTGCACAACTGATAGATCATCCCAACAGTATATCAAGAAGGAAATGTCGGACTTGACCCACACTTTAGTCTAAATGGGACTATCAGGCATGTACAGAACATTCCATACGACAACTACAGAATGCATACTCTACTCAAGCACAATGGAACATTCTCCAGGAGAAATTATATGATAGGGCAAAAAACAAGTCTTAATAAATTTAAGAAGACTGAAATCATACCAAGTATCTTTTCCAACCATAATGGTATGAAACAAGAAGTCAAAAATAGATGAAAAATTGGAAAGTTCACAAATTTGTGCACATGAATGAACATACTCCTGAACAACCAATGGGTCAAAGAAGTAAAAGGGACATTTTTTTAAAATCTTGAAATAAATGAAAATGAAAATGAAACATATTGGACGTGTCAGATCCTGCAAAAGCAATTCTAGGAAGGAAGTTTTTTATTTTTATTTTTTTATAATTTTTATTTAAATTCCAGTTAGTTAACACACAGTGTAATATTAGTTTCAGATGTACAATATAGTGATTCAGCACATTCATACATCACCTGGTGCTCATCACAAGAGCACTCTAATCCCCATCGCCTATTTAACCCATCTCCCCCTGCCTCCCCTCTGGTAACCCTCATTTCTCTATACTCTTTCTTGGTTTGCCTCTCTCTCTCTCCTTTTCCCTTTGCTCATTTGTTTTATTTCTTAAATTCCGTACATGAGTGAAATCATATGATATTTGTCTTTTTTGACTGACTTATTTTGCTTAGCATAATACTCTCTAGCTTCATCCATGTTGCAAATGTCAAGATTTCATTTTTTTATGGCTGAATAATATTCTAGTGTGTGTGTGTGTGTGTGTATACCACATCTGTATCCATTCATCTATTGATGGACACTTGAGCCGTTTCTGTAATGTGGCTATTGTAGATAACGCTGCTAAGCATCAGAGTGCATGTATCTCTTCGAATTAGTATTTTTGTACTCTGACTAAATACCTGGTAGTGAAATTACTGGATCACAGGGTAGTTCTATTTTTAATTTTTTGAGGAACCTCCATACTATTTTCCACAGTGGATGCACCCATTTGCATTCCCACCAACAGGGCACAGGAGTTCCCCTTTCTCCACATCTACACCAATACCTGTTGTTTCTTGTGTTACTGATTTTAGCCATTCTGACAGTTGTGAGGTGATATCTCATTGTAGTTTTGATTTGTATTTCCCTGACAGTAAGTGATGTTGAGCATCTTTTCATGTGCCTGTTGGCCATCTGGATGTCTTCTTTGGAGAAATGTCTGTTCATGTCTTCTGCCCAATTTTTAATTGAATTATTTGTTTTTTGGGTGTTGAGTTGTGTACGTTTTTTATCTATTTTGGATACTTACCCTTTATTGGATATGCCATTTGCAAATATCTTTTCCCATTGAGTGGGTTGCCTTTTAGTTCTGTTGATTGTTTCCTTCACTCTGCAGAAGTTTTTTATTTTGATGCAGTCCCAATAGTTTCTTTTTGCTTTTGTTTCCCTTTCCTCAGTAGAAATATCTAGAAAGAAGTTGCTACAGCCAATCTCAAAGAGGTTATTGCCTATGTTCCCTTCTAGGATTTTTATGGTTTCAGGTCTCATATTTAGGTCTTTAATCCATTTTGAACTTATTTTTGTGTATGGTGTAAGAAAGTGGTCCAGTTTTATTCTTTTGCATGTTGCAGTCCACTTTTCCCAGAACCATTTGTTGAAGAGACTTTCTTTTTCCCATTGATATTGATATTCTTTCCTGCTTTTTCAAGGATTAATTGACCATATTGTTGTGGGTTTATTTCTGGGTATTCTGTTCTATTGATTTGTGTGTCTGTTTTGTGACCATTCTGTTTTGATCACTACAGCTTTGTAATGTAACTTGAAATCTGGAATCATGATATTTCCAGCTTTCCTTTCTTTTTCAAGATTGCTTTGGCTATTTGGGGTCTTTTGTGGTTCCATACAAATTTTAGAATTGTTTGTTCAAGCTCAGTATCAAGAATGCTGTTGATATTTTGATAGAGATTGTATTAAATGTGTAGATTGTTTGTGGTACTATAGACATTTTAATAACATTTGTTCTTCCAATCTATGAGCATGGAATGTCTTTCCATTTCTTTTTGAGGTCTTCAATTTTTTTCATCAGTGTTTTATAATTTTCAGAGTACAGGGCTTTCACCACTTTGGTTAGGTTTATTCCTAGGTATATTATTGTTTTTGGTACAATTGTAAATGGGATTGATTCCTTAATTTCTCTTTCTGCTGCTTCATTAGTGGTGCATAGAAATGCAACAGATTTCTGTATGTTGATTTTGTGTCCTGCAACTTTACTGATTTTGTTTATTAGTTCTAGCAATTTTTTGGTGTAGTCTTTCAGTTTTCCTATGTATAGTTTCACTTCCTCCTTAACAACTTGAAGGCTTTTTATTTCTTTTTGTTGTCTGATTGCTGTGGCTAGGACTTGCAGTATTATGTTGAATTAGTGGTGAGAGTGGCCATCCGTGTCCTCTTCCTGATCACAGAGGAAAAACTCTCAGTTTTCCCCCATTTAAGACGATATTAGCTGTGGATTTTTCATATATGACCTTTATTATGTTGAGGTATGTTTGCCCTAAACCTACTTTGTTGAGGATATTTATCATGAATGGATGTTGTACTTTGTAAAGAATGGATGTGGTATTTTGTCAAGTGCTTTTTCTGCATCTATTAAAATGATCATATGGTTCTTATGCTTTCTTTTAATAATGTGATGTATCATATTGATTGATTTATGAATATTGAATCACCCTTGCAACCCAAGAATAAATCCCATGTGATCATAGTGAATGATTTTTAATGTATTGTTGGATTTGGTTTGGTATTATTTTTTGAGGATTTTTTCATCTATATTTATCAGAGATATTGGCCTGTAGTTCTCTTCATTTTGTGGTGTCTTTATCTGGTTTTGGTACCATGACAGTGCTGGCCTCATAGAATGAATTTGGAAGTTTTTCTTCCTTTTCTATTTTTTGGAATATTTTGAAAAATATAGGTATTAATACTTCTTTAAAAATTATTTTTAGAGACAGAGCAAGTGGGGAAGAGGGAGAGAGGGAGAGAGAGAGAAAGGGACAGAGAGGAAATCCTAAGCAGGCTTCACGCTCAGCGCAGAGCCCGATGTAGGGCTTGATCCCACGACCCTGGGATCATGACCTGAGCCAAAATCAGGAATCTGATGCTCAACCAACTGAGTCACCCAGGCACCCTTTAACACTTCTTTAAATGTTTGGTTTGAGTACAAGCCTTATGCTTGGGATTCTCTCCCTCTCTCTCTCAAAATAAATAGATAAATAAATAGATAGATAGATAGATAATAAAATAAAATAGGTGTTGGGTAGAATTTGCCTGTGAAGCCATGTAATCCTGGACTTTTGTTTGTGGGAAGTTTTTTGATTCCTGATTCAATTTCTTTGCTGGTTATCGGTCTGTTTAAATTTTCTATTTCTGTTTCAGTTTTGGTAATTTATCCATTTTTAGGAATTTATCCATTTCATCTAGGTTGTCCAATTTATTGTCATATAGTTTTTCATAATATTATTTCAAAAAATTTTTTGGTATCTGTGGTGTTATTTTTCCTCTCTCATTTATGATTTTTATTTGGGTCTTTTTTATTTTTGATAAGTTTGGCTACAGATTTATCAGTTTTATTAATTTTTTCAAATAACCAGTTCCTGGTTTCATCATTCATCTGGTCTATTGTTTTTTTTTTTGTTTGTTTTTAACTTCTGTATCATTTATTTCTATTCTAATCTTTATTATTTTCTTCATTCTGCTGGCTTTAGGCTTTGTTTGTTGTTCTCTTTCTAGTTGCTTTAGGTATAAGGCTAGGTTGTTTATTTGAGATATTTCTTGCTTCTTGAGGTAGTTCTGTATTGTTATATACTTACCTCTTAGAATGGCTTTTGCTTTGTCCTAAAGGTTTTGAACCATTGTGTTTTCATTTTCATTTGTTTCCGTGTATTTTTTATTTTCTTCTTTATTTCCTGGTGGACCCTTTCATTGTTTAGTTGCGTGTTATTTAATCTCCATGTATTTGTGGTCTTGTGGTCTTTCCAGATTTTTCTTGTTTGTTGACTTCTAGTTTCATAGCGTTGTGGTCAGAAAAGTTGCATGGGATGACTTTGATCTTCTTGAATTTGTTGAGGCCTGTTTTATAGCCTAATATGTGATCTACTCTGGAGAATGTTCATGTGCATTTGAGAAGAATGTGTATGCTGCTCTTTTAGGATGGAATGTTGTGAATATACCTGTTCAGTCCATCTGGTCCAGTGCGTCATTCAAAGCCATTGTTTTAAGAAGGAGGTTTATAGATATAAACACTTGCATTAAAAAGGACCTCAAATAAACAACTCAACTTTATGCTTCAAGAAAGTAGGAAAAGAACAAGCTAAGCCTAGAGTTAGCAGAAGGAAGGAAATAACAAAGCTCACAGCAGAAATAGAGGCCAGGAGCAAAATAGAAAAAGAGCAACAAAACCTGACATTTATGACAACATGGATGGAGCTTGAGAGCATTATGCTACGTGAAATAAGTCCAACAGAGAAAGACAAATATTGTATGATCTTATTGATATATGGAGTCAATCTAAAAAAGCTGAACTCATAGAATCAGAGAATAGAGCCAGGGACTGGGGGGTAGAGAACATGGGGAGACATTGGTCAAAGGGTGCCAACTTCCAGTTATAAGACGCATATATTGTGGAGATTTAATATACGACATGGTGACTACAGTTAACAATATTATACTATATACTTGAAGTTTGCTAAGACAGTAAATCTTAGATATTCTCACCACACACACACAAATAGTTACAAGAGGTGATGGAGGTGTTAACTAACCCATAATGGTAATTATTTAGCAATACATACCTGTATCAAATCATCCGATTGTGTACCTTAAATTTTTATAATGTCGTATGTCAATTGTATCTCAAGAAATCTGGAAGTAAAGGAGAATTCAGTGAAACTGGGAAACTGTTAGTGGTGGTTGTATAAATTGATCTAACTCTTTGGGGAAATAAATTGGCAATATTAATTAAGCCAGAAAATGTGCACACCTTTTGACCCAGTGGTTTTATTACTAGGAATGTAATCTAAGAATCCAAAATGGAAAAGAAAATCTCTAAGTCCAACTGTGTATATTGCTGCACTATTTGTAACAGGAACCAAATGGATCATGGTTGAGATGTCTAACCAGAAGAAAATGGGTAAGTAAATTGTAGCACATGTGTACTGAATACTATGCAGTTATTAAATGTGGTTATTGACAACATTTGACGCAAGGCCCATAACATAGAAGGTTTTAAATAGGAACTTGCCCGGTGATATTTTAATGGCACTTAATAGGTTCCAAATTCAGCCCATGAACATTATCTTCTCCTCTCTACCCCTCATCTTAGTCATCCCTGAGCAACCCCCTTTGTTCCTTGTAATGACTAACAGAACTACCATCCATTCAGGCACCTAAGCTAGAAACCTGGGAATTATTTTCAATGCCTCTGTCCTTGTCATCCTCATAGTCGATCAGACATCTATACTTCCCAAAATGCACATTTCTTTTTCTTTGTATCTACTTTGAATCAGGCCTTCATTGTCTCTCAGTAGGACTTTTTAAAACAGCCTATTGTTTTCTTTGGTTTCCCAGTCTAGGTTATCTTCTTCCAGTTCTTCAAAAAACCTACTGTTGGGGCGCCTGGGTGGCTCAGTCGGTGAAGCGTCCGACTTTGGCCCAGGTCATGATCTCACGTCCATGAGTTCAAGCCCGGCGTCGGGCTCTGTGCTGACAGTGCAGAGCCTGGAGCCTGTTTCGGATTCTGTGTCTCCCTCTCTCTCTCTGACCCTCCCGCATTCATGCTCTGTCTCTCTCTGTCTCAAAAATAAATAAACGTTAAAAAAAAAAATTAAAAAAAAAAACCTACTGTCAATCCTGGTCTTAAAATATGAATTTGATTATGCCATTCCCTCGTTCAAAATCCTTCAGTGACTTCTCATTCCCTGCAAGAGATTTTCTTAGTACATGATTCTAATCTCTTCACGACTTGAGCCAAATGCAGGAGCTTGTGCCTGCTGCAGGAGCCCATTATGAGCGTCTCTTCCCAATTCTGTGTTCGCTGACGTATGTTGGAAACTTGAAATTGGTTATGGTGCAAAACTTTTATACCACAAATTGGCCAGTCCTATATATCGGGGCTTTCTAGAGAGCTGGGTGTTCATTTACAAGCACACCATCGCCCCAATCTATTTTCCCAGGTTTAGTTCTCATTCTGCATTTCCAGTGAAACCTCTTCTTTGTTCATTCCACTCTTTTTTCCATTACTTAATTAACTCTCCCATTTCTTGGCCTTTGCTTAATCTACTCATTTTGTCAGGAATGCTCTTCTCCTACCCCTGGTCCCTACCCATCTATGACAATCAGACCCAACTCGGATCCTTCTTCCATGAATGTTACAAGCTATCCCTCCCAACCACGGACCTGAAATCTATCTCTCCCTCTATATTCCCAGAGCCCTCTGATAAAAGCAGGTAGAAATTTTGGTATTGTTTGATGCTTAATGGTTCACATGGCTGCTTTACAAGTATGTGAGTATTTGGATAGCTTAAACAGACAGTTTTATACTCATCTTGCTTTCCTCCACAGCACCCAACAGAATGTTTTGTACCATGGAAAATGGTTAATAATAATAATTAAAATGGACCGAGAAAAGCATGGCCCATGATCTTATCATGGCACAAATATTAGAAAACCTTTTACATGATAAAGGGAAATGATACCATGGTTGAAACATAACAAATATTCCCTTATTAAAACTGTATGCTGACCATTTCCATATGGATTCAAATAGCCCATTTTTCCAACCTTCATGATGCAACGGGGCATTAAATATTTTTGGTGAACTTACTAAAGAATTCTTTATATCGCAAAATATTTTTCATAAGCAATTTGGCGTTTACCCAGGCTCATATAATTCACATATGCCGCCTTCCAATTTAGGTATCATTGACATCTGTATGATATTTAAACAATTTATACTAACCTTTATTCATGTTTCCACTCATTATCTTTGTCAGCTGGTCAATCAGCATGCCTCTTTTATCACAGTGACAGCTTCGAAAGTGCAGAAAATTGATTTATGAGTGGGTTACCAATACATTGGCCTTTGGACTTACCTACTTTATTCACTTGGGAGTATGGCCTGTGCAATTTTTAAAAGAAGATAATTTTAATTCCATTTTCCCATTGCAAAATCAATAGATTCTCATTAACTAAAAAGCAAAGATGCAGATAAGCAAAAGGAGGCAACAAAAATGACCTATCATTTCATCTGCCCAGTGATAAATACAATTGTTGTATATGCTTTCCCTTTATAGGCATATATTTACTCATTGATTCATCAATCATTCAATCATTCACCAAATATTTATGTGCCAAGAACATTTCTAGATCTTGAAGATAGACCGTTGAACAAAACAGGCAAAGCACCTGCACTAATGGAACTTAAACTCCAAAGATAAATGCAAAAAATAAACCATGCATATATTTACAAATGTCAGATAGCTTCTAAGAGATGAGAAGACTAACACAAGTAAAGGAATCAAAAAGTAGGGTGATGGGGGTGTTATATCAAATAAAGTGGTCAAGGAGGGCCTGTCTAAGAGGGTGACATCAAAGCAGAGGTTTGAATAAAGAGACAAAGAAGGACATGTGGATATCTGAGGTAAGGGCACTGTGAGCAAAGAGAACATCCTGCAAACACAAAGAGGTAGACATGAACTTGTGTTTAAGGAGGGGTAAAAAAAGTTGATTGTGTTTGGAGCACAGAGAAGGAAGTAGTGGCTCATACGAGATGAAGTGTGGAATGTGCTTTGGCATCAGAATATGTAGTGCCCTGTGTCCCATTTTAAGGATTTTGTATTTTAAGTATTAATGTAAAGACATTGTAGAGTTTTGAATGGGCTTGAGACATAATCTGGTGTGTAGGTTTAAGGAGGTCATTTGGTGGCTGTGTAGTCCAAAGGAGGACAAAATGGAAAGCAGGGTGATGAGCTGTCTCTGGACACCTTTTGAGAGTATTAGATGACTGGTTGGGCATGGGGCATGAGAAGTGGAAGGGAAGTCACAGACAAATCCTGGGTTTTTGGCCAGAGCAGCTGGGAAAACATAGTTGCTGGAGTTGTTGGAGGAAGAGCAGGTTTGAGTGAGAAAATCCTGAATTTTATTTTGAACATGTTTATGATGCTTATTAAACGTCCAAATGAAAATATTAACTAGATAGTTGGATATAGAGACACAGCATTGAATGGAATGGTACTACCTGGAAATAAAAATTTGAGAATCACCAGTGAAAGGATGAGCTATAATGTCATAGGACTGGGTGACCTCAGCTAGAGAGGGGGAATAAATAGAGATGAGAAAATGCCTTGGGATGTACCTTAGAACACTCTAACATTTAGTGATCCAGAAGAAATTAGATGGAAAAAAAAAGACTAAGGGAGTGGCAATGAAGTAAGAGTAAAACAGACTTAATATCCTAGAAGCCAGTGAAGAAAATATTTTAACAAAGAATTGATCAACTCTATCAAAAGTACTTAGACTGGCAGCTGGATTTGGCATTTATGGAACTCCTCGGTGAAATTGTCAAGATCATTTTTTTTTAATGTTTAATCATTTTTGAGAGAGAGAGAGAGCAAGCATGCGTGAGTGGGAGAGGGGCAGAGAGAGAGGTAGACAGAATCCAAAGCAGGCTACGTACAGTAAGGGCAAAGCCTAATGTGGGGTTTGAACCCATGAAAGGCAAGATCATTGCCTGGCCCGAAGTTGGACACTCAACCAACTGAGCCACCCAGGTGCCCCAAGATCATTTTAGATTTAGGTTTTTTGGTCATGTTATATTTAAATATGAGATTAGATATAATTGGTGGATATATTAGATTTGTCAATTGCTCTAGTAGGTTAGGCATATTGTATGCTTTTAGAAGTGTTTAAAAACAGAGAAATGACTTCATTCAATAAAGACTATTGGCATCTACTATGTGCTGTATACTCTTCTGGGTTCTGGGGGTGGGGCAGGTGCAAATAAAACAAAATTCTTAATGCAAGGAGGTCGTATTTTATTTTATTTTATTTTTTTTAATTTTTTTTTTATTCTCTATTTTTCCATTTATTTTGCAAAGTTTAAAATTATGACAAGGTGACCAATCCTACTCTACTCATATGCTTCATCCTTTGAGGGATATAAATCTGAAGATACAAGTCTCAGATCTTTACAGGGGTAAAAAAGACAGGCTAAATTCTGAAATACATGTCATTAACTCTTACAAAAAGAAAATATATCTGAAATTACTAATGAGAATTTTTTTTTTTAATATATGAAATTTACTGTCAAATTGGTTTCCATACAACACCCAGTGCTCATCCCAAAAGGTGCCCAAGGAGGTCGTATTTTAATGGGGAAAGACAATCATACTAAAATATATGGTGTGTCAAATGGCAATATATGTTATACGGAAAAATGAAATGTGAAAGGGGAATAGAGCCTGATGGGGGGAGAAATGATTACAATTTATTTTTTAACAACTTTCCGGCTTTATTGAGGTATAATTGTCAAATAAGATTATAATGTATTTAAAGGTGTATGATGATTTGATATACATATACATCATGAAAGGATTTTCACAGTAAAGGTAATTAACACATCCATTGCTTCGTATAGTTACCTTTTTCTTTTTTAATTGCTTGAGAACACTTAAGATCTCCCTTGGCAGATTTCAGTTATACCGTACAGTGTTATCAACTCCGGTCATAGAATGGTCAAGGAAGATTGATGAGGCACAATTTGAGCAGAGATATGGAAGGGGTGAGGTATGTGGAGGAATAATTTTCTGGCTGGAAAAAACAGCAAATGCTAACGTTCTGAGGAGGGAACATGCCAGACTTGTTCTAGAGAAGGTAAGAAGACAATTGTGACGGAAGCGTACAGTACAGAAGCAGTAGACTAGTAGATGAGGTCAGAGAGGAAAAGAGAAGCAAAGGCAGGAGGCAGGGAAAATCCTGTAGGACCTTTCAGGAAACGGTAAGACTCTGGTAAGTCAGGTCTGCTAACAATGCCCTCTGAGTGGGGTTTTTCCAGGGAACTGTGAGACGGAACAAATACAATGTTCAGAGTGCTTCAGAGGCTGGGTCTTTTGTGGAGCTCCAAATCCAGTCAGCCCCCTCCAGTGTCTATAAGACATGCTGATTTTCACAGCTATTATGATTTCTAGGCTGCTGGTTTACATGACTGCCAGAGAGCTGCAGAGAAAGGGATTAGAGGAGACCAAGTTAAAATTCTACAAACTCTGCATTTTTTTTTTTTTTTTTTTTTTACCAAGGTTCAACTGGAGTTTTTATGGATAAGCCCTTAGATGGTTACAAGTCGTTGGTTAATTTCCAAAGTTCTGGAAAAGTTGATTTTGACAATTTTTTAGAGTATTTTTTCAAGATTTTTTAAAGTTTATTTGTTTATTTTGAGAGAGGTAGAGAGAGCGCACAAGTGGGAAAGGGGTAGAGAGAAATGGAGAGAGAGAATGCCAAGCAGGCTCTGTGCTGTGAGCCCAAAGCCCGACACAAGGCTCGAACTCACGAGGCTCAGATCATGACCTGAGCTGAAAGCAAGAGTTGGACGCTTAACCGACTGAGATAAATGGATAAGGAAACCCACTTGAAACATAGACCCAGTTAGAATAAAGGCAAAAGTATGGAAAAAATATATACCACAGAAATACTAACCAAAGTAAAGCTACAGAAGTTGTATTAATATCAGAGAAAACAGACATTGGAACAAGGAATATTATCAGGGATGAGGAAGGTCATTTCCCATTGATAAAAAGGTCGTTACATGAAGTGAAATCTGATAGAAGAGAAAAGATGAATACATAAGTCCACAAAGATCCACCAAAATCTCTTCCCGTATCTAGTTTCTAAATTTGACTTTATCACAGGTATGCACGTGTGGGAAAAAACGTAGTCTATATAAGACTCAGTAAGGTTCAGTGCCGCCCATAGTCTCAGGCATCCACTGGGATGACTTGATTTCGGCTCAGGTCATGATCTCCTAGTCGTGGCACCAGGCTCTGCACCGACAGCGAGAAGCCTGCTTGGGATTCTCTCTCCCTCTCTCTCTGCCCCTTCCCGGTTTGTGTGCATGCACATGCTTTTTTTCTCTCTCAAAACTAAATAACTAAACTTAAAATAATGCTCTTTAGCATCGGGCTCTGTGCTGGCAGTGCGGAGCCTGCTTGGGATTCTCTCTCTCTCTCTCTCTCTCTCTCTCTCTCTCTCTCTCTGCCCTTACCCCACTTGCGCTGTCTCTGTCTCCCTCAAAATAAATAAATAAACTTAAAAGAATAGTTGGGTTTTATTCTGACTTTGCAGTTGAGTTACTTTGAATGAATTAGGTCACTTCAGGGCTTGATTTTAACTTTGTTGGGTGTGATTCATAGCAACTTTTTTTAATTTTTTTTTTAACGTTTTTATTTATTTTTGAGACAGAGACAGAGCATGAACGGGGGAGGGGCAGAGAGAGAGGGAGACACAGAATCGGAAGCAGGCTCCAGGCTCTGAGCCATCAGCCCAGAGCCCGATGCGGGGCTCGAACTCAGGGACCGTGAGATCGTGACCTGAGCTGAAGTCGGACGCTTAACCGACTGAGCCACCCAGGCGCCCCTCATAGCAACTTTTAATCGAGAGCTAACGTAGCCTCACTACTAAAGTGATGGCATTCTGAAAATTCAGCCCTGTGATCCATATCCTACAAAATCTTTTTCCTCTGATTTGTTGGAGCATGAACGGTTTCCAGATGTGTGTGGACTTTAGTAACTGCTGTGCCTCGTCCTCCCTGTTTCTTCTGTTGATAACCTCAGGTAATTTCCTGTCGTGCGTGCATAGCTCAGTACTCAGCCGAGCACCTGGGGTTCCCCTCTGCGTATATACAGAGCCCTTGCTGTCTCTTTGTGACCAGCCTCCCTGGTCTTCCTCGGTTTCTATTTACATCTTCTTGGCTCAGGACTACCGTAGGCTTTGATTGGGTTCTCCCTCCCTGAGATGTGGCCTTGTACAAACCGCTACAAGGAAATAAGCTGGTAAAATAATATTATTGTCCCTGTGACGGGGATCACGTTCCTGTTTGCTGTTCAATGCCCAAAATGCCTGGCCTCATTTTTTTTTTTTCTGGTTTCCTGTTGCTTAAAGCGGGGGGGGGGGGGGGGGGGTCAGTGTGATTCTTGTTTCTTCATTTGAGCGACAGTAGCATTTTAAAAAAATGTTTATTTTTGAGGGGGGGTGGGGCAGGGGGAGGGGACAGGGAATCCGAAGCAGGCTCCAGGCTCTGAGCTGTCCGCACAGAGCCTAAGGCGGGGTTCGAACTCACGAACCGGGAGATCATGAACTGAGCCGAAGTCAGACGTTCAACCGACTGAACCACCCTGGTGCCCCTGACACTTAGATTTTGAGAAGCTCTCTCTTGTTGCTGTGCCGAGAGTACAGTAAAGGGGAGAAAAGGTGTAACAGGGAGACCAGTTAGGAAGCTACTATGCAGAAGCGCAGGCTCGCTAAGATGATGGCTCGGGTGAGTGAGTGGCCGCAGTAGAGGTTGACAGAGGAACGGTCACAGTTGGGATATACTTTGAAGGTAGAGGCAGTAGGATTTCCTTACAGAACAAGTGTGGGTTATGCGAGACAGAGAGGAATCAAGAAAGACTAAAATGTTAACATTGATTTTCTGATTTATTTCATCGGGTATTAGTTTGCTTGGGTTTTCTAGCTCTCTTTAACTTGAGTCACTTATTTTCCTAAAATATTGTCCATTTGATTGAGATTTTGAAATGTATTAGCGTCGGATTATAAATATTCTTTACTTCTTCAGATCTCTGAGTCTGCAATTATACCCACTTTTTCATTTCTGCAAACGCATGAAGGTTTTTCTTATATTTTCAACTGGACTGCCAAGGATGTGACTGGTTTTTTTTATTGAAGTTTAATTGACATATAATCTATTAGTTTCATGTGTACAACATAGTGATTCAGTATTTGTAGGCATTGCAAACTGATCACTACCATAAGTCTAGTTACTATCTGTCTCCACACAAAGTTAATACAATATTACCGACTACATTCTCTGGGATGTGCGTACATCCTCATGACTTATTTACCTTGTAAGTAGAAATTTATACCTCTTGATCCTCTAAAATATTTCATTTTTATGAAGCCCACACATGTGGCTGGTGGATATGACTATTTTAACTGGACTCTGCCACACAATATATACAAGTTACTAATTGCAATAGAATCAGGAGTCCACAATATGATGTGGGAAACTTCATCAGAGTTATATAGTCAGTAAAATTATGTCCTATCAATGTGTATATTCATTCTGGAAATGTTTTCGAACTGGCTCTATATCCAGAATTTGGGAAGAGAAAGGCAACGAAAGCAAAAGTCTTGTATGTGTGTAGCACTTTGTAGTTTATACAACGAGCATTCACATTCTTTTCTTGGATTATCTTAACTACGACAAGAAAAAACATCCTCGCCAGTGTTTCACAAGGTAGAAACCACAGCTCAGCATGGTGAATCCCTTTCCCTAGTGTCATATTTAGTAAATGGCAAAGCCTGTGCTTTATTCCCCCGATAATATTCTGCTGTCTATGTAAGGGAATTATGTATATGCTGGTGCGTATATATGCATGTGGGGGGTGAGGAGTGTTTGTGGTTATTTATAGTTTTCTTGTCTTTTTTGCCATTAAATTTGGATTGGGATTATGGCTTACAGAACCACAGTGAGGATGAAAAGAAAAGGTCTCTGATGCTATATAAAATAATTTTCATGTATTAAACCCTCCCCAAATTTCTACTCTGTTTTCATTTTTTTATTTAAAAAATCTTACCTATCATAAAATGCATTTTTGAATATTAAATTCCTAATTAGGTATAATGAACCTCTTTGTCGTGAAGTTGGAGTGATTTGAAATAATTATCTGAACAATCGTACACCTCTACTTTCTATGTGTTTATTTCCCCATAGACCGGAATGGGGATATTTGTAAGTGCAATGAAAAGAACAACAATTATTTCGAAGCGTATCAGAGAAAAATATGAATGTGATGGCAGAGAACAGTGTAAAAAGAAAAGGAGAAAAAGAGAGACCTGTTTGATTTTTATCAGATCCCTTTATACATTTATTCTTACTAACTGTTGGAAAAGAGCGATCTTGGCATATGACTGGGTCTCATACATCCACGGGTGTGGGAATGAATCAAAATTTAGAAGATCCTTTTTTTTTTTTTTTTTTTTTGTTAAATACCCTTTAAAATGACAGCATTCTTGTATCCAAAAGCACCGTTTGTTTTCCATGCCTATATTCAGGTTGTTGCAGTTTAGAATTTCCACATATGACTAATTCAATAGCAATTTTCGTTTACGGAAAAAAAAAAGGCTGTATACCAGACAGATACTGCTCCCTTTTCAGTCATCGCATAGAGGAGTTTTAAGCTATCAGAAGACATCAAACAAGGAAATCATTGTGTTGTATTTTGGGAAAGATACATAACATACTTGAATCTGTGAGTCAGAGAATATGGCTTGCAGAGAACAAAGCATTTTACAGATCTTCATATATTTTCTTTGCCAATCTCAGGCTGTTTTCACAAAAGAAAACACATGATTCTCATTTTACATCGTGCCATGTGCATCTGGCTTATGTTTAGTTACACGAAGAGAGCAAAGTGACCTAAAATTCTTTGTGTGGCACACAGAGACATCATTGAGGTTCTTTTAATTGAGAAGCTTTCCTTGCTTTATTTAGAACTCTCCAGGACAGTAAACAAGACCCACTCACTTATGTATTCAGTAGCTGGAAGCCAGTATATTGTGTGAACCTTCACGGAGAGGTCGACTTACGTAGGGATGGGCATCGTACCACATTAACTATTTTACTGAGACGACTACTTTGCATCAGATCAAGAATAGGGTCTTGTCCGTCGGCCTCACTAGAGCCACGTCACAGCTGGAGGGAGGATGATGGGTAATGGTTTTCGGGAACGTTTAGTTAAGCTAATTCCTATTAGAAGCAGATTCCTGGACACATGCGTGCACATGTATACGTGCACGCGCACACACACCAGTTTGTTTTTTTTTTTAATTTACATTTACCTAGTCTTGCCTGTGCTTTTGCCAATAATTCTGCCGGCTGGCCTGTGGGAGATGTTTGCAAAAGTGTTTGCATTTCCCTTCTGTCCCCTCCAAACCTTTGTTTCACCACAATAATGAAGAGAACAAATGTTCGTATTTTCCAAAGGTTTACCGTTTTCAAGAAAAACACAAAAGCTCAACCGCAGTGAGTGCTCACTCGCTGGGAGGGAGCCAAGTGCAAACAGATGTTTAGCTTTTATGAATTGAACTTTTTTGTTTCTGGGCTCGATGCTACTTTGGAAGAACACATTTTGTTTTTAGACCTGAACTGATTCCTAACATCAGCATTCTGCATCATGAAAGGGATGATTAACCAGCCATATTCTGGCTTATCCAGAAGGCAGTGCACTTTGTGATATTTGAGATTTTCAGGACAAAATTGTGTGTCCTCCCAAGTGGCTACAGAAAGAATGACTTTAGACCGGGGGCCTAGATCCTATTTGCCAGGAGCTCCTTGTATGACCATGACTAATCATCTTTTCTCTCAAGGTCTTGGTTTCCTACGTGTATTAGAACAGATCCCATCTAAGATTATGTAAGTTTAAATAAAGCCTTAATACTCATGGGGAAAATATTGACCATTTCAAGTTTGTTCGAAGTAAATTCTTAACAGGCGAATTTACTCTTTATCAATATGGGCACCAATTTGATTTGTATACCTTGCCGGGAGTTTTTTAAAAGTCCCAGTGGAAGAGATGATGCCGGTGGGAAAAGGAGGCAGCTGGAGTGTAGAAGCGGAGACTTTAGAGCGAGACTGGGCAAAAATCTCAGTCTTCGTGAGACCTAGGGGAAGTCTCCAAAAGCTCAAGACATCTCAGTTTCTTCGTCAGTAAAATGGATATAGCGAAGATTAAATGAGTTAATATGTTTAGTTGTTGTGAAGATTAAATGAGCTAATAATTAGGACAAATAGTAAGTCCTTAGAAGACAAAGCTATAGGGGCGCCTGGGTGGCTCGGTCGGTGAAGCATCAGACTTCGGCTCAGGTCATGATCTCGCTGTTCGTGGGTTTGAGCCCCGCATCGGGCTCTGTGCTGACAGCTTGGAGCCTGGAGCCTGCTTTGCATTCTGTCTCTCTCTCCCTCTCTCTGCCCTTCCTCCACTTGTGTCTGTCTCTCCAAAATGAATAAATGTTAGATAAATAAAGATTAAAATATTTGTAACAGAAGAGATAGCTATAGTTTCTGCACAACATTATTTGACATACCACGAAATTAGAACCCATACAGAGAATTCCGAGGAAAAGATAAGCTCCAAGAAGGTAAAGTGATAAATAAAGGCCATTATGGTAAATATGCTCTCATCCAACGACAGTATCCTCGATTACTTTCTCGCAGTATACATTACAGTAAACATTTCTTTCGAATCTACTATGTGTCAGGCCCTGGCCCGCCACGATATACACTGTCTCTAACAAGGGAAGTTCAGAATGTCGATAATCTACTACTGACCCTAAAAGTGTGCTATGGCTCCCAGAATCGTTCAACATGCAATCCAATTAAATTTATTGAGTTTTCATGTACAGTTTCATCTTCATTTGGCGCTCCAAACTGCAATACTACTGATTAGACCTCAGTTAACAAGGGGATCAGGGAAGCAAAATAACTGAATTTTATAATTAATGTATTTTTATGATTAGCATATATTCAATGTGCTGAATATTAATCGGGCTGCCCTTTCAGTTTTACTCCACAACTAATAAGCTGGCCACAATAAAGATACACAAATAATATTTTCCCCGTATGTCAGGAATGGCCAGCTAAAATATACGTTAAAAATTCCATCTACAGTAACAAGCTAAACTTTAAAGTTTAATGAATAGTAAATAAGCTTAGTATATTATACTGAGTGAAATAAGTCAGAGAAAGACAAATATCATGTGGTTTCACTCCTATGTGGAATTTAAGAAACAAAACAGATGAACATAGGGGAAGGGAAGGAAAAATAAAATAGTAAGATAAAGGCAGGGAGACAAACCATAAGAGACTCTTCTACAGAGAACAAACTGAGGGTCGCTGGAGGGGAGGTGGGAGGGGGGATGGGCCAAATGGGGGATGGGCATTAAGGAGGGCACTTGTCGGGCTGAGCACCGGGTGTCGTATGTAAGTGATGAATCACTGGGCTCTACTCCTGAAGCCAAGACTACACTGTATGTTACCTAACTTGAATTTAAATAAATAAACTTAAAAAATAATAATAATAAGTAAAAGAGAAAAATAAATCTGTAATTAGCCCTAGAGGGAAAAACAGTTAATTGTCTTAAACATAAGGCAATTTAACGAAAAAAATAATAAATAAGTTTAACGATGCATGTGTGAGACCTACATGAAGGAAGCTATAAAACTATGTTCAAGTCCTCAAAGAAAATGAAATAAATGGAGAAGCGTGTTACGGTGCTGAATTGGAGGTCTCAATATTCTACAACTATTCGTTTCTTTCCAGAGTGATTAATGAGCGTAATGCGATCCCAATCAGAATCCTAACAGTTGGTTTTAAAGTTGGCAGTTGAATTCAGGAGATCGTCGGGAGAACAAATGCGTTAGGACCGGCAAAGATCGTTCTCATGGTATTTCCCTCTCTCCGTGTCTAGTTGTACATCCGTACCATCCGTACATCCTATGGGGTCTGTTTCTCTTGAGAACTCTAATAGAAGGGCCTAATAGAAGACCGATAGAATAGACTTATCACCACCGCCGTCCTGATGCTCTCATGTCGTTTTCTCTGCTTACAAACCTATGGGGGAGGAACGATAGATAAAACATGGATCTCTCTGCGGCTGGTGCTGAGTCGTTGGCAGGGTGCACTGTCTTCAAGGACAGATGAAAGGCTGGAGGCTCTTAGTGACCAGCTTCTCTTTTTCCAGGCACCTAGAAAAGAGCTGCGCGTAGTCTGCTTTTGGTTTTCAGTGACTTTATCAGAGAGGCAACACTGAAAACTTATCCTGGCATTTTAATCTCTTTTCTGGAACTTATTTTTAAACTATTTTATACATTTGCTGCCTTATTTAATTAACCTTTTCATTTCCGTTTGGCACCGAACAGACTGTATGGCCCTTGCTGTGTCTTCCTCTTAGGCCTTAGCCCTGAGAGTTTCGATAGCCTCTGAAATAAACCCTCCGACGCTGATGTCTCTGAGTAGACAAAGAGTCACGTGGCATGTCAGCACTGCCGTTTCTTCTTCTTCTTCTTCTTCTTCTTCTTCTTCTTCTTCTTCTTTTTAAAATACTTATTCGTTTTTCAGAGAGAGAGAATGGGGAGGGGCAGAGAGAGAGAGAGAGAGACAGAGGCTCGAACTCAGGAACCGTAAGATCACGACCTGAGCGGAAGTCAGACACTGAACCGACTGAGCCCCGCCGGCACCCCTCCGCACTGCCTTTTCTTTCGCTACCCTGGGCTAACCGGCTCTGAGCTCCCTTCTCACCTAATTGTTAATAGTCTACACGGTTTGCTGCGTCCTGTCCCTGTAGATGTGCTCTCAGGCCTCTCCAAGCAGAGTTCTCTTCAGTTGTGCCGTAAATGAATGTAGCAAACGCAAGTCTCAGTTCCAACATTCAAGTATGCAAGAAAAACTACCTTCCTTATTTCTTTTAAATCAACCTTATGCTGATGTCGAGGCCACATGTTTCTGGGTTGCTATGAAATTCCATCTCAGTCATTACTGTGATGCTCTCCCCCGCTCAGAATAATAGGAGAGTCTGAATGGTTTTAGATTTTGCCCGGAAAATGCTAATTATGACCACCACAATACACATGTATATAGCAATTACTTTGTTCCAGCAATGATTGTGTGTGGTTTTCACATATTAATGTGAAGGATTAGAACTCAGGTCAGTTGGCCTCTGTTATGGGCTGCATTGTGTCCTTTCCCCAAAATTCACATATTGAAATCCTAACCCCCAGTACCTCAGAATATCACTGTGTATAGAGATAGAACTTTGAAAAGACGATTAAGATAAAATGAAGTCACTAGGGTGGGCCTTAGTCCAGTCTGACTGGTGTCCTTATAATAAGAGGAGATTAGGGGCACCTGGGTGGCTCATTGGGTTGAGCGTCCCTCAGGTCATGACCTCGCAGTTCATGGGTTCGGGCCCCTCGCCGGGCTCTGTGCTGACAGCTCGGAGCCTGGAACCTGCTTCGGATTCTGTGTCTCCCTCTCTCTCTGCCCCTCCGCCTCTCATACTCTGTCTCTCTCTCTCAAAAATAAACATTAAAAAAAGAATAGGAGGAGATTAGGACACAGACACACACAGAGGGGAGACTGCATGAAGACATGGGGGGGTGGGGTGATATGGCCATCAAGAAGCCAAGGAGAGAGGTCTCAGAAGAAACCAAGCATAGAAACACCTTGATCTCGATGGCTAGTGCCCGGAACTGGGACAAAATACATATCTGTTGCTTAACCCCCGCACCTGGTATTTAGTTACACCAGCCCTAGTAAACAGGCTTCAAGGCCTGTGTGCTTTTCATTTACCACCCTTAACCCCACCCTTGCCCCTTCTTTTCCCAAACAAAATGCTTATAATTTCTGTTAATGATGGTGACAAAGAATCCAAGACAATTTTAGGATTATTTTTAAAATAAACTCTTCATTGTGGAATAATTTTAGAAAATAATGCAAAAATAGTCTAGAGTTTCCTTATCCCATGCACTCCTTATATTAACATCTTACAGTATTGTGGTACATTTGAGAAAATTAAGACCAATATTACTACTAACTAAATTTCCAGACGTCGCTTGTTTTTCAGCAGTTTTTCTATTAATGTCCTTTTTTTTCCATTCCAGGATCCAAACCAGGATAGCACATTGCATTTAGTCATGATACCTCCGTAGGCTTCTCTTGGTTGTGACAGTTTCTTAATTTTTCCTTGTTTTTCTTGATGCTGAGAATTTAAATTGTTTTTCTGATGTTTATTTTTGAGAGAGGGAGAGAGAGGGAGAGCGTGCGTGCTCTTGAGCAGGGGAGGGGCAGAGAGAGAGGGAGACACAGAATCGGAAGCAGGCTCCAGGCTCCGAGCTGTCAGCACAGAGCCCCACATGGGGCCTGAACTCATGAACCATGAGATCATGACCTGAGCCAAAGTCGGACACTTAACTAACTGGGCCACCCAGGTGCCCCATGACACTGGCAGTGTTTAAAAACGACTGGTCAAGTAGTTTTGAAGGTGTCCCTCTGTTGGAATTTGTCTGATATTTTTCTTATGATCAGACAGAAGTTAGAGGTTTTTAGAGGAATGCCACAAAGGTTAAATGCCCTTTCGATCACATCGTATGGGCGTGGGGGGGGGGGGTACATGATATCAACATGACTCATTACCACTGAAGTTAACTTTGATCATTTGGTTGAGATGCAATGGACTGAACATACCCCCACAAAACTCTCATTAGAATTAAATGTGCCAAAGGACTCTCACCCGAACTCATGTTCTCACTATGATCTTGAACTTCCAACCTCCGGAACTGTTAGAGATAGATTTCTCTTATTTACGTCACTCAATCTATGGCATTTTGTTAGAGCAGCCCAAACCAAATAAGACAGAAGTCTTCGCCAGGTTTTTCTATTATAAGGTTTCCCTTTCTACATTTTATCCCTGGAAGAGAGTCACTAAGTGCAACTCACACTCAGTTGGGGGTTGGGGATTAAACTCCATCTCCAGGGGCGCCAGACTGGCTCAGCCAGTAGAGAGTGCGACTCTTGATCTCAGGGTTGGAGGTTTGAGCCCCATGTTGGGTGTAGAGATTACTTTTAAGAAATAAAATCTTTAGGGGCACCAGGGTGGCTCATGTGGTTAAGTGTCCAACTCTTGATTTGGGCTCAGGTTCATGATCTGACACTTCATGAGATCGAGTCCCACATTGGGCTCTGCACTGGGAGCCCTCTCCCTCTCTCCCCTCTCTCTCTGCCCCTCCCTGGCTTGTGCAAGGGCTCTCTCTGTCTCAATAAATAAATACGTAAACAAACAAACTTAAAAAAAATAAACCCCATCTCCAGGAGGTAATAACATCTACATATATCATTTGGGCCAACCCTCCATTTGACACCTTTCTGCTACCATTTTTGTCCAAGGGCCTATTGCCTTCTTTCTTCTTGTCTTTAGTTGCCTGCCTCCCTGGACCGTACTTGAGATCAGTACCTCGTCAGAAGTCCCCATCTCATCATTATCTCAACTCCTTTCTCTATGTGATGTGAAAGCTGAGTAATATGACGGCAGTCACTACTTAGATGTGTTGGCGATTTACGTTGGTAGCCTGATCACACCACATTGGAATTTTAGAAGATTTTTAAGGATATCCTTTGATAAACAAAATGAGCAGTTCTAATAATAGGCACTTCTATCACAATGACAGGAGGACAGGCCGGCTCCAGGTAGCGCAACGTTGATTTTCTTTATCATTTAAGAATCTTGGAAATGTGACAATTGTCTTGCATTTTCTCTAATAAAACATTGCTACGTGAGTAATTTTCTAAGAGGAAAAAAAATCATTTGTATCTGTCACTACACATTTATGATTTTCCCTTCTTTTCCTAAGAGTCTCAGTCCTTAATTGTGTTTTGTGAACCTTGCTATAAATGTAGAGAAACGTGAAAACCTCCAACAGGACCTGGTATACAGGATCTGTCCTTCTTGTAACGATTTAGCTCTGAGTAGCTCTTGATTGAAAGTTTAATCTATACAGACGGGTGACGTGCAGTTCATTGTATGCTCTGTTCAGCAAATTTTAAAAGCTACGCGAAGGTGCTGCTGATTGACAAATGAGATGCTCTTTCTTTGTCAGAATAGTGATGGACTAGTTTAATTGCATATATAAACAGATACCTGATAACGAGGAATACGTGAGAGCAGGTGGGAGGGAACCGTTTACAAGTATATGCAAAGCGATATCTGGATGGTTCAGGCATGTTTTTAAAGACAAGTCCCTTCTTCTTGTGATTTTTGGGAGCAAAAAGGTTGCAAGGTTATGAATTAGCTTTCCAACCTGTCAGTACTGTATTACAGAGAGCCTCAGAAGGCCCAGAGCAATATTTCACCCTCGGTCGAAAATCCACGTGAAGGGCACATTTCCATGCTTCTGTTTCTTTCGTGGTCACTGCAGCAATAGAATGTGGCACACTGGTTTTATGGGACACTTTCAAGCTGTTTTCTGATGAAAAACAGGCTGGAATTCAGAAGATGGAAATGGAAAAGTGTCCAGGTGTTCCTGTAAAGGAACTCACGAGCTGATAGGATGTAAATGATGATCTTGCACAGTCATGGGTAAAACTCCACTTTTGTCTTTTCAGATCAGTTTTTTTTTTCCTTAAGATGTCCATGTTTTTATTTTTAATTTGTTTATTAAGCTTTTTATTTTAATTCCAGTACCGTTAACATGCAGTGTTGTATTATTTTCAGGTGTACAATATAGTGATTCGACAACTCTATACTTTGAAATCACTTTAAAGAGGACAGCATTTCTCTTTTCAACGCCTACAACCTCATTCCCTCCGTCCGTGCCCTGCCAGTTTTGTCTGTCTGTATTTGTTTGATTCATCTATTCATTCAACAAATATTTACTGAGCACCTATGATATTCCAGGTACTGTGCCAGATTTGGGGGATTCAGCAGGGAATGTAACAGAGATGGTCTCAGTCTTCATGGATTGTGTCCCTGTGAAAGGGACTGGCACTAATTACATAGCCCAAAGAATGAGTACAGAATGACAACAAAGGCAAGTAGCATGATGGTGACTGACACGGGGCTAGGAGAACTTACAACAGGATAATTTGACCTCCGTTCTTAGAAAGGAGTCCCTCTCAATGCTAGGGCCCCTAAAACAAATGCCACTCTACAAGAAGACTGTGTTTTCTCGTGGGAACTGTCCCTGACTTCGTTGAAGAAGGTTACATTCCTTATATAGGAAACTGGTTGATACGCGCTGATTATAATGTAAAAGTTTGAATCCAGGTGTCAAATTTATGTTTGAAATGAAAATGTAAGATTGCTTTAAAAATTATCTTACTGAAGTATACATATAGAAAAGTACAAATACGATCCTGTGTCTCAATGAACTATCAAAGAGGGAGCATTACTCCCTCTTTGGGGAGTAATCCCCAAAGTAACATACTTTGTATTTTAATTACTTTGTATTTAATTACTTTGTAATAAGTAATCCACTTAACTAGCATTCAGATCGAGGAATAGGACATTGCCAGTTTCCAGAAGCCCCTCTCATGCCGCCTCTAGCTATGTGTTTTCAAGACAGATAGGTGGATGCTTGTGTCTAGGAAACTCAGCCCACAGGTGTCGGATGACCCTCTGGGTGCCTGGGAAATGCAGTGCCTGCTTTGCTTGCCTGACCCCTCCTGATAAGTCGGGATGGCTCTGAGTCGGTCCCATCAGAGGCAGGCACGATGGACAACTATCTGGGGAAGCCTAAGGCACGAAGTCCGTGCCGTTGATGTGCCAGCCTTCGGACCAACCGATGGCCATTTCTCCCGGCCTGACAAGGAGACAGCCTGTCTCCTCGAGACGTTGTGGGCCGTCAGGCTGCCTTCATCTGCCTTTCCTGGCTGTCCGTGTGCATCAAACTCTCCCTGGGGAAGATTTATAATCCTCGATGCCTCTATTTGCCTAAGGAGTCTCTCCTTTCTCCATAAGGCCTCGGGACGTTGGAGGCAATGTCTGAATGTGCTCAGTCTTGATCCACTTTCTGTGACTGTTGTCTGTTGAAGGCCTACTCGTTAGAAGGAAAAAAATCTGCTCCTGTCTCCACCATGCGATTGGCAAGTTAGTCTCGAGTAGCCTCACGCACCGGACGGATATGTCAGGGAAGAATTCTTAGGATATAACCTCTTAGCTGACAAAAAGGGGGCAAGCGTTAGAGAACGAAAGGGAGGAGATTCCATGCAGAAGGAATAGTCCATGCACAAGCCTAACGGCAGGAGGGAGCAGAGGGCGTAAACAGAGATGGGGGGGAAGAATGAGGAGAGACGAAGTGGGAAAGAGGTGGAGGCTAGACCGTGTAGGGCCTCGTGGGCCACGTTGTGACTTTCCTCCTTTGTATTAAGTGTCATGGAGGCTTCCTCTTTAATCGGAGAAAGAACATTTGTGTAAAATGATCAAATTTGTATTTTGAAAAGTTTCGATCTGGCTAAAGTGGGGATACTAGCCGACACTAGCTGACAAAGAATGAACACTCACTGAGTGATCTCCATGTATTAACTCAGTTAACCCCCGACCCCTCTATCCCTGTGAACAGATTCTGTGCTCGCCTTCATTCCACAAATAAGCTCACGCCGGTAATAAGTAGCAAAGGCAGGATTTGAACCCAGGCAGACTGGCTTCAGAATCCGTGCGTCTAAAACGCTAGTCAGAACTGTCCTCTGTTAGCGTCAAGGCTTATTTTACAGGAGATGATGGTTGCTTGGATGTCGAAGACGGTGGAGACAAAGAACTGGACTGATTTGAAAGAGTGTTAGAAGATAAACATGACACGACAGATGTATGACTTCACTCATATGTGGAATGTAAGAAACAAATGAGCAAAGGGGGAAAAGAGAGAGAGAGAGAGAGACAACAAACACAGACTCTTAACTACAGAGAACACACCAGAGGGGAGGGGGGAGGGGGGAGGGGTGAAACAGGTGATGGGGATGGGGGAGGGCACTTGTGATGAGCACCGGGTGTCGTATGAAGTGATGAATCACCAGGCGGTACACCCGAAACTAATATTGCGCTGTATTGCGATCTAACTGGAATTTAAAGAAAAACCTTGAAAAAAATTAAAAATAGGATTTAAAACGATCTTGATCTTCAGTGGTAGCTGTTTGGTGAGATCATGGGGCTGCAAACCTGACAGCAGAAGCGTAGGAGTAAATGGGAATTGAGGAAATGGAGCCAGAGATAATAGACAACTTGTAGGAGAAGTGTGTCTCTGAAGGGAAGGAGAGACGTTGGAAGGTACTGAAGGACGCTAAGAAGTTGGTTTTCTAGTTGTTATTTCAATCAGAGGTACTTGGTTAGCTCACCGGATGAACAAGAGGGAGATTTGAATAGGCATTGCCTCTTGCTTCCTTTTTGTTTCACCCTTCACCTAAGTCCCGTTTCTTTTCCTAGTGAACGAAAGGCGTGGAGAAAATGCAAAGGGGCTGTGGCTAGCGAATTGCTAATACACCTACCTACGTAGGGCACAACGGTAGTTTCTTCCTCCTCAAAGGATGTGAATAATAACCATACGAATAATATTAACATCACCAACGACATTTCTATAAATGGCTTTCTTATCCTCACAGATGTACCGCTAGCTTTAGGTATCGTTATATACATTTACAGATGGTGAAACTGAGTTTTGGAATGGTTAAGCAACTTACCACGTGTCACGGCAGCTAACGTACGTATCCTGGAGTAAGAATTAAACCACTGTGACAATGACTTTAAACCCTGTGCCGGTCACCCACCCGTTTTATTCTGTCTTAACTACATCCAAGGTTTTGCATTTGCTGTGGAGGTAGCATCTTAGTCTTTTATTGAATATCCATAATAAATCTATACCCTCAATGTGACATTCATTTCCCCTCATTATGTGACCCCACCTTACTACTAGGAATAAGTTAGCCTACTGAGGAGGGCACCTGTCGGGATGGGCGCTGGGTGTTGTACATAAGCGATGAACCACAGGAATCTACCCCAAAAAGCAAGAGCTGTATGGTATCACACACTGTATGGTCGCCAATTTGACAAGAAATTATATTTTTAAAAAAGGAATAAGCTAACCTAAGACAACCACAAAAAGGGAAAGTTTTATCAACTGAAAAGGAATAATTATACATTGATATACATATTTAAAATTATAGAATAAGGCAGTATATATGGGAGGTGCTAAATTACATTTAACATCTAAATCATTCTCCCATATGAAGAGATACAGTTATAAGCCTGTTGACATTTTAAAATGGAATACTTTGAAAAATCACTAAATAATAGTCACCTGATCCAAAAGAAGCCAAGGAAGGGGAAATACAAGTAAAAAGACAAACACAAACATAAAATTACATAAAATGGTAGACATGAACCAAAACACATAAAATGTCACATTGCATTGAAATGGATTAAACACCTCCATTAAAAAGCAGGAATAGTTCAGAAATTAACGCATACGGGTGCCTGGGTGGCTCAGTTCGTTGAGTGTTCCACTCTTGATTTGGGCTCAGGCCATGATCTCATGGATTGGGAGTTCAAGTCCTGCATCAGGCTCTGTGCTCACAGTGCAGAAACTGCTTGCTATTCTCTCTCCCCCCCGTCTCTCCGCCTCCCCACTCCCCCCCCCCCCGTCTCCCTCTCTCACCCTTTCATATTAAATAAATAAAATTTTAAAAATAAATAAATAAAATGGCTGTTTATAAGCCAAACAACTCTGTCGGTTAATCAAGAACTACGGATAGGGCACTGTCCAAGTTAGAACAGAACAGCTTCTCATGGATTTCCACTATCCGTCCTGGGGAAGAGGAGGCTCCCTGCTTGCGAGTATGTCCTCCTTGCTTTCTCCCCGTAGCATGATCCTGCATAAACCATTTCCATTTTATTATGAAATTATTCCGGGCATTTGCCATCTCTCTTAAAGTATTTCTCCAGCATCACACAAGGTATCATGGGCATTTCAGGTTTTAAATTTATTTTTTGTCCATCATTCAAGGGGTCGTTTCAATTAATGTCTGATGGCAGGATGATAATTGCCCCTAAAATGGAAAATCTTTAGTCCAAGGTTCTCGTGATCATCACTGGGAAGCATCCGCAGGCTTATGTGGCAAACACCAGTCCGAGCTCCTCACACATCCCTCACACAGAGAGTTTGTTCTACACAGCACTTCAAATTTTGTTCGACACTGTGTAGACTTGGGCTATCCTATTTGTTCCCATGTGGCATGTCTAATTAACATTGCTTGCAAGGGGGACTCACATGCCTCCCGTTTTATGGAAACAGTTTCTCAGTCAGATAGATATTCAACCCCGTGATACGTTCGTCCCCATAATACGTTCAGGGCAAAAGAGACACAACCCCTTCACATAAAGCCCATTTAGACATACCATTTCTCTTCCAGACTTTAACCTCAATCCTGTCATCCTTTACATTCTACCTAGAGCCTTCATTAAGAATGCATCAATATGTTTTGGTTTTATAATACTAGGTAGGGAGAGTGTTCCCTGGTCAGACGTAATATTTATTCCTACAAAACATTTAGGTCAAGAAGATACAAATTCTTCACATAAAGACTGTTGAAACATCCAACTTCCATTATCCTAGCAACCCTTTCAATTTAATGGTAGCTCAAGTTAGGGCTTCACCAACAGGTTTCGGGACCACAGTGAATGGGGCTCCTATGTAAAGAAGTCCAGAAAAGTTTTCTTTTTTACCCCTTGACCAATTTTATCCACTTTTATGTATAAGGCTTTGGGCCCCTAGTGGAGGGTTAAGCCAAGGGGCGCTGGCTCTTTTTTCAACATTTATCTTGATTAATTGACCTGATTATTGCCCCAAGCAATTGCAGTCAGGTTTCTAATAATTTTTGCCTTCCAGCTTTTAAAATTCCTCCAAACTGGGGCAAATAGAACAGACTTATTTGGGTCCCTTTATTGTTGGAGGATCCTGCAGGAGGCCCCTTTGGTATGCCCAGCCTTTGATAGTGTTCCATTAAGACCTTTGTTTCAATCCCATCAGTGTGTCTGCTTTATTCATCCCATTTCTTAATAACCATCTAAAGAATTCCACCCTGTTGGTACAAGCCCCTTGACTCTCCTCCTTATTTTTCTTCTTTCCAATATTTTCTTTATTTGCTCCAATTCTTAATAACCATTTACAAGTTTCCACCCTACTGTGACCAGTCCCTTGCCTCTCCCCTCTTTCTCCACTTTCTCTTGTTATTATGTATAATTATTACCATCTGTAAGAACCGTAAGAGGACCTTGAGATCAAATCAATAAGGCTTCACAGACTGTTGGTCAATTTTGCAGCAATAAGATTACATAGAGTACCATGAAAAAGGAGCCTCCTTAACTACAATATTTACCATGACCTGTGTAACACGCTTATTTAATGGGTGAATATCCCTATTATGATAAAGTTAGTTACACATGGTTTGCGTATGAAGCATATCAGCTATTTCATCTAGAGTGTTCCACTGGCATTTTTAGGGTGAGTTGGATGAAAGAGTGTACAGTAGCTTGTATCCAGTCCACCAGTCTGGCTTTTCCTTGAATGAGGCAGTGTGTGTGTGTGTGTGTGTGTGTGTGTGTGTGTATCATGAATAGCCTCTGTGAGCAATGAAAAAGAATGAAATCTTGCCATTTGCAACATGGATGGAACTACAGTGTGTTAAGCTAAGTGAAATAAGTCAATCAGAGTAAGAAATATCCTATGATTTTACACCCTGAAGCGTTTAAAACCAAAAATACTACTCCTACAGCAATCACTCTCACGATCCATTTAGTAAAGATTCCTCAGGGAGCTGATGGTACCTATCTACGAAATTAGACAACTCCTTCACGCTATACCATCTGGTTTCAGTGGTTCCTTGGTTTTACCCACCCGCCAATGTGGACCACCTTCTTGATGGCCAGAGAGCTTGAAAGTAATCTTTTTCGTGCCAACACAATTATAACTTTTGGTGGTAGATTTGAGAATGGTGGCTAATGCTCAGACTGACTACAATCAGAGCTTTGTCCAGCATTTAACGTCTGACCCTTGCATACTATTTTACTTTCATTTTAGCTATTACAGGTAACACTAGGTAAAGGACGTTTCATATTTTGCTTTATTATTAGTTTGCATTTCTTTATACATACAGTGAATGAGTCGTTTTCCCTGCAGTTGGGGCCATCCCTAATTCCACTGGTAATTTTTACCATTAGTAACTGTAGCAGAGCTGCTCCTCCATACTACGGGTGACCACGTGGCCACCCAGGGATCAGGGCTTCTTCATCCCCCACCCTCTCATCCTCTCTCTTCCCAAACCACGTGTTCCCATGAGCCAGGGCCATAATACCAAGTTCCACTTGTAATACCAACTGGGGGGTATTTTCTCTAACACCAACTGATACTCCGCTCTCTGACACCAACTAAGTGCCCCCAAATTTCCTTCAACTCTGACACTACCTAGTGTTCGCTTCAAATCCTACAGGTTGAAGAGTTCAGTTCCACAAGACTGTTCCAATTTCAGACACAGATCCCAGGTCACAGCGCACTTGTACTGCTGACTTACCGTCTATAAAATGGGGATGCCCGAGATCCCCTCTTCTGTTTTGATAGTTTGTTAAATGGTTCACAGAACTTAGGAAAACCCTTTATTTGCATTTATCAGTTTATTATAAAGGGCACAACTCAGGAACAGTCAAATGGAAGAAATGCACAGGGCAATGCATGGAGGCGGGGGGGGGGGCATGGAGCTTCTGTGCCTTTGCATTATCTTTTTAGCATCTTGATGTGTCTATGAACTCAGAACCTTCTCGATTGATTTGTGGCAAGAGAGCAAAGTCCAGTCAATGGGGGAAAGAATAGTTTCTTCAACAAATGGGGCTGGAAGAACTGGATTTCTACATATAAAAGAATTAAATGGGATCCCTATACAAAATACATGCCTTGTTGCCTTGTTGATATTCTTTCTAATTATGCTTATCAATTGTTAAAGGAATTAAAAAAAAAAAACCCAAAAGAACATAGGGAAAAAAAGAGAGAGAGAGAAAGAGAGAGAGAGGCAAACCAAGAAACAGACTCTTAACTATGAGAACAAGCTGATGGTTGTGAGGGGCGGGGTGGGAGGGATAGGAAGGGGGATGGGTTAAATAGGTGATGGTAATTAAGAAGTACATTTGTGGGGCACCTGAGTGGCTCAGTCGGTTAAGCGTCCGACTTCAGCTCAGGTCATGATCTCAGGGTGTGTGGGTTCCAGCCCCACGTCAGGCTCTGTGCTGACAGCTCAGAGCCTGGACCCTGCTTCGGATTCTGTGTCTCCCTCTCTCTCTGCCCCTCCCCCACTCATGCTCTATCTCTCTCTCTCAAGAATACAGTAACATTAAAAAAAAAAAAAGAAGTACACTTGTGATGAGCACTGGGTGATGGATAGAATTGTTGAATCACTATACTGTACACCTGAAACTACTATTATACTATATGTTAACTAAATGGAATTTAAATAAAAAATTTAAAAAATGGATCAGTGGGCTAAATAAATATAAGGTAAAGAAGAAAATGTAAACTCTAAGGAAAAAATGTAGGGGTAAATCTTCATGATCCTGGATTTGGCAATAGATTCTTTGCTGTAACACCAGAAGCATTAGGAAAAAAAAGAAAAAAGTACAGAAAACGGACTTCATCAGCATTTTTTTTTTTCAAAAATGGTGCATGAAATGGCGTTATCAAGAGAGTGAAAAGATGATCTATGGGACAGGAGAAAATATTTAGAAATGATATGTTTGATTCGATTTGAATCCACAAAATAGAAAAGCTTAGGCAATTCAACAACAACAAAAACATACAGCCCAATTTAAAAATTGACAAACGATTTAAAAAGACATTTCTCAGAGAAGATATACAAATTACCAATATAAAAAGATGGTCAACATCAACAGTAATTAAGGAAATTCAAAACAAACCCACAGTGAAATAGCACTTGACAGCTACTGAGATGGCTATATATTTTTTTAAGTTTTTCTATTTATTTGTTTTGAAAAAGAGAGAGCGTGCATGAGTGGGGGGAGGGGCTGAGAGAGAATCCCAAGCAAGCTCCACGCTGTCAGCACAGAGTCTATGTGGGGCTCAATGCCATGAACCGTGAGATCATGTGTGACCTGAGCCAAAACCAAGATTCTGATGCTTAACTGACTGAGCCACCGAAGCGTCCCTTATAATTTTTTTAAAAATTATTATAATTTAAAAATTATAATGATGCGCTATAAACATTGGGGTGCGTGTACCCCTTCAAATCTGTATTTTTGTATTCTTTGGGTAAATACCTAGTAGTGCAATTGCCAGATCATAGGGCAGTTCTAATTTTAACTTTCTGAGGAACCTCCATACGTTTTCCAGAGCGACTGCACCAGTTTGCATTCCCACCCACAGTGCGAAAGGGGTCCCTTTTCTCCACATCCTCGCCAATGTCCATTGTTTCCTCTGTTGTTAATTTTAGCCATTCTCAAACAGATGTTTTTATTCCTGTCCATGTTTTTAGGAACAAATATGTTCATTGCAGCATTATTCATGACAGCCAAAAGGTGGAAAGAACCAAGTGTCCATCAACAGATGAGTAGATACATAAAGTGTGATTTATACATATAATGAAATATCATTTAGCCATAACGTGAACGAAGTTCTGATACATGCTACAACCTGAATGAACCTTTCAGGTATCCCAGAAGTGAGGACAAACAGCTGTTTGCATCTCTCTGCCAAGGACATTTTCTCACCACTAGAGCAAGTTCGTCTTGTCTGTGGGGATAGCAGACGTTCTCTGGAGTTGCTACTTCAGAGAGACAACCAATGAAAGGAGCTGATAAATTAAATCTCCAGTTTCCTTAGCTCTCAGTGGAACAGTGGGACTGAGTCCCAGTTCCCCACTCTTTCACAGTGCTTTCTGAGATCAGCTTCCAAATTAACTTCTTGCCAGCAAATTCTTTGTCTCAGAATTTGCTTTTGGGGGGACCCAAACTAAGACAGCTTGTGTTATCTTCTACGGTGATGAAATCATGGAGAATACATACAAATGTTGATAAGCCAAAATTTTCACACCGTTTTGGTGCGTCCAGGGATTCACCTCGATCAGGAATATTATGTGAGCTTGGATCCAGATATAATTCTGCATTTACTTCCCAAGTATTAAAAATGATTCACAGAAATTATCATGAGTTCAATCTTACGACGACTGATGGTTAGCTCGATACCAATTTGCATTTTCTTTCTGTTTGAGCCTAAATCTGTCTTTTGAGGTCTATATCCCCGTGTTATGGACAAATGGGATACTTGCATGGCCGATTAACCTTCAAGAATGCCCCCCAGGAAGCCATTCACAGATACATAGGGCTGCAAACACAAGCAGATCATTGGAAATTGTCAACAACTTCCCCTCTGTGAGGAAGAGTGAAAACCGCTCTTTCATAGGGTAGGTCATAGACACACACAAATATAAAATAAATATAGGGATAAATATATACACAAATATAAATATAGGGATAAATATATACATAAATATAACATACATATAGGGATAAATACATATACACAAATATAAAATAAATATAGGGACAAGTATATATACACAAATATAAACTAAATACAGGGATAAATATGTACATGTGAGCAATATATACATGTGAACAAAACCCAGACAAAAATGAAAAAAAAAACTTCTACAAATAAATAGAACCCTTAGAGACTGTGTAATTACTCATTCTAATCCGGTATTATTATTAATTTTTTTTGTATTTTAGAGAGAAAGAGCTGGGGAGAGGGGTAAAGGGAGAGAGAGAGAATCCCAAGCAGGCTCCACACTCAGCGTGGAGCCTGATGCGGGGCTCGATCCCACAACCCTGGGATCATGACCTGGGCCGAAATCAAGAGTCAGAGGCTGGACTGACTGAGCCACCCAGGTGCCCCCAATGCATGTTTTTTAAATAGAGGCGTTTGCCATTGTTCACAAAGAAAGAGCACTTGACTACACTAACTCCTCTCCCATTCCTGCAGGGATTTGCAGCCAACAACCCGTAGCATTTCTTAAACAAAAGAAGCATTTTCATATGTCTGCCGGTCCACCACCACTTTGCTGCAACAGTTGATATTGTGCAAACTTCAGATACAAATTTGGTGCCACCGCTGGGACTCCATGCTTAAGCCTTTGGTCTTCAAACTGGAAGATGACCGCAGATGTCCTCCAAATTCTTAATCTGGAGACCACCTCTGGCACCTAAAACAAGCCTTTCAGATGCCTTGGAAAGTAATCGCCAGGTCCTATCAGTTTCCAACCGGCAGACAGTAATAACATATAAAAGTAGAGTCTAATTTTAAAACATAAACATGCCTTAAAGGCAGACTTTGTCATGTGGGATCTCTGAAAATCTGCCCAGTTTGCCTATCCTCAGGCTCAAACTAAGCAGCTGGTCTTAGTAGCTCTGGAATAGGGAATTCAGGAAAGGTAATGAGACCCTAAAAGGGGCTCCTGTTAGGACATTCGTTGACTGAGGGTTACTCTCTGCTCCAGCGTTCCTCAGGCGGTGATTGCATCTAGGTGAAACGACCAGCTCCAAAAGCATATAACCCAATTGTTGGAAACATACTTCTCATAGAAATAGGTAGTGAGCGTGTGTCAAACTTTTACTCAATTCATTATTGAAGGAGCCAGAGAAGTAATAGGCCTAGCTCCGGAAGGATTTGAGAAAACTTGGACTTGTAGAATTATTGGGGACAGACATATTGAAATACACTTGCTGGCTTAGATGCAAAAGTGGTTCCTATCCTATTGCTGGGAATAAAGCTATAACCTTTGGTACTATATTCTCTGTCGGCCGGGGGAAAAAACCCACATCACTTCACTTTTTCAGTGTTCTACAGTTTCAGGCACTGTAGAACATCTGGGCCGTGATCAGATAGAGGTGCATTTACTGAGAGAGGGCTGACTTCCAGTGGACTCAATAGGAAATACTCTAATGTAATATTAAAAAGTCCTACAATTATAGTTTTGCTTTGTTTTTAAGTTTGGGATCTTCTCCCCACCCCCCCCCCCCCGAAGCAAGACAATAAACAATTTCTGTGGAATGGTGTGGAAAGAATAGAGGCAGTTCTCCAATACAGTGTAACATGACGTCCAAAATCTGAAACACTAAACCATGAGGAATGGGCAAGTGCCCACTATTAACAATTGGAAGGATTTGCAGATCTACTTCTAATGATATCACACTCGTTGGCATTCTTTATTTTAATTTTTTTTTTTTTTTTACCATTTATTTATTTCTTTGAGAGACAGCTGTGTGAGACAGAGCAGGAGTGGGGGAGGGGCAGAGAGAGGGGGACACAGAATCCGAAGCGGGCTCCAGGCTCTGAGCTGTCGACACAGAGCCCGACGCGGGGCTCGGACTCACGGACAGGGAGATCATGACCTGAGCGGAAGTTGAAACATTTGACTGACTGAGCCACCCAGGCACGCCTCGTCTGCATTCTAATATGCATTCTTTCGTGGAAGAGAGTACTTGAATGGGAATCTCTGGGAGGAAAAGCCAGCATTGATTGTAATATCTCTGAAAATGATTCTGATGTGCAGCCAGGATTAAGAAGTCCTGATGGAGAGGGCACCTGGGTGGCTCAGTGGATAAAGCGTCAGACTCTTGGTTTTAGCTCTTGGTCATGATCTCACAGTTCATGAGTTGGAGCCCTGCGTTGGGCTCCTAGCTAACAGCGTGGAGCCTGCTCGGGATTCTCTCTCTCCCTCTCTCTGCCCCTCCCCGCGCGTGCACACACACGCATGCATTCTCTCTCTCTCTCTCTCTCTCTCAAAATAAATAAATAAACTTAAAAAAAAAGCTTAACAAAAATAAAGAAGTCCTGATCTAGAATGAACTGTTAGGTAGAAACTACATATGAGCAGTGAAACGAACACCCAGAGGCAGACCCCGAAGTCCTTGAGGGGGGAACGATGGAGACAGGAGCTGGAGGCAAGGACAGTGATAAATAGGTTACACGTTAGAAGCCAGTGTGGCACAACGTTGTGACCTTGTGGCTTCCAAGACCCTGCGGCTGACAGACCAAGAGTCACAGGTGCAGCGCATGTGCTCTCCTCTTCCACCTCTGCCCCAGAGTAACCCCTGGACTCCTTATAATGCATTTGCATTGTAGTCATAGCCCCCCACGTGGGGAGGGGCTGCCATGACAGTTCCAGTACAAACTTTGTAGGGTCCAAACCTTCCCCTTCCTGACCGGTGGGAGGAGTCCCCCAATGATTGGAATGGTCTCCATTAGAGACCACCCTATCCGTGATGCGAGACTGTTCACATAAAAGGAAAGGATCCCGGTAGCCTCAGAGCAATGGCTGCCTCTGGGCCTGCCCGCTCCCCCACCTGGAGAGTGTATCGTTGCTTTACTAAACCGTCCTGTGCTTGCCAGTCTCCTTGTGGCTGTCGCGATTCGTGCAGATCCTCGCCTAAATCTCCTCATGGGGAGTCCGAGAACCGAGACCTCCATCCGCACAATGCAGACTCTCCCACTGGTAACAGAGCCACTGCCCACTCTGGCAGGGTGGCCGTCCCCGAGTCCGCTCAGTCTGAAGCGAGACTGACCAACAAAAAGTACCACCCAAAGCGTAATGTTCTTAGGTAGCTTATCTATTGCGTATTTACTGCCTCCTTCTTTTCTTTTCTTTGTTTTATTTATGTTTTGAGAGAGCGAGAGTGTGCGTGCTACCAGGGGAGGGGCAGAGAGAGGGACGGAGAGAATCCCAAACAGGCCCCACACCCAGCGTGGAGCCCCATGCGGGACTCAAACTCACGAACGGGGAGATCATGACCTGGGCCAAAATCAAGAGTTGGACACTTCACCAACGGAGCCATGCTGGCACCCCTATTGCCTCATTCTGAAATACGAATTTGTGATCAAAATTAGCCAGGTAGTGAAGGAAACTCTTCAGACTTTACGAGTGAAACCAACATAAATGAACAGGAGGGAAATGTCCCCACAAAAGCGGAAGCTTTCAAGCATGGGTCTTTTAAAACAAATGAATTAGACACTTCAGTATCGTAGGCAATATGTTAAGGAAAAAAAAAAAAAAAAACGCTACAGGAATCTGAACCTACCGTGTCCCACCACGTGAAAGTTTTTCTTCGTGTGGAATTCATACATTTCTTGTTCCGGAGCCGAACATGGCCCAAGCTGTTGCTCGCTTTAAATCCACGGCACCACATCCATGCAGGTCCTCGTTGTGACACAGTCCACTCACCCCTCGCTCTCGCCTCACGTCCCCAGACCCCCTTCGCCCCCACGCTCGTCTAACAACACTGCTGCCCCTTTCACCGAGGAGACAGAAGGGATCCAAACTGAGTTTCCTCATATGCTTCCCGCGTCTACCACCTCCTGGCGTGTTTACCCCTGTGCCCCACCTTCTTGCCAGCTGTGAACTTCTCATGTTCCCGTCTTGGGGGCAACAGCACCATCACTGTGTACCAACTCAAGTGCACGTCTCGACACACGACTCAATACACATCGCCAGCACGTCTCCCCTTTCTCACTTGCATCCATTTTCATTCTCTAGGGGAGAATTCCTGGTCAGTCAATATGCTCTTGTTTCTCCCATTGTTCAACACACACACACACACACACACACACACACACACACCTTCCCTTAACCCCTACAACCCCCTTAAGCTACTGCTTCATTTCTCTCCTCCACTTCAGTTATTTATTCCTTGAGATCTTTTTTTAAGTCATCTCTACATCCAATGTGGGACTCAAATTTACAACCCTGAGATCAAGAGTCATACGCTGCACCGTCTGAGCCAGTCAGACGCCCCCTCTCTCCTCCACTTTAGATCTCTTTGAAAGAGTTGGGGCGCCTGGGTGGCTCAGTCGGTTGAGCGTCCGACTTCAGCTCAGGTCATGATCTCGTGGTCCGTGAGTTCGAGCCCCGCGTCGGGCTCTGGGCTGATGGCTCGGAACCTGGAGCCTGCTTCCGATTCTGTGTCTCCCTCTCTCTGACCCTCCCCCGTTCATGCTCTGTCTCTCTCTGTCTCAAAAATAAATAAACGTTAAAAAAATTAAAAAGACCTTTAAAAAAAATGAAAGAGTTATCAACACTTTCTCCCTACTTCTCCTCCTATTCTTCCTTGAACTTCCTCTATTCAGGCATTTGTTACCATCACTGCACTGAAACAGTGCCTGTCAAAGTCACTAGTGGGTACCACAATGCTAAGTTCAATGGTTCGTTGTCAGGTTTCATTTTATGTGACACAATTACCCCTTCCTCCATTAACTGGACCTCCATGACTTTGTTCACTTGACGTCAGGGGTACAGCCTCCGACCTCATCGTTTACCTCTTCTTCTTTACTGATTTCTCCTCATTTATCTTACTAATAAACAAAGGAGAGCCTCTACACTCAAACCATTGGTCATCTTCTCTTCTCCGTTTACCCTCACTCCTTGATGGTCTCAACCCTAGGGTTTTATATGTTATCTGAAAATTCCCATTTTTTCTATGCCATAGAAATGACTCCTGGTACGCCTGGGTGGCTCAATCTATTAAGCGTCCAACTTCAGCTCAGGTCATGATCTCACCGTCTGTGGGTTCGAGCCCCACGTCGGGCTCTGTGCTGACAGCTCGGAGCCTGGAGCCTGCTTCGGATTCTGTGTCTCCCTCTCTCTCTGCCCCTCCCCTGAGCACGCTCTCTCTCTCTCTTTCTTTCTCTCTCTCTCTCTCTTTCTCTCTCTCTCTCTCTCTCTCTCAAAAGTAAATAAACATTAAAAAAAAAAAGAAATGACTCCTAAAAATACCTCTAGTCTGATCTTCCTTCAGAACTCCAAACACTTATTTTTAACAATTCACTAGACTTTTCTACTAGGATTTATTTTTTAACCATAACAAAAACTCAGGTTTAATATTTCTAATATATCAAACAGTATTAGGATGACCATATATCCTGGTTTATGACCTGTGATTATTTTTAGTGCTCCTTTTCACTATCAAAAATGTTCCTAAAAAAAAAGATATTCCTGTTTGGATGTTAAGTATGTGGTTGCCTAAAGGAACATAGCTCTGTGTTTGAGAGTACTAAATGGATGTCCTACTCTCAAGATAATTCAGTTTGCCGTGATATTCCTTTTTTCTTTCTCACACAAAGAAAAAGAATCTTTAGTTTGTTTCATGACATTTAAGACCACTTTTATAATCCTGCTATATTTAAATGATTGTAATTACCTGATGAGTCGCATTAATGTAAAGTTGTAATTTACTTTTTGATAGGTTGTTATTTCTTCTGACTCTGCAAGGATTTACAGTTTTCCTTCCTCTGCTGTAAAAATAGGAACTAGTGGATTGTTGTTCAATTGATTTTGAGAAGTTGGACTTTTAAAGAGCTTACACAGGAAAAGTTGAACATGCACAACGTGATGACTTGATATATGTAGATTTGGCAAAATAATCACCATAATAAGGTTAGTTAGCACATATATCACCTCACCTAATTACTTCTTGTGGTGGTGGTGGTGAGAACCTTTAAAATCTACCCTCAGCAACTTTCAAGTGTACAATACAGTATTATTAACTACAGTTGGCCCTTGAACAACACAGGGGTTAGGGGTGCTGACCCCCTGCCCAGTTGAAAATCCACACTTAACTTTTGACTTCTCCCAAACTTAACGACGGATAGCCTGCTGTGGACCAGAAGCCTTACTAATGACATAGGTGATTCACACATATTTTGTATATGGAGTATATACTGTATTATTGTAATGAAGTAAGCTAGAGAGAAGAAAACTTAAGAAAATCATGAAAACACATGTACAGTACCGTGCTGTATTTGCTTTTAAAAATCCACATGTAAGTGGACCCACACAGTTCAAACCTGTGTTGTTCAAGGGTCAACAATCGCCATCCTGTACATTAGATCCCCAGAGTCTATTCATCTTAAAACCCTCTGACAAACATCTCATTTCTCCCCTCTTGCAGCCACTGGCAGGCACCGATCTCCTCACTGTTGCTACTGAGTTTGGCTTGTTTAGACTCTACATATAAAGAAGATCATACAGTATTTGTCTTTCTCTGGCTGGCTTATTTCACATAGCATCATGTCTCAAAGTTAATATAAAACCCCTGAAAATGCCAAATAGGAAGATGAGTAAAGATAGGAGCAGGAAATACAGATTTTTAAATTACATTTATTTATCTATTTATTCATTTATTTTTTTTTTAATTGTCTATTTGTTTTTGAGAGAGAGAGAGACAGAACGTGAGCAGGGGAGAGGCAGAGAGAGAGGGAGAATCCGAATTCGAAGCAGGCTCCAGGCTCTGAGCCGTCAACACAGAGCCCGGCGCGGGGCTCGAACCCACGAACGGTGAGGTCATGACCTGAGCCGAAGTCCGGCGCTCAACCGACTGAGCTACCCGGGTGCCCCCATACGGATTTTTTTTTAAGTGCAAACAATATTATAACAATATGTTCCACCTTTCTTGTAAAGGCCTATTAATGGTGAGTTAAAAATTTAATCATCCATAAAATTAAATACTACAAATCCACTTCAATAATAATGTAGATTTCTATATACTGCACTTACATGGAAATATGTTCGTGATGTGGCGATAGCTAAGAAAACCAGTGGCAGAACAATATGTGAATTATGAATTTATCTTAATAAATGTTAAGCGCATATTCCTTTGTACATCATATTATGCTGCTCTGGGATGTCTTCTACGATGGTGTGAAATAGCAGGACTCTTGATGGAAGCACTTTGGGGCTAGATTGGGTTTTGTGCCCTTGGTAATCAGGCTTTGGGCCTACCATTTTGCTAGGAAGGGGATTTATCAATTTTTATTTATTTGAAATTTATACCCCCCCCCCGCCCCCAGTTCTTCATAAAGAACTTGCGGAAGCTTATAATCAAGACATTTAAAGCAACTAAATAGTTTTTTAAATAAACAGGAAGGAAGAAAGGTCAGAATAATATATAAGTAAGAAATACAAAGTTGCACCTATTTTTACTCTTGATCATTCAGTTTATCTCTAGGCTTTCTGAAGGCCAAGACAGAAAAGGAAATAAATTTTTAAAATGGGAACAAAATTTCCTGGAGAGCTTGTCTGCCCTAGTGGAATTGAAAGCCTCAATTGTAATGATGGGAAGAAAAATGCTTTATACAATGTAAAGTGCCATATAAGTTTAGGGGATTGATTTGACTGAGTCCGGAAATTCCTAACTCATCTTTCTTTGGGAAACTACTAAATGGGCCTTCCTTTGGCTATGAATTACCTTTTATGAACTTAATAGAGTAGTGGAAATCTTTCTACAGTCTCTTGGGCTCATTCTTTTAGCTATTCACCATATTGCCTTTGCAGAAGGGCTCTTTTAATCAGTAGATGTATGTCCAATTTTATCAGGGGCTAATTTGCACATTAACTAACAATTTCTTAAGAAAGACGCCAGTTATTTGCATAGCCATTTAAATGCATCTAATTTGCGGGTGAAGTTTGTCAAGTTTAAAATTTAGTGATTATCCTTAAATCGTTGTTCTTGACACTTAAAATCCTTGCACCACACGGTGAATATCATCTGCTCGTGACTTCATTTGTGGTTGGCGTGCTTAGCTACGTTGGAATCACTTGAGACTATCGATTATGAAATTCAATCAGTAGAAGAGGCAAGCCAGTTAGATCTTGACTTGATTATCAGTCATTTTCTTCTTTCAACATGAGGCTCCCAAGAGCCGTTCTACAGTATTGGAAGAATCATATTAAGTGATGATTGAAGCAGTTAAGAGCTCTTCTTTAAACTGTGTACAAACTCCTTAGAGAAGTTTGCCTGAAGAGCGTAGTTTCTAGGGACAGCCTGGCAGTTTAGACTCCCTGTTCTCTCAAGAAGCTGTGCAGGACCTTGAGCAAGGACATTAGTAATTCTGTGACTTAGTTTCCTTCTATACAAAACTGAGACCAGGATGGTTCCTACCTCAAAAGCTTGTTGTAAGAGTACCACCACATAGGTCAGAACACCAGAGATCATGTTCCAGAAACTTTTTCTCTCTTAGGCCAGGTGGTTAGGAAATTCTAGTTTATCAGCTTTGTGTCAGAACAGTTTCTTCAAAAAAGGTCACCAAAGAAACTGGTACCTGGAGTTGCTTTGCAGAATCCTACTGCAGAAAGAAAGAGAAGAGTTAGAGAGGTTTCTTAGAGATAGCCAGGGATAAAATAAAAGCTTTTCAGTCCACAGGGCAGAAATAGGACTTAAAGTGGGAGAAAAGGCCCAGGTTAAAAGTCAGGCAGAGATAGAGTGGAGAAGGGGCAAATATGAGAATTGTGGGATTGCCTTCACTATTACTTAAGAAGTGTTAAGCCTTCTCCTACTATTACTTGGTACACGCAGGGCCTGAATGGGTTAGACTGGCTTAAAAGTACAGGGACCAGTCTATTTGTTCTGGCGGATGTCTCCCAAATTTCTGTTTAATGGAAAAACAAAATGGTAGCTCAGAGTGTTAGGAAAGGCAAAGTCTATTTAAGGATCAGGAAGGGGCGCCTCGGTGGCTCAGTCGGTTGAGCATCTGACTCCTGATTTCAGCTCAGGTCATGATCTCAGGGTCATGAGATAAAGCCCCATGTTGGGCTCTGCATTGAGCATGGAGACTGTTTGAGATTCTCTCTGTCTCCCTCTGTATCCCTCTCCCCTGCACTCTCTCTCTGTCTCTAAAAAAAAAAAGGGGGGGGGGGTGGAGGGGGAATCAGGAAATCTTAGCATGCTTTTAAGAGAAAGAAAAGCAGCCAATGGCCAGAGACTGAAAATACCAGAACTGATAATTGGTAAAGTAAGTTTCTAGAAGGGGCAAGAATAGATTCCATGTCACCAGTGGGGAGATTAGTCGCAGAATGGAAGAGGAGCTGCTCTTGCTTTGAGATAGTCAAGAAAAATAATAAAAATGAGTGAACATATGGGGAGATTGTGAATTAAAGTAAGAAAATGAAGGAGCTTGCTCTGGATTACGTCCATCTAAGTAAAGTGGCAATGTCACTTCCTTCTAGTAGCCTGGCAGGAGAGTGGAGAGGTTTAGAACAACAGCTGTGGAGAAGGTGGTACAAAGTCAATGTAAAATAAGAAATAGGATGAGGAATTGCTGAGCATCAGGAAAGACCTAGTTGAAATTAAATCACAAGTCAAATGTGGATGCAGTCAAGCTTCCAATGGAATTAATGTTTTCCTCCAACTTAATATTTGCAGTGGTTTGCACTTATTTGCAGTTTTTCATCTGGCTCATATAGAAATAAAAGTTGAATAAATTGCTGTAGGAGTTTAAACTCCCAAGGAGAGGATGAAGAAAAATTGAAAGGAAAAATAGAGAGTTCATGGGAGGTGGGGTGGGAATTTAAGAATAAAAGTTAAGAAAGGAATTAAAAATCTTAATGACCTTTTTTTTTTGGTTTTCACTGATTATTTTCTATTGCACTACTTTAGAAACTTAATTAGAATGCCTAAAAGGAAGAATTGGCAAAAGGAATTAGCTGTTCAGGTAGTTTATGTGCTGAGGTATAACTTTTCCTTTAAAAAGGCAAATGATTGAGATAGGCCATCTGGTTAAACTTATTTTTTTTTATCAATTAAAGTAAGACTTAGTCGAATAATTGAGCCAACCTTAACAACAAATAATCATATATGAGAAAATGCCTGTGACCAGATTTTGGATAATGGAATTATTTAAACTAAAATAGATTCTTTGGAAATACATCAAACTAGTTTTGCTGAATTCTTTCAAAACTACATATAGGACAACAATCTTTCCAAAAGTTTTTGTTGATTCTGTACCCAGCTCTATTCTAATGGCTTCCAGTGACACAAAGGTATTATCAGACCTAAACTCTGCTGTTATGAGTTCACAATATAATTGGGAAGACAAAACTAATATGTAGGAAACGATCATGACCAACTGATATATGATTTTTTTGACTTATGATATATTATTTATTTATTAACAATAAATGTGGTAGATATTAAAGAATGACTTATATACTCACAATACTTAAAATTTAACAAACCTTGAGTTCCAACTCAAGATAGCAACATAAGAAGACTGTGAACTCACCTCCTCCACAGAACACACCAAATTACACCTATTAATAGGACAATTCCTCCTAAGGAAGAACTGAGGGCTGACTGAACAGCTACTGAACAATCAAAGAGAGAATGGCAAGAGAACGTGACATATGGAGACACCCCATCGTTTAAAACAGTAGCATGTATAAGCACAGCTCCAGCCAGCCAGTAAAAGTCACCAAGTACATAAAGTCTGCATAGGGGACAACATACACAGGACCACTCCTTCAACTTTAGAAGCAGCCATTTTGCCTAATCCATAGAAACAAACGCAGAAAGTCAAGCAAACTGGGGAGACAGAAAAATATACTCTAAAAGAAAAAAAATAAGAAAAAAACCTCGGTGAAAAAATTAAATGAAATCAAGATAGGCAACATGCCTGATAAAGAATTTAAAGTAATGATCATAAACACACTCACCAGGCTGGAGAAAAGAATGGAAGAACACTGTGAGCCCTTCAATAAAGACATGAAAAATATTAAAAAGAATCAATCAGAGCTGAAGAACACAATAACTGAAATTTACAAAACACACTAGAGGGAATCAACAGTAGATTAGAGGATAAAGAAGAATGTATCAGCAATCTAGAAGACAGGGTAATGGAAAGCACACAAGCTGAACAGCACAGTGTGAAAATAATTTTTTTTAATGAAGATAAGGGCACCTGCCGGCTCAGTCAGTGCACCATGCAGCTCTTCATCTGGGGGCCATGAGTTCGAGCCCCACATTGGGTATAAAGATTACTTAAATAAATAAACTTTAAGAAATGGGGATAGATTAAGGGATCTCCTCAACAACATCAAGCAAACATTTACTTTATAGGGGTCCCAGAAGAAGAAAAGGAGTGAAAGGTGTAGAAAACTTATTTGAAGAAATAATAACTGAAAACTGACCTAAGGAGGAAAATAGACAGCCAAGTTCAAGAAGCACAGAGAGTTCCAAACAAGATGAACCCAAGGAGACCCACACCACAGCATATAATAATTAAAATGTCAAAGTTTAAAGATAAAGAATCTTAAAAGCAGCAAAAGAGAAAAGTTACCTACAAGGGAAAACCTATAAAGCTATTTTTCAGCAGAAAAATCATCAAATTTTGCTAGTCAGAAGGGAGGGGCATGATATATTCAAAGTACTAAAATGAAAAAAAATAACTACAGCCAAGAATACTCTACCAGCCAAGATTTTCATTCATATTTGAAGGAGAGATCAATATTTTCCCAGACAAACAAAAGATAAAGGAGTATATCACCACTAAAGCAGCCTTACAAGAAATCTTAAAGGGACTTCTTTAAGTGGAAAAGAAATAACCATAATTGACATAAGAAAAATATGAATAAAAAGATGTAAAGTATGACAACATGTACATAAAATGTGGAAAAGAGAGTAAAAGAAATTTTTTAATGTGTTTGAACTTAAATCAAATTAATATGGACTGCTATTTACTTGGTATGTTATAAATGAGCCTCATGATAACCACAAACCCCAAATCTATGATAAATACACAAAAAATAAAGAAAGCCAACAAAACACTGTAGATACTCATTGATCACTAAGAAAGAGACCAAGAGAAGAAGAATAAAGGAATAAGAACTACAAAATAACCAGAAAACAAATTTTTAAAAAGGCAATAAGTACATACCTGTTAGTAATTACTTTAAATTTAAATGTCCTAAATGCTCCAGTCAAAAGACGTAGAGTGGAAGAATGGATAAGAAAACCAAGACCCATCTTGGGGCACCTTGGTGGCCCAGTCGGTTAAGCATCCAACTCTTGATTTCGGCTCAAGTTGTGATCTCATGGGTTCATGAGTTCAAGCCCCATGTCGGGTTCTGTGCTGACAGTGCAGAGCCTGCTTGGGATTCTCTCTCTCCCTCTTTCTCTGCCCCCCACCCCAGCTCATGCACTCTCTCTCTCAAAATAAATGAAAATAAACTAAAAAAAGAAAGAAAAACAAGACCCATCGATATGCTTCCTATAAGTGACACCTCACCTCAGACCTAAAAGACACATATTACTGAAAGTGAAGGAGTGGAAAAACATTCACCATGCAAATGGAAGCGAGAAAAGGGAAAAGCTGTGGTAGCAATGCTTCCATCAGATAAAATAGACTTTAAAACAAAGAATGCAAAAAGAGACAAAGAAGGGCATTACATAATGATAAAGGGATTAATCCAACAAGAGAATATAACAACTGTAAATATCTATGCACCCAAAACTGGACCACCTAAATACATAAAGCCAATACTAACAGACATAAAGAGAGAAACTGATGGCAATATAATAATAGTAGGGGACTTTAGCACTCCACTTACATCAATGGATAGATTATCCAGGCAGAAAACCAATAAGGAAACAATGTTTTTGAATGACACATTGGACTAGGTGGACATAACAGATATATACAGAACATTCCATCCCAAAACAGCAGAATACACATTCTTTTTAAGTGCATATGGAAACATTCTCTAGAATAGATCACATATTAATCCATAAAACAAGCCTGAATAAATTGGAGAAGATTGAAGTCATACCATGCATCTTTTCCAAATACAGTATGAAACTAGAAATAAATCACAAGAAAAAAATGGGAAAAACACAGACATGTGGAGACTAAACGTGATGGTAAACAACCAATGAGTCATTGAAGCAATCAAAGAAAAAATAAAAAATTACATGGAGACAAGTGAAAACAAGAACACAATAGTCCAAGATCTCTAGGACACAGCAAAAGCAGTTTTTTAGAGGGAAGTATAGAGCAATACAGGCCTATATCAAGAAACAAGAAAAAAATCAAATAATCTAACCTTACACTTAAAGGAACTACAAAAAGGAGAACAAACAAAACACAAGGTGAGTAGAAGAAAGGAAATGATGAGATCAAACTAGAAATAAATGACATAGAGATTTAAAAAAGCAAGCAAACAAACCAAAGCCTGGGGTGCAAGGGAGCACCAGGGGTGGGAGCTAACAGAAAAAAAAAAAGAGGAAAAAAAAATCAAAGAAACCAAAAGCTGGTTTATTGAAGATTAAAAAAAAAAATGGACAAACCCTTTGCCAGGACTCATCAGGAAAAAAGGGGTAGGAATCCAAATAAGTAAAATCAGAAATGAGAGAGGGGCACCTGGGTAGCTCAGTTGGTTAAGTATCTGACTCTTGATTTCAGCTCAGGTCATGATCTCACAGTTCATGAGTTCAAGCCCCACATCCTGCTCCATGCTGACAGCATGGATCCTGCTTGGGATTCTCTCTCTCCCTCTCTCTCTGCCCCTCCCCCACTCATTCTAGCTCTCTCTCTCTCTCTGCCTCCCTACACCTCCGAAAATAAAGAAATAAACTTAAAAAAAGAAATGAGAGATCAGTAAGAACCAATACCACACAGACACAAAGGATTATAAGAGAATATTATGAAAAATTATATGCCAACAAAGTGGTCAGTCTTGAAGAAATGTGTACATTCATAGAAACATACAATCTTCCAAAATGGAACCAGGAAGAAATAGAAAAGCAGAATAGACCAATTACAAGTAACAAAATTGAATCAGTAATCAAAAAACTACAAAAAAAGATACAAGTCCAGGACCAGATGAATTCACCAGACATTTAAAGAAGAGGTAATGGGACGACTAGGTGGCTCAGTCAGTTGAGCATCCAACTTCAGCTTGGGTCATGATCTCGTGGCTCAAGCCCCATATTGGGCTCTCTGCTGTCAGCATGGAGCCTACTTTGGGTCCTCTGTCCCCCTCTCTCTCTGCACCTCGTCTGCTCATGCTCTCTGTCTCGAAAATAAACATTAAAAAAACCCCACAAAATCTTCTATATGAATGCCATCTTGAGATAATTGCTATTGGTGTTAATGCATTGCTCTCTTTTAATGTACTTTTTAATGTTTATTTATTTTTGAGAGAGAGCGCATGCGTGCAAGTGGGGGAGGGGCAGAGAGAGGGGGAGAGAGAGACACACACACACACACAATCTGAAGCAGGCTCCAGGCTCCGAGCTGTCAGCACAGAGCCCAACATGGGGCTGGAACCCACAAACCATTAGATCATGACCTGAGCCAAAATCAGACACTCAACAAGTGAGCTACCCAGGTGCCCCAATGTATTTTTTAAAATACAGTTATAGGGGCACCTGGGTGGCTCAGTCGGTTAAACGTCCAACTTTGGCTCAGGTCATGATCTCACGGTTCATGAGTTCCACCCCTGCATCAGGCTCTGTGCTGACAGCTCGGAGCCTGGAGCCTGCTTCAGATTCTGTGTCTCCCTCTCTATCTGTCCCTCCCCTGCTCATGCTCTGTCTCTTTCTGTCTTTAAAAAATAAATAAATAAAATAATACAATAAAATACAGTTATATATACACACACACACAATTAAAAAAATGAAATTTTGCCATTTGCAGTGATGTCGCTGGAGCTAGAGAGTATTATGTAAGCAAAATAAGTCAGAGAAAGACAAATACCTTATGATTTCACCCATTTATGGAATTTAAGAAACAAAACAGATGAACACAGGGGAAAAAAGGGAGGCAAACCATAAAACGGACTCTTAACTATAGATAACAAACTGTGGGTTGGTGGAGGGGAACTGGGTAGGGGGATGGGTTAAATTGGTGATGGGTATTAAGGAGGGCACTTGTGATGAGCACTGGGTGTTGTATGTAAGTGATGAATAGCTAAAGTCTACACCTGAAACTAATATTACACTGTATGTTAACTAACTGGAATTTAAATAAAAACTTGAAAGAAAAAAATCATATGATCATCTCAGGAACAACATTTGACAAAATTCAACATCTATTTATGACCAAAACTTTAAACAAAATGGAGTTAGAGGGAACATGCCTCAATATAATAAAGACCATATGTGAAAAATCCACAGCTAACATCATCCTCAATGGTGAAAAACTGAGAGCTTTCCCTCTAAGGCCAGGAACAAGACAAGGATGTTCACTCACACCACTTGTATTCAACATAGTACTAGAAGTCCTAGCCACAGCAATCAGACAAGAAAAAAAAGTAAGAGGCATCCATACTGGTAAAGAAGAAGTTAAACTGTCACTATTCTCAGACGTGACACTATACATAGAAAATCCTAAAGATTCCATCAAAAAACTACTAGAATAAACAAATTCAGTAAAATGGCAGGATACAAAATTAATACCCACAAATCTGCAGTGTTTCCATACATTAACAACAAAGTTACAGAGAAATTTAAAAAAACAACAACAACACCATTTGCAATTGCACAAAAAAAAGAATAAAATACTTAGGAATAAACTTAACCAAAAAGGTGAAAGACCTGTACTCTGAAAACTATAAAAGTCTGATGAAAGAAATTAAAGATGATACAACCAAATGGAAAAATATCTCATGCTCATGGATTGGAAGAATTAATGTTATCAAATGTCCATATTACCCCAAACAATCTAGTGGTTCAATGCCATTCCTATGAAAATACCAACAGTATTTTCACAGAACTAGAACAAATAATACTAAACCGTGTATTGAAACCACAGAAGATCCCATATAGCCAAAGCAATCCTGAGAAAGAAGAACAGATTAGAGGTATCACAATTCCATATTTCAAAATATACTACAAAGCTATAGTAATCATAACAATATGGTATTGGCTCAAAAACTGACACATAGATCAATGGAACAGGATAGAGACCCCGGAAATAAAGCCATATATATATACATATGACAAAAGAGGCAAAAATATGCAATGGGGAAAATAGAGTCTTCTCAATAAATAGTGCTGGGAAAACTGAATAGGTACGTATAAAAGAATGAACCTGGATTACTTTCTAATATTACACACAAAAATAAACTCAAAACAGATTAAGGACATAAATGTGAGACCCAAAAGCATAAAAATCCTAGAAGAGAGCACAGGCAGTAATTTTTCTTTTTTTTAAAATGTTTATTTATTTTTGAGAGAGAGAGAAAGAGAGAGAGAACACGTGCATGAGTTGGGGAGGGCCAGAGAGAAAGGGAGACAGTGGATCCAAAGCAGCAGTGCAAGGCTCAAACTCACAAGCTGTGAGATCATGACTTGAGCCAAAGTCAGATGCTTAACTGACTGAGCCACCCAGGCACCCGAGTAATTTTTCTGACATCAGCCATAGCAACATTTTCCTAGGTATGTCTCCTAAGACAAGGGAAACAAAAACAAAAATAAATTATTCGGACTACATCAAAATCAAAAGCTTTTGCATAGGAAAGGAAACAATACATGAAACTAAAAGACAGCCCAGTGAATGGGAGAAGATATTTGCAAATTATTTATCCAGTAAGGGGTTAATATCCAAAAAACATAAAAACTCATACAACTCAACACCAAAAAGCAAATAATCCAATTAAACAATGGGCAGAGGACCTGAATAGACATTTTTCCAAAGAAGACATACAGATGGCAAACAAACATGAAAAGATGCTCAACGTCACTTATTAGGGAAAATGCAAACCAAAACTACAGTGAGATATCGACCCATGCCTGTTAAAATGGCTAAAATCAAGAAGCGAAGAAACGAGTGTTGGCAAGGATGTAAAGAAAAAGGAATGCTCACACACTGTTGGTGGGAGTTTAAATTGATACGGCCACTGTGGAAAACAGGATGGAGATTCCTCAAAAAATTAAAAGGAGAAATACCATATGCTAGAATAATTCCACTATTGGGTATTTACCCAGGGAAAAAAAAACCCCACTAACTTGAAAAGATATAAGGACTCCATGTTTATTGAAGCACTACTTATAATAATAGCCAAGACATGGAAGCAACCTTCATCCATCAATAGACAAATGGATAAGGAAAAGTGGTATATATACACAGTGGAATATTGCACAACCATAAAAAGGATGAGATCATGCCATGGATGAATCTAGAGGGTTTTATGCTAAGTTAAATAAATCAAACTGAGAAAGACAACTACCATTTGATTCCACTCATAAATGGAATTTAAAAAAATGAGTGAGGGGGTGCCTAGGTTGGTCAGTCATTAAGCATCTGACTTTAGCTCAGGTCATGATCTCACTGTCTGTGAGTTTGAGTCCCACATTGGGTGAATATAAGTCCTGCTTCAGGGGAACATGAGCCCCACTTTGGATGAGCCCCGCTTTCTCTCTCTCTCCCTCTCTCTGTCTTCTCTGCCCCTCCTGGGATTCCCTCTCTCTTTCTTTGCCCCTCCTGGGATTCTCTCTCTTTCTCTCTGCCACTCACTCACTTGAACCCTCTCTCTCTGTCTAAAAAAAAAAAGAGTGAGCAAACAAAAAGCAGAATCAGAACTATGAATACAGATAACAAACTGATGGTTGCCAGAGGAGAAGAGGATGGGGAGTTTGGCAATATGAGTGAAAGAGGAGAGGGAGATACAGGCCTTTGGATTTGGAATGAGCAAGTCACAGAAATAAAAAGCAGAGCATAAAGAATACTGTCAATAGTGTTGTGATAGTGATATAATAAGACAGATGTTAGCTACACTTGTGGGGAACCCAGCATAATGTATGAACTTGTCAAATCACTAACTTGTACACCTGAAGCTAGTGTAGCATTGTGTATCAACTGTACTCAAGTAAGTAAGAAAGTAAGTAAGTAAGTAAATAAATAAATAGGTGTTAATTCTTGCAACACCATTGGTTATTCAACTGGGAAGGATGCCAATTTCTAAGTGGCTCAAATTCTTTAATGCTATTTTGGACTTACATATTTTTGTTAATGTAAGAGAGCATGTGAACTCATAATAAAGGTCAATTTTCTGAAATAAATGTGAAAAGTTAACAAATCTCTTTTATATAACTGTCTCATTTCTCACAACGATCCTTAGAGGTAGTAATCCAGTTACTTTTGCTGAGCAATAAATTATCTCACATCTTACTGGCATTAAGCAACCGTTTTATAATGCTCAGGAATTCTGTGGGTCTCACTTGTACGGCTTGCAGTTTGATGTTGGCTATTGTTTGGGGTCTCATCTGGGAGGGTCTGTCAGTTAGACAGACTACATGTGACTTCTGCATGTGGCTTGTCCTTCTTCACAATACGGTGGCCTCAGAGTAGTCAAAATTCTAATGTGGAAGCCCAGGGCTGAAGTTCAAGTAAAGCAACAGAGAAGGTTGAATCTGCATGGCCTTTTTTGACTTAGCTTTGGGTATCACACAGTACCCTTGGGCTGTGCTCTTTGTTGAAGCAGTCACAAGCCTGCCCACCTTTAGGGGAGGGAGATAGACCATATCTCTTAAAGAGAAGAGTGTCAAAAAAATTTTGGCCACTTAAAAAAAATAACAGCCTGAGGTAGTTTTTACTACCTCGACTCACAGATGGGGAAAATAGTGTTCAAGAAGATCAATTATCTTTTTTTTAAACATTTTATTTTATTCTTGAGAGACAAAGAGATCATGAGCATGGGAGGGGCGGAGGGGATGGGAGACACAGAACTCAAAGCAGGGTCCAGGCTCTGAGCTGTCTGAAGTCGGCACAGAGCCTGATGTGGGGCTTGAACCCGCAAACCACGAGATTGTGACCTGAGCCAAAGTCAGTCACCCAACTGACTGAGCCACCTAGGCGTCCCAAAAAGGTTAAATAACTTGCCTAGTGTCTCACAGAAGTAAATGTCAAATCCTAGACTTGAAGCTAGATTTTTTTATACTAAATCCATTATTTTTTCCATTACATTACTCTTTATTCTAAGAAGTCAGTGTTGGCAATAGTGATAAGAAAAGGTTTTCGGAAGGAAATGGGGCTTTGCGTGTGACCTTAATAGATGAGGCCTATCTGATCAGCTAGGAGAAAGAATGCAAGGACTTTCAGAAGAGAAGACAGTGGGAATATGACAGTTCAACCACAAAACACCTAATATAAGTTATCACATTCCTTGTGAATCTACTCTTTCCAGTGTATTTACTTGCACAAGGGAGAAACTGTCTTACCTCTGTTCTCTATTTCCCACATCATGTCAACATCATGTCTTGGTAATTTCAACCTCTTAATAGTTATACAACATGTCCTTGACTCTCCATCTCTTCCCTAATGGTCCTATAATATCTTTCATCTAGACCAGGGTTTAGCAAAGCATGGCCTATGGCCAAATCTGGCCCACCATCTGGTTTTCTATGTCTGTCAAGCTAAGGATAGTTTCTACACTTTCGGGTGGTTGAAAATATTAAAAGAAGAATAGTATTTTTTGACAAGTGAAAATTATATAAAATTCAAATGTCAGTGTCCATAAAGTTTTATTAGAACATGGTCATGCTCATTCATTTACATGTTATTTACAGTTGCTTTCCCCCTACATGGGCAGAATTGAGTAGCTGCAAAAGAAATTGTATGACCTGAAATGCCTAAAATATTTATTATCTGGCCCTTTACAGACATAGTTTGTCCTCTCTTACTCTAGACTACTCTAAGAGTATCCTAAATAGTTTACCTGACTGTGGTCTTCTCCTCTGGACCAATCTCTACACTGCAGTCACAGTGATTCATATATAATAAAGTCACTCCTATGCATTAAAGACTTCAATACCTTGATATTGCCTAAAGAATAAAGGATGAAATAGAACAGCTTTAGGAGAGCATATGAGGCCTTCCTTGATATCGTGCCTGCTTACTTTTTCAGCCTTCTTTTTAGCTACATCCTTTCTTAAAATGTTACTTAGTATTAGTGAACGGCTGACATTTCCTACACATTCTATGAAGTTTCATGCCTTCACTCATGGAATTACTTCATCCTAGAGCACCTTTCCTTCTTCAGGTTAGTTCCTATTAGCCACTCAAGACTTAGTTCAAATCTTATCTCTTGGGGAAAGGCATTTCTAAACTGTATTGTCACCCCATACACATATAAGAAAGTGATTTCAGTTGCTGTAAATGTATTCAATAATTAAAGGCCTGAACAAATTCTCTAATGGACAGTATTAGGTAAATGCAAAGGAAATTTTGAGAGAATATATGGTAAGTCTTCTTAACACGTACTTAAGGAATAGAAGACAGAGGAGAGTGGGAAGATCCATCCAAGTTATCTAGCCTGGGGAACTAGAATGATAATGATACCTTAACAATGAAGGAACTTTCTATCCATCAGCCATAACACTGTGCCCAGAAAAAGAGGAATTCCCATATTGGCTGAATTCTTTTGATGAGCAAATGGTTGGAAAGGAAAAGCCATTTTTAAGGATCAGATGAAATTCATTTTGGACATATCGAGAGGGTGTGAAAATGCGATATCCAAGAAGATATGTCTCATTGGTATCTAAAATCATAAGTCCAAATCATGAATAGGAGGCTAAGAATACAAGCACAGTGGGGTCAGGAACTGTATTTGTCTGATCCAGAGCTGTTATTTTCAGTGCTTAGTACAAGAGTGGCACTTTCTAGGCCAGTGGGTTCCAACTCCAGGAAGGAATGAGAAACACCTATGGAAGTTTTCTGTTTGTTCTGTTTCAACACAGTTGTCTAAGTCCCACAACAGACTGTGTTAAAATTTCAATGGTGAGGCTCAGGAATTTTTATTTCTTAAAAACTCCACAGCTGGGAGCCTGGGTGGCTCAGTCAGTTAAGCCTCCGACTCTTGATTTCAGCTCAGGTCATGATCTCACGTTTCGTGAGTTTGAGCCCCGCATTGGGCTCTGCTTGGGATTCTCTCTCTGCCCCTCCCCCACTTACACTTTTTTTTCTCTCTCTCTCTCTCAAATAAAAATAAATTTAAAAATTCTCTCCCTACCAGAAAACAAAAAACTCCATAGATAATTATAATGCACAAAGCACAAAGAATCATTGTGGTAGGTGCTCAGTAAATATTTGTTGACTAAATAAATGATTAAATTCATTCATTCTTTTTGACTCTAGAATGAGAAAAGAGGAAAAGATACCTTTCTGATGTAACTATTAATGTGAGAAAGCAGATCTAGATGAAAAGAATGACAGAGACTGTGAAACGGGAATGAAAGAAAGAGAATAGAGAAGTTTTCAATAGAAGCCTCTTTCCTTATTTTTTATTTTTAGGAGAAAAGATGATAAAATAAAAGTTGGCCGTATTGCCCTCTCTTTTGACGCATAGCAGGCCAGGCCGTAAGGTCCCATTGCTGTAGACTCCATTTAAAGTGCTCACCTTCTGTTCATGGGCCCATTTTAATCTATTCTTGAAAATCAGGCATTCAGCATAAAACACTACCCAGGAAACTCTTTCCCAATATTTTTTACTTAACATTTTATTTTTAATACTAAATTACTTTAAATAAATATGGATATCTTGATATTCAATTCCTAAATATGCCACCCTACGCTTCTTAAAACTAAGAAAATTATATTATGGAGTCAGTTAATACTATAACACCCAAAACATTAATATAAACACTTTTCTAGTATCTAATAATTAGTCTGTCTTCAAATTTACCAATTTTTGCCAAAAGAAAGTTCTTTATAGCCAGGATCCTATTCAAGACTGCATATTTCACTGCATTCTGTGTTTTGTAGTCCCTTTTAATACAAGGGCAACCCCTTTTTAATGACATCAGATACTTGAAGGGATTAGGCTCTCACTGTGCATCCAACTCCTGAATTTTTTTGATTGTTTTCTTGAGGTGTTGGTTCCTGTTTAACATCCTTGTTGTGGCAAAATGTATACACATTTAAGGGAACATTTTAAAGGGCACAATTTAATGAGTTTTGCCGTAAGTATATATCCACAAAGCATCAACACAATCAAGATAATGAAGGTACTCATTATCCTTCAGTCATTACTCATGTCCCTTTATTATCCTCTCTCTTACACATCTCTGACCCGGCCTGGTTTCCAAGCAATCGCTGATCAACCTGCTTTCTGTCACCATTGAGTAGGTTGCATTTGGTAGAATTTTATAAATATTGAATCGTGTATTTATATGCCATTTTTGGTATAGCTCTCATCCAGCAGAATTACTGAGGGTCCATCCGTGTTGTGTACAACCGTAGTTCATTGCTTTTCATTGATGAGTAGTATAACAATGCATGGATACATCACAACATGTTTATTGGCTTGTTGATATAGAGTTGGGTATTTTTCCCAATTTTTGACTATTAAAGATAAAGCTGCTATGAACCTTCTTGTATGGCCTGTGAACACATGTTTTAAGTTTTCTTGGGTAGCTAGCAAGAGAAAAAGCTTGGGGTCATATGCTAGTTATGTGTTTAACGTTTTTAGAAAACCGCTAACCTGTTTCGCAAAGAGGCTGTACCATGTTACACTGTTACCAGTAGTGGATGAGAGCGACCTTGACTCCACATCCTCGACCAACACCTGTGGTTCATGTGATCGGTCGCAGTGCCCATGACCTGAGCCAAAATCAAGAGTCCCATTGAGCTGCCCTGGTGCCACCCCCACCAGTCTTTTTCAATTTCACACATTCTAGTGGGCATGTAAGAGTATCTCCATGTGTTTTTTTCCCATTGTGTTTTTGTTTTACATGTCCCTAATGACAAATGATGTTGAATATACCTTTCCACATGCCTATTTAGTACCCGTATATTTTCTTTACTGAAGTATCTGTTCAGATGTTTTGCCCATTTTAATTGGGTCGTTCATAGTCTAATAATTATTTGTGGAGTGGGATATAAGTATTTTGTTGATAAATTTTTTTACACATCTTTTCTCCCATTGGGGGGCTTGCCTTTTAGTTTTCACAGGGTCTTTTGAAGATTAAAAGTATTTCTTATGTTATGACTTTCTAACATACTGATTTTTAAATAAAAGTTTATGTTTTGTGTTGTACTTAAGAAATCTTTGGCACATACAAATTGACTCTGATTTTCTCTTATATTTTCTACTGGATATTTTATTGTGTTAGGTTTTACTGACAGATATATAAATCATTTTGAATTAGTTTTAGTACTTGATATGAGGTAAGGATTGAGGTTCTTGTACTTTTCATATGGTCAATCAAATTATCCCGGCATCAAACAATATTTTTTGAAAATCTTAACCTTTCCCAACTAAATTATCTTGGCATCTTTGTTGGAAATCAATTGACTATGTATGTGTGGGTCTACTGCTATACTCTGTATCTCTTTTTCCTTAAGAGTAGGCTCTACACCCAACATGGGGCTTGAACTCATGACCTTGAGACCAAGAGTCACATGCTCCACTGAATGAGTCAGCCAGATGCCCCTATACTCTCTTCTGTTTCATTGATCTATATGTCAATCTTAATGCCAATATTTCATTGCCTTATTAACGTAGCTTTATAATAAATGTTACGATCAAGTAATGTGAGTTCTTCACATTTTTTCTTCCTTTTCAGAATTAATTTGGCTATTCTAGGTCCAGTGACTTTCCATAAAAATTTCAGAATTAGCTACCCAATTATGAAAACACACTTGAAGTTTAGATTTTGGTTGGGATTGTGTTAAATCTACTGGTTGATTTGGGGATAACTGACATCCTAACATCACTGAGTCATTTCATGAACACAGTCTATGTCTCCATTTATTTAGGTCTTTGTTTAAAAAAATTTTTAATGTTTATTTATTTTTGAGAGATAGAACACAAGTGGGGGAGGGGCAGAGAGAGGGGGAGACACAGAATCCGAAGCAGGCTCCAGGCTCTGAGCTGTCAGCACAGAGCCTGATGCAGGGCTCGGACCCACGAACTGTGAGATCATGACCTGATCCGAAGCCAGATGCTTAACCGACTGAGCCACCCAGGTGCCCCTGCATTTATTTAGGTCTTACTTATTTCATCATAGTTTTGCAGTTTTCAGTGTTCAGGCCCTGCATATATCTTTTGTCAAATTCATCCCCAAGTATATAATATTTTTTGCCATTGTTCATGGTCTCTTTTTTACTTTCAATTTTTGATTGTTCATTCTTAGTATGTAGAAATGCAATTGATTTTTGTATATTGGCCATTCATTCTGCAACCATGCTAAATTTATTTTTCTAGTAGCTTTGTTTTGAATATTTGTTGGGATTTACTATAAAGATGATAATGTTATCTGAAAATAAAGACGGTTTTACTTCTTCCTTTCTAGTCAATATGCCTTTTATTTCTTTTTCTAGCCTGATTTCTCAGCCAGTACTCCAGTACAACATTGAACAGAACTGGTAAGGGTAGATATTCATGTGTTTTATTTTTGTTTTTGTTTTTGTTTTTTTTCTGATCATACAGTTAAGTGTATCAGTCAGGTATTGCCAGAGAAACAGAACCAACAGGATGTGTATGAGTGTGTGTGTGTGTGTGTATGTGTGTGTGTGGAGAGAGAGACAGAAAGAGAGAGAGAGATCTTGATTGATAGATAGACAGATACACACATAGACATCTACATCTATAAAATAGATTTATTTTAAGAAATTATCTCATGTAATTGTAGGAGCAGACAAGTCCAAAATCTGCAGGGCAGGTCAGCAAGCTAAAATTTCTAGCAGAAATTGTTTCAGCTTGAGTTTGAAGGGAGTAGGGAGACAGAATTCCTCTTCCTTGGGGGACCTTAGCCTTTTTTTTTAATCTTGAGGCTTTCAACTGTTTGGATGAAGTCCACCCACAATTAGGATGTAGTCTGCTCTTCTCAAAGTCTACTGATTTAAATGCTAATCTTATCTACCTTTACAACAACATACAGACTGGTGTTTGGTCTTTGGTCCTTAAATACAATATTAACTGTAGGTTTTTCATAGACACTGTTTATCTGGTTGAGGACGTTCTTCTAGTTCCTTCACGGTTGCTTAGAGTTTGTTCCAAGAATGTATGTTTGATTTTTTTATGTGGTGGGGCGCCTGGGTGGCGCAGTCGGTTAAGCGTCCGACTTCAGCCAGGTCACGGTCTCGCGGCCCGTGAGTTCGAGCCCCGCGTCAGGCTCTGGGCTGATGGCTCAGAGCCTGGAGCCTGTTTCCGATTCTGTGTCTCCCTCTCTCTCTGCCCCTCCCCCGTTCATGCTCTGTCTCTCTCTGTCCCAAAAATAAATAAAAAACGTTGATTTTTTTATGTGGTTTTTACAAATCTTTTTATATAGTCATATGGTTTTTCTTCTTTAGTCTGTAAATATGGCGATTTACATAAACTGATTTATAAATATTATTAAGCAAAGTTACATAAACTGATTTATAAATATTATTAAGCAAACCTCATAATCCTGGGATAAACCCTGTTTGTTTATGATGTAGTATCTTTTTTATATATTGATGGATTCTACTTGCTAAAACTTATCAAGTATTTTTCTATGTTCCTAAGTGATATTTATCTTTAGGGTTTTTTTTCTTTTAATATCCTTTTTTTCTGGTTTTGGTGACAGGTTAATGTTGGCATCTTTGGGCGCCTGGGTGGCTCAGTTGGTTAAGCATCAGACTTCAGCTCAGGTCATGATCTTGGGTTTGTGGGTTCAAGCCCTGAGACAGGCTGTATGCTGACCGCTCAGATTCGGTTCTTGATTTCAGCTCAGGTTGTGATCTCGTGGTTTATGGGATTGAGCCCCATGTTGGACTCTGTGCTGGCAGTGCAGAGCCTACTTGGGGTTCTCTCTTGCCTTCTCTTTCTCTCTCTCTCTGTCCTTCCCCTACTGTCTCACTCAAAGTAAATAAATAAACATGTCGGGAGTATTCTCTCCTCTTTAACTGGTAATTTTTTCTTTTTAGAATTGGCATTATTTCTTCTTTAAATATATGGTAGAGTTCCCCAATGAAGCCATTAGTGTGGGGTGTTTTATTTATTTCCATGTTTTTAAGCCCAGCCATTAGTTTTATAACTATTATTCTAAATTCTCGTTCAATTATATTGCTTAAGTTGGTTTTGATCAATTCATTAGCTGTCGCTACTTCCTGGAATTTCTTTTGAGGAGAATTCTTCTGTTTTGTCATTTTGGCTACTTTTCTGTCCCTTATGCATTTTAAAAGCTTGTTGTATGCTCTGCACCTGCGAGCACTGCTATATTAAAGGAGGGTCATACACTGTCCAGGGCCTGGCCCTTCAGGAGGTGTTTTTTCAGAGATTGTTACTTGCTCTCTGTTGTTGGGACTTTGGTTATTTTATTACCCTACTCGTAGTGATATTTTGGACCCTCCACCAGGTGGGCTTTGATTTGTTCCTTGGAATAGCCCTATCTTTTTTCCAGCTTTCCCATTTTCTTCCTGGTAGATTCGGTCTCTTTTCCTCCCAGGCTCTGGTGTTCAAAGTCCTTTGGCTTCCGCACTTCTTTGTTTGAGAGACGCAGGAAGTATGGATCCCCCTACTTCTCTGCCATGTTGGCCCCCCATTCTCCTATTTCCATCTTTTTAAAAATACTTATTTTTTAAAGCAGTTTTAGGTTTATAACAAAATTGATGGGAAGGTACGGAGATTTCCCATATATGCCCTGCCCACACAAATTCATAGCCTCTCCCATTATAAACAACACTCACCAAAATGATTTTTTTTTTTACCAAGGATGAGCCTACATTGGCAGTGTACTATTCTGTGAGATATTATAATTCTGAATACACAGAATTAAACGTTTGTCAACACTCATAAAACTTTAAAGAACTGTGAGTAAACTTTAATGTATATAAATTTTGGAAGTCATTAGGAGGTTGGAAGATCCCCAGATGAAATGCATAATGTGACAAAATAATCTAACTATGTTGCAAATATATGAAGCAACTTCACTCAAGGTGGGTGGTTGGAAGAAGAAGCTAGGTAACTTTGGAAATTAGTGGATTCTGGAAGACTAAAGGCAAAAAGAACTATATGTAAGAATTGTACTCAATTTGATAAAGTCAGTCCCTGTGCTGACACATGTAGCAATTTACATGTATCCTGGAATTATACCTTAAGTAAATGGTTGATGATGGGAACCAGATTTCTCAATGTTGGAGTAAAAAGCTTACAGGTAAACAAAGGGGGAACACTAGAATGATCCATGTGATAAACGATTAGAGTTAGAAACCTCAGTATGAAACACGTTTAGCTTAATACAGATACAGATGGTTATATACAGAAATATTGATAGATATGTGTGTATACATAGATTAGTATACCCAGTCATATCTTCTTGTTTTGTCAGCTGAATGTCCTAGAAGCAATGACACCTCGGTAGCAATGAACACATCTAGTGCCTAGATTTTGGTTTCTAATACTATTCTCAAAAAAAAAAAAAAAAAAAGGAAACAGTGTTCCTTAGAGAAATGACTAATTCTAGGACTAGTGCAGGGAATATACCAGATGAACCTGGGGCATGTTATCATGGCAGAAGTAAAGAACACGTGAAACAAACAAATAAGCAACAACAACAAAACCCAGTAAATTATGGGGGTTGTCAGAGGGACACAGGAACCAACTGAAATAGCCAAAGTTGGAACAGATTGAGAAACTGAATAAATGAGTGTTGAATTACAACCCAATGTATAAAACAAATATCCATGAGTCTATACTCACATAAATAAATGGTTGAATAAATAAATTGGGCGGAGTATAAACAAATCTCTCATGCAGAAAATTTCTAAATAATTGATGTAAATGATCTACCCTTAAGGATTTGGCCATAACTCTACACTCCTTAAGTGTGAGTTGTTCATAGAGACTTTCTTCTAAAGACTGCATCGTGTAAAGGAAGAAAACAGGGGAGTCATTTTATAATGGAACAAATCCACAAACACTACCTTAGCCAAGTTATTGAGGTTAGCATAAATATTAATAAGTCACGTTGTTAGCAAGTAGCCATGATGTAATGTGATGAGAATGGCGTTTTACATCTGTGATCAAACTCCTCAAAGCTTAGTTTAATCCTGAGGAAAAAAGTCTGACAAAGGCCCACTGAAGAACATTTTACAAAGCACCTCACCGGTACTCCTGAAAACGGTAAAGATCATCAAGAGCAAAGAAAGTCTAAGAAGTTGTCACAACCAAGAGAGGCCTATCTAAGCATGGCCAGTAAATGAAATGTGGAATCCTGAATGGGATTCTAGAGGAGAAAAAGGACATTAGGGAATACTGAGGAAATCGAAGTATAAACTTTAGTTATTAATAATGTCTCAATATCGGTTCATTAATTTTGATGAATATACCATACTAATGCAAATTCAGCAATCCCACTTCTGGGTACTATGCTAAGTGAAATAAGTCAGTCCCAAAAATAGATGTACCGCATGAGGCCACTTATATGAGGTATCCACAGTAGTCAAACTAATAGAAACGGAAAAAAGAATGGTGATTGCCAAGGACGGGAAGGAGAGGGGAAATGGGGAGTTGTTGTTCAATGAGTACAGAGTTTTAGGCATGCAAGATGAAAAAGCTTTAGAGATCTCTTGTACAATAATATATATATAGTTAACAATACTGAAATGTTCGCTCACAAATTAAGAAGGTGGGGCGCCTGGGTGGCTCAGTCGGTTAAGGGTCCAACTTTGGCTCTGGTCATGGTCTCGCGGTTCATGAGTTCAAGCCCTGCATCAGGCTCTCTGCTGTCAGTGCAGAGCCCGCTTAGGATCCTCCTGTCCCCCCTCTGTGCGTCCCTCCCCTGCTTGTACTCTCTCTCACTCTGTCTTGAAAATAAATAAAATATTTAAAAAGTTAAGAAGGTAATTCATATGTTTTTTATCACCATAAAGCAAATACGGCTTGATTCACTTTAACTTAAAAATGAATACATGTGCGACTATTTTATGGGAGAAAGGGATGATGTGTTTTCAAGGTAAATAAAGAATAGGTAATCATAAATCGGTCATTGAGTATTTATTGATTATTTCACGTGGGCCGTATGTCAGATTAGGTTCTAGGTATAAATGATAAAAGGCCCAGTACCTGCCCTGAAAAAATGCTGTGCACTGAGGAAGACAGTCAGGAAACAGTAATAGTATCATGTGGCAAGTGCTGTGATGAACATTTTCAGGTGCAATATGATACAGTAGAATGCCAGGCAGCGGGGACGGCGTGTGTGAAGGCACAGAGGCATGAAATACTATATTGATCAGGTGACAACTGATATGTGTCAATATGTGTCAAGTCTAGAGATATGCAGGAAAGGGGTAAGTATGGGAAACTGAAAAAGATTGGTAGTTTTTTCCATGAGGGTGACTTTTGAGCATACTAGCTAGCAATTCAGATGACCTCGTTTAAGAAACACTGAGGTAAAGATATTGACATGCGGGACACATCTAAGACATCGTAGTTATAAATCTCAGTAACCATGTAAATAGAATTAATGTGCCACCAAGCATAGAGTCATAATAAGAACGTTTAATTTTACCTCTGTGATTGTGGATGGAGCTTAAAATATTCATTGAATATGAATGGGACTAAGAAATGAGCACAGAGGCACAAGGGAAATTTTTTATAAGAGAAATGAAAGTGTGTTAGATGACGACAAGCCAGTGGTGATTCGTACTAGTTATGAGTGAGTATTCTGGAAAGGAAAAGCAGAAAAAAAGATGACAAAGTGAAATCAAAGTAGAAAAAGGCTATGACAATCAAAGATGAAGACAGAACAGTTACCACTGAAATTAAGATAGACCGTGATTTTAACATACGCTGAGGCAAGGTCAGGAGAAGGGACAACGGGGACTCTAAGAGCTGAAAAAATATTAATGGAATGTAAAGATGGACGTCATGGACGGATAGATTCATTCTTTGTGCAGAAATATGTAATTCACAGAGCAAGAGAACTGCCAGATGTCATAAAAAGATAAACTTGCTAAGCTGAGAAGAAATAGATAAGGGAATCAATATTATACCACAATAGATAACCAGAAGGTGAAACAATCGTGTTAGAAAAATTGTTCTGTGATATGTGTTTAAGAGCAGCATTACCTCTTTCACTGAGGTGTTGAGTTGAAATAGTGTGAGTATAATTACGTATACTCTATTATAATCATTATTTTGAACTTGATCAATACAGTCTGTCATCGAGGGCCGAGCGTATGTCAGTGTGTTTGAGTCAAACATATCAACAAATCGTTTTGAACATCCTTGATCAAGATCTTCAGCCTGAAGTTAAAAATAATCTCCTTAAGCAAAGAGGATGTCAATTGTTCGGTGTTGTGTAGAAAGTAAATACAGAATATGAGTGTTCAAATTTATTTGAACTGACAGAATACTGTAAATAGTAGATTTAGTTACATTGCAAAACGTGTTTGGTTTTATTGACTCTTCTCTAAAGATCAGTTTTTACCTTAAATTTAAGATTAAACTCAGAGTGAAATGTTACTTATAAATCATTATACAATAACTTTGGTGCTGTGGCCAGCCTTTTAAGGGCATATGATTGAACTATAAGTGGATTTCTTACTGCTTAACAGTGCTATGTAGGAAAATACAATTATTAAACAGATTTATAATAAAATATAAAAAAGGGTTATGTGTTTTTATGCAATCAACAATTTTGGTCCTTCATATCACAAAGGAGGGGTGCGTGGGTTGATTTCGGCTCAGTCATGATCCCAGAGTCGTGTGATTGAGCCCTGCGTCAGCGCGGAGCCTGCTTGAGATTGTCTCTGTCTCTCCCTCTGCTCCTCTCCCCAATTTGCACTCTCTCTCTCTGTCTCAAATTTAAAAAAAAAAGACACTCAAAGAGAGAAAATATATTATAAACATATAAATATATATATATATATCGTATGACATATGTCATCGTTCCCCTTTTAAGTGAATGACATGAAAAGAATATAGTTATACATTATATTTTATGTATGCATTACTTTTGATAAGTGGTTTTCATTGGAATCTTCTGGACATCACCTTGTGGATGTACCGAGCTCCACGGGGCTGAATCGTTCGATTCGGTATGCATCAATCATATTGGTAAAGCCTATGCTGCAGAAACAGATAAACCCCTGTCGGTTAAGTCAATCTCAGGGACTTAACACAATAGTTTATTTCTTGCTCACTCTACGGTCTAATTCTAGTTAGGTAGCTCTCCTCCATCACTGCCCAGTGCCGCGTCTAAGGCCGCACTGACAAGGAAAGAGAAGTCTGGTTTTAACTGCCTCAGCCTGGAACTGTCACATTCACTTTTGCTCACATTCCATTAGGCTAGAATTACTTCGGTGGCGCCAAACTAAATGTAAAGAGGCTGGAAATTGTAGTGGAGCTTATGGAATATTTGGTAAGCACCACTCCTCTCCAGCTTCCAAGACGTTATATTCAATTTGTGGACACTAGACAGACCCCCATTAAACTCAGTTTGCATGTCAAGGCTGATGACGTCACACATCCACCACGAGCATGTGAAGACATTTATTATTCACATGTTGAGGCCTTTGGAGACAGCAGGGCAGGGTCCCAAGCGGGTCTGAAAATGGCTTGGGTGCCTTGAGAGAGAGTGGGAGCGAGTGGCCCTGACTTTTGTCGTGGCAAGAGGGGGACTAGCGTGCTTTCTCACCAGCTTGCCCAGATATGGGGCAGAAAGGAAGCAGGAGGTGGGGATTGAAAGCTGTCAGCAGTCAAACAACATGAATGGAGTAAGGCTCTTTATTACACAAAGGAATGAATTATTTCCTCGTTTCTCCCCATTATTAATTTTAATCCACTTCTAAAAGTGTTCTTGAGCACATTTCATGTACTATGCTTAGGTACTCTCAGCATATTTATCATTTGGATAAATCCTCTCCACTCAAGTAATTCATATTTCATTTTTTCAGTTTCTGCCTTCTCTTATCCTTCTCAGCAAGAGCCACCAGTGGTCTCTACATACGAGATGACTTTCTAATCCGATCTCCACCTGGACACACAGTGTATATCAAAGACTTCAGGGGCACCTGGGTGGTGCGGTCGGTGAAGCGTCCGACTCTTGGTTTTGGCTCAGGTCACGATCTCACGGTTCATGAGTTCAAGCCCCATGTCGGGCTCTGCGTTGACAGTGTGGAGCCTGCTTGGGATTTTCTCTCTCTCCCTCTCTCCGCCCTTCTCTCTCTCCCTCTCTCTCTCTCTCTCAGAATAAATAAACTTTTAAAAAAAAGAAACTTCAGTTCCCTATTTTGAGGAATCACAATTAGTCATATATTCAACTTTTGCTTTGTCAGGAAGAACACTTGGTATCCACATGTTCATTGAATTACAAAATTTCTCCACTTCCTACTTGGATCCTACTTTCGAAATATTTTATAGTTTGGGGCCCATTTTTCAGTGTCTAGGGCTACTATCCTTTCATTGTTGCCTGGACCCAAACAATAACGTCGTGTCTCCTCTTGCTGAATTCACTCTGGGTCCTCGTCCAGTCCTTTCTCTATCTGACCAACCCCACTAGCCTCATGTCATTTTACTATCTTCCCCAAGCCGTGTTGACCTTTTTCTAGTTCTCAAAAACTCGGTACTCCCTCCCTCCTCAGGGCATATGGACATGTTATTCTCTCTGACGAGAATGTTCTTTTTTCCCTCCTTCCCTTCACTTGACAAACTCTTCCTCATCTTTTAGTCTTAGCTCAAACATCAGTTCTTGAAGAGAGTCATCCCTGAACTCCTTATCGCTCTGGTCTGTACTCCCTATAATCTCTCGGTTAATCCCTCTACTTTTTCTCCATGGTACTTGCATTGTTTTGTAGTTGTCTCTTTGCTTGTCTTCTTCTCTTCTATACTGTGAGCTACCAGATGCAGGGAGTTTAGGGCTTTAGCTGTTCTGCTTACCTTGTATCCTTAGCACCCAGACAGCATTATAGGATATATAATAATAGTACGTCAGTCCCCTTCAGGGACTAGCTCCATGCACTAAACATTGGCATGCCTTACATTTGAATTCCTAATGGCCATCTCAAAGTCACGGACAGAGTAAGTACACCATGAAAGTTTGCTTAGAAGCCTCGCATACTATGTCTGGGACTTTGGTCTTTGTCCTAGAGAATTATCAAAGCATCAATATATTGTCATTGAAGAGCAGGGTGGGCAAGCATGTGCTTTTGAAAAACGACTCTGGTAGCAGTTGGGATGGGGGTGACCGGTCAAATTAGCACAGAATTACTGACAGGCTGAATCGGAGCGCTACCATGAGAATGTGAGAAGAGAGGGCATGATTGGGTTTTAGAAGCAGAATCGGTTCCAAATCATCTTGGAGACCATGTAGATGGCGATAAAACAACTTCAGAGTTTTTAACGTGAGTAACCAGGATGATGATATTCCTAGACATTAGGGGAGAGATTATGCCACTAGACAAATTCTCATTAAGCTTCTTCTTTGACTATCCTGCTAGGTATATATAAACACTAATTCATCTTCTTTTATAATTGGTATGGTCAATGTTTCTTTCTAGTGCTTTAATGATGTTGGGGAATATTTTGTTGCAGCACAAAACCCCATGAACTAAAATATAGCCCAGAGACGTACCATGCCGGGAAAAGGGCAAGCTGTGTTTCTGACTAGGCCAAAATAGACAAAATGGTGGTTTTTCCTAAGTTTTTTTTTTTTAAACCACTATTAATTTATGTGTACCACTAGAATGAGAACAGTGCAATTGTTATTAGATTTTAGAGGCTTAATGCTCCTTTCATGGTAATTGTTAAAGAGGTTCTGATATTAAGAAAAAAGTATGATTTATGAAAACCACTTATGAAAAGAATCATAAGCAATTTTAAGGGAAACAAGTCAGTTATATGAAATGAAATTAAAAAGAAGCACTCAGTGTGGACTTACAGAGGAAGATGTTAGATTAACCACATTAAGATCATAGTAAAGGAATTTTATTTTATTTTATTTTATTATTATTTTTTTAGTGTTTATTTTATTTTTGAGAGACAGAGAAAGACAGCATGAGCGGGAGAGGGCAGAGAGAGAGAGAGGGAGACCCAGAATATGAGGCAGGCTCCAGGCTCTGAGCTGCCAGCCCAGAGCCCGACGCGGGGCTCGAACTCACAGACCGCGAGATCATGACCTGAGCCGAAGTCCGACGCTCAACCGACTGAGCCACCCAGAACCGACTGAGCCACCCAGGTGCCCCAGGAATTTTCAAAATACAAACGCAAATGCCCGAGAACAAAGACACCAACACAGGGAATATCAGCAGGCAGGCATTTTCAACACATTTTGGAGAGACAGAAAGCAGGTGGAGGAGAGGTGATGCGTAGAAGAAAATCTACATGCCTGAGCGTTCACTTCCATCCCCACCCCCATCTGTAGAAGTTTCATCGTTGATGGAGCCAGTTTTTAAAACCAGGCCATGTATTTCCAGAGGTCATAGTCTTATCCACACATACTGTGTTCCAGTATGTTTGCACTGTTTTATTTACTGAGGATATTTATTTGGACCTCTTCTTCTAGTCTCTGTTCCATATCTCTAAGATAGAGATAGTAATTGTACCTTTCTTACAATTTGGAAGAAATATTTAACAATTTGTGTGAAATATTTAACACAGGGTCTGGCACATAAAAGATGGTATATGATGAGGTTTTTTTGGGGGGGGGATCTTAAAAGATTTATTTTTCTTAATTTTTTTAGGAAATCTCTATACCCAACATGGGGTTTGAACTCACAACCCCAAGACCAGGAGTTGTATGTTCTGCTGACTGAGCCAGCCAGGTGCCCCTAATTTTTAAATTGTTATTAGTGAAGTATAGTTGACCTACAATGTTATGTTACTTTCAGTTGTACAACATGGTGTTCTGAAAATTCTGTACGTTACACAGTGCTCACCACGGTAAGTGTTGTCACCATCTGTCACCATATGTTATGACGATATTGACTATGTTCCCTATGCTATACTTTCATCTCCATGACTTATTTATTTTATAAGTGGACGTTTGTACCTCTTCATCCTCTTTACCTATTTTGCCTATTTCCCACCTACCTCCCCTCGTTGTTTACAATTGTATACAAGGTATAGAAGCAACCTAAGTGTCCATCAATAGATGAATGGATAAAGAAAAAATGGTATGTAGATATAATGAAATATTACTCATCCACAAAAATAATAAGGTCTTGCCATTTGCAACAACATGGATGGACCCAGAGGGTATTATGCTAGGTAAAATAAGTCAGACAAAGACGAATACCATATGCCTTCACTTATATGAGGAATCTTAAAAAAGTAAAACAAATGAACAAAGAAATAAACAAAAGAAGCAGCAGCTGCATAAATACAGAGCTATTTTTTATTAAATGCTTTCATAAAACAAGAAGTTGCTATTAAAAGGAACAGCATGAAGGAAAGATCTTGAAAATGTGGTAACAAATCTCAAAAATCAAATTCAACAGAAGAATTGGAGGTAATTCTAAGGATTCTCCCAGAAGTTAATACAAATACACGAAGACATGAGAAATAGCAAAGAAAACATAAGAATCGGTCCAGTTAGTCCAATATCCAAGTATTAGGAGTTCCGTGAAGAGACAACATAAAAAATGGAAAGACAGAAATTATCCAAAACATTTTCTTAACTGCTCGGGCTTAAGTCTCCAGATTGAAAGGGCCATTTGAACAACCAGCAAATGAAAGAAAGACCCATACGAAGCTTCATGGTGACAGGTTTTTTTTTTTCCAAACAACCAGACCCATGGAAGTTCTTAGTTGATTAATCCTGTCATGAAAAATCTGCACAATCACCACCCAGTCACTGCAGAATCTTTACTCCTTCTGTTGTCCAGTCTCCAGCTCACTGCTAGATACTTCACTTCTTTTTGCCAGCACCAAAATTGGCTTTTGAAGTTCTCAACTTTCTTCATTCTGTTCTTGTGTTCCTTTCACTGTTTTCTTGATGTCTCTTTCTTCTCATACAGGCCATGTCTTGCAAGTCTATGTTTGGGTTCGTTTTTCTTTCTATAATCCAAGGAATCATAAATCCTGCCAAAACCAGTTGACTTATCACCTCCAAAATGGGTTCCGAATCCAAACACAAAGATGACATCTGGTGTGGTCTTGTACATTTTGGTTAGTTTTTCCCGAATTTCTGTCTTAGGTATTGTTGCCTTTCTGGGGTGAAGAACATCAATGACCATCTGTTTCCGCCGAAGTAGTCAGTTGGTCATGAACTTCCTGGTCCAGATAGTTACTGTGTCATTCATGATGGCGGCTGAGCCTCAAGCAGCCAGGGAGGAAGAGAGCTCATGGTGAAATTTGACTACATGGGGACAAATTAAGAGAGGACAGTAAAGGTCACATCACAAAGGAAAGGCATCAGATGTCATTAGATTTCTCCCAAGCAACACCAGGTGCTAATGAAGATGTGAATGCCTTCAAAGTTCTGAGGGAAAATGAAATTCAACTTAGATTTCTGTACTCATCCAAACTAACATTCAAGTATGAGAGCCTATAAAGTTTCAGAAATTTGAGGACTCATGCATTCATCTCTCCTGCACCCTTTCTTAGGATGGTGCTAGAAAAATGTGCTCTATATGCACTCCGATGTTTATAGCAGTGCTATCAACAATAGGCAGATTATGGAAAGAGCCCATATGTCAATCGACTGATGAATGGATAAAGAAGAGGTGGTATGTATGTGTGTGTGTGTGTGTGTGTGTGTGTGTGTGTATATATATATATATAGACACACATATATATACATATATATAATGTGTATATATGTGTATATATATATATATATAATGTGTATATATGTATATATATAATGTGTATATATATGTATATGTATATATATAATGGAATATATATATGGAATATATATATATATATATATAGGAATATATATATATAATGGAATATATATATATAATGGAATATTACTCAGCAATGAAAAAGAATGAAATCTTGCCATTTGCAACATGGATGGAACTACAGTGTGTTAAGCTAAGTGAAATAAGTCAATCAGAGGAAGAAATATATGATTTTACTCATATGTGGAATTTAAGAAGAAAACACATGGACATAGGGGAAGGAAAGGAAAAAGAAGATAAAAACAGGAAGGCAAACCATAAGAGACTCTTCAATACAGAGGACAAACTGAGTGTTGCTGGAGGGGAGGTTGGTGGGGGGATGGACTAGATGGGTGATGGGCATTAAAGAGGGCACTTGTTGGGATGAGTACTGGGTATTATATGTAAATGATAAATCACCAAATTCTACTACTGAAACCATTATCCCTCTATATATTAACTAACTTAGATTTAAATAAAAATTAAAACACAAAACAAAAATGTGCTCTGGTATGCCAAGAAAGTCTAGCAAGAAGAATACATGGAGTTCAAGCAATAGTGGACACAGAATAAAATATCAGGGAAGAGAAGCCCAGAACAACCACTGTGCGGCAGACCTGCAGAGCAACCAGGGCAGACTCAAGAAAATGCTAGCGGATTCCAGGAATCTGGCCAGATGCAGATAATGGACGCACTGATGGTACGATAGAAAAACTCAGAAGTTTCCAGCAGCAGCACATATGGCACATCAAAATGCTAGACCTACCCTGGAGAAGATGGCCCTAACTAGGAAGGGTCTGCATTATTCAGGAGCATCTAATATGCTAACTTGGAAATAAAACACAGATGCTCATGACATTTCACAGTTAGGGACTCTCCCATCGGACATCTAGCAGAAAGGACCCAAACCTTACACAATTGTAAGTACAGTTTGGGAAATGAACTGCTTTTGTGTTCTTCAGTTCTGGCTTTAAATAATAAAACATACGTGACTGTTAAAGAAAAACAGATAGAGAAGGAAACACAAACTGGTTTTTGGTGGACAAGAAACTTAGTTTTAAGTACATTATTTGAAGTTACAAAGGTGACTTAAAAGAGAGGGACTTAGAAAGTATTGACAAGTATTGGAAGGGAAGGTAGAGGATATAATGTGCTGTGTATCAAAAGAGGAAGTCGATTAATGATGTTTAAAGTTGATACATCAATAAATAGCAATTTAAGCTATAATTTGAGATTTGGAGATAACCACCAAAAAACTTTTTAAGGAAAGGTTTAAATTAATTGCTTCTGGAGTAGAGAGCTGTGAGTGGCAAAATCTTGGGAAGGAGACTCTTGCTGTTTATTTTTTCAAAGCTTTTTTTGTAGGGGCACCCAGGGGGCTCAGTTGTTTGAGTGTCCAACTTCAGCTCAGGTCGTGATCTCATAGCTCATGAGTTCAAGCCCCACATCAGGCTATCTGCTGTCAGCACAGAGCCTGCTTCAGATCCTCTATCTCCCTCTCTCTGCCTTTCTCTCTCTCTCTCTCTCTCTCTCTCTCAAAAGTAAACATTAAAAAAATAAAACAAAGCTTTTTTGTAGTATTTGATTTATTTTTTACCCTGGCATGTATTACTTTAATGAAAATAAAAGTACTTATTATACTCTCAGATTACAAATGTATGGGCATATTTGTTGTTTAAATTTGAAAACTACAGGGGAGCCTGGGTGGCTCAGTCGCTTAAGTGTCCGACTTTGGATCAGGTCATGATCTTGCGGTCTGCGTGTTAGAGCCCCAAGTCGGGCTCTGTGCTGATAGCTCGGAGCCTGGAACCTGCTTCACGTTCTACGTCTCCCTCTCTTTCTGCCCCTGCCCCGCTCATGCTCTGTCTCTGTCTCTCAAAAACGAATAAATGTTTAAAAAAATTTTTTTTAATTAGAAAAAAACAAAAAGAAAACCATTAACACATAGATGTGTTAAGAATTGAATTGTGTCTCCTCGAGATCCATATGTTGAATTCTTAGCCTCCAGTACCTAAGAATGTGACCTTATTTACAGATAGCGTCTTTACAGAGGTACTTAGGTTAAATTAGGGTCGTGAGGGTGGGTCCTAATAGAATATGATTGATGCAGTTATAAAAAGAGAAAATTTGGACCCAGAGACCCACATCCAGGAAAGATATGTGAAGACGTAGGGAGTAGACGACCACCTATAAGAAAGAGGTCTGGAACAGATTCTCCCTCGCGATCCTCACAAGGAACCATCCCTGCCCACACCTGGGTCTTACGCTTCTAGACTCCAGAATGGAGGCAATAAAGTTCTGTTTTTTGAAGCCACCCTCTCTATGCTCTTTTGTTCTGGCCGCTTGTGCTAAGACAAAAGCTGCAATGGAAAGGTTTCTATTTTGTTATTATGGATTATTTTTTTAAGTTTATTTATTTATTTTGAGAAACAGAGAGGGAGAAAAAAACGGGGAAAGGGCAGAGAGAGAGGGGAGAGAGAATCCCAAGCAGGCTTTGAGCTGTCAGCGCAGAGCCCGGTGCGGGGCTTGAATTCACAAAACTGTGAGATCATGACCTGAGCCGAAATGAAGAGTCAGTCACTTAACCGACCTAGCCACCCGGGTGCCCCATGGATTATTTTTTATTATGAAATCTTAGGAGTGTAATTGATATGTGTATTAACGTTTTTAGGGCTTTTAAACAAAGTAAGTTGCCAGCTTTCCCTCTAAAGATTACCTATTTATACTTCCACCAGAAACATATGCCTTCAAGCCTCCACTGCTGATTTAAATTTGCCATTCTATGTAGATTTGAGAGGAAATTGGTGTGGTAAATGACTGAGTTTCCATCTTGGCCGGAATCTGCAAGAAATAACTGTATTTTAATGTTTTATTAGGTAATCATTTAATCACTGTCTCCAATCAACACCCCCCCACACACACACACAAAATGCGTTTATTTAAAACATCTTCAGAAAATGCAGGGAAAATCTGAGCGAATGAGGAAGACCCCCATCACAAGTTGATACAGAAGCCGTATTAGATGACCACACAAGTTTAGATGTTAAGCCAGATTAGTTATAATTGTGACTAGGATTCATCACATCCTATGGTCTCATTCTAGGGAAATCAGAGACATCATATAGTATACAATCTAGAAGAAACATGGCTAAATTTTCCTGGCTTGTAAAATTGGTGCCTCATTCAACTTGAACCTATTCTAATTATCAACTATCTTCCTAATGGGGGATGGTTTCAGTAGAAGAAGTAGACTGTTCCCAAGCTCTTCCCAAACCATTAGAAGCATATCTAGTAAGCAGTAAAGCAGCTGACAATTCCGACTTTGTCTTGTACAAAAATAAGACTATTAAAAGTAATAGCGGAAGGCAGTACTGATATATCAAATTACATATTTTTAAAGTATTTAAATTTGATTACTAATAGTATAAATATCACTCTTGTTTGTTCTTCCTACAGAAATTAATTCTGGATGTAGGAGTATATTCGTTTTTTTTTTTTGTTTTAAGTTTGTTTATTTTTTTTTTAATATATTTTTTTTAATGTTTGTTTATTTTTGAGACAGAGAGACAGAGCATGAACGGGGGAGGTAAGTTTGTTTATTTTAAGAGAGAGGAAGAGAAAGCATGTGAGTGGTGGAGGGGCGGAGCGACAGAGAATCCCAAGAAGGCTTCATGCTGTCAGCACAGAGTCCAATGCTTCAGGGCTGGATCTTACGAACTGCAAGATCATGACCTGAGCTGAAATCAAGATTTGGATGCTTAACCAACTGAGCCACCCAGACACTCCAACATTAGGTTTTCGTTTAATACAGATCCACTACAAGCTAGAAAAATCACTTTATCTGGCCTTCAAGCATTTCTAATAAATAGCAGTTTCAGCTCTTTGCAGGTTACACCAGATTTGAACTTGTCTTCCCGAATTGTAAAATCTAGATCTTAATTAGCTCGAAATTTGAGGTTCAGTTTCCTAGTCTACGTCTGTACCTTGAGTACATTTCAATATACTTCATGTATGTAGAGTGTAAGTCGTTCAGATATTAGGTTTTAAGGTTTTCAGACTTGGATTAAAAACCGAGCTCTGTCACCTACTGGCCTTATGACCTTGGACAAGTTTCATAAACACTATTTGGCTCAGTATCTCATTTTTTAAATAAAAATAATAATAACAGTAACTACTTTTTAGGGTTGTGGATTAACATATAGATAGATAGATAGATAGATAGATAGATAGATATAAAGTTCTTAGAATAGTGCTTGGAACATTATTCAACTGTAGCTATCATCATCATCATTATTATCATTATCAATATCTAGGGGTTTTTTTTTAAAGCTACAAAGCAAAACTCAATCATTTTGACCTTGCAAGCCACCTTTGAAAGTGTGTAATTCTTCATTGTAAAGATAATTGTACCACTTGCAACATTGTGCTCACTGTAAATGCGAGCATCTGGGGTTTCATTATTCTCTGCCTTCTGCAGTGATCCCAGTTGGGGATTGGATATCTTGGGAAAACAGTGTCTCTTGGGATGTTAATATGTGTTTGTGGGAGTGGAGGAAAGGTTCTGTGCTCAGATAAGTTTTGGAATGCTGAGGAAACAAAATTAAAAGAATATTTTTATCACGGGCTCTAAAAAGATACGCTATATGTAGTGTTTCCAAATGCATCTGGAACCACACTAGGAAATGCTACCATGGGTAGTAAATGGATCCCAACCATTGAGAGTCTCAGGCTATGTTTTTAATGTTACTATTTATATCCCTGAATACTTTTAATTGTATTTTAGTACCAGTTGATTAAGAAAATACTTGACAGAAAGATACCGTTATTCAAGTAATATGGTTAAATTTATTTACATTTTCCTCAAAATATCTATGTCTACATTAAACATAGTGCTATCAGTTGTGTGTGTGTGTGATCATGTGATTCATTCATTTTACAAACTCATTTCTTAGAATTCTCATAAGTTTTAAGGTTTCTGCCAATAACTTCATGGCCCAAGGCTTGAGAACTAATGTTTCTCAATCCTCACTCTACACTGGGACTCATCTGGGAAGCTTTAAAAAATGCAATTTAGATGCCTAGATACTGCTCAATAGATATTGGCATCTGTGTGGTCTCTGGGGGCCTGGGCATTACTGTCTTTACAGCTCTGCAGGTCATTTCATTGTGCAAGTCATAGCACAACATTGCTGGTTCTAGGTGTTAGTGAAGTGAGTCAGATCAGGGACCTATTTCATACCATGATCAACATACAGGATGTCACAGACCTAATATAAATTTTAAAAGTTTCTACAGTATATGGTCATAACTGAGTAGCTTCTGCTGTAGGAGAAGGAATGAGGCTCAGGGGCAAAATTTTTAGCATTGGTAACCAAAATATGTACCTTGAGAATTCAAAGATCTGCTATATCCTAGAATATATTTGCCTGTTATCCTATGGGAACCACAACATCCATAGTCCATAGTCATCTTTTGTGTTGAGTTGTCTTACAGATGTATCAGAAAGGGCACTTTCTCCAGATATTCACAAACATATCCTAGTTGCCTTTATACAATGAATATTCTTTAATACTTATCTTGACATTTTTGTGTCATTTGGTCATGTTAGTCGGTCTTTTTTTAAGCTTTTATTAGGGTATAATTGACATACAATTAACTGCACATATTTCAAATGTATCCGATAAGTTGGACTTCTGTCTACATCGGTGAAGCCATACGGGCCAACTCTTTCCTCCCTTGCTTTCTTGACACAGCTCTCTTCATTTTCGTCCTGCCTCTTAGCCACTTCTTTTTAATTTTACTTCACGGTATCGTTTCCTTCCCTTGTACCTTAAATATCGGTGTTCTCTAGGGATGATGCGTTCACTTCAGTCATATATTTAAGCAATTACAGTATATATGTTAAAATACTGTATTCGTGTACAAGGGCTGCCGTAACGAAGTGGCACAGTCTAGGCTACTTCAACAAGAGACATTTATTTTCTCACAGTTCTTGAGCCTGGAAGTCCAGATCAAGGTACTGACAGGGTCGTTTCCTTCTACAGCCACTCTCCTTGGCTGGCAGATGGCCACCTTCTCACTGAGTCCTCACATGTTCACTCCATGGTCTCTGTGTTGTCTGTGTCCTAATCTTCTCTCCGTATAAGCACATCAGTCGTATTGGATCAGATCCCACCTATATGACCTCATTTTAACTGAATTACCTCCTTGAAGGCCCTATATCCAAGTACAGTCACATTCTGAGGTACTGGGGATTGGAATTTCAACGTATGAAATGTACAGGGACAAAATTCAGCTCACAACATGCACTATGATAGGAATGTGAATGCATATTGTTAGAAGAAAAATGCACATTTCCAGATTCGGTCAATGATAAATGGAGTCCTGGAAAATGAAAAGGAATCAACGAAAGAATAACAAGAGGGAGTAGGGGGGAGATAGAAAGGGAATATTAGGTAGAAGGAATAGCATATACATTGGCACTTTTGGAATGCTGTAAGTGATACATTATATCTAGAACATAAAGTTCAAGAGGATATGTGGCCTTTGATAAGCAGTTAGATATATACATGTCTGGAGACATTTTTCTTTTCGAAGTCCCCTTCCCATTCCTTATACTTCCAGATTGATCTCAACTACTCCAGTTGTTTCAACTGTACTAATAATATCTACTTCTCTAAATCTATCTCAAACCTGTCTATTGAACTCCAGACCCTTCAGTCAACTGCCTTTGAGAGGTCACTTTTTAGATATCCCCCAGGCACCTCAAACCGAAAATTGAAATGTCAAAAAGGTCTCTCTCTCTCTTCAAATTTGTTGCTTCTTGAGAATTCATTTTCTTATCAAATAATACTGCTTGTTTAGGGATTGAGTTTTTCGTTTTAATTGCAGTATCATTGACATACAGTGTTTTATTAGTTTCAGGTGTATAATATAGTGATTCAATAATTCCATACATTATAGAGTGCTCATCACAACAAGTGAAGTCCTTAATCCTCATCGCCTATTTCGCCCATCCCTCTGCCCACTCCCCCCGGTAACCATTGTTTGTTCTTTATACTTAAGAGTCCAATTCTCGGTTTGTCTGTCTCTCTCTGTCTTTTTCCTTTGATCATTTGTTTTGTTTCTTAAATTCCACATATGAGTGAAATCGTATGGTATTTGTCTTTCTCTGACTGACTTATTTCACTTAGCATTATATTCTTTAGCTCCATCTGTGTCATTGGAAATGCCAAGATTTCTTGCTTTTTTATGGCTGAGTAATATTCCTCTATCTATCTATCTATCTATCTCACATCTTCTTTATCCATTCATCTATTGATAGACACTTGGGCTGCTTCCATATCTTGGCTATTATAAATAATGCTTCTATAATCATAAGGGTGCATGTATCCCTTTGAATTAGTGTTTTTGTGTTCTTTGCATAAATCCCTAATACCCAGTAGTGTGGTTGGTGCATCATAGGGTAGTTCAATTTTTAACTTCTTGACGAACCTCTATACTATTTTCTACAGTGGTTTCACTAGTTTGCATTCCCACCAATAGTTCGAGAGGGTTCCTTTTTCTCTGCATCCTCACCAACACAACACCTGATGTTTCTCGTGTTGTTGATTTTAGCCATCCTGACAGGTGTGAGGTGATATCTCATTGTGGTTTTGATTTGCATTTCCCTGATGAGGAGTGACGTTGAGCATCTTTTCATATGTCTATTGGCCATCTGGATGTCTTCTTTGGAGAAATGTTTGTTCAAACTTGCTGTTTTTTGGTTGGATTATTTGTTTTGGGGATGTTGAGTGTAAGTTCTTTATATATTTTGGATACTAACCCTTTATTGGATATATCCTTTGCAAATATCTTCTCCCGTTCGGTAGGTTGCCTTTTAGTTTTTTTGGCTTTTTTCCTTGATGTGCGGAAGCCTTTTATTTTGATGTAGTCTCAATAGCTTATGTTTGCTTTTATTTACCTTGCCTCAGGAGACTTGTCTAGAAAAATGTTGCTACAGGAGATGTCAGAGAAATTACTGCCTGTCCTCTCTTCCTGGATTTTTATGGTCTCACATTTGGGTCTTTAATCCATTTTGAGTTTATTTTTGTTTATGGTGTGAGAAAGTGGTCCAGTGAAACGATACTCTTGTTTACTGAATAACTAAAACCAGAAACTCAGATATAATCCTGACTACTTATTCCTACCCATTCATTTCTAGTAATCATTCAATGCTATGGATGCTACATATGCTTTTAAATTCATCTTCACTTCACCGTCCCCACTTAACTGCTGATCCTCATGGATCTTTGCCATTAGGCAAATTACTTGACCAGCAGGTCCAGTGGGGATCTGATTATCCTTGATTGAGATTATACATTCCACCAAGGCACATAGATAAACAGTTCTAGACTCTAAATGAGCATATGATATATGACAATAATATTAAAATTCAATTATTGATGACTACCATTTATGGAATATTCATGATGTGACAGATATTGCATTAGGTTCTTTGCAAACTCACAAACAATTGTGTAAATTGAATAGAATATCTCTTTTGAAAAAGAATGAATTCAAGCCTATAAATGTTCACCACAACAAGACATCTATCATATATATATATATATATATATATATATATATATAATCTTAATTATCACTATGTATAAAGTATTTCTAATGAGAAAAAATTTCTTACCAATGGAAAAATGACAACAAAAGTGTATCTCATTTTAATACTACGATATATTATTATAATTCTAGAAAAACAATACTTCTTTTCTGACCTGGCCATGATTTTTCTATCTACACTATAGAAAATCACATTCTTAAATTTAGCCAATGAGGCACTATGAAGAAGATAATTTATAAGATGGATAATTTCATAATAAATATATCTGCTTAAGTGCCTTAAAATTGGAAATTAGTCTTCCCATGGTGTAGGAATCTAAATGGATTATAATATACATAGATGAGGAATAGCAGGCATCTCCAACTTTACTGAGAATAGTTTCCCCTTAAATTACTCTTGCAAAAGTCAATAATAGAAGCTATTTGCTGCCAGAAATATATTTAGAGAAACTGCCATTTATTATAATTAAAGTGATTTATTTGCTTGCTAGTTTATTTGGCTGAGTATTTTCTTGAAATTGAGGACAAACTGGAAATGTAATTTACCGATATATACAGTATTACAGCATATTTCATATTCTGAGGCTTTTTAAAGTGTTTTTCAAATATCAGTGGTAAAAATACCCTGTTTACGCTAGATATTGAAAATGTGGGTTATTTAAAGCAGAGCTGGGTGTCAGAATTCATGCTAAAGCCAGTTATAACTGGTTCAGGGATGGTCCTGGCAATTTAATAATCACCACTCATCACGAAAGAATCAATGAAGAACTAAATGCCATGGGACATTAAGGATTTTTCTATGTTGGCCCCTTATCAACTCGAAGAAGGAAATTCAGAGATAGTTGTTGCACTGTGTATGCTTCATGAGCATAGAAATCAAGTATTGTGGGTTTTTTTCCTGATGGATACGTCAAGTTTCTATGAACGCTGAGTTTGAAACCGGGTGATGCCACTTGTTAGCTTTATGAGCTTAGGGAAATGATTTGCCTCTCTCAGACTGAAGCTCGGTCTTCTCACCTATGAAATGGGGATAATCATAAACTTCCTTGCAACTTTGCTGTGAGAAAAAGATGACTTAACGTATATAGATTGCTTAGCAGAGCACTTGACATATTTTAGTTGTTCCATATTTGGTCCTTCCTAATGTAGTCACTGGTATTTATCTGTTCATCAGCGGCCTTCTTCTTCCTTACTAACAGAACCCCAACTTTAGTCAGGTGCCACACCCCCAGCCTCAGAGGATGAATTGCGATTGGCCTAGGCCAATGTTCCTCAACGGAGACATCCCTAGCATTTTGAATGAGGTCTTTCTTACATTTCCTCCTTTTCAAATTTTGTATTGCAAGGGTCCCCCAAGTATAAGAAAATGGTAGCAGTGAATTTTATGAGGAAGGAAGAGAATCTGTGAGAATGTGGCATGAGGTGGGAATGTACAAGCTCAGCGAAATTGTCAAAAAATAACAAAACTTATTTATATTCCAAGGGAGATGGAAAGGACCCTTGTATATCTCAGCCTGGGCTAACGATAGAAAAAGCTTCCCCTGTAAATTTGTAATCATGGACCTGCCCGCATATTAACTTTGAATTTGAATGTTTAATATCCATTTTATCTGGGAACTGCCAAGCTGACAAATTGACATGAAAAACTCATACAAGTCCAGTGATGCTTCCAGGCAGAAGCAAATGCAAAACTTCCCTGGAGGGATACACATTCACACCAGGACTTGCAGGATGTAGCTGCTGAAAAGAGGAAGAGTCAGAAGTCACAACAAAAAGAAAAATTAGACTCCTAATAACCTCAAGTAATACATTTATCGGAAGTATGCATGTTGAAAATGACATACATGAAAGAAGTTATCAGCACATTTCAAAACCATGCATATGAGGAAAAGAAACCCGTTTTCATTTTGACAGGAAAAAATGCCAATAGCACTTTTAAAAATAATTTTACTGTGATATGTATAGAAGATCTTGTAACTCAATAGACTTTTTAAAGAGGTACTGTTTTTAAAATGGAAGATAGTTGTGAAGAAATTATCTAGAATAAAGCACCGAAGGTTAAAGAGATTATGGTTATGGAGTGGAGATTTAAATATTCAAAAGGGGCGCCTGGGTGGCTCAGTCGGTTAAGCGTCCGACTTCGGCTCAGGTCACGATCTCGCGGTCCGGGAGTTCGAGCCCCGCGTCGGGCTCTGGGCTGACGGCTCGGAGCCTGGAGCCTGCTTCTGATTCTGTGTCTCCCTCTCTCTCTGTCCCTCCCCCGTTCATGCTCTGTCTCTCTGTCTCAAAAATAAATAAATGTTAAAAAAAATATTCAAAAGAAGAAGAATGTTTGACATGTTTCGTAGGGTTTCAAATACCGTGACTATTTGAGGATATCATATTTGAAAACTTCTACAGTTGAAAAACATTGATTCTCAGTTTCAAGAAATACATCAAGTTCCATGCAGTATTAAATAAAAATAAATCCACACCTAGACACACGGAAATAAAATTAGGAGAAAACTGTTGATCTAGAGTTTTATACATACATAATCATTCAAGAGTGGACCAAATTAAATACTTTTGCAGATAATGACTGAGAATTTTTCATTACCAGACTACCATTACAATAGTAAGAGATGAACTTCATGAAAGAGAAAACTGAAGCTTGAAAGCCCTGAGACAGTAGAAGTCATGGTCAAAAAGAAATTGTTTATCGTTTTTGTTAATCTAAAGAAGCATTGACTTAACAAAAGCATTAATAGTGAAAATTACCAACACATTACATAAAAATAATATGTCAGATGTAAGGGTGACTTAAAGATTCAATTGATTTAAGTTGGTTTGGGTTGGAAATAACCAATTACTTTACTAAAAGAGCCTTAAACAATTGGAAATCATTATTATTTTGTATATCATGAAGTCCAGAGATGGATAGTCCATGAGTTGTAACAGCAGCCCAATTATGCAATTGAGGACATAAGCTGTCTTCCTCATTGTGCTGTTTCTTCTATCGTACATGTCTGCTCTTTTCCCCCATGGTGCGAATATCTCAAGTACGATGTTCTCACACAAGCACATTCTCACGCAGAAAGAAAGAAAGCAGTGAACACTATCTTCTCTTATGTTTCTGTCTTTTTATCAGGTCAGGACATCCTTTCCAGTAGCTTGAGAGCAGACTTTTATTTATAGCCCATTGGCCACAACCAATCATTGGCAAAGAGAATGTTATTTTCCTGTCTCACTTAGACTAATCATGATTATCACCTTGTGATAGACTCGCCATCCTTGAACTTATTTTGCTCAATATTTGAATAAAACCCTGGCTCTTTTAGAAAGAAAGAAGAGGAAAGAATGCATCCCTGTAGTTTAGGCAACCAAAATAGCCTGCCTAAGTATTCTAAGGTCCTTATAGTCTTCCAGAGGAGGAGAGAGGTGTTGGCTAACTTTAGACTTTAGATGAATTAGACATACTAAAAATTTAAGGATACATGCTATGGATATAAACAAAACATATAACTTCCAACCCATGGGAGAATAAAAAGAAATTAAAAAAAAAACAGTTTAATCCAGTAGAAAGCAGTTAAAGAGGTACATAGAGCACTAGGCACAGTTTTATAGACAGGAAAGAGTTTTGTGCCCTAGCTCTATCAGTGACTGGTTGTTTACTGGACAGTTACTTCTCTATGGTACTTGGTTTTCCTAAATGTAAAGTTAAGTGGTTGTTCTGAATGACTTGTGAGGTCCTTTGCCGTTCTAACAGTCAATGAAACAAATACGTGGTTTTTGGAAGTGGTATTCATTAGTTTGTAGGCGCTAGAGAATATCATCCCCCTTCTTTCAACTATGCATCTACTTGCAGCATATCTTCATCAGTACATGTGCACTTGAAAATTCTAGGAGCATCCAGGAACAGAAAACATTGTTTTAGACTTGCTTAATTGAAACTCCACAAATGTCGTGCCTTAATAAATAAAATTACTCTTTCCCCTTCCCATCTTCCAAATCATTGCTTGTTGCAGAACAAAGTCACATTACTAGTTCTTCCATTATTGCATATCTTGGAATTTAAATTAATTAAAGGAATGACCCCAAAGAAAATCCTGAAATCCTCGAAGGTTGTCTAGTTTCTCCAAATTTCACCTCTTTGCATTTTGTCTTTGTTCCATGTTGGTAAAAACTATTTTAGCATCACCCTAAGCTCTCCTGCACCTCCTTAAACCTTTCTTTGGATAGAGCGTTGTTTTCCTTTTAAAGCACTTCTCCATTGCATGTACACAAAGAATAAAAGTATAAGTTGTCAACAAAGCAGGCAATTAAAATAAGACCTGTTAACTATCAAGAGAAGATTTTACAAAGCAAGAAATAAAGTAGAAAATGCAGGCGTCAAAATGATTGACCAGCCTTTACCTGAGAATTGACTATACCTAAATATGTACAGAAAAGGTGCTACACGATGGTAGAAAGGCATTGGAATCTTATTAAAATAACCCAAGAAAAATCTGTTTATGCAGTGCTGGAGATATAAACTACAATGGTTAGAAAAACAGAATTCAGGGGCGCCTAGGTGGCTCAGTTGGTTAAGCATCTGACTTCGGCTCAGGTCATGATCTCACGTTTGTGAGTTCAAGCCTTGCATCAGACTATGTGCTGACAGCTCAGAGCCTGGAGACTGCTTCAGATTCTGGGTCTCCCTCTCTTTATGCCCCTCCCCTGCTTGTGCTCTGTGTCTCTCTCAAAAATCAACAAACATTAAAAACAAAACAAACAAACAAAAAAAAACAAAGAAAGACAGAAGTTCAGAGTCCCCTGAGTGGTTAAGCGTCTGACTTCAGCTCAGGTCATGATCTCGTGGTTCATGAGTTCAAGCCCCATATCGTGCTCTGTGCTCACAGCTTGGAGCCTGGATCCTATTTCAGATTCTGTGTCTCCCTCTCTATCTCTGCCCCTCGCTGCTCATGCTCTCTCTCTCTCTCTCTCTCTCTCTCTCAAAAATACAATAAAACATTTAAAAAAAAAAAGAAAGAAATTCCGATTAGACCAATAACAAGTAAGGAGATTGAATCAGTAATCAAAAACATCCCCCCAAAAAAGATTCCAGGACCAGATGGCTGTATGATTAATTTTACCAAATATTTAAAGAAGAATTAGGGGCACCTGGGTGGTTCAGTCAGTTAAGCATCTGACTTCAGCTCAGACCATGATCTTGGGGCTTGTGGATTCAAGCCCCACATTGGGCTCCATGCTGACAGTGTGGAGCCTGCTTGGGATTCTCTCTCTCCCTCTTTGCCCCTCCCTCACTCACACTTTCTTTCTCTCTCAAAAATAAATAAATAAACTTAAAACAAAAAGAATTAATGCCAGTCCTTCTCAAACTCTTCTAAGAATCTGAAGGAAGAGAACACTTCTAAGCTCATGTTACAAGGCCAGCATTACCCTGATACCAAAGCCAAAGCCAGATACAAGAAAAGAAACCTACAGGCCATTATTCCTGATGAAGATAGATGCCAAATCCTCCAGAAAATACTAGCAAATTGAATTTATCAACACATTAAAAGGATCTTATACACTGATTAAGTAGGATCTATTCCTGGGATACAAGGTTGGTTCAACAATAGGCAAATCAATAAATGTGACACATCACATTAATAGAATGAAACATAAAAATCACATGATCATCTCAATAGATGCAGAAGAAGTATTTGACAAAATTCAATATCCTTTCATGATAAAAATCCTCGACAAAATAGGTACAGAAGGAATGTACCTCAACGTAACGAAAGACATATATGCCAGTCCCACAGCTAACATCGTACTTAATGGGGAAAGATTGAAAGCTTTTCCTCCAAGATCAGGAAAACAGTGCCCACTTTCACCCGTTCTATCCAACATAGGACTGGGAACCCTAGCCAGAGCAATTAGTCAAGAAAAAGAAATAAAGGACATCCAAATAGGAAAGAAAGATTTCTCATATAAGTGAAATTGCAGATGATATGGTTTTATATAAAGAAAACACTAAAGATTCTATGAAAAAATTGTTGGAGCTAATAAATGAATTCAGTAAATTTGCAGGATACAGAACAACATACCAAAATCAGTTATGTTTCTAGACACTGACAATGAACTATCTGAAAAAGAAATTAAGAAAACCACCCTACTTACATTATGATCAAAAATAATAAAATACTTAGCAATAAATTTGACTAAGAAAGTGAAAGATCTATGTACTCTGAGAACTAGAAAACACTGATGAAAGAAATTAAACAAAAAAAGATATTCTGTGTTCATGGATTAAAATAATTCATATTGCTAAAATATTTATACTATTTTAGCAATCTATAGATTCAATTCATTCCCTATCAAAATTCCAATGGCATTCTTCATGGAAATAGAAAACAGTCCTAACACTTATATGGAATTTAAGTGGAACCTGAATGACCAAAAGCATTCTTGAGAAAAAAAAGAACAAAGCTAGAGCCATCACACTTCTGATTTGAAACTATATTATAAAGCTATAGTAATCCAAACAGTGTGGTACTGCTATAAAAACAGACATAAACAACAATGGAATAAAGGGTCCAGAAATAAACCTACACATGATATGGTCAACTAATCTTTGACAAAGATGCCCAGAGTACACAATGTGGAAAGGGTAGTCTCTTCAATCAATGGTGTTGGGAAAACTGGTATCCACATGTAAAAGAATGAAATTGGATCCTTATCTTACATCAAATTAACTCAAAATGAATTAAAGGCTTAAATGTGATACCTGAAATTGTAAAACTCCTAGAAGAAAACATAAGGGAAAATCTTCTGGAAAATCTGTCTTGGCAATGATTTTTTTTTTGGAAACAACACCACAGGCATGGGCAATAAAGCAAAATTAAACAAGTGGGATATATAGAACCCAAAAGCTTCTGTACAGAAAAGGAAACAATCAACAAAATGAAAAGCAAAGCAATGGAATGGGAGAAAATATTTTAAAACCACATATCCAGTAAGATGTTAATATCCAAAATATGTAAGGAACTCCTACAACTTAATAGCAAAAAATAAGTAATCCAATTTAAAAATGGGCAAAAGCGTGAATAGACATTTCCTCGTGGAAGACAGGCAAATGACCAACAGGCATATGAAAAGGTGCTCAACAACACGAATCATCAGGGAAATGCAGATCAAAACCACAGTGCAATATCACCTCACACTAGTTAGAATGGCTATTATCAAAAAGACAAGAGATGGGGTGCTGGGTGGCTCAGTTCAGTTAAGCGTCTGACTCTTGATTTCCACTCACGTCATGATCTCACAGTTTGTGAGATCAAGCCCTGTGTTGGGCTCTGCACTGACAGTGCAGAACCTGCTTGAGATTCTCTCTCTGCCCCTCTCCCACTTGCTCTCTCTCTTTCTCTCTCTCTCTCTCAAAATAAATAAATAAACATTTAAAAGAAAAAGACCACAGATAACAAGTATTAGTGAGGATGTGGATAGAAGGAATCTTTGTGTACTGTTGGTAGGAATGTAAATTATTCCAGCCATTATGGAACACAGTACCGAAGTTCCATAAAAAACTTAAAATAGAACCTCCATATGTCCTAGTAATCTCACTTCCAGATATAATCAGTAGTCTGAAATTTACATATTCAAAGGAAATGAAATTAGTATCTCAAAGGCAAATCTGCACTGCCATGTTCATTTCAGCATTATTCATAGTAGCCAAGATATGGCAACGAAGTCAGTGCCCATCAGTGGATGAATAAAGAAAATACAGTCTGTGTATTTACAATGGAATATTATTCAGCTTCGAAAAAAAGGAGATCCTGCCATTCAGTACAACGTGGATGAACCCCGAGGATATTATGCTAAGTGAAATAAGCCAGACACAGAAAGACAAATAATGATCTCATTTATATGTGAAATTTTAAAAAGTCAAACCCACAGAACCAGAGAACAGATTGGTGATTACCAGGGGCTAAGGGTGTGGCAAAAATGGGGAGATGTTGGTCAAAGGGTACAACCTTTCAGTTATAGGATCAATAACTTCTGAGGATCTAATAGCATGGTGACAATCTCTTGGTGACAAGAGAGTAGATCTTCAATGATTTCACTACACACAAAAACATTGTAACTCTGTGAGGTGATGGATTTGTTAATTAACTTCATTGTGGTAATTATTTCACAATGTATATGTATGTTAAATCATCACATTGTATACCTTAAATATATACAATTTTTGTATTTCAGTTATACCTCAGTGAAGCTGGGAAAACTTAAATAACATGCTTATACTAAGCTAATTGATACTGAAACTAGATATTTTTAATGTTAAATGTTTTATACTATTTTTAAGTGTTTACATTACATGTTATAAGCATCACATATGTCTACATTCTATTTAATCACCTTACTTCACTCACTGAAATCATTTATAATTCTTTAAATTCCACTTTTAGCAAGTCATGTAAATAGAATTTGAACATGAGAAAATTAAAATATTGAAAAGCACCTAATTGTTTTTATTTTATTTTATTTTTCAGGGAACAGAATAGTTTTATTTTATTTCTGTTGTATCATTTTTTATGAATTTCTTTTTTATTCAAGTATAAATAACAGGCAATGTTATATCAGTTTCAGGTATACAATATAATGATTTAACAATTCAAAAACATTTCTCAATGTTCATCAAGATAAGTGTTCTCTTAATCCCCTTTGTCTATTTCACCCATCCCCCAGCCACCTCCACTCTGGCAACCACTAATTTGTTTCTATATTTAAGAGCGTAGGGGCACCCGGGTGGCTCAGTCAATTAAGCATCCGACTTCAGCTCAGGTCATGATCTTGCGGTTTGTGAGTTCGAGTCCCACATTGGGCTCTGTGCTGACAGCTCACAGCCTGGAGCCTGTTTTGGATTCTGTGTGTGTGTCTCTCTCTCCCCCCCGTCCCCAGCTCACACTCTGTCTCTGTCACTCTCTAAAATAAATAAATGTTAAAAAAAAAGAGCATGGGTTGTTAGTCTTTTTTTCTTTGCTTGTTTGTTTTGTTTTTTTCAGTTCCATGTATAAGTGAAATCATATGGTATTTGTCTTTCTCTGACTTTTTTTCACTGAGGATTATACCCTCTAGGTTCATCTATGTTGTTACAAATGGCAAGATTTCATTCTTTTTCAATGGCCGAGTAATAGTCCCTCTTCCTTATCCATTCATCTGTGGATAGACATTTAGGTTGCTTCTGTATCTCGGCTATTGTATGTAATACTGCAGTAAACCTAGGGGTCCATACATATTTTTGAGTTAGTGTTTTAATTTTCTTTGGGTAAATTCTCAGCAGTAGAATTACTGTGTCATATGGTAATTCTATTTCTAATTTTTGAGGGACCTTACTGTTTTCTACAATGGCTGCACCAACTGATTTTCTGTCTGGATGATCTGTCCATCGACATAAGTGGGGTGTTAAAGTGCCCTACTATTATGGTATTACTATCAATTTCCTCCTTTATGTCTGTTAATAATTATGTATTTAGGTTCTCCCATGTTGGCTGCATAAATATTTGTAATTGTTATATCCTCTTGTTGAGTTGTTCCCTTCATCATTATATAGTATCCTTCTTTGTCTCTTTCTGTTTCTTTAAAGTTATTTATTTTGAGAGAGCACGTGCACATAAGCAGGAGAAGAGGAGAGAGAGAGGGAGAGAGAGAATCCCAAGCATCACGGGGCTTGATCCCACAAACTGTGAAATCCTGACCTGAGCCAAGATCAAGAGTTGGATGCTTCATTGACTGAGCCACTCAGGTGCCCTCTTCTTTGCCTCTTGTTACAATCTTTGTTTTAAGGTCTCTTTTGTCCAATATAAGCATTGCTACCTCAGCTTTTTTTTTCCCACTTCCATTTGCATGGTAAATGTTTTCCCATCCCTTTATTTTCAATGTACATGTGTCTTTAGGTCTGAAGTGCGTCTCCTGTAGGCACCATATAGACACATCTTGCTTTTTTATCCCTTCAATCACCCTATCTCTTTTGATTAGAGCATTTAGTCCATTTACATTCAAAGTAGTTATTGACAGATATATATTTATTGCCATTTTGTTACTTGTTTTTCAGTTGTTTTAGTAGTTCTTTATTCCTTTCTTCTCTTGCTTTCTTCTCTTGTGGTTTGATGGCCTTCTTGGTGATATGCTTGGATTCCTTTCTCTATTTTTTGCGTATCTATTACAAGTTTTTTTTTAATGTTTATTTATTTTTGAGAGAGAGGGAGAGACAGAGCGTGAAGAGGGGAGGAGCAGAGAGATAGGAAGACAGAATCAGAAGCAGGCTCCAGGCTCCGAGCTGTCAGCACAGAGCCCGACCCGGGGCTCGAACCCGCAGACCGCGAGATCATGACCTGAGCCGAAGTCAGACGCCCAACTGACTGAGCCACCCAGGTGCCCCTCTATTACAAGTTTTTGATTTGTGGTTACCATTAGGCTCATATATAACATCTTATGCATATAGCAGTCTATATTAAGTAGATGGTCACTTAAGTTTGAACCCATTGTAAAAAATGATGGTTAGATGCCACTGAAGTAGATGGAAATGCCTTAACCGTATGCATGTTGTCTAGCCTGAGGGCCTCCTCCATTCTTGTCTAAGGGAGTGCTAACCTTCTCTCCTTTCATACAACACTGAAACCATATTTTTAAATAGGATTGTTTATTTGCAGAATCTAACCTCATTTCCATACATCACACTAATACTCGGTTACATTGCATGAAGGGTATAATGGTAAATAAGGTAAAAAATATGGCAAGCACTTGTGAAGTGACTTGATTTATAATTTATAATAATTGTGATAGTAATATCAATAATAATAATACCAATCATGTTGTAAGAGAAATTGGAAACCATCCCTCTTCTAATGGTGGGAAACTCTGAATAAAAAGGATGATATTGAGGGACGCCTGGGTGGCTCAGTTGGTTAAGCATCTGGCTTCGGCCCAGGTCATGATCTCACAGTTTGTGAGTTCAAGCCCCACCTCAAGCTCTCTGCTGTCAGCATGGAGCCCACTTTGGATCCTCTGTCTCCCTGTCTTTCTGCCTCTCCCTCAGTTGCTCTTTCACTCTCTCTCTCTCTCTCTCTCTCTCTCTCTCTCTGTCTCTCTCAAACATAAATAAACATATATAGATTTTTTTAAAAAAAAGATGATATTGAGATTTGCACTTGTGATAGCCAGGCAACACCCTTGTGTATCTCATAAGATTGGCTTGTGCAGCCAATAAAATATGGTAGAACTAATGGCATGTCACTTCTGAAATGACGTTATGAAAGACATTGTAGCTCTCTCTCTCTCTCTCTCTCTCTCTGTTTCTCTTTCTCTCTCACAGTACTTACTCTGGGGGAAGTCCTATGCCATAAAGTAAACAACTGTATGAGAAGGTCTGTCTCTTGAGGAACCAAAGAATCTTCCCCAAATCCAGGTCTGTGGACTTAGAAGTGAATTCGCCAAGCTCACTCAAGTCTTCAGATGATTGTCGCCCTGGTGGGCTTCTTGTCTGCAACCTCCTGAGAGACCTGAGCCAGAACCTCCCAGCTAAGCTGCTCCCAGATTATTGACACTCAGAAACTTCATGACATGATCATCTGCTAATTTAGGGGTAATTTGTTACACAGCAATAGGTAACTAATACAGGATTTGGTAACCGGAAGTGCGGCGATGCTGTAACACACACCTAAAACACATGAGTGGCTTTGGGAAAATAATAGTGTTTTCCAGCGTTCTGTTTTCAGTTCAAATGTTCTTACTCTACACGCTCTTTTCTTCGTGATCTCATCTACCCTCCCGGATTTAACGCTAATCTACGTATGGCTGACTCCGAAACCTGTATTTCCAGTGTAGATGCTTCGTCTGAATTCCTTGCTCCTCTTGCCAACTTCCTACCTAGCGTTTCTACACAAACTTCCAATAAGCACCTATAGCTAAGCATGGCATTTATGGAACTTATCATCTCTGCTTCCCAGGTCAGCTCCTTGTCCTATATACTTTGTCTCAGATTGGGACACATTCTCCTCAGTCACCCATTCTAGAAACCTAGTTTTTTTTTTTCATGTTCCACATTTAAACTCGTATCCCGCTGATTTAAAGTCTTAAGTATTTCCTAGATTTGCACACTTTGCACATCCCTTCTAAATAAGTCTTCCCTACTTTCTTCTCTCATCGGAATGATCGCAACTGTCATCTAACTGGATGTACTGGCTCCAAGCTTGCTCCTGTAAAATCCATTTTCCACCCAATAGCCAGTATTATGTTTCTAAATTGCATATATGATCGTCTTATCCTTTGCTTAAACCCTTTCAGTGGATATTTATGTCCCTCTGGATAGAGTCCAAATCCCTCACTGTGTTTGAAACGGTTCCTGTGGTCTTACCCTTAACTATATTCCCAGATTAACTTATTGCTTACCTATCTCTCAGTGCACACTTGAACAAAAGTGGCTTTTATATTTTTTCCAGCACAGGACTTTTTTGCCATTATGCTTTTGTATATATTTCCTCTACTTAAAATGTCATTGCCTAAACTTTCAGTGTAGTTTACTCCCCTTCTTTTAGGAATAAGGTATAATAATGTCCTCTGGGTAACTACAGTGCATCTCTTTTCCAGAATGGTTTCTGTAGCCCTCCCTGACCCTCTCATAGTCCCTGGAGCACATCTTATCATAATACAATTTTTCTTTTATTAAAATTGTCTGTTTTCATGAATAGCTCCATAACAAGGCTATACTCCTTAAGGATAGGGCTTATGTCTTAATTATCTTTTATTCCAAAGGCCTAATGCTGTGACTGGCACAATATAATTTTGTTTCTTGAATAATACCATCAGGAGTTGACAACTGGTTAGAGGTTATAAGCTGAGGGAAATGCTAGACAAGGGTAAAAGATGATTCAAGATGAAATTGGAATCAGTGATTCTCAAACCTTATTATTGATAAAAATCAACTGGTAAACTCGTTAAAATGCAGATTGCCTAACCTCACCCCTACATATTTCGCATTCCTCAAATCTAAGATAAGCCCCAGGAATCTGCATTTTTAGCAAACACCCAAGTCACTCTGATGCTGAGGTTTTCTGCCCAACTATTTGGGAAACATTGGTTTAAAAAATGAAGTTTGAGGGGCGTGTGTGTGGCTCAGTTGGTTGAGTGTCCATCTCTTGATTTGGGCTCAGGTCATGGTCCCAGGGTCGTGCAATCGAGCCCCAGGTCTGGCTCTGTGCTAAGCATAGAGCCTGCTTAAGATTCTCTTTCTTTCTCTTTCTCCCTCTGCCCCTCTCCCCCGGTCATGTGCTAGCTTGCTCTCTCTCTCACTCTCTCTCTCTCTCTCAAAAAAAATAGATCTTAACAAAAAACAGAAAATGAATTTTTAAAGGAATTTAATGTCTCCGTACTTTTATCACATACATCCATTTTTCTTATCTATTGTTTTAGGTTTTGTGGCATCTAAATAAACTTTATTGCATTTAAACACCATTCTGTCATTTCAAATATTGCATACAAAATTAAACCCCACCTTCTACTAGGAGTTCCAAAACCAAGTAAGTTTCACCTCTTCTAAATGACTAATATGGGTCTGCAGTTCACAAATAAGTCACAAAGAAAGGGCTGTCATAAACACATGTTGGGGAAATCAAATCCAGACCGTCTATAGTAATTCATGTTTGAATATTAGCCTCTTTGCTATGCTACCAACATTACTTAAAGTAAGGAGACTAAATGCCGTTCACAGAAGGTCTAATCACACATGGATTTTTTCAAGCTTAAGTAATCTGTTTCTTGCTGAGATTTCAGGAAATCTAAAAATCATCAAATACACAGAGACAAGGTCTTCAACAACAGCTATTTTAGAGTAATAATTTAGTTGAGAATAAACTCAGTTAGAAAGATCCTTGTACTCAAGTGCCTGTCCAGTTGAACTCATGTCAATTTTATTTATATATGAGCAAAGTTCATTTCTAAGATGTGTCGGGGGGGGGGGGTATTACTTCGATGCCTTTTGAAAATAGCATGGCCCCAATGTTATTGAATGGAAATGGAATAAAATATATATTCCATATTATGCTCAATAGATATTTAGAAGAAATCATTTCTGCTGAGGAGCAATTATATTCATATGCATGGAAATTAATAAGTTAAGCTGTATGTATTTGCAGTCAACTTATTAAAAAATCTCTTAACAACGAGAACATTAAGTAACACAGCTAGTTATTTTCAATATTGGAAAGCATAATATTGATAGAAATTTTCATTGTACTCCTCAGAACTAGACACTGAACAAACAAAAAACTGGTTATTTGCTTTGGGATACCTTGTCTGAAATTAGGATACATTGTTATCACACACTTGTCCTTTAGTTAAGACTTCAAGTACTGAAACATCAGGTTTCTTTTATGCTGACCTAGTTAACAAAAGAAGGGACTAGAATATTATTCCACTAAAAATTCAGAATCTTAAATAGAATCAAAGTTGCTTTTATTTCAAAGAAAACAATTGTGATATATAGACTGATGGATTGAAGACCATGAAAATAAAGGTAAATAAATCTATCATAAATAAATCCAATAACCAAATACAAACACAAAAAGAAAATGGAGAAAAAACTAGATCTCCCAAAAGTCTGGGAAATAAAAATTGTAGGTGAATGAAAGCTTAGAAAGTATCCATGAAAATGATTATTTTCTAGGAACTATCAATTACCAAATTGATTATGTAAAGATAGAAAATCTGAAAAGACCAAAAACAAGAAAGACATTTTTTAAGTGTAAAAATAAATTAGTTCCTAAAAGACTGAGCTAAGAAAGATTTGCCTATGAGTCATTTCATTTCTTCAAAGAATATTTTCCTATGTTATTAATGTGTTTCAGAGCATAAGGAAAGAAGGAGATTAACCCAATAAATCCTATAGAACTAGTATAACCCTGTTTTTAAAAAATTTTTTAAATTTTTTATATTTATTTATTTTTGAGACAGAGAGAGATAGAGCATGAACAGGGGAGGGGCAGAGAGAGAGGGAGACACAGAATCCGAAGCAGGCCCCAGGTTCTGAGCTCTCAGCCCAGAGCCCGACGCGGGGCTCAAACCCATGAACCGTAAGATCATGACCTGAGCCGAAATCAGATGCTTAGCCGATTGAGCCACCCAGGCACCCCAACCCTGATAAAAATTTTAAGAAACATAGAAAAGATCGTTTAAATTATAGCTGGATCTTATTTATGCTCACGCAAAATAGAGATGCATGAATACAATATAAAATACTGGCAACTGGATTTAGCAGTATACTGAAAATATTATATATTGTCCTTGGATTATTTATTCAGATTGTAGAAATTGTTCAGTATTTGGAAAAACCAATCATATAATTCATAACATCAATAACAGATGAAAAGTAACAGCAATGTAATTGATACTGAAAAGAAACCAGGTTGAGGAAATTTTCTAGTTTGTTTAGTATTTTTATCATAAATCCCAGAGCTAACATACTTATTGGTGAAAGACTAAAAATTTTCCCTCAGGAAATAAGACAAGGATGTCTACTTTTCTCCAACTCTACATTGTACTGGAGACTTTAGCCAGGGACATTCAGCCATAAAATGAAATAAAGCTATCTAGTTTGCAAAGGAAGAAATAAGAAAACTATCTCTGTTTGAAGATAAGATGATCTCGTACATAGAAAACCCTAAGTAACACACACACACACACAGAGAGAGAGAGAGAGAGAGAGTTTCTTAGAGCTAATAAGCAAGTTCAACAAGGTTGCAGATATAACAGAAAAATACAAAAATCAGTGTTACTTCTACACACTTTCAATGAATGATCAGAAGAAGAAATTAAGGAAAGAAGTACATTTTGAAAGACATCAAAAAGAATCCAAAGAAGTACAACACTTGTACACTGAAAATTACAAAATGTTGTGGAAAGAAATTGAATAAGATCTAAATGAATGAACAGACATCTTTTATCCATGGAGGCAAACACTTAATGTTGACAGAGTGGCAACGCTCAAATTGATCTACAGATGCAATGCAATCTCTACTAAAATTCGAGCACCCTTTTTTGCAGAAATTGACGAACGAATCCTAAAATTTATATGGAAATTGATGGGACCCTGAATAGCCAAAATAATCCTGAAAAAGAATAACATAGTTGAAGGACTCACAGTTTTCACTTTCAAAAACTTCCAGAAACCTGCAGTAATAAAAACAGTGTGGTACTGGAATCACAGTAGACATATAGATCAATTGGATGGAATTGAGAGTACAAGAATAAACCGTCACATTTACAGTCAAATGCTTTTCAATAGAGTGTCAAGACCTTTCAGTAAGGAAATGTGTCTTTTCAACAAATGATGCTGGGACAATTAGATATCTACGTTTACACTGTATACAAAAATCAATTCAGAACGAATAGAAGACCTACATATGAAAGCTAAAACTATAAACCTGTTAAAAGAAAACATAGGTGTACATTTTCATCACCTTGGGTTAGTTAGACAAATATTTCTTAGGTAACACATTAGAAGGACAAGACATAAATGAAAAGAAAACATAAATTAGATTTCAGCAGAACTAAAAACTTTTTGCTTCAAAGGACATCATCACCAGTAAAATGAAAAGACCACTCTCAGAATTGTAGAAAATAGTTGCAAATTCTAAATCTTATTGATGAGGGATTTTTATCCAGAATATATGACCAACTGTTCCAACTCAAAAAGAAAAAGACAAATACGCTGCTTTTAAAAATTAGAAAAGGCTCTAAACAGCTATTTCTCCAAAGGAGATCTAGAAATGTGTAATAAATGAAAAGATGTGCAACATTACTAGTCATTAGGGAAATGCAAATCAAAGCCACAATGAGATAGCACTCCACATCTCCTAAGATGGAGATATGCAAACAGACAGATAATAACAAGTATTGTCAAGCTTGTGGACAAATGGGAACTCACATACACTGGTTGTGGGGATGCGATATGGTGAAACTGTGATGGAAAACAATTTGGTTATTCCTCCGTAAGTTAAATATGTGTATCAGTGTATGAATCAGCAATTCCACTCCAAGGTATATGCCCAAGGAATTGAAAACCTGTGTTCAAGCAAAAACTTAAACAAGAATGTTCAGAGTAACATTATTCATGTATCAAAAAAAAAATGGAAACAACTCAAATGTTTATGAACTGATGCATGGTAAACAAAAAGTGGCATATCTATATAATGGAATATTATTTGGCAATAAAAAGGAATAACAATGAAGGAATGATAGAACATGGACAAACTTTGGAAACACAATGCTAAGTGAAAGAAGTCAGACCCAAAAAGTTCACATCTATCCATATAGTATCCATTTATATGAAATTTCCGTAATAGGCACATCCACAGTGAGAAAAAGCAGATTAATGGTTGCTGGAGTTTGGAAGGAGGTGGGAATGGAAAATGACTGCTAATGGGTACAGGGTCTCTTTGGCGGGATGATAAACATGTTCTAAAATTGATCATGGTGATGATTGCACAACTGTAAATATGCTAAAAACCATTGAACTGTAGGCTTTAAGTGGGTAAATCATACGGTATGTAAGTTATATTTTAATAAAGCTGGTAAAAATAACATATATAGACATCTTTTCATATCATCAGATCTCTTTTAAAACATAACTTAATGGCTTCTTCGTGTCTCCGTTATGTAAATATATAGCATTTATTTAACTACTTTCCTGTTGTTGAATATTTTAAGTTTTGATTTTTTCAATATTATAACGAGTGTTTCACTGAGCATTGCGGTAGTTAGAAACTTGCATACGTCCTCTCTTATTTCCCTAGGATAATTTCCTAGAAGAAGAATTGCTAGTCTAAATACTATACACATTTTTGACTTTGGGTAGACATTGACAAATCACTTTCCACAGTGGTTATCTCACTTATCATGGCCGTGTGTTGTTACGTGAAAATGCCAAGTTCCATGCACCATACCCAATGCTGGGTATTTTGTTCTACCACCACTTTTTAGTTCCCTCTTCTTTGTCCTCCTTCTCATCTCCATTCTTCTTAACATTAAAACGTATGTTACTTTCATGTACTCTTTTTAGTACTAATTGTTGAATCAGTGATGACTTTTAGGAACTTCACCAGTGACATGCTCTAGGACTTAATCTTAACATATTTCCTTTTTATCGTGATATTCAGAACACTGATCAAGTCATAAAAGACTGACTTATCATATATTCAGATGGCATGCAGCTAAGAGGAACAACAGCTGTGTGTCGCACATTCTCAATTTGTTTGCTACTTTAGTCCTCATAACATCTCTACGTGGCGGCATCATTATCACTTAAGAATGAAAAACTTGATACTCGGAGAGGTAAAATCACTTAATAGGGTGGCATAGTTTTATATTTTGGATACTAACCCTTTATCAGATATGTCATTTGCAAATATCTTCTCCCGTTCCGTAGGTTGCCTTTTAGTTTTGTTGATTGTTTCCTTTGCTGTGTGGAAGCTTTTTATTTTGATGAGGTCCCAATAGTTTAGTGTTGCTTTTGTTTCCCTTGCCTCAGGAGACATATCTTGTAAGAAGTTGCTGCAGCCAATGTCAAAGAGGTTACTGCCCGTGTTCTCTAGGATTTTAATGGTTTCATGTCTCACATTTAGGTTTTGGATTTACTTTTGTGTATGGCATAAGAAAGTCATCTGATTTCACTCTTCTGCATGTTGCTGTCCAGTTTTCCCAGCACCATTTGTCGGATATTCTTTCCTGCTTTGTTGAAGATTAACTGACTATATAGTTATGGGTTCATTTCTTGGTTTTCTATTCTGTTCCATTGAACTATGTGTCTGTTTTTTTGTGCGAGTACCATACTGTTTTGATCACTACAGCTTTGTAATATAACTTGAAGTCCGGAAGTGTGATGCCTCTAGCTTTGCTTTTCTTTTTCGAGATTGCTTTGGCTATTCAGGGTCTTTTGTGGTTCCATACAAATTTTAGGATTGTTTGTTCTAGCTCTGTGAAAAATGCTGTTGGCATTTTGTGTAGATTGCTTTGGGTAGTATAAACATTTTTACAATATTTGTTCTTCTGATTCATGAGCACGGAGTGTCTTTCCATTTCTTTGTGTTGTCTTCCATGTCTTTCATCAGCGTTTTATAATTTTCAGAGCACAGGTCTTTCACCTCTTTGTTTAGGTTTATTCCTTGGTATCTTATTGTTTTTGGTGCAGTTGTAAATGGGTTGATTCTTTAATTTCTATTTCTGCTGCTTCATTATTCATGTATAGAAATGCAACATATTTCTATACATTGATTTTTATATCCTGTGACTTCACTGAATTTGTGTATCAGTTCTAGCAGGTTTTTGGTGGACTGTTTTGGGTTTTCTGTATAGAGTATCCTGTCATCTGCAAATAGTGAAAGTTTCACTTTTTCTTTGCTGAATGGATGCCTTTTATTTCTTTTTGTTGTCTGATTGCTAAGGCTAAGACTTTCAGTACTTTATACTATGAGAATGGACATCACTAATTTGTTTCTGACTGTAGAGGAAAAGCTCTCAGTTTTTCCCCTTTGAGGATGATATTAGCTGTGAGTTTTTCATATATGGCCTTTATTATATTGAGGTATGTTCCCTGTAAACCTACTTTGTTGAGGGTTTTTTTTTTTTTATCATGAATGGATATTATACTTTGTCAAATGCTTTTTCTGCATTGATTGAAACGATCATATGGTTCTTATCCTTTCTTTTATTAATGTGATGTATCATGTTGATTGATTTGTGAATATTGAAACCACCCTTGCAGTCCAGGAATAAATCACTCTTGATCATAGTGAATGATTCTTTTAATGTACTGTTGGATTCAGCTTGCTAGTATTTTCTTGAGAATTTTTGCATCCATGTTCATCAGGGATATTGGCCAGTAATTTTCTTTTTTAGTGGAGTCTTTATAGGGTGATATAGCTTTAATTGGTAGAACAAGGGCTTGAAACTCAGGTATTTTTGGTACATGGTTCCAAATGTACATGGTTCTAAAGCATGTACATTTTCTAGTACACTGCATTTCTTTTTTAGTTCAGCAATTATTCACTGACAACCTACTATGCTCCAGGTATGCTAGTGATGACAGATGTAGTGATACATAAAAATGATATGGTCACTACTCTAGTGGAAGTTATAGTCTTATGGAAACGCACAGCAATAACTAGTCAACAAGAAAAATGCATGGTAAATTTAGATAATGATATGTGATATGAAGAAAATAGAATAAGTTAATACTAGAGAGTAACCGGAGAAGAACATTAGCTAACGGGTCCCGATATACCTCTCTGAGGAGATTTGAGCTGACACTTGAAAAATAAGAACAAGTTAACTATCTGAAGAGCATGAGGAGGGATGTTCCAGGAAGAGGAAGTAATTGCAAGTACAAAAGCTTTGACACAGGAACAAACAGGATAATCTAGAAAGAGAACTAAGGGGTTGTAGACATTTGCAATTTGTTTTGGCAACACAGTGTCTTTAACACCACCCCCCCCTTTTTCTTTTGAGAAGTGTTCTCTTTATGAATTTTAGTGGGACACAAAGTGTGCCTCTTTCTTCAAGAGATTAAATACTAAGTATTTACCTTTCTGGCCTTTCTTGCAAAGCGTTCTTCACCAATCAGGCACAATTGTTTGAAATTTTGACTCAGGAAGTAGTGTCACAAGAGGGAGGGGAAGGGAATCTTTTTCTCTTTGGCAGTCATAATGGAAATTTCTTTGTGAGATCATTTCTGAAGATGATTTAGATTGTTGTTTCTGGAAACATAGCCTGGAGCCTGTTTCTCCAACCTTCCTCCCACCACTAGTGTTTTTAAAATTCATTTTAATAAGGTCCTTTTATTATTAAGTATTCAACATAAGCCTCTGTTGCTTCTAATTTAGAGCCCTAAATTATATAGCTGGTATTACTGAAGCATAATGGGAATGGGGATTAGTTTCAGGAGATTGTGGTTGGCAAAATAATGGCCTCAGAAAGATGTACACGTCCTAATTCTCAGAACCTGCAAATGTGTTACCTTACCTGACAAAAAGGACTATTCCCATATGATTAAGAATCTTGAGATAAGAAGACTATCATGGATTATTCTGGTGGTGCAAAGTAATCACATTAGTCCTTATAGAAGGGAAATAAGAGAGTCAGAGTAGGAAGAAGGAGATGTGAGGATGGAAAGAGGTCAGAGTGATGTGGGGCCATGAGCCAAGGAATGCAGATGAACTCTAGAAACTAGGAAAAAGGCAAGGAATAGATTCTCTCCTCAAGCCTCCAGACGGAATGGGGCCCTGCTAACCTATTTTATTTTATTTTTTTAATTTGAAGAGAGAGAGAGAGAGAGAGAGAGAGAGAGAGAGAGAGAGAGAGAGAGAGAGAAAACCCCAAGCAGGCTCCACGCTCAGTGCAGAGCCCAATGTGGGGCTCCATCCAACAACCCTGGGATCACAACCCAAGCTGAAATCACCCAGGTGCCCCCTTGCTAACCTGTTTTAGACTTCTGACCTTGAGAACTGTAAGAAAATACATGCGTGTCATTTTAAGTCGCCAAGTTTGTGGTAATTTGTTGCAGCAGCTACAGGAAACTAATGCAAAGAAGCCAGAAAGGAAAGCACAGTCAAGAGTTTAGATGTTAAGTATGATGTGAAACTATCGGAGAATTTTAAGCACGAAAGCCATATTATTGGATATATGACTTTAACATACTATAAAAACATAACTTTTGCTCCTGTATGGAGAAATTTACTGGCATAGGGCAAGGCCAGGGTGGATGAGGACGCTACAGTCTGCATTAGAGATGGTGGTAGCTTGGGCTTGTATTTTGGTGCCGGAGATGGAAATATTGAGTTGAGAGGGGAAAGATAAATACCTAAAATGTAAAAGGGAAATTGATGCTAAGCTCTCAGGAAAGACAGATTGCATCCAAGTATTGGCAGAGGGATTAGCTTTAGTTGAGAGAAACAGCTACTTTATTTTAACAGTAAGAGAGAAGTAAGGGAGGATGTGTGTGCATATGTATGCTTAATATCGAGCCCGCCCATCTGATGGTATTTTACTTTCTGAATATGAGGATGCCATCTTCTCAAAGTGAATACAATTAGCATAAAATATTTTCTTCTCGCCATAGACCAAGATACAAAATATTATACTCAGATTAAGTAACATCCATCTTGGGTTTAACCTGTCATTGATTATTAAGAGTTGACTATATAGTTCAAATCCTGGGCTGAGGTTATAGAAGCCAATTAAATTTGGAACACGATGGATGATTTACTGACTCCCAACACGAAGAGGCAAACAAATAAAACATGCCATTTGTGCTTAGTGGATACCACCAGGAATATAATATACCAACTGAAAATAAGTCTAATCCTGTTGAACTATGTGCTGTTCCAACTGTGTAGGCTTCTATGGTTATTTCTAAGAACTACAACATTAGAAGGATATCAACAAACTATAGTGCATTCAGAATAGGACAAGTAAGTGATAAAGTAGCTAGAAACCATTTCATGAGACACAGTTGGAGAAAGAGGGGATGAGTCACTAATACTAATTTTTATATATTTGAAAGGCTGGTATGTGAAAGAGTAAAAAATCACATTATTTGAATGGGAATGATAACAACACTGCCTAACGCAAAGAGTTCTTTTGGTAATTAAATGCATATGTTTATACATGCATATTATTATTTCTACTATTTTTAATATACCCTTATTGTTCTAGAGGGCAGAACCTGAACCAATAATGTTAGAACAAATCAAATATCAGCCAAGTATGAACATGAGTATTCTTGAATATCAGTGACAGGTGTATAAATATAGGCCATCCTGCCTGGTTAGATAGGGAGATCACCGCCATTGAAAGAGACCAGGCAGAGGGCAGCAGCCTTACCGCCGGGATCGTTCAGAGGACCTTGTCATTTTGAATGGAAAGTTAGGTGAAGATGATCACAGGCATCACATATACAACTCTGAGAATCTAAGATGTTTATGCTTTAGTTTTTCCTGAGAGTCATTAGATAAAGAACAAAAGAAACCTTTTTGTGCCATTGAGATAGCCATTAATTCTGTCCACCAAATACGTCGGGTTTTTCTTCTGAGCGCATGGTAGGATCATGATTGGGTGGGCTGTGTGACCAGCTCTGTCTGATGAGTGTGGACAGAGGTGACTGTGTCACCCCCACCCTTCCCTCTGGCACAGTGACAAGCAGTGTTACAAGACAGCTGTTCTTGACAACTTGGGAGACTGAGTAAGTGCAGTAACAGAGCCCCCGCTGTGGAACAGTGAGGGTTACCTCATCTGAGTGTGAAATAAACTTGGCTTAAGTCACTGGGACTTGGGGGTTGTTTGTCACCGCAGCATAACCTAGTCTACCTTGATGGGCGTGACCATATTGATTTGCCTAAGCTCTGCTCTAACAGATCAGTCGGCAGACCCTAAGAGGAAATTGAAATAATTAACATTTTTTTACACATCTGGCACAAACAACATTTCCACTCTTTTTTTTCCAACTGTTTGTTGTTGTTGTCGTTGTTGTTGTTGTTTAACTGATTTTACAAATGCTGTCCTCATCTGCTACTGCCCCACTGTCTCTTTTGGCTCTCACCTTGCCAGATAACACAACTTGTGTCCCAAATTGTGCGTTTCTCTTGTCTACCTGGGGACTTCTTGGAGGGTAAACCTATCTACTACCAACTCTGCCATTAAATTGCTTTATTACCTTGAAATTCTCGTATTTTCCTTGCTTGGTCTGGATTTCCTCATCTTTAAAAAAACAAAAAGAAAAGGCAAAGGAGGGAGTAGATTAGGTGATATTGTCACTTGTTAAAAATCGGATTCAGTTGTGCTTTTCCTCGGGAGCTAGGTTGGTGCTGTTACTTTCGAGGAACACATTTTTAAAGGAAGCAACGATTGTTTTATAAACTAAAGATACCAAAAAGAAAACCAAAGGAAGTAGTTAAGACCTAAGCGTCCTTGAAGATGTGTAGGTGAAGCCTAATGACAAGTTCAGAAGAAAAGTAGATGCTGTAGGATTGTATTTACTTCTCAGGAAACAGCGGGAACCATGCAGCGTATACAAAATGCCAGCTAACAACTGTTATTAATAAGGCTTTCACTATAAGTTTTCATATTTCTTTATAAAGGAAAGGTTAAGGATTAATAAGATATTATGCCTGTGGAATTACCTAGTGGAAGATATCAGCTCTAATACTATCAAAGTGTGAAGAAATGCCTCACAATATTATGATACCAGGAGAACAAGAACCACTTCCAGAAGCTTTAACTTTTCTGTGTCAATGCCTCTTGCTTCTTCTCCATTATTTCCATGCAGAGGCCTCGTAGAGTAGGCAAGTACCAGGTTGTCCAAAGGTCTTCCTTTTCTAAACTAGTGTTGCTCAGCTGTCTAAACCTAAACAAGAAAATTTACCTCATTGAGTTTTAATATCCTTATTTATAAAATGAAGATAATATTAACCTACCACACTTGTGAGAATGGTTGATATATATATATATATATATATATATATATATATATATATATATGAAATACACACAATCACACACTGAAAAGGAACAGAATTTACCATCCCAAAATATGTCTCTTTGGCATAAGGATTATTTTAGGCTATTTTTAAGAAACAGCAGACACAGGAGAAGCTCTGAAAACTGAACGAAAGTTACCCTTTTGTGAGGGATATTTACATTTATATGGGAAATTTCTATTTGTAAGGGTGTCTCCCTTTCTATACCAGGAAAAGAAGGAAGACTTAATCTCTAGAAACTCATAACAATGGAGGAAAAAAGAGACTCTTATCAGTGGAGAAGGCAAGGACTTAAATCTACACCTTACACCTATTTACTGTGCTTTTCCTGACAGCCTCCTATAACTGACTGCCCCCTACCCCTCAACATCATATTTTATCTTTAGTGAGAGACAGTATTTAAGGTGGTGGCTTGGGCCATTGGTGGGGGGGGTGGTGGTGCAGGTGGTTACTAAGTTTTCATGGAGATATGTAGGCTATATAAATGTTATTAAACTTCTGTTTCTTTTTCTCCTATGAATCTGTCATTTACATGGGGTGTCTCAGTCCCAGAACCTTAGAAAGGTAGAAGGAGAATTATTATTTGTCTCTCACCATACACATACAAATACGTACATACATAAATATACATATTATAATATACATTATAAAATTGTAAACCTAACATGTAGGATTATAAAATTCTACCTAACATGTACATAAACAGGTACATAAAATTGTACCTAACATGATGGATGATGGATGTAGTAAACAAGGCTGTAGATGATTTTGGTGTGCTGATCCATATCTCCATATTGCCTCACCTAGGAATTCTTTGTAGCTGCCGAATCTCTCTACTTTTGTGCCGTAGTGATAGCTGAGGATGAGAGGAATCTAGAATAAAGAGTAGAGAAGAGAAGGAGAAAATGAGTACCAGTTGCAGCCCCAAGATCTACTACAGTGACAATGATTGTAATTTGTTCACTAACATCTCATTTCTCAGTTTCCCCTAAGGAAGGCAGAACCATGGGAATCATGGAAAATGCTCCTAAAACATGCTTGGAGAAATGGATCTGTTTGGTGCATGGGGTGGACTGTAGGGGGAGGGGGTCCTGAAAACGTGCCTCTCAGATCTTATACTTTAGAGAGCATGATACACTGATGGCTTCAAGCCATTGTCCTTCTGGACCCCCCACTGCATGGCCACCAGGGTCTTACTACCCCATGGGCTTCACCCAGCCGATGATGGAGCGTGTTGGAGGTACTAAGGGAGGTCCGTTGTGGAAGGACATGGAACTCCTACAATGGGAAACTTTGGCTTGATGTTTCTCCATTCACCTGGCCAAATCACCCTTGGACTTTCTATGTAATCCAAGCCTTTTTCTACCCTTTCTACCCTCTTTCAAGTCACCTTGTTTCTTTCTCCTTCTAGAGGTATCAGACCTGGCTCACAGTCTGAAGGCTCTCCTCACCTCCTGCTTCCTCCCTAAGTAAACCTTCTGTGTACCTAATCGTGTCTTGGGATTCGGTTCTCAGCATGCCCAGATGCCACGGGGATGACTATAAAATACAGGAAGATGAATGACCTTAGGGACAGCTGTTGAACAATGGCGGTAGAAGTAAGAAGACAAAGACTATCTTCTCATATTTTGACACATACAGCAGTCACACTCCAGGGGTGACCCAGAGACTCCTAGGGTTGCCCATGAAACTTCCAGGCAGTCCAAGGTAAAAACTATTTTTTTTTACTGTGCTGAAATTTGTACTGATAGTATAAAATCAATGGTGGATTAGCTGCTGGTACCTTAGCACAGATCAAGGAAGTAGCATCAACTTGTACAGGTAGTCATTGTACATTTCACTGCCATGCACTCTCAGGTTTCTTGAAAACCAAGTTTCATCTAAGAAAGTTCTTGGGGCACCCGGGTGGCTCAGTCAGGTGAGCTTCTGACTCTTGATTTCGGCTCGGGCAAATGGTTCATGGGTTTGAGCCCCACATTGGGCTCCACAGTGACAGCACGGAGCCTGGTTGGGATTCTCTCCCTCTCTCTCTGGCCCTCCCCCACTCTCAGCCCCCCCCCCACACACACACACTCTCTCTCTCTCTCTCTCTCAAATAAAAACATTAATAAAAAAAAGTTACTCATTAGACAGTAAAGGTTATTCATTTAATTAATTCTCTACCCTTGAACATATGTTTTCACTATGCTATGTGACAGAATGGGAAGTACACATGAAGCACTTCGGAAAACACTGAAGTCAGATTGTGATCTTGAGGAGAACCATTTGTGAAATATTTTGAATTATAAACTAAACTACCTACTATATTTCAAGGAACACCACTTTTAACCTGTAGAATGAATGAGAGAAAAAAAAAACTGTGGTCATTCAGATGTAGTTATTTTACAGACATTTCCCCGAAAGTAAATGAAATGAACCTGCCACTTTGAGGAAAACAAATGACAGTAATTGCTCCCAATGTTAATATTTGATATTTGAAATCAAAATTAGACTTTTGGAATTTTTGTATCCACCACCATGAGTCTCATAGCTTCCCAGTACGTAAAGCCTTTTCTGGGGCGCCTGGGTGGCTCAGTCAGTTAAGCATCTGACTCTTGATTGATTTCGGGTCAGGTCATGATCTCACATTTCATGAGTTCGAGCCCCGTGTAGGGCTCTGTGCTGACAGTGTGGAGCCTGCTTGGGATTCTCTCTCTCTCTCTCTCTCTCTCTCTCCCTGCTCCTCTTCTCTGCTCACTTTCTCTCTCTCACTCTCTCTCTCTCTCTCTTTCTAAAACCAAAAACCAAAAAACAAACAAAGAAACTTTACAAAGCCTTTTCTGATGAGATGGCAGTGATATTAACAAATGTGAAATAGTATTTTTCAAATGCCCATGAAGACATTACAAAGTCATCCATGTGAAAATTCATTCAACATGCAAAATGTTTATCGATATGGTTTCAGAATTCACCTTACAATAATTACAATTATCTTTAAGAAATTCTTGTTGAGTTTTGTTGAAATATCAAAGAATATTCACAATTATTTGGGAAGGCAATTAAGCTACTTCGTTTTCCAATGAGATATTTGTTTGAGACTGAATTTTCTTCATATGCTCCAACCAAAACAGCATGTCACTACAGATTAAATGCAAAAGCAAATATGAAAATCCTGCTGTCTTCTATTATATTAGACATTAAACAGTTTTGCAAAAATGGAAAACAGTGATACTTACAGTGGTACATTATATTGCATTTTGAAAAATATTTTTTTAACTTACATGCATGATTTATGTTAACACACAATGGGTCTATTGTTGTTATATTTAGGTGAATTAATAGATAATTGTTTTATATTTTTTCAGCTTAATTTCTAATATGGTAAATACCAATTGACATAAACTCTTTACACGAAAACTCCTTAGAATCTTTGGGGTCTTTAACTATTATTAAAAATGCAAATGAGGGGCACCTGGGTGGCTCAGTCGGTTAAGCATCCGCCTTCAGCTCGGGTCACGATCTCACAGCTCGTGAGTTCGAGCCCCACGTCAGGCTCTGTGCTGACAGCTCGGAGACCAGAGCCTGCTTCGGATTCTGTGTCTCCCTCTTTCTGACCTTCCCCTGCTTGTACTCTGTCTCTCTCTGTCTCAAAAATATATAAACTTTAAAAAAAAATGAAATTGGCTTCCATACAAAGCAAGAAAATATTTTGAAAAAATACTCTCAATAAATATTCCGGAATCTATCTTATAAAATTGAAAATAGCCCCAGATAGAAATTTATCAACCAAAGAATCTTGACCGGAAGTTCCTTTTTGCATTCTGCCACTAACTGGCTGGACCTTCTTAGACAAACACCTTCCCCTGTCCTATGTTCTAATTTTCTCCTCTGTAAAATGAGGACACACGATGAATTGCACCCTAAAATCTCTTTCAGCCCTTTTTCTCTAAAACAGCCATCTCTACAAGCATCTATTATCTGGGAGACAGTGTGAGATGCTGGGAATACAAAGAATCTTCAGATTCTTTCTGTTCTTGAGAAGCAATTTAATTGGAAGGTTCACACAAGTCAAATGCTAATATACAGAACACCGAGTGGAAAGAAAAGTGAGGGTACTGACAGAGGGTATTACAGAATTTCACATCAGGAGCGATCTCTGAGGGTGAGGTTTTGGGGAAAGTCTCCGTGAGGGCTCATGGTAGGGCTTGAATATTTAAACGGCTTTGTATAAGAGAAGAATTGAAGAGACCTAGCAGCTGGTTGGAGCCAGTGATATTTATCAGGGAAATTTAGAGGTGGACTTAGAAGGAATCATATCATGGGCGGTTCAGAAGGCCAAGTTCGGGAGTGTAGATCACATTTTTTTGGGCAGAGGGAAGTTAATAGGGAAGTTATTACTAAGGGGAATAAGTTATTACTAAAGGGAATACAAGGATATATAAATTGCTACTCAACAATGAACTCAGGAGGTGGTATTTAAACTGGGATAAGAAGGAAAAAAATAATTTGAAAAGGTGAAGAATGGTATTTTAACCAAAGGAAATGCTGTGTATAAAAGCATAAAATGGCAAAAATACACTACATATTTGGGAAATGGAGAGTAGTCCATTATAGGCAGATAAAGAAGAGCATCATACACTGTAGTGACCGAGAAAGAAAGAAAGAAAGAAAGAAAGAAAGAAAGAAAGAAAGAAAGAAAAAGAAAAAGAAAGAGAAAAAGAAAGAAAGAAAGAAAGAAAGAAAGAAAGAAAGAAAGAAAGAAAGAAAGGATAGATGGGGATTAACTTAGGAGAGCTCAAACCAGCATGCCAAGGAATTCTGATGTTATTTTGTGACTGAAGGAAAATTTAAAGAATCTTAGAGAGTCACATGATCTGAACTGTTCTTTCGGAAACTCAAAATCCGAACAACCTTAGTTGCAATTTAAAGGGTAGTTTGGAGGGTGCCTGGTTGGCTCAGTGGGTTGAGCGTCCGACTCTTGATTTCAGCTCAGGTCATGATCTCAGGGTCATGGGATCGAGCCCCACATTAGGCTCCATGCTGAGCATGGAGCCTGCTTAAGATTTTCTCTCTCACCCTGCTCCTCTCTTGAGCATAGATTTTGCTTAAGATTCTCTCTCTCTCTCTCTCTCTCTCTCTCTCTCTCTCTCTCCCTCCCTCCCTCCCTCCCTCTCCCTCTGCCCCTCTGCCCCTCTCCCCCATTCATGAGCTCTCTGTCTCTCTCTGTAAAATAAGAAAATATATAAAAATAAAGGATGGTTTGGGGGAAAAAAACAATAAGAAAAGTGAGAATTCTTTTTTAAATTGCCCAGGTAAGAAACGATGAGAGACACCAGAGTAAAAGCAAGTCTGAAAGCAGCAAAATGTAACAATTCAAGACAGAAAGTTTATGCCAGAGTAAAACGGCAAGAGTAAATCTAGTGAAACAACAGTACTAAAAGTAATAGATACAAATTACTGTGCAATACTATGTACTAGAAACTGTGCTAGGAACTTTACATATATTATCTCATGTCATTCTTACAATTAAACCCTGACATAGGTCATTCCCATGTTTACTGGTGGGGGACATTGAGATCTCGAGAGATTAAAAAATTTGCTCACGGTCAGACAGCTCGTATGGAAAGAAATCGCAAATGTTACAGTATTTCTTCATTGCAAAGACTCGGTAACCACCTCACATGGATTTAGGTGCTCTATCTTCTGTGAACTTTGCACATACATACACGAATTTTATTGTTTTCTCGCCTGTCTACTCTCTGAACCTCCTGAGGAAAGCAATCGTATCTTTTTCTTTTTAATTCCAGTATAGTTAACATGCAGTATAATATTAGTTTCAGGTGTACAATATAATGATTCACACTTCCATATATCACCCGGTGCCCTCCTCCATCCCCATCACCTGTTCCACCCATCCCCCTGCCCCCCCCCCCCCCCGGTCTGGTAATCATCAGTTTGTTCTCTACAGTCTGTTTCTTGGTTTGTCACCCTCTCTCTTTTCTTTTCCTTTGCTCATTTTGGGTTGTTTGTTTCTTAAATTCCACCTGTGAGTGACATCGGATGGTAGCTGTCTTTCTCTGACTGACTGCTTTCACTTAGCATTATACTCTCTAGCTCCGTTCATGGTTGCACATGACAAGATTTCCTTCTTTTTAATGACTGAATACTATTCCATTGTGTATACACCACATCTTCGTTATCCGTTCATCTGTTGATGGACACTTGGACTCCTTCCATAATTTGGCTATTGTAAATAACGCTGTAATAAACATACGTGCGCATGTATCCTTTTGAATTAGTGTTTTTGTATTTGGGGGGCACATACCCAGTAGTGAAATTACTGGATGATATCTTTTCATCTTACCTTGAACATTTAATGTGTTTTTCAGCCCATAGTGGACAACAATAATTTTTTTCAGTTATTTTTAACTTTTTATTGTGGCAAAATACACATAATGTAAAATTTACCATTTTAACTATGTTTAACTGTACAGCTCAGTAGTGGTAAATATATTCACATTACTGTCCAGAAAAATCCCATACTCATTAATCCCATACTCATTTGCTCTTACCTCAGCCCTTGGCAACGACCATGCTACTTTTTGTCTCTACGAATTTGACCACTCTAGGTACCTTATATAAGTGGAATCATATGGTATTTCTTTTTCGAAGTGACTTATTCCATAAAGTCCTCAAGGTTCATCCATCTGTGTCAAGGTTTCCTTCTGGGGTATCTGGGTGGCTCAGTCAGCTAAGCATCTGACTGTCTGTTTTGGCTCAGGTCCTCATCTCACGGTTGTAAGATCAAACCCCTTTTGGGCTCCACGCTGAGAGTGGGGCCTGCTTGGCATTCTCTCTCTCTCTCTCTCTCTCTGCCCCTCCTCGACTTGTGCTCTCTCTCTCTCAAAATAAACAAACTTTTTTTTAAAAAAACGATTTCCTTTATTTATTTAAAAAAAAATTTTTTTTAACGTTTATTTATTTTTGAGACAGAGAGAGACAAAGCATGAACGGGGGAGGGTCACAGAGAGAGGGAGACACAGAATCCGAAACAGGCTCCAGGCTCTGAGCTGTCAGCCCAGAGCCCGACGCGGGGCTCGAACTCACGGACCGCGAGATCACGACCTGAGCCGAAGTCGGCCGCCCAACCGACTGAGCCACCCAGGCACCCCACGATTTCCTTTTTTTAAAGAATATTTACATATCTACCCTCTTAACAAACTTTTAAGTGTGTAACACAGTATTGTTAACTCTGTGCATGATTTGTACAGTAGCTCTCCAGAACTTACCCATCTCGCATAACTGAAAATCGACGACAGTACCCCATTTCCCCCAGCCCTCCCAAGCTCTTGGCAACCACTATCCTCTCTCTTGACTATTTTAAATACCTTCCTTTGAAAGGCTGTATAATATCCCATTGTCCATGTATACCATATTTTGTTTATTCATTCATCCACGGATAGACACTTGGGTTGCTTCTGCCCTTTAGGTGTTGTGAATATGATGCCGCCATGAACACGCATGTACAGATAGCACTTGAAGAACCTGTTTTCAATTCCTTTGGGTGTATGCCCAGAAGCGGATTGCTGGATTATTTGGTAATTATATTTTCTATTTTTTGAGGTACCACAATACGGATTTGCACAGGAGCTACACTACTTTACATCCCCACCAACAGTGCACAAGGGTTCCAATTTCTCCACATCCTCGCTAACACTTGTTCTTTTCTTTTTTGTTTTTGTTTTTGTTTTTGAGAGTAGCCATCCTCATGGTTGTGAGGAGATGAACACTAATTTTGGAATGAATTCATGAATGCTTGAAAAACAAGATGAAATGTCTCCAGCCTAATTTACTCTATTTCCTGTTTGAATTGAGCCCATTCTTTTCTGGATAGCTATGGACTCTCTCTAGTGGCTCCATTGTGTCTTTTGATCTGTGCTTGGCTTAAGCTGTAGGAAAATACTGCTGAAACTTCCCACTTAAAAGTCCTTTTGGATTTCAGAACTCTTCTTTTCTTCTCAGTAAGCATCCTACAAAAATGACATAGGATTACCTGGCTGACCTTTTTCACCGTCAACCATGGCATAACTGGGCGGTATAGAGGCTTTAGACTGGTTCTGGACCTGGTTCTTCCTGTGTAAGGTCATTCCACATCCCCGGGCTGGCAAGAATATACCAAAAGAAACTTGCGGATAAGATTCATTTTATGGCTTTCTTAAACCAGCCCAATTGTGTTTGTTGTGCGTACATTATAAAAGATAAATGTAGAAAAACATTTCCTGTATATGTTTTCTTTAGGAGGAATGAGAATATTTCTTAAAATAAGCCATATAGCCTGTCAAATTTGGAGATCTTGATTTTCAATTTTGAACAGAAAAGGGTCTGTTAAAGTGCTGTGTCGTATTGTTTGCTTTCCTGGGGAGCGATATAAGTAAAACATTTTAATCTAAAATGCATGTGTAAGTGCAAACGAAAAAGCCTCCCATAAATATAGGTTCATCTAGTATCAATTGGAGATTTCTGTTACCAAAAAGAGAGTTCCCCAGCTCTCTGTTATACCTATATCCTTTTAGTTTTACTGTTTAGAAGGTTAGTTTGTACTTTGCAGTGGAAAATTTTCTTTTTGTTTACATTTCTAAAAAATAAATTTGTATCTCCAAAAAAAATCATATATAGGGGCGCCTGGCTGGCTCAGAGGAGTGTACAACTCCTGATCTTGGGGTCATAAGCTTGAGCCCCACATTTGGTGTAGAGATTATTTAAAAAAACAAACTTTTAAAAAGAACATATAGGGGGCATCTAGATGGCTCAGTCAGTTAAGCCTCTGACTTTTGATTTCGGCTCAGGTCATGATCTCATGTCAGGCTCTGTGCTGGGTGTGGTCCCTGCCTAAGATTCTCTCTCTCTGGGCCTCCCTCCTCCTACTCTCTCTCTCGCTCTCTCTTTCTCTCTCGCTCTCTCAAAAAAGAAAAGAGAAATGTATACATAAGATTATGTGCTAGAATACATGAGATAGTGGGCATGGTTTAACACATGCATGGTACTAAACACAATCTAAGCATTCAGAAAGAAATAACACTGGGTTTGTGAAGCTAATAGAAAATGTGGGAGGAGGGGCGCCTGGGCGGCTCGGTGGGTTAGGCATCTGACTCTTGATTGCTGCTCAGGTCACGATCTCACAGTTGGTGAGTTCGAGCCCCTCATCGAGCTCTGTGCTGACAGTGTAGAGTCCTCTTAGGATTCTCACTTTCTTCCTTTGCTTTGGCCCACCCGCCATCTCTCTCTCAAAATAAATAACCATTTTAAAAAATGGGCTTAAAAAAAGAAAATGTAGGAGATTAGTTTTAAAACTGTGGAAAGTTATGAATTATGTGTTACTTTGAAGTAAATTATCTCATAAGACTTTAAAATACACATAATGCCAATTAAATCTTAAGTTACTTTTTCCTTGGGGTTCTGTATTAATTATTTAGATGCAAATTGGTACAAGTTAAAATTGAGGTTTTGTTTTTCATTAAGCGACAAAGATCTTAAAAAGAAAAGACCTTTTCAAGAAGAAGGTGTTTTTTTTTTTTTTTTGGAATAGATTCTACAAACAGCTTTCAATCATGATTATGCATTTACTTTTCTTTTTTTTTTTTAAAAAAAAAAAGTTTATTTATTATTTTGAGAGAGAGAGAGAGCCCAAGCAGGGAGAGACAAACAGGGAGGGAGAGAGAAAGAATCCCAAGCAGGCTCAGTGCTGTCAGCACGGAGCCCGACGCAGAGCTCAAAGCCACAAACCATGAGATCACGACCTGTGCCGACATCAAGAGTCCGACGCTTAACTTGACTGAGCCACCCGGGCGCCCGCATGCATTTACCTTTCTTAGCTTCAAAGTATGGGGTCAAATTCATTTTAGCTTTGGTAATAATCTCACAGGTTCGACGTGCTCAGTCTTCACTGAGCGCTTACTATGTGCAATGCATGAGGCTGAGCCCAGAGGAGCGTCGAAGGGAACAAATAAAACGCTGTTGCTGCCCCCCAAGGGCCCACAGTCCAGCGCAGATAAGGCAATTCAACTTCAACAACTTGTAACATAAAGTGGGAAGTAAGTGCCATAAAAAGAACAGAAGACACACGATTACAAACAGACGTAAACTGAATTGGTTTTTCACACTAGTGTGTTCTTTAGCGGAGTAAGGGTCCTGGGTCTCCTCCCGCAGAACCTGACTACCGAGGTGTATGTTACATGCCAGCAAAACGAGGCCGCGTGTTGCCACATACACAACTTTTAGCAGTCAGCTCCTCGGTCAGTCAACCTGTTCTGCCGGCTGAATGCGATCCCAGTTGTCTGTCCCTTTGGACACTCGCTCCACAAGCGTCTTGTGAGAGAGGGTCATTCAGACCACACAGACGCGTAAAGTGGCTTCAAACCAGGTGTGGCAAAAATCTCGCGTGGAATTTAACTAGTGTCCCCGTAGTGTCGGGCGACAGAAGGCCATAAAGATAGGAGGCAGCCTTTGAGCGAACCACTGCAAAGAACATAAACCACGGGGGCAACTTTTTCCTTTCACCCTGTTTTTGCCAAGGCAGCGAGGCTTGCACAGTATTGGCAGGCAGTTCATGTATCTGGAATGTTATTTATTCATTCGCTGATGAAAACTCACGTTTAAAATTTGTTATGCTGATTTAGCACACGCTCTGTTACAGATCTGATACGAAAAAGATTGAGGCATTGTGGAGGAGCAGTGACATGGGACTTTTGTGACATGGGACTTCTGTCTTAGTGTCCTCAAAATAAGACACTATCCCTGGATAGGTTTCATAACTTCAATTGTTAACTAATTTAACTAATTAGATGAAAATTAACCCATTAGCTGAATGAATGAGATAATTAATTGATTCACTAATTATACACACACAAACATATATACCAATCTCTCTTTAGATATAGATATAGATATAGATATATACATATACCTATATCTCCACACTTTCTTCTGTTCTGAGGATTTAAAATAATTATAAGCAATTTAATGAATAATTTTTAAGTGAGCAGAGTCTTATTCAAAAGTATTTTACTAATACTGGCTTATTCTGTATGTTTTGTAAAACTGGTGGAACGCCTGGGGGGACTCAGTCAGTTACGTATCTAACTCTTGATTTTGGCTCGGGTCATGATCTTGTAGTTCATGAGTTCAAGCCTCACATCGGGCTCTGTGCTGACTGCACGGAGCCTGCTTGGGATTCTGTCCCCCTCTCGCTCTGCCCCTCCCCTGCTTGCTCTCTATCTTTCTCAAAATAAATAAAAATTAAAAAAATTTTTAAGAGAAATAAAACTGGTAACCATTTGATGCTTTGTAACTGTAACTAAGGATAACATCATTTCCTTAAACATATTGGAAGTGACATTTCTGGAGGTTCTTCCGAGCCAGGTTTCAAGCAATGATAATAAAATTACTCATCTGACTTTATAACCTCGTAGCAAGTTGAACCTAAAACAAGATCGTCACCCCTTTTCACCGTATGTAACTCAAATATGTAGAGTCTTAGGAAGCCAAATGAGCAGTTGAACAATAGAGGTTTGTCACTATGAACTTCTGATTCAATGTGTTGGATTGAACACGTTTTTAAATCTATACTACCATGCAGAAACTAGGCAAATTCTACTTAATAAATATTTACCGTTCTTATATAAGCCACGGATTGTTCTAGGAGGTGAACAAAACAGAATTAAACAAACAGGCAAAAATACTCACCATCATAATGCTTCCACTCTCGTGGAGGTTTTTGTTTTTGTTTTTGTTTTTAATTATAAACCTGAACAATCCCCATCCCCTGAGCTCCTGACTCATGTATCTAAACTGCCTCCTTAGGAATAAAACAAATGAACATAGGGGGAAAAAGAGAGATGCGGACCAAAAAACAGACCCTTAACGATGGAGAACAAGCTGATGGTTACTGGAGGGCAGGTGGGCACAAGAATGTGTTACATGGGTGATGGGGATGAAGGAGGGTGCCTGTGGTAAGCACTGGGTGTTGTATCTAAGTGACAAATCACTAAATTCTACACCAGAGACCAATAGTACACTATATGTTCACTGATTGGAATTTAAATAAAAATCTGGACGAAAAAAATAAGCTGCCTGCTTGACATCTCTTATTGATTACCTTATAGGCAACTCGAAATGAACTTCTCCAAAACAAGCTCCTGATCTTTCCCCTCCTCACCCAATCTGTTTCATCTGAAATCCACCCCCCCCCCCCCACACACATACTTCAATTAAAATAAACTCCATCCAGGGGGCCCCTGGGTGGCTCGGTCGGCTAAGCCTCAGACTTTGGCTCAGGCCACACTCTCACGGTTCATGGGTTCAAGCCCCAGGTCGGGCTTTGCACTGACGGCACAGAGCCTGCTTCGGATTCTCTGTCTCTCTGTCTCTCTTTCAAAAATAAATAAACATTAACATATCTAAAAAAAAATTTTTTTTTAATTCCCTCCGTTCAGTTGTTCGGGCCAAATCCTTCGGTTGTCATGGTCAGATCTTCACAATCCTGTTTCCAGTCCACCGGCAAGCCCTGTATATTCTATCCGCAAAATATACCTAGGCCCCCATTTCCCTCACAACCCCAGTGCCACCATGTCGGTTGGTCTAGATCATCACCGTCTCACACTTGAATTATTATATTAGCCTCCTAACCTAACTGCGTCTTCCCTGCCTCGACTATTTGCAACACAGAATCCAGAGAAACCCTGGTAGGGCAACAGCAAGAGAGCAGGATAGGAAACCCCGGACCCTGTCTTCGCCCAGAGACATCCATTTAACAGTACATGGACTAATTCCCTTTATGAGAAATCCAGAAACCTTTCGAAAGCCTCTTGCACTGGAGGCAGGGCAAAGCCAGCACACCAAAGCCAGTAGGAAAATTCCTGACACTCTCTCTCCATAGCCCCTCCCCTGCAACGGTGTCATACATTTGGGCAGAAAATCCCAGCTCCCAGATGCTCTCTGTGGAGAAAAAGAGAAGACTGGACAATAGTCCAACATTGGGACTCTTCGGGGGATCTGCCTGACGGACGGCCTTCTGTCTGGCCGGTCTCGGAGCGCTGAAGGGCCGTGGCATCCTCTAGATGCCTGGAGGCCAACGAGAACAAAACAGAGCTGGGCAGTGTGCTGGCTGCCCCAGAAGACCAGTGATACAGCTGACAGGAGCTGACATCGCTTGGCAGCCTCTCCTTCGGGGAGACACAGGAGAGTAGAGCATGTGTCCAACATTTCAGATTTTCTGGAAGCTTCCTAAGGGACCGGTTTCTGCCGCTGCTCCGGGGGGCTGGTGGTTCAGCAGACAGACGTCCGGACAGACTTTCCACCAACTGTCTTATGACCAGAGAAACGACCTGTCAAAATTGGGGGGGATAGGTCCAAATAAATAAAAACGAAGAGAATTTCCCGCCGGCAGATCTGGCTTATAAAAAATACTAAAGGAAGTTCTTCAGGCTGAAAGCACGTGATGCCAGACGGAAATTCACATTCACACAAAATATCGGAGAGCGCTGGCGAAGGGAACCGCATAATTGTCAAGGAAACGAATGCATGTTTCCTCACCTGTTAAGTGATTTTCTGGGGTTTTTTAATGTTATAAAATAATACGTTTATAAGTGCATCGTTGGACCTAGAACATGTAAAGAAAAGTAATCTATTTGACAATAACAGCCCAAACGAGGTAGCAGATGCAAAATTGCACTTGAGTGAGGAACTGTACACCAGACGAGACCTCAAATCCACAGGAAAAGATAAGAGAGCCACAAATGGTCAATAAGATCAATATAATATACTCTATAAATATACGCTCTTTATCTTCTCTCAGCTTCTTTCTAGTACATAAAATTGTATAAAGTAATAATTAAAACAATACATTCTTAGGTTTCTAGCACGTGCGGATATGGTAATAGCTATCATTAATAGTACCAAAAGGGGGGGAGAAAATAGAGCTATATAATTATATAGAGAATGGAACTACACAGTTAATAACTTGAGAGAGGTAAAGAAAAAGAGTCAACCCAAAATTCTATATGAGATGACGATATCCCTCACAAAAGAGTGAAAGACGTTTTACATAAACAAAAACTAAGAGACTCTGTCACTAACAGATATACACTCAAAGAAATGCTAAATGATTTCTTTAGACAATGAAAATGATGCTGAATGGAAGCTCAGATTGACAGGAAGCAATGGAGAACACCAGAAATAGTAAATTAGTGGGTAAATACAAAAGCGCTTTGAAACAGAAGTATTAGGGGGAAAAACCCTAGACCACATACAAAAAAAAAAAAAAAAAAAAAAGGAGGAGGGGGGAGGGGGAGGTGAGAGAACTATGGCTCAAGATTTCTGACGGGAGGTAATTTCCTGCATCATATTATATCTTTTGCCCAATCAAGAATTGATTATAAGGGTTAAATAATTATAAGGGTTAAATGTGCAGATTTTTTAAGTTCTCCTCATGCACCCTTTCTCAGGAAGCTGCTGAATGAGGTGTCCCACTAAAACAAGGGTGTAAAACAAGAAAATAAGAGACAGAATATCCAGAAAACAGGCTCTAACCATGGGAGAGAGGTAAAAGGAATACCAAGACCCATTCTCAAGAATTCTGATCCAGTGAATTGGGAGTGGGGCCCGTTTCATTGTATTTCTAATAAGTGCTAGGTGATTCTGAGGCAAAACCTGAGTCAGGAACCACAGATACATATTTTCTTGTCTGGTTTTATGAGACTGACGTGCTGCCCGCTGCACCAAGAGGGCCGCTTGTCTGGTTTTATGATAACCCTGTGACTTAGGCACATCAAATATGCCTCATTCTACAAATTGGATAAAAGTTGTACGTGTAATAGCAAAACGAGGATTAGAATTCATTCATGTTTTGGAGGGCACTTGTTGGGATGAGCCCTGGGTGTTGTATGTAAGTGATGAATCACTAAATTCTACTCCTGAAACTAATATCACCCGGTATGTTAACTGACTTGAATTTAAGTTAAAAAACTAATTCATTCGTGCTTTGAGATAGTTGAAATATTTTCTCACTGATCAAATGCAATCATAAGAGTATTTCTCTATGATCAATTAATCTTTGCCAAAGCAAGAAAGAAATTCCAATGGGAAGAAGACAGTCTCTTCAACAAATGGTGTTTGGAAAACATGCAAAAGAATGACACTGGACCACTTTCCTACACCATACACAAAAATAAATTCAAATTGGATGAAAGACCTAAATTTGAGACCTGAAACCACAAAAAATCCAGGAAGAGAGCACAGGCAGTAAATTCTCTGACATCAAATCTAGCAACATTTTTCTAAATATGTCTCCTGAGGCAAGGGAAACAAAAGCAAAAATAAGCTATTGGTACTACATTGAAATAAAGAGCATCTGCACAGCAAAGGAAACCATCAATGAAATTAAAAGGCAACCTACTGAATGCAAGCAGATATTTGCAAATGACATACCTCATAACGGTTAGTATCCATATTATATAAAGACCTTATACAACTCAACACCCCAAAAATAAATAAACCGATTAAAAATGGGCAGAAGACATGAACAGGCATTTTTCCAAAGAAGGCATCTGGATGGCCAATAGACATATCAGAAGATGCTGAACATCACTCATCTTCAGGGAAATGCCAATCAAAACTACAATGACACATCACCAGAATGGCTAAAATCAACAACACAAGGAACAACAGGTGTTGGCGAGGATGTGGAGAAAGGGAAACCCTCTTGCCCTGTTGATGGGAATGCAAACTGGTGCGGCCACTGTGGAAAACAGTATGGAGGTTCCTCCAAAAGTTAAAAGTAGAACTACCCTATGATTGAGTCATCCCGCTACTGGTATTTACCCGAAAGATACAAAAACACTAACTGAAAGGGCTGCATGCACCCCTCCGTTTATTGCAGCACTATTTACAATCGCCAAATTATGGAAGCAGCCCAAGTGTCCATTGGCTGATGAATGGATAAAGAAGAGAAGGTATAGGGGTGCCTGGCTGCCTCAGTCGGTAAAGCATGTGACTCTTGATCTCGGGGTTGTAGGTTCAGGCCCCACGTTAGGTGTAGAGATTCCTTAAAAATAAAATTTTTTAAAAAGAGGGGGGAGGAGTTAAAATGGTGGAAAAGGAGGGGACGGGGATTTCCCTCCTTCCTCAAACACAGCTGTATTGAGGTCAGATCACTTGGAACACCCAGGAAATCAATCTGCAGAGTGGCAGAAGGATGTCCCCGGGGGGAGGGACACGGCTTGGCGGGATGGAGGTGCGTGTATGTGAATTGGGCGAGGTAAAATGGCATAGGCACGGAGGGGAGGCAGTGGAATCGCGGTGTTGAGTTAGTCCAAGAGGAAAACCTCTCCGGACCATGGACAGGGGAAAAAGATATGGAGATAGCCAGTTTCTACTTTGCAAACAGCCTTAGGAGCTGAAGATTGGGGTTTTCAGAGGTGCGCCACTTTCTCCAGACTGGTGCCACCGCCTGTGGGTGTGCCTGGGGGGGAGGGGAGCAGGCCTCGGGGTCAAGGTAGCGATCTAAGGGGCCCCCTGGGAGAAAGCGTTCTCCTCCCTCGAGTACTGTGGGAAGGGGGTTTATTGCCTCCCCAAGGACAAAAGACCCTGCAAGCACCAGTCGGAGGCCCTCTGTCAGCTGGGAGGAGTGGTGCTATTCCGGAACCAGTCGTGGGGAGCGGGAACCTTTAAGACATCGGGGTTTGAATCCCAGCGGAGTCCTAGGAGGCGGGAGACTGTGGAGCGGGACGAGCTGGTCGCCTGCGCTGCTCTGTGCCGGCTGCCTGAACAGCGTGGTGTGGGACACCCGGTCCTGGAAGGAGAGATGGAGGTGTCGCCACTGTTCTCCCCATGACCAACACGGTGGGGCTCCCGGGAACAGGACAGTGGCCCTCAGTGGAGGCGGGACCCGCCTACAATAAACCCCGCCCCTCGGTGCCTGGTAACAGCTTATCTACCAGAGCGGGACACTGAGGACACTGACCGAGCCAGATGGCCTCTCCTCCAGACCGGCACAGCCACCGGTCCCAGGCACCGGCAGACAACTGTCCTGCCGTTTTGTATGTTAGTCTCTTAGTCTCTTTGTCTTTTCCTTTTCTTCTCTTTTCTCTTCTTTTCTTTTCCTCTCTTTTCGTTCTTTTCTTTTTCTTTCTACCCTCTTCTTTTTGGCTTTTGGAATCAGGCTCATAGTGTCTGATTCGGTTTTTGGTCAATTCTTATTATATATATATATATATATATATATATATATATATATATATATACACATATATATATATTCTGCTTTCTTTGTTTAATCAGGCTTTTTTTTTTTTTTACTCTATTCTTTTTACACCTTTTCTATATCGCCTTCTTCCTTATTTTCCTCTCTCTCTGTCTCTCTCTCTCTCGGGATTAAGCCTTATAGCTTTCTGGATTCTCTGCTCTGTCTTCTTTTCTCCCCTTTCATTTTTCTCTTTGTATGGGATCAGGATTCCTCCCCGCTTTCCTTTCTGCCGGGGTTACTTCAACAAACAGATCAAAGCACACCTGGTTGAAGGTCCGAACACTCCACCACTACGAGCGAGGAGGAGCTCCGCAGGGGACTGACCGGTGGGACAGAGCAGCCAAATATGTAACGACAGGGTGCACGCCACACACTGCGAAAACACATCGCAAGCTATCAAAACACGTAAAATACAGAAACCTAGCCAAAATGATGAAATGGAAAAATTCCCCTCGAAAGAAAATCCAGGAAGAAATGGCAGCCAGAGAATTTCTCAAAACAGATGTAAACAATTTATCTGAACAAGAATTTAGAGTAACAGTCAAAAGACTAATAGCTTGGCTTGAAAAAAGCATAGGAGGCAGCAGAGAATCTATTGCTGCAGAGATCAGAGACCTAAGAAATCGTCACGACGAATTGAGAAATGCTATGTATGAGATACACAATCTCCGAAAAAGAAGATATTGTGTGTATATATATGCAATGGAATATTATTCAGACATGAAAAAGAATGAAATGTTGCCATTTATAATGACACGGACAGAGCTAAAGAGTAAGTCAGAGAACGACCAATACCATATGGTTTCACTCATATGTGGAATTTAAGAAACAGAACAAAGGAGCAAAAGGGGAAAAAGAGAGACAAAGCCAGAAACAGACTCTTAACTATACAGAACAACTGGATTGTTACCGGAGGGGAAGTGTGGGCGGGGGTCAGATAGGCAATGGGGCTTAAGGGGTGCACTTGTCATGATGAGCACCGGATGATGTACGGGATTGTTGCGTCTGTATATTGTGCACTTGAAACTGATAGAACACTGTATGTTAACTATACTGGAATGAAGCTTAAATTTAATTAAGTTAAATTCAAATTTTAAGAACAGGGTTTCTCAGACTGTTGTTCATAGACCATCAGCATCCGAACCTGCTGAGATGTTGTTTCAGTGGCAAATTCGGGTCCCCATTCAACGGAGATGTCAGCTCCAAAGGTTGGTGACTAGGCCCGGGAGCTGGAGTTAGCAGCAACTGCCCCGGAGCTCTCTATGCTCCCTGAAGTTTGAGAAGCCTGATCTAGAACCACAAGGTGGAGAAGTAGTCATTTGTATATATAAATTCGGCACTCATGTTAACGATGATGCGGATGAATCAATGGCCATTTTTATTCACATTTCATTGCAGTCTCGCTAAATACATAATTCGAACCCAGTCACATATAACATGGTCCAACCTCATAAGGGAATACTTGAAAAACCTGGTTAGCAGAAGCTTTCCAGTGTTTTGTCAACCGTGTTAATCCATCATTTCTCTACTCCTCTGTTTAGATTTGGAAGTTATTGATATTCCCTTTCTTAAACCATCCGGTATTTCCCAAACTATATTTAAATGGTGCCCACCTCTCAGTTGAATGGAAGTGTCCTGGATGTAAATCTGCTCACCTTGTACTCTCTCCTTTTCACACGCCACGTACACCTGCGACTTTTTGGCAACGCATCTGATATCTGCCGGAAAAAACACATCAGCGTATTGGTGTCGCTGCGTGTGCTTTCTCATTTGCATTATGTTCTTGCAATCTTTGTTTTTTAAGCCCCTTGCCGTTGTTTTCCCTTCAGTTACCTTGTGTGGTCCCAAGGTACATATTTTAATATCTGGCCAATGAAAACACCGACTTGAACTAATACTATAAAAGGAAAACAAATACCGGGAGTATAACTCTTCCTAGAAACTATTTGGGTACATTAAGATATTTGTAGAATGAGGGCACCTGGGAGGCTCAGACGGCTCAGCGTCCGACTTCAGCTCAGGTTTTGATCTCACCGTTTGTGAGTTCGAGCCCCACACCGGGCTCTCTGCTGTCAACACAGGGCGCACTGTGGATCCTCTGTCCCTCTCTCTCTCTCTGCCCCTCCCCTGCTCACACTCACTCGAAAATAAATAAAGATTTAACAAAGTTTTTAAAGATATTTGTAGAATAGATGTTTCCTCAAATTCCTTTTCTAAGATTTTTTTTTAAACATTTTATTTATTTTTGAGACAGGGAGAGATAGAGCATGAACAGGGGAGGGTCAGAGAGAGGGAGACACAAAATCCGAAACAGGCTCCAGGCTCCGAGCTGTCAGCACAGAGCCCGATGCGGGGCTTGAACTCACGGATCGCGAGATCATGACCTGAGCCGAAGTCGGCCGCCTAACCGACTGAGCCACCCAGGTGCCCCCCTTTTCTAAGATTTAAGAGTGAGTAGACCCCTTTGGATAAAAGCCAGGCTATCAGCTTTGCTCTTCCCACCTCTAGAAAATATGAGATGGCACTCTAAAGTTTGCAATTCCTGTAGTCTGAGCGTGAGAGGTGCTCGCGGTGTTAGTGTTTTACACTGTCTGCCTGAAAAACTGTCCCATTTGGATTTGTTCAACCTTCAAAGTGCAGCCACGACCTGACCACCTCTCATCACCATCACCGCTACTAGCCTACTAGCCTGATCAGAGTGGTCAGTCACTCCTCGCCTGGACGACCTCTGCCACCTGCTAACTGATTTTCCTGTTTCCGTCCTTGTTCCGCTTCAGTTTGTTCTCAGCAGAACAGTCACCTTGGTCCCATTAAAGCATTTATCCAACCGTATTCTTCTCTGCTCCACAAACTGTGGTGGCTTGCCATTTCATCCTGAGTCGAAGCCGGCATTTATCTGGGAGCCTACGTGCCCCGCAAAAATCTCCCCCACCCCCTTACCTCTGTGGTCTCTTCCCCTACTGTTCTTCATCCACCTCACTCCAGTCATCCGGCTTCCTTGAACACCCCAGGCATGCCCCTGCCTCAGGGCCTTTGCAATTGCTGATCCCTCTGCCCAGATGCTCTTCGCCTGGATGTCTTCAGGGATAACTCCTTCGTCTCCACAGGTCTCTGCAGAAGTTGCAACCCTTACCCCTACCGCCAGCCTTCCTTATCTCTTTTCCTTCGTTATTTTCCATGGGCTCTCACCAGTTAACATGCTTTATACGCTTCTTGTTTATCTGTTTATTGCCTGGCTCCTCCCCTGCCCCGACACACACACAAAAGTAAATTCCATGAGGACGGGAATGTTTATCTGTTCTCTAGCCTACGACGATGCCTGATATGTACTCTAGATTACTTGTTGAAAGGCTGGACAGCTGGGTGGATGGATGGATGGTTAATATTAGATAGATCAGGATTCTGCCTTTCAGAACATGGCAGATAAAACATTCTCTACATACCCCTTGATTGCCTTTCTGAAAACTATTAAAAGCCCTCATCAGAGGTCTTAGTTACAATTCTGAGTTGCCCCTCAATCTGAACCTCGAAATAACTCCCACCTCACCCTTTTGTAATATTGGAAAAGAAACACGACACATGTCCACTGGAAAAAGACCTCTCCTACTTTCCCCTCCCCATGTTTCCCCACACCAACAAAACCCTGCACCTAGGTAGGTCACAGCTGCAGTTACGTGCATCTCTATTCCTATTGTACTTTCTAACCCTCACAAATAGAGTGTTTAATCAACTATCACTTAGAGAACAAATGAATCATTTTTGTAATTAAATTTCCTGAGAAATAGGATTTGAAATAGAACCGAGTGTTTTTTCAACCAAAATTAGAAGTATGAAAAAATGGCACAAGACCATGAGTAAAAGGAGCACTGCGTTTTGATTATGGCAAAGGCCTTGTTTTTGATCATGAAGCAGAACTTTTTTGCATGTGTTCACTTAATTATATTCTCTAATGGAATGTGTAATATGGCAGTGCCCTTGGGATAGAGATGACAGTTTTGTTTCTCTCTGACCTCAAACATTTTGTTCACTGTTGCTAAAATAAACTGAATCAAGAAGAGACAAATTGTTCAGTTCAGGAGCTGGAAATACGGAGATAGAATACGTTTATGTGCCACTTTACGCTGACAAAGCACATGGACAAAACAGGTATTGTAACTGACCCATCAACTTGTGCAACGTGCTTATTCGAAAGTAGTTGAACTTGAGGCCCCGAGGCAGGAAGGGTTTGGCCCAAGGTCTCTCATGCAGATTCTGCGGTTGGATGATCACAATAACTTTATTAGCCCTAACCCATTGTCGGTTTCAATGGCATCATCTGAAAACGAGGAAAGAGGTGAAAATGAATAGATTTCTCATTCTCTCGTGTGATGATTCCACCAGCTTCTTCACTGCAACATAGTCAGGCCTTGACTCCATTCACCGCCCCCTTTGCCTCCTCTCGCCTGCGGCAGGACAACCCTCGTTCTACTGGGGGAGGAGATCAAAGGACCGTACTGCTCATACTTGCGCACGAAGCTCTTAAATCAAGTTTGGCCCCATAGGGTTTCACCATTGGGAACCAACGAACTTCTGTTTTGTTTTGTTTTCGATGAAACCAGACACTCATCTTGACACATGCTGCCCTTGACCCAGATGTGATGAGCAGATGGAGCAAATCCCTGTCTGCAGCGGAGTAAGGGCAGCATCTGCAAAAACAACATTTTCCCTTTCAACGGAGGAAAGTCCATGATCTCAGCTCCTCATCTGAAGGGAGAAATTTCACCCACAGCATCTTGTTTGCAGAAGGCAGAGTATGGGGCTCTGCTTGGTCTAACTGGGGGCGGGGGGGGGAGGCACTGAGACACAGATGGGACCATCGGTGAAGAGTAATTCCTGCACCCGAAGATGTTGTAGACGACACTGGAATTGCGTTAGCACCACGGGGTTGAGGGCAGTTGTAGGATTGCTGCCTACCAGCGTGATCAGGACACCGTGCCTTTGGAGTCAGGCACTTTGGAGTGTGACTCGATCATTTGTAACTTGTGCCTCTTGGCACTGTTATTTATGTTTGTGCCTCCCGATATGGAAACAGAGTCTAGCCCGGAATAGGCACTGCATACACGTCAGAAAAGGAAGATGCTACCTTTTCTTTCAGATTCATCATCTGTACCTATAAAGTACACAGCACGATTTCTGTCTGGCAGTGTTGCCGTGAAGGCTAAATAAGCAAACGTATGCTAGGTTCCCGTGTTAGTTTCCCGGGGCTTCCGTAACACATTACCACAAACGCGGTGGCTTAAAATGACAGAAGTTGATCTTCTCGTAATTCAGGAGGCCAAAAGTCTGCAATCATGGTGGTCTGTGGCGGTGTAACTCCGATCTCTGTCTTCACGCGGCCTCCTCTCTGGGTCTCTAGCTCTGTTTCTGTGCGTGTGTGTCCAAACCTCCTCGTCAAGAAACCAGTCACTGGATTTAGGGCCCACCCCGGATCCAGGAAGATCTCGCCTTGAGATCCTCAAATCGTTCTATCTGTAGAGACCTTACTTTTAAACAAGACCGCATCCTGAGGTTTTGGCTGAACGTGAATTTTTGAAGGACACTATGGAATGGCCTACAGCTCCTAACCCATAGTAGAAGCTCCGTTAAATTTAGTTCACTCTTAATGCTGGAGGGAGCATTAGTTGATGACGTGAAAGTACATAATACTACTATAAGTAAAAGATGGCTCCATCTTTAATATTTTGGATTACACAGATTTGCGCCAAAACTGGTTGAAAGCTGCGTGAACAAATGTGTACTAATTGTTTTCCTTTTCTTTAGTCATGTAATAAGAGAAACTTGTCATTGTAGACATATGCCAGCTCTCTGACATAGGAGTACTCATTACATGTATTTTATCTGCTTCTGTGGATGAGAGTGATTTTTCTTCTACCTTTCTTCTTGGCTGAGACCCCCTGTCATAAAAGATAGATTAACAGGAAAAAAACAGAGGTTTAGTAACATGTATATCTCCTGTATATATGGGAGAGACCCAGGAAAACTGAGTGACTCCCTGAAATGGCCCAAGCCGCTTCCTTAAATACCATTTGCCCCAAATGAAACAGGAAGATGTCGGGCGGGGTAGGCTTTCGGGCAAAGCACCGTAAACAAGGGTAAAGTTGTTATTCAGATTTTAAGTCCATGCCTTCTCCATGGATAAGTTTCTCCATATTTACTCATCCTCCTCTTCCTGGTACAGAGAGGGAGACACACATACAAATGGAGATTTCACTTGTGGGACCAAAGGCATGCTGCCCCCCAAAAGTGTTACTTTGGCACATTGATTCTTTTGAATTAAAGTTACTTAAAAAAACAGCCAGTGCAGTTAGAACACTTTGACAACCACCCCCCCCCCCCCCCCGGCCCCCGGCCGCATTGTCTCCAGAAAGCAGGAAATAAATCTCCCATGTGAAAGATACCTTCCCGATGCCAGGAGCTAAAGAGACGTCTTTATCACCACAGATAGGGAATTCTGAACTGAGAAGGCTGTATAAACAGACCTTGTTACTTTTACTCATTTACTACCCTGGTCAAAATTCTGTTTAGAATTCCCTGCTGATTGAAGCTCCCAAACACAGGTTTTCTTTGTCCTGTCAGTTCCTCACAGATTTATGTCTTTTCGTCTAAAGAGTATAAAAACTGCCTGCTTTGGTCATTTCTTTAGGTCTCAGTTTTACTATTGGGCCTCTGTGTGCATGTAATTCAACTTTGTTTTTTGTTTTTTGGGTTTTTTTTTTCCCCCTGTTAATCTGTGTCCTGTCAATTAATTCTAGACCAGCTAGAAGAATCTTGAAGGGCAAAGGGAATTTTTTTGTCCCCAACACCCTTATAAATGTAAATTGCTCTCACAAAAAGGTATCTTTTACTTGGTTTTCAGAACTCCTCTCATGCCCGCTGTTTTTTAAAAAAAAGATCAGCATAAAATAATCCTTGTGCCAAAAAGGTATATTTTTGAGTAACAAATTCTCCCGTTTACTCTTTCATGCCCTTGTGTCTGCGTTCCCCTATTTCCTTCCTTGTTTTAGCTTTGTGGAATTCTTATTTGTGTTTTGTATCAATTAGAATTTAACTCAGCTGCCTAACACAAAAAATCCAAATTACTACTGGCTTAAGCAATAGGGAAGTTTATTTTTCTCTCATCTAAAATAATTCCAGGACTGGACATCCAGGGCTAGACGTACAATTTGAAACCCTCCAGGGATTGATATTCCTTTCATTTATCTGTCTTACCTTCGAATGTGGTCTAAGATAGACGTTGAAGCTGTAGGCACTGCATATGTGTCCCATGCATTAGAAGGAAGAAGAGAGATTAGAAAATGGAGTGACTTATCTTTAAGGAGCCTTCCTGAATGTCGCACACAACACTTTCACTTACATTACATTGCCCAAAACTTAGCCTTTGCACTTGTTTTCACTGCAAGAGAGGTTCAGAAATGCAGTTGTGTGGTGAAGGATATTGACAAACTAAACAAGCCTGAGGTTCTTTTATTTAAGGAAGGGGAAAAAAAGCACGATATTGGGTTAGCAACTAGCAGTTTTTCCTACTATCACTGAAGGAACTTGAGAAAGGTGAGAAGAAAATTCAAGGAGAAAATGCCCAAAGGATAGGAAGAGCAATGCTATGGTCATGACTCCCTCCAGAGTATTTTTTTCCACACCAGGCTTATTTCAGACCATTTGGATTTGTCCACCTACCTCTGAAATTAAAAAAAAAAATCTCACTCTCATAGTAAAACATAATGATTTCCACATTCGTGAGCACTTGACACTTGTGGTAATAACCTGACATTTCTCTGCCCTTGAATTAACTGATGACCTTAATACATTTAAACATGAGTGAAAAAGAAATGGAGAGTAGATAGCTGAGTCTGTAGTTTGTGAGTTCCTTTGTTGAGTCATGGCTTTATAATCCAATCTCCCCTTTTGCCACTGCTCGTTCTTATGATGTATAAATGAGAGGTGACTCCTTACAAATAAAAGAATCTATGGTTTAGGTGTAACTTATTCCGAAGCAATTGAGCACAGTGTTGCAGTACTTAAGTTGTTCCTTTTCCTTGGAAAAAGGTCACTTTACCTCTTTTACTTTACTATTTACGACTAAGGCATCACGCCACTTTTTTGGAGATTTTAATGTGCTGATGCACAGATTGGTACCAAACTGCTAAGGTATTAATGACGAATCCCACTCAACTTGGAATCTTAACTTGGAATGTTGGAATCTCACTTAACTTGTAAGATAGAGAATAGTGGGGCTGGTTTCAAAGCCTACTCGTATGTAGCCGTATCCATTTTTGTTAGTCCAGAAAGGATGCCCAGACCACTTTGCATCATCTCCCTACAAGAAACAGAGTACCTGTTGAGCTCTGAATAAATGACAGTGACATGTGTATGCAGATCTTCTCTTTGAAACTCTCTTCCTCTTTGCTTCATTCTCTTTATATTAGCAGGTGTGTTAAAATCATTGTTCTTTCCAAGAATGAGAATGATTATATTTTTTATTGATCCTCTCCATTCTGGTTTTACTTAATGCTTCTTAAATTGCAAAGAGATCTTGAATTCCTGTAGCCCAATCATCCATTATACTTTAAATACAGTTTGTTCTTTGAATTCAGAAATAGTCTAAACTTTGACGGTGATTCTAGCAATTCAAAGAACTTTCCAAAAATGGTCCTCCATTAAAGAAAATAACTGTTGTTTGGATTCATTAAAGTAAAACCTATGCGTAACAGCAAAACTGAGCAAACTAGACCAGCATGCCCCTCAAATGGCATTAATTAAAAAAAAAAAAAAAACTATGTTGAATCTTTTGCGTCCTTGAGCTCCTTGGTCATGAGAAGCCATTCCAAAGGCTGCGCTAGCCCTCTTTCTTTCAACAAAGCAAAATTTTCACAGCTTGCCTTGCCCAGCTGTGAATTACTCCTTCAAAATACCAGTATTTTGGATGCCATTTTTCCCTTATACAACCCATTCACTTTGCTTTTACCAGGCTTTAACTGGGTGGCGTACCACAGATTCTCAGACTTAGACTGTTTGCTGTGCAGAGTCCGGACTGGGGCTGGATACTGAACTGCTGGTGTTTATTCATTCACTGAGCTAGTCATACGTAGGGTAGCTCATCCTGTATTCTCTGTTTATTGTTGTAGGTATTGGTTCCTGGGATCTCGTGACTGCAATGATTTGTTCTGTAAGAGGTGTTTATCCTATGCATCGTATCTGGCATCAGTGAGACTCCATGGCCACATCTGAATTCAAATGTTTCTATTTCATATGTAGATACAGCTGGAGGTCAAGATTTAATTGTACGGAGGGCAGGGGAAAACACAAGTCCTCGTTACTTCCTTTGCTCCATGGTCTGTCTTTTAACCCAAGATCACTGATGTTACTTCTGGTTCTCAGGCTGGTATGCAGTCTTGAACGGCTGGTGTCAAGATCGAGGAGATCAGAGTGATTGCTTCATCTGTGGTCATCAAGAACTCCTCATTTATTGAATGCCTACTACATGGCACGCTCTGTCTGGGTGCTAGGGACATAGCAGTGAACAAGCCAACAAGGTCCCAGCACTCACGGAACTTCTATTTTTGTGCAGGAGACCCAATAAACAAGGACAAATAAACCCAGATGGTAATAAGTGCCATCAAGACAATAAAACAGACGAGAAATCCCTAAGTGGAAAAAGTGTGACTTCTGACACTAGTTAAATGTATTCATCAGGGCCTTCTAGCACATTCACGAGGTGCTCTGGGGTTTCTTGTGTAAGTTTTTGAAATTCACTTGGAAGATGAGAGAGCAGATACAAACACAATCAGTCACATTTCCAGTCTGAATGTATGCCCACAGTCCCTATTGAAAAACAGCAGCCATTGTTTCAACAACGAGACGGAAACCCGTGGTGTCAGGGCAGACACAGTCTATCAACTTGTTACTTGTCGCTAGACACAGTGTCACAGAAATGCCCTTGCCAGACAAGTGAGTCTGATCCTATGCTACTGACCCAGAAAGCTGTTGTCAGTGATCACCACATGCAGGTTTCTAGGCCAGGTTTACTAATAATGACTCTTTCCGAGGGAGGAGAAATAAGCAAGTTGAGATGAGGAGCGCAATCCCAGCCTGTGTCAGTATGGGTGCCCTTTCTTGTTGTTGGGGTCATGCATATAATTTGCCCTCTGCCTTGCTTCATTTTCTGTGTCCGGGGATGTCCTGTATGATGACTGTGTGTCTGCAAACAATTTGTTACACTTGATTTCTGTTTGCTTTTCTGACTTGCTACTTCACTGCTGTCCTGACTTATGTTTTATTTGCAGTCTGATTTCTTACTTCCGTTTTTCTCCTAGTCACCTTACCCTCTGGATACCCACTGCACAGCACATACAATGGCACAGTCACTAAGATATATGTACATGCCTTCTGCAAATGATTTATTGGGCTATGATCAATTGTATTTTGAAGTCCTCACAGAAAAATAATTCTTAAAATCTGCTTAGTTCTGAAAAGCTTCTGTTTTTGTTTACTGTTCTTAGACCGAGCCACAAAAAAAAAAAAAAAAAAAAAAAAATCTACCGTTTGCATTGTACTCATCATTCCTTCCCAATTTAAGCCCTGATTTTTGGTGGTCTAAGGTTAGTCTGTGTAACATTTGAAACTTAATTTTCCTTCCCCACTAGTTAAAGATATAGAATGATACTCAGGTCTTATCTTAAATGTAGAGTTCTCAACCAGGAGCAGTTTTGTCACCTAAGGGACATTTGGCAATGTCTGGGGATATTTCTGGTTGTCACAACCTGGAGAAAGTTAGTACTAGTGAGTAGGTGCTAGGTAGATACCGCAGATTCTGCTAAACAGCCAACAGGGCAAGTCCCGACAGTAAGAAATCATCTGATCTCTGTGGAGGAGGAAAAAAATTCCCTCTACCCTTCTAGGTTCTTGGCTGAGAGCCCCACCCCCCCACCCCCATGTAATCCACCCCAATAAAAAAAGACAGATTAACCGGAGAAAAACAAACTGAAGTTTAGGGACATGCGTATCTCTTGTATACAGGAGAGATACCTAGGAAAACTGAGTAAGTCCCTGAAATGGCCCAAGCCACCACCTTAAATACTATCTCCAGCTAAAGAAAAAGAAGATGGTGGGATCACTCTATTATATGCCTGAAACTAACGTAACATTGTGTGTCCACTATACCCAGATGAAACAAAGAAAGAAAGAAAGAAACAAAGAAAGAAAGAAAGAAAGAAAGAAAGAAAGAAAGAAAGAAGGAAAGAAAGAAGGAAAGAAAGAAAGAAAGAAAGAAAGAAAGAAAGAAAGAAAGAAAGAAAGACGGACGGTGGGGGCAGGTGAGCCAGTTATGGGAGACGCTCAGAAAAAGCACAGTCAACAGGGGGAAGGTTGTTATGCAGATTTAGATTGTTGCCTTCTTCATTGGAAAGAGTTTCTAGAGATTTAGTCATCCTCCTCTTCCTGGTACAGAAAGGGAGACACCCTTACAAATAGAGCTTCACCTTATAAATGTAAATGTCTCTTACAAAAAGGTAAATTCTCAGTTTTCAGAGCTTTTTCTATGTCGGCTTTTTCTTAAAAATCATCAGCCTAGGGGTGCCTGGGTGGCTCAGTCAGTTAAGCATTCAATTCCTGATTTCTGCTCAGGTCGTGATCTCTGGTTCATGAGTTTGAGCCCTGCATCAGGCTCTGCACCGTCAGTGGATTCTCTCTCTCTCTCTCCCTCTCTGCCCCTCCCCCACTCATGTGTGTGTATGCACATATACTCTTTTTCTCAAAAATAAATAAACTTTAAAAAATCAACCTAAAATAATCCTTATGGCAAAGAGAAATATTTTGGGGTGGCAAATGCTGCTCCATTTACCTCAAATATCAGTAGTACCAATGCTGAGAACTCAGACCCTGATATAGACTGAAGCAGGTTGGTAGAGGAATTTATCCCTCTGCAGTTTCCACATAAAGCTTGCTCTCACCTTAAAAATATATACTTTATGGATATCTTGAGGAACGGAATATCAAAAATTGTCTTTTTAATGATGACCTGGCAGGAGGAGAAACATTTCAGAAAAAAACCTGAAATATATGCAATATATTGAAATGTATGCAAATGCCATAATTGTGTCATTGCTGCGTTAGTGAATTTTCAGTGTATTATGTTTAACTTAAATTTTGTAAGTTAAGATTTCTTTATAGCTGCTCGAAATCTATGATTTTACTCACGTGATTTTAAAATTACTAACTACATTTACTTTAAGGTGTTTTTTTGCGCGACACTGAGTTTTGGCTGCTGCATTACAGAAATTGTGCTTTTTGAGTTTTGTTTGTATTATTCATCAGCTTGTAAGATGATCAGTGTTCTTCATTCAATCATTTGGACAACTTTCTCATTTGATTTTTCATCAGTGACAAATGGGGAATCATTTGGTGAAGGGTGCTGGATACAGTTGAAAAAATATTTTAAAAATAAAAATGAGGGCACCTGGGTGGCTCAGTCAGTTAAGTATCTGACTTGGGCTCAGGTCATGGTCTCATGGTTTGTGTGTTCGAGTCCTGTATCAGGTGAGCTCGAGCCCTGCTTTGGGTGAGCTCCCCATCTTTATCTCTCCCCCTCTCTCTCTGCCCCTCATGGGATTCTCTCTCTCCCTCTCTCTCTCTCTCTGCCCCTCGCTCATTTGTGCCCTCTCTCTCCCAAAAAATAAAAATGATAACTATCCTTAGAATTAGATATCATATAAAGAAAAGCGGAAAAGTGACCCTTTACCTTTCCGGTAACATTTTAAAATTAGTTAAATATAAGATACAGGTGTTAGTACCAATTTTGCTTTCTGAATTTAAAACAGTGAACTCAGGATTCTGAATGACTGTTCCACTTGTGTTTATTTCAAAGTTCAAGTTAGTGGCTTTATTTGGTAAACCAAAGGCAAATATTTGCAATAGGGAAATACTTATCTGAACAGTTTTGGCCTTAAGAAATGACATTAATTTAGTAATTTGTAGTCATGAACAAGGAAGGTATATGGGAAGAGGAATCATTTTTTTTCCAGCTTGTATTTCCAACAAGTTTGAAAAGACTCAAGACAATAACTTTCACCTCCAAATCTTTCATGAAAGTATTAGAATTCGCTTGTATAAATTCCATTTTATAGCATTTCTTCTTGCCTGAGGTACGTTATTTTGGTAGAGAAGTAACAAAATCTGTATTATAAAGCCGAGTGGTACAGAGAGATATAAATGATTATTTATAGCATTACATTTTCAAGAACCAAAAGGATACGCCTGCATGTTTTTACTTTGTTCTGTTGTTTCATGGCATTTAAACTAGTCCTCAGTTGGAACACAAGGTCTACAACTACAGGTTCAGGGACGGAAGTCAGGATAATGTAGTTAAGAGATTTAATGTCAGACAAACCTAGTTTCAGATCCATGGCCACTCTACCAACCATGGCCCTTTGGACAAGTTGCAGAGCTTCTCAGCCCATATCGTTAGCACGCACAGGTGTTACTGGGGGGCCAAGATACTGCTCTCCTAGGTCTTTTTTTTTTTTTTAATTTTTATTTATCTTTGAGAGAGAGAGAGAGACAGAGCACAAGCAGGGGAGGGGCAGAGAGAGAGGGAGCCACAGAATCTGAAGCAGGCTCCAGGCTCCGAGCTGTCAGCGCAGAGCCCCATGTGGGGCTCAAACTCACTAACTGCAAGATCATGACTTGAGCTGAAGTCGGGAGCTTAGCTGACTGAGCCACCCAGGCGCCCCTGCTCTCCTCAAACTTAAGGCAGCTGGAGCCTCTGATCCTGAAGCCTTTGGCCACGAACAGTCTTATTTGTTTACCTTCCTGTGCTACACACATATTCATTTCCAAGATTGCCATGAAAATGTTGGGAAGTTGACAAATGTCTGAATCCCAAATTCTTTCTGTAAAACGTTAGATTGCTGTGAGAATTAAGTTACATTAATATTCTGTCCAGTATACAGTGAGAGCTCAATATATGTTCTATATGAGTAGTAGTACTGTAGGGTCAACACGTGTAATAAATGTGTAGGAATTGATCATTTAAGAACCTGAGACTTCATACAAAATGAAAGGGGCATGGGAGGGAGAGTCATATAACCATATAACCTTATTATGATTTGATTTATTTTAATCGTGTGCCTGTATCGCTTTTTTAAAAACTAGTGCCTTTTTCACAAGGATCGTAACCTTCTGTGTTATCTGTTGAGGGACTCTCCATATAGTTATATTATTTCCCTTCCTTGTTTTCCTTTTCACCTTATGTGGTGCTTCACGCAGGTCTTGAAATTATCCAGAGCGTTTCCATTGTTGAGTGAGCAGCTGTCGGAGGAAAACGCTTCGTTTTGTTCAGTAGTGGTTTATTCTTTTTGACCAGAGACGAGAGATGCCATGATTCTTCACCAGCCTATCAAGTTTTCCATTACGTCTCTGCCTGTGAACTGGACAACTTCCTGGGCTTCATTTTGTTGTCGGTCAGAAGAGCGTATTTCTTTCGTTGTGAGCCCGCCACCAGCCTTCACTTCCTTTTTTCTTAATGATGACTTGAGAGGGTTTGCCACAGGAGCTATATCTCCGTGCTTGCTGGACAGATACCCTGCCTGCATGGGAGTCCATCTGGTGCCTGCTGTGAAGTCTTCCGAGTTGTCCGGGTGGAAACTAGACTTCAGGGGCCGTACCTGATCTTCACCAAAGCTAGGACACTATTGGAGACCAAAGGAAGGACAGACAGATTCATCCCCATGACAGAAATCTGGCATTTGGAGAGGCTCTTCTATTTAGGACACTCTGTATTGAAGTCAGTTCACCCATTCGAAAAAATATATTCACCTCCTAATGTGTGCCAGGCAGTATGCCAATGCCGATACCAGAATAACCTGGAAAGCTTGTAAACATACAGATTCCAAGTCTCCAACGACAGCAGGTCTGAGTCGTGGACTCAGGAATCTGCATGATTGACGAGCATCACGGATGGTTCTGATATAAGCGACCTTTGGATGACACTTTAAAGAACACCGCCTAGTAGGGGCCACAGCCAGATAAAACCTAAAGAAAAGCTTGTAGTTGGGAATGATTATGGTGTTGGTGGGCAGTAAAGAGGTACCTTGACTGGAGAGCTCGGCCCCTGCTGTGAAATAGTGAAATGAGAATACATAGGCAAGGTCAGACCAGTACATGCAAAACCTTGGCCATCAGTCTGAGGGGGCTGAGCAATTCCACAGGTCATAGCATTTTAGCTATATCAGATAGGTCATTAAAGAACCGCTGGATGTTTTGACTGGAAAGGTGTTTTAGTGTGACTTACGTTTCAGGGAAGTTATTCTGATGAATTGGAGCATAAGGAACTTGAGAGCTTCTAAAGCCCGAAAGCATCAGTTGTATTCGTCCAAGTGCGAGGTGACAAGGTTTCAGACCAGGGTGGTAGCAGTGAACAGATGTAAAAGGCATGCGTTGGAAGGACTGCCAAGGGACCAGAGGGTTGAGGAGGACGAGGGAGAAAAAAGATCCGGAGAGGGTTCTAAGGTTTGGGAGTAGAACTAACGAAAGTTCGAAGATGGCACTGATGAACATAGGAACGTGGTGAAAGCGAACAGATTTCCCGGGAAGGGGAGGAAGAGACGTTTGGACACACTTGATCTGGATTGAGAGGTGACATGTTCAGGTAGATGTCTCCTGCTGGGCCATTAGAGATACTGACCGCGGACTAAGAAAAATGCAGACCTCCGGTCCTCATAATGGTGACGTGACCCCAAACTGTGTTTTCTCTGTTGGGTTTGGGAAGAAAAAAAAAATTTTCTTAATACACTACGAGGGATCTTTCTGTATATATTTATTTTTAAACTTAAATTATGCTTTAAAAATGTCAGAGAACATTAAAGTGTTCCTTTAAGAACCAGGGTAATGCTTTTTGGAGGAGGTATTTGGGCTGTCGTTGCTTGGATTTGATTTTAGTGCAGAAGGTAGAATGGGTACCCTCTAATGGCTGGCCAAATAAAAACTTCTCCTGCGTCAAGGACTTGCAAGTGTTCAGAATTTCCAAGGCCAGAAGACTCTGAGGAAATAAGTACTAGTGAAAATGGAGAGGCTGAAGTCGGTTGATTTATAAATAGCTAACATTGTTCATGTTGTGTTTTGGAACTTAGTAAGAGGGAAAAACCAAGCTCTGGTTCGTTTGTGATAAAGGGATCAAGGAGTTGCAGCAGAGGAAACAAACATATCCTGCTTTAAATAACATACAGATATGTCAACCGAAGGGTTTATTTTTTACCCCAGTTTGCAAGTTAAATAAAGTTTTTTAGTCTCTTCGGGAGGTCTGTGATTTCTGTTCTCAGATAATCTATCTGAAAAGAAGCTATGTACTCATTGGTTTTAAGTCTCCAGGGACCAAAGAGCATGATATGGGTCACGTGTCATGTAAAGGAACCCAGCCAATATAATAGCTATTATTCATTGACTAAAGAGATCTAGAAAAAGCTTTGCAGGACAACCTGCCTTGGGCATTTAGGCCAAAAATATCACACATCATTTCCTCGGCCAAACAAATGTAATTTGACGTTTGCATTTATTTTCCAAAAGCAAAAACAAACAAAAAATAAGTAACTTACAAGTTTAATGGCTAAGATTCAAAACCTCATTTTATAAGTGATGAGCGTTCTGCCAATACATAATATTTTCAACGGCTATCTGTGTGAGTTAGGAAAAGTTCATGTTGATAGGTGAGTTTTCAACTTCAAATGACAAAAGGCAAATGGAGCTTGACTTGGCTATTGATAAATTGTGTGCTTATTTTCTACCACACTGGGAAGGTGTCCAAGGTAATACTGGAAAATCCCCTGAAGGCTGTCATGTTCCTGGCTGGAAGCTGTATAATGTTTTTCTGGGTGATACTTTGGTAGATTTTTAATAGTCTTGGTAGGCTGGACTACAGTATTTTGAATAGTTATTTCGTTGTGTGTTGGCAGAAATTAAATATTCAAATGTAATGAGCTTAATTATTACAAAGTATCTCTTTCAAGATGATGCAATAATGGCTATTGTGGCATTGACCCTTTGAAGCCTGGGCAGACGAGAGTATCGAAACTGAACATTTTAACTTAGTGTTGAAGCTAGTTGCATTGGCTATGAGAAAGTACATTTCCAACACAGTCAAACCTTGGATTGTGAGTAACTTGTTCTGCGAGGGTTCCACAAGACGAGCAAGCATTTCTAAGAAATTTTAACTTCATAAACGAGCGATGTCTTGCAATACGAGTCGGACGCGATGCCGGAGTCACGTGATCACAACTGAGCCAATGGTTCTTGAAATCTGCTTTGATGTGCAAGTGTCTGCGTTACAAGCATGTTTCCAGCATGAATTATGCTCGCAAATCAAGGTTTGCTGTGTATGAAAAGTGGTTGCCTTCCTTTGTAGCCCGTAGGCAAAGTGTAGGGGAGGAAAACTTTTTCTTTCTTCCCATCCGGGTTCTTTGGCTGCTCTGATAATTAAATTGACATAAAACGGATTAACACGAGGAAAACAGTTTAATTTCTCGAATGTGCGGGAGCCCCAAAGATATGAGGCTGAAATACGTGACCACAGCAGGCAGCTTGTATGTCTTTTTGATTAAGGAAACAGTAAATTTGTGAAGAATTGACGAGACAAAGGGGTTCAGGCTTGGGGTAGTAAATTAGTGAAAAGGTAGCATGGTTCTTTATGTAGCCTCCTCAAGCCTCAACTCCCCGTCTCTGGTGATAAGGATGCCTTGTACCCTCCTGATACACGGAGAATACCTTCACATGGGAGATTTATTTCCTGCTTTCAGGGGAGAAGAGGAGGGTCAGAGTGTCCTTCTTGCACTGTGTGTCTCTCCAGTAACTTTAATTCAAAATAATCAATGTGCCAACGTGGCACACCTGGGGTGATATACTCTGCTCCTTTTCCAACAGCTTTCGTTGTTTTAAATGCCCCCAAAATGAGGCCAGCTGCCTCTGCCGAGGTGTTTCGGTCTCTGAAGAACGTGCTCCCAGGGATGTCAGCTCAGCTGGTTGGAGGTCAGTTGTACGTTTCTGCGATCCCAGGATTCTCCAAAATAGTCTTTGGAGAGGAAACCTGACCCGAGACACGGGCGGTAGTGTGGCCCTCCATTCGTTCTCCGTTCCTCCTCCTGGTGACTTAGCCAGGGGTAGCGTGGGAATCTAGGGGATATGAAAGTAAAATCGATGTGAGTAAAATTACCTGTTGGCTGATGCCTCTCTCTGTCTGGCCACCAGTGCTACTGCGATGAGGGTCCACAGATTGAAAAGGACCTGGTGGCAAAGGAAGCCATGCCAAACCTTTTTCTTGGGGTTGAGCCCCCCCGCCCCCAAAGCAGAAAGGTGAATTGCAATCAGACCTCTTTCCGACACCTTAAGACACAAACTTGGTGTAAATTCTAACACTCCTCGGAGCATGCATTATTTCTTTCCTCTCTAATATTTATTGAAACATACTGCTGTTTGTTCTATTCTTCCATGTAGTTCTAGAATAAGTCCCTGCAACTTCATTTGACCCTTATACCACTATGTTGTTTTTTTTCCACTTTCACTAATTGCTATTAGTGAAGAGCCCTTTTGATGTTTTGTATTAGGAAAAAAATCTGTGTCATAAAAAGATGTGTGTTAGAAGTAAGCTTCACAGAGCAAAGATTTTGTATCTATCCTGATCACTGATATATCCACGGTATCTGGCACTTAATACTTTGAATGAATAAACGAGAGAATGAATGAATGAATGAATGAATGAAAAGTTATATGTTTAAAATATGAATGAAATGACAAGTCACATAGAAATGAATATCTTAACAAAAAAGCAGTTTCTCGAGGAAAGCTTACTGTCATTCACCACGATTAATCTTGCCACTTGATGTAAATTCTCTACGGTTTACAAATTAGTAGTAGCTCCTCATATCCTAAAGATTCTCCTTTCAGGAAATCCATCATTACTATCATTTCAATAGCCCGTAGCAAAAATTTGGGTTTGCGACTTTTATTCTCAGTGCTATATAAGGGGATCTTCAGCCAGTGCAGTTTAAATTTTGAATACATCAGTATTCTCTTTGATTAAGCAAAGGTGGCTGCATCAGGAATTCTCTGGTGGATCCACTCATTGTCGTCAGAGAGAGCCATCGCCCTGGAAGATAGTCTCTTACGTAACAGTAGCCAATCATCTTTCTCCTTAGTGTGAATTCTTACGTCTCTCACATTATGGACCAGGCAGTCCGCCTGTTAATGCTTGGTATATATTGGTCATATTTCCTACTTAAAAGTCGAATTACATTTGACTGTGAATTCATTAGGTCAACAACGTGCAGGTACATAATGAAAAGAAATTCAAACTGGAAAAGGTCTCAAAGTATTGCAGTGTTTCCCCCACTTCTCGGAACCTTTAACACATGGCTCACTTCTTTTGTTTAAGTATCATCCTGCCAATTCTAACAAAATGTCTTTCCTCCTTGTACATTTAAATTAAGAGTAAAATGACAAGCAGCATGAAGAATGTATTAGAAATTGCTTCCATTCCATAATCTGATAAAATCAAATCTGTTTCTTGCCTTACACTCTATTACACTAATATAGATACAGATATAGATATAGATATAGACATAGATATTAAGAATTCTAACATGTCTCTATTATCACTCCAATTTTGTTTTTTCATGAATATAATTTATTGTCAAATTGGCTTACATACAACATCCAGTGCTCATCCCAACAAGTGCCCTCCTCAGTGCCCATCACCCACTTTCCCCTCTCCCGCGGCCACCTCCCCCCACCCCACCACCCTCAGTTTGTTCTCTGTATTTAAGAGTCTCTTGTGCTTTGCTTCCCTCCCTCTCTCTTTGTAAGTATTTTATTCCCCTTCCCTTCCTCCATGGTCTTCTGTTCAGTTTCTCAAGTTCTACATATGAATGAAACCATGGTATCTGTCTTTCTCTGCCTGACTTATTTCACTCAGCATAATACCTTCCGGTGCCATCCACGTTGCTGCAAATGGCCAGATTTCATTCTTTCTCATTGCTACCACTCCAGTTTTGTAGCTTATAACAACATATATGGAATTCAGTGCCCTATTCGTTAAGAACTAATGCTCGCAAGAGGAGTAATAATTGTTAAATTAAATATTTTGCCTGTAATTTAAGATAAACCATTTTACGCGAGTTGCGCACATAATTTCATAATTTGCTCCATCGCTACAGTCTCTTTAAATTCAGTCTTCAAATTCTTGTAATCCTCCACAAGTCTTCAAGAAGAGAGCTACCACCAGAGGTAAGTACAGAGTCCGGGCTAGGTGTGGATCAGATTCTTCACTTGTGTTCCATTGTCTGCATGGCGAGACGTGCCAAACCATCTTCCTGTGAATTGTCTTCCTTCCCTTTGAAGCCCCACAGCCCCACCCTTGTTGGCTTAGCTCAGAATGGCATATAAGCCTCAGTTGCCTGTCATTGAACCTCTCACGTTTACACGAAGCTCCTGTGAGTATGAAATTCAATTTTTTCTCCTGTTAATCCGTGTTACGTCAATTAACTTATTAGACCAGCCAAAGAGCCTAGAAGGGAAGAAGGGAAAACTTCTCCCCCTTACTTATATAATCTTTTCTATGTGACCAACAGTAATCTGTGTATAATTTAACCTCTGTACGCGTTTGGCATATTCTTCAATCTTATCTCTGTCCTCAGGAAAATGATGTCAGGCCTGGTATGAATGTTGGAATGAAAATATTATTAGCACTTTTTAAAAATAATTTCCCTGTCTCTAGTGGGATTTTCTCTAAGTATGAATGTGGACCGAAGCCTCCCCAGTATGCGTTTTGAAACTCCATAATACTGACATTCAAAAATTATCCCAAAAAAGATAATCCCCCCACTCCCGAAGAAAAACATCCACAAAAATGCTCATTGCGACCGTGTTTATAAATGCTTAAAAAGGGGGACCAACACAAGTGTCAAGTTACAGAATCAGAAAGGTAACGTTACACCTGTGCTGTGGAATACACTGTAGCCATTACAATGAAAATTATGACTATTACATAGTTACCTGAAAAGAAATAAAGATATTAGGTAAGGTGTCAAAAGTCGAGTGCAAATACGTATCTGTGTTACGATTCCAAGTATGTCAAAGCAAGAAGTGTGTACACACGGGAACTGGGATCAGGAATTTTTATTTTAAAAATGTTTTTGCTGTTACTGTTATGAGAGTGTTTTATCTTTCAGTGTATTTTGAAGGTTCCATACAGCCAGCCACATTTCCCCTAACCAAGTGCTGGTGATCCTAGACCGTAGTTAACGCACTGTTTTATCCTGTTTAGCCTCTGGTGTTCGACTCAGGCAGCAGGCATGGGTTGCTAGGTTTTACGGCTCAGTAATGACAGAACAGTTTCTTAAAGTCCAAGTGACCTCCAGAAAACTAAAAGATACGTTGAGATTCTCTGCTATTAAAGAATAAATAATGCAGCCTGTTCTTTCAGCAGGGGGACGGATTTGGGTAACTCAAACATGTAAAAGAATGATCTAACATTCTGTGAGATCATGACCTGAGCCCAAGTCAGATGCTCAGCCGACTGAGCCACCCAGGTGCCCTGTGACTTAATGTTTTTGGCTTTCTATCCTCATTGGCTTATTCTAAATCTAGCTCATAGACAAGTAGTATCAACTGTTCCCACACTACAGCTCCATACCCAGGGAGAGAGAACTTTATGAATCCGTTTATCGGCATGCTTTTAAAAAATTAGCTAGAAAATAGCATGCCACTGTATGTGCTAGGCAGAATAATGGCCTTAGAAAGATGTCCACATCCTAATCCAAGAAACCCGGACCTATGTTATCTCACATGACACGAGGGACTTGGCAGGTGTGATTAAGCTAAGCATCCTGGTGTGGGAACACTGTCCTGGATGATTGGGGTAAGACGAATATACAAAAACGTCCTTACAAAAGGAAGGCAAGAAGGTCTCAGAAGGAGATGTAAGAATACAAACATAGGTCAGAGGAGAGTTTTGAAGATGCTATGCGGCCAGCTTTGAAGAAGGAAAAAGGGGCCATGAGAAAAGGAATGTAGATGAGTTCTAGAAGGTGAACAAAGCAAGGAAATGAATTCTTCCCTGGAGTTTCCAGAACGAATGCAACAAGTGGATTTTAGCCCAGTGAGACCCATTTCAGACTTTCTGACTTCCGGAACTGTAAGGGAATACACTTGTGTGTCTTAAGCCACTAAGTTTGTGATAATTTGTTACAGCAGCAATAGTAATGTAAAACAATGTGTTTCCTGATGTGTTCCTGAAAAGCTCACGCAAATCTAAGGTTTAAAAAATTTGTTTTAATTCTAGTATAGTTGACATAAAATATTACATTAGTTTCAGGTATAGAACGTAGCGATTCAACTTCTTTCTGTGTTATGCTGTGCTCACCACAAATGTAGTTACCATCTGTGGCCATACAATGTTATTATGATGCCGTTGGCTACATTCCCTACTGTACCTCCTACCCCCTTATTTATTCCATAACCGGAAGCTGCACCCTCCTCTTGCCTTACCCCATTTTGCCCATCCTTCCACACCCCCTTCCCTCTGGCAACCATCAGCTTGTTCTCTGTGTTTTTAGATCTGCAAATCTAAGTTTTGAAGCTCATAGAATACCTTTTTTAAACATGGTGAGGGAATTCACTATTTCAAGGAAGGTCAAGGAATGAACCCAATTTTGAAGCAAAGAATTCCTTTCCCGTTGTAAAAACCCATCCAATACTAATATGATTTGTACACTTACATTGTTCTTTGCCACATCCTTGTAACACAGAAAGTGTTAGAAAACACCCCCGGATAAAGCAACAAATGTTGCCTTGTCACAACAGAAAAGCATGAGATTCTGGACTTTTAAGCCTAGAATGTGGGTCAAATATTTCATAACTTCAGCGGTCACTGGAATATTGGTAGTGGTGGCTGTTGTGTGTGTGTTTCTTGTGTTTCCCCTTCATGAGGAAATCTTATCCCCTGTGTACAGCAAGACTTGCCTAGATTTACCTCTGGATCTTGAAGCTTGCCTGTGGCAGTGAAATTCCTAAGAATCAGGCAAATCACAGAATGAGATGGGGCTCACATATGAATCAGTGCCGTTTAAGAGCTCACTCACCGAACGGGAGCCGAAGTGCTGATTAGGAAGCCTGGCAGTTAGAATCTCAAACTCCTTTTTTTCAGTGTAGCCGGGGGACATTTTCAATGGTGACCTCGCCCATTATTCTCTAAGGAAACAAAATAATTTTTCCGAAGCTCCAGGCTGCTACCCTACAATATAGCAAAGGTCAGAGTTTACTCCCACTCCAACTGATGCTCGTGAAAATGATCTCTGCTCGTTGTACAGGAAGCAGCCTGCAATTTGCATTGTTGCTCCACCTTGAAAGAAAATGCAGTGAGGAGACTCAAGGACTTTTTGTGATTCCATTTTACTCAAAAAGGACCCAGCATGTGGAGTCAAGACAGAAATTTGTGAAAGTGTGAAACAAACCAAACCGAAGTGAAAACCATTGGACTCTATAGCTATTTGAGTCATTCTGTTTTCTCCTACTTCAGTTTAGTAATTGGGTTGTGAAACCCATGGCTGCAACTCCTGAGCTCAAATTGTTCACGATTCTTCGTAATTCCTTCGACTTCGTTGGCAAGTAAGGAACTCTGGGCTGTTTGAGGAGTGTATGCTGGGTGCCAGGCCAGGGATCTAGAGTAGGGACAAGGATTGTCGAGCACTGACCTCATGTTGATCTGAGTGTATGCAGGTTGGCAATTTGGGAGCATGACTTAGAGGTACACATTGAGGTGACAGTAGAAACAGATTCTAACTATGGTTATAGTCTTACATTCTTTCTTATTTTTAAGTTGTCATTTTCTCAGTTTAATCTTTATATCAAGTTTATTGCATTATAATCTGTATGGAATAAAATGTACCCATTTCAAAGGTGCAGTTTAACAAGTCTTGGCAAATATATGGCCATGTAACCATCATCGTAATCAAGGTATAAAATATTTCCATGACCCCAGAAAGTTTTACCCAGCCCCTTTGAAATCAATTATTCCTTCCCAACAGTGTTTGAGACCTACAGTCTTCTTTTTGTCACTGTAGATTAGATTTAACTTCCAAAATGTCATATAAATGAAATCAGACAGTATGGGTTACTTGTATCTGATTTCTTTTGTTCACCTTTGAGATTTATCCATGTTGCATGTGAATTGATAGTTCATTTCCTTTTATTGCTGAGTACTATTCCACTGCATGGATGGACCAAAGTTTGTTTATTCTCTGGCCAGTTGAAGGACATTGGGGATCTTTCCAGATTTTGCCTATTGTGAATAATGCCACTATGAACATTCATGCACAGGTTTTTGTGTAAATGTGTTTTAATTTCTCTTGGGTACATGCTTATGAGTGCAATTATTGAGTCATATGGTAAGTGTACGTTTAACTTTGTAAGAAACTGCCAAATTGTCTTCCAAAGTATATGTACCATTTTACGGTTTCACCAGAAGTCACAAGAATTCCAATTTATTCCATATTTTCACCAATACTTGGTATTATCATTCTTGTTAATTTTAGCCATTCTAGTATAAATGTACTGATGTCTTTATGGTTTTAATTTTTGACAATGCTGTTGAATATTGTTTCGTGTTCTCTTTGGCCACCTACAGATCTTCTTTGTGAAGATTGTGCAAATTTTTGTGTGGCTTTTATTTATTTATTTACTTATTGATTTATTTTAGTGTTTACTTGTTTCTGAGAGAGAGCACGCGAGCAGGGGAGGGGCAGGGGGGGGGGACAGAGGATCTGAAGCAGGCTGTGTGCTGACAGCAGAGACCCCGATGCAGGGCTTGAACTCACAAACCGTGAGATCATGACCTGAGCAAACTCGGATTCTCGACCGACTGAGCTACCCAGGTGCCCCAATTTTTGTGTGGTTTTTAATTGAGTTATTTACCTTTTCATTATTCACTTATAGATGTAGTTTTACATATTCTGGATAACAATCTTTATTAGATATATGTATTGTAAATACTTTTTCCCAGTCTTTTCGCTTTTCTTAATGATGAGGAAAGGCTGGTCTACTTAGGTATTTGTCAGTTACAAACATGTCTAAGTGAAGGGATCAGTGTTGCTTTTCAACATGTATGTATGACAAAATACTCAAAAAGTTTAAGATTTTTATATTTTAGAGAATTAGTTCTAATTGGGTGACATTTTCAGAAACTCATGAAAATAGTCAGGAACACAAAGGTAATATTAATATTTTCAGCTTGACATAATGAACAACATCTTCCTTGTTAAAATCCTCCTTGCAAGAGTATAGAATCAAAGATCTATACCTCAAGTACCCTCCTGATGCAATTATTTATTATACTGTTTTTTAGATTTTTTAATTAAAAAGTTATGTTGATTTCATATTTTAAGTATAAAAGTTTTTGTGTTAGGGGAGTCAGAATTCTGTGCATTAACATAATTCAAAAATATAGATTATCAAAGAGCTATTTCAGTTACTTAACATTTGAAATATTAGATTATGTTAATAATGGGTTTTTTAACACATGGTTTCTGAGTACCTATATAAAAAAGAAGTATTGCACAGTTAAATGCATTTCCACCATGCAGACCTTGGAAAAAATTAACTCATAACAGCACCAACTACAGGACCTATGGAATTCATGGAAAGGGCCAGTCAATGAGACAAAATAATAAAAAATAGCCTAGTTAAGACACATCATGTTAAAAGTTTATTCAAAAAGGTAAACATTTACAAAATCAGATACACGTCTATACAATCACTTTGCCTACAAGTGTCAGACTGCCCTCAGACTTTTCCTCTGTAGTACTAAGTTTAAGGAAACAACAGTTCGTTATCTTACATTTTAAGGCACTTAGCAAACTATAACAGATATGGAGTTTGCTACCCTTGAGAGTACATCTTGATCTGGCTTGTAGGGTTAAGTGAAAAATGCAAGGTTGGCCTTTTGGGGGCAAGCTAACATTGAGAAGTTTCTTGCCACGTTATGTAAGAGAGGGCCAAGGGGCAGGGAAAGGATGATTGAGCATCATGCACGAATCTGGGCCTGTAGAAGTTTGGGTGCTAAATTTTCCAACATTTCTTAAATATGCACCCAACATGAAAGCACCCGAATACATAAAGCAGCTAATAACAAACATAAAGGAAAAGATAGTAATACAGTAATGGTAAGGGACCTTAAAACCTCACTTCCATCAATGGCTAGATCATCCAAACAGAAAAGCAACAAGGAAACAGTGACTACAAATGACTTATTGCACAGATGGCTCTAACAGGTATATTCAGAATGTTCCATCCAAAAACAGCAGACTATACATTCTTCTCAAGTGCACATGAAACATTCTCCACAATAGGTCACACATTAGGCCACAAAAAAACTCTCAACAAATTCAAAAAGATTGAAGTCATACTGTGCATTTTTTTAAACTGCAACACTATGAAACTAGAAATCAACCATAAGAGGGGCACCTGGGTGGCTCAGTTGGTTAAGAGTCTGACTTCAGCTCAGGTCATGATCTCACAGTTCGTGAGTGAGGCCCGCATCGGGCTCTGTGCTGACATTGTGGAGCCTGCTTGGGATTCTTTCTCTCTCACTCTCTCTCTGCCCCTACCCCACACACTAGCTCTCTAAATAAATAAGTAAATGTAAAAAATATATATATTTAAAAAAAGAAGAGATCAACCATAAGAAAACATCTGGAAAGAACACAAATGCGTGAAGGTAAAACAACAGACTACTAAACAATGAGTGGACCAACCAAGAAATCAAAGAAGAAATCAAAAAATCCATGGAGACAAACGAAAATGAAAACAGAATGGTACAAAACCTTTGGGATGCAGCAAAAGAGGTTCTAAGAGGGAAGTTTACAGCAATACAGGTCTATCTCAAGAAGCAAGAAAAATCTCGAATAAACAACCTATCCTTACACCTAAAGGAGCTAGAAAAAGAAAAATGAACGAAACCCAAAACCTGTAGTAGAAGGAAATAATAAAGATTAGAGCAGAAATAAAATAGAAAATAAAAAAAGCAATTGAACAAATCAATGAAACCAGGAGTTGGTTCTTTGAAAAGATCAACAAAATTGATAAACTTTTAACAAGACTCAGAGAGAGAGAGAGAGAGAGAGAGAGAGAGAGAGAGAGAAAGACTCAAATAAAGAAAATCAGAAATGAAGGATGAAGGGCACCTGGGTGGCTCAGCTAAGCATCAGACTTCGGCTCATGCCATGATCTCACTGTTTGGGGGTTTGAACCCCACACCAGAGCCTGCTATGGATGCTCTGTCTCCCTCTATCTCTGCCCCTTCCCCCTCTCAAATATAAATAAACATTGAAAAAAAAAAGAAATGAAGGAGGAGAAATACACACACACACACACACACACACACACACACACACACGAGATAGAACACACAGAGGAAACACAATAACAACAAAAGTAAAGTAAAATAAATAAGCAAAAGGAGACCAAATCTGTTTGACATGACAACAAAAATAAATGGTTTAAAATTCCGTTTCAGGGGCGCCTGGGTGGCTCAGTCGGTTGAGTGTCCGACTTCAGCTCAGGTCACGATCTCGCGGTCTGTGAGTTCGAGCCCCATGTCAGGCTCTGGGCTGATAGCTCAGAGTCTGGAGCCTGCTTCCGATTCTGTGTCTCCCTCTCTCTCTGCCCCTCCCCCGTTCATGCTCTGTCTCTCTCTGTCTCAAAAATAAATAAACGTTAAAAATTTTAAAAAAATAAAATAAAAATAAAAAATAAAATAAAATTCCGTTTCAGACACGTTGTTGACTTGCCTAACATCATTTTCTTTTGTTTCTTGCAAACACAATTCGTCTGCCATATGGAGCTAGAAAATGCATGGAGCTCTCTCTGAACTCTCTCTGAGCTCATTGTCCAGGAGCTCTCTCTCCTGGACAATGAGACATAAGTAGAAATGCAATGACTTTTTTAAAAATCAATTATGTGCTCTACACAAGAGATAGACCTAAAACAAAATGACACTAATAGGTTGAACATAGAATTCAAAAACAAAACCAAAGTGTATAGAAGTCATATCCCACTAAGGTTATACTATTAGAGAACATATTAGGACATATTCAGTGTCTTGTCCTGTGTTATTTTCTTATTGTGGCCTTCAATAAGGTCTTGTGGATGAGAAAGAGAAATTTAGGCTGGGGGGTGCCTGGCTGGCTCAGTTGGTGGAGCACGTGACTCTTGATCTTGGGCATCAGGAGTCCGAGCCCCATGTTAGGTACAGAGGTTACATAGAAAAACTTTAAGAAAAAGAAATTTAACCTGAAAGTGACCTATTCTCTGTTCCCAATACCTGGCTCCTAGTTCGATTAAACTACCGAGGGCTAGAGCAATACTCCAGACAAGCTTTGACGGAGGAAAGGAGAGAAAAGACGTGTGAAACCACACGTAGTGCAGAGCATCACCTATGATTTATTTTTTACCTGAATTTGCCCAAGTTTTTTACCTGAATCTAATTGGCCACAAAGATTTACCTTCCAGTTTAGAATACAGGAACAATTTCTATGCTACCAAGAGGAAACAAGCGCGTAAATTCCAAATGTGGGAGATTATACAAAGTAAATGGTCTGATTTCTTGAAAAGTCAATGTCATAAAAAAGTCAATATTGTGGACTAAGTGAGACAAAAGGTACATAACAACCAAATGCAATGAGTAAAGCTTGATTGGATTCTGCTTTGGAAGAACACATAAAAACTAGGGTCCAGTAGTGAAATTTCCTAAAGGAATTCTATGTTAGAAGAGATGCAGAAATTATCGATTTTCTTGGGGTGATAATGGAAAATGTTTTTAATTTTAGAAGAGGCATGCTGAAATTTTAGGGATGAAGAGTCATGACTCTTGGGACTTAATTCCACACGGTTCAAAGAAAAAAGCACACATATACACAAATATCCACTCACACGTGTGCGTATCTAGATAAATCCAATGTGGCAAAAATGTTGCTAACTATTGTAAATGTATGGCAAGTTATGGGACTCATTACTCCAGCAGCCGCTGCCTGGTTAAAAATGTGGGCTTTGTTGTGAAAGCCACTGGTTGTTTTATAATATTCAGCATCATGACATTCCGGAATTATAAATCAAAATTCAGTGTTATTTTGAAGGGAAAAAAAAGCAACTAAGTTGCATAACACTCTGCTGAAGGGTAAGGGAGACAACACTGGATAAGGAAAGGACAGGACTAGAGAGTTAAAACCAGGGGCTAGAATGTCACAAACATGGCCTTCCATCACACATGCCCCTGTGGCTTAGAAAAGTGAACCAAGTTTACGTTTTTATTTTTGTTTCGTTGTGGTTTTGTGTTTGTTGACATTCATCTGCTTTCCTTGTCCATTTTTTTTTTAACGTTTTTTATTTATTTTTGAGACAGAGAGAGACAGAGCATGAACGGGGGAGGGGCAGAGAGGGAGGGAGACACAGAATCGGAAGCAGGCTCCAGGCTCTGAGCCATCAGCCCAGAGCCCCACGCGGGGCTCGAACTCACAGACCGCGAGATCGTGACCTGAGCTGAAGTCGGACGCTTAACCGACCGAGCCACCCAGGCGCCCCTCCTTGTCCATTTTTAACTGCAGGAAACAGACACCTGAATATCTCACAGCCGTTGTACTTATATCCTAGAGGATATGGGCCTGTTGCCAAACTGGCAACCGTTAGCACAGCTCTCCCTAGTCCGCTAGACAGTGCACAAAGTTACTAAAGCCTGTTTCTTGTTTATTGCACAGAAGGGCTCATCCATCACCCAAAGCACATCCAAACATACAATTGGAACTTGAAGAAAGAGATGTTTGGCTAACTGTATCTTATACCTATAATATCCATGCAAGTGAAATGCCCCGTTTCCTGGATGGATATGCATTTATTTTACTACTCCTAAAGTGATTGATATATGGATGATTTTTAAGGAGTAAATTTTAGTGCCTGTCTATAAAATATATCTTCTGAAAATACAAATTTATTATCACAGGCCCTGATCTCTGTTCTGTCACAGCTAAAAGTAGAATCTGCTATTCTCCGATTTTGGTCTCCATCAAGTTTCGGTTCCCAGTGTGAAAGTTTCTGTACAATCAGTCTTTTTTCTTAAGTTCTTTCAAATTAGAAGTCACTCGTGTGTGTGTGTGTGTGTGTGTGTGTGTGTGTGTGTGAGTAGGGGGGAGAGAGAAAACGAAAGAGCAAGAGAAGAGTGCACAGATAATTTTTATGTTTGATTGTCATTCATTGAGACACAGTTTATCAAAAGCGTTGGGAGATCCAGGTTAGTTTGTCTGTTCAGTCATTCATTTATTCGTTCATTTGTTCATTTGTTCACCCTTTTGTTTATTTATTAGACATTTAATGCATTCGTTAAATATTTTTTGAGTATCCATTCTGTGGCAGGCCCACACTGGGAACATAGAAATGGTTAAGACAAGCTTCTCCATTGTAAGAAATTCCTAATCGAGTAGAGAAGACAGCAAAGTCCAAAGGTTTCCATGGGCTGCTCAGGTATAAGAGAGAAATAGTTCCCAATTCATCCTTGGAGGCCAGAGGGGTGGGTTCTCTATGTGCCATTTTCTGGATCTCACTCCCCTTCTTTGTATCTCAGTTCCTGTGGATCTACAGTGGGGGAAATGTTTTAATTGTGGGGGGCCGTGGTGAAAATTTAGAGAAAATCAGTGAAAGTAATCTAGAAATTTTGAAAGGCCCGGGCATGTGGAGAACTTTCTACTGTCACCGTGGTTGTGTCCTTGTGAACGGAAAGGTTGGGGGACAGTTCCATCCATTATCAACCACTCTCCTCACTTGACTTGAAACCAAAGAATGAGGGTCAAAAGTAGAATATTTGGATGAATGAGGTACAAAACTTGTGCTCGCTACAGGATAGTTTGAATCAAGGTACTCTCTTGGACATTCCAAATGATGGCTTTCCATAATAACAGGTTATTTAGATGGGGGGCCTGTTCTGAGAAGAGAGCCATCACCACAGATAATTTTGTTTTACGTCAGAAAGACCTCTCTGGGGGCACCCGGGTGGCTCAGTCAGTGAAGCATTGGACTTCAGCCCATGTCACGATCTCACGGGGTTCATGAGTTTGAGCCCCCCCATCTGCTCGGTGCTGACAGCTCCGAGCCTGGAGCCCACTTCAGGTTCTGGGTCTCCTACGCTCTCTGCCCCTCCCCCCACTCATGCTCTGTCTCTCTCTCTCTCTCTCTCTCTCAAAAATAAAGATCAAACAAAAATTAAAAATAAATACATAAATATGTTTTAAAAAGAAAGATAAAGAAAGGCCTCCCCTTGGAGCCTGGCAGAGATTTATTTACCGAACATTCTCTCTACCTTCTTCTTAGCTCAATACTGCATAGAAGCCTCAAATGCCAGACTGTCAGTGGGTCTCATATCTTTGGAGCATATGAAAATTCATTAAATATGTTTTTTCTTGTTAATCTCTCTTTTATTACAGGGGACATCTAGCCAAGAACTTCGAAGGAAATTTATCTGTTTACCCTACAGTTCTGTGAGCCAGCCGGGAAATACCAAAACACCGTACTCACTGTGCAGCCTGCAGACAAGATTCTAGAAAACTGACAGAAGCCAGCAGAAGGTAAGCATTCTTACCGAAGTCCGCTCTCCTGGATCTCTCTCTATGCCCAGGAGAGAGAAAGGTAAAAAGTTTTTGTCTCTTCTTTTTCTACATTTAGATGAGCAGGAGAAAGGATTTGTGGAATTAGTTCTTTGGGTGTAGCAACTTTCATATAGATATATAGATATTGGCCTGTCTTTTGTGTTTGTCCTAAGAAGGAAAACCATGAGGTTTTCCTTTTGTCTTGTTCAATGTTCCGAGAGCTTGGCATTGTGAGCAGTAAGAATATTCTCTGTAGCCTCTACTGTCTGAAAGGTGCATATATGTGAGAGCATCTGGTGGCCGGTCAACTAGAATTTTGAGACACGATGTCACAAGCCAGTGTTCTTTTTGTCTGGCTGTGCCAGCTCTCAGGGGAGTTTGTCATAAGGGGACCCGGTGCATGAAGGGACTTCATCATCTCAATCTCTGTTGTCTTGTTAGTACTGGAAAGGTCCCATTCTAGGAGTGGCTGCCCCATGTCACAGATTGGCGGGTCCATGATTGGAAGTGTCTCATGTTCCCGTGAGAAATGGGAGACATCATTTTCACTACACAATTCTTACCCCCTGTGACAACGAAGGCCTTTGCTTTTTGAGACTAACTGTGGGAGTAAACTTTCTGGATCTTGTGATGGCTGCATTTTTTGCACTCTTTGTGCGATGCCTCTTGTGTCCTTGGTTAAGCCAGAAAAAGGCTTATTGACTTGAGCGGCTATTGAGATTAATGGATCCTACTCATCGCTGGCCAGACGATGGCTCCTTTGAATTGGAAAAACTAAATATATTTCTTAAAGTTTACTTATATTTAATTTTTAAAGAGAGATTGAGGATAAGGGGGAGGAAGAGAGGTAAAGAGAGAGAATCCCAAGCAGGCTCTGCCCTGTCAGCACAGAGCCCACCGCGGGGCTTGAACTCATGACCGTGACCTGAGCCGAAATCGAGTCTGGATGCTTAACCATCTGAGCCACCAGGTGCCCCAAAACTTCTGTATTTAAAGAAAAAGAAAGTAACTGATCACTATTTTAGTTTATCTTTATAATAATTTATAATGATGCAAGATAATGTAATAGGAATAAAATTATTCTTTAACTGTCAAAAAAAAAAAGAAAAAGAAAGTTAGACCACTGTCATCCTAAACGATTGTCTTATTGACAATTAAACAATTAACAACTGTTTTATTGACAATTAAAAGGTGGATACAAAAAACAAAATAAATGAAAGAACAGGAATTAAACATAGAACAAAAGTAAAGTCTATGTCCAACATAAATTCCCTTTCTTAAAATCTGGCCCCTACTCTTCAGCAAATTCCCTTAACTCCCCAAATTCCTCCACCTTCCCCAGAAAATCCCTGAAACACCCAGCTGCCTAGTTTAACTTGCCTTTAACGACAAGATTTACAGAGAGCACTCCCCTCTAATCTCCAGGCCTGGGGTATACAGATTACTTGTGTAAATGCTAAAAGCCAGGAAGTAAATTTAGCAGAAGCACCTGGGATGGACGGTAAGTCTCATTTTGCTGGGCTCTGTGGTCAGACTTTGCCAGCTTCAGGTCTTCCTGGGCGGCGTCCTTGGCAGATCCTAGACCTCCAGCTAAAGAATTCATGTGCCTGGACGGCAGAACGTAGAAATCTTTCCATTTCCATCTTAGGGTCTTTCTCCCTGATATAGAAAGGCAAATTCAAAGTAGTGTGCTTGAATGTGCAAATTGATCTCTAAGCATAATAATGAAAAAGGCTACCTAATTCTTTACAGAAGGGTGGCAGGAATGCACATGAAAAAGACTTAAAATCAACAATTCTTTTGTTTTGTTTTAATTCCAGTACAGCTAACATAGTCATATCAAATTCAACAATTCTTAATTTACAACTTGACTCTAGAAAAACAAAAGCATAACTCTGAAAGCAACACAAAACCCACTCAGACCCTTTCCTATTTGCTTTCACATATTTGCAAGATCTTGTAAAACATCAGGATACTGGAAACAAAATTGTCTTGCACTTAAGAAAAAGAAAGAAAACTTTAAATAATACTTACCCTAAACTTTTTTTTTCTAAACTTCTGATAATAGACAAACGTACCCCAAAAGTCTGAGGAAAAACTTGCATTCTTTTTCTGTTCTTGAACTTGTAAATCATCATGTCTTTGAAATACAAACATAGCCCACAATCTTCTGAGAATGAAGGGAAAAATAAGATAAAGAGGCCTTTCAAAAAAAATACAAACTGGGGCGCCTGGGTGGCGCAGTCGGTTAAGCGTCCGACTTCAGCCAGGTCACGATCTCGCGGTCCGTGAGTTCGAGCCCCGCGTGGGGCTCTGGGCTGATGGCTCAGAGCCTGGAGCCTGCTTCCGATTCTGTGTCTCCCTCCCTCTCTGCCCCTCCCCCGTTCATGCTCTGTCTCTCTCTGTCCCAAAAATAAATAAAAAACGTTGGAAAAAAAAAAAAATTAAAAAAAAAAAAAAATACAAACTGCTAAAAGGGCCCCCTTGCCCATACTCTAGACCAGAACCTTTTTTTTTTAAATGTTTATTCATTTTTGAGAGACAGAGAGAGACAGCGTGAGTGGGGTAGGAGCAGAGAGGGAGGGAGACACAGGATCCCAAGCAGGGTCCAGGCTCTGACCTGTCAGCCCAGAGCCCGACGCGGGGCTCAAACCCACGAACTGTGAGATCAAGACCTGAGCCGAAGACGGACGCCCAACCGAGTGAGCCACCCAGGCGCCCCTAGACCACAAACTTTTAACATTACTTCCAGGGACAAATGCAAATCTTAAAAGTCTTCTGCACAAATAGTAAAAAGCTTTAGCCATCTGAACAGATAACTTATTCTAGCTGTTACTTATTAACTAGTGAGTTTTATGTTATTTTAAAACGGAAGGTATAAGATGAGTTTGTCTGTATATATGTCTGTGTATATATGCTATAGATAGGTATTGGCAATATTAATTTGTAAAAGAGCTCCATTCAGTTGACTTAAGGATAAGCACTTGCAAATTAAGTATTTCTAAGTCTCAGAAATAGGAACTACACCAAATGTTTTTCAAGTTCATATAATCTAGAATAATTTTTGGCAAATAAAAGTTGAAGATTGTTGGTTTGATTAGAACAAGCATGTCTTTAGGGTTATCAGCATTAAATAGAAAACTTTTATTCCACATGGGTTTACTAATCAAACAAGTTTATGAAATCTCTGTTAAATATTTGTCAACCAGAAAAATAACTTGGGGTGATGACTGACACTGTCTAATATCTAACAAAGTTTTTTGTAACTTATCTAAACATGGTTGTTGAGAACACATGAATTAAAATGGATGAAAGACCTAAATGTGGGACAGGAATCCATCAGAATCCTAGAGGGGAACACAGGCAGCAACCTCTTTGACCTCTGCTATAGCAACTTCTTACTAGACATGTTGCCAGAGGCAACAGAAACAGAAGCAAAAATGAACTATTGGGACCTCATCAAGATAAAAACCTTCTGCACTGCAAAGGAAACAGTCCACAAAACTAAAAGGCGACCTATGGAATGGGAAAAGATATTTGCAAATGACATATCAGATAGAGGGTTAGTATCCAAAATCTATAAAGAACTTAGCAAACTCAACACCCAATAAGCAAATAATCCAGTGAAGAAATGGGCAGAAGACAGGAATAGACAGTTTCCAAAGAAGACATCCAGATGGCTAACGGACACATGAAAAGATGCTCTATATCGCTCATCATCAGGGAAATACAAACCAAAACCACAATGAGATAGCAACTCACACCCGTCAGAATGGCTAGACTTAACAACGCAAGAAACAACAGGTGTTGGTGAGGATGCAGAGAAAGGGAAACCCTCTTGTACTATAGGTGGGAATGCAAACTGGTGCAGCCACTCTGGAGAATAGTATGGAGGTTCCTCAAAAAACTAAAAATACAACTACCCTATGATCCAGCAATTGCAGTACTAGGTATTTACCCAAAAATACAAAAATACAGAATTGAAGAGGTGCATGCACCCCGATGTTTGTAGCAGCACTATCAACAATAGCCAAACTATGGAGAGAACCCAAATGTCCATTGACTGACGGATGGATAAAGAAGATGTGGCATATATGTACGATGGAACATTGCTCAGGCGTCAAAAAGAGTGAAATTTTGCCATTTGCCACAACGTGGATGGAACTCGAGTGTATTATGCTAAGTGAAATAAGTTAGGCAGAGAAAGACAGACATCCTATGATTTCACTCATATGTGGAATTTAAGAAACAAAACAGATGAACAAATGGGAAGAAGGGGAAAAAGAGAGAGGTAAACAAACCACAAGAGACTCTTCAAGACAGAGAACAAACTGAGGGTTGACGGAGCGGTGTGGGTGGGGGATGGGCTAGATGGGTGCCGGGCACTAAGGAGGGCGCTTGCTGGGATGAGCACCGGGCGTTGTGTGTAAGTGATGAATCACTGAATTCTATTCCTGAAACCAATGTTGCACCGGATGTTAATTAGAATTGCAATAAAAATTTCAAAAGAAGAAAAGAACAAAAGATGTAAATGACATAAGAGTTTTTAGGTGATTTTTTTTAGCAGTGATATTTTATGTTCTGTCTACTTCAAAATAGTTACCCAAATCTCCCCCGTGACTTCCACTGTTGAGTTTTATTAACTTAAACCAAATGATAGAATTGCATTAATGTCTAGATCATTTCCAAATACGATAATACACTGAAAAATTAAGGCTAAGGAAGTGTAAGTTTACCTACCTTTGACCTCTTTTTACAAAAGAACTAAAGATATTTGGCTTTATTGGTAAAAGTGTCCACTTTTTTGGCCCACATTTTTAAAAATGAACTATGAGGAAATGAATGTTTCTAGAAATTATGAAATGTATTCATAAATTTGCCAATCTAAAGAATACTGGAATAACAGACCACAAATTAAAGTTTCTAAGGGATAAACGTTCTTTTTCTTTAAAGATTTTATTTTAAGTAATCTCTGCACTCAGTGTGGAGCTCAAACTCACAACCCCGAGATCAAGAATTGCATGCCCCACCAACTGAGCCAGCCAGGTACCCCTCTAAGGGTTAAAAATTCTAATTAATATATTTAATTCAAGCTACTAGAAATAATAAGAGAAACAACTCTGTATACAAGGTAAGTGGGATGTATGTTTTTGGTAAGAAAGATGGGTGAGGACTGAGGCTGCATTTTTGTTGAGGGAAAAAAAAGTAATTTTGTTCTAAAGTAAAGCTGATTATTTCTGAATAGGAAATAAAACAAGGCACAAACTAGAATAGGCACAGGAACTTATAGAAGGTTTTTGAGAAAGGAATCTTGGGAAAGAAATTTTACGTGTGATTAAGCTGGATGAAATTGAATGAATTTGTTGTAAGGGTTTTAAAAATAAGCTTTAATATCAATAAGGTACTCGCGTAAAACTGGAACTTAATTTTCTTTCATCCGCTAAAAGGACAAAGTTGTTTGGACTATTGGTCTGCCTCTGATAAGAGATTATGAAAGGTTTTCCTTTACCTTTTATACTAATCTGCCTAGAAAACAAGGATTCTGTATTTTGCCAAAATAATTTCCTGTGTTTATCAGGTCTTTGATTACTAAAGTAAACCTAGTCCTCTTAATATTAAAAGAGCTAAGTTTTGCTTAGAATTATGTAGTCTTCTATATTTGCCTGTGAAGTCTTTGTCGCTTTGGTTAAATAGATAACGAAGTATTGTTTCGATCTTATTTAGCCAAATGTTTTAAACACTTTTTGATGTTTTTGACAAACTTCTGCAAAATCAAATTTTAAAGTCTTTGACCTCAAACTAACTTTGGGAAATATCAGAGTGTCCCTGGGACGTCTCAAAGGATTCTTCTCTGTCCTTATAAAAAGAGAGATGTTACCCTAATTAGACTTACGTGATATATTAAATTACATGGGAAGTGCTGTTAGTAAGTGGTGATAAAGCCTCCTAGGTTATATGGTATGGGTGAATGTTATTAATACTGTTCTAAACATTGTATAAGATTCATAAAATTCTGACATGTCCTGGTATATTGTTATTAGTCATAATGCTAATTATTATCTTAAAATATTGTGTGTCACAGAAATAGCCAAATTTCCTTACCAGTTACGTTGTAATGAGCTCTTACCAAATCTTTAATCACGGCCATTTCAAGTCTTTTGTCATTTATAGATATTGTTTAGCTGAGATGCTTTTATAAAAGCTTCCTGCAAATGTGTTTCATTTACAGAGAAATCCATGGAAAGGAATATAACAGGCAAGGTAGAATACAAGTTTCTGATAACTTTTAGATCATACTAGCTGAAGTCAGATGCTTAACTGACTGAGTCACCCAGGCACCCCTAAGGTTTATTTATTTATTTTGAGAAAGAGAGACAGAGAGAGTACACACACACACACACACACACACACACACACTCACACACGCATGCATGAGTGTGTGGGGGGGAGGGGCAGAGAACAAGGGAGAGAGAGATGATCCCAAGCAGGCTCCACACTGTCAGTGCTGAGCCCAACTCGGGGCTCAAACTCATGAGCCGTGGGATCATGACCTAAGCCAAAATCCCAAGTCAGAGACTTGACCAACTGAGGTGCCCCCAACATTGCTGGGCTTTTTAATGGTTTGCTTTCCAGATTTAAGGAAAACTTTTTCTCTTTTCTCTTAAGCTACTTGTAACTTAGAGTAAGAATAAAACATTTATCTTTTTCTCCCTATCTGATCCCTCCAGAATTTACAAACTCTCAATGAGTATTTTTATATATTCATGGCAGTACAGTTATTTCATAAATTCAGTAAGAATCTCTTCTTCTTGTAATAGGACACGCCTGGAAACTTTGGTTATATTATGAAGACTTCGACTGGAATGTCATATTTGAGAGAGGCATGCACACATTCAGGTACGCCACACAGCTTTAAGGAACTAGAGTTGATTTTATGGAACCAATAAAGCTCCTTGGAAATATTGGCCCAGTACCTTGCTTACAGGGTTCCCAGCAGCCTTACCAAGTGATTAAGGAAGGCCACTTTCTGGCCGGCCCAGGAACCTCAGGATGTTTGGGGGACTTCAAGGAGAGAGGCATTTTCCCACATCTATAGATATTACAGGCAAGTCTAATGGCAAGTCCTTGGCTTGGCTTCTTAGCCTCAAGAGGCTTTTAAAAGTCCAACCTGAGGGGCACCTGGGTGGGTCAGTCGGTTGAGGGTCCGACTCTTGATTTGGGCTCAGGTCATGATCCCGGGGTTGTGGGATCGAGCCCCATGTCAGGCTCTGCGCCGAGCATAGAGCCTGCTTAAGATTCTCTCTCTTTCCCTCTGCCCCTCTCCCCTGCTTTTCCTCTCTCTTTAAAATAGAATTAAAAAAAAAAAAAGTCCAACCTGAAATTCCTTATGAAAAGTTCCAGCAAAGTAGATTAAAAGATTCTATGTCAATTGCTGTTTTGCTGCAATTATGTAAATAATCGAGCCAAGTTCAGAAAACCAGACTTAATTTGCAAACAAATTAGTCTTACTATGCTTATCACTGATAAGAAATGTGGATGATTGTAGAGAGAAAGATTGTATTTCATTAGAAAGTAAAACATGTACTTGTGGATTTTAGATTCTAGTTTTGTTCATTGTCTTTGAGATTTTGTTGTTGTTTTTTTTTTTAAGTTTATTTATTTTTGAGACAGAGAGAAACAGAGCGTGAACGGGGGAGGGTCAGAGAGAGAGGGAGACACACAGAATCGGAAGCAGGCTCCAGGCTCTGAGCCATCAGCCCAGAGCCCGACGCGGGGCTCGAACCCACGGACCGCGAGATCGTGACCTGAGCCGAAGTCGGACGCTAAACCGACTGAGCCACCCAGGCGCCCCGAGATTTTGTTTTCTACCTGCAGACTGGACTAGATCCTGAATTCTTTTAGTTTCCTCTGTGTTTGGCTATGACTCTCCAAACCAACATGTCCAAGTTTTCTCTCACCCTTTCTAAGTTGAAATTATCGGGAACTAAAACTACACTTTCTCCAAAGCCATGCAAGCTAGTTTGACAACGTGATATCAACATCAGAGAAATCGCAAGAGCTCAGGTATAGACAATCTCCATGCGTGTTGCTGTATGGGCCACTCAGAAAGATCACCAGAGACATTCAAACTACAAACGGGGAAAATCTGTCAAATTGCCACCGCCAGCCCTCGCTCCATCCGAAGACGCTTTGAGCTGGACATAGACAACTCTTCTCCACTGGCTGCCTTCGAAACTCAGAAACTGAGATGGTAGTCTGCTCCGATCATTAACCATTGCTTTCGTTGCCATAGAAATGCCTCTTTCTAAATACCTGATTGCTTGTGCAATATAGGCCTAACTTTGGGAGCTCAATTGAACTAATGCCTTCTGAAATGAGTCACAACTGTTCTCAGAGATATAGAGCAATCTACTGCTTAGCTACTAACCCGATTCTGCTCGCCACAGCCATCAGCTCAGCTTTTAATATGTGAAGCTCTCAGGGAAGTTTCAGAGGAGAGAACTGATGGGGTTTGGGGCAGTTTACCCCAAAACGTGCCACTTTGGCATGTGGATTGTTTAGAGCTGAAGACAATAAAGGCCCCAGACTCAAGAAGAGCTTTACCTCCCCCTTAACTGCCTAAAAATTTTTAGATGGGGAACCTGTACCAGAAAGAGAGCTATTACCAAAAGTAACATTTGTTTTTTGTTTTTTTTTTTTTTACATAGGACATTTTCTCTGCCTCTCTGCCCGTGAATTGTCTTCATCCCATTGGATGTCCCAAACCACTACCCTCTTCTCCACGGTTCAGGACTGCATATAAGCCTCAGTTGCCTGACCGACTGGGTCTCATATCTTTGGGGCCTCTGTATGTATAAAATTAAATTAAATTTGCTATTCTCCTATTCATCTCTCTTCTATAATGGGGGGGGGTGGGTGTCTAGAAGAGTAGAGGGACATTTGTGTTTCTTCCTCTGTACAACCCTGAGGAATCCTTCACTTGGCCCAATAAATGCCTCGTTTAGATGAGACCTTTTGTTTGTCCCTGGTGCTCCGCCTCCGTGTTATGCTGCTGATATTTACAAGGTCGGCTATCTGCATAGATTATCATGTTGTACCATCTATGTTGGTTAGTCCTCATTTTGCAGTTTTTACCATCTATAAGCACTTGGTACGGAATATGTCACACGTTGAGCTTATTTGCCACGTGTGCCTTTCTGTCTCTCAAACTAGACGTCACTTCTCAAAAGTACCGTCTCACCCCTCTCAGCATTCCGTAGTTCTCACACATGCATTCATTTCTTCACCCAGTTAGCAGTGACGAAGCACTCATCGTAAGCTAAGACATTAAGCTAAATGCTTCATTTTCTCACTTAAAACCTAAAACAACTATTTAGGGAGGTACTACCATGATCCCCATTTTACACCTTTGAAACTTTCCCCTCTAGCCTTCCAGGTTCTTGACTGAGACGTTCCTGTAATAAGAAACCAGATTGGGGTGCCTGGGGGGGGCTCATTCGGTTGAGTGCCTGACTCTTGATTTCAGCTCAGGTCGTGATCTCAGGGTCGTGGGCCCGAGCCCCGGGCTGGGCTCCATGCTGAGCGTGGAGTTTGCTTAAAATTCTCTCTCTGTCCCTCTGCCCCTCTCCCTTGCTCACGCTCTCGCTCGCTCTCTCAAATAAATAAACAAATAAACAAGCAGATAAATAAAAATTTAAAAATTAAAAAACAGGCAAACAGGAGGAAAATAAACACGTACAATAACATGCACGGGAGACACCCAGGAAAACGGAGCAACTAGCTGAAATGCCCAAGCTACTGACCTTAAACAGCATCTCCAGCTCAAGGTAAAAGAAAGAAAGTGGTGGTGGGGAGCGAAAAAGCATGGCAAACAATATTAAGACTGACTCAGAGTCATCCTTGTATTTCTGATACAAAGAGGGGGACACACAAGTAGAGATTTCCCCTTAAAAGCCCTTACACGAGGGTAACTTTTACTAGCCATTTCCTAGGTCTGCTGTCTCTTAAAAATAACCAACTCAAAATAATTGTCTGGGAGTAAGAATGTCCTCTTCCCTTCAGGGTCCTTCTAGCCAGAGGAAGAATCAAATTGACACGAGATGGATTAACAGAAGAAAATGAAATTTAATTTTATATGTATGTGGGATCCACACAGACATGGAAATTCCAAGGATAGTCAGGCAAAATGAGGTATATATGTCATCCTGAACTAAGGAGAAGTTGGTAGGGGTCTGGGACTTCAAAGGGAAGGATTGCGATTCACGGGCAGATGATAAAAAGTAAATCCTGGTAAAGGAATATTTATTTGCTGGGCCACCCAGAAACAATGGGACATAGAGGACTTTGATCAAACAAGCTTTGCTAGGCTCCTCTTCATCTGCCCTACCTAAGTGCATATCATAATGTAGTTATCGGGGCGCCTGGGTGGCTCAGTTAGTTTGGCATCTGACTCTCGATTTCAGCTCGGGTCATGATCTCGGAGTTTGTGGGTTTGAGCCAAGGGTCAGGCTATGCACTGACAGTGTGGGGCCTGCTTGGGATTCTCTCTCTCTCTCTCTCTCTGCTCCTACCCTGCTTGGGGCCCGTGCGCTCTCTCTCTCTCTCTCTCTCTCAAAATAAATAAATATATATATATTTTTAATTTTTTTAACGTTTATTTATTTTTGAGACAGAGAGAAACAGAGCATGGACGGGGAGGGGAGGAGAGAGAGGGAGACACAGAATCCGAAGCAGGCTCCAGGCTCTGAGCCATCAGCCCAGAGCCCGACGCGGGGCTCGAACTCACGGACCGCGAGATCGTGACCTGAGTTGAAGTGGGACGCTTAACCGACTGAGCCACCCAGGTGCCCCAATAAATATATTTTTAAAATAATGTAGTTATCTGCAGTGATAGCTGTCTTCCTGAGGCAGGTCCTCTATCTAAATGCCTTTAAGCAGTTGTCAGGAAGGTTAAAGAGCTTTTCTGTGGAGCTCTCTGGGTGGCGGCCGGCAGCACGGGTGGGGAAAGAATTCACCCACGGCAGAACAAAAGAGATAAAAGTTTACTGTATACACCGCAAGAGAGTTTGGGCAGAATAGCAAAGGAGAGACTGTCCGCCTGCCAAGAGAAGGTGGCGAGGGGCCACAGTCATAGGGTGGAGCGAGGGAGTGTGGGGTTGGATGGAGCCCTCCCTTTTTTTGTAATCCTAGGAACTGTGCCTGGTTGTATTTGGTTAGGGCCTATGGCTGTTTCGAGGCGGGTCACTGAAGGAGCCTGTTGGCATTCATCACAATCGTCCTTATTACAAAATGGCGTATGGAGGGGGGGGGGCTGCCCTTGGCCCCTACGTAATATGCCAAAGATGCATATTTTGGGGTGAAAGATTCTGCTCCCCTTCAACCCCCTTCATCCAGCGCAGTTCTACTAGATTCTGGAAAGGCACAACAAATATAGTTTTAACATTCAGTAACTGTAACATTTTTGCCATGCGATACATCACTTTATGAGTTGTCCATTGTATGTTCCATACATTTTTCTCTTTCCGTAGAAATTAATAACCACGTTATAGCTATTTTTTGAAGGATATAAAAATTAATATTATAAAGTTTTACGTTGGAGATGAAGGTTTCAATTAGGACATTGAAATTTACATTTTTTATGGGGGTGATTTATAGCCTATAAAAATCCAAATCCTCTGGATGGACAGATATGTTTCCATTTCCTCCATTATTGCCTTATCTTTCATTTCTTGGCCAAAGAGAAAGAGAATGGAAAAAGGAAGAATGATCAACGGCAAGTATAACTATATGTCCCTCATGATTTATTTTCATGGCTGATGTTGGAAAAAAGTTCAATGAAAATGAAGACTCTTCATTCTTTAAAAGTACTAATAAAGCAGTATCCCAATGTCATAAGATAAAAAAAAATATTTAATATCAGCTTGTTTTCTGCATATATTTGTGAGTAAAGATGAAATATTGCTTGGAGAGTTGAAATTCTCAACATTGCAGTATTCCTAGATCTGATCATTAATTTCTGAAACAGAGCATGCATAATTCGTGATACATTTTGCCTGAAGAAGTTTCCCCAAAACCCCACAGAGAAAACCCAAAATGCAGCCAGATTCATCAAACAGGACTACTGTTTTCTATTCAGACCTTTCCGTGTTTTATTTCTCAGTGATTCCTGAAAAAGTCTCTCCAATTCCAAAGCAGGCTTAATGAATTCTTTGAACCTTGGCGCAAATTAATATTATAGTAACGGGTGCATTTGTGTTTCAGGAGTGGATGACTTCATTTCAGTGATGAAAGATGCCCGCTGCCGTTCTGAGGCTGAGAGGAATACATAAAGCATCTACTACTTGCCAGGCACTGTGGATAAAAAGGTAAGACTGACAACGTTTGCCCTTCTGGAGCTCACAGCTCCAGGATGACAGAGGGAGGAAGAGTCAGTTACACAAGCGTGATGAGCATTGTGACAGGCAGGCGCAGGGGGCTGGGCGCGTGCAGAGGAGTTAGCGTGGCCTTCCGTGGGGATAGGATGGTAAGAAAAGTCTCGCTGGGGCAGAGCCTGGAAAGATGTGCCAGCTCCCCTCGTGGAAAACAAGGAAGTGGATGGTCTATCCCAGGCATTGGAACAACATGGGCAGAGAGGAGAGGTAAGCGAAGATGGTTCGCGTGGGCAACCGCAGGTCTGACTGGGAGCTTAATATAAGGGGCACTGGAAGGGCGAGGACTTACAGGTGCCTGATGGTGAAGCGGGATGTTGGATGCACTAGGCGGGGGCTTTATCTGGAGGGCAATGGGAAATCGTTAGTGTTTCAAGCAGAGGAACCCAGTGGTCCGGCTCGTGACGTGAGTATTAATGAGCCCCACATCTCTTGTTGCAAGGAACGGCACAAAGTTTAGTTGCAACTAACACCAAATTAAATTTGGCTCTGGGCACCCTTTCCCTTGCCAGGATGGCAAGAATTTGATATTGCTTGTGTTTTAGAAATTCTTGCTCTTTTTCCTAACTTTTTCCTTCCTTCTTTATTTCAGTTATTGTTTCAGGATGAATTCAGGGTGATTTTTTTCACCCTTGGTTTTTATTACGCTTACAGCATCAAATCGTGTCTCGCTAATTCATACTGAAGTATTTTTTTTATCTTTTACATCTTTTTTTTTATTTTACTTTTTATTTTTTAAAATTTACATCCAAATTAGTTAGCATACAGTGCAACAATGATTTCAGGAGTCGATTCCTTAGTGTTCCTGACCCATTTAGCCCATCCCCCCTCCCACACCCACTCCAGTAACCCTCTGTTTGTTGTCCATATTCATGAGTCTCTTCTGTTTTGTCCCCCTCCCTGTTTTTATATTTTTTTTGCTTCCCTTCCCTTACGTTCATCTGTTTTGTCTCTTAAAGTCCTCCTATGAGTGAAGTCATATGATTTTTGTCTTTCTCTGACTGACTAATTTCACTTAGCATCATACCCTCCAGTTCCATCCACGTAGTTGCAAATGGCAAGATTTCCTTCTTTCTGATTGCCGAGTAATCGAGTAATACTCCATTGTGTGTGTGTGTGTGTGTGTGTGTGTGTGTGTGTGTATACACCGCATCTTCTTTATCCATTCATCCATCGATGGACATTTGGGCTCTTTCCATACTTTGGCTATTGTTGATAGTGCTGCTATAAACATGGGGGTGCATGTGTCCCTCATACTGAAGTAATTTTTATAGGAAACCACGGACCAGCATAGTTCAAAAGCTATTTGAAAAACAGCTCTAAAGTTTCTAGAAAGAAATAATTTCACCTGTAGTTGATTTAGACATCCATGTTTACAGACTGTACCTTATTTAATGTCCTCGATAATGCACTGTGGAGTATGCCATACAAGAGGAAATGGAAAGGGTGATACGCTTATGTCCTTTCCGAAAAGCTTACCCTCTCTCTTCCGGGTCAAAGGGCTTTGGTCTTAACACCAGTCTGTCACCGTGGACACAAACTCCAAAAGGAAATCCTGTGTATGTGAGTATCTTCCAGGTTCTCTGTAATTTTGGATTTTGAATCTGATGGACACAGGAACAAGATTGTCACGTCCTTAGACAAAGAAGCTGTAGGGGAGGGAAACCAATTTTCCTTTTACCCTTCTAGGTTCTTCACTATAATAAAAAGACAGATTAACAGGAGAAAAACACACCGAAGTTTAATAACATAGGTACTTCCTGTATCCATGGGAGAGACCTAGGAAAACTGAGCAACTCCCCAAAATGGGCCAAGCTACCACCTTAAACACCATGTATTAAAGACAAAAGAAAGATATTTAGGGACTGGGGAGTCAGCTATGGGAGGTGGCCAGGCAAAGCGCAATGAACAAGGGTACGGCTGTTCGGCACCTTTAGGTAATTGCCTTCCTTCCCCACTGGTGTGTTTCTAGAGATTTCAAATCACCGTCCTCTTCCATTACAGACAGGAGGACAGCCTTATAAATGGAGATTTCCCTTAGCAGAGTAAACACCCCTTACAAATGGGTCACTTCCACTGGCTTTTCAGAGCTTCTCCTGTGTCTGCGGTTGCTCAAAACAGCTAGCCCCAAATAACCCTTACGTCAAAGGGGCATACTCTGGGGTGGCAAATTCCACTTCCCTTCAAAGCAAACACCCCAAATACGAAGAGTTTGCCTGCTTTCTTGAGCTGAGAGAGAAAAGTCTATATTTGCCCCCCGAGGAGGAACAGAATGCACCGCCCCGAAATGTGCCACTTGGGCATGTGGATTGTTCTGAGCTGAAGGCTACATTAGATGCAGCTGACTCAGGAAAAGCTTTCCCTCTCCTCTTTAGCTGCCCAAAGAATTTAGTTAGATGGGGGGCCTACACCAAGAAGAGAGCTATTACCAGAGATAACTGCTTGTATCAGAAAGACTTGTGTGCGTAGCATGGCAAATATTTGTTTACCAAACATTTGCTCTTCTCTTCTTCCTGTAAATTATCTTCCTCTCTTTGAAGCCCAGACCCCTACCCCCCTTCTCCTTGGTTCAGGACTGCATATAAGCCTCAATCGCCTGACTGCCTTTGAGTCTTCACATCTTTGTGGGGCTCCCATATGTGTGTCATAAAATTTGTTTTTCTCTTGCGAATCTGTCTTATGCCAATTTGATGATTGGACCGGTCAAAGAACGTAGAAGGGAAGAAGGGAGAAATGTTTTGCCCCTATACCCCACTCTTCCAAAAGTACTTCAGCAATAAAAACGAAACACAAAAGCAATATCCTAATAAGCCATCTAGGCACAGTTGCTTTGAAGAACGCTCAGTATTATATCCAAGAACAAGATTGGGGGACTGTTGTTTGAGACAGACCGGAAGTTTTATACACTAGTCAGAGATTCACTCAACCCTTCATCCATTACCTCAATCGATAGTTGCTACTTTGTACCAAGCATTGTTCTAGGCACCTGACAACACAGCAGGGAGTAAGAGACATCCAGATCCCTGCCTTCATGGATCATTTTTGAGGGTGAAAGCAAATAAACAAAACAAATTAGTAAAGCACATAGTTAGCAGATTGTGATAAGTGCAGTGGACAAAATGAAGCAGAGAAGGGAGAAGAGAGGTAATGAGGAAAGGTGAGGTTTATATAGAGTAGCTGGGAAAGGCCTCCCTGAAAAGTAACACGTGAGTAAAGACTCAAAGATGATGAGAGAATAAGATGTCAAAGTGAAGAGAGCATCCCAGGCAGAGGGAAAGGTCTGTGCAAAAGCTTCAAAGCGAAGTGGGAGCTGGGGCTCCTTCTGGGCTGTCGCTTTTTGTTCCATGGGTCAGTCTGTCTCTTTCCATCTCTGTCTCCCAACACCACACGGCCTTAATACCTATAGCTTAGTAGCAAAGTGCGTACACCCACCTTAATTTACGTCTTCACTAGGACCTTGGATATTTTTGTCCTTTGTTCTTTCATACAAATTTTGGAACCAGATAGCCAATTTGTCTGAAAAGCCTGGTTGGAATTGTAATTGGTATTTAATAGAATCCATAGATCAATTTTGGGAGAAATATCTTTATATATTGAATCATTTTTTCCATGAACATTGTACATGTCTCTAATTATTTAGCTCTTCTTACTAATGTATTTCAATGCCATTTTACAATTTTCTCTATAGAGTCTTGGCCATTTTTTATTTTTTGAGAGAGAGAGAGAGAGAGTGGGGGGGGGGAAGGGGCAGAAGGAGAGAGAGAGAGAGAAATAGAGAATCTTAAGCAGGCTCCATGCTCAGCATGGAGCCCAACGTGGGGCTCGATCCCAGGACTCTGGGACCATGAACTGAGCCGAAATCGAGAGATGGATCCTCAACCGACTGAGCCACCCAGGTACCCCTTGGCCATCTTTTCTTTAAAGTTTTTTATTTAAATTCCAGTTACTCGGGGCACCTGGGTGGCTCAGTTGGTTCAGCGGCTGACTTCTGCTCAGGACATGATTTCACGGTTCATGAGTTTGAGCCCCACAGTAGGCTCTCCCCTCTCAGCACAGAGCCCGATTCGGATCCTCTGTCTCCCCCTCTCTCTGCCCCCATCCCACTCACGCACTCTCTCTCTGTCTCAAAAATAAATAACAACATTGAAACATTTTAAAAAATTAAATGAATAAATACCAGTTAGTTGACATAACGTGTAGTATTAGTTTCCAGACAACACTTGGTTCTCGTCCCAAGTGCACTCCTTAATCCCCATCACCTATTTCACCCTTTCCCCCGCCCACCTCCCCTCCAGTAACCATCAGTTTCTCTACAGTTAAAAGTCTGTTTCTTGATTTGCCACTCTCTCTCTCTCTTTTTTCCCCTTTCCTTGTTTGTTTTGTTCCTTAATTTTCACATACGAGTGAAATCATATGGTATTAGATTTATTCTGAGGAGGTTTCTTTTTGTTGATATTATAGAACACATGTAAAAAAAATTTTTTTTAAGTTCTGCTTCAAGGATATAGCAGTACAGTGGACTATAGCACGGTGACTATGAGCTTGAATGCAGCCTCCCTGGGTTTGAATCCTGGCTCTGCAACTATTTTTGTGTAAATTGCTTTAAATTACTAAAATGTTCTGTGCCTCAGTTTCTTCAAGTGCATAAGGGGATAACACATTGTTGGGCTGTTGTGATTATTGAAGTTAAGATCATTAAAGTGCTCACGATAGCACCTGACTCAGAAAAAATGCTATGTAAATGCATGTTTTTTTCTTGTGAATATCATATATTGATTCTATATAGAGTCTCCATGCTAAATTTTCATTGTTTCTCATAATTTGAGGTAAGTTTTGCTTTTCTTTGTAGACCGTCAGCCAAACCAGCTGTACATAATGACAGTTTTGTTTCTTCCTTTCCAATTCTTACACCTTCGATTATTTTTCCTGTTGTCTAACCGCACCGGCTAGCACTCACAGTACAAATTAGACTAGAAGCGGAGATGGTGAATCTCCTCGTCTCCCTCCAGATTGTAAGGACGATGCTTCACATGTGGCATCATTAATAACGATGTTTAGTGTAGATTTTTAATAGATCACCTTTTTTCAGACCAGGTCTGTTCTTTTCTATCTGTATGGATGCTCTAGAATACCGCCCCCCTCCCCTTCTCTTGGCACAAGATTGGAATAGTCCGCCCTTAAGAGGTTGTTTTTCAGGGTTTTTTTATGAACCGTGGTGAACTGCTTAGATAATTTCTCAATTATTAATCTAGCTACTGTAAGAGCGAGCTAAAGGCCGGAGCTTCAATATCACAAAATCAGGGTAAGAAAATTCTTAGACCTGTGCAAGGAGATTCGGTTAGTGGAGGCAGCAGAAGGGGCCTGTGGGGTGTTTCAGTGCGAGAATGCACTTGGAGTTGCTCAGTGAGGCTGCATTATGAATTAATAATGTCCTCTGGTGACCAGGCCTTTCGCTACATTTCTACGTAAACTAACAACTCATAATAGTGTCTCTGCCTAAAACTAAATGCCATGGACAGTAAACATAAGATTAGGGAGCATCATTTTAAAGACAGTTTATACAAAGGAAATTGCTGTCATGCTTTCTTGAAATTTTAATTATCCAATTAGGTTCTGAATTTTAACAACTGTTTACCTTTAAGAAAACCATGCAATTATGTTCAGAGCAGTTATTTTACCAGACAATAAAACTATAGGAGACTAGAAAATTCTCTCTCGTGGTTCGCAGAAAATAAGGATAAGACCATATACTAAAGGGGAAGCGAAAGAAGATGGAAGTTAATGTGTTGGAGGCTGCCAAGGGAGTCAAAACAGCATTAAATATCAGTGGGGAGCGGACTTGACTTGTTTTCCTGCTAAATTACTTTTCAGTTCCCATCCCAAATGTTGCGTGTCAGTATTTTAGCTGGTGCCATTTTAAAATTCATCAAAGTACACATACACGTGGCACAAACCCAGTTCATCTGGAATTCACAAAGTTCAAAGGCTTGGTATTATTATCTTCAGAATGCTGGGATGGAGAGAGCAAAAAAAATTGTCTTCTGAAAATGTAGTCCTTTGTGTCAAGCACCCCGGGCTCGCTCAGCAATATTAGGAGAGTTGTTTTGAGCTGTTTGCATATATATCCACAAAACTTCTTTTCGTATGGCTTACAGTGGAGGGCTAGGTTTTTCCGCAGACCCTTTTTTGATGAACAGGCATTTACTGGGTCGCTACGTGTCAGGCTCTGTGGCCAATCAGTCAACGTTGCTCTTTGGTAGAACTCAAAGTAGGCTACGGTGACAAATAAACAGAAAAGTACCAAAAAATGAGAGAGAAAATTACAATGTTGTACGATAAGTGTGCATAAAGGTAAGCATTGAGGATTGTGAAATTACTGAGGAAGGCTCAGCTACCTCTGCCTGTAGCGTTTGGGAGGAGGGTAAGGAGAGCTTCCGAGGAGCCCAGACTCGCGAATAGGAAGCTGAAGGAAAGAGCTCCTTTGATGACCCGAGGAGCAGGAGCAGCTCTGGGCGTGTCACCTGCGGAGTCACACGTGGCCCCATGCACAGAAGGAAGCCATGCTTGGGTTATGTTCTGCTGTTTTCATCTTGAATTTCTTCAGGTGCCCCACGTTTTGACATTTTCATTTTTCACGAGGGCTTGCAAAGTATGTGGCCAGTCCTGCAGAAGAAATAGGGGACTACAGAAAAATCTACATATTCTCTGTCCCCTTTAGGGGCTCCCAGCCTGGGATGGAGTAAGTCGGAGAGAGGTCACTGAGGTACCTTACACAGAAGAAACAATTGACTTAGATTTTGAAAAACGCTTTGCTGATTTCGCAAAAGGTGAAGAAAGGCATTTTAGTGTGAGAAAACAACATACGCAAAGGAAGGAAAGCATTCATTCACTGAGAACAAATATGTATCGTTTGCTGTGTTCTAGGCGCATTGCTGTGTTTCAGGTTAGAGCAGTGTTTTCAGGGACAGAGCAGTGAACAAAGCAAGGTCCCTTCCCTGGGAGAGCTCGCATTTTAGCCAGAGGTCTGGACAATAAACAAATAAATAAATAAACTTACAATGTCAGACGGTAGTAAGTACCATGAAGAAAAAATAAAGCAACATAAGAGGTTAGAGAATGGAGAGAGGGCTTTTATTTTTTTTTAAGTTTATTTTGTTTTATTATTTTTGAGAGAGAGAAAAAGCACACACACACACACACACACACACACACACACACACACACACAGGGTCAAGTGGCGGAGGGGCAGAGACAGAGAATCCCAAGCAGGCTTTGCTCTGTCAGCTCGGGGCTGGATGAGAGGCTCGAAATCAAAAGCCTGAGCTGAAATCAAGAGTCAGGGCGTCTGGGTGGCTCAGTCCAGTGAGCGCCAGACTCTTGATTTCGGCTCAGGTCGTGATCTCACGGTTTGTGAGTTCGAACCCCATATCCGGCTCTGGGCTGACAGCGCAGAGCCTGCTTGGGATTCTCTCTTTTCTCCCTCTCTCTGTTCCTCCCCTGCTCTCCTTCTCTTTCTCGCTCTCTCAAAATAAAGAAATAAACTTTAAAAAAAAAAGAGTCAGATGCTTAACCAACTGAACCACCCAGGTGCTCCTGGAGCAGGCTTTTCAAATGCAGTTTCTGAGGCGATGGCATTTGAGTAGGGATTTGAGTGGTGTAGAGGGAACAGCCAACACGTTTAAAGTCCTAAGGCGGGACTGGCACTAAGAGCTAAGAAAATATGGATGCCAGGGTGAGCGGAGCTCAGTTAGGAAGGGAAAGAGTGGCGGGCAGTGATGTGGGAGATCTGGATAGGAATCAGGCCATGGAGAGCCTTGTAGACCATGGTAAGGACTTGGGTTTTATTCCAAATGAGATGGTTGCTGTCAGAGAGTTAAGAGCAAGAGAAGAGCTTGTCCCCGAGTTGTATTTTGAAAGGTTACCTTGGCTGCTCTGTGGATAACAGACCGTAGAAGGGCAAGAGGAGTCGAAGCAGATCAGAGATGGGGGTGGAGGCATTGAGACGTGCTTATATCTGGCCTATGTCGAAAGCAGAGGCAACATGATTCATGGATGGATTAGGTGTGGGGTGTGCAAAAGGCTGCTTCCAAGGCTTATGGATAGCTTAAGAAAATTGAAGAATGGATTTGCCTTTAGTTTGGGCAAGTCCTGTACACTTGCTTGGGTTAAGCTTAAGGGGGCTGGCTTAGGCCATGAGAAATGGGGTTTAAAGTTTGCGTAAGTAAGGGAAGGGACATGGAGCCGAAGAGAGAGGTAGCAAGTATCTTAAGTCGGGTCTTAGAGATTAGGAGAAGGCGCTTGGACATTACCCTAAAAATATGGATGTCACAAAATAACATGATAAAGCCTTCCCTTCAGAAGGATTATTTTGAATGTCATGCAGGACCTCCATTTGAGACATGGGCGAGGGATCCATTAGGAGGCCATCATAATAGTCCACATGAAAGATGGCCGAAGTGCTGGCAGCTGATTTAGAGAAGAGGAGGTGGGTTTGAGAGAAAGTCCGGGATTCTTTTACACATTGATTTTTTTTTTAAAAAACAACTGGGGGTGCCTGGGTGGCTCAGTCAGTTAAGTGTCCCACTTCAGCTCAGGTCACCATCTTACGGCTCATGGGTTCGAGCCCCTCGTCGGGCTCTGTGCTGACAGCTCGGAGCCCGGAGCCTGCTTCGGATCCTGCATCTTCCTCTCTCTCTGCCCCTCCCCCATTCACACTTTGTCTCTCCTGTACTAACCTCCTTCTCAGTTATATTTTTAATGTTTCTTTTTGAGAGAAAGAATTGCAAGTATGGAAATCACACCAGGCCTCACTGAGCAAGTGACATGTGAATAGAGCAAAGGCTTTGATTTTGAATTTCTATACATCCATTCATTCATTCCACAAACATTTAGTGAACGTATACTGTGTCCCCAGACGCTTTGTCAGGTACTGTCATTCAGTAAAGCTTAATTTTATTTTCCCCTAACATCTGGAAGCGTAAACAATGCCACGAGTTTGCAAACTGAGGTTTAATCTGATCGTAGGGCTCTTTGAAAATGCCTGGATAGTTGAAATAATGTAGGAGAAGAGTCGGTCAATTATTAGACTACAGCGCCTCAGAGAGGCCTTTGCTGACGACTCTCTGAACTGGCAGCGCTCTCCCAGACGACGCTTTCCCCACCACTTACCTGCTTCCTTTTTCTCCGTATCACTTACCACCAGCTGATATATTCTCTGTTTTGCAAAGTTATGGGGGGTTTCGCCTGTCTCTTTAACCAGAATGTAAGCCCCACAAGGTCAGAGATTATCTGTTTTGTTCACTGCTGAATTCTCGACGTTTAGTCTAACGCCGAGCACACCCTGTGAGCTCTTATGCCTTTAAAAACTTTTCAGTGGTTAAATATGTAGATTTTAGGCAGGAGGGAGAAGAGGAGGAAGACCAGGAGGATGACCTTAAGAGCCCCTGACCCGCTAGAAGTTGGCACCAATAGTGAATTTTGTCGGGTACGCCTGTACAATCTGGGCCAATCCTCTCTGATCTTCTGGCATGTATTTTTGGTAGAGCTGGTCAGGTTGCTATAGCTGGCCAACCATTCCGGTTTCCCTGGGACTAAGGCTTTTCCCAAGACAGGGGATTTTCAATGCTGAGACTGAGAAAGCGGCAAGCACATCTGGATGGTCACCCACCCTCTGTTCAGGGGCATGGGTTCCATGTGCGAATGCAAAATGCAACCATGTGAGCCCAGTGTGGTGTTCGTAGTCTGTCTCTTTTACTCACTCATCCTGCGAAGTTGGTAATTCCCTTCCCACCCCGAGGCCTCTATTTTGTTTTTAATTTTTAATAGTATCGATTTTTTTGAGAGAGAGAGAGAAAGCACAGGTCGGGGAGGGGCTGAGGGAGAAGGAGGGAGAGGATCCCAAGCAGGCTCCAGCGTGGAGCTCGATCTCAAGACTGTGAGATCATGACCTGGGCCGAAATCAAGCATCAGGCGCTCAACGGATCGAGCCACTCAGGCGTCCCCGTGTTTTCAACATCTAGAGAATAAGGGTTTGAACCAGCTGGTTCCCAATGGCCTTTCCAGCTCTGACAGTGTGCGGTTCTTATTGCCATGCGTGGGAATTGAACCCATTGTACTGATCTACCACAGTGACCTTCTGAACAACGACTGAGCTAGCTAGCCAACTGAATCCAAACGCTTCAATTAATAATTGGAACAACGTCAGTTGTCACTGGGAAATGACACCTACATTTCTTTTAAAATTTTATTTCAGGGGTGCCCGAGTGGCTCAGTCAGCGAAGCGTCCAACTTTGTCTCAGGTCATGATCTCAAGGTTCACGGGTTCGATCCCTGTGTCGGGCTCTGAGCTAACAGCTCAGAGCCTAGAGCCTGCTTCAGGTTCTGTGTCTCCTCTCTCTTGGCCCCTCCCCTGCTTCTGCTCTCTCCCTCTCTCTCTGTCTCTCTCAAAAATAGACATTACAACTTTTTTATTTTAGAAGACCTAGCACCCACTGGTGCTATTTTTTGGTGCTGTTTTCCAAATTCAAGTGATTTATGTTGGAACTGACTCCAGTAAGATTTCCCCAGTGCTGTTGATGTGGTCCTTGTTGCTCTAAGGCTGATTGGGGAAGTGGAGAGAAGGTTGTTTTTTGGTGACTCTGAGGAAAGACTTCTGTCTGCCCCAAATTGTTCACACATTTGCTCCTGATGCCTTAAAATCTATTAATAATGATCTAAAATTTCTAAATTGAATTAGAAATAAGGGAAATACTTGTATTTATCATGTGTATCATAACACATTCATATTCCCTCATTCAAAATGGAGTGTAAGGGCCGGTATTACAATTCTTTTCTCAACATAGATTATCAGGGAAGAACAGGAAGACACAGAGGACTAAAAGGCCAAGATTGGGAAGAAGGCAAAGAGCTTACCTTTGAATTGGGAAAGGCTGTGGGATCAGACCTCACCGTTTTGCCCAAGGCATCATTATGGACCTGGTATCCCCAAATCCTTGTCATCCTCTGAGGGCTGGGTCCCCAGATTAGTCAAGTAGTATTTTTCCAGTGACAACCTTCGATCTCATGCTCTTTATTATTTTTATTCTTTTTCCCCCTCAGACTGATTTACTACTTCCGCACCGATGACACACACATTTGTCTGACCTGCAATCCTCGTGAGTTCTCTTAACTCTAATCAATTCCCAGATCGTTGACATCAAATTTGAGCTCATACATAACTGCAGTTAATATTACATGTCAGAATAGAGATGAAATATTTGCTGTGGCTGGTAAATTTCCACGGAATGAGTAAATTTTTACCTGCCTTGCTTCCTTGCCTGCATTTAGTCCAACTTCTATATGTAGAAGTGTCATAGTCACTGTGTCATATTCACTTGTCTCTTCACTTTCCCTTCTTGCCTCGCGGTCTGGCTGGGTTTTGCCTCGACACCTCGAATCGAATCAACTTCCTCCCTTTAGCTTCAAAAGGCATTGAGTATAGACTTTTTAAAAAAGAATTCTAGTCTCATATTTTCAACCATGATTGAGCGCTACCATGTTTTGGATGCCGTCTTTTAGTTTGACCTTATTTTTCTGAACGCAGTAGTCTCATATTAGCCAGACTATATAACTGAAGGGAACTATATTTACGTACTCATAGAATTTCTCAGGTCTGAAGAAGCCGGGGAGGCCATTTGTTCCTAACTCCATATACGGTACTTGAATATGGTCCCTATTTAAATATCTCAACTGATAGGAGCTCAACATTTTGGAAAGCAGCTCAGTGTAACACAGGGTAGCTTGACCTGCTGGAAGTATCTGTCTTACTTCAGACTGAAGTCTGTCTCCTTAGATGTCTGGCCGTGGATTCTAGCTCTACTCCTTGAGACTACCCAGAATAAATGCCCTTTGTCCAAGTAATAGCCCTTTTGAGATTTGAAAAAGAACAATGTTCTTGTGTGTTACCTAAATCTTACCCTTTCCAAATTGCACGGTCCTGTTCCTCCCCAAGTTCCTTGTATGACGCGGTCACAAGTCCCTTCGCCATTACTCGTTCTCATCGCTGGTCATACTCCTGGGTATGACGCTCATTCCGTGGATGCCTATTAGAACTAATGGAGAATACTTGCGTTATTCCCTATTTCGTTGCACAAATTTTGCTTCTGCTGCCTACATTTGCAGTAACTTTTTTTTTAACGCTCATACTACACTAGTGGTTCTCAAGCCCTGGTCCCTGGACGGGCAGCATCAGGATCAGCTTCACTTGGGAATGTGTTAGAAATGCAAATTCTCAGATTGGCCCCCAGACCCGTTGAATTAGAAACTCTAGGGGGTGGAGCCCCAGCCAACTGCTTTAACAAGCCCTCCTGCTGACTGTAAACGCATGCTCCAGTTTGAAAACTGTTGTATTCTTAACTGACACTCAACCCCCTAAATATCCCTTCTATATGCTGCTTCTACGCCAAACCTCCTGTCCCTAGTACTCAAATATTTGGCTTACGTTTGCCGAATTATTCTGCATTTCATCAGATTCATTTCATTGCCTCATTTTGGCCAATGTTTCTCGCATTTTTATTCTCAGAGTTATGTCACCAAGAGGGTGATATAGGTAGTTCCTGACCTCAGTCCCCCTCACAAGAACGGCTAACAGCTCTCCAAAGACAAGACCACAACGAGAGAGTCCTAGAACTCGGGAGTGGGGCCGAGGTGCCCCGCTGCCCCACAGAGGCCAGGACACAGGGTAAGAGACCAGTTGCACGCTGCCTGACCTGCCTAGGCTGCCCCTCCCCGCGGGCTGCCTTAACCCCTTTGCAGAGGGTGCTGGTTCTCTTCCACGGGGTACTTGCTCCCCTCACCAATTTGGCTTTGTGGCAACTGTAATTTTGATAAACTTGAATCAAATATTTGTCTTGAAAAGGTTCCGTTTCGGGGATGCCTGGGTGGCTCAGTTGGTTGAGCATCTGACTCTTGGTTTTGGCTCGGGTCATGATCTCACAGTTTGTGGGTTCGAGCCCTGCATCGGGCTCCGCACTGATGATGCAGAGCCTGCTTGGGATTTTCTCTCTCTCTGTGTCTGCCCCTCCCCTGCTCTGTCTCTTTCCCTCTCTCCCTCTCCCCCTCTGTCTCTTTCTCTCTCAAAATAAATACATAAACTTAAGAAAAAAAAAAAAAAAAGCTTTGCTTTGGACACCTGCGTGGCTCAGTCAGTTCAATGTCATCTCTTGGTTTCAGCTCAGGTCATGATCTCAGGCTTCGTGAGATCAAGCCCCGTGTTGGGCTCTGGGCTGACAGTGCAGGTTTAGATTCTTTCTCTCCGTCTCTCTGCCCCTCCCCACCCCCTCTCTCTCTCGCAAAATACATACATAAACTTCTCGATAAATAAATAAATAGGCTTTGTTTTTCTGCAGATAAAGCTATGCTCATAATGTTCCTCAGAAGAAAACTTATGTTTCTAAACCACTGAAACTGACAGCTTCTGAGGGAGACCGTGTTCTAGGTAAGCTCTTCTGTATTGATTTACTTGTCCGAAGAAGCTAGATGTTGAGGCAAGGACCGGAGGAATATGCTAATGGTAAGAGGCAACCCTCAGTCCAGAATGGGCCTCTCGTTCACAAAGTGAAGTAGCAGCAGTTAATCGGCCCCTCTTGCAGCTTTGGCTCAGGTTTTTAGCTCCGTGGTTCGCAATCAGCCCTGGCATCACTTTGGAATCACCTGGGCAGGTTTAAAAACTAGCACCTCCAAGGATTCCATTCACTTGGTCTGGAGTGAGGCTCGGGCACGGATTTTTGAAGAATAGCTTCTGACGTGAATCTAATGTGTAGCTGGCATTGGTTGAGAAACGTCGAAATGGGGATTGTTGGGACTTTGACATTCACCCGAGTGGGATGGCAGCCGCAGCGGAGTCTTGTGCATGGAGTGGCCTGACCTGACTTACGGGTTTTTAGGGTAACTGGTTTCCCTGGCGAGAAGAGCCTAAGATACGTGACACAAAAGGGATACAGACAGAGCGCTGTGGGCACTCAAAGAAATGAGAGCTCACCGCTCGGGGATGATTAGGGAGTCTTCACAGCAGATTTTGAAGCTGGGCAAAGTAGACACGTGAGAGGGACCCCCAGCCCGTGAAATGGCGCGAACAATGGCGGCAATACTTGCAGAATGGCCGGGACTCGTGGCTGGTAACGTGGTAAGTCAGAAGCAAGAGAAGACCAGTGGGTTGAGGCTCTGTCTTCCCAGGTCTGGAGTGCCAGGCTGAGCCCTTTGAACTTATTGCTACAAGCTGGGAAAGGCAGTTGAATGCTTTCAAGCTGGAAAATGACATTCTTGAAGCTGTGTTTGACCGTTGCTTCTCGACCGTCTCCCCCTCATTAAAAATCTCTCTTCTGGGGCCCCCTGGGGGGCTTAGTCAGTTAAGGGTCCAACTCTCGATTTCAGCTCAGGTCATGATGTCGTGTCGTGGTTCATGAGCTCAGGCCCCGCGTCAGGCTCTGTGCTGACGGTGTGGAGCCTGCTTGGGATTCTCTGTCTCCCTCTCTCTCTGCCCCACCCCCACTTGTTCTCTCTTTGTCTCCGTCAAATAAAGAAACATTAAAAAAATTAAATACACAGGGCCAACAATATTCTCTCCTCACCGGCATCCCTACGTAGGCCATCTGGAAGACCTATCAGACTTGCCCTTCAGCTTCAAATGTACCATTGCGTTGTTTTCATTTTGCGTCCTATTGCATTCAAGACCCTTTCCACTATTCCTAAGATGCTTCACCAGCTTTTCTCCTGCCCCAACACACACACACACACACACACACACACACACACACACACACACACCTGACCTTCCTTTATCTCTTACCAACCGCACAGGAATTCTTAGTTGTGCTGTATCACAAGGATTCCCTCATGTTGCTAGGCTTTTCCAAACTGATTTTCAGTGGTTGCATAATATTTCAGTGACGATCGTCTGCTGTTGCACACTTAGATCCCTGCAATTTTGAGAGGTTGTAAATTATCTTAATGTTCGTATTCTTTTATTTCCTCAAGATAGATTTCCAGAAATGGGACAACTAGCTCAAAAGCGATTCTTTGCGATTCTTTGGACGTATTTCCAAATTGCTTTCCAAAAGTAATGTAAAAGAGTATTCACTTCTCTGCCCTCTACCCTGCTCAAAGCTCTTACCAGGAGTGGGGGAATCCCAGCATTTAAATGAATGGATCGTGACTTCTGTCTCATCGTTGGGCCATGATGTATGTTTGGTATTTGTTTTTTTTGTTCTTCTGAGATTGTTTACTTTCCTGTGTCCACTTACCTACTTGGGTCTTCACTGATTTGATAATCTCTATATATACTTAGGATACTAAGCCTTTGCTCTTTGGTTTTACTGACTTGTATGTTTGGCCAGAAGAAGTAGCACAGCTCTCGAGTATACTTAGAAGTACCAAACATTACAGTTTCCTAGGGAAAGAACTTCTGGCAGAATGGTACTGGTAGGCAATGTGTGGTATATTGGCATGGCTGGTATAGTTTCAGAAGCCACAGAATAATTTCGTACAAAAAAGGTATTTCTCATTGGCAAGCAATATCAAAATCTGAGGTTGGGATACCAAGATCTGAGCTTACCTTGTGTTTATCATTTTTTCTCTCCCTTTCCCTGTGTAATGCACATTAACTCATAACATTGTTCTCATGAGTTGGCTTTTGGTTCAGCTGCTTTTGCGGAATAAATAACTGTAGCTCACCCAAACTTTTCAGGTATTTGTGACCACAGACCATGTGAACATAGAATTACTCCTATGTGTTTTGCTTCCATTCATTAGAATGACGAGTATGAGGGATGCTTTCCCCTAAAATAGTGTTTTATAAAAATTCTTAGAAAGTCATCTTCCATAATTATTCTATGGCTCAATTTAACTAAAAAGCACAATCATAGGACCTTTGATTACCAAGTCACAGAAATATTCCCTTTGGAATAAACATCACAGCATCACTAGGCCTGTCAATGACTTTTCCTTGTCTCTAGGGAGCAGGACAATGGAGGTGGGAGATATTCACATTTTTTCTGTAGTCGGGCATGTTCTTTTGCTTCGTAGTCCTCTGCTGTGCAGTTATATCTGAGGTCCCCTCTCCACTTCCCATCCCAACCTACACAGAATTGGAAATAGTGGTGGCTGTGGTTGCAGTGGTGGTGGCTGGGCATAAAAGATGCTCATTCTCTCAGAAAGAATCATAATGATGGATGCTGGCATTTTCATAAACTCTGTATTATTTTAGACCAGAATGTGGGGCTTTTCCTCTTGATATCCCTCAAGTCCACTAAGGCTGTCCTTTGCACATGATGGGTGCTCAATAAAATGTCTGTGGGATGTAAGTAGGGATCTGAATAATGTAAATCACTATGGGATGTCAATGGTGTGAATTTAAAGGTGAACCTGAAACTCTTCAGTAAAGCATATTTATGGAAACAAGCTGAAAAAGAGTTGTAAAGACCACGGCAAATTTAATGTCAATTTTTGACCAGGCAGGTCTATTGTTTGTGCCTCACCCGTAGGTTGGGAGAACTGGTTCAGAATCCACTTTTAGCATGGAAACACTTGGTAGTGATGTTGGTGGGGAGAGGAAATATAGCCTTTCTCTCGATAGCATATTCTACATTGAGGGGGAGGGGACACAAAGGAAGAAATGGGGGGTGGGAGAGAGAATGAGAACGTACTATTTCAAATTTCCCTGTCCCCACCATAAGTGAAATCAAGTGGATGGGCTTTATGTACAAAGCATTCAGTCTTGGTGTTCCTTTGCCACCATAGCTTAAGACTCCTCATGTAGGTTGACTTTTAGAACGAAAGACGACAGTAAGGTGCCTTGCTGGCTTAGTTGGTGAAGCACACAACTCTCGATCTCGGGGTCGTGCATTCTAGCCCTACGTTGGGCATAGAACTTAAAATTAAAACACAGAGGAAGGGAGGATGACAGTTTCTACTGTCTCCTCACGACCTTTCCCATACCTTACTAAGAATTCTAGCTTTGCATTGATGTCTCTCCTCTGGAATCAGGATTTAGCGGGCACCCTCGCAGAGTAATTTCAGGAAAATCAGGTTGATATACCCTAGTGGTCTGTTTCAGATGAATATTAAGAAGCAAAGTAGTGTGGAAATGGTACTGTCTCCCTCAGAGGGGGCTTGGTATGCCCTCTAAATTATAGATATAATCACTTTGTGTCAGCTAAGTGACGGCTGTACCATCGGTTTCAGGAGTAGAATTTAGGGATTCATCACTTACATATATCACCCAGTGCTCATCATAACAAGTGCCCTCCTTAATACCCCTCACCCACATAGCCCATCCCCCGCCCACGTCCCCCCATCAACCCTCAGTTTGTTCTCTATCGTTAAGAATCTCTCATAGTTTGTTTCCCTCTCTCTTGTTACCCCTTCCCATATGTTCATCTGTTTTGTTTCTTAAATTCCACATACAAGTGAAATCATATGGTATTTGTCTTTCTCTGACTGACTTGTTTCTCTTGGCATAATATTCTCTAGCTCCATCCACGTCATTGCAAATGGCAAGATTTCATTCTTTTTTTCTTTTTGATGGCTGAGTAATATTCCATTATATATACACATATACACCACATGGAAGGGTGAATTCAGATCAGAACTGAGATTAAAGTGAAAAGAGAGAGAAAGTTTGGGAAGTGCAGGGAAACTCCCCCTACTCCGTAAAATGAAGACCATTCTTAGCAAGGGTAATTCCTATAGGTCACGGGCAATCAAAGCTTGGAGTGGAGGCGTGCTCAGACTAGTTTCCACAGAGTTGTTGATGAGGCTCTTGTAAACAAGATAGTTTATGGAAATAGGCTACTCTATTAGCTGGTATATAATAAGCTTCATAAACTAGCAGCCAGTAAGGATAGCATATTATCGTAGAAAGACAGGTTTTCCCAGTTTCACCATTTCCTAACTGTAGGGCCTTAGGCAGGTAACCCGATCTGTCTGAGCCTCAGCTGTCTTTTTGGCAAGATGGAGACAATGATAATAATTCAGCTCATAGAATTGTGAGGATTAGATCAGATCAAAGTACATCCAACCCCTAGGAAAAAGATTAACTCACAGTAGCTTTCAACGTGGCAGCTCTAACTGAAATGGCCACTGTTTGCGATGTCACATGATGTCTCTCGAGTGTCTCTGCTACACGATCTTTCCCTAGCTGCCCTGAGACTGTTTTCTGTACCGCACCGGTTCTCACCATTCTCCAAAGAATGGATCGCTACACCTGTTTTATGATGGTGATTGCACTTAATCTGTTCTGAATTCACCATGGAAAAATAAATAGTTCAATCCCACTACCGTGCATGAGAGGAAACAGGGTCCAAAGAGGAAAGGGATTGCCCAACTCGGGCAGGTTTGCCGCTGTCGGGACTGAGCTGGGACCTGAGTCTGTTGACTGCTTGTCTGGGGTTCTTTCCTCAGTGCCACCATGACCTCTCTTGGGGAGCGCCTGCTGTTTTTAGCACCCAGATCATTTGGAGATTATGAGACGGAGCCTGCCTACTCCCTCTTTTCAAGTAGAGAGATTACTTTCCTAGTTTTGCTTTTGTTTTGTGTTCATGTCACTAGATTGAATTAAAATTTAAAAATTCAGCTCCTTGGTCACAGTAGACACAGTTCAAGGGGTCAATAGCAGCATGTGACAAAGGGCTATATCGTGTAGCATGGATATAGGACATTTCTCTCATCGCAGAGGTCTTAAGGTTCATAAGGCTGTACAGCCTTCTCCCTCTGAGGAGAGACTTCAGAAAACCAGGCCCCCAACTGGACCAGGTCTTACCTTGGCCACCTGCCCACTAGAGTCACTGAACAGAGCTTGCCCTCGTTTCTCTACAATGGCCAGAAGGGACAGACATTTTATTTTTATGAATGTTTACATCTATATCTATGCCTTACATATTTACATATATATAATATGATTTACATTATATTATACGAATCTCCTGATTTTTCTTTAGATGAGAAAGCTTAATTTCCTGTGTATTAGAGGACCAGTCTCATAGGAAAAGAGCAAAAGAGTTGCGAGCTGTCTATGGTCATGGTACTTTCTACTGCTTATACAGAAGAGTCCTTGCCTATCAGGAAGAAAGGGACCCATCGTGTGGTGGCACTGACTTATAAGCAACTATGCCGCTTTAATGGAGGCGGGTGTAAAGGATTGTAAGAGCATATATTTCATCAGTGTCTCAAAGTGATATCTGTTCACTGCAGCACTATTCGCAATAGCCAAGATATAGAAGCAACCTAAGTGTCCATCGACGCATGAAGGAATAAAGGAGGTGGAATATGGACCTGCCCTGAGGAAGAAGGAAATCCTGCCCTCTGCGACCACATGGATGGCCCTTAAGGGCATTATGCCAAGAAAGATGAGCCACACAGAGAAAGACAAATGCTGATATCATGTATATGTGGAATCTAAACCATCTAAAAACAAACTCAGAGAAACTAAGAGTAAAATGATAGTTACCAGGGGTTGGGGAGTGGGGGAGTTCGGGAGATGTTGCTTACGGTGCAAAGTTATAACCAGTAGGTAAATAAGTTCTGGAGATCTAATGCATAGCCTGGCGATTCGATTCAATAATACTGTATTGTAAACCTCAAAGCTGTTAAGAGACTAGGTCTTCATTGCCTTCACCGCAAAAGCAAAATTGTGTGATGAGGTAGAGATGTGAGCCAACACTATGGTGTAATCATATTACAATATATAAATGTATCCAACCAGCACACTGTATGCCTTAAACCTACACAGTACTGTATGCCAATTATATCTTAATAGAAGAGGTTTTTAATTTACTTTTCACAATAGCTTTCACATATTTGTGCCTATATGGTTCATATGCTTCTGATTTATGGTTTGGAATTGGATCAGCTGGGCTTTTGTTCTGAAAATACTTGAGGAAAGGAGATTAATCAGGAAACTTATTCTGGGCTAGGAACTACATACTTACACTGGGCTAAAAGGATGGGAAGCGAGAGGAAGGGACTTGAGGGCTTAAGCAAGGGGGTGACGCCAAGCATTGAAATTTGGAAACCTGGGGAAGGAATAGAGCAGTTTCTAACTCCGATATAAATTCCCCCGCCCTGTTTTTATATCCCGTAGGTCATTTCACTGAAAATCCAGTAGGGAGTGGAAGGTATTAAATTATCATCACAAATCCTCGTAGAAGTTTCATTTTAGAAAGATGTTTAATTTCCATGACATTTAGGTGGGCAGAAACTGCTACAACCCCATAGGTTCGGTTTCTGAGGACAATTTCCACTGGATATTTTCTAGTCTAGAACGTTAGTATATTGTTATTTTTTAAAATTATGAAAGCGTTAAATGCTTATAGAAATTTTAGAAAATGCTAACAGGTATATAAAGGTATTTTAAAAATCATCTATAACCTTCTGCTCCAAAACAACGTCATTAACCTCTTGGTAAATTTGATTCATGCCACAAATATTCAATGGAACATCTGCCTTGTGCCAGGGACTGATGGGGCAACAGAGGTATATATCAAGGAATAAAACAGGCAGAGCCCAGGCGTTCATGAAGCTTACATTTTAGAAGGAGGGAAAATCAATAAAGTATTAAATAAAATAAATCAATCCATAAAATAATGTCAAATACTAAATACTGTACAGAAAAATGTAGCCAAGTAAGGCTGATAGAGTGATGGAGATACAATTATAAACACACAGGTAGGAAGTCTAAGACCATGGTATTTGGGATTGGAGCTAGATGAAAAAAGGATCCAGTTATGTGAAGGTTAAGAGGGAAAAGCATTTCAGGTAAGTGGAGATAGATTGCAAAAGGCAGCCATTTGATGTATTCAAGGAACTAGCAAAAGTTCCTTTTTTCTGACTAGTTTCTGTCAATATGGCTGCAGCATTGGCAGAAAGAAGGAGGGTAAATCATGCTAAAGTTGGAGAAACAGGCCAAAATAAAACACAAAAAACAAAAACAAAAAAGAGAGGGCCTTCATCGTGTAAGTGTGATAGGAAGACATCACAGTGTGTTAATCAGGGGAGAAAAGCGACTTGATTTATATTTAAGGCAATTGCCTTGACCGACCTACGAGGTGCCATCATGCTGGAATTTTCCTCTGTTGGCTCTCTTGTTTGCTCAAGTCCCTCTTTTTCTGTTTGTGGGTTTCCTTCCTTATTTTGGTCTTCCAAATTCTCCATAGCTTTATTTTTAAAAGTGCAAAGGAGATTAATTTGTTGGCACTGCTTATCTGAAAATACATTTTCCTTGTACTGTTGATTGATATTTTTTCCTTGATATAGAATTCTAAGTTGAATGTCATTTTCTCTCATTCTGCAGGCATTGCTTCATTATCAAATTAGCTTCCAGTAATGCTGTCAAGAAGTTCGAGGGCACCGTAATTCCAGATTCTTTGTGTGTAACCTATTGTTCTAACCTCTCTGTAAACTTTTAGACTTCTCTCTTTATCCCCAGAGTTCTGAAAAGTCATGATACGCCTCAGTATGGTGCCTTTAGCCCGCAGTGTGCTGGGGAAAAGACAGGACTTTACAAATTATAACCTCTTGTTCTTCAATTCTACAGATTGTGCTTGTGGTTTAAATACATGTCTGCTCTGTTCTTTCTTTTTCCCTCCTTCCCCTTCCTTCCCTTCCTCCCTCCCCGTCTCCCTCTCCCTCTCTCTTATTCTCTCTCTATATAACGCATTATAATTCGGATATCTTAAATTGATTCTCTAATTTGTTTATGTTTTTTTTTCTACTGTGTTTCTGATTTTTGTTTTAAATTCCACTTTTTGCATGATATGCTGGTGTCTATTGCCCAGTTTCTACTGAGATTTTTAAAAATGTGGATATATATTTTTATTTTCGAAGACGATTTCCTTGTTTGGGGGATGTTTCTTTTTCAATATCCTCTTTTCCTATTTTATGGATTTAATATATACTTTATCTGAGATAGTTAATGATTATTAATAAGATTCTTAATAATATGTTTTGCTCCTTAAGTTATTTGTTTCTTAGTATTTTCCGTATGCTTGTGTGTAAAGGTCTCTATCTTTCCTTTGGAGAATTTTCTCAAATGTCTGTTGTCCCTTGGATGTTTGCATGTTTCAGAGTGAGACAGTAAAAGTACATTTGGAAATTCTGAGCAAGTGCATTGCACCGCTGACCTGTGGACTTCAGGTGCCCACATGCAGAACTTATAAGTCATTTATCCGGAAACGGATATTCTAATCTACCCCCTTGGGATCTGGCCTAGATTCTGAGAATTGTTCTGGTGAAGGGAGATCAGAAATGTATATTTACCGGGGTGCCTGGGTGGCTCAGTCGATTCAGTGCCCGTCTCCTGATTTTGGCTCAGGTCATGACCCCAGGGTTGTGGGATCGAGCCCTGCGTCGGGCTCCGTGCTGCGGGTGGAACCTGCTTAAGATTCTCTCTCTCTCCCTCTGCTCCTCTTGACTGCTTATGCTTTCTCTCTCTTTTAAAAATTTAAAAAGAAAAAAAATGAATTAAAGAAAAGAAATCTATATATACCTGTTTTCGTATGTTCTTTAATGATTTGGTGCTTTAAAGGTAGCTCCTTAATCCATTTAGAATGCACGATAGGATATTACAGCATAACATACATAATGTAAAATAGCCTAATGTAACGTAATGTAACATAATCAGTATATGTATATAGTCCAGTGGTCTTAGACAGAGCGTGAGTTTGAATCTCAACTCCACCCGTCACTAACTACATGACCTTTGGCAAGTTACTTACTCTCTCTGTGTTAATTTCCTCTCTGTAAAAATGAGGATGAATAGAATCTAACAGTCGCTGGCATACTTGAAGCACTATGTAATGATTAGTTATCATTATTAACTACTCTGTATCAGTACCAGAGCGTCGTAGAATTACAACTACAGTGTTTTAAGACCTGTGGAAGAACAACTAGCCTTTTTTCTGTGGCCTCATCTGATAAAACTGGGACTAATTAAAAGAAGCCTTGGGGAGAGGAATTTGGTCAAAATAAGGAAAAGAAGGCCTTTACGAACTGTTCATAAGTTTCCAAAGATGGAATAGACCACTTCAAGACTTGATGAGTTTTCTGTCAGTGGAAATGTCCAAGAGAATGTTTGTGAACCATTTTGTGGTACAGTCAGAAAGCATTCCTAGTATTAACAGGCTATTTGCACTGAATGAACATTTAAACCCTTTTAAAAATCTGATATGTTACAATCCCAGCACTACAATCAGAGAACATGAATGGGTCAGCGAGGCAGAAAAAAGTGTCGTGCTGGCCCTAGTGTTTAGTGGCTCTCCAATTTTGACCACGCAAAAATAAAAGACAGTCTTTGTTAAACTATAATGGACCATCATAGACAACAGAACTGAAATCACGTGTATAAAAAGTATGAATTCTAGGGGGAAAAAGTTCAAGCGCAAAGAAAATATAAAAATTTAGCTACGTTTGGAAATGGCTAGGCAAAACTGCTTCGTGACCAAAGGAAATTGATTCAATTTCCTCCTCCTCGGTGGAATTTATAATTCAATGAAATGAACAATCAATGTCATTATAATTGGTATTAAACATAATGTAATGAGTGGGTGGCCAGTGGTTGTGGGGAAGGTAGAAATCATTTACGCTGTAAGGCCAAACACCTTTCCTGGCTTATATGAGCAAATGTGTTTGTTAATGTTCTGAAATGCAGAATTCCTTCCCAGTCCTTCAGGTTATCCTATGTAAAGACACCTTTATCTCCAATTTTATTTATCTTAAATTTCATTTTCCTTTCCAATAATTACTGAGTTCTGCTAGCAATAACACTCACTGTGACAGTTCTGTGTATTTAAAGATCCTAAGTAAGTACCAAGGAGATTGAAAGCAAATGACCGCTGCTGAGTGACTGTGACAAAAGTGACTCACTAGGAGCTCTTAAGTACTGAATTCTGAAAGGTGATAGTCAGTCTAACACTTGGGAAAGGGCACAGGGGTTAGAAAATCGATGGGGATAAAAGAAAGCACAAACTATATCTACCTGCCTCGCGGAATTACTCTGGCTCTTAAGGTATATCTATCTACTTTTTTTTTTTGAGAGAGAGAGAGAGCATGAGCAGGAGAGAAGGACAGAGAGAGAGAGAGAGAGAGAGAGAGAGAGAGAGAGAGAATCTCAAGCAGGCTCCATGCTTAGCACAGAGCCCAATGCGGAGCTCAATCCCACGACCCTGGGACCGTGACCTGAGCCGAAATCAAGAGTCGGACGCTCAATCAGCTGAGCCATCCAGGTGCCCTAGTATAACGATCTTGATCCCAATCATTCTTTCTGCTCTTCCTCCAACTCTCAGAATCCCTGCATGTCCCTGTCTGCTGGAGGTAACTTAACCACTAAGTGGCAACCTCCCCATGCACAGCACCGGCCCATACGTAACTGAGCTATTTAGTCTAAACGTCAATACTTCAATACTCTGTTCAGCAAGGATATATGGAAAAATACATCTCCTAGTCTTTGAAAATAGGTTCATCAACTTCCACCACTACTGCATTGACCTTGACAGGTGCCTTTCATTGTATTCTAAGTCAGTGCCGTAAAAAGTCATTTGCAAATAGCCCAATCGCATAACATCAAGGGAATGGTAAAGTAAATTATGGCACATCCACATGATGGACCATTATCTAGCTATTAAATGATGTTTACAAAGAGTTTTTAATGACATAGGAAAATGCTAATGATAGAATGCCTGGTGAATAAAAATAGGCTACAGAAATGTTGCAAGAAATAGGACTTAAACCATCTAAGAAAATATGATGTATATAAAATAGTATAATTTATAATATTTGGAGCACATAGACCAAATGTTAAATGTATTTATTTAAGTGCACTTGTGTGTGTGAGTGTGTGAGTGTAGTGCTAGAAATAAACATGAGGCCAACAGTGATTATAGATGAAAGAATTGCAGATGATTTGCGTTTTTTGGTTTATATTTTTCTCTTCTTTTTCCCCTTTATCCTACCATATGCAAGCAATGCTTTTATAATCAGTAGAAAATAAGAATTCTTTATTCCAAACAATTGTCATAGCCGGACAGTATTTGCTATTATAGGAGGTTTTGTTCACTGATTCCCCTTATTCTCAGGATATACTCAGTTAACTGTGTTTGAGTTCTGAAATCAATTCATCACCTAGGTAGTGGAGATCTGCATCTCTGACTGCTTCTTACCTTGAGTGCTAACAGTTTCCCTAGACCAATGGAGAAGCTTGACCTTGCAGACTGTGGTTTAAAAATATGCGAAGGAGTCAAAGAACTATATGACTACAGACTCTTTGTGCTATCAGTCGGATCCTGTTTGATGAAGTGGATGTTGCAGTAGGCTGAATAATGACCTCCCCCCTCCCCAAAGATATTTTCCACGTCCTAATCCCTGGAGCCTGTGAGTGTCACTTTATATGGAAAAACAAACGACTTGGTAGATGTGATTAAATTGAGTATGTTGAGATGGGGTCTTGAATGCAATCACACGTGCTCCTGTAAGCAAGAGGTGGAGAGAATTCAAACATGAACAGGAGAATACAAGGTGACCACAGAGGCAGAGTCTGGACCAATGTGAACCCAAGCCAAGGGATGCTGGCAGCCATAAGAAGCTGGAGGAGGCAGGGAACGAATTCTCGGCTGGAGCCTTGGAGGGAGTAGGGCCTGGCCAACACCTTGACCATGGCCCAGTGAAAATGAGTTCAGACTTTAGATCTCCAACGTGTGAGGGAATGCAGTTCTGTTGTTTTAAGCCACTAGGTTCTTGGTAATATATTACAGTATCCAGAGGAATCTAATATATGGTTGTTGTGGCATGCATGAAACATGGTCTCTGCCTATGAATATTCAAAGACGAGGGGTAGACTAAGTCACAAAGAGAAAATTATAATATGTTGTTAAACATGACTGACTCTCCCTGTGGGGTCCTGAGAAGTCATTTAAGAGGACAGATGATCTAGGCGTCAGGTCTTAGAGAATTAGTGCATACAAGCGACGGGATTTGCCAACCAATCTTATAGGCTGGGGGAACTAGCCCTTTGAGGAAAATGATTTGTGGTTTCAGTCCCATTTGGGTTGTACGGGGCTTAACTGGTGGCAGTGGTGAGTGGGGCACAATGGAGAGGCTACTGGACTGAATCAGGAGATACACGTTTTGTCATTGCTGTGCCACTGTGTGACATTAGGCAAGTCACTTCTTAGATCTGTGCCTCGATTTCCAGATACAGGTCTCTCCTGCTATCTGAAATTTAGAGTGTTCCTAGGAAGCCTTCCTTAAGCCAAAATGGTAGGAAGCAATGAAACAATTACCACCAATTTATATGGAAAAATTTATAAGCATTCCCAGACCCAAAAAATAACCTCTCTGGGGCTTTTTGGACACCTTAGGACATACCTTACAAACAGATGCACAAAATAAATCGAGATAAAGCACAGATGCTCACAGACCCAGTTCAAAGCTCTGGTGGCTTGATGCTGAGAGCTGTGTGTACTGAATGCTCTTTCACTTTTTGCCTTTTTTCATAAAAGTGAAAGTCCTCTTTGGATTTCTTTCATTTAGTGAAAACGGATACTAACGTAGGTCTTTCATAAAAGCTAAGTGGCATAACGCAAACCTTGAAAAAGCAGTGGATAGCTGTATCTAAAACGCAAAGTTTGGACTAGATTTCTAAGAGCCTCTCGCCATTCGAAATTTCCTTAAGCCTATGTTCCCACAACACTAGGGGATTGAAGATTGAGAAGCAGTACGCATGGACTGGTACATTGTAAGTATTTGTAAGACTGAAGTAAGTGTTCATAAAAATTCACATGAGCCACCCAGGTGCCCCCAAATGACAAATTTAAAATAAAGTACATAATATTTTGCTATAAGAGTGGATTTATACACATGTAATCCCATGTAAATATTTGGACACTTATGCAACAGAAATACTCAGAAGACATCCAAACTTTGATCGCGTAGTATTGCGTTTACCAAATTTTCTACGATTAAAATGTTTATGTTAAATTAAAACAGACTCCTGGCCCATATGTAAATAACGGGGCTATAGACATTGAAGTGGAATCCGAGGGAGAAAAGATGAATGAGAGCAAAAAAGGTTAACACTGGGCAAAATATGCTTTTTAGTCTTCACGTGATGCCACAGTGATGGAGTGTAGGGTGGAGAGGCTGGAATGGTTTCATCAACCCAGCTTCCGGCAAACAAACAAACAAACAAACAAAAAAACTTGCTCGGATCCTTTGTTGAAGCCTTAGTTAGAAGGTTAAGACTGTCCGCTGAGGTGGTAGGTGCGATGAGGTAGGATTGACTCAGAGGCTATTATTCAATTTCCCTTTCCTACTAATCTAAGGAGGAGCCGAGCTCATAGTCTGTTCTCTTCATGGCGTTATGACCAGTTCTCTTCTATCAGACCATAGATGACTTTGCATCGATGGTGCACATCCATATGAATCCGAAATCATCTGTGGATTGGACTTCCCTGAGGAAGTACTCCAAGAGGAGCCACGGTGAGTCCGGTGGAGGAAGAATTGGCTGTTGTGCAGTGTGATCTTTCAGGCAGAAACAACAATAAGGACAACAGGCCAGGTGAGGAATAGCTTGTTGTAAGGAGAGAACCACGCAGGCTTTGGCGTTGCTGCTATGGAAACTCTGGGACAGAGCCTGGTGCAAATTGAGTGTGGAGTTCACCAAGGGCCAGGTCCCAGAGCCTTTTGTATTTATGGCCAAGAAGCTTGGACTTGAACTGGCAAGCCAATGGAGAACCTTTGAAAGTAATATTGACATTAGGGTCAGGCGGACCGATAGCTGGAGGAATACACATGGAAGGAAACCATTTTGACTTCCATATGTAAATAATGCCAGGCATTTAACAAAGCTTGCTGAAGAATCAGCATGGTTCAGAAGGGAAATTATAAAAATACACATCAAGCCATCATATAAACTCAGGGTTAGAGCAATGGCTCTGACTTAAGGCAGTGAGTTGAGGTTAGATTCAAGGGCCAGGATTTCTTTTGGGTAAGTTATCTGCTAGGAGCTTCTGTACTTCAGAGTTGCCTGAAGACAGATTCTATTTGTCTTAAAGGATCATGTCCTGAATTAAGGTGAAGTTCCCTTAGCAGGACTTTTTAAAGTCTCTTTACTTATCTCCTTGCCTTTGGTCTTTCTTCCCTTTATTCCACTTTACACGCCGTGATCTGATTTATCTATCAAAGCACGACTGTGATCATGCCCTTGTTACAAAACCACCATTGACTCACATCCCCATTTAACCACTGTCTAAAAATACAAATCTAGGTTTTTCTGTCCTCGGCTCTCTGGTTCCAAGCTAAGGTTCTCACGTTATCTCCTCTTATTCCTTTGCATATACTAAATACTACATCCAAATTAAGCAACTGTTTGCTTCCCTTACCATCCTGTGTGTTTCTGACCATGGTTGTCCCTCGTGTCCTTGTCATCTGTGCCCATCTGCCTTCTGTCATCCCTTAGGGCTTAGCTCAGGTATTGTGCTCTTCTGTGATACTTTTCCTGACCCGCCTTGCACAATTCGTGCTGGCTGTCTTTTCTCTTTCCCTGACCCTCTTCACAGTATTTTGTCTACGTCTGTCTTAGAGTTCCTTGAATTTTCTACCTTGTGTTGTGTATCAGTGTCCCTCAGCTGAACTCACTGAGAGGAGAAAGGATCGAATATTACTCATCATTGTAAACTCCATTTTTTACGTGGTTGCCTTTGCCTGGAATCCTTCTCTTTCATCTGAAGAAGGCCTGTACGTCTTTTAAGGCCTCTTGCATTTATTATGCCTCCAGTGTCTTTCTCGACTTCCTTTTCTCCAGCGTAGAAGAAATTTCCACCCACCCTTGGTGCTCCCGTAGCATTTTGTTCATTCCATCCTGACCCCTAAGATGTAAGTGTTATTGAGTACTGGAATTCAGTTCATGCAAATGTCACTTTGTGTTTTCCTTCAAGTCCAGCTCTGACAATAAAGAACAATGTATTAAACCTGAAAGCATGGTATCTTTCCGGGCATGCAACGATAGCACAATTGAGGTCCTTTGTGAAGGTGTAATCAAATCCGTGAGCGAGATGCCAACATGTAGGCGCGTTGAGCCTTGTCCATCTGATGCTGATCCCGCATCGCTTCCTTCTGCCTGGCCATGAAGAGGCCACCGGACCTAGGATCAAGCGCTGCTTTCATTGACCATCCCACCCTCGTCACTGCTCCTCAGTCTCATAGTTATTCTCCGAAACACAAAGATTCCAGATACCTATAGAGTATTTCTGATTCATTTTCACCTGACTGATCAAAACATTGTTCCTTAGGAGTCACTGGTTTCTCAGAATCTCTGCAAGTGTTGTTTATTTGGGGGGAAAAAAACAGTGTTGCAAACTGACTCTATAGCCATTTGAATGAAATTGTGATGAAACTAGTTCTTGTAGAGTATGTAGACTCATTTACCAAGAGGGATTTTGAATGAGTCTATGATGCAGTGCCGTATCTACATAGGTTAGTGTCAGACGAGGAGGAAAGTCATCAGCAATTGCCTCAAACTTCAGGCAGCATTAGAGATTCACTTTGCAGGCATGATCTCAGGGCTGGAACCTGGCGGAGGTGAGTGAGACACTCAACTGAGATGCAAAATTTAAGATGGTGCCAGATTGACTGGTATCCATATTTAAAAGTCGGCATTTTTCTCATGTTCTAGAAATACTTTTGATAGTTCAAATATTGTATTGAAACATTATTACCCTGCTTGCCGAGTTTGGTGGCGTCTCCCTCCCTTCATTTTACATTTAAGGTGAGCGCCCCACGCACCTCACATTAGCCCTGGCCTTTCTTGGTTTAGAGTATAGACATACTAAGGCCTACACTGCTTTTGTGTGCTTCGCCCCAGACCTTCACAACCAGATAACTAACTCACACATCGGGCCGATGGCATCTCTGCGTGCTTCCAAGATCAACAAACTCAACGTATGCTTTTACTCATGGGTAGCTCCTGATGGACTACGTCTTGTCATGGGTCTTGGGTACCCTATTAACTCTACTGAGAAACTCAGACAGTCCAAACCGGTAGACTGCTTTGTTTGTGAAATCCGAAGTGTATTTCGGCAGGTAGTGGGAGCTCGGGGATTGGTACATTTGTGAGAATTTTGCAATTCCTCAGGATAAAGTGGACTGACTGTAAGGGAGTGAAATGGTTTTCACGTTTGGCATAGTAGCCTGTAAGACATTTGTCTTCTTGGTTCCCATGCATCCAATGGTATTAGGTGAGGAGCGTTTTCATCCCTAAAGACTATGGCACAAGATGGTGAGCCTTTTCAATGACCCCTGCTATACAGCACTATACCTAGCTACTTAGGAATAAAAATTAATGTTAAGCGCATGAATTCAAGGGCATCTGTCCAAATTGGCAGGTGGATTTCCCCAATGTCTTTAAAATCTAATAATAGTTCACACAGTACAGGCTCTCACACAGCTTTCCACTGCAGCTTATTAATTATCAGTGTTCTCTGATTTTTCTTACAGAGTTTATAACCTAACTCTAAAAATGCTGAAAAATGTCCTAGCAGCTAGTGTTTAATCTTCAAGCACCTTTTTATTTGAATCAGGTAAAGATTGTAGTTTGCTTTTTTGGAAACTTAAACGTAACCAAAGATCCTTGAAAATCATACTTTGCAATGCCTTAATTTCACAGACGGGGAGACTGAGGCCACAAAGGTAATCCTGTTATTACAACCCATTCTTCCTCTCCTTAGAAATATAGTTGAGCCTTGAACAACGTGGGCGTGAACTGTGCAAGTTGACATAGGCAGATATTTTTTGATAAATACAGTATTGTAAATGTATTTTCTCTTCCTTATGATTTCCCTGATAAGATTTTCTTTCCCCTAGCTTACCTTCTTTTTTTAAATATGTTTGTCTGTTTGTTTATTTATTTATTTAGACAGAGAGAGAGAGAGAGAGAGAGAGTGTGTGAGCATGAGTAGAGGAGGGAAAGAGAGAGAGAGGGGGAGAGAGAGAATCCCAACCAGGCCCTGCGCCGTCAGCACAGAGCCCATCGCGGGGTTCTATCTCATGAACTGAGCTCATTACCTGAGCTCAAATCAAGAGTCGGATGCTCAACCGACTAAACCACCCCTGTAGCTTACCTTCTTGTAAGAATACAGTATATAATACATATAGCATACAAAATGTGTTGATTGACTGTTTATGTTATCGGTAGGATTTCTGGTCAACAGTAGCCTAACAGTAGTGGTTAAGTTTTGCAGGAGCCAAAAGTTATACCTGGATTTTGGACTGTGTGTGTGAGGGGTTGGCACCCTTACCCCCCACATTGTTTAAGGGTCAACTGTATGTATGTGCAGTGTGTGGCTTTATTTAATCAAAAGTATATGAATGTAAATATATGTATTTGTACATACTCATCTACCTCATTTGGGGGGGCACACTTTATCTCTCCTCTCTACTAAAAAATAGTAAGTGCCCTCGTGTGGTATTGGGCTAAGTACTATATACAATGAGTGCAATGGATGAGATTTCTCTGAGCTTTTTATCCCCCCTGCACTTTTAAATCATCCTTCTAGTCTTTAGTAATTTATTTTTCATTTTTTCTTCAACATCTAAATATTTCTCCTAACAATTAGGATTATTTCAGTGTTTGAGCAAAATATAGGTATTGACAAGGGAGAAAGAGTTAAATAAAGGGAATAGACATTCTTTTCAGTTAGGCTTTGGGGGACATATTAAGACATGTGAGTTAAAAACATCAGATCTTTTGAAACTTAATTTTACTGCATTTCCATCTCATATACTGGGGAACACCAAGATCTGGGTTTGGAATCAGATCAGACTATCTTTCCAGAATCTGCTATCTTCTAGTCTGAATTTGTCTTGCTTGAGACTTCGTTGTGCAAAAACCCTCATGCCTTTGGAAGGGAGCTTGTAGAATGATCCCGCTTTTTTATGGAGGATTTTCCATTAGTTACCGTAAATGAAAAATAAGTCACTTAATAATATTCACTCAGGATTTGAGGCACTGGTTATGAGATAGTAGACACAACTTTTAAGAAATTGCATCCTTATGGAATAAGAAACACTCCCTAGTAGTCAAACTCCCCCCCGACTCTTGGCTTATAGATAGTATATCGGCTACTACACTAACAAGGAGCTATAACTCAATGCTTCTCATATCAGATACCACGTAAGTGATTTCATGGTCTGACAGTATTGGAGTACGAGTGGGCTACCAGAAACACTTCTCCCAGCAGCCATATAAACTATGGGCGGTGTCCAAAATGGAATGCAAAATGACAACTCTGTCATGCCTCCTCCAGATTGATGGAAAAATCTCTTAGAGCTCACACTCAATTTCTCCTTCGGACGTATCCTTCAAACACCTATTATATCGACCATCGAAGCCACAGTAAATGAAGGACGTTATTAATGGTGGCTTGTAGAAGCGTAGCCTAAAGGTACATGGAATCATTAATATAATCGTGTGAAATTCTCCTTTGTGGACACTTTAAAAAGGTTTTGCCTCATCAAAACCATGATAGAGAGATGTAAACAAAGGCAGTCAAGTGGTTTTGAGCAGTCCCCTTGTGGACAGACTTGACATGTGGATTAGGGCACCATAGATGCAGGGGGCAGCCTTCTTGTTTTCAGGCGCTGGGTATGCGGAAGCATGTGACGTGAGGCTCTTTCTAGTTCTTTTTTTTTTCTTTAATATCCTTTCATTTGATTTGGTGAGACTTCCTTGGGCATATTATGAACAACTTACTGCTCGGCTCCCTAGGAACTGAGTTGTCAGGAGGGTAAAAATGTACTTATAAAATCTAAGAAACGACAAGATAAGGAACGAGCACAGGCTTCTGGCTCACTCCTATAAAATGCACCTCTGAGAATTCACGGAGGGGAAATAGGTATTTCCACCATGGTTGATGAACTTTTTTCCCCTCCCATACCCACTCACAGAATTTTGAAAGATGATCTACCCTCTCAAGTATTTTAAGTTGATGGTTTAAATGTATCTATGAGTTTACACAGTTGTGGGAGTTTCCCACAACTCTTACTATATCGTGAATATTTATAATAAAACTGTTATCATGCTTTTAAATGGAATTCAATGGACTCTAAATACCATTTATTTGGGAGCTCAGTGTGCAGTAAAGGGAACACAATGAATTATGAGAAAAATAAGATTGTTTTTGTTTTTTGTTGTTTTTCTTTTTAAGTTTACTTATTTGTTTTTGAGAGAAGGACAAAGAGTGAGTGGGGGAGAGGCAGAGAGAGAGGGGGAGGGAGAGAGAATCCCAACCAGGCTCCACGCTACCAGCACAGAGCCTGACGTGAGGCTCGATTCCACGAACCGTGAGATCATGACCTGAGCCAAAACCAGGAGTCAGATGCTTAACTGACTGAGCCACGCAGGCACCCCTTGTTTTTGTTTTTGTTTTCAATGTGGAATGCCTCACGAAATGCTGCCAAAATGAGCACAAGGAAGATTGTTTAGTAAATGATGTTAAGAAAATAAGCTCATTATAAGGGGGGGGGGGGGAGAGCCCAATGCAGGGCTCAGTCTCACAACTGTGAGATCATGACCTGATTCAAAATCAAGAGTTGGACGCTTGACCGACTGAGCCACCCAGGTGCCCCAAGACAGTTCTTAAACACAACTCCAAAAGTGCCAAATACAAGGCAAAAGTCTGATGAACTTAAGCAGACTTACTAAAATTAAGGATTTCTCTTTTAAAAAAGATACGATGGGCAATATTAACAGAAATGTGATAGAATGAGAGAAGATATTTGCAATGTCTAAAACAGAGGGGAATATATAGATTATTCAAAGAACTCTTCCAAATCAATAAGAATGTAAAACAGTAACCTCAAATGAAAGATTGGCAAAGGATATGAACTGCCATTCTACAGAAGTAGAAACCCAAAAGGCTAACAAGACTATGAATCCAAAAAATGAAAATAAAAAAAAAACAAAACAGTGACATATTTCTGGGGTGCCAGTTAAGCATCCAACTCTTGATCTGGGCTCAGGTCATGATCTCACGGTTCGTGAGTTCGAGCCCTCATCGGGCTCTATATTTTCTGCATGGAGCCTGCTTGGGATTCTCTCTCTCCCTTTCTCTCTGCTCCTCCCCCACTCACATGCTCTCTCTCCCAAAATAAATAAATAAACTTAAAAAAATTGACATATTTTCAATCCATGAGACTGAAGAAACACACAAAGCTTGATCATACCGGATGTTTACGGGAATGTGGGGAGAAGGGAATCCTCATGCCCCACTGGTGATGTCCGCACTGGTGACTCATTTCCTGGAAAGAAACCTGCTGGCATTTCGTCAAAGTACAATAGAGATCCACACTCTTTGGGGACCCAGTCATTTTGCTGAGTATCCCAAAGAGAGTTACACAGAGGTGCAGGCGTGGGTGTATGCAAAGATATCTATTGCAGTTTGTGTTTTGCTTTTTTACTGTGGGAGGGATTTGGACACAATCGCGTCCATTACTAGGGGAGTGCTTAGGTAAATGCTGTGGGTGCGGCAGATAGAACGGACTAAATCCACGTATAGCAACATGCTGAGTGAAAATAGCAAGGATGAAATCTAGAACCCAAAACCACTGACATAAATTTAAAAAATATGTGTACACAAAAAGACAGTTTACAGGATATATGGATAAAGAGGATACATGTTAAATCCATCGCAGTGGTTATCTTTGGGGGCAGGGGAAGGGCACTCAACCTGTCTGCATCTCATTTCGTCATCTGTAATACAGGGCTGAGGATACCCATCTTGTAGAATTGTGGGGATCAGTGATAATATCTATACGGTGTTTGGCCATCAATGAACGGCATATGATATTATCGCTGTTGCCGCTGTTATTGTTAGCATAGACTATTCTGGGAGACGCAGAAATGTGCCAGCAGTACCCTGGTCTGCTTTGTTACATTTATTATGTGTCGTAAACAGTCACTAAAGCATTAGAAGATAAACTATTTGAACCCAGTCAAAGGGAAGTTCCCTCAATTCAATATGACATGCTTTTATGGTGCATCTGCTATGGCTTAAGCACAATGTTAGGGACTGGAGTGCGGGTTGGGAGGTGAGGAGGGAAGTAACAGGAAATAACCATCGTCTGGGTTTATCTTGGTCTCAGACTAGGGCCAGTGACAGACACACAGGGTAATGAATGCGGTGCAAAATGGACTCCCATTGTAAATATTTATAGTTCTTTCTTTTGCCATTTCTCAGATTTTCTCCAAACGGTTTTGCTCTGAGTGGTGGTAAGGCTGCTGTAGGCAACTAATTCCTTCTCTAAACAAAGATTCTATTAGTGCCTATTCTGTGCTAGTTACTGAGCTGGATGTAGTGGTGAACAACCATACAGCCTACCAGAAACAGATGTGAACTATATTCAAAAGTCACACTTTGGTGATTTGGACACCGTACTCTGAACTAACTGAAGAAACTTGCATGTGTCTTGAGTACTGAGAGTTGAATGACACGTGTTCCTTTATGGCATTGCTGAATTTTGGGAGGAATGCTGTCTAGTATTTTGTGTGTGAATTTAGAGAGGAAGTGTCCATTTCTCTGATAATTTATGGCAGCTGGAGTCCTCTCTGCTTGACATTAAAGTTGGGAGTCTTGGCTGGTTTTCTCAGTCTCAGACTCTCTTTGTATTTCATTCCATCTCAATTTCTTTCTTTCATTTTTTCTTGAGAGAGAGAGAGCGAGAGAGAGCATGCAAGCAGAGGAAGAGCAGAGGGAGAGGGAGAGAGAATCTTAAGCAGGCTCCATGCCTATCGTGGAGCCCGACGTGGGGCTCGATCTCCCAACTGTGTGATCATAAGCTGAGCTGAAATCAAGAGTCTGACGCTCAACTGACTGAGCCACCCAGGCGCCTCTCAATATGTATCTTTTAATCTGTCTTTCCTTATCCTTATATGACTTCCTTCTGCTTAAAGGCTTTTACAAAGTATAAAAAAGCTTCAGAAAAAAGTGTGGTGAATAAAAATAGTGAATATTGACCCTTGTAGTTTACAAAACATATACACGCTCATTATCTCATTTGGACCTCACAATTGTCTTTTAGGCCGGTAGCATCATGTTGTAGGGGTCAAGACATGCATCAAAATTTGGACTTGAACTCCAAATCCACTCTTGTGGCTATTTCTACTTTTCCATAATGACTCTTAAGATGGGCGGCTGCCCACTTTACATTTTTACTTATGAATATTCATGAAGTTATTAAAGTAAACAGATTTAGCAAACTATTGAAAACGCCAGCAACTATTGAAGTTGAAATTCCCTTTTGCCTTTCCCTTTCTCCTTTCTCTCTGTTCTATGGTACCTTTACCCCTAGGCTAAACCCGTGACAATGTGCATCCTGTCTATCCTCTTCTGCCTTCTTTGGGCCTGACATCTTTGGGCCTGACTCAATTAAGAAGGTCTCCTTTCTCTTTTGTACATTCTGTCTTCTCCCCCGGCTACTTCTTCGTCATCAAGCGCAAACATGTCCTTTCCTAAATAGGAACGACTTTTTGCCCTACATGCACCCTCGTCTCTGTCCTTTGTTCTTCCAACAGTCTAAGCTTCTTGAAATGAATGGCTCCAGCTTCTCTAAATTATCTAGTCCTGTTTTATGAGCTTTTGTCCTTCTTTTCTCTTCAGATCTTTGCAGGCTGGTTTCTTTTCTCACCGGTCTACCGAAACTACTCTCTGTAAGGTTGGCAGCCTGGTAACCTGGTTGGTCCAAGTTTACCTGCCTTAACAGGGTCTGTTGCATCCGGTGATGTGATCATGACTGCTCTTATGACTCACTCTGTAGATGATATTGGTGGCTAGATTGACAGGGTCAGAACATTGCAATTTTTCACATCTCTGACTTTGGTGCCCTAGTTCCGCAGGAAGTCTTCCAAATGAAATGATTCCAGATGATTCCAGAGCCGAATCAACAAACTAATGAGTCTTGCAGAGGGAAGATTCTAGTTGCCTAATGTTATCGAGTTCTTCAGGTGACATCGATCAAATGACATTTCCTATTCGAACTTTTGTTTCCTTCATACCAAAACCTGGTCTACCTCACAGTGTTGTTGTGGGGACTGAAGGACCGAGTGTGTGTGAAAATATTTTGTAACCTCTGATGTATGGCATACACCTGCATTTGGACTTGCAGCCTGGGTACCCTAAGGCAGTGGCCAGCAGGGGTTCGAGTAGTTCTCTGGACTTGAATGATGAACTGTGGCAACGACCTGTTGGAAGACTGCACGGTTGCCTGGGGGTCCCCGGAGCAAAAACACGTGGAGATGGAGGAGAGAAACAGGTATAGCAAACTTGAGGCACTGCCTCAGCCTTAGTTGTTGGAGGGGAGGAGTGGTTCTAAGGCCAGTTTGGAAGCTGTTACTCAGTATTTCTCTGGTCCGGTTGCCTTTGGGTGGATGTCAGAGTTCCGGGCAGAGAGATTACTGTAGACTTACATGCAAAGGGCTGCTTCACTACTCAGATGTGTGTCCTCTCTAACAGAATATAATACGGCGAACTTGAACATTCTCTCCCGTTCACCACAGACAATTTTGATCACGTAAGGGTTCTAGTATGCCGGTGGCAGAGCCCAGCAGGAGGTGGTGGGAGCGTTCGAGAGGGACCGGTGCCCGGCACGAGGCTGAGGGCTCTAGTGAGAGCCCGCCAGGTCCATCGGGATAGAGTGGCAGGACCTGTCAGAGGCGGCAATGCTCAGTGAACTTGGCAAGAGTTGAGAGCAAATGCCGGTGGTATACATAGCGGCCTGGACTGGTTCATGAGAAAAATGTGAGATGGCCCTTTGGGAATTTCCGGAAATCCTTGAAAGTGTGGGGATCTGAACCGGAGGCTGAGGTCCTTCCGGAGTGGATAGGGTAAGAGGATGAGAAATTTGGGTTGGTATGGTTAATCCCACCCAGCTTGCCCTGACAGTCTGTTGAAGCCTGGAGAAAATGGAGTTACAGAGGCAAGCTACCATTTTATTATCAATCAGCCCATTTATATTCCTGCCTGTATATTTTTATTTACCGTGCAAACACAGGGAGCATCATTCATATCATAATCTATGGTAATGACATCCCTTTGAATTATGCAGCCCTGAAGGTAGCCTATTCTCACTAGGTAATTGGATTTTTCTCTACTCCCTTGTTGCTACCTAGACCTTACCTTCTTTTGGGCATGCACTATAATCATGAATATTTTATGTCAAATTCATCTCCGAAGAGGAATATCTTGGGAGAAGTGTATTTAAAATTATGTAATAAACATTCAGCCTGACATAGTCACATTTATAGCTTGAATGAAATCCAAGCCGCCCGAGGTTTAGAATGTCAATAAATGACAATTAGGCTCCCTGGCCCCTTATTCCTCGGCGCTTTATCGCAGGGCAAAATTAAGAAGGCAGCTCATCGTGATATTTTAGGGTCCATGTGGAGTCCTTACCCTCTGCCCACGTAAATCAAGTGATCGGGATGCGATCACTTGTATTTTCACCTCTTGATTTAGCCGCATTAAAGACACTACCGTCAGCTAGAGTTGGAAAGTGGCATTGAATGGGATTCCCTAGCTATGAACCCTATGCGCTCTTCCTTCCGATTCATACCATAACTAAGTAATTGGTCGGACAAAGCACTCGGGATTGCAAGTTAATAAAATTCAAATGAATCGAAGGTATATCTCAAGAAGCAAGTCAGTCTGACACAGAAATTAAGCGGCCTCCGTGTAGTGGTACAGAGATTGATCTTATAAATGACAATCAGAGCAATATTATGACGTTGCAAGGCAGGCCGCTTTCTGCCAACGGAAATGAACAAAATAAAAATTACCATCTGTGGCACGGTGATTCCTATCGAATCCCTCAGTTCATGTATGACTTATAATACGACTTGGAACTGTCTTCCAGTTTAAAGGAAACATCTTTTGTTGTGGTGGCCTCTGAGAAAACGTGTATCTACCTAGGCGTGTGGGTAGCCAGTCTTGACCAAGAAATGTCAAAACGAATTTACATGTAAATTCAGAACTTTGAATACATATTTCAAAAAGCCACCTGGGTTTATTTGTGACAGAAAATTTCAAAGCGGGGACATTTGAATTACATGTAGGAATCGTTCCGATAAATATATAACCCCTCTCAAAGCTAATTATGCTAGCACTACTGAAGAAAGTGTAAGTCCTATCTTGTCATCGGTGGTAAATAGTCACTTACTGAGCATGTGCAGCATCCGTGTGCCAAGTCTTTCTAGAATAATATTTTTAGAAATACATGAGCGCCATCGTTAGCTAATTTTCATTAATAAAACATGAACCAAGGGGAAATTTTACCACACAAAATAGAACATTTTTTTTCTCGTTTGCATATCTGCTTGAAGAATATCATCATTCTTAATTTAATATTTCAGAACCCACTCAGGATGTGTGATGGTACTATTAAAGCAGCACATCATTTATTACTAATTACCTTCACTACTTGGTAACTTTACTGAGTTCCTAGGAAGTTAAGTCAGTCCCTCAAATACTCTAATACATTGCAGCAAATTGAGAATTCAGCATGAAAGGGATTCTGCGCTCACTTGCTCTGTCTTAAAAGTGCTTCATGAAATGACCACATACCTGCTCTCTGATTCAGTACTTTCTAGAATTTCTCCCTGGCCTGGTCAGAAGGTAGATGTTTTTAGTACCTCTTCTGTAATTTACTAGCTAGATGACAGCTTTTCTGGGACACAGTTTTTAATTCTGTAAACTAGGACTAATAATGGCTGCCTAACTTAGAGCATTGTTTTAGGGCCTCACAATCAATGCAGATGAATATACAATACTTATAAAACAAAGTGCAGCAGAGCTTTGAATTTATAATACAATCGTGATTGATACATTGGCCAAGAAGTGAAATTAACAGATCACTTTCATATAAAGCGTCTCATTTTTTTAAGCCTCACTAAATCCAACGGGAGCCACATAGATCTGCATCCGGCCCCGGCCATCTCGCAGGGTCGTTGGGGAGGTTACGTGAGAAAATACTGTACTATAAATACAATGCGTTATTGGTCTATAACATATTTTATGAACTGTTTGTTTACAGCTTCAAAGATGTTTTCTCCTTTCCTTTTTAACAAAATTGCTACAAAGTCTATTTATGGGAAATGCCAGAAATTTTCTGTTCCTTCCCTTTTCTGAGAACAGCGACCACTGAAGACAAACCTACATCAGCCCTCTTCTCCCTTCTTCCTATGCCAGGTGCCAACAGTTGAGTAATTAACACATTCTCCCCCTCTATTGACTAAGCCACCGTCCTGAATCAGTCCATTTCTTGCAAAGAGGTGGTTTTCACAGGTAGGTTACCTGTGGGCTCAAAGCCAAAACACATAGATTCAACAAGCGTTGTTGAGAAAGAGAAAGAATGTGCAAGATGTCATTGTTTTACAGTTTCAAGACCCTGTGTTTTTGTCAAGAATACAGTAGTTTTGGGGGGTGCCTTGGTGGCTCAGTCACTTAAGTGTCAGGCTCCTGGTTTCGGCTCAGGTCATGATCCCAAGGTCATAGGATTGAACCCCACATCGGGCTCCGTTGGTGGGATCGAGCCCCGCATCCGACTCTCTGCGGACAGCTGGGAGTCGGCTTGGGATTCTCTCTCTCCCTCTCTTCTCTGCCCCTCCCCACTCAAATAAATAAGTAAACATTAAAAAAAAAAGACTACAGTATTTTTGTATTAAAAAATTATATAAAAGGTGTTATGAGTATTATGGCTTTGGATGTTTTCACTCGGAGCTGTTTCTAAGATCTACCCAAATGGCTCCAAAAAATCTAATTTACTGCTTTTACTGCTGTATTTATTCCATAGCACGTATCCGCATTTCTTTTAATCCACTCTCTTGGTGATAAACACCTTGGTTGCCTCCACCTTTCAGTACCACAAACAACTCTGTGGTGAATATCCTTGTACATAACCTTTCATTTTTTTCAATTAAAATGTCTTTCATTTTATTTATTTCAGAGTGAGAGCAAGCGAGTGGAGGGCAGGAGCAGAGGGAGAGAGAGAGAGAAAGAATCTTAAGCAGGCTCCACACTCAGCATGGAGCCCAATGTGGGGCTCAACCCTATGACCCTGGGATCACAACCTGACTGGAAATCAAGAGGTGGACGCTCAACTGATTGAGCCACTCAGACGCCCCATCTACATACCCTCTTATGGTCCTGCAACGTGAGTTTCTTTAGAGTGATATTCCAGGAGTGGGGTTTGGTGGATCATGCAGAGCGTATATACTTAATTCCGCTAAGTACTGCCAGATTTTGCTCCCCAGAATGGCCACACGAGAGTACGCTTGGATGCACACGCGAGGGCGTGGTACCTGCCAACGCCTCATATCGGAGTTTCACATTGTTTACGATAGTATGGAGGTCAAAGTGATAGGTCATTGTTTAATTTGCATCTCTTTGGTTAGTGGTGTTGTATATTCAGTTTCGCGTTTCTATAGATTGGTTATTCGTATGTCTGTCCGACTTTCCTATTGGGGTCTCAGATTTTGCTTTGCTGTTAATTGGAATATCTTGCACAGTCTAGATATTAATCCTTGATCGGATTCTGACAATGAACGTTTCATCTCCTAACCTGTTACCCACTCGTTAACTTTGTGCATCTTCTGCTGAACAGAAGTCCCCGTTTTGAGCCATTTTATCAAACAAACGCATCACTAGACGATATTCAAAACGCACAAAATAATTTGTTATGCTTTTGTAAATTGTGAAATGTGATGATCAAATGAGCACCCATGAATCCACCACCCAGTTTAAGAACAGGAAATTACCAATAATGTTTAAACTATCTTTATCCTCCGCACCAATTCTGCCCCGCAGCAACCCCTTACCAGGGGTAACTGCTTGCTTTTTCTTATGTTTATTTATTTTTGAGAGAGAGACAGAGAGACAGAGTGTGAGCAGAGGAGGGGCAGAGAGAGAGGGAGACACAAAATCCGAAGCTGGCTCCTGGCCCTGAGCTGTCAGCATAGAGTGCGATGGGCGGCTCGAACTCACGGACTGTGAGATCATGACCTGAGCCGAAGTCAGACACTTAACTGACTGAGCCACCCAGGGGCCACCACAGGTAACTGTTATTTAAAAAAAAAAAAATTTCTGTATTCTCTTGCATGCTCAATTTTAACCAGTATTTTTTAATTAATTAATTTTTTTTTTGAGAGAGAGAGAGAACGCAAAGGTGGGGGAGAGGGGCAGAGGGAGAGAGGAGGGAATCTCAAGCAGGCTCCAGGCTCAGCTTGGAGACTGACGCAGGGCTCAATCCGATGACCCGAGCCGAGGTCAAGAGCCAGACGCTCAACTGACTGACCTACCCAGGCGCCCGTAACAAGTTCTTAGATACATCTGTAAGCAGTGTGTTGTTAATTTTTTCCTGTTTTAAAACTTAATAAAGTGCTGTCAGTCTGTGTCTATTCATGCTTCTGACTGCTACGTCATGTTTCTAATAGTCACCCGTGCCAATGTGTGAAACTGTGGCTCACGCGCTTTCACTGCTGTGTGGTATTTCATTCTGAATATTTACCACAATTTATATATGTCTTCTCCTGGTAATGGATATTCAGGGTGCTTCTAGTTTCCTGATTGTGTTGTTGGGGAGGAAGGTAGGGAAAAATGTATGATGCCCCTATGAACGTCTCTGTCTTACATACGTAAGACTTTCTCTAGGCTATATCCTCATGAACTGAATTACTAGATCGTTGGAGATGAGCCAATATGATTTGAAGGATAATTCCAGGTTGCCTTTTCGTGTGGTTATACCAATGTATAACTGACCACGTCACAAACAATTCGAGTGTTTTCTTACGTAAAGCGTCCCTGCGTTTTTGTTCATTTGTAACTGGGTTGTCATTTTTATTAATTGTCACAACTTTGAAAATATTCCTGACACTAACGTTTTGCTGGTTATATGTGTAGCAACTATATTATTCCAATTGTGATTGTTCTTTTCAGTTGTTTTGTGTGCTTTTTTGAAAACATAAATTCTAAATTTTTTTTAATTAAAAAAATGTTAATGTTTATTTATTTTTGAGAGAGAGAGAGAGAGAGAGAGAGAGAGAGAGAGAGAGAGACAGCACAAACGGGGGAGGGGGCAGAGAGAGAAGGAGACACAGAATCCGAAGCAGGCTCCAGGCTCCAAGCTGTCAGCACAGAGCCTGACACGGGGCTCGAACTCACCAGCCGTGAGACCATGACCTGAGCCAAAGTCAGACGTTTAACCGACTGAGCCACCCAGGCGCCCCCCATAAATTCTAAATTTTAATGTAATTTAATTTAGCACGCTTACCTTTGTGAATATTGTTTTCTGCCTGGTTTTAGAAAAATTTCCCTACCCAAGTTATGAAATGAAGTACATATTTAATTCAAAGATAGAGTTGTACATTTCATACTTAGGTATTTCATATGTCTTAAGTGGATTTTTATATGTGGTTTGAGGTAGTGCTCCATTTGCATTTCTTTGATGTGGATAAACAGCTGTTCCAGCGAAGTGTATTATACTTATTTTCGTGGTTTTCCCACTGATCTTCAATGTCACCTTTGTCATCTATCAAATTTTTATATATGTTCGGGCCTAGGTTTGGCCCCCCACCCCCACCCCGTGCCGCTGTGTCGCAGGCAGGCAGCCCCAGGTAACCACAAGGGCATGCTCTGGCACTACATTCTGGCCCCTGGCACTGGGTTTTGCTTTTTGTATTTCAGCTAAACCTTATCACTGCACCCATATCATTCATTTACCCATTCGTTCCTTCAACCCATACTAAGAATCCATCACGTGCCAAGTACTTTCCTAGACCATCGGATTCTATCAACGAACACAAGAGTACCTGGCCTTCTAGCGCTTCTAGTCTAGTGGAGGAGAGCATCAATCGAGTTATAAATAACTCAGAGGTATAAGCGTATCAAATGTCGACACGTGCCGTGGAACAAAATAGAGCAGACAGAGGATAGGGCGTGTCAGTTGGCTTGAGGACTGCCATTTAGAGGAGAGTCTAGGAAAGTCTCACTGAGCTTAGTGGAGACCTAAAAAAGGTGACCAGGTGAGTCACACAGATATCTGAGGATACAAAATACCAGGTAGGTAGGGACAGTAAGTGCCAAAGCGTGAAGGGGGTGACCGTGCGAAGAGGCCGGTATAGCTGGGGGTGGAACGCACCGATGGGAGAGCGATTCAGAGAGATTGCGGTGGGGCCAGAACAATTATTACACCCCACTGTTTTAATTACTGAAATATGGTAGGGGCGCCTGGGTGGCTCAGTCAGTTAAGCGTCCGACTTCGGCTCAGGTCATGATCTCAGGGTCCATGAGTTTGAGCTCCGCGTGGGGCTCTGTGCTGGCAGCTCAGAGCCTGGAGCCTCCTTCGGATTCTGTGTCTCCCTCTCTCTCTGCCCTCCCCCACTCATGCTCTGTCTCTTAAAGATAAAAAAAAACATGAAAAAATTTAAATATTATAAAAATCTTGGTGTTTTATAGATCACATCCACCCACCTTATCCTTCTACAGGAATATCTGGGTGACTCGGTGTTCCCTGTATCGCCGTTTCTCTAAATAAAATTTAGAATGCACCTACCAAGTTCCTATAAAAGCCTGTCGAAATTTCAGTGGCATTACACTGAAACTCCGTATGAGTTTGGGAAAACGTGCTATTCTTTTCTTCTGTTAGTGAGAAACATGGCATCCTTTCATTTACTTACGTCTTCTTTCGTGTGTGTTTGGGAGTGCTTTACTAGTTTTCCCATCAAGTCGTGTACATCCATCGTTCATGGAAAAATCTGCACACGAGGCCTATTTGCCCCTTCCCTCACCCCCTGGTCTACACTATTTTCACCATCCTGCTCTTCCGTCTGTCCCTCAAGCACTTGAAGCACATTTGTACCTCAGGATGTTGGCCCTTGGTGCATCCTCTTCCTCCAGATCGCACCCTCACCATGGTCAGTTTCTCATCAAATGTTACTGGATCAGTGGGGCTTTCCTGGACCGCCCAACTGGAAATAGAGCTGTCCCCACATCTGCTATCTCCCTTTTCTCCGTTTAGTTTCATTTTTATGGTATTTTTAGACTCATCAATATCTATTCAAGGTGTATGTTTTCCCCCCATAATTGTTCAGTTGGTGCAACAGATATAAAAATTCTTAGAAATTATCTGAGATGATCTGTGGGATAAAGCCATTGTTAGCAGTAAATGGAGACAGAGGAGTGAATAAATACAGTCCGTAGACTGAGTGGCTTCTGAATCACTGCTCCCCAAGAGAGCAAATCTAACAAGTTCTTCCCTCTCTCGGTCCAGTTTGGAGAAGCAAGCAAGTGCTTAGAGAACAAGGAGCCGGAAAATGAAAATTTCCACTGCTGCACATTGGGTGTTCTTTATGGCTGATTCAAGTTCACAGGATATCACCGATCTCTGGCCAGGGTTTTCATCACATTAGTGGAGGATGTTACTACATTGTATTCAAATATCTCCGTCATTTAGGGATTGCTTGGAAACTTCACCCTTTAACATAGTGTTCAATGGATCTATATCTATATCTATATCTATATCTATATCTATATCTATATCTGTATCTTTCTATCTATATCTGTATTATATCTATATCTAACTAGTGAATATATATTCACTGGTGCGACATCTATTTGTAATATTGATCACTGAGATGTGAAAAGATTCCTTATTATAAGTGACAGTCTAAGAAGAAAGGATCTGAAGCAGAAAAATTCCCATCACATGTAGAAAGCATGAAATATTCAGTATCCTCTGATATATATTGATATCGAAACAGATTCTTCTGAGCAGATTCACCTTAAGTTGCATTGAGCAGTATTCATCATGGAAACATCTCAGGCAAAAATGCCCAGGACTTGAATTTTGGCATTTAGAGAAGGAAACATAATTGCCAAATGAGGGTAATAAATAGCAATATTGATAACATCACTACCTTTTCCTGAGTGCCTACTATGTGCCAAGACCGATGCTAGAAATTAAGACGCATTATGTCATGCAATCGTCAAAGAAGTCTGGGAAGTAGGTAATATTGTTTTTATCATACTAATAAGTAACTTGAAGCTCAGAAAGCTGAAGTGACCTGCCTGTGGTCACAGTCACATGACAGAGAGAGAAGTAGCTCAGATTCCAACCCAGGGGTCTGGATCTGAAAACTACACTTTTGTCTACATCATGTTGTGGGCTACATCGAAGGCCGAAGAAACTGAGACCATTTATAACTATAAATATAGAATCACACTTTCACATCCAGACCACACATCTTCCTTGTAGGCCATATCAGGCAATCAGCTCACTGAGGGCCATGCGGAGAGGGTAGCTAAGGAAGTAATTTTTTATATGTATTTATCTCAATAATTTACAAAGCGTTGTTTCACATTATCTTCTTGTACTCATTATAATGGCAGGTATAACTTCCATTTTCCAACTGGTGTGGTGCAGAGAGATTCTTATTTGCCTGGAGCCATGTAGAAGCCAGGACCCCAGCCCAGATTTTCTGGCTTTCAAAGATGTGTTCCTGGGGCGCCTGCCTGTCAGTGGAGTGTGCGATTCTTGGTCTTGGGGTCGTAGGTTTGAGACCCACATTGGGTGCAGAGATAACTTAAAAATAAAAAGAAAGGGAAACGTTTCAAAAGAAGGATGTACATGTTCCTGCTATCTGGGGTTCACTTGTTCTTTCTCCTCTGATATACACATTGGATGGGAAAAAAAAGAGTTTAAACCTTATTCTGAATTATTTAAATGGTTAGATAATTTAAAACTATTAAATCGATTTGTGTATGTAAAATTAATTACTGTTTGCCTTTTTCTATTAAAATTCTGTGTGTGTGTCTGTTAGCCATCTGGATGTCTTCTTTGGAGAAGTGTCTATTCATGTCTTTTGCCCATTTCTTCATTGGATTATTTGTTTTCTGGGTGTTGAGTTTGATAAATTCTTTATAGATTTTGGATACTGACCCTTTATCTAATATGTCATTTGCAAATATCTTCTCCCATTCTGTCAGTTGCCTTTTAGTTTTGCTGATTGTTTCCTTCACTGTGCAGAAGATTTTATTGTGATGAGGTCCCAATAGTTCACTTTTGCTTTTGTTTCCCTTGCCTCTGGGGATGTGTTGAGTAAGAAGTTGATGCAGCCAAGGCCAAAGAGGTTTTTGCCTGCTTTCTCCTCAAGGATTTTGATGGCTTCCTGTCTTACGTTTAGGTCTTCCACACACTTTGAGTTTATTTTTGTGGATGGTGTAAGAAAGTGGTCCAGGTTCATTCTTGTACATATCACTGTCCAGTTTTCCCAGCACCACTTGCTGAACAGACTGTCTTTATTCCATTGGCTATTCTTTCCTGCTTTGTCAAAGATGAGTTGGCCATACGTTTGTGGGTCCATTTCTGGGTTCTCCATTCTGTTCCATTGATCTGAGTGTCTGTTCTTGTGCCAGTACCATACTGTCTTGATGATTACAGCTTTGTAATACAGCTTGAAGTCTGGGATTGTGATGCCTCCAGCTTTGGTTTTCTTTTTCAAGATCGCTTTGGCTATTTGGGGTCTTTTCTGGTTCCATACAAATTTTAGGATTGTTTGTTCTAGCTCTGTGAAGAATGCTGGTGTTATTTTGGTAGGGATTGCATTGAATATGAGGATTGCTTTGGGTAGTGTCGACTTTTTAACAATGTTTGTTCTTCCAGTCCATGAGCATGGAATCTTTTCCCATTTTTTGGTGTCTTCTTCAATTTCTTTCATAAGCTTTCTATAGTTTTCAGTGTATAGATTTTTCACCTCTTTGGTTGTGTTTATTCCTAGGTATTTTATGGATTTTGGTGCAATTGGAAATGGGATCAATTCCTTGATTTCTCTTTCTGTTGCTTCATTATTGGTGTATAGGAATGCAACCGATTTCTGTGCATTGATTTTATACCCTGCAACTTTGCTGAATTCATGAATCAGTTCTAGCATTTTTTTGGTGGAATCTTTTGGGTTTTCCATATAGAGTATCATGTCATCTGTGAAGAGTGAAAGTTTGACTTCCTTCTGGCTGATTTGGATGCCTCTTATTTCTTTGTGTTGTCTGACTATAGAGGCTAAGACTTCCAATACTATGTTGAATAACAGTGGCGAGAGTGGACATCTCTGTCTTGTTCCTGACCTTAGGGGGGAAAGCTCTCAGTTTTTCCCCATTGAGGATGATATTAGCAGTGGGTCTTTCATATATGGCTTTTATGATCTTGAGGTATGATCCTTCTATCCCTACTTTCTTGACGGTTTTTATCAAGAAAAGATACTGTATTTTGTCAAATGCTTTTCCTGCATGTATTGAGAGGATCATGTGGTTCTTGTCCTTTCTTTTACTGATGTGATGAATCACATTGATTGTTTTGCGGATATTGAATCAGTCCTGCAGCCCAGCCCTGCAGCCCAGCTATAAATTCCGCTTGGTCATGGTGAATAATTCTTTTAATGTATTGTTGGATCCGGTTGGCTAGTATCTTGTTGAGGATTTTTGCATCCATGTTCATCAGGGAAATTGGTCTGTAGTTCTCCTTTTTAGTGGGGTCTTTGTCTAGTTTTGGAATCAAGGTAATTCTGGCTTCATAGAATGAGTTTGGAAGTTTTCCTTCCATTTCTATTTTTGGAACAGCTTCAAAAGGATAGGTGTTAATGCTTCTTTAAATATTTGGTAGAATTACCCTGGAAAGCAGGCAACAACCAACAGATGTTAGCGAGGATGCGGAGAAAGAGGATCTCTTGCACTGCTGGTGGGAATGCAAACTGTTGTAGCCACTCTGGAAAACAGTATGAAAGCTCTCCCAAGAAATTAAAAAAAAAAAAAAAACAAAACTACCCCACAACCCAGCAATTACACTACTAGGTATTTATCTAAAGGATACAAAAATGCTGATTCGAAGGGGCACATGCACCCCAATATTTATAGCAGCACTATCGACAATAGCCAAAGTATGGAAAGAGCCCAAATGTCCATTGGCAGATAAATGGATAAAGAAGATGTGGTATATATACAATAAAGTATTACTTGGCAATCAAAAAAAAAAAAATTAAATCTTGCCATTTGCACCTACATGGATGGAACTGGAGGGTATTATGCTAAGCGAAATTGTATCATATGACTTCATTCTTATGAGGAATTTAAGGTACTAAACAGATGAGCATGGGGAAGAGAAGCAAAAATAATATAAAAATAGGGAGGGCAACAAAACATAAGAGACTCTTAAATAGAGGGAACAAACAGACGGTTGCTGGAGGGGTTGTGGGAGGGGGGATGGGCTAAATGGGTAAGGGGCATTAAGGAATCTATTCTTTAAATCATTGTTGCACCATACGCTAACTAACTTGGATGTAAATTAAACGATAAATAAAATAATTAAGAAAATAACTCTGTGTGTGTGTGTGTGTATGGGTACATATGTATGTATGTATGTATCTATTTATTAAAAGTTCTTTAATCAAAGGGAAAGTATAGTCTTCTGGTTTAAACTTGTTAAGTTATAATAACAGTGGTAGGAGGGGGCACCACAGTGAAAATATAACATGCCGTCTATTTTGCCATTCTTAAACACATCTCCTTATTTTTAAAATGTAGTTATGAAAAGCATTGTGTTAAATCTGCAACATATGGCACACATTAAGGATAATACATGTTTGATAGTGAAAATCGTACATTTTATTATTCAATGTGATTTCTCTTTTATTATTTATTGTCTGCAGTTAGAAAAAATGCAATTATCTTATCTCTAGGCAATTGTTCTTTGCTTTAAGGAGACGAGGTTGCCTGTTGCCAACTTCATACATCTTTGGAATAGCTATTTTATATTCGTTCAATCTTGACATCTAGATCACAGCATGTATAATGTAGCGTAATGTCATTAGAAGCTCTAGAAATAGATGGTTTCTAAGAATATGAAAATATAAAACAAATAGAACAAGGGACCATACTAGTGGCAGATTTCAATGACATATTACTTTTATCATACCTTTCCCCACATTTCATGTTATAAAAAGATGTGTCATAAAAAGAATTTCTTGAATTCTTGTTTTCCACTGCTATGGGCATAGCAAACAATACGTTTAATCCCTGTTAATGTTTCCTCTCAGATTTTATTACTTTCCACCTAGTTCATCATCTCATCGTGCCCGTCGCTGCTTTGTGTTTACTTCAGTTTGCACGTGTAGAAAGTGGGAATTTTGCAGTGTACTCCGATAAATATTAATAGCAAACAAATTCTTCTGAGCAGATTCACCTTAGGTTATATCGAGCAGTATTCATTATGAAAAACTATCTTGTTGAAATGACAGTAACAACAAAGTATTCTCTGATTGTGTTATGTCATGACTGATTAAAACCAAAAACATAACTCTGACCTCAGCATAATTTAATGTTCTCCTGCTGTTTCCCTGGACTTTTGACCATTTTCTCTAATGCATGGGGAAAAAAAAACCAGTAATATTTTTTTCTTGTGGAGATAGGCGTTCCAAGGTACATTGACTTTACAATTTCAGAGATAATTGAAATAAAATATATGATCAAAGTCAAATTAAGTATAACTATATAGCCAAGCTATAATTCTTTTCTTATCAAAAGGAATTCCATTCTTAGGGCACCTGGCTGGCTCAGTCGGTAGAGCATGCGATTGTTCTCGGGTTGTGAGTTCGACTCCCACACTGGGTGTAGGGATTACTTAAAAATAGAAAAAAAAAATCTTTTAAAAAAATCTTAAAAGAAGAAGGATATCCATTCTCAGTAACCAGGGCAGTTTTTCAGAGGTATAATCAGATGTGTGTGTGTGTGTGTGTGTGTGTGTGTGTGTGTTTACGTGTAAGGACTAAGATTGCTTAGAATTCAGTTCTGGTTCTGCTACTACTTGGTATGGCCGTGGGCAAGTCATCTCACTGTTCTGGCCTCCTTTTTTATCATCTGCAGCGTAAAGGAATTTGGCCTTCCTGATCACTAATGCTGTTTCCAATGTTGCATTTTCTTTGGTAGCCTATGTCAATTTCCATAGGTGGACTTGAACAGAAAAACAAGACACAGCTTTGACATACGATAGGTCCCAAAATATTTGTTGAATTAAATAGAAATAAATGCTGAAAATGGGGTGACCAGCCTGAGTTCTCTGCTCAGAACTGATTTGCCATTGGAGGCTTCCAGGTAGAGAGTAGTGTCGATTAACTGCTGAACAGGTGCTCATGACTGGCCATTATTTACCTTCTGATTTGGCATGACTGAGCCAGTTAGTCCTCCCCATAGGCTCCTGAAATTTGACTCCCGGGAAGCTTAAGGAGGCACCAAGGGATAATATATTCCCTCTTAACAGTTCTTTCTGAGAATTGAGAATTGGTTGACCACAGATTTCCTGATTTTTCCAATCTGCTCTCTCCCACCACTTGCCCTTCTCCACAAAGTTCCTTTTAGCTCTGCCCGCTCCTCCTTAGATAAGAAAAACCTTTCTCTGTTCGCTTTTGACTCTTGCAGATCCTGAGGTTGGGGTATTGTCCCTACTGTAATAGTCTCTTTCAATACAGTCTCTCCTTGCTTAGATTCAGGTTTGTTTCTGTTGGATTCTGGACAGGTGCCCTGATCTCCATAGTTAGGTTCAGCCTGATTCATACAATTAAGCGTAAAGATGAAGCTATGAAGGGTCTCTTCCTGTATTTGAATTTCTCTATTGCGGCCTCCGTCCTCTGACCTCACTGAAACCCTGCTTTGAATATCTTGTCTTCCTCCGGGTCAAACGTAGAATCGGGTCTACGCTATATTTTCCTTTCAGTATCTATAAAACTTAGATGCTTCTGACACATTCCTCTCACATGATCCTTTAACTTATATTTTCAGGATCTGTGTTTTCATTCTTTCCCCGTCATCTGGTTCTTGGAATTTGAATATATGTATCTAAGTACCTTGTTTTAAGCTTTCCTTTTTTAACTATTACAGTTTTGTTTTTTTTTTTTTTTTTTAGTTACTCTCATGGCTTAAGGATGCTTGCAATGATATATTTCCCATCCCTAAGCAGTGTATTTATTTCTATTTTCCCATGTTCTGGATTTTTTAAGTGAACAAAAATAGAAAAGGGTCGGATCTCTTTGTGGCCTAGTTGGGGCCTGTAGGACAATGAGAAGCCTCAGTGAGATCAGTCCACTTTGTGAGTGGGATTGGTTGAGAACTTCGAATTGAGACCTTCCCCAGCCCCTTGGTGTTTCCAGAAATTTCTGTAACTAAGTCGTGTGCTTGTTGACAGCTAATGAGATGCTCTTAGTAGGCCACAGCCCAGTATAAAACATAGTCACTGTCCCTCAATGGGCTTGTCTTCGTCCTCATTTCATCCGGGCTTGCACAGCCTTTGCCTTCACGGTTCACATGCATTGACCACTAACCAGTCACTTCACTGACCAGCAGGCATCTGAGCACTAACCTTGTCTTACTTTTTTTTTCATGTTTATTTATTTTGAGAGAGAGTGCGGGTGCACAAGCAGGGGAGGGGCAGAAGTAGATGGAGAGAGAGCACAGGAGAGCACAGAGCCTGAGGTGGGGCTCGAACTCACGAACCGTGAGATCATGACCTGAGCCACTCAGGCTCTCTTCTTACTTAAATCTGTTAGACCTAACATTATTTTTTTTAATGGGGGAGAAACACCGCAGGGAAAGTGTGAAAGCGTATGTGAGAGAAAAGTGACGGAAAATAATACTGGAGAGAATGCCAACAAAACTAGGGCAAACCTAAGTTAGTGAAGGAACATAATGCAAGGCAGGAGAAAACACAGAAGAAAATACAAAAATGAAGTATAAATGTGCTAATGCAGAAAGCAAGAGTGAGTGAAAACGAGAGACTGAGAAGATAGAAATTTATAAACAGGCAAGAGAGGCCAAAAGAATATGTGAAAATGAGAGAACATGAGAGCAAGCTTCGTGTGGGAGAGATGAGCCACTGAAATGAAATCTGAGAAGGAACAAATACTAGACAGCAAGAGAAACGTAGGGGCGCCTGGGCGGCTCAGTCAGTTAAGAGACCGGCTTCGGCTTAGGTCATGATCTGGCGGTTCACGGGTTCGGGGCTCCACGCTGAGAGACGGAAGCCTGCTTGGGATTCTCTCTCTCTCTCTCTCTCTCTCTCTCTCTGCATCTCCCCCGCTTGCTCTCGCCTTCTCTCTCGCAAAAATAAATACATAGACTTAAAAAAAAGAGAAATGTAGAGAATAGGCTGAACATGTGACTTTAAACAGAACGTAAAATAACGCACAAGGACATTTACGGGGAGAAAAAAGGGAGGAAGCGAGGGATAGCAATAAACCAAGAGGCTTTGGTCGGACATAGGCAAATAAGAGAGCGAGGTAAGAAAAGAATCGGGAGCAAGAATGAGAAACCGGAATGGCAAAGAACTGGAACAAACGGAGAAACATGAGATGCCCGGGGAAGAGACGCTGAGCCAGGCTGAGCGAACAGAGGGAGCGCTCGCGCGGAGACGGGAGGATCGGCGCCCCGCGGCCTCGGCGCAGGCGCAGACTCACTCGGGGCGGGGCCGGGGCGGGGCCGGGGCGGGGCCGGGGCGGGGCCGGGGCGGGGCCGGGGCGGGGCCGGGGCCGGGGCGGGGCGGGGCGGGGCGGGGCGGGGCGGGGCGGGGCCGGGTTCGAGGTCCGGAGCGAGGTCAGGATTGCGGTTCAGACGCGGGGCGCCGCGCGTGGCCAGACCTCAAGCCTCTCGGAGTCAGGTCAGAGAGGCTGCGGGGCGGGCTGCCCAGGAGGCTCCAGAACGTTCAGAATGGAGTGGGCAAAGCGGGGCAGGGCTGGGTGAAATTTGCCACTTGCCTGGAGCCTGGCGATTTTAGCTTTGGGTGCGTGGCGGGTGGGCGGAGAGAGGAGTGTGCAAACATTTCTTTCCTCTGAAGTTTGAATTTGTTAGACTTGGGCTGGCCTCTAGAGTCTCGCGGTTTGAGCTTTCAGAATCCAGTATCATTTCTTTCCCCTCACCTTGACGTTGGATTTCGTTTCCTGGGTTGTAGCTAATGGGCGGGAGAAGAGGCTTGTACTTGGTAAACGCCGGTCTGGTCTCGTCGCTTGCTGTACTGACATGGAGGCACTGTTGTGACCTAGACAGGGTTATTTTTCGGACACTTGGGTGTCCTGGCACTAGGGGAGGTCCCTTCCGTTCGGCGCGTGAGGGCTCCAGAAACTCTCAAAATTCCTGGTCGGTTGCCCTCCCTGTGTTTTGCACTATTTTAGGGTTGGGTCAAGTCTTTATTCGTCATTGCTTTAAAAGAACGCATTCTTTGTTTGCTTTATGCAATTGTTGGAAATCACTGCTAATCCCACTCTCAAAGGAATGTCTCAGTGGTCGTGTATTTAAATTCTATTTTAATGGCAAAGAGTAATGGCTTTTTTTTTGTTTAAATTTCTTTATTTATTTGAGAGGGGGGAGGGGCAGAGACAGGGAGAGAGAGAATCCCAGGCAGGCCCCATGCACGGCTTGAACTCACGAACCACAAGACCATGTCCTGAGCCAGAACCAAGAGTCGGGCACTTAACCAGCTGAGCCACCCAGGCGCCCTCCAAACAGTACTGATTTTTAGGGAAGGGGACAGAGCTGGTTCGTCTTTACTGTGCTAAATTCAGAGGTGACTTTGGATCTTGAGCTAAGGATAAATCTTGTGTTCTAGGAGATGTCCGTAGTCTTGTGAGTTTTGAGATGTGAAACAGGTTATTAAAATTTCATATAAGCCACTTTTCAGAGAATATTCTGTATTCTCTTTTCAGAAGTTTTATGTGCTGAATGAATGATAGTGAATTAGAAGGTTCTAGGAATTAGGCACGCGCCCGAACAAGTGAACAAAAGAGAATTTTTTTCTCCTAAACAAATGTGTACTCATGGTTACCATCTAAGCTAGGAATTTGCCGAGGGAAAAAAAAATGCCTCAGGATGATTCAGCAAATCCTTTTACCATGCAGATTTTCCTCCATGAAAATTTCAGTTTCTTCATAGGGGAAAAAAAAAGTTACCTTGATGGGGGAATATATATATTTTTCTTGCAAAGACTAGAAAATTCAATGTGTAGTAGTGAGATCTATGAGGAACTGCTACTTCTAGCCAGGGGCTGGTTCTTGGCATCGCTGAGACACTTGGATCTGAGAGTTCTCTTAGCAAGTTAAATTCATTTTTTCCGCCAATGCTTCCTTCTCCCATACAACCCATTCTTTTTTTTTTTTTTTTTTTTTCCTATTAAGCATTAAAAAAAAGTCATTGTCAGTATATGGTGTATTTTCAAAACGAGTCACTTGCCTTCACATGCTGTCTTGGTTTCTAAAGTCTGCTCTTGGAAATTTTCTGTTAAAAGATTCCAACATGTTTCACATGGCAATCTTTCAAGATCTTGCTCTACTGGAAGAAGTATATATGCAGTTCAAGAAAATGCCTCTCTGAATATCTTATGGATAATCATTTTTACATAATAATTCCCAGATAGGTAATATGTTTCTAAATTATTATATTTAATAAGCTAGTTTTGTTTCTACATTTCATTTTTTTAATGTTTTTGTTTATTTTTGAGAGAGAGAGTACAAGCGAGGGAGGGACAGAGAGAGAGGGAGACACAGAATCCGAAACAGGCTCACGGGGCTCGCTGGGCTCGAACCCGCCGACTGTGAGATTATGGCCTGGACCGAAGTCAGACGCTTAACCCACTGAGCCACCCAGGCGCCCCTCTATGTTTTATCTCATTGTAATTTAACTTGTAGATCTATTATTTGTTTGTCTGTTGATTCCTGTTCATTTTTACTCTTCAGACTTTTGGCTTATCAGAGAACGTTTGAATTAATATTCCTCTAAATTAATAGTAGGGGTTTTACAAACTACAAAACGCAAAGAGAGCAAATTATCCTTCAAATTGGACAATCCAAGGATTATTTAAAAGATGTTTGCCTTGTAAATGCAACGAAAGAATGTGGCAATTAGAATTGAACCGCATAAATGTGGACTCCCAACTGTGAACCCTAGAAAGGTGACAGTGTAATGAGATTTGACAGCGTGTAGAAAGGTGAAAACTCATTAGCAAGCTAGGATCTGCATGAAAAAAAAAATTGATTAGCATTTTTGTATTATGTAAGGAGGTTGCTTAGCATTTCGGGAGGAGGACAGCAGTTGTGTGGCATTTAAATCTACTCTGAATTAAAAATGATCAGTTTAAAAAAATTATAGAAAATTCTTATGCAAATGAAATGTAATCAAGCCATGCTTCAGACTCATTATGCATGATGGATATGCACTGTAACTTGCTTACTAATTCAAGGAGCAGTGGAATTGCAGTTATATTGTTTATCCAGTGCTGTGCCACACTGCTGGAAGTGATACTAAATTGATTACGATAAACGGTGTAAACCAACAAGATGGGTTTTCATCCAACTTGACGTTTATTTTATATGAAATGATGACACTCTCTTACCATCCTGAAAACCTCAGCTTCGTCGCTAATGGTGAAATCTTTCCGAAGTTCCTAAGGACATCGAAAATGAGCAGGATGAGAGAGAATCTAGAGCGGAGAGAACAACGCTTCGTAGTGCCTTTAGTAGAAGACATTTGCTTGTTGACCTAAAAGTCTGTTTGTACATTCGTGGTGTGTAATTAGAGATTTCCTCGAAGTGTTTCTTTAGTGAGTTCATGTCTAGATGCGAGAATGTTTGGTGATGAAATGGCAAATCGGGCTAACCTTGGGAAGCTATGAAGTTCACCTGCCCACCTTGGTCACAGCTTCCAAGATGCCAACGATTCGTAAGTGTATCACAACCTACCAAATCCATACCGGTCCATTTCAGCAATTCTTAGCATAATTTGAGGAATTTGACAATACTGATTTGTTCAGAATAAAAGCTACAGTTGATATCTCAAAAGTGTTTGCATTTTTAAGTTTTGAGCAGACAGATTTAAAAAAAAATTTTTTAATGTTTATTTATTTGAGAAAGAGAGCAGAAAGAGAGGGAGAGAGAGAACCCCAAGCACGCTCCACACTGACAGCACAGAGCCTGATGCAGGGCTGGAACTCATGAACTGCGAGATCATGACCTGAGTCGAAGTCAAGAGTTGGACGCTTAACAGAATGAGGCACCAAGGTGCCCCTCTTTTTCAAAATTTTAAGTGATCTGTACACCCCATGTGTGGCTCGAACTCATGTCCCTGAGATTGAGTTGCATGCTCTACTGGCTGAGCCAGCCAGGCACCCCCACCCCCGCTGCTTAATAAGACAGATTTAAAAATTTTATGTTAACATTTTATTTATTTTTGAGAGACAGAGACAGAGCACGAGTGGGGGAGGGGCAGAGAGAGAGAGAGAGACACAGAATCTGCAGCAGGCTCCAGGCTCTGAGCTGCCAGCCCAGAGCCCGACGTGGGGCTCGAACCCACGAACTGTGAGATCATGACCTGAGCCAAAGTCGGATGCTTAACCGACTGAGCCACCCAGGTGCCCCAATAAGACAGATTTTAAATGCTCTTGTTGCTACTGTTTGCAAATTGAGTTAACCTTGGAAATCTATGATGTCAACAAGCTCAAATTTCTCACAGTTCAGAGTTTTAAAAATTAACTTTTGGTGGGGCGCCTGGGTGGCTCAGTTGGTTAAGCGTCCGCCTTCGGCTCAGGTCATGATCTCACAGTTTGTGGGTTCGAGCCCCGCGTCAGGCTCTGTGCTGATAGCTCAGAGCCTGGAGCGGCTTCAGATTCTGTGTCTCCCTCTCTCTCTCTCTCTGCCCCTTCCCTGCTCACACTCTGTCTCTCTCTCTCTCTCTCTCTCTCTCTCTCAAAAATAAGTAAACATTAAAAAATTAACTTTTAGTCAGTGATTCAGGACAAAAGCCTATGTTGGCATATCAAAAGTGTCTCTTATTTTGTAAGTTTTATGTGACAGATTTTAAGATATCTTTTTCATATTAATAACTTGTGATTTCTGATGATAAAAGTTTTTGCTGTTGGTAGTATTTTTATAGGTGTTTTCAATGATATTTAATTGTTAAGATTTTAATAGTAACGTATTTTCATTGTAGAAAATTTGAAAAACAAACTTATGAAGCAAGTAAAATCATGAAAATCATACTGAAAGGGAGAAGAATGTGTCAGTCCGAAATACGCTCTTTAGTATAAGGATTATTTTGAGCTGAGTACTTTTTTAAGAACCAGCAGACAAGGAAAAGTTCTGAAAATGAATAGTAGAAGTTACTCTTTTGTAAGAGACATTTACATTTATAAGGGAAGTCTCCATTTCTAAGGATGCCTTCCTCCCTGTACCTGGAAGAGGAAATGACCCTACATCTCTAGAAACCCTTTATCAAGGGGAAGGCAAGGACTTAAATCTATATCACGACCTCACCCTTGTTTACTGTGCTTTGTCTGGTCCCCTCCCATAGCTGGCTCTCTCCCCTCACTCTTCTTTTGTCTTTGGCTGGAAATGATATTTAGGTTGGTATCTTGGTTCATTTCTTGGAGTTATTCAGTTTTCCTGGGTGTTTAGCATGTAAAGAGGAGGTATCCATGTTATTAAATTTTGTTTTTCTCCTGTTAATCTATCTTTTATTACAGAGGATCTCAGCCAAGAACCTCCAAGAGTGGAGGGAAATTATTTTTCCTCCCCTGCAATATGTAATACTATAGCTTAGGGGTAACTGTGGTTAGCATTTATTATATTTCCTTCCACTCTTTCTACTATGAGGGTTCTCCAGTATATATTAAAACCCACCATAAACATTTAAATGTTTAAATATTAGGAAACATAACTGAGACCTCAGTGTTGAAACCGAAGACATCTTATTTTTGATTTGAAATGTTTTGTAATACTCACACTAAAACTTTTTTGTTTCTGTATTTTGTTGTTTGTTAAGTAAGTTCATCCAGAAGGAGAGAAGATTTTTCCCTGGTTTCTGCTGGAAGTTGTTAGAAATGTGTGAGGTCAGAGATGTTTAGTATGGGGTGATAATCTCTAGAGCACGGTTTCTCAAACTCAGCACTGTTGACTTTTTGCTCCAGATTATTCTCTGTTGGGGGGAACTGTCCCTACTACATTGTAGGATATTGTTGGATGTTTAGTAGCATCCTCAACCTTGATGGAACAGATCAGTAGCACTGTTGTGGCTCGTTGTGACAACCAGAAATGTCTCTAGGCGTTGAAAATTTCCCTGAAGCAAAAACATCTAGGCAAAGCATCTAGGTTGGGAACCATTGGGTTAGGTGGAGAATACTGGTAGGAAGGCAGAAGGGGGTGAAGAATAGTGAAAGTGCGGGCACAGGAAGAGAGAGCTTGCAAGAGGGAAGCACGGGGTGTAAGAGGGGTGGAGAACACAGGAGGGAGGGGAGGAAAGTGCAGGAGAGAGATGAGGAGGACTGAGATTGCTAGAAGCAAGGCGGGAGATTGCAAGGGAGAGCTTACAACGATCCAGCAGCTAAGCTGAAGGAGTGTGCTAGGCCTGTCAACTTTATTGCAGGGAGTGTCAGGGTTTGTGGTGAGTTATTAAACGCACGATCCACTGGAGGGGCCACTGGTCCGCTGTTTCTCCCAGTTGTCCCTGTGTGGAAAGGCTGGCCGGGGGTACTGGATCCCCTTGTTTTCTAGGGAGACCAAAGATCTCTTTTGATTTAAAAATCGCAATATTTTAAGTGAAACCTCTGTTTTTAATTTCAGGCAAGTCAACTGGACATGTACAAAGTCAAGCGAATTGTACAAGGTCGGTCCTCTCAGATGTGGTAGGGCCCAAAATAGAGTTTCAGTTGTTCTGATCTCACTGCACCATGTGGTGATACGTGTGTGCACTTGTGTACGCGTGTGTGTAAGTGTGCTTGTGTGAAAGTGCGTGTTTGTATTTTGTTCTGTAGCTGAGCAGCAGTTAGATATTTTCCTTTTTATTTTTTTCTCTCTCACAGACAACCATATGTGTTTAGAATGGAGCACGCTTTATCTTTAAAGTGATATTATCTATTAGTAAAGAATACCAAACTGATGAAAGGAACAATACATGACCCAGCTGAAGAAATTACTGGGTGAAAGTAATCACACACACACACACACACACACACACACACACACACACACACACAGAAAGTAATCACCCAGCTGAAGAAATAAAACATCACTATACAGTTAAAGCCTTTTATGTGCCCTTCCTGATCCCATATTTTTCTCTGCCCTTATAGGCTATAACACATTTTTAGGGCCCACATATTTTTAAATGAGTACTTTTATCAAGTAGTAGCAGTTTAGATTGTGTCTAAGAATAATTGCATATATATATATATATATATATATATATATATATATATATCTGTGTATGTTCAGGTATACATATATGTGTATATAAACGTAAGCTTGATATTTCAGAAATTGATTTGCTATAATCTTTATTTTTTTAACATTTTTCTAATATTTAATGTTTATTTTTGAGAGAGGGAGCAAGAGTGAGGGAAGGGCAGAGAGAGAGGGAGGCACAGAATCCGAAGCAGGCTCTAGGCTCTGAGCTGTCAGCGCAGAGCCCGACGCGGGGCTCGAACTCACGAACCGCGAGATCATGACCTCAGCCAAAGTTGGACGCTTAACCGACTGAGCCACCCAGGCGCCCCTATAATCTTTATTAAGATGAATAATAATATATTACATTTCTATAGCAATTTACATGTACAGAGTAAGTTGAAATATTTCATCGCATTTTACTTTTATTAATTGACATCTGTACCTTAATCCTTTGGACTCGCAAAGTCTCTGAAAGTCGAATGGATATGCATGTGTGAGCCTGGTTAATGCAAGGTAATCACTTTCGATATTCTATATCCTACCCACTGTACATCTGCTAGAGAATAATGCTTCAGAATTCTGTTTTCTGAATAGGCATTAATGTGAAGCAATTGGGTATTATGCCACTTTTGAGTTGTAATCAAATGTACCATCTATGTGCATAAATGCATTTCAATTCACGCCACATTATTAGATATAAAACATGACATGTATTTGAGAGCAACACCTGTAGGTTTCTTGGAGCGTCTTGACATTCTTTATTGACAGTTGTCATAGATCAAATTTTCTCCTATGGTTCCTTTCTTCTTTAGGGTTAGATAGAGCTGGATGACTGGCCTCCCTCTGTTTCATTCCTTAGCTTTTCCAGAGCCACGTTTTGCAGTGGAGAGGGGGAAGAAAAGTCGACTTATTTTCTTCTGAGACTCAGAATGGCTGCAGTAATTTTCTATAATATATTTCGGCCGTTATTCTCATCTTCCAAAGCAATTTATCATCTTTAACCCGTTTTTTTTTTCCCTAAGGCTAAATCATCATTTTCACGATAGGGATAACATGGCTGCTGGGGGAATGTATAAAGGCCCGAGGAATAGTTGAATTGGAAGGAAAGCAAAGTTGACTCTTAGCCAGGCAGCATATGCTAAGTAATGTAAGGAAATGAATGGAATAGAGTTGTGGCCCCAGAATCGCACGGGGTGGAAGGCAATCCAACCGTATTGTGTATTAGCAGAATCTACTGGACCTCAACAGAGAATTTAGTCTTGAGAACGTGGGGAATAATGACAGGTCCTGGATGAAGGCCTAATCCTGATAATCTGGTTTTGTTGCCTCGATTTCTTACGTTCCCAAGTGCAATACTTATGGTAATTATTATTTTTTGAAGAACTGATTACATCCATGAACCTCAGAGAGATGGTTCTGTTAGTCAAGAAGCACCAAACTGGTAAAAGGAGTAATACAGTGATTACCTGCGTACACATCACCCAGCTGAAGAAATTGAACATTACTTACAGCTCAAGGCTTTGACTCACCATTTCTGCCCTTTGGAAATCTGAAAATCTTGCATTTGGACTAAATTAACTCTCGCCGGGAATTGAGGCTATGAAAGAGATGATTTGTTCCACAGTGACTGCATGCTGTTGGGAAAGGCAGTGTTTCATATTCTGTGGATTCCTGAAGTTCCAAAGTAAGTAGAAGGCGCTCGAAGAGTGAGGGTAGCTCCAGTCCAGGCTGCTGTAGCTTAAACACTTCCGAACTGGAACGCACGCCGTGAACTTGTCGAGAAAGCTCGTTGTGAAATTTTAAATTGAGCTGTCCACTTTACATTGAATTTGGCTTAAAGCTAGCTGACCTACAAACTAAAAGATATTTCATTGATAGCTGCCAAAGAGAGTAAAGGGTGAGTTTATCACATGATACTAGGATAAGGAAAGCATATTAAAGAAAGATTATAAATGAACTAGGTGTCCCATTGTGATTAAGAAAATGTAGTCTCCTCCCAGTGATAGAACCTGCTAACATGGAATTATTTTGGCCTCGTAACACGGCAGAAGACTTGAATATATTACCACGTAATCATTCTGTAGGAGATTGGGCTTGGCTAAGCCTCGACTGGCAACACGGTGGCTGGTATAAATTGTAGTTCGGCTGACTACTTAGCATTGAAAGCTAGAATAAACGTGTAATTCCTGAAAACAAGGGCTACATAAACATTTTCTGCGTTAGGAAAAAAAAAAAAGCTTTATGAAATTCAAGAGGGTTTTGTTTTTAAGACATTACTTACTAATTGCATTTAGGCGTCAAAGTAACTCCGAAGGTTTTCTCTCAGTCTGCTCCATGCTGTTGCACATACAGTATTTAATTAGATGATTCATTAAATGTATGAATGTTTTCACCTCGCGTTCGGTATAACTTATTAAGTGTTCATTTTAAGTGGCAGTGTGATAACCCCTTTCCGAGTCGCCCTGCTTAGGCTGGCAGTGACTTCGGACATTGACATGTTTTCGTCTGCAGCTGGAGGCGCCCGCCCGCCTGCAGCAACGGGACAGCTGTCCCTCCTGCTGCTCTTTTCCTGCCTTCGGCCCCGCGTGTAACCTACCAGCCTTCCTTGGGGGCTCCGCCCCGTGATCCGCACATGCCAGGCATTCGACAAATGCCGAGTGAGAAGAACGTTCCTGTCTGAGCACCCAGTGAAATAAAATGGAATGATGGCAAGATTTTAAAAAGCCAGGTGTCCCAGGGGCGTCTGGGTGGCTCAGTGGGTTAAGCATCGGACCCTCGAGCTCAGCTCAGGTCGTGCCCCCAGGATTTGTGAGTTGGAGCCCCACGTGGGGCTCTGCGCTGGCAGTGCGGATTTTGCTGGGGATTCTCTTTCCCTTTCTCTCTGCCCCTCCCCCACTCACACTCTCTCTCCCTCTCTCTCAATCCCTCAAAATAAGCGAACAAACAAACCAAAAACTTAAAAAGCCAGGTGTCCCATCACTGTCTATAAGTGTCCGTGCAGTTTTGATCCATCCGTTGAGCCCTCTGGGCCTTAGTTTTCTTAACCTGTCATCTGACTGGCTTAGATCCAATGATTTCCAAAGACCAGCCCTCGATTCACCTTCTCTTATTCGTTGGCTCCCTCCCCTGTGATTCTGCCTACTGTCTTCCGTTCCGTCTGTACGTCTAGTGGAGAGGATACTGTGTAAGTTACCATACACCTAAGTATTTGTTGTGCTTTCGGTTTTTCAGATTCATCAATAACTTCTGCCCTTCGGAGAGAAATAAACATAGCCTTTTCCCTGTAAACTGAGAACATGGCTACATATTTGAAATCTGTATTGTCAACCTTAACACTCTTCTGATGGGGAATGGCCTTTGCCTTCCTACCCTTGAATTTCCTCCAAGAACACTTTCTGGCTGCTCCCATTTAGTGCTTTGATGGGGGGTCAGGAGGACTAGATGCCAGATCTCCATCCGCTCCCAAATCCCCGTGTCACGGAGGGCCACTCATTTCCCCAAGTGTAAAATTAGGGAGCTTTATTTGATGATATCTAGAATCTGTTATAAGTCTCATTCTATATGAATCTGTGTTTGGGGATGCCCATCGTTTATATACGAGGCAAGTCAAAAGAACTTTTAAGGAGCACCTACTATGTGCCAAAATGATAGATATATTTTAAGACTAAGGAAACTGAGGACCAGAGAGGTTAAATAGCATGCCTAATCACTAATAAGCCAACAAAGCTGCAAGTGACAGAATCAGGACTTGAATCTGTATCTACCTGGTTCCACAAGCCATACCAGTTGGAGAGGTTTGTTAGATCTGTTTTATTAATTTTATTTGATAGGTGATGGGGAACAAGTTTTTGAGCAAGGGTTAGTGTAATAAAAGGCCTTATTTATTTGTTTGTTTATTTTTGGTGTTGTTAACATTTATTTCTATTTTTTTAATTTTAATTTTTTTAAATTTACATCCAAATTAGTTAGCATCTAGTGCAACAATGATTTCAGGAGTAGATTCCTTAGTGCCCCTTCCCCATTTAGCCCATCCCCCCTCCCCAACCCCTCCAGCAACCCTCTGTTTGTTCTCCAGAGCCTCTTACGTGTTGTCCCACTCTCTGTTTTTATATTATTTTTGTTTCCCTTCCCTTATGTGCATATGTTTTGTCTCTTAAAGTCCTCATATGAGTGAAGTCGTATGATATTTGTCTTTCTACGTGTCTATCCACGTAGTTGCAAACGGCAAGATTTCATTCTTTTTGGTTGCCGAGTAATACTCCATTGTGTGTGTATATATATATATATACCACATCTTCTTTATCCATTCATGCATCGATGGACATTTGGACTCTTTCCATACTTTGGCTATTGTTGATAGTGCTGCTATAAACATGGGGGTGCATCTGTCCCTTTGAGACAGCACACCTGTATCCTGTGGATAAATACCTAGTAGTGCAATTGCTGGGTCGTAGGGTAGTTCCATTTTTAGTTTTTTGAGGAACCTCCACACTGTTTTCCAGAGTGGCTGCACCAGCTTGCATTCCCACCAGCAGTGCAAAAGAGATCCTCTTTCTCCGCATCCTCGCCAACGTCTGTTGTTGCCTGAGTCGTTAATGTTAGCCATTCTGACAGGTGTAAGGTGGCATCTCATTGTGGTTTTGAGTTGTATTTCCCTGATGGTGAGTGATGTGGAGCATTTTTCCATGTGTCGGTTGGCCATCTGGATGTCTTCTTTGGAGAAGTGTCTATTCATGTCTTTTGCCCATTTCTTCACTGGATTCTTTGTTTTCTGGGTGTTGAGTTTGAGAAGTTCTTTAGAGATTTTGGATACTAACCCTTTATCTGATACGTCATTTGCAAATATCTTCTCCCATTCTGTCGGTTGCCTTTTAGTTTTGCTGATTGTTTCCTTCACTGTGCAGAAGCTTTTTATTGTGATGAGGTCTCAGTAGTTCATTTTTTGCTTTTGTTTCCCTTGCCTCCAGAGACGTGTTGAGTAACAAGTTGCTGCCTCCAAGATCAAAGAGGTTTTTGCCTGCTTTCTCCTCAAGGATTTTGATGGCTTCCTGTCTCACATTTAGGTTAAAAGGCCTAATTTTAAAAGGTCAGCATCAGTGCAGAGCCTGCTTGAGATTCTCTCTCTCCCCCTCTCTCTCTGCCCCTCCCCCGTGCACTCTCTCTCTCTTTCTCTCTCTCAGAATAAATAAATAAAAACTTTAAAAATAAAAAGATCAGCATGATGGTATTCATGGAAGATAGCAGCCCTATTTAATTGGTCCTTTTATTTTCTTTTTTTTTGTTTGTTTGTTTGTTTGTTTGTTTTTTAATTTATTTTTGGGACAGAGAGAGACAGAGCATGAACGGGGGAGGGGCAGAGAGAGAGGGAGACACAGAATCGGAAGCAGGCTCCAGGCTCTGAGCCATCAGCCCAGAGCCCGACGCGGGGCTCGAACTCACGGACCGCGAGATCGTGACCTGGCTGAAGTCGGACGCTTAACCGACTGCGCCACCCAGGCGCCCCTGATCCTTTTATTTTCAACATCGAACGCAGTATTTAGCAAATGTTAGATCTATAATTGATTTTTACTGAATGAATGCGTGGATGGATGGATGAATGAATGATGCTGCTGAATAGGTCATGAGATCAGAGAAAGGAGAAATACTAGTGATAATGCTACTGTGGTGGTCCGAGCATGAAGTAATAAAACATTGAACTAGAGCGGTGGCAGTGTGGAAGGACACAAGCAAACAGGAAACATGGACTGGACCTGGGAACAAATTAGATGTGGGCATGAGAGAAGCCACAAATGACCCCAAAGCTTTGAAGCCTTATTGATTGCCCTGATGGTTTGATACCATTCTCCGAATTCTGGAGGTCACCTTGTAGTTTAACATCTATTACCAATTTCACTGAAAGCCTGCAGACAACGGAGTACAAGAGGAACACATTACCATCTGAATGAACTGTAAACCAAACCCGTTTATGTGTGAGTTTGACCCACATAAGGATTGAAATACGGTGAAGGAAAAGTAGTGGAGAACATAGAGGGTATGTCTCCTTTAAACTATTTTCCGCCTCGTTCCCCCCTTTTCTTTCTTTAATCAAGACCTGCCAATGGGTATTGAACTGGGTTCCACTTATTCACGCGTAGGGGTCTTCCAGCACAGAAAAGTAGAGATCATTGCCAATGACCAAGGCACACGTACCAGTCCAAACGATGTGGCTTTCACAGAGTGATCACCTCATCAATGAGGTTGCTAAGAGCCAAGAGATGATGAACTTCGCTACCGTCTTTGATGCCAGTAGGCTGATTGGTCGTAAGTTTGGTGATGCCAGAGTTCAGTCGCAGTGAAGCACTGGCCTTTGCAAATGATTTGTGAAAAGGGAAAACCCAAAGTAATTGTAGAATATAAAGGAAAAAATGTTTTTTCCCCAGAGGAGATCTCTTCCGTGGTTCTAAGCAAGATGAAAGAGTTTGCTGCAGCCTCCTTGGGTGGAAAAAAAGCCAGAAAATACAGTAATTACTGTTCTAACCTACTTAAATGATTTACAGTGTCAGGCCACAAAGAATGCACGGACCCTCCCTGATCTTAATATCCTGGAAATCGTTAATGAGTCTACTGCAGCAACCATAGTTTATGGCCTGGATTTAAAAACAACAACAACAAATGAAGCTTTAAAAGAGAGAAACATGCCGATCTTTGACTTAGGTAGTGGCACCTTTGGTGTATCCATCCTAAACATCCAGGATGACATCTTTGAAGGAAAATCCACAGCTGGTAACACCCACCTGGATGGGGAACTTTTTGATAGTTGTATGTTGAGCTACCTGATGGAAGAGGCCAAATGCAAGCACAGGAAGGATGTAACCTACCACAAGCAGGCAGTACGCTGCCTCCAGACTGCCTGTGAGAAGGCACAATGTATCTTGGGTTTCTTTGCTCCTGCCAGGATTGAAATTGATTTATTCTATACGGACATGGGTTTCTACACTTCTGTTTCCTGAGCCCAGCTGAGTGCTGATGTCTTCTGTGGTGCCCTAAAGCTAGTAGAGGAATCTCTGAAGGATGCCAAACTCGACAAGAGCCACGTTAATGAAACTGAGATAGTCAGTGATTCCACTTGTACCCCAAAGTTTCAGAAATTGCTTCCAAATTCTTGAGTGGAGAGGAGCTCAACAAAATCATCAGCCCTCATGAGGAGTAGCTGCACAGTGCGGAAGATCTCCTGCTCCTTGATGATACCCCTTCTCTTTGGGCATCGAAACAACAAGGAGGTCATGGCATGTCTGAGAGAGACCCCACCATTCCTACAAAGCAAACCCAGATGCTCACTGCTTCCTCTGCCACCCAGGCCACTGCTTAGTGACAGCGTAGGAGGGAGAAAGGGCTTTAACTAAAAGAAGTAAACTGCTTGGCAAGTTTTGCTCTCCGGGATCCTCTAGCCTCCCGGAGCATTCCTAAAATCTAGGTGACCTTTGACATAGACACCAGGATCAATCGCAATGTAACGGCTTCACACAAAAGTACCAGTAGGAAGAACAAAATCAACATTACTAATGACAAAGGCCATCTCAGTAAAGATGATATCGATCAGATTCTAGAAAAGCAGGAAAATAGAGATTGGAAGATGAAGTTAATGGAGATCGGGTAACAGCCAGAAATACTATAGAAGCCTAACCTTGAGTGGCATGCAAACAGTTGAAAATAACACTCTGAGACTCGTGTTCAGTAGAGAAAATGAAAGGAAGGCTCTTGAAAGGTGTCGGGAAGCGTTCAGCTGCCTCAAGTACCGGCACACAGCTGAAAGGGAAGAGTGTGAGTGTAAGAGACTTTGAGAGTCTTCAGTCCGAGTGTCGTGAGGCTTTACCGGGCAGTAGGATCTGGCGGCTGTGGGCTTCCGCAACTGAGAGGAGCCTAGGTCTGGTGCTGATCAAGCGGACGAAACGGTCATTCTTTGGAATGAGTCTGTTCTCTGCCGCCACTTGTGCAGTTTCTATTTCAGTATTTCATGCTTAGTTTGCATCCTCAGCGTGCATGAAAGAGGAAAGATTCAAAACCTACTTTGACGATACAAATTTGTGAGTTTATTCAGCGTCGTAATACGAATGCTCCTACGTCTTGTGGGTTTACGATCTTCACATTTTTCAGCACCTGCAGTTTATGGATGGGGACTTGTTTGGAAACGATCACTTATGAAATATTTCAGCGCTTCCCTTTGGTAATAAGAAACGGGCTCTGTTACCATCCCACAGTCTCACCCCTTAAATAACAGTTACTAGTTTTGAGCAAGTGTTGTGGCTGCAAACCTGGATCAACATTTTATTCTACTCATCTATATACTACATTAGAATTTACTGCTTTCAGTCACATTTCTGTGTATTTTTTAAAACGTCTTCATGACCCACTGATGTCTGCATCTCTCGATTTACAGAAAAATTACAGTCCTTCCCAGGTCCAAGTTGCCATCGGAGATTTTCACTCTTCTCATTGTATGTTGCTGAACGAGGTACCACGTGTTTTGCTGATTGTTCATGCCTTGACTTCTCAGCTACATATGTAAAAACATCCATTGATTTAAGAGGGAAAGACCTACTTCTTGATCTTCTTAAGCTCAACACATTTTCCGTGAAAATATGGTTGTAATTGTAGCTTATCGATGAGTTCTATGGCATTTGTGAGTCAAAGAAAAGGAAGATTTCTTTATGCATCACAATTATGGTACTGTGGTTTTACTGTCATCCTTCAGGGCTGGTGTGTATTTTGTTCACTTACAAAAGAGGAAGCATATTAAGGGGGGGAGACTGACATTAGGAACAGTTACAATAGAATTTAAAGGAAACAAAGACAAATATTCATTTTGGTTAGGTGAGATCTCTGACTTTCTTGAGTAGTTCAGGCCTTCCTTTCTTTCATGGATTTAGAATACTGAAGGCAGGTCGAAGCAGGTCAATACCTGGCAATGAACCAAACATATAAACCAAGGACAGAAATCTCCTATTTAGGGTACTGTTTTTAAGTTTATTTATTTATTTTCAGAGAGAGAGAGAGAGAGAGAGCGCAAACACAAGCAGGGGAGGAGCAGAGGGAGAGGAAGAGAGAATCCCAAGTAGGCTCTGAGCTGTCAGCACAGAGCCCGATGTGGGGCTTGAACTCACAAACCGTGAGATTGTGACCTGAGCCAGAATCAAGAGTCAAGACACATAACCCTCCTGTGCCACCCAGCCGCCCTGGGGTAATATGGACATTTTAACAGTGTTTGTTCTTCCAGTGCATGAACGTGGAACGTCTTATGACGTCTTTGTGTCGTCTTCAATTTCTTTCGCCAGTGTTTGATAGTTTGCAGGGGACAGGTCTGTCACCTCTTTGGCTGAGTTTTACTTCTTTACCGATTTGGATGCCTAGACTCAGTTTTCTGGTATCTTCATTATACATGTTCATTTACAGTATTGAATTAACCGCATCAGTCTCTGAATGAGATCAGTTCCCAACAGCTCAATTATCAAACCATTATTGGACATGGTACATTTCAAATACCTGAATTAAAGCACTGTGTTGACCCACAGGAACCCACATTTCAGTGAGGCAGTGAGGTCAAAAGGAGAGAGCTGAACACGTGAAGGTTCAAGATGATCCAGAGCAGCTGAGGGTATCATACTGGCTTAAAAAAATTTTTTTAATGTTTATTTATATTTGAGAGAGAGAGAGAAAGACAGACAGAGTGCGAGTGGGAGAGGGGCAGAGAGAAAGGGAGACGCAGAATCCGAAGCAGGCTCCAGGCTCCGAGCTGTCAGCACACAGCCCGAGGCGGGACTCGAACTCACAAATGGTGAGATCTTGACCTGAGCCGTAGTCAGACACTTAACTGACCGAGCCAGCCAGGCGTCCCTCGTATCGGCTTTCGAGGAGCCGGATGAGGGGAACACGGCAGACCTCGCAGAAGACCTGCCAATAGGAGTTCTGCTTCACGAACAGCAGTTACCTTTCTCCTTTCCGAGGTTGGGAATGGGATGGGCACTTTTAGGGCCTTAAAACTGGGTATTTCAGGAAGAGAAGGTTGTGAGAAGTGGTAGGTCAGGGGCCAAATGATCGTACTGCTGGTGGAGGAGGAGTGGATAAATACCACAGGGCAAAATTAAGGTCGAATTTCTCAAGATCATGCAAACAGCAACTAGGGAGCTTCCATGAAAGGAACGGCCAGGCCAGGCGAGGCTTGAGTTCGATGACCTGGCCAAATGTAGACGAAGCCCACTGAAAATTAGGGAACGGGTAACACCACTAGCCAGAGGAAGTGCCGTATGACTTTACTCGCATTGCCATAACAAAGTACCATAGATGGCATGGCCTAAACAACAGAAGTGCATTTTCTCACACCTCTGGAAGTCAGAAGTCTGAAATCAAGGTGTTGGCAGACTTATTTTTTGTCCTGAGAGCTATGAAGGAAGGATCTGTACCAGGCCTCTCTCCTTGGCTTATGGATGATCTTCTCCTTATGTCTTTACGTGGTCTTCCTTCTGAAAGTGTCTGTGTTCTAGTCTCTTCTCTATAAGGACACCAGCCATATTGGATTAGCACCCACCCTAATGACTTCATTTTAACTTCATGCCATTAAGATCCTATGTCCAGATATGGTCCCATCCTGAGGTAGTGGGGGTTAGGACTTTATCAGATGGACTGTGGGGGAAGACACAGTTATAACAGATGCCTTGTTATAAGCTCTTCTGTACGTGACTGCTGGGCTCTGAGCCAGATGAAACAGCTGAACAAGACAACCCTCGGTCTTAGAATGCTCACTATCTATCGCGATAGGTGTTTGGGTGTTTATTCTTCCTTGACCTCTGAATGAAGGTTCACAGAACTTGACAACTGGAGCGAGGATTTGGAGAGAGTGTAAGGAACAACGACGTGGGTGAGAGAAGGTGCAGAATTTCGACACCATCAGTGGTAGAATCATACAAGCCTAAGAAATATTAATATGGAGATATCTCAAATATAAATGTAGCTATATAATTTGCACCACTTTCAGTGAAAACGATCCTTTGTTTTGATTTTGTTTTTGTAAAAACATTCAGACACACTGCCTCGACGACAGCTTCTTGTGGGGACATGAAATATAAACAAAACTGACAGGACACTAGTTTATCCATCTGCCTGATGTGAAGTTGGTGGTGTTTAGAACTAAACGACTTTCTAGAATCTCATAATAGGAATATCGTTTTTCTAAATTTTGTTCAAGAGGCAGGAATGAATAACTTCTGGGGTGTTCCATAGAATAAGGCCTGAAACAGTATTTTGAAGCTATTGACAGTTATTTTTGTATTGGGAGAAAAAGATATTATGTGGGACATAATAGTTGCTCAATAAAACAGCTTGTTGACTAATAAATTCTGGGACTTAATAGCCTTTAAAATCAAAATTATATACTCCTGGTAGATTTCCAGTGGTATTACATTGAAAGCCTAAAGGCCAGTACTTACAAAAGATCATTAGATTTAGTTAATCAAACATAGATTATGTTTTCTAAGATAAATTATGTCTGCATACTTAATACATGCTTTCATATAGCAATATAATGCTGATTTATCTCTCTCACACTCATAAAATCGGTGTGTCAAATAAGGGCCACGCGGAATTGTTTTCACTGTTCTGTCCCTCTGTTGGCGTCTTGTAACAAAAGATTCAGCAAACACAGTAGACATTAAAACGTTTAAAACCTGGCTCAGTGATGCCTTCAGACCCTTCCAGTAATTACCCCTGAGCTTCCTCTGTTTGTACTTTGTGACTTGCCTCAAATAAATCAAAGTGAGTGAGTCCTAAAGGAGAAGAACTGTTTTTAGCATTAAGGCCAATTCTTCAGGCAAAGAATTTGGGGTAGAGCCTTTTTCTTGTGACTCACCTGTGGCCTGTTTATATTTTGGGGATGCTCATCCTCCCTGCTTAGTCATTTCCCCCCTACGCTCTGTGGGCTGACGGCTGCGGTGTAATTACCCTAACACGGTTTCAGGAAGACCCAGAGAATCAAAACAACGGTGTCGATATCATTGTTGGTTTTACCTCCTAAACATGCTGTTCATTGAGCTCCTGGTTTAATAAAGAACACTGAGCCCTTTCCAGTTCTTGCAAGTTGGGAGCCAGTTCCATCAGGAGGTACCAAAGGGGACTTGTCAAGAGTCAAGAATATTTGAGAAGAAGAGACATACCACGAGAGAAGACGTTTTACAGTAACATGCAAACGGAAGCAGGTCACTTGTAGGCATTCAGCATGTAAACCTTAGGGAAGCGAGAGGAAGGAGGGGAGTTGGTGACGGAAGGTGCTCTGGGCTCAGCTGATCCCATGCAGAGATTCTGTCTTAGCCTATTTGCTCTGATCCCGAGGAAGCCATGTATACAGCACATCCTTCTATAGATAGCACTGTGTGCCAAGCACTACTTTTACACACACACACACACACACACACACACACACCAATTTGATCCTTATTTTTTTTAATGGTTCTTTATTTTTGAGAGAGAGAGACAGAGAGAGTGAACACAAGCAGGGGAGGGGCAGAGAGAGAGGGAGAATCCGAAGCAGGCTCCAGGCTCCGAGCTGTCAGCACAGAGCCCGGCACGGGGCTCGAACTCAGGAACCGTGAGGTCATAACCTGAGCCAAAGTCGGAGGCTTCACAGACTGAGCCACCCGGGTGCCCCAAGACTGGCAATTGTAAAAGTGACTCATGTTGAATATTATTTCCATATCAAGAGTTGACTTCCTTTCCCATTTCTTAAGTACTGATTCATTTCCATCTATTGAGTAAAATAATAAAAAAAAAAAATAAAACGTAACATTTCCACTTCACTGTCCTTAGAAATGGCTTTAAAATTTTATGGTTGGTTATATTTCAGTACCTTCCCTTAAATTCTGGGAATGCAGCCTTTCACAGCCCATATTACAGCGTTAAGGCCTACCTTACTTACAGATACTGGGTAGAAAATTGATCTGACCAAACTATTTGACTGTATGTCCCTATGGTCTTTCTGGGTTTTGATGATTTTAATCCCAGGAGAGTTATTAACATACCTTGTTATATTAGTTTCAGGTGTTCAATATAATGATTCAAAATTCTATACATTCCTCAGTGCTCATCAAGATGAGTACACTCTTTGGTCCCCATCACCGATGTCCCCCATCCCTCCACCCACCTCCCCTCTGGTAGCCACCAGTTCTCTATACTTGAGTGTGTTGGGGCACCTGGGTGGCTTACTCGGTTAAGTGACTGACTCTTGATTTCTGCTCAGGTCATGATCTCACAGTTTGTGAGATCGAGCCCCACGTCAGGCTCTGTGCTGACGGCATGGAACCTGCCTGGGATTCTCTCTCCCTCTCTCTCTGCCCCTCCCCCTCCCCTGCTCATGCTCTGTCTCTCTCAAAATAAATAAATAAATATTTAAAAAAAAAAGAGAGAGAGTGTATTTCTTGGTTTGTGTCTTCCTCCCTCTTTCTCTTTTTTTTTCCTGTGCTTGTTTTTGTTCTTAAGATTCCATATATGGGGCACCTGGGTGGCTCAGTGGTTGAGCGTCCAACTCTTGGCTTTGGCTCAGGTCACGGTCTCATGGTTTGGGAATTCAAGCCCTGCGTTGTGGGGGAGGGGGGGGGTTCTCTTTCCTTGGTATTCTCTCACTCTCAAACTAATAAACTTAAAAAAAATTCCACATATGAGTGAAATCAGACAGTTTTTGTCTTTCTCTCACTGACTTATTTCATTTGCCATTATATACTCGACATCCATCCATATTGTTGCACATTCTATCGGCTGACGCTTGGGCTGCTTCCATAGGTTGGCTATCGTAAATAATGCTACGATAAACAGAGGGGTGTTTTCTTTTTGAATTCGTGTTTTTGTATTCTTTGGGTAAATACCTAGTAGTGCAATTGCTGGGTTGTAGCGTAGTTCTATTTTTCATTTTCTGAGGAACCTCCCTACTGTTTTCCACAGTGCCTGCACCAGTGTGCATTCCCACTAACAAGAGCGTTTCTCCACATCCTCACCAACACCTGTTGTTTCTTGTGTTATTGATTTTAGCCATTCAGACAGATGTGAGGTGATAACCTCATTGTGGTTTTGATTTGCATTTCTCTGATGATGAGTGATGTTGAATATCTTCTCATGTGTCTGTTGGCCATCTGTGTATCTTCTTTGGAGATAAGTCTGTTCATGTCTTCTGTCCATTTTTTAATTGAATTGTTTGTGCATTTTTTTGGTGTTGAGATGTAGAAGTTCTTTATATATTTTGGGTACCAACCCTCTATTAGATATTTCTTTTCAAAGTATCTGCTCCCATTCAGTAGGTTGCATTTTAGTTTTGTTGATCATTTCCTTTGCTGTGCAGAAGCTTTTTTATTTTGATGTAGTCCCAATGGTTTATTTTTGCTTTTGTTTCCCTTGCCTCAGGAGACTTATAGAGAAAAATGTTGTTATGGCTGATGTCAGAGAAATTATTGTCTGTGCTCTCTTCTAGGATTTTTATGGTTTCAGGTCTCACATTTAGGTCCTTGATATATTTTGAGTTTATTTTTGTGTATGGCGTAAGAAAGTGGTCCAGGCTGATTCTTTAGCGTGAAGCTGTCCAGTTTTCCCAACACCATTTGTTGAAGAGACTTTTTTTCATTGCATATTCCTTCTTTGTTGAAGATTAATCGACCGTGTAATCATTGGTCTATTTCTGGGCTCTCCATTCTGTTCCGTTGATCTATGGGTCCTGTTTTGTGCCAGTATCATTACCGTTTTGATTACTGCAGCTTTGTAGTGTATCTTGAACTCTGGAATTGCAATACCTCCAGTTTTGTTCTTCTTTGATTGCTTCGGCTCTTCGAGGCCTTGTATGATTTCATGCACATTTTAGGATTGGTTCCCGTTCTGTGGAAAATGATGTTGGTAGGGATTGCGCTAAATTTGTAGATTGCTGTGGGTACTGTGGACATTTTAATAATATTTGTTCTTCCAGTCCATGAGCATGGCATGTCTTTCCATTTATTTCTGTCGTCTTCAATTTCTTTGATCAACATTGTATAGTTTTCAGAGTACAGGTCTTTCACTTCCTTTGTTAAGTTTATTCCTATGTATATTATTATTTTCGGTGCAGTTGTAAATGGGATTTCTTAAAAATTTTCTTTTCTGCTACTTCATTATTAGTCTATAGAAGCACAATGGACTTCTGTATATTGATTTTGTATCCTGTGACCTTACTGAATTCCTTGATGTTATGGTAGTTTACTGGTGGAGTCTTGAGGGTTCTCTCTATGTAGAGATGACATGATAGTCATCTGCAAATAGTGAAAGTGTTACTTCCTCCTTACCAATTTAGATGCCTGTTATGTTTTCTTCTTGTCTGGTTTCTGTGGCTAGGGCTTCCAGTAATGTATTGAATAAAAGTGATGAGAGTGGACATCCTTGTCTTGTTCCTGTTATCAGGAGTAAAGCTCTCAGTTCTTTACCATTGAGTATGATGTTAGTTGTGGGTTTTTCATATATGGCCTTTATTATGTTGAAGTATCTTCCCTCTAAACCTACTTTGTTGAGGATTTTTATCATGAATGTTGTACTTTGTGAAATGCATTTTCTGCACTATTGAAATAATCCCGTGGTTTTTATCCTGTGTCTTGTTGATGGAATGTGTTATGTTGAATGATTTATAAATATTGACCCATCCTTGCATCCCAGGAATAAATCCCATTTGATCGTGGTGAATGATTTTTTTAAATTTATTTTGAGAGAGACAGAGGCAGCACAAACAGAGGAGGGACAGAGAGAGAGAGAGAGAGAGAGAGAGAGAATCCCAATTAGGCTCCACACTGTCAGTTCAGAGCCTGATGTGGGGCTTGAACTCACCAGTGGTGAGATCATGACCTGAGCTGAAACCAAGAGTCAGACGCTTAACTGACTGAGCCACCCAGGCACCCAGTGAATGATTTTTTTTAATGTATTGTTGGATTCATTTTCTTGAAGATTGTTGAGGATTTTTGCATCGCTGTTCATTAGAGTCATGAGCCTATAGTTCTCTCTCTCTTTTTTTTTTTTTGTAGTGTCTTTTTCTGGTTTTGGTATCAGGGTAATGCTGGCCTCATAGAATGAATTTGGAAGCTTTCCTTTCTCTTCTGTTTTTTGGAATTGTTTGACAGGAATAAGTATTAACTCTTTTTTAAATGGTATAATTCATCTGTAAAGCTGTCTGGTCTTGGACTTTTGTTTTTTGGGAGGTTTTTTTTTTTTTATCACTAATTCTATTTCATTGCTGGTAATTGGCCTGTTCAAATATTCCATTTCTCCCTGACTCAGATTTATACTCAAGTTATATGTTATATGTTTCTAGGTTATATGTTTCTTGGTTGTTGTCCAATATATTGGCATATAATTTTTCATACGATTCTCTTATAATTCTTTGTATTTCAGTGGTGTCAGTTGTTACTTTTCTCGTTGCAGATTTTGTTTATTTGAGTCTTTTCTCTCTCTCTCTCCCTCTCTCTCTCTCTCATTTTTTTTTTTTTTTTGGTGAGTCCAGCTAAAGGTTCATCGGCTTTGTTGACTTTTTCAAAACCATCTCCGGGTTTCATTGGTCTGTTTTATTTTATTTTTCAGTGTCAATTTCATTCACTTCTGTGGTAATCTTTGTTATTTCCTCCTTTCTACTGGTTTGGATTTTGTTTGTTGTTCTGTCTCTAGCTCCTTTAGCTATAGGGTTAGGCTGTTTATTTGAAATTTTTCTTGCTTGTTGAGGTAGACCTGTATTGCTCTCTACTTCCCTCTTCAAGTAGTGGCCTCGTGAGGAAGAGTGCCTCTAGTGCCCTGTAATGCAGTATCACCTGTTCACCAGAACCTGGTGCTCGAGTGGTGCCTTCTGTGTGTATTGCCTGTGCCTTCCTACTGTGGCCGTCCTGGGTTTGCTTCCAGTCCAGTTGTTGGCGGTGGCTCTCTTTGTCTGCTGTGGGCAGAATTCGGTCCCTGTGCTGCTAGTGGGTGCGTGTGCGGCCGCCTTGGGTCTGTGTCGAGTGAGACCAGCCGTCGGGTAGAGATGGAGTAGCCCCGAGTTGCAGGGTGCTCCCCCTGTGTTCTGCCCTGAGAAGCTTTTGTTGGCCTTGCCTTCAGACCGGATGTCTGACCCCAGCCCCCCACTGGGTGCTCCGCCAGACTTGTGTGCGTGGGTATCTTCCCGTCTCCCCAGGGTAGGAGTTACCTCGGAGCGGGCCGGCCCTGCCGGGGCTGCTCGCGCACCGCCAGGCTTGTGGCCCTGCTTTGGATGGGCTCCGGCCAAGAGCCTGTTGGAGGGGGCGGGTCCGCAGGAGAGTGTGGGGGTAAGGGTATGCTGTTAGCAAGTTAGGTGGAGAGTGTTCGTGCGCTGCTGGTTCCCGCAGGTGTCCGTGTGTCCAGGCTAGGGGGTAGGGGAGGGTAATGGCCCCCGTCAGCTCCTTTGTTCCTCGAGAAGTCCCCTAAAGATCCCTGCCCCTCCAGCACACACTCAGATTAGTGAATAAATCTCCCTCCCGTACATCCCACCCGGTTTTCAAACTGCTACATCTGTGCTGTATCTCTGTGGGGCTGCTTGTTGTGCTTTTCTTTTTAAAGGGTGGGAACTCTGTTTTCTCTCACCCTCCTGTCTCTCCCACAGCCCAGCATGCTGAGGTAAAATTTCTTGCTTATTTATTTTCAGAGAAAGAGAGAGCAAGCACGAACAGGGGAAGGGCAGAGAGAGAGAGGGAGAGAATCCCGAGCAGGCTCCACACTCAGCGAGGAGCCTGCCGTGGGGCTCAATCTCATGACGGTGAGATCAGGACCTGAGCCAGTGCCAAGAGTCGAATGCTTAACTGACGGAGCCACCCAGGTGCCCCAGTCTCTGATTTTTAAAGTTTCGGGTTTTAAGGGACGCCTGGGTGGCTTAGTCAGTTGAGCATCCAGCTTTGGCCCAGGTCATGATCTCACAGTCCGTGGGTTCGAGCCCCGCCTTGGGCTGTGTGCCGACAGCTCAGAGCCTGGAGCCTGCTTCGGATTCTGTGTCTCCTTCTCTCTCTGCCCCTATCCCACTTGCGCTCTGTCTCTCTCTCTCTGTCTGTCTCTCTCTCAGATAAACATTAAAGTTTCAGGTGTTAAGCCCTGCCGTTTGCATAAAGTTAGTCCCCTCTGGTTTTCAAAGGCAAATGTTAGGGGGATTCGTCTTCCCCATGCAGGTTCGTGTGCCTGCGGTGCTTGGTATGAGGGTCTGTTTCTGTACCCTCTCTGCACCCATGGCATCCCTCCCTCTTGTGGACAGTCCCATGGGTCCGTTTAGCTTCTGACGGCATCTCTGCCCTTCCTACCCTCTTCGATGAGGCCTCTTCTCTATATTTAGCTGTGGAGAGTCTGCTCCGCCAGTGTTTGGGTCATTTTCTGGGTTATTTGCACCGATGTGGGTGTTATCGTGTATCCATGGGACAAGGTGAGTTAGTTTACCATTTAGAAATGTGGTATTTCTAAATTCCATTTCTAAATGGAATAAATGGTATTCCAATCAGAATGACTAGTATGGCAGTTTTAAGACAAAGAAGGAAAAACATTCTGTAAGGTCTTCTTCTCACAGTTCATTGAGAGCAGTGGCCTCTGTGAGAAAGCATGTTGAAGTAGAGAATGGTGTTCAAAGGACTTAGCCCATATCTTAGCCCTTCCGTTATTAGGATGTTTGACTTAATGCTCTGGACCACTTAGCATCTTGCAGCCATAGACAACTTACGTATAAAAGGTAGGTTTTGGAATAGTTTTCCCAACTAATAAGTTGCATCAGTTAAACTAGTGAAGCCAAAATCTGATATTGGCAAAATTGTGCTGAAACACGTATATATTACTGATGATGTTAAAATTGACCCGTTTGGGGGTACCTGGGTGGCTCAGTCGGTTGAGCGTCCGACTCCAGCTCAGGTCATGACCTCACTGTTCGTGAGTTCGAGCCCCACATCGGGCTCTGTGCTGTCACTGCAGAGTCCACATCGGATCCTCTGTTTCCCTCTTTTTTTGCCCTCTTTTTCTGCCCTTCCTGTGCTCACACTCCCTCTCTCAAAAAAAAAAAAAAAAAAATTAAAAAAAATTGACCCATTTAGAGCAGTTTGGCAGAATATAAATATCAGCAGCATTTGACCTAGTCATTGGATTACTCACACTTAAATTTATGTTAAGAAAACGAATCAAAACTGAGCAAAACTATCACTAAAATACTCTTTTATAATAGTACATTATTTAACACCCATCCACAGAAAGGAAAAAAAAAACCTAAATGCTCAGCAGTAGAGTCAGACTCAATTAAGTTAGTGTCTCCATTAGATAGAACATTATGTGGCTATTAAAAATGGTGATTATGGAGCCCATTTTACTACAAGAGTCAGCAAACTATGGCCAAGTTAGACCAAATCCATCCCACTGCCCATTTTTATAATAGATTTTGATAAACCTACTTTATTATTTACGTTTTATTTTTTTTAAGCTTTTAAATTTTGCAGGGGGCACCTGGGTGGCTCAGTCGGTTAAGTGGCCGACCCTTGGCTTCGGCTCAGGTCATGATCTCACGGTTTCATGAGTTCAAGGCCCACATCGGGCTCCTCACTGACAGTGTGGTGCCTGCTTGGGATTCTCTGTCTCCCTCTCACTCTGCCCCTCCCCCACTTATGCTGTCTCTCAAAATAAATAAACTTTAAAAAATTAAGAAAAAAGAATTTTAATAAAAAAATTTTTTTTAGGAGCACCTGGGTGGCTCAGTCGGTTAAGTGTCCGACTTTGGCTCAGGTCATGATCTCGCGGTTCGTGGGTTCGAGCCCCACGTCAGGCTCTGTGCTGACGGCTCAGAGCCTGGAGCCTGCTTCGGATTCTGTGTCTCCCTCTGTCTCTGCCCCTTGCCTGCTCACACTCTGTCTCTCTCTCTCTCAAAAATAATCATTAAAAAAAATTTTTTTTTTAAATTTTTAATGTTTTATTTATTTTTCAGAGAGACAGAGAGAGAGAGAGAGAGAAAGAGAGAGAATAGGGGAGGGGCAGAGAGAAAGGGAGACACAGAGTCTGAAACAGGCTCCTGGCTCTGAGCTGTCAGCACAGAGCCCGACGTGGGGCTCGAACCCACCAACCATGAGATCATGACCTGAGCCGAAGTCAGACACTTAACTGACTGAGCCACCCAAGTGCCCCAAGATTTTTAATTTTTTTAAACTCATCTCTACATCTAAAGCAGGGCCCAAACTTACAACGCTAAGATCAAAATTTACATAATACTCCACTACCTGAGCCAGCCAGGTGCCCCTGTAAGTAACTGTTTATGGGACGACAGTGATGCCATTGCTCTCTGTATCTTCTTTGGTTGCTTTTATGCTGCAGTTGCTGTGACAGAGCCTGTGTGGTTGCACAATCTACAAGATTTACTTTATGTACCTTTACAGCAAGAGTTTGCTAACTCCAGACTTGGGAGATACTAACATCAAAAGGAAAGTGAAACCTTAATTTGCACGTACAGCGACAGTAACGGTAAAGTTTATTCTGTGCGCCCACCGAATATACATGTCCTGGCATCATGCAGATAAATAGACCCAACATTGATGTGGCTGGACTCTAGAGGTGAAATGAAAGTATTTATTTTTCTAAATCCGTTTTCTGTTCCTGTTTTATTTGTTCTATTCTTAAAATTATTTGTATATTTATTTAGAGAGAGGAGAGCAGGGGAGGGACAGAGAGAGAGAATCCCAAACGGGCTCTGCCTTGTCAGTGTAGAGCCCAACGCGGGGCTGTAACTCAGGAGCCACGAAATCACGACCTGAGCTGAAGGCAGACGCTTAACGCAGGTGCCCCTTTGCTGTTCCTGTTTTAAATGAACAAACCAACATTTTAATCGTGGCCTGGGTGCTGCGGCAAGAGGAGTGCCAGGATGGCGGCCTGTGGGAAGTACGCAGGGAGCGGCCATTGCTGTTTGGGCCGGTGACCTAACCTTCCATGTGGCCCAGGTAGGACATGCTCACGTTGACAGTGTTGCTTACCTGCCTTCAGGAGGTAGATATTTCTTTCCTCTGCTGCATCCCTAGACTATAAGCAGTTGAAGGGTCCAGTAAAGCCCTGCTGACAGGGAGATCATGCTGTAACCCTGTCATCCAGACAGCCTGGCAGGAATGAGAGGAGCGAGATCATTTATTAGACTTTGCACTGCATCGAGGCTTAAAAAGGGGTGCTTGCTCTTGGAACCTCTCAAAGCTTGGGCCAGTCTGCAAATTGGAGAAACCAAACTCGTAGGGAGTGTGTTAATCTTTATTATTTTTTTCAAGTTTACTTATTTATTTTGAGGGGGAGTTGGAGAGGCAGAGAGAGAGAGAGAGAGAGAGAATCCCAAGCAGGCTCTGCATTGTCAGCAGTGAACCTGATGTGGGACTCGAACTCAAAAACCTATCACATTTATAATTTTCAATTTTTGTACATATGTGGCTAATGTCTGGCTCTTTGGCTAAAGTGCAGGCTTCACGTAAGCCTTCAAATGTATTTATCGATTGAATGAGTGAATGAATAAATACTTAAATATTTTCGTATTGTAAAATACATCAAAATGTATACAGGGGTTTTCTTTGTTTTTAAAGTTTACTTATTTTGAGAGGGAGAGATTGCACGAGCAGGGGAGGGGCAGAGAGAGAGGGAGAGAGAGAGCATCCCAAGCAGGCTCCACACTGTGAGCACAGAGCCCCATGTGGGGCTCGAACTCACAGACCGTGAGATCATGACCTGAGCTAAAACCAAGAGCCAGACACTTAACCGACTGGGCCACCCAAGCACCCGTGGAGTGTGTTAATGTTTAAAGCGGATGGCTCAAAAGCAAGTCAGCAGAGTAGTTACCACCAGTGACGTGGGCAAGGTTCCTTTTAATCTCAGGGTAATACTGTGCTCTCTGTTACCAGCAGGAGGATTCTAGAGTCGTAAGGTTCCAAAGTGAGGAGGGACCTTCACCAAATCCGCCATTTCCTAGACCTCAGTTTCCCATCTGGAAGAATGAGGTCTGCATCAGAGGCAGGCGCTCACCTGTGGCCAAAGGAGAATCACTTGAGAGTCAGAATTGTGGGGGTTGGAGGCAGGAAGGAGGAACTGGGACACCTTTTAAAACCACAGATTCTTGGGGCGCCTGGGTGGCGCAGTCGGTTAAGCGCCCGACTTCAACCAGGTCACGATCTCGCGGTCCGTGAGTTTGAGCCCCGCGTCAGGCTCTGGGCTGATGGCTCGGAGCCTGGAGCCTGTTTCCGATTCTGCGTCTCCCTCTCTCTCTGCCCCTCCCCCGTTCATGCTCTGTCTCTCTCTGTCCCAAAAATAAAATAAAAAACGTTGAAAAAAAAATTAAAAAAAAAAAAACAAAAAAACCCCCACAGATTCTTTAAAATCCGTCTGGATGACTCCGACGTGTATCCAGGGTTGAGGATGTTTGGGTTAAATGGTTTCTCAATTTCTTTGCGCTTGTGTTTTAGAATATACGCATGTGTGCACACGTTGTGGGGGTATTAGTTTTATTTTGTCATCAAATGGCATACCCATGAATATGATTTTTGGAAAGCAATAAAATAATGTGAGTATTCACTGAATACTTCCTATGTGCTAGACTCTTCATAAATATACGCTCATTTACTCTTCCTAGCAACCCTGTTTGGTCAGTGCTGTCATTCATATTACAGATGAGGAAACTGAGGCTCAGAGGCCGCACAGGTAGAAAACTAGGTCTGTCTGACCCTTATGATGTGTTTTTTTTCCCTTATGCCACGCTGTGTGCCAGTAACTTCATTCGTTATTTTGTTGTGCAAAAAGAAAGTCCTCCTATTTAGTAGCCAAGCTCATGTGCTTATCATTTAAAACTGTGCAACTACAGATTATTTCAAACTTGCCAAACACTGTCGCTTGTCACATATTTGGCTAACAGATTTTCCTATGGAGCCCTTCTTAGTTGATAAAAGAAATAATCATTCTTGGGGTACCTGGGTGGCTCAGCTATCAAGCCCCCCCCCCACCATCGGACTCTGAGCTGACAGTGCAGTCTGCTTGGAATTCTTTCTCTCTCCCTCTGTCTCTGCCCCTCCCCTACACACGTGTACTCGCTCTCTCTCAAAATAAATGAACGTGGAAAAAAAGAAAAAGAAAAAGAATCATTCTCATGCCTGCTTTTAGAGATCTGTATTAAAAATGAGTGGGTGGCCCATTGCCTTTCTAGATGTCAGGTACGAGAGTACCGTATCAGGGATTTTCCCTCTCGTGAATAGCGTGCTTTTTATTTGCACATCTGCTGCAGTTGGCCAAGGATCAGGGGCACATGGTTGCTTCGATTGATCTTTTCTTTCTTTTTTTTTTTTTAATGTTTATTTATTTTTGAGAGCGAGAGACAGATGGAGCACGAATGGGGGCGGGGCAGAGAGACAGAGACCCAGAATCCGAAGCAGGCTCCAGGTTCTGAGCCGTCAGCACAGACTTGACGCGGGGCTCCAACTCACAGACCGTGAGATCACGACCGGAGCCGAAGTTGGACGCTCAACCGACTGAGCCACCCAGGGGCCCTGACCATATGCTTTTTCAATTGTGTTTCTTGTGAGACTCCTTCCTCGTATGATCTATCTTTTCACGTTAAGAAAGCAGCGAAAAATGGTTTTAAAGGTATGAAAATGGACTTTGTCATTTGTACATTTGAATCAGATATGCATCAAGTGACATCTAGGTGACTACATGATGGGACCAGTGGGGTAAAATGAAAACGAGATACAAAATTTTGCCAGCTCCTGCTGCTGTAAAGGAACCTTAAAGAGTACACCTGGGACAATGATCAGGTGACCGTGTAATTTATCCTCCTGGATGAGATCCTTTCAAAAGTGAAAGTGGGGCCTCATAATAATTCCCATTTGCTGTATCAGAATTCTAATGCTAAGTGAACGTGTACCTAAGGCGTCATGTCTTTTAGTTCCAATTCAACCAACATTTATTAATTATCTACGCTGTGCTAGGTTCTGTGATGGGTGTTGTATACAGTATTGGAGTATCGGTCCAGTACTAGAAGGTAAACACCGCTGGATGGACATCGACATAAGTATCCACTCCTGTTGTAATTTGGATGGTAGTAAAGATACGAGAGCTCTCTGGGAGTATAACGAAGGTGATAAATTGTGATCCAAATGTGGAATGGAGGAGGAGAGGGTTATGAAAGATTTGAAATGGTTCAGCTGAATCTTGAAGGATGAAGGTTTGGTTGAAAATAGGACACGGGGCACCTGGGTGGCTCAGTCGGTTGAGCGTCCGACTTCAGCTCAGGTCACGATCTCGCGGTCCGTGAGTTCAAGCCCCGTGTCGGGCTCTGGGCTGACGGCTCAGAGCCTGGAGCCTGCTTCCGATTCTGTGTCTCCCTCTCTCTCTGCCCCTCCCCCGTTCATGCTCTGTCTCTCTCTGTCTCAAAAATAAATAAAACGTTAAAAAAAAAAAAAAAAAGAAAATAGGACATTTGTGGGCACCTGAGTGGCTCAGTGGGTTGAGCATCCGAGTATTGATTTCGGCTCAGGTCATGATCTCATGGTTCATGAGTTCGACCCCTGCGTCGGGCTCTGTGCTGACAGCGCAGAACCTGCTTGGGCTTCTGTCTCCCTCTCTCTTCACCTCCCCCACCTCTTAAAAATAGATAAACATTTAAAAAAAAAAAGAAGGGACCTTTAAGACAGTGGGCAAAGCATATGTGACGGCACTTGGGTGTGAAGGTACGTGGGAATTAGGAGAAAGTAGGGTGCATTTGTGTGGCTGGAATATGGAGAGCATAGGAAAACAGAGTGACAAATGAGGCCCGAGAAGTTGGTTATGAGCAAGATTGTGAGGGCTTTATCAGCTTAAGGGCCTCTCCATGAGAAGAAAAAACAGAATACTCCTCATACAAGTCACTCAAAAAGAGAACCGGATAATAACATGAGCAAAGTAAATTTCAGTGCTTTCCCCAAGCAACAAATCGTCACCTACTTTTTTTCATTTATGAAACCCGTATGACTCATATTGTGGTCCTCTGACCAGCAGTGGACGCTTCACTTGCAGGCTTCTTAGCAATGCCAGTTCCTGGCCCCCAGTCTCAGCTGTCATATCCAGATCTCTGGTGATGGGATCCAAGAAACTGCTTTCAGTAGCTCTCCAAGGGCACTCTTACGCATATTAGAGCGTGAGAGCCACTGCATTCCAGCTGGAGTTGAGTTGAATTAGGTACAGTCTCAACACTTGATGGTTGAAACTAACATCTAAATGAAAACTCCTCTCTGCGAATCAAGCCACAAACTGATGCCACCGTCAGCTAAGGTGAGTGCTTTGCTGCTAAGTGTTCCATGACTTGAATACTAAGAATTTAAGATACGTTCCAAAGTTTTCCAGAGAAACATGGGACCTGCTTCTTAGCATCTAAAGCAAACATTTGTTTCATTGTGTGTAGGTTTTCAGTACAGCTTGAGTTTGTCTCCAAATCCTAGCGAGGATTTGGAAGAAAGCTATACTTATGTAGGTTTTATCTTTTTAATACCCTGGTTTACATTTTCTGCCTTTGTGATATGTTCATCCATTCGGAAACATTTAAGCACTTGATAATTAATCCTCAGCCATGGGCAGTTATTATTTTTTATCATGAAATAGTTCAAATGTACTGAAATACCCATGCAGATATAACCTGTTGTCATTTTGTTGTAAGAAATATTTTAATGTATATCAAGTCAGACACCAAGAAGTAAAGAATAGAAAGGATAGAAAAGGAGTAATTTTTGAGGCTCTAAGGCCTGAATATTTTCGAGTACTGCTGAAAGTCATGAATCTTCGGCTGTTGGAGACACAGGAAGACATAGTAGGAGATATAAAAGAAATACACACATTGTTGTGAAAACCAGAGACAAAGATATCAAAATCCACGACCAAGAAAACAAGATGGACTGATGTTTGTGAGAGTTGAGAAAAACCAGTCAACAACACACACCTGTACACGCCTGGTCAAACCGTCTTACGAGAGTGTGGGAAAAATAAAGGCATGTGACATAAAACTGAGAGAGTATACAAATGGTCTTCATTGAAGAAACTTGTGAGTAATTTATTCAAGCAGAAGACATACTCTGGAAGGAACATCTGAGATGCGAGAAAGAGGAGTGAAGAAGTAAATTATGAGATAAATAGGTAAAACTAAATAAAATGTTTCTGTATGAAATGCCACCAGATATTATATAAAATGTTTTGATATATAGTAATTTTCTTAGCATTTGGTTAGAAATCGCATTGTGATTTATCTCAGTAGTTATTTAGGGGTATACACTTATATGTGTATGTTGAGCTTCTGTCGTTGATTTCTAATCTAATTGTGTTAGATGTTTTTGTCTGTAGGCTATCAATTCTTTGAAAATTAAAGTCCTTTATGTATCAGTTATGCTTCAGTGGCACTCAAGATCTAGGAAACAGGGGCGCCTGGGAGGCTCAGTCGGTTAAGGGCCCAACTCTTGATTTTCACTCAGGTCATGATCTCACAGTCGTGGGACTGAGCCCTGCACTGGGCTCTGCACTAACAGCACAGAGCCTCCTTGGGATTCTCTCTCTCCCTCTCTTTCTGCCCCTTCCTCCCTCCCTCTCTCTCTGTCTTTCTCAAAATAAATAAAGACACTTAAAAAAAAAAAAAAAAAGACCTGGAAAACAGAAGGCACGCTCAACTGAGATTTTGACAAAAATTTTCTTGAGTAAGTTGAGAGAGGTCGGGGCACTTGGGGACTATCAACAGTGAGAAGGGACTATCACAGTCTCCGAACTTCATGGGACAAAGGGAGGAAACAAGCATTGCTGGAAACCAGTGAGGTGTAGAGCAGTGGAAATGGGATGGTCGCTGTGAACATACAGGTGCTTTGTAAGAAGCTGAAGTCTTAGAAGGTCACTGCTCCTGCCAGAACTGTGGCACCCACCCAGGCAGAGAGGGGACAGAGGAAAGTTACCGTGATCACTGTCCATGTTCTCTGGTCTCCTGCCAGTACCTCCCATTAGCCATACCTAACTGGGAGCCAGAAGAGCCCAGGTCATGCAGCTTATAGGAGTTACCGCTTAGGGCATACAGCAAAGGAGAGAAAAGCAGAGAATAAGTGGCAGAGAGGAGCAAAGCTCCTCTGGAAAACCAGCAGATTTCGAGATGTGACGTGACATATTCGCGTATGTCCTGTCTCTGGTCAAAAAGGAATATTCGTGTATCAGTCACGGCCCATCTAGGAAAACAGAGATCACTCGAAGTATTTTACAGAGAGCAAATTTAATACAGAGAATTGGTTGGCCAGTGATATCAGTGCAGAGAAACCAAACGGGAAGGGGAAGCAGTTGAGATTAGCAATAGCAGGAGCTGCATCACATTGAGGTCTGGAGAGTCAGAGTAGAATCAGAAACCAGCGACGAGGCCATCTTTATGAAACTAGACTGCTCTGCCGGGGACATAAAGCTTAATGGTTTTAATAATTTTTTTATCTTAATAATTCTTGGTGAATTGTTCCTTTTATCATTATGTTCTGTCTCTGTTTCTGTGAATATCCCTTATGTAAATTATTTGCATTTGGTATTTATATTTTTTACAGCTTTTTTGGTCAGCATTTCCCTTTCATATTTTTGCTTTACTTTTGAACTTTGTGTGACATGTCTGTTTCTTTAAATTATTTTAATCTAATGTGACAGTCTATCTGTCAGTGGGTAAATCCAATCAGTTACATTTGTTTTGATTGCTATTATTTTCAGGTTTTATTTTTAAAAAAATGTTTTTAATGTTTAAAATTTTTGAGAGAGACAGACAGAGCATGAGTGGGGGAGGGGCAGAGAGGGAGGGAGACACAGAATCGGAAGCGGGCTCCAGGCTCTGAGCCGTCAACACAGAGCCCGACGCGGGGCTTGAACTCACCAATGGGCAGATCATGACCTGAGCCAAAGTTGGATGCTCAACCGACCAAGCCACCCAGGTGCCCCTCTCAGGGTCTTTTTCTTATCACAAATTTTATTTGGTCAAATGCAGTGATCACATTCTTTGCATTTTTGTGTCTGACAGAGTATTTAGTGCTGACCTTACCATTCACATGAGGGGCTGTAATTGACATTCTTCAATAAGATCCTGTCTTCATTTAGCATTAAAAGAAAAAGAAAGACAGGGCTCCTGGTTCGCTCCGTGGGTTGAGCACTGTACTCTTTTTTTTTATGTTTTATTTTATATTTGAGAGAGAGAGAAAGAGAGTGAGGGAGAGAGAGAGAGAGAGAGAGAGAGAGATAGTGAGCGGGGAGGGGCAGAGAGATGGAGACAGAATCTGAAGCAGGCTCCAGGCTCCAAGCTGTCAGCACAGAGCCGGACGCAGGGCTTGAACCGATGAGCAGTGAGATCATGACCTCAGCTGAAGTCGGACACTGAAGCGACTGAACCACCCAGGTGCCCCAGCATCAGACTCTTGATTTCAGCTCAGGTCATGATCCCAGGGTCATAGGATTGAGTCCCATGTCGGACTCTACACTGAGAGTAGAGCCTGCTTAACATTCTCTCTCTCTCTCTCTCTCTCTCTCTGCCCCTCTCCCCACTCACGTTCTCTCTCTCTCTCTCAAATAAAAATAAAATAAAAAGAAAGACCCATAGAAATTGCATCCTAAATCCCTGTTTTCCTTTGATTGGTTGGGGACAATGGTTGATGGTGAATTTGGATTATTCTAAGTGTAGTGGTCATCCAATCAGAATAGTTGAGAATACGGAAATGACATGTTCTAGTTTCAGAGATGAAAGGATCAGTCTGGCTGAAGTGTCAATAGACCATGGGACTAGAGTGAGAAGTAAGGAAACCAGTTATCCCCATGTAAGATGATGGTAGGTTGGGCTAAGGGGAAGGAATGGAAACAGGGAGAGTAGTTAAGAGATTTTTGCGGTAAACCAGACAAGAGATTATGGTGGTTTGGACAAGCAGTTCAAGGTACTGAAAAATTAGAGACAGAAGGAGAAGGAAAGAAAGAGAAATCAGGGATATCTCCAGAGTTTTTGGCCTGAGAAGGGTGGAATCCTTGGCCTGCTGGAATCAGAAGACTAGGGATGGAGTAAGTTTTGGTAGAACATCAAAAATTAAGTTGTGACCATGCTCATTTTGAGATGTCAGTTAGACAGCCAGTGAAGATGTTGGTGTAGGAAGTAAAATATCCTAGCATGGAGGTGAGGACAGAAGCGTGGACTGGGGCTAGACATTTGGTGTTTAAAGCCAAGGGAAGAGTGGTGATAGCAAAGAGATCAGCTGACTGAGCCCTGGAGCATGACAGTCAAAAAAGTTAAACGAGAAGAAATCAACTGGTAGAGGAAGCTTTGAAGTCAGAGAGGAGAAAAGCCCAGAGTGTCTGCTTCCTGGAGGCCAAGTGAAGAAATATAGTAAGAGGGGCGCCTGGGTGGCTCAGTCGGTCAAGCATCCAACCTCGGCTCAGGTCATGATCTCGCTGTTTGTGAGTTCAAGCCCCCCGTCGGGCTCTGTGCTGACAGCTCGGAGCCTGGAGCCTGCTTCGGCTTCTGTGTCTCCCTCTCTCTCTGCCCCTCCCCTGCTCACACTCTGTCTCTCTCTTTCTCTCAAAAATAAAAACATTTTTAAAAAATCTAAAAAAATAAGTGTAATATGAAAAGGGAGGGGGTGTTTGTTATAATCCAATCTACCTATAGGTCAAATAAGATGACGACTGAAAATTGGTCCTGGGATTTAACATGAAGGTCATTTTGAACAGGACAAGATCAACTTTGGTGGAGATAGGGGTGAAAGCCTGACTTGTAGGAGGTTTAAGAGGGGAAATCAGAAGATGAATTAGAGGCGGGATGTGTAGAGAAATGTTTCCAAAGGTTTTGCTGCAAATGGAAACATAGAAATGAGGAGATAACTGGCAGGGGAATTGAGGTCAGAAGGTTTGTGTTGTTTATTTTGCAAAATCAGAGAAATGGCAGTATGTTTGATTACGTGCTGATGGGAATAGTCTACTAGAAAGGGGAAAGGCAAGAGTAAGAGGGGAGAACTGCTGGAGTGATGTCCTTTAATAGGGAAGAAGGGATGTGATGCAGGGCACTTTTGGAGGTATTGGCCTTCATCGGGGCAAAGATATTGCATCTGTAGCAACGAGGGCTGGTAGACAGCCTGTGAAGATGTGACTAAATCCCTACGTCAATTATAACACCAGAAAGTTCTCAAATGTTTCATCACGTGGTCTGCTCTGAAATTCCCCATGCCTACAGTTGATTAGGGAAAGTCTAGCTTTTAGAGACTGTAGCTGGAGGCCTAATTAGCTCCTAAGAACATACTGGGTACCTCATGAGGCTGCTGGTGATTCAAGTGGGCCAGAGTGCAGGAGTGACCCCCCACAACACCCTGCTTTCAGTCTTCGGATTTCAGCTCCTCTGGATTCTTCCTTCTACCATAGGCGAGGCCAGCAGTGCCGTTATTTTAGAGCATGAATCACTTCAATTCGATGTATTTAATGTTGTATTCGAGAATATCCTTTTAATCCTAACGCTTGCATTTTCAAACGAAAGCCGGTGAAGTATTTTGTGATTTTTATAGCAAAACCGTATTATTTTTTCCTAGTGAATGAAATGAAATTGCAGGCACATTGTATGTTCCTCTGTTTTTATATTTCCTGTCACAGTATTAGCTCATTTAATTATTCACAAATATAACAATACAGCTATTTTAAACCTTGTAAATCAAACATATAAATGGTCTAAGAGTTATGATCTGACATAGCAATGCTTCTTAGTATAATTTATAATTTGACGGTAATGAAATTCATAAATAGGAATAGCATTGATAAAACAGGCAGGAAAAAAACCTAACTTATAATGGCCAGTTACGATAAGAAAATAGCTCTTTGAGTTGTTAAAAGTTGATAATAGCTTAATTGGAAGCTATTAAATCTGAGAAATAATCTTTCAATCTTCTTAACCTTTAAATTAAATATTTCTAATACCAATGCTAGCCTGCCTAGAGTAGTTGTATAAGAAGAATTCCAATTATTTTACCATAATAATCCATCTCTCCGCAATAATTGTTTCAAATTGCCATTGTTAAAAGTTTTGGGGGAAAACCAGTAATTCTACTCCTAGGTACATAGCTAAGACAAATGGAATCAGACGTCTGCACTGAAACTTGTATATGAATGTTCATAGAAATATTTTTCATAGTTGCCCCAAAGGAGAAACAACCCAAATTTCCATCAGCTGATGAATGGATGAGCAAATAGGGTCTGTCCAGCGGAATATTACAACAATAAAAAGGAACGGAGTACTGATCCGTGCTACAGTGTGGATGAACCTTGAAAATGTTATGCTAAGTCAGAGAAGCCAGACCCCAAAGGCCACATATTATTTTTTTTTTAATTTTTATTTTTAACGTTTATTTATTTTTGAGACAGAGAGAGACAGAGCATGAACAGGGGAGGGTCAGAGAGAGAGGGAGACACAGAATCTGAAACGGGCTCCGGGCTCTGAGCTGTCAGCCCAGAGCCCGACGCGGGGCTCGAACTCACGGACCGTGAGATCATGACCTGAGCCGAAGTCGGCCGCTTAACCGACTGAGCCACCCAGGCGCCCCAAAGGCCACATATTAGATGATTTTCTTCATTTTCCATTTATTTATTTATTTATTTATTTATTTATTTATTTATTTATTTATTTTTGAGCAAAGAGGAAAGCTTATTAAAGTGAGAGTATGCTCTCCGAGATGCGAGAGGGGGCAAGCTCACGGGAAAGCTGTGCGCCCTGGGGTTTGGGTTTGTTTTATCGACAGCTGTTAACTAGGGGATGGAATATTTATTACTTGGGGAGGAGATTTCTTTTATTAATTAATTAATTGATTTATGTGACATGAATTGATTTTTACTGGATAAATTGGCCCAGAATTTTCTATATACACAAGGGGCATTCCCATTTAATATTAACACATGCTTAGCCATATTTTTCCAAAATTATTTTCAAGTTAGTTAACATACAGTGTGGTATTGGTTTCAGGAGTAGAACCCAGTGATTCATCACTTACATATAACACCCAGTGCCCGTCCCAAAAAAGTGCCCTCCTTAATGCCCATCGCCCGTTTAGCCCATCCCCCCATCCACCTCCCCTCGAGCAACCCTCCAGTTTGTAATCTGTATTTAAGAGTCTGTTATGGTTTGCCTCCCTCTCTGTTTTTATCTAATTTTTCCTTCCCTTCCCCAGGTGCATCTGTTAAGTTTCTCAAATTCCACATATGAGTGAAATCATATGATCTCTGTCTTTCTCTGACTTATTTCGCCTAGCATCATACACTCTAGTTCAATCCACGTTGTTGCAAATGGCAAGATTTCGTTCTTTTTGATCACCGAGTAGTATTCCATTGTGTGTATATACCACATCTTCTTTATCCATTCATCTGTCAGTGGACATTTGGGCTCTTTCCATACTTTGGCTGCTGTTGATAGTGCTGCTATAAACATGGGGGTGCCTGTGTCCCTTCGAAACAGCACACCTGTATCCGTTGGATAAATACCTAGTAGTGCAATTGCTGGGTCGTAGGGTAGTTCTGTTTTTAGCTTTTTGAGGAACCTCCATCCTGTTTTCCAGAGGGGCTGCACCAGTTTGCATTCCCACTAGCAGTGCAAGAGGGTTCCTCTTATATGATTTTCTTCATATGAAATGTCCAAAATAGGCAATGTGTACCGATAGAAAGGAGATTGCACAGTGGTTGCATGTGATGAAGAGAGAGAGGGGACTGGGAATGGGTGGTGACTGCTATTGCGTATGAAGGTTTTTGGGAGAACGATGAAATGTTTTAACATTAGGTATTGGTGACAGTTGCAAAACTCTGTAAATATATTAAAAACCACTAAATTGTAGACTTGAAAGGAGAGAATTTTATGGTATACAAATTATATCTTAATAAAAATTTTTAAAAAATGTTAGCTTAAGGGGTGCCTGTCTAGCTCAGTCGGTAGAACATGAGACTCTTGGTCTCGGGGTCATAAGTTCGAGCCCCACGTTGGGCGTAGAGGGTTTACTTTAAAAAATTAGCTTCAAAAGACAGCATGGAAGTTAAAGAGTCACTTAAAACCACTTTCCAAGTAAGTTCAGAAGTTTTCTTTCCATTCTACTCTTTAAAAAAACATAGCCAGTGTATGACTCACTGTGAAAAAACAATAATGAGGTAAAGAATAAGCATTTTCCATCATTTTTCTGTTATACCAAGTAACTACCAAAAGGTTGATTAAAGGTCAAAGGAGCACTGTATTTATAGAAATATTTTTTAAACTGCTTGAAATCCCAGACAATAAACGTTGATTGTACCAGCAGACCAGCACAGATGGATATGAAAAAGCGCCATTGCAATGTCAACTCAATATTTGGAAATTTCTCTGTAGAATAGGGTGATTTCTTCTTCTCGTGTTTAGCCTTTTCTCCAAGTGGAAACAACTATGGGAGCTGTACAGTACCTTCTCTTGTGGGTGCGCCTGTGAGAGCCACAGGGATTGAAGGGGAAATGCTGACGTAATGGTACACAAGTCCGCCAAGCTACTGGTGATCCAGACGAGTGTCTCTGACCAGATGGTTCCGCCAAGACATTCCTAAATGTCATATCTCTATTCCTCCACAGAAGTATTCACATTTCTTGTTTTTAATGTTTATTTATTTATTTTGAGAGAGAGAGAGAGAGAGAACATGAGCAGGGGAGGGGCAGAGAGAGGGAGAGAGAGAATACCAAGCAGGCTCCATGCTGTCAGCACAGAGCCCAACGTGGGCTCAGATTCATGAATCGTGAGATCATGACCTGAACTGAAACCAAGAGTTGATGCTTAACTGACTGTGCCCCCGAGGCACCCAAGAGCTGTCATCCCTTCAACTAAAGAATTCGAGGTATTGAAAAGATAAAGAAGCTGACTGTGTATACCTCTAAAAAGCTGCTTTTTACCTGGATGGTAAATTGTGCTTCCTAGTTTACACAGCACACTCCACAGCCATTACCTTATGAGTCTCTTGACAAACCTTGATTTTGGTAGAATTTGTTCCCTTTTGTCTATTGTGCAGACGTGGAAATAATCTCAGTGGATGGAACTCACTTGGGGTCCCATGTCTCCTGGTGTCTTAGCCCCAAATTGGACCTTTGTTACTGACTCCTTGGCAAGGTTGCTTTCATTGCCCAGGGCTGCCGTCATCACCCAGGGCCTCATGAATAAGCCCTCGAGGACTGCTTGGGTGAGGAAGTTGCTTCTGATCTTCTGCCATCACAGGTCCTGATAGAGCACTCATGCTAACAGGCTCAAATGATCCCAATTCCTCCCTCGATCTCTTTGCATGCGTATAATTTCTCCAAATATGTATTGTGTGTTGCATGATCGCTCCCACTATTATGATCTCCTATCTACTTAGTACTTCCATCTCTATCCTTCCTCTCCCTAGGGGAGGCATCGAAGCAAAGTAGTCAAAAGCATCGACTCTGACGTCAGGACACCAACTTTATAGCCTGGTTTTGTCACTTAACTAACTCTGTGACCTTGAACACATGACTTAACCTAGTTGGGGCTTACCTTTTTTTTTTTAATTTAAGTTGATTTATTTTTGAGACAGAGAAAGAGAGCATATGTGTGTGAGCGAGTGGGGGAGGGGCAGAGAGAGAGAGGGAGAGGGAGAATCCCAAGCGGGCTCCACACTGCCGGCATAGAGCCCGATGTAGGGTTTGAACCCACAAACTATGAGATCGTGACCTGAGCCAAAATCAAGAGTTGGACGCTTAACTGACTGAGCCACCCAGGCATGGGGCTTGGTTTTGTTATATGTCGTATAGAGACAGGAACCCAAGTCCCCATCAAATGTTTGGAATATTTAAATGGAGGGTGGCAGTCTAATTCATCATCCACAGAGGGCCCCAGGTGCAAACGGGATTGCTGTGGGCATCGCTGACATATGGCACCCTACGTAAATGAAACAATGCAGGGAATGGGACTGGCATGCTACGTGGCTCGTACCCAGGCTGTCACGCATGCTGTTGTTCTGTTCTCTCTGATTCAGACGCTCTCCGCCCCGCCTCCCCCCCCCCCCCCCACTCTTCCCCAGCTGGCCCCTTCTTATTCTTCAGGTCACAGTTTAAATGCCACTTCTTCGGTGAATCTGTCCCTGACCACCCTATCTAGATCATTCTTCACTTTTATAGACCTTATTGCAATTTGAACCTATGCATGTTTGTTGATTGCCTCTTCTTCCTCTTCTGCTGGAAGCTCCATCAGTGCGGAGAGCATATTTTTTTCATTCAACGTTGTATTCCCAGGGGCTAGCTTAATGCTTGGTAGGCATTCAAATAATTTATAAAGTGGATGAATGAATGTGTGATTATTAACTCCTTTTCCGTATACTAGTGGTTCTCAATTAGGTTGATTTTGCCCTCCAGGGAACACTTGGCAATATCCGGAGACATTCTGGGATATCACAACTGGGATGGGGGTGCTCCCGGCACCTAGTGGGTACAGGCCAGTATGCTGCTGAACATCTTACACAACGCACAGGACAGCTTCCCACAGCAAAGAATTACCCAACCCAAAGTGTCAATAGTGGTGAGGTTGAGGAACCCTACCCTATACCTAGTGACGTAAGGGCTTTCATGACCCTAGGTGGGTGCCAAAATAATGGCTGTACTGAAAGTTATTTGCATCTTACTCTTAAAGATGCACACCATTAAAATGGTGAAAGAAATCAATTAGACTCATGCCTCAAGAATTAAGCAGTAGATGGCACTAGAAGACACTGTAATTTACTCTTAAATCTCTTCGTTAGGTGAGTCGTCTTTACGATTTATAATTTATCCTAGTTAATTTCACCCCTTTCCTACACATACTTATTTTTGTACTAAACTAGATGTGTTAAAACTATATAGCAATGTTTCTGCCATTCAGCTCCACACATATTCAGCTGGTGCCTGATATATGCAAGGCACTCTGCTGTGTGTAGAGATAAGTAAGTCACTCACAGGCTTTGTCCTCAGTAAGCTTATGCTCCTAAACTGATCCCATGTGATAAGCATATCGTTCTGGCAGTCTCCGACCATTACTTGGAGAAATTTGTCATGATTTCAGGATTTTCTAGGTCCTAGGTAGGTATGTCAGTATAGTAGTGTGATGCATGGCATTGATATGCATAATTGAAGAGACAATCTTGCCTGGCCTTCTAGAACGTTCCCCAGACTTACCAGACACCTATAGGTTTGATTTCCGCAGAAAAGAAAACCCACATTCTTTTCGTGGTATAGTAAACAATGGGTCTGCGCTTCAGTTTAGTTAAAGCACGTATGCCCTAGAAAACATTTCAACTCTTATGGATGATTTTTGCTACAGGAAATCTAGCAGACCAACTTCTTGAACTTGTCAAGTGCTACTTGTGTGTCAGGCCCTGTACTAAGCACTGGGGATAAGAAGATGAATAAAGCAATTTCTATACAGGAGGAAGAAGTGCTCAGAATGTTCCCTATCTCAGCAGATGGCATCATTCATCCAGTTGTGCAGGCCACAAACCTGGAAATCATTCCTCTTTTTTTTTTTTTTTTTCAAATAGGCTCTATGCGCAGCATGGGGCTCTAACTCATGACCCTGAGATCAAGACTCACATGTTCCACCAACTGAGCCAGCGAAGTGCCCCCTGGGAACCATTCTTGACTTTTTTCTTTCACTCCTGTATACAATCCATCAGCCAATGGTGTTGACTGTATGTGAGATACGTCCATTTCTGCTACAACGACCTCTACCGTCCTGGTCCAAAGCATCGTTATCTCTATCCTGGGCTATTGGAATAGCCTCGTAACTGGCCTCCTTTCTTGTACTCTCTTGATATTGGTGTCTCCACTTAACAAGAGTTGGCCTTGTAAACTGAAAGTCTGATTTGCCATCCCTCTACTGTCTTCCCATTGTCATTAAAATAAAATCTAAACTTCACGTGGTCAAGCCTATGCCAGTCTCTCCGACTACCTCTCCTACTACTTCTACTGTCCCCTTTTCTACAGCTCTAACACCAGTTTCATACCAGCTGGCCCCGTCAACTGACATTAACTTAGCACATTAGGTGCTATTAGGTGCTATTAGGGGAATTAATTCAGTTACATGCTGGCTCCACCCTGAAAAAGTTGAGCATCTGTCAGGGCTGGGGGTAGATCAGATGTATATAGCGATGGGGCGCACCGGGTCAGTAAGTGCTTTCTCACGATGTGAGGGAGACGCTCTGGAGGAAAAGAACATTAGCTCTCTCTTGGAAAATGAAGGGGGCTACAACAAAGTAGATTTGAGAATAGAGGGATAAATTAACTCGAATATGAACAGAAGTAAAAGGGAGGATGACAAATGAAGACTCCAGGGTGTCTAGGCTGTGACCTAGAGATGTATCGTACAGGCAGATGAAAGGGTTGCAAGAAGATATAGATATTTTTTAACATCTGCATGGCTGTTTCTTTCCAGCAAAATACCGGAAAAATGATCTAAAATTTGTCCTCTATGTGCCTCCTATCAGGCATTATTCTAGTTAGCTGATGTACCGTGTCTCATTGGATTCCCATACCACTGATAGGGCATTGGCGGTATAACCCCTTTGGGAAACACAAGAAACTGAGGCACAAAGAAGTTACGTTACATGCCAGGCATCATACGGCGAATAGGTGGCATTTGAGTCTGGGTCGATCTGCTTCCCAAATCTATTTTTTCCTATAGACATATACTACCTCCTTATTGTTGTTAAACTCTTAAATAACATAACGTCCCCCCAGCAATACCATTAGTTGCATGGTGAAAACCTCCTAAGTGACGAGGCAAATGGAAACTACTTTTTGAAACCTTTGAATATGTGTTTGAATCACATCAGGTTTGCTCGAAGAAGGTGTTGTTTTGCCTCCGTGACTCTTCGGAAAAGCATTTTCTACCAGTACAAATGCATTTAATCAGTTAAGACTGTTCCAAATGACTTGCTCATTTGCCTAAACATAAATTTTGTTTGGAAAACACTTGCAAGTGTAGAGACAGCTTCAATATGAATTATGGCGCTTGGAGTGTTCAAGTAAGATGGATAGTGGCTGGACTCAGGATTAATGTCATATTTTTCTGCAGAAGAGCTTTAGTTTAGTTATGGCAGCATTTGAAGTCAGCTTAGTCAGTTGGGAATTTTAATTAAGTTCTGGGAAGCCCCTAAGTATACCATATTCAGAGGCCATTTTTTCCTAGTAGCCATAGAAAATTGGGCATGTGTACATGAATACTGTTCATGGACATAAATCATAGCCAGCGGGAAGGTTCGGAGGGTAGAAAGTTGGCTCAAAGCGATGTTCGCAGAAACTTCAAGCCAACTTAACCGTCAGATTTGCGTATTGGTTTCTACTTCTTCTAAAATAATATTTGAGCTTTTTCTTTTGGTTTTGGAAAGCCACCTTATCGCTTACAGTCCTATCTAGCTCATGAATTCATTTTTTCAGAACAGCAGGGAGTGTTCCTGATGCCTAAAGCTCACAAAAATCGCCTGTATTTCTTTTTTAGGGTACAGTTACGTACTTTAATTTTGGTTTTCTTTCTGCATATTTCTCCCTCCATTAAATCTCTCCCCTTTAAAAATGTTTCCCCATCTCTGGGTATGGTGACGAAGACAGAATTGGTGATGAAACCATACAGAGAATGGGTAGGCTGAGGCCACTTGCTGCCTCAAGTTCAGTGTTTGTTATTTGTAGTTGTGTCTATCCTTAGGACACTATTGATGAAACTGCTTATTTGGAAAATTGGTGTTCTCAAGTGGAAACTTCAGAATTTTTCTGTTTTGAACAAGACTTAGAACCTGCGCGATGCTTAAAAAACGACTTTCAACGTGAGGAGAAGGTCGTGAAAATTAAGAATGAATATCTGGGGGCGCCTGGGTGGCTCAGTTGGTTAAACATCTGACTTCGGCTCAGGTCATGAGCTCACAGTTCGTGAGTTCGAGCCCCGCGTCGGGCTCTGTGCTGACAGCTCAGAGCCTGGAGCCTGCTTCTGATTCTGTGTCTCCCTCTCTCTCTCTCTCTCTCTCTCTCTCTTTGCCTCTCCCCTTCTCTCTCTCTCTCTCTCTCTCAGATATAAATAAACGTTTTTTCTGAAAAAAAAAGAAAAAGAATGAACATCTGTTTTAAAATTCTTTTCCTTTCCTTCTAGAATCTTTACTTTGGATAATGACAATATCATCCTTACAGTCACCCAGGCTTAAAAGTTCAGTCATCATTTGATTTCTCGTCCTCAAACCTTATATAGCTTTTGCTATAGTTTTTTTTCTCCTTAAACATCTGACCCTCATTATTCCTTGCCTAACAGGTAGAAAAACCTAAAGAAAAAAAGAAAAATATGTTAGTTTGTCAGCTCGACTCTACCCTTGCCTCCATTGCAATGACGTCTTTCCGTATCTGTCTCCCTTTCCTAGACCATTAGCTGTTTGATAATGATGCTATCTTATTAGTGCTATCTCTTCAGTACCTGTGACAGTGCCTGCCACACAGTTGTAAATCGTTAACATTTATTCAACAAATGTTTATTGAACGCCTACTCGGTTTTAACCACTGGGACCGTGTAAGCAAATAAGACAGACTTGGCCCTGCCCTCATGCCACCGAAGATCTAGTGGGGAGAGACAGACCAAGGATAAGTAGAAAACAAACAAAAATTAAGTTGTATTGAATGAGCTTAAGAGAACAAGGGAATGAACAGAGAAAAACAAGGGGGTTTCCGCTTTAGGTAGGGTTCACAGAAGCCTGATGGAAGAAATGTAGCAAGCCACATAATGAAAGGGCAGAGAGCATGACAGACAAAAGAAACAGCGTGTGCAAAGGTCCTGAGGTAGGACCTTTGTTCTCTTTGAAGAACCAAAATAAGACCAGTGTGGCTGAAGCCTAGTCTTCACAAAGTATGGTGGGATACCTATACCAACGTCAGGCCCATCAGGGTCACATCATGAGTCTTCATGGAATGGCAAAGGCTTTTAGGATGAGGATAAGAACCTCAGATAAGCATTTGGAAAGGAAAAGTCGTGCTGCTCTGGGGGTGGGGGGAGCACAAAAGGGGCAGAAAGGCCAGCGGGTACTGTCGTAGGGATCCAGGTCAGAGTTGTTCTTGCCTGAAGAAATTGCCTCTCGTCTACATTTTTCGGATTGCCTTTCGCCTCCGGCGTCCTAAGTCACTTGTGCTCTAGCTTTATTTTTCTGGTGAAGCTTCACTCACGTGTCTGTGTTCTGCATTTTGCGGTACCTGACAATTCCAGCGTAGACTTCCTGGGTACCGAATTGAAGACTTCCCGTGACACTCTTCTGCGCGGGCATACCTCCCATTTCTTTTCCCGGATGTGTCCTGTGCTCAGGCCAAACTGTAGTACTCGCCAGGCCCAGACGTGCCCCTTGCTTTCCTACGCCTACCTATTGAATCAGGTGACTGTCCCGGGAATGCTTCCTTCCTCATTTCTTTCCACGAAGCGTTTGTGCTTCCTTCTGGGACTGCTTCCGGTCTTGACACCTGCAACTTTTTCTGATACCAAGAACCAGAAGTAACGCCTCCCTCATCTGCCTCTGTCCTGACAGCACGCTTTTTCTCTTCTTCCTACCTCGCTCTTTGCTCCCTTCGATCCGTCTGTGTCATTCTTTTCTAAATCTGCTAGCACCTTGACCATAGCTTGAGCTCAGATTCGATTGAAACGAGCGCCTTTTTGTGTATTGTAGCATCTAACAGAAGACTGTGCGTGTGCATTTAGTGCCCCGTAGCTTAGTAGTTCTTGCGTAATTTTGAGATTATTTTTAACAAAACAGGTTGGCTTCAGAGCTCTGTATTCTTGGACGCGTACTCACTTTGTATCTCTGAACATCTGGTTCTGAGATACAAGCACCTCATGTGCACGTGTTTGTGCCAGAATATCCCGCTACTTCATAAGAACAGTAAGCGCTTGGCATTTGCCTCTAAATCATAATCTTTAATTAATACTGAGATTTCAGGACTTGATAGGTAAAAAGGGACACCAAGAAGAAAGTAGCTGTAATGAAGAAACAGCGCAAGGGAGGAAATTATGTTGGGGTTGGCATTAGCACGAGCAGATATGCCAGGAAAAAGCTGACACGTGATTAGAATCTCAAATGTCAGGAAGAAATGCAGGCCATCAGTAGTAGGAGGTAGGTGATCGTATAAGAGAAGCAGACGTTGGTTTGTCAGATGGTTGAATGATTCAGGAGAAACGTCTTCGTGTGCAGCATTTCAGGATTCCACAGTTTGACTGGGATCGCGGATGAAGCATGGGCTGTGGCCTTGGACAGAGTCAGGTTCTACCTTGTGCGTTTCTGATGGGAAATAAGTGTCTAGAATTGCAAAGTTGCTTTCAAAATTGTAGAATTGCTTTGAGTGCAATTACAGTACGGTCTGGTTTGTAGCCTCCAGATCTCGGGAGAACTGGGTTCGAATCACTGTATTTGAACTTCCTAGGTTGATGGCTATGGATAAATTAGTTTATCTCTGTAAGCCTCAGCTTTCTCATTTGGAAAATGGCAGTAGCAGTAGTCCTTACCGCCCAGGGTTGAAGATTAAGTGACGAATTTCATGCAGAAAGCACTTAGCGTAGAGTCTGGTACACGGTAAGGTGCTGTCAGTTTCTCTCTCCCTCTCTTTGCCTTTCCAAGAAAACACATGGAGAATTTCATCTGTATGATACCGAGACGTTACGACCCTTTTTAACATGCCCACATCAGGAGGTCAATGAGGACCGATAATCATCGTATTAAGATCTGTACTGATTATGGGGGAAGTAAATATGATCCCTGCGACAAGATTTTCACATTTATCCTGTGGGTAAGCAGGAGAATGAGGGGACTTAATTGCAACACCAGAAGGATCATTCTCAGGCTTTGGGGGTTAAGAATGGATGGAACTTGGGCAGTTCTGAAGTTAGAAAGACTAGTTAATAGACTGTTGCCTGTTAACAGCAGAGGATGAAATGAGAGGAGACGAACAGGAGGCTTTCACCTGGTTTGCAAACCTATATATTGCGTCACTTGTTACAAAGAACAAGTATTTTTGTTTCGTTTCGTTTTTTATGCTTAAAGATAGTACCCCAAGCAGTGACGGTGGCACCGCCCAGCTCCTTCCTCACAAACTGTACTCAGCCTCTCAGCAGCAAGCCACCAGAGCTTTGAACTGTGTCTGCGAGCACCCGTGCTTTATCTCGATTCATTTTGTGCGTCAGTCAGCAAGATGTGTCCTAAGGTATCAGGAAAGCCTAAGAGAGGTGATTTTTTTAAGGGGTCTGGGAATGCTCAAAACTTTTTCCATGTAAATTACTGGTAATTGCTTCTTTGCTTTATGCCATTTTGACTTAGGAAAGCTTTCATAGGAACGCTCTGCTTTCAGATAGCAGTGGGAGGGGGAGACCTGTAATTTCAAAATTACTTAAGTAGAATTGGCAGGATGTAATTATTGAAAATTGTGTAGGATGGGCAGGAGAGGGCAGAGATCAGGATGATGCACAGGCTTCTCACTGGGATAAGGAGATACTGGGAAGAAAATAAGTACTGCGGAGGGAGGACAGATTTTCCGGTTAGTTTCAACACAGTGAGTTTGAGGTGCATGTGGGTAATTTCACTGGTAATGTCTGGCAGGAGGATGGCTATAAAACTCTGGAAATCAGGACAAAGACGTGGACTGGAGATGCACAATTGATATTTATCAGCATAGAGAAGGTACAAGGCACGGGAATTGATCACTAGTGCCACAGACTAAATGTTTGCGTCCCCCTCCCTCCAACACTTGTATTGAAACCTGTGTTAGCCCATGAGGGTTCCGATAACAAAATACCAGAGACCGGGTAGCTTGTGAACAGCAGAGACATATTTCTTACAGTTCTGGAGGTGGGAAGTCCAAGATCACATGAGAAAGTGCGAATGTGTTACTCAATCGGCGTTCATGTATGAGAATGAGAGAAATAAGGCTAAGGAGGCAGGTATTAGTCTCATGAAGAAAGGTCTGATTGGCTAAAGCAAATTTGCTTAGACTTTATCCAGTAGCCCCCTGGTTCTCAGAACCTATTGTGCATTAGAATTACCTTGGGAACTGGAACAAGACAGATTCCCATTCCCGTCTTCTTTTTCAGAAGGTCTTAAGTGAGACCCAAATCAAATCAGATCAGATCAGCATGCATTTGATCAGCACACTAGACAGTTCTATTGCAGGCAACGCGGAGTCACATTTTGAGAAACACTGACCTCATCTAGGGTATGAGAGGGTTAACAGTGAGAGTTTTTTGAAACCGGAAGTTCAGCTCTATCAATTTTTGTAGTTGAGTGATACTATCCCTGAGCTGCTGGGTTGCCTTATGTGGTAGAGCAGCTATAGGCATAAAACACAGGCATCTTCCCCAGCATGTAGACGTGGAGAGAGGACCAGGAAATGGAAATAAGGTCATGCCTTATTTCCAGGAAGTGGAAATAAGGTCATGCCTTCCATATTGGGAAATGTCCCAATATGAAGCATTGGGATTTCTCATGGGCAGCCATCAGTTTAATAATTATGCTTATGGTAATTACATTTGTTGGCAATTACATCATTTTACATACATAAAATTTTACTCTTCTACGTGGAATTTTGGTTCGCAAAAGCTGTGCTTGCCTCGAAGATCTCAACTTTGAAAGAGAAGGGAACATTTTAAGTCAGACCTAGGACCCAAGGAAACAAAGTAACAAAATATTTGGGCTCCCAAACAAACAGACAGCACTGTAGTTAAGAGGTTTTTAATAAAAGTGTCCTAGGAGCAGGGAAGCCAATAGGAAGGGAACTGTGGCCGGTACTTCCAAAAGTAAAGAAGCCTGATTCACAGATCCGTTTCCCAGCTCAAGAAGTGAGACTTCAAATGCCAGGCTTCCCTGAGGGGCTGGGTGTTCTAATGGCTGGAGGTTTCGCTACTGATTGGTACAGCTTTTAGAGATGAACTCAGTGAACCTTTTTCTCTTGCATTTTCAATGGTCCAGGCTGGAAATGACCTTTTCAGAGAAACTGGAGAAGGAGCTACCAAGACAAGTGTATGTCATGAGGGCAGGTCGGCAAGGGCAGTGCGGGACAATGTAGGAGGGAAGCATAGGCCACAGGGGACACTTGGCATGCCCTTTGGGGAAAGGAAGACAAAGGGCAGGGAAATGACAGGAGTATCAGAAAATAGCGTGGAGAAATGTCTTCTGGCAGAGGTTAAGACTTACCTAACACTTTCTGGGGCCAGAGCCTCTGTGTTTCGCCATTTTAATAAAAAAAAATTTTTTTTTTTAATGTGTATTTATTTCTGAGACAGAGAGAGACAGAGCACGAGCGGGGGAGGGGCAGAGAGGGAGGGAGACCCAGAATCCGCAGCAGGCTCCGGGCTCCGGGCCGTCGGCCCAGAGCCCGACGCGGGGCTCGAACTCACGGACCGCGAGATGGTGACCTGAGCCGAAATCGGCCGCTCCACGGACTGAGCCCCCCAGGCGCCCCTCTGCGTTTAGCCGTTTTAGAACACATTCCCATCTCTGTGGCCTGATGTACTCGGTTTATCTTCTATATCCCCTCACTAGAATGTTCCCTTAGAGCACGGATGTGTCCCGGTTTACTCAGTCCTGTACCCCCGGCATCAAGACGCGTAGCACGCGTAGCACGTAGGGGTCACTCAGTAAATGTGTTTTCAGGAAACGAATGAATAAATGCTCTTTGGCCTTGAAGATGGTAGAGGTCAATAACTAATGGCAGGAGGTGGCTAGGGGATGGCAGTTTCTAGTCTCGTCTGTCCATGGGAAAGCTTACTGCGGCGGGGAGGGAGCTTTTCGAGAAGAAATGGAAAAGGGTAAATTGGGAGAGCAAGTCTAAGGAAGGCGGCAGTAGAGGGCAAGTTGGTTGAGAACCTAAAAGAGAAAAATTTGGAAAATAGCGGAACCCAGATCTTCCAGGCTTTATCCAACTTTGACCGCAAAATAAGGTCTGTTGGAAACGGTGATGAGATTTGAGAGTAACTGGGTGGTGTTAGGTCAAGAATCCGGGAGCGTTCCAATCCAGCTTAGCGGCCCAGAACTCTTCCTCGTGGTGAGATTCCTGAGAGACGGTCACACAAAAGGAAACGGAAAATGAAACCCCAAGTGCCACTTTGGGATTACGTGAAGAGTGCTGGATGAATTCTCTAATCGGGCACCTCTCTGGGCAACCGTGCGTGTGGCTTATGCTCATGATCTGAAGTGCAGCGTCTGTGAGATACCAGTTAGAATTGGCTCTGCTTTCTTCCTAGTGGCCAGCAGGGGAGGCAGTCGCAGAGGTTGTATAAGGCAGCTCCCCATGTCCCCTTGCCTCGCTGAGTCACGAAGCGAAAATGAAGTGTTAGCACTTGCAAAGGAATAAGCATTACCGGTTGTTGTTTTGTTTTAAGAATCTTACTTGTCATGTTATCCATTAGAGTGTAGGTTCCATGAGAATAGAGATCCTTTGTTGCTTTCTTTACTGCTCTTGCCTCACTGCCTAGAACAGTGCCCGGCCCATAGCTGGTGTTGGGTGGAGAGATGCCAAATGAATGAGCAGATTTGCATTTTCCATCTTTTAAGGACAGAGGAGAGCTGTTAGACTCCCTCGAGAAAATAACTTAAGTGCCAGGAACCGAGTCCCTCTGTCCCAGCCACTAGCAGGTGCTGTGTGTGTTGGGAGGTGCAACATATCAGGAGTTCGTAGGGAGGACGGGAGGGGTGACGGGACACAGAGACGGCAACAGCATTCAAGTGGCAGATGCTAGGAAATTGGCCCTTGGACTCCGTCAGATGTTCGAGAGAGGCATGGGGAAATATTGAAATTCTTGTTTGGGATGTATTTCTATTAATTGAAACATCGGTCCAGACAAGAGCTACAAAAGTCACAGCTTTATCATGTATACGCCAAGGCTGGGATTACATGAGCTACTAAAGGGCACTGATATTATCTCAACTACTGAAATCGGGTTGCCAGGGTGATTGGCTGACATGGGAAGGCCGACCGTCACCCAGAAGGAAACCGAGAGGAGGCTATAAAATCAACTGTGGAAAACAGGAACTTTGCAGCTAGGAAAGTGTGTACGTGATGCCCAGCAGTGGGAACACTGGGGGTTTTGTTTATCGTGTTTAGACAAGCGTCTCACGTATGTCAGATGGGTAGCTTGAGACCTAGGCAGACGGGTCTTTGAGGAAGCCTTCCTTCAGAGGAGGGGTCCACACCTTGGGGTGACAGCGTTTCACTGATACTGGATTTGGAAGGCTTTTCCAATTGCCAATAATCCAGCTATGCATCCTTGAAGGGAATTGTGAACTTCGTAATTGAGGAAGACTAACACGAATGTGCTCCTGGCACTGAGATGGCTTCTTCCAGATGGTATCACCAGTAGACTGCGCATGGTCACGCAGTACAGTCCTTACAGCTTCTGTGTGAGGAGACAAAGGAGATCAAGGTCCCTAGGCCTATGCCACTGGCACCCGTTCCTTGCTCAGTGTACCACTGATGACGAGATGTAGAAGAGAAGAAAAAGAGGTTAAGGTGGCCATTCATTCCCCGAGGGTCCAGGCCCAGCTCAGTTTACCAGTCAGCAACTGTGGATGGAAGGGAGGGAAGAAAGAAAACCATATCCACCTGTACAGCTTTCTAACACAGTGACCTGGGCCATTACTAAAGATGGCCTCGGCAATGGCTCCAACCTTGACATAATCTGATTAGCGAGTCATGTTTCTGTGTAGAGAAGCTATGGGAAAGTAGAGAAGTTTTCTTTCTCCTTGGTCTAAGTTAAGATTCACTTTCTGGTGACGGCATCCAAGAGTGTTAGAGAGTCCTACATATATATATTTTTAATGTTGATTTATTTTGCGGGAGAGAGAGAGCACATGAGCAGGGGAGGGGCAGAGAGGGAGAGAGAGAATCCCAAGCAGGCTCCTCGCTGTCAGTGCGGAGCCTGACATGAGGCTCCGTGTCGTGCATTGTGAGCTCGTGACCTGAGCCAAGATCGTGAGTCGGACGCTTAACCAACTAAGCCCCCCCCCCCCCCCAGGTGCTCCAGAGAGTCTTGCTTTTTGAATTCAAATTTGGACAGTGTGAATTTCCACAAAATTGTCATGAAATAATTCTCTTAAAATAAATCCTCCTGTTATCTTGAGGAGTCCATGGTCATGCCTCACATGTATCCGTAGACCGGTCTGGGAGCCTCGGCCTGTTTTGTTGTTCTTCTCCTGCTCTGGTTCCCGCTTGTCCACGTCAGAGCCACTGTTGTCTGCGTCAAAGACACGAGCTTCACCTTCCCCACTGTCCATCATGAGAGTACGAATGCCCATATGAAATGTCCTGTTTCTAGGTGCTCCAGAGGTACCCAGGTTTAAGGGGGCCAGGGCATTGCTGTGGAAAGATCTCTGAGGCGAGGGCTCCAATTCTGGGCCTCCTTTTGGCATTTGGATAGTGAAATAGCTCAGCTCCTGAGCCTGTATCACTGCGTCTCCCTGAAGAATACCGTAAACTTCTGTGCAGAATCTCAATCCTTTCCCAGAGCCTAACAGAGCACCTCATGAAAATCAAATCAGTATGACCTTCGCGCAACCAACTGCAGAAGCACGGAATAAAGACAGAGCCGACTGGGGAAAGATTTGTCGTGATTTTGTTCTGCAAGGGGAGACATTAGGGTTTTAGGAGCTTTGCTCTCGTAGGATATGAAGGCCTGCAAAGATTTCAGTTATGTGATACTTTCAGTAATCCAAGCAGGTGGTTTTTAGGCCCTGCACCAGAGGCAGGGGAAATGGATGAATTCAAGAAGAAATGGAGAAGAGAACTCAAGGGACTTTAAGCAGATTACATGTGGTGAGCCGGGGTGAAGGGAGCCAAAGAGGGCTCAGTTTTATTCAAGAATGATGGAGAACGATGGCCCCAAGACCATCCGGGCTCTATCTGCCGTCTCCTTCTCAGTCATACATTACAATTTTTCACCTACGCATCCCATATTCCAGTGAAATGAAATTCTTTTCTGCCTCTTACGTGCCTTCACACTTTCCCTTTTATACGCCTTTGCTAATGTTAAAACCTCCACTTGGAATTGCTTGCTGCCAGCCTTATGTTCCAAACCCTACCATTAAGATCAAACGCACGTATTTATTATGTTTACAGAAGCAGGATAGTAGAGGTATTAAGGGCTGAGACTCGGAAGAGAGACTGCCCGAGTTCAACTCTTGGCTCTGATACTTAAGAGCGTGTGACCTTGAGACGTTACTCAACCCGTCTGCGGTTCAGTTTCCCGATCTCTGAAATGGAGATAAGCAGGGGGCACTGACCTCGCTGTGCTGCAGAGAAGACTGAACGAGAAGGTCTATGTAAAGCATCTGGGACAGCGCTGTTATTAGTCGACTCGTTATTACCGAGCAGTGATTATGCAACAGACATTAACTCAAAAGATTTTTTCCTTCCCCTGAGCAAACAAGCACAATCAGGAGCCTTTATATTTTTACCATGTGCTGGAATTCTTTATGGAAATGTCTTACCTCCCCAACTAGACCGCAAGCTCCTTGAGAGGAGGCACTGTGTTTTATTGTAGCTCACGATTCCTCAGAAATCCTCTCGGGACTGAGGCGATCCTGAGCCCAGTTTGGCGCACAGGTTCATGTTGTGAAGGCTTGGAGAGCAAAGGATCCTGGCATGCTTTGCGCAGTTCTCTGCTCAGAATTCTTTCGAACCTCCCCCCCCCCCTCAAATAAATGGTAACCTGCCCCTTTAAGGGTTTCTCTCCCAGGGTCACCAGGGCATCTATTTAAAATCAACAAACAAGGGGCGCCTGGGTGGCTCGGTCGGTTGGGCTTCCGACTTCCGCTCAGGTCATGACCTCATGGTCTGTGAGTTCGAGCCCCGCGTTGGCTCTGTGCTGATAGAGCCCGGAACCTGCTTCAGATTCTGTGTCTCCCTCTCTCTCTGACCCTCCCCCATCCATGCTCTGTCTCAAAAATAAAATAAAACATTAAAAAAAAAATCAACAAGCAAAAGTTACCTGTGGCCGACAAAGTTAAGGCTCAGGGCTTCTACATACATAGGTACAAGGAACAGAGTGGCTATAGTGAGGACATTGTTGCTGGCCCACATCCTGTACAGACTGGTTATAGATGCATAGCTTGGGGGTTCTGGTCCTCAAAGAGGATTTTTTTTTCATACCAGCCTATATATTTTTTTAAGAGAAACACATTCTTCGTAGAAAGAATTGAATGGGAGTCATGCATTAATAAATAGGCATAGATGATGCATTCTTTGACATATACATTTTTTTTTATTCCCAAAGTGTTTTTTGGTTCTTTTTTCTTCGTAAAGGGTATGGTGCCGATCTTACTAATTCTTTCTTTTTCTTGTTCTGTGTATTAAGGGATTCTGGGGGAAAAAATTTAAGCTTCCAGTAAAACCTGATTTAAAGTGTCATTTAAAGATGTGGGAAAGCCCCGCTTACTGCATTATTAAATCTTTTCCGGCCTTAATACTGGGAACCGACAGAAACAATATTCTGTTTGTTCAGACTTAGAGAAGAAAGAGGTGGAAATTCAAGCACTCACAGCTTCGTGTACTCTGAAGCTTCAAATTTTCTGTGTGTTATGTTCTCATTGTGAGTTACATATGCTTAAAAATGAGGGGAGATGCAGCCTGTACTCAGATGTTATCACTTGGCTTTTATTCATTGTTGATTTACGGTTTGGAAGGCTTCAACTTGATGTAAAAACAGTTACTTGTCCTTGCATTAATATTCTCCCATGTTTTATTATGAAGGGGCGCAGAATTTGCCCCCCCCGAAATATGTCTCTTTGGCAGCAGGATTACTTTAGGCTGATTAGTTTTTAAACACAGCAGACCTGGGGAAAGCTCTGAAAACCGAGGAGAAGTTGCCCTTCTGTAGGGACATTGACATTTAAAAAGGAAATCTCCATCGGTGAGGGTGTCTCCCTCTCCGCACCCGGAACAGGAGGGTGACTCTGGGGAAACTTGGATCAGTGGAGAAGGCGGTGATTTAAATCTGCCGAACAGTTGTAGCCTGACTTAGTGTGCTTTGCCTGGTCACCTCCCCAAACTGGCTTCCGCCCCCCCCCCACCCCCGCTCCAAAATCTTCCATTTGTCTTTCTGAAGATGGTATTTAAGGTGGGGGTTCTTCTATTTGCTTTTGTCCTCTGAATCTTGTGAGGGGGAGTGTGTCAGCCAAAAATTAGAAGGGTAGAGGGAGAGTGGTTTTCCTTCTGCCACAATTCTTTGGAACATATAAAAAACAGGTCTTAGAGGGGTGCCTGGGTGGCTCAGGCACTTAAGCGTCTGACTCTTGATTCTGGCCTGGGTCGCGGTCTCATGGTTCATGAGTTCGAGCCCTGCATCAACAGGTCTTAGTAAATTGGCATCTTGCTGTTTTGTTGGTCCAATTTTTCCAAGTTTAAAGGAATCTGTATGTTATCAGTGATGTGTAAAGACGGTATTTTTTATCAATTTCTCCTTCAATATGTAAGTAAGGCCACCCGGGAAACCCCAAATCCTGTTTTTGTTTTCCCTCTCCCTCTGTCAGATGTGAGAAGTAAGGGAGATGATTCATTTTCAGAAATACCGGATAAAAGCTGGGCCGTGTAGTTAACAGTAGGTTTACAACCTATTGGAAATATGTACGATCCCCACCCCCCGCCGTGGAATCCCACACCGTTAGACACTTCACTTCCTGGTTCTTCTTCTCCCTCTCCGTTTCATGGGCTAGTTTTTGTGGGCTTTGCAATGAGCATGCGCCAAAGAACAGAGGGAGGCGGGACTGAAAGTCTCTGCACCACCTTAGGGAATATACATTTGTTCCAACCAGACTACTTTTTGCCTTAGACACGCACAGGAGACTCCCGGGGAAGGGAAGGCTGTAACCGCGGTAGTGCTCAGCCAATGAGGAACCAGGGGAGGGACTTCACGCTAGGAGATAAATAGTCTGCTGTAAGTGCCCCGAGTGTGCCTGTCCATCAGACACCCGCTCTTGCAAGAACGGTCATTACAGCCTAGCTTCACTGTGCTCTCAGTCTCCGCAACCCTCCTTCGATTGGGTCGGTGGGCTTATTATTTCTCACAGTGGATTTTGCCGCGTCCTGCCCTCCCACCGAGGCCACAGCCGAAGTGCACTTATCAGGTCATGGTCCTGGGGGACACCAGGGGGTGTCCTCTGGACTGACCAAAGTTTGCAAAACTAAAATTTAAACAATGTATGAATGTGTTGGGACAGGTTTTTGTGTCCCATTGCCCCCCTCTGTGCCTGTATTTCCCCATCTCCAGGAGAAAGGACTTTTGTTTTAAGCTTAATAACACCTTAAAATTAGATTACATGACGTAGTGACTATTTGCGTGAAATAGGTTGATCCCGTAATGTTCCAGTCTGTGTCTTAAAAGGCAGTACGGCAGTTAGAAGCCTGGACTCTGGAAGCAGACTGCCGAGGTTGAAATCTTGGCACCAGAATGTGCTAGCTGTGTGAGCCATTTCATCTCTCTGCCTCAATTCTTTTGTAACCTGTAAGATGAGGGAGATAATTGCACTTAACTTGGAGGGTCGTTAGGAGGGACAAATGTACATCTAAAGTAAATGTACATCTAAAGTACATCTAAATGTACATCTAAAGTAATGTACAGCACGTAGTGTGTTCTGAAAGTCCTGAGCTGACCCTGGAGTGGGCTATAACATGGTAAGGAGCCACGTCTCCCCTGGGGAAGTTGGGAATGAAGGTCCCCCGGCTTTGACCTTGCTGAGGTGGGATCCAGGGAAGAAGCGGGCGGGTAAAAAAGAGAAGATAGGCGGGTACTGGGGGAAGAAAGACGACTTCTTTTGCCTGCCGAAGATGTCTTCGTTTTGAGTGCAAGGCAGCCGGGGGGAAACGGAAAGCAAAGTTTTGCGTCATCCTTTAGACCACGAGCATGGTTCTGTTCCACTGAAAGTAAGAGCGTTCTCTGCCAAGTAATAGCCCACATCTGAATACACTCCCAGACCTAACAGTGTGGCGATAGAAAAGATCTATGTTTCACTTTTGAGAGCAACACACGTGCTAATAGAAGCCGTTTGAATACTGGAGCATTGGAATATTCAGGCTCTTTTGCTAATTTATGGAAACGAGGAGAAAAGATACTTGAAATTGAGACCGTGCCACAAAGTCGGGGGGAGAAAGTTGTCTTGTGTGAAGAAAGATGGCTGGTTTTAATAGAATGAAATCTGAGAGGACAGCCTGGAAAACAGATTAATTGAAGAATCTCCCACCTCCTGGATCTGTTGCTCATTAACGCATGCTTGTATCTTTCGTTTCCCACGTGACCACGAGCTTTGGAACGCTTTATAGAACAGTCAGACACGAAGCAAATGAGTTTAAAATTATGTCCGTCTTTGTAGGTGTCAAAATAGGACATTGAACGTGTTGGCTAATTAAAAAGTCTGTATCTTCTAAATGAATATTGAAAGCTGTTTTCAAATTGAAAGAGTTCTTGAGAACTACAGAAGAAGGTATGCATGACACATGGAGAAGAACAGTCAAAAAATTTGCTTGATAATCATGGAACCTCAGAGCCAGAAGGAACATGGGAGACGATCCAGTCTAGCCTCCTCAATTCATAGATGAGGCGCCTGAGGCCCCGCTACTTAAAAGTGGCTTGTTCCCATTCAACACGGCTAATGAGTCTTACTAATCAGGACCAGAACGCGGATCTTCCAGGGTTCAGGTGACACATTCCTTCTAATTCACCATAGCAGTAAGAGCCCTCACTGGGTGGGTATGTTTGTGAAAACCAGGAAGAAGCTAACCCCTTCTGGTACTCCTGGAATCACCCTCAGTAAATTGCCTCAAGAAATGTCATGGCTGCATTTAGGGTAGATTTGATTTGATGGTTTTCTGTAAGTTTCTTTATGTTACAGTTTCACACATGGAGGCTGATTTTGCTCAGGGCGCTTTTAATGTGCCAGCAGTCATGATAGTGAAGATAGAGGTTCTCGGTGACTCAGTTTCTGGACCTGCTCAAGGGACTTAGGGGGAGAGCAGAGTTTGGCGATCCTGGACGGAAAGGCTGTTGTCGTCAAACAGACTTTAGGACTTCAGTCACTAGAGAAATCCCAGTATTTTTTCCAGCAAGGCATCTATTTGGGGAGTTTGTCTCAAAGGAATTATACTCTGTATCACGCTCCACCTTATCAGTAGGGGGCTGCAGGATTCACCTGGGATTATTAAAAATGTCCAGGAGAGTCTGACACAGTGAATGCTCAGTAAACGCTGGCTGTTAGCTGTCCGTGATTCTACCGTGGTGATACGACACTTCTCTGCTATGACTTCTTCCCAGGGCATTAAACACCTTGTTTCCAAAATAGTAGGGTACCCTAAGCTTATAAACGGAAGTTGAGAATGTCAGCAACTAACGGCTTCTCTCAGATTCTGAAGCCCAACACCTTCCTCTACAGAAGTGAAAGTGGAGGCGGGGGATGGAGAGGGACCGCATCCGGGTCCCTCCTGGGCTCGGCTGTGTTGTGCTGTAGTTGTGGCCGTATTTCGCAATACTACCAAAGAGTGGCCGGAGTTAAAATCCATACTTCATCTTAAAAGAGGAAACACACGTTTTGTCAAAGAGTAGCGACTGTTCTCCTACTATGCCTGATGGATTCCGGGAGCGGCAGCCATGTCAACAGGCCTCGAGATGAGCGCCACAGATCCCGCACCAGCTGTTGGGATTCTAGAGTCAAAGGACCAGGGTGGGGCGTATGCCAAAATGAGGTAAGCTTCTAACGTAGACTTTCCCCAGGATCTGTGCTATGCTTGCACCGCCTTTGGGGATCTTCTGGAGAAGTTTGGATGGTTACACTAATGAAAAACGGGGGGCTTTTTTAAGGTGTCAGAAATCCAGTGAAACTTCCAACCTCAAGATGGGCTAACTAGTTAAATGTTTTTTCCCCCTCTTACTGAATAAAAAATGCTGAACCGGCAGAACATTTTTGACTGCTGGACTACGATTATTTCAGAAAATGTATTATTGGCCAACGTGAGAATTGTGATTAGGGAATGTGGACTGAATTAACCGTTGCTGATTGGCAGCTGTCTCGTCAGTTTCTTCCCTGGGAATTAAAGTCTCTCTGAAAGAGACTTACTCAAGGATAACCAAATAATCTGAAGGATGAGCACACTCACTTCCTGAGGCATTACAATATAGACGAGGTGATATGTCATTTTTCCACTCCACTCCATATTTAATGTCCTTCTATTATTCCCCTTCTCATACAAGCTGGAGTTCAAAATCCTTTGATCTTGATTTTCAAGGTCTTTCCCAGTGTGACTGTGGACGGCCTCTCATGATGTCTCTTCACTCTGTCTCCGAACCTCTGTAATACCCAGCAGTCCTACGGAATTATTTTCTTTCTCTCTAATAAGCATGTCTGTTTTCATCCAGGCCGTGGCTCCTGCTCTTTTCTCTAACTGAATGCTGTCTCCTTTGCCCTTCCATGATCCTTCCGCAAGGGGTACCGCACCTGTTGTCTTCCATGTGAAGATGTACCCGAAATGAATAGTAGCTACCATTTATTTAATACCCACTCTGTGCTGGGCATTGGTAAGAGTTTTTGTTTGTTTTTGTTTTTGTTGTTGTTGTTGTTGTTTTTTTGCAACATCACCCAGCTTATAAGTGGATAAGCCAGAATTCAGACTACATTCTTCCTGCCTCCAACGCTCAGGGTCTTGACCACTGGGCCTGCTACCAACACATCCATACTGCTTTGTCCTCCCTCAGCCGAGTGACTGACTTTTTTTCCTGTGTGTGTACAGCCCTTTAGTCATGTCATTTTTATGCCACTTATCTGTGCGGGTTGTTTACACGTCCGTCTCCCCTGCTCATCTGTGAATTTCTCAAAAGCGAAGTCGGCATCATATTCATCATGTAGCCCCCCCCCCCCCCAGACCCGAACGTGCGCCCGGCACTGACTAGATGCTCAGTAAACACTGGATTCTCTGAGGGTTACAAATGATGTAGTCTACCATATCTCTGCCCAAAGGAACTTCATCGAAGGGGCCTGGAGTCCAAGAGGTGGGTAGGTGAGGAGAGCCGATTCTGAAAGCCGTGGGTGGTGCTCCTCCTAAGGCCAAGTGTGGCTACGGCTAATGTGACTGCTGGGGAAAGAGAGCATCACCATGGAGCTGCTCACAAAGTCATCTATGGTACTTTAAAGGAGCCTACGCAGGCCGGCCTGGTCAGGGGTCACAGGGTTTGGTAAATAGAAGCATGGCCTCTGGGGATCAGCTGCCTCAGTTTGAATCCGAGTTCTGTCTCCTACCAATTTCATGACCTTGCAATTTCACTTCGCCCCTCAGTTTCCCTACCAGTAAAGCGGGATAATACTAAAACGTGGTTCACAGCCTTGTTGAGAAGGTTAAATAGGTAAATGGATGTGAAACACATGAAACGGTGCCTGGCACAGGGTAATCAACTCGGCACGCGTTTGATTTTTATCACCCAGCCTGATTTTTTTCCTCTACCTCTAGTCTCATGAGGAATTGCGTATATCAAGTGTATAACAAAGTCGGGTTTGCCAAGGGTCAGTAATACCGCTTTCTGACTTTTTTTTTTTTAAATCATAGTTTCCCTTAAATTGATATTGGCTAAATCATAAGCAAGTGACAGCCACCACAGTGAAATCCCAATGTGAATAATTGATGTGGATCTTAATAAAGTTTTGCGCTAGAAAGGATTTAAGAGCTCATTAAATAATATCTCTTTCTTTTACCAATGAGGAAAGCAAGGTCCAGAGAAGTCAAGTGGCTTGCCCAAGGTCACCCAGGAAATTGCTGGAATTAGGACTAGATGTAGTCCATCATTTATTAAAAGAGAGATAAAAGATATGTAAACAAATTCTCATGCACAAAGTGACGCTAATTTAGTCGTGTTCACAGTAGTCACGGCAGAGAATTATGGCCGTGAGAATGAAGACATACCATTCTGCTAAAACTAGCTTCTCTCAGAACTGTTCGACTTTCATGTCAGTGAAACAGCTGTCCTGAGTGGTAGTTCAAAATTCAACTCTTGTGTCTCAACAGGGGAGGAATTTGTATCAAACAATGGAATGATTATCGTGAGTTGTCCTAGACCTTCTGATTTTGTTATTGCTGTTACATTAGGGCTCAAGATTTATTTATACAACCTAGATTGGGGTAAGTGGTATAATTTAAATAGCGCACTCTAAGAAGAGACATTTTAGAAAATTGTAGAGGGAAAAAGTAAGAACACAAGGATGTTATTTGAAAGGTCATTTGCTTGTAAGACAGTCAAGTGCTACTGAAAGTAAGGGCTTGGATTTTAAATTACCCCCGAAGATACTATTCCAAAGCTTATCGTAATAATGGTAAATTCAATATCATTTTGTGATGTAAGTTGGTTTTTGTAATTATAAAATGATACATGCTTATAGTTTAAACCCTGTAGAAATTGTAAGGGAAGTAAAACCGATCTAGGATCTCACCACCCAGAGGCAGCCCTTGGTGATGTGTTCGTGTACTTTTCAACATCCTTTTTAGTACCTCCTATGTATCAGGCAGGTACTGATCTGGGCACAGGGAATATAGCCAGAAACAAAGCAAAGATGCATACGTCACGGAACTGACATTCCAGTGATAGAAACAGTTAAAAAATTAGATAGTCAAGACCTTCAGATTGTTACAAATGCTCGGGATAAACTAAAACAGGACAGTGGACTAGAGCAGTGGGGTTCTCAAAACGGAGGGCACATCAGAATCACTCGAAGGGTTTGTTAAAACCCAGATTGCTGGCGCCCACCCTGACTTTCTAATTCAGTAGGTTTGGGGTGATGCTCGTGCTGCTGGTGCACAGACACATTTTGAGAATCGCCGGGCTTGGGAACGGTGGTGGTGGTGTGGTGGCAGTTTTAGGCACAGTGGTCAAAAAAGCATTGTGAAGGGATGCGCTGAGATGCCAAGAGATGAGTAAGGAGGCAGACAAAGAACAGAGAGGAAGAAGAGATTTGGGTTAGAGGGATAGGCAAGTAAAATGATGTGAAGACTGGAAGGGGCATGTATGTTTGCGAGGAACAGAAAGAACGGGAGAAGAAGGCCGGTGTGGCTGGAGCCCGATAAGTGAATGAACGATGGAATGAATGAGTAGTGTGGTCTCTTTCAGGGTCATCTGTTCTGTGATCTTTAATCAATCACTCTTGCAGTTTTGGATCAAATACTACAATGTTTTCTCTTTGGATGAATCTCCAGTTCTTAAAAAAATACATGATTAAGAAACATGTGGAGCCTGTAATCGCTAGTATTCATTTTAGTAGTTTTTCAGTTTATTTCCTAATTATGATCATAAAAGTCACAGATAAAATAATTTCTTATCTTCTTTCCTAATAGTTGTACTGCTTTTAACCATTTCACGTGTTAACACCTTGATTATATTTTCAGAGCATTATCTGTTCCCAATCTAATTTTTCACCATTGAGTGTAATGTTCAGATCCAACGAGAAAGTGTTCTCCTATATCTTGTCCTCTAATAACCACGCAGAATGAACATATAAAAGATGTTTAACCTCATGAATAAATAAAGTAATGCAAATTAAAACAATAACAAATACAGTTTTTCACCTATCATATTGTAAAGATAAAAAAGATTGATACACCCAATTGCTGGCATAGTTATGAGAAAACAGATACTCATATTCTGAATATTCTGAAAGTTTAATTTTGGTTTTCTCCTTAACTCAGTATTTATTCATTAGGGCATTTTGTTTTTTCTCATTTATGTTGGTAGGTTCTGTTTTAAATGTGCTGTTTTTATTTTTACCACATTGGGGTTCAAGAATTTGGCCTTCTCATTTTCCAGATTTACTGTGTTTTTTTAGCGGAGGCCCAGTAAGTGATTTTTCATCTAACTGTGTCGTAGATGCCTTTATGGAAACAGTTTTATATTCCTATAAATACAACACCTATATGTATTTTCTATAAAATTGGTGGACAGTGTTTGCACTGTATTTGTTCATACATATTAATTATGTTATTTAGGTATTCGCTATCAGAAGTCAGCAAATTATGGCCCGTGAGGTAAAGCCGGGTAGCCACCTGTGTGGCAAATAAAGTCTTACGGGACCTCAGCCATGCCCGTTCATTTATGCATTATCTGGGGACCCCTTTCGTGTTACAGTGGCCAAGTAGCCTAGTTCCTGCAAAGCTTGAAATATTTAGTATTGGCCCCTTTACAGAAAAGCACTGCTGACTGCCGTGCTGTATCATTTTTCCCCCTTTGGTCTGATTCTCTGTCAGGGTAGGGGTGTGTAAAAAAAGCTCTAGTAATTATACTTTTGTCATTTTCTCCCGTTCCCGTACAGATGCCAGTGTCACACGTTTGCCACGTGAAAAGTCACGGCTGTGCTATCACATGACAGTGTGTTTCACATTGAATGCTTTGTGCCTTGCAAATAATTCCGTTACTCCTCTCTGTGGTTTATGTTTGCTTGGGAAACCTTTGCCAGCGCTATTTTTAATCCATCTTCAATGTGTTGGGAGCAGAGGCAGGATGAAAAGGAAACACTCCTGAGTGGCTCAGCAAGTGGCTCCCAAGAGTAGGGCAAGCGAGACTGCGTGCTCATCGTCCTTAGTCCAGCCTTCCGGCCCCCTGAGAGTGGGATATGAGGTGCGGGGAGGTGGAGGCTTCTTTTCCCCCTCCCTCTCCAGAGTGGCATATTATTCAGTGGTAAAAAGAAACGAACTATCAACTCTCAAACCAGGCAAAGACGCGGAGGAAACTTAAATGCATATTACCAAGTGAAAGAAGCCGGTCTGAAAGGCTATGTGATTCCAACTCTATGACATTCTGGAAAAGGCAAAACTACAGAGGTAAGGGACGCCTGGCTGGCTCAGCTGGTAGAGCATTTGACTCTTGATCTCGAGGTTGTGGGCTCGAGCCCCATGTTGGGCATAGAGATTACTTAACTAAAAACGAAAAACCTGTAGAGATAGTGAAATGATCAGCGATTGTGAGAGGTTGGAGCGTAGTGGGGAAAAGGACGAATGGGTGGAGCACAAGGGATTTTTAGGGCAGTGAAACCGTTGTATATGATATCCCGGTGGTGGATACATGACGTCACGCATTTGGCAAAATCCTTAGAACTGTACAACACAAAGAATGGATCCTGAATCACACTATGGGCTTTAGTTAATAATAACGTATCAAGAAGGCAGCGGGCTGGCTCAGTGGGTAGAGCATGAGACTCTTGACTTGGGGTCGTGAGTTTGAGCCCCACATTGGGGGGGGTAGAGTTTACTTAAAAATAAAAACACCAAATAATAATATATCAATATTGGTTTATTAATTATAACAAATGCACCACACCGATGCATGATGCTGATAAATAGCAGAAGTTGTGGAGGGATGGAGTAGACGGAGAGCAAGTGTATGGGAGCACTCTGTACTTTCTGTTCAATTTTTCAGTCAACGTAAAACGATTCAAAAAAGTAAAGTCTTTGGGGGCTCCTGGGTGGCTCAGTTAAGTGTCCAACTCTTGACTTTGGCTCGGGTCATGATCTCACGGTCTGTGGGCTCAAGCCCCACATTGGGCTCCGCGGTGACGGCATGGAACCTGCTTGGAATCTGTCTGCCTCTCTCTCTGCCCCTCCCCTTCTTGCTCTCTCGCTCGCTCTCTCTCAAAATAAATAAAAATGTACTTAAAAGGGCACCTGGGTGGTTCAGTCGGTTGAGTGTCTGACTTCGGCTCAGGTCACGATCTCGCGGTCCGTGAGTTCCAGCCCCGCGTCGGGCTCTGGGCTGATGGCTCAGAGCCTGGAGCCTGCTTCCGATTCTGTGTCTCCCTCTCTCTCTGACCCTCCCCCGTTCATGCTTTGTCTCTCTCTGTCTCAAAAATAAATAAACGTTAAAAAAAATGTACTTAAAAAAAAGTAAAGTCTTTTGATAAAAAGTTACTATCTTATCAATCAATCAGTTATCAGTCTACAATTTTTCCTTAGGAAAAAACTAAATATGGCCATATACTGTAGAGAAGATAATGCCTGATGTTCATTAATTATTTCTAGTAGGCCTAAACTGCATACCTGACCATTGGTGTTACAGAGGTGGATAAACAGGATGGGAAAACAGAAAACCTGGGTTCGGATTTTGTTCTGCCATTTGTGTGGTCCATTACCTGGGTTCGCCAAGAGGTTTAGGTGCAGAAGCCAGGTACCACTGTCATTGTGTAAGAAAGTCTCCAAAATATTATATATCTCTTAAACTATTTTTAAGTCACTTTTTTTAAAAGTTTATTTATTCATTCATTCATTTATTTATTTATTTATTTATTTAGAGAGAAAACGCACAAGTGGGAGAGGGGCAGAGAGAGAGAGAGAGAGAGAGAGAGAGAGAGAGTCCCAAGCAGGCTCTGTGCTGTCAGTGTGGAGCCTGATGTGGGACTCCATCCCAGGAACCACAAGATCATGACCCAAGCGGAAGTCAAGGGTCAGACGCTCAACCTATTGAGCCACCCACGTGCCCCAAGTTACTTTTTTTTTTTTTTTTTGGAGAGAGAGAGTGAGAGAGCATGAGTGAGCAAACAGGAGAGGGGCAGAGAGAGAGGGGGGACAGAAGATCCAAAGCGGGCTCTGCTGAACAACAGTGAGCCCGAATCGGGGCTTGAACCACCCAGGTGTCCCTCCTCTAAGTTACTTTTTTATTGCAGAAATAATTCATGTTGATTCCAAAGAATTTCATAAAGACAAAATTCCAAAGGTCAAAATAAAAATGATCTCTTCTTGGGGCCCCTGGGTGGCTCAGTCGGTTGAGCGTCCGACTTCGGCTCAGGTCATGATCTCACAGCTCGTGAGTTCGAGCCCTGCGTCGGGCTCTGTGCTGACAGCTCAGAGCCTGGAGCCTGCTTCTGCTTCTGTATCTCCCTCTCTCTCTGCCCCTAACCCACTCACACTCTGTCTCTGTCTCTCTCAAAAATAAATAAACATTAAAAAAAAAAAGATCTCTTCTTGTATAGCCCAGAGATAACCACTATATAATTTTTGGTTTAACCTTTTATTTTGTTTATCCTTAAATATATAATTTAAAGACAAACTTGGGGTCATAATATACATACTCTTTTTTTTTCTTACTTTTTTATGAACATTTTTAAAGTTTATTTTTGAGAGTGAGAGAGAAAGAGAGAGTGTGAGCAGGGGAGGGGGAGGGGCAAAGAGAGAGGGAGACACGGAATCTGAAGCAGGTTCCAGGCTCCGAGCTGTCAGCACAGAGCCCGATGCGGGGCTCGAACTCACCAACGGTGAGATCATGACCTGAGCTGAAGTCGGACGCTTAACCGACTCAGCCATCCAGGTGCCCCTGAATATTTTAAGTATTTTATTTTTATAGTAACATTTTTAATTGACAGAAAACTGTTTAGTGCATGGATATAGCGGAGTACTATCTTATTGTTATGTATTCAGATTGGTTCCAGTTTTTTGGCTATTGTAAATAATGCCGTGATAAATATCTTTGTGTCTGCATATTGTTTGGAATTTAGAATTTTGTTTTTCATATTAATTCCTAGAAATAGAAATATGGATAGATTGGCAAAATTTAAATAATCAGAGGCAAACTACCTTTTTAAAAGTTAACTCATAAATGGGTGCCCGGGTGGCTTAGTTAAGTGTCAGACTCGACTTCTGGCTCAGGTCTTGATCTCATGGTTTGTGCGATCGAGGCCCCCCCCCCCCCCCCAGTCTCCAGGCTCCAGGATGACAGCTCAGAGCCAGCTTGGGATATTCTCTCTCTCTCTCTCTCTCTCTCTCTCGCTCTCTCTCTCTCGCTCTCAGCCCCTCCCCCGCTTGCATATGCACTCTCTGTCTCAAAATAAGTAAACTTAAAAAAAGTTAACTCGAACAATTTATATATGGAAAAATATAATTGTTAGCAACACAAGGCCTTCTCTTTGAGGACGGTTGGTTGTATTGTCTTCCGCAAAACTAGAAAACTAGGTTTTGTTTGGTGGACATGGAGAATATTGTGGTTAATCATATCTCTTCTTGATATTGGCTGCTGTGAATTTCAGACACACCTAGTTCTGGATTTCATAATATTTTGTGTATTACCCTCACTCCGGGCTTGACTTTAGCTTGCTTTACTACACCGTTAATTTCGTCTCAACTTATTTTTACGTGTATTTGGTATTGCCATACTATATGCATATTCTGAAATGTCGTTAATTCTCTTGGGAACATAGTGAGGAATAACTACATAAAAGATAAATGAATGACAGCTTTTATATGTGTAAATTAGTGCAGATTTCATCAGAAGGAATGATGAATGACGAATTAGTAATATGATTTTCTTTACTATACTCGGACTGTCTCATTCAGTATGATTTTTGTCGGCTAATTCTCAGCCTTGTTTCCAGTTTGCCATATCATCTTTATATTCAAGTTTTTAGGCAGGCCAAATCTGTTAATATCTTGTCCTACTAGGATTTATGGGAATAAATGGCATCCAGTCGAGAATGTGCTCCAGAAATGTAAATAGTGAAGCAAGTTCATTTTTCTTTCTTTTGGCTGACTGTAGGTAATAAAATATTGAAAAATGTACAAATTTAAGCTGAGAAAAATGTTAACTGCCCAAATGTTAGTAGTTACTGATGAAATTGCATGTGTAATGCTGTCTGTCAAGAGGGTGATTCTGTAAAGGACAATTAGTCTCACCAGAAAACACTTCTTGAAATTTATTTGTAGTGAAATGAACCTGAAAGTATCACATGAATTGTATTTGACAATTAAATTTGATTAGAAGCTGCTGATCTGAAGAACAGGCAGATTATGGGTGCGGATTTAGGAGCACTGATCGAATGTTCACTGTCTGGCACTTTCTGGTAACAATTCCCTCAGGATAAGAAGGAACATAGTTATCAAATTTAATAAATATATGGAACAGATTAATTGAACATCCTATGTACTGCATGCACATCCACTGCTAGACTCATGAGCAAATACGTTTCATATTTTGTGTTTTTAAAAATTTTTTTAAACGTTTATTTACTTTTGAGAGAGAGAGTGCGAGCAGGGGAGGGGCAGAGAGAGAGGGAGACGCAGAATCCGAAGCAGGCTCCGAGCTGTCAGCACATATCCCGACTCGGGGTTCGAACTCACGGACCACAAGATCACCACCTGAGCGGAAGTCGGCCACTTAACTGACTGAGCCACCCAGGCGCCCCGGTCTTCCGTACTTTGAGAGCATTACTTTTCACTGATTTTCCTCATCAAACGACTCAGAGTTAAGACTTCTGACTCCTTTCTCCAACCCTGGGCATCAGCCTCCTTGACGATAAAATAGGAATGTGGAAGAACAACTTTGCCCATTTCTCCAAACAGTTGTGAAAGGAAAAGGTTGGCGATGAATTGGGTTCTTAAATGTGAGACGACAGCCCGTTATTAGGTGCTTGGAAGACCGTACGCTCAAAACTGAGTGTAACACCAGTAAACGAGTGAATCCTATCGAGCTGTCTTTGTCCTGGGAGACAGTAGCTTCATGGAGAAGTGCTCAGCCTCAGGTTAATTGCCAGGCTCTGCCACTCTTCTCCTCTGAGAGACGTTGGGCCGGTTGACTTTTCTGAGTGCCGGGGTTTTTAGTGAGGGGCAGCGAGTGGATCCGATCCTCCCGCTCACTTCAGGGCACGGGTCACGCGAAGCTCTCCCCTTCCTCTAATGTATTTTTTCCTCTTTCTCCCTGATCCCTGACCCACTCCCTTCCAGCGCACAAGCCCTCGTTTTTAATCGTTTGCTACAACGCTTGTTTGCATTTGTAAAATTGTGTATAAATAGAGTGATGATTATTTCCACGTGTTAACTTGACTAGGCTACGCTCCTAAAAACTCAAGTAAGGTTATTTCTGGGTGTGTCTAGAAGGGCGTATCCAGAAGAGAGTAGCACTGCAGTCTGAAAGACTAGTCCGTAGACTGAACAAAGGAGAGTCCTGCTAACCACTGAGGGCTTGGATGGCCCGAAAAGGCAGGAGAGGGTAAATTCATTCTTTGCTTGAGCTGAGACATCCATCTTTTGCTCTGTCATAGGTGCCCCTGGTGTTCCGGCCTTCTGACTTAGACTGAGATTGATACCCCAGGCCTTCCAGTTTTCAGGCCTGCGGACTCCAGCTGAATCAAACCACTGGCTTTCCAGGTTCTCCAGTTTGCACATGGCAGACCGTGGGACCTCTCAGCCCCCATAATCCCGTGAGTCAATTCTTGCAATACATCTCTTCTCTCTTTTTTTTTTGAGTTTTTAAAATTTTATTTATTTTGAGAGAGGTAGGGAGCATCAGTAGGGGAGGGGCAGAGAGAGAGGGAGAGAGAGAGAGAGCGAGCGAGAGAGCATCCCAAGTGGGCTCCCCACTGACATTGGGGAGCCCGATGCAGGGCTCAAACTCAACAAACTGCAAGATCATGATCTGAGCCGAAACCAAGAGTCGGATGCTTAACTGACTGAGCCACCCTGGCTCTCCTAATAAATCTCTTCTCATACAGATTTCTGTATGTGCTGTTGGTTCGGTTGCTCTGGAAAACCATAATACAAATGGTACTGTGCTATGTAACTTGTTTTGCTTTTAGTTTTTTTTATTCGACACTTTATTTTTGAGGTTCGTTCATGCTATGTGTACAGTTCTTTGCTTCGGAGCGCCGACTGGCATCCCAACACCGTCTTCATCTTCCCTCAGGTGATGGACACTTAGGCTCATCCGTACGCCAGATCCACAACCAACACAGTGATAAGCACGCTCATACGTGTAGTTTAATGAGCAGATGTGAGACGCGCGGAGATTTCCCCAGCGCCTATCCGCAGGGACGGGATTGCCGGGGCCTTGGGCGTATTCACATTTCATGTCACCAGACCCTTTCACGTTTGCCCTCCGGCGGGGCTGTTCACGCTTCCCTTCTCTCAATAAGGCGTGACAGTGTTCTTCTTCCCACGCCCTCTCTAAGGCATGATATTATCCCACTTTTCATTTTTGCCAGTCTGATTGGCGTCGCTCAGGTGGTGTAGCATCGTTTGAGGGTTTTGCCTGCGGTTGAGTGTCTCTCCATATATCTGTTATCATCCGTCGATTTGTCTCTTATATTTCTTGCCCATTTTTCGATTACATTTTATGTCTTTTTCTTGTCAGTTTGCACAAGTTCCCTGTATATTTATTTACCTTTTGGTTTATTTATTCATTTTGAGAGAAAAAGAAAGAGTGCACATGCGAGGGGGGGTGGAGAGAATCCCAAGCAGGCTCCGTGTTGTCAGCACAGAGCCTGACGTGGGGCTCGATCTCACAGACCATGAGATCATGACCTGAGCGGAGAGCGAGAGTTGGACACTTAGCCCTCTGAGCCACCCAGGCGCCTCAATCCACTTATACTTTAAATATTCCTTGTGAGTTTCATATGCTACAAACATCTTCTTTCAGCCCTTCACCCGGCTGGTAAATTTGTCTTTGGTTCCCATCACTGACCAGAAATCTTCCATTTTGATATAGTTAAACAAAGGTTTTATTTGTAAACATTATGCTTAGTGGTTTTTGGTTTTTGCTGAAGAAGAGTTCCACTGATATTAAGGTGAAAAAAAAACCCTTCATTTGCTTACCTCTATTAACTTCTCTTTCACATTTATGTCATTATTCCATATTATGGGTCAGTTTTCTCAGTGCCATGTACTAAATAACTTTTTCCTGTTGATGTGCGACATGACCTTCATCAGAAATCTGCTTCTGATCTCTCTTTTCGTCTATTATTTTGTGTTTATGTGCCAGGACTACACGATTTCTGTTACTGTGCCACAGTGGTGGTGAAATTAATAATAGTTGATACTTACATACCATTTTAAGTACTTTACCTATCAAAACTTATTTAGTTCTCACAACAATGGATGAGGTAGGTACTGTTTTCATCCCCATACAATTGGATGGGAAACAGACACAGAGAGAGAAGTTAAGTAACTTGCACAGGTCATATAACTAGGTACTAGGGAAAGTAGATTTGAACCCAGATAATGTGGTTCAAGAGCCAGCGCTCTTGGGGCACCTGGGTGGCTCAGTCGGTTAAGCGTCCGACTTTGGCTCAGGTCATGATCTCATGGCTTGTGGGTTCAAGCCCCGCATCGGGCTCTGTGCTGACAGCTCAGAGCCCGGAGCCTGCTTTGGATTCTGTGTCTCCCTCTCTCTCTGCCCCTGCCCCACTCGCATTGTGTCTCTGTCTCTCAAAAATGAATAAACATTAAAAACAACAACAACAACAGTACTCTTAATAAGACAACCTGCTTCTCCATTACATTCTAATATCTACTGGGTATTAGTATAACAAAATACTAATACTGTATAGTAAATAAATATATTGTGATTTCTGGGAAATCTCTATATACATATAGATTTGGTCTTCCTCCATAGTTCCTGGCTCATAACTTGCAAAACCCTTGACATTTCCTGAGTGCCAAGGGTGATAGGAGCGTCTTTTGTCATAATATTTGGTCTCTTGTTTTTAGTTCCTGAAAATAATTTAGAGCCATAAAAGCGAACTGGGTGTCTTGTTATTCATAGTGCCCCTTTCCACCCTGACTGGGTTTTTGTTAATAAGATGAAATTTGGAAGGCACCCAAAGATGGGGCCTCGTTGCCAGGGGCACCAACCATGACCAGAGGGAACTTTCAGTCCCACCCTCTGATTTCCAGGGAGGGGAGAGGGGCTAGGGGTTTAATCCATCAGCAGCAGTCAGTGATGTAATCAATCATGCCTATGTAATGAAGCTTCCATAAACACCCAAAAGGAAAGGAGTGGGTGTTTCCGGGTTGGGGAACCAGAACATTCCTGTGGGCCACCGTGCTAGGCCCCGAACTCTCTGAGGACAGAAGTTCCTTTGTTTGGGACGTTGCCCTATGTATCTGTCTGGCCATTGGTTCGTGTCCTTTAATATCCTTTCTAATAAATTAGTAACCTAGTGAGTAAATGAGTTTCTTGAGTTCTGTCAGCTCCTCTAGCTCGTCAGTCGAATCCAAAGAGGAAGTGATGGGAACCTTTGATTTCTAGCCAGTCGGTCAGAAGCTCAGGAGTGATGTGGTGTAGGGAGCAGCATCCTCAGTTGCAGGGGGTCTTTGGGACCTTCAATGTGTAGCTGGTCATTCAGAAGCATCATTATCAACCCGGGCTTGTGATTGGCCTCTGAAGTGGAGGGTGGTCTTGGGGGACTGAGTCCTTTCCCTGTGGCATCTGATGCCGTCTCCTAGTAGTGTTAGAATTGAGTTGACCTTTTGGACACTAGCAGGGTGCCCAAGAATTGCCTGTTGATAGTGGGGAAGCCTCCACAGACACACTGGAATTGGGCCCAGGAACTCACGGAAGACGGCTAACGAAATAGGGGCGCCTGACTGGCTCCGTTGGTACAGCATATGACTCTCGATCTTGGGATTATAAATTCAAGCCCCACGTTGGGTGTAGAGATTACTTAAAAATAAAATCTTTTTTTTTAAAAAAGAAGATTAACAAAATATAGGATTAGTAAAGAGAAAGAAATGAGTTTGTCGATACCTACATAAATTCTGGTAGAATTAATACTAGAGTTGTATTGAATTCATAGATTATTTTGAGGGAGAGTTATAGTTACAATATTAAATCATCAAATCCATCAACACGGCATTTTTCTCCATTTGTTCACATCTTTTTTTTTTTTTTTAACAGTTTATTTTTTAAAAAATAATCTGTACACCCAGCATGGGGCTCAAAACTCGGGCCAAGATCAAGACTCACATGCTCTACTGACTGAGCCAGCCAGGCACCTCTGCTCATATCATTTGTAAGGTATTTCTGGAGTTGTGCAACTTTCCGAACATGAGTCTTAGGAAGTTACTGGGTTAATTTTTAGATACATCATAACTTTGTTACTGTTACGAATGGTGCCTTAATTCCTGAACTATAATTTGTCTATTATTGCTGCTGTAAAGGAAAATGATTCATTGGTATAAATGAGTATTTTATCTGGTAACCTTGCTGAAATGTCTTACTGGTTTTATAAAGTTCGTTTTGTTTTTTTTTTATTTAAAAAAACTTTTTTTTTTTTTTAACATTTATTCCGTTTTGAGAGACGGAGAATGAGTGGGGGAGGGGCAGAGAGAGCGGGAGACTGAATCCGAAGCAGGCTCCAGGCTCTGAGCTGTGGTGTCTCGTAGACCATCCTATTGTGACGGATTATGACGGGTATGTTGCTTCACTTAAAATCCATAAGCATCTCCTTTCTTTGACTGATGGCAAAGAACGGCTGTGCTGGGTTTGACAGCTTCTTTTCTTATTTTAGATCCCAAAGTTAATGGCTAGTAAATAAAATACTTACTAGAGGATTTGGGAGTGTTTTTTTTCCCCATCAAGAAAGTTTTTTTTTTTTTTTTTTTTTTTAACTTTCTGAGTTTTTGCTTTCATTCTGAAGTGCTGAACTTTATCAGGTATTACTTTAGAACATGTTGCAATAATCCTGTAGTTTTGGGTTTTTTTTTTCCCCTCTGTCCTTTGGTTCAGGATTTTAACTGTATTGCCACATTGTCTTCTGGCTTCCTTTTGTTTTGGATGATAATCATTCTTCATTTCTATCACTGTTTATATATCTCTTTATTCTGGTGGTTTTTCACATTTGCTTTTTGTCTTTGCTTTTTAGCAGTGTGACTGTGGTGTGCTTCTTGATGTATTTTTCCTCCTTGGAGTTGACAGAGCTTCTTGGATCAATAAATACATTTATTTTTTTCCTCTTTCCATTTCAGATATTATACTTTTCATTTCTTATTTTGCCATTTAGTGATGACCATCCAACCTAAGTATTTTGTAATTATCCTCTGGTTTCCTCTCACCTGGGGTCCACACCTGGCCCATGTGGAATGCTGGGCAAGTTTTGCAGCCTAGTAGTGTAGGCAGGTTCCAGTTCGAGGACATCCCATTGATTCTGCCATGAAAGCAATTAGCTCATCTTCAGCCCTCTAGATTTCCAAGAACATCAGTTCGATTCCTGCTTTTGGTGGTCCCCCACTGCGGGACCCACGGGTCCTCCAGTTCTCTTTAGGCTTGAGATGAAGAGCATTACATACTCCTACAAAGATGAGAGTAGAGAATCTCAGTCGGGCTAGACCTCTCTCCGAAGAAATGTCTTCATTGTAGGAAGCCCAAGCTATATCCAGTGACATTGTCCGACTTGATAGCTCATTCCTTTTTATTGCTGGATAATATTCTATTGTATGCTTGTCCTGCAATTTCTTTATCCATTCCCCTACTGAAGGACATCACGGGGGCTACCAGTTGTTGGTAATTATGAATAAAGCTCATATAAACATTGGGCAGGTTTTTGTGTGCACATAGTTTTCAACTCATTTGGGTAAATACCTCGGAGCACAGATGCTGGATGGTATGATAAGGCTATGTGTAGCTTTTTAAGAATCTGCCAAAGCGTCTTCCAAAGTATCTTCTTTGGTGAAGCATCTGTTCAGATCTTTGCCACGCCCTTTATTTATTTCTTGATTTTTATAAATTTATTTATTTTGAAAGAGAGAGAGAGAGAGAAGGGGAGGGGCAGAGGGAGAGGGAGAGAGAGAAAGAGAGACAGAATCCCAAGCAGGCCCCACGCTTGGTGCTAAGCCCGACGTGGGGCTTGATCCCCCACCCGGGGATCATGATCTCAGCCAAAATCAAGAGTCGGACACTGAGCCACCCAGGGTCCCGAAATTTGTTTTGTTATTGTAGAGTTTTAAGAGTCCTTTGTATATTTTTGTTAAAAGTCCATTATCAGATATGTGTTTTGGCAGTGCTTTCTGTAAGGCTGACCTGTCTTTTCATTCTTTTAACATCATCTTTTATACAGAAAGGTTTTTTTTTTTTAACTTTTAATGTTTATTTATTTTTGAGAGAGAGAAAGAGAGAGCATGAGAGGAGGAGGGGCAGAGAGAGAGAGAGACACTGAATCTGAAGCAGGCTCCAGACTCTGAGCTGTCAGCACAGAGCCCATCGTGGGGCTTGAACCCCCGAACAGTGAGATCATAACGAGAGCTGAAGTCGGATGCTTAACTGACGGAGGCACCCAGGTGCCCCGAGGTTGTTTTTTGTTGTTGTTGTTGTTTGTTTTTAGCTGTAATTAAGTCTAACTTACGTGATTTTTCTTTCATCCATCATGCTTTATGTATTGCATCTGAAAGCTCATCACCCAACCCAAGGACATGTAGATTTTCTCCCATATTTTTCTCGAAGTTTTATAGTTCCACATTTTAAGATTTCTGTCTATGATTGATTCTGTGTTAATTTTTGCATAGGGTATTGCATTTTTCATGTCCTATTTTCCTTTTATTCAATTTAATACAATAAACATCTAAAAGTGGAGCATCACAGCTTTCGGCATGTATGACGATTCTCTTTTATCGTTTTGAATAATGAGCTCTAGGCTTCTCATTACTCATCAATACTTGTATCTTTATTTTTCTACTTTTTTTTAAACCAGTGATAATAAGTATTTTTTAAAAATAATTGCATAATCACTTCAGAACAAAGACAGTGACACTGAGGAAGAATTGAAAATCTGGTCTAAATGTGGAGACATTTTTTGATGATTTCACTGCATAATGTCAGAACTAGGGCTTTTCAGTTGGGAACCATAGTCATGGCGGTCATTCTCCCAGCCCCAGTGGTGAAGTATAGGAAACCCCAGTGGTGAGTTGGTCACATCCCTGAGCAAACTGAAATTCTGTGTACAGTTGGGTAAGATCTAGAATTGATGACTTGACTAAGGAGCAGTTTTAACAAATCATTAGGAGAATGGTTTTAATATAAAGTGTTGCCTTGTTCAAAAATGAATCTCAACGTTGCTAACTGATAGCTTGAAAACTATCTTCAGAAATACCATGATCCATTTCTTTTCTCATTTTTGGTTGGTAATTCAGATCATACTTAAAGTAGGGATCTGATTGTAGTACACTTGACCATTGCGTTACTATATCTGAATTGATTAAAGTTCATGCTATTCTTTTAATTTAATGAATGTTTCTATTCTCTAGTTTTGACACTGTTTTCGTGCTTTCTCTTTGGTAAGTTGCCTTTATTTCCCATTCTGGTCCATAAAATTATGCTCTCTGTGTCTTCCTATGTCTACACTGCTGTGGTTCCAGTGTAGTGATTTGTTGTTTCAGATGTGAAAATTGGTGCATTTATTCTAGTAATTTCCATCCAATCATAAATGTGTGCTGCTAATACTGTTTCTTTAAGCATTCGCATGAACCTGAGGTTAAATCTTATTTTTATAACTATTCAGACTAATTAATTGCCTTTTACCTTGGAAAACCTTTGTGATTCAATAAATGAGCTCAAATTCTCCCACCAGTTATTATGTAATTTGGTTATTCATCATAGTTAAATTGTTTTATTCTTTCCACATTTTAGTTATATATTTTTTCTTAACATTCTCCATGAAAGTCACTGCAAAAGTGAGGAAATAATGATATTAAAAATTTTTCAGATTTTATGTGAGGATCTTATTACCTAAATTATAGGAGTCTTTTTTTTTTGAAAAGGATTATCATTTCACAATGTATTATTACAATGAATAAAAGCTGGTAATGAAACAGCTGTCAAACTTAATTGAAATTCTATAAAAAAAATTTCAGCTCTAAATTTCCTCTTCTATCCAAGTACTTTTCAACATTTGAAGTTATTTTGGGATTTTACTTTATTTTGTTTTATTGGAGTCTGCTGTCATTCATTAAAATTTTTACTAAATCCATCCCTGTGGTATACTGTTTCCTCAGATTAAATTAAGAACACATTAGACTAAGAGAACGTAAGAAAATAGGACATTCAGATTGTAGAAAACCTGTGTGTTTCAAGTACTAGTTCTTCTAATTTGATAAAAATCGCTGCGTTTTTCTAAATGTTGCACTTGATTTTGCCAACCTACTGTATCAGTGATCAAGAGACATTGATGATGAGCCTAGAAGCCAGGTGATAAGACTGTATCCCTGTTTTGTTGCTTTTAAAGTGTGAAGCATTGGGCAAGTCTGTTCCTTCCTCTGGGCCATTTTTCTTTGTTTTTGTTTCGTTTTTAAAGTTTATTTATTTATTTTGAGAGAGAGAGAGACAGACCGAAGGAGGGATGGATAGAGAGGAAGAGAGAGTTCTCCAAGCAAGCTCCATGCTGATGTGGGGCTCGAACCCACGGAACTGTGAGATAAGGACCTGAGCCAAAATTGAGAGTTGGATAGTTAACCCACTGAGCCACCCAGGCGTCCCTTTTTTTTTTTTTTTTTTTTTAATGTTTGTTTATTTTGAGAGAGAGCCAGAGAGCGAGCAGAGGAGGGGCAGAAAAGCGAGGGAGAGAGAATCCCAGGCAGGCTCTGCTCTGTCAGCGTGGAGCCTGGCGCGGGGCTCGATGCCATGAGCCACTGGGAGATCATGACCTGAGCTGAAACCAAGAGTCAGACGCTTAACCCACCAAGCCACCCACGCACCCCTGGGCTAGTTTTCTAATAGGAAAAATGAGGAGGATTTTAACTAGGTGATTTCTAATGTTCTATTCAGGGTTTAAATTGTATTTTAATTTAATTCAGTCCTAAGAGAAAATTTTATTTTTCACAGAATTTTTTTTTATTTTTATAATAATGAATAATAATTTTTATGATAAAATATAATAATAAAAATACCCTAAAGCATTCTTTTTTTTTTTTTTTAATGTTTATTCATTATGGAGAGACAGAGAGAGAGAGACAGAGCGTGAGCAGGGGAGGGGCAGAGAGAGAGGGAGACACAGAATCCGAAGCAGGCTCCAGGCTCCAGGCTCTGAGCTGTCAGCACAGAGCCCAACGCGGGGCTCGAACCCACAAACCGCGAGATCATGATCTGAGCCGAAGTCGGACGCTCAACCAACTGAGCCACCCAGGCGCCCCAAAGCATTCTTAAAACAGTTTAAACGACGATTAGTTTACTGTATTATCAAAAAATTCCCCAGAGTATTTTAATAAATAGTCTTGGTTGGTGAGGCATTGGTGGCCTTATAACTTGACATGGGCACCCAAGAAGCAGGCGTGTTACCAGTGGTGTTCAGGCTTCAGGGAAACGTTTCTTATGTCTTGTTCTTCAAACAGAAGGCAACTGATGAGCTTTTCTTTGGGGGGGGCGGTGACAGTGGGGTTCGTGGGGTCTGGAGCCCACGGCCAAGAAAGAATTCTTGAAGAAAAAGGTGATTTTATTGAACCATGGGGACAGGACCATGAAGAGACACTGGTTACATATTATGGGGTTGGGGGAGGTAAAGTCCAGGGGAAGTTTCCAGGGAGATTTTCATATGCTAAAGAAGACTCCCAGGTTAGTGGAGGCCTAGGTATTGTCAAGGGAAGGTGGTTTTTCCCGTGGCAAAGCATTAGCATTAAGACGGTAAGGAGTTCCTGGAGAAACATTTTACTCTGCTGGCCTCAAGGAATTGTCAATGGGCTGGCTGCAGGTTATAAGGCAATTGAGTTCTATCTGCCATTTCCTTCTGCCTTTGTTTCCCACATCACTGTGGAGGGGTGACGGAGACTTAGGTCCTGCAGGACTGTGATCTCTATCAGTTAACCATTTGTTTGCCCCTTTCCTTTGTTCTTGGGCAGCCAGGAGTGCAGAGGACTATCACACATGTCCCACCTGGGGCAGCGGGAGGGGCGTGTGTTGGCGGCCTGTCAGCTTGCCTTACGCGTCCTCATCGGTAACTGTGTTTCATGGACAACCAAGTTTCTTGTTGTGTCACTGGCAACACCGGAGCCAGACCCTGCTTCCTACTGCTGGGAGGATTTGCTAGGATATAAACGTGCTTAGGTGATGAGGGAGCTTGGGGCAAGCTGAGGGCAAGATCCAGGCTGGCACCCCCCACCCCTCACCGTGGAATGTGCGATATTCCTCGGACGCTCCTGGCTACCCCAGAACAAAGGAAAAAGGTTTAAAAAATATATTTTTTAATGTTTATATTTATTTTTGAGACAGAGCATGAGCGGGGGAGGGGCAGAGAGAGAAAGAGAGAGACAGAATCCTACTCAGGCTCCAGGCTCTGAGCTGTCAGCACAGAGCCCGACGCGGGGCTCGAACTGGTCAACCGCGAGATCATGACCTGAGCCGAGGTCCGACACTCAACCGACTGAGCCACCCAGGCACCCCAGAGAAGGGTTTAAGTGCTTGCCATGGTGATGTGGGAAAGTAAGGCAAACGAAAAATGAAATTCCCTTACTGCCTACAGCCCATTGACAAGTCCTTGAGACAGGCAAAGTGACCTCCCTCTAGGAGCTCAGCTGCCTCAAGGGTGACACTTTGCGGGGGGCGAAAGAGAACCTTAGCTCAACATTATCCCAACCTCGAGGACCCTGTAAGTTTACTTCCTTTATCTCCACCGCCCCAAGATATGTGCAGGCAATCATACCCCCTAGGTTACGGCCCCCGATACACAGCTGAAGGGTCTCGTGACTGGGGTTTTACTAACCGGTAATAAGTGGAATTTCCCTAGCAACAGCTAGCCCCTCCAGGTCCTGGAAACCTGGCTTCCAGAATTCCTTAGAGACTTACTCTGTCCCTGACCCCCTCCCAACCTGGAGGTATATAATGAGTTACCCGTCACCACCCCAGTGCAGCTCTTCCTGCCCACGGGTCCTGTCCCCCTCCTTTAATAAAATCACCTTTTTGCACCAAAGAGGGCTTCAAGATTTCTTTCTTGGTGGCTCCGGACCTCCCACCGTCCCCCAGAACTTCATCATTAGGAAGAAAAAAGGCCAGTTAACTTCTTAAACCCTTTCTCTCTCAAATGGTATAATTGCAATAATGCTTTCATGAAGAGGTGTCATGTTTTTTACTGGTGGCAAGCACTCATTCTCTTGCCTTTCCTTGCATCCCGAGGTGTTATAAAATAGTATATTTGCAAAATTTGCATATCACAGCGAGGAACATTTCTATGCAAAAATGCATATTTCTTAAATTTGTATTTATACGTGCTAGGTATAACGTGTATAAAACAGGATACTGATTTTTTTTTTTTTACATTGGAAACAAGATAGGTAGGGACTGACTGCTAAAAATAAAAGCTTTATTCTTATAAGAATATTGAATGAGACATAAGTAGATAAAAATATGTATCAGCATTATTTAAATAAACTAAAATTCTGTTGAGGGCAAGGCTGTGTGAATGATTGATTCTAAAAATCTGGCAAAGGAAAAGGTGTGCAAGCTAGAATTTTGTTCAAAATCTAGAAGCATTATTTGTGCCACATGAGACTTATTTCATCTTCTTCTTTGGAAAGATGGTGATAGTAATGACATTCTTTGGAAGAATTAAAAAACGATTATATTGTATAGGCGTAGGGCAAGCTGCCCCAGATGGGCCACTTAGGCATAAAGATTATTTCAAGTTAAAAGTAATCAAAACCCAGCAGATGCAGGAAAAGCTCTCGGCCTCCCCCACAACTGCTGAAATTTACATTGGAAAGGACAGCCTGTAGCAGGAAGAGAGCTATTAACAGAGTCTCCCCTGTACCTAACACACTCATCTACCTACTAAGCTTGGTTTTTCTAACATCTCCTTTCACCTTCCCGCTAATGGCCTTCTTCCCCTTTGTGTCCTCAAACCCCTCCCCCTCTTTTTTTTTTTTTTTTTTTTTTTTTGCTCCGGGAAGCTTTGTGTCGCCTCATTGTCTTTCGAATCTCCTGTCTGTGTGGATTCACTGTGTGCACGCCTATTAAACTTGATTTTTCCTGGTAATCTGTCTCATGTCAGTTTGATTCTAAGTCTAGGAAGTTCTTCCCAACAGTATTTATGGATCTGTTCCCAAATGGAATATCTTGATGAAGTACATATCAGATTTTCTCTTAAAACTATCCAAATGTAAAATGGGAATTATGCCATCAAAGCAATTAAATCTAATTCTAGGCATGGTACAAGATGCATTAGAGCATAGATCCTTAAATGAGGAACAAATTGTATCCTTGGTGAAAAATGATTATTTTGAATTTATGCTATGCAGTTATTTGGTATGAACAATGGCTTACTGTGAGTAATGTTAATAGAGGCTTACAAACATATTTTTGAAGGATTGAAAATATAAAAGAATTAGATTAAAATTTAATTGAAAGAAACTACATGGGAAATGTACAACAAAAGTTGGCATCCCATTAGCACATAGAAATTAGAACAAGGAAATGAAAATGTTTGCAATTCTGTGCAGAAGGTTCAGGTAAAAATAATGAGTTCTCTGTTTGTAAGTGTTCATATGTTTATTGCGTCCATTTGGATAATCTGGGATAATCCCCTTATTTTGTGGTTCATAACCTTAATTATATTGCAAACCTTTTTGCCCTGGAAGGCAGTATATTCACCAATTGTAGGGACTAGGGCTTGGCTGAAGGGCATGGACAGTTTTGGGCTTCTTGACACCTGTTAGGAGAAGTTGTACTAATGCACAATCCCCCCGACTAACGTGTGGGAAAACATGTTTCACCACATGCTTACTGGCATCCACAGTTATTACTTTTTAATCACTACTAATTTAATCACTACTCGGAACAATCTTGAGTCCTTCTTTGTTTATTCAACCTCTGGGGTAGGGTGGAGCTTTTCCCATATATTTGATTGATAACTGCATACCTTCATTTGTGAATGGTTATTCATTTTCTTTTTCCATTTATTGATGGGGTTTTTAAGTATTTTTAATAGATGGGGATAAATTTGTGAACATAAATTCACCTTTAATGTGTATGGTTTATGAAAAAGACTAAAACATTTGACATACAGAGAAATACTCAAAAACTAAAATTTACTTACGATCCCATTGTCTAGGGATATTTGGTATACATACGTGTGGTCTCCATATCTGTACATTTTCCAAACAGTTGATGGACACTATTGCATCAGTTAGCATTCTGCAGATGAAGTTATAACAATAGCTTCCTATGGGAAAATATTTTTAGGGAACATTTGTTCATAAACATACCAGGTGCATAATACTGTATCGTGTGGATGTTATAAGTTGAAATATTAACCATTTGCCATATACAAGGCAAAGTTCTCAGTTTTGCTTTGGATTTTGGTTGGTCTTTCTTTTTTACATTCAGATGTTTTAAGTTTATCCATTTTTAAAGTTCCTGTTTTACTGCTTTGCAGTTTCTTGCATTGCATCTGAGCATTGAAAGTTCCCCCAAATGTAAGATAAATATTCACCACTTTCTCTAAAAATATATGATTTAAGAGTATTTCACGCTAAAATTCCTCTGGAAGTTATATTTGCACATATTGTGAGGTAGAGTTTTTAATTTATTCCTGCTCTCAACCCCATTCCAATAACTAAAGAGTCTCATTACCATTTGAAAATATTTTTTTCTTTATGTTAACTTATGATACTTCTTTTATCATGTAGTAAAAACTGACATATATATTAGCGTGTATTTTTTGGCTGTATATTCTATCCCATAAAAACGTTGATTCTTGTGCCATTTCTATATTGCTTTGTTGATCTTTATAATATGCTTCGATATCTGCAAATATATAAAATTAAAAATATTAGCTATTTCTCTCAAATTATCTTTCCAGTTTTTCTCTAGAATTATTTTAAAATGTATCTAAATAAACTATGTAGATATTTTCAGTAAGTTTATATCAAATACATACATCTATTTGTGAGGAATTGATTTATGATATTTATATCTTTGTCCATAATCATGGGATCACTTCATTTATACAGATTTTCAAAAATTTACTCCTTACAGTTTATTCTTTCTTACGTACGTACTACACTTGTTAAGATCATTCTTAGGTACTTCATTTTTTAATTAATACTATGAACTGGATATTCCCCATATTATTTATAACCCTTCTACTTCTATGCACAGGAGCACTATTAATTTTTGAGCTTTTAATTTAAAGTCCAATTGAAAACTTTTCTGATTTATGGTAGCTTTTCAATTTTTTTCAAATTCTGGCTCTGTAACCACATCATTTGTAGTAATGATACCATTTTCTTCCTTTCCAGTGATACTTTTTATTTCTGTTTTAATGGATTGGCTAGAATTTCCAAAGTAATCTTCATGTTAAATAGTAACGGTGATAGTATTTTTGCCTTCTTCTTGATTTTAGTAGGTAGAACTTTACTCTTTCACCATTAAGAATAACGTTAACTCTTTTGTCCAAAATAACTCCTTTGTGAGAATTGGAATTTCTTGCATTTGCTTTCCTCTTCTTTCTTTCCCTTTCTTTCTTTCTTTCTTTCTTTCTTTCTTTCTTTCTTTCTTTCTTTCTTAGTCTTTGAAAATACCACCTGGGATTGTGGAATCCATTTTTGCAATTTAACTTCTAGGTTGTTTTTGGTTTTCACAATATCATTTTCTCATTTTAAATCAAAAGAAAATTAATTTAGTAATCACACTAGAAGCAATGATTTAAAGTATATATTTACAGTTATTTAGAGTATATATTTATACAGCAGCCTGTTTTTTCACATTTTTCCAAAAATTTGATATTTTCTCTTTTTTTTTTTTCTAGCATACATTTGCAAATAGTTTTATTTGGGAAGACCTTCCAATATTTTATTCATGAAGAGTACCAAGTTGGCATAATTCCTGAGTGATAGTTTGCTTACAGATGTGTTCACACATGAACAACACTTTCTCTGAGTAAAACTGTCACACATTTTGCTTCCATATCCTAGAGGAGCCTGGGGTCGCCCTAAATCAGTCTCTTGCAGGCTTTTCTTCTGTCTTTTGTGTTACCTTAATGGATATTCATGGGATTCTTTGGAATCTAAGGCTAGCAATTTCACTAAGAAAAAGAAAATACACTAAGGTAAATGTAGGTATGGAATTAATTTTATTTATTTTCCTTAATACAGTTTGAGCACTTTCCATTGTCAGGAAAAAGATCTTTGTCTCTAGATGTACAGCTTTCTATGCTATCTTTGCTTGTTAACTTTGTCCTCTCTGTTTTATTCCTTTTTTCAAAATCACCCGTCATCTGTGTAGTTTGCATCTTTGGAATCAATATGTCTTCCACATTGGTCATATATTTATCGTAGAATTTTATCATTTTATCCCGTCCTTTCATGACCTGGAAGAACTTGTTCAAGTTTCTCATACCTTTGTCAAGTACTCTATATGTGATATCTCATTTAGTTCTCCAAATTCTCTCTCCACGAGTGAAGTTCATCAAATTATCATCTCCGTTTTGACAAATGACATGACTGATGCTGAGAGAATTTAAGTAATTTGCACAGATTCATAGAGGTGGTACCTTTCAGCCCCACAGTCCATGTTCCAAAGTGGCTCATCATCTGGTTTCACCAGGTGAGTCAGGTATTCATTTTTTTCATTGTAGTTTTTCATTTGGCCATCGTGGTTTCCGTCTTTTTCCTTATTTCAGATTATCCCTCGTTTCTAATGTTTGAGCTTGTACATCAGAGGCATTCTCCTCCAGAGGCTTGTGAAGAAGATCGATTATTTTTAAAAATAATAGCTTTGTTATGCCTTCTGCTTTTAGCAAGAAATAGTATTTTTAAAAAGTTTAAAGAAGTCATTACTGACTTACAGCAATGTCAAAGAAATTAGCCTTTATGTTCCAAAGTAACTGCTATAGGATGCCTTATCGGAGTACTTAATTTTAAAATATTGATAGTTCTTGACCTCTGTGATCATCAGATCTTGGTAGCTCCTTCTGTATTTTTGAGGAAACAGTGGGAAAAAAGACATCTTACCTTTACATTTAGAATGGAACAGGATAATAAATTGTGCTTTTTCAGTTATCTGGGCATTTTGGCTAAAATCCTAAAGCTGAGAACAGTAGTGCTGGACAAATCATTCAGGACGTACTCAAACCTAGTGAACTTGGTCCAGCGACCTCTTCTCCATCTTTCCTACGTAAGGGAAATAATAAACATTGTAAATGGGCTCTTTGAAGGGAATTTTTAGGAAGAGCAACTAGAACGGCTTTTATTTTTTAAATTTTTTAAAGTTTATTCATCTGTGGAGAGAGAGAGTGCGTGCCAGCAGGAGAGGAGCAGAGAGAGGGAGAGAGAAAATCCCAAGCAGGCCCCAAGCTGTCGGCACAGGGCCTGACACGGGGCTCGGTCTCATGAACTGTGAAATCATGACCTGAGCCAAAATCAAGAGTCAGATGCTTAACTCACTGAGACACTCAGGTACCCCTAGAATGGCTTTTAAAAAACTTCCCTCTACTCTTGAGTTGCGGGGGGCGCCTGGGTGGCTTAGTTGGTTAAATGTCCGACTCTTGATTTTGGCTCAGGTCATGATTCTAGGTCGTGGGATCAAGCTCCAAGCTCAGTGTGAGGCCTGCTTAAGATTCTCTCTCTTTGTCCTTCTGCCCTTCTCCCCTGCTCTTGTGTGCGCTTTCTGTCTCAAATAAAAGATAATAAATGAAAAACAAACAACTTGAGTTGGAAGAGGGTTTCTTAAGAAACCACTTGTACAGATTGGGTGTGTCTGTAAAAGGAGACTGGCATGACATTCTCTGGATGTAAACTTCCTGAACTGCAGAAGTTCATATGCCCAAGTCATGATCCCACTCAGATGGAGTACAGTGAAAGAGTTCTTGGACGAATTGGACGTTATCTTCTGGCCATCATCTTCTGGAGATGGCAGTGCAAGGAGAAAGATGGGCAGTTGGCCGGACTACGGATTTATCTTTTGGTGTGTCAGAATGGGTGATTTTCCTTTGGGTCAGGTGGACAGCTCAGAAGGTAATCGGCTCGAGTCATCTTGAGGTCCAGATGCGACTCTGCCCAAGAAAGCTGCTTACTGAGTGAAAGGACCCAAACGGGGAGAAACTATAGGTCTTCTGCCCTCCTAAGAGCTTAGAGGGCGTGGCAAGAAGTCATCCAGAGAACGCATAGCCCGAATGAGAGAATCCATTACGGAGGTCGATGGCCGGTGCTCTGAAGAATGACTCATGAGCCCCACAAGAAAGCCAGCATGTGGCCACATATTATGAAATGGAGTCGTAGAGGCTGGATTTATAAATACCTCAGCCGGGGCACCTGGTGGCTCAGTCGGTTGGGTGTCCGACTTCGGCTCAGGTCATGATCTCACAGTTCATGGGTTGGAGCCCCGGGTCAGGCTCTGTGCTGAAGGCTCAGAGCCTGGAGCCTGCTTCAGATTCTGTGTTTCCCTCCCTCTCTCTCACTCTGCCCCTCCCTCGCTTGTGTGCACGTGCGCGCGCTCTCTCTCTCTCTGTCTCTCTTTCTCAAAAAGAAGTAAACATTAAAAAGATACATCAGCCAATGCAAGATTTGCTCCTCCTCTTCCTCTAATTCCCCTATTCCTTGCCCAGCCATGGAGGAGTCTGTTATTGATTGCTATGTAAGACATAATCCTCCAATGTAATGTCTTAGATACGGTAAAAATTAAGTTCACAGTTTTTGTGGGTCAGCAATTCAGAAGTGGCTTAGGTAGGTAGTTTGGACTAAAGGCCTTTCACGAAGTCTCCTTCCAGATGTTGGCTGGGTCGCCGCCAACTGAAGGCTTGAGTTGACGCTGGAGGGTTCACTTCTAAGGGTAGCTCACTCACTTGGCTTTTGGTAGGAAGCTTCGGATTTTTGGCGGCTTTTGGAAGGGGGCTCATTTCCGTTTCCATATGAGTGAAAACCTCATCTCCACGGCAGATCCCACAGCCTAATTCGGGAGAGTGGGGGTGCTTTGAATCAGACTTAAGGCTGAAAGTGAGTCATAATTACTAAGTGTAGAATGCTTGTAAGTCCCAGTTTGCCTGGGAGAGTCCCTGTTTACTCCTGGACTCCTGGTATCCAGTCCGATTTGATATTTTTTCCTGAATATTTAAGTTTTAATGAAGTCTTAATATTCATAGTTTCACTGAAATATGTCAGGGTAGCTTTGGCCGATCTGAAATTTCCATTTCCATTTTCTGACTTCATCTCCTCCAGCAGTGGGTGAGATGCTCGTGAACGGCGGCAGCCCCTTTCTCATCTTCTGCCCCTTATTTTTAAAGACCGTATGCAGTGACTATTTCCTAGTCTCCGATGGGGATTGGGAGAGGTAACTGACTCAGTTGTCATGGTGTCTGTTCCAAGAACTGCAAAATTCATAAAGCTGCTGGATCCTCACTTGTTAGGGTCAGTGGGAAACATGGGAAATTATAGGTTGTGTCCAGAAATATAGGGGGGAAATTGGGGCTGAGCAGCCACACCACCGTCTTTGTAGAGAGTAATCCACACGGGTTTTCTGCTGTGGCTTCTCAATTTTTATAAGATACAGTTTGACAGTCGTTTGTTTGTTATTCAAAAGTTTTTGCCATCTACCTTTTCCATAGCGATGAGCTCCAAAAAGCGAAAGTGCATACTTAATGAAACAATTAAAAACTCAAGTTCTATCTCTCAAGGGAACTGATGATAAAAACAGAATATTCGTCAGTATTTCCCACTCCCTCATTGGGGTCATAGTGGTGTGAGTGATCATGTGAAAACCAGCCATCACAAATCTGCCGAAGAAGCATCAGCAACCACTTCAAATGTTAGCTGTCGTTTAAGAAGACTGTTCAGAGGGTGATGCTCCCCTACTAATCACGCGGCTGCAAAAGGTGTGCTTACAGGTTACTCATTGAAACCTGACTTGTCTTTCAGAATGAGATCGCTGTTCGAACTTAATTTTTTCAAAGTTCAAACTATGCCTACAGATGAAATAAAAGGATAGCTCATAGTGTGTTGGCCCCACTGACAGAAGAGGATCTTTGCAGACAGTTCCAAGAGTTGCGTTTCCTATCAGTATCATCAGATACTTCAGATAAAAAAATGAGTGTATTTCAGTAACAGTACCACTTTTAAGAAACCGAATGTATGGAATCAAGGCAAGGCTTTGGGAAGATCATTGTGTCAAAGATGAAATATCTGATGTTGTTGTGAATGCTACTTTAAATGCTCACAACCGGGGGGCGTCTGGGTGGCTCACTCAACAGCCTAGGACTTAGGCTCAGGTCATGATCCGGCAGTTTGTGGGTTTCAGCTCTGCATCAGTCTCCGTGCTGCCGGTGCCGAGCCCGCTTGGATCCTCCAGTTGGTAGAGCATGTGACTCTCGATCTCAGGGTTGTGAGTTCAAGACCCATGTTGGGAGGAGAGTGTACTTAAAAAATATAATAATTTAAAAAGGTTCAAAACTGAAGACGTGACATTTTATTTTGTAGTTTACATTTACAGGACGGTATTATTTACATTTCAATAAATTTAAAATGCAAATGCAATTTGTTTTGTGGTGAAATGCGAGTGATGATAAAATTTTTGTTAGAGCCCAGCATAATGGCGAGAACCATGTTCTAAAATAAAGATACAGAGCAGGAATATGCTTGGGATTGGTGGTAAGGTATACATAAGTCATAATTACACCCATAAAAGCAATATTCTACCAATTCAAATAGAAGCTGTGGTTCTCAAAAAGGAACAAAATAGCATTACATATAAACAGAGTATTTCCATTATGTTTTTGTGAAAGTACTTATATTTTGTAATAATAGCAAACACATCAGCATGGTGGTTTAGACATGTTTGATGTCCACGATCAGCCTGATTTTAGAAATGATTGAATTTTTGAAGAACTACCGATAAATCAACCTAAGTGACTTAGGTTATTTAATTTTTTTCTCCATGGAGGTCTTCTAAATTTTGGCTGTGTTTTTTTTTTTAAGTTTTTTTTTAAATGTTTATTTACTTTTGAGAGAGAGTGTGAGCGAGTGGGGGAGGTGCAGAGAGCGACAGAGACAGGTGCCCCTTGGCTGTGTTTTATTCCAAATGAATCGATAAATTTATATGCTTTAAAAATTTTTTAATCTTTATTTTTGAGAGAGAGAGAGAGAGAGAGAGAGAGAGAGAAAGTGAGCGGGGGAGGGGCAGAGAGAGAGGGAGACCCAGAATCCGAAGCCGGCTCCAGGCTCTGAGCTGTCAGCACAGAGCCTGACATGGGGCTCAAACCCACGAACCAGGAGATCATGATGTGAGCCGAAGGCAGACACTTAACCCACTGAGCCCCCCAGGCGCCCCGATAAATTTATATTCTCTACCAGACTCGTATCTGGTGAGAAGATGTGGTGGCTCTGGAATGTGTCAGCGTGGCTAAGCTGAACTACTTTTCACGCATTCCTTTCCCTGTATATATTTTTGCTTCGTTTGGGCCATCAGAGACATTTTGCATGACTTTGGTGGGTGCAAGAAATGCAGCAGTGAGTGAGGGTTTTCACCTGTGAGAGGTTGAGGCACGTGCCTTTGAAGTGCACAGGCCTTTTGACTCACCTGCTGATGCGTGCCCTTTATATGGGGGCGGCGGGCAGGCTATGTACTGCGTTCTCCGTTCTCCTCCTTTCGATCCTGCTTGATCTCCGTTCGCTCCTAGGTCAGGTGAGTGTGTCGCTTCTTGGCCAAGGGCGTCAGCTTTTCCTGAAGACCACCCGCTTTGTCAAGGTAGCAGGCGATGATGCGAACAGACGCAGTGTTCGTGGGTTCCTGCCCAAGCTCCCAGGCTGCACCTCATGTTTGTAGCTTTCAGCTTGTCCTTGCCCTCTCCCGCTTTCCATCCATCTCCTCTGCCTGCCTACCTTTCCTGGAGATATGTTGACGCCAAAACCAGACGTGAAGAAGATAACAGCATCACCAAGACTGCTTGCTTACATTTGCCTAATGTAAAGTCCCTGTAACAGGTTAGATTACATATGGGTGTGTATATCCATACATGTATGTATCTATACATCAGACATTTTAGTCCCAGTTATCTACCTCTCTACCTCTCTTCCACTGGTTTTGGGTCTCTGTTCATAAATACTTCCTTAGTAGTGATGCTTGAGTCTTATTTTCGTAGTATTGTTTTTGTAAGCGATTTTGAATTTTTTTACAGAACGGTATACAGCTGTGGTTCTCAGGTGGGAACAGTTTTGCCCCCCAAGGACAATTGGAAATATCCGGAGATATTGGTGGCTGTCCTGTCAGGAGGGATGCTACTTGCATCTCGTGGGTAGAGATCACGTGTACCATTAAACTTCCTGTGGCACACGGGACGGCACCACTACAACGAAGAGTTTTCCGGGGAAAATGTCAGTATGGTTGAGGTTAAGAAACGCTCGTGTAGGATATAAATAACTCAAATCGTGAAGCTTTACAAGTACTTGGTGATGAAAAGTGCACTTAAATAGTGTACATTGAAAGTTCTTGCATTACCTATTTTCGTTGTAGGTTAAAAACAAACTTGTAAGAGGCCTGCAACAGCTCCCAAGGCTCACAGAGTCCCATCGTTTCCTGCGGTCTTTAAATCATTTGGGCTGTGTTTTGAAGCCTATAATTCTTCCAGCTGACAACTACACAAAGCATAGAGGGCTAATTAGTTTCCCCTCAGGAAGGTTCATGAGTTGTTTCCTGAAGTCTGACTTGTAACCAGGTGAAAAGGTCACGACCCAGTAGAGATTCTATTCAGAGCCAAAAAGCTGCCGTAGAATCCAGTGTGCTTTAGTATATGCTTCTAGAATGGTGACAGCCTTGCCTAGTTGCAAGGCTTATTGTTGATTACACTAGGTTGAGTAAGGGAAGTATTACCCCAAGTTCAATTAAATTAGTATGGCTGATTCAAAGGCTCAGTTGGTTTAAGCATTCTCAAGTCATGATTTCGTGGTTCCGGAGTTCAAGCCTGGCCTAGGGTTCTGTGCTGACAGTGTGGAGCCTGCTTGAAATTTTCTCTCTGCCCCAACCCCACTCGTGCTCTATCTCAAAATGTTAAAAACAAAACAAAAACAAAAACAAAAAACAAAGGAGGAAGGGAAAAAGAGGAGGAGAGGGAAAGAAAACCAATGTGGCATAACTTGCTCATTCAAAGGAGCGAAATTTCTAGGGGGATTGCCTCAAACGTGTAGCTACTTTATTTCTTTGGCTTCAGCTGTACTCAGAGCAGGTGAGATGTGTTAGTGTTCTGTAACACAGAATTAGCACAGCTAATTCCAAAGTAAGTGTGACCCCGATGCCCGGTGGAGTCTCCCTAACCTTTAAGATGCACAAAATTCAGTGGCCCCTGGAAGTCCTTATGGTTTTATGCGCTGGCCCATTTCTGATAGCCATCTAATCCCATGTGCAACTTAAACCCTTCAGTCTCTGCTGTGCCCAAACAATTCCACCCCCACCCCTTCCCCCCCCCCCCAGCATAAAGTGCAACAGTATATACAATGTATTTGAGTATACAGCTGCATAGAAGGTGTAAGAAGGGAGGCACCATTGCAGCAATGTGCCGGAGTCCTTAAGGTGTTTCTAAAGTGCCCCAGGTGATTGTAATATACAGCCAAGGTCAAGAATCCCAGCTAAAAGTAATGCTGGTATTGTCTAAGATGGTCTCTCTCTCTCTTTCTTTTTTCCCCTTGGTACATACACCGTACACAGCTTGAATCACGTTTCTGTATACAAACTTCAAGAGATCTGGGTCTCTGTTTACTGCTTCCCGGTACCTAACACAGACCCTGGTACATAGGCGCTCAATAATATTTGTTGAATAAATGCATGAAGGTCAGTCAGTATAGCCAAAGCAACACATTCACAGGTACTTTTAACCTGATAGTAGATACAATGGGATGTTATTTATTTGCATTTCCTGCCTTCAGCTTGAATACATCTCAGAAGTGATTCGAGCAGACAATCTTTCTAAAATAAAAACGTGAGACTTTGGGGTGAGGTTTTTCGGCTTCCTAAAATTGCCTGCCAGGTTTTGCTCCTCTGTCCTGTTTGTTTTTTGGTTTTTGTGTGTGTTTTTTTTTTTTTTTTTCTTTCAAGAAGTTTCAGGACTTTCCATATGTTCTCGAGTGGTCCAGTGACCCAGAAAGGTTAAGAATCTCTGTGTGAGAGGATGGGCAGCTCTTCTCGTTGAGAGAACCTTTCTTCGTCAAGGTTTCCCTAAGGTTCCTTCAAAAAGTCGCCTTGCACATTTAAAATGGGATTTAGCAGGTAAAAATGTAGACGTTTGATACACCTTTTCAGTTTCCTAGACCTTTTCAGTAACTCATTCATTGACCAATAGAATATCACTTGTGCTTTACAAGCTGGGGAAGTGAACATTGTAAAGTGAAGGAAACCTTGAAGTAGCCCGGATTGTTGGTAGTTTTTAACTGGATTCCCTTGACTCCAGACCGATCTGGCCAATTACAGGAGCAAGGGCTTAAAAGGCTTCCAGTTCCCTCGAGGTGTGATTGATTCTGCAGGTGCGCCAGTCCCCCGCTCTCTCTAATTACCGGATTGAAAGCGCCGCTTGCTCAGAAGTGCTAAGCGGTAGCCTCTTGGTTGTTAAGAGCTGCAGCGGGGAAGGGGGGGTTTCAAGCTGGTGGCGGGTGTCTGATGCTCTCAGATTGTTCCTTACAGCTTTGGGGAATAGTCCGAGGTCTTTTATTTTGTGAATTGGTAAAGTCCCGTTTTCAGACTGGTTTTCTCCCTTAGTTAAAATAAACAATGTTTAGGGGCACCTGGGCGGCTCAGTAGGTGAAGCGTCCGACTTCGGCTCAGGTCACGATCTCACGGTTCCTGAGTTCGAGCCCCGTGTCGGGCTGTGTGCCGACAGCTCAGCCTGGAGCCTGCTTTGGGTTCTGTGTCTCCCTCTCTCTGCTCCTCCCCTGCTCACACTCTGTCTGTCTCTCTCTCTCTCTCTCTCTCTCTCAAAAATAAACGTGAAAAAATTTTTTAAATAAACACTGTTTACCTTTTGTGCTACTTGTTGTTCAGTACATCAAAATGACCCATCTAACAAATACTTGGAGTTTTTACACTTTGCAAATTACTGTAAACCATCTGTATTTAATAAAAATCAACTCTGTAAAGATAAATGGTTAGGAAATCACTATAAAAACTGGAAAAACACAACAAACATACTTGTATATGAACATAACTAACATTCTTGGTTACATTTTGGATGATGCTGATTTTTTAAGCGTTCATCACAATATTTCTCATTTTTTTACATAAGCTGAGGTTATGTAAGAACATTTTTGAGCTGTTGAATTTCAGGGAGAATTTGAGGTGTATAAGAACACTAGTAAGAATTTAAAAGGATTTTTTTTTTTTTTTTTTTTTTTTAGATAAATTTGGTCCCCCTAGACCTGTCTTTGCAACTGTTGTAGATTTTAGAATACCTGACTGTCAGGTTCTCTCACTATCCATTTAAATCTGATGAGCACACTCCAACTTTTAAATAGGACCCTAAAGTGTTTGATTTTAATAGCAGTTTTGCATCGGTCACGATTCATACTAATCTTCCATGACCATGGTTTACTGACCCAGAGGTCCTGAGTATCCTCTCACCTCGAACAGAATCCTCTTTATCATCCGCTGCCACTGGTTTTGTGTGAAAGGTGCTTTTCTGTTCGAGAGGTAATGATCTATTTAGTTCTAGCAAAAGCTGGTACTCCTGTTTCAGGTTTTCAGAGTGCGATTCAGAGCTTACAATTCTACATTCCCAGTATTTTAAAAGGAAATGTTAATTGGGCATAAGAAGTTTGTCTTAGAATAATGAGATGTTTGACATGTCCTTTAAAGTGATTACTGGAGATCTTCTTTTTAAGGCTTTATTTTTAGGTAATCTCTACACCCAACGTGGGGCTTGAACTTACAACCCCAAGATCAAGAGTCTGCACACTGCCGACCAGGTGCCCCTTGAAATATTTTTTTATTTTAATATTTATTTTGGGGAGAGCACTAGTGGGGTAGGGGCTGAGAGAGAGGGACAGAAGATCTGGAGCCCGACTCGGGGCTCGAACCCATGAACCACGAGATCATGACCTGACCTGAAGTCAGATGCTCAGCTGACTGAGCTACCCAGGTGCCCCTGAAATCCTCTTAAAGGCGGTATTTTTTTTTTCCACTGAAATTCTCCCCTCCACAAACAAAAGTAGACCTGATCTGGGATCCAGTCCTTTCACCTGGGTAGGGCACATTCGTGATCACCGTAACCGACGTGACAGCATGAACCTTTCACCGTTCACACGCGGCCGGGTGCTGCGGAGACCGAACATCGAGACAAACATTTGAGGACGGGCAGAAGAAGCAGTTGCCCGTTGCCCCTTCCATTTGACAGCAGTAGCCTTGGACAATTTTCTTAACCTATTTGGACCTCAGTTTCCCCATCTGTAGTTTAGAAACCATCCAGGACTTCCGAGGTCCTACTGAGGTTTGTTGGTCTCAGGAGCCTTTTCCAGGACCAGCTGTTCTGGGGTGTGATCTACACACGTGCATTTTTTTTTAAGCTCTGCAGGTGATCCTTCCGTGTAGCCAGGGTGGAGAAACATAATAGAGCAGATGTCTGCACATTATTAGGGTCAAGGCTGGTCAGCTGCCTGTTTTTATAAATAAGGTTCTGTTGTAATACAGCCACGCTCCTTCATCCACGTACTGTCTATGGCTCCGTTTGTGCCGTAACCGTGGAGTCACGTGGTTACGACAGAGGCCACGTAACCCGTAAAAGCAGAAGTACTATCTGGTTCTTTGTGGAAAAAGATTTGATAACCTCCGTCACGGAGGAATATAGAATCTGAAGTCAGGACTGGGTTTAGATTTTGATTTTTTTGCCTCTTGTTTACTGTGTGATGTGGGGTAAGTCGTATCAAGTCTGAGCCTTCCGAGTTTCCTCACGTACAACAGGTATGGCCAAGGTGCCCCCGTTGGAGGGTGCTTGTAGGATGATAAGAGAGAATGTACTGAATGTGCTTCTGTTGAGTCAGGCACGTGATGCTCATGGAATATTCCTCATCTCCTCCCTCACCCCTGCGCGTGCGTGTGTGTGTTTTGTCTACAAGATGAGACTAGCTGCTGAGAGGCTGATTCTCTTCTGTCCTGAATCCTGCAGCCTGCTAGGTTCGGCACGTTAAGGTTTAGTCCTGACTTTCTCCAGCAAGTTGGGCCCGCAGAGATGGTGACTATAGTTGCTACAAAATACCAGTGGAAGAAAGAAGAAAAGCCCCTTCTGAACTCTACGATAATTCCTTGTGGTACTTAAAGGAGCAAAATTCCAAAGCAAGAATGGGCTTTCATTTGATAAACACGTGTCAAACTACCACACCTCCAGCACTAAGCTCAGGTGCTGAGAACGTGGTCGTGAACAAGACGTGGTCATTCCCTGAAGTGGCTTAGACCATAATGGGAAAGACCAATAAGTAGACCATCAATTACAAAACCATGTGACCAGTGCGAAGACGGGTAGCGGTAAACAAAGCACTGTTGGGCAAAAGGGTAGACAGTTAAACTAAGGCTTCGGTTGTTGCGGGGGGGCGGTGGGGGGGGTGTTTGGCAAGACTTCTGTGGGGAATAATATTGGGGCTGGGTATTACAGGACGAAGAGTAAATCGGGCTAAGAACAGTGGTGTTGCAGGGAGGGGAAGATGCTTATGTAAGGAAACGCCCAGAGGTAAAAGAGTAAGATTTGTTTAGGATCTGAAAGAATTTGGGAGTGGGCAGGCTGGGAAGTTCTGGGTGGTGGTGCTGCTGAGAGAGGAGCTAGATAATCTGCGGTTTTGTGCCGCAATTTCCAAAAGTTATGAAGGTCAAATTCCCGTTAAGAACTGTTGGCTAAACATTAGCTATTATTTCAAAGCCCTCTCTTCGAATTCTGCCAAGTTGCGTAATCCATGCGATTTACTCTAAGGTCAAGGATAATGTATGTACCCAGATAAAATGCAGCTCTTGATTTTTCTCACTTGCAAGGGTTTTTCCCCACATTTCTACGTTTTTCTCCATTCTCCATCTCCGTGAAAGCCTCTCCTTTATCCAGTTGCCCATATTGGGGACCCGGGACCTCTCATTTCTCACTGTGGCATCTATTCAGTCGTCAGTAACCAAGCCCGCTATGGTTTTTACCCATTTAATATCTCTGATTGTCCTAGTCCCACCTTGCCTGTTGGAAGACGTCATGGATAGGACTGGGTATGGACCTGCGAGCTGGATCCAGCAATCAGAGGCTCGTCACCCCCTCATCTGTCTTTGGAATGTGCAGTGTGCTGGCCTTCCCAGAAGCTGTCCCAAGGACGTAGCCTTATGGTAGTGCTGTGGGATTGAGGCCGTCTCGAGAAGAGACGTGAACCCAGCTGAGGCCTCTAGAAAAACCCTTAAGATTTGGCAGGCGGGTGCTGAGATCTACTTGTGTCGCAGCCACCCAAGACACACCTTGTCAGCTCATTTCCTTGCTTATTAAACGTGCTGCCTACCCACGTGGAGTGGCTGCCTCTTGCTTGGATCTCTCCTTTAGTCTGTATAGGGGCTGGTTTCAGGTTTCACCCAGGAGTCTCCTGAGGAGCTTGTGAACCAGCAGTCCTTACTGCTACTACTACAAAGAGGGCGTTGACCACGGTCTCCGGATCACCGCCACAGGCCTTCGATTTACAAGGCCCCTCAAGACCCACCTCTTCCGTCTTCCCTGTTACCAATTCTCATTCCCTGGAGAACATCTCGGAGACCAGAGCAGGAGCAGGCAGTTTAAGAGGCCGACGGAGCCGTGAAGCCAAGATACGAGGGTAGCTTGAGCCAAGGTGGCAGCGGGGATGGAGCAAAGTGGGCCGATTCAGGGGTGATTTTGAAAGTAAAATGAATGGGAGTTTCCTTTGAATCCTCTGTGGGGGAATGATGGGGAAGCCCAAGTATTTATAAGAGCCCGAACCGTGGCTTGGGCCGCTAAACGGTTGGTAGTGTTGGTCACGGAGCTAGGGTACGACGCGATGTGCTAAATATTTTCTACTTGACTTTTCTGGTTCGCTCGTTATGCTTCTTAGTCCCGTTGTCTACCCTGAGAGGCTGACCTTTATAGACTGCATCCACTTGGCTCCCTTATTGTCATCAGTGTTTGGCCGGTTAGAGACTCTGGCAGGAGATCGTTGGTCAGAGGGACTGAGAAGTTGGACGTTATTCGTCTAGCACTTCCTTTTTGCCCACAGTTTATTTACTGACTTCATTCCTAACCTAAGATCCGGTTCTTCTAGGGTAGTTTGCTTTTCAGCTGTAGTTTTCTCAAGATTACAGCTGTGACTTTTTCTTCTGTCCCCTTTAGGCCTAAGAGGGGCAGTATCTTCTCAAAAATGCTGGCGTTGGGTGCCTCAAGATCCCTTGTTGGTTTCCATAAGCCTGAATACACTCTTTGTAAAGGATCTTTTCTAATCACCCCTTCCTTAGAGGCCATCTCTAACTGCTGGGACTTAGAGTGGGGAGTTTGAGGAGCCTTCCAGCACAGAAAGCATGAAAATGTCTTGTTTATAAGAGCAGTTTATTCTTGTTGCATTGCTTTTGCACTAGCTTTTCATTAAGCACCCTTTTATGGAATTAAGATTTGTGAGTCATCATGATAACCTTTAAAGGGGAATAACTTAAAGATGAATAATGCATACTCTTTGTCTTAAGGAGTTTATAGTCGAGTGGAAAATTGGACACGTAAAAAACTCGGTATGAAATGGCACGGGGGAGGGAGGGCACCTGGCTGGCTCAGTCCGTAGATCATGCTGCTCTTGATCTGGGGTCGTGAGCTCAAGACCCATGTTGAGGGGTTAGAGATGACTTTAAAAAAAATGGCACATGGGATAAGTAACCGAACCAAAATCTGAACCTACGACCATCTCACTTGAAAATGCGGTCAGTATTTTGTAAATACCTTTTTTTTTTTTTCTTTACACACAGTGTCCCCAGAGTGAGTGAATGAATGAATCCCTCGTGGCACCCTGAGGGGATTTACTTGCTCAGTAAACCTTTTCTGATTGCCTAACTGTACTGAATATTCTGCTAGGTGTAGGGGACTTAAATGGATCCATGGTTTTGAGGAAGTTACAACTGTGGCATTAGGTAAGTGTAAAACCTTTTGATGGTCCGTGAAAGGAAAAGGACTAGTAAGTAGGTTGTCTATGATCACATGGCTGGTAAAGAGCAGAACTGGGCTTTGAGCTCCCATTTGACTCAAAAAAAACAAAACAAAATCAGTTGATGAAATTCCTAAGGGCAAAGGAGAGAACAGTTCAGGAAAGAAGACTCAGGGAGCATGGAACCTTTAGGATTAAGGATAAATGGTAGAAGCATCGCGTGCCAAAGTGGAGGACGAAGGCAGCGTGCGGACGAAAGCGAAAGGCATTAGGTACTGGGAGTCCAATGAGGTGTGCTTCTTTCTTAGATTTACTTCCCGATTCACAGCACGTTCTATTTTAAGCAAATTCTTATGTAACACAGTAGCCCCCACCCCCTCTTCCTACTGTGCAAACTGTAGGAGAAGAAAAGAAATGACTGGTCTCTGCTTTGAAGGATTTTTGTGGGGGATAAAGGAAAACCACCTACATAAGCTAATCGCCATGGGAATGTCAGAGATGGCTGGAGATGGAGAGATGTTTACGTTTTGCAGGGGAAGAGGAAAAGAAGGCTGATCCAGGTAGAGAAATAGTGACCCGAGGGCCAGAGGCTGGGAGGTTTGTGACTTGTTGGGCTAATAGCCCCTAATTCCATCATCTTGTCCTCCAGCTTTAACCTCCATGACACGTATCCAGGCGAGATATTTACAACTGTGCAAAAAACCTTAAAGTTAATTTTATAGAGGTCAAATGAGTAGATGAACAGAATTAAATTAGGCAGGAGATTAAGGGTTGAGACTATGGTGTACTAATGAAGATTGGAGTTTAAAATTAGATCATGTCCTGTGGGGCAATGAGAGAAGAGGCCAGGTTCCCTAATTGAAAGTGCTATGTATAGCGGCCTATAGGCAGCAAAGTAGATTCCACAATGGAGATGTTCGAATAGCTTTGCTTATGTTAGGTGGTGATTGCCCAAACCTGTCTGGGGAAGTAGTTCACAGGTTCCAGCTCTTTCCAAAAGAAAAAAAAAAAAAAAAAACTGAATAAAACTTCGCATGCAAGCATTATAACAACTACTTAAAAGTAAGCTCAGACCAAGCTTTTTATTTGTTTTCCAAGCTAACTTTTTTAACAGCATGTAGTCTTCTGATAAATTGTATTATATAACTTGATGTTCTATGTGGACTAGAATTAGGTTTGTTTTCTGATCTCTGAAGGTCAGTAAAATAGAGGTAGTATATTTTTAATCTGAAGTAAAGTAGTTGGGGATGGCTGAACTGCAAGCTGGGTAGGACAGAACATCATAATGAGAGATGCATTATAGTCTGTCAAGAGAGATTTGTGATGGGAAATGGTTAGTGCAAAGGCAGGTTTTGTTGATTGAATGCTTTTAAAATAAGGAGTCTTACAACTGTTAGTAATGCAAGTGGCCTTCACCAGGCTGTTGCTCTGCAATTGTCACGAACATGAATAATGCTGTCTGGCGATCACTATACCATCTAGGGCTCCGTTACCACGCGATTCTGGCGAAGACCACTTTTAAACCCTGTGGAGAGTGCTTGTGATATCCTGATTTGAAATGTGAATTAAATGTAATTTGATTTTTGTTGATTCCTTTAACGGAGTCTCCTAAAGAATGAAACCTGCCACCTTTGTGCACGTGTGTGTGTGTGTGTGTATTTCGGGGGTAGAATTTAGTGATTCGTCCCTTACGTGCAACACCCAGTGCTCATGACAAATGCCCTCCTTCTAAACATGTTGAGGTTACAAATGAGTCGTGGTGAATGGAATTAATGAAATAGCTGCATCTGAAGAGGTGACTCTGTCTGTTCTCAAGTAGGTGCTAGGAGTCAGGCACTCCGATTTTCACATAGGTAATTATAACCTCATGAAAAGGGTTTAATTATCTCATTTGACCGATGATGAAGCTGGTTGAGAAAGTAAAGTGATTTGTTCAGGGTCACACAGCGGTGAAGCTAAAGGTGAACCTTGCTCTTCCATATCCTCTGTGTTCCTTAAAATCGCTAGGACCACTGTGCGTTGAGAAGAAATGAAGGCCAGATTATATCCAGTTAGGACCTATCAATCCAGCATAAGGGATTACATTTAGAAAGTAGAAAGGAAATCTATGTAATTTGTTTACAGTACCTCTGCTTCCTTCATTGAGTTGCTTAATAATACTAAAGTTTCCAATGTAGGGACCAAATTCAGGGCAATTAGAAGGTAAGGATTTCAGGGTGCCACATACTTAATGTGACATCCATGTGGTCAGCACTTACCAGATGTGTCTGTCACAGAGTTGGCTATTGAGTTCACAGGCACATGTTACCTCACTTAAGAGTTTAAGAACAGGGGTGCCTGGGTGGTTCGGTCGGTTAAAGCATCTGACTCTTGATTTTTGGCTCCGGTCATGATCTTGCAGTTCGTGAGTTCGAGTCCCACATCAAGCTCTGTGCTGACGGCTCCCTCTCTCTGCCCTTCCCGTGTGCTCTCACCCGCTCTCAAAATAAAGAGTTTAAGAATAAAATCATAAAATGTACACATTATAAAATCTATCTTCTAGGTTTTTAAAAATGTAAAACATTCTTTGGCCATAGTAATGCAGAATCCCAAAGTTTGGCCATTGGGCTGTAGTTTGTTTACTCCTGCTCTTGGTTCATGGAAAGAGTTCAAGGCAAGAAACTCCAACGTCTCGTAAATTTGGTTACATCTAGATAAAGAATTTCTATTTATCTAAAAGCCACCACAAACTTGGAGAACTAAAACTAAACCACAAACTTGGAGAAGATCTATACAACACAAAACTGATACGGGATAAATATCCAGAATATACAGACTTTCAGTGTCTCCATAACAAAAGCCAAGGGATGTGGAACATCATGACTCAAATGGCTGGTGACAATATGAATTGATACAACTTTGGAAAATTCTTTGGTGTTACGTATTGAAGACGAGCACATTCTATATGCTCTGGATTCCGTGTGTGCACGTGCGCATATACATACATGTATGTATATGATATAAAATTTCCCAAAAAGCCCTTGTGCAGGTGCTTCCAGAGACCCATAGAGAATGTTCAAAACAAGTTATTTGTAAAAGCATGCGACGTGAAACAAGACAGATGTTTAGTAATAACTAGAATGGGTAAGTACTTGTGTGGGATGCTTACATAACAGACAATGAACTATATAGCTTAATGCATCAGTATGAATGTATCTGAAAATATTGAGGGGAAAATTAAGAAATGCAAGAATATATTTAGTATGGCATAGTTTCTAGAAAAGTAAAACAACTAAGAAATATTTTAGCAATACAGAACATTTAGAGCAATTAACACAAAATCTAGGATAACTAAGGAAGGAAGGTTATGTGATCTAGTTGGGTACTTCAAAGGTCCTAGTAATACTTGAAAAAAAATTATTTTTGAGAGACAGCAAGAGAAGGGCAGGGAGAGAGAATCCCAAGAAGGCTCTGCATTGACAGTGCAGAGCCTGACGCGGGGCTCGAACTCCTGAACCGTGAGATTGTGACCTGAGCTGGCATCAAGAGTCTGAAGACGCTTAACTGACTGAGCCGTCCAGGTACCCCACTAGTGGTACTTCTTAGTGGACTGATTTTATTTTTGGACCTGAGGTGTGCAGAGTTAAATCATTACTTCCTGAAAAATTCTCATTGACCCATGTGTGCATGGTTCGATCTATGAATTGCATATGAATAAATACTTATGAAGCCCTCATTCAACATAAGAGGCAGAAGAATTTTGATCATAACATCTCGTATTGTGTGCCCTATCCTATCCTCCTGCCTGTGCCTTTAGATCAACCTATTTACAGTGTTTACGTGCATGTGCATATACATACACATATAGGCAGAATATGTTCAATCGTATATTCTATAATGACAGTTTTTACTTTCTAAATGGAGACTTGTGCTGGGACTCACATTTTTTTCTTCCGTACCATGCTGCTAATACCCTCTATCCTTTTGCTAAGGGTTTTCATGTTAGATGAGGTGACACTTCGTTCACTTTTGATCACTCTTTAATAATCCATTCGGGATTAAATCGTAGTTTATTTTCCTGTGGGGCAAACGTTTTCCCATTTTTCTTCCTTCCACCCTATTTAAAGTCTACATGTGTTACATAGGCTTATAGATGTATTTAGTAAATTTTCAAAGCAGGCCGTATAATATTTAAGGTCATTATAAGGTGTTTTGCATATTAAGTGACAAGTTTCAGGGTATTTAATGGGTGTACTGATTTACATATGGAAAAATAATAAATGGAGAAAGCTGCACATCCAGAAGAATACACCAAGGGCTAGTGGAAGTAAAACAGTAATACTATTTGAGAAACCCACAGGATGTGCATAGAAGGGTGTCTGATGGGTAGTTGGGTTGATTTAGGACTTATATATACACTGTCCCCGCAACCAGCGGAATGGACGTGCTCATGCTTGGAAAGTGTAGTGTGGGCAGAGGACCTCGGTGTGAAACTCTAGACCAACTGGCATTTTTCTTAAGTTTGTTCATTTCGAGAGAGCGGGAGCAGGGGAAGGGCAGAGAAAGAGGGAGGGAGAGAATCCCAAGCAGGCTCCACACTGTCCGTGCAGAGCCTGATGTGGGGCTTGAGCCCATGAACCACGTGATCATGACCTGAGCCAAAAATCAAGAGTCGGAGGCTTAACCGACTAAGCCACCCAGGCGCCCCTACAGAAACTAGCATTTGAAGAGTAGATTGTAGGAGTGAATCTGGCAACAAAGATTAAGAAATAACTCCCACAGAAGTTGGCAGAAAATCTGGAGTGTTTGTGACTGTGGACGTATTTTTGGTGGTGGCGGGTAGCAGCAGACTTGTTAATGCAATACACGTGTGTGCATACGTGATCAGGCTGTAGGAAGCCTGGAGCCAACTTTGCGTCTCTTTGGAGGTAATCGTTTTTTGTTTTTTTATTATTATTTTTACTAGGTGACTAGAAGCCTCGTTATACTTAAAATTCACAAATTGAGCCATGCTATGTGTAGGTGTTCATCTGTTTTGATTTTGCCCTTTGAATTTGTAACGCTGAAGTCTTCATTCAAGAAAGCTCTCTTGCAATGTTTGCATACCGCTTCTGTTATGATTGTTCTAGTGTCTTCTACGGAAACCTGTTGAGAAACCGCGCACGGGCCGCTAGATGGAGTTTCTGCAGTAATTGTTTTGTTCTTTGTTCTGCTGCTGCTGCTGCTGAAGCTTATGTGCTGGTATTTTGGTTTCCTGCAGAGAGGGTTTGCTTGTTTTGATGAAAGGTGTTAATGACTCACGTGATTTCGTTTTCAGGAATAAGTGTTTTTCACAAGTATGCTCTTATTCCTCCTCAGTGCTACAGCATCGTTTTTCTAATTCTTTCCTAGTGAATTTCCTCAGGGCGGCTTCCTAGGTCCCTCTCCCTGCTCACTTCATTCTCTTCTCAAGCATTCCATCCACGCCTGATTTCTCAGTGTAGATCACCTATCTGCTTTCCTTTATGCTTTATAGTTCCGTATTCTGTGATTATTTGGATTTTGTCAGTGTTAAAGTGACCCTTTGTGAATTTCGCTTAGCAGGAATCTTTCAGTACGAGACAGGTCAATGCCACTGTTTAGTTTTTTTTTTTTTTTTTAAACCTCTAGTGCTGGGGCATGCTTCCTTGACTCCCTATTCCACTGCCTGGTCCACCAGATACTGGAATGGGGGTGCAGGCAGCCTCATTTAGCTCGTCACCTTAATTGCTCAGAGTCCTTACACCGTATGTTTTCCCACATGCTTCTCATGGTCTTTCCAAATACATTTATGTTATGAAACCTAAGCGAGCGTTAAGATTTGCCACTATTTTAGTTGAGTCGAGCCTTTGACTTGCTGTTTCCTTCCTGTACAGATGATGTATGTGGCCCTCACACAATCACTGCGTCTCCTATTCCATGGCCTGTGAAGGTGTTCATTAGTTTTACAGGCTTTATAGGAAAGAGAAACGCTAGAGCAGGGAGCAGCTTAGTTTGAAGATTGAGCTCTGAACTATGAAAGGCAAAAGGCATCCTCTCAACAGATGAGATGGACAGAGTAAGCAGGGAGGTAAGTTCATCTATAAACGAACACACTCTGATAGAGTTGTCTAGAGGAGAATACTATTAAGGTGGTGTTATGGAAGAAGGTATTGGTAAGTAATGAGTAGTTTTAATGTCTTTAACTCCCTGTGACCTATGATTTGAGGGAAATCTTGGTTCATTAAACCATTACGCCATTCATCTCTGACTTGGGATGTGAGGCATGGAATAACAAGGCTTATATAAATGAGTGTGTCTGAATGGGCTCTTTCTTAACTATCTGACATTTGGGAGACAAATCGTTTCCCCAGCGCTCCTTGAGCACACCTTATTTCCTTTCTAGAGCTCCTAAATCAAAAGAGGATCAACATATCCTATTTCATTATACTGTGTTAATGTTAACTGCATGTAACAGGCAAGCAATTTTATGCTGCGTACTGCCTACCCTACTGTCAGGCACAAATGGAGCTCTCATGAACCACTGCGGACTTTTTTTAATTTGCAAAATATTAGCTAATGGAATCATGGGATCGTAAAACAGAAAGGACCATAGGCAGCACATCGGCTCCGGCTATATCTCTTTGGGCAGCTTTAAGAGGGATCTGTCCATATTTTGCTTCAAGTACTCTAGGAATAAACGGTAGAAGTGGTTCCTTTCCCCAGGGCTTCTGTGCTTACATAGCATGTTTTTATTAGATCTTGAAATGTTCAGTTCCCCCCCCCCCCCCTTACACCTTAAAACAACGTCCTCTGTTTTAGTTACTGGGAATCTACAGAAGCGTACGTTATCCTATATTAACTTTTCATAGTCCGGCATACCATCAGATTCTTTAAGAACTCCTCACGGAGCCCATTATCCACCCCTTCGGTTATTTTTATTGCTGTCTTTGGGACACGTTCCTATTTTTCTGTAGACTGCTTTGGTAAAAGAGACAAGAGCTTTGGAATCGAAGACAGGTCTTCGGGAAAGTTATGACCTTCACGTTAGCTGTGTACCATTGAGGAAGGTTCTTAACCTGAGCCTCAGTTTTCATATCTTTAAAATCAGCACCCACTTACTGAACTTCGAATCCTAAGTATTTTCAATCCACTTAAAGCCACTTAACCCCCAGAAGGAAACTCTTGCATCTACTTTAGAAGCAATACAGAGTTCGTCACTCTCCAATCCCAAGAGTCTCTAAGTGATCTGTCAGAGTCGGTATAGCTGTCTTGAGTAAGGAAAACACATGATGGAGGGTCCAGTGTTGTTTGTAATTCCCGGGCTTCTGTCGACTGCTATTTTTAGCAGTGTCTCTCTCATCACCTGTTGATAAGCTCCGAAGAAGGATGGTTGGCATCTTGACAACCTGGTGTCTTAATACAGAAGGTCCATCAAGATCTGAAGGACACAGGAAAACATTCGGGAATCTCAAGCATAGCGACGGGGACCGTTCGTTCCAGAGGTGAATGCATACGGGTGCGGCTTTTCTAGATTCACAAGCCGAGCATCCTCAGGGGCCTTGAGCACCAAGAGGCTGTGTCCTGGAAGACTTTGGCTTCAAGTCCTTCCCATGACCTCTTGGATTCCTGCTGCTTGCTGTGCTGCAATATGAACATGAATTCGTAGTGTCTCCGCTCCCACGCTCCCCTGGCCTTGCCAGCTTTTCTGTGGCTGCTGGTTTCAGTGAATGTGAACGGCACCAAAAATAAAACTAATTATTACCAAGGATCAGAGAAGCCGAGAGACCCAGATAAAGGAGAGGAGAGAAACTTTCCTCCAGTATAATGGCAGTAAAAAGAACAAAACAGACAGGGCTATCGTTTTGAGGTAAACCTAGATCTTACGAAAAAACAAAGGGGCCCGGGAGAAACGAGATGTTCCATTTAGCAAGATTCCTGTTGATTAATCCTTATACGTGTTGAGGACTTTACATTGCTTTAAACGCTTTGGTAGTCAAAATCTAACTTTACACTCGTGATCTCCCTCCTTGTGGGTCAAGCAGAATTGCACAGATCTTTTTTGGATTTATAGACTCAGGTGCAGAGTTAGGTGATCTTCCTAATATTTTGAAGGTAGTTATTATCCATGTGATTTGAGCAACTTTGACCTGCAGAAGGTGTGTGTATGTTACACATAAAAAGTACTGATGGGCGCCTGGGTGGCCCAGTCGGTGAAGTGTCTGACTTCTGGTTTCAGCTCAGGTTGTGATCTCTCCCAGTTGGTGAGATCGAGCCCTGCATCAGGCTCTGTGCTGGGGGGTGTGGAGCCTGCTTGGGATTTCGTCTCTGCCCTTCCCCTCCCCTGGTGAGACACACACACACACACACACACTCCCTCCCTCTCCTGCTCCCTCCCCCTCCGAATAAACAAACTTAAAAAAGTACTGATGGTAAAACATTTCTTTCTATAATTTGACTCTTGGGACCCAATGGGCTAGGTGTGGAGGATGGGGAGGAATATCCTGGCAAAATTCACAAGGAAGGGAAATAGACTGAGATGGAGTGAAACTTTTTCGTTGGACAGAAGACCAGTATTTGCATGCATGAAATGAAGTTTATCATAGTACTTGACCTCCCGTAGTTGTGAGGATTAAACGAATTAATAGATGGGCCTAGAAGGGTGGCTGGCTATAGGAGAGATTCATTAGCTGCAGTATTTGTGATTGGTCTTGTCTGGCACCTAGGTTTTTATACCTCCTTTAAAACCACTGGGCTTTCGTGAATCGAGCGCTGTTGTGTATGTTGCTGTGGTACAAAGCCAGGAGCCGTACGGTCTAATTTTTGTACTAATTCTAGATAAGTCAGCAAAAAATGTATTTTCTCAGCATTAACCGTTGGAGTCATCATAGCAGGGAAACTGGGTTCTGAAGTTAGGCTTACGGCACCTGGTAGTGCTGAAGATTAAATGCACGATGTGTGAACATATTTAGCGCCATGCCAGGAATGTACTAGGGGCTCACTAAGCAGTAGTGTCATTTCCTGCTGTAAATCCTGGTCTCTGCTCAGCCAGCAGCCTGTTCTCGTATCGAAAGTTGTAATTTAGGGGCGCCTGGGTGGCTCGGTTGAGCCGCCGACTCTTGATTTCAGCTCAGGTCATGGTCCCAGGGTTGTGGGATGCAGCCCCGTGTCGGGCTCTGTGCTGAGCACAGAACCTACTTAAGATTCTCTCCCTCTCCCTCTGCCCCTTTCCCCTGCTTTTTGCTCGCTCTCTTAAAAAAAAAAAAAAAAAAAAAAGGTCCTGATTTGTACACTTGATAGTTACTTAATCATGCAGTGTACTATAGGGGAGGAAAACTTTTCTTGGCTCTTGATGAGCTGGTCTAACTATTTAGTTGACAGAACACAGATTAATGGGAGAAGGAAATCAAACCAATTTAATTGCACATATATGGGAGCCCACAGAAACAGGGGCTCAGAGGAGACCAAAGGAGGCAGCATTTTACATCTTTAAGCAAAGAAACAAATATTTGTGAAGAATTGGCAGAAGGGATTTGGGCTTGGGGTAGCTGCAAGTATAAAGCCCTGACAGGTTTTTTTGTTTTGTTTTGTTTTGTTTTTTGGTAAATGCAAGTGCCTGACTTCTGCTTTCATGCCCAGGTGTCCACTTCAAGGACGGCGGTCCCCAGGAAACACACTGCCAGGCACAAAACTAGATCAAGAGTGCGGCTGCCTCCACCGACCCAGGCTCCTTTGCTTTAGGGCTCTTGGTCGATGTCAGTAACTAACGATTTGGACTGCCAGTCTCTTGTTCTTCCCGTGTTTTACATTCACCAATAAAGAGGGGGGTCCTGAAACCCTAGGCCCCCACCTTCAACTCCAATAGAAGCCAGACCCAGGCTCACATGCCTCTCTTTGCCTGTGATCTTGCCGTGTGGCCGTAGGTGTGCTGTGTAATTTTCAGGTCTTGTAAGTAAGAAACTTCTGTTTTTCACATTTCCTGATGGTTGTTGCTGAAGGACACGTTGTAATCATAATCAAAAGGGTTGAGGGGCGCGTGGGTGGCTCCCTTGGTTAAGCTTCTGACTCTTGATTTTGGCTCAGGTCGTGATCTCACGACTCGTGTTCGAGGTCCGTGTCAGGCTCTTGTGCTGACAGTGTGGAGCCTGCTTGCAATTCTCTCTCTCTCTCTCTCTCTCTCTCTCTCTCTCTCTCTCTCTCTCTCCCCCCCCCCTCTCTCCCCCCCCTCTCCCCCTCCCTCTCTCTCTCCCCCTCCCTCTCTCTCTCCCCCTCCCTCTCTCTCTCCCCCTCTCCCCCTCTCCCCCTCTCCCCCCTCCCCCCTCCCCCCTCCTCTCCCTCTCTTTCTGCTCCTCCTCTTTTTCTGCCCTCTCGCCACCCCCCCCCCCAAAAAAAAGAGGGACGCCTGGGTGGCTCAGTTGGTTGAGCATTCGACTTCAGCTGAGGTCACGATCTCATGGTTTGTGGGTTCAAGCCCCACGTCGGCCTCACTGCATCAGTACAGAGACCGCTTCAGATTCTCTGACTCCCCCCTCTGTCTGCCCCTTCCCCGCTCATGCTCTCTCTCTCCCCCTCTCTCAAATATAAACAAACAAAAATCACAAAGGTTGGTCCAGTTGTAGCAATGGTTTGCAAAGGGGAGATGTCTGTGGGAGGGTCACTGGTTCCGAGGTGGGTGTCCCCAGGCATTTCTGGCAGATAGCGTTAGTATCAATAGGCTGAGACTGGCACAAAACCGTAGCAAATGAATGAAGAAATCCTGCTTTATATAGCCTTCTTGGCCCTGAACTCCCTGTCTGGCTATAAGGATGTCTTCTCCATTCCGGGTGCAGGGAGAGTATCCTTCCCGTGTGGAATTTCCGGCATTCAGGGGCTCTAAAGAGGGTCAGAGCGTTCCCTGTTGCACTGGCTGTTAAGTAACGGATTCAAAATAACGAATGTGGCCTCTCTTGGGGGAGGCCTGCCCTGAGTCCCATCGGTACTGTGTGTTCACGTGATAAAGGATAGTAGATATTCCGGGAGTTTGTAAATGTCTGGGGAGGCATCTTGTCGGAGTTGAGTCTTGAGGGATAGATGAATAGTAAATGAGGCAGTGAAGGCTTGAAGGCATTCTGTTGTTTCTTTCCTCCTATGGAAGGTAGGTTTAGCATTGAATTTTGTGTTCTTCTTGAAATACACAGTCTACCTTATGAAAAATCGTCGTTTTGTTCACTGAGTAAATCCGAGAAGGATCCCTGGATGAGTGGATATTTACAGGTGAATGCAGTCGAAGGAGGCCACACATATTCTAATGTCAACGTTTGTGTCCAGCCTCACCTCGTTCCTTCCTGGACACCTGGCTCTCTACAGAGCACAGTTGTATTTAATCTGTCCGAAAGTACCCTTGGCTTGTTTTTTTTTTTTTTTTTTTGGCCTTTGAACCAGCTGTTGCATTCATTTGTAATTTCCCACTCCTACTTTTCTCTAGAACCCAATCCTACCCATTATTTTTTAATGTTTAGTATTTATTTTTGATAGAGACCGAGCGTGAGCAGGGGAGGTACAGAGAGAGGGAGGCACAGAATCCGAAGCAGGCTCCAGGCTCTGAGCTGTCAGCACAGAGCCCAAGGTGGGGCTCGAACCCATGAACCGTGAGATCGTGACCGGAGCCGAAGTCAGACGCTTAACCAACTGAGCCACTCAGGTGCTCCTGCCTACCCGTTCTTTGAAACAGATTTGTGGCTCGCCGTTTCCAGAAGTTCACGGCTGCTGTGGACTTAGCCAGAACAGGTGCCACTTAACCATGCTGCCGAATGAACTGTCCCCCATACCGACTTTGCTATTTTCCTGTGAATATCTTCTCTCAGTTTTCTTAGGGTTAAGCATTATATTACCACCTTTGTATCACCCAGAGCACCGACGTGATCGCGGCACTGCAAGTATCCCAAGAACAACACTTACTGCTGCTTATGTTCTGTGACCTTACTTAAATGAACTCCTTTAATTTTCCCTGTGCCCTAGGATAATTTCAGAATATCTATTTCATAAGGTTGCTGTGAGAATTAAACGAGTTAATTCCTATGAAAGTGCTTAGAAAGAATGCGGCACATAGAAAATGCTCGGTAAGTTTAAGCATTAATTAACATAGTCCAAATTTTACAGTTATGAATGCTGAGACTCCGGCAGGCTAAGTAGCTGGCCACAAAGTTTCCTAGCTTGTAAACGGCACAGTCCATATTCCAACTCCAGCACGTGTTCTCCTCAACGTGAACTACTACTTCTCTTGATATTATTTTGATGTCTGGTCATTTTAAATTCAGCCCAGAAAGAGCTCTAGGCAATTTATGGTTAATTGCTGCTAGAGCTGTGGGCTTTCTAGGTTACTGATTTGTGAGCAGCATTTAATGTTGACCGCGTTTCCCATTAAAACCTATTTAAATTAAGGCGAAATGCGTGGACACCAAGTCACAAATGGAAACCATGATTAGTTTGTGTGAAAATTGTAAAACGTAAAACAAATGACACCTAGGGGGTAAACAGACTTTAAGATGAACTCCAGTGATGGCCGTCCTGGTGTGCACACCCTTGCAGAAAACCTCTCATTAGAGTTTGAGTGGGACTTGTGCTTGCTTCTAACCAAGAGAATGTGGTAAGGATGATGGGATGTTTTTCCTGCGATTGCATAGCGTTACAGAAGACTCTTGCAAACTGACTCTATTTTGTACTACCGTTGACCTTGACCAAAGAAGACGCCATGTTGTTAACTGCTTGTGAAAATGGCCGTGTGGCAGGGAACTGTCGGGAGACCTTAGGAGCTGAGGGCCGAGAGGACCTCTAGCCATATAGAAATGAACTTGGCCGCCAGTCTGAGAGTGCTTACAGATGGATTCTTCGTTGCACTTCCAGATAAGAATGCAGCCCAGCTGAGATGGTCCTCGTAGCTGGTGAGCCTGAAGCAGAGAACGTAGCTCCCCCCCGATGAAGACTCCTGCCAAACTCAAACTGTGAGGTAACAAATATGTGTTTTAAGTCATTACGCTCATGGTGATTGATTCCGTAGCAATATATAGCTGATCCATGTAGTGATGGTGAAGATTCCAGGACGGTAAACTCCTTTGCCAGGAATTGAAATCACTAAAACAGTTTAGAGTGTGTCTTTAGGAAGCTTGCAGTTGTCCACACTCTCTGACTTGGGAATGTTGCTCCTAAATATTTGTTGTGAACGATCAGGTGTGCTTGGTATTCTCTGTAATGGGAGACAGTGGTGTAAAAAAAAAAAAAAAAAATGGAGCGAATAAGGTTTTTCCCAAATAGGGGTTACTTAAATAATGGTGCAAGTTTGTGGACTTTTCACACAGCTATAAAAAGTGATTGGGTAGAAGTATTTGTATCGATGTTGACGTGTTCATGGTACACAGTAGAAAGTTGACACAACAGTACGTATAGTGGGATTCCGTTTTTGTAAACGTGTGTGGTAGGGTAGCTGTTCTTCCTTTGTGTGGTCTTTCCCTAATTGCCACCGTTAACATTCTGTCCTCTAGTAGGCTGCCGGGAGACCAATGTGTACGTCTGGCTGCATGTGCTTTCCGAGGCAGCGATACAGGGGGCATGCACCCATATTCTGGATCCACACTGGTCCGATGGCGGTGATTTCTGTGAATAATACAAGATGGCAGGGTTTGCACTTAAACCTAGATCTTCCTGGATCCAGGGTTCGTATTCACAGTCCAGAGTTCATCGTCTCCGCCACTCTGCTGTGCTGGCCAGTTGAATATACCTACAGAATAGTTGTCAATTCCATTCTTTTTCCATTGACACTGCTTCAGTCTGCATTCTTCTCCTTTTCATAGATGGTGCTAAAGTGTGGAGATAATTTTTCTGGCTCTGGTCTTCACTACTTCCAGTTTTTTTCTTTTTTTTTTTGTTTGGTTTTTGTTTATTTTTGAAAGAGAGAGAGAGAGAGAGTATGTGTGTGTGTGTGTGTGTGTGTGTGTGTGTGTGTGTGTGTGTGTGTGAAGGGCAGAGAGACAGAGAGAAAGAGAATCACAAGCAGGCTCTGTGCTGTCAGCACAGAGCCAGATGCCGGGCTCGAACCCATGAACCATGAGATCATGACCCTAGTTGGACACTTAACCGACTCAGCCTCCGAGGCCCCCCACTACTTCTGATTTTGCAGTGGCACTGTCGATGGAATCTTCCTGAAACGTTGCTGTGCTAATGTGTCTATTCTGTGTAAAATGGGGAGGAAAGAGTGGTAGCCATCCACTAAATTACTATCTTGTGCCACAGGCTCTGCGAGGTGCTTTACCCATGAAAATAAAGAGAAACAAGGACAGGAGGTAACTTCAGTGGTGAATTGATGGGTAATGATGAGCCCTAATCAGTGGCTCCCCTTTACCCAGGCCTCTTTACAACATGACTTTAAAACTTCACCTGTGGGGGAGGAAACTAATTCTCCTTCAGGACTCTTGGCTGAGAATCCCCTGTGGTAAAAGGTGGGTTAATTAGGAGGGAAACAGAAGTCTAATAACATGTATACCTCCTGTATCAGTGGGGGAGACAGACTCTGGAAAACTGAGCAATTCCCCAAAATGGCCCAAGCCGCCATCTTCAATAGCCTCTTCGGTTAAAGGTTATCGGGAAAAGCATGGTAAACAAGGGGAAGATCCTTATACAGATTGAACTTTGGGGGCCTTGTCTATTGATAAGACTTTCTAGAGATTAGAGTCCTCTTTCTTTTCCTGGTACAGAGGAGGAAACTCAACGGACTCAACGGATGCTCAACGGACTGAGCCACCCAGGCGCCCCTGTGTCTGCTGTTTCTTAAACATAACGAGCTCTGGGGCGCCTGGGTGGCTCGGTCCGTTAAGCGTCCGACTTCGGCTCAGGTCATGATCTCATGGTCCGTGAGTTCGAGCCCCGCATCGGGCTCTGTGCTGACGGCTCGGAGCCTGGAGCCTGCTTCGGATTCTGTGTCTCCCTCTCTCTCTGCTCCTCCCCTGCTCATGCTCGGTCTCTCTCTGTCTCAAAAATAAATAAACGTTAAAAAAAAAAAATCAGCTCCTGGGGCGCCAGAGCAGCTCGGTTGGTTAAGTGTCTGACTCATGATTTCAGCTCAGGTCATGATCTCATGGTTCATAAGATCGAGCCCCGAGTCGGGCTCTGAGCTGACAGTGTGGAGCCTGCTTGGATCCTCGTTCTACCTCTTTCTCTGCCCCTCCCCTGCTCGTGCTTGCGCCATCTCTCAAAAAAATAAAACAACTTAAACAACTTAAAAAAAAAAAAAAAAAAAAAAGGCAAGATAATCCTTAGGCCTAAGAGGCTTATTTTGGAGTGGCAAATTCCGTTTCTCTTCACATCCATCAAGAGGTAATCCTCCCTACTCCTTAGATGTGGGGTGGACTTGTGGCTTATTTTGACGAATAGAATGTGGCAGATTTAATGCTGTGTCAGTTACAAGCCCTAGGTCTCAAGTGTCCTCAAGTGCTTCTACTCTTTCTTCTGGAATCCCGTTCTTGTCACACGAACAAGGTTCGGCTAGCCTCCTAGGCGATGTGAGACCACACGAGGCAGAGCTGAGTCAGCCCATTTGCCCTAATTGTAGCACCAGAGACTGGAGAGAAAGCACAGATTGGCAAAACTGCTTACGTGACCCACATCTGGCCACAGATCCACGAGGCAGCCTGGCCAAGATCCGAAGAAACATCCAGCTAAGCCAGGCTGCAGAATTGAATTAAATAGCTGGTTGTCCTTTTAAGCCGCTGTGTTTTTCATAACTTCCTGTTGTCTACAAATGACCAAACTCCTTCCCGTGAAATAGGATGTCTTCCACATTTTTGCCACGATCGAGGTTTAAAGCCTCAATTCGAGTCCCCCTACCCTCCCATCCCCAACACTTTAAGCCAGTGTCCCTGCAGTGTGGTCCAGGGACCAATCTAGATCTACTGAATCAAAAATGTTGGGCAAAAAATTAAGCTAAGAAGATCTTAAAAGTTTCTCAAGCTGTATCCCAGTGCTGTTGAAACCGAATCTTTAGAAGTGGGACCTAAGAATTTTAGTTTCATTTAACTCCAGAGGAGATTCTCCTGGGTCTGATTCTTGTACTGCATATGGAGAATCAATGTCCTAATCTCCTGTCATGCTCTTCGCCAAGCATGCTGAGTTCTCCTAGGTCTTTGATCGTGATGTCGTACTCTGGGAATGTTCCGTCCGTGCTTCCCTACCTGGTGAACTCCTTGCTGAAGTCTGATTGCCAGTGTTTCCTTCTGTACCTTCCGTCGACACTCTGAAACTACATTGAATTAATTCTTCATCTGTGCCCTCCTGGGTCTATGTGCACAGAGGGTATAGCAGCCTTCACATTTTTAAAACTTGTTTACACATTTGACTTCCCTTCGTTACTGCCATTCTCCCAGGTAGAAACCTTGATCTTTTTTTTTTTTTTTTTTTTTTTTTTTTTTTTTTATACCACCAGAGCTGCCTTAGCTCCTGGTAGGTATTCAATAAATGTTCCTCAGGTCGAATTAAATTGACATTATTCCTAAGGGTTTTCTTTAAATGGCCGTTCACTGTTTTACTTGAAAAGTTGTGAATTCCCAAAATATAAGGTGTGAATTATTTTTGGGTTAGCTGCTATTTATGTAGTTCTTCCCCTTTCTGCAATCTATAGGTGATTGAGGCAGGAATGAGGTATTTTCATAGTATTAAAAAATGTATCTCTGTTTTATATACCTTATTCAGTCACCTGAGATTTGCATTGCATTATTGATCTATTTTAACTTCAGAACCATGTTTTCCCCTTAATTAAAAATTTTTAGGGGCGCCTGGGTGGCTTGGTCGGTTAAGTGTCCGACTTCGGCTCAGGTCATGATCTCATGGTCTGTGAGTTCGAGCCCCACGTCGGGCTCTGTGCTGACAGCTCAGAGCCTGGAGCCTGCTTCCGATTCTGTGTCTCCCTCTCTCTCTGACCCTCCCCCGCTCATGCTCTGTCTCTCTCTGTCTCAAATAAATTAACGTTAAAAAAAAATTTTTTTTAGAAAATGATTAAAGATAAGTTTATATTTTATCCTATTTAAAATTTTTTTTAATGTTTTTGAGACACACACAGACACACACACACACACACACACACACACACACACAGAATCTGAAGCAGGCTCCAGGCTCTGAGCTGTCTGATGCAGGGCTTGAACTCACAAACTGAGATCATGACCTGAGCCGAGGTTAGTCACTTAACCCACTGAGCCACGCAGGCACCCTTTATGCTATTTTCAAGTTGCTACTATGTGAAATCCCAAATAGAACCCATTTTTAAGAGTTGAAATGTTATTACACTTTAATTATATGGTCGGTGTATAATTACTATAAACCGAATTTATCACTTTCAACCTAACAAGGAATTTATTTCCAAAGTGTCAAATGATCTACAGTTGAGACCAATGCTTGTGGAATGTTTGCTGCAAGCCCTGTTTCACCATTCTGTCAGATTCTATGTCACTGGAAATTTAATTAGTTTATGTAATGACAGGAGTCTCTATCCAAGTAATTTATACCACGTGTATTATGTTGGTCTATTTTTTGTATTAATGAAACGGTTTACTTCGAAAGAGATTAAATGAAAACACTGGGCGAAAAAGGTGCATATTTCTTCTGTCGGATACCTTATTGACAGAGGTATTCTTGAATTTCATGCAAACATGGTTTATAGGCTTTGCCACAAACTTCAGTTTCTTAGCATCAAGAGAGTGGCATGCTTTGAAAACTTGCCACTAGCAATAGAAGATGAGGAGTAGAAGAGATGAGGATATACATTCCTTGGTGTAATTTTGAGGAAGATCAACGTATCTGTCTCAACTCAGGCTTTTTTGGAAATCACCATCTATTTTCCACAGAGGGAAATGCCTGGAACCTAGGAAATGACCTTCAATGTCTTTATTAGAGCTTAATTACTGAACTTTGAAATAATAAACCATCTAGGCCTCTTATGTGAACATATTATCAGCAGCAATATCCGTATCATTACTTAATCCATAGCAAGCTCTATAAAGCAATCAAGGCCAAGGCCAAATTTCTCCTGAAAGGAAGCTGTGTGACCCTACAGAGCTTTAGTGAAGGTTCTGCTACCTCAGTTATTTTTCTGGCTACAGGTAACTTGATCATGATCTGCCTAAGGCTTGTTCATGTGATGGCTGCTTGAGTACCCAAATTCCAAGACCACTTTTCTTAGTGTCATTTTTCTTACCATGCCAACCTGTGGCATTGGCATCATGGTGGAGAATTCCTGAGTTGCTTACCTTGAAAGAAAAATATTTGCAACTTATAATTTTCTTAGGAAACTCCTTAAGTGGGTTAAGTATTTGCCAGTGAAAAGAAAATTCCCTTCAAAACCTAAATTGGCCGTGATCTCAGTCTGGGAGGCTTAGGGCTCTAGGAGTCCAACGTGTGCAGGTTGCAAAAAGCAACTGGGTCCTTACTATCCCGGGCTCGGTCAACTAGGAGCTCTTGTGTTCCCTGAGTATGCGTTTTCTGCTTCTTTGGCCACCTTGTTAACCGGCTCTCGCATTTCGGCCTCTTCAGCTGGCAACGTAGCGAAGGCCTCAATCTCAGATTTTCCGTCTCAGATTTTCCGTCGCCTCTTTCAGTTACTGCTCTCTGGCGGTAATAATGTCTTTAGATAACGTTTTAGCAAACATCTGCGTTGTGGCCCATACTGTGCTGTAATATGTAAAAGTTATTAAAACCAGGCATCTGCCCTTGTGTTGTGCACAAGTTGGTGCATGGTTCAAATTAGTGAGAAATATGGGTAACATGGCATGGTGGGGAAAAAATGGATTTGATTAGAATGTGAGTGCACAGGGGGGCCTGGGTGGCTCAGTCGGTTAAGGGTCCGGCTCTTGATTTCGGCTCAGGTCATGACCTCACGATTCGTGCACTTGAGGCCCACGTGCACTCTACACTGACAGCACAGAGCCTGCTTGGGATTCTCTCTGCTGCCCTGATTGTGCATGCTTTCTCTCTCAAAATAAATAAAGTTAAAGAGGGATGCCTGGGTGGCTCAGTCGGTTGAGCGTATGACTCTCGGTTTCAGCTCGGGTCATGACCTCGCGGTTTGCGGGTTTGAGCCCCACGTTGGGCTCTGTGCTGACCGTGCGGAGCCTGCTTGGGATTCTCTCTCTCTGCCCCTCCTGTGTGCTCTCCCTCTTTCTCCCAAAATAAACTTGGGGAAAAAAAATTTTGAACACACCTATTCAATTCTCAGGTCGTTTACTAATTCACGGTGTCTTCTTGCATAAGAAACTTCTCTGGGCTTGATGTTTCACTATTAAGTGAGTGGGTTGGATGGGAATGATATGAATGTTTTTCAGACTCTGGCTGTTAATGAGCTCACCATTGATTTTTTTTTTTTTAGAGCAAGAATCAAATGGGCTAGGATTAACTAATTTCGTTGTGCATAAAGTTCCACTTATAACATTGGCAGCAAAACAATAAATCCTTTGTCTAGGTCAAGGACTTGTATAGAGCCTAGAACCAGGCAGTAGCTTGTAATGTATTTATACTTTGTCTCTTCTCCAATAAGTCCTACTTTTTTCCTAGAGTGCAATGAAAGGGAACTAATCACTAAAGAAGTTTCAGGATTAATTCCCTCAGTGGGGAAATAAAAGCCTTCTTTGAAATAGAGATTATTTTCCCAGCTTTATGGAGATGTAATTGACATGAAACATTACATAAGTTCAAGGTGAACGGTGTGATGATTTGATATAGATTTATATTGCAAAATGATTACCACATTCATCACCTCACATGTGTTTCTTGTTGGGGGTGAGAACCTTTAATATCTCCTAGGAACTTCCAAGTATATAACATAGTATTAACTATAGTTGCCATGCTGTACGTTATATTCTCAGAACTTCCTCATCTTGTAACTGGAAGTTGGTGCCTTGTGACCACCTTTACCCATTGCCCCCCTACTCCCACAGCTGGGACCCATTAACCTATTGTTTCTGTGAGCTGCCCTGTTTTTAGATCCCACGGAAAAGTGGGATCATAGGTATTTGTCTTTCAGTGTCTGACTTTATTTCACTTAGTATAACGCCCTCCAGTTTCATCCATGTTGTCACAAATGGAAGGACTTCCTTTTCTTTTTTTTTTTTTTTTTCTTAACATAGCTGAATAATTTCACGTTTTCTATATATCACAATTTCTTCATCCATTTATCAGTGGTTGACTCTCAGGTTGGTTTCATGTCTTGCCTATTGTAAATAATGCTGCAGTGAACATGAGGGTACAGATATCTTTGAGAGATCATGATCTCTTTTCCTTCAGATGTATCCCAAAAGTGGGATGATGGATCCAATGGTAATTCTCTTGTATGTTTTGGGGAACTTCCAGATGGTTTTCCATTTGTTTCCCAAATTATACTCCTACCAAAGTATACAAGTGTTCCCTTTTTTCAAATCATGCCAGGACTTTCCTGTTTAACCAAAAAAAATTTTTTTTAATGTTCATTTATTTTGGGGGGTGGGCAGAGAGAGAAGAGAGAGAATCCCAAGCAGGCTCTGAACTTACTTGGGATTCTCTCTCTCTGCCCCCCTCCGCACGTGGAGCCCAATTCCCCTGCCCCCCACACCACCAGGGAGAGCACCATTCTTCCCCCCACCATGCAGAGCCTGACCCCACGAACCATGAGATGGTGATCTGAGCGGAAACCAGAGTCAGAGTACCACCCCCCCCCCCCCCCCCCCCACCGGCACCACCCAGGACTTCTTGTTTTGAACATTGTTTTATTTTTATTTTTTAAAGTTATTAATTTTAATTCCGGTTAGTTAGCACACAGTGTTTTATTAGGTGCCAGGATTTCCCTGATGATGAGTTGATGTTAAGCACCTTTTCACCGATCTGTTGTCCATTCGTCTGTCTCATTTGGAAACAAATCTGTGCGTGTCTGTTGCCCGTTTTTTTTTAATTTAGGTTTTGTGTTTGTTCTTGTTTTCTCATTTGCTTTTTGTTGTTGAGTTGTAGGAGTTCCGTCCCTAATAACCTTTTACCAAGTATGATTTGCAAGTATCTTCTCCCATTCTGTAGGTTGCCATTGTGTTTTTGTTTGTTGTGCTGAATGATGTAATCTGTTATTTTTCCTTTTTTTGCTTGTGCTTTTGGTGTCACATCCAAAAAATCATTGCTGAGACGAATGTCAGGGAGCTTTTTCTCCTAAGTTTTCTTCCAGGTGGTTTACAGTTTCAGGTTTTACTTTTAAGTCTTTAATCCATTTTAGTTAAGTTTAGTGAGTAGTATAAGATACGGGTACAGTTTCATTCTTCTGCCTGTAAGTATCATCCGAATTTTCCAACATTGTTTATTGAAGAAATTATCTTTTCCCCTTGACTATTCTTGGGTCCCTTTGCAAATATTAGTTGACTGCACACGTGTGGTTTTATTTCTAGGATTTCCAGTCTGTTCTATGGGTCTGTTATACCTGCATCATAGTTTGTTGATTACTATAGCTTTGTGTTTTTGGATTAGATAATTTAATCTGTTTACATTTAAGTAATTACTGATAGGTAAGTGTATACAATTACTTTGGTAATTGTTGTCTGTTTTATAGATCTTCTATTCCTTCTTTTGCTGTCTTGCCTTGTAATTTGATGACTGTGGTGGTATTTATTCCTTTATCATAATCTTTTGTGTTAAAATTCTTTAAATTTTTAAAAAATGTTTATTTCTGAGAGCGACAGAGTGTGAGTAGGGGAGGCGCAGAGAGAGAGAGGGAGGCACAGAATCCGAAGCAGGCTCCAGGCTCTGAGCTGTCAGCACAGAGCCTGACACGGGGCTTGAACCCACCGACCGCGAGATCGTGACCTGAGCCGAAGTTGGACGCTCAATGGACTGAGCCACCCAGGCGCCCCTGTGTTAAAATTCTTTAGATCTAATACTGGAAGTTGAATTGCAGGGTCAAAGTATATGCAAGTTCTAAGTAATCTGAATATTGAAAATTTCCCTCCAAAAAGGTTAAACCCTTTTTAATGCCCTACCAACATGCTTATCTTTTGTGTGTTTAATTTTTCACCAAACTGGTGGGTTAACACATCTTTTTATATGATATTTCATTTACTTGTTTTCAGAGGTTTAAATGATTATTCATATCATTTGCTTTAATGAATATAAGACCTACCTGAGATTTGATCTTTACTAAAGTTTTTATTCCCACTTAATATTTAGCATTGACTGTATGATAGATTTAACATCCCAAGATCTCCATGACTTACTATGAATGCATTAAGCACATAATGTCATGATAATTCCTAATTGAAATTTTACTAACAAAACCTCCAGATGCAAGGTTTCTCATATTGCATACAAGCCTGGATTAAAAAGTAGAACAAATTTTATGGCAAAGAGTAAATTTATCAACATAATTCTGTGTCCTTGCTGTTTTTTGTTTTTGTTTTTGTTTTTGTTTTTTTTTGTTTTTTTTTTGCTTTCTGGTGATGACCTGTTGATCGTTTTTTACTGGGGTGCTAGAATGTTCTGTGGGTGATATTACTCGTTGTGCAATCTGGATTGAACTTCAGCCCAGAGTCTAAAAGACAAGCTGAGGAAACATCTGTCCCAAGTTGGAATTCCCAAGAAGGAAATATGCCAAAGCTGTTTGGCTAAAAGTCACGTTTGTACCGGTACTGGTGAGGGAGGAAAAGAACCAAAGAGCTCCTAGAATTAAGATGAAGACACGGACTGCCAAAGAGCAGTAGGCAGATGAGGAAACATCTTTTAATCCGTTCAACATTTCTAAAACTTAGGAGGTGCCGAGCATTCCCAACACTATTCTCTTGTCGATGATTGTCTCAACCTTCTTTCCGGGGGATTCTGTCCCCAGTGAGGAGAAAGTACGATTGATGTATAGTCACATGACTTGGGAATGTTTGTTTATAACAAGAGGTAGCAAATATTTTAACGAAATTGAAAACTCTGATCAACACAACCTCAAAGTTTTTGACTATATCCATTTCTTCTTTCTATCCTCAGCACTTAAAGTACCTGGTACATAGTGGGCATTTAGGAATTATTTGGATAAAGGACACCTCTGTTTATCCCAATTAATAGCTCAAGGTTATAGAATGGAAATGGCAGATATATGCTCTAGCAGCCTCTAAAAATGCCCTCTATTTCTGACATAGCACTTCTGTATTCTACCTTGCAAGAAATTATGTTGGCAATTAGAAATTCCTAAGACTATGTACTCCTATGAAATATTCATGAATGTCTTCAGTAGCTTAAGCAGAACAGTCATGGCAAGGACTTTGAACTCTGCTTGCACTTGCTAGTGTATATGTCGGATTGGGTAGAATGGCACTAAAATATTGATGCTGGCTAAACAAGCATTTTTATCCAAAATCTAAACTTAGTCTTATGAGACCTTGCTTGAAACATGCAAGTAATCGTTGAGGTAATGTCAGTTTGAGGGAACTGATCGTTAAAGATTCTAACAATACGTAAACTTGGGAATACAAGCTTAGGAAAGAAATACTCCTGCATGAATCCTGAGACCTCTAATGACCTTTCTGAATGCTCATGGATGTAAGAATTCGAGCTAGTGAAGACCAACTTTTGGGTTTAAATATGTTGGTTAGTTAAATTTCCATATGGGGCACTTAACCTTTTTACAAAAGGTTTTATGCCATAACCCTCAAATCTGTTTGTATAAACTCCTCCCCAACCTTGGAGTAAAACAAACAAACAAAAAACTCTGAGCTCATGTATTATTATAGAATGGATAATAAGCGAGAGTTTCATAGTCCAAGCTGATAATAACCAATACAGTTAGAAAAATGTAATTTTTCTTTCTCAACGTTCAAGGTTAAATGGTCTTTTTCGTACTGTATGGGATTGGAGCCATACATACATTCGTATATGACCCCACGCAGGCACACTCTTGGGAGCAGTGTACCGTTCCAATGCCCTCAAATACATGGTCTCATTCTAATGTCACTGCTGAAATATTCCCCTGAATAAGATTTTTAATGTTTACAACGACATGTATGATATTCAAATAATGAGGAACCACAGCTGCGTAAGAACAATTAAAATCCCCAAAGGCAAATTTAAAATGAATACCATTAGAGGTCACTGCTAAGTAATGAGGGCTTGTTAATGATCTCATTCATTGACCTTGGATTGTAGTCAAATTTAAAAAAATGCACATTTCAAAAATTTATAATTTCTAGTTAAGTTCTCATTATCATACTGGTGTTGCTAAAATATTTAGAGGATAGAAAGTTGGTTGCAAGTAGATTATTCTGATATGCGGTGTTCTAAAGGGATTAGTCATTTTCAGAACACGTTTTTTTGGTTTGTACTTGTAAAATGAATCTTACATTATGTATCAAGTGTCCCAAAAAGAAAAGAAATCCTTGCACACGTGAGTGAACATTTAGCTCTATTATTTTGAGTAATACATTCTGAATACTATGTTGTTGTCCAGTTTCACTGGTTTACAAAAATTTTGGAATGGGTGAGCCAGGAGTTGCATTTAGGAGAATGCAGCGGCACAAATGTGTGCAAAAGCCACCCATCTGTTAGGTTTTTTTTTTTTTTTTTTTAATTTTTTTTAACGTTTATTTATTTTTGAGACAGAGCACGAATGGGGGAAGGTCAGAGAGAGAGGGAGACACAGAATCTGAAACAGGCTCCAGGCTCTGAGCTGTCAGCACAGAGTCCGACGCGGGGCTTGAACCCACAGACCGCGAGATCATGACCTGAGCCGGAGTCGGACGCCCAACCGACTGAGCCACCCAGGCGCCCCTCGTCTGTTAGGTTTTGAATAAGGATCTTTATCAAACATTCTTAGCTGTGTCCTTTATAATTCTCTGTGCTTTTAAAACAATCAAATAGGATGTTTATTAAAGATCAGTACTTAACAGTAATAGGACCCGATATTGTGTGCCTACTATTCACGGTGCAGTGGAAATCACTTGTGTTGATGATTTTTAAACATGGCAACGTGACCTTAAGACCGATGGTAGAATTGTCACTGTTTTATAGGTGACAAAACTGAGGTTCTGGGGTTGTGAGGTAACTCGACCAGGTACATACAAGTAATGGTTAAATCAGTATTCAGACTTAGATTGGCCTGATTTGAAGCCACTGAGGGAACACAAACAACCTCTGTTCTAAAGTACCCGATGTTGAGGGCGCCTGGGTGGCTCAGTCGGTTAAGCGTCCGACTTTGGCTCAGGTCATGATCTCACAGTTCGTGAGTTTGAGCCCCGCGTCGGGCTCTGTGCTGACAGCTCAGAGCCTGGAGCCTGCTTCACATTCTGTGTCTCCCTCTCTCTCTGCCCCTTCCCTGCTCATGCTGTGTCTCTCTTTGTCTCAAAAATAAACATTAAAAAAAATAAAGTACCTGATGTTGTGATTAGTCTTCCTACATCTCTCTCATTAAAAAAAGTGTTTTAAAATATCAACGTGGCAAGTTTTATTAATAGCAATAATGATGAACATCTGAGTTCTTACTGTGTGCCATATACTCCTGATCATTTCTTCATTTTTATTATTTAAAGTAACTCTACTCCCGACATCGGGCTCGAACTCCCCACCCCAAGATCGGGAGTTGCATGCTCTACTGACTGAACCAGCCGGGCACCCCTCTTCTGATCACTTGAGTTACATTAACATATTTAATGCTCTCAATTCATTTTTCAGTGGGGAAACTGAGTCACAGAAAGATGAAGTAGGTTTCTCAAGGTCACACATCTTGGCTAAACTCAGGTCTATAAGATTACATAGCCCAAATTCTTAAAACCCATGTTCTACCATGGAGCGGGGATGTGACAGGGGAAGGGAAGTGTCATGTCTCTTAGAAGAGGAGAAATACAGTTCCATTAAATTGAAATGTATAGGAGGTGCGGGCGGGGGGGGGGGGGGGGACTTATAAATGGCTATACGTGAGAATACAAAACTAATTCCAAGAGAAGGAAAACATTTGGGTATAGGTTAACCTGTATGTGAATAAAAAAATGATGAAACGTTGGGGATTAGGTAACGAGGTGCTAGGTCTTGGTTTGCCCAGAAAGTTCCAATTTACATCTGTCGTCCCAGGGTGATTACTAATAGTTCACCTCCTCCACACTCAACATCATACCAACGTGGACAGTAAAATATGTAGTCAGCCTAGGATGAGACGGACTGGCCAGTTGTGCGTGTGCCCGGGGGACAGGTGACTTTGGACAAGCCACTGTTTGGATCTCAGGAGACTCGTGTGTAAAATGAAGTTTCTGAGACACCGGAAGATGACCAAATTATCTTTCAGCTGTAAGGGCTAATGCTTGATCTAGTTCTGTGCTATTTTATGAATTTGACATTAACCCATGGTCTTGGCCCTACATCAAAATCACTTGAGAGCTCTTATCGGCTTGTAGATCTATGGATTCTTGAGGCCCATCCCTAGAGATTCTGCTAGCTAAGGTCCGGGTGAGGTCTCGAATCCTACATTTTAACAAGCACTGCAATAACTATGATGCTAGCAGTCCTTAATTCATAGATCCTGCCCTAGACTATAAGCTTTGTGAGATCAGGGAATAGATCGTATTCAACATTGTAAATTCAGAGTAGGTGCTTCAGTATTTAAGTGACTGATGAATGAACATTAAGTTACTGCATAGTAACTACCAAAACAACACTGAGTTAAAGTTGAGTTTTGGAGTCAGATGCGCTACCGTTGCGCCACGAGGCCACTAAAGTTGAGTTTTGAAATACAAATGTTATATCCTAAGATCTGTGGCTTTGCACAGAAGCATGAGTATTGTTGATATAAAGCAAATAAATGTCTGTAAAACTTAATTTATCCAGTGAGGACGCATTCAGTAACCAGGATTGTTGGGATCTATGACACGATTTTAGAAAATCAAACAGACTTTTCAGCTCTTAGAACACTAGGTATGGGATTTCAAGGAGATGAAGGGAAGTACTTCCGGTTGTCCTCATTGTAGTGTCTGGGCTTTCCCAGGGTTTGGAGGCAAGAAAATCTGTCCTATGTGTTGATGGCCAAGGGCTGTCTATACATGACATGCGTGGAAATGCTAGGCTTGGGAATTTTCCCATAAAGAACATCCTGCACAGGATGACTGTGCCTGTGTGATAGAGAAATTAATATTTATGATTTATCAAGTCAGAGTATTGAACAATAAGACATCAATAAATATATGCAAAAGCCACGGAGACTAGCAAGGGGTTTGTGGTCAGGTGCATGTATGTTCAAATGGTGTTTTTGCCAGATGTGAACCGTATAAATAGATATGTCACTTCATTGATTTGAACTTCGGTCATCTGTCAAATGAGCCTACAAACACTCCTCTTACAGAAATTAAGGTAATTTGAGATTAAATGAGATATGTGCCAATATCTAGTATGTAGTAATAGCAAGAATTTATAAAGCATTTTTATTAAATCTCAGATAGTTTTCTAAATGTTGCATACATACTAAGTTATAATTCAAAATGGTATTTTTATAATGTATATTTTTATATTATTTTTATAATCCCCACTATGCAAAATTAAGAATTGGATGTATAGAAAGGGTATTATTTTTATAATCTTCACTATGAAAAATTAAGGATTGGATGTATAGAAAGGGTAAAATCAAATAGCTTACCTATTAAATAGCTTCACTGATAGCGTAATTTATAGTATATACTTTGAATTTTGACATACGTTATACACCCGTGAAATCACTACCACAGTAAAGATAACCAGGATTTCCAGTCCCTTAAGTGTTTTCAACTCTGTTTGTAGTCCAGCCTGCCTCTATCATCCTCCCTAGGCAATCAGTGATCCGGTATATTTTGTAGAAATGTATACAAGTTGAATCATGCAGTGTATACTCGCTTATGTCTTGTATTTTAGTTGTTTAAGGTGAGCATTCAGCTGGTCCCTGTTACTCCATTATGGCCCAAGCAGAAGTTCCTATTTCTTACATTTTATTGTTTCGCTCTGAAATGTTTTATTTCATCAAAGTAACATAGTAAATCAAATAGTGCCACAGTCTTTTGACATAGAACATAGAAAACCCTTCACGATTCTTTGGTTCTATTCCTAAAAATGACATTTTAGTTTTTAACATCTAGTTTGCAATGATTGAGGAGGTAAAAAAAAAAAGTTATAAATCTGAACAATTCCCTTGTTTACCTTCTCTTTCTGATTTCCTGTACTCCTGTACTGTGTCTATGTAATCCATGCTTTTATTGTATTGTGTATTTATAGGCAATTCTAGTATTTTTTATATACAAAAATGTCCTATTAGAATCAAATTTGCTAAGAGACTAGTAATTCTAACCACTAGGAAGAAATGATAATTATGTGATGTGATAAAGGTGCTAATTATTGCTATGATGGTAATTATTACAATATACAAATGTATCCGACTAGCGTGTTGTACACCTTAAACTTGCCCAATTTTATGTCAGATATATTTCAACAATTAACGTACATGTAAATACTACATATTTACATATTTTTACATAAAAGAAAGACAGATCAGATACTCGTTTATTTTTAAAGTTGATTTCTTTTGAGAGAGACACAGAGCACAGGAGCGAGAGAGGGGAAGCTTCCTTGGGAGGAAGCGGGGAGGGAATCCCAAGCAGGCTCCGCACTGTCAGTGCAGAGCCCCCCATGGGGCTGAAACCCAGGAACCCTGAGATAGTGACCTGAGCCCAAGTCAAGAGCCAGACGCTTAGCTGACCGAGCCACCCAGGCGTCTCTAGACAGGTGTTAATTGTTGTATAATATTTAAGTGTCGGTGTATAACCCAGTTCGTCCAGTATCTCGCTGAAAGCCATTTATATTAAGTCTTCTTTAAAGCATAAAACTCATCAGCATTTTATTGGTTTTGTCACTTGCCTGCATTTTTGAAAACCTGCACGTGCCTTTATGACCATCGATTTATTAAAGATCCATCATTTGAAGCAAAATACAGTATGTGTAAAATAGCATATTACTGTTGTTTGTCATTTTTATGTCTGAGTTGTATGAATTGCATGGCCATATCCTTTACTTATTTGCCATTGGGTTGATCACTTCTCTGTTCTGTGGAAAAATTGGATAACCTTTCCTTAAATTTCCTAGGTTGTATGAATGTCCTCACCAAGGCTACTTTTCTTTCAACTTTGTTATGCTGTTGATTTTCATACAAAAATCTGGTTCTAGTGGGCTTAAATTTTATCAGTAGTTTCTTTGTTTTCACGTTTTATTGAAGAATTCCGTTACCATCGGAAAGTCCTGTATTCTATTTTAAAACTGTTTTTAATGTTTACATTTGTAATCCACCTCCTTTAGTTTCATATTGGTTTCAGGTGTATAATATAGTGATTCAACGGCTTGCGTACATCACCCGGTGCTCATCACAGCAAGTGCCCTCCTTAATCCCATCACCTATTTCACCCATCCCCCCACCTTCCTCCTCTGGTAACTCTCCATTTGTTCTCTACAGTTAAAAGTCTGTTTCTTGGTTTGTCTCTCTTTTTTCCATTGCTCGTTTGCTTTGTTTCTTAAATTCACATACGAATGAAATCATAAGGTATATATCTTTCTCTTCTTTCGCTTGGCATAATACTCTCTAGCTCCATCCGTGTTGTTGGAAGTGGCAAGATTTTATTTTTTATGACTAATATTCCTCTGTGTGTGTACGTGTATACATATACACCACCCCTTTATCCATTCATCAGTCAATGGACGCTGGGATTGTCGCCATAATTTGGCTCTTGTAGATAACTGCTATAAACACGTGTTTATAGGGGTGCATGTATCCCTTTGAATTAGTATTTTTGTATCCTTAGGTAAATACGTAGTAGTGTAATTGCTGAGTCGTAGGGTAGTTTTATTTTTAACTTTTTGGGGAATCTCCATACTGTTTTCCACAGGGGCTGCACCAGTTTGCATTCCCACCAACAATGGAAGAGGGTTCCCCTTTCTCAGCATCCTCACCAACATCTGTTGTTTCTTGTGTTGATTTTAGCCATTCTGAGAGGTGTGAGGTGATACTTCATTGTAGTTTTGATTTTGCATTTCCCTGATGGTCAGTTGTGTTGAGCATCTCTTCGTGTGTCTGTTGGCCATCTGGATGTCCTTGAAGAAATGTCTATTCAGGTCCTCTGCCTGTTTTTAAATCAGATTATTTGGGTTTTTTTTTTTGCGGGGGGGCGGTGTTGACTTATAAGAGTTCTTTATATGTTTTGGATATTAACCCCTTATCAGATGTGTACTTGGCAAATATTTTCTCCCATTCTGTTGGTTTCCTTTTCATTTTATTGTTCCGTTTGCTGTGCAGAACTTTTTAATTTGATGTAGCCACACTTGTATATTTTTGCTTTTGTTGCTTGTACTTGTGTCTGTCGAAAAAGTCGTTACCAAGGTCAAGGACCTTATTCTCTGTATTTTTCCGGGAGTTTTATGGTTTCAGGTCTTTTGGTTAGGTCTTTAGTTCATTTGGAGTTAATTTTTGTAAGTAGTAGATAATACGGATCCAGTTTCATTCTTTAGTATGTGGGTATCCAATTGTCCACCACTTTTTACTGGAGTAAAATTAATAAATTATTAGTTTCAGATGTATAACATAGTGATTTGCTATTTATACACATGAGGAAATGACCACCATAAGTCTGTTTACCATCCGTCACCATACCAAGTTTTTACAGTATCATTTACCATACGCATGCTTTGCATTACATCCCTGTGTCTTAATTATTTTCTAACTGCAACTTTGCACCTCTCAATCCTCCCTCCACCTCCTCCCCTCTAGCCACCTTTAGTTTGTTCTCTGTATACATTCTGTTTCTCCCTTGTTGTTTTGTTTTGCTTTTCAGATTGCAAACATAAGTGAATTCACATGGTATTCGTCTTTCTCTGACTTATTTCACTTAGCATAATACACTCTAGGTTTATATATTCGTCCCAAATGGCAAGATCTCCTTCTTATGACTAATACTCTATCATGTGTATATATAATATACCACATCTTCTTTATCCAGTCATCCATCAATGGACACTTAGGTTGTTTTCATATCTTGGCTAACGTCAATAATGCTGCAGTGTTAATCTCGTGACAAGGTTTATGTTCAGTCTCCGTAAACTGGAGAAGAGGCTCAAAGCACATCAGTTTCATTGTGCTGTACTTTTGCTTAGCTTCTTTGCCATACTCTTCTATCAAGATCCCAAATACCGTTAGGTGTACTTCTAGATTGTCTCTTCCATTTCCATTGGTCTTTTCGCTTGTCTATGTGCTAGAACAATTGTGTCTTGATCATTATAATTATACGATGTGTGTTCCACAGCTCACCACCTGATAGGAATAGTCCCTCCAATTTGTTCTTTTTACAATTGCTCCAGCTATTACTGGAACATTTTTCTTCCATATGAACTTGGGAATCCGTTTGCAGTATCAGAAGTTAGCTTTTGGAATGTTAATTGGAATGACATTGAGTGTATTGATTCATTTAGGGAGAATAGATATTTTTAATGATTATCAGGCTCTTCTCTCCTTTTATAAGATCACATACCTTATCATGTTGTTATTTTATATTAAAACAACTTGCATTAACTTTAAATATAATCTGCCTATAGACATGTATGGAAAATATGTCTAAGTTAATATTCAATTACAAGGTGGAAATCTCTGTAACCCCCGCTCTGTTCGAGAAAATAGAACATTATACTAGTGTATTAGAACACTCTGTTATTTCCCTCTCTGATCATAATCCTCAGCCCTAGAAATAACTGTGATCCTGACTTTTGTGATAATCTTTTCTCTTCTGTATCTTGACACTTTTACTGTTTTTTCATGCATACCTAAAATATAATTGAATTTTGGCTGGTTTTACTTTTATATAAATGAAATAATAATTTTAAGTAAGTCTCTTATGCAGTGGCTTTTTTTTTTTGTGTGAGACTAAAACATGTTAATACAGCTGTGGTTCACACACTTTGTGTGTTTGTGTGTGTGTGCGTGTGTATTTATATATATAAATGTATGTATGTATATGTATATACATATATTTACATGTGTATATGTATGTATATATAGTATATATAAATAAGATTTTCGATACAAATACATCAGTTCGTTTATCCATTTGATAATTATTTGGGTCGTTTCCAAATTAGGGCGGATACGATGTGCTGTAAAGGTAATATATTCTAGTGCATCCTGTACCTGAGTTGCTTGAGAGGCAGTGCTTAGACACTTCGCATTTTCTTAAGCACTTAGAATTAGATTTTTCAAGCTGCAAACAGTAAAATCTGTTGCGATCTCAATAGGGATTGTGTATTACATCTTTAGATCACTTAGATCATTTTTATAAAATCGAGTCTTTCAATCCAGGAATATAGTGGAACTCTTTTTTTTTTTCACATTTTTTTTAACGTTTATTCATTTTTGAAAGAGAGTGTGAGCAGGGGAGGGGCAGAGAGAGAGGGAGACACAGAATCTGAAGCAGGCTCCAGGCTCTGAGCTGTCAGCACAGAGCCCAGTGTGGGGCTCGAACTCAGGAACTGTGAGATAATGACCTGAGCTGAAGTTGGACACTCATCTGACTGAGTCACCCAGGTACCCTGTGGAACACTTCTTTATTTAGGTCTTCTTTAATATATCTCAATAAAATTTATAATTTTCTCTAGGATTTGGCACTTACTAGATTTATTCCTGGTACTTCACATTTTTGAGGTCTTTTAAAAGTTCTCTTTTAAAAATTGTATTTTCTAATCATTTATAGCTGGTATGCAAAAATAAAATGATTTCCTAAATTGATTGCTCATCCACTAAACTTGCTTTGTTGTTAAATGTAGTAATGTAGATACTTTTGAGTTTCCTTTGTAAACAGTAATACCATTTATAAATAGTAAATTTTTCAAAAAAGTCGAATTCCTTTTTCTGCTTTTCACTGGGCTGGCTAAGAACTCTATGGCAGTGGTGAGCAGAAATAATTGTGGTGGGCGTGGTTTTCTTGTTTCTGATCTCAAAGGGAAACAAAACTTGGAACATCTTACCATTGAGTACGATCTTTGCCTTAAGGTTTTTGTAGATCCACTTTTCACGTTAAGGCAGATCTTTCACTCCTAGGCTAAAAGTTTTATTTTTGTTTTAAGTATACATGGGCTAAAAATTAATTTTTCTATATTTGAGTTATTATTTCAACTTATTCTATTAGTGTGGTGAACAAATTAATTATGTAGTGTTAAACCAAACTTTTGTATTCCGGGAATTACTTCAACTAGGTCATGGGCTAATTTATAGATTACTGAAGTTGCTTTTGTTTTTTGTGTTGTTTTGTTTTTAAATCAATTTCATGAGTGTGATTGACCTGTACTTTATCTTTTTCTTTCCTTTTGTTTTTCACATTTATTTTTGAGACAGAGACAGACCGTAAGCTGGGGAGGGGCAGAGAGAGAATCAGACACAGAATCTGAAGCAGGCTCCGGGCTCTGAGCTGCCAGCACAGAGCCCAATGCGGGGCTCGAACTCAAAACTGTGAGATCATGACCTGAGCCGAAGTAGGACGCTTAACCGACGAGCCACCCAGGCCCCCCGTCCCTACTTTTTCTTTTTAAAAATATTGTAAGACTTTTGGTTTCAAGGTTTTCTTAGGCACATAAGATGACATAAGGAAATTATCAAAGCTTACATGAAGAAATAGGTAAACATTTTACTATAACATCTGGTTCGAGACCTAACTGCATAACTCTATCAAATAAATGAAATAATACCATTTTTACACAAATCCTCTCCTAAAATGGAATACACTTTTTAAGTTGTAATGAGGCCAGTATAGCCATAATACCAAAACTAGGAAAGGATAAGTATAGAAAGTTAGATTCTTCATCCTTCATTAATATGGATGTAAAAATTTTTAATTACACATTAGTAAATCAAATCTATCCGTAAAAAGAAGGCCTAATACATCATGACCAAATCAGATCTACCCCAGAAATGTAAGATTAGTTTAACACATGAAAATTAATAATTCATCACATAAAATAAAGCCAAGAAATATGGTCATATCTATTGATCTTTAACAAATCGACATCCAGAACCCTTTCATGAAAATCCATTCGATAAGACATGAATAGAAGGACCTTTTCTCAATTTGGTAAAGTAAATTTTTAAGAATCCTGCAGGAAACACCATACTTGAACACTCTTTCCATTTCTGTTCAACTTTATATTGGAGGTATTAGAAAGGCATAACTATTGGGTAAGAGAAAGTAAACCTCTATTCAGACGATATGATTTTGGATATTGAAAAGTCAAAGGATCACTTGCAATTACAAAAGAGTTTAGGAGACAAGGTCAACATATAAAATATATTCTGTTTACTCATAATTCAAAAAGGAAAATGATACCTTGAAATACTATCAATACTAGTATTTATAATATCTTCAAACCCCAAAATACTTGGCGATTAATCTGACCAAAAAAAGCACGTAGGACCTCTACCCCCAAACTACCAAACATTAAAAATAAAGGAAAATCTACATAAGTCCAGATATTGTGTTCATGCATTAGAGGCTAATTACTGTTAGCTTGTCAATCCCAAAGTGACCAGTAGATTAATGACAAGTTTGGAGAATTTATACCAATTTTAAGAGTCACTAAAAATCTCAAGTGATTAAAATAGAAGCAGGAGTGACGGTGGCGGTAGTGGTAGGTATGTATTGACCTAAAGGACAGACATATATGTTGGTAAAACAAAGAGTCCCTGAATAGGCCCTTACATGTCTGTTCAATATTTTGTTGACAAAGGCACCAGTGTAGTTTAATGGAGAGAGAGAAGTCGTTTTAAGGAATAGTTGCTGGCACAACTAGATATTGGTAAGGAAAAAAGTGATCAGTCCTAGATCACATCGTGCACCAACGTTAACTTGAAATGAATTACAAATATAATGAAGATGAGAGTTACATTCTAAAGGTTCTAGGACAAAACTTTAGGGGGGATATCTTTGCCACTTTGGACAAGAAAATATTTCTTAGGACACAGAATAATCCTAAGAGAGTAACAGATGATGAGCCAGACTTAAAATTTCAAATTCACCTTAATGGAAGGCATCATTAAGACATTGAAAAGACAAATCAAAGGCTGGGGTAAAAATAATCTCAATGTATGTCTTGCAAGACATCAAGAATATATTAAAAAAACTACAAATACATTTCAAGAATATGTAAAAAAAAAAAAACCAACCCAAAAAAACAAACAATAAAGGTAAGAGAGGGGGAGAAGATCAGAGTTAGAGTAGATTAGAATCAGAGTAAGAGATGTGCAGATGTGATTCATAGAGAAGAGTGTGTGTGGTCTCTAGAAGGTTTGGAAAAAGCCAGGAAAGGGATTCTCGATTCCTGGAACCTCAAGAAGGATTTCATCCCTGCAGCCACCGTGAGTCAGCCCTTTTTTTTTTTTTTTTCTTAATTTTAGAGTACAAGCGTGGGAGACAGGCAGAGGGAGAGAGAGAGTGAGAGAAAGAGAGAGAGAATCTTAAGCAGGCTCCATGCTCAGTGTGGAGCTCAATGTGGGGCTCAGTCCCATGATCCTGGGATCATGACCTGAGCTGAAATCAAGAGTTGGATGCTCAACCGACTGAGCCACCGAGGCACCCCCATGATTTTAGCCTTCTTAAGACTCGATTCAAACTTATCACCTCCAAAACTGTAAGAGAGGAATTTTTTGTTCAAGACACTGTTTGTGCTAGGATATGCCAGGACTTGATTTTCCAAACTTCATAAAAATAAAGTCTCCAAGTAGATTCTTGTTTCAGTTTTCATTTCTCTGTGGAGGAGTGAGTTTGATCATATTTCTATGTGTTTATACATAGTTAAGCTTCCTGGGATCTAGTTTCCTATTTGAAATCTGAATGTAACTAAACTGTTAATGAATTTTGTGCGAACCATTTATATGCAAAGATGCTTGATGTGTTTTTATAAGTATTGATTAACTTGAAATTTTTCTAATAGTCTGATTCTAATCTGTTGAATAAGCTCTCAGCTCAGTAGAAATTTAGCATATGTCATTTTATATGGTTTGTTTCACTTTCAGGAGGCTTAGTGATACAGCCAATGTTACTTTCCTATTGTTGCTATAACAAATTACTACAAATATAATGGTTTATTTTATTAAAAAAATTGTTATGTTTATTTATTTTGAGAGAGAGCATGAGTGTGGGGAAGGGGCCGGGGGGAGGGGAGATGGGGAGAAAGAATCCCAAGCAGGCTCTGCATCGTCAGCACAGAGCCCAACGTGGTACTCGATCTTCTGAACCATGAGACCATGACCTGAGCCAGAATCAAGAGTCGGACGCTTAACCGACTGAGCCACGCAGGCATCGCAAATTTAGTGATTTAAAACAAGACAAATCTGTTTTATAGCTTCAGAAGTCAGATGTCCGAAGTGCATATGGAAGATGATTGGTACCAGATAGGCCTGGAGTTCACAATTTCCTAGCTGTAATAGTTGGTTGTGTCACTTAAAATGAGCCACCACAGTTTACCTATCTAAAATGGTATGATTGGGGCATCTGGGTAGCTCAGCCAGTTAAGCGTCTGACTCTTGGTTTCAGCTCAGGTCATGATCTCCCAGTTTGTGAGTTTGAGCCACGCATCGGGCTCTGTGCTGACAGTGTGGAGCCCGCTTGGAATTTTCTCCGTCCCTCTCTTTGCCTATCCTGCGTGTTCATGCTCTCTCCCTCAGAGTAAATAAACTTTAAAAAATAGACAAAAAATGGGCATGATCGTTATACTTGCCTCTTTACTGTGTGATTATAAGGACTGAGTGAGACAGTAAAGGTGGTAATGAAATAGTAGTAACCATTCATTGGACCTTTCCTACTTGAGATAGAGTAATTCCTAAATAGATGTTTGTTCTTACCTTCCTTACGACTAAGGTCAGAATTGAAAGCCCTCATGAAGTGCCACGGTGGCTTCTGGCCACTCAAGTAATTAACAATTTCTTTTCTTGTTTTTTTTCCTCCGTGGCTCTTTTAGAACTGTACTTTATTCCTGTGCTCATTTGTCAGCTGCAGTTCCAAATGTTTACTGCCATTAAAGCAGGTATATATGTTTTGCCTAGATCTTATTTTACCCCATCTTATTTGAGAAATGACTTGCAGTGGCCTCCTGTTCCAAGCTTGCTGCGAAGTACCTCGTTCTCGATGGCTCATATGACAGCGTAGTCAGTGGCCGGACTACTTAAGGTATCGGCCACGCTGACATACTGAGTTGGCCCGAATTTATGGCTGCCTCTTTGTAACCGAAAATCTGAAGCCCAGAAACCAGGCTGTCCATTAACTCGTCCAAAGATTGTACGTGTCCTAAAGAAGTTACAGCTGGGCTTGTTGTCTTTGAAAAGGCGCTTCTAAGCAAATTTGGCCATGTGAAGTGGAACATTTGCTTTTCTTTAACCTCCATTATAGCGTGTGGTTATCCAGGTCGCTGTGTCTCGCTGTGACACGTGAGGATTTGTTTGGGGCTGGGCTGGAAAAGGTGTCGCTGGCCACGCTGCCGTCAGGTGTGGAAGTGGCGGAAAAGCAGCAGGGGACCACATGGGGCTTCTTCTGTCCCCGTCCTGCCCTCCCTCACGTCTCGACCAGCATAATTAGGTGATGCTTTCTTTTTTACTGCTCACCCTTACAGTTTTGCCTTTAGTATTGTTTACTCTCCATTTCCTTTGAACAAAATAATGAATTCCATTTCCTTTTAGCCATATTCTGTTTGATCCATTTAGCCCTTTGAAGACTGTCAGTGGAGCTATGTAGAAAAGTGGTCTGTGGGGAAAAGTTTCGGTTTTCTGACATTAATCTTTTAGGCATGTTCCTCTTTAACAAATGCCTTTTTTATACTTTTCACCTCTTCACATCTATTTATCACTGATCGGTCTTTGGTCCTTAGCTTTGTTCCACTGTCGTACGTGTTGATGCGTGTGTTCATATTGCGTTTCTCTGTGTTTGTGTGTGTGTGTGGGCACACGCGTGCACACAAGCCGTAAGTGACTTTTTTTATGTTGACCCTTTACATGTGTGATTAAGTGAAAAAGTATTCTAGATAAGTAAATTGCAAACTGGCCAGCAATGGCAAGATTTTTCGGTAGTATTATAAGAATTAGTATGTAAGATTAAAGGGGTATTAATGGAAAACTTAGACTGGAAAACATTTTACAGTCTAAAAAGGTTGTCTTTTGACAAGCGGGGCTCTAATTCTCTTCAGGTAGATATATGCCCATGTGTACCTGGAGGAAAACATCGGTCTGTACTTTTCTTGCTAATTATTTTCTTGCTGAATTAATCTTGACCAACCAGATTGAGTTTTCTTTAAAGCATCTAAAAATAAAATGAATCAATAACTCTGCTCGGCCTTTACTGCTCAGCCTTCCCCGCACACAGCCCAGGCCCACACTGGCCTCCTGCCCCACTGAGGCAAGCATTTCTGCCAGCTCCCTTGTCCTCAGTTAATTGGGCAGAAGTCTGTATGGTGGCATATCCAGTGATTTCCGAGTCTTCTGGAGCACTGGGTTGACAATAGAATAAGGCCAAGAGAGGCCCATAATTGGCTAACTTATGCTGCTGTAAGACTCCATTCAAATGGAACAAATTTGAACTGTTCGTCCCTCCTTGGCGTCCAGCCAATTCGTGCATGGCACAAATTGGGCTCTTATTAAAGACCATGGCATTGGTCGCAGCGGCAGGAGCAATGCTCAAGACAGTGTCGACTTGCTGCCACTTTCTAGTTTAAAGACAGGTATATTCACTTCTATTTCTTTTCCAAATGTCTCTCTGTAAAAACCGTCAGTACTCAGGGCAGTTTGAGATCTGTTTCCCCAAAAACTTCTGGTCCAAAGCCTCTTGAAATACCTAGAGTCCCAAGACCTTCTGCCTATCATCTTGGCCAACCGTCTGTCAACTGTTGTCATGCAGGTTGCGGATGTCACAAGACAGTAGATTAATAGCAGAGTGGTTCTTCCATTGTGAAGCTTAAAAACATTTAATGGATCTAACGTGGTTGAGAAATCTGTGCGTAGCTGAGTTCTGCGCTTACTGAAACTTTGCCCTATTCAGTGTCAGGAGTTGAGCTACGTTCTTCATGTGCTGGTGAAAGAAAGGTCATGTATGAAGGAATCGAATTCCATCTTCCTGTGGGCTGTAGTCTACATACTAATAACTCCTAGTCCAAGAGGATCTTGAATTGGGAGTCAAGGGAAAGCACGTATGTGAGGAAGAGGAAAAGACCAGAACTCATGAGCCTTGGGCTTACTATCATTTGTACCATGAATCTTCAGAGCACCATGGCGCAGAAGTCATTTACTCTGTGTTTAAGTTGGATCATCTCCGTGGTGGGGGTGATGGACCCGAACCTATTCCACAGGCTATATACAAAACTCTTTTTTGAAAATATGAATGCTGTACAACAGAACCTAATACTTTTGAAGTGGTTAGAATGTGAAGGTAACTTTTAATGTGAGTCACCTTACAGCCCTAGGAAGGAGATACTATTATTGTTTCCATTTTACAGATGGGGAGACAGTGTGACAGAGAGGGGAGAAGTGGTTGCTTTGTCCCCTTGCGCAAACTAGTGAGATTTATCGCCAGAATTTGAAGGCGGATGTTCTAGTGCCGGAAGACTGCTCATAGCCACCGTGCGGTACCATTTGAACACAGAAAGGATGGTACCTTGCCTTTCCCATGAAGACCTTCCCCTGGTGTCTTCCCAAAGTCAAAATGAATATGACATCTCAGACTTCGTCTTTGGTCTTGTCAGTAGCAAGGGTAGTTTGCATCTCCCGTGTAGGATTCCTGTGGCCAACGACAAACATTTAAGGATCTGCATGTGGAAAACTAGGAATTAGTCTGAGTATAGGGGCCCTGGCTAACGGAGTGCTTGGTGAGTATACAGACACCTCGGCCCTTCCACCGGAGCCCCTGATTTACTGAGTCAAGGGCAGGGTATGGGCATGTGTTTCTTAAAAGCTCAAGTGACTTGGGGAGGTGTTTGTATTGACAGTGAAGTGAACTTTAGGAGGACGGTACCATACGTGCAGGCCTCCCTTGCACCTTAATCTAGCTGCTGAGCTAAGTGCCTTCGATGAAATTACTGGTCAATCGAAGTTCAGCGGAAAGCCTTCTGCTTCTCTAAAACTGAACAGTTCTAACTCAGCCTGTTCAGTGATTACTGTGAAAATTCAATCCATGCCCTGGACCTGATCACCACATTTTCTTATAGATTAGGAAGTGTCATCCACCAAATGTTGATCAATACATTTTGGGGAAAAATAGGAGTTTGGATGCTCTAAATGGAGATGTCAGTATCTGGGGGGAAAAATGTTTTTCTGTGTAATTGTTTCAGTATCTTGAAATAGGCACAATGTTTCTTCTCTAGCGACTTTGTAATTATTAAAGATCAGAAACATATCTTTGAAGACTGAGCCTAGGGCAAAGTGTCAAAGCTGTGGCTGTCACTGACATACAGAATGGCCTTGGGCAAGGAACTAAACCTATTTATTTCTGTCTCCTCATTTGTTATCTGACCACAGCATTTACCTTGTATTTCGAGGAAATGTGCCACTGATTAATATACGTGACACGTCATGTCTACTTTTAAATAAAAATTTAGCTCTATTATCTGCTGAAATGAAGAAATAATGTGAGCTCGTTGTTGCCTCAGTGTCTCTTGGCAACTGAGACAGTAGGTCAGAGACCTCAACTCCAGCCATAGCTTGTACCACGAGTTGTCTCTAACAGTCTATTTTTGTAGAGTCCAGAAGAGTGAGCTATGAGACTTTTCAACAAGTCTCTTCACCAAGCACTAATGGACACTTCTGGAAGAGGAGGAAGATCTGTTCCATTCCCTGATGGAAGAACAAATTCTGAAAGGGGTCTGGGCTTACTTGGGTTTGCTCTCTGGTCCTCAGCATCTGACCTCACTCTTCAGGCAGGTCCTCCCCTCCCCCAACTTCAGTAATTAATGCTTGGCATGATTTGAGTGTTCTTTTGAACTGGGGTCATCACAAGATGGCAAAACACGTGTAATGTGAAGGCGTACAACCCCAACATTGACTATGATGAGCATTCCATTCAGTTCAAGTCTATAGTTCTATGCCACAGACTCTACACGGTGTAGAGAAGTTCTTGTCATTTAGAATGCCTTCTCGTTAAGGGGTGGCTGGTAATCCTTAGGAAGTGTGGCCCTGGAAAGAGTTTTGTTAGTCTGTTTGTTGTTTGCATGTCCTGCATCGTACTTATTAACCTTGGTTTGGTGTTGCTGTGGTGTCTTTAAGGTAGAAAAACTCAGTCTTTGCATGGGTATTTTATTTAGTTACATATAATTTTTTTTTCTAATTTTACTTTTTAAAATTTACATCCAAATTAGTTAGCATCTAGTGCAACAATGATTTCAGGAGTAGACTCCTTAATGCCCCTGACCCATTTAGCCCATCCTTCCTCCCACGACCCCTCCAGTAACTCTCCATATTTAAGAGTCTCTTCTGTTTTGTCTCCCTCCGTCTTTATATTATTTTTGCTTCCCTTCCCTTCTGATCATCTTTTCTGTGTCTTAAAGTCCTCATATGAGTGAAGTCATATATTTGTCTTTCTCTAATTTCGCTTAGCATGATACACTCCGGTTCCATCCACGTAGCTGCAAATGGCAAGATTTCATTCTTTTTGATTGCTGAGTTATACTCAATTTTTTAGTGTTTATTTACTTTTGAGAGCGAGAGAGAGTGAGCGAGCATGAGCAGGGGAGGGGCAGAGAGAGAGAGAGAGAGAGACACACACACACACACACACACAGAATCTGAATCAGGCTCCAGGCTCTGAGCTGTCAATACAGAGTCCAACGCAGGGCTCAAACCCGTGAACCATGAGATCACGATCTGAGCCGAAGTTGGGCGCTTAACCGACTGAACCACCCAGGCGCCCCTGCATAGGTATTTTAAATACAGCCTTCAGTTCGAAGTCCTTAGCATTATTTAAATTATATAGACAGCGTTGCTTCCTTGAAATATCCCCTTCATAGCCCTGGAAGCAGGCATGCGTTACGGCAGATTTGTCTCTCCCATCTCAACACTGTCATCTTCTCTCCGTCAAGATCAGTACCTGGTTTATGCTGTGGCAATAGATGGGTGTTTTAGACCACCATTTTGAGATAGTCCCTTTTTGCAGCGAGTCCAAACCGATGCTTGGTTTTCTGTGAGTAAGGGGATACTTGACATTAGAATGTAATTACTGCACTCTTTTAACTGTACACATCATAGTAGCCCTTTGTGCTGTGGGAGGTTATACGAATGGAAGGTAAAACCAGAACAAGGTTTGCGTACAGTTGAAGAAATTATGCGAGGCACCTTAGGGTAAAAATACTTGCACATAAAGAAAAGTAACAAGAGGTGAACCTAATTAAGGGACCAAAGGGCATTATATTTTAATTGCTGTTTCTTTCATTAACTAACAGTGGCCTTGATCTTCCCATGCCTTGGTCTCCTTATCTGCAAAGTGGGGATGTGATTAATGTCTTCCCATATGGTGGTTGTTGAAGACTAAATGAGTCACTATATCTAAAGCACTACTCGAAGTGCTTTATGAATACTACCTGTTTTTATTATTAGGAGTTCAAAGATGAGAGGAAAAACTTGATGTTCTTCCTTTGGGTATAAATCTGGGACTCAGTAAATGGGCTGTTTCCAAATATTCCTCTTCAAATTGAGATTTAGCTTTCTCTTTTTAAAAAATGTTTTGGGGCGCCTCAGTGGCTCAGTCGGTTAAGCATCAGACTCTTGATTTCGGCTCAGGTCCTGACTCCTGGTCTGTGCGATCAAGCCCTAAAGTTGGGCTCCATGCTAACAGTGTGGGGCCTGCTTCTGATTCTCTCTCTGTCCTTCCCCCAATCCCTCTCTCTGTCTCTGTCTGTTTCTTTCTCTCTCTCTCAAAATTAAAAAAAATTTAAAAAAATGATTTAAACAAAAATTGTATATTTATGATGATTTGATACACACATTCATAGTGAATATGCCAGACACAGAGAGGAAAAAACCTGTATAATCCATCTCACTTATATATAGGATCGAAAACCATCAGCCGCATAGAAGTAGAAGAGTGGTTCCTAAGGGTGGGTAGGTGGCGGAAATGGGGAGATGTTCGTTGTACATAATCTTTGATTTTTCTTTTACCCTACCTTACCTTTCTTCTGCCTTATTGTGTTCAGTCCACTTGCCGTGAGCTGACAGAGAAAAGTAAAACTCGAACTCTTTCTTTGCATTTCCAGTCTGGAAATGGAACCTTTCCTTCCTTAAACTTAGTTAAGCTGAGTTGATGTTCACCTGGATATGTGATATTCCTTCATCTTTTTCTTTAGCACATCCCCCTCTCTCGAGACAAAGCCGGACTAGCTAGCCCATTGCGTTGCTTGGGACTGTCAAAATGTGTTCTACCCTTACTTTCCTTTTGTAACCACCCTGTAAATTTTTTTTTTTTTTTGGCATTGCACCCACATCTGTTCCAAAGCACATGGATTCTTGATGGGTTGAATCCATCAAAGGCCAACTCTTACACAGTTGCATAACTGCTCTAACCTTCAGTTATCTAGGAATAGATACTACATACACTGGGCACCCTTAGATTTCAGAGTTCTTGCCAGGGGAATATAATTCACTGTTATCTCAAATTGTTCCTTCTATGAATTATTGTGATGAGACTAATACGCTTAAGCCACCCAAGACAGCCGTGTGTTTTGGAGCAGATGTGGGTACAGTGGAATGAGTTTTATCTGTGGGATATGAATATTTTTATATATGTGGGGAGTAACTATAAGAAGGCACATTTGCTTAACGTGCCTTGGGAAACGTGTCCCTTTACTTCATAGTAATGAGTGTGATGGCAACATGGTTCAAAGTTCAGTAATATTGCCTCCATTTATTGAGCACCGACTGTATGCTTGCCAAGGTGCTAAAGGTTTTGCATACCCAAGTTGCCCCCGATGTGATGAGAAGCAGAACCACGTGATTGAAGAATGCGCATCTTCTAAGTACCAAAAGTAGAAAGAGTATTTAGCGAACGCAGTGATCCTCATTATTGAACTCAAAGCATCCTAATATTTAAAATGTCTTGACCAGACACGTTACGGTTTATCAGTTGTGCTTGGTTACCCAGTGTGCAAAAGAAGATTCGGAAACCTCAAGTATCCTTTGGCGAATGGCAGTTCACCTTCTGGTGTTTAATGGTGGCTGGTGGGCGATGAGGTCGAAAGCGGCCCCATGGAAAAAGGACACCCTTCGTTCCTGGGCAAAGTATCCCCTACCCCATCCTCCTCCGTTCTTCACATTGTAGTCTGGTTGCCATTCTTTCTACTGCCCCGCTTAACTTCGGGGCCACGAGAGCAGGGACTGCGTGTGCATCCCCAGTATGTAGGACGGGGTCTGAAGCAGACTTCCGTAAATGGTTGCTCAGTGCCTGTTCGTGAACAGTCGTTGACAGTGGAATGCAGAACAGGGTCTAGAATGAACATATTGGTAAGATGTGAACCAGCACTGCACGTTGTTTATTTTTTATTTTTTAATGTTTGTTGATTTTTGAGAGAGAGAGAGAGAGAGAGACAGAGACACACACACACACACACACAGAGTCCGAAGCAGGCTCCAGGCTCCGAGCTGGCAGCACAGAGCCCGACGCGGGGCTCGAACTCACAAACTGTGACATCATGACTTGAGCCGAAGTCGGACTCTTCACCGACTGAGCCACCCAGGCGCCCCAACACTGCACGTTTCTTAGGCGGTAGCCTCACTTTACTAACGGTTAGCTTTTTGGAGTATCTGTGACATTTGTTTATTTGCCAGTTTCTGCCCTCCAATATTGTGTTAATTGGTATTGTTCAAGTTTGTTTATTTTGAGAGGGACAGAGTGTGTGTGTGAGTGGGGAAGGGGCAGAGACGGAGGGAGGGAGAATCCCAAGTCAGCGCAGAGCCTGACGCGGGCTCAATCCCAGGCACCGTGAGATCATGACCTGGGCAGAAACCAAGAGTCGGTCGGACGCTTAGCTGACTGAGCCACCCGGGCGCCCCTGCCCTCCAATATTCTGCCTTGTTTTGCATTCTGTGACCTGCAGAACCTGAACCACTCCTTATCTTCGCATTTGCTTCAACCTTCTTAAACAGAGGCCTGTTGCTGTTTTTTGTTACCTGAACGTGAATCAGACAAGAGCACGGCCACGTCGCTTATGTGAAACACGAGTTCTAAGAAAAGCAGTAAAAGGAACCGTGCGTGTCCCACACGCTTTTGAGATATGTGGGTAGGAGACGGAAGCTGATATTAGGGGTGTGTGTTGTACCGAAGCTGCTAAGTCCTAAAGGAGAGGGCTTCGACAATAAAGTGAAGGGAATGGGATTTAAAAACCAAACGGCCCTGGGACCCATGTGAGGCGTTTGTCAGCACGCCCTACGAGCTGTCCGTCCGCGTCATTTTCAGCTTCCGCCTTCAACCGTGGCGCTGGGAATCGAATCGGGAAGCAGGCCAACAGGGGACTTGGCTTGCAGTCACAGGCCAACAGGGGACTTTGCAGTCACAGGTTTTTCCCACCCCCTGACAACAGGCATTCTTAATAGGTGATAAATAGAAGCCTTTTATCTTCCACAGAGAGCCCACCTGGACGGTGCTGCTTCGTTGAGGAACATTCCCTGCAAAGCCCACTTCAGTGTCCTGTTCACATAAGATACAGGATCGCTGCCCACGATAGTTTGATGGGTTCCACATCGGTCCTTAATCTTCTAACGAGGCAGCTCTGAATCCGGATGCCATAGGTGTTCCTGTGGTAAACAAGACGAACTTTACCTTTCAGAAAGATTTTTTTAAACGTGTGCTAATGCCGACCCCATGCAGGTTTACTGGTTGTAAGTCCATGGTAAAAGTAAGCGGCCCCGTGGAGTCTGGAATGCCTCGAAAATGTTTTCCCTTGAGCCGGTAAAACTGGCGGGCTTGTTGTCTGGTCTGTCTGGAGACTGCACGGAGGCATCTCTTCTCCTCTGGCTCTGGCACCCGTGACACACCGACCGTAGTGAGTCTTCAGGAGATTCCCTGCTCTGTCTCCCGAAGGGGTATCGTTCTTGGGTTTCACCACTCTTAACCCTCCGCTGTCGTACTCCCGCCTGGCGATTTAGTACCTCATCCCAACCCAGTGGTCTTGTACTCACAAGGCTGGTGTTTCTCAACCTCTCATGTATGTGGGGGACCAGATCATGGCTCAATTCGAGGCATAGGCATTTAATTGAGTGGGGATTGAATTCAGAAAAGAGGAATTAATGCAGGCAGGAGGTACCTAGAGGTCACCCTCAGAAGGACAGAGGTCGAGAGAGACAGAAGGGAATGCCGAAGACTAGCTCAGTGAAGGCGTCTGTTGCCCAAGACCCCGAATACCTTTTGCTGGATATAAAAATTCCTCCAGGAGATACTGTGGGGACCTGTTTGCATCCACAAAACCATTTAGGTTGATTTCTCACCCTAACTTCACGCAGCAGGGTGAGTGGTTTTCAGAATCGAAGGGCTGCTGAGCTCAACCCTTTGAGCATTGAATGAATTAATCTCCTCTAAATGGTCTTCCTGTCCTGAGTGGAGATCTGCGTCCTCTTTCATCGAGTCCCTTCTACAAGATGGTTTTGGAAAGGGTTTTTTTTTTAACTGCCAGATAGTGTCCTCTTCCTGCATAGAAGTCTTTTATTTTTTATTTTTTTCTTTTTTTTTAACGTTTATTTATTTTTGTGACAGAGACAGAGCATGAACGGGGGAGGGTCAGAGACAGGGAGACACAGAGTCTGAAACAGGCTCCAGGCTCTGAGCTGTCAGCACAGAGCCTAACGCAGGGCTCGAACTCACAGACCGTGAGATCATGACCTGAGCCAAAGTCAGCCGCCCAACCGACTGAGCCACCCAGGCGCCCCTGCATACAAGTCTTTAATAGCTTGCTCTTTGGAGAACCTTCAGAAGCTTCCAGGCACACGCGGCCCTATGTGATCTGGGGCTGCCAACTTCTGCAGCCTCCCCTCTTGCCACCTGCTCCCCTTTTCTCTCTGCTCCGGTGGAAGGAAGGGCCAAGTATATTCCCTGTTAGCTCCACATCCAGCTTTTCTCCGAGAAGCCTTCCATGACTACTCCGGTGTGGATTGGGTACTCCTGCCCAACCCCCCCCCCCCATTTTTAAAAGATTTGATTAATTTTTAAAATTTACCTCCAAGTTAGTTAACATATAGTGCAACAATGATTTCAGGAATAGATTCCTTAATGCCCCTTCCCCATTTAGCCCATCCCCCTTCCTACAACCCCTTTAGCAACCCTGTTTGCTCTCCATATTTAAGAGTCTCTTATGTGTTGTCCCCCACCCTGTTTTTATATTATTGTTTGCTTCCCTTCCCCTATGTTCATCTCGTTTGTCTCTCAAAGTCCTCATATGACCAAAGTCATATGATCTTTGTCTTTCTCTGACTAATTTCACTTAGCATAATACCTTCTAGTTCCATGTACATAGTTGCAAACGGAGGCACTCCACCTTTTTTGGTCATATTCCACAGGATCCTGTATTTCTCCTACGTTGGCACTCTTCACATCTGATTTTTCATTATTTGTCGACCTCAATGGGCCGCGGACCTGGGGCGGCGAAGGAACAGAGAAAAAGAGACGATGGTATAGTGAGGCATAGGGTTCCCCGAGCCATCAGCCCGAGGCACCGAGGTTTACTGCACATCTTCTTATATACGTTTTCAGGAAAAACGGATCAGCAATGATTAACCGAAGCTTAGCAAAGCATGTCCACAAAGTACATCTGATTCAGCTATCGTACGTATCTTGCGTACGAGAGCAATCTTGCAGATACATGTGTTCCAATCAGAATCTTTACGATAGAAGCAAAGACAAAGAAGGGAGTGAATGCACTGTGCTATATATACAGCTGGCTTCCTTTAAGCAAAACATCCCTATCTGCCTACTAAAGAACAGACCACATTTCCCAAGGGCAATTCACTCAAGTCCTTTCAGGTATTTTTAACCTTACGATCTCGATCTCCATCTCAAGTTTTCTCAGAGATCTGGGAGCCTAAATGAATACGCGCCTATGGTCATATTGTGGTGTTCTGACTCCCACAATTATTTACTTACAAGTTTGCTCACGAACTTGATAGTTCCCTCAGGAAAGGTTTTATCTGATCTATCTCCTTCTCTCCATCATGTAGCATTGGAATTGGTACATAACAAGTAGCCTACATACTCAATAAATGAATGACAAAGTGAACAAATGAAAAAAATTATGTGAACCATCCAGGAGTTTTTGATCCTTTGTTCAAGTGGCGTATTCAAATTAGCCAGACTGATACAGGATTCCACTAAGGTGCACATCTCCTTGAAGAATTTAAGAAAAAAAAATTTATTTGGAGAAAGAGCATGGGTTGCCGAGGGGTGGGGTGGGGGGGGGGGGAGAATCCCAAGCAGGCTCCGCACTGTCAGCTCCGAGCCCGACGTGGGGCTCAAACTCCCGAAACTGCGAGATCAGGACCTGAGTTGAAACCCAAGAGCCGGATGTTTAACCAGCTGAGCCACCTAGATGCCCGTTCTTAAAGAATTTTCATCGCACTATTGCTCTGTCTTCTAGGGCAGGAGGGAGAGGATTTTGATTCTTAGAAGCTTATTGTTTCTGTACTCCTGGCCAGTCCTAGAATGGGGCTCAATAATACATAAAACCTTACAGGTTAAGCCTAGCCTACGTAATCTTCTGGGAGCTTTACAGTTTTGCCTTTTACATTTAGCTCTGTCATCCATTTTGAATTAATTTCTGTGAAAGATATGAGGTCTATGTCTAGATTCATTGCTTGCATGTGGATGTCTGCTGTACCAGCACCGTTTATTGAAAAGAGATACTATCATTTCTCCATTTAGTTGCCTTTCCTCCTTTGTTAAAGACCATGTGACTGTATTAGACCTGTCTTATCAGGAAATTCATTACATAACACGAAAATGAAAACTGTGAGTAAATTCCCAGTATGACACAGGTAGTCGTATATACTGGTACTTGGCCATAATCTCAATGTTGCTTTTTGTTCATCAACTTAATCCACGTTTACCCCCAGCTTTGAGCTCCTTGGCAGTATGATTCTCAGTTCTAGCTTCCAGCTTTATCTTGTACTGTTTCCCGCCTTGTCCCTGTGTTCCCACCAAATGGGCTGCTGCATATATCTCAAACACACCTTGTACTTCCTTGCATACATGATGTAGCTAATGCCATTCTAGGCGAGAGAATTCTGTTGTTCCCAAGTTCTGCTGAAGCGTTCTATCCTTTTTTTTTTTCAGATTTATTTTTTTTTTAAATTAAGTATAGTTGATATACAATATTAGTTCTGGGCTCACACCAGTGATTCCACAAGTCTATACATTATGCATTGCTCACAGTAAGTATAGTTGTCACCATACGACATTATTACAATATTATTGACTTTATTCCCTATGCTGTATTGTTTATCTCTGTGCCTTATCTATTTAATAACTGGAAGTTTATACCTTTTTTTCATTGAACACATGATTTATTTATTCTTTAAAATATAATTTATTGTCCAGTTAGCTAACATACAGTGTATACCGTGTGCTCTCAAAACCAAGAGCGTTCTATCCATTCTTGAATCTGAATTCTTCTACGGAATTCTAGGAAACTCTTGAATCTGAATTCTTCTATAGAATTCTAGGAAACTTTTACTGATGACCATGATGGCTTTGCTTCTGCCTTTGGACCCTTTGAAAGTGATGTTTTAACCTTCTCCAACATACTTTCATGTCATACGTATATAATTACATAAAGGCCACTTCATCATCTGCATTTAATTTTCTGTATTTTTTTTTTTTACTGTCAAGTATGAAGTCTCTGAGTCACTTACTTATAGCCAGAGATCTCCATATCTGTTTCTGTAGCTTCTCTTGAGCTGTAATTATCGAAGTTCCCATGCTCATCTTTTTTTTTTTTTTTTAACATTTATTTATTTTTGAGAGAGAGAGTGCGAGCAGGGGAGGCACGGAGAGAGACGGAGACAAGGAATCCGAAGCAGGCTCCCGGCTCTGCGCTCTCAGCACGGAGCCTGACGCGGGGCTCGGACTCACGGACCCGCAAGATCGTGAGCTGAGCCAAAGTCAGATGCTTAGCTGACTGAGCCACCCAGGTGCGCCCCACCCCCACCCCGCTCATCCTTTATTTATCCTGTCATGTGCTCCCGCTGCAACTCAAACTTCTCCCTTTCACCTTTTTTGTGACTATGTTCATACCATTAAATACGGGGGAAAGGTGACCTTTTTCCTAACCAGCCAGGTAGGAGCCAGGGTATTGAGAGGCAAGTGGGTGAATGTGGGAATCCTAGAAGTACCGTCTAAAGCATTATATAGTAAAATAATCACCTTGCCTTCTTCTAAAGGTCCCACGTGGTTTTATTTTTGTCTTCTCTAATTTTTTAAAATCTGTGATAATATCTTCTACACCATCTGGTCAATCCCAGGCTTATTTTTGGTACTCAGAACATAATAAATTAAGCTTATCATATTTGTTTTAAAAATTTTTGATTTTTATTGTAAAACAGTATTTTAGAATCCCGATTTGTAGTTCAGTGACTTATCGTCTGTAATATTGCCTGCATTAGCACAGCGATATTTGTGTTGTTCACTGTCTTTTTGTTTATTTTTGAGAGAGAGAGAGAGAGAGAGAGAGAGAGAGAGAGAGAGAGAGAGAGAGAGAATTCCAAGCAGGCTACATGCTGTCAGCATACAGCTCGATGCGGGGCTTGAACTCATGAACTGTGAGATCATAACTTTAGCTGAAATCAAGAGTCGGATGCTTAACCAACTGAGTCACCCAGGCGACCCTGTTCACTGTTTTGATTTGAAAATATGCCTGCCACTTTAGTAGACATCAGATAAACATTGTTGAATGAATGAATGAATTGAACCAAATATATTATTTTTCTTGAATATTAGTAAAGATTTAAACGCTAAATTTGCTTCTGTCTTTTGGAAATTAAACTTTCGAAATTGTTTTCTTGGCGTCTAATATATCTGCACACGCTTGCTTCATTCTTCAGAAAAGAAAAGATAGCTATCCATAGAGAAAAAAAAAAGTACCAGAAAGACCAGGTCAGTCCGTGACCGCAAAGACCTATCAATTTTACAGTCTTTCAGAGAGGTGTCTTGTGAAATAAACACACAGAATAATTTGTATTTAGGATTCGGGTGATGTATTTAATCCTAGCAACCACACTGGTCTTATGTGCAGGTCTGATGGAGAGTGCCTCATCAAGATTAGAGTTTGATGTCTGAGTCAACATAAGGAGAAAGAGATAGATAGGCTTTGGGGACCTTGACCTGTATGTATTTGGATTGAGTATGCAGCTCACTGAATGGTCATCCCTTCAAAGGATAATGGTACCTCTTCACGGTTACCAGATGTTTCTAGCAGCTTAGGGTCAGAATGCCTAGAAGCACCTTCGTGTCTCTAAAGGTGCCAAGTTGATGTCGGTCACCTCTCCAAACCTAACCGAAACCCCTTGGGTCATGAGTGCCTCTGTAAGAGGAGGTACACAGAAGTACAGACAGGGCGAGAGCATGAGAGAAGTTTACCAGATTTGTATAGTGACGCTTTCGTTTTGTAGAATGACTTGTGGTGAAGGTTATTTTGACCCTGTTAACTATGATTGATGAAAATGATGCAGTCTAGATTCCCCACCAATAATAGAAATATGAATACCGATTATTAACTCAACGTGTTCCATGTCACTGCAAACAAAAGAGCAACTGAAATAATTTTAGCATTCTTTGTTGTCCCCTCTTTGGAACAGTAGTAGTCTATAGGTTATTTTAGCTAATCTATATTTATCTAATACCAAAATAGGGAAGAATAATTCAAGCTATCAAGATAAATGATAATCAACATAAATATATTTTCCTGTGTAAGTAGGGCTCGATCAATTCAAGATGTTCCTACCAGGTGGCTCGTATGCTAACTAAAAGCGATTTCGAGAGACTTCTTTCATAGGCCTTTTCTTTTTCTGTTTCTCTCTATTGTCTACACAACCTTCTCTTTTTTTCTGTATGTAAAGCTTACACAGGCTGTGACCAAAGACAAAGCCATCTTATTTTATGATCCCCAAACCGCAGTCACTTAGAGACCCAAAATAGAAAGTAATTTCTAGTGAGCTCATCCAAGCTTTAGCCTACGCACTTCCTTTTTTGCACAAAATGACTTGGCTAACATTCCAACCAAGGACCATAAACCAGCAGTGTGCATAGACACTGGGAATAAAGATATATTTAGATAGATTGCATGGATTAAAGAGGCCTAAACCATCTGTCTTTAACACAGGCGAATGTCATTTTCTTTAGTCGAGGGCCTGGGCTTTCCAGCAATGTCCCAGCATTTAAAGATTCAGAGAGGTGCTTTAACAATTACATGTAGATATCATTCACAGAAAAGTCGGATGCATCTGTTTCTCTTATTACAGACTTTCGCAAACTCAGAGTCTTAGTTACGGTTTCAGAAACAGTTTGTTAATTATGTTTTTTTTTTTTTAATCTCCCCACCCCCACCACGTTGCCCCTCAGAATCTGCTAATGCTGTTATTCTAAGCACGCTGTGTTGTATTTGTTTACATGTCTGCCTCTTCCTCTGGAGGGTGTACTTCTCCAAGTTGGGGAGTGGGCTTTATTTATCCTGTGTCCCCAGTGCCCAGCACTTAGTAAGTGATCTACAAGTTTCCGTAAGTGGGTGTTGAGTGGATTGCATATTTATAGAACCCCTGGTGATTGGGGGTTATGTGCCTCATGGGAGTGATGTCACGAGGGATTATTGAAGTGGTTTGGCAGACTATAGTGAGCTACAATGCGATTCTTTAATAGATGTCTCATCCTCTAGTAATGAGGTTGCTAAGATAAAATACAGGATACTTAAGTTTGGATTTCAGGCAAACAGATCTTTTCAGTAAAACTATATCCCAAGTACTGCATCCAATTATTGCATGTCTCATTATTTGATTATCTGAAATTCAAATTTGGCTGTCCCTCCTGCATTTTCATTCTCTAAATTGGACAACTCTATCAGTAAGGATGGGGTTGCCCAGTAGAGCATGGGACCAGAGAGCGTGCCCTCACTCAAATGAGTTGATGGATTTTATTATGTAATTAGAGCGTAATCAATCTAAAGACCTGCTACCTGTGTTCTTTGCTACCTTGAGTGTGATCGAACTTTCCGTAAAAAGTTCAAAGTTCTTTACTTAAAAAGTTCTCACTCTTTTTGTAAGAACAAAGTAAGAAAAGCTTGGAACTACCCTGATCTCATCTAGTCCTCCTCTAAAAGAACTGTGCCCTCTGCTGAAAGAACCAGCTGTTGGCTAGTGCAGGATGTCTTAAGATCTCTGAACCTTGTCAGAAGTACAGTAGAACCTTGGATTGCAAGTGACTCGTTCTGCGAGTGTTCCACAAGACGAGCAAACATTTCTAATGAATTTGAACTTGACGGACAAGCGATGTCTTATAATACAAGTAGTATGTGATGCCGAATGCCACATGGTCACAACTGAGCCAGTGGTTCTTGAAATTTGCTCTCATATGTGAGTGCTTTGCATTACAAGCACGTTTCTGGAATGAGTTATGCTTGTAAACCAAGGTTTTAGTGTACTATTGAGAGGGGCACCTCGGTGGTTCGGTCGGTTGACCATCTAACTTCGGCTCAGGTCATAATCTCCCGATTCGTGTGTTTGGGCCCCACACTGGGCTTCCTGCTGTCAGCACAGAGCCGGCTTCAGATCCTCGCTTGCCCTCTTTCTACCCCTCCCCCACTCTCTCTCAGAAATAAATTTTTTTTTTCTTAAAAACACTATTTAGAGTCACGTGATGTGTGGGTAGCATGGAACAAAACAAACTTAGCTCACGTAATGCTTAGTCAGTTAATGATTTTGCCATAACAGCTGTTAAAAACCTAGATCGTTTTCAAGATGAGTCTTTTGGGGGGAGGGTGTTGAATTGGGACCACGAAGGCTTTTCACCAAAAACAAATTAAATACCTTATAAGAAATGACATTTTGCCCTTAGATTTTCAGGCACACGTTCTTATTTACTCAAGCAACAATTTCCAGTCAGAATATATGGGACACATTGGGGTCATATATCGTATCTGGATAAGCCCAAAAAGTTTTACTTGGTATAGGCACAGCGTGTGAATGGAATAAAGAAAGAGCATACACATTACCTTTGTCCATGGAATTAAAAGTGCTCTCATATTCAGCCTTTATTTTGCCCTGAGGTAGTTTTCTCTGCTCTGATGTTATTTTTTAATGCAATTTGAGTGCAAGAGTACTATGAACTCCCAAACGGTGAAATTTTGTGAAGAAAATAGTGCAAAAATTAGAAGAATGAGAACAGCTTTAGGCATTAAGCAAAATATGTGACAAATATGACAAGGGCAGTTGCAAAGATGTGGAAAGCAAAGATATTGACCTTTCCAGCATTAGCTCACTGTGCTGGAGAGAAGATACTGATTAGCTGCCTAGAAGTCAATTACCTGCGTTTTCACCACTTGGCGAAGGATCACAGTCTGTCTCTAATCCACCCACCGCCATCCGCCATCAAGTTTTTACTTCTTCCCTTGGCAAATACAACAAACCTTTGCTGTGTTACACATAGTATAAATGCATGAATTTAAGCTGCAATTTGTGTATTGCTTCCATAAACTGGATTTTTATTCTTTTTAAAGTTTATTTGTTTTTTGAGAGACCGTGTGAGTGGGGCAGGGGCAGGGAGAGGGAATCCCAAGCAGGTTCCGCCAGCACAGAGCCCGACGCGGGGCTCGAATCCGTGAACGTGTGAGATTATGACCTGACCTGAAGCCAAAAGTCGGATGCTTAACTGACTGAGCCACCCGGGTGCCCCGGCTGATCTTTATTCAAGTTATTTTTTTCTGTGATAGATATTTAGATACTGTTGGCTGGCATGGAATTCATAATTATTCGGTACTGACGTTCCTTAGAAACGTAATGACTTCTCATGTAGAAGCAACGTTTCTAGTCATAGGTGAATGTCATTAAATACCTCCCAGCAGGGCCCATTAGACCAGGGAAGTAGCAGTGGAGATGGTGAAAGGTGACGGGGTTGCAGATGGAGTTTGAACGGAGACGTTGGCAGTTGTATTAGTTGCTAGGAGTGCTGTAGCAGAGTACCACCAGCTAGGGGGCTTAAAATGACAGGATTTATGATTTGTACAGTTCTGGAGGCTAGAAAGTCAAACGCGAGGTGTCAGTAAGGCCATGTTCCTTCTGAAACCTACAGGGGATCGGTCCTTCCTTGCCTAGGCCTGACTTTTTTGGTGGTTGGCTGGTTTGCTGGCAGTCTTTGGTTTTCTTGGCTTACAACTCTCTAACTCCAGTTTTCTACCTTTGTCATTACATGGTGTTCTCCTTGTGTATCTCTGTGTCTTTACACGGCCATCTTTTTGTAAAGTAATCCTTGTTCTTTTTAAGTTTATTTTTGAGAGAGAAAGAGCGTGCGTGCGCGGGCAAGTCGGGGAGGGGCAGAGAGAGAATCCAAGCAGGCTCCCGGCTGACAGTCCCCATCCCGATGGTGGGACTTGACCTCGCTACCGCGAGCTCATGACCTGGACCAAAACCAAGAGCAGGATGCTCAACTGACGGAGCCATCCAGGCGCCCTTAAGGAAATCTTTTTTTTTTTTTTTTAATTTTTTTAACGTTTTTATTTATTTTTGAGACAGAGAGAGACAGAGCATGAACGGGGGAGGGGCAGAGAGAGAGGGAGACACAGAATTGGAAGCAGGCTCCAGGCTCTGGGCCATCAGCCCAGAGCCCGACGCGGGGCTCAAACTCACGGACCGCGAGATCGTGACCTCAGCCGAAGTCGGATGCTTAACTGACTGAGCCACCCAGGCGCCCCAAGGAAATCTGTTTAAAAGGACATCGGTCAAACTGGTTTGGAGCCCAATCCTCCTCCCTTATGGCCTCATCTTAATTACATCTGCCATGCCCTCATTGCCAAATAAGGTCACATTGTTCAGTACTGGGAGGATGTAAGGACTTCAGCATATCTTTTGAGGTAGACACGACTGAACCCACAACACCAGAATTTCCTGACAAACTGACATGGAGTGGGAGAAAAGTAGGCAAGTCAAAGAGGATTCTTCAGCTTTTTTGGTACAGCAACAAAAAAGGAAAATGTTGCTGGGAACTGAGGTGAGGAAGACTATAGCTGGAGCAGGTTTGAAGGGATCAGTAGTTCACCTTTGTATATATTATGACTTTTGTTTGGTATTCAAAGTGAGATGGTGATGAGGATCTGTTGGTTTAGAGTTATGGACACTGTTCTGCAAATATATATGTATACATATGTATATATGTATATATATGTATATGATATACACGTGTGTGTATGTAGGAGGAAGTCAGAGAGGAGGGCTGTAGTAAGAAAATTCTGTGATTACTTCAATGTTATTAGTGAAAACAGGAAGCAAAGTCACGAGGTGGTTGCAAAGGATGACAAAGTAGGCCTTGGGAGTTTTGAGGGAAGAAGAAAAAGTTACGAGATCATTTCCTCAGAGTTGGGAGAGAATGGGCTAGGAAATGTATTAGAGTTATGAGGCAGCATTGAAGACTCACTTGAGATTAATGAGCATGACTCTTACGTGAGACCAGTCGTCATAGCTAGCTCCCCAACCATGTTCTCCTGCATTTTTGTAGGAGACGTTAGATTGAAGTAGTTTTGTGGTTTTACTCTGAGAAGACTGTGAGTAAAGGAGGGGGGGGGGGAGGGAGTGAGGGGAACGTGTGAGGGGGTTCTTCTTACGATCTACCAGAAATTTGAATGAACTAATAACAAGCTGGGTATGGAGAAGAGAAATGACATCAAAGGGTCATGAACAAGTGGAGATGGAATTTTGTTGGAATCATGGCACGGGAGGAAACAACCTGGAAAGATAGGACACGGTAGAGAGTGAAATTGACATCATGGAGAGATGGCAATAGTTGGTTTGAACAAATCCTTAGGTATGTGGGCGTGAGGGGTCTACGCTGTGTGGAAGAGGAGATCGTTGGATGAGGAGAGGTCAAGGAACTGAGAAATTTCAGGATGTTGAAATTTCATGTCTTCTAGGGGCCAAGATTTAGAATAGAAGGGGTATAGGAGAAGCCTTAAGCCTAACCGTTTCTGTCAGAGGCGCTGTGCTACAGAAAGCTCTAATAGAAGTGCAGGTTAATCATACAAGGAAAAAACTTGCTCTGCAAAGCAAAGCCTATCAGACTCTTCATTTTAGTTCCATGGTTATTAAAGAGCTTCGTTACTGTGTGTATGCGGTGAGGTTTTTGGGCTCTCAATGGGAACAGCCCACGGGAGTGCTCTTCTTTTTTTTTAGGTTTATTTTGAACATCAGAGAGAGAGAGCGCCAGCGAGCATCAGCAGGGGAGGGGCAAAGAGAGAGGGAGAGATAGGCTCCACACTGACAGTGCGGAGCCCTACACGGGGCTTGAACTCATGACCTGTGAGATCATGACCTGAGCCAAGATGAGGAGCCAGACGGTTAACCGACTGAGCCACCCAGGCATCCCAGGAGTGCTCTTCTTTGCATTAACACAATATCATTGGCAGTGTTGATTGGTTGGGTTTGTCCCATCATCAGAATTGTCACTCACACGAAAAGAGACTGACACAAAGCGTATCATCCCTTTGAAGAATCAGTACTCCAGAATAATCCCATCTGCTATTGTCAGGAGTCCCTCTCCTCCCTCCAGGCATGTCGCAAAAATTAGAAAGAAAAAGAAAATGAAAGGAATGTACTGATCTTGGGACCTGCTTTGAATCTTAAGCTGAATGTTTCTTAAAGTATGAATGAATAAAGGAAATGACAAAATTTTCAAAAAAAGGATAAAAGATCAAGTTACAGAAGTGGAAAACAATTGACTATTAAAACCGTGGTCATCAGTGTACCAATAGTTAGATGTTCATATTTCATTGAAAACTCATACGAGGTTGGCGGGAAGTACATCGACATGTTAATAGTGAGACACCATGGATGGCAGGGTCACAGGTGGTTCCTAAAAGGAGAGTCTGTGATTCAACTGCTGGGGAATCTATTGGGGTGTCCTGGGCCACTTCCATACTGATATCCGTGTGAAAATGTGCAAATATTCTTCTCATGGGCTCAAAGCTAACATCTAATAGAGACAAAGTTTTAGAAGAAAAGAACCCCTAGGTCTCCTTTCCCCAACCTCTCTCATTCAGACACATGAGTTGGCATAAATACTATTCACTGATTCTCTCTGGGGCCTTAGGCAGGTCTCACCTAGGCGTTTACCAACTAATTACTTGAATAACGAAATGTTCATTATAATTGTTTATTCAATATAACATGAGATAATTGGAGTTATTTTCCGTAATCGACCCCATAATTTTGATGCACGTCCTTCAACCAAACTTCAGTGCCAGATGGATGGTGAATAGTTATGCCATCCAGAGACACCGATGCTTACAAACATTGCAGCCATTTGTGTCTGGAAAAGAAAACGCAGTGAACCCATTCTGGATGTGACAGTGATCGGTAAAACACTAGACCCTTTACCGAGGCCCCTCTAAGTGCCTCCGTTCTTGGACTGCATAGGGATGATGTTACAGATTCATTGTAATGGATGTTTTTAACAAATTTCAGTTTACTGAGAACCCATCCACTTATCCAGCAAATGTTTATTGAGCACCTGCTACGTTTCAGGTAATGTTCTAGGCTTGCGTATATATCCGTGAAGAAAACAAAACTTTCTTGCCTCCTGGAATGAATATGCAGGGGGAGGATGGAAAAGAAATATGTAATTACATATAACCTATCTGGAAGGGATGAGTAAGGCCTAAAGAAAGAAATGAGGAAAGGGGTTACGAAGTATTGACGTTGAAATTTTGAATAAGTGGTTCAAGGATAAAAGCAACGGGTTGACTTCTTGAGGTTTAACTTGCAAGAATTAACATGTGCACTTAAGTTTTTTACAGTTAAGAAGTTTGACGATTGTATATGCTCATGCCCCAAGTACCTGAAGCAAGATGCGGAACGTTTCCCCGTCCCCGTAAGATCTCTTTGCTAGCACCAGTCAGTGCTTCTCCCTCCTCCCCCGAAGCAGTTGCTCTTCTGATCTATGACTCCAGCAGAGTTTTGCCTGTTCTTGGACTTGATGGTAGTGAAAGTGTGCAGCGTTTGGGTGGTATGTTTACGCGTACGTGCGCCTGTAGTTACCGCGCTGCTTTTGCTCCAGATACCGTGGGTGAGGTTCTCTGAGTTGTGCAGGTTGCACCAGTTGGTTATTTCACATGGATGGATAGCATTCAACGTGAGTTTTTCATAACTTTTTTTTGTGTTGATGGACGTTTGCGTTCTTTCTGTTTTCGGCATTTTTTTTTTTTTTTTTGCTTTAGTTTATTTATTTGTTTATTTTGAGGGACACCCGGGAGAGCACCAGTGCGGGGGGAAAGAGGGAATCCCAAGCAGGCTCCACACTGTCAGCACAGAGCCCCGTGCAGGGCTCGAACTCATGGACTGCCAGGTCATGACCTGAGCTGAAACGCTTAAGGACGCTTCACCAACTGAGTCACCCAGGCTCTCTCCCCGCCCCTGTTTTATAGGCTTTTATATATAGGACTGCTTTGATCATAGCAATTAAAGTTTTTTTGTAGACTCATGTTTTCCTTTCTCTTAGGTAAATACAACTGGGATTTCTTTATCGTAGGGTATATGTGTATTTAGCTTTTACGAGTAACTACCAAATTGTTTTCCAAAATCATCATTTTATGCTCTCATTAGCAATGCATGAGAATCCCACTTGTTCCACATCCTTGCAAATATTTGGTATTGTGGATAATTTTTTATTACAGCTGTACTAGAGCGTATGTAGTGACAGTTTATCGTGGTTTTAATGTACATTTTCCTTATGACTAATGACGTTGAATGCCTTTCCGTGTGTTTATTGGCCATTTGTTTAAAAAATAGCTGTTTATTTGCATAATTTTTATTGTGTTATTTGCCTTTTTGTTTTTGACTTTTGGAAGTTTTGTATGTATTTTGAGTAAGAGTCTTTATCAGATATATGTATTATTTTTCTCAGTATGGGGTTTGCCTATTTTATTGTGGTTTCTTGTTGAAAAGGAAATTTAAAGTTGATGAAGCCCATGTTATCTAAACATTTTCTTAAAACTAGTGCTTTTCTAACTTGTCAAGAAATCTAACGTACATGAAGGTCAGGGAAGTGTTCTATGCTTTCTTCTAGAAGGCTCATGATCCTGGGATTTATGTTTGGATTGTGATTTCTGGTACAAGGTCCAAGTTCTCTTTTTTTCCACACAGATAGCCATGTGTTCTGGTACCATTTGCTGAAAAGATTTTCCTTTCCCAATTAAAATTACTTGGTGTATTCATGGAACATACATTGGTCTCTTTCTGTACCTTCTATTCTGTTCCATTGACCTTTATTTCTGTCCTTAAGCTAGTACTGCAGTGTCTTGATTACCGTAGCTCTATAATATGTTTTTAAATCAGATAATTGTTCCAATTTTGTTCTTTTTCAAAACTGTTTTGGCTATTCTACGTCCTTCTGCTTTTTGAACTTTTGAATCCTCTTGCCAATTTCTTCAAAAATGTCTGGTGGAATTCTTATTGGGATTGTATTAAATCTGTGGATGAATGCAGGGAGACTAAATATTTCAGTGTTGAGTTTTCCTATCCATGAATATGGGTTACCTCCCTTTGTGTTTTCCTGACTGTCCGAGATCTTTTTCTGTTCTCCAGCATGGCTGCCACCTTTTAGGGTAATTTCAGAGTTCTCCTTGCTTTCCATTCCTACTGCAGGCTTTCTGTATTTTAGGGATCTGCTCAGCCAACAGTCTTCAGAAAAAAAATTGCCTTGCTTCACATTTACTAAGAACTAGAGTAGCTACAAAGGATCTCTCTTAACTTTTGTGCTATTACCCTGGCTTTTGTGAAGACACCTCTGTGTACTCCGTGAAGACTCTTGGGAAAGATTTGACAGATGGATTCAATATCATTCTGTTTTGAGGGATCTTTGAAATTCTAATTGATCACCCCAGCCAATATATGGGCATTACAGCTTAGTAAACTTTTGGCTAGTTTTTTATCCCAGTCTATGGAAAAATACTTTCTTTCACCGCTACTCCACCGTGGACAAAAATAATCATTGGACCTCTTCTCTTCCATGAAGTGCCTTTCTTTTTCTGGAATTTAGTTCATTGAGGTTTCTTGGATCTCAGCTTTCTGATATTTTGTTTGCTTGCTTTTGTTTTTGTTTCTTGTTTTAAACTATGATTTTTATAGACTACCTGGCTCTCTTTAGTTGTTGGGGTGGGAGCGGTGTTCTTTTTACAGATTTCTACATCCTAACTGGAAGCAGATGACCTGAGCAGGTGACCTTTGGGTACAGAACTGAGTGGAATGAGGGAGGTTGCCATACGGATATCTGCAGGGAGGAAATTGGAAGGGAATAGAAAGGACAAAGACATGTAGGTATGGGCTTGCTCGTTGTGGTGGAAGCATAGTAGGAAAGCCAGTGTAGATGGAGAGTAGTGAGGGATGGCAAGAGTTGTTGGCGAGGAGGTTGGAAAAGTACATAGAGGCCAATATGCCTCTTGTGGGATTTAGTAAGGACTTAACCTTTTACTTTATGGGGAATTGGTTGCTTTTGCAGGATTCAAACTGAGAAATAGTCTACCCTGCCTTACACTTAATGTGATTACTCTAGCTATTGTATTGAGCGTAGAAAGAAAAGACTTCCAAAAACAGAGGGCAGGAAATCAATTTGAAGGCTATTGCAATAATCCAATTAAGAAATGATGATTGTTGGCTTGAGCTAGGGTGGTACCGTTACAGAGAGTGATAAATAATGATTGGATCTTAGATGTATTTTTGAAGTTACAGTCAACAAAATTTTGCACAACATTAGATGTGAGATGTGACAGTGAGTGAAGTCAGGGATGACTAAACAACTTTTTGGCATAAACAACTTGAAGATTTGCCATTATCTGAAATGAGGAACACTGCAAAAGGACTTCATTTGAAGGGAACATCAGGGCCTTTGGTTATATTAAGTCGTCTATTAGACATTCAAGTACTGATGTTAAGAATGCCGTTTGACATATGCGTCTAGAGGATCAGGAGAGTGCTCGAAAGTATATATTTGGAAGTCAGCATTTGAATGGCAAAGTCAGGACATCGGGTGCGACCATCCAGAGAATGATAGATGAAAAATACCTGATTAAATGGGTTCTAGAAAGGATGGGGGGAAGAGATTGCGCTCACCTTATACACGATGCTTTCAAATTGTGCTGTATATAAGAAGGAGTAGAGCTGTAAATAAGAGAAAAATGAGCTTACGAAGGGTATATTTTTAATTTGGAGAACTGATCTCTGTGTGTGTGTGTGTGTGTGTGTGTGTGTGTGTGTGTGTGTGTTTTAATGCTGATTAGAATGATCCATCAGAGAGAGCAAATTGTTTCTGTAGAAGAAATAGGGAACAATTGCCGTAGAGATGTCTCTAATTTGGCACAGACTACATAGGCACAGATGTAGGTAGGTGGGTGTGTGTGGATGGTGGGAGCATTTGGAAATTCTTTTCTAATTCTTCAACATCCCTGGTGAAATAGGAAGCAGAATTATCTGCTGAGAATGAGAAGTGGAGAGGGGGTGTGGGAAGTTTGAAAAGATGGAAAAAAGTTTGGAATACTAGGCTAGAAAGGTGGGAGAAAGAACTGACCGCAAAAAAGAAAAAATACTAGGATTACTTGAAAGCATTAAGGCCCAATCTAAAATTGTTGATCATAATCTGAGAGATAATTGCCCATGGAGTTGTTAGTAATCTTCCATGTTCATTGTAGGCGTGGAGTATGCAGATCGTCGAGTTTAGGCCATCATTATTGAGGATAAGGGGCTAAAGAGTGGTGGGTACACTGGAACAATTGTAATAATTGGTCAATATTTGGATATAGTAGTAGTATATTTGAGTTTTTAAAGGCACTCAGCACCCTGATTATTGAAATAGTGTGGAGTCATTTAATGTGGTGGTGATCACTTAAAAGACCATCTGAATTTGGCTTTTCACCATCAGGGTGACATTCAAAGCCCTTAATATAGATGTATTCTTTATGATGTCACCCCTACCTTGAATCAGATGCCTTCCCTTCCACACTAAACTTTAGCTATGATGCCTGTCTTAGTCTGTTCAGGCATATAACAAGTATGCCATAGCTGGGGGAGGGGGGCTTATTAACCACAGAAAGCTACTTCTCACAGTTCTGGAGGCTGGAAGTCCAAGGTCATAGTTGGGTTCTGGTGAGGGCCCTCTTCTGAGCTCTGGGCTGCTGACTTGTATCTTTACGTGGTGGGAGAGCGGAGGAAGCAAGAACTCTCCTGACTCTTAAAAGGGTACTAAACCCATTCGTGAGGGCTCTACCTTTATGACCTCCTCTAATCTTAATTACCTCCTAAGGGCTCTCCCTTCTCTAATATTATCACATTGAGGAGTAGGGTTTCACTGTATTAATTTGGGGAGGAAACCTACTGCTTGTATTTTATGAATGTAGCCGACTCCGGAACAAGTTAATGTCTGTCTGTAGGTGGATTTCTCTTTCGTCAGTTGTTCAGTTGGCTTGCTCTAACTCTCTAAATTTTCCCCTTGAGCCACCTACTCTGCCAGGCTTTCCTTGATCACCTCTTCCTGGGGTACTCCTCTGTTCCATTCACTCTTAGCACAGAGAGAATGTGTGCATCACAGTGGAAAGAGTAGTCTCGGAAGGCAGAGAGATGAATGCAGGGTCTACAATTTTTATATCTACACTGCAGCTGTTAGACCTTGAGCAAGTCGCTTAAGCTTTCTCTCAATTTCCACATTCACACACTTGTGCGAATAAAACCCCACAGGGTTGTTGTGGGAATTAGAGAAGATTAACGCACATAATAAGCACCGAACGAATATTGTGCAGAAGAATGAATGCATTTCTGTTTATCTTATCCATGTAATTGCTTATCAATCATAAATATTCAAAACAATAACCAAATCCTGATTTGAGGATTTAAGTTATGGGGACTGATATCAGGATACAAAATATATATTCCATGCAAGTTGTTTCTGTATCCTGGCTATTGTGAATAATGCTGCAGTGAACATGGGTGTGCAATTATCTCTTCAAGATCCTGATTTCATTTCCTTTGCATATACACCCAGAAATGGAATTTTTGGAACATATGGTAGTTCTAGTTTTAATTTTTGGAGGAACTTCCATACTGTTTCCTATAATGGCTGTACCATCCCTCATCTGTTTTTTAATAAAAACAATATTCAATTCAAAAAAAATTTTCATTAAAAAGATAACATTTGTATGTAACTTACGTATGCCATGACCTAGAGTGAACGGGTACTGTTTAGAGTAATGAGATGCAGTGGGAAAGTGGAGGTATTGTGATCCCCAGTGTCTTAGTCTTCCGTGGAGAACAATCACAATAATGCCATTTATCAGAGAAATGTTTGAAATGTGAGAATATGTTCCAGAGTTCTCTAGAGATAGACATATGAGAAAAGGGAAAACAAAATCCTCCAAATGCTGGAAATTCTCCCAGTGGAGCTCATGAATTCTTCCACAGATGAGCTCACGTGAAAGAATGACCGAGGCCGTCGTAAGAATCCACACTCGTAACGTAGCTGTCAAAGTTCACCTCTACATTCCCCCGCATAACTGAGATTAAGAAATAAAGTATTCATAGAATGTCATGAGATACCTTCCTACCCTTAGTAGATACTCGCCTATCTTCCCCGTAAATAACCATGATCTTTGTAGTTAATACCATTGACTATTTTTGTCTGTTTTTGATGTTACGTTTGTGTGTGTAATGTCAAAAGGACGTTATTACATTTTCATACAATATTTGCTACTTTGTACTTCTTTCTTTGCTCATTCTTCTATTCCAAGTTTCATCCATAGTTTACATGTAGCATGGATTCATCTATTTTCCATTGATGTATCGTACTCCGTTGATTACTATATGAAAATTATTTCCCCATCAGGGTTGTATCCAGTTTGGAGCTATTACAATAATGCTTCTGTTCATCTGCCGTCAAGTCTTTCCCTATTGTAAACTGCAATGGTCTTCCAACAAATGATTTCATACGCTAAAAATAATAGTGCTTCTATGTAATCTCTTGTACGTGTCTTCATCCACACGTGCACACATTTATCTGGGCTATCCATTTAGGACTACAATTGCCAGATTGTAGGATCTCTTCAGTAGACACTAACAAAAAGTCTTCCAAAGGCAGTAGGCCAATGAACACATTACAGAAGTGCATGAGAATGTTAGTTGCTCTATATTGTTGCTATCAGTTGATATCGGCTATCTTTTTAATTGTAGCTATTCTGGTGACTGTATATGATGGTATCCCATTGTAGTTTGAATTGCATTTTCATGGCAAAAGATGTTGAACAGCTTTCCATGTTTATTGTCAACCTGAATATTTTGTGAAATGCCTGTTCAATTCATTTGCTCATTTCTCTACTGAGTTTAATTTTTTTTTATTGATTTGTAAGTATTTATATATCCTGTACATGAATTTTGCCAGAAATGTTAGAAATATTGTTTTCAATGCTGTAGCTTGCCTTTTCATATTCCCATTGATAAATTTTGATAAAAGTTCAATTTATGAATATTATCTCTTACCACTACTGTTTTATAGCCTTCATAAATCTTTGAATACCTCGGAGTGCCTGGGTGGCTCAGTCCGTTAAGTGTCCGACTTCGGCTCAGGTCATGATCTCGTGGTTCACGAGTTCGAGCCCCGCGTCGGGCTCTGTGCTGACAGCTCAGAGCCTGGAGCCTGCTTCCGATTCTGTGTCTCCCTCTCTCTCTGACCCTCCCCCCATTCATGCTCTGTCTCTCTCTGTCTCAAAAATAAATAAACGTTAAAAAAAATTAAAAAAAATCTTTGAATACCTCAAGTTCACAAAGATAATTTCCAATATATGTATATATTTGTGTGTGTATGAAGACTTGTTTCACTTTTCATGCTGGAAAACATATGGAATTGACGTTCATGTATAGTTTTAGGTACTGATAAAGGCTTATTTTTTCCAAGTATATAGTAAATTGACCCAGAACTATTCATTGAAGAAACAATACCTTTTATACTGCCTTGCAATGATATCTGTATCATAAATCAAATGACTATATGTGTGTACGAATGTGTTTCTGGTTTCTCCCTTTTAGCCTATCTGTCTTTAAGGCAAATGCGTACTTCTCATTATTGTAGCTGTAAAATGTCTTTATAGACAATAGTGTAAGTCATCCAATAGTCCTCTTTTAAGATTGTCTTGTCCCTTTGCATTTCCATATAAATTGTAGAATCAGCTTGTCAATTTTGTAAATATTTTCAAGGGGATTTTTATTCAAATTGCATTCAATCTATAGATCAACTTGTGGATAAAGGACATTGTCACAGCCTATAAGCACGCTATGTGTATATGTGTGTGTGTGTGTATGTATATATGTATTTTGGGATCTTTTAAAATGTTAGTAGTATTTCATTCCTAGTTAGTCTGCTTGTATTTTATCCCTTTCATATAATACTGCATTTCTTATATTTTATTTAGGATTTTTGCATCTATGTTTATGAGAGAGACTGCCCTATAATTTTTTTTGGTGTTATTGTAAAATTTTCTATCAGAGTAATGGTGACTTCAGTAAATGAAGTGGGAAATATCTTTTCTATTCTCTGGAGAATGAACTGGTAAAGCCATCTTAGTCTGGCATTTTCTCTCTTTTGTTTGTTTTGGTTTATTGAGCTTTTCTAGGAATGTATTCTTTTAATATAAATTTTTATATTTTCATAAAGATTTTCCTGATATATTTTTATTTTGCTGTCTATAGAACCTGTATAGACTTTTCTTTTCATTACTGACATGGGTGATTCTTGCCTCTTTATTTTTCTTGAGTGATCTTATTAAGGATTTATCATTTGTGTTAGTCTTTTCTAAGAATCAACTTTGGGTTTTGCTAGTTCTTTTTTTGTATATTTTTTCCCCTATCTCATTGATTCTTCTTTTTCATCTTTGTTTGGTTTTGTTTTCCTCTTCTTTATCTTGAGATTGATACTTAAATTATCAGTTTAGGCCTTTCTTCTTTCCTCGTACTGTGTTTAGAAGAGTTGAGAGATGAACCACTACAATAAAAACACAGATTATCAATTGTCACTTGAGTTGAGAGTAAACATAGTGTGACAGCCAACCTGCATTGGATGAATGGTACTGGAGGTTTAGCAATACACTACGTAATTGCTGTTGGAGACATGTCGGTAACTCCATGAGCAATGAGGAGGCATCATGGATTTCGAGAGGTAAGAAACATGATTAGAGTCATATTTTGGGAATATTAATCTAGTCCTTTTGGGAAAGGTGAATCAACAAGGAGAGAAATAATTATTTAAGGAGGGAGATAATGAGTGTGGCAGTACTAACTATGGAAAGATAGGTGGGGAAATTTACAAGAAACCTCTTGGATACAGGGCAGGGAATATGTGAAGGTTTTTTTCTTTTTTATGTTGTCGGATTAGTCTAGCTACATCTCTTTTCAACATCTTAGAGAAAGTGACTAAGAAAAGGGGATTCTTTAGTGAACAGAGAATGCAGTGTGCAATGTACCCCGGGAAAGATGCAATCCAGTATGAGAACATTATCTGTTAGTATAGAGAGTAAAGAACGTGACTTCTCCAAACCGTTCATGTTGATTGTGCCTATAAAATGTTTAAAATAACTTTCTGATGTGAATGATTTGGTCACACAACAAATCACTTAGTGGAATGATAATCATCAAATAAGTTTAGGTAACTGAACCAGTACGGTGTGCATGCATTCTATTTGTAATTTTTCACGAAAACTTTACCTGTACATCTAAAAAGGTGAAAAATCCTACATTAAAATCAATCATGAAAAGAATATCTGAATTATCTGTAGCGCCGCCATCATTCTCTCTGCCTGCATCTTGACTTATTTTGCTTTGTAGCATTTATACAAACTGATGTAATCTTCGTTCATTTTCGGTTTGTTTCTCTAGACTATTTATCTCTATGACGGAAAGGTATCTGGGTTGTTTTCCTCCTATCCCACCGCATAGAACATTTGGAGTCATGCAGCACTTTGCAGATAAATACTGACTGAATGAATGATGCGGTGAACGGGTGGATTTGTAAACTGTGTCTACTATATTATCCTCAAAACTTCCAGAAGATGAAATGAATGATTTAGGCTCCCGGAAGGCTAGGGTTTGTTGTACGAGGAGTTGTGCTGCCCTTAATTTAGCATTCTTCTTCCAATCTGAAGAGAACAAAAGGATGGTACTCATTATCTATTCTCTTGGAAATCTTAGGAACAGATTCTAAAATTTATTTTGACCTGGTTAAAATACACAAAGAGACTTCAGATTTCTCAAATTAGCTATTGAGGTGCAGAGGGGACAATTGCACAGGACGGATGAAGTACCTGCCTTGGGTACTTTTGACTTCTCTAATCTTTCTCCTCGTTCTGGCCCTCGTTAACTGACATTGGAGTATTACAGTTGTCTAATATCTGCCCTCCTCTCTTGTATCTGTGTCCCCCAGTTCTCCATGTCCGGCATACAGGAAGTATTTGGCTAATTGAATCCAATTAAAGCTAGTCTCCACATATTGTCATAATCCCAGCTCGGAGGTATTTTGCTATTCGTTATCTGACCTATATGTTTCGTACATCCAGCCTCTTTACCTCGCTTTTAACACACTTTAATCAAAGTGATGTACATTCTATTCCATGTACATTTTTTGTGCATTTCTGCCCTCCTTTCTGTCCAGACTGTAAAGTCTGCCTAAGTGCTACTTTTTTTTTTTTTTTTAATGCCTTCTCCCTAGCTAGTAGTAAGTACTTTTCCCCAAATCTGACCTCCACGGTATTATAGTTGTGCCTCCATGATGCTTGGATATAGGTATCTGTGTACGAATTTGGTTCACGTGAGTATTAGGTTATACAATAAGCCTCCAGAGGGCAGAGCCCACATTTAACACCATTTTATATTCCCCGAAGTGCCTGTAACTGGACTTTAAAGAATTGTTTGATAATTGAGTAAATGGCCTATTCGGATACGAGACACGAGTCTACTCATAAGCTTATTTTTCACACATTTTTCTGACCGGTTGTGTCCAATTCAGAGCTAAGTAGGCGAACTTATTAAATTGTAATCACTTGGTTGGACAAAAGCTGACTTCATAAATCCTAGTTTAATAGCCTGTCTGCAATTTCTGTAGGGTTTTGCAGCTGTGTGGTAATGCTGGTTTAGCCAGTGAGTTCAATTATTGAAATTCTACAGCCCTCACTACTCTCGAGGGGGTAAATAGCCTGTTTGCCGTGGGTCAGAAGGCCTCCTTTCGGAGATTTCTGTGTGGAGGTTCCTGGGGTGTACCACCTGATTTTCATGCTTGTACACTGATCCCAAAGAAATCACTTGGGCATCTCCTAATCTTTTATACCCAGGGTGATGTTTTGTTGTCCATGTAAAAGAAAGTAGGTGTGGGCATGTTTTTTCCTCTACAGGCCTCTGTATTTTCGATGCATGATCATATTTCAGATCTTCACAGTTAAGCATGATGTTATGTTTGGGTTTTTTGTAGATGACCTTTATTGGGTTGAGGAAGGTCTTACCATATTTCTATTTTGTTTGGTGTTTGTTATGATACTGCTTGATTTTGGGGTATGAAAACAAACTTGGATTCCTGGGTTAAATCTCACTTGGTTGACCATATATAATTCTTTGCAATTGTTGCTGAATTTGGTTTGCTACTAGTTGATTTTTTTATTGTTTTGCATACGTTGCATACTTTGCTCGTGATATGTTTGAATTTTGTAGGAGGGTGTGATGGATTAAATGTTGCCCCCGAAACTCCTATGTGGAAACACGACCCCCTCTTGGGATGGTACTAGGAGCTGAAATCTTTGGGAGATCATCAGAATTAGATGAAGTCATGAGAGTGGAGCCCTTATGAAAGGTATTAGTTCCCTTTTAGCAACTCCTAGAGAGCCTGCTTCCTCTCTCTGCCGTGTGAGGTTACAGTGAGAAGTTGCTGGTCTGTAAGTCTGAAGAGGGATCTCACCAGAACCCCGCTGGGCTGGCATCCTGATCTTGGACTTTAAGCCCTCAGAATGTGAGAAACCAATTTTTGTTTTTTATACTATGGTATTTTTGTCATAACAGCCAGATCTGGCAGAGTGAAGAAGGGTTCCTTACTCCTTTAGATCTCGGAAAAACTTTTGAAGGATTGGTATTAATTCTTCTGTTAATGTTTGCTAGAATTTACCACCGACCCCTCCTGGGCCTGGGATTTTCTTTGTCGTGATTTACCTGATTTTAATTTGCATTATCACTTGTAGCCATCTGATGACAATATTCCTCCTGGTATCGATTGTTGTCACCTTTACCGAAGTGACATTTGTGCGGATACAAATCGTTGTCTTAATTTTCTCCTCTTTCAGATGGGGTCAGATTATAATACTTAATTATGTTTACTCCAGACTTATAGAGAATACAAATGAGCCAAAATGCATGCGAGTCCTAAAAGTGTAAGTCAGACATATTTGCACACATAGTCTAGGTTCTCGTACATTCCTCTTCTCATCTTGGTCCCTGGCCTGCCAGCATTTTCTGGTTGCTCTAATATAACGCTTTATCTGTTCTAGTATGCTGGACTCAAATCCTAAGATTTAGATAGTAAAACTAAATTTATATTATCTGCAGAGATACTGCTCTGCTATTACTGTATTATCCGAACACTTCAGCTTTTTCTTGTTTGAAGCTTTCCATTTTAGAACGGAATCTAGTTTTACTTCGGCGAAACTGAAAGGGTCGTCACTGGTTTCCCCGAATCCCAGAACAAAGGAGCTCTCTCAAAGGAGAATTTATATCTGTTTCTAGAGAAAGAAGACAAAAATCAATGAAAAACATCCTTTCGTGTCTTTATTGTTTTCTCCCCTCTTAATTTTTTTTTTTTCGTTGACGTTAGAACCTCTCTCGGCCTAACCACACCACTCCACACTGTTAACCCGTAGCAAAAGGCCAACCGTGTAGCACATCTGTCTCCGTTCATTATCCCAAGTAGGTTGGAAAAATCTCTGCCCTCAGTGTTTACCTCAACTTATTTATAGTTCTTCCTTCAGTGTTGAGGACTGGAGAGTAGAGTCCGAGACACGTGTGTCTCTGTCCTTCTCTTTACGCTCTTGGGCTAGAAAGAATGGGCTTTCTTTTACTTTCTCGGTCTTTCTCGGTCATATAATTGTTACGCTATAGGTCGATACATCTCATTAACAAACATGGTAGGTAGAAAGGTTATCTTCTGCACATTATGGGGTGGTCTCCAGTCCTTCGTCCTCATGGATCAGTTCTTAAAATTGTCCTTGAAATGTCAATTAGAAGCTAAAGGATTTTGGATAGTTATTTTTCTCCCAATAATATGTGGATCTTGAGCTTTTCCCAGGTTGCAAATCCTCACTACCTTGGCCTACTACCTGCAAGAGACAGACGTGCCTTTGAAAGAGGGTAGACCTGCTAAGCAGGAAGAGAGAGCAACGTCCCTGTGTTGTTTTCTTTTTTTAAGTCCAAAATTTGCCTCCGTTTTAGCTGTTTTAAGACCGGCGGGTAATAATTTAGATGATACGTTGTGCCGCATCAAAAGTAGTTTTCAAGGTCAAAACCGCATCTGAGGGACTCTAGTTCAGTCTCACTCTTTTATGTGCCTTTATTTTTATTGCTTCACTACTCATCCAATCATTCGCAACATTTCTACTGTGCGCTCTTGGTCCTCTCTTTTGACAGTCTTCTGACTTGATAAATTGGCGAGGACAGTCTCTTCTGGCCTTGGTTACGGTCTCCACCTTTTATTTAATCCCTTTATTAGGTTTGTCACACCCAGATGCATATCACCTGACTCTGACTCCTGCTGCCCACCAGTCAACGCTCATGAATTACTGCCAAAACTAGGGCATCTCCTCTTAATATATTCGCTAATTCATTCACTCTGTAACACACTCATCCGTTCACGAACGTCTGTTTTCATTCTACAAACATCTAATGACTGTCTGCCGGTACACAGTAAGGGTAATGATGAGAGCACCCAAATACGATCTTGAATCGTGCTCTAGAAATTTCTTCTAAACTTGCTCCTCCCTCAGCCTTACCCACTGCCCTGAATTGCAGCACCGTCCTTCTGGTACTGCAGGCCAACCACCTGGGTGTCTTCCATACTTCACTCTTTCCCTATCTTCCCACATCGAATCCGTCCATCAGCTAATCTTCTTGCGCTCTAGCTTCAAAACTCATGTGCGTAATCCCACCGCTTCTCATTATCTCCACTCCTGCCAGCCTCGATCACGTGACCATCACGTCTCCTGTTTCATCGCAGCACCGTCTCTAACGTCACCCTGCTTTCACTCTTATGTCTCTTCAAAGCCTCTTCTCAGAACTGCAGCCGGGCTGATCCTTTACAAACATACCTAAGGCCCTGTCATTCCTCTGCTGAACATCCTCTGGTTGCCCATCTCAAAGTAATAACCCAAGTCTTTATAATAGTTTTGGAGGGCCTTGGAGTCTTGTCACAATTTTACTCTGTCCCTACGTCCTGATGCTTGCCCCTCCACCCCAACGCGCTTGGCATTAAGTCCACTGGCATCCTTGGTCTTCATTGAACTGCACAGTCGAACTTTTGTCTCAGGGATTTTGTACCTGTCTTATTAAAAGCACTGTTTCAAATATACTGTTCAAAACAGATATTATCCACATTGTTAAACCCCTCAGGTCCTTTAAGTCAATACTGGGATATTTTCTACTCAAGAAGGCATTGCCTGATCAACGTTGAAAAATAGACACACAGACAGACAGAAACACACACCCCTGACATCTCTTCCTATTTCCCTCCTTTATCTCTCTCCTTAAAATTTACCACTATTCACATACTACATATTTTAACCTATCCATTACATTCATTTCTCTGAGAACCCTTGCTAGAATATAAGCTCCACGAAGGTGAGTTTTTTTTTTTCCTTTATTGTGCTTACTGCTACATCTCTACCACCCAGAATATTATCTGGCATAAAACGGTCACTGACTGCGTAATTACATAATTTTCAAGAGGCAGTTGGGTTCAGAGAGCCCAACGTGAAGGAAAAACAGATATAAAGTCTATAGGGACACCTAGGAATAAGTTTGTTGTTCAGGATCTACATGAATAAGCTAGAACTACTTCTTGAGAATAAAACTGTGATTTGATTAGAGGAATAAAAAATCATCATCCCATGTAGGAAGTCTGCATCCTGAAAATGCGATAAAATTTCTCTCATTGCTCCAATTTCTGTCTTATATGGTAAGATAGGTGCGTGCGTGTCTCCTCACTTAAGTTTTAAAGGTCTTGAGATAGACTGTGCCTTAATTTTGTATGTAGTTTTTCCCATCATGGGACCTTTAACACAATAGAAATTCAATAAATGGATATTGCCTTGCTTACTACCTGCTGTGCCTTCCCAGTATGCCTTTTATTGTGGCCAAAATACGCTATTTCCTCCGTACCCGTTATGTACCGGCATACCTAGGATTATCATTGTCTTCCTTTGTATGTCCTACCTGGTGAAATTCTGTTTAGGAGATCCAATCTAAATCAACGCTGTGAAACAACCCCCAACTTCTCAGGAAGAGTTAGTTCCCTGGCTTCTTTGTTTTCATAACATTTTGTACATGATGCTCCCAATCATGGAGATGAGGGCAACAAGCTAAGAATGGGCGAGCCACAGGAGCCACACGTAGTCTGGGTCCTGGCCACTACAGAGTACCACACCTTCACACCGGCCCTGACAACTGCAAGGAGCAGAGCTTGTATGCCAGTGAACACACTCACTTGAGGAAGATAAAGCCATAGATGTTATTCGGGATCTTTATTACCCTCATCCAACCATGCCACTTGAGAATTTAAAATATTAAATCGGATCATATCTCCCCTCAGCTCAGAATTCCCCAATGGCTTCCTCAACACTTCGACTACTCAGACGAAATCCGCACTCCTCAGCAGCCTGCAAAGTCCTGCATGATGTGGGCCTCGGCACACTTCCTTACCTTTGCTTTTACCATTCTGCGCTCACTGACTCTGCTGCAACCACGCCGGCCTTGTTGTCAAGATGTGGAAATTCGTTGTATCTGACTCAGCTTCATTTCTTAGTGTATTTTATCCCGTTGCGCGAATCAGACTTGTAGGCCTGGAATCTCTACCTTTTTCCCCCTCTGCCTAGTCAAAACATTTACTTGTAGTTCTGTTTTCGCCAACTTATAAAAGACTATTCTTATTTTTCTTTATGTACTCTGAATATAGGCATAATTCCATACACTCTCTTAACTCTTTAATCTTACATACAATGGTTGTCTGTGGACGAGGGCCAAGTCTCTGGTAGTATATGTACCCATGGGACCAAGTACAGTTCTTGATACCTTGTAGGTGCCCTGAAGGTTCTTTCTTTAATGTTCTAGGAGATCTGGGAATATAAGCCTGCTTAGGCTTGCGGTTGTATTGTTATATACCCGGTGCTGAATACAGTGCTTGGCAAAATAGTAAAGCAGTCCCTAAATGTTCAGCGAACGAGTGAAGGAACGGCACTGTGAAAACCCTAATCAGTCAGCTGTTAAGAGCCAGAAGTCACCTACACATCCATCCAATCATTCGCTGAGCATTTACTGCATTTCTACACGCCAGGCACTCTTCTTGGGGTATTGGGGTTATAGCGGCAACTAAGAGTGGCAAGTTTCCTGCATCAGAGGGCTTACATTCTAACGGAGAGTGGCGAAACAGTAATCCTGCATTCCAAGAAAATGTTTTCACACAAAGGCATGTGCCCAAGAAGGAAATAGGGTAATTATGTTAATATGAGAGATACTGACATGAGGTCTACTCACCAACCAGTTTCTTTTGCAAACAAGGGTAGGAGTGAAATGACACAGAAGGTTTGAGCCCACTCCTTGGCCTTACGAAAGCCAAGTGCCGTACAAATCCTTAAAATGGGACTCCCCTCTCTGCTCTTTTCTGCTAATTGCTTGTAGTGGGTCGAATAGCTACTTCAAAAACCCCTTCCCCTGGCGGGTGCCTGGTTAGCTCAGTTGGCTGAGTGTCAGACTCTTGGTTTTGGCTCAGGTACGATCCCAGGGTTGTGGGATAGAGCCTCACGTTGGGTTCTGCACTGAGCGTGGAGCCTGCTTGGGACTGACTCTCTCCCTCTGCTCCTGTCCCGTGTGCACGCTTCTCTCTCTCTCAAAAAAACAAAATCTTTCACCTGGAACCTCAGCATGTGATGTAATTAGGTGTTGGCAGAAGTAATTCCTTAAATTAAGTGAGGTCATAGTGGATTAGGATGGGCTCTAATCCAATGACTGTCCTTTAAAAGAAGAGGGAAATTAGGACATAGACACACGCAGGAGAGATCTCCAAACGAAGACACACAGACCCTCAGGAGGAAGGCTACAGGACAACTAAGGCAGAGATTGGAGTGATGCACCTGCGTCAGCCAAGGACATGAGGGATTCTCGCAGGGATTGGTGGCATTTGAGAGAACTAGGAAGAAGCCACAATGATTCTCTCCTAGAGCCTTCGGAGGAAGTTTGACCCTACCCGCAGCTTATAAAGACTGGAAGTCAAATTCGATTGTGAGAGATGGATTTTCTCTTGTTTTCAACCACCTCCATTGTGGCACTTTAAGTCAGCCCTGGGACAATTACTATCCTGCCCCAGCTTAGGTAGGGTCTTCCTTTGAAGGATCGACTTCGGTTGTCACGCTATTTACCAAGCAGACCCTTGGCTTAGAAAATGTGGGAGAGAGGCTCTCATTAGCATGTTCGAGTGATTTTGACCAATTGAATTGAAGGAACTTCCGTGGCTAAGAGTTGGGGAGTTCTCCGAAGCCTAGGTCAAGTCTTAGAGCCTGAAGCATTAAAGCACATTAAGAACTTTATTTTTGCCTCTCGTCATTTATACCTTCAGAGTCCAGAAGGGCTAGGAATTTTAGTATAAACTAAGGCAATTACATAAAGCCCACCTGAAAATCCTCTTAAATGCACAGAAATGAGGAGGAAGCAATAGGATATCCTGGCTTTGGAGGTAAGAGACGTGGCTTGGAATTTGGATATCAGTTCCTCTGTCTTCTCACGGTATTAGCAAGGCAAAGGCACTTATGGGCTCTGAGACTCAGTTTACTCAGGCATAGAATAGGAAAAATGGCAATTGCTCGTCAGGGATTTTGTGAAGAGTAGAGCTAATGTAACAAAGTCCCTAGCAAAGTGTCTGGCAAATATCATACCCTCGGTGAACAGTCGGTGTTATGAAACTTAGTTAAGCAAAAACTTGGAAGTGTAGAAATATCAGTTTCAGGGAGGTAAAACCCACTTTGGAGAGTTACTTGGACTATAAAGGCTGAAGGCACAACTCATGATCAGCCTTCATTTAATTCCATCCACGAAAGTTAGACTTTGGAGAGTATTTTCCCCTGGTCTTTAAATTTCTTCTAACATTAATTGTCTCAGGGTCTCCCAATTGCTCTGTTGAATGTTGAATGTAGGAAGCTTTATGTCCGCTGTATCCAGACTGTTTGAGCTCTGGTGTATTCAGCCGGCCACTCGGAGCGGATCGTGGGCTCCCGAGCTTTGGCATTAGCCCAAGTTGACGGCAAATTCCTCCAGCTTTAGCGCCGAGCGTCTCTTGCCCAGCGTGAGAGCGAATCTACCGCCAAGCCCAAGTGGGTATTAATACAGATTTGCGCTCTGATTTTGAAATGTCAGCGCCTTCTCTTCCGGCTTCGTCCCACGGCAGCGGCAGTTGAAGCAGAGGCTGGTAGAAGAGACCTCCGAAGGGTTAAGGGGTTCCTTCTGAAGTCACGGCTAACTGTCGTGCTCCAGCGTTCTTTTACGCTTTCCAATGACACCGTGTCCCCACGCGTAAGCGTCTTGGCATTTTACAAAAACGTTTCAAGCCGATGGTTCTCTCGTTGCCACGTTTGCCTTGCTATCTTCTCCCCACAGATGCTCTCCTCACACAGTGTTCCCTTTGAAGTCAGGCAGTCGGGAATCTTCGGCGGAGAGGGAGCCGGCAAATTGCGGCAGTTCGAACAGTTTGTTTTGCTTACTGTGTGCTCATTTGGGAGCTTTTAGATCTCCTAGGCTGCAAAAGAAGTTGTGCGTTCAAACACTCGGCCACTGACTTGGGGAGTAAGTTCGTACTATCGCCTTGGAGCCGAAACCGAACTCTTGGCACAATTAATATTATGCCAGCATCGAACGTTCATGTCAGGAGGCAGTATATTCTAAGGCATTGATTTGCACTTTGTGGTCTAGAGACCACTGGGGGCCCGGAGATATTTTTAGGGTGTCCACGAAAACTTCAAAATCACTTTTTTTCCTTTTGCTTTCTCCTTCTCTCACGAGTATAGAATATTCCGCACAGAACAAACTGAGGGTTGCTGGAGGGATACTGGGGGGCGATGGGCATTAGGGAGGGCACTTGTTGGGATGAGCGCTGGGTGTCATATGTAAGTGATGGGCCACCAAATTCTCCTCCGGAGACCAATACTACACTGTATGTGAATTGACTTGGATTTCAATTAAAAAAAGACTATTCCAAAGGCTACTTGAGGTGTGATATTGCAATAGGCTGAAGGCAGAAGCAGGTAAGAGAGTCGAACCTGCTTTTAAAGGAAGCATTGAAGAGATTTGTAATAACGCGAAGCCATGCTATCCTCCTCGCTGATCTATTTTTGGAAGTGTGGTTATTCCATGTTTGAATGCGATGGTTTTATTGCCTTTTTAATTAAGCTTTTTACCTGTAAATAATAAACCGATTCCCATTCAATCGCAAGAAATAGTAGAGATCACGTATATTCTGTACCCAGGTTACTGCGGTGGCAACGTCTTGCAAAACCATAGTACCCTAGCACATCCAGGCTGGTGGCATCGATTCAAGATCTAGAATATATAGAACAGGTTCATCATCACATGGGCATTGCCCGTTACTAGCCACCGCTGCTTTGCTCTCGGCAAGAGAGCCCCTGGCAAAGCACTGATGTGTTCTCAATGTCTATAATTTCGTTGTGTAAATGAATTAATATGTAAGCATTTGATGCGTACCCGTGTCGATTTCCCCTGTAGAAAATAGGGCCAGGTATAACTCAAAGTCACAAAACAGCTTTGGAACGCTCAGTAATTTTTAAGAGTGTAAAGAGACCCGAAGACCAAAGGGTTTGAGAAATACCAAGGTGTCATGGTTAGGAGCACAGAATGTGAAGCGAGACTGCACGGGCTTGAGTTCTCGCTCTAGCACGTTGTAGCTGTGAGTTGGGCACGTGCCAAGCAGCCACATCTATCAGTTCCTTCGTCTGTAAAATGGGGAGATCTTCACAAGACCACGAGGATTCAATGAGTTCACGCAAGAATAAAGCAGCTAGAACGATGCTTTGCACATGACAGTTACTATGTAAGATTTAGGAGTTATTTTTGTCGGATGCCCAAGCTTTAGTCTCTGTTGAGGGCAGGAGGGTCAGCTAAGGGCACGGAAGCAGCTCTGGCCCTCGACCCCGCCCTCGCAAAATTTTCCTCTCTCCATGTCCGAATCCCACGTGTCCCAAATGACAAGTCACATTCTACCTCTTTCAACTGCGTGTTCATTGAATACCTTTGCACTCTCTGAAAGCCCAGGTCACTCCCCGTGGCTCCTTACTTAGGCTTCCATTTAATCACGTGCTATGTCACCTGAGATTTTGTTTTAGCGTCAGTGTGTCTGGACAACACGTCTGGATTTGTAAAAGTCTGGGGCGGTCTTCTGTTTGTAATGCGTACGCATTTGAAGGAGTGGACCGTCAGAATATAAGGACTTGAGTAATCCCAAACTTTGTGTTTAATAAAGTATTTCCAGATGGGGGAATTTGTCGAACTTTCTGTACTTTTTAAGATAGCCTTTGAAAATATTTTCCAAGTAGGGCCTTAGAATGGCATATTGATGAAGAAGTTACAAATCCATATTGATGCCAACTCATTGATTGATATCAGATGGAAAGAAGGATATTCCCTGTATGGATACGTAGTTGCAAACTATGCAGACTACCAAGTTTGAGGAGATGTGGGCTCCTTATTATTTGATAGAGGATTATAGCCATATAAGCTTACAGATTCATAAATAACAAAGGCTAAAGAATCTAAACCATATCTTTTTTTTAATTTTTTTTTTTTTTGAGAGAGAGCAAGCACAAGTGGGGAGGGGTAGAGAGGAGGACAGAGGATCCAAAGCGGGCTCCGTGCTGACAGCAGAGAGCTCAGTGTGGGGCTTGAACTCACGAACCACGAGATCATGACCTGAGCCAAAATTGGATGCTTAACCCGCTGAGCCACCCAGGCACCCCTAAACCGTAGCTGGCTTCTTGGGTATACCTTACAATTAACTGACATCCTTGCATTTACCTCATTTCCGCATTTGGGAATTCTTTACGTACAAAACGTGGAAATTTGAAGCAATTATGTGGAACACAAGAGCAACGTAAATAATGACCAAAAACATCTGATGCAGGAACAACCCTAAATAGTAAAGGACTGACATATGCTGAGACACTGGATTATGAGAGGCTTCTGGGACTCCTGCCAAGGTTAAACCTGCTACCCAGGGTGATCATGTGGTCTCATAGCCCAGTCCAGACTCTCATCCCACAGACCCTCTGACTCCATTGCTTCCAAAGTTAAACTACGGTGACATCACCGAAGTCTATGGATATCAATAATGTTTGGAAAATCAGGATAAAACGGCATGCCTGTGTTTGTGTTGTCCTGCTGTCTAAATTACGAGAACAAAATTACGAGGAACTTGCTAAAATGGCATGCTTAACACTGCACGTTGTTTGGAATACTCTTTTCCCACTTTCTCCTTTTTCTACTCATTCAGTGACATTTGGGTCTTTTCTCGCTTGTGTTCTCTCACGTAGCACCTGCCATAAATCTTGATTATAGCACACGCCACATTGCTGTACTTATTAGTTTCTATGTTTTCTTCCCCAAGACTGAGTTTGTAATCCTATTTTGTGTCACATAAACCTGTAAAAATCCAGTTGAAGTTCTGGATTCGAGCCACATGAACTGTAGAATGGACAGCAATGGCTTATGCATATAGACTCTGGAGACACCCTGCCCAAGTTTGAATCACAGCTCTGCCACCCGAATGTGTGACCTTGGGAATGTTGCTTACCATCTGTGGGCCTCAGTTCCCTCATCTGCGACGTGTGCATGATGGTAATAGTACGTGTTCAGTAATGGTTTTGTCGATGTGAAATGAGTTCATATATAGTCAACACTTAGAACAGGGCCTGCCCCGTCGTAAGCGTGAACGAACACACGAGAACGCTGACTTGGCTATGATTTCGGAGTGTTGGTAGATTGCAGAGCGTGTGTGTCCATGATCCCCCTTACGTTTCTCTTCTTTAGGCTGAGTGCCTTCGGGAAAGGAAACGTGACTTAGCTGTTTGTCTTTTGTACCTAGCACGGGGCCTGGCACACGGGAGGGGTTCGGTAAGTTCCATGTGTAAATGAAGCGTATTCTCTCCCTTCCCTGTAAATCTCAGCTCAGGGCTCCTGTTAATGGAGTTAGCCACCAAAGGAAAAGGATAGTGCGCTCTTCAATGCAGGAAGGTAAGTCTATAGAAATAGAATGCTCTAAGGAAAGCCAAGCCCTATCTAGTGTTTATTATTAATCTTGGTTGTAATGTAACTGTTGGTAGTAACCGAATTAGTAAACGCTTCCCTCATGCCATTCATCTACTGGATACTACATGGACATGGATTTTAATCTTCCATAATAAGTGGCCTTTTGGAGTACTTACATGGTGCCAGGATTATGTCCTTGAATCCACAAAGGGCAGGTGTCCTTGGTATTCCGTTTTGCACGTCGACAACATTTTCTTGCTGTTGTAACATTACAGTTTCCAAGCCGGAAACAGAGGCTTGAGGATTTTGAACCATTTAGGTCATGGCACGGAGCTAAAACTCGGTCTCCCTGACTGCAAGGGCTCTTAACTCTAGTATTCCGGCTGAGCAATCGGGACATCCCCGCCCCCCGGAGATCCCAGTTGCCGCAGGTTCCAAAACCGCAACAGGTTTCACTTTCCGCAGTTCTAGAGCTTTCAGCGCGCTCCTCTTGGCCCCCTCGACTAAGAGCAGTTGGGTTAGCTCTTTCAAAACGTACAAATGTTGATGCACCTCAGCACGTCCAACTCCAAAAGTGTACGAGTCAGGGACGTGTTAGAAGCCAAATTGGCTGTTGCGGTTAGCTTCCTAGTTCGGCCTCGAGTGCCTGTTCTTTTTGAAACGAAAGATTATATTTCCAGAAAAAATAAAACGTGCCGAGGCGTTCCGTGTCCAGAGCTTTCATCTTTCCACTCCCAGATGTCCTAAGGAAAGGGCGCTGAAGACCCCACCAGGGTTCGTAGCGGGTTTTTGTGAATTAAATTCCGTCATTAGAATCATCATAACTATAAAGCTGACTTGTAAATGCCAGTGCAGTTATTGGAGTCTGTCCTGAGAAATGCAGCATGCGGGAAATAACAGTGGCCCCTGCCCTCCATTTTTTCACCATGCCACCCACCTTTTACCCTGTTCCCTCCCCACTCCTCGTCACCATGGTAACCTTTCTAAAACACCAGTTGGAATATCACCTACTAGCATAGAGAGCATCAGAGCCTCCCCTGGTTGTTCTCAAGCTTTGGTGGGCTTTAACATCCCTTGGGGTCCTTTATAATAAGCAGACACACCACAAACACTCTGATCCCTGAGACCTGGAGTGAAACCCAGGAATCTGCATGTTTAATAAGTCCCCTGGTGATTTTTGATGTTGGTGGTTTAAAAAATGACACTTTTGAAAATACTGATCTTCAGGATGAATGCCCAACTCCTTAATCTGGCTTCCAAGGCCTTGCTTAGTTCGGCAACTCCTACCAATGATGCGAGGGTATTTTGAAATCTTCAATGGATACTGGATTTTGTGGAGTTGGCATTCAGAATTTGGAGAGGATCCTTTTTTGGCATTTGGACGCAATTTGTGAATAGGCTTTCTCACCTCTCTCCCATCCACCACCTCTTCCCTTCCTCCCAGCTGCTTCCTTCGTTCAGTCGTCACCATCTCTGTCCTGGACCGTCATCGTCGTCCCCTCAGCAGTCTTCAAGCCTCTGATCTTCTCTTAAACACCTTATACTGCAGTCAGACAAGTCTTTGAGAAATGCTGACGTTTATGTAGCTATGATTCTGGTGAGCATTAGACAAATTCTAGACACTGCTTGTAGCAGTCGTCCATACGGTCCCTTGCAATGATCCCAATAGCCATATGGGGGATGTACTGTTACCGGCCCTATCTTGAAGACGAGGAGTGTTAAGCCGTAGAAAGTAGTGAAGGCACGATGAAAAGCTGGTCATTCTAGCACTCTGTCTCTTATCACTTAGCTATATGATAAAATTTATGGTTTGAAAGTGATCCCGAACCTACTTTTCCAGCTTTGTTTTCTTCCTTCCTCACGTGCCTTGTTCTGCTATACTAAAAGCTCTTCCTGGAATGCGTTGTGCTTTTAAATCCCACTGGAGCAGCATTCTGCATTATATATAACACGTCATACAGAACCCTACACGATCCTTTTGCGTAAATAAGAAAAACGCACGCCCTCTCGTCTGACAAACTGGGAAAAGGATGTAACATGCCGGGCAGTTATTACAGCCCCCAGGGAGAGTCCACGGTAAGCAGAGCAATGGCGGGATATGGGCTTCCCTTCCTTCTATCAGCTGGGTACCTTTTTGATGATGTGCAAATTGTGGACCTCAGTGCCACTGTCATTGTGCCAGTTCCAGGGGCTGGAGTGCCTTCTTGCTTTGTCTGGTGAGCCATCCTTTAATACTTGGCTCGCATCTGTCTGCCTGCCTGCCTGCCTTGTCACATATCAACAACGTATTTACTGACGGCTACTATATGAAGCGATACTGGAGTCAGCATGGGAAACGTGGTCCCATCTTCTGTGGGGTCAGCAGACTAGTACGTAGGATTCTTTATCCTTCTGAAAGCTTTCCACAGATCCCCCAGATCATTTCACCGTTCCTCAGTTCATTGCATCACGTCCTTGTGACCAGTCTGGTCTACATGACCCCGTTTCTTAACCAGGAAACGGTGGTAATAGAAAGCTATCATTTTGCTGGTTTTCAAAATCATCTAAAGTAACAGTCGGTGTAGAGAATCTCTGGTACTTATTAGACTAGAAAGTCATGAGGTGCATCTGTTAATCTTCCAGAAAGAGTGCTAATTAGAATTACCTTGCTCTCTAGGAAGGTTCCAATCATGGGGGGTGGACACAGGGAGGATGGGCATGACGTAGAAATGTGGAGAAAGGTTTCCAAGAGCCTGCATGAACACGCGGTCCGTGGACTTGCTGTTTTTCCATGCAGGTATTTCAAGTATACTCTGCATTTATTGGAAAATGAGCTCAACTGACTTGGGAGAGTTTCGATGCAAGTGACAGTAGTCCCTGCAGATTTAATCAGGGAATAATGAGCTGTGTCTTGTTATATATTTTAAGTAAACGCGGTTTAATAGTGCAGATTGGTAATTTGATCAACAATTTTCAATAGAATATGCAGGGGAAAGGCTAAATGTTGTCAGAGCAGCGTGCTAAAATATGGCCCGTCAATATTTTAATATTCAACAAAGCTAAAACACGGTGTGCTTTAAATACTTCTATGTAACCTGACACCGAAGAGAATAACCTAAGGAAAAGTCCAACGTAATCATAAAAAGTATTCTCAAACTTGAATTATACTGTGGTTCCTTGTTGGCTATCCCTGCTCTTTCCCTCCTATGTTCTTTTTTATTCATTACATTTACAATGATACTTTTGTCCTTTTCCTAAAGAACAAGTGAAATGAGGGGCACCTGGGTGGTTCAGTCAGTTGAGTGTCCAACTCTTGGCTTCGGCTCAGGTCGCGATCCCCCGGTTTGTGAGATTGAGCCCCATGCGGGGCTCGGAGCCTGCTTGGGATTCTGTGCCTCCCTCTCTCTGCTCCTTCCCCGCTTGGGCGCGCGTGCTCTCTCTGTCTCTCTCAAAATAAATAAAAATAAAAACAAAAAAGAACAAGCGTGAGTGAAAGTCGGCGCCTTATCTAGTCACAGCTCTCCCATATGGTTCTGTGATCTTTGAGTAACCACCTGAGGAGGAAAACCCTGGTATGTGAATGTAACTTAAGTCGTTGCTCCCTTGTAAGGCATTATAATTCTTAGGAGCAGAGGGGAGCACAATACTGTTTTACTATACACATGTAGCATTCTGCTAAGTACTCCTTTTACCCCCTAATATTTATTCTTCCCTTCTCTTTCTCTCTCTCTCTCTCTCTGTGTGTAATGTCCCATCTAGTAGCAGCATTTCCCAGCCTCCCTTGAAGCTAGGTGTATATTTGCCTGGATTCCCTTCTTTTCCCTTTTCCTGGGGCCAGACTACAGAATGGTGTCTACCTGCTTTCACCCTGGCGGACAGACACCTTCTGCTAGGGCAGTGTTTCTCAGTTGGGCGGTTTGCCTTCCGGGGGCCATTTGGTAACATCTGGAGAAATAAAAGTGAGGGGTGGTATACCAAACATCCTACGATGCACAGAACACCCTCCCTTCTCCTCATGATGGAGACAGAATCAAGCGGAACAGAAGGAGTTCAAGATCTTTAGCAAGTCCCTAGAGAGCATTCATGGTTAAAGTAGGTGCCTGATATTGCTGGCTGCACAGGAATTCACGACCCAAAGGCCGTGCCAGGACTGGTGCTGACCGCTGGCACCGGAAGAGGACACCTATTAAAAACCTTGGGGACTGTGACCATAGGCTCATGTCTTCCATCTGGTTCCCAGATGAGACATTGTGTAACCTCGGTCAATTTGGCAGGTTTTGAGGTTCTTCCTTATTGGAGCAAACATGGGTTCTGGCATCAGAGACTTTGGTAATTGTTCTTTCCGTTGAGACTTGATGTGAGGTCTTCCTGAAGAGATCTGTTATGGGATGTGTTCTTGAAAAACATATTTAATGGCATCAAGCTTCACATAATGCTGTGTCTACTCAAATGCAGATCAGTGTTGCAGATGTTTGAGTCAAAGCAAATTCAGTTGCAAACTGGATTCAAGTTCAAGAGCTTAGGGATTTCATTTTAAGCTTATAGGTCTAGGGATGATGTATCAGAAATCAGGCGGACAGATAAGAGGACAAAAGAAAGTGAGAAGTCAAACATGTAGGCAAGCCTGAATGTTAACATCCACAGGAGCTGAAGAGAGAACTGGGGGGATTTAACTATCCAGGCAAATACTCAGGAATGGGGAGAAAACGCCTGCAGACTAACTTGGGCATTAAGAAACAACCAAATGCTCAGATAAAGATCATTGATACGGTTCTCAGTTTGGAAGAAATCCGTTCCCCTGTGGATTACCCAGACCCTGCAGAGAGAAGGCTGGTAATAGAGAGCTTTTGATTGGTGTTAAAAGTTATGCTTTAGATGGAAGAATTTGAAATTACAATTTGCTCCTATGTCTAAATTGGAATTTATTGAGCCCTTCTTCTGGGTAGGTCTCATTCTAGTTGATGGGGAAAGATAGGAAGACGTCATGGACCTTCTTCAGTAATTCACTAACTTTTAAGGAGACAGAAGAGTCTGTCATCAACAATAGGTGGACATGATGATAAATACATACAGGTTGTTGTGGGGACCAGAGAAGGATGGAGAAATCAGAGGAGACTTGTTGGAAGAGATGGGACCAGGGCTGATGACCGAAGAGAAAGCCAGAACCAGGTGAAGAAGTGGATGGAGGCAAAGCATGATACATCTAGGCTGAGAGAAAAGTCCAAAGATGTGGAAACGTGAGGAATCTTGGTGTTCCGGGATTCATTCAGTGAATATTTGTGCCTGTCATGGATCTAGGTTTTGGAGATACAGTTATGGTTGAGACGGGCAAGATCTTTAACCTCATGCATGTTGCAGTCTTTCGAGAGAGACAGACACCTAAATGGAAATTTAATAGAGTGTGATAAGCACTCTGAAAGGGGCAATAACAGAACAGCACAGAGGGAACACAGAAGGAGGATGTTTATCCCAGCGTGGTTGAGGAGAAGGGAGAGGGCTGGATGACTGAGAAAACATCCCTAGGAGACCATTGAGTCTTAAAGAATGAGTATGAATTAATCAGGCAGAGAATTTGGGAAAGTATCAACAGTGAAAATCGCAAACACAAAGGCAATGAGGCAAAGGAAAACCTGGTGTCTCCAAGAAACTGAGTGTTTCTGGAAGTTGAAGACAGCGGTTAGAGACTTGTTTTATGTGATTGGGATGGATCCTGAGTTGGATAGAGAAACGAGCATGTTCAGGCATTATCTATAGGCTGAGAGACAAAGGGAATGAAAGATGACAGGCGGTTTCTCTGAACTCAAGGTGCACATCTAGGGACAATTAGGGAGTGAAAGGGCTAGGGGATGGGGGGTTGGAATTAGCAGGTGGAGAAGAGATTTGTGATCTGAAAGGTGTAGGAGTTTGGGTTGACGACAAAGTCCTGTTGTGGTGATGGAAGTATAGAGGGGCCCAGAAGTCACCGGGGATGTAATCAGTAAGGAACTTTGAGGCCAGGGCATTAGATACGTTGTGGCCATAAGTGTGGAGTTACCCAGGATACCGGCAGGATTTGGGGTCGGGAGGGAGCTAGGTAGCCAAGTCTTAACCTACAGGACTGACCGTGGCAACTACAGATGAAAGCAACACAGAAGAACAGAACGTGGTGTGCACATAGCTGGCATGCGATTTTTACAGCGGTCGAGATGGTGTTGGAGATGGAGGTGGACGCAGATCCGTCCTCTTGTCCCAGTGGCACTTGCTACTGCGGGATGTGAAGGTGGATTGAGCGGAGAGCTGAGTTTTAATTTAGCCGGAAGATGAAGGAAATCCACAATGAAGAAGTTAAACTTCTAGAGCATTCTAAGTGTCGAGGGCACAAAGGAAGGACTAAGGTCAGTCGGGAGAGGCCAGAAGGGCGCAGCAGGATTGGGAGAAGACAGGATAGGTTGGGGTCACGGAATGGGGCTTGCCTTTTGAGCATGTTATGGATGGCAAAGAGGAGCGGCCTGGGTTTAGTTAGCTTTAAGGTTCTCAAGGGGACTGTGTGCATGTGGATCAGAAGCTGTGTAGACGTTAGGGGGTCCGTTGATGTTGGCTCACTGCCACCCTGTGCCATCCCTGTTTCCTCCCGTTAGCCTCCCCTTTCAGCTTGAAACACGAAGGCCAGGCTAATACCGTAGGGTCTTCTAAAGCCCTTCTGGGTGCTTCTGGGGCACCCGGATGGCTCAGTCGGTGAAGTGTCCGACTTCGGCTCAGGTCATGATCTCACGTTTCCGGGGGTTCGAGCCCCACGTCGGGCTCTGCGCTGACGGTCGGAGCCTAGAGCCCGCTTCAGATTGTGTGTCTCCCTCTGTCTCTCTCTGTTCCTCCCCTGTTTACTCTCTGTGTCTCCAAAATGAATAAACATTAAAAACAAATGAAACCCCACTGCTTCGGGAACCTGACTTTGACAGCCATCAGGCAGCTCCTTGGAGCACCTGCTGCACATCCTTCTCTAAGTGTAGGTTTTCTGCAAAATCCAGAGCTCCTGCTGCTTCCCAACCGCTCAGTCCTTCTCTCGCAGCTGAGGCCAGAGTGACTTGAGACGCACCTATGCCTTCTCCACATTTCTGGGTCTCTGGGGGAGTTCAGTCTCAAATGGGACCTACGACAGTCCTGCAGAGGAGTCCACACAAACCAGGAGTCCGAAAGTGTGAGCGCGTCCTGCGTTTCCAAGTTGTCGTTTCCCCCTATTTGTTGACATCACGTCTCTCGAGCTCCTTTTCTCGCATCGTGAACCTCGGGTACCTGTATGGTACGTACAACTGATTTCTAATTGGCAGCCTGGATTTACTGAACGGCGGCCAGGAGAGATGTTGATGTGCATTTATGCTTCATGTCTCACTTTGTAGTGATCCTAATCACGCTTGACTTTTCTGGCACATTTTCCCCCCTAAAAGCTTAAAGCACTTAGCAGGAAACTATTTAACAGCCCCCACGGCATTCTTGGAAGATAGACTTGTGAGACGTAACTGCCACAGCCTCAAAGATGCACTTTCACTCGGAACAACTTTTATTGAAAACAGTATCTGAGGAGCCATCAGCTGGACTTTCTGGACTTATTTCCAGTAGCTTGGCCCCTATCTCTGCATCATCCACACACCTTCCACGTCCACGGTGAAGTTACTTATGAGTTCGGAGCTTGGTTTGGACCGTCTTTTTAAATTAAAGTATCTTATCCCTCGTATATCCGATTTTGATAACAGAACCAGAGCGCATGTTCAAAACCGAGAGGTGACCTAGCATAGGGAGTTTCGTTTTTGTGATTTTTTTTAAGGAGATAGGGTAGGACAAGGATGACGAGCATGATGTGGTAGAAAGAGCAGGGCCGCGTACGTCACAGAATCGGCCAATTTAATTTATTCAGTATGTATCTGGCGTCTGCATTAATAAGGATTATTTGGAATGTAAGTAATAGGAAAACCAAGGAGCCGGTGGGCTAAATGCTAGGGAACGTAACTTCTTTCCACATAACATTCCATTGGAAGCAGACCCTGGCTTGATGTGGCATCTGTCCTCCAAGGGGTCCTCGGGAACGTCACCGTCCTCCGGCCGCATGCTCGGTTTCTGCATCTTTGCGGGTTAAGATGATGGCGTTTACATTTCAGGCCGCAGGATAGAAGACAAGGTGGCTCTCCCAGCTGTCTTACAGGAACTTCTTAGAAGCCGTCGCAAGGTACGGCATTCCCACACACTTTATTTTGCCAGAACTTCATCACCTGGTCCCATGTAACTTTAAGGGAGGCTAGAAAATTTAGTCTCTCTCTGCGCGACCACGTTCTCAGATAAAAATTCGATGACTATCGGAAAAGAGAGAACGGATATCAGGGGAGAATGAATAGTAGCTCTTTGCAAGTCGCTGCTGGCTTCTTCCACAAAGTTAACATTTGATCTTGGGCAGTTTTATCTTGGGATCTTAATTTCCCTGTTGCAAAGTGAGGGAATTGTACTAGAAGACGTTGAGCAGCCCTCCCATTTCTAACAGTCTGAGAATAAATGAATGAATGGCCAGATGAATCAATAAGTGACAGTATAGTGGCTCAGGGATCTTCATAATAATCCAGTAGGCTCAACAAGGTCGCTAGATTCACGCCGTGGGACTCTGACTCAATTACACTGAAAATGAGCAGATCATGAGGCTCTGGGCATAGCTTTTTCTGATTAAATATTTACTGTTTAAATCTTTAATGATACAATATCCATCATTCAGAAACATGCATAAACATAAATGCCTACTTTAATAAATAGCTATTAAATTAAACACTCCACGTAGTCTTAACTGAAGACAAGAAAAATAACGCTGACAGCAGCTCAGAGGTCTCTCATGTTTCCCTACCAGATCGCAAATTTCTGTTAACCCTTAAAATTCTAAATCCTACAGATGATTTTATTGGGACTTCTGGGATGTTTTCTTTTTCTGTTCTACTACCTGTGCGTGCATCCTTAAATGCCCAAACTGAGTGTCTCCTGCTTTGGGGCTTCAGGAATTAAATCATTCTTACACGAAGTAAAAGAAGCTAGCTGCGATAAGTGACCTATTGACCTGAGTAGGTGTTCTATTTATTTGGAAATGTCCGGAGCTGATGAATCTATAGATACAGAAAGCAGATGACTGGTTGCCAAGGTCCAGGGACATTGGTGGAAATAAGAAATAGCCGCTAATGGGTACAATCCTATTTTGGCGACGTGAGGAAAATGTTCTAAAATTGATTGTGGTGATGATCGCACAACTCTGAATATCCTAAAACCCACCGCACCATCCACTTTAAACGGACACGTTGTATGTGCTGTGAATTGTATCTCAAAGCTGTGAGAAAACAAAAAACAAAAAACAAAACCAATTCCAGATGGAGTATCTGGTGATAGAAAGGAGAGTCTGAAATTCTGTTGTGGGGCCATTATATAGCTTTGCATTGTTCATTTTGATTAAGTGACATTCCGTGATGTGTGTATCCTACAGTTTATCTTGTTGACTGACGTTTGATTTTTTTCAAATGTTTGATTCTGGAGCAATGCTGCTTTTCATATACCTGCGTGCATTTGTGGCATGCATATGTACACATTTTTCTAGAGTAGGAATTCTTAACCTGGAGTCATTGGGCACCCACGGAGCGGCCTGTTCATCGGATCCCAAAACTGTCCTACGGTTTTGAAAATAGTCGTAGCAACTTCTCCTCCATTCAGCAAGCTACGAGCAACAGTTTCTGTTGCTCTCCACTCTCTTCAACATTGGATATTGACCGATGCCTTCATATAGATTTTGCTTTTCTAGATGTTCATTTTATGGACTAGGATGGGCCTGAATCAAGGAGAGCTGTTACTCCTGTAAGCAGTCTTAAGGAATATGGGAGCAAGGGAGAGGAACAGCATTTGTACGACAGGGATTCTCAAACTTTGTGTGCATCTAGTGATGTCATCGTGTATTCATTCATTCGTGCGGTCAACAAATTGAGCACCTGCTTTGTGGCACCTACGATGCCGGCTTTCATAGAGCTGAGAACCTTGATGGGGAGACAGACGGTGAAATAAAAAAACTGATGATAAGGGCTGGAAGGAATGTGCTTCTATAAAAGCACATAAGAGGGGCCAACTGATACCGGGAAGGGTGAGGGAAGCAGCTACAGCTGAGAAGTGAAGGATAAGGCAGAGTTATCAGCAAAGGTTGGATGGAGCCTTCTAGATGAGGGGTGAGAGCATGGACAAAGAACTTTATCAGGGGACCGTTGTGCGTTAAAGGAACTTAAATAAATCCAGTTTGCCTAAGTGCAGAGTGAAAGTGAAGGATGGAGGGGGTCAGGTCCTACAGATAACTAAAGGCCACGTTCAGGAGTTGAGTCTAAATCTTAACTTCGTTTTATAGCCCTGCAGTGGTTTAAGCAGGGGGTCACATGATCAGATTTTCCTTTTGAAAAGTCCAACCTGCAGCAGTGGAGAAAAGAGGCAATAGTAGCTTGGTGTGAAATTGTGCTGTGGTAGAAGATTCTGTAGCTGTTTCATAGGTACAACTGAGAGTGAAAACGTCAAATTGACAGTTACATTTCTGATTTTTCATAACTGGATAAATGGAGGTAACCTTCACAAAGATAAAGAACCGTGGAAAAGGACAGGAGCGGGGAAGGGGAGATCATGTTTCATTTTTGACAGGTTGAGTTTAAAGTGCCTTTGGGGTGCCTGGGTGGCTCAGTCGGTTAAGTGTCCGACTTCGGCTCAGGTCATGATCTCATCATTGGTGAGTTCGAGCCCCGCATCGGGCTCTGTGTTGACAGCTCGGAGCCTGGAACCTGCTTCAGATTCCGTGTCTCCCTCTCTCTCTGACCCTCCCCTGCTCATGCTGTGTCTCTCTCTCCTTCAAAAATAAATAAAAACGTTAAAAAAAAATGTTAAGTACCTTTGAGCTACTTCAGTAGGGCTCTGCAGCTGACTGCCTGAATCTGAATCCTGGAACCTCCATTTGGGGGACCCAGGGAAAATTATCTAGTATTGTTGTGTCATCAGTTCCTCATCTGTAACACATGAATAATAGTAACCACCTTGTGTAGTTCTTGTGAGAAATAAATAGAAAATTTTATTTATGTTTACTAATATTATCTGAGGAGATGTGAATTAAGCAGTTGGATATAGGGCTGTTGAGCTGAGAACAGCATCAAAGCTAGAGGTATATTTTTTTCTTATGAAACTCCCCCAAATCTATAAAAATAGAGCTGTAGAATCCCATATATGCAAGCTGTAGCCTCGAGAATAATCAGTTCATGATCAATCTTGTTTCATTTATACCTTTCATCTATACACACTATGCTCCTATCTTGGATCATTCTGAAGCAAATTACAGATCTGTTACCTGACCTATCAATGTATTAGGGTATGTGAAGATATAAATTTGAGAGTCACCTGCTCATAGGAGGTAACTGAAGTCCAGAGTGAATATGTGATTGCCTGAGGAGAAAGTACAGGGTGAAAAGAGTATCAAGTCTTAAGACATTCCAAAATCGGAAGGCTGAATAGATGAGAGTAGGCCTACAAATGAGAAAAACCGGGACCAGAGAGGTAAAACAAAAACCAAGGACTTATGGTAACGTGAAAACCCAGGGGAGAGAGTGTTTTTTGTTTTATTTTAAAGTTTATCTATTTTTGAGAGAGAGAGAGAGAATGAAACACGCATACACGCACACGAGCCCGGGAGGGGCAGAGAGAGAGAATCCCAAGCAGGCTCTGTGCAGTTAGCACAGAACCCCATGCAGGCTTGATCCCGTGAACCACGCACGCGATCATGACCTGAGCCGAAATCAAGAGTTGGATGCTTAACCGACTGAGCCACCCGGGCGCCCTGGGGAAGAGAATGTTATAAAGAGCATTCAGTAGTGTCATATGTTACCAGGAGGTCAAGCAGGATGGGGATGGAGAATGTCCATTGGCTTAGGCAACGTTAATAGCATTAGCTTTTCAGTTGAATAATGGAGGAAGATACCAAATTGTAGTGATTTGGGAGTAGCAGATGAGGAAATAGAAACGATGGGTTTATTTTGATAGTTACCGCAAAGAAGGAATGAGATTAGTCTGTAACTCTAACGTGAAATCAAACACCTTTTTTTTTTTTTTTTTTTTTAGATTCTTAATTAAATTTAAGTCCTCACGAAGAAAAAAATTCTAGTTGAGAGGAACAGATTCATGTTTCCAGAGACCTTGGGGATAGTTGATAGTGACAGGTTCCTGTAAAGGGGGAAGAGGTTCAGAGCACAGGTGGAGGGATTAGCCCTGACAAGGGCAAAAAAGATCCCTCGTTGAACGTTTAGTTCAGGTCCAGATTCCTGAGCTTCGCGTCTAGAGATTTTGATTCAGTAGCTTTTGGCTCTAGCCCAGGAATCTGCAATTTAAAAAGTATCCAGAGTATTTCAGATACCAGTGGTTTGAGGATGACCCTTGAGAAAGCTTGACCTGCAAGTTTAGACAAAAATGCTTGCTGTCTAGACATTACTTTCACACTTTCAAGTAATTGTAGCAATTCTTTGAGAATTTTGACTGGTTTCCTTCAAATATGTCTGGTCATTTTTTTTCATTGTCCAAGTAAGCAAGCTTAGTGTAGAAAAGCGTTAGGAAAAAATAGTTCTAAATCTGCCCATCAAAATGGTCACTGATGACATCTGGGCATATTCCCTTGCAGGCTTTTGTTTTTCTATTTTCTCCCCATACTTAAGCTCATATAGCTTATGTGACTTTTGTGTCCCTTTTCACTCACCTTTAGATTAACGTTTTCCTTGTTACTATGAATGGTTTATAAACATTTTATTGGATTTCCATTTCCACAGTCTGTTTTCCCAATTGTCTTTTTTTTTTTTTTTTTTTTTGTACCCACATAAGCAATACCGTCCTGCACGTTTCCCCATGCACAGGCATACCCCAGGTTATATGTGATTCTGGCCAGTTAGCTCTCACTTCCCACCTGTCTTATTCAGGACAGCAGTCCTACTGTACTTCCCTGGGCAATTCACTTTCCCTCTTTTCTATGTCTCTGTTTCATACCTTTCCCTCTCTATCCTAGTTCTAAAACTTCCTCCTCCTCTCCTGTCATGCTCCGCTGATGACTTGACTTCATTCCTCAGCGAGAAAACTAAAGCAGTCAGAAGAGAGTTTCTGTAGACACGCTCTACCCTATCTACCCATCTGCAATCAAATACTCTGTCTTCTGGCCTTTTGACTATGAGGAAATTTCTGTGGTCTTATCTAGCCTGCCACTTGGGCATTCGATGCCAAATATTTCATTTCAGTACGCCATGGGTATTTCTCTAGCTGCAGATTGATTTGCAGCCCTGGGACACGTATTTTTTTTTTTAATTTCTTCCATCACAGTTCACAAGTGAACAAATACGACACTTCTTGGATCCCCTTGCAGTCACTGCCTTATTTCTTTTTTATCCTTTGTGGCAAAACTTCTTGTGTGAGAAGCATCCATATTCATGGTCTCCCGTTTTTCGTCTCCTACTCTTCAGCCCCCTGCAGTCAGGTCCTTGCCCCCACCACTCTACCAGAACTGCCCTTACCAAATTTACCGATGATGTCGGCATTTGTGAAATCATTACTAATTTCTCAATTTCATGTCGTTGAGCCCAGCATTTGACGCCAGGGATCACTCCCTCCTTTTTTTTTTTTTTTTTTTGTTGATACACTATATCCACATGGGTTCCAGGATGCCAGCTACGTTTCATTTTTGTCTTACATCAGTGGATGCTCGTTCTTAGTCCCTTCTGTTGGGGCTTCCACTTATCTTTAGCTTCCCCTCCCCCAGTTTTACTGGAAAATAATTGATAGACATCACTGTATAAGTTTAAGGCATACCGCATGATGGTTTGATTTACATATATTGTGAAATGATTACTGCAGTAGGTTTAGCTGACATCCATTTTCTGTAGATGCAATAAAAAGGACAAAAAATTTCCTTGTGATGAAAACTATTAGGATCTACCGTCAGCGATTTCCCTATATATCATACGGCAATGTTAACTATAGTTATCACGCTGTACAGTAAATCCCTAGTACTTATTTATCTCCTAGTTGCTAACTTTTGCTTACCTTCCTCCAGTTCCCCCTTACCCTCGCCCCCTCCTCCCACCCAGCCCTGGTAACCACAAGGCTGATCTCTTTTCCTCTGTTGTCACACGCATGTGATATCTTACAGTATTTGTTTTTCTGCAACTTATTTCACTTACTATAATGCCTTCACGGTCAGCCATGTTGTCACAAGTGGTAGGATTTCCTCACCTTTTTTATGACTGCATAATTACGTTGTGCGTATACATCACATTTTCTTTATCTGTTCGTCCATCTGTGGACACTTAGGTTGTCATCAAGTCTTGACTCTTGCAAATAATGCGTCTGTGGCTTTTAAACGTAATGACCTTGGTCTCCTTCCTTGGTCTTTGATTCCCATTCACCTGCTCGGTGATCTCATCCAGTTTTGTGGATAAATGAGGTATCTCCTAGGCCGCTTAAACTTCGCACCTTTCAGGACCAAAATGTTCTTCTCCACCACCCAAATTCCTACTCCCATTTTCTTTTATATTTCAACAAATGGCCAGCCCATTCTTCCCATACATGGGGGATCATCCTTGACTCCTCTCTTTCTTTAATGACCCACATCCAGTCCATTAGTATGTCTTACCTGGCTCTACCTTCATATATATCAAAAATTCTACCACTTCCCACCGTCTCCACTGTTACTTCCCTGATCAAAGCAACTATTACCTCTCCGTGAAGCCACCGCCTTCTAACTGCTTGTGACAATATTATTTTAGAGTCGGTGAGGGGAGCACCTCTCCTGGCCTTAAGCCCCGGCTGTAAGTTAGGGTAAGTCAGTCTTGGAATGTGAGATTGCATTTGAGTAAAATCCTATTTAGAGAACACTGTGTTGGAGGTGTGGATTGTGCGGTCAGGGTATGGACTGCTACGGTAAAGGCTGCTGCTTGAACATACTCGTAAGTGCGTTGCACACATATAGCCTCTGATGGATTCAGGCAGGGGATTCCGATGGCCTAGTGATAGGGTTTGAGAATGGCTTAGAGCCAAGAGAAGTGACAAGGGTGGGGTTTGAGAGGCGCCCTGTTCGGCGGCGGGGGGACGGGAGCATGCGTGATGGAGAGGCACCCCCTCCCAGCCCCAGGAATTCATGTGCAGACAGGAGGAGTAGGAGGCTTCGATGGTGACTTAGGAAGCCGGCAAGGCAGGAGTAAAGAATCTGCCCTGTGTGAATCAGAGTGCTAGGAATGCGGTGGCAAGAAAAGGGAGTAGTTTAGAGGCGGCTCTGGAGTCCGTTTCCCTTTGAGGTTGGTTGCATCCATCTTTGCGGCTGGCCACGAGGATCACACTCCGAAACCCTGTCAATATCTGCACGTCTCCCGAGAGGACACCAAGACCGAGGGAAGGGGGTTCAGTGGATTGGAGAGTAGTTTCTTTCCCATAGACTGCTGTCTCTTTTCAGAATCATGCCCGTAGCACTCGTGATGGCCACATTTGTGAGTGTGAGGATGCTGAGACCGAATGTGGCCCCATATATCTTAATGAGTCCCATGGAGCAGATAGGTCTGGCTCCCAAGACGTGTTTTCACAGGAGTTAGGAACCACCTTTGGATGCTCCATTGACGCTTTTTCCCAAGTAGGGTCTATCTTGACAGCCTTCTCCATTAACTTATGGCCGGAGGCACAGAACAATGCCTGCTGTGCTGGAATGTTCCAGGAGAGCCCACTGAGAACACTAGGAATGAACAAGCAATGATATTTGGGCCAATTTTGTTGCATCAGTAGACAGTCACAGGGATAAAGTTGTCTTGTTGGCGTTTTGAGTGAGCTTAGGGAGTAAGTCAAAGTATTTTCCTATAATTAATATTCACAAAACTGGTTATCGATTTAAGTATCTTCTCTAATAGGCAAAGTAATCAAAATGGGCCTTTTCTTTGCTATCATAGATTAGTCATCCAAAGTAAGATAATGAGGCTTTCGATGACATTTACAGATAAGTCGTTCAGGAATGAGAAGAAAAATAAAAAGAAATGTCTGTTCTTCAAATTACTGTAGAAGTAAACAAATATGAGTCACAAATGTTAGGGTGCTCATATTTATCATATTTCTAAAAATATTTCTTACATGGTAAAGAATTTGCAGAGAAATCCTTTTACTGTCCAACACGTGTATTTCATTTCTATGTTAAACATCACCTTCTTTATGTTCACTTTTATACTAAAATATGGTTATTGCTATACTAGTTTTATAAACTCAATAAATTATAAGAAAGAAATAATGAGAAAAAATATCGTATACCAGTTAATGAAGCCATACGAACAATGTGTTTCTTGTCAAGTTAGATATTTTGTAATATGTTTTCTCATAATTAAGGGATTTATTAGATTCATAATACCCTTTTGAGATAGTCATCAGTAAATGAATTTTATACCTAGGAGAATTGAGGATACAGAAACTGATTTTTCTCAACATCACAACAAATTTAAAGTCGTAGCTTCAAGAATTGAACCTCAAGGTATTGATGTCTTGCTTCCGAAAAGTAATATACTATGGTATGTGTTTATTTGAATGATGTGTGTGTGTGTGTGTGTGTGTGTGTGTGCGCGTATGTATGTATGTATGTCTTGAGTTATTTCCTGATATTATATAACCCTTGTAACCAAAGATAACCTCCGAGGAAGGGAAAAATAATGTCCCACCTCAATTTAAAGTCTGGGACTGGCAGTGTGGCTACAGGTAATGTAAGTTTAGGTAGTCTCATGAGAATCTGGTAAAAGACCCTGGGAAATAGTTGTTCCAGGAATTAAGGACAGAGTTCAGCTTTTCCTCAGCAGAGCAGTGTGTCCAGATAAATCTCATTGGATGGATTATCTATACGTCTTTGTCCCGAGGCTCATGTCCCAGCTGTGTTAATAACTTGCTGTGTGATTTTGAGTAACTTGCTGAATATCTAGGGTTGCTTTTAGTGCTAAAATCAGAGAATGCTCAGTTCTATACAATACAAAGTGACATTACACGATGCTGGCTTGAAGGTATACTGACAGTTAACCTGGATAATTCGTTTTATTCTAATTGCAGTGGGAATTTAAGCCAACACACTTTCTCCCTCTGCCTTGCTGCTTCTGCTCCCATAACTTCATTTAGAGAACTTCAGGGTTCTTGACCTTAACTTCCCTGGTTGGTCTAGAAATATTTAGTCCTGTTTCTTTAGCTGTGGCATTTAACTTTTTAAACACCTTGCAATTAGTAGTGCTTTCTCCTGTGGTTGCTGTTGTTGTTGCCACGGAGAGTAACATTGGCAGAGAACTGGAAGAGAGCCCAGTGATTTGGTCCACTTGAATCCACTATCAAGGGTTTTTAGGGGTTATATAATCCAGCTCCTCCTTGTTATAGTCCCCTGTTAAAAATTAACCATCTGGCTTGGTGGAAGCTGCCTTCTAACTGTTTTTCATAACAGTGGCCTTTGTGCCAAGTGTTGGTTCCCATGGAAATGATTTAAAACATGCACTGAAATCTGGGAATGACTGTGTTTTCTCCATCTAATTTCTTCCATTGTCTTCTAGGACACCAAAGTTCCTATTTTATTGAGAGTTACGTAATTGTCACCTGTTGGAGACACTGTCCGAATAGGGGCTGGGATGGGGGGGCATGAATCTATGTATCGATCTTCCAGTGTTCTCAGCGTTATGTAATGATGGAGAAAACACATAGAACCAAATAGCATAAGTCTGTTAAATAATTAAGAGCTCTATAAACTGTTAATAAAACACCGTATTTTATGAAAACGCTTCAGGGTAAATTCTAAAGATTTAAAAATCCTCTTAGTCTTGGAAGAATATTTGACTAGATCTATTAAGGTTAAATAAACTGTTTTTATTGACCAAAATAGAATTACCAAACTGCCCTCCTGTGACACTTTGTCCCCCTCAGCTTTCTGGGTACCAGGTTTTAGTACCCTAGTGTCCCTCAGTACGCTAACCCTTTTCAACAGCTAGCTTTCCAGGCCAAGACGGGTGACTCCTGGAGGAGGGCACCAGAGTCTTTGGGACTCTTGAACCAGGATAACTTTTCAACACAAACTGGTGAAAGTCCCTGATAAGCTAATACAGACAGGTCACTTTCGAGAAAGTTACCGGAATGAAAAAAACAAACATTTAAATGCTAATAGAAGGCGAAACGAATTCCCTTTTGTACGATTAAATGATCTGCAGAAGAAGAGGAGAAAACATGGAAGAGTACAGAGGGATGGACATGGCTTGTTATGGGAGTTAGCCCTGCTTCGGGTCGTTCGGGATGCACAAATGAGGGAGAGCGCTGCATCTGTGCAGAATTTAGGGGATAAGAACGAGCCTACACTTTCATTTGCCCTAAAAGTGAAAATTGTGTTTTGATAACAGTAACGACGTTCGCATTTTGATGCCTTACTCTGTTTGAGGTACCATGGTGGTGCAAACCTTACATACATGGACTTATTTAATCCTTGTACCAGACCCGTGAGGTCGGTAATATCACGGTCCCCAGATGACGACTAAGGAACCTGAAGCCCAGAGCGTTACAGATCTCTTGCCCACTGTCTCTTGTCCAGCTGCTGGTCCAGGTGGCAAAGTTGAATCTGGAGTCTAGGTGTTCTGCGCTACACCGCCCCTCATAGACCTCATATCTCTATGTGTACCCGTAGAGACCAGAACATGTTTCTTAACCGTCCTTAAGAGCGTACAACTTAACTTTCCTGTGATGGCTGAGAGGTGACTTCCTGTAAGAGGCCATCTGGACTAATCTCAACTTGCCCCTAATTCCTGTTGACCTCACCAGCACATGCCCAAATTGTCCCGACACTATCTGTGCGTGGCTTTTTGTACGTAATGTAATCCGACCCAACTGCATGTCCTTCCCTGACCTTCCAAGATGTTCTGTTGTGGCCTCTGAAACTCCTAGTCCTCAGCAGAACCCTGAATATCATTAACTTCTTTCGGTATTTCCTTCGTCTTTGTGGTCTAAGTAAATAAAATGTGTGTGTGTTTGCTGTATACTAGCAGAATTATAAATCTGTAGAAAGGTAAAGGAGCGTAAAATTATTTTTAAGCCATAATCATCTGAGTATCAATAAAATCAATAATTTATCAATATCCTCAGACTGATTTTTGGTGGGTTATTTGTTCATATGTTAAATAACCTAAGGGGTGCCTGGATGGCTCACTAGGTGAAGTGTCTGACTCTTGATCTTGACTCAGGTCATGATCTCAGGGTTCATTTCCTGGAACCGAGCCTTGCCTCAGGCTCTGTGCTGGCAGCATGGAGCCTGCTTGGGATTCTCTCCCTCTGTCCTCTCTCTCTCTTTGCCTCCATGCTCTCCCTCTCAAAATGAATTGTAATGAACATTAAAAAAATAATAACCTCCGACTGCTTCCCCCGCCCACTCCCAAGTTCTTGTATTTTCATTAAAAACAAAAGCCTTTTGGGGCGCCTGGGTGGCGCAGTCCCTTAAGCGTCCGACTTCAGCTCAGGTCACGATCTCGCGGTCCGTGAGTTCGAGCCCCGCGTCGGCCTCTGGGCTGACGGCTCGGAGCCTGGAGCCTGCTTCCGATTCTGTGTCTCCCTCTCTCTCTGCCCCTCCCCCGTTCATGCTCTGTCTCTCTCTGTCTCAAAAATAAATAAACATTAAAAAAAATTAAAAAAAAAAAAACAAAAAAAAACCCAAAAGCCTTTTATGAAAATCTCCACCTCTAGTCCTCCTGTCTTGGGTATTAAATAATTTGTTCTAGATACTGTCATATTTACACAGAAAGATAAACACGTATGCATATTTATACATCTGTACATGAAAATGATCTATGCTATATGCAGTGTTCGGCTTCTGAATATATCATAGTTATAATTGTAAACTAAGTACATATAAATCTAACTTGTGTTTGCTTTAAAGCACTTCCATGGTATTATGTGGTTATACAATAGTTTATCTAATTTTTTAATGAACATTCATATCTTTCCTTTGTATTTTTATTTCCTTTTTTGCTCTTACAAGCTGCTATAGTGGGTATTACTGTAATGATATTTTTAATCCTCCCAATTTAATTTCTGAGGGATAAATTCCTAGAATTTGAAATATTAAGTCATAAAGTATTCACAGTTCTAGTTTTAAGAGATGCTGAAAAATTGCTTTCCACAAATTTGTACCAATTTACACTCCTCCACCCCCCCCCCCCCCCCCCGAACAAAAGTGAAAATGCTTGTTTCCTTACACTCTGACAATATTGGATGTTTTAAACCTTTCAGGAAAAGTTTGTGGGGTGTAAAATGATAGCTTTTCCTTGTATAACTTTTTTCATTAACTGTTAGTGAAGTTTACTGGCAATTTATGTCTCACTCATTGTCCTGGCTAGGAACATGTCATACTCCACTGAGCCAAAGGTCAGAGGGTTAAATAAAAGGGTCTGTTTATACCAGTGCCTGGGGTGGCTCAGTCGGCTGAGTATCTGACTCTTGATTTTGGTTCAGGTCATGATCTCCTGTTTTGTGAGATCCAGCCTTGCGTTGGGCTTTGCACTGACACTGTGGAGGCTGCTTGAGATTCTCTCTCTCCCTCTCTTTCTGCCCTTCCCTTGGTCTCCCTCCCTCCCTCCCTCTCTCTATCTCTGTCTCTCTCTCAAAATAAACTTTTTTTTAAAAGGGTCTATTTATAAAGGTGAGTACTGTGTTTTAGGTAGTGTTTATCAAAGTTTTTAGACCCCAGACCACTTTATATTCTAAAAACTTTTGAGGACCTCAATGAACTTTTATCTGTGTCCATTATCTATCCATATTTAACATATTAGACTTTAAAATCAAGTATTTGCATGATCCTTGTTTCATTTAAGCCTTCAGAAACCCATTATATGTTAATATATAAATATAATTTATGAAAAATAACTACATTTTGCAAACCATGATTACTGAGAAGAGTTGTATTGTTTTACAGCTTTACAGATCTTTTTTAATGTGTGGTTTAAGAGGGTATAGCTGCATATTTACTTGTGCATTCAGTCTGTTGTGGGAAAGGTAAGTAACAACATCCTTATGAATATAAATTTGGCTTCATATAGTCTCTTAACATGTTGTAGGGTCCCAGGGGTTCTTTGAACTACATTTTGAGTGTATCTAGTTTAAGGAAACCAGGGATAATGCAGTACCCCAGAGGGTAGTAACAACAGAGAGCTCTCAACCACAAGGAGGACTTAACATGTAAGAGTGGCCTAGGCTGTAGGGAGGAGTGCTCAACAGGACCTGTGATCTTTCGTAGAGGGATGTAGCCGACCCATAGTAACCTGGCAAGGAGACGTCTTGGGAGGAAAATAAGCCTCTCTCATTTTGTTCTGACCTGCACCACTTCGAGTGCCTCTGTGTGCCAAACCCCACCAGAAGCTAGGGGCAATGGAAACCATTGACGTTAATCCACGCGGATCAACATACCGGGCTATAGAGCCGTAAAAAGAGCAGGAGTGGATAAGGGAGCACAAACAGGAGATACACATCCATTCCATTTTCCTTGTCGCCATATTGTCTTTTTATTGGATTATTTCTCTAGATTTATTTGTATTTGAACTTTGTGTGATAATGCCTTTTATAAGTATGACTTGTTTTTATAATTTTATATGCTCGAACCCTTCATTTATTTTCCTTTTGGTTCCATACCCTCTGTTCCAAATTTACATATGTGGAATTTTGGAAAAATTATTCCAATAATAATTTAAGTCTCTGGAATACATTTACTTGTATATGATAAGCCAAGGTGTTTTTTATTTCAAAAATGTTTCAAGGTAATTTAATTAAAATTGCAGTTTCCATTTCAATTATAACTTTGTTATATGTCATATATTAATAGGTATTATAATAAAATTATATTAATACAGAAAAACTATCGTGCACATATAAGTGTATTTCTCAACTTGCTAACTTTGCTTAAATGGTAAAATATAGCCTCTACTGGAGGGGCTTACCCCTTTGGAAAGGGAAAGGGAGGACGGGGAGGTGGAATTTACATCCTTTAACGCATGAACTTGGTGAGCTGCAGATGCAAGGCATTGTTTTGCTGTCTTCTATGTCATCAATTGGATTTTAGGAAGTTCAAGTTGACAGAGATAAGTCGCCTTCCCAAGACATCTGTATATGCTAGGAAAATACACACACACACACACACACACACACATATATATATTATAGTAGAAAAATTACATATGCTCTACTTCTGAAATTATTTGTAGAAAGTTTATTTTGAGAGAGAGAGAGTGAGCACACAAGTTGGGGGAGGGGCAGAGAGAAGGAGAGAGAATCTCAAGCAGGCTTCACACCGTCAGCACAGACCCCGATGTGGGGCTTGAACTCCCAAAACGTGAGATCATGACCTAAGCCGAGATCAAGAGTTGGATGCGTAACTGACTGCAACACCCAGGTGCTCTACTTTTTAAGGAGGAGGAAACGGTGTTTCTGTATTACCTTGTCTGCTGGGCACAATTTTTTGAGAGACAAAATTGAAATATTTTAGAGCAGGATATGAGAAGAATGTTCAACGGAAAATGTATATGGAGACACAGGTCGAGGAAAAATAAAATCTGGGAAGCAGGATGGTGCAGTGAGAAATCCTGAATGGAGATGTGAACCCATAAAGCCAAGTAAACAGTTTTGAGGGAAGTAAAGAAGAGATGAGAGTAGCCTTGATTCCGTATGGGGTGTAAAATAAAGGGAGGAGTGAAATAAAAATTAGGAAGTTTGGCTCTGTGGTCACTGCTAACTACCTTCACTGCATCTTGATAGAAACATCTGAAAAGTTGTATATTGCTCTCAACCAAGTTTTGGAGTGCAATTTGAGTTTGATTTTCCCTGTGTCACCATGCTGAAACAAGCTTTATTTTTTTAATGTTTATTTCTTTATTTTGTGGGAGAGAGTGTGGGGGAGGGAGGGAGAGGGAGAGAGAGAATCCCAAGCAGGCTCCTCACCACCAGCGCAGACTCAACATGGGGTTCAGTCTCCTGAACCTTGAGATCGTGACCTGAGCCAAGATCAAGAGTCGGTTGCTTAGCTGACTGAGCCAAGGCACCCAGGTGCCCAGAAACAGGCTTGAAAATGGGGAAGAGAATGTCCAGCTTTATCTGGATTATGCCCATGGCCCTTTGCTGATTTCATTGACATCCCTCACTTACTGCCAAAAGCTATTTTACCATAGATAAGGAAGACTTTAGTTAACATTAAAGGAGGACAATATTTGATACGAGGTACAAATCTACTAGATGTGTTACTTGTTCACTGTTGCAGGAAAATCAACAGAGTCGAAATGTGTCAAAGCGGTTGTGTTTTTAACGGATTCTCCTATTGGACTCTTTATCTCTCTTCATTCATTTAAAATTTTTTAAATGTTTTTTATTTATTTTTAAGACCGAGACAGAGCATGAGTGGGGATGGGGCAGAGAGAGAGGGAGACACAGAATGAGAAGCAGGCTCCAGGCTCTGAGCTGTCAGCACAGAGCCCGACGCGGGGCTCGAACTCACGAACCGTGAGATCATGACCCGAGCCGAAGTCGGACGCTCAACTGACTGAGCCACCCAGGTGCCCCTATCTTTCCTCATTCAATGCAATCATGAGTTATATGCACTTGTACACACATAATCTCATTTCCTTTTCACAATATTTAGGGTAACAGAGAAACTGTGTGTCTTTTTAATCATCATTTTACTGATGAAGAAAGTGAAGATAAGTAGTTTAGCAGCTTGACTCAAAGTGTTTTTAGAATCACCTGTTTGTGCATGTTGTGTGTGGTGCTTGTTCCATCCTTTATTTTTTTCTTTACCAATTGAAATCACTACTGGATTAATATGTGGAAAACATTGGTCTAATGTAAGTCTCATCTTCATAAAGTATACTATCATAAAATTTTTTTGTGTGTGCATGGATGGAACCAATGATCTTCTGACTAGTTCTGTTTTAATTTTGACACCTGTGTTTTACAAAGCTCCAGGCAATATGCTTTCTCTTTCCTATTTGTTACCACAGCAATAATAATTTTTAGAATTCAATTTTCATGGGAAGATTGCTTTATTAATTTTAAATGGTGGGTGGCTGTAATAATAAAAATGAACCCATAAATTACTTTCTGATTCTAACTTATCAAGTGATATGATGTGGCATGATTTTAAATGCAAAATTTTGAATTAAGTAAATATAAAGATTGAACGTACAAAGGTCAGTAAGTGTTGGACTGGTATCGTTACATACGTGTATATACACAACATCAGGCAAATACATTGATCTTATTTACTATATTCTCATTGCTACAGAATTTCAAGTTTATATGTGTGTTTGGTATTGCCTAATGGCACTCGATAGTGACTAATAGTTGGAAGAAGAGAAGAATTTGCTGTCTTAGATTCATATGAAATCGTAGAGTTAGATTTTGTTAGAATTGTTTGAATTTACGTAGAACATTTGAACTTTCAAATATTTTTTAATGTTTATTTTTGAGAGAGAGAGAGAGACCGAGCATGAGCGGGGGAGGGGCAGAGAGAGAGGGAGACACAGAATCTGAAACAGGCCTCCAGGCTCCAGGCTCTAAGCGGTCAGCACAGAGCCCGACACGGGGCTCGAACTCACGGATGGCAAGACCGTGACCTGAGCCGAAGTCGGACGCTCAACCGACGGAGCCACCCAGGCACCCCGAACATTTGAACTCTCAGATGAGAACATGATATTGAAACTTTGGCTGCGGGCATGCTAGGTGCAACTAATGTCTAATGGATGTCTGGTGGTAGGTTGCTCTAACAAAAAAGAGGAGATTTCACAGGTGCTTATTACTTTTCTGTCTCCCTGTTGTCCTATCTGGAAAGTGCTTCTCACGATATCTTCATGCCCAAATATTGACCTCCATTAACCATTATTTTTTTCCAGGAGACCTTCTGTTGGTCCTGGGTGGAAGGAGATCTTCCCTCTTTTCACACCAGAACCGTTTTCTCTCTATCTCTCTTTGGGCACGTGCCATTTTGGTGTCTGTCACAGATGTAGTACTAGATTAGGAATTCCTAGAGGGTAGACTCTGCATTCAACTTCCCTTTCCACCCACCCCTCGTGTAGCTACACACAGAACATACTAGTTTTCTAGGGCTTCCGTAGCAAATTACTATAAACTTAGTAGATGAACGTAAAAGAAACTTCGTATCTGACAGTTACAGAGGTGAGAAGTCCAAAGTCCAGGTGTAAGCAGTACCACACACTCTCTGGAGCCCCTACGAGAGGATGTTTCCTTCCTCCCAGGTGTTCACGTGGCCTTCACCTCCTTGGGTCATTCTGTCTCAAAGTGCCCTTTCCTGCCTCCTGTAAGGATCCCAGTCATTGGATTGAGGGCTGATCCTACATCTAGGATGATGTCATCTCAAGATCCTTAATTATATCTATAAATACCCCTTTTCCAAATAAGGTCAAACTATACTTGCTGGGGATAGAATATGGACTTATTTGGGGGGCCACTGTTCAGCTCACTACACATAGTAAGCACTAGATGTTTTTTTTAAACACACATAGATATCATTTTGGGAAAAGAACACATTTTTTTAAGGTATATTATGCTCAGCTTTATGAGTTACAACAAACCTTATGCTTAGTACAATACTCCTTTATTATTTCAAAGCGTCGTGGATCAGGAGTCTGGAACAATTTGCCTAGGTCCCCTGCTAAGGGTTTGCAGTGAAGGTCTTGGCTAGGGCTGGGGGTCTCAGATAAGGTTCCGGGTTCTCTCCCCCATGCTCATGTGGTTGTGGGCACAATGCACTTTCTTGCCGCTGTAAAACTCATGACGGTGTGGTGCTGGAAGTCAGCAGAAGAGCATCTATGACATAAGGGAAAGCCTAGACCCTTTTCGAAGGGCTTCCACCTGTTAAATCAGGCCCATTTAGGACTATATCCTCTTTTGCTTTCAGTTTTTAAGAAAATTTAATTCCAGTATAGTTAACATACAGCGTTAGTTTCAGGTGTACAACATAGTGATTAAACACTTCTTTACGTGACTTAGTGCTCATGATGTTGAGCGTACTCTTAATCCCCTTAAACTCTTTCACCCATCTCCCCACGTACCACCCCTCTGTTAACCATGTTTGTTCTCTGTAGTTTTTGTTTGGTCTGTTTTTTTCTTTGTTCGTTCGTTTTGTCTCTTAAATTCCACACGTGAGTAAAATCCTATGGTATTTGTCTCTCTCTGATGTGTTTCACTTAGTATTATACTCTCCAGATCCATCCATGTTGTTGCAAATTGCAAGATTTCATTCTTTTTTATGGTTCTGTAATCTTTCATTGTGTGCATATATACATACATACACACACAAACACACACAACATCTTGTTTACCCATTCATCTGTTAATGGACACTTGGGCTGTTTCCATAATTCAGCTATTGTAAATAACAATGCAATGTACATAGAGGTGCATATCTCTTTTTGAATAAGTGTTTTTGTGTTCTTTGGGTAAATACCCGGTAGCGGAATTACTGCATCAGATGGTAGTTCTCTTTTTAATTTTGGGGGGAACCTCCTTCCTGTTTTCCACAGTGGCTGCACCAGTTTGCATTCCCACCAAGAGTGCAAGAGGGTTCCTTTTTCTCCATATCCTGGCCAACACTTGTTGTTTCTTATGTGGTGTTTTCATGAGAGAGAGAGCTTGCAAGCTAGGGAGAGGGGTATAGGGAGAGATAGAATCTTTAAGCAGGCTCCATGCTGACATGGGTCTCAAACCCACGACCCTGGGATCATGATCTGAGCTGAAATTAAGAGTCTGGCGCTCAACCTACTGAGCCACCCAGGTGCCTTTCTTTTGTTTTTGACTATAGCCATACTGACAGGTGTGAGATGATATTGTGGTTTTGATTTGCATTTCCCTGGTAATGAGTGGTGTTGAGCATCTTTTCATGAGTCTATTGGCCATCTGTAGGTTTTCTTTGGAGAAATGTCCATGTCTTCTATTTGTTTAATTGAATTATTTGTGGGGTCTTTTTTTTTTGGTGTTGAGTTGTAGAAGTTCTTTATATTTTGGATACTAACCCTCTATCAAGATATCTCTTTATGAAATATCTTCTCCCATTCAGTAGGTTGCCTTTTAGCTTTGTTGATTGTTTCCTTTTCTTTCCTTCTTTTTTTTTCACAATTTTTTTAATGTGTATTTTTGAGAGAGAGAGCACTAGCGGGAGAGGGGTCGGGAGAGAGGGCGACAGAGGATCCAAAGCAGGCTCCACACTGACAGCAGAGAGCCTGATGCAGGGCTCAAATTCACAAACCGTGAGATCATGACCAGAGTTGAAGTTGGATGCTTAACTGACCGAGTCACCCAGATTGTTTCCTTTTCTCTGTAGAAGCTTTTTATTTTGATTTGTCCCAGTAGTTTGTTTTTGCTTTTATTTCTCTTTCCTCTTGCTTTTATTTCCCTTGCCTCAGGAGACCTATCTAGAAGGATACTGCAATGGCCAGTGTCAGAGAACTTCCTGCCTATGTTCTCTTCTAGGATTCTTATGATTTCAGGTCTCACGTTTAGGTTTTTAATCCATTTTGAGTTTATTTTTGTGTATGGTATAAGAAAGTGGTTTACTTTCATTCTTTTGCATGTAGCTGTCCAGGTTTTCTAACACCATTTGTTGAAGAGACTTTTTCCCCGTTGCATACTTTTTAAATGTTTATTTAGAGAGAATGCGTGTGCAGGGGGAGGGGCAGAGAGAGAGGGGGAGAGAGAGAATCCCAAGTAGGCTCTGTACTGTCAGCACAGGGCCCGATGCAGGGATCGATCCCAGGAGCCAAACTTGGGAGATCATGACCTGATCCGAGATAGGAGTTGGGCGTTTGGGGCACCTGAGTGGCTTAGCCGGTTAAGCGTCCGACTTTGGCTAAGGTCATGATCTCGTGGTTCATGAGTTCAAGCCCCGCATCAGGCTGTGTGCTGACGGCTCGGAGCCTAGAGCCTGCTTTGAATTCTCTGACTCCCTCTCTTTCTGCCCCTCCCCTGCTTGCACTCTGTGTATTTCTCTCTTAAAAATAAACACTAAAAAAAAAAAAAAAAAAAAAAGAAGAGTTGGGCGCTTAACCAACTGAGCCACCCAGGCGCCCACTATTGCATATTCTTGCCTCTTTTGTTGAAGATGAATTGACCATATAACCATGGGTTTACTTGTGGGCCCTCTATTCCTTTGATCTGTGTGTCTGTTTATGTGCCAGTATTATACTGTTTTGACTGCTAAAAGTTTGTAGTGTATCTTGAAGTCTGGAATTGTGACACCTCCAGCTTTACTGTTATTTTTCTTATTCCCGATCACTCTGACTGTCTGGGGGTCTTTTGGTGGTTACATTCAAATCATAGGATTGTTTGTTCTAGTTCTGTGACAAATGCTGTTGGTATTTTAATAGAGATGGCATTCAATGTGGAGTTGGCTTTGGATAGTATTGACATTTTAGCGACATTCTTCCAGTTCATGAGCATGGAATATCATTCCATTTGTTTGTGGTACCTTCGGTTTCTTCCATCAGTGTTTTATAGTTTTCAGAGTACAGGTCTTTCGCCTTGGTGGTTTGATTTTTGGTGCGATGATAAGTGGGCAAGATGGGATTGTTTTATTAATTTCTCTTTCTGCTACTTAATTCTTAGTGTATAGAAACGCGACAGATTTGTGTATATTGATTTTGTACCCTGCAGCCTTACTGAATTTATTTATCAGTTCTGGTAGTTTTTTGGTGGAGTCTTGAGAGAGTTTTGTGTATAGAGTATCATGACATTTGCAAATAGTGACAGTTTTATTTATTTATTTTTTTTAGGAGTTTATAATTTTATTGAACATTTTTGAAATTTTTGTTTGTTTATTTATTTATTTAAAATGGACGTCCAAGTTAGTTAGCATATAGTGCAGTGATGATTTCAGGGGTAGATTCTTTGATGCCCCTTCAGGTTTACTTCTTCCTTACCAATTTGGAGGCCTTTTATTTCTTTGTGTTGTCTGATTGCTGTGGCCAGAACTTCTAGTACCGTGTTGAATAAAAGTGGGTGAGAGTGGACATCCTGGTCTCATTGCTGACCTTAAAGGGAAGCTCTCAGTTTTTCCCCATTCGGTATAATGCTAGTTGTGGGCTTTTACTCATAAAAGATCTTTATTATCTTGAGGTATGTGCCCTGCAAACCTGTTTTTTGAGGTTTTTTTTTTTTTTATCATGAGTGGATGTCTACTTTGTCGCATGCTTTTTCTGCATCTATTGAAATGATCATATGGTTTTTACTTTTATTGATATGAGGTATCGTGTTGATTGATTTGGAAATATCAAGCCACCCTTGCATCACAGGGGTAAATCTCACTCGATTGTGGTGAATGACTTTATATATATATATACACACACACTTTATATATATATATACACACACACACACACACATATATATACACACACATATATATATATATATATGTATACATATATATATATTTACATTTATTTTTGAGAGACAGAGAGCACAAGTGGGAGAGGGGCAGAGAGCGAATGAGACACAGAATGTGAAGCAGGCTCCAGGCTCTGAGCTGTCAGCACAGAGCCCGATGTGGGGGTCGGACTCCCAGACTGTGAGATCATGACCTAAACTGAAGTTGAGCGCCTAATGGACTGAGCCACCCAGGTGCCCCTGTGGTGAATGATTTTTTAAAATGTGTTTTTGGATTTGGTTTTCTAATACTTTGTTGATTAATTTTGCATCTATGTTTATCAGATATTGGCCTCCGTTTTTGTTTTGTTTTGTTTTTTGGCGGGTTTTTATCTGGTTTTGATATCAAGGTAATGCTGGCCTCATAATACAAGTTTGAAAGCTTTCTTTTCTATTTTTTAGAGCAGTTTGAGAAGAATAAGTATTAACTCATAGATGTTCGGTAGAATTCCCCCCAGGAAGCTGTCTGGTCCCGGACTTATCTTTGTTGGGAGTTTTTTTTGTTTTTGTTTTTGTTTTTTTATTTTTTTATTTTTTTTTATTTATTTTTTTTATTTTTTTAAATTTTTTTTTTTTTCAACGTTTTTTATTTATTTTTGGGACAGAGAGAGACAGAGCATGAACGGGGGAGGGGCAGAGAGAGAGGGAGACACAGAATCGGAAACAGGCTCCAGGCTCCGAGCCATCAGCCCAGAGCCTGACGCGGGGCTCGAACTCACGGACCGCGAGATCGTGACCTGGCTGAAGTCGGACGCTTAACCGACTGCGCCACCCAGGCGCCCCGGGAGTTTTTTTTGATTGCCGATTCAATCATTATTGGAAATCAGTTCAAATTTTCTATTTTTCCTGCTTAAGTTTTAGTTGGTTATATGTTTCTAGGAATTGATTCGTTTCTTCTAGGTTATCTAATTTGCTGGCATATAGTTTTTCCTAATATCCCTTATAATCTTTTGTGTTTCTGTGGTTTCAGGTGTTATTTATCCTCTTTCACTTCCAATGTTGTTTGAGCCCTTTCTCTTCTTTTTGATGAGTCTGGCTAAAGGTTTATCAATTTTGTTGATCTTTTCAAAGAACCAGTTCCCGGTTTCACTGATGTGACCTGTTGTTTTTGAAATTTCGGTTTTATTTTTGCTGTAATCTTTATCATTTCTTTCCTTTTACTCATTTTTGGTTTTGTTTTTTCTTTTTCTAGCTTTTTTTAGGTATAAGGTTAGGTGGTTTATTTGAGATTTTTCTTCTTGGTATAGAGCTATATCGCTTTTAACTTTCCTCTTAGAACAGCTTTTGCCGAATCCCAAAGATTTTGTGTTTTAATTTTCATTTGGCTCTGTATTTTTCTGTGTCCTCTTTGATTTATTGGTTGACCTACTCATTGTTCAGGAGCACGTTATTTAACCTCCATGTATAGATGTTCTTTATAGATTTTTTTCTTGTGGTTGATTTCTAATTTCAGTGCTGTGGTTGGAAAGGATGTATAGTAGGACTTTAGTCTTTTTGAATTTGTTGAGATTTGTTTTGTGGGCAAATATTTGATCTGTTCTGGACCCTGTTCCATATACATTTGAGAAGAATGCATACTTTGTTTTCTTGGACTGGAATGTTCTGAATAGATCTCTTAGATCCATTTGTTCCAATGTGTCATTCAACGCCACTGTTTTCTTGTTGGTTTTCTAGTTGGATGATCTGTTCGTTGATGTGAGTGGCATTTTGTTTTATTTTTTATTTTTAAATGCTTGAGTGAGATTGCACGAGTGGGGGAGGGGGCAGAGAGAGAGTCGAGAATTCCAAGCAGGCTCCATGCTGTCGGCACAGAGCCTACTGCGGGGCTCATGAACTTGGATCCAAAATCAAGAACTGGAGGCTTAACTGATTGAATACTAGGCACTCCATGCAAGTGGGATTTTAAAGCCCCCTACTAGTATTGTATTACTATCTGGTACTACTTTTATGTTCGGTATTAGCTATTAGCTGCTTAATATGTTTGGGTGCTTCCATGTTGGGTGCACAGTTGTTCTATCATTCTTTTTGACCGTTTACTTTATGACTTTATAGTGTCCTTCTTGTTTGTTGTTATAGTCTTTATTTTATTTTATTTTATTTTATTTTATTTTATTTTAATTTTTTTAACGTTTATTTATTTTTGAGACAGAGAGAGACAGAGCATGAATGGGGGAGGGTCAGAGAGAGGGAGACACAGAATCCGAGACAGGCTCCAGGCTCTGAGCCATCAGCCCAGAGCCCGATGCGGGGCTCGAACTCACGGACCGTGAGATCGTGACCTGAGCCGGAGTCGGCCGCTCAACCGACCGAGCCACCCAGGCGCCCCTACAGTCTTTATTTTAAAGTGTATTTTGTGTCATATAAGTATTGCTACTCCAGCTTTCTTTGCAACTCCCATTTGCATGGGAAATGCTTTTCCATCCCTTTACTTTCAATCCAAATGTGTATTTTTTGTGTAAAATGAGTCTCTTGTAGGCAGCCTAGAGATGGGTCTTGCTTTTTTATCCACTCTGTTACTGTCTTTTGATTAGAGCATTCAGTCCATTTACATTTAAAGTAATTATAGGTATGTACTTCTGCCCATTTTGTTACTTGTTTTATGGTTGCTTTTATAGTTCTTTTCTGTTCCTTTCTTTTGATCTGTTCTCTCAGGGATTTTTGGCTTTGTTTAGTGATATACTTGGATTCCTTTCTCTTTATTTTTTTGCATATCGGTAACTGGTTTTGGATACGTGGTTACCATCCAGTTTGTACATAACATCTTCTGCACATGGCTTTATATTAACTTCATGGTCACTTAAGTTTGAACACACCTTTACTTCTCTTCTTTCCACGGTTTAGGTATATGGTTGTCATACCTTAAATCCTTTTATTTTCTAAATCCCTTGACTGATTTGTGTAGATGTACTTAATCTTATTCTTTTTGTGTTCCCTAATTGTCTTACCCTTACTTAACGGTCTTTCGGTTCCACTCAAAGAGTGGAAATGACATTTCTTGTAGGGCTGGTTTAGTGGTCATGAACTCCTTTAACTTTTATTTGCCCGAGAAACTCTTTCTTCCTCCTTCTATTCTGAATAATAGTCTTGCTACCTAGAGTATTCTTGGCTGCAGAGGTTTTTCCCTTCAGCACTTTGAATACATCCTGCCACTCCCTTCTGACCTGTAGAATTTCTGTCGAAAAATCAGCTTATAGCCTTCTGGGATTTCCCTTGTAGGTAACTGTTTTTCTTTTCTGTTGGTGCTTTTAAAATTCTCTCATTACTTCCTGTTGCCATTTTAATTACTGTTTGTCTTGGTATGGATCTGACTGGGTTGTTTTTTTGGGGGGGAGGGTGTTCTCTGTGTCTCTTTGATCCGGATATCTGTTTCTTTCCCCAGATTTGCAACAGTTTCCAGCTGTTGTTTTTTCAAACATATCCTGTGACCCCTTTCCTCTCATCTCCTTCTGAGACATTGTGCTTGATGCTGTCACTGAGTTCTCTATGTCTGTTTTTAGTTTTTATTATTGTTTCTCTCTCTGCCGTTAAGCTTGATTGCTTTCCATTACTCTGTCCTCCGATTTGCTGTTCCGTTTCTTGTGTTCCCTCTTGTCTCCTATTAATTCCATCTAGTGCATGTTTAATTTCAGTTACTGAGTTATTCATCTCTGATTGGTTCTGTCTGATGTTTACTTTCTTTGTGAAGCGTATCCCACTCTTAAGTCCAGTGAGTATCCTTATGACCATTCCTTTAAATTCTCTTTGAGGTGGGGGGTGCCTGGGTGGCTCAGTCGGTTAAGCGGCCGACTTCAGCTCAGGTCATGATCTCGCGGTCCGTGAGTTCGAGCCCCGCGTCGGGCTCTGTGCTGACTGCTCAGAGCCTGGAGCCTGTTTCAGATTCTGTGTCTCCCTCTCTCTGTGACCCTCTCCCATTCATGCTCTGTCTCTCTCTGTCTCAAAAAGAAATAAACGTTAAAAAAAAATTAAAAAAAAAAATTCTCTTTGAGGTGTATTACTTATCTACATTTCATTTAGGTTTCTTGCTGTTATCTTTGTCCTCTTCTTTCATTTAGGGCATATTCCTCTGTCCCATATTCTTTCTGTCTAAGTCCCTGTGTCTGAGCCGCTTTTCCCTGTATCCCAGTCTTCTGCAACGACTGTCTTTGCTTTTTGTGGGTGTGGTTTGGTGCCTGTGTTATTAGCGAGGCACTCTGGTGCCACGTCGGGCTTGACTCAGACCAAGCATTTGCCATAGATGTAGTTGCTCCTGTCTGCTTGGTGCTTTCCTGCTGTCCTCTGGAAGGCTTTTGTTGGTGGGTGGGGCCTGCGTCCAGACCCGCCCCAGGCCCTTCCTGGGGCTTCACCTGGGCTCATGTTTGTGGTTTTCTTCCCTTTTCTCAGGGGCAGGAGTCACTTTGGAGCGGTGCCGGCCCCTGTGAAGGCTGCTTAAACACTGTCAGGCCTGTGGCACTGCTTTGGATTGGCTCTGGCTAAAGGCACATAGTTCGGGGGCAGGTCCACGGGAGAATGTGGCGGCAGGGTGTGTGTGTGGCCAGCAAGGTGTACGTTGGGACTCGCAGCCCTCTCGGATGAGGCGGGCCTGGGTGGAGGGCCTGATCTGCACACGGGTGTGCCCAGGCAGGGAGTGTGGTGGTAGCGCGATTCGCGCGGGTCTTCTGTGACAGCAGACGTGGACCAGACGCCTGTCTGGAAGGGCTGCGTCCATAGGAAAATGCAGTTGGGGCATGATATTAGCCCGCGAGGTGGTTCTGAGCTAGTTTTTGTAGGTGTTCAGTGTGTCCCTGCTGGGGGCCAGGGGACGGAAATGACATCGGTCAGCTCTTTTGCTCCTAGAAAAGTCTCCCGATGATCCCTGCCCCTCTAGCGCATGCTCTGAGATTAACAAACAGATCTCTCCCCAGTATCCCCCAGGAGGTTTTGAAACTGGTGCTTCTCTGCTGTAACACCATGGGACTATTTTTGTGCTATCTCTGGAAGGGTGGGGACTGGTTTTTGCCTTTCTGGCTCTCCCAGAGCCGAGCCCACTGAGTTTGAAAGTTCCAGGTGGTGAAGCCCTACTGACTGTAAGGACTTGGGAAAGTTGGCATCTCTGATTTTCAGTGCCAAATGTTCTGGGGATTTGTCTCTGCCCCTCCTACCCTCTTAGACCTACCCTCTTCAATATGACCTCTTGTCTACGTTTAGATGTGGGCAGTCTGTTCTGCCAGTCTTCAGGTCATTTTCCGGGCTATTTATACGGACGTGAGTGTCCTCTGGGTGTGTCAGTGGGACGGTGTGAGCTCAGGGTACTCCTACCTTGCCATTTTCCCAGGGAATCCCAGGATCATCTCCTTTTTAGCTTAGTCCATTGATTTGGGTCTTTAATTGTATCTGAAAATCCCTTTACCGTTGCTGTGTAATGTAATGCAGTCATGAGGATAACACCCAGAGGTGGAGATCCTGGTATGTGTTGTTGAATGTTGCATATCACAGGTGTATATACTTTTTTATTTTACCAAGATGTCCTCATTTTGTGTGAAATGATTTCCAGTTCCATACACTAGCTGTTTATAGAAATGTTTAGATGTATTTGACTGTTCTTTTATTCTAGGATGAAGCATCAATCCCCAACACGCTATGCCAGTGTCAAAACACTGATTTTTAAAGCCTCTAGTTCAAAGTGAAAAGTGTACTTTATGAAAATATTATGTTCAAATGAGGCATCAGTTAGGCGTATAGATAAACACGGCCACTGCCTGGATTGTGGGATAGGATTGCAGCCCGGCCCTGAGAATACAGTATCTGTGAACGAAACCACAAGCGGGTCAGTCGGTATAGAGAGAGGAATTTATATGTCACAATTAGAAAGGGTGGCGGGGACATTAAAGTCAATAGCAGCAGGGCGGACAAGAGGAAACAGGAAGAAGGTATCCGTCCTTGCCTCATTCTTGGTCTCTGCAATTAAATGTTCTTTTCGTGAAACTTGGTTATTTGATCCATGTCGGTTAATTCAGCTCCTATATTTGTAAACAGGATGTCAACAGCTTTGATCTTGAATGCAAGGATGCTCGATTGGTAACGTGGTCATCTCGGGTAGTGGTTGGTGACGAGCTCTCGAGACCAAGCCCGAGCTCCTCTCAACACGATGTCCGTTAGTAACAACTTTCTGTGGCCCTGGAGGGCGGAGTAGGAGCAGTGGTAATCACCCACATTCACCATGTCATCCAGATACCCTGTTGTTACCTTGACGGTCGGTTCCAAAGAGTGGATTACTACCTCGTTCACCTGTGTCTGAGATCCTGAATCCCTGCATGGAAAACCTGGCAGATCCCCTGGTACATCTACCAAGAAGAGATCTACCACGATCTCTTCTTCCTTGTTGACTCCCTCTATGTGCTTCCCACCCCCACCATTTGGGCTCTGGCCCTCTCATTTAGTGCAGCGGTCAGAGCTCGGGTTTGACTGAAAAAAGAAAATGTTCGCCGAATATAGTTTCCATTAAATTTCAGTCAGTGGACTCTGTCGTGAGAGATCTCCACGTCACTTTTGGTTAAGTGCATTCAAGTGACGCGAAGAATGGCTCCAGTGAGTCCAATGTTGATACAACGGTTCTAAAGATACTAGACACTCCGTTTCCTTCCATTTTGGTTTTTTTCCCTTTTTTTTTGCAGGCTTCGGATGCCTTAAGTCCTTGAGGTGGTTAAGAATTGACTGATTATGAGGAATGGAAAGAGGGCAAATGGGGCTGAAGTACAGAGAGTGAGGAGAGAGTCCAAAGACGTGGGATCATCGGGTTTTCAGTAGGAAGTAACGTGATCCTGTCTGGGTTTTCAAACGTTGCTCTGGTTACTGCAGTATGAGGATGGAGTAGGGAACAGAGATACTTTTGAGAAGAGATACCGCCACAATACTGGCAAGAGACACGTATTCTATCTTGATAAGGTGCCGTGAGAACCGCAACAAAGCACTCTGGAAAGTTAGAAGCAGGCACTTGAATGCTCTTGCGGAACTGATGTCTGAGGAAGGATGCCTACCACGGGAGCGTGCCTTGATGCTCTTTTGGCTCATTTAAACAAGCGTAGGCAACGGTTCCAAGTAGACGAAATAGTACGGATAAGGATACGAAGCCAGAAAGTGCATGTTCCATTGTGGAACCCTGGTCTTTTGTGCAACGACCATACATTTGCATGTTATTTTGAAAACAATAGCGAGCCATCTTAAAGTCTGTGCTCATGTGACTTAATATGGATAGTATTTCAAATCTCACATTTACTCGTACCGCTCTGACAAAATAGCAACAATATGTACAAAAGTCTTGTATATTATTAAGTGATATTTAAATGTAAGGTGTAATTGTTTTAATCATTCATTAGCAGTAGTAGTAATCAACCGTAATAAGCCTTTCATTACTGTGACTCTTTTTAAGAGTAAGATAAAACATTTAATTACCAATGAGTCCTTCATAGAGTATATCTCTGGATTCTCTTACACGTATCATTGTACTTTCAGTATTGCCTGTTACCGTTTGAAGTACATTTGGGTTAGGGAAAAAATAAGATTAGTAACGTCGAAGTTTGAATGGGTTTACTTTAATTTGGAAGCATACAAAAATTATGCATAAAAGTGATTTTCTCAAAATGAAAGACAAAGTCATTGTGTGGTCTCAAGGCAATACTAATTACTAGAATACAAATTATTTCTTATTAGCTTGTTAGAGCAAAAATCTGTGTCTGTGTAATTCTGTTCATTGCAGAAATTAGGCAATAAGATTTTCTCCACATTGCACACAAGAACAAATGATCAGTGATTGTACTGTTTTCACTTTGAAATCAAATTCACAATTGAGGAGCAGTGTCTTCTCAAGATAGATGTATTGTGATGCATTTGAGATTTTCAAAAAGTTTTCTGTGTTCGTTTTTACGTTTGAAGTATACGACACGCTGGGAGAAAGGATGGATAGTCCAGCATGGAAAGCATGGCTGCAATGATGCCCCCAGGAGAATATTGAGACTGCAGATATAAAGATGCCTAGAAGAGCAGGAATCATGATAGACCATGAAAACACGTAAAGACAAAGCTTAGTATGTTTTCCAGGAAGACTACGCATTTGGAAGCAGATATTTATTCATGTAATTTATTATTTATATTATTGAAGAATAACTGACATACAGTCTTATGTTTTAGATGTAAACTATATTGATTCCAAATTCTATGCATTAATCAGTTCTCACCATGATAAACGTAGTCCCCATCTGTTCCAATACAACATTATTACAATATTATTGACTGTATTCCTTATGCTCTACTTTTCATCTCCACGACTTACTTATTTAATAGCCGGAAATGTATACCTCTTAATCCCCTTTATCTTTACGGCCCCTTAGTCCCTCCCCATCTCTACTCTGGCAACAACTAGTTCTCTGTATTTAAGAGTTGGTGTTTTAAGTCCCCCCCCCCCCCCCCCCCCCCCAGATTTCATATATAAGTGAAATCACATGGTATTTGTCTTTGACTAATTTCACTTACTACCTTCTTGGTCCATTCACGTTGCCGGAAATGGCAAGATCTCATTGGTTTTTTATAGCTGAGCAATATTCCAGCGTGTGTGTGGGCATTCATCTGTTGACTGATACTTGGGTTGCTTCCATTTCTCCGTTACTGTAAATCATGCTGCAGTAAACATAGTGGTAACATACATCTTTTTGAATTGTTTTTGAACTGTGTTTTGAAATCTTTTTGAATTGTGTTTGGGCGTTTTGTTTTTTTGTAAACCGCCAGTAGTGGAATTACTAGATCATATCGCATTTCTATTTTTAATTTTTGGGGAGACTTTCCTGCTGTTTTCCACAGTGGCTGCACCAATTTACATTCCCGCCAGAAGTGCAGGAGGAGGGTTCTTTTCTCCACATCCTCACCAACACTTGTTATTTCTTTTTAATTTTTATTTATTTTAGAGAATGGGGTTCGGGGAAGAGGGAGAGAATTCTAAGCTTAGTGCAGAGCCCAACATGGGGCTCGATCCCATGACCCTGGGATCATGACCTGAGACGAAATCAGGAGTCACTCAACTGAGCCACCCAGGTGCCCCAACACTTCTTTCTTCTTCTTTTTTTTTTTGGGGGGGGGAAAAAACCCTTAATTTTTTAAATTCAAGTTAGTTAACAGTGTAGTATTGATTTCAGAAGTAGAACCCAGTGATTCATCACTTACACATAACATCCAGTGCTCATCCTAACAAGTGCCCTCCTATTTATTTTTGATACAAACTATTCTGACGGGTATAAGGTGATATCTTACTGTGATTTTGATTTGTGTTTCCCTGATGATGAGTGATGTTGAGCACCTCTTTGTGTGTCTGTTGGCCCTCTTTATGTCTTTGGAAAAATGTCTGTTTAGGTCCTTTGCCCATTTTATTTATTTATTTTATTTCTGTATTTTCAAACAAAAATAAAACGTGCCTGTTGTCAGGTAATAGTGATGTTTACAGAGTGATATGATCCAACCAAGTGACCTTCATGCAGCATAAATTTGGGTACCGTCTCATGTGGCTCCTTATAGACCCAGCTTGGTTCTTGTCCCAGGCCTCCTCTTAGAGTTGCACCTGATTTTATTCCTTTTTCGTCCAGATCCACTGGGGGATGGGACAATTCTGCTTCTGTTTCTTGGCTGGGAACTACTTGATCCTGGAAGTCTCGAGAGGACATGGCGAGGGACGGTCCATCGCACACACCACGATGGTGGATAAAAGGAAGAGGAGCTCTGCCCCTTTGTAAAGATCAGATTGTTTGTTTGGTGTTGAGTTATAGGGGCTCTTTATACATTTTGGAGATTAATCTCTTACCGCATATGCTACTTGCAAATACCATCTTCCGTTCATTTGGTTGCCTTTTTGTTTTCTGATGGTTTCCTTTCCCGTGCAGAAGCTTTTCACTGTGGTGTAGTTCACATACGTTATTTTCTACCCAGTGCCCATGGAGACCATTGTCCGGGAGATTACTTCCTATGTTTTCTGTTACGAGTTTTATGGTTTCAGGTCTCACATTTAGGTCTTTCATCCATTTTCAGTTTATTTTTGTCTATGATGTAGGAAAGTGGCCTTATTCATATTTTGTATATGATGTAAGAAATTTTGATTCTTAGGCACGTTAGCCATCTAGTTTTGCCAACGCCATTTATTGGAAAGACCACCTTCTCCCCATTGCGTATGTATTTTTTGCTTCCTTTGGTGTGGATTAAATAACCATGTACGTGTGGGTTTGTTACTGGACTCTCTATTTTCTTCCATTGATCTCTGTGTGTATCTTTGTGCCAGTACCATACTGTTTGGATTACTACTGCTTTCCAGTGTAGTTTGAAATCTGGAATTGTGATACCTCCAGTTTTGTTCCGTTTCAGGATTGCTTTGGCTATTTGAGGTCCTTTGTGGTTCCATATAAATTTTAGGATTATTTGTTCTACTTCCGTGGAAAATGCTATTGGTACTTTGATAGGGCTTTCCTTGAACCTGTAGATTGCTTTGAGTAGGATGGATATCTTAATGATATTAATTCTTTTCATCCATGAGCAAGGTATATTTTTCCATTTGTGTATGTCATCTTCAGTTTCTTTCATCAGTGTCTTCTAGTTTTCAGAGTACAAGTCTTTGGCCTCCTTGGTTAAGTTTACTCAGATTCTTTTTGGTGCGGTTGTAAGTGGGATTGTTTTCTTAATTTCTCTTTCTGCTGCTTTGTTATTAGTGTATAAGAATGCAACAGATTTCTGTATATTAATTTTGTATACTACAGCTTTACTGAACTCATTCATCAGTCCCAATAGTTTTTGGGTGGGGTCTTTGAGGTTTTCTGTGTATAGTATCATGCCATCTACAAATAGTGATAGTTTTCATTCCTCCTTACCAATTTGGAGGTCTTTTCTTTTTCTTGTCTGATTGTGATGCAGCTAGGACTTCCAGTACTACATGGAATAAAAGTTTTGCAAGTGTACATCTTTTGTCTTATTCCTGATCTGAGAGGAAAATCTCTGTTTTTCACTGTCGAGTATGAGGATAGTTGGGGGTTTTTCATGTGTGGCCTTTATTGTCTTGAGATATGTTCCCTCTAAACCTACTTTCTTGAGAATTTTGATCATGAACAAATATTTTGTGGATTGCTTTTTCTCTATCTATAGAGATGATCTCATGGTTTTAATCTTTCCTCTTGTTAATATGATGTATCACATTGATCTGCAAATATTGAACCACCACACATCTCGCGGAACATAATTAAATTTTTGCAGGATTTAAGATTCTTCTCAAGATCTGTTGCATGATCCATTGAGCACTTACCCATACATATAAAAAGCAGAAAGGGATAAAGGGAATACCTGTATGTTATATTCCAACTTTGGGTGCTAAATACTGTGCTAGATTATTTTCATGCCTTATCTTCTATACCCATATTAATAAGATCTTTTCATTTTACATGGCATGAAGTTCAGCAATGGTAAGATGTCTGATGTTTTACATTTAGTAAGTTACAAACCTGTAGGCAGAACTTACATATAGTGTTGACGCTTGAATGATATAGATTTGAACTGTGTGGGTCCACTTATTGAAAGATTCTTTCATAAAAACAGAACAGTATCATAAATGGCTTTTATGATTTTCTTAATCTTTTCTAGCTTCCATTATTCTAAGAATATATACAATGCCTATAACCTACAAAATGTATGTTAATCTCCTATTTGTGCTATTGGTATGGTTTGAGGGCAACAGTAGGCTATTGGTGGTTAAGTTTTTGGGAAATCAAAAGTTATGCACAGAGTTTAGATTGTGTGGGGGTCCAGTCTCTCTAGCCTACACTTTGTTCAGGAGTCAACTGTATTTGATCTCAAATTTCAGGCACTTTTTATTATACCAGACCCTTTGTAGGACAAATGGGCTATACTACCCTATGACAGAGAATAATAAAATGCGTGCCTTGGTTGTACCAATGAGCCTTTGGAAATGTAACCCAGTTTCATATATATATTTTTGGATTTTTTGTACTATTTCCTCACATTGAAAATCTGAAAGTGCCTTTTTGGGTCTTTTATTCTCCCAACACCTCTGGAATGAGAAAGGCAATGATTTCTCGACAATTCGTCTCTTTGGTCCCAAGTTTTTATTTTTTTATTTTTTATTAAAAAAATTGTTTTACGTTTATTTGTTTTTGATAGAGAGCACAAGTGGGGGAGGGGCAGAGGGAGAAGGAAACACAGAATCGGAAGCAGGCTCCAGGCTCCGAGCTGTCAGCACAGAGCCTGACGCGGGGCTCAAACCCACAAGGTGCTAGACCGAGACCTGAGCCGAAGTCGGACGCTCAACCCACAGAGCCACCCAGGCGCCCCATGTCCCACGTTTTTAGAAAAGGCTGTCTCATATAGTCATTTGTCAAACCTAATTGGTACCTGATGGATTAATAATCGTATTTTACTGTCTTAAGCAGCCAGAATCTTAGTGTACCACATGCCTAAATGCCAATGTAATAGACTCTTGAAATTCATTTGCTGACAATTTTGGATCTTATATCTAATTTTGTGTACTTGACAGGTGTATTCTTTCTGTGCTTAACATTTAACTCATAAAATTTGCGTTTCCTTTGTGAATTATTAATGAATCACTAAAAAGAATAAAAATTCTCAAATTCTTAAACGTAGTGTCGATAATAAGCGATAATAAATAAATGATAGTGGAGGTAATTGATTTTAATATATGTAGCAAAGTATGGCTTTTGACAAATGACATCACTCAATGGCAATGAAATACCTCTAATAAACTTATATTTATTTAAAGTAAAAATTGAAAAAAATCTCAGTATGTTTTTTTGTTTATTTTAGAGAGCACGAGTGGGGAGAGGGGCAGAGGGAGAGAGAGAATCTTAAGCAGGCTCCACGCTTAGCACAGAGCCTGAACGTGAGGCTTGATCATGACCCTGGGATCATGACTTGAGCTGAAGTCCAGAGTCAGACACTCAACCGACTGAGCCATCCACGGGCCCCAACATTTCAGTATGTTTAAATGTATATTTGGCGTCTCCAGCATAGCAGTAAATTTTCTTTCTTTTTATTTATTTTTAATTTTGAGAGAGAGAGAGTGAGTGAGCATGCACAATCAGGAGAGGGGCACAGAGAGAGAGAGAGAGAGAGAGAGAGAGAGAGAGAGAGAGAAAGGGAGACGCTCCGAGCTATCAGCACAGAGCCTGATGCGGGGCTTAAACTCATGAGCCGTGAGATCATGACCTGAGCGAAGTCAAAGGCTTAACCAACTGAGCCACCCAGGTGCCCCAGTAAATTTTCTTTCTTAAACTGTAGGAGATATTTTAAGGGATGCAATTGGGAAGACCTCTGATTGCTTGAAAGGTATTCTTTTATGATTAGAATAATCTGATATAAAAATGCCCTAATCAGTACTTATTATCATGGAAGTAGCAAAGGTTGGGCCAAGATTTAATTTTAGTCCGGTGTAGTGAATAGCTTTATTTATTGATATTTATTTTTTAGGATTCATTTAGTTTTTCCTATGTTAAATTTGTGAAACATTTGGAATGTCAGCTGTTGATTTCAATTATGAAAGTCCATTATTTTGATATGGTCCCTGAAGTTCAGTTATATTAGCTACCGAAATGCCTGGCTCAGTACTCCGTTATTGTCAGGATGTAATAGTTTTCGGTGTCAGAGCATCATGGTGCGTGGGCGGGCACAGAGGTAGCGAGGTAGAGACCATGAAAACACTTGACCTGTACTTGAGGATGGCGTTTTCGGATTGTGCACTTGTCTACATCTAATTAATTTAGTTCTAGCTCTGGTGCTTCTTTTCAGTCCACGAGGGTACCAGCTATGGCTCTGTAATCAGAATTCACTAAATGACAACTCGCTGCCGGCCACAGACCATGTGTTTCTTACTGTGCGTCATGCGAAAATACAACCCGGTCCTCAGGCAGAGTAAAATTCTGGATTAAGGATTTCGTTTCCAAGGCAAGATCCATTCACCGTGGAGGCTGCCTCAGTTCTCTATTCAGGGAACAGTTGGCTTGTCCCTATAATTACAATAACAATGTGCTAGGCACTAAGAGTGTAAAGAAATGACTTTGACCCACTGTTTTTTTGGTTGTTTTTTTTTTGTTTTTTTTTTTTTTTTTGCTCTCCTTTATGTTTAATTCAGAATTATGGAATTTTGAGAACAGGAAATCACTCTTCTCCATGTTTACTGTTGTAAACTCCTGAAAACTCAAAATAACCAGTGAAAAAACAACTTAAATAATGTCTTTAATACATATGTGAAAACTTAAAAAAATATGTCAGTATTTTTTGCACCTTAAATGTCCACTCGGGGTGCCTGGGTGGCTCCGTTGGTTGAGCGTCCGACTTCGGCTCAGGTCATGATCTCACGGTTTCGGGGGTTCGAGCCCCACGTCAGGCTCTGTACTGACAGCTCAGGGCCTGGAGCCTGCTTTGGATTCTGTGTCTCCCTCTCTCTCTCTGCCCCTAACCCACTTGCGTTCTGTCTCTGTCTCTCCCAAAAATAAACAAACATTAAAAAATTTTTTTTTAAATAAAAAAATGTGCACGGACAAATTATTATTTTCATTATTTTTTTTAAAGATGTCACTCTATCATTTCTAGTGACTAGAAATCAATACTGTAGTAATGATTTCAGGCCGCACATTACTATGCAAGTGTAAGGCAGTGTTTTACAGGAGAAGTAATTCATAAAATTCTGCTTCAGGTCATTGTTTCACTGTCCCCCTCCCAACTCCATCCAAGATTTCTGTAGGCATACAGTTTCTCTTGCTGTCTGGCTCTGTATCCTTCATTAAAATTTAGTACGGATTTCAAAGTGTGTCCCATGAAAATCATAGTGTGGTACTTGAAGGATATTTCAGTTCATGAGTATGGTTGGGAAAAGAGTGTGAAATTGTTCGAAGTAATGATCTGGCAGGTTTAGATTTCCATGATAAATACATCCTAATCAAAAGAGCTTAACAATTTTAGCTTAATCCTCGTAAGTTATGATAGCAAATGGTGGCAATGGAGGATAGGTGAATTCTCTATCTAGAAACTACGTTGTAAATCCTACACCAAAAAAAAAGATACCCGAGTTATAAGAGAATTTATATGGAAGATTTCAGGTATTTCTCTCATTTCCATGAGAACATTCTCAAAAAGAAGTATGTCTCCTTTAACATAAATTCTAAGTTTCCTGTTTATATCATGAACCAATGAGACTAAGGTCACAGCCAAATGTATTTGGATTTATAAATCAATATTAAACTTGATAAAAGAACTGATGTTTATAGAAAGCTGTAGCTACGAGGAACGTCTGGGTAGCTCAGTGGGTTAAGCATCCGACTTTGGCTCAGGTCATGATCTCACGGTCTGTGGGTTTGAGCCCCACATCTGGCTCTGTGCTGACAGCTCACAGCCTGGAGCCTGCTTCAGATTCTGTCCCTCTCTCTCTGCCCCTCTCCCACTCACACTCTGTCTGTTGCTCTCTCAAAAAATAAACATGAAAAAAAAAAAGCTGTAGCTACCAAACCAGAATCCCTTGGCCTACTTATTTAATAAAAATATTTTTTAATGTTTGTTTTTAAGAGAGAGCGTGCGAGCTGGGGAGGAACAGAGACAGGGAGACAGAATCCAAAGCAGGCTCCAGGCTCTGAGCTGTCAGCACAGAGCCTGAGGTGAGACTCAAACCCATAAGCAGCAAGATCATGACCTGAGCCGAAGTCGGTCGCCTGACCAACTGAGCCACCCAGGCGCCCCTGACCTACTTATTTTTAAGCGCACGTCATGGTGATATTAATTTGCCATTGATAGTTCTTTTTAAATATTTACCAATATTACAAATTGGTTTCTGTGCGTGTTGAATGTTGCGAGTCCTATACAGATGTATTCACTTCTTGTATTTTTATCTGATGCTTTCCAGATGAATTTAGAGTATGAACTAAGCTTAAATATCAAACAATTTTAAATATGTCCATGACCAGAGAAATGGCCAGATTCAAAGCTTGTCTGTGTCTGCCTGTGAATGCAGTTTGAGTTGATTCAGAAAGTTACTGATGATTTCTGTATTTCAAGATACGTTGAGAGTCAGGAATTTTATTTAAAATTTTCTTCACGATCTGCGAGTGGTAAGGGGATGAGAAGGGCAGGACTAGCGTTGGGGTTTTGTCCCCCTCGCCACCATCCTGCGGCCGGGAGCTGCCGGTGACCAGCTGGGATCCTGCCTGGCGCCTCCCTCCCCTTGTCAATTTCGATACTCCTACCCCTTACGTGCGAACATAAAAAGAAAAACACTTCCCTGAATCGTTCCTCACCCTTCCTCGCGGCGGGGGACGTGCTGACTGGGGCAGATAAATGAGCACCTGAACCTGGGACTAGCTCCTCGGAGTCCCTGACTCTGCAGAGAACCCCCCTCCTCATAACCTGAGAGGTTGGCGCGCGCCCTGCCGTATCCCAGCGCCTGGAATCCGGGCCGCAGCCTGGGAATGTTGGAGATGTACGTCAGCGCTTCCCTGTCCTACCCCTGTCCCGGCGGGGCCACGTTCAAGGTGCGCGGTGGTGGGTAGGGGTGCGTTATGTTCATGTGTATCAAAAATAAGTGACCGTGTGCAAAAGAATCAGGAATTTTAAAGTTAAGTTTAATTTCCATATGGAGAAAAACATTGGATTTTGTATTTTTATAGGTGGTAGCTAAGAACCATGTTTAAGTTCACTTGGCCATTTAAGAATGATAACGCTGTTACCACTAATACAGTTATTCATGCTACCACGTATTAAACACTATTCTGTGTCAGGCACTGTCCTAGACATATTTGATGCATTTTAGAATACCTTTTAGAGATCTAAGATATAAATGGTCTTATTGTCATTTTTCAGATGTGGCCATTGGGATTCAGTAAATTGCCCCAAGTCATATAGCAATAAAATGAGCGAACCAGTCTTTAAACTTAAATCTCTTGTGATAACATCTGATCTAGAGGGAATTTTCACGGACCTTTAGCAAATGCTCATTGCTCTAAGAGCAAATATTGAGAGGGATATTTTACAGTAGTTTTAGGAAAGTGGTGACTGTATAGAGGAAGGCTCTCAGAAGTTTGTGAGATGATTCATGGTGTCTTTGTCCAAGGACTAGGATACACACGTGCAAGGCAAAGGACGCACAGGCTTTAAGAACACTGCCTAATGTGTAGATGGGCATTGAGTGGTGACACCAGACTTCATACTGTTCTGAGAACTATTGGAGATAACTGTCTACCAACATACCCAATATCTTTTAAAGGAAGGTGATATATTTGAGACCCTACAATGATCACCCACAGTGCCCTAAGTAAAAATTATGAGACACATGATAAAAGAAAATGTTACACTACTTTTAAAAACACAGTTAAGAGAAAGAGACCCAGAGATGACCCAGATATTAGAATAAGCGGGTAAGGATGTTAAAGGAAAAGATCATAATGTATGACTGGGTGGAGAATCTTAGCAGTGAAAAGGAAAATATACAAAAGAACCAAATGGAAAATAGGGTATTGAAAATAATAGCATCTAAAATGCTAAATCACTGGAGAGACTTAACAACTGTTTGTAGACTACAGAAAAAAGAAGTGAACTTGAATATTGGTCAGTAGAAATTATCCAATTTTTAAAAACAGAAGATTTAGAAGAAATGGATAGAAACTCACTGAATTGGGGGGGGGGCAATATATAGTGGCCTAATTATATGTAATTTGGGCAGAAGGAATATTTGAACAAATACTGGCCAGAAATTTCCAAAGTTAAAAAATAAATCCATCTGATCAAGAAAACAAATTACATACACTGGAATAACAGTACGTGTGATGGCTGACTTTTTGCCAAAAAGAACAGAGGTCAGAAGACAGTGAAATCTTTTATTTTATTATTTTTTAAACATTTATTTTTGAGAGAGAGAAAGAGACTGCACGTGTGTGTGAGCGGAGGAGGAGCAGAGAGAGAGGGAGGACAGAGGGTCCCAAGCTGGTTCTGCACTGAGAGCAGAGAGCCCCGATGTGGGGCTTGAACTCACACACCATGAGATCATGACCTGAGTTGAAGTCAGACGCTCAACCAACTGAACCATCCAGGCGCCCTGACAGTGAAATCTTCCAATACTGAAGGCAGGGAGAGAGGATTCCCTGTTAAGCTAGAATTCGCTATCCATTGGAAATGCCCTTTGAAATAAAAGAGAAATTGGAACATTGTTGGATAAATAAAATTGTAGAGAAATGTGAAAGGAAATGACACCAAACAGTAACTAAGATCTACAGGAAGGAGTGAAGAGCACCAGGAAAAGTAGATCCATACGGATATGGAAAAAGCATTATTTTTTAAAATTTTTTTAAGATGATTGTTTCTTCAAAGCAAAAATAATAACCTTATATTGTAGCATTTATTGCATGTGTAATGTAAATACGGCAACAAGAACACCAAAAATGTGGCATATGAAATTTTCCTGTTGTGACATTATAAATTCTTTTTTTAAAAGTCACTTATTTTGAGAGAGAGAGAGAAAGAGAATGTGAGTGGGGGAGGGGCAGAGAGAGAATCCCAAGTGGGGTCCACAGTGTCAGCAAGGAGCTCAATGTGGGACTTGAACTCACAAACCTTGAGATCAAGACCTGAGCTAAATCAAGAGTCGAATGCGTAACTGACTGAGCCACCCAGGCACCCCTCCTGTTGTGACATTCTAACATTTATGTGAATTTGGACAACGTGAGCCCTAAGCGTACTGTAACATTTAGAGAAAACATTAAAAAAACGACAAAGTAATTTAGTTTAAAACGCGATGGTGTGAAATAGGAAGACTAAAAACATTTGGTTAACTCAAAATATGGCACAAAAGAGCAGGGAAAAAAACTACTAGAAAACAAATAGCAAGTTGGTATACTTAAGCCCATGAACGTGATTGCATCAAATATAAAACAACTGAGGAAACCAATTAAAGGCAGAGTTTGTAATAAAAGGATTATCAGTTGTCTAAATGAGCTAAAGCTGAAACCTGTATATTGGCCCATAGATTATTTATTTCTCCATCCAGGCTGAGACCAGCGAGCTTAAAAGATTACGGGCTCTAAACTCAGATTTTGACACGTGGAGTTATTTTTTGAATAGCCTAAATAAGCATTTTTTTTTTTTTTTTTTTTTTTTTTTGGTAATGGAGGGCCTTCCTCCTTTGCATGCCCTATGAAACCTCATCTGATAGGTTTTACTCTTATGGTATGACACTGTAGTTCTAAGACCTCCAAGGTGCAATGACCTTTCAAAGCTGCCCGACCCAGAGACTCCTTGTTCTGCTGCTGATCAACATCATCTAGACGTGTAAGGTCTCTGTCTGATCCCCTTCTCTCCTGGTAGTTCCCTTACCCTCCTCCCCTTTCTAACGGTTGCCCCCTTGCCATTGCCTCTGGCCCATCTCCTCCTGGGAGGAGCTTCCTTCCCATGCAGGCTTGTCCCCATGCCAACCAATTTCTGGAGCAGTCGCCTAATCCCTTAACACCCACCATCATGTTCTCCGCAATAGATGAGCTTTATGTCTTTGTGTTTTAATTTTGAAATGCTTTTAATAATGTGGAGAGACCAATATAAAAAACCCACAGAGAGCCTTCGTGAAAATTCTTCCAATTCTGCCCCTTTTCAGCATTTTACCCTATTTGTGCTACCTCCAGCTCGCTCTGTCGTGCTGTTTGTGGGGTTTGCATACACCCATGCAACCTGTCTCTGAATCATTTGAGAAGAAACTGTAACCACTAAAAATTTCAGTGTGCATTGCCTCAGAACAAGGGTACCACCTAACGTGTCCCATTAGTTACTCAAATTAAGAGCGTGAAATTGATAGCACATTCTCACAATCTGTGAATGAAGGTCTCCATTAGATTTTGCCAACTGCCTCCACAGTGTTTTACCTGAGTATAAGCCAACATTTTAAATGCATTTAGTTGTCACATGCTTTTAGAGTTTTTCAATCCAGGGTAGTTCATGTGTCTCACATAGTTTTCAGTATTTTACAGGCTTTGAGAGGTCAGGTCTTATAATTTTGTAGGATGCCCTTTGACCTGGGTCTATCCATTGTTTAATCATGGTAACACTCAGGCCACCCATTTTTTTTTTTTCCAGAAATGATAGTGAGCTTTTCTGGGTGAGTTACATAATTAAAATTTATTCATGTATTTATTAGTGTAAGTATGGAAACCTAGATTGATAACTTGTTCCATGGGCCATATCTACTAATGTCATTATTTTATGTTGAAATTACTACCAGTCTGGCTAGGGGGGAGGCTTTGTGGCTGAATTTTATCTCCTTGAGAGCATTTCCATTATTTTCAGGAGCCACCAGATATTTCAAGGTCATCTTGTACGTTCTTTGCCTCAGGTCTGGAATCAGCGATTTTTCCAAGGATGTCTGGTTCCTTTTGGTAGAGAACATAACAAAAACACCAAGAACTAGATGTGCTGATTACTACGGAAATGTTACTGCTCCTAGACCTTCCTTTTTTTTTTTTTTTAAATGTTTGCTTATGAGCGACAGAACATGAGTGGGGGAGGAGCAGAGGGAGAGGGGGACAGAGGATCTGAAGTGGGCTCTGGGCTGACAGCAGAGGGCCCGATGTGGGGCTCGAACTCAAGAACTGGGAGATCATGTCCTAAGCCGAAGTCGGACACTTAACTGACTGAGCCACCCAGGCACCCCTCCTACACCCTCTTAATAGAGCTAGGAAATATTTATGTATGTACATACACACATGTGAACGGATGTCTGCATTTCTTAAAATTTTCAATGTTGCTTACCATCGTAATAGAAGAGATTACATTAAAAACAATAGAACCTCTGTATATGCAAAACAAAACAAAGCTACTTGGGGTGCACTTTAACACACACTCTTGTTAAAAACTGTTAAAGTAGTAGTAATCTGAATTTGATTAACTGGATATATATAAACGATCCCTACAGCTCATATATAGAACATTTCCCTCAATTTGGGAATACTTCGTGTCTACTCTTTTATTAAAATTTGTTCTGAAATCCATAACCAATGTAGTAATAAGGAAGAATAAAAGACATACATAATAGAATGGAAAAACAAAAACAGTCTTTGTAAAGATGGAAGGATCGTTGATATTAAAAAGTAAAGGATGCACCATAAAAAGGATTGAAATTCATATTTAGCTGGTTGGCAAGATACTGTGTCAGTATAGAAAACCAATTGTATTGGGGCTCAGTTAGTTAGCATCTGACTTCAGCTCAGGTCATGATCTTGTGGCTCGTGAGTTCGAATCCCGCACTGGGCTCTTCGCAGGCAGTGTGGAGACTGCTTCAGATTCTCTCTCTGTCTCCTCTCTCTCTGCCCCTTCCCTGCTTGCGCTTTCCGTCTCTCAAAATAAAAAAATAAAAACTTAAAAAAAACAATTGTATTTAATTATACTAGCAAAAAGCAATTGGAAAATGAAACTTAAGAAATCACATGCCATTGACAATAGTATAAAAAAACAGGAACAAACTCAAAAGACATGTAAGATCTGTATATTGATCTGGGTGAGGGAAGTCATTGGTGAGAGAAGACCTAAGTTAATGGAGAATTCTACTGTATTCATGGAAAAGAATATTTAAAACTGCTAAAATGACGCCTGGGTGGCTCAGTTGGTTAAGTGTCTGACTTCAGCTTAGGTCATGATCTCACAGTTCATGAGTTCGAGCCCTGTGTCGGGCTCTGTGCTGACAGCTCAGAGTCTGGAGCCTGCTTTGGATTCTATGTCTCCCTCTTTCTGCCCCTCCCCCGCTCATGCTCACTGATGCTCTGTCTCTCAAAAATAGATAAGCGTTAGGAAAATTAAAAATGCTAAGATGTTAATTTTCCCACAAATTAAATCCATAGATTTAATGTAATTCCAGTGAAAATCACAAAAAGCTCATGGGTAGAGATTGACGAGGTGGTTTTAATGTTTATATGAAAATGAAATACCAAATGGCCAAAGCAATCTTGAAAAAATTGTCCAAGGTTAATAGAATCACACTACCTGACTTCAGGATTTACCGTAAAGCCACGTAATAAAGACCATCTTGTGTTAGCCTAGGACTAGAGAACAAATTCATCCCAACTACATTCATATGTATGCAGTAAATTGATTTTTGATAAATGCATGGAGGTAATTCACAGGGGAAGGTTTAGATTTTCCAACAAATTATGCCAAAGTGAATGGATATTTATACAGAGAAATATGATGCTTGACCACTATCTTATACTAAGAAAAATTTTACTTATGACACATCAGAGATGTAACTTAAAAGCTAAAACTACAGATCTTACAGAAGAAAACGTAAGTATTCAACTTAATCTTTATGCTTATCAATCTCGACAAGCTTGGTATTGACAAATATTTCCTAGGACTCAGAATGCATTAACCAGAATGAAAAATTGATAAATTGGACATCATCAAAATGAAATCCTTTTGTTCATCAAAAGGCAATATTCATAAATGAAAAAGACAGACCGTAGGCTGGGATGTAACATTTGTGTTAGATGTATCTGATGAAGGATGTATCTAGAATGTGTAAAGAACTTCAAAAAGCCAGTAATAAGAAAACCTCATAAACTGACAAAAGATGTGAAATTTCATTTTACTGAAGAAAATATGTACATGGCGCATAAGTATATGCAAATGTACGCAACATTAGCAGACATTAGAGAGATGGGAATTAAACCCCCAATGAGAGGAATATGTGCCTTCCAAAATCACAAACATTAAAAAGACTTTGAAACCACGCGTTGGCAAGGATGTGGAGAAATCGAAGTGCTCCTATGTTTGTGGGATCGTACAAAGGGACGACTGTGTCGCAGTGTTTCTTGGTCGTTTCTCAAGAGACTAACTGTAGAGCTACTTTATGACCTATAATTCTGGTTACAGGAATTCGTCCAAGAGAAATGGAAAGTCTTAGAAAAGAGTTTGACAATAGTGAAAATTGAAAATAACCCAAATGTTTATTTGGTCGATGCGTTTCGACATGTTAGAGAGTCAAACAGTGGATGCTACTTAGCAATAAAAAACACTGGATGCATCTTAAAAACATTTTCTTGAACTGATGTAGACAGAAAATTGTACTTACTATAGGTACTTTTATATGAAGTTCAAGAACGCACCTAAGTCCTCTGTGGGTTAGAAAGGAGACCAGTTTGTGCGAAATCTGTCTCGATGGTGGTATTAGATACGTGGTTGTGCACAGTTGCCAATATTCTTTAAATATGCATTTTATTGTATGTGTATTTCATGTCCATAAAGACGTTATGAAGCACTGTCTCAGTCAGTGTTGGTAGTAAGCAGATGGCTCAGCCGAAGAAAGAGATTCAAAGAGATTTTGATGAAGTGTGTGCAGGGTTAAGAAAACCACTACAAGATAGTATATTAGCCCAGGACCACTCGTGGCAATTATTAACTAACCCAAGAATAAGGGGATGAGAGCCGTTTGGTTGAGGGACACAGCGTGTGTGAGATGACTACATGTAGACAAAATCGGAGGAATATTTCTATAGCAGTATCCCTCCTTCACCCTGAAGTCTGGCCAGTGATTGTCACACCCAAGCCAAGCCTGAAGTTCTCAAGGAAACATGTTGAAGCAGTCCACATAGGTTAGTTTCTTTGGGCTCAGAGCACAATAAAGAGTAGTAGAGAAAGTACCCAGATGGGGAACCAGTAATTATCCTTTATGGACATAGATGGCAGGAAAGAGTCATTCTAATTAGGATGGTTTCACTCATTTGTTCTTTTGCTCGTTCACTAAAAAGCCCTTTACAGTGCATCTGCTCTGTGCCATGAACTGCTCTAGAGAAATAAGCAGATTTGGCTTCTGACCCTCAGAATTCTATGGTCACATTGAAAAAAATTAGAGTGTCATATATTTAAGGTAGAAAAAGAAACTAAGAACAGATTAAAAATATAAATACTATTCAGTCCAAAAAGCTAATAGAGGAAGAATTCGCTTCTAGAAAATTATGATGTGCACTGGGGATAATTATGGGATAAGGATAATACATTCTGTGTGTGTGTGTGTGTGTGTGTGTGTGTGTGTGTGTGTGTGTCTAAGGAATAACAACCACCTTAGTCATAGGTGTAGTCCGATTCATAGGAGCTACATAGCTGTTGCCGACTGATCCAAGTAATTGGATTTTCTGAAGGCTACATTTAAAACATTCTACCCACATTAGTAAAAACTGTCCTGGAAAATACTTGGTTGAAGAGGTTAATAATGGCTTCCTATTTTTATCGGCTTAAGACAGATATCTTAGTAGACATATTTTACTAGTGTTTGCGAACACAAAAGCTTTCTGCTGGGTAACTTCTCAGTGACAAATTCACTTTTTCAGAAGTGTCTAATTCAGAAAATACTGCACGAGATTTATTCAGGCTGAAGTACTTTGTCCAAGATATCCTGACTTGTGAAATACATATGCTTTATTGTCATATATCCTTTTATTTATTATGAGGTACCTCGTTCCTAATGATCAAACCTCCTTCTTGTATCCTACAACCTCAGCAGTTAATACTATTTATAGAACTCCTCCTAAGACATACTGATGCCCGTTTTTAAAAGAACAAATTCTCCTTTTCTATATGACCTTTGTATCCTGACCTATGTGACTTATTGTGACACCGGTTAAAAAGCATGGCAGGATTCAGAGATGGATGTACAGGAAGGTGAAAAAGTTGCCTGGAGCATATAATACTGTCGATGGTTGTGTTACCATGTAAACATTTCGTGCCAGATACAAGACGCTGTGGGCCAGTAACTATCCAGCTGTACAAGCAGATATTCCCATTTTCTGAGAGTTATTCAGTTTTGCGTAAGGTTCCTAACGTAGCTCTCTGTTTGGTTCTGAAATAATAGTATCTTCAACAATAGAAACAACAATTGTGGATCAGTTTACAATGTTCTCAATGTATATGTTAATTGATTCTCGCAGAAGTGTTATTTGATTATTTTCAGGTAGATCTCATTGTTATTTTCCCCAAGGGAACCAGAATTAGAGAAGCATTATTTGTACAAGCTTACAAAGATAATCATAGTACTGCGTCTTGATATCTGACTATATTACATTACATAGTTTCTTGCTCAGTAGGCCATTTTTTTTTTTTTTTTGCTTTTAAAAATGCTTTTTTTTTTAATTTTTTAATTTACACCCAAGCTAGTTAGCATATAGTGCCCGGATTTCAGGAGTAGATTCCTTAATGCCCCTTACCCATTTAGCCCATCCCTCCTCCCACAAGCCCTCCAGTAACCCTCAGTTCTCCATATTTAAGAGTCTCTCATGTGTTGTCCCCCTCCCTGTCTTTACATTAGTTTTGCCTCCCTTCCTCCATGTTCATCTGTTCTGTGTCTTAAAGTCCTCATATGATTGAAGTCATATGATATTTGTCTTTCTCTGACTAATTTCGCTTAGCACGATACCCTCTAGTTCCGTCCACGTAGTTGCAAATGGCAAGATTTCATTCTTTTTGATTGCCAAGTAATACTCCGTTGTATATATATACACCACATCTTCTTTACCCATTTATCCATTGATGGACATTTGGGTTCTTTCCATACTTTGGCTATTGTTGAAGTGCTGCTATAAAGTTTGGGGAGCATGTGCCCCTTTGAAACAGCACACCTGTATCCCTTGGATAAATACCTAGTAGTGCAATTGCTGGGTCATAGGGTAGTTCTGTTTTTAGTTTTCTGAGGAGCCTCCATACTGTTTTCCAGAGCGGCTGCACCAGTTTGCATTCCCACCAGCAGTGCAAAAGTGATCCTCTTTCTCCGCATCCTTGCCAACATCTATTGTTGCCTGAGTTGTTCATGTTAGCCATTCTGACACGTGTGAAGCCATCATGGTTTTGATGTTGAGCATTTTTTCATGTCTTTTGGCCATCTGGATGTCTTTTTGTACCGCCCCATCCGTTCATGTCTTTTGCCCATTTCTTCACTGGATTATTTGTTTTTCGGGTGTTGAGTTTGATAAGTTTTTTATAGATTTTGGATACTAAACGTTTACTTGATATGTTGTTTGCAAATACCTTCTCCCGTTCTGTCAGTTGCCTTTTAGTTTTGCTGATTGTTTCCTTTGCTGTGCAGAAGCTTTTCATTTTGATGAGGTCTCAATAGTTCATTTTTGCTTTTGTTTCCCTTGCCTCTGGAGACGTGTTGAGTAAGAAAGTTACAAAGATAATCATAGAACTGGGTCTTGATATATGACTGTATTATATTACATAGTTTCTTGCTCACTTGACCATGTTTAATTGGAGAAGTACCTTTGTTTTCCTGAGTCTTCGATATCGTTAGGGACGAATGATAGGAAGGCAATCAGGGTGCGGCATGCTGGAGGGGATAGTACCGAACAGGAATTTTATTCCACTTGTGGACCCATCTCCTAGAGGAGAGGCATATGGAAATGTGACTTGGCTGTCTTATTTTTCACCTGATTGAAATTTAGGAGGTTTCAGTACAAAAATATCTACCAAAATGCGAAGTGGTACAAAATCTCTTCAGGATCAAGTGAATGACCTGGGAAAAGGCAAACAGTATATTTGAGGAAGTGGAGTAGTGCCAGTGTAACGAATTCAGAGTGATATAGAAAGTTCTGTAGGATTATACTAAGATCTAGGTGAGTTTCAGGCTATAATCATAGGTCTTATTACAATTTTATGCTTTCTAAGAACATCTGGAGACTTATTGGGGGCTGTTGTAAGCAAGGGAATATGGTTTGCCATGTGTATAATAGATGGGGTGGTGCAAAACAGGAGTTAAGTGGAGACACGATTAGTAAAGTTGATGCAGCTGTCCAAGCAAGACATGATTGTGGTCTGGACCAGGTGTAGTGGTGGATATGGGGAGATTGAAATTGATTTGAGGTATGTTTTAAGATAAAATCACAATGACCTGGTGTTAGATCGATTATAGAGAGCTGTCAAAGACCGTTCCTAGATCTCAGGTTTGAAAAACTGGATGGATGATGGTTCTTTTGAACTATGATAGTGAATACCGAGGAAAGGATGAGAGATATGAACCTATGTTTGATAAAATTCTTAGCAGTCAAGGAATTGAAAAGGGGATATTTAAATATAACGAATAATATTTGTAAAAATGCATAGGGGGGCGCCTGGGTGGCTCCGTCGGTTAAGCGTCCGACTTCGGCTCAGGTCATGATCTCGCGGTCTGTGAGTCCGAGCCCCGCGTCGGGCTCTATACTGACAGCTCAGAGCCTGGAGCCTGCTTCCGATTCTGTGTCTCCCTCTCGCTCTGCCCCTCCCCCGCTCATGCTGTGTGTGTCTCTCTCTCTGTCACAAATAAATAAACATTAAAATTTTTTTTTAAAAAATGTGTAGGAAATTTAATTCTTAGTAGTTGAATATTGAAATGTTTCCTGTGAGGGCAAGGACACTAGGATGCCTATACTATCAACACATAGACTCATTACTAGTGTAAGAAGGCATAGAATGAAAAAGCAGAAGAAATGGAAATCAAGAATTAAACTGTAATTACTTGGAAGACAATATGATTGTGTACCTAGAAAATTCAAAAGAGTTCTCTGACCAACGTTTGCATGATATATAGTTTATTGTAGTATAGTAGATTTAGCAGGGTTTTTGAGTATATGGTTCAAAACAAAAGCAAATATATGTCTTATATAAGTAACAAATTTAAAATTAGATTAAGAGGCAGCTGGCTGGCTCAGTCAGAAGAGCATGTGACTCTCGATCTCAGGGCTGGGAGTTCGAGCCAGATGTTGGGTATAAAGATGACTTAAATAAACTTTAAAAAATAGAATAAAAAATTTCATTAGAATTTAAATAGAATCAACAAATATCTAAGAATAAGTAGATTTGTAATACCTTTGACTTGAAAATTAAACTTTCCAGTAATGAAAGAAGACAAATATAAATAGAAGAAGATACTATGTTCTTGTATTCAAAACACATTTTGGGAAAGACATCAATACTCTGAAAAATAATGAAAAATATCATTACAATCCTAGTAAAAATTTCCACTGATGCATAGATTCTGTTAGGAATTGATGTGAAGATACTGGCTGTATGGTGGGTGCATTGTTATGTTTATTATGTATTTAACGTAGCTAATAAGGAAATTATGCAAAATGATGTTTATGGGGAAAAAACAGTTGGAGGGTACAAACTAACAGAAATTGAGACTGACTTTGAAGTTACCGTGAGAGCGAATAGGCATATAGTCCAATGTAACAGAATAGAGTGCAGAAACAGATCGATACTTGAATGTTCACCTTATTTGTGGGGAAAGCTACCAGTCAGTTCAGTTGGACAGAAGGATTATTGTAATGATTGATGCCAGATCAGATGGATGTACATATGGAAAAACTGTATGCTGAACACATATCCTATCAAATTTTAGTTCCAGACTAATTGCTGATTTACATTTGGTATATGATACAATACAGCATGTAGCAAATGAGAATAACTAGGGGAACAACTTGGTTGCTTTGGATTAGGCAGTGATTTCCCAAATAGGACTCAAAAGGTGCCAACCACAAATTTTGAAAAAAATGGATTTTTTAATAGATGTGTAAATAATTGACCTACAAAGGACTTGCATAGAAGACGTATAAATCTTTAAGAAAAAGGCAACCCAATAGAAATTTCAGCAAAAGACCTGTATGAAAAGTTTACAAGAAAGAACATTAAAATAGTAAACTGCTTTTTGGGGGAGGAAGATGGTGGAGTAGGAGAACCCTAGGCCCGTCTCCTCCCACAAGCACAACTGGATAACTATCGAATCATCCTAAATACCCCAGAAATCAGACCTGAAGACTGACATGGCAAACTCCGCAACTAAAGGGATAAAAGAAGTCACATCAAAGAAGGTAGGAAGTGCAGAGACATGGTTTAGGGGAGGGAGGCGGTAATGGAGCAGGTCTGGAGAGGAGCACGGAGGGGGAATGCGAGGGGAATGCGCAAGGAGAATGTTTCCCCAGGGCCACTGGCTGGGAAAGTAGGAGGGGCTGAATTTTGTGAGGTTTTGCAGCCGGCGGGGCTTAAAGCCTGGAGTTTTAAAGGTCAACAGCCTTGGCCGGGGTAGAGTTAGTTCTGAGGGCACTGTGCTGCTCCTGGAGAGAAGGCAGACAAACAACCCAGGGGGCAGATGACGTGGAGACAGCCGAGGGCACACGGTGGGGTGACCGGTCACTCTTCTCGGAGCGTGTCCCTAAGTGGCAGTATTCATGGAGATGCCTCTCTCTGGGGGGTGGGGGGACTGGCGGGGAGGAGCTGGCTGACCGCACTTACCGCCCCTACCCCACCTGCAGGAAGCAGCACAGGGCCACTGGCCCAGCCACTTGCTTACACCAGGCCCTACCACCCTGCTGTGGAGGAGCTACCCTTCTCAGTCAAGCTAGCCTAGTTCCAGTGAGGTGGGCCCCTTCCCCAAAAGACCAGTAGTAACCCCTGCGCACACCATCTCTCCTCACCAGAGAGTTCTGCATGACCTCAGTTCTGTCCAAAGTGTTGTCAGGTCTCCTTTCATAAGCAGACAAGAGCACACCTAGTTAAAACTTGTCACATTCAGGCCGGGGACAAAACCCTGGCCAGTGCAGGCAAGGAAAGCCTCTTGCAGATGACTGGCCTGAAGGATAGGGCAGCCAGAAGAAAATTGCAGCACATACTGGAGACACTCCCTGAAGCACTACATGATTTCTTCTTCGTCAAGCCATTACTTTCAGCAGCAGGAGACTTAACTGGCTTTTCTAACACAGAGAAACAGGCAGAGACTTAGACAAGATGCAAAAATGGAGGAATTTATCCCAGATGAAAGAATAGGATAAGGCCACGGCCAGAGATCTAAACAAAATTGGTATAAATAACATGCCTGATGGAGAATTTAAAGCAACAATCATAAGGATACTCACTGGATTTGAGAAAAGAATACGGGACATCAGTAAGTCCCTTACCACAGAGAGAAAAGTTAAAAAGGAATCAGAGATGGAGAATGCAATGAGCAAGATTGGAAACAGGCTTGATGTAATGAATAGCAGGCTGGAAGAATCAGGAATGAATTAGTGACCTAGAAGACAGATTAATGGAAAGCAATGGAGCGGACTAAAAGCAAGAACTATGAAACATGAGAGTATACATAGGGAACTCAGTGAATCCATGATATGTAATAACATTCATCTCATAGGAGTCCCAGGAGAAGAAGGAGGAGGAGAAAAGGGGGGAGGAGGAACATTTATTTGAGCAAATAATAGCAGAAAACATCCCTACTCTGGGGAAGGAAACTGACATTCATATTCAGGAGGCACAGAGAACTCCCATCAGAATCAACAAAAGCAGACCAACACCAAGAACGATTTTAATTAAATTTGCAAAATATAGTGATCAAACATTTTAAAAGAGGCAAGACAAAAGTCCTTAACTTACAGAGGAAGACCCATAAGGCTAGCTGGAGTTTTTTCAAAAGAAACTTGGCAAGCTGGAGGGAAGTGGCATGATATATTCAAAGTGCTGAATGCGAAAAATCTGCAGCCAGGAATACTCTATCCAGCAAGGCTATTCTTCAGAATAGGAGGAGAGATAAAGACTTTTCTAGACAAAAGCTAAAGGAGTTCTTGCCCACTAAACCAGCCATACAAGAATTGTAAAGGGGACTCTTTGAGTTCAAAGGTGAGACCAAAAGTGACAAAAGACAAGAAAGGATCAGAGAAATCTCCAGAAACAAGACCAAACAAGTAATAAAATGGCACAGATTACATATCCATCTGTAATTACTTTGAATCTAATTGGACTAAACATTCCATTAAAAGACATAGGATGTCAGAATACATTAAAAAAAAAAAACAAAAAACCAGACCCATCTATATGCTGTCTCTACAAGAGACTCCGTTTAGACCTAAAGACATCTGGAGATTGAAAGTGAGGGGCAGAGAAACATTTATCATGCAAATGGATGTCAAATGAAAGCCAGAGTAGCAATGCTTATACTGGACAAAATAGATTTTAAGACAAAGACTGTAGTGAGACAAGAAAAGGAGTATATAATAAATGAACAATCCAAAAATAAGATATAAGAATTGTAGATATGCACCCAACATGGGAGCACCCAAATATGTAAACAATGAGTAACATAAAGGAACTCTTTGATAATAATACAAAAATAGGGGATTTAATTTTTTTTTAATGTTTGTTTATTTTTGAGAGCGAGAGAGAGCACGAGTGGGGGAGGGGCAGAGAGGGAGGGAGATACAGAATCCAAAGCAGGCTCCAGGCTCCTAGCTGTCAGCACAGAGCCCAAGGTGGGGCTTGAACTCACAAACTGTGAGATTATGACCTGAGCTGAAGTTGAACGCTTAACCAACTGAGCCATCCAGGTACCCCAATAGTAGGGGATTTTAACACTCCACTTACATCAGTGGACAGATCATCTAGGCACAAACTCAACAAGGAAACCATGGCTTTGAATGACACACTGGACCAGGGTATTCAGAATATCCTATCCTAAAAGAACAGGATACACATTATTTTCAAGTGCACGTGAAACATTCTCCAAAATAGACCAAATATTAGGTCACAAAACAGGCCTCAACAATTACAAAAAGACTGAAGTCATACCATGCACCTCCCCCCCCCTTTTTTTTTGTTTAAAAAACACCTTTATTGAGTTATAACACAAAATTTAGCCAAGTAATGTACTTGGTTTGATGAGCTTTAGTATTTTCTATAGTTATGCGGCCATCACCACACTCTGTTGTTGGAACATTCCTATCACCACCCAATGCCGTGGGTTCCCCGTGCCCACCTGCCTTCAGCCTTCATCCCACCTCCAGGCAACCACTAGTTTGCTTTGCCATGTGCCTTTTCTGACCACAATGCTGTGAAACTAGGAGTCAACCACAAGAATACAATTCGGAAAGGCTACAAATACATGGAGCTTAAACAACCTGGTACTAAACAATGAATCGGTCAGCCAGGAAATCAAAGAAGACATTTAAAATCTACATGGAGACAAATGAACAAGAGGGAGGTATATAGCAATACAGGTCAACCTCAAGAAACAAATATCTCAAACAACCTAACTTTACACTCAAAGGAGCTAGAAAAACAACAAAGCCTAAAGCCAGCAGAAGGAGGAAATAATACAGATTAGAGCAGAAATAAATGATATGGAAACAATAGAACAAATCAATGAAACCAGGAGCTTATTCTTTGAGAAAATAATACAACTGATAAACCACTATCAAGACTTACCAAAGGAAAAAAGAAAGGAACTAAATAGATAAAATCACAAATGTGGGGATATAACAACCAAAACCAGAGAAATACAATTATGACAGAATATTATGGAAAACTATATGCCAAAAAGTTGGACAACCTGAAAGAAATGGATAATTCCTAGAAACGTAAAAACTACCAAAACTGAAACAGGAAGAAATAGAAAACTTGAACAGACTGATAACCAGCAAAAAAAATGGAATCAGTAATCAAAAAACTCCCAACAAACAGAAGTCCAGGGCCAGATGGCTTAAGTGATTTCTCCCAAACATTTAAAAAAGAGTTAATACTTACTCTGTTCAAACCTTTCCAAAAAATAGAAAAGGAATGAAAACTCCCAAAATCATTCTGTGAGGCCATCATTACCTGATACCAAAGCCAGATAATGACTCCACTAATAAAGAGACCAAAGGCAGATAATGACTCCACTAATAAAGAGAACGGCAGGCCAATATGCCTGATGAACATGGATGCAAAAATTCTCAATAAAATAGTAGCAAACTGAATCCAATGATACAGTTAAAAATAATTCCCCACAATTGAGTGGGATTTGTTCCTGGGTTGAAAGGGAGGATCAGTATTCACCAATCAGTCCATGTGATACACCATGTTAATAAAGGATAGGAACCATATGATCATTTCAGTAGATGCAGAAAAAGCATTTGACAAACTTTAATATCCATGCATGATAAAGACCTTCAATGAGGTAGGATTAGAGGAAACATGCCTCAACATAATAAAGGCCTATGTATGAAAAACCGACTGCTAATATCACCCTTAATGGGGAAAAAAACCAGGAAACTTTTCCTCTGTGGTCAGGAGTAAGACAGGTATGTCTACTCTCACCATTGTTACTTAATATAGTACTGGACATCCTAGCCTTAGCAATCAGACAACAGAAAGAAAGAAGGCACCCAAATCAGCAAGGAAGAAGTCAATCTGTGTCCTTATTTGCAGTCGACATGATAATCTTTGTAGAAAACCGAGAAAAATCCACCCAAGACTGCTAGAACTGATAAATGAATCCAGTAAAGTCGCAAGGTATAAAATCAATGCACAGAAATCTGCTGCATTTCTATACCACAATAATGAAGCAGCAGCAGAAGAAATTAAGGGGCCAACCCCGTTTCTAATTGCACCAAAACCAATAAGATGCCTCTGAGTAAACCTAACCAAAGAGATGAAAGACCTGCTCTCTGGAGAGTATACAACATGGATGGAAGAAATGGAAGATTTAAAGAGATGGAAAGACATTCCATACTCATGGATCACAACAAATGTTGTTAACTTGTCCGTACTACTCAAAGCAATCTAACACACTGAATGCAGTCCCTACCAAAATACCCAAAGCATTTCTGACAGAACTAGAACAAAGAATCCTAAAATGTGTATGGAACCACAAAAGTCCCCGAATAAAGCAAAGCAAAGCAAAGCAAAGCTGGACTTACCACAATTTCAGATTTCAAGTTATATTACAAAGCTATAGTGATCAAAACAGTACGGTACTGGCTCAGAAATAGAAACTTTAGGGGCACCTGGGTGGCTCAGTCAGTTAAGTGTCTCACTCTTGATTTTGGCTCAGGACATGATCTCACAGTTTGGTTTTGGGGATCGAGCCCCTCATTGCGCTCTGTGCTATCAGGATTCTCTCCCTCTCCCTGCCTCTTCCCCACTCATGCATGCTCTCTCTAAATAAATAAACTTTAAACAAAAAAGAAACCTATATAAATGGAGCAGAAAGGAAAACACATGAATCCACAACTAGATGGCCAATTCATCTTTGACAAAGGAGGAAAGACTATCCAGTGGGAAAAAGTTTCTTCAATAAATAGTGTTGGGGACACTGGACAGCAACATGCAAAAGAATGAAGCTAGACCGCTTTATTATGCCATTAACAAAAATAAATTGGAAAGGGGTTAAAAACCTAAATTTGAGACCTGAAACCATAAAAATCCTAGAGGAGAACAAGGCGGTAACTTCTTTGACATAGGCCAGTGCATCTTTTTCCTAGATAGGTCTTTTGAGGCAAGGAAAACAAAAGCAAAAAGAAACTATTGGGATTTCATCAAAACAAAATGTTTCTGTACATGGAAGAAAATAGTCAACAAAACTAAAAGTCAACCTGTGGAATAGGAGAAGATATTTGCAAATGACATGTCTGATAAAGGGTTAGTATCCACAATCTGTAAAGAATTTAATCAAACTCAACACCCAAAAGATGAGTCATTCAATTAAAAATGGCCAGAAGATATGAATAGACATTTTTCGAAAGAAGACATAACCAACAGACACATGAAAATATGGTCAACATCACTGATCCTCAGGGAAATGCAAATCAACACCACGATAGGCATTCTGACACTGTGAAGTGATAGGCTAAAGTCAACAACAGAAGAAACAATAGGTGTTAGCAAAGATGCAGATAAAAGGGAACTGTGTTGCACTGTTGGTGGGAATGCAAACTGGTGTAGCCACTGTGGAAAACAGTATGGAGATTCCTCAAATGTTAAAAATATAACTACCCTACGATCCAGTAATTGAAGTACTAGGTACTTAACCCAAGGAATACAGAAGGGATATATGTATCGTAGTGTTTAGAGCAGCAGTATCTACAACATCCCATGTGTCCATTACTTAATGAATGATTAACAAAGCGGTGATGTACATACACATACACACACACACACACACACAACTTAATATTACTCCTCCGCAAAAAGAATGAAACCTTTCCATTTGCAACAACATTTAAACAGAGCTAGATACTCTGGTTTCTCTTCAGATCGCATAAATCTTTTGCCCCTTAAATAGATAGAGCTAGGGAGTGTTATGCTAAGTGAAATAAGTCCGAGAAAGACATATACCATATGATTTCAATCATGCAGAATTTAAGAAAAGAAACAAGCAAAGGGAAGAGAAAAATGAGAGATGCAAACTGAGAAAAAGACTCTTAACTATGGAACAATCTGATGGTTACCAGAGAGGAGGGGGTAGGGGATGGTTACCAGAGATGGGGATGGTTAAATAGGTGATGGGGATTAAGGAGGGTACTTGCTGTGATGAGCATGGAGTGTTGTATGGAAGTGTTGAATCACTATATTGCATATCTGAAACTGATATTACACTGTATATTAAATGGAATTTAGGTAAAAACTTAAAAAAAAAAGATCTATGAAAGAGTCCTTAACTTTACTGAACATCAGGGAAATAAAAATTAAATTTATAATGTGATACCATAAATATTCATAAGAATGGATAAAATTAGACTAAAAACATAAAAAAAATAGAATAAATTTCCAAGGAATGTGAAGAATGTTAAGCAACTAGAATGATCCTACATTGGTGAGAAATCACTATAAACTCTTTGAAAATTTGATATCTGCAAAATTTTATAATATCCTATGATCCACTAATTCTACTCACAGAAGGAATGCATACATATGTTAACTAAAATATACATGCTAGAAGGTCCATAACAGCACTGAACTGGAAAGCAACCAAATGTCTAATTATATCATGGATAAATATTTCATCATGTATCACATATTAGGATACCAAAATTGGCAATGATTAACAACTATGTTTAATATGGTTAGTGTTTTCCACATATGGTGTTAGATGAATAAATCCTTATTCCAAAGAGTTTATACAGTATGGCATTTATGTGAAGTGCAAAATTTGTCAAAACATAACTATGAAGTTAGAAATTACGATTGTGATTTTTTTAGAGGGGTAGTTTTTGGAAGGGAACATGTGGAGTCTTCTTTAGCTTTTAATATTTTTTCATTCTTTTGTATTTCCAGTGTACGGGTACATTCTGTTTGTGAAAATACTGATCTTTCCATGTGATACAGAGATCTTTATGTTCACTATATTTGTATAACATTGAAAAGTAAGAGGGTTGATAATGTCAATGTTTCAACTAAGTTGTGCCTATGCTACATAAAAAATCTCAAAATATAATATTTATAAGATGAACATATAAAATATATATCCAAGTGAAATTTGAAGATTGGATAAATAAATATGGAAAGCAGTAGAAAGGTAATAGCAAGCCTTAGCAAACGCAAGGAGACTGAAATCATGCCAAGTATTTATTCCAACCATAAGATAAGAATCTAGAAATCCAAACAGGAGGAAAGCTGGAAAATTCACAAATGTGTGATGTGTGGAAATTAACACACTCCTGAGCAATTCGCAAGTCAAAGTAGAAGTGTAAAGTAAATTGAATAGTATCTTGAAACAAGAGGAAATGGAAATATGACATACCAAAACATAATGGAAATACCAAGAGTAGTTCAAATGGGAAGTTTGTAGCAATAAACACCAACAAGTAAAAGTAAAGATCACGGTTAACCTAATTTTACACTGAAGTAACTAGAAAAAGAACAGATGAACCCCAATGTTAGAAACATGGAGATCAGAACACAAATAAACAGGGACTAAAAAGACAATAGAAAAGCTCATCGAAACCAAGAGTTGGCTTTTTGAAAGTGCAAAGAAAATGAACCAACCTTTAGGTAGATTAGTATAAAAGAGGACCCCAAAAGACTCATATGAATGAAACAGGAGACATTACATCTGATACCACAGAAATACAAAAGATCACAGGAGACTACTATGAACAATTATATGGAAACAAATTGGATAACCTGGAAAAATGGATAAAATTCTAGAAACATAAAACCTACCGAGACCAAATCAGGAAGAAATAGAAAATTTGAACTGACCACTAACATGTAAGGAGATTTTAAAATTAAAATCTCCCGACAAAGAAATGCCCATAACCCAATGGTTTCTGTGATGAATACTAACAAACATTTAAAGAGGAATTTACACCAAACCTCAAACTGTTCTGATAAATTGAAGAGGAGGGAACTTCCAAAACTCATTTTATGAGGTTAGATTTACTCTGGTGCCAAAGCCAGATCAGGATGTTATCTTTTGTTTGAATGTGTACATGAGTGAAAACAGATCATCAAACTTCGTTAGGTACAAGTGTAACTTTGAAAGAAGAAACCGGTAAATCCACTCTCATACTTGGAGATCTCCACACCTTGCTCTTAGGAATGGGTAGTTCCAGCTGGCAGAAAATGAGAAAGGACAGAGTTGACCTTGGCTACACCAACAACGAACTGTATATAATTTGACACATTTAGAATTCTTCATCCAATAACAGCAGAAGACACATTGTTCTCAAAGGTAAACATCCAGTGAGATATACCACATTGGGGAGCATGAAATTTACCCTAATAAATTTGAAAGAGTAGAAATCAGACCACAGTAGTGTTAAACTGGAAATCACTAAGAAAAAGGTAACTGGAAGTTCTCAAAATAACATGAAGATGAAACTACACAGATCTAAATGACACATGGATCAAAGAAAAAAATCTTGAGGGGCGCCTGGGTTGCACAGTCGGTTAAGTGTCCAACTTCAGCTCAGGTCATGATCTCACAGTTCGTGAGTTCGAGCCCTGCTTCAGGTTCTTTGCTGACAGATCAGAGCCTGGAGCCTGCTTCGGATTCAGTGTCTCCCTCTCTGTCTGTCCCCTCCCATGCTCATGTTCTGTCTCTGTCTCTCAATAATAAATAAAAGTTTTAAAAAATGTAAAAAAAAATCTTGAGAAATTAAAATATATTTCCCCTAAATGAAAATGAAAACACAAATTAACAAAAGTTTTGAGGTGCAAAGGAAGCAATACACAGAAGAGAAATTTCTGGCACTGAAGGCATATATTCTAAAAGAAGATCTAAAGTCATTCATCAAAGTGTTCACCCTAGGAAACAAAAGCATCAACAGCAAATTAAATCCAAGGTAAGCAGAAGAAAATAAGACTCAGAGCATAAATCAGTGAAAGTGAAGACAGGAAATAGTAGAGTCAATGAAGAAAACCTAAAGCATGTTCCTCAAAGAGATCAAGGAAAGCCAAACTCAGAGAAAAGAAAAAGAAATTGGAACCAAATTAGTAATACTACGAGAGAAAAGTGGTCACTACTCTACGTCCCGTGGAAACTAAAAGCCTGTTAAATATGCAACAACGTTGTGCTCACACATTTGAATAATATGAGGAAATGGGCCAATTCCTTGAAAAGACACTATTCGCCAAAACTTACACAAGAACATCCATGTGATGTGAATACACCATTATGTATTTAAAGATGTAAAGGTACAATAAATAAACTTCCAAAATAGAAAGCACCAGGACAAATGTGTTCACCGGTGAGTTCTGTACAGTATTTAAGGAGGAAATTACACCAGTACAACATCTTCCAGAGAATAGAAGCAGAGGCGGTGCTTCCTAACTCCTTGTATAAGGCCTGAATTATCATAATGCCAGAAGCATACAATGATATTACAACAAAATAAAACTACAGACAAATACGTCTCATGACCTTAGAGGCAAAAATGCTCAACAAAATGTTAGCAAATACAATCCAAACAAAGAAAATTATACACCTTTATCAAGTGGGACTTATTCCGGATGTATAAGGATGATTCAGTTTTCTAAAATCAATCCATCACATTAACAAACTAAAAAGTTAAAATCGCATGATCATATTAATAGATACAGAAAGAGCATTTCTCAAAATCCAACACTCATTCATGATAAAATCTCAGTAAACTTGGAAGGAAGGCAAAATTTGTCAACTTGAGAAAGACTTCAGAAAGACCTATATAGGTCATATCACATTGAATGGTGAGAAATTTGAAGCTTTCCCACTAAGATGAGGTTCAAGGCAAGGATACCGCCTCTCACCACTCCTTTCCAATGGTATTGGAAGTCTTTGCTAATATGGTAATGCAAGATAAAGGAACAAAGTGTATAGAGATTCAGAATGGAGACATAAAACTTCTCATGGTTCATTTTTGCACAAAATGCAAAATAACCAACAAAAATTCTTGAAACTAGTAAGGGATTATAGGAAGGTTAATACATTTCCTAGGTCAGTTATTTTCCTAGCTACCAACAATGAACAAGTGGAACCTGAAACTGAAAACACAATCTCATTTACATGAGCACCCCCAAAACTGAAACACTGAGGTATAAATCTAACAATTTATGCGAGATCTACGTAAGGAAAATTAGAGAACTGGTTAATATTGAGAGTTAAATGGGTAGTTTGTGTTATTAGATGGGAATAGTAATTATTGCCAAGATGTCATTTTCTTCCAAAATGACGTATAGATTTGTGATAATCCGAATTATAAACCCAGAAAGTTACTTTTTGTGGATATTGAAAAGCTGGTTCTGAAGTTTACAGGGAGAGTGAAAATACCCACAGGAGCCAACATGACATTGCAATTGAAGAACAAAGCTGGAAGTCTGACACTGCCTTTTAGACTTAATATAAAGGTAATCAAGAAAGTGTGGTGTTGGCATTAGAATAGGTAAATAGATCAACGTAACAGAATGAAGAGCCCAGAAGTATACCCCCATAAATATGGTCAGCTGATCTTTGACAAAAGAGCAAAGGCACAACAAAATGGAGGCAAGGTAGTGTCTCCAACAAATGGTGCTGGGACAAGTGGACATCCACTTGGACAAAATCTACACACAGACCTTACACCTGTCACGACAATTAACTCCACATGGTTCATAGAACTAAATGTAAAACGCAAAACTCCTGGAAGATATCACAGGAGGAAACCTAGGTGACTTTGAGTCTGATGATGCCTTTTTAGATACAACACCAAAGACATTTATGAAACAAAGAAGCTGCAATTCATTAAAACCAAAAATTTTTGCACTTTAAAGTACCCAGAGAATAAACAGGGAGAAAAACATTTGCAAACAACACATGATAAAGTATTTTTATCCAAACTGTACCAAGAGCTCTTAAAACTCAATTTGAAAACATAACAACCCTGTAAAAAATGGGACAAAGGCACCTCACAAAGAAGGTATGTGATTGGCAAATCACATCAAAAGGCGGTCCACGTCCCGTATCATCCGAGAAACGCAGATCGAACCAGCGGTGAGCTCCTGCGTGCCCATTAGAATGGCAAAAATCTGGAACACGGACGACACCAAGTGTGGTCAGGATGTGGAGCAATGAGAACTTTAATTCACTGCTAGCGGAAATGAAAAATGGCACAACTTTAGAAGAGAGTTTGGTGGTTTCATACAAATCTAAACTGGTGGTTGGTGTAGGATCCAGCAATTAACGCTCCTTTGTATTTACACAAAAGATTTGAAAACTCTCTTTGTAGGGGGAAAAAAACTGCACACAGATGTTTATAGCAGTTTTATATCTCATTGCTAAAACTTGGAAGCAACCAAAATGCTCTGTAGTACAGACAGTGAGCTCTCAGGCATTGAAAATACGGTAAACAGCCTCTTGTACATATCACTAGGTTTAAGAAACCAATCTACAAAGGCTACATACCACGTGATTTCAACCACACGACAATTTTGGAAGTGGCAAAAGTATGGATACGGTAAATTAGCGGTTACTGTGGGAGGGAGGGCATGAATAGACAGAAAACGGGATTTTTAGGGCAGTCAAAATACCTTGCATGATATCATTATGAGTTTGTTCCAACCCATACAATGAATGTAGAAGACTGAGAATGAACCATCGTCATCATCATATAAACTATGGGTGATCGTGATGTGTTCACGTTAGGTTTATCAATTGTAACAAGTGTACTATTTGGTGAGAGGCATTCATCATGGGGGGTGCCCTGCATGTGTGCAGGGTGTATATGGGAATTCTCTGTACCTCCCTCAATTTCGTTTTAAACCTAAAAGCCCTCTGAGAAATGTCTTTAAAATGAGAAAAAAAAAATAGTAAAAATATATTTTTAAAATACACAATTTATAATTTTACCAACATGATGTTAGATTTAAGAAAAGTGTAAATTCTCTTAGGGCAGTATTATTAAAACTGGGTGAAATTAAATCAGGTGGAAATAAATGGAAATTAAGGTTCACTGTCAACATCAATATTGTAAAGATGTCAATTTTCTGCAAATGTATAGGATCAGTGCATTCACCATAAACTCCCACTTTTTTTTGTAACAACCAAATTATAAAATGTATATTGAAGTTCAGAGATCCACTAACAGCACACTCTTAAAAGAAGGTAGGTAGATTTTGTCTTCTAGACATCAGGCTCATTTAAAGCCTTTGATCATTCAGACAGTGTGGCCTGTTCACAGAGAAAAAAAAACAATGAAATAGAATAGAGCCCCACAAAATACCCTTGCACATATGCACGTTTGGATTTTAATTGCAGAATCATGTGAAAAGATGTTCATTTCCATGAGTTGAGCTCGGATGGTTAGATATCCGTTTCAAAAATGAGAAAAGTATAACCCTACCTCACACAACATGCAAATATCCAGTCCACTTAAGTTGTAGACCTAAATGCAAAGGCAGGACTATGCATCTTTTAGATGAAAACAGTGATATTCATAGCCATTAAATAGTTTTTGAAATAGGACTTTAGAATAAAGAAAAGGGCAATTGAGAAAAATGCACACTCCTCTGTTTTTGGATGGAATGTTCTGAATGTCTGTTCGATTTATCTCGTCAAATGTGTTAGTCAAAACCACCTTTTCTGTGTTATCTGTGTGGATGATGTATCCATTGCTCTAAGTGGGGTGCAAATGTCCCCTATTATTACTGCTCTTTCCGTCTCCCAACGCCACAGTGAGAGGGATGGCTATGTCTGCCCAACTGCAGTGGATGGTCATGCAAAACTGCCCCGCCCTCCTGATCTAGAGGATCCAGCAGACATACGGCACCGAACCCAATAACCTGAAGGCTCACAACTCCTGCTACAATGGGCTGATTATCACCACAAGACTGTGGGCATGGAGCCGGTGGCCAACACCGAAGGTGTAGTGGTGGTCATGGAGCCACGATGTGGCCAGCGAAAACTTACCACCTCCTCCATGTGGACCACCATTAATGAGAAAGCCTGGGCCACCCTCAGCAGCATCAGGCACATGATCCCCAAGAAGGAGTACTGCCCAGATCCGCCATTCAGAAAGCCAGTGCCATCCTGTACAGCCAGAAGCCTATCATGGTGAAGAGGAAGCAGGTGGCCCCACTAAGAGCTCCTGATCACCTGCCCCCACACCCCCAAATCCAAAGCAATAAAGATGTCAACCACCTCAAAGAAAATACCCCCTATTTTTATTGGGCTACTGTCAATTTCTTCCTTTATGTATGTTAATAGTTTATATATTTAAGTGCTTTCATGTTGGGTGTATAAATATTTACAATTGTTACATCCTCTCGTTGGATTACTTCCTTTATCCTCATGTAGCGTCCTTTTTTGTTTCCTATTACAGTCTTTGTCTTAAAGTGTGTTTTATTTGATATAAATGTTGCTACCTCAGCTTTCTTTTCACTTGCATTTGCATGGTAAGTGTTTTTATATGCCTTCACTTTCAATCTGAATGTCTTTAGTCTGAAGTTTCTCTTGTAGGCAGCATATAGATGAGTCTTGTTTTTTATCTGTTCCGTGACCCTATGTCTTTTGATTGGAGAATTTATTTTATTTATGTTCAAAGTCATTATTGATAGGTAGGTATGTACTTACTGCCATTTTGTTACCTGTTTTACAGTTGTTTTTGTAGTTTTTTTTTTTTTTTTTTTTTTTTTTGTCCTATGCTCTTCCCTTGTAGTTTAATGGCTTTCTTTAGTGATATGCTTGGATTTTTTCTTTGTTTTTTTTGTGTATCTATCAAAAGTTTTTGATTTGTGGTCACCATTAGGCTCACTAATAATATTTTATGCATGTGGTGGTCTATATTAAGTTGATGGCCACTTAAGTTTGAACCCATTCTAAAAGCACTAAGTTTTACTCTCCCCTCACATTTTATGTATATGATTCATAAATACATATATGATACATCAAAAGAAACCATCAACAAAACCAAAAAGCAGCCTACTGAGTGGGAGAAGAGATTTGCAAATGATACATCTGATAAAGGGTTCATATCCAAAACATATAAAGAATTTGTCCAACACGACACCAAAAAACCCAAATAATGCAACTAGAAACAGGCGGAGGTACTGTATAGACTTTTTTTTTTTTTTACAAAGACCTAACAGGTGGCCCACAGACCCATGAAATGATGTTCAACATCACTAGTCATCACAGAAATACAAATGGAAACCACTGAGATATCACCTGTGAGAATGGCTAAACTTAACAACCCGAACAACAGGGTGCCTGGGTGGCTCAGTAGGTTAAGTGTTCGACTCTCGATTTTGGCTCCAGTCATGATTTCACAGTTCTTGAGCTCAGGCCCCACGTCGGGCTCTGCACTGGCAGTGTGGACCCTGCTTGGGATTCTCTCTCTTCTTCTCTCCCTGCCGCTCCCCTGCCCCCTCTCTCAAAATAAGTAAATAATTTAAAAAATAACTTAGTTTAAGATGTGGAGAAAAAGGAACCCTCATGCACTGTTGGTAGGAATGTAAGTTGGGGGAGGCACTTTGGACAACAGTATGGAGGTTCCTCAGAAAATTAAAAATAGAATTACCATAGGATCCAGTAATTCCACTACTGTTTATTTACCTAAAGAGAACAAAAACACAAATTCGAAAAGGTTCGTGCACCCTTGCATTATTTACAATAGCCAAGACAGAGAAGCAAACCAGTATCCATCAGTAGATGAATGGAAAAGGAAGTGGTGTGCGTGTGTGTGTGTGTGTGTGTGTGTGTACATGTGTATATACATGTGTGTATGTACACACACAATGGAATATTACTCAGCTATAAAAAATGAAATCTTGCCATTGGGAACAATATGGATAGACCTAGAGGGTACAAATCTAAGTGAAATAAGTCAGACAAAGAAATACCGTAAGATTTCACTTGTGTGGAAAACAAAATGAACAAAAAATGAGAGAAAAAATAGACTTCTAGAGGGAAGCTGGTGAAAATGTCCACATTAAAGAACTTCTCTTTAGCAAAACATACAAATGAAAATGAAAAAAGACAATGGAATGAAGTACTTGCTGAACATACATAATCAACAAAGACTCTTAATCAGAATATATTTTATTTATTGATTTTAAATATTTTTAAAATATTTATTTTTGAGAGACAGAATGTGAGCAGGGGAGGGCCGGGGGGGGGGGGCGGGGGACACAGAATAGGAAGCAGGCTCGAGGCTCTAAGCTGTCAGCGCAGAGCCCGACGTGGGCCTCAAACCCACAAACCGTGAGATCATGACCTGAGCTGGAGTCGGACACTCAACCGACTGAGCCACCCAGGCGCCCCCAGAATATATTTAAAAAAAATACAATTCAGTGGGTTATCTGGGTGGCTCAGTTTAAGTGTCTGACTCTTGATTTTGGCTCAGATCATGATTTCGTGGTTCCATGGGATCAAGCCCCGCGTCAGGCACTATGCTGGCAGTGTGGAAATTAAAGCATTTATATTGAAGTTATCCTGGCTATGGAGCAAAGAGAAATCTCATACACTTATGGTAGGATGAGAAGTTGCTACAACTTGGGAAAAGGGAAGGTACACCTGCACTATGACCATAAATTGCACTCCTTGCTATAGGCCTGGGGTAATTCTAGTAAATGTATACATCAGGCTACATCTGCAAAAATGTTCATATCAGTAGTATATTTAATACTTAAGCTGCAGAATACAAAACAACGAGGGCTGAGTATATTTATATAATGGCATACTATACAGCTCTGAAAATAAATGGCCTGTACCTATTTCGAATAGTATGGTAAATCTTGCATCCACAATCTTAAGCATTGTGTTGAATGGAAAAACAGTTATTGTGTATTTTTAATAATTCCATTCATGTCGTTAAGAAATAAACTAATGCAAGCAATATATATGTATATATTTAAATTTATTTGAGGGATATATATGTATGTTGATTGGATCCTGTCAGTACTTTCTTTTTTTGACTCAGGTGGCACTACTATGTATCCTCTTTATAATTGTCTTGTATATACGTATGTGCTTTCTGTGCTTATGTTCCCTGGTAAGAAAATTAATATTATGTATTTATCAATTGGATGTCCTTAAAACTAGAAAATGCCTCGAGATTTTTTCTCTCATCTTTTATTCCAAGTCGTTCATAAGCGTTTGCTCAAAGAAATATAGATCAAGGGGCGCCTGGGTGGCTCAGTCGGTTAAGCGTCTGACCCTTGATGTCGGCCCAGGTCATGAATCTCACGGTTTGGGAGTGTGAGGCCCGCGTCAGGCTCTGTGCTGACAGTGTGGAGCCTGCTTGGGATTCTCTCTCTGTGTCCCTCCCCCATTCACACTCACTCTCTCTGAAGACAAACTTAAAAGAACTGTAGGTCAAATATTAATATCAAGTAAATGGTTAACATTTTTGATAAGCAGGTGCCGTTCTTTGTTTCTTCATCGTTTCTGTACAGCCTACGGTGAAATAAGTACAAATTTTTTGAAATGCAAGGTAACCAAAGATACAGTGGTGGGTGCTGATAATATAATTTTCCAGTCAACTCCGTTTTTATAATAGTATATGCATTTATCTCAAGGAACCTTGGCTTTTAAGCTGTTTGCTTTTGAAAAAAGATCTCAGGAAATCTATCTGTGCTCTTGAATATGATTTGAATGTGGAGTCTGTGTACCGCAAAGGAAAAATAAGTGTGTATATACACACGTACTTATACTGTCGTATAAGCCTGCAGATACCATTAGATGTTTTTGGCCCATGGAAAAGAAATCTTAATGGTCTTACTGGCACATTACCAGGAATTGAAGCCATCTTACTATTGCAAGACTTATGCCGCTGTGGTGATAACAGTGACAATAGAACATGAACCGTATTTTGCCAAAAAAAAGTTGCTTTCAACTGAAACATTTTCCACAAAGGTGTTTTGTTTTGTTTTTGTTTTGTTTTTAATTAGAACGAACGCATCGTCCAGTATACAGGCTTACAAATCAGTTATTTGGCAATGGGCTGGGGTCGGCACCTGCCAAACGTCTTAGGTTCAGAGTGAAGTAAAGGTAAATGCGAATGAAAGCCCATTCGATCTGTTGCTAGACCTTATCTTCCTAGTTTACAAACGCAACGCTTTGCTCTTCAAAAAACGCCAATTGGCATTGTAATGGCAAAATAGACCTTGGAAAAGAAAGAAACGTCCTTTTGGAAATTCTCTCCTGACCATGGGGAGGAGACCAGGGAGAGAGTGACGGCAGGCTGCATGCAGCGAAGCGAGCAAAAACCAGGAGTAGGCACTGCTGCCTCGACCCTTCCGAACGAGCAGTGCACCGCTGCATCACCCGGGTAAAATCAAGTTTCGGTTCCTGATATTTGTGATCTCGCATTATGTGCCCTCAAAAGAAAGTTGACCTTTCATAGCTCTTCTTAGAAGAAGACTGCCTCTGGGGTTGCTCACTTAGAAAAGTTTGACGACGTTTGAAAGGAACCGAATACTTTAAAGTGTGAACGTTTTATGTATTAGAAGCAATCTTTAATTTCAGAACCGTCACCTGCTTGCTAAAAATAGGGGCTCCTAGCAAGAGAGCATCTCATTGAATGTAATTTCTATTGGTGTATTTTTAGCACACGCTGTGAGAAGTTGACTAATGGGGGAACTTTAAACGTGTATTTTAAGGATGGGAAAATTTCAGGAGTCTTAATTCTGAGAAGAATTCCCAAGCATTATGCTGTTAGGTGGGCAAAATGAAAGTATAACTCTCACCTCCAAAAGATACTTCGGAGTCATTTCAATCAACATCTCTTTTGTTGAACCCGGTGGTACTGGCTGCATGATTTCTATATCTGGAACTTGGAATACGTATTAAAGACCTAGGGGAGAAAGTGAAGCTGTCGCTTTTCCAGTTTTAGCTCCAGTTACATAGTATACTTTCGATAACATCTTTAAAAAGATATTTTAGGGGCATTTGTGAAATTGCTTAAGGTAATTAATTCAAGTTCAAATTAGAAAATGAACTCATCAGGGACATTTCTCAGGAAAGAATTCCTTCAGAGTACAGCATGTCTGAGAGGAGATATTTTGGGATTGCAGGTGATTGGATACTCTCAGAAACATAAAGTGATGTTTATGCATATATTTATATAAAGCTATCCCTTTCTCATTTGCCGAAGAAGTTTCTTCTTTCCTCCTGCCTCCTTCCCACACTCCCCCCGCCCCATGTAGTGTCCAAAATGCTGTTGAGCTCAGCAAACCTCCTCATCAGATTAATCTACACCTCTTCCTGCAGACGCGGACGAGTGCCTGGGGCAGGCTGGCACCCACCAGGGCGCCCTGAGGTGACCCCGCATTTGTCTCCACCACAGCTGAGTGGTGTGCCTTCCAAAAGGTAGCTGTGTATGTTCATGACCCTGATCATACCGCTTCTACTTAGTATCGCAGTTATCTAATTTAAGTAAATATGATGTATGCGGAAGACCCATGAATTGGAAAGGTTTCTATGGAAAAACGAGAGGAGTATCTTAAAAAGAGTACAAAGATGACTCATTAAGACACGAGTTGTCAAATTAGATATGGGAGGAGAAAAGTATAAAATATTGAGAGAAATTACAAAAGCGTCTAAGTATTACATGCAGCCTTCTACACAAGTTTCTAGGTTCCCTTTAAAGAAGCAGAAACTGAAAATGGTAATATTTGCATTATGGCTGAGACTTCTGCAGTAAAGGCCCTGACACTCGACAACATGTCCGAAGAAGCCCTTAGCCCCCATCAAATTTGGAAAAATTTGATTTTTTAAATGTTTAACATAGGAGTTTATTTCTTGGTCAATCTATATTTGTTTTGTAAACGATGCTGGTTCAGTCAGCTTTCAGGTAAGCAAGCAGTTACTGTTATTTGCAAGAAGGAACATGGGATGTGGGAAATGGCACTGTGCATCCCTACCTAGTTAGTTCTCGATGGATTTGTAGGGTGACACTTAATTTGCTGGAATGTAGTTTTAGCAGGAAAAGGAGTTCAGAAAGTCCACGCGACAGAGGAGATGCGTAGCGAAGCCAGTTTACAAGAGGGATAAATTACAGCAGGTGTCAGTCGTTATTGTCTGGTAATCAAACCGCACTCTGGTAAGGTGCCAGTGTGCATAAAATTATGCTAAGAAATATACTGAAATTTCCTCAAGGACTGGAAGAGAAAAAGTAATAGAGAATTCTTTGATTTGCTGCGTGAGGCTTGTCACGTCTTTGTTTCCCTAGACATGATATTTGAAACCTTTTCCTAATATTCAGTAGACAGAGAAATAGCACATGTAACACCACACAGGAAGAAACCCTGAATTGTACGTGAATGAGCACACCAGTATTTCCTTTGTCAATAGCATGTCATTTGGGGGAGATTAGGCTAGACAGAAGAATATAACTGGTGGGGAGTCTGGGGGAGACCCAAGCGCAAAAGTAGATGTTTCTTGAGCAACCCCGAAAGGCTCTGTAATGAAGACGGGTCTAGAGGGGGAATAACCAAGAGAGGCACGATATGTTTTTTTCTATTCGGTTAGGGATCCGCTCTTTGGTTCTAAGCGTAGACCACAAACCATTGCACTTGTTCCCTCTTGGCAAAGATAGACAAAATGCATAAAGATTCATGGGAAATTTGGATCGTTAAACAAGCAAAGAATATGTTTTCCTGAAATCTTCTTTTGAATACTTCTTTTCCTCCAGTAGAAATCTAGTTATAAAGGAAAACTGCTATGTTCTAATAGACTTCTACAAAGGGAGGGAAAGAAATTTCTACTTGGAATTCCAGGCACTTTTAAAATTTGACGGATTACCGATCATGAAACAGAATGTCACATAGCCATTTTAGGTGGAACCTTTTCTTAGAAATTAAAAATTCTGTGAGTTTCATGAGTATCCAATGTAGATATTCCGTAAATGACAAGATTTGGATTCTGCAACAGGTTTAATCTTTTGAGTTTTTTAATGTTACGGGACCTTGGAAGCAGGCTGATTCTGAGATAAAAATAATCATAGTCCTAATATTGAAGTTTAACACTGAATTCTTACCTTCCAACAAACTATCTTGCTATGTTTAGCTCAAGCCTATTGCTATGACCACCGTGGTATACTTGCATAAATTATTTAAACTCTCTTAATTACATAATTCCACAAGGACAGCATGGATTCCTTTTAGAGCAAGAAGGTAGGAAAAGAGACTTCAGCCCTCCCCGCCCCGCCAAAGAAAACGCTACTTGTACATGTCACCTTGAATCCTAATGTCAGTGGTGTACAAATGAAAAAAGTGATCAAGAGACCGCTTGATCGTTGATGAATTTCAAACAGTATTTGATGCAAAACGGAGTCAGGAATGTCTCTTTAAATCTGTTATAATTGGATTTGGTTGACTGTTGACAGCACTGATTTCAGAAGACTGGTACGATTTTTGTCCCTGTTAGGTATTATCTAATATATACTCATACATATGTAAAAAAACAGCTAATTTATTTATATCCTACCTCATCGTTTCACTCCGTTCTCTAATTTTATTTTTGTTTAAGTTGTCTCAAGTCTGTGAGTCTCTGTTGGCTCAGAGAAGGGCTGGGAAGCAACAGAGTATTGTGGAAAGATCTCCAGGATTATAGCTAATAAAATTAGCCCTGAATGTCAAAGCTGTATTTATATGATGTGGCAAATCACAGCTCTTTTCTGACAGCGCTTTCCTGACATCTCATTATAAAGATATGTTTATGGCTGAAACGTGTTGTTAAATGAGAAAGGGATTTGTTAACTCTTGTGGCAGGATACTTTATTGAAGTACTGATTTTTATCCTGCTACTGTGGACGATGGAGTCGTGAATGGGAGTCACCTCATCTTGCCTATCCCTAGAAGCTTTTGCATTAAGAATCTAGACTTCTGCTGCTTGTGAAAGACCTTCATTTTCTTTTTGTTTCTTGGCAAAAACCACATTGCGCTGAATACAATGTGGCATCCGGGATTGGGTCCTGGAACAGAAAAAGGACGTTAGTGGAAAAGTTGGTGAAATCTGAACATCTAGAGCTTGCTTAATGTGAAACAAATGTTGGTTTCTTAATTTTGACAAATGTATTAAGATAATATTAAAGGGAACTGGATCAGAGATGGAAATAAACATATCTTCAAAACCTTATGGGAAATCCAGAATTCTTTCAAAAAATAATTTTTTAAATTTTTTAAGTTTTATTTTTTATGTTCATTTTTGAGAGAGAGAGAGAGTGCAGGCAGGGTCGTTGCAGAGAGAGAGAGCAGGACGGAGGATCTGAAGTGGGCCCTGCACGGTCAGCACCGAGCCCAAGGTAGGGCTCGAACTCATGGAGTGAGGGACAGAGCCTCTTCTGCCTTTGAGTGGAAAGAGATTCACTAGGTTTGTGAAACAGGTTGGTTTCAGTGGTGAAGGCATCTACCTCACTACCATACAGCATCCTAAGAGTTAACGGTAACTGATTTATAGATAGATTGAAAGAAATGAATACTAATTAATAAGCCTAGCATAGACTTGGAATTTGTGGTAAAAGAACCCTGTACCCACTCTTAACACCAAGGGGTTAGAGTTCCCAACAGAATTTGACAGTGATGCGCCTGAGCAATTGATGTGATGTGTTAAATATCAGAGACCCTTCCCTGAGGGTGGGAAAGTGGGGCCCCAAAAAAGAAGATTGAATTTATTTACTTGCTTACTTATTTATTGAGGGAATGAGAGCACGAGCAGAGGAGAGCGGCAGAGGGAGAGAGAATCTTTGTTTTTTTTTTTAAGTTTATTTCGAGAGAGAGAGAGCACAAGTGGGTGAGGAGCAGAGACAGAGACTCCCAAGTGGCCCCCACACTGTCAGTGCAGAGCCCCCTGTAGGGCTCGACCTCACAAACCGCGAGATCATGACCTGAGCCCAAATCAAGAATCGGACGCATAACCGAAAGAGCCACCCAGGCACCCGGAGAGAGAGAATCTTGAGCGGGCTCTGTGCCGAGCCCGGTGCCCAATGCAGGGCTCAATCCCATGACCCTGGGATCTTGCCCTGAGCGGCAATCAAGAGTTGGTCACTCTAGGATTGGTCGCTCCGCCAGCTGAGCCACCCAGGCGCTCCAAGCAGATCGAATCTGTCAGCATCCTGGTAAAGAAGATTTTGTTCACATCCCCCGGCGTGGGAGAGTGTAAGCATGCGTACTACGTTACGGGTCAGTCATTATTTCAGCAGGCAGAGAATTTCTGCTTGGGGGAGTCCTCCCTTTGGCATGCAGCCACCCCCAGGATGAAAAGTGCTTCTTGTAGAAATCCGCAACACAGACGGATTAAACCCAGATAGTGGCCGTTGCAGACTGGATAGTGAAGGTTCTATTACATAATACAAGACACCCGGTAAGACGTGTCATAAAATTTAGTGAGGTTAAAGTTCTTTTATTGCATACATTATTTTCCAATCTAATTTGGAATGTAGAAATATAATGAGTCTTTGTGAGATAATTCTTTTGTCAGTTGGTAAAATTTAAATTTTATATGCTCCAGCAATGAAAATGCTTGCAAAAGGCTTCAACCTGATTATGTAACAATCATTTGAAAGAAGCAAATCACCAACTTGCTTTGATGTTCTTAATGCATGTAAATCAATATCTAAATGCCTCGCATATTCCAAAATATACATAGCCTACAACAGCTGGATGTTAAATGAATCTTTCTAAATAAAATAATAAATTGGCTGCCACCAGGAACATAAACTTTTATTGGATGAAACGTTTTTATTTCATAGTGTAAAATTGGCATCTTTGGTGATTCATTGTTCTTGGAACAGCTTGAGATCGGCGCTAAAATGTCGATTATTTTGTTTTAATAGTCTAAGCTTTCTAAACCGCTACAGATGTTTTATTTTAAGTATAATGGGAGGTCGAAAAAGAAGCTAAATGAATTTTTAAAAGAACTGAAGCTTCATTTGCAGCATCCTACAGAATTTGAGAATAATTTGTGAAAAAGTGATTCATCTTGGTTGCATACATTTGATTAAATATGTTGAATTTCCTCAGTTTCATAGAGCTGTTATGCTTGGAGAGATCCTAAGAGAAGTGGACTGTTATTAAGTGGGTATTGGACGAAAAAGAAATATATTTGAATCCGTTTCTGAGGGTATTATGTACGTTAGATTAATGGAGAATAAATTATAGTCCAGCTCTGTGGAGGTAGTCACAATGGTTCTGATTTGAAAGAGGCAAGGGGCGTAATTACGAGTCTCGAGTCTAACATTTGGAAATAAAGATTGAGAGTTGAGGAAATTTTCCCGGTATTGCTCCCTGCTTTATATGAGTTTGCAGATGTAGACACTCTTCATTTTTAGTTTCTTGAATGATTCACAGATCTGCATTTTTCATTAACAGGCACTTATGCAGATTTAAATATTACACTCATTTAGTCTTTATAACCATGCTGTGACATAGGTAATTTTCTATTGCAGTGTAACAAATTACCATAAACTTACTGGCTTAAAATAACTCAAATTTAGTGTCACACCGTTTCCCGAGGTCAGGAGTCGGGGCCCAGCTTAGCAGTGTTCTCTGCTCAGGGTCTCTAGACCAGGCACCTCTTTACCCTTTTTCTTGGTGACTATGGGCCAGGCATCGGTGTGGGATCCTAGAGAACAGTCTCAGATTCTTGCCACACGGCCCCCTGTAGAAGGAGATTTGAATTGAGACATGCGCTCACCCGAATTTGAAGAAGGAAACCACCACGACGGAGACTGCCCCTAGAGTGCGCATGAGCAAGTGGGGGCCGGGGGCGGGGGGCAGAGAGAGGGAGAAAGAGAGAATCCGAGCAGGTTCCGCACTGTTCGTGCAGAGCCTGAGCCGGGGTTCGATCTCACGAACTGTGAGATCATTACCTGAGGTGAACTAAGAGTTGCTTGCTTAATTGACTGAGCCACCCAGGCGCCCCGGGGGCACTATTTCCAATTAGACATCAAAATAATGAAACGAGGCCACATTTAATTTCTGGATATGACAAAAATGTTGGACTGGTTCATAAAGACGAAGTTCTTCAAATCAAGTTTAGCCTCAAATTCCTGTAGACAGTATTGTTATTCTGATGTGATAATTTAGAAAAGAGAACCACCCGGTGTCTAAGAATAACTATAGCTACCTTTCCGAATGCAGGGTGTTGGGTATTCTTGCTGCCTGCCACCTCCCTTAGGCAGTTAGACAAAATATGTTCATTAATTCCACCCTTGTATTCTGGAAGCGAAAGAGTACATTTTTTTTTTCAATTTTTGTTTTTTAGTTTAGAGAGCACAAGTAGGGGAGAGGGGCACAGGGAGAGAGAGAGAATGTTAAGTAGGCTCCACGCCCCACGTGGAGCCCAGCACATGGCTTTGATCCCACGGCCCTGGGATCATGACCTGAGCCAAAATCGAGAGTCAGATGCTTAACCAACTGAGCCACCCAGGTGCTCCAACGATACATTTTCTAAAGCGCTTTGGCTAGGTGGCCAAAATTCATGAGTACAGTGAAACTGTGCCAGAGATTACTATTCGAGGGTCCCCATTCTGCTAGCGGGGACAAGTAGCCACTTTTGATGTCTGAGTAAATACTTTGTAAGGTCTAAAGCGGTATATTTTTTAAAAGGGAAATGATATATGCATTTTTCAGTTTCTTTTATCGATAAGCACTTGGTCAACATTTATTATGACTCATATTCTCATATTCACTGTGTATTTACAAATTAATGAATAACAAAATAATAAATAATTACCCTGTACTCTGCCCTTTGTTTTAGTGAAGGGATATGGAACGATAACACCACACAAGAACTATGGCTTTTGCAGGTGTAGCTTAGTGTGACAGAGGACTTCACAGGTGGATATGGACTGCAACTGAGTCTCCACAGGTAAAGAGACGTTGCCTGGGTGGGCAATCCAGGATGAGGGCATTTTGGGCAGAAGAAACACGTTTGATGGGACAACAGCCCGTACGAGAATATGGTATGGCAGACAATTTGCGAAGAGTGCGCATTTGTAAGAGGAGCATAGGGGATACGTTGGGAATGGCAATGTCGACTAAAACGGTAAGAATGAACCAGAGTATTCATGGCCCTGTAGACCATACTCACGTTATTAGTGCTTGAAGATGACTTGGATTTCTCAGAAACAGATGGTTTCGCGATGTGTAGGCTTTTTCATTTGAATTAGCGCATACGTTAAATTCTGCTGCTTCTAGATGTGTATTTGAGCCAAAGTATTTTAGGTTGTATTTTTTAGCCGAATAAGAGTGTAACTGCTATGTCAGAGTCCACACAGTTATCATCATAGACTTCCTGACAGCCAAGGACTTTCTTTTATTTCCAGATGTATCCCAAGTTCCCAAAACATGTTAAAGGGGCAGACTTTGATTATTAAAATTCCCAAGATTCTCTTCAGTTGTTCGGATGCACCTGAAGTTCTCTGACTCTCTAACGAGCATGTTTGCGATGGCTTAAGATGCTTTCTGCTCTGGCACAGGGTTTCCATCTGTCCGGATTCTGCAGACTAATCATAGGTTTCACTGAGTCAGTCATGGAGTTGGAGGGCCTGTTTTCAATTGAGGCGACTTGAATAATTGTGTGGATTACTGGGGAGGGGTGGGGCAGGCGGTTCTAGAAGAAAATAAATTCATTTATGAGGAAGACTTGGTTTCTGGGACTGTTCTCCCACTGCTGCTTTCTTAATTTTGTCCAGAAGGAGCCCTCTGAAAGCTTTAAGGTGATAATTCCTCCTGAGGTTTAAAATACAAAGTCAGTGATTGTCTAACCAGAGAGGCAGGAGTGAATTATGAGCCTCGTGTCCATCTAAGCATCCTCCTTGCATTTTTTTTTTTTTTTTATGGGGAGGTAAACTGGGAGGGAGGTAGACAGTAGATGTAGAATTCAACTATGAAAGTGCGGAGGGGAGGTAGAATCAGAAACAAGTAACTGCGCGTTTTCCGTACATTGGCAACATACGTGTCTATCAAAGGCATGGGACTAGATTTTCAGTTCATTTGAAAAGCATTTAGTGACTATGTAGTATGCTGAGTCTGGCAGGGTTGGGGAACGAATAAGGAAAATTTAAAAAGAGCCATGATTCTTGCTTTCTCAAGGCTTACAATCTAGGGAAGAAGAAATGTATACACACACGGTCGTAAAGACAAGTATCTGCTAAATGGTACTGTTTAACAGGGAGACGGTGGATGTGAAAGATGCTATTTTTTTTTTTTTTGAAAGATACTATTTTATGGGGAGAAACAGCCAAATCAATTAACAACGTGGTTCCTAATATCTACATTACAAAGGGCCAAAAAATAGTAGTGAGATGGAATGACGAATCTTCCCTTTCTTCTTGCTTAATCTACTACCACTGTATAGAATACCACCAGGTAAAGAGTAGGTGCTCAGTAAATAGCTGCTTAATGAGAAGTGAATGAATCGCTTTAGATTGCTTTCATGAGTTGATGACTGATCTCTCTAACCAGCGTTAGATGAGAATCCATTTTTATCTATCATTGTTCTTATTTACAGCTCTAATATTTGCCTACAGTAAAATTTACAAATTTTACCTACACTCTTTATGACTTTTGGCAAAGCTATGCTTTTCTATAGCCACCACCACAATCAGCAAGAACTCCCTTTCTCTTTCTTTGTTTATTTATTTTGAGAGAGAGAGAGAGAGAGAGAGACAGAGAATCCCAAGGAGGCTCCATGCGCCAGCGCAGAGCCTGACGTGGGGCTCGAACTCACGCACCGAGAGATCATGACCTAAGCCGAAATCAAGAGTCAGACGCTTAACCAACTGAGCCACCCAGGCGCCCCAGCAAGAACTCCTTTCCATCTTGCAGTTAATCACACCTCTGCACCTCAGCCCTTGGTATCTACTGTCCTGATTTCTGTAGTCTATTTTGCCTTTTCTGAAATTTCATACAAGTGGAATAATACATTAAGTATTTTGTTTCCATTCTTTCACTTAGCATAAAACTTTAGAGATGCATCCATGTTGTAAGTTTATCAGAAGCTGATTCCATGGACGAACCACACTTGATCTAATTACTATTTAAGAGGCACTATACTGCTTTCAGTTAGTTTCTACTATGAATCGAGGTATAGTGAATCATTTACCTGGAGTAAATAGCTACGATCGAGATTGCTAGATCACGTAGTAGTATCTGTTGAACACTTTAAGAACAACACAGATTTCCAAATTGGCTCTACCGTTTTCCATTTCCACCAGCAATATATGAGAGTTTATCAGCCTTTGTTATTTTTCTTTTAATTTTAACAGTTCTAGTTGGTGTGCAACGGTAAAACATTACACTTTTCAGTTGCATTTCTCTGACGGCTAACGATGTTATCATATAACATGCTTGTTTACCTTCTGATTATCTTTTTCTGGTGAAATTTCTGTTGAAATATGTTACCCTTTATCTGAATGTTGGTGCCTCTTGCTGTCGAATTGTCTTATATTATTGTGGATGCAGATTCCATTGTGTAGTTTTTTTATTTAGGTAAAGTGCATCTAATGAAATTCAGTATTTCAACCATTTTAAACTTACAGTTCAGTGGCTTTTCGTATACTCACAGGATTGTGCAACCATCACAACTATCTTAATCCAGAACATTCTGACGACCCCAACGGTATCCCTGTACACTTTAGGCAGTCACTTCCCATTCGTTCTCTCCCTAGACCCTGTACACCACCAATCTGCTTTTTATTTCTGTGGATTGGCCTATTCTAGAAATTTCGCTTAAACAGAATCACATGATCTGTAGATTTTTGTGTCATTTCTTGCACTTCGCATAATGTCTTTAAAGTTCATTCCTTTTTATGGCTAAATATTCTGTCGTATGTAGACTGCATTTTATTTGTTCGTTAGTTGGTGAACATTGGGTTTTTTCTACTTTGTGACTGTTTTAATAGTGCTGCTATGAATATCGATGTGCCTTTGAAACCCGTGTGCAGTTGTCATAGTTGGTAGCCAGATCCTTGGTCAAACACATCTGGATGTTGCGGTGGAGGTACTTTTTTTTGTTGAGAGTAATGTTTTAGGGGGAAGCTCTTTACGCGTATTTATATTTTTTAATATTTCTGTTGTGTAGTTGACAAACTTAGTTTCAAGGGTGCAACATAGTAACTCAACGTTTATATACGTTAAGGGATGATCACCATGATAAATCTCGTTACCATCTGTCACGTACAAAATTGTTACATATTGTTAAATATTTTCCCCATGCCGTACATTGTATCCCCGGGTTTGATTTATTTTATGCATGGAAGGTTGTACCTTCTTTTTTAAGATTGTTTATTTATTTTGAGAGAGTGCGCAAGCAGGGGAGGGGCAGAGAGAGAGAGGGAGACAGAGAATCCCAAGCAGGCTCCACGCTGTCAGCACAGAGGCCCATGTGGGGCTCGATCTGTGAGACGGTGACCTGAGGCGAAATCAAGAGTTGGACGCTAAACCAACTGAGCCACTCAGGCGCGCCAATTTGTACCTTTTAATCTACTTGCCCTATTTTGTCCATTCCCCCGACTTCCTTCCCTTTTGGCAACCACCAGATATTTCTCTGTATCTATGAGACTGTTTCTGTCTTGTTTTGACTGTTCTTTTATTTTTTGTGTGTGAGTTTCCACATATAAAGTGAATTTATATGGTATTGTCTTTTTTCTGACTTATTTCACTTAGCATAATAACTCCTAGGTCCATCCATGTTGTTGCAAATGGCAAGTTTCATGCTTTTTTGATGCTGAGTAACATTCCGTTGTGTATGTATGTATACATACCCACATGCATGCGTACACACACACACACACACACACACACACACACTACATCTTCTTTAGCCATTCATCTATTGGTTGACACTTCGGCTGCTTCCATATCTTGGCTGTTGTAAGTGATGCTGCTATGAAAATAGAAGTACACGTATTTTTTATGAATTAGTGTTTTTGTTTTCTTCAGATAAATACCCAGAGGTAGAATTGCTGGATCATAGAGTAGTCATGTTTTTAATTTTTTGAGAAAACTTCATACTGTTTTCCATAGTGGGTGCACCATTTTGCATTCCCATCAGCACTGCGTTAGGATTCCCTTTTCTCCGCTTGGCAATACTTGTCATCTTTTGTCTTTTTGATAATAACTATTCTCACTGCTATGAGGCGACATCATATTGTGGTTTTGATATGCATTTTCCCTGATGATTAGGGATGTTTAGGATCTTCTCATGTGTCTGTTGGCCACCTGACTGTCTTTGGAGAAATGCCTGTTCCTGTTTTGGGCCCATTTTTAAGCCGAATTGTTTGTCTTTTGATATTGAGTTGTGTGAGTTCTTTATATATTTTGGATATTAATCTCATATCGTTTTCAAATATCTTCTGATGAGATTAACATTTAAATCACCCCATAGCCCTGTCAGGTTGACAGGTAAGAGTAACCATCACAAATATGTTTAAGAAAATTCTGGTGGATGTCAGAAAGAAAAGAGGAGAACCATATAGAGAAAGCTTTTGTGTTCTTAGAGGATACGTATAAATTGTCATGAACAGAATGTTGGTAGAAATATGAACATTAACAGTGCTTACGCTGAGGTCTCAAATGGAAATGAGGAACATGCGACTGGAAACTGGAAAACACTCGATCCCTTGTGTAAAGCGATAAGAGAATGTGGCTGAATTATGTTTTGTTGTTTCTGGGCAGTAGAAAGTTGATCACTTGTAGGATCACCCACAAGTAGGGCAAGTGATCATCTTGGATATTTAGCTGAATAGATTTCCACAAAGAGTATGAAAGAAGGGGTAACTACAAATTCTTTTTATCGCCACTCACATCCCTGTCTTTAAAAGGAACTGATGCCTGCAATTCCTGAGTGTTTCTTGGGTGCTACATCACAAACTGGTTTACTTGTTGGCTTTTTCTTCTGCAGATACTTAAATTTCTCTGGACTGCTAAGTCAATTTCCAATTGTCCATCTGCTTTCCATTTTCCAAAATTGCTTTGCATTTCTTGTGATCCTGTTGTTTCTTCTTTTGTCCTCTGGCTTTGCAGATTTATGACTTTAAATATTCTACTGTCATTTTAGTGGAGTTAGGTTGAGAACGGAGGTTAATGTGTGGATTCAATCTACCATGTTGAATGAAATAAATGCCTACAAATGACTGTCAGGGATCTTGGAAGCTCCTTCTTCCGGTATGATAAAAGCTCCACCCTTTCTGACTTAGCCTTCATGTCGAACATTTGGCCTATACCTTTAAATCGAATTAAGCATTAATTTGGTCATTGCAGTATTCCAGTACATGAGTGAACTTGATCATTTGTGTGCTTTCAAATAAAGTCAGTCTGCTCTAGTCTGCCATGAATAGGTTTCTCATCTTTACAATAACCATGTGAATTAAGCGTTAGTTTCCCTTTTTGAGGCAATTGTGATTGAGGGAATATTTGCAAGTTGTGTAAGAACACATAGCTAGTAAATGCAAAGCTAGAAGAAAAGCACAATTTTTTTTTTTTCTAAAACATGCTTGTAGCCACTTTCCTTATTCGTTATAGTAACCGCTCCCTACGTCGTATTTGCCTTGTATATCTCTGTGACCTCTGGGATTGAAAACAAGAACTTCATGGTCGAAGAAAGATTCCTGGAAGGTCTGCAAAGAAGCCAGGTGCGTGAATGAAGTAGGAGGTGAGTGAGATTATATAACTTGGTTCACCGATGACATAATTTCTCATTGTGCCCACTGTTTGAGAGAGGAGGAACAAAGAGAAGACAGGTGGGAGTGTAGGAACCGCAAGGTGGGGGATATTAATGCTACAGTATAATCTTCCGTGGGTGTTTAGCCTGGGGACTAGAAGAATAAGGGGAGACATGCTAGTTGTCTTGAAATATTTGGGCATAACTAGCATTAAGAGGTGAAAGTGACAGCAAAGAAAATTTTCACTGAGTGTAAAGAAGAACTTTCTAATAGTGCACAGCAGTGGGGACAGTCTCCTGCGTGAAGTCACAGGAAACGTTCTTTGCTATGCTGAGTAGCTGGGAATCAAGGGTCATGTTGAGAATCGTCTGCAGGGATGGAAGGATGAAGCAAAATTTAATCTGACCTCTTCTGAACAGTATGTCCATCTCTTTCTGTCTTTTTGCCCTCTCTGTTCTTTTATCTATTTATCTATCTACCATCTAACTTTCAGAGAGACAAGATTGGGAGAAGGGAAGGTTAAGTGTGAAAAAGGTTGAATGGATGTGGGTGTGTTTGAGTGTGTTTAAGGATAATTCTGTGATGACATACTAGGCTTCCAAAGCGTGTTTTTATAGGATGAATTACTTTTCGGGCCAATAAATGTGGGTTAAAATTCTGTGTTTCTCAGTTTTAGCTTTGTGATCTTGGTAAAGCTATTAAACCTTCATAAGCCTCTATTTCCTTGCTATGAAATTTGAATTACATGTCATAATTTATACGGTTATTGTGAAATTAAATGAAAGAGGGCTCACAAAGCTCATTGCAAACCGTCTAGTGGGGAGTCAGTATCAGCAAATACTTTTTCATACATTACCTTACCGTGGTTTTGATTGTTTGTATAAATCGATCACATCCAGCTGATAGAATCTTAGCGGAAGAATTTAAATTTTTAAGTATCTGATGTCAATAGAATGCAACTGCTTTTCTGACTTGCGAGAGTTTAACCAATGTGAATTTTTCCTCGTAAAGACAGTTTTTGCATACCCCATCCCTGTTTCCATGACAAGCAAATGTGAAGTGTGTCACTTTCACTTGGCAGAAATGAACACAAGGCCAGCCTGTAGAAATAGTTCCCTGTGAAATAGCACATCATTTATTTACTTTGAAATTTTGACTTGTAAAATACTTGCATTATAGGGTTGCCTGGGTGGCTCAGTCGGTTGGGCGTCCAACTTTGGCCCAGGTCACGATCTCATGGTTCATGGGTTCAAGCCCTGCGTTGGGCTCTGTGCTGACAGCTCAGAACCTGGAGCCTGCTTTGAATACTGTGTCTCTGTCTCTCTGCCCCTTCCCTACTCACACTCTATCTCTCTGTCTCTCAAAAATAAATAAACATTGAAAAAAATTTAAAAAAATAGTTGCATTATATGTTCACTAGTTGACTGTTGTTTTGAAGTTGTTTTATTAAGGACAAACAATTGTGAAGCTATAATTCCCAGAGAATATTTTAAATCTTAGTTATCTGTAACAGAGTCTATAGTTTTCTTTATCACAGCCTTGCTGCTTTGTAGATGTTGTTCTCAATATCTGTGTCGGAAAGTTTGTAGACACATACTTAAATTCAGAATTAAAGCTAGAACTATATAATACGATCAAATTTTATATGTCTGTGCTCTAATGATATGCTTAAGAAGTTCCTTTAGTGCAGGGGCGCCTGGGTGGCTCAGTCGGTTAAGCGTCTGACTCAACACGGGTCATGATCTCACGGTTCGTGGGTTTGAGCCCCGCCTTGGGCTCTGTGCTGACAGCTCAGAGCCTGGAGCCTGCTTCTGATTCTGTGTCTCCCTCCCTCTCTGCGCCTCCCTTGCTCACACTCTGTCTCTGTCTGTGTCTTTCTCTCAAAAATAAACATTAAAAAAAAGAAGTTCATTTAGTGCAGACAATAACAATTACATATTCAAATATACTAGTGAAACTTCATGTGTGTGTAGGTTTCAGAGTTGATCAGGACAAATATATAAGGTATGTACATATTAGACTCTTCGTGCCTGATTCAGTAATTAAATGATGAGTGTATTTGTGTCTGAGTTGAGCTTATCCTCAACTTTGTGTGCTTGTCTACATGATGAAGATTTTGAGGGTACGTTTGCTTTCAGTGCCTATATCTGGCTAACCAGTGAGGAGTGTTTGTTTAACTTTTGCTGCTACGTTAATTATTTCTGATAGAATTACATAGTTGATCATATGAATCATGAATTAGAGTCTCGATGAATATGACTAAAATTACCAACTAACACATATTTTCAGTTTAATTATTTTCTTTATAGTTCCCATCAATATTTCTTTGTTCTTATTAAATTTTAAAAATTCTTTTGATTAAAATATAATGGCATCATAAAATTGTTGAAGAAAATAATGAAGAAAGTGAAAATAATTCAATATATTAAAATTCAAACAAATCCAGTGATAAATTTTAATAAGATTTATCGTGTGTGTGTGTGTGTGTGCAGCAGATGGAAAAAAACAGCCATGCATATGAAATTGAGATGTCAGTAGGATAGAAACATTAGAATCATAAATATCAGAAAAACACTAGTCTCTAGTAATTTTCTGTAATCTTGAGGCGATCTTTTCATTTCTACTGAACATGTGAAAGGGGTTGATAATGAATTTCTTTTTCACCAAGATGGCAGTCACCCAGCTGATATATGGTGGTAGATAAAAACACGTTACAGTTATAAAGTTTACAGCCTGAAGCTTCACATAATATGTTAACACAAGCTTTCTGTGTCCTTCAATAATCATTGAAAATATGACTTTTTTATGACCACACAATCATAAATTAGAATAGACAGTAATGTTTTTGTTGATTCATATACTGAACATTTAGATTGCTTTCCATATTTTGCTTATATTAACAGTGGTACAGTGAGGATATATGTACTCAAAAGTTTTCATGCATCTTCTAGCTTCTGTTAATTGTATTTTTATGTACTTAGATTAAAGCTTATTAATATTTAAGTTCCTTTGATTCTTATCACCATGCTACATTTTAGAGCATCTGTGCCAATTTATGATTCCACGACTAATATGAAAAAAATGAGATGTTTCTGAACCCACTAAGGACAATATAAATAGCACTACATTCAGGCAGTGACATTACCTTACAGAGTTTGGAATAGAAATGGCTTTGTTTTCAGGAAAATAGTGACAATTATGGGGAAATTTAAAAAAAAAAAGTAATTAGAATTTATGAGAAGGGACCAAATTCATGTTCTAGAAATGAATACAATATCTCAAACTAAGGCCATATTGGATATGTTTAACAGAAGATGGGACATTGCAGGAGGCAGATGAGTGAAAAGAAGTTGTGAATTGAAAATACTTAGTATGAAGCACAGGGCCAAAAGAATTTTAAAAGATGGACATAGTATAAGAAAAATATGCTCGCAGTTAAAAAAAAAAAAAAGTAACATATGTAATTTGAGTTCCAGAAAGAAATAAGCGAAAACAGAGCAGATGCAGTATTTGAAGATGTGACATCTAAAATTGATTGATAGAAAGCCTCAACTCACAAATTCAAGATTCACAGCGAATCCCAAGCAGAATGAATGCAAATAAAGCAACACTGTATGCATTTCTTAGTCAAATTTCTCAAAGACAAAGCAAAAAAAAAAAAAAAAAAAAAAGAAAGAAAAAAAAGGATATCTTTAAAAATATGGAACAAATGTATAAGGTTCCTTTCAAGTGAGTGTCAGTAATATTAAATGATGGATTTTCAAAATAAATAAATAAATAATGGATCTCAGGGCACCTGGGTGGCTCAGTCGGCTAAGCGTCTGACTCTTGATTTCGGCTCAGGTCATGATCTTATGGTTCGTGAGTTCGAGCCCCCTTCGGCGCCGAGCCTGCCTGAGATTCTCCCTCTCTGCCTCTCTCTCCGCCCCTCTCCTGCTCTCTCTCTCAAAATAAATAAATAAACTTAAAAAAAAAAAAAGGATGGATTTTCTCCAAAAGGAAAGGAAAGAAGAATGCAGTTGAAAGGCATTGTTAAAATGCAGAAATAAAACCACATCTGAACAATCAGAAAAACTTACCAACCTGTGATACAATCCCTGTCTCAGACTACTCGGGTGCTATAATGAAACCGCAGAATGAGTACCTTACACACAACGGACACTTATTTTTCACCGTTCTGGAGGTTGGGAAATCAAGATGCCAGCAGATTCACTGTGAACTCTCATTATCTAATCCTCTCCCAAAGGCCCCAGTTCCGAATACAGCACGTTGGAGGTTAGGATTCCAACATTTACATTTTTGGAGGACACAAGCAATTCGGCCCATAGCAATCTCCAGGGAAAATATTCTGCAAACCTAAAAGTTAAATAAGTAATCTTCAAAAGATGCTGAGAGACTGTTATCAGGCAAGGAACTTCATAAAAAATACAATGTATAATGAGGTTTACAATAAATGTATATGTATATATATGACAATGATCCCACAAGGCATGGAAAGAGGGTGACTGCAGGTGTATATACACTTATGTGAGAATCTTGCATTTTATAGAAATAGTAAAATTACTGAAGAAAAGGTGAGATTATAATAGCTTAAGGATGTATCCTTTAATCTCACGATACTAATAAAAGCAAAATAGAACAAATAACAAGAACCTAATGTAAGAAAAAATACTGTATTTGAATGTATGATTGAGTGAAAGGAAATGAATTTACCAAAATGATATAGGAAATGATAAGTAGAAAATGGTTGACTTGAGCTTTCCTTTATCAGTCATTGTTGTAAATGTACTTAACGTTTTTTTTTTAATGTTTATTTGTTTTTGAGAGAGAGAGTGTGAGCAGGGGAGGGACAGAGAGAGAGGGAGACAGAGAATCTGAAACTCGAACCCAAGAACTATGAGATCATGACCTGAGCCGAAGTCAGACGCTCAACCGACTGAGCCACCCGGGCGCCCCTAAACATTCTATTTAAAAGGCAAAGATTGTCAGAGTGATCTAATGAATACAACTATATGCCCTTTAAAAGGGGAGATACATTAAGTATAATAACACAAAAATGTAAGAAAAAATGTGGGCAGGATCTACCACGCAAACTATAATCTAATGAAAGTGTAGTTAAAATATTTTTAAAAAATCAGGTCAGACCTTGTGAAAAATTAAGAACTTCTATTCATTAAAAAGGAAACCCATACATACAAAGCAAGAAGATAATTACATGTGTATTTAACCAATGTCTGTCTCCAGAATATGTAAAGAAATCCTGGGAGTGAGTAAGACAAGATACACAACGCAATTTAAAATCAGATGGTGAAAGCGCGTGACCAATAATCACATAGAATGATGTTCAGAGTCATTAGTCATTAATTCAATGCAAGTGAAAGCCACAATGCTACCCTAGTAACATGTACTGATGACTGAAATTGCAAAGACAATAATAATACCGAGAGTTGACTGGAACGCTCACACTTTGCTACTGGAAGTATAAATAAATTGCTGTCGGCTTTGCAGAAATCAGATTGGCACTGTTGGGTTACACACATTTGTTGACCTTGCACTTTCACTCCTTGGTGTATAACCAAGAGAAATGAGTCATGTTCATTATGATCTAGTCAAGCATGTGCATAGCAGTTTTATTTATTGTAAGCATAAACTGGAAGCAGCCCACATGCCCATCAGTTAGAGAATGAAGAGATAAATTGTGGTATATTTACATAACGGAATATTACAGTGCAACAAAAATATAAACCATTGCGATATGCAACAACGTAAAAGAAGAAAGAAAAACTTCCTACAAAACAATGCCTGTTTTAGGATTCCATTTCTATGAAGAAGGCAAAAGGAAGGTATGGCTGTAGCAGTCAGAATGGTGATTACTTTAGGTATGTGGTTGAATGGGAGGCGTAAGGAGGAAGCATCCTGGGGTGCTAGAAATCTATTTTAGTATTTTAGGACTGAATACAGGGCGCCTGGCTGGCTCAGTCGGCTAAGCTGACTTAGCTTAGTCGGCTAAGCGTCCGGCTTCGGCTCAGGCCATGATCTTGCAGTTCGTGGGTTTGAGCCCCTCATTGGGCTCTGTGCTGACAGCTCAGAGCCTAGAGCCTGCTTCGGATTCTGTGTCTCCCTCTCTCTCTCTGCCCCTCCCCAGCTCATGCGCGTGCTCTCTCTCTCTCTAAAGTAAATAAACATTAAAAAATTTTTTAAGAAGGACTGAATATTTTATGTAAAACTATAACGATAGTTAAAAGATAAGTATTGTAGGAACTGGAGAGATTAAAAAGCCTCTAAATAGCAGAAGAAATACAAGAAAGTAAAAACAAAAATCTCCCTAGGTTCATTATTATGAAAGAATAAAGCGCAAAAGGGGAATCTACAAGAAACAGTACAATGGCAATAGGAAAGAACTCTATTAAGAACAAATTGATCTCTTATCAGTACCTGTAAATGAAATAAGCATCATTAGAAGAAAATGCAAAGGCTGATTAAAAGTATAATGAAAATATAGGCTATATGTAAGACCTATCTGAAAACCTGGCTTATACATAAGTTATTAAATGTGGAAATATAGCAAAAGAAACCGGTATAGTACAGCACGACAAACAGAAAATCTTTACATATTATCAGACATGGATTCATTCAAGTCAAAACTGTGGATTACATATTTCCTACAGATTATAATAAACAGTATATCAAGCTCTGTGGCCTTGAGTAAGCTAGAGAGATACAGGAGAAGAGGCATTGTGACCACAGGATGGGTCTCTGCATGCGACACTGCATTCACCTGTGGTCTGAAAAGAGCTCTACAGGGGCGCCTGGGTGGCTCAGTCAGTTAAGCATCTGACTCTTGATTTTGGCTCAGGTCACGATCGCATGGTTCATGAGCCTGAGCCCCGTGTCCGGTTCTGCTCTGACAGTGCAGAGCTCACTTAAGATTCTTTCTCTTTCTCTCTCTGCCCCTCCCCCTGCCTCTCTCAAAATAAATAAACATTTTAAAGAGGATTAAAAAAAAAGAGTTCTGTCAATTCTTTTCACTAGCTCAGAAATGAAAAAGGAAGCTTGTGCCTACCTGTGACGCAAGGAAGGGAAAAGCAGCTATGTGAAATTAGAGAACTAGACTTACACATATCCAATTTTGAAATATGAATTAACAGCTCCTTCCTGGTGTATGACTTTTATAACAGAGAATTAGCCTTAAGGTGAGCAAATTGAACAAAGCAAAGGAGAACCAATCTATAGCAACAGTTTGACAGAATGGACAACACGCGAATCCCGTATATCATTCAACCAGTTCCTACTGATTACAAGCTCCTATTAGAAAGTTGTAAAGCCCATTGAAAAACAAATTGCAATAAGGATGAATCTAGTAGATGGTACGTAATATTATTACTTGTGTATATATAATGAGGATGGGATGTGTGTGTGTATATTCTTGGAATATACTGAAATATACGTTGAGTTGGATTGTATGGCATATGACTTCTATCTCAGTAAAGCTAAGTAATCATTCTGAGTTTACCATAACTCTATAGAGAATTGGATTCCACTGTGGAGAGAATAGCATAGGAGACAGGAAACTAGAAACCTATCTTATGTAATTGTATGAACTAATCATTAATATTATATTTGCAAACAGAAACAATATGTTTAAAAAAGTGATAAATTGAGATCAAACAGGGTTTGTACCAGTAGTTCAAAGATGTCTCAACATTAGGAAATTTTTAGATGTGAAACACTACATTAGCATATAAAAAGAGAAAACCCATAGAATTCTCTCTTGTATTCTGAAAAGGCTTTTGTTACTATTCAGTCTGGGACTTCCAGTCCCAATATCATGGTGAATTAAACCAAAATGCTTGGAGACCCTTTTATTTAAAAACCATGCTGGATAAAATGTGAGAAAAATTTTCAGAGCGTAGCTTGCAGGGAAAAAAATCTGGCACCACCAGGTGCTATAAAGAAAGAGGGAACAAAAGCCAGAGAGATATGTGTGCAAGCTGACACTGCACACGCTCCCCCAAATGAGTGGGGAGATCTAACCGAAATACAAGTCATAGGGATTAAGGGCATTCAGCTTAACATCCATATAGGAAAAGTTCACAAGGCCTTGCCCTCTGAAACATAGGATATTAGAAGTTAAATCCCCCACTATAGCCGGAGCTCTTAAATGTCTTTGCTTCAAGTGAAATGATCATACTTGACAAATGTGAAACTCCCAAGTGTGTGTCACACGCAAAAACTGAGTAGGCTTATTGAAATGTAGGTTACTGAATTCATAAAAAGAATAGATTTTCCACGATGAGATTTCAGGCCCAAATATTTTCATTGCTAAATTATCAAAAACTTCAGAAATAAACAATACCTATCTTACAATATTTCGAACATACGGAAGAGGGAACGCTTCTCAACTGCCGGTAGGAAGCCGGCCCTGTTCTGATACCAAAATGTGACCTAGAAATTGCAAGAGAAAACTACAAACATCTATCATAGATACAGATGCAAAAACCTAGAAAACATTAATAGAACCCATCAACGTATAAAATGTATAATACACCATGACAAGATGGGTCTTTTTTAACCTTGAATGTCAGATGGGTTTAACAAATTTGAAAATCAGTGTTATCCCATACATTAACCCACAAGTGGAGAAAACCATAGTATTATGCCCACCTCAGCAAACTAGGAGAGAAGGGTGTTTACCTCATAAGAGACATCTTAGGAAAGTTGTACTTGTGAAAACTTAAGCCCTAAAATCAGGAACAAAGAAAGTATATCCGCATTCACCATTTGAATTGTCCTCCAGACCCCAGCACACGAAACCAGGTACGAAAAGATCTGGAGGTATACAGCCTGAGAAGGAACTCTGTTTATTTGAGTATTAGACGATCGTGGATGTAGAAATTACTAAGGAATGCGTGATGCTGGCAAGTGTACTTTGCGCACTGGCGACAACGAATTGCAAAAGCATTTACTTATCATTTACAATAGCATAATAGTATATGGATTAACAATAAATGTAACGAAATATGCACAAGACATACACTGAACAGTAGACGTTGCTGAGAAAAATTTAAGAAGACATGAATTCCTGCTAAGATAGGCCATTCACGAATTCAAAGACTTCATATTTAATGTGGACTGGGACGGATGCCCCAGAACCCGTGAATATGGCCTTCTTTGGAAATAGGGTCTTTGCCAACGTAATGAGCTTCCAAGGAAAACCAACGACTGGCTAGCAGAGGCATGGCAGGTTTTTCCCCTGGAGCTTTTGGAGGGAGGGCTGTGCTGCCAACAGTTTGATTTTGGACTTCTCGCTTCGAGAACTATGAGGCAGTAAAGCTGTTATTTTAAGGCACCCACCGTGTGGCAGTTTGTTGCAGAAGACAGGAAAGAAATCTACAATGGGCTACTTCGTCGGGAAAAGAAGGGAACCAACCACTGATACACAAAACACGGATTCATCTTACAACATGGTAGAAAAAAGTAGGAACGAAAAAATGCATTCTGTATGGTTTTATGTGAAATGCTAGATAAAAATATAGCGAGGTAAAGCCTGTCAGTATTTTCCTGTGTCCAAGCATATGAGGAAATTACTGGACACGAGCATGAGCTACCTTTACAGGGTAAAGAAACTATTCTCCTTCTTGTTGTATAGCTACGTGTATGTAAAACAGTTGTCAATACTAATCACGTTGTACCCACAAAATGTATCCACTTTATGTTATTCAAGGCATATATCGAGAAAATGTAATTTAAAACGTAAAAATAGGGGCACCTGGGTGGCTCAGTCACTTAAGTGTCTGACTCTTGATTTTGGCTCAGATCATGATCTCACAGTCACATGACAGAGCCCCACGTCAGGCTCTATGCTGAATGTGGTGCCAGCTTGGAATATTCTCTCTCTCTGTCTCTCTCTTTCTCTCTCTGCCCCTCCCCCACTCCTACTTGCTCAAAATAAGTAAACATTTAAAAAAGATAACAAAAATAATGTGCACTCACTGTAACAAATTTGAAAATAAAGGTAAAATAAAAATAGAGTTCTCATAATTTTATTGGTTAGAAGTCAATCACTATTAAATTTTGACAGAGTTAGGTCACATTTCACAAAGTTCGGTTTATCCTTACTTCTCACACAAGTTTCCCAAGTTGGTCACAGATTTTCCGAGAAGTATAATTTTGTAATTTTCATGACAGTCCCACGATATGATGATATCATTTCTTTAAATTTTCCTTGTTAAGGAAGATATTTTATAGTTTTTTTGCTTTCAATTATTTAACTCATCTGTGATGTATTTCATGTGTGATTATCAAAATACAAATAACAATAGCGTATAGCCAGTGGATTTTTTTATTCCATGACTATTTGAAACAAATATTTTATCATATAATGCATTCATGAATATTCTCAGTTCTCCAGACATTATATTCTGTTCCACAGCTCTGTGTGTCTAGACTTGTGTGAATAATACATCCACTCTTTAATATGCTTATTTACATGTTTTAGTGATCACTTGTGCAAGACTTTTTCCCTTGGTTTTCATAACTTCTAAACATTAATTTTCGGTGAAATTCAGAATAATTGGTGCTGTTTTAAAAATAATGAGGGTATATTGATTCCTTTCTCCAAAAGGAGAATTCTGAAAGTCCTTTTAAGTCTCTCGATAATATGCTTTAGATTTCTTAAGATAATAAATGCAGTATTTATGTTTTATCATTTTATATATTTTTACATATTTATAATTTTATAATTTTGAATAAGCTATATTTCTATTTTCTCATTTATAAGGAAATTATTGATTCTGTGCATTGAGTTTATGATCCTTCGTCTTCTGTTACTAATATGTTGTTATTGCCTCTGTCTTTTCTAGCTAGGTAATATTGTCACCATGAAAGTAATTGTTATTTTATCACCAATATTTCAAGAGTTCAATCATTTACTCTTTTCATAGCTTGGGTAAGTCAGTAAGACTGGTATTAAATATCAATTATGATAGTGGACATCATTTCTTTTGTTTCAGTGGATGTAATTTGGCTTTTGAACCATGATAGATCTCCTCGGGGCGCCAGTGTGGCTCAGGCGGTTGAGCGTCCGACTCTGGATCAGGTCACGAGATCGCGGTTCATGATTTCGAGCCCCGCATTGGGGACTCTGTGCTGACAGCTCGGGGCCTGGAACCTGCTTTGGATTCTGTATCTCCCTTTCTCTCTGCCCCTCCCCTGCTCACGCTCTGTCTCTCTCTATCAAAAATTTAAAAAAAAGATATATATCCTTTATTCTTGAAAGAAAGACAACATTGCACTGAGACGACGGCCTTTGGAGTAATTCTGCATTTACTGGTTGCCTGACTTCCATACGCTACGCAGCCTTCCGAAACCTGTGTTAGATTAACTTAGGTAATGAATGTAAAGTGTTTTCTACAGTGACTGACACACAGTAAGGGCTCCGTAGGAGTAGCAGCAGCAGGTGCAGACGCTAAATAAAATGTCTTTTAGGATTCTCCAGAGGAGCTTAAACCTTTTTTTCTCATTCTCCCTACTTAGAGTGTAGATAATAAAATATAATTTATTACGTTACTATAACCTATTTATAGAATTCATAACATTAAGTCATGTATTGATGGACTAAAAATGTATTCATCGGGAATAGCATCTTTTAATACAAAAATGGATTTGATTTGCTGAGATACATTGAAAATGTTTTTTTAATCTGTACACGTATGAATAGTCTATGTCTTCTCTTTCTGCAGGATCGCAGTATTAGGTTAAACTAGGTTTCTAAAATGTGAATTTTAGTTATTTTTGTAGGCGACGGAACTGTTTACGTAGCATATTAAGAGGATCTTGAATTTTGAAAGATGTGTTCTCTAAGGCAATAGGAGCATAGTGCTACATTTGAGGTAATACTTGAACGTTTTCCATATTCCCCATTATCATTGTGTTACTCAAGTTTTCTCCCTTTAGGTAATCTGTATCTTATATAGAAAATCATCCCTTCAATTGAAAATTAATCATTAATATCATATGCTTGTTGGCAGTATTTTCTTATAATTTACAAATATCTTCTTTATTGTGGTTTTATTTCCTTTCTAATTAAAATCGGGTTTGTGTTCACCTTCTGTTACTGATTACAATTGCAAGAAGGCTTTTTAATTTTTTGTGATTGTTTTTCTTATATATTTTATAAAAAGGAGTAAATTATATTGTTCATACTATTTTTTTTTTCAACGTTTTTTTATTTATTTTTGGGACAGAGAGAGACAGAGCATGAACGGGGGAGGGGCAGAGAGAGAGGGAGACACAGAATCGGAAACAGGCTCCAGGCTCCGAGCCATCAGCCCAGAACCTGACGCGGGGCTCAAACTCACGGACCGCGAGATCGTGACCTGGCTGAAGTCGGACGCTTAACCGACTGCGCCATCCAGGCGCCCCTGTTCATACTATTTTTTAAGCTGCATTTTTCCACTTAATTTCTTCCGATGTTACTTTCATATTCTAATTTTTTCCTGTAACTAATTTTGTGGATTTTCATGGTAATGGGTTTATTGGGATAACTATCATTAAAAAAATCACTTATTTAAAGAGTACAATTGAACAGGTTTAGTATATTCACGGAGTTGTGTAACCATTAATATAGTCAATTTTAGAACATTTCCATCACCCTCTAATGAAACCCCACACCCATTATTTTTAATGCTGTCTTGGTAGTCACTGTGAGGACACATTGTGGTTATTTCAATTTTCTTAATTATTGGACAGATTGTTGATACGTTATGATATTATAAACAATATTCTGATGGGCATCCTTGTAGCCAAAGTTTAAATTAGAAATCCCTGAGCATAAATGCAAAAACTACCAGATTATATATATACCAAAAACTTTAAAAATTGTACAATTGTTTTTAAAAGTTTACTTATTTATTTTGAGAGAGAGACAGAGAGAGAAAGAGAGAACGAGCAGGGGAGGGGCAGAGAGGGAGGAGGACAGAGGATCTGAAGTAGGCTCCATGCAGACAGCAGAAAGCACGATGTGGGGCTCAAACTCATGAACTCTGAGATCCTGACCTGAGCCGAAGTCAAGAGTCAGATGGTCAACTGACTGAGACACACAGGCGCCCCCAAAATTGTATAATTTTTATTGGAAAAGTAAGTTTCTTCCAAATTGTCCAACATCAGGTATTGCAATTAAAAAAACAATTCCAATTTAATGCCTGCTAAATGATAGTATATTTTTGTATTATTTTGTCTTCCTTCAGATGTTGCTAGGTGGGGTGTATTTTCATATGTTTATTGACTGTTTTAGTTTATTTTCTGCTTTAGAAGTATGTTAAAACAAGTGGGGTTTTTTTGTCTTTTTTTACTTTTGGTAGTTTTTGTTTCTTTTTCAATTTCTGTATATCTTGTTTAATTTGCTTGTCTGCCTTCTTTTTGCAGTTAAGGCAATGCTAGGCTTCCCTTTTTCAGATGTTATTTACTGACAATGCAGATGCATTTTAACTTCTTTAAGAATGATCATATTCTTAAGTTATGAAGAACTTGTGTTTCATCAAAAGTGGTAGTTGAATTTTATAGGTTCATTGAAAAGTTGAGAAAACAACGTCCTTAGTGTTTTTCTTAGTAATGTGTCTCATTTCATAAAGATGCCAACACTATCAAATCGGGCTCTAAATTTGTACTTAAGGGATTGACAGAATTGAACAATGAATGTAGAAAACTGGATGTATTTCACGGCTTCATATTTTCCCGACTTATAAAAACTCAAAAGCAACATATGGATTCCTTAGAAAGTTAAACAAGGAATTACCGAATGACTCAGCAATTTCACTCCTAGATCTATACCCAAATGTAACGAAAGCAGGTATTTAAACAGATATGTGTACCTGAGTGTTCATAGCAGCACCATTCACAGTAACTAAAAGGCGAGGACAACCTAAATATTCATCAGCTAATAAAGGGATAAAAAAAAAAAGTATGTACACACACAGAGACAGAGAAAGAGAAAAAGGAATATTATATAGCCACAAAAAGAACAAAGTACGGATACGTGGTGCAGCCCACGTGAGTTGTGAAAAAATAGTGACAAAGTAACCAGACATAAGAGATCACATATTGTATGATTTTATTTTATATGAAATGTCCAGAGTGGCAAATCCATAGAGACTGAAAATGGATTGATTGTTGTCAGGGGCTAAGGAGCAAGATGGCTTACTGGATATAGTTTCTTTGGGATGCTGCAAAAGTTTTAGAACTAAATATCGGTGGTGTCTGCACAGTGTGGTGAATATAGTTAATGCCCCTGAAATAACTGATTTTATGTCATGTAAATTTCACCTTAGTAAGAAACGAGGAATATGATTATAGGAAGAACATCTGTGCGTTTGCAGGTACACTGAAAATGAACTAATATGGGGTTAACTGATGTCATTTCTCTTCACCTTATCTATCATACTTGTGTTTTTCTTAATCTCATAAGAATCATGAGAAGTGATTTGGGAACTCATCAAAATAAACCAATTCCAGGAGCAACAAAGGTACATAGGATCTGGTTTCAGGAGCCACTTCCACGTAGAAAATGAATGCTGATTTCCGGCTTCAGTGTCAGGGTATTCAATTTCGCAAAGACCTTTCTGTGTTGCAAAATCACATGATTTTTTTTTAAAAGCAACAATTAATTACGTATTACCGGTGTCATAAGGAGTGATATAACCTATTGAGCCTAGAATTTGAATTGTTGGATCTCTTTTAGAAATAAATATAGTATTATTGCCTAAGACTGTTAAAAGTGTGAAAAAGGCCCTAAGTATCATAAAAAAAAATGGCCATCAGATGGTTTCCATCTGCAGTAGAGAAACTGATAGATGGGGATATGAAAGAGTTCTTTTAAAGGTAGTCTTTGGTGTCCCTGACCTCATTTTGCAGTAGTTGTGAGCATTGTTTTATGAAGGACTTGGTAGATACTTTTGCTGAAGTAGAAGGGTCTGTGTTTTCATCTAGGATTCATTCATCCTTTGCCCTTAAAATAGGACCCTGGGGTGCCTGGGTGGCCCAGTCAGTTAAGTGTCCGACCGACTCTTGATTAAGCTCAGGTCACGATCTTGCGGTTCGTGAAATCAAGCCCCGCGGTGGGCTCTATGCTGAGCGTGGAGCCTGCTTGGGATTCTCTCTCCCCCTCTCTCTGTTCCTGCCTCGCTCATGCTCTCTCTCACAAAAAGAAAGAAACAAAAACAAGAGCCGTGTTTCCGTTCTTGTCTTTCTGTAGTCCATTCTTACAAGAGAGCCCAGAAGGACTTTTAAAAATGGAAATAGCAAATCACCATCACTACCCTCAAAACCCTCCCGAGTTTTCATTTCATGCAGAGGGACGTCCAAAGTTCACAGTGGCTTACAAAGCCTTTCCTCCTTTTTGCTTATTCGGTTCCAGGTATATTGACCTCTCTGCTACCAGATGTCTGTATACGTAGTCCCTTAATTTCTTCAAATCTCTGTTCAAATATGACCTTTGAGAGGCTTATTCTAACCTATTTAAAATACCAAGCCCCGGCACTTCATCCTTTATTGTCTTCTCTTCTTCATAGCAGGTCTCACTATCCAACACCCTGTGTATATCAGTTATTTCTTCACTTGTTGTTGTCTCCCTCATCTAGAATGTAAGCTGCATAGGGACAGGGCGATTTTCACGTTTTATCTGTTACGTTCATCGCTGTATTGCCAGCATCCATAAAGGGCCTAAGCTTAGTAGGCTCTGCATCAGTGCTGGTTGAGTTAACGAATACATCCTTTTTGGTACGTGATGAGTCTCTTAGCTGGAAAGAGTTATTACTCTCATGATTTACAAGTAATATTTTCCCCCTCTGGTAACCTCCTCTCTCTGTTCTTTCTTTCTGGAATTTCTTTTTTTTTTTTTTTTTTAATATTTTTAATGTTTTATTTATTTTTGAAACAGGGAGAGACAGAGCATGAGCAGGGGAGGGGCAGAGAGAGAGAGAGAGACACACACAGAATCCAAAGCAGGCTCCGAGCCGTCAGCACAGAGCCCGATGTGGGGCTCAAACTCACAGATTGCAAGATCATGACCTGAGCTAAAGTCGGATGCTTAGCTGACTGAGCCACCCAGGTGCCTCCATTTTACTTTATTTTTAAGAGATATCCTTGACTACATGTTATATCCTTTTTAAGGACTTCCCCTTTTAAAATTGCTGATGTTTAATTTCTACAAATTCTTACTTGTACGTATAGTTGCCTTCATAAAACATTCTGTCCTTATTTTATCGGTGCAGTTGGTATCATTTCACATATACTTGAGGAGTCTAATTAGATTTTTTGTTCCTTTTCTCTTCCTTGACTTGCATCTATTTCCTCAAGTATAAAATGTTTGGTTTGGGGGCGCCCAAGAATAAATAAAGATTAAAAATTTTTTTAAATGTATTTGGTTTGATCTTTAATTTTTCTATTTTTTCCATCAGCTTCTTCAAATATATGCTTATACTTGCTGATGAATGATTTTTTTTTTTTAAATGAAGGCCTAGGTTACTTATTTGTAATGTGGATTGTTTACCTGATAGTGTCCTTCCTTCTTTCAAGGAGTTCTGTGTAATCAAATGCGTACGGTAGCCTACTCTATTTTGCTTTGTTGTGCTTCAGAAAATTGGTTAATAACAAACCCATGTTCTTCTGTTCCATACCACGTCGCACGTGGTGTGCAAGAAGCCCATCTCTTCGAGGCTAAACTTGTAATTTCTTTAGAGAACAATCTTTTAGTGAAGATCACAGAGCTGATTCTATATTAACAGGAATGGAAAGTGGTCGGTGTTATCACATACAGACATTCCTTTCACATCCCTCTTACGTATTTGCCCTCTTTCCTGTTTTGATCCCATATGCATACATTCCAACCAAGAATGTGTGGTTTTTCCAATGCTATACTAGAAAGATTGGCTCCCACCTCAGTTTTAAGTTTCCCCGTGTGTCGATTCTGGATGGTGGCTTCCTCCCCTTTGTTCTATGCATTAGTGTGCTGACATCTACTTTTTTCTTACAGAATTTGACGAGAAGATGTTACCTTCTAAGGATGATCTCTCATTACCCTTCATTTTCCTTACTGTTCTATGTTTATTTCCTTGTGTACATACTTTTAATGGGCTTTTGGAAGGTAGGCCAGTATATACATATACTCAGTTTACCATCTTGATCCGAAGTCAGTAAGTATTCCTTTTGGATTATATGTTAGTCATTTTTAAATAAAGGAAAAACATTACTCTTCGTTTCTTTCTTTCTCACACCCCTACTATGGACTGAATTATGTCCACTCAGAATTCATATTTTGAAGCCCTAATCCCCATTGTGACTATTATTTGGAGATAGAAGTTTTAGGAGGTAATTAAGGTTAAATAAGGTTATAAGGGTGATAACATGATAGTAATGGTGTCTTTACACACAAATACACCAAAGAAAGGTCACGTAAGCAAACCCCAAGAAGAAGGTAGCCATCTTCAAGTCAGGAAGAAAGCTCTCACTGGAAACTGCTCATGCTGTCACACAGATCTTGGGTTTCCAGTCTCCAGAGCTCCAGTCTTCCAGTCTCCAGAGAAATTTCTGTTGTGCAAGCCACTGAGTTTATAGTATTTTGTTATGGCAGCCTGAGCTAATGCATTCCCTAATCAGGTATTAAAAATCATCTTTTCCTTCCTTAGGGACCTCGATTAGCTCCATTGAGATTCCTTTATGCCTAGCTGACATTCTGGCAAAGACAAAGTAATGTAAGGACATATACTTCTGTTTTGCTTGCTAGCTTCCAGAACTTTCCCTCTTCGCGGACTCCCTAGCCTTTGTTACCACTCTTGTGGAATTGTTTGTATTCATCTAAGGCAAAGTTTTTAAAACTATTCACATCATATCAGAAAGTGCTTCAATTTTAGAATACTTGGAAATTTCATAGTTAAGCTTTTAACATCTTTCTTATCAAATCACATTTTTCCTTGCAAATATTACACATTCTCCTACTAGTCTAACATTTCACCCCAGGTTTAGCTTCTGAAAATGTCAATAAATGTGTCAGTAATTGGTTGTTTACTTAAGGTGTTTTAATGCACTCACGAAACTAAAATGTACTCTTTGGCAGGTGGGGAGTGCTGTACAATTTTTCTTTTAGCCAAAATGAGTAGCAATATTTAGGAATAATCAAATGAAATTCCCTTTGGGTAAAAAAAGAATCGTAAAATTTGAAGGGATAGGAATTCGGAGGTTTTGGCACCCACGTGCTTCACTTTGTTGGTCTGAAGACTGAGACTTAAAAATACTGTTATTAGAGACTTTGAGGAGTGTAATTAAGACTAGATTCCATAAGTGTCGTGTTTCAAGATCCCTCTTGGCTCTCAGCGAAGCTCTTAACAACTTCCCTCCACTATAGAAAGAAACATTGACTTGCATAATTTAAGGTAGGATACAATCTTTTTCGGGTTATCCGGATCCCATTATGGCCTCTCATCTTACGTATGTCCTATGGTCTCTTTCGATTGCCTGCCCTTCCTAGGTAGGCATTTGAGTTTGCAACTCTTAGCAGAGCAATGAGGTAGTCACTGGGCTGTGAGGTGACTGGTACGGTATGAGAGAGACCTGTGTTGTGTTGCTGGGGTTTGGAGGATTGTGGAGACGTCTGTGTGCACCTGTGATTCCGATCTGATCTTTTCACTTGCTGGCCTTTCAGCAATGGTTCCAAACCCTCACAATATTGTACTGACTGAGCATCAGCAGATATCTACACCATCCACTTCCCCATAGAAACTCAGAACCCTCCTCACATCGTGGGGAACATACCACCGGCTCCTTTTGTTTGTTATCCCCTAATAGCCCTGTTGGAAGAACCTTGGTTTCTAGTCGTGGCAACATCCAGTAGGTTTGGAAAGGACAAAGAGGATGATTCCTGAACTGACAAATTAGGTATCCAGTTAGAGGCCAAAAGAGAAGAATTAATAGCTTTAGAGATATGAAGTCTGTGCTTTTGGGGCCTGAACATCCTATGAAAATGTGAATGGGAAGAAGTATTTGCCTAGTAGTAAAGACTTAGACGAAAACATTTAACTAGAGGAAAAATCAGTTCCACTGTAAAGTCCGGTAACTTTGGAGGGGGATCTTTCCTCTCGTATGTAATCTCTTGTCCTGTACTATTCATTCCGTCCCCTTCCATCTCCCAAGCAGATCATTCTCTTTTCTCTTCTTATTTTCCTACTCCTTCCCCCTTAAGTTGATAAATATATATCCCCATTGCCCACTTCAACACATACCGCATTATCGTAGCCTCTTCACCTTAACTCCTCATTTTATGTAGCTCTTGCCTTAATTTTTTTTCAGCTTTAAATCAAAACGTTTTAATCACTAGTCAGTATTTTCTTTCCCCATTCTCTTACCACTTTTGCCCTTCTCAACCACTACAATTTTACTCTCATCCTTACAGACAGCAGGAACTAATTTCACTAAGGTCACCAGTGCCCATTCAATTGCAAAATCCAGTTGGCATTTCTCATTACTTTCTTACTTTTTGGAGGCACGTGACAATATTCTGGTTTATATACATATCAAATCAGGATTGAGATTATTTGTTTCCCTGTGTCTCCCTTACTTTTACCAGCACTTACTCAGATGTCTTGTGTAGTTTTGTTCTTGGTGTGCTGCTGCATTTAGGCCAAATCTGTCCAATTATCACCTTCACGTCCTATAGTAATTCTGAGCACTCCGTGTTCTGAATTACTGTATTTTTTTGCTTTCTCTGCAGTACGTCTTCACTAATGAGCTCGTAAAAATGGTTGAATCAGTTCCTCATTCAAAAGGAGTTCTGCCGTCTGCTGGATGGAGATGTTATGAGAAGGGAATTAAAGACCCCACTGTTGTAGAACCTTGGCCCTTCAAATTAATGGAATTATGGGAGGGTTCGAAAATTTCCACAGTCAGAAAAATTTGCTTTGAGGCAAACTCGGATTCTATTTTACTGGTCCTCCCATATTAATTTTTCTTTCTTACCTTCTCTTACATTCATCATTTCTCTGCCTCTCTTCTTTCTCAGTCTCTCTAACTTATACCCACACATCAGTTTCCTGTAAAACACGTCACTTACACATTCTTTCCTATCTTTTAGTGGATCTCTAGATACTACAACATGCTTCTTGAGTTATTACAGCCTAATAAATGTTACTCTTCCCAGCTCTCCCACAATTTTATCATCCCGAAAGATTTTAACTCCATTACCTTCTACTCCTTTTACCCCAGGACTTTTGCATTCTTGTCATCGTGCAGTTTTATTCCAGGTATATCGGAAGACACAAGAGGCATGGCAAGTTTTATGTAGGAACAGTAAATATTAATTTATATTTACCTTTGCCTACTGCTCTTTGTTCCTTTCTGGATTTTAATCTTTTCACCTTAGATCCTTTTCTCTCTGCCCCAAGAACAGTTTGGACATTTCCTGGTGACATACGTCTCAGTTACTGTCTGGAAATATATTCATTTTTACTTCATTTAGAAAAGATAATCCAGCTGCGTATGGAAGGCGAGGTTGAGAGTGTTTACTTTTAGCACTGCAAGAAACACATTCCAAGGGGGTGACATCAGCAAGATGTCAGAATTGGGGCTCTCCCAGGTGCCCACTGACTGTAGACTCAGCTTCAGCACAGTTTCACGCATACCCCTGCCCGGGGTAATAGACCCACAGACCTGACTCCTGGCTTTGGATGTAGAAGTGGCCCATGACTCACTCAGTTCTAGCTCCTCTTGGCCATTGTCTGGGAGTCCATGGAGGCAAACCCATTGAACTCGGTCCTACTGTACATTCTGAAATTGCTCTGTGACTGGACTCTCACCCCTCCCAGCCACGGTAGCAAGCAGTCCTGCTAGGCCAGGGACCCAGCGGGAGACACTCGCAGATACACCATTGGACATCCTGAAACGAACCTCTACTAGCCTCCAGGTCCTGCCAGCCACAGTCAGGGAGGGGTCCTTCCTGCCAGCGACCCGACGAGAGACATGCCCACTTGTGCCTCCAGAGCCTGGTCCACAGACTTTGATCCCAACTGTTGACGCTGAACAACCCTGAGACTGGATTCCCACTGTCGACAGATCTCGCGGGGGGCGGGGGGGGGGGGGTGCTGCCTTTAGATCCAACTGTAGACCCTAAAGCCGTTGTCCTAGCCAGACTCTACAGAGCAATGTCCAGAGACAGTCTTGTCCCACCAGGAACCAGACAAGATCCACACCTGTCCAAGTCTCTGTTAACAGGCCACCAACTGCAGATGCTGTTATGGGCCCAGCAACAGCCTTGTGTCCTGGCTCCAAACTTTTCTGCTCAGATCATCCACATTTTTTCTCTTTTCTCCATCTTTGTCTTCCATCTGCAACGTTGGAGGTACCTCTGCCGTTTCTGTATGATGTTTTTTCCCTTGCTTTTAGTCATAACAGTCCTGTCTCTTGGTGGGAGTGATTGATATATATATATATATATATATGTGTGTGTGTGTGTGTATTGATTTATATATATATATATATCAAATATATATATATATATATATATTTGTTTGTTTTTGGTTTTGTTTTGTTTTTTAACTGAAGACAAATCATTAGTTACACGTTTGAAGCCCCAGGTGATGTTATTTTCCTGCATGCAAAGATTTGTGAGTGGACACTGACGCCACATCAGCGTGGCCATCCAGAGTTTTCCATGCAGAGTCTAGTATGATAACTAGGATCCCTTTCCCTAGCTGGTCCCGAGCTTTCACTTTCGTCTCTCAGCAAAGGTAAACTGTTGCAGAAAACTTTACACAACTTTGCGGAAGACCTCAGCTTTGCTTTTAGCATCCTGCTGCTTGTAGCTTCAGAATTTGGTAAATTTCTTGAGGATAAAACCATATGTAGGCAACGACCAGTTTTCTACTTTGCCCTTCTTCCTGGGATTTCGTGCTGAGAAGCTTTCAATTTTCTCTCTAGTGGGTGATACTGACAGACTCTTTGCTTGTATCTTCGTTCCCCAGCAACAGCATCTGCCTGGTCAAAGACTGCATTTCTTGCCCTGAGCTCTTTTAATGACAAGGCCTCCTGGGAGTAAAAGCATCTACTGGCTTGTCAGCTGGCCTCTCGGTGTTTTTCCTCCCTTCAGAATCTTGACCCCGCTGGTCATTGCTTCTTCAGTAGTTCCTGATGCTTTTCAATAGACATGATTTGTATTTTCTATAACTTTTGTATTTTCTTCGTGTAGGCGTTGGTTGGCTTCCAGATACTTTATCCTTTTGTCTTGATTACTCGTTCAACAGTGAGGCACTGAGTGGCACAATCAATTTTGTTTATGGTTGCATTTTGCACAAGGCTACTAATATTACATAATGAACTTCAGAGATAAACCTAATGAATTTTAGAAGATAAATTAGCTACATTTTTCAATTCTGAGTCACAGCAGGCTGCTTCTATGGAATCAAAAAATATGGAAATTTTTGTCCTTAGATAGGTATAATCATAGTCATTTCTGGTTTTTTTTTTTAATCTATATTTATATATTCCAAGTGGAATGGAATGGACAAGAGGAAAATTATTTGATTGCAAATCATTGAAGTCGTTAACAAAGTTCCTGATTAAATTATGTGAGCTACTCTGTACACTTGAATATTTAATGATAACTTTCCAGCTCTTAAATTGCAGCATTATAAAATTTTGCATATTATGACACACATTAATATGGCTAACCTCCTAACCTATTTTAAATTATATATTTATATATATATTAAATGTGATATATAAATATATATATATTGATGTATATTAAATGTGAACTTTTTAAAAATGTATCTGGAGTGATTGTTGGATAGTTTTTAAAAAATTTCAAACTAAGAAAAAAATTAAGCCTTAGAAAAGGAATTGGTAGAAATGTACATTCCACTCAGTAAGTTGGGCCTTTTTAAATTGTTAATGGTCCTGTTTACAGAAGTGAGAATAGGAGAAAACTCCCTGAATAAGTCTGACTCTCTGGCTATATTTCCTTTAGTGCTAATGTTTTCTACTGGGTATGCGTAGCCTTCAATGTAGGCTTATGTATGAAAACTAAGTGAAAAATAAAAGTCGCTAACAATACACATTTTTTCTGCCCGCCAAGTAGCTTGTTTACTTTCTTTCTCTTTATTACTTGGTTATTTAGGTAATTAGTTACGGGAACCATTTGTTGCGATGTCCAGTACAAGGTTATCGACTTGTTGTTATGTGCCATTCGGTTGTCATGTCATTTTGATCAGTGAAATGTATATTCGTTTTTACTTGCTTTATTTTTAAGTTTTTATTTGGGGGCCGTTGACACACAATGTTACATTAGTTTCAGGTGTACCGGTATACAACATTCTACAAGTTTATACTTGTGCTCTGTTTACCGCAAGTGTGGCTACAATGTGTCTAGACACAGTGCGATTATATTATCGTCGGCCATATTCCTTACGCCGTGCCTTTGACTCCCATGGCTTTTTCATTCTGTAACTGGAGGCCTGTATCTCCCTCTCCCCTTCATCCGCTTTGCCCATCCCACCGCCCCCTCCCCTCTGGCAGCCATCAGTTTGTTGTCTGCATCTATAGGTCTGATTCTGCTTTTTGTTCATTCTTAAATGTAGCAGGTTCTGCCAGTGGTATGAAATGGAACCTGAGTTATTGCAAGAAATATGTCAGGCATTGAGAACAAGCCGCATGGGACCTGAACCAGTCCATAGGTTAGAGATACCAAGGGGACAAAGGTGAAGTTCATCTTCAGAGGTGCTTAGATAAAATAAATGCATAAGTAATTCAAAATCTAGATAATATCTCTAAAGCACATAGGATGTCCATATGCTCTCTGTTTGCCCCTCCTTTGTACAGGCCTATTTAGATATATAGTGAGTTAATCCATTTATATACTTTTAAAACTAAACCATGGATTGTGAATTGTTTTAATCTCTAAATATACTGAGACACAGAGTATGACGTTTTGTATTATAAAACTCCTAGTGTTATCCAAAGCAGAAAGACATTAACTTGAAACGGATCGAGCCAGGGTTCGAAAGAATTTTTATCTACCTTGTTCAGCTCAAGTACAGAAGAACTAAATATTACTTGGGCCACCAATAATTATAGGCCTGTCTTGCAATGGCCACGTGAGCTGATCTCTTCCCTGGTGTGCTATGCACACTTCTTTGCAGTTCAACATGATATGATTAACACACACACACACACACACACACACACACACACATATATATATATATATATATATATATATATATTTTTTTTTTTTTTTTTTTTTTTTTTTTTTTACTCAGGTTAGTATTATCTATTCAGGTTGAGATGGTCAGTATTCTATTTGGTGTATCTTGAAGAATGCACAATAGGAATCAACATACACATTTTTTATGAGCTCTTTTACTTGTATGAAGATATTACCAATGCAAATGCAGGTTAGTTCGATTTTCTTCTAATTTGCCATGAGGGGTCAACATCCCTGAAACATGAGAAATGTATGAAAGCCAGATTAAAAAGAGTTTGATACTCATAAATTTAAGAAAGCACTTATGCTGAATTCTCATCAGATTATAATAACAGAAGCGAGGATTGCCTTACAATTCACACCCAAAACAACTACCCACCAACTTAAGATCTTAGTTTTGCATAACTATGGTTGGGACTTCTATTTCCAGACCAAAGTGTGATGTGTTTTCAGTGAATACTTTTTGTTTACTGTAATTCATAGCTTTGAAATCTCTTGGACCTTTTGTCACATATCCTACTGAAAATAATGAGTTAAAAAGATGATACAAAGCCTGAAACAGTGGAAAACTAAAGTTATGCAATGCTTAGATGTTATGATAATTTTACCAAATGAATGTAATAATATCTTTTAGTCTCAGAGGCTCTTCCATTTCCTTCATACGGAGGCTCAGTGATTGACTTTCCAAGGGGTGAAGCAGAGATTTAGAATGTGTGGTCAAAGAAATGACTCACCAATTCAGTGGCTTCCTTCCCTATTGGTCAAATCTTTAGTTTACTTTGGGGATCAGAAACAATTTTATAGAATTGAAAAAGACTTTTATGGTTGTGTGAAAAATGAATTTTATTTCGTTAAAAAGTCTCCTAAATAGAATAGAAGAATACTGTGTATATAGTATAAGATATATATATATGGTATGAGAGATATTTGTCTTATATTTTTTACCCTAAATTCAGGTGGAAGGTTTTGGATTGGATATGTGAAGATGCCCCGTAATGGTCAAATGTATGTAAGTCAGACTTTGAAAGAATAGTCCTGGTTTCCCGTAGCCTGCCTATTATCATTAAAAGATATTAGGAATTTCCATATTTGATCATCTTAACTATGTATCTAAGTTCCATATTTTCTTGATGCCCCAAAGGAGATTTGACCAACACTGATGCAGGATATAGGTTTAGAGGAATATGTTCCAGAGATTGTTTTCAGCTGACTCTGACATTCAGTCTGTATGTCCTGTGGCTGGAAAAGTATTCTCAACAGATTCTTCAATCATAACACCAGGGATAATATCCTGTCTTTGTCAAATCATCAGTTGTTACTTTGAAAGATTAGCTAGCCATTAGAAAGGAGCATCTAAAAATAATGATCTTTGGTAGCCATATTTTATAAATCCGTGTTTTGGTGGGGACTTTTAAATAACAATTCCTAGAAGTGCAGTAGCCTCTCAGATCATCTGTATCATGCCATCCAATATCTTCAACAGATGGCTGTTCACAAATTCAGCCTCTGCTTGAACATGTCGACTTAAAGGGTGCTAATTCCTCAGGCAGCGTGTTTTACTGTTGGACAGATCTACTTGGAGAACCTAAAAGGAGCTGAGAACTGTGGAACAAGGTACATTTTTTTTTATCTGAGCTGAACATAAAATCTGCCTTCTTAAACTGGTAGGGAAACTGTAAGAAGTCCTCCCTGGTCGGGGACCTCTGTGAGCTGGAGTACTATTTTCTCAAGTCGAAAGAATCCAAACAGACCGTGCACACTAAACTACTGACAGATGTCCAAAAGCCTGCCGATTATGAGTTTATTTCTTTCAGTCCTGTTAACCTACATCTCTCTCTCTTAGGAAAATGAAATCGCAAAGAGTGCTGTCTGTAAGGACGAAGAGAGGAAAGCAATCTGATGGTTTCTCCTTTTTCTAAGTTGTTGTATAGTTTAAATGTACGCCTATGGTTTTGTGCCGAGAAATTTTACAGTCTGCCCCCAAAGAGCTTAATTATAATGTTCACCAGTATGGGTATGAGAATGACTGACTGCAACAGCTATATATTTTACTTGCATGAACTTCTGCTTGTTTAGAATGAACCCTATGACTCGTTCTCATTATAAAAATTTAATAGACATCTAATTAGATGCATTATTTAATGAGATTGATTGTGTGACTTAATCTGTAGAAAAGTGAATATCCAAGGATAAAGCATTACACTGCTAATGGCAAAAAAAGAGAGCTGACTTTATAGGTAATTATGATGCCGTCAGAAGAGGCCTTGACCTGTGAATTTAGTCACAAGCATTTATTTTTTCTGACCGAAACCTGAGGCTCTATCGATAGGCTGTGAAAAACAAATTTTATCAATTGAATCACACCCGCTAATTGGTTGAATAAACCTATCACGTCATTTCTTTGGGAATCCCACAGATGAAACAAAGTATCAGTTGAAAAGCTAATCATTTAGTAAGTTCAGTAATTGGAGTCTTTGCTGTGCCCAATGGAAAGACGGATTATTAATGCATGGATCACCTGTGTTGGCTGTGTGGCGGGCCTACCCTTCTCGTCAGTAATGGTCGTTGGCTTTATATTCATTAGTTCAATCAAGGTAGTAAAATAAAACTAAGTAATAATTAATAACCATTCTTTCAAGACATTTAGTTGATAAATCCCAACTGCTTATTTGTAGGCCAGGTGCTGTGCTAAGCGTGGGGGTAACGTGTTGAAAATCAGTCACGGTTTCTCTTCTCTTGGAGTTGACATTCTTGTGGAGGATCCAGACTTCACATATTCACGGGGGTCACTCACATGTTTGTAAAGTTGTACCCGTTGAGTGCCACGAAGGATAGTTACATGGGGCGGTGGAGCCTGTTCTTGGGGAAAGCTGGTGAAATTGCTTCCGTTCTGTGCCAGTTCTGGAAGTCTGTGGAATCGGTTATGCCGACAATGCCCGGTTTCCTTGGGTTCACGTCAGTTTCTGCAAGGATCGTCCTTTTTTGGCATGCTGAGTGTAGGGAATTTCTTTCATTAATCTTCTCCCCACCTTTATGGATCAACACGACAAATATTTACTGAGTAAATACTACATTCGGTGCAGAATTCTGCATACTATAGGAAGGGTAAGAATAAGTAAGATATGGCCGTTACCTTTGCAAAGCTCATAATCTCATGGGAGAAAGACAGCCTTGCACATAGGCTGACACATGCAGAATGTGAAACATGTTATGTCTTTTCAACTATTCCATGATTGCTTAGAAAAGTGTGTGGAACATAATATGCACTCAGCTAATAGTTTTTATTATTATTGGTGTTATTGTTGTCACTGCACTAGACAGAGTAAGAATTCGTACTGGAAAGTTACCTCAGGTGCACGTTACAGGGAGATTTGTGCGATGGTCAGAATCTACCACTTCTCACCACAGTGGACCCACCAACCCTGCCTTCTCTGTCCTTATTCATCCGTAATCCCTTACCTGGCCTGTCACAATAGTTTCCTTGCCGTTCTCCCTGTCTCTTCTTTTGCACTCCTCCATTTTCATAACATAGAATTATCTTTGCAATGTAAGAGAAATCATGGGGCGCCTGGGTGGCTCAGTCGGTTAGGCATCTGACTTTGGCTCAGGTCATGGACCCGCGGTTCGTGAGTTCGAGCCCCACGCCGGGCTCTGGGCTGACGGCTCAGGGCCTGGAGCCTGCTTTGGATTCTGTATCTCCTTGTGTCTCTCTGCCCTTCCACCATTTGTGCGCTCTGTCTCTCTTTCTGTTTCTCTCTCAAAAGTAAATAAACATTAAAAAAATTTTTTTAAATAAATAAAATGTAAGAGAAATCATTGATGCCTCCGCTAAAAATCACAAGTGGCTTCCTATTTCAATCCAACTAAAAGCCAAAAAAGCCTTACCTTGGCATAAAACTCCCTGCAAATCTGTGTCTCCAATATTTCTTTGACCTCATCTTTTACCGCTCTCCTCTTCACTGTTCTTTCCCCACTTGCAAAGACTCCATTGGTAGTCTTTTTTTTTTTTTAATGTTTATTCATTTTTGAGAGACAGAGACAGAGCGTGAGCAGGGGAGGGGCACAGAGACGGGGAGACACAGAATCCAAAGCAGACTCCAGGCTCTGAGCTTTCAGCATAGAGCCCGACGCGGGGCTTGAACTCAAGAACCATGAGATCATGACCTGAGGCAAAGTGGCACCCAGGCACCCCTCCACTGCTATTCCTTAAACACAGCACATGTGTTCTCATCTCAAGACTTCTGCCCTTGCTATCCCACACTCTCTGGAACACTCCTTTCCTAAATATCAGCATAGGCAACTCCCTTATTTCTCTTAGGTCTCTGTGATCTCTTAGGTCTCTTATTTCTCTTAGATCTCCTTACAGAGAGTCTTTCAATGATGATCCTATCTCAAATAGTATCCTAGTTTACCTGTCTTAAGTTTTCAACACTTATCACTACCTAAAAATAATGTAACTCAATGCATTTTTAAAAACTTTTCCCACTCGAGCCTGTCAACGCTATGACAAAAAACATCACTATCTCATGCATTGCTATATTCACAGCTATCCAACAGTGCCCGGTTATTGAATTTTCAATACATATTGGTTGAATTAATACTTTAACGAATTGTCTCAATTGTATAAACTCAAGCTTAAGGAATGGTATAGTTCTACTCTAATCCCAAACCAAATTGATGTGTTGGTCCTATGTCACCCCTCCAAAAATGGGTAATAATCACTTCATCAGGCAGTCTGTTTTTATTAGTATAATTTTGGCTAGATTGTTGTTCCTTTCTGTAATTTCTTGGTTGTTTCCTGTGTCTACATTACGTGGTTACGTGATACTAGAAATACTAGATTGTACATTCCTGTGAGGAAGCAACTGTATCTTCTTATTCTGTAATAATCTCCAGCCATCCTGTGTGTACAAAAAACAAGCTCATAAATGGAGTTTTCCAACATCCATTTATTTTATTTCTTTAAAGTTTATTTATGAATGGAGAGAGAGAGTGAGCGAGCAGGGGAGGGGCAGAGAGAGGAGAGAGAGAATCCCAAGCAGGCTCTGCGCTGTCAGCATAGAGCCCAACGTGGGCGTGATCCCACCCATGAGATCATGACGTGAGCCAAAATCAAGAGTCAGACACTTAACCGTCTGAGCCACCCAGGTGCCCCCAACATCCGTTTAAAGGAAGTCAATATGCCTTAGTCTCAAATTTGTATTTCTCAAATTATCTATACTGTTGGAACAGTTTTTTGCCTAATCTAATATGGATTAACACTTCTGTAAAATCCAATCAAGTGCATTAATATGAAAATCATATGGAAACACAAAGCAATGATCCAAGCCTAATTTTAAAATTATCATTTGACTTCTCTTAAAAACTGAGAACAAACTGAGGGTTGATGGGGGGGGGGGGGAGGGGAGGGTGGGTGATGGGTATTGAGGAGGGCACCTTTTGGGATGAGCACTGGGTGTTGTATGGAAACCAATTTGACAATAAATTTCATATATTGAAAAAAAATTATTATTTGACTTAAGAGACGTAACTTTGTTGAGAATGTTTTTGAAGACTTCCTCTCAATTTCTGTACTCCTCACAGATTGGAATCAAACACTTGCTATACTAGCATTGATATCCAGAGCTCATTTGGAGTTGAACTGCTTTAGATATTAATCTTTTTTTTAAAGGATGCTATTTTTTTTAACTTTAGTTATTTTGAGAGAGAGGGGGAGATATTTTTTTTAACTTTAGTTATTTTGAGAGAGAGAGGGAGAGAGAGCGAGAAAGAGAGAGGGAGGGAGAGAGAGAGCATGAACAGGGGAGGGGCAGAGAAATAGGGAGAGAGAGAGAAATCCCAAGTAGGCTCCATGCCGCCAGCCCAGAGCCCGACATGGGGCTCAAACCCGCAAACCAGGAGTTCATGACCTGACCGAAAATCAAGAGTCAGACACTTAACCGACTGAGCCACCCAGGTGCCCCTAGATATTAATCTTTATCACAGCTATGCATGTAAGTATTTATATTCCAGCTTTTAAAAAAGTATAAATTACCCCTCAGGGGTAAAGTAATTTAGTGAAGACATTCAGTTAGTCAGAAAATGGCCTCTGATTTTTAAATCAGACTGGTTTGTTTGTACTGCATGAGTATTTTCTTTCTTCACCCCTATTATATAATATTGTTCAAAATAATGCTTCCAAAATGCAGGGCACTATGTTAAGCTCTGTGGGTGTCTGGGTGTTCACACAGGCATTCTTCGAAGCTTTTCATTCAATACTTATAACAACCTCGTGTGGTCGGGTCTATAATTATTTCCTGCTTTGGCCAGGAAGGATACTGAAACACAGGCGGATTGATCAGTTTACCCAAAGTTAAATAGAGAGGGTTAGGGGTTTTGAAAAGAGCATCTTGCCTTTGGAGCCTAAACCAGTCTCAACTCTCATGGTGTGCTGTCTCCCACTAGAGAAACCACCCTACTTCCTGTCCTAGCTTCCTGACACGTAGTCTTTTTTTTTAATTTCTTTTAATGTTTTTATTTATTTTTGAGACAGAGAGAGACAGAGCGTGAGCAGGGGAGGGGCAGAGAGAGAGGGAGACACAGAATCCCAAGCAGGCTCCAGGCTCCGAGCTGTCAGCACAGGGCCCAACGCGGGGCTCGAACTCACCGAGTGTGAGATCATGACCTGAGCTGAAGTCGGACGCTCAACCGACTGAGCCACCCAGGCGCCCCCCGACACGTAGTCTTGATTTTACCCCTACTGCTTGTTAGGAATATTTTATCCCTTTCCTCTTACCTGTTCAACCTCCCTCTGTACACAGGATCCTTCCCATCAGCATTTCGATATGTAGAGGTGTTTTACAACTTTAAGAAGTTATTATTTGACCAATCATCTGTACCTGCCCACCCCTGAAATCCCGAAAGAGTTGCTCCCATTTTCTGTGATCACGCCTGCAATTTTCCCTTCACCCCCTCAGATGGGGCTGCTTGCGCACCACTCCACCAAAACTTGATTCGCCCAGGTCACCAATGAACTCCACAATTCAGAATTGAATGCATTCTTCAGTTGAAGGCATTCCCCTTCTCTTACTTTGGGTTTCGTGAAACCGTGCTCCTCTGATTTTCTCCTTACCTGGGTGACTTTTTTTCTCCTCTGTGTCCCTTCACTTCCCCTGACTCAGCCTGAAAGTCAGAAGTCCTATGGGATATGTCCTGAGCTCTCACCTTTTCTCTGTCTAAATGCTCTTCGTAGATCATCTTAAATTCTTCCCTGGCTTCAACTGCAAACTAAAAGCCATTGGCTCAAAATTTATATCTGAATCCCTCATCTCTCCTCAGGTCTTCAAATTTGAATATTTTTATCGTACTAATCAATTTTTTAAAATTTTCTGCATATTATGACCTTTTGACATCTTAAAAATCTTGTCGGCTGAGTAGAGATGGCCCCTCCTGGGCTAGCCAATTCTTAGAGGTAGCAGAGGTGAGGCACAAAACCAACCGATCCTGAGGCTGTGGCCCCACCCACCTCCTTACCTACCTCTCATACATCAGCCAAATCTATGCTGTTTATTGTGCCCTGCCTTGCCTTTTCCATGGAAATCTCAGTAAAGGCTCTGGCCTCGACTTTCCCCTGGCTCCTGTCTCCCGCCACCTGATCAAAATCTGGTGCTTCCTCTATGGCCCTAAGTGGCATGCAGTGACCCCTTCTCTGGGGCGATGTGAAAATTGAAGCATGTTATTCCATTACCCACAATTAAGAAACTTTAATCTTTGCTTAGCTTCTTTTCCCCATCTGTCGCTCACCATTCAGTCCATCTCCAGCAGGTCAGTTTCCAAACCATCTTAAATACGTTGCTTCTCTGTCATTTCTGTGAATATCAGCACAGTCCAGGCCACGGTCATTGGTGTAGTGGTCTCTTAACTGGTTTTCCTGTTTCCACGCTTAATCCTATCATTCCAACCTATCTTGCACCCAATAGTCACATAATCTATTTATTTCAAATAAGGTTCATATTTTATCTGGGTTTCCCTGGGACAGATGCAGTTTTCATCTATTATCTCCGATAATGGTGAATAGTTCTCCTTCCTTTCCATGAAGTGAGACAGTCTATTTATCTTCACCCTACAATATTCCTTAAAGTTATATATTGAGCTATGACACAGTTATGGGTTCCAGAATTTTTTCCCTTGTGTTAAAAAAATTTAAAAAAAAATACAGAGAAAACATATTCAACAAGCTTTCAGACATTGGGAAGCAGGCAGTTAAAGAGAATAATCACTGAGAAAAGGAAAACCAATGAGGGAAGTCCTATGATCACCCAGGATTTCTCCCTGGAGGCACTTTGAGGGCTATGGGTATCTTGTCATTGGTGTCATATTGAGTTTAGGATGCAGAGTTCAGAAAGGTTCAACAACTGGAATTTGTGGGGAAGAGTAATAAATGAGAGCTATGCACAAAAAGGGGTTCTGAAATCTACATAGACATTTCCATGAATCTTCAACTGAATTTTTGTTTTTTTATTTTTTTCATGCTTATTATTTATTTTTGAGAGAGAGAGCACGCGAGCAAAAGAGAGAGAGTGCATGCAAGCAGGGAGCGGCAGAGAGAGTGAGGGAAACACAGAATCCGAAGCAGGCTCCAGGCTCCGAGCTGTCAGCACAGAGCCCAGTGTGGGGCTCAAACTCAAGGACTGCGCGATCACGACCTGAGCCGAAGTCGAACGCTTAACCGACTGAGCCACCCAGGTGCCCCTTCGAGTGAATATTTAAAGCCAAACTTTTTTTTTTAATGTTTATTTATGGTTGACAGAGACAGAGAGACAGAGCATGAGTGGGGGAAGGGCAGAGAGAGAGGGAGACGTAGAATCTGAAACAGGCTCCAGGCTCTGAGCTGTCAGCACAGAGCCCGATTTGGGTGGGGCTCGAACTCACAGACCGCAAGATCATGACTGAGCCACCCAGGCGCCCCATAAAGCCAAACATTTAGAGAGAGTTCCCATGAGGCCAGACAGAAGAGAACTGCCAGGAAGCCATATGCTGAACAATTCCCAGAACTCACGCAGGTCTAAGATTTACAACAGCTGGGATGGAAAGAACTCCTTCAGCACCTAGGGCATTCAGTAAAGACACTAGAATGGTTTGGCCTCTGGAATAGACCTAAAATAGCCTCGCAGTAAAAGATACTTTTGACCCACTATAACAATACTTAAAATAAGCCTGAAAAATATTAGGCTCTTGGAGAAGTACTTGAAAAAAAACAACTTTCTGTGAAGGAATAAAGTAGAATCCAGACAGCCCATAATATAACATTACAGGGTCCAGCAACCAATCGAAATTTAGTGAATACGTAGTAAAGCAGGAACATGTAACATAAAACCAAGAGAAAAACCACACAAAAGAAACAGACACAGAAATAACAGAAATTATGAAATAAGTAGACAAAGACTTTAATATAACTTATAAATGTGATCAAGGATTTTAAGGCAATATTGAACATACTAAGGAAAAACTTACAAATAGAAAAAAAAACAATCAAATGGAATGGTGAGAGATGAAAAATTAAAAAAAAAAGACTGGATGGGCTTATAAGCAGATTCAAAACTGAATGAAAGATCAGGAAACTTGAATGTACAGCAAAAGAAACTGTCCCAACTAAAGGAAAGAGGGAAAAAAACAGCTAAAAAACAGGAATGTCTTAGAAACTTTTTTTTCTGAGGAGCCTCAGGAAACATGATGTCTAAATGCAATATCTTGTTGAAATGGGATCCTGGAACAGAAAAAAGACACTAGGTATAAAAACTAAGAACATGTGAATAATGTATGGACTTTAGTAGAAAGACATCTTTATTGTTGCCTTGTGACAAATGTAGCCTAAGACGTTAACAGTACAAGAAGTGAATGATATCAGCAAGGTATTGGTATAGGAATTTCTCTCCCCTGTCCCTTGCAGAAACCTCAATCTGAGCAGCTATCTATGCATAAAAGTACTGTTACAAAAGCTAAGGGTTTCAGGTAATCCCCTGAATCCCCCAGGGTGAGGGATTACAGCCCCTGGGTGAAGCACAGAAAAAAAAAAAGATACCTTGAGGAGGGTAAGAAAGATACATTCACATTACCCCTGTCCCCTTTCCCCCAAGCCCGGGCAGCCCAGCATGGAGACACCTTCCCCTTGGGCGAAAGCAAGTGAAGTGAGCACAGGACTTACTGAAGAATCCAGGGCAGCCCCTCCCTGGAACCGGGCCGTTCCCATAGCCCCAGGTAGTGCCCATAAGGCCCTTGACTTACCCTGGCACGGGTTGGCTCCTCTGGCTCCATAATCTCCCACGGTGGGAGGCTCTCACCCTTGGGCAGGCACCCAAGGCCATTGGCCGCTCCCGTAGCCTCAGCTACCAGGGTGCTCACCAGCTTCCAAGAACCCAGGCTCCAGGTGGGTCTGTGAACTCAGTGAGCCCAAGAGCCCAGCCTGCCACAGCCCCAAGCCGGATGCTGTGGCCTCAGGCTCCCTGCCTGTCCCAGAGCCAGACCAGCCCTGCAATCCCAAACTCCAGGGGGGCTCCCATGAAACTGGGCATAGGCCCGCCCCAGCACCAGCTGCCCCTCAAGGCCTCAGGGATCAGATGGGCTTCTGAGTTTTTAGGGTTCAGGCAAGCTCCCCACAGACCCAGCCTCCAGGACCTACACTTCTTGATTTGAAACTTGCATTACACGGATACAGTAATCAAAACTGTATGATACTGGCATAGAAACACAAACTAATGGAACAGAATTGAAAGCCTAGAAATAAACCCAAAGCATACATGGTCACCTAGTATTTGGCAAGGAAACCAAGAGTGCTCAGTGGGTAAAGGATACTCCCATCGATAAGTGATGCTGGGCAAATTGGATATTCACATGCAAAAGAATGGAATTAGTCCCCAGTCTTGTACCACCCACCAAAATCAACTCAAAATTGATTAAAAACTTAAAGATAAGACCAGAATCTATAGATCTCGTAAAGGAACTAGGGGAAGAACTTCCAAGACATCGGTCTTGGCAGTGGTTGTCTGGATAGGACACCAAAAGTACAAGCAACAAAGGCAAAATAAATGGGACGGCATCTATGTAAAACAGCTCTGCATAGCAACAGAAGCAATGAAATGAAAAGATAACCTGTAGAATGGTAGAATATATAAGGAAGTCATAAAACTCAATAGGAAATAAAACCCCAAATAATGCATTTAAAAAATGGGCAGGGGAAATTTTTCCAAGGAAGACATACAAATGGTTAACAGATACATGAAAAGATGCTACGTAAAACATGCTCAACTTCACTGATCGTTGGAAAATGCAAATCAGAATCACGATGAGATCTCACCTCACACTTGTTAGAATGGCTGCTATCAAAAAGTTGAGGTAATGGGGCACCTGGCTGGCTCAGTCAGTTGAGCCTCTGACTCTGGATTTTGGCTCAGATCATGATCTCTCAGTTTGTGAGTTTGAGCCCTGTGTCTGGCTCTGTGCTCGCAGCATGGAGCCTGCTTGGGATTCTCTCTCTCTCTGCCCCTCCCCTGCTCATGCGCTCTCTCGCTCGCTCACTCTCTCTCTCAAAACAAAACAAGACAAAAAGATGAGAGGAGGAATGCTGGCGAGGGTATAGAAAGCAGGGAACCCTTGTACATTGTTAATGGGAACGTAAATTGGTGAAGCCACTATGGAAAAACAGTATGGACGTTCCTCAAAGAATTAGAAATACCATATGATCCAGCAATCTCACTATGGGGTATATATCTGAAGGAGATGAAATGACTACCTTGAAGAGATACCTGCACCTTCATGTTCTTTGCAGCATTACAGTAATAATAATAATGCAATAATAATAATAATAATTTACAATAGCCAAGACATGTAAACAATTTATGTGTCCATTAGATGAATGGATAATTTATATATATATATACACACGCACACACACACATACATACACACAAGAAAATAATTCAGACAGAGAAAGACAAATACTGTGTGTTCTCACTTGTATGCAGGATCTAAAATAACTGAAACTCTTAGTAATCAAATAGAATGGTGGTTAGCAGGGGCTGAGCAGTGGAGGAAATGGGGACATGTTGGTTAAACGGTGTAAACTTGCATATTTGTAAGGTAAAGAATTTCTTAGCGGGGCGCTTGGGTGGCTCAGTCGGTTACATGTCCGACTTCGGCTCAGGTCATGATCTCGCGGTCTGTGGGTTCGAGCCCCGCGTCGGGCTCTGTGCTGACAGCTCGGAGCCTGGAGCCTGTTTCGGATTCTGTGTCTCCCTCTCTCTCTGACCCTCCCCTGTTCGTGCTGTGTCTCTCTCTGTCTCAAAAATAAATAAACGTTAAAAAATTAAAAAAAAAAAAAAAAAAGAATTTCTTAGGATCTATTGTCCATCATGGTGACTATAGGTAACAGTACTGTATTATGTAATTGAAAGTTGCTATGAGAGGGGCGCCTGGGTGGCTCAGTCAGTGAAGCATCCGACTTTGGCTCAGGTCATGATCTTGCTATCCTTGAGTTCGAGCCCCGCGTTGGGCTCTGTGCTGACAGCTCGGAGCCTGGAGTCTGTTTCAGATTCTGGGTCTCCCTCTCTCTCTGACCCTCCCCCGTTCATGCTCTGTCTCTCTCTGTCTCAAAAATAAATAAATATTAAAAAAATTAAAAAAAAAAAGAAAGTTGCTATGAGACTAGACCTTAGATGGTATCAGCACCCCCCAAAAAAAGTGGTAATTATGTGAAGTGATGGAGCTGTTAACTAAGCTTATTGTGGTAATTAATTTGCAATATACACAGGAATCAAATCATCACACTGTACACCTTAAACTTACATATGTTATATGTCAATTACTTCTCAATAAAGCTGGTAAAAATGTGTAAGAACAGTAGGAGAAATTTGTTGTGGGGTATTTCAGAACTTTCTGTACTCACAACTTTTTTGTAAATATCGGTGTGTTCTAAAATGTAAGAGTTTGTTAAAGAACCAAAGTAATTTGCCATATAGGTTAAAGGAAAAGTCATGTAATAATCTCAATATGTCAGGAAAATCATTCATCAAAATTGAACATGCATTCATGATAAAAAATCTAAGCAAAGTAGAAATATGAAGGGACCTCATTATCTAAGATTAAGTGTATGCACAATAAAACCTACAGCTGACAATATTTAATGGTGAAAATTTAACAACCTTCCTCATGAGATCAATAAAAAGGAAAACCACCTCCACCGTTTTATTTAGCATTCTGTTGAAGATCCTAGCAGTTTTAATATGCAAGTCAAAGAAAGAAAAACATACATAATGAAATAAACAAAACTGCCTTTATCTGTAGAGGACGTGAATGTTTATGTAGAAAATGTTCAGGTTATCTTTTAAAAGCCTGTGAAAACTGATGATTTCATTTAGCAGGCATTTACTAGAAAGTCTATATACAAATTTTTATGGTATCTTTTTGCAGTATCAGAACAAACCATTAGATAATGAAAGAAAAATGCATTAATAATATGACAAATATAAAATGATTAGGGATAAATTTAACCAATTAAGTATAAGACCTATACTCTGAAAAGTACAAAATAGTGCTGACAGAAAAATTTTAAAGTATACAAATAAAAAAGTCTACCATGGGGGCGCCTGGGTGGCTCAGTCGGTTAAGCGGCCGACTTTGGCTCAGGTCAGGATCTCGCGGTCCGTGAGTTCGAGCCCCGCGTCGGGCTCTGGGCTGATGGCTCAGAGCCCGGAGCCTGCTTCCGATTCTGTGTCTCCCTCTCTCTCTGACCCTCCCCCGTTCATGCTCTGTCTCTCTCTGTCTCAAAAATAAATAAACGTTAAAAAAAAAAATTAAAAAAAAAAAAGTCTACCATGTGCATGGATTAGAAGACTTCAGTACATTTAAGAAGTCATTTCTTCCCCAATTTTTCTGCATATTCAGTGAAATCTCTGTCCTAATTCCGTCAGGTTTCCTGGTAGAAATAGTCAAACTGATTCCAAAATTAATATGGAAATGAAAAAGACGTAGGATATATTAAAAAAAATTTGGAAAACAAAACACATTTAGAAGACTACTTCAGTTCTTACTATAAAGCTATAGTAATTGTGGTAGAATGATACTGACATAAGGGTTTAACACATGGATAAATGGAGCAGTAACAGACCTATACTTAATCAGTCATTTGATTCTGGCAAATGTTCCAGAACTCTTCAATGGAAAAAGAAAATTGTTTGTTAACAAATGGTTCTATAACAACTCACTGTCCATTTTCAAAAAATGTGGGCCTCGGCTCCCAGTTACAATATATAAGAACTAAGTTGAGATAGGTTCTAAACCTAAATATAGAACCTTACCCTATAAAGCTCCTAGAAGAAAACTTTAGAGAATATTTTGGAAACTTAATTGCAGGCAGAATTGTCTTGTTCAAGACAGAATAATATGATAAATTAGGCTTCATTAAAATTAAAGTATTCAGCTCTTCACAAGACAAGACAAATGAATAGGCAACATACAGCAACGATGATTATATATGGCAGCACGAATTATCTGAAAAAGACCTGCTGTGTAGGCTATGCTGAAACACAACTCACAACAAAAATGACAAGCCAGTTAAAATGGACAAAATATTTAAACTGAGACATCCCCAAAAGGTAAATGGCCAATGACCACATGAAAGTATGCTCAACATCGTTAGTGATCAAGCAAATGAAGATTAAAACCATAATGAATTAACACTACACACCAACAAGAATGGTAAAGATGAAGACATTACTCATTTCCAAGTGCGACAAGGCCATAAAGCACCCGAAACTCAAGTATCTTGCTGGTGGTAGTGTAACGTGACTATGACCACTTTGGAAAGCACGTTGGCTTTCTTAGGGAGTTAAATACGCATTTGCCTTACGATCGAGCCATCCTACTCCCAGACAGGATGAAGACCCATATCCATTCAAAGACCTGTATGTTCATGATGATGGTAGTTTTATTCCTATTGGCCTCCAGCCGGAAGCAATGCAAATGTAGAATAAACGGGAGAAATGTATAAATGAACTGTGAGGGAGTCATATAATGGGATACATTCAGTAATGAACAAAAACTAATGACACACAGTACCATGGATGAATCTCAAAAAAATGGTTTGGGAGTGAAAGAGAACAGAACACCAACTGAGTCCCTTTAAGTAAAGCCTAGAACTTGCAAAACTAACCCATGGTGACAGCCTGGTGAAGGTAGCCCGGAGTGAGGTTTGGGGTGTTGCTAAAGTATGCCAGCTGATTTCTGCTGCAGATCTTACCCTAAAGCATTTACTTCTGCCGTGCATGCCAGGCACGCTCCGTCATTGTTTTCCTCGGCTAACTCCTACTCATTCCTCCTTTCAAACACATTATCTCATTGAAATCTTCCCTGATACCCCTTCCCCCTCTGCCCAGTATAAATTCGGTCCTCTTGTTTATCTTTCTCTAAACCTGTAAAATTTCAGTTCTCCTTTTTTCCACATTTGACTATGTGTTTATTGCATTTATTTTACCTTTAATGCATAGTTCAGTTTCTGGCAGCTTTTCCCCCATGTTTTTATATTACGAAGGAATTAATGAGTAAATAAAAATCCTCAGCGCTTAACAACTCGATGAGAATGCATGCAAAATTTTTGGTGTATGTCCGTTTTTATGGTGAAATGATTCATAGCTTTTGTCCCATATTTAGCAGAGTGCCAAGACCCAGAACCGATAACAGATAACAATGGCTTTGGAAGTTATCAGACTTCCTTTTCTCTCTGGTTGTTGTTAGTTTTTAATATGCTGTGCAGTATAATAAGAAATATATTTGGTCTTTGTCCTGCTTAATGGAATGAAGCTCCTCAAACCTTTGGGATTTCCAGAGTGATAGTTGTGTCTTTTGTCACTCATAGGAGTCCCTTTGAAGCTTATGCTAATTAGGTGATTTAGGATGTTGTCCTCAAATAGCCTCAAGAGGGGCCTGGTTATCAGAAGGACCAGTTGATTAGAGGGGTGGAACTTTCTGCCTCACTCTGGGAAGGGAAGGTGACAGGCTACAGATGAAGCTCTTCAAAAACTCTTTAAACACGATTTGAGGAGCTTTTATGTTGGTGAGTGCATCCACTTGTCCAAAGGGCGGTGCATCCCAGTTCCTTGGGGACAAAATCTCCTGGGCTCCTGAGACTTCTGGACCTTCATCTAGCTGTTCATGTGTATCCTTTATAATAAACTGACGAGCCTTATTAAATGTTTCTCCGAATTTTGGTAGCCGCTCTGGCAAATGAATCAAACCTGAGACGGTAACAAGGTGGATTTCAGATTGGTTTCTGAAAGGGGGGCGTGGTGTAATCTAGTAGCACTGAGCCCCCTGGGATATGACACTAACTCTAGGTAACAGTGTCAGAACTGAGTTGAACTATAAGATACCTAGCTGGTGTCACGGAATCTCTTGGTGGTGTTGGAAAAAAACACACACGGGATCCTCCAACAAATAATAGGGATCCGTTGCAGCGTGCTGGGGCTGGAGATAAAATAATGAACGGAAAGGAACCCCTACCCTCACAGAGCCCATGTTTAGCGCTATATACTTAACATCTACGCCCCCCCCCCGCCAATCATTATAGTATATTTGGAAAACAAAAGGAGGTACCTTTGTTCATCTCCACCATTTTCTTTCCCCCCACACAAACCATATTTTTTTCTTTTTTTAAAATTTTGTTTTAAGGTTTATTTATTTGAGAGAGAGACAGACAGACAGACAGAGAGTACAAGGGGGGAAGGGGCAGAGAGGGAAAGAGACAGAATCCCAAGCAGGCACTGCGCTGTCAGCAGAGAGCCTGATGTGGGGCTGGAACTCACGAACCATGAGATCGTGCATGACCTGAGCCGAAATCCAGATGAAGAGTTGGAAGTTCAATGGACCGAGCCACCCAGGTGCCCCGATATATTTTTTCTTTTAAGTGCTATCAGATTGGCTTTGTTTTTTTTGTATTAGAAAAATAGGAATTTACCAATTGATGATTTGGGGGGGAAATTTTTTTTAAGTTTAATTATTTATTTTGAGAGAGAGAGAGAGAGCAGGGGAGGGGCAGAGAGAGAGGGAGACAGAATACCAAGCAGGCTCCATAGCATCAACACAGGGTCCAGCACAGGGCTTGAAACCACAAACAGTGAGATCATGACCTGAGCCAAAACCAAGACTAGGTGTTCAACTGACTGAGCCACCCAGGCGTCCCAAGGGGGAAAATTTCTTTAAGCTGAGGAATCAACATGTGTGGAGCACATTGAAGGAAAAAAGCAAACACACCCTGAATCCTTCCCTGATGGTTGGATATGAAATACTTCTGGAAATATTATTCTGAGATAGGAGCAAAATGTATTTAAGACTGTGTGCTTCACATTAAGATAGTACAGATGACTTGGAGGCATTTTATAAGGGAAAAATAATTATTAAGGAAATGACATTTGGCTTTGGAGAAATATTAAATGAAGCTGAAATTCATTTCTGTGCCAACTACATTGTTTTATTTGCAGGCAATTACATGATTTTAAATGTTATTAGACAAATAAGAATTTCCTTTCAAGTCCTACAAAACCAAGGAAAGCAAGTGGTTGCTCATCATGTTTTTCAAAGACTTAATAGGAATTCATGAGAGAAAATTAATAATATGAAGATAAAATTTAGGCCCCTCAATTTTTTCAGAGATTATAAATCCTTAATTTTATTATATTAATTAAGAATATGTTATTTTAACTAATGCAATAGTATGTGTTGCTAACAATAAAATGTGGTCCTGTGTCACGATTTTCACGTGCAGAGGATATTTAGTGGAGAATTACGCAACTCTAGATATACTCATCAGTTGAAGAAACAAAAGCCGTTCTTCATATTTCCTTTTTTTTTTTTTTTTAACATTTATTTATTTTGAGAGAGACAGCATGAGAGTGCGAGTCGGGGAGGGGCAGAGAGAGAGGGAGAGAGAGAGAATCCATAGCAGGCCCCGAGCCCGACTCAAGGCTCAAACTCAGGAACCGTGAGATCATGACCCGAGTGGAAATGAAGAGTTGAACACTCAACCAGCTGAGCCACTCAGGCACCCCCATATTTCTTTGTAAAATTTTAAATTATTTTTAAACCTTTTGATTTGAGTACAGTTGACACACATTGTTCCAAGCATACGACATAGTGATTGGACAAGTCGACGCATTATGCTGAGTTCACCACAAGTGTAGCTACTACGTGTCCGGATACGTTGCTATTACCGGAATCATTACCTATATTCTGTATGCCGTGCCTTTTATTTCTGTGACTTACTCATTTCACAATTGGAAACCTGTATCACTCGCTGCCCTTCCCCCGTTTTGCCCAGTCCTCTGCCTCTCTCCCCTCTGACAACCATCACTTTGTTCCCTGTTTATAGGTCTGATTCTGCATTTTGTTTATATATTCATTTGTGGGTTGTTTTTTTTTTAAGGTTTTACTTAGGAGTGAAATCATATGGTAGTTGTCTTTCTCAGTTTGACTTAATTCACTTGGCATAATGCCCTCTAGGTCCATCCACGTCGTCTCAAATGGCAGGATCTCATCCTCTGATGGATATACTACTTCTTCCTTCTCCACTCATCTACTGATGGGCCCTTAGGTTGCTTCCATGTCTTGGCTATTGTAAATAGTGCTGCATTAAACATAGTGGTACAGATATTTTTTTTTTGAATTATTGTTGCTTTCTTTGGGTACATACCCAGTAGTGGAATTATTGGATCGTATGGTATTTCTATTTTCAATTTTTTTGAGGAACCTCTATACTGTTTTCCACAGTAGCCCCCAAATTCCACAGTGCCCCCCCCCATTTTTGATAATGGTTAAGCAATAGAATTGTCTACCTCCATCTGGTTTTACCCACCACTTCTCTCCCTCTTTGCCGAGGAACCATCATCTCAGACCTAGATCATCGCAGTAAATCTGCTAAATGCTATCCCTGCTTCTTCCCCTTCTACCCTTCACAAATTGTTGCCAATGCTGTCACTCAAATAATTTTTTAAAATATACATCAGAAAATGTCTTTTGTCGGTTGAAAATCTTCAGTGTCTTCTCACTTCGCTTAAAAAGCAAAACAATCAAATGAAAAAAAAAAAAAAAGAACATTACTGCAACCAAAGAACCAGAGAACTCGCAGTGTTTACCTCTCTGAATTAATTTTCTACTACTTTCCTGCTGATTTGACCACACTGGTCTCTTTTTGTTTGGGTTTTTTTTTTTTCTTTTTAAGCATGATTCCACCTCAGAGCCTTTGCACTTGCTGTTTACTCTGCCTAGAATAGTTTTCTTCCGGCTAGCCTCAGGATCTGTTTACATGCCAAATTCTCATCTTTATTCAAATGCCACATTTTCTTTTTTTAAACATTTTTTTTTTTAATGTTTTCAAAGAGTGAGAGCGAGCAAGGGAAGGGCAGAGAGAAGGAAGAGAGAGAGAATCCCAAGCAAGCTATGTATGCACTGTCAGCACAGAGCCCTGTGCGGGGCTTGAACTCCTAAACTGTGAGATCACGACCTGAGTGGAAACCAAGACTCTGACACTTAACCGATTGAGCCGCCCAGGCACCCTCAAATGCCACCTTTTCTTTGAGGCCTTCCCTGCTGGCCACTCTACTAAACAACCCTCCCTCACCGCCCCCCCCCCCCATTCGTCATCTTCTTCACTTACTTTATTGTCTTCTAGATCATTTATCTCATCTAACACACTATACGTTGTGTTTATTTCTTTTCTGTCTGCCCTAATACAACATAACCTCCAGGAGTATGCAGGCTCCATGCTTTTCGCACCTAGATTAAGTGACTGATGTTTATAGGCACATTTCGGTTGAGTGACAAAATCTCTCTTGCACTCTTCAGTTATAGTATTGAGAGCTCATAATATTACACTTGATTGTCTTGTGGATGGAGCCATTGCATTCTGCATGACGTTAAGTGTATGAATCAGCAGTGTGCTGGCACGTGCTTTTGGCACCTAGTTTTCTGATGGGTAAACACCCCGACTGTATCATTTGCTGAATTCCGTGATGAAAATACTTCCACCATGAACATGCGGTTGGGATGAAATGCACACAGTTGCTTCAGCTGAGCTGCTATGATCCATCAATGGCACGTATTGGATTAGCACATTTAAGTACCCAATTACCAGAGGAGACAGGCGTTATTATTTTGGCCAATTTTCACAGGGGGAGACTACTACACAGAGAGTTTGAGCATGCCCCTAAGGTCACATAGCGGAAGTGATTTTAATTGGACACGTCTGAAGATGGACTCCGGAGCCTGTGGTCGGAGAAATGCAGCTACACGGCAGGCTTTAGATAAATGACCTGAAATTTAAATAAGGAAAATTCTAACCAGCTGTAGTGTGTGTATTCTTTAAGTGTCAGCCAAGAAGCTACATGTTTTTCAAAAATTTTGAAGCGTTAAAAGGTGTGTCTGTCGGTTTTCCGAAGAGAGGGCCAAGTTGGTGCACTTTGGTTGGGCTTTTCTTCAGACCCCTGAAAATCACTGTTCAGTTGAGAACAACCACAGTTGGTTGGCCAGATACAATCAGTATCCTCAGTACCAATTTGAATTACATCTATAGGGACTGCAGGAAGAAGAAAACATTGTTGTGTTTTTTTAAGTTTTCTCTTATCTCATTTTAGTGGGATTCCTTGCTGCAATCTTGCTGAAATGGAAATAGGAAAATCTCGACCCTGTCCTTATTTTCATAAAGATAAGATACCTTAGTGGGGTGCATTTCTTTTTTCGGTGGTTCAATAATCCTGACTTATAATGTGATAATTCTGTTAGGTCTCACATAGTTTTTACATTGTGTAGTCATTACGGTCAGCCACGAAATCAATAACTCTCATTAGAAAACAGTCTTTCTCTTATTATCATTAATTTAACCTGATTGGAAGTCCTTATTAAGAATTCATCTAGTAAAACCACGACAGTTATATGGATTAGATAAACTTGCTCTACTGCCTCGGAGAGCTGAAAATAGATTTTATCATGTAAGATTAATTAAAAGAAAATTTTAATGCAGTATGACCTTTATTCTTGTATCAGGAAACATTGAATAACAGTGCCTATTTACTATGCATATTATGTGTACAGAGAATGTATTTATAATAGCTGGGCACCAAATTGGTTAAATCTAAACAAATCAAACAGCATTGAATGATTTAGCCAATGTCTATTGCATTACTTGAGATATTGACCTTTGGAGATTAAAAGCAAGCACTTTGACGAAGAATCAGAGTCACCAAATTTTATTTTCAGAGGAGTAAGTACTTCCGGACACCATCTGGTCGACCCCATGGCATTTAAAGTGAAACAGTGTTGGGAATATTGAAATCAATGATTGAAATGGCACAGGAGAATATGGAATTTTAACTAGTATAACTTGAAGGCATGGTATAATTTTGACCATAGTCTATTTCTGTTATAAAAATTCACAAGTTGTAACTTTTCTTACACACATTTGGTCTAGAGAACCAGCTGCAACAGAAACTCTTGAATGTACTTCTGAAAATAGATTTCCTGCTCCACCTCAGATCTACTGAATCAATATACACAGGCAAGGTCCTCCAAACTTGGGATTCAAAGATTTGATGATGCTACTATTCAAAACAATTGAGTAAGCCATTTCTTTCACATGATAAGCTAGTTTTATTAAGTTTCAAATAGGGTGTGTGTGTGTGTGTGTATGTGTGTGTATGTATAATTTCTTTCTTGGAATATAAATGGAATTAGGACAACATTTTAATAATGAAGGAGTTCTTTTAAGAAAAGAAAAATACTGCAGAAGAGACATTGAGTTATAAACATTGGACATGATAGGTCAATGTTAAACAAAAAATCGACTGGAACATGGAAAAGTCATTCTTGCTTAAAAATTATCTTAAGGGGGCACCTGGGTGGCTCAGTTGGTTGAGCGACCGACTCTTGATTTCAGCTCAGGTCATGATTGTCACGGTTGTGAGATCGAGCGCTGCGTCAGGCTCCACAACCAGTGTGGATTAAGATCCTCTCTCTCCTTCTGCGTGCACTCTCCCTCTCTCTCTCGCTGAAAAAAAGAAAAACCCATTTTTTAAAGCATGAGATGGGACTGTCATTCCAAATTGCAAATTCAAGTCCACACAAATCTAGAGATCTGAACTATAATCCAAATTGTCAGTAACTCTAATGCCTTTGATGCATATTTTAGTGAACTTTGACCAGTAACAGATCATCTTTGTGAAAAAAAAAATGTTCAGTGAGAATACTAGAGCTCATGTCTTTTGGCAAATTTTGTTTATGTTTTGCTTACATTCTACAACCAGGAAAAAGATATATCAATCTTCTTCCTTGGCCAAAGGCACTTAGGAGCCACGCTAATCTAGAAAATTAATAATATAAAAAGCAACAAAGGTCCAGTGGTGACATGGTATTTAAAATTTTTGATAGAATTTGTCAGGATTGTGAACAAAAGGCTTATGGAGAGCTTTAGGGGGAAAACCAAATGATAGACTCAGTACGATCTGAGCATTCATGTCACTCGACATTCTGAAAACAATCTGCAATGTGGTATGAGCCCCTGATTTGACTTTTAATGTGGATAAGAGACAGAAATGAATTATCATTCATGCAAATCATTAAAACAAACTTCACCCGTGCATTTTTCAATCGGAATTTGTTGTAAAATTTTCATTATTGGACAAAAATTTGACATATGAGAATGATGATGTTTGCTATAAGTTGGCACATTTCCCAGGCTACAAACTAGAGAACCTGTCTACTAAAAACTATGGTCCTTCTACCCTCATCAAAGAGTGAACTAATCTTAATGCTTCATAATAAGCAAGACTCAGGATGATTTGAATTTGAATCACAACTCTGTTTTGAGATCATTTTATAAGGCTGAAACAAGATGTTTGGATTTTCTGTGCCTCAGTTTCTCTAATTACAAAAGAGAATCAAATTCTGTATTATTCACCATCCTTACGTAGAAGCTGTAAGGGGATTAGCAAAGAAGGAATTGAAATTCCATTGAAATATTGGACATGTGATAGCAATACTTGATAAACCAGTATTTTGTGAATACGGGCAAAGTCATTTCTTTGCCTTTCTGGTACAGTATGCGTAAGTCTCAAATAAAGTCAAGGATAAAAAGTAATATTTGGATGGAAAATATTAAAAGTTCAAAATACTTTATGTCTATATAAATTTAACCAGAATGAGGGAGGGAGGCAAACTGTAAGAGACTCTTAAATGCTGAGAACAAACTGAGGGCTGATGGGGCGTGGGGGGAGAGGGGAAAGTGGGTGATGGGCACGGAGGAGGGCACCTGTGGGGATGAGCACTGGGTGTTGTATGGAAACCAATTTGACCATAAGTTATATTAAAAACGTAACTACATAAATTTAACTAGAATGTGTATGCATTGAATTGCTTTAAATAGGAATTCCCTTGGGTCAAAAGGGGAATCATTTTTGTGACTGAGTGTGTGAAAAGTACTATTGCCCTTCTCCGTTCTTGCTCATTGAATTATGTATGTATTCTTGGCATTCAAAGACTCCACACAATATTGTCACTCTGTTTTACACATACTTTTAGCATAGTATATTTGAGGACCTTTCTACTGTGATTCCTCAGAACATTTCAGAATTATGAAAGATGGTATATCTACTTGCTGGATATTTATATTTGCTGACGATAAGAATTGGTCTACTTAAATTTGAAGGAGCTAGAAAATCTCAAGCGAAATGTAAAATCAATAGCCTGTGCATTTTTTATTGAACGTACTGGCTAAGCCAAGTATTAGAGATGAAAACTCGGAGATCACAACAGGCACAGAATATGGTGATTTCTCTTTTGGTATTGGATATCCTTTCCTAAGTGGAAGTGATGTGTTCCAGCCAAGTTTTTTTGTAAAACGAACTTATGTTAAGTGAATCTCCCTTTCCAATGGACTTCGAATGGGAAATTAAGAATTTATTCTGCTGGTTATAAAACAAACTTTTATTGACACTTAGATATATTAAAATGATCCTAAGCAATGCAGATTTTTTAAAGTTGCATTTGGATGCAAAATTATTACATTTTGATAATTAGTGGCTGTGTCGTATATACATATATAATGCGTGCATTTCTAGGCATAAAGGAGAGGCAACATGAATTTTAATGTCTTCCTTCATAATATTTACCCTCGAATTGAGTTTACAATTATACATACTGTGCAGGACAATGATAATGCTCTACATTCAGAATGAATCAGGAAAAGAAAAAAATACTAAGATTAAAAATAAAATATAATAAGGTGCTAATGTTTCTGGTAATGAGGGAATCTATCTCACTGAGTGCTCCATTGCTATAGAATGGCTTGCTAATTGACTTCCAGTGTGAATGTTATTAGGTTATTGTATAACCTATTGAACAGGGTCCCCATACTCTGCACAAGTAATGGCCTCAATTCTAACATGTTGTTGCAAGCTCTTCCTCAGCCCCGGGTCACCTTAACCATGTTAATATTGCAACATTGACAATTCTTTCTGCTTTCTTCGTATCACTTGAACCTATTGATCTCTTTTAAGCTGTCTCCTGAGATCATCCATGAGTTTCAGTTGGCTTGGAAGGGAGACAATTGAGGCATTCAAGTGAAATCCTAAAATACTCCCTCCTTGCTGAGGAAGGGCTGTTTCAGAAAATATGTGCTGGGACTAGTAAATTGCCTGTCTAGGCAACTGTCTGCTAATCATTAGTATATTTATAGATGGTGCCCGTGTTGACTGCTCTTTTCTGGAAGTAAAGGCTTGTTAAATAACTTAGGGTGGTATCATCATTAGGACGTGTCAGCAAAATGGTGTTTTTGAACTTGACAGAAGATGATCCTAATGCCAAGGTTAGCACAATATTGAGTATTTGCTAGCTTCAACAGGTCTGGCGTGAAATCATACATGCATTTATTAGTTAATGCTGCTTTCAGGGAAGTTAGTAAAGTTATATATTAGCCAGTGGTTAATGCAGCCTCTTAAGTATTGTAAATGATGTTAACAGTGTTCAGCTGGACATACGCCTTTGAGTAATTCTAACATTTAGTAGCGACCCTTCTGAAGGTAGGATCGGAGACTGTTTAATGTCCGTAAGTTTGGAATGTAATTTTTTGAATCCTCATTGACCAAAGTGCATGTGTATGGAATATGTGTTTGCAATTATTTCAATACTTCTCGGTGTAAATTATGGGCATAATATAAAGTGTCAAAGCGCACTAACGTGTCAACAGTGGAAAAGTCCCCTGAACCACATTTTCTCTTCTTTTGTCTCTTGATTCTTATGTTTTTCTTCCACATTTCTGAATAACATTTTCGATTCCTGTTTGTAATTTTCACCTGTATACGTTTTCTATTGACTGCTTTATGGTAGATGAAGATTTAGTTCTGTTGAACTGTGTCATCTTTCTTCCCATTTTATCCATACAGTTCAGTTTCAGTCCTGATTAAATTAACATCCAGTGGTCGTGTTTGTTAGGACTTTGTAAATATTGTCCTCCATTGAGCCATATAATAGGTGCTGTAAACATCTCTTTTGTATAGCTTTTTATGTGCCAGCATTAAATCTCCATGGGGCTTAGGGGGCTGAAATCAATTTTATTTTAATATTATTAAGTATGCCAGACCGGTAAAAGGCCTTTTAATACTGTGTTTTGAAACATTGAAACATATGACCTAATTTATCAGTGGGTTTTTTTGGTTCGTTTTTTTTCTCGCGGGGCCTCTTTCCGCAGTGTCTTGTGGTCTTGACGGAGGCCGGACCTGCATACCCCTGAGATGACACACAGCTTTTGTGATGACTTTCCCTCCCTTCTCTTCTCTCCTGTATTGAGCCTCTAGTTTCCGAATGCCTCCTCTCAGAGATTACACCCTCAGTTTGTGGAACTTACCTGTGGTTGGCTAATCGTTCCGTGACCCCCAAGGTTCCTGGCCCCTTGTCCTCATCTTTCATCTTGTTCCAGTTACTCCATCAAATATTAATCTACGTACTACTATGAAGGGATTTTTAAAATCAGTGCCCTGGGACTGGAGCATTCGTCTGTAGGGAAGCTGGTGCCACAGCTGTCACTGGTCCCAGATTCTTCTTCCTTATTAAGAAAAAACCCTTCCCCTGTTCTCAGTATTCAGTGAACTTCTCGCACTGCTTAAGAATGTACTTCCTAGGGCACCTGGCCAGCCCCGCCGGTGTAGATAGCCCCACGCAGGAAGGTGATAGAGTGTGAGAATAGTGTGTCCTATCCATCAGGAGGGACCGTTGGCCACGGGAGGCCAGTGTGCACTCTAACGCTAACCTTGCCGTGTCTCTTCTGTGTGTGAGGAAAACCTTGTTGCAAACAGCACCTTGTATGTCGAGTCCTCATTGGTAACTCCGAATCCATAGAAAATGCAGTGAGTAGACGGAGGTCTGTGGGCTCCAACTTCAGTGTTAGCCGTTGATGGTCTTTGCCATTTTCCATGGTGGAAGTCCTCATGTGGGATTGGTGTCTGGGACTTCCTGTTTGACATAGCCAGATTATCTGGGTGGGTCAGACCTAATCATGAGAGCTCTTTAAAATGGGAGAATTCTCAGGGCGCCTGGGTGGCTCAGTCGGTTGAGCATCCGACTTCAGCTCAGGTCATGATCTCACGGTCTGTGAGTCGGAGCCCCGCGTCGGGCTCTGCTGACGGCTCTGGGCCTGGAGCCTGCTTCGGATTCTGCGTCTCCGTCTCTCTCTGCCCCTCCCCCACTCGTGCTCTGCCTTTCTCTCTCTCAAAATTAAGTAAACGTTAAGATTTTTTTTTTTTACATCAGAGAATTTTCTTCAGCCGGTTGTAGAAGAGGAAATGAGAGGTAAGAAGGGCTCGTGCCATTGCTGCTGGCTTGAAACGGAGGAGGATTACGTGCCAAGGAAGGTGGATAGTCTCTAGGACCAACCTTGGCTGACAGTGGGCAAGAAAAAGGGGGAGGCGTCAGATCTACAACCGTAAGGAATTGATTTTTGCCGATAACCTCAGTGAGCTTGGCAATGATGCCCGCCCCAGAGCTTTTAGATGAAGAGGCCAGTCTGGCTCTGATTTCAGCCTCACGAGACCCCAGTCAGGGAACCCAGCAAACCCCAGCCTACCCCAGCTCAGATGTCTTCCCTGCAGAAATTTGAAATAATAAACGCAAATTGTTTTGAGTTTCTAAGTTTGTGGTAGTTTATTAGGTAAGCTATGAAACTAATACCACATCCTTCATCAGATCCCGAGGAAAATTTATACTTTCTTAAATGCCTAAAAATAAATTTGATATTATGTTTAGTATTTTAATTCTTATCTGTCAACATATTTTGTATTTGAATATCACAATACATTTAATATTTACAATTTAAAATGGATTTCTCAGGTGTATGTGAGGTGACTTTTAATTATCTAGGATATCGTGATGATGTTTTCATAGTGTTGATTCAAGTAAAAATTAGATTCTCTCTCAAAATTTAGATTCTCTCTAAAAATTACATCTGGAAAAATTCTAGCAGCAGCGTGTAGACACAGGGTTATAATTTTTGTGGAAGCAAGTTTAGTCAATATTTATTTTTTAATGTTTATTTATTTTTTGAGAGAGAGAAAGAAACAAACCATGAGCAGGGGAGGGGCAGAGAGAAAGGAAGAGACCGAATCCAAAGCAGGCTCCAGGCTCCGAGCTGTCAGCACAGAGCCCGACATGGGGATCAAACTCATGAACCGTGAGATCATGACCTGAGCCAAAGTCTGACGCTTAACCAACTGAGCCAACCAGGCACCCCTCAATCAATATTTATAAGTACCTACTATATTCTAGAAAACATGCTATGGGGACCTGTAGATGGACAAAAACGAGTGCTGACTCTGGTGACCAAAATCTGGTGCAGGTTTGTTGTTGTTTCTGTGGGGTATCTTGGTGTTTGAATATTTAAACAGCATGTACTCAGGAGTAAGGAACATGTAGTATACATGTACTCTTTTTTTTGTAATGTTTGTTTATTTTTGAGAGAGAGAGGGTGCAAGCCGGGGAGGGGCAGAGAGAGAGGGAGACACAGAATCCGAAGCAGGCTCCAGGCTCTGAGCTGTCAGCACAGGGCCTGACGTGGGGCTCGAACTGACGGACCACGAGATCATGACCTGAGCCGAAGTCAGCTGCTTAACCGACTGAGCTGTCCAGGCAGTCCTACATGTACTCGTTTTGTAAGTAGTTGAACAGTGAAACAATCAATTAACTCATTGCTTTGACTCTGTGGTGTTGAAGAATTCATCCAATACATTTTCCCTTACCGAATGATTTTGTTGTCACGCGGTAGCTTCTATTTTTGAATACGTTAATGAAAAACACATTATTCCCCAGAATAAGTCAGCTTCAGGTAAGTGAAGAAAATGTATTGAAAATAACCCCTTAGTGTGGGTTACAGTGGGAGGTGGTATTTGATAAACAAATGTGTGAACCTGCTCAGTCTCCCATCACTTTAAAGAGAAAACTTGTAAAACCGCTTCTTTATATTGTGCGCTACTGCAAATCTGCTCCGTGAATGGTAATGCGTGGTTTTAAATATGAGCGCACTTGCTTATGTAGCCCCAGATATATAATGGAACAGAAGGCTAATGCCTGAGCTGTTTCTGCCCTAAGTCAAACCCATCTGTTTACTACTGAGGCAGCATGCTATTCAGTTTTGTTTGAGTAGAACAAGATCTATACTTGAAGCTGTTTTCTCTCCAGTAATAGAACAGCATCGGGAAATGTTTAATAAGACTTTCTGTTTTGCAAAGATGGGATTCCCAGCGAACTGCAAGTATTTGTCCCTCAAATCTGGGCCACCCAGAAATGCCACACGATCAGATGCTTGCAGATCGTCCCAGGCAGCACTGGTCTACAGTCACGTGTATGGAGATTCTGGAGGCACTCACAGAAAGGCAGCTGATTCCTAATGTCATGTAAAATGAGTTGAAATTAACCAAGGGAAATTTATATTAGATGTTTGTTTAAAGGTCTGCTTGTAGGCTTTGGGGGACCATTAGGAAAGTGTGAAACATAGTTTTGAAAATGCCACTTTTGGAAATAGGCTTCTGACAGACACATAATTATTTCTGGAGAAACTGCTGTATTTATATCACATTTGATATTTTCAAAAGAATAGTTTGATCGGCTGTGATCGCCTCTTCAGGATTTCCCAAATGCCCAGTACCAAAAGGTGTATTTCTTCTGCCTGTTTGTACTTCAGTATAAAATCTAGTAATTTTTGAGACCAAGATCAAACAATGGCTCATTCATGAAAACTTCGACAACTCCTGTTCTTTCCTCTGTTCCGTGACAGTACCTTGCTTAAAAGTTCTAGTAGAGGGGCGCCTGGGTGGCCGCGTCAGTTAAGCAGCTGACTTCAGCTCAGGTCATGATCTCACGGTTGGTGGGTTTGCGTCCTGCGTCGGGCTCTGTGCTGACAGCTCGGAGCCTGGAGCCTGCTTCGGATTCTGTGTCTCCAACTCCCTCTGCCCCTCCCTCCCTTACACTCTGCCTCTCTCTCTCTCTCAAAAATATTTATTTATTTATTTATTTATTTATTTATTTATAATTTTTATTTTTAATTTTTAATATTTTTTTAAAAAATTTAATATTTATTTTTAATTATTTATTTATTTATTTTTTTAAACTTCTAGTAGAGCGATTAATTCCTTCTGCCTTGCTTTGTTTTTAATGGTGTACATTTCCTTCAATTCTGCAGGGTTTCAAGTTCTTTGATAACAGAGCTTATCCATTAGCTATATTCAGAACCCTCTACAAGATTTTCATGGTGACTCCATAAATTTTATGGAGACTCCATAAATCTCCTGTTGAATTGAATCTTATTAAGTAATTCATCCATCAGCAAGGAACTAACAATTAGTATGCCTTGATGGAGGACCATTTGCTTCCTTAAAATGACCCAGGGTGGAAACATGGGGGAGGCCAAGAATGTTCCTCATAGTGTGCTAAATATAGCCACAACCAAGGGACTCATGGGGATATCCAGAAAAGCTCTTGGACACTTCAGGTCAATAATAACAAGCAGACAAACAGAAGACAGGAAGGTTTAGAACACTCATATTTTTTTTACATCTCTTTGAATGGTTGTCTTAAATCGGTATCTTGTGTGTTCCCAGAACATTATTCATATTCAAGAGTATTATATGTAAAAGTGCTTTGCGAAATCCTAAGGTTTCATACAAATGAAATCTATCATTATTATATTACCTAACCAAAAACTACGTTTGTAAACGTCCCTCTCTCTGACATCTCAACTATCAGTCCCAAGAAAGATTTACTTTGGAGTATTCTGCTCTTTAAAGTCTATGCTGTTTCATGGCTACAGGGTCCTAAAGAGGTAATTTACAGTCCCCATGCAGGAAAGGCTGCAGAAACAACCCTTTTGATGTGATGGCAAACCTAATAACTGGCTTGCTAATTTAAGATTTTATGTTTCTTTTTTTCTGTTTTCTTTTGTTCTTTTTTAGAGGGGTGGGGCGCTTCACAAGTAGGGGAGGGGCAGAGGGAGAGAAGGAGAGAGAGAATCTCAAACAGGTTCCATGCCCAGTGTGGAATGAGGGGCTTGATTTCACCATCGTGAGATCACGACCTGAGCCGAAATCGAGAGTCAGACGCTTAGCCAGCTGAGCCACCCAGGTGCCCCAGATTTTATGTTTCTATAACAAAGTTTTCAGTAAAGTGTTTATTAACATTTCTCAGAACTTAAAGTACCTCCAGTTTCATAAAAACGTCATCAGAGTTGTGGGAGACAATTGAACTGATACATAATTTGCATCATAACATAAATCTCTTTTGGAAACAAAACAAAACAAAGCACGCTTTCAGCTTTTTTAAATATTGCAGCTAAAATAAAATATGAGTTCAAAGCCACTTAAGGGTTTATGAGAGGTATATTTACAAACAAAAATCATACTCTTTTGCTTGTGCGTATTTATAAAGCACAACATGTTAATTTCGTCCTCTAAACAAAAGTACATTTAAAGTAGTCTATTATTAGTAATGTGTTTCAGGAAACTTCCTTACAGTTTAGAAAAGTTCAGCATTTTATGAACTAAGCTAAAACAAATGGATCAATAATTGATGGTGGGGGGAAGGGCAGCCCATGTGTGAAGAGACCTAGGAGACTCTATTCCTGCCTTGGTAAACCAAAGCTTGTTAAAATTGCCTCATTATGAAATGAGCTAGTGACTGAACGTCTGCACAAGTGGAGAAAATGGAGCTCTGACCGGCCATTGGCAATGCTGGACATTTTGCCAGTCAGTTACATTTCTTGCATTCCAAGATTTCTATCAAATTGTAGAGTCCATCGATACGTTCTTGAATTCAATACGAAGAAACAGATCTCCAAAATAGCACGCACATTGTCTTCTGTTAAGCAATGAGAACTATACAGCAAAGAAAACCTTATGTTCCAGATAGTCCGGGAAAGAGTCAACTTTACAGTTTACCTCATTATCAGATGATATGTCCCAATTTTTACTCAGCATATATAAGTGGTACAGCTTGACATTTCCTTTTGATCTTTTAGCTGATAAGAAATGCAGAGTGCTCAAATCAGAGCCCAGTCATGGTATCTAACCATTTAATGTGACTGGTAATATCAAGGTCATTGCTTCCATTTCATGGATTTTGTGCTACCTTTAGTTTAGATCCTCCTGTTTTGCATCGTGTATATCTTTGAAAGCCACAAATCAGTCTTTGAGAGACGATAGGACGTTGTCATAAATAAATAATTTCCAAAATTCTTTGGAGATTCTTCCGAATTCTCTTATTCTTGCCTTGGTTTATTGAATGGGGGCAGTGTGCTTTGATGAAATTCATGTTTTGTATTTTAATTTTTGTTCTAGAATTTGCTTTCTCAGCCTTCCAATTCATGATTCCTGGGAGTGCTGTAGAAAGGAGAGAACCTGTAAGTTCACAATGCTATTGTTCTTCTGTTTGGTGATTTGCTACAATCAAGTATGCATTTTCAAAACGTTACCCTGCCCCTAAGATAGGGTCAGCATACAGGCTAGATCGACAGTGGTGGGATTTAAACGTCACTGTGTAGGAAACTTTTGTACAAATATATCTCTTCCATTGCCAGTTTAAATGAACAAACATCCTGTTTTAAAATGTAACTGCCCCAATGAGATGGATCGCATCTCTAGCCCAGATGTCTCTTCCAAACGCCGAGGCCATGTTTTAATGGCCTATTTAAAATCTCCACGTGGATGCTTATTCTAGCCCATGCCATCATCATTTTTCTCATGTAGTACTGCACCAGCCTCCTAACTACTCTACCCTCTAATTTCTTTCCATGCAGCAGCAGGACTGATCTTTTCAAATTGCAAATCTAATCATATCCCATCATCATCTGTAACCTTCTACAATTAAATAACTTCGCATCATTCTTTGGCGGGGGCAGGGGAGGGGACCTTTATTGTGACCTACAAATGCCTAAGTCCTATGGCTTCCACTTATATCTCTAGCTTCCTTTCCAAATGTGCTCCCCCATGATTTGTCCTCTGGCCATGTTTTCACACCCTTTGGAACATTCTTCCCCTCCCTCTTCATATTCTTTCTTTAGATATCAGCTCAATCGTCACATTCTCAGAAGTTCACCTTCCCCGAGTTCAAGACTAGATCAAGTCTCTTCGTGATATCAGGTCTATCTCTTTGTAATTAGCTTATTAAAATCTCTCTCTCCCTACTAAATTTGAAGCCATAATGTTGGGAACTGCGTCTGGTTTTGCTTTCTGTTGTATCTCCATAGCCAGGCCCAACGCCTGATACATAGTAGGCATTCATTATCACATTCAGTGGATGAATGAATGAGGGCTAGTAGAAAGATGCCGACCATTCATTTTGTAATGAGATTTAATGCAGTCTTACTGCTTTCTTTCCAAAACCTAGCTCCAAAATATGGATGTTGAGATGAAGGGGAAGAACATGCTTTAGAAGTATGGGCTTAAACAGGAGATTTGGGGGCAACACTGAGATTGGCAGGAAGGGGCTTTGGATAGTTCCAGGACAGTCTGATAGGTAACACAGAGGCAGAGAAATCCAAAAACACCTTTCACCTTTTTTCAACTCCGTGGAGCCTCGCTTGCTCTGTTACGCCTTGTAGTCTGTGTCCTTTAATAGCTGTAAGCAGTGTTTAAACCATTGAGTAATTTGTTCTTTTATACAAGTTATTGGCCCCAGTCGTCAGTGGGAAAGGAAAGGACGATTCGCTTCGGTCTTAAAATGAAATTTTACAAATGAAAATTCTAGAAACTGAAAGTGTCGTATGAATGTAAATAGAGTCTGGCTGAAGCTCTACGACAGTGGAACTCTAATTTTCCCTGAAGACCAGTCGCTGTTTGCTACAGAGAATTTACATGCATGGGGAGTAAAATGTGCTGTGTCATTGGTGGTGAATCTTCTCAGGAAGCCATCAAGGGAATTAACAATCAAAGACCAAAGGGACTAAAGCCAGACCCCTGGTTTCCTGGGTGCTCCTCTTGAAGGCAGTCAGGGTAAGAATGGATTGTGATGGTCAAAACAGGAGGCTGTATTAAGAGAATGTGAAGAGAGTCCTTTTGAATAATAGGATCTTTTCACAACTCATTTTTCTAGTGGTTGTTTTACATTTTTTTTTTCAGTACTCTACTTTAATCTGTAACTATTCCTCAGATGGCCGTCGTTATTAGCTAAGAGAAACGGCACGACAGTGTCACTAAGTGGGGGTTGTGAAGAATATGATCATCTCAGAACTGAAAGCAAATATGTGCACTGACATTAGCTGAATCATATCACGGTTCTCCTTGAGACGGTAGCATTTATTCTCTCAATTAGGACAAAAATCGACTTAAAGCGTTCAAGTATCCTGGGAGTTCTTGAAGACTGAGTTGTTCTGAAGGTTGGTTACCTTGATGAAGAAGTTGGTAATACATTTGCAACTGACTATAGAAATCTTGCAGAAGAGCAGAAGATTCTAATTAAAATGGAGATGTGAAGTTGAGGTGTAATTATGAAAATTACTCTTATTAAAACATTATACTTTAATGCGGCACCTTTGTAAAGCCTGGTTTTAAATGTTGAAGAGGAAATAATTGCTTTTTATCATTTGAAATATTTTTATTTTTCATTTATTCCTTTACACTGAAATAAATACAGCAATTAGAGACACTTGAAGCTATAACATGATAAAAATATTTCCTGTCTTTAATTTGATACTGAAGCTTAGATCATTTTCAGCCTTTTAAGTAGTGTTTCCCCTTCTAATCCTTATTTATACAAACGTCTAGGTAGAGAAGAGTAGACAAGGATGTCTTGGAAAACTATTATTATCCAGTAGGAGTTGTGAGACATGGCTAGTAATAGAAAAAAGCATTTAATTGTAGGATATCTGTTGATAGGAAGACAGGAGAATAAGGAAATCAATAAAATCATTTGCAAAATAGAAATCCCTGAAGTTTAGACTCTGTTCAAGAGTGATTGCATTCCAACTTCGAATCTTATGTTCACTCATTTTACCTTTATTCTAGCTAGGATGCCGTAAGCCAGCAGATTCTTTCTAAATACCAAATATGGCATGAATGAGGTGCTCGCATGGCACACTTTGGATCGCCAGGGTTAAGCCAAAGGCCTGAGCCCCTCAGGCCAGGATGATAGACCCGGGGTACGTTTACCTAAGTGGAGTTAGAGGCAGGCATAATCATAATAATGTCTTTTAGAAGTTACTTCAGAGGGACGATGCTTTTCGCTAAGAGTGGCTTTCTAGCATGCCGTGGAAACGCGTCGTGGGTGCAATGCAAAGATTCGCGGTTAAATGCCTTCTCACACTCCGCTTGCTCAGCAGTTTCTTATTCCTCTCCACGGCCCCACTTCCTTGTGTGTATAATATCCCACCTCCTTAGCAAAGACAATCAGCTTGTTTTTGCAGCCTTAGAACCATAATATATATGCCAAGATTAACAAATACAAAGTCTGTTGTAGGTTCTCACCCCTAGACACGTCATTGGTAATTAAGCAGAGCATCCCCTCCCACTGACACTGGCCATTGTGCTGCAACCTGTTTATACCGCAGCTACTACCTACAGGTACGGCTCACTTCGTGAGATGGAAACCCCTTTGCTACTATGGGTCTCCATCGCTGCTTCTAAACCTCTTAGGTGCCATAGCGCACACGTAGCTAATGAAATGTGTGTATCGCCGTGCTTGTTAGCAGAGGAGGCTGCTCTGACCGTGGGTTTGAGGCTGCGTAGAATGCTCCTGGGATGAAATAACTCACGGCCCGTTTGAGGAACGCTGGTGAAGGTATTTACACAATCTATCAAAAGGTAGGGACCACAGCGGGAGGGTCTGGATCTGACACCAACTCATCTTTATTCTGTACTTGCCTTGAGTTTTAATAGCTGTCAACTGTCTTGAGTAGTCAGAACGAAGTTTATAGCATCAGCAAAAGACTCTTTTCCCAAGCCCTGGATTCGATAGAGATCTTTGCTGCCAACTAATCTGATACCCTTACGGCAAAGCACTCTCATTGTAAACAATGGGTTATCTTTGAGACACCTGCAGATTTTCTGTTAGCGTATAGCCTTGTCTCCTCTGGTGTTAACGATCCCATTATATGGATATTCTTGACTGTAAATTGAAATTAGCTCTTAGACCCATAATCTTCCAAATCTGGCAATCATATATAAATGACATACGGTTATAGCAATATCTACCTTGACATGGGAAAAGTATCCCTTTCGCTTGTTGCCTTCAGGTGGTATACATACTGTGTGGTTTATTAACTCTAATGTGTTGATGCTATCTTAAAAAATTTTTAAGTTTATTTATTTTTGAGAAAGGGGGAGAGAAAGCATGCACACGCACAAGTGGGGGAGGGGCAGAGAGAAGGAGAGACAGAATCCCAAGCAGGCTCCGTGCCACCAGTGCAGAGCCCCATGCGGGGCTCGAACTCATGAATCAGAGATCATGACCTGAGCCGAGATCAAGAGTTAGATGCCTAACTGACGGCACCACCCAGGCGCCGCAATGCTGTACCATTTTAAACAATCTTTTTCTTTGAAATTCATGCTTTGAATCTGAAACCCAAATTGGTTCACACCTCCAAGTCATTCACATTCCAATTTAATTATTTCCTCCACAGTTTATGTCCTTTATGGTCTAGAAGAGGTCTAAAAAATAACAATCTCATGTATTGCAGATATTTTTTGAATGTATTGATGAGCTGCTTTTTTTAAATTCTCCTTTGTGTTTAGCCTGAGCCCTCCTCTTGAGTCACCCATTGCCTGGAGGAGGTAGAGAGGGTAGTGCAGGATTAAGATTATTATAGCAAGAAATCAAAGAGAGTCAATTGTCAGATATTGGTTCCCAAAACTGGGCGCAGTGATCATATGTGGGTATCTTAGCTTCCTCTGTTTGGAATAGAGCGTAAACCTATGCCCCAGACAGAATAGTCTGGGGAAATGGCAAGCATCGTAAAGATGTCCTTAAATTAGCATGACATTTGAGTAATAAGGTAGCCCATAGGTGTAAAGGCGAGAAACACCTGAGGAAGATGTTCTGAAACTGGATTGAAGGACAAAGGCAAACAGCCAATGACCCCACGTATCCCAGCGTGATACAGAGAAGGTAGCCAAGATTTCTCAAGCCCTTCATGGGTGAGCGAACTGGTGAACCGAAATTAGCCTGGGATTGATGAAAGGAAGCCGTCAAACGCAGAGATCTCGTGGTCATGGGCTGTGGCAGGGCCTTTGACATCAGCTCCAAGTGCCCGCGTGGAGGACAAAGACATCGCAGGAATGTCGGCCACACCACAGGATAGGACCACAGAGGCCACACGGAATTGGAAACCAGCGAAGCTCAGAGGACGTCCTGTAGTTCGTGGGACCTTTCCCTAATGCCACAAAGTTTGAAATAAAGAGAGTATGGCAGGCCCCCTGAGAGAGAGCAGGGTAAAAAGATCCTAATGTTGGATTAAAGTCCAGGGTGTGGGGTCTACTGAAACAAACTACCAAACAACAAAACAAAACAAAAGCTTTTTTCAACTCGAAGAACACAGGTACTAAGTGACATAAGTCAGAAGAAAGATAACTACGGTATGATTTCACTTATATGTAGAATATATGTGGAATCTGAAAAACAGAAGAAGAAACAAAACAAAGAGATTTGTAGATACAGGAAACAAGCTGTTAGTTATCAGAGAGGGGAGGGTTTGGGGGGCACTGAAATAGGTGAAGGGGATGAAGAGATACAAACTGCCAGTTATAAAATAAATAAATCATGGAGATGAGGAGTGTAACCTAGAGAATAGAGTCCGTAATGTTGAAATAACTTTGTATGGTGACCGATGGTGACTACCTTTATCACGGCGACTGTTTCATAATGTATGTCAATGTCGAATCACTATGTTGTATGCCTGAAGTTAACACAATATTGTATGTAAACTTCAACTAATAAAAAGTTTGATTGGGGCGCCTGAGTGGCTCAGTCGGTTGAGCTGAGCGTCCGACTTCGGCTCAGGTCATGATCTCACGGTTCGTGGGTTCGAGCCCCCTCGCCACCCTGTTGGGCTCTGTGCTGACAGCTCGGACCCTGGAACTTGCTTCTGATTCTGTGTCTTCCTGTCTCTCTGCCCCTCTGCCCCTCCGCCCCTCCGCCCCTCCCCTGCACATGCTCGCTCTCTCTCTCTCTCTCTCTAAAAATAAGCATTAAAAAATTCTTTTAAAAAAAAGGTTGATTGAGGTGTAACTTACATCCCATCAAATTTATTCATTTTTAGGTATATGATTCAACTATATTTAGTAACATTAACAGCTGTGCAACCACCACCAATTCCACTGCGATGAAGGGTCAGATGGGGGAGAGAAGTTGACAATTACAAAGTAACTAAAAGGAGATTTTTTTAATTAAACGTTACTCAGTTTTAGAACATTTCAATCACTTCTTTATATATATACATATGTATATGTATATATCTAGTGATGTATGGTTCATGTATTTATATAGACTACGTGTCTGTATAACATACATACATATAGCTATATGTATGTAGTTGTTTCTACTATAGACTTATACATAAGAACACACATTAACTACACATGTCATGATGCTCTTCAAGAACGGTGTTCCGTCATTCATTATTTTATGAAGTAATTTCATCAGTCATTCCCTTGATGATTTTTACATTGCGAGATACTGAGAGCACAAAGTAGAATAAATTGTCTCTCCCTTTAAGGATTTCAGGGCCTAGATATGATAGACGTGTATCCTAGAATAATTTTCTCTTTGTTTCTCCCTACGACCCTATAAGATGAGCCACGTATTATCACTATTCTCATCGTATAGTTGAAGACTGTAGGCTACAGCTGTCGCAATAGCAAACACAGTGGGAGGAAAACCAGAAATAAGATAACGTTAGGTTAGTTTTTTTATTTTAAGTGCTTAAAAAATACTTCCTTTTGGTCGTAAGGACAGTAGATCGTCTCCACTAAATGTTATTCAGTCCTTTATAAATTATATGGAGGCATGCGTTTTTTTTTTTCTTTTTGTAGACTTTGTGATTATGGTTCCACCCACAAGAATTTATTAACTGCCCGCTCTGTCCCAAATGCTGCGCTAGGCACTGTGGGACCTTCAGGATTAGATCCGTTGCCATTGTCAGTCCTCAGTGAGTGATGTTCCAGAATTTGGCCTCCTTCCTGATGAGAAAGGTTGTTCGGAAATTTTCCAACCTGTTGTAAGCAAATGTGGGTGAATATAAAAAATTGACTTAGTCTAAGATAAGGCTGTGTGCAAATTCCACCTTGGCCACATTCCAGTTTGTGAAATTCAGCAATTTGCTTTGTCTGGGTCTATTTTCTTACCTTTGCCGTGGGAATGCCAATGCCTATCTAATGGTGTTGAAAATTAAGTGTGTAATTAAATGAAAGTGCCCTTTATGGTACCTGCCTCATAGGAAGATTGTTTCCTTTATATTATTAAGTTTTCATTTAAATTCCAGTTAGCTAACATACAGTGTAGTATTAGTTTCAGGTGTACAATAGATGTAGCAAGTGAACAATTCCATACACTGCCCGCCGCTCATCATGACAAGTGATCCCCATCACCTATTTCACCCAACCCTCCTCTCAACTCCCCTCGGTTCTTTCAGTTATTTTTTTTCAACGTTTATTTATTTTTGAGAGAGAGAGAGAGAGAAACGCAAGCCGAGGAGGGGCAGAGGGACAGGGGGGACAGAGGATCTGAACTGGGCTCCCGGCTGACAGCACAGAGGCTGGAACTCACGAACTGCGAGATCATGACCCCAGCCGAAGTCGGCCGCTCAACCAACTGAGCCATCCAGGTCTGAAGCAGGTTCCAGCCTCTAAGAGTTCAGCACAGAGGCCGATGCGGGTCTCGAACTCACAAACCAGGAGACCGTGACCTGAGCTGAAGTGGGATGTCCAACTGACTGAGCCACCCAGGCGCCCCTGAACCCCTTGATTCTTAACTAGAGTCGCACAAGGCTAGAGGGAACGTTTCCCTGCTGGCCTCTGTCCAGTTTTAACGTTACAAACGGGGCTGTCCGAAACAGGGAAGCCTCTGTGTTGTTTCCAGCTGAAAGGCAGAGATCAGGGCTGTCGCAGGCCTTAAATGAGTCCCAGTCCCTGACTGGCTCAGCCCTTCAAGGTCTTCCTCATGTCATGCCTCCCCAAACTCTTAACAGAAGGGAAAGCTGAGGTCGTTTGTTGTTACGGTTGTTTTGTCCTATTTTAAGTGGAGTTTAAAAAAAAAAAAAAGAAGAAGAAGACACGATGCTGCTGAAGGCACAGAAAACGATGTAGCAAAGCTCCGGACAGTCAGGAATGGGGACTGCTCGCGTCTTGTCCCATGAGGGGTGTTGCTGATCTGCTCTGGGTGTCGGGACTCTGCTGGCAAAGTAGACTGTGTCCACATCAGAGCATCGCCTGCCCTGATCAGAGCCAAGGGTGGCCTTTCAGAGGGCTTTCAGTTCCTGTGTCGGCAATGCTGTAAACTCAGCCTTTAAAGTACAGATATTCCTAGTGCCCTAACGGTTCCTGCTCTTAATTGCTAATTATGCAATCTGTGTAAATGCTAGAAATGTGACTCTTTCGCTTCTGCAAATGTCTTTGCAGCTGCCTGTACGTTCAAATTAAAGCCCATTGCAGCTGTCATGGAAACAGTTGTATGGGATTCCCTGGAAGGACAAATTCCAGTCCGATTGCTGCCTGGAAGTCTCTCCCTCCACTACCCCAAAGTCCGTTACTTTGCGGTTGCTTGCTTCCTCTACAGCCTGCTTCCTCATGCTGGATGAAGGGGAAAATTGCCATTTTGCTGTTCCTTGCTCACTTAAATGTGAGTTGCACAAGCCTTTTTTTAATTTCATCTCCTCTCAGGAAACGTTTTAAAATATCTAGCTCCTTTTTTCCCTTGGCATCCGTCCATGAAAGTATATTTAGCTCTTTGTAATTCATTGCCCATGCAGACTGTGAGATATTTTTTTCTTGCAGCATCTCATTTCACTGAGGGCAAATCTGCTTTCAGATCTCTGATATATTAATGTGATCAAAATTAGGCCTGTCAAGCACCTCAAATAACCCAGATGTCAGTGGGAGTTACCATGCCATTGGGCGCGTGACAAAGTGACTTGAACCCTTATGACACAGCCAGCGTCTCTTCCAAGATTTTTGCCAGTTCATGGAGAACTTGGGTTTTCATGGGCACCCTTGACGTTGGAGTCCTGTTTCTGGGAGTCCCTTGTCTGTTCTCTCGCAGTATCCACTCAGATGTGAAACACAGCCTCTTTCTTGATTTCCATCAAACGTGCCATAAACCCTTGGAAAATGTAGTAGACTTTATTCAAAATTTGGGAATCATCGAGATATGGAGGAGGACTTTGCATTCGTAGAGTGCCAACGGTTTCGAGTTCAACATTAGCTATCCCTATTCTAAAAATATGCATCAGCCGCCCATCTCTGGAGTGTTCCCACAGACACTTTCATCCCGTGTAGTCTCTACCCTCACGCTGCCATCATGGCTGCTTTCTGTCTTCCTCCTCCCACGTCTCTTCACAGCCTCAATCCAGAACTGTACTGAGAGCTCCAAATTCCTCACCTTCTGTTATGCAGATTTATTTGGCTCCCGTTAGCCCGGATTCTCAAGCGTGCATATCCAAACCCTGCAAAAATACTCAGAAGTATAAAATGTGTTTCCATTAGGCAGGCACCATCTTCCCGGGAGGGAATCTGTAGTTCTAAAGAATTGTGTTTCCTTGGCGGTCACACTCGCATCAAGTCTTTGTCATGACCCATCTTCTTCATTCAGCAAATATTTCCTTAATGCCTACTATGTAGCAAACTTCCCGTAAGCACTCGCTTCTGGGAGAAATTTGCAGCTGTGACACGAGGCCGTGGAATATAGTGGAGGAAAGCCTTGGAACAGAGGAACCTGATTCTGGTTCTGATTCATTCATCCCTCCACTTATTCATTCCAAACATGTTTGTTGCAGCGTAACTCTGGGTCAGCAGTATATTAAGTACAGGGGACACTGAAATTATCTAGACTCCAGCTCCCTAACTTAAGGCAGTGGGGGAGACCAGCCTTGTGGATAGTGAGTCGTAGCATAGTCTTGTAAGTGTGAAAGCATAAAAGAGGTTCTGCCACTTAATACCCGTGTGACTTTGGGCAAGTCTCTAGGCCTCCGTTTCTCCATCTTGAACTGAGGATACTAAGAGTACGTGTTTCCAGTGTTGGTCATGACGATTAAATGAGGTGAAGCACATATAAACGGAGGCCCAGCAAGGCAAAGTGACTCGCTCGGGTCACTTGCTTACTAGGTGTCAGGTATAAACAAAACGTGGTACTTTATATGACTTGGCCCATCGAACAGTGCCTGGAAGATGAAAGAGTAGCATCGAAATACTGTCAGAATCTAAGCCACTGAAGCCCACGTGTATGTTGGATGGTGGAGAGGAATGATAGGTAGCGTTTGTGGCCAGTCCTTCCTAGTCGGGACCATTTTCTGCCAGCTTTTGGCAGGAGAGAAGAGCGTTTGAGAGCGGGCTTCCTGGGAAAAGCCAAAAGACAATGTCAGTGGCGAGGGGTGACGTGGGAGGCCTATCTATGGTTCCCACCGCAACAAATATACCAACTAAGCAAAAACAGCAAAACGTTGAGAGGTCTACACATTATCCTGCCTGTCTTGCACTCAGATTTTGAGCCCTGAGCATTCCCTGTACAGAAATTCTGGAACATCCCCGTGAGGGGCACTGATCGAAGGGAGATGCGTGCAATCCGATTCTGAACTGAGGAGCCTGACTTACAGACGAAGTGAAGTCAAATGTGTATTTGTCTTCTTTCTTGTCAGAGCTCGTGTTTTGTCTTGACCGATGGAGAATTCTACTAAAATTAAAGGTTTCTCACATCGAATCCATTGACAGAAATCAGAGTGACAGAGGGAGTCTATTCAGCGGGGGATTCACCATAACTGTGGTGAATACTTACTTTCTCGGTCAAAACGGACGGCTCGGTTTCATTTTTTGTTAACACTCAACGTGTCGTCCTCTTAGTCGGAAACTCTTGCGGCCCCGGATGAATTAAATCGAGATTGAGCGCACAGTTTCTTTGCAAACAATAAAATTGTTATTTTAGAAGTTATTAAACTTTTGAAGTCAATACGCTTTTGTCAGGATTATTTACCATCGGTCAGGAAATAACCTAATGAATCATGCTCAACGACACTCGATTTTTGGCTCAAACAAGAGCACTTGATGGCAGCCCCAGCTATGCGAATTTATGTTAAATGCTTCCTTTCAATGTTTTAATATTTGCTGTTAATAAAGAAAATTATGAATCTGAACCCACTCTGTTTGAGCTCTGAACATTTTGACTTTGTGAGTTTGAAAACAGCTTCAGGTTAAAGTTGTGATAAGATTCCGTCTGTGCCCCTTGGGATATTACAAATGCCTCTGGTGGAGCACGACACAGTTAGGCCAAGGGTGCAAAGACACATCTGGATCATACCGGCCAGAAGTTCCTAGTTCTCCGGTTAAACCTCGGTCTGGATCGTCCCCCTTTTCCTTACACATATGTCCGAAGTAAGCTCCCCGGGCATCTGAAAGGAACTGGGGTGCTTCATGTTTTTTCCCTTTAAAGCTCTGAATTGTTTCCACTCGTGTGCTTTCTAAGCCTTCTCAGATTATATTTTTCCCATTGATCGTAGAATAGGTAGCACTTTCTAACTTGCAGTTTTCATTTTGTCTCCAATACCAGTACTGTGCTCTGTATGAGCAGCCATTGTTTAGATAATTCTGTTGTATTCACTGATGTACATATATGCCTTTGCACATTTTCAACTCTCAACAAATGGCTTTTGAATGGAATTCCCATAGCTAATTAAGTACATCATCTGTTATAATCAGTAACCCGTTTCTCTGTGAAGTGAACGATGCAAATTGGGGGAGGAAGCCACTGTTTTTTAAGGGCCTGCTAAGTTGCGGGATATATAGAAATGATGGATTGCGGTGTAGGGGATGTGCTAGAACGATCCACTCCCCCAAAGGTAGAGAAAGGTTAGAGGAGTGAAGATACGTTGTTTGTGAGTGGCCCTTCAGCATATATGGCACCTTACCTTACTACCACGTGGTACTTTTGTGTTATTTTTCTTAAAGAGAGCCTCCTCTCCAAATATGTTCGTTTTGAGTCCCACAAAACCTGAATCCCTCCCTGGTGATTAGCCCCATTTGACAAACGAGAAAGACGGAAAGGTTATGAATTCCAGAGCAGTAGAATATACTGCGAAGAAAATGGAAACAGCACACTGGTGCAGAGCTTCTTGGATTATTTGGTTCAGAGTAAAATTTAATCTGGAACCGTATCATGTTGCAGCTGTTTGCCATTGGGACAGTGTGATCTGTTTATTTGGAAAATATATTTGGAAAAATTAAGGGTTTGTTTAGCTGTCAAAATTATTTAAACAATGTGATATGTGCAGAAGAATTATAAAAATCTTAACATGTCCTGTGGCTTTTTAGCAAATGTGTTTCATTCTTTTACTATACATGGGAAACGCAGACACAAAATTTTCCTGGGTGCCTTGGGAATTTCATTGTTATATTTACATACGTATGAATATTTTTTAAAGAAAATAAGGTCAGTTTCAACTTAAGCAAACCACTGAACCCAAAACACATCTGTGAGAATTTTGAAGAATTAATTTTCTCTAGACCATTTTCATCCCACTTTTGATTTCCTAGCTTAGACTTTTGAAGACATTTCGGAAAGTACTTTTTTTTAACAAAAAGCAAAATTCACCATGTCTGTATTAAAAGATACAGTGAAGAGTAGAAGTATGGTTGAAAAAGTACAAATAAGAGACTTTGGAGTTAATTACTAAATGCCACTCCATGGAATATAGACAGGGATTCATCGTGCTTGTGAGTATTGGCTTGCCGTTCCATTGAACAGAATTTACTTCTTTCATTTTTTTTCTGCCCTAATATTGCTTAAAGAAGAAATCTAGAGGGGCCCCTGGGAGGCTCAGTCGGTTGACTGTCCGACTTTGGCTCAGGTCACGATCTCACGGTTCATGGGTTCGGGCCCCATGTCGGGCTCTGTGCTGACAGCTCAGAGCCTAGAGCCTGGAGCCTGCTTCGGAGTCTGTGTCTCCCTCTCTGTCTGCCCCTCCCCCACCCATTCTCTCTCTCTCTCTCTCTCTCTCTCTCTCTCTCTCTCTCTCAAAAATAAATAAACATTAAAAAATTTTTTTAAAAAGAGAAAGCTGTTGATGTTAGTAATGAAAAAACAAAACATAGATGGCTTATTGTCACAAAATTTCTAAAATGGTGGTGTAGCTAAGTGTGCCTTATACAAGGACACAGAAAGCCTGTAGTTGAGATCAGATCTGGAACCCTCCATATCCTTGGACATGTCATGTTGCCTTTTCAACTTTTCATTTTTTCATCTATAAACGTTAGTATATATTACTCCTATCCTGCTTATCTCCAAAGCTTTTGTTCATATCAAATGAATAATGGAAATGAGTGACACATGCAAATGTGAATTCATAATGATGTGGCTCCAGATGATTCAAGAATATTTTTCCAGTTTTATTGAGAAACAATTGACATGCATCACTGTCTAAGTTTAAGGCGTTCAGCACGATGGTTTGATTTACGGATATTATGAAATGATTACAATAGGCTAACATCCATCTTTTCATATAGATGCAATGAAAAAGGAAACAAAAGGAAGAGAAATTTCTCTTTGTGATGAGAATTCTTTGGATTTACTCTTCTAACAATTTTTCTATATATCATGCTGCAGTGTTAGCTATAGTCTTCATGTTGTATGTTACATTCCTAGAATTTCTTTATCTTCTAACTGGAAGTTTGTATACTTTGGCCACCTTCCTCCAATTCCTTTGCCTGTGTTAGCTACAAGTCTGATTTCTTTTTCTATGTTTTTTTAAGAGTCCGTGTATAGGTGAGATCATCTAGTATTTGTCTGACTTATCTCACTTAGCATAATGCCTTCAAGTTCTACCTATGTCGTCAAAAATGGTAGGATTTCCTCATTTTTTATGGCTGAATAATATTTCATTGTGTGTATGTATCTACATGTGTGGGTGTATCACAACAACTTTATCCATTTATCCACTGGTGGATACTTAGATTGTTTTTATTCGAGAATATTTTGTTATCATGCATATTTGCACATTTCATCTATGCTCTCTAACTGAAAATGTTATCCAGCAATTTCGTTATATTTACCCATTTTGTATAGATACTTGGTCCTACCAAAGTGGGTCATCGTTAAAGGAGTTTTATAACCAGTGAAGTTGAGTATATTAATTGTAAAACAAGTAGTTTTATTAAAAATGCTTTGAGGTTGGATTGGGAGCTCCTCAGGAGCAAAGATTCATGTATATGTAATACATATCAATACATACATAAATACAAACATATGTATATATATGCATATATATATATAATGTAATATTATATATAAAATAATAATATATATAATATTTTATATATAGGTATATGTGTGTGGGTTACCTACACACCACTAAATACTCGGAGAAATCCTAGTAATAAGAGTAGTTTAGTAAATGTTCAATGTTCATTTTAAACAGGAAACTTGTTCATGTGACACATGGTACTTACACCCTGTTATTTTTGCCAAAATGGCCTATAGGCCCTGATATATTTCACCCAAAGGAGCTTTTCTCACATCCTTTACATATCTCCCGTTTCGGCCATATCCAACCATCTCCGAACAATCTCTCTAAATGTTGACATTTGTTCTGTGAAGATCCGCACTGTTTTCTGGTTACAGGGATGTGTGTAACTATTTTATTATGGAAATGAATATAGGGCACAGAAATCCTGGTACTTCTATTTAGCAAAAGCACAGAAAGAAGCCTTTTTAGGTTTTGTCAGTAACCACAGTGCCTATAAATAACATGAGGAAGAAGGGAAGGACGGGAGAGGGAGGGAGGGATGGATGAAGTAAGGAAGGGAGGGAGGGAGGGAGGAAGGAAAGGGAAAACTACAGAGATATGGAGAGACATCCCATGACATGATAGAAATTTAAGCAGTGCTCCCTCTCTCAACCTTGTATATTAGTCCAAAGAGTTATCAGTGTGGATTCAGAGAACTTCTTATCTAGAAATTAATCTCGGTTAATTGCTAAATCCAGCCAAGAAGAGAGTGGGTTAATAATTTATAATCCATCATCAAGACAAGCCTTTACTACTTATAAATTATTTAAAGCTATTGACTTGTTTGCCTGTTTATTTAATCAATTCAATTCTTATAAAGTCTGCTTAAAACTTACTCAGCCAATTGATACTTAATCATTTGCTATCTTTAGTTTGAGTTGAAGGAAGAGATTGTTAGTGAGACGTTTTCATTCATTCAACAAATATTTTTTAAGTGTCTTTATTTTGAGAGAGAGAGAGAGAGAGAGAGAGAGAGAGAGCGCACGCAGGGGAGGGGCAGAGAGAGAGGAAGAGGGAGAGCCAAGCAGGCGCTGCACTGTCAGTGCAGAGCCTGACATGGGGCTTGGGCTCACGAACCATGAGATCATGACCTGAGCCGAAACCAAGTGTCGAAGGCTTAACCAACTGAGCCACCCAGGAGCTCCTCATTCAACAAATATTTTTGAGCATGTATACTTATGATTGCTAAGCATACAGGAGAGGAACAAAATGGAAAAACTATCCCTGTCCTAATGGAAGGTGTTTACTAGTAGGAAAGGTAGACCAAATGGAAAAATAAAATGTTTGAAATGTCATACGAAGAGGGGTACGTGAGTATCTCAGTCAGCTAAGCATCTGACTTCGGCTCAGGTCATGATCTCGCGGTTTGTGAGTTCGGGCCCCGCATTGGGCTCTGTGCTGACAGCTTGGAGCCTGAAGCCCGCTTCGAATTCTGTGTCTCCCTCTCTCTGCCATTCCCTTGCTCATACTCTGTTTCTCTCTGTCTCTCAAAAATAAATAAATGTTAAAAATAAAATTTAAAAATCAAAAAAAAAATAAAATGTCATATGAAGATAAATGTTACAGGCACAAATAAAGCAAAAGAGACAGGGAATCTGTGGCATGGGGCTGATCCTATTTCAAGTAGGATGGACAGAGAAAGATTCTTTGATAGGATATCTGAGCAGACACTTGAGGGAAGTGAGGCATTGACACATGCAAATGTCTGAGGTTAGAATGTCCCAGGTGGAGGGAACAGCAAAAGAACTAAGGCCTCACTCAAGGGGACGGTGCTTGGAATATTGAAGGGAAGGAAGGAGGCCAGTCTGGCTGGAGCTCAGTGAGTGAGGGGGAGGAGATAGGACACAAAGTTGGGGAGGTAGCAAGGAACCAGTCATATAGGCCACTGGAAGGACTTTGTCTCTTACTGCGTGTCATGGGAAACCATCAGAGGGTATGCAGCCAAGGAGTGACGGGATCTTACTTTTTAATGCAATGGTTGCGAGGGCTTCATTCAAGAGAGGCTAAAGGGAGACAAGGTTTGACGTAGGGAGACGAGTGAAGGGGCTCTAGCAAGACATGATGCCTCGGACCAGTATGATGGCTGCAGACGTAATGAAAAAATGTGTGTCCAATAACTTGGAGGTTTTTGCCCTAGAGAAATGGAAACGGTACTTGCCACTTACTGAGATATGTCAGATTTCAAGAGGAGCAATTTTTTGGCATGTTCGGGTGAGGATGGAAACTAGAAATTGGTGGCAGTAATGTGAACTTTCCGATGTCTGACATTTTCCGCGCAGTCTCTATTAACCTTACTATAAAGCCTGTGATACTGAACATTAACTTTCTATTAACCTTAGGAGGCCTCAAAACATTAATTCTTCATAATAATATTAAGTGTTTACGCCGAAGTATTTTGGGACCAAATCTCTTCGTTTTTATTTTACTGCTTTGCACATAGAACTTCAAGGACTACACTTCCTTTAACCTTGGCAGTAATCGTAGGGACTCTCTTAATTTTGAAATGGTATAAAACGCTCAAGCTTCACACGAGTGTTTGTGATATTCTTTTTTGGAACTATATTTACCTTTGCAGTTTTAATTTCCGTAGTTATCTCAGGATAGAGACATCACAATCGCCCCCTGATAGTCACAGGCATTTACCACCAGTTTCCTAGCACTGGGCACCAGATGCAACCCCTGAAACCTTGGACCTGCTTTCCAGGGAGACCCACTGACGGTGAATTTTCCTACAGGAATTATTTCAAAAGTTCTGGGCTGCCAAAAATGGTCTAATAAACTTATAGAACAGTCTACCTCCTTGGGCTACCAAAAATGGTCTAATAAACTTATAGAACAGTCTACCTCCTTGGCCGTCATATTAATTTCATACATACTTAAATCCCCAAGTTGCAAAAACACAAGTGATAGAGACTAACGTAATGAAACTAGCCCTTGCTAAGCAAACAAATGGGAAAGCAGAGCCTAATTCATTGTCTCTCCAAGAGGGTGATTGGAATGCTTATCACGTCTTATGTTTGTGCTGCAGCTTTCTTATCTCCAGGTGATTTTCCATTCCTCCTGTCATTCTACCGCAGTCTGTCTCAGTGAACTAAATTCAGAAGGTTGTCACCAACAGTTAACCCTTTTTGAAATAGCAAGGCAAGGGGGAAGAATAGCAGCAAAGAAACATAGTTGGTATGTCCATGCACACACAAGACCCTGCGTTGGAATCCATGCCATTACAGGTGGTGGTAACCATCCCCAGTGTTCAGAGCTATCAGTGACTCATAGTTATTAGGTTAATGAACAGAAATGCCAAAATAAACAAGCAGTGTGGTGGAGTGGCTCATATTTCTAGCTCTGAAATCCAGTACTCGTCACTTAACTTTCTCTGTGACCTTGGGTAAATTACTTAATCTCTCGGAGTCTCGGTTTCTTCCCCTGTAAAATGGGGATATCACAGGATAGCTCGTAGGACTACTGTTTGAATCATGTGAGGTAATGCATGTGCCTCCTTTTATATGTAACTGGTTTCGGAGTTAGATTTCTGTAGGGGTAGATCTGATTATCTGGGTGCGAGGAGGACCATGGTTGGCTGCTCTTGCCGGTAAGTCGGGAACACAGCAGAAGCTGTAGCCGAATATGCAATAATGAGGTAAAGACTCAATATAGAGCTTGTAATAGCCTTTGTATTATACATAACTCAGGAATCCTTCAGCAGAAGAAGGGGTTATGCTCATGAAAATGAGCAAACGGGCGCCTGGGTGGCTCAATCAGTTGGCGTCCGACTTCAGCTCAGGTCATGATCTCGTAGTTCGTGACTTCGAGCCCCGCATCGGGCTCTGTGCTGACAGCTCGGGGCCTGGAGCCTGCTTCGGATTCTGTGTCTCCCTCTCCCTCTGTTCCTCCCCCACTCGCTCTCTGTCTCTCTCTCTCTCAAAAATAAATAAAGATTCAAAAAATTGAAAAAAAGAAAAATGAGAAATACAAGGAAACCAGTTTTCTAGGGGAAAAATGAAAAGATACACTTTCTATTGTGTCTGTTTTGTTTGCAGTGCATGTGGCGGTCAAACAACGTGGGCATGGCCACGTATCAACGTAACATAAACATTAGAATAAGAATTATGTGTAGAAATTATCAAACCTCTTATATTTCAGGTACTCTGCTATACAGATAATGTAATCTACATTATAATTTTTGAAAAGTGTGAAATTGAAGATCAAAGAATATAAGTACCTTGTCCCAAATACACAATATTAAACAGCCATGTAACTTATATATTGTCATGCTATATTAGGCACTTACTGAACAGACAGGTGATCTCTACTTTTTGCCGCAATGCATTCTTGTAAACTGCAAGGCAAAGCAAATCATTGTAAAGTGAATTATATTTTCCCAAAGGAACAATGCTATTATTGAAGGTTGTACTCTTAACCAATAATTTGACATTGACTACATCATATATATGATCTATAATATCTCATAAAAGCAAAGATACCATGACCATTAAATGTGCTAAGTCTAATAGATATTAATTATATATGTGGCGAGCAATAATGTTACTTCTCTTTTTCGAATTTAGAAAGGGTTTTGGAGAATATTTTGGATGGCTTTTTCTCATAAAGGACTCTCTTGGGGGAAAAACTACGTTAAACCCCTTTTCTCTCATGATAAATGTCCCTTTGTCTACAGAGTCATTTGGAATTATTCCATTTACTTATTCTCTTTTCAAATTGCTTTCGTAGCATCAAGTATTGAGGGAAAAATGACAGAAAAAGCTTTGAAGTAATTCAGTTCTGGTCTCCTCTCTTACCCATTACCTATATGATCTAAGCAGCAATGCTGTTTCTCTGTGCCTCAGTTTCCCTTTCTGTTTGAACACACTGGATTAGGTGAATTTGGAAGGCCCTGCAGGACTATGCCTTTCTAGAAGCTGATATAGGGTACTTAATCCTTGGATTCTATTTTAAGTTGTTGGAGAGAAGAAGTTTTTGGAATCTGGTCTGTTGCCAGTTGACCGTTTGCCTGCTCTTGCCCCAGGACCCAGTCACAAAGTGAATCCCTCGCGGGCTGTTTCCTTTGCTGTGGTTACAGGCACTTCCTGTGATATGTTACTGTGAAATCACAGGGAATCCAGAAGATTCGAATTGAAATCCTATTTCTCCATTTCCTGAGTGACATTCAACATAGTCATCTAATCTCTCTGAACCTAAATTTTTTTCATTAATATATCAAAAGGAACGGTTCTTTTATTGCAGGGTTATATTAAAGGTGAAGTGAGATTAAGTGAAAAAGTCCTATAGGTAGCCATATTCTTCTTATAGTCAGGCTAGTGTAAGGATTTCAAAATCAGGGCGTTTTGACAACTTGTTGGTTGTCAGCTGTCAACCGATTTTTTAAAAAAAATTTTGTTCGAACGAATAATTTCAAGTTTTTGACTGAAAATTGTAACAACATAACACAAACAGGACAATTACAAATGTTCACTCAACAATCTTGTAAATAGCTTTATTTTTCAAAAATAACGGACAAATGCTATAATGTTAGGAAAGTTAAATGTGTTTCATCTAAGGAAATGATTTTTTCAATAAAAATGGTACATTGGGTGTGTGGGTGGCTCAGTCGGTTAAGTACCTGACTCTTGATTTCGGCTCAGGTCATGGTCTCACAGTTCGTGAGTTCAAGCCCCGCATCGGGCTCTGCACTGATAATGTGGAGCCTGCTGGGGATTCTCTCTCTCCCTCTATCTCTGCCCCTCCCACGCTTGTACTCTCTCTCTCTCTCTCTCTCTCTCTCTCTCTCTCTCTCTAACTCACGAAATAAACGTTCAAAGCAATTGTATATATTTAAGGCTTACAACATGATGATTTGATATACAAATACCTGGTAAAATGATTACTACAGTCACTGCTCATCAACATATCTCCTTACATAGTTACCATTTTTGTGTGTAGTCGAATACTTGAAGTCTACTCTCAGCACATTTCCAGGGTTCAATGCAGTATTAAGTATCACCGCCATGCTGCACATTGGACCCGGAGACTTATTCATCCTACTGAACTGCAACTTTGTACCCTTTAACCAACATCTCCCCATGTTCCCACCTCCCTGTCCCTAATAACTAATGTCCTGTTGTCTCTTTAAATGGCAAAAACACAATGTACCGGAGCTTACGGGATGGAGTAAAAGCAGTACCAGGAGAGAAGTTTCTAGCCATACATGCTTACTTTTAAAAAGAAGAAAAGTCGGGGCGCCTGGGGGCTCAGTCAGTTAAGCGTCCGACTTCGGCTCAGGTCACGGTCTCACAGTCTGTGAGTTCGAGCCCCTCGTCGGGCTCTGGGCTGATGGCTCAGAGCCTGGAGCCTGCTTCCGATTCTGTGTCTCCCTCTCTCTCTGCCCCTCCCCCATTCATGCTCTGTCTCTCTCTGTCTCAAAAATAAATAAAAAACGTTAAAAAAAATCTAAAAAAAATTAAAAAAAAAAATTAAAAAAAAATAAAAAGAAGAAAAGTCTCAAATGAATAAGCTAACCTCAAGGGAATAGAAAAGAAGAACAAACTACACTCAAAGTTACAGAAGTGAAATAAATTATAAACATCAGAGTAGAAATTAATCAAATTGAGGATAAAGAGCAATAGAAAAAGTCAACAAAACTAGAAGTTGTTTAAAAAAGAATCAACAAACCCTTAGCGAAACTAAGAAAAACAGAGAGATAAAGCTGGAGTAAAATTAGAAATGAAAGGAGACATTACAACGGATGTCTTAGAAATAAAAAAGGATCATAAGAGACTATTATGAACAGCACAATGCAAACAAATTGGATAACTAGGAGAAGTGGATAAATTCCTAGAAGCATACAATTTACCAAGAGTGGATCAAAAAGAAACAGAAAGCCTAAACAAACTAGTAATAAATGAATTTATGAAGTAGTAATCAAAAACCTCCCAATAAAGAAAAGCTCAGGGCCAAATGGCTTCACAGCTGAATTCTCCCGAAAAGTTAATAATTAATACCAACCCTACCCAAACTTTCCCAAAATATGGAAATAGAGGGAACACTCCCAAACTCGTTCCTACTCATTCCTACTAAAGCCAGAAAAGACACCACAAGAAAAGAAAACTACAGGCCGGTGTTCCTGATGAATATAGATGTAAAAATCTTCAAATAAGTACTAGCAAACTGAACTTAAGAACACTTCAAAAAGATTATACGCCATGACCAATTGGTATTTATCCCTGGGGTACAAAGTTGGTTTTACCTATGTGAATCAATCAATGCGATACACTACATTAACAGAATGAAAAACAAAAACCACATGATCATCTCAATAGATGCAGAAAATGCATATCACAAAGCTCAACATCCATTCATGATATAAACTCTCAACAGATTAGCTATAGAAGGAAGTGCCCTCGATACATACAACAAAGGGCGTTTGTGAAAAGCTCACAGCTACCATTACAATCAATGGGGAAAAATTGACAGTGTTTCCTCCAAAATCCAGGACAAGGTCAGGCTGTTCAATCTTACCATTTCTCTTGTACGTAGTACTAGAATTACTAACAGCAATTAGACAAGAAAAATAAATAGAAATCTTCCAAATCAGAAATTAAGATGTAAAATTGTCTCTGCTGACAGATAACATAATCCCTTATGTGGAAAACCCTAAAGAGTCCACCAAAAAACAAACAAACAAACAAACAAACCCTTTTAGAACTAATAAAGTTACAGGGCACAGAATTGTGATACAAAAAAATCCGTTGCATTTCTTTTTACCAGCAACAATCTATCTGAAAACGAAATCAAGAAAATCCCTTCTAGGATGATATCTGTGAAAGTGAAATACTTGGGAATAAATTAAACCGAAAAAGTAAAAGATCTGGGAGCGCCTGAGTGGCTCAGTCAGTTAAGCGTCTGACTTCAGCTCAGGTCCTGATCTTACGGTTCATGAGTTGAAGCCCCACGTCGGGCTCTATGCTCCCATCTCAGAGCCTGGAGCTTCCTTTCAATTATGTCTCCTTCTCTCTCTGCCCCTCCCTGCTCGCTTGCTCGCTCGCTCTCTCAAAAATAAATAAACATTAAAAAAAATTTTAAAGATCTGGACACTGCACACTAGAAAATATTGATGAAAAAATTGAAGAAGATGCAAATAACTGGAAAGATACCATGTGTTCATGAAATGGAAGAGTTAATATTGTGTTTTGTCTGTTTTTTATCTTTTATTTTAATCCACGTTAGTTAACATGATAGTGTAAAAATGGTTTCAGGAGTAGAATTAATGATTCACCACTTACATAGAACACCCAAAACTCATCCCAACAGATGCCCTCCTTAATGCCCATCAACCATTTAGCCCATCCCTCCACCCAGCACCTCTCCAGCAGCCCTCAGTTTGTTCTCTGTGTTTAAGAGTCTCTTATGGTTTGCCTCCCTCTCTGTTTTTATCTTATTTTTCCTTCCCTTCCCCTATGTTCATCTGTTTTGTTTCTTAAATTCCACATATGAATGAAATCACATGATATTTGTGTTTCTCTTATTTTGCTTAGCATAATGCATTCTAGTTCCATCCATGTTGTTGCAAATGGAAGATTTCATTCTTTTTGATCACCAAGTAATGTTCCATTGTGTGTGTATATACATGTACACACATATATGTATATATATATATATACACACATATGTATACACACACATATTTGTATATATATACACACGTGTGTGTGTGTATATATATATATGTGTGTGTATATATATATATATATATATCACATCTTCTTTATCCATTCATCAGTCGATGGACTTTTGGGTTGTTTCCATACTTTGGCTATTGTTGATAGTGCTGCTATAAACATTGGGGTGCGTGTGCCTCTTTGAATCAGCATTTTTGTATCCTTTGGATAAATGCCTGGTAGTGCAATTGCTGGGTCGTAGGGTAGTTCTATTTTTAATTTTTTGAGGAACCTCCATACTGTTTTCCAGAGGGGCTGCACCAGTCTGCATTCCCACCAACAATGCAAAAGAGATCCTCTTTCTCCGCATCCTCACCAACATCTGTTGTTTCCTGAGTTGGTCATTTTAGCCATTCTGACAGGTGTGATGTGATATCTCATTGTGGTTTTGGTTTGTATTTCCCTGATGATGAATGATGTTGAGCATCTTTTCATGTGTGGAAGACTTAATATTGTTAAAATATTCTAATTATGCGAAACAATCTACAGATTTGATTCAATTCCTATCAAAATTTCAATGCCATTTTTAACATATAGAAAAAACAATTATAAAATTCCTATGGAATCAGAAAAGACCCCAAATAGACAAATCTTAAGAAGAATAGAGTTGGAGGCATCACACTTCCTGATTTCAAATTATATATTATAAGCCCCCACCTGTACAATCAGCTAATTTTTTCAAAGGTGCCAAGAGTACATAATGGGGAAAGGATAATCTCTTCAAATAAATGGTGTTGGCAAAACTGAATATTCACATAATGTAATCATGAAATTGGACCCCTATTAAATATCCCACTCACAAAAAAAAAAAAAAAAAAAACAAAAAACACTCAAAATGGATTGGAGACTTAAATAGAGGACACGACACTGTGAAACTCCTAGAAGAAAACACAGGGAAAAATCTTTTTGACCTTGGTCTTGGCAATGATTTTTTGGGATATGACGCCAAAACCAAAAATAAACATCAAACTAAAAACTTCTGTACAACAAAGGATACAGTCATCAAAATGAAAAGGCAGCCTACAGAATGGGAGACAATATTTGCAAGCCATATATCTGAAAAGATTAATATCCAAAATATTTTAGGAACTGACAACACAATAGCTACATGTGTGCATGTGTGTGTATGCATATGTACACATATATGTATATATAGTTTTATATATTTTATATAATGGGCAAGTATATATATATATATATATATATATATATATATATATATATATTTATATATTTTATATAATGGGCAAAAGACCTGAATATACACTCTTTCAAAGAAGATATACAAATGGCCAACAGTTATATCATGAGTAAGATGCAAAACAACAATGGGATCCCCTCACATCTGTTAGGATGAATATTATCAAAATAATAAACTAACAACTGTTGATGAGGATGTGGAGGAAAAGCAACACTTGTCCCCTGTTGGTGGGAATGTAAATAGTATGGAGATTTGCCAAAAAACTAAAACCAGAACTACCATATGATCCAGCCATCCCTCTTCTACATACTTCAAAGAGATATCTGCAACTCTGCGTTTGTTGTAGCACGACTCACAATAGCCAAGATATAGAAAGGACCTAAGTGTCTATCAACAGATGATCAGATAAAATGTCACACACACACACACACACACACACACACACACACACACACTAGAACAAAAAGGAGATTCTACCATTTGCAGCAACATGGATGAACCTGGAGGACATAATGCTTCATGAAATAAGCCAGATGCAGAAAGAGAAAAGCTGTATGATCTCACTTTATTGTGGAATCTTCAAAAGCCATTAGCTGACTTTGAAGTGGTCAACATAATAAAGCTTAATTAAGCTTTGTTACTATTTGTCGGTATCTGTTAAGTAACCCAAAATACGCGAGGAAACTATAAATCTGGAAAGGACCATGGAGGATGCCTAATGCAGTGAAGCCCTATCCTGAATGATCGTTCAAGCCCCTAAGGGAGTTTTAAAAAATGACAGCTTTCTGGGCCTAGAACCTGGATAATCACGATTAACTTGATGCAGTATGGCTGTTAGGAGTCTGTATGTTTAAAAATATCCCTGAAATATTAATGAGCAGCTAGTATTGAGAACTCTTCCACCAGTCACATCCCTCATTTAAGTTGTGAGGAACACGTAGTGGAGAAACATTGAGGTCACAAAGCAGAAACTTGATTCTCCTGATACTTAATCCTTTCTTCTTTTTGCAGTAGCATATGGTGAAAGAAGGTACTAGACTTAGTGTGGTACTTTCTGCAAGCCAGGGCCATTTCAGGTGATACCCTGGCTATTTGGACTGAGCTCAGGATTATGTTCTCATGCACACGATGTGGCCCATTTACCAGAGGCAGCATTCTGCAGCGTCCCACTGCCGGGTTGCCCGCTCACCATAGCTAGGCTGCTATTCCAAATGGAGCAAAATGATGAGGAGAATCCAGATGGAAAAGTCAGGAAAGTCGGGAACCGTTAGGAAGTCAGCGCGAGAGACAAGAGGGGTTGGCCTCGAGGCAGGTTTGGATGTTCTCTTGGGACTTTTACTGCGATCCCGTGTTATAGTCGTGGCAAAATGAGACAGGGACCACGTTATGGTCAAGGCGCTCTAAGGCCAGCTTCTGCCGCAATTCCTTTACAACCAAGGAAATAGTAGGTTTAGATGTATAGTTACTAAAATAAAAAGTTCACTAGCAGAAATTTGCTCTCATGATGAAACAGATCTACCTGAAAAGTGTAATATCCACATTAAGATAAATTATTTAGTTAGGATCGTATTCAAATTCACCATTTGGGGCAAACCTCAGAAGTGTCTGTAGGCCAAAATTTCATGCATGGAGAAAGCTTTTCCATTTTCAGTTCTGTTTTAAAATCTTTCTGTGATAATTGCTTCTTGTTTGTAACTTTACCAAAGCCCTCATGTACAATCACTTGTGCTATTTTATTAAATTTGAAATGTTTGATGGGGCGCCTGGGTGGCTCAGTTGGTTAAGCGTCTGACTTCGGCTCAGGTCATGATCTCACGGTTCGTGAGTTCGAGCCCCACGTTGGGCTCTGTGCTGATGGCTCAGAGCCTGGAGCCTGCTTCCGATTCTGTGTCTCCCTGTCTCTCTTCCCCTCCCTGGCTTGCTCTCTGTCTTTCCCTCTCCCAAAAATAAAATAAACGTTAAAAAATTTTAAAAAAAATTGTAAAATGTTTGAAAGTTTAGGGACCAGGAATTGCACGACCTGGATTGTAATCCCAATTTTGCCATGAACCAACTCTGTGAACTTAGAAAAGTCCCTTTTCTCCAGACTTGTCCTAGGAAGAGATGACCTCAAAGGGCAGTTCAACTCTAAGAGTCCGTGAGTGCCAGAGGTGTAGGCAGAAATAAAATTCAGATAGTGGGGTGCATCTTTGAGGGGTAGTTTCACATAGGGACTGATCCGAATGCCTCTTGGGAATCAGGAATGGAATGAAAAGATAATGTATCCCTTCGCTTCTCTTTCTCTTTCTCTCCCTCACTCCACACGCTACACCAAATACCTTTCCCTCTCTATCCCTGCCCTCTGAATGTTATTTCTCTTGATTCAAGCTTTATCTCATGAATTATAATAAGATTTCACTAGAGTTCATAGATTTCAAGCTAACAGTGTAGGAAGTTGTTAAGGCTTAAAATAAATTTCAGCAACAGATGATCACAAGTCCTCTACTTTATACTGGTAGGGAAGAAAACCTTAAACTTGAAACAATCTGGGAGTTGCACTCACTGTAATGATGTGTAATCACAGTTGAACATGACAACCTATTTTGTTTCCTTCTCACAAGATTTAGTTACAGCTTTACTGTTCACAATCTTACTGTTAATTCTTTGTCCAAAACTTTAAGAATATTATTCATGGGTGGCTGCTGGTGGGTGTGGGTGTGAGAGGAATGAGAAACATTGTGTTTCTTAAACTTAACATTTCTATGAAAATTTGAGAGCATTCATGGGGAAACAAAAACAAAATCAGGAACCCTGATAAGCCTTCTAGAGCAATGCTTTCTCCTTCGTGAGAGGCATTGCCAGACTTCACGCACAGCAGCATTTCCAGCCCAATTGAATGTATGTATAATTTTTGAACCCTTCATTTTACCATTTGGAATCCAGAGCACAAAGATCTAAAGGAAATGCTTATTCAAAAACTTCTATATTTTATGCTATAATAGTCATGTATTTTGAAACATGGTGTTTTAATGCGGTATTCTCAAGCCAGTGTTCAGGGAACAAATGTTCACCATGTTATACATTTGAAAAAAAAAAAGAGATTTTCAGGAGTCAGGGGGGAAGATGGAAGTTTTATGGAGAGATTGACTTGATTCTCTGGATTCCAAGTCCAAATATCACACAAAGGGCTCATCTTGGGTCAGTTACCCATCCCAGATTAATCCTTTATTGGCCATCGAGGGTAGGATTTTGTTTTTGTAAAACAGTTGCTCTTCTGGGGGCACCTGGATGGGTCAGTCGGTTAAGTGACTGGCTCTTGATTTCAGCTCAGGTCATGATCTCATCTTTGTGGGATCGAGCCCTGCACCAGGCTCTGTGATGACCATGGAGCCTGCTTGGAATTCTTTCTCTCCCTCTCTCTCTCTGCCCCTTTACTGCTCATGCTCGCTCGCTCTCTCACTCTCTCTCTCTCAAAAATAAATGAACATTAAAACAAGATTTTAAAAGGAAGCAAACAATTGCTCTTTCTGTATTCATGTCTTTAGGTAGGAAGTTTCTAGGAAATCTGGGTATAGCTTAGAATGTTTACATATATATACACATTATATACATGCATATACATACATATTCATATAACTTATATAAATTCTGTAAAATAAGCATATATATACATATATAATATAACATATTCTGCATAAATATTACCAGTGATAAAAACCTTGCTACTTTTTAAAGTACCTAATTCCCTGAAGAACATAGTTAGATTTTTTGGTTTGAATTACCATAAAAATGAAGATTGGAAGATCAAAGCAGAGTAGGAGGACCCTAGGCTTGCCTCATCCATGAATACAACTAGATAACTATCAAATCATCCTAACTACGCCAGAAATTGACCTGAAGATTGGCAGAACAAACACCACAACTGAACGGAGAGAAGAGGCCATATCGAAGAAGGTAGGAAGTGTGGAGACGTGGTTTAGAAAGAGACCGGTCATGGCCACTGCAGTGGGAGGGAGCCACAGTTGCTGAGAAGAGTGAGAGACAGACCAGCACACAGGAGCACACGGGGAAAGCAGACCCCACGGTAATTGGCTTGGAAAGTGAAAGGACCTGGATTTTGTGAGTTCTTGCACCCAGTGGGGCGTAAAGCCTGGAGTTCTTAGAGTTAGCAGGCTTGGCCCTGGGGCTTCTCTTGGAGAGAAAGCTGGCAAACAGCCCGAGAACATGCAGCATGGAAACAGTGACCTGAAGAGCACCTACGGCGCACATTGGGGAGGCTTTTCGCTCATTTGGAGCACATCCCAGAGACACAGTGTGCATGAAGACCCCTCTGGGAATGAAGGAAGTGGCAAGTGCCATTTGCCTCCCCCACCCCTCACCATAAACACAGAGCCACCTGTGGGAACCAGCACAGAGATTACACTTGCTACACTTGGACAACATAGACTCTAAAACAAAGACTGTAACAAGAGACACAGAAGGACAATATATAATAATAAAGGGGACAATCCAACAAGAAGACATAACAATTGTAAATATGTATGCACCCAATATACAAGCACCCAAATACGTCAAACAGTTAACAAACATAAAGGAACTAATTGACAATCCAAGAATAGTAGGGGACTTTAACACCCCACTACATCAAAGGGCAGATCATATAGACAGAAAATCCAGAAGGAAACAGTGGCTTTAAATGACACACCAGACCAGATGGGTTTATTAGATATAGTCAGAACATTCCATCCTAAAACAGCAGAGTACATATTCTTTTCAAGTGCGCATGGAACATTCTCCAGAATAGATCCTATATTAGGCCACAAAACAGGCCTCACCAAATTTTAAAGGATTAAAGCCATACCATGCATCGTTCCTCACCACAACACTATGAAACTATAAGTCCAGCACATGAAAAAATCTGGAAAGACCACAAATACATGACGGTTAGATAACATGCTACTAAACAATGAATGAGTCAACCAGAAAATAAAAGAAGAGGAACAAAAGTACACAGAAACAAATGAAAGTGAAAACACAATGTTCTAAAACGTTTGGGATACAGCAAAAACAGTTATAAGAAGGAAGTTTATAGTAATACACACCTCAAGAACCAAGAAAAATCGGAACGACCTAACCTTATACCTAAAGGAGCTAGAAAAAGGACAACAAACAAAGCCTAAGACCAACAGAAGGTATATTAAAGATTAGAGCAGAAATAAATGATACTGAAACTTACAAAACTGATCAAAGAAACCGGGAGCTGGTTCTTTGAAAAAACATCTCTAAAATTGATAAACCTCTAGCGAGACTCATCAAGAAGAAAAAACGATGAAGAACCCAAATAAATGAGAGTGGAGAAATAAGAACCAACACCACAGAAACACAAGGAATTATATGAGCATATTATGAAAAAATAAGTGCCAACAAATTGGACAATCTAGAAGAAATGGATAAATTCTTACCAACATATGAGCTACCAAAACTGAAACAGGAAGAAATAGAAAATTTGAACAGACCAATAACCAATAAAGAAATTGAATCAGTAACCAAAAAGCTCCCAGCGAACAAAAGTCCAGGGCCAGGTGGTCTCACCAATGAATTCAAACAAACATTTAAAGATGCGTTAATATCTATTCTTCTGAAAGTATTCTAAAAAGTAGAAAAGAAGGGTAAAACTTCCAGAGTCATTCTATGAGGCCAGAATTCCCCTGATACCAAAACCAGATAAAGACACTACACAAAAGAGAACTACATGACAATATTTCTGACGAACATAGATACAAATATCCTCAACAAAATACTAGCAAACTGAATCCGATAACACATCAAAAAAAAGTCATCCACCACAAGCAAGTGATATTTATTCCTGGGTTGCAAGGGCGGTTCAATATTCACACATCAATCAACATGATACATCACATCAATAAGAGAAAGGATAAGAAGCATATGACCAATTCAATAGATGCAGAAGAAAGCATTTGACAAAGTACAACATCCACTCATGATGAAAACCCTCAACAAACTGGGTTTACAGGGTACATACCTCAACGTAATAAAGGCCATATATGAAAACTCCACAGCTTTTAAGTTTATTTATTGATTTTGAGAGACAGAAAGTGTGAGTGGGGGAGAGGCAGAGAGAGAGAGGGAGAGAGAGGATCCCAAGCAGGCTCCACATTCAGCATGAAGCCTGATGTGGGATTAAATCCCATGACAGCAACATCATGACCTGAGCCGATATCGAGAATCGATCTCTTAATTCACTGAGTCACCCAGATGCCCCGCTAACATCATCCTTAATGGGGCAAAACTGAGATCTTTTCCCTAAAGGTCAGGAACAAGACAAGGATGTCTAATGTCACCACTTTTATTTAACATGGTACTGGAAATCCTAGCCACAGTAATCAGACAAGAAATAAAAGTCATCCAAATTGGTAAGGAAGAGGTAAAACTTCCACGATTTGCAGGTGACATGATGCTATATATAGAAATCCTTAAAGACTCCACCGAAAGACTGCTATAACAGATAAACGAATTCAGTAAACTCACAGGGTACAAAAATCAATGTACAGAAATCTTTTGCATTTCTATACACCAGTAATAAAGCAGCAGAAAGAGAAATTAAGAAAACAATCTGATTTACAAGCACCAGAAACAGTAAGATACCTGGGGATAAACCTAACCAAAGAGGGGAAAGACCTGTACTCTGAAACAATAAAGCACTGATGAAAAAAATTGAAAATGACACCAATAAATGGACAAATTCCATGCTCATGTATCAGAAGAACAAATATTGTTAAAATGCTATACTACCCAAAGCAATCCACACATTTAATGCAATCCCTATCAATACCAACATTTGTCACAGAGCTGGAACAGACAGCCCTAAAATTTGTATGGAATTGCAAAAGACCTTGAATATCCAAAGCAATCTTAAAAAACTAAAGCAAATATGGAGATATCACAATTCTGGACTTCAAGTTATATTAGAAATCTGTAGTAATCAAAGCAGTGTGGGACTAGCTCTGAAATAGCCACATAGATCAATGGAACAGAAGAGAAAACCCAGACATGAACCCACAACTGTATGGTCAATCCATCTTCAACAAAGCAAGAAAGAATATCCAGTGGGAAAAAGACAGTCTCTTCACCAAATGGTGTTGGGAAAACTGGACAGCAGCATGCAGAAGAATGAAACTGGACCACTTTCTTACACAAAATAAATTCAAAATTTCTTAAAGATCTGAATGTGAAACCCGAAGCCATAAAAATTCTAGAAGAGAAGACAGGCAGTAATATCTTTGACATCAGCCATAGCAACTTTTTTTGTATAGGTCTCCTGCGTCAAGGGAAACAAAAGCAAAAATAAACTATTGGGACTACATCAAAGTGAAAAGCTTCCGTACAGCACATGAAACAGCAAAACTCATAGGCAGTCTATGGAATGGGAGAAGATATTTGCAAGTAACATATTTGATAGAGGATTAGTATTCAAAATATATAAGGAACTTATAAAACTCAATACCTGAAAATCAAATAGTCCAGTTACAAAATGTGCAGAAGGCATGAGCAAACACTTCTCCAAAGATGATTTACAGATGGCAACAGGCAAATGAAAGCATGCTCATCATCAGTTATCATCTGGGAAGTGGAAATCAAAACTACAATGAGATATCACCTCACCCATGTCAGCATGGGTAAAATCAACACCACAAGAAACAACAGGTGTTGGCAACGATGTAGCGTGAAAGGAACCCTCCTGCACTATTGGTGGGAATGCAAACTGGTGCGGCCACTGTGGAAAACAGGATGGAGGTTCCTCAAAAGGTTAAAAATAAAACTACCCTACGATCCAGCAATTGCATCACTGGGTATTTCCCCAAAAAATAAAAACACCAATCCAAAGGGATGCATGAACAGCTATGTTTACGGCAGCATTATTTACAATAGCCTACATATGGAATCAGCCCAAGTGTCCGTCAGTTGATGAATAGATAAAGAGATGCGGCGGACGTGTATATACACAATGGAATATCATCCTGTCAAAAAAGAAGGAAATCTTGCCACTCACAACACCATGGATGGAACTAGAGAGTATAATGCTCAACAAAATAAATGAGTCAGAGAAAGACAAATACCATACGATTTCGCTCCTGTGTGGAACGGAAGAAGGAAGACAAATGAGCAAAGGGATAAAAAGAGAGGGAAACACACCAGGAAGCAAAATCTTATTTAGAGAGAACACACTGACGGTTACCAGAGGGGAGGTGGGTGTGTGAGGCGGTGGGTTAAACAAGCCATCGGACTTAAGGAGTGCGCTTGTGATGAGTACCAGGTGACGCATGAAATTGTTGTCTCACCATATTGTACAACTGAAACTAATATGACACTGTATGTTAACTAACAGGACTTAAAGACTTAGAAAAATAGACACCCTGGGTTAGAATCCCGTTGCCACCTGGTAGCTCTGTTAATTTGGGGAATTCACAAAATCCCGTTTTCCTTCTTGCTTCTTGTGAAGTTAAAGCGAAATATATGTGAAAACACTTTGTGAAGAGTGCAGGTGACAAGGTAAAGGGAAAGTGTTATCAGCCAGTCAGTTAATGGAGGAGCCGGCCAACTCCTCAAACTTGCCTCCATGAGACAACATCTCTGATGTGATCATTGATGTTCTCTCTAGAAGACTGTTGCTATGATTATGACTGAGCTAGATGGTTCTTCTGGAGTATCTATCCGTCATGCAGAGTTCAACTCACGTTAGTTACTGAATACACAGTATTGCCTTAGACCCTTCTTGGGTTACAAAAGTCTAACTGTAGGTGTTTGGAACAGAAGAGTGAATGGTCTTATTTAGACTTTTATTGTTATACCTATGTTGCTGCTCATAATAACTTTGTCCTCGGCAGGCGATCAGGACTTTTATAGGCAACACAGTAGTGAATGACAGCAATTGACCCAACTTCTTAAGCACATGGTTCCTAATAATTCCAGCTGGAGCTTGGGATGTATTTCCATTCATGTGCATGGCACAGTTTCTCTCTTCTTTTTCCTTTTCTTTAAATGCTAGTGATTTGACCTTGCATCATTTTGGTAAAATATAATTTAGCACCATCAAACTCTTCAGGCAAGCTCTGATGTGGAAAAAGTCAAGAAGGATCTTCCCTAAAGCCACTTCTAGGCAGTACCTTAAACGGGGCATTTCGGAGTGAGGTCAGATGGACTTGGGGCCCTTTTCTTTGCACAGATGTTCTTAGGTGGAGCTTTTAGTGTCTTCTTCATCTCGTGGACGGTCCTTTTTGCCCGTGTTGCACACCATGGCACATGCACTGAGGAATCTCGACTTTTCCTATTGCCAGCCCTAGAGAGTTGGCTGCGGCAGCTCGCTACCCAGAAATGATGTTCACGTTTTAACATTTCTTTCTTATGAGAAAATTGCTTTTGACACCCATTTTTGACTTAGCCGTGGTTTTTCACGACCGTATTCCTCACAAGAAGCTACCGAATGCCAGTAGTAAATATCTTAGTAGCCAAGAAGCCCAGTCTTGCAACTAACTACTGTGTCTGCCTTCAGTCGTGGTATAATACTTTCAAGAATTTACCTACTCTTGAATAGCCACCTGGCAATTTATTTAGATATAAATAGATAAATTTGGTCTAGCGGCTTATATGTTTCATCAAAATGACTGCCAAGAAAGGCACTACGGGGGTGTTATTCATTGGTAACACCTTATATAGATCAAGGACTGGGTTAATTATTAGGTTTATTTTATTTCATCTGTAAAATATCCTTAAAAGCTCAACATTAATATTCTAGTTTGTCACGGGAGGCAAAGGAAGCCGAGAGTTTCCGTAACCTGTGCAAGGCTGTGGAGAAACGATTCCTACTCATGTCAGGACACCAAAAGCCATGAATTGGCCACTATGCTGAGCTCTTCAATGGCCTGTCCTATTCTTGCCCTCTCTCCCCTCATCCTGCATCTCGATCACTGTGTTCAGAATCAAAATATAATTCTGGTGCTTATTTTATCCAGGTATATTTTTTCTTTTTTTTCTTTTTTTTAATATGAAATTTATTGTCAAATTGTTTTCCATATAACACCCAGTGCTCATCCCAACAGGTGCCCTCCTCAGTGCCCATCACCCACTGTCCCCTCCCTCCCACTCCCCCATCAACCCTTAGTTTATTCTCAGTTTTTCAGAGTCTCTTATGGTTTGGCTCCCTCCCTCTCTAACCTTTTTTTTTTCCTTCCCCTCCCCCATGGTCTTCTGTTAAGCTTCTCAGGATCCACATAAGAGGGAAAACATATGGTATCTGTCTTTCTCTGTATGGCTTATTTCACTTAGCATCACACTCTCCGGTTCCATCCACGTTGCTACAAAAGGCCATGTTTCGTTCTTTCTCATTGCCAAGTAGTATTCCATTGTATATATAAACCACAATTTCTTTATCCATTCCAGTTATATTTTTTCAAGTTAAGGCCAGGCGCAGAGACATTCATGCTCCTTATGTCTTTTTGAAGCAGATACAATTCAAATTTCCCAATGCACAAACTAACTTCTTAAAGAAAATCTTAACCATGTCTCCAGAGTGAACAAGAACGGTAATTAAAACAGTGGTTAGCAATTCCCGGCCCAGCAGTCTAACAAATAGATATCCCATAACTTTGGTGTTTCATTTTGTTTATCATTGTGTTTAAATAATTTTTATTGACAGTCACGAATTCATAATGAGGGCAATTTAAAAAGATAATTAGCTGAAAGCAGGATTCCACAAAATGAGCCCTTCATGCATGAGCTGAATGGCCTGTTCACATACAGAGAAATATGGCAGTGGCTCTCTTAGAAGGACAAAATATCAAGGCTCGGAGACCTTCATGCCGCACGTCCTGAGAAACAAAACTCCTATGTGACTGTCTTTAAACTGAACCCCAGCAAAAGGGACAAAATGATAAGACATTTCTAATTCCTCCTCAGGGAAGGAAAGTATAATTCTCCCCTCCACCGCCCCCCACAACTATCCCACGATTAATTGATTATCGTTATTATTGTAGTCATTTTTATTGAGCCCCACACTATGTGCCTGGCATTCTGCTAGGTGTTTAATTTACATTCTCCAGGTGGCCTTGTGAGGAGATATTATTATTAACATCGTATTTTTTGACGCAGTATCTCTAAATGCCGATGCTTATAGCATTGGCCATACAAAAAGAATCGCCCAGCTAGCAAATGGCAGAAGTAGCGTTCGGTCCTCCTTACTCTGAAAGTCCGTGTCCTTGTCACCACGTTGTAGCTGCTCCATTGCAGTAAAGGAGAGGAAGAGCCCGGAGATGTACCCACTGTGCCCAGCTTCTTTGGTTAATGGAAAAGAAGCCCAGAACGTCTTAGAAGCGTGCTTGCATTTCTTCAGTGTGCGTTTGTAAACATCCGAAGGTATTCTTTGCTTGTTTTGTACTGTTTGAAGCATCAGGAGTTATAGTTGAATTCCTCTAAAGACACTTAGGGCCAGGCCCCGAATATTTTCACTGATTTTGCATTTGACTTTTCAAGATAGGCTTGTTGTTGAGCGTTGTTGAATGATAGAAGGAAAAGTAATATTCTGACATTCTATTAGTTTTAGATACGTGATTAAGTTCACCTTATGTTCAATTTTTAAACAAGTGAGTGATGTCATTGATTGTGAACTAGTTAGATCGTATATACTCATTTATTTGTACGTTCTTCTATTTTAGGACTATTCACCTGTTGTTTCTCAAACGTGTCGTGAATACTTCCCTCAATTCTCATGTAGCTGTAGTTTTGCTTATGTTCGCTAGTGTTTGTCATTTGTTTTTTGGTTTGCCTTGCCGAAATTCTTAGTTGTTATGTAGTCAAAACGATGTATCTCTTTCTGTATTAGACTTACATGTTAGACTACAGAGGCCTTTTACATCCATCCAAACATTACAGAACCATTTGCTGATGTTCTTGTACTTTAATGGTTTAACATTTAAATTTAAAATTGATTAGCTTTTCATCAGATGGTAGAAATTGATATGTGATCATTTTGAAAAATTCAAACGATTTGGAGAAAAAGTATGATGAAGAAAGTTAAAAGAGCCCAAGACAATAGAATTAAAAACTTAAAATATGTTGAAAATATTTTTTTCAGATGTATTCTCAGTCATGTGTACATTATGTCTGAGAGAGAGAGAGAGGGAGAGCGTGTGTGTGTGTGTGTGTGTGTGTGTGTGTGTGTGTGTTATGGGTATTGCTGTATACACTGTTGTGCATTCTGCTGTTTCCACTCCTCAGTGACAATATGTTGTGCTTTTCTTGTGTCAATTAATATAAATATTCCTAATTATCATCAGTATCTTCATGGTGCACCATTTAATGGATTTACTATAATAGTTGATTAACCATCTGTTTTCAATTTCTCATTATGTAAACAAGTGTTCAACCAAATCATTTGTGAGTGTGTGTGTGCGTGTGTGTGTGTGAGTGGTGTACCTTTATCAAATTGTCATATTACGTCATTATGATGCATTTCTAGACTTAGAATCGTTGAACCAAAGAATATTATCATTTAAAATCTTGATATAAATTTCTAAAAGAGTCACTATAAATATTGAGCCGTTTTCATTTTTAACATCTGCTTAATCGTTACAAACCTGATACTCAGAAGCTTATAGCTTATTAAAAGTATATTTAAATACCAGAGAAGTTAGCACACACATCCCAAGTGTAAGATTAGATAAAGTTCTCAATTTAATTTGCCAAGAGAACAAGTTTGTATTTTAAGTGAAATGGCCACACAAGGTAGGAACAGATGTAGCATATTTTAATGTAGTTTTTCCTGGCTCCGTGCAGTTGCCAATTATACTTTCTAGACAAATTTGCATCTTTCCTGATTCATGAAACTCTCAAATTCCTTTCCCACTGCCCTTTTCTGCCCCGAGTTTGGAATCCCATTGCAGAGGAACTGACAAAAACCATCTACTGGGTATTATTTCAAGGCCTATGTACACAGAAAAGCCATATTCTCACTAAGGTGATGGTGAGGGTGGTGTTGGACTTGAGGAAATGAGAGTAAGACCTAGATATCCCTAAATAATATTTGCCTCTTTCTTCCTGGTATCCCTAGATAAACAGAGGCAAAGGGAGTATTTCACGCGGAGAAAAATAAACAAACAGACATGGGCAAAATCATATAGTAGAGAGTGCGTTGGGCTCTCACAACGTCGTCAGTCCATCAAGTATGGTTGTATACAACCATATGCCACGGCTCCGAGCATTTCAGTCCTGCAGCAGTATAAAGGATGAGCCAAAAGTTGTAAGACATGAGAATTGGAAAAGCTGCAGTCTATTTTAAAGGGTTTGGATTTTCTTCAACAGGCAATCGGGAGCTACTAAACAGTCGTAAGCAATGCAGGGATAAGGGTGGCTTTGCCCTGCAGGCAGTTCTGGCATTTTTGTGGAGACCAGATTAGAGAAGGATGCCCACGAAGAAAGTAGAGTGAGGAGGCCGTTGAAGTCGTACTGGCAAGAACTGACCCTGGACTGCAGTGTAACTAGTATCAATAGGAAAAGAGAAAATAATCTTTGAGGAGATAAAATTGACAGGCCTTCGTGAAAGATTTTATGGATGGAAGAGGGAAGAATTGTCAAGGGTTACTGGCTTATATGTTGAATAGGGAGAGTTGGATCCGATACAAGTCTTCATTTCACCAAGAACAAATGAAGTGATAGGCGGCAAGGGTATTGAGGATCTGTGCAAAAGGTGATTATTATACTTTAACACCAAAGTTATATGGATAAGGAGAGAAGAAAATGTATCAGAGGAATGAGGGATGTGAAACGATGGTAGGATCTGTGGTCCTGGAAGGATGTCAGGATCATGTTTGTAGAGGAAATGAGCTGGAGAGATAGGAAGTGGTGGTCAGAGAGTGGACTGTTGGAAATTGAGATTACGGAACGGTTATGGTTATTCCTGGTCGCCAAGTACGACTATGACCATGAGAATGAGCAGCTATGAGATGGGATGCAGGACAATGGAAGAAGGAAGGTTAAGATACTCCGAGCTCCGTTTCCTATGGGAATCTTTAAATCACCAAGGATCATGTCAGGAATAGGGAGTACAGAGCCCAGCACTGCATGGGATAGAGTTCTGAAGGGGTGAAAAGTCATACGGCATTAAAAGCTTAAAAAGTCATCCTGGCGCCCTTTGAGAGATGACCGTTGTGACTCTCCAACCCATACTGCAACCTTAGAAGATATTGCCCATCCGCAGCCTAGAAGGGCGAGTTTAGTGCAATAGGGATGGACACCTGACCATGAGATTCTTCATCAGACAACTCAAATTCGCCTTTTGGGAAGCTGTAATTGAGTCCCCCTGACCGAATCAGTCGTTACTAGGGAGTCAGGTTTAAGAGTCATGTAGATTCCTGAGTTGAGGCTTCAGTTCTGGGGTGTCCTTCCTCATTAGCCATATGTGTTTGCTGAGAATTAAATAGAGAAGGCATGTCTGAGAGAAGCCAGAGGATGAAGTAGCACACACCTACCAACACACACTCACACAGAAGAAGGTTCTTTGGGGGCGCCTGGGTGGCTCAGTCAGTTAAGCCTCCAACTCTTGATTTGGCCTCAGGTCATGATCTCTTGGCATGTGAGTTCAAGCCCCGCGTCAGACTCTGCACTCACAGTGTGGAGCCTGCTTGGGACTCTCTCTCTCTCTCCCTCTCTGTTCCTCCCCTGCTTGTGCTCCCTCTTTTTCGATCTCTCTCTCTCGACCTGTCTCGAAGTTAATAAATTTATAATCTTTTTTTTTTTAACATTTATTTATTTTTGAGACAGAGAGAAATCATGAACGGGGGAGGGTCAGAGAGAGAGGGAGGCACAGAATCTGAAACAGGCTCCAGGCTCTGAGCTGGCAGCACAGAGCCCGACGCGGGGCTCGAACTCACGGACTGTGAGATCATGACCTGAGCCGAAGTCGGACGCTCAACCGACTGAGCCACCCAGGCGCCCCTCGAAGTTAATAAATTTAAAAAAAAGATCGTTTGGATTCCAAATTCCCATGAGCCCTTGTTATTTTTCCTATTATTATATCCTCTGAAATTCTCATGTATCCTTAGAGTACATCTTATGTTCAGTTGAGCTATTTTGATTGCATTCCTCTTCCATGCAACCACATTTGCTCTAATAGAGCAGCTATGATTTAGTCATTCCTTCTCTAAGCACTTAATGAACACTTACTAAGGGCCTGGACTGTCGGAAAAACAAAGATGGGCAAAGGTTCCATCCAGTAGGAAAATCAATAGTGGAGAAAAAATATGTATGATTAAAATACAGTTTTACTTAATGAGTGCTAAACTAAAGGTAGGTGCTAAGTATTATGACCGTAGCTGGCCAGGCCTAATATGTTACTTTGAATCTGGACAGTCTGGTAGAGTCCCGTCAAATGAGACTCAATATGTAAATTTCTTCAGAAGATTGAAAAGATACACGAAATAAAATGGCTAGACTGAGAAGACAAAGAGGGAAGGTAGCATAGGACTGCACCCTTGAATAATTCCAACATTTAAGGGTGAGGGAGATTGGATAAATTGGTGAAGGAAATACGAACGAAAGGGCATGTGGAGAGTGCGATACGGGCTGAAGGAAAAGAGAGTTTAAGGGCGTACATGTCGGTTAGACTTACCATCATTGAGAGGTTAAAAAAGACAGTTTCAGAAAAAAACAGAGAAAGTTGGCTTTGAAGATCAATAGAGCAGAGGCTAAAAGTGAGAAGTAGAACCGCAGGATAATTGTTTAAGATGCTAATAATACTTGAGTACATTAGAATGGGACTAAATATTGGGGCGCCTGGGTGGCTCAGTCGGTTAAGCGTCCGACTTCAGCTCAGGTCACGATCTCGCGGTCCGCGAGTTCCAGCCCCACGTCGGGCTCTGGGCTGATGGCTCAGAGCCTGGAGCCTGCTTCCGATTCTGTGTTTCCCTCTCTCTCTCTGCCCCTCCCCCGTTCATGCTGTGTCTCTCTCTGTCTCAAAAATAAATAAAAACGTTAAAAAAACATTTTTAAATGAAAAAAAAAAGAATGGGACTAAATATGGTATACATCAATGTCTGTAGGAGAAATTATTATTAAATGATGGAATGATTAGATTTTTTTGAAAAGGCTGAGATTATGCATAGAGATGTTAAACTTGGCTTTATTTGAAATAGCCCCAAAAGGGCTAAAGGACATTAATTGTCCCAAAATAAATAATGAAAACTTTGAATAGTACCTTCTTAGGATTTGGGTGATTATGAAGCACTTTAAAGTAGTGTTTACTAATAACAATGATAAAAATAAAACTGCTTAAAAAGTAATCTTAACTCAAAAACATAAGGTGCAATGCAATATAGAAACCGTGTGATTTCTATTTTCTTTTTCAAATATACAGAAATACTGGAAACAGACTGGAAAGAAATAAAACAGTCTGTTGAACAGTTATCTGGAACAGTGAGATTATGGGTGACTTTAATTTTCTTTTCTTTTTTTAATATAAAACTCATTACTTTTAACTTGTAATAATAAGCATTTGTTATAACCAGAAAGAAAGAAATATTTTTATGTACTAGATGAGTTAAACATGCTGTATATTTCTCTAAAAGACATAAATCATGTGCTTTTAACTCTTATACATTCTATTTATTATATCATCATCATCATCATCATCATCATCATCATCATCATCTCTTTTTTTGAAAATCTATCTCCAACCCTACCCCAAATGCATGCTCCAGGTTTCTAAACTCTTTAATATTGCACAGGAACAATTAAGCTTTTCAAAATGTATGCATATGTCTACATTACATATGCATGTGTTTAGATGATGATGAAGACATAGTTCAGGTTCTTTCTTTTTTTAATGTTTATTTTTGAGAGTAGGGGGCAGTCAGGGGAGGGACAGAGAGAGACAGGGATAGGGGATCTGAAGCAGGATCTGTGCTGACAGCCCAAAGCACGACGTGGGACTCGAATACACAAACCTCAAGATCATGACCTGAGCCTAAGTCAGAAGCTTAACAGACTGAGCCACCCAGGCACCCCTCAGGTTGTTTCTCAACTGCACCATTTTTACATCTAGTTTAGTTTTTTAATTCTGCGTGCAGAGACTAATATATTTAGAATCATTTCCAATGAAGCCATGGAAACTAATGTTATGTCAATTAATGGTGAGTGTGTGGGCAAAAAATGGAGCTTGTGTGACTGATTGGGACTTCTTCCTCCTTTATAACACAAATTAAATCTTGAAGGGATCCAATTTGCTGCTATTAATGATATAAGCAAGCTTAGTTTATACCTCCACTAAGCAAAGAAAGATTATTTTTTTCATTGTGGATTGCAAACACTGTGAAAATCATGACACCAAGATATTACCTTCCCATTGTATTCTCAAAGTATTTCAGCTTCTTTTTAGAACTAATCTGAGATGAAAATCCCCAGTATTAACATGTAAAGTAGTGAGCTGCTCTGAAGTGTCTTATTGTCTGCACGCCTTTAATTTAACCTAAAGCCTCAGTGTGAATACTGTCAGGGTCACATGTTGGCTCTAGCACCGCCTAGATATACATAGAAATCCTTTACAACTATGGGTTGTAGACCTGGGGTCCAAAGCAAATGCCATGCTCTACCTTAAATTGTTAGTTTGCACTGTGAATTACCCACACGCATTTCTCTGAAATCCAAGATGTCCATCTATGGTAAGTGACCGTGAAATCGACCAGATCAGTGATCTAATGTGACAGCCTATCTCTCAGTGGAAATGATGACAGCCCAGGATTTTCTGGCTTCCTCTGATGCAGAGAAGAGAAAGAAAGAAATAGCTCAAGATGAACTTTCACAAAATGGATTAAGGATAAGCTATTTGATTGATTGTGCTGTTTGAGTCCGTTATTTAATAGAGAACTCAGAAAAGTTAAATTTAAATATCAGCAAGTCCATAAAAGAGAAACCAAATGAGTTAGAGAAGTTAAAAAAATCCACTTCCTAACTTGCAAATATTCTTTAAAATCGTGGCCACTTTTATATTTAAAACACACACACACACACACACACACACACACACACACATACAAAGAAACAAAACTAGCAAAACTCCATATGAAAAGTACTCTCTGAAACCATTACAAAGGCATACCAGATCTGGTCCAGATAGCACAACAGGCACACCTTTTACCCTCCAAGTGTGTGGCAATGACAGATAAAATATAAGAAAGGAAAACCAAATTGGACTAACAAAAAGGCAATTTAAAAGTAATACAGTATCTGTATGAACCTCAAAAGAACCACAGAAAACCAGGATGTTAAGGTGGACTGAGGGTGCAGCAATTCTAGGCTCTGTTTGTGAGAGGCAAATGTCACCAGGAGTTGCGCTCCTGTGTGGCATTAGAAACTAAAAGCACGTTTTTAAAGGTACAGTACCACAGAAAATTTCACTGATGGGCATCAGACCCCGAGTTGGCACTCGCCATCTTCTTTAATTGGGAAAATGGTTGGGATTATGAAACTTAGGGGGAGCTCAGTTTCTATGGAGTCAAAAGTATAAAGACAGAAAGTGACATGATCTTAATGGTGGCTCTGTGAGTCTCTGAACTATGGCTAATGATTGTCATCGTAAGCAAGGCCAGGGTCTGGGTGGGACCTGGTGGGTTTGGTGGATGCAACTATACAAACATGAGACAAAGATTGTCAGAGAGAAATTGTGCGTCGGGTGTGGAGAGAACAGAAAGAGAATGAGAAAGGAGAACCTTCCTGTTAAAAATAAGCCCACGCACCGAAATTCTAAAACACAGTAAGAAATATGCTAAGAAAGGCAGACAACAAAAACATATTAAGAACATGAAACATATTATAAATGAAATGAGGGGCACCTGGGCGGCTCAGTTCGTTAAGCGTCTGACTCTTGGTTTCAGCCCAGGTCGTGATCTCATGGTTTTGTGAGTTCGAGCCCCACATCAGGCTCTGCTTAAAGAAATACACTTAAAAAAAGGAAATCAATTTTGTGAAGCAACATAAAAAAGACTATAAAATTATAAAGAAAGGAAAGTTACAGTTCGATACCTACCATGTCATTTATCTGCCACTGATAAAAATCACAAAGACAATTTTGATGAACAGTAAGGTGCGGGAATTTGTCCTATCCCATATCAACATTATTTTCTTAAAACATGGTAATTAAGACAGAATCGTATTGGTGGAAAGATGGCAAATAGATAAGTAGAACAGAAAATAGAGCCCAGAAACAGATCCACTTACATATGGCAACTTAATATATGAAAGAGATGGCAGTTCAAAGCTGTGGGAGATAGGAGAGAGAATGCTGGAAAATTGGTCATCCGTCTGGAAAAAAAATGAAATTAGATTGCATATCACATCAGGCACAAAAATGCATCCAGGTGGATTTAAGAATTGAATGTGAAAATCAAAAGTTGAACATAAAGGAGACTGACTCCACAACTATATGATAGGAAAGTATACGTTAGGAAACACGGAACAAAAGAAGAAATAAAGAAAACAATTCTAAATCTGGCTTACGTTACAGTAAAAAGCTTTGGTTAAGGTCCATAAAGAGTGAAAAGATAAGTGACAGGTTGGGAAATTTTATTTGCAACATGTATTGCTGAAGAAGGATTAACGTACGGAATTTATAAAAATCTAACCAAAAACGGGAAAAATAATGCTTAGATGATGGTACATCCATAAAATGGAAAACTGTGCAGCTGTTAAATAAAGTAGTTCGATACTTTCTGATAAGGAAATAGATCTAAAAGATGTTAATGGAAATAAGTAAGTCTCAGAACAGTGTGTATAGCATGCTACCCTTTGAATATGTGTGTGTGTGTGTGTGTGTGTGTGTGTGCGCGTTTGAATATCTGTATGTATCGAATATGTTTGAATAGATATCTAGCATCTTTTTAAGAGTGGACTATCTGGTGCGTTCATAGGATACTCTAATAAAGAAACAACAGAAAAGAAAAAAAAATTGCTTGCCCCTTAGGAAGGAAATTCTGTAGAAATTTTAAAAATTAGATAATACCAAGGGATAGAAATGGGAAATTTAATATACTGCCAGTGGGTTGATGTAACCCACTTTGGAGCATGTCACAGCTTATAGTAAGGTTGAATATGTGTATACTCTGACACAGAAATTTTACTCTAAGGAACATACCTATGCTGGTTCTCTAAGTGAGATCCTGAGGGTACCAGTGGGGAATTGTCTTTGAGATTCTTGTAGGGGGTCAGCAAAGGCAAAATGACTATTGTAATATTACTAAGATATCATTTGCCCTTTTTTACTCTTATCAGTCCAATAGACAGAGTAAATTCAATGTCGGTGCATTAGTATGAATCAAGATAATGGTACCAAAACATTAAAAAAGAGAGAGAGAGAGAGGAAAAAACGAAGTCTTACCTAACGCTATCTTTAATGAAACAGTAAAATTTAGTAATTTCATGATATCTTGAACCTTGAGTACAAATATTTTTAAAATATTGGTGACCAAATGAATACAAAGTATTTCTGCTGCATACTAAAATAACGACGTTCTCTTGAGGAAAAGCACTTTCGTGGTGACTAGAGTTACAAACCAAAGGCACTACTTTCGTTCATACGCTGTCATTTCACTTGACTGACAGACAAATTATCGTTACTCAGACCTGGACTTTTGGCGATATTTTCATAGAAAAGAATGGATGGAGTCTATCACTTCAAGGAAAACAAATGACAGCATTTTTTTTTTTTGCCAATAATATTTGAAAATCCATGTGAAAATTGGAATTGGGGAAAATTTCTCCGATGCTCCTCGTGAGCCCGACAGCTTCCCAATACTTGAAGGCTTTCTGATGAGATTGGTGGTGATAGCAACAACTATGCCTTTTTATAGTGCATGAATGAGAAGTGTCTGCCTTTGGAAGATCTACATAGCTCGGTGAACTGCTGTTTTCCAAATGACCAATGCATGATGTCACAAAGCAGGCATCGGTCGCGGATCCACAGTGTAAAATAAATCAATGGAGTTTAGCAAAACGAGTATTAAAAAAAAATCCACCGATTTGGTTGCAAATTCCATATTACAAGTAACCTTTAAGAAACCATCATCTATTGAGTTTTGGTGTAGTGTCAAAGAGGAATATCCACGGTTATCCAAAAAGGCTATTGAAATGCTCCTCTCGTTTCTGATTTGATTTCTGTGTGGGTCTGGATTTTATTGATCTACTTTAATCAAAACATTTCATTCAAGATTGAATGACGAAGTGGAAATGCAGATCCAGATATCTTCTTTTAAACAACACATCAAAGATACTTTCAAAAATGTAAAACGATGTCACCCTCCTCCCTACATATTTTACGTTTTGAGAATATAGTTATTTTTCATAGATGTGTCATTTAGGTAAATGTGTCATTGATTTATTATTTTTAAATTAATAAAAACATAAATATGTTAACATTTTTCAGTTTTAATATCTAAACCCTAAGTATTAGTAGATATAACCCATATAAACAGAAGCTGACTGAATAGAGTGACAGTTGTGAGAATGATGGGTAAGGATTGGAGAATATTTTCTTTTTATTTTTTTAATGTGTATTTACTTATTTTGACAGAGTGAGCATGAGTGGGGGAGGGGCGGGGGGGGGGGAGAGAGAATCCCAAGCAGGCTCTGCGCTGTCAGCACAGAGCCCAATGTGGGGCTCGTTCCCATGAACCATGAAATCATGACCTGAGCCGAAATCAAGAGTTGGTCGCTTAACCGAATAAGCCACCCAGACATCCCTGGAAAACGTTTTCTAATGAGATGATATTTACATGCTAATATGAAGAACGCAAGCAAATGAACCGCGGATTCCTAGCAGAAAGAAAAGGAAGTACAAAGGCCCTGAGCCAGAGGAAACTTGGTGCGTTTGAAGAACCATAACGAGGTCCGTGTGACTGTCATGGAGCGAGCAAGGGAGAGTAATTTGGAGCTGAGATCAGTATGGTAGGCAAGAGCCAGATCATGGAGGGCACTGTCTCAAAGGAGAATGTCTCTGTAAACATCTGTGACGTGGTTTTCTGCTACCAATATGACTTTGAATTTTCTCCCGTTAGCCACTCAAGGCCACTATACCTTAGTCTGGTCAGATTAAGTGGTTACCGGGGCTCTAATCCCAGCAGCTGTAAGTAGAGATGAGGAGGAAAGTCTCTGGTGGGTTGGGCTTTTACCCTTAGGCACTGTGACAGGACATGAGAGAGCCAGAACGCAAGAGGTGTGCTCAGCTCCCATAGGCCAGGTCACAACACAATATGGCAGGGAGGCAACCCCTTATATTTGATGCCAGGTGAAACCAGCTTTTTTCTGTGGCTCTATGGTAAGCACTCGCTGGGCAATTCATTGGGGAAGATAAAATGTGTAAATGTCCAAGTCTTTACTTAGTAAACTTTGCTCCAAGGCAACATCCAGGCTTTCCTTGACTTTGTGACCGTAAAGCAAAGGAAATGTGTAATCGGCTATGTCTTATTTATATAAGTTAATATAATTAATAATTACCATTTTAATGATAATCTGCATGATAGGCAGTTATCCTTATAATAACATTTCTTCATACTAGCCCTGGGTGATCCTCATTCACTCAAAGGGGTTCTGTTAATATTCTGAGCTGATGACTCCAAGATCTATTTTTCTTGCTTTTCTTCTCTAAGCTCCAGATGGCTATATGCTATATGCTATAACCTGTCGGATGTTTCCAAATGGATTTTTCTTCCACCAACAACTTTTTCCTTCTCACCTTCATATGCTCCTCATTCTCTCAACAACTATTAAGTTAATGTTTGCTGAGGACCTGTACGAGGGCATGGGGATACAAACGGTGAACAAAAGCAAATGTAGTCTCCATTTTCCTGGATGTTCTGATCTGTGAGGAAGGCATGCCTGATCAAGTAATATCACTTAGAAAGGCAGAATTATCTACTTAAATGAGTACTCTGATGGAAAAGAATCCTGTTCTGTGGCAACATATAATGATGAAAATGGGTTTAGACTTAATGGAAGCATAATTAACCTGGTTGTGCAAAATATGAAATTGCCCGTGACCATTAGCCTCCTTTTACCTCAAAGTGTGGTGTTAAGAGCAGAGATTCTAAAGTTAGACTATCTGTAGTTGGAACCTCACTCCATATTTTCTCATCTGGGTGACCTTGGGCGAATCACTTCATTTCTTCAAGCCTTAGTGTTCTCTTATGAATGGGTCTAACAATCAATGTATTCTACAGCATTGTTGTGAGAATTACATGCAGTAATTCACGTAAAGCTCTTAGACCCCTGCATGCCCAATAGTGTTTAAAATTGTTGGCTATCATCACTTTTATTGATAGTATTATATTTATAATGGTAATTATCATTATCGTATTTCCATTACTTGAATTCACCCTTCACCTGATATAATACAACAGTTTCCTAAGTATTCCTGCCGGGGACCCGCCTTCAACTTCAGTCGGTTCTGGGCATTGCAGTGAGCATGATCTTTCTGAAGCTCGAATATGATCATGTATACACTCTCGCGGCGTAATAGTCAATGTCTCCATGTCTCCACCACCCCCAGGATAGAGTTCAGACCTTTTAACGTGACTTTCAAAGTGCGTCATGATCTAGTCCTGGTTCTCTAGATTCGTCTCTCATCACTCCTCTCCTTGGATGTGCCAGCCCTTCTTGCCCGTGTGCAATATTTCAAGTGCACCACGTTCATCTCTCTTGGCCTAGAGCCGTGGTTCTTCAAGTGCGATCCCTGCACAAGCAGCATGAATATTATTACCCCCTGGGGCCTTGTTACAAATGCAAATTACCAGGCTGAAACCCCCAACCTACTGAATCTGGAACTATGGGAGTGGTCCCAGCATTTGTGCTTAAGAAGTTCAGCAGGTGATTCTGATGCCCAATTAAGTTTGAGAACTGCTGTTCTGGGAATCTCTCTTCTTTCCAGCTTCTCATCTTTTTATCCGGCTAATTTCTAAGAAACTTTCAGTACTCGGATTAGATCTTACCTCTCACTCTCCAGGAAAGCTCTCTGCATTGTTGTATGTATACCTTCACCGATCCCTTTTTAAAGTGTGATATTTTGAGTAGCATAGATAGTGTCTTCATCGGTTTTACATTTCTAGCGTAGAGTTTTAATGTATCATAGGTGGGTCAGTCAGCAGTGGACAAATGGATGAACAGTTGAATGGATGAATGAATGAATGACTGGATAGGTAATATTTGTGAGAAAATTAATATCTGTCTTAATAGTGGGTACTGTTAGGGAGAGAACTGTGTTTAGGACAGTGTCTCCACATGTCACTTGAGAGTGGAAGTGACGTCTGGAAGGTACGAGGATGCCACAGAGACAGTTCCATTGCTCTGTATTAAGAGATGAGCCAGAATATTTGAAGTTCGAGGAAACAAAGAATAATAGAGATTAGGCAACATGACAGAAAGATGGAGCATTTTAGAAAGAAGTGTTGACAGAAGTCCAGTGAGGCTTTTAATAACAGATACGTCCAGTATTTGATTCTGTGAGATTCTGTTTCTCCAAATACCATTAAAATATTCATGCAGCTAAATAGGCCCTGTGGCCATGTTGTGGAGATTACTAAGGCCAGTAGAGGGAATGGCGCATTGCCCTGCGGTCACCTCTCTGCGATGTCTCTAGCAATAACGGAGTCGTCACGGAGGGGACAGGAGTCCAGAAGTCCCGGATAGTGGATTCAGGGGAGGTGCAAAGCAGCAGCTGCCACATGAAAATAATTCAGTTATAGATACATTTTTGTTGGTGCTGTTGGTGCTGTCGCGTTTTCTCTCCTGTGTCCTAGATGGAGTTCGTTGTAGAAGGTGGAAGAGGGTTAATATCGGTGCTGTATATTTGATGGCTTTAAATTATATTCACGAATTCTTTGAAACTCCTTTTTACAAGAGGCGAAGCTAGATTCACTCTGAGCGTGAGCTCAGCCCAATAACTTGCCTCCAGGGAACAGAAGTGATAGGATGTCACTTCTAGTGGTTACAAAAGGACTGTATGTAGGTTGTTTTTCTTGGTTCTGTCTGTCTCTCCCCCTCTCCCCTTCCCCTCTGGCCAGTGTCCAGTGAGGAACTGAGGAATTGAGACCAAATTAGCAGGCTTGGGAGTGGATCCTTTAATCCCGGTAAAGCCTGCTGATGACCGCAGCCCCAGTTTACAGCTTTGCTTGTAAGCTCAAGAGAGACCCTGAGCCAGAACCACCCGGCTAAGCCATTCCCAGATTCCCGACCCACTGAAATTGTGAAATTACAATTTCTTTTGGTTTTAGGCTTGTAAGATATGGATGATTTGTTACACATCAGCCAATAACTGATACACGTACGGTTATCCTTTCTGATAGAGGATAAAGTGAAATCCCAACAGGTCAATGGACTTAACCCACGAACACAAAGCTGTAAATTATCAGAGCTGAAATCCAAACCCTGCTTACATTGGACTGCCACCAGTCATGTGTAAGTAAAATATTTCTTACAATTCCAGACCTGGAATATATAATTCTAAAAGTACTGTCGAATCTTAATTAAAAAAAAAAAAATAACACAACTTAAAGACCAGCGATGTAATTATTCTCTCGTATCTTGAGCAAAATAGTACCAATTCTAAAACGCAAAGAAACAATCCTTAGAACCAGAGAGCAACAAAGAACTTTAGAGGTATCTGTCCTAGAGTTTCAATATACAGATGGAGAAAATCGAGTCTTGTGAAGAAAAGGCGCTATCAAGGGCCACAGCGTGAGTTATAGAGGAAGCAAGGCCTCAAACCTAGCTGTAGAAAGAAAGCATTTTTGAAATTTGATATTAATGTACTTGGTTCCCTGAGGACAGTCTTACAAATTCATAATTGTGGCTTGGCACAGTGGCTGGCGTAGACAGGCACAACTTACCTGCCCTCTTACTGGATTAATAATGCTCCTTATTCCTTCTATAAAACGTACTGATTAATACTCTAAGGCACGCTGAAAACTCACAGCTGATAGCCTACCCACTTGTACACATCTGGTTCCTCCTGTTTCATGCTTACTGAGAGCCATTGTTTGATTCCAAACCTCTTTATGCCAAGTGCACGTATTACTGTAATAATTTTTACTTAATTCAGCACTACATAAAGTAATTAATATGGATTCAAAAAGAACTGTTATTTCCATGAAATGTAAATTAATTAGGGGAGACTTGATATAGGCCGATTGTTAAGGAAAAAGTTGTTCTAGAAGCAGGTCTGGGGAGAGAATGGAAAAAATAAAAACAAACCAAAAAAACCCCTTCAGTCCTTCATAAGGGTCCTCAAGTTTCTGCTACATTTCAAAGAAAGTGAAACTTGATGTCGCAGATGATGTGATAGCATGTGGTTTATGTAATAATGACCATAAGAAAGTTAAATCAGAGGACCCCCACTCAATGAAAAGGCTTTGACTCTACATCAAGAAAGAGGAGAAACAGTAGATGTTAATATGATTTAATATTAGATGAATTGTCTAAGATATATATAATTTAAAAATGATTTCCAGTCTCAACCACTATTTTCCATTAGTCAACCAAGTATTCTTCACAAGTACATCAGATAAGGAAGTTTCTGCTGTTGCCTACCCTTAGTGTTTAGTAAAATGAATGGGAAGTTAAATGGGGTGGATAAAACAAGGTATGCTCTAAACTCAAGGCATGTTTTAGTTTCTTTGAAAAATGTGTCAATGCTCACCTAATGTACACCTAAATGTCAACTCTCTTTTCCGCCATTATGTAGTTAGTGCATGTTTAAGCTCAAATAAGGTGCTTTTAGATCTCTCCTTATGTCACGTAGCGCTTATCTCCCTCCTTGACAGAGCAGATTTCTTGGTTTGGGTGTCTTGTGAAAGTTCTCCCTTGGCACCTCTAGCTGAGTGGCTTCCATGCTGGGTGAGAGTTTGCAGGCAGCATATTTTTCCAATGCCATCCACGATGTGACAGTGGTTTCTGACATAGGAGTTTCCAGGGCTGCTAAGCAACCATTACTGATGGCTAAAAATAGGGAGCAGCCATCATATTATGGGACTGTGGAAGCTTAAGGAGCTTTGAAAGCCAACAGCTCTGGTTGACAATTACTATTGGATTCTGCTTTTGAAATGGATTAAAAATATGTTGTGTCTGAATCTACAATCATTTGCACAGCAAAAACTGTTCCTCACATGAAAGCGTTGTTTGCATTGATTTATTTTCATGTGAGTTCTGTTTAAAACTGTTAATTGTATTTGATCTGAGTTGACAGTGTCTTCACGTGTACTTATTTCCATCAGTTAAAGACCTGTGATAAGACGTAAAAGCATGCAGATATAGAACATGGGCTTGCAACTTTCTTTCTGTTGGAACCATCCACCGGTTTCTCCAGAGTCTTAGATTTACATACCACCGCGATAGCATAGGTCCATTTACCTCTGCATTTATTCATTTTGGATTCATTCATTTAACATTAATTGCCTATCTTGACTGTCATTTTTCTATCTTACCGTCAACTATTTTTGCGTGTGTGTGCTTTACATTTATCTACTTAGCTCCACTGCTCACCATATGCCTGTCTCTATCAACTGTCGATCTTTATATTTGTCCATATAGCATATCATTCATCTGTCTCTTTAGTTTGGAGTTTTACTTGACTGTCCTTCCTAAACTTACATCCCCATCCTTTTCTGACCTTTTGATTTTTTTTTAAATTCTTTTTGGCACCTAATGCCCTCATAATAACATGTCTAACTCTGAGCTCAGTGAAGACAAGACCGTAATCTCTTTCTGTTTGCTATTGTGTCTCCAGTGCCTAATATACTGACTGGCACTTTGTTGAATGAATACGTAAATATCTGCACGTATTTGTAGCCTCGTCCACTTCTAGCTCCTTTCCACCATCACTTCATCATCAGGTTCTCTCTTATCATCATCTTTCTATTATCTGTTGTCATTCCAAGAGGCTGTCTGTCAAGTTCTGTACTTATAATCCCAGCTATTCATCTCTCTCTCTCTATCTCTAAACATCTTTATCTACATTTAAGCAGCTACCTAACATCTTATTAATATATTACAAGATTTTTTCATCTTTTCATCCTTGCATCAATGTCTCTTTCATCTTTTCTGTCACTCATTAATCCATCATTCTCTATTCATGCTTTCCTACGTAAATTATATTATGCATCATTTCGACGTAGAATGATAAGTGTGTACAATTTTCAGTGAAAGGCTCAATGAAAGGATTACAGAGAATTTACATCCTTCTTCCATTTATTTTATATGAATTCAATTACATGAACTCAGCAAATAAAAATGAAAGAGGAGGAGAAAAATAACAACTAGTGCCTGTCGCCCGATTTAATCAGCATAGTCCAGAAATGGAATATGACCTATCTGCTATTCCCAAAGTTATTTTAAATGAGATTGCAAAGTTGAAAAACAGGTATTATTCATACTACGTGGCCTAAAAACACAAGCCAACTATTTTTTTCGTGCAGCTCACCAAAAGAAACAGTAATCTGTTCCAAATTTAGAGAAAAATCGACTATGTTAGGTCTACCGAGACACAGTACAGTGGATTCTGTTACAGCATTTTCCTATGGGAATGTCAAGTTGAATTTTGACCATTGACAATTTTAGCTGTAGTGGCTGCCTTCTGGAGCCTAGCCTCTGTGTAGCATATGACTCCATCATGGTCATTAGGCACAGGGCAGGATGACATTGAGGGAAGTAGTGGTGCTTGAGCTTAGTCTCCAAAGGCGATACCATATGTTTTCACTCTTCTGTGGATCCTGAGCAACTTAACAGAAGACCATGGGGGAGGGGAAGGGGAAAAAAAGTTAGAGAGGGAGGGAGGCAAACCATAAGAGACTCTTAAAAACTGAGAATGAACTGAGGGTTGACGGGGGGTGGGAGGGAAGGGAAAGTGGGTGATGGGCATTGAGGAGGGCACCTGTGGAGATGAGCACTGGGTGTTGGATGGAAACCAATTGGACAATAAATTTCATATTAAAAATTAAAAAAATGAATGAATGCGATTTGGAATGTTTCGGGCATAAAAGAGAGGCAAGAGTAGTCCAGGATGAGAGACAAAAAATGCTCACCAAGCTTATCTAAGTGAATTTCCCAAAGATATATGTCTCTCTCCGTCAACTCTAGATCTCTGTAGTTACCCGTCTACTAGAGTATTGGTATCTATTCTCCACATTTAGCTCTCTCCATTTTGGTGTTTTACGTGACATTTAAGTCATTAGTCGTTGTGTGATATATCTAACATTACATATCCGGATTAAAGCCATGTTTCATTCTTGCCCTCTTGTACAAACTTCACTTGTTATATTCATTTAGCAAAGTCACCTATGACTGGAATTAAAGACTACAATATATAAGGAAAATTAATAGTTCCTTTCTTTTAATGATCAACTTTAGACCTTGCCTAAAATTGTCGTGAGAAGCAGTTTGTGTACCTACAGGTTAAAAATAAGAACTCTAGAGCCGGTTTGTCTAGGTTTTAATGTGGCTTCACCACTCTACAGCTGTACGACCTTGTGTAGGTTACTTTCTCTCTCTATGCCTGTTTCTTCATCTGTAAAGTAGGATTAAAAATGGCATCTTCCCTAGGGGATCTCTATGAGAATTGAATTAATTTAATATATGTGAAGTCCTTAAAACAGTGGCTCCGTCTTAACTGTTATTATTGTTGTTGATATTGTTGTTTTTCTGCTTTTAAATATGGGGAATTTAGCTGACTTATAATCACCTTTTCTATCTCCCTCCTCCCAATATGGTGAGATGATGTCCTCTGCAGCTTTCAGCAACATTAAATAAAGTGCTTCATTTCTCTTGACTTCCCCTTTCTCAAGGTAAGGATATTGGTGTTTCTACCCTCCCTTCTATCTTGTCCGCCTTCCAATCTCTGTTAGCTGTATTTTTATGTTTACCTTCTCAAAGTAGATTATTTTAGTCTGTTCTGTGACCGTATTTAAGACTCATGTGGTTTGTCCCAAACTCGAAAATGCAAAACTATAATAAAAATCCACTGGCATTATTATGGGCCCGTAGATGGTTTCACTGCAGAGTCAAGTACTATGCTTAAGACTACATTTCTATCTCTACAGGTCCAATTTCACAGTCACTTAGAGGAGAGCGTTCCAAGAGTAAATTGCAATTGGATGTTCCTTTTCCATAAACCGCAATTGATTTTACCATGACCTCAAATGTTCTAAGATAGCAATCATTGTATCTTGCCTATCAGTTCCTTTTTATATTCCAGAATCTTCCATCCTGGAGCCCTTGTCCTCATAATCCCGGTTGGACTGCTGATTCTGTAGCACTCCTGAGTAGCTGTACTCCTACGATTTCTCTTACTGTTTACTGGATCCCGTTGTCTTCTTCCTGGTTTACTCCTTTTGTGTTCTTCCTGAGGTACATTTTCAAGTAACCTAGAATACATGAGGGGCCCATTTTCAAGTTCTTGCTGCCTAAAGTTTCTTTATTCTGACTCCATGTTTGGTAGTCTGGTCAGCATAAAATTTCTCACACGCGCACGTTTTCCTCTCAGAACTATGAAACATTTCTTTATTGGCTTCTCGTGTCCAGCATAATTTATGAAAAGTTTGATATCAATACGAAGCCTCTTCTTTTATATGTGATTGGGTCCTCTTCCACCCCAGCCCTCTGGAAGATTTTATGTTTTTTCATTTTCTTTGCTGTTAAAGGTATTTTTTTTTACAGTTATATTCATGGGAAAGATTCTTAATTTTCATTTATTGTTCTGGGCCCTTTGATCTGAAAAACTTGCATACTTTTGCTTTGAGAAATTCTCTTCAATTATTTACTGAATATTTTCTACTCGTATGTTCTCTCTTCTTCCTTTGTAGAACTCATATCAATCATAAGTTGAAACTACAGGATAAATTCTCCTTTTGGTATTTTCCTTCATACTTTTTATGTCTTTTTTATTTTCTCCTTTGTGGAGATTTGCTTAAATTTATCTCTGACGTTAAATTGAAAAATTCACTGGCAATTATATTTTTAACTTCCAAGCCCTCTTTCTTCATTTCTGATTGTTCCTTTTCCATAGCTTCCTGTTTCCTTTTTATGGATTTGCTATCTTCTTATACCTCTCTCTGGAAATAAATTACAGATATTTTTGAAATTCTTTTTATTCTTTTATTTTTGTCTGTTTTTCTAGACTACTTACTTTTTATTTTCCTTGTTCCTGTTACTTTTGTACATGTTTGTCATCAGATGTCTGGTGATACTCCTTTATTAATATTTGATAATGAGGCCTTAAAAAGCTACTAGAAAGTGCTGTGTTCATGGGCAAAGATTTCAGCTGACAGGTTTCAATTGATTGCAAGCACGGTGGGAGCTTGGGTGCATGTTGGGGAATCACTAAACCGTAGAAAGCCCACTATTTTACTGTGAGATGCAGATATCCAAATGATGGCCTCATTTCTCTCCAATTAATTTGATTTCTCTAGTGGAGAACATAATATTTTTGAGCAGTTAAATACCTTCCTGCTGGGTGAGTTCTACTTCTGGCCTGATATATAAATTTAAGTCTCTATAATCCTAAGAACATACAGCAAATGAAGACACATTTATTCAAGAAAATCTAAAATTCTGGAAGCACAGTAAGACTCTGTGGTTTTTGAACTAAGAACCATTTCCTCCCTTCTCTCTGAGTTCAGTGAGACGGAGACTCGATTCCAAACTGATGCAGCCAAGAACACAGGGACCCCTCTGCCTCCAGCTCCCAGAGGGCTATCTTCCTGGGAAAGGCAGGATATCAGCGTTTCTCATCTTTCCCCTAGCCATCTGTTGCCAAGTGTGAATTGTAGGTGATTTCAACCGAGAGATGGACATACCCTTCTTCTGCCTAGCCTAACACTTGCGGGACTAAGATTCTGCTTTGGGTAAAATACTACTAAGAATATTGGGCCACTGATCACCCTTGTTCTGGTTTGTGGGATGGCAGTTCCATACTGGGAGAGGCCAGCCAGAAGAAACGGAAACTACTGCCCCTCTTTGCTTAGTACCCAGCCCCTAAACCGGGGGTGTCACTCACAGATAAGTTTGACATTGTCCCCTCTCCCAGCCCTAGAGCCTTGACTCGGAGGTTTTGTTTGGGGGGGGGGGGGGAGGGGAGGGCGGGAGAAGCAGGCTGTAAAATGGAGAGCTCCAAATGTCTTCCAAAGGAACTGACTTCATTTGCAATAGAGTGTGAAGTTCAGTCCCCCTGCCATCCCAATTCATGTGTTGAAGCCCTAACACCCTATGCCATGGTATTTGGAGATGGGGCCTTTAGGGCATAGGTTTAGATGAGGTTGTGAGGATGGGGCCTTCATGAAGGGATCAGTGCCATTATAAGAAGGAACACCAGAAAACATGCTCTCTCTCTTTCAGCCACGTGAGGACATGGTGAGAAGGTGGCTATCTACAAGCCATGAAGAGACCTCTCACCAGAACCTGCCCATGCTAGTACCTTGATCTTGGGCTTCTAGCCACAAGAACTGTGAGAAAACAAATTTCTGTTATATAAGCCACCCAGCCTATGGTATTTTATGACATCCCAAACTGACTTCAGAGAGGTCTTCTCCCAAAGAGTAGAGGTTTGATGAAAGGCAATTGAGAGAGATAGGTAGATTAATTTGACATGTGGGCTAAAGTGTAGGCTGACTAATGTTCTAGACAGAATTGGGGGAAAAAAGTAAGTTGGCAGAAACCCACCTGTCATCAAACAAATCTCAAGTACTGACCTTGCAAGCTACGCTTTTAAAGAATACATACATACATACATACATACATACATACATACATACATACATACATTAAAAAAAAAAACAAAAGAGACTGCATTTGATTGAAGTAATCTGTGGAACAATTATGCCCAAGGACATTTTTAAACACAATAGAGCAATCAGCCAGTGATTAGTAAAGATTAACAGCTGGGGGTGATTAAGGACCAAGGCTCTCAAAGAGAGCCGGCCAAAAGCACTATCATCCCAGGGAAAACTTGGGCATAGCTAAGGCTTTGCACCATAAAGTGCAAAATCAGACACTTAACATTTCTGGGGGAAATATACTTTATTAGATTAACTCTGCCAGTCACTAGACAAAAGAAAATACCAACCCAGTTGTTATCTAGAATGTCCATGTTCCGACAGAAATTACAAGACGCGAAAAGAAATGGAAAGTATGAGCCCTATATTGGAAAGAAAAAAAATCAGGAAATAGAAACTGCTGGCCAAAGCAGCTGGATGTTGGAGTTAACAGAAAAAGCCTTCAAAGTAGCCATTGTAAATATATTCAAAAATAAAATGACGATCAAAGGAATAATGGAAACTATGACAAGAAAGTCACGTCAAACCAAGAGCATTAATACACAGAGGTCATAAAAAAGAACCAAATAGAAATTCTTTATTTGAAAGCTACAGTTAACTGAAACAACAACAACAAGTCCTCGAAGGGCTCAACAATAGGGTTCATTGTCAGAAGAATTAGAGATTCTGAAGGTAGACCAATAGAGGTTATGCAATTTGGACAACAAATGGAGGAAAGAATGAAGAGCAATGAAGAAAGCCCCAGAGAAATGCAGGGTACCATCGAGCACACCATTATAGATGTTCTTGGTTTGCCTTATGAGTCAAATTGGGTAGGCTGCAGTACCAAGTTACTAATTCAAACACTAATCTAGATGTTGCCGAGAAGGCGTTTTATAAATGTGGTTAACATCTACAATCGGTTGCCCTTGAGTAGATTATCATCAGTACTGTGGATGGGCCTAGTCCAGTCAGTTGATAGACTTTAAGGGCAAAAACGGGTTTCCTTAGAAGAAGAAATTATGCTTCAAAACGGCACACCCATCTCCTGTTTGAGAGTTTCCAGGAGGGGGTAGAAGGACCAGCTGTATTGGACTAAGGAAATGACTCCACAGGTTAACTTAAGATGATAAGGACAAATGAAGAAATCAAGAAATGATTTTGTCTGTTATAAAAGAGCAAAAGCTGTAACTGCTTTTTTGCAGTGTTGTCTTTGAGCTTCTGTAAAACACAAAATTATGTAAAGCAATGCTTTTAGCATAGGAGTATCATTTCTAGCTCTCACTGGAGTTAAGTGAATCATTATGAATCTTAAGCTTATTCTGATAATTTAAGATCGGCATGGTAAAGTCTAGACCAACCTATAAAGAAATCACTAAAAATATTAGTGCAAAAAAGTTGAACAAATTAAAATGTTGCATTAGTTTCCTCTCACCACTCCTTTTTTTAAATGTTTATTTATTTTTGAGACAGAGAGAGCACAGGCAGGGAAAGGGCAGAGAGAGAGAGACAAAGGATTCGAAGCAGGTTCCTCACTGGCAGTAGCGAGTCTGATGTGAGGCTTGCCCTCATGAACTGGGAGATCACGACCTGGGCCACAGTCGGATGCTTAACTGACTGAGCCACCCACATGACCCTCACCACTCCTTTTCAACATTGCCCTGGAATTTCTAGCAAATTCAATAAGACAAGAAAAGGGAATAAAAGGTATACAGATTGGGAAGGAAGAAGTAAAACCATTTATAGATGATGTGATCGTCTACGTAGAAAACGTGAAAGAATTGGCCAAAAAAGAAAAACAAGCCCTCCTAGAAGTAATAAATGATTATAGCAAGGTTACAGGTATAAGTTTAGTATAACAAGTCAATCATTTTTTACGTACCAATAATGAACAAGCAGAATTGACATTGAAAACACAATACCATTTACATTCGCACCCCCAGAATGGAATACTTAGGTGTAAATTTAACAAAATACATGCAAGGTGCAGATGAAGGAAACCACAAAGCAGCTATAAAACTCAAATGAACAAAATAAAAAATGAATTAAATAAATGGGGAGATATTACATATTCATATATAGGTGGACTCAATATTGTCAAGAGTCCAGTTCTTCCCAGTTTGTCTATAGATTCACTGCAGCCCCTATCAAAATCCCAGCAAGTTATTTTGTGGCTATTGACAAACGTATTCTAAAGTTTATACTGGAAGCCAGAATACTGAAGGAGAACAAAGTTGGAAGACAGACATTACCTGACTCCCAGACTTACTATAAAGCTATCACGGCAATTTGCTATTGGCAAAAGAGTAGACAACTAGATCGATGGAACAGAATGGAGAGCCCAGAACTAGATCAATATAAATATACTCAACAGGTATTTGACAAAGGAATAAAGGCAACACAGTGGAGCAAAGACAGTTTTCAACAAATTTTGCTGGAACGACGGACCTCCACGTGCAAAAAAATGAATCTAGACACAGGCCTTACATCCTTCACGCAAATGTACTCAAAGTGGATCACAGACCTCAATGTAAAACTCAAAACTACAAAACTCCTGGACTATAACATAGGAGAAAATCTAGAACTAAAAGAAAGCTGCAATGGCTATAGTAATATCAGAAACAATAGACTCTGAAACAAGTATTATCAGAGGTAAAGAGGGGTACTTTATAATGTGGAAAGAGGCCACCAGTCTGAAAGGTGTGACAATTTTAACCACATACCCACCTAGCAACAGAGCACCAAAATGCATGAAGCAAAACTTACAGAAGTGAAGGAGAAAGGTAGAGCATTCAGTGATGATAGTCAGAGGCTTCAATATTCCACTTTCATTAATGGAAGGAATAGCTGGGAAGAAGATCAGCAAGGAAAGAGAAGAATGTTAAAAAATACTATAAACCAATTAGACCTAGAAGATACCAGAAATAACAAAGTACATTATTCTCAAGCGCACCTGGAACATTCTGCAGGCTAGATCATATGCTATGCCATAAAACAAACTTCAATAAATTTAACTGTAGAGAAATAATACAGTTTATGTTCTCTGACCACTCTAATTTATTGGAATTAGAATTCAATAGCAAAAAGAAATTTGGAACACTCATAAATATGTGGAAATAACACGGCACACTCCTAAATAACCTGTAGGTCAAAGAGGAAATCGCAAACAAATTCGAAGTTCTTTGAGATAAATGAAAATGAAGACCTAACCTACTAAAACTTAGGAGATGCAGCTAAGGCATTGCTTAAAAGAAAATGTTTTAGCTATAATTGCCTATATTCAAAAAAATTAAGATCTCAAATTAGTATCCTAACTTTCCACCTTCAGATACTGCAACAAAAAGAGTAAACCAAACCTGAAGAAAGCAGAAGGAAGTACATGATAAAGATTTTGATTCCAGAAATTAATGGTGTATAGAATAGAAAAGCAATAGAGCAAAATCAATGAATGTTTTGTACCTGTTGGGTCCATCTATTCTGTATGCCTTCGACACCCTTGTTTTCAGAGACAAATATCACAACTGATGTCCTTCATACCTGGATTTGTACATATCAGTCTTGTCAAGAATTGAGCATGGCAGGCAGATTTTCTCATTGAATGTAGATCCCCAGCATGTATTCTAGGCCGTGGCTTCCTCTGCTTTCTGTCTACAGTCCTTTCTTTGCTTCCCATCTTCCAGATAGTTGTTGAAAGTACTTCTTTTTGGTGGTTTTCTTCCCATCCTGTTTTGTTGTTTTTTGTCATTTGGAAAAATTTTTATTTCTTCTTTATCGGTCTCCTAGAAGAGACAATACATCAATGCATGTAATTGTCATTTTTAACTTGAAGCCCTAACTTGGTTAATTATACATAGTATCATCACAATGGAGATGCATCAATTTCATGAGCCTAAATCAGTGACTACTACTTCGAATACAAACATATACTTAATTTCAGGCCTTGTTGTGTTGGTTAACCTGTTGTTCTTACCTTTGCTACATGTGTTACCGGGGAAGAAATGTTTATAAAACTCAATGCTTAGGGGCACCTGGGTGGCTCAGTTGGTTAAGCGTCCGACTTCGGCTCAGGTCATGATCTTGCGGTTTGTGAGTTCCAGCCCTGCGTAGGCTCTGTGCTCACAGCTCGGAGCCTGGAGCCTGCTTCGGATTCTGTGTCTCCCTCTCTCTCTCTGCCCCTCCCCAACTCTCTCTCTCTCTTTTTCTCAAAAATAAATAGACATTAAAAAAATTTTAAACTCAATGCTTAAATGAATTAAAAAGTCATCATATGTTTGAGAGATGTGTACAGGTTACTGCAGTGAGTTTTCCACCACTTATGCTATAGAATTTAAAGGTCAAGCATTTCTGGGTCTCCTGGGCATCTCAACTGGTTAGTGTCTGACTCTTGATTTTGGCTCAGGTCATGAGCTCACAGTCGTGGGATCGAGCCCCATGTCAGGCTCCATGCTGAGTGTGGAGCCTGCTTGGGATTCTCTACCTCCCTCTGCCCCTCCACTGCCTCTTAAAAAAAAGGCGGGGGGGGTAGGAGGGAAGCATTTCTCTTATTAAGAGGCTATGTGTTTAAAAGTTGATTCCTCTTTTAAAATTACACATTCAAAATTAAGAAACCCTAAAATAAAATATTACTATGACGCTAGCATTTTTCATATGATGGCATTTTAAATATCTTTTGTGTTTTTATATGAGTGTGTCTACATCTATCTTATGGTACTTCAATGAAAAATAAATTCAAACAAGAGTGTATATGCTTACTTGTGGGCTTCAAGATCAACCTAGTTCTATTTTACAAGAACAAAACAGTGTCACGTTATGTATTGGTAACATCCACACGGAGCTATAAATATAATATTTCCCATATCTGCAGCTCAAAATTCACTCATTTAAAAGGTCTGAAGATATAATTTCCACTATGCTGAAAAAGTATAATCAACCATAAATCTTCTCTGCTTTATATGGGGACCACAGGTCATATCTGCTATATAATTAAAGTACACTTGCTTATATCAGCATTATCAAAATAATCATATCAAACAATAAACAGGCCAATCCTGGCTTATTAGTCAATTTTATTTATTTTTTATTTTTTTAAATTTTTTTTAACGTTTATTTATTTTTGAGACAGAGAGAGACAGAGCATGAACGGGGGAGGGGCAGAGAGAGAGGGAGACACAGAATCGGAAGCAGGCTCCAGGCTCTGAGCCATCAGCCCAGAGCCCGACACGGGGCTCGAACTCGCGGACCGCGAGATCGTGACCTGAGCCGAAGTCGGACGCTCAATCGACTGAGCCACCCGGACGCCCCTATTAGTCAATTTTAAAATACAGTTGGCAGTTTGGATGATATTGGTCAGTAACTTCGGTTATTTATTTGGTATGTTATAAGGCCAGCGTAAAGCATGATATTAAATTTCGTAAATGCTTCACTGATTTCTGGTATGTTATCATTTATTTTCAGAAGAAATTTTTTTAAGTTTATTTATTTTGAGATAGTGAGCAGGGAAGGGGCAGAGAAAGAATCCCACATGGGCTCCGCACTGTCAGCGCGGAGCCCATGGTGGGGCCCAAGCTCATGAACTGTGAGATCATGACCAGAGCGGAAATCAACAGTAGAAGAATGCTTAACCAAGTGAGCCACCTTAGCACCCCTAGTATGTTATCATTTAAATTGTCTTGAATCATCATAAAAATTGATGTCAACCTCTCTCTCTGGGGCCTCTTTTACCTGAGAGGAAGCTTAGGATGAAAATCCAGAATACTGGCCTTTAACCCCAGTTCTGGAACTATCAGGTATGACTTTAATTTGGCTTTTTTCCCCCCCTATTTACTTCACTCTGTTTGTCCTTTAGGTTTCATATATGCATTAAATGAAAATGTAACAGCTAGACCCGTCAGCTCAGAAACATATTGGATGATTGCATGAGATGCCTTGTAGGAAAGGGCTTTGGAAGTCACCATTTCCAACCTGAGAAAATGTTGTGGACGAGTAGAGATTTCCAAGTTACAAATCAGCAGAAAGAGACTGACTTCCTTATAGAAAAGGATGTCCTTCCAAGGGTCATGTATCTAGCTTCAGTGCAGTTTAAGAATCTAAAATTTAATTACTTATATTTATATGAGTGTTTTATTACATAACTTTAAAGTCAAAACCATTAATCTTGTCTTTATTTCAAGACAATACCCAATCAAGGGTATAATTTCACAGCTTTGGTGCTACCTTTAACATTAAATATATTATCTCCAGGCAGGAAAGTGAGGGTGGGGTGTTTTGAATAAGAAAAAAAAAAAAGAGAGGCAGGCAATGTTTTTTTGTTTTGTGCTGGAAAGTGGAATAGAGGATAATCTTTGGAGCCAGACAGTTCTGGGCCTCCGTTTTGGCTCTGCAGCTTCGTACTTACACCTGACCCGTTTCTTCATCTGTAAAATGGGGATAAGAACTACTTAACACATAAAACTGTTGTGGGGATCCTGTGAATGATTGCATAGGAAAAAGCACTCAGCACAAAGGTTTGGGACCTGGTGACTGCTCAGTAAATATGACTTATGTTGCGTACTAGTGGCCAAAGCTAAAAATGAAAAAGCAGGGGCGCCTGGGTGGCGCAGTCGGTTAAGCGTCCGACTTCAGCCAGGTCACGATCTCGCGGTCTGTGAGTTCGAGCCCCGCGTCAGGCTCTGGGCTGATGGCTCGGAGCCTGGAGCCTGTTTCCGATTCTGTGTCTCCCTCTCTCTCTGCCCCTCCCCCGTTCATGCTCTGTCTCTCTCTGTCCCAAAAATAAATAAAAAAATAAATAAATAAAAAAAATAAAAAAAAAAAATAAAAATGAAAAAGCATACTAACCCGTATCACTAAGACCGTTATCTCTCTGCAAGTGGATTCCATTCTGGGCACTTCTGTTAAATAGTTGTGTACTGTTTCCTGAATAGTAGGTCGTGAACAAGTTATACGTGGAACAGTTTTGGAATGTGTAAAATATGTTAAGGTAGGAAGAAAGGTGTCTGGCTTTTGATCTGACCAAACAGCGATTTATACTTTTACTGAACTTGGAGACAAGCTAGAGTTAAGCAGGTAGTACATTGCCAGGTACATAAAGTTGGAAATTACTCCCACTCTCCTGCTATCTTGCCCATTTCTGTCTTCTGCCTCTTACTTTTGTCTTCTCTGCCTCTCGGATCTTGACTTTCAGCTTCTGATAGTTGTCTTGGATTCTTCTGGCTTTTAACAAAAATACAATTTTCATCTGCTGCTTGGATTTACTGATTCTGATCTGCTCTGTGTGACTGCCAGACTCTCTCACGCCATGATTTCCTGAATCCCCCACTGCCAGTCAGATATGCTCTGGTCACTTATTCCTCTGCTCCCTCCCCCTACCCACCCATGGAGCTGAGCTCGCAAGAGCTGTGCTGGCCCTCCGGCTGTCTGATGGGGCAGAATGAATACGTGGTTTATCGTTTTCTCCTAAAAAGAAAAATCAGTTAATTGTACACTAGACTAGTTCCCAAGCCTGGATATGTACCAGAAAGCACACTCGGCAAGGTTTTTGTTTGTTTTTAACTATACATAACCAGATTTCACCTCAAACCTACTGACATGGAATATCTGTGGGTGGGATCCAAGGATCCTTATTTTTAGGCATGTCCCCTCGTGTTTCTCGTGCCAGCAGGCCAGCATCAGGCCACAAAATTGTGTTTGTGGAAACCAGTGTGGTTGACATTTATTATGCTACTAGAACCCACAATGAAAGGCATGAGAGCATGAGTGTTATCGTGCTCATCATTGAGTACCCTATAAAAAGCACAGTGACTCACATGTCTTAGTCCTTCAATGAACAGTAGAACGAGGAATGAATGTGTTGATGAATTTAGTACCAAGATCACTATCAAGCAAGTAGAAGGGGTAGAGAACCAGAGAAGAACTCATCCTGGGTGGAAGGAAGATAACCCAGTGACAACTACCCCTATTGTCAAGTTAGAAGAATAACTTCTTAAGGAACTGGCAGGACCATTTGATCCAAAGTGGTTAGAAATCTGATCTTCGGGAGAGACCATAAGGGTACCATGTTTCCTGGAACTTTTCACATCATTGCTTCGTTCAAGAGAAAATCTCAAGAAACCTACTCTGACATCAGTAACCTAGCAAAGAGGATCATGGATGTATTGCCTGTATTGTGAAATTAACCCAGATTATTATGAATGAATCGTTTCTTTACATTTGCTTCTCAGCTCCACTATATTTATTATGTGGATACTTAAATGTATTTTTATAATGACTATTTCAGACCTTTTTCTTCTTGAGTTGTGTGCTTGCTTTTTTGTGCTAACCGTTATTTAGAAGAGTCTCAGGACAATCACTTATATCCACATACCATGTCTGATGTCTAATTCAACCTCCAAACAGCTTCTCCATTTCTCATGTCACATGGTAGAATGCTACTCTATTCTTTGGTGACTTCCGTGATTGCTGTACAAAAGTGTTTTCACACTCTTACATGTCCTCTATAAACCAGATCAAGCAGGGTTGATTGATTGTATACCCGTTAGTATCATCTTTTCCTTACCATGTTCAGAAATGGCAGCATAGGCTTGAAAAGCTTAATAACACCATCATAGTTGGCTGCCAAAGACTGGTGATCAATGTCAAGAATTTCCTTTCTAAAAGAATTCACTACCTTAAGCTTTTAAAAGATTCATGTTTTATATTTTCTTTTCTTTTCTTTCTTTTTTTTTTTTTTTGGTGCATAAGAAAACAAAACCTTCCTTCTCAAACCTTTTAAAGCTAGTTGTACTTATTTCTCTATGACTTTTTGTAATTTCCTGTATTCTAAATACCTATAAGGGTCATTTTTTTCAAAATCAGGAGGATGGAGCTGGGGTTAGGGACAGGCTTATATAGACTTTAAGTGCCTTTAAAAGAAAATCTATAATTGAGAAAAGTGGTTTCTAGGGAGAGACGTTGATTTTAGTTTTGACCACAGTAATATCAACTTGCAAAAAATGTTGCCTATTAACTGATATGAATTATTATGTATTTATTTTCTAGCTTCATTGTTCTGGTATGTTGTACTCTGTGTGTGTGTGTGAGTGTCCTTAGTTTGGACTTGTGAGCTAGTAATTGAATTAGATAAGAGCAACTTAGTCTCAAATAGTCATGCAGAAATTAAATTGCATTCTAGAACCATATGTTCTTCTACTTTGGCTCAAGCTTCAAAAGGTTACATGTGCTCAAGTCCAATGGCACTAGCCCCATATTTGGAAATCTTTCTCTGACTTTTCAAACTCAATGTACTTGAAATTGATTTTAACATACTACCATGCTCCCATCCCCAGATAACCTATCTCCTCTTTTACCTGCCTGGGGCTATATCTGTTGTCCTTAAGAAGTACAAGTGAAGAGCGATCGAAGACATTGTCCCCCTTTTATGTATGTGAGTACGGTACGGTAGAACCTCCTTCCCCAAGGACAGTCCAGAGTGGACTTCAGAGCTACCAGGCTCAACTAACATACAACTGAACTTATTTTACAACGTTCTGGGTTTGCACTCTTATTTTCCCAAGCTCGGTTAATACCATCTCTGTACAGAAGAAGACATTGCAAATATTCTGAAGGGAACCACCTTACTGAAGTAAGTACACACAGCCACTACTGAGCTCTATACCCATGACAATGTTAATGAAAAAGATTACAGATGGCGCCATATTTTCCCTCAAGGTGCCCAAAGTCTGGAAGAAAAATTAGTTACACACAGAGATATTTACGATGCAGTGTAGTAACAGCTCCAGTTAATAGATGGGAACAACTAACTGAGCCATGAAGGTCTGAGATCTCATCCAGATAACATCATTCTGGGAGGAGTAGACTTCGCCAGACATGTAAGAAGGGAAAAGTTATTTCCAATCTAGTGCGCCTGGTTTTTTAAAGAAATGGAAAAACGAGAGACAGAATTTGGCAAAGGGAATAAAGTTCTGTGGAGCTGAAATGCAGGGTATGTATGGTGGTGGTCAGGAGGGACATGTGGAGAGTAGCCAGAAAGGATACTAGAGGGCAGTGAGACCCAGTGTGTCAGCGACCTTGCACATAACACCACCATGCTTGAATTTTATTCTGAGGGCGATGATGAGCCCTTGGGGCCATTTGTTTTCCTTTTTTTAATTTTAAGACATTGGAGGTTTTTTTTTTTTTTTTTTTTTTTTTTTTTTATCAAGATTGTATTTATGCTCTGGAAAGAATTCTTTGGCTAGAGTGTCGAGGATAGCCCAGAAGTACAGGGAGCCCGGAGGCAGGGAAGAATAAGAAACTTGAAGTGTTCTATTATGCTTCAGGTAGAGAGTGAAAAATTGAGAAAACAAGATGAATTGCGAGATATTTCCTCTTATATCCCTTTTGCGTCCTTTCGTTGTGTCTCTTCCCTTCACAGCATCTTCTGTCCAAGTGTTTTGCTCATCTTTGGCATTCACATACACCGATTTCTGGAATCTTTTATCAGGCAAATCTGTTGATGTTAATGGATGGTTGCCACGCACATATCTGACTAAAGAAACCAGCTTCTATTTGGACCAAGAGCCCAGATTTGGCTACTCACACTAATAATTTAGATACAGCTCAATGACTCCCACCTCTCTGCAGGTGGAAAGATGAAGAGGATTTCTCCTGAATGCCAAATGGTGAGGCTATGCCATGTTGCGGATGAAATTCTCTGTACTATGAAAGTGAACTGATGAGCCTCACAGGTTACTCCTCTGGGCTGCCTGGAAAAGCCTTAGTGAAATTCCCTTTTGCACCAAGGTTCATTCTGCATTACGGTAAACCCTATTTCCCCTCTACAGGGACTCCGCGGGGTTTTGTTGGATCAAAATGATAAATGGCATTTAACTGTTCAGAGATTTAAACAAACATCATCTGAGTTTAATCCTTTCTGAGCATGGTGATTGCTTGACTTCACAACACAATATGTTGACACTGTTACGGGCTTATCTTTTTTGTGTGTCTGCTATGAGTGAGTACCCAACAAAGGCATTAGTATTCATACTGCATCTTTGGAGATTTTGCCAGCCCTTTCCTCTTCTTCACATATCAGTATGATTAACTTTTTTCAATTATAGCTCTGTGTATGAATAAGGAGGGACATAGTCCTTTAATGCATGATCAGAAATGGACTTGGTCCTTTGAAAATCGGTAGTTGTTAAGTCCAAATGCTAACGTATTTCAAGAAAGGGAGTGGTACTTAAAACCAATGCTGCAGAGAGAAGTGTAGAATGGTTTTTTTTTTTTTTTTGGGGGGGGGGGCTTGTTCAGGAAACTGAGAAAGGCTGGTATCATTATTGAATATCTTTATTCCTTTCCATCTGCCAAAATATGTCAAGGGAGTTAATTTTTCCCTTGCTTGATATTTTGGTCTATGTGCCATGTCCCATCAGACATTTCAAGTAGATATTTAAATGGACAGAGTGTCATAGCTCACAATATCTGTTTTGCACACAGCCACCTTTCTCCTGTCATGACTTTGAACAAAGCCTGTTGCTCTCTGACTTGGTTTACTCCCTTTGAAAGGTGGCACTAGAGTATAGAGATTTCTCTGATATTATGACGTTGCGTTTGCTGTTGTTACTTTCAGAACACACTTGAAGGATCCCTAAAGGAGAGGAATTATTAGACTCTTAGCAAAGACTAAGGACATGCAGCACAATTAATGTAATACATTATGAATTTAATAATACTTTAACAAATGTATTAATTTAACAAATGTTTATTGAGTCCATATTATTGTATTTTCATTGCATTGGCAAAATGTCACATGGAAGGAAGAGACATTCAGGGTCTCTTTTTTCCTAAAAGTCCAAGAGAAGACCCGATTATCAAATACATTACTGACTTTTAAAAAGCATATTACTTCAAGAACATTAAGCAAATTATAGACAAGTAGGTTTCAGATAAGTTACAAAAAAGACCTGAATAGGAGAATAATGGACCTGTCCCTTAAAGAAACCCCATGGGACTTCCTAATAAGGTGTGTCTGTTATCAATTGACGTGCTAATACAGAAGCCGTCTTTTCAGAGTCCAGGGGAGTTAATTCTATATTAGGTGGGACGGTGGATTCTTTGGTGACTCCCAACTGTCAGATTCTTTGATTCTGTTTGTGTCTGTGATTGATCCATGTAGGCAGCCCTGTGGTCTTCTCATGTGTATTTTGAAGAAAGCCATGGTACTCCTCAATACCCACCAAAGAAAATGCATAGATACTAATAAATACACAACTTACAGAGCATTCAGTTCAAGAAATAGGGGCGCCTGGGTGGCGCAGTCGGTTAAGCGTCCGACTTCAGCCAGGTCACGATCTCGCGGTCCGTGAGTTCGAGCCCCGCGTCAGGCTCTGGGCTGATGGCTCGGAGCCTGGAGCCTGTTTCCGATTCTGTGTCTCCCTCTCTCTCTGCCCCTCCCCCGTTCATGCTCTGTCTCTCTCTGTCCCAAAAATAAATAAAAAACGTTGAAAAAAAAAAATTTTAAGAAATAGAGGAGAATGATTTATATAAGATGGTCGGAAAGTTTCCCTTTAAAATCCCCATCATATATCTTACTGCTACCCCAAAAGTCCTTCATGTGACTCCAGCCGTGGGGTTTTCTTTTTCTAGAACTTTCCTTCACGTGCTCCTTAATCTTAATCTTGCCTCTTTTCTCCCAAAGTCCTAATAGTAGCTCCTTGACCTTTCAAGATCTGTATTTATATTTCTCTGTCGTAGGCAAAACTGTTTAGAACCATAAAGTTCTCTCAATTCTCACCTTCCACAAGTATCAATTATTACTTCCTTCAAGAAAATGAAGTTCTTTCGGTCATCAGGATCCATTCTGGGAGACATTTATGACCGATAAAACCTGTATCTCTCCTGTCACATATAAAACATTTTGCACAGTGTGTATCACATAGTGGCCACTCAACAAAGAGGAGCTGCTGTTATTGCACTATTTTATTCATGTGTTCGTTCAAAAATACTGTGCGATTACCATGTGCTTAGCACATTTTTAGACACTTAGACTATGCCTATGCGCAGGATAAACAAAGCCCCGGTCCTTATTGATTTTACATTCTTTTTTTTTTTTTTTTTCAACATTTATTTATTTTTGGGACAGAGAGAGACAGAGCATGAACGGGGGAGGGGCAGAGAGAGAGGGAGACACAGAATCGGAAACAGGCTCCAGGCTCTGAGCCATCAGCCCAGAGCCTGACGCGGGGCTCGAACTCACGGACTGCGAGATCGTGACCTGGCTGAAGTCGGACGCCCAACCGACTGCGCCACCCAGGCGCCCCTGATTTTACATTCTAATGGAAGGAAATGTTGTGCAAAAAAGATACATGCCATGATATCAAGTGAATTGATAAAAGTGTTAAGAAACACAATACAGCAGAATAGGCACAAGATACAGATATAGTTGGCTATTTAAAATAAAATTCTCAGGAAAAATCTCAAGAGTCCTGTGGACCATGTAGAGTATCTGCCAGAGGAATATCCAGAAAACTCTCTGAGCCTGACCAATTACAGTATCAACTGTTGAAATAATCCATTTTATGCCAAATAAAGTTTCTTTAAAATAACCTCTCTGATCTTGAATATATACACATACATACGCATACATATCCCTATACATGCACATATAGGCATGCATGTTTTCAAAGATGATCATATGGTCAGTCTCCACACTATGGACATCTATCAGGTATTTGTAGCGCTACATAACATACTCGGAAAAAGCTCCATTATGTAAAATTACCGTGTCAGAAATAAGTATGAGGTCGGCGATAGATTCTGCTCAATAGAGTTGGTATCACTTCTTTGAGTCCAGCCTCCAACGTGCTTCACCAAGGGAACACTAAAACTCTGTGTCACAACAAGAACCACTGAGTGAAGAAAGAAACTCGGCGGGCCAGTTCTTGGAGATGTAACCAAAAACCCTGTCCCCAGACAATGCTTTGAACTGGTTTTGGCTATTTTTCATTTGTCTACGTGCTGACGCAGCCTTCTTTGCTTAGAGAAAGCTTCGAGAATGTACAGGCGCTGAATTCTAGCTTCCTCTATGCAGCCACCCCAAACCATCGTACGGGTAGAAAAATAACAGAATTGGAAATGGAGCATTTGACACCAACGAACTCATTCTTATCAAATAAGCCATGTCTTCCCAAAGTGAAAAACTCATTCCCATTAAGTTGGAATAAGACTGTCCAGCTTTTCCTCAGTAGCCTGGGTCCCTGGGCTGGATTTTTGATTAATTGCTAATACCTAACATGGACTGAATTGAGAAGCAATTAAAATGCATACTCTGTAAACCTGTGTTGAACTATGAGGGCTTGAGGCAAGGGGTCCTGGGGATGGGTAGTTTCTGGTTGTGTGGCCAGATGTAGCAAAGAAAAATACAGGGTGCCTGTTGAATTTGCATCTCAGATAAACAATGAATGATATCTTAGTAAATGCATATCCCAAATATTATATGGGGCATACGTCTGGCACAAAGTATGTTTTGTTTATCTGAAGTTCAAGTTTCATTGCCATCCCATATTTTATTCGGAAACCCTACTCCAGACCACTGGCATATGATATGCAAGGCTGAGCAAAGGTGGACAGCAGAGTGAGGTTCTGGAGACTGGGCTCAAAGGGGCTGACTGAGGTCTAGAGATCTGGAGTCTCTACAAACCAGGACGGGGACGGTGGCAGTGGTGGGTTCGCTACGTGCCAAGCCCTGTGCTTACGCTTCATAAGCCTGGTCTCAGTTAGTCCCTACAAAAATTCTTCCACCGACGTAATAGTCTGAAGAAAGAGATTTACTCAGTAAACATTTCAGAGCTAGTGAATGATGGAGCAGGTTTGGAACCCAAGTAGTTTCTCTCCAGAGTCCATGCCCCTCATCCCGAGCCAGCACCTTTCCCATTGGCTCAAGGTTATTATCAGGCTGGTGTTACAGAGTCACTTAATGGTTGGCTTCAACTTCCAGTCCTCTGGGTCTGTTAGAGAAATTATATGCCTGGGGCCGCCTGGGTGGCTCACTCAGTTAAGCATCTGACTCTGGATTTCGGCTCAGGTCACGATCTCACGGTTTGTGAGATTGAGTCGAGCATCGGGCTCTGTGCTGACAGCTCGGAGCCCGCTTGGGATTCTCTCTCTCTCTCTCTCTCTCTCTCTCTCTCTCTGCCCCTCCCCCGCTCATTCTTTCTCTCTCTTCTCTCTCTCTCAAAATAAATAAACCTAAAAAAAAGAAATGATATGACTTTAAAGTTGGGAGATGCCTAGGGGTCTTGACTATTTATAATTCCTGAATCAATCCCTGGGAAGTGAGTCTTATAAAAATAAATGAAAAGAGTTGACCTATGCCACCAGAAAGTGTCGACAATGTTTCGAGGCAAAATGCCATATAGATACATTATCGATTCCATTGAATGCCCTTGATTGAAAAAAAAAAAAATAGAATGATCATCACTTATGTGTCACACATCTTCTTAGCATCTATTTTGTATAAATCACAGTGCTAAGGGCCCTGGGTGGGGAGGAAGACAAAGAAGTCCTAGCCTTTCCCCTCAGGGAATTCACAATTTAACTGGAGAGGCAGAGGAGTAAACAACTGACTTCAAATACCAGGCAACTGGAAGTAAGACCTTTACCAGAAGTACAAGCAGAGTGGGAACACAGACAACAGAAGATTCTCTGAGTGAGAAAGGGAAAAGATGAAATAAAGGAGGGAGGGCAGCGACATGAGGCAGATAGGATGACAGACAAAGAGACAGCAGGCATCTTTATGGTTATTTTGCTATGGAGAAATTAGTAATTTAGACAGAGGAATTTGATAATCATACAGTAATATTGGTTTGGAATTAATATACAGTGCTGCTTTTGTATTTTGAAGCTATGTTATTTTTTCTGAGGTCACCTCATAAGACTTCTGATGGAAATTTTTATTCAAGTCTTGTGTTCTCAAACTCGTGTATTGGGTTTTATTAATCATTTTCAAGTCACGTGGTCACAGTGTACAGGCAGGTATTAAGTCGCAGAGATCTGACTGAATAATACATGCTAGGAAAATAGTGGACAAGTACATTATATGGATGCTTTGAATTGCATGTTAAAAAAAAGAGTTGAGATTCTATTCGTGTTAATCTAAAAGAAAATCATGCTAGATTTGAAACATGGTGTATGTTAATAAAAGAAATGAATGGGTCTGGTATGTTTTCTCTATTATCGCATGGTTTATGTTACTTATTTATAACATGTTAGTGGATTTAACTATTTAATGGTAATAGTTTTCTTTTTGAGGAGATAGATATATTTAGGAACTTATTTCTTCTGAGATTCCTCCTTTCCATTGTGGGAACCTTTCTTTACTGTGCATTATAAGAATATATTGATCTATCATCATCAATTCAGAGAATGCTTTTTTTTAATTCAAATATAATTAACATACAGTGTTATATTAGTTTCAGGCGTACAATATAGTGATTCAACAATTCAGTGCACTTCTCAGTGCTCATCAAGAGAAGTGTACTCTTAACCCCTTTATTTCACCTATCCTCCACCGCCTACCTTCTGGCAACCATCAGTTGTTCTCTGTGTTTAAGAGTCTGGATTTAAAAAAAAATTTTTTTAATCTTTATTTTTGAGAGAGAGAGACAGAGTACAAGCGGGGAACAACAGAGAGAGAGAGGGAGACAGACTCTGAAGCAGGCTCCAGGCTCTGATCTGTCAGCACAGAGCCCGTCACGGGGCTCGAACTCGTGAACTGCAAGTTCATGACCTGAGCTGAAGCCAGACACTCAACCGACTGAGCCATCCAGGTGCCCCAAGAGCCTGTTTTTTTTTTAAAGTAGGCTCCACGCCCAACATGGGGCTTGAATTCGTGACCCTTAGATTAAGCATTGCATGCTCTACCAACTGAGCCAACCAGGCACCCTAAGGGTCTGTTTTTTTGTTTGTCTTTTTTCTTTGTTCACTTGTTTTGTTTCTTAAATTCTACATATGAGTGAAATTGTATGGTATTTGTCTTTCTCTGACTTATTTCATGTAGCATTATAATCTCTAGCTCCATCCATGTCATTGCAAATGGCAAGATTTCATTCTTTTTTATAGCTGAGTAATATTCCATTGTGTGTGTGGGGGGGGGGGAATGGGTGTACATACATACACATGTATACCACATCTTCTTTATCCATTTATCTATGGATGGACACTTGCATTGCTTCCATATCTTGGCTATTGTAAATAATACTGCAGTAAACATAGGGGTACATATGTCTTTTTGAAATAATGTTTTCATATTCTTTGGGTAAATACTCAGCAGTGGAATTAATGGATCATACAGTAATTCTATTTTTAATTTTTTAAGGAACCTCCATATTGTTTTCTACAATGGCTGCACCAATTTGCATTCCCAACAATAGTGCAAGAGGATTCCTTTTTCTCCACATCCTTGCCAATACTTATTGTTTCTTGTGTGTTTGATTTTAGCCATTCTGACAGGTGTGAGGTGATATCTCACTGTGGTTTTGATTTGCATTTCCCTAATGATGGGTGATGTTGAGCATCTTTTCATGTGTTTGCTGGCCATCTGGAGGTCTTCTTTGGAAAAAATGTCTGCTAATGTCTTCTGACCATTTTTTAATTGGATTATTTGTTTTGTTGATGTTTGGTTGTATATGTTCTTTATATAGTTTGTATATGAACCCCTGATTAGCTATGTCATTTTCAAATATCTTCTCCCACTCAGTAGATTGCCTTTTAGTTGTGTTGATTGTTTCCTTTTCTATACACAAGCTTTTTATTTGGGTGTAGTGTCAATAGTTTATTTTTGCTTTTGTTTCCCTTGTGAGAAGACACATATCTAGAAGAACGTTTCTATGGCCAACGTCCAATAAATTACTGCCGATATTTTCTTCTAAGAATTTAATGGTTTCAGGTCTCACATTTAGATCCTTAATTCACTTTGAGTTTATTTTTATGTATGGTATAAGAAAGTGGTCCAACTTCATTCTTTTGCATGTAGCTGTCCAGTTTTCTCAATACCATTTGTTGAAGGAACTGCCTTTTTCCCATTGTGCATTCTTTCCTCCTTTGTGATAGATTGACTACACAATCGTGGGTTTATTTCTGGGCTGTTTATTCTGTTTCATTGGTATTTGTGAGTATTTTTGTCCAGGGCCATAGTGTTTCATTACTACAGCTTTTTAATATATGTTGACATCTGGGAGTGATACTCCAGCTTTGTTCTTTTGTTTTCAAGTTTGCTTTGGCTATTCAGGGTCTTTTTTGGTTCCATGTGAATTGTGGGATTATTTGTTGTAGATCTGTGAAAATGTTGTTAGTATTTTGATAGGGATTGGATTAAATCTGCAGATTGCTTTGTATAGTATGGACCTTTTAGCAATATTCATTCTTCTAATCCATGAGCATAGAGTATCTTTGCATTTGTGTCTTCAGTTTCTTTCATCATTGTTTTATAGTTTTCAGAATACAGATCTTTCACCTCTTTCGTTAAGTTTATTCCTAGGTATTTTCTTCTTTTTGGTGCAGTTGTACATGGGATTGTTTTCTTAATTTTTCTTTCTGCTTTTTCATTATCAGTGTATAGATACGCAACAGATTTCTGTATGTTAACTTTGTATTCAGTGACTACTGAACGCATTTATTAGTTCTAGTAGTTTTTTGGTGGAGTCTTTAGAGTTTTCTGTATATAATATCATGCCACTGGCATATAGTGAAAGTTTTACTTCTTCCTTACCCATTCGGATGCCTTTTATTTCTTTTTCTTGTCTGATTGCTGTGGCTAGGACTACAATTTGATAAAAGAGGTGAGAGTGGGCATCCTTAATAAAAGTGGTGAGCGTGGACATCCTTGTCTTGTTCCTGATCCTAAAGGAAAATGTTCAGAAATCCCTTCTTGCCGTAAATGCCCTCGAGGAATTTGCAACCACAGCAGAGCCAAAATGACAGCAATTATAGATAGAATTATGGCTGTTTCAAAAGCTCTGAAATTTAAGCCATGAAAAGAAGTTTGAAACTTTATGGAAGATTATATATAACTCTCTGGGCCTTAATGTCCTCAGTGTAAAAATGAGAATAATTTTGGCTACTTTGTAGGGTGGTATTGAAGATTAAAGAGATACTACACATCAACTACCTACTACTGTGCTTGATGCAAAAAGAGGTACATATGAACTGACATCTGCTGTATTATAAGCTGCATTTTTTTAAAGTTTATTTATTTATTTTAATAAATAAGGGAGAGACAGTGTGAGCAGGGGAGGGGCAGAGAGAGGGAGAGAAAGAGCATCCCAAACAGGCTCTGTGCTGGCAGCATGGCTCAAACTCACAAGCTGTGAGATCATGACCTGAGCTGAAACCGAAAGTCAGACACTTAACCGACTGAGCCCCCCAGGTTCCCCTAAGCTGCACGTTTTTAAAGGCTTCGTTTTATTTATTTATTTTTTTTGCTGCTGTACCCCAAATAAAACAGTTTTGTTCCCATCACAGGTGGTCAGTAAATAGTTTGGGAATGAATGGAATTAAGTTGTGGTGGTAGAAATACCCTCTGTTGCTTACCTTCATGGAATAGCGATTATGAAAGATGATTATCTCTCCAAATTGTGGCCTTTCCACAAATCTGCCTGTTCATATTTTATAGCCCCATCACTATGCGTGTGTCTGTACAAAATGCTTGATCTATTCCCATAGAAGAGGTGGCTTGGATAAGACGAAGGCTTCAGAATTATACACTTTGAGTCATTGACTAATTAACATGTTAGTTCATTCATCTGATCGCATATTAGGTGCCAAGCACTAGGAGGATGTTAGAAATAAAGACAAAAAAGCTCTAGAAGAGCTGTCAGCTCGCACACTGAGTCAGAAGCATAAACATAATTACAATATGTGCTAGGAGCACAGTAGAGATGGTGGTCGTGCAAGGGAGAGAGGAACCAGTATTGCCTGGAACCAGTGAGCTGTGGTCTGAGGGATGAGCAAGATGTGAACGAGTGATTAAAGGCAAGGCAGGCCATTCCGGGCGTGTTCGCCATTGTTAATTGAAGGTTCAGTTTTAGGAATATCACATTTGAAAAGTTGGATGATGGCTTTTTTTGACCGAGTGTTCAGTTGGTGCAGCATCGTGGCCTGTCACCTGTCCTCTGCAGTTTATCGTTTCACCCCGTCCCTGTTGCCAGGCTCTGATGAAAAGCACCAAATAAGTCCTCCGTGCAGGTATGTCAGATAACTCATAAGGCTTTAGAGGTTACTTATTTCATTTTCATTAGTGTTTTAAAGGAAGATAAAGATGATCATGGATGGAATGGAGGAAGTATTTGTGGGCCAGAGACTTTATTTTAAGCCTGAATCTGTAACTTCATGGCTTGCTTTCCTGCCTTACCAGATCTTGTCACTGAGCCCAATTTTCTTTAGGTCAGCAGTTGCTCTCCGCAAATAGCGATGGAGATAAATCAAGTGTTTGGGTCTCAAGTGTATGTTTCATTTGCAAATAGCGTTTTGTAAACAAGACTTCCCTTTTAACCTGCATGGGATGGGTTCTGCACTCTGAATGCTTAAAAATCCTCATCTAACACTCTTGAAGTCCAGTGCCCCAGCTTCAATGCTGCTAAACGATGGCAAGAATAATTCCACAGTGTATCCATCAACTCAAGTGTAATGTATGTGTCACTTTCAGCCAAACAGTGACATAATTTCCCTATATGCTACTCGAGAAAATAATAGTGTTGTTAGTGTTCTGAGTACAGAATGATATTGGAATAATTTACGTACACCATGGATCCTGGCTGTGTCTGAAACCATAATGTTCGTTTCATCGGGACAAATAGAATCACACAGCTGTAGAGACGGCTGTGAAAACAGAAGAGGGGCTTTCAAATGGTGAACATTTTGCCTGTGGCAGAATGAAAAGAGGTGCATTTTTCAACAAAGATATATAAAACATGAATGTTAACTTTAAGAGCTTGAGATGAATTAATTCCAGCCCAATTCTTTAGATATGCTTTGGACTCTGTACTCTTTCACCCTCCCAATATATCTTGGTAGCATATAGTAGAAAATGGCCTTATTCATGGGCTTTTGACTGTTGGAAATCTCAAAATGTTAAGTTGGAAGTTCGATAAATAAAGGTCCCATCTGGCATCTTGGAATGTGGTCCATACTTGGAAATTGCTCAAATCATGGCTTGGAACCCAGTCTATAAGGAAGAGGCTACACTTTGCTTCAGTTGAACTCTTGCAAAGAACTTTCTAAGTGCCTCGTGCTTGTAGTGTATACTGAAGAATTAACATGGACTGATCTCTAGGGGAATGGTTGATAATAGCGCCATGGCTTCCTCCTTGTTTTGTAAACTAAAATCAAATATGGTGGCTCCAGAACTAATGTTTTGGATGGCAAATCTGCCCCAAGGGATAGAAAGTTATAATATGTTAAAAAGCAGCCTAAGCTGTCCATGAACTTTGGTTGGTTACAAGTTCAGTCATTGTTTTATGATCACAGGTGCTATCCTTGGCCCCTGCTTCCATCATAATGTACCTCCACAGAATTCAAATGAGAACTGCCAACATCATTAAAGAACATTTGACATAATTTATACATCTTTTTCTCTCTAAATCCCTGCTTCTGGAATAGAAACTTCGTTTTTCTCATCTATCCTGTTAAAATGATGAAGATGTATACTTTCTTCTTCTAGGCAGGACTTTAAACATACCAAATTAATTTTCTCCGTTATAACTAAGTTTTGCCTTACAAGATTGTGCCCTTTGACTTACCGAAGGAATGGCACCACCCAAATCCTGCTTCGCTTGCAAAGGTCATGCTGAAAATTAGTTGCAAAGTCAGGGCTGGGACACAGGTTATCGAAATCCTACTCAATGGCAAACCACATACATCTTCACATGACAGAATTTCGTTATGGGTTTGTACAGAACAGAATCAGGGCTGAAGATCAAAAGGAAAAGGAAAAATAGGGTACAGTGAATATTGATGTACGAATGGACCCTTGATGTTCTAGAACAGGATTTCTCAATAGGGACTCTATCACTCCCAAGGGGCCAAAATCGTTTCTATGGGAGGGAGGATCATAGTCTTGCTATTTTATATATAAAGCACAGATAAACAGCATGTAATCAGATATTCAGTATATCGGTGGTTTGAAAATTCATTGGGCAGGGTGTTCAGGAAGAGAAAAAACGTCTAGAAAGGCTCCTTAGGGGAGTAAATAAGCAAACAAACTAAAAGTTTAAAAAACACAGTTATAGAACATTTTCTGTGTCTGGGCCAGAAAAAAAAAGTATAAATGAGAGAACATGTAGCCAGAGGGGTTGAAGATAAGGGGAAGATTTTTCATCCTCTTATAAGTGAGTAGCTATTTATTTATTTAAATGTTTGTTTGTTTGTTTGTTTATAGAGGGAGGGCGGGAGGGGCAGAGAGAGAGAGAGAGAGAGAGAGAGAATCTCAAGCAAGCTCCATGCAGTCAGAGCAGAGCCCTATGTGGGGCTTGATCTCACAAGCTGTGACCTCATGACCTGAGCCAAAATCAAGAGTCAGATGCTTAACCAACTGAGCCACCTAGGCACCCCAGGTGAGTAGTTATTTATATACAACTCGATCAGAATCTTGGATAACCTGGAGTTTTGTGGTTTTTAGATACTGAGGTAGGCAAAATTCTAGGATGGCTCCCAAAATACCCACCTGCTCTTATATAATGCCCTTCCCCAGAGTGTGGACTGAACCCATCAATATGATGGAGTATCACTCCCATGAATATGTTATGTTCTATGGCAAAGCAGAAAAATTTTGCAAATGTAATTCAGGTCCCTTATCAGTTGACTTTGAGTTCATCAAAAGGGAGATTATCTTGGATGGGCCTGACATCCTCAGATGAGTCCTTTCAAAGAAGGCTTAGGCTTTCCCTGAACTCAGAACTTGGAAACAGCAGATAAGTGCTTCTGGTGGCTCTGAGGAAGCAACTGCCATGAGATCTATGGCTGCAAGGAAATGCATTTCGCCTACAATCTGAATGATTTTGGAGATGAACTGTAAGCGTCACATGGGAAAACAGCCCTGGCTAAAACCTTGATTTCAGCCTGTGAGACCTTGGGCAGAGGAACCACTTAAACCCTGCCTAGACCCTTGACCCATGGAAATTTCGAGATAATAAATGTTTGTTGGTTTAAGCCACTAAATTAGTGGTAATTTGTGACACAGGAATAGAAAACTAATACAGGTATTTTAAAGAAATTAAAGGAGAGGCATTTCTTGGTGTTTCTGATCTCTCCACAACCATCTCAGAAATCTCAGACATTATTAATACCGAGTAGTTTTATCTTGCCAGGGATGATTACACTATTTCCTTTCATCTTCCTTCTAAATTTAAAGTTTTGGTTTTCAAATCAGGGAAACTACATTTTATGCCAAAAATCTTCTGAGACTCCCCACGTGTATTTAAAACGAGTAATATTGTTCTTAGAGAAACAAGAGTAATCAAGTTGTTTATTTTAAGGACTTATTTAAGGACTTATCGATTTTCTTAACCTACACTCTCGGGATACATCACCTATTTCCAACATATAATGATGACTCTGGGAGCTAGTTAACCCCACTACCTGCCTAGAACTGCCTACATCTGGTCTAGAACTCTCTCAGAATAATCCTCAGTCCACATTACTCCTGCCTCTTGAGAGGTCAGAGTCTTGGCATCTTTCTGAACCTTCTGGGAATAATCAAGTTAGAATACTTGCAGCTCACTGTTTTGTAATGCCTCATATACTTATCATCCATAGTTCTCTCTAAAAATATAAGCTGTGTTCCTCAGCTTATCTTGCTCTGCGCTTCCTCCTGTCCCACCGCTTGCCAGTTGTTGAAGCCTAATTCCTCGTGTGATGGTATTTGGAGGTGAAACCTTTGGGAAGTGATTAGATCATGAGAGTGGAGCCTGCATGATTGAGATTAGAGCCTTCATGAAAGGGACCCCAGTGAGTTCTCTTGCTCCTTCTGCCAGGTGAGAACACAGTGACAAGATGGCCATCTATGAACCAAGAAGTGATTTTGCCAGAAGCTTGGACTTCTCAGCTTCCAGAACTATGAGAAATAAATGTTTGTTGTGTAAGCCACCAAATCTGTGGTAATTTTGTTAGAGCAGCCCAAAGTGACGAAGATACTCGTTTACGTTGGCAGAATCTCCTACTCTTATGAAGTTCAGTAGTTGCATAACCCCCTACTTCTCGTCTTGCCGTCACCTGTAAGCGCTCTGCACATGCCCCATGTTCACTGCAGAATTTTGGCCTCATTCGTAATGTCAGCTTTGCACCAAGTTCTGTTACCACATGGATGGGCCATTCAACTCTCTGGTCTCAAAATAGTTACGCCTTCTCGTTTCTTCACTTCCACTGCACATCAGCCAGCCAGCCCCTTGGTCGCTTTCTCATCCTGATAATAACCTGGCACGTCTCTCCTAACATATTAAATTGAACTATTTAAATCTTTGGCTGAAACCGTGCCACTTCCATGTCTCTCATTTACTCACATAACATTGCATTATTTGCTCTCAGAATGACCACTGGCCTTTCATCCATCTACTTTCTCCCTATGTTCACTCCCTTTCTTCACCCCACGATGCATCACTTTATTCTCCAAGGAGAATAAAGAATAAGAATAATGTCACCTCTTTCACTATTCTGTAAACTTCTTGTGCTCATCTGTATTTTAACTAGTTTGTATGACGGACTGTCATATTAGTCATTTATGGTTACATCGAACATCATAAATCCCTGAGCTGTGCGTCATCATAGTGAAGATCTTTGTAGTTCTCCATGCAAATGGGCCCCACTATGATAGTAAGGCCCAAAGCAGCAATGAGAATGATTGCGCATTTCCCACCTTCCTGTTGGCTTCAAGTGAATCTCTTCCTCAGTTGACTATACTTGAGTACTCTTACTCAACCCTAGAAGATCTGCAGGAGGCATCATTTATCTTAATTTCTATTGCTAATAGACACAGATGTTTGGAGTAAACAGAATGAAAAGTGAATGCAGAGCAGTTCTCCAAAATCACCTATAGATTTCTGTCCAGGGGACCACTTGTGGATTAGAAAGGGCATTGGAAATTAAAAGTCGTCAATAGCTTCTTCAGTTCCTGGTCAAATTCAGACCCCTTTTCTCGTATTCCATATTTTAATTTGAAAACTTGAAGCAGCTCCATCAAAATTTATGCTAGAATATTTTTTATTAAGTTTTTTTAAAATTTTAACTCCACTATGGCTAACATACAGTGTTATATTAGTTTTAGATGTACAACGTAGTGACTCAACAATTCTGTGCATAGTGCTCATTATAATAAATGTACTGCTTAATCCCCATCACCTGTTTCACCCATCATCCTACTTCCCTCCCCTCTGGTAACCATCAGTTTGTTCTCTATAGGTAAAAGTCAGTTTCTTGGTTTCTCTCTCTCTTTTTTCCCCCTTTGCACATTTGTTTTATGTCTTAAATTCCACATATGAGTGAAATCATATGGTATTTGTCTTTCTCTGACCGACTTATTTCGCTCAGCATAATACATTCTAGCTCCATCCATGTCATTGCAGATGGCAAGATTTCATTCTTTTTGATGGCTGAGTAATATTCCATTATATATCTATATAATCATTATCAATAATACATAAACATTATATATATATATATACATACCACATCTACTTTATCCATTCATCTGTCAATGAACACTTGGGCTGCTTCCATATCTTTGCTATTATAAATAATGCTGCAATAAACATAGGGGTGCATATACCCCTTTAAATTAGTGTTTTTGTGTTTGGGGGGTAAATACCCAGTAGTGTGATTACTGGGTTATAGAGGAGTTCTATTTTTTTTTAAGTTTATTTATGAATTTTGAGAAAGAGAGAGACAGACAGTATGCATGAGCAGGGGAGGGGCAGAGAGAGAGGGAGAGAGAGAATCCCAAGCAGGTTCATGCTGTCAGCATGCAGCCCGATGCAGGGCTCAGTCTCATCAACTGTGAGATCATGACCTGAGCCAAGATCAGGATCAGATGCTTAACCAACAGGCTCCCCAAGTAGTTCTATTTTGAAATTTTTGAGGAACCTCCATATCACTTTCCACAGTGGTTATATGCGTTGGCATTCCCACCAACAGTGCACGAGGCTTCCTTTTCCTCCACATCCTCGCCAGCACTTGTTTCTTGTATTTTTGATTTTAGCCATTCCGACTGGTGTGAGTTGATATCTCATTGTAGTTTTGGTTTGCATTTCCCTGATGATGAATGATGTTGAACATCTTTTCATGTGCCTGTTGGCCACCTGGATGTCTTCTTTCAAGAAATGTCTATTCATGTCTTCTGCCCATTTTTTAGTTGGATTACTTGTTGTTTGTATTCTTTATAGATTTTGTATGCTAACCCTTTATCAGGTATGTCATTTGAAAATATCTTCTCCCATCTCCCATAGGTTGTCTTTGAGTTTTTTGGATTGTTTCCTTTGTTGTGCAGAAGATTTTTATATTGATGTAGTCCCAATAGCTTCTTTTTGTTTCCCTTGCCTCAGGAGATATATCTAGAAAAGTGTTGCTGTGGCCAATGCCAGAGAGATCACTGCTGTGCTCTCTTCTAGGATTTTTATGGTTTCAAGTCTCACATTTAAGTCTTTAATCCGTTTTGAGTGTATTTTATGTATGGTGTAAGAAAGCGGTCCACTTTCATTCTTTTGCATGTAGCTGTCCAGTTTTCTCAACACCATTTGAGGAAGAGACTGTCTTTCTCCCACTGGATATTCTTTCCTGCTTTGTCTTAAGATTAATTGACCTCACGATTATGGGTTTATTTCTGGATTTTCTATTCTGTTGCATTGATCTGTGTGTCTGTTTTGCACCAGTACCATACTATTTTGATTACTACAACTTGGTAATATAACTTGAAGTCTGGAATTGTGAGGCCTCCAATTTTGTTCCAGTTATTCGTCCCCGGCTCCATTGCTGAATACAAGGGCCTGGCGTGGACTCTGCCAGCATCCTACTAATGGTACAGGGTCATGCCAGCCAGCACTTTCACAGCCCTGGCACCACTCGCCCTGCAGCTTGGTGGGTGCTCTTCATGGGGCCCATGAGAGTATCTCACTGAAGCTCACTGTGCCTGGTGAGCTGCCTGATGTTCTGTGCCTGCTGCCTTCTGTAGAGGCCACAGCCATCCTGGCTCTCCTGTGACAGTCACCCTAAATCCTAGCCTGCCTCTCCTCCTCAGGTCCAGCCCAAACCGCTTCCTTGCTCCGGACTCTTTGGACATCCCCTGGAAGAACTGGGGTAGAGTAGCAAGCTTGAAGGTAATGACTCTTGAGCAAGCCTAGGACAAAACCTTCTTCCGCCTGGGACGAGGGGTCCAGGTGAGGATTACGAGCTGACACTCCCCTTGTCTTCTCACTATACCCGAGCCAGGCTCTCCCCAATGCAGGAGGCAGCAGCTCTGTGCCAGCCAACAGCATTTGGCTGGTGAAATCAACGATTCGCTCAGCGTCAGTCACAGCAAGAGGGGAGAGAACGAATTTCTACCAGTAGGGTTCCGACCCTGGGACTTCCCGTTTCCTCATCTGCAAAGGAGGGGAAAGGGTAGGCCTGGGGCCTCATGTTAGGCCCTATCCAAGCAATTCAAGATCACTTGTGTTGAGGCTGGGGGGTAGAGCAGTCAGCCTTTAGTGTTTCGGTCCCTGAAGTGGGCTGATAGAGCTCTTTACAAAGTAAAGTCGGCAGTTATTCGGGATATTTTACCTGCATGATGAAAGAACTGCAGAGGCTCACTTACCAGATGGAGCCTCCCCTGCCAAGGAGCGCGTGCCCAAGCTTCACTGCGTTGTCACTGCCCCTAGGAAGCATGATTAGAATGGGTGCATTCTATGTAAATAGTAGTTCAAATTAAGCATTATCAGGTGGAAATATGCATTAGATGACTTACATGCCTATAAAGGAAAATTTATTGTCACACTCCACTGGTTTGAAATTTTGATTATTTTAATTTACCTATACTAAGTTTTCCATTTGCAAGATCTAATGAGAAATTCATTTGGCATTCCTAATTTAGGGAATAAATGAGATGGTGGCACTGCGGCGGTGCCTTTGTAAACCTCCTAAGAAAGTTAAATTTGCTAGTTTTAGCACATTGGATGAGAGGAAGAACAAGAAGGAAAATTTTCTTCATGTTTGTTTATTTTTGAGAGGCAGAGAGAGACACAGTGCGAGTGGCGGAGAGGCAGAAAGAGAGGGAGACACAGAATCGGGCTCCAGGCTTCGAGCTACCCAGCACAGAGCCGGACGTGGGGCTCAAACCCACAAACCGTGACGCCGTGACCTGAGCCGAAGTCTGATGCTTAACCGACTGAGCCTCCCAAGTCCCCCCTGAGGGAAAATTTGGAATATTTGTCCAGTTAATATCGATCGATTCTATAAATGTTTATTAAATATCTACCCTATTAGACACTGTCCATGGTACTGAGAATGAGCGAGATGTGTGGCATAGTACCTGCTTTGGAATAGTTCACAGTTTGGTAGGGAAATGCACTTTAATAAAAATATGGGAAAAGTTATGGGAGATCTCAGAGAAGGAAGTATCTAAATATGTCAAGAAAAGTGAAAAAGGACTTCACAGGGTGATGCTTTTTCACTACTTCATTCTTTCAATAAATGACTAATTTGTGTCCACTAAGCATCAGGCAGGAGTTCTAAGCACTGGCATGTTCTTATTTACCCCGGGGCAGCAGAACTTGACAGAAGCCTCAAGGCCATCTATTTTGTAATTAGCATCAATCCAGGAAATAAAAGCAGTCTGTGAAATCATCTCTTTTCGTTGAGTTGTCATGGTTTTTTAATTAAGCAGAAATGACAACCAGCTATGTATCAGGCACACTGGGTGCTTTATAAAATGTGTGATTTAATCTTCAAGATGAACCATAGTTCAAAGAATGATTCAGTTCTATAAACATTTAGTTATTTAACAGGCCCCCTAGACCGGGAATTATACTGGGCGCCAGAGTTTCAAGAGTAAGAAGGCATGACTGTTGTTTTCATGGAGCCCCGGGTTCAGTGAGAGATAGACACATAAACATAATTCTGATAGGCTGTACTACATGCTTAAATACAAATGTGGCCCATGGTGTTGAGGGAACACAAAAGCAGCACTCACATCCTAATGTGCGGGCTCCAGGAAGACTTCTTGTGGGAGCATTGAAGGGTGGGGAAGTAGGGGATCCCTGAAACTCAGATTCGGGGGAGGGGCCTTTTAGGAAGAGCAGCCAGCCTGAGCACATACATGCCTGGGGTAGGGGCGATGAGGACTAAGGCAGGTGTTATGAGCTCCAATTCGAGGTGAAGAAACTGAGCCTTAGGGGAATTTAAAGAGCACCCCCTGACCACCCCTGCCCCAGGATGTTCCCACTGGGAAGTGGTGAGCCAGTAGTCAAACCCTGGCTGGTGTGTCTGCAAAGTCCATGTTCTTTCCATCGCCTTAAGCTGCTGCTTCACCAAAATTGAACATTTAATCCTTAAGAAGTGGGAGTCTCAGCACCCTAAGGGGAGGAACTAAATTGACTGTAAATGCCAAAAAGAAAGACATCACACAGTTAAATGAAATTTAGTGAAAGAAAAAAAACAAAAGAGAAAGGGCAGGTGACAGAAGGGGTAAAGAAAGAAGAAACAGCAAGAATCCGAATCATACTGTGAATCGTTTGTATTAAAACCTCCTGAGTGCTGCCATTGTGAGAGCTTACATGTGTCCAATTGCAGCCTTCTCAAATTTACCCTCACTTTGGTGACACACTATTTACCCCGGTCACTGCAAAGCTTGTGTTCCCGTAATGTGTAGTCCAGTGGAAGCCCTGACCTTTTCATTAATATTGTCTTCCACACCCATATAAGCATACATGTCAAAGCTCCATAGTCATTTTCCTTTGACTTGGTCACGGAGACAAACCTTTGTCATAGAGGAATTACTGCCCCGCCACCTTAAAAGGCAGAAGAAGTCCTCCCCACCCCGAGTATTGATGGACCCAGTCATGATTAACACTGATCCTTTCCTTCTTTTCTTTTGTACCTTTTGTTATTGTAAGAAGACAGACAATAATACAAAGCCGAACCCAATCACGCAACGTTGTCTTTCCACCGAGGAAAACGAAGCAAGCTGGTGACCCTACATTTAGAACTGACTCCATGTTGGGGTGGTGGCCAGCTGCTTTGTTACATGCCCCCATATTTGGTGGCTCAGGAATGGACCCAGTGTGGTGGGTAGCCCACTGCTATTACTGCTGACCATTGGTTTTTAGGATTTGGCATTGTTTTGCTGCATACGTTCACAGGAATAGGACACAAGGTCTTACACTCAAGTAAAAAAGGAATAAAAGTTAATGAACTGTTCCGCTTGGTATTGGGGAAATTCGTTTATAAACCGCTGTACTGAAAATGCTGAATCCAAAGCAAGGAACAGCCTGGTACCAATTAAATATACCACAGTAGGAACACATCCCAACCGGTTTTCCACTTCTCAATTTCTTTTCTTTGTCACAAAAATGTGTTAATTTCTGTTAATCACCTGGCTTCATTGCTGTTGGAATTTAACTTTCCTCTGCTTCAGTTCATGAAGCCACTTTCTGTCTCTTCATTTTCTTTCTTAATGAAAGGGCTGATCGTGTACGTTCTCCATTAGAAGTCTGACAAGGAGAATGCGATTCAGCCTTTTCTCTTACAGTCAGTAAAAACAAAGAAGACAAGGGCAGACGCCGGGGTAAACTTGCAAATATAAAAAAACCAAAAGCTTGCTATCTGATTCCTTCACCTGTTCTTCCGTCCCAGCTCTTTCCCTGACTCACGTCCAATGAGAGTTGCCATCAGCTATTCACATGTTCTCCACAAGGAGGCCATGTTTAACTTTTCTTTGCTCTGAAATAGCTTTAGCAGCATTTCGGCATCATACAGCGTTGCCGATGTATACTGCATGTCTGTTCTCCATTTCTCACCACTGCCACGCATATACGCTCACACACGTTTCCATAAACAGCTTAGGCTCTGTGTCCAAAACACCAAAAGGACTTTTAAAACATGTTTCTCAGTTAACCAAGTTGAGACATCTCCACTTGCTTGCCTAAAGAATAGAGGGCTGACCCCTCAGATTCAGTGGATCTAGAAGTATCTGTGGCAGATGTGGATGCTGCATGGAAATTGAGGCGAGTCCCAAGACAATTTGAGTTGAGTTTGCAGCGCCGTCATGACCCTTCCATCACATCACTTCCTTCATTGAAAGGTTCTGCCATGTTACAGGGGGGGTTCTGGAGATTGAAAGCGTGACCATGGGACCTTATGTGACTGTGTCATCCAATCTGCCCTCCACAAACTATGTACTGTCCAAACGTCAAGTGATAAAACTAGGCCCAGCAACAAACAACCTACTGTCAAGGGGAAGCGCGATTTATAGAACCAATCTTGAGCAGATCCAGAAGGTAAAAGTAAGTTGTGGGAACAGATAGCTTGTATTCCCAGTGTGACTACTCCTTGCCATATGGTTAAAACTGCCTCAGCTCATATCTGTGGCTTCCTAGGTGGCTTCCGATGGCCAGCTCTGACTACAGAAGAAATATTGTGACTGTTACAGATGGAACCACACTAAATGCTGGCAATAGCAAAGAGTAGACTGGTGGTGTTACACCGCCACTCGCAAGTGGCCCTGATAGTCTTAGATAAAGGATATCCTCCCAATGGGAAGAAACTCAAGCAGTAAATCCTGTTGTCCAGGTTCTTTAGGCAAGAAAGCTGAGAATAGGGATTCATGGGCATTGCTGGATGCTCAAGAATTTGAAAAGAATGAGATTAGATGATTAATGGCAAGGATTTCTGCAGAAGAAGTCTGTGAATAAACCTCTCAATATGGGCACGGGGGTTGAAGATGAAATCTCTGTGCTGTGCAAAGATTCACCAAGGGTTATTCGTTGTGGAAGAGCTCCGGTAATTCAGACAGACAAAATGGCCCATTCTGCAGATGTTGAGAACATCCCTAAGACAGCAGGTTCAAGAACAAAGAGATCCTAATGCCTAAGATGAAGGTGCTTCATGGACTTCCCCCAACCAACATGATCTGGTTACTACAACCCTGAAGGCTCAAACTGCCAATCACAGAGCCCAGTCTTATGTATCTTTACTGGTATTGCAAACCAGCCAGCTGCATGGAGCCGGATTAATATTTATAGGTTCCTTCCGTCTTTGTGGGGCTATGTCACCTACATTGGAATAAACTTTATTCTAGATTTGCATGCGGTAACCCTGCCTGTCTGTAAATTTACAAATTACTTTAATGTCCAGTGTTGCTCTCCAAAACGACGGCTAAATCTTTTCCTGAAAGAGTAGAACATGGCCTTTTGCCTATTGAATTCACTGGCCTATAACCCAGAAGCAGCTGCTCTTGTAAAATGATAAACTGGACAGTTGAAGACCCAATTAAGGAAACATCATGGAGATGACTTTTGGAATTTGGAGTGCCATCCTACAGAATATTGTGTAAGCTCCAAGTCCAAAACAAATTTGCACTGTTGTTTCTCCCATACCAGAATACATGAGTCCTAGAATCCTAGGGTAGAGTGAGAAAGAAAGCAAACATGGTCCACTGTGTTAATCAACACTGAATCACAGACCATAGTTGATGTCTTCTCTGGTCAAATGATCAGGGAACTGGGATGAACAGGATTTGAGGATGCTTGACAAAGAGATTTGGGGAAGAGATGTGGATAAGATTATTACAGAAGATGCCCAGAATGTGAGAATATTTACTGCCCATGTGAATCTCACCCATAAGGCCCCAGGTGTCGGGGAGTCTCTCTTATGAAGGATTTCAAACATAAAAAAGATGTCCATAAAAATATAATGAAAACTTGTGTACCCACTACCCAGATTAAGAAATAAAACCTTATCAGTACCATCTAAGATCCTGGGTAACTTCCATGAGGTCATCCCCTTTACTCTGTATACCATGCTCCCAGATTTAACCACTACCCTGAGTTTATTTTTTTACCTTCCCATTCATGCTTTCATAAGTGTACTACACATGCATATGTCAATAACAATATATAACATTGAGTTTTATATTTTTACATTTATATAAATGGGATCATGCTGCCTGCACCTTTCTGCAGCTTGCTATATTTATTTTTTACTCAAGATTAGGAAAATCACCTGTATTTAATTTTCACTTACGTATAATCATCCAGTGAGTGAATTTATTTTGATTACAGTCAACCATTTCCTTTTCAATATTACATAAATTGCTTTTGAATTTCTTTTTAGTATTATAAATAAGTCGCTAATTTTTGTACCTGTATTCTTGTACATTTAGTTTATCTTGGGTATTCTGTGTAAGTAATCCTATTGTTTGAATGAAAACATGTGTGAACACTGATTTCTACCCTATAAAGTCTGTTATATAGTGAAGTATAAATACACCTACAGACATGCATATATATATATATATATAAGTATGTACACATTGTGTGTGTGTGTGTGCGATAACAGATTTATTAGGTTAAACAGTCTATGATTGGTGTTCATTTTTCTGACATTTGTTCTGGAGTTTGAGGTCAGTGGGCTGGCAGGTAGGAAGAATATATGGGAAGTGAAGATAGGGGAGAGCAAGAAAAACTGGAACCTTCAAGGATGAGCTAGAACTCATAAAGATGGACTGAAACCCGTGTTGGTTGCTTCTTGCCTCCAAGTTTCCAACTGACATGATGGGAATGTCCTACAGGAGAAGCTGGTGTCCTGAATCACGGAGTTGTTTCATGTACGTGGACCAGGAGTTGGAGAAGCTGAAGGAGTAAATCTAGCAAGTTCTGGGGGACTTGGAGACCCAGTTCTGCTGCATATAAACAGGTGAACCGGTAGACAAGCTTCATGCGTGAGCTGCAACAGTGCCTTTTGCTCTGATTCAACCTTCTGAGCATATAAAAAGTACGGCTTCTGTTGCGTTTCTGCTTACAAATCACATGCAAGATGTTTGATGCAGGGAGGGGGATTATGGGAAACATATTATATTTCTCATATTTTAACAAAATGTGAATCTGCCAGATTAACTATATTCTGTATTCCCATCTCTTTTAAAGTCTCCAGCTCTCTTTCATCTCTATTCCTCCAACTGCTGAGATGGGTTTACTGGCAGTGATTATCTTTACAAATCAGTCCATAAGTTGAAGAACACCTTGGAGGGATCATGAGAGTACTGGGGATGGGAGGGAGAACCTCCAGAGATCCTGACTTGAAAATGAAACAAAAAAGTCAGGAGAATTTGGGCCTCCTCTCAGAGAGTGGATGAGTGTGCTTTTGGTTGTATGATGAAGAGTTGTGTTATGTCGGGAAAGATACTATTTGGGGGGTTATTGGCAGAAGAAGTAATGAGAGGGGTGGGCCTTGTTGGGCATTATCATCTGGCAACAGACAGTACAATATAAAAGAGAAAATCTTCCTTTTGGGAAATGTTCTCAATGCAAATAGATTCAGTGGGAGGAAACTTCCTCGTGCCTGACTTCTTACTGTATAGAACAGAGGAAAGACCCTAGAGCTACTTATAAATCATTCCTGGAATTTTGAAACTTTATTGAATATCATAAAGATGAAATAAGCTATTGGAAGTCAGATTTGTCACAATAAAACAACGAGGGTCACACACCAAATAGAAAGAAGAGCAGTGGAGCTTTTTAATTAAGTGAATAATGAGGACTCTACTCTTAACAGCCACTCACCATCCATTATTAGTAACTTTTCAGGAATGCTTGTTCGTTCTAAGGAAACCAACTGACCGTCCATTCAAATATTCCGTTTATTTTAATGTTATTTATTTAAGTATGTTTGTGATTATGTTATTCTATACATGAATTAATAATATATAATATAATGCACCATTAATGTTAATCTAAAATATATTATTTCAGCTATTATATCGTATTTTTGTACCTTCACTCTATATAGAGTAAAATGAAGAGAGTGAGGAATTATATTTTGATAATTTATCTGATGGTCTGAACCCTGACGGTTCCTAGAGTTGGGAGTATGATTTGCTTCTTGGTAGGCTGCTTGATTATGAGCACTAATAGTCCCCTGGCTAATGGGAATGTCGTAGGGCGCTGGTAACCGTTTATGCGTAGTGGCATCATGTCTCAAACTGCAGTGGGAAAGGCATCTGAGCTGTCCAGCCTCTTAATGACCAACCCCAAAATATCAGAGACAGCAAGTGTTTTTAGATGTTCCAACAGAAAAAGAAAAAATGGAATTAACTTCAGGTAGAAGCATCTTGCTTTAATTTAGCCTCTGAAAAGAGTGAAACAGAAAACTATATGGTAATGAATTTAAAGTATCAAGAGAGTCAACCTCAGATTGCTTTCTGAATGCTGATTTCTACGATTTGTAAAAAGTCCTGTAATGAAAAGCTCTAAATTTGCACCTTCTGCCTCCAAAAGCCAATTGTGGACAGTAAATAACCTGTATAATAACACTGAGTAAATATTGCCAGAATATATTACATAAATTGCGATCCACAATGGCAGCTTAATAAAAGGCATACGTAGAAGAAGAAATCATTTTCCCTGCTTGGAAATGGTAGGTGAGTTATGGTTGCCAATATATAAATAAATATAGTGTTAGTATGATAACAGTCATATTATCAATAATTGCTACCACATATCAAGCACCTACTTTGTGTTAGCCCGGGTGTCAAGTCTATTATATACACTATCATTAAGCCTCACAACCTCTCTGTCGGAGATAATTGTTTTTTCTACTCACAAATAAGTACAGTAAGCCTCAGAGAGGTCAATTTTCTTGCCAAAGGTCACAGAGATAATTACTGGTAGATCTAGTATTTAAACACTCTCAGTCTGACTCTAAAAACCTTACTCTTAACCACTGCACTATCCTGCTGTTTCCATTTAAAACATGCTGTTCCATTGTAACCCTCTTCACATGGAACAACACAACTAAAGTAAAACCAGTGTCTTTGCTGAATGAATGGGAAAGTTTTTATGAATGGTTTAGAATTCTGAAATTCCACAGTTTACAAATATCTCAAGATGAACTTCCAGAGAATGCTTCGATTCGGCCAATTGTCCCATGAATACTTAAAGAATTTGGAGTAATCATTCGAGTTCCTACGTCGGGATAGAAACAGAAACGAAATCAAGTCTGTACATCTAGATTTTTAAGATCAAGACATATATACGTAAATGTGTGAAATCATGAGACAATAACGTTTCCATTTAAGAATAGTATTAGGGTGAATACAGGGAGACTTGAATATGGAAAGTTTGTAGTAGATAATGTGTCTCTCAGATCATCATCACTTTTATGTATTTGTTTTAAGTTTATTTATTTTTGAGAGAGAGAGAGAGAGAGAGCACAGGCGTGAGTGCGGTAGGAGCAGAGAGAGGGGAGGAGAGAGAATCCCAAGCAGGTTCCGTGCCATCAACACAGAGCCGGACGCGGGGCTCGATCTCACGAACTGCGAGATCACGACCTGCGCTGAAATCAAGAGTCAGACGCATAACTAACGGAGCCACCCAGGTGCTCCTCATCACTTTTAATATTAGCAGGAGAATATGTTATAAGTATGGCATATACCAGAGCCCAGGATGCTAAGCTTCTACATTATGGTATCAGATTCAGGCAGCCCCAGCATATAGATTTGTCAGCTGTCTTCACCATCAAAACCTGAGACGAGATTGCAGAGACAAAGTTGAACATACATCGTGCCTTTTAGGCTGTCAGCAGAACAATGACGTGGAGTTTCAGTGACTTAGAGGACAAAGGACTGCGGGCCATCCTGTAATATACATGCCAGTGGTCGTGAGGTAGTTTTCAGCAACTTCGTTTGGCCACACTCCTACACTCAACTGTCAGAGTGTTGATCAGCCCCTTCTCTTTTTTTTTTTTTTTTTTTTTTTAATTTTTTTTTTTCAACGTTTTTTATTTATTTTTGGGACAGAGAGAGACAGAGCATGAACGGGGGAGGGGCAGAGAGAGAGGGAGACACAGAATCGGAAACAGGCTCCAGGCTCCGAGCCATCAGCCCAGAGCCTGACGCGGGGCTCGAACTCACGGTCCGCGAGATCGTGACCTGGCTGAAGTCTGACGCTCAACCGACTGCGCCACCCAGGCGCCCCGATCAGCCCCTTCTCTTAAAAGCACCGTTCTCTCTCCCTCTCTGCTCATCCCTCCCTCTCCCTCCTCTCCCCCTCTTCGTCTCTCTCTTCCTCTTTCCCTCTCACTCTTTCCCTCTCCCTAGGCATCCGGATTACATTTAGATGTTCTCAGATTAAACCATTGATAAGTTTAGGACAAAGAGAAGCTTTGGAAACTGTGTGACTTACAAACAGCATGCGCTTAAGGGAGAGAAGTTTTAATAAGATTCACATCGAAAGGTTTCTCTGTTCTCCCCAAACGTATTTGCCATTTGCTCAATGCCCAAGCGTGAAATTCGATTGTCATTTTTTTCGAACCTTTCTGTGAGTATAGAATTTGTCATCTGGTGATCTCAAGGAAATAATCATTTTCCAGAAAAAAAAGCCTGGAAGACTATGAAGTAAAAATAAACTTAAATTTTTCCTGTTCCTTAAATTTAAAAACTCATAATATTATGATATTTATAATGGGTATGTAAAGGGTTTTTGTAATTAAGGCAGCTTCATTGCTGAGATAGTGCCGATGGAAAAAGGAATTGGGCTGACTTCCGTAAACCTGTTGGTGTCCTAAACCAGAAATCATACCCGTGTCATGTGGTCCCCACTCTCGAGAAGTCATGGATGAGATGCTTCGTTCACTGGTTACGTTTGAATAGATAATGAATACTGGTAGGTGAAAATCTGCCCTTACAATAGTCGTAAGTGAAAAAAAATGTGATTTACATTCACTGTGACGAGAAGACCCAATTTCAAAACGAGGAGCCAATGAAGCTCTGTAACACCTCGAAGCCACCAGGTTTCCGTAGTGCTCACCGGCACATCCAAAAAATATATATCCTTTGCTGTGCCGTGAATTTATAGCAAAAGCTCACGAAGTCTGAGCTCTTTAATACCTTAAGGGGTGTTAGATCAAATAAATAGGTCTTTACTAAATAAGCTTGCTATTACGTTTCTTCGGTTCCTACTGCTTCCTTTCGCCATGATGCTGATCACTCTCTTTGCATGTTCGGGGAACACACTGGCATGTTCTTTACGGCTCCTAACTTTTGGGGGAGGGGGAATCCAGTTAAATTTCACCCTCCGCAGCCGAAGGCTGTAGGAAGATACAAAATCACGGAGCCGTCGGGATTCCTTTCGCGTCTGCTGCCCTCGCCTGCTATTGCCGGGGTGATTAATGCAACATGAAAATCGATACCACGTCACTCCCCTGGTTAAGCGGTTACTCATTATTCCTCAGCTTTTGCTAAGCCTCTACCACGTGCCGGACCCTCTGAGGCCCCGGGGCTCATCGGAGCTCACACAGCCTAGGCAGGGTGACAAACGAGGAGACAGTTGATTACCGCGTCCTCTAAATCCATGCTGCGCCACATCCGTGCTCTAAATCAGGCAGTAAAGGAAACTGTGAACGTTCGAAAGGGGCTCCTGGCTCCTCATTTCCTGTAGAAGAAAGTCAAGTTTCCTTACTGTGGCTAGAAAGGCCGTCCTGGCCTGGCCCCTTTCTCCCTCCGGCGCTGCCCTGCCTCACGCTCTGTGCTCCGGCGACACCGGACAAGTGGGTCATTGTCCCTCCCATGCCTTGCCGTTTCCTACTTGTCCTCATTTTTTCCACGTGCTTAGACTGGCGTGCCCCGTCCTATCTGCCGCGTGAACACCTATGGCCACTTCAGTGTCAGGACCTTAGCTGGGTGGTCCGCGCCTCAGTGGCGCCCTCCTGACTTTCCCTACCCCCTAGGGCTCTCTGCCTCTTGCTGAGCCTTCCGTGCTGCAGAGGGAGCACCCACGGTGCCTTTATTGCCTGCGGTTACGAGACTGTTAGTTGCAGGAGATTACAAAGGGGGAGCACTCAGGGCGCCTGGGGGGCTCAGGCAGTTCAGCGCCCGACTCTTGGTTACAGCTCGGCTCACGAGCTCGCCGTGTCGAGGGTTTGAGCCCCGTGTGGGGCTCTGCGCTGGCAGCTCGGAGCCTGCTGGGGACTCCCTCTCTCCCCCTCTCTCTCTCCCCCACTTGCACTGTCTCTGCCTCTCACATGAATGAGTCAACTTTCCGAGAAAGGAAATGGGGAGCACTCCTGTTTGCATGCTCAGGGTCTGACATACCGTCAGGTGAGTTCGTGTTAATTCGTAATTTTCCTCCTACCCTAGCACTGGCACATCCATCTACAACTCTCTTAGGCAGGTGGGTCTGGAATATCCCCCCCCCCCCCCCCACACACACACTTTCATTTTACAGATAAGAAACTAATGGGTAAGGCGGCTTCAGTGACTTGCTTAAGGTTACACAAGCAGCAAGTGGACGAGTCAGTTCTACAACCCGTTTCTGTCTGGTTTGTATTTCAGTGTCCGAGCTGCCGTGTCATACTGATGTCTATCAAATAAATGAATACAATTCCTTCACACCAGCACATCTCTCTTTGCAGCAGGCTGTGCAATCCTGTGACAAAGTGATAGGACAAATAAGTAAAGCAGCTAATCAGTCCAAATTCATTCCTCCATGACAGAGAACTATTTCCTAGGAAACCAAACCTGGGCAGTTTTCTCAAAAATCAAAAGGAGCAAATAGATGGCATGTTTAGTTAGCAGCAGCTATTCAGCAAGGAAGCTGAAATTATTCATTAAGGTATTTAAAAAAGAAAACCTTCTATTTAACCACCACCTAAAAAAGCTTGAGTATTTGACATTGCAAAAGTGGGTACATTCAGTCCCGAGATCCTCGTGTTAAAAGAAAAATAGTTTCGGGTAGAAAAGAGTAAAATGGTGAATTTCAATAATGCTCCGATGTCTCTAACTCCAAAGTGTGTTTTGTGAAGTAAATGATCAATTTAGCCATTAGCTAAAAATAGTTTGTTCTTTTATTTTTCTTTTAAAAAGTCCATCATATATGACTTGAACTCAGCCTGTATCGGCATAACTCTTCAGTGGTACAAGAGAAACAAAACGCCTGGGTGGCTCAGCCAGTTAAGCTACCGACTCTAGATTTTAGGTCAGGTCGTGATCTCATGGTTTGTGAGTTCAAGCCCCGTACTGGACTCTACGCTGAAGGTGTGGAATCTGCTTGGGATTCTCTCTGTTCCCTCCCTCACGTGCTCTCTCTCTCTCTCTTTCAAAATAAATAAAGAAAAAGAAAAACAACGTGAGTGTTCTTGTGTGACTTGTAGAGAATCACATTCCTTTTATAGGCGCAGCATGCGGGAGGAGACTTTCCATGAAAGTCCAGGCTTTAAGTGCTTATACCTTAGCCCAGCTTTGCTGGCTTGTAGTTAATTTGCTCTTTGAATCGTTCTGTTCTTATTACACCTCCGGAATTGTGCGGCTTATTGATGTTCACTTGGACAATTTTGAATTATTAGAGACAAAAATTCAAAGCTGAGACCTCTCTGTATGTATACTGTGTTTGGTTACACCATTGAACCATCAAATCTTAAGCTCTTTTCTATTGGAAAAGAGGACCTCAGAAGACCTACTCCAACTTCTTGCCCCCAAACTCTGCATGTGCTTGTAGCTGGTGAAGGTTCATGCGCTGCCTCTTTCCTCTGTACTGCCACGTGGGGTTCTCGTAGACCCTACAGATGCTAACTCAGATGCACGTTTAAACACTGCATTTACTGAGGGGTCAGGTAAGCATCTCAAAGCGGGGCCAAATAATTGCACCAGAAGTTAGGATTTTATCTAACTGTTTTGCCCGTGTCTTACCTCACCTCCCTGTTGCCCTGCCTCCTGTTCAGAGGTGGTGGGGGGCAGGAGCGGGGAGGGGATTCATCCTCCCACATAGGAAACCAAGTCCCTAGAACCTGATAGTTCTTCTGTATACGGATTGTCAGTAAGAAAGTAGCAGTTGAAGTGTTAATTTCAAGAGTTAATTAAGTTCCCTCCGGGCCCATGGCTGGATATTTCAAAATCAGAAATTACATAAAAGTAGGCATAGAGGTTGTAATGATAGAATCCAGTGTTATTCATCTTGCAACATTACACGAACTCCTCATGTTAATCAGAGCCTCTGATGCCTAAGTGCAGTCACCTCTTTCATTTTGCAGCATGCAGAAATATAGCCAGCTAGCTGATACTCTCCTTCCTTTTTAGCCTTCTGCTTTCTTAGTTGTGAATTAAGCTGATTTGCCATTTAATATCTGCCAGCAGCCATCCATTTGTCTTGATCTGCTGCCTGAAAGCGGATTGCTGCCCTGCCTGCAGCCTGCCTCGAAGGTCCCCTCCACCTTCCAAAGTTATGAAGGGGGACGGTTCTGACCTGTTCTCCTTCACGTGTCAACTGTCAGCAGAATAATGTTTGCGTGTGCCCCTCGGATCCAGGCTCTGCCAGCGGCCCTGATCTAAACTTTGTTTTCTGGAGTTTGTGGGAAGGAAATGGGATACCAAAAAAAGCTTGGACTTGGAAGAGGACAGGTTAGAGCAATGAATCAAATTCGTGTCGTCAGTGTTTCCCCACCGACCCCAGGATAAAGTCCTTAATTCTCCATACGGCTTTCAAGTCCCTCCCTAATCTGATTTCAGCAATCTTTTCCTCTTTTTAGCCCCACGGTGCCTGGAGCATTGTCGACCGCATTCTCCACACTACTGTCCTAGTGATTTTCTTACAAAGATTAGTTAAGTCATATCATTCCCTTACTCAGAACCTTTCGATGATTTTCCATTGACCTTGGGATAAAGTAGCAAATGCAAAAGCTGGCTGAGAAGATCACACGTGACCTGACATCTGCCAAATCTCTAGTATCTGTCAATTTCTTTGACATGCCACACTCTTCCATATTCTTCTATGTTGTGTGGGACACCCTTCCCTAATTTGCACACCGTAACACTAACTGACTCATGCTTACAGTCTCCCAGTAAACGTGACTTTCTCAAAGAGACCTTTCCTAAACCCATCCCCCAATATGCTGCAGCATAACACCCAGTATAATAATTGTGATAATTTTCTAATGAGAATATCTGATGATTGTTTGCTTTCTGTACTGTATCATAACTCCCCTGTGGCTAATGAGCACAGGCTACCACACAGTAGGTGGTCACTAATATTTGATGCATCCATGAATAGATAAGAATATTGAATAAATAAGAATTGAGCACAAATACATATTTTGAAAGGATGGATGCAACCTATTCTCTTGTCAGATTAAATCCTCCCTTTATTTTTCTACCAAAGCAACTTCCCTTTTGCTACATTTTCTCCTTGAAATTCCCTCCTTCCAAATCTCCATCTGTTGATAATTAATAGTTTTTATTTTCTCGGCACCTACTCAAATGCAATGGCAAAAAGTCTACCCGGTTTCTCTGCCAGAATTGATTTCTGCTTCATATGTTCCCTGTGCCTACAGTATTATTATTTTTTTTGTTTCTTCCTACGAAAAATTATTTATCACATTCTACCACAGAGCATGCTCGAAAGTCTGCATGTTTTTTCCCTTCTAGACCTTATGCTCCTTGGGAACATGAATCAGCATCGTTAATGCTTATTTCATACCACATATGGTAAATGCAGAAAAAGAGATTATGGAAGTTAATGACAGCTTTCTCCTCAAATATCCATTCCTGCTTTTCCTAATGTAATAAAATTTATAGTGGGGTCCATGGCCACCAAGAAAAGACTGCATCTTCCAGCCTCCTTTGTAGCAGCCATTGAAGGGAACGAGTATACCTTTGCCTCATTTTCCTTTTCGTTAGACTAGACTGCAAATGAAGAGTCATTTTAGAGCTCAGCCGGGCGGAGAAGGACAACACCCCAGAGCAGACAGAACAAGATGGCAGGAGTTAAGGGCCTTCTACTCTGGAAGGTCAGGCACGCATAACAACTCAGCATTTCAGGGAGCAGGCTCCATGCTTTCAGTTCAGACGTTGACATATAGGGGAAAGAAACTTCGATCCAGTTTCAGACACTGTTATCTGTCTCAATTACATGCAGCTGACTAGATAGCTTCACTAATGCAATGTTATTGGCAACTTTCTAGTTGATATAGTTTTCAAAGGAAAAGCAGCTTGCAATGAGCTATTTGAACATTTTCGCGGGATAGTACAATAAGCAGAATTGCCACCATTTTGCATGCCCTTAAATCCCTTAGCTTCCTTTCGGTCGGACGTCTAATTTGTGTTGTTTGGCACTCACAAATTGTCATAATTTTACAAATAAGTGTCTTGCATCAGGCCAGCCTGCCACTTTTTCAAATGGCAAGATCATTCAGCCTTCTTGAATGACCCCTGCCTCGCTATGTTTTCACAGCATCGACCTCCTGCTCCTGGACCTAGTTTGTAAAAAAAAAAAAAAAAAAAAAAAAAAAAAAAAAAAAAAAAAAGACTTAGGTTTTGTCTATGAAATAGAATCATGAGATATAACCAGGAAGCCCTCTTCACAATTTCTAGCTTGGAATTTATGTTAATGGGGATGGAATACTGCCCACAAATTCATAAGGGAAATGTGTTTTAACCAAACATGGATGTGCATTGCAAACTAAAAATAGCAACAGAATTCATTTTTAGCAACAAGTGATCAAGGATCTACGCAGGCATGGTATAAACAATAATGTTGCCTGTCACCCCAGTGTAGTTATAAATAATAACCCCATTCCCCCTCACAAGTGTCCCTGTTTGGATAATAAATATTATGTTCATTTTAGCACCTCCCAAGGCTCATAGCTGTAACTCAGGGATGTCAGGTTGGAATGAAATGAGCCTGTGAAAGCAAGAACAGAGGAAAGCCACCAGGGGCTAACAATGAAGCTTTTAGACGAGGGTAAAAAATGTGGGGCTGAGAGTGGAAACAAATACTTCCCCATCCAGTGAGGTGCCTGTTGAAACCAATGTCAAAGAATGGGTGGTGGGACCTCCTGTTGCCAGAACATACGTTGAGGTGATAGGACTGTCACCTATCTTGGTGCCTCTTCGGTTACAGAGGTTATTTCTCAAGTTGAGGGATGGAAACAAGGATCAATTCATTACCTTCTTCATTTAATTTTCAAAGAATTCTATCAGTCTATCATCAAATACTGTTTACTGGTATAAATCTTATCCAGGATCCTCTAGTAATTTTAAACTGACTCTACTACTATGGCTATTATTTAGTAATGCGTGGAGGAAATTAAAAACAAATAGTATATAATAATCCTAAATGAGAAGTAAAGATCCTTCTGCCTTGACCTTTCCTTTGTGGTGAACAGTTAAAATGTACGCAAACACACACACATACTTTTGGTGGTTAACAACCTCCATTCTAAACTGTAGGATTAGAGATCTGGTTATTGGTTATTGATATAGGAACTTGACGTAATTGTTATCTTGCTTGAAAGAAGAGCCAGTTTGCTTAATTGTGCTCACTTCTGACCTGCCTTCCTTCTTCCTAAATGTTATTGATTACATCATTTGATTCTTCTGTAGGTGACCTTTATATACTTAGATGATATACTTCTACATCTGTCCCTTGTTCTATCAAATTTAATTCTTGATGCGTTTTTGTTGGGAAACAAAACACCCAGCTGAAGGGTACATGAAAGAAAAATGTACAGTTGAGTGAAAGTGGTTATCTGTGTGCCTACCACGAAGAGTAAATAGAACATTGTTAAGAACGCAGAAGCTCCCACATGCTTCTTCTCACTCACAATCCTCCTACCTCTTCTCTAAAGATTACCATACCCCTGGGGTGCCTGGGAGACTCAGTCAGTTACGCATCCAACTCTTGATTTGGGCTCAGTTTCTGATCTTACATTTCGGTTCACGGGATGGAGCCCAGCCCCACATCAGGCTCCTGCACTGGGAGCGTGGGGCCTGCTTGGGATTCTCTCTCTCTACCCCACCTCCCTGATCTCTCTCTCAAAATAAATAAACTTTAAAAAAAGGTTTATCTACCTCTTTGCTCTTCTTTATACGTTTACCACTTACAATCCTAAAGACTCTAATTGTGTTTCACTAATGTTGTATTTTATTCAAATGGAATAATACATTATGATTTGTGCTTGGCTTCTTTAACCCATATAATATTTACATCACTGCTGCTCTATGTGTTCATTCGTTTTCATCACTGTATACTATTCTGTTGTAAAATATACCAACACACACACAATTCATCCATTCTGATGTTGACAAGTATTTAGATTATTTATACACTCGGCACATTTCATAATTATTGGCCATTTATTATATCCTCTTTTGTGATGTGCCTGCTCAAGTTTCTTGCACATTTTAGAAATGTATCAACAGTCGTTTTCATGTTGATTTTGAGGAGTTTCTATTCTACATAAAAGCCTTTGGTCAATTATATGTGTCCAAAATATTTTCTACTCTGTGGCATAACTTTTCAACTTTCTCAGTGGTATTTGTCTCTGTCTTATTTCTCTATATGCCTTTTGCATGTAGATTTATAGTCTACCTGGATTTTATTTTTGTGTATGCGTATAGGGTGAGGTCAAAGTCAAGTTTCACTTTTTTGTTCATATTTTCTCATCTGAAATACAGTCCTTTTCTCCCTACTTTGAAGTGCCATACTTACATTAATTAAACATTCAAAAGTACATGGGTCTTTTTCTGGACTCTTTTTCATTTCAAAATCCATTTATCTGTTCTTACTCTAATGCCCTGCTCTTTTAATTACTGTCATTTTATAACTACGTTGTGATATCTAGTAAAACAAGTTTACCTACCTTGTTCATGAAGATCATCTTAGTTATGCTTGGACCTTTGCATTTCCATCTACATTGTAGTCATCTTGTCAAGTTCAACAAAATTGAAGTTTTATTGGAGTTATCTTAAAGCTATAGAGTAACTTGTAGAAAACTGATATGCTCACATAATTGAGAGTTTTAATCCATAAATAAATATAGTAGACCCTTCTGATGGTTAATTTTATGTGTCAAGTTGGCTGGGCTGACAGATGCCCAGATAGTTGGTGAAACATTATTTCTAGGTGGGTCTGTGAAGGTGTTCAGGAAGAGATTACCATCTGAATCGGACAATCAAGAAAGAGATCCACCCCTACCAGTGTGGGTGGGTGGCATCCAATCCATTGAGGGCACCGAGAACAGAAAGGTAGAGGAAGGACAATTTGATAGAATTCTCTATCTCTTCTTGAGCTGGCATTTTCATCTGCCTCTGCCCTTGGTCCTTGGAGCTTCTGGTGCTCAGGCCTTCATACTCTGGGACTTACAGCCAGCGCACCCTCCCTCTCCCATCCCTCGTCCTCTTGTCAGCCCTTTAGATTTGATTCGGACTAAATCATACCACCGACTTTGCTGGTTCTCCAGCTTATCAATAGCCTACGTAGGGACTTCTCAGCTTCCAAAACCACATGAGCCAATTTCTGTGATAAATCACAGAAAATTTTATATCTATCTATATATCCTATTGGTTCTGTTTCTCTGAAGGACCCTAACTGGTATACCCTTCATGTATTTAAATCTTCACTGAATGCTCAGAAAAATAGTTTAGTAATTTCTGTATAGAGGTCTTGCACATACTTAGTTAGATTTATACTTATATTCAATATTATTTAAATGTGACTTTAAAAAAATTAATTTTCTTGGTGTTTTTGCTGTTACATAGACATCACATCCATTGGTTTCGGTAAAATAACATTTGCATTTTTACTTTTTTTTGCATTTTTAACTAATACTGCAAATCTGTGTTTATTATTGTAATGTCTCAATCATATATTTTTAGTGCAATTACTGATATATTTGGGCATATATCTGCTATGTTGTGCTATGATTTATATTTGTCCTTCCTGCTCTAATTTTCTTTTCCACTGGTCTTACTATTTATTTTAGATGAATCAAGTATTTAAAAATATCATTTCCTTTTTTCTTCTTGTCTGTCAGTTTGGGAGTTCTCTATATGTATAAAACCCTTGTTACCATGCAAGTAACAGGTTAGATCTTAGATTTATCAATGTTTAATGTTCATTGATACCTTATCTACTTCCAGAACTTTGGAAGAAGATGAGAGTGTTAGAAACATTAGAACATTTAAAAATCTTCTACCCATTCCCAATTTATTTGCTATTCAATATGACGTGAAGAATTATGAGTTTACAAACTTAGCGTCCATTGACATGTACTCATATATTTTAAATGGTCATTACTCTTTATCCCCACCTTTATCTCCATCTGTATATCTGGAATCATTTCCCTTCTGCCTAAGAATAACCTTTCTATGTGAATTACAGAATAACCTTTCTATAGTGGTATATACATATATAATAATTGTATGTGTCTGTATATATTATATATAATGTCTACTGTTGAATTCTGTCAGTTTTTGTACAAAAAACTTTTCATTTTCTCTTTAGTTGTTGAAGGATATCTTTGTTGAGTAAAGTATTACGGATTGGCCGGTTTCCATTTTTCTATCAAAAGGTCAGATCTTAGTCTAGTTTTTGCTTCTTTGAAGGTTTCTCTTTTTATCCTTGGTTACGTTAAAATGTTCTGTTGGTCTTTTTTTTTCAGTTTTTGGTCTTCTAAGATGTATTTAAATGTAGTCTTATTTAAATTATCTCACTTTGGGCTCCTTGGGCTACTTGCATATGTAGATTAATGTCTTTCATGACTTTTGGAAAATCCACAGACATGATCTCCTTCAAATAGTTCAAATAATACTTACGTGCTATTCTCTTCACTTTCTCCTTCTGATATTCCAATTAAGCATATATTAACATATTTTAACATTTAAAATTCCTATAGCACACAAAAATGTTTATTTTATAAATTTTTTTTTTTTTTTCAACGTTTATTTATTTTTGGGACAGAGAGAGACAGAGCATGAACGGGGGAGGGACAGAGAGAGAGGGAGACACAGAATCGGAAACAGGCTCCAGGCTCTGAGCCATCAGCCCAGAGCCTGACGCGGGGCTCGAACTCACGGACCGTGAGATCGTGACCTGGCTGAAGTCGGACGCTTAACCGACTGCGCCACCCAGGCGCCCCAAAAATGTTTATTTTAGAAATTAATAGAAAATACATTATAAAAAAAAATAAAAATAAATAAAAGAAAATACATCATAAGAAAGTATTGAAATTTACTTCTAACCTCATATGACCTTTAGAAGATTCTGTTAAGAACCAAATAAATATTATTAGTATTTTCATTGGGTTTTAGTTACTGATTCATGGTTTTGGAAATAATTTGAATCTTAACACAGTTAAGATTTCCTCTCCTAGGGCATGCCATATTCCAATTTAGGATTCTTGTACCACTTTATTTATTTATCTATTATTTATTTTTAGTGGTAATAGATGGTTTAAATAAAAGTATTTGGTTTTTGTATAATTATAGTTTTACTCTGCAGGATGATCAATTTGATTCATGTGTCTTCCCGCCTAGAATCACAATGCTTATTTCTAGCATTGACTGAAACCCACAGAATGGTACTGCATGGTAGCACCAAGAGTTGGCTCCCTTTTCCTTTTTTGATAGTTTCCGGATGATACAATTCGTAGCTGTAAAGTTCGCTCGTTGAAGATGTGCAATTCAGTGATATTTAATATGTTCACAGAGTGGTGCAACCATGATTACAATCAATTTTAGAAGATCTCATCTCTGCCCCAGTAACAGCAACAATAAAAAACATACTCATTACCAGTCACCACCGTTAATATTTTATCTTCTCCCCAGGTCCTGGCAATTCCTAATCTACCTTCTGTGTCTGTACATTTGTCTAATCTGGACTTTCCATAAAAATGAAGTAACAGAATATATTTTTTTATTACTGACTTGTTTCACCTACATCAATTTCTCCTAAGGTCTATCACTTCTGGAGAATGCATCAGGACTTCCTTTATTCCTTTTAGTGCCAACTAATAGCCCATTGTATGGATAGAACATTTTATGTATCCATTACCAGCTGACTGACATTTTGGTTTTTTTTTTTTTCGGCTATTGTGAGGAATGTGGTAAGAATATTTGTGGACACGTTTCCGGATGGACAATTTTTTTCAGTTTCTTTATTCTGAGAGAGACAGAGAAAGCAAGTGGGGGAGTGGTAGAGAGAGAAGGGGAGAGAGAATCTCAACCAGGCTCGACACCGTCAGCAGGGGGGGCCAAAGCGCAAACTCAAGAACCGAAACCGAGAGCAGGATACTGAACTGACCGAGCCCCCCAGACACCCCCCGTGTGGACACATTTTTAATTTCGCTTGGGTATTTATCTAGGAATGGAATTGGGTGGGCATTTAGTAGCTCTGTTTAACATTTTGAGGAACTGGCAAACTTGTCCAAAGAAGATGGACCTTGTTACGTAGCAACCGGAAATATGTGAGAGTTCTGGTTTCGCCGCTAGCCAACACTTGTTGCTGCCTCTTTTATTATAACTACTCTACTCGCTTTGAAGTAGTATCTATCTCATTGTGGTGTTGATTTTTATTTCTACTAATGGCTAGAGATTTTGAGCTTCTTTTCATGGGCGTATTCGCCGTTAGTATATCTTCTTTGAAGTAATGTTTGTGCAGATACTTTGCCCACTTAAAAATTGGATTCTTAATCTTTCTGTTGTTGAATTGTAAGAGAACTTTATATTTTCTGAATATGAGTCTTGTCAGAGAATGTGATTTGAAAATATTTTCTCCCACTCTGAGTTGTCTACTTAACTTTATGTCTTACTTTGAAGCACAAAGGTTTGTGTTTTTTTTTTTCTTTTTTGTATTTAAAGAACTTCAATGAAGTCAGATTTATTTAGTTTTTCTTCTGTTGCTTGTACTCTTGGTGTTATATGTAAAAAACCAGTGCCTAACCTAAGGATACCAAGATTTACTCATGTTTTACTGTAAGGATTTTATAGTTTTAGCTCTTATATTTAGACCTTTATCCTACTTCTTCAGAAACTTCAAGCCATTTCTATTCTGGATATCTGTTATCCATCTTCAATGTATTTCATCTTGACTTCATTTCTCAGATAGAAGCTAATTTAGGAGGAGCCCCTCTTGCCAGCTGGATTTCTATTTGGAGGGTTGTGTACTGTTACTTCCACATCCTGACGACCCAGTGCAGCAGCGGAATCTCAAAGGGAGTTGCCCATCTTCTATCTCACAGCCAACCCTACTCCATCCTTCAACTCTCTAGATTAGCTAGTAGTAGTAGATTCTGCCAGTATCTTCTCTACCTACTGCCTGTGACACAGACCCCCTTCTAAGGTAGCAAGTTTGACTTTTAGTTCTTCTTCAGTCAAGAGACATCTGCAATCCCTTTGCAGAAATTGCTTGTCAAGGGTGCATTTCCAGTCCCAAGCTCTGATGTGTTTTCCCACGTTAATACTTTTGCCAAGCACAGTGCTAGTCTATGGTATGAGCTCAGTAAATATTTCAGTGAATTGATTAATCAAATTATTTGAGCTATACACTGAAAATGGGGGGGGGGGGGTGAGAAGTATACAGAAGAGGGGAATTAAACACTGTTCAAGTCGCCATCTTTCTTTGAAATCAGGATATACTTTCTATCAAACTACATCTTGGGCTTTACATCTTTATCTTCCAGCCTCAGTCAGGACCACCGATCTCCAGCTCATTCATCTTCTCACTTGTAGACTCTTGAGAATCGTTAATATCATGGCACCTTTTTAACTGGTCCTTTGCCTCCAATCTTTCAGCAACTCAGCCTATACGCAACTGTCAGATCACCTTTCCTAAGGAAATTTATTATAAAGTCACTTGTTTGTTCAAAATATTGTGACTGGCTCTTTCTTGTCTGTAAAATAAGTCACACTCTTTAGCTTTGTGGGAATTTTAAAAACTAATGAAAATTAGGTGTTTTCTCCCTCTATTTTCTTCTTTTCTTTGTTTTTACCTCAATAGATATCAAATTCTGCTTCCTTGTCTCAGGGGAGGAATGTGGTTGAGCATAAAATAGATGTTACTGTCAAGAAAATTTCCTCTTTGGCTTTTGTTTCCCCAAAGATTAAGCCTATTGAGGAGAATATGCTATGAGTCTAATAAGGAGAATAGAGAAAAAGAATGCATCTGGGGAAGCCATTTCCCTCCGACTAAAGAGAAATTTCCCTGAAATGAAAAGGAAAAATGTCTTTGGACCCCATGAATAACAGCCTTGGGACTCTGTTTCCTGTCTGTGCCTTGGGGAGAAGGCAAGATTTGAAAAAGAAACGGATGTAGGCTCTGATGTTTAGTTATTGATGCCTTTGTCCCAACCGTGGCATGAGGTGCCAATATGCACCGATCAATGCCTGATGGTCAGAGGAGCCCGCTCAGTGCTGAATGGCTGCATCATTCCCTGCATGGCTGGGTACCGCCCTGGGGAAAGAGCCTCAAAAATGACTTCAGTTGAAATTTCCACCTGTGGTGAAGGCCAAATAAAGGCTTGAAGTCAAAATTAATTCTAAAAAAAATAATAAGGAAATATTGGATCTCTGGTAGACCAGGGTTTATGGACTTAAAGTTTTATCCATTACACTTGACTTTTAGTTCTAGCTCTTCAGGGCAGTTTCTGGTAAACTCACCGGCTATCCAAGAAATCTCTTCATATTTCAAGAGCCAGTTCACATGGATGCACCTTTGAATTCATCGCAAACAGAATTCATCGCAACTGTATCTTTTTTCTCATAGTGAGTTAAATGTGTGTAGAACCCCATGACAGCTTAGCACTTACCCAATTTATTATAGTTAAGCATTGTTCACTCTTACAGAGCATTAAAAGAGTGGTGTCTATGTCAGTGTTAAGTTCTGTGTCCCCATGACTTACCATAGTAACAGGAGCATACTTTGTGCTCAGTAAAGTTTTTTAAATTATATTATTATGTTTATTATTCTTTTACTTTCTATTAATAAAAATTTGGTTTCACAAATACATGCCAGAGTTATGAATCACGAGCTTCTTGACATAATAGAAATGTTCTAACATAAAACATTTTTATTTTGAGGCTATGTAATGCTATCAACTGAAATATAAATGATTACTTGCATAGAATGCCAAAGGCTTCAGATAAAAAAATTATTCAATGACATAATTTCCAGGCCATAATATTTGCCTTGTGTTGAGAAAGCTACTGAGGTCTTGGCAGTGTTAAAAAATGGAGAACTGGACCCAAAGTTCTCCATCCAGATGAGAGAATCATAGCAAGGAAAAATTTGAGCATGATTTGGTTAATGCACGAGATGGTATTTCTTTTGGTGTACATCAGCAGTGGGGCTAGACAGTTGGGAAGAGAAAACAAATGTTGATTTGGGGCTAGAAAAGGATTTGGGGCAGCAAATTCTAAATCAGTTGCTTGAAGAAAGGCTAAGGTAAAACAGCAGATCAAGAGACAATGTTATTGGCAAAATTTTAGCATTGTTGTAGGCCGAAAAAAGGTCAACATCTTAAATGCGGTTTTCCAGAGAGGTCTAGTGGTTAGTAGCAATTGAAGTCTGGAAGCAGGACTCTAGGTAGGACTTTGGTTCCTTGGCAAGATGAATAATATGTAGCATCTGTCCAAAGCATCCTTGTCTTCCCTTAACAAGCAATCTATTCTTGGGGTGCCTGGGTGGCTCAGTCCCTTGAGCACCCAGCTCTTGATTTCGGCTCAGGCTATAATCCCAGGGTCATGAGATTGAGACCCACACAGGGCTCTGCACTGAGCATGGAGCCTGCTTAAGATTCTCTCTCTCTTTCTCTCTCTCTCTTTCTCTCTCTCTTTCTCTCCCTCTGCCCCTCTCCCCAACTCGTGCATGTGCTCTCTGTCTCTAAAAAGTAAAGAAAGAGGGGCGCCTGGGTGGCTCAGTCGGTTGAGCATCCAGCTTCGGCTCAGGTCGTGGACCCGCGGTTCGTGAGTTCGAGACCCGCGTCGGGCTCTGTGCTGACAGCTCAGAGCCTGGAGCCTGCTTCTGATCCTGTGTCTCCTTCTCTCTCTCTGCCCCTAACCCAGTCACGCTCTGTCTCTCTCTCAAAAATGGATAAACGTTGAAAAAAAATTTTTTTTAAGACACAAAGAAACAAAGAAAAAAAGAAAAGAAAAGAACACAATCTATTCTCTATCCGCACACTAGAGTGATATTTCTAAACTGGAACACCGGTCCTATTACCCCTGACTCCCAGCCTCTAAATTCATGTCCACCCAGAACCTCAGGAAGTGCACTTAGTTGGAAATAGCGTCTTTGCTGAATGTAATTAGTTAAGATGAGGCCGTATGGGATGAGAGCATGCCCTCCCTCGGATGACTGGCGTCCTTATAGGAGGAGGAGAGGACACACAGATGCGCACAGAGAAGGTCACATGAGGATGGGGCCAGAGAGGGGAGCAGTGCTGCCATACGCCCAAGAATAGCACAGATTGCTGAGAGCCACCAGAAGCTGCAAGGAGGCTGGGAAATAGTCCTCCCTAGAGCTTTCAGGTGGAGCGTAGCCCCACTGACACTTTACGTTTGCACGTCTGGCCTCCAGAATTCCGAGAAAATAAATTTGTGTTCTTTTAAGCCCCTGGTTTGCCGTAATCAGTTTGCCCTAGGCAGCGGCTACACTGACCGGCCTGTTTAATACTGCAGCGGGACCGCATTTCCCAGACTCCTCTTTCCCTTCCTTCCTTTCTTCTCCTGTTACTTACGACCTACTAATTTTCTAGTCCATTACAGTTCATCAATCCCAAGACGCAGTGCCTTTTGCACATTTTGCTGTCTCTGAAGTTGTAACACAGCTTGCAACTAACGGCCTGTCATATGTATTTACCAATGATCTTTTGTTTCTTAATGGTGTATAAAATAATGGTGGGTCTTATAATTAGTGGCATCGTAGATGAAATGAGATACGGTTATTATTATCTGTTACTTATGTAGCTGATTGCCCTCTTCCCTCCCTCCCACTCACCCAGATACTACGTTAGAGCAAGGATTTGCTTTGTTCCCTGCTCTGTCCTCAGTACCTAGACTGATACTTGGAGTAGAGTAGGTATCGAATACATGAACCGATAGCGTATTCTCAGCAAACTGAACAGAAGTTGTATTCATAGGTATTCACAGGTACTGAGAAACAGTCACTGACTATCTCTCACTTTCAAAGAACCTTTGGAAGAAGGTTTAACTCTTTTCTTTCCAATTATTCTCAACTTGCTCTTAATTTATATTGACATGTAAGCATGTTCATAATAATGTTAATTTGCAAATATTTAGCACTCTGAAAGTTTAAACCTGTCTCATCATTGTCACCTTGGATAAAATCTGCCCAATTCACGGGGCTGTGAGATTAATTATTTTCATTTTAAAGATGAGAAAACTGAGATTGAGAGGGGCCAAAGCATTTCTCGAAAGCCAATTAAATGGTAAGCCATGGGTCGTCAAGAATTTCCTAGGGCTCTTCTTCCTAGACCAGCGTCCTGTTTTGGGTCATCCTCTTATAAATGCTATAATTTACCACATAGAGGACTTCAGGAATCCATGCAGATTTTCATGATTTGCTGAGAATTTTTAGAATATAAACGAGAAATCAGAGGAGCAGATGGCAATGAATTATATATAGCAACACATTTTTAAAATGGCATAAGTAATCTAGACTTCAAATATGTATTTGGGGAGGCAGATATGATAATGAGATGTGGATACAGTTATATGCACATGTAATATGTGTAATTGTATTATAAATATATCAGAGAGAAACACACCTTGGTAAGGGCATCCCTGTATCCCTACTGGGAGCTCATTCATTCACAAAAACTGAGATTAATATTGAGGTTTAGATCTTTACCCTTGATATGAAAAGACATGCTGTTGTTGAGACTAGTTCTAGTCATTTTCAAGTGTAGTATATATACTATATGGTAAAATACGACAGGCTTTCTTGCGATGTATTTTAACGAAAAATCGAGTAGATGTGAAGAAAGCTGGCATGCAAAGCCAAAACACACAAATGATTATCATGCAGATCAAAACTGCTCTTGACTCTGGAGCAGAAATTTGAGCTATGTTGCATTCTGGGAGTCTAGTTTGAAAGGCACGGCGGGAGCTCCCCTGAGGCTACTTCGGGTTCACTCCCTGTCTGTGCACAGCTTTTTAACGCCGCTGGATTCTTCAGTTTCGTGTCATTTCCAGGCACAATATGTGAGACAGGCGAGTATCCACTGTTGGGCTGGGCCAGGGTATTGTGGATTATAATATTCTACTCTAAGCATCAAAAACAATGCAGTTTTTATTGATGCCTCACGAAGAAAGGGTGAAAGAAGAGAGACAAAAATAAAGTTGATTAACTCCCTTCCCATCAAGTATTACCCCTACTCCTATCGTAGGTTCTGGTCAAACCACACTGAATCAGGTTTTCTTCACCATTTTTCCATGGACAAGATTTAATTATATCCCGTAGTCACATTGCATTTGCAGAAACTTATATGGCTTTCTTCTTCGCCTTCCTCTTCTAATTAATGTGATTCGGTGACTAGGGACCCAGACTATGGAGTCACACCAGATGGAGTTCAAATTATAGCTCTCTCACCTGCTTTCTGCGTAATCTTAGACACATTACTAATATTTTCTGAGCATCAAGTCCTATTGTATAACATGCAATAGTGTGATATGTGCCCCAAGTCAAAAGTGAAAGAAATGATGCACGTATAGCACATGGCATTAGGTTATATGTACTTTATATAAATTTATAAATGCGTGTATATATATGTATATGTATGAATTTCTCTATTTAGATAGGGGTATATATTCCAAGAGAATCAAGTGTCAAGACGCCATGTCTAAACTAGTTCACGGTTCATCTGAAAGAACTTTGGTTACAAAATGCCTATGGGTCCACTCTTTTTCATGTATTTTTTTTTTTTTTGAAGGGAAATGATGATCAGAATTATAGTAGCTTCCTGGGGCTGCCATAACAAAGTACTAGAACCTGGTTTCAAGCACAGAAATTGGTTATTTCATGGTTCTGGAGTCTAGAAGTCCAAACTTGAGGTGTGAGCAAGGTCGTTTGCTTCTGAGAGCTGTAAGGGAAAGATCTGGACGAGGCCTCCCTCTTTGGCTTCTGGATGGCTGTCTTCTTCTCATATCTTCACATCATCTTCTCTCTGTGCATGACTGTCTCTGTCTTTTCCCTTTTTATAAGGACACTGTTGTATTGGATTAGGATCTATGCTAATGACTTCATTCTAACTTGATTGTATCCTCGAAGACCCCATTTTGTTTCCAGACAGGGTCACATTCACAGGTACTGGGGATTAAGACTCAGAATTCGGAGGGTCACAGTTCAACCCATTATCGGAATGAAGACAGTGAAAATGGGACTGGAGGCAAAAGAGGGACAGTGGGGTCAGTGCAGGAGCTCTGAGGCCTAAACTCAGAAAGTAGTGGGGCCAGCCTGAATGCCCCCGTCTCACACTGCAGACAGAGGACAGGCTGCCTGGAATTCGTGAAATTGTCCATTTCCCAAATCAGTTCTTACGTTTGAAGGAGTTGAGTCTTTTTGGGAAGTGTGCCTGTGATAAATGAAGATCATTTCTGTGCAATGATATGAAATTCGCCTAATATGTAAACTTTGAATTAGACATTTCTCTAGGAAGGAAGTACAGGGCCCTACTTTGGGGCTTAAATTATGACTTGATGCAATTCAGATTAAGTGTCATTACTTTCATAGAAATCATAATAATGCACATAAAGAAATCACTTTTAATTGATTGTCCAATTGACCTAAATAGAAAGATAGAAAACTTACGTGTTTGCTCTAGAAAAGAAGCTCATTGGGAAGCTAATTGTGAGGCTTCTATACCAGTGTATTTGGTGAGCAACTCAGAAAGATATTTGAATTAAATCACGCTGTTAATATTTCCTCTTATTACTAGATCCGCTCTACGGGTCTGTAATTCTAATAAGGCTTCAATAGATGTGCTTTTACTGTATGCAGAATGTGTCTAAGGGGATATGGCGTTACAGCCCTAGCTGTGCTCACATGTAGACGTCATTCAATAGGGTTAATATTAATTACCATTTGTTGAGGTTTTGTTGCTGACCCAGTTTATATCCTAGGGGCTGATTCCCTTCGGTTAGGTGAGAATGGTCAGCTTTCTGGCTTTGGAATACAAGATATTGGGCTTTTCAGCTTCCTTTCTCTGCCATATTGTTCTGCCACTCCACACTCCACCCTCAACAAGTCGATCCCCGTGAGTTCGGAAAAAAGGAAAGAATTAAGTAAAAAGTGACCCGTGTTTCTCTTACAAGATCACATGTTCAAATGTAGCATCTTGGCTGCTCAACAGAAAAATAATACCTTTTATGTAATTAAAGCAGGCACAATCCTCTGTTCTGGTTCCATTTATTTCCTCTTTAACAAATGTCAGCATCTTGGCTGAGTAGCTGAGTACCTGAGTCATAATTCCCAATGTTTTATTGCTGTGTTATCTATAGTCACTCCCATCTTCAGATCAGATACATGATAAACAAGTTCCATGTCGTCTTTCTCTTGTAGCAGGGCCCCAGAATTTCCAGGACCAAGACTGTGCTTTCTGACTGACACTGTACATGGGCATACACCCTTGGCATGTCAGTCTCACCTGTTCCCTGGCCTAGGTCCTTTCCTGTGTATTCAAACCTCAAAATAATATTATCTGGCCACTTTGCCAGCTAAACTTTGTTCTGATCCATTTTTTTCTTTCATTTGAGGAATGAGCTATAGATATCGTGATACAGGTAAGAATGAAAAGCACTGTTCCGTAAAATATAAAAATGCCTGAGAGCATCTGGAGAATGTAGGAACAATTCTTTATTCTTATATCAGCATATATTTTACTGAGCATCTACTATTTACAAAACACTGTGTGGGATATAAAGAGACATAAAGCATAGTCCTTTCCCTCAAGGAACTGACCAGTAGTAGAGTCTATGGGGCATGAACAACATAACATAAGGCAGAATGGCAGTAAATGTTGTAATTAACATCCATTGTTCTGTAAAAGGGGAGAGGGAATAATAATGCACTGTGATTATAGGAATATCTCCTAAGGTACCGTGATATTTGAGCTGAGTTTGGAAAGATGGGTAGGATTTCAATGAATGATAGAGCCCCCTAGGCTGAATGCTGTCAGCCTAGGAATGGAGATGTGGAAGTGTTTGAAATGCAGAAGAAAAGGCAAGGGATCCGATGAGGAACTGTGCACCTAAATATGCTTTTCAGTATTTCAAAATATTTTCTTTCTTTCTGGAAGCTTCCTTAATTCTTCTGGGCCAGTTAAAAGTCATTCATCTGGCACTATTTCTGGATTCTAAAGTTGACTGAAGCTATACAGAGAGATTGGGTTTCTTCATTGGTAAACATGAATGATAATTCATAACTTACAATGGTTTGAGGAAGATCAAATGAGGAAATATATGTGGAAGGGTTTGGCATCACTGATCCTGCATGTTTCACTTTTTGAGTTCGTAATTACATATTTTGTTTGATTTTTGTCTCTCCCAGGGGATTGGAAATTCGATGAGGAACTGTGTTTGTCTTGTTCATCATCTTATCACAGCATACAGTACAATATCTAAAGAAATACATGTGCTTAACAAGTGTTTTTGAATGAATGGCAAATAAAAGAATGTGTGGACTTTAGATTCCTATGGAGATGTTCTATGGGTAATATTAATGTTGTATTATATCCTTGACTCTTTCCTACTTATGACTATAAAGCAATTACAAAGCCCTAAGCCTATTTGTGAATCAGTCCTATGGTCTTGGCCTCATTTAGTGCTACTCCCCCCATATATCAAGCATTTCTTATTAAAAGTAAAATATGCAGCCAAAACTTGGTGTTGCCCAGAATTTGGAGAAATAAATATTAGACTTGGCAAAAAACCTTTGGGCCTTCCAGTACAGTCCTAACCTTTACAGTTGAAAAAAGTAAAAATCAGACAGGGAAAGGGACTCGACCAATTCTGACAACTTAATAGCAAAGCCAGGGCTAAAACGCTGGTCCCCTGATTCAAGTCCAGTCCTCATTCCAGGGCACAATGTTGAATTTTCAACTTCCGTTAAACTAAGCCAGAAAATTTAATGTGCTGTGACTGGTTTTCCTCACAGGCTGTATATAGTTTAAAGGGTAAAGGTTAGCAAATCATGTACAGTGAGTATCTAAACCATGATCTTCAGGTACTTCCTTTTCTTCAATGCTGTTTCACCATTTTATTGATTCAATTTATTTGACGATTCGATCAATGTCATTATTATTAGGGGTATTCCCAAGGCAGTGAATAGCTTCCTCTATGAACTGGTATGTTATGGAATGCTGTCAAAATGGTCTCATGGAGCAATTTCGTTGCCCAAAAATGTTAGAAGGACAGACTCTAGAGCAACAGACAGCTCTTCGTTGCCTAAAAGCACCCTCTAGGAGTGCCAAAGGCACCGGAGTCTGCTAAGGAATATAGGTGAGAGTAGGCAATTTTCTTTTCCTTAACAACTAACACCAAGGGGATAGACAGTTTAAAAAGCAAAAATAAAACAACAAGCCAACAAACAAGTGATGAATATAAAAGTTAGTTTATTTGAACAAAAATGTTCCAGATTGTAGCACAGCATCATCATCATCATCATCATCCGAGAACTTATCATACACTATGAACTGTTCTGATTCCTTTTTTGTATCCTCCAATTTGTTCCTCTCAGTAGTCCTGGGCTAAAAGTATTTTTGTCCTAATTTTTCAAACGAGGAAACCAAGACATTCACAGGTTGATTAAATTGCCCAAGTTTACAGAGCTCATAACTGGTGGAAATGATTTTAACTCCGCTTGTCTGATTCTTGAAGCCTATGATATTTTGTTCTCTTGGGATAAAATACAGGTAAGATGGAGTCAGTTTTGAGAAATCCTTGAAGGCCAGACTGAATGAAGATTTGGAACAAAAAAATAAAGAAGGCTCTATAAACTCTTGAGCAGGGAAGTGGATGCTTATGTGGAAAGAGTACAGTTAATTAGACAAGCAAATGCAAGGTAGAATGAGCAGAGCCATGAAGCAGGAAGAACCAATGTGAAGAAGGCTGAGGCTAGAAAAGTAACAGCAGCATCAGACAGAACACTTCATGTTTCTAGACACAGACGAGAAAGAACTGACAGGACCAGGTGATCAGTGGAGTGTGAGATGGAGAAAATTGAGAAAAAAAAACCAAATAGGACTCACATGGTTCAATACTGAGAACCAAGAATGGCAAACTAGAGAAGGCACGTCTTGGATGGAGAATGGGGGAAGGATATATATATTTTTTTGATTTTTCAATTGACTGAAAACAGGAATTCATGTAATAGCCATTTGTGTTACCAGCATTTTGACCTGTCAAAGCCAGCTGCCATGTTTTGGAGCCTGATGATTTTGAGGTGAACATGAAAAAACAAGACCCTTTTTTGAAGAAGCAAAAATTGTGTTCATACACTATGCTAGGGGCTATTTCCTCTTGGCCAGCTGGGTGTTATACACACAAGTAAATGCCACCTACAGGGTGAGTCAAGAAGGTTGTTGCCATGGGGCCCCCGGTGGCTCAGTTTTTTAAACAGCCAACTCTTGATCTAGGCTCAGGTCATGATTTCACAGTTCGTGGGATTGAGCCCTGCATTGGGCTCTGTACTGGCAGTGCAGAGCCTGCTTGAGACTCTCTCTCCCCCTCCTCTCTGCTTCTCCTGGGTACATGTGCTCACTCTCTCTCTCTCTCTCTCTCTCTCAAAATAAACTTAAAAAAAAAAGAAGGTTGTTGCCAAATTGACCTTCACCCCCAAAGTTCTCCCTCACCAGTAATGCTACGCTTTCCAATATTTAAGTGCCTTCCAGTATTCAATGAACTTTGACTCTGTCTGGTTTATACCCATATGGCTGGGGCAAACCCAAACACACAAAGGTCAAACACACAAAATCAAACATACACAGAGGCTTGCAGACAGTACAGAGGAGATCAGGCATAATGTTCCCCAGAGAAACCGAAAGTCACAGAAGCAATGGAAGGTTATGTCCAGAAAAATAGTGATGAATATATCTAACAGAAGGTCACCAAAGAGGCAAAATGAGTTTGTACATAGGAAAAACATCAGAAGAAAATAGAATCAAAAGTAAGTCACGAGTAGTTCAGGGCTAAAACTGTGTTAAAAATGCAAAAGTTCTGGGCATTTACTTTTATATTGTGATGCCTGCATTGTGAAATGACTTGGGTCGAATGACCTAGGAAACATACAGAACTACATACAATAAGACATTTTCTCCAAATGGCCCCAGTTACCCACATGAGAATCCTCATTACCCAGATACTAGATAACTTAGTTTACATCTAATTTTAATATTTTTAGGTGGGATGGGCTCAAATTTCTTTAGGATCTCATGTTTCTTTTAAACACTTTAAGCAATTTTCAAGTACATTGGAAAGAAAATGAAACAAATGGGGATGTATTCACTTGTAACTATAAAGAATGTAATGTGCCCATGGAAGAAAACACTAACCAAGATGTTCAAACAGATCAGGTGTCATTTAGGCTCAAGCAGATAGATAAAGGATAGTTTACAGTAAAGTACAGTACGTGAGCTGCAAGGCAGAAGACAGCATATGCTGCATTACTGGCACCAAGCACAGTACTTGGAATATAGTAGGACCTCATTAAATATTTGTTGAATGAATGAGACAAAGACATTATTACAATGAAAAGTAGTATTCAGTGTAGCCAAAGAAAAGTCTGAGGTTCATCTGATTCTTTTCTCATCTGTTCCACAAATCACAGTTCAAACACTTGCTCTGGATTGGAAGTGAAGTTATAGAAAAGCATCATGCAAACAGAAGAGAAAACAGCAACAACAACAACAACCCGGGATAGCAATACTTTCATTGAACAAAATAGACTTTAAAACAAAGATTAACAAGAGACACAGAAAGATACTACATCATCATAAATGGAACAATCCAGTTAGAAGATTTAACAGTTGTAAATATTTATGCACCCAACATGAAAGTACCCAAATACGTAAAGCAGCTAAAATGAATCATGAAGGAAGTAATTGATAGTAATACAATAATAGTAGGGGATGTTAACACCCTACTTACGTCAATAGATCTTCTAATCAGAATCAACAAGGGAAAATGTCTTTGAATGACACATTGGACCAGATGGATCTAACAGATATATTCAAAACAGTCCATCCTAAAACAGCAGAGTACACATTATTTTCAAGTGCACATGGAACATTCTGCAGAAGAGATCACATATTAGGCTACAAAACAAGTCTCAACAAATTCAAAAAGACTAAAGTCATGCCATGCATCTTTTCTGACCACAATGCTATAAAATTAGAAATCAACGCCAAGAAAAAAATCTGAAAAAGAACAGAAATACATGGAGGGTAAACAACCTACTACTAAACAAGGGATGGGTCAACCAACAAATCAAAAAGCAAATAAAAAAATACATGGCGACAAATGAAAATGGTAACACAACAGTCTAAAAATCTTTGGGATCTAGCAAAAGTTCTAAGAGGGAAGTTTATGTAATACAGGTCTACCTCAAGAAGCAAGAAAAATCTCAAATAACCTAACATTATGCCTAAAGGAAGTAGAGGAAAAAAAACAAACAAAACCCAAAACCAGTAGAAGGAAGAAAATAATAATTATTAGAGCAGAAATAAAACAGAAACAAACAACAACAAAAACAATAGAACAGATCATCAAAACCAAGAGCTGGTTTGAAAAAATCAACAACATTGATAAACTCTTAGCCAGTCTCATCAAAAAAAAAAAAAGGGACTCAGAAAATCAGAAATGAAAGAGGAGAAATAATGAACACCATAGAAACAAAAAGGCATATGAGAGAATACTATGAAAACTTATATGCCTAAAAAATTGGACAACTTAGAAGAAATGGAGACATATAACTTCCCAAAATTGAATCAGGAATCAAAAAACTCCCAACAAACAAAAGTCCAGTACCACAGGTGAATTCTACCAAACATTTAAAGAAGAGTTAATACCTATTCTCAAACTATTCCATAAAATAGAAGAGGAAGGAAAGCTTCCAAATTCATTCCATGAGACCAGTATTACGGATACCAAAATTGGATAAAGACGCTACCAAGAAGAGAACTACAGGCTAATATTTCTGATGAACTGAGACTCATATCTCTGATGAACTTAGACACCAAAATCCTCAACAAAATATTAGCAAACTGAATCCAACAATACCTTAAAAAATTCATTCACCCTGATCAAGTGGGATTTATTCCTTGGATGCAAGAGTGGTACGATATTTGCAAATCAATCAACCTGATACATTACATCAACAAGAGAAAGGATAAATACCATATGATTATTTCAGTAGATGCAGAGAGAGCATTTGACAAAGTACAACATTCATGATAAAAACCCTCAACAAAGTAGGTTTAGAGGGTACATACCCCAAAATAATAAAGACCATATAGGAAAAATCCATAGCTAACATGGTACTCAATGGTGAAAAACTGAGAGCTTTCCCCCCTAAACCAGGAACAAAACAACATAGTACTGTAAGTCCTAGCCAAAGCAATCAAATAAAAATAAATACATAAAAGGCATTCAAATTGGTAAAAGAAGTATAACTTTCACTATCTGCAGATGACATGATACCTTATACAGAAAACCCTCCAGACCCTACCAAAAAACTACTAGAACTGATAAATGAGTTCAGTAAGGTCACAGAATACAAAATCAATACACAGAAACTTGTTGCATTTCTATACACTAATAATGAAGTAGCAGAAAGAGAAATTAAGAAAACAGTCCCATTTACAGTTGCTCCAAAAAGAAGAAAATACCTACAAATAAGCTTAACCAAAAAAGTGAAATACTTGTACTCTGAAAACTAGAAAACACTGATGAAAAAAATTGATGATGACACAAATGGAAAGCTATTCCATGCTCATGGATTAGAAGAACAAATATAGTTCAAGTGTCCATAATACCCAAAGCAATCTACAGATTTAATGCAATCCTTATCAAAATACCAACAGATAGCTAAAAACATCCTGACAAAGAACAAAACAGGAAGTATCACAACCCCAGATTTCTTTTTTTTTTAATTTTTTTTTTAACGTTTATTTATTTTTGAGACAGAGAGAGGACAGAGTATGAACGGGGGAGGGTCAGAGAGAGGGAGACACAGAATCGGAAGCAGGCTCCAGGCTCTGAGCTGTCAGCACAGAGCCCGATGCGGGGCTCGAACTCACGGACCGCGAGATCATGACCTGAGCCGAAGTCGGCCGCTTAACCGACTGAGCCACCCAGGCGCCCCAACCCCAGATTTCAAGATACATTATAAAGCTGTAGCAATCCAAACAGTATGGTATTGGCAGAAAAATAGACAGATAGATCAATAGAACAGAATAGAGAGCCCTGAAATAAACCCATGATTGTATGGTCAATTAATCTTCAATGAAGTAGGCAAGAATACGTAATGGGAAAAAGACAGTCTCTTCAACAATTGGTGTGAAAACTGGTCAGCTACATGCAAAAGAATGAAACTGGATCACTTTCTCTCACCATGCAAAAAATAAATTCAAAATGGATTCAAGAGCTAAATGTGAGACCTGAAACCATACAAATTCTAGAAGAGAGCACAGGCAGTAATTTCTCTGACATCAGCCTTGGCAACATTTTTCTAGATGTCTCCTGAAGCAAGGGGGAAAAAAAAGCAAAAATAAACTATTGGGACCACATCAAAATAAAATCTTTTACACAACAAAGGAAACAATCAACAAACTAAAGGACGACCTATGGAATGGGAGACTTTTGCAAATGGTATATCTGATTAAGGGTTGGTATCCAAAATCTATAAAGAACTTATACAACTAAACCCCCAAAAAACAAATAATCCAATTAAAAATGGGCACGAAGAGACATTTCTCCAAAGAAGATATCCAGGTGACCAACAGACACATGAGAAGATGTTCAACATCACGCATCATCAGGGAAATGCAAATCAAAACCCCAGTGAGATATCACCACACCCTTCAAAATGGCTAAAATCAGAAACACAGAAAACAAGTGCGCTGGCGAGGATGTGGAGAAAAATGAAGCCGTGTGCACTGTTGGTGGGAATGCAAAATGGTGCAGCCACTGTGGAAAAGAGTATGGAGGTTCCTCAAAAAATTAAATATCGAATTACTATATGATCCAACAATTTTGCTACTGTGTATTTTCCCGAAGAATATGGAAACACTACTTTGAAAAGGTACATGCATCTCTCATGTTTCTTGCAGGATTATTTATAATAGCCAATTTATGGAGGTGGCCCAAGTGTCCATCGATAGATGAGTGGATAAAGAAGAGGTAGAATATACATACAATGGGATATTACTCAGTCATAAAAAAGAATGAAATCTGGCCACTCGCAACAACATGGAGAGAAGTAGAGGATATAAAGCTAAGTGAAATAAGCCAGTCAGAGAAAGACAAATACCATATGATTTCACTCATATGTGGCATTTAAGAAACAAAGAAAAAAAAGAGACAAACAAAAAAAAACCCCAGACTCTTAAATATAAGAACAATCTGGTGGTTACCAGAGGGAAGATGGGTAGGAAGGATGAGTGAAATGGGTGAAGAGAATTAAGACAACACTTATGGTGATGAGCACTGAGTAATGTATAGAATTGTTAAGTCACTATATTGTACACACGCAGTTATATAACACTGTATGTTAATGATACTGGAATTTTAAAAAAAGAATTGGCACGTCAGGTAAAATTTAAATACAGCGAAAATAAACAAAATACATTAAAAATAATAAATTAAAAATTCAAACAGCTGCTCTGTGCCAGAAACAACAGTAGGTACGTGATTATCGTACACTATTTTCATGGAGTTTCTATGATGATGCAAGACACATAAAAATAAATTAGCAAAATGGAATAATAATAATATTTATAAGAATTGGAAAAAATAAATATGATGCTAATAAAGAGAATACCAGGAAACCTACTTAATTAGTCGGGTCAGAAAAGGGCCACTCTTAGAAAGTAGCATTTACTTTGAAACCTGAAATATGAGAATGAACCAGTAATGTGGAGAAATAAAGTTAGATATTTCCAAGCAGTTGAAATAGTATAAAAACCCGAGGAGCTGGAAATAGCTTGATATGATAAAGGAGCAGACAGAAATCCTTTTGTAGGTAACTTGTTTTCTATGTCTTCAACCTTTTCTCTTCGGGTCCTAAACTTTACTCAAATATTATTTGATTAAATAGGTATTCTTTTCAAATGTTTATTCGTTATTTTGAGTTTTCAGACACTTAGTCCCTGAGAGTCGTTCCAATAAAATTGGGTTTTTTTTTATTATTTTCATCATTTCCTCCCTTCTATAATCTCAGTTCTCTATTTTGAGTATCTCACATTTTTTTATAAAAAGGAAAGCGTCACGTTTATTCTTACCATTCAGAGGTGACCGTTGTTAACATGTTGACATTTATCCCTGTGGTCGCTTAGAAACATATTACGAATACTTTGAGTATTTTTCTTCAAGTAGCTTGGAATTTCTGCATCTATTTTCTGTGCCCTTAATTATTCTCATATTTTTCTTCACTTCTTTTGGCGCTGGGTTCAGAAATGATATTAACCGTGATAGCTTATCATAAGCTGTGCATTCAGTGGTGATCTCTTATTATGTATTTCATTTACAGATTTATTTTTTTTTATTTTTACAATGCCATTTTAATTATTACTTTGTCATTATAGTAAAAAACATTTACCATGAGACCTACCACCTTAACGAATTGCTGTATAGTCACAGTGCCATACAGCAGAACTCTAAAATTTATTCATCTTCTATAACTAAAACTTTATACTCCTTGAATAGCAACACCCATTTCCCCCTTCCCCTGGCCCCTGGAATTGCCATTCTATTATTTGCTTCAAGGGATTTGACTACTTGAGATCTCTCTTGTAAGTGGAATCATGAAGTATTTTTCCTTCTTTGACTGAGTTAGTTCACTTAGCATAATGTACTCCAGGTTGATTCATATTGTCACATAGGACAAGATTTCCTCTTTTTTTCTCTTTCTTTTTAAAAAATGTTTATTTACTTATTTTGAGGGTGGGAGGGGCAGAGAGAACAGGAAAGAGAGAATTCCAAGCAGGTTCCACACTCAGCGCGGAGCCCGACGCATGGCTAGATCCCACGAATTGTGAGATCATGACCTGAGTGGAAATCAAGAGTCAGATGTTTAACTGACTGAGCCACCCAGGCGCCCCTCTCTTTCTTTGAACACTTCTCTTCACGTTGCTTCTGTGACACTACACTCCTCTGTTCTCTCTCCTGTTTGTTTCTTCTTGGCGTTCTTTGCTACCTCTTTCTTTTTTAAAAAAAAAAAATTTTTTTTTAACGTTTATTTATTTTTGAGACAGAGAGAGACAGAGCATGAACGGGGGAGGGTCAGAGAGAGAGGGAGACACAGAATCTGAAACAGGCTCCAGGCTCTGAGCAGTCAGCACAGAGCCCGACGCGGGGCTCGAACTCACATACCATGAGATCGTGACCTGAGCCGAAGTCGGCCGCTTAACCGACTGAGCCACCCAGGCGCCCCCTTGCTACCTCTTTCTTTATTTGAGCTCGGGATGTTGCAGAACTCCACATCTTCCCTCTGTGTAAACCCTCTCCTTAGGTAATCTCACTCGGCCCTTGACGGCTTTAAATCTCATCTATGTGCTAATGGCAATTATATGTCTAGTTTGCACTGGCCTCCTTGCTGTTCCTCAAACACATCAGGCACATTCCTGCTCCAAGACTACATTTTCTCTTTCCTTTGCCTAGAATGTTCTTGGAAACAATTTTTTTTTTAACTTCACACCAAAAGCAAAGGCAACAAAAGCAAAAATAGGCAAGTGGGACCGCATCAAACTAAAAAAACTTCTGCACAGCAAAGGAAACCATCAACAAAAAGAAAAGGCAACCTGCAGAAGGGGAAAACCATATATTTTTTTAAGTTTATTTTTTTAGTAATCTCTACACCCAACTTGGGGCTCAACCTCATGACTCCTGAGATCAAGAATCACATGTTCTTCCGACTGAGCCAGCCAGGTGCCCCAGAAAACCATATTTTTGAAAAGGATTGATATCCAACATATATATGGAACACATACAACCCAATAGGAAAAACTCAAATAATTTGATTTAAAAATGGGCCAAGGACCTGAATAAACATTTCTTCAAAGAAAACACCCACGTGGCCAACAATAATATAAAAATGTCCTCAGGGCACCTGGGTGGCTCAGTCAGGTAAGCATCCGACTTCAGCTCAGGTCATGATGTCATGGTTCATGAGTTGGAGCTTGGAGCCTGCTTCACATTCTGTGTCTCTGTCTCTCTCTGCCCCTTCCCTGCTCACACACTCAGTCTCTCTCTCCCTCTCTCGCTCTCGCTCTCACTCTCGCTCTCTCATATAAATAAACATTAAAAAATTAAAAAATATATATATTTTTTAAATGTCCTCAACATCAGTAATCATCAGAGAAATGCAAATAAGAACCACAATGAGATATTATTTCACACTTATCAGGATTGGTATCCTTAAAAAGACAAGAAATAGTAAGTGTTGGCCAGGGTATGGAGAAAAGGGGACCCTTGTACACGATGTAAGAAAATGTAAATTGGTACAGCCACAACGGAAAACAGCATGGAGGTTCCTCAAAAAATTAAAAATAGAACTGTATAATTCAGCCATCCCACTTCCGAGTATATATCCAAAAGAAATGAAATCAGTGTATCAAGGAGATACCTGCACTCCCATGTTCATGCAGCATTACTTAAAATAACCAAAATACGGACACATCCTAAATAAATATATGTGATGAATGAAGAAACAAAGGAAATGGATTATATACATATAGTGGAATATTATCCAGTCATAACAAAGAAAGAAATCCTGCCATTTGCCACAACATGGATGAACCTGGGGGAGATATTATGTTAAGTGAAATATGCTAGACACAGAAAGATAAATATTTTTTTGATTTCACCTACATGCCGACTCTAAAAAAGTTCAACTCAGAACCAGAGTGGAAGGTGGTTGCCAGGAACTGGGGGGGGAGGGAAATGGTGTGATATCGGTCACAATGGGTAAACTTTCAGTTGGAAGGTGAATAAGCTCTGAGGATCTAATATGAGGCACAGAGACCGTAGTTAATACTGTATTGTACACTTGAGATTTGCTAAGAGACTAGATCTTAAATATTCTCACCACCAAAAGAAATGGTAACTATGCGAGGTCATGAATGTGTTCATTGGCTTGGTTATGTTAATCATTTCACAATGTATAGACGTGTCAACTCATCGCATTGTATACTTTTAATACATGTAATTTTCATTTGCTAATTATACCTCAGTCATGCCGGAAAGAATAAAATGAAGCTGGCCATGTGAAGACACAGAGACACATGAGGAGAACATCATGATGATGAAGGCAACCGCAGAAGTTTGCTGGCAAACCAACAAAAGCTAGATGAGGCAAAAACAAAAACAAACACAAAAAACGAAGAACGAACATTCCCCTAGAGGTTTCACCGGAAGCAAGACTCTACTGACAACTTCATTTCAGAGTTCTGGCCTCCAGAACTCTAAGACAATGTATTTCTGTTGCTTAAGCCACCAAGTTTGTGATATTTCGTTATAGCAGCCCCGGGAAGTGAATACGCACTCTTGGCACGGCTTACTGAGAAACAGCTGAACAGGTTCTGTAACTTCCAGTGTTTTATGCTTATGTGAGCATAAGACTACAGGAAAAGATGCAAAATGCTGGAAAGCATGCATCAGCGGCCTTATGGGGTTTTGCCCTGTTGGAGAAGGGAAAGGAGAACTTCCTCACTCAGGAGATATGGGAAGGGTTCCAAGAAATTCACTCAGAGATTGGAGGTGTGTGCGGTGAGGAAGAGAAGCATTTAATTACCTCGTTAGATTTCTCTTTATGCTGGTGATTCTTCAAGTGGGATCCCTGCACCATCATCATCATCATCATCACCCCTTGAGAAATTGTTAGTCATGTAAATTACCGGGCCCCACTCTAGACCTACTGAATCAGAAACCCTTGAAGTAGGTCCCTGCCGTGTGTGTTTTAACAAGCACTCCAGGCGATTTTAAAGAGCACCAAAGTCTGCACACTGCTGATTTATGTGGTGGACGTGCTGGTTTGCCTCCTGTGCCTATTTCAGTGGAGAAAAGAGAATTGGAGAGAAATTGCTGGGTGGCCAGGGGGCAGCAACAATAAAGCAGGTAGTCTCCAGGTCGCGCGTAATAAGGATGCATTATTTTCTCACGGATCAAGTGGACACCATAGAAGATTTTGAGCCATATTCCTGTTACTATAGCCAGAAGGTCTGGATGCAGGATGAGGGCAAGTCTAGCAGCAATGTTCTGCGGGATGTTCCCCTGAGTATGAAGAATGATGGGGAGGGGAGGGCAGTGTTGAAAAGGTCTGGCTGGTGTGAATTGACCATAAATGTTCACTTAAATCTGAGTTTAGAGCTCTTGTATGGCATCCTTTAAAATATCTTCTCTCCTAGAAAATAGGTTAACTTAACCCCAGGGCTCGCTGGTCCTCACTATGGAAATGGGTGGGCTAAACAGGCTGGGAGTCATTTCGGTGCAGGAAAGACAGATTTTGGATGTAAATAATGTGAGAATGTTAAATCGCAATTTTTGTTAAAACCGGTCTTGCCTTGACTACCACAGCGTTCTTTTCTTTTTGTTTTTGAGACGAGAGAAACATGTTATGATGTGTATATTCAGAATCCATACACAGATAAATGACATTTGTCAGTTTATAACCAAAGCTGAAATTCGAGATGCAGGAAGTAGTTCTTGAATGGTTATATGTTGACAAGATCAGAAAACCAGCAATTTAGTCTAGAAACCAAATTCTAGACAATGGTGGGCCTGGATTAGAAAGGATTGGATTGGATTCTAAAATGGTGGGGCCTTTTGGGTGTGGGGATGGGTGAAATAGGTGATTGAGATTAAAGAGTACATTTATCGTGATGGACACTGAGTAATAATGCACATGATTGTTGAGTTACCATATTGTATACCTGAAGCTGTCACTGTGTTAACTATACTGGAATTAAAATTAAAAACTTAAAAAAATAAAATAAAATAAAATGGTGGGCCTTTAGATAGAAACCATTCACATAGGTGATAAATAATAGGCCGCAGGCTAAATAGATAGAAAATTAGTTTCGCGGGCTTAAACGTGTGGAGTCTAAAAGAGTCATCTAAACCACGTCAATATATAATGCAAGAATATCCTCTCCCATTTCTCTGCAAGTGATCAACCAGCCATTAGTTGAATGTTTCTAGTGACAAGGGACTCACTGCTTCCTGAAACAGACTGTACCACTTTTGAATAATGGCATTGCTCTGAATGTCCGCCCTCATATTGTACTGATCTTTGCTTGCCTGTAACTTCTGTTGGCATATTGGTGGAGAATTGGGAGAATAAATACTGACTAAATTGAATAGAAATTGGTCTTGAACTAGCCCTCTTGGGCCACACATTTTCCAATTATCCACATTTAGGACATTAGTCATAATGAATGTTATATTGAAACATGCATTTGTTAATGTCTTAAGTAGGGCAGAATAAGTTACCTAGGAGACTGAACTTACCCATGTACCTACAAGATTAAATAAAATATAGAAATGAAATATTTTTGTCATAGTAAAGTACTACACAAATGTAATGGGTATTGTCACAGCAATGACACTATCCATCCTTGGCATGAAAATTTTACCAGGATAAACAGTAGAGAAGGATTAATGTCGCTGTACAAGTGAAAAGAAAATGTCCCCAGCGCCACTCTTTTGGGTAGATAGTCCCGTTTCATTTCTGTTTTGTTCCTGGCTCTACTTAGGATGTACCCAGCTAAATCACAAAAGAAGGGAAGGAATCAAGACAATTATGTAGATACAGGAACAAATAGGAGTTGGCACCTGTGCTAGGAATTCAAGGTAGGCAGTTGGTTTGGATTAGGTGAGTATTGAGTGAGTGAAGCCACTGCTACAACACTTGTTGCGAAAAGAATTTGAGGAAAGAAACTTAGGTGTTACCAAGTGGTATTGCTAATGAATTGAGCCACTTGATGACTTGAATATTTATCCTTAAGGAACCCAACACGTAGATATCTGACCAGGCTAGGAGGCCCTCTCATCCAAACTACTTTTCCCGCAAAGGATAACACGTTAATGCATGAACTTGAATTAGTCTATTAATGTTGGAATGCTGGGAAGATGATTCTCCACTAGCTGGGGAAGAGAAACACACTAGCTATTGAAGACAGTCACAAGGATCTTTTCAATGCCGGGGTCCTACTTACATTTACATGTTTGCACACCTGTGCTTATATAACTTCATACCTTCTCATAGGGGGCTTCATCGAGTTCTACTCAGTGACCCGAACCACTAACTTAGCTGCCTTCAGGTCGTGACAGCCTCTAAGGATCTTCTCTTGTTGAAACTGAAAATGTTTTCATATAAAATATGGTAGCAAGTGAAAGAGGAAAGCCAGTTGAGACCAAACCTTAAAGACCTAGTAAGTGTGTCCAATAGGAAAAGCTATCATAATAGACCTGGGAAGTGTGTCCAATAGGACAAGCTATCATAATAGAGGCATCAGAGTGACCGGTAAAAACCACATTATCTCCATGGGAGAAGCTGTGAAAGGGGTGGAGGAAAAGGAAAAGATGGGAAGTACAAATGTGGTAGTTCTCTCCCCAAGGCAGTTTGCTCGGCTGGGAAGAGGGGGAATAAAATCTTTCCCCTAAATATGTCTTTCTGAGTATTAACAAGTCAGTACTTTCCATGACATATATAAGCTACTAGATTTTATTTCATCCCACATAATCAAGTAAGCAAAAGGTTTTACTGTCTTGTGCATAATGAATAAATCCTACATTTTCCACTAAGTGTTACTCATAAGCAAAATATGTGGAATTAAGATATGAACAATTTAGAAAGATTATACGTTCCTATGACACTACTGTTTAGTTAGTCATATAAGTTAAAAATGATTTATTTGTAGCAGAAGGGTAGGAAGCCACCATGGCACTTATCTGGGCCATGCCCTTATTTTACAGAGAGAAAATGGAGTTCCTTTGTGTCCCCCACCCAACCCAGGGGACTAGGGAGGCACAAATTCAAGCTAGCCTTTTGGCCTTCAAGGTTTCATTTGGTCAGGAGATTCTCTCCAAGGTTGTCTACTTCAAAAACAAACAGTAAGGATAGTCTAAGAAGGGTCCTTGAAGGAAAGTTCAAAATACACAAAGTGACCCAGTTACAAACAGCGAGTTTAGAGGTGCAGAATCAGTATTATTAAAGATAAATCGTGCCTTGTTTCCAGACCTAAGTGGGTCAAGATCAGAATGGGAACAGGTTGGGAGCAGGTGGGAGCAAAGAGGGGCTGTTTTTTCATAGACTATGGATCACATCTATTGGTCTATGGTGAATGCTGCTTGAAGTGAGCTGGGTTAAAAGAACAATCTAGAAAGAAATAGATGGGTATGCGGCTTTCCAAACTTAGCAAAGACTAGAACCCAGACCCAATTCCTAGTGCAAAGCATTGTCCTCCAAGCCATTTGTAAACACATTTATAGAAATACTCAATGTAGATTAGATGAGACAGCAATAGATTCCAGGAAGGTTCGTTTGTTCTTCCTTCCTTCCTTCCTTCCTTCGTTCCTTCCTTCCTTCCTAACTTCCTTCCTTCCTTCCTTCCTTTTTTCTCTTCTTTTCTCTTCTTTCCTTTTCCTTTCCTTTCTTCTTTTCTTTTCTTTTCTTTTCTTTTCTTTTCTTTTCTTTTCTTTACAACTCAGGATAAGAAAATTACAGCTGGATCAACTCACTGATGTAGTTGATAACTTTAGCCCCTGCCCCATTTTGCAAGTACAGCACTGGGCTTTTTATTACGTACAGGTCTACGGTCTCATTCTGCAGACTGGTCACACTATTCATATGAATGTTTCAGAGACTCACTTGGAAATCTGATGCATCCCTACATTAGCTACACTTAGAAATGAAATTCTTTTGGGGTTTTCTTGGTGTTTATGAGAGGCCTTGAATATTGCACGTTTGAAAACACATTCGAAGTTTTGCTGAGAGTCAGGAGATGGATGCACACCAGGGAAAGTGGCTTTTTGGTAGAAAAGCTCTATGTTGATGATAGGCGTCAATGACAATTTGTACCTTGACATAAAATTTAAGCTGACTGGATGTTCCGAGATAAGAACTCAATCAACATTTCCTCCATTTCTTGAGGTGAAATGCTTTTTTGGTATACAATTTACTCTTGTTTTCTATGGAACTTAAGAGATAGAATATGGGTCTGATCAGTCTGCTCTTCAACGTTTAAAGGCTAAGACTGTTCTATCCAAGCCTTAATTTTAAGATAGGCCATTAAAGCTGTAAATGCAATGAACACAAGACTCCATTATTTGGGCATTTTCTTTAGCTGTGCCTTTGTTGGAGTATCGAGAGCAGCGCTGAGCCATTACTGACTATTGCTTTCCTTCCATTGATCTGATCTTCCATTGATTATGATTAGAAAAAATATTACAGTGTTAGGCAGAAAAAAACATCTATTTAACTGCTGACCCTAGCATCACATAGTGGTAGAAAGAGCTTATTTTAAGCATTTGTTGGTAATAAAAAGAAAAGCAAAAGGTAAATAATGGGAGGCTGATAAGTAATTTGGGGAGTCTGCCTTCTTTCTTGTTGAAGACAAGGAGCATGGCTCTTTCATCAGCTGCTAGCTTAGCAGTTGGCAAACAGTGATTCCTGAAAACATGCCCACTGGAAGCGTGAATGAATGAACGGAATGCCGCGCGTGTCTCTCCTCCTGCATCTTGTGTTTTGATTGTTTGCGGTCTTGGGGTCTGTGGGGGTTCTTAGCAAGTGTCATGGCATTCTGAGTTCTGAGACATCCCTAGCCCATTCCCTGTCACTTGCTTCAAAGAGAGATCGGTAGGGGCGCCTGGGCGGCTCCGTCGGTGAAGCATCCGACTTCGGCTCAGGTCATGATCTCACGGTTCGTGAGTTCGAGCCCCGCGTCGACTCTGTGCCGACAGCTCAGAGCCTGGAACCTGCGTCAGATTCTGTGTCTCCTTCTATCTCTGTCCCTCCGCCACTTGTGCTCTGTCTCTGTCTGTCTCTCAAAAATAAATAAATGTAAAAAATAAAAATAAAATTAAAAAAAAACAGAGATCGGTAGGCATTTGAGGAATCCACTGAAGATTTAAAGAACCCACCGAGGTCCAACCCCGTAGCATCACCTAAGGTGCATTATTAGCATTCAGCAGAAATGATACAATGGTTTCACCATTACTTAGGCAACAGTGTCTTCAATATGCTTAATAAAGTTCAGTTGACTCTGTCAGACTGCAGGTTTACTTAGAAGTCATAGGAGCAAGATGTAAGCTTTTGAAGGCCAGCTCACCAGATTATTTCATTTAGTAAGTAGCCCTCACTTCTCAAAATCTTTTCATACATTTGGGTAGATTTCCTTCAGAAACTCATAAACTAGAGGGCATGTCTCGACCTATGCCACCATACATGTCCTCTGATTCCGGAGAAGTTACACTTTTGCAAATAGTCTGATTTTCTGGTTCCAAGTTCACAGAAACTCTGAAGCCCAGTTCTTTGATTTTTTTTTTTTTTTTTTAGGTAAGCTGTTTTGTGCAGCAAGATAGTGTGTTTTCTGCCACAGCCATGTGTTTTCTAGATGGATTTGAAACCTTCAGGTATCATCAGGATCCGTATCAATTCTAAGGTCTTTAAATGCGTTCCAATTACCCAATTTTCATACAATCTATTCAAAGCCAAGGGACAGAGTCCTTAGAGCAAATCTAGCTGCTCCCACTGCTTTGGGACTGGGCACTCCAGCACTGTTAATTCTAGTCCATGACAGCTCTGACCCTTAGCACCCAAACGCCTTGGCTTTTTATCAAAAGTCACAATTACCATCAAGTCCTTTACAGGCCTTGCTACATTAATCCCCAGCAGTGAGGGAAGTCTGGTTTCTGAATGGTCATTGGACTACCCTTTCCATATTATTTCTGACTTTTTAAACTCTCGCTCAGGTCATTTAGGTCATTTTTTTTTTTTAATTTTTAAAATAATCTTCAAGTAGTTTTTCAAATATCTCCTCTGGTGTCAACAGAATTCCAAGAGTTTTTCATTACTCATAATTGACAAAATGTTGCCTGTAGATGGTAGTGGAATTCATTCCAGGACTTGTGATCACTCCTGGCAATCATCACTAAATTCGTTTTCCCACCTTCCCACAAGCAGCTAAATGTAACTGAAGAAAAAACACAACTACACAGATTGATCTCGCAGCCAGGACCCCCAAGTGGGCCCTCCCTGTGTCCAAAAATCCTATTGCATTTTTTTCTGGTCCTTTTATGCTTACGCTTCTCTTCCTCGGTTATTATCTTGCACCTTATCCATTCTTTTTTTTTCTCATCCATTCATTCAACAAATATTTTTATGAGCACCTATTATCTTCCTGACACTGTTTCCCCCCCCCCCATCTAACAGTGTGTGGGTCGCAGGTATACCATGTTTTGATTGAAACACCTACGTAATGCAAAATGATTACCACTGTAGTGTTAGCTAACATCTCCCTCACGTCATATAATTACCATTTCTTTAAAAAAAATTTTTTTTTATTTGAGTATAGTTGGTGCACAATGTTACATTAGGTTCAGGAGCACGACATATCGATTGGACACCACACGATGCTGTCACAACATCATTAGCTATATTCCTTATGCTCTGCCTTTTATTCCCATGACTTACTCATTTCGTAAATGGAAGCTTGTAGCTCCCTCTCCCCTTCACCTATTTTGCCCATCCCCTCACCCCCCTCCCTTCTGGCAACCATCAGTTCTCTCTATTTCATAGGTCTGATTCTGCTTTCTGTTTGTTTACTCATTTGGGTCTTTTTAGATTCTACATTAGTGAAATTATACGGTATTGGTCTTTCTCAGCCTGATTTATTTCACTTAGCATAATACCCCCTAGGTCCATCCATGTTGTCGCAGATGGCGCAATCTCACCCTTTTTATTGTTGAGTGATATTCCGTTGTATATATACCACATCTTCCTTGTCCATTCATCTATTGATGGACCCTTGGGTTGCTTCTAGACCTTGGCTATTGTGAGTAATGCTGCAATAACATAGCAGTGCACATATCTTTTCAAATGAGCATTTTCACTTTCTCTGGGTAAATACCCAGTGGTGGAATGATTGGACCACACAGTATTTCTATGTTTTTATTTTTTGAGGAACCCCCATACTGTTTTCCACACTGACTCTACCAATTTACCGGTTCTTTTTTTGTGGTGAGAACATTGAAGATCTTACACCACTCACCAGAATTAACTTGAAATGGATTAAAGACTTGAATGTAAGACCCGATACCAAATAACTCTTAGAAGAAAACATAAGGGGAACAGCTCCTTGGCCTTAGTCTTGGCAATGGCTTTTTTGGATATGGCGCCAACAGCACGAGCAGCCAAAGCAAAAACTAATAAGTGGGACTACATCAAACTAAAAAGCTTTTCACGGCAATAGAAGCAGCGGGTCTTTCTCCTGCGTTATCAACTCTTCACCTGTTGCACATTCCTATTATGCAAACGTGTTGGAATGGATCCCCTCTTCAAACACAAAGTAAACAACAAAACTCCCTCAGTGTCACACGCTCCTCAACTCAGTACCTACTTCTCTACCCCTTTTTACAGACAAATGCACTGTTCAGTCTTCAGACCCTTTCTCATTCACCCTCTCAGTAGGTTTGATACAATTGATCACCCATATTCCTTGAGACACTTTCTTCTGTTTTCCGGGAAACCATTGTCTTGCCTCTGCTTTTACCTCTCTGGCTACTGCCTTGCAGATTCCTTTCATGATTTTCTTTATTGCCTTCACCTCTAACCATAAGAGTGTCCTTGGCCTTTGGAAACCCCTTCTCTATCAACAGTACTCCCCAGGCGGTTACGTCCACTCTACCGATTCCTCAGGCAAAAAGAAACATGGCATTATCTCTGGTCCACCTCATTCTCTCACTCTCACATCCAATCCATCAGCAAATCCTGTTAGTATTTTCCTGAAAATATATTCAGAACCTATTTCTGACCTCCTTCACTATCCCACAGCCCCAGCCTCCATCACCTGAATGAATGCACTAGCTCTCTGGTTTCCCTCATTTTATTCTTCCCCAAGTCAGGCTGTTCTCCACACAGCATCCAGAGTGATCCTTTTAAAATAGGAATCAAATCGGGATGCCTGAGTGGCTCAGTCAGTTAAGCGTCTGAGTTCAGCTCGGGTCATGATCTCGAGGTCCATGAGTTCGAGCCCCGCGTCGGGCTCTGTGCTGACTGCTCAGAACCTGGAGCCTGCTTCAGAATCCGTGTCTCCCTCTCTCTCTGCCACACCCCTGCTTGCGCTCTCTCTCTCTCTCTCTCTCTCTCTCAAAAATAAACATTAAAAAATTTTTAAATATGAATCAAATCATATCCTCTAAACAAAACTATCCAGCGAATTCCCATCTTACTCACGTAGGGCCAATAATTATACCATATTCTACAAGATGCTGCGTGAGATTTCTGCCTGCCTTTCTTACCTCCTTTGTTCTCTCTTCCTCTGCTTTACTCTGGTCCAAGCACTGGGCCTCCTTGCTGTTCCTTGAATGTGCCAACCGCATACCTTCCCCAGGGCCTTTGTACTCATCATTCTGTGTATCTAGAAAGTTCTTCCCTTGGATAAATGTGATTTGTTTTCTCACTTCATTCAGGTCTCTGCTTAATGGTCACCATAGATCGGGGTATTTCTGCATCTACGTTATAAAAACCAACCAATCACCCTCTAATTCACCCATTTAAAAAGTTATTGTACACAACACTTCTTCATACCTGATCGATATACTAGATGTGTTTGTTTCCTGATTGTTGCCCTCCCCATACACTAAAACAAAAGTAAAATTTAGATCTTGGTTTTCTTGAGTGCTATGCTCATAGTATATAATATTAGTTGGCATCGAGTCGGTGCTCGATAATAAATATTTATTGAGTAAATGAATTAACTCCCACCCTTCATTCATAGATCTCCTCTAACTGCCCTCTTACTACATCTCTGAGCCTCAGAGCCCTGACTTTTTGTGTTTATTCCCTCTGCCTGGGATTTTTGCATGTATGGCTCGCTCTCAGTATTCAGGTCTGAGCCGAAATCTCTTCTCACCAGGGAGGCTTTCTCTGATCACCGAACATAAGTTATGCGCCATCCAGGTGTCTCTCTATCCCACCACCCAGTTTCATTTTGTCCGTAACACTTTTTGCTATCTGTATTCATCTTGTGTGTTCCTTTACTTGCCTGTTGTCTCTCCCCCAGCATCTCACCACCCACCAGGGCAGTGTCTGCATCTACGTGATACTCCATGATCATTGAGTTTAATGTGTTCCAAAAGAATTGAGAGTTCTCCAGAGTCGACTCCAGCTCCGCTTCTCTCAGGTAGCTTCATTACTTTGAACCATTGTTATTACTTCTCTACCTTTTTGGCAAAAAAGAGGAGCTATGCATTGCACTGCTGGGACATGTGGGAAGCAAACAGATAAGAACTTGATTTTGTTTGCTACTTTTCCCTTTAAATTTGCTTTGCTGGGCCCCTGACTGAATACCTGTTCTTCCCACAGATTTGTGGTTATTTCCAGATACTCTATGGGTGTCCAGTGTCATGCTCCCAGGTGATTTCAAGACAGAATCTCTCGCTCCTGTTCCAGCTTAGGCCTCAGTCAGGAAATAGGATGTGGCTGTTTTCTTTTTGTCTGCCTGCTTTGCGTTTCTGCATCTCTGTCTCTGCTTGGGAAGTGGGGCTTGGAATAGAGATGAAGCAGTTGAAAATGTGGCATAGGCATATGCTTATTCGACTGGTACCACGGTGCGTAACTACTGAAGTATTCTCTGGGCCTGAAAAGTATTCAGAGCTAATTCTTTCCCTCTTATCCTGGGCCAAGCGTACACAACAGAAAAGTCAAGGCCAAGGATTGACTCATTCAACTGGTAAAGATGCGATGATACGATTCTACATTCAGAGAGTTTATTACATTACTAAAGAAAGCTATTATTTATTTGTGACATAACTAAAGGATCAGACTACTCATAGATGTGGGCTCTCCGTGGTCCCCGTCCCACACAGTAAACATGGTATCATTGAAACAAAGGGGCTTATAGTCTACGGCTGTATTCCGAGGGCGAGCATGGCAGAAAGCCCCTACCTCATCAAGATGTGGACAGTGAGGAGAAACTGTTGTGTGACAGCCTCCCAGGGATGATAAGGAGGCCAATGGGAGGTAGTCTTAGGGCAGCGTCTCACAGATTTCCCCTCCTGTTGTGTTCCAGGAGCATCACCAGGCATTCTGCCGAGACCCAGATAGGCTGCAGTTCCCCCATCCGCCTGTGTGGCCTGTACAGACACACGCCAGCTCACCGAGGTGCCACGGTGGAACCTTTCCTTGTACTTTGTGGTTCTTCTCACGTTCTTCAGTGACATCCCACCCTCACACTTGAGATCTGTCTTTACGGTTTTCTTCGGACTGTTGATACGCCTCGCTCCAATCTGTCTTGCCCTGCTCTTTCTGAGCCCGCTGGATTCCCACCCCAGTGTCAGGAACATGTCTTAAGCTCTAAGTTGTGCCATTGAAATTCTGCCCCATAGACTTTAGGTGAGGGGCAGGCCCCTCAGTCCCACCCCATAGTAAATGAGACTCATTGCACACTCCTGTCTTTCTCCAACAATCCTTTTCTCAAAACCTCTCAACCTCTAACTTATGATCCCTTTATATAGCCTTTAATGGATGTGAGGACTCTGAGATTTGTATGACCTCTTATTCACACTGGCTTTGCATCTAGGTGTGGGACCTAGGTTTGATTTCAGTACTTGTCAACCTTGGCTCTCTGCCTAAAGATCTATTTTAATATCACATGATACAGAGTTCTCTCATTCTAAATAAATCATAATTTCAAGATAATTCATATTACTGATCCTTTCTTAAACCACTGTAACTTACTAATGTCCTATAAGTCTCTCTGGCATGTGCTTTTCAAAGTAGTACACTGTTGGAGGACAGATGGCAACTCTTTATCTTTTTATCTTTATCCATAGGATTTGGTAGTATACCCTCATCAAGTTCATCAGAGAAAACCAAGATTTCCTAGGAGACAGACTATAGGGCAATTGAAATGGGAAGATGAGGGCAGGAGGACCTATTAGAGTTCACTGTATCAAACTCTGGTGCCTCCCACAGAATTTGACACTTCATCCCATTCGGAGCGCACATCACCCCCTCCTTCCTGGTTAAGCATCACTTCATTGGGAGTCGCTTTAGCAGATAGGATTGTAAGTTCCCTCGGAATGGTTTGGAAAATTTCCAAATAAATGCTTCTTAGAGCTAGTTTATAGGACCTGGTTGAAATCTTACAAACCTATCATGTTGAAGACCTTGAATGGCTGAAGTCTTCTGCTCATTTACTGACCTTCTTTAGGACCCCCCCAACCTTCGGAATATTAACATCGGGGTACTTTTTGGCTAATCTTTTTATAATACTCCGATTCTTCCTCATCCAAACTAATTCAGTACGCAAGTTGTGCTTGTGACTTTCAGAACATCACCCTCGGTTCAGCGGCATGAACTTTGTTGGCCTACAATTTTTAAATTCAAATTTTAAAAATTAGTGTCAAACGTAAGTGGATTAAAAAGTCATTTTCCAAACATCCATTTTCTGGTTGTTCCCTGGTCATCAGAGTAATTAATTTCCTCAACAGTTTCCAGTATGATTGCAGTGACTTCATTCCTGAAGACACTCTCACGTCCTGCCTCTGTCCAGAGGTTTTAATCAGTCTGTAATGTCTTGCACATTTTAGCATCAGCCTGTTCACAGGTACTTGTCATACCTGCGATGAGCTAAGCGTGCTTTCCTCTGCATAGCAGTCTCTTCACCCTTTTATTGCTATTGTCCCAGATATCAGATGACTCTATTTCATCAGTGAACATTACTAGGATCATAATAACCCCAAATAAGTCGAGTATCGTCCGCCTATAAACCTATAACCCATAAACTTGCATGGGTTTGCAAGTTATGACCCATGGGCCAAATGCAGCCAGCCACTTGTTTTCATAAGTGAAGTTTTATCGGCAAACAGCCATGCTTATTTTTTCAATACATCATCTATGGCTGCTTTCCCATGACAATGGAAGAGATGAGTCATTTTGAGAGAGGCCTAAGGCCCACAACATCTAAAATATTTACTATCTAGAGCTTTGCAAAAAAGTTTGTCAAACCCTGATGTGAAAACAGAATTGACGTCATTAAACAAAATATTCAAATTCCAATTCTCCCATGCTCTAATGTTTGACTTGAAATTTCTCCTCCATATTTGGCAACACATCCGACGGCAGTTGCATGAGTTTGCCCATCTGTGCCGGTTGCTTGTTGTGACTGCTTCCGTGTTGGAAATCGGAAGTCCCAAAGGATTGCAGCAGTTACAGATACGCCTCCCTGATTCAAAGCCCCGGCTCTACTAACATCGACATTCCAGCACAGACATAGACGGTTTTACAAATGGGATTTTTCTGATGGAGAGGAACTGATCGGCAGAAACTTCCAGGCCTGTTATAGCAGTGGTGCAGTCCATCATGCCCAGTGGAGTGATGACAGGCACTGGCAGGGAATTGCTGTACCCAGCAGAGTGATAGGAGGGCTTGTAAGAGTACTATGCCTAGATGAGAGACAATTGCAAAATGTTTACACCCAAAGGACAGATAGATTTCACATCATATCTACCAAGCCTTAGAGATAGGTGTCTAGGCAAACAACAGTACTAGTTCTCATTCTGGCTGCGCATTAGAATCTCCTGGAGAGCCTGTAAGAAGTACAGGCCAGGCTTTGCCCCATGTCAATCGAATCAGCATCTCTTAGGATGGGCCCGGGTATGGTTGTTTTAAAAGACCAATTCTGAATTCGTTTTTAGAGAGGGATTGGAATGGAGTCCAAGCCCCCAGATGTCATTTCCCATTTGTTACAGTGGTATCACTCCTGACGGACGCTAATGACAACCTCAGTTTTGAGAAGAAAAATACACCGCTTGTACCACGCCATAATTCCACCTTATATATTTCTCTCTCTCTTTTTTTTTTGGCTGTTTCAGCATCTTGGCTGAATTTCTGTCTTTCTCAGTCCATAAAAAACCAGCAAGGGATATTTTTTAAAGTTTCCATTTAGATTAAATGAGCCCTGATGGATATGTTCAAATTCTATGTAAATTGTTATGAAAATCCCCATATCTGAAACTTTCAAGCCTCACATTGGCTGAGCACCACTTATGCATTCGCTGTGGCACTAGACCCTTTACATACATTATCTCATGAGATCCTTGTAACAGCCCAAGTTTTATTTGTCCATTTTACAATGAGAAACATGAAGCCAAGAAACTTTAAGTGACTAGCTCCAGTCCATCCAACTAAATAGTGACAATATCAGGATATGAACTCATAAATATCTGGCTTCAAAGCACATGTTTTTGAAGCCAGATATTTATGAGTTCATATCCTGATATTGTCATTACTTGCAGTTTGCTTGTTATGGGCCCCTTCACGATGAATGACTTAGCTTCAGTCTTCCCGCCCAAGCACAGCCTTGCTTCTCTTAAAAGGAGTTCTGTCTTCAAAAAGGCAAGTATCAAAGTCTAGAGCTACCAACTTCCAGGGTCCTTGAACATCTTCTTTCTTCTTGGCCTTATCACCCTCCTCTGCCACCTTACGGTATATACTGAGATGAATCTGAAAGGAAGGAAGGACTGAAGGAAGGAAGGAAGGAAGGAAGGAAGGAAGGAAGGAAGGAAGGAAGAAAAGAAGGAAGGAAGGAAGGAAGGAAGGAAGGAAGGAAGGAAGGAAGGAAGGAAGGAAGGAAGGAATCTTGAGTGAGCCACAGCTAATACAGATGACTTATTCCTTCAAAGTGTTTCTACACATTAGGGAAATGGATTCTGATGAAATGTTTATTAATTATAACAGCTAACATTTATAAGGTGCTTACTAGGTGTGAGCTGATTTGCATAGTTTTCATTTAACCCTCTGAACAACTCTTCAAGGGAAGGATGCGTAATATCCTCATTTTGCATTGCAGACCCTGAGGCCCAGAATATCATAGCACAGAATGCTGGAGTCACCCAGCCAGTAAGGGGCAAGTACAGGGATCACGCTTTGGTTCTGCATTATTCCAGAACCCATGCTCTCGACCACTCCTATGCAATACATCTGTCAGAGCATAGAAAGAATTTCTATATTATGAAAATGATACTCCAGGGCTCTACCTCATTCCCTCAATAAGTGTGAAAAAAGTTTCAGTGATATGAGATTGTTCAACTAAATCACCATTTCTCAAAATGTTCTGCAGAGTACTACTTACAAGAGCTGCTCTGCAAGAAATAGGTTTCCTCAGCCAATTACATTTGTGACACACTGCATACTAAATCTTCTTCATGGAGACACCATGTAAATGTGTATATCCCAGATTGTGAAAAAAAATCTTCAGGAAACACACACACACACACACACACACACACACACACACACACCATGCAAAATTACTTGAACTCAGTATTTCTAAAAGATATTTGAGAATGGGAGATTCATCCCCTAGCTATATAATAATCCTAGTGACTGTTGCTCGGTGAATTAATATCCAGCAACGCTGATTTAACTCATTCAGACATTTAAATGATTCAATTATAAATTGCACAACTCATAGAGATTACACTGATAAGTGCCTAAAATGTCTGCAAGTGTTGCATTTAATAAATTTTTTTCTGGAGGGAAGTCTGTTTTACCTCCCATCCCCACCACACACACACATGCACGCACACACACACACACACACACACACACACACACACACACCTTTACTACCACCACCATATCATATTTCTTCTTGGAACTCCTGTTTTGGCTGACTGAAACATAATAAGTCTGTCATACCCCCGTCTCTCACTTCCTCCTGTGAATCCCCCAGATAAAGAAGGTGTCTGTGGTAGTTATGAAAATGTGCCAATCATGTCTCCTGCTCCGAGTTGCACAATTGACAGATGGTCCCAGCAGCTTCATTCTGAATCCAATACTACACTTGCACTGAGGTCACATATCCCATGGTCTTCTCTCAGTTAATGAGAATTGAACAAATACTATGGCAGGCTTATTCCTGCAAGTTGTACAACTTCTCACTGGCCTCATCGAAATAGAATTGCCCTGTACTCTGAGATCTCCGTCTATTCAACCTTCATTCCTTCCTTCTCTCCTTCAGAGGGATTCGATCTGTATCATAGCCTCATGGCTCCCTCCATTGCCCCTACTGTTCCTTTTACTTTTCCCTAATAGGCATTTCTATGACAAATCTCTCAATACCTAATCTCATCCTGGCATCTGCTGTTCAGAGGGTCTTAACTAACACAGTGTTCCTCCTCTACCCAATAGTCCAGTATATCTTCCACACAACTATATTTTTACTATTTTCTATTCATAAATCCATGGCTTCCACTGAAAAGTATAAATTGTGTCTTGTTTGTATCAGTATCCCCAATGTCTAGCAGTATTTGGAATATGAAATGATGGATGGAAGGACAGGATAAAGAAACAGCTTTATATCAAGATAGCAGTGCAGGAGGTCCTAGACCTTACCCACCACTCCACCCCACTCCAGAAATGTTGACTTGACAATGATCTACAGATGAAACACCTTTGTGAAAGTTCCAGAGATGATTGAGAGGTTTCAGCACACTAGTGGAGCAGAAAAGTCAAGAACAGCCATACTGAAAACAGTAAGAACCATTTCACTTTACCCACATCAACCCTCCCCCAAGCTGGCATAGGTTAGTGTGGAGACAGACTGTCTCTGCCCATGATTTCTCCTGTGGGGGAAAGACTGAGTGAAGTGTCTGATATCCCCAACTTTTTGAGACATTGCTTGAGAGGCCAGCTTCTTTCTCATCTCACCCAGTATCCAGAGGGAATCAGCATGGCTGAATGTCTGGGGGCAGCTAAAAACAAACAGGGGCCACTGACATGTGGATTAAAATGACCAGTTTGCAAATCCCACGGCTGGCCTTCCCACAGACCCTGTCAGTTAACCTGCTCACAGATCCTTCTAGCCAGCCCACCCATGTGCAGACCCCACCGGCCATCTATCCCACATGCACCCTCACAGTCAGTGCCCCATATGACCTTGCAGCCGGTGCCCCAGGTACCACCAGAGATGGCTTCCCATGCACCCTTGTGGATGGCACCCTGTGTGTCCTCACATATGACATGTGCATGCTCCTGCAGATAGCATTTGGACCACAGCAGCTGCCTCCACCCTGCAGAATTGGGAGAAGGCACACCACTCTGAGACTGCCCCTTCAGGAGGGCAGGAGAGTAGTGGAGATTGTGCCCATTGTCCCTGCATCTCTGCCCTGCCCTAGAGAAAAGAAAGGGTCAGGTTACTCTCAACACCCAGTATGGCTCTGTGGGGTAGGAAGAGGTGTAAAACCCTAAAACATCTCCTTCAGAAGAGAGGGAGAGAAGTGGAACTTGCCCCCAGCATCCATGTTTTGGGGCACTCCTTTAGGAAAAGGAGTGGGTGGCTCTAAGCACTTGGAACAGCTCTGTGGGATCAAGAATGGGCACACAATCCTAAATATTCCTTCCCAGGAAGGAATGATAGGAGTGGAGCCGGCATACCCGTAGAAAAGAATTGAGAAATCCTCTAGAGTCTCTGGCTGCAATGATTGGTGAAGGGCTTACCTCTCTAAACTAGTTCATAAAAATTGGAGAGGTGACTGCTTCTTCAAATGCACAGATACCAGCACAAGATTATAAGGAACATGAAGAATCAGGGAAACATGACAACCTAAGAGGAACAAATTAAGCTGTAGTGATAGATAACAAAGAAAATGGAGATCTATAAATCGTCTGACAAAGAATGCAAAAATAATTGTCTTAATGATGCTCAGTGAGCTACAAGAGAACACAGATGGACAATTCAATGAAATATGTAAAAAATATCTGAGCAAAATCACAAATGCGGCAAAGATATAAAAACCATAAAAAAGAGCCAAACAGAAATTCTGGAACTGAGGAATACAATGACTGAACTGAAAATTCAATAGAGAACTTCAACAGCAGACTCCAGCAGAAGAGAATCCATGAACTCCAAGACACTATTTGAAATTATACAGTCAGAGGAACAAAACAAAACAGAATGGAAAAGAGTAGGGAAAGCCTATGGGACTAATAAACACTATCAAGCCAACCAGCATATATATTATGGGAGTCCCAGAAGAACAGAAAGAGAAATTGGCAGAAAGCTTATTTAAAGAAATAATGGCTGAAAAGTTCCCAAACTGGGGGAGGGAAATGGACATCTATATTCATGAAGCCCCAAAGTTTCCAAATAGAATGAACCAATGGAGTCTACACTGAGACACATGATCATTAAATTGTTAAATGTCAGAGACAGAGGATTTTGAAGGCAGCAATAGAAAAACAATTCATCACATAGAAGGAAACCCCCATAACACAATAAAGGGATACCTCAGTGGAATGTTGCAGGCCAGGAAGGACTGAGATAATATAATCAAAATGCTGAATGAAAAAAAAAAAAAACTGCCAACCAAGAATAATATATCCAACAAAACTGTCTGTTAAAAACCAAGGAGAGATCAAATGTTTCCCCAAACAAACAAAAACAAGGAATTCATTACCACTAGACCTACCTTAGAAGTACTATGAAACATTGGTATGAAAAGTTTGAAAAGACACAAATAAATAGTAATATGTTTCATGCTCATAATTGCAAGAATTAATATTGCTAGCATGTCCACCCTACCCAAAACAATCCACAGAGTTAATGTAATCCCTATATAAACCCTATGCACATATTTGACAGAAACAGGAAAAAATCCTAAAATTTATGTAGAACCACAAAAGACTGAATAGTGAATATAATTTTGATCAAGAAAAACAATGCTGGAGGCATCACACTTCATGATTTCAAAACATACTACAAAGCTTCGGTAATCAAACAGTATCTTACTGGCATATCAACAGGCATATAAACCATTGAAACACAATAGAGAGCACAGAAGTGAGCCCATGCATATATAGTCAGTTGATCTTTCACAAGAATGCCAAGAATATACAATGGGGAAAGGCTAGTATCTTCAAAAAATTGTGTTAGAAAACTGGCTTTCATGCCAAAGAATGAAATTGGACTCTTATCTCAAATCATACACAAAAATTAACTTAAAATGGGTTAATGACTTGATCCATATGACCGGAAAGTATAAAAACTCCGAGAAGAAAATATGAGATAAAGCTTTTTGACATTGGTCTTAGCAATGACTTCTTGGATATGACATCAAAAGCACAGGCAACAAAAGCAAAAATAGACAAGTGGGACTATGTCAAACTGAAAAGATTCTTCACAGTAAAGGAAACAATTACAGAGAGAAAAAGGCAATCTACAGAATGGGAGAAAATCTTTGCAAATCTTATAGATAAAGGGTTAATATCCAAATTGTATAAGGAACTCCTCCAACTCAGTATCCGCCCCCCCACACACAATTATTAACAATGGGCAAAGGATCTGAATAGACATTTCTCCAAAGAAGACAGAAATAACCAACAGGTATATGAAAAGGTGCTCAACATCACGAATCATCAGGGAAATGCAAATCAAAACCACAGTCAGAAAACCTCACACCCATTAGAATGGCTATTATCAACAAATGAAGAGAACAAGTGTTGGTGAAGATGCGGAGAAAACAGGACCGTCATACAAGATTAAAACATAAATGGGTGCAGCTATTGTGAAAATTTTCCTCAAAAAGTTCAGTGGAACTGTTATATGATCTGGCAATCCCACTTCTGGGTATGTATCCAAAGGAATTAAAATCAGGATCTCAAAGAGAGGTCTGCGTTCCAAGTTCATTGCACCGTTATTCACAATAGGCACAACATGGAAATAAACTAAGAGTCTATAGACAGATAAATGGATAAAGAAAATGGAACACACATACACTAAAATATTTTTCACCGTTTGAAAATAAGAAAATTCTGCCATTTGCAACAACATGGATCTAGACAGAAGGCATTATACTAAGTAAAACAAGTCACAGAAGAACAAATGCTATACAATTTCATTTCTATGAATGAGGAATCTGAAATAGTCAAACTCACAGAAGCTGAGAGTAGATTGGTGGTTACCAGGTTTTGGGGGAGGGGAAAATAGCTGTTGGTCAAAGTGTACAAAATTTCAGTTACACAGGATGAATAAGTCCTAGAGATCTGCTGTAAAACATAGTGCCTATAGTTAACAATACTCTAACGTATACTTACAATTTTACCTAGAGGGTAGATGTTATGTTAAGTATTCTTATTACTACATAAATAGATAAATAAGGTGGGAGGAAACTTTTAGAGATCACGTATATGTTTTTAACATCGATTGTGGTAATGGTTTCAAGTTGTATATTTATTCTCCAACTTACAAAGTTGTATGCATTAAAAATTCACACCTTTTTGTATGTCAACCATGCCTCAGTAAAGTGGCTTTTAATTTATAAAGAAAGAATGAAAAGAAAAAGGGAAGGAAGGAAATAACAGAAAGAGGGCTCTTTCCACTTACCAAATAAATTACATTGGCAAACTGACTTGATCTCTTAGGAGATGATTACCTTTCTATAAAATTGTATCAATAATACCTGTGCTACTTACCCTACGTAGATCTTGTGAATATGAATAAAACAGTTTCGTGTAATTTTTCCATTTACCTAAGCACATGGCGCTTTCTATAGCTACTCCCCATTCCCTCATTTAACAAATATTTGCTGAGCTCCTCCTTTGAGTCATGCTCTCTTTGAGGCGCTGGGCATACATAACTCTCACGGAGCCCACAGTCAAGTGCAGAATACTAATACAGCTGAGGAAATGTTCAATGTGGGATAGTGATTGGGTGACACTCAACGTGCTCTAGATACGCCTGCTCCAACTCGTGTGAGGGTGGGGTAAGGATTGGCTTTATGGAGCATGTTGCACCTGAGCTGACTTTTGAAGACTCAATATTTAAGTTAATAAGATAAAATACGCAGTAAGATGAAATATGTGATAGGGGTATTCTAGCAGAGGGAAAAACAGAAGCAAGCAGCAGGGAAGCTAGAGAAAACATAGCACATTCGAAGTTTCAAGTGGTTCTGTCAGGCTAGGACATAGGGAAGCAGGAGCGAAGTGGGTAGCAAGAGCAGTATCACCATATCCCAAATTTCTGCCGAGAATGTAAATGGAAAGTGTTTAACGAGAACTAGATAGTCAGCTGATATTTAGATGAAGTTCAGCTTCATATGTCAAACCCGCTTGATAATTCTCGAAGAGTAGATATGTTATCTGTTTCTAATATTACTTTTTTTCTTGTAAGTCTCTATTTGGACTTCACGCTAGAGATGAAAAGGTATTGAATTCAAATGTGAATGGCAGGTGATAAGAATTCTAGAGTTCTGAGGAATAGACCATGTCTAGTAAGTGACAAGGTAGCTTTGAGAAATAGAAGGACAGTTGTTTTTTTTGTTGTTGGCTTGTACCTATTTCCAAACCATAAACTGGTTTAACCAAGTAATACCACACTTCGTTGAGGGTTGTAGGATAATAAATAGGTAAGGGAGGTGGATAGGTCATCTAAAGCAGTGATGGGTCAGCAATAAACAGAATTCATCAATAAATGAGATTTAAGATAGTATAAATGATGACTATTCTTATTCTACTTTTCGAATTTAAAAAAAATGCATGATTTATTTTCACTATCAGCCTAAGAAAAGTTTATATGAGATCATTGAGATCAGTTTGAGGTCCTACCTCATGATGAAATGGCAAAATGTCAAAGTGCCTGTTTTCAAAGTTCAGAAGTGGCAATATTACAGAACTCAGAATGGCTACAAGTGAATAGCTTGTATATGACCAGCAAAGGAGGCTCAGTCTGACAAGAATGTCAAGTTCCTATTGTGCAAAGAGCGTAACAATAGTTTTCCATTTAAGAAAGTTATTTAAGTGTTTCATTTTCGTGTCTTCTGAATGTTTCTTTGAAATTTTACCCGAAACTTAGATCTTTTAAGTTTATCTTTTGTTGAAAGGATAGAAGAAAACATATCCTAACAAAACGTGGACGTATATTATTTGGTATTCATACCAAATGTGGATTTATGAATAATAAAACACTGAGGGGACAGTACTAGGTTTAACAAACTTAAATTCTTTCTAATCTCTCAAGACAAGAAGAGATCTTCACATTTGGTAAAATAAGGAAACAGTTGTATAGGAATAGCTCTCTACTTCAAAATATATAAAGAGGAATTGCCAACCACGGCAACATCTAGACTCACGTGAAGGAAGATGCCAGGAGAGAACACATACTTGGTGCACCTCTTCCTGGGCAAAGCCAACTGATCGTTATCTTCTCTAAAGTAGGTATCTCACCCCAAAGGTAAAAAAAATTCGCAAGAACCTCTTTCCAAAGGTAAAGGTATACAACTACTGATATCCAGCTAATGGTGGATATGGAAAGTAAACGAAGGTGACCTCATATACTCATAATTAGTATCTCTGAGGAAGAAAAGATGAGATAATTTCCAAGACGCCTCGGGAAAATGTTTGTAACTAATCAAAGATTCAGCTCTATAGATCAAACGGCTTCACCATATTCCAGGAATATTGTTACATGACGATCATAATCATCCTATCAGCAAATAATAAGAAGAATAGTGGCACCGAGTATTTGTTAAGAGTGTGAAGAAAGGATATTCTCATTCCCTACTGATGGGAATGTATATTTACAGTGTGTCCGGAAGGCCATTAGAAGTCGCATATCAAAAGCATTTTATTTATTTATCTATCGATCTGTTTTTAGGGAGAGAGAGAGAGAAAACACGTGAGCATGTGCGAGTGGGGGAGGGGCAGAGGGAGTGGGAGAGAGAGGATCTTAAGCAGGCTCCGTGCTCAGCGTAGAGCCCAACGTGGGGCGAGATCTCATGCCTGTGAGATCATGACCTGAACCGAAATCAGGAGCTAGACACTTAAGCAACTGAGCCACCCAGGTGCCCCAAAAGTATTTTAAAATTAGCTTTTGACTGTTAATTTAATCTTTTGAAATTGATACTAATTACTTAATAGAATATTCATGATAAGGCATAGTTACTAATATGGTTACCGTAATATCATCCTTGATAATAACAAGTTGAAAATGGGAATCTCTAAAAGTCCAACAATATGAGGAGATTGCTTTAATATATATATGAATATATATGGACTATAGTTATATGACAAGTATTGGAAATATCAGGATGTCTATGTATCATTTTAATAAGTGGTTATCTTTCAGTGGTGGGGTTTGGTGGTATCAATGTTTTAGTTTTCTTTCTTTTTGATGATTATCTCTATTTCCTTTTCATGCAATGTGTATGTATTGAAAAAGGGAGAGAGACTTTCAGAGTAGGAGAATATAGTCTGCTAGTCCTAAAACTAGTCCCTAAGCATGACCAGCCCAAGTCCCATATGTGCAAGCTGAGAAGGACTCTCAGGGAATGGTAATCAAGTTACTTAGGTAAGGAAGGGAATGTACAGTTAGACGAAAAGTCAGATCTAGACCCCAATCCTTGAATTCCTTCTATAAATCTTACTCTCTGTCCATTTTAAGGCAATTATATTTTACATCTATTTTTTTTTAATCAACCTCAATCTGTCTGTAGCTATATAAGTTAAAACACCATGTTTTTGGATGTGTCAAGGTTGATGATGTCCCAGTGTACATATGTATGTACAAATATAAAACTAAGTTAAAAAAAAATAATAAAAAAAATTTTAAAAAAACAAATATAAAACTAAATTAATTTCCAGACACAATTTGGTAGCTAGAAGGCTTTTAAATGCATGGAGTTCTAGCAAGATTATCTAAACCTACAAGCTGTTGTATCTTTTACCCACGGTAGCATTTGATTCCTAAGGTATAACTTGACAGTGTATGACTTCTAAGAATGAAGACGAGAAACATAGTGTCACGCAAGTAAATCATTGCTATCATAGCTTTCAAAATACCGTGTCAATCCAGAAGCTTCCGATCATGCATAAATTTGCCTGTGTATTATTTTTATTATTCTGGAATTTTATGGAATGTAACCTCACTTATTTATTTCATTTTCATATAATGCCCTGAACACAGTGGCAATGGATAATTTTCGTTGGGTGAATGAATTTTCCTGCGAATGAATGAATGAATGAATGAATGAATTTTCCTGCGGCTCAGGGATTTAACAGAGCAAGAGCTTTGAAATCTGATAGAGCTTATTTTGAATCCAGGCTCTCTTGCTCGAGAGGTCAATGAACTTCTCTGAGGCTCTGATGTATCATTCTGGAAGGGAAGTTCTAGTTTCCTCAGAAGGTCAGTTTGAGGATTAAATGAGATCATAAATGTCAGAAGAACGTCAATGGTGATAACAGTATTCCTTGATTCACCACATCGCACCCTCCTTGCTTAATCAATACGAGGATTTTTGGAGCTCTCTGTGCCGCTGGTGCCCTTGAATGGTATATGCCAGATCTCGTGGGGCCTTAATGAGTAGGTATGAACTGACTAACAAGCCTCTGGGTGGGAGGAAAGACCTCTGAATATTGCAGGCCCAGCCTAAATAGGTCTAACTGTCCTGTTAACATCGTTCCGTGCGGTTTAACCTATTCCGCATGAGACTGTCTCAGTTATTCCTGCTGATTCTTAGAAACAGAAAAGAAATCTCTACCTACTTCGATTTCAGAAGGTCTGAGATGAAATGTAGACAAAAGTAAATATACTGTCCATCGGTGAAAAAGAAAACAGACACGCAGCATTTTCTAAGTGTATTTCCTGTAACCTCAGGGTTCTGCTGAGCCCTTCCAGGGCTCCCGGGGATAAGGCAAAGGAAGATTATGTTTGAATAAAGGACTCTACTGCTAAAATAAAGCCAAAAGCTCCATATATGATGGCAAAAACACTGTGTTTGGGGTCAGGAAATGGTGATGATGATAATGATGATGAGGAGGAGGAGGAAGATAAGTAATAATCTGTATAGCACATTATAGTTTACTAGAAATATTCACATAGAGCACTTCATATAATCCTTACAGATAGATATTATCAAGTAGGTACCTTATTATCCTCATTTTGCAAATGATGAAACTGAGACTCAGAGGGTTTAAGTGACCTGCTTAAATAATGCAGCTAGTTAGTGGTAGAAGTGTGATTAAAACCTACATGTTATAATAGAACGAGCTCGTTTTATGACTTGACTTTGCCCATTATTGGCCGCGTGGAATTAAATAAATCTTGTCCTCTCGTTGATACTTAGTTTCCTCATCTGTAAAGTAAAAGGTTCAGGCTAGAAGGTCTTTACTATAATCCAATTGATATACTGGAGGTCCAAACGTACCCTGACGAAAACTATTGAATGGTTTAAAAAAATAAAAGCTGCTTCCCTAAATTAAATAACATTAAACATCTCCCACAGATTGGGTTCCATTTGATTGTAGCACAAGTGTCCATAGTAGTCCATGCAACTCTAAGACATTTTATTCATCGTATACTGCTATTTTGCAGATACAAGACTTTGTGTAACTTTCATTGCAAAATGAAATATCTCCCACAAGCATACATACATATATGCACGAAGTTACGAGCCTGTGCATTCCAGATGAAAATACCAGTTGTGTAGCTGTCTTAGTCAGCTCGGGCTGCCGTAACTGATTACCATAGACTTAGTGTCTTAAACAAGAGGAATTTATTTCTCACAAGTTCTGGAGGCTGGCAATTCCAAGATCGCCGTGTCAGAAAATCTGGTTCCTACTGAGGGCTCTTTTCCTGGTTTGCAGACTGCTGTCTTCTCCCTGTGTCCTCAAGTGGCTGGGAGAGAGGGAAAGTGAGCTCTCGTCTCTCTTCCTGTTGCTATAAGGACACTAATCCCCTCATGAGGGCCTGGCACTCAAGACCTCATCCAAAGCTATTACTTCCCAAAGGCCCCACCTCTAACCCACCTTCACACTGGGGTTCGAACTTTAACATAGGAATTTGGGGGGGACACAGACATTCAGTTCATAACGGTAGCTGAAGTTGGTGGGTACATAATGTGAGAGAGGGCCAAGATGTCTGCTGGTTGACATTGAAAAGCTTCTGGGATTGTACTTGTACAACTTGATACAATAGCAAAATCGTAGTCAAAAAACAAAAGCAGAAGTTTAGTGGTGAAGTGCCTCAGCTCTGAAGAAGTACAGATTAGATGGACTCTTTGACATTAAGATAATGGATTTGAAAGAGCCATTGTGACCACTCCTGTTGATGATAATGGAAGCCTCATTGACGTCTATTGCGATTGTAATAGTGTATGGGAGCGCAGCTTAATGAACGTATTGAAACAGCACATCTTTAATGTCCCTGTGCTTTTGATCTTACTTTCTCTCTTTGTCTCTACACTATACCATTTACAATTTTTAATGAGCCAAACAACTAGCCAGCAACATAAAATGTTAACACCATGAAATGCATACTTAAAATGTAAGAGGTGGTTTAATAGAACTTTTCCCTCGTCTCTCTTTCTTAAAGCATCTGTATACGGTCTTCAAAGCTTTTAAGCCCTTTTTAATGCATCTTTTGCCATACTCACCCAGGATGACAAATTACATCTTGACACGAATTCCCTCTCAATGTGTTCTTAAAATTTCTCCGACAGCGTTCTTTTCTTTTGCATAATTAGCTCTAACTGAATATTTGTTGACAAAAAGAGATGATTTGGAACTTATGTTTGTATTAGTTAGGATGCAATAAGTGAAGGAGAATATATTGGTGCATTTGACAATTTCTCTTCCTTCTTTCCTCATACACTTGGCTGTGCAAAAACCTCACACTGCAATTCATCATTTCAAGTAACAGATAAGATATTGTGTAAGATATTGTGCTAGGTGCTGGGAAGAGAAAGAAAAAGAAACAAGCACTTGATTGTAAGCTGCCTGAAAGCCCTGGGTCTAGTGTAGCACTCTATACACATAGGATGCTTTAAAAATATCTGTTGGGGGCACCTGGGTGGTTCAGTCAGTTGAGCATCCAAACTTCAGCCCAGGTCATGATCTCACGGTTCATGAGTTCGAGCCCCATATCTGGCTTGCTGCTGTCAGCACAGAGCCCGCCTAGGATCTTCTGCCCCCCACCCCCCACTGCCCCTTTCCCGCTTGTGTTCTCTCTCTCAAAAATAATTAAATCTTTAACAATATCTGTTGAAATGGATTCAGTTGAGGTAATTATCGTAGAAAGATCATTGGCTTACAGGTAGGATAGGAAACATGGACCTCAGTTTCTCCATGTATGAAATGATTAAGTAGAAATAGATTATCCTTCATGTTTATCTGTCAGGGAAGCAAAGTCGTGAGGGAGGTAAAGGTTTTGCTTTTCTGTTAATTATAAAACAAAGCCTTTTTCCTCCAACAGCATTCAAGGACATCGGGAGTAAGGTGAGCATGATGTCCTATCTCGTATGATCTTGCTTCTGATTCTTTGCCCGTTTTTAAGAATGTGGCCGTGACCATTTGCTCAACAAGAAATTTATAAAAATTTATAAAATTTATAAAGAAATTTATAAAATTTATAAAATCAATATGTCCTGTCACAGAATCTTCAGGCTACACTGAAATCCGTATTATTCCATGATTCTAGTTACATCACAGCACAGCACAGTAATCACAGGTTAAATAAAAGCTCTGTAGTTATGAGCTCAAATCTAATTCCCAATCTTTTAGAGCAAGACATACCTATAAGAATTATGACAGAAGCACTCTGGCGGAATAAAATTACACTAAAATATGAATGACTGATAGAGTTCTGTAAGTTTTTCAATTAAAAATACACAAGTAAATACCTAACTTGTAGAACACATAGTTCAGTTAATAGAAATAAGGAATCTCAAGTTGTTCAAAGTCTTTTTGGTGGATTTGGGTAACACATATATAGTTTATTGTAGGGTCATATTACTTTAATTCTTTCTGGGCCCAAAGACTGAACTCAAAGCCTACCTCCTCATAGGGAGCTTTTCTCACTGCTCCAGGCAAAGGAAGTTACCTTCTACTATAGTCATTTAGGACCTTGGTTGTATCTGTGTTATAGCACTCATCACATCCTGGTGAGTTTCTCAGGGTATTTCTGGCTCTGAATACAATACCTGGTACACAGTTAGAGCTAGCTAGATAAGGGTTTGATTGGTGCACAGCTACTTGTAGGCTTTCTACTAAGCCCTACATAATGAGTGAATCACAGCTGGTCTTAGGGCCAGAGGAGAGAAGAATGATCTATGAAATGATCCATCAGCAAGTATGATGGTCAGGAAATAGTGGAATCAGGGTTGGTAGAGAGTGCACAAATTCTGATCTCTTCCTCTAACAAGAGCAGGCACGTGGCTAGAAACCCAGTGATGTGTAACTGGTTTTGACCAGTATTCCTCTGGGTAGATTGTATTGGACAAACAACCTTGAGTTTTCCAAGGCTAGATTTATGCAAAGGAATCAGCCTTGCTGTTAGAACTCATCGATCCGTTCATTTACTCTATGACTACTTTTGACTTGTTTACTAAAATATAAGTTGGACAAATATAATATTGAGTGGATGAAACGAGATTTGGCAAACCTGTAGCACAAAAGCCACCGGTCACCCATCTTACTAAGAATATTTAGAAGTTTACCTTTATCGAGTGCTTACGTAATAGATATTGGTAGCTAAAACCCCAACATCCATTATCCATTTGTTGCATAGAAGCTCACTCCAGTATGGGCTGCTGGGTTGGATGTGTGGATGTAAGGCCTGGAATTGCTGGAGCTATTTTGTTCCCATGAAGGAAGCCAGTTTTCGGAAAAATCTAGACTAGGTAGGAGAGCAGAGCGGCGATCATCGTAGAGAAATAGAACCACTGTTGGCATCATGAATCTGTGGTTCAAACTCTGAGTGAAACATACCCAACCTTTGGACCTTTCAGTTAATGAGCCAGTTTTCCTTACTCTTTAAGTATGCTTGATTTTTAGTTTTGCAGTGCTTTCTACTAGAGGACCTCTTATTCACCTAATTTGCTCTGTTCCGGGCCTTAGACTAAGCTTTCTAGAGTGGTTATCTCATTTAATTCTCACCAAAAACCCCATAAAGGGGACATGACAGACCTTGGGGCAGTCATTCCTGCTGAGCCCAGATATATTCTCAGAATCTTCATCAACGGAGAGGTCCACGCAGCTGTTACCAATCAACTAGAGGGGACACGGACAATGAAAGGAATCCCTTTCTTCACCGTAAACTCCTGCCAGGAAGCTTGGATCTAATGCAGCACTCTATACATAGAGGGTGCTTAATAAATACCTTTTGGAAGGTATTGAGTTGGGATAATTAATGTAGAAAGATCACCACAGGAGCACTTTCAGTGGCTTCCTCTTTCCAGTCCCTGAGGCCCCCCGGAGCCCATTGAAAAATAACTGCAGTATCTTCTCACAGGCATGAGGATTTCTCCTTGCTCTGTCTCTAATCATCTCCAAGCTCTTGCTCTCTCGAGGACTCCTCTGTATCTATTTTTTTTTTTTCACTGCTCTTCCTCTCTGTCTGGCTCCTTTAAATGGATTATTCATTTAGCCTGTCTATCTACAATCTGATACGGCTTCCATTTGCTCGTATTTTCCATCTCTGGACCAAACCATCCTTAACTCTGTATAAATGAACATCTTAGTAAACTCCTTATTTGGCCCTATTGTCAGCTTTATATTGAAAAGTGTCCTGTACTAGTGGGAAATGAGGCAGACAACCGCCCCAGGAAGACATTTTACAACACGTCAAGTTCAGGATTTGCCAGACTGCTTTATTACCATAAAGATAAAAATTATGCTTTATGCTTTGACACTGCTTTTTTTGCCCATCGCTAAACCCAGCTGAGTTTCCAATGCCATAATCTCATCAGAGAAGTTCACATCGCACCTTTCTGGAAGAAAAACATGCCCCTTCAAGTTTCCCGGGAGTTACATTAAGGTTTGAAACAGTCACAGTTGATATAGTAGCAATTGTTTCTTGTCACTAGCTGGAATGAGAACAGCATCTTATATGGTAAAAGATATTACACTTTTCATTGTTGTTATCTAGGGCAATATGTTAGCATCCACTTGGGTGTTTCCTGTTACAGCCAACTTATGGACAGTGAGTCTGTGACAGGGAAAAAAAAAGACATCAAAAAAAAAAAAAAAAGGAATATAGAAAAGACTTAACTGTGACTTCAAATTGCTTGTTGAAATGAAATGGTACATGATTGTGGAAGAAAGCCACCACCTGTGCCTCCTTCCAGTAGGTGTAATCACCCCTACCGATCCATGGCAGGACTAAGCAATATTTGTATTTTATATCAACCAAAGAGTTCTTCTTGGTCATATAAATTTTGACAAATAATAAAAAAGAAAGACATCTATTCTTTGTCAACATTACATTAAGAAACGTTGAATTAGGTTTAATTTCCTGGACAGGTCTCTGTGACAATGTCTATGTGCTGTGTAAGAGACTCGATGCGGAAACCTTTATGACAATAATATTTGGGAAAATCGATGATAATGATTCATGTAACACCATTACTGGTGACACTATTACTACAAACAGCGTTTGTCATACTCATAAGCTTCCCTGAACCTGATCATCCTTTCCATGTTTGGGAAACCCACATATCATCAGGGAGAGCTCACTTCTCATTCATTACTTTAATCGGCACAAAAATTTCAGAACATCTGGTCTGGGGTGAGTCCTGGGATTTGGGATAATCAAATAAACAAGCAAATAAAACTCCCCAGCTAGGTGGAGAACCTCTAGGCTGGCCTAAGGGTCCTCTGCACATGACTTTCTACCTAAGATCCTCATTATAATGTCGTGGCATAGCTCTTTACGTAGCTTCACTTCTTGAAGAATTCGATTGCCTAAACCCTCCAGGAAATTTAATATTATTGCTTTCAATTTTCCTTGGTGGTGTTAACATGTGTAATTTTAAACCTATTGTTGACTGCCTTCTAGAGTCTACTTGGTCCTTGGTAATGCTTTGTCTTCTTAGGATTCCATAATTGTATCTTTCTACTTACTGCTTTTTAATAAGAAACAATATCCATCAGTACAAGAGAAGCTAGATGCCTCCCCCACTGACTCAAAAGGGACTCACCTAATATCACAAAAGTTCCCTCTTCTGAAACCAACCTGTCCCTAGGATTCACGGGGATGCCTTTGGGTTGATAGTGCCACAATGCAAAGCTAAATCCTAGAAAGAAAGATGAGTTTAGGTGATTATCTTAGTTAGGCCTGAAGTATGTGCCAGGCAGGTTTCAAGAAGACTCCTTGAATTCTTGTGCCAAATATATACACAAAAATGGACTTGTGGTGATTATCATTGCCCTCGCTGTGCATTTTCCTTATCCTCTCTTTTGATCAGAGTTAAAACCTTATAGGTGAGGCCCTCATTCTTTCCTACTTGAGCTCCTACTAGAATTGTCAATTATTTGATCCATATTTCATTCTTGGGTACAATGTTGGCCCAAAAGTGGATACTGGACTCATGGAGAGCTCCTAAGTATCTTCCCCAAAGTGCAGAAATTGGAAGAAAGAAATTTTCCACTAGATTAACTAAGGAGAGTGTGAGACTAGAGATATCTGTAACCATCTTACCCATCACACGTAGAGCACATCTACGTAGAATACAGCTAAGCAAAACAAAGAGATGGCGAGACAGAACGATTTGAGCCTCTAGACTCAGCATCTCAATTTGTACTTCTCAGTTTATGAGCCAGTAAATCCCCATTTTTTGTTTAAGCTAGTTCATTTTGAGTTGGGTTTCTATCACTTGTACCAGAAAGAGCCTCATGAATTCAGCCACATTCTAAGGAAATTGGCTGGTAGAAGTGGATTTCATCTTGTGTTTGGAGGAAAATTAACATGATTTCTGGATACACCTAATTGGAGCAGTGTCCAAGTTGAAGGCAAACAGAGCTGAAAATAACCAAGGCTGGACAAGAGATAGGACAGTTTCTTCCCGGGTGGCTGATACGGTCTTTCCAATAAGAGCACTCCATTTGGGAAGGTCACAAAATAACTGATTCGAGGGGGGCCTGAGTGGCTAAGTCAGCTAAGCATCTGATTCTTGATTTCAGCTCAGGTCATGATCTCACGGCCATAAGATGGAGCCCCACATCAGGCTCCAGGCAGAGCACGGAGCCTGCTTGGGATTCTCTTTCTCTTCCTCTCTCTGCCCCTCTCCTACTGGTGCGCATGTTCTCTCTCTCTCTCTGTCTCTCTCAATAAATGCATAAACTTAAAAAAATAACTGATTCGAGACACTTGGGAATTATCAGTTTGAAACATGAAATCTCCATTTTTAGGTTAAAAATTGTCAAATATTATCAATTTAGTTTGATTAAACCTAATGTAATTATTAGATACATAGATGTTTCACTTGCGATAAGCTGCAGTCATTATCCTGAGCAAGCTAGGCCACAATTTTTGTTCTTTATGAAGCTCCTGTTGAAGCGTTAGAAGCACTGAAACCAGGGGTGCCTGGGTGGCTCAGTCAGTTGAGCGCCCGACTTCGGCTTAGGTCATGATCTCACGCTTCATGGGTTTGAGCCCCGCATCTGGCTCTGTGCGGACAGCTCAGAGCCTGGAGCCTGCTTCGGATTCTGTGTCTCGTTCTCTCTCTGCCCCTCACCCATTTGTGCTCTGTCTCTCAAAAATAAGTAAAAATGTAGAAGCACTGAAACCCAAGGTTGACCGTATGGGTCTTTATGTTCATGTCCAATCTATCTTAGAACAAAATCTATACATTCTCGTAAACCCTAATGATTCTGACAAACACAAGAAATTGTTAAACTTTTGACCAGTACTCTCAGCCTAGGTCTTAGTAATTAACCTCTACTACTACTAGAATCTTGGCTGAGAGTATTCTCATTTCATTTGTTAGTTCACAAATATTTATTAACAAAATGCAGTGGAAACAAAGCAAAAATGACCTATTGGGACCGCATCAAGATAAAAAGCTTCTGCACAGGGAAGGAAAAAATCAATAAAACTAAATGGCAGCGGACAGAACGGGAGAAGATATTTGCAAATGACATATTGGATAAAAAGTTAGTACCCAAAATCTATAATGAACTTATCAAGCTCAACACCCAAAAAACAAATAATCCAGTGAAAAAATGGGTGGAAGGCATAGACGCTTTTGCAAAGACATCCAAATGGCTAACAGACACATGAAAAGATGCTCAACATCACTCGTCATCAGGGAAATGCAAATCAAAACCACAGTGAGATACCATCTCACCCCTGTCAGAATGGCTAAAATGAACAACTCAGGAAACAACAGATGTTGGCGAGGATGTGGAGGAAAGTGAACCCTCTTGCACTGTTGGTGGGAATGCCAACTGGTACAGCCACTCTGGAAAACAGTATGGAGGTTCGTCAAAAAATTAAAGATAGAACTACCCTACGACCCGGCAATTGCACTGCTAGGTATTTATCTAAAGGAAACAAAAATGCTGATTCGAAGGGGCACATGCACCCAAATGTCCATCAACTGACAAATGGATAAAGAAGGGGTGGTGTGTATATATGTATATATATATATATATATATATATATATATATATATATATATATATATAGTGGAATATTAGTTGGTGATCAAAAAGAATGAAATCTTGCCATTTGCAACAACGTGGGTGGAGCTAGAGTGTATTGTGGTAAGAAAAATAAGTCAGAGAAAGACAGATATCATATGATTTCACTCATATGTGGAATTTAAGAAACAAAACAGATGAACATAGGGGAAGGGAAGGAAACATAAGGTAAAAAGAGAGAGGGAGGCAAACCATAAGAGGCTCTGAAATACAGAGAACAAACTGAGGGTTACTGGAGGGGAGGTTCTTGGAGGGATGGGCTAAATGAGTGATGGGTATTGAGTAGGGCACTTGTTGGGATGAGCACTGGGTGTTCTATGGAAGTGATGAAACACTAAATTCTGCTCCTGAAACCAATACTACACTACATGTTGACTAACTTGAGTTTAAACTTTAAAAATGAAATGGTCATTTGTGTTGGATTTATATCATTCCATCAAACACAAAATCTGTGCCTTCCTGGAACTTACATTCTGGTGAGAAGAACGAGATAAAAACAAAAACTAAATTTATTGGGTTTCCTGGGTGGCTCAGTCGGTGAAGCATCCGACTTCGGCTCAGGTCATGATCTCACGGTGTGTGGGTTCGAGCCCCGTGTTGGGCTCCGTGCTGACAGCTCGGAGCCTGGAGCCTGCTGCTGATTCTGTGGGACCCTATCTCTCTGCTCTTCCCCTGTTCACGTTCTGTCTTTCTCTCTTTCGAAAATAAACATTAAAAACATTGTTTTAATTTATATATTAGAGGTTCATAAGTACTATGGAAAATAATAATGCAGGAAAATGGGTAGGGAATGTGGAACAATTTACAATTTTATTTTGGATGTGTGGTGGGATGGTTGGGAAAATTTTCACTGAGAATATTCCATTTAGGTAAAGAACTGATGGGCGTAAAGGAGCAAGCCGTGTAGACATCTGAGGGCAGAGTGTTCTGACAGAAGAAACAACAAGCTTAAAGTCTCTGAGGTACGTGTATGATGAGTGCTTTGAAAGAATAGGAAAGAGGCCAGCATGACTGGAACAGAGAGAGAAAAACAGTAGGGAAGAATGGAGGTCAGAGAGGACACAGGAAGCCACATCTGGGGCTTGCAGCCATTACAAGGCTTTAGTGTTCACTTTGAGTGACATGGGAGCCCTCAGAGCATCTTGAGCAGCAGAGGAATGGCATGATCTGGCTTCTATTTTGACCGAATCACTTTGGCTAACGTGTTGAGAACTGACTGAAAGGAGACAAGGTTGGAAGCGATTATGGGCCTATAGCAGCAGTCCAGGTTAGAGATGACGGCGACTCGGACTAGGGTCATAACAGTGGAGGTGCGGGGCGCCCGGGTGGCTCCGTCGGTTGAGCGTCCGACTTCGGCTCAGGTCATGATCTCACAGCTCGTGAGTTCGAGCCCCGCGTCGGGCCCTGTGCTGACAGCTCGGAGCCTGGAGCCTGCTGCGGATTCTGTGTCTCCCTCTCTCTCTGCCCCTAACCCACTCGCATCTTATCTCTGTCTCTCTCAAAGATAAATAAACATTAAAATAATTTTTAAAAAATAACAGTGGAGGTGGTGAGAAATGATGGGAATTCTGGCTGTAATTTGAATATGGAGCCATACGCCAATGGTCCCCATTAGTCTATATCTGACCAGTTCTTCCCTAATACTCAGTTGGGAACACTATTCCACCTGTGAAATCTGCCCGGGTGACATTCTTACTATGAAAAAAAACACCTTAATAATCTTGCCCTTTTATAATTTTCTTCCAATTTTCTTCTCAGTTAACGGCATTGATTTTCTGGTTGGCATCATTAAATATCAATTCCCGGGGCCTATGCTCCATCATCGGAGTAAAGAGACTAGAAAACCATTTACTACACAGTGGTCAAACATACTTGATCCTTTATGATAAAATATTTTCCTGGCGTTGCCCTCTGAGTTCTCACTCAGCTAATGAGTGAGCTAATTCAGCTCATTACAGTCTCTATTTTTAAAGGCAGATGATGAAGGCATTTGATGTTTTTCCACATCGCTTTTTTAAATTTAGCAGGTGTAGGGACAAGGGGTCAGAATGATCAGAAGTACTGAGTGAGGGGTTGAAGGGGGATATTCAAAGGCATGTTCTTCCGAACTACGCCTGCTGACTTGGTTATCGTTGAACTACTTTATGTGTTAATGTTTCCACAATCTTATACTCCATTTAAAACCGTGTTGTGTTTTCAAAGGCATTTTGTCCGCACACTACAACCTCCAGGGTGTGTGTTTGCCTGCTAATAAACTCACACCCAAGGCGTGTATGTATTGGCACACAAGCCCATACCCTGGGGTGTGTTATTGCTTGCATAATTAGCCATCAATTATCACCAGTTACATTTGCACCTGTTCCATTTGCAGATCTTTGGAATTTCAAGCCTGCCCAATTAGCATGTTCTGAACTTTCTCACAAGCGGGATAATAGTCCCTTCTTGGAGGAACCTCTCCTTAAGGAGGATCTCCACAACACCCATCTGAAAAGGCAGTGTTTTAGTCAACCACTTCAGAGATGTCGTGAAACAACAAAGTTATTTATTCGCAGTCATGGGTGTTTAGAGCTTGAAAGGCCTCTCAAGATCATTTCATTTTCCTGATGAATATAATAAGCCCTGAAAAGCGCAAGTGACTTTTCCAGCGTCACGCGCCGTAGTCGTGGCAGAGCCAGTGCCAGAGTTCAAGTCTCCCTGGCTGAAGTCGGCTTCCACTCTGGCGTGTAGTTAAAATTCACCTGTTCCTTTGCGACCACATTCAAGACCAGACGTGCTGCGCTTCTCCAAAGTTACGGGATTGAACGGCACATTTGAAAGCATCACTTTCCCATTTCAGCTATACCGACTGCTGATTACAGTAAGCTTGGATTACATGTGTTCTCAGATGAATGCTTTGTCTCTACTTATTTTGAAAGCTTCGCCGGGCATATCTCTGTGACAGTCCTACAATTAGTAACACAGGGCCTTGTCTTGGGTCTTTTAACTCAAGGCGGACTTCGATGCCTTTCACTTCGGTCTGTGACTGGATGCAGTTTATAAAGACCAGTTGTATATGAGGCTTCTAAGCCTACTTTGCCAGCTAACAGTCTTCCAAGTTGCACTGGTAGTTAGGGTGACCTTGATTGCCCCAAAGCCGCAGGTGTTAACATAATTCTAGTGTAAATTACACTGGAAGAGAAAGTGAAGGATAAATTGTGCTCCTGACCTTTCTATTTTACTGCTTATAAAAATGAGGCTTCTGGATCTTTAAATTATAGATTTTGGTCCCCATTCAACTGTACGAGTCCTTAATAGCTACCTAGTTTGGCTTTTTCATAGACATAATTTGAAGTAGTCCACCCTCCAAAGGGTAAATCCGTGTGCTTGGGGAAAAGCTATGATTGGTGGCACAGTTAGCAATTTAACAGATGTCCTGCCACATAACTTTTCCTGTCTGAACTTCAGTTATAGTTATTACATTTGGTTCCAGTGGTTACGTTATCCAGGAATTTTTCCATTTACAAAACTTTTTTCTTTTTCCTCCCAGCATAGTATGTACAAGGATCCACTCAATGAGGCTTAACTTGACAGTTAAAATCTTCATAGTTGGTGGGTTAAAGTGATGCCATAGTGACTAGAAAATCATGCTAAAGAGTCAAGAAACTCTCCTTCTGTCCAAATCAACCACTTCTGATCTGGTTTCCTGAATCAAAGAGGACTATTGAGAATATGACTTTTGGAATGAAAGTAATCTATCACTTATGCAAGGCGTGACCTTGGACCCCTATGTAATCCTTTTAAGCTTTAGTGTATTCATCTGTAAAATGGGAAATTTTGCCTGGGTTGCAAAGTTTATTGCGAGGATTATGTGATTTATAGACATACCTCCACACTTAAGAATTACTCTTATTACAATCAGGAGCTGAAGAGGATGCACAGGACTGGATTCTGAGGGTGCTAGGTGAGATAAGTAGAACCTAAAGTTAGATAATAGAGAGTTGGTCAAATTCAGGGTACTCTTCCATCTTGTAAGGTTTTAACATCCATATAAGAATTTGGGGCTAATGTGAGGAAGCGTTGTTGGGAAGGCTCCCAGAAAACAAACAACAACAAAAAAGTTGCTCTGTAAGAAGCGAACTTGAAATTCCAGAATTGCCATGGTAGACACGGAAGGAGGGCTTAAAAGGCTCATAGAAGTAGACATTCTAGATATACTACCTTGCCTTTCTTGTGCAAGGCAGGAAAACATATCCAATGACTGTGTCCCACTGGGAACGTGGGAGTAGATCACTTACCAAAGCGATAAGGAAAGCATCAGGGAAAGGGGTAGCAGCATCACTGTGAAGTTTAGTGGGGGCCAAAGCTAATGATAGGAGTTGCCGTTACAAAAACAGGCTCATTGATAGCAAAAGGAAGATAGGATCCAGAAAAAAATAGAGGTCATGTGATGGTGCTTCACATCAGAAGCAAGATGGATGCAGTGCTCATAATAAGTCTCCACATCACAGTGGCAAGCCCAGGATCCTGCTCTGCAGAAGGTTATGGAGATGGCTACTCAAGTAGAACATCTTTAGAGGCAGACTTGACGGCCACCGAAACAGGTGTCAATCTTCAATCAAGAACGTAAACTGAAAACTAGTCAAGGATGGATATTCATGAATCTAAGGGTATTCTTCCCTATCAAAAGGCATTATCTCTATTTTCAGACCTCTAGAACCCAAGGACTATAGAGGCCAGATCCCCAAAGTAAGGACTCTGCGGTGTCAGGGCAAGTATTCATGGAAACAATTATTCCTTTACTTCCACAAAGGGAATAACTCATCTGAGGATAAAATATTTAACATTGAAAAGGAGAGTATGGAAATGTTATCAGAAAATATGGAGACTATATTTCTTTATTTCAGCAATGAAATGTAATATATATATGTATAAGTACATATATATATGTATAAGTACATATATATATATTACATTTCATTTCATTTCGTATATACATATATATATTTAAGTAGGCTTCACACCCAAAGTGGAGCCCAACGTGGGACTTGAACTCACAACCCAGAGATCAAGACCTTAAGCTGAGATTAAGAGTTGGACGCTTAACTGACTGAGCCATCCAGGCGCCCCAAAGTATGATATATTTTAATGAAGTCAAAGCACCACATGAAATGAAAACCAGCATAATTACGTACCTATAAAATAATGGTACATGCTTCCTATTATCTATATCTGTCACTCTTGCTCTCGTGCACCCGCCTCTTTTTCTCCCCCTCCCTCTGTTATTTGACAACAGGATCATATAGTTTTTCTCCCTTGAAACTCATTTGATGTCAACAGCAGTTGAAAACTTCAGTACACCCTAAAATAAATTCAGATTACCACGTATACACAAATACATGTGCAGATACTCAAAATGCACACACGACATTATTTATACACAGTTACTCAAATATAGTTGAAGCATTGTAAGAAACATTTAAGATAAATTTAAAAATATCAATTAAAACACATCTCATGGAACAAAAGGTATAATTGATCAATAGGAAGGGTGACATGTTTATGACGATTATTTTTTGGGATCAATTTAATCACTTTATATGAATGGCAAATTGTTGAGAATATCCTAGTGTTGTTGGATGCTGAAGCTTTTGTAGGCACGCCTCAGAAGGCAAATCCGTGATGATCAATGGCATTAAATTTTCTATGTCAACATTATATACAGTCTACTCTACACATGACAAAAATATCATTAAGTGAAATTAAAAAAGACTGAAAGAAAATATTTCCAACACATGTATAAGGTAACAGTTAACATTTATCATGCATAAATTTTACGTAAAAATCAATAAAGAAAATATAAATATTAAATAGAAAAAATGGCAAGAAAAGATGGCCAGTCTCACTGGTAATCCAAGAAGAAAAAACTAAACAACAAACAAATATAGTGAAATGCCATTTTTCACCTATCAGACTGACAATTATTTAAAAACTCAGTAATGTTCGTCTTGACCAAAGTGAGGAGAACGGGGTTCTCTTTTTAAATGATGGTATGTTATTACTGACACTTTGGGAGACAATTAAAACATATGCTTCCTACTTCTCAAATCCTAGCCTGGAAACACACTGTATACATTGTGTATTATACAGTAGACAGAGATCTAGATGGAGATGGAGATATAGATAGATGTTTATTATTACATTGAGATAGTGAAATATTGGAAAAAATACAAATACCCATCAGTATGAGATAAATCATCTCGGTACAGCCACACTATGAAATACTGTAGTAGTTAAAATGTAAATTAAAATAAAACAAGTTAGGTATGTGATGAAATGGAAAGTTTTTTACAACATTGTCATTGACTCTAGCAAGTAGCATAATGCTCCATGTACGACAATGTAAACAAATACATACACAAAACGATATACATTTTGGCCGGTTTATGCATGTAAATGCACAGTACAATCATTACCCAGTTCAGGTACCCAACAAAATGAGCAGTTTTCAATAAGAGGTTTACTTAGAGCAACAGGCAAAGGTGTTTAGAGTATTATGATAAAGGAGGACATTTGTTTTTGTGAAATTTGTAGAATACTACAATATTTACAATTTACTTGTATAAATAAGAATTAATCTAAACTTAAGGAACAAAGCAATTCAGGTACTTTCTTTGCTTCATTGTTTTTAGGCAGGTCTAAGGGATGGAAATGATTCCATATCTAATGCTTGAAAGAATGCACCTCTTTTTTTTTTTTAGTTTTTTGTGCTTTTTTTTTTTTATTTTAGAGAGAGAGAAGGGAGAATGAGTGGGGGAGAGGGGCAGAGGGAGAGAGACAGAGAATCTCAAGCAGGCTCCATGCTCAGTGTGGAGCCCTATGCGGGGCTTGATCCCACAACCCTGGGATCATGACCTGAACCAAAGTCAAGAGTCGGTTGCTCAACTGACTGAGCCACCCAGGCACCCCAAGAATCCATGTCTTAAACCACATACTCAGAAGTATTGGGGGAATGTTTCTTCGTTGTTTTCTTTTCCAGTTTTTGCCATAGTTATTGGTTCTTTCCACTTTTAAACTTAGGAAAGGTTGGTAATTTTCTCAGAAAATAGTATTTTATTGAGGTTTTTGAATGCATTATCATAACACTTGTCACTACATCTAAATGTTTATGATAATACAGTTAAGAGTATGGGCTCTGTAGTCAGATGGGTTTGAATCACTGGCTCTCTGGGCCACCTGGGTGGCTCAGTCGGTTGAGCGTCCAAGTTGGGCCCAGGTCATAGTCTCCCAGTTCATGAGGGTTCATGCGTTCGAGCCCTGCGTCGGGCTCTGTGCTGAAATGCCAGCTCAGAGCCTGGAGCCCGCTTCAGATTCTTTGTCTCCCTCTCTCTCCCTCCCCTGTCATGTGCGCTCTCTCTCTCTCTCTCGCTCGCTCTCTCTCTCTCTCTCTCTCAAAAATAAATAAAAACACTTAAAAATTTTGAATCACTGGCTCTCTTACTGGTTGTGTGATCCTTGTAAAATCACGTAACCTTTCTGGTCTGTATTCTTCTCCTGTATAACATGAGCATAATATCACCAAGTTTAGAGTTATGATGTGAGCAGGAAATGATACCGTGTTTATAAAGTGGTTAGCGCACTACATTCTGCTGCTGCTTCTTTTGTACGTTCATTCTTTTTTTCTTGATTTTGTTCCTCAGATATCTATATATTAATGCTTTTGACAAATTATATTCAAGATGTGTTTATCAATTTATTGTCTCAGTTCCTTTCATCAAAATTCTTGAGTTGAATAATGAGCTAGTTTACCTTTATTCTTTCTTATTAATAATGCAAACATTTAGGGGCACCTTGGTGGCTCAGTCGGTGAAGCATCCAACTCTTGATTTCAGCTCAGGTCATGATGTCATGGTTTGTGGGACTGAGCCCTGCATCCAGCTCCATACTAACAGAGCGGAGCCTGCTTGGGATTCTCTCTCTCTCTGCCCCTCCCCTGCTCATGCTCGCTCTCTCTATCTTAAAAGTAAATAAATAAACTTCAAAAAATAATAATACAAACATTTATAGCTGTGACTCTTCCTCTGTCATGTTGGCCATATTCATTGAGCTTTGATGTATAGGATTTTATTATTTGATAAATAGTATTAAACTGCGTATTAGATATCTTTCTGTTTCCTCTTGACTCGCTTGTAGTTTGAGGAGGGTTTTCTTTTTAACTTTAAAAGTAAGTGGATTTAAATTTGATCTAACATTGATTTCTAACTTTCTTACAACTTGATCAAAGAATGTACATGAACTTCTTATTTTGTGGTTTTTAAAATATATTGACTGAGGTTATGTTTTGATCTTGGATGTGAATCCATTTTATTTACACAGACTTTGTTTTTTAGAGCAGTTTTATGTTCACCAGCAAAATGGAACAGAAATTAAAGAGATTTCCTTTTTTCTTTTCTATTTAAATCCACTTAGTTAATAAACAATGCAATACTAGTTTTAGTTGTAGAATTTATCTAGTCATCACTTCCATGAAACACCCAGTGCTTATCACAAGCGCCCTCCTTAATACCTGTCACCCATTTAACCCTTCCCCCCACCCACCACCCCTCCAGTACCCTCAGTTTGTTCTCTATAGTTGAGAATCTGTTGTCTGGTTTGCCTCTATTTTTTCCCCATGTTCATCTGCTTTGTTTCTTAAATTCCACATATGAGTGAAATCATAACGTATTTTTCTTTCTCTGACTTATTTCACTTAGCACAATACTCTCTAGCTCCATCCATATCATTGCAAATGCCAAGATTTTATTCTTTTTGATGACTGAATAATATTCCAGTGTGTGTGTGTGTGTGTGTGTGTGTGTGTGTGTGTATATATATATATATATATATATATATATATATATATATATACCATATCTTCTTTACCCATTTAATAGTTGATGGACATTTGGCCTCTTTCCATAAAAATAAAAGAAGGGGATTTCACTTATAACCCCTTCCACAGTCTCCCCCACTATCAGCGTCATGTACCAGGAGTGGTGCATTTGTCATAATCAATGAATCTATATTGACAAATCATCATTACCCATAGTTGATAGTTTATATTAGAATTCACTATTGTCAATGTGCATTCTATGAGTTTTGGTAAATGTATAGTGACATGAATCCATCATTATAGTATCATAAAGAATAGTTTTACTGCTCTAAAAATCATCTGTGCTCCTCCAAATCATACCTCCCTCCCCTATAACCCCAAGCAACAATGGATCCTTTCGTTGTCTACAGCGTTTTGCCTTTTCCAGAATCTCATATATGGAATCATACAGTATGTAGTCTTTGCGTATTGGCTTTTTTCACTTATTAATGTACGTTTAGGTTTCCTCCATATCTTTTCAAAGCTTGATCGTTCATTTCCTCTAGCACTGAATGATATTCCCTTGTCTGGATGTACCATAGTTTATTTATCCCTTTACCTACTGAAAGATATCTTGGTTGCTTCCAAGTTTTGACAGTTATGAATGAAGCTGCTATAAGCATTTGTGTGCAGGTTTTTGTGTAGACAGAAGTTTTCAACTCCTTTGAGTAAATACTGAGGAGCGTAATTGCTGGAACATATGGTAAGAATATGTTTAGTTTTGTAAGAAAGCGCCAAGTGCAAAATGGCTGTACCCTTTTGCATTTCCACTAGCGACGACGAGAGTTTCTGTGGTTCCACATTCTCACCAACATTCAGTGTCAGTATTTCGGATTTTGGCCATTCTAATAGGTGTGGAATGAAATATCATTGTTATTTTAATTTGCATTTCCCTGGTGGCATATGGTGTGGAACATCTTTTCACCTGCGTTTGCCATCTGTATGTCTTCTTTGATGAAGTACCTTTTAAGATCTTTGACCCATTTTCTAAACCAGGTTTTTAATTTTTTTTATTGTTGAAGTTTAAGAGTTCTTTGTATATTTTGGATACCAGTCCTTTATCATATGTGTCTTAAGCAAATATGTTCTCCCAGTTTGTAACTTGTCTTCTCATTCTCTTGATGTTGCATTTTGAAGAGCAGGAATGTTTAATTTCGATGAGTCCACCTTATCAATTATTTATTTTAGAGACTGGTCCTTTGGTGTTGTATATCCAGGTTATCCTAGGTTTTCTCTTAAGTTATCTTCCAGGAGTTTTATAGTTTTGTATTTCACATTTAGATCTGTGATTCATTATGAGTTGATTATTGTGAAGGGTGTAAGATCTGTGTCTAGATTAATTTTTTTGCATGCGGATGTCCTATTGTTCCAGCACCATTTTTCGAAAAGACTATCTTTGCTTCATTGCATCGCCTTTGTTCCTTTGACAAACGTCAGTTGACTCTATTTATGTGTGTCTATTTCCGGGCTCTCAGGTCTGTTCCATTGATACATTTGTCTATTCTTTCCCCAATTCCACACTGTCTTTATTGTTGTAGCTTTATAGTAAGCCTTGAAGTTGTTGGGTAGTGTCAGTCCTCCAAGTTTATTCTTCTTCGATATTGTGTTAGACTATTCTGTTTGTTTTTCTTCTCCATATAAATTTTAGAATTAGTTTGTCAATATCCAGAAAATAACTTTCTGGGAGTTTGATTAGGATTGCACCGAATCTATAGATCAAGTTGTTAAGAACTGACATTTTGGTATTATTGTCTCTAATAAATTTTTGAAGTATTTTGCTTCTAATCATGTATTAAATGATTTTCAGAAGCATAGCGAATCATTAAGATGAAACTCCATTTCTCTGTTTCTATATTGTTTTATCAGAGACCCAAAGTAGTTTTGTTTCTGTTTATTCCATGTGAAACAAGAACAAATCTATACAGATTCCATGCTTATCAACAAATAGAGTCTGTGGTGTATTCTCTTTCATGGCCCCACTCTCTTTCCATATGAATAGTGTTGCCAGATAATCTCAACAGAAATACTAAACTATAAAGTTTGTGGTCTCATGTGAAAGCATCAAATCAGCAGAACAATGAATCTCAAAATACTAGAGTAAGAACATTTGCATGGAAGTCACAATAGAGCATGTCTTTACTTGACAAAATATTTAGCTACCCTAATCAGACCCAAAATTTACACCCAGAGAACCGTACACTTGGGTTTTGGTGGAATACCCTTGGCATATTTGTAGCTAGAGGACAGATGGGTGTACATAGGAGTTGGCCCAATTTTCAGTGAATATTCTTCTAGTATGTCTCATTGGAATTGAGTTGAAATATTTACCTATCTCCACTATCTCTCTTGCTCTTGCTAAACCAAAGAAGCACATCAACCCAAAGGTCTCCAACATGTGATGAAACCAAAACTCTTCCTCTCTCTATCCCATCCCTTAGAAATTTATAGGTGGCTATTATCGCCCTCCAGAGGCAATAAATAGATACCACTCCCCTCAACCTCCTGCTCTATCTTGTGTGTGAATGATTGTATCTCACTGTGTGGGGAATAACCAAACATCCAAGGGGAAGGGCATAGTACTTTGACCACCTTCAAAAACAATATCCATGAACATTGTCTTTCAACCATGACAAAGTGTCTGAAATCTTACTTGCATTGAACTGGAAACGACTGGAAAATGGACAAAATATAGGAAACATTTGTTTTCAAATATCAAAAAGCATGCAGAGCATGACAGTGATACCTGAGAGAAGGAAAACAAGGAAGTGAAACTTATGAGCATCCAGTCTTTCTGCCCAGAGACACATTCTACCCTACTGTGCAGGAATGGGGGACCGATGCATAACACAGAGGTTCTGTTGAATTGAGACAGATATTAGAGTTAAAGGGGTCAATGTAGCTGAAATATGTAGGGCAGAGTCTTGGAAAGAGCAGTCTATATAGACAAAGAGTTCCAGAAGTCTGAAATGGATCCCCATGAGTATAGTGCTGAATATAAAGTTGCACATACATAGGATAAAACTTCTCAGGACTAGTCAATATAATGCCGGGATGCTATAAGGTGAACAATTCTTAGCTCACACAAGCCTGGAATCCATTCGAGTTTTGACCAGCCAGAATGGAGACACTTCACTGGACACCGGACATATTTAGTAGAAATCTCGGAAGAGTTGATCTTCAATAGCAAGGATACAATAGGCTTAGCGTAAAGGCAACTATAGAAGTTGTTCTAAAAGGCTTAAAAACAGTCCTCAAAGGGACCTTGCCAAGATATCTACCCAGGAGAAATGAGAATATATGTTTATATAAAGACTTACTCACAGATTTTATAGCCACTTTTTTTCAAAATTTCTATGTATTGAAAACAATAATTTTCATCAACAGATAAATGTTTTGATACGTTGATACAATTAATACTACTATACAAAGAAAATGGGTTACTGATACACACATAAGCACAGATGAATCTCAGAGACATTATGCCGAGCTTCAGAAGCCAGATACAAAGATCACTTACTGCATAATATCATTTATGTAGAGTTTAAAAACAGGCAAACCAAACTTGGTTGATAAATATCAGATCAATAATTGCCTCTGGGGGAGGTTGATATTAACTAGATGCAGGCATGAGGAAACTTTCTGGAGTTACAGAAATGTTCTAGATCTTGGTTGCGGGGATAGTTACGGAAGTGTATGTGCCTGTCAAAACTGATCTAACAGCATAGTTAAAATGGGTTCATTTCATTATGTGTAAGTAAATTATACCCCAATAAGATTGTTGTAAAAAAATAAACACAATAATATGTAGAGAGATGGTTATACAGGTTTCTGGTTGGTACAAACCCTGGACATCTCAGTCACAGAACAGCCGGCGGGGAGAAGGGCAAAGCATCTTTCTTGCAGGCTTTTCAGATTTCCTTTAGACAGGAATGCATAAGTTGTGTTAGTTTATTGTGATGTATAAGTTGTATTAGTTTATTGTGAGTCTTAACTCAGTGCTGTGGGTCTTGAAGTTAACTGAAAATTCTCTTAAATTGGGACAGTAGATTGTAGACTCTTTTTTTAATGGAGTTTTTTGTTTGTTTGGGGGTGGGTTGTTTTTAGTTGTTATGTGTATTTTAGGGAAAGGTCTAGTGGTGCATTACTAGTTAAACGCTGTCTTAGCCCAAGCGTGAGGTGCAGGATATTCATCTCCTCTGCCTTTCTACTACTACTAGGAAGACTTTCTCTAGGTTCTGATATTCTCCTCCCAAATTGACTCCTATATACTTACCCGTTCCTTTTTATTTTTATTTTATTTTTTTATTTATTTTTATTTTTTATTATTTTAAGCCTGTGTTACCCTATGTAATTTCTCCTCTACTCATCATCCTCTCTCAACTTGCCCTCCCACCTACCACCTAATAAATCCTACACTAAAGAGTATCCCTTAAGCAAATTTCTACTTTGGCTGATAGTGTCCATTAAGTCAACTACAGAATTTCCACAGTGGAAACACACTTATGAGGCCTCCATTAGTTGGATGGTAAAATTCGAAATAACCGGTAGAATGCTTGCTGATGGATAATGCACTGGGCTTCGGCGTCTTGGCTTTCCTATTGGCAAGAAGAGAATGATCTCCTTGGTCTCATAAAATTTTATGAGAATTATATGAGCTAAAGTATGTGATATGACCATAAATATGTGATATACTTTCAAATAATCAAATAAGCTGGGCCTCCCAAATTATGTATGTAGTATGTATGTATATATGTATAGAATATATAGACTCATATAGATTTGGAATATTTAACATGGTTTACAGGTAAAATGAGTCCTCACATGTATAGCTAAATATAGGTATTTGAAATGTGCATATAATAGCATTAGAAAATAAGCAAACTAATGGCTGTATCGTCTATCTCATTAAACGTCAAGGTCATGCATAGAAAAGTCCCACAGACCTATAATTTTTTTTGTTCTGTTGAAATGTTTCTAATGTATCATTTTATTTCATAGACGTGTGTATCAAGATCATGGAATTTGCAATACATTAATGAAGGTGTTAAGTTACCCCATACAAGCCACTTGGCATCTTAGCACCTAATTGATATCGATGTAACCTTGCTAAGAAATATAATCTAACAAGGAACATTGGATTCTTGTACCATTTACAATTTGGATAAGACATGAATATTTGACAGTAATTTTTATAATCGGCTGCAAGATTTTTGTTTGGGTTTAGCTGAGCTGAATATCTGGCCTAATCAGTAGACATTCTAGTTTGAAAACATCAAGTATTACTTAGACATTTGCTGCTATATCAGCTTAAGAGCCTTGTTGTTTTTTTAATATCACAGTATTCATGTCGATGATACGTGTAGATTTTGTAACCAAAAAAATAGAAGCTTCGTATAAATAAAACACACAAGAGATGCATTGAAAATTTCTTTTTGAAATCATAACTAAACAAGAGTCATTGCCTTTGTTAGATCTGACACGACTTCTTCATTAGAGAGCAACAAGTGTGCACATCTGTATATTTGCATACTAAAAATAGTTGTTCAAGAAACAAAAGGTTGCTTAGAATACATAACCTCTTACTCGTCTAAATTACATGTTTCCGAGTGTAGTATTATGATCTTGTTTTCAACTACATGTATGTGACTACCTAATTACAAAGCAGACAATTTAAACATAGTGTTTATTGCAAAGCATTGTATCTCAGAATAAAAACGCATTAGAAGCAGCTATCAGGAGGACGGGAGGCCGTGTTCCGAGTATTAGCATAGACATCAAGGTCTTTACTGTCCATCCTCAATAAGTTTTGTGGTGACCAGACTCCGTATAGTGTAGATTAAATGCAGCCGTTTACCTATGAAAATGCTGACCGCATGATCAATCCATGAAGAATCATGTCAGCTATTTTCATTGTACCTGAGGTTCATTATCACTGAAAATGTTGAGGGTCGGCAGAGAATGGGACCCGGGGAATGCTGTTGCACTGTCCACATCTGTATTTATTAGCTCTTGGTCAGCTTTGTCACGTAGGGGGTAAGGTTTAGTGGTGGTACTTGCTCGTGGGGAGAGGGCAAGGTCACCAGGAGAGAGTTGGGAAAGGTAACGAGGAGGGAGTTTAGAGGAGGTAAGTCTAGGTATAGGACCAGATGCCGAGAATCAGGGCCAAACTGCCCAGTGTATAAAGTCCAAAGGGATGAGATAATTTTGAGCTGGCTTTAGCACGTTTTGTGGTTTCAGTTCTTTCCCAGGAAGATCCTAGCTAGTGTCTAGGGAATGGAGGAGAGGAGGGAACAAGTGTGTCACACGCAGAATCCAGCCCTCTAGGAGGAGGTGACAAGAACTAAGGTGGACGTCAGGCTCTAGGGTTCAGAGTTGTCGAGTGGGAATTGTAGGACTTGGCAAAGAAACTGGAGGAAAACTCCAGCCATCATAGTGCACTGATAGGGTGGTCACACAGGTATACGGACACCTACCTACTAAATCAAGAGCAAACATGTAGCTTTCGGCCCCACTTGGTACTTTGTGGTGGCTCTTTTGATGTTGCTTCTCTCAGCAGGGTTGGCTCGGGGACTGTGCTGGGGGGTGGGGGGGCGGGCATCAGCGCCTCCCACTGTGAGGGGTTGGAGGAGACAGGTAAAGACAAAAGAGAACGGTGTCTCATAATGTGCGCCTGTGCAAACAGTGACGCATCTACTCCGGGAATAGATGATGACATCTCCCAGTTCTAGCCACCCCGCATTTCGCTTCAAAAGATGTGGAAAGAAAAGTTCAAATGGAGTGTTACACGGTATTTTGGGTTAGTTAATAAATATAACAACGGTGACCCGAGGTTAATTTTGAATGTAGAGATAGGTGTCAGAGTTTAGCTGACATTTAAGTACCGATGGCACTCAGTCCGTGCAACGTTTGAGATGTCCCTGCAGTTAAGATATTTCCTTTCAAATCAAGACGACGAGGCAATTCCCCACACATGTTAATGTAAGACAGCCGTACGTGCCACAGTAAATAATCTCGGGCATAATCAATTAGGTGGTGGTTAGTTATCTGTAATTTTATTTATTTTTAATGGTTAAATACATTGCTATAATTCTTCTGAGGCCACAGGATGAACACACCGGATTCCTAATTAGCCATCACACTGGTTAGTGCCACTTGGACAGAACGAACCCTGGAATCTGAATCCCGTTTTAAACAGCTTACGCAAATGTACTTTTTATTCTCAAGCTGTTTGCAATCACAATCGAATTTTTAAATGGGGTAATGCTTTTATTTACTAAAGTATGCATGCTTCTAGCATCCATTCCCCCCCTTTCACTTATTTATTCCACAACAAAGTGATACATTTTTAGTTCTTCTGAAATCCATATTGCTGGAAAACGTGTTGGTCCCCAGGGCTCACCTTTGGTGCTGCAGCCACAACTTTTGCCCTTATAGATGATATTCAACAAAAATTGATTTAAATGTCCTATCCAGGCCACAGTTACAGAAGCTAAGTGGACCTTATGCCTCTTTTTTTCCAATTGAATTTAAAAGAAAAGCAAAAGATATTTCCCCCCAGACACTCTCAGGCCTGTGATTCTAGCCTACTCTGGACTAATTCTAGTTCTACTGTCTAATTCCTCTCTCCCTTTCTGGATCACATCATTGAATTTCAGTTAAGTAGAGTGAAATCAGTGCAATCTATAGCCATTATTTGATTTGATTTGATTTGATTTCATCTTATTTTAATGTTTATTTATTTTTGAGAGAGAGAGAGAGAGAGAGAGAGAGAGAGAGAGAGAGAGAGCGGGGCCCGGGGGGGTGGGGGGCAGAGAGAGAGGGACACACAGAATGTGAAGCAGGCTCCAGGCTCTGAGCTGTCAGCACAGAGCCCGACGTGGGGCTCAAACTCACGAACGGTGAGATCATGACCTGAGGCCAAGTAGGACGCTCAACTGACTGAGCCACCCAGGCTCCCCTCTCGCCATAATTTTAAATTGAAGTATTGCCTTTGCACGTTTGCAAATTGTGAACAACAGATAAAAAACAAAAGAAGCCGCTTTGCTTTAGACCAGATAAACAAGTTCACTATTTTTTCCCTGTAAGTAAGGATGCTAAAAGATGGCGATAGAGATGAGAAGTGGAAGTCATATGCAAGAAAATGTTCCAGTCCAAGGGAAACTTAATTAGAATTATCCAGGAAGGAAGAGTTAGCATTTGTTGGAGACGATGAGTAGTGTTACTCTCGGTTGGCGAGATGGTAGGACCAAGTGCTCGAATGAGTAGTATTTTGCACTGGGTAGAGATCAAGCTTAGAGTGTGCCAGGTGATATTGCTTAAGAGCATGAGGACACAAAAACAGATGAAAGACTAAAGCCATAGGGAAAGCAAACATTTCCTGTCCCTGGGTAAGTGGACAGTGTCTCCTCTCCAGTGTTTCCAACGGTCTCGACTTGCGGTCTGGGAGACCTGGGAGGAATGTGTTGGCTAATTCTTTCAAATGGCTTTGAAGGAACCCAAATAGGTTGTGATGGTAGCTCGTTTGACTCAAAGGTGGATCTGGCTTTTCTAGCAAAAGCCGCGTCTATCCTGAATTGGAATGCGAAGATGCTTGGCAACCACTGAACTGAGGCATTCACCATCAATATAGGAAATCAAATGGTTTTGTTGTCCAATGATTTAATTTGAAAAAACAATTTATAGAGGTGAAACAAGCCACTGGGAGGAGCTCATTTTCTATTCTGGTTGCATTAAAATATATTGAACGTTCCGCTATAATGAATTAATAAAAGAATACAAATAAGGGCTACAGAATCAAATCAAGTGTATCAGCTTCCCACATCTACATTCATGCCAAAAATCAATCGACAAAATGAGCAAAAAGAATACATTTCTGCGGAAGTGGACACCCATTAAACGTTTTCTGTAAGCAGTGGAATACTTTGATTCATGTTCAGATAGCAATCCAGGTTATAATTTTTAATTCCTGTCGTGGTTATGACCGTCCCAAATTCCCCATCAACTTCAATTTTGCAAAGGGAGTGATCAGTATGCATGGCATTTCTCTCTTTTGCCTGGAATTACAGATGATGACTCCAACACCAGTGTTCTGGGCTTTATCTTGCAAATGGGACATTGACTAAAATATGAAGACCATTGAGGCCCTGGCACTCACATAATTTGCATTCTGGACACAGTAAGTTCTGCTTATATAAGGATGGCCTGATCAGTTCTCAAATGCAGCATTTTTGAAAATAATCACATTAGTTCACATTTTGGAAGAGAAGGAAGCAGTGTCCCAGAAGAAAGAATACAGAGATTACAAGGGTTCTAAACCTGCCTGTAACACTACCTTGCGGTGCTTGCTTTGGCCAAATCGCTTCCTGTCCGTTGACATGTTTCAACTGTTTCATTTGTAACGAAAGTGTATTCAACTACTTCATGATTCCCACATGGGGGCGGCAGGTGGAGGGTGGGGCAGGTAGGGACTATGCATCCAAAGGAGCATATCGGAAACTCCTGGATGATTTTTTTATTTTTCAAACTACGCATGCTCCTACCCCAACTCTCTTCTCAGATCTTTTGGTTATTAACAAGACATAATGTTAGCGATAATATGTTACCTATAATGCCAGTAACGAGGCCAAACTGGTTTCAAATCTCTGGACCAGATGATTTCTAAAATTTCTTGCAAGATTAATAGTTTATGGATTTATGAAGAGAATGATTGCTTACCTGTACTACGACTAACCATGTACACCCAAATGTTCTCTTGCTTCACAAAAGTGTATTCGGAGAATGAAATAATATTGATGTGTGAAACAGCACCGTGTTGTACCTGGTACATGGTGCGTCCTCCAAAAGTTTTCCTTATACATAATGTGTTCAATGATGGGAGATGTAAAGACAGGAGGAGGATGAACAACAGCTTCTCAAGAGGGACCATTGATTCATGCTGCCATTTAGCAGTTTTCACTGCACAGCTCTTACTTAGACGGGAGATATGACTATCCTCAGGTACTGTGATATGCAGGCAAATAGCCAGATTATTGCATTTAAGATGATATTCCTCTTTTGTTTAATGAACATCTTTCCCAAACATGAGTCCTACCTCATTCGTTATACAGGAAATACCCCCACCATTACCTAGGGAGTCGTTTTTTTCTCTTTATGACACACAGCACTATTATGCATGTTTTTTGCATATTAGAAGGACAACTGATCAGGTGAAATTCTTTTAAATTGTGTGGCTTTATTTACATGCTCTAAGCATAGAGTCTACACACATTTGTTACACAGAAGCACATGTGTTTGGCATAAGTGAATATCGATTTTTATAAATAGATACATACATTGGGAGAACTTTTAAGATGTCACGCATGCATTTGTTGTATAATAGTATCTATCTAAATATAATACATACATATTATTTGTTAGGCTCAAGTCTGAATGGACAGGACCAAGACCTAGAGAAAGAAAAGAATTAAGAATGTATGTGATAATACATACATATTATTTATTTAAGCTCAAGTCTGAATGGACAGGACCAAGAACTACAGAAAAAAAAAGAATTAAGAGCATATGTGAGATTTCATTCTTTTTCATCACTGAATACTATTCCATTGTATGTGTGTATGTGTGTGTGTGTGTATGATATATATGTGATATATACATATATATGATATATATGTGATATATACATATATATGATATATATGTGATATATACATATACATGATATATATGTGATATATACATATACATGAGATATATGTGATATATACATATACATGAGATATATGTGATATATACATATACATGAGATATATGTGATATACATATACATGAGATATATGTGATATATACATATATATGAGATATATATATATATATTTGTGTATATACATATATATATATATATATATATATATATATATATATATCTCACATCTTCTTTATCCATTCATCAGTTGATGGACATTTGGGCTGTTGTGATGCAACTAGAATATATTTTGCTAAGTGAAATAAGTCAGTCAGAGAAAGACAAATATATGTATGTGGAATTTAAGAAACACAACAGATGAACATAGAGGAAGGGAAGGAAAAAGAAGATAAAAACAGAGAGGGTGGCAAACCATAAGAGACTCTTACATACAGAGAACTAAATGAGGGTTGCTGGAGGGGAGGTGGGGGGAATGGGTTAAATGGGTAATGGGCATTAAGGAGGGTCTTTGTTCAGATGAGCACTGGGTATTATATGTAAGTGATGAATCACTGGGTTCTACTCCTGAAGCCAAGACTACACTGTTTGTTAGCTAACTTGAATTTAAACTTAAAACAAAGGGGCTCCTGGGTGGCTCGGTCGGTTAAGTGTCCAACTTCAGTTCAGGTCATGATCTCGTGGTTTGTGGGCTTGAGCCCCGCATTGGGCTCTGTGCTGACAGCTCAGAGCCTAGAGCCTGCTTCAGATTCTGTGTCTCCCTCTCTCTGCTCCTCTTCCGCTCATGCTCTCTCTTTCTCTCTCTCTCTCTCTTAAATATAAACATTTCAAAAAAAAAAGTGTACATGAGAGAAAGAGAAATGAAAGTAAAAAAATATGAGTGCCCCCAAATTAACCCAAAGAAATTATATGTGATTCTGAAGTGGAACTTAAATGAGGTATAATGAGAAATTGTCATTGCTTTAGTATAAAAAATGAACACTTTAATGGAATTCTGTAACAACTAGCTGTGTTTGTTTTGGTGAGCACTGTACTATGTGCTTTACCTTTTAGTCCTTATATAGTCCATGTTCTGATTATTGTTGTTGCACAACAAATGGCCCCACATGTGGAGTAAAACAAAACTCTTTTTACTACGCTCGTGATTTAACTGGTCAGAAATTCAAGAAGGGCTTCGTTATCTAGTTCTTTGGATTTCTCATGCCACAGCAGCCAGATGTCAGCTGGGGCTTCGGTCATTTGAAGGTTCAGTGAGACTGAACATTCTAAATGGTCTGCCCACGTGGCTGGCAGTACATGCTGGCTACTGCATCCAGTCGATGTAGGCTGAAATCCCAGCTCCAACGGTCCACCAGCTCAACGTAGAAGTCACAGGGCAGTTGAACTTCACACATGGCGGCTACCTTCCTCCAATCAAGGGTTCCAAGAGAACCTGGTAGAAAGTTCAGGGCCATTTCTGTTTCAGAACTGGAAGTCACATAACATTATTCAGTTGTCCCCTAATGCTCAAAACAGTCACAAGTCCAATCGGATTGGAGGGGATGGGGCAGAAAACAGTCATAAGTCCAATTGGATTGGAGGGGACAGGACAAAGTCCTCCTATTGATAGTAGGACTCTTTGGTCACCTGGGTTGCTCAGTTGGTTAAGTGGCCGACTTTGGTTTAGGTCATGATCTCACGGTTCATGGATTTGAGCTTCATGTTGGGCCTTGTGTTGACAGTGCTGAGCCTGCTTCAGATTCTCTGTCTCCCTCTCTCTCTGCCCCTCCCCCACTTATGCTTGCTCTCTCTCTCTCCCTCTCTCTCTCTCTCTCTCTCTCAAAAATAAACATTAAAAAAAGGTTCGATAGTAGGAATCTTCATGTCACATTATAGAAGAGCATGCAGAATGGGGGATGTTATGGTGGCCATACTTGAAAAGTATAATCTGCCATAATTGATATTCCCGTGTTTTTTAGGTGGGGAAACTGAGTCCCAAGGTGTTTAAGAAACTAGAAAAAGATCTAACTGGAACTCAAACCTAGGTCGATCATCCTCTAAAATCTATATTGTTTCTATTGTGCTGCACTGCATCCTGAGGAGTATTATTCCTAGATTATTATATATTTTTTAAAATATGAACAAAGTGAAATTAAGTATCAAAGACAGACAATCTCAGAGTCACAGACCTGACTTCCACTCTTGTTTCTACTGCTTGAAAGGTTGGGTGAGTTATTTCCCTTCCCCGGGTGACTTTCCCAGATCTGATGAGCAGAAAATTTGTGCCATATTGTCTCCAAAGTCCCCGACACTTCTTGAATCCTAAGCTTCATGAGGTGAAAACATGTCAGAAGTGCGCACGCGTGTGTGTGATAGAACAGTGTTAAAAGCTTTAATAATTTTTAATAGCAAGATTACAATACCTATTTATCTCACTTCTAAAATGTCTAATTTTGGTTTTGTGATCCCTGCCTGGGATGCTCATTAACCTCTGAGGCAAGAGGCAAATGATTTAATTAGTTGTGCAATTGTGTCTTTTCTCTCTGAATATTTCCTTTTATATTCAATCACATTTCCTGAATCAAGAGGTTCCCATAGGCAAGAGAAAGGCTATGGATTTTATGGGTTGATTTGGGTTACTAACTAAAATGGAATGAAACTATCATGGGCTTGAATAACAGTTTGAGTAAAATAGTATTCTAATTCTGCAGGCATGACATAGTAATTTGTTTCTAGGCAGTAGGATATGCACTCTTGGAAAAAAATGCATCCTCCTAGAAATAGCTTACTGAATAATTGTCTCATACAGTAATATAAATGAACTGTTGAATTGTCTGGAAATGTTCTAAGTCTGGCACAAACCTCTTTGTACGTAGACTAGAGTCTAATTCTTTCATCTTATATTATTGTAGCCATTGAATTCATTGCAATTTCACAAAATCACAGGATTCAGAGCTTTCCGGGATCTTCAGTATCATGGACTTCCATTGTTTCTCAAGCATTTTTTCTCACCAAAATCTTTTCTCAAACAAAATCGGAAGCAAAAATTTCATGTACAGTCTTGGGAAAGGTGTAGCTTCTGTATTTGAAGTGGGGTTGAGGCTCCAGAAGCCCTCCCTCTGCTACCTCCTCTCCTCCTTTCTACCTCCTCTGACCCCTACTGCAACTTTCATGGTATCTGTAAGGAGCTCTTGGAACTTTGAAGAATCTGGCTTGAAAATCACTTGTCCAGTCCGTTATTTGATTCATAAAAAAAATTGGTAAAAAGTCCCATAGGGGACTTACACATGTAAACAAACTATTTTAGTCCTACTGTTGGTGTGCTAATTATCACCTGTTGTAGGGATACCTAATGTGATCTGGGGGCTAGCGATCAGAAATGACTTCCTGCCATAAGGGAAAATACCAACACCTGAAATAAAATCAGGAGTGAGCCACGAAAAAAAATGGGAATGGGGGCGGAGGGAAGATGCTTCAGGAGGAAATGAAAGTACGTATAAAGCCCATGTGAGGAGGGCTATGGCATATTAGAGTTTTTCTTGGGTAAAAAATGTGAAGGGAGCCAAAGGTAAGGGATAAACCTGTAGCTGAAATCAGAACGCACATCACGATGGCCCTTGTACGTTGTTTAACAAAATCTGAAGTGTAACCAAAGGGTAATTGGGCAGGGGGCCACTCTAGGAGGTTAATGGAGGATGATATAATAGGAAATATATTTCCAAAAGAGCATTCTGGATGGTGTTTGGAGAAAGGATTGGAGAGGGCCAAGACAGAAGAAAGAGGGGCCTATTTTGGAGGTAGATCTGGCATCATTGCTGGTAGATTGGATATCGTCCCGGAAGAAAAGAGAGAAATCAAGAGTGACCCTCAGGTTTTGGCCTGAGAAATAGGTGGCTATTGATGTTATTTACTTATATGGGGAAGACTGGCAGATGAGAAGATTTGGGGAGAACGTCCAGCATTTTTTCATAAGGGTGAGATACGTGTTCAATGTCAGGATAGAAAGGAAGTAAAAATGGAAGGTAAGCAGTTAGCGATTAGGGAGAAAGGTGAGAAACAGTACATCTTTCTCCAGATATTGATCATGGAAAATAGTATTTTTCTGAGGATATTTGAATGAATGCTCAATGAGTCAGCCAATTAAACTTTACTTGGATCAGCAAGGATCAGAGCCAGAATCAGGTCACACAGTAGGGTGACAAAGGACGTGGGGTTAAAGGAGCAATCTTCGAGTGAGGAGGGCCTTCCTAGATAAGAGAGGGGCCGTAATGGAAAACACTGATAAAATGTATGACTTAGGGGCACCTGGGTGGCTCAGTCGGTTGAGTGTCCCACTTTGGCTCAGGTTACGATCTCACAGGTTGTGGGTTCGAGCCCCATGTCAGGCTTTGTACTGGCAGCCTGGAGCCTGCTTTGGATTCTGCGTCTTCCTCTCTCTCTGCCCCTTCCCCACATGCGTGCGCACTCTATCGCTTGAAAACAAACATTTAAAAAATGTAAACGTACGACTTAAAAATGTTAAACTTTTATAATACCAAGAAACAGTATAAACATTTCAAAAGACTATGTCTTGGAAAGTTGTACCTCTTTAATAGATGGAGGACTATTACTGTTAATATGCAAATAGCTCTTAGAAATGTGTGAGGGGGAGGTGCAGATAAAGTGGGAGAGGAAAAGGGGAAGACCACTCGTGGGGAGAAGATATGCACACAAGAAAGGAAGGTGGTTGGGGCGCCTGGGGGGCTCAGTCGGTTAAGCGTCCGACTTCAGCTCAGGTCACGATCTCGCGGTCCGCGAGTTCGAGCCCCGCGTCGGGCTCTGGGCTGACGGCTCAGAGCCTGGAGCCTGCTTCCGATTCTGTGTCTCCCTCTCTCTCTGCCCCTCCCCCGTTCATGCTGTGTCTCTCTCTGTCTCAAAAATAAATAAAACGTTAAAAAAAAATTAAAAAAAAAAGAAAGGAAGGTGGTTAATAAACACAGGAAGCGAGGGTTCACTTCAGTACAAATCCAGGAAATACACTGTATTTTGCCTATCAGATTTGCAAAAACTAAAATAAAACCGAACAAAAGAAAAGAAATAAAAAGATGGTAAACAACGTTATTGGCCAGGGTACGAGGAAACAAACAGTATCACTGTTGGGTGACTGTAAAGCGTTGTATCTTTTCAGAAGGCGACAGCAGTATCTGTGGACAGTAAAAGCATACCCCGACTCAGAAGTTCTATTTGTAGAAACTTATCACATAGAAATGCATGCACAAATATTTAAAGATGCATGTTTAAGGATGTTCACTGCTACGTTATTAAAAATTTAAGAAGCGGAAAATACTCCAGTCTCGGTCAGTGAGGTATTTGATAAGTGGATTAGGAAATGTAATCTGCTAGTGCAATGGAATACTATGCACCAGTTGAAAGGCACGATGACAGATCTACAGGAATTGACATGAGATGTATGTCCAACGTGTATTAAGTAAAAACAGCAATCAAGGGGCAGTGTATATCACATGATCCCATATTTGTAGAAAACAAAAAAGTGGCCCAGCACGTGTTACACGTCATCTGAAAGGTTTCAAGTGACACAATATGAGTAATAAATAAGCTGCATTCCACGTGTTACACATACTGATGCTGTGGGCTAAGGACACCTGGGACAGTCCCCTGGGCTGTACTACTTGTGGCGGGTTCCAACCAAGGGACATTTCCCCAGCAGAACCCAGGACTGTGGCCGGACTGCCCCTTGTGGTTTGTATTATGATTGCAAGACACGCCTCCGCAGCAAGGGTCAGAGGACTTGGAAAATACGAGGCTTCTTACTCACAGGTCCTGGAAGGGGCCATGACAGGCCTGAGGCCGCACAGCAAGGTCACGGGAAAAGAGAGAGAAAGGGAAAGATTATGCTGGTCTGGGGTCCTTCCTTTATTGAGGTTGAGGGTGGGGGCCTAGGGTTTCCCAGGTTCGCTCTTTATTGGTGAATTGTAAACACAGAAGCAGGAATTAAAGTGTGGGAGGGGAAAGTCAAGGCCACTGGAAAGGTCAGTTATCTAGGTCACCCAGGGCTTTCTAAAAAGGGAACTTCATGGATGGAGGTGGCCCGGCGCTTTATCTGGTTGTGTAGCTGGCAATGTCTTTATTCCAGATGAAGATCTTTAAAAGGGAGGCCTCGGCAATCAGCAGCTTAACGTCTAGCACTTACGTTGCAATAAAAAAACCGATTGTCAGTGACTTACAATAGATGGTTATATGGCATGATGTACATAACTTTTTTTGAGAGAGAAAGAGAGAGGATGCAGGAGAGGGGGGGTGGGGGGAGAGAGAGAGAGAGAGAGAGAGAGAGAGAGAGAATCCCATGAGGGGAAGAGACAGAGACAGAGAGACAGAGAAGAGATAGAGAGGGAGAGAAGTAGGGAGAGAGAGAGAAGCAGGGCTCATCCGAAGCATGGCTTGAGCTCATGAACTGCGAGATCATGACCCGCGCCAAAGTCAGATTTTTAACAGGCTGAGCCACCCAGGCACCCTGTACATAATGTTTTAAGGATACGCTACAAATTTTTAATGGTGCTTATCTTCGAGGATTAAAATTGGGGGGCAGGTTGGGAGAACTTTCTTTTTTCTCCATTTTTCTCTGTATATTTTCTCTGTATATTTTTTTGAGAGTTTATACTCACTGTAATTTTATTCTTTTTAAGTTTTTACTTTAATTCTATTTAGTGAACATCCACATTGTTATATTAGTTCTGAGTATACAATATGGTAATTTAACACTTCCATATATCACCCTATGCTCATCAAGACAAGTAAGTAATTAATCCTCATCACCTGTTTAACCCATTCCCCCATCCCCACTTATGTATATATTTGAAAATATTTTTATAACAAGTATAATTCTGAAAAAATAATGTTTGAAAAATCAGTTCCAAAAAAAAAATGAAAAATCAGTTACAAATACTACAGCGGGAATAAGACAAGGGCTAACGACGGTCCATTTGCTTTAGCAGCACTGCTCTTATTCGTGGCACTTTCAGTATTGATATATTCCTAAAAACCCAAAATAATAAAAGTATGGTTTGTAGTTGTATACATCATTTTCAAGAACGGCTTTAGGATTTTGAAGTCAACGTAGTACCTGTCTCTCAAGCAGTTGTTCTTGTCAAATACCCTATATTTCGTTGGTTTTAGTGCCTCTCCTGTCACCTTCTTCAAAACATCATCATTCTTGGGGTGCCTGGGTGGCTCAGTCGGTTAAGCGTCCGACTTCGGCTCAGGTCACGATCTCACGTTCGTGAGTTCGAGCCCCGCACGGGGGCTCTCGACTGTCAGCACAGAGCCTGCTTCTGATCCGCTGTCCCCCTCTCTCTTTGCCCCTCCCCCCATTTGTGCATACCCTCTCTCTGTCTCAAAAACAAATAAACATAAAAAAATATTAAAACAATATTAACATTCTTGGGTCCTACTTCATCTCTCTTTCAGTTGAGGTACAATTAAAGTAGTTTCTACTGAAGAGGGAACAAGAATTCTGTTTGTGAATCCTTGTACAGGTGAGAAGAGAATGTCCCAACTCATGTGCCGTAGCCATGTACCAAAAATGGGTGATGCGTGTGGAGGAACTGACCCCCTTCAACTCTGGGGTGACTCATCATAGCTTGGGTCAGCCAGAGCCTCAGGCCAACGGTCTCTTCTTGTGAGAAGCCACATCTAGTTACCTTATTATGCTATAAAAACATCTCTTCCTAGATGTGTTATGAGGTATAGAAAAGGGGGGGGGGCAGGATGGTGGTAACACTACTTTAGATCATCACTGTCTGCTTCCCACGTATATCACAAGTCAGTTGGGTATAAGTCTTAGGTCACAATTTTTTATCCCCCAAAACATGGTAGGAATTTCTTCATTTTCTTCTTGTATTTAGTTGTTTGTTTTTTTGTTGGGGGGTTTTGGGGGAGTTGTTTTGTTTTGTTTTGTTTTGTTTTCCTGAGGAGAAAACTGGTCAGGTTGATTTTCCTGCGTTTGTCAGTAAGCATTTTTCCTGTTTTGATGATCTGAGACTTGGTAAATTTGATATATGCCAAGATATCCCAAGGTATGAGTCTCTTTTCATTAATTTTGCCTGAATATTGATGAGTGCTTTCAATCTGAATATACACATGTGTTTATCAGCGAAGGAATATTTTTTTTTTATTTTCTCCTTCTTTCCTGGTTGGCTTCCTATCGTTCTCCTTTCTCCTGTGAACACCTACAATTCTTTGGCCCTCGACATCACATAGCTTTTGTGTTAGTACCATTCCTTACATTTTTCTTCTACTTAACTGATGGAATTTTCTTTCGCATTTTGTCAGTTGTTCCCTCCAGCGCTTGATCTTTTTTGCTCGTACTCGTCTTTCATGGATGTTCTCCTTTGCTCTTGCCAACAAGCACGAAGTCTGAATTCTTCACTATTTGTGCAAGAAATAAAACATTTTTTAGGCGTCCAGATTCTTTCCTGTGGTGACGCCCCCCTGCCTTATTTCTCCTGCCACACTGTTTTAGAGGTGGTTCAATATCTGAGAGAGCGCTGGTTAGAACGGAAAACAAACCTTGACTAGTTCAGAATGGACAGAGCGCCCCGCCAAAATGTACATCCTTTGCAGGTACGCCAAACAAATTTCATGTGACTTTAAGCTAGGCTTGTTAAAAGATGTGTAAACATATATTACGAGGCCATCAGGAAGTCTTCCGGCGTTTTATTGAGGCACCCGGGAGTCCTAGAGAAGCCATATGTCACCCAAACTGGAACTGTTTTGACCGCGAAGGGGGCACCATATTAATACTTACACCAGAAAAATGGGCGTAAACTGAGACCGTTGTAAGCGAAGTGAGACGGGTAGTCACTGGCTCGTTCTCCAGCAGTTAGTTGCAGCTGCAATGAATTCTAATATAAACTATCAACTATGGGTAATGATGATTTGTCAATATAGATTCATTGATTATGACAAATGCACCCTTCTTCCCGTGTGTCTTTTCGGATATTTTCGTAGGATGTTGGGAAAGAGGTACAACAGGGCTCCTTGATTTCTGCCTCGCTCGCCGACAAGTCTCAAAGGTTATGTTTAGTGCATTGCACCAGCCACATGCTTTATTCAGCTCAGAAAGTGCAAAAGATCCTCTGTCCCCATGAGTAAGTATGCTAGTGCCTCACCTAGGTGTGTAATTTGAGGAACGTACTCTGTGAAAGGGGTCCTGTGTTTCAACGTTTTGTCACATTGAGCCCCATGATTACCCGTTCCACATGGGCTCTCATGCTGGGGAGAGCTCGAATAATATGCGTAGAGCGGGTGCTGGGAGAGAGACACAGATACCGGATCAGTTGGACTCCTGGGCTCCAATAAAGCGTATGCTCTAAGCAGGGGACATATAATCTAGAGCGTGTGAAGGGCTCGGGATAGCTGGGAATTTTAAGTACGTGGCAGTCTTCTAATTTAAATGTGAAAATACCATGGTTGTGCGTAGCCAGTGAACTGTAGTAGCTCATAGGTGCATCGTCTTCATTAACCTATTCACACTTCACAATAACCCTGTGAGAATAGACAGGATTATCTCACTTGCGAGAAAATCAGGGCTGCCAGAGTATACTCGGGCCAAGCTGTGCCTCTGAGATTTGCACAAAGGTCTGTGGTCCAGTAGTCCGAGCCCTAAACCCCCCAATGTGATACTCTACATTTGTAGTGCTACCTCACACAGATAGCACTGAGCCAGTCCCTTGAGATAGGTATCTTACAAGACCTAAGTAGGATACCAGGTTTTCACGCAATCTGATGGGGTTTTATCGCAGGAGATAAGAAAGAGGGTTAAAAAAAAAAAAAACTGAAGGCTGGTTGTATGGATGGGTGAATGAAACAGTGGAGGGAGCATTAGGGAAAGCTTCTGACTCAAAGGCCACACAGATCTAGCTACAGGGCTCACCCAAACATGCTACGCCATGAATAACACGACAGATTCCAGAATCTGAATGAGTGGAATCATGCTCACACATCTGATTTCAGTCCTGGCCAGGATTAACTCAGGATCAGGAAGGCTGGGTAGGGAAGTGCCCCTGATCTTGAAATTCGAATAGTATTGACTCTAGGTTGGAGAAGCTGAGAAATCAGGGGATGACTCCAGTTTTAGTATCTTCAGAGAGCTTCCCTTGTTAAAGGCTTCCTTAAAGCTTGAAATTGAAGACAAAAAGAGAAGACATTCATGGGCAAGAGACCCACACTGGGGCAGTGAAACTCATATTAAAACATCGTTTCAGATGTTTTGGAAGGAAAACATTAGATTTAAAGTTCAGTTACATCATGTAATTATATTTAATATTGCCTATGAATAGAGATCTATTTAATGATTCCAAGTTGAGAAAATAATTTTTGACATCTGTTTCCATATTTTGGCTGTGTTCCTGACAAGTAGAATTTCAAAGATAGTGTAGTGAAGGCTCACTCATCATGAAAAGGAAAGAAGCTAGAAAAGATAATGAATTGAGGTATTGAAGCATCCTTTGGGACACATGGCAAATGACTTTTTCTAAAGAAAGAAATCGAACCATTATACAAAAGAAAGGTGTATTTGAGGATCACAATTCAAAGTGAGTATCTCCCCGTTCTGATCATGCAGGCGAAGCCCAGGAAAGCAGGAATTCATTGAGAGACTTGGGATTTCAAGGTGACAACAATGCTCAACTCTGGCCAGTCGTGTAGGGGCAGGCAGGCAGTAGGGTCAGCAAGGTATGGGTGACTAAGTTAAGGCTGGGTTAGTCATTTTTTTACAGATCCATCCTGGAAAGTGCCCCGGCCCTCAAAGCCAGATTGCCATCATTGCAGACATATGCACGTTTGGTCGTAGAAACAGTGAAGAGGAAGACATTACTCAGTGTCAAGAAAATATAGATCAGCACTTTCAAAATAACTCAGTGTTGGGCGGGCTGGGGCCGGGGCAGTGAAAACTTTATTTTGTGCAGTATAAGCTACGTTATACAAATGCCATTAATATGTTGTCTCATTTCAACCTCACAACACTTTGCGGTGGGATACTCTTATTATCTGCATTTTTAAAGATGAAGAACCTGAGGCTCAGAGAGGTAAAGTAACTTGACTAAGCCCACATACATGGTGATTTGGACTCTGGGTCTATATGACTAAAGCCCATAGTCATAGCCTGTTGTTGTGAAAAGTGATGTTGGCTCCTAGAGGATTCCTTACCTTCTCCGTTCTCTGTTTAAGATGCTTTCTCTTGGTCCTGTCCTTGGGAGAAAATCCCTGGTTCTAAGGACACCTTTATTCATTAGATCAGCAATAATTTTGTAAAGCAAGTAGATACGAGTAGTAATCTTGGGTCCTTCTGGGTAAGATGCTGGGGGTCAAAGCAAACCCCATGAACACCTGTCTAAAACTTATGCAACGCCTCATATGGACCTCCGGGGTTCAGATACTAAGATTAGCAGTGCACAGCCTTCTATCTCAAGGAAAGATCAATTCCCAAGTTAAGGCAAGAGATGCAGGTACAGGTTATCTCAACACTTTAAAATCCACCCTCTAATAAACCCACCCTTTGCCCTTCCTATCCCCCACTCCACTACAATGAATGCCTCACCATTTCTTTTCAACCCTTTCCACCTTTAACCATGCTTTCTACAAGAAATATCCATAACTTATTGAGAGCTTATCAACTTCCATTTATCCATTAAGAACCAGCTCAAATGACATATCATGAGTGAAGAACTTCTGAATTCCCAAGGCAGATGCAATCACTTTCTCTTCTGAAGACCTCGAACCGTTTTCCCACACCTCTGCTATAATACCTTCTAGGGAGCACCGCATAGGTCACAAATCTGCAAGCCATTCCAGGTCCCCATCCACTTAACCTCTCCCTAAGTCAACATCTATATCATAGTAAGTATTTGCTGAATGAAATTTATAACACATAAGCACTTAAAATGATGCGTTATTAACTGGAAATGTTACTTATAAATGAGACGCCTGTGGTAAATTTGGTGACAGTGTAGTCATTTAAATTTCTAAAACCCACTCACTTTTGAGTGACTGTAGTGAGAGGGCCTGAATATAAATTTAGAACTCAAATGGAGATGAACATAGGAGACCTTACATAGGAGACACGGTTACATAGTACATAGAAATGTGGATTCTGGGGTGAAAGAAACCAAGTTGAGAGACTACAGCATCAAGGCCATTGTAAAACCAAGAAGGGATTCCAGTAAAAGGGGGTAGGAAAAGTCACAGCATTTGGTGCATCTGTTTATGCCCCTTCCCCTGTGCAGCATAAGCACAGAGCAACCAGCAGGAAAACCCCTATAGCAGGACTCCTCCCCTAGGTGAAAAGCAAACAAACAAAAAATGGGCAATGTGTCCAATGTGATGTGTTGTCTGGGGGTGGGTCAGGGGACTGGTTTGTGTTTCACCTGACTTGAATTACTGGCGAGACTGGCATCAGAGTCTGGAAGCCACTGAAGGCAGGTGAGCAGCACATTAGAGCTACAGTTCTTCGAGCAGATGCTAGAGGAAGCAGAAGATAAGAGAAGGTTTAGAAGGTTCCTAAAACCTCCAACCAGACAGACTGTGAAGGTCTTTCCTTGCATGAAGCCAGTAGGCAAAGACTGAGAGGGCTGGTTGTTTCTTCAAATACCACGTTCCCAGCAAAAGATTACAAGGCATACAAATACACAGGAAAACATGGCCTAACTAAAAGACCAAAATAAAATTCCAGGAACTGACTCTAAAGAAATGCATATCTATGAGCCGCCTGACAACAAATTTAATATGACTGCCATAAAGGTGCTCAGTGAGGTAAAAGAGAACACAGACAGACAGCAAAACAAATTCAGAGAAATGATGCATAAACAAAATGAGAATATCAACCAAGAGATAAAAACTATGAAAAAATAGCTACATGGAAAATCTGGAGCTGAAAAATGCAATAACTGACCTGAAAAAATCATTAATAGGGTTCACCGTCAGAATTCATCGGGCAGAAGGAAGAACCACTAAACATGAACGTAGATTATTTGAAATCATCAAGTCAAAGAAGCAAAAAGCAAAAAGAATGAATATAAGTGGAAGAGGCTAAAGAACTTACGGGACACTATCAAGTTATCAATAGCTGCACTATGGAAACCTCAGAAGGAGAAGGCACAAGAAAAAAATTCCTGAGAGCTTGTTTGAAGAAATAATGACTGAAAATTTCCCAAAATTGAGGGAAAGAATTGACATGCAGATTCAAGAAGCTGAAAGAACTCCAGCTAGAATAAATTAAAAGACATTTGGGCTCTTTCCAAATGTTTCCCTCTTGTTGATAATGCTGCTATAAACATTGGGGTGCATATATCCCTTTGAATTAGTATTTTTGTTTTCTTTGAGTAAATACCTAGTGGTGTAATTGCTAGATTGTAGGGCAGTTCAATTTGTAACTTTTTGAGGAACCGCCATACTGTTTTCCAGAGTGGCTGCACCAGTTTGCATTCCCACCGACAGTGCAAGAGGGTTCCCCTTTCCCCACATCCTTGCCAACACCTGTTGTTTCCTGTGGTGTTAACCTTACCCATTCTGACTGGTGTGAAGTGATATCTCACATTGTGGTTTTGATTTGCATTTCCCTGATGATGAATGATGTTGAGCATCGTTTTATGTGTCTGTTGGCCATCTGGATGTATTCTTTGGAAAAATGTCTACTCATGTCTTCTGCCTATTTTTTTAACTGGATTATTTGGTTTTTGGGTGTTGATTTTTATAAATTCTTTATATACTTTGGATACTAACGCTTTATCAGATATGCCTTTGCAAATATCTTCTCCTGTTCCATAGGTGGCCTTTTAGTTTTGTTGAGTGTTTACTTTCCTAGGGAGAAGCCATTTATTTTGATGAATGGATAAAGATGTGATACACATATACAATGGAATATTACTCAACCATAAAAAAGAATGAAATCCTGCCATTCGCAGTGATGTGGGTGGAGCTACAGTGTTATGCTAAGTAAAATAAGTCAGTAAGAGAAAGACAAATACCATATTACTTCACTCATATGTGGAATTTAAGACATGAAACAAACATGGGGGGAAAAAGAGAGAGGCAAACCAAGAGGTAGACTCTTAACTATAGAGAACAAACCGATGGTTACCAGAGGGGAGGTGGGTGAGGGGATGGGTTAAATAGATGATGGGGATTAAGGAGGGCACTTGTTGTGATGAGCACCGGGTATGGTATGTAAGTGTTGAATCACTAAATTCTACACCTGAAACTAATATTACACTATGTTAACTAACAGGAATTTAAGTAAAAATTTAATTTAAAAAAAGAATAAATTAAAAGCAAACCATACCAAGATCCATTATAATCAAGCTGTCTCAAGTCAAACAGAGAGAATTTTTTTTTTTAATTTTTTTTTTTTATTTATTTATTTTTGGGACAGAGAGAGACAGAGCATGAACGGGGGAGGGGCAGAGAGAGAGGGAGACACAGAATCGGAAACAGGCTCCAGGCTCCGAGCCATCAGCCCAGAGCCTGACGCGGGGCTCGAACCCACGGACCGCGAGATCGTGACCTGGCTGAAGTCGGACGCTTAACCGACTGCGCCACCCAGGCGCCCCAAACAGAGAGAATTTTGAAAGCAGCAAGAGGAAAGCAATTTGTCACATACAAGGAAACTTCCATAAGATTTTCTAGTAGAAACTTTTCCATGAGAGAGTGGGATGACATATTTAAAGTGTTGAAAGAAAAAACTAACAACAAAGAATACTATATCTGACAAAACCATCTTTCAAAAATGAAGAAGAAATTAAAATTTCCCAGATAAACAAAAATTGAAGAAGTCTATTACCACTAGACTTGCTCTACAAGTTACGATAAGGAGAATCCTTTATGTTGAAATGAATGGATGGGGTGCCTGGGTGGCTCAGTGGGTTAAGCATCCAACTCTTGATTTCATGGTTCAAGTCATGATTTCATGGTTCATGAGTTCAAGCCCTGCATGGGGCTCTGTACTGACAGTGCGGAACCTGCCTCAGATCCTCTGTCTTTCTCTCTCTCTGCTCCTCCCTGGTGCGCTCTCTCTCTCTCCCTCTCTCCCTCTCTCCCTCTCCCTCTCCCTCTCTCTCTCTCTCTCTGAAAATAAATAAATAAACGTACAAAAAAGAAATGAATGGACAATAGCATAAAACCATATAAAAATATAAAGCTCTCCTGTAAAGCTAAATACATGGACAAATACAGTAACCTATAAATTTGTAGTTTTAGTGCATAGAATTTAAATGAAAAAAATGAAACATCATAAATCTGTGTCAAAGGGCATACAACACATAGGTGTAATTCGTGGCATTCATAACATAAAGTGCTGGAGGGGGTCTATAAAAGCACTAGAGGTTTTGTATGTGATTGAAGTTAAGGTGTTACTAGTTTAAGATAGAATGCTAGAACTTTAAGATGTTTTATGTAGTTACAATGGTAACCACAGAGAACATATCCATAGAGTATATACAAAAGTAAATGAGAAGGGACTCAAGCATATTACTATCAAACAGAAAGAAAGGAAGAAGGAAAGAAAGACACAGTGATGCGGTAAGAGAGGAAAACAGGGACTAGGAAGCCACAAGACATGAAGCAAATAATTTTTTTTTAACGGCAAGCAAGTCCTTCCTTATCAGTAATTACTTTAAATCAAAGTGGATTAAACTCTCCAATCAAAAGACAGATTGGCTGAATGGATGATAAAACAGGATCCAACAATACGCTGCCTATAAGAGACTCGTGTTAGATCAAAGGACACACATAGGCTGAACAAGATGATGGAAAAAGATATTTCATGCAAATGGTAAGAAACAGATGCATGGTTATATTAATGTTAGACAAACTAGACTTTAAATGAGAGACTGCCACAAGAGACAAAGAATGACACTATATAGTGATGAAAGGGTTGATTTGCCAAGAAGATATAGTAATTATAAATATTTATACACCAAATCTCAAAACCCCTAAATATACAAAGAATATTGACAGAATTGAAGGAAGAAATATATGCCAACACAATAATAGTAGGGACTTCAATATTTCATTTCCAATAATTGATAGAACACCCAGACAGAAGATCAATAAGGAAATGGAGCACTTGAACAGCCCTATAGACTAGTTGGACCTAACAGACATATACAGACTATTCCAGCCAACAACAGCAGAATATACAATCTCCTCAAGTGCTCCTGGAACATTCTCTAGGATAGGCATTAGGCTACAGAAACAAATCTTAAAAAAAAAAAAAATCGTGAAGGTTGAAATCATAGTACCTTTTTTGATCACAATTGAATGAAACTAGAAATCAGTAGCACAAAGAAAACTGGAAAATCCACCAACTTGTGGAAATTAAGCGATACACTCTTACACAACCAATGGGACAAAGAAGTCACAAGGGAAATTGGAAGATACCTTGAGACGAATGAAAATGGAAACACAACATACAAAAAATTATGGGATGCATCAAAAGGATCGCTAAGAGGGAGGTTTAAAGCTATAAGTGCTTACAGTAAAAAATAAGAAATATCTAGGGTAAGTCACAGGAATAAAAGGCAGAGCATAAGGAATTATAATTGGTGATATTGTAATAGCAATGTAACAGGACAGATGGTGGCTACGCTTGTGGTGAACACGGCATAATGTGTAAACTTGTCAAATCACCAAGCTGTACACCAGAATATAATGTAACATTGTGTGTCAACTATACTAAAATAAAAAGTAATGATAATAAAAATAAGAAAATACCTGAAGTCAACTGCATAGGTGTATACCTCAAGAAACTGGAAAAAGAACAAACCGAACCTGAAACTAACAGAAGAAAGGAAAAAAATAAATACTAGAGCCAAGGTAAATGAAATAGAAAATAGACAAGCAATAGAAAAAAATCAATGAAACGCAGAGCATTTTTTAAAGATAAAGGTGGCAAACTCTCAACTAGAATAAGGAAAAAGAGAGAAGTCACATGACTAAAATCAGGAATGAAAGAGGAAAAAAATGAGGAACGCACAGAATGTCCTAGGCAGTGGAATGAACCCAACTTCATGGATTCAAGTTTAGGCTTATAAAGTTACACTGAGGAACATGATAAAAAAAAAAAAAGACTTTCCTAACAAGAAACATTTTGAGCAGCTAAACTTAGAACTGGTCAATAGTATTAGAAAGTGTATGGGAAGTGAATTTCCAAAGAAATTCTCGATAAGTTACGATTGTACTCCTAACCAAATAATGGATTCATGTCCACTTGCCTCGCCTAAGTCAACCACTGTTCCTTTGATTTGTGGTCACTGACAGGGCTCAGGCACTTTTAAATTCACCACCTAAGCCTGAGAGTTAGCTTTCGTCTCCCGATCTCCTCACAAACCAGTCAAACTCTCACCAGTGCCCCTACCTACCATCTGCACCAAGAATGACCCAGGTGAACGCTGAGGGCCTTGGTTGGTCTTTAACCAGTGACTGCATGAGTGGAACAGACAGGATGTGAAGCTCACAGATTTCAAGAAAGAATGTGAAAACATATTTAAAAGCCAAAAGTCCCCTGCTCTTCACTACATGTTCTAAATGTAAAACGCTATCAAGAGATGAATTGAACATAGCTGACCATTTGCAATCGGTTGGTCTCCTGCTACTTAGATCAATCTCGTACATTTGGGAAAGAATGGAAGTTCTAAAGTGGGAGCAGTTGAGGGGTGCCTGGGTGGCTCAGTCGGTGAAGCATCCAGCTTCGACTCAGGTCATGATGTCACAGTCTGTGAGTTTGAGCCCTGCATCAGGCTCTGTGTGGACAGCTTGGAGCCTGGAGCCTGCTTCAGATTCTGTGTCTCCCTCTCTCTCTGCCCCTCCCCTGCTCATGCTCTACCTCTCTCTCTCAGAAATAAGTAAGCATTAAAAAAATTTAAAGTGGGAGCAGTTGATTCTATAAGCACTCTTGGATACAGCAGTAGAGTCTTGGCTATCCAGGCAAATGCCTTACTAGCTATTTTTCTGTTCATAGTTTCTATTTCTTCATGATTCCCTCTTACCAGGTTGTGTGTTTATATAGAAATTTTTACATTTTTTCTGAGTTATCCCATCTGTTGGCATACAACTGTCGACAGTATTCTTTCATAATCTTTTTTTAAATTTCTGTTGCATCAGTTTTTGAAATATGAAGTCATACTCCACTGAGAACTTCAGAGATGGTTCATGGTCCAGAGAGATAAATCAGCCATGCCTTACTACTGATTCATTCTGGTTCATTTCCTCAAATTTTTAAGCACCAGTGCAGGCACTTTCCCTGTCTTCTTGGCCTTGGGCAATAATAATAGTAATTATTATATTATTAAATAGTACCATGGCAGTAATAATAATAATAATAATAAATGCTAATTGTTGAGTGCCTACTATATGCTGAGCGCTGTGTTAGAAACTTCAAATACACAAAGTGGTAATGCAGATACCCTCCTGAAGCTCGTATCACAGTTTGGAAGTCCATCACACTGCAGATGTCCAAAATACAACTTGTATTCTCCACCTTACTCCAAGCCTGCTCCATCTATGTGTTACATGATTTTATGAGGTCTGTAAGTTAAAATAAACCATTTACTCAGAAGTCCTGGTACTCAGAACAAAAACGAAAACAAAACCCCCGATTATTTGACAGTCTCTTGGATCAATCTGTTTCGTCAGAGAACACTGAGATGCAAGACTAGTGGGTCTGGCATTTATTCCGGCTTCTGCCTCTGGTGAGCTGTGTAGTGTTAAGTTCATTGACCTACCGTCTCTGTATGTCAGTTTCCTCAACTAGATACGGTGAGGATTCACCTAGCTGATGCCTGTAAGGGCTCAGTTTAAACATCCCATGGTTCTATGAATTGGCGAGTGATAATGACCTTTACAAGTGGAGAAAGCCCAATGACTACACCCTCATTTTTTTGTGTGTAGATACATAATTGTTCTGACATGGCAGGAAATCGGCTGAAATTGGTACATATGGTTAGATCATAATAATATAAATAGGTTCCATGAGATATAGACAATTACACTCCCGCAGAACCTCATCTAGATTTCAGATTAACCTTCATCAAAAGGAGTGCCTTACGTATGTCACTTTCTTGGTTCACAACTTCACCTACAGGATAAAATACATGTACTAGGTTTCTTTAAAAGTCGTCTGCATTCTTCTTGTAAGTTCCCCTGTCACATTCTTACTCTACCCCATTGCTAATATCCTTTGCTTCAACCAAATTAATCTAGCCATTGTTCTTCGAAGAAATCAGCGTCACACTTCTAAGCTGCTACTGATGCCATCCCTCTTGCTTGTTTAGCAGAATGTTAAGTGGGACTTCACCTATAATCTCCTGATTTCCAAAACTGAAGATAGTGGCGATCAAGTATCCGTAAGTTGCAAAAAGAGTTGTTGGGCACACCCGTGTAGAACATTTGAAAGTTGGATAAAACTGCTCTTGAATTTTTATACGATCGCCCACCTCCACGGTATACAGGAGAAGTCAAGACATTCAAAGTAAATTGTCCCTATGATGAAACAATTGTTTCTTGGAAGATGGTTGTATGTGAAGTAGGGCGTACTGTAACATTTCGGTACCCTTTGCCATAATCTATCCCCAGCCACGTGAAAAGACCCAGCAGACTCCGAATGCTGTCATATGGCCAAAGTGGTATTAAAATTTTTGTGGCAACTTGACTCATGTCCCCTGGGATTTGGGGGAACACAGAGACTGGTGCCTGATTCTTGCCTGACGAAGTCTAAAGGCCTGCTGCTGAGACCTTGAGCAGAAAGAGCTCCCCTGAAAGCCAACTTCACTTTCACCCAATTAAGAAAGGGTTTCTGTATCCAATGGGCCAAGGGGACACTGTAAGTAGTACATGGCTAGAATCATCTTGGCGGAAGAGGCTAGAATACTCTTGATAGGAGGGCCAGTTTCATCAGCACAAATGGGGGGATGGGGAGGAGGAAAGTAACAATTGCAATGGAATGAGTGATGATGCAGTTTTTATTCCGAATATACTGGACATTTAAACAGCATTAAATGAGACTTCTAAGTAAACAAACATAGCTGGAAAAATATAGAATCCTCCATGATATTAAGAGGGCAGTGAAGAAAGATCTTACAGAGTTTATCTGAAAAAATGCAGTAATCGGGGCACCTGGGTGGCTCTAGCTAAGTGTCAGTCTCTTGATTTCGGCTCAGGGCATGATCTCAAACTTGGTGAGATCGAGTCCTGCCTTGGGCTCTATGCTGACAGCATGGAGCCTGCTTGGGATTCTCTTTCACCTCTCTGTCTCTCCCCTGCTCTCACCTGCACAAGTGCTCTTGCTCTCTCTCTCTCTCTCTCTCTCTCTCAAAATAAATAAACCTTACAGAAAAAAAAAATGCAGTAATAAACTTCGTTGTTTGTATCCTCACCATGTTCAGCCCATAAATGGGGTACATTTGGAAGGTCCTCCTGACTCCTTTTCTATTCTAAGCTTTTCTTTCCTTTAAGAAGTTTCTCCTGACCCCAGTCCTTGGAGATCTTCTCTGAACTCTTGCTGTGCCAATTACGTATGCCATTCACATGGCCCTTTCTCTACGCTGACTGCTATGTTTTATTATTTACATGCTAGCATCTATGTGCCATTTCCTCAACTGGAGCGGTAAGGCCAAGTGAAGGGAAAGGGAACTACCATTTCTTAAGCACCTACTGTGTGCCAGGAACTTGATCTACATTTATCTGCTTTTCACAGTAACCCCTAGCAGTGGGCATGATCTTCCCTTGTGACAGATAAATATATAGAAGTTCAGTGAATTCATATAAGTTGCTTATTGAACTATCTCGTACTTTCAAATAAGCCTCATTTTTCCTGAGTTTTCCAGGTTGAACCGTGTATTATTTGAGTAGATTATTTTTATATCTTTCAAGAAATATCATTTTTTCTTGTAATGGCTAGAACTTCCAAAACAAAGTTTCAGAGATGATAGGAATTACTTTTGTCTTTCTCCAGTTTTTTTGTTTTTTTTTAAATCGAAGCATGGTTGATACATTACATTGGTTTCAGGTGTACAACATCGTGATTTGACAAATCTGTACATTATGCTCTGCTCCCCACAAGTATAGCTACCATCTGTCACCATACAACACTCCAGTGTTTAATAAGAATGCTTTTATATTACAGCATTTAAGTTACGACATTTACTCCATATGTAAGTTGTAGGTATACGTATTTTATCATTTTAATCTAAGAATATTTATTTGTGGTTAGCTATGCTATTACATGGGAGCTAGATACTAAACCCCTTTTACATATGCCTTTTTAAGAATCTATGAAGATGTTCATATGGTTTTGATTCTTGTCTGCTTGATGTGACGAACAGAAGTTTCATGAATAAAAAAATATATACCTCCGTGAAAGAAATCCTACTCGTTCTTTAAGTACATCTCTGTGTTTGAATTGGTTGTATTTTATGCAGTGCATGTATTTTTGTGTGCATAAATAAGATTAAAACCAAAAAAACACCGTTTTTCTAAAATGAATTGAAAAGTAGCTTATATTGCTTTGTGTTCTTTTTTATTAGATTCAAGTTAGTTAACATACAGTGTAGTATTGGTTTCAGGAGGAGAATTTTGCGACTCATCTTTTGTGTTCTATAATAGCATAAATTGATTGGTATTTTCATCTATTCTATGCTTTTATGTTTTCAAATTCATTAATTGTCTATTTTATGTTTATTAATTCATTCTTCCTGCAACATTTGGTACTTGTTTTTTATTACTGCTTTTAATGCTTAGACCATGGAGCTCGTTTGAACAATGTTCTGTAATAATGAAATCAATTGACACTAATTACATTTTACTGAACACTGTGAGTATTTATGGCTTGGCCAGCTATGTTTTAGTGAACACCACTTTAGGCACTTTCTAAAGGCTCGGCCCTTAATTGTCTCCCTGTATCTTCTTTTAGAATCATCTATAACTGAAGTTATGATTTCCTGTTTGACCTAAGAAAGGGTTTTGTAAAAAATTTTACGGCGAAATCCATTAAGGTCCAAAATTTTAGCCTTTCCTCTTTCTGAATTTTAGAATTTATGCAGTTTCCGTGTGGCATAAGCAACAGTTCATTAAACTGGTATTTGTATACCAGAAAAAAATTTTACAATTAGATGGCCAAATGGATAGATGATATATACAGAACTTCCCTTTAACTGTATGATTTACACTCACTCCATCCATACTGTTTGTATTTATCAATTTGACTGATCAAAGACATAGCAAGTTGTGTAACACACTCCGGGCACTGATTGTATTATATTGGTTTTTAATATACATAAAAACTATCGTTTTATATTTTGATGTTATAGAGGATGTTATATATATATAACATCCAGTATATAAATAATTAGTATTGGCATGCCTTCATTGTTCTGCATGACTTTTAAATGTAAAAGAAGCATCTTATTCCCGTTGAATGCTTTTAGGTTTGCCTTCGATTTTCTCTCTCAATAATATTAAGATATCCATTTTCATTATGTTGTGATTTCCATTATATCTTTGCCCAGATATTTATTTTTATCCTTTCTATGAAATCTGTTTTATGTGCTTCTCATTATATCAGTCTATATAGGCTGTTTTTTGCAAACTCAAAAATCTGTTTTTTTATGTTTATTTATTTTCAAGAAAGAGAGAGACAGAGCATGAACAGAGGAGGGTGGTGAGAGAGGGAGACACCGAATCCGAACAGGCTCCAGGTTCTGAGCTGTCAGCACAGAGCCCAACGTGGGGCTTGAGCCCGTGAGCCTGAGATCATGACCTGAGCCGAAGTCGGCTGCCCAACTGACTGAGCCACCCAGGCACCCCTCGAAAATCTGTTTTCTTAACAATATACCTCATTTCTAACACATTCCCTTGACCAGAACGACTCTTCACAAGGTCTCATTTAGATGCAAGGGAAGGAGCTGAGAAACGTAGTTGTCCTGTGTTGCCAGGCGGATAGTATTATTTCTGCCCTTCTTGTTGCCAAATATCCATTTCACTCTCCTTCCCATAAAATTAAAAATGTTCATCTACCCCCTAATGAAGACAAACCAACGTCCCATCCATGTAATGAATCTAGCTCAAATTTCAGAATCTCCAGGCTATGCCCAGTACTCTCCCTTAGAACTAGATAGGATCGTTTTCAGTTTGGTGACCTATGAACTCAAGAGGGCAAGTTATCTGGCCACCACCACCACACATATCCAAAATATAATAGTGGGGCAAGCAAAAGGATATTGGAGGAAAAAAAGAAAGAAGTGAGCAAGCAAAGGAAGGAAGGGCTTTTCCGTTCATTAAAAAGAAAAAAAAATTTTTTTAAAGGCATAAAGGAATATATGTACCCATCAGTCACTAGTACATGGCAAGGATGAAATCCTGAAAAGCAGGCATTATGACGGCCCCCTACCCTGTGAGGTAAGAAGTCTCTCAATTAAGGCCCAATTCTTCTCACTAAGAGGGAATCCTTGTTGATTATCGCTGAGCCCGCGCTCCGCCTTCTAGGAAGTTCTTTACGTGATCTTCCTTGAGCACATCTGGAATACATGGGAACGTGTCCTGTGGCTCCACAGCTGTCTTAACTTGCTACAGATACTGGAAGATGAGACTGCAAGTTCTTCTAACTTGCAAATTATGGGAGACTTTGAAGGATGTTGATCTATTTGCTTCAAATCAGTTCCATGTACCAGTAACCATACACACAAGCATTTCCTACTCGTAATTCTCAATTCTGATTTATTTTGCTTCCTTACACACACACACACACACACACACACACACACACACACACACACACAACATACACACACACTCTCTCTGATTAATAGTATAACTTTCAGGGGCCCCTGGGTGGCTCAGTCGGTTAAGTGTCCGACTTCAGCCCAGGTCATGATCTCGCGGTTCGTGGGTTCAAGCCCCGCATCGGGCTCTGTGCTGACAGCTCAGAGCCTGGAGCCTGCTTCGGATTCTGTGTCTTCCTCTCTCACTATTCCTCCTCCCGCTCATGCTCTGCCTCTCTCTGTCTCTCAAAAATAAATAACCATTAAAAAATTAAAAAAAAAAATAGTATATCTTTCAGCGCCTGGGTGGCTCAATGAGTTAAGCAGCTGACTCTTCATTTTGGCTCAGGTCATGATATCACGATTCCCGAGCTGGAGCCCTGCGTCAGGCTCCGCTTTGACAGTGCAGAGCCTGCTTGGGATTCTCTCCCTGTCTCTCTGTCCCTCCCCAGCCTTCTGTCTTTCTCTCTGAAAATAAATAACCTTTAAAAAATGAAAATAGTAGCTATCTTAAGGCTATCTGTAAAAATAGGCGGGGAACCATTCCTTTAGTCTCATCATTGTCCTGAATCACTTTATTCAACTGAGTATTACTGAAATCTTAACCCTTCAACATCTTTGTCGTCCCCAATTCCCTTTCTTGTCCACTTGCAAACTAACTGTACGCTGAGTTCATCTCTTCGGTACGTTATCTTGCCAAAATTTTGCAGGCCATGCCCAGCAGCACACGCTACAAAGTTTTTCAACCTTTTTCTCTAGGATTGCTGGCTAAGTATCCATCTGATTGTAACTCCAACTTACGGAAAGTAACGATTTAATTAAAAGATTTACACCGCATACCATACATCATCATCTTTTCTAACCTCCTTTATCTGTTACCTTGCTTCCTGGCACCCAAACGCGTAATTTAGGGCTTTGTTATAACAGCACTCCAAGATATTAATTGTTGGATTGGTAGGCTAGGTTCCTACAATGGTGACAAGTGTCAGGTACTTACTCCTGCAAAATCCAACGCAAATGATCCTGATTGAGTGTTTATCTTCCGTGTGCTCATACAGGGATCTAGGCTTCTTGAGTTGTCTTGCACTCTGAAATGAAACTATTTTTAATTTTTTTTCCTTGGAAGTAATAAAACCGTGACGCTCCTTCTGTCATCCTGTTTGATATTTTGTGTTCTTTTATGGCTTGTTTGTCACTGACACGTTTTCCTGTGGTATTAAATGAAATGCCTTTCTCAGTTTATTTGAAAGGTATACATACACCCTGTTTTCATTCAAGAGGTTACCATTGACATTGAAATAGATGTTTGAACTTAAGTATAATTATTTTAACAATGAGACCATGTCTATCATATCCCAGCTGATGAGGGATTTATTCCTTGGCAATTTCTCTCTATTCCCTATGAAATTTCACACTGAGATTATTACTTATTGTCACAGAAGTATCCAATAAAATCTATCTTCCTTCAAGAAGGTATTTTTAACATAGCTTTAGGTTTTATTACCAAACTTAAATTATTTAGACTGAAGTCAATATTTTAACTGGCTTCAGTGCTCATAGTAAATCTTCTATAAACACGTCATCTTGAGTTCTTTGCTTTGAGTATTTCCAGAGGAAACTGGAGCAAATCTTCAAGATCTAGCAATCTGAGAGGAGGAGTATACTTCTGGGAATTACGTAGGTGGCATTCTTTCTGCACCCTTGGATATATGAGAAAGCATTGTTGTTGCTAAGTTCCCATAAGGGCCACCTTGACTATGTATATAATGTCTCATTCACAAAATTTTTTCTCCCAACCTTCTGTAGAACTAGTTCCTCTAAGTGTTTAAAAAAATACAGAAAAGAAAAAAAAAAAAACAACCAACAACTGAATTTGATCATTTACCATCGACTTGCTGCTTCTACTAAATTACTTACAGGGACAAAGAAAAACTTTGAAATTCAAGGGTTTTTCAAAAACAAATCTGAATCTTGGTTATGTTTCATTATTTGCCATTGGATGGTGCACACTCTTACTTATCATAATTATGTCTTTTTCACCTCAAGAATATTTTCTTCGCTATTTTTTGATTGTTAATTTCATTAATAATTTTTATATTTGTTCTTCCTTCTGGGATTCAGATCCTGTATAATTTGGATTTCCACAATGTGTCCTCTCTTTTTATTTTATTGTATTTATTTATTTTTTAATGTCTCCATTCTTTTCTTCAGGGTTCTGGTAAAATATAACCAATTTGTATTCTACCTCAGTGATGTGACTATGCGTCAATCTGGTTTGTGCTTCTCTCGTGGTATATTTTTATTTGACAATTGTGAATTTTCATTTCTGTGAAATTGTTCCTAATTTCACATTTTCCCCTTATGGTTGGTTATTCTTAGTTCATAAATGCCATGTACTCTGAAATATTAAGAACACAAAACCTATTTTTACTTTAGATTTGTATTACTTCAAATATTCTATTTATAAAAATTATGGAACATTACAGAACAAGTCTTTAGATACATTCCTGTCACTACCATAAATTCTGTGTGTATCTTCCCAATCACAGTTTTTCCTATGTATAGAGCTGTATATTATATATTTTATAAAAGTTACATGAATGCTTTAGTTTTTCATGTTGTATACTTGATTTTCTCCCTCTAGATATTTATGAAATCTGTGTTGTTAGGTATTGTTCATCCATATTTAATTCTATGTAGTCTCCCACTGTAAGAATGTACCATATTTCCCCTTTTGCCTATTGTTGGACATGTATGCCACACCATGCTATTATAATTGTCCAATGAGAATTTTGTATTTTTACTTTATCCAACATCTATTAAGTGCTACTATAGACAAAAGCCTCTACTAGATACTCGATTTATACAGGCATACCTCATTTTTTTAAAGTTTTTATCTTAATCATCCAGCGCTCATCATGACAAGTGCACCCCTCAATCCCCATCACCCTTTCACCCATCCCCTCACCCACCTCCCCTCTAGTAACCATCAGTTTGTTGTCCATAGCTAAGAGTCTGTTTCTTGGTTTGCCTCTCTCTCTCTCTCTCTTTTTCCCCATTCCCATTTGTTTTGTTCCTTAAGTCCCACATATGAGTGAAATCATATGGTATTTGTCTTTCTCTGACATTATACTCTCTAGCTCCATCATGTTGTTGCAAATTGTGAATATATACCACCTCGTCTTTATCCATTCATCGGCCAATGGACGCTTGGGCCGTTTGCCTAATTTGGCTATTGGAAATCATGCTGCTATAAACACAGCGGTGCATGTAACCCTTTGAGTTAGTATTTGTGTATTCTTTGGGTAAATACCCAGTAGGATGATTGCTGGACCGTCGGGTAGTTCTATTTGTAACTTTGGGAGGAACCCCCATGCTCTTTTCCACGGTGGCCGCACCGGTTAGCATTCCCGCCAACAGTACACGATGGTTCCCTTTTCTCTACATCCTTGCCAACACCTCTTGTTTCTTGTGTTGTTGATTTTAGCCATTCCGACACGCGTGAGTTGATGCCATATCGTAGTTGTGATTTGCATTTTCCCCGATGATAAATGATGATGAGCATCCCCTCGTGTGGCTGGTGGCCATCTATTCCTCTTCTTTGGAAAAATGTCTTCTGCCCATTTTTTGGTTGGATTATTTGCTTTTCGGGTGTTGAATTTTATAAGTTCTTTATAGATTTTGGATACTAGCCCTTTATCAGCTAGGTCATTTGCAAATATTTTCTCCATAGGTTGTTTTTAGGTTTGTTGATTGTTTCCTTTGCTGTGCAGAAGCTTTTTTTTTTTTTTTCATGTAGTCCCAATACTTTATTTCTGCTTTTGTTTCCCTTGCCTCGGGAGACCTATATAGAAAAAAGTTGCTACAGCCAATGTCAAAAAGGTTACTGCCTGTGTTCTCCTCTAGGATTTTAATGGTTTCCCGTCTCACACGTAGGTCATTGATCCATTTTGAATTTATTTTTGTGTATGGTGTAAGAAAATGGTCCAGTTTCATTCTTTTCCATGTTGCTGTCCAGTTTTCCCAATACCACTTGTTGTACAGACCATCTTTTTCCCACTGGATGTTCTTTCCTGCTTTGTGAAAGATTAATTGGCCATTTAATTGTGGGTTCACTTCTGGGTTTTCTATTCTATTCTACTGATCTATGGGTTTATTTTTGTGCCAGTACCATACCATTTTGATCAGTACAGCTTTGTAATATAACTCAAAGTCCAGAATTGTGATGCCCCCAACTTTGCTTTCCTTTTTCAAGATTGCTTTGGCTATTTGGGGTCTTTTGTGGTGCAATACAAATTTTAGGATTGTTTGTTCTACTTCTGTGAAAAATGCTATTAGTACTTTGATAGTGATTGCATTAAATGTGTACATTGTTTTGGGTCATATAGGCCTTTTATTTTATTTATTTATTTAATATGAAATTTATTGTCAGATTGGTTTCCATACAGCACCCAGTGCTCATCCCAACAGGTGCCCTCCTCAATGCCCGTCACCCACTTTCCCCTCCCTCCCACCCCCCATCACCCCTCAGTTTATTCTCAGTTTTTAAGAGTCTCTTATGGTTTGCCTCCTTCCCTCTCTGGAACTTTTTTTTTCCTCCTTCCCCTTCCCCATGGTCTTCTGTTAAGTTTCTCGGGATCCACATAAGAGTGAAAACATATGGTATCTGTCTTTCTCTGTTAGCCATTTTAACAATATTTGTTATTCCAATCCATGAGCGTGGAATGGGTTTCCATTTCTTTGTGTCATCTTCAGTTTCTTTCATCAGTTTTTTATAGTTTTCAGAATCCAGATCTTTCGCCTCTTTGGTTAGGTTTATTCCTAGGTATCTATTGTTTTTGGTGCAATTGTAAATGGGATTGTTTTCTTAATTTCTCTTTCTGCTGCTTCATTATTGTTGTATAGAAATGCAACAGATTTCTGTACACTGATTTTGTATCCTGTGATATTACTGAATTCCTTTATCATATCTAGTCGTTTTTTTGGTGGAGTCTTTCGGGTTTTCTATATAGAGTATCATGTCATCTGCAAATAGTGAAAGTTTTACTTCTTCCTTGCCAGTTTGAGTACCTTTTATTTCTTTCTGTTGTCTGATTGCTGAGGTTAGGACTTTCAGTATTATGTTAAATAGAAGTGGTGAGAGTAGACATTGTTTTCTTGTTCCTGACCTTAGGAGAAAGGCTCACAGTTTTTCCCCAGGAAAAAATGATGTTAGCTGTGGGTTTTTCATATATGGCCTTTATTAAGTTGAGGTATGCTCCCTCTAAACCTACTTTGTTGAGGGTTTTAATCAGAAATGATGTTGTACTTTGTCAAATGCTTTTTCTGCATCTAGTGAAATGATCATATGGTTCTTTTTCTGTCTCTTATTGATGTGATATATCATGTTGATTTATTTGTGAATATTGAGCCACCCTTGCAACCCAGAAATAAATCCCACTCGACCGTGATGAATGATTTTTTTAACGCATTGTTGGATTTGGTTTGCTGGTATTTTCTTTTTTTTTTTTTTTAAAGTTTATTTATTTTAAGAGACAGAGAGTGTGGAGGAGGGGCAGAAAGAGAGAGAGGGAGAGAGAGAATCCTTTTTTCTCTCTTTTGCAGGGGAGGGGCAAAGAGAGGGAGAGAGAGAGACAATCCCAAGTAGACTCCAACACTGTGGGCACAGAGCCTGATGCAGGGCTCGATCTCAGGATCCATGAGATCATGACCTGAGCTGAAATCAAGAGTCAGCCGCTTAACCAACTGAGCCACCCAGGCGCCCCGCTGACCTCATTTTTATCATTTGTTTTATTCTACCTGCTTTACATTTTAATTCCTTTTCTTTCTTTAGTTTCCTAAGATGGAAATTTAGATTATGGATTTTAGATTTTTTGTCTTCTGTAATACATTCATTTAACGCTGTAAATTTCCCTGTATTCACATATCCTGTAAATTTTGATAAGATGCCCTTTACTTGGCTTAAAATATTCTTAAACTTCTCTTGAAAATGCTCCTTTGACCCTTGTGTTATTTCAATCTCCAACTATTTTGTAATTTTTTCAGCTATAGTTCTATTATTGATTTCTAGCTTAATTCAATACTCGTCTGAGAGCATGATTTCTATCAGTCTGGTTTTTTGTCTTTTATTTATTAAGCTGTCTTTTGTGGCCCAGAATATGGTTTTAGTGAGTGTTTATGTGGACTTGAGAATGCATTCTGCTGTTGTTGCATGGGGTACTCTGTACATTTCAATTAGAGACTGTTGATTGATCGTGATGTTCAGGTAAATTGCATCCTTACTGATTTTCTGCCTGTCTGATCTATCAATTACCTACCAGTTTTTGCCTCACATTTTTTTATTGTTCTTTGTTAGATGTATACACACTAAGGATTTTTTTGGATAATGGACCCCTTTATCATTATGTGGTGCCTCTCATTATCCCTGATAATTTTCCTTGTTTTGAAATCTGCTTTATCTGAAATTAATATACTGATTTCAGCTTTCTTTGGATTAGTGAGAGCATGGTATATCACTATTCACACCTTATAATCTATATTTGCTGTTGTATTTAAAATGGGTTTCTTGTAGGTAACATAGTTAAGGTAATGTTTTTTCAATCCGCTTTTAACAATCACTGTTTTTTAATGCCTGTATTTAGACCATTCACATTTAAAGTGATTATTGATATAGTTGGAATAATATTTTCTGTGTGTGTAATAATTAATTTCTATTTGTTGCCTTCTTAATATGTGCATTTAGACTAATCACATTATCATTTCACATCAGTGGCGACTTGATGTGCACAAATATCACTTATACTTCTTTTTAGAATTTTTAAGGATTTTTCTTTCCCTTAGATTTCCTGCAGTTTAAATAACATATGCCCAGGTAGATTATTTGATATTTATTCTGCTTGGTGTTCTCTGAGCTTCCTGAATCTGTGGGTTGGCATCTCATCAACTTCCCAAAGTTCTTGGCCATTATTACTTGAAATAATTTTTCTGTTCTTTTCTCTCTTCCTTCTCCTTCTGGTATTCCAATTACACATATTTTACGCGTTTTGAAATGATGACCACAGATCCTGGATATTTTGCTATTTTCATTGTTTGTTTGTTTGTTTGTTTGTTTTACTTTGTATTTCAGTTTTGAGAGTTTCAAGTGACCGAGATCTTCAAGCTCATTAATTCTCTTCTTGGTCACGAACAAGGCCATCAAAAGCATTCTTTGATTTTGCTTACTTTCAGAGTTTCTACCTCTCTGCTTAAATTGCCCATCTGTTCTTATACATTAATTCTTCTTTTTTTAATAAGAGCCCTTCCTTAACATATTAATCATACTTATTTTAAAGTTCCTTACACGTGTGCCATATCTAAATCTGATTCTGATGCCTGCTATGTGTCCTTAACCTGTATTTTGTCTTGGCTTTTAGCTTGCCTTATGAGTTTTTTGTTGAAAGCCAGACAGGATGGACCAAGTAATAGGAACTGAGGTAAATATGCCTTTCCTATGAAGTTTTATGTTAACTTGGCAAGGATTTGGGCTGTGTTTCAGGTACCAGAACTTTTATTATCTCTAATGACATTATTTGCTCCCTTCTGTTGTCTTTCAGTTTCCCCTAAGAACTAGCAGTGAAAGCCCATGAAAATGGCAGTAATGTTGGACCTTAGGAGTTTATTTCTTGCATTATAGTCCACACAAATTCTCCAGCAATTCATCGATATCACCACGTAATTGTTCCTATCAGTTTGTACTTACAGTGTCTTCTGATCCAGATAAATTCATCTCAGCTTTGTATACGAATCCCTCATATTTCCCTGTCTCTCTAGATTTCGGTGTGGTGATTTGTCCTATGACTTCAGTTCTCTGATGGATCGGACAATGTTATTCATCTTCATTTTGCTCAGCCTTTGTCCTGTTCTAAGAACTGGATTGAAAACTTCCAAGCTCTTGAAATGTCAGAGCTGAGGGGCGCCTCGGTGGCTCAGTAGGTTGGGTGTCTGACTTTGACTCAGATCATGATCTTGTGGTTCGTGAGCTCAAGCCCCACATCGGGCTCTGTGCTGACAGCTCAGAGCCTGGAGCCTGCTTCGGATTCTGTGTCTCCCTCTCTCTTGTCTCTCTTTGTCTCTCTCTCAAAAAGACATAAATATTGGGACACCTGGGTGGCTCAGTCGGTTGGGCATCTGACTTTGGCTCAGGTCATGGTCTCGAAGTTTGTGAGTTCAAGCCCCACATCAGGCTCTGCGCTGACAGCTCAGAGCCTGGAGCCTGCTTCGCATTCTGTGTCTTCCTCTCTCTCTCTGCCCCTCCCCCACGAGTTCTCTATCTCGCTCTCTCTCTCTCAAAAATAAACATTAAAAAAAGAAATGTCAGAGTTGAAACCAGAAGTCCTAATGGTCCTAATATTAGTTTATATAATCCAAGGCTCTGTTACCAGGTATATACTAGTTTACGGGTGCCATATTTTTGGCAGTGTCCATGTGTATCCATAATGTCTTGGATGTAAAAATGTAATTTCTTTGAAATTAATGATGTTGTACTACCTTTCATTGGTTATGCATTGCTTGGAATATATTTTCCTCTATCTTTTTTAAAATTTGCATGTATGATTTTGATTTCAGTGTATCTCTTTTAAGAAGAATATAAATGCATTTTCCCCAAATCTGTCATGAAATCGATGGATCAAAACTTTTACATTTATGTGATTACTGATAAAACTAATTTCTGCCTTTTTGATTTACCTAGTTATTAAGTTTTCTTTTTCTTTTTCCTTCTTTCTTTACAGATCCCTCCTGAATTTATCAGACTTTCTTTACTTCTGCCTCTTCCTCAGTACTGCTTTTGAAGTTAGCCATTCTATTTCTAAATCTGTAGTAATGACATCTAGCTGTTCTGATGCAGTTGTGGCAGTGGTTTGGTTTTGTTTTGTTTTACTGTTACCTTTTAATATCTTTGTTTACATTATGGAAGTCTAAACGTATTCTATTTTTCTGCCTCCTCAAAATACACAGGCCATAGAAATACTGAAATGCAGGGGCACCTGGGTGGCTCAGTCGGTTAAGCGTCCGACTTTGGCTCAGGTCATGATCTCGCGGTTCGTGAGTTCAAGCCCCGCGTCAGGCTCTGTGCTGACCGCTCTGAGCCTGGAGCCTGTTTCAGATTCTGTGTCTCCCTCTCTCTGACCCTCCCCCGTTCATGCTCTATCTCTCCCTGTCTCAAAAATAAATAAACGTTAAAAAAAAATTTGAAATACTGAAATGCAATCACTCATCTTGGCCTTGTCCCACTCTCATATTTCATGGTATGTCGTCTAACATTTTTTATCCCTTTAGTTCCAGCTTTTGAAGACGTGCACTTTCAAAGCCCTTCATGTATTGTGAGCTCATAGCTTGATAATGAATCATTATTCACGGAACTTTGATAAGGCATACAAAACCTCATAGTAATTTGTGGGAATTTGTTATATGTCTAAGATCCCAATCCATAGCCTTGAACTAAAGAGGATAATGTCATTAATCAGTTGATGGTTAAGCACTTTATTTATTTCAGCAATGTACAATATAGCAGGGTTTTTTTTTTTTTTTGGTTTTTGTTTTTGTTTGTTTTGGTGTTTGTTTGTTTGTTTGTTTCATTCCCAGAGATTCTCTGCTGACAGGAATTTGGAGTGTTTCTTTCTGAATGTGTACTAGAGAATGCACTCGATCCTGCTTCAGTTAAAGACTTCTTTGGAATCCAAGGCAGAATGCATTTAACTGGGGGGTGAAAGTAAAAAAGAACACACTGCTCAGGATAAAAAAAAAAAAACAGAGGGGCGCCTGGGTGGCTCAGTCAGTTAAGCATCTGACTTCGGCTCAGGTCATCATCTCGTGGTTTGTGAGTTCAAGCCCTGCGTTGTCTGGGCTGTAATTACTGAGCTGTCAGCACAGAGCCCGGAGCCTGCTTCAGATTCTGTGTCTGCCTCTCTCTCTGCTCCTCCCCCGCTCGCGCTCACTCGCACTCTCTCTCCAAAATAAATAAGCATTGAAAAAAAGTTTAAAAAAAGAATGAAAAAATAGAGTTTGGGGAGATTTTGATGTCCCTCTGACCTGGAAATGGAACAATATCTACTGTTATCGTTGACTAAAATTGTCCCCTTGCTGTGTTTTATGCGCTGGGATGTGCCAACAGTTTGAACTTTCATATAGAATTTGTTTCTACTCTGAGCTCTACTGGGTATTAGCATTTTGACTTGAAGCACAATATTTAACCTCCCTTGAGCTTAGTTTCTTTTATATGCCAAAAGGTGACCATACTTGCCCTAGGTACCTCACAGAATTGCTGTCTCAAAGTACCTCACAGGTACTTGCCCTAGGCACCTCACAGGTACTTGCCCTAGTACCTCACAGGTACTTGCCCTAGTACCTCACAGGTACTTGCCCTAGGTACCTCACAGGTACTTGCCCTAGGTACCTCACAGGTACTTGCCCTAGGCACCTCACAGGTACTTGCCCTAGGTACCTCACAGGTACTTGCCCTAGGTACCTGACAGAATTACTGTCTCAAAAAGAACAGTAGAGGATAGTACTTTCTGGGTTATAAAATACTATGCAAATATAAAAGATTGTTAAGAAACAGGAAAATACCGGAAAACCACATGTGACTTACATCATGGTCCTGGTGAGTCATCTTGTCAGGGAGGCAAGAATGGTTATAAAATCAGAAGATTTTGAAGATGCTCAGTGTCTTCCAAGCAGAACCTATTCAAAGTAGAATAGTGATAAAAACTGCAAAACATCAATGCCCCAAGGATACTAGGTCATTTTTGGCCGCTTTATAATTTATGTCTGACATAAAATGCTAGGGAAGAAACTTCTCTCACGTAGACTGCAAAGCTAGACAGATGAAAGATCTGGGGGAAATCTAAGTTTAGAATAATTCCATGTAACGTTGAAAGTGTGAGCAAGGAAGGTCTTCCCTGTAATGTGGTACCACTTAAGAAGTGAGATCCAAAGAAAACTGGGGCAAAGAAAGTGAGCAAACAACGGGTGTGCACACGGCCGACGCGGGCCCCTGGCCACTCCGATCAAAGCCACTGATTAGTTCCTTGCAGCTCTGGGACTCTGATTCAGAGATTAAATGAGTTATAAGGTTTTTCCCCTGGTGTGAATCGCTTGTAATTTTTCCCTTTTCACAATAGGGCTAAATGCAGCGAAGTTTAGTCTTCTCTTTGAGGAGGCTTTAGGAATAGAAGGCACATAAATTTAGTACTGGCTATGACCAAACAGTGAGAGAGATCATGACCCACAATATCTCATTTAATCTTCTGGCCAGTCCTATCAGATAGACATTCCTGTTCTCACTTTACCTGCAAGGAAGCTGAGGGTCAGCAGAGTTCAGTAGGTTTACCGGGGTCGTACGTGAAGTTACCGCGCTGAAACGTAAACCCGTGTCTAGCTGATGCCAAGAGCACCTCGTTGTGCAGTTGAGACACCTCAATAGAGGAATTCTTCTGGGACATTTATGTATTACAAAAATGGAATAGGAGCCATTATCCACGTGGTACGAGTTCAGGGGGAATGGATGTGATTCCAAACACCTTTATCGGCTGGACTTCCTGAGTCTAAAAATGTTCCGTTAAAACCACAGGCAGCAAATCAGTTTCATTTTAAACCCCAATTCTGATTAGTTAACAGTCACTGCCTGAGTCACTGTGTTGAGAACGATTCTGAGGAGGGTGCTTCCTGCCTCAGCAGGAAAGAGTCTTATGATCGATCAGGGATGACTGCTATGGATGTGGGAGGGAAGAGTGGTGGCTTAAGTGCCAAGTTTCTCCCATTATGGAACCTGACATATGTTACCTTGATTTAAGCTTCCGCTGTTAACAGTCCAGCTCCTTGGGAGGAGGCCTACATTCAGCCTCATCAGTTCTCGCACCTCATTCTGTGAGGAAGTTAATGCGATCTTCTCTGAAGGGAAGTAACCGATTGTCCAAAGGGAAAAGAGATTGTGAGAGCAGTGCACTCATGGGGAATGCTCTGTTCCTTTCATGAATGTGTCCAGAGGGGCATTGTTTGAAAATCACCCAAGGTTAATCACCAGGCTTTCTTGGATGGCTTCAGCATTGGTTCGCTGCTGGTGCTTAGGGTTAAATAGGTACCTACAGTCTTATAAAAATAAAAATCGGTATATTAATTGGAATTCACTTCCATTTGAGCAATAAAATTGCTTTATAGTCTTTGCTAGAATCAGTAGGAATTAATCTGAACAGTGGTACCTTGCTAGAGGAAAAAGGTAAAATCATGTCTACGTTTTCGCGGGATAGGGCAGAGACGTGGGAAATTTATGCTAGGGGGAAAAGGCAAAAAACTGAGTTTAAGCAACGTTAGTTAGCCGCCATCCGCGAGCTCCTCTCAATGTCAGTCCAGGAGAAAAAACGATAAGGTGGCTTGGGGGAAGGATAAGGATAGTGACTGGGGATCAGCATAAAAGCAATATCTAAGTGAGAGCCAGACAAGGACCAGGAATTGAACCGTACCCTACTAACTGCTTTATTTACACTAAGGCCTAACAAACCAGATATTATCAGTTCGGCCAGCTCGGTCCACTCACTTGTTGGTTTAGTCAAAAAGCTGGTTGGATTGATATTTTCCATGAGGTGATGGATTTGGCCGAATGCAACGTTTGCCTGAATTTCATACCAGCCCAGTCTAGTTCACACTGTAAATCTTAATTTGCTGCTTGTCTTGATTTTCTACCACTAATAGGATCTACACATCTGAAAATTATGTTTTCAATATCATCATTCAAATAATTCATGTAAGCAAAATTAAACTTGATATGATTTCCCATGGGAAATAAGAATATGAAATGAGCTCCCTTATACTAATCTCATTTTGCCCTTAGCCACTACACAATTGAACAAGTAACATCTCTAATATCTTCACAGAATTTAATTGGCCCCAATAATAGCGGCTTCATAATATTTGTAGGATGCCCCTTTAGGGTGGTGAGTATCCTTAGAGAGGTCTATAAGTGAAGTGTGGTAGAGTGAGCGAATACATTCTCCTAGATCAGTAATCAAGTCAGATATCCAAGGCAAGTAAGCCTGACGCTTATTTCAAGGCTTGAGGAATCAGTTCTGCAGTGTGCCTCCTGGTGTGGCAAGGTTATAGTTTAACTACAGACAAGGCTCAGGGCTTGGGCAGGCACCTCTGAGCCCGGAGGTGACAGCAGACTAGGGATGACAAATGGCTTCAAAAAAGAGTAATGTTTACGTAACAATCTGCTGTTCCAGAGACCTTTTCAAAATGTTTCATTTTAGGAATGATCAAATACTTGCAAAATAATCAAAGATATGCAAAAATACAAGAATTTTTAATGAAAAATTTTCAATGAAAATTTGAAGGGCACAATTTCAGCAAAGTCGCTGTAAGACAGGTACCCTCATAATGACCTGGTGGATGAATCAAGGGGTTTAAGCTTTCTGTTGGACGATTTGGCAGTGTGCATGATCATTTTAAAAATATTCATAGTCCTTGGCCCAATAATTCCACTTCTGGGAATTGACCTAGAGAAATAAACTAAAATCCAATAAAAGACTTATATAAAGACTTTCACTGAATCATTATATGGAAAAATAAAATATACATACATATGCATATGCATATATATATATATATATATATATATATATATATATATAAAAAGGACCAAAAAACCAAATATTATTTAAACAAAGAAATTAACACCATAAATTTGTAGCCATTAAAATTATGTTAAAAAATATTTCTAAAGTCCCAATAAGGAAATTATTGTCATAGCACATTAAATCAAAGTAAGGAATAGACAATTTTATATTTAGGGTGATCTCAAATTATATTTAAAAAAATACATTAAAAGAAATGCATTAATATCAATAGCAATTATCTCAAGGTGGCATGCATATAGAAGATTTTCTGGGGTTTTTTTAATGTTTATTTTTGAGAGAGAGGGGCAGAGAGGGGGGGAGACACAGAATCCAAAGCAGGCTCCAGGCTCTGAGCTGTCAGCACAGAGCCCGACGCAGGGCTTGAACCCATAAACTGTGAGATCGTGACCTGAGCTGAAGTTGGAAGCTTAACCGACTGAGCCACCCACGTGCTCCAGAAGATTTTCTGTTTTATCACTATAGTGTTCCCCATTTATTGATATCATGTAATAAGTATGTAATATTTCAAAATAATAATAAAAATAACAAGCAATTTTATATGTATTATTATACTGGACTGAAAAATAGATTTAAGGAGTACTAACATTATTCCCACTTTATAGACGAGAACACAGATGCAGAGCAATTAGATGGGTTAACCAAGGTCACAGTGGCTATAATTTGTAGAGCCAGGATTCCTCATCTCGTATTCCCCCTTCTATCACATACTACCTCTTTCAGAAAGAGAATATAAGAGGGGCAGTGCAGTAACAATAGCTTATGTCTGTTAATAACCAGAGGAGTAGTTTAATAAGATGCTCTCCACACAGAACTGTATATGAGCTTTGCTTAGTTAAAACTTTGGTTTTCAAGTTGACTCCATGTCTGATCTTCCACAATTGAGACTGTCTCTAATTGAGAAGTTAAAGCAAACGATCTCCCATGTTGTGCTTTCTTCTTTTTGTTTTTACTTTCTCTTTTCTTTTCTTTATTTTATTTTTGCAATAACATTTATTGTCAAGTTAGCTAACCTACAGTGTATACAGTGTGCTCTTGGTTTTGGGGGTAGATTCCCGTGATTCATTGCTTCCATACAACACCCAGTGCTCATCCCAGCAAGTGCCCTCCTCAATGCCCATCAGCCATTTTCCCTGTCTCCCCAGCACCGCCCCCCCCCACCATCCCTCAGTTTGGTCTCTGGATTTAAGAGTCTCTTATGGTTTGCCTCCCTCCCTCTCTGTTTGTAACTATTTTTTTTCCCCTTCCCTTCGCCCATGGTCTTCTGTTAAGTTTCTCAAGATCCACATATGAGTGAAAACATATGATATCTTTCTTCCTCTGACTTATTTCCCTTGGCATAATTCCCTCCAGGCCCACCTCACACCGGTCAGAGTGGCTAAATTAACAAGCCAGGAAACAACAGATGTTGGCAAGGATGTGAAGAAATGGGAACCCTCTTGCACAGATAGTGGGAATGCAAACTGGTGCAGCCGCTCTGGAAAACAGTGTGGAGGTTCCTCCAAAAATTAAAAATAGATCTACCCTATGACCCAGCAGTAGCACTGCTAGGAATTCACCCAAGGGATACGGGAGTGCTGATGCAGAGGGGCACTTGTACCCCAATGTTTATAGCAGCGCTTTCAACAATAGCCAAATTATGGATAGAGCCCAAATGTCCATCGACAGATGAATGGATAAAAAATTGTGGTTTATATATACAATGGGATCCTTCTTGGCTTTCTTCTTTTTAAAATATCATAATTATCTTTGGTCACTTTCCCATGGTTGGGGAATTTTTTCCAAGCGAAATCTATCAAAATAGATAGCGAGATCTTTCTTTTTTAATTGTCCTATTTCTTTATACCCTGGGCTATGTGCATTCACTTCCCTTCCCTAACAGTAAAAGTTTTTTGGCACATTAAGTGCTTTGAAGTGTGTTTTAAACCATTCCCTATGATACGCGTTTGTTGAAAGCGCTTCAAGAAAACAACCTGTGAATTATTTTGGACCCCTGAGGAAACTGTGCCAGTGACTAAATTTTCAAGGTATGAGATGTCTTTTGGTTTAGCAACTTCTGGCTGCATGGTGGGGGTTGCAAGGCACCAACCTTAGAACTCATTCAGTTCTAATCTGGGTCTTATTTCCCTGAAATTCGTCACCTCTGAGTTCATTTGAAGGTCTGAGGTAAGCCATATCACAAGTCCTGCCATGCACATAGAGTAGACCACTCTAAGCCATCGGTACCCCTAAACCAATCGCTGTGACTAGAGCTAATTGTGCACCTAGCCAGCAGACTCCAGACTCAGCTAGGCTTCCTTGCCCTCACCAGCCCCTGCCTACTGGCTTTCTCCCATATAAGCACCCACAAATAGAAAAGGGGTGACTGGAGCCAATCACCTGTCTAAATTATAACCTAGGGCAGATGGGCAAAGTTGCTCGTGACTTGAATGAGCTAATGTTCTTTTTGATGTGGAAACCTAAATCAGATTCGCACCTCAGGTTCTCCATCAACCCGATCCACGTTTTAGTGGGTTCAACCTCTACATAAATCAAAGCAGTGAAGTAGCAGGCCCTTTCTTTATTTCTTGAGCAAATATTTATGCCGTGTATGAACACAACTGGTCTACACTTCAGGCTCGACGGAGAGGTTAACCGGGAAGTGCGGGACAGGGCTGTGAGCTGGGCACGAATGTATAGGCGTGTTTTCAAGACAGCTGCTATCGGTGGGTTTCAAAATTCATTCTCTCAGTGCTCTGCCTTCCTTTTTCTCCATTTCGGTGTGCGCACTCACCTGTCACAAAGCCTACTATTATATGTCCGCCTCTGAATTATAACATCAGGCAATTAAGATTCACAAGGTGCTGAAAGATTTATAAACAAAGGGAAAGAAAATGTGTTCTATTAAGAAGCCGGGAAGTAAGCATCTTCTCAATGAATTACCCAAAGCCTACATTCTTCTTTTATTGTGGTCCAAGTTTCCTTTATTTGGACAGGAGAAACTTATACCTATGCATCGATATTTCAGATAGTATGACTTTCAGGTCTTCCTGAGGGCTAGTTAAAATGGTGTGCCCATTGGGATTTCTATATGGCCAAATGGTAGAAATGATGCGAGAGTTTTCAGTGTGAAATAATAATGGATCCGACTCAGCGGTGAAAACATTTCTCTAATCAATAAAGGGAAAGCGGGAAGAATCCATTTTTAAAATTCAGTTATTTTTAGCCAATATACTTTGAGGTTGTGTCTTGTTACATAAAGCATAGGAACTTTTATGCACAGTGTCTACTGTATCCAATGGGAGTTGAGTGCATGAACTTTTCACTTCTTAAAGCCTGAGGGGGGGATCTTACTGGAAGAAGGTACTAACTGCTTTGCACACGAAACAGTCCACCTTCCGCTCCTCCTGCACACTTGGCTTTTAATGTTAAGGGAACACCTCTCCATAGCTTTCTTCCGCCCGTTCCTTTTGAAAGGGAATTAGAAGAGAATGTACATTATCACGTGTCTTGCAGGCCTCTCCATTCAGCCCAAGGTCAATCCCTTAGCATATACTGACCGTATTCTCAGGGACGGCACTCCACTAAAGATGGGTCGGATACTACTTTCTCAACAGACATTTATTTAGTGTCTATTCTAAACCAAACCGGGTTTGCAACGAGCATTTAATACGCATCGGGCCTATGGACGCGGATGTGATCACACCCCTGTTATCAGGAGATGTAATTTGACAGGAGAGACGGCCCTCTTAAACTCAATATAGTACATTATCACGTAACACTACAGGTGGGGGCATTTGCATGTAGAAGGTCTTGGGAATTCATTTCTCGGGCAGTCGGGAAAATGTTCTAGGAGAGGCTGCATGTGAGCTCTGGCCGTGTGTTAAAGGATGTGTATGACTTCGCCAGACCGGGGAAAGTACGAAAGGGAGAGGAAAGATGTTTAATCAGAAGATGAGGCTGTACCAGGGCACCTACACTAAAAACACCCTAGAGCCCTAGGTATTCCCTAGAGAGGCCATATATCCTTATCTTGCAGATGCAGTGGGTACAGACCAGAAGGGAGATGTGACCTGCCCGATCTCACAAAGTGGAGCCACACTGCCTCGGTTTGTGCAAATAGAAAACGTCACGACACCTACAATTTCTGGAACACTCCATTCCCAACCTCATCCCTTTCTACTTGTTTGGGTCCTTGTGTTTTTAATCCAGACCGGATGAACAGCCCCCAACTCTGATGCATGTTTCGCTTTATGGAACAGTGGGAAAGACAGAAGGTTTCTTCCCTGTTGGTTCTTCAAGTGTGCACCCTGCATTCTCAGATCCCTGCAGAGAACTAACTCCTTACAGTTACCCTGATTTAAATATCTACTCATTTAGTACATGTAGATACCTTTTAAAATTTGCAATGCTGAAAACATAGCAGAGGAGATAGCCGGCCAAAACATGGCAGCAAGAATACACCCAGATAATGTACGACTGTTGCCATTTATTTTTGCCATATTAATGAAACACAGCATGAAAATCAGTGATAATAAAAAATCGGTTAAGCGAAAGAAAATTTCTACTTAAAATATGGAAAAGTGGCATAGAATATGCCCCCATACATATATCTTTAATAAGTTAATCATGATGCTCAGTCCAATGATTTCAGGAAGAGGAAGACTGACTTTTAGTTCAATTCCGCCGTTTACGAGCAGTGATAGATAGGCTTGATAACCTCTCAAAATCTCCATTTTCTTATCAGTAAACCAGTATAAATAGCTACTTGGGGTGAGTGTGGAAATCAAAGAGTAGTGCAAGTGGAAACTTTTTTTAAACTTTGAAATGTTATCCTGACATAAGGTATTGATATAATTAAGACGCATTTTAAAAGATGGTGTACTTAGAATTTTAAGTGCCGATTTCCTTATGGGTGATCTCTATTTATTTTATTTCCACTTCTTAAGTATTGCTGTATTACATACTAGCGCATTTTTCAAAGTGCTCTGGCTAATGTCAACAGATATATTTTAAGAGATAATTATGCAAAATAGAAGTTTGCATAAATTCGTGGGAAAGTAAATAAATGCAGTGTTAAAGAGTCGTTTTAAAAATACGTGTTTGTGGGTGGTCTGGGTGGCCCAGTCAGTTGAGCCTCAGACGCTTGGTTTCAGCTGAGGTCATGATCTCATGGCTTCGTGGGTTTGAGCCCCATATCGGGCTCTACGCTGACAGTGTGGAGCCTGCTTGGGATTCTCGCTCTTCCGCTCTCTGCCCCTCCCCCACTAACACTGTCTCTGTCTCTGGAAAGAAATAAGCTTTAAAAAATGCATTTCGTCAACAAAGGAATAAACAAACAAAAAGCAGAATCAGACCCATAAATACAGAGATCAAAATAATGGTTGCAGAGGGGCAGGCGTTGGGGGGTTGGGCAAAATGGGCGAAGGGCAGTGAGAGATACAGGCTTCCCGTTATGGAATGTGTAAGCCAGGGAGAGAAAAGGCACAGCTTGGGGAATACAGCCAATGATACTGTCATCGTGTATATGGTGACAGAAGGTGGCTACACTCGTGGGGAACATGGCATAAGGTGTGAACTTGTCAGACCACTGTGTTTTACACCTGACGCTAATGTAACGCTGTGTCAAGCATACTGAGAAAAGTACCTTTTTGTGGGCTTGACTCGACCGAGCACACAATGCAACATGCTTGACTTGCATTTGTTTCCTCTTTTCTTCATCCAAAAAATAGATTTAGTTGCTAGAGCGGAACTACTTCTTCATAAAAGAAAGAGATAATATTCCATCGACGTGATTGCACAAGCCGCGAAGTGCTTTCACTGTCCACTCTCACACTGATCCCCAAAATAACCTGGTAGGTTGGAAGAAAGCGTTCCACACGAAGTATCTTGGTACCGTTACCATCTCTTTTTCAGATGACACAGTGGTGCTCGAGCTAATACCCCGTGTCATAGCAAAACGAGGACTGTGTCCCCTCCCCAGCGTCTCCGCTGCCCTCCTTCTCGGAATTTAGGGATTCATCAATCCTTTATGAAGAAAGCTGACCACGAAAGATGGATGCATTCATTTGTGGGGCCATATGCAGGGCAGGTTTCAAACATGAGAGCACACGTAGTTAAGATTCCTTATATTCGTTTAAACAAACATCTAAAGTCATTTTCGACAAGTGACACTTTAATGCAGCTTATAGTGTTTTTATTCTATTCAGCCTTATAAATATGATACCAAATGCATGTTATTAGCAGGTATTAAAGGATTCTTCTAATGAGTCACACAAAGCTGATTAACCATCTCCTGGTGATTCATTTGTTTATGCAACTGCTTTCCTCCTTAAATCAAGTCAGGTTTTAACAACAGTCTCCTTGAGCATGCTTTTGGCTTTGAATGGAAAATAATAAGTCTTAATGGATTCCCCGCCCCCCCGGAACACCACAGATTCTCATATTACAAATATGTGAAGCCTGTAATTCCCCCCAAAAGCCTGCCACTCCTATTCAATATTTTAAGCCTTAACAGTAGACTGCTTTAAAGAGGTTCTATTCTATAAGGAGCTCCTGACTTGAGCATAATATCCTGTGAAGGCTTACTGTAATAGATACAAAATTATACACACAGAAAAAGAAATGAGCAAGCTATAATCTGTACGAGAGCGGATTTAATGGTTTTTGTTAAATTGTTATTAATTCTCTACGTTTCGAAAGCGAATACGTCTCTCTTATTGGCCTAATACAGTTCAGCTCAGTTGTCCCTAAAACCCCAGCGAGAAGCAACAGATCCAGGATGAAGGGAGAAGTGTTGTCTGGATTCATTACCTACTCAAGTGGTTGCCGTTATATGGCTTTCAAGACAGTATACTTAAATGTATATTTTTAGCTGTCAGTTAGGTGTTTGTATCCGTTTCCCACAACCCCTGCACGTGGTTCAAAATTACATGTATTGTGTAACCCGTCCGGTGAAAGAGACTGCCTTACTTGCCCAATTTCTACCCTGCCTCCAAATGTAATTACTGTTCCTTATGAAGAAATTAGTAGTTCATTCTAATTTCTGAGAAATTTTATTCTAAGTAGATAGATGACAGGTAGGTAGGTAGGTAGATAGATAGATAGATAGATAGATAGACAGATAGATAGATATAGCACCTATGAATGGAAAAGATAGCCATCTTGACTCAAAATAAGAGAAATGAGAGTTAAAACTACTCCAAGGTACCATTTTTCAATTATCACACTGGCTACAATCAAAAAGCTTGATAATATACTCGTTGGCAAAGATTTATGTAAACAGGCATTTTAATTTGTTGCTAAGAGTAGTACAAATTCAAGAGAAATTTAACAGAGATCTATCAACATTTCAAATGCACATATCCTTTGACCCAACAACTCCACTTGGGGAATTGAAACCATAGATGTTTGTGTGCATGCGTGAAATTATATCTAATGTAATAATTATATATAATTATATAATATGTAATTTCAGAAAGCAAATATTGCTAAGAATCTAAACACGAATCAATACAAAAATGAATAGGTAAATTGGGCTACATCCATACAGTGGAATAGGATCTTGCCTTAAAAAAGAATGAGGACGCTCTCAAAGGAGACAGTTTAGTGCAATATGTTAGGATATTGACATTGGAAGAGCTCTTCTGGGTTCCTTCACAGCCCTGCCACTTATTTATTAACTATGTCATCGTATGTGTTTTGAGGGGTTCGTGTTACATTTATAGATTTATTTAGGGAGAATTAATAACATGCTTTCATTTTGGACAATTCCTATTCAGGACAGCATTTACTGTCTACCCTCTTTTGTGTTCTTCAAGAGTGGTTTTATTTATTTATTTTTTCACCACACTATATTACGTTTATTTATTTATTTTTAACTTAAATTCAAGGTAGTTAACATACAGTGTAGTCTTGGCTTCAGGAGTAGAGCCCAGTGATTCATCACTTACATATGACACCCAGGGCTCATCCCCACAAGCGCCCTCCTTGATGCCCGTCGCCCATTTAGCCCATCCCCCCACCCACATCCCCTCCAGCAACCCTCAGTTTGTTCTCTGTATTTAAGAGTCTCTTATGGTTTTCCTCCATCTGTTTTCATCTTATTTTTCCTTCCCTTCCCCTATGTTCATCTGTTGTGTTTCTTAAATTCCACATATGAATGAAATCATATAGTTGTCTTTCTCTGGCTGACTTATTTTGCTTAGCATGATACCCTCTAGTTCCACATTGTTGCAAATGGCAAGATTTCATTCTTTTTCATCACCGAGTAGTATTCCATTATGTGTGTGTGTATGTGTATATATATGTGTGTATATATATATACACATACATATATATATATATGGTATGTTTTATATATGAGTGATTTTAAAGTGTTCTCTTCATATAAAACTTACCTTTTACATTTAAAACTTCTCCTAAATGTCTTATCTTCTTTGTTACTATTGTAAACACGTGGCTTCTTTCATTTTGTCATTTATTCCATTAAAACAACGACCTTACTGAAAGTTATTGATTTCTGTATATTATTTTGCACCTCACTAATGTACCGATTTATGATAGTTTTTGGTCTTCAGTTGTTTGTGTTGGGTTTTCTATGAATACAATCCTACCATTTGCAAATAGGAATAGTTTCACCTCCTCTCTTTTAATTTATAGCTAATTTCTTTTACTTGTCTATTGTTTTAGGTAGTATTTCCAATATAACATTAAATAATAATAGTAATACTGGGTATTTGTATCTAGTTCCTTACTTTAGTGGGAATGCATCTAGTATTTCCCCATTAAACGTGATACTGCCTTTTGGGGTGAGATAGATATATTTTATTATGTTAAGAATATATCCATACATTCTTATTAACTCTTTTTTAAATTAAAAGTCTGTTGAAGTTTGCCATGTGTCTTCCACCATTTTTAGAGTCAGTGAAAATTTTTCTTCCTAGATCTACTATGATGATGAATTATATTAGATTTCGTATTACAATATCATCTTTGCATTCCTAAAATAAACTACGTACTCCCAATGGGTTTGTTCTTTTAATGTCCTATTTATTGTTAATATTATATGTTGATTTTTTGCATCAATTTTCCTAAATTGTCTTGGTCTATAGTTTTATTTTTTTGTGCCAATTTTTAAAATTTTGGTATCGGTGTTAAAATACTTTCATGGAAAATAAATAGCTTTTGGCTCTGTTCATTTTCTATGTCCTGAACTAAAATAGTTGCTCTTCAAAAGCTAGATAGAATTTCACAGTGAAATCATCTGAACTGGATACAGTTTTGTGGCTTTGTTTTTGTCTAGTGGGATAATCTGTTTGATAATTTTCTCATATTCTATGGAAATTAGTCTGTTGCAATTTTCTATGAATTTTGCAGTCAATTTTGGTAAAGCATGTCTTCCTAGAAAATGATTTCATCCAAGTTTTCACGCTTAGTAGCATAGAGTTGAAAAAATAGCTTATTATAGCTTTAATTTTATCTGTTCATATGATTAGTTCCCTAAAATCATTTTGTTTATTTCATGCAAATGTGTGCTTTCTTTCTCTCCTCATTAGGTTAGCTAAATATTTGCCTATTATTTTTAAATCAACAAATCATAATTTAAAATTATAATTATAATTTATATTTTATTTGTAATCATAAGTCCTGTTGTTATTTCTCTAATTCATTCATTTTTGCTTTTCTCCTTAAATACCCTCTATTTTTCTTTTGTTTATTTTATTATTCTTTATCTAATTCAGTCAGATGCTTATTTCAGTTATCTTTTGTTCTTGCTTTTTCACCAACATACATGTTTTAAAATATTTATTTATTTTTGAGAGAGAGAGAGAGAGAGAGAGAGAGAGAGAGAGAGAATAAGCAGAGGAGGAATAGAGAGGGAGGGAGATACAAAATCCGAAGCAGGCTCCAGGCTCCGAGCTGTCAGCACAGAGCCCAAGGCGGGACTCGAACTCATGAACCATGAGATCTTGACCTGAGCTGAAGTCAGACGCTTAACTGACTGAGCCACCCAGTCGCCCCCGTACATTTTTAATGTTATGAAATTTCCTCTGATCACTGCTTTTGCTGTACCCTACAGGTCCTGATATTTACTGTTTTCATTACAATGTATTTCTATCAATTCTGACATTTCAGTGTATATTGCCTCTTAACAAGAGTTTCTTAAAACTTTTATTTTTTTTGTTTAAATTTGAGACATAAGATTCCTTGTCTTTTCTGTAATCAGAGAATATCATCTAACTCTAGTTTTCTTTCTTACACTTGTTAAGGATATATAATTAGGTGCCTCTGCACAGTGCTTCTGTTTGCAATTTTGCCTTGGGTCTGAATTATTTAAAGAGGGGGACTGTCTGTTTCTACTCTTGCTAGCGTGTATCCCTATTTTGTAGTATCTTTTTCTTAATGTTATCATCAGATACCTCCAGCATAATATAAGCTTCATGCAGGTAGACATCTTCCTGTCTTACTGAAAACTATATTCTTAGCTACTAGAAGATTTCTGGGCAGATAGTGGGAGTCTGATCAATATTTGTTAAACGAATGCATATTCCTAGAAGTAGAAATTCTGAGTCATAGGCAATTGGTTCTGAAGGTTTAGGGAGGCCTTGGAGGTCAGGAAAAAGAAACTTCATTATGTATTTCCGCTATAAATCTAAGACTGTGAAATTGGCTTTCGGACGTACAATGGCAATGATTGCTATTTGTCAGTGAATACCTTATCTTTCTTAAAATCAGTGAATTTACCTGAGCATATGGACGCCCAGCTAGAGGTTAAATTTCCCACTCTCGCTCTGAATTACGTATGGCCATGTCATTATCACCAAAGAAAAAGGAGTGGAAACAATCAGTGTAACCTCTGGCTCCCTGAAGAGGAAATTGTTTGCCTTGAATGTCTTCTTTTTGCTTTTCCCATGAACTGGGTTAAGGATATGATTACACGCCGGTCTTGACCTTGTAGGATAACGTCTTTTTTGCTCATATACCTTCTAAAGGTGTTAACACATTTTTACAGTATGGAGAAAGTTTCATTTCTGGCATGTTTTAAATATTGATGTTTTAAGATGAAACAAGTACATCAACTTGTAAATTGGTTCACTGAAATCTAAATACCTTAAGCCAACCATTTTCTACTGACCCTGGAAAATACAGAGAATCTGGAGTCACCATTACTGTTGCTGCTGCTGTTGGATCCAGTGCCCGTGTGCACTGTAGGACCAAGATTGCTGGAGCACAAGCTGACATATGACCCCTGGACTTGCACCATCACGCAGAACCCGGAAGCCTAGGTCATCCGGTCTGCAGACTTTCTCAGAAGCATTTCAAGAAAGCTAAGTAAGAAAAAATACGCATTCTCCCTTTGTCTCGCCATCCGGTCTTTCCTGTGCCTTCCATAAACTCAACCTAAATGGAAGCTAACTGGCAAGAAAATCTGAGAATTCGTTTTGAAGTGTCCAACATTCTGCGACACAGGGAAATCCATGGGAAATGGAGCTGAGAGCAAATAAAACTGTCTAGCACAGTCTACCCATTTGTTTGCTTAGCACCCCTTCTCATCTCTGTTCCCATATTTGAAGTTACATGTAACAAAAAATAACAAGAACATCATGCTTCTTTCTAGTAACTACTCCTCATGGAGACAGATACTCTCTCATACACTCTTGCCCCTTAAAACAAAGACACAGAATCCCCATACCAATTACAGAAGATGTTAATTCCTCTTCTAGCTCAGTAATAATGCCACCTATATATTTAATCTAAAATTTAAATTATAAAATTAACCACTACCAGTATGTCTGAAATAAAACAATAGGGAAAATGGAGAAAGGAAATATTTACATAACAAGTAAAGAAACTCCTATATCTCTTGTTTCTGTGACACTAATGAGGCCATAGTTGATATTTACAACTCCATTCCCCACCCTCCCCCCACCTGTTCTTTGTTCCTTTCACTTTTAACCAGCCCCTCTGCTGATTGGAGTTTTCAATGGGCCACTGTTGCCTTTTATTAATTTCTACTGTTGGACGTGGAAGTACTAAGACACATTGATAGCACAGAGCCTGCTTGGGATTCAGTCCCTCCAGAGAGGAAGTTAACCCCCCCTATATCCGTCAACTCAGTGTCATTAGGAACCAACAATAGTCAGGTGGCAGTCTCATGTTCCAATTCAATGAAATCATTGTGTCTACTACTGGAAGCTTTCATCCCTTGGAGATTAAGACCTCCGAATCAACAGAACTTAGAGTTGGCAGAACAGGAAATAAAAACTCTGCTCTTGCCTTAATAACTGTATTAGTGAGAGGGGTCACTCCTACTTGTAACCTTCATTCATAGATCCTCATTGACAAAATGGTTTCACCCCTCTTTCAAAAATCTCCAGTACATTCTAGACACCATGTTGATTTGAAGCTAGTCATCATCCATTTAAACATACATGAACTGGGGCGCCTGGGTGGCTCAGTCGGTTAAGCGTCCGACTTCGGCTCAGGTCACTATCTCTCGGTGTGTGAGTTCGAGCCCCACGTCGGGCTCTGTGCTGACTGCTCAGAGCCTGGAGCCTGTTTCGGATTCTGTGTCTCCCTCTCTCTCTGACCCTCCCCCGTTCATGCTCTGTCTCTCTCTGTCTCAAAAATAAATAAACGTTAAAAAAATTTTAAACATACATGAACAGCTATTTTTTAGAAGCAAGATATATGTATCTTTACTTTTTCTCCTGAATATAATGTGATCATTGCATTTCTGTCATAGGATTTTATCCTAATTTAGTATATATTATGTTTGAAAGTTATACTCCTTTGATTTTTTTTAATATCCTATGACTAAACTCTTAAGTTTTAAAAACCGCATGTGGCATAAGTTGTCATTATAATTCTTAGTGCACAGTTGATCAAAATAACAAATTAAAGTACAAATTTGATAAATTACAATTAAACATGAATAGGACAATTTAATTGGAAATGCATCTCTTAATGAGATGTATGGAACATTTTTGCAAGTAATTCTCTTATCTGCAAAAGAAAACAGTCACTGATCAAATGGATGTCATTTCTTGAGCCCTCAACGAAATAGGACTCAGTGTCTATTTTTTGTGCCATTATTTGTTTTTTATAGATATGTGTTCTGAGAAAACTTGCACACCCACTTATTTAGAATTTGTCTAAGTCATATGCAAATAATTTGTCAGCTGAACAGTCCAATAGGTCTCTTTCGATTTCATTTTAAGCTAAGAAATGAAAACCACCTAGTTTACAAAAGGATTAGCTACTCAGTCTTCTCATTTATTCACTTTCTCAATGCTAATACCAGAATTTCAAGTTGTCTCTTCATTTGGTGCCATTTACTGTGGGGCAATGAACCAGAGTAAACTATGAATGGAAAGAGCATGCCTTTCCTTTGTAAAGTAGGATGGGGAATCATGAGAGGAAAGGTGTAGGGAAAAGCGCCACATGGGAAATTAAATTAATCCAAAGGTGATTTCCAAGTTTGCTACCAAGTAAGTCATCTCAGAAGTCATGGAACATAAAGGCTCACAGAATAAATGAAGTCACTCAAATCACATGGGTTATTAAATTAATTTACAGTGAACAGTGAGAAATAGGGACAAGTGACGGAAGGTTACCGCACTTAAAAGATGCAAGTAGGATGGAATCATCAGACTACCATAAGCCAGGGAACATATATTACCTCTCCCCCAACACACATCAGCTACTCCTGCTGATGGTATAGATAAAAATGTCAGAGATTTGGGCAGTGCCTGCCTGGCTCAGTCAGAAGAGCATGTGACTCTTGACCTTGGGGTTGTGAGTTTGAGCCCCACATTGGGTGTAGAGATTACTTAAATAGGTAAACTTAAAAAAAATTGTTTTAAAAGAATATCAGAGATTTGGTATTATTGAGGAAGAACAACTTGGCAAAAGGTTCCTGAAACCATCCCATGCTCTGAGAGACATGGCGGGGGGCGGGGGGAACCACGTGGATATGCCTGGCCACAGCTATAGCTGGCCAATTAACCTGCTGAGGAGCTGTGAATTTTGTATACATTTCTTTAGTACAACACACATAGGACCATGATGGGATCAAACTGGGTGTCGAAGTGGGTGGCAAATTTAAAGATGGCATGATTGTCATCATGACTTGACCCTTTGATCCCTTTCTATCTATAAGTAACTCTCTTTATCTCTTTGTTCTATCACAAAGACACTATTTGTATCATATTGTTAATGTGTATTGTATGTAACTAACGTACGTGCTATTTATATTTAACAAAGATTACACATTCTATGTCTCACAAGTTACTTGTTTCACCAGTATTAGTATATAATATATGTATATAATTTGTACCTATATATTATAAACTCTTACTTTCTTTTTTAAAGATCATTTAAAACATTTTGATCTTAGAGCAAGAGTTCAAGGGGCAAAGGGAGAGAGAGAATCCCAAGCAGGCTCTGTGCTATCAGTGCGGAGCCCAACATGGGGCTCGATCCCACGACCCTGGGATCATGACCTGAACTAAAATTAAGAGTCGGACACTCAACTGACTGAGCCACCCAGGCACCCCTCTACTATCTTACTTTCTATCCTTAACACTCCTTATGAGTTTTATTCATTATTTTATTTGCTTTTTGTTTATCCCACTAGCGAAGGAGAGATTCCCACCCCAGGTTTATTGAGATGGCTGAACACATAGCACCTGACACTGGACAATAGTCGCATATATTCACAGTCCAAGAGAGGAGGACACTGCATGCCATGCAGGGACTCAAGGGGGTTGTATTCAGGAACAGAGTAAATAACCAGGGACTGTGGGGGGCAGACTTTGTAGTATCCGTTCAGTAATTCAAACACTGTCTTCAGGATTCAAAACATTTTGGGCTACTAATGTTACACAATTATTTGTGTAGTAATATCATAGCAATAACTATGGATACACATTTTTCATCATTTCTCTAGATGTTGATTGCATTTGCTAAAATTGTTATTTAGGAAGTATGTGGCCTTGTAAAATACAAGATATTCTTTCTTTTTTTAATTTCTTAATGTTTATTTTCAAGAGGGAGAGAGAGAGCATGTGCAAGCAAGTGGGGGAGGGGCAGAGAGAGAGGGAGACACAGAATCTGAAGCAGGTTCCAGGCACCGAGCTGTCAGCACAGAGCCCGACGCGGGGCTCGAACCCACAAACCGTGAGATCATGACCTGAGCCAAGTCAGACACTTGATTTCAGTTCAGGTCATGACCCCAGGGCTGTGGGATCGAGCTCCACATTGGACTCCGTGCTGAGGGTGGAACCTGCTTAAGATTCGCGCTCTCTCTCCCTCTGCCCCCCTCCCCCACCTGTGTGCACATACTCTCTCTCTCTAAAAATAGTTTTGGAAAAAAGAAACACATTTCTAGCTCTACTTGTAAGAATTGGCTATTTTGTTTTAAAAATTGATGTATAATGAGATGATCACAAAGCAAGGAAACACTACATGTCTGTATGAAAATGTCGTTATGCAAATCTAATTGCAGATAATTTGTGTATGGCTAAATTTCTGCTAGAGTGATCTTACATTTTTTAGCTGCTTAACATTTTCTTTCCTTCAGAAGTTAAAAGGTTATGAAGAAAACACCCTTCTGAGGAGGGTACAGAGTGATTTATTTGTGTTAAAGAATGAAATGTAAAAACTCCAAGTCTATCAAAAAGTTATGTTATAATTGATGATGATTAAATTCACTTGATTAATGTCAAGATGCACTCATCATTTTGTCCCTTTAATTCTTTCAGTGTGTGCTTAATTGCATTTTTTGAAAGGAATGGAAAACAACGTGATTGCTGACATAATTGTGGTTTTGATTTTATTAAAATTTCAAGTTTAAACATTTATGACAAAATAAGACCAATGAGAACAAGTCTCAGGGTAAACTGGTTTGTCTTTTTCTTTGACATTCCTTGCAGTATCAGCAACAAGAAAAAGTGATGCCCACAGATTAGCATCTTTCTTCCCTTGGAATTTAGTAGTTCACAGGGCCTTCATTTAGTCATCTTTTTATTATGAGCAAATGTGAAGGAATCTAATAGGAGGTGCTTCTGCCAAAGAGTCTGCCATATTTCAGATTTTTAATATATATCACCACATCTCCCTACAACAGTGCTATATGAACAGCCTGGTTCCTCTAGTCTTGGTCTTTAAAGTTGTTTCTGCTATTTTCCCGGTAATAATAATAATAATAATAATAATAATAATAATAAGTACGGTTTTTTACTGTTTTCTTTATTTTTATATTAAATATAATTTACTGTCCAATTGGTTTCCATACAACACCCAGTGCTCATCCCAACAGGTGCCCTCCTCAACGCCCATCACCCACTTTCCCCTCTCCCCCACCCCCTCATCTACCCTCAGTTTGTTCTCAGTATTTAAGAGTCTCATGGTTTGCCTCCCTCCCTCTCTAACTTTTTTCCCCCCTTCCCTTTCCCCATGGTCTTCTGTTAAGTTTCTCAGGATCCACATGTGAGTGAAAACATATGGTATGTCTTTCTCTGCCTGACTTATTTCACTTAAGCATAATACCTTCCAGTTCCATCAATGTTGCTGCAAATGGGCAGGATTTCTTTCTCGTTGCCGAGTAGTACTCCATGGCAGTTCATACTGTTTTCATTTGTACATCTATTATCAGTATTATATTGGCATATTTCATATATGTTCTTTCTGACTTCCTCCTCTCTTTATTAGTTGAATACAACTGTATTCTAACTTACAGCAACATCTTTATTTTAATATCTCATAAGGCAAGTACCGTCCGATGAACTTTTGATTGATTTCTTGGCGATGGTGAAATATTTTTTTCCAGATAAACTTTAGAAACTTTTTGAAATTCTCAGTTGCCACTGGGATTTTTATGGCATTTCTTTACTTACACATTAATTAGAGAAAAATTGAGAATTTTAAAGTACTCAGTTTTCCCATGTCAGTAGTGTACCTTGACTCTACATTCAGATTATCCAAATAAAGATACACCCTCACACACGATACTTCATATTATATATAGGATACTTCACTTATTTTCTTAAATCTGTTACTAAACATTTTATAATTTTTGTTGCTCCTATTATGTTTTAAACTGATTTTTTGTTTATTTATTTTGAAAGAGAGAGAGACAGAGAGAGACAGAGAGAGAGCATCTGCACCATGTGTGTGAGCTGGGAGAAGCAGAGAGAGAGAGAGTCCCCAGCATTGTCAGCGTGCAGACCAACTCAGGGCTCAATGTCACAAACTCGTGAGATCATGACCTGAGCCGAAATCATGAGTTGGATGCTTAAGGGTCGGATACTCAACCAACTCAGCCACCCAGGCGCCCCTTAAGTGATCTGTGTGTGTGTGTGTGTATGAGTTTTTCAGTTGATGTTCTTGAGTTTTCTAGGGAGAAAATATTACCTAGGCAAATAAAGATAATATTACCTCCTCCTTTCAAATGGGTTTACTTTTCCTTCTTATGTTTATTGTATTGATCAGAACTTCCCAGAAAATATAAAATAATAGAGGTAATTATCCGAATCTGTATTTTATCTGTGCAGAATGGTATTCATCATGGTTTTAAGACAGATATCCTTGGGGCGCCTGGGTGGCTCAGTCGGTTGAGCGTTCGACTTCAGCTCAGGTCACGATCTCGCGGTCCATGAGTTCGAGCCCCGCGTCGGGCTCTGGGCTGATGGCTCAGAGCCTGGAGCTTGCTTCCGATTCTGTGTCTCCCTCTCTCTCTGCTCCTCCCCCGTTCATGCTCTGTCTCTCTCTGTCTCAAAAATAAATAAACGTTAAAAAAATTAAAAAAAAAAAGACAGATATCCTTGATTGTGTTAAAATAATTATTTTCTATTTTATGAGGACTTTTACTCAGGAAGTAGTATTGAAATTTATTAAACATCTCTTGATTGATTGATTTATAAAATTTTAAACCTTTGACTCATATTTTTTATTATTAGACCCACTCATGTTAGAATATAATTTTAAAATAAAAAACGTTCAACATGGTAAATTATTTTTTGTTCTATTTCTTTATTCATCTTCCTAATATTTAATTTGTGACTTTTATATCTAATATATATGAGTGATATTTATCTGTGGCTTTATTTGCATGATATCTTTTGAAGGTTATCTTTACAAATGCATTGGAAAATATCCACTTCTCTTTTTATTCTAGAAGACATTATAGGTCTTGGGAAATATGTAATTTGAAGCTTGATAAAATTCGGTGAACAAATCATTCAAGCTCAGGGCCTTTAATTTTATGAGGCGCGTATTTTTTTTTTTTTGCCATTATAACTGGTGTATATAGGCAATTAACTTTTTATTGAATCTGTTTATATGTATTTTCCAGAAAATTTCCCACTTCTTTGATAGTTCTCAGTGTATTAACATAAACATATATAATAGCCTTTTATATTTTTTAATTCCATATACATATAACTAGTAGTATTTTATTTTTTTTAAGTAGGCTCCATGCCGAATGTGGGGCTTGAACTCACAACCCTGAGATCAAGAGTTGCATACTCTACTACTGAGCCAGTCAGGCGCCCTTATAGTTAGTAGTCTTAATTACATCATTTTTGTTAATTACATTTGTTTTTATTTCTTTTTCTCATTGTATGATTTAAATTGGCTTATTTATTTTGTTTTTTAAAAGCTTTCCCTGAGCAGCGATGTCATGGAAATGGCAGAGTAGGGAGTAGACGATTGCAGCCATACAAAGAAATAAAAAACTCTGGTAAAAGTAACTATTTAGGTAAATATAAAAGCCAATATTACTGTGTTTTTGGTTTATTTCTTTTTGTTCCCTATGTGATATAAAAGACAAAAATAAAGGGGTGCCTGCGTGGCTCAGTTGGTTAAGCGCCTGACTCTTGGTTTGGGCCCAGGTCATGATCTCATATTTCATGAATTCAAGCCCCACTTTGGGCTCTGTGCTGACTGCATGGAGCCTTCTTGGGAGTCTCTCTCCACCTCTACTCCTCCCCACTCATTCTCTCTCTCTGTCTCTCTCTCTCTCTCTCCCCAAATAAATAAATGAACTTTAAAAAAATAAATAAAAGACAAGCCATAAAACATCAATTGCGAATTTATGTTAATAGGGACACAATTTATAAGGATATATATTGTAACAAGAGCAACATAAGGGGAGGTGGAGGTGTATAGGAGCAGAGTTTTTGTATACTATTGAAGCTAACTTCATTATCACTCCAAAGTTGGTTGTTATTAATTTAGAATGTTAACTGCAATCCTCATGGTAACACTAAGAAAATAAATGAAATTACATACAGAAAGGAAATGAAGAGGTAATGAAATCAGTGCACTAAAAAAAAAATCAAATGAAAAAGAAGGAAGTACTAGAGCAATAAGGAACAAAAATACATGACATATAGAAACAAATAGCAAAGATGGGAAAATGGCGGGAGTATTTCCTTCTTTATGAGTAATCACTTAAATATAAACTGCTTAAGAAACACAGGCTGATAGAAAAGATAAAAACATCCATCCTAATACAGTATGTCTCAACAGACTCACTTTGTATCCAAAGTACAAATAAATTAAATGGGCAAGGATGGCAAAAGATATTTCATGCAAATGGTAATAACCAAAGAGTGTGGGTGGCTATGCTAATAACAGATAAAATAGACTTTAAGTCAAATTGTTACAAGAGACAAAGGAAGTCGTCATATGTAGCTAAAAGGGCCAAGTCATCAAGAATATAAAACAACTATAAACATATACACACCATACATCAAAACCCCAAAATATATGAAGCAGACATTGACAGAATTGAAGGGAGAAACAGACAGTTTTACAATAATAGGTGGAGAGTTAAATACCCCCACTTTGATTAATAGATCAGACATCTATACAGAAGACCACTAAAGAAATAGAGGACTTGAACAACATATATACCTACTAGAGCTTACAAAAATATATATAGAAAACTCCAGCAACAGTAGAATACACGTTCTTCTCAAGAGCACATGGAACATTCTGCATGATAGACCATATGTTAGGCCACAAAACAAGTTTCGATAAATTTTTAAAAGATTGAAATCATATAAAGTATCTTCTGTGACTACAATGAAATGAGGCAGAAATTATTAGCTGAAGGAAAACCGAAAAAGAAAAACAACACTTTTAAACAAGCAATGGGTCAAAGAATAAATCACAAGGAAAATTTTAGAGACACGTTACAACAAAACCACAACTTAACAAACATTATGTGATGCAATGAAAGAGATGTTCAGAGGGAAATTTATACATTAAAAATGCCTACATTAAATTCAAAAAGATCTCAAATTAATAACCAAGTCTTCCACTTTGAGTAACTAGAAGAATAAATTAAACCCAAAGCTAATAGAAGGAAGAACATAATAAAATTTGGAGTGGAAATAAATGAAATAGAGAATAGAAAAACAAGAGAGGGTCCAGGACACCAAAAGTTGCTTCTTTGAAAAGATCAAGAAATTCGACAAATCTTTAGTTAGACTGACAAAACAGACAGAAGAGTCAAGTTAATAAATCAGGAATGAAAGTGGAAACATTACTATTAACCTTCGTGAAATAAAAAGGATTATACTTTTACATAAATGGAGAATACTGTCAATAATTGTACAACAAAAATTCAGATAACATAGATGAGATGGACTAATTCCTAGAAACACACAAATCACTAGTATTGACTCAAAAAGAAATAAAAAGTCTAAACAGACCTATAAGGGTTATAGTTTAGTTTAGTAAAGAAAATGATTTAGTAATCAAAACTCCTCAACAAAATAAATCCAGAACTATATATCTTCAGGGGTGAATCCTACCAGACATTTAAAGAAGAGGCATCATCTGTATTTTTTAAACTCTTCCAGCAAATAGAAGAGGAGGGAACACTTCCTGACTCATGCTATGAGGTCAACGTTACCCTGATATCGAAATAAGATAAAAACCCCATGAGAAAACAGAACTACAGACCAATATCCCTTATGAATATAGATGCAAAAATCCTCAATGCTATTACCATCTTATAACATTGTTTAGTGACAGATGGGACTCTACTTATCGTGGTGAGCACCGAGAAATGTGTAGAGTTGTTGAATAATTATATTGTACTGAAACTAACACAACACTGTATGTTAACTATAATTCTTTTTTGAATATTTATTTATTTATTCTTGAGAGGGAGGGAGGGAGAGAGCGAGCAGGCCAGTGTGTGGGGTAGGGGCAGAGAGAGAGAGAGAGGGAGGGAGAGAGAGAATCCCAAGCAAGCCCTGACACTGGTTCCAACCCACAAACTGTGAGATCCTGACCTGAGCCAAAAGATTCCTATGCTCAACTGACTGAGCCACCCAGGCGCCCCAACTATATTTCAGTTAAAAAAAGAATAAATTAGGGATTAGCAACACAAGCATATTACCTAGCTATGTGACAAAATAGACCAGAAGGAGTAGCAAAAGGGTTTAACACGGATCTGGGACTGGGAGCATGGAGGGCTAAGGCAGAAGTCTGATTTGTTTGTTTTTAATTGTTGTTATAAGCCTTTTAACACTTTCTAGTTTTTAAAAAAAAAATCTATATTTTAATACTCATATTGATAAAATCACATTTTGAATATAAATAAAATTCTTTTACACAAGAAACAATCCTCAACAAAATAATGACACACGGAATCAAACAGAATATTAAAAGGATTATACGTAATGAACAAATGAAATCTATCTCAGGAATGCAAAAGTGGTTCAACATAGGAAAATCAATTTTTGTGATATAACACATTAATAAAACCCAGGAAAAAACCCACATGAAAAGCTCAATTGTCGCTGCAAAAGCATTTGATAAAATCCAAAATGCTGTCATGATTTAAGAAAACACCCATAAAACTAGGAATAGAAGAGAACTTCCTCAACAAGACAAAGGCCATTTATGAAAAACCCACAGTTAATATCTTACTCAGTGGTGAAAGATTGCAAACCTGCTTTTCCCGTGCTATTCCACTTTGTGTTGGAAGTTCTAGCCAGAGCAGTTAGGTAATAAAAAGAAATAACAGGCATCCAAATGGGAAAGGAAGAGGTAAAACTACCTCTACTTGCAGATAACACGATCCAAATATACAAAACACAAAGAATTCCTCAAACAAAACAAAACAAAAAACAATTGAGCTAATAGGTCATTTCAGCAAAGTTCCAGGAGACAAGATCGACACACACACACAGGATCATTTGTCTTCCTGTACGTTAACAATGAGTAACCGAAAGGGAAATTAAAAAAAAAAAATCTCCATTTACAATAACATCCAAAATAATAAAATTCCTAGAAAAAAATTAATCAAGGAGTTGAAAGAGTTGTGCACTGAAGACAATACGTTGCTTAAACAAGTTAAGGAAAGCCTAAATAAATGGAAATGCGTTCCTTTTTTATGGATTTAGGAAACTTAATATTGTGAAGGTCACAGTACTATCCGAAGCCAAGTCAATTCTGTCCCTATAAAATTGCCTTTCATTTATATGTTGTTGAGGTTTTTATACTTATATTCGTAAGATATATGGATCTGTAATATTCTTTTTTGTGATTTTTCTTTTGTATTTAATTTCGGGGTAGGTAATACTAGTCTCAGAATGAGTTGGGAATTGTTCTCTTATTTTGTGTTTTTTGAAACAGTTTGTGGGGAACTGGTATTAATTCTTGTTTAAATATAAGAAATAAATATATAGAAATAAATTCTAATTTAAATATAATTCTTATTTAAATATAAATTCCGTGGTAATTCAACACACAAGTCATTTTTTCATGCACTCTTCTTTGTAGGAAGATTTTTCATTACTATTTCATCTCATGCTTGTAATAGGTTTATCCACAATTATGGTTCTTCTTGTGACAGTTTAGTAGTGTATCTTTCTGAAAATTTGTCCATTCAATGCAGCCCACCTAATTTTTTTGCAGGTTATCTAATTTTTTATACATAGTTGTTCATTATATTCTCTTATACTCCTTTGCATTTTTGTAAAGTCAAAAGCAAGGACTCATATTCCTGAAGTCTAGCAATTCAGTTTATCTCGATATTTTTCTTAGCCAGTGTATCTAAAAGTTCATCAATTTTATTAATCTTTCCAAATCACGTTTAGTTTTATTGATTTCCTCTATTTCCTATTTAAGCTCTATTTCCATTCTAGTCTAGGTTATTTTAGTTTTTTCCGCTTGCTTTAGGTTGCTTTTTAAGCTTTTTTTTAAAATTCCAGTTAGTTAACATACAGTGTTTTATTAGTTTCAGCGGTACAATATAGTGATTCAACACATCCACACATCACCAGTGCTCATCACGAGTACACTCTCCTTAATTCCCATCACCTATTTCACCCATCTCCCCACCTGCCTCCCCTCTGGTAACTGTTAGGTGTTCTCTATAGTTAAGAGTGTATTTCCTAGTTTGCCTCTCGCTCTGTCTTTTTTCCCCCTTTGCTCATTTGTTTTGTTTCTTAAATTCCACATACGAGTGAAATCATAGGGTATTTGTCTTTCTCTGATTTATTTCACTTACCATTTTGTTCTCTAGATCCATCCATGTCATTGCAGATGGTGAGATTTCATTCTTTTTATGGCCAAAAAATATTCCACTGTATATACAAACCACCAATTCCTTATCCACTCATCAACCAATGGACAAATGAGCTGTTTCCATAAGTTGCCTATTGTAAATCATGCTGCTATAAACATAGGGGTGCGTATAACCCTTTGAATCAGTATTTTTTTATTCTTTGAGTAAATACCCAGTAGAGTGATTGCTGGATCATAGGGTAGTTCTATTTGTAACTTTTTGAGGAACCTCCATACTATTTTCCAGAGTGGCTGCACCACTTTGCATTCTCACCAACAGTGCAAGAGGGTGCCCCTTTCTCTACGTCCTTGCCAACACTTGCTGTTTCTTGTGTTGTTGATATTATCCATTCTGACAGGGGTGAGATGATATCTCATTGCAGTTTTGATTTGCATTTCCCTGATGATGAGTGATGTTGAACGTCTTTTCATGTGTCTCTTGGCCATCTGGATGTCCTCTTTGGAAAAATGGCTATTTGTGTCTTCTGCCCATTTTTTAATTGGATTATTCACTTTTTGAGCGTTGAGTTTTAGAAGTTCTTTATAGATTTTGGATACTGACCCTCTATCAACTAGGTCATTTGCAAGTATCTTCTCCCATTCTGTAGGTTGCCTTTTAGGTTTGTTGATTGTTTCCTTTGCTGTGCAGAAGCTTTTTATCTTGAGGAAGTCCCAATAGTTTCTTTTTCTTTTTTTTTCCCCTTGCCTCAGGAGACATATGTAGAAAGAAGTTGCTATGGCTGATGTCAAAGAAATTACTGCCTGTGTTCTCCTCGAGGATTTTGATGGCTTCCTGTCTTACGTTTAGGTCTTTCATCCATTTTGAGTTTATTTTTGTGTATGGTGTTAGAAAGTGGCCCGATTTCATTCTTCTGCGTGTCGCTGTCCAGTTTTCCTGACACCATTTGTTGAAGAGACTTTTTCCCATTGGATATCCTTTCCTGTTTTGTCAAGGATTAATTGTGTAGTCGTGGGTTCATTTCTGAGTTTTCTATTCTGTTCTATTGATCTATGTGTCTATTTTTGTGCCAGCACCATGTGCTGATTACTACAGCTTGGTAATATAACTTGAAGTCTGGAATTGTGACACCTCCGGGTTTGATTTTTTTTTTTTTTCCAAGATTGCTTTGGCCATGCTGGTCTTTCAGGGTTCCACAGAAATTTCAGGATTGTTTGTTCTACTTCTGTGAAAAATGCTATTAGTATTTTGATAGGGATTGCCTTAACTACGTAGGTTGCTTTGGGCGATGTAGACATTTTAACAATATTCATTCTTCCAGTCCATGAGCACAGAATGTGTTTCCATTTCTTTGCGTCATCTTCAGTTTCTTTCATCAGTGTTTTGTAGTTTTCGAGTATAAGTCTTTCCCCTCTTTCATTAGGTTTATTCTCAGGTATCTTATTATTTCTGGTGCAATTGTAAATGTGATTGATTCCTTAATTTCTCTTCCTGCTGCTTCATTATTGTTGTAGAGAAATGCAACAGATTTCTGTACCTTGATTTTGTACCCGGCCACTTTGCTGAATTCACTAGCAGTTTTTTGGTGGAGTCTTTCGGGTTTTCTATATAGAGTGTCATGTCTTCCATGAGTAGTGAAAGTTTTACTTCTCCTTGCGAATTTGGATGCCTTTTGTTTCTTTTTTAGCCTGATGGCTGTGGCTAGGACTTCCAGTACTATGTTAAATAGAAGTGGTGAGAGTGGACATCCCCGTCTTGTTCCTGACCTTCAAGGAAAAGCTCTCAGTTTTACCCCCCTGAAGATAATATTAGCTGTGGGATTTTCGTATATGGCTTTTATTATGTTGAGGTATGTTCCCTCTAAACCTTTGTTAAGGGTCTTATCATGAATGGATGTTGTACTTTGTCAAATGCTTTTCTGCATCTGTTGAATTGATTATATGGCCCTTATCCTTTCTTTTACGAATGTGGTATATCCCGTTGACTGATTTGTGAATATCAAACCCTGTTTGCAACCCAGGAATAAATCCCACTTGATTTTGCTGAATGTATTGTCGCATTCAGTTTGGTAGTATTTTATTGAGAATTTTTGCATCCATGTTCATTAGAGATATTGGCCCGTGGTTCCCTTTTTTAGTGGAGTCTTTATCTGGTTTTGATATTAGGGTAATGCTGGACTCCAAACGAATTTGGAAATTTTCCTTCCTTTCTGTTTTTTGGAATAGTTTGAGAAGAACAGTATTAACTCTTCTTACATGTTTGGTATAATTCGCCTGTGAAGCCATCTAGCGCTGGACTGTTGTTTGTTGGAGGTTTTTTGATTACTGATTCCTTTTTTTTGCTGGTTATCAGTCTGTTCAAGTTTTCTACTCATTCCTGTTTCAGTTTTGGTATTTTATGTTTTTAGGAATTTATCCATTTCTTCCAGGTTGTGCCATTTGTTGGCATATATTTTGTCATATTATCCTGTAATTGCTTGTATTTCTGTGGTCTCGGTTGTTATTTTTCCTCCCTCATTTGAATTTTATTAATTTGGGTCCTTTGTGTTTTCTTTTTGATAAGTCTGGCTAGGGGTTTATCGATTTTATTAACTTTTTCAAAGAACCAGCTCCTGGTTTCATTGATCTGTTGTATTGTTTTTCAGTTTCTATATCATTTATTTCTGCTCTAGTCCTTATTATCTCCTTCCTTCTTCTGGTTAGCCCCATTTTGTTGTTCTTTCCTAGCTTCTTTTGGGCTAAGGTAAGATTTTTCTTGTGTCTTGAGATAGACCTGTATTGCTATATATTTCCCTTGTAGGACCACTTTTGCTGCATTCCAGAGGTTTTGGATGTTGTGTTTTCATTTTTATTTCTTTCACTGTACTTTTCCTACCCAAAGGTCATCTCTTCAGCCATTTTAAAATGCGGCTGTATTTTATGAAGGAAAGTCCAAGCAGATCATGAAATGCATTCTAGGTAATTTTTCTCAATAGGTTCCTATCAGCTTTTTTCCAGTAACTGGAAACTCCTCTCATATTTGTCAAATGGTTTTCCAAAAGGATTATTTTTCAATGAAATTGTGAGTTTTTCAATGTTTTACTTTTTATTGTTCCAGGTTGTGTCAGGAGCTGTTAATACAATACTATTTTTATTTTATCTTTTATTTATTTTTTTAAGTGGGGAGGGGCAGAAGGAGAGGGAGAGAGAGAATCTTAAGTAGGCTTCGCGCCTGGATCAGAGCCCGACAGGGGGCTCGATCTCACGACTGTAAGATCTTGACCTGAGCTGAAATCAAGAGTCGGACGCTTAACTGACTGAGCCACCCAGGCGCCCCACAATGCTATTCTGAAATGTGATTGTGAGTCACACACTGTTAAATACACTGGACACACACAAATTGAGCAAAAGGCAACATGAAACCAGCAAATACATGCTTACAGTGTCTTCAAGAATGATGCTTATGCACTCAGTCAATAATATTTATGAGAAAAATCTCAACATTTCACTGAGCTGTGTTTTGGAATGTGAGAGAAAGATAACTAGAGGCCAACAACCATTATATAGGCCATCTTACCCAAAGACTTTAGTTATGGCTTCTGTGTCTCCATAACATTTTTTTTTTTTTTGTATTTGACAGTATTTTCCACCTTCCTTCAATGATCCTTGTTCATTGATTATTTTTTCATCGTGATTGCTTGGTCCAGCTTTATAGATTTCATGTTTTCTTGGTTTCCTTTTGTTTCCTACAGTAAATCTCTTTAGATTATAATATGTGTTTTAATTTTTGAGAGGAGCTTTTGAATTTCAATGCATTTCCTCGGACCTATTGATTTTCCTCTAATTATGAAAGAAGTGTCTAGGCATGCAGAATATTCTTTTATTCTCCATAAAGTTCACTTAAGATGGATCCCTTGGAAAATAGACTGGGTCTCTGCCAAATTCTAAAGCAAGGGGGAAGATGTACTCACTAAATATTTCTCCTTCTAACTCAGAGATCTAGCTCATTGCCAGAAGTATGGAGAAAGCGAAAAAACAAGAGTATGCCCAGTAGTAGGGAGTTTCATCTCTGTGCAGAAAAGCCTCTTCTCTGTTTTTGCCAAGGATTTTCATGTCAGTAAGCAGTGTTCAACTCTCAGCCCAGCCCCTGTGTTGCTTTCACAGAGATTGTTCAGCACAGGAGCGTCTGCCAGGAATAATTGTAGGTGCAACACGTGACACGGTGGGACTGCAGGTTGTGTTGCTTTGGCCCCATTGTTAAGGGGCAGGCCAGACAGTATGCGTTGACCACCCCACAGCATGCTTTCGTCTGCGCGTGTCAGGTTTCTTTCCAGACATACTGCTCTCCTATTAGAAGTGCCTCAAACGTCAGCCCCATGTCTTGCTTTAAACAGATTACATTTGTGCTACATACAGTAGAAATTGACATTCGTCCTTCCTGAGTCGCTGGCATTAGTATATTTTTTTCTCCATTCGTACGTACCTTCAGTTGTTGTGTTAGCTTCCCATGGCTGCTACAGCAAATGACCAAAAACTGGCTGGCTAATCCAAAACAACTTCATCCTCCTACGGTTGTGAGGGCCAGAAATTTGAGGTAAGTCTCAGGAGACCGAAATCAGGGTGTCACTTACCCTGTGCTCGCATTGAAGGCTCCGTGGGAGAACAGAGCCCGCGTCTTCTCCAGCTACCGGAGGCCGTCCTTCTTCCTGCGCGCACACCTCCATCATCACATAGCCTCCTTCCTCTTAAAACCCCTTTCTGCCTCACTCTTCGAAGGACACTTGTGGTTCCATTTAGGGCTCACTCAGATAATTCAGAGAATCTCCCCATCTCAAGATCCTTAACTCAATCACATGTGCAAAGTCCTCTTTTGCCATATGAGGTAACATTCACCGGTTCCAGGAATGAGTGCCTGGATAGATTTGGGGCCGTTATTCAGCCGATTGCAGTCATTTCTATGGAAATTCAGGAAAGCAAGTATTAGTTGCTAAAGTTACCTTCTTGCTTTGAAGTCTCTCATACAAAATAACTATTCTTTTTGATTATTTTTGTATTTAGTACATACTTATTTAGGTTTACTATGCATGAGGTACCTTTCTAAGCTCTTCACAAATACCAATTCTTTTGGATCTCATAATGGCTCATTTTACATATGCGGGGGAAAAGGCAAGGGCAGGGTAAATAACCTGAAAAAAGTTATACAATTCATAATTAGAGGAAATGGAATTTGAAGCCAGGCATTCTGGTTCTAGATACTGAGTTCTTAAATGCATTCTCATGGCGCCTGGGTGGCTCGGTTGGTTAAGCGTCCGACTTCGGCTCAGGTCATGATCTCGCAGCTCATGGGTTCAAGCCCAGCGTCAGGCTCTGTGCTGACAGCTCGGAGCCTGGAGCCTGCTTGGGATTCTGTGTCTCCCTCTCTCTCTGCCCCTACCCTGCTTGTGCTCTGTCTCTCTCTGTCTCTCAAAAATAAACAACTGTAAAAAAAAATTAAAATAAATGCATTCTCTTTTTTTAAGTTTATTTATTTTAGAAAGAGAGAGAGAGAGAGAGAGAGAGAGAGAGAATGAGCAGGGAGGGGCAGAGAGGGAGAGAGAGAATCCCAAGCGAGCTGTATGCTGACAGATGTAGGGCTCAAGCCCACGAACCGTGGGATCATGTCCCGAGCCGAAATCAAGAGTCGGATGCTTAACCGACAGAGCCACCCAGGCACCAAATACATTCTTGATGATGAATATTGTTCATTTTAATATGGTAAACGTGATTTCATTATTTAATCCAAGTTGAAAAAAGTTAAAAGTAGAACCATAAACACCCACATACTTCCTTCATAAATTAATCAGTTTTCCTCATAGTTTTATACTTCTTTGGACATTTCAGTGGGAATCTGGAACGCAGGATGATAAATACACACTCTCACATCGTGATCTTGACTATAAGTCCATTTAAATCTTGTTTTGGCCTGCCTTTGGCCTTGAACTACCACAGCAACATAATGTAGCATAACAAAAAATAATGAGATTAGAGATGTCTCATTGTGAAAACTGCCTCAAAGAATTTAGTGAAGTATGGAGCCTTGGGTAAGATGTTTCTTTTCCCTCGGCTTCAATTTCATTATGTATAAAATAGGAAAACCGAATCTAACCTCTCAAGTCTGTTGAGAAATTGAAAGAAAATAATATCCATCACCTACCAGGCGCGGTGCTTGGTAAATAGAAGATGTTATTTAACATTCCTTATCATCCCTAGATCTCTTGTCTTTATGTGCACATACATGGATATGTATGAGATTTCTCTTCCATCTCTTTATGAATATTTTAGCATGGTACAATATTTCATGCCTTTCTTCTTATTCACTGTGGCTGTCTGCCTCTGGCTGTCTGCCAAGCCAAGAGTCCATGCTTAGAAACTCCACAGAAGGTGTTCCGTGCTGCTGTTCCCTATACTTAAGTACCAAGCCCTCTTCCTACTTATGACGTGGCCAGTGAGCTGGTGAGCAGCTGACTTTACTTCTGGATCTGCTGAGAGACTGCCTGGTAGGCAATGTTGGGGAGGGATAGGAGGATTAGACAAGAACGCATAGGGAGACACCAGGCTATATGGACTCTTAATACAAGATTCCCAATGACAGTATTATTTATAATACGTGTTTCTACAGCTCTTTGATGTTATAAATGGAGAGGAGAATTCATGCCCTTCCAAGCACATTCATAAAAATTACTTTTTTATTTCCCCCACTTCTAGCTGAGGGGACCTGTCTCCTAAGTGTGGGCTGCTAACATCTTTCTCAGAAAGCTCAACTGCATTACAGCTCCTATCCATCTCAGTCTTCATTCAGTGATAATGGTCTCGTCCCCTTCCAGCGTGTTACCTGATCCACATGGCCATACACAAAAGTTTGTTCAAAAGTCATTTTGTTTGGGGGCGCCTGGGTGGCTCGGTCGGTTGGGCATCCGACTTCGGCTCAGGTCATGATCTCACGGTTCGTGGGTTCAAGCCCCACGTCGGGCTCTGGGCTGACAGCTCAGAGCCTGGAGCCTGCTTCAGATTCTGGGTCTCCCTCTCTCTGTCCCTCCCCTGCTTGTGCCCTGTCTCTCTCTTTTAATGTTTTTAAACATTAAAACTTTTTTTTAAAAAAGTCATTTTGTTTTTATGATTACAGATATTGAGAAGGAGTCATCTTTTCTCCGCCCCCCCCCCCGCTTTTTTTGTTGTGGTGTTCAGTGTTGTCTCCAAATTTCCCAGTCTTCAGGACTTATCCTTCTCTTCATTTTTAAGTTTAAGCTCCATTTTGCTTGAGTTTAGCAAGTCCAGTGTATTTTAAAGCTTCACCTTACCCGATAGTTTGGGGACTGACCGAGTATGAATGACTCACATTTCCCGCACATCACATCAGTCCCCCGCCTTGCCGTGAGCTTTTCCTCCACACACTGCACCTCACCTCCTATCCCCTGTTGACTGGCTTCCCCAAAGCCTTCATCATCCACGTGGCTGTATGCCTTCTTCTGCATCTCTCCAAAGCCCAACTCTCCTCGGGGTGTCAAAATTAGCAACACTTCTCTGAATTGAAATACAATGCAGATAAACAACACCAGCTATTAGATAGTCAGTCAATGGCTCTGGGTCCTCCACAGGGACCCCTCACAGGTCTCTAGTTTGCCATTAGGAGACAGGCCAACTCACCTCCCACCAATGAACAGAAATACCTTCGAGACTCTTGACTATAGAGAACAAACTGAGAGTTGCTGGAGGGGAGGGCTGGATGGGTGATGGGCATTAAGGAGGGCGCTTGTGATGAGCACTGGGTGTTACGTGTGATGAATCACTAAATTCTACTCCTGAAACAAATACTACACTGTATGTTAACTAATTTGAATTTAAATAAAGAAATAAGGGGGGGGGGGAGAAAAAAAAAGAAATACCTTTAATATCTCCACTGCCTGATCCCAGGCCCCTTCAACTCCTCTAAAATACCCATGATAAGAAAAAAACAAGTTACTTTTCCTCCACTACCAGGCCTGCTTTGCTGTAATTTTCTTCTGAAATGGAATTTCATCTAGTGATGGCAGATTTCTGTATGTACTATGTGGGTCAAAAATAGTAATAACCAACATTTCATACTCTACTGATGTTTTCTTTTTTCTTAAGAACCTGTCATGGGAGTTGTTCCATGTCAAGATTTTCAATGACTACTCCCTTTTCCATTGTATTGACGTTAATAGTATATCTAATAAATATCTGTTGATAGACATTTAGATGATTTCAAATGCATTGTTAATACAAAAATCGTGGTGTACATAGATCTTTGCTCCTCTTTTCATTTATTTCCTTAGGGTGAGTATCCTGAAGTCATCTTATCATTTGTGAGAGATATACATATATTAAACTTCAATAGAGCTTACTCATTGCCCCCCATAAATATTATGAACATGCATGTTTACTCTTATCCTCAGAAAACTATTTTCATCATCAGAAATTTTTTTTCCAAACTTGAGGTTACCTATGCCGATCAACCGTCAGGAGGTATATGCTTCAAGTTTCACTGCCGGGGGGGATGATTTGAGGCATCTCACGCCTATTTTTATTTGTGAGACCATGGCTCACGTTTCGGTCTCTGGCCATGATAAGATTGGAGGCAAGAGAACATGCTTGCTAATAAGGATGTTGATGAAGAGGGAATTGTCAAGGACAATGGTAGGTTTCAGGATTTTGCAACTAGGTGGATTGGGGTAAGGACAGGAAGGATGGTATTGAAGAAGTTATTCCGGAGGCAGAAATGATAGATAATGAAGGGTTTTATAGGCAAGGGTAACAAATGAGAGTAAAATGCAAAATGGAATGAGAAGGCACTTACATCAATTACCTATTGCTACCACACAAACCACCTCAAAACTTACTGTCTTAAAACTATAATAATGTATTATTTCTCATGATTCTGTAAGTTAACTGGTCAGGTCTTTTGCCGGTTTTTCCACAGCTGGTTCATGTGGAAGCATTTATCTGTAGGATCTGATGGGCCGCAAGTTCCAAGATGGCCTCACTTACACACGTAGTAGTTTCTGAGGGCTGTTGGCTATGAAGGTTCTGTTGCACAACACGGTCTGTCATCCTTCTGTGAGCCAGACCGGCTTCCTTACATGACAACCTCAACAGCATTCCAAGCGTTTGAAAATAGAAGCTGTAAGTCTCAAGGCTCCTGAATTTGTTTTACATCATTCCTGGGGCGCCTGGGGGCTCAGTCAGTGAAGCATCCGACTTTAGCTCAGTTTATGAGCTCAAGCCCTGCGCTGGGCTCTGTGCTGACAGCTCAGAGCCTGGAGCCTGCTGGGATTCTATGGCTCCCTTTCTCTCTTCCCCTCCCCTGCTCATGTTCTGTCTCTCTCTCAAAAATAAATAAACATTTTTTAATTAAATGAATGAATAAATAAATAAATAAGTGAAATCATCCCTACCACATTCTTGGGCACGAAACGAGGCAGAAAACTATTCCAGATTCAAGGGTGCAGGTAAACAGATTTTTTTCCTCTTAATAAAAGGAGCAACAAAGCTGTTGAATAGGGTTATACTGAGATGTGAGAAATTCATGGTCCTTAATCTACCACACACTAAGTCATTTTAAGAAGGGGAATCATGTAATCTGAATTTTTAAAAGCTCATTCTGTTGTGAGGTGAATGGATTTTACTGGGACATAGCATCAGGGCGAAAGATAAATTCCAAAATAAAGACCAATTTCTTAAAGATTTTTAAGAAATAGTACTAGATATTTCTAAGTGAACATTATCATGGGCCTTGTTACAAAAATAAACACGGTGCTGTAGCATAAGCTAGACTGGTTGTCTTTCTGGATGCAATCCATCATAGCTAAACAAGAATGAACAATGATAAATCTCTATCAGAAAAAGGGCTTTAGAAGAAAATGTTCAGAATTATAGCCTCAAAAATGTAATCAGTGAGTTCACACAATGTACATCTACAGTGGAGAAAGTCAAATGTGTTTTAGTCACTATTAAGAAAGCACTCTAATAAAAGCAAAATGTTTAAAGTGCAAATTATTGTCCATTGTTTCTCTTCCTAAAGTTGGATTACTACTTTGCAAAGGAACTTTGAGTCTGTACTCCTTGAAAGTCAAAAGAAATTCCCATGACCTAATTAAAATTTAAAACTTAGGAATTGGATGAATCAATTTACAGTCATGAAGAACTGATAATGAGAATGCTGTTTCTAAAAATGGCTCCATTAGAAAGATAAAGGGGGTTGATGTTGTGTATGATGACGTGAAATGCTATGCTGTTCTGCTGCGAGAAAAGGTAATGAATGAAGTAGCCAAGGAAAAGGGAAGGAATCTATTAATCATAAATAAAAAATTACAGAGAGTTGAGCTGAATAAAGACATCGGAAAAAGCAACTCCAAAACTGCTGGATCTTTTCAGTTATCCAGTGCATATATTTTTAATATTAATTCCCAATATGGAGTAGGGGATAGTGTGACAAATACTCTCGTACAGTGCTAGGGAAGGCATGAATTGTTACGGTCTTGAGAGATTTTGGCAAGATGTATTTCTAACCTTTAAAAACTTATATTTTTGACTCAATAACTCCAATTATAGAAATGTCATAAGGAAAGATTCACATGCAAAAATATTCATGGCATTTCAAAGGCAAAAAAAAATGGAACCTAAATTGCCAACAGTAGATACTTAAATAAATAATGATGCCTTAATGCAAAGAACTACCGTATAGTTATCAATTATGTAAGAAATACACTCATATGGGAGAAGACGGTTTTTACTGTGGAGGAGTGAACAAGTTGAAAAACCCTATCCCCAAAACAACTGCAAAATTGGACAAATGATTGATAACAACCTTTTAAGGGTTATGGAAATTGACCTAAGGCAAACAACATTGTGAGAAGAGTGTATTCGCAAAAATTCACTGAAATTCAATTAAGAACTGTAGGGATCTATGGTGTCCTGGTCTGAGGCTGTCCCCATGCCCCATGAGTTCAGTCAGAACAGTAGTGATACCAGGATGGGGTTGGCTGTGAGAATGCTATAGCAGCTTTATTGGTAATGGGGGCCTACTTGATTTATATAGCAGAGGACGGAAAACACATACTCAAGGACAAATAGGGAGGATCTGCAGCTTTGCTGCCTAGAGGTTGTAGTCTCTTTGGTGTGGGCATCAGATTGGAAGGCCTGCTAGAAATTTAACAGGGAAATTCTGGAAAGAAGCAAGCCAGGGAAAAGCCCAGTAAGCACTCCACTACTTGGCTGACTCATGCAAATATACAGGAGAGACCCAAGAAAACCAAGGTTATGTAAATAGCCTAGGCCAGCTGAGAGACTGTATGCCTGTATAGGGGGACTTGAGGACACAAAGCCTCCACGTATTCCTAGTTAACTGAGAGACTACGCACGTGTGCACAAGGAAACTGAGAGGGCCCTGAGGAAAGTAAAAGCTAAAGACTTGAAAACGTGCTGGACTTTAAAATACATCTGTCAAGCCGCACGCAAATCTACTGGCAAAGGATGTAAGACTTACTGACTCATGGTATTTGCTAAACACTCTGACCAGCTATGGCCAAAGCACTAAGCCATGTGCAAGTAAGACTTACCTCTAGGAAGTCAGGAAGATAAAATTAAACAAGATGAAATGAAATGATTTTTAAGCGAAGTAAAATAAAAACCAAGCATAAATATCAGTGACTACAGAGTGCAGGGCCAAGAGATACCACAGAGTAAGTCAAGGAAAGCCACTTTTTAAAAAGGAAATGAACAAAACAACATGAACGGCCCATAACCAGTGAAGAAACCGAATCAGTACTCAACAAGGTCCCAACAACAAAAGTCCAGGGCCAGATGGTTTCCCGGGGGAATTCTACCAAACATTTAAAGAAGAGTTAATACCTATTCTTCCCAAATTCTTGCAAAAAATGGAAGTGGAAGGAAAGCTTCCAAACTCATTCTATGAGGCCAGCATTACCTTGATTCCAAAACCAGACAAAGACCCCATGAAAAAGGAGAATTACAGGCCAATGTCCCTGATGAACATGAGTACAAAATTTCTCAACAAGATATTAGCAAATCAATTCCAACACTACATTAAAAGAATTATTCACCACAATCAAGTGGGATTTATTCCTGGCCTGCAAGGGTGTTTCAATATTCGCAAATCAATCAATGTGATACACCACATTAATAAAAGAAAGGATAAGAACCACATGATTCTCACTGATGTGGAAAAAGCATATGACAAAATACAGCATCCATTCTTGATAAAAACTCTCAACGACGTAGGGATAGAGAGAACATATCTCAACATCATAAAGGCCATATACGGAAGACCCAAAGTAAATATCAGCCTCAATGGGGAAAAACTGAGAGCTTTTCCTCCATAGTCAGAAATAAGACAGGGATGTCCACTCTGACCATTATTATTTAACATAGTACTGGAAGTCCTAGCCTCAGCAATCAGACAACAAAAAGAAATAAAAGGGAGATGCCTGGGTGGCTCAGTCGGTTGAGTGACTGACTTCAGCTCAGGTCATGATCTCACAGTTTGTGAGTTCGAGCCCCGCGTCCGGCTCTGTGCTGACAGCTCAGAGCCTGGAGCCTGCTTCTGATTCTTTGTCTCCCTCTCTCTCTGCCCCTCCCCCACTCATGCTCTGTCTCTCTTTGTCTCAGAAATAAACATTAAAAAAATTTTTTTAAAGAAATAAAAGGAAAAAGTCAAACTTTCACTGTTTGCGGACAACATGACATTTTATGTAGAAAACCTGAAAGAGGTGCCTGGGTGGCTCAGCCGGTTAAGCGTCCAACTCTTGATTTTGGCTCAGGTAATGATCTCGTGATTTGTGGATCAAGCCCCACAACTGGCTCTGCACTGACAGTCGGGCTCTGCACTGACCGTGCAGAGCCTGCTTGGGATTCTCTCTCTCCCTCTTTCTCTGCCACTCCCCCATGCGTGCTCTCTCACAAAATAAATAAACATTAAAAAGAGAAAATATGAAAGACTCCACCAAAAAATTGCTAGAACTGATAAATGAATTCAGCAAAGTTGCAGGATACAAATTCAGTGTACAGAAATCTGTTGCATTTCTATACACCAATAATGAAGCAGCAGAAAGAGAAATCAAGGAATCAATCACATTTATAATTGTACCAAAACAGTAAGATACCTGAGAATAAACCTAACCAAAGAGGTAGAAAGATCTGTATGCTGAAAACTATAGAACATTTATGAAAGAAATTGAAGAAGGCACAAAGAAATTGAAAAACATTCCATGCTCATGGATTGGAAGAACAAATATTGTTAAAATGTCTATATGACCCAAAGCAATCTACACATCCAATGGAATCCCTATCAAAACAGCACCAACATTTTTCACAGAGCTAGAACAAACAATCCTAAAATTTGTATGGAACCACAAAAGACCCTGAATAGCCAAAGCGATCTTGAAAAAGAAAAGCAAAGCAAAGCTGAAGGCATCACAATTCTGGACTTTAAGCTATATTATAAAGCTGTAGTCATCAAGACAGTATGGTGCTGGCACAAAAAAACAGACACATAGATCAATAGAACAGAATGGAAAACCCAGAAATGGACGCACAGCTATATGGTCAACTCGTCTTCAACAAAGCAGGAAAGAATATCCAGTGGGAAAGACAGTCTCTTCAACAAATGGTCCTGGGAATACTGGACAGCAACATGCAGAGAAATGAACCTGGACCACTTTCTTACACCATACACAAAAACAAATTCAAAATGGGTGAAAGACCTAAATGTGAGGCAGGAAACCATCAAAATCCTAGAGGAGAACACAGGCAGCAATCTCTTCCACATCGGCCACAGCAACTTCTTATTTGACATCTCTCTGGAGGCAAGGGAAAGAAAAGCAAAAATGAACTCTTGGGACTTAATCAAGATAAAAAGGTTCTGCACAGCGAAGTAAATAATCAACCAAACTAAAAGGTAACCTACAGAATGGGAGAGATATTTGCGAATGACATAACTGATAAAGGGCTAGTATCCAAAATCAATAAAGAACTTACCGAACTCAACATCTAGAAAACGAATAATCCAGTATTTGAACTAAGAAGACAATGATTTCAAAGCATCTAAGTATGTTTTAAAAAAAAATAAAGAAAACCATATCTAAAGAGTGCAGTAAAGGTATGATAACAAAGTCTCTTTAAATAGAGAATAACAATAAACAGAAAACATACAAAGAACCAAACAGAAATTCTGGAGTTGAAAAGCACACTAAAAAGGAAATTTTTACTAGAGTCTGTATGAGAAAAATCAGTGATCTCAAAGATCTGTCAATAGAGATACAGTCTAAAAAATAAAAAGGAAGGGAGTGGATGAAAATGAACAGTACATCAGAGAGACATGGGACAGCATTAGGCACACCAACGTATGTGTAATGGAGTACCAGAAGAAGAGGATAAAGACAAGAGAGGAGAGGAAATAATGCCTTAAAATGTCCCCAGTTTGAAGAAAAACATAAATCTAAACTGTTTAACACACTCTACATTGGATAAAAGTAGAAATCTATACTCTGATACATCATCAAAATGTTAAAAGACAAAGAGAAAATCTTGAAAGCATGAAGAAAAACATGACTCATCAAGTGCAAGGGATCTCCAATAACAATCATATTTGGCTTCTCACAAGGAACTATGGAGACCGGGAAGCATCAGGGCAACATACTCAAAGTGCTGAAAGAAAAACAACAACAACTAAGAATCTTATAGCCAGAAAAACTACAAACGAAACAGCAACAACAAAGAAAGAGGCCATCCCCAGATAAACCAAACCCATCAGTTTTGGCTAGCAGATGCTGCTTACAAAAACTGTTAAAGGAAGTTCTTCAGGCTGAAAGCAGGTGAACCCAGATGAAAATTTAAATTCACACGCAGCAAAGAAAGCGAGTAGTAATGACGCGGGGAATTATACAGTTGAATAAAATATTATGAATTTAATGGCTCTGATGGGTCGACAGCATATGAGCGTACTATATTTGACAATGACAGTATGAGGGAATAAATCTGCAGTTGAGTAAGGAAATGAGAAGAGATGATAATAAATCCACAGGTAGAAATTAAGAGAACCAGAAATGTAAATAAGAAGAGAACCAATGCAAATAAATGCTAGATCTGTTTTCTTCTCTTAGTTCCTTCAAGATACAAAGTTATATAACATTATAATTATAAAAATGTATTGTTGCATTTTTAGCATATATACATGTGATGAGTGTATAGATAATAAATAGGACCAAGTAGGGAAAGAAGGGAACAGAGCTGTATAGGAGTAACAACTTTTCTGTATAACCCTCGAATTTAGTTATTATAAATCTTAAGTCAATTCTGACGTGCCCTAAAGCAACTTCTTGGAAAAAATATATATCATGCAAATACCATTCATAAATTAAGATGTTGTCCTAGGAAATATTCACATAATGCATAAAAAGACAATAAATAAGGAAGAGAGAAAAAAAAACATGAGGCATATAGAAAACAGAAAGCAAATGACAGATATAAACCCAAAGGTACTAATAAAAACAGTAAATGCGAATGGATTTATCCATCAAATCAAAATTGAGAGATTGTCCGAATGGATGAAAAACAAGATCCAACTCTATGTTGTATATAGGAGACATCCTTTCGATTCCAAGATACAAATCTTTTTCAAGAAAACTTCGGGAATATATGCATGCAACCTTAAGAGAGCAGGAGTGTCTGTACCAGTTAGTGTCAAAACAAAACTTTTTAAAGTTACCAGAGGTAGAGTGCATATTTTATAATCACGAAAGGGTCGATTATTTAAAAATATGTAACAATTATAAGACATACATACCCAAAATTTAAAAAGCAAATACTTACAGAATCGAGGGGAGAAATGGACAATTCGGCAGTAATAAAGATTTCAGTTCTCCACTGTCAATAATGGATAAGAAAACTAAGCAGAAGATCTGTAAATAGACAGGAAACTCGAATAATGCTAGAACTAACTAGACAGCTATAGAAAACGCTACCACCTGATAGCACGGTGCACATTCTTTTCAAGCACATCTGGAACATCATCCAGGACAGGACACATGCTAAGCCATAAAACAAACTGCGATACATTTAAAAAGTTTGAAATTGTGCAGAGTGTGTTCTCTGATCACCGTGTAGTAAAATTAAAACTTAAAAAGGAATTTGGGTGATTATCATATATGGAAGTTAAATGGTACGCTACTGAATTGTCAATGGTCAAAAAAGATATCACAAGGGAAATTAAATTAGTAAATACTTTGAGATGAAAGTAAATGAAGACACAACATAATAAAACTTATTGGATACAGCTAAACCAGTGCTTAGGGGAGAATTTATAGCTATAAACACCTACATTAACAAAGAAATGTTTTTTTAAAATAACGGGGAGGTATGCCTTAAGAGACTGGCAAAGAAAAGCGGAAGTGAATTAGAGAATAAAAGAATTGAGAAAATCAACAAAAACAAAAGTCATTCCTTAGAGAAGCTGAACAAAAGTGATTAACCTTCAGCTAGACCAACAGAGCATGAAGCAGGAAAGATGTCCACATACGAAGTATTTTGATCTCTGGGAGGTGCTGCTTTATGATTTTTCTTTCCCCCCTGCCTCGAAGTTCATCATTCTAAAACAAAAGGAGGGGAGGATAGCCAAGGGTTCTGAATGCACCCACAGAGAAGCTAGCCCCTTGTGTGGTTGGAAGTTGACGTGCACGAGTAAATGGGGGCGGCAAGAGAAGAAGCTGGAGGGTAGGCTTGGGTCAGAGGAAGGGGGTCATGCTGCCATGCTATGAATCGCAGGCTTTATTCTGAAAGATAGTGACAGACGTTTGTTTTTAAAAGGGATGTAACGCAGCCTGATTTGAGTTTTAGAGAGCGATTTCTAGGGCCACCGACTACTGGAAAGAATCAGTATTATTATTCTCTTTTCCTGCTTACTTAGGGGTTTTTTTTAAGCCGATAAAAACACAACTGTGATAATAAACTCCATGTGCTGTATTTTCTCTAAGAAACTTCTTGTAAATTAGTACATTCAATCCCCAAGAATGTGACTAAAGTGTCATCACAAATTAGGATTAGCATGTGCTACAAGGAAGGCAATAACTTACAAACTGTTTAAAAGTCTCCAGAGAGAGAGGAAATAGTTTAAGACAGCACAGTGTCTTGACAAAATTATGCTCTTGCCCTATTCTGTTGTGGGTTTTTTTTTTTTTAATTTTAACCATTACTGTGTTGTCTCCTTGTATATTTGCATGGAATAAAAAAGTTAGGTGGTTTACCCAAACACTGGAGATAATAGGAATTACAGTTTTTATTTAAAATTTCTAATGTTTATTTATTTTTGAGAGAGAGACAGAGACAGAGCATGAGCGGGAAAGGAGCAGAAAGAGAGGGAGACAGAATCCGAAGCAGGCTCCAGGCCCTAAGCTATCACCACAGAGCCCAGAAGTGGGGCTGGAACTCACAAACCGCGAGATCATGACCCGAGCCAAAGTCAGATGCTTAACCGACTGAGCCACATGGGCACCCCATTGTAGTTTTTATTTAAAAGTGCTAACAGTTCAGGGGACCTGGGTGGCTTAGTTGGTTGAGTGTCCGACTCTTGATTTCGGCTCAGGTCCTGATCTCATGGTTGGAGCCCCGAATGGGCTTGGGATTCTCTCTCTCCCTCTCTTTGTGCCCTTTCCCCACTTGCTCGCTCTCTCTCTCTCAAAATAAAAAAAATAAAACTTAACAGAAATTAAAAAAAATAAAAGGGTTAACAGCTCAAAATTGTTAAAAGGTAACAGAGACCCAGGTGCCACTTGGAATAATAGTAACAGTAATAAAAATATTAATAGCTTTCATTTATGTGTTATCATATATTGGGCATGGTTCTTGGTTAAGGTGACCATAAAGATTTTTATCTAAACGAGGACCCTTTTGAGAATGAAAGGGGGCACTAGTAACAATTACACACGTGTAGAGTTATAGTAAATGGCACATAGAGAAAACAAGCCATAAGAGACTCTTAATGATAAAGAGAACAAACCAAGGGTTGATGGAGGGAGGCGGGTGGGGGATGGGCTAGATGGGTGATGGGCATTAAGGAGGGTGCTTGTTGTGACGAGCACTGGGCGTTGTATGTAACTGGTGAACCACTGAATTCCACTCCTGAGACCAATATTGCGCTGCCTGTTAACTAACTAGAACTTAAATAAAAATTGAAACACACAAACACAGGTCCCTGCGCCCCAGCGGCTCATAGTCCAATGAAGGTTTTTGCTGTGGTCTTGAGGTTCATCTGTTCCTTGGTGCCAGAATGCCTCTTGCTTTCCAAAAGACAGGTGGAACTTTGTGTGTGTGTGTGTGTGTGTGTGTGTGTGTGTGTGTGTGTGTGTGACTGCTGCCCGTGTCCTCTTCTCCCCCGTCCCTGGCACGTGGCTTTGGGGCTCTTGGCTTGTAGGAGACACAAAGGTAAACAGTAAGGGTTTAACCTCAGGACAGTGCCTTCCCGGTGCCAAGCAAAGCCTCTGGCCGAGCCTGCCTCTTTTCAAAGGCCCTCACCTTGAAAACGCTTCAGCAATCAGCCTGAATGGCGGTGAGAAAGAGCAGATTAGGCAGAAGGAAACATAGTAGTAGTAAATCCTCCCGAGGACACGGATGGAAGGATCTGGGGCAGAAGTTTCCGTCTGCCAATGATTTCCTGCTGGTGGAACTGTCTCCTAGTGGAAAAGTAGGTGTGGAGAGGTAGCCAGTGAATTGACACCTGAGTCCTTTGTGACACCCTCTGCTTCACGTGTCCTTGGTATCACGGGAGCTTAAAAATGGCCACATTGACATTCTGAGCAGTTCACCCAACGGCAGGGATTTGGCAAGGCCTAGACTGGATGATGTAAACCCTAGAGCCATGGTGTGGGACCACTAATAGCAAATCCCCTGGTTTTTAGGAAAATCGACCTCATTTTAGATTTTTACTGTAAATGTTGAAAACATAGAACTGTCTTCTAATTAACTATGGAATTGTAAAGTCAGACCGCTCCCACATCACTAAAGCGGATGGGGTTCACCATGGTCAGTCCCCTTCATGGATTTAAAAAAGTTCACTGAGCTATAGAGTCCACCTACCAAAAAATTCACAACTTTAAGGTGCACGACTCAGTAGTTTTCAGCATATTCACAAAGTGGTATGTGACCGCTAAAGCACAGCTTACCACTGTCACGTTCCGGAACATCTTCCTTACCCCGGAAAGGAACCCGATACCCCCATTAATAGTTGTAAAATACCACAGGATCTCTTATGTAGCGAGGACATGAAAGAGATTGGCAGGGAGTAGTACCAGTCCCAGAAATTTGCCCCAAATCACTCTCTTACTTGTTCATAAAATCAGGGTCGCAGGGATATACTCCTGAATCTATCCATTCATCAAGGATTTATTGAGCACTTACTATTTGCCAGGCACTGTGCTAAGTGTTGAGAACATCACAGTAAACTGGGCAGCCATAATTCTACACTATTGGACCCTACAATCTACTGAGAGGAAAAGATATTAATCATATTAATAAAGATATAATTAAAACTGTGATAATTCCTAAAGGAAAGAAAATGCCTAACAGGCGCTGGGTCGTTTATGGGCCAGCTGGGTTGATTGGTTGAGTGTCCAACTTCGGCCACCACTGAACCACCCGGGGGCCCCTATAACTTTTTAAATAATATCTAGGGACACCTGGGTGGCTCAGTCAGTTAAGCGTCCGCCTCTTGGTTTCAGCTCGGGTCATGGGTTCGAGCCCCATGTTGGGCTGCGCACTGACAGTGCAGAACCTGCTTGAGATTCTCTCTCTCTCTCTCTCTCTCTCTCTCTCTCTGCCTCTCTCAATAAAGAAAAATAAACTTTAAGAAAATAAATAAGTAAATAGTATCTAATGCTTAGGCCAACAATTACACTGCCATGTATTATATACTCTCCTTGATAAATATTTTCAAGAAACCCGTGTGTTGTAAAACATGATACTGCCTACATTTCCAGGGGCCAGGGGCCAGGGGCCCCCACTTGTCCTGTCATTACCTTCATCGTGCTATATTTCAGTTACTTCTTTCATGCCTGTCTTTTCTGCCGGGCTGCAAGTGACCTGAATGAACAAATGCTGAGAAAGCCAAGAGAAGCACATGAAACCCAAATTCTGAGGGGCTTGGCTTCTTGGAGCGAGGTACAGGGTCTCCCCCGTGGCGTAAGGAGACTTTTTACTTATTCACTTTCAAAAGCCTGCATCCTACCTGCCGATTGGCTTTTGAAAAACTTCATGACACGCTGTAGGATGACCGGAGACCTGTCCCTTCTTGTGTCAAGTCACTGGACGTCTCCCCTGTGCCGCTGCGGGGGCTCGTAGCAGGGCACCCCGGTGAGGCTCTAGTGTGTGCTCGGCTGAGCGAAGGCAGTTCACCTTGCGTGCATATACCTCTGAGCAACAGTGGGAAACCAGAAACTGAAATCATTAGCCTAGCATGCTAACCCGTTCATTGATTTCTCACCTGGCCTCGATAGCCTTCGGAGAGTCCAATGAACGAAAAGAAAATTCTCCTGGCCAATTTTTAGAAATAAAAAAATGGAATGCACCTGCACCTTTGGTTCCATCCCTAGAGGTCCTCAGGGCTCACGTGTCTTGATACTTTAGGCATACTATGGGAAGGAAGCGCGTCTAAAACCAAACTCTCACCTTTCAGGGGTTTTTTTCTGTTCTTCCAACAGCTCTCTTTCCAGTAAGCAATCTGTGTCTATTTCAGGAGCCATGTCAAACACCACTGGCTTAGTATTAAACCGGAAGGGGGGAAGAAAAACAGCCAAGGAAGATCCTGGGCTCATTTTAAATATTGTCTTTTACAGAGCACTCTGTGTGCTTCCGCACTTTCTCACTTTCTGAACACGCTGGCTGCCGGCTGAGGCAAAAAGAAGGGATGGTTTTCAAGAGATCATTAAATCGTGGTAAGCATTCCCAAATTTCTCCCACTCCTGTCCATTCATCTGCATTACGGTGTGCCGAAAGCCGTTTTGCATGCTTCTGGGAACCCAGCATCGTGTCTTTGGTTAACAGTTCGTGTCATCACCACCCAGGAATGAAACTTTTCAAATCAAGGAAAATTTCAAATGCTGCAACTGAAATCAAGTGAAATCTAGGGCTAATTTGTGGTGGAAAATCATTCATATAAATTTATAGTCTTGAAAGAAATTATAGGGTAATTTTTTCCAATGTTAAAATTTTAAAAGCCATAATTTGGTACAAATTAAATTTTAAAGACATTATAAACTCCTACAAATGGAAATTCACAAACTAGAACAGTATGGAAAACTCAACTCAGTGTCAAAAATACCTTTTAAAATCCAGCAAATCTGTACTTTCTAAATATCTAGATTGGAATAATGAATAAATATTGGAATTCCGACTTTGATATCGTATAGTTGACCTTCAGGTTTCCAAATATAAACTGTTTATGAGAAAGCAAGGAAAGTGTATGCCTATATTTATACATACATATTCATTTAGGTGTATGTATATATACACAAACTGCAAAGTACATGTGTATGCATATATGTATATGGAAAGAACTTGTAAATTGCATTAATTGCAGTGAGACTTTTTAGTGAGGACTTTCAACTCAAGTAATTGGAAATGACGTACTTAAACACCAGTTACATATCCTTAAGGACAGAATCACGCGTATGGTTTTGCATCCCGTTGGTTGCAATCATAACTCTTGAGGGTGACAGACACTTTGAGTTTTTATAGGGCCGGAAGTCACAATTATCATTTCAGCATTGTGTCCGGTGATACCGCGAAAGACACAAAATCCGACGATCTTTGCGATGTCAGTAATTGAAAACAATGGCATTCACCTTCAGAACAGGAGGCAAGTGGCCCCAAGTTGCAAAAGGACAGGCCTATCTGTATCGTGAGGCCAACCCAGCCACATGAGCCACTGCGCGTTAATGAGAGTTCTGTCACAGACTGAGGACAGACTGCCCTTTGTATCTTTTCAGATTATTCATACGTATCCATGGAGTACGTGCCGCCTGGCAGCTTCTTCGCGGATGTGAGTATGATGCACCATGAGTGTTTTGTAATCTCGTACTTGCCTGCCAGAGGAGAGCATTCTAATACCTAAGAGACGACTGGGTAGGCACGGACATCCTAAATTTTCCCGTTACTTAACACAATGAAATGTGTCATTTTGTACGTCAAATTTTCTCTTCTTCTTATCAAGTCAGAATAATAGAGTGGAAAACAAGTCACAGGCTTTATAGTAGAAAACTGCCTGGGTTCCGATCCCAGCTCTGCCAGGAGCAGCGGGGCTCAATTTCACCAGTTCTAAAAGGGGAACAATCGGGGGCGCCTGGGCGGCTCAGTCGGTTGAGCGTCCGACTTCGGCTCAGGTCATGACCGCGTGGTTCATGGGTTCGAGCCCCGCATCGGGCTCTGTGCTGACAGCTCGGAGCCTGGAGCCTGCTTTGGACTCTGTCCCCCTCTCTCTGTGCCCCTCCCCCACTTGTGCGCTCGCGCTCTCTCTCTCTCTCTCTCTCTCTTCCAAAATCAAATAATAAACATTAAAAATTTTTAAAAATTAGATAGGGACAATATTAACTGCATAGATCAGTTGTGTCAGAAAACAGTGACTCTGAAACCCGCCTAATCATAAGGAAATGCATTATTTCTCATCACCAGAAACCCTGAGGTAGGGCAGCCTCTAAGCAAGGTATGTCAAAGATTGGCTCGACTTCTTTGTGAATCCATCTGTCCTCTTTCCTGTTTTGGCTTGGCATCCCCCACGGTCAGAGCAGTATGTCTGTAGCATATCAAGCCATCACATCCAGACAAGTCAATATCGGATGAAGAAGAGGGAACATTTTAAAAAAAAATTAATGCATATTTATTTTTGAGAGAGAGAGAGAGAGAGACAGAGAGTGAGCAGGGGAGGGGAAAAGAGAGGGAGACACAGAATCTGAAGCAGGGTCCAGGCTCCGAGCTGTCAGCACAGAGCCCGACTCGGGGCTCAAACTCACGGACCGTGAGATCATGACCTGAGCCGAAGTCGGATGCTCAACCAACTGAGCCACCCAGGTGCCCGGAAGAGGGACCATTTTATTGGTGTCTCCTTTTAATGAGGGAAACTCTCACAAAAGAAGACGTCCCTCAAGTTTCCTTGACCGGAATTGGATCACACGTGCACTTCAGATGATCACCCTGCGAGCCTTAGACCATCGGGATCTGCTCCTGAGCAGACAGCGGGGCTGACCGTCTTCTACCACATTACATGCAGGGGCGGGGGGTGGGGGGGGGGTGGGGGGGGGAGGGGCTAGATATCGGAACAAACTGGGAGTGATTTTTGGCAAGAAAAAAGAAAGAAATGGAAGCGGAGTGGGACAGTGACTGGGAAGCACCTTCATGGGGTGTTCCGACTAGTAGATGAAACCACACATTACGTGAAGTCCGTCCTTATGTGTCTGACATGAAGTAAACACTAAAGGAATAAAAGCTAGCGATAGCACTGTTGTTGTTGCTGTTATCATTACGCCCGGAGGTGAAACCGAATAGGAACCACGGTTGGATGGCTGGCATTCAAAATGAACATACCTTGATTTTAGTACTCACTACCTCCATGGTTTAGACTCTACCAGGGATTGGAAGATGTTTTCCTCTAAAGGAAAGTAAATATTTTCGGGGAACACGGTTGTTTTTTGCCACCTACTTTGTTTTGTTTTATCCAACCCTTTAAACGTGCCAAAACCATTCTTAGCTCTCACGTGGTACAAAAAAAAGGCCCCAGGCAGGTTTGCCCACCCCTAACTTCAAGCCACTACTCTTCAGTTTCTCTATTGCCCCAGTTATGGCACCTGTAACATGGACATCATTGTAGTGTTTCTTTTGGAGGGTGGCGGTGAGGATTAAATGACTTATGTGCACAAGCCAGAACCAGGACTGACCCATGGCACCCGATAAACATTAGTGACGGACATGATGGCGGTAGTGGTTGTTTTAACGCACCGCACGTGTTCATCTGGCAAGTGACAAACACAGTCAGAGGTAGGACACGCCAGCCACTACAGGTGAGCACATCACAAGCTACTAACAAATTCTGTAGCATTAAGGGATCTAACGAGTGACGCAGAACTGGCTTCAAGTGAGAGGAAGCTTGGCACACTTACGAGCCCGGCGGACCCAGGTTTCAATGCTGAGTCTACCACTTGGCAGTTGTTGTGACCTCGGGAAAGTGATTTCCCCTCTCTGTGCCTCACTTTCCTTGTCTATAAAAAGTAGATACAAGTAAGGCCCGCCTCGGGATTGACCTGAGCCCGAGAAGAGGATGCATGTCAAGAAATTGGCACACGGGAAGAGCTCAAGGGCAGGTGCTATCATTTTTCATTTACTTTTCATTTATATTAAATGCCTCTGAGGCTTTGTCTCCAAAACAGCTAGGCCACTATGTGGGGGAAAACAGCAATTGCTGAGTTGTGATTTGACTAATATTTTTGACCGCCATGGCCAACCCAATAACTCAGAACAACCAACGTATGTAGAAAAACAAGAACTGACTGGGTAATTAAGCCTTAAATGATGATCCAATAGCCCCGTGTATACACACAGCTTGATTATGATTTCTTTCAGTTATGTACTGCCTCTCTTAATACATCTGACAGGAAAATGATTGAATTTTAATTATTCAATTTTAAAGTTTATGCCCAGAGGCTACGAAGCTTCAGTTTAACTCTGAACTGAGTTGATTGGGCATTCCCACCCCAGCTAGGCTAATACTCAATTTCACCCTCTTGTTCTAGGTGTCTGCTGATACAGATACTAATTTGAGGCAAATCTCAGGCTCCTAATGAAAGCCATCCAAGCCCGGAACGAGAAGTCACACCATAACGTGAGTATGATATCGGCAACTTGAAGACACTGGCATGGGGGGCAGGGATGTAGTTTACAAAGAGATTGAAAGTACGAATGTATAGTTACGGTTTTCTTTCAAGTATCAAATTTGAGTTTCAACCGAATATGGACTAACATTGCAAGACTACCTACTTGCACCACACGTGGTTGAGGGAACTGAGTCACAGAGAGGCCAAGCAACTTATCCAAAGTCATATATCTAATAAATGTATGAAGGAAGACTGAGTCAATGGGCACTCCCTACCAATTGCCCATTCAGTCTTTGTGCTGAATTGATGATATATTAAACTGTCGACTCTCAAATCCTCAAAAAAATACTCAGGGAGAGTCCCATTTATAACTCTCTTGTTTTAGTCTGTTTAGCCCTCAAGGGTGAGAATAGCTAATATTTACCAAATTAGTAGGATTAGCTATTCAATAAGAAAACTTAATCTTTTTATGGTCTGTAGGTTCCTAGAGGGTGACAACCATGTCTGCCTTGCTTACTGCTATAATCCCCAGTGTCTAGAGAAATGCTTGGGACATTTTAGATATTCAATACATATTTCTTCGATGAATGCAAATTTGAAATCCTCGAAAAAGGAACATGAGATTTAAACTTCTGACCTTGACTCCTTCACAATGAAACATCAGATATCTGAGAGTTCCGGAAGCAACCCAAGGCCCGCTCACTTGACCTCTGGGGAGAAGATTGCTGAAAATCCCAGCTGAGCAATGCTCCAGCAGACGTAGAATTGTCCCATAGCGAATGTTCTGATGCTCCACTCAGATCTCCCTCTTTCAGACCTGAAAGACTTATTCCTCCAACTGCTGGGAGCATCGGCTGTAACGTAGCCCTCAATTGTTACCTCTCAACAGAAATTGCCTCAGTTGAAGAGATCCATCTTGCCCCAAATCACACCCCCTCCCTGGGGTAGCCCGTATCCAGTGAATAATCACTGAAGTGGTACAAAATCTTGGGCCCCTTGCCCAAACTCAGACAACCCTAAAGGGCCATCCCAGCTTCAAATCACCTTATAGCATTGCTCGAGGCCTTTGTTGAGACTCTGTCACAGAACAACTTCTCCCTCTATCCAGTCCTGATTCTTTCCCTTCCTTTCTCTATTTGTGTCAGCTTACTGGAGAATCCAACCTACCACAGATCCCACGAGTCTTCCTTTCCTCACACAGGCACTTTTCCCTGGCACTCCAAGGCCTCCCCTGCCCACAATTTATGGACAGGATATAGCCAATCGCACAGGCACAAATGGGAAGAAGGAAGGTTCCTCTCTTTCTTGTTAGATCCAAGCACCGTTGGGTTAATAAATTCCCTCCCCAGACACCTAAGAAATATTTTTCAAACTCCCCTCAAGTCAAGAGTCAACACATTCTCCAGAAGGACTAAAGATGTAGTCTTAAGTGGCCACGGAAGCTCAATATCCTTTTGAGGTCCCAAGTCTTATTCTAGAAATATTTGTGAATTTGGCATTCAAATCAATAATATGCCACGTTTTTCTTGGTTTAAAAGTAATATCCCCACCAATGTTTTTACCTGAGTAAAATTAATTCTCCAAGAAAGTGAGCATTATTCTTCCTGTGACTTTTTAAGCAGTAGGACATCTGAGTTGAAATGTGGCCTAAGGTCAAAACTCCTGGCCAGCTGGTAGAGAGATACAGGGGGAAATACAGCATGCCCATTCTGACTGGTCAGTTTTTGTACCTTCCTGGTTGTTAAGTATTTTGAATATCATCCCCACCTAAAATATATGGCTTTCAAGGTGATTGGGCTATATCACATTTTGTCACAGCAATTGTTTTTAATTCTCTTCCTTGAGCGTTTTTTTTTTCCTCTTCCTCTTGTACCTTTCTTCTACCTCTCCTTCTGTCTTACCTCATTCCTCCCTCTCCTCACCTCTGGCCTCCCTTTCTATCTTCATTCCCTATCTTCCTTTCAGTTTTTTGCTCTCTGTCTACATATCTTTATGACTCCTTTTTAGGTTAAGTTTGAAATAGGCAGTTTAGTCATGCTGATGCAGGTCTCATATTTTGCATTTTATTAATATTCAGACTTGGAATTATGCTAAATCCTCCAGACATTGGTTTCAGAGAATCCTGCTTTATTGAATCCAAAAGCCTTGATCAATTAATCCACAAAGTTCTGGGTTGTTTTTTTTTCCTGGTACTATGATATTTTGGCTTGATTCCTGTCCAACAGGCCAAAACCCAGCAAGCCTAGAACATTTCTCATGTCCTGGTTGAGCTCAGATGAAACATAATGCAAATTTTAAAGAGTTATCATGTAAACACCTGAGTAGCTGTTGTATCAATAATAGTTATAACAGCATTACCAGTAAAAACAACAATAATAATAGCTAAGTTTTTTTTGAGTGCTATTATATACCTGGCAATGTACCAAGAGGTTTTCATATGTTAAACCACTTAACCCTCACAACTAATGAGACACGTACTATAATTTTGCTTTTATTCACAAATGTTGGCAATGAAGCTTGGTGAAGTTATGTCTTTTGCTGAATGTCACACATCTTTTAAAGTGATGAAACCAAGATGTGAACCCATGTAGTCTATCAATAAAAGCACCTTTTCTAGAATCTTCCAATATTGCCACAGCAACATCACAGGGAACCCAATGTCTACGGCTATGTGCCACCTTTAGTACAATGATGATAGATTGTGGTGTTCTGTATTCTTCCACATACTTATATATACACACATGCAAACATCTATACTATGAGTAATGCATGCAATTACAGAGACCCCCACCTAAAAGAAGTTCCTCATATTCTCAGCAGGTTGACTTCTCTGTTTATCCTTGGTACTACCATAGTCTCCGCACCTTCCTTTAGTGAGGAACTGTTCCATTATATTCAATCATAGTTTATACCTTCCGTTCGACCCACGACATCATGAGCTCTTTTCAGGAGGTCTACTCAGTCCATCCTGGGATCATCGGCTCTTAGCATTATGCCTGTTCTATACGAGGAACTATATACATGAAGAAGTAGCAAGAAGGACAAAAAGAAGGCAGTTACTCTTACTAAAGGTGGTATGGAAAGATTTGCAGATGAGATGACATGCTGATTAGGGGTGCACTGAGTATATAGGAGCAGAAAGGACATTACAGGCAAAGGGAATAGACTATTTCTAGGACCCAAAGAAAATGTGAAAAACTCTGAGGGATGGAGCACAAGGTGCATAGAAGAGGATGCTGTGTGGCATCCTCTGGAGACGATGAGCATCCACTGGAGAGCAGTGTAAGGAAACTGACAATCAGGCTGGAAAGGTGATTGGGTCTAGGCTGCAAAGAGTATCATATAATAATATGTCAAGGAAGAGGAGTTAAGACATTATTGGATATTTGATGGGGGACATGGAAGGGTTTTAGAGATTTTACATAGAGATTGGCAAGCCTATTTTAATTTTAAAAAGATCATATGGAGAATGGAGGGGACTCGAGGGAAACGAGAAGAATTAGGGACTATTACAGTCATTCAGATGAGAGAAGATGATAGCCTGAACTGGGTGGTCATCATACAGATGGAGAAAGGTAAATTAATTCAGAATTGAAGAGATAAGTAGGTAGCTGATAGGTGAGGAAGAAGGATAGAAAGAAGGGAGGGAGGGAGGAAGGAAGGGAGGGAATGAAGAGAGGAGGCAAGGAATGGAATTGGCAGAATGTGGAGGAGAATAGATTGGCTATGAAGAAGAATTAAAAGAGTTCAGATTGAGTCTGAAGAGTTCACAATGAATCTAAAGCTTAAGATGAGGAATATAGGAAAATAATATATTCAGGGAAGAGCTAATACATTTGCTTTGGTGTGATTTATATGCATATATATAATATTTATTTATTGTATTGAAATTTATTATAATTTATAATATGTTACATTTATATTTATATAGAATCGATGCACCAATTTTTCAACCACAGTTGAAACACATAGCTTAAATTTTTCATAAAATAAAAGCAATACTATATATGACCACCAAGTTCTTCAAACCCTTCTTTTGACTGTCAATTCCTCTTACCAGAAATGAAATTTATTTGGATCAAGGTAGTATTTTAAATTATATTTCCTGAACAGAATCATCTATCAGATTGTGAACAGATCATTTTACTCCCTCAAAAATTGTCTCTTATAAAAAAAAATGCCTCTTATAACCCTTCTCATTCTTCTTGCACCTTATCAGGGAGGCTTTTCCTCTGTATAGATTACAATTCAAATGCATTGTTTGCTAATTCCATATAACGTTGGACGTGTTATTGCCAGCATTTTTTATTACATTAAACCAACTTGCAATCATACATACTTGAAAAATTTGTGAGTAACTGAAGTTTGATTCTCTTTCCTTTGCAGTTGCTTTTTTCAGATGCTTATTTTAGCCTTTTGCTCTTCCTTAAAATTACTTGAACTAGGTTTTGAAATCTAAATGCATTCAGGGTCTAGGCAAATACGCTGAGTGAGCAAAGCAGGCCAGTTATAAGACACTGTGGAGTGGAGGAGCCTGTAGTGAAAGGGGAAGTAAGTCTTATTGAATGATATCTAAAAAGAGAAGGAGAAAGCAAGAAAACTAAAACACTATTCAAGCAGAATCAAAATATATTTGCTGGCAAATTCCTCATTTTTCACAGTGCTTTCATCATTATACATAATAGGGATTTTCGTGGCATGGATAGTGTCTCTGCTACAACCAGAGACTATCCGATCTTGACAAGGGGATTAGGTATAAAACACCCTAGGTATGAAACATGACAGGCCAGTGAGGAAGGAAAGAAAACTGAACTTAAATGGTGCTGGAACGAAGCTAGGACCAGAACAGGGCTAACAGCATGAGTTTGGATGCAGAGCTGACCACATATACGGTTATAGCAACCAAATCACAATATTCGGGCGGCGGTACATGATTAACTCAGTCAGGAGTGATCGGTGGTGATAGTCAATAAGGCCTGATATGATGGGTAGGGCATGGCAACAGCTGTTATGAGGCGTAATGATGCCGAATCAGACCAGCACGCGTCCTGGGGGTGGGGAGGAGTCCATCTGGTCAAGAATTTAGGCTTAAAGGAAACTAGAGGCAACTCTTCAGGGAAGTTGGCTTACGTGAGATTAGTAGAGCATCGAGGCTTTGAGGAAGTATCCCAGGGCTCTGCACACATTTGTGTGGACTCAGAGTACAAGTTAAGAAAACAAAGAAGGAACGCTGTGGAATGGGTTGGGCATCGAAGAAGAAAGGTGAATGGCTCTGAAGAAGTGAGTACTTACATACCCAAGACAGACATCCAGGCACATGAGGTAGCAGACAGGAACACTCAGTTTTGTTTGGAAACATGAGATACCTGATATCTCGCCAGGCTAGTGCCCTCCAGACTCAGAGTGGGTGGGGCTAAACCTACAGGTGAGGAGCATTAGGGGAGCAACTCATGGGGCTGGGGCTGCAGCTGGGGAAGTTAGAGAACGACATGTCCTCAGTTGCTGTGAATGCGTCCTTGCTCTTCACCTTGGTAAAAATGCTCTCTTTGTCTCCTTGGTGTACACAGGATTCTCTGATTCCATTTTTTTTCTCTGAAATCGTTGGACTTTTCTTATGAAAGCCAGATACAACCCCCAAGACATATCCCAACTCCTGGCATGCTAGCCGGGCAGGAGAAGAAGCTGTTACAGATGACCTGTGCTAGGGTTATGGGGATTGACCCAACTTTAATGCTGGGCTCTGAGGAATGTAGTATTCAGTGAATATGGTAAACTCAGGGTTCATGTGAGCCAGTGATGATATTGACAGTGCTTTTAATATAGGGGGTAGGGCACAAGAACAAGAGCCCCCAGTGGATAGTCTGCATTCCAATAGAAGGTAATTCTTAGGGCTGGGTAGTATGTCTCGTTTGGCATAGGATCCAAGCTAGGACCTGGGAACAGAAGGCAGGGTCCAGCTACTGGATGAAGGCTTGGCAAGGACTAAGTAGAGAGCTAGGGCTCCATCCAAGAGAAGAGGGAGTTTGGGGCATGGCTCCAAAGAGGGACTCCTAAACTACCTATAAAGGAACTGTGGCAGATGCCTGGTGTTTATGGTGAGGTGGATATTGGGTGCTCAGAACAGCAGGACCAGTTACAGATTCCAGCCCCTGATGTGAACAGGGTTCCTAATATCCTGCCAGTTTGGCTTAATATTGCAATATTGGCCCATGACCTGGGTGGCCCAAAGCCTGTACTCCGATGAAATAGTACCCGTAGCCGAGTAGGGCTGGGAAATCAAGGCTTGACACTGATTTTACAAAAGCAAAAGAATATTTTGCATAATTACGAAAATTGATTTGCTACCAAATAGGCATATACCTAGACCTTACTATATTGAGAATTAGAGAAAATTGCATAGACTATTGCACTTTACTCTTAACCTTCACTCCCCAAAGAAAATAATTATAAATTGTAAAAGAAACAATAAAGGAACCGTGTATCACACTGTAAATTGAGTGAACCTTGGCTCACTGTTATTAGGAATGATTTAATGAAAGCTGCTCTCCAGAAATGGAGCTTCGTAATCAACCGAGAGCAGAGACAGAGAAGAAATACTTTTAAATTGGTCACTTGACAATAAGAGTGTAATGAATGAGATCGTAGAGGCCGACTCGGAGAAAGCAGTAAACTGAGCCAAAGTCGCAGACTCACAAGGAAAAGGGAAACATGGGAAGGGTCTCATTGTTCCCACTTCCTCCCAAGCATTGCTTTCCCATCCGCTTAATGACGATCATAAAGTTTGGGTCTGTGTTTCTTGAACATTTTGATTATAAAATAAATGAAGCTCAGTAGCTTTCCTACTCTCGGTGGTCAACATCTGGAACAACTGAGTGGGGCTCTGTAAGTAGGGAAGCAAGCTTCTCACGAGGCACTTTGCTAATGATCTCTGAATCTAGCCTTTCTTCGCATTGCAGGGCGGAAGGTGGGTGATCCCTGTCTGCTCCGGTTGTCTCCTTCAAATGCCTCAAACTGACTTTTCACAGTGGCACAAAGAGCCATCGTGGAAGCTTGCGTTCCACCTGGGCATATTCCAGATCTGTCTGTACCGCTTCCTCGCTGCTTTTCTCATTCTTCTCTCTGCCCTGCTCAAGGTCTAGGTTTCAATTTGCTGTTAGCGCAGGACCCTCACGCTGGAGACAGTTCGGGACTGTTTACCTTGACTTTGACACCGTTGAGTTACTACCCCGACTTCGCACAAGGACACCCACCCCACCTCTAAGGACTCTGCGCAGCTTAACCTCCCCTGAGGTTCAGCTGGAAAGGGATAAGACCGCCACATTCCTCTTTACCACTAGTGGGCTCTCTTCTACTTCAGTGGCCCAACATGGTAAAAGTTGGTCTGTCTGTCTCCAGCTTTGGGTGAGTTTCGTTTGCCCCGAATGGAAAGCGCAACAGAAAATACCACAGGAACATTTGACTCCGTTTTGACTATTACTGATGCTAGCAAACAAGAGAGATTTCATTCCTCCGTAGTGACTGAGAGGCAATGCCATGCAGTGTTTACTAGCCAGCTGTTAGCCTGCACGGGTGCGGACGGACGGCGGAATCAGCAAACAATTGGCTCAATCTTCGAAACATGTTTTTGTGCCAAGCACATGAAGTTTTAATTATAAGCGCTTCGAAATACGCACGGTTATTGAATTTCCTTATTCCCATGCAGAAACAAGATAAAAAGTTCTTTTGAAATCTGATGACAGAAAACACTTGATGACAACAACACTCGTAGGAAATAAGCATCTTGCCCTGAGATGGTTATTATGCTCAACGCCGAAGTATAACAAACCAAAATGTGGCGTCCATCATAATTCCACATCTTTGTGAAAGATTTTATCAACATATGCAAAGATGACTTTCCATTGACGTGACACGTATCAGCACGCATGGCTGCGAAAACTTCAGTTTCCCAGCTTGCCAAGGTCATCCTGTCCGATTCCCGTGTTCACATGCATGCTGGTACGTATACACTGGTCCCTGAAACTTATGTTCAGTGTCTCACTTCTCCCTGATTTCTGGTCTCAGTGAAATGCAGACATTTGTTCATTAAAGAAAAACCGGTCGAGCCTTATTATGTACTATGCTCCATACTAGGCATATAGACTACTGAGAAAAATATGACCTAGCCTCAAGAATTTCAGTTTAGAGCCCAAAGTAGCCATGTAAACAAACAAGAGGAACACAAAGTTAAAAATGAGAAATGCAAAAAAAAAAAAAGTTTAAATACAACTGAAGTAGTATTGGGGCCCTCGGGTGGCTCAGTCGGTTGAGTGTCAGACTCTTGATTTCAGCTCAGGTTCGTGGGATGGAGCCCTGCATGAGGCTCTGGGTTCTCTCTCTCCTTTTCTCTCTGCCCCTCCCCTGCTCATTCTCTCTCTCTCTCTCTCTGTCTCTCTCTCTCTGTCTCTCTCTCTCTCTCAAAATAAACTAAACTAAAAGAAAAAAAAAAGAATTGAAGTAGGTATTAAAGCATGCTTTGAGAACTCAGTGATTCAGTGGGTCAGTCAGATCTTCCCCCTTCATACCTGTTCCAACCCACCTGACCCATCTTTTCTTACTAACCATTTCCTGTAGCCCGTACTTTTGTGTAGTGGCCCCAGATACTCATACTTGACCTTCTGCCAATGCTCACCACTGCCACCAGATCTCTCCACTACCAGGGCTGATCTCAAGGTTCGTGTTGTAAGTCACTACTGAAGGTCTGCAGAGAAAGGAGTGTCCAACTCTATTACAAAGCTTGAACTTCCTTTCTGGCGTGTGGTCATTCCCTGATGATTTCTTTTGACTCTTTCCACATCATAAACATTTACAAGGATCATTATCAATGTATGAACCTAGGACTACCTATATTAGAGTTATTTGGGGTTAAAACCCCAAAGTTAAAAAACTTGTTAAAACCTCAGATTCTTGGGTCCCACTCCCAAAACTACTACATCAAAATTTCTTGGGATATCCAGTCATCTCCCAAAGGAATTCTGCTACACTCTGTAGTTTGCAAACAATAGTTTAGAGACGACCTAATTTCTAGGAAGAATTTGTGATGCACAAGTTCTTGAGGGTTCTCTTGATATTTTTATAGAGATAGAAACAACAAACAGTAAAGGGCACAAATCTTAATGTATAGCTTGATGAATTTTTACATATTAATGCACCCATATAACCAACAAAATTAAGAGGTAAAACATTTCTAGAACCCTAGAAGTTTCTCTCATCCCACTTTCCAATCAATACCATCTCTTCTGTCCTATAAAGGCAACCACTATTCTGACTTGTATCCACCATAGATTACTTTTCCTTGTTTCATCACTATAGATGGGTATTACTTGTATAACTATTACACAATATTTCTTCTTTTAGGTAGGGTTTTTTTGTTGTTGTTGTTGTTTTTTTTTTGGCCAGGGGAGGGAGACTTTGTGAATCTTACCTATGTTGTAATCGGTAGCAATAATTTATTATGTTTATTGTTTTTCATTGTATAAATGTAATACTATTTACACATCTACTTTTAATAGACATTTAGGCTATTTCCAGTTTATGGCTATTAAGAATAAAGATACCATGAATATTCTTGTACATGTCCTTTTGGGAACTATGCAGTCATTTATCTTGGGCATATACTTAAAATATAATCACTGAGTCATAGGGTAGATGCATCTTTATTGCCTACTTATTTTCTAAAATGGCTCTACCATTTGCATTCCCACCAGTAATATATGAAGTTTCCAACTATTCAACATTCGCGTCAACTCTCATTACTCTTCTCATTTTAGCCATTCTACTGGTTATGTAGTATCTCATTGTGGTTTTAATTTGCATTTTCGTAATAAAGAATAATGCTGAACATATTTTCATCTGCTCACTGACCATTTGTCTTTTTTGTGAAGTGCCTATTCAGGTATTCTGTCCATTTTTTACTGAGTTGTCTCAATGACATGAAAGTATTCTCCTATGTTCCTAAAAGATAATGCATATCTTTAATTCACCTGAAACTTCTTTATCTGTATCACGTGAGGTAGGGATTTATTTTTACTTTTTTCCCGAATGGGTACACAGTTATCCCAGTCCCATTCATTGAATAATTCCTAACTTCCCCAGTTATCTGCAATGCCATCCCTGTCTCATATTAAGGCCATAAAGATATTGTTCTATGTTTTTTCTAAGAAATTATATGGTTTTCTGTTTCACATTTAGGATCTAAGATTATGCGACAGAGGAAACTGAATGAATCAGTCTGATGCTTAAGCTGGGATCTGAAGGACCTAGCCTCGTTAACATGGCAAAAGGGTGAGTATGGAAGAAATGAGATACCATTTTAGATCGACACAACCACAAGTAACAGCCAACCCATGGTAAGAGGAACATGATGAATTTGATGGATCACAACGATATTGGTTTGGTTAAGGTGCAGCATGAGCCAGAGTGTTAACTAAATGAAGCCCAGGAGACAATGAGGGGCTTGATGATGCGGGCCCTTGTACACCATGTTAAAGAATTTGTGCCTCTATCCTAAGAGCAATGGCAAGACATTTGAATTTTGAAAATTGCCACACTGACTACACTGTGAAGAAAGATTGAAGGGAGAGTAGTATGAATAAAGATGAACCAGAAAGCTATGAGGAGTCCAGCTGAAAAATGATGGTGGGGGGAATGCGCAGGGGAAATCGTGTAATTCTTTCATGGGTTTAGGCCAATAAGTTTTTTTGATATATCCAACTGGAGGTAGTTAGATAAATAGTTCTGAAATTCAAAGAAGAGACTTCCTTATCTCGAATCATTCCACCATGTCCTCTGTTATTTCTACTACCTCATTTATCATCATTTCCTCCACAGACTTAACTAAAACCTTAACCCTTAACTAACAACCTTAACTAAAAAAAAACTTAGTTAAAACCTAAACCCTTAAGTAAAAACCTGAACTAAATCTAAACCCTTGGAGCTGACATATCCCTTTTCTTTTTTAAAAAATGTTTGTTTATTTATATTGATGGAGAGAGGGAGCTGATCATGAGCCAGGGAGAGGAAGAGAGAGAGGGAGAGATGGAGAATCCCAAGCAGGCTCCATGGTCAGCACAGAGCCCGACGTGGGGCTCGATCTCACGAACTGTGAGATCTTGACCTGAGCAGAAATCAAGAGTCAAATGCTTAAACGACTGAGACACCCAGGTGCCCTGACATATCCCTTTTCAAGTGAAGGCTCTTCCACACCTATTGCAGGATAGGGAGATCAGACTGGCGTCATCCTTGTTCTCCATTACTATAATCAGATCTTTATCCTTCCCGTAATATAAAATACTCTTGCTTCTTTGAGGTATACATCCAACTATATATATGCCTCATTTTGTCACCGTTATCTACTCACTTTGTTCACTCTATTCCTCTCTACTCAGAAGTTTTCCTGCATTCTGGAAATGCATTTCCAGCATTTGGTTTCTCAGTTCCTTAACCTCCTTGTTCTACAGAAATGTTTTTTTTCCTTTAGCCATTCACATTGTCGTAATCTGAGTGTTTCCATGACCTAAATATGCTTCGTTTCTAAAGTCATCAGCTCAAACACCCTACTCAGTAAACAAATTTCTGCCTCACTGTAAATCCAGTTATGCTATAAGCACATTGTCTTTCTTCTCGAGTGGAAGCTGTTGAATCTTTCACAACCCCCACCATTCAGATATTAGAATTGAGATCAATGTCCACTAGTTCTATAAGACTGCTTTCAAAACATTATTCCAGCTTTTTAAAAAAAAAGCTCTACTTTTTTAAGACTCATGCCCTCCGGCTAGACCATCTTCTCCAGCTTCTTGTCACTGAATCCAGAAGTTTCCCCCAATGATTCAGTCAAGGCAAAGGCAGCTGGACAACAAGCCTACTGTTTATCTCAAGCCTTGCTCTCCTCCTTCTATATCCATGTAGACGAGCTGTTCAATACATTGATCTCTCATTTTCTTGACATCCAAGGTATTCCTTCTATACTCTACTTCAGCTAACTGTACAGTCACACACCAGGACCACTGTTCAGAAATATTCCACCTCCCATTCCTCCCAGCTTTTTTACCATAACCTCCAGCTTACTCATTCATTTACTCTTTTTACTATTGTTCTTTGAACTTCTAGGCACTTCAAATTCTTAGTAACCTCTCAACTTTCTTCCTATTAGCTCAACCCGTACCTCTTAGACTTTATATTGCCTGTAACTTCAACTACTCTTCAAATCTCCCTTTCGCCACATACATCCGACAGTATCTTAACCTTGGATAAGCCTAAATTTCACCTCTGCTTTTGCCACCAAACTTTAAAAAGCGACAAAACTTGGCTGATGGTAACACTAAAATTAGTGGTTACTAGCCTCAACTGAACCCACCCACTAAGGAGCAGCCCTACTGAGGTTTCTCTAATCAGTTTGCTCTTCTTTCTCTACAAGACTACCTCAACTCCTTCCCAATTTCCGGAAACTTCCAACATCACAAATCTATCCTGTATGTCTCCGAGCAAATGAATTCACCTTCTACAAACCTACCTATTTCCATACCCACTTTTTCTTCATTCCTTCCAGTTGGAATTGAGGTGTGCCTCCTCACATCTCACGTTGTGCTTGGGATTTCACACCCTCCCACGTTTCCATTGTTCCTGTATTTCAACCTTTCCTTCTCCACTGAATTGCTCCCATCAACAATTACATATTCTTAATTTTTACCTGCCTTTGTTTTTTTTTTTTCCTCTTGATTTCACTGCCTCAGTCAGCCCTAATTCTCTCATCCTTAGGTACAAACTTCTTCTCCAAAGAGTTGTCTAGGGGTGCCTGCATGGCTCAGTTGGTTAAGCGTTCAATGTCGGCTCAGGTCACGATCTCATGGTTCATGGTTTCCAGACCCCTGTCGGGCTCTGCGCGGATGGCTCAGAGCCCAGAGCCTGTCTCCAATTCTGTATCTCCCTCTCTCTCCAACCCTCCCCTGTTTGTGCGCGCTCTCTCTCTCGCTCTTTCTCTCTCTCTCTCTCTGTCTCTCTCAAAAATAAATAAACATCTAAAATATTTTAAAAAAATAAAGAGTTGTCTATACGCACTGTTTCAATACACCTGCCATTCACTCTTTAACCAAACCCAGTCTGAATTCCACTCTGATCACTACAATGATACTGCTCAAAATAAGGTTGCTAAAATGCAATCTATTTCAGTAAATGCAGTAGATACTTTTAGTCCTCATGCCATTCCATTTCTCAGTCATACTTTTGTCAGTTGATTCCCCACCCATTCATCCTGAAAGATTCTCTTCCTTAGACTTCATTGACACCAACCTCTCCTGATATCCTTCCTCTCTCTTACCCCTGAATGTGTACTTCCTCTTAGATCTGCCCTATACTTTCTTTTTTGTTAATTTTTTCATATTTATTTTTGAGAGAGAGAGAGAGCATGAGCAGAGGAGGGGCAAAGAGAGAAGGAGGCACAGAATCCGAAGCAGGCTCCAGGCTCTGAGTTGTCAGCACAGAGCCCAGCATGGGACTCTAATTCACGAACCGCGAGATCGTGACCTGAGCTGAAGTCGGCCGCTTAACCGACTGAGCCACCCAGGTGCCCCTGCCCTATACTTTCTTCACTCACATGCTTCCTGGATGATATTCTCAAATCTATGGTTTTAATTAGCATCAGTATTCTGACAACTTCAAAATGTTAATGTCCAATAAAAATCTCTCTCCTGTATACCAGGCTCATATAAATAACTTCCGATTGGACATTTTCCTATTGAGTTTTCATAGTTCTTAAACTCAACATGATAAAATAGAATGTCCTTTCTGTTACCTGAAGCTTGTTCTTTTTCCTGTGCTCTTACTCACAATAAAAGATAAAACATTCTACAAAAGCCAAAATCATGAGCCTTATTTTGATTCCTCTCCTCACTTTATTATGTTCCATATATTTAGCACCTATGCCTTGTATCCACCCATTAAACTAAATCTCCACTGCAACACTCTTACCCAAATAATTGTTGTGTTTCTCATGAACTACTGAAAAATCCCCAACCTTGTCTCTCTACAATTATTCTTGCCTTCCTTGTGTCCCTTTCACATATGCCATGCATAATGACACTTAACAAATGAATTCTGATCATATATATTCCCATTTCATAAAATAAATAATGCTATTTTAGTCTAGAGTCTACAAATGCAACTTTTTCACCAGAAATTGATATCTGACTTATAGGTAGACTGAGCTAGATGGCCAGGTTCCTTTCTTACCCTTTATTTATTTAGAGTTAGAAAATCCTAACTCACAATTATAGGGTATTGGTAACTGCTGTAAGTATTTCACGGCTCTTGCCAATTGATCATGATATTAAGGATGAAATGAGGGCCCAGAAATTATGGAGACACGTCTCAATAAAAACTATTATCAGTGAACCATCAGATTCAAAGTTGACAAGCACATTGCACTCAACAGCTGGAACATTGGATATTTCAATTTGTCAGAGAATAGGTTCCAATTCTAGCCTCTGGATTCATTTCGTTCTCAAAAATATTCTACATGTTCTGGTAAAGCATTTAAGTGTAGGTTTTAACTATGTCTAATGATATGTCATCAGTTTCTTTCTCCAAGGAGTTTAGGAAGACCTTTAGATTTGGGGAAAGAGCCAAATCCTTGGCAATCCTTTCGGAAACTGTTTGCACTTAAGACATTTTGATAGGTTATCCACAGCATTATACATAACAATGTTTTTGTCCATGAAATCATAGGTTTATATTCAAGTTACTGCATATATCACTCTTCTGGTGTGAAGACAAGATTTTATTTCATCTTTCCTTTTAAAAACGTGTATGTACTGGGGCGCCTGGGTGGCTCAATCAGTTAAGCATTGACTTCAGCTCAGGTCATGATCTCGCAGTTCATGAGTTTGAGCCCAGCATCCAGCTCTGTGCTGACAGCTCAGAGCCTGGGGCCTGCTTTGGATTCTGTGTCACCCTCTCTTTCTGCCCCTCCTCTGCTTGTTCTCTCTCTCTCTCTCTCTCTCTCTCTCTCAAAGATAAATAAACATTAAAAAATCTCGTATGTACTTATTTTTCCTCAAGAGTAATCATACTTCATTATATAAAAGTGTTCTTTTTTGGGCCATTTCTATGCCCAGCATGCAGAACACATGCATTCAATGGCCATGATTTGATCACTTTCACAGTTGTCACTAAGTTGACTCAGGAGGTATAACTGTTTTTCTGGGATTCCAGCAGTTTGTGGAATAACACTCAGGTGCCAGTTCTTTATTTGCAAAGCAAACTGACTTGCACGCAGAGCTGGTGCCCCTTCAAGGAAACTCCCAATGCAGCCCTTCTAGTCTTAATTACGGGTTAAAAGATAATCATTGACCAAATGAGAATTTAAAATTGTCTTCCTCTAGTGGTGTGGGTTTTCGGTGATAAAACAAAAGGTGGTCTAGCATTTCTGCCTGATGTGTGTATGATACAGAGGCAGGGGGCTGGTTCATACCTTACATATCAGTAAAGCAAACTTTAAAGAAAAACATCTTCCCGTTTGATATATATTTGGTCTTCTACTTTGTGTGTCATTGACATCACGTGATCTCCTGTGTTCTCTATGATGTTTTGCCCACCTGGAGTTGCTAGACTGGATCTAGAGGGGAATTTTTTCTAGGGCTAGTTTAGCCCTGCTACTAAGGCTGACCATTCTCGGATCTCTACTACCTACCCTGGGTTTTCAAAGAAGTGTCTTCACTATAACTGGTAGGAATTAAAATGTCTTTGGGAGCTTTGTAAGTTCAGCTTGTATCTCCCCAGAGGTTGGTTTTTGCTTGGATCCTCAAAGAGTTTCACCCTAAACATGCTCAGGTTAGTAGTCATCCAAATACCTTTCTAGCCCTCTTTCTTGCACCGCTCCTCATTCTCTCGTATCTCTCACAGTTCTAGCCACCTCAGTCTCCTTGAACAACTGTATCTGTTTCCTGAACTCAGCAAGGCTTCTAAGTATCTCTTGGGTTTCCCATTGCTGTATAATAGACTAGAAATTGCCTCCAGATAGAAATTCATAGAAAAAGTAGGATTCAACTTGTCTCTTTCCTTTCTCTCAGGGCTCATACTCCTGTGCTGCCTCTTACCTGCTGTTTGAAAACAGTTATTTCATATGCTAGTCCCACTTCTCTAATCATTTATAACAGGGGTGTAATTCCCGTACCAGTTGTCCTTCATGACAGACACCTGTAGCTGATTTTAACAGCTTTCTCCAGAGTGCCAGTTGAATCTCATTGTAACTATTTTGCCATGATGAGTGTGATGTTCAAAGATGCTCACGTATTCTTTGTGTTTCCTCTGGCTCAAGTAACAAAGCTGTCCATATCCTTCAGGATACGTTTATGTCGGATTTAGTTGGGGAAATACTGGTTTACCAGTGACCTCACCACGTTTCGTTTGAAAAGAATACAAAACTGTTGACGGCTTAGCAAAGTTTGTAGCGGTGAATATAAATAATTAGAGGAAAATTTATCACTAGTTGAATAAATCTAATTTTTAAAGTATTTTTTTCATTATTTTCTAATTCCAATTTTCCTTTCTGGATGCTTTAGTGAAACCACCACATTCACAGATTTATGTCCTCTTTCTTAAACTCCCAGATACATGTTCCGTATTTTCACTGGAGTCCTAACTTCTAGTTATGTTTATGATGTTATTCTGGAGTGTACTGTGTATATTACCATTTTCCTCGCTACATTTACAGTTTAGTACATTATTTGCAGCCTGGTCCACTTTTTTGTGAACTGGGGCTATATCTAAATGGATTAATTACAATGAAAAAGGCATCTATTGCAGACATTACAAGCAGTATTAAAATGATATGGCAGTATATTTCCATTTACAGAAAGGCCGAAAAGTCCGTGCCGATACATGTGAGAAATGAATTACCTTCTTAGGGATAATGAGTTAGAAGGGGGACCGATGAGGTTTATGGGATGCTAGTGGCAACGTATATCTTAATATGGGTGCTAGTTGCGTGGGTGTATTTACTTAGTAAAATTTCACTAAACTGTTCAAATACATTTAGTATTTGCTTTTTTATTGTATGCACGTTATGGATTGCAAAAATGTTTTGTTAATGACATTCAAGTGTGTTAACTGAGATGCACTGTGACTGTTAAATGAAGGGTCGTTAAGATCAATGCAGTCTTTTACATGGGAAAACTTTAAAAATGTAATCATGACATTTGAAAGAGATTTTCTGTGAAATCAATCTTACTTTAAAATTTTTACTTCATTTATTTTCCTTTGAAACCACTAACCCACTTATGGAATAGTTAACATATATACAAGGCAACCAGTGTTCCATGGACCATACATTGAAGAATTCTGATTTAAAGAATGGGTTTTAAGTACTTTGCTCTCTGCTAATTTTGCCTAATGCAGCAACAGGATTTGAATAACCTAAAGTAATCAACAGTGTTGCTTAGCCAATAGAAAGAATGCTTATTTCTGAAGGGCATATTCAGTATTATATTCGTATTAAATTTTTGGACAGATATTAGTTATGCAGATATATTTTGTTTATAGTTAAACTGAGAGATAAACTATTTAACTTTTATATATAATTTTGTATTAAGTTTATTTATTTTGAGAGAGAGAGCACATGCGAGCAGAGGAGAAGGAGGAGGAGGAGGAGGAGGAGGAGGAGGAGGAGGAGGAGGAGGAGGAGGAGGAGGAGGGGAGAGAGAGAATCCCAAGCAGGCTCCACACTATCAGCACAGAGCCTGACACGGGGCTTGAACCCATGAACCGTGGGATCATGACCTGAACCAAAATCAAGAGTCAGACGCTTAACTGACTGAGCCACCCAGGCATGCCACTATATAATTTTTAAAAGAAATGTATGAATACGGCAAAAGGCAAATAATAAAAAAACCTCGTGAAGAAATGCACGTGAACTCACCCTTCAACCCTCCAATTCTATTTTTACCCATTAATTTATTAAATGTATTAACACCTGATATGTGTCAGATATTTTTCTAGGAGCAGAAGTAGATATATTATATCATCATTGCATGATTTATCACCTTTAATATTATCTATTGACATCCAGAGATAAAAGAAAAATAAGAATATAGCTCACTTAACACTACCCTGGCTTAGTGAAAAGAGCTTCTAGGAGTTAACACAGTTGAAGAAGACTTCGGAGTTTGCACAATGCTGAGGGAGACTTTAGTGAAAACAGTACACAAGAAAAAAATTAGTGAACTTGATAAGATAGCAATAGAAACTTTTCAAAACAAAATACACAGGGAAATGGGGGGAAAAAAGCCAGATTGTCAGTCACCTGTGACAACAAAAAGTAGCCTGACTTATGTGAAATTGAAATTCCAGAATAAAATAATACAGGGTTTGGAAAATTAACCCTGAAATATTCTCAGACTTGATGAACATTATAGCCCCTGAGATCCAAGAAGCTCAAAACCCAAACAAGATCATGAAGAAAACAGATAGACCAAAGCATATAATCAAATTGTTGAAAACCAGTGATAAAGGTAAAACCTTTTAAAATAACCAGAGGAGGGGGCGCCTGGGTGACTCAGTCAGTTGATCTTCTGACTTCAGCTCGGGACATGATCTCATGGTTCCTGAGTTCGAGCACCACATCACGCTCACTGCTGTCAGCACAGAGCCCGCTTTGGATCCTCTGTCCCCTTCTCTCTCTCCACCCCTCCCCTGCTCACGCTCTTTCTCAAAAAAATAAAATAAACATTAAAAAAATAACCAGAGGGAAAAAATATATTATGCATAACAAAATCAAGGCTCAAAATGATAGCCAGCTTCTTAGAATCAGTGCAAAATACATTGGTGTGATGTCTTTAAAGTATTAAAAGCATACAATCCTCTCAACCTAGAATTCCATACCCAGTGAAAACTACTTTTCAAAAAATGAACACAAACAAAGACTATAACAGGAGGAAAAAAAAACACTAAGACAATTCATCACCAGCAGCCACCAGCCCCATCTGTTTAGAGACCTTCACATTACTGAGATTAACCTCCAGGAGCTAGACTAGGTGCCCACAATAAATATCAGAGAAAAGTCCCCTTGTGCTTCGGGCAGGAGGAAGGGAAAAGAAAGCATTTTAAAATATACCAGAGCATTCTGGTATTTGTGCAAAGGTTTGCCCTCGGAGGAAACTACTTAACCAGGGCCTAACCTGCTGGGGTGTTATCACAACCTGTATCACCTAGGGGAAGGGAAATAAACAACTCCAATTCATTCTAGTCAACCTGCCCCATCTAAGGGGGGAGGAAATTTAAGAAACTCATGGGAAGTTCGCAGTCCAGAGCATAGGCTTACTAAAAGACTGAGAGGCAATCATAGGAATCGAGAACACTTCCCCTCCCCCACACCTCACCACCACACTACTATCGAAAAAAAAAAATAGTAGATACACAAAAGATAAAGAGGACTGAGAATTATCCCAAATTAACAAAAGACACCAAACCACAGATCCAGGACTCCTAGAGAACACCAAGCAGAATAAATTAAAAATCTCACCTAGATATTCATATTCAAATTACAGAAAAACCAAAAAACCAAAGACAAAATCTTTAAAGAAGCCATGGGGTCGGGGCGGGGGGAGGGGGGGGAGGGTGGACAAAAGAATTTACCTATAACAGAACAAGGATAAGAATTACATCCAACTTCTCTTCACAAACTATGCAAGCAATAAGAGAGTGGAGTACAGTATTTAAAGTGTTGGGGGAAAAACACAACCTAGAAATCTGTATTCAAGCAAAATTTTCATCCATTACTGAAGGACAACTGAAGTGGTCAATTCATCGAGAGGACAGAGTTTCCAAATAGAGCAAAATTTGATAGAAATGAAAGGAAAAATAAATCCACAGTTTCAACTGGAGATTTCAAGAACGCTCCTTCAATAATTGATAGAATGAATAAACAAAAAATCATGAAGGAAATTGAATATTTGACCAACACTATCCATCGACTTGACCTAATTGACAATTTAGAACATCTACCCAACAATAGAAAAATATACATTCTTTTAAAAAATAATGAAATGTTTATCAAGGCAGACCATGTTTCGGGCCATGAAACAAATAGCAATATATTTAAAAGCATTCAAAGCATGAAAAGTACGTGTTCTGGCTATAATTGAATTATAAATCAGTAACAGAAAAATATCTGGAAAATCCACAATATTTGAATGTTAAATAACATACTTCTAAATAAGCCACGGGTCAAAGAAGAGATCAAAAGAAAAATTAGAAAGCATTTTAAATTGAATGAAAGCATAATATATGTGAGATGCTACTGAAGCAGTGAAATTTATAGCTTAAGCACCTGTATTAGGAAAGAAGGTTTCAATTCAATGATATCAACTGTCATGTTAAGGAATTAGAAAAAGATCAAAATAAACCCAAAGTAAACAGAAGAAAGGAAGAAATAAATATAAGGTAAACAGTTGGTCAGTCTGAAGATAGTATATAGAATTTCAGTACTCGTGCAACTTTTTCTGTAAGTTTGAAACTACGTGAAAGTAAAAAAAAAATATTTTAAAGATAGGCGTTTCCATGTTAGTCAAACGGATTGTCCCTTTTTACACTGTACCGATTTACTGAAAACCTTTCCCCATTTTCATTCACTTCACATTTGCAACTATGACTCTCTCCTACAGGATTTTGTTTCTGTCATCTTCTGGGGCTTTTAATTGTCCTTTTGTTGTTGTTGTTGTCAAAATAATAATATTCCTCCATCATTCTATAATACTTTGTTTTTTCATTCTTACTGTTTGTTTCATATAGTTGTCTTTTTCTCCTGGAGACCTTTCTTTTAGAGCCCTCTGCAGTCTCCTTTTGCTTCAAACTGGACCAAGGTTTTTCTTGTTTGCTCTTGATTGTTAGTATTGCATTGTGGTCTGAAAATGAGGCTTATAAAATTTAGACTTTTTTGAGTCTGTTAAAGTTTTCTCTTAGTTCAACAACATGATTCCTTTTTTTTCAAAGTCCTATAGGTATGTCAACTACACTTCAATTAAAAGAAAAGTTTTCATTAAAAAAGTACAAAATAAAAGTCCCACAGGCATGTGGGGAAAATATATATTGTTTGGTTTTTAGAAAAATTGCTGTGGTGGTGCCTAGGTGGCTCAGTTGGTTAAGTGTCCAACTCTTGATTTTGGCTCCGGTCATGATCTCATCGTTCATGAGATCGAGGCTCACGTCAGGCTTTGTGCAGTCTGTCAGCTTGGGATTCTCTCCCTCTGTCTCTGACCCTCCCCTGTGCTCGCTCACTCTCTCTCTCTCTCTGAAAATAAACATTTTTAAAAAATAGAAAAACTGCTCTCTTCTCATTTCTTAAATCAACCTCATACTTATCTAAATCTTTTATATCATTATTGATTTTGTCCTACTTAGTCTGTGTTAAAGTCTTTCAATGCAATTGTGTTTTTAATCAAATTCTTGATTCTTAAAGCATTTTACCTTATGGATTTGGCTTATATATTGTTCTGAGCATAATACTATTGGCTTAAAATTTCATTGTATCTGATATTAATATTGCTTGCCCCACTTTCTGATTTGCATTTCCCGAATATATGTTTAATCACTTCTCTATTTTTAATCTTTCTATACCATTTAATTTAGGTGTTTTCCTTGTGAGCAGTACGTTTAATCACAACTCTTTTTTAGCAGGTCAATTCCACCAATTCGCATTTATTGTAATTACCAATGTGTCTGGTCTTGTTTCTAAAACTTTAGTTTTTAATTTTCTATTTAATTAGTTTTTTCATTATCTTTATCTTTTTCTGAATGCTTCATTTTTTTTTTCATTTGCTTTCTTGTTCCCCTGCTACCAATTTCAAAGAGGTACCACATAGTTCTTCTGTACCCTAAACCAAAACACCTACTTGAAATGAGTATTGATATATTAATAGACAAAAACTGAAGAATGACTATGTATCCATAATGCACTGAATTGACCCTTTACATATTTTTATCCTTTCCCCAATTCCTATCTTTGGTGTCATAGATTTGAAATGTGCTTTCTAAGTTATTTGTTTACAGAGCTAATGTATTTTCTCCACCCAGAAATTCCTCCTTAACATTTTCATGATAATTCACATATACATACATTAGCAACAATTATTTGATTTTATTTATTTCAGTGTCACATTGCTCCTCATATATTTAATCTTCCCCCAACTTGTGTTTTTTCTGATTCATTTTTCACTAAGCTGGAGTGGTTCCTTAAAGTCGCGTTATCTTTTCTAAACTCTGGCATATCAAAAAATGCCTTTTTTTTTCCTTTCTCACATGTGAGAGATAGATGTGAGGATCAAATTCTAAAATCAGAGTCCTTTATTCTTACGATTATGTAAATAAAATTCTACTCTCAGAGCTTCCACTGTTGCGGAACAATCTGAGTCACTTCCTTCTTTAAGTTACCCATTATTTTTTCTCTTTTTTTTAATGTTATTTTTCTCTAGAAGCTTATAAGATTTTGATTTTATCCATGAAATTTTTAAGTGTCACCAGGAGCCCCAGGCCTCCTGTTATTGTTGTTAATTCTGTCTGGAGGTCAAGTGTATGCCTCTCCCTCTAAAGAACGCAAATGCACCAAGATGGCATAGCCATCAACTGTAAGCAGGGTCAAGTCCAGACACACAGTCAGCATTAGGGAGGTCTAGCACTAGGCAGCCAGTCTGAACCCTGGCACTGAGTTGCAGCAACTGCATTCCTGGAGGTTTGGGGGGGGACAAAGCAGAACCCTAATCCCTGACCCAAAGCCCCAGGAGACCAATGAGAAAGGAAACAAGTTGGGAATAGATACATAATGGGTGTAAAATATGGATCCAGTTACTGAAACCAGTGTATAAAATAGCAGAGTGATGACCAGGGTGAGCAGGCAATGTCACAGAGCCCTAGCATCAGTAAACAAGGAAGTGCCCTTTCAAGAATGCAAATGTCCTGGGGCGCCTGGGACGCTCAGTCAGTTAAGCATCTGACTTTAGCTCAGATCATGATCTCACAGTTCATGGGTTTGAGCCCCACGTTGGGCTCTCTGCTGTCAGCATGGAGCCCATTTCAGATCCTCTGTCCCCCTCTCTCTTCTGCCCTTCCCCCGCGCTCTCTCCCTCTCTCTCTCTCTCTCTTTAAAATAAATAAACATTTAAAAAAAGGGTCAGTCTCAGAAATAAGAGTAATCTGATTCCATTCCTGCTATTCTTCAAGTTCAGATTTAATTAGTAGGTTTCATTAGAAGGTATTTTCTACGTTTTTCTTCCTTTTTTCCAGAATATAGGTGATTAAAATTCATGTAAGTCAAGATCTCCGCACGCACCTTAGTTTAAGCCTCCTCATCATTTCACCAATAGTAGCTGAAGAAGTGATTTTCCGAAAGCTTATCAGAGGGAAAGTTAGCCTCCACTCCAGGAAATTTGTGAGCAAACCAAATAGAACTATTCTCAGATAGCGAGACTATGAGACAATAAAATTCGACCACAGAGATATACTGAGTCATCCTCAAGAGACTCTAAACTCCCAGGTTCTTAAGCTGCAGGTTGGATGCCTTCGCTGCCTTGGAGGGGAAGTGACATAGCCATTTCCACTCTTACTTCATTGGCTAGACCGGGTCACATGTTCCCACCGAGGTACAAGGGAGAGTGGGAATGCAGTTGTTCCTATGAGAGGCGACGTTAACGTGTATACAAAGGCAGTCGTCCCCCCCAGCGAGTGTAGAAAAGACACCCTGACACTGAGGCTGAAGGTCAGACACTGGACTGGTAGTGAATTCACTAAAGTTATGCCCATCAGCAGGATTTCTCTTGGCAACACCAAAGTGTCAGGTTGTGCTTTCCATTAAAACACACACACAGGGGCAGCTGGGTGGCTCACTTGGTTAAGTGTCCCCACATCGGCTCAGGTCATGATCTCATGGTGTATGAATTCGAGCCCCGCGTAGGGCTCTGCACTGACCGTGCAGAGCCTGCCTGGGCTTCTCTCTCTCTCTGCCCCTCCCCCACTCACGTGTGTGTGTGTGTGTGTGTGTGTGTGTGTGTGTGTGTGTGCTCTCTCTCCCTGAAAATAAATAAAACTTACACACACACACACACACACACACACACACACACACACACACCTACTTGACCCCCCTGACACCAGCAGTATACTTTCTCAACAATGGATTGCAAATGTTAGGGGTTTTTTACTTAATTTTTTTATTATTTTTTTAATGTTTATTTTTGAGGAAGAGACAGAGCACAAGCAGGGGAGGGGCAGAGAGGGAGGGAGACACAGAATCCGAGGCAGGCTCCAGGCTCCGAGCTATCAGCACAGAGCCCGACGGGGGGCTCGAACCCACGAACTGCGAGATCAGGACCTGAGCCCAAATCGGACACCCAACCGGCTGAGCCACCCAGGTGCCCTGCAAATGTTAGGTTTTAAGCTTGCACATTGGACCGCCGCTTGCCAAGGCTGACATCTACAACTCTCTTGAGTTTGTGATGTTAGATACGCAGAATAATAGTACTGGAGCCTTAGAAATAATCAAAATGAGTTAAGTGCAGATGTTGTTAAGCACCCTTTAGAATCATTGTCTGAAGTTTGTAGCTCATAGTTTTCCTTTAATTAAACTCTGCTTGCTCTATTCGGGTGTTTAAATTACACAGAATATGATGTTCTGTCAGATGCTCTTAAGGTTAATGTAGAATTTCCCTCACTAATTTCCGTCTTTCATTCAACATTTCTGTTCTGCTAACACAATGAGATGCAGTGAAATGAGGTTCCTTTCTTGGTGCTTTCTTAGCAATGTGAAGAGCACGGTGCATGCAATGCATGAACAGAGAATGAATTGTAAAGAAAGTTACTGCAAAGACATCCAGAGCCCTCATTTCTTGTAACCCTTCATGTCTGAGAAATTGAAAGACTTTCCTTGAAAAGGTTCAAGTGCTTCTACAAACCTGAAACCCCTCATCCAAAGCTAGCTCTCATCTCTGAGCAGGAGACAACGTGCACCTAAAATCATCAGACGAGGAGAGAAATTGCAGTTTGGGGCTGAGATAAACAGCAGGCACTCAGCTTGCCTTTGAGGGTCCTTGGTACACTTCTGGGCCCCAAAGACAGTGACTTAGCCAATTGGACAGTGGCTAAGTGGGAAAAGGTGAAGTCCAGACCATACAAGATGAGTAATTAAGGGAGGAGAAGGAAGATCTTATACCCACAAGCACTGAAGAAGCCGCAGGCTTCATGCTGAAGTGAGATATCTTGTCGGTGTGTTAAATTTGAGGGCACAAATGAATGAGCTTGAACTTCACGGGAATAGCGATGAGAATTTTTGCTAAGCCTCTCTCTACTAATCAGCATAACAAGTGTTTTTATAATTTTATCTCTTTTCCATTCCCCCCCCCCGTTTCCTTTTTTCTTAATTTTTTTTAGTTTATTTATCTATTTTGAGGTGGGGAGGGGCAGAGAGAGAGGGAAAGAGAGAGTCCCAAGCAGGCTCCACTCTGTCAGCACAGAGCCCAACGTGGGGCCCGAACCCATGAACCGTGAGATCATGACCTGAGCCGCAATCAAGAGTAGGATGCTTAACCAACTGAGCCACCCAGATGCCTCTCCCCCCTTCTATTTCTTATCACCCCTTCCTCTTCTGTTGCGCTTTCTTGCTGTGACTTTCTGTATTTCCTTCTTTGTGAGTCAGCCTCATTGGTGACCAGAGGCACCAGACAAGATTTAGCCTGGTTGGGAGTAATCAGAGTAAAGCCGTCACTGAAATTCTTCCCGTCTCTGAAATTCTGTATGACCCTTGACACACCTCATTTGGATGACTAAGTGCTTTATGGGAAAACATTGAAGAAGTGTTCACTGGGTCTTCTAGAGATGCTCAGGTACTCCATGCCCCGACACTGGGCCCTCTGGTGGGTCCATTGTCAAATGGGAATGAAGTGTCCCCGGTCTCTGAGCTGTCACCCTTACTGGAGCAGATGTGTCCATAGATATCCCGATGTAAGAGGCCAAGTGTTCCAAGTCAAGATCACTGAGTTCTCCTCTTCCTAGCTCTGACACTATCTCCCTGAGGGTAGCCTTGGACAGTCTCTTACCTCTGGACCTCAGTTTGCTCATGTGAATTAAGACAGTTGACAAAGAAGGAAAATAAGTGTCAATTGCCTTGACAATCACCACTGATTGGAAGTGTCTGCTTGGGTCTGCTGGATTTATGGGGCACCTGGGCAGCTCAGTCGGTTAAGCGTCCAGCTCTTGATCTCAGCTCAAGTCATGATCTCATGGTCTGTGAGTTTATTAAGTAAATAAAAACAGTTTTAAAAAAGGAGTACTGGATTTGGAATCAAAATTTCCGGGACCCACTTACCACTTACCCGCTTAGCATGATACTTCTCTAAGACTCTGTCTCCCCACCCGTAGAATGAGAATAATATTACCCGCCTTACAGAGTACCATAAGGAACGCATTAGGCAATTCATGTAAACTCTATGGCACGACACCTTGTCGTGTGAGCCCATAATATATATGGCAAATTATCTGCATGGCCTTCAGCTCACTTAGAAGCTCATATCGATATTCAGCAGAATATCTGCCGTGGTCAGAGAACTGGGGAGTGGCGCCCTACCAGTTAACATCCCTAGGCCAAGTACTTTCTAAGGTGCTTTCCAGCTCTCCAGTTAGGTTTCTGTGGATACCGAAACGGCACAGATGGAGGCTTAGCCACCTTAGCAGCATCTGTGATGGAATTTCTGGTAGGCGTAAGTGGTTTGTTGACAACTTTCCTTCTTGGCTACTTCAATTCAGTTCAGCCAGCTTTTGGAATTCTTTTAGGTACACGTGTCTTCCCACTCAAGAAACACATAAAACCAGGAGGTTAAAAAACAAAACAAAACAAAACAAACGGGTGATTATGTTGAACTTGTAGATTACCTCTACACCAAACTGATGAATATCAGTTGATTCATTCTTAACTGATTCTATGTTTTTATACGTCTAATAAATCCAGTACTTTTTGCCCTCTGGGTGCAGATATCACTTCCAATCCAAGCCACTCAAACTCTCACTCTTCTGTAGCTTCTGGGAAAATCAGTCATTCAACATTTGTTTGAACGCCTATGTGTCGGGCGTTGTCATATCCGCTAAAGATACAAAATCACGTAAGCCGCGGCTCTTGGAGCTAAAGAGCGCAGGATCCGAAAGACCAGTTCTAGTCGAATGCTTGAAGTTCTCCCGCCCTGATTCCATACATTGAACAATGAGTCCTTTATTCTTCATGGTCGGTATTCCAGCAGTCACTCATGTCCAGATTCCCTCTCCCTTCTGAGCACACAAACCACTGCATTCCCGCTCTCCCTTGCAGCTAGGAGGGAGCATGTGGCTAAGTGTAGCCAATGAAATATGAGTGGGAATGATTACGTGCCACTTCCCTGCAAAGCAGTTAAGATTAGGGGAAAGTCTCTGTGCTTTCCCTCTCCCTGACATCGGTGGTCTGGAAGCCTCCCCCCCCTCCCGCCTTGAAATGGTAGCATCACAAGGTAGACCATGCGCTGATCTGTGAACCTACCGTACCCCACGTCACTGCCTGTTTGTGCAGGACATGTAGACTGAGCAACTGGAAAGCCTTCTTGTGTTAAACCTCCAAGATTTTTAACATTCCGGCTATAGCGTAGTGCGGGCCGCACTTTCTTTTATTTTAAATAAAGGCTTCCAGGGGTGCCTGGGTGGCTCAGCCAGTTAAGCATCCGACTTCGGCTCAGGTCATGATCTCACGGTCCGTGAGTTCGAGCCCCGCGTCGGGCTCTGTGCTGACAGCTCAGAGCCTGGAGCCTGCTTCAGATTCTGTGTCTCCCTCTCTCTCTGACCCTCCCCCATTCATGCTCTGTCTCGCTCTGTCTCAAAAATAAATAAAACATTAAAAAAATTTTTTTTTAAATAAATAAAGGCTTCCAGCCGCAGACAGAACATACACTCACCTATGCATATTAACTACCTTCTCTTCTTGGAACCAAATGTTTGAGGTTGAAGATTATTTAAAACGTCACTTGTGCTATATGGGGCACAGGCTAAAACACCAAGAAAATTTCAATCCTGTCACCAAATATGTCTCCGTCCTATGTGTATTTTATACACAGCAGTGCTTTTATATAATCGCTTAGCTTATTTGTTAATGCTAGTAAATTGGATGAATTATTTTTAGTATATTTAATACTACAGTGGGCACATTTTGTGTTGTGATAAATAAATCCAAGTCTTCAAATCCTTTCCAAAGAAAGCGCTTTTTTACTGAGTTTTCAAGTTGAAGAATAACCTGTGTTGATAATATAGGGCTTGGTTATGAGAAGCTGACTTGAGAGTATAACACAGTATCACAAATCTCTAGATCACAAGCAAATCGAAGGTCATTTTCTCTACAGTATATTGCTGCATGGGTTATTATAAACCACTGCAACTGATTTCCCACTATTATTAAAATTTTTTAAGTTTATTTATTTATTTTGAGAAAGAGAGAGAGACAGCAGTGGAGAGGCAGAGAGAAAGAGAGAGAATTCCAAGCAGGCTCCACACTGTCAGCACAGAGCCCGATGTGGGGCTCAAACTCATGAACGGTGGTGACATCATGACCTGAGCCCAAACCAAGAGGCAGACGCCTAACCGACTGAGCTACCCAGGTGCCCCTCCCAGTATTATTAAACTTGTACAACTACTCTTTCATAATTAGAAAATTTCTGAGTACAGGTGGTCCCCAACTTACAATAGTTCAACTTTTAAGTTTATTTTTTGAGAGAAAGAGAGAGTAAGCATGAGTGGGGGAGGGGCAGAGAAAGAGGGAGAGAGAGAGAGAGAGGATCCCAAGCAGGCTCAGCACTGTCAGCACAGAGCCCAATGCGGGTCTCAAACTCACGAACCATGAGATCACGACCTGAGCTGAAGTTGGAAGCTTAACCGACTGAGCCCCCCAGGGGCCCTGCAATGGTTCAACTTTGACTAGCGATAGGCAGTCAGATCCTCTCTTGTGATTCTGGGCAGGGGGCAGCCATACGATCACGAGGGTCAACAACTGAAACACTTACAACCCTTGTGTCTCCACACGACCCTTCTGCTTTTCACTTTCAGTAGAGTATGCAATCAATTACAAGAAATAGTCAACACTTTATTATCAAATAGGCTTTGTGTTAAATGACTTTGCCCAACCGTAGGCTCATGTAAGTGTTCTGAGCCCATGTAAGGTAGGCTAAGCTAAGCTATGATGTTCAGTGGGTTAGGTGTATTAAATGCATTACTGACTTAATATTTTCAACTTACAATAGGTTTATTGAGATGTAACCCCATTTTAAGTTGAGAAAGGTCTGTATTCAAAATATTTGACTCCTCTTTTGCAAAGAAAGAGTCATAAATGTATAAACAACTGGTAAATATTAAATAAAGTTAGAGGCATCCAGCATTTCTATATACTAATAAGTGATGTAATAAGTTTTAAAATACATTAACACGTGCATGTTGATTTCGCATGTATTGATAATTGAAAAAAGACGAAACAAAGGAAGTTCTTTTCCTTTTATTATTATTTGTTTTCAGTATCAGGTGGGGATGTAGCTACAGAAAATCAAACTCCAGGTGAAAATGGAAACATTCAGTAAAACACTTGCATGTTTGCTTCTCCATACCACTGCATGACTGTTCAGAGACATCTGTGTAATTGGTAACATCCTAAACTTTCATATTCAACTCATGAAACTTACAACCTACTTGTGTATACATGACAGGAAACTAGAAAACAATCCACAGCCAAGCTCCTACCTTTGTTAAAGTCTTATTCCCTTGCATCCAAGTAAATTCTATGCTTAGGGGTCTCTCTATATGAGCTCCTTGAGTTTTGCCCAGTATCTGTCTCTACCCCCAGCACATCCCTGTCTCACCAAAGTATCCTCTGCCCTGGACCCAGTAATCTTCACCCCTTCCATGGTCCTACATTAACAGCAGGTGTAATGTCCAAGCTCCTAATCATACTACTCAAGTTCCTCTGGAACCTGGCCCTGGCTACCTCTCCAGACTCAGCTACTCTCCTGTCCCCAACAAAATACCCCATGTGAGGTTTATCAAAGTGTGATCCACAAAATGACCATATGAGATCCGGCTTGGATGTCAGCACCTCAGGGAAGCCTTCTCCAAATCCCCAAGTAGGATTGGATGCCCCTCTTTGGTGCTCATTCCCTTTACAGCACTCAGCACAGAACAATTGTCTTTCTCTTTGTCTATTTTCTCCATAAAGCCCAGGAGCTCTATGAGAGCAGGAACCCTTGCCTCTTCTCTGTACTTGCCTACTTCCTAGCCGTGATCCTGGGTGTTATAGAATGAGGAGGTAACATGGAATTGTGCCTTGCTAACCATTTGGTAGCTGCAGGCATAAAACACAGGGCCGATGGTGTGCTGGAACCACATCACATCAGCTTGTGAGAGCCAGCTATGCACAATTCTTCCCAAGTCTTCATATAGTGACATCCATTTGGTGGCTTGAAAGTATCTATGGTAGCTGCAAATGCCACCCAAATTGCTACATGGTACAAATCATGTTTATTTTTCCTTCTAGTGATCTGATTGTTTCCATTTACATTCACATTGCTGCAAAAATATTCATGTCTACTTTGGTAAAGTGGCAAATGGTGCAAATATACCACAGATTCAAGTTAGATAAGCTCAGCTACATCAGGATTTGAAAACCAAAAATAACGCTTTTGTCATTTAAAATTTGATGCTTTCCCAGTCACAGCTTCACGACTGGTTTGAGAAGGATTTGTGATTTTCTTCAGTAATGACTGCCTAAGAATCTGAGTAATTGATGACTCTGTGTATAGTAACTATGTCGATTTTGTTAATTTTGTCATCTTAACAACCACATCAGATTAATTGTGCAGGAATTCCATAAATATTAGCATGTATTTTGGGGAGTGGTGGTGTTTATGACAAATGGGAAAACACATTTATTTAGTTCTAACAGAAAGCAGTGAGTCTGTACCCGACCAGCTATCTCTGAAACATCCTCCAAATAAAAGTTTCAGGCCAATAGGCCTTCTACCAGATAGAAGGGGTTTTTTCCCCAAGTTTTTATTTCAATTCCAGCTGGTTAACGTACAGTGCAACATTAGGTTCAGATGTAGGACCAGATCAAAGTTTGCACAGATCTTAAAGTACCCATTTCTCCCATTGTGTTATGAAAATACCAGATGGGGACTGCTCTGAGTTTTAACGGGAATGGTTCTCTCCCTACCACTTTCCATGGCTTGTAAATAGACTCAGAAAAGGATTCAAGTGAAAAGCATGATTTCAGACTGTGAACTATGTCAGAAACGTCCTAGAGAATCTCAAAAGCTAAACGTTTTCTATGACACAGTTTAGTAGTTCCCCAAAATCACTGTTGCTGGCCACCCTAGATGCATCAGAATCACCTGGGGAGCTGGTTACAAATACATATCCCTGTGCCCCACAACAAGAGGGTCTATGGTGAGCCCTGGGACTCTATATTTTTTACAAGCTCCCCAGATAATTCCAGTCTATTGATTGTGATTTTTGACCCTAAGTCCCCTCTTGGAAACATTTTGTTTTAGTTTACAAGTTTGTCTTCCTTTTACTTTACAACGCACACTCTCAGATTTGAGTAATGGCCATGAAGAGAAGCCAGAATTCATCAGTAACATTAACAAATGGCCAAAAAAGGTTTTTACTACAGAATGCAAAGTATTGCGCTTACACGTGAGAAATGAAAGGGAAGTGGGAGCAATTATCTCAATAATTTAGCTTCTCTTCCCTGATGACCCACCCACATAATTGAAGGGCAGGTGGTCTAATCATTGATTTTTCCAGATGATTTTCCAACTCTTCTTTTTGAATATGTACAGCTATTCTTTTTCTTTTTTTAATATTTATTTATTTTTGAGAGAGAGTGTACAGCTATTCTTAAATTGAAACAACGTGGGCTTCCTGCGACGACTCCTCTGTGCAAATCTTTGCTTATTGCCACAAGACAGAACCACTCCTTAATGATTTCGAAGCCAGTTGCAAATTTGGAATTTATTGGCAGAATGGCAACTTAGTGTGTCAAAAAATACACCATTTCTTTTCTGAACAGTTTTTCCTTATCTCAGTGGAGTTTGCCTTTGCATTCACTTCAAGAATTACATGTAGATTTTAAAAGTATGTGATGGACCACACAGGAGCTATGAGTTAATACTCTACTTTAGAATGTCATTCTCTTAGAACATAAACACTTGTAACAGAAACACAGGGTGTTTTCTTTAGCGCCCATAAGTGCATAACCATTCTCACTTTTGTATTTGGTGGCACGTTTTCTTTGAAAATGATGTTTCTCTGCTCTAAAGCCATAGATTTCTTATGCTACCCTGTTGTTGAATGCCTCCAGATGTCATTATAGCAACATGTGATCTTTGTCTTAATTCATAAAACATTTTAAAAATTCATGCCAACACTTGGAATCCCTAGGAGCACCCTATTTCTGGAAATAACAATATTAAGACTTAAAATCATGGGTAACAATATTTAAATACAGGAAATAATTTGTGGGTTGTGTTTTTTGGGTTTTGGTTTGGTTTTTTTCTTTTTTCTTTCTTTCTTTTTTATCTACATCAGTGACTTTATCACCTTGGTTCTATGGTTCGAATGTCTTGTCCAGAGCCATTCATTTAATTACTTTTTCAAAACATTCATAACACAACATGGCTATAACTATACAGCTTCTGACCTTTACTGGAATTATAATGAAGATCAATTATAGTGTTTGATCTGGCCTTCCTTTCTAAGTGTTACCATTAATTCAAATTAAAATGCTATGTCAACGTGCTTCCTACCATACATGGAAACGAAGACCTCTTTTATTGACAGTAGGGACAATTTGGGATGATAAGGATAAGAGTAGATTACGTTATCTTTATTTTCACAAAAACTCAAGTCAAAGGTTAAAATCATCAGAATATTACAAATATTTTGGAAACTAAAATAAGACATAGGAATTAGACATTAGTCACAAATAAATATACTATGGTAGGGTGGAAAGAGTCTTGTTGCAAAATACAAGAGCCTTGAGTTCTAATTGACGCTAGGCTACTATCAAGCTGTGTGACTTTGGAAAAACTGTTTAATTTCTCTGAGCATCAGCTTTCTTGGTCATTACATAAGGCTATTGAATTGGATCATCCCTTCACTCTTATGGAACCCTAGTGATTTGGATGGCGGAAAGTAAAATCACTTAAAATTAGTAAACTATAGTGGTTGGAAGTCATTTCAGCATGATAGTTTGAGGCCACAGAGGGTTGGAAACATGAGAGCAAATGTTTTCAAAGATTTTATTCAAGAACAAGCTGGAAATAGTTGTTGATCATGACACTATAGAGTTATCTATAGCCCAGAATTACAGCTAGCAAGGTCCTTAGAATAAGAGCGACATATCTAGAAAGAAGCCCATAAAGTAGAAATAGTGGGAAAAAATACTTTTAAGTTGATTAAAGACAAAAATAGCACTGCGACCCAATTTGGATTCAGTTTACAAAAATAATTGTAATGCGCTTCAATCTAAAGTGGTTGTTCCTTCTGGGCAAAGGCAAAAGTTGAAAAAAATTGACAAAATTTAAAAATAGGTCAAGAACTACCAAATGTATGGTTCCCATCCCAGACTGTGAAAGTGTGAAAAATGAATCGGAATACAGATACAGAAAATGCATATATAATTTGAAGAAGAGACTCAGCTGAGAAACATGAGGTGCAGATTTAGAATCTAGCTCATCTTTGAGATTTAAATACTCATGATGGATTTCCACTAGCTGGAAATAATAGAATGGAGAGTATTTAATAAAAAGAGCCCTTTCAGAAAAATAAGTACTTAAGCAGTGCTACAGAATGACTTCAGTTCAGCACAAACACATAGAAATTTCACCAGTTTGCTTCCCTTCATAGACGAATCATCTTTTTGTTGGGTGGGAGGGGTCAAGGAGGGAGTAGCATAATTCAGTCAAAAAGTCACTGGCCAAGTTTAAGACCTACATAGATCCTTTCAATTATAAAATATCCCCTTATTTCAGGCAATGTGAAATTGTGAATCTCAGAAATACGGTGATTGGTGTACTTTTCCTCTCTCCCTCTTCCCCAGCTCATTTATTCTATTCAATACCTCCATCCTTTTGTAATTATTTCTGGTGAGAGAGGGGTCACCACTGACCCCTTGGGTCTGATCAATCCCCAACCAATCTTTGTCTAAATAGAATTTATCTTTGAACCACATCCTTAAACCTTTAAATTATTTTCATAGCCCTTTTTAGCTTCCCTCTTTCCTACTGTATAGCAGGTTAGGATTGACAACCTAGCTCTGCCACTAAATAGCTTGATGACCCTGGGAAATCATTCTCCTATGGTCCTCAATTCCCTCATCTATAAAATGAACATCCATAAGGTCCCATTTTGGTCCATAGTTTGATGGATTATATTTGTACCATCTTATATGGATATCACTTGTGTGCTTTGTTCACCGTCTTTATACTTCTGCGGTCCTTTTGGGGATTCAGTATGCATTTATTCATGGGCAACATCCCAAGAGAGGCAGACACTTTCGTGTGAACTCAGAAATCAACACAATCCGGTTATTCAAATCACACATTTAACCATTTGCTCATTCAACAAACATTTACTAAGACCCTACTAAGTGCCACTAGGGTGGAGAACTCCAAATACAGTGAAAGAACAAACAAGAAAACGTAAAATTATAATACAGTGTGATAAGGGCTGTGACAGGGACACAGGTCCTAAAGAACAGAAAAGGAGCAAAACTTGAGAGGTTTTCTAATGATATAAAATTTAGGAGAGGTTTTTGAAATATACCACTAGTTTATCAATTTCTGTTTTGAAAATTTATAGCCAAAATGGTGAAGAGGTAGCTTTTATTTTACAGGCATTTAAATGGGAATACATCTAAAGTAAGGCTAATGTGAATATTCAGCAGGCTCACTGGAATCAATAAATCATGTTTCTTTGAAAGTATCAACCATAAACAAACAGGAACGTACTAACCAGAAGCAATGACAAGAAGAGAGAAAAAAGAATATGTCTGCACTATCCCGGAACCACACTGAATATGCACTTTGAAAGGTGAACTAAGGATGCATTCATTAAAACCACAAAGAGAACCGTACGTTTGCTGGATTTGAGTACCTTGTCTTTTTGTATGATTAATTATTCCCGTCAACTTCAAATCTGAAAATATGGAGGGAAAATATAGGGTGCCTCTAGAGAAGGACTGGGGGAAATTCCTATAGATCTTCCCCCAACCTCATTTTTAATAAAATAACCACATTTCTCTGTTAAGTTTGTTAGCTCAGGAAAGAAAGGAGTGTGAACTGAACATTTCAATAATGTCTACAGAAGTAGAACACTGAGACAATTATCTAATAGGATCTAGGGATGGAGACTTCTAGAAAAGCAGAAGGAAATTGGCCTGTGTCACCTCTGTAAGTTGTCTACAGTGATTACGTTGCTTCACCAAACTTTCACCTCCCCATTTTACTTTCTAGTTGATCCCACAGTCCAAAAATACACCCCCTGCTGAGTCCTCATGGGAAAAGTCAGTATTAAACTGATATGCAGTATTAAACATGCAGTATTAAAACAATCATCCAGATAATTCCAGACTATAGATCCCATCTGGGACATCTTTGGAGAAAAGGTACTTGTTCCCTTCATTTTTGTGAAAGTATAGTTTTGGGGTGTGGCAGATGCCTCTGATTCTCCATGTGACGTGTTCAGAACACGTCTGATTTCACCTACAGCTGCGGTGGACACTTTTGTGTGAACTCAGAGTCATCTCATGTGGCAGCATCCTACCTCAAGAGCTTGCCATGTTGTCTTTCTGCTTTTTTCCCAGGGCTTTCCCCAGTGGCAAGGGGATAAGAATATTCCTTCCACATACGAAAGATGTGAGATTATGATTCCCAAGAACCATCCTTAACCAATGAGAGACAAAGCCCAGTGGGTGCATTGTCCTACCTCTGTCAAGTGGACAATTCTGACAGGAATTCTGTACACTTTTCGGGAGATCCCAACATAGTTGGGACCCTACTGCCTACTGTGGTGGTCTCAATCACACATTGGTTTTTCCTCCTAACCTGACCTCCTCTCTCTGTTCCCTTACTCCTGCTCTTGGAATTAACTCCCAGGTAAACCACCTGTACTTGGAGCCCTGTCTTTAGCTCTACATTCAGGAGAACCTAAAATAAGATAGTATGGTAGAGAAATTGTCCCGTGTTCATCATAGTTTCCCCTTCCTGGGTTTGAATGAAAACACCATTCACCGTCCTTCCTAAAGTACCGCTAAGGTCCCTATGACACAATTCTGAACACTGGAATGTCAACAGAAGTGACTTAATCTGTTAAAAAACATCCTCTGCAGTATTGCGACCCGCTTTTCCCCTTTCTTGGAAACCTGAGGCTTACATGTTCCAAATAGCATAGGCACAAAATGGAGGACAGCCATCTGAGCTGAATAGGCCTTTGTTTGAATGAGAAATAAATGTTTGTTATGATAAATTACTGATATTCCATGCTAATTTGTTACTGAACATATTATTTCCTATTCCAATATACTTGGTTAATTGCAACATATCCTATACCGTATCTTAGATGGCCAAAAAAAAAAAAAAAGATCTGCATATTTAAAGTTTAGAACCAGGCACCGAAGGTACTCAAACCATGTTAGTTTAGTTGAAAGTATGAATAGAGTAACGAATGAAGCCCACCCTGTATCTATCTATATATACAGCTTCATTTTATATACATACACTTGTATTATTATATATATAGCATAGTGTATATATATATATATAGTATCTATGTAAATGTACATATATTATGTGTATATATATATATATATACACACAATATTATCATTATGTTGCTAGCAACCTGCAAGCAGGGGTAAAGTCTCAAAAATTTTATCCTTAACACACAGAATGATCTCAATAGTTTCTTAAGGACTGATGAATTATTTCGGCATTCAAAACACCCTTCTAAAGAGAACTACATTATTGCTTTAAAAAATAAAAAGCTGTCAGTTCAAATAAATATATATTTTAGGAAACCAAATACATTTGAGGTATTTTGAGGGTATGGTGTTAGCCAGTTTGAAAAAACAACAACAACAACTAGTCAATTCTGTTAAACCACCTGAAGGGTTTCTGTTTGTTTTATTTTGTCTTAACAAAATACCCCAGTTTGATTTAATCAACCAGTTATTTTTTTTTTTTTTGGTGCTGTCCAGAGACAGTAAAATGGAATTTTGCTAGATTTATAGTTCTTTTTAATTTTTTTCCAATACTTCTGAAGTTTTGTCTTGCTTGTAATCAATGCACTATGAAGAATTTTTGAATAAGTCACTCAAATCTTAATTATTGAATCTTAAGATAACTTAAAGAATTGTGGACTTAACTCCCCTTTTGTGCTATCTATGCAGAAGAGCTTTGGCAAACCTATTCAAAATGTTAATGAAAAATGTTGAAGGATAGTAAACTGCTTAGAGAAACAAATGCTTCCAAGGACATTAGCAAAATCAACTTGAATACAAACAATGAGTCGGTTACAAATTATCCTTATCTATTAATTAAAATAAAGTTCATTGAATGTTCTGTTAGACTATGCTTTAGTGATATTATTGAAATTAGTTTAGGGCAATAAAATTTATATAGATAAAGCGAATTCTAAATACTGAAGACATTTCACCAATTCAGACTAGCCATCTCTCTAATGAGCCTGACTCGACAGGGCTTTGCAATGTCTGAAGAAAGGTAATTTGGAGGAACTAATGTGGTCTTTATTGATTTTTCACACTGCCAAGTTTTTATCTTCGGAATACTTGGGCCTTATCTGTATAGATATGTGCGTACATTTACCTTCGGGGAAATACTCAGAAGTTTCTACTTAGCCTAATCCCAATTTAGTCTCCACATCCTTTGGTTCATGGGACCATTTTTATTAGTGAGTAGTAACTGATGTGAATGAAAGTTTCCATTTTCTTCAGATCACTTGCAAATATATGTGTCTCTCCTAGTCAGATAAAAGAGACAAGCAATGTGTCCTGGACAGAGTATTTAGTTAATCGAAAATAAGGCAGACACTGTTGCACTTTAGGGAACTCTTTCTCTACAGGGGCTCTTCCATTGTGAAGGGTACGGTCCTGTCCGTATTTGCACATGCGTTCACATGAAAAGCGTTATTGGAGACCAACAATATGGGCTTGTTTTGAACCTTGCCTACACGTCACATCAGTATAATCTGTGGAAGTCTTACTGCCAACATCTGCTATTCAGTTTGATCTTGGGAGTTTTCTGGCGCATTGAACATGACATTTATTTAAGTGTTAGATTTGTATTGTGCTTTTCTGACCGAAAGCTCAAAGAACCAAGTGCAGTGGCATGATTTGATGCTAGACATCTGGTCTCAGTATAATCATGATGACAGGTTCCATGCAGCTATCAAATTGGAATTCCTGACTTTGCGGCTAAGGGCGTTTACGCTGAAAAATCTAAGAATCTTTGTGTTTGTTTGTTTTGTTTTTTAATTTTTGAGAGAGAGACTGAGACAGAGCACGAGCAGGGGAGGGGCAGAGAGAGAGAGGGAGACACAGAACCCGTAGCAGGCTCCAGGCTCCAGGCTCCGGGGCTCAAACTCACTAACCGTGAGATCATGACCTAAGCCAAAGTCAAATGCTTAACCAACTGAGCCACCCACGTGCCCCTGAAAAGTCTAAGAATCTTAAAGGGGTTCAGCTTCATAAATTAATCAACATAATACAACTTGACAAAAGGCAAACATTAAAAAGGCTCGAATTCTGTGTTTCGCTACCACTTGGCTTAGCTTCTTTGTTGTTAAGCATTTTGCTCAGGTAAGAATATCTGGAAAGGGCTTACTCTCCAAAGGAAAGCAATGTTGTGTAGACTCTGGCAAAAACAAGCCAGAAGTAAAATGAATTCTATGCTGGGGCATATAAATTTACCATAAGTCATGCAAATGAGAAGGTGATGCACCTGTGAGGTGATGAGGAACCTATAATAGAATCTTCTTAGAGGACAGCAAGACAGTGAAGATTAGAAACGGGATGGATTACATAATGGAATTTCTGATTACACTTGAATAAATGCGCTGCAGAATTTTCAGCTACTGTATAGTTATGAAGTATTAGACTGTATAGCATGCGGTCTCACTCGTCGTCATTTAGGACAGAAAGTGCTCTACAAAATAATAAGCCAAAATCTACCAGTATAACTATAGTTTAAAGGACACTTTTGTGAGAGATGCTTTAAAAAGTTATCAAAAAGTCATGCTGGTTCAGGAAGGACAAAGTCATAGAGTAAAATTCTGTGACAAATGTGCGTTTGTGGAAGGATTCCAGAATATCAACTGATTCAGGAACCATACGTCTCTTAGAACCAAAAACTTCAAAAATGCAAGAATAAAAATACGTTCACCAGGACCATTCTGAAATAAGTAGGTAAAGGGGGGAAAGATAATGGCGTGACCATCACTGGACTTTACTTGGCCCATCTAGCATTTTCTCCAGGGTTCATCTCTGTTTGCTGTATTTCTCTTACCCAGATATCACAGTCTCTAAAATGCCATCACCAACATTATTAGTTTTAACTACCCTCCTTATCAAGATCTGTGTTGCAAGTAAGGAGAAACCAGCATGAAGTCATACCAACGCGTATTTGCATCTTGACATTTGACGTTGGCCAAGCTACTCGATCTCCCTGAAATTGGTGTGCTCATCAGAATGATGAGATGATAGAATGGCGGTGACAGCCCCTCCATCAATAGGTTGGTGTGAGAATTACATGAGATAATCCGTGTCAAGGGTGTGGCAGTTTCCGGCACCCTCCACCTTGTTTTTCATACCATTTCATGTTAACGGGGCGTGTACCTGAAAGGAAGTCTCTGCGTGTGTGTATCTCCATCCACGTAACTGCGTGTGAATGCCCGTGAGACGAAGGTCACCGCCTTTGACACAGCACGTGTGGCCTTCCACAGCAGTTGGCCAATTTTGTTAAGGGGGCAGACTCTGAGGCCTGAATGCCAGGGTTCCAAGCTGTGACTGACTAGCTGTGGGGCCTGTATAAGGTGATCAGTCTTGCTCTGTCTCAGTCTCTTCATTTGTACTGTAGGGATGAGCATCCTCCCCCCCCCCCCATCACTGGGCTCTCATGAGGATTAAGTTCAATTTTGTACATAAAGCTCTTAACACCTTCACCACACAGTTAGTGCCCGGGGCACTATCATTCGGTTTTATTATGAGCAGATACTTACTATGTGCAATACCAGAATAGGCGGGTGTATAAAGGGAGCGAGGAGGGCCCTCGCGGTTGACACGTTTAGAGAATTCATTCAACATTAATTTTCTTGCTCACGTACATCTGCATTGGATGCTGTTGTAGGCGCCGGGGATCTGGTAGAAGGCAAAAAAAGACAAAATCCCTGCCTTCAAAATGCTGGCATCGACCAACTGAGGAATATCTTCACTATGCATCACTTTGGTAGGGGAGTCCTGAGAACAATTGAGAATTAAAACGCAGGGCGCCTGGCTGGCTCAGTCAGTTGAGCATCTGACTTCGGCTCAGGTCATGATCTCACGGTGCGTGGGTTGGAGCCCCACATCGGGTGAGCACGAGCCCTGCTTCTCCCTCTCTCTCCTCCCTCCCCCCCCACCCCACCCCTCGTGGGATTCTGCCCCTCGCTCACTTGCACCCTCTCTCTCTCAAAATAGACAAATAAATAAAATGCAGTGCAATGATAAGTGAGAGCACAGGGAAGGGGTAAACGAAGAGAAGGGGCACTTGACCCAGTTTTGTGCAAGGAAAAGTGAGGCAAGCTTCCTGGTGGTAGTAAAGTCTATGCTGAGCCTTGTAGCACTTACTTATTGATTGAACAAGCTCTTACATAATGCCTGCTGTGTGCCAGGGGAATTGTTCTAAGCGCTTTACAAATGAGCTATTACTGTTTTAATTTCATTTAATTCATTTACTTTTCCTAATAACACCGTGACGCGGGGAAACTGAAGCACCCCTGGGTTAAGTAACTTGCCCAAAGTCGAGAAACTAGAAGGTGGTTCCATAGTTCGCCCTCCTAACCGCAGTGTGCTATGCTGTTTCTCCCCCTCGCTAGGTTTTTAGAAGGTGTGTGTTGGGGGTGAGCTGGGGTGCAAAGGAATCAAGCGTAGGAGGAGCACTCAGTAGCCCACGGGAGCCTGGGAGACGTTTGACGTCAGTGGAGTAATGGAAAGGAATCCGAAGGAAGATCAGAAAAAGACAAGGGAGAGTGATTATGAAGATTCTAGAAAGCCACGAGGGGGATTTTGTAATTTTGTATAACACGTATAGTTAGCAGTATATGACGATACGTTATAATGCCCTGTTTTTATGATGCAAGTATATTTTACAGCTTCTGATAAAGATCAAGGGACATGATTATTAGTTAATTTCTTTGCGGTTTTCATGGTGATTATTTGTACTTAAGTTATCTCTGTTGTAAGTAACCGTGCATAAGGTTCTTGTTAGGAAAGCCTAGCATTCTAAGACAGTGTTGTCAAAGTTCATAAATAACAGAGGTAAAATGAATGAATCACTGAAGTAGTAATTAGTAAAAGTTTATTGTGCACACACCAAAAAGACAAGACCATTTGCCGACCAGAACTCAAACCAAAACATGGAAGGAGGCCCAGGAGTGCATTGTTATGAAGCAGCTTGTACAGTGAGAAGGCGGGGACTGATGATACTTCACAGCGACTGGTTCTAATATTAGAATTTTATTTATTTATTTTTTTTTTTGAGAGAGAGACAACACACGAGTAGGGGAGGGGCACAGAGAGAGGGAGAGAGAATCCCAAGCAGGCTCTACACTGGCAGCACAGAGCCTGATGTGGGGCTCGAACCCACAAATAGTAAGATCATGACCTGAGCCGAGGTTAAGAGCCAGACGCTTAACCAACTGAGCCACCCAGGTACCCCTAATATTAGAATTTTCTTAAATGATAGGGAACTGGTCAGTGGTTATCTCACATTAACCTTGGGAAAGTTTAAGTTTGGCTTATGATTTCCAGGGGCATAGGCAAGAAATGACCCAAGTCAACTCAGTCTTATAAAATAAGCTAAATTAAGTTTTGTTTGTAGGAGCAAACTGGTTTTGTCAGCTCAGGGAATTTTCAAGGCTGGACTCTGTTTTTTTATTTTAACAATGGGATTGCCAAAGGGTAACCCAAATGATCAAAACAGAGCTAGCTTCCATGTTCAGGAAAAAACCTAACTCTGGTTTTCTTTTTTCCCATGAGCGATTTTATCTTTCCTCCGTATATACCCACAGCCCAGAGTAGACTCTTACTAAATACTCTTTGAATGACTGGAATTTCTACTTCATAGAAGGCTCTGGCTGGGGACGCGTACTTAGAACACTCAATAAAGTCTACAAATAAGATTTGTAACTAATGGACATTTAATAGATACTTAATAAAATACAAGCTGCTTTTGTTATAAAAGAAAGAGATGATCATGGAAAAATAATCAAGTTGCCTTAAGACGTATAAAAGAGAATAGTCTACTTCCTTCCCCCCCACCAAAAATGCTAATCCTAGTACCAGAAATAACTGCTAAGGTTTTTTGTGTGTAATTTGTCCAGAAATAATGTATAGAGATATAAAGTTGCACTTATCTATAAAATAGGATCATACCAACCCATACTCTAACGCAACTTGTCTTTTTCACTCCACAATATATGTTAGGTATCTTTCTTATACATTTCCCTGAATATTGTTGTTCTTTTCCCTTCTAACATGGATGCCGCAACAGACATAGTTCTGTATCTGTAGTTGATCACGTGTGCAAATTTATCTGTGTAGCAAATGCCTAAAAGGCAAATCACTAAGTCAAAAGTTACATGCGCTTAAATTTTAAGAATTCCAATGTGTCCTTCAAAATACTTTTCCCCAATTGACAGTTCTATTAACACTGTGTGAATGCTTGCTTCTTCTCACCCTTTCCAGTTGTGTCCTCTCAAAACCACGTTTTATCTTGTCCAATCTGCAAGTTTAAAAATATTTTGTCATTTTGTATTGCCTAAATTATCGGCGAGCACGTGCATTTTTTAATATTCGTTCAATTCTTTTTAATATGATCTGCCTCACTCTCTCCTTTTGTCTATTATTATCAGGTTGCTTTTCCTTATTTATTCATGTATATGAGCTATTTCAATATTAAGAAAATTCGTGTCTTATCTGGCCTGGATGTGAGAAACCTTTCTTTCCAAATATGTCACTTTTATTTAGACTGTTACAATATCTTTGTCATGCGGACATTTTTAAGACTTATATAGTCACCTTAACATTCTTTTCTTTTTTCCACTTGTGTTTTTTGTGTGTGCATGTGTTGGAAAGGTCTTCTCTCCAAGCGTATATTTACATTTTCCTGTGTTTCCATCTGGTCTATTTGTGCTTTTTTCCATTCAAGTATTTGATCTGTGAGTTATACACTTCAGAGTAAGGAGGGAAGTAGGAAACAGGATTGACAGCTACCTCTAGAGACAGCTAGCCAGCTGCTCCGGTATCATTTCGCTGTTTTTCAGATATCGAGATATAATTCACGTATAACGTTTGTAAGTTTAAGGTGTACGATGTGATGATTCGATGCGCATATATATTGTGAAACGATTGCCGCAATACGGTTGAGCTAACACACCCTTCGTCTCATATGATGACCATTTGTGTGTGTGTGTGGTGGTGGTGAGCACATTTAAGAGTTTCTCGGAGCCTCTTTCAAGTGCAAAATACAGTATTGTTAACTAGAGTCACCATGCTGTGTATCACATCCCCAGAATCGATTCCTCTTATAACTGGAAATGTGTACCCTTTGACCAACGTCTCATTTCCCTCACCCCCTAGCACCTGACAACTACCAATCTACTGTTTCTATGAGGGGAGTTTTCTTTTTTCTTTTTTTTTTTTTTTTTTTTCGTTTTTCTCTTTAGATTCCACGTGTAAGCGGGATCATACAATATTTGTCCCTCCGTGTCTAGCTTATTTCACTTAGCATCATGTCTTCCGGGTCCATCCGCGTTGTCGCAGATGGCAAGCTTTCGTTCTCTTTTACCGCGGAATAATATTTCATTGCATATACATTGAATTTTCCCACTCTTAAAGATGCTACTTTACCGCAAACTACATGCCACAAGCGTTTGGATCTAGCTGGACTCTCTGTTCTGTTCATCAGTCAGCTCATGTCCCAGAGTCAGTTTTGATTATTGTTGATTTATGCAATGTTGTAGTATAGAATCATCCTAGGTCCCCTTCCTTGCTCTTCTTTTTCAGAAGATTCCTGTTCTCGGATTTTCTTATCCAGATGAACTTTAGAATCATTTTTAAGGGGCGCCTGGGTGGCTCAGTCAGTTAAGCGTCTGACTCTGGATTTCAGCTCAGGTCATGATCTCACAGTTTGTTAGTTCAAGCCCCGCATAGTTGGGCTCTGTGCTGACAGCTCAGAGCCTGGAGTCCACTTTGGAATCTGTGTCTCCCTTTCTCTCTGCTCCTCCCATACTCACGCTCTTTCTCTCTCTCCTTCAAAAATAAATAAACATTCAAACAAAATTTAGAATCATTTTTCAGGTCGTATCTACAATGATGTTAGGGTTGGTTAGAATTGCCTATAATATATTGATCAATTTAAACAGAATCAATAATTTTGAATATTGAAGCTCATTACCCAACAATTTGATGTATGTTTCCACTTGCTTAACGCTACTTTTGGGGTGCCTGGGTGGCTCAGTCAGTTGAGCATCCGACTTTGGCTCAGGTCACGATCTCACGGTTTGTGGGTTCAGGCCCCACATCGGACTCTCTCCTGTCAGTGCAGAGCCCGCTTTGGATCCTCTGTCTCCCTCTCTCTCTGCCCCTCCCCTGCTCTCGCATATGCTCTCTCTCTCATTAAAAATAATAATAATGCTGCTTTTAAGAACCTCGGTAAATTTTTATACTTCTTAGTTGATAAGTACTGTGCATTTCTTATGATATTTATGTCTAGGTCTTTTTAAATTTTATTTTCAGGGGCGCCTGGGTGGCTCAGTCGGTTAAGCGTCCGACTTCGGCTCAGGTCACGATCTCGCGGTATGTGAGTTCAAGCCTCGCGTCGGGCTCTGTGCTGACTGCTCAGAGCCTGGAGCCTGTTTCAGATTCTGTGTCTCCCTCTCTCTCTGACCCTCCCCCGTTCATGCTCTGTCTCTCTCTGTCTCAGAAATGAATAAATGTTAAAATAAATAAATAAATTTTATTTTCAATAAAAACGCATATATTTCAGGTGTGCAACACTGATGAATTAATACACATATATACACACCCAGTGAAATGATTGCTACAACCAAGCTAATTAACATATCATCTCCTCACATAGCTACCATTGTTTTGTGTATGAGAGCACCTGAAATCTACTCTTTTAGCAAATGTCCAGTACTTAATTACAATATTATTAACTGTAGTCACCATGCTGCACATTAGATCTCTAGACTGATTCATCCTACATAACTGCAACCTTCGTACCCTGTGACCAGTATCTCCCCAGTTTCCCCCACCTCCCCACCCCTGGTAACACTGTTCTACCTCTGCTTCTATGTATTTGACTTTTTCAGATTCTACATATTAGTGAGATCATACAGTTGTGTGTGTGTGTGTGTGTGTGTGTGTGTGGCATATTTCACTTAGCATGAGACCGTGCAGGTTCATGTAGATTGCTGCAAATGTTAGGATCTCTTTCTTCTTTAAGGCTGACTCATATGCCTAGATGTCTTAAATCATATAGCTATTGACGACTGAGGTTTTTCTTCCATTATATTTCATACCTGGTTAGCTTGTATATATAGAAAAGCCACTGATTAATTTTATTGATTTTGTGATCAGAGCCTCACTGAATTCTCCTATTGTTTCTAATAGGGTTTCAATTTATCCTCTTGGCTTTTCCAAATGAAAAACCATGCCCATGTGGATATTTTTGTCACTTCTTTTCATTTCTTTCATTTGGCTAGTTGCATTAGCTAGTCCATCTAGAAAGGTATGTGGCCATGGTAGTCTTAGCTTTGCCTTGTTCCTCATCAGGCAGTTTTTCTGTCCATTTTATTCATTTTAATACCATTTGGGTGCTCTGGAAGGATTGCTTATACTATTTATAAGGTTATAAGATTCCAGATTTCACTCACCTTACTGTTTTTTTTCTCCTTTTGGTAATATTGAAGGTTTATATTCTTTGTTTTTGTACTTGTATTTAACTTTCTAAATTTAAGTAATATGAAACATCTATTCACTGACTTACCAAGTTAAATGATATATGTTGGTGTCTCTTCATGGATGAGGAAGATACTCTTTTTTTAATTTTAAAAAAATTTAATGTTTATTTGTGGGGGTTTTCTTTGAGAGAGAGAAAGATACAGAGCACGAGTGGGGTAGGGTTAGAGAGAGAGGGAGACACAGAATCCGAAGCAGGCTCCAGGCTCTGAGCTGTCAGCACAGAGCCCGACGTGGGGCTCAAACTGACAAACTGCAAGATCATGACCTGAGCTGAAGTTGGCTGCTTAACTGACTGAGCCACCCAGTCGCCCCTTTAATTTTTTTTAATGTTTATTTATATTTGAGAGAGACAGAGACAGAGACAGAGCGTGAACTGGGGAGGTGCAGAGAGAGACAGAGACAGAATCTGAAGCAGGCTTCAGGCTCTGAGCTGTCAGCAGAGAGCCCGATGCGGGGCTCAAACTCACAAACGGTGAGAGCATGACCTGAGCTGAAGTCGGCCGCTTAACCGACTGAGCCACCCAGGTGCCCCATAAAGAAGGTATTCTTAAACTTCCTCCCATTCTCCTCCTCCCTTACACATCCACATTTTTGTCAGCTCTATTACAATTTTTACATTGTCAGGGTTTATGTCATTTGTCTTATGTTCTATAATTATATTCCTATCAATTTTCACGTTAAATTCCAAATATCAGTGGAATCAATTCTTGATCCCCACTCTTTCATACCACGGCTTCTCTGTTCTTTTGTTTGTTTGTTTGTTTTGGTTCTTTATTTTGCTTTACTCTTTGGGTTGACTGGCTTTTGTGTTTAAGTACATTTTTGCAAAAGGGATTCATGAGCGCTCCTGTTCTGGCAGAAACTCTACATGTGTTGTGGTTTGAGATTGTGATCATTTCTTAGTTTCATGAAAGATGGAGGTCTCTCTTCTGTCTCTTGTTCTGTTTACCATCTTGGGGAGGATTCTACTGACGGAAATAGAGTGGAAATGTTACTAACCTGTCATCCTGTAGCAAAAGTCTCCTGAATTACTGCTTCTTGATTAACTGCTTCCTCCATAAAGTGATAAGTTCAAGAATGTTGGACTCCTAGATCTGCCGTGTTCTAACCATGGAGATTGGGGATATCACTTAATCTGTCTGAACTTCGGTTTCCTGATCTGCAATGCAGGGATTATAAAAGAGTGACCACATTTTGTTTTACTGGAAAGGTTCCATGCTATGCCTGTTGTCTGAGCTTAATTATTGATAGCTGTCATTTTATTCTCCAAAGTGTTCTGAGCAGTATGGAAAATAAAATGAATGGGCATTCGAATTATCATGGTGCCTACCTCACAGTGCTGCTGTGATGATTAAATGAAACACCACTTGGTGATTAACATAGCGCCTGGCACATCATTCATTCAATAAATGCTAGTCTCTCTATTTTATCGGGATTCGTCCCCCATCCAAACTCTATGTTTGGAAACATAGTATCGCTCCAGGAGGAGCACTCTTCAATCTAGCTGCCAAGCAGTAGAAACGTCCTGACTCTTGTCAGCTTGGAGAGTTCCCATCATGGTGTGCTCTGAGCCCTACCTCTGTGGCTGATTCAGGTTCCCAGGACCAATCCAGCTGCAGAAGGAATCCGACGAAATTCTCTCTAGTAACCACCATGGTCTTTTTATATAGCTTTCCACAGAGTAGAGGGAATACGGATTGTGCAAATTCTGCTTTTGTGCAGAAGTGAAAAGTATATGTTGGTTTCAAAATCTGAGTACACCGCAAGAGTTCAGGAAAGTTCAATGAGGGCATGAAGTAGAAATGTATGGACATTTACCTTTCCCTAGATAAACAGTGAAACGTAAGTCATCTGAATAATAAGAAACTACTTGAAACTATTTATCACTCCAATTTGTGGATATACGACTGAGAAGGCATTAGAGGTGGCAGGAGTTGGTCAAGCATCAAGGACCTCACTTCTATTTATTATGCTCATTTATCTATGTAAACCTCCTGGTGGAAATGGAAATGATTTTCCCGAAGAGCTGTGATGACTTTACTATTGTTACATAATTTGCATATCCTTTTGAATATGTTAGCATAAGGGAAGGACTGAGTTATATGGTACATTTGCCTCAAGGCAGAATATTGCTCATTAGCGAGTAGATAGGAAGAAAACTGATGGGCAAATCTAGAAATAGACAAAAGACTTCTCTATCCTTTCTTGCTTCTAGATTTTCAAAACGTATGATTTTATTTATTTTAAAGATATCCAAATAATATCATTAAAACTAAATACAGGTGTCTATACTTATGCATATGTAAGGAAAATGAACGTAAACAATTTGCATACGAGTGCTCACTACATAACTGCTTTCTGGCTTGCTCGCATTTACCATTTCCGCATATGTTTATCTCTGCTTCCCTTATTTCATGAATACCTAAATAGAGTTAAGAAGCTCACCGATGGACAAAATATTGAAAGAACTTTTGCTCTCAACTATCTCTTTTCCCCCAATTATGTAGACTGTCTCTAAAAAGCTCACGTGTGATTCCATTTAATAAAATGCCAATATGGTCCATAAAAATTAAATTCCTCCAAATGTGCTTTGAGATGATTACTAAAAAGAATCTACATGGAATCACTTTGGTGGGTTTGCTTGAACTATTTCAGATAGAGCTATGTATTAAGATCGATACGATAAGATATCCCATGGATATATTGATTGTGGATAGCAAAATATATAACCATGTCACCCATCCCTTAACTTACAGGCTAATTTTCATGTATTTTAAAGGATATTCTAAAAGTAGAGTAATTAAAATTAGTGACATTGGCTTAAGAATCAACAACACAATAATAGAAGAAATAAGCCTTCTTCCAAGAAGCCATTGTGTAATAAGAATTTAGCATGTAATGAAAGAAGCCTTAGAAGCCAATTTGGACATGATGGGACATTTATTAAATCGTGATGAATTAAATTATTATCTATTTCTGTAAGGTATTGTGCAAACATTAAAATTTTTATTTTTGAAAAACATGTAGTAACATAAAAAGTTACGTCTGTGATGGATAGGCTCTAGGGTAGCCCCCCATCTCCGATTCCTTTTTCCTGGTGTTAACACTTTTGTATCCCCTTGAGTGTGGGCAGCACCTATGACTTTCATCTATCCAATAAATAAGGCATAGGTGATGGGATATCACTTCTTTGGTAATGTTACAGTTTGTAACATCAGTCTTGCTTGGAGACTCTCTCTTCCTGGTTTTGAAGAAGCAATCTAGCATATTTTGAGATTTCCCTATGGAGAGAGCCACATGGCCAGGAAGTGGAAGGGGTCACCAGCAGGTGGCCAGTCTAGCAGCCTGCAAGAAAGCGACTGCCACCAACAACCACTTACACTGGAAAGGCACATTCTTCCCCAGACGAGCCTCAGATGAAACCACACACCGGCTGCCGTCTTGATTGCAACTTTGTGAAACTCTGAAAGAGATGATCCGCTTAAGCTATGACCAAACTCCTGATCCACAGAAACTGTGCGATAACGATGTGTGGTTTTGAGTTAACCATGAACTTTGTGGTGATATTGTCATTTGGCAATAGCTAACTAATACGCTATCAAAGTATTAAATTTAAAAAGCAGGATTAAAAAATTCTATGTATTGTATGTGTCACTCAGCTTTGCTGCAGAAAACCCCCCAAAACTCAGTAGCTTACGAACACGCGCTATTTCCAAGTTGCATTACATGTTGGTGGTTGCAGGGCAGCTGTGGCTGCTGTGACTCTGCTTCATTTTCCTTTCTTCTGCTCGACTCCGTTCCAGGTACTGATTCTGGTATCCTGACTAAAAGAGCAGCCCCCGGGCCAGGCATTCCCATTTCTTGTGTCAAAGAGGAAGAACATGGACCAGGAGCTGTATGTGAACCATTCAATTGCGTTGAACACTTCTGCTCAGATGGTGTTTATATTTCATTGGTTTGTTATAGTTGTAGGACCCAAGGCCCCATCTCCTGGCTGTTAACTGGGGGACCATTCTCGTCTCCTAGAGGCCTCTTGCAGTTCTGGTCTTCAGGCCCCATCACAGCGTCCTAGTGAGCAGTAAGATTCCTCGCATTGAATCTCTTTCAGGCATCAAATCTCTCTCCACTTCTGCTACCAGCCAGAGAAACTCACTGCTTTTAAGAGGCTCACCTGATGGGGCCAGGCCCACCCAGATAATCTTCATATTTTTCAAGGTTAGTTTATTTAGGACTTTCATTAGGTGTGCAAAAAATCCTTTCCCAGCAGTATCTAGATTAGCGCCTTGAAATCAGATCAAGCCATTTTCAAATCATGGTTCGTTCGCTTACCTATGTGTACTTTGGATAACTTACTTAACATGTAAGTATAATAGTAACTAACTCATTTGGTTGTTTGGGAGACTAAGGGGGAGAAAGTCTGTAATGTCCCTGGCAAAGCTTCTGACATAAAGCTCTCCAGAATTGGAAGCTCGAATATTGATTTTATAGTAAATTTTGCATCAAATAAATTCCTGATATTGATATTGTGAGTGAAGAATGTCAGTAGGATAGGTTTCTCTCTTCTTCTTCTTCTTCTTCTTCTTCTTCTTCTTCTTCTTCTTCTTCTCCCTCCTCCTTACCCCCTCCCCCTGCCCCATCTGGAAATATATACTTTGTATGTTTTTAGTCCTTGGATTGCCACCTGTTTACCAAGGCTTCATAATTAAAAATTATTATAAAAAGTTCAGGATTCCATCTGTATCACATCAGTGTATTTCTTACTGTTGGCAAGGAGGTTGGGTGCAAAAAGATATGAGATGTTTCCTTACCCGGACTAAGAGTTTTTCTTCACAGTGCCTTGCAGCCTGTGCCAAAACAGGCATGAGACACCTGGTCTGAAATCAACTCCATCTTTTCCATAAAGGATTACGAATCATTGTCATTTCATTTCCAGGACGACTGCTTCACTTTTTTAAAGTGAATTCTTCTTGGAAATATGATCAACAATCAATGAAGGAAAGGTCCTGAGACGCCACATCAATGCCTCTGATACATGCTTTTCTAACGGTCTAACACAAAGCCAGGAAGATAGCCTAAAATGTCTGTTTCATCTTATTTATTCATGATAATAACTTTTACATCACCAAAATGAAATACTATCACAAGTTAAAAACATGAAAATACTTATGGAAGGGTCCTTAGAGATATTCAAAGCCATTACTATCATTTCTTAGATGGGGAAATTGAGAAGTAGAAAGTAGAAGGGCTCTATGTGACCAATGCCCCCCATCCAATTCTTCTCTGGAGTTATTTTTAGAGCAGTGGGGTAAATAGGAACTTTCTGACCCTCAAAAAGGTAATGACTGGATCATTATTTCCCTTGTTAACAAGATATTGTCTACTTAGGACATTTCTTCCTCAGCGTGCTTCGCTGCCGACTAGGTTGGGCATATGACCAAACTCAAGAAGTTCATCTTCAATGACTTTATGTTCTACTTTCTAATCTCCTTTCTTTATTCTGTGCCCATAATAACTTCCCATACCTCACCCAATTAGAATATTAGAATACCAGTAACCACACATTCTCTTCGGTACCCCTCTTCTCTCCCCTGAATTTCAGGAAGGGTTAAAATATACCCATTCACACTGAGATATTATTGTTTGATAAGGCCTTGGAGTCAGTTCTTATAGACATATCTATGTATTAGTAGAAGGCAAAGGAATGGACTTTTTAACTATAGAAGCACCAATCATCAATTAGGTCAATGGGGAAAGGAGAAGGAATTGTTTAAGGTGGAGTAGGTTCTGGGGCACCTGGGGGGCTCAGTCGGTTAAGCATCCAACTCTTGTTTTCAGCTCAGATCATGATCTCGCAGTTCCGTGAGTTCAAGCCCCACGTCAGGCTCTGTGCTGGCAGGGCAGAGCCTGCTTGGGATTCATTCTCTCTCTCTCTCTCCCTCTCTCTCTCGGCCCTTCCCCACTTGCACTGTCTCTGTCTCTCTCAAAATAAATAAACTTAAAAAAAATAAGGTGGTGTAGGTTCTTATACTAGTAGAAATCGTAGACTGGAAATTACAGAGAAACACCATCTTCTCAAGCTCATTGCTAAAGCAGGCTAACATTTGGCAGGTTACAAATCTGTGATTTATATAAGCTGAGACTTTGCCAAAGGGCAGTTCTCTGGCAGCATTTAGTTTTGGACACATGCACTTTACCTCATGGGAATTGTTACACAGCCAGTTCTTCTGGATGAAGACCAAACCATAGAATGGAGAAGGATCATGATCTTTTGGAAAGAAAAATGGCTCAATCAGATAGAAGTGCCCTAAAGACGCTGTCACATGGTTGGATCAATGTTAACTGACTCTCCTCACAGATAAAGAGGGAAGGAAGCTAGAAAGAAAACATACATTTTTCCCCGCATAGGACTCTTTGGACTGTGTCTCCTCTTGTTAAGGCTCTCCTTTTATCAAGGTGCAGACTAAGCCCTGCCTCCTCCAGGTTTCTCATCTACTTCCCAAAGTTGGCATGTTGGGTTAGGGGAGGGAGCTGGCCATATTTCAAGGGCTTGACCTTGGTGTAAAGTGCCTTTCACCCAGCATTACAGTTGCCATAGCAGTGACTTACAAGGTGGCATGCTCTGTTCCAAGGTAAATAGTATAGACTGAGTGACCAAATTGAAAAAGCATGAGTGAAAAGAAATTCTGCTTCCACTTAGAATGTAGAAAGCTGTATGGAACCGTTGCATCCATCCTAACAATAAGAAAAGGTAGATGATCTACAAACCTATAGCTATTCCTGAGTTGCTCAGATCACTGAGGTCACAAAACAACCTGCTGAACTAAATTTCAGAGTGACTAGTCCCTTTGAAAAGAGACGGGACACATAAAGTGTTTTTTACCTTTGGGGGAGCATGACAGGAAGAGATAGCCAATAAAAAGCAGGTAAGAAGAACACAACTGAAATTTTAATGAATTCTTAAAGGTCTACTTTGGGCGAGTGATTGCTTTATAATACTTGAAAGACCTAGACAAAAGAGGAGTCTGCACTTAACTGCAGGCTCTCTTCCCAGGCCTCAACTGCTGCACACTAGAGAGATTGGAGGCACTGGCACCTGGGAGAGTTCCCTTTGTTCAACTGCAGGCATGCCTACTTCCCTGGACTCTTCTCTCATCCCAAACACAAGCCATCTGCCCCGGGAGGAAGGGGAGGAAACTCTCCTGCTCTCAGGACACAGGCAAAGTGGCACCGCTTCTGGAGGAGTGGGAGATCCAAACCCCATCTGCCTTTGGAGGAAGACTAGGAAACTTTCAGGCCCGGAAGATCAGCTCCCACTAGAGGAGGAGCCGAAAGCCCTCTTCTGTCCGATACACCAAGCAGATACATGACAGACCTTGACTGTCACCAGGAGGAGAAGTAGGAACATGGTGAAATCCCTCCCCCTGAGGTCCAGGTACACAGTGTCTGCCTGAGACTGGGGCTGGAATTGGAGAACCAAGGACACCCCAGCCCACAGCACGAGCTCTCACTGAGTAACAGGGAGACTCCTCTGTTGTACAGGCACACGAGTTCCACCAAAAGCTGGGGGTAGAGCACTGAGAAAAGGCTCCCGGTCCCCTAGAACCCGCAAGGAAGCGACCATCACCAAAGAAATGTGTCTGTGCCTTTAGGCATATGTAAACACTGAAGGTAACTATAGCAACAATAAAACCTAAACCGAGCCCAGGCCCTGACTAGATTGACTCACCTTCACGCTAACAGCCTGACAGAAGTGGCATGCACATTTTTGAGCATAAATACTGTTGTCTTATTAAGGAAATTCAAGTTAAAACCACAATTAGCTATCACGACATACCTACTAGAAAGGCTATCAATATGAGGCCCGACATGCCAAATGCTGCTGAAGATGCAAAGTGGGCAGATCTCTCATAGATTGCTGGTGGGAATGCAAAATGGTACAAGCTACTTTGGAGAACAGTTAGGCATCTTTCTTATAAAATGAAATATGTTATTATCGTATGACCCAACAATCCCACTCCCAGGCAAAGGAAGTGAAAAACATTCACACGAAAATGTCTATATTACTGGTTATAGTAGCTTTACTCATAATCACACACACACACACACACACACACACACACACACGCACACACAAAACCTGGAAGCGATCGAGATGTCCATCAGCTGGGGAAAGGATAAGGAAAATCTGGTATATTCATACAATGGAAAAATACTCAACATTGAAATAATACACTACTGACGTACTCAACAACATGGATGGATCTCAAAAGTATTATGCTAAGTGAAAGAAGCCAAACACAAAATACTATATAATATATTATTCCATGTATATGAAAATCTAGAAAAAAACAAAACAGTAGTTGATAGAAAGTATATCAGTGCTTGCCAGGGTCCAGAAGGCGAAAGAATGGAACCTGACTTCAGTGAGACATGAGGGACTCTGAGGGGTGGGGAGATGCCGGTGGTGGATATAATCTCTACCATAACTGTAGTGATTACATGACATTTGTCAAGACTCATCAAACTATATGCACTAAAATGAGGTGATTTTTACTGTAGGTGAACTATACCAATAAGCCTAAGGGTATTTTCAAAGGAAATAAGAAGGGAGTCAGGAGGAGAAAAGTAAAGAGTTGAGACGTAAAGAGATAAAGTTTTATGGGATTTACAGCAGACAGAAAAGAGTCTAGAAGAATGCCCTATACTGTAGTTCAGAGATTTGCAGCGGCTTTTTAAGTGGTACTATTGACTCCTGTAGAACCACACTAGGAGCAGTTACCAGGGCTGTCAGCAGGGTCAGTTAGGGCCACAATAACAGTGAAGTATGGGGCGAACATTTATGATCTCATCCATCCCCGAATCCCTGTCATGTATGTACATTTGTATATGTCATTCATGGCATTTAGTTTATATGTGTGGCCATGAGACATTCCCCAGTGCCCTCTCAATGTCATACACTTTCAGTTATTTTAATTAAGAGAACTCTATAAATGCACAAGAGAATCTAATTTGTATGCAGTCATACGAATTTTCCCATAAATAAATGCACACATCTGAAAAAAGTCTTTTCTCATACACTGCCTCCTGATTTGTGGTTTGAAAAAAGAGAGTCACAAGCTCCCATGCTCTCGTAATTCTCTTATGAGATCTTTCTTGATGTCCTCAATGAAATGGTAACTTACTTGAATTTCAGTAGAGCTACCGTAAGGTTTACTAGGAGATTGACATGAACCATCTTACAATAATACTTTGAAGTATATCTCACCTTTCAAATGAGGAAGTAGAGGTTATTCACTATTAAATAACTTTTCAATGTTCATGTAGGGAGTAAGTGGCAAAGCCACGCTAGCCTTCCATTTTTATTTGCTACCTCAGCCCATGTTCTTTCTGCTTTGCCATTGAGCTCCCACATGAGGCAAGGAGGAGGCTAGCCACTTTAATAAACTGCTGTGATTCCCTCAGTAATGCCACGGTATTTCGGGAGAGAAAAAAGACTTCATTCATCAACTGATCCAACTCCTTCTTTTGACAGATGAGATACTTAAGTCTGACGAGGGGTTGGCAACCTGGCCAAAGTCACGGGTCACCTATCGGAACCGCCCAATTAGAACCCAGATTTCATAACTCACAATCTACTACTCTTTCCAATTTCTGCCATTGGAAACCAATGACCACTCAACAAGGTGCTGGTTGGACCACGGGGAAAAGCTTGATTCCAGTGTAGCCATGGAGCTGCTCCCCTGGCAAAAAATATTGAAGGGATTCTGGTCACCAGGGGCGCTAGGTCAGAAAATACAACCAGACAAATACATGTTGTAGAAAGAAGCTCTGTATTCATCCCCTGCTGAGCACAGGTCAGTGAAGCCATCTTCCCCATGGAACCATCTCTAGCTACCTAACAATTACACTTAAAAGAGACCTTTTAAGGAGAAGCCACTTGTTTGGTTTCTAATCTCTAGAAAGTAGGAGGATTCCCTTTGTGAGAAGCAACTCCATAAGTTTTGAAGCAAGACAAGCGGCTCCATTGAAAACAATAATAATAATAATAATAATAGCTACATTTATTGACCTCTTATCATGAGCCATACACTGTTCTAAGGACTTTACATATATTAGTTCATTTTATCCTTTCCATGATTCTGTGAAGCTGGCACCGTTACTACTCTAATTTTACTGTTGAGGAAATTGAGGCAAAAAGAATCCAAGTAGCTTGCCCGAAGTCACACAGTGACAACAGATGGAGAGTCAGGCAGCGACTTCAGGTTTCACATTCTTAACCACCACACCCCACCTGAAACCCTTTGCCATAGCTGTAGTACATTGGAAGGGAGATTCAGTTGAATTTCAAATCCATTCTGCTCATTGAAATCTGCTCAGATTTCTAGTTTCCCTGTGGATATGGCTAACAGGCTGTAGCTTATGTAACCAGCCTCAAGTAAAAGAAAGAGCCAATGTTTGAAAGTTAAAAAAAAAAAAAATTACTTTGGTTTGATTTCTAGCTCTGTCACTTGCTGATTGGAATCATGGTCAAGACTCAATTCTCCAGCAACAAAACCAACAGAATTTTATTGACCTTACAGAATTACTAGGTATCATTCAGAGTCCTACTATGGTTCACCCTCAAAAGGAATGATGGGAGAGGTTCAATAAAGAGACTATTTACAAGGTGTGGGCAGAGTCGAGGGGAGCTGGCAGGGGCTTCCAGCAATAGTGGGCAAACATTATCACTCTTAGGCCTGAAGAATCAAAGTGAAGGAGGAGTTATAGGAACCAAAAGAAATATCTGTGATTGCAGGTAAGATAAGGCTACCTGAGAGGATCTGGAAGCTTGAGTTGGTGGATACTTCCAGTTCTTGGTGACCATATGGGAGGAAGCCAGGGGAACAAATCAGCTGCCTTTTCACTCCTCCCTTGCTCCGATTTCTTAGTCACTGAGCCCAACAGAAGCCAGAGGGCAAAGGACTCAAGTTGTGGCCCATTCAAGGGCAGATGTCTGGGGTACCAGGTAGAGAAGGGTGAAGAATGGATTCATAGGGCACACTGATAACATAACAGGATGGATGATATATGTGAAAATGCCTGGCATGAAACACGGGCTTAATAATTACTAATTTGTTGTTTTCCTCTGGTGGTCATGTGTTGTTTTTGCCAGCTCAGTGTTGCTTCTCTCTTCTGGTAACGTTATTTTCGGTAAACACACGAACCCCAGGATAATAAGAGATGGGATGTGAAAATGTATCAGTGTTTGAAAAATCCATTTTTAGAGAGAGCATCTGTAGCAGAGTGATTAAAAGCATGAACTTTAGAACAAGACCGCCAGGGTCTGAATCACAGTTCTTTCATTTACTAGCTGTGACCTTGGACAATTTTCTTAACCTGGATGATCTTCTGTTCTTATTTCTATGTAAAGGGGGTGTAATACTAATAGTCATTTAATTGGGTGATTTTAAAGATTCAATAACTCAATAAATGTAAAGCACTTAGCATAGTGACTGGTACAGACTAAACGAGTCTGTGTGCTAGGCTTAGTTATTATTATTATTACATGTCGTCTTGTTAGTAGACAACCAGGGCACTTGCCCACTGCCTCCACTTGCATTGGGTAGGCATGTAGCTCATGCTAGATCAATCTTTTTCTCCTGAAAAGTTGAATTCTGTACTGAGTGGTAACAAGATTTAAAAAACAAAACAAAACACGTTGATGCTAAAGTCACTCTGAAAGCAAGATCCTTAAGAGATTGCCAAATACTTCTGGCTACCTAATCCCTGGAACTGCGTTGGTTCTTTACTTCCAGATTGATCAGGTCTTCCTTTGATTTTTTTTTTTTTTTTAATTTTTAACGTTTATTTATTTTTGAGAGAGACAGAGACAGAATGCAAGTGGGTTAGGGACAGAGAGAGAGGGAGACGCAGAATCCGAAGCAGGCTCCAAGCCATCAGCACAGAGCCCGATGCGGGGCTCGAACCCACAGAGCTGTGAGATCGTGACCTGAGCCGAAGTCAGACACTCAACCGACTGAGCCACCCAGGCGCCCCTCTTCCTTTGATTTTTAACAGATTATTATTTTGTAAAAATTTTAACAGCTTTATTGAGATAACTGTCATATGGTACAATTCACCCATTAAAGGCATGCATTTCAATGGTTTTTAGTATATTCGCAGAATTGTGCAAACAACACTACTGTCTACCTTTAGAAGACTTTGGCTACCCACCCCCCAGAGAAACACCCTACCCTTTAGCAGTCACTTCGCATTCCTCCAAACCCCTTCTCCTCAGCATCCGACAACCACCAATCTACTTTCTCTCTCTAAAGATTTTTGACAGGGGTGCCAAGAGAATTCACTGGGGAAAGAGTAATCTTTTTATCATAAGGTGTTGAGACTACTGTATATCCAGATGCAAAAGAATGAAGTTGGAACCCTACCTCACTTACTATGCAAAAATTAATTCCAAATGGATCAAAGACCTAAGTAAAGGAAGTAAAACTATAAAACTCTTAGAAGAAAGCATAGATGTAAATTTTCTTCCTTTGATACTTGGAGCCACCCACTGTCCTTTCAACAATTTCCTTATGGAGCTTAGATTTGTCTGAAGTTTTGTTTTGTTTTGGTTTGTTTTGGTTGTTTGGTTGCTTGCTTACAAGCACAGAACTCTACCTGATAGCCCTTCTTCCCTGACCCTCTTGCAGTTAGAATATTCCTGATAAAAGCAATGGATCGTTTTCTTCCTTAATGCCCTCCTCCACATTCCCACAGTCCCACTCAGACCACATAAATACAAATTTATGGCATGAGTTAGTTAGAATATGTTCTCCTACGATGCAGTTGATTGTATTTGAGAAGACTATGGGTGGCTTTACCTACTAAATGGTAACTGACTAGGTTCTTTGGGTAAAAGACCACATTGCCAAGAATGTTCATCAAAGTTTTTATTTTACAATTTGACTGTCCTGTTCTTGCCTACTACTCTGAACAGGAACATTCTTCTGCCCTCTGGGGAAGCAGACCAATCTTTCAGAGTTGTTGGCTCTAGGTTATCACCCTTATTGACATGCTAAATTTAGGCTTAAACTGAAGGACAGTTTCCCTCTGGGTTTGACTGCCTCTACAATGCTAACCTCTGTGGTATTTAGCTAGCCAATCTCTGGCAGTGTTTTCAGCATGTGTTTTTGCAGGGCTAAATTAAGTTGCAATGAAGTTAAAATAAAAAAAGAAATAAAAGTTAACGAGTTGTTCAATTGGCTCTGTGGCCATCAAACTCCATGTGAGGAAGCAGACAAGGCTGCTATGAATTATAGAATATTACTGAAGAATAGAATAAGAGAATTCATCACACACAACACTAGTGACTTGCCATTGAGTGATAGTCTGTTTCTTCGGCATTCTAGTTTTACCTCCGTGTGAATTTTAATTTTCCAAACAAACCAAATAAAAATATAAAAACCCTTTTGTAAAAAAGTAAACCAGTGTGTGTGTGTGTGTGTGTGTGTGTGTGTGTCTGTTTGGTGGAGGGAGGAGGAAGGTTTGGAGGAAGAAAGCCATCTGTTACTCCCAGCAGTAATGTGACATTCTTACTTCAAGAGGGTCAAGGGAGAATACACACACACACACACACACACACACACACACACACACACACATAGATCTACAATGAACTGGACAAATGATGATGATGCTTGCTACTTTGCTCCTTTAATCATGAATGCTGACATTCTTTAACTTTACGCCTTTCCACAGTTCATTATATTAAATAAAAGAAAAGGCAAATTGCCATCCCCATAAAGTGAATGCAAGAGTGTCCTCAAGGTTAGACCATCTTGCTGAGAAAGTATACGACAACTGCCGAATTGAAGTAATAAGAAAGTAACAGTCACGACGCCTTCTGTTGTATAGGGTGGAAGATGCAGTGTCAGCCATTTGCAGGAATCCTTTGTTTCTCTTAGCGAGCCAAGGATACTACCTGCCTCAGAAAACGTCTTTGTGATATTCCAGAGGGATGAATACAAAGTGTTCAAGTAAGAAAAATGCAGATGAAAAGGACAGCAATGAGTGCACCAATATCCATCTGAAACAGAGGACAAGCTTGTTGGCATTGAGTCCAGGCAGTAGGGTAGCTAAGGATGTCAGGTAATGCATCAACACATGTGGTAAAAGAGGAGTATGTAAAACTAAGAAGCAAACCAACCTTCCTCGTCTTCTAGATCTTCCTCAGATCCGTTGCTGCTCCTGCACTGATTCATTTTCTTCGACCTAAACACACGATGCTGCAATTCCTCATACCCAGTCCTAGATCCTCCTGCTTTGAGTCTATGTTCTTCTTAGATCATTCATTCCACTCCTATGGCTTCACTTAGGATTCATACACAGCTAACATTCACATGTATGACTCCAGCTCAGATATTTCTTGTGAACTCCAGGAAGTCTCCATCCGTTGCCAGAATACCTCTACTTGGGAACCTCAAAGGGATATCGCATTCAGGATGCCCCAAATTAAACTCGTGATCTTCTTCCTCTAACCTGCCCCTCTAGCAACCCCGTCTCAGTAACTGACACCGCGACCCAGACATTTGCACCCTCAGGTTCACCCTTGGTACTTCCCTTGCGTTCATTATCGACAGGTCATTAGTGGCGGAAGCGCCATTTGAACCAATATGTTGACTTTAGGTCTAGCACCACTTCGCTGTTCCACAGAGCACTGAGAGCCCCAGAGTCTAAGAAGCAAACGTTTCATGAATTTAAACTTATTAGACCTATTTTCTCTATATTTAGTAACCGGTATTTGTTCATAATGCATTCCCAGGGGGAGGGGAAGGAAATATGTGCTGAAGTAAAAGTGTGAAAACTGGGCAGTATTCCCAGAGAGCTAATTAAAAAATGTACAAAGTTCCTAATTACCTCTCACCTCGAAACTAGATTTTTTTATCATGATGTTAGAGGACGTTGAGTGAGACTTTTCCTATTACCCCAGAAAGACGACCTGGAGCCTAGAGCTGAGGACAAAGAGGCACTAAGTACCCTGTCTTCTTAAGATACCTGCCAACAGCTGTGGCTGGATACTTCTGCAAGGGCTCATCAAATGGCAGCAAGTCTTGTCCTGGTGCCTCCAACCATCATCTCAAAACATGTCCTGTCCCAAGCTTCCCAGAATGTTCATGAGGACTGGGAAAGGGAGAGCAAGGGAATCAGAATCAAGAATACCTGTGGCAAGGATGATTGGGCTTGTGTGCGGGCATCATCCAACCAGAATGGACTCTGGCCTTGATGGGGAATCAGGGTCCCGGGGAGACCCTGCTGTGCCAGACATTGTCCCGATACTTACTAGACTGTGGAGGATATGGGGCTGGGGGCTGAGTTGGCCACTGCAGAGGACCACTGAGGGGTCAGGGGGTGAGGGGGGAGATGTCAGGTTAGTGGTTATTTGCTAGTGAATAAAGAAGTACTCTAGTATTTCAACAGTGTTTCTCAACGCGGTGGAGGCATTGACATTCAGGTATCTCTATTCTCCAGGGAATGTTCAGGCACTGCACGCGTTGTTCTTGACTCCGATTTCTTTGTATATTACATTCAATATCTTAGGTCCCTGGACACTAAATGCTGTTTCAGTTACCCCGACAAGCAATAATGCCTTCACCCATTTTTAAAGACTCCTTGGGCGGTAGGAAAGCACCGTACCGCACACGTAGAGAACCAGTTCTTGATCCTCCACACTATGGGACGATGTAAATGAACAAATCCAGGGGCACCTGGCTGGCTCAGCTGGAAGATCATGTGACTTTTCATCTCTGCGTTGTGAGTTCAAGCCCCATGTTGGGTGTAGAGATTACTATAAAGGAATGAATGAACCACAAATCCACTGAGCTTTTGCAAAACAAGAACATAGACCCACAAAGGAACCAGCGATCCAGTGCCTTTCTTGCAGAGAATCTTGATGGCCAGGAGAAGATAACAGAGAAGTGGCAGTAACCAAAAAAAGAAAAAAAAAAAGGGAATACAGTCACAGCAAGGAAAGGAGGAAAGAGAGATGTGTTCATGTGTCCATTTTCCCCACTTCCTATTCACTTCAACACCGTGGAAGAGTTCAACTTTGAAGAAGGAGGAAAGGAGGAGAGAAGAAGTATCTCCTTCAGACCCTGTCTTGCCACCCCTAAATTATCAGGGTCCCAGTTCAAGCCTATGCCAAAGGAGAAGGGAAGAGAAATGCAAGTTAAATAGAGGTTGAGATTGAAACCGTAAACTGTGCTGAGTTTTAATAACCAAAAGTGACCAGATACTTATGGAATCTGTCCAAGACTTTATTAAAGGACAGGAAGGAGAGATTCAATAGAGCGTGGGTGAAGGCAGTGACTGGAGAAAAAAATAAATCCACTGCATGTTTATATCCCACTGAGTCCAGACTCCACAAAAACATGATTGCAATGCATCTTTATCATTTCATGTATTCTAATTTTGTCCTTCTCCTTCGTATTTGAGTACACATTTATTGAGTTGAAGTTTGATTGAAGTCAAAGATTTACAGCTGTGAGCGACTACCATGTTTTCTTTTCTCTCACACTAAGTGTATGAGACCTATGCATCTGCGTATTTGATTTTCTATTTTCCCCTCGTTTTATTAGCTAATAAGGCCAAAATAAAATAAATGTAAAACATCCAAATAATGATACAGTAAACCCTGATGTTCACTAAGAACTGCAACACTGCTCAAGTTGAACTGATACCTGGCTGGAAACACCTCTGTGCAATAGCTCAAAATATATCGTACAGTACTCATTTCTTGGCTGTTTTATAACAACTCGGAATTCGATATATGATGGACAGTTTAGGGACTTAAGAGTAGAATGTGTTCAAGTGTGAATGAGGCAAAAGTTGGGCCATGAAATATGAATGTCATATACTGTTATTAATGCACCCGTGTGGTGCTTCGACGGGAAGGAGCAGGGGCTCTGCTTCATCAACTATCTGCACACAATTCGCTGAGTCCTAAAAATCCACCTGAAGGCCTTTATTCTTATAAATTAATATTTGAATCCCCTTATCATAGAATCCTCACCCTTCCAAGAGATGACATAGACTTATGAGTCACTTAAATTGTAAAGTTTTTAAAGTTTATGTTTTCTGACCGTTTCAAAAAACTTTGTTTATGTTGATTTTTGAGAGATGGAGTGCGAGCACGGGAGGGGGAGAGAGAGAGGGAGACACAGAATCGGAGGCAGGCTCCAGGCCCCGAGCTGTCAGCACAGAGCCCGACACGGGGCTCGAACTCACGAGCAGTGAGATCATGACCTGAGCCGAAGTCGGACGCTCAACCGACTGAGCCACCCAGGCACCCCTGTGTTTTTTGACCTTTTGGCAAATGGACACCATTATGAATCTGATCAAAACTACAGACCCTCTCCTCAAAATAACGAACACATATTCAATTTTGACCACAGTTGCAGTTCATGAGTTAGCTCCCAGATTATTCAGTGACCCCAGTTAGGACAGGCTGTACTCTACAAATAATGCTGCCTGCTCTTCTTTTGATGTGTGGTTGATGCTCTGCCATTGGGAGTCTGGGGCTGTGTTCCCTCCCTTTAAACCCGGGCAGACCGTTGTAATGGCCTTATGGAACAAAAGATGAATCTGGAAACCTACCTTTCGATATATACAAAATTAACAGAAAATAAATCAAAGACCTACAGGCAATAGCCAAAGCGATAACACTTTTAGAAAAAAAGCATAGCTGTAAATATATGTGACCTTGGGTTAGGCAGTAGTTTCTTAACAACTAAAGCACAAGTAACCAAAGAACATAAATGGGCCTTCATCAAAATTAAAAGATTTTGTGCTTTAGGGACACCTGGGTGGCTCAGTCGGTTTAGCGGCCGACTTCGGCTCAGGTCATGATCTCGTGGTTCATGGGTTTGAGCCCCATGTAGGGCTCTGGGCTGACAGCTCGGAGCCTGGAGCCTGCTTCGGAGTCTGTGTCTCCCTCTCTCTCTGTCCCTCACTTGCTCCTGCTCTAATGCTCTCTCTCTCTCTTTCTCTCTCTCTCACTATCAAAAATAAAATAAACATTAAAAACTTAAAAAAAAAAAAAAAAGATTTGTGCTTTAAAGGACACCATCAAGAATGTGAAAAGACAACCCAAAGAATGGGAGAAAAATTTGGCAAATCGTGTGTCTTCTAAGGGACTATTATCTAGAATAATTAGAAAATTCTTACAGCTCAGTAATAAAAAGACGAATAGCCCAATTTTTAAAACTGGGCAAAGAATTTGAATGGATATTTCTCCGAAGATGACATATAGGTAAATGACCAATAAGAACACGAAAAATGTTCATCGAGAAAGAGATGTTCAATGTAAATTGCCATCCGGAAAATGCAAATCAAGCCCACAGTATCATACCACTTCATACCCACTAGCATAGCAATAATTAAAAAATACAGATAATAATAAGAATTGGTGAGGATGTGGAGAAATTGGAACCCTTCTGCATTGCTGCTGGGAATGCAAAATGTTACAGCTACTTTGGAAAATAGTTTGTAAGAAAAAAGGACAGCAAAATAAACTCAAGGAAAATGAGCATAAAATATAATAATAATAATAATAAATGTTACAAGCAGACATAAGTGAAATTAAAAATTTATTATAGAGAGGATCAACACAATCAAGTTTGTTTTTAGAAAACAAACAATAAAATTGACAAATTTCTGGTGAGATTCATTAAAGAAAAAACGTCAGGAAGAAGAAGGGGACAAATTCTATAGATAAAGCAATATTTTGATTAATCTCATGCCAGTATCTTTTTTGAAAAGTAGATCAAATTTTTACATTCCTAGAAGAACACAAAAAATAATATGGACTCAGACAAGAATAGAAAACCTGAATTTTTCTTAAATAATCGAAAATATTGAATTTGCAGCCCACTAAAGAGTAAAGGAAGAAATAATTCTAATCTTCCACAAACTCTTCTAGGAAACAGATAGTAAAAGGAGCACATGCCAACTCTTTTTTATGTGAGTAGCATATAACAGATACCAAATCCTAACGAGGAGAGGAGAAAGAAAAAAATTTTGTCAGTTTCACTCGTTAACATAATATAAAAATCATAAGCAAGATATCAGCAAAGTGAATAAAGCAATATCTACAAAGGATAATACATCACATCTAAGTTGCATTTATCACAGAAACTCACAAAATGTAAAGCAACATATTAACACATGAACAGATGAAAACTGAACTTATGACCCTTTCGGTAGATGAAGAAATAACGTCTGGTAAGATTTAACATCCATTCATGATTTCAAAAATAATAATAAACTCGGCAAATCAGGAATATAAGAAAATCCTCTTAGTCTGACAAAGGGATGTTCCAACAACCGAAGGAAACATATACTTGTTAGTAAAAGTTGAACTGCTTCCTCTTGGAGGACAGGATTAAGATACCCATGCATAATATGGGTATTATCACCCATATTCAAGATTGTATTGGATGTTCTAGCCAGTACAGGATGCGATCAAAAAGAAAGATTTGATGAGTGTAGAAAAAGGAACTAATATGTTACATTTTTGGGTTTAGAGAATCCTAATGAATCTCCAGATAAATTATTAGAATGAATGGGAGTGTTGCAAGGTTGTGGGGAAAAAAATATTCCAAAATTAATTGTATCGGGGCACCTGGGTGGCTCAGTCAGTTAAAGCCTCTGACTGTTGCTATCAGATCAAGGCATGACGTCACAGTTGGTGAGTTCGAACCCCTCATCGGGCTCTGCGCTGACAGCACGGAGCCTGCTTGGGATTCTGTCTCCCTCTCTCTCTGCCCCTCCCTGCTCACTCGCTGTCTCTCCAAATAAAGAAATTAACATCAGAAAAACTTTTTTAAATTAATTGTATCCTTCCCTCTCCCCTTCTCCCGTCTTCCCTCCCCATTTCGTCCCTCTGTGCAGAGTAGAATACTACACAAACAGCAGCCACGCATCAAAGTTAATGAATCATTTCACATACCAAATGGAGGGTGAAAAAAGTAAGACAATTTATGCACCACTCCATTTAAATAAAGCGCAAAAAACTAGCAAAACTAAACCATATATTTAGAAGCACAAACATAGGAAGTTAGACCATAAACAAAAACAAAAAATCATATCTATATAATATTTATGCTTCTCTCTAAGTGTACATATTACAATAAGAGCAAAAAGTCTCGAAACAATTTATGCATGAGACAGGGTGGCAATGGTGACGAGGCTCTTTTGCATGCGGCTCTGTATATTTCTATGTTGTTTGAGCCTATTACAAAGAGAATACAGTTTCCATGTATCATATGTGCAATTTATTTTTATTTATTTTTTACATATATTTTAAAGTTTATTTATTTGGACAGAGAGAGCGAGCATGAGCATGGGAGGGGCAGAGAGGGAGACAGAGAATCCCAAACAGGCTCTGCATCGACTGTGTGGAGCCCTATGTGGGGCCTGAACTCACGAACAGTGAGATCATGACCTGAGCCGAAATCAAGAGTCAGCCGCCTAACCAACAGAGCCACCCAGGCGCCCTTATTTTTAAATATCAATAGGGATTTTTTGAAACTGCAAAAATCTCAAAACGTATTTGCATGGATTTTAGGTGGAAAGAGTGCTTCTCTCACGCGGAGGCAAAGCAAACGAAGAGCTGAAACATCGAGGGCCTTCCGGTAGTTTGCTTTGGCTGGGCAACAGGTGCATGTGTGGGAATGAATCCGAGCTCTACTGGAATCTGATCTCTGAAGAGCTAGGGCTGTAACCATTTAAATGTGGCTTGAGGTCACGCATTAAATCACATGACCGTATTCTTTTTACTTTGACCCTGGTGCACAGACGATGACCCAGTCCCCATCAGAGCTGGTAATAAATTCCACGATTATTAGCAAGTCTAACTACGAGAGCCACAGAATTGATGAGGCCTGGGAGGAAAGGTCTGCCCTTTAACCAGAAGCTATACATTCAAGTGACCTTCAAGGCAATTTTCTGGGGCCAACCGCTGCCCATGCATTTATATGTGGTTAATGAGTAGTGAAAAACCCTTTTGAATGTTCAGAGACCCTTTTCATTTGCACACAATTAGGATAAAAATGAAATGTGCAGATTAACATTGAATGACATTCTTCTGTTATCTTTTTTCTATCACATCATGCATGAAAACCAAAGGTCTCTTTGTCATAATAGGGTCTAATTTGCTTAATACCCAAATTTATAAACTTGAATGTTTTTTCCCCGCCGAGAATTTGCCATGGTTTCTGAGCTCTTGAATATCTCAGAAATTGTTAATGCGATAAATTGCACATATAAAGTCGGGATTCAGAGCAGAAGACTGGTAGGGAAATCTCTGTTGGGAGGAGGAAGTATGAAAGGTAAGTGGTAAATGTTTAATGTGGCAATTGAACTTTAGAAGATATTTGTTTCCCGAGGGTATAGGCAGTGGACAAACTTTCTAAGCACATTTTAGCTCTACGTCAGCTTGCAAATTGCTGTGGATAGATGACGGTATGTAAAGCCATCTCGCCCAGGAGAGATATGGAAGCACACAGGTGGTGAGCGTGTTCGTAGAAGGTAAATTCGAGCAACTGTGATATCACATCTCCATTCCCTCTGTATGAGCAGCCCGTGTGGTGGTGAAGAGGAAGAACACCGCAGAGTGTCTGGATTCAAATCCCGGGGGTATCGCCTTGAACCAGTTAGTGCAGCCCTCTTTGCTTCAGTGTCTTCATCTGTAAAATGGGGACGATAATAAGAATGCCTGCTTCGCAAGGCTAGGATGGGGTTTAAGGAAACCATGCAGTGCGCCTCAGATGGTGCCTGGCACGTGGTGGACTTTCACTCAATCTAGGTTATTATCATTAGTGTCTGCACACCTATTGTGACACATAGAATGAAGTAGGTTTTAAGTCACAAGAAGATAGAGTTCTTTTTAAAACTGTTTCTTCAGCACGGTTTCATATGTGGTTCCAGTTAATGGAGTGTTAAATGATTTGCTTCTGCATCCGCCCTTTTAAGTGCTTCCGGGTCACCCACGCTGAGGCCATGAGCTGCATGTAAAAAGTTTCATGAATCCCTCATGGAATTCCTCCTCTATCCGTCTGCACTTTTTGAACCACTCCGTGCAGTCTCAGCCTGTCTCTGCATCTTTGCCGGTGGAGCTGGCCTGCAGACCTCTCGGATGCTGCCTTTGCGAGCAACGTCCTCTCAACACCCCAGGCCTCAAAAGAAGGCTGCGGTGCCCCTAACCCACAACCCTGCTCGGGCTTCCGGGGGAACAACACTGCCAGTCAGACCCACAGCCTCACTGGTCCCCGCTCTGCCATTCCCACCCGCAATGGTCCGCCATGACTTCAAACCACTGTCTTCTCAAATGGAGGTCCTCCGACTAGGCCCCAAGGCCAAAACCCAGCCCTTTGCCTGTTTTTGTATGGTGCTTGAGATGACAATGGTTGTAACCTCTTCAAAAGAGTTGTAAAGGGAGGAGGAGGAGGAGATACAAGAGAAGGAAGGAGAGGAAAAGGAGGAGAAGGAGAAAAAAGAGAAACGAAAAAGAAAGAGAATACGCACCAGGGACCGACCGTAGATGGCCCTCAAAGCCTAAAATGTTGATCATCTGGCCTTTTACAGAAAACAGTTAACTGACCCCTGTTCTAAAGCCCGTATGTCATCTTTTCAAGCCTTTGCTGAAAATCCTTGGGTGGTTCCCCGTCACTCTCAAGATGAAGTCTTACTCCATCGCCCGACCCTGCCCTTACGAACTTGGCCTCTACATGCACTCTCCATCCAAGGAGCCCTAAACTCCTTAACTTTCCTGAATACCCCATCCATTGTCATTCCCCATTGACGGGCACCTGGGTGGCTCAGTCGGTTAAGCGTCTGACTTCTTGATCTCTGACTTCTGTCATGATCTCACGGTCCATGAGTTCGAGCCCCACGTCGGGCTCTGTGCTGTCAATTCGGAGCCTGCAGCCTGGAGCCGGCTTCGGATTCTGTGTCTCCCTCTCTCTCTCTGCCCCTCCCCCACTCGTGCTCTGTCTCTCAAAAAATGAATAAATGTTAAAAAAAAAGAAATATCGTCAAGAATGTAATCCAGGTCCAGAAAATGATTTGAGAAATAATTGAAACATTACGTGCGGTTCTAAGACACCTTAAAAGATATTCTTGGGAGAAAATGAGCCTTCATCTTACAGATATATGAGGCCCTCCAGTCCAAGAAAAATGATGCTGTTTGAGAGAGTCTCCTCCCTGGAGTTCCTATATGATTTAAGGGATAAAGGGGAAATGGACAAAGATAAAAATAAGTGGCTAGAGTGAATGGAGGGAAATGAAAAACTGCACATGAATGGCTATAGTGCTCTAAATGACATGATTATTCATTCTTAAAGATCAATTAATTAAATAAATTACAGTACATGCGTACTATTGACTTCCGTGGAAAATTAAATAGGATGAGATATTAATATGGGAAAAGGTTTATGGGGGAAAATATGCTGAAAGTCTATATACAATATGACATGTCATTTACTCCTAATACAAGACAACACACCCCTTTGTGTATCTGTGTGTGTAAATGTATTTAAAAATGTGCAGAGTGGGACCCCTGGGTGGCTGTCGGTTAAGCGTCTGACTTCGGCTCAGGTCATGATCTCACGGTTCGGGGGTTTGAGTCCCTCATCGGACGCTGTGCTGACAGCTCAGAGCCTGGAGCCTGCTTCAAATTCTGTCTCCTCTCTCTCTGCCCCTCTCCAGCTCGCGCGCTCTCTCTCTCTCTCTCTCTCTCAAAAATAAACGTTTAAAAAAATTTTTTAATGTGCAAGGTATGTCTGATTAGTAAAACAATTTCCTCTGTGAGAAAGGGAGGGGCAGGGAAAGGATGTAGTACTGGGAATCCAGGACAATCAAAGGGCACTTTAATTACCACCTCTATTTGTGAATTGCTTGGATTTTCTAAATTAACAAGCACATTTGCCTCTTGTCAACTTATTTATTTATTTATTTATTTTATTTAATTTTTAAGAATTAAAAAAAATGTTGTTAATGTTTATTTATTTTTGAGCGAGAGCATGAGTGGGGGAGGGGCGGGGAGAGCGGGAGACCCAGAATCCGAAGCAGGCTCCAGGCTCCCAGCTGTCAGCACAGAGCCCCACGCGGGGTTCGAACCCACAAACTGGAAGATCATGACCTGAGCTGAAGTCGGACACTCAACCAACGGAGCCGCCCCTCCTTTTGCTAATTTAAATTAAAACTAATAAAATATCCATTCAAATCACATCCGGCTCCTGCAATGAATAACATCTCGATACGGCCTAGAAATATAGGTGACAGACTCTAATTCGGTTATCTTAAAAAGTAATCCAAAAAAATTGTTAAAGTTAAAAATGAAAGAAAATTATAAGTGTGGAAATGGGGAGTCTGGGTCTCAAAGACAAGTTGAGAGAATCAGAATTAAACCAGACAGACTAAAGCAACGTCTATGAAAGTTGCACGTGAAAGGCAGGTGTCCATGGAAGCAATAGAAATGAACACATGGACAGAAAGAGGCGGGGGGTGTTATGATTGGCCACAACTAGAGATACCAGCTTAGACTGAATCGGCAGAACTATCCTATTTTTTATCTCTGAGAATTACTAAAGCTGTATGGTTCACTTCAGTGTCGCCTAAATTGAAACACAAAGCGATTTTCTCCTCTGTGATTCATTAATTCACTTATTCATCCATTCATCAAAGCTGTGCTGAATGTCTATGAGGGGCCAGGACTCAGGGAAGAAGTGACTCGTGCTCTTTCTTGCACTTACAAAGTTCAGAGTCTAGTCATGGCCTTATGTTGAGCCTCTACGGGAGGTCGACGTCGGTCTCGATAATTCCTCTAAGAGTTGCTAGAGATCACCCTAAATATACCAGAGATCTAATTCCTCTCATGTAGCAAAGACTGGCGATGTGGAATGAAGCTGTTCACGACCTGTCTACCAGCTCAGCTCTCTTAAGTTCTGGCACGGGGAGCAAACGTTGCCTGTAAAGGACCAGATGGGAGATATGTTAGCTTTTGTAAGCTAAGAGGTAAAACATGGGCGTTACGTAACCATTTAAAATGTCAAAACCATCCTCAGCTTGCGGGCCATACGAAAACATGGCAGGACTTGATCCATAAATTTCCAGCCCCTGTTCTAGCAGAAACATCGGGATGGCAGAGGGGGACTCTGGCCGCTCTTCCTCTCACTTAAGGCCAGGTGGTTGGCTCAAGCTTTGATTATACAGTGGAGAGGGAGCAAAACAGTCATGGCCCTGACCTTTACAAAGTTTACAGACTAGACACATGCCCGCCACATAAGGGTGGTCCTTGGAGGTCGTAGCAACTCCAGTGCCTTGCAAAGCATTTCTTATGCTTCTCCCATCATACCAAATGAACTGTTGTCATGCCTGCGTTCCCAACAGGTGCAAACCTGTGATGAGCCAAGAAGCACGGTTTATTCATCTCTGTATTCTTAGCGCCTTGCCTTACCTGCCCCTCGTCCATGTCACGCACTCGATAAATGCTTGTCAGGATGAATGGAATTTAACTGCTTTTTATCACGTTATTTGGGCGCCTTTTGAGGTGACCATTCTTCCTTTGCTGCATTTAACTGTGTTGTAAGAAAGGCTTTGAATTCAAAGCTTTCATGTTTGAGAATGGAAGGGGACGTATTTTCACTGCACTTGACATCATCATAAGGTCCAAAAAAAATCCTTGTGACTTCCTATGTTTTCAGCTGGAGTTTGCAGCAAACTATTGTTTTCCTCTTCTCCGAGAAAAACTCTACCAAAACCACGATGTTCTCGCTGGTTTCACCAGGAGGCTGTTTGTTTGCACACCCCTCTTGTGAGATCAATCGTGTCTTACATCTTTTTTATCCTTTATTATTTCATAAAGAGAAGGGACAGCTTTTTCTGATGTTGGCTGTTCTGCCTTTGTGTCCTGTGGATAGAACTGAAGACACAGACGGTGACTACTCGGATGCCCATCTGGATGGCTGAAGCTGACACTTGTCGTCTCTACGAGCAGGTGCGAGGCTGAACGTGTGTCCCAGTCAGCATGAAAGATGCGAAGGCTTTTAAAAGCATACTCTATTTTTACCAGTATAAAAGGGAGGCATGTTTATAATAGAAAATGTGAAAATCTAGAAAAATGGAAAATAAGAGAGTATCCCCACCATCTAAATGCATCTGTTATAACCTTTTATGCCGGTGTTTCTTCGCCTACAGAATGGACTTGTAACAATACCCACGGAAGGGTAGCAGAATATGCCACCCCAAAATACGCCACTTTGACATATCGATGCTTTTGGGCTGCGGGCACTTGAGAACAGCAAGTGCAAGAAGAGGCTTTCCCTGACCTTCCCTTACGTGCCTAAAGACAAGATCATCCGAAAGGAACTCAGTGGTCGTAGACCCTCTCCCTGGGAGTTTCATCAACCAGGGAAGATCGGCTCTTATCACAGGAGAGGAGACCAGAAGTCAACGCTACACCCAGATAAACTTTGTCACAGACCGTCATACCTTCCATCTATTCTTCTTCTTCTGTTTTTTAATAAGAAAGTCCTAGTTTTAAAATTTTTTTAATGTTTTATTTTTTGAAACAGAGAGAGACAGAACATGAGCAGGGGAGGGGCAGAGAGAGAGGGAGACACAGAACCCGAAACAGGCTCCAGGCTCCGAGCTGTCAGCACAGAGCCCGACGTGGGGCTCGAACTCACCCACCATGAGATCATGACCTGAGCCAGTCAGAGGCTTAACCGACTGAGCCACCCAGGCGCCCCGCCATCCATTCTTCTTCTGAGGACCTAGCCAACTTTCCTAAATATTATTTACCCTCTTCTGAAAGGCCTATATTCCGCCCCCCTCTTTCCCTGTTAAGATGGTATTAATCCTGAATTCTAAAGGCATCCCTTTGACCGACTCATTTTTCCTGGATATCTATCTCTCCTGTATGCCTGAAGTATACATGCTAATAAATTTGTTTGTTTTTCTCTGTAAATCTCTTTTTTTTATAATGTTTAGTTATTTTTGAGACAGAGAGAGACAGAGACAGAACACGAGTGGGGCAGGGGCCGAGAGAGAGGGAGACACAGAATCCGAAGCAGGCTCCAGGCTCTGAGCTGTCAGCAGAGAGCCCGATGTGGGGCTCGAACCCATGAACGCGAGATCATGACCTGAGTCGAAGTCGGACACTCAACCGACTGAGCCACCCAGGTGCCCCAAATCTGTCTTTTACTATAGGGAATCTCAGCCCATAACTGAAAAGGGTAGAGGGAAAATTATTTGCCCCCCCCCAACACTACTTTGTAGTGCCGGGATGAGTATTAAAAAAATTAACACATGCACAATGCCTAGTGCTCATCACACTGGATATTATCTTTAAGCATCTTAACTTCTTTACATATCATTATAACATATTTTATATGTAATTCCATTTTTTTAGTTAACATAATCATGACCCAATGCCTCCGACACATTATTACTCTTACTGGTAGTATAGGATATTCTGTAGAAAAGAATCCCCAACTCTTACACATTTGATAAAGTAACCTGAAGTCAGTCTACAAAATCCGTGAATATTAACGTTATTTGAAATCTTAACTGACCCTATCCAACCACAACTGCCAAAATAGCCACGAAAAGTCTGTTCATGAAACATCCGTGCTTTCAATTATACCTACATGACTCTAAAAACACTTACAGAGAGCATGCTTTGAAATTGTCCAAAGAAATCTTCATTTGAGCTAAGCTTCAAATAAGTAATTGAATATTTGAATATTTCCGGAATGTCTACTTCTTTCCTTTTCACAAATGACTTGCTTAATGGGCAACAGTAGCCAGTGGAGAATAGATATGCATCAAATCGTGTCTGTGAATGCAAAGTATACTGGATAACTGTGGTAACTACCCAGACGAGAGCCATACGGATGAAGACAGGTAGGCAGTGACCCCCAAATCTCAGGCCAATAAATTATCAATTGACCTGAAGGGTCAGTTCTCACAAGAAATACAAAAAGCAAATATACGTAAAATGTAAGTTCAACTTGGCTAAGGAGTTAGAGAAATGCAAACTTTAGGGGTGCCTGGGTGGCTACGTCAGTGAAGCACCTGACTTCAGCTCAGGTCATGATCTCGTGGTTCGTGAGTTTGAGCCGCACGTCGGGCTCTGTGCTGACAGCTCAGAGCCTGGAGCCTCCTTCAAATTCTGTGTCTCCCTCTCTCTTTCTCTCTCTCTCTCTCAAAAATAAATAAACATTTTAAAAAAAGAAATGCAAACTTTAACAAAATGAGACTCACATATAATAAAAAAGGAAATCCATGATATTTTTGATATAATAAAAAAAGGAAACATAAATATAATGGTAAATCCCAGCACTGGGCAGGCTGCGAGAAGTGTGCCCATTTATGGCCAGCACCACGTGAATGCAGCCCTTTCCGTGGAGAATGTGTGGCCCCTGTCAAGAGACACAGAACATTCCTACCCGTTTGCCCAACAATTCAGCATGTGGAAATTTATTCTAAGCGACTAATCAGAAAAACAAAGTTGTATAAGTTTGTTTTATTAAAATGTCTATGGTCACCTTTTTGATTAATGGAACAAAACCCGTAAACAACTTAAATGTTCAGCCAGAGATCTCAGCATATGGCAAGAATTATATTGGTATGGCATCAGATTAAGCAGTTATCATAAGGAATGCATCTGAGAGTGATGTGAAAGCTTGGAAAATAACTTGAAGTTAATATTTGGTGAGACACAGAGGGACACAAAATTGGGTTACAATGGACCTTTGTACATTTCGGAGGAATCAGGTCTAAGACTTAGTGTATTCCAACTATGCAAGAAGCCATTATTGTAAATACTTTCCCTCTTAACATGCTGTAAAACATCTAACTGGAAGTTAAATGCCATTTTTAAAATTTTCACTGAATTGTTAATGGGGTGCCGAGGAGTAGTTCTTTGAATTACTTTTTCTTGTTCCCATCTTGAGCATTTACTGGGCCTATTTATGCCATAAGTTCAAACGGCTACTAAATTCTACATACCATTAATTACGTTTGCTCACAATTTCTGTTTTTGGACTAAGGAACTTGACTTGACTGGATCCTACATTTCCCTCAACAGCTCTAGCATTTGACTTTCTTTTCCAGCCTTTTTCTTTTCCGTAAAGAAACTTTATTTTTGCCACTCTTTGGGAGCTATTATGTTAAGTAACAGTGAGTAGGGAACCACCAGTGGGGCGTGGAGAGGCTGGACAGCCGCCTAGGCTCGCTCACTAGCTGAGTGGTTTGCTTTGGTTCATGAGCCCCAGGGGGTATGGTTTTCAGGTGCATGCCTCTGCACATCCCCTTCACTATACACGATGAACCAAATGTTTGCCATTCCTAAAATAAGCCAAGCACTCCCGTTCTAGAGATCTTTCTTTATACATACCGCTCCCTCTGGTGGGCTATTCTCATCCCTACCCCTCACATCAAATTGCTAGTCACCTTATAAGTCAAAGTTGAAGCGTAACTTTACTTATGAAGCCTTCTCTTACTCCTCCAGGAATAGCTAATCCTGGTATCATCTCCACGATGTCGAACGTGAAGTGGGTACACAGTCAAGTCCTGAACCCATGCTTGCTTGTGGGAGTTTTTAATGGTGTTGACCACGAAATGCCACGACAGCAAAATCGGGGATCTGTTTCCAGTTTCGGTTGAAATTAAGGGAGACTCTTCATGTAAGAGAACCACACGTTGTGTGCGACGAGTACTAAAATAAGTAATACACGTATAATGCCTAGAAGGGATTGTCACACATAGTTCATACCCAACAAATGTTAGACAGCTCTTTCTACTATTGTAGCTTTCAAAGAAAAGGGCCACCAATCCCGAGGTATTCAGGTCAGAGACATGAAGACCCATGCCATTAGGTAGCCAGCCATCCCTGGTGTTGGTGAGCAAAGATTAAGAACCGTCCGAGATCAGTAATTAAGGTAGCCCAAATAAGATATAGATATTCCAACACAAACCGGGATTCATGGGCCAGAAGAATCAATTTAGAAAGGATGAGAGCTCTTCTCCCCGCCATTCTGGAAACAGGATCAGAGCCCTCTGCAGTCCCTGCAGAGTTTATTATACATAATTATGTAGACATGAGATTCTAATTCCAGAGTGTGGGCACAGTCCCAACAGGCATTCTCGTTCTCATGAAGCCTCAAGTTCAAGACCCCCTTGAGTGGTGTTACGAATAGCTACCTGGGTTGAGGAGACCCTCCTGGTTACGTCCAAGAATAAATCGGGTACCGAAGAGCACCAAGCTACGTGAACACGCCCACCCACGAGTACTGACGACTACAGACAATAAAAGCCTATCTAGGTGAGGCTTATTTCTGTCTGGGGGTGTTACGTAGCTCCCTTGTTCCTTCACGTGCTTTGGCAATATCCTGTGCTAGCCTCTACCTGGGCACTTCTCAGACTCCCTTATAGTAAGTTCTGTGCACGCTCATTGACCCAACTGTCTGCCCATTTTAGAAAATATTTTATGTCATGGAAAAGGACTGTTTTCCCTTAGCACACAGGACCCTTTCCACTGCCTCCCCGCTACTTTGAGGCGGACAAATCCCCGTGCGTGAAGCTGTCTCTAAGGCGCCTTGTGTCTAAACATACCCCAAACCATTCATTCTCTTTGGAGTGTGGCACCTCCCCAGAGCTCTCTACCTGGGAAGCGGAGTATCGACATCCTTCGCTGGGAGCTGCAAATGCCTCACTCCTCTCTACCCATGGAGATCTATTTTAGCCTCTGAGAAAAACCTGTTTCCTCAGCTCCCTTGCTCATACAATGCTATTTTTCCCTCGTGTATCTTTTTTTTTTTTTTTCCTATGTCAGTAGTCACAGCCATTCTTTAGGAGTATAAGATTTTGGAAACCAAGACTAAGAAAACCATTTCCCCTGCTTTGTGCCTTGGCAGATGGCTCTCCTGAATGGTGAATACAAAAAGGTTTAGCTACTTGCATTTGGGATTGGAGGTAGAAAGAAAAATAAACTATCGAGAGGGGGAAAAAAACGGTTGATTGTATCTTGCCACATTCCCAAAGGCTCGTCCAGCCCCAGAGGGCTGGTACAACTTCGTAAGCCCCTGGTTGGCCTCTTTCCCTTCCTCATGATGTCGGATGAGGAGTTAAATTAAAAAATTCTCTCTTTTGGGCAACGCTGCTGTGAATCCTTGTGTAGAATGGCTTTTGAAAATAAAATGAGTAATTGCCTTCTATTTTTTGTCTTAATACTGGGCAGTTTTCTTCACGTGAAGCATATCTTTGCCTTTATTTGTACTGGTGTGAGGTTTTATCATGGATAAGCAGGGTCACAAATCATAATAGAATTGAGAAAATAGATTTTTTTTTTTTTACCTCCGTCTTACAAGCCCAGGTCACTAACGAAATCAATGCCTTAAGTGAAGAAAGTATAATTTCAGATAATTATGCTCAGCTATTTGAAATCAGTTAAAATTTTATTTGTGAGCTCTTTGCGAGGACAAAGGTCTACGCTAAAGTTCCTCAGGTCTCCAGGTAGCATGCTCATGACTGTCAAATTGAGTAGCATGTAGGTTTTTGCTGACTGAATTCATGGCAAGTCCACTATCATTATTTTTTGTTAGATATGTAAGACTTGCTATAATTTCTCTCTTCAGGATACATTTTTATTATACATTTTAATTGTATATTTCAGCAACAAAGCACATGCCACCTGGTGGCTGAAAGAAATATATAACATAATAGATTTTGGAACTACTCTGAGGAAAGCCAAAGGTTCCAAAATTATCACGTTGAATGTGCTTCTAAATCAGTAGCAAACATGTATTTGGGGGCAAGGCACGCACCGTAGGGAATCCCACAGGTTCAAAACTACACATTCGGTGAAGGCTGTCTCCAATGGAGACATGTAATGACGACGCTCCATTTTAGTTATTTTTTTATCTCTTTCCAGAATTTTGTCTTTTGAAATATTTTAGTGCCATTATGTCAGGTGCACCTTATTAAGCAGCGGCCATATTATTTACATACAGAATTGCTTGGTCTGGTACCTTTCCAGAAGACCGAGGAAAACATTTTCTTTTCCCTCAGCTAACAAAGGAGGGAAGTGATTAGGTCATGTGGGAGGCATTGATTTCTTCCAGAATTTTTACTAGAGGAGTCCCTGTGTGCCAGGTGCCACGCTAGCAGAGGGTAAGGTGGGAGAGAGAAACTCCAGAGGAAAACCCTTTGGATCCATAATCAGGTCTGGCTTCCAGCTCACAGCTAACTGGTTGTGTGACCTTTGGATAGCGTGAAGCAACCTGGTTCACACAGAGCACATATGCAAGCCCTTCGTTTTTTGAGGCTTTACTATCCATTTTGTTTGCTATAGTCATAACCGCAGCCACAGAGGCTTGGAACAATGAACCCGTCAAACAAGTCTTCGTTTTCTCTTCCCCCAGCCCCTGACAACCAACCATTCTATTTTCTGTTTCCAAGGTGTTGACCAGTCTGGATAGCTCGTATAAGTGGAATCGTATAGTATTTGTCTTCTTGCAACTGGTTTATTTCATTCATCAAAATGTCCCCAAGGTTCATTCATGTTGTAGCATATGACAGGATTGCCTTCCCTTTTTTTTTTTTTTTTTTTTTGTTTATTTATTTTTGAGAGAGAGGGAGAGACAGAGCATGAGTGGGGAAGGGGCAGAGAGAGAGGGAGACACAGAATCCGAAGCAGGCACCAATCTCTGAGCTGTCAGCACAGAGCCCGACGCGGGCCTTGAACCCACGAACCATGAGATCATGACCTGAGCCGAAGTCGGACACTTAACCGACTGAGTCACCCAGCCGTTCCAGGATTTCATTCCTTTTTAAAGGCTGATAATATTCCGTTGTATGTATATTCCTTCTCTTCATCCATTCACCAGACAATGGACATTTGGACTGCTTCTACCTCTCGGATGTTGTGAATACTGCAGTGAAATGGGTGTACAAATATCTATTTGAGATCTTGATTTCAATTCTTTGGATATATATCCAGATGTGGGATTGCTAGATCATACGATAACTCCATTTCTAACTTTTTAAGGGACCCCCATACTATTTTCATTGTGGCGACACCATCGTACATTCCCACCAGCAACGTACAAGGTTCCGTTTTCTCCACATCCTTGCCGGCACTCGTTATTTCCTGGTTTTTCCATAGTGGCCATCCTAATGGGTGTGAGGTAATATCTCACCGTGGTTTTGATTTGCCTTTCTCTCATGATTGTGATGTTGGCCATATTTTCATACGCTTGTTGATCATGTGTATGTTTTCTTTGGAGAAATTCCCATTCAGGTCCTTTGCTCATTTCTAAAATCAGGTTACTTGTTTTTCCTTGTTGGATTGTGGGAGTTCTTTATATATTCTGGATATAAACCACTTATCAGATACACTATCTTCTGTCATTCCATAGGTTGCCTTTCCACTCTGTTGTTTCCGTTAATGTGCAGAAGTTTTTAAGTCCAATGAAGTCTCCTTTATCTGTTTCTGCTTTTGTCACTTATGCTCTTGGTATCATACCCAAGAAACTATTCCAACACCAGTGCCATGGAGATTTTCCCCTCTGTTGTCTTCTAGGAGTGTTAGAGATTTCGGTCTTATGTTTAGCTCTTTAATTCACTGTGAGTTAATTTTTGTATGTGGTGTAAGGTAAGGGTCCACCTTCACTCTTTGGTGTGTGTGGATATCCAGTGTTCCCCACACCGTTTGTTGAAGAGACTGTTCTTTTCCCAGTTGTGTGGTCTTAGTACCCTCGTTGAAGATAATTTTATTATATATGTGAGAGTTTATTTTTAGGGTTTTTATTCCACTGATCTACGCGTCTGTCTTTATTTTAGCACCACACCGCTTTGATTGTCTTAGCTTTGTAATATGTTTTAAAATCAGGACGTGTGAGGCCTCCAACTTTGTTCTTTTTCGAGATCGGTTGGCAATTCAAGGTCCCTTGAGATTCCATATGAATTTTTGGATTTTTTTTCTATTCCAGCAAGGGGCCCAGAACAATACGACATAAATACCTACGTTTTGATGTGTTGCAGTAAGTGTTCCTTCACCCACATCCCTCACTTGGACACCTACCTGACCAGAGCAGATTCACCTCTCATTTCAAAAAGATCTCTAGCACTGATCATTCATAGTTAATCGTCCCATTTGTAGCCATGGGATTTCCCTACAGTGGCTTATACCCTAGGAGCACTGTCCCGTTTTATTTTCTACGTGTGCCTTTTATTCTGATTAGCCACCCAGTTCCTTCTCCAGGAGCTGGCCTTGTGCCTTATCTTCTATGCCCCTAGGCAATCACTAATCTTTCACTAACTAACAAACCCGTCTCTAACCCACTAAAGCTTTCTTCATGGGGATTATGCCTCATCACCCTGGCTTTGGCCCTAAGGCAACTGGACACTCTCCCTCTCTGAGAGCGTCACAAAGTTGGCCCCTACCAAATATAATATCTGAGAGAGTCACTGTACTACGCAGTGCAGTCTTCAAATGTATGGTCCCCTGAACTGAGTAAACATTGGCCCCTTCCTCAGAACTCAATCAAGAGTCTGCTGCATCTGCCTGCAGCAGGGTCCGAAGGCCGATTGAGCCTTATTCTTCCATTGCGTTCATTGGTAAATGCCTTGAGGTTACTTGAGAGGATGCATCTGCGGAACGCAGCGATGTAATGATTTCCAGATGTGACCAAGACACTTTGCAAGTTCCATTTGTTGTGCCTTATGAGACCAACCCGTGAATAGCGGAAATGACATCCATTTTATCTAAAAACTTGGTTGAGTGTTCCCTGGCTGTTCTGTTACGTTTGAGGAGCTTAATAAAATAGACCCGCCATGTAAACGTGATGATGTGTGAACAAAAGTAAACAAGTTGTGATAATGCTTCCTTTTGGGTGGTGAGATCACTGGCTGGCAAATAGTATACCGACTAACAAGAAAGAGATTCTCTAAAAAAAAAAAAAAAAAAAAAAATGGCGGTGACCAGGGGTGAAGGGGTGGGGGAAATAGGGAGATACTTCCCAAAGGGTACAATGTTGCAGTTATGTAGGAGGAATACGTCTGTAGATCTGGTGTGCAGCATGGTGACTACAGAACACTACACTGAATATTGGAAATTTGCTAGGAAAGTAGATTTCGGGTGCCCTCATCACAAACACAATAATGCCAACTATGTGAGGAGACATGTTCATTGGCTTGACTGTAGCAATCATTTCGCTGTGTATATGGCTAGCCAATCATCGGGTTGTGCGCTTGAAATATACACGACTTTCACCTCTTAAAAAAACTTTAATCTTTAAAAACCAACGAAGCGATTCTGAACAACAGAACTGCATCAGGTTTTGAAGCACGTACATAGATTTTAAAGTGATTTTGGAAAACAAAACAATGCTACTGAGATAAAGGTTCACGGGCTTGAGTGAGAGACTCTCACAGCCGCGCATGCAGACGTTTTGTGGTAAGCGGGTGCCAGGAAACTGGCATGCGTTGGACAATGATAACGTGAGAGGTGCTTTACGTATGTGACTTCACTTAATCATCGCCATAAGCCTGTGGTATGGATGATATTATTGCCCTATTTCATATGTGAAGCTGTTGAACCCCAAAGAGATTACGTGTAGCTGCGTGGCCAAGGCCACACAGCAAGTAAAATGAAGGGCCGTGATTAAAACCCACATCTGTGAGCCCTCTACCAAAGGTTACCGGATAGCTTTCGGGGGGAAAAAGACACTGGGACACCCATGTAGCTGCAAGATGACTGAGGAGTCCTGTATCAAGCCGATGGTGAACGTTTTCAAAATTTGTTTCTGGAAGCTATATGTGAAAGATTTCCAGCATGAATGTTCTTATTACAAGTATCTGCATATAGAAAACTCATTTTTCGAACACTCTATGTTTTTTGTCACTTTAGCCAAATGTACCTTTTTAAGGGCAGGGTCCCCACTCGATACACAGCTGACTTGACCTCTGACTTACGTAAAATGTATGCAAGCCGCCCAAACGTTCATGTTTCCCAGGGGATAGAGAAAAAGGTACGTAAACACTTAGCATCTATGTACCCTACCCCCGCTCTGGACAGATCTCGGACCCCTAGAGACCCATTCGCTCATTCAGCAAACCTTATCTGACTACCTGTTATGGCCAATGAACTGTGCTAAGGGCAGTAGGAAGTAGACAAAGATAAAAAATTAAGTTAAAAATGTGGCCTCTTTATACTATTGGACCTATCGATCTTGCTGGAAAATTTCCTAGCTGTCCTAGGCTCGTCAAATTCATCCCAGGTAACTGGTTAGGGTGGTTAAATATTATAGTCATTCATTTCTCTCGAAAAGGTTGTGAGGCCCATCCCACCGCCATGCTGTAAGAATATAAGAATCTAACTTCAACTCACTTATAATTATTATTACTGTGACAAGAACATTTAAAAATCTCCCAGTGAATTACCAGTGGTAGCAGTTTTACTCTTTAACACTAAGCAGCAGTTAAGAAATCATATTAGGTCTTCTGGCAATCTGTTTTAATACTAATTAGCTAATAAAGTAATTACCAAAAGTAAGAAATATATTACTACTATGCTGTATTATGATTTAGCTGAAATTGCATATCCAGATGCATAATGTGGAATTTCTAAAAATTCCATTTAGAAAATTTAGCAGTGTATTTAAATATTTCTCATTCACAGGCAACCAGCTGTGATAGAGGAAGCTGTATTTAAATAGTTAGTCAAAATTGAAGGTGCCAGCAGATTTCACACAGAACACGTGAAAAGGAACTTTTTATAAACTCTGTTTACCTTCTTGGCGTGGACTGTCACAACATACCAAGACTGAGGCGTTGGGTTTATTTTAACCATCTGAGTACATTGACGAGCTATGTGATGTGCACTCTTTTCTAAGTGCCCGATAACAGTCGCTGTTGGTGTGAGCGGTCATGACCTTAGTGTACACAGTGCGATACGCTTGGAACACAGCTTTCGCTAACATCTGAGCGTACTCAACGATAACACGTTCTTCGACCTGACCGTATACATCTTTGGTCTAGGATACGGTTATAGACTAAAGTGGAAGCAAGCCTCCTAATGTTGAGTCAGCCACAGAACAAACAATGCAAGAAACCTATGAAGACGTTTTCCTTTCCCTTTCTTCTCTCTTCCGGAAACACATCATAACAAGTCATAACAGGACAGATACTAATCCAGTCAAATCCCTTACAGCACAATGAAGCAAACCTAGCCAGCAATCGATATTAAATTGAAAGGACCACAGTTCTTGTTTGCCTTTTAAAAGGGAGCATTCATCATTAAAAATTATTGGGAGCCTAATTTTGCACGGCCTTATGCAAAGTGAATCACGCGGATGGTTTCTTGGAACCTCGCAACCTTTATCAGACAATAAAAAAAAAGAATTAAAAACCCAAACATGGAATCAAATCATCAAACCAAGACGTGTCCAGAGAAGAATGATCACAAAGAAAACACCGTCCAATAGCATTTGAGAAAACTACATGAGTAGGTGGATTGTGAAGCATGTGAAGAAGCCGTATGACCCCACAGGGCTGGAAGAGCGAAAGGTTGGCTCTTCCATGAGCAATCTGGGTAAACTCAGCAGAAATTGTGGAACTTCGGGGGTGTTTAGTGGGCTAGGGTGGCCAAAAACATTTAATGTAAAAAAAGCCTGGACAAGGGAAAATAGAGACAGAGAATAAAGAATGAAATGAGATCTGTTGCAAATACGAAAAAAGAGTATTTTGTGCTTCGTGGTAGAACTGATTATTGCAAAAAAACACAAAAAACAAAAAACCTTTGCTAAATTAAGTTGTGATTTTACATGCCTAAATGAAAGTAAATACAAATGAATATGCAGTAGTAATTCGTGGGCTTAACTCTACCTACACAACAGTTGCTAATCTCCGCAACTGGTCTTGCCTAGATGCCTATCATAAGCTCGAAACAGATGAAAAACAAAAGCGCTGGGATTTAACAAAAAAACTCAAAGCCAGACATAGATTTTTAAATTGCTGAAACATAAAGATTCCTCAGCCACCATCTATGACATTTTTAATTGCATGCAAGATTGTATAATGTTGGCTGATTAAAAATTATTTAAAGAAAAGATGATTCAACTACTTTGAATTTACCACCAGAAACCTTCTACGATAATTTGCATGGAACTACAATGGGATGTATTTTGAGGGGCTACAAAAATCATTTAAAATTCTGATGCTGTCATCACCATAATTCACTGATAAGTATTAGAAGTTATCTAGGAAACAGTGGTTTAGCCTGCTCTTCTGAGATACCTTGATTTAGTACAGAGCACGGAAGCTGTAATTATTCACTGAGAGGCAAAGGGAAGAAGAGAAAAACTCCCTGCAGGTCACAGCCACTGGCAAAGAAATCCAAGTGAAGACAAACAAGCCCTTGCCTCTAGGTGTGAGCAGTTTGGGTATAAAAACCTAAACGGGCTCCGACTTGTTTTTCTTTATTTTTCCAGTCCTTTTACTGGACCTTTATGTGTGTACCTTGAGATGGATTTTCCAGAGAAGGGTCCCCAAATGTCTATCAGCTGCTCACCCCGAATGAGGCTCAGTCTTAGGACTTCTGACCAGTTACCGCTGAGTCAGGTCCACATCTTTACGTATTAACCTTTTAACCCGATGACCTATCATTCCATTCCATTCACCCAACATGCACTGAGCACCCAGACTGCGCCTGGTGCTGGGATATATAACCTACATGCTGCCGGGCGTGGAGAAGAGGAAGAGCCAAATACAAACACGGATTAAGACAACGGTCCCATGAGAAGTCTACGAGTTGATGGGGGAAAGACTTAGGTACGATCGACTCTAAAAGGTAGTGACTACTTACACTGTTTTGAGGAAGCACGGTCGGTTAAACAGCTCAGGGAAAGGCTTTCGTTGAGGTGACGACATTGGGGATCCAGCTCGAAGCATTTTCGCGTGATTTCCAAAGGCATGGATGGGACTAGGTAAGGCTTCCAGGCAAAGGGAGCAACAGAGGCAACTACCTAGAGATGCAGAAAAACAAAACAAAACAAAACAAAAGAAAAAGGTAAGAAGTGGTTAGGTTTGGTTAAAGGGTAAGGAAAGGTTCAGGCAGTGAGTAAAGATGAGAACTGTCAATCTGCCTTCTGGAAAGAGTGGGCATGAACGGTGCATTTGTTGTGTGCCCATATGCTAGGTATTTATCATATATCAATGCATTTCATTAGACATGACTAATTCAATACTGGATCTCTTCTTCAATGTTCCCCAAAAGTGATGTCTCAGCCGACTGAAGCCTGCAACAAACAGGTAACTAACTCTGCTGCTGCAGCCCATTCATTCCACCTGGGGACGATTCGAATCCTAAGAGTCTACCTTAATGTGAGTTCAAACACATTCTTCTCTCTGGCACGCCTTTATGGAGAATAGTTCTCCCCTCTGTAAACGTACAGAAATTGAATCCCTTTCCTATAAGATATGCCTCCAAAGGACTCTAGACAACTACCCTTCCAGATTTACAGGTGAGACACCGTCCGTCTCCTCAGTGGCTTCTCATCTGATGTGCTTTCCCAACTTAAAGGTTCCCTCCCGGATATTTTCTGGTTGTAATATCCCTCGGGAAATACAGTAGTCAGAGTGGCACGTCCAACAGAGAACAGAACAAAATGATCGCCTTCTTTATTACAAGCACCGCGTGTCACGAACGAAGCCTATTGTACAAAGAATCCATATGCTACAGCTGTGGGTTATCTCACAAGATGGAAGGAGCAAGACCTTGAAAACAAAAATACACCAGCCACTAGGATCACCTAGAGCAGCTCATCTCACCTTCTCTGGACCTCAGTTCCCTCTTCTATAAAATGGAGCTAGTGGAATCACCTTCTTCATCAGGTTGTCATGAGGATAAGGTAGAATTACACATCAGACAAAAACACCTAAAACGGTGCCTGATACAAAGCAAGTTCGATGATAAGTAATGCACAAGAGGCATAGAGAGATCAAGACAACGGATGAAGGTCCATTAACCTAGAACAAGAAGCGAAAGAAGTCGCAGTTTGCTTGAATACAGAACCAGTCTTAAAATATGGTTACCTAGTGTTTTTTTAGGGAAAAATTATTCATTTAGTGTAGAGGCCAGAAACAGGAAAGAGAGTAAGACTTCTTGGATTTGGAGACTTCCCAGAGAGATGAAAGAAACGTAGGCAGGCAGGAAGCCACTTGCCTTAAGCAAGGAGATCATAAAAGCAAACTTTAGGTGGCAGACAGGGACATACTCTGAGATTACGAAAATGATCCTGGAAAGACAGAGAAATTTCCACAAACTCAAAATTATAACCAAACTCCCCAAGTATAATGATGGCGCAAACCTGAATCTACCACTGTGGACTGGAGTCTAAGCAGTTAAGCCCGACAGCCAACGACAATAGGTTACAATTCTTTTGAGACAGTTCTGATTTCAAATGATCTTTTAATATCAAACTGGGTGGTGGTGATTTACATAGATAGTATCGTAATCTTGCAGGAGAGCAAGAAATTACAGAACAGGGACAATGACGATAATAGCTGAAAGATATCTGAGATCTATCTAACCACCATCATGTGATTTCCCAAAGCTGTAATCTCCATGAGGGCCTGGACTGTTTGGTTCTACTGCTAAAATCCTAGTGTTTAGCATAGTGCCTGGCACGAAGCAAGTGTTCAAAAATGATTAAACGAATTGAAGCGATGGTACTTCGATTTACGTCAATCTTTTCTCTCTAGTAATTAACAGGAAAGCACTTTAATTAAGAAGGATATTCAAGGGGACAAAAAGGAGAGAAACTGCTAAGTCCTCTTCTGCAGCTAGTCTTATCGTGACGAGGACCTTCGTGGGCTACAGGGGACGGCACACACAAAAGAGATGAGAGAAACGCAACGTAGTGCGTGAAGCCTCTGTAAGGGAAAAAAGAGGAAGGTTCAGACAGCCTGCATGGGCCAAAGGTATTGAACCTGTGGAAAGCCAGTGTGGTTTTCCCTAAACCGACCCATTATTTAATTGTCAAATCTACCTGCTGTCCTGTAATCAACTAGACATAGTCTTAGTGTCTTATTATCACAAATGAGAGGTGAATGTAGTCTTGGAAATCACTACAATTATTTTCAGTCTTTACCAAAAAAAAGTCTAAGCAACATCAATCTGCTGAGCTACCCACATCTTTCACCAGGGTGCCCAGGACAACGTGTGCTACTAGTCTCCAGGATACAGTTCATGTTGCCTCCTGTGGCCGTAACAGGCCAGGAGATCTGGAACGCTGGATCAAAAACAGCCGTGATTTCATTAGCTGATACTATTGAACGACACGCCAGTGAAAGTCACCTGACGCTTACACCTTCTCCCTTGCAGAAGATTAATCCTGATACCGAGGATAATTTTGATTGCCGTAACACAACATAAGCAGAAAGCCTTATGTTTGGACCTGCCTTCCCAGTACTACCATGCTGCCTCTTAAGACTTTCATGACCAATAGAAAAGATGGATGGAGGGGAGGCTGCATGGCTCAGTTAAGCGTCTGACTTCAGCTCAGGTCATGATCTCTCGGTTCGTGAGTTTGAGCCCTTTGTCGGGCTCTCTGCTGTCAGTGCAGAGCCCGCTTCAGATTCTGTCTCTGTCTCTCTCTTTCTCTCCCTCTCTCAAAAATAAACAAACATTAAAAAGAAAGAAAAGCCTAATGGAAAACTAATGTTTTTTAAAAAGGAGAGGGACAGGACTAAGAATTCAGTTTTCAAGAGCGAAGGTTTGGGACACCGTGTCAGGGAAGGAACACCTAGTTGAGTCCTGACTTAGAGCAAAGGAAACCTGGAAGGGGTGGTGTAGAAAGTACTTATATTATTTACAGCCTCATGAAAGAAAAAAACTGTAGCAGCTTTCATAACAACCTTGCTTGTTGTGTGTGTGTGTATAAACGCACACACAAATATATATTGCGTAGTAACAATTGTACATAGATTCACACACACAATTTGTCGCCCTCTCCTCTTCTCCCCTTGTTGTTTTATATAAGGATGGGTGCTGGAAATTAATTACAATTAGTCTTTAGATTATATCATGTTTAGGTGCAATGAGAAGAGTATTGAATGGCAGCCAGAGATGGACAACATGACTGTTGGAACTTTGCACTGACGAAAGGAAGAAGCAACTTCATTTGAGGAAGGACAGAAAGCATAGAGTGTTGTCGTATGGAAGGTAAACAGGTGTAGAAGGATGGATGTGGATACTAAGTATCCACCCAAGAGTGGATGGTCCAAATGCACACGCTCTCTGACCCTGGCCCTGGGACTCTGCGAATTCCGTTTCTCCTTTGCTAGCTGGCACCCTCTTAAGTTTCGCCAAGGGGTTGAATTCTGCCCGAGAGAGACTGCAAGTTGGGAGGAGATAGAAGGGACGTAGGATCGCTGAACCTGTCAGCAGTGCCCAACGACCGCTCTTGACCCTGACAGTAGCAGCTGATTCCAAAGCCACCTGCTCTCAGCATCCCAAGACCCTTCTTCTGTTCGTCCATGATGACAGTATTACAGTTACCTGCCTTACAGAGTCACGGAAGAACATCACAGCGCATCAGACTGAGAGAACCAGGACACCCAGGATTTTTTGTTTGTTTGTTTATTTTTGTTCTTTCCTAGCTCCTGCCTTATCAATCAATGTCACCTTAATCAAGTTTGCTTTAGTCTGTTTCTTATATTATAAACTGTGTTATTGCAGTGTATTTTATTATGATCTACAAGAGTACTAGGAGCATTGATAAGAAAGTATCTGTGAAGCTTCTTAGCTATGAAAAAAGATATAAGTTTTGGCTAAGGTTTAATATGGCCAGAGAAATAATTTTCCATATTAAACCTTTGGGAAAATACACAGGCACCAATCCAGATGAATGACTAATAAACTGAAAATCAGTCAAATAATAATACAGCAGAACAGCAGGGAAATGTGTTGTTTTTCTTCCCAAATGATTTCATGAAGAAAAACTTAAACCTCAAGTAGATTGAATAGCAAAACAGGATTTCAGGGTAAGATGCCAATGGCTGCCTTTCTGGCTTTCCTTCTATCTTCCTTCTTTTCTGGAAGAGGGAGCAAGTAGGGGTGGGGTGGGGGCTGTTTATGCCGTGAAGCATCGGAAAGGAGAAGACTGATGGCTCTTCAGTAATCCTGACTCTCAGAGTTCTAATGAATCTCTGCTCAAATCCAAATGCAACATCCCCTCAAGAATTCTTTATCGGTGGTGGACTGAGCAAAAGCACAGATTAAATACCACGTTAGAAAAGAGAGTCAGAGCAAACCAAAAACAAAAACGAAAGAAGAAAGGTGTAAAGCCCCGTGACATCCATAAACAACAATTAGAAGGCATCACTGTCAGATTGCTGTAGGAGTCCCAAGGCTAAACAGTTCTCTAAGAAGCAAATTCACATGAGGCTCCTGGGTGGCTCAGTTGGTTAAGCCTCTGACTTTGGCTCAGGTCATGATCTCAATAGTTTGTGAGTTCAAGCCCTGCGTCTGACTCCGCTGTCAGCGTGGAGCCTGCTTCGGACCCTCTTTCTCCTTGCCCCTCCCCTGCTCTATTTCTCTCTCTATCTCTCAAAAAATTCCTGCCCCTCCCCTGCCCTATTTCTCTCTCTCTCAAAAATAAGTATTTTTTTTAAAAGTCAAGTTACAATGTGTTTTGACCTACTAAAATGGTCCAAAAATATAAACGAACCCACTTTTCAGCCTTGGTAAAACAATTTCAGTAAGATTCTTCTCTTTCTTGAAATGTTTTTCAAATGACCCATTGAAATATTGAAATATTGTGGCAATTTGTGTATATCAGTAAAAAATAATACTAAGAGTAATAACGTAAAACCAGACATGCTTATATTTAGGATATTATTTCCAGCACCTCTTATTTCCCAAGAAGAAGTTGGGGGTTTTTTGGTGGCTGTGTCCTGATCAGTCCCTCTCTATATATATTAAGTAGAGATGACAGTTATATTGTGTTCTCTGTTCCACTTGAGAAGCCAAACAACATGAGCTTCTCTTCTTTTGTGTGTCATTCTTCTTGCAGCTTTCACGGTTTGGACATCAAATTTGAAAAGATTCTATTGTTTTGGTGTCTTCTTTCATTTTGTTTCTTTTGGTTATATTGGGTGTTTCAATTTCTGGCCCTTCCAAATGATTTAATTTCTTATTTTATAGAACATTTCCTGTTAATGTCCTCTCCAAATATGTCTGGCACACCGTAAATTTGACTCTGTATTCTGGAGGAATACCAAGGTTTTGGACTATGTCATCTCCAGAAGGACATACAAGTTGTTGACCTTGCCATTGGATGGAAGGCAATGTTCCGATTTTCTTAATTTCCTTGAATATGCGCCATGGAAGCCTACCACGACTGCCTTCAACTATAGGATTTCAGTGCTAATGAAAGTGAGAACTTTGGTAAAGTTTAAAAATGAGCATTTGGTGGTTCAAGGGCATTTCCCTTCAATACATTTGAGAATATTATTTATTACAGTGTGGTCTCATCTGCTTTATCGCTAAACTAAGAGATCTGGGAGGACAGAGGCAGTGCCTTTCACCTTGGTATTCAGAGCCTCGATGTGTAACAGATAGTCAATAAGGATTTAAAATGAACTAAACTTTACGGTTGAGCAGATTACTTGCAGTCGGGCTATCTCATATCTTAACTTCATATGTTCCTGAATTCACAGAGTTCTTGGAATCTGAAAGGAAAGGCAGTGTTCTATTCCCAGGACAGATTGAGTAAAATATGTTAATTCATTTTTCAATATACATTTTGACCCTTTCAATGTGCAGCTACCAAGTCAACAATTGGGATGGGGATGGGAAGAGGGAGTGGTGTTGGTTTGTTTTAATTTTGGAGAGTTTGTCTGTGCGGTATTAGATGAAAAGTGGCTCTCTAGGAACCCTGAAGATTAAGTCTGCCTTTTTCCAGAAAAGCTCTGAGGGTAAGTGTTTCACAGTCAGTGGGAAAGAGGGGAAAATGCATGGTTAAAAAGAACGGAATTACTTGAAGTGGGTAATGATTTGAATGAGGAAAAAACCTACCTGAGGGTCATGTGTAATTTATATGTTATATGCATAGCTATGCTAGTTTCTCTTCATCCATTCTTCCCCTCTGGGCCAATCTGTTCTTGCCACTAGTCTCAATAAATGATAAAAGCAGAGTCTCTAATGGATTGAAGACATCTTATATAATAATATTTAATAATGAGCTGAAAAAGAGACCCCAAAATATTTACCTTTGGAGCTAAAATCCACTTTCCAGTTCTTGCCAGTCCTTTGTTACTATGGAATTAACGTATGAAATTATTTCCTTGTAGTTTCCAATATGTTCACCAAATTCAACTTCTTTTATTTGCAGGACATCTTTTAGAAATCTCTCTTTTATAAAATCCTTCAACTTTTTACACACACGTATTAACAAAATGGAAGCTTTGATCAATCTGTTTAATTTCAGGTTGAAATGTTAGCGCTTAGAGAGATTCAACCCATCGGTACAGGTCTCTGGGTTTGCACGACACAACTGGCCAACTGACCAACGCAAGTCTGACCATTCACCAAATTTTAAACCGGAGAATGACATGTCCTACACTTTTGACCAGAAACCCTCTTTAAGTGGCCACAGAGGGGTAGGAATGGAAGACCAGGCTCCCCGGGCCGCTACTCCAACACAGGCCAGCCCTGCTACTTGTCCCCCAGGACAGATTCTCAAGGAGAAGTGAGAGTGTCTATCGGTGAGCCTCCTCTCCCTTCAAGGTTCAGGAAACTCACATCTCTGGAAACGCAAGCAGAGAAATGAGAGGAGTCATCATTATACGGTCTGTTTGTACTTTTTTTCTCATTGCCCTGAGTACTTGGATCCTATAGATTTGGTTTTCTGGATATTCTTTCATCCATAAAGATAATAAAAATGAAATTTTATTGAGTAGCTTCAGCTATAAGAAGTAAAATGCCCAAGAACTTTTACTCAGTGCAAAAGTTGGAGGTCATACGTTGAACATTTTTTTTTTTTTACATTAGAATATTTTACCACGGGGAAATACAAACAGAATCCAGATAATATAAGTTAGAGTTCAACATTTCCAACAATGAGTATCCTGAGAAAGGTCAATTAGCAATAGTGCAGATACGTGGCTGTAGTATCTGTCTGAATAGTTATTGGATGATGGGGATTGAATTAATTTATACATAATTTATCCTTCGATTGTGATCTTAGATATAATTGCATCACATCCTGTCAGATCTGAATTTCTTTTCTCTAAACACAACACATGCCACTCTCATGACAAAATAATCTTATGGACAGAAGAATGCTAGTTCTTTAAATCACTAAGTTTCTAAAAATAGATGTTTTCTGCAGATAAAATGGTAAAGTTAGTGCCCCTAAGTCACTTGAACTTTTTTTGCACATGTGGTACAAATAATGCTACAGATGACATTGTACGAATAACAGCCGCACATACTGTGGTTCCTTTTCCCCCTTTTTCTTTCTCCCTCTCTGTTTTCCCAAAAAGATATTCAGTAACAGGATTCAGGAAAATATATTTTTAATATTCTCTCCTGGGCCATTACGAGGAACCTCACTGAAACAATGGTATTTCCCACTTCTTGTGGCTCTGGAGTGCAGAAGATGAAATTCTAGACTGGAATCTCATCTAGCAAGCAAGACTCTTTTAAAAAACAATGATGGTGTTCGTCATGCTCAGCTCTGTAGAGGTTGTTATTGAAATGAGTGGTTAACAACCGGATAATTGATGAAAATAGAAAAGTAACTAAAAGATACCAGGAAGTATAAGCACCCATGGATTCATTTTAACATAATGGTTCCTAGCTTTTGAAAGAATTAAAAATAAGCAAAACAAGCAAATAATCCCATCATCCTCTTCTACTCATCATCCTTATAGAGACTTAGGTAGAAAATGCATATACAGGGGCGCCTGGGTGGCTCAGTCGGTTGAGCGGCCGACTTCGGCTCAGGTCATGATCTCACGGTCCGTGAGTTCAAGCCCCGCGTCGGGCTCTGTGCTGACAGCTCAGAGCCTGGAGCCTGTTTCGGATTCTGTGTCTCCCTCTCTCTGACCCTCCCCCGTTCATGCTCTGTCTCTCTCTGTCTCAAAAATAAATAAACGTTAAAAAAATTTTAAAAAAAAAATTAAAAAAAAGAAAATGCATATACAATCTGCATTTTTTTTAATATCTCGAAGTTTCTTTGACTTATGAGTAAAAGGAAGTAATAACTGTCTGTGCCAGAAAGGCACCCTTCTAGGTGTTTTGTAAACAGTATCTTAGTTAATCCTCATAAAACTCAGGGAGATTGAGCTTGTCATATACCCATTTCACAGAGGAGGCAATGAATACTCAGAAATGTTAACTGCAGGGTGCCTGGATGGCTCAGTCCGTTAAGCATCCAACTCGGTTTTGGCTCAGGTCATGATCTCATGGTTCATGAGTCCGAGCCCCTCCTCATGCTCTGTGCTGATGGCATGGAGCCTGCTTGGGATTCTCTCTCTCACTTTCTCTGCTCTCCCTCCCTCCCTCTCTCTCTCCTCTCTCTCTCCTCTCTCTCTCTCTCTCTCTCAAAAATAAACAAACATTTTTTAAAAAGTTAACTGCCCTAAATCATAGAGCTATTAAATGGTTTACCAAGAATCTCACCCCAAGTCCTTCTGGTTCCAAATTTCGTATTCTGTAAAATCCTCATATGTCTAATTTTATGTTTCTTTCACATTTACACATCAGTAAAGATTTCAAAAATTCCATAATTAATTTTCTAGGTGATTCACTGGAGCTTCTACTCTCCATGAGCTCCCCATCATTGAGTCTATTCCAGCATTGGGTGTTTATCGATGAATATTTCAGCTTTGACTGGAAGTGGTTAAACCATAAGAATTGTAAGGTCCCTTTAAACACCAAAATTCTGTGATTAACAACAATGCTATGCACATACAACAGCTATACAGGGGATCCTCTGTGATGACAGTTGTTCCTATACTGTGATCCCCTGGCACAAGACTGAGGCCAGTTTTCTCATGAAGACCTTATGTGAGTAGACATTACTCAATTTGAGTCAGATCAGGGAAATAGAGCTCCAATTTTGAACTGAAAAAGAAGATAGTCAATCACAGATCCATGACACTGGCTTATACAGATGTCCTGCTTTCCTCTGACTCACCCTTGGAGCTTCAGAAAGAGATAAATTGTATTTTTGATATAGTAATCGGGATACAGTCACACCATAACTCATATCTTCAGATTATGCCTTTTCAGCCTTGCTTTATGTCCCTGATTTTGACCCACGTTTTGAACTGTCCAAAGGGAATCTCTACAACAAAAGATGTGGGGCTGGAAACAAGAACAATTTTGAAGGAAAGTTTTAAGTTTAAATTTCTCGGGGAAAATGATACTCTTATAAAAGCATGGGACAAAAAAGACCCTCAATATTTTTGCAAAAAAAAAAAAGGTTTGCTGGCTGGGGATAGGACTCTGGCTCCTCAGATAGAATTGAGCATGGTAAAAATGGAAGGATTCTCATCCCCTTTCTGTCTTTCTGACAAAGCTTTGGTTGGTGTTTTGGAACTTGTACAGCCCATGGGAGTAATTCTCACAGTAGATTGTTTGGCTATTAACTTCCTATTTTTTATTTCACGATCTTTATTATCTTTGAGTTGTCCGAGGGCAATGGAGCTTGTTTCCGGGCTCTAATCTTTGACAGAGAGTGAGAAAGATGACATTTTTTTCAAGTTAGAGAATGCTCAGAAAGAGAATGAGGAAACAAAACACATGCTATTATATCAGCATCGGCTTAGAAAAATGTGAGTCTAGAGAATATAGGTGGTATGAGTGAGCTGTGTGAACGGGTACTCGTTAGGAGCCAAAATTACAAAGAGCCTCTGAAACAACATACTCTTCTTTATTAATCCTCCAGAAATAATTTGTGAAAAATCAGCCAATGCCTGGAGTACTCAGACTTTAATACATTAATAGCTGACACCTTAGATTCTGGGGGATAAAAAAAAACACGTTACCTGCTGTAATATAAAGAAGTACCCCGGAAAAATGGAATATCGGGTTGGCTGGGTATGATCTAATCAATTAATCAACTAATCTCACCTTCTCCAATTCCTCAGTGCCCTACTGGATGACGGAATAAGTTTACAGGTGAACACTACCGCTTTGCATGGCTCCATTTAGCAGCAGCAAAGGCAACTGTCTCTAGTAAGAGACAACTGAGACATATCACGCGTTCAGAATCAAGTCAAGGATGATAGTCGAAGGAGCAAGATGAATGGAAGAAGCCCACCATTGGCAAAGGGGGAAACCAGCTGATTTAAGAGACCCTGTCATACATAATTGATGTGAACTGTTTTCCATGTCCTTTACTGGTTTAACCAAAGGTTGAGTATCAGTACTTTACCACTTGCAAACATTTATGTCCCAAGTGTTCATCTTTGGGGGGAAAATCTATTATGCTTCCAAAATTACCAGTGCCTTGATTCCTTTGTGGACAAGGACCTATGGAGTACCTGGAAAACCTCAAGGACCTGAGGTCAAATCTTGACTGTCGCTGACTACCTTGTGACCTTGGGCAAATCACTAATTTCCCTGAACCTTGACTTTTAAAGAAGAATCTCTCCCTTGTAGTATTGTTCAGAGAACTAAATGAAATAATGTTTGGAGGCAATATGGCTAAGAAGAGGCACTCAGTAGATAAAAGCTACTATGGTATGGATTAGATTATGATCTGAAAGCTACCAATTTCCACAAAATTTGCAAAAGTGAGCAATTAGTACAAGGTTTCTCAAAGTGTATATGATACCAAAAAAAAAAAAAAAAGGTGTCCATTGTCAAATAAGTTTGGGAAAGACTACGTGCTATATCCCTTTCCCCCTTGTAAGTCAGAATTCATTTTTAACATAACGGAATTTGCGGGAAAATCCCAAAGTTTAAAAACCTGTTTAGCTTTGGAACACCTGGGTGGCTCAGCCGGTTGAGCAGCCACTTGGGCTCAGGTCCTGACCTCACAGCTCAGCTCCCGAGTTCGAGCCCCACATAGGGCTCTCTGCTGTCAGGGCAGAGCCCCTTTCAGGTCCTCTGTCCCCCTCTCTCTCTGCCCCTACCCCGCGCACGCTCTCTTTCTGAAAAATAAACAGTAACACAAATACCGTTTAGCTTTATGGAAGCAAAGGTCTTCTAAACTTATTTGATCTTAGAAATGTCTCTTCCCAGAAGATATGTTAACATATTAGCTCTCAGGGTTGTGAGTCTGAGCCCCACGTTGGGTGTAGAGATTACTTACGGAAATTTAAAAAAAACAAAACAAAACCAGCAAGGCAGGCCAAATGAGGAATATGAGAGTGAGAGACCCCTGATGAGGGCCAGAGTTCTGTTCGCGTTTTATTCATTTGGGATTGGTGGGGTTTGACTGACTAAAAGTGCCTCGGGAATGAAGGCTCTCCAGGAGGTTGGTGACATGCCTTGGTGCAGTTGTTTATTTGCACGTCGGTGTGGTCCTATGGCTTCACTTGCACATTTGTAGAAAAACCATGAGGCTATTGCAAAATCTGTCTCACAATATTTGCCTTCGTGTATTTTAGGAAGAACATCAACTTTGTGTTTCTTTCCATTGCCATAAATAGTGCTGGAGTTTTCTTAACGCTTTTATTTATTTATATATTTACTTCCCCTTTTTAAGCTAGCAACTTCCTTTAGTTTACTATTGTTCTATATGGATATCACGTGTCCTTCTAGGCGCTGCAAGAGAGACGGCAGGACTAAAGGGTTGGGTTTTTAAATTACTTTGAAAGCTAAAGAAACAGAAGGCATGGAAGCTGTTACTTCTGTTATTTTTAGGAGTATCCACTTGGTCATTTTTAAGCAGCAAAATATTCTGTATCAAAGCATTCATTCTCATGACTTGGATTTTAATCACCGATAAGTTTTTAGCAGTATTATTCGTTGTAGTTTATTCACATTGTAGCCGTACTTGTTGTCAGATTTCTGCCTCCACACCCATACGAAAAAGAACGTTTCACAGTTATTGCAGTCAAATACAGTCAACTCTCAGAACAGTTTCTAAAGTTGAACAAAGGTAGGCATTTAAATCGTCTGATATTTACTGTCCAAATCTGGCCTTTTCAGCTATCACAGTCCTTGGAATGTGCATTATATTTTCAGGTAAAAATTTTTTGCTCATTCTATTGAATCTTGTTAACATTTATAGTAAAGGACAAACAATTCCTCTATCCTGATAAAATATATTGTAGCTTCCCGAATCCTTTGCATCTAGAATAAATGCCAACTTGTTTTGGTATCCATTACCACTTTCAAATTGCATTACACGATATAATGCAAATGTGAGTTCTTAATTAGCAGGATCTGTTTTGTTGAAATGTACAACAGTAGAGGGATTTTTCAACATACTGCAGCTGTTTACCTAAGGAGGAAACAAATTTCACCCCACTAAGAGGAGCTGAATAAGTGCATGTGTTGTTATGGACAGATCCTTTAGTGTTTCCCTAAGTAATGCTTTTTCATAATGGATTTCACATGGAATATATAGCAAAATTTGCCATTGCTGCCCACTCAATTTCTGCCTCTAGGTTTTTAAAAGAGAAGAAGACGAAAGTTGTAAGGGCAATGAGGAGTGGGGGTTGATTATTAACAGAGAAAGGATTCTTTATGAAAGATGCAGTATTTACCAAGGTCATAAGAAATATGCCTACATACACATATCTACTTAAATATTCATTTAAATACCGTACATGCATCTGTATATACATGACAGGCTGCACCGAGCAAACAGTCGCATGAATATAACCCGAAGGCAGCCTCATGAAATGACAAGAATGACAAAATCTGAACTTCTATATGAACAGATACTAGAGATAATATCGAAAATGGGACGGTGTCCACAAATAATGCAATAACTCCTTTGCTCATCGGATTTTTTGCCTAGATTTGAGGCCTTTAAACATCCACCAATTATGGTAAATGTTTAACTGTAGGAGTTCAGGCAGACGGCCAAACTCTGGTTTCAAAGCTATTGCTAGCTTTAGTTTAAAGAGTTTTTCATTTTTAAGTACAAGCATTTCTGGGTACTGGCTATACCCTATTGTGGCTAGAGCCGCTGGAATTTGAATAAGTGGATTAGGCAGGACCTAGGTCCCAAAGAAATGGGCCCTGCGGCATTACCTGAAGTGTGGCAAAGAATTGGCTAGGGAAATCCCTGCCATTTATAACTTAGCTCTATTTACCTACAGCCGGTTTATCCCCACCGAGACAAAGTAAAGAGAGAGCCTGGTTTTGCTTACAAAAACAGCAAGGTTGGGGGGAGGGGTGTAAAATGACCGTTTGAGCCTTTCCTCCTTAGAAAAGCCAGGTATGTGAAATACACAGAGGACAGCCAAACCCCCCCGCCGCACAGGTACGTCTGCTTTCTTGCCAAGCTTATTAACTCAATTCCCAGTCTGCAGGACACTGGTTTGAACATTAGCTTTTCCTCGGGATATTCCCACTCTCTTGTGCAAGCACTAGCAAAAGGGTACAAGAAAGGGGCCTAGACAATCCCCGCGCTGGATTTGCAGCCTCTGGATATTTGAGATTCAATTGCTAAAGCCTCTTTGGTATAGACAAGACGGTGAGGGGGCTACTGAAGTGACTTTTCGTAGTCCCTTCCGTCGTCTCCTTCTCTGACTCCCCAAGGTATCCCGCGGGTGTCTTCCCGCACAGCCCCAGAGCTCCAAACCTTGTCCCCCTTCCCTAAAGCCTCTCATTCACCAACACCCTCCCCGACCAAAGTCCCCTCCCGGTCACCACCAAAGCCCGGAGAAGTGGAACGCACACAATGCCTCTCTTATAGGGCTCGAGCTGGGAACTGGGCATGCTCAGTAGCCAAAGCAGATTTTTTTTTTTTTTTCCCCTTCTTTTGGTCGCAAGTGCGGCATCTCTCCCAGTCCCACACCTCTCTTTCCTCTATCCCTATCCCCCTCTCCCCACCCCCAGCTCTTTAATCGTCCTGCTTAACCCGTTCTACACCGAAGGCATGCAGAGTTCTAAGATGCGGGGGATTAACCCGTCTCCTCCTAAAGCCACTAAATAAGTCTCACTCTGGGCTAAAGCTTTACACTTTTGCCTTAAAGCCCCCAGCCCCTTACGCGCAGACAGGTAGGGGGAGTGAGGCTACTACTGGATCCCAGGAAACTGGTCCCAAGAAGGCTCCATCCAGGATCGCCCGCTACCGAAGAAGTATTCCCGGAGCCCTCCGTTCTGCGAGGTGACAATTAGCCAAAGGTACCGTACCCGTTATACAAAGCCCAAGTGCGATTGTTGCCTTTGAATGTCATTGTTGTTGACTCACCCCCCTCGGTCCTGGAATTATTCAATCCCGCGTAGACTCGACGCCCCTATCTACCTCCCTCGGCCTCCCCCACCCCCTCCGACGTTTCTTTGGCTTTGCCTGGGTTCTCGGTTGCTCTCTCAAAGGAATGCCCCGGTTGTGTGTGTGTGTGTGTGTGTGTGTGTGTGTGTGTGTGTCTGTGTGTGCCTTCGTTCTTGGGGGGCTGAAGGAGGAGAAAGGACTCGAGTGTGCGTGTATGTGGTGGGAGGATGGAGGTTGGCGCGCTCGCGTTTGGGGACTGGGGTCTCTACGCGTGAGGAAAGGGGTCGCTCCTCCCCAGGGGGTGTTTTAGGCATAAAGAGGGGGCGGGTGCGGGAGGAAAGTGCTTTTCTCGGCGTGTGGGCAGCAGAGGAATCAAGTGGAGGTGTCTGGATAGGGGACAGGGGGCCTCGGCAGTGTGCGGGGGTCGAGGTGCCTGAGTGCGGGGAGGGAGGCTGCGTGTGTGCGGGGGGGTGGGGGGGGGGCGGGGGCGGGGATTCGGCGCGTGTATGTAAAGGTGCAGCCCGTGTGCGAGGGGCTGGGTGCGCGCGCGGTGTCTGGCCGGGTGCGCGCGCGCGCGCCGCTGCCCGCCTGCTTGCCTGCGAGGGCTGCTCGCTGGGTTTGACGGGCGAGCCGGCGCGGAGGAGCTGGATCCGGGATCGCGTAGAGCCCATCGCGGAAACTGCAGAGCGGATCGCGGCGCCGCGGGCCCTGCGAGAGCTGCGGGGCTCCGGAGGTGGGTGAATTACCAACGGGGCTGCGCGAGCTGCACCGACACTCGCTGCCTCTTCCCGCTTGGCTCGGCAGCGCGCGCGCGCGCGCGCGCGCGTGTGTGTGTGTGTGTGTGTGTGCGCGCGCGCGCGTGCGCGCGGAGGGGGGCAGGTAGCTTATTATTTTTAGTTTGGGTCGTGTTGGTTTGGGGCCGGCGGAGTGGCCAGAGCGACCACAGTGGCTACTCCAGCACCACCCTGCTTGCCTGCCCACGGCGCGGTCGCGGGTCCCCGAGGACCCAAAGAATCCGGTGTCCTTAACATCGCTGCCTCCCCGGCGGGGAAAGTGTCCTGGTCTAGGGCGGCTCGGGCTGTCGGGGCCGCTGCGCTGGCTTTGTTTTCTGCGCCCCCCTCGCAAGCACTCTAGGCGGACGTGGGTCTGGGGCTCCCGGCAGTGGCCCGGGAACTGGCCCGAGACTGCTGGCACCCTGCAACACTGGGAATACGAGAGAAGCCGGTAGCTAACTCTAAAAGCCCTGCAAAGCCGGGCAAGTGCTGGCAGCGCGACTTTGCAAGATGCCCAAATGTTGAGCTGATTTCTGGCGTGGTGAGAGCAGCATTTTGTGCCTGGGCAGCGGGGGGAGGGGGGAGGGGGAATGTGTGTGTTGGGGGGGGGGGGTAGGGGGGTGCCCGGACCGCCGCTCTCGGCCACGGAGGCACCGGGTCACTCTGCCTGTGTGACAAGCGGGCCAGTGGCGCCCCAGTGGCCCGCGGCCTCGTGGCTTGGGCTGGCGGTCTCTTACCCCTCAACCGCCGCACGCCCGGGTCTAGAGGCCGACGGAAACTCCAATAGCTGCCCCTTGTGGGACGGGAGCGCGCGGAGAGATGTGTGCGCAGCGGAGCTGAAGGCCCCCCGCGACATCCCGAGCGGTCCCCGCCTCCGCTGCCCGACCCACGAGGCCGCCGCTCGGGCCCGGGACCCGGGAGGGGGCTGCGTGTCGGCTCCGGGATGCGGCAAAACGTTGCGGTACGCGCCACCGCCGGCAGCCCCTCCGGCCGCGTCCCCGCCGGCCCGAGGTAGCGCACAGGGGGCGGCAGTGACCGCGTCTCTCCGCGGAGCCCCTCACCCCCGCCTAGGCGGGCGGCCGGAGGTCTCTCCTGCCCGCGCCCGGGGAGCCACCCCGGCCCACCCTCGGCAGGCGTCCGTCCCCCGCAGGCCCGCCGAGCGCCGGTGGACGCCGGATCCGTGGTAAGGCTCGCTGGCTTTGTGCGGTCCTGCCGGCCGCGGGAGCCGAGCGGCTTGCGGGGCGCGGAGATCCGGAGACCGAGAGGGAGATGGGGACACGGGCCGCTTTGGGCAGACGCGCCGCTCTCGGCAGCCCGAGACATGGCTTTTGGTACCCAACTCATACTTTCTGGGTTTTTGGTTTTTTTTTTTTCTTATTTCCCTTTTTTTTTTTTTTTTATCCCTGATTTTAAAATGTGCATGTTTTAGTGGTGCCCTGGGAACGTGAGGTTTCTTTCGCTTGCGTTCAGCGCCCCTTCCCCTCTTTCTAGCTCCCTTCTAGCTCTCTTTCCTCCTCTCTCCACGGTCTCTTGCCCCTTCGGTCCCTCTTCCTGGGCGACCGACTCCCCTCTCCCTTGCTTGCCAGTCCAGCTGCCTGCGGCTTTCTGTTTCACAGGAGATGCATTGGGGAACTTCCTAGGTCGTCCTTGCGCCTTTTTTCTCCCATGCTACTTAAAGTAGAAATTACGAGGAGGAGGGCAGCTCCTTATGCAATTTCAGATCTGCTGATGCTCCCTGTTCTTGTTTTTGTACTGAATTCAGGTTATTCGGGGCTTTTATTGTTTTGTTTTGTTTTTAGTTTGGCTGATTTTTGGTTGGGGGGGTGTAGTAACAAGAAATGACTCAACTGAACCAGAATAGCTGTTGAAAACCACATCTATAGGAAGGCAAAACGATCATGTGAAATTTTGATTTTACAATGAAAGTTGGCTTGGATGATGTCATACTTAAGAATTTATGACTTCTTTTTGCACTGCCAGTCAAACTCTCAGGGTGAATAGGGGAAATGCATGTCTATATGGCAAGCGAGGATCATCTCGGCGGTGCTGGCTGTATCCTGAACCGAACTATTTAAAATGCACATCTTTCTGGGTCGTGGCTAATGGATTGCCTACCTTGAGACATGCTTGGTTTTACCACTAGCTGATTCCTCGTGGGCAAACTAAACAAAGGAGTTTCTGTGTGACACTTTTTTGTATCATTCCCTCATGGTGGGTTCCTGGGTAATTTATTTATTTTATTAATATTTGGTGGTAACCATATTGAAATTACAGCCAGCTTCCCATGCAAGATGGAAAAGACACACATGGCTAAAATTGCATCAATAAAATACACGGTGCTTGTTTTTCCTTTCACTCTTTTCCATGAAGCATTGCATATGTGTGTATGTGCATGCAGTATTTCAGGAATTGGCCACAACGGGTTAATTTGCGAAGCATTAAACTCCACTAAGCGACTCGTGATTTGTTTATAGACAGAGACATGGAGTGGTGAGACTGGGAGGGGATGTTGGGAAGTGATGATTTTAGGAGAAACATTTACTGGACTAAATGTATCTGGTGCTGCAGATAAACCCACTCAAGGATTGTAGCCTGTAAACTCGTCTTCCTCAGCAGTGCTAGTCGGTGGTCAAAGTGAAGGAGATAAGCATCTGAGCCAAGTGTCAGTGGGACCTGGGTTCAAAATGGCGTGTAAAGGAGTAGAAGTGGGCCAGGTAGGCAGGAGAGCCTGTTCTTGGGGTGGGAGAGCTGTCTAGACATCAGCTAGGCAGTGCAGGAGCAGGCAGGTTTCTCTCCTATTTTCAGGGACCCAGGGACAAAAGCACCCCCCCCCCCCCGTCCCCAGTTTGGGAGATGACTGACAAAAGACTGGATACTGTGTATTTACTTGAAATTAAAATTTTGGTCATTTCCTACTGGGTTATTTTTCTAGAACCTCACTGGGTCATCCGTGTTTTTTAAGGCAGCCATGTCCAAGAGTGAACTGATTCACGGCAGTGTGCTTACCTGTGGGCTGAAGCTCAGGCAGATCTCTTCCTAGGGCTCCTTCTACCTTGATCTTGTGACTGTCCCCTCTACTGCAACCCAATCCTGGCTTGGCCATCCTCCACCGAACCCAGGGGTCTAATATCTCCTCTGTTTGGCCTCTTATCTAACTGAAGCCCAGAGAGTAGACTTCTACAGGTGGAAATGCCTTCGTGGTGCAAACTACAAAAGGCACAGCGGATGGTCTGGGATAGGTCAGTAGAGTTGCCACAGGTCTGTGTGCGGGGGGCAGCATGTGATGGTCCACGTAGAGAAAAGATTTTCAGATTGTTAAGGTTTACGTACGATCGAGGCTTTTTTTCCCTGTTGTTTGTTGTGTGTTCTGCACACGTAAAATGTGTATAAACCCCACGTATGGAAATAAAACGTATGGCATTTCTGCTGATTCTTGTTCAACTGAGTGAGAGTACTTGCAGAAAAATACAAAGCTGATAATTACAGCCGTGTGTTCACTATGGTATGATGTAGACACAAATGATCTTTCAAGTAATGATCATTGAAAAAATGTTTTCTTTTTATTTTTTAGATTGTTTCTCTTTATTCAGAAGCATAAAGTTGTTTGCTGATTGCCAGAAGATGTTTCTTTGGCTCTTTCTGATTTTGTCAGCCCTGATCTCTTCGACAAATGCAGATTCTGACATATCGGTGGAAATTTGCAATGTGTGCTCCTGCGTGTCAGTCGAGAACGTGCTCTATGTCAACTGTGAGAAGGTTTCAGTCTACAGACCAAATCAGCTGAAACCACCCTGGTCTAATTTTTATCACCTCAACTTCCAAAACAATTTTTTAAACATCCTCTATCCGAATACATTCTTGAATTTTTCACACGCAGTGTCCCTGCAGCTGGGAAATAATAAACTGCAGAACATTGAGGGAGGAGCCTTTCTTGGGCTCAGTGCGTTAAAGCAGTTGCACTTGAACAACAATGAATTAAAGATTCTCCGAGCTGACACTTTCCTTGGCATAGAGAACTTGGAGTATCTCCAGGCTGACTACAATTTAATCAAGTATATTGAACGAGGAGCCTTCAATAAACTCCACAAACTGAAAGTTCTCATTCTTAATGACAATCTGATTTCATTCCTTCCTGATAATATTTTCCGATTCGCGTCTTTGACCCACCTGGATATACGAGGGAACAGGATCCAGAAGCTCCCCTATATCGGGGTTCTGGAACACATAGGCCGCGTTGTCGAACTGCAATTAGAAGACAATCCTTGGAACTGCAGCTGTGATTTGTTGCCTTTAAAAGCCTGGCTGGAGAACATGCCATATAACATTTACATAGGAGAAGCTATCTGCGAAACGCCCAGTGACTTATATGGGAGGCTTTTAAAAGAAACCAACAAACAGGAATTATGCCCCATGGGCACGGGCAGTGATTTCGATGTACGAATCCTGCCTCCGTCTCAGCTGGAGAATGGCTTCACCACTCCCAATGGCCACACTACCCAAACGTCCTTACACAGATTAGTGACCAAACCGCCGAAGACGACAAACCCTTCCAAGATCTCTGGAATCGTGGCAGGCAAATCCCTCTCCAACCGCAATCTCAGTCAGATCGTGTCTTACCAAACGAGGGTGCCTCCTCTTACGCCTTGCCCAGCACCTTGCTTTTGCAAAACACATCCTTCGGACTTGGGACTGAGCGTCAACTGCCAGGAGAAAAATATACAGTCCATGTCTGAACTGGTCCCGAAACCTTTAAATGCCAAGAAGTTGCACGTCAACGGCAATAGCATCAGAGACGTGGACGTCTCGGACTTCGCCGAGTTTGAAGGACTGGATTTGCTCCATTTAGGCAGCAATCAGATTACGGTGATCAAGGGCGACGTATTCCACAATCTCACTAATTTACGCAGGCTGTATCTCAACGGCAATCAGATTGAGAGACTCTACCCCGAAATATTTTCGGGCCTTCGTAACCTGCAGTATCTGTATTTGGAATACAATCTGATTAAGGAGATCTTAGCAGGCACCTTCGACTCCATGCCCAATTTGCAATTGCTGTATTTAAACAACAATCTCTTAAAGAGCCTGCCCGTTTACATTTTTTCTGGAGCGCCCCTGGCTAGACTGAACCTGCGGAACAACAAGTTCATGTACTTGCCCGTCAGCGGGGTCCTCGATCAGCTGCAGTCTCTGACGCAGATTGACTTGGAGGGCAACCCTTGGGACTGCACCTGTGACTTGGTGGCACTAAAGCTGTGGCTGGAGAAGCTGAATGACGGCATCGTGGTGAAGGAACTGAAGTGTGAGACACCCGTCCAGTTTGCCAACATCGAACTGAAGTCCCTCAAAAATGAAATCTTATGTCCCAAACTCTTAAACAAGCTATCCGCGCCATTCACGAGCCCCGCACCTGCCATTACGTTCACCACCCCACTGGGTCCCATTCGAAGTCCTCCCGGTGGCCCAGTGCCTCTGTCTATTTTAATCTTAAGCATCTTGGTGGTCCTCATTTTAACAGTGTTTGTTGCTTTTTGCCTTCTTGTTTTTGTGCTGCGACGAAACAGGAAGCCCACCGTGAAGCACGAAGGCCTGGGGAACCCGGAGTGTGGCTCCATGCAGCTGCAGCTCAGGAAACACGACCACAAGACCAACAAAAAAGACGGACTGAGCACAGAAGCTTTCATTCCACAAACCATAGAACAGATGAGCAAGAGCCACACCTGTGGTTTGAAAGAGTCCGAAACCGGGTTCATGTTCTCGGACCCGCCGGGACAGAAAGTCACCATGAGGAACGTGGCCGACAAGGAGAAAGATTTGTTACATGCAGACAGTAGGAAGAGACTGAGCACCATCGACGAGCTGGATGAATTATTCCCGAGCAGGGATTCCAATGTGTTTATCCAGAATTTTCTTGAAAGCAAAAAGGAGTACAACAGCATAGGTGTCAGCGGCTTCGAGATCCGCTATCCGGAAAAACAACAAGACAAAAAAAACAAGAAGTCGCTGATAGGCGGCAACCACAGTAAAATTGTCGTGGAACAAAGGAAGACCAGCGAGTATTTTGAACTGAAGGCAAAACTCCAGAGTTCCCCCGACTACCTACAGGTCCTTGAGGAGCAGACAGCTTTGAACAAGATCTAGGTCATGCAGTCTTACTTCATACAGAGGACATTTATTTAATGATGAAAGTGCCTTTTGTTGACTCCTGACTTCCAAATACTATATTATCAATAGGCATAGAGGCAGGTGTTTCCAAGGGTGTCTCATTAACCGTAGCTGCAAAAGATGTGTCCGGTAGAAGAGAATTTCCTTAATAGATTTTACTACATAAAACCTATACTGTGGAGTCCTGTGGGGATACTGCAAACTCTATTGCCAAAGGGATGCTTTATATACATAAAACACTGAATTTAACCTCAAGAGGCAAATCTGTTTTGTACCCCAATGCAAAACCTTCGTCTCTTTGTGCTTTGTAAAGCAGACTCAAGAAAACTGGTACCAGTGTTTGTACCTCAGCTGGGTCTTTCATTTTGCACGTAGATTAAGTTGGTGGAACTGGAATAATCCTTTCGATTCGTGGCATTGTAACAATTCTGCGTAAAGATTATCTGAAAAGTAAAAACACAAAAAAACCAAAAAAACAAAAAAACAACAAAAAAAGACAAAAACAAAACAAAACAAAACAAACAAAAAAAAAAAAGCATGCAAAGAGAGAACATTCGATAGTATTTGTAAAATTGGTAAACTTTATGGCCTGCATCTTGAAACCGCTGGATTTATAATGTTAAATTGTGCAAATATTTGTTTAAAATATACCGTGCATTACATAACTATAAAATAAATTTGAACACTTTAAGCATTACCTGTCTATACATGAAACCTAAAAGAAAAAAATCAACGTGAGTTACGTAGCGTTTGTGGTGATCTGAAGAAATACATGATGTTTATCAGAATTAAACAAGGCTCAAATTAAACTAACATTAGAGTTTGTTCTCAGTTCTGTGAAATACCCACAATCCTTAAAGTGCTTACCGTGTGAGCGCACCCAAAGCTATTTTTGTAACATAATTCATATTTATGAAGTACTTTGTATACTAAATAGGAAAATATGTACTCCTTAATATGTATTTAATATGCCTGACTTGTTTTCCTGATCACAGGGAATTTATCAGTTAAGTATCAATCTAGACAGAAAAAAATATACCAAACTGAAACCGAAGCTTATGTGTACAGAAATATTCTGGACATTGTGATCAGGTATCATTTAGAAACGAAACAAAAAACACAAAAACACAAAAAGACAAAAAAATAAAAATAAAAACCAGTTCTGTGCTATTCTTGAGAATTCAGCATATTATCTGCAGATTTGTTACCAACCGTGCATTTTAAAGTAGGTTCCTTAGTTTTATAGTATCGTGTCTGGGGCAGTTGTTAGTTGCCATCAGTTGTCTTGCTTTTCAGGATTCTACGAGCTTACATCAAATAGTTTTCACTACAAATATTGACAGAATTAACGAGTAAGGTTAATAGCGATATCCTGTCCGCATCAGTATCCTGTCCTGTCATCGTTCGACTACGATCAGATAATCCAGTAGAGCCGTGAACATCACGGTAGTGTCGGCTATCAGAGCCACACTGGAAAATGCTTTCTTTGGTCTCCGATGGGTTCACAGTCTGCAACTACAAACGATATGCCACTGTGTTTGCTTGTGCAAACTTGTGTTAACTTGCTTGTTAACTTCGAAGTCAAAATTGGTCAAAGGAACGGAGGAGGACTTGGTAATGGGAGACATCTGAACATTTGTAGGAGCTCCCAATTAGCAAAGTGACATCCCGAAATGCATTACCTTCTTGGCCTGCCTGCATATGTATAATTACTGTGTTAATCAGTAAGATGACCAAGAAGGTAAACATAGACATTCTTCTTCGCGAACTTCAAGTGGCAGATGTTTTGGTGCAGCTTCCAAAATGATACTGTGGTTAAAGTTGTAACAGTAGTCCCTTTATTAAGTACTAATTTCAGGGCTTTATATGTTTGTTCCGAGATAAAACAAACAACTTGGCATTCTTAGACGGTGTGTGTGCGCGTGCGCGTGTGTGTGTATTTGAGTGTATGTGCGTACATATAGATAATTTGGAGATTTTTTTTTTTAAATAGCAAAAAAATCGTCTCCATATGTATGTGTTGGTGCTCTTAAAACTTTAATGTGTAATTTTAATTTTCATGACGATGTCTGTGAAAACTTTATATGAATATTAAAAAAAATACAAACAAATACTTACTTTCTGATCTTGAAAGAAAAGACACGAAGATGTGTGCCCAACAGCGTGTTTTCATCTAGTTTCGTAAGGACTTTGAATATGCCATTACCATGCTTGCAGGCATCCATGGATTAAAGGGCTCCTAATGCATACTGACAGGATAAAGATGCAAAAGCTTCAAAGAAAGTGTTTTAGTTTATCCTGTCAATAAAGTATGGATTGAGGAATCTTAAGTAGACACTTACAGGAGGAACCGGAAGCTCAATCCATGATCTGGGGATAATAGGTCATTGGGACGATGCCTTTTGTTCAGTGTGGCGAGGCTTTGAAGATGTTTCAAGGTTTCTGCCATTGTCAATGGCGAGAGGACCTGCCGCCATCTTAAAGCTTGCTGTAGCATATTGGCTATCTCAAACTCTTCCGCTGAGAGGTATAAATGTTCCACTTTCTTTCAAGAGTAATTTAAATGTGTGTGATTATTTGGAGGTTTTAATTGTAAGTGAATGACAGTAACAAATCCTTGGTTAAGGCTGATCTATTTTCCTTAACTGAAGTCATTGTGCCTACATTATACAGTGTATACTATTTTGCACCTGCCTCTCATTAGTTCTGCTTGTACATTTTATGATAATGTAGTTAGGCATAAGTTTTGAGTTGAGTACAAGAGCAGTTAAAATACCGTATCTACATTTTGTTGGCTTCAACTATAACCTTGATGTTAGTTTAACCCCTTGAGGAGCGATATATACGTCAGTACAGCATCTTTAGTAGAATTTGCTTCTGATCTAGAAAATCCAAGAAGTGCTCACTTCTAATGTGGTCTGACACATCATGGGCTTCTTGGCATCGTATCATGTGCTCTGACTCTGTTAGAACGGTTGCAGAGAAGATTAGATCCTGTGAAATTAGTGGAGGGGTTGAGATAATATATTATGTCTGTGTAATATAAATCAAGTTTTAAATTATTTTTTTATGAAATCAATAAAGATGATTCAATTCTTGAAAAGTAAATCTTTGTGTAATTTTATGAGAAAGCAGCTATTAAAATACAGTGATTCAAGTCTATAAGGCGATTTATATTCTATATTTAGTTTTCCATTCTGAATAAATATATTAATTAGAAGATCATTTAAGACCGGCTTTCTTTTGTTGCTTTTTAAAAATATTTCATTTCTTTAAGCCATAAGGATGCATAAATTACACAGGGCATGGCCTCATGAGTAACGTCAGTGGGTACTGCAGAAATAACAGAACACATCTAGAAATGTATGGCAGTAATATTAATCTATGATATCTTTTGCATGATTTGTACTTTGACATTGTATGAAATGAGCACAGTGAGTTTTTGTTTTTTTTTTTTTTTGTTATTGTTGTCGCATCCAAAGAGCTGGGGAGAAACTATATCAAGAATGTATTTATAATCACTATTTTGAAATAAAGTAAAGAAAACACATTGTATTGTTTTTACCCTGATTTGGTTATTAGTATTTTAGGTTAGTTTATAAGATCAAAATCAAGCAGTTCTATAAAAGCTAATGTAAATCACAGAAAGAAACTGTTTTAATGACTTTTGCTTGCTTTTAATAGCATCAAGGTATTAGACAGAATTTATTAAATGCCATTTTTATGGAAGCATTAATAAAATTGTTTGCTAGAATGGTATTTCTGAAGCCACAGTTTGTGAAATATATTTATCTTTCCGTTATCTTTCAGAGGAAATAAAGTAGTAACCAAATTGGTCTTTTCACCTAGATTTGAGGGTAAGATACAGAGCTTTAGAAAACTGTTTGTATTAAACTTAATTGATAAATCTATGTTAAGAGATGCTTTCCCCCCCCAAACATCTTTGCAATCTGTATTCCTTTCCCCTGACAGCCCATTCCCATGAATCAGTTGGAATCTGACATAACTGCAGATAAGCAGATATTAATATTCAGTCTTAACTATTAAAATATGTTTAGAAAAACTTTAGAACCTCTATAATCCACGGCCAGCCTGGCAGGTTACAAGTTAGTTGCCCATTTATGGGGTGGACTGTGATTTTTATTTGGTTCTTTCAAAGATGATCAAAATCACCAATCCATCACTTTACCAGAGGTTTATGGTCGAGAAAAAATGAACCGAGTGCATTATGGTTAATTTGAGGCCAATCATGTCCAGCAAAGATTATAAACAGACCAATAAAGTGAACTGGAGGCACGTTTCCTTAGGGGAAGAGACGCAAAGAGAGAGGGAAACAGAATATAAACTAAGAGTATTGTGGCCTTAAGCCTATACCTAGCTATGCTGAAGAAGTCAACAGCATGGATAGCACATACAAGTGCTTTTGGGCGAAATGTTTTCTGTGTCACAGGCTATACATCCCGTGATTGTGTGACTTTTTAGTTCTTTGTGAGTTACTGAGCATAACTGGGTCCCAGTTTGGGTCCCAGCCACTCAGTTATGTGGACAAGCGGTATCAGATGAAGGTTTGGCTTCATTTCCAGTGCTCATTCAATTAGTCACTATGGTCAGATGGGCTGAACTAAAATATCCTGTTTGTGGCTTCACTTACCGGGAATAACTGGCAACAAATCTCAAATTCACCCGATAATTGCTAACCCGCGATTTTGGATATGCTGAGGCTCTGTCCTTTGTTAAATTAAAAGCAAACGGGAGGTTAAGTGAGTTTTAAAACCTCATTTTTGGACAAAACTGCCCTTAATCTAATTTTGAATTTTGTTTTGTCTTAGTTTCCACTGGTTGTTAAGATTGCACTTTAGAAGGGGAATCAAGGAAGGCAAACTGTGCTGTCTCCCTTATTTATATGAAAGAGCCAAATACTGGCTATCGAGAACAAAAAGATTCAGGTTTTTCATTAAATCGTAATAATTATCAGATCCACTGACTGTAGCGCCAAGATCCAGGGAAGAATTTCACATTAGCTATAGAAAGGAAATAGTCGTCGTCCAAAGTTTCTGAACAACGCATTTCTCTTGGTTGGCAAATACCGGATCGTGTCCTAGGCCGCTGGTTAACAACCCGAGGAAGCCATGTTGTGCAGTGGCTACTGCTTGTGGAAGCCTTTGAAAATCCTAGTAAGCTCAATTCTCCCGACTAAGAATTGCAATGTATATTTCCATTATTGTTTCATGTAAACCGAACCGTTGTGGTAAAATTCTGGAGTTGCTATTCAGTTATTTTAATGCTGTTTTCACTAATAAAAGTCTTTTCTTAATAGGTCATATTTGTAGCCATTTAGTGTGTTTATTAGTGCGAAATTGGCAAAGCTCAACATCAAGAAGAAATGCAAATGATTTGGTTTTTAGCCGATGCCGTTGTTGTGTTAGTTTATACAATAGGCCAGGTCGACAAGAAAAACAAAGCAAAACAAAACAATAGGCCGGGTCTAAGTCCCTCCCTCACCACCCCCACCCCCCACAACACACACAGGAATCACACACAGGAATACACACAAATAGTGAATTATGCCCTAAGGGAATTACTTAGTTGATATAAACAAATAAAAGGTCTCTGCCTTGACTCCCTAGATGCACCAAATCCAAGTAGGTACTGCAGCCCAAACGATAAGTGTCTTGCTCTTCTCTTCACTTTATTTATTTATTTATTTATTTATTTTTCTTCTTCTCACTTTAAACGGAAACTTGGGATTTCAGTAGTATCCAGTGTCTTGAGATTTGGTTTTGATTTTCCTTGTTAACTTTATCCTCATTATCATCCTTTAATCTGTTAAGTATGTAATTCCCAGGTAGCCAACCAAGGTACATATCGATGCTGCCGTTAATATGTTTACCCACAAATATTATTCAGAGAACTGTGTAGAGACATCTAGATCCAAAATAACCCCGGGGTAAGGATTTGATTAGAAACATGGGAGTTAAAAAAAAAAAAAAAAAAAAAAAAACAAGTCCGATGCAAATTATTGACCAAAGAGGCCTGTGCCTGGGTTAAGATCCGGGAGCATAAGGCCAAAGGAGTATTCAGAGAAAAAAACGAGACGATGTCTGCTTATCAGAACTCAGAATCCGAGCACTGAACAAGAACCACGGCAATATATATGAAATCTGAGACTTCTTTCTCCTTATTCTCTGTCTCCGCTTTATTTCTGGTAAATATATGTGAAATCCAGGATGTATCAACACAACGCTAGGAATTCATGTTTTCAAGGAATTCACTGGCCAGCCAGTGAACAACTGCTTTACCTTCTCCACCCCCATGGAATAGTTTGCTGGGATAACTCACATCACGGGGTAACCGGTATCAGGGCCTCCTGGTAGAGCTCTAGCTGTAGAAAACAAAAAGCAGTATCTGTGTTTAATAAGAACAAGAAAGGAAACACGCGTGGTACATAGAATGAATTTTGATAGGGAGCAAAATAAATCGATACAGACATTTGGGTTCCTAAAGCTGCTAAGCCGTTTGGTTTGTTTTCAGCAATTGGATTTCAATACAAATTACCAAGTGCATATTTCAAAAGCCATTTCCTGCAAGAACCCCCCGGGAAGCCATGTCTCTGCCATGGGTCTCCTTGTTCCGTAGCAGGATGTATCACATTTGCCAACTCCTCCCTGCTGGAAATTCTTCTCTTCTGCTGCTATGAACAGCCAGCATCATCTATGGCACAGGCTAGCTCAGGGAAATGTTTTTCTCACTGCTGTTTGGTCGTTAGTGGCAATACACAGAATAATCTAGGATCCTATGTCCAAGCATATATTTGCCATTGTAGGATTACCACACCCAGGGAGCTTTTCAATTGAATATATTTGCCACGTTGCTCTCTTTTGTTTTTCTTTACGAGTCGTCTCCCAGCCCACAACAGCTACTAGTTTCATGCCTAGCTCCCCTTCAGAGTGGAATATCATTCCATCCTGGAAACTCACAGTTATTTATAGAAAGAATCATCACACTTCTATCTGCTCATTTCCTTCTATAACTTCCAGAAATATAGAAAATTTAGTACAGTAAGTGATGGATTTAAAAGGAAGTCCTGCTGACACAAAAATAATTATAAGGAGATGAGAGTGAATTATCTGGGGCGGGGGGAGCCAACTTTAGGAAGATATGTCTTGCGTTTTGGATCGCCTTTGCATTGGAATCGGAGACCCGTGTTTTAACTCCCGAGCTGGACTCAAAGAAATCAGCTTGCACTCTGGGGTCCCCGCAATAACTAAAGAAGTTCATTATTGCTGACATGTGGGCAGGTTTGCCATGTGTTGCCATAAACATGGCTGGTTTTTTTTTTTCTCCTGCACTATTTCAGCAAATAGTCGTTTGCTCAGATTTGGCACAGCTGCTGAAACGCTGCTGTATCAATTCTCACCATGAAAATTCACAAAGCATTTTTTTTTCTATATGTAACTAAGCAGTTACACAGAGATGTGTATTGGAAACTGGATAAAACCATCAGGATTAAGAAGAGAAGTAGTCTGTCCTCAGGAAAAGAGGGTTTGTGAGAGAACCAAAATGCAGGCATTTTATTAAAATGACATCAAGGTAGATTACCTTGCTTTGAACCTGTCGGCTTTTTGTAGGTTTCAGTATGTGCATTATAAGGGAAGTGGGACTCAGTGCCTAAACAACCTTTCCGTTCTCTGCACAATCATCTTGGTCGCTTAGATGGGGTTGCAGTGTAGAATGTGTGAGCACTCACTTGGTTATTTGATCTCAAATGCGTATCTTGATTTCAGCTGCTCATTTGAATATAAACATACTAGAGAAGGCCAGTTTCTACCGCAGTGTTCTTGCTGTGGAATGAACTGGTCTTTATTTGTCTTAGAGGTTATTAGAATGGGGTTAAAGCAAAAGCCTGTAGGTAAATAGTCATCTCCAAAGTTTAAGAACCATCACAGGAAGACTGGTGTATACCTACTCCTCGAATTTGCAAATCAGATCATTTCATCCCGATTCCTTTTCTTTTGGAAGAGCAACTAGGGCTGGAGAGGGCAGGTGACTTGTCCAAGGTCAAGTAACATACGAAGACCAGTCTGGTCTACAGCCTGATTCTCCTGACTCACAGGATCATGCTATTTCCATTATGCTGTTCTATTTGGAAGTTCCAAAGAGGAGAATGAGGATCTGTGGGTGAGGTTCAGGGAGACGTTCCAACGTAGCATAAGGATATTTTCCATAAGGTTTTACAGCAGCCCATAACTGGAATGAGCTAGATTTCAAAATACAGAGTTCTTTATCCGTACAAGCGTCCAAAGTGAGAATGGTTTTGACAAGGAGGATGGATGTTATTCAAGAAAATGTATTTGAACGCAAGCTTGGACTAGATGATCTTGGAGGAAGATACTTCTTCTCCGGTTTATATGCTAAAAGTCATTTGTCAAGCGAGTCAAAACCATCAAGTATGTATTTTGTCCCCAACATTCACATCCTTGACCCATCGTAGCTTAATTACAAATAGATGATATCTGCTGGATATTAGAATAACAAATCAATAACCCCAATTACTGGTTAGGGATGAAGCATCATTTTAGAAGAGACATATGTGTCCCCCTCATTTTTAGTGTTTTCATTTTGTGTCAGCATTCCAAAAAGCATAGTCCCTGCTATTTGATTTTTTTCCCAAAGGGAAAAGCAGCCTCCTTTGTACATCGCCCTGAAGACGGCACTGTAGTAACAACCTCACAGCAGCAATGATAAGATGTGCTTGTATTTATTATTTCAGTCCTCCATTTCAATTTTGAGCTTATTTCTTGAGCCTGCCAAGTGCAACACAAGGGTTACTTTTTTGTGACATCATCTTCTCTGATTAGGGTTGGGTCTTTTTACTCTTTACCCTCAATTAGATAGAATTGAAAAGTATTTGAAAGCATTTTAATTCAGGTTACAGCTCAACAGACTATATAAAGAATAGCAACTACAAATTACCTGAATTACAAAAGAAAATACTCTCAGAAATACTCATTTCAATTTCATTCCATAGAGACAAAGTTTTCTTTAAAAAGAAGAAGAGGAAGAAGAAAAAGAAGAAGAAAGAGAGGCACCTGGGTGGCTGTTGGTTAAGTGTCTGGCTCTTGATTTTGGCTCAGGTCATGATCTCATGGTTTGTGAGTTCGAGCCCCGCATCGGGCTCCACGCTGACCGTGCAGAGCCTGCTTGGGATTCTCTCTCTCTCTTTCTCTGCCCCTCCCCTGATTGCTTGCTCTCTCTCAAAAATAAAGAAGTAAACATTTAAGAAAGAAAGTAAGAAGAAAGAAAGAAAGCTCCAAACCTCAAGGGTTTTGGTTGTTTATTGGGTGCTGTTAGTTTTTAGAGATTTCAAATACATCCAAGATCACTCTGAAATGCAACTCAGATTTGGTACCATAAGCCAGGGCCCCCTTAAAAGTGGCACGGTGCATTTGCTGATCCCTTTAATCACAAAGAGTATTCTTTCAGGTACTGCTTAGCAATCCGTTCAAAATTAGCAGTTTTACACTTTGGAATCCTACTTCACTTCTAAAAATTCTTTTTTAATAAATTTTTTTTTCAACGTTTTTTATTTTTTTTATTTTTGGGACAGAGAGAGACAGAGCATGAACGGGGGAGGGGCAGAGAGAGAGGGAGACACAGAATCGGAAACAGGCTCCAGGCTCCGAGCCATCAGCCCAGAGCCTGACACGGGGCTCGAACTCACGGACCGCGAGATCGTGACCTGGCTGAAGTCGGACACTTAACCGACTGCGCCACCCAGGCGCCCCTAAAAATTCTTTTTAATGTTTATTTTATTTTTGACAGAGAGAGACGGAGCATGAGCAGGGGAGGGGCAGAGAGAGAGGGAGACACAGAATCCGAAGGAGGTTCCAGGCTCTGCACAGAGCCCGATGTGGGGCTCGAACTCACGAGACCACGACCTGATCCCAAGTCGGATGCTCAACCGACTGAGCCACCCAGGGGCCCCAAGAATCCTACTTCACTTCTAAATGGCCACATTATTAAATGTATAAACCACCTCTGCCTGATTAATGTTTAAGTAGAGAAGAATAGAAGAGAATAAAAATATTTAGTTTGATTTGTTGCTGGCACGTTACGATGGCTATTAGAGCAAAGCCCGTTGACCTTCTCTGGCCTCCCCCTCTCTGTTCCCCCCATGCCCATCGATGCCCCCACTTTACCCTGTGCAGCCCCATGGCTCCTTATCCAAACATGCTCTTTCCTGCCGGTGGCCAAGTGCTCCAAGAGGAACCGCCCCACCCCTAGTAAAATTCCGATGCTGTTTAATGCTTTTCTTTCCAGCTGATTCACATTCACATACCAAATCCACATTGCAGCTAATTCACACGTATATTAGTATGTTAATACTCCTGTAAGAGAAGATACTGAGGAGCAGAGGAGGAGACCATGTTACTGGAACAAACGGTGGCATTTCAGGCCTGTAACTAACAATGGACTGAGACCTCCCTTTGTATCAGTCAGACGCGCAGCTCAGATCGATGGAACTGGCAGACTGGTTTAAACCTACTCTCCTAAAGACCCATGGATGTCCCGCAAGCGGCTTTCATTCATTCAAGCTTATTCATACCGAAGTGGGGAGGAGAGGGAATCAGTTAAGGCCGTCCTGTGGAAAGGATATTAAAAGTAAAGACCTAAAGAGCGAGTTCAAATGAGTCACTGAAGATTGGGGTCGGGGCAGAGCATTTACAATGGAGGGAGCGGGCTAACCCGGTGGCTCAGTCGTTTAATTGCTGACTTTGTGGCTCAGGTCATGATTTCGCAGCTTGTGGGTTTGAGCCCCACATCGGGCTCACTGCTGTCGGCCTGTGAGTGCAGACCCCGCTGTTAGATCCTCTGTGCCCCCCTCTCTGCCTCTCCCCTGCTTACGCTCTCCCAAAGACAAATATTTAAAACTGAGCGAGCAACGCAGGCTCAGACCCTAAATGTGGGAATTAGCTCATTATATGGTGCCGGTGAGGTAGGCAGAGGCCAGACCAGGGCTGGGCAGACTCATCGCGCAGAGGGCCGGAGAGCGGATACGTGAGGCTTCGAGGGCCACACGTGGTCTTTGCTCTAGGTGGTCCACCCTGCCGCTGTCGCGTGGAGGCGGCTGTAGCCAATAAGGATTCTCACAGGGGATTTGGAAGGTAAGTGGAGGTTCATAAAGCATCGAGGTCAGTGGGTTGTGGGCTGGATTCTGAATGTAGACTCTGCGGGCCTCACCAATACGCTGGATATGTGAGTCAAGGGTGACAGGGGAGGCAAGGGGGATTCCCAGAGTCCTCTGCCACGAGCACCTGGGGCGAGGAAGATGCCATTCACTGCGATGCGGCACTCTGGGGGACGCCGAAATGGCTGCACCCTTCCGGTCGCCAGGTAGGTGGGTCCCTCGGGCCCACAGGGGCTCTGAGGAGAAGCTTAAGCCAGAGACAGCCTTGAGCATTGCTGTCATTGACACCGAAGGTCACAGAAGGGGGTCAGAGAATGAAAGAACAAGCCCTCCCCCGACCAAAAATAGTAATCATAAAGGAAAGCCAAAACAAGGCCCAGCAACGATTGTAGCTGTGTCAAGCTCCAGCTTTCGGTATGACCCGTGCATCAACTGGGTCCAAATCGCCTGAGGTTCTTGTAAAAATTCAGACTCTCAGACCCCTTCTGAAGCAGAATATCTGTGGGCAGGGCCCGCGAACGTGCATTTTCCGCTTTCCGGGCTATTCTTGTTCATATTAAATGGTGAGACCCTCTCCTGTTGTGGCAACTTGGAAGAGAAAGCACCTGCAAGACAAAAAGAGAAATTGGAACCAGACAGCTAGAGGGAAAACCAGGAGGCTGTGGGGCCCCGGGAGCGCAGAGAAGAGTGTTTCAAGAAGGATGGGGTGACCGGCCGCGTCCGGTGTTGCCGAGAGACATCAGCGCTATCTCACCAGGCTTTGCTGGTACCAGTCCCACTTGGATCGCATCCGAGGCAGATGTCGGAACAGCTGTGGGACCCCATGCCCCGACAGAACACAGAATCCACAGATGGAGATAGTCTGAGAAATGAGACGAGAACGAGGGCCAGGACGCTGGGCAAAGTGGTGGCAAAAGGTCAGTGCAAGGAAGACTTCGGGGTTCCGGGGGGGAAGGTATGCGAAGAGCAAGGCCAGCAGCAAGGTCATATCCGGGGCAGGAGGGGTGGGCTGTCACAGAAGGTCCCCAAACGCCGGCCATTTTTGAGAGGCCTTATGCCCAGTGGTGCTGCCCCCCCAGGGATGAGGACCCAGTGTGGGGGTCTTGGCGCTTCAGCTGTTTGCTGTGGGCTTTGAATTGGAGCGGATTCCGCCAGGAAAACTCTACTCCCGCCAGGGCAACATTGCCTCGGTAGAGTGTATTCTTTTTTTTTTTCTTTTTTTTTTTTTTAATTTTTTTTTTTTCAACGTTTTTAATTTATTTTTGGGACAGAGAGAGACAGAGCATGAATGGGGGAGGGGCAGAGAGAGAGGGAGACACAGAATCGGAAACAGGCTCCAGGCTCCGAGCCATCAGCCCAGAGCCCGACGCGGGGCTCGAACTCACGGACCGCGAGATCGTGACCTGGCTGAAGTCGGACGCTTAACCGACTGCGCCACCCAGGCACCCCTAGAGTGTATTCTTTAAATTCAAGCAGGAGCGCCTGGGTGGCTCAGTGGGTTAAGCGTCCGACTTCGGCTCAGGTCGTGATCTCGAGGTCCAGGTGTTCGAGCCCCGTGTCGGGCTCTGTGCTGACGTGACAGCTCGGAGCCTGGAGCCTGCTCCGGACCCCGCCACGCTTGCCAGTAAGTTCTCCAATAGGTGGACGCGAGGGTGAATAAACACTGCGTGCCAGGTGCTGAGGTACACGCTTGGAAAGTGAACGGACAACGAGACCTCGTCCTTCCTTCAAAGATCTTGCCGCTCAGATGGTTCATGGCAGCAACGTTTCCCTTAATGCAGAAGTTTGGCACTGTTGGGGCGAAAGTCTCACCTCGTGGTTATGCCGCAGAGTGAGACTAAACCATGCACTGGCGTGCATTCCTGGCTGTTGATCTCCAATCTGAATTAGAAAGGACGGAAGTCAAGGTGTTTTCTCAATTAGGTGCAAGAGTTCGCATTTCCTTGTAGCTCAGCAGAGCCCTTGAGGGAGTTTGGGGTTATTGTTTTTGAAACCTTGAAAGCTGGGCAGGCCTTGGCGTCTCTTCTGTTGGCGATCGCACCCTCCTAAGGCTCAGATGCAGCTTTTGTGGCTGAGACCCGTGCTGTTCTCATTCTTTCCAGGCGTCTCAAGGATGAAAGAACTGGGTACTGCAGGTTTGTAAGAACAGCTGTCAACCATTCCATTCCAGGCGAAGTCTCTGCACCCTCCTAGCAATTTCTACATGAGGTCTTTATGGATTCCAGTTCGCCCCAGCCGCAGGTTTCAGGCGCCAGGGACGGTGTCATTTCATTTCCTTCTTTGCCTCCCTTGCCCAGTTTTCTTCTTTCTCTATAAGGAACAGTCCGTTTCCGTGTCGCTTTGTGTGCATGTCTGCTCTGCCATCTGAGGAAGGAGGCTCTTGGCGAACTGTCACCTTTCCGTGAACAGAGCTCATGCTTGGAGCGTGGCTCTGTTGCTCATCTTGGAAATAAAGCGACAGGCTGGGTGGTCCAGTCGGTTGCACTTGGGTCTCAGTGATTACAACCCTGTGGATGAAATAGCGACAGAGTGAAGAGAAGGAGCGTACTCTCTCTGACTTAAAACTGGGTTTCTATTTCAGCCTCCACTGGTATCAAAATAAAAACGGGCAAAAAAAAAGCCACTCTTACTAAGGAAAATTCACTGTCTACCCCATCCTTCTTGCCATGGTGCTTCTACTCATAGAGGTAGAGTTGATTGTGCCCCACGGGAAGTGGACTTCGGGAGGAGGAGTCTCTACAGACGATTCTCCACTCAATGAGGATGCAGCAAAGAAAGGCAGGAAGCCCAGTCTTTCTTTCTTTCTTTCTTTTTCTTTCTTTCTTTCTTTCTTTCTTTCTTTCTCTTTCTTTCTTTCTTTCTTCTTCTTTTTTCTCTTTCTTTCTTTCTTTCTTTTTTTCTTTCTCTTTTGGAATAGAGGGAGAAGAAGTAATTGCTACACTCTTTGCCATGTGAATTTCAAAAGAATCGCTTCAATGTTGAAAGCATTCCCGCATTTGTCACGTTATGGTCAGCCGCGGTTATCCTTCCTTCTTGCTTTCTTGTGTGGCAGGACTCAAAATTATTTTATAGTCATGATGATCTCCTACATAGCAGCCCAGGATGAGGCTGAAAACTTTTGGGAGCAGGTAGAAAGAAGAAACCTAATAGCATTTGCCAGCATGAAACATCATTACCCACTTACACAGCAAAAATTGAGACATTTCACAGGGCGCTGAATTTAGTTTTTCCTCACAGGGGAAAGGTCAGAAAAGAGGAGCAAAATTAATTTGGAAAGAGACTGACTATAAATGACTTGAATTAAACAGAGTCAAAGGACTCATCATCCTAGAAAAGTTGAATAAAAATTTTAAAAGAGGACCTTTCCTGTGTTATGTTTTCATTAAAAAAATGGAACTGGATTTTTTTTTTCTACTCTCACCTTCCCCACGTCTGCCCTCACCTTCCATATGAATACACCAAAAACACACTTCAGACTTCGCTTCACGACCCTATATGTTCAGACACTGTTGCTTGTTTGTTTCAGTTTCCTGATAGGTTTCATTATGGAACACATGCAGTCTGTCTCCACCCGGAGCTGCAGTCATCCGCCCAACAGAGACAGCCCCTCATGCTGCCTAGAAGACAGGAATATAACACTTGAAAGGTCAAGTGTGGCTAACGCTTTTCTCCATCTGGGGACGTAGCTGTCCACTGTTGTGATTAAGTACATTACACTGTCCAACTCAAGGGCATCCCAGCACATCGAAGAGGCTAACACCTTCTTGGCAAATCCCCACGTCTGAGCAAAGTAAGCCACTTTATCGGCACTGGTAGGTCAAGGTGGGAAAAAGTGTCAGCAGCTCTAGAAAATCCTAGTCTATTGGGATGCTGTGCAAAGGCCACATAGCTCTGGCACCAAGGATTCTAAAAATTCAGTGACACTGCTCTGTCAGACTGTAGGTCTGTCTGTATGCCACTGCCATACTGTTTCCATCGTTGTAGCTTTGTAATATGTTTCGAAGTAAGGAAGCGTCATGCTTCCAGCTTTGTTCTCCTTTCTCAAGATTGTTTTGGCATTTGGGGTCCTTTGTGGTGCTGTATAAAATTTGAAAATTGCTTTTTCTATTTCTTTAAAAAATGCCCTTGGGATTTTGATAGAGATTGCATTAAATTCATTGATTGGTTTGGGTCGTACGGACATCTTAACGGTGTCAGTTCTTTCAATCCGTGAACACAAGGTATCTTTCCATTTGTGTCTTTTTAAGCTTTCTTTTCATCAGCGTTTTTGTAGTGTTCAGTATATAAGTCTCTTTATCTCCTTAGCTAAGTTTACTCCTGAGTGTTTTATCCTTTGGAATAAAATTGGAAATGGGATTGTTCTCCTAATTTCCTCTTCAAATAATTCGTTGTCAGTGTATACAAATGCGGATTTCTGTATGTGGATTTTGTATCCTGCAACTTTACTGGATTTGTTAATTAGTTCTAACAGTGTTTGGGTAGAGTCTTTAGGGCTTCCTGTACACGCTTCTCCTCCTTCCTTTCCTATTTGGATGCCTTTTATTTCTTTTTATTGCCTAATCGTTCTGGCGAGGACTTCCAGTACTCTGTTGAATGGAAGTGGCTGTCGTAAGAGCGGCATATTTTCGTTTTTCCTGATCTTAGCGGAGAAACTTTCAGCTTTTCACTATTGAACGTGGTATTAGCTGTGGACCTGTTGTATATGGTTTTATCATGTTGAAGTGATTTCCTTGTCTCTTTTTTTAAATGTTTGTTTATTTTTGAGAGAGAGAGAGAGAGAGAGAGAGAGAGAGAGAATGAGTGGGGGAGGGGCAGAGAGAGAGAGAGGAAGACAGAGGATCTGAAGCAGGCTCTGTGCTAAGAGCACGGAGCCCGATGCGGGGCTCCACCTCACAAACCCTGAGATCATGACCTGAGCTGAAGTCCGATGCTCAACCGACTGAGCCACCCAGGAGCCCCGAAGTGATTTCCTTCTATTCCTAGTTTATTGAGAATTTTTATCATGGAAGTTTGTTAAATGTAATCAAATGCTTTTTCTACATTTATTGAGATGATCATGTGATTTTTACCCTTCATTCTCTTAATGTGGCTTACCACATTAATTGATTTTCATATGCTGAACGATGTTTGTGTCTCTGGAATTAATCCCAGACGTATATGATGGGTGTGTAGGAACCATCCTTCTAACATGCTGTTGAATTCAGTTTGCTAGTATTACAAAGGAATTCTAAACAAAGTATTTAATTCAAAACATATACAATATTTAAAAGGTAAAAAAGATTAACAGTGAAACTGAAGTCTCTTTCTTATCTGTGACCCACAGAGTCTCTGAGGGTCAGGGATAAGAGGGATCAGAAAGCTGAAAGAAACAGATGAGGATCGTGCTTCCTACTCATCTATTAATTACCTCCTTGAACTCAGTGGGTCCCTTCCCTTCTTTGTTCCCAGTCTCCCAATCTATCCAATGAGGATATTGGTTTCTTTTATTTTTACCCTTAAAGGCTAATTGCTTTTGTAGTTATCAATGAAACGGCATTCAGGCAAAAGATAAAGACAAAACAGACAAACAAACAAGAGCAAAGAGATGCTTTTGACCCAGAGCAAGTCTTCCCCCATCTGGAGCCTCAGCACCCCCGCCCCACAGTCAATGGCTGCTAAGACTTTCTTGGATATCTTTCCAGGACCTTTTTCAGTCATTTCCAGGCATGTGTACATATGTTCTGTTATGTTTTCCTCCAGTGGACGAATACACAGGCCTCTTTGCAGGAAGAGGCAGAAAAGCATAGCACTTCATATAGTGCAGTCTTGAAAGCCAGACCACCTGGGTTTACATCAGGATTCTGTCACGCACCAGCTGTTTGAACATGGCCCTGCCACTTAACCTTCTGTGTATCTCCACTTCCTTATCTGTCATATCGGGATGATAACAGAGCTTACCTCGCACGGGTTGATGTAAAGACTAAACGAATTAATAAATAAGGAGCCAGTTCCAGTAGCTCGGTAAGTAATCATTAAATGCGAGTCAGTCTACCTCTTTATTGCTTTGCATCTAACGTATACAGAGCAGCTTGCCCATGAGCAGTCTCCCTATCCGCCGCCATTCTTTTTAGTGTCCTTACATATACATTTTTGCCCTTATATTAGTTGAACCAAAGTTTATATAACCAGTCACCTACCGATGAACCTTGAAGTAGTTTCCAGGTTTTTGCTGTTAAAAACGTTACCGCAGGGGAATTCCTTGCAAATACTGCGTTTGCACACCCAGGCAAATGTATTGTTGGGATAATGTTTGACAGGAGGAGTGGCTGGGTTTAAGTGGATATGCACTTAAAATGTTGATCTGTAATGCCTGACTTCCAACAAGTTATACCAATTTATTCTCCCATCAACATTGTATGAGAGTGTTAGTTTCCCAACAGCCACAAAAACCTTTGTGAACTATTAATTTTGTTTTATATATTTGCCATTCCAATATGTGAAAAACAGTATCGCATTACTATTTTAATTTGCATATCTTTAATTATGATTAAAGCTAAGCATCTTTTCTTATGTTTATAAGCTATTTATACTTCCTTTTATATTAACTGCTTGTTTATGTTCTTGACAATTGAGCGGTTTTTAAAGCTATCGTTTTTTTAAAATTATCTTAAATCAATCCCATTGTATGGAAGTTTCTAGAACTTTGACGCCAAATTAAAGAAAAAAAAAAAACCCAAACACCTTCTGCACTACCCATTTTACAGCGGAGGTAACCAAGTCTCAAAAAATTTAAGTTCCTAACATTATATTAGAGCTAGGTAATGACAGAGCTGGAATGTTAACACCTCCTTGTTTTTCTTTTTCTTTTTCTAATGGGAACAGCTGCACTGCTTTTTAAACAATACCACTTTCCATCTTTGCTTTGCTAATACCACACTCTGCTTCCCTGTAAGGCAGCCATATGCCTCAGTGTGTGGAATGTCCTATGGACTTGGCTTTCCTATAAACGTGTAGTGTCGATGAGTAAGTAATCCCACCACAGTCACCACGAAATATTTCCAAGAAAAGTCTTCTCACAAACCACACTGGTTCCTATAATAGCATTTTCAACACCTCCCCATATTCCCACAAAATTTATTTTGTTTCAGTGTTTCTTTATCAGGTCTTCTGGGGAGATTAATATGCTCACGTTGTATATCATTTCTTGGTATTCTGAAAATAACATATTAGGGACTAATAGGGTCAATGGAATTGTTTTTATGAAAACAAAATGTATCAGGATGATAATTTCAGACTGATATGAACCTGTACAGGTCACACAAATCTGGAGGGAAAGCACTGAGGAAAGGAGAAGATTTGTATATGGGCAGGGTGCGTCGGGGCGAGAACAAGACAGCATTTCCTTCCCTCAGTATTGAAATAAGCACTCCCTTTCCATTCTCATCTGTAAATAAAATGAATACTGCTATTTTTGGAGTACTTACTGTGTTCCCGGCACTGTGCTCAGCTTTTCACGTGCATTATCTCATTTAATTCTCACAACACTTGGTGAGATGAGTAGCATTTTGTATATGAGAAAAATTATGTTCAGGAAGACTAAATAGTACCCAAGGCCAAATAATTACTAGTTGGTAGAGCCAAGATTCAAGCCCAGGACTTCTGACAGTAAATTTCACATGCGTTTCACTGTGTTACGTTGCCTCTAGATACAAAGCATGTGGCCTGGAGTTAGGTTATCAGAGAGATAGAAGACAAGATGCTGATCCATGTGTGAACAATTAGAGATGTCAGAAATAGAATTATTAGCCTCCAATTTTAGTGAGTTCTGCCAGAACGTTGGATAGGACATTCATGCATCAGATAAACAATGCCCTAGATCACTGTTTTCAAAATTGTTCCATGGAACACTGATTCTTTAGGCTGAGGGGTGATTTTTGTAAATAGGTCCTGTGCTCAGATAGTTTTGGGGAAATATTGATTTTATTAAAGTTAAACAGGTTTATCTGCTGCAGCACTTCTCAGAGTATTTATTGTGCTAATGTGCATTTTAATACTCCAAGACACGTGATGGAGTGTTCTGTGTTTCCCAGTCTCATTTAACTTGCAGTTCTCTTTTTAACAGTCTCATGTGCCATAGAACACACTCTGGGAAATCTCGACTAATTGAATCTCAAATCTCTTCTTAACTCTGAGTATATATCACTCCATGATTCTGTTACAGGCTGTGAAGATCCAAGAGAAGGCTGCTAGGTATATGCATCCTTATCCTATGTTCTTGGCTTAATTAATATTGTTTAAGTGTCCTACTGTGTAAGTTCTTCACTGAGCTCGAGGTGATATTTTCTGTAAAACTTTTTGGAAACGTTATTGGTAGTTCAAATATTACCTAGAAGGTTGAACTGGATCACAGGGTTCCAAATCTAACTGCACATCAGACTCAACTAAGGTATTTGTTATAAATGTACATTTCTGGGCCTAATTCCCAGAAATTCTAATTCTATATTTTTGGGGGAAGGCTCTAGACACCATTTTGAACAAGTGCTCCATTTGTTCTGAAGTATACGTTTGCTCCATGGTGAACATTTGGAAGGAGCCTAAACTATAAAGAACTGCTATAGAGAAGTCGTCAAACTTGTCCATGCACCAGTTTGAAGAGTCCTTGGAAACCAGAGAAGTGGGGCTTGTGAATGTCTTTTTGTGAAAAACTCTACAAATGAATCTAATGTTGCTGGGTCCCAGATACACACTTAGGGACCACTGGTTTAAATGACTTCTCACCAGCAATGAGATCCTTTGATTTTGTGAGTGCGACATGACTTCAAAACATGTCCTTACTATATGAAGAGAAGCATGGTGTCCAGGAATGAGGCCTGTTATATCAACTTGGTACTATGCCAGTGAGACTAGAACTGGGTAGGACACTGTGCTCAGATATGACCGTCACTCTAAGAGGAAGCAGAGACAAACTGGAACAAGGTCAGAGGGGAGGGACTGCCGATCGGGATTGGATATATAACATAAGTAAGACATAAACCTTTCTCAATGGCCATGAAGACCCAAGAGAGGGCTGCTATGTATATATATCTTTACTATATGTTCGTGGTCTAAGCTGTACATGTTCTGTTGTATAACTTCCTATTTGTCACTGGGACTTGGGAGTTATTTGCTACTGTAGTGTAACTTAGCCCATCCTGGCTGATACACCTATAAGCAGAAGAGTCAGACTTCAATCTATTCTCCTTCCAAAATCTGTGTTCTTTTTTCTAATACAAGGCCTCCTAAATGGCCAGTAGAAGTTCTATAACAATGAAAAAGAGTATCTCATTGGCTCATTCATGCAAATATTTGATCAACTTGTGGGACCTCTTGTACGTGGGATTGGTAAGTCAGATAGATGAATGGTCTTTTCCAACTCTGGTATTCTACGATTGCCTGATTCTGTGACAGGCTATAAGAACCCAAGTGCAAAACGTGTGTGTGTGTGTGTGTGTGTGTGTGTGTGTGTGTTCTTCCTTTTCTTCCTTTCTAAGCCTAAAACATATCTGTTTTCTAAGGACATTGGCTTGGTCTTTTTAAGAAAACAGAGGTCTGCTTCTTTCCCAAACAGCTCTGAAATTTGGCAACATGTCACAATGACCTATTGGCTTTTATGCCTAATGACTTCCCTGAGGAAACTAAAGCATTTGCATTTTAGCTTATTCTTTTCTGGCACACGATACATTTTTACATTTATTTATAATTTGGGGAGGTTGCACCTTCCTGTAGATTCTCCAGGGTCAGTGCTCTCCCACAATACCATTTCTCCATTTGATGTCATAATAGGAATGTGGCATAATTTCTGGCTTGAGACTGCCTCATCACTATAATCACTTTTGTGTCATCACTGAAGGAGGTATCATTTTAGGTGTCACCTTAGTGGAGGTAAAATGTGATGAAAACCAATAAACATATTTACCAGATTCTTATCCTCCCATGTTTTAAATATTCTTACTTCTTATCTTGGTTACTATTCACGTAACTCATTCAACTGCAGAGACACCTCTGGAAGAAGCGAGTGGCCTGTATGCACTTAGGTTTACATAAACAGAAACCAAAAAATTATATCATAAATTATTGTCAGCACCCTTGAAGACGGTTGTCAGTATGTAGGGCATGGATGCCTGCAAATAAAGACTTCCCCCTAGAACTTTAGGACCCAAATATCTGAAAATACCACTCTCTGAAACTGAACAAATATCGATCGGACATCTTCAAAATAACTTGCCACAGCGAACGGCATGCAGATTTGGTGTTGTTGAGAAAGGACCACGTCCTGCATCTCGGCCATGAAGATCAGTGTCTTTTAATTGAACACAGAAACCAGATTGTCTTTCAATCTAATTAAGGCCAGCAGAGTATACATGTGCTCAGGAATGTAGTTATGCAGTTAGACTAAGTATGTTCTATGCACTTGCTGGTAAGACGCCCTGAGAAAAACAAATTACCTCGTTAAGTTGCTAAATACCCATCCCCCAAGAGCTTCAAAAGGTACGTTATCATATCAAAGGGATTGAAGAGACCTATAGAAAAAAAAAAAATACCTCTTTAGTTTTTCTTAACCCCGCATTCCCCCAAGTATTTGCTAATGGAACTTTTTTTTTTTTTAACAATGCCTATTGAAACAGACCATGGAACTCATTTTGGCAATTACTGAGTTAAGGAAAATGTAAGCTCTAAATATATCAAGTATTTTATAAGTGTGAAAAGAGTGACAGGCTTTACATGGAAATTCTTTGTTTCGACACCTTACTGATTCTTTGCTCTGAGCCTCAATCTCCTCTTCTATAAAATGGAGATTAAAATGTTGAGGGAAGTAAGGTATGCCACAAAGGTTCTCTTCTCCTTACCAGGTCAGCCCCTAATACATTAGTCTGCCAAAGTTGAATTATACTGTTAAAATTCTTCAGCACTAATTTACCTTCGGGCCAGCTCCACATTTACCAAACACTTCTCTGGAAGACTTTCCAAGAACCATTCTTATGTAGGACACGGGTTAGGATTACTTCCTCTTCAAGATTTCTACCTCAGTACTAGTTCCCAAGGTATGTATTCTTTGTAGTTGCGTGTTTCCAAAAGAGATTTACTATGCAGAAACTCATAGGAAAAGTACATTCAGAAAGGGTGACTTAAATAAATATCAGGAAGAGTTCAAACCCAAAGAGGGATGGGAGATAATTGTACCAGGAAAAGGGGAAGATATAATTATTGTAATTATGCACTGATTTTAGCTTTGAAGTCCTTAAGATCTGAATTCTACTTACTTTTCAAATTCAGTCACTTCGTTCCTGGTTTTAATCACCAATCTCCTACCTTTATAAAAGTCAGAATTATACTGGCCATTCATCCAAATCTTCTTTGATGGTTAGCATCCTTAGTTCCCTAAAGCCCGTGTTTAAGTCTTTAAATCCTCAATCCGTGGTGGCAGTTTTTTAAAAGAACTATTATGCATTTTATGGTACACACACACACACACACACACACACACAATTTTCTCCTTCTGTATATGTCATTGGAGCAGACCTCCTCTTTCCTAGATCAATGTACCTGATTACTGTTATCCTTGGATCTTCTCAACTTTCCTCAACCCACTATAAAATCATATTGTTCCCTCCTGTTGCATTGAAGCAATGGAAATACCTCTGGCAAGGAAAGCAACGGTCTCCGTCTTTTTCAAGCCCAATGGACAGACTTCATCCCACTTGACTTCAAAGCAGCATTTGATATAGTTGACCACTCTGTCCTCTCCTGTCTTGGCTTCTGCATAAATACTTTCTTGGTTTTCCTTCCTGCCTTGTTAACAGCTTCTCGATCTCCTATGCTGTTTCCTTCTTCTCTCCCGTATCTCTAAATCTTTGGATTCCTCAGCATTTTCTTCTAGGTTGATGGTTCCCCATCTCCCTAAGAGTAAAACCCAAAGTCCTAATACTGGCCTACAAGACCCTACATGATTTGCACACCTCACTCTATTTCTGACCAGGTCGCCCATTTCTGTCCTCCCCTTTACATCGATATCTTTGAAATATTAATTACCACTTATTGTGTCCACTTTTTCTCTTCCCATTTTCTCCTGAACTCACTCTAATTATGTTTACATCCAAACCACTCCAATGAACAGCTGTTGTCAAGGTCACAAGTGACTTCCTATTTGCCAAATATAAAGATCAGTGTTCAGTCCTCCCCTTACCTGACCTGTCCACAACATTTGGAACGTTAATTGCCCTCTCCTTTGTAAAATCCTGAATCACTTGATTCTAGGACACCACTATTTCTCACTGTTTTCTCCTATCTTACTGATCTCTTTTGCCCTTTGCTTAGATCTATCCCATCCTGCTGCCAACTAAAGATTGGAATATCCCAGGGATTAGCCTTAGATCTATGCTTTTCTCTGTTTACACTCATTTCCTAGGTAATCCAATCCAATCCAGTCCCATGGCTATAAATACCATCTATAGAGTGAGTGATGACTCCCCGGTTTTTATCTCCTGCCCAGAATTCTTACCTGAACTACAGATTTGTATGCATAACTGCCAACTATGTGTCCGCACTAAGAGGCATTTCAAATTTAACACATGCAATACCAAACTACTACATAGTAGTAAATGGCAATGTCATTGTTGTTCAGTTGTTTAAACCAAATGCCTTGGGATCAGCTTTATCTCCTTTCTTACTCTACTAAATCCTGCCAGTTTTACCTTCAAAAAGTAGACTAAAATCAAATAAAAACCAAACAAAAACAGAATCCAGCCACTTTTTACCATGACATCTCCATTGCTTTCACTTTTGCGGAAACCATTATGCTCTCTTGCTTAGATGGTTTCAAGAGTCTCAAGTCTCCTAGCCAATCGGCTGGCTTCCATTCTTGCCTCTCTATAAACTGTGCCCTACACAGCAGAGTGATCCTGTTAAAATGTGTCAGACCAAGTCACTTCTCTGCTAAAAATCATCCACTGGAGCTCATACCGTTCAGAGAAAAAGCCAAAGTCCTTACACTAGCTTTTAAACTTCTCCATAACCCCATACTTCATTTCTCTGACCTCATCATCTACCCCTCTTCCTCTTTCTCACTTTCCCCAAGTCACATTTGCCTTCTTGCTACTCTCTGAATATGAACATTGTTAGGCATGCTCCTGCCTTAGGATTCTTTCACTTGCCATTCCTTCTGCCTGGAATGCTCTTTTCCCAGATGGCCGTATTTCCTACACCATTTTGATCCAGTCTCTGTTCAAGGGTCATCTTCTAAGAGAGATTCTGGCAGATAATTTTATTGTAAAAGCATCCAATCACTCTCTAACCCCATTACGCTGATTTATTTTTCTTCATAGTGTTTATCATCAACGGGAAATTATATATTTATTTGTTGGTCTTTATTATATCTAACTAAAATATAAGTTTATGGGGGTGCCTGGCTGGCCCAGTTGGTAGTGTGTCTGACTCTTGATCTCAGGGTCATGAATTCAAGCCCTATGTTGGGTGTGGAGCCTACTTAAAATTATATATATATATATATATATATATAAAATTATATATAAATATATAAAAAAATATATAATTATAATATATATTATGTATATATATACATATATATACATATATATACATATATATACATATATACACATATATTATATATATGTATATATATATATGTTTATGAATACAGGTCCACTACAGTTTTGCTCACAGACATATCCCCAGTACCTAAAATTCTACCTGGCATATAAGAGGTGCTCAATGACTATTAGGCCAATGAATGAAATAAGTTTTCTTTTTACCTTATAGTAGAGTTCACAGATTCAAATACCTTCAGTGGCACTTCAAATACAGTAATTCATTTCACTCACTCATTCATTCTAGTATTTGTTGAGTCAGACACTGGGGCTATAATGATGAAAAATAGAGCAATTCATGGTTTCATGGAGTTTGATCAGTTTCCAACTTTCTTTTTCCCAGTTTTCCACCCCTGCCACCACTCCTATTGAAATGCGTTCCTTCTGTGTTTTATATCTTAATAAAATGTTATTGCTCACTGTATAGTCAGCCAAGCTAAAAACTAAGGGGTAGTTTTGACTCCTTTTTTCCTATACCCCCAAACCCAATCACTTATCATGTTTAGTCAATTCTACCTAGTAGTATCTCTACTTTATCATTTCTGTTCCATTTCTACAGTCAAATAAATTTCACTTTCTCCAGCCTGACCACCACTACCTTCTTAGGCCCTCATCATCTTTAACTTAAAAAGAATTTTGGGTGGTGGCGCCTGGGTGGCTAAGTCGGTCAAGTGTCCGACTTCGGCTCGGGTCACGATCTCACGTTTGTGAGTTTGAGCCCCACGTCGGGCTCTGTGTTGAGAGCTCAGAGCCTGGAGCCTGCTTCAGATTCTGTGTCTCCCTCTCTCTCTCTGCTCCTCCCCCACTCATGCTCGTTCTCTCAAAAATAAATAAACATTAAAAACAATTAAAAACAATTAAAAACAAAACAAACAAACAAACAAAAAAACCACACCAATTTTGGGTGCCTGGGTTGCTCAGTCAGTTGAGCATCTGACTCTTGATTTTGACTCAGGTCATGATCCCAAGGTTGTGGGCTCCGGCCCCGTGCTGGGCTCCACGCTGAGTGTTGAGCCCGTTTAAAATACTCTCTCTCCCTCTTTTTCTCTGCCCTTCTGCCCCCCCGCCCCCCGCCGCTGTCTAAAATTTAAAAAAAATTTTTTTTTAACTAATTCAATGAATTTTCCTGCCTTCTTACCTGCCCCCTTCCCCTGCAATCTATTTTCTACATTGTAGCCAGAGTGCTGTTTCTCAAGTGCAAATATGACTACATTAACTCCTCTGCCTAAAATCCTTCGATGGCTCTCCATTGGCCACAGGACAAAATTGAAATACTTTAATATGGTCTTTAAGACCTTAAATGATCAAGTCCCGACTGACCTCTCCATCTTTATGTTCTGTTGCTCTGTACACCCAGCTCACATAGGACTTTCTTCGAGATCTTTCCCAGACCTCCCTCTGCTCCTGTAAATACTCCATTTAGGCCACTGGCATAATATGGTCAGACCGCATTAGAGAGAATAGAATGTCTAGAAGATAAGCTGTCTCTTCACTGGTGTGTTAGCTCTAGATACTAGGTGATTTCAAATATATCTCCCCTGCCGAAACTGCTCTTGTCCTTCCCTGAACTCCCACGATGTTTCATCTATCTCTTGCCTTAGGCACCTTTTGTTAGTTCTGTACTGCTATCACCACCACTAGGTGATAGGCTCCTGGAGGGCAGGCCTCTCGCCTTAGTCAACTCTCCAATCTATGCCACACTGGGCCTGTTGGCTTGCACTCAATTGTGAGGCAGTGTGTGCTGAATGAATGAATATTATATATAGACATTTTTACTTACATTGCATTTCCATCACACCCTTTCCCTTTGATGATATGGCTTCATCATTGAAAAGATGTTATTATAATATTTGTCCACTGGCCTTTCTGCTAAAGAACTGCTTATTACTCCCTACTCTTCTAAATTTGGTAACAAAATGATCAAAAAAGCATTTAGTAAATTTCTCGCAGAACGCCATATTCTTTTATTATGTGAGGGACTTGATTTGTTGTGTTTAAACTAAGGCAATATGTGTTTGATCCCTAATTCACTGTTGTTTTTTTTTCTGTTTCTCTTTATCAAAACTCATCTTTTATGACGGACTTCACTGTTGGTTGAACTAGCTCAGGAGTTGGTTGACCTCAGTCGGTTAAGGGAGACAAAAAATGGTACTATTATCAAGTATTTATGTCAAAAATAAATGAAAAATAAGCCAAGGCTTTGAATTGGTATTTTGAGATTTGAAAATATGTATTTATTTGCTTCTCAATGGAATTGTTTTTGGTAAAATCACTACCGAAATAGTCTGATTTCTTAAAGCTGCCAATATGAAGGGATGTGTCGAAGTCACATAGAAACAGTCAAATGCAGTTTCTCCTGGTGAAAGTCCTAGTTCAATGATGTGCAATTCTGAATATCTGCCCAACAATTCTCAGACACAAATTATGATTCTATTTTGCTCCTCATTTTTGGCTCTGTTTGTAACTCCACAAGTGTCTTGGGTAAGTCCTATGAGTCATAGATGTTGAGTGAGCTGAATCAGAGATACTGGCTATGGCTGATCATTATAGAATGCACACTTTGACCTCTTAAATTATGCCAAGTGACAAGGCTCTTTTTGACACATGAAATGATCTGGTCTTTTCAATATTTAATTTATTACTAATGAGGGACTGCAATTGCTATGAATTAAGTAGACCGCATTCATCATAAGATCTGGCACATTTCTACTTCCATTTAAAAAAGAATATCTGAAAGAAAAAAAAATGGAGAAAATTAGATGCATGAAAATGCATTGTCTAATCAAGAACCATGATCATTACCAGCTGTCAAAGGATATCTTAAAATATCTAATGAACTAAATTAAGCTACAAAGACATGTCATACTTTTTTATAGAGATTTACCTGGATTTGACCCTCTGATCTCACTCCAGTGCAGCGTGAACCAAGGAAACAAGGGAGGAACAGGACATAATGGAAGAAAGAGCACCGATCGGGCAGGCAAGACACTCAGCTTGGCCACTTATTTGCTGCCTGACTGGGCAAGTCCCTCTCTCACCTGCCTGTTTTCTATCTAGAAAATGTCTATTTTCTCACCTGTAGAACGAGATGATTGGACTAGATTGAGAGTTTCTGACTGCCTCATAGTCCCTATTTCATATCCATAAAATTTATATCAGCTCAAGTCAGTCCAGTCCAATAATCTTGAGGGACAGCCACAGCAGCATATGATAATCTTGTAAAGTATAATACAATATGGACATAATACAAGGCTTTAGAATCAGACAGACAAAAGGCACCTGGGTGGCTCAGTCGGTTGAGCACCCGACTTCAGCTCAGGTCATGATCTCACACCCCGTGAGTTCGAGCCCCGCGTCGGGCTCTGTGCCTGGAGCCTGCTTCGGATTCTGTGTCTCCCTCTCTCTCTGCCCCTCCTTCGCTCATGCTCTCTCTCTCTCTCTCTCTCAAAAATAAACATTAAAAAAATGAGAATCAGACAGACAAGAATTTGACTCTCAACTTCGTGTCTATATGACCTTAAATAAACCTATTTGCCTTTCTGAGCTTTAGTTTTCTATCCGTAAAATGGTGCTGATGACACTACATATGATTTCATGATTGTTGTGAAAATCAACTGAGGTGATGGGTATCTTGAATTATGATATTTGTTGTCTCGGACAATGTTTGGGAATATGAAGATGAATCTTACTCTGCTTCCCCTTAAAGTGATTACAGGTTGGGGAAAACAGCAAGTAAACAATGAACTTCGCCGAAATGCAGTCTGTAAACATGCCACAAGGGAAATAAAAACCAAGTGGTTTGGGAAACACAGAGACCGAGAGAGCAATTTCAACTTGGAGAATCAGAAAAGACACTCGTATCCCTTCAATGATCATTTACTGAGCACCTACTTTGTGCTCTGCGCGAGGGTAAAGAGATGGATAAGAACATACACCTGCATTTCACGGGTTCACAAAACCAGCGATGGTTAAACATTCTTTGCTTCATAGACTCCCTTTAAGAAGCCTATCGAAGTGAGGATTCTATCCCCCAAAGTATGGGCACATAATTTTGCATTTAAGTTCAGAGGGTCAAGAGCCCTTCGGAAGTTCATTCTTATACTCCTCGGGTCTATGGACTCCAGACTGAGAATTCCTCATTCAGTTGGAGGGTTTATAAATGAGGTGGCAAAAAAATCTGTATGTATAAAAGAGGGGGCATTTGAGGCGAGTTCTGAAGAATGGCTAGAATTTCAAGTGGCGTGAAAGAACGGTCTTCTCCTTGGTCTTTGAACCTGTCCTCTCCAACCCCATACTTTACCGATAACTCACTTCTGCACGTATGTTGGCTCAGGACAAAGTACCTAGTTTCTGCTTCGCTGCCTTTCTTGACACTCGTCGCCTGTGTGTTCGCTGATGCCTGGATGTTTGGCTGACCCCTGAATCCAAGGTGCATTTCAAAGCCCTCGGGCTTCTGTGCTAGGCTAGTCTGCTAGGCACTACGTCCCCTTACGTGGTCTCCGCTTTTCTCTGCTGCTAATAATGTCTTTGTTCTCCTATCCTGCTTCCTGTTACGTCTCTCGGATCCACTGTCAGTAAAAGGCCCAATGGAATGAGTGAACATGTGGTGAAGAGGCATTTGTGGGCGGAGCGTCTTCCTCAGATCCAATACTTACTCTAGAAAAGCCAGCCTGGCCTATCACTTCTGCTTTTTCACTGCCCCCCATGCGTGCTGTCCTTTGACTTCACGTCTCATATCCATACGTGACTATATTTCACAGAGTAGAATAACCACAATAACGAGTGACTCCAAAATGTCCAGTGGGTTAACCCAATAAAGGCTGCTTCTTGTGCAGTTTTCAGTCCGGTGCAGGTAGACAAAGAGGAGGCTCAGCTCCAAGCAGTCTTTCAAGTCCAAGGCTGAGCATGTTCCACGCATGGCTCTCAAGATCGCTCTGAGAACTGACATCTAGATGGCAAAAGGAAGAAGGTAGTGGTCGTGGTGAGGAGTCTGGGGCAAAGTAACATATGTCACCTTCCACTGGCCGAAACACAGCTACAGGGCCCCACTAACTGCAGCCAGGAGGCTAGGAAAAGCAGTGATTTTGCCCAGAGCCCCAGAGCTGGTAAATGGCAGAATCTACAGTCAAACCCAGGCCATGTGCCCCAGTACCCGAACTCTTTTCTTTTTATACATGACCTGTAGGTCATCTAAATATATAACCCCTGAGTGTCAGGGGAAGAATCCTCAGGGCAAATTATACAAAGTGAGATCCGGGGCCAATTTACATCTGAAACATATGAAGGAGCTCATTAAAATGCAGATTCCCGGGTCCCAACCTGCACCTACTCCTGATTCAGCATCCAGAGGGTGAGTCAAGGAATTTGCGGATAATTCTGTACGGGATATAGTTTGAGAACTCTGTGCCTTAGGACTTCATTTGATTTTCACCTATCCGCTTCAAAAGAAAACAAAGGCCCTTAGAGAAAGCTGCCTTTTCACGTGTTTATAATCTGGTCTCTGTTGGAAGACCTCCAAACCTGGCACTGGTGATGAAAGAGTCAGTTGTATTTTAATGTTTAAGGACAAATGGATTTCTTTCTAAAAATAGGCAAGTGGGGGTAGGGGTGGGAAAGGGTCTATAGCACCATTATCATTCAGATGGAGAAGTGCTTAATAAAAGTCTGGCTATCTCTATTGGCAAAGTGACTAAAGGCCTGAAGCAAATTCTATGTTAATCCAAGTAAAAATAATCTTACTTTCTCTTGAATTTAGAGCTTTATGTGCAATTCTGAGATAATGCCTTAAATTGAAGATAATTTTAGAATCAATTTAGGGGATAGGTTCTTTCCCCTGTCAAGTTGCCCAAATATTGAATATAGATTTCATTGCACATCTGGCATAAATACTGCATGGTCTATGACATCAGGGGCATAAATATTTCATAATTAAGAAACAGATATAGCGATCAGTCATCCAGTTTAATAAGCTTCTGAATTCATACCTTTGCATTCTACCCCCAAAATGTGAGAATGCTGATAAGCCTCTTAATTATATTTTATAATATTTCACTTTAATGTAAAAATTATACATATTTCACTTTCATGTAGAAATCACTATTAATTTAAGGAATGTTAAGTAAGCTACCTAAAAGCCTTATAAAGTGCTATTTAGATAGTCAAAATGTTTGCTTTTCTCCCTTCAAGGTGGTTTTAGACACTAATTGTATAAATTTCAACTTTAGGCTTAAAATATCCTTGTAGTAACTATAATTTAGTATGAATTATTTATACCCTTTAGAAGAATCATGCAGAGAGAAATGCTGAATCATAAAATGGTAGATATTATTTATGGCAGCGGCAATCATTGCCAAATTCCCTCGAATGGCCCTATCTTCTGCCTTAGTAGATATAGGTGGGTTGTTGGTACAATTATGGCCACGCTGGGGGTGAGGAGAGCCCATCCTTCGCTCCTTCTGAAGGAAGTAGATGATTGAGTATCCTGATGTTCAGGGAACAGAGGCCAGAGTTTATTTCGTTTGCGGGATGAATGCGAAAACCCCAGTTTTCTGCCTGCCCCTACCTCTCACAGATAAAGCCTTGGTATTTCCACCTGGGCTTTAGGAGGCTGGTGGTTACGAAGGAGGTCGGTGGATGGCCTTCATTATTTCAGAGCCAGCGTTTGAGGCTAGCAGTTCACATCAAGGTCCACTCTTGCGACGTTACACCTGAGTACGTTGATATTTCAGTAAACTCTGTATCTGAGTTCCATTCAGGTCTAGTTTATTTTAATCTTACGTGAAGTTGGAGGGGGCACTATTTGGGAACTCTATTGTAGTGTAATGTAACGGCCAAGAGCAATTGTTTTCGAATTAGATAGGCTTGGGTTCCAATCAAGACTCTGTCATTTATTGGCAGGGTGACCTTGAGTAACTAAATCTGCCTGAGCCTCAGTTTCTCCGTGTAAATATAGATAATGATAGAATCATAGTATCTATCCCATAAGGCTGTCGGTGAGATTTTTAAAAAACCCATCCATCCATCCACATCCATGTGTAACATAGTACTTGGCACATCATAAACACTTAAAAATGGCCTTCGGAGTCAGGGAAATGGATAAGATTACACAGGTCAAGTGTAATTGAGGAGCACTGAGTCTGAGTCAGAGTCTCAGGGCCATCACTCACTAGCTCTGTGACCTCTGGCAAGAGGCCCTATTGGAGATACCAGCTGCAAGGCGTTTCTTGGGTGTGATGACTTGGGTGGGAGCTTTTTCAACGGAGGGGCAGGTATAGGAGAGAGAATAAGTGGATGGGCAGTGAGGAAGGTGCCAACAGGTATAACAGCAACTGCTGTTCCTACCTCCACCACTACCACCACCAACACGAATGCGATGTTACTATGAGCCACACTCGGTTAAGCACTCCTCAGGGACCATCTCATTTACACGATTACTGTCTCCATCTTACAGACGAGAACGGTGAGGCTCGACCGGCTTAAGGAACGTGGGCAGGGTTACAGAGGTAGGTGGCATGCTGGAATGCAAGCCCAATTTCTTTTCATACCCCCATGCTGGCATAATGAAATGCCAGAAAGCTCTAGGGCATTTATTTAACAGCTTCTGCAGATGAGGAGATTCTGCGCGCTGAGTTTTCCTAGCACCAGGGCTCTGAAGAGAAAACAGATAATAAAGCAACCTTCTCTAGCCGTATTTCAAGTCTGGGACTTTGAACCCAGGGCAGCACACGTTTGCTGGGGTGACTAAGACTTTTTAGGTTTCCCCTAATGATGCAACCAGAAGGCAGGGCCGCTTTAGTTGTGTGCCCCTGACTGACATTCTTGGAGAAATGTCAAACATTTAGCTGGAATCACAGAAAACACCCAGCAAAAGAAAACTCGCAGTGAAGATTTTTGCAAATGCGGCGTGGGTCAGAGCTATGATTTACCCGTGTGTTTTGGCATGTTCGCTTACATCTTGAATAGGGATGGATCTTTCCATTTGAACTTCCTCACGCAGCTCCTGTTGGGTTGGCTTTATGGTCAGTCACCTTCTCTGTTGGGTCCCCAGTCACAGCCCAGCTGGTCACAGAGGCCAGTGAGGCTGTAATTACAATGACCAGGAGAAGGTCCTTGGGAAGCCGCAGGAGAGGGCAGAGGAGCTGTTGGGGACTGGGTCTAGCATCCATCCTACTTCGGTAGCACGTTACCAGGCCACACGCTAGACCATATCCTAGACCTCAGCATCACGCAAAAGGCGACTGACTCGAAATCACAAATTCAAACTCTCTTCTCTGCTTGGGAAGCAGAGAAAGCAGAGACCAAAACCAGACCGACCACAGCCGTACCGCTTCTGAGTTGTGTGACCTTGCACGCATGATTTAACCACTGAGTGCCTCAGTCTCCTCTTATATAACAGATGGAAAGTGGGGCGCCTGGGTGGCTCAGTCGGTTAAGCGTCCGACTTCGGCTCAGGTCACGATCTCGTGGTCCGTGAGTTTGAGCCCCGCGTCGGGCTCTGGGCTGATGGCTCGGAGCCTGGAGCCTGTTTCAGATTCTGTGTCTCCCTCTCTCTCTGACCCTCCCCTGTTCATTCTCTGTCTCTCCCTGTCTCAAAAATAAATAAACGTTTAAAAAAAAAAGATGGAAAGTGATAGAATATGCCTCTTAGGATTCTTTTGAATTGATTACTTCCAATGATGGCTGGCCCATAGTAAGTGTTAGCTCTTGCTACTATGTTTCTTCTTTCTCCTTCAACACTTGCTTTTTTTTTTAAATTTTTTTTTTTAATGTTTATTTATTTCTGAGGCAGAGAGAGACAGAGCATGAGTGGGGGGAGGGTCAGAGAGAGAGGGAGACACAGAATCAGAAGCAGGCTCCAGGCTCTGAGCTGGCAGCACAGAGCCCGACGCGGGGCTAGAACTCACAAACCGTGAGATCATGACCTGAGCCGAAGTCGGTCGCTCAACCGACTGAGCCACCCAGGCGCCCCAACACTTGCTTTTTAAAACCTGTTTGATGTCTCCCAATTCTAGACTCTTCCATTTTCTCCCAAACCATCAGTTTTCTTTGGTTTTCACCCCCTCTTCTATTTTAATCCAGATGCTACATGTATCTCCTCAATTAGTTATGGGCCAACCCTCCAACTCCTTTGATTCTTCGCTGTCCTGTGTATCTGGAAAAACCATAACTCTGCATCAGTCCAACTGTCTTTAATGCGCTGGCCTCCTGCTCTGACCTCTCCCTACCCCAATCACAGTTGAAGAGGTCCTCTTCCTTCAAGGGGATGAGGCAAATCCCATTTCTTACTCCTCTTCAGGTCAATGATCCAATCTCCTCTATCTTCAATCTGTTCTGCTGGCTTCCTTGTTCCTTCTTACCAGCATTTAAACATGCTCAGTTTCTCCCACTCTAGAATGAAATGCAAAACAAAAACCAACCAAAAAAACGCGTGCTCCCACCATCCTGTATCTCCACTGAGCTACCAACACAGAACAACAATGCTTCTCGGTTCCAGGTTTCTAGAACTTAGAATAGTTTGCACAATGTTGTCAATTGTGTCATTGGCATTAGCTCCTCAGTGAACTGTGGTCTGTATTTTGCCTCTCCCTCACCATTGACACTGCCCTAGCCAAGTCATTTGTGTCTTATGGTGGCAGTAGTCGAGGGTAGAAAGACACAGAAAAAAGTTTTGTCTCCTCTACAGGGCATAGAATAATACCTGACACAGAATAGATCTCAGTAAATTCTTCTGGGAGGAAGGAAGGAAGATGTACAAAGAATTAGGCTCACGATGACAAAAGAGTTACTGGCAATATTTCTGTCTTGAGCCCAAGCTGGTACAAGTTCACGTGGAATTGAGTAAGAGAAACCTTTCTTGGAAAGAATGGAGAGACGTGGGCTGACATTGATTAAGTAGCAACAAATGGTGTCAGTTGACTTTTCAATTTTATTTTCAGTAAATATTCATGAGTATATTGCTAATTCATTTCAGAAACAAAAGTATAGAGTGAGTTGCGGAGTGTTAAAAAGAGTCAAAGGCCCAAGATGGAGCCACTTTTGCTAAGCCCCACCAAGACTTACTACCTAACTTAATTGCAACATTAGCCTCTCCCGGGAGTGGAAATTCAAACCAATCCGTCTGAAATTTCCTGATCAGCACTAATGAGGTAATCTGCAGGTAAGACCCCCACGTCCTTCCCCCTAAGGGAAGGTGACCTTGCCTGAAAACCCTTTCTCTTCTTTTGCCGATAATCTCCTCATCCCAGCCTGTATCTGGCTATAAAATCCTTCCATTTGGTGCAGCTCTATGGAAGTCCTTTCCGCTTGCTAGATGGGATACTGCCCGATTCGTGAGTCGTTGAGTAAAACCAATTCGATCGTCAGATGTACTCAGTTGAATTTTGTTTTCTAACACAAGTTTAATGCATTAAGGTACTAGCCCAGGAAAGTCTGTGAGCCACAGCTTGAGAAACACTCCTCGAGAGTTCCAAAACGCACGCCCACCCGTTTTCCCCGTTGTTCCTATCGTTTGGATCCTAGCTCCACCCCAGATTTGTCCGCATCCTTTCGATTTACGGATGTTCACGGCAGCTTTTGATTTTGAGTTGAGGAGGGAGGCATTGTCCTTGAGGTCTGGGATGGAAGGAGTGCAGAGGATCGAAGGTAGTTTCCCATCAATGCAATGGGTACGTTGGCTCAGATCCCCTGGGCGGGCACCGTGCTCAGCCGCTTGGAGCCCCGCTGCCGGTAGCTCGCAGTTGCTTCTTCTCATTGGGAATTGCCTGGGTTACACCCGCTCCTGGGGGCTGGCCAACTGGCTCATTCAGGGATACAACGGCTGGGCAGCCTTGCTTGAATTGGGACGACTCTGGAGTCCTCACAGAATCCCCTGAGGCCCCGTCTGCAACCACATCGCAGGTGGGCCTCTTCCACTGCTCGGCTCTACGCTCCTAACCGCCTCACAGGCCCATCGTCCGTCAAAGACAAAACGTAAGGCTCCCGCGCAGGCGTGCAGGTGCGCGGAGGTGGGGGAGGGGCAGCGCGGAGGTGGGGGAGGGGCAGCACCGCGGTGCGCAGGCGCGCAGCCGAGGGCCTGAGAGATTTTGAAAACCAGGCCTAGTCTCTTCCTGTCTCGAGGTGGGCGACGGGAAGGCCTCGACCGACGCCCGCTCCTCCAGCTCTGGCCCTTGGGGGGGACTCCCGTCCGATGCCCAGGAGACTTCGGAGGTTGCAGTCCAGGGCCCGGAGACTGCTTCTGGGCTGACGGCGGAAGGCAGGGGCCTCGCACGCTCTCAGACTCTTCCGGAAATATTTGAAACAGCCCCCGCGGTCAAGGAGATGCCCCCGGACGTGAAGCGCTCGCGAGCCAACTCCACCTTCGGAGGAGCGCTCGGCCGGGGCACGGCTCCCCGACCCCGAAGGGAAAGTAGAAAAGTTCGAGGCTGCCGCGCACTTCCTGGCCAACGCCGTCCTTTTCTGTAACGGGGCCGGAGCCGACGGCACGACTGTGAGCGGCCGACTGCGTAGACCCGTCCCGTAGCAGAGCCCGCGGCGGCGTGGGCCTCGCGCTCTCTCCAGTTCAAGCTGAGACGTGGCCTGCTGCAGGTGGGCTTTGGGGCTGGAGCCCCGCAACGAGACCTACAAGTTGAACTTGAAGAGGGCGGAGCTCGGGCTTCGAGAGAGAGTCCCACCGCAGGTGCCGGCGGCTTTGAACCCGCAGCCCGCTGCACAACCCGAGCTTCCTGAGCGTGGCACCAAACCTCACGAAGTTCAACAGCTGTAAGTGACAGCCATTCTCCTTTGAGTCTTCTTGTGGTTAAATTTCTTCTTCTTCTTTATTTTATTTTTTTTTTATTGCGGTGAGATGTAGGTAACACAAAAACTTAACCATTTTAACAATTTTAAGGTTTACAACTCAGTGGCGTTACGTACCTTCACAAAGTTGTGCGACCATCCCCACCATCTAATTCCAGAATGTTCCAACACACCGAAAAGAAGACCTATCCCCATTATAGTCACTTTTCAGCCCCCTCCCCAGCTCCTGGCAACCACTAACCCCCCTTCCTGTCTGCCAATTTGCTTGTTTTGGACCTAAGACATAAATGAAATCACGCTAAAAAAAAATGTACGCGGCAGTTAGGAGATACTTTTATTGCAATAGGTAGAATATTCGTTAATGGCTATTGCAATAGGTAGAATATTCGTTAGTGAGAAACATCTCAAGAAAACGAAAGGGCTGATGTTTTATAAAGGCCAAAGACAAGGGAGTCATTTGCCTTATATAAGAGTATTATAAAGGCCCAGGGGAAGGATAGAGATTGTTTTATCTGGGTGTATGCAGGTAGGCCAGGGGGAGGTGATCCTTTGTGGTTAGCCATTTCCACAGCAAAGAAGAGTGGTGGTTGTGTTCCTAACTGCCACTGCCTTTTGGGAACCCAGGGCTCAGGTAAAGTTCCTTCCACATTGGCACTTTCAAGAGCTTTCCCCAGTCAGCCTCCTGTAAGCCACTCTCCATCTCACAATCTGTTTCCAGAGAACCACTCAAAGACGATGTGTCATCTAGCCCTTTGGATGGGTTTGAGCCCCTCTGGTTAAAAGCTCGCGCACCAGAAATCTATAGAATTGTGTTTTTATGAGATAACGAGATTCTGGGCGAGCAAGCGGTGAGACTCCAGCCAAAGTCCTCAAAACTCTTTGTGTGCGTTGAGACAGGCTGCCAGTTGAGCTGCTCCAGGGTCATGTTGAGACCCTGAACTCAAGTTCTTGGAGGCTTTTCTTGCAGCTGTGCCGTAATGGGAACTTGGGAAAGCATCTGCGTATGGCTGCCTTGGTGTGGACCTTGGGCCTTGCAAGATGGACAGTGATAATGGGGAAGGCTTTCCCCCTGGCTTGGAGGGCAGCAACCTGGGAGAGATGAGGAAGTACAGAGCCGACCCTGCGTGATGCCTGCCATTGTAGGTCTCTTGAGGGGCCTTGGAAAGGAACCCACGATATCCAGACAGAACATTTTTGAAATCGAGGTTGGATTTCCAGCAACCAGGTTGGTGGAGGCTTGAGCTCCATGCCTGGCTCATGAAAAATAAAAATAACATTTCAGGCTGGTGAGGTCTGGGATATCTGCGTTACCTTAAGGTATCTTTAAGTCAGGCTCATTAAAATGAGAGTGTCGTTTCTTGGCAAGTTGGGTCCAAAACAAGATCACAGATCAGAAACTTCTTTGTAAACTACACGATACTTAAATAACGTAAGATTGAAAAACAGGTATTGTCCCTGTAAAAGGCTACTGGTAGGTCACCCTTGTGGTAACGTCTTTTGGTTTGGGGGTCTGGCAGATGTGGGTGATTCTGGATTTAATCAGTGGGGGAGCCAGCGAGAAGAGAGTGATTTGTAAGAACTTCAGCCTTCCAGATGTGATGGTTCAACAGCTGTGTACTTCACAACCCACCCCAAAGGAACATACACCTAAGCATGAATAATGACAAATTGCATGGGATACAGCTTCAAGACAAGTACTCGAATCTTAAGAAACTTCTACAAACAATGCCAAAGAATTTAGAAAACAAACCCACTGGGTAAAAATAGTAGCTTTCTGGGCAAATTTCACTTCAAAACAAGTCAGTCCTTTAGCCAACTCCCACCCTCAGCTGGTTCACTTTTGTGTTCTGCCCGTCTCTCTCTCTCTCTCTCTCTCTCTCTCTCTCTCTCTCTCTCTCTCTCTCTCTCTCACACACACACACACACACACACACACACACACTCGTGCAGGAGATTCCAGTCTTATATAAAGCTTTCTCTGTCATCTTCTCAACTGACAATCTGTAACTTTTCTGAGCCTCAGCTTCCTCATCTTTAAGATGGGAAAAATAAGTATTTAATGAGATCTTGCACATATGGTGCTTACCAGTGGGTGGTCCATTGTCAGCATGCATCTCTGTGTACAAAACAGTGGAATGAAATTTGTATTGGTGTCATATCTGGTAATTTATGTCACCTATAATAAAACACTCGTTTTAGTTTTCCATATGCTTACAGGTACAGAGAGGTCAGTGTTTGTGTCTTTGTCTCCCCCACTCTTCCCCTTCTGAATCCAGGATCGTTTGATTGCAAGGAATAAGAAACAGAAACTTTGCCAAAGAGCTCAAGTGAAAGGGGACTTTATTAATAAGGAGAATCTCCTTGGAGCCCAATTTAGGGTGCATATACTTCACCTGTATTAATTAACTTAATGCCCTAAAACAAGTAAATATTATTTCCGATTTGTAGATAAGGAAAGTGAGACCTAGAGAGAGAACATAACTTATCCTTTAAAAGTAATCATTTCCCTATTGTTGGACATTTGAATTGTTCTCCTATGTTTGCTTAAAAAAAAAAAAAAACAAAAACTTTGGTAAATATTTCTGTGCATATTGGCTTTTTTTTGTTTTGAAATGATTTTGTGAGTATGAAACTCTGAGAATTTATATTACTTCGACAAAAGGTATGAGCTTTTCAGTGACTCATTATGTGCTGCCCTGGTTTTTATTTCATGAGGTATTTACATTCACCAAGAAATATGCAGTTATTTTGTAAAGGTAAAGATGTCTTTGGCTGCTAATTATTTGACAAATGTGTTGGACGATGAACATCAGAATTGAATCAACTATGGGCTCTTGTGTATTTATTTGCTCTTATGATACTGAACATTTACAGAGTATGGGCCTCATCCTTTTTTGAAAAAATTTTTTTAATGTTTATTTTATTTTTGAAACAGTGTGAGCAGGGCAGGGGCAGAGAGAGAGGGAGACACAGAATCTGAAGCAGGCTCCAGGCTCTGAGCTGTCAGCACAGAGCCCGATGCAGGGCATGAACCCACAGACGGTGAGATCATGACCTGAGCTGAAGTCAGACGCTCAACTGACTGAGCCACCCAGGTCCCCCAGGCCTCATCCTTGAGTGTCCAGAGCCATCAGACCCTCAGTCAGGCAGCTCTGATCTCTAGAATCCAGGATCTGCATCTTCAGTATGATGGATCCTCTTCTGAAGTCATTCCGCAGATAATTTTAGGAGAGGAATTTGAAAAAAATGGAATTTTCCACTTGCTTCCCCAGCCGGTTTTGATTAATTATAAGATAGAACTATTGGAAGGGTAATTAGGTGCTTGTATCTCCTTGGAATCCAGGGCACATAGGAACGGGAGCGCAGGAAGAGAATGATGGCGGTGATGACCGGCACAGAGCTGGTGGATGCCGGACTGGAAGGGAGAGGTGATTACATTTCTGTCATTTTGGTACCTTTGCTCTACCCTGTGATCAGAGTACAGATGTTCAGTGGGATTAATGAGTTCAAGTGAGAAGTCTTCAGTGAGAATATCCTAATTTTTTGCTCAACAAATACTTAGTACCTGCATTGTACCTATCTCTATCTCTGGTATGTATGTGTGTGTATATATATATATGCGTATATTATACGCATGTGTATATATACACGTGTGCGTGTGCAGAGAGAACGTGCACACTGGCACACGGAACACGCCAGCAATGAACAAGGGAAATATGCTTGAGTGTTTCTATCCTACACATTTGTTACAAGGAAATTAAGGCATAGAGCGGTTAGATGGCGTGGCCAAAGTCAGACTCCTAAAAAGTAGTAGATCCAGGATTTTAAACAGAACCCATCTGGCTCCACTTTTCCTCCTCAAGGATACTGCCTCCTAATGTCATGAGAAACAAATAAACCTAGATAGCTACGGGAGTTTGGAGGAGGAATTGATGGACCCTTTCCCGGGGGTCAGAGGCGATCTCGGTTGGCGGAGTGGGCTCTGACTGGCAAGGGGTGAGACGGGTGAAGGGGTGTGAAGGCCGTTACAGGTGGAGAAAGGGGTGAGAGGGGTGAAGGGGTGCGAAGGCCGTTACAGGTGGAGAAAGGGGTGAGAGGGGTGAAGGGGTGCGAAGGCCGTTACAGGTGGAGAAAAGGGTGAGAGGGGTGAGGGGGTGCGAAGGCCGTTACAGGTGGCGAAAGAGGTGAGATGGGTGCGGGGGTGCGAAGGCCGTTACAGGTGGAAAAAGCGGCGCGAGCAGCGGCGGTGAGCCGTGACCGCGTGCGAGGTCTCCGGGAAAGGCCGTGGCTCCTGTGCCCGGAGCCCAGGTTGGGTGGGGTGGGGGGTGGGGGGTGGTGAGAAATAGCCCGGGAGGAGCTTGGAGCTCCCGTGCTGAGCCCCTTCCCGCGGGGATTGGGAAGTGGGGACCGGGGATTTGGGATCTCGTTCTGTCTCTGTGCCGACTGGGGGCGAGGCCGATAGGAGGCTGTAGCAACGCGAATGGAAAGGCTGATGAGATTCCGGGGATGGCTTTCTGGCAGAGGTGGCCGAACCTCGCGGCCGGTCAGATCCGGGGCCGAGAGACGGAGGCGTTCCGGTGCCTTCGAGGCTCCGGTTTTGGTGAAGAGCCTGCTCCTTCAGCCGCGCTCAGCTCGCCCAGAGTCTCCCGAGCGCCTCTGTGCCTGGCACCAGGTGACAGAGAGGCTGGCCGTGGTTTTTTAATTTTTAAATTCGTTACTGAGCCGTGACCGACGGGTAACCTACTAGCTTCAGGCGCAAGACGAGATTCACCATTTGCATATATTGCGAACACACGATCACCGCGGTAAGTCTGGTTAACATCTGTCACCACACGTCCTCACACGTTGTTTTTTCTTGTGATGAGCACCTTCAAGATTTACTGTCTTAGCGCCTTCAAATATACGATACGGTGTCGTTAACTACAGTCGCCGTGCTGAACGTGACATCCCCGTGACTTATTTATTTATAACTGGAAGCGTGTACCTTTTGACCCCCTTCCCCACCGTGGCCAACCGCCAATTGCTTATCTGTACCTGGGAGTTCCTTTTTTTGGTGAAGATTCCACGTGCGAGTGAGACCGTGTGGTATTTGTCCGGCTCTGTCTGACTCGTTTCACTTAGCGTGACGCCCTCCAGGTCACCCGTGTTGTCGCAGGTGGCAAGATTTCATCCTTTCTGATGGCTCGGTAATCTTCCTTCTTGTTTTTTTTAAATCCGTTCATCTGTGGGTGGACGCGTGGGTGGTTTCCACATCTTGGCTGTCGTGAACGATGCTGCAGCGAACGTGGGGGTGCGTGGATATGTTTCTGCGTCGGCGTTCTCCTCCCCTGGGATCAACACCCAGCGGTGGCATCGCTGGGTCGTGTGGGTCTACGCGAGACCTCGTGACGAGCCTCCGTGCTGATGTCCGCAGCGGCTGCGGCAGTTTGCGTTCCCACCAGCAGCGCACCAGAGTGTCTTTCCTCCACGGCCTTGACAGCACTTGTTGTTTCTTGTCTTGCTGGTAATGGTCATCCTGACAGGCGTGAGGTGATGTGTCACTGTCGTTTTGATCTGCATCGCTGCGTACCCTCCAAGTGTCTTTCCTCACCTGTAACCTGGGGATGATGACAGCGCCTAGTTCGAGGGACCGTCGGGGGGGGGGGGGGGCCCGATGACACACGTGACTTGGAAGCTCCTGGCACGGTGCCTGGCCCCGAGGGAGGCCCCATAAGGAGATGTGAGTCGTGTCACTGTTAGAAGAGCCCAGTGTAGGCTGGGCCACACCCCTTTGGGGAAAGGTCAAGAGCAAGTGGCTGCCCGTGGTCAGGGGCAGGGAGTCTGTGTTCCATCCATCACAGACTCTAGAGGCTCTTGCGGCCCTGGTTGTCACGGTCATCTCCCTGAAGCAGTCCCCCAGGCTGTGCATCCGTAGGGTGCTCTGGGACACCCGGTGCCCACCTCATGGTGCTCTGGGCCCCTTGCTTGTCAGCGCACAGGTGCCAGTCCCGAACGCTGGAGCGATTGGACAGATAGGGGACGCCTGGGACCTCACAGGCCTCAGAGTGGCCGTGGCCGCACCTCAGAGCCGGGCCAGACGGGTCTGAACCGGCTGAGCAGCAGCCCCGCCCGAGCGGCCCGTGCCTCGGACGGCCCCGTGTCCTGCCCGCCTCCAGCGGGCACCTGGGGCACCCGGGCTCTGCTTAAGTCCTCGCGTTCCCCGGGGCGGTCCTGTGCACGTGTGACCCTCAGATCAGGTCAGCGTGGGACCCCTCCCCGTGGCACGTCTTCTGACAGAACGTGCCTGCTGGGCAGGTGTGCTCGCCGCGTGGGCTCCCGCACGGGGACTCCCTCCCGGCCGTCGTTCCCGAGCTGCGGCCGAAGAAGAGCGTGCGTGTTTGTCTGGGCGATGACCCCTGACACTGGCTGGCCGCGTGGGTCGTGGCTGGCGTCTGGGCCTCTTCACAGTACCCCTCTGGCGCGGGAGATGGTACTTCCCGCGGAAGCAGAGGCGGAGAGGTCAGTGAGCGCTGCCGGGCACACGCCGCAAGTGGCCTCCCTGGGGTTTGAGCCTGGGTCCGTGGACTTCGACGCCCGGCCCGGCCCTCCCCCTCGTCCGCAGGTTTCACCCAGCTTTTCCCAGGGTGCCATCTTCATTTCAGATGCACGGCACGGAACTCGATGGACACGAACACTCGGCCGTGGCAGGACACCCCTCTGCCGCCCGCACGATTATGACGGCCCCGTCTCCTACCCCATGATGAGGAAACGGTGGAAGATGACATGGTGTGACGTTCGTGATTTCTGGGGCACGGGATAGGAAAAGGCATTGCTTTGTCCCTTCTCTCCCTTCCCGTCTCTCTGATCATCACGGTCTAGCACGACGTCGTGTTTTCCACCTCAGGGTCTGGAGTTGGTGGAACTCGTGTTTGACTCCCGGGTCTACCGCCTCAGGAGCGTGGGCGACCTTTCTCTCTCGTCTCACCTTGTCCCTCGGAGCTTCATTTCTCTACTTATGCAACTGTGGGTCGAGCGAACGTTGATGACCGTCTTGCGTACAGTTGCCATAGGCTGCTTTATGCTGGAGTTGGGCATAGGGAGATACACCTGCTGGTTCCCGGGAGGGAAGACTGAGGGAGACCGACAAGCACGCGGATGATGATACAGGGGTGTGATCAGTGGAAGGATGCGCGGTGCTATGAGGATGTGGGAGAGAGTCAGCCTGACCAGGGTCCTCGTTCCCCTAAGCCGCTCCTCGAGTGGCTTCTTTCTTCCCCACGAAAGAGTATCTCCTCCATCCATAGAAGTCTTTTCCCAATTCCACCCCCTTCGTAGACTCTGCCCGTCTTCTGTGATCTCTTCTCCTTGAGCCTCGATGATACCCCATATGTCTTCCTAACCGCTCTCCCTTGCTCATGCCGTAGCACACCAGGTTTTCCGTGGAGGCTCTGCATCTGATTCATCGGTACGTTCCTCGCAGCTCAGTGCCCGGCCCGGGATGGGAGCTCAGCAGACGATCAGGGCCTTCAACTGGGAAAGTGTTATGAAACGGACTGTGCCGTTCCCATAAGCTTCTCTGGTGAGGGCGTTGGATGCAGGGCTAGCTAGGGGTAGAATGAGTTCTTGTTGCGAGTGCAACCGAAGGTCCAGTAACGGGGTACAGATGTCTTCAGGACTCGAATCGCTTGTGTCTGGTGTTGACCTCATGGGATTCTCTTGCCGTTTGTAATCCTAGTTATTGTCCAGACATGCACCCACAAGTTTTCTGATGATCATACTGATCCTGGCAAGATGCAAGCATCGTCTCATGTAAGGACAAGATAAATGAACTGCACGCTTTCGTCCAAACAAGTCACTATTAGTGAAAATCCTATTTTCCTGTCATTGCCAGTGGTTGTCATTCATCCCAGAGCCAAGCTGAAGCCAGGTGAGAGCTCTGCTGATTCTCAGCCCAGTTTTTGGAAATCTGGAACTCTCTCTGCCTTGACTTCCCTCCTCCTCCTGGAGTCCCCCCAGCGGAGCGTGTGTTGTCCGTGGTTCGCCATATGACATCCTGGCGACTGTTGCAAATGATAGCTCTCGATTTTGACTGAAATGAAAGGGCTTCAGAGGGAGTGTGTGAGTCGCACATGAGAGATGGAGTGTGTCCTCTGCGGCGGGGACAGAACGGCCCCGTTAGAAATGGAGGCCTGTGTGCGTTCACCGGCTGCACGTCATAGCGCCTGTTGCGGTGAATGTAGATGTGAAAGAAGGCCCCGCCCTCATGCTTCCTCTGCTTCCGTATTCCTGTGTTAGAAATACATACTTCATGAAGGACAAATGTTCTAGAAAATATACAGCTTATACGAAACAAAATGTTATATTTATGTGTAAGTAAATACCAGGAAAAAGCTGCGTATTATGTAGTGATTGGAAAGGCAATTGTAAAAATCGTCAGCGCGTCTTACAATGTTTACGTTACTGAGGTGGTGGACCTAAGAGCCTCTAATCAGGGAAGTGTGTCTGATCGATCCGTGGATGTCTGCAAAGCGCGCAGTCGCCGTAGCCGTCAGTTGGGAAGAGGAAAGTAAGCCGTGGGAAGCACGAAGAGCCGTTTTCCAAGCTGAATGCGTACAGCGCGGTAGCGTTGTGGGTAGTGCACGGAGCAGTGGGGCTCATCTTTTATGCCGGCCTGGCTATTATTGGCTTTATGACATTTCTGCTCGGTATTATGATTTCCTGAAATGTACGATGTAATTAAGGCTGTAGAAATGGGTAAAATGATTTTTTAAATGTCAAACAGTTTAATTTTGTAGTCAAAAGAAAAAAAGGAAAGAAAAAGCCGTTTGGTGGATACACATCATTTCAAGGAAGAAGACGCCTCGGGAGTTCGCCCTGGACGCCAAGTGGCGACGGTGCGTGTCATGTTCTCTGTCTTCGAACTGACCCTGAGGTAGTGCCTTTCCATTTAGGGTTTCGAAGACCTAGGAGACACAGTTGAATGCAAACCATGGGAGCAACAGGAAGCTCTTCTCCTGAGGAGAGGTGTGGGGGTGAGGAAGGATGGAGAGGCAGATGACAGTGCTAGTGACTTAGAATTGTGTTGCGTTAGCTTCCGCGTGGCCGCCGAGAGCAGGACAGAATTAAATTGGAAGGAAAATATGCGTCCTACATGTAGACAGATAAGTTGTACTTCGAATAATTTTTATTGAGATAGAATTGACACACGGCAAACTTGTCATGGCAGACTTTCTCCCTCAAAATACCTCAGTACCTAGCATTGTTTCCTAGAGAAGTTTCCCTGAATAGCCTTCGTGGAATGAAAGGGTAGTCTGCCAAGTTGTCAGCCAATGGGGTAAAACAAAAAAATCAAAATGGTGTTTTTCCTCGATATGTACAATTGGAGGTATTTCTTATTGCAAGCTAATATTTCCACCTACCATGTGGCACGAAAGCATTTTTCATAGGAGGCATAGTAATAAAGGACCACACTCCTAGCCTCAGGCGTCTCAGAGGAAAAGACCTTAAAATGTTGAGCATTGTAGAAAACGTCTGAAAATTCAGAATGCGTGATTTTAAGGGTTGAGGTTTATTTTCTAATAGGATGGAAATTACTTTTCGCAATGCCAGATATGGAAGTGTACGTTCCTTATGGGAAGGCACGGGGCAGAGAAAGTACGTTCCATATGGGAAGGCACGCGCTTCAGAAAGTGCGTGACGGGGACCGTGTCTTATCGGCGTGTGTGTGTCCCCGTGCCCAGCGCAGCTCTCAGCACAGAACATGCGCTTCTTCAAGGGTTGTTGACTGAGGTAATGGTCTTTGTTCTACATCTCACTTCTGTCTACGGCACCCCGTCATCGAGCTAATCCTCCAGGTTCGACCAAAGGTGTTGTCCTTAGGTGCCAGCTGGGTCTGGTGCCTTCCAGTGATGACCGAATCAGAAAGAAGGGGAGGATACTTCAAGCCAGGATGGCCCCACACACAGTTTTATACTCTGGGGTTGTAGGCTGGTTGATTAGAGTCATAATATGATTAAATTTTTTTTAACATTTATTTATTTGTCAGAGACAGAGTGTGAGTGGAGGAAGGGCAGAGAGAGGGGGAGACACAGAATCCGAGGCAGGCTCCCAGGCTCCGAGCTGTCAGCACAGAGCCCAACGCGGGGTTCAGACTCACAAACCATGAGATCACAACCCGAGCAGAAGTCAGATGCTTAACCGACTGAGCCACCCGGGCGCCCCTAGAATCATAGTATGATTAAAAGCTTAAAGGAATGAAAATATTAGTAAAGATGAGAACTATGGAATGATAGTGTATTTTTAAAAGTTCGCATCATTTATTCCAATTGCCTCGTTTCGTAGATGGGAGATTGAAGAGGAGGGAGGATACACCATGCACCCAGAGTCCTAGGTCGAACACGAGATTTGAGGCCTGAAGAACGGGAGTTAGAAATCCCGTTTCCCAACGTTGTGCACATTGTTCTCGGGGCCTCAACTCTGTCCCCTGCGCTCCTGGACCCTAACTGGTGCCCACTCCCGTCGCTGCTGTCCGTCCCGCTTCTCTGCTGGACGTCGTCCCCTGCCCGTCCAGATCCACTCGCCGCTCTTCCCGACCCTGCTCTCTGTCCAGGGAGGCTGTTCCCTGTGGATTATATCAGGGGGCTCCGGGATCCTCACGAGTCCACTGGGTTTGGCTGATGGCGAGCCCCGAGGAAGTTGAGGAAGGGCAATGAGGGCAGGGTACTTAATCTCCTGTCTTCATCTCTGCCGGTCACCGTGGACTGGCTGAGTGTCTTGATAGAGGTCAGCGTTCTTCTCAAGACGGCTTTTGCTCATGATCGTTGACCTTTCCGGGTTCCAGAAACCACTCCCTCTTCTCATCTCTTTAGGTCTGAGGTAATAGCAACGCGGCTGCTACTAACACCGTGTGATTGCCGTCTCCCTGATGGTCTCCCCGTATCCACCTCTTTGTCACGTTATTCCGGTTTGTGTTCACTGTTTCCTGTTTGGGTCTGACTGATGCTATGTGCCGAGAACAGAGTTTGGCATGTAGTAGGTTCTTGGAGCATGGAATCTGTTGCCATTAGCGGTAGCGGCCGTGTTCTAAGTAACAGGAGTGGTTGCCGCGCAGGCCATGGGGTTGGTATTTTCCAAAGCAGATCACGTGCGAAGCTTGTAGGAAGTGCCCCCTTTCCGTCGTCCTCAACTCTTCCCAGCCTTTTGCTCTTGAGCTGCCCGTGCCGGAGAGGAAAATGAACTGTTGGCTTCTAACACCTTGCCCTTTGTGGCCGGAATGAAGCAAACTCTCAGGCACATTCCATCCTGTGTCTGGTGTTCTGTGTCTCTTTTAACATGCCTCCTGTGTTAAAAAAAAGAAAAATACAACACTGTAAAGAAAGGCATTGCAAACGTAGTTGAGGGTTATTGTCGTAGTGAAATCGGTGTCCCTTTACAATACCACTTGTACGAAGGCCCAGAAAACAAGAAGTCCGAAGGGAAATAGGAGTCCCTGGTCCTCGGCCTGGGATCTGTCTTTGACTTGCAGTGTGACATGGGAGGAGAGTCGCTTTGTTTTGTTTTGTTTTTTTCTCTCCAAATTCTTTTGTTTTCTTGTCAGGAATAGAATTTAGTGATTCATCACTTAACGTGTAACACCCAATGCTTATCCCAACAAACGTCCTCCGTGATGCCCCTCACCCCTTTAGCCCTTCCCCCCACCCAAAACTCTGCCAGAAACCTTCAGTTTGTTCTCCGTATTTAAGAGTCTCTTAGGGTCTGAATGTGTTCCTCAACCTGGTATGATGGAGAGGAATATTCTTGAAAACTGAGCACATCAGAAATGGAAAAATTGAATGCAAATGAACTCAGTGTACACTGAGGCCTTTAATTTTTTTCTCATTCATTTTGGGGGAAAATTTAAAAGAGAACCACTAAACAGAGCAACAGGGGTTATTCTATAAAGTTAATTACGATATTTCAATACAAAGTATGGACTGAATATGTTCCTAATGCTTTGATGAATTTTCATTGGGTAGCAGTATACCTTCAAGACATTTTTGGTAAGCAGATTTAGAAAACAGTCACTTTAGAAAATGGAAGGAGGTTATTTTCAGCAATTGTAATCATTTTGATCTCTATTTGATATAGTGTCTTGATTTTTTTTTTTTTTAACGTATGTATATCATCACATGACGAAGTGGTATTCTCACTATTAATTGCAGACAAGGCTTAAAGAAAAACCTCCAAAATTGGCTTGGGAGCATTTAATAAATGGAGTGGTAATCGCTAGACATCATGTGGAGTTCCACTAAGAGAAAGGTATACCTTAGTGATAGCATTCTCTTTGTTTAGTAGTGTTTAGTCTGTGGTCATGGGAATGCTATAAATTTGTTGTGTCTGGAAGACAGCAGGGCATTTTGCTAGGTCTTTCTTGATGTTCCGGTATCTTAGATGAAGATGTGTATGTTGGATGAAAACTGGATCGAGAACCAAGGCTCTAGTCCAGTTTTTCTTTCCTCATGATGGAGTTGTGTGAATTCCTGTTGGAGGACTCCAGGGGCATGCTGCTTCTACCTTTGCCTCGCTCTTGCTGTCTTTTAATGTTTTAATTTTGAAATAATTTAAGATTCAAAAGGAGTTTCGAAGTTATATACAAGGGAGCCCTGTGTATAACCTAGCCTCCTCCAGTGATAAATCTCACATAATCATAGCACATTATCAAAATTAGGACATTGACATGGGTTCGATCCACAGAGTTCATTCAGAATTCATCCCATTTTAAGAGTTGTTTTGGCAGGGCGCCTGGATGGCTCAGTCGGTTAAGCGGCCGACTTTGGCTCACGTCATAATCTCATGGTTTCTGGGTTCAGCTCCTGGGTCGGGCTCTGTGCTGACAGCTCAGAGCCTGGAGCCTGCTTCGCATTCTGTGTCTCCCTGTCTTTCTGCCCCTCCCCTGCTCGCGCTCTGACTCTCTGTCTCTCTGTCTCTGTCTCAAAAACAAATACACATAAAAAAATAAAAATAAAAAATAAAAGTTGTTTTGGCTATTCTAGGTCTTTTGCATTTTTATATGAATATTAGAATAACTGTGTCAATTTCTATTAAAAAGCCTTTCTAGGATTTTGATTGGTATCAGGTTGATGAACTGGAGAAGAATTGACTTCTTGTAATATTGTGTCTTCCTATCCATAAACAGAGTGTATATCTCCATGTACTTCATTATGTCATTAGTTTATCTCCACAGCGTTTTCTAGGTTATAGTGTGTAGGTCTTTTACACCTTTTGTCAAATTTATCCCCAAGTATTTCATATTTTCTAGTGATATTTTATTTTTTAATGTTTATTTTTTTGACAGAGAGAGAGCGAGCAAGAGCAAGCAAGCGAGAGAGGGAGGGGCAGAGAGAGAGGGAGACACAGACTCTGAAACAGGCTCCAGGCTCTGAGCTGTCAGCACAGAGCCCGACGCGGGGCTCGAACTCACGAACCTTGAGGTCATGACCTGAGCTGAAGTCGCACGCTTAACTGACTGAGCCACCCAGGTGCCCCTTTCTAGTGATATTTTAAATCACAGTTTTAAATTTCAACTGTTTATTAATAAACAATTCTAGTTGTTTATTAATATATAAACATACAATTGATTTTTGTGCCTTGATCTTATATCCTGCAACCTTGATAAACTCAGTTATTAGTTGTAGAAGCTTTTTTTCTCACTGATAGAACTTAGTACATAAACTGGCCTAGTCTTTGGAGGACACTTTTTAGTCCTTTCCCATTCTGAGTGTCTTTCTCTTTTGTTGCTGTGGGGAGAACCTCCAGCACTGACTTGTGGGGGCACAAGTCAGTTTCAGCTTATAGTGTTTTGCCTTGAAACACACACAACAGCTTTGGTCCTATGAATACCTGCCTCTTTCCCTCTCTACACGGGTCAAAACCCAGGTCACGATACTACATCCACTAACATGAACATGGCTTTCAGATTGAAAACAAGATGAGGATACCCAGTGGAGAAAGTTAGTCACTGGTCTTGACAGCTTGAAGGCAGTCATTTCAGACTGGAAACCAAAAACTGAAGAAATCTACATGGACACTGGGGAAAAGGAGGTGGATGGAAAAGTTGCCTGGTAATAGCCAAGAAGTAACTGGTCTTCAAGGTGCATAAGGGGGATTTGTAGTAGGGAAATGGGATGATTCAGTTCTCCTCATAGACTGCAGAGAGAGAGAGAGAGACAGAGACAGAGAAAGAGGGAGGGAGACAGACAAACCAAGAAACAAACTCTTTTTTAAAAAATTTATTTAAATTGAACTTAGTTAACATATGGTATAGTATTGGTTTCAGGAGTAAATTTAGTGATTCATCACTGCCATAGAACACCCAGTGCTCATCCCCACAAGTGCCCTCCTTAATGCCCATCACCCATTTAGCCTATCCCCCCTCCCACCTCCCCTTCAGCAACCCTCAGTTTGTCCTCTGTATTTAAGAGTCTCTTATGGTTTGCCTCCCTCTCTGTTTCTCTTATTTTTTCTTCCCTTCTCCTGTGTTCACCTGTTGAGTTTCTTAAATTCCACGAGTGAAATCATGTATTTGTCTTTCTCTGACTGATTTTGCTTAGCATAATACATTCTAGTTCCATCCACATTGTTGTAAATGGTAAGACTTCATTCTTTCTGATTGCCGGGTAATATTCCATTCCATATATATATACCACATCTTCTTTATCCATTCATCTGTCAATGGACATTTGGGCTCTTTCTATACTTTGCCTGTTGTCGATAGTGCGGCTATAAACATGGGGGTGCATGTGCCCCTTCGAATCAGCATTTTTGTATCTTTTGGATAAGTACCTAGTAGTGTGATTGCTGGGTCATAGGGTAGTTCTATTTTAGTTTATTGAGGAACCTCCATACTGTTTTCCAGAGTGGCTGCACCAGCTTGCATTCCCACCAACAGTGCAAAAATGCTCCCCTTTCTCCTCCTCCTCCCCAACATCTGTTGTTCCCTGAGTTAATTTTAGCCATTCTATGGGTGTGCGGTGGTTTTGATATGTATTTTCCTGATGATGAGACTCTTAGCTGTAGAGAACAAACTGATGGTTACCAGAAGGGAGGTGGGTGGGGGGATGGGTGAAATAGGCGATGTGGATAAGGGAGTGCATTTGTGATGAGCACTGGGTGATTAAAATAAACAACAAAAAAATAAATGTCCTCATGGACTTAAAATTGCCCTATTTGGAGAAATCTTAGCTAAGAAATTCAAAATGCAGGGCACCTGGGTGGCTCTGTCGATTGGGTGTCCAACTTTGGCTCAGGTCATGATCTCTGCTGTCAGCATGGAGCCTGCTTGGGATTCTCTGTCCCATTCCCCCCCTGCCCCTCCCCCTGCCCCTCCTCTGCTCATTCTATCTCCCTTTCTCTCAGAATAAATAAACTAAAAAAAAAAAAATTCAAAATACTAGGTAATGGTGAAGAGTGGGGAAGAACAGAATGAACTGCAGAATAAGGGTGTCCATGGAGCACGGATGGAAGAAACTGCCTCTCTATGTCATCTTTGCCGTCAGAATTGTACATGGGAGATAAAGAAGTAAGGCAGGTCATTTTGGCACCTATCTTTAGGGGTGTTAAAGAAACAACCACAGCATCAACCCTGTATTCCCCCACCCATAGAGATGTCAGAAGTAGTGCTTTGTGAAGTTGAAGCCACCCCAGGGCTACCATTGGCTGGAACAGTGCCTTGATGACCAAAGCCAAGGGGTGTGTGGCTCCTCATTGCCTAAGGGAGGGTATGTGTATATATGCACGTGGAGGTCAGGAGCCCTGGGATAGATCACTGGGAGGCTTAGCTACAGGGATGAGATCTGCACACCCGAAGAGCCTAGCATAAATGCAGAACAACCAACCGTGAGAATGAAACGGCCAACCCCATGCACCAAAGGAAGGAAGGAGCAGAACATTTCCTGTCAATCCAACAACAACAAAATTGACAAGGTAAGATGACTGTATCCATGTTTCTCCTCTTGTTTAGATTCCCATCCCATAAGTGCTACCCTGCCCTTGTTGTAGCAAAAAGCCCTTCCCCAACTCACACCCCTTCTCATAAAGCTCCCCCGCTGCCATCCACCCTCCATCCTCTTCCTGCAAAGTAACGTCCGTAAGACTTCATCAGTTTTTCTACCAGGTGCAAAAGGTAAGCATAAGGGTAACGTTAGGCCTTCAACAGACTTTGAAAAAACGAAGAAAGCAAAAAAGCCAAAAATAATCATCTGTTGCTACAGGATGACTAAGAAAATAAATCAAAATCAGCTGGAGTAGAAAAAAAAAAAAAGAGACCCCAGAGAGTTCCGATGATCCAAGTAATGCCCTGTGAGTGGCAGAGGCCAGAGATTTGGACCTGTCTCCTGTGTCTCGAGAGGATGCAGTGGAGAATTGTCAACTACAGAGAGAACAAATCAGGAAAATAGAGGGTATACCAGGGGTGATGATGACAATAAAATCCAGTTCTGAACAAGAGATGTGTGTTTCTGTAGGTTTTGTGATGATGTGGGGGAGGGAAGGAAGGGAAGAGGCAGGTATTCGAGAATGGAGGCGATGAGGCCCTGGAGGGTTGGGAGACATACCAAAATGTCAGCCAGAAAGACTGGAGACAGATCTACTTCTTAACATTTTATCTCACAGGTGAGGAGGAAAAGGAGTTGGTATTTCTTGAAGTTTGTGTGTGTTGTGGGGGGGGGGGAAGGAGATGGGGAGAGTTGTAATGGGTGTGGAATGACTCACACTCTGTTCAAAATGGCAGACAACAAAATTGCCCTCAGACCACCTACCTTATAGTGGTGTATGTTGTAACCCATCTTAGGCTATAAGGAACTGAAGCCCTCAGGTCCAAAACCTTACCCTCCAGAAAGTCACCGACAACACCTCCACACACTAAAATCATGATATATGGAAGCCAAAAAAAATCAACACTAGTGTACTTTCTTGTTAAGAAGCTTGGGGTAGAGCAGTGACCTACCAAGGGTGGTTCAGCCAGAGTGGTTTATCCCCACCCTCATGGTCAGTAAAGGGTGGGGGAAGCATTGTGTACAGAGAATTTAATACAGAAATCAAATCAAGTAAAAGCTGGTCTTTATGTTATCACCAACACACTTTAGTATGTTTAGTCTAACATTTAGTATGTTTAGTATGTTTAATGTCAGTGATTATTCTTCCCTTGAATAAAAGTCTGTGTGTGTGTGTGTGTGTGTGAGAGAGAGAGAGAGAGAGAGAGAGAGAGCGAGAGAGAGAAGGATGATAGAACAGTTTTGGTATTGAATATAAGGATTGAGTTAATTACATTCTTTGAATGACTTGTTCAGGACCTTCTGTTTTTTTATTCATTCATTCCTCTTATTTCTCCCTTCCAACCCTATTCCCTTTCTTATAGGCAGTTGTTCTAATGCATTGGATGCCTATACTTTTCTTGAGTGATAATGAAATGTGTAGTATTGTTTCCTGGGCATTTGCTGTTTATTTATGTATCTGTTGTTAATATTATACATCAGTGTTTCTTAATGTTTCACTGAGCCTTGTTTTTAAGATCCATCCGTGTTCCTATGAGTGTGTCTAGTCTTTTGTTCCCTTGTAAATGAATGTATCAGATAAATTCTTCTTATTTTATAAACTTTAGAAAGATATTTGGATTTTTAATATTTGCACCTATCCCTTGGTACATGTTTTGTTTGATTTATACCTCAATGTTTTCATTTTCTTTGGAGTGACTTGTAAATAATATCGTGTTTAATTTTTGTTTCCATGTATTTCTTGGTTAGTATATATAAATGTGATTGATTTTTTTAAATTAAACTTTTCACTTTGATATAATTGTACAATATTGCAGCCAGGAAATTGACACTGCTGCAATCCATCTACCTCATTCAGACTTCAGCTTTATACCTGCTCATCTGTGTGTGTATGTGTGTGTATTGATGGTTTTATCACACATGGAAATTACTGTGACGGTCACCGTGGTGAAGGTATGGAAGAGTTTCATCAACACAGCCCCTCGTGTTGCCCTTTAGTCCCTCCCTGCCACTCCTGAGTTCATAATTCCTAGCCACCACTATCTCTACTTCTATAATTTGGTCATTTCAAGAGTATTATATAAATACAGTCATTTACTCACGGTTTGTGGGGTTGAGCTCCGCATCAGGCTCTACGCTGACAGTGCGGAGCCTGCCTGGGATTCTCTCTCCTCTCTGCCCCTCTCCAGGTCGCACGTGCACTCTCTCTCCCTCAAAATAAATAAATCGACGTTTTAAAAAAGTAAGTAGAATCATTTACTGTGTACCCTTTTGGATTAGCTTCTTTTCACTCAGCAGAAATCTCCAGGGATTCACTCAGGTTGCCACATGTATTAATACTTGGTTCCTTTTTATCCCTAGCACAGTATCCCATGGCATAGATAAGATGTAACATAGTTTGTTTAATCATTCTGCCTGTCAGAGGACAACTCGGCTGTTTCCAGTGTTTGCCTATTAAGCAATAGGCTGCAGGGCACCTGGGTGGCTCGGTCGGTTGAGCATCTGACTCTTGGTTTTCGGCTCAGGTTTGATTCCAGGGTCGTGGGATGGAGCTCTGTGCCGAGCATGGGGCCTGCCTAAGATTCTCTCTCCCTCTGACTCTCTCCCTTGATCGTGCTCTCTCTAGAATAATAATAAAGAATTAAGCTGCTATAATCATTCACATACAAAATTTTGTGTGAACATAAGATTTAATTTCTCTGGAATAAATACCCACGAGCATAACTGCTGAGTAGTGTGGTAGTTCTGTGTTTAGTTTTATGAGAAAATGCCAAACGGTTTCCTAGCATGGTGTATTATTTCACATTCCCACTAGCAATGTGTAAGTAAACGAGTTTTTCCACATCTTCACTAGCATTTGGTTTCATCACTGTTTTTTTAGCCTTTCTGATAAGTGTGTAGTGATACTTTATTGTGGCCTTAATTTGCTTCTCCCTGACAGCTAAAGATGTTAAAGATCTTTTCATGTGCTTAATTGCCATCCATGTGTTCTCAGCCCCGTTTTTTGGTCAGGTGCATGATGATGGCCTACAGCAAGGATATAGACAATGTATGTATCAAGTCTGAAAATAACACAGGATTGGAATATTTGTTTCATAACAGACTCTAAATCCAATAAGGGTTTCAGTAGGTTAGACTTGGGACCGTTAGAATGATGGCTCTAATCAAACAAGGAAAAGCTTAGGGAAAAATGGCATGTTCACATCTTGGTGTCCTGAACACAGTATCTTGTGGATAGGATAGAAAACGTTTGGTTTAACGGTAGTGTTAAAAGTCAACCTGGAGATTTTAATTGAGAGTAAGTATAGTCTGAGCCAAGGGTGTGAAAAGGCTGCCAAAATGCAACTGGTAATTTTGACTAAGTTCATGGAAATGTAGTACCTCAAGTGAGAGGCGACGTTCTCCTTCTGCTCTGTGTTGATAAGGTCACACTTTGAGAACTATTTCCAGTAGTGGGCTTTATATTTTTAAGAAGAATAGAGGAAAATTAAGTATTAACTAGAAGAAAGCGAGGCAGTTGTTGATGGGACTTGAAATTTTTTGAAAGACAAATAATGAAAGGAACTATAGCAGGTAGGGTCCTTGTAGGAAACAGATTATATTCAAATAGGATAATGAGAGAAGGGTTTAATAAAGCATTGATTACAAAGGAATGGAAGAGTGTAGGGAAACGACAAGAAGCAGTGACCTAACCTGGGACTGGAGGAGGAGGAAATGGTTACTGGAACCCGGAGAATGAGAGAGCTCTGTGGAAAGACCTGTCGGGGGGGGGGGGGGGGGGAAATGTGTTGCTCTAAGAGATGAAATAAGACTAGGAAAACCCTGCATAAAAGGATGCCAAGGAATAAGTATTCTGACTTCATTCTCCTCCTTCCCTCCAGTCATCTTCAGGGGTTTCCCATTGATAAAAAAGTAAGTGGAAGTCCGGAGACAAGAGAGCCCATTAATATAGTCTGTGGTTCACACATGGCAGAGCGCTGGGCAAGGTGGAGAAGAGTGGAAGATGAACCTGGCTGGGCACCTGGGTGGCTCTGTAGGTTAAGCATCTGATTCTTGATTTTGGCTCAGGTCGTGATCTCATAGTTTTGTGAGTTTGAGCCCCACGTCGGGCTCTGTGCTGACAGGTCAGAGCCTGCTTAGGGTTCTCTCTCTCTGCCTCTCCCTGCTCATGCTGTGTCTCTGTCAAAATAAATAAAAATAAAACGAGAGAAGCCAACTGTTTCTTCAGCTCTCTGACATGGGGTCATGATCGGAATTGTGTCATCACTCTGATTACCAGTATCACAATAAGGAACTTGGGGGAAGTGGCATAAATTCCGTCAGGCAATTGACCTGGATGATTTTGTCCTGGAAAGCTATTTACAAAATGTTCAATTGTAACTTACGGACAGTTTGCTCTTTCCTGTGGGCTTGAATGTCTTACCATGCCAGTCATTCCCTACACCAAAATGTCCAACAACTGCAACTATATTTCCCCTGGCAGAAATCACAAAGTTGTGTTTTTAAATGTGATAGCACTTGAAAAAGAAGAGTTACTAAATGTAGAAACCTGAACAGTAGCAAGGAGGTGGGGTGGCCTGACCACCAGTTTCCTCAATCTTGTTCACTATGCCATCATCAGGACTTAGCATGGAGCCTGACACAATGGACAAGCAGTAAATATTTGCTGAGTGATGGTAGAAGTGTGGGAAGTAAGAATAGCAGAGTAATGGAGAGAAAGACTTAAGATAGTGTCTCATGTTATATGTGTTTCTAGTCCCAGCTCTAGCTAGAACTGAAGATACAATCTTGGGCTAGTTACATATATGCCTTCGAAGAGGGTATCCAGATACCTGTTTCTTCGTATCTAGGTGTAGTCAGTAAAAGTCGGGGTCTTTAGCTCCTATGTAGCATATTAATCGGGGTTTGGAAACATCCAAAATACTCAAGATGATAGATTGAAGTCTCTTTAGCTGAGGTTTCAGGAGAACACAGAAGCTGATATGTACCCAAAGGAAAGTTCTAGGTAGAGACGGTAGATACACTTATTTTAATTTAGATTCTTGTTTTTATATCATGCTAGTTTAATATGTTTTTAAAATTTTGTTTAAATGTTTTATTTATTTTTGAGAGATAGAGACAGAGCATGAGCAGGGGATGGGTGGGGAGAGAGGGAGACACAGAATCCGAAACAGGCTCCAGGCTCCGAGCTGTCAGCACAGAGCCCGACGCGGGGCTCGAACTCACCAGCTGTGAGATCATGACCTGAGCTTAAGTTGGACGCTCAACCGACTGAGCCACCCAGGCGCCCCAAGCCAGCTTAATATTTAAAAGACCCCAAATAATTATTTTAGTAAGCTTCAAACCAATGCACATTTAAACTAAGAATAATTCCTTTGGATGGAAATGTTTCACTAACAGGAACACAAATACTAATAACACGTAACATTTTCAAATAATTGTGTCTATATGTCTAGCATTGATAGCACTTATTAAATATCAAGCACTTCACATATATAATGAAATTTAACCCTCACAACCAACTTATGAGCCTGGTACCGTTGCTATGACCATCCTTAGAACATGAGGAAGAGAGGCCACATGGTAAGTAAGTGAAATGGGGATTCAAACCCAGGCGATCGTAAGAGTCTGAACTCTTGGGGCGCCTGGGTGGCTCAGTCCGTTGAGCGTCCGGCTTCAGCTCAGGTCATGATCTCATGGCTCCCGACTTCAAGCCCCGCACGTCAGGGCTCTGTGCTGTTGGTGTGGAGCCTGCTTGGGATTCTCTCCCTCTCCCTCTCTCTGTGCCTCCCCCACTCCCATGCTCTCTGTCTCAAAATAAATAAATACGCTTTAAAAAAAGAGTCTGAACTCTTGACTCATTATAAATTTTATTGTCACTTGACTTTTCATCAGTTACATAAGGGCAAAATATGCATATTTGCTATAATACGAATTCAAAGGTATTATGATTGTGTACTCAGTTTTAGAGACTGCATTACAGAATTTTCCCTTTTATGGCATTGACCTCTAAACATGAGTTCATGCATTTCAGATACTGCTTAGCAAAAATATGTATGCGTTTGGAAAGTTCGTTTACAGAATGCAGCAGCTGGGTTAAATTAGAACAATGACCATGAATCAATGGAGATAACTTGAAACCAGTTTCAGCACCAGCTGTCAACTAACAGTGTGCACCTGGGTGAGTGTGTGGCACACGCTCAAACTTAGGACATCCTACAAGGGGCTTAATTCATCACGGGGCCTGTCTGCCTTCCAGTCTGGTGCTTTCACGTGTGGGGCTCCTCTCTTCCCGATTGTTGGCTCTGAAAAAGGTATTCTTCTTTTAAGGGATTTCATATTTTTTCCTGTGCACTTTGAAATTGTGGACTTTTGTAGGACCCACTTGCGGTGAGGCCTTTGCTCTAGTTGAAGGGCTAGCATTAAATCAGATATTTCTTAATTTATAACGATAATCATAGTACATTTTCATTGTTTATTTTTAACGACCTGTGATAACATCTTAGGGCCTGTATATAAAATTAATAGAAAACACAAGGCAGACCAAATTAGACACAGAGGAGGGTATCTGGCCTTTGGATTTCACATACATACAGAGGAAAGGATGCTGAAAAATCATAGAAAGTTTCCTTCTTTAAGTTTCTTTTATCCCACAATAGTCCCTTTAGTAAGTAAAAATATTTTTTGCATTGTATATTACCTATAGTGCAGTATTTGCCAACTAAAGTTTTGGAGTGGCACACCTGGGGTCATGACTTTGGGCAAATAATTTCACCTCTCTCAGACTTGGTGTCTCTATCTGTATAATGGGGCTATTGGTTCTTGTCTCCACTTCTCCGAGGATTAGGGGAGAATATATCAGTCTCCTAGATTAATGTGTGACCATTGGTATTGCCAGTAATGGCTGGGAGGTTCTTTATTTTTTATTGTAAGCTTTTTAGTAAACTGCCCGACGTGGGGCTCAAACCCACAACCCCAAGATCAAGAGTCCCACGCTCCACCTACTAAGCCAACCAGGTGCCCCTAGGAGGTTCTTTTCTACATGTCAATTTTGCAAAGAAGGGTGGAAGTCGTTCAGGGTCCTGTTAACAATTATTGTGGGCAGAGGACGCTTTAGGGAATTGTATCTGAGGGAATCAGGGGCACTTGCTACAGATTTAAAGACCCCTTTCCCCAAAGGCACCCATGGCTGAAGAGGGGAGCTACCTCTCCCGAGTTAACTTTCCTGACATAGTAAAGAATTTCATACCAGCCAGAGTTACCCACTCACAAAGCCAAAGGGCAAGAAAAAATGGCCATAAAAATATGCATTCCTTCCCCAAGGTAGAGAAACCTAAACTGTAGTTAAGGAATTGCTGGACGCTGTGTGTGGACAAGTAGGAGAGTAGAAAAGACCCCAGCCATGCACAATCTTGAAAGGGATTCTTGTGAGTTTTACCCCCAGGAGCCCTACCAGGTTCACACAGTGAAGGTTGGAAGAAAATCTCTGGCTTTGGGCTGTGGGGTAGGGTTAGGGGTGGGGAGGAGGAGCAGCCATTTTGGAATGTGCCCTGAGCACTCTGTTCTTGTTAACGAGGCCTGCCCTGGAGATTTATCCTAGTCTAACATACGGGGCAGGGAGTGGGGGTTATGAAAGCCTAACTGGCCTGGGGGATGGGAACCATCCATCTCCAGTCCTCTTCAGCCTTTTTTACTCTCCTAAAAGGGTGTGAGACTGAGAAACACTTGAAGAGGTCACAGCCTGAGGAGATTGGCTTACTCAAAGACTGAGACCTGTCATAACCCCGTAGACCTCTACCCCCTCCAGCACTCCAGCACACCACTAAAGGCCTCTTGACCACGGTTCCTTTTATCCCTGTACCTCATGTCTAGCTTTTAACAAAAAATTACAAGGCATATTAAAGGGAAATTTCAAAACACAATGTGAAGCAGAGCAAACATCAGAACCAGACGCGTATATGGCAGCCATGCTGGAATTATCTATCAGACTAGGAATTTAAAATAACTAAATATGCTAAGAGCTCTAGTGGAAAAACAGCATGCCAGAACAGATGGGTAATGTAATCAGGGAGATAGAAATCCTGAGAAAGAATAAAGAAGAAATGCTAGAAATCAAAAACACTAACGGAAATGAAGAATGCCTTTGATGGGCTCATTAGCAGACTGGACATAGCTGAGGAAAGAATCAAGTGAGTTTGAGGATATGTCAAAAGAAACTTCCACTAGTGAAAAAGAAAAAAGATTGCAAAAACCATGAACAGCATATCTGAGAACTGTGGGGCAACTACAAAAGGTGTTCCATATGGATAACGGGAATACCAGAAGTCAAGGAAAGGGGCAGAAGAAGTATTTGAAGTAATGATTGGTAATTTCCTTGAACTTACATCAGACACACCAACCACAGATCCAGGGAACTCAGAGAACACCAATGAAGATGAAAGCTAAAACAAACCAACCAAAACCAACCAACCAACCAAACAAAAAAGACTGTGCCTCGGCATACCGTATTAAAACTGCCGAAAATCAGAGATACAGAAAAAATCTTGAAAGAAGCCAGTGGAAAAAGCCAGCTTACCTATGGAAGAGCAAAGTTAAGAATTACATTTGAGTTTTCCTGAGAAACCATGCAAACAAGAAGAGAGTAAAGTGAAATATTTAGTGTTGATAGAAAAAAAAAGAAAAAACTACCAGTCTAGACCTCTGTGTCCAGTGAAATGATCCTTCAAAAGTGAAGGGTAAGTTCTTTCCTCGGTAAACAAAAATTGAGGGAATTCGGTGCCCGTAAGTCTGCCTTGTGAGAAATGTTGAAGTACTTCAAAGGAAAATTACATAGCTCAGACCTACATCAAGCAGGAAGAGCATTATAAACAAGAGTCAGTGAAGGCAAAAGAACTTATTTGTATTCTTAATTGACCTAATAGATAACTGGATAGACAGACAGCTGGAGGGGTTTTGGGGGGGGGGGGCGGGCGGGGAATGAGCTAAGCAGGTGATGGGCATTAAGAAGGGTACTTGTTGGGTTGAGCACTGGGTGTTGTATGTAAGTGATGACTCACTAAATTCTATTCCTGAAATCATTATTACACTTATTATGTAAGTGTAATCATTATTATGTTAACTAATTTGGATTTAAATTAAAAAAATAGCAACAATGAATTCAATGGCTCTAGTTTATGGATAAGTGAAATGAGTGACAGCAGTGATACAAGGAGTAGGAAGGGTGAGTTAGGAATACTTTAATTGCTCCTGAAGCAGTACAGAGTTACTTGAAAATGGGCTTGCATTAGCTATGAGTAGATATTGCAGAACTTAAGGCCACTGCTAAAAAAACGTTCTTTTACATTCTTTTTAACGTTTATTCATTTTTGAGAGACTGAGAGAGACAGAGCACGAGCAGGGGAGGGGCAGAGAGAAAGGGAGACACAGAATCCGAGGCAGGCTCCAGGCTCCGAGCTGTCAGCACAGAGCCCGACATGGGGCTCAAACCCACAAACTGTGAGATCATGACCTGAGCCAAAGTTGGACGCTTGACCGACTGAGCCACCCAGGCACTCCTAAAAACAGTTTTAAAAAAGTGTAACTGATAAAGTAAATGGCATCACATCAAATGCTCAAAGTACGGAAGGCTTAAATACAGTGGGAGGCCAGATAGAATCAACGAATAAGTGCAGTGAATAGAAAACAGGAACAAATGTGGTAGGTATTAATCCAGCTTTGTCAGTAACCACTTAAACCATAGTTGTCTAAATATACCAAGAGGCAGAGACTGCCAGTCTCTTATCAAAAATAAGACCCAGTTATATGTTGTTGACCAGAAACCCACTTGCATTTTTGTCTGTTTTTAATGTTTATTTACTTATTTTGAGAGAGAGAGAGAGAATGAATGAACGAATGAACGAATGGGGGAGGGGCAGAAAGAGAGGGAGAGAGAATCCCAAGCAGGCTCTACTTTCTGCATGGACATGGGGCTTAATCTCACAACCCCGAGATCATGACCTGAGCCCATATCGAGTTGGTCGCTTAACTGACTGAGCCACCGAGGAACCTCAAACCCACTTTAAACGTAAAAATACATAGCTTAAAACCAAAGGGCTAAAGAAACATATACCATGCTAACACTAGATAAAAGAAAGCTGGAATAGCTATGTTAATTTCAGGCAACGCAGACTTGAGAACAAAAGTAATTATCAGCGGTAAAGAGGAGTATTACATAATGATAACAGGGTCAGTTATCCCAGAAGGCATAGTCAATCCCGAGAAGCAGAAAGTAGATTAGTGGTTGCCCGGACCGGCAGGGGAAGGGGTGGGGAGGTACTGTTTAACGCTTCTGAGGTTTCCTTTTGGGGTGGTGAAATGTCTTAGAACTAGTTAGAAGTTATCGTTGAACGTTCTCAATGTACTTCATTATACTGAATTGTCTACTTTTGAAGGGTTAGTAATTCACTTCATGTTATGTGAATTTACCTTGAGGATTAAAAAGGATACGCAACAAAATTATGTACTTTCAAAATACTATTTATTGCATAATTACCACTAAATTGGCAATTGTCTGGCATGTGTGATGTCTCACCCCATCTCTTGTTCAAGGTATACCATAATCAGCTGATCATAGTATATCTCCTTCCCCGAGCACTGTCTTTGCCTCAAGTCCTTCTCAGCATATACTCCAGAAAGCCACTATCAGGAAGGGAGGAACCCTTGAACCCTCATTCTGCTGGGACGGCCTCTCCCAATATTCACCCTCATTCCCACTTCACCTGCTAGCTAATACCGGACACTCCATGATGAAGGCTTCACTCTGCTTTGGTCTTTGACCTTTGTTAAATGTCCTACTGGGGGTGTGCTGCAGGTTGGGTTTCCAGAAAATGGACTCCAAGACAGATTTGTGTGCAAGAGGTGTAAGGGGGAGTGTTCTCAGGAACGACATCCGTAAGGGAGGGGGGAAGCAGGATTGGACGGAGGGAGAAGTCGAAGTGTGATGCAGTTGCCTCTGGGGTTGCAGTTGAACCCAGAGAGAGTTCTAGAGCTGGGCCAGTACCTTGGAGGTACCCTGAAATGAGGCAAAGACTTTGTATCCTCACACGAGACAGTCTCTGTATTTGGGCTGCCTGCAAGGCAAGAGCCGTGACCTTGGACTTGGAAAAGTAATTTATCTGGATGGACTGAGTTCCGAACTGTCAGCCGCCAGCACTGCGGTGATGAGGGAAATAAGCATATCGGTTCTGAAAGGGGGATCTGGTGGCAAGCCACGGCAAAGATGCACCCGTTTTTGTTATCGGCCGAATTTACACATCGGTCTGAATGAACTTGCCCTCGTGGAAGCAGGGAAATAAAGCAGACAGTCAAGAGGCCAGGAGTGGGATGGAAGGCTATGAAGAGAAAGTAAGTATGTTGAGGAGAAGGTGAGCATTACTCTAGAACATGAGGTCTCAGTGTTCTCCAAATCCAGTTTCAACTATGTTGTCCCTAACAAAACACTCTGTAGAGTACTGCTTTGGCAACGATCGTGGTACTTTGAGATTGTTGTTTGTAGGAGAATCTGAACCTATTTTTACATTCGTTGGGCTTCCCTTACCTGTTAGTTTCAAGTTTGCCCTTCTGGAAAACTGCCTTCCTGAGTCAAAGCTGCTTGTTGATTTTCTCAGCCAACCTTCAGCCAGCTCATATGCCGTTAAAAAGAGCACCTTTCAACAGGCGGCATACACGTAAAGGGGGCTGGCTAATCAAAGAATTGGAGGGTGTTTCACTACAACCTACTTTGACTTCCTGTCGCAGTTACTATGACCGTATAGCCAACCATCCCAAAACTCAGTGGTGAAAAAACAACCATTTGTTACATTCGCGGTATCTGCGGTTCACGTATTCAGACAGGGCACCGTGGGTACGGCTTGTCTCTGCTGCGTGTCTGGAGCCTCATCGGCCGGAAGGCTTAAACAGATAGAGGCTGGAATCCTCTGAGAGCTCGCTCGCTCACTCACGTGTCTGGCAGTTGGCGCTGCGTGTAGGCTCAGACCTTTGCAGGAGTGGTTGCCAGAACACTTACGTGTGGTTTCTTCACGTAGCCCAGGATTACTCGTAACACCGTGGCTGGACTCCGAGGGTGCGTGTCCCCAGAGAGGGAACCAAGTGGCAGCTTCACGCGTGTTAAACCTGGTGTCAGAAGTTACGGCATCGCTTCTGGCACGCTCCTGTTCGGGCGGTCACAAGCTCCCACAAGGTACAAGGGCACGGAGTATAGACCCTGCCTCAGTGGGAGGGGTGTCATTCACACTGGTGAGTAGGGCACGTGAGATGAAATGAATATATTGGTTTGGCCATCTTTGAAAAACACAGTCTGCCATGCTTATTTTCTCCTATAAACTCTTTCAGTTTCTAGACGAATAGATTCGGTCAAATACTCACTTCGAGATAAACGGAATTTGCGATGGGAGCTCCTGTGCTCGTGGGACAACACACTTATCTGTGTAGAGTCTTGTTCTGGTGACTGTTGAATGGCCTTTCATTTTTTTCTTTCTAATAGCTGCCCTGGACATGAAAATCCTACATTCTGAGAAAAAATAAGTCCCTTTATATTGACTATGACTTTCAAAATTGCTGATCTGAATTGTAACCATATAGGAAGTTGGGATATTCTCCTTAAGGATTTCTTGAACGTAAGATTACCAGGAGCAGCAGTGTGTGAGATGCCTTCGCTGCACTTGGTGGTTCTGAACTCCACATGGCCCGGCCACAAAACTCGTCTGCTTGGGCAGTGTATACATTTCGGTTGCAGATGCCGCGTTGAAGACATTCTCTAAATATTTATACCATACAGTCTTCTTTGAGGTGAGTTTTGTGAAATCTAGCTTCACAAAGTAAGAGTGTATGTGTGGTGTAGTCAGACAGCATAGACTATGAAAACCAAGGTGACAATATTTATACTTTCCTTGCCAAAAAAGGCTAGAGCTGACATCAGTATCCACTTGTAGTTGTGTTATTTCAGGCATGTTCTGTCGTCACTTCTTTATTCTCTCATAAGATTGTATTCTCTCTTAAAAAAGTTTTCATCTTTCATTGACCCGTTTTCAGTATGTTGAATCTTGGAAGCTACGTTCTGTCCATTTACAGCGAAGTAGTGGCGTCCGTCGTGACGAGCGCATAGTGTCTTCAGTGTATTTCAGCAAAGGTGTGGAATGAGACTAATAATGCCAGCCTTTATCGGACATCTGCTACAGTCTAGGCATTAGGCTAAGCCCTTCCATCTTCTGTGCCCACCACCAGTTGTTGAAAATATGTGTGCTTTTTTACGTAGTTAAAACACTGCTTAGAGGGGCACCTGGGTGGCTCGGTCAGTTGAACATCCAGCTTCAGCTCAGGTCACGATCTCACGGTGCGTGAGTTCGAGCCCCACATCAGGCTCTGAGCTGACGGTGCAGAGCCTGCTTCGGATCCTCTGTCCCCCTCTCTCCGCCCCTCTCCTGCTTGCACTCTCTCAAAAATAAACATAAAAAAAAAAAAAAAAAAAAAACAAGCCACCAAACACTACTTAGTTTGCATAGTACTTTTCCCACCTGACATTGTACCAGTCATTTTCCCATGCTGCTAAAGACACCATAGATATGCCATTTTCATTGTTTTATACTCTTTTCCCTTAAGTATTTAATTCTTTTGCTGTTGGTGAGTGAGATGATCATTTCCTATTCTACGTAAGCCAATCCTGAATATCTTTTGGATTCAGAGGGTGTGCATGCCCCCTATGAGGTAGGATAAAAAGGGAGTGGTCGGTAAGACCTCATTGAATACAGCCTTTCCTGGTGCTTACAGAGACTGTAGATTATTTTTTCAAAAGATCGTGCCACACTTTACATTGCCATCACCAGAGTAGAAATGCATTTGTGTTACCACTTTTGAATATGGTTATTGTATTTTGAATATTGGTGGCGGTGTATTGCTTTCACAAGAAGATACTGCCAGGAGTAATTCTAAAGCTTTGTTTTGGATATTTTCAGAACGATTTTGGACTTCACTGTTATTTTGCGAAACTAGATGAAAATTCTCCATCTTTCTCAAGGCAGGGTGGTTGGGGTTGATAGAGAGACCCTAGGACCGAGGTTCTGAACTCTGCAAGCTTGTACCATAGGTAAATTCAAATAAGGGCCTTCGAGTCTTAGGCTCCTAAGAGTGGTTAGGGGACTTAGGAAAAGCAGACTGGGTGATTGTCTCAAGTGTTTTCCATTTTGAAGCAGATGTCTTACATTCACTAGAGTAATTTAGGACATTTAAAGTATTTACATAGCTGACAAAGTGAGAGCTTGGCTGACTGATGTGAATGCACCCAGTCAGTTCAGTCAGAGATCACGTTCCTTTCAGTGTTGACTGAACTCCCTTGATACTCCAGTATCAAGTGCTCAGAGAAGGAATACCTTTGTGGATATAAACAATAATTTGTAAGTTTATTGAGTATTCAATATATGCCAGGCAGGAGCCTAAGCACTTCACATCCACTTGGCTTGTCTAGTTCTCACTGATGGAGTATATTAAAATATTCGTTTTGGAGTGAGTGGATTGTAAAGAATTTTATTTTCTACATTATATTTTTGTGCTTTATGAATCTTTTAAATGAACACGTATTAATTTTGTCATCATAAAAGGTTAAAGAAACAGCAGCGTATGCACTCTGATTCTTAAACCTAGCATCCAAGGGAAGTTGAAGTTTGTGTTGTACAAGGAACAAAAGGGATTTAAAAATTTTTTTTTACATTTATTTATTTTTGAGAGACAGAGAGCGCCAGCAGGGTAGGGGCAGAGAGAGAGGGGGAGACACAGAATCCAAAGCAGGCTGCAGGCTCTGAGCTGTCAGCACAGAGCCTGATGCCCGGTTCGAACTCACCAACTGCGAGATCATGACCTGAGCCGAAATCGGACGCTTAACTGACTGAGCCACCCAGGCGCCCTGAGAAAAGGAATTTAAAGCATGTTTTTTATTATGGAAAATGACACAAACAAAACTTAGTGATACAACGAACCTCCACTTATCCATTGTCCAGCTTTAATATTCATCATGAACAATATTAATTTATCTGTACCCCACCTAGTTAGAAAGGATTAGTAAAAGTTGCTGTGGGCAGGGTGAAAAGAGCATGCGCTCTGAAGACATATCTGTGTTTTTATCTTAACTGTGGGAGTCTAGACCCTTGGGTTTGAATCCCAGTTCTCTTGACTGAGCAGCAGGGGTCTTGAGCTGGTTGCTTACTCTTGGTTTCCTCCTCTGGCACAAATGATAAGCAAGGGGCTCCCGGTGGCTCAGTCGGTTAAGTGTCTGACTCTTGGTTTCTCGGCTCACGTCATGTTCTCAACAGTTCGTGAGTTCGATCCCTGCGTCGGGCTCTGAGTTGACGGTGCAGAGCCTGCTTGGGATTCTCTCTCTCCCTCTCTCCCTCTCTCCCTCTCTCCTTCCCTCCCTCCCTCTCTCCTTCCCTCCCTCCCTCTCTCCCTCCCTCCCTCTCTCCCTCCCTCTCTCTCTCCCTCTCTCTCTCTGCCCCTCTCCTGCTTGCGCTCTCTTTCTCTCTCAAAATAAATAAACTTAAATGATAAGCAAGTGTTTCTGAGTCACTGAGGAAATGACATGGAGAAAAACACAAATATATATATGATATGGGTTATTGGGCTAATTGTATTGACCATGTACTTTATTTGTACAACCTGAACTTAGGTCAGACGACCAGAAATCTGGATTTTTTAAATGAAATTTATCTACAGCAGAGCTCATTGACTGACATTTGTACAGAGAGACCCCATGTTGCAGATGGTCTAAGGCAGTGTCATTTTGATCCTGTGGTAAGTGAAAACTATTATTAGGGGCCCCATTCACCCAAAGTGTTGGGTTTGAATAACACATTTTATAGTCACTGTTATATAGAGGAAATACTGAAGTTTAAGAAAATGTATTCAAGGAATTAAAAACAAATTGCAATAAACAAATCTAATAAATGAGTATTATGTGCTCTTTAAAAGCACAGACTTTTCAATGTGGATGAATAATTTAAAAAAAATAAGCATTTTCGTATGTTAACTGAGTTTCCCTGATACTCATCCATAATTTCATTTTTTTTTTTTAGAATAGCCTTCATGATTCCAGGTCATTCCCAGATGATTGTAGTTTGGTGTAAATATAAAGCTTTACATGACAACTCTTAAGCAGTGCTCTGATTTCATCTGTAATGCCCGTGTCTTCCTATTCTGCAAAGTCACGCAGGTTAATTCCTTCATAAGGGAAGGGCTGTTAGAGCCACACGAAGGAGACCTTGTGGACAAATCAGATCACTGAATTAACCACAGTGCTCGTGGCTTCCCCCTTCAAATAAAATTCCAACTGCTACCATGCATGCTCCCGATGCCCGACAATTGTGAAGTATTTTACAATCATCTTTAACAAACCTCTCTCAAATCAACCTAGGGGGCACATGCTCAAATAGCTAGGCTTCCTCTCTAATGGTAAAATACGTTCATCCGTTCAGCTTTTATTGAGTACCTTCCATGTCCCACGGTCTATGCTAGGCATTAGAAATACAAACATGTGAAAGACAGAGTCAGTGGTCCAGCTGGTCACAAAGTGAGATGAGGAGTGTAATTTGAACTCATAGATTCTGGGGGATTCGATATTGGTTTCACCAGCTACAGTATAATCACAACTTATTTTTTGCTCTCTAGAATCTGTCATTTTATTCATCTGTTTTTTGTTTTTTTTTTTTCCTCAAGAAAAAACCATTGGGTTCCCACTCTATTCCAGGTGCTATTCTAAGTACTGGAAATACAAGGAGTCTCTGCCCTCATGGTGCTTGCGGCCTAGAGACGGGACAGTAAGACATGGAGAGGAAGTCAGAAGGGTGGAAACAGTCCGTGAAGGGCCTGTAAGGGATTGTACAGAAATTGGATTTTATTCCGGAAGTATGCTTGGAAGCCACTGGATGGTTTTGAGCAGAGAAGTGATATGATCTGCCTTAGGTTCTGAAGTGATTACACTGGATATTCTATTGAGAATGATTGTAGCGGGCCAAGGGTTGAAACTGGGAAACCAGTTGGGAAGTTTTTGCAATAAGTGAGGCAAGAGACTGACGGTGGCTTGTTGGGTTTTGGACCCAATTCAACTCGTAGAGTAGGGATTTCTTCCTCTGTCAAAGACCAGTGCTCCAGACACTACCTGGCTGTCCTACAATTCAACTCGCTTCTGACACCACCTAGAGACAACATCGTATTCCACAGATTAGTGCTCAGTCCCACAGGACTGCCCCCCGCCCCCCACTTCAGATGCCGATAGCAAGCCCAGGTCATTAGCTGTACTTCCGAATGACTGGCTCTAATTTAGAATTACCACAACCCCTTCCTTGGGTTCGATTAATTTTTTAGACTGGTTCACAGAACTCAGGAAACCCATTTATTCACTAGATTGCCAGTTCATTACAAAGGATATTGGGGGACATGAACTAACAGCTAAATGAAGATACATAGGGTAAGATCTTGAACAAAGGAGCTTCTGTCCTTGTGGAGTTCGGAGCCTGGCCCTGTGGCACAGAAAAGTGTGCTGGTTCCCTAACCTGGAAGCTCTCAAAATCCCCTCCCTTTGGACTTTTAGAGAGGCTTCATTACGTAGGCACAATTGATTAAATCATTGGCCGCTGGTGATTGATCCAGCCTCCGGCCCCTCCCCCAGAAATCAGGGGTGGGATTGAAAATTGCAACCCTCTGATCAAGGTTGGTGCCCCTGGCAAGCAGCTCCATCCTTAGGTGCCTTCTAAAAGTCACCTCATTAACATAAACCAGTTGGGTTACATCTATTTCACCTTTATGGCTCGGAAACCTTTTCTTTTTCTTTTTTTTTTTTTTTTTTTGGAAACGGGGACAAGAGACCAGATATAGCAAAATTCTCATTGCTGAGGAAATTCCATGGCCTTTGGGAGTTGTGAGCCAGGAACCGTGGCCAAAGACCAACTATATGTGAGAGAGAGATTTTGGTCATCTAGTGGCCAAATGTATATTTCTTATAAATCACAATATTGCGGGCTTGAACTAGCATGGCTGCAGCGGAGCTGGTGAAAAACACATCAGGGATAGAGCCTGAAAGGAGAGGCAATAGGCCTTGCTTGACAGATTGGACATGGCTATAAAACTCTCATTTCTTGCCTTGAGCTATTGGAAAAATGACGTTGCCACTTACTAACATGGGGACGACCGTGAGAGTAGATGGTTAAGAAATAGAAATCGAGGGTTAGACGTTGGATATATTAGGCTTGCGTTCAGACATCTTGGTAGAAATGTGAAGCAGGCACTTGGCTACGTAAATTTAGAGTTTAGGTGAGTGCTCTGGGTGAAGGTAAAAATGTCTGAATCATCAACTGATAGATGGCATTTAAACCGATAGATGTCACAAGACAGGAAATGCAACAAAGGAGTGAGTGTAGAACCTTGGGAGACTGAAAACGAATAGCCAGTAAGTATAGGAGAGAATCCACCAGCTCTCCAGTATAGGAGAGGGTAGCATCCAGATACCAAGTTAGAAAGGTATTTAAGAAGGAAGGAGTGATCAGCTTTGTGAAATGTCACTTTAGTTATCCAGTAATCATTGACTCAGGGCTCACTCTTTTCTGCCCGCTGTGCTAGGTGCTTAGGATCCAAAACTGAACAAAATATGGTTCTTGCCCTGGAGGAGCTTAGAGTCTGATTGGGGGAGGTGGCCGAGGAAGCAGATCACGGTGGTGCAGTGTGGTCAGTGCTTAAAGAGTCACATGCACAGGGATCCATGGGAATATGTGCCTGCTCTACTATGTGGCTTTGCTCTCAAACCCTTAAGGCAAGTGATAGACATGAACAGATCTTTTTTATTAGCATAGCGCATTGACTGCTGCCAGAGATGTACTGAATGACATTCCAGGTTTTATTTTCTAAGAGGTGAGTTAAGTATAAGCCAAGTCTCTTGAGAGATATTTTTTAGAATAGGCAAGGTATTGTTACAGTTGCAAAAGAGATTGGTATTCATACTCTTCTACTTCTTATTCAAACCTAGAATTATACATTGAGAAAAAGTGTAAAAATATATACTGGTCTAAATATATGGAGGCATCAGACAAATGTTCTTTAACTAAAGCAATTGGGGTTCCTTAAGGACACTTTCACATGGATATGGTAGACCAGTAGAATTAGCAATATCCCCAACTTCCAAGGGCAACTGCCTGTTTGCTTAAGCAAACTATTTTAATTCAGTTCACTCCGATTATCAATTGAGTTAAAAAGTAACCACTTGCCAGACTTTGTTTGTTTACTTGTCTGTAGGCAAATAGACCACGCAGTTGACTTAGTGGATTTGCTGATTGTCATGCTCCTTTCCCTGGCCTTCGGGTCCCCATGCATACGCCTCAGTGTGACCCACAGAACCTTTCGTAGAGAAGATAGAGCAGAGGAGTTCAAATCACTTCCTGCCCTGGTTCGAATCCTGGTTCCATTGGTCACTCTCTGGGTGACCTTGGGCAAGTTACTTGGCTTCTCTATCCACTAGTGTCCTCATCTGTAAAGTGGGGATAATAACAGAACGTGACTCATGCGCTTATTGGGAATATTCAACGCGTTCTCCTGTGCAAGGGACTCAGAAAGTTGTCTGGAAGGTAGTGAGTGCAGTAGGTGTGTTTGCTGAAGTCCGCTGGTCCAGCGTCACCAGCGGCCACTTGCAAACATGCCACGTGGCTCTAGGCAACCAGAGGTGCTCCCCGGAGAAGAGCGGACAGCTAGACAGAAGTAGACTGCCTTGGATTTTCATTTGAAAGTTGAGCTGACAGTATCTCCTAATGGATTACACGGGTATGTGGGCTGAGGGAAAGAGAAGTCCAAAAAAATGACCCTTCGCTTTGTAGCTAGAGCAGTTACGTAGAAGCAGCTTGGGAGAGGAGTGAGCGGAGAAGCCGGGTAGGCAGGTGGCTGACACGCCTGGAGTGCAGGGCACGAGTCAGAGCTGCCCATATAAACTTGAGAATAATCATCAGTGTACAGATAATACTTGAAGTGCAAAGCTGTGGGGACAGTTGAAGTCATCTAGGGGCGAATAACAGCATGTACCTCTGAGGATTGTCGTAAGAATGGCATGAATAAGCCCTGGAGGGTACTTGGCACCGTTCCTGGCACATAGTAAATGTGCAAGAAATGACAATTATTATTACCGTTCTGATGCTTCTTAAGAATAACTTATTGCTGGTGGGAATGATGGTAAACCTCCATGATTACTTGAGAGATGTGCCTCCAAACTTTTCCTTGGTCATGGTGCACACAGAAAACAATAGTACTTGTACACCCCCCGGCATAAGCTTCACTGCCGGAGGCTCAGGTGCGGTTCCTGCCCAGCTGCCCCAAGGAGGTGGAGGTCCGTCGTCAGTGCAGCCCAGCGTCACGCTGCTGGAGAGGTTCTGGCCCGGAAGCATAGGTGTCCACGGGAGCTTGTTTTCTTTTTTAATTTTTTAAATGTTTGTTTATTTCTGAGACGGAAACAGCTTGAGCAGAGAGGGGCAGAGGGAGAGGGAGACGCAGAATCCGAAGCAGGCTCCGTGCTGTCAGCGCCGAGCCCGACACGGGGCTCAAACTCGCAAACCGTGAGCTCCTGACCTGAGCCGAGCTCAAGCGACTGAGCCCCCCAGGCGCCCCTGGGATCCTGTTTTCTAACGCACCATGTCTGGCCCATGGAATCCGAACCTGCATTTTTACAAGCTCCCCAGGTGATTCCCACGTCCCTTAAAGTTTGAGAACCCTGATTGATAAAATTGTTGTGTCAGTCTTGAATACACGATATGCGTGTATTTAAACCGATACATGTTAACTGCCAAATTTGAGACGATTATTTCTTCTCTTTTCCTTGCTTTCAACACAGTGTATATACACGGCATCTATTATGTGGTGGGCACAGGGAGAAACTTCCAGTAAGGTCGTTTTTGCATTGGAGGGCTTCTCTATAATGTGGGAAGAGCTCTGGGGTTGGTTGTTTGCTTAATTAAGTGTTTTCCATTTTACAAGGGCACTTTATACCCCCTTTGTGGCCATGTTCACACTGAGGACCGGCCTGGGACCATCGCTTACCTGGCAGTTTATCCCCGCGTTGGGGTTCGTGGAGGGCAACTTGACACCTTGCCTGGAGCCACGTCAGCGCTTCGTTCTTCCCACATCCGAGTTGTATTTCCTGAATTACCTAGTTAATTTTATGATTCAAAATTCTCATTTGTCCCACATAGATCAGACCAAAGGCTAAACTAACTTGCACAAAAATGACTCATTTATATTTGTAAGGTGAAAATATTTTTAAAACTCAAGCTAATAGCTTTAATTACAGTGCTGATTTTTTTCCCTTCTGTTTAGAAATGTTTAAATTTCCTCCCCTAGCAAGTGGGATCCTGGGGCTCTCACTCATTCCTGAGTGGATCTGGCCAGACTGACAACAGCGTATGTTGAGCCAAGGAAATGCATTAGACATTCTGAAAACAAAAGAGGCCGGTCAGGAAGCAAAGGGGAACATCAAAGGAAATATCAGCCCAGGAGGAGGAAAATGGTTGTTTCCTTCCTGGTCTTTCAGTGAGAACAGCCCGAGGGGCAAATAGGAAAGGAATCTTGCTTCGGTGTGTGTGGCTGTTTGGGGTGGGGCAGAGTTTGGGGGACATTCTAAAGCATTCAGTCTTAGAAGAAAATAGTTAAAGTACTCGCAAGTTTGGTCACAGTTTGGTCAAGGAGTTTTCAGCGGGCAAGTAAGTGTTTGCGTAAGGAAGGACTAGCACATCTTCAAAGTTCAGTCATCCTGGAGTTCGATCTGGAAATTGCCCAGTCTTATGGCTGTCTGCCCCATAATGCTTGCAGCAATGTGGCTCTTGAAGGGTTTGAAGGACCGTGGGCTGCATGGGAAAGAAACAGGGGTCATAGATTTGGTACTTGTCATGTTGATCTATGATAAAGTCGGGTGGGATGGCAGGGGCAAAACTTTCCCAGTGGCAAAAGCTGACAAAGGGGGCTCACTGAGCAAAGGAAATGCAGCACAAGAGGGCTCTGGCTGGCTATGGGGGGAGGCAGCCACCAGTTTACCGTGTGACTGTGGACAAAGTCCTTCCTATCTGGGATCCTCAATTGGCCTATTCGTCAAGGAGTGTGAACCAGACGAACTCACGGGGCTCCGTCGGCTCTGATATCCCATAATCCTAGGCGAGCTGGCGATAATGTCAATCTGAATTTCAGGAAGTGACCTGTCAAAGATTTCTAAAAATAGCCATAAAACCAAAATCTCTACTGATCTCCAAAAACGTTTCTTTTCCAACAGTCATTGAAGGAAAGAAACCCAGGGTACCCAAGTAATAGAATTCTGAATTGGGGATCCTTTAGGAGGAGAAATCAAATGAAGTCCTTGGTTCCATGCTCCATTCACCTTGAGGCACTCCAGGCTGTCACCATAGAGAGTGCCTGTGACACGGGGTAGTGTATGGAAGAGAGATGATCCTTGATGCCCGCTTCACAGTGCCCGCTTGATGCCTTGATGCCCGCTTGATGCCCGCTTCACAGCCGTCAGTCACCGTGACCGATCAGAAACACACAGCAGTCAGAATTACCAGGGAGAAACAAAAAGCACTTGTGTGTTCAAAATACACACGATGAAATAAAAGCATGGCGTTTTTAATTACCTGTAGGAATTTCAAGAGAGCTGTTATCATACTTTTTAATTGGCCATCTTTGTTCACTGTGCATTTTCAGAGAACACAATGACACGACAGTAATTTTCACTTTTGTGGAAAGATTATTTTTTCAGGACATATTGCCCTAATTAGATTTTTTCCCCAAATACTTGAAAAAACATGCGTTTAAATCACCAAGTACATTTCCCATTCCGATTAATATTCGTGCAAGTGAGAAATCATAAAACTACAATGTGAAATCGAATCACAATAAAATGACTAAGATCTACTAAAATGAAATGTAAATATCGAACATGCTTCAGTTTTTCATTTCAAGTAGTTAAAAACAACACTAACTCATAATTATGGTACAAACTACGGAAATCCATCAGCCAAACGCTAGGCAAGATTTGAAGTAAATCACATCTGCCTCTACAATCTCTGTTTAAAAAGGGTTTCAGGAACCCAGGAAAAAGCTGCGTCATCATCAGTTTTTATTATATCATTCTCCTCAAAGTCCTTTACTCTTAGATGGGTGGCGGGGATAGAGCAACTTTTTCGCTTGAAATTGGAGGATCCGTGTTTGCACACCTCTGCCAGTACTCTTGGCTGTGTGACCTCTGGAAGATCACTTCACTTCTCGGATCTTCCATTTCCTTAGCCATAAAGTAGACGACAGTATCTATTTTTCATGAGACCGTTGTGTCAAATAAGATACAACAAGATACAGTAAAAGACCTTTGCACACAACAAATCGCAGTAAAACCGTGCCATAGTGAATCTGTTATCTAAAACTGCATAACAAAGCACCCCAAAACGTAGTGGCTTCAAATCACAACCATTTTATTATTTTATTTCTCTATTACTATTATTTCCAAATTCTGAGCTTCCAGAATTTGGGAAGGCTTAGCTGGGCCATTCCAGCTTAGGGTCTATCATGGGGTCTTAGGGCCTCTCCATAGGTCCCTCCACGTGGGCTAGTTTGGGCTTCCTCAGCATGGCAGCCTCAGGGTGGTGCCATCGTGACGTGGTGGCTGGCGTTCCCTCAAACGAGCGTCCCCTAAAAGTGAGGCAGAATCGCGTGGCACTTTCGAGACCTAGATCTGGAAGTCATGGAGCATCTCTCGTGGTGAAGGCAATCACGAAGGCCCAGGTTCAAGGGGAGGAGACATATACCTGACCTCTACATTCTAGACGTATCAAAGTTGGCATAGGAGGAAGAGCATGTGACATTGGAGATACTGCTGTGATAATCCTTGGGAAATACAATCTGCTACCTGTGGCATTAAAACCAAACTTTTCTGTCATTAATGCTGATGTGATTTAAAAGCTACCTAAAAGGCCTCATTCTTAAGTGAAAGCACTCCCTTGAGAGGACTACCCCATTGGTTAGTTTCGAATAACAAGAATACATCCCACTATCGCCTTTTAAGTTGCAAAGAATAATTTTAATACTATACAAGGTATCTTCTCTGCATCAGATAATATTCTAGATGATTTTTATATAGGGTATTAGCAATCCTTAATCCGTCTTTGTAAGGTAGGGAGTGTTCCCATTTTGTGAAAGAGTGAGATTCAGAGAAATTAGGTAACTTCCCCGGGTCAAATCAAATCAAACCAAATTGGTCAGATCTAAATTTGGATCTGGCACTTATTTTACTACATTGTAGGAGCTCTGTCTTTAAGTAACTACTTAAATAACACTAAGTTCCAGGCCCTTTGATACACACACACACAGACACACACACACACACACACTCTTAATCTTCACCCAAACCTGTGAAGTACATACTATTATTGTCTCCATTCTATAGATGAGAAAAATGAAGCAAAGAGAAATTACATAACTTGTCCAAGGCTAGATAGATAGTAACTGGTGAAGCCTGATTTCTCGCTAAGATCTGAATCCAAAATTTTTCTGGAATTATTAAGAGCTTAATTTAGCATAAACTAGCTTTTCAACTTATTTTTCTTTTTGGAGCAGAGGGATGGGTCTACACTGGACATTTCGCAGAGGGTGAGCTCATGAGGAGATGAAAGGGACTATTTTAAGAAGCCTGTTGCCTGGGACCAATCCCAGTGGTGGTGGCGGCGGCATGGAAGGACAGACAACACACAAAAGCCAAAGTCTGCTTACTCCCCAGTGTTTCTAGGGTGGGCCTTAATAAGATACCAATGGCCAGAAATCACCTCCAGAGCACATTTGCTGTGGTGAAGGGGAAAATACAGATCTCTATCAAACATAGTATGCTGCTGTTTCTCTTTGTCAGAGGAAGCCAGGCTTTTTTCGTTGATCATGCATTGTTATTATGCAAGTATTTATAAATCAGGCTCCAAATCTTTGCTTTATCCGTACAAAAGCAGTATCACACAGCAGGTGTTCATTCTTTGCCCTTAACCTTTGTAATGCAGAGTGTGGGAAAAGTCACTATTTGCATACTTTCATTAATACAAGAAACTTGAAATTCAACTAGAAAGTAAGCAATTCGTTAAATGACAGGTACAAACTGAACCCTGTTATTTTGCACATTTCAAGTGACTTCTGCATTTGTGGCGCGGCAACTGCAGCTGCCTTTTCTAGAATTGGGCTTCAGGGACGGAATCATGCATTAGCAATGTGGAGCTGGGCAGCAAAGTAGAGTGAAAGCCTTCCCTAACCTCCTTACAGGAAACGTGAGCCAAAAAGAAAGGTTAGAGTACATGCAGATTGCATAAAAGCTTTGCTATTTATCATATTTCATATTAGATGTACACATTGGATAAGTGTACCCAAATATTTTTATTCATTTAAAAACACATATTTATTGGTGCCCACTATGTGCCAGGTGTAGTTCTAGATGCCAAGGACAGGTCAGTGAACAGAACGAAACAGAGTGCCTGGGTGACTCGGTTAAGCATCTGACTTCGGCTCAGGTTATGATCTCATGGTTCATGAGTTCGAGCCCCGTTTTGGGTGAACACGAGCCCCGCTTCTCTCTCTCTCTCTCTCTCTCTCTCTCGTCCCCTCTCCCCCTCCTCCTCTCCCTCTTTCTCTCCCTCTTTCTCTCCCTTTCCATCTCTCTCTCTCTCTGCCTCTCGCTTACTTGCGCCCTCCTTCCCTCTCTTTCTCAAAAAAAAAAAAAAACAAAAAACAAACAACAAAACAGTCCTGCTCTCCTTGAACTTGCATTCTAGTGGAGAAAGAACACAAACAAGTTACAAAGTACAGTTCCTCCTCACCATATGATCGAGTTATGTTCCAATAAACCTGTAAGTTGAAACTATTGTAAATTGAAAATGCACTTAATACACCTAACCTACCTTAAAGGTGCCCAGGACACTTACATGAGCCTACACTTGGGCAAAATCAGCAAACACAAAGCCTGCTTTATAATAAAGGGTTGACTCTCTCATGTAAACTGGATACCGTACTGTAAGTGAGAAATGGAATGGCCGCATGGGGATAGAATGGTTGTCAGCATATTGGTTGTTGACCCTCGTGATACCTTGGCTGACTGGGAGCTGAGGCTCACTCCCCACCCCCGCCCCGCCCCGCCCCGCCCAGGATCACAAGAGATGATGGCACTGCATATCGCCAGCCCAGGAAAAGATCAAAACCCAAAATTCCAAGTACGGTTTCTCCCGAATGCATATCGCTTCCGCACCATGGAAAAGTCAGAAAATCCTAAGTCGGCCCATTGTACGTCGGGGACCGTCTGTCATGACCCTGCATGTCAGATGTTGGCAGTAGGTGCTGTGGGGACCAATAAAGAAAGGATGGGGGTGGGGGGTGTTGAGGAGAAGCACGGCAATGGAGTTATGACTGTGAGTTGGATGGAGGAAGGGGTGCTAGTGTATGTAGGATAACCTGAGCTCTCTCTGATAAGGTGCCATTTGAAATAAGAGAATAAATTTGAGAATTTGAATAATAATAAATAATAATTTATTAAATTATTATTTATTATAAATTATTATATATAATATATAATATATAATATAATAAATATAATATAATAATTATATTATTATACTTATTATATTATATATTTTTATATTAATATATATTTATATTCATATTAAAATATATAAATATTATTTATTATTATATATTATATAATTATATATATTATATTATATATAATTATATAATAATGTTATATTATAATTATATATAATAATATATAATATATATTATATAATTAATAAAATATAATAATATATAATATAAATAATATAATAAATATAATAATATAAATAAATATAAATTATAAATTATTTATTATAAATAAATAAATAAATAAATACTTTGAATAATAATAAATAAATTTGAAATAAATTTGAGAATTTTATATCATGGCAGTAAGGTAGTCCAGAGTGATGTTTATTTTTTAAATGACTACATCATAAATGAAAATATATTTTAAAAAATAAATCATTTTTAAAACTGCACCCAATATTGGTTTGAAGAAAAGTAGGATTTCATCGAAGGGGCAGTAAGTAGTTTCATATCAGTTTTATTTTAATAACGAGATAAATAATTTTTCTCAGTGATATTTTTCCTATATTGTTATGTAGAACAGACCCAGGGTTTCCCTTTCTCCTAACGGCTCTGATTTATTGAGTGTCTTCTGTGTGCCATACATTTCACATCTGTTACTTTATCTTTCAACCCAGCAATGATCCTGAAAGGTAGGTACTGTTGTACTCATTATGGGTGTTTGAGAAAAGTATGTTTAGTTATCTAAGTCCTCCTCAGGCCAATCTGAGTCAAAGATTTCTAAATGAATTTTAAAGAAAATACTTGCAGAAATAATGTGCTCCAAGGTCACTAGATGGCAGAACCAAGATTTTAGCTTAGCTTTGCCTGACCCCAACGTTGCGGTTCCTCTACAGCCCGCTGCCTTCTCCATGCCTAGATAACTAAAATAAAATACTTCTGTCTTAAAAGATGTTGCGTGGGTTCCGATATCCTGCGTTTCTCATTCCCTGCTTTGTGGCTTCTGAAATAGGTTTAGCAGGAATTGAGATTTAGCCATGGATAATTAATCCATAATGGTTAATGAAGGAGAACTTAGGGCTTCTTGCATTTTAATTAGAACCTTTGAACATGACATCAAGAAAGTACTACACCTTCTTCAGTAGCATACCTGGTATTTCTCTTACGTTGGCACAGAGTGTCCTTTGTGATCTTTGCAAAACAGAGACCTTCTCTCAACGCTGAATGGTCTGTAAAGTGATGTGAACACATATATATGTCACCAGTCTGTAAGACGTGGAGGAAACATATTGGGCTGCTCTGTTTGTCTGATACAGGAGCTGCTACAGAGGGAGTGAATTTGCTGTTAAGTCAAGTTCTAGATTACTCCGTGGATGCTATCCTTATCACCTCTTTCTTCTGCATCAACACCCCTGATGTCTGATTAATCAGCAAATCCTGCAAATTCTGCCTCTAAAATCTTACTTCATTTTCCACAGTCACCACCTGAGGTTAAACCGTCATCTTATCTTCCCTGAACTATCACAGTGACCTCCTTTCTAGCGGATCTTCCTGTGTCCCCACTTGTCCTCTCCAGTTACCCTGTGCACAGCAGCCAGAGTGATCTTTGGCGTCCCCACAACAGCTCCTTTCCCAGTTCCAGATCTTCCAGAGGCTCTCCATTGCTCTTGGAATAAAGGCCAAACCGTTCAATGTAACCCGTGAAGCTCCAGATGGTCTGGCCCCTGCTGACCTGTCAGCACCACCTCCAGACGCTTGTCATCGCTGTGTCTATTTGTACTTACCATTGCAGTCCCACTACCTAGCATGAGGCTTAGCGTGCAGGAGGTACCCGAGAAAACAATTCTTGAACGAATGGAAATGTATGTTTTTTTGCCTTCTATGCATTTACCATGTCTGTCAACTTGGTGGTCACGTTGGAATGCAAGATGGCCCCTGCCATCCTGATGGCTGAGAAAAATGTAGAAAAAGCGAGTTTAACAATCTCTACAAAGACATTACGCAGATGCGAGTATCAGGTCAAAACCCCCGATTTTGCACATTAAATATTTCTTCGGACATTTTCTAGGTAGCACTCTACATTTAGAAAGAACTGCTTAGGTCAGGCTGTAACTGGAGGGCTATTTTTACGTGGATCAAATTAGATTTGTGAGCATGCCGCCAGACATTGGAAACCGGTCAGTATATTTCCCCACCCTGGATACTTGAACCAGTTTACTCAGTCTGTTGCCAGCAGCCGTATCTCTAGGATTTGTCCAGGGCATCTTCCTCTGTGAGTCATGACTCATAGTCTCTTGCTTTAATCTTCCTGGGTTATCTAAAACCTTTGGCTCCATGGTGGTTCTGACTTTGGCTTCCCGCCCTGCTAGTTCTCGTGACCCGTTAGAGAACTTATTCCTCTGGCAGTAACCTGGAAGGGCTCTCCTGGAGGCTGGTCACTGCCCTCGGGCTCCACACACGATACCTGTAGGCAACACTCTGCCCCGTTCATGGCAGCCTGGCCCTTTTGACCAGCGCTGCTGGGTCCAGCAACTTCTACCCTGGGAAGGGGAATGGAGACACAGCTCTAGTAACTTTAGAGCATTTATAATTCTGCTAAATTTAATTCATGATTATGAAGATAAAACTGGTCTTGATTGAACAGTATATTTGATGATATAATCACCAAATCAGAATAACTAGCCCAGTTAATGTAACCCAATTTAATGAGAGATTTCACACCTACTCTTTAAGTTTATTTGGAAATTAACTTAAATTGGAGATAAGAACTGTCACTGGATTTCCTTCCAATTTTACTTGTGAAAAATGCTAAGATTCCGAAGGATGTGGCTCCAAGAGTATCTCTGACTTTAAGGGTCCTATTTGATACCCAAAGTTTACCATTTCTCCCATGTACCTGGAATCCATGTGTACCAAGAGCTCGAGCTCCTTTTTCACCAACTCATAGATTATTCTCTAAGAGACTCTCATGGTCCCAAATCCAGCTCTGTGCATTCTTGAAATGGGCCACCTTCACCCTTTGCATTTGTGATCCTTTGGGGAGAGGTTCGTCAGATCACAAACACACTGTGGAATCTACTAGAAGGTCCACATCCAGGACCTTCACTCCTTGTTGCCATCAGAGACCTTAAGGTGACTTCCTCAGCAATCTAAGAGGTAACTCTGACAGCAAACCTGTGGTATGACGTGTCATTTTAATGGTTTGTTATCCAAGCCTAGACCTTTGGGAATACAAATTGGAGCTTCCTTTGGGCCATCGGCCTCTCCTCCTGACAGTCCATATGCACATGCCAGTTTAGACGTGTTGAGTCAGAGCATTGCGGTGTCCTGGCAAATAGTTTTTGGTTTAGGGACGGGCACATAATTCAGGCAGAGCAAATGAAATGCCCTCTTTGGACTTTTGCTTCTACTGTTGAATGAGGCAGGCTGTCATTTTTTCTGGGTTCGGGCCTATGAGGATAGCAACGGGGAGTATGCAGAGTCTTGCAACTAGGAAGGGAGAGCCTGGATGAGAATAGAGCTGATGCAAAGGAAAGCAGGGCCAGGAGGTGGAGACTCAAGCAAGACGGGTTTACCCGGAGACCTTTCATTTACGGAAACCAGGGTAGACCCTCTGTTGCCAGTCTGAGGTGATTTTCTTTCATCTTGAAATTGCAAGAGTCCTGACTAAATCAAAACGATTTTAACTCTTTGAATCCCTCTAATGCATCGTAAAGAAGTGTATTCTCTAAGTAAGAGTCAACATCCTAAAGAAGTGTATTCTGTAAGGAAGAGTGTGCATTGGGTTATCTACCACGACCGTGGATACTGGCACTCACTCGTGCGTACATCAAGCCTTGCACGAAGCACCTGTCCCCAGTCTCTGTGACTTACAGCTGCGGGGGGCGTTTGCAATGCTCATATGCCCAGTGTTTTATGATGGAAGTTTTCAAGCACGCACACGAGTACTAAATGTGCTCACAGCCAGCACTCATGAACCTGCCACCTAGATCCTATCATTCATATTGTACTGCACTTATCATACCTGTCCCTCTGTCAGTCCGTCTCATTTTGGGGTGAGTCTCATACTAAGTTACAATCATTACATTGTCAGTTACGTACTTCACATACAGCTTTGCTCTTTTTTTTTCATTAAAAATTTTTTAGTGTTTATTTTTGAGAGAGAGAAAGAGGCAGAGCACAAGAAGGGTCGGGGGGGGGGGGGTGTGGACAGAGAGAGACAGGGAGACAGAATCTGAAGCAGGCTCCAGGCTCTGAGCTGTCAGACATGGGGCTCGAACTCGTGAATGGCGAGATCATGACCTGAATCGAAGTCAGGCGCTCAGCCGACTGAGCCACCCGGGTGCCCCCAGTTCCGTTCTTAACTTGGCGAAACTTGTGGCAACTCACCCTCACTGGGCCTCAGTTTCCTCATATGAAAAAAGGAGGGGGTTGTTTTGGATGACCTCCAGGTGCCTTTCCAGCTCTGACACTCTGTAGTTCTCTGATATTTGCCTTTTTAATTGATTGACATGCTTCTGCCAAACGCTCCCTTGTTGGATTAAAAAAGGATTACCATGGAAAATACATTTTGTTTACCTATGGGGAATTCACCTAACCAAAGCTTGTTTGCTTTAGAACACCCTAGTAACCAGTCCATTGTGACTTTGGGCCAAAGTAGATGTCAGGATTCTAGGGCAAGGGAACATGAGGTATCAGGTGGACATTTGCAAAACTGCGGGAAGAGTAGCGTCGTGTACAGGAAAAGAAAAAAGGCAGAGAACGTGCATTAGGAAATGAATTCTGATGCCAGTTAAACTCTGCCCGTCCTGGGCGGGGAGGAGGAGCAAAAGTATGACGGTCCCACAGTAGAAGAGCAGAAGTCAGAGGTCTGAGACCACTGAACCTGATGGCATCATCCCGTGTTTAGTGAACGTTGGGGCATCTCTTCAGTTAGTCTTTTACACTGACGGTCTTCAGGGACTAAGAAAATGGCTTAAAACAGAACAAAAAGAAAAAAGAAAAAAAAAAAAAAGATGTCATGAAATCCAGTCCGACAGAGCAGTGGCTGTTTCTAGGAACAAGGAGCAAAAGGGGAGAGTGCCAAGATCCAGCTACTGCAGGAAACACCAAGCCAAACGGAGATCATGACCCTGCCTCACTGTGGACTGACGGCCTGCTCTTCCAGGCCGGGCTGTCCCGATGCAGTTTCGACTTCTGATTCCCGTGGGGGCCTCTGCGGGGGCGTCCCCAGCAGGGATGCCCATCAGTCACCGTGGCTCTGGGGCGGGGCCCTTGGCATCTGATGCAAGATCTAACGCCGCGTGCGGCAGCCTTGCCCAGACTGAGCCCCCTCCCCGGATCCTGCTCTTGACTGGAAAGACGCTTCTGGATGATTTTGAATAATTCGGGTCAGACTAGAAATATCAGTGAAATTCTTCATAGCCGCCATCAGCTTCCGTGTAAAGGCTTCTTTCACGTAACTTTCGGCATTTACCTACGTGTGTGACGTAAGAGGGACACAGGGCTTCCTGGGGTGGCCTTGCTGCCTGCCAGACAATCAGTCCCACTGAATATGGACAAGTATTAAAATTCTTATGTGTATTTGGGATCAAGGAATTTGGACAAAAAGTGATGTCTGGTTTTTGGTCACAGTGCATCAGTTTTAGAGCTAAATTAGGAAGAAGTAGTCATTCCCGTGCCACTTGCATTAGAGAAATATTACTGTGGAAAATCTAAAAATAATCAGGAAAACTGCATCTCAAACAGTATTTTCCTCTTTCCATTTTAACACTCTCTTGCTTATGACGATGGCTCATTAGGTACCGTCCAACACTTCAGATTCTCATTCCCGAGTTTATTTGAAAATGGCTACATTAATTTGGCATTCAAGTACCCAGTTACAGCAGGCATGCCTAAATTTGTTAACCTTGTATAGATTGTGATTAGACAGTCATTCTTTTTATATGATCCGTATTGGTCCAAGGCTATGTCTGGATGTACATTCCATTTTTGCCTTAACAATATCTTGGGAAAGTGGTGACCAAAACGGAAGATTGGGTGAAGCCACTGTGCTATATAGGCTTTCGGAATAAAGTTGTGGCCTAGGATTTGAGCAGGAATATGCAGTATAGATTATGGAAATTAGCAGCTGTGTGGTCTCTTCATCTGATTGTTTCTTATTAGCAACGTGCTTGATTAGCTCTCTACCCTTTTAAATGGAATTACAAAATAATTATGTGTTCTGCCTCCAAAGCCCTTTATTGAGGATAACAATAAACTGTCCAATGTTGAAATCAATGTATGATACATTTATATGATTATTAAATGCTTGTAAATTGCCAGTTAACACTGCATGTGTTTACTACCTAGTAAAACGAGTGGTGAACCATCTATTTAAACAACCGGGGAGCATTCATCTTAGCTTAAGTCATTGTTTCTTCTTGGGAAAACTCTGCTAACGTACCAGCCAGCCAGCCAGCCAGCATATCATCTTTCGTCTGCATTTATTAACGGTTTAGAATGTCCATCTGTTGTCCTCAGTAAATGGAACGCTAAGAAAAAAAAAGCATTCATGGAGTCTATATATAACTGTATAACTGTTCTCTTTATGGAGAAAAGCTCCTTGGAATGTTCTTCGTAAATTAGAAACAAGGGACAAGTGTTGGTCAGAGAGACATCCAAGTTGCTGAACTTTTAAATGACACGCGGCAGATTCCTCTCATCCTAGGAGAAGATAAATATGTGTGTTTCAGATAAAATGAAAACCGTCAAGGGACTGTTTTCCCCAAATGTCTCGAATCACATCCACTTAGACTTTGGTGATGGCTTGATGGGTGGTGTAGAATGCAACAGGAGAAAAAAAAAAAAAAAAGCCTAACAAAATTTCCACGTGTCTCTGTGTCTGCCGATTCCATCTTGTTTGTGGTTGGGATTAGATCTGAAATTTGGGAAAATGAGGGCGTCGGTGCACGACAGTCACTATACCAAGGGTATGAAGAGGTTTGTTTGTGGCAGTGCAGTTCAAGTGGGACCGAGCACTTACAAGTGGACCCAAGTCAGTTAACTTTGGAAAATAACGTAATCAGTCTTGACACGTTGGCGGGGATATTTCACTTGTTGGAGTTAAGTAACCCTATGTGAGATGAGGGTCAGTAGTGAGGCCTCATTTCACTTGAGCACATTGTTTTGAAATACGGTATATAGGAAGAAGGAGACTATAAAAGTCATTGCTCGGAAGCCATAATTACATCACCTCAGTCTGATGCCATGGAGTCTAACAGCAATATAATTAGTATAATCATGTTGATCGTGGTGGTGATAGTAAGGGCTAGATTTCTGGGAATGTAAACTGTTGACACGCAGCACAATATATAAATGGAAGAACAGCATCTAGACATCGATAATATGGAAAAAGAGCTATTAGATAAAAAAATACATCATTTCTAGTAGAAAAGAGGCAAATGTGATTTGGAGACAGGAGTTGCAAATTTACCATAATAAGATTCTCAGTTCATGCTACATACCGTAATTCGGTCTGAAGTATCCTTGACAAATTAGTAATGCCTCCTTCTGGTTGCTTATTTGACTTGGAAAGAGAATTTGATAAGTGTTAGTTTTTAATATAAATGATCAAGGGTTGACGTCTGCAGCTTGCCTACAAGTTGTCTTCATCTGTTGAATTTCTTTCAAGTCTACCTCCGTGCATCTCCTCCTCTGAGAGGTGAATAAAAGGGAAAGATGGGTCATGACAAGGAGGGTATTTTATTTTACTTGGAGGCAGCTTTGCAAAATCCCCCAGTTTTAGATGGCCGCTGTCTCCCTCCACAGTAGCTTTACAATTGATAGTAGATAACGATGAAAATGCAAATCAGGATTCATCTTCTTTTGATAACGAATTGAAGGCTCTTTATTTACATCTAATTTGAGACTATTTAAGTCGCAATGTCGGTAAATATTTACACTTCTGTAATCATTGCGAACTCTCCTCTTGAGTGAACTGTATGTATTATTGTGTGTGTGAAAAGAAGAAATGTCTTAATGGTAATTTCATTTGCCTTAATCTCTTCTCTTCCCCTCAGGACAACATTTATTATCACTGGCAGACTTCGCTAACATAGAAGAGAATGGAATTAAGTTTATGCGTCAAGTCTTTGTAATAATCTTTTCATAAACATCCGCAGGCACCGAATGTACGGTTCAGAACGGCTTCTTTCGTGAACTGTGAATAACGGGAGTAGCGGGATGGATTTGTGTTCTCACCTGATGCTTGTTCGTCTTGTTCTCCTTCACTTAGCTCGCGAAGTCCGTACGTTCACCTTGGCCGCCACGGGGCACATTTTATGGCCATAGAAGGAGAAGGGATTGATTATGCATCCAGTTGTACCTGGAGTCGGTTTTTGTTCTCTGACGTTTGTTTTCTGGGGTGACAGACAGCATCTTGGGTTAGTTTTCCACATAGTCCGTGACTCATTGAGCAGCGCTCCGTTTTCACTCAGAAGATAACGAACGTATTGCAACCTAGGAGGAATTTGCATTTTTCAACTAGCTTTTTCTTCCATATTTTTAACCTAAACCCAGATGCTCATAGCCAGAAACCCCGAGAGTCCGTCGTCCTGACTCTGCTTTACCCCGTCCTCTGCAGGCTACTCCTACTCCCAATCAATCACTAAGCCCTGTCGGTTCCGTTCCTTAAATAGCTATGGAAGCTGCCCTCTCCTGCCCATTGGGACTCCCAGTGGTGGTCTTATTAGCTCAGGCCTCCTCCTCTCTTACGTGTTTTACTGCCACAGTCTCTAAACTGGTCTTCCCGTTGTTGAGGAGCAAGAATTCCTGCCCCCTCAAAGATCCTTCTAGCTAGACTAATAATCAAATTGACGTGAGACCGATGAACAGGAGAAAATCAAATTAAATAGGCATACATATGGGGAATCCACATAGACGTGGGAATTCCAAAGACAGGCAAAATGCGGTCTCTGTGGCATCCTGAACTAAGGAGAAGGGGGCAGGGGTCTGGGATGTCGGAGGAAAGGAATGCACTTCACAGGGCAATGAGAAGAGCAGATATTGGTAATTCAATGTGTGCCCTGCCATACGGACGGGTCACTCAGATGAAATGTATCTCTGCTAATAACCCTTATTCTGGGAAAGACCCCTAATTTAGATTCTTCTGTGTGGTTAAGGGAGAGGCAAACGTTTCTCTCTGGCCCGTAGGGTCTCAAGTACCTTCAGCTCAAAATAATCCAGATGCCAAAGTGGCACATCCTGGGGGCAGGAGGGCGCTGCCCTGAACTCCTTCACTGTCTTTGATCTTGTCTCCTTTCCAGTCCAGACTCAATGGTGCCACCCGGGTGCTCTGTCTTTTAAAAATGCTCATGAAACTTCCCAGTTTAAACATTTCAAGGAACTCTCGTAACCTACAGCACAAGGCACAGTATCAGTTGTCTAGACCTGCAATAGAAACGAGCGAGGCTGGCCCAAGAAGTCCACGGCCTGTTAGCCGACCAGCTCCAGCCTGGTGGTGTCGTGCAGAATTGTGAGCTCCTTTTTCCGGACCTCCTTGTTTTTCTCCTCAAGAGGAATGATAAATCCGGATTTGTATGTTAAATCTCTTGATTTTTTAAATGTTGGCCGACTAACTCCTTTTCTTAATCCTTTGAGGGTGGGGCAACAAAGCAGGTCTGCTGGCCAGTGGGATGATGGATCACCGGCTCGCAACTTGAGTGCTCTAGGATCATATCTGAGTCCCTTAATGTGGTGTCCAAAGTCCTTTCGGAGTGCTTTCAGGCCCGTGTCTTGAGCCTCATTTCTCACAGCTCCTGCCAGGTCTACGTTGGGAAATAGCTCTCAAAATCCCTCTATTTCTTTCTGTCCCTGGTGCCACTCCCCTGTTTCAGGCCCTCATAATCTCTTCCCTGGATTGCTACAGTAGCCTCTGAACTGGTCTCTGTGCTTCAGATCTCTCCTTGTTTCAAACTGTGATCTTTGTAAATGTAACGGCATGATTTGTTGAGAATTTCACGTAGCAGGGTGACCTGTTGAGAAATCACCATCACCTAGTGCTTGGTTTTTCCCTTCCGCAACTCACCAGGAATTGATGAGAGGCATTTCTCCATTTCCCAGGAGAAGCAGCTAGCGCTGTGTGTTCCAACGAGAGATGCAGTAGAGTGGCTCTCAGCACAATGTCTCTGCGGGCCCGGCTAGGCTGCTGGGCTAGGGGACTGCACATGATTCCAGGAAACTCTTACCTCATGGATAAAACAACTGATGGCTAGCAGGGCATCAGATTCCGCAGAGCAGAGAGTTGGACATCTGTGAATTCCTTCGGACTGGCGATTGTTTTGTGGACATCTTTGTGCCTAGATCCAGCTGCGGTGCCTATTAGTATCTGCTCAGCAAATATTGTTGGGCTTTGTGTGGGATGGAGACAGAAACCTTACGTGGCTCTCTGTGAAGCTGTAGGTCCTCTTCTTAAAAATTTGAACACAATTTTGGAACATTTATGGACTATATCTCCAGTACCATCTGGAGAACTGTTATGGGCTTAGCTTTCATCCAGGAAGTTACCTCTTGAACCTCACGAATCCCTGTACAGAAGTAGGGGCGTGTACTTACTGATAAGTGGTTTTCTAGTGTCCAAAAGGGACGAAATCTAGAGAGAGACCAAACTGACCAAAGAAAATGTATTCATATGCTTTGTGCGAGGTAACAAGAACTTACGAACAGGTATGGTATTGCTTAAAAGAAACGATCAAATTCACTCTCTTCTTTAGAAGATGTTTCAGTTCTGTCTCCATAAATGAAGTACAAGTTTCCTTAGAACTCTGGAATAAAACCTTGGAACTTAGAAAAGGGTACCTTGCTTCTGTCAACTTTCATTTTTTTGGTAAGGGATGGGCAAAGAGTTCCATCTCACATGCTGACTCTGAGAAGAGAGCTGTACACTTGGTAGTTAGTTCTGTGCCTAATATGTAAACGAGTGAGCAGTAGGTCTGACTTGGGGCACTAGGTTTAGGAGTATTTTGAGGTTAAGTCCAGATTCAGTGGGAAAAATTTGATGATCACAGTAGAGTGTCGGCCGTGGACATGGGAATGGATTGGCTGTTGGCACTTGGGCCACATATTCTCCTTGGCCACATAACCCCCACGGGCCACATATTCTCTTTTGGACCACGTATCCCCATGGACCCCATATCTCCCTTAGCTGTCTTCTCTTCTATGGGCTATGTATCCCCCATGCTGTCTTAAGGATTCATGCCTCTTCAGTTTATTTCCTCCACAAATGTTTGGGAAGAAGTTATTGTATTTGATCTTTAGTAAACCTCTCGACTTCGATTTATAGACAATAACAAAGACCTGCCTGAGAGGTAAGGGACTTGATACTTAAGGGCTGTAAATTATGGATGAGCCCACTCATCAGTTGTAAGTGAGCCTAGTAGTTCTAGTAGTTCATTGATGGGTTCTAGGATCTTATAGAATAGCATTTAGGTCTCTGCGACTTATTGGTAGGGTGACTTTTGGCTCACGTAGCTTGCTCCAAACTTCCTTTTTCATCTGGAAAATGAGGATAATAATCAATGCCTAGCAAGTGGTTTTGAGAATTAAATGAAATAATTTAATTTTGAAGAATTAAATGAAATAATAATTAAATGAAATAATAGAGAGTTCTTGGAATGGTACCTGGCACATTATAAGTACTCTGTTAATGTAAATAATTATAATGACTATTATCCTACAAGATACAGGAGCAACAGAGGATAATTTATACTGTAAGTTTTTGCTAACAAGATTATCAAATTTATCAGACAAATCAGAGATTAGATTTAATAGACCCAATACTATATTGCTTTCCAAAGTGAATGTTGAAAGCAATTTTATATATATATATATATATATATAAAATATATATAAATATGTGTCAAGATTTTAATTATTTTAAATATTAACATGTTATATACATAAAGAATATATCTTAATTTCTCACATAACTGCTTAACTGAATAAAATCTGCTTTTACTTCATTAGGAAGATATTATGTTCAACATTTATGATAAGTCAGCCAGAGGGCTCCTGGGTGGTTCAGTAGGTAAAGTCTTCGACTCTTGGTTTCGGCTCAGGTCATGATCTCATGGTTCGTGGGCTCGAGGGGCTCTGCGCTGACAGTGTGGAGCCTGCTTGGGATTCCCAATCTCTCTCTCTCTCTCTCTCTCTCTCTCTCTCTCTCTCTCTCTCTCTCTGTCTCTCTCTCTGCCCCTCCCTTCCCCTCTGCTTGTGTGCACTCACTCTCTCTCTCTCTAACCCACACACACAAAATAAAAAAAAATAAACTTAAAAAAACAGTCAGCCGGATCTTAGATTTGTCTGAAAAAACATAGAGGCATTAAAAAAAAAATGCGTCAAGATGAGACCTTGAGATAGGTCACTTTGAATAAACGGCTGCCTGGTTGAAATGAGTGACTTTCATTTCTCGTTTTTTTCCGGCACTTAGGAAACTAGTGCATTTCAGGTGGGTTTTGTAATTGACACGGTGCGAGTACCCTGTGAAGTGGGCGTCTGTGGCCTCGTTTACAGATGAGGAAGGCAGGTCTGCCCCTGCTCTTTGCGGTCTCTCCTTTGTGTCTCCAGAGTGACTCCACAGACAACAAGCTCAGCACATCCTTAGTGCTGAGTGAGGGAGCGAGCAAGCCCGAGCTCGAGGAGTGCGGGTGGCTCCGTGGCCTGGCGAAGGGACTGTACGTGTGCCAGGGAGGCCATTTTATCCATTCTCTGGTCTTCGGTCGGGCCGTACTTAAATCTGGACTGAATGAGGAGCCTCTAAGCTGATTTGGGAGACTGCAAGAGAAGATATTTTTTTTCAAAGTTTCTTTCAATGATGCCTCCAAAAATATAATGGCTTTTAAGGATAAGGACATCATCTGGTGTAAGGAGAGAGGAAAGGAGTAATTTTTCTCAAAAGGCAAAAATAAAAGGGAATTACCATTAGTAATGGAAAATGTCTGATCACCTGTTTTGTCACCCGAGCGTCACGTTTGTCACCTGTAAATTGAGAGTACTGGTCGTCTTCACCTCACAGGCTCCTGGAGGGATTTAACTAGTGTACATAAAAGGCACTTAGGCCGTGATGACTTATGACATGGTAAACAGTCAGAATGTTAGTATACCTTTGGTTGAGCATAGTTGACACACGATGTTACATTAGTGTGAGGCGTACAGCTCGGTGATTTGACAAGTCTGTACATGATGCTGTGCTCACCCCAAGTGTAGCCACCATCTGTCACTCTGTGACACTATTACAATGCCATTGACCATGTTCCTTGTGTTGTGCCTTTCATCCCGGTGACTTACTCATTCTATAACTGGAAGCCTTAGCATATCTCTTTTGATATCTCACTTGGCCAAATCAAGATGGCAGACGAATCTTTAGGGAGTCAGAGAATCAAAGAAAAATTATATTCAGCGATAGGGGAAATTGAAAGCCATGAATGTTTTCCAAGGAGTTTAACCTGAAAACCTAAAGACACAAGAGCAGAAAATGAACAGCCAAATGATGTGTATCTGAAATAAAACAGTATCCTTAACAAACAGTATCCGCTGTTTTCAGACAGAAAGGCCTCCAAAGCTCTCGCTCGTCCCAATTCTCATGGAATGGATCAGTATAAATTATACATCTGCTGCGTTTCGATTGGACTTGGGATCTCCACAGCACCACCACGAGCACGCGTGGGTGCGCACGCGTGCGCACACGCATCCGGCTGTTAGGAGCTACTCAGTTGACTCAGATGGACTGTAAATCTTTGATTTACAAATCCAGGTCTTTCCCATGGACCCTGTCCACGATCATACTGTAAAGTACAAGGGCTTTCATGATACTCAGTCATTTTTGGCAGCAGCTATTCCCAGCCTTTAGAGGATGCCGGATCCCTGGCAGTATAAGAAGAGTTCTGGCCTCATAGACAAGAAATACAAGGTCTTCATTATCCCAGAGTTTAATACTCACAGCCAGAAGGCTCTATGTACAACGTACACACAGAATCTCTGTCTTGCCTTCAGACCAAACAACTGGTTTTTTTCTGTGCTGTGTTGCAAAACTGCCGTAATTACATGGACAGCTACAGAGGCTCACACTCAAAATCAAAACAGACAAACCAATTAAATACGTTTCACAAACAACTTTCAAAATGAGTCTAATCTACCAAAATGCCTTCCTAATAGACTGAGATACCCACATCGTGACATTGACATTTTTTTCTGATTAAGAGAGCCTTTTTGTTTGTTTGATTTTTGTTTTCTGTGGGGTTGTTGTTGTTGTTTGTTACTATAGTTGAAAACAGATCTTGCTTTAAGGAAACCTGGTGTAAAAATGGACTTACAGCTCAGCAAAATGGGGTGTTTGTGTTTTGAATAGTTTTTATTACAAAAGGACCCTTTGCCCAAATCACCCAGGAAGCCTGTTAAGAATACAGAGGGTGGGGGCGCCTGGGTGGCTCAGTCGGTTAAGCGTCCGACTTCGGCTCAGGTCACGATCTCGCGGTCGGCGAGTTCGAGCCCCGCGTCGGGCTCTGGGCTGATGGCTCAGAGCCTGGAGCCTGCTTCCGATTCTGTGTTCCCCTCTCTCTCTGCCCCTCCCCTGTTCATGCTGTGTCTCTCTCTGTCTCAAAAAAAAAAAAAAAAAAAAAAAAAAGAATACAGAGGGTGGTTACTATCTTTAAGCACTTTAGAGTTTCCCAAACACTTTCTCCAACCTGATCTCCTTTGATCCTTATAAGAATCGTGTGAGGAAGTAGCGCGAGATTGATTCTCTTTTTTCTATGCATGAGGCTCAGGGAGGGCCCTGGGTCATTGGTTTCATAAATGACTAAGCCAGGACAAGGGGGTACCCTGTCACTTTACTCCTAGTGAAGGGTCATGCTTCCTTGGCCAGTGTATTTGGCAAGGATTCAGTTGAAAAAAACGTCTGAAGCCTACTGTCTTTCCAGGAGCACTTACAGGGAGAAAATCAAGTATTTCTGAATTGCCTGTGTCCTGCCATCCCTTGTGGATGGAGGGAGATGAGGAAGACTCCATTTGATCCACTTGGTACACAGTGCATGAGACGTAGCACTCGAAAGGGAGAGGAGTAAAGTCAATGGGAAGTGAAAGGGTATCCCGGGAAAATGGTCGTTTTGTTTCTGCCTGGGGGATGCTAGTGGCTAGCTTTTATGTGTGTCTCAGCACCTCCGTATACAGTAGGTCAGGCTACTCAAAGGACAAAGATAAGGATGGGAGCAATAGAGAGTTTTAGAACGATCAACCCATTTTCTCTTGGGTCTAGGGCTGCCAGATTTAGCTAATTAAAGTACAGGATGCCCGGTTAAGTTGAAATTTCAGATAAATGGGTAATTTTTCAGTATAAGTACTAACTAGAAGTAAGTGTATTCAACATAAGTATATCTCGTGCACTATCTGAGATATGTTCATGCTAAAATAGTCATTATTTATTGTAACCTCAGGGTTTACTGGGTGTCCTGTAATCCGACAACCCTGCTTGAGGCATTTCAGTCCAATTCACTTAGGTTTCTAGACCTTTAGGTCGAGAGTCCTGACATCATGGCCAGTATGGATTCCTCACCTTATTTGTCATTGATTGGTGAAAAGTACACGTTTGAATGGCTCAGTTCATGAGGATTAGTCCGCAGAGTGTTGAATCGCTTTCCCGACCACCCTTCTCTGGCCCCCAAGCACTGTCTCACCCGAGCCTAAGGAGCTCTGCCCTCTCAAATGGGTGAGGAAGGCAGGTGCGCTGATAACGTGCGCTTGGCGCCGCTGTGGTGTGGCAGTGCAGGCCATCTTCCCAGACTCTTGCCCGTGGTTTGGCTGACAGATGCCTCGTTGTCCTGGGCACGTGACAGGTGTTTATACAGGTCTGCTGGACTGTAAGCTGCTTAAGGTCAGGATCTTTTCTTTTTTGTCTTTATATACTCAAAGCCGTGCAAAGTGCCCAGACCTCTGAGAACACAGACTGGATTTGCATCCTGATTTCTCTTTCCTATGTGAGTGATTTTGTTTCTCTGACCGCCATTTCCTTATGTGTAAAATGGTGATATGAATTCGATAAAGCATGCAGAGTTGTGTCAGGGTTAAATGCAATGAATGTATCCATATATATGTATATGTACGTATGTATGTCTGTGTGTGTGTATATATATATCGCCCAATGAATAATAGTCACTGTATGGCTTTGACTAAGTGGTAACATTCATTAGGCCCATAACGGACTGTTTTCTACCTTTAAGTATTTATTGACAAAAGCCAGCGTGATGTTAACGTAACAAACGGTCATCAGATTAATTTCCCATGGGTTTATGCTTCAGTTGTGGAGAATTGTTCAGTCATACGGTAAGAAATTCGATCGCAGGTCCCCTCTGCACTCGGGGGCAGCCTTAGAAATGCAGAGTCAGCACTTGCCTGCCTCTGAAAACGTAGCTACTCCCACCCCCCCGGGCTTTAAGTGCAAGGAGCCTCCAGATTTGTGTTTGCTTCTGAAATGGAGAGACAGGGGAACCTGGGAAACAGCGTGCTACCATCCCTGCTCTTTTTTTACTGATGGTGGGTCAGTAAGAACGTAGACCGTTTCCACTACACAAACAGGCTAGATATAGAGGAGGTAAACACTATTCCAAGTGAAGGGTTCGGGATCCTTTCTTCAAAATACAACCAGTGAGCTGAGAAAACTACATAGTGTTCATATCAGTATTAAAATACAAAGGACAGGGGCGCCTGGGTGGCTCAGTCAGTTAGGCGGCCCATTCTCGATTTCCACTCGGGTCATGATCTCACGGTTCGTGAAGTCGAGCCCTGCGTTGGGCTCCGTGCCGATAGCACAACAATAAAATAATAAAATAAAATTAAATTAAAAAAATAATAATATAAAATACAAGGGACACAGGCCCTTGTATCGGGAAGTCCTATAATGAAGATTCAGAATCCTCATTTAAAACTTATAAATAGGGGCACCTGACTGGCTCAGTCAGTAGAGTGTGTGACTCTTGATCTCAGGGTTCAAGCCCCACATTGGGTGTAAAGACTACTTAAAAATAAAATCTTTAATAAAAAAGTTAAAAATACATCTGAAAATAGCGCTTAGGCTCTCTTGGTTAAGAAGTCCTCCGTGGCTTAAACAAGGTCATTTGGTATCTCTAGCTTTCTGTCAGTGGTGTGCTGGAACTCGCCCAAAGTAGAGCAGGAGAACCGATTATTGAATTTTCAAACATTTTGCAAACTGGTTATTAAGCCTTTGGTAGGTTGGAATCTGCTATGGGAGTAGTATTTACACCCAGCAAAGAAATCCACGAAGGCTACAGAATAGCACCACCACCACCTGCCCTCAACCTGTTTACTCATACGCTACCCCTTTCTGCGTCCTCAGTTGTGAAGAGAATTGTCCTGGGAGTCTTCCTCATTAGAGGAGCTTCTACAGGCTCATCAGAAAAAGCAATCTCATCTCATTCTCCCAACTGGCAGGAAAATGTGCTAAGAGACGAGGAGATGAGAGAAAAGCAATTCCTCTACCCAGGAAGTCTCACAGCACACAGCTTATTGGTGTATTGCAACATTTTCTATTAGTACTAATAATGAGTGACGCTTTTTGAGTTCTTACCATGTGCCCTATCTTGTCCCAAGCACTATGCAGTATGTGGTAGATCATGCAGTATGTTGTATATCCTTACAACAGTCACATGACATAATGACTATTATGGGCTCCGACTTACAGATAAAAGTAAATGAAGCTCGGAAAAGTTGGGGACTTGCAAATGTTCACATAACCAGGAAGCAGTCAGTTTCAATGCTAGTCTCGCTGCCTCTACCAGGGCTGTGTTTTTCTGACTTGCTAGTTACTGGCATGAGTGTCAGTGCCCAATACAGTGCTTGCAGATTCTACAATTTCAACATTTATTTGTAAAATTGAGTAAGTTGTAATGTCTACATTATTTAACCTCACACCTCATTTAGATACTGTGAGCTCCTGGTAACAGTGCTTTGTCTTATTTTCATAGCCTCAATGCCTAGCAGAATCCTGGGCATGTAGTTGGTACTCAATAAGCATTTGTTGGATGGAAATGAGCTTGTCAATTTTCATAGCAAGTAGGTTGACTTAGAAGAAGGACAGGAGCTGGTCTCGAGACTGAGGTTACACATACTGTCAGCTTTCGTGGAATTTCTGAAGCTTTGTCCTTCTAAACCTGCTTTAAAATCGCAGTGACTGGAAAGGAGCATAATGTTGAATGCAGTTCCTTTGGTGCTAGTAGACTGTTCCTCTATTTCGATTCTTCTGTAATAGAAGCAAAGGAGAAAGGAAACATATTTATTGATGACCAGTCATTTTGTTAGGAGATTTCATATGTATGTGTGCATGTAAAGCAACCTGAGGAGGTTGGGACCCTCTTTGCATTTTACGGATAAGGAAACTGAGGCTCAGAGAGGCTACATAGCTGGTATTAAACGCAGCAGATGTGGGAGTCAAACTCAGGACTCTTCAACTCAGACTCTGGCAGGGACAATACCAGCTTTTTTTTTTGTTTATTTGCCATTTTTTTCCCTAACACATTTTAAAAATTCACTGAGAATTCAGTTCTGTTTAATCTGAATATTCTTTGACAGCTGCCATCCTCTGTAGAGACTGAGGGAGGGGGTCCGTGTTACCTAATGAAAAGGTCTCCATCTAGTGGTTGCAAATCAAACTGCGTTCATATACCCCAAAGGTATTCTGGAGTCCAGACAGCCTGAGGTTAGGGATTCAAATTTTTATTGACTGGTGCATGGACAGGACTAGGGTTAGGTGAATGAGGCAGTTGCTTCTGGCACAGAATTTAAGAGTGCCAAAAACTTCCGTAATCAACGTAAAGAATATTTTAATGTAGTGGTTTTAAAAAATCAAAATTAATGCAGAAAATCCACTAGGAACATCAATATTTTAAATAAAGGCAGGTTCAATGTTACTGGTTTTTCCTTTTGCCTCAGGCTTCAATATGGTGCTACATGGCATTGGCCTGGTGTGAATAATATGAAATCTGCATGAGAGCTTTCTTGATACGTAACCATTCTGAGGGCAGATCCTAATGTCTTAACTTAAACGTAGTATCAGACTACAGCAATCACATGCCAGGGAAAAATCCTATTTTCTAAGGACTTCGGCCATTGTTGAAGATTTAGATGGTGGTTACTAAGAGATAACATACTCGGTGACTTAACCGGTCACAGTGCAGATGTCTAACCTGCTTCGTTGTGAAGACGCAACTTTAAAATGACCATTTGATCTGTTTTGCTATTGTGAAAACACAACAAAATGACTTTTCCATTATGTTTAATTCAACCAACTGTTTCAGTTTCCCGATTGTTTTAAAATTGGAAGTGTTTGAGTACAAACATGTCAACAGTGAATATCTCAAAAAAGGCTATTTGAGTAGCATTTGAAAATTGTAATGATGTTGGAGCTAGCAGTGTTTTAGTGGACTCTAGTTAATTGATTATCAGGACAGCAAAGTCAGTATTTTTAAAAGGAGAGATACAAAAGTACTCTTGCTAGAACTCGATTGGGTCTGAGTGCCAGAATTGGTGAGCATCTATTAAAATGATCAGTTTACAGAGTGTTGCATATCAGGAAGAAGAGTAGGAAAATTCAGTCATCTAAATGTTTTTCTCAGCTATCGGCTATCCTGTTTGGAAAGAGCCCCTGTGTCTGGGCTCTGAATATTTCCTGACGGTTTCAGAATACTACGAAACGCAACTGTCTGTTCACCAAGCACAGTTTTAAACCAATTTATAAATAATGCACCCTCACAACTTTTTGTTTTGTCATTTCAAAAAGTTAAATGAACTTTGTCAACGTTGGCATCTATTTGCTCAGCCTGAACAATGAGTGATGTGATTTATTTGGGGGAAATAAGTGAGCAGTTGATTGTTCAAAGCTAATAGTTTACTGTGAATGAGGTTATCTCATTGTGGATTCCACAGAGCTAACTGACCCAGTAACATCATTGTAGGCTTAACTGAAACCTGGAATATTCTCACAGATGAACCTAAGGGGGGTGTCGCCATGGTAACAGCAACAGGCAGGCCCAGGCATGTTTATGTAGACTTTAAAGAAGAGATGAGGGAGTAAGGAGAAACTGCAGCAGCTTGGTAAAGGTTGGACTTCCACTCAGATTGAATTTGAAGGAAGAGAGAGTAAAGGAAAATTCTATTGCTACTTGATGCTGGACAGAAGGTCTTCATACTGAGCATCTCTGACAGCCAATAGTAGGGGTGATTTTCCTCCAAAACCAAAGACACGTGAATTCTATGGGATGAATAGTACACTTGAGACCATTTTACACTTAGTAGTGTAAAATTAAGAATAAAAGCGAATATTCTTTCCTACAACAGATTTGGGAGAGACATTTTAGTATCCAAGCATTTAATTTAAATTCCTTGGCTAGGTTTCATCATTTCCCCTTAGTTTTGGTAATATAAATAAAATAATGGGCAACAAATGGACACACCACACACATTGCACACATGTGTGCACACCCCCCCCCCCCCCGTGGGTGTTAGGGGCACCCACACCCATGCATTCAAAAATCTGTGTATAACTTTCTTAAATTTTTTATTTAAAAAGTTTTAAATTTTTATTTATTTTGAATGAGAGAGAGAAAGAGAGAAAGAGAGCAAGCAGGGAAGGGGCAGAGAGAGAGGGAGAAAGAGAGAATCCCAGGCAGGCTCCACACTGTCAGCCCGGAGCTGGATGTGGGGCTTGATCTCATAAGCCGTGAGATCATGACCTGAGCTGAAATCAGGAGTCGGATGCTTAACCGACTGAGCCACCCAGGTGCCCCCCAAAAATCTGTGTATAACTTTTGACTCCCCTGAAACTTAATAGGGGAGTTGCCCACTATTGACCGGAAGCCTTACCGATAACATAAGCGATTGGCACATATTTTAACGTTATGTGTATTATATGTTGTATTCTTACAATAAAGTAAGCTAGAGAAAAACAAAATGGTATGAAGAAAGCCACACGGAAAATACATTACAGTCCTATGCTGTATTTGGTCCAAAAGAAATCCATGTGTAAGTGGACCTGCACAGTGCAAACACAGTGCTGTTCAAGGGTCAAGTGTACGTGCGCTGTATACACATACACGTGCCGTGTGTACAAATGTATATTCGCACCTATGTATATACCGTGTGTGTGTGCATAGTGTGCACACATACTACCCGCAGCTACACGGTATTTCCACGGAAGCAGGCCGCACGCAGGAGGTGCTCCTACCTTACCAGGTTGTGAGTGACCCAAAGGCAGGGATCATGCCTTCTTTGACTGACTCGCCCAGAGCCCTGCACAGTGAGTGCTCAGTACTGTGCACTAGAGGGAAGATTCAAATGTAAACAGTGATTTCACGGCCTCTGTATACTTACATAGTTTGACTTTTGAAAGCATCAGAGAAGAGGGAAACGGCTTCCAGCTTGAAGTTGGAGGGCCCTGTTCAGATTGTATACAATTACCATTTGTTTTATTATGTTATCTTAAACTGGAGTAGATGCTAGGGTTCAACTGTCCTGTAGTTCGCAGACTAGTAGAAATTCTCTTCTGGTTTTTTCTGAGTGTGCAGAAGATAAACACTTCACCATAGGGCCGAACGCTTTCTAAAAATCCTGGAGAGACTGATTTCCATACACATTCTACACATGAGGTTGAAGCTCAGACATGTTTTCCAAGACACCCAGAGAGTGTTTTGTTTTGTTTTGTTTTGTTTTGTTTTTGTTTTTTTCTGGATCTGGCCTCATGGAGGTTTTCCCAAGACTATTTTGAAGGCTCTTTCAGTTCAACTGCACACCCCTAGGTGAGGCTAATCTGAAACTCTGGCATCCTTTTTGGTTCGTTAACGTCATCTGGAAAGCATGGAGGTTAAGGGAACGGACTATCCTGATAAACTTTGTTTTAGTCTCGGCTCTGCCATGTGCAATTTGTGTGATCTTGAGGAAGTTAACTCTCTAGACTTCAGTTTTCTCATGAGTTGTATAATAATACTAGCACCTTACTAGGAAAGGTGCTGGGAAATTTTAAGACTTTTAAAAATTTATTTATTTATTTATTTATTTATTTATTTATATTTTATTTCGAGAGGGACAGAGACAGCACAGTGGGGAGGGGCAGAGAGAGAGAGAGAGAAAGAGAGAGAGAGAGAATGCCAAGCAGGCTCTACACTGCCAGCACAGAGCCCGATGTGGGGCTCGAACCCATGAAGCCATGACATCATGACCTGAGCCAAAACCAAGAGTTGGATGCTTAACCAACTGAACCACCCCAGCGCCCCAGTGCTGGGAGATTTAAATGAGTATGTAAAACTTTTTTTCCTTCTCTTCCCTTCTCCTACCCTTCCTTTACCAAGAATTTGCCCAGCACCTACTCTATACCAGATACTGTTCTAGGTACCAGGGATATAGTAGTGAACAAAACCAAATCTCTGGTCTCATGAAACTTACATTCTAGTGGGAAAGATAACACTAAGCAGACAAGTAAAATATGTCAGAAGATGGTACATTCTGTGAGACCAATAAATCATTGGAGGACGTATAGATCAAAAGTACAGGGTCTGAGGAGAGGGATCCTATTTCATATGGAGACCAATTCAAAGAGACCTAAAAGAAATGAAGGAGCAAGCTGTGTGTACTGGGTAGAGCGCACCAGGCAGAGCAAAGAGCATGTTCAACATTTTCAGGAAGTTCAAGGATGCCAGTGGTGGCTAAAGCCAGCTGGGTTTGGTGGAGGGGAGGTAGGAGGCGAGGCCAGAGGATAATGAAATCTGATCATGAAGGGCTTTGTAGTTGCCTGTAAAAACTTTAGCTTCTACTCTGAGATAGAAAGTCACTGGGGGGTTTTGAAAAAGAAGAATGACATGTTCTGGCATGTTTTGAAACATGTCACAGAATCAAACTTCGGATACTCATTGAGAATGGACTGTTGCGTGGCCAAGGTAGAAGCAGGGAGGCCAATTAGAAGGCAATTTCAATAGTCTAGCTGAGAAACCACTCCATAGATAGTAGACGATGCTGGTTAGCACAGTAATAATAGATGGCTATAATATATTGGCTACAGTTAATTATCTTTTATTAAAGAAAAAAGGCACTTTAAAAATGGTATACAAAAGGGATGCCTGGGTGGCTCAGTCCATTGAGCGTCTCACTTTGGCTCAGGTCATGATCTCGCAGTTCTTGAGTTCGAGCCCCACATCGGGTTCTGTGCTGACAGCTCAGAGCCTGGAGCCTGCTTCAAGTTCTGTGTCTCCCTCTCTCTACGCCTCCCCTGCTCATGCTCTGTTTCTCTCTGTCTCTGAAAAATAAATAAACGTTAAAAATTTTTTTAAATAAGTAAATAAAATTGTATACAAAAGATTAAGAGTTAATTTTTGTTAGAATGAGGAATGTATGACAGTACATAACAGCTCCCTCATCTTTGGGTATATTATGACTGTCTCTGCATGGTACCAAAATCGCTGGTGGAAAAGTTTAAATTTTAGTCATCAGATAAAAAGTAACAGAATACGGGCGCCTGGGTGGCTCAGTCAGTTAAGTGTCCGGCTTCGGCTCAGCTCACGATCTCACAGCTTGTGAGTTCGAGCCCCGCGTCGGGCTCTGTGCTGACAGCTCGGAGCCTTGGAGCCTGCTTTGGAATCTGTGTCTCCCTCTCTTTCTGCCCCTCCCCACTCACACTCTGTCTGTCTCTGTCTCAAAAATAAATAAACATTAAAAATATTAAAAAAAATCTCTTCCCTTAAAAAAAATAATAACAGAATAGAATACATTTGTTCAGCCATTTGAATACACTTGTTCAACGATTTGTGGTTTTAATTGAAGTCAAACTGAATTTAATGTCCAACCAAAAGAAAGGGGTGGAGGAAGAGGAAGAGGAAGAAGAGGAGGAAGTTGTTTCATCTGTTTGATTTGTGGAAGAGGAAGAAGGAAGCTTCCCAAAGGCTTATTGAAAAGTTGTTTTTAAAAGTAATTGTTTTTTCCTATCCTATAGAACTATATCCTCATTACAGAAAAATCGGGGAAATGGGAAATTAGGATGTTGAGAAGGAAAAAATATCACCTGTAGCCTACCACCCAAAGTCAACCTTGGCTTCCATGGCCTATTTGTTGCTGTTCTTTTAAAATTATTATTATTATTATTATTATTATTCCTATTACTATGAGTGTTTTAAATGTAATGCTCATAGAGCATATAGATTTACATTTAATTTTTCACTTAATGCAAAATAAAATATATCTTTCTACGTTCTCAAATTCTTTATAAATGTCACTTAAGATAGCCATACGAAATATTCAATATATGTGTCATGATTTGCTTTCCTAATCCTCTCTGCATAGACATGGTAAAGGCCTTTTTTGTTCGAATAGTGTCACAGTGGCTGTCTTTGTGCATCACGCTTATATTCTATATTTAAGAGTATTTTCTTCAGAGGGGTACTTAATATTGGAATGATTGAAGCATTTTAAGACTTTTAAGTGGAATTGTTAACTATAGGAATAAAAAAAATCCATGAAGAAAAAGGAATGAAAACGACAGGACTGCTAGTCAAGATAGGTCTGCGTTAACTCGAAATTAAGGACTTTGCAGAGAAGGAATTTAGAGATTAATTAAGTTAAATGTCAAGAAAGGAGATAACGTATGAAACCCAAAGTGATTAAAAGTTGTCCCGCAGAGTTCCAAATCAGAATATCATAGATCACGTAATATCAAAACAGTTGATCATTTTTAAATGACGGTTTCACTGAGATCAAATGATTACAGTCTACATTCATCTTGAATATAGTTTTTAAGTTGTCAATAAACATGTGTGATGTTTATTAATGAAGTCGAAAAATGTTGGCATTTTGTAATTAATTAGTTCTGTTAGTCAATGTGGATTAAATAATGTATCTGGATGTTAAATGAAATTTTTTCTGTTGTCTCAGATGTCGGCTGAAGCCCCAAAGCCGAGAACAATGTACAATGGTGTCCGTATATTCTAAAGAAAGGTGCTAGACACGTCCATGTAGGATTTGCTAAAAGAACAAGTCCAACCATCACCATCTGCCTCTAGCTTGTTTCAGGGAAGACAAGAGATTTCACTTTTTTTGAAGTTCCTTTATTTTGAGAGAGTGTGTGTGTGAGCAGGGTAGAGGCAGAGAACAAGGGAGAGAGAGAGAATCCCAAGCAAGCTCCACACTGTCAGCACGGAGCCTGATGCAGGGCTCGAACTCATGAACCTGAGCCGAAATCGAGAGTCGGTTGCTTAACTGACTGAGCTACCCAGGGGCCCCAAAGAAAAGAAATTTAAAACAGAATTGTTTGAAGGGCATTGGTAGAAGCTGATGAGGCTTTGACATTTTTCCTCCTGTCCCCAAACCAGGTAAAATGGTTCCTGAGATTAGATGTGCCTGTAAGAAGTCAGCTCACGGTCCCCCTCGTATGAACACTGGTGGGGCAGCGGAAACTCTGTGAGCTCCTCACAGTATGCTACCCGGCTGTCAGATGGTGACAGCATGACCAGTGTTCCCTGGATTTTGCAGTCTCGTGCGTAAATCCAGTCAGGTAACAATTTCGACAAGTAGCGTCCCATAATAGCAGTGGGGCAGCTGACTTGTCCGGCCTCTTGGCGTGGCACTAATGTGTGAGTCTTACTTCGGTCAGGTGATGTTTTAGAGGTAGTTAGATATGAGTCATCTTAAATAGAACCCAGCATCTGAACATTAGATGGTTTTTACAAGTGACTAGAGACCTATGGGGTCTGTAAGAGGTGTTATGGAAAGGTGGAGAAGCAGGGGCGCCTGGGTGGGTCAGTCCGTTGAGTGTCCCGCTCTTGCTTGTCGCTCAGGTCATGATCTCACAGGTCATGAATTCGAGCCCCACATTGGGCTCTGCACTGGTGATGCAGAGCCTGCTGGGGATATTCTCTCTCTCTCTGCCCCTCCCCCATTTGCACCCTCGCTCTCTCTTTCTCTCTCTCAAAACAAAAAGAACGATAAGAAAAAAATACGGAGAAGCACATTGATGAGAATTGGCACGGGAATATTCATGGCCATTTAATAACTGGCTATTACCCTAATTGAACTTAGGAAATGAAGGTAAATTTGTTGACAACTATTAACCTGTGGGGACATTTGAAAACACTCTAGCCTCAATAAAGCAACCTAGTTACAGTTGTCAGATAAAATACAGGATGACCAATAGGTTGTGGTTTACCTGAAGTTCAATATATCTGGGCCTCATATACTTTTTGCCCGTAAAATCTAGGACGTGCTAAATCCTACTCCAACACCGTGTGCGCACTGACAAGCACATACATGAGACCTATGTCTCCTATGTACAGTGTGCATTTGCCGTTTGTGTAGACATAAACATCACATTGTAGTTAATTCTACACAGTTTTTACATTTGTAAATAATGTATCATATGTTACAATAATGTAATATACTTGTAAACCTTTACAGCCATCCATACCATGGATCTGTTTTGTCCCTGTATTACAGAAGAAGAAACCATGGTTTAAGGCTTCTTAAAGGTTTAAGGTTTCTTTTACCTCTTCAGAGGTGACCAAGGTCACACAGCCAAGAGGAGGGCAGAAAGAAGATTCATCCAAAGGCTCATCCGACTGCGAAGTTTGTGCTCTGACCCCCCTTGTGCTCTGCCCGCCTCTTTGTGGAATGGAAGCCAGAAGAGTAAACGGCTTCATTAGAACATTGTGCATAGGGACGTTTTCAACAAGAAGGAAGGGACGGGAAGGTACTCCAAATGCTCAACAATGGAATCGCAAGTCTGATTTTAATTTGGGACAGATGTTTTATCTTTCTCATATTGATATTAAAATAGAGTCATGACTCCAAGTATCTGATTTGTGAAAACATCAATTGCGCAGACACATTTAAGCTGCTTTTCTAAACCACATCTCAAAACGAAGGCCCCAGGTGAAATCTTCCTTTCACAATGGAACGTTAGATCCCCACGTCCAACTGAAAAGAGATTGTGTTTTGTACCTTAACCTTCATTGTTTATGTCTTCTTAAACATTAATTCATGAATTTGCTGTTTCTTCCACACACACACACACACACACACGCACTTGATTGTACTTGAATAAAAGGGGCCACGCGTGAGGGCTGTAATTTTTCTGGAAGCATCCTCATTCTTTTATTTTTCTGGTAAGTACGTGGTATAATTTGTCCTTAATGGATATGAAATGAATATGGATTGTGAACAGGCAATTGAAATTGCCTTTATAATCATCAAATTATTCAGTCCCCAAAGATGTTATTTGTGTTACCCTCCAATAATTGAGTGAAATGAATGAAAACTCCCCTTCTCTTGCATTTCTGATTCACCAATCAAAGAATACATTAATGTCTATCTGGTAGTAGAAATGGAAAAAGTTATTTCAAGAGATGTTGACATAAGTATATACTATTGGGGATTCTTTTCTCCTTATTCTTTTGATAGTTCTATTCATTCAAAATAACTTTAGTCCTATAGTGGTTTTTTTTGTAAGTTCAAAATAATGACACGAATATTGTTGTGCTCTTTTTTACTCCATGCACTATTTTGAAAATTCTGCAATTCTGCTCTTGTATATTATTAAAGTATATGTCAAATTTTTAAAACCCACCATTAGCCAAATTATTTCTAGAATTACCTCCGTTATGCTGATCGTTCTTCTTGCTCTTTCAACCAGACTCCATCTAAAAAGTAGTTTCAGTTGGGTTTTTGCCGATCACAGGGCAAGATGTATGCTTTTTCCTTTTTTTTTTTTTTTTCCCTTAGAACATAATTAAGATACAGTGTTATATTAGTTTTCGGTAATGAATATAATGATTAAACAATTCTCTACATTTCTAAGTGCTTATCAAGGTAAGCATACTCTTGATGCCCTTTATCTATTTCACGTGTCCCTCTACCCACTTCCCTCTGGCAACCACTAGTTTGTGTTTAAGAGTCTGTTTTTTGTCTATCTTTTTTTTTCTTCAGATTATTTTTTATTTTTTTGTTCATTTGTTCCGTTTCTTAAATTCCACATATGAGTGAAATCATATGGTGTTTGTCTTTCTCTGACTGATTTATTTCACTTAGCATTATACCCTCCAACTCCATCCATGTTGTTGCAAATTGTGCGATTCCATTCTTTTTGCTGGCTGAGTAATATCCTGGTGTGTGTGTGTGTGTGTGTGTGTGTGCGCGCGCGTGCGTGCGTGTATTGATTTACACATAGACACCACATCTTCTTTCTCCATCTATCGATGGACACTTGGGCTGCCTCCATATTTTGGCTATTGTACATAATTCTGCAGTAAACATATGGTGCATATATATTTTGGAATTAGTGCTTTTATTTTCTTTGGGTAAATACCCAGTCATATGGTAGTTCTGTTTTTGATTTTTTGAGGAATCTCCATCCTGTTCTCCACGGTACCTGTATTCCCACTAACAGTGCATGAGGGTTCCTTTTTCTCTACATCCTCGCCGACACTATTTCTTGTGTTTTTGATCTTAGCTGTGCTGACAGGTAAAAGTGATATCTCGTTGCGGTTTTGATTTGCACTTCCCTGATGATGAGTGATGTTGAACATCTTTTCATGTGTCTGTTGGCCATCTGGATGTCTTTTTGGGGAAAAAAATGTCTGTTCCGGTCCTCTGCTCATTTTTAATTAGATTATTTGTCTATTTGATGGTGAGTTATATATGTCCTTTATGTAATTTGGATATTACCCCCTTATCAGAGACATCACTTGCACATATCTTCTCCCATTAAGTAGGTTGCCTTTATGCTTTGTTGGTTTCCTTCACTGTGCAAAAGCTTTTTATATTGGTGTAGTCCCAATAGTTTAATTCTGCTTTTGTTTCCCTTGCCAGAGGAGACATATCTAGAAAAATGTTTCCACGGTTGCTGTCAAAGAAATTACTACCTGTGTTTTCTTCTAGGAATGGTTTCAGGTCTCGTATTTAGTTCTTTCATCCATTGTGAGTTTATTTTTGTCTATGGTGTAAGAAAATGGTCCAGTTTCATTCTTTTGCCTGTAGTTGCCCAGTTTTCCCAGCACCATTTGTTCAAGAGACTTTTTTTTTTTTTTTTTTTTTTTTTTTTTTTACTATTTTATAGTCTTTCCTCCTTTGTCATAAATTAATTAACTATAAAACTGTGGGTTTCTTTCTGGACTCTCTATCCTGTTCCATTGGTCTGTGTGTCTCTTTTTGTGCCAATACCATACTTTTTTGATTACTATAAGCTTCGTAGTATATCTTGAAATGTGGGAGTGTGATACCTCCAGCTTTGTGCAAGATGGTAGTTTTAATGACATGTCTGGATGTATAGTCTATTTCAAGCAAAAAAGAAAATTGAAGAAGAAGGAGCAGCTATGTATCATTGATAAAGTAAGCAGTTGGTACTGTGAAAATTCTATTTGGACATCCCTTTCTAGTGACAGTATTTGTCCCCTGCCCTCCCTTCCATGGACTTAGATTTATTTCAGGTTAACTCCACCAATCTTACCCATCTTTGAATCATCATCATTGTCAAAATGCGCTCACTTAGGTTTCAGTAGTTCTTTTTTTTAACCTATCAATGCAATTTTTGTTTTGTATTAAAGTTTAGCTGATACACAATGTTACATTGGTTTAAGGTGTACAACATAGTGATTTGATACTAATGCAATTAAAACAATTTTAATTCCGGTGTGCTTCTTTTTTTTTTTTAAGTTTATTTATTTATTTTGAGTGAGAAAGCGTGCATGCGTGCCAGCTGGGGAGAGGCAGAGAGAGAGGGAGAGAGAGAATCCCCAGCAGGCTCTGTGCTCTCAGTGTGGAGCCCGATGCAGGGCTTGGACCCATGAACCGTGAGATAATGACCTGAGCTGAAATCAAGAGTTGGACGCTTAACCTGTTGAGCCACCCAGGCGCCCCTCCAGTGTAATTCTTTATGTATCTGAAGAACGACTGGAAAAGGAAGGGATGCTATGGTTTAATGATTGTTGGCTAAGTGCCAGGTGTTGTAATATGTATAATGTATGTGGTGTCTCATCTAATCCTTACATCAACCTTCTAAAGTAGGTATCAGCAGATGAAAAAAAACATGCTTCGAGGAGACTAACCACGTGCTCAAGGTTACACAACTGGTAAGAAGTATAATCAGGAGTTGAGGTTTGCTCTTTCTGGGTAAATCTGTGTGTTTTACCTACTACATAAAGCTGACTCTGAGTCCTTCAAACTGTCTATAAAGCTTGAATCGACTGACTACCGACCTTTTGTTCAAGGACACACTGTAGCCTGTCAGAACATGCCAAACTATTCTAGAGGTCCAATAAAAATTAGGTTCACCTAGTTTATATGAAAAATACCCGGTTGACTGAATTTTTCTCTGGAACGTACGTATACACTGTGCAGATGCAGCCCGTGTGTGTATGGATCCAGAGAACACTGTGCAGAATGACAAAGGTGATTCATGAATTCTCCTGAGTCTCTATATCTAAAAGACTCACGGAAGATGCTGCCTTGATTCTGTGTATATTGTCTCTCACTGACGTGCCTGTGAATATTCAGTAAGTGTTGGCGATTATGATAACTGTAATCCATTGCCGGAGAGATTACTTGCCTGATGTCTTCATTTTGCTTGCATGTGTGTATTTTTTATACTGAGCAGAGTTGTGTAGTAAGTGGTATCTAAGTCTGTCCCTTTAAGAAAGCGTGCAGACTTCTTTTGCAAAGGACCGAACAGTAAATACAGAGAATACATCAGTGAACGGGCATGGTTCTGCTCCGGTACAGCTCTGCTTACAAATACACGTGGGGATCTGGATCTGGCCAAAGAACCATAGTTTGCCAACTTTTGCTTTATAACCATGATCTGACAGGGTGTATATTCTCATACAGTACACACATGCACACACCCACACACACATAAACACACACCACACCGTTTTCAACGGAAGTGAACTGTTCCTGGCTTTTAATGGCTATAATGACCCGAATCCTCCATGAGATTGCTCGTAACATGCAGTTGCAGAGTATTTAATTCTTTCCTAAAGTTAGCGCTATTCTTCTGAACAGACTCCTGGATAATTAAAATGAAAGTTGGTTGCAGTGTATTTGAGAAAAGGGTTGTAGGCAGTAGATTGCAGTTCTCTTAAGTTTTAATTGAAAACCGAGTTACATTAGCTCTGCACTGGTACGGTTCTTTAAAGGAGTTCATCATGAGCATTTGTAAAAGTGACGCATAGTCTAAGGGCACTTTTCTCTTTATACTATTGCCATAATTAAGAGTCCGTCCATATTTTGAAAGGGCAGTTTAAAGCGTTTCCAATTTAGCCTTATATATTCTCTTCAGTTTAAAACCTAGTAAATAAGAATGACCCCGGGTTGGGGTGGGGATGGCGAGAGGGACTTGAGAATGTTTGTTTTCTAAACTAATTAGTCTCCCGGGCTATTAGATATGGGTGCTTCTGTTGTTTTATCGTTAAGAATTCTAAACATTAAGACCTGATTAAGTTTAGCGAAAGTCCACATATTAAGTGATTTTTTTAAACTTACGCATTTCAAGCGTTCGTTCTAAATATGCAGCTTTAGATTTTAAAATGCTTCCGAGGGAATTCTAAGGAGTACTCTGACAGTGCATTTGGCTTTGAAATAATAGCCTGAAAACAATGCACAAAACCAGATCTAGAATAGAGAACTCTAAGAGGCAGAATTAGCATCACGCCTAACGGAAAATGTAAGAAGCTTTTGGATAAAATGGGTGAATCAGTTAGGAATGTACATAGGCAACACCTTTCTCGGATCAAATATCTGCCAGGTTGAAGATATAAAGTGTAATGAAATGATTGACCTATTGGGGAAAAAATAGAGCTTTTTCTCCAGACGCATTTACAAAGTTCTCTAACTCCAACGTAATCAAAACATACATGTAACATAAGCTTTGCTTAACACACCAGCTCAAAATATTTGAAAACACATCCTCCGTAGCATGGTGCTGAAGGCGCTCACAATCCAACTCCAGCCTTCCTTTCCTGCCTTAGCTTTGGCTCAGTCCTACCCTGTACTGTTTACTCCAGCCGAGTGGGATTAATTTCCTTTTTATGAGGATGCCTTGTGTTTCCTGGCCCCCTTCCTCTTCCTCCACTTGGAAGGGAAATTTTAGAAGAAAAGGACGAAGCTGCTCTTAAGTGTTCGTGGAACTGATGAATTTTACCTCGAGGATCAAACGTCCCTAATACATATTTTACAGATACAGCCTCAGAACCCAATCGTTGCTTGCCAGACCTCAGAAGTGTGACCTGTTTCAGTCACCACTGTACAGTTCATTTTTTAATCCGCTAGTCTAGAAGACATTTTCTACTTTATGCAGTGCTATCAACGCTGCTATCTTGGCATGTAAATGATCTTCAGATTTAAGGAGTTTATTTGTTAAATCATGGGAGAGTCTCATTTCTGAGACTCTTCAGTGGATGCTTTTGAGGGCATGGATGCATATTTGCATTAGGAACAAGCATAATCCCTTATTTCTAGCCTTCCTGACTTGTTCCCTATTTTGTTCCCCTTGTCAGCGTGATGAAGACCATTTCTTCTGACGCCAGTTGAGACTTAAACAGGACGAAAGAGCCAGAGTTGGCCGTGCACCCTACCCCCCAAGGAAACCTCAAGATTTTCTTGGCCTCTGACTTTACCAGTAGCGGGCCAGTGAAGGGAAGAGGAGTTGTAAATGAGGTTCGGGAAGGGCAGGAAGTGTGCTTGGCAGTAGGACATCTAGTGGGAAAAGAAAAGGGATTATAAACAACAATTAACAACACTAGATACTTCCTGAACAGTTACTGTTTGCCAAGCCGAGTGCTCAGTGCTTTGCCCGCATTGTCTCGGTTAATCCTTCATAACAGCCCTAAGAGGTAGGGAAATTGAGGCTCAGAGAGAATATACTCATTGAGTTCTTACTATGTGCCAAACCCCGTTCAAAGTGATTTTTGTCTGTTATTTAATCTTAATAACAACTCTACGCGCTAAGTGCTATTATCTTCATCTGACAGATGGGAAAATTACGGAAATCTACACCTCCCGGTTCGCGAGCTTGCACTCGTAGTCCCTGCAGCGTCTGGTAGCTTAGCTTCAATTGTTTTTTTTTCTTTTATCGGAACCCTGTATTTTGTCCATATTGCTTGGCACTGGTTGATGAGCTATTTGTGTCTTCACGCGTGGAATTTGTTGCTGGGCCCTCCCGATACTTACTTCTTACCACATCCCCCATCCTGGGACAGCCTGGCAGGACCAGGGCGGGGGACCCGGAGCAAGGAGCCCTTGACTGGTGGTGTATACCAACTGTACCATAGGCCTTTGAGAAAAGGGTTCTTGCTTTCCCAGGCTTTGCTTTTCCAGGCTGCCTCCCTCAGTCTGATGGTGGATCCAGAAAGAGGACCAGAAGACTCACACATTACTTCCCTATTTGGGAGGGGTGAAACTTGAACTTTTTCTGACTTGGCCTGACACATTTGTCTTAATCTTAGAAGCTGCCTGCCATGTACCTGTTTTCTGTGCATCTGATAAATGTTAACCTTTGAATTGAGTGATCTTTCCTGAACCAAAAAGAATCAGGAAAACCATGAATTAATTTCTTTTTTTAAACAAAGATTGTGGAATCCGATCCAGAGTTAGACCAGTTAGTATATGTGCCTTCTGCTATTAAGAAGCTGATTTCTCAGGCAAAGTTGTTTTCAAGTAATGTAGTTGGGGACATTTCCATCAGTTTCACTCTGATAGACCATCTGCTGGCTGTCAGCCACGGGCGTTTGCCTTCAGTAAGTACTGTCATTTTATAAACTAGGCACTATTTTTACTTGTAGTTATTATATGAATGACATTGAACACTTGAATGGAACTTCCTTGTTATTGTACTAAAATTCAAAGTTTCCTGATGATGAAGTCAGATAATTTAGTCGCTCAGATATAGAATATGTTGAGAGTATTTTCCTTAGGTGTGTTTCTTTTTCTTTTTTTCTTTCTTTTCCCCTACTGCTTGATAGATTTTTGTTTTTCAAAGAACTCAAAGCATGCAGTTCCCAAATAATCTAAGTTATCTTACTATTAATCACAAATTCTATATTCTTTAAAGATCTGTGACTTTCTAAAACTTTGTTGAGGAGTAACCGACAAATATAATTGTATATATTTAAAGTATACAGTGGGATGATTTGATGTACTTATATATTGTGGTATGATTACCAAGATCAAGATAACTACCAAATCCATCACCTCATATAGTTAACTATTTTTTTGTGTGGTGAGAATGCTTAAGACCTAATCTCAGCAACTTTCAAGTATATAATATTGTATTATTAACCATAGTCACCGTGCTGTGCATTCGGTCCTCAGAACATATTCTTCTCATTACTGAGACTTTGTACTCTTTGACCTACCTCACCCCATTTTCCCCTCCTCCCAGCCCCTGGCAACCACTATTCTTCTATTTCTTTGGCGTCGACTCTTTTTTTTTTTTTTTTTTTTAAAGATTCCACATATAAGTGATACCGTACAGTATCTGTCTCTCTCTGGCTTATTTCACTTAGCATCATGCCCTCAGGTTTCATCCATGTTGTCACAAATGGCAGGATTTCCTTCTTCTTACGTCTGAATAATATATGATCGGGTAGAGGGAGGGATAGAGAAAGAGAGAGAGAAGGAGAGATCCTACATTTTCTTTATCCATTCTTCTGGCAAAGAACCCTTAGGGCTGTTTTCATATCTTGGCTATTGAGAATAATGCTGCAGTGAACACGGGGGTGCAGAGATGTCTTTGAGACCCTGATTTCAATTCCTTTGGATAGATACCTAGGAAGAGGACTGTTGGATTATAAGGTAAAATGAGTATCAAACTATCTCCTCCACAAAGGTTTCTGTTTTTCAACTCATATAGCATTAATTTGTGGGTTTTGTCAGCACTGATGGCATTTGGGCTGCAGTCTCTGAAAAAGAGTCATTTGTACTTTGCAAACTTGGGAGCCTCATTTATGGACTATCTTTTAAATTATCCTAGTCACATGCTGTTTCTGTGTAAGCACAGATTAGAAACCAGGAGAAAGAAAATTGACTTTCTTTGGTGAATATCATAATCATCTAAGACCTGCTTTTCTACTTCAAGGATAATGTGTCTGGCAGGTTTCTCGATGGCAAGCAACAAAAGCTGACTCTCAATTAAAAAGAGGGTGGGGGGGGGGAGAGAGAGAGAGGGAGGGAGGGAGGGAGGGAGAGGGAGAGAAAGTCATTGGGAGGATCTCAGGGGTTCATAGAATTAATTTTTAAAAGTGTAGGAGGACCAAACTTGGGAAATGGTAGGCAAGAAGGCATTTATGGAAGAGCCAGTGAGCAGAAAGCACATCTACTGTCGTTCCCTCACATTATGTCAAACTCTCCTACTCTTGGTCATTATTGATGCTCCCAGTGGGACATCACAGCATTCATCGGGAAGGGATCTGAACTGAACTTTCACCTTTGTGTCGCTCTAGATTCAGAGGGTTTTTTTGTTTGTTTGTTTGTTTTAATGTTTTTTCTAAAGTCTATTTTATTTTTGAGAGACAGGTGTAGAGAGAGGCAGAGACAATCCCAAGCAGGCTCTTCTCTGTCAGCGCAGAGCCTGACGCGGGGCTCGAACCCATGAACATTGAGAACATGACCTGAGCCGAAGTCAGGAGTTGATCGCTCAACTGACTGAGCTACCCAGGAGCCCCGCCAGATTCAGAGTCTTAGATGGAAATGTCCAACTAGCCCTCCCTTACTATGTACACAAAGCCATTGCCAGAAACTGAAAATGGCAACAGTGCCCCACTTTGGTTCCCAATTTAGAGGGCACGAAAAACACAGAATCACCTAGGGACTACATCCATTGGGGGATTTACCCCGGAAAGGAAGGGGGCTAGATAGAGAAAAAGAGATCTAATATTCACTACACACAGGCTGATAGTACTAATCAATCCCATGTAGTCTTATATATAATGATGATTCTTTTCTCACAAAAACAAGTCATATTTTGATTTTACGATGCAGTTTTTTTGAGCTCCAAAAAGAGCTCTCTTAATTTGTGATCTTTTTCTGTTTCTATGAATGCCTTAACAAAAAGTGGGATACATTTAAAAGGGCTCAGTAGTGGGTAAACTTGAAAAAGCTGTGATTAGCAGTCAGACAAAACTAAGCTCTTACATCTTTGCCAGCTGTGTGATCTTGAATAAGTTCCTTAATGTCTCTGGGCCTCAAGTTCCCTTTTCGTAAAATGAAAATAATGCCTTCTGTACTATATTTATTATGAGGATCACATGCTATAACAAAGGTATGCTAAGTACATAGTACGTGTCATACAGCTTAATAAATGACACTGTTGTCCCCATACGATAAATGCACGTCACTAACTTTGCACACACAGGTTCACAAATTAACATCATTTCATTTTTTAGCTTAGTTTTTAAAATCTGACTATTCTATTCAATCTGACCCTGTAATTTATTGAATTTTCCACTTTGTCTAACTTTTAATATAATGTTTTATTGTCTTAAGTGAATTTTTTATGGGCTTAAGTAAAGTTGAGGAATAGTGTCCTCATGTTGAATTACTGCCGAATGACCTTAATCTGTCTGTCTCAACAAACTCCCAAAATAAAGATGCAAGGGATAGTTTTTGGTTTTGGTTTTCGGGGAGAAAATGACTTTAGATGCAATTCTTAGCATCCACAGGACTTAAGAACTCTTATGGTCAGTACAGATTTTCTTTATTGCTTTTTTTTTTCTTTCCTGTTTTTTTATTCTCAGATTTGATCAGCCTTTTAATCTTTGCTTTGTTGAAAATCACCTCATGGGCCTTAATCGTCTATGCCAAATAATAATTGACTAGGAATTTTGGAAACTATTCCACGTTGAAACCATTTAAATCATCACTGTCTTCTTTGATTGGTAAATTCCTTTAATATATCAGTGACTCAAGAGTTCAGATTTTTCTAAAGGCTGAAGCGTTCTTGTTTGATATGTTCCCTATGCCCCTGCCTGAGTTCCTACCCTGCCTCCCAATCTCAGGCAGCTAATTAGCAGTTTAAGAAGTACTGGCTGATGCCAAACAAGTCTTCTGTGTTCTTTCGGTACCTTTCCCCTGCTCAGAGCCTCGTTCTTAATCTTTCTCTGAGTTGTTACCGATATTTGGGAAGCCTGTTTGCTGCAGCTTTGCTAAACCCAGTTGGGGAATTTGAACATAAATAATGTGGCAACATGCACATTACTTATTATTGTGATATGCTCTGCTCGGGGCAATCCGAAATAAAGAATATTACCACTCAGATCACATTTATGTCAGCCAAATGTTTTCACCATAACTGATATCAGAGTGTATTATGTTGAAGACGAAAATAGCAGTTTGCTACAGAAGACTGGGGATTAACTTCCTTCTCTACACAGTCACCTACCTACCTCTGGAATCCAGGCATTAGAGATCCCTAGGAGATACATTGCAAGGCTCAATCTCAATTGCTAAATCATCAATGTCTAGTGAATTTCAGTGTACCATTTTATCACAGATCTGAAAAGGAAATGATGGATGATGTGCTGGCAAATGTGTAGCACCTGGCTTGGGGGTTGGGTGGGTGAGTCCTGATCTGTAGCATTTGCTGATTGTCATGGTATAAATATTCCTGACATCACCGATTTCAAGCTACCGAGATGACTCTGAGTGTTGGTTTGGGTACAATAATAACAGCCAAGTCTCACGAAACAGTAAGTGCTGCCTTTAGCACACCACTGCATATATATTTAAATCACTCCGTTTTTCAGGAAACAAAACCATCACACAATATATGATCAGCAAAGATAACTTCTACAGTCAATGGAAAGTATTTCAATTTAACTACAGCTCTTAGATTTAAAGGCAATAGTAACCTATTGTGCGATCGCATTCACAGTCCAAAGTCTTCCAAATGAGTGAAACAGAAAGGAATACTTTTTAAAGCGCAATCTGTGGAAAAGCTACTTTGCCGACTAATTAACATACTGTTATTACGGTTGCAAGCCAGATGTTGCTTTTTCAGAACGGGAAAAGGTCAGTGGCAAAGTAAAGCCACTTTTGACCGGGTCCTTCTTCACCTGAGACGATGCAAAACCAGAGTCTGCCAAGCGGGGTTTTATAAAAAGTGACTTCTCATGTCACGTAGAACAAAAACGCTTGCCTTGGACTTTCGATCTGCTTGACGCATTTTGTTAATGAAGAGAACACACGTTTTGAAGCTTGCGTACGGCCTTTTCATATTTGGTGCGCTGAAAAGCCTCCGGGCTCCCGAGGGAGACACTCGCCCAAACGGTAGGTGCTGTGGTGCTGACCAGTTGCGTGGAGGCAGCAAACGATGTTTTGCAAGGGCAGCCCTCTCTTTGAGCTGTGTCCTAGCAATTTCTTGAAAGCTCCATCGCCCGAGACTCCTCAAGCAGCAGGAAGAAAGGGGTTCTTGGAGCTTCCCGTGATTGTGTGGGGAAGCTCCGTGGAGGCATGCCTGCTGAAATCACACATACGGTGATACGGCCAGGCACCGAAAAAAAAAAGTTTTTCTTACAGTCTAGTATTCCTTCCACATTCTTCACTATTCCCTTTGTCCAGACCCTCGCCAGCACGTAATCCACATTGTTGCATGTCTCCCTTCTACTCATTCCATATCAGATCTCCTCTTCCATCTTTCGGTTGCTTAATTTGTGACCGACTTTCACCAGTCAGTTGGTTCCGAGTTTAGAATCATCAGAGAGCATTGTCATAATTACAGCATGTCCTCACTTCTGACTCCTGAAATGGGCTCAAAGCTGGTGCTCCTTTGCACCATGTAATAATAACACCACCGGCATCACAACGATAGTATTCTCATCTGAGTGCTCGCTGGTGTTATTTTTTGAAGTGCCCTCTAGTGTTCTGTGGTTTCCTCAAATCCTCACCACAGCTCTGCACATAGGTATTATTATCTTGATTTTACACACAGAAAACTGAGACTTAACGGGGTTCAACAGACATCTTCAGTTCCTTTGGCCACTAAAACCTAAACTACGGTACACAGCTTACAGCAATGAAATAGCTTCAGAAAGGAAAAATGGTTGCAGGAGACCATTGATTTCCTACAATTCTCTTGGATCATGTCTAATTTTTTAAAAGTACGAGTAATGCCAAGTTTTTAAGGCAAACAGCAGTTAAGCAGCTACCTCCAAATGAATTGGCGGAGAGAAAATTGAACTCTCCTTAAACTAATGAACATAAGAGTGTACAAGAGGTCGGGCGCCTGGGTGGCTCAGTCAGTTGAGCGACCGACTTCGGCTCAGGTCATGATCTCACGGTTTGTGAGTTCAAGCCCCGAGTCGGGCTCTGTGCTGACAGCTCAGAGCCTGGAGCCTGCTTCCGATTCTGCGTCTCCCTCTCTCTCTCTCTCTCTGCCCCTCCCCCACTCGTGCTCCGTCTCTCTCTGTCTCAGAAACAAATAAACGTTAAAAAAAAATGTAATAAAAAAAGAGTGTGCAAGAGGTCAAGATGAATGTCTTCTCTGGAAGAATGTCTGTTTTCTGGGGCGTATTTGCTGCCGTGACTAGTTTATTCTGAGCTGTCCCGGAATGCCATATGACATAGCTACGGAGTTCATTTTAATTTCTTGAGGCCTCTCGCTGGGGAAATCTCTGATGCCGTCAAGGACTGTAGCACTGAAAGGATTCTTAGTCGGTTTGTTGTGTGATATAAATGTAATGATGGTAAATCCATTGATGTAATAACACCTACCATCTCTCTGGCTCTTCACCTTGAGCAAGATGCACACGTCTTTCTAGACGTGCAATGATGATAAGGCCTTGGTTACATCCAGTCTTAATCCCTCCTTCATCTGATCCTCAAAAGAGAATAGAGAAGAAACTAATTCTTTGAGAGAGCTGAACCAGAACCAGGTACCGTAAGGGGCACTTGCCATACATTATCTCATTTAATCTTCATAATGAGAAGACTAAGAAAGAAGTATAATCTTTTTCCAGGTAATAAACTTAGGCGCATAAATGTTCGGTTTAACCTGACCTAGATCACACAGCTAGTAGGTAGAACAGCTGAGGTTTGAGTTGAGTTTTATCTGGTTTCCCAGTTAGATACAATGATGGCGAGGACCATAGTAATTACTATGTATCTAGTGTTTTCTGTGAGACATATCAGTTCTAATCTTCTCCCAAATCCTGCACGGCACGATTATCCACATTTTACAGATGATCCAAAAGTGAGGCTTAGAGAGATCACGTAAGCTGTCCAAGGTCACACGGCTAATATACGGATAGTGGATATATGTGAATCCAGGTTTAGCTGTCTCCAAAACCTACTCTTTCTCACATAATATTCTACCTCTAAATACAGCTATATAGGAGTTGGTATTAGCAGAAATCCTATCCAAACTCTGACCTCACACATACCTCCCATGCAACACGTACATATCCACACACACGTATGGATGGAAGAATGTGGCCATTAGAAAAAAAAAGGAAAGTTTGTAATCTGATATCATGAAATAAAAACCAATATCATCATTATTCTAGTTGTTGGGCAATTAAGTATAGAAGAATCTGTTACATTTTAATTTTATTTTTTTAACTTTTTTTTTTAATGTTTGTTCATTTTTGAGAGACAAAGAGAGACAGCACAAGCAGGAGAGGGGCAGAGAGAGAGGGAGACACAGAATCCGAAGCACGCTCCAGGCTCTAAGCTGTCACCACAGAACCCGATGTGGGGCTCGAACTCATGAACCGTGAGATCATGACCTGAGCCAAAGTTGGACATTTAACCAACTGAACCACCCAGGTGCCCCTGTTAAATCTTCATTTTAGTATCTTTCCATTTGAAAGTTATCTTTATGTCCCTAAGAAAGAAAAATGATAACAAAATGTTAATTCTGTTTTGCGTCTTTTAGATACACAGAATCTTATGGTTTGAGAGAGATCATGTAAAAAGATTGATAAAACAAGTTCTATAAGATAATATTATGGGTAAAAAAAAGGGAAATTAAAATACTAGATTTGTACAATATTTTCCATTGAGAATAAAGTGAGTGATATATATGTGTGTGTATATATATATATATATATATATATATATATATATATATCTTTTTTTTTAACTAGCTCAGAAATAGCAAAAGCCGTTGCCAGCAAAATGCACTTTCTTTTCTTAAAAAAAAATGTTTTTTTAGTACAGTTGACATACAATGTTACGTTAGTTTCAGGTGTAGAACATAGTGACTCAGCATCTCTATACATCGTGCTGTGCTCACCACAAGTGTAGCTGTCTGTCACCACACAACACCATTACGGTGTCATTGACTCTATTCCCTTATGCTGTGCTTTTTATTCCCGTGACATTCATTCCATAGCTGGAAGCCTAGATCTCTCGCTCTCCTTCACCTGTGTTGCCCATCCCCCCACCCTCCGTCCCTGTGGCAACCTTCAGTTTCTTTTCTGTATTTATAGGTCTGAGTCTGCTTTTTGTTTGTGTATTCATTTGTTTTCTAGATTCCACATATGAGGGAAATCATATGGTATTTTTCTCAGTCTGACGTATTTCACTTAGCATGAATCTCTTAATTCAGATCAGTGATTCTTGATTAGATCAAATGTGATGGAAGGAAAAAAGGCCTTTGCGTTAGTCATTTCCTAAACATTAATATCTCACAAGAATTGTTTTAAAATATAAGCAATTATGCCAGTACACACAATAATCAAATTTCTTGGTGTTTTTCATTAATAGATCAGAGGTGTTACCTGGAATGACAAAAGCAAAAACAAAACCAAACCAAACCTAATCTTCGAAATACGCCAAGATAAATGAAAATAGAGTAACACTTCACCAAACTAGAAATCTCACTTATGGGGAATTGTGGTCAGGAACCCATCACTAAGCAAAAGGACTTAGAAGGGGCCAAAAGAGAGGTTGTGATATCCAACAGAGTTAATGAATTTCCCTGATAGTACAGTTTCTCTTGTCTGTATTCAGTACCTCTTTATCTTATTTCGACGACAATAGTGATAAATGTGGGTTATGTACCATTTCTGAATGCACCCTACATTAGAGGCACAAAATTAGAAATGAGAAAAGTTTCTAAAGGTTGGGATGTTGACTGAAGTAGGTAGTGATAGTTGTTAGTGAACAGAATGTGGGAAAAGTATTAAGACATACCTCAACGCTATCTAGGGCAAATGACCCTCTCTATGTATCAGTAGCCTACAAGGGCTCAAATTATATTGCGTTCAAGTGTAATAACTGGTACATAGTCAGCACCCTGAGGCGGTGGGAGATGGTTAACTTCCATTCCGATTTCTTATTTTACAAAGACAGGGAAGAGTACACTGTGTTTCATAGTATTTATATAGTAAATGATCAAAACCAAGTATTTGAGCTTCAAGTAAGAGGCCTTCAGCTATCTGGAGAACCACATGGTTTAGAATAACTGAGGCTCCAGGACTGGAATATTGGCACTCAGCGATGAACCCATACTTAATAGCAATCTAGTTCCTTGTGACATCAGCAGAGTGGATTTTCTGTGGTCATTAAAGAATGAGTGAACCACAAAGAAGTTGGATTAGGTGGTACGTGTGAAATTGTACTTGCTAGCAAAAGATGACGCTTTGCAGTAGTCACTGTCCAGCTCTGACGTTGCCTTGGAGCCAGAGGAGTGGTGTGGCAGCGACTGGAACGGTTCGGACCTGGGAAAACAAATGGGAGACCACTGAAGAACTCGTTGATTCAGGTCCCACAAATGGCCACTCCGCCTGTTCCGTATCAATCAGGAGGTGAGCTCCCTCTGCCTTTCAGGCTCTCTGGAGAGGCCTCGGCTCTTCTCACAGTTGCCCTTGAACCTGTTTTCTTGCTTGAGGGATAAATCCACCCGACACTGCTGGCCGGTCGGCCTCACTGGCTGGCTCTGAGCCTGGGTAGTGCCTCTGTTTCCCCATTCAGACACTATACCCTCCTAGTCTGCCCTCCGTCAGTTTGGGATCTGTCATGCTGCGAGGACTTGAGACACCACTGCCCTTTTTGTCTGTCTCAAAGGGGATATGTTTTGTTCCGTATAGTCAAATGATGCTTTGAAAGTTCAGGAGAGGAAAAAGGGCAAAGCCCCCGAGTGGAGTGGTGTGGTTGTGACTACGAATCAAGTTATAAATTGCTAGTGAACTTTAACGGAAGCAGACAGATTGGTTTAAATAAAAGCAACAATAAAAATGCACATGTTGCTGGGGTGGGGAGAGCAATGGGCAGCCATGAATCAGATGTTCTTTTCTGAGAAGAGTATTAGGAAACAGTAGTATTGCGAAGGACAGAGTGAGAAACAGAAAAGGTAAGGAAATTGTGGCCATCATAACACTGGGCCTCAGCTTGTATTATGCCGTGATGTGTACGGAGGTGACATTTTCTCAGTTTTGAATCAGAGTGGATGATATACTTCTTTGTGTTGGAAGTCCGCTAGGGATCAGGAATAGTTACTATTTTTAACAGCTTGATATAGGTGTAATTGATATGCAAAGAACAGCACATATTTAATGTGTACAGTTTGACAAGTTTGGACACATGCAGACACCCCGATACCGTCAGCACAGTCAAGGTAAGAGACACATACAACACCTCCTAAAATTTTCTTATGTCTCCTTGTTCTCGTTTCTGCCTTATTGTAGTAATAAAACGTAACATGTAATTTGGACAACAGCGTGTTTGAACAACACTATAGACCAAATGGACCTTATAGACGTATGCAGAATATTCCATCCAGCAGCAGCAGAATGCACCTTCCCAAGTGCACATGCGACTTTCTTTATGACAGATTGTATGTTAGGCCACAAACCAAGTCTTAACAAACTAAAAAAGATCGGCATGACATCAACTATCATCCCCAACCACAATGGTATGTAACTGGAAATCAATAACAGGAGCAAAACTGGAAAATCCACGTCCACGTAGAATTAAACAATGCATTGCCAAACAACCAATGGGTCAAAGAATAAATAAAAGAGAAAAAAATGTCTTGAGACAAATAAAAATGTAAATACAGCATACCAAAACTTACAGGATGCAGCAAAGGCAGTTATAAGAGGAAATTTTAAGGCTGTAAACACCTACATGAAGAAAAAGAAAAAGATGTCAAATAAACAATCTAAATTTACACCTTAAGGGTTAGGAAGGAGAACCAGCCAAACCTGAAGTTAGCAGAAGGGAGGAAATAAACGTAAGAGCAGACATAAATGAAAGAGAGAATAGAAAAAAAATAGAAAAGATCAACAAGACGAATAATTGGGTTTTTTTAAAGATAAAAATGACAAAACTTTAGATTAACCAAGCAAAAATGACAGAACTCGAAACTATGAACGAACGAGGAGACAGTATAACTGATACCACAGAAATATGAGCCATAAGACGCTACTATGAATGACTATATGTGAACAAATTAGGTAACCCAGAAGAAAAGGGTATGTTACTAGAAATATACCACTTACTAAGACTGAATCATGGGAAACAGAAAATGTGAACAGACCAATAAAGGGTAAGGAGATAGAATCAGTAACGGAAAACCTCCCAACAAAGAAAAACCTAGGACCAGACCGTCTCACTGGTAAATGCTAACAGACATCTAAAGAATTAACATCAGTCCTTGTCAAACTCTTCCAAAAACTGAATAGTAGGAAACATTCTCAAAATACATAACTCTTACAACTCCATTGTGAAACAACCACCACGGTCTGATTAAAAAGTGGGCAAAGGACCTGAATAGACATTTTTCCAAAGAAGACAGACAAATGGCCAATGGGTATATGTAAAGGTGTTCAACATCACTAATCATCAGGAAAACGCAATTCAAAACCACAATGAGATATCACCTGTATCACTTGATAGAATTGCTGTCGTTAAAAAAGACAAGAGATAGGGGCACCTGGCTGGTTCAGTCCCATTAAGTGCCTGACCTCGGCTCAGGTCATGATCTCATGGTTCGTGAGTTCTAGCCCCATGTTGGGCTCTGTGCTGACAGCTCAGAGCCTGGAGCCTGCTTCCGATTCTGTGTCTCCCTGTCCCTCTGCCCCTTCCCTGCTGGTGTTGTGTCTCTCTCCTGAAAATAAATAAAAACATTAAAAAAAAGATAACAAATGTTGGCAAGGATATGAAGAAAAGGGAACCCTTGTATACTGCTGGTAGGAATGTAAATTGGTACAGCCACTATGGGAAACAGTATGGAAGTTCCTCATCATATTGAACATAGAACTACTATATGACTTTATAATCCCACTTCCGGGCATTTATCCACAAGAAATGAAATCACTATCTCCAAGAGATATCTGTCCCCTCTGTTGATTGTAACATTATTCACAATAGCAAGACACAGAACAACCTAAGTGTCAGTTGACAGATGAATGGATAAAGAAAATGTGGTACGTATACACAGTGGAATATTATTCAGCCTTTAAAAAGAAAGAAATCCTGGGGCACCTGGGCAGCTCAGTCGGTTAAGTGTCCGACTGTTGGTTCAGCTCGGGTCACGATCTCACAGTTTCATGAGTTTGAGCCCCACATCGGGCTCTGGACTGGCAGTGCAGAGCCTGCTTGGGATTCTCTCTCTCTCCCTCTCTCTGCTCCTCTCTGACTCACGCTGTCTTTGTCTCTCAAAATAAATAAAAAACAAAACTTAAAAAAAAAGAAATCCTGCTATTTGTAACAACATGGATGAAACTCGAGAGCATTGAGCTAGTGAAATAAGTCACATGGCGAAAGGCAAATACTGTATGATACCTGTGAAGTTAAAAAAAAAAAAAAAATGAACTCAGAGAGACAAACAGTAAATTGTTGGTTGCCAGGGCATGGAGGGTGGGGGAAATGGGGCAATGTTGGTCAAAGGATACAGACTTCCAGTTATAAGGCAAGTAAGTTCTGGGTGACTACAGTTAATAATACTGTAGTATCGTTAAGTTGTTAAGACAGCAGATTTTAAATATTCTCACGAAAGAAAGGAAGGAAGGAAGGGAAAGGAAGAAAGAAAGAAAGAAAAACAAAGAAAAGGATAAGTGTGTGAGGTGATGGATACGTTAACTTACCTAGTTGGGGAAATAATTTCACAATGTATCCGTATGTCAAATGGGGTAATGATTTCACAATGTATATGTATATCAAATCACGTTGTACACCTTAACTCATGCCGTGTTATATGTCAATTGTATCTCAGTAAATCTGGAAAAAATGAATTACAGGCAAAAAAAAATCCATGAGATACATCCCTTTAAATTTCAAAGTGCATAATCCTACATCACTCACTCTATGCACTGTGTTGTAGAGCAGATCTCCAGAATTTATTCCTTCGGCATAACTGAGTCTTCATCCATATTAAACAACAACGTCCTTTTTCTCCCACCCACCCCTCAGCCAGTGGCTACTCCTGGTTACTGGCTTTTGTTCATCAAGTAATCCTAATAGTCCATACTCGGGCTACTTTCCCTAGAGCGGCTGGCCTCTAGGGAAATTTCTGTCACCCTTATGCCTGAAGGAGAACCTGCAGGTACCTCTGTCAAGCCGACTGTGTGGTAAGCTGTGAACCGGCATTTTGTTTTTGTTGTTTTTACCCATGGAAATATCAGTGAGTTCTAAATAGAATCTAATCTTGGGATTAGTTATTAATTGAAAGCACTTGAAAGAGTGACAACTCAAGCTGTATTAAGTACAGTTGCTAATGTAGCCTAGTTCTTTTTTTTTTTTTTTTAATGTTTATTAATCTTGAGAGAGAGAAAGAAGAGAGCCAGCATGGAGAGAGGCAAAAAGAGGGAGTTCCAAGCAGGCTTTGCACAGTCAGCTCAGAGGCCGACGTGGGGCCCAAACCCATGAACCGTGAGATCACGACCTGAGCCGAAATAAAAAATCAGATGCTTAACCAACTGAGCCACTTGGCACCCCACTAGTGGAGCCCAGTTCTAAATACAAGTCGTTCTCTAGACGCAAAAGCAGAAAGCTGCCTCTTTGGATTATAAAATCACAGCAGTCCTTTTGGAAAATGTTTGGACTGAGTTTAAGAAGAAAAGATTAGCCTAGAAATTCTGGAAGAGGGATAGTGTTGAAACTGTTGAAGTGACTAGATCGTTTCCAGTATCCTTGGCCACTCTCCAAGTAGCTTTTTACATGAAGTCATCTGCCTAAAGAATATATTACATAAAGCTTTATATATTCACCAAGGGACTTGTACAGAGCAACATTTTGTTTTCCTAATTTGAGTTATGGTATGCCCCTGAAAATATTGTTCTCTTTTTTTAAAAGTGAAATTTAGAGCACTATTTTTTTTAAGATGTGTTCTGTACAGCCCCAGGGGCTCCACTAAGCCCCATTAAGGCAGTGGACAGGGAAGGTGACTTATGGAACTGATGAGGACAAGGAAGAGAATTTAATTATTTGCATCTGACCCAGGTTTATGTTAACTATCATTTAAATGTGATATTTACTGCAGAATAATTTGTTAGTCACAAGCCATCCCCTGGCATGTAATAAAAAAAAAAAAAGTGCACGTAATGGATATGACTGGGAAAGCAGAAAGACTGGGAATAAAGGATTTTGGAATCAGAAGCATCATATCCTCTAGAAGTCTAAGCTTCTGTTGCACAAACTTGCAGAACAGATTTTAAAACTGGAGTTAACGATTCTGTGGTCGACTCACACCACTTTATAGCTAATATAAGCATTTGTTCTTTACAACACCAGGCTGCCAAGTTATTTACAAATGGCTAAGTCATTAATTCAAGTTCAAAAGGGACATGAAATATCATGGAGACTGGCCTTTTTTACATCTTCTTTTTAAAATTTGCAATTTAAAGAATACACTTACGTAAAATCATTCTTAAAATCTGCCACCGGAGAGGACTTGGAAACTCTTGGGCACTATTCTTATGTGCTTTTTTTGTTCTAAGACTTGAGAAAAGACTTCCCTCATTTGATTTTAACAGATGATAGTCTCAATTCCACAAAATAAGGGGAGCTTTTTTTAATCTTCTTTCACTCTCTACTGTGAGCCCCTATTCAGCAGAGTCAGAAAAGTGTACTTGGGGTTTCCCCCATTTCCTCATCTAAGTGGCAGAGAGTTTATGTTGTGCCAAGAGAGCGAGGCTCAGGTGTGCACAGCTCTGCATTTTGCCCTCTAAACACTGGCACGTACTGACACATCCTCATCCCTGCTTCCGTCCTCCTTTAAAAAAAAAAAAATTTATTTTGGTGGGGGGCAGGGGCAGTGAGAGAGGGAGATAGAGAATCCCAAGCAGGCTCCGTGCTGTCAGCGCTCAAGCTGCCAAACCATGAGATCATGACCCGAGCCGAAATCAAGAGTCAGACGCTTCAATGACTGAGCCACCCAGGCGCCCCATCTTCTGTGCTCCTGTATCTTGACTTCATGACCACTTGAGTCCTGCTGCTTCTCTAGGCCTTGAGACTTTCCTATTCACCTACTGATTTCTCGTCTAAGCTTTCTTTGAACTTTACCACTGACTCACTCCCTAGGTGGGCAGGTGGGCAGGTGGGTGGACATACCAAAGCATGTCTTCCCAAATCTTATTTAGGTCATTGTCTTGCTTTTGAAACTCTGAAACTGACTTCTTTGTTCCTTCTGTCCTGAAGGAAGCACTCTTTTTTTTTTTTAATTTTTTAAAAGTTTATTTATTTATTTTTGAGAAAGAGAGAGAGAGAGAGAGCAAGAGCGCAAGTAGGGGAGAGACAGAGAAAGGGATTGACAGAATCCCACGCAGGCTCCATGCTGTCAGCACAGAGCCCGATGTGGGGCTCAAACCCACTAACTGTGAGATCACGACCTGAGCCGAAATCAAAAGTCAGACGCTTAACCGACTGAGCCACCCAGGCGTCCCAGGAAGCACTCTTCTTAGTTCAAGTTGCCCAAACTTATGGGTCACAGAGGTGGAGGAGACACCTCAGAGGGTAGCAGGAAATACTGAAGGATGCAAGATATTAAGAACACTTACATTTCAAAATCGTTTTTATATTTCATTCGTTTTTGAGGGGGTCCATTGCAAAAAGAGAAATTGGTCTAAATGAGATGTCTTTGGGGGCAACCGAGGTAGCTGAACAGATGCACCAAAATACAGTTTGTAGGGATAAACAGTAGCCACCAATGAGGCCATTTTGTGAAACATTGGGTTCCTTATTATTTAATATTCAACTGTCAATTGAGTTCAGTTCCGATGTAGTTTGGAGTGCTTCAAGGCACATTTCCCATCACGATCTGAGCAGAAGAAGCAAGAATGCATTTTCATGTGAATATAGAAATAAGGAAACATGACATCTATTCTCCAAGTTCAGGAATTTATGCCAAAATTCATTAACATTCAAATTATGAATTAACTGTCATAGCAGAGCACCTCCGTAAACAAACCGAGGGCCATACGGAGTCTTAAATGTCTGCATGGCCCAGTTTTGTTTTTAGAGCCTCTGATAACATATTCAGCAGGGAGTAGTCTGGCAATGTTTTCAGACATTTTCTAGGTTATTTGCAATCCTTGGAATCAGCTCACGTAATAATAGTAATATCCTGGACACGCAGCATGGCAAACCTAACTTTCCTTCAGAAACAAAACAGAAAAAAGGAATTGGAGTAAACTGAGACGATAAGTATTTTTTTAATTTTTTTTTTTTTTTGAGAGAGAGAGAGAGAGAGAGAGAGAGAGGAAGGGGGAGAGCAGAGACAAAAGAGGCTCCAAAGCGGGCTCTACGCTGACAGCAGCGAGCCTGATGTGGGGCTCAAACTCGCCAACTGAACCGTGAGATCATGACCTGAGCTGAAGTCAGAGGCTCAACTGACTGAGCCACCCAGATGCCCCGAGGGGATAAGTATTTTAAGTTAAGACTCAATCAACTAAACATTGCATTCCCCAGTATTCTTTGGAATTTTAGTTTTGCAAAACGTGTTTCAGACTTTCTATACTTTAATAAATTCTTTAGATCGTTCCTGTGTGTGTTTGAGAACCATCAGCCTGAGAAATGTATGTATATATTCATTTATTCACCTCTATGTAGAGTTCTATGTGTGGGTATACATGTGTGAATACTCACGTATTACTCTAATAACTTTATCAGTATATTAGTATCATTGAATATATTAGTGTTGCTGTGGAAAGGAGCAGACCAAATATAGCTACTAATAGGTTTCTGAGCAGCTCTTTAAACAGTCTTTTCAGAGTAATGTGGAAAAGATTGGGTTTATAATAGTAATGGTATATAATATTTAGTGGACACTTACATCTGTGAACTATGCTGAGGGCTTTACAAAAATCGTCTTACCCATTCTCACCGCATTTCTTTAAGTTAAGGGGCTCTTATCCTTTTGTTTCAAAGCGGTAAGAAGTCACTCTGATGGGGCTGGTTGTTCACACTTACTTATTCAACTCATATCTCTTCAGAGATAGCTAAGGATCTGTGCTAATACTCACCGAGACCAGAACAAGAGCGACATCAATAACAATTATAAGAGTCGCGAACATTTATGGAGTGATGTCTATGTGCCAGGCGCTACACTAAGAATTTTACATTAATGACCTTATTTCATCTTCATATCAACATCACGTGACATATGCTGCCTTAAATCCCATTTTATAAGTGAGGAAACTGAGGCTCGGAGAGTAATTTATTGAAAGCCATATAGCTGATGCTACTGCTGATAGGGCCTGACTCCAGAGTGCATTTCCAACATTCAGAACCCTTTTCCTGCCTGCCTGCCTTTCTTTTCCTTCCTTATTCTGACAAACAGATTTGAGTTTGGTTTCCATGATTCTAAAAAAGCAACTCTCTCAGCCCTGAAACCTTTCTGAGCTTATTTCTTTGTTTCCTGTCTTTCTTAGAGGTTTGTTCTCGCTGCCTCCTACCTCTTCCCTTCCCGTTAAATCTCTTGTCCTCTGCAATTGGAAGTCAGCCCTCATCAATTTCTAAAGCTGCTTCCTTCAAGGTGGCGGAAGGCTTCTTAATTATGTATCTAACAGAGGTTTCTCAGTTCTCATCATCCTACACTCCTTTGCTTAGGATGATCAACGAAGACCACTGAGCAGAGAAGAATGGGCTAGTAACTTGGTTGTTTAAATGCATTACTGACCTGCTTTTTTGATTTGTTTGTTTTCTTTTGTCTTTTCAGTGTTTTGGGGGTTTTTTTCCTTCCTCACAGAGGCCAGGGCTTTGCAGTATTGAGCAGTATTGCTTAACCAGGGGCTCCAAGGATTTTGACTCAGGGGTTCTAGGGTGAACCCAGGCATGTGTATTTTCAACATGTTCTCCACATAATTCTGCTTTGTAGCAAATATTGGGATTAACTGCTGGATAATTAGCACCTGTTTGCATTTCTTTCTAAGATGTACTCTAAAAAAACAATGATATGCTTTCTGTCTTTTATTTGAAGAACATGCTTTATTACCTGCAGGTTTTCATATTTTCAGTTTTTTAAAGTCTCCTGATATAGTATTTAATCTTACCCTTGAAGCTTTAAATCTGTTGGAATTACGGCCCAGAAAAAGACAACTAAAAGACTACAGATATTTGCCTCATGAAGTTTGGAGTTTTAAGTAGTAAATAAGGAGAGTATAAATATAACTCTCCTTAGAAGTTTATTCGATCATATTACCATTGGTTTTTTCCAATTACAAATTACGATTTTTTAGAATTACTGTGTAAAATGAAGCATATTGTAATTTATGCTTGATCGCTTAATTGATGGCTAAGAATGTTCCTCTTGCTTCTCTACATGTGAGATTTTTTAAATGTTCCAGAATTACTTTACTTTAAGTAATGTAACTAATCTAATTCTTCAACCTAAACCAAGTTGACTACTGAAACCTATCATACACGATTTACTGGAGGAAATTTAAAATCTATAGAATAGCAGCAAATAATTTTACTAGTAAAACAGGGGTGTTTTAAAATGAATTAAAATTATGGGTCAAGAATATTTTAGCTAATTTCAGAAAATATATTGTTGTTGTCTGAGAACTTGTAGAGTTAGAGTCCTTGAAATCAAAATTGCCATTTATTTTGCCTTCTTTTTGCCAGAAAGATGGTTTAAGGAAGTGATTTTGTATTATCGATCCATATAGCTTATTTTTTCTAAGACCAAAAAAAGGCCAGTCACTTTTTAACACATTTGACAGAAGATGACTTTTGTGATTTCCAATACCATAGAAGCTAGGTCAGTGTGGAGACAAAATGAGAACGGGTCTCCAACCCCAGATTTCCACAGAATCCGAGCATAAAGCTGAAAGAATTATGAAGTAGATAGTCACAAATCTTTACTGTTATCCAGGAGAGATGAAGAATGACTGATTGCTTAATTTGTAATTACTTTGGAAACGAAGACCTCAAAGTAACCGCTATTAAGGAAAAACCAGGTTTTTTGTTTGTTTTTGTTTCTTTGGTTCTTTTTTTTTTTGGTCGTTTAGTTGGTTCACTTAGGTTTTGTGTGGGCAAACAATCGGGAACATCTGTGAAGAATGTATATACAACAATCTGAGTGTCTGTTCAACATTTCTACCCTCACAAATCAAGGGTCATGTCTGCGGTAACCAACTCATCCCAAATTACCTGGAACTGTTTGTTCCCATTTGAAAACTGAAAGATCCATTTTCTAGGATCCCCCTCAATTTCAGGCAAACCAGGATGGTTTGTCACCCTATATTCTTGTTTGCTCTTAAAATAAAGCAGAACTCAATTTTACTCACTTCTTCATGGATTCACTCATTTACAATTTCAGGAAGTATTTACCAAAGAGCTATTATGTGCCAGTCTCTGCACTGGCTGCTAAAGAGACAGTGGGAATTAAGATATCGTTTCTGGCCTTAAGGAAGTTATAATCTAGTGGAGGGGGTGGACATTAAACAAATGTGGTAACATTACCAAAGGGGAATATTAAAGTCATGCAGGTGAGGGGAGCCTGGGTGGCTCAGTTGGTTAAGTACCCGACTCTTGATGGGTGTGGGGAATAAGCTTGGGCATTCCCTGAGCTTGCACCCACGGGTTAAAAAGGCATAAATAATTAGAAAGCCACAGGATGTACACACCCAAGTTTGGGTAAACAAGATTAGGTAAACGGGCAAAGGCCCCCAGGATAGGACAAATGGGGCAAAGGCCCCCGGTATAGGACAAAGTCGTAGGACAGTAGCAGAAAGCTGCTTTCACAGGAAGGAAGGACCATATTAGGTAAACAGGTAAATAGGGCTATAGACCACAGCAGGGCAAGTTGTCCAGAGGGAAGCTGATTAACAAAAGAAAGGTGCCTTGTTGACCCTGAGGGAGCAGGCTCTGTCTTTCGTGTCCCCTAGGCCAGTTTTGGTGAACAGAGGTGGGGCTTCACGTCTGCTGTAAACAACCTTCTGCCTGGCTCCAGGATCCTGTTTTGTATTGACCCAAACCCCTAATGCCGCATATCTTCAAACCCCCTTTCCCTCATGCCCATGAGTTAATGTTCACGGTTTCATTGTCTCTTTGTGCATGCCCATCACCACGTTTGTAAGCCTTCTCATCCTAATAAAAATGGAGCAAAGACCCTTACTGGAGGCTCTTGTCTCCTCCCGGACATTAGCCTCTCTTGCATTTTTAATCCTGCGTCCCACTTTCTTGCTGGACAAGAGAGAATTACAGACCCAGAGTCTATGACACATGTGATTGAGCCCCACATCGGGCTCTGCACTGGTAGCGTGGAGCCTGCTAGGGATTCTCTCTCTCTCTCTGCCTATCCCTGCATGTGAATGCACTCTCTTTAAATAAATAAACTTAAAAAAATCATATAGGTGAGTTTATGAGGCAGGATTCTGGGGACTCTAAGAAGACCTTCTCTGTGGATGTGAGTGGAAAGAACGGCAGGAGGAATGACAGAAAATGAAGCTGAAGAGGCAGGGAAAAGCTAGGCCATCTAGGGCCCCTAAGTCATGGTAAAGAGTTTGGATTTTTATGAGAGCAATGGCAAGTCAGATATTTGTGAGAATAGTTCACCATTAAAATATTGGCTTTTGGGGTGCCAACAGCTCAGGTGAGCTTCCGACTCCTGATTCTGGCTCAGGTCATGATCCCAGAGTTGTGGGATTGAGCCCTGCATTGGGCTCCACACTGAGCATGGAGCCCGCTTGAGATTCTATCTCCTTCTGCCCCTCTTCCCTGCTCACGTGTGTTTTCTTTCTCCGATATATATCTATTAGGTGTCATTCATTCTACTCTTAAGAAGGGAGTCACCTGAATGGTTCAAGTAGACATTTCTAGGTTCCTGACTACACCTAACTGAAGTGGACCCAGCTATTTTTTTTGTCAGATCAAGTCAGCTGTAATACAGTGAGATCCATTCAGAATCAGTGAAATTATTCCTAAGTGTATCAGATGACTTACTGGAAAAAACAAACAAACCAGAGGAATGGGCTGCCTTGCTGCCTTCTGTTTCTGACAGCATCTCCAAATTCTGTGTTCCTAGGCAATTTATTTCCACTGGCATCTGAGGTGGAACCTCCGTGGTAGAGGCATGGAGCTCAGAAGTAAGGCCCCTGGCTAAAACAATCTTATGTTTACTATGCAAGTAGGCTTTCTTTCCATCTGGGAGAAATACAGACTCTTCTCCTCATTCATCATTTGTTGGCACCCATATAGAGATAAATAAAGGGGTACCTGGGTGACTCAGTCGGTTGGGTGTCTGACTTCGGCTCAGGCCGTGATCTCGCGGTTCATGAGTTAGAGCCTCGCGTCGGGTTCTGTGCTGACAGCCCGGAGAGCCTGCTTCGGATTCTGTGTCTCCCTCTCTCTCTGCCCCCGCTCCACTTGTGCTCACTCTCTCTCCCTCTCTCTCAGAAATAAATAAACATTAAAAAAGATTAGAGAGAAATAAATACCTGCCTTTCCTCACCAGGTATTATCTAACTACTAGTTCCCCTAGAGGGATCCTATGTGTATTAGCGATAGGGTACTTAGTGTGCTTCAGTGGCTCCGAACAACCAAGTTGGGATGCTGAGTTTCCATTGTATTACTATGGGTCACTGAATGAAGGTGACTGATAATATAAGCAATAAAAAGTTTTCTGAAGTTTGAGATGCTTATGCTGTGTAGACAGAGCATCTGAATACCTTTCAAAGTTTTTGACTTTTATTTAGAATTTGGTATCACAGACATAGCATACATGTAGCCCCCCAGGCAGATCTATGAAACTTTTGCACTTCTTCTCATAATCGTGTCGATATCTATTGTCATATTAGCCCAGCAGGGATGCCCACCTATGCCTCTGATGGGAGGAGTCTTTCGCTTGCCTTCATCATATTCTTCTGGTTGTTTTGAACACATAGATCTGGCCTCGGGAACAATTGGTGGTATTAATGCCGTGCTTATTGAATCATCAGTCAACCTCTTCATGAAACCTGATGACAGAAGAACAAAATAAACTGCTTTTAAGGAGAGCTCCAAGAAATATATAACCCCTCTTGCATTTTTGGTGAATATGCTAAAAATTTTAGCCATCAAGGCTATCAATCTTTCATAATTCCCAGATGCTTTCTTCAAAAAGAAAGAGACATTATAATTTTCCAGAAAAACCTGTTCTGCAGGCACCTATCAATGTCAGTCACGTTTTTCCTCTGCTTCAGTGGCTTCCTAATGGTGAAAAAATGGAATAGGGGAGTATATGTAGTTTAGATATATAAATAATTGTGGGAGAGTCATAGGTTTCTGTAGAAGAAAGATTTTCTGTATTATTTGCTAAGCAATTATTGTTTTCTAGGCTGAAAATTACTGGTATATATATATGTTTATTTTCATTAGGATCCCCCAAAGGTCGCTAAATTGGGGGGGGGAAGGCTGCAAGAAATCAGGCCACATTCTGAGATCTATAAGTGTTCTGTTAAGCTAGGGGACACCTGACTCTTTGAACCCCAGTTCGCTCACCTGTAACATAATACACTGCCATGAAATTGAATATGTGAAGACACTTTGTACAATTCCTGACACATAGTAGGTACTCAAAAATGTTACTTAACTCAGAATTCATTTGAAAATTAGTCTAGTTGGTTCTAGACATCTCTGATTGATTATCCCATTTATCTTTACCATAGCTCATTAAAACCGTCCTCTGTGAGCCCTTGGTACCTAGTATTTGAACCTCCCTGGCACATGGGAAGCCATATTGAAATATGTTAGAGGAAGCATTTCATTTATCTGTGAACAGATTAGTAAAGTAGTACTTGCGTATCATAAGTTCCTTTAATGTCAGATGAACTTATCCAGTATTACAAATGATAAACGATATCTAATATCACTAATTTAAGTCATAATATCATTACATATTTCATTACAATGAATTACTTACAGTAACTACAGTAACTACAGTAATCACAGTAACTACTCGTTTGTCACTCAGTTAATGTAAGGTTTTATGATTGAATGAGTAGGTGATAAACAATTTAACCCTAAATAGTTTATTCAGGGCCGAGGTCTTGCCTTTGTTGGACTATTCATTTCACATGTCTCTATCAGAGTAGCCAACAATTTGCTGGGTGTGTATAAAAAATTTATTTTGGGGATGCTTGGGTGGCTCAGTCCATTAAGTGTGCGACGCTTGACTTTGGCTCAGGTCACAATCTCATGATTCATGAGATTGAGCCCTGGGTCAGGCTCTGCACTGACAGCGTGGAGCCTGCTGGGAATTCTGTCTCTCCCTCTACTGTCTCTGCCCCTCCCTACACATGCTCGCTCTCTCTCTCTCTCTCTCTCTCTCAAAGTAAGTAAATAAACATTAAAAAAATGTATTTTGTTTGAACCAGTTTTATTTTTTATATTAAATATAATTTATTGTCAAATTGGTTTCCATACAACACCCAGTGCTCATCCCAACAGGTGCCCTCCTCAATGCCCATCACCCACTTTCCCCTCTCCCCCAGCCCCCCATCAACCCTCAGTTTGTTCTCAGTATTTAAGAGTCTCTTATGGTTTGCCTTCTTCCCTCTCTGTAACTTTTTTCCCCCCCTTCCCCTCCCCCATGGACTTCTATCAAGTTTCTTAGGATCCACGTATGAATGAAAATATATGGTATCTGTCTTTCTCTGCCTGACTTATTTCACTTAGCATAATACTCTCAGTTTCATCCACATTGCTACAAATGGCCAGATTTCCTTCTTTCTCATTGCCAAGTAGAATTCCATTGTATATATAAACCACATCTGCTTTATCCATTTGCCAGTTGATGGACATTTAGGCTCTTTCCATACTTTGGCTATTGTTGAAAGTGCTGCTATACACATTGGGGTACAAGTGCCCCTCTGCATCAGCACTCCTGGATCCCTTGGGTCAATTGCTAGCAGTGCTATTTCTGGGTCATAGGGTAGTTCTATTTTTCATTTTTTGAGGAACCTCCACACTGTTTTCCAGAGCGGCTGCACCAGTTTGCATTCCCACCAACAGTGCAAGAGGGTTCCCGTTTCTCCACATCCTCGCCAGCATCTAGAGTCTCCTGATTTGTTCATTTTGGCCACTCTGACTGGTGTGAGGTAGTATCTGAGTGTGGTTTTGATTTGTATTTCCCTGATGAGGAGCGACGTTGAGCATCTTTTCATGTGCCTGTTGGCCATCTGGATGTCTTCTTTAGAATAGTGTCTATTCATGTCTTCTGTCCATTTCTTCACTGAATTATTTGTTTTTCGGGTGTGGAGTTTGGTGAGTTCTTTATAGATTTTGGATTCTAGCCCTTTGTCCAATATGTCATTTTCAAATATCTTTTCCCATTCCTTCGGTTGTCTTTTAGTTTTGTTGATTGTTTCCTTTGCAGCGCAGAAGCTTTTTATCTTCATGAGGTCCCAATAGTTCATTTTTGCTTTTAATTCCCTTGCCTTTGGAGATGTGTCGAGGAAGAAATTGCTGCGGCTGAAGTCAGAGAGGTTTTTTTTCCTGCTTTCTCCTCTAGGATTTTGATGGTTTCCTGTCTCACATTCAGGTCCCTCATCCATTTTGAGTTTATTTTCGTGAATGTGTAAGAAAGTGGTCTAGTTTCATTCTTCTGAATATTGCTGTCCAGTTCTCCCAGCACCATTTGTTAAAGAGACTGTCTTTTTTCCATTGGATATTCTTTCCTGCTTTGGCAAAGATGAGTTGGTCATACTTTTGTGGGTCTAATTCTGGGGTCTCTATTCTATTCCATTGGTCTGTGTGTCTTTTTTTGTGCCAATACCATGCTGTCTTGATGATGACAGCTTTGTAGTTGAGGCTAAAGTCTGGGATTGTGATGCCTCCCACTTTGGTCTTCTTCCATATTACTTTGGCTATTCGGGGTCTTTTGTGGTTCCATACAAATTTTAGGATTGCTTGTACTAGCTTCGAGAAGAATGCTGATGCAATTTTGATTGGGATTGCATTGAATGTGTAGGTTGCTTTGGGTAGTATTGACATTTTAACAATATTTATTCTTCCAATCCATGAGCATGGAATGTTTTTCCATTTCTTTGTGTCTTCTTCAATTTCCTTCATAAGCTTTCTATAGTTTTCAGCATACAGATCTTTTACATCTTTGGTTAGGTTTATTCCTAGGTATTTTATGATTCTTGGTACAATTGTGAATGGGATCAGTTTCTTTATTTCTCTTTCTGTTGTTTCATTATTGGTGTATAAAAATGAAACTGATTTCTGTACATTAATTTTGTATCCTGTGACTTTGCTGAACTCATGTATCAGTTCTAGCAGACTTTTGGTGGAGTCTGTCGGGTTTTCTGTGTAGAGTATCATGTCATCTGCAAAGAGTGACAGCTTGACTTCATCTTTGCCAATTTTGATGCCAAAATTGAACCAGTTTTATTGTTTTAGAAAATGTTTATTATTTTAATGTGATTATAGATTTACATAAAGTTGTGAGAAATAATACAGAGAGATATTTTGTACCCTTACCCAGTGGTAATCTTGCAAAATTATAGTATAATATCATAATTAGGATTTTGACATCGGTACATTCAAGACATGGAACATTTTTATCATCACAACGATCCCTCATGTTGCCCTTTCATATCTACACCAAATTCCCTCCTGCCCCCACCCCTTCCTTAAGCTCTGATAAGCCCAAAATGTGTTCTACAATTTTGTCTTTTTAGGAATGTATATAAACAGAATCATACTTGTCTAATCTTTTGGGATTGGCTTTTTTTCACTCATCATAATTCTCTAGAGGTTCATCCAAGTTGTTGCATGTACCACTAGTTATTTCCTTTGTATCGATGGGAAGTATTCTGTGATGTGAATGTACCAGTTTGTTTAACCAGTCACTCATGGAAGTATCACTGGGTTGCTTCCAGTTTGGGACAGTTATGAATAAAGCTGCTGTAAATATACGCGTTCAGGTTTTTGTTTGCCCATACCTCTGAGATAAATGCCCAGGAATACAATTGCTACGTTATATGGAAGTTGCGTGTTTTGGTTTTTAAGAATCTGAGAGATTGTTTTCCGGAGTGGCAGTACCACTTTACATTCCTACCAGGAAGGCATGAATGATCCAGTTTCTCTGCATCCTCACCAGCATTTGGTTTTGTCATTGCTTTTTAAAATTTTAGTCATTCTGATAGGTGTGAAGTGATAACCTCATCGTGGTTTTAATTTGCATTTCACTGATGGCTGATGATGTTGAACATCTTTTCATGTGCTTATTTGCCATCTGTATATCTTCTTTGGTGAATGAATCAATTCCCCAAAAAGCACATGCTACCACAACTCACCCAATATGAAATACATAGTTTGCATATCCTTATAAATAGAAAAGAAATTGAATTTTTTTTTAAATTTTTTTTAACAATTATTTATTTTTGAGACAGAGAGAGACAGAGCATGAACGGGGGAGGGTCAGAGAGAGAGGGAGACACAGAATCTGAAACAGGCTCCAGGCTCTGAGCGGTCAGCACAGAGCCCAACGCGGGGCTCGAACTCACATACCGCGAGATCGTGACCTGAGCCAAAGTCGGACGCTTAACCGACTGAGCCACCCAGACGCCCCAAGAAATTGAATTTTTAATTAAAAAAAGAGAAATCTCCAGACCCAGATGAGTTCCCTGGAGAATTCTACCAGATACTTGAGGAATTAACATCAATTCTACACAATCTCTTCTAGAAAAAAGAGAAAATATTTCCCAATTTATTTTATGAAGCTTATATTACAGTGACACCAAAACCAGACAAAGGCAGTACCAAAACAAGCAAAGTTGTGAGCTTGGTGAATAGCTCTCATGAATTAGACATAAACATTCTTTTTTACTTTCATTTTATTTTTTGAGAGAGAGAGAAAGAGCGAGACCTGGGTGGGGGAGGGGTAGGGGGAGAGGGAGAGACAGCATCTTAAGCAGGCTCCACAGCCAGTATGGAGCCTGACGTGAGGCTCGATCTCAATGACTATGAGATCATGACGTGAGCTGAAGTCAAAAGCTGGCTGCTTAATTGACTGAGCCAGCCAGACACCCCTAGACATGATCATTCTTAACAAAATATTAGCAAATAGGATTGAGTGATGCATTAAAAGAATTATACACTATGACCAACTGAAGTTTCGTCTGGAGATGCAAGGCTGGTTCAACACTCAAAAGTCATTCAGTGTAACCCACCATATTAACAAGGTACAGAAGAACAATCCTATGATCATATCAACCAATCAGAAGCATTTGACAAAATGTACTCATTCATGATAAAAACTCTCATAAAAATAGGAATAGAGAGAACTTCCTGGACTTGTTAAAAAATTGTCTACAAAAAACACAGCCAGCTACCATTGTACTTACTGGTGACTTTTCCTCTAAGACTGGCCACAAGGCAAAAATGTCCACTTTGATCATGTTGAACCGGTTGTTTTAAGTGGCAATATCTTTTAACATTTCTAGTATATGGGAAGAAAAGTATCCTGGTAATTTTCAAAGAAAATCTTCACTCAAAAGGTCTCTATATTACAGATGAAAAACATATCAATAGATACTAAAATTGCATACTAGTTTTTTCTCTTTTGGAACAAAGGTCCACCAAACTGAATTTCTGAAGCTGGCTTGCCAACCCAATTTAAAAAGCTTTCTAAGAATTTTTGTGTATTATGTATTCCCAGGGATAAAAAAGCAAAAGTGGACTTTTATCCATTCTTTACCATATTGTTGACAGAAAGTGAATATTTTCTAAGCATTTGCTATTGGCAAACTTTATGGAAACATATGCTTTGTTTGGTTATAGAGTTCATTTTCATTTATTCATTCTTTGAATAAATTCCATGTGATCATTTATATCTTTGAGCTGAGTGGTTCTCACAGCTAGTTGTCAACTCTTAGAGTTGGAGAGAGTATACAGAAAATTAGGAGAGCTACCCTCTGACACCCTTGGCTACCATATTTTATTTTCTCTGTAGTGTTTTACAGTCATTTATATTTTATTGCAGAATAGTCAACAGAAAGAAGTAATGGCAAATACTCTAGTATCCATGTGTCCTGACTGAAAGATGGGCTTCTGGCTTAAGTGTATATATCACTATTGAATGTGCTATTAGCTCAAGTTATACACGTACATATTTTAGGTTATCTGCATAATTGAAGAGTACAGGAAGCTGATCCTCAATGCCGTGGAGTAATATTCAATAATAGTGTGGGTCTATCGACGTGTAACAAGCCACACCAAAATTTAGTGGCTTAAGACAACAAGTGTTTCTTTGGAACAGTTGCCTGTGGGTTCATGGTGTTTGGGGATTGTCTCAGCTCAGTGGTTCTTCTATTCTACTCTGAGTTCCTTCATAAATCTGCAGTCAGCTGTAAGTCAGCTAGGTGTCTGCTTTGGAGATGGGTGAGCTATTGGCTGGGGCAGTGAGAGAAATTGGGTCAGCTGTCTCTCTTCCTGTAGAAGGTTTTCCCCGCTTATTACCATGACAGTGGGGCAGGATCCAAAAAACTTGAGCAGTAATAGGCAATAAGACCTCTTTAGGCTTAGGGTCAGAGTGGAACACTATCGTTTCCACCATGTTCCATTTGCACTGGCATACTGGAGCCAATTTATACCAAATCCTGAGAGTGGATATGTAATCTACTATATTAACAAGCTAAAGAAAAAAATCATATGATCATATCAATTGCTGCGGAAGCACTAAGGATATGTGGATACCTTGGAATCGGTCATAGGGGAATATTTATACTTCAGAAACCAGCAAATGGTACAAATGAAGACTTCTTTTCCCTAGCAGAGTGGATTATTGACCATTTATCAGCATACCGCTGTCTCTTAGCCAAAGCCAGTTACAAGGCCAGCCTGGCTTCAAGAAATGGAGAAATCAGATTTCATCCCTTGATAAGAAGTGCTGGAAAGTCACATTGAAGGGACATGGTTCCAGGCAAGTGGTAATAGTGCCAATTTTTTCCCAAACGCATATGGCGTTTGAGGTTCTTCATATTTTTCCAAATCCCATAAATACTTTCCCCCCGAAGTAAAGGTAGGACAATCAGATACTGCAACTGATGATTGTGATGTATTTGAATATAATTTTTCTTTTATTGACGTATTTTCACATTCGTGACTTTATGTGTCAGCTTTGGTGACTGCAAGGGTAGCTAGTGATGAGTCCAATTTCACTGATGGGGAAATGGAGATACAGATATAGGACTTTCCCAAGCCCTGAAAAGTAAGAAACACATTCAGAGCTTGAATATAAGCCCTCTGACTTGCTCTTTCCATATCTCCACTTTATCCACCTTCATTAAGTCAAATGCAAAGTGCAACAGATATGCTGGTTAAGAAATGTTAGTGGCGAATGTCTGCTGTTTGTGATTGATACTGTGTTAGTAAAGTGATGCCATAATGCCATATTAACAATACCTCCAAAAGCCGATTCTAAAAATCTAACATAATACCTTAAATAAAGCACAGCTCCAAAAAATCAGTTTAATCTGTATATATTGAATTGCAAATGTGTAACTCATTGGAATACAAAATTAACTTATGGGTGAATCTTTTGCTTTTTATTTAGGAATTTCTATAAGGTAAAATTATGAGGTAGCATGGTTTCTGGATTAGTGTTGTCTCAGGGTCATCCTTTAATTTATAAACTCTTTCTACCTTGGCTTGTTTTTAAGCCTGAGAATAGAACACAAGTACCTAAAGGACTAAACGTTTTTCTAATTTGAATCAACTGACGATCCCTTAAATGATAAGTTTGAAATGTTTAAGCCTCAACATGAACTTAATTGCGATTTTAATCTTTTGAAAATTGAAGCATATTTTTCCTTATCACATTAGGCTATTTAAAAAAGATACAGTCTCCTGTTTCAGCGTGTGTGTGTGTGTGTGTGTGTGTGTGTGTGTGTGTGTGTTGCATGGAATCATTCAGCCTGTTGAGTACCTCAGTGTTCACTACATTTTCTCTTCTGAGATAAAGTACAAGGGATAATTAATAATGTCAAATTTACTTATCTGTGTCTACACTCACTAATTAGTTTTAAGTAAAATATGGGCTTCTTGAACAAATGGCTATCAATTGGTTGATGCAGTTCAATGAATTGTTTTTAGAATTATAATTTGAGTTGCTTTATTTTTAAAGTCAGCCTTGTTTTGTGTTGATAGATATAACCGCAGCTCCTTTCAAAACCAGGATTCTGGAGGAGAATTAAGAATTTTCACAAATGTGAGAAGGACAAAACTTCTCGAAATGCTTTTGCTTTTATCTGGTAGGGGAGTAGGAGTGTTGTTTTCAAAGCTAATTATAATGAAAAATCACTACTAAACACCACCACTAGTAAAAAAAAAATATATATATATATCCTTAGAGAAGCACAAAAGAAAGTTACCTAAGTAGGAGCCACACTGCCAACATTCCATAGTGTTACCTTGAATCTAACTCTGCCATTCCCTAGATGTGTGATTACAAATGGAAGATGTGTAGGTAAATACTTCAGTGAATTAAGAATGAAAAAAGTGAATAAAAATGGATATTAAGTTCTTTGTAAGCTGAATTCTTTTGCTTTGTTGTTTATAATATTCTACATTTTTTTCTTCAGGTTTTCCAACGGTGCACGTTTTAGATTGTAATTCATTCTCCACAGCCCATTAATTCTTAGTCAAAGTGGAATACCGTTCAAAGCAGAGATATCGTTGCTACAGTTATGGCTGTGTCAGCACAGTGAACATAATTTACTTTAATAGGATGGAGAATTTGAATGTCAGGTTGTAGCCGGAATGACTGTTTTTCCTTTCAGTCAGTTTTATCAATGTATGTTTATTGGAGATTTGAATATGGAGGTAGAAGGCAAAGAATTATCTCTTATGATCTCTCTCTGGGAAGCAACGCAGTTTAATTGACAAGAAGTTTAACTGCACAAGAAGTCTGGATACTTGGTTGTGGGTTCGCTTCCCTATTTACCTGATCTGTAACATTTGGAAGTGTCAACATGTCTCAATTTCCCTACCATAAAGTGGGGAAATCTTGCCTCAGAGGGGTATAGTAAACAAATAATGTGTGGGAAAGAGTTTAAAATGATTTTTACTATGTACTTTTTGATAGTACAGAGTGCTGATCACATATAAAAATTATGAAGCATAACCATGAAATCACTGTCCAGCTCACAACTGGATCATTAGCCATGTTGTTGCAACCGCCCATGAGCTCCTTCCATGTTCAGTCCCACAGCCTCCCTCCTTTTACTCTCAGCAGCTTTTAAACCCTTCTCCCTGCCTTGTTTTTTTCTTTTTTTTTTTTTTTTTAATTTTGGAAATTTTACTACCACGTTTCAAAGTCTGTGGGTTTCTTTTCATGTGTCTCCATTAGCATCCATTGTTTTCCCAGTAAGGATGTATAGACATATTTTAGTCTTTATAATTGTTTTATGTATTACCTCTTCTTTATTGTTGTTTTCATCTACTTCTCTTTCTATGCTTCATTCTCCATAATTTCTTCAGCTGTATTTCCAGAACAGTAATTCAGTCGTGGGCTGCATCTAATCTGCTGTTCCACCAGTCTCCTTATATTTTGAACTTGACAATTATACACAGTTTAGTTAAACTTCTAAAATTGGTTTGTTCTTTCATTTATTTTGGAGTTTTAAGAGTACTCTGTATATTTTTGGATACAAGTCCTTTATCAGATATGTGTTTTGCAAATATTTTCTCCCAGTCAGCAACTTGTATTTTCATTTTCTTAACAGTATCTTTTGTAGAGCAGATTTTTAAAATTTTAATGTAATCTGAGTTATCAATTGTTCAGTCTGTGGATGACGCTTTTGGTGTTGCCTCTAAAAAGTCATCACCACACACAAGGATACCTGGATTTTTCCTGTTAAATTTTTTTGGAATTTTGATAGTTAGGTATTTCTATGTAGGTCTGTGGTCCATTTTGAGCTATTTTTTGTGAACGGTATAAAATCCCTATTTAGATTCACTAACTTTTTTGGATGTAGATATCCAGTTCTAGTACCATTTACTGAAAAGTTTATCCTTTCTCCGTTGAATTACCTTTGCTTCTTTGTTAAAGGTCTGTGGACTATATTTGTGTGGATCTATTCTGGGGTTCCCTTTTTTGTATGATACGCGCATTTATCTGTGTGTGGATTCTTTTGCTGATGCCATATTGTCTTAATTCCTAGGCTTTGTAGCAATCCTTGAAGTTGGGTAGTACAAGCATACTGATGTTATTCTTCCTCAGTATTGCGTTGGCTATTCTGAGTCTTTTGCCTTTGATACGAACTTCAGAATTAGTCTGTTAATAGCCACAAAATGATTTGTTGGGATTTTGAATGAAATTGTATTGAATCCATAGATCAGGTTGGGAAAAGCTGACATCTTAACAATAAGTCTTCCTGTCCATTAACGTGGACTCTGTCTCTATTTAGATCTTTGGTTTTTTTATACTTCGTAGATTTTTTTCATATGGAAATTATGCATATTTTATTATATCTAAGTTATGTCATTTTTATAAATATTTATCTTAGAGAGAGAGAAGTGTGTGTGCGCGAGCAAGGGAGGTACAGAGAGAGGGAGACAGAGGATCCAAAGAGGGCTTTGCGCTGACAGCAGTGAGCCCGTTGCGGGGCTCGAGCCGCGAGATCATGGCCTGAGCCGAAGTGGGACGCTTAACTGACTGAGCCACCCAGGTGGCCAGTATTTCTTTTATTTTTGATGCCAATATAAATGGTGTTGAGTTTATAATGTAAAATTCCAATTTTTCACTTCTGATATATAAGAAAGTAATTTTTTTTTTTTATGTATTAACTTTGTAACCTGCAGCCTTGCTATAATTGTTTGTTCCAGGAGGTTTTTTATTTTCTATTTGTGATTTTCTTATATAAACAATCATGTCATCTACAAACAAAAACAGTTTTATTTCTTCCTTCACAATCTGTGTACATTTAATTTCCTTTTCTTGTCTTATTCATTGGCTAAGACTTGCAGTACAGTATTGAATAAGAGTCATGAGGGTTGACATATTTTGCCTTGTTTCTGAACTTCAGGAGACAGTGTGTGGTGTCTCACCATGAAGTTTGCTGTTAGCTGTAGGATTTTTGTAGATGTTCTTTCTCAAGTTAATCATGTTCTCCTCATTCCTAGTTTATGCAGAGATTTTAATCAAGAATGGATGCTGAATTTCGTCAAATTCTTTTTCTGGAACTATTGATAGGATCATAAGAATTTTCTTCTTTCACCTGTTAGTGTGATGAATTTCATGAATTGATGTTTGAATGTTAAACTAGGTTTGCATACCTAGGGGGAACAAACCCAATTAGTCATGTTGAATAATTCTTTTTACACATTGTTGGATTCGATTTGCTAATATTTTTTGAGGATTTTTCCATTTGTGCAAAATTGGTCTGCAGTTCTCCTTCCTATAATGTTTTTGTACCAGAAGGTATAACTGTAATGTGGGCTTCATAGAATAAGTTAGAACAGAGGCTCCTGGGGGGCTCGGTTGGTTAAACATCCAGCTTCAGATCAGGTCATGATCTTGCGGTTCACGAGTTCGAGCCCTGCGTCAGGCTCTGTGCTGACAGCTCGGAGATTGGAGCCTGCTTCAGATTCTGTTAGCTCCCTCTCTCTCTCTGCCCCTCCCCCGCTCACGTTCTGTCTCTCTCTCTCTCTCTCTCTCTCTCTCTCAAAAAAAAAAAAAAAAGTTTAAAAAAAGGATAAGTTACAGCAACTTCCTTTTGCTTCTATTTTCTGGAAGAGATTGTAGAGAATTGACATCGTTTCTTGCTTAAATGTTTAGTAGAATTCACCATTCCTTTTTTGGAAGACAATTAGTTATTAATTCAATTTATTATTATTTTTTTTTTTTTAAATTTTTTTTTCAACGTTTTTTATTTATTTTTGGGACAGAGAGAGACAGAGCATGAACGGGGGAGGGGCAGAGAGAGAGGGAGACACAGAATCGGAAACAGGCTCCAGGCTCCGAGCCATCAGCCCAGAGCCTGACGCGGGGCTCGAACTCATGGACCGCGAGATTGTGACCTGGCTGAAGTCGGACGCTTAACCGACTGCGCCACCCAGGCGCCCCTTAATTCAATTTATTTAATAGATATAGGCTTATTCAGATTATTTCTCCTTTTATGAGTTTTGTTAGATTATGTCTTTCAAGGAATTGGTCTATTTCATCTGCTTTATCAAATTTGTGGGCAGAGAGTTATTTATGATATTTTTTTCCTTACTCTTTTTAGTGTCCATGGGATCAGTGGTGGTGATGCGTCCTTTCCATTCTGATATTAGGAGTTCGTGTCTTCTCTCTTTTTCACTTGGTAACCCTGGCTGGAGATTTTATCAATGTCATGATCTTTTCAAAGAATCATCTTTTGTTTTGGTGTGTTTTCTCTCCCGTTTTCCTGTTTTCAATTTCATTGATTATTTTCGCTCTGATGGTTATTTTTTTTCTTTCATCTGTAGTTGGTTTACATTTGCTCTTATTTCCCTAGTTTCCTGTGCTGGGAGTTTAGGTTAATGATTTTAGATATTTCTTATTTCCTAATATATGAATTCAGTGCCATCCATTGCCCTCTGAATTTCCCTCTAAGCACTGCTGTTCTGCATCCCACAGCGTTAGATACTCTTTTTCTTTAGTTTTGCACGTTTTTAAATTTCTCTTGAGACGTTTTTCGACTCATGGATTATTTCGAAGTGGATTGTTTCGCCTCCAAGTATTCTTTATTTTCTGTCTTTCTGGTTATTTGCTTTTAGTTTAATTACACTGTGGTCTGACAGCATATGCTCTTCTGTTCTTTTTAAATTTGTCAGAATGTGTTTTATGGCCTAGAACGCAGTATATATCTGGGTGAATGTTCCATGGGAGTTTGAGAAAAATGTGTGTCCTGCTGTTGTTGTGTGAAGTAGTCTATAAATGTCAATTAGACACTTTTGATTGATAGCACTGTTCTGCTTCACTATGCCCTTGCTGATTTTATGCTTGCTTCATCTGTGACTTACTGATAGAGGGGTGTCAAAGTCCCCAATTAAAGTACTGGGTTTGTCTGTTTCTCCTTGCACTTCTGTTGGGTTTTGCCCCGCATATTTTCATGCTCTGTTGTTACATGCATACACATTAAAAATTGTCTGGTCTTTTTGGAGAATTGACGATATTATCGTTAGGTAATATTCCTCTTTATCCCCCATAATATTCCTCGTACTGAAGTATGCTTTGCCTGGAATTAATACAGATACTCCAAGTTTCTTTTGAATAGTGTTAACATAGTATATATTTCCCCATCTCTTTATGTTTAATTGATCTCTGTCATTAAAATGAGTTGCTTGTAGATAACATATAGTTCTTATTTATAGGTCTTATTTTTAATTCACTGTTAGTCTTTCTTTTTAAAAATTGTATATTTAGCCTATATTGAAAGTGGTTATTGGTAATTTTGGATTTTTATCTACTGTACTCATAACAGTTTTCTGTTTGTTTTGTGCTTGTTCTTTATTTCCACCCAACCCCCCCTTATTTCTCTGTCTTATCTGGTTTTAATGGAGCATTTTATAGGATTCTGCTTTCTCTTCTCTATTAGTCTATCAGCTGTACTTAAACATTTATAGAGTTTTCAGTAAACATGTCAACTAATCTAAGTCCACAATCAGATAGCACTGTATCTCTTCATGAGAAATACAGCTGTTTTATGACAGAATATTCCCAGTGCCTCCCTCATGTCCTTTTCCACACTGACAGCAGCGAGCCCAAGGCAAGGCTCTAACTTACAAACCATAAGATCATGCTGTGAGCCGAAGTTGGGCGCTCAATTGACCGAGCCACCCAGGTGCCCCTGAAGAACTTTTTTTAACGTTTCTTGTAAGGCAAGTAAGTCTACTGGTGACAGATTCCTTCAGCTTTTGTTTGTATGAGAAGTTTTTATTTCTTCTTCACTTCTGATTGATAATTTCACTGGATATAGAATTTTAGGTTGGTAGCTTTTTCCTTTAACACATTAAATGTTTCATGCCACTCTCTGTTTGATTGCATGGTTTTGAAAAGAAGTTATGTATAATTCTTACCCTTGTTTCTCTACAGGTGTGGTATCTGCCCCCTCCCCACCACTCCAGCTTCTGTCCACATTTTCTCTTTTGTTTTTTATATTCTCCAGGTTGAATATCATGTGCTTAAGTTTAGTTTGTTTGGTATTTACCCTGCTTGGTGTTCCTGGATGTGAACTTCCTAGATTTGTGGTATTGTGTCTGTCATTAACTTTAAAAAAAAATCAGCCATTATCACTTCAGATATTTATTTTCTCTTATCTCTCCTCCTTTTTTTGTTAAAGTAGGTTCCATGCCCAGCAAAAAGCCTAATGCAGGGCTTGAACTCACAACCCTGAGATTAGGACCTGAGCTGAGGACCTGAGGTGAGATCAAGAGTCAGACACTTAACTGACTGAACCACCCCAGCACCCCTCTCTCCTCCTTTTGATATTCTAATTATACATATGTTGCATGCTTTAAAATTGCCTCACAGTTCTTAGATATTCTGTTCTCTTTTTTTTTTGCATTTATTTTCTCCTTGCTTTTCAGTTGCTGAAATTTATATTAATGTATCATCAATCTCAGTGTGGTTTCCTCAGCCGAGCCTGTTTCACTGATGAGTGCGCCAAAGTCATTGTTTGTTTCTCTTCCAGTGTTTTTGATTTCTACATTTCTTTTAGTGCCTTTTATAGAATTTCTCTCTGCTTATATTGTTTATCTTTTCTTGCATTGGTCTACTTTTTCCATTACAGTCCTTAGCATATTAATTGGTTTTTTTAATTCTTAATCTGAGCATTAAAAATCTCTGCTATATCTACTTCTGTTTCTGATCCTTTATCTCTTCAGGTTGTAGTTTTTCTTGCATTTTAACATGTCTTGTGATTTTTTTTGTTGAAATCCCATAACAATGTATGGAGTCATAGGAATTAAAATAAATAAGTCTTTAGTATGAGGCTTTATGTTTATTTAGCTAAATCTTAGGCTGTGCTTAAAGCTTGCTATAGCTTTGTTGTCAAAGTCTTCGGTTTCCTCTAGTATCTTTTTTTCTCTGTCTTATTTTCTTTGGCTTTCCCTAGAAACTACTTCTCAAAGTCTGTGTCTTATAGCTCTCTTGGTTTTAATTCACTATTATTATAATGGAGCCCTGCTGATGTGGAGGTGAAGTATTGTAGAAGAGAGTTTCTCTATGAATCATAAGGTTGAATCTCAGAGATTTTTTAGTAGGACTGTTTTTCTGGACTGTGACCTTGAAAAGAGTCTCTTAGCTTTTTTTCTCTCCCTTTATGTACGATAGGAAAGCTAGAGGCAGGTCTCCTTGTCTAATTGACCTTATCCCACATCAGATCAATCTCTGGTAATGTGGCTTCCCTTGAGAGTGAGCCTTTGTGACTGAGAACGGAATGCCCTGGTCAGATTTCAAAACAGTTACTTTTCCTTTCCCCTGATGGAGTCATGAGGGAATTTTGCTCCAGTCTTCACCATGAGAATGTGGTGGGGTTCCTAGAGGTAAAGCTATTGAAAATGTGGGGCACCTCTAAGACTGGGTCCCCAGGAGTTTTTAACCCTCAAGATAGGCACCATTCAACCTCGAACAATTTTCAAATAACTTGTTTAGGTATTCCTACTCTGTTACTGCCTACAGAAGCTTCTGTACCCTGGTAAGCTGTAATTCTCTGTCTTCATCTATCTCTTCTGATTTGGGGGTAACAATTTACTCTGTGGCCTTAATTCTTTGATGGATCTAAGAAGAGTTGTTGATTTTCAGTTTGTTCAACATTTTTCATGGGAGTGATGACTTCCAAGGTCTTTACATGTCCAAGCTGGAACTGAAAGTCCCTAGCTTGTCTTTGTAATCTCTTAACATGATCTTTTGCAGAGGAAAGTTGTTTTCTTTTAATATTGAGGAAGTCTAATTTATTTTCCTTTTCTTTTATGAATTGTGCTTTTGGTTTCCAATTTAAGAATTTTTTTTTACCTAGCCCTAGGTCTTGAAGTTTTTATTTTTTCCTAAAGTATTACAGTTTTACTTTTTGCATTTTATTATGCATTAATATTTGTGCAAGTGTGATACCTAAGCCATGTAGGGGTTTTTTTGTTTTGTTTTGTTTTTGCTTATTACATGTAATTGCTGCCACACTGCTTGGTAAAAATGGATTTATTGGATTTCGTTGTCAAAATCCAATCAGACGTATTTGTATGGGTGTATTTCTGAGTTGTCAAATAAGTTCATGGTTCTATATATCTATTCCTCTGCCAATACCACCCACTCTTGATGATTGTAGCTACGTATGTATTGTCTTGAAATTGAATAGGCTGGTTCTACACCCTTTATACTTTATTCTTCTTTTTCAAAATTGTACTATTCTAGTTCCTTTGATTTTCTGTAGAAATTATAAAATAAATTTGTCTACATTCTACAAATCTTGCTGGGATATCAAAAGGAATATAGTTGAACCTGTGTGTCAATTTTAGGACAGTCAGTGTCTTCACAATTTGGAGTCTCCAATACTGAGTATTACTATGAATACCGTGAGTGCTTTAGTACTGTGAATGGGGTATGTCTTTCCATTTACTGAGATCTTTGTTTTCTTCCATCACGGTTGAGGAAGGTTTCCTCCAGACACGATTTGCATTGTGTCTGCCATCACCAGAGGCAGCTACAAACCTGGCACCACTCTAGGCCCCTGCTAAGCTCCCCAGTTTAGTCAAGGAGCCTCAGGTTCATTTAACCTTCTCCACTTCCTTTGCTGATCACCCCAGATCTTTTGTGTCTGCTCACTGCTCTCTGATTAGGTTTCAGCTCACATTTTCTTGTGGTTGTTATTTACTCTTCCTGGCTATTTCGGTATTTTCTGTACTTCCCATCAGCCTAGCAAAACAATAAAAAGTACATTTTGTATAGGCCCTATGCTATGGGGGAAGGCCTTATAAATAGCTAGTAACTTGGAACTGATTGGAAAATAGGTGAAAACAATTAATTTATTAGGTAAAGATTTCATTTCAACCTTAAAAGAAAGCATTGTTTCTACTACATTATGCATGGTGGCACGCCAAACCTACAGATGGGGCCATGGCGAATAGAGGCCTGTACCTGCTGTGCTCTCCCTAGACATTAACATCTTCACTCTTTTTAGTTGGTCTACCAATCCATGCCCCTGTCTTCAATATTACCTGGAGGACTTCTTTAAATTGGAACTTTATCCCAACCACAAAGGCGTCCCAAGAGGATGATTTTGGAATGAGAATTACATATAGCGTATAGAGTTGACCCACGTTTGTGTTGTCCGTTGACGCGCCTCTGGGTCGCACGCTGTTCTGCGCGCCCCGTGCTGGTTGGCATTGTTCTGGATGTCCATATATCAGAGCTGATTTTGCAGAAGATTCTTCTTCTCTTTATTCAGTTGTTCGCCCATATTTCTATAGGTTTAGCTCTGACTTCTAACATATATGAAATGCTATCACACAAGGGGGTGTACTCTTCCGCAGTGCAGTTTCTGTGAAACATCCCACAGGGCTTCTTTCTCTATTCCTGTTTGTATTTTCTGTCTCAGCTCAGTAACATAATGGTAGTGGTGGTGGCAGAAGGTGTTGCTGCTTTTGATCACATTTTGTTAGAATGAAAACAAATGCACAGTTAGAAACCTACCTGGAAAATCTCCATTTTTTTACATCGGTCATCAATGGGTATTTGTTTCTTTTTACTCTTTTAAATGTATTTATTAATTTTGAAAGAGAGAGAGAGAGACAGAACGCAAGCAGGGGAGGGGCAGAGAGAAAGGGAGACACAGAATCCGAAGCAGGCTGCAGGTTCTGAGCTGACAGCACAGAGCCCGATGCGGGGCTCAAACTCGTGAACCCTGAGATCATGACCTGAGCCGAAGTCGGCTGCTTAACCGACTGAGCCACCCAGGCACCCCAACAGTAGTTATTTCGGTGTCACACCATTAGTCTTTTTCTCCAATCACTAGTCCTCCAACAACTTTGGCTTTCTGTTGTTACACACAAGTATTGCATTAATAATGCCAAAGAAATTTATTCAAAGAAAAAATAAACATTATTTGTTAAGTCTCCAATGTCACACTACCATTTAGATGCTTCCCTTCAGAATTAGCTGTTTAATATTACATTAACTAAATACTTTGGTGCTTTATAAAATCAACTTAGTTTTTATTAAGAAATTGCCCATATAGTTAAAACATTTCCTACAAAGAAATTGACATTGTTATGGACACTTCTGCATATTGGATGGGAAGGGGTAAAATAATATAGCTCCACTAAAACAATTTCAGGAGGCAAACCGTCTGGCGATGTATGTGTAATTTTAATCAGCTAACAAAACTTTCAGGGATTTATCTTCAGTTGCTTAGAAGAGTGTGTAGATAATCGATAAGAAACTTTTTGTTCTTCTCAAAGAACTCCCTCCTTTGGTTCCTGGTTTAGGTGCAAAGTAACCAAGTAACCAAGGCTCAATGAACTAAGCAGGAGGAGGAGACGGAGCTAGAACAGGGATTCTCTCACTTTCGTGATTTCCTCAGCCTCTCTGGCCACCTCATGCCTTTGCCGGTCTCTAGTAATAGCTTTGTTCATTCAGGCCGTCTATCATTTTATGGTGGAAATCTTGTCCATATTAGCTTCTGGGTTTGCAGTCTTACCTACCTATGCCAGAGGTGAAACCACGCTTCCTTCTCTAATCTTCACTTTGAAAATTCTCAGTTACTACACGTTGAGGCTTCTGTCCCTCCCTTGGGCTAATCACTGGGTTGGGGGAGGGTGGTAAGATGCCCAATGTATTAGCCCTGGAGGTTCTGGAGATAGGGTCAAGTAGTTCCCATTTGGGTGACTACAAGTTGGGGCAAAGGGGGAGAAGTGGTTCCTTCAAAGAAGAGCATGGGTGCAGCAATGGCATAGACCTCGGGGGAAATTTCTGTGACCTGGGAAGTCATCCAAGTTTGTGTCTACTCTAGGCCTGTGATTCAGAGAGTAACAATATTCATGAATAATTCTGGGCCACAAAAGAAAATTAGATTATTTCTTTTCTCCTTCATAATATATAATATATTCAACTTACTTGCTATTTAGAGCTTTATATATGAAGTCTGAAATGACAGTAGCCGTTATCCTGTTTATCTAATTTTTTTTTTTTTCCTGTTTATCTAATTTTTGAGGGTCATGTACGATGATGAATGTGAAGGAGCTACACAAATTGGCAACCGTAGCACGTATTATCAGGCCCATTGTTTATACTGGAGGGATAAAGGGCAAGTAGGGGTCTCTTTATGTTCTGTAGGAACATTCTTGCTTTCTCTTAGCATATATTCTGGAAGGAGCAAAGGAAGAACACGGATTCTGATTGGGAGAAGAAAAAGTTTCCATAGTTTTAAAGGTTGGGGCGTAACTAGGAGAGATTATGTGGCTATTAGGCAAATCACACAGGGTGTTAGATGCATTCAAAACCTATCCTAATGGGCCGCTGAATTTCACATGAGTCTTGGGCAAGGACAGGGAGTGGAAGAGGAGGAGGTTCAGAAAGGGGGAATTTCTAGGAATTCATGAGGGTGTGGGGAGGGTTTCTCCCATTCTTTGTCCTGCTCCCCCCCCCACAGAGGGCCCATCTCATGTCTCTCTCCCGCTCCCTTGCCTGATAGTGAGACACTCCCTATCTCGGCCTAGGTAGAGATTCAGAATTTGTAGGCTCATATCACAAAACCTTTTTTTTTTTTTTAGTTTTTTTAATTTATTTTTTTAATGTTTATTTTTGAGAGAGAGACACACACACTCACACACACACACACACACACACACACACACACACACACACAGAGTGTGAGTGGGGGAGGGGCAGAGAGAAGGAGACACAGAATCCGAAGCAGGCTCCAGGCTCTGAGCTGTCAGCACAGAGCCTGATGCAGGACTCAGACTCATGAACAGCGAGATCATGGCCTGAGCCGAAGTCGGATACTTTTAACCTACTGAGCCACCCAGGTGCCCCAAAACCTTTTTTTTAAGGTCAAAAGATAAAAGAGGTGCCTAGAAGAGGTCCTATAAAAAATGAGTGTGCTAGGATTTACTCTTTGGTGTTACCTAGTGTGATAGTTAATTTTATGTGTCAACTTGGCGAGGCCACATTACTCACGTATTTGCTCAGACACCAGTCTAGATGTTGTTGTGAAGGCATTTTTTAGATGTGGTTAACATTTAAATCATTATAAAAACAGAGAGGGAGGCAAGCCATAAGAGACTCTTAAATACAGCGGACAAATTGGGCGTTGATGGGGGTGGGGGGCTGGGGGTGGGGAAAATGCATGATGGACATTGAGGAGGGCATTTGTTGGGATGAGCACTGGGTGTTGTATGTAAGTGATGAATCACTGGAATCTACTCCCAAAAACCAAGATTACACTGTATATTAGCTAACTTGAGAATATATATATACACATATATATATATATGTATATATATATGTGTATATATATACACACACACACACACACTTAAATCATTAAAGCAAATTACCCCCATAAAGTGGGTGAGCCTCATCCAATCAGTTGAAGGCCTTAAGAGAAAAAGACCAAGGTCCCTCTGTCTGCAGACCGCTTCTGCACTTGAGTTGCAACATCAAATGTTCGCTGATTGTCTACATTGCTGGTCTGCCCTGCAAATTGCAGAGTTGTCAGCCTCTGCGGTTGTGTGGGCCAGTACATTAAAATCTCTCTCTCTCTCTCTCTCTTTTAATAAGGATTAATAAGATAAATTTTGCATTTTTTGTTGTTTCGGTTGTTGTGTGTGTGTGTGTGTGTGTGTGTGTGTGTGTGTGTGTTGCAACAATGTGTAAAAGTAGTAATACTTAGTTCATGTTAGAGGAGCTTGAAACATTAGTTTTATTCGACACGACACGTTACAACCTTCTGCCCCTCCACCAAAACTTTCTATCGGGGGATGAAGCCATTTTATCTTCTATTTAGGCATCAGAATCATCCTTTTAACATAGGCAAAAGGATCCTCGGTGTATTTGCAAAGCTGAAAACACGTGAGTTCTGGCGCCATACGAGGCCAACCAAATGGCAGATTACAGAGCTGATATAGCAGCAGCGTCTGTGACAAGTGTTGAGATCGAAACGGGAAAGCAAATTAAACTGAAACCTATCCTCTGGGAGTTCCGTGTGGAGCGGGGGGCAGAGTTACTGAGCCAGGCGGGCATATCACACCGTGAGTGGTGCCCAGACGGAGGTGCACACGGTGCCGTGAGAAAGCAGGGGCCCTGTCACGGGCTTACAGTCAGGAGAAGCTTCCTGAAGAAGGAGGCTGAGGACAAGGAAGGGTTTGGAAGGCAGAAGATGTCAGGCAAGGATATTCCAGAGGGTAGTGACAACATTCACTCGCACAGAACACCACCACACAGCGGCACGGACCAAGGGCCAGACCAGTGGGAAACGGAAGAGTGCACGGGCGGTGGGGGTGCTGGTGGGTCACCGTCAACCAGATTCAGGGTGTTTAATGGACGATAGAGGAATAGGGTCACATTTTACGTGGATACTAAGACCTAGACTAGAGGGGTGCCTGGGTGGCTCAGTCAGTTAAGTGATGGACTCTTGATTTCAGCTCAGATCATGATCTCATGGTTTGTGAGTTCGAGACCCAGGTTGGGCTCTGAGCTGACAGTGCGCAGCCTGTTTGGGATTCTCTCTGTCTGTCTCTCTGTGTCTCAAAAGTAAGTAAATACACTTTAAAAAAAAAGAGAAGAAAAGAGAGGAACGTGTGGGGATATGTAGTTGTCAAAGTGCCTGGGAAGAGTGAGTGGCATATGGTGGTTTTCTTTTTTTAACTTTACTTTGACAAAGACCGAGAAAGCGAGCACAACTGGGGGGTGGGCAGAGAGAGAGGGAGAATCCCAAGCAGGCTCCGTGCCGTCAGCGCACGGCCCCATACAGGGCTCAAACTGACGAACCACGAGATCATGGCTGAGCTGAAGTTGGGAGTCATGATGCTTAACTGACCGAGCCACCCGGGCGCCCCTGGCACTTGGTCTTTTTAGATAAGTGACGCGAGACTACTGTCAGTAACTGAAGCGAGATTCCATCGCCGAATCTAATAATTATTGGTAGCTTAACAAGCTTCCGTCTTGCTACATGTATTTGCCTTTGTTATTTCAGATGCAAGTTTATTTGGGGGAATTCCCAACCCCCCACCTACCTCCCCCTTTCTTTGGCTAAGGGTTTGGAAGTAGCTAGGAGGCTTTAACCTTCACATCTTCTAATGTATTTTTTCTTTCTGTGACTGGACAGCACCTGCTAGACTTTTGAAAAAGGTGGCTGCCTTATTATGAAGAGGTCTGCAATACATGCAGGAGAATCTGTACGTGACCATACCAGGCGATTTTTTTCCTGTCCGTTTTCTCTCCCTGATCCTCCCTCTGTCCACCCCCAGTCTACACAAAAGCAAATACCAGTACCCTTTATTCAGATATGTTTAGGACATTGTGGGTTATAGACCCTGCAACTTGATAGATGGGTGCAAAGAGCTGGATTGCTTGAGCTAATCTATCTGAAAACTGAATGTCGATGCCTCCCTCGTGATGAATGAATACGAAATGCTGTCGCCTATTACCAAGCTATAATTCAGAAACTTGATGTTCCCACTTCTCTCCTTCTAGAACCGTAGGCAGACTGTTTTCTTTCTCTTTCCAGAGTTCAACCTAGCCTGTAGGCCTTTTAGGAGAGGACAGGCTATTTCCCAGTTATTACAGAAACTAACAAAAAGTCAATTAATAGAAATGACTGTGGAGCTGTCCCACAATACAAAACAGAAAAGGGCCTCCCAAATGATCACTAAACAATGTCATGACTGTGATTTCTTACGAGTAGTAAATACCTACATCAAGTCCAAGTGCTCTCAAAAATGTGTCAAGCTTCCTTCTTGTTGTAAGAGGTTGAGAATAATGTGCTCTCTCAGGATGACATGGAAAATAATTTAGATTATTATAGAGTCCTTTCTGTATAACTAGAATTAAATGATTTCTTCCGCGTGAAATGGATTTCTACCTGCATTCCCCTCAAACTCAGTTACGAGAGGTTTAATGATGGCTCTGTGCCAACTTGTGTTTTGTTTTGTTTTGTTTGGTGTTTTTATGAGCTTAAACCGGCAGCTGTGCATGCTTGTGCAATTCCAGAGGCAGGATTTATAGATGTAATTTTTCATCTGAGGGAAAAAAGTTAAAAATATCTTTAATGAATCACATGGAAAATCACTGAAAGAAACATAACACCACAGAAGATGCGTTCTTTTTTTCCTCTTGTTAGTCTACATATTTACAATATTTATAGTGGAGTCGATACAGACCTCTCTCAGAATAAGGTTTACCTTCCTACAAACCGGTTGACTTAATTTTCAGTAGAGTAATTTGGGAAAGCAAATAGGTTTTTGGAGTCTAATACGGTGTCAAGATGCAGATTGGACTGATTTTCTTTAGAAAACGAAAATCTTTCAGTGGTCCTCCGGAGACGCATGCATCCCTATCTTAGCAGGACCCAGGCTATCAGATGACCTTTTCCAGAATGAAGCATAGTAGAAAAGCAAAATTGCTGGCCCACCAGAACCCCCTCAGCAGTACCCATCCTTCCCCTCCCCCAATTTGCCTCTTATTGGAGTGGGTAAACTAATAGATTGGATAAAATGTTGTATTTTTGTAGGAAGAGCTATTAAGTGACATTCCCCCCCTGTATTTTTCTATCCCGGAAGGGAGAAAGATAGTTCTCTTAGGCTTCTCATCCGCTTCCCCTTTCCCGGCCACTCACTCCCACCCTGGCTGTCCAATTGGAACCTTTCCCTCGTATGTCCTCAACACAGTCCATAAGCCCACTTTCTGTCCCTTCCCTGCCACCTGGGGCTTGTAGCTGGAATCTTCACTAGATTTTGCGTACACCTAATACTTTGCTACTTGAAAAAAGACTTCAAGTTTGATTTAGTACTATGTAGACATTTAGCTCAACAGGATGTGCTTGATAAAGCCGTTCATATCCTGTGTCTTACTGTATTAATTCAGGGCTCTCAGCCTCCAAAACTTGAGACACAGCAGGAGCTTTGAGAATTTCTCACCTTCATCCTTTTAAAAATAATGTTGCATTGGTCACAGAAGGGAGGTGCTTCTCCCCATTTGATACCTACCCTGGAAATCTGGCAAAGGACCAGACATTGTGCCCACTCAACATTACCTTTGCCCAGATACTAAACCCACAAAATAATTTTAGCATCAACCTTCCAGATGAAAGATAAAGTGAAAATGAGGTAGTAGGAGAAGCCGGTACCCTTTTATCACATTAACTTTTTAATGAATTTTGGTTCTATTGACTCGTTATAAAGAAAAAGCTTTGGCTTCCCCGTGTCTGGGAGCAGTCAAAATCTGATTATCTTCTGCCTTCTACATCCCCGCTCAACGAACAGAGCGCAGACAAGTTGTCTTTGCCTACCTTCATGTACCTGGATACACAGAGCTGTGCTCAGCCCACGCGGGGAAGAAGAGGTGCACAGTGACTAGACAGCTGACAGTGGTCCGCTACCCCCACCGCCATTACCACCACCACCACTACGACGACGACTACCACTACCGGCAGTGGGAACAGTGAACGTTTATTGGATGCTTTCTACATGCCGCCCATTGGATGCTTTATGTGTATCCTCTCTCCAAATCTTTGTAAAAGCCCTCTGGAGTGCAAGCTAGATCATCATTAGCTCGTGTTTCAGAGGAAACGATTTCAAAAGTCAATTCCGTACTGCCCACGGTACAGGATGGTGATTTAACAACCGTGGGCTTTTCCACAAAGGACAAAAATATGGCATAAAACAGACTAGAATCAAGGAATAAGAAAGTAGACAAGAATTAAAAGCATTGGCATTCACAGTTCTAGTAATGCCGTAGTGCTTCCTGAACTTTAAGGTCCAGTGTTCTTAATATAATTTTTATGCACATGCTTTCTTCATCACAATTATAAGATTGTAATTAATCTCAAAGATAAAGGAGTGAAGATCTATAGACACATCACAGAACCAAGAACTGGCACCAGACTGAAATATATGAAGTCAACTTACGTAGATACAGAGAAGCGTGTTTCACTAACAGATGAGCTCACAGGTTCACAGGATGTTAATCTTCTCTCATTTTCAACAATCAGTGCTGGTGCAGCCTTTAATTGAGATGCTGACATACTAAGAAAGAAGGCACAACTTCTTTTTCCTTCTTCTAAGATTCATGCAGTTATCCTGAAGACTCTGTTTATCTACAAAATATCTATCGATTGGGTGTACAAATTCTAATACAAAGCTAATGTTGCATTTTATTTCTAAAAGACTTTAGACTTAAGTTATTGCCAGATTATTTGCCTTCGAAAAGAACTCACAACTTAAAACCCATTTGCTCCGTAGAGTTTTACTTCTAACCAGTGCTCAGATTTCATACCACCGGGCTAATCCTTAGCTTTCCATCAATCTGGAATTAAGATATTTTAGGAAAGTGTACAAAAGCTCAACTTCCATGAATTGTGTTTCCATTTCAGCGTCTAGTCCAAAATGTGTTTATTCAAATAAATGTGTCTCCTTGATAATGGTTTTTAATGAGCATTATACAAGGGAAACTTACTTTGCATTGACCCAGGGATGATGATGAGAAATTTTCTGAAACTGGATTAGGATTCATGAGGACTGGGTTCTGATTCCAGTTGTGTTATTTTGGACAGGTCACTTTACTGCCGTAGGACTTAATACTCTCTTTCCTGCAAAGTGAAGGTATTGGGCTGGATGAGTTTAAGAGTTCCATCCAGATCTAAGATTCTAGGATTTTAGATTTTAGATTTTCAAGACATTTGAATGTGGTGTGCCCTGCCATTCAACAAGGGGCAGAAAGGGTCAACACTGTTAGGTACTAATATAAAGAGGACATCTGATTTCACTGGAAAAGATAAACACCGACATAGTTTATGGGGGTTTTTTTCATTATTTCATATCATGGGCACTAACTGGCATTTAGACTTTATATGTAATTTTTGTTGGTTGCGCATTGATTAGATTTCCCCTTGATTTATTGGACCCTTGAAAGCAGCAAGTTCAGCTAGTCATGGCTGTGACCTGCATCTCATGGCCATCTATTCATTCACGTATTCATCCGAGAAATATTTATTGAGTACTTTCATCAAGGCATGAGGACATAGGCTGAAAACAGGTACATTCCTTCCTATCGTGGAGCTTACAGTTCATTGGTGGAGACAGAAAATAAGTGAACAATCCATGTTTAAAATCGTGGTGAGTGCCAGGGAGAGACAGGTTGTTGTGATATAGAGTAGCAATCAGACATGGGGCGGGGATGAGAAAACAATCTTATGTAGAAATCGTGGTCAATGAAAGCCTCCCTAAGGACTGACAGGTGAGCCTCATGCCAAAGCAGAAGAAGCCACGTATGTGTAGAAGAGTGGGGAAGATAGTATATTATAGTCAGGGGGAAAAGCATGCGAAGAGCTTCTGTGAAAGGAAAGAACTTGGAATGCTTAAGTGAGGTTAGGGACCGGCGAGGAAGGGGAGAGTGTCATAAGATGAGGGTGAAGAAATAGGCAGCAGCTCACGTTGTCTAAGAGTATACTGGGGCCAGGAACTCTTCCGAGAACTTTATATGGATTATCTCCATCAGTATTCATAGCAAGCCTATGAATTTGGTATTATTAGGGGGTATTATTATTATTATTATTAGCTCCATTTTACTGACGAGGAAAAGACTACATGGAGAGTTGAACTTGCCAAAGTTTACACAGATGATGAAGAGTGTCAGTGGGAATCAAATCTACGTAGTTGACTTTGGAGCATGTGCTCTAAACCAGAACACAGTATGACTTCATAGGCAATGGTCACGTGGTACGGGGTTTTGTGGGCTGCTAAAAAGGGTTTGAAGTGGATTATAAATGAAACACAATCTAAGCTATGTTTTAAAGATGCGTTTCCAGGGGCGCCTGGGTCGGTTAAGCGGCCGACTTCGGCTCAGGTCACGATCTCGCGGTCCGCGAGTTCGAGCCCCGCGTCGGGCTCTGTGCTGATGGCTCAGAGCCCGGAGCCTGTTTCAGATTCTGTGTCTCCCTCTCTCTCTGACCCTCCCCCGTTCATGCTCTGTCTCTCTCTGTCTCAAAAATAAATAAACTTTAAAAAAAAATATTAAAGATGTGTTTCCAGTTGTTATGTGCCCACATAGCATAGAGGTGGGAATAGAGCCTAAAGAAGAGTGGACATGGGGAGAATGGTTATTGGAGGCTCCTGGAAAGGCCTAGGAGATTCAGACACTGTTGGTTGCTTATTCAACAGCCGTTCTTCCCCTTCCTCCTAGCCAACAGGGCTCCAGCTTTGATTTATTTTTGTCAAGTGCTCCCGTGTTTATTAATCTACGTCAGTAGTTCTCAAACTCTTTGGTTTCCAGACTGCTTTACACACTTAAAAATTATCAAAGGTCCCACTGACCTTTTTTTTTTCTGGTCCAGCTTTATTAAGATATAATTGACAAATAACAATTTTATATAGTTAGTGTATGCAGTGTTTTGATATGCATGTATATTATAAAATGATTATCACAATGAAGCAAATTAACATATTCATTAACTTGCATAGGTATTTTTGTGGTGGCTGCAAGATCATTTAAGATCTACTCTCTTAGCAAACTTGAAGTATCCAACGCAGTATTATTAGCTACAGTTTCCATGCTGTACATCAGGTCTCCGGGACTTCTTTGTCTTGCGTAACTGAAACTAACTACTCTTTGGCCAACATCTCTCCACTTTCCTTACCCTCCAGCCCCTGGAGACCACCATTTTACCGTCTCCCTCTGTGAATTGATTTTGTTTAGATTCCACATAGAAGCCAAATGACGCAGTATTTTGTTCCTAGCTTATTACGCTTAGCATAATGCCCTCCACGTTCATCCACGTTCCAGGCTCCACTGTGGGCATGGAGCCTGACACAGGGCTCAAACTCACAAATGGTGAGATCGTGAGCTAAGCTGAAATCAAGAGTTGGACGCTTAACCGACTGAGCCACCCAGGCACCCCACTCTCTCTTTTTTTAAGGCTGAATTGTATTCCATTGTGTGTGTGTGTTCCATATATTCCAAAATATTATATATTCCCTTGTGTGTACATGTAATATTTTAGAATATGTGGAATGGAAAATACAATATTGTCTTTATTCACGCACCTGTCATTGGACACTTAGGTTAATTCCCTATCTTGGCTATTGTGAATAATGTTGCAATGAACATAGGAACGTAGATATCTCTTGGCGATACTAATTTCATTTCCTTTGACTATATACTCAGAAGTGGAGTATATAGTATATACTATATATGATCACTGGATCTGATGGTTCTATTTTTAATTTTTCTAGGCACCTCCATACTATTTTTCATAATGGCTTTAGCGATTTACATTCCCACTAGTAGGTAGTAAGGATCCCCTTCTTTCCACATCCTTGCTAACACTTGTCTTTTTTTCTTTTCTTTCTTTCTTTTTTTTTTTTTTTTTTTGACAATAGCCATCCTGACAGTTACGAGGTGATATCCCATTGTGGTTTTCATTTACATTTCCCTAGAGATTAGTGATGTTGAGCACCTTTCCATGTACTTGTTAGCCATTTGTATGCCCATGAGTAGGGTATGAGCAAAAGCGCATGGGTGTCAGTAATGTGGAGGTTTCAGTAGGTGAAAGTGTTGTCAGGACGGGCTACTAGAATGAGTGTGCTGACAGTGTTGGAGGCCACAAAGGGGGAACGATAGACCCTGCAGATGACAAGACCCAGAATGTGATCCTCGGACTGGGTGTCTGTGGTCGGTTGGGAGTAAAGGTAGTTGGAACTGAGGAGGTAAAAGACCCGAGTCCAAGGTCTTGCGTGGGTCGTCGTCTCGGATGTTGAATGTCACTGAAGTGCTAACAAGTGTTGGAGGGAGGAGGAAGACCGCGATCCAGGAGCTCCACAGTTTCCATGAACGAGTAGGAGTGGGTGGATGCCCACGGTGAGGAGCACAAGGTATTTCACTGGATAACGTGAGTCTCTGTACTCAATGAGCATGCTGAAATCATACTGTTTGTCAATGTAGGACCCTAGCTTTTTGAGGTTTCCTTTTTATAACTATAAAGGCAGTACATTTTCTTTTTTCTTTTTTTTTTTATTTTTTTAAATTTTATTTAAATCCAAGTTAGTTAACATATAGTGTAACAATGGTTTCGGAAGTAGAATTTAGTGATTCATCCCTTACATATGACACCCAGTGCTCATCCCAACAAGTGTCTTTCTTAATACCCATCGCCCATTTAGCCCATTCCCTCACCCACCTCCCCTCCAGCAGGTCTCAGCTTGTTCTCTGTATTTAAAAGTCTCTCACGGTTTGCCCCCCTCTCTGTTTTTATCTTATTTCTTCCTTCCCTTCCCCTTTGTTCATCAGTTTTGAAGGGTCACATGCACCCCAATATTTATAGCAGCACTATCAACAACAGCCAAATTATGGCAAGAACCCAAATATCCATTGACGAATGGATAAAGAAGAAATGGCATATATATATATATATACACACACACATATATATATATGCACACACACACATATATATATATATGAATATTACTCTGTGATCAAAAAGAATGAAAGCAGTACATTTTCATTATAGAAAACTTGGGAAATACAAATATACATAAGAAATAAAATAAAAATACCTATAATCCCATTGCTGTTGTCATTTCTGTCTTTATCTTTTTTTTAATGTTTTTTATTTATTTTTGAGGGAGCGCAAGTGGGGGACGGGCGGAGAGAGAGGGACAGAGGATCTGAAGTGCACTCTGTGGTGATAGCAGTGAGCCTGATGTGGGGCTTGAACCCACAAACCGTGAGATCATGACCTGAGCCAAAGCTGGGCGCTCAACCGACTGAGCCACCCAGGTGCCCCTGTCTTTATTTCTATGTATATCCATAGAAAACATGAAAACAGTACTTACATATTTACATCCTCATTGTGCTCTTAGCATTATATCCTAAGCATCTTTGTATATCTTTGTAAAAATCATTTTAAATGTTAGATCGATATAGCATTCTATGATACAGTGTAATTTATCAAACCATTTCACTATCCATCTATATTTTACTATTGTAAACAATATTGAAATAAAGATACTTCTATATCAATTTTTGTCCATATCTCCAAATTTTCCTTAGAACAGATTCCTAGAACATAAATTTCTGGGTCAAAAATCTGACCAATTTTAAATCTCAGGACATGTATGTAGAGGACACCTAAATTTTAGGATCTCTGGCCTAGAGATATTGATATGCATTCTTGGACTCTTCTACTGAGCATGTAATTGAAAATTTTAGGTAATGAGAAAGCTAACTGACCAACATTTAAGTGACTTTAAGTTAGCATGACACCTACTCTTTATACTGTTAGCAGCAAGTGAATTTTCTCCCACTGTAAAAGATGAAAAGCTACAGAGGCAACTGTGATAATTTCAGAAATCAGAATGGAGAGCTGTCTAAGATGTGGGCCCAGGAGGATCCTTAAGAGCTGAGTTACTCAACCTTTCTTTCATTATTGGCCCCCTAAGGAAAAAAAAATAAATTAAATTTAAATGCAATATAAATCAATCAATTTAGTTCATTAATTAATCCAATGAATGAATTAATTTTAATTTAATTTAATTTTTCCCTAATGAGAGAAATTAAATACTAATGAATAAAATTTTGTCAGGTAGAGCTTTAGAGGTCCCCAAACCATTGTAATATCTAAGATTTCTCCACCGTATCCAAATCAGTTTTCACCCCTTTGGGGACAAGATGGCCTCTATTGAGAATGCATAGTACGGATGAAAAGAGGAGAGCCCAACCACCAATGAAAAGAGAGATGCCTTCCCTGTACACAGGGTGATCCCATCTTTATTACATACATATAGATAGATAACAGATAGGAATGTGATAGTACAAAATATCAAGAATGAGTAATTCTAGGTGGTGGGATTATTAGGTGGTTTTAATCATCTCTTGTATTCTAAGATTTCTCCAGTGAACATGCATTACCTTTTTTAAGGAATCAATATTTAAAATTTGTCTCCAGCGTTGTTGGATCCTTTTTAAGTAAGCAGAAAGAAGAAAGAAAGGAGAGGTGCCTTAGTTTGAGCCACTCAACGTGGTTTTCTCTGACTTCAGTATGGTCATAAGAGTTCGGAGATGACCTCCAACTGTCTCACTCCTCCTGTGGTAAACACACCTCCTCCCACCTACCAGACAGGTGCTGCTGGAAGGGGGATTTGCAGACGTAATTTAAGTCGTAAGGCACAACTTAGAATCAAAAGATTGTCCAGGTGAGTCTGATCTAATCACAAGACTCCTGAAGAGGTTCTGGGCATTTCCTGGTGAGGGAGACTTGAAGTGTGAGAGGGCCCACGGAGGGTGCCATGGGAGGAGGACCTGAGCGTGTCCCAGTTGCCGAGGGCAGGTCCCACCTTACAGCCAGCAGAACGCCAGGACCTCCGTCTTACAGCCGCGCTAGAAAGGAATTCTGTCAACAGTTTAGGGAGTTTGGAAACAGACCTCTCCCCGGTCGAGCCTCCGGAGGAGGACGCGCATGGCCAACGCCCGAGTTCGGACTTCTGAAACCCCGTGCAAAGAATCCAGCTATCGAATTCTGGGCTCAAGACCCACGGAGACTGCGAGGTGATAAATCCATGTTCTTTCACACCTCTAAGTTTGTGGTCATTTGTCACACAGAAATTTAAAACGAGTGCGTTCCACAGTCCTGACTCCTCATTGTACCGCACATTCTTCTCTTCCCTTCCGTGGGAATGAAAATGAGATATTGGGGCGGGAGAGAGAGGTGATGACAGAGTCTCCTTTTCGTTTAATTTGCTTTCAGTTCTTTCCACTCCCTTCGATCCTTGCAACGTTGTCCTATTTAGAAGCCAACCGTGACAGTGTCCCCGGCTTTAGCTACGGCACCCTCACGTGGATTCCAAGATGTGAGCTTCGTGGCTGGCTTCTCCCAACACCAGTTCACACACACATCCTGAGATGCTTCTAGGTTGAAGGTTTACCCTGCACCAGGGTCCCTCATCTTACGTGCGGCTGCAGTGCTTGCGAGTCAGAATTTGGAGGTGTTGGCAGGCCTTTCCTACAGTTTTCTTCCACTTACTCCCTGGCAGGTGGTTGCTTTGGACATAAAGCAGCCTAGTTGCACCTAGACAAAATTTTGCAGCAATGATGCCTACTTCTCGTCTTTCGGTTTTGTTTTGCTCATTGGAGTGGGACTGTTGGAGGGAGGCAATTTAAATTCGCTGATATCAGACCTTCTATTAATCTGGATGGCTTCTCGTTCGGGTTCAAGGAGATGGCCTTCTTCATCATTGCACATTATGTGGCCACATTGTATGACATTATTTTGGGGGAGCAAGAACGGTACAGTCTGGTTTCTCAAGAGGCTCAAATTAGATCAGTCGAATGAAGATGTTTTACTAATGGTAATCTACTGAAGGCAGATTTTTACAAATATTTGTTTATTTTTAGAGAGGGTGGGGGCACACACACATGGACACTCACATGAGCTGGGAGGGACAGAGAGAGGGAGAGAGGGAATCCCAAGCAGACGTGGGGCTCAGTCTCACAGACTGTGAGATCATGATCTGAGCTGAAGTCAAGAGTCCAGCGTTTAACCCACTGAGCCACCCAGGTGCCCCAAGGCAGATTTTATCTTAAACGTTTTGGGGGAGGATCTTGATCCTGTGTGCTGGCTTTAGGAGCAAACATCTGACCTCAAAGGATTGAATCAGGCTCTATAGATGCCTTGCAACTGTTGGGGTGGGGGGGGGGAGTGGCATTTTGGCCCAAAAGAAAAACAAATTTTCATATTGACAGGGAAAACAAATGTGTAGATGTTTGTCAATCAGCACAAGGTTAGTTTGGATACATGTAGCTATGTGCGTTTTACTTTGGACCTTATTGTCGTCTTTTGTGAAAAATGAACTCTTTGGCAGTTGACTAAATACAGGGCTTTTAGGGAGACAGATAGCTTTTTACTTAGGACTCATTGCCTAAGAATACAGGGATAGTTTGAACACCTCCTCCTTTCAAGAAAAGTCTCACTAGTTAATATTTTTCCGTGTGTTCAGGGATGATTTAAGAATGAGTAAGTCCAAATTGGGGCTTTGCTGACCCAGCATTCACTGACAAGCTAGAAGCCAGTAACTCCTAAGCTTCTTTGCCTGAATTTGCAGGCAAATTTAAGAAATAAAATATTTTCTCATACACGGTTCCCTGGCCATACATATGGTCCTATTTTGAGGACAAACATTTCTTTATTTTTAAATACTTGTCCGTGTAGGTGGATACTGATTGTGAACAGAGAAGTCCTTGTGTGGGATTAATTAGCTGAGGGTTTAGTGATATTGGATACATATATCCTTATTTAGAGTGTCTTTCCATTTGAACAAGGATGCTCTGGGGGCAAATGTGGCCTTACTTGGTGTTGTTTGTGGGAGACTATGGCCACATAAGTGGTTTTCCAAGGATTGAGCTAACATGAGGGCAATCTGGGGTTCATTTGTGGTGGTTTTACCAAGTTATACAAAGAGTCTGAGGGCATGTAAGTCCTCACTGAGGAAACCAAGTCCTAGTATGTGTATAGGCACAGTTTGGTGATAAATTGCCCCCCTGCCTCTTGTTCGTAACTCTTCATAGTGACGTTGTGGGGAGACAAACACCACCTGGGGGGCTATTTATCCAAGTCACTGGGGACTTTCAGTAGTGAGTAATACCTTATTTTGCAATGTTCTGTCCAAGAATTGTAGAAACTGTTAGTACAGAAACAACTATTATAAAGTCATACAAGCACGGATATTTAAGGAATCAACTACTTATCCCGTGTTCCCTTTCCAAGTGTGAAGGGACAATTAAATTGGGTACCATTTTAATTAAGGTTCTTTGTCCTAATAAGGGTACTTCAGGACTATGAAGACTGTACCTCTTTATGTGGGTTTCTAAGATTATCACAGTACCATGGGGCGGGGGGAACACTATATCTGGAGAGATCTTTGTTCACATGTTAAGGGAATTTTGGAGAAGAGCAAATGACCCCTTAATGCTTTTGCCTTCGGGTGAAACAACATCATTTGAACAAATGATTATCTATTTGAAATTGTATAAATGTGTAATAGTGGCATGTGGCCAACATCTTATTAATTTGTCTTTTGTCCATGTGTTCAGGAACAAATGAGGGATGAAGAATTTTTGATCTGTGGGTCTTTGCCTTCTTACAGGAGAGTACTTTGGATATAAACAACTTCCAGGAGCATCTTCATAAATGTTTGTAGCTACAGTTTATTAGTATATTCTTGTCTTGGGTTATTTGTCTCACCAAGTTGAGGCACCTTTGAAAAAACAATTCTGTACGTGAGATTTATGTTCCAAGCATGTGGCAACGCAGAGTGTGAAAAATACTTCCTTCTTTGGTGTGTGTTAGTGGTTAATAGCTAAGACCGCCCTGGGTTCAAGTCTCCCCTCTGCCACGTAAGAGTTGTGTGCCATTGGCCAAAATTGCTCAGCGTTTCCGAACTTCGGTTTCTCATCCATTGGATGGGGAGACTAAGTCCCACACCTCGAGTTGTTGAGAGGATTGAATGATACATGCTTCTCAATCACTTGAAACAGTACCGGGCATACACTGAATGTTCAGTGAGGATTGCCACCCTCAAAACAATGGTACATCCTTCCTGTGTGCAGCTCTTGTTCCCCGTTCAGACGTCTTAGGGCTTTTACGCAAAAGACGACTTTTTAGTCCTATCTCATTACCAAAGGCTTTCAAAATGGCTTTTGGCAAGACTCTAAGCATCTCCTCCTTTCGTGCTCTTCATCTGTCAAGCTTATATGGCAATAATAAGCAGCGTATTTCATAGTTTTGTGAGGATCAGATTCAATTCTGGGTGTCCTTTGAAGGTTTAATACAATAACATTAGGGTAGGTGGTCTACCTTCATTACCTCAGTTAATCCACTCAGCAGTCCAGCATGTAAAATATTAATACTTTAATTTTGCTAATGATGAAGATGTGTTTCAGAAGGCTCAAGGAACTTTCCCAAGATTATATACCTGGTAAATGACATACCAAGACTTCATCACAGATATTTTGACTCTAGGACCATGCTGTTAACCACCGTAATAAACTGCGTCTCCATTGGAAACTTAAAAGTAGTGGTGAGTTCTAGGATTCTATTATTATCATCATCACTATTATTTAATGCAGCACAGCGGCAATTAGAGGATTTAATTGTTTTATAAGGAAGCTTTCCTTCCCATGATCTGTATAACAGCAGAGGAGAAGATAGACGAAGTAAAAAAGAACTAAGAACCGGTGGAATAGTCCCAACACACATTTGTAAGAGCCTTTACTACTGTCAAAGCTACAGGTCTGAAGATAGAACGGTATGTGTGAACTACGATGTGGTGGATGGTGAGAGCTGGGCAAAGAAAAGGGAATAGAAGAGTGACCCTGGCTATCTGAGTGATCGACAAGGTGGTGGTATTATGGATTTGATCGGATTGAGTTAAATCAAGGAAGATTTTAGAGAAAAGATGACCAGTTCAATTCCCAAAAGGAGTAGGTTTCAGTAAACTGACTTCCAAAAGTTAAGCCAATTAGGGCAGTTGGCTAATGCTTAAGTGTTTTCAGACAAGGAGAGGAGATGCGATTACTGTTACCGGTAAGCGTTTCATTTTCCTACCTAATCATCTATTTGTGGCAAGACATCCATGATCGTAAGGTCAAATTCCTCTCCCCAGCTTTCAAAGCTTCCATAATAAGGTCATATCCTATTAGAGAAGAATGAGTTTGAGTCTCAGTTTTCCACTTCTAACCAGGAGGCCTTAGCCAAGCAATTTCTCGTTTCTGAAATGCCTTTTCCTCATCTACCAAGTAGGCACAAGAATTCCAGTAATAAGATAACATATTCATATATGTGATCTCATTTTTCCATATATGATAAAGATCCTTAGTACTTATGGGGAGATTTATTACAGATCTCATGTTTTCCATCACACCCCAAGAACTATCCCCACTTAGGTTGGTATCAATCGTACATCTCTACCTTTCCTCTTAGTTATGTTCATTCTTCCTGGATTGTTTGTTTTCTTCCTCTTCACTAGTATAAATTCTGTTCATTCAGTATGCCCAGCTAAGTGTTGTCTTTTTCTGACAACTCCTTGGTAAATAGACATAGATACACACACACACACACACACACACCCTTCTTTTGTTACTTAACTGTGTTAACTGTGTCGATGGTGTTTTGTTCTTTTCTAGCACCTCGATGATAGGGTTATCTTCTCTATCCTACGTAGACCTTACTAAATACCAGTGGAATTGAATTACATCTCACCTAAATTTCTTAGGTCTCCAAACATTACTTTTTTTTCACGTGCAATGAAAGGAGAATGTGATTCTGCAATGGGAATCCTTTCGTCTACCTGAGAGCTGATATTTAATACTCGTTGCCTTCTCACAGAGCCGTTTGCCTAGGCTAAATACGTCCCCCTTTGCTTTTTCTCATCAACCTTATTTACATAGTGGGTGATTAATGAAGCTATAATAATCTTTAGCAAGAAATTTTCTACATACCATGTATGTTGATGCATTGCTACCTTGAGTGGCCATTGGAAGTGTTTTGGCTGTTAACATTAAGGATAATTGCTGTCTCGCTAGGCATTACTTAGTAGACCCCCAAAGAGAGTATGCTTGGAATCTATCAGATAAAATTAGATTTTCTTTCAATAAGGGAAATGAATCTGTAGTCTTTCTATAGTGTCTAATTAATTAAATGTAAGAGTGTGATGAATTGATTCACTTTACTGGTAATTGCTACACATTCATGAGAAAGAAGATGACTAAACACAGTATCCTCTTCCTGTAGGTATACCAATATGTTAAGATTTTAAAACCATCACCCAGAGCCAGGAAATACCACAATGAGATACAAATCAAAGCAATTAAGGTTGCTTGCAGCAAAGGGTAATGAGGCTAATTTTTAGGCTCCCTCCCACTTTGTTAGAGAAGAATGGGATGCTTGTAGCGCACCCAAGAAGTCCTTAAAATTACTCTTTGAGATGTTCATATTTCAGCTTTTTCCCTGTACTTTCCAAGTGCTTCAGTATCACTCTTACTGTTCTTGGAATTTAACTATATTCACGTGAACTATGACATTTTCAAGGATCCATCTTCCGTCCTCCACTAAACACTTTCAAGTAGAAGTCATATTTTGGTAATTTTGGGTGATTTATGGGATTTGATGTCTTGCTTCCTTCTTAATAGGCACGTTATTAAAACATCATTCTCCAGATAATTGGCTTTTAGGCCAGGAACGAATCTTAACCTATACAAGGTATTATAATCATCACTCAAGGTAAAGGTGGTTATACATGGCATCATAAAAGCACACATGGGCATTTCACTGAATTTAACCAGGGGTTTAAAAAAATCACCTGTCGTTTGAGGGAATTCTTTATTTCGAGTGTGGAAGAATGGGCTAGTTTTACTCCTTTGTCTCACTGAAGTCCAGGAAACACAGAAAACAGATTGCCTGTCCCCTCCTTCACCAAATATAGGGTAGGTACATTTTTAAAATTCCTTTTTTCTACTTGACATTTCAGTTCAGAGGTCTAACCTGACCAATTAGTGTGTCTAGAGAAGCAGCTTTAATAGCTATACACTGAGGCTTCCAGATTGATTTATTCCTCAATGAAGTTGAGAGTTAATGAGGTAAATGTTAGGGAAAATGCCTCTGTCAATTTTACTTTTTGGTCTGATTTTTAGCTTGTGCTGCTGGTTTGGAGATTTTGTGTGGGCTGCTGTGTAGAGAATTTGTTGTTTTCTCTCAGAAAGCTATTTCAAAACATCGATGTGAGAATGAAATATTTAAATGATAGAGTATAAAACGTGAAAAATATATTGTGTGATACAAAGATATCAATGTTTATTATTGTCATCTTAGGAATGAAAGAGCTTCAGATGACAATTGATTTTTCTTCAGATAAGTTTATTCTTCAAATATGCTTTCTCATATATTTGAAGATAATAGGTTATGTAACTGGATATGACAATATGATATACTAAGAAAACTTCCTAAACGCCCAGATCTGTGGTTTCTGATCTGAGATGGACGACTTTTATCCCCTGTCTCCCTCCCTCAAACCTATTGAAATGACATTTTCTTTTATTTTTTAAATATTTATTCATATTTGAGAGACAGGGTGTGAGGAGGGGAGGGGCAGAGAGAGAGGGAGACACAGGACCCGAAGCAGGCTCCAGGCTCCGAGCGGTCGGCGCAGAGCCTGACGCGGGGCTCGAACTCACGGACCGCGAGATCATGACCTGAGCTGACGTCAGACGCTTAACCCACTGGGCCACCCAGGCACCCCTGAGATGACATTTTAAAAGCAAAAGAATGGAAGAGAAAAAAAGCAATGGAAAGATGATAGATACTTGGATGGCTGTGAGGAATTAGTGGACAAAGACTGCCTTGAATTGGGGAGAATGGAAAGGCCAGGGAATCAGATCAACAGATGATCCTGAGCAGAGTGAGCCAAAGTGCAGAGCACTCACAAAAGAAGGTTCCAGTAGAGGAGAGGACTCACCTTCCCAGTGCAGTTCTCCATAATCAGCAGGTATAGAGAGTATAAATGCCAAAAGGAATATAAATCAAGGATTTTGATTAAAGAACTCCTTGTAGAAAGACTTGTAATTTGGTCTAGTCAGTCATAATAGGGACTATTGTTCATAATGGTGGAGGAATTATCAACTATCTAATTTAGTCAGGTAGTATTTAAAAAATTAGGAACAGAACACCAAGAATCCCCCCAAATTGTAGGAGAACTAACAGAAGAGAGGGACCAAGGTGAGCAAACATCTGATTCCAGAAGAAGCACGTATTTTCTAGGGAAGAGAAATTTAAAAAATTAAAGCTAACCTGTTCTTTCAGAGAGCTCTGGTAAGACATGCATCTGTAAAATAAGAACAGTCTTCTAGGTTAAAAGAACAATCAGAGACAAGGAAGAGTTTGGGAAAGCTAAAAGTAAGATTATCAAAATAAGAAATTCAATATAAGGGAAAAAAGTTTTGACAAATGCTTTCAGAACACAGAGAAGAAAAAGATGAAGTAAAATGTATGATAGGAAACTTAGAAGACATCAAGGACCAATCTCCAAAAACAACCAACCATCTACTTAGGAGTTCCAGAAAGAACAAAGAAGGTGGGGGGAAGTAGCAAAGAAATAAAAGGAAATTTCCTAGTGTTGGAGAAAGATGAAGCTCTACAGATAGAAAGGTCCCATGCAGTGCCGAGCATGATGGATGAAATGGAATACATACCTACACAAATTCTCACAAGATGTTGTTATTAAGAGAAGATCTAAAGGTATCTTGAAAAGAGACAAGACACAGTAGATTATCTATAAAGGAATGATAAAAAGATAGGCGTAGACTATAGATATAGATATAGATAGATACAGATATAGATAGGCGTAGGTGCTGACATAAGACACTGGACAGTCCCTTCAAGTTCTGAGGGCTGATGATTTTGGATTTAGAAGTCACTATACAGCCAACTTAACAAGAGTGAGAACAACATTTAAAAAAAACTACAGAGTTTAGTCCTGAATTCTTTGCCTTAAAAAAGATTAAAAAGTCCTTGTGGTTATGCACCAATAAAATGAAAAGAGAATAAACAGGATCAAAGATGTATGAAACTAAGGAGTACAATAGAAATAATTCCCAGGATGATAACCCTGTAGTCGTCCTCGTATAGTGGTTGGAAATTGTGTTTGGCTGTTGGTGACAGTCCTGAGTGTAGTGATTCAAACACAGAAATGTGTGTTTTCTCATATTATGGTAATGCTGTGGTAATTGGTTGCTGGCATTGTATCGACAGTGCAGATTCACAGTTCCCAAATGACTGTTGTACTTCTAGCCATCACACTGAGATTCTGGGCTAACCCAAGGAAGTAGGGGACAGGAGGAAAAAAAAAGTACCTCACAATTAAGTCGGTTCTTGGAAGCCCCACCCAGCAACTTTTACTGAAATGCCATTGGTCAAACCGAGTCGCGAGGGAGATTGTTTTCAGTTACAACCAGGGGGAGGATGAATTTTGGGATATGCAGCTGGCAATCTCTGAAATGACCTGAAAGCATTTTATTACATTCAACAAATGGTATGACTATGATACTCAATGATATTGCATGGTAAAGAAGGTATATATTCATTTTATAAATAAGAGATAGAAAGACCTCTAGCAATTTCAGGAAGAATAAAATTATATACAAGAGAGTCATGGCCAACAAACAAAACATAGTGAAATAACTTGAAACTGTGTTATAATTTTGGGTGTTTTAGTGATGGAGAATGCCATCTGTCTTTCTGTGGGTCTGAGGCTGATTGTACAGCTAATAATATTTACATGATCTTATTATATATTGATTTTCAGGGTTTCTTTAGGACTTAATTTTTTAGAGCAGTTTCAGTTCGCAGCAAAATTGAAGGCAAGGTACTCCCTGCCCCCACACATGTATAGCCTCCTCATTATCCACGTCTTCTACCAAAGTGGTACATATGTCACCATTGGCACATGACAGTCACCTAAATTCCATTATTTACAGTTAATTCTTTTTTTTATGTTTATTTATTTATTTTGAGTGAAAGGGAAAGAGAGAGAGTAGGGGAGGGCAGACAGAGGAAGAGAGGGAGAAGAGCCTGATGCCGGAACCTGATGCCGGGCTCAAATCCATGAATCTGGGTACCTTTTTTCCTTTTTGTATTATCTAGGACTCATTAGGATGTTGAAAAGGAGTGTTGTCTTTATCAAGTTGAAGAAGTTCCCCCTCTATTCCTAGTTACCGAGGGGATTTAAAATTTTTTTTTATCATGGATGGGTGTTAGAATGTGTCAGATGCTTTGTTATCATTTATTGACATAATCATGTGATTTTTTTTAGCCTGTTGATATGATGGGTTACATTGTTTGATATTTGAATATTGAACCAGCCTTGACCATTTTGGATAGATCCCAATTGTGTTGTATAATCTTGTCATACTCTGTTGGATTCAGTATCGTTTTGAGGATATTTGCATCTATGTTCATGAGAGCTATTGGTCTGTAGTTTTCTTGGTTTTCAGTTTTTAGAATAAATCTATAAACAAAGCACAGAAGACTTAATTATAATTGAAAAAGACTGTAAATATAATAGGACCACAATAGGAGGGTAGGAAACAAAAGTGTACAGGTGTTAACACATCTTATGCAGTGGGGAGTCAAGAGATACTATCTAGAGTTGAAGGATCGAGAAACGTTTATTAAATATGTATTTGTTGTAGTGTCAGGAAGGAGAACAGCTCAAAATATATAATTTACAAAAATTAGAAGAGGAAGAAGGTAAGGTAGTAGTGGGAGTGAGTTAAATCTCCCCCCTTTCACATCAGATACAAAAAAGGTACTTTTTATTGTTCAGAATACAAACTATGCAGAGCAGAGAAATGCCAACATAATGTTTTCCCATCTTTCATGTAGTAGTTTAGGTAGTTGGTCCTGGCTGGTATGTTGGTTTGACAGGATCTGGGATCTGGTTTCTTCTCACTACGTTGTTATGCTATCCTCAACACACGGCCTTCATCTTGCTGTCCATGTGGGTGCTTTAGCTCAGTCTCAGAACTTCGTTCCAGGTCTTGAATTAAGGAAGACCAGAGGGGGAAAAGTAACGTCTTCATTTTAAGGGTATGGCGTGGAAATATTTACATCCTTTCTCCTCACATACTGTTAGTCACAGAGCTAGTCACATGACCACCACACCCATCTGTAAGAAAAACTGGAATATCTAGCCTTTAGCGGGACAGATATGTACCTAGCTAAAAAATGCTTTTACTGTAGAAGAGGAGAATGGATTTGGGGCGTAGTTAGTAGGCATTGCTCTTCTGTTGAATTTCTATAAATAAATATAGGTATAAGCAAATTATTTATTTTTTTTTAAGTTTATTTGAGAGAGTGTGCCTGTGCTCCTGAACAGAGGAGAGGCAGAAAGACAGTGCGAGAATCCCAAGCAGGCCCCACGCTATTAGCGCAGAGCCTGATCTCTCACGAGCCGTGAGATCATGATCTGAGGCCAAATCCAGAGTCAGACGCTTAACTGACTGAACCACCCTGGTGCCCCTAGAAGAAGGTTTTTAGAGTTATGGAGTCAACCACAGACGATCTAAAACTATAAATGGTACAAATGTATTTGCCTCTGAGGAAAGGGAGGAGTTGGAAGAACCATACCTTTAATTTTGTACCTTTCTGGACTTGTTGGATTATTTCCACGTGTTCTATTAATAATGTAATAATAGTGATATGTAAATGTAGTTTATATGGCAAAGACCTGTCCTTTTTTTTAGATGGCATGGGGGAAAAAATGACCCCAAAGCACGGTAAATATCAATCAGGTTTAGGGAAAACCAAAAGCTTTAGTTAAATTACCTTTTGATTTCTATGGCTTCTTACTCCTGTTTTCTCTTTTTTGTTCACAGAAGTGTGTTAGCCCTTGCCAGACTGAGAAATGAAAGCCAACATAAAAAGATAGCCATCATCACTGTTGGTAGGAATGCACACTGGTGCAGCCACTCTGGAAAACAGTGTGGAGGTTCCTCAAAAAATTAGAAATAGAATTACCTGCAACCCAGAAATAGCACTACTAGGAATTTATCCAAAGGATACAGGAGTGCTGATTCATAGGGGCACATGTACCTTAATGTTTCTAGCAGCACTATCAACAATAACTAAATCATGGAAAGAGCCAGATGGCCATCAACTGATGAATGGATCAAGAAGATGTAGTTTATATACACAGTAGAATACTACTCGGCAATGAGAAAGAATGAAATCCTGCCATTTGCAACAACGTGGGAGGGTATTATGCTAAGTGAAATAAGTCAGAGAAAGACAGATATCATATGTTTTCACTCATATGTGGAATTTGAGAAATTTAACAAGACCATGGGGGAAGGGAAGGGAAAAACATAGTTTCAAACAGAGAGGGAGGCAAACCATAAGAGACTCTTAATTTCTTTTTAACATTTATTTATTTTTGAGAGACAGAGCATGAGCGGGGGAGGGGCAGAGAGAGAAGGAGACAGAATCTGAAGCAGACTCTAGGCTACAAGCTGTCAGCACAGAGCCTGATGCAGGGCTCGAACCCACAAACCGTGAGATCATGACCTGGGCTGAAGTCAGATGCTTAACTGACTGAGCCACCCAGGCACCCGAAGAAACTCTTAAGTACAGAGAACAAACTGAGGGTTGATGGGGGGTGGGGAGTGGGAAGGAGGGGAAAATGGGTGATGGGCACTGAGGAGGGCACTTGTTGGGATGAGCTCTGGGTGTTGTATGCAAACGATGAATCATGGGAATCTGCCCCTGAAACCAAGAGCACACCGTACATACTGTATGTTGTTAGCTAACTTGAAAATAAATTACAGTTAGAGAAAAAAAAAACGATAAAAAAAGATAGCCATCATCCCTGTGGGCAAATGAAATTACTCAAGAGAGAATCCGAGAAAAGGGAGAGCAAACATGTTCCACACCATTTTGTCCAGCCTTGGACCTGGGCACTGCTTCTGTTGGCGGGGCTTTGACCTGTATGATGCCACCGTGTGCTGAGCATCGAAAGATTTTGCTGCCTCCCTTAGTAGAGTGCTCCTCAGTCTAATCGATTTCGCCCGTTGGAAATTGGGTGCTTTTTCTCTTCTAGGTACTTTTTCCCTTTCTCGATTTAATCCCGTTATTTTTAATTATACCCTTTAACTCATCTCTACAATTTCCATCTTTTATTAAGGTTTTTAAACACCTGTAGACAGCAAGTCCTTAGTCATTATTTAGGCAAATGGACCTATTATCTATCTCTTCTTTGATCTTTTCTCTTAAATAAATTCCTATAGCCACTCAGTGTCCATGGTTTTAGACCATGGATTCTTTTTTTCTGTATTTTTCATCCTATGGACCTGTATCTATTTTCACCTGAGAGCAGCATATCAAGTTTGTTTCTCCTGTTACGGGGCCTGAATGATCTTTTCCGTATAGTGTGTGTGCGTCTCATTGCTTAAGTGCAATGATCACCTGTGCCATTTAAGGAATTAAAGCTGATGGACAATGACTTGAGGTAGATAAGGGAATATTTGACGAGCTGACCTCGAAGCTTCCTTTAAAACGTCTTATGTTTTTCAGTTTTATGCAATGATTGCAAATTGTTTTTCACCTGTAAATTGTGCAGTTAAGCAGTGGTCTATAAAAAGAATTACAAAAGTCAAACGCAAAACATTTCCCATATCCTCTTCCAGTCCTTAGTAATGTGGATATATTTTGGACCATGTATTTAGTACTTGTATATTTTTCGTCCATAACTGGATGCTATTTTATTGCAGTCTACTTCCCACCTTCATATCCTTTAAAATAGGCAGTCATCCGTTGTATTTTATCATGGCTTGTCTAACCATTCAAATATGCAAATCATAAAAACCATTATCCCTGAGTTATAAAATGGCATCAATATATAACAGGTGACTTACTCATTAAATAGAGAAATAAACTTGATTTTAGTACTGAGCTTACCATAATTCAGAGGACACCTGTAGAATACAGAAATGATATTTTATAGTCTTAAGTCCTTTTTCTTATTTTGGAAAACCACATCAGAATTGCATGGTTGACTACCTTGCAATGACATGTTTCAGTATTTTACCCATTGTTACTTCCTTTTTTTAAATGTACCATTTGGCTTTTCCGTAAGGTACATTCAAGGTCTTTGGTCCCTTTGTATAAAAACTAAATCCAAGAGGAATCTTTCTCAAACCACAAGAGAGCATTTACAACACATGGACATTCTTCTCTTGAAGACACCCCCTGCAGTTTCCAGTGGCTAATCTTTCTGAAGGTATAAAATGTGTTTCTAGTTCTGACAGTGACAGTTCCTAAATAAAAGTGTTAGTAACTGGTCTCATGTGCTGATATTTATAAAATTAGTGGGCAAATATAGGTCCTCGTTTCAATATTGAAGTTGCCTTTGGCATATGTCATTTTGTAAAACATGCCCTTTCCATGATGGGCACCAGTACATTGCTGAAAGTACAGAGAAGAGAAATAAATTTTAACCAGAAGGAAGATATCTGGAAAAGTTACATCTTAACGACCAGAATGTTCAGACTCCCATTACCCAAGACCTGTGCCACACTTATAACAAGATGGGGAGACATGCTTTGGCCAGGCGTGAGCTAATTATGCATCTCTATGTAGAAACTCAAGTCTGGTGTATAATGGCAGGGACTGAGTTTGGGAGGAATTGCTGCTTTGTAGGAATAAGGGAAAAGGTAATGTGTCAGAAATAAAAATGAAATTACATTTTTGTATCATGTTTGAGCAGATAACTGAGGAGGGTCTGTGGTCGAATGTATTTTTTAAAATAATGATAATCATTGATATTACAAAATACAGACTGTCTATACAGGGCAGAAACTGTGCTAGATGCTTGTGAGAGAATCTTTCTGATCTTCCCAGTGACCCAGTGAGGTAGGTATTGTCACCATGCTCTGGTACAAATGAGCAAGCAAGCTACCTTTGCATTTGAGAAGAGCACAGATCGAGAGGAAGGAAAATATCCTTTCTAAGTTTCCAGTGAATCCAGGACTGGTTTGCAGATACCTAGAAGCTCCTGGCTGTTGAGGAACCAGTCAGTACCTACCGCAGTGATCTTTGTTTTTAAATACAGACGTATTGGAGCAAATGCGGTCAAGTGGGAGTGAACCCAGGAATCAAGGTTGCTGGATGATGGGTCTGTTGTACTAAGTGCTTGGTGAACTTTCTGAAGTCCTTCCCGTTGCAAAATTGCGTGACTGTAAACAGTATGAAATCGATCCCAGTAAAGATAAGAGGAGAACGATGATAACGTTGGGAAGGCACTCTCTCATGTGTTCTTTCATTTGATCCTCTCCGCAACCCTCAGCAGTAGGTACTAGCATCAAACCCCGATCTCCATTTTACAGACGAGATGACTGGAGTTCCTAGATTGTCAAATATAAATTTAGATTTGATACTTTAAAAAGCAGTGGCAGGAACAACATCATAATTTAAGAGAAGAGTAGGTGTGACTCAGGACCTAAGTGGTGAAGAGAATTACCAAGACTTTAAAAAAAAAAAAAAAAATCAGATCAGCAGCTTTGAGAGTCTCAGCAAGGCCTAGATAATTATAACCTTTTTGAGGGATGCCAGAGCTAACAGTTGTGCTTAATATTTTCCCCCGAGGCTTAGGCCAGGAAGATAGAAGAAGCATTAAGTTGATAAACCAGAGAGAGTCCCTTTCGAGGGGAGCTGACTAGGGAAAAACTGAAGGTTTCAAAGGGCAGACAACGAAGACCACCAGAGTGGAACAAGAATGGCAAAGAAAAGGGGACTCCAGTGGGGAAGACTGCTGGGATTGCCTGGACGTGCATTCATTCTAGGCCTACTAAAGACTCGGGGAGCACATGCTGGGGTCCAAAGACCAAGACCTAGACAGACACCTTGGTGAAGAACTGTGGAGGACTGAGTCATCCACTCCGTGAGGACAGGCCCTAGGAAGGATCCGCGTTGTATCATTGACAATATCAGAGATGTGGGCCTTATTCCCATTATGTCATCTTTGTCAAGGGTCCAGAATCCATTGGCGGGCTCGTTGGACTCCTATAGCTGAGCATTCCTGGGTCTCTTCCTTTGTCGCGATTTGTTCACCTCCTTCGTGATCTCTCTTTTTATTCACCCACTCCCTCAACGGTGCTGCCTCGCAGAGTCCTGAGCACGCTTCCCTGGTCTCTGACCCTGTCCCTGACCACACTTGAAAGTCAAATTTAAAGCCAGGGCTTGTGCTATATTTTCCAAATCTCCAGTCGCAATATCCAAGCCTATATTTTTCACTGCCTGCATATTTTTGATCTCAAAATGTTGAAAACAGAATTCCATCTTTCTAGGCTAAAAGTGTCAGAGTCATCTTGTATTCATCCCCCTACCTTGCCACCCACCCTGTTCGATTCTGTTGCTTTTACCTCTGAAATATCTTTTCTATCCATCTTCTTTCCGTTTCCACCAGCAATTCTGTATTTCAGGCTATTGCCATTATTATTTGATGACTATTAACAATAATCTAGCTGGCCTCTCTGAATCCAGACTTCAGGGTGTCTGATAATCCTGTCCACTGGCATTTACTTCATCAGCTAAAAGCTGTGTTTCTCAAACTGTTTCAAATAATGATAATTTTGAGGAATGTTAACAGGGAGTATGTTGCTTTTGAAAAGGGAGTTGTCAAATGTTATTAGGAAATACTGGATTAAAGTAAAATGTTTATGACAGCACTTTTCAAAGCCTTTAGCATGTTAATTTACATAACAAATCTTCAATATAGCATGTAGTCCTACGGGGGCAAGGATTCGTTTGCTGTTCTCATTGGTATAGTTCCAGAATAGTCGCATGACGCCATTAAATAACAAGTACTCGATATATATAATTTGAATAAAAGAATAAAAGGTATGTTATAAACAGTATTTTCCATTTTTATGGAAAAATAACAAACATTTTATCAAGTTACATCTCAGGGAAGCAGTGTTTATGAAAGTTTCTGTGAAACATTGCTCTAAAGTAGGGTTTCTCAACCATGGCATGAAAAGACCTTTTGAGCCAGATAATTCTTTATGGCAAGGACCCATCCTGCTCATTGTAGGAGGTTTAACAGCCTGTTGGCCTCTACCTACTAGATCAGAGTAGCACCGGCCCTCTTTTGTTCACCGCTGGCTGTATTTGGTTTTTGACCTTGCCTCTGTGGCAAAAATAATGTCTCCAGACGTTGACAGATGTCCCTGGAGTGAGGGGGGCAAAATCATCCCTCATTAAGAAAATATGACAGTCTGGGCTTATTATTCTCCAGCTCAAAAATTTTCACAACTTCTTCATTGCCTGTGAAATTAAGTCTGAATTCCTTAGGCTGATACCTAAGTTCTCTGTCCTCAATCTTACAAGCACTTGTGCACACACGCGCACACACGGTTTATAGGAACCAGGTGATTAGAGAGGCAGCACGTGGCGAGAAAGGCGGTAGTTCACTTTGTGTAATTGTGATGATCTCCGCGTGTCACAGATGCTGTTCCCTTCTCTTTCCCACACCTTCAGCGGGCCGAATGTTTATTTGAACACTTCTTAAAAAGAAAAGAAAAAAAAAAAAGTCATGTGCTACCCAAGTGGCCTTTGATAGTCTTCCATGGTTGTGATTTCACCTGAGTAGAAACATCTGTAAGAACACTGCATGATGTATCTGGGGTCCTGTATCCCATTAGAGGACCCGTCCAACTTTTGTATATGACCCAGACCTAAAATTCCTTAATCAGTGTGCCAGACTGTGTCTGCCATGTGCACAGCATTGTGCACTCTGCTGGGATTATAACGATTACTGAAACATACTCCCTACCTTCAAGGAATTTAAATACTAGTGATCAGTGAGTTGAGAAAGTGCTGTGCCAGACATGAACATCAAGAGGTGGAGAGCTTAAGAGAGACAAAAACGAACTGCTATCTTGTAAGGTAGTATAGAGGAGGCAGGAAGTATGCCGAGTCATGAACGACACTTAAGGTGTTGATCCCGCACCCGGAGTGGCCCGTTGACTCAGGCCTGGTGAGGAGCATATCTACAGGCGTGAAGGCAGGATTATGTTTTAAAGAGTGGCTGTTGTTCGGTGCTGGCTATATTTGCTTTTGGTTTTTTTTAATGTTTATTTATTTTTGAGAGACAGAGACAGAGAGTTAGCGGAGGAGGAAAGAGAGAGCAAGGGAGACACAGAATCCAAAGCAGGCTTCGGGCTCTGAGTTGTCTGCCCAGAGCCCAACCCGGGGCTCAAACTCACGAACCTCGAGATCATGACCTAAGCTGAAGTCGGACACTTAACTGACTGAGCCACCCAGGTGCCCCTGGCTATAGTTGGTTTTTGACCTTGCCTTTGTGTTTGTTATTGTTGGCTAGAACCTCTAGATACATGGCTAGAACGTGGGCAGGGAGGACAGTGTCTGAGCAGTGGGGTTATGAGTGGGAGTGGAGGTGATCTAATCAGGGCTGAATCCAGGTGTTTTTCTCAAAGCCGTGTCCTGACTTTGACACAGATTTTACCCTCTTGTCATCCTAGATGAGGTTTTCAGCCCAAGGACAGCAGACTGACTCGAGAGACGTAAAGAAAACGTTCAGTGTACTATGGCAGTTTTTAAGGTTAAAACAACAACAGAAGAGAAGTTTTCTCAAGCTCAACATTAAGGGCAAGTCCATTAGCAGACATTGCCACGTTGGAAGCAATTTTGAAATGCTCCTTAAATACCCTGCCAATGGTAGCTGCAAACGCATCTTTTATCTAAATGGATTGACCAAAGTAGTAGAAGCTTTGTAGACAAAGCAAACGAAGTATAGAATTTATCACGTCCTTACTGTGTTTTCCATATTGTCTTTAAATTTTCTCCAAAATGCTCAAAATGAAAGTAGACCGTGCTTGCCAAAATCTTGCTCAGCTTAATTGTGCCCAGATAGGAATTTGATGAAATCTGTTTCGGACGCATGTTGGCCTAAAGAAGATGAAGCTGTGGGTTCAGAGGGAAAGGGAATTTTGTCTGTTGGTTTCAGTTTTTTTGTGGAAGATTTTCTCCATTGAGTACCTGCTGGAGAAAGCTGTTTATCAGTTGTGGACGGCACAGAGGTTTCATCTGGCGAGAAGATTCTGAGTTATTGATAGCGGCTTCTGGGAATTCTGTGCAGATAAGGAAAGAAGGCCCAGTTTGATTAGTGATGTCCGTCATGGGCACAGGCGGAAGAGTGGTGGTAAACGGGCTAGATAACTTCCATGTCAACTCTGTTTTCTAAATCCAGTGCCTAGCTCATGAGCCAGTCTAGGTCCTTAGTCCATTTTCCAATACGATGATTGAAACTATTATCATGTTTGTCTTGATTTATCATTTGAAATTATAGCAAGAATTACAAGTAATGGCCTATACTTTTAAACACATAATCTTTCATAATGTCCTAACCCTCTCTTCTAGATGTGCATGTTGCTTGCTAGCACTTGCTCATCTATCAATATTTAACATAGGTGTATATGTATCATTTTTATGCTGTATTTTCATAGAAATATCCCAAACATTTCCATTTTGCCAAATGGTTTCCCAAGCCATTAGTTAAATGCCCAACTTTCCACTTTGTGCTTGTTTTGTTATTAGGCAGGCCCATCTAAAGAAATTCTAGGGTGCTTTTACTTAGAATACTAACCAAAATTAAGCATCTGACTTCAGCTCAGGTCATGATCTCGCGGTGTGTGGGTTCGGGCCCCGCGTCAGGCTCTGTGCTGACAGCTCAGAGCCCGGAGCCTGCTTTGGATTCTGTGTGTCCCTCTCTCTCTGCCCCTCCCCTGCTCGTGCTCTGTCTCTCTCTATCAAAAATAAACATGAAAAGAAATTAGAATACTAGCCAAAGCATATGAACTTTCCCTTCAGTGTTTATGTTTCAGTTGGTTTCTGAAATTCAGCGATGTGTCGTTAAGGCATTTGAAGGAAAAAAGTGAGCGTGTTAATTTGCAAGTGCACATAGTTTATATTTACATTTTAGACTTAAGAATTTGTGCTTATATATTTATATAAATATATATCCATATGTCAGAGCCCTATCCAATATAACAAGCACACGTATATTTATATAGAGATAAGTACAAACACACACGTTTATAATTCGAAGTATCATGATCATGATCCGGGCAAATTGCGTTTTCAGAGTCATTAAGAACCTCTCTGTACGAAGCAAATGTGACACCTCCACTCACAGGTATTCTATTTCATCTTCAACTCTAATCTGTTTTTCTAGCCAGGTTGACCTCAACACGTCCTAGGCGCACAGATCCCCTAGATTTAAGATACCTGTTTGGACAGTTCGTTAATCCAGACGAGGCCCGGCAGGCCCGGCCTTCCATGATCCAGCGCAAAGTTCCTGCTCCCACCCAACTTGCACTGCTTCCCTCCACGAATCATCCGCTCCTGATGAGCAGGCCTGTTCACCGTACTGCAGACGCCCAATATCCCTTCATCTTCACCGCCGCTGCTGATGGTACTTTTCCCGCCTTGAAGCCTTCACTGTGGAAATCCCACCTGTGCTTGAAGCAGCGCGTCCCCTAGGAGATTTTTCCCTGACTAACCTGACCTTTAGAAACTGTTCTCTTGTTTCTGGCACCGGACATTTAACCTTTTTAAAAAATGTTTGTTTATTTATTTTGAGAGAGAGAGTTAAAGTGAGCACACAAGAGTGGGTTAGAGGGGCAGTGGGTTAGAGGGGAGGGTGGGGGGGGGAGAGAGAGAGAGAGAGAGAGAGAGAGACAGAGAGAGAGAGAGAGAGAGAGAGAATCCCAAGCACGCTCCATGCTCAGAGTGGGCTGACGCAGGGCTCAATCCCACAACCCTGGGATCATGACCTGAGCCGAAATCAAGAGTCAGGGAATCAACTGACTGAGCCACCCAGGTGCCCCTGGAAATTTAACTTCTGTTACTTTTCAGTATTTATTATTATTATTATTATTATTATTTTTTTTTACAAGATCACAGTGTCCTCAAGGGTAAAATAAAAACCAAATAAACAGGGGTTTATTTGCTTGGGATCCTCTCTCTCCCTCTCTTTCATGTCCCCTGCTCGTGCTCTCTCTCTTTCTCAAAATAAATAAACTTTAAAAAAAAAACCCTAAAGAAACAAAAAAACTACAGTGCCTTGCATTGATCCATGCCGCTAGTTTCTTGCTATCCATGAATTCCAAACTCCCAAGTGAGATCAACAGTTATACTTCCTCACCCAAATTGGCCATACATTTTCTTTACGCGTTATGAGTACGTCTCAAGCTTGGTGGACCGTCATTCTCCTGCTTCACATGGATTGTAATATTTCTGTGCAGAGAGACGACAGTTGCCTTTGTCCTGGCTATTCTGTTCTCAGCATCCTGGGGGATGATAGTCTTTCTAACTACTAAGCTGAATAGAGCAAAATCTATATGGTCTCTTCCTTGCTTTGTAATGAAAGATCTGTTGTCAATATCAGGCAGCTTAGCTGCTGTTATGGCGGCGATGGGCTAACATCACTCACAGCAACTATAATCATCAACAGGGTAGCAGCGGCGATTATGCCAAAGGCAGATAAAATTTACGGAAGTTAACAGAACTCAAGAGTGCTGCCAACAACTTAGGGCTGAACAATTAGTTTTAGGCCGGATATTCCCTCCGTGGAATTTCCCCTCACCTCTCACTTTTCCTGTCTGTAAAATCGTCTGTGTTCATGCCTCACTTGACTGTTTACGCTGACCCGCAGTCAGCCACAGCTTTTCTCTCATTATACAACTGGTGATTTTGGACACCGGTGTGGAGTTTGTATGACTGCATCTGAGGCTGTCTGACTTGGGACAGAAAGCTGTAGGGGGATGGTTGCCTACTCTTTTCAGAACAGCATGGATTTGACTTTCTGGATATCACATCTCTGAAATGTTTTCACAGTCTACATCTCTCTCGCACTGTTTCGTGAGTTTCACTGGAAGAACTAATTCGTTCCCAGCTCTTCCTGCTTGCTTCTCTGAACCACCATTCTTGATGGGACGCGGCAGGGCATAAGGAGGAGGGCCTCAAACAGTGATTTATAAAAGTGGAGAGAATGTTTCGTGTTAGCAAGTGTTCCTTTTTTCTTATATTTGAAAGTTTAATAATATTTCTTTGGAAAACTCTTACTATTGCCAATTCTTTGTTGAGCATTTTCCTCTATAATGCATGGTGGCGAAAAGCAATGGAAAGTGCACTAAAAAATAGAAGACCAGTTGTACCTCCAGGCCATAGTTTATTGACTAATAAAATGAAGGGGTTGAAATAGATCTCCCTGGGTCTCTCCTTCTCTGCTGTCATTGTAATTGAATGCTTAAATATGGACAGCCTTTCAATGTGAATTATAATAGAATCGTCACTAAAAGAAGGAATCTGGGTATATTCTGTACACTATTCCTCAGTGTATATAAAAATATTGCATTAGCATTTTTAGTTGATAATCTTGCCACAGTGGTATCTTGTATACATTAGCAAAGCTGTGAGGTATCTAGTCTTTGTAGTTTCATATATAATAAGAGTTATACTCTGAGAGAAGAAGTGGAGAAAAAGAGGATTTCCTTAGAGAGCCAGATGGCCAAGAGACAGAGCATCTGGTGTCCTTGTTAGAAACCAGAGGCCTTAAATTAGATACATCCACATATAAGGTCCACAACTTATATGCTACCTAATTACATAATTATTGTATCATTCGGTATTGTGGTGTCTGATTAATTGGCATGTGAATAGAAAAATCATCAAAACTACCAACACTAAACGCATTTTGCATGGTGACACCAAAAGTTTAAACTGAACGAGAGCAATGAATATATAAGAAATCTAATTTTTATGCAGTTCCTGGGGCTGATTTATACTTATTTCCAACTGTAGCATATAGGAACTGGTTTTGGCTATTTAATTGGAAAAACAAAACAAAACTTGAAAAGGAGATGAACAAGGCAGAGTTTAGAAAATGATGTACTTTAAATTATATTTCTTTTTTTATTTTAATTTTTTTTAAAAATTAAATTTTTCCATGTTTATTTTTTTAATATGAAATTTATTGTCAAATTGGTTTCCATACAATACCCAGTGCTCATCCCAAAAGGTGCCCTCCTCAATGCCCATCACCCACCCTCCCCTCCCTCCCACCCCCCATCAACCCTCAGTTTGTTCTCAGTTTTTAAGAGTCTCTTATGTTTTGGTTCCCTCCCTCTCTAACCTTTTTTTTTCCTTCCCCTCTCCCATGGTCTTCTGTTAAGTTTCTCAGGATCCACATAAGAGGGAAAACATGGTATCTGTCTTTCTCTGTATGAGTTATTTCACTTAGCATAACACTCTCCAGTTCCATCCACGTTTTTACAAAAGGCCATATTTCATTCTTTCTCATTGCCACATAGTATTCCATTGTGTATATAAACCACAATTTCTTTATCCATTCATCAGTTGATGGACATTTAGGCTCTTCCCATAATTTGGCTATTGTTGAAAGTGCTGCTATACATATTGGGGTACAAGTGCTCCTCTGCATCAGCACTCCTCTATCCCTGGGGTAGATTCCTAGCAGTGCTATTGCTGGGTCATAGGGTAGATCTATCTTTAATTTTTTGAGGAACCTTCACACTCTTTTCCAGAGCGGCTGCACCAGTCTGCACTCCCACCAACAGTGCAAGAGGGTTCCCGTTTCTCCACATCCTCGCCAGCATCTAGAGTCTCCTGATTTGTTCATTTTGGCCTCTCTGACTGGTGTGAGTTGGTATCTGAGTGTGGTTTTGATTTGTATTTCCCTGATGAGGAGCGACGTTGAGCATCTTTTCATGTGCCTGTTGGCCATCTGGATGTCTTCTTTAGAGAAGTGTCTATTCATGTTTTCTGCCTATTTCTTCACTGGATTATTTGTTTTGCGGGTGTGGAGTTTGGTGAGCTCTTTATAGATTTTGGATACTAGCCCTTTGTCCGATACGTCATTTGCAAATATCTTTTCCCATTCCGTTGGTTGCCTTTTAGTTTTGTTGATTGTTTCCTTTACAGTGCAGAAGCTTTTTATCTTCATGTCCCAGTAGTTCATTGTTGCTTTTCATTCCCTTGCCTTTGGGATGTGTTAAGTAAGAAATTGCTGCGCTGAGGTCAGAGAGGTTTTTCCCTGCCTTCTCCTCTAGGATTTTGATGGTTTCCTGTCTCACATTCAGGTCCTTTATCCATTATGAGTTTATTTTTGTGAATGGTGTAAGAAAGTGGTCCATTTTCATCCTTCTGCATGTTGCTGTCCAGTTCTCCCAGCACCGTTTGTTAAAGAGACTGTCTTTTTTCCATTGGATATTCTTTCCTGCTTTGTCAAAGGTTAGTTGGCCATACTTTTGTGGGTCTAATTCTGGGGTTTCTATTCTATTCCATTGGTCCATGTGTCTGTTTTTATGCCAATACCATGCTGTCTTGATGATTACAGCTTTGTAGTAAAGGCTAAAGTGTGAGATTGTGATGCCTCCTGCTTTGGTCTTCTTCAAATTACTTTGGCTATTCAGGCCCTTTTGTGGTTCCATATGAATTTTAGGATTGCTTGTTCTAGTTTCGAGAAGAATGCTGGTGCAATTTTGATTGGGATTGCACTGAATGTGTAGATAGCTTTGGGTAGTATTGACATTTTGACAATATTTATTCTTCCAATCCATGAGCACGGAATGTTTTTCCATTTCTTTATATTTTCTTCAATTTCCTTCATAAGCTTTCTATAGTTTTCAGCATACAGATCTTTTATATCTTTGGTTAGGTTTATTCCTAGGTATTTTATGCTTCTTGGTGCAATTGTGAATGAGATCAGTTTCTTTATTTGTTTTTCTGTTGCTTCATTATTAGTGTATAAGAACGCAACTGATTTCTGTACATTGGTTTTGTATCCTGCAACTTTGCTGAATTCATGTATCAGTTCTAGTAGACTTTTGGTGGAGTCTGTCGGGTTTTCCACCTATAATATGTCATCTGCAAAAAGTGAAAGCTTGACTTCATCTTTGCCAGTTTTGATGCCTTTGATTTCCTTTTGTTGTCTGATTGCTGATGCTAGAACTTCCAACACTATGTTAAACAACAACGGTGAGAGTGGACATCCCTGTCGTGTTCCTGATCAAAGGGAAAAAGCTCTGAGTTTTTCCCCATTGAGGATGATGTTAGCTATGGGCTTCTTATAAATGGCTTTTATGATATTTAAGTATGTTCCTTCTATCCCAACTTTCTCGAGGGTTTTTATTAAGAAAGGATGCTTAATTTTGTCAAATGTTTTTTCTGCATCGATTGACAGGATCATATGGTTCTTTTCTTTTATTAATGTGATGTATCACATTGATTGATTTGCTAATGTTGAACCAGCCCTGCAGCCCAGGAATGAATCTCACTTGATCATGGTGTATAATTCTTTTTATATGCTGTTGAATTCGATTTGCTAGTATATTATTGAGAATGTTTGCATCCATATTCATCAGGGATATTGGCCTGTAGTTCTCTTTTTTTGCTGGGTCTCTGTCTGGTTTAGGAATCAAAGTAATGCTGGCTTCCTAGAATGAGTCTGGAAGTTTTCCTTCCCTTTCTATTTTTTGGAATAGCTTCAGAAGGATAGGTATTATCTCTGCTTTAAATGTCTGGTAGAATTCCCCTGGGAAGCCATCTGGTCCTGGACTCTTATTTCTTGGGAGATTTTTGATAACTGATTCAGTTTCTTTGCTGGTTATGGGTCTGTTCAAGTTTTCTATTTCTTCCTGTTTGAGTTTCGGAAGTGTGTGGGTGCTTAGGAATTTGTCCATTTCTTCCAGGTTGTCCAGTTTGTTGGCATATAACTTTTCATAGTATTCCCTGATAATTGCTTATATTTCTGAGGGATTGGTTGTAGTAATTCCATTTTCATTCATGGTTTTACCTATTTGTGTCCTCTCCCTTTTCTTTTTGAGAAGCCTGGCTAGAGGTTTATCAATTTTGTTTATTTTTTCAAAACACCAACTCTTGGTTTCATTGATCTGCTCTACAGGTTTTTTAGATTGTATATTGTTTATTTCTGCTCTGATCTTTATTATTTCTCTTCTGCTGCTGGGTTTGGGGTGTCTTTGCTGTTCTTCTTCTATTTCCTTCAGGTGTCCTGTTAGATTTTGTATTTGGGATTTTTCTTGTTTCTTGAGATAGGCCTGGATTGCAATGTATTTTCCTCTCAGGACTGCCTTCGCTGCATCCCAAAGCGTTTGGATTGTTGTATTTTCATTTTCGTTTGTTTCCATATATTTTTTAATTTCTTCTCTAATTGCCTGGTTGACCCACTCATTCTTTAGTAGGGTGTTCTTTAACCTCCATGCTTTTGGAGGTTTTCCAGACTTTTTCCTGTGGTTGATTTCAAGCTTCATAGCATTGTGGTCTGAAAGTATGCATGGTATGATCTCAATTCTTATATACTTATGAAGGGCTGTTTTGTGACCCAGTATGTGATCTATCTTGGAGAATGTTCCATGTGCACTCGAAAAGAGAGTATATTCTGTTGCTTTGGGATGCAGAGTTCTGAATATATCTGTCAAGTCCCATCTGATCCAATGTATCATTCAGGACCCTTTTTTCTTTATTGATCCTGTGTCTAGATGATCTACCCATTGTTGTAAGTGGGGTATTAAAGTCCCCTGCAATTACCACATTCTTACCAATGAGGTTGCTTATGTTTGTGATTAATTGTTTTATATATTTGGGGGCTCCCGTATTCGGCACATAGACATTTATAATTGTTAGCTCTTCCTGATGGATAGACCCTGTAATTATTATATAATGCCCTTCTTCATCTCTTGTTACAGCCTTTAATTTAAAGTCTAGTTTGTCTGATACAAGCATGGCTACTCCAGCTTTCTTTTGAGTTCCAGTAGCGTGATAGATAGTTCTCCATCCCCTCACTTTCAATCTGAAGGTGTCCTCAGGTCTAAAATGAGTCTCTTGTAGACAGAAAATAGATGGGTCTTATTTTTTTTATCCATTATGATACCCTATGTCTTTTGGTTGGCGCATTTAGTCCATTTACATTCAGCGTTATTATAGAAAGATACGGGTTTAGAGTCATTGTGATGTCTGTAGGTTTATGCTTGTAGTGATGTCTCTGGTACTTTGTGGTCCTTGCAACATTTCACTCACAGATCTCTTAGGATCTCTTGTAGGGCTGGTTTGCTGAATTCCTTCAGTTTTTGTTTGTTTGGGAAGACCTTTATCTCTCCTTCTATTCTGAATGACAGTCTTGCTGGATAAAGGATTCTCAGCTGCATATTTTTTTCTGTTCATCACATTGAAGATTTCCTGCCATTCCTTTCTGTCCTGCCAAGTTTCAGTAGATAGATCCGTCACTAGTCTTATCGGTCTCCCTTTATATGTTAGAGCGTGTTTATCCCTAGCTGCTTTCAGAATTTTCTCTTTATCCTTGTATTTTGCCAGTTTCACTATGATATGTCGTGCAGATCGATTCAAGTTACGTCTGAAGGGAGTTCTCTTTGCCTCTTGGATTTCAATGCCTTTTTCCTTCCCCAGATCAGGGAAGTTCTCAGCTATGATTTGTTCAAGTACACCTTCAGCCCCTTTCTCTCTCTCTCCCTCCTCTGGAATCCCTATTATACGGATATTGTTGCGTTTCATTGCATCACTTAGTTCTCTAATTCTCCCCTCACACTCCTGGATTTTTTTTATCTCTTTTTTTCTCAAGTTCCTCTTTTGCCATAATTTTATCTTCTAATTCACGTATTCTCTCCTCTGCCTCTTCAATCTGAGCTGTGGTCGTCTCCATTTTATTTTGCACCTCATTTATAGCATTTTTTAGCTCCCCATGACTATCCTTGTCTCTTGATTCTGTAGCAATAGATTCTCTGCTGTCCTCTATACTTTTTTCAAGCCCAGCGATTAATTTTATGACTATTATTTTAAATTCATTTTCTGCTATATTGCTTAAATCGTTTTTGATCAGTTTGTTAGCTGTCACTACTTCCTGGAGTTTCTTTTGAGGAGAATTCTTCTGTTTCGTCATTTTGGATAGTCCCTGGAGTGGCGCGGAACTGCAGGGCTCTTCCCCTGTTCTTTCTGGAGTAACCTCTGTTGGTGGGCGGGGCCGCAGTCAGACCTGATGTCTGGCCCCAGCGGTGGGCCAGTGGTCAGAGTGGTGTGTACCTTATCTTCCCCTCTCCCAGAGGCAGGACTCACTGTGGAGTGGTGTGGCTCCTGTCGGGGCTACTTGCACGCTGCCGGGCTTGTGTTGCTGCTTCTATGGGATCTGGCGTATTAGCCAGGGTGGATCCGCAAGGTGCCCAGGGGCGGGAGGGGCAGGCTTGGCTCGCTTTGCCGTCGATGATCCCCTGCGGGAGGGGCCCTGCAGCACCAGGAGGGAGGCAGGCAGACCCGTTGGAGGGATGGATCCACGGGAGCACAGCTTTGGTGGGCGTTTGTGCGGTGCAAGCAAGTTCGGTGATGGGAACCGGTTCCCTTTGGGATTTCGGCTGGGGGATGGGCAAGGGAGATGGCGCTGGCCAGCACCTTTGTTCCCTGCTGAGCTGAGCTCTGTCTTCCAGGGCTCAACAACTCTCCCTCCTATTGTCTTCTAGCCCTCCCATTCTCCGAGCAGAGCTGTTGACTTCTAACCTTCCAGATGTTAAGTCCCGCTGGCTGTCAGAACTCCATCCGGCCCCTCCGCTTTTGAAAGCCAGACTTCGGGGGCTCTGTCTTGCCGGGCAGACTGCCCCTCCACCGCCCCGGCTCCCTCCCGCCAGTCCGTGTAGCGCGCACCGCCTCTCCGCCCTTCCTACCCTCTTCCGTGGGCCTCTCGTCTACGCTTGGCTCCGGAGAGGCGTTCTGCTAGTCTTCAGGTGGTTTTGTGGGTTATTTAGGCCGATATGGGTGGAATCTAAGTGGTCAGCAGGACGTGGTGAGCTTAGCATCCTCCTACGCTACCATCTTCCTTGTACCAAGACTCGCAAACAACCTTTCATGTTTATTTTTGAGAGAGAGAGAGAGACGGCACAAGCAGGGGAGGGGCAGAGAGAGAGGGAGACACAGAATCCGAAGCAGGCTCCAGGTTCCGAGCTCTCAGCACAGAGCCCGACGCGGGGCTCAAACTCACAGACCGTGAGATCGTGACTTGAGCCGAAGTCAGACACTTTAACTGAGCGAGCCACCCAGGCACCCCTATAAATTATATTTCTAAATAAACATTTCAGCAGTTTCTTTAGTGTTTAAACTGTTTGGCTGATATGGCTACAGTAAACCTTGACTAATACCCGCCTTTCATTCGATGTTAATGAGATCAGTTGACACTGTGCTGGATGCCTCATATGTAAGTCATATGGGTAAAATCAAAATTGTTTTGTTGCTTCTGTGTGGAAGAGGGAAAAAATAATAGATTTTTTTTAATGAAAAATATTGATACATGTTGAAGGCTCATTTTCTATAGTGATCCAGTGACCCTTTCTCAAATAGTATTTGCATGTTGTCCACATTCTTTGCAATGATAGACTCATCGCACCTTGAATCGGGGGTACAAAACCCATTTCTGAAAGGTTCCAAATTCAAGTACTACTTACTGTTTTGTTCACATTGTCACATGGTAAAGCAGAGCATGATAGAGGCATGGTAAGAACCCCTGGGATGTATTTGTGGAACAGTCCCAGTTTTTCCTATGAGAGAAACCTCATCCTATGGGAGAAGAGGTTTAACCTGAGGACAAGCAGCCAGTAGGCAGTGGAACCATAATCTTACCTCCTATTTGCCTGCCTTCAGTCGCAGTGGCCTATGTCTCCACAGAACTCATCTTTTGGCATATTTTAGTATTTCAACAAAACATCCTGTTTGCCTGATTTATTATTCAATGAATTGATGACTTTGGAGTTTGTATTGACCTAGCCTACTTTCATAAATTCAGAGTAAAAGCCACATTTGGCTCTAGACTTATCTAAATTGGTTGGCTATTCTAGTCAAATTCATAAACTACCATTTCAATCTTCTGCTAAGTTTTGACTCTCTGACCTGATCTAAGTAATTTGCTGCTCTTTATCAGTGTGGAGTGATTTAATGATAGATAGCCCCAAAGTGATGAGTTGGTAAAATGAGTTCCAGCTTCATTGCTTTATTGCATATCATTTCCTAAGACTGTTGGACTTCATAAACTACTTGGAAATATTTTTAATTCTCAAGATATAAACTGAAGATAAGATGTGCTTATGATGGAAAACTGCCAAATGTTGCTTGAAGCTACCGCAGAGTTCATATTCATGTTAGTTCTTGAGTCATATTTCTGAATCGAGGTCTCTAAATATTTTATATATGTGTCTAAAATAATTGACAATATTTCCTTCAAGAATCTGTATGCAAGATGTGTAAGATTCATTGGCTCATTCATTCAGTCAGGCAATAAAACTACAGTCAGGGCCTACTATGTACAGTCAAGAATCTCAGTCTTTCTGACCTAATATCTGCATTAAAGAATGTTGCGGAAGAGGAAATTGACCAGTCCACGCTGTATAATTCATCTGTAAGCAATGGCTTTATTGCTCTAATACCCCAAGAAACATGAGTCTCTGAGGTGAGCTAACGAGGCATAAATTCTCACATGCAAACCCAACAATCAATTTTTGATTTTGTTATATCCAACAACAGAGCCCTTGCTTGATTTTTAATGAAAAATCACGTGTGTGTGTGTGTGTGTGTGTGTGTGTGTGTGTGTGTGTCTGTGTCTGTCTGTCTGTGTCTTCTGTCTAGCCAAAAATAAGTAAATAAAAATAAAAGTACAATGTTGCCTGGCTGGCTGGTTATTTTGGACACTTTTGGTTGTATGGAGCTCTGTTCCTGACAAAGTGAAGAAATAAATGTATACTTTACATCTTTTTGAACTTCTCTGTAGTTTAGCTGACTCTGCTCTTGTTAAGCAGTTCACTACCAGTCTCATGCATTTCACAGTGTTCAATATTGATCCCCTCCAAACTTTTGGTTTGGGAGAGTCGGTAATCACAAGTGTTTTGTTCAGGAGGACGAAATATGGTGCAGTGGCAAATGTTTGGAATTAAAAGTCAGACTAACTTGTAGCTTACTGACTCAACTAACATACACTAGCTCTTTTAATTTCTCTGGCTCTCATCTTCCTCAAGTATAAAATGAGGAGTTTTCATGGGAAACTGGATAAAATTGGGCACATTATTTAACTCCTCTCTTTGTATGTGCATCTTTGTCTATAAAATAAAACTAATCGACACCAAGGGTTGTTGGAGGAGTGAGTAGAATACACTTCCCCTGACTGTGGAAAGTCCAAAATACCCTCCGGCTATTTCTACAAACTCATGGGACCTTTCTCGGTCAACTGTGGCTTTGATATCTTGTTTCTACTGAATTAATGCAAGCCAGGAATTGCTTCATTGGCATATGCGCATTGTCCCCATTCCGTGACAAATCATTCTAGATGTGGGATTGGGCCCTTTCTGTGATTTCTTCAAAATGAAACACACACACACGCATGCGCGCACGCACTCAATTTTGTGTGCATGTCAGATTTCACTGGAGTTTGCAGTTACTATGTACCAGGAAATGATCTAAGCATTCCACATGAATCAGTACACTTAATCCTTGTGACGCACCAATGAACTAGGTGCTGTTATCAACCCCATTTTACAGACAAGGCAACTGAGGTACAGTTAGGTAACTCATGTTAGATCACACAGTCAGTGTGTACAATTGGATTTGAACCCAGGGCACTGAATTCTAGAGTTCATGCTCTTAAGTACTACATTATACTTTTCTATGCCGTAGTCATAAAAATTCTCACTGATCAACAAAATGAAATATCTATAATTTTATAAGCTTGATATATCCAAGATCTGTCCTTCTAATCAAAAAGGACCTTAAACATTTTTCATCCAAGTACAAATGTTTGGGTACATGAAGGTGTGTGGGTTGGTTTGTTTGTTTTACAACTAGAGCATATTTTTGGTAGAAGAGACCGTAAAAACCATGCATTGCCGTCCCTTTCAATTTAGCTAATGTAAATTAATTGTCTTCTTCGTGACAAGAACTTCCACTCGTGCTGTCTCGTTGAATCTGTGCAGCAACTCCATCCTTAGCTACGATATTATTGTTAGTTTGGGGGCTGATGTCATCCTAGAGTGTGTTAATAGTACTGTGACATTTGGAGCATGATATTATCACTAGGCAGAAAGGTCAGTGGTCATGCGTTAGGGCAGGACAAAAAAAAAAAAAAAAAAAAAGAAAAGGAAAACCGGAGATTATAGTCCCATTTGGAATTGGATTTTGTTTTTCAGCTGTGAAAATATATCATTTCTTAAAAATTATCATTTATACATAGAAGTAGCGTAGTATGGAGGTTAAGAGCGTGGCCTCCGGACACACGTTTCTTGGGTGTGAATCCCACCTCTGGTTTATATTCTGGCTGAAAGATCCTGGACAAGTTGTGAAATCTCTCTGTGCCTCAATTTCCGCAACTCCAAAATGAGAATAATACTAGGGCCAACATGGGGCTACTTTAATGATTATGGAACTTAATATATGCAGAATGTTTAGAACAGGGCCTAAGAGTGTTTTTTGAATGAATAAAATAGCATACCTGCTCTGTAAAATCTCCCTAGATAGTTCTAAGTCTTCAGTGTTTCCAGAATGCATTTATTAATCATTATTTATTTATTATTGATTAATGATGTCATGGGCTCAGATTCTATCTAATAAAAACTGATTTGCTGAGTAGATTCAGAGACTAATGCATCGGAGGCCTTGTTTTATCTCCAAAAGAAAAGCAGGTGTTTTATGATTAACAGTTAAGAACAATTGGAATGAATATAGAATTTTTAAAATATAAGTATGAATTTATTTTAAAAATACTAATTCAACAGAATGATTTTTTTTTTTTTCTTTTTACGAAGGAGGGATGGTGGCGGGGCTAATTTAAGTAAACATTGAAAAGAGGGAAAATTAGGGGGGAAGGAGTCTACTTCTCCAGCTGGGAAGTGTCTGCGGATATAGTGAATACGTAGTCAGCAGATCTCTATTTTTATTCAAGCAGCTTGCTAAGAAATACAGTGGCTGCAGATTTCTCTCCCCTCTAACGTGAGCTGCAGCTCAGCCAGGAATGCCGGCCGTGATGCCCATCCTGTAATGTGCCTGAGTGGGCGACGGGCAGCACGCAGGTCAGCAGATTCTCGGCCCGCTCTCTACTGGGGGAATTGGCCCAGTTAACAAAGGCAAACTGGGTTAGGTCTGGGTTGACGACACAGTGCTACTATTTGAGTATGCTTCGTGAACAACGAGCCGAAGCTCTCTTGCGAAAATCATCGCGCGGTACCCTGGTTTCCTATTTGTCTTAGAAAGCAGTCGTGTTTATGAACGTTCTTGTGTGAGCGCTAGAAGGCTCAAGACTTAAAATGCAGTGAGGAGCACTTTACAGTTTATGATCGTTTTATGGACATGGTTAGTATTTAACCGCCTTCGGGCTTTCCTCATCCTGCCTGACCACCAGGAATGGCTTTGTCCTTCCCTCCTGATTTTTCATCTCCAAACGCTTTAGGCCCTGAAGGAAACGGTAGCACATCTATCAAGCCCCTATTGATAGCTGCAGTGGAAAGGGATCCTTTCTTTCCCAGAACTCTTGAAGTGTGTCATCTGTACCCGTTTTAGCACTCGGTTGCTTTCTCCTGTGCATGCGACCAATTTATATTATGTACTCGTTTGATCTCCCCTGCCAGATGACAGGCTTCTTAAGGGTGTTTCTGTATCATCTTGAGCATGGAAATACTGTGGTCTTCAATGATGCCCACCAAAGAGCACGTACGTAATGGATGCTGACAAATGAATGCATAGATATCATTTAATACTAAAAACCTAGGACTGGGGAAGATCTTATTTTCACTTTAAATACATGATAATAATAAATGCAGCTGGCTCTGAGCAGAGGGTACGAAGCATTGTTATTAAATACTTGTAATAGGACCTATTGTATACAATTGCTACCATCAGATCTGTTTTACAGGTGGGGCAGGTGAAGTGCATAGCAATTATGCACCTTGTTAAAGTAGTAATTTCTAGAGCCAGCACTTGAACTTTGAGTAGTCTGTTCCCGCTTCTCTCTTTTTAAAAAAAAAAATTTTTTTCTTCTTCTCCAGGATTTTATTTAAATCCCAGTTAGTTCACATATATTGTAATGTCAGTTTCAGGTGTGGAATTTAGTGATTTACCGCTTACATACAACACCCGGTGCACTCATCACAAGTGCCCTCCTTAATCCCCACCCCTATTTCATTCATCCCCCACCCACCTCCCTTCTGGTAACCATCATTTCTCTATACTTGAGAGTCTGTTTCTTGATTTCTCTGTCTCTCTTTTTCCCCCCTTTTGCTCATTTCTCTTATTTCTTAACTTCCACAAAGTGACATCATATGGTATTTGTCTTTCTGTGGCTGACATATTTTGCTTTAGCATAATACTCTCTAGCTTCTTCCTTGTCACTGCGTCCTGCTCTTTTAATGATCACATGATTACACACTTTGTTTCATAGCGAGTCAGTATAGGAGGTTGGATTTGAACACAGGACTTCTAATTCCACGCCCGGTGCATTTCGTGTAAATATCTGGTGTCTGGCACATAGCAGATGGTATGTCTTTGACTCCGCTAAAGCCCTCCCCCTCATTCCCAGCACCGATAGCTGGATTTCCTGGTTTTTCGGGCCAGCCCTTGTGGTCTCCCACGGTCCACTGTTAACCATTGAGCCATGTCACAAGCGAGAGAACAAAAGTATGTATCTCTAAAATATAAAGATAGTGTTTGGGGGCTAAAATAAAATGCCTGGTGTGTGTGCCCTTGAAACTGAGAGCTTCACAGACTACCACAGAGTGTCAATTGAGAAGCCCCATAGATCCAGGACAGGTAGGACAGTTTAGCATCACAACCTAGTTGAGTGGTACTTAACTCTGGCTCCATATAAGAATGGACTGCAAAGTTGTAAAAATACAAATTCCTGGGCTTCACTCATATTTAATCAGAATTTGACTTATATTCCAGTTCGTATCATCAACCAGCTTACTGTATCAGATGATATTTCTGTGCCCCCGATTTAAATTAAAAAGTACCTACATAATGACATGCATTGCGATTTAATAAATAACATGCATTCCTGTTAATAAATTGTACTCAACAGACATAAGCTAGAGATTCTTTTTAATAATCCAGTAACTGTATTGTGGACATTTTATTTGTTGAAATTAAATAAGTTAGAAATTTTTTTAATGTTTATTTTTGAGAGAGAGAGAGAGCAGGGAGGGACAGAGAGAGAGGGAGACACAGAATCCAAAGCAGGCTTCCAGGCTCCAAGCTGTCAGCACAGAGCCCGGTGCAGGGCTGGAACCCACGGACCGTGAGATCATGACCTAAGCCAAAGTCGGACACTCAACCGACTGAGCCACCCAGGTGCCCCAATAGAGAAATTTTTTAAAGTATGTGTCAGCATCAGAAAGCAGCAATCAAAAAGGCATTGAGAAAGATATAAAAGAAAATTATTTGGAGCATTGAATAAGACATTGGGGAAAATAGATAAAATGCCAGAGAAATAAATAGGAAATTAACTCAGAAATACAACTGAATAGATAAGTCCCTTGGGGCACCTGGGTGGCTTAGTCAGTTAAGCATCCGACTCTTGATTTCAGCTAAGGTCACTGTCTCTCTCAAATAAATAAGTAAACATTAAAAAGAAAAGAATAGGGGCGCCTGGGTGGCTCAGTCAGTTAAGCGTCCAACTTCGGCTCAGGTCACGATCTCACGGTCCGTGAGTTCGAGCCCCGCGTCGGGCTCTGTGCTGACAGCTCAGAGCCTGGAGCCTGTTTCAGATTCTGTGTCTCCCTCTCTCTGACCCTCCCCTGTTCATGCTCTGTCTCTCCCTGTCTCAAAAATAAATAAAACGTTAAAAAAAATTAAAAAAAAAAAGAATAAATAAGTCCCTGGTGGAGTAGTATAGTAAGATATCTGCTACATACACAGCATAATACCTGTTGAATTTTAAGAAAAAAATGGACAAGATAAACCCCAGTAATTCATTTTTTAAAAATGCAGTTTCTGCCAATTCAGGAACTTGGCTATTTAATCTGATTATTAAATGATGGGACACTCTTGTGGAAAATTATCCACCTCAGATAGAAAATTTAACTTTGAAAAGGGTAGGACGTTTCCAGAAACATATTTATGTGAATTCTTCCAAATGATACAGGGCAAGACATCCGTAGGTCCTAGTTAATTTATTCTACTTTGAAGGATTTCATTTTTTTTTTCTCTATTTCACACTCTGTGGATTGAAAAAATCAGTTGAAGATAATTGGGTGCATATTTTTAGAAAATGTGAACAAAATAAACTGCACATCAATAGTGGGCTTTAGTATTCGAAATTGAAGCTGGCTGTGGAACAGAGACAACTTGTGAGGAAAACTCAGCATACTTTGAGAATATGAGTTAACCTTTTTTTTCCTGACAGCTTTGTTGAAATATAAGTCACATACCACAAACTCACCCATTTAAAAGTATTGTAAGTGTTCTTTGGTCTAGTCATAGTATGCCACCCATCGTACAATCAATTTTAGAACATTTTGGGGGCGCCTAGGTGGCTCAGTCGGTGAAGCGTCCGACTTCGGCTCAGGTCGTGATCTCGCAGTTCGTGAGTTCAAGCCCCGCGTCGGGCTCTGGTGCTGACAGCTCAGAGCCTGGAGCCTGCTTCCGATTCTGTCTCCCTCTCTCTCTCTGTCTTTCCCCCACTCACACTCTGTCTCTGTCTCTCTCTCTCAAAAATAAAGATTAAAAAATTTTTTTTAAATAAATAAACATAAGAAAAATTAACAAAAAAAGAGGGAACATGTTTATCACCCCCCAAAAGAATTCCGTACTCATTAGCAGTCACCCACTGTTTCCCACACTACCCTGCAATAGCACAATTTCCCCGCAGACATACACAACTATATTGGTCGGCTTGGGGATCCCATAACAAAATGCTGTAAACTAGGTGACTTAAACAATAGAAACTTATTTTCTCACATTTGGAGGGTAGAAGTCAAGGCTCTGGGTGACCATTCTCTTCCTGTCTTGCAGACATCTTCCTCCTTGCTGTATCTTCATGAGGTTTTTCCTTGATGTGAGAGCAGGGGGGAAAAGAGAGAGCCGGAGACAAAGAACCCTGATATCCCTTCTTCTAAGGATCCTAATTCTAACAGATAAGGGCTCCACCGTTATGACCTCATTTAACCATAATTCCTTCCCGAAGGAAGGCCCCGTCTCCAGATGGATCTCATCTCCATCCCGGGCTTCTGCTGAGATGGCTGATTAAGTGTGTAGTTCACACCTATATTCATCTCCTTGTCAAATAGTTGTCCAGCCACACCCTTAGTGTTCCTTGAAAACATGGTTCCTCTCTTTTCCTTTCCTTTCCTTTCCTTTCCTTTCCTTTCCTTTCCTTTCCTTTCCTTTTCTTTTCTTTTCTTTTCTTTTCTTTTTTTTTTTCAGGATGGACTGACTGCACATTTTCCAAATCTTTAAGTTCTGGTTTCTTTTTGCTTAACAGTTTCTTCAACTGATCTCTCTTCTGGTGGTTTACTATAAGTGGTAAGGAAAAACCAATCATGCCTTTAACATTTTGCTCAGAAACCTCCTCAGCTAAAGAACCAATTTCATCTGTCACAAGTTATACCTTCCACAAAACCCTAGAACACAATTTGGCTAAGTTCGTTGTCACTTTCTAATAAGGATCATCTTTCCTCCAGTTTCTAGTAAGCTGTTCCTCATTTCTGTCTGAGACCTCATCGGAATGGTCTTTTGCATCATTTCTCCCAATATGATTCCATGAAGATACGTGTGTTCTCTTTTCTTTCTGAGATTTCACCAGAATTGCCTGTAATATCTATATTTCTACCAACAATAAATACCATCTATATTTCATGGCAATCTTGGCTTTTCTAGTACATGCTTCCAAATTCCTACAGCCTCTATGCGTTACTGTCCTAAAGCTACTTGCACATTTTTAAGTATTTCTTACAGTAGCATCCCATTCTCAGTTACCAAAATCTTTATTAGTCTTCTTGAGATGCCATAACTAAATACCATAGACGGAGTGGCTGAAACAATAGAAATTTACTTTCTCACAGTTCTGCAGACCACAAGTCCAAGGTTCCAGACAATTTGGTTTCCAGTGATGACTCTCCTCCTGTCTATCAGTTGTCACCTTTTCACTGTGTCCTCCCTTGTCCTTGGTGTAAAAGTGCAGAGAAAGAGAGTGCTCTGATGTCCCTGATTAAGATACATATTCTAGGAGCACCTGGATTAATTAGTTCAGAACTGCAGTTTGCAGTAGAATATAAATAGATAAGTCCCCTGGGGCACCTGAGTGGCTCCGTCGGTTAAGCGTCCAACTCTTGATTTCAGCTCAGGTCATGATGTCACTGTGACTTTTGATTTCGGCTCAGGTCAGGATCTCACTGTTCAGGAGATGGAGCCCCACCATCAGGCTCTGCGTGCTGACAGGGCGGAGCCTGCTTGGGATTCTCTCTCTGCCCCTGCCCTGCTCACAGTGTGCTCTCTCTTTCTCTCTCTCTCTCTCTCTCTCTCTCAAAATAAATAATTAACTTAAAAGATACATAGTCTAACATACCAAGGTCACACCCTTATGGCCCCATTTGGCCTCCTTCAGAGGCCCCTTCTCCAAGTATAGTCATGCTGGGTGTGTTGGCTTTAACATATGAACTTTGGAGGAACATAAATATTGAAACCATAACAACCATTAATTTACATTTTGTCTCTATGGATTTGTCTATTCTGAATATTTTATGTGAATGGAATTATGCAATATATGGTCTTTTGTGACTAGCTTCTTACACTTAGCATGTTTTCCAGCTTTGTCCAGATTTGTACTATGTATTAGTATCTCATAGTTTTCATTGCTGAATGTTACATTGTGTGGAGATATCACATTTTATTTATACATTCATCACTTGATGGGCATTTGGTTGTTTCAACATCGTGGCTATTATGAATAATGCATTTATGAGTATTCAGGTACATTTGTGTGTGTGTGGACGTTTGTTTTCGTTTCTTTTGGGTATACCTAGCAGAGGAATTGCCCCATCGTATGGTAACTCTATAATTTACTACTTGAGGAATAAGCAGACTGCTTTCCACAGTGTTAGCACCATGGTGCATTCTCATCACCAATATATGGGAGTTCCAAATTCTCCATATCCTCACCAACGATTGTTATTGTGTGGCTTTTTAACTGCAGTCATCCTGGTGTGTGTGAAATGGTATCTCATTATGGTTTTAATTTGCATTGATAATGATATTGAGACTCTTTTAATGTGATGTTGGCCATTTGTGCATATTTAAAGAAACGTCAATTCAGATCCGTTGCCTATATTTTCATTGAGTTATTTGTCTTTGCTTATTGAATTATATGGGGAGTTATTTGTCTTCGGTTATTGAGTTATATGGGTTCTTTATATTTTCTAGATGCAAATCTCTTATAAGATATATATTTCAGAAAATATTTCTCCCAGTCTGTGTGCAGTGTTTTTACTTTGTGTGGTGGTGTCCTTTGAAACACAAAAGTTATTGCTGACAAATTTATCTGTTTTTATTTCCCTTATTATGCTTTTCTGCCAAAGTAAAACTAATTGCTTAATCTGAAGTCACAAAGATTTATACCTATGTTTTTATTTAGGAATTTAATACTTTTAGCACTTAAATGTAGGTATTTGACCCACTTGGAGTTAACTTTTGTATATAGTATGAGGAATCCAAGTTCATTCTTTTGAATGTGAATACCCAGTTGTCACAGCACCATTTATTGAGGAAACCATTTCCCCGTTTCATGGTCTTGGCACCTTTATTGAAAATCTACTTTCTAGAAGTGTATAGATTTATTTCTGGCCTCTCAGTTCTATTCCATTAATCTATATGTCTGTCCTTAGGCCAGTACCACACTCTTGATTGATGTAACTTTATAGTAAGTTTTAAAATAAGGTAGTGTCAGTCCTCAAACTTTGGTCATTTTTTTCAATATTATTTGGGCTGTTTTGATTTCTTTGTTGATCTGTATAAATCTACATAGCCACTTGTCAATTTCTGCCATAAAGGCAACTATGACTTTGGTAAGAACTGCATTGAAATTGTAGGTCAATTTGAGGAGTATTGCCATATTAACAATATTGTCTTCCAATTTATGAACATGGGATGTTTTTCCATTAACTTAGATCTTCTTCAAGTTTCTTCAGTGGTATTTTGGGATTTTCAGTGTTTAAGTCTCATACTCTTAAATTTGTTTCCTGAATATTCTGTTCTTTTTGATGCTCTAAACATAGAATTGTTTATTTCATTTTTTAGAGCGTTCATTGCTACTCCAAAAACATACAATTGATTTTTGTATATTGATCATGTATCTTGTAGCCTTGCTGAGTCATTTATTACCTCTAATTGTGTGTGTGTGTGTGTTGTTGTATATGTGTGTGTGTATTTGTGTTCCTTAGGATTTTCTGTATATAGTACCGGGTCATCTGCAAATAAAGAGAGTTTTATTTTTTTTCTTGATTAATTCGCCCTATCTAGAACCTCCAGTAGAATATTGAATAGAATTAGCAAAAGCGGGCATTCTGTCTTCTTCCTAAACTGAGCGGGAAAGGTATGCTGTTTGCAGTGGGCTTTTTGTATATGCTTTTTGATCAGTTTGAGGAAATTTTCTATTTTCTTCCAAGTTTTGTGAATTTTGCCAAGTGGTTTTTCTGTGTCTGCTGAGATGATCAATTATTTTTTTTGTTCTTTATTCTGTTAATATGGTGTATTTTTCTTTTTTTCCATCTGAATAGGATGACTTTAGTGTGCACACACTTGACAATGGAGGATAGACATATTTTGCTGCCTACAAAATTTAAAGATTAAGAAACAATTGAAAATGTAACAGCAAGAGGATAAAAGAAGCATCATTTTAAGTATCGTGTTTTCTAAAATGAGGAAGATTTTTCACTTGATTATAAATCTCTTAAGATCAGAACTCCATTTATTCCATAATATTTTTTGAGATATAGTCAACCTATAACATTATATGAGTTTCAGGTGTGCAACATAATGATTTGACATATGTGAGTATTGTGAAATGATCACCACAATAAGTCTAGTTAACATCCATCACACACACTTACAAAATGTTTTTCTTCTTGTGATAAGAACTTTTAAGACCTACTCTCTTAGTGCCTTTCAAATGTACAATCTAGTATTACTAACTATAGTTAACATGTACATTACATCCCCAGGACTCATTTATTTTATACTGGAAGTCTGTACCTTTTGACCACCATTCTCAGTGAGGAATATACTTTGGACAGTTTGAATCCTTTTAGATTTATTAATGGTTGTTTTCTGGGCTAGCATAGTCTAGCCCAGGAGAATGATCCAGGAGCACTGGAAAAGTTTGTATTCTGCTGTTTTTTCTTGGGTAGCATGTTCCCTAATGTGTGCTAACTTGAGTTGTTTTATGGTCTTGTTGTTTAAGACTTCTACTTCCTGGTCAATTTGCTGCCTAATTCTATCCATTATTGAATTTCAGATAAACACTTCAACTGTAATTGGTGAAATGTCTATTTCTCCTTTAATTCTGTCGGTTTTTGCTTGATCTATTTGGGGCTCTGTTGTTAGGTGCTCATATGTTTAAAATTGTTATATATCACTGAGAGATTTATACTTTTATCATTATAAAATGTTCCTCTTACCTCCAGTAGCAAATTATTAGTTTGTCTCATCTGATATTAATATAGTCACTTCAGCTTTCTTGAGGTTGCTTTTTGCATGATATATATTTTTATTATCCTTTTGACTTCAGACTGTTTGTATCTTTGAAACTAAAATACATGTGGAAAAAAATAAAAAATAAATAAATAAATAAAATAAAATAAAATATATTCCCTGTAGATAGCACATAGTGGCATCTATTTTGTTGGTTTTGGTTTGGTCCTGCCTGACAATGTCTGCCTTTTGTTGGGTTGTTTAATCAATTCACATTAATATTTTTATTGACATGCTTGGCTATAAGTCTATCATTCTACTTTTGTGTTTTGTATAGGTCTCAAACATTTTCCCCTGTATTCCACTTTCCTACTTTCTTTTAGACTAAGTGAATATTTTCTAGTGTAGTATTTTAATGTTTTCAATCTTTTTTTCACTTTTACTTATTTCCTTAGTGGTCACTCTAGGTCTTACGATATAAATCTTAATCTATTTCCAATTTACATTAACTCCTGTGACATGTATAAACCTTCCTTTATAGCTCTATTCACTGTACATTCGTGTATGTTACAAACCTAGCAATACATTGTTATAGTTATTATACAATTATATATATATTTTTTATCTGGTAAAAAGCTGAAAAACAAAAAGGAGTACAAGAATATATTTATACAAATTTGTTACATTAATCTTATTTACCATTGTTGATTCTCTTCACTTGTTTTTGTGAATTCAAGTTACTATCTGGTGTAGCTTCCTTACCATAATCCAACGTTGCTCCCAAAAATGTCTTTCTTTTGTGCCGCTTTGTCAAGTATATTACATATCTATATGCTACTTTTCCAACAATGCAATTATATATTATATATATAATTTTTAAACCAGGTAAGAGGAAAGGAGAAATATGCATTTATAATATGTCTTATATTTATGTAATTAATTTAATAGCCCTTTGTTTTTTTCATGTGGATTTGATTTACCATTTGAAGTCACTTGTTTTCAGCTTGAGGAACTTCCCTTATTATTTCTTGTAAGGTGGATCTGCTGGGACCAAATTATTTTTTTTCTTTTAATATAAGGATGTCTTTATTTCATCTTCATTTTTGAAAGATCATGTTCCCAGATATAAGATTCTGGGTCCATCCATTTTTTTCATTCATCATTTTGAACATCACCTCATTGTCTTCTGGCCTCCACTGTTTTTGATAAGAAGCTAGCTGTTAATATGAAGTCTTAACAATGGTGTTCTTTGTACACGAGTAATTTTTTCTTGGTGCTTTGAGGAGTTTCTCTTGGTATTTTAGCATTTTTACTGTGATGTGTCTATGTGTGGATCTCTGCGTTTATCTCAATGGGAGTTTCTTGAGCTTCTTATGTGCATTATTCTTTTTTACCAGATTTGTGAAGCTTTCAGCTATTATTTTTTCAACTGTTTCTGCTCCATATTTTCTCTCCTTTCTTCTGGTACTGCCTGCCATTCCTTGTAAGTTGTTTTGCCTAACAGTGTCCCAGATTTCTTTGGGACTGTATTACATTAATTCTTTTTATTTCTTTAAGATATTCAAATTACATACTTTGAATTGATCAGTCTGTAAGTTTGCTGATTCTTTCTTCTGCCAGATCAAGTCTATCATTGAACGTTCTACTGAATTTTTCAGTTTCGGTTCCTGTAATCCTTTTAAATCCAGAATCCGTTTGGCTCTTTTTCATTTCTGTCTTTTTATTGATATTTGCTACTGAATGAAACATTATCATCGTAACTTCCTTTACTTTTTCAAACATGTTTTTATAGTCAGTTTTACTCAATCAATAACATACTTAATCTAATTGAAAAGATCCAAAGGAGAACAAAGCAGTCAATAACAAACCAATTTTAATAGCAGCTTTGAAGTTTATAGTACAGTATTGTTGTCTAAAATCACTATGCTGTGCATTAGAGCCCCGGATTAATTTATCTGCTGGTTACAAGTGTGGACTCTTAAACAGCATATCCACAAATACCCCACCCCCGAGCCCTTGGGAAGCACCATTCTACTCTGTGCTTATGAGTCCAGCTGTTTTAGATTCTGTGTATAAGTGACACCATACAGTATTTGTCTTTCTCTGTATGATTTAATCTCACTTAGGATAATGCCCTCAAGGTTCATCCACAGTCTTGCAAATGTTAGGATTTCCTTCTTTCTCATAGCTGAATAATATTCCATTGCATATACACACACCACGACTTTTTTCTGTTCATCTGTTGACAGCACTTAATGTTGTTTCCATATCTTGGTTGTTATGAATAACACTGCAGAGTGGAGGGAGGTGTGAGTTTAGCACCGAGGGTGTTGGGGTTTCCCATAGAACTGGTAGGGAGAATTTCTGATGAGGTACTCTCGGTGGCTTGTGGATGGACTTCCTCCTGAAGTCCTGAATACAATCAGCAGGAACCGTCTTCCTTTAATACCCTTTGATATTCTTATCCGCCTCCTTCCTGATCTCCCTCCTCCCAGTCATGGGGGTTTCTCCTTAGGACTCTGGGGGTTGCTAGAGATAAATGGTTTTCCCCAATCTTGTCCCGCAGAGCTGGGAGAGCCCTGGCACCCACTCGCTGCTTTTCTTTTCCCCACTGGGGGAGGTCCCCGCTGCTACACAGTTCATACTCATGTTGAGTTGGTGGAGGGGTGTTGTTGACAACGTTCCTCTTATTGTCTTTGTTGCACCCAAACTCATATTTTTTTGCTCCAGAGGCATGCTGGTATTTTCTCTTGGAAAGACTGCAAGACAGAAAGGCTTCTGCAAATCCCCTCTTATTCGTGAGTATCTTCCCAGCTCAGTACACCCCAGGCTTTTCCCCAGCTGAAGTGAGGCCCGTTGGGGCAGGTTTGCTGGCTGTGCCGGTTGCCCGGCCCGTGTGGAGGTGTATCTGCCTACCTGTATCTGGATGCATCAGTTGAGGGAGACTCGACCTGCGTCCCTTGGCGTATATTGCTGAATTCCACAACTCCCACAAAGGCCCCTGTGTTCCTGTCTGAATGTCTAATTCATTGTTTAAGAGGGACCAAAAAGAGGAACAAGGAACACCACCAGGACGCTGTTACCCTTCGCTCTCCTTCCTTCACTTCTTTAGGCATATTTGCCTTTAGTTCTTTAAACGTAATTATAATGACTACTTTTAAATATTTGCTCAATTTGACATCTAGGCCCTCTGAAATACATTTTCTGTTGTCTGCTTTTGTTTCTGTGTGTATGAATCACACCCATTTCTTTGCATGTCTTTTAATTTGTTTTCAAAAACTGGATATTTAGGAAATATATTGTAGCAGTTCTAGCTACTGCTGCTCCTTACACTCAGAGGCTTCTTTTTGTTGTTGGTTCCTGGTTTAACTGTTAAGACAAAGTCTAGCATTCAGAGGATACTCACATGATGTAGTGAATTTTCTTCATTTGGAGGAAACCATAGTGACATTTTATAATATTGTAGCAAAATGCTTTGAGCACAGACCATTTGATATCATATATCAGTTGGAAGTTTAGATTTTAAGTGAAATAGTAAAAAGTAATAGAAGATGAGATAAATGAAATAATTTTGAAAAATGTAATAAATGTTAGGTATTCAATTATTTTGTGTATAATACATTATTGTGAATTCCTATTGAGCAGATAATATTTTTTAGTTAAATTTGGGGATTTCCCAATGGCAAATATTTTCATGCGTATATTTTTGAAATTCTTTTTGGTCCCGGGAATGACATAGCTGGTGAAGATAATATACGTGTTATAGGACTAGCTACAAAGACCAAATCTAGACAAACACTGTTTGAGGGGCTGCGGATACAATAACTTGTCAATTTTGTACAGAAAACAATAGGTTGCAATAGATTATGCCTGGGAAACAAATCTAGATTATAAAGCATTCTATATTCTGTTATACACTTTTTGCTTGGAGTGAATAATGCATCAAATTCCTTTTGACACCACCGATTGTTAAAATATCCAGAAACTATACCATACTTCTTGTTAGCAATGAAATGTAGGAGCACATTGAAAAACTTTTACGCCACGTAAATTTTAAGCCTTTGCCAAATACTGCCAAAGTTTGCCAAAATTGCCAATTGCCAAAAATTGCCAAATTTGGCAATTTCTCATTGCCAAATGAGAAAATAAAGGTGATACTATCATGCTGCTAAAGCTTCAATTAGCGGCTACGTGCAGTGCTTTTTTGACGTTTTTGATTCTTTTAATAGTGAGACACATTTTAGATCACAAGCCAAAAGTATACTTTTCAAAATAACTAGTTGTATTTTTTTATACTTTTTTTTTGAGATAGAGAGACACAGAGAGAGACATGTCATGTTACCGTGTGTGGGGGAAAGGCAGAGGGAGGAGGAAAGAATCTTATGCAGCCTCTGCGCCCAGCACAGAGCCTGACACAGAGCTGGATCCCATAACTATTTCAGGAGCTGAAATGAAGAGTCAGAAGCTTAACCAACTGAGCCACCCAGGTGCCCTGAAAATATCTAGTTTTAAATTTATTTATTCGGTACTGATTTGTTATGATGTTCTAAAAAGTTAATCTTATAAGGACAACTATGCAGGAACCAAAGATCTAAATACATAATTTTCATGAATGTACCACAGGGTTTTAAAAGCTACTTGAAGAAAGCGTAGCTTATGTTGATGGAAATACATTACTGATGCTAAGAATTTGCAGTCTTTTGATATCAATACCAACTTCTCCATTGTAGGAAATTCTAGAAAATGAAGGAAGAAGGTTAATTGGGTTCTAAATTTCACAACTGGCCTATCTACATTCTAAATTAAATCTAAAAATCAATTTATTTTTCCATATTAGGTATGACATTATAATCTTAAAAAAGAGGTTCATGATAACAAGAGAATAACAGCCCTTTCAGAGCTGTAGATGCCATATATCATTTGAAGAATTAAGATGATTGAACTTACGCAACTGTGTAAAAATTTATAATTAAAATTGACTGCTGTACACAGTAAGAATGGAATATTGATTGGACATCGATGTGAGAGTAAATGAAAACTTCAAGTTGTTTTCTAAAATCCAATGTTGCTCCTACTAATCACAGCATTTTTGCAGCAGTAATTTACCAGGTGTATTTCCAAACACTTAAACCCCTCTGGATATATTTAACTTTGCCAATATTAATAGACAGAAGAGAAGGTAGTCTCTCAAAATTTAAGTTCACTAAAAATGACTTAAGGTCTATGAGATCAGAAGAGGCAAAATTATGACTAGTGACCATTGCTATTAAAAATGAGACTTTGGGGGCACCTGGGTGGCTCAGTTGGTTCAGTGTCTGACTCTTGACCTCCACTGGGGTCATGATCTCACGGTTCTGGAATTTGAGCTCCATGTCAGGTGCTGCACTAGCAATGCGGAACCTCCTTGGGATTCTCTCTCTCTCTCTCTCTCTCTCTCTCTCTCTCTCTCTCTCTCTCTCTCTCTCTTTCTGCCTCACCCCCGTGCGCATGTGTTCTTTCTGTTTGTCTAAATAAATAAATAAAAACTTTAAAAAAAATGAGACTGTGGAGCAGAAAATAGTTTATATTATTATCATTATTTAGCATGAATATTTTGTTTGAGTAAGGAGTAACCTTTTCTAATAGGCTACTGACATCCCTCCTTCTCTCCTATAGTGACTTTGCACACTTGAAAGGATAGTTTGTTAGCGGCTTTCTGCATATAGGAAAACGAAATTCCCATTTTTTCTTACAAGAAAAACTTTTATTGCCAAAGTCCATAACTAACTAACATATTTGCTTCTAAAGTATAACTGAACTTGCTTGTGCAAACTGTCATCTGCAAGGTAGGAAACAAAAATGGCAGAGAAAGAAAAAGGTACTAACCGTACTTATGATCAATTTCTATTCGCCTTTCTGAATGGTCTTATTTCTTGAACTCTCACTTTAGCACTTACTTTATTTTATTTTATTTTACTTATTTTTTAATTTGAATTTTAGTTAGCCAACATACAGGGCAGTGTTGGTTTTGAGAATAGAATTGAAATTGCCCCAGAGACAGTGTGGCCCAGGTGAAAGAGCCTAGGCTCTGGGTTAATGCAGGGGTGAAGTTTTAAGCCCAGTGCAGTAGCTTATTGTTGACTCCAAAGGCAAGTCATTTCACCTCCCTGACTGAACTTACTCTTCTGTCTTTTAAAACGTAGAAAATAAAGCTGTTTATCTCATAGAGTAGTGCATGGTGAAACATTAAATGAGAAATTGTACGTAACACATTTACCACTGGCACAAAGTAGGTGTTCGATAAAAGGAACTCTTTTTTTTTTTTTTTTTAAGTGGCCATTTATGAGACATTTAAAGGTGGCTACTAGGCATCATACAGCCTTTATTCAGAAGGCAACTTGTTGAGAAATGAACCCCTTATAAAGCCTGATCTGCCTGGGAAATCTGGAAACCTATGTGGAGTTCAGGCATAGCATTGTAAAATAAGATAGTGGGGAGGGGTGAGACTTTGGCAACCCTAAATGTGGTCCATGGATCGATAGCACCAGAATCACCTGGGGGCTTATTAATAATGCAGACTATTAGGTCCCACCCCAGACTTAATGAGTCAGAATCTGTATTGTAACCAGATCCCCAGGATATTTATATACACGTTAAAGTTTGAGATGCACTGGGATAGAGAAACAGTTGAACTGTGTTCTGACACTGAGTAGGCACCAAGCTTGAAAAAAGTCTGTGTACGTCCACGTCCAGGGCTTACTCTGTCTCCAGCTGCTGTCAAAAGTGCAACAGAAATGCCGTCGGTTACCCTGTGCTGCTTCTCTGTGGATAAGGATGCCACTGGAAAAGTAGACTGCACGGTCAACAATTCTGCTTAATGCCATGGGCAATCTCAACCCAGATCCCAGAGCCAAGTAACAGCCTAGATGGATAGGCATTCATGGTAGTCACAGTTAAACAGACTCACAAGCTAAATGCTCAAAATGTACAAGTAAGTAATCCTAGGAGCTTCAGTACTACGGGTCACTACAGCCATGTCTATTCCATCCTGAGAAATCAACACTCCAGGTCAAGGGCTCCACATCAGCCCTGTTATACATTAGAATAGTTAGTCTGGTACCTCGGCACTATAAAAGACATTGTTTTTTAAGACCATAGAAATGGGCTTTGAAAAGAAGAAAGAACAACCCAAATTGGGCAACAAATCAAACCAGTGATCTAATACTTAGGGAATCCAGTGCCACAAATACAAATAATGAGCTGCCCGTTTATGAGGATAAACTGTCTCAAACCAGAAATAGTCCCGGAACTTTAGAATCATGTGTTGTGGGATGCGGGTGGATCGATTGTTTCATGTTGTATGGAAGGTTCAAAAGAAGAAGCATGATCCAGACCAGAAACCAGATTTTCAAGTTAATACCTTTACCTGATGAACCATCAGTGAAACACAACTACCGTCGTGTTTTTACTTCAGGGTCTCTCAATTCTCTGCCCGCCCTGGGTGAGATGATTGGAGGGAAGAAGAATATTTTACAATGTCCGGTCGGCCTTAGTACCATTGACCAGTTTTCTGTCTTTGGTGTACGTGGTGGGATTGTACTTCCTGGCCCCCATGTGGTTGGGTGGAAATGTGCCTCTGTTGCTGAGGGATTTAATTGCTGGGGCCAGGCCCTCCAACCTGTTTTCCCTCTGGCAAGGTATTTGGTAACTTTTGAGGTGCTGAATCCTCTATCAGGCTGGTTCCATGAATGACTACAATGAAGAGAACCCCCTGCCAACCTGTAATGGTCAGACAGCAAGAACAGAATATAGATATATTTTTAAATCGTTTTTAATGTTTATTTTTGAGAGGGAGAGAAACCGAGCACAAGTGGGGGAGGGGCAGAGAGAGAGGCACAGAATCCAAAGCAGGCTCCAGGCTCTGAGTTGTCAGCATGGAGCCCAATGCGGGGCTTGAACTCATGAACCGTGAGATCATGACCTGAGCTGAAGTTGGATGCTTAAACAACTGAGCCACCCAGGCACCCCAAGAGCTATATATATATTTTTAATTTTCTGTTAAGCCAAGAAGATTTTGAATTGTTTGTTACTGTATCACATTGTAGCCTATGGTGATTGATAAATCAAGGAAAATACTCCTTATAATAACAACACGTCAATAATGGGAGAGGGATGATTAGACAACCTAGAAGAAATGGATAAATTCCTAAAAACATACAACCTCCAAAACTGACTCAGGAAGATATAGAAAATTCGAACAGACTGATTACAGCAATGGATTTGAATCAGTAATCAAAAAACTCCCAACAAACAAAAGTCCAGGACCAGATGGCATCATAGGGGAATTTACCAAACATTTAGAGCAGAGTCAATACCTATTCTTTTTTTTTTAATTTTTTAAAAATTTATTTACTTATTTTGAGAGAGACAGAGACAGCACAAGTGGGGGAGGGGCAGAGAGAGAGGGAGAGAGAAACCCAAGCAGGCTCTGTGCTGTCAGCTTAAGGCCTGATATGGGGCTTGAACCTGCAAAACGTGAGATCATGACCTGAGCTGAAACCAAGAGTTGGACACTCAACTGACTGAGCCACCCGGGTGCCCCGAGTCAATACCTATTCTTAAACTATCCCAAAAATAGAAGAGGAAGGAAAGCTACCAAATAGTTTCTGAAGCCAGCATCACCCTGATACCAAAACCAGATAAAGGCACTACAAAAAAAGAGAACCGCAGGCCAGTAACTCTGATGAACAAAAATGCAAAAATCCCCAACAAAATATTGGCAAACTGAATCCAACAGTACATTAAAAAAAAAAAAAAAATCATTCACCACAGTCAAGCCAGATTCATTCTGGGATGCAAAGATAGTTCAGTATTTGCAAACAGGTCAATGTGATACATGAACAAGACAAAGGATAAAAACCATATGATCATTTCAATAGATGCAGAACAATTGTTTGACAAAGTACAACATCCCTTCATGATAAAAACCCTCAACAAAGTAGGTTGAGATGGAGTATACCTCAACATAATAGTAAAGGCCATATACAAAAAACCCACAGCTAACACCATACTTGATGGGGAAAATCTGAGAACTTTTCCCCTAACAAGACGACACTGTCCACTCTTACCACTTCTTTCATAATATTTATTTATTTATTTTTCAGAGAGAAAGAGCATGAGTGGGGGAGGGTCAGAGAGAGAGAGAGAGAGAGGGAGAGAGAGAATCCCAAGCAGGCTCCACGCTGCCAGAGCAGAACCTCACACGGGGCTTGATCCCACGAACCATGAGGTCATGACCTGAGCCAAAATCAAGAGTCCGAGCTTAACCGACTGAGCCACCCAGGCGCCCCTCCAATTCTAATAGACTAAGAGAAAAGAGGATTAAGTACTAAAAGGTCAGTTTGGGTTTCGATTGTACTAAAACTAAAGCGATTCGAGAAAAAGTTCCAAACTTGTATGGTGAGAAAACGGTTTGCTAACCAGAACATGTCAATGTTGGGAAAGGTCATAGTGAAGACATCACTGTGAGTGGACCCTGGTGATCAGAGGCTCTACATGGCCTTGACATAGTGATGTGGTGTTGAGAACATCTGCACGGTATACTTGACTGAACCCAGTTAAGGCCTTTCTCTATATAAACTGAAGATTTGCTGGGCAGGTGGGGGATCTATTCATCTTGCTGCCACCCATGCAGAACCTCATCTGGAAGTTCCCTTTGCTTATTAAATCTGCCACTTACAACCTGGAGCGGCCTGCCTCTTTCTTCAGTTTCTCCGTGCCCTCCTAGTCGTGTGTGTGTGCGTGCGTGCGTGCACGTGTGGTTTTATGTTAAGGAATTGGTTCACGTGATGGTACCGCCTGGCAATTTTAAAATCCATAATGGCAGGCAATGGGCTGGAAACTCGGGTAGGAGTTGATGCTGCAGTCTTGAGGCAGAATTTCTTCTCTGGGAAACCTCAGTTTTTGTTCTTAATACCTTCAACTGATGAAATGAGATACGCCCACATTATTGAGGGTAATCTCCTTGTTCGGAATGATTAGGAAAAAAATTTTCAACTTTAGAAAAAATCATGGTGAGGGTGATGTTTTTCCTTTAGTAACCTGATTAATACAAAGGCTTCTGACAGAATGTCCTTTGTAAAATACAAATCCCATCATATTCTTCTCCTGTTTATAATCCTGCGTGAGCTGCCATTGAAACACTGGAGCCTCCAATGCAATTCCACCTAAGACCTGGCTCCAGTTTTTATATGAACCATTCTTTCTGCCCCCACCCCCATCCCCATCACTCTGCTCCAGTTGTACCAAACATCTTGCCATTTCCTTATTCTAGCATGTTCTTTAGGGATTCTGTCATTTAAGCTTGCTTCCCTGTTCCCTGCACCCTCCGTGCAGCATTTCCCACACCCCCAGACAGCCAGTCAGTCATATATCTACTTCCCCCAAACCCATTATAGCCAGTTCCATTAGAGTATAATCCATTTACAGTCTTTTTTTCTTTATGCCTTTTTGGCAAAAAGATGAAATTTTTGAGGGGAAGGTCTATGATGTTCCTAGCCTTTAGCAAGTGACTGGTACACAGCTGTTGCTCTAGAAACGTTTGTAGAAAAAACATCTGCTCTCAGAGAGAGAGAGAGAGATTCTGATAAATATAGCATCCTGGGGTATATTCTCTTCTAGTAGGACCTTTAAGCTCCCTTCCAAAACTGTTGTTCTATGATTATTAAATTATTTCCTCAACGTTATCCATGATATTTAACAGTGCTCCCAGTCCTTACTTGAGCCTTCTAGTAGCTCTTTGCATTTCGGTTCTTGATGTTTTTAGATCCAATAGCTCACCAATGAATAGCCCATAACCACGGCATCTATGTAGAAATTGCTGTTTTTCATCCCATGAAACTTTCACTTTTCCATAGTTGAAGATTCAAGAGCAGCTATTTACAAACACAAACACATAAAAGAACAAAATGAGGAGTCCACGTATTTTCTTTAATTCTCCATGGCATTGTATAGATTCACTTTTCTTTTTTTTTTTTTTATTTTTTAATGTTTATTTATTTCTGAGACAGAGAGAGACAGAGGATTAGTGGGGGAGGGGCAGAGAGAGAGGGGGACACAGAATCTGAAGCAGGCTCCAGGCTCCGAGCTGTCAGCCCAGAGCCCGATGTGGGGCTCGAACTCATGGACCGTGAGGTCATGACCTGAGCCGAAATTGGACGCTCAACCAACTGAGCCACCCAGGCGCCCCTAGATTCACTTTTCTGCTTCCAAGGTTCTGTATCAATTATCTACTAGGAAAGCATATACAAATAAATGTATCCATACATACCTGCATAAAATTATGCTGACAGTTAAGTTTTAAAAGGTAGAGATTGACATATACTGACAATGGAATCGTTTTTTTCTAAGTAGGAATTTTCAAACTCAGAGAATCTGAGTCAGTTGTAAAACCCTGATCTGTAAATGAGAGGGAAACCTTATCGTGAATGTTACAAGTATTTTATGAATACGTTGCTGCATTATAAGACTTAGTGTTAAAGGATTCATCAGTCAGACATGTCAGTCCTAATTTTATTTCCAGTGTACCTTTTGGCACGTAGTAAGAATGTAATATCCAAAGGTTTTAATTAGATATGCTTTTGTATATCTACAAGAAAATATGAGATCCAAAACTCATCAGTGGTTCAGTTGCATTTATAGCTCTTACTGCATGGCCCGTCTCATCTGAGAATATTGGCATGACGGATATGAAGCCTATTTCAAATCAAAGGGGAAAAAGACTGAGTGCTCGCTTGACTGTTGAGGGAGATCTCTGCAGTTGTGACAGTATTATATATGCCAGGTCTTAAAATATATATATTATTCATATATATGTGTGTATATATGTGTGTGTGTGTATAATATATATATATATATATATATATATATATATATATATATGTATATATATTGCCAGGTCTTAAAAAAAATCAGTCCAGTTGGAAATGAATATACACATTGGTCATGCAGAATAAAATTCCTCTCTATAATAGTCATTAAAGCTCTTTTTAGAGCTTTCATTTCTCTTCCTTCTAGGCTCATGGCCGGTCTGTACTTCCTCATCCCTTTTGAAGATGGGCACAGTTAAGTGACCTGCTTTAGTCAGTGACATGTAAGCTTCCGTGCAGCATCCTTGTGAGCTGTTGTATATTTCACTACATTTCCTTTTCTCATTGTAGAAGGAAAGACATGGAGCCTTTTTCAGCCTGTGTTGCCATGGGAGAATAATGTAAAACACATCCCACCCCCCCTACATCCCACCCCCGGCCCGTTTCAGATGGGTGTGGAGTGTGAGCCAGAAACAGGCCTTTGTCCTTTTAGCCACTGAGGTTTATAGGCTCTTTTTTACCACTGCGTAACCTAGCCCATCCTGACTGATACATGCTCCAATAATATAATCGTGGATCCCCTGATTGTGTTGCCAACCTCTTTGGAGTATGGCACAGAAAAGAATAGAAAATAATTATCACATGATAAGGAATATGGGTGAAATCCATTGATGCTTGCCATAAAAAACAGTTTCACATTGGTTTGAAATGAGTTTTCAATGGATGTGGCTCCAAAAAGAAGCTTATGTAACTCTTGAGACCTCCCCCAGGCAAGTTAAAGATGATGAAATGCTTTCAGGAATCGGGCTCCTTAGTTATGGTTACACATTTTTCCAGAGACCAACCCTGAGCAAATTGTACATGAACCACGAACCTCTGTTTACAGTCAAATTGAGTAACTTCTGTCTGTCCATCAGTGCTCTGACATGGCCATCCAAGAGCTGTCAAAAACGAAAACAAAACTCAGAAGAGAGCAGCTATTGAAACCACGTGTTTAAGAAATGAAGGAAATGACCTGCCATTTATTGATCAGCTACTATGTATGAAGCATTATTTTTTTACATATACTTTCTCATATCGGTACCACGATAACTATGAGGTGAATATTGTTATCTCCACTTATCAGATGAAGGAACAGAGACGGCTTCCAGTCAAAGTCAGTATGGCAAATGACGCTGATCTAACAACCTCTACATAAGCAACAAAAAGCTTTACTTTTTGTTTATCAAGCACTTACCAGACCGGGGCAATGTCAACAGCATCGCTCGTCCCAAAGACGGTCACCAAAAAGTTGGTATAATGAACCATGGATCTAAATAAAGGTGTAATAGTATGAACTGATGTAGGCTAAGATTTCTACACATTCTGTAGATAATAAAGACCACATATATCCCTTGGCAGAAGTCAGTGACAACTTGGGTGGTTTGGAAGGCAAGGGGGAAGTGGCTGTTGGCCCTGATAGAGGGTGCAAGGAAAAGGAATGGGGGTGGAAAGTGCAAGGTGAAGTGGCAGATAAAAAGCACAGAGGTAGAAATGCACACAACACATCCGGGAAATAGCAGCAATCTACCAGAAGCATGTGTTTTCTTTCAATTAACTGATAGTGAATTAGTGAAATCAATGAACATTCAATTTGGAAGGAATTGTTAAACCCTTCTCTACTCCAACCACCAGGTAAGAGCCATCATACCAAGTTCCAGAAGAAGTGGGGGGCTCCAGAGTCTGCATGAATACCCATAGTAATGATTTCCAATACTGCTGTCCATCATAAACCTTGGCGAGCTTGTTAAAATCATATACTCCTGGAGTGTCTGGGTATCTCAGTTGGTTAATAAGCATCTGACTTTGGCTCAGGTCATGATGTCACGGGTGTGTGAGTTCGAGCCCTGCCTGGGGCTTGATGCTGTCATTGCAGAGCCCCCTGCGGATCCTCTGTCCCCCTCTCTCTCTGCCCCTCCCCTGCTCACTCTCTCTCTAAGTAAATAAACATTTTTAAAATTTCAAGAAAAGGGGGTGCTTGGGTGGCTCAGTTGGTTAAGTGTCCAACTCTCGATTTTGGCTCAGGTCATGATCTCGTGGTTCCTGAGTTCCAGCTGTGCGTCAGGCTCTGCACTGACAGAGCAGAGCCTGCTTTGGATTCTCTCTCTCTCTCTCTCTCTCCCCCTCTGTCTGCTCTTACCCTCAAAATAAATAAGCATTAAAAATTTGTATGTTCCTATCAAGTTTTGCAGACCCACTGAAGCAATCTTTTAAGGTGGAGCCTAGGTAAAGCCAAAGAGAGACAGGCGGGACCCTTTGTGAGCTAATAGATTTTTTACCACTGAAAACTGATATTGTATGTTTTCAGAATTTAGTTAGTGGAGCATGAGGGAGGGTAAAGAATGTCTGATGACTATTATCCCAGGAAAGACTGTCATCATCCCACATTATGTATCGTAAATGGAAGTTCTGCAGCTATTTGGACCTCTGCTCCATAGAAAGCTTGAGTGGCCATCTATTGATATTTGAAGATGTCTGTTGCAAATTCACCCACCCACCTATTACAAGAGGAATGCCAAAGTGTTTTTAACAACCAAAGTAGTCTCAGAGTTTCGGGAAGCAAAACTCTATATGCTCACGTTCTCTGTGATGTCCTAATACCTAAGTGTATCCCTTATAGATTGATATTTCAGGCAGCTGCCTGGCGGGCTTGCCCATTTTAATCTGGTTCTGGACCGATAATGTGTTTTCTTTTCTTTTCTTTTTTTAAGTTTATTTACTTTTGAGAGAGAGAGAGAGAGAGAGCCAAGGAGGGGCAGAGAGACAGGGAGAGAGAGAATCCCAAGCGGGCTCTACGCTGTCATCATAGGGTCCAACTTGGGGCTAGAACCCACGAACCGTGAGATAATGACCTGAGCTGAAATCAAGAGTCAAACCCTTAACCAACTGAGCCATCCAGGCACCGCGGTAATGTATTTTCTTTTAAACAGATCTTTTGTGGTATTCGTTATGCAGAGCCAGTGCTAAGAACATATGGTAGAGTTCCTGGTGCTCTCACAAGTAATCCATCGTTGATGGGCTTTAGTTTGAATTTGAGGAATGGTGTTTTCTTATGTTAGCGCAGGATGTGCTTTACCACAACTTCAGCTCTGTGCCACATAAAACAGCGTTAGTTTCACCTCCAAAATAGCTGAAAATCCATCTGATATACTTCCTGTACCCTTCCCCCATCACCACCGTCTGGCAAGTTCTTGTTCCTCCGACAACGTGGCTGACTTCATAGGCATGTAGCGTGAGCCGGGCGTGTAGGGATCCACATTGAGAAAGACCTCATATGTGACTTAATGTTCTGCTGTCCCACCTCGAAGTTCTTAATTTTTGCTCTTTTATTTCACACTGGCCCCACAGGGTATGTAGGAAGCCTTGCGTACAACAGGATTTCAAAGGCCCTCCATCGTCCGGATGTTCTGTTTTCGGTAAATCCACTCGGTCTGTGTTCTTCTCAGTCCATGCGCCTGCAACTGAGCATGATACACACAAAGTGAGCCACCTCGACCTGGCACAGTCAGGTGTGACTACTGTCTTCCCTGTTCTGGAGAACAAGTTCCTATCAGTCTTGTGGCAGCTGCACCACACTGTTGACTTAGATTGAGTTGGCACATATCGTGACATCCTGGTCCATGCCTGATTCCTTCTGCACCCCACAGCTGAAGGTATTTGGTCCCATTGTCAGACTTGTTCTTACCCCGGGATCTGTTCCTGTTCTGCAGAAATTCAGAGTCCCAGGTCAGTGTCTTTGTAGCTTGTCACCGCACCTTTTTCAGACTGATTCAAGCCTGTTTGCTCATGTACAACCCTTAGGTTCTTTCTGGTAAGTAACAATAGGCAGCTGTATTTAAAAGTAAGTGAAGCTTAGCTACCACCTCAACGCCTCACGTCCAGATTACAACGGAAGTTTATTTTGGACCAAATTCTGCCAATACATCGATGTTTGTTAAACATCTGTCAGCAAGCAAGCGCACTTCAGTTCATACGACTGTTTTGTGAGCTTAGCGAAGTCTCACTTACTTGCACTTTCATGTGCTCTGGCCACACCTTGCCGGAAGAGTTCACTGGAAGCAGATGCCGCTTTCTTGTAGAGGAATGGTCTAATTAGGACCCATTGTAATTGTTCACAACTGAGGCATTTTTAGTGCAGGAATTCAGTCACATGGTTGATAGAATAGCTGAGATGCCAAACAGGATAGTGCAGCAATCCAAGAATTAGTAAAAGGAAAATATCTTTTTTATTATTTTATTTTATTCTATTTTATTTTATTCTTTCCTTCCTTCCTTCCTTCCTTCCTTCCTTCCTTCCTTCCTTCCTTCCTTTCTTTTCTTGGAAAATATCTTTAACCTCCTGGGCTGGAGGGATAGAAGAGGAGATGGTGTTACTGGTTCCCAGAAGATAGAATAACCTGTTGGCTGGAAACCTGGGAGGGACCCGGAGTCAGGACCAGAGTGAGTCACGAGTCACTGCTGGAGAAGGCATCGACCCCATTCAATTCTGAAATTCTTCTCTTGTATAGGTACACCTTGTCTGTAAAATAGCGTATCCAATCCACAAATGCTAAATACAGGGAATTTCAGTACTGAGAGCCCATTTCTAATCTCTGTTATGCTCATTAGTCAAGCCTCTGGTGCTGCTCGTAGATAAAGATACCAGAAGTGCTGTAGCAGTCACCTGTGGAGCGTGGACTTTCCGATTAGACCATCAGCTGGCAAATATCTGGGGTATGAATTTTTAATTAGGATTACCGACTGCGCCCACAGAGTAACTTAAAAAACAAATACGGACGTCACTGTTTATGGTGAAGTATTTTAAAGTAAATGAAAAGACATGATGATACCCACACCCCCTGGAACTCTATTTCCTGTGTCATAGGGCCCCTTAAGTACGTTCAGCAGTCCTTTCTACCCCATCGTTCTACCTGCAGCCAGAACGTACGAAGTGTGCTCTTTGCAGACATGCAGCTTCTCTACCAACGGTGGCTGGCAGGTGCCTTAAAGAAATTTTTCTGGACAGCTGCATGCTGTCCTTCTTTCCAGATCTTCCCGGTGATCTCTGCCTGCATGGATCATGGCCCATCTCCCCTCTCAGTACTTTTCCAGACCTCGTGTTCTTTGTGCCAGGAAGAAATAACATCGAAGAATTACGTGGTCACAAGAAACAAACCAACCACACCACAGCCAGAAATCAAACAATGAAGAGACTCTTAGGAACAAAAGGAAAATCTGCCAGTTTGGGGGAAACTTTAATATGCCTTTCTCAGTCGTTGACTGATGAAATAGTCAAAGCCATAGAAAATCTGAATTATGTAATAGTATTGAGGGAATGGAGATGTATCAAACTGTGTACAGATAATACAGGTAACCTTACATAGTAAACAGGGAATATGTAAGCAGCTATGTGAGGTTACTTGGATTAATCTGTTTGGAAGGTATTTGGTAATTTCAAAAATGCAGACTATGGACAAAGACGTTTTCTAGCTGCAGTAACAATCAAACAAGAATTGATAAAAATTTAAACAGTATCAAAAATACTTGGCAATGTGTAAGGACACCCACCTAAATAATTCTTGTGTCAACAGACTAATTGTACATTCAGCCTTCCTGTCAAGGCCTATGGGATGAATGAAAGCTACATTTAAAGGCGAGTTCCTCTCTTTTATTGGTAAAAATGACCCTCTTCATCTTAGTTCTCTTTCGACTTGAAATTTACTTAGTTTTCAATTAACATTGTTATCCTTACTCTTTTTATCTTTCATTTGCTGGTAACTTTTTGCCTAGTCCTTAATTTCAAAAATGTCTTCTTGGGGGTTAGGTGGCTTTTTTTTTTTTCTTTTAAGGATACAGTGTTGAATTCTTTATTTTACCTAAATATGAGGGTTTTTGAATTTAATGTAATTTAATGTAATTTGATGTAATTTCATTGTTCCCAAATTTCAGTGTAGGTAGATTCTAAGCAACAAAGGTACCATCCGGGTAAGAAGACTTACCATGAAGTCATATCTACATACTAAGACACAGTTTTTAATTATTTACAGATCAGTAAAAGTCAAAGCTTTCTAAAGATATTTGTTGACACTTTATGTGAAATTAGATGAAATCAAGTCAATAATTGTTTTTACTGTTGTAGTTGTGGTTGTTATGAATTTGGGGTGACTTTGGAGAAAAGATTAAGGGACAACTGCTAAAGATACCTGCCGTAAACCATCCATTGGACCATCATTGATTACTGCCACTTGAATGATATGATTTTAGACATTGTGATTGTATACTTCTCTTCATTTTGTTACTCAGGCTTTTCACGTATGGACCACGTTTCTTTGGACTTTTTTTCTTTGGAGATTTGGAAAATACCTATTTTTCTTTGTACTCGTTTTTTTCAAAAACCCATGTCAATCACTATATTCCCTAAGGCTCACATTGAAAAACAACATGGCAACTTTCACTTCACACATACGATCATAATAATAGCAAACATTCCTTAAGCACTTACCCGTACCACACATTGTTCTTACTAACTACCATATTTCTTGCTTATATTTGTCCAATTTTATTTGTTTCCATTATACCGCTGCTATATAAAAATCATTGTAATGACAACCATCCGACGGAAGGGAGCTAACAGTATGATCAAAACAGAATGTTTTGAGTGAACTTCGGACAAGCATCAGACTTTTATTATGTGACGCAGCTTGCGCCTGGATCCTGCCAAGACCAATGCGGGTAAAAAGTGAGCACACATAGACCCACTGCTCCATCAGGCATTGCTCTTTGATACTGTCTTCCAGACGGACCTGTTTCCTTTCTATTCAGAGCGCTTGCACTCCTGCTGCTGCATTTTACTACTGTATTTAGTCTCCCTCTAGGATAATTCGTATTGTGCCAATCAACCTTTACCAGGATGGCTTGAGTTTTATGTTTACTCATAGGACTTTGTCTGACTTATCCTTTTTAACCTTGACATTTGTCTGATCATCTCAAATGACTACATTCTTTCTTTAATTTGTTAGTGTGTCTGTTATACTGGTTCCTTAAGGATCACTACAGCCTGAAAGGGGGTCCTTTCTCCATAAATCGTGTATCGTTGTATCCTTCCCACTAGCAAAACAATCCATATCTTCTTGTGTCACTGAAATCTGGCTAGAACAGCACGGAGACATCTTCAACTCCTTCTCTGTGCCTTTTTTGCGTTGTCCCGCTATCCCAAGTAAGCGTCTAGCACCTTTTTCTCTTTTCTCTGTGGCAGTATGATTTAAACAGAACAACATTTTGTGCTTTTTATACTGATATTACCATTACCGCCACAGAAATTATAATACCTATTGTTCATCCAGCCCATGTGCCAGACACAGCTTCTAAGCACTTGATGTGTAGTTGGGGTTCTTTGGTTTGTGACAAAAAACTAACCGTAGTTAGAGTAAGTTTAAAAAAAAAAAAAAAGAAAAGAATTTCCTGGTTCATGGGGTTGAGAAGCCCACACGTTGATCTTTTCTATAGGTGTGGCTTCACTTACATGTTCAGATGAAAGAAATAGATTTGTGTCTTTCTCCAGTTCACAGGGAAGTTTTCTACTCTATTACTTTCAGTACCGGGGAAGTCGACCCTCTTATTGGGAAATATGGTGGCAAGGGTGGCCACCAGAAATATCACATGTATACCTCTACAGAGTGCCTTATGAATAGGAATCTCAAAACAAATAGTTGGCTCTGCTTGGATTATAGATAAGCATAGCCATAGATACCTTAGCCAATCACTGCGGTTAGGGAGGTCAAGTTCTTATTGGCCAGGCCCGGGCCATGTGTTCGCAGGTAGAAAGGTGAAGCTCCTCTCTGACTTCGTGAAATGCACCCCCAACAGGAAAGAAGGGTTCTTTGTGTTACAAGAAGGAAAAAGGGGGATGTTGGGAGGGTACGAGCACAGATATCCATTACATCATTTATCGATCTAAATTTCATATTTGTGGCAGCCCTGTGAAATGGATTTTGTTAACAGTTTTACAGATAAAGAAACTGATACTTCTGCAAGTCGGCCAGCATGCTAGCGGTCACATGGGAATAAGAGGAATCTCTGGGATTTGGCTTCTGGACTGTTACATGCTACCCATGTGGGGCCCTCAGCATTTCCCATCAGTCCTTTTATTTTCCTACTTATTTATCCCTTTAGACAAATTCTAAAGTGTTGCCATTTCCAACTTCACTCTCCTCAAAACTCTGCTGCCTCTCTCCTTACTCTCAATGGATACAGTGGCCTGCTACTTCTCAATAAAAACAGAAGCTACTCGTAGTCATTTCTTCAGTAGTCTGTCACCTCGTCAAGAGACATCTACAATTGCATGCATCCTTTTATGTTTTTTAAGTTCATTTATTTATTTTGAGAGCGAGGGAGAAAGCAGGGGAGGGGCAGAGAAAGAGAGAGAGAATCCCAAGCAGGCTCTGCACTGGCAGCGCAGAGCTCGCCGTGGGACTCGATCCCACAAACTTCGAGATCATGACCTGCGACGTGAGATCGTGACACTTAACCGACTGAGCCACCCAGGTGCCCCATGCATGCCCTTATCCGGTGTGAGGCCAATCTTGGGGCGCTATTTTAGATCCCACTTCCTCTTCACTTCTTGGTATATTTATTTATCCAGTCGTCCCTCTCTCTTCTGTATCTTCAACCTCACTCCTGGCTGCCCTCATTAGCATTTAAAATCAGAACTGCAGAAGATCCCCTTCACTCCCTGCCCCCCGCCAGCTGTAGTCCTCTTTCTGTGATTCTTCCCAGCTAGAATTCTTCAGAGTTTTCTGCCCTCGGTGACTCTGTTCCCTCCCTTCCTCCATATTCTTCAGTTCACTGCAGTCTGTCTTCTCCTTCTGTAACTTTGCCAAGAGTCAGTATGAAGATCATCGATGACCAGCATGCTGATAAATCCAGTGGATTTCTTTTAGACTTTGTGATACTTGATGTCTCTATAGCTTTAAACTCAGTTTATCATATTCTTTTTGAAACCCCTAAATTTGAAGTTCCTCAGACATCTGCACTGAGCTATCATTTGATCCTCAGTTTGCACACCTTCTCTAGGCTATCTCATATATGCAGTGCATTTCACTTGCCATCTGAGTCCTGACGACTCCTGAATTTAGATGCCCACCTTCTTTGATGGCTCTCTTAGAATCCTAGGCCTCTATCTCCAACTGCTGGTTTGCTGTCTTCAGTTGGATGCTTCAAAAGCACTTCTGCTTTATCATGTTCAATACTCAAGTCTGGTTTTTCCGTCCTAAACTGAGGACTTCCTCAAACTTGCCCCTTACAGTATATGACGCCCCTATCTGGTTCTTAAAGCCAGAAACTGGTGTTAGGCCAGAATCCTTTATGTCTCTCACCAACTCCGTTTAATCTATCAGTAAATCTTGTCAACTCCAGACGAAAACTAGACCTGGAAATTATCTACTTCGCTCATCTTTGTTTCTATGTCTGTAGTCCAGGTCATTATGTCTGCTTACCTGATCCTGCCACAGTGCTTGGTTGTTGTTGTTATTTTTAACGTTTATTCATTTTTGAGAGAGAGATGGAGACAGAGCATGAGCGGGGAGGAGCAGGGCGAGAGGGAGACCCAGAATCCCAAGCAGGGTCCAGACTCTGAGCCGTCAGCGCAGAGCCCCACACGGGCCTCGATCCCACGAACCGTGAGATCGTGACCTGAGCCGAAGTCAGATCCTCAACCGACCGGTCTGCCCAGGCACCCCCTGCCACGGTACTTTCTTAACTGGCTCCCTGCTTCTGTTGTTAGATCGTACAGACCTTTCTCCATACAGCAGCAGCACGATGCTTTTTCCCAGACCTGATCGTGTCATTCCTCTGCTTAAAGTCCTTCAGTCCCACTTGTCCTACCGCCATCCAGTGGCCCATAGTCTTACCACTTTTCGATCTCACCCTTACCCTTTGCAGTCTCGCCACTGTCTACCCACCCCTCTTTCTTTAGCCTTATCTCTCACCACTCTTGTCCTCCATCTCTGAATTCAGCCAGACTGGAGTGCATAACGTTCCTTTTATAAGCTATATTTTGCTTCCAGGGAAACTTCCCTGGGCCTTAAAGATTGTATCCGGTGTCCGTGTTACATGTACCCAGTTCACCTCGTGCTTATGGTGTGGTATTGCAATTGCTTGTTATGTCAGTCAGCGTTGGTCAGGGGAAAGACACCACCGCAAGCATTTCAAGGAAGAGATTCACCACAGGAAATTAGGTGCTTCTGAATCAACTGGGAGAGCTGGACGAAAGAAGGTCAAGGAGGCCACCACTAGATTTGGGTCCAGCTCTAGCTTTCAGGAATTCAGCAGTTCCTTTTTTTTTTTTTTTTTAAACTTTTATTTACTTTTGAGAGACGGAGACAGAGCGTGAATGGGGGAGGAGCAGACAGAGAGGGAGACACAGAACTTGAAGCAGGCTCCAGGCTCTGAGCTGGCAGCACAGAGCCCGACACGGGGCTCGAACCCACGGACCGTGAGGTCACGACCTGAGCCGAAGTCGGACGCTCAACCGACTTAGCCACCCGGGCGCCCCAGGAATTCAGAAGTTCTTGCTTGCCTCCCCCCACCCCTTTTACCCCTTCTCTCAGGTCAGGAAACGGCAAGGAACTGGTGAATGTGGCCGCAACTGCCATGCGACACTGAGATAGGTTACTCCTGAGGACACGCCTACGGCCTGCTACAAAATCTTGAGTCTGTTAAGGCCCGGCTGTTGACCTGCTGCTCCAGAGAAAGGGTAGTGTGGCTTCTGCTTCTCTTTCGCCTTACAGATGCCAAATTCTGGTTCACGTGGGCAGAGCCTAAGCCGTACCTTGAACCCTTCTGGCAAAGGGATTTGGGAAATGTAGTGTCTAGTCTTCTAGTCCCTACCACCTAGGGAGGAGTCGAGAAGGGGGTGAAAATGGTGCCAAGTTCCAGTATTCACCACAACTGTTCTGTTATCTGGCACCCCATCAAAGTCCTGAGCTCTGTGAGAGCGAGGACTCTGTTTCCCTATTATTTCACCTCAGGAGCCAGCCAAATGCCTGGCCCAATGAGTATTGATGTAACGGAAGAATAATGAGGTCTTTACGTCTCACTGATATATTAAGGACATTAGTGTTGATAAAATGAAAGTTAATTACAGTCCAGATTCTGTCATAAGAATATAAAGCTTTCCAGGACTTATTGTTATATTGATATTTTTATGCACTGTTATGCTCAGACACGGTGCTAAATCTCTTTACCTGAATGGCTTCATTTAATCCTCAAAATTGCTCTTGAAGTAGATTTGATGATTATCTCAATTTTATAGATGGGGAAATCAAGGCTCGGAAATTAAGTAGATTAGCCAAGGTCACAAAGTTTCTAAAGGGATAAACTATGTTTGAAACCCAGGGCTGTCTTGTTTCAAGGCCCACGATCCATTCTCCACCGTACCCTCTCCAGCTCAGAGAAGCCAAAGACCTTGCCTGGCTGGCATTTCACGGGCCTGTGACCTTTTGACTCTTACAGCCAGTGCTCCTTCTGAATTCTCCCACTGCATCAATTTAAATGACTTCCCTCTTGCATAACAAGGAGGCTTTCCTAGATTTTTTCAAGAACAAGGGGAATCTGGCAACTGCCCTCTTAGTAGCACAACGTGATTACAACCCGTTTAAAGAGTTGCCAGATAAAATATGGGATGCCTAGTTAAATTTGAATTTTGGGTAAACAACAAATATCTTTTTAGTGTAATATGTCCCAAATATTGCACGGAACATACTTTTACCAAAAAAGTCATTGTTTATGTAAAACTCAAATTTTTTTGAGGTGCCTGGGTGGCTCAGTCAGTTAGGGGTCAGACTTTGGCTAAGGTCGTGATCTCGCAGTTCGTGAGTTTGAGCCCCAAGTGGGGGTCTGTGTGACGGCTCAGAGCCTGGAGCCTGCTAAGGATCCTCTGTCTCCCTCTGTCTCTGCCCCTCCCCCACTCATGCTGTGTCTCTCTCTGTCTCAAAAATAAATAAACATCAAAAAATTTGAAAAAAAAACCTCAAATTTTATTGATCGCCTTATATTTTTATTTGCGATACCTAGAAACCCTACCTTATTAGAAGCCACATTAACGAATGCAGCCCATTTCATTTCCTGGACGTCACAGCTCGCATAGCACTTTTACCACCTTTAACTTATTTAAAATATACAGTAAACTTATGAAAAGTAAATTGTTTAGTCTGTACACACAACTGAGGACCCTGGGCTCAGAACAGTTAAGAAATTTGCCCATGATCATACAGCTCACGAGGGCTGGAGCTGGAGTTTTAAATCTGACTGTGTCTCCCTCCATGTTATGTTCTGTCTCCTGAATACCCTTCAAAATCCAGCTCAAGCATCACCTTCTTTGGGAAACCTACCCAGACTACTCCCTAGCCAAAGACAAATATGTTGCTCCTTCTTTTTTGCTGCCACGGGCATTTGCACATGTCATGATTATGGGATGCAGCACATTGTTCTGTAATTGTTATGTTTTTCTCTGCCACAACTGAACTGCTTGGAATAGTGTGGTAGGCAGAATAATGCCCCCCAAAAAGATGCTCGCGTCGTAATCCTCGGAAACCGTGAATCTGTTACCTTATATAGCAAAGGGGCCTTTGCAGATGTGATTAAGGGTACAGACCTTAAGGTAGAGGAATTATCCTCGATTCTCCAGATAGGCCCAATCTACTCGCTTGAGTCCTTAAGTTTGGAGAATCCTTCCTGGCTGTGGTCAGAGAGAGGCAGGATGACAGCAGTAAAAGAGTCAGAAAGCTGCAACTTTGTTGGCCTTGAAGATGGATAAAGTGGGCCATGAGCCATGAAAGGCAGGCTGCCTTTGGAAGGTGGAAAAGGCAAGGATACAGATTTTCCCTTAGAGCCACCCCAAAGGAACACAGCCCAATGGACACGTTGATTTTGACCCAGTGAGACCCATTTCGGACTTAGTTCCGCAAAGTGGTAGAGTTGTGTTTTAAGCTCCCTAAGTTTGTGGGAATTGAAGTAATAAGAAACTCAAAGAGGTACATACAGCCTCTTAGTCACAGCTATATTTCTTAGGCCTAGCGAAGTACCAAGCAAGCACATACTAAGTGCTTAGCAATTGCTTGCACGAATACACGAAAATTATAGCACACTGCTTCATGATCAGAGCGTTATGAAGCAAGAACCACCCAAGTAGGGTATGGGGAAGAAAAATGATCTCTACTTATCTTCCCTGATCTAATGAGAATAAACTCCCTTCTGTATTACTTGGCCCAATGAGTCATGATCATAAATATAGAAAAGGGAGAGCAGTAAGTGATGACTCCAGAGCAAGCCTTTGTATTGTATCTTGCTAGCTATGGCTGTGATCCTGAATGCAGATGTCACCCAAAGGTGCTACAGTGGTAAAAACAGCTACAATTTCTTGAATTGCTGTTATAATAGTTGTCAACTTTGGTGCGTATTGGAATGACCTGGGACACTTGTTCATAGTTGCATATTCCTGGGTCTAATCTCTGGAGTTTCTGAGTCAGAGATGGACCCCAGGTGATTCTGTGGACCATACTGCATAGGAGATCTATAATAATAATATAATAAGGGGTGCCTGGCTGGCTCAGTTGGGAGAGCATGCACCTCTGTTTTTAAAATTTTACTTATTTTTCATTTTGGTTTAAGTTTTATAAAATTCACTTTGTTTTGCGAGAAGAGAGCACGCGTGCCTGTGTGTGCACACGGTGGGGGAGGAGCAGAGAGACAGAATCCCGCGCAGACTCCGCACGGCCAGCACGGAGCCTCGCGTGGGGCTCAAATGGGTGGGACCATGACGCGAGCCAAAAGCAAGAGTTGGACGCTTAACCGACTGAGCCACCCAGGCACCCCAAGAGCATGCGACTCTAGATCTTGGGGCCATGAATTCAAGCCCCGCACTGGGCGTAGAGATTACTAAAGTAAATAAATAAATAGTAAACAAATAAATTCAACCTCATGTGATAACATGTAACGTCACATAATATAATAACACGTATGTGTCAGGACGACTGACCAATGCCCTCTTCTTAATGTTGCCTTCTCGTTCCTGCGACTTGCTCCAGGGAGTACTTCTTTGGTCCTAAAAGCAACTCTAAACAGAAGTGAGAGAGCAAAGGTGAAGGGAATCATTTCCATTATTTTTGAATGCGTTTCTCATCATGAAAGTATCTGGAGGTCAAGTTAATCTAAGAGAAAATACATAAACACATTTCAGGAGTTCTCTATTAAGTAGGCTGGCATCGGAACCATCAAGTGCAGGGGCGCCTGGGTGGTTCATTTGGTTAAGCGTTTGACTCTTGATCTCGGCTCAGGTCATGATTTTGTGGCTCAAGTTGAAATACATAATAATAATATAATAAAGGGTGCCCGGCTGAGTCCAGCTCTGCGCTGACAGTGTGGGGCCTGCTTGGGATTCTCTTTCTCCCTGTCTCTCTGCCCTTCCCCAGCTTTCTCTCTCTCAAAAGTAAATAAATAAACTTAAACAAACAAAAAAAAGAAAACACGTTATCAGTCCAGAACCGGGTTAAAGTGGGCAGACCCTCCAGGCAGCTGCCTGAAATATCAATCTATAAGGGCCACGTCGAGCCCCACGTTATGCCCTGTGTCAGGCTCTGCGCTGACAGCAGGGATCCTGCTTCGAATTCTCTCTCTCTCTCTCTCTCTCTCTCTCTCTCTCTCTGCCCGTCTCCCACTGGCACTCTCTCTGTCTCTCAAAATAAATAAATTTAAAAACTTCAAAAAAAAAAGAATCATCAAATGCAGGAAGAACTTCACAGAGGAGTTCATCATGGCATCTTCAAATCAGGAAAACACAAAGAAGGAAATTTCTCTCTTTTTTAGTTAGGCTAAAGAAATGAGAACTTCAGTCTGTAACCAGCCATTGGAAATACAAGGTAACAGTTACGGAGAAATGTTGCCAATTGATCATTTTTAAATGATTAAAAAAATTTTTTTTTGCTTAAAAATCGAGTCCATACTACAACTAAAAAGAGATTTGAAAACCGAAAAAAGGTGCAAAGAAGAAAATTACAGTTTCCTGTAATTTCACTGCCTACAGCTGAGCTATGGCTAACATTTGGATTACCTTCAACGCTTTGGTTTCTACATGTGTATCCTAGCTATCCTAGCTACCTAGATATCCTACCTAGATATCCTACACATATCTACATGTGTATCCTAAATATCCTAGCTATTTAATATCATGGCTTTTTTTCCAGTTAACGTTCTATCTCCCCGCCCCCCCCCCCCCCAATATGGCCAATTTTTTGGAATGAGATTGTGTTTGTTAAATTATTTTCCTTTAAAAGAAGGGAAAGATTCAGAAATCTTAGGGGTCCAAAAACCAACTTCATGCTCAGAGTCTCTGCATATTATTCTTGAAGAGAAGCAATTAGGTCTTCCTGGAGCGTCGGAGGTATTGAGTCACCCGCAGCTACCGACTGCTAATCATACTAGACAGAAGTTAATTTTGAGGTAACTTGCCCTCTGGCACCCCATGTGTCAGGCACTGCGGTGGCTCCTTTATTTACAGTGGCATTCAAGTGGACAATGCCATGTTTAGAGAATAATGTGCATTCCAGGCCGGCCGTTCTCAAATGATTGCAAAGGTTTGTTGGAAAAGACAGGATTCTAGAATGTTATGAGCATAAATCACATTGTTGGAAATTGTCTTTCTCTAAGAGTTTATGGTTGTGGTGCAATGTCATTTTTCTTCTGGACTTGAATTTGACTGAATTCCACTTGTCATCGCTAGGAAATATTTTATTTTCATTTTCAATTCAGTCATAAATTGCTGAAAATATTCCCTCCAGAGGTAAATTAGGGTGTAGTAATAGCACAACTGAGTCTTAGCAGTGAAAAATATTCACCCTCTATTACATATACACGGGCAGACTTTGAACAAGCGCAGTTGCATTCAAAAGTTGTCACCATGGTGCCCATCTTAATGCCAAAGTGAAATCTTATGTGATTTGTCTAGTCGTTTGGATCTATTGCCAAAGGAAAAAAAAAAAAAACCCTTTGGTCAGCCTCTTATGCTAATGAGACAAGTTACCAGGTTGGAGACATGAGACCAAATCAAGAAGGTCAAGTTCTCCATCCTCTGAGCATCTTATTATCTAAACACACCGGAAGTATGTTGTTTGTGTAAGATTTCAGTCCAAGGCAAGTGATGTTAGCAATCTTAAATATATTTGAGGTTTCTTGTTGATTTTTTAATATGGTGGCATTAAAACACAGAGGACACTGCAGAATTTCCAAGGTGTTGGTATGAGAGAGATTACTTACATTCAGATATTTGTGAAGGGTCGGGTGCCTGGGTGGCTCAGTCGGTTAAGCCTCACAGTTCGGCTGAGGTCATGATCTCATGGCTCCGGAGTTTGAGCCCCGCGTCAGGCTCTGTGCTGACGGCTCAGAGCCTGGAGCCTGCTTCCCATTCTGTGTCCCCCCTCTCCCTCTCCGCCCTCCCCCGCTCACACTCTATCTCTCTCTCTCAAAAATAAACATTAAAAAATTTTATGAGAAAAAGATATTTGTGAATGGTCAAAAAACTAACTGGAAAATTGGACTTTGTACCAAGAATATAGTGAAACATTGTGCAAAACAACACTGTGAGTATGAGGAAAGGTTTCCAGTTTCCATTCTGCCACGAATAAGCTGTGTGAGCTTGAGTGAATCATTTTACTTGCCTGTGTTGGAGAGAACAATGATAGGAAAAAGCGATAATAAAATATATCATTGCATACAAGGTTAAATAGTGCTTTTGAAATAATTACCGATCCGAGAAAATACAAACTTGCACCAAAACTCAGAGCCAAGAATACAATGGCGATGAAAAAATAAGTCAATTTAATCCCAACTGGTATCTGTGAGATATGAGGAGAAACAAACATCTGGTCATTTGCATAGTTCTGATCACAGAAACATAATTGGGGTTGCAGCTCCCTTGGAAGAAAAGCAACTAGCATGAGGGTTATCTCTCAGGAAGGACCCCTAAACAAGGTGGCTCTAGGATGTCCAACCACAACCCATAGTGTTACAGCCTAATGACAAAAGGGGGAACCTGTACCAGCCTAATTTGTCAAGGAAGCAGCACCGTGGGACCGTCCAGAGAGCAGAACTAACGGCCCTGGGGACCTGGGTGGAATCAAAAGAAAAAGGACCAGAAGGTGTTGTATAACTACGTGTGGGACCTTCAGGGATACTTTAGACCTATTCCTTCTCCCACTGACTCTGCTTGTGTCCGTGCAGTTGATAAATCATGTGTGCGTGTGTGATCCCATTGCCTTACCTGTTCAGCTGGTCAGCCTTAGTTTGCAAAGGCTACAGTGAACAGGGAAAAGGAGGCATTATGCCTTCGGGTGCCCTTCCTTTGTGGTTTGACCTGGGATTGGCACAACACAGGCAGTGCTTTCAAACGAAGACTTTGAAACACCTTGGTTTGGGCTGTGGCTGCACTATTGATGAACAGTGTGATCCTGAACGAATTTCCTACTTCCCCTGAGCCTCAGTTTCCTTATCTGTAAAATAAGGATGACGGTGGGTCCTCTATCCTGACATTATCATACGTGACAAGATGAGCAGTTTGTCTAGGTTCCCAAAACCGGGCACGGTTGAGCCAGGGCTGGCTGACTTCGCGCCTGTGTTCATAGACATGACCTAACCTGGTCAAGGTTGCAGAGCTATTGTCAGTGAAACTGGGTGTGGCCGACACTGCTACTCGCCCACTCCAAAGATACTCTCCTTCACATACTTACTAAAGAATCATTTTTACCCAGAGCAGAAATGTGGCCAGCTAAAAGTTCAACTTCCCGAGGTGCCTCGGAGCTTTGGTTCCTATGTATTTGACACAGTTCTGTCCAATGTGATGCAGTCAGAAATATACCAAGTAGGGTTTCCAGTGAGGCTAGTTACCTGATAAAAAGGGCCAGACTCCGCTTGCACGTATCGTTCCTCAGGCTTAGCCCTGGAAGTAATACCTGGTGGCGGAACAGCCGCCTTTGCAACCATCTTGGATGTCAGAAAGGGAAAGGCCACAGGCTGAAGATGGCGGAAAGCAGAGATCAGAGCTGGAAGGAGCCTTTGTGGAAAAGCAGTACCAGCCTGGACCGTGAATTTCCCAACTCGGTTGCATTTTTAAAGTCACTGCTTGCTTACGTTACTATGGTCTGGTTTCTGTACACACAGCTAAACCCTATTCCAACGGATATATTAGGATTGAAACCCACAGAAATGTATTCGGCACATATTTTCTGGCCAGGTCTCTGGAGAGAAACCTCTGCTGATACTGTTTTTCATCTTGTTTATTTATAATAGTTACCAACCCGTCCTTCGTCTTAACCATCAGCTCCTCGGGGACAAAGTGCTTGGAACCCAGGATAACGTGCAGTCAATACCTATGATTTAAGGATTGGGAAATCGGGGCCTAGAGAGAAGTCATTTAGTGCTGGAGCAGAGGCTAGTGCTGAGGACTTTGGACGTTCAGTCTTGTTCTCTCGCCGCTAGGGCCGTCCAGGACAGACCGCGATGAGGTTTTCCATCTGGTAGCACTACTCGTAAAAGCACTGGGCATCAGGGACAGATGTGAGTGCTTGGGCAACAGAAGAAACATTTTCCTATTTTATGATTTTGCTCCGAATATTCTTGCTCCTTGCTGCATAGGCAAGGCATAGGCCCGCTTCCTTATCTGCAAGATGGACGTAACAGTGCATCCGTCGTAAGGTTATTGCTAGGCTCGAAGGAGTTAATATAGGTAAAGCTCTTTGAACAGTGCCTGGCATATAGTAAGTTTGAAAGAAGAACTAATAGGCCTTAGAGCTGAATTTATGATTTTTAACTCTGACATGTGAATCTTTCCAGTCTCACTCTGGGAGTCTGCAGTGACTAAAAGTTCCATGGTCAGACAGAAGAGAGTTCTAGGCTACGGCTTGTCACCTATGGATTGAGTGCCATTGGGAAAAGCACTCCAGTGCTTCAGATCTTCATTTCCTCTTCTATAAAAGAGGATTTTTTTGTAGCTATCTCACTGAGTTGTGAGGATTAACTGAGGTATTTTATGTAAGCATACAGCATAGTGTAGGCACTAGCTAAAAACACAGCTATTGTTGTCTTCTAATATATGCTAAGGGCCCTTCCTTCCTTCCTTCCTTCCTTCCTTCCTTCCTTCCTTCTTTCATTTAAAGCTTGAACTACATGTCCATCGCCTTCATTAACCTGTCCTTCTGTTAGCTGCTTTGTAAACATTTCTTGATAATGTTTCCTTTGCGTGATGGTTAAATTTTATGTGTCAGCTTGACTAGGTTATGGTGCCCAGTTGGTTGGTCAAATACTAGTCTAGGTATTACTGTGAAGATAGTTTAGAGGCATACGTGACATTTACGGTCAGCTGACTTTACGCGAAAGAGATTATCATCAATGATGTCGGTGGGCCTCATCTAATCAGTTGAAGGCCTTAAGAGCACAAACTGAGGCTTCCTGAAATTCGATCTTAAGACTATAACATAGAGGGCACCAGGGTGGCTCAGTCGGTTGAGCATCTGACTTTTGATTTCAGCACAGGTCATGATTCCAGGGTCATGGGATCGAGACCCACATCAGGCTCCACGCTGAGCATGGGGCCTGCTTGAGATTCTCTCTCTCTCCCTGTGCCCCTCTCCTCTGCGCATGGTCTCTTCTCTCTCTCTCTCTGGAAAAAAAAAAAGATTATAACATAGAAATCCTGCCTTGGGCCGAGGTTTCAGGGGAGAAATCCTGCCTCAGTGTCCATCCTCCTGGCCCATTCTATAGAATTCAGACTCGAGACTGCAACATCAAGTCTCACATGAGTTTCTAGCCTGCCCTACAGAGTCTGGACTTGCCAGCACCCACAAATGCATGAGCCAATTCCTTAATGCAAACATAACCAATATAGTATAAAATGTAGTATAAGATCTTATCAGTTGTTGGTTGCGTTTCCCCGGGGAGCCCTGAAACACCTTGTGTCTTGTGCACGATGGGATCCTGGGAAAAAACGGATCTTTGTTTATTTTAGAAATTCTGTGGCGAGCCTCCTCTTCACTTCTGACATTTGTTCTGACTCATGGGAGAGGAGCAGCTCTATGGGAACGCTGGCTGATGGCTTTGTGTTTCTGTTTTGAAAAGTGGCCCTTCATTCTCCGTTCACAGTCAGAGAGCGCTGTCCCCTGCATCTGCCACTGCTCGCCACACGCCTCTTGGCAGTTTCCACTCCAGTCGCGCTCTCTCTGTGCTTCCCCACTTCCGGTCATGGCTCTCTTGTCCTAACCACTCATTAATCATGGAAATCGTCTTACGAGTCAGGCCGGGAGGAACGTCACCGCCACTGGATATGGCGCAGGGAAGGCCGAACGTGACACCGAGCTCTTCGCGCCGCACATCATCGCACCAGAGCTTCCATCCCCTGGACGATGTGGAGGAAACCAGGCGTTTGTGAACAATCGGCAGGCGTGTGGGGAGGTTCGAAGGATAACCTGGAGGGCTCCCGGAACTCTCTAGCACCCGACTAGAGCTTGCCTGTCCCCTCCCGACAGCAGAAACTGCTATCTGCTCTGTTTGGACAAAGTGCCTGATTGCTTACCCGTGGATATTGGTGTCCTAAGAAATTTCCAGATCTACTCCAGAAGGTACCGCTCGGGGAAGCCAATTAATTAAACTAGTTTTCCAGCTGATAGATGGATGCGTTACCACTGTTTCAGCACAGCACAAATGAGAAGCATATTGCGTCTGACGACCTGGTCATCTCTCACTGTTGACTGTAATTTGCTAGACAAGAAGAAACAAAACGAGAATTAAACCTGGGAAGAGTTGCGGGAAGGGCCTTCCGAATGCCGAGGAAGCCTTTATGGAGCACAGACTACACGCCTAGTTAAGTGTGCCCCTCGTGTTACCTCGTGCAAGGCACAGAAACCCTTGGAGATAGATTTTAGCGTTGTCCTCATTTTATGAATAAGGAAATAGGCTCAGAGCGGCTGAATTACTCTCCCAAGGACGTGTGGCTAGTGAGTGGCAGAGCCGGCAAGAGCAACTCAGCGACAGTGACGGTTCTGTTCTGACCCTCCGCACACTTAGCAGGTTGAACGTTTTCCTGCGTCCTCTCGACCCCCTGTCCTCCTTCTCGAGTCCACCCCACCTCAAGAAAGCTTTCTCTGGTTTCACAAGAATGTGTTATACTTTGATCATCTCTTATTCTTTTGTGGCAATTCCGGCTGCTAAAGGAAGCAGTCAAACCGCCATGCTAACAAGATGTGTGTATTTGCAACCCACCTGCAGCGGGGAGGGCAGAATCACCACCAGGAAGGCACGAGAAAGGCTTCTGTTTTGTTCTTGAGTTGCAATTGCAGCTGATGAAGTGTAAGACCTTTGAAGTACAACTGCTTTGATCCCAGCTGCTCTGTAGCTGGTCCAGGCTGCTTTGAACTGGGAAGCAATCTACAGGTCCCTGTCGGTAGGATATGGGGAGCGCGGGAAGGAGTGGGGAGTTCATGGCACCAGGCAAGTGGCTGTTGCTAGAATCCAGGTGTGACATTTGAGGAGCGCTCGCACTAGGGCAGAGGAAATGGACAAGAAAGCAAGGGAGCAGGCAGGGTAGATTCTAAGTGGTTCAAATGCACAGGATCCGGAAACCTTTTGCAAGTGGGAGAAGTTTAGGATGAGCCACCAACTTCGGGTTTTTGAGACGAGTGGATCGTGGTGTCATTCACAGATGAGGACACGGTAACAGAAGCAGAGGCTTCAGTTTCGTCTGGCAGCGTTCTCCTGACAATACATGGTCGGCAGGAAGAACAGGCAGAGGAAACAAATAAACAAAAGGTGCGGAGACATAAACGAACAAGACCCGTCTGTGGAACGGCATGTGGATCGGTTTCGTTGAAGTGCAGAATACATGTTGAGGGCGAAGGAGGAGATGAGGTGGAGAGGCAGGTAGGGACTAGATCACAGAGGGCTTTTGAAGCCATGTTAAGTTTTGCTTTCCTCCTTAGGGGAAAAGGAAAATCCTGAGTGGGTTCAAAGCAGGAGAGTCACTTGACCGTAAAGATTTTCGTTTTGGAAAATATCTGTCCCCCACAAAGGGACGTTTCTTCTCATTAATATGCAGATTTCCTCAGAAAATTATGAGTGCGCTGAATTTTTTTCTTTTGGCAGCTACTCTGTGCTATTGAAACCCGTTGGTATTTACTGTATCTGTAATAAACAAGGATAAAATGGCGCTGCCTGGAAGTCTACATGGAACTTTGGTTGCCTAAAGGCAGCAGAAGGAAAGAGCACTTCACAAGGAATGCAAATATATACGCTCTTCACCTAACATACTTAATCCCCCTGAGCCTCTATTGTTTCCATCCTCAGCGATAACCAAACAACCCAGAAAAGCGTGTGTGCACGTGTGCGCACGTGCTCTGTGTGTGTGTGTGTGTGTGTGTGTGCGCGAGTGCGCGAGTGCACAAGCACTGTTGGCACAAAGCTAAGACTAGAACTCTGAATTCCCCCTTGCCAAAAATGCTCTGTTTTAATCATATTCGTGGAAAATAAGGCTTTGTGTGTTGTCTCACTTCAGTATCTGCCTTGTGACATTAACAATTCCAATAACTGGATCTCCGAGGAAGAGTTATGTATTTAACATTTTGTAATCAGCTCCTGCAGTTTGTCTCTTCTATTCATATCCGTTCGCTTTCTGAGTTTCCAATAAATACTAAACGCTGAGGAGTGAGGACACGGTACTCTTGTCATAATTTGTTTGGAATATAAGTGGCACTAACATAGTGACGTCGACTTGACATAATGCATTGGTTGCGATTGCCCCTCATTTTGTCACCAAATTCCAATATTTCTTTCTTCGTCTTCTCTTTTTAGGTGGCACCCTGTATCAAAAGATTTTGAAACATCTAACAGTGCTGGGTAGGAGGATTGGATTGCTTTGAGAAGCCTGTCCAAATAGCAAACCACTTTCCTTGCCCATTACCCTTGAGCCAGCAAATACAGGTAATTCACACTTGTGTGGAAGGAAACGGTTATGTGAACTTTATTTCACGTGGCCTCCCCACTCCCTGTGGGAAGTAATTTAGTACCACTGCAGTAGGCAAGCAAAGACAGCCTGTTCAGTTATTACAAATTGATCATCCAACAGATTTTGATAAATCACCACCACCTATGTGTCATGGAAATAACGAATGCTGAGTATGTTTAAGCTATTACATAATTCACTGAAATGTATCTTGTATGCTAATGCTAATATGAATTTTGAACTAGCTCTGACCAAAGAACAAGTATTTATTCTTTTTCATCTCTTATGGCTTGTCTCCATGTGATGTTTTATTGTCAAAGTGAGCCATGTAAGTTCAAAAAGTATAGAACTACCTAGTTTTCTTTTTAAGAAACTGAAAATGATGGAGAATATAATTTTAAGCCCATAGCCCTTAGATCATGAAAGGTATGCCAAGCAATTAAATACGATTTAGAATTGAAGCCACTACCAATATCGCAATAGTGATGCCCATACCCTAGGCTGTAAGATAGTGGTGACGATTTAGGAAAGACAGAACTTACAGGAAACTTGCATTGTCAATTTTTGGGTGGATACATTTAATGGGAAAAATTAACGTAACCTGAAAAGTGCTACATAAGAAGGCAGGTCAGTATTCTACTGGAAAACATTAAGGTAGTTGTGATTGGGATCTTCAAATCCTAAAATAAATAAAGAATGAATGAATGAATGAATGATCGATCCCTGGCATTTGAATGTCATGAAAGTGCCCTAACAGAAAGCTGATGGAGAAGCTGGTGGGAAATGCAAATGTACAATCAGTCTTGACATTGTTCAAAATAGTTGTCATAGCCTCAGCATGATGAGCCACATCGCACAGAGGGGAAATACATACTCTCGTTTCTAGTTCAGTGAAGCTGCAGGCTTGGATTTGAATTTATAGATCAGAACAATTTGGAAACCCCTGACTTAATTTGTAGTAGAACTACGGCACTGTCTTCATCTAATATGAATAATTTACAAGCAAAATACCTGGGATATTGTCTACACAATATAAGTTCTGGGACTCAGTGGAATACTAAGGGTAGTTTTCCTGAAGCACGTTGGGTATACTCCTCTCTGTGATATACAACTTGGTATAGGGGGATGGAAATAAATGGATGATAGATAGATAGATGGATAGATAGACACATAGATAGATAACCATCCCAAGGATTAGTTGGCTCCCCTGCCCCTTAGAGTCATCTCAGGAACAGACTTGAACCACAATCTATACCTAGTAAAAAACCCATGGTTTCCTCCAGATTTATGTAGCTTCCTTTTACATGGCTCCCTCTGACTTGGTATCCTTTCCTGTTGAGTTGCCTCTGCTTCAGGATCATCTCACCATATTCCTTGTGCTGTCTTGTGATGTCCATCGGAACATCCCAGATGTGGAATTTAGCCCTGTGCTTTCCACGCAAAGCTTTTGTGTGTTTAGCAGGTTTTCAGGATGTCGGGGGAGGTCCCAGGATGTTTGTAATTGTAACAAAGCAAATACCCTAAATATGATAGATTTAAACTTCCCTGTTTCAGCATGTCCTTTGGCCACTCTTCTTTTGCGTTACAATGTAGGTGGGTTTTCATGGACTTTTCTTCATGGTGAAAGGTTGACAAGCAGGGGCGTTTGGTTTCTTCTCCACCAGATAAATGACAGTTACTCCTTTTCGCCAGCGAAACGGAGCAAGACAGGCCTCAGCAGCTCCCTTTGTGAACATCAGAGGAAGAAATTCATAATAGCATGCAGCAGCTAGCTTTCTGAAAAGGACATGATGACACCCTTTACAGTTCTTTCGTAAGGGAAATTTGCTTAGACACACATGTTTTTAGTTTACATGCAGCAGTTTTTGAAGAATGTAACCTTTTTTTTATAAGACACCGTATGTATGTGTGTTTATGTGTATTTAGAAAACACAGCTCATTAAAACTAAAGCAAAGCAATATAAATGACTCCTAAAGGTAAGATTTCAGAGCAGGTGTCTTTGCTTTCTCCCCTTTTCTGTTTAGACTGGCTAGAAATTATTCTGTATTGTTGCAGTTTCCAATAGATAGCTTTTGCATTTATTTATTCATCATTTTTTTATTTTCATAGCCACTAATTTTGGCTTTTTATCTTATTAATTATTTACCCATTCTTGTCTTAGATATAGTCTCTTTTTTTCTAACCTCAGTTAAGTGCTTATTTTCATACAGTTTCTCTTAGCTAATAAGAAAAGCATTAAATCCCATCCATTTTAATATAGAATCTTTTACATATTATTTTTAAATATTAAATAACTATAGCTTTCATTAACTCTTGGGCATAATGTATTTTTTAAAATGATATTTTTTTAAACCCAGGCCATTTTATTTTGTTGTTTTTTTGTGAATCTGTTAATTTATATTTATATTACACTGTGGTCAGATAAAACGGCCCATACAATTTCTGAATTTAGGTATTTATTGAAGTGAGGTATTTTTCCAACTCAGTATTGATCTATTTTTGCAGCTGTTAAATTAACCCTATTAATGTTATTACTCGTATTTTCCATAATTTTATTCTTTTGCTTGATTGGTCTGGAAATGCCTGAACTAGATAATGTTAAAAATCTTACACAAGTTAGGTTGTTGTCAATTTGTCCTTCTATTCTTGACATAATTTAACCTTACATATCTTGGTGCAGTCACATCCAACTACATAAAGAGTCATGACTTACCTTTTTACTAATATCTTTGCTTATTTGATGCTTTGACATTAAATTTTAATTTTTCTTATAAACATGTGACTCCTACCATTTCAGGTCCTGTGCAGAAAAGGGTGGTGACAAAGAAACGGAAAAACCTAGTCTTATTGAAATAAGTAAGGGCATGCAGACTTTATTTACACTGAAATGCTACTATTTATACTTAGACAATAGGTCAGGTTCCTGGCATTGCAGGTGTGCAGGGATGGGGTAGAGATCTTAATAACTCGAGGGAAGGGCCAGAGTATTTGTAGGCCAGCGCACCTACTCTTACATTAAAGTGTAGAGAAGACAGGTGTGTTGGAGTTTTCCAGAGAAGCAGAACCAAGCGGAGAGAGAGGTGTTTATCGGGGCTCACATGAATTACGGAGGCTAACAACTTCTGAGATCTGCAGAGCGAGTCAGCAAGTTGGAGACCCAGGAGAGCCAACAGCGTAGCTCCAGTCCAAGCCCAAACAGCTGAGAAGCAGGAGAGCCGGTAGACTCTTTGGACTAGAAGCAGGAGGAGCCAGTGTTTCAGTTCTAGTCCAAAGGCAGGAGAAAGGAGATGGCCTGGTTCGGAGGGACAGGAGGAATTCTCTTACTCCGGGGAGGGTCAGCCACTGACCGGATGAGGCCCACCCACATTAGAGAGGGCAATCTACTTTACTTAGTCTACCAATGCAAATGTTAATCTCATCCAGAAAACACCCTCGTAGACGAACCCAGAAATAATGCTTAACCATTCGGGCATCCTGTGGCCCACTGAAGTTGACACATAAAGTTATCACAACAGATAGAAGAAGCAGGATGGTAGTAACTTTCCCCCCGGCCCCCGCCCATGGAGGTATAGTGATTTATTCATGAAGATTTAGAATAATGGGCAGGAAAGTGGTACTTAAGGGTTTTTTTTGTTTTTAATTTTTATGGTTACAATTTTTTATGTATCTCTTTAATTGAGGTATAGTTGACACATAATGTTCCATTGGTTAACACACGATGTTACATTCATTTTAGGTGCACACAGTGATTGAACGATTTTATATGTTACGCTATGCTTCCATCTGTCACCAAGCAAGGCCATTACAATACCATGGACTATATACTCGATGCTGTACTTTTCATCTCTGTGACTCATGTATTTTATAACCGGAACTTTGTGCTTTTTACTCCCCTTCACCCATTTTTCTCATTCTCCCACCCCCTCCTCTTTGGCAGCCATCAGTTTGTTCTCCGTATATATGGGTCTGTTTCAGGATAGCAGTCACTTCTGAGGGAATCCCTTCTGGTTTCTAGGGAGTGGCAGTACATGCGGGGCGAAACATGAAAAGGAAACAGAAATGTAGCTGTCACTTTAACCAAGAAGTCAGCAGTTTAAGCAGACTCCACATAATTAAGCCATAAAGGTTGAGTTGTATAGATGATACCAGTCACTGCTCTTTATCACAGCCTTTATCACTTTATTACTGCTCCTTATCACAGCTTAGGGACTCAAAGCATACTCTGTGGTTCACTATTTTGAGATTGTTGTAAGAATAGTCAAAAACTTAAAAATAGAGCTCCCTACAATCCAGCAATTGCACTATTAGGTATTTACCCAAAGGATACAAAAATACAGATTCGAAGGGATACACGCACCCTAATGTTTATAGAAGCATTATCAATAATAGCTGAACTGTGGAGAGAGCCCAAATGTCCATTGACTGATGAATGGCTAAAGAAGATATGATATGTATATACAGTGGAATATTACTCAGCCATCAAAAAGAATGAAATCTTACCATTTGTAATGATGCGGATGGAGCTAGAAGGTATTATGCTAAGCGAGATAAGTCAAACAGAGAAAGACAAATACCATATGATTTCACTCATATGTGGAATTTAAGACACAAAACAGATGAACATATGGGAAGGAGAGGAAGAAAGAGAAGAGAGGGAAACAAACCATCAGACTCTTAACGATAAAGAACAAACTGAGGGTTGATGGAGGGAGGTGGGAGGGAGAGGAATTAGACGGGTGATGGGTACTAAGGAGGGTAGTTGTGATGAGCACTGGGTGTTGTATGTAAGTGATGAATCACTAAATTCCACTCCTGAAACCAATATTGCACTGTATGTTGGCTAACTAAAATTTAAATTAAAAAAATATATTGTCAACATGTCCATTCATTCCAATTTGATGTGTAGATTCAGTGCAAACTCCATTAAAATCCCAGAAAGTTATTTGGCAGATACTGGCAAACTTACTGTAAAGTCTATATGGAAAGGCAAAACCCCACAAATAGCCAACAAGCTATTGAAGAAAAACATAGTCAGAAAACTAATACTACCAAACTTCAAGGTTCGATTACTGTAGCTTTATAGTAAGACAGTATGGTGTTGGCAAAAGAATAGACATATAGATCAATGGAACAGGAGAGAGAGGCCAGGGGTAGACAAACTTAAATGGTCAACTAATGTTTGACAAAGGAGCAAAACAAATACAATGGAGCAAAGATAGTCCATTCAACAAATGGTGCTGGACCAATTGGACATCCACATGCAAAAAAGAAGAAAATCTATGCACAAACCTCACACCCTTCATGAAACCTAACTCAAAATGGATCACAGACCTGGAATGCCTGGATGGCTCAGTCGGTTAAGTGTCTGACTCTTGGTTTCGGCTCAGGTCATGATCTCACAGTTCATGGGTTGAAGGCCAGCGTTAGGATCTGCACTGATGGCAGGGAACCTGCTTGGGATTCTCTCCTTCCCTCTCTCTCTCACCCTCTCTCTCTCTCTCTTTCTCTCTCTCTCTCTTTCAAAATAAATACATTTTTAAAAAGTGGATCACAGACCTAAATGTGAAACTCAAAAACTACAAAACTCCCGATAAATAACCTAAGAGAAAGTGTAGATGACTGTTTGGCAATGACTTTTTAGACCGAACAGCAAAGTCTCGATTCATGAAAGAATGATAAACTGGTCTTTATTTAAATTAAAAACTTCTAATCTCTGTGCAATATCCAGTCGAGAAAATGAAAAGACAAACCACACACTGGGAGAAAATATTTGCAAAAGACCTATCTGATAAAGGACTATTGTCCAAAATATACAAAACACTCTTAAAACTCAACAAAAAGGAAATAACCATTCCATGAAAAATGGGCAAAAGACCCTAACAGACCAAAGAAGATATACAGATGGCAAATAAACATATGAAAAGATGCTCCACATGTCATCAGGAAAATACAAGTTCAAACAATGAGATACCTATTAGAATGGCCAAAACCAGAACACTGACAATACAAAACACTGGCAAAAATATGGAGCAGTAGGAATTCTCATTCATTGCTGGTGGAAATGCAAAATGGTACAGCTAATTTGAAAGACATTTTAGTGAATTTTGTTTACAAAACAGAACATTCTCTTATGATAGGATCCAGCAATCATGCTTCTTGGTATCTCTCCAAAGGAGTTGAGCGCTTACATCCACAGAAGCCCTTGCATGGGGATGTTTATAGCAGCTTTATTCATAATTGCCCAAACTCGGAAGCAACCAAGATGTCCCTCAGTAGGCGTATGGATGAGTAAACTATGGTCCGCTCAGACCATGGAAGGTTATTCAGTGCTAGAGAAGAAACGAGCGATCAAGCCACAGAGGGACATGGAGGAACTTTAATGCATATTACAAAGTGAAAGAAGCCAATCTGAAAAGGCTCTATACTGTATGAGTCCAACAATATGACTTTCTGGAAAAGACCAAAAAACAATGTAACAGTCAAATATTTAGTGGTTTCCTGGAGCTAGGAGGGAAGGAGAAACGAAAAGGTGGAGCACAGAGGATACTTAGGGCAGTTTCGCTGTGAAACTACTCTGTATGATACTATAATAGTAGACACGTGGCCTTACACATTTGTCCAGACCCATAGAATGTGCAACACTGAGAATGAACCTGAATGTAAACTACAGACTAGGTGATTATGTGTCCATGTAGGTTCATGGGTTGTAACACATCTACCACTATGATGTGAGACGTTGATAATGGGGGAGGCTAAAATGAGTGGGGTTGGAGAATATATGGGAAATTTCTGTACCTTATCAATTTGGCCGTGAACGTAAAACTGCTCTAAAACTTAAGCCTGTTAAAACGTTTAAAAAATGATTCAGACAGTCCTGTGACGATTGAAATAGTGGGGGTGGTAGACTTAAAGGTAACTATTTGCTTCCATTTACTAGAATAGGGACTTGTCCTTCTTGGTTGCAGGAGCATCGGGCACTATGAGATGGCAGGAAATGGGAAGGAGGGACCACAGAGCTTCGGTGGCCCACCGGCCCCCCCCCCCCCCCACCATTTCTGCCTGGGTCTAGTAACCAGTGTGCCATTTTGGCATCTCCAGCTTTCGTCCCTCCCTCTCTCTCCTTCCTTTCTTGTGACAGCTTAGGGGAAGGGGAATTGTTGGAAGAGTCCTTAAGACGGCACCCACAGTGTAGTGCCTCTTGCGAAGAAGGACCTCAAAATTCTTAGCTTGGTTTTTCTTACTCCTCTACCCCAGTGCACTTCCCAGCTAGCAGAGATTCCTCTTAAGTTTTCTGCCTCTTCATTCCCAGGCCCACTGGAGATTGCAACAAGGGCTGATCGATCTGAACTGATATACAGTTTCCTCTGGTGAGCTCTCTGGGTGTCTAAATTCTTCTCTACCCATCGTCCCGTATCGGTGTGTATTGAAAATGATTTTCTGGAGGGAATTCACAATTTTCCCTCTTTTCTAGCAATCAGCACTGTTTATTCAATGCACATTTATTAAGTAACTACTCTGTGCCATATATCCTTCTAGATGCTGAGAATACAGAGATGAATAAATTGGATCCTTGCCCATGGGGAGCTGGGTCTTAGGAAAGATTAAATAAATTCCTTTCCAATACTGCTTTTGGAAGCCAGAATTTATTTTTCACAATTGGCATCACCAAAATCTTAGTTTTCCAGCTTCATTTATAATTTCTTACCCACCCCCCCCCCACCCCCGCCCCTCACTTATAATTTCTTGCCGTGGGAATTCTGAAAATGTAAATGTACTTGAAGGTCTCAGAACAAGTTTTCTTTCAAAACGAGACTATGGGCACTTCTTCAACTAGAGAGTAATTCAACATCCAAGTTTTAGAGACCCAGAATTTTAATTATTACAAACTAAAATATCTTTCTCTCCCAATATTGTCCTTATAAAACCTCATGGTACTTTTTCTTTCAAAATGTTGGCAGTTTTAATTATGAACTCGGTTGAAATATTAGACCCATAGCCTCTCACGTGTTAGAAATTCTTGTTGGATTGGTGAATTTAAAGAAACATGGTTATATAAATCTGGAGAAGTCATGAATTACTGTTAATTTAATTTGCAACACATGCATGATATAACAATACTCTTAATAGTAGTAGCTGCAATACTTGTGTTGTATACCAGATCCCATCCCGGGCGCATGTTATCCTATTAATTATCACAGCAAGCCTACAAGACATTCCAGTTCTACAGATTGAATAGCTGTGAAGGAAATTTGTTTCAACAGTGTCATTTTTCACTGGAAAAGTTATTTTATTCTGTACTGTCCTTATATAACGATGACCGGATTATTGATACTAATCTATATTTGAGGTAGTGGGAAATTTTATGAGATAGATGGAAAAATGCTATTTAGATATACACGGATGTGTTTTCTTTTCTTTTGTTTCATTTTCATGGTGAGTGAAATAGCTCCTGAGGAATCTATGGCGTCACCAGCTGTGAAATATCTAAGCAGAGAAAACAAATGTTTGATAGACTATTACGGGGTTTTTTTTTCAATGAATTACATAGCAAGATCTAGCAGTTGGTCTAAATCTGAACATTTATTATTTTTATTTTGTTAATGTTTATTTGTTTTGAGAAGGAGGGAGGGAAGAAAGGAGGGAAGGAGTGGGGGGAGAATGAGTGGGGTAGGGGCAGAGAGAAAGGGAAAGGGAGACACAGAATCGGAAGCCGGCTCCAGGCTCTGAGCTCCAAGCTGTCAGCACAGAGCCTGACGTGGGGCTCGAACTTACCCACCACGAGATCATGACCTGAGCCGAAGTCGGACGCTCAACCGACTGAGCCACCCGGGTGCCCCTAAATCTAAACATTTAAAGCCATCTTTAACAACAGTATTGTGATCTTAAATATCTATTACTGTTAGTGACAAAGTCACAGCCACTCCTAATACTGTTGGCCTCCATTCATAATGGAAGGAAAGGCTGAATTTCCGTTAAAAGTTAGTGAAAACAAAGATGGAATTGTTCCTAAGTTTATACACACATGCTGTAAGAGCACCTGCTCTAACAGAAGTCATGACATTGAGGTTACCTGAAGGAAGAACTGGGCAAGAAGGCGACTCTGGAGCCCCATCGAGGGTGGTGTGGATGTCTGGGTGAACTTCCTCACAGGAAGACAGACACATGACACCTTGATGACATTGACCTCCTCCGTGTACAGACATAAGTTTTTCCAACTGCAGATAAAATCTTTGCTTTTTTTTTTTTATATATATTTTGAGTTACTATTCCTGAGATAGTTGTAGAATTCTTGCCTTCATCTTTCTGATTTCCAGAAGAGTATTATAATGCACTTCGCAAACTTTTGTATGTATCTATTGATTTCTACTATCAATGTAAATTAAAAATATTACACTGAGGGGTGCCTGGGTGGCTCAGTTGGTTAAGGTTCCAACTCTTGGTTTCAGATCAGGTCATGATCTTGTGGTTTGTGAGTTCGAACCCATGTCGGGCTAGGCTCTGACAGTGCAGAGCCTGCTTGGGATTCTCTCCCTCTCTCTCTGCCCCTCCCCTGCTTATGCTTGCTCTCTCTCTCTCTCTCTCTCTCCCTCTCTCCCTCTCTCCCTCTCTCCCTCTCTCCCTCTCTCCCCCTCTCTCCCTCTCTCTCTCCGAATGAATGAATGAATGAATGAATGAATTGAAAAATTACACTGAACAATATAAATTCATTTTCATAAAGTTTAAAACTAGAGAATTTTTTAAATTTAAACTTATGTCATGGTCCCACAGTCCGTGAGATCAAGCCCTGCATCGGGTTCTTCGCTGACAGCATGGAGCCTACTTGGGATTCTCTGTGTCCCTTCTCTGCTCGCACACGTGCACACACTCTCTCTCTCAAAATAAATAAATAAACATTTAAAAAAAATTAGCCTTATGTCCACACACATTTATGTCTGGAAATAGAAGACGTAAATTATTTATAACATTTAACGTTTTCCATGCCTTTCCTATAAGTTCGCAGTCATGTATTTAGCTGCTGCCGAGCAGCAGTGTTACTGGTGAAACTGAAATTTTCGACAGCTTATTTTTGTTCAAGACACATAATTTCCGCTCTGCTTGATAGGCACTCCTTGTAAACTTGCCATCTGTACGTTTTGATGCCTGCGATTTAATGTTCTTCACTTAACGTTTCACAGTGGCATTATTTATTTTAGTTATAATTTAAAAATTTTAGGGACACCTGGCTGGCTCAGTCAGTGGAGCGTACAACTCTTGATCTCGGGGTTGTGGGTTTGAGCCCCACGTTGGGTGTAGAGATTACTTAAAATCTTTTTTAAAAACAAGACTTTAAATTGCAGTCCTGTTTTCCAGTTCACCAAGTTTTCCAATGTGCATCTTGTCTGGACAGCAGTCCTATTTCTTACAGTGGTTTGTTTCTGAAGATGGCTGCAGCCATCTTCTTTCAATGTGGATAGGCATTTGCATAGTAAATGCCTATCCCCAGGTCTCTTATCATTTTAGTATTCTGCCATTGTCAACACGAGGCTTCTGTCTGTCACGGCTGCTATTCCAGGTGGGTAGTCATCTCCCAGGGCTGCCACGATGAATTACCACAGGGGCTCCTGGGCGTCCCAGTCGGTTAAGCATCTGATGCATGATTTTGGCTCAGGTCATGATGTCACAGTTCGTGAGTTCGAGCTCCACGTCGGGCTCCATACCGACAGTGGGGAGCCTGCTTGGGATCCTCCCTCTCTCCCTCTCTCTCTCCCTCTGCTGCTTGCACTCTCTCCCCCCTTTTCTCTCAAAATAAATAAATAAACTTAAAAAAATTTTTTAATAAAATAAATTACCACAAACTAGGTGGCTTAAACAACAAAAATTTGCCTTCTCACTGTCCCAGAGGCTAGAAGCCTGAAATCAAGCTGTCTACGATGCCGTGTTCCCTTGGAAGGCTCTAGGGAAGAACCCTGCTTGCCTCTTTCTAGCTTCTGGTGGTTATCACCAATCCTTATCATCCTTGGCTTCAGCTGCACCCACTGAAGTCTCTGCCTCGGTTGTAACGTGCCCTTCTCCTGGGCCTGTATCCAAATTTATCTCTTTTTTTATTTTTTAAACATTTTTTTTTAATGTTTGCTTATTTTTGAGCGAGACAGAGTACGAGCAGGGGAGGGGCAGAGAGAGAGGGAGCCACAGAATCCGACGCAGGCCCCAGGCTCTGAGCTGTCAGCACAGAGCCCAACGCGGGGCTTCGACTCAGAGACTGCGAGATCACGACCTGAGCCGAAGTTGGAGGCTTAACTGACTGAGCTACCCAGGCGCCCCAGAAACCCCAGACCTACTAAGCAGTTTCTCTCACCTCCCCCTTAGCCCCCGTCCTGGCAACCACCAGTCTGCTTTCTGTCTCTTTGGATGGATCTGTTCTAGACATTTCACATAAATGGAATCATACAACATGTGATCATTTGCATTTGTTTCTTTCGCTTAGCATGATGTTTTTAAAGCGCATCTACATTACAGCGTATATCAATACATCCGTTTTTGTGGCTGAATAATATCCATTGTACTACTTTTTATGTATCTCTTCAGCTGTTGATGAGCATTTAGGCTGTTTGCACCTCTTAGCTGTTATGAATAGAGCCTCTAGGAACATATGTATACATATACTTGTTTGAGTTCCTGTTTTCAGTTCGTTTGAGTGGCTTTCAGGGTCATCTGGTATATTCTATGTTTAACTTCTTGAGGAATTGTCAAGTTGTTTCTGACAGCTGCTGAACCATTTTACGTTCCCACCAGCAGTGAACTAGGTTCTAACTTTTACACATCCTTGCCAATACTTGTTATGTTTTGTTTTTGTTTGTTTCATTTTTAAATCACAGTCATCCTAGTGGATGTGAACTGGTACCTCGTTGTGATTTTGATTTATAGTTCCCTGATGGCTAATGATGCCGAGCATCTTTTCATATATCTCTTGGCAACGTGCATGTCTTCAATGGATACATGTCTGTTTAAATCCTTTGCCCATTTTTAAAAAATGTTGTTGTTGGTTGTTTTTTGTTTGTTTTGTTTTGTTTTTTTGTCTTTCTATTGTGCTATAAGTTCTTTCTATATTATGGATACTAGAAGCTTTATCAGATATATGATTTGTGAATATTTTCTCATTCTGTAGGCTGCTTTTTCACTTTTTTGATAATGTCCTTTGATGCACATGTTTTTTTCTTTGTTTTCAAATTTTTATTTAAATTCCAGTTAACATCCAGTGCAATATTGGTTTCAGGAGTAGAATTCAGTGATTCATCCCTTACATACAACACCCGGTGCTCATCACAGCAAGTGCCCTCCTTAGTGCCCACCACCCATCTAGCCCAGTACCCCCACCCACCTCCCCTCTAGCAACCCTTAGTTTGTTCTTTACCTTTAAGAGTCTCTCATGGTTTGCTTCCCTCTCTCTCTTTTTCCTTTTTTCTCCCTCCCATATGTTCATCTGTTTTGTGTCTTAAATTCCACGCATGAGTGACGGCATACGGTATTTGTCTTTCTCTGACTGACTTATTTCGCTTAGCATAATACACTCTAGCTCCATCCATGTCGTTGCAAATGGCAAGATTTCATTCTTTTTGATGGCTGAGGAATATTCCATTATATATGTATATACCACATCATCTTGATCCATTCATCAGTCAGTGGACACTTGGGTTCTTTCCACAGTGTGGCTACGGTTGATAGTGCTGCTATAAACATCGGGGTGCATGTACCCCTTCAAATCTGTGTTTTTGTATCCTTTGAGTAAATACCTAGTGGTACAAATGTAGAGTAGTTCTATTTTTAACTTTTTGAGGAACCTCCACACTGTTTTCCACAGTGACTGCACCAATTTGCATTTCCACCAACTGTGCAAGAGGGTTCCCCTTTCTCCTCATCTTACCAACACCTGTGATTTCTTGTGTTGTTAATTTTAGCCATTCTGACAGGTGTGAGGTGGTATCTCATTGTGGTTTCGATTTGCATATCCCCGATGATGAGTAATGTTGAGCATCTTTTCATGTATCTGTTAGCCATCTGGATGTCTTCTTTGGAAAAGTGTCTATTCATGCCTTCTTTCCATTTCTTCACTGGATTACCTGTTTTTTGGGTGTTGAGTTTGATAAGTTCTTTATAGATTTTGCATACTAATCCTTTATCAGACATGTCATTTGCAAATATCTCCTCCCATTCCATAGGCTGTCTTTTAGTTTTGTTGATTGTTTCCTTCACTGTGCAGAAACTTTTTATTTTGATGAGGTCCCAATAGTTCATTTTTGCTTTTGTTTCCTGTGCCTCTGGAGACATATCTAGTAAGAATTTGCTACAGCAGAAGTCAAAGAGGTTGCAGCCTGTGTTCTCCTCTAGGATTTTGATGGTTTCTGGTCTCACATTTACGTCTTTCCACCATTTTGATTTTATTTATGCGTCTGGTGTAAGAAAGTGGTCCAGTTTCATTCTTTTGCATGTCACTGTCCAGTTTTCCCAAGTTTTTCATTCTGATGACATCCAGCTTATCTGGTTTTTTTTTCTTATATTGCTCATGAGTTTTGTATCATTTCTGGGACTCCATTGCCAAATCCAAGATCATTAAGATTTACCCATACGTTTTCTAATAAGAACATATCTTTTAAGAGAAGCACAATGAATCCCAATGTCATGACCACATTTGAAGCAGTGTAAAGAGGAAAAAGCAAAACGAGAGGGCATGTCCCATGCCTTAAAGTGCATAATCTGTAATGAAACCTAACATTTTTTCTCACATCCCATTGGCCGGTACTTAATTTTAGTTTAGAGTCGCACCCTATTGCAAGAGGGAAGATCAGTAAGGTACAGTCTAGCTTTAAGCTCATATGCGTGACTAGAACTTCTGTTACTGTGTAAGAAAGAGAGAATAGAGGGGTACCAGGGTGGCTCAGTCAGTTGAACATCCAACTCTTGATTTTGGCTCAGACCATGATCCCAGGATCGTGGGATCAAACCTCACTTTGGGCTCTGCACTGAGCGTGGAGCCTGCTTAAAATTCTCCCTCTCCCTCTCCCTCTCCCTCTCCCTCTCCCTCTCCCTCTCCCTCTCCCTCTCCCTCTCCCTCTCCCTCTCCCTCTCCCTCTCCCTCTCCCTCTCCCTCTCACTCTCCCTCCTTCTGCCCTCCTCTTCCCTACTTGCACACTCTCTGTCTCAAAAAAAGAAAAAGAAAGAAAAAGGAAATGAAAGAAAGAAGGAAAGAATAAATGTGCATGAAAAGCTAGCAATCTTTGCCACTGTCAATTAAATATTTTGACGTCATACTTTTCAAGAGTCAGACACTTAACCAACTGAGCCGCCCAGGTGCCTCTAAGTTATATTTTTGTGACCAGAAGTTTTGTAGACCTTGCTTTCTTGTCAGATGAATATTGCTGTGGAAAACTCTGAGGCCTCTCTGATCCCCCACTCCCTTACTTTTTCTGCCAGGATGAATAAAAATTATCTTTTAGTCTTTGGAATTAAATAACCTAGCCAGAATTAACTATATGCGGATACTTTTGTATCCATTTTTTTTAAAGTGTGGTTTGACATTTTGATCTACAAATTCTGATTTCAAATAATGTTTTGATTACATTTCTATTTTCATTTGTTGGACATTCTGCTTCAAGGAGAACATTAACTTTCATTCTAATGTTTTATCATCTCATTTGGAGCACTTACTGTATCAAGTAACATCCTGTTTAATCAATATAGTGGTAAACATTTTCCGAATAGATTATTCAGTTTTGGGCAAAATCTTCGTTTTGCTTGCTATTTTTTTTTTCATTCTTCCACAGAATCTTTACATAGATGCCTTAACATTTTTTGATCTCTTTTTTAATGTTTATTTGTTTATTTTGAGAGAGAGAGAAAGAGAGCAGGGGAGGGGCAGAGAGAGAGGGAGAGAGAGAATCCCAAGCAGGCTTCGCCCTGTCAGCACAGAGCCCAATGCGGGGCTCCGTCTCACAAAGTGCGAGATCTTAACCTGAGTCGAGATCAAGAGTCACACGCTCAACTGACTGAGCCACCCGGGCACCCATGTTTTAATCTTGATTTTACTAGAAACGAACAGCTTTAACCAGTCCATTTATTTCTGTTGATATATTTTGGATGGATTTTTCTTGACTCCCATTCCATCCTTTTGGGGAATCATTTGAGAGCCGAGTTTCCTCTAGACTATAGGAATGAGTACAGCTATAGGAAGGAAGGCATCAGCTGGGCCTGTAAGTAGAAATGGTCGCCGGACGGGTTTCGTCTCATCTTCTAACATCTTGTTAAATGTCCTGTCATTTGTCCTGCACCTTTCCAGCGAGAGAGAACTCAGCATGTCAGATAGCTTAAGCTGTTCAGTCTGGAGCGTTAGGCCTTAGCCTGTGTCAGAGAGTGTTAGCCATGTTTATTTTCCCCTTTTCCTTTTTTCTTTCCAGGGTTATTCCCAGCATTCTAAGCCGAAGAGTGAAAGGCCAGGTAGGACAGGGTCTTGGATTAAGGACTCATTGCGTTGGAAGGAGATGGTGTTTTCAGATGTCATTTTCCCCATCCCCCACTCCCTCTACACTCCCCCTCTTCTCCCACTGTCCCTCCTCTGCTCTTCTATTTGACCAAATTTCTCTTTATTGATGGTGATAATTAGTTCTGAGTTTCTATGATCCTTCTGCTTTTCCTCGTCAACTCTCCTCTCAGCGGGGAATAGAGAATCCTAGCAGCTTGTAGCAGTTTTTCCGGACTGTGATTACAGCAGGAGGGGTTCATAGGTGGGCTTTTTAAATAGTGGAACGGTCTTCATCTTTGTCCAGATTTGCTTCTGCATCCTCCCCATAATCCACACTCTGAATTGAGGCTAGGTTGTGAAAGTTCTCAGGATTCTGTTTACTCATCTCACTTTCTGGAATGTTTCCGTGGAAGGTGAAATTGAGCTTGTGTGAACCTTCCCTAAACTGAGTGGAAAGATTCTTGAAAACATTTGTGTTTTCTTTTGATGTGTCCTCATCCCCTTCCTTAGTCATGTGGGAGCACAGTGAATGGGGTTGGCTGAATCAAAGTCAGCTTCCACCAGTAAGGAAGAAGGGGCAATGGACACATTAGGGTAGATGGTCAACAGTTTCTACCATGATCTAAAGCTAACAGGCCCCTACCCTTTTATCAAGTGTTCTTCATAGCTTCACAATAGCATCTACATTTTCCTAATCATATCTTCAGTCTTCTCTTTTCTTTCTTAATTTAAAAAAAATTTAGATGTTTATTTATTTTGATAAAGAGAGAGAGACAGAGAGAGAGAGAGAATGTACGCACAAGTAGGGAAGGGGCACAGAGAGAGGGACAAAGAATCCCAAGCAGACTCTGCACTGTCAGCACAGAGCCGGATGTGGGGCTTGAACTCACCAACCATGAGATCATGACCTGAGCCAAAATCAAGAGTCAGACATTTAATTGACTGAGTCACCCAGGTGCCCCTTCAGTCTTCTCTTAAAAGCTTAAAGGACTTTGTGAAAGGTGAAAAAGAATGTATCTTTTTAAAAATCTATCAGATAAGAGAGATTAAAGAAGAAAAGGAATACTCAGTGCCAACTAGGATATGGAAAGGAAAAAAAAGGCAATACACACTTTCAGAGCTGCTGGGAATACAAATTAATACAAAACTTTCCAGAAGTAAATTTGGCAACACGTATCAAAAAACTTTTAAAATGTGCTTACTCTTTGGATTGAATATTTCACTTGCAGATGTTTATCTTAAGGGGATAATTGAGCATGTGTGCAAAAAATTATATGCAAGGATGAGTCATTGCAGTATTTTATTTAATACTAAAGAATTTGAAGCTAATAATCAGGGTGCGTTAAAGGCATTTTTATACACATCTCCAAATGATTTTATACAACATTAAGATGTTGTAGACACTAAAGTGATTTGCCATTTATTGTATGATTTATGTATATTATTTTAATTAATAATTTCATGAGCTTTGTGAGTAGGTAATGTTATCACCCCCATTTTGAAAGCGAAGGTACAGAGGATTAGAGATACTCAGTTGCCCAGGGTCCTGCTTTTATAGTTAAGGGACAAAGACCAGATTTGAGGAAAGATTTTAATCCTATGTTCTAAAAACAGAAACTTTCATTGAGGCATAATTGACATACAATAGACCACATGTATCACAATTGTATAATTTTGTAAGTTATGACATATGAACAAACATATAAAATGATCACTACCAAGAAAGTGAACAGTTATTACCTACAAAAGTTTCCTTTAGTCCTTCTGTAATCCGTCTTTCCTGCCCATTCTGTCCTTTGTATCTCTGCTGAATTTCTTTTGCACCTTTGTCAGAAATCATCTGACTATATACGTGGGGGTCTATTTCTGGAAACTATCTTCTGTTCCATTAATCTATTTTTCTATAGTTACACTAGCACTGCACTGTCTTGAAACACGTACCTTTATACTATTTGCAACCAGATAATGGCAGTCTTTCCACTTTATTCCTCTTTTTCAAAGTTGTTTTGTCTATTCTAGGACCTTTTACATTTCCATACAAATTATAGAATCAGCTTGTTAATTTCTACAACGAAGCTTGCTGGAACTGGAGTGCATCGGATCTATAGATCAATTTGGGAATAATTCACGTGCTAACAATATTGAGGCATCCCATCAATGCATTTGTTTAGGTGTCTCTCAATTTGTTAAGGGCTTCTTTAATAAATCCCAGCAATGTAGGTCAGTGTACGAGATTTCACATCTTTAATGTTTATTTATTTTTGAGAGACAGAGAGAGACAAAGCGTGAGCACAGGGAGGGGGAGAGAGAAAGAGAGGGAGACACCGAATCCAAAGCAGGATCCAGGCTCCGAGCTGTCAGCACAGAGCCCGACGCGGGGCTTGAACTCAAAAACTGTGAGACCATGACCTGAGCCGAAGTTGGACGCCTAACTGACTGAGCCACACAGGTGCCCCAGGATTTCACATCTTAGATTTCTTGTTAGGCATTTTCATAACTTTGAGGCTATGGTAAGTAGTATTGTATTTTAAAATTCAGTTTCCAATTATTCTTCATGGATATATAGAAATATAACTGATTTTCACATATTTACGTTTTATTCTACAACTCAGCTAAACTCACCTGTTAGTTTTGGTAGCTTTTCGGTGATTCTGTTGGATTTCCTACATAGATAATTGTGTCATCTGTGAATAGAGATAGTTTTATTTCTTCATTTCCAAAATAAATGTCCCTTATTTCTTTTTCTTGTCCTTTTGCACTGGCTAGACATGAATAGAAGTGGGGAGAGTACAAATCCTTGTCCTGTTATACTAATATTAGAGGGAAAGAATTCAGTCTTTCCTTTTAACTATAATTTTAGCTACAGGTTTTTCATAGATGCCCTTTATCAGGTCAAAAAAAAGTTACTTTCTATTCTTAGTTTGCTGAGTGCTTTTATCATGAAAGGGTGTTGGATTTATTCAAATGCATCTTCTGCACTTATTATATGACTGAACATATAATTATGCTCTTTAAAAATTTGTTAATATGATCTATTACATTGATGACATTTGAATGTTTAACCAGACCTGCGTTTCTTGAGGAAACCCTAATTGGTCATGGTATATTATCCATTGTATGTGTTAATTCGCTCTCTCTGTCTTATTCTGGATGGCTTTACTTGTTATGTCTTCAAACACACAAACCTTTCTGGATGTCATGTCTAATCCAACATTAATCCCATCCAGTGGATTTGTCATCTCAAATACGGTAGTTTTCTTCTCTCAAAGTTCTACATGACCCTTTTGGATCTTCCATGTTTGTACTTAACGTTTTGAACATATAAAATGTGGCTGCAGTAGCTTTAAATGTCTTTGGCTATGAACTCAAATGTTTGTGTTAGTTCTGAGACGATCTCCATATCTCAGGGTTGTTTGAATTTGGACTTCTCTTGAGTTAAACATTATTTCAGATCATTAAGGGTCAGTTCTCGATCTTTTAACTTTTCAGTCCATGTATTTTCCCCATTTTTCTATCAGATTTGGGTCCTTTGTCCCATTATTTTTAAAGTCTTCACATATTAATGATATTAGCCCTTTATCAGTGATATGTGTTGCAAATATTCTTTCAGTTTTGTCAGCTTTCTCTGATTTTGAGCTTATGGTATATTTCATTATGCCTTTAAAAAATATTTTAAGTCATATAATGTATCAGTGCACCTTGGGTTAGTGAGCAACCAGTGACTCCCAGAAAGTGGTCCATAGGAAACCCAGAAAAGAGACACTAACCAAAAAGGATATGCGATCAGGTGCAGACCACAAGCTGGCCGGACCTGCTATTACAATTTGGAGCATATGATCTCTGGCTAATCTCACCACCCACTTCCCCACGGCCTAAATCCTGAGAGGCCCTTTACATTACTGAGCTAAATGGACAGGGTGGGACCTGTTCACGAAGTGTCTCTTCCAAGAAGCTAGAAGCTTGTTATATAGCCCTTCAGAAATATGAATTCCCTTAGTGTCCCTCGTCATGGGAGTGAGATAAGCGCCATTTGTCCAGGAGGCCACAGGAGCAGGAAGGGAGGTAGGCTGTTAACAGTGCCAGCAGTAACATAAGGTGAGAACGTGTCTGGTGGTTGAGGACACACGTTGACAAGTGCTTTTCACATAAGGCCTACGTGCCTTTGCTGAAGACAGGCCCCTCCCTCAGTGTACTCCTAAGTCTGAAATTATAGTTTTCTGCAGGAAAACACCTACCTCAACGGCCAGCAGGTGCACATTTGCCCTCCTCGCCTATGGCGGTAAAATCTGAGTATTACACCTACTGAGATAAACTCCCTCCCCTAAATTCGAAACAAGATGAGGATCCCCAGTAGAGCAGGTTTATTCACGGAAACTTTGGCAGCCTGAAGACAGTGATTTCGGCCCGGAAATAGAAAACTGAGAAGAGCTATGTGGACAGTAGGAAAAGGAGGTGGGATGGAAAATTCCCTGGTGGTAGCCAATAATTGGCAGGTCTTCAAGATGCATAAGAGGGACTTGTAGAAGGGAAGTGGGGTGACTCACATCTCCACAGAGATTTGAATATGACCACTTTGCCTTGGAGGGACTTTAGGGCAGACATCCACAACACTAGGTGATGGTGAAGGGTGGGAGACAACACGATGAACCACTGAATGGGGGTGGCCATGGAGGACATAGCCCCTCTCTGCCATTCATGCCACCCGATTTGAGCCAGGGGAGATAAGAGGAGATTGCAGGTAACTTCGGGATGCATCTTTAGGCGTGCTGAAGACATACCTCCCTCCAACTGGAACATCTTGGCCTCTCCCACACCTCAACTCCTTTCACCGTGGAGGTGTCAGGAGTGATGCTTTGTGGTGTCTGAGCCACCCCAGGGCTCCCGTTGGCCAGAGCGGTGCCTTGACGACCAAAGGGTAAAGGTGTGGCTCCTATTTGACTTGAGAGGGGTAAATATTGGGAGGGTAGGGGCCCTGAGGTAGACCACTGTTTGGCTTTAACGTGGATGAGAACCTAGCACAGATCTTGAACAACCAGACACAAGCAGGAAATAACCAACCGCAAGCATGGAACAGCTAATCATACGGGGGGAACAACCAACTACAAGAGAAGAAAGGCAGGAGAAGATGACCCCGTGCCAGCGCAAGTGCAGCGACAGAGCCAAGCTCAGGTAGCCTTACCCGTGCTCCCCCGCCTCCCCCTCATCAGTCGCCCACCCGAGACCTCTACCGTGCCCTTGCCTCACACACATCCCTCCTCAGCTTGCGCCCCTTCTTAGGAAGCCCCCTTTCCACCCAGTCTCCATTTTCTTCCCCCAGGCGGGTGCCCTCTATGCTTGCTCTGTTGCCCTTCAGGTGCACAAGACTGCCAGGTGGGTAGAGATGCCCCGGTAAGCATGTGCAGCCAGAAAGATCCTCGGAAACCTCTGCCGCCTGTCCAACAAAGCACAAGAGGGAAGCGAGAGCAGCAACATTTGTCTGTTAACAGCAGCTGATGAAGAGAGTGAATCAAAATAAGAGACCACAGCTTCGGCCAGAGCAGAACCAAGAGACCCAGGGGAGCTTTGCCGATCCGGGTAACGCACTGTGTATAGAGAGGCCTGGAGACTGTAGGTATCCTGTGGTACCCAGACGGCAAGGATTAAAGTACCATCAACAAGCTATGAGAAGATGTATCTCTGTGAGTTCTCTGACGGTCAGGAGAGAGACAAGGGAAGAAGGTCTAAAGGGAGAGATGTGGGGTCCTGTGGGGCCCGGAGCCAGACCTCCAGGTCCATGGTCAGCCGGACACCAGGGCATAAGGATGAGGTGGAGACTGAGCGCCGAAGGCCAGTTTCCTCCCTAACACTATTCCCAGGCAGGAAAAAGAGGACTTGGAGGGAGTGCGTGTGTGTGCGCGCGCGCAAGCGTGCACTCGTGCTTGTGTTGTGAGGGGGGGATGTTGGTCCAGATGGGTTGAGATGTGATGGCACACCTCCCGAAAAGGTAGGCAAATCACCTCCAGGCCGCGTAGCTCATGGTGGTGGTGGTTGTGTATCGTCCTGTGCTGAAAGGCCCTTAGATCAAAAAACTCGTCCTACTGAAAACCACCAACAGCGTCCCTAAACACTAAAATAGTGGTATTTTCAGGCCATAATTACCAACACTACTTAGGGTACTTTCTTACTAAGAAACTTAGGGTAGAGCAGTGGCCGGGAAGGTGCCGGTGCTGATGAGCATCATCTCCAGAGAATTCTAATACAAGAGTAAAACCGAGTGCCAGCCAGTCCCATTTTTGTCATCACCCCCAGACTCAGCATTTCTAATATTAAATACTACCTCCAAATTGTTTTCGTTCTTGGGGTCGTAGCAGAGGGGTTTGACGTTAAGTTTACAGGGTTGAGTTCATCGCATTCCTTGAGTTAATTGTCCAGGTCTCTGTGCTATGTATTTACTTCTCTGTTGTCCTTTATTTCCATTCCTGGGCCCCATTTCTCTTTTCTGAATCATCCTAATGAATTTTATGCATATCCTTTCCCTTGCCTGAGAGTTCATAAAGCGCATATTGTGGTTTATGGCATGCATCTTAAAATTTATATATCTGTTGCTATGTATCATTGTTTCTTACTATTTCACTCAGCAGTATTTTGTTTTAAGTTTATTTATTTTGAGAAAGAGAGAGAGAGGGAGGGAGAGAGAGAGAGGCAGAGAGAGAGAGAGAGGGAGAATCCCAAGCAGGCTCCATGCTGTCGGCACAGAGCACAACACAGGGCTCGATCTCACAAACTGTGAGATCATGACCCGAGCTGAAATTGAGTGGGACGCTTAACCGACTGAGCCACACAAGCGCCTCTCAGCAGTATTTTTAAGATCTATCCATGTTGTTGGGGCACCTGAGTGGCTCAGTCGGTTAAGCGTCCGACTTTGGCTCAGGTCATGATCTCATGACTTGTGGGTTCGAGCCCCGTGCCAGGCTCTGTGTTCACAGCTCAGAGCCAGGAGCCTGCTTCCAAATCTGTATCTCCTGTCTCTCTGCCCCTCCCCCACTTGCACTCTGTCTCTCAAAAATAAATAAATATTAAAAAAAAAGATCTATCCATGTTGGTATGTATATGTCTTGTGTGTTGTTTCTTTCCCTTGTAATTGAATATTTCAGAAAGATTTTTTTTTACTATGTAAACTTTAGAAAGAGATTTGGTTTTTAATATTACACAAAATATTTTTCCTGGGTTGATTAAATATATTTTAATTGCTTACCAAATGATACTTTAGTTTAATTGAAATTCAACTTACTGTCTTGATAATACTAATGAAATAATTAAACATTTCTCAAAATGATAATGGATTAAAGTAGTATGATCATATATGGCTTTTTTATATTTGACTTAATTAGATTGGAACGAGATTTATCTGTTGAATAATTACTATGTTTCAACTAACACTTTCTGAAAAAATACAATTGAGCTTGCTACAGTTATTAGGTCTGATTAGTCGGAAAGAATGTCTGGTGATCCTTTTAGATTTTGTGGTGGCATAATAGCTCATTGACTAATTTCTCTCCATATGTCTGAGACATCGGGAGAATTTGAGTCCCTAGCTGAAGGACAAAGCTAACACATTTACTTTGCTGGATTGGAGATAGGACAGTAGTGGTTCCGGGACTAATCCTAGTCCCGTTTGTAGATGAATCGAATAAAGAACCTGCCTTAGGGCTCCATGATTTGAACTGGCAAGAAGTCCGCTCTGCAGGTGAGGAAGGAAGAGCAATGACCACAGCCCATTTCCGGGATGTGACAGCTGTCACGTTGCTTCTGTGTGTCAGGTGGACACCGCGCGTAGAGTTAACGAGGTATTTTAGAGGACTCAGAGAATTAGCAGGCTGAGCTTTGTCCTGCCGGGATGGTGCGACTACGTTGGCTTTTGGGTTTGATTTTGTTTCTGTTTTTGAACATCAGTTGTAACTAGTTTATAGGTGACAAAGTGTTTTAAGGTTTCTTCTGGCTTCTGGGCAGGCAAAATCACCTCAGGAAACAAATAAGAAACAACAACAAAAACATCCCCCCCCCACACATGCACACAGGCTTCTCTAAATATGTGGCAGAAAGGAAGGTACATATCATATGTGTGAGACGAAGTCATCGTCTCTGGTGTCTGTACTGTTGTAAGGATGCAATAGACTTGATACGACCAAGAAGCTTGATTATATGTTTGCAAAAGTTGGAAATGAACCTACAGTCACTTGCTAGTATGTATGCTCTGGATGTTTGGATTTTCAGATCATAAGTTTTTGTAAAGTGATGCACTTTTTAGACTCCATCAAAAGGGAAAAATATATATGTATATAAACAGATATATTACTGATCCATTTCATGTGAATTCCCAAGCTACCTAAAGCACACTCACACACGTACACACACACACACACACACACACACACACACACACACACGGAGGTGGATTTCACCATTGATGGTTAGTGCAAATATTGAAATACCTACATCCACAGACTTTAATGTTTAACCTTCAGGACACAACTAATTAGCATTAATTTCAAAAAGCAGACGATGCAAGTCGAGTAGTGTGTATCATAACAAAGCCCTTGGCAGATCAGAGACCATAGATGTTTGTTAGTTTAAAAGAGGTCCCTGGCCTCTCCAGACACTTCACATAGGGTTACTGGAGAAATTGTAACTTCTTTGAAATTCCCTGTTACCCAAGTTTGACACTGGAGACCGCTAGACATTTGCATTTTGCTGCAAATTAGTTTATCAAAGACCTGAGTGTGTTAGGGACATAAGAAACCTCCGAGGTCATCTAATTCACCACTTTGACTTAACACATAAGGAAACTGAAGCCCCAGGAAAGGACAGAACTTACCCTGGGTCACACACCAAACTAGAATCAGGTCTCTAGAGTAAGTAGGCATCCATAGCACAGGCCTCTACGAAGAACGGGCCTAGTTCTGCCCAAGCAGACAAAACCCGTTTCCTCAAGATGTTCTTATAAGTCGCCCTGTTCTTGTAAGTTGCAGTGGAACACTGCAGGTGAACTTCTTGGTTAAAGGCAAATAAAGAAGTTCACCGATTGCATATAAGCCCTTTGAGAACAATGTTAGTCACCTCCAGGCAGGCAGGGGTGCATAGACTCCAATTCAACAGAGGCATTTTAGGAAAAGAAACATTGTAAAATCTGGGAAGTAGCTTAGCACCATTCTTCAAAATCAACTATTTATGCATTAAAGACATCCCCACATCTCTGCTATGGAGTGTGTGTTATTTTACAGAGATTCAGAGGTGCCTGCGTGCGTGTGTGTGTGTGTGTGTGTGTGTGTGAAGAGAGAGAAATGGAGTTAGTATTATAAAACTGGTTTCAATTGGTATTAAAATCTAGACACAGTTAAATTCTCAAAAGCGTGTGTTCCTGGCATTCTAAGCTGTTCCAACAGTTGAGTCCATAGGTAGAATAAAAAAAGACGTTACCTCCATTAAAAACAAACTCAATCCGTTTTTTTGTCATTGTCTAGATGGAATACCCAGATAGATGAGAATATAGTTCACTTTAAAATTTTTTTTTAACGTTTTATTTATTTATTTATTTATTTTTAAATTTTTTTTTTTCAACGTTTTTTATTTATTTTTGGGACAGAGAGAGACAGAGCATGAACGGGGGAGGGGCAGAGAGAGAGGGAGACACAGAATCGGAAACAGGCTCCAGGCTCCGAGCCATCAGCCCAGAGCCTGACGCGGGGCTCGAACTCACTGACCGCGAGATCGCGACCTGGCTGAAGTCGGACGCTTAACCGACTGCGCCACCCAGGCGCCCCCCGTTTTATTTATTTTTGAGACAGGGAGAGACAGAGCATGAACAGGGGAGGGTCAGAGAGAGGGAGACACAGAATCTGAAACGGGCTCCAGGCTCTGAGCTGTCAGCACAGAGCCCGACGCGGGGCTCGAACTCACGGACCGCGAGATCATGACCTGAGCCGAAGTCGGCCGCTTAACTGACTGAGCCACCCAGGCGCCCCTATAGTTCACTTTTAGAAATACCTTGTTCTTCAATAATAAGATGAATATATTCTCTGTGAAGATTCAGAAAAGTCATAAAAACAAGTATAATAAAGATAATTTGTAATCTCATCACCTAGGGCCATCCACTATTAATATTTTGGTCTTTGCAGACTTTTTGCAAAATATGTGAATACACTCACAAGTGTACTTTTAATTTTAGAGAAAATCATCCCGTGATATACACAAACACTTCAGTAACATGCTTTTTTTTTTTTTTTTTTACATTTCAATATATCATAAATACACTTTCACATATGCATTGCATCGTCTCTTATGACGGCTCCGCAGGATCCTATAGAAGGGATATACCGCGGCTTATTTAAGCAATCCTCTGTTAAAGGATATTAGATTGTGGCTCTTTCCTCTATAATAAACAACACTATGATAAAAAGCATTTTTCGTACGTACGTATGTAATTATCTGGTTAAGAGATGACTTTGTCCTCAGGATAAATTCCTGAAAGTGGAATTTGTGGGTTGAAGGGCTTCAGGTAAAGGCTTTGGAATCATACTAGTTTTCCCTTCAGATGTTTTCTATCAATTCGGATATGCGATACCAATTTTTGTTCCGAGGAAAAGCAAACGTGTACTATATGTATTTGCCCATACCCTTGTCAGCTCTAAGCGTTGTTTTTTTGAAATTCTCTCAATCTCATAGGAAAACATTCTCACGGATATTTCCACGAACGTTTCTTTGAAACAAATTTTCCTGAATGCATTGGCCCTTGCAGCTTCTCTTTCGGCCTCTGCCCGTGTTTCTATGTCCCATTTATCTCTCTTCTTGCCGGCCACCGATGACATGCTTACTGCGTGCCAGACCCTGTGTGGGGTCGTTCGTTACCTCAGTTAAAACTTAGCACAGCACCAGGGGTGAGGAAGCACTGGTATTACACACAGTTTGATAGACGACAAAAGAGGTCATGCCACTTGTTCAAGCTCAGGTAGTCGGCACGTGGCAGACAGATGGTGCTAAATCGGATCTGTCTGCCGTTGAGGCTCGGCTCTTACCTGCTCCACCAACCTCCTCGACACGGACATGTGGGATTATTCTGGAGCCAGAGCTGTTCCTCTCTGGTTTCTGGCTCAGGTGTCATGCTTAGAAATGCCTTTCTTTGCCGTGAAGCGGAGAAGAACACCACCTGTTGGGTGATGAAGAAGGAGCTTGGAGGGCCGGGGGGATGTTCGGAATGGCCAGTGCTGGTCCGAAGGGTCCCATTTACATTAGCTGCCGGTGAGTGGTCCAGCTCTGCTGAATCTCTCCTGGTGTCTTATTTATTTATTTTGAGAGAGAGAGAGGACGAGCAGGGGAGGAGCAGAGAGCGAGTGAGGGATAGGATCCCAAGCACGCTCCACACCATCCGTGCAGAGCCCAACCCGGGGCTCGATCCCACGAACCGTGAGATCATGACCCGAGCTGAACCCAAGAGTCGAGCGCTTAACCTACTGAGCCACCCAGGTGCCCCTTCTTTTATTAGCATTTAGACCTACTGAAGTGTCTCTCATCTTTAAAAAAAAAAAAATCCTCTTTTCAATATCCGGTTCCTTCCAACCTTAGTCCTGTCTTCCTCCTCACCTTTAGAGTGAAACTTCTTAAAGTTTAAGCATCTTTTTGAACTTCCTCCCTTCCTGTTCACATCTCAACCCACTCCTTTCGGACTCATTATTTGCGTGAAAATGTTCTTGATAGTTTCTTTAGTGACCACCCATTTCAAAACCCATTCATCTGCCCTTACTTTACACAGTTAACTGCTTTCTTATTTCTAAAAAATCTCTCCTTCCTTAGATTCTGTGACCAAATACTCTCGTGGTTTTCCTTCTACGTGGCAGATTCTTCCAAACTCTTCTTTGGTGATCTCTGCCTCTGCTTTCATACTTCCAAATCCCTCCTATGCTCTCCTCCTTGTTACTGCCTGGGTGCTTTGAGACGCTGGCAGAGCTCATATAGGCAATGTTCCGTCGAATTACAAAGCCACATCTCCAGCCCAGCCCAGCCCCTGGACTTCAGAGTAACGTCAGCAACAAGATGCGAGCTGTCTCCACGCAAAGGGTTTTCATATGCCCTAATCTCAACATATTTAAAACAAATCATTTTCACCTTGAAATCTGTTCTTCTTCCATTTCCTTTCCTGTCACATCCACCTAATTTACCAGGGTAGAAATCTAGGATCATTTTTGACTTCTTCTTTTACGTACTTGTAACCCTTTCAAATAGATCTAAAATTACACACACTGCTTTCCAACTGTACTGCCTCTGTTTTTGTCTCAGCCCCCACAATCTCTTGTTGCATTAAGGCAGTCTGTTAACTGTTCTCTTTGCATTCAGTCTTTCCTCCTTTAAGCCATTTGAACACCACAGCAAGACTTACTATTCTAAAATGACAGCCTAGTCATGTCACTGCCCATTCTTTCCATGAGAAAGTCTAAGCCCCTTCATGAAACAGCAGTGGCACCTCCGGAAATTCCACACAAATAACAAATGCTTTTGCGGTTAAAGGAGTGGGTTACGGTGATAATGTGCTCAGAATCAAGGGTTAGTGAACTCCTTTCAAAATTGCTTTTGCATAGCATTTTGCAATACTTTGAGAAAATGTCAACTTTCCACATCAGACACTAGGAAGATGGCTAATAATACATTAAGGAAAAGGCTCCCCCCTCAGTACTCTATAGCACCCTTTGTATCTGTCCCCTGAGATATGACCCTACATGATCTGGCACCTCCTTGCAATTCATTTAACTTTTGCCCACCCCTGTCCCCGGTCAATCATTAATCTCCCTTTAAGCAAATCAGTGGATGCCTACTGTGTGCTAAAAAATATGCTAGACATTATGTACATGGCGATGAACAGAACATAGTCTTGGATGTCATGGAGCCTCTGTAGAGCAGAGGAAATAGTCATTAAATAAATCATTTTAGTGTTAATAACGTACTTACATTTGTAACAAGTGACTCTTGGGGAACGGTGAGATCTAGTCCAAGTTTTCTCAACCTTAGCACTATTTGGGGCCAAATGATTCTTTATTGCAGGGGGGGGGGCGGGTGGCATTCCTGTGCCTTGCTGAATGTTTAACAGCATCCCTAGCCACTACTCGCCAGATGCCTATAGCAACTCCCACTCAGTTGTGATAACCAAAAATGTCTCTGGATGTTGCCAAATGTCCCTAGGGGTTGGGCGGAAGGTAAAAGTCATTCCTGGTTGGTAATCACCGTTCCAGACCAAGGTTACCATTAATTAATTGAGCGATTTAGGAGTCAAATGTCTTGAGTTTCCTTAAGCATGCTACATTCTTTTTGTGAACTCAAAACCTGTGTACACACTATTCTTTCCACCCAGAGCACTCCACTCCTTCCTCGACTGAACCACCCTAACATCTCCCATTCCAACACATTTTCATTCTTGGATAGATGCCCCTCTGTGTTCTCTCAGCACCCAGAACACTGCCCGTCCACACATATCACATTGCGTGGTAATTTTCTGTTTACTTCTCTGTAAACCCCGCTAGTGTCTAAGCTCAGTAAGGTTAGCACCTGTCGTATTCCCCGTTGTATTAAAAAAAGCTCAGGCTTTTATTTGGCGTGAAAGTGATCAAAATATACTCGAATTAACGATTGAACGAGTTGAATGAATGACAGAAGTTTTCAGCTAAGCCAAGAGGGAATAAAGTGGTCAGCCAGGATTGAATGACAGCAATGAATTGTACTAATTTGTTGTGACCATTTTGGCAAGATACCAAAGGTCAACGTGGAAAATCAGCTCTCGAGTACTAGGAAAAGTCACCAGATATCCCGAACTCACCTTCATACATAGCTGTCGCTCCATCTATTTCCTTGACTCGATTTCAACCATCCGTGTATCCTTGTTTCTCACTAGTGTGGAGATAGGAAATAGTGTAAAAATTAGAAATTGGCTGACAATGTCTGGTTTACAGACTATTTGGTAATTGAGAAAGCTATGAGTTTTGGCAGGTGTCCCCAAATACTTTCACACAAAGGAACTGGGACCAAACTCGCTGCCTAGAGCCATGGGGGTAATGCTGCTACTCCAGCAGGTCTGGAAGGCAAGACATCAAGTCAGAAAGTTTTATTCTCAAGACTTAAGCTCTAATGAACTTTGCTTTGATAGGTTTTGGACTTGCTTGGGACTGTCGCTCTCGTCTTCCTTCTGAGTGCTCCCTTTTGTAATGGGGATGTCTACCCAGTACCTGTCCTACCATTGTACTTTAGAAGCTCAACACCTGTCTGGTTTCACAGGGTCACAGTTGGGGAGCGATTTTGTCTCAGGATGAATTGTACCCCGAATCTCACCCGTATCTTCTTTAGATGAGACTGTGGACTTTTATAGTTGATGCTTGAACAAGTTAAGAGTCGTTGGGCTGCTGGGATGGATTGAATGCATTTGGCATGTAAGAGGGATGTAAATTTGTGGGTACCAGGGACAGAATGCTATGGACTGAATTGTGTCCCCTCAAATTCATGTGTTGGAGCCCTAGCCCCCAGTGTGATGGTATTTGGAGGTGGGGCCTATGGGAAGTGATTAGGTTTAGATGAGATCATAAGGGTGGGATCCTAATGCAGCAGGATTGGTGGCTCTGTGAGAAAAGAGTGCTTCTCTCGGCCTTCCCGTCTCCTTGTCCCTCTCTCCCTGTCTGTGTATCAAGGAAAGGCCATGTGAGCACACAGTTAGAAGGCTTCCGCCTGCAAGGCAGGAAGACATCTCTCCCCTGAACCAAATCATGCTGGCGCCTTGATCTTGAACTTTCAGCCTTCAGCACTGTGAGAAAATAAATGTCTGCTTTTTAAGTCTATGGCATTTTGTCATGGCAGCCTGAGCGAAGACAAGTACACACCAAGGACACTGGCTTGTCAGAAGTTTATTATGATTCCCAGGGATGCTTTCTAATCTCAGCCTTAATGCTTTTACCTCCAAGTACCCAGTGGACTTTTGAAAATTCAGTACTGTCTTCTATGAAAACCAGCTGCCCCTGCGCAGGGCCCTAATTTTGTCGGTGGCACTGCTATTCTCTCAGGTATCTGGGCTTGCATACGTGGCTTGCCTTATCTCCCAGAAGCCCCCACAACGAATTTTCCCCATCACATGTTCTGTACCGTATCTTTTTGTACAGATACGCATAGAGGTCCAAGATATCTCATTGTATTTCATCAATTCTAAGAGGCACCACTATTTTATATACCAGTAAGGAAGTAAAAGCTCTGAGAGTTAGGCCGTGATGTAATATTAATTGTAAGATGCATCCCAACTACAGAGATGTTGGAAGATGAACAGTTTGCTTCACAGAAGCAGTAAGATGATGCCAGTGGAAAAATCAAGGACACTACACTATATAGAGCATGATACCCGTATCAGTCAGATCCCAGCAGGAAACTGATGATCCACCAAATTAGGATAATGTGAAGAGGGTTTATTTATAAAGCAGTTAATTACCAAGATGCAGGTGGGTCATAGCATTAGCGCGAAGAGTAGTTTCTTCTGCAGAGGGACGCAGCAAAGGTAAAGCGCCCTTGCAAAGAGGGAGCCCAGAGATAACAGTTCCTGTGTAACTCACCTTCTTCTCATCTTCTCCCAGAGCCTCCCACTGGCTAAACCCTTTGGAAATCCAGAGGGCAAGAGGCCTTGGGTGATGTCATCTGTATACATCTGTATACATCTGTATACTGTATACTTCAGTCTGCTTGGGAAAAGAGCAGGGTGGAGGGGGATGGAAAATAGATAAGTAGAGGCAAAATGAGATACCTTATAAAACTTCACGTGTGCCATGAAAACATATATGTTTGTATACAAACAAACATGTTTGCTCTGAAGGGCAACAAAACTGTTAGCAATGACTATACGAGAACACGGGATTCAGGGGACGAGGACGGGGGACTTTTATTCTTCGTTTGGTGCCCTTCTGAGCTGTGTGAGGTTTTTATAATAAATACTTATTGTTTTATAGGAAAAAAATAGGCTAATAAAAAGTAGCCCCACAGTTAAACCTTGCTCTCCGTTTCCATTGCCATAATCCTGGTCTAGAAGTTAATATCCTTATGCCACAGTTCTAAGTACTGTCTCTCATCTGACACCCCCATCTTACACTTTTCTTTTTCTTTTCTTTTTTGAGTATGGTTGACACACAATGTGACATTAATTTCAGGTGTACAATGTAGCGATTCAACAACTCTATACATTATGCTGTGCTCACCACAAGTGTAGCTACCGTCGGTCACCACACAACGCTATTACAGTGCCATTGACTATATGTCCTTATGCTGTACCTTTTATTCTCGTGACTTATTCATTCCATAATTGGAAGTTCGTACCGCCCCCTCCCTGCACCCATTTGGCCCACCCCCCACCATACTCTCCTCTGGCAACCATCCGTTTGTTCTGTGTATTTATAGGTCGGATTCTGCTTTTGGTTTGTGTGTTCGTTTCGTTTTTTAGATTCCACATAAAAGTGAAATCATATGGTATTTTTCTTCTTTGCCCAATGTATCTCAGCATACTGCCCTCTAGGTTCATCCGTGTTGTTGTTAATGGAAAGATCTCATCCTTTTTATGGCTGCATAATACTCCAGTGTCTGTGTATATATACACACCACATCCTCTTTATCCATTCATCTATCACTGGACACTTGGGTTGCTTCAGTATCTTGCCTATTGTAAATAATGCTTCAGTAAACATAGGAATGCATATATCTTCTTGAATTTGTGTTTTCATTTTCTCTGTGTAAGTACATACAGTTTGCTTTTTCTGATTAATCCTGAGTATGACTGCCAGAATTGTGTTTACTTAGTCACTCATTAATTAGAATGTTTTTATTGAGCAGCTAGTATATACTGGGTATTATTCCAGAAGCAGAGGCTCCTCCGGTGAAGCAGCACCTTTATCAAATTTGTGGGGGAGGGGTTCTCATTTTTGGTTCAGACACCCAATTCTGGGACCAAAAGTTGTGGTAAAAGAAGATAGGGTGATACTGTGAAAAGATAGCTCCTCTCTCTGTAACCTTGTATGCTGGAGAGGGGGGTGAGGGGCAGGAAGAAAGGAACATTTTCGGAAAACAAGAGACTGGGGGCATGGTTCAGCAGATAAGTTTGTGTCGGGGCGCCTGGGTGGCTCAGTCAGTTGAGCATCCAACTTCGACTCGGGTCATGATCTCGTGGTTCACAAGTTCGAGCCCTGTGTGGCGCTGTGTGCTGACAGCTCAGAGCCTAGAACCTGCTTCGGATTCTGTGTCTCCCTCTCTCTCTACCCCTCCTCCACTTGCACTCTGTCTCTCTCTCAAAAATTAAAAAAAAAAAAAAACATTTAATTTTTTTTTTACAATTAAAAAAAGATAAATGTCTCCTTTACTAATATGGCCACTTGTTTGGATGTGAGGTAACAGGAGGACAGGAATTCAGTAAGATGATAGAGTAGATCTGAGTGCTCTTTTCTCAGTCCTCCTCACTTTGTTCCCCCTCCTGAAATTCCTTTTATAGCCTTCGCTATGACTTTAAATGTCTGTGCCTTCAACATCATGGGATCTTCTTTCCCTTTCCTGAAGTTTTGCAAGCCTTAAATTTGGTATTGCACAATTTAGCACACCTCCGGGGTCACGTTACATAGATTTATTTTCTAGGTCTTTTGTTGACCATTTCTCTTCAGCACCTTCTCTGTTTCTGTGTCATCTCGTCACATGCTACAGTCTGCAAGAGTAAGACTGACTTTTATAGTATTCATTGTAGTTTGACCGATTCCAAATGATACCTACTGGTGTTCCTGAATCTCACTAGTAACATGTAAATAATATTACAAAACACTCAGTTTCAGTGTGTTTGTGTGGACGGCACCACCACTTTTGGGGTCAGGTACTTTTGGTTCCAGTCTACGTTGCCTCTGTGACCTTGGCGCAAGTTGCTTACCTCTCTACCATCCCTCCGTCATCGCCTGTTTCGAAGGATTATTTGCAGAGACTGAGAAAATACCCTCGTTTAGTCCTCCCTTCAACCAATATGTAAGTGCCAACTATGCACCAGCCACTCTCGAAGTCCCAGGGATGAAGCAATCAACAAAAACAGGCAAAAGCTCCTGACTAAGTGGTCTTTGCAAGTGACTTGGTCCGTAATACAACCTCAACAAGCAAAACTTTCCTGTTCTTCTCTAGAAAGGTTGCCTGTAGCTACATCATCTTATTTCTTAATATTTCTTTTAAATGTTTGTTTATTTTTGAGAGAGAGAGAGAGAGAGCGAGCGTGGGGGAGTGGCAGAGAGAGAGGGAGACAGAGGATCCAAAGCGCGCTCCGTGTTGCGTGTTGGCAGCAGGGAGCCCACTGCCGGGCTTGAACTCACGAACTCATGAACTCACAAACCGTGAGATCCTGGCCTGAGCCGCAGCTGGACTTTTAACCGACTGAGCCACCCGGACACCCCGTTAATATTTTTAGAGAACAGAGCCTTTACCAGCCTGAGAGTCTTGTCCTTTTTCCGATCCTGAACGCCTTTTCTTTGTATTTCGTGCATATAGACTAAACTCACATTCACAGGATGTCATCTGATGAATGTCGGACATCTTCCCACGTATGTCTGCATTTATTTTCTCAAAATTAACTTTGATTTCATAAGTGATATATCTTTGTTGGAGAAATTTTAAAATGCAAAAGAAATCAAAGAAGAAAATTAAAATGTACTTCTCGTTTCCCTATAAAGACGCGCTACTCTATGAAGAGATACTCCGCCTGGGATTTGGTGTCGTTTGTCATAGTCTTTTGAAATGTGTTCATGTTGGGTTCCATGTCACCACTGCTTTGTCTTTGCTATGCCCGTGTTTAAAAATACCATTTAACGTTTCTTACATACCGAAGTTTTGGTAATGAAAGCATGATTGACTCTCTGTCTGCACAAACACATTCTCAGTGCATTGACCTGTCTCTGACTTCTTAATAATCAACAGCTCTTTGTGTTTATATGATGTTCAGTTTTTGAGATTTGAACAGATATTGATAATTTGATTAACATGAATGTCCACACAGAGAATGAAACACAGATCTTTATAATGGGAAAGCGGGAAATGGCTTTATGAAGTATAAATCTAGCTTATTGACTATTTAGTAATTAATGACTAGAAAATTGAGCCAAAATACTGAGTAATTTCAAATAAAAAATAGCATCCTTGATTGTACGTGAGTATAACATATAAGCTGATCCAATTCAAAACAAGTCTCATTTTGTTAACTTTCGATATTGAGTGTAAATTACTTGGTTTTGCCAGTCTGGGTACCAGCATCTTTTAACTCTTTATCCCCCCAAATTGGCAAACCTACTTAAAATTAGAATAAATAATGTTACTATAATGCATTCCCATGTATCCATTAACCAGTTTCAGTGATTACCAACATTTTACCTTGTATCATCTAGTCCCCCCACATTTTGAGGGGGAGTATTTTAGATTGAATTCCAAACATCACATAATTTAACTTGTAAGTACTTCTGTATGCATTGCCAACTTCTAAGAACATTTTTTGGCATACCCGTTATGTCACTATCACATCTACCAAAATTAATAATACTTAAAATCATGTAATACTCCGTTCATGTTTTGATAGCCATGATTGTCTTAAAACGTCTCTTTACAGCTGGTTTTCATTTGATTGATCTGTCTTGTCTCGTTTATTCTGAAATAGTCCCCAAATCCCTCTTTATCATGCAATGAATTTATTAGAGAAAATAGGTCCTTTGTCCTGTCGAATGGTTCCCATCCTGGTTTTTGCTGATATTTTGTGGTACGTTTATCTTGTATTTTCTGCAAACTATGAGTTAGATCTGGAAGCATGATCAGATTCAGGTTAAGTTGTATTTTACGTGAGTACTTTGTATATGGTTTTGTGTACTTTCTCTTGCAAGAAATCATGAGACAATTAATATCGGGATGTCCCATTTTTAGTGATCTCAAGATTCATCAATGCCTTCAGAACATAAAGTTCTCATCAATATTTCATCTGATGGTCTTAACAATGATGATCATGGCTTTGTTCCATTACGATATTCAGGGTTGCAAAAGTGTTTTTCCTAATACCATCCTTCATTCTGCCTTTATTCGCTAGAATCCTATTATAAAAAATAAATGTGTTTTTTTTTTCCAACTATTTGGATACCCTGAGGCTGCATAAGAAAGGTAAGGTAAATGTTTACTTTTTCCCCTCTATCGATTTGCATAGTAATGAGTTGTCTACAATCTCCAACAGTGTCCAGTGAGTTATTATTTAGTATTATGAACTCCAAGATGTTTATGTACTTTATGTTTATCAGTTCAACGCACTTATTATCTTTGTTGATCATCACGTTGTCCCATCGCGGATCGGTAGAAACCCATTAGAGTTGGCTTCTGTGGGCAGAGTCTACACTCTAATAATCAGGCAGGGCCTGAAACATTCAGGTATCAATATTTAATTGCACTCACAGAGGCTTTTTGACTCAGGAGTTCCACGAAGATTACAAAAGTATCAGTTGAGAATGGCTAATGCTGTGTTCTGGAATAAGAAACAAGATGTGGAGGGGGCTGGAATTCTCATTCTGTGGTTCTTCCTCAGTAAGGGATTGCTGATAGCCTTCATCAGTATGACTAAGGGAAGGGTTCTGGTCTCATATGGGCCCTACCTAGTCTGTGTGTCCCACTGCTCCCGTCCTACTCGTACTTAGTAATGAGGGTTTCCGGGGATGTTATTGTGAAGTCTTATGTTTTTGCTTATGCACTGGCTGGGAACGGAATTCTTAGAATTTGAGTTTTTCTCAAGTGTATAAAACCTCCATCTCTAGAGGTATGCTGCAGCTCTGTATTTCAAATCAGAATGTTACGGAACCATATTTGCACTCTTTCCGTGGCTCCACTGCTCTCTGTGTGACCAGAGTTTTTTGAATGTTTGGAATCGGAAAGAATTTTTGTATCTTTTCGGTGAGAAAAATGTCTTCCACTATGAGCTTGATCTAAAGACAGATTTTCCCTGGGTTTTCCTGGCGGCACAATTCAACAGCTTTCTGCCATCAATTATTTGTCATTAATTGAATCGATTTATGGTTCATAAATGCATAGATTGCAAGTTCAGAGAATCTTGTGCCTTAATTTATTAAGGCCATCCATGTATGTATGTATAATTTCACTGTAAAAGTAAGTCACTTCATCTGAAAATCCATTTCTAATAAATTAAGGTTTTTTCTTTTAACCGGAGAATGATGCCACGAGTCAAAAAACTAGAGCCCGTAGGCCAAATCCAGCCTACTGTCCGATTTTGTAAAACACAGTTATATTGGAACACAGTCACTCATCCATTTACATATCATCTATGGCTGCTTTGTTGCTACAAGAGCAAAGTCAAGTATTTGTGCTGAGAATATTCACTATCTGTATATTTGTAGAGAAAGTTTTCTAACCCCCGGTCAAGACTAATGAAATTTTCTCTGTGTGTATTTATAACAACACTTTTGTCAGGAAGCCACTGTGGAAATATCACTAAATAAGGAAAAGGGAAATTATTTTCTTCAAATACAACTCTTACAGTGTTGGTTAGGAAAAAGATTTTTGTCTGTTTTGTCTGTTGCTCTGCCCCCATTTCATAGTGGGAGATCAATAAATAGTGGTTGAATGGATGAATACATGGATGGATTATAGTTTAACGTCTTTAGTGATTAAGCAAACACAAGAAATCTACATTAGATCCCTATTTGTAGAGCTGTAGTGATTGTGTGACTATAAGAGAAGGCTTCAAGATTGATCACAAATCAACCTAATATATGTTAAGGGTATTTTGTGCCCAACTCTATGAACTATCACTTATTAACTGCTAACTTGCTTATAAGGAAGAGCAGTTGAGGTTAGGTATCCATTTCCCTTGTTTCTCTTTCTGGTGCAAAGTTACTTTTCTGAAACGTCTTACTTGTATCTCTAATCGTGACAAAAACTGTCTGGGTCTGCTTTCTATAACCCACTCTGAATTCTAAAAGAGAGTTTATGAATTGATTCCCATTCATTCTGCTTGATGGACATTGCAGTTAATAAGGTTGGTGGTTGTGTTGAGATCCCTGAGATTTCTTTACATATGTAAAGAACCTCATATAAGCACAAAGAGCAATTGGTCATTTGGCTCTGACGGTTCAGAGGATTTAGGCCAATTCAAGGATCTGAAGCCTAGAACTTGGGTAGCTTAGCTCATTCAAAGTAGTATTTCTGAATTTTCCTTAGGAACTTTTCTACAAAGTTAGTTATCAAGAGGCTAGCTTCGTTTCCTGTGAAGTTGTAGTTTTCTTATCCCCACGATGAAAAATTTTTGGAAATACATTGTTTCGCAAATTTTGCCCATTTTACCTTTGCTCTAATCCAGTCATTCAACACTTCCTGTGAGCATTCATCAGTTTATTTCCGGTGAAATCCAAGGCACATATTCAGTGCTTGCCTGTTGAACTTGGGTTAAATTCATGGTCAGTTTACCATCTTGAGCCAAAAAAAAGCCTTTGGTAAATCTTCACATGGATGGATGTGTCTTCAGTGTTTGCAGTATCTTTTAATAGATGTCACTCAAATCGGATCCTGTAGAGGGTCTGTGATTGGTTTCCTTGTGACAGCCTTTGACTAACTTGTTGACAACTTAACCCCTAGTTAACTGGCTTGTCTCTTTCAGAGGATGTTTCTGTGTCTTTTAAAACTCTTTTCAGTGCCTATTAATTTACAGACAGGTAGTGTTACAGGCCTCAGTATTTACCCTGCGAGAAGTTCCCAGTTCACACGGAAATATATATGATAATACAGAAAGTGGGGAGTAAAAGTACACAGATTTTGAAGACGTGTGACATTAGACTGGTCATTTAACCTCTTTAGTCTCAGTTTCCTCACCTGTAAAATAGGGCGTGACAGCAGTAACAAACACAGAGAGTAAGTGAGAGGATAAAATAAATTAATACAAGTAGAAGTCATGTGGCACATTTCTTGGCACAGAGAAATCACGTGAGAAGGGTTGCTTGTTATTATTACCAAGCTACCCAAATATCTATTGCCTAGATACAAACAACATGATTGGTCCTCTTGCCCACAATGTACCTCAGTTATTTCTGCAGGTTCTCAAAGAAGGATTTCTCATGTGTAATCGCAACCAAGTCTGACTGTCTGGAAGCTCTGTTCACTGCACAGTATCCCCCTTGATCTTGCTTTCTTGTTCTGTTTCCTACTCGTTTACATCCACTGCTGGAAAGGCCTCCTAGAGACATTCGCTGATGACAGTACCTCCCACGGTCATGTCTGTGTCCGTATCAAGCGTTGTCATCTGAGGAGACGCCCGTAGAATGAAATCTACAAGGTGCCCATGTATTCCTGGCTTCTATGCTGGGTACTCTGTGAAGGGAAATCAACCCTGAGATACATTTTTTATTAAGTTTTTTTATTTTAATTCCGGTGTAAACATACACAGTTATATTAGTTGCAGGCGTACAGTATAGTGGTTCAACACTTCTATACATCACTCGCTGCTCATCACAGCAAGTGCCCTCCTTAATCCCATCGCCTATTTCACCCATCCCCCACCTCCCCTCTAGTAACCATCAGTTTGTCCTCTATGGTTAAGAGTCTGTTTCTTGGTTTGCCTCTCTGTCTCTCTTTTCCCCCCTTTTCTTGTTTGTTTTGTTTCTTAAATTCCACATATCAGTGAAATCATACGGTATTTCTCTTTCTCTGACTTGTTTAGCTTAGCCTTATACTCTCTAGCTCCATTCATGTCATTGCAAATGGCAAGATTTCATTCTTTTTGATGGCTTATTAATATTCCATTGTATTTTTATACCACCTCTTCCTTAGCCATTCGTCAGTTGATAGACATGGGCTATTTTCATGATTTGGTTATTGCAGATAATACTGCTATAAATATCAGGGCGCATATACCCCTTTGAATTAGTCTCTTTGTATTCTTTAGGTAAATACCCAGTGGCGCGATGACTGGATCACAGGGTAGTTCTATTTTTAACTTTTTGAGGAACCTCCCTACTGTTTTCCAGCGTAGCTGAACCAGTTTGCATTCCCGCCAACCGTGCGAGAGGGTTCCCCTTTGTCTGCCTCCTCACCAACACCTGTTGTCGCTTGTGTTGTTGAATTTAGCCATTCTGACGTGGGTGAGGTGATACCTCATTGTAGTTTTGATTTGTATTTCCCTGATGATGAGTGATGTGGAACATCTTTTCATGTGTCTATTGGCCATCTGGATATCTTCTTTGGAGAAATTTCTGTTCATGTCTTCTGCCCGTTTTTTCATTGGATTATTTGGTTTAAGGGTATTGAGTTGTATCAGTTCTTTATATATTTTGGATACTAACCCTTTATCAGATATGTCATTTGCAAATATCTTCTATTTAGTAGGTTACCTTTTAGTTTTGTTGATTATTTCCTTCACTGTGCAGAAGCTTTTCATTATTTTTTAATTTTATAAAAATGTTTAATTTATTTTGAGAGAGAGAGAGAGAGAGCAGGGGAGGGGCAGAGAGAGAGGGAGAGAGAGATTGGTGAGATCACGATCGGAGCTGAAATCAAGAGTCAGACGCTTAACTGACTGAGCATCCAGGAACCCCAGAAGCCTTTTATTTTTATATAGACCCAATAGTTTATTTTTGCTTTTATTTCCCTTACCTCAAGAGACAGATCTAGAAAAATGTTGCTATGGCCAATATCAGAGAAATCACTGCCTGTCTTCGAAGAGAAGGGTTTTTATGGTTTCAGGTCTCACATTTAGGTCTTTAACTCATCTTGAATTTATTTTTGTGAATGATGTAAGAAACTGGTCCAGTTTCATTCTTTTGCATGTAGCCGCCCAGTGTTCTCAACACCATTTGTTTAAGAGACTGAGATAGAGTTTTGACCTGGTCCCTGGAGGAGCTCTACTTGTGCCCAGATTCCCACAAATTACCTCTTGAGTTGTTACTTGATAGCAATAATTTATATTTATTGCTTAGGGTGGCGTAAGTATCTGGATGTCACATGCTCTTTTTTAAATGTTTATTTTTGAGAGAGATAGAGAGAGTGCAGGGGAAGTGCAGAGAGAGAAGGAGACCGAGCATCTGAAGTAGGCTGTGCACTGACAGCAGAGAGCCCATTGTGGGGCTCAAACTCAGGAACCGTGAGATCATAACCTGAGCCAAAGTTGGACGATTGATGGACTGAGCCACCCAGGTGCCCCTAAATGTTGTCTTTTTAAATGTACTAAAGCAGGTCAACAAAGTTTGGTCTCCCTGCTGAGCTTCTTGTTCATATCTTATCGATATGATCCATTGGAAGAAAGGTTCTATTTCACTATTTGTCGTAGTGAAGGGATGGAACAAGAATGAGGAATATTTTGCTTGGGAGGACTCCTATCTCTCTGGGAGGATTTGCTAACTGAAGATCTGCGTACGGCCAGAGTGTATCTGTTCGACACACATAGATGGTAGGTAGGAATTAACCTTGACTGCTGTCTGCTTCCAGCCCTAGAAGTTATGTTGCCATGAGCTGGTATTCGGGCCTTCCAGCTGACTTGTACTAATCTGCTATATTACAAATGAGAGAGATGTTCCCCTGCTGCTCGCTGTGCCTCACTAGCTACTGACCCAGCATTGCCTATGAGACTCTGGCAGATGGACACATAGAGGTGCCGAAGAAACTCATTCTAGCTGACTAATAAGCAGGGAGAACTTTTTAGGCCCACAAAGAAGCAGGTGGTATAATTGCTTCACGTTTAAGGGGAAACTAGCAGCTTGAAGTAGGGGGAATAACACTGACCGTTCGGTACAGGATCCAAACACGTTTAGTGGAGAAAAGATGAAACACACTGAGGCAAATTCTAGATTAGAATTGAAGAGATATCAGAAAAGTATAAATAAAGATTTCTTGGATAAATGCTTGCGGAAATGCAGCATTCAGTTAGCATCAGATTAAAAGAATGAATATAGTGAATCTAGAAGAGGAATAGAGAGGAAAAGTGTAAAAATGTTGGGGCACGTGGGTGGCTCGGTCGGTTAAGTGTTAGACTTTGTCTGAGGTTGTGATCTCCTGTTTCGTGAGTTTGAGCCCCGCATGGGGCTCTCTGCTGTCGGCACAGAGACTGCTTCAGATCCTCTGCCCCCCCTCTCTTTCTGCGTGTCCCCCACTGGTTCTCTCTCCCTCAAAATAAATAAATAAACTTAGAAAAATTTTTTTAAGTAGAAAAATGTCAATACGGTAATAATGAGTAAAGAAAACATAAATAGTAGAGCCAGATAGTCTAATAGATACAAGTGATAGAGAGAAGGAAGAACTAATGGAGGAAGAAACTTAGAAGAAAAGTATCCCCAAGCTGAATAAAAACTTGAATGATCCGGGGCACCTGGGTGCCTCAGTTGGTTAAGCGTCGGACTTGGGCTCAGGTCATGATCTCAAAGTTCCGTGGTTTTGAGCCCCATGTCAGGCTCTGTGCTGACTGCTCAGAGCCGGAGCCTGCTTCCGATTCTATGTCTCCCTCTCTCTTGGCCCCTCTCCCACTCCCACTCTGTCTCTCTCTCTCTCAAAAATAAATAAACATTAAAAAAATAAAGAAAAAACTTGAGTTTTCAGCTCAAAAGAATACAGTAAGAGCCAGCAGTGTGAAAGAAAAACAACAAACGCTTCGCCATATACCAGTGAGATTTCTGAACTTCAAAAATAAATGCACTTAAAAAGTAATGAATAAATTATGAGGTACTTCAAACTTGCGGAAAATTGCAGAAATGAATGTAACCTGTGTACCCACCATCTATATTGGCCAGATGTTAATGCTTTGCTATACATTACAAATATTTGTTAAACTAGCTTTGTGCAGTGGCAGTATCGTAGCCAATGAGGTTTATCTGAGGCGCGATTCTTGCTAATTGCAAACTTTTCCCAAATATTTGTTAAACTCGTATATAAATTTCATATAAATTTCATCTACATAAATATATATAGATCTAATTCATTCTTGTTAACTATAAGCAACTGTGTGGACAACATTTATGTCACCGTCTGCCTGTAGAAGATTTAAAACCATTAAATGTTAATTTCTGAAGTTAATGTGTAAATTTAATGCAATTAATATTGGATCCCAACAGATTTATTTTGGGAAATTTATGAAATGATCTTAAATTTTTATGATTATATGTGCTCCAAAATAACCAATAAAAATAAAAAGAGAAGTGAAAACTATTTCCTTAATACATGTAAGAACATGATATAGAGTCTCTATAATGAAATAAATAGGTTTTGGTAAAGAAGCAGAAAAACCTATCACTAGAACATACTAAGAGTACAGAGATATATATTAGTATCTACGAGATTTTAATACATAACAGTTGTACATTGTTTGACTCTGTCCGAAAAGAATTGTTTAACAGTCCTAGTACACTTGGCAATCCACCTGGAAGCTATTGGTAGTGGGTCTTTATCTTATACCCCCAAATAAATTCCAGTTTCATATGTAATCAATCCATAAAATCTTGTAAGAGAACAAATGAAATTAAATCTGTAATTTGGGATTCATGGAGGCTTTTAAACCAAGGCTGGAAACCAAAAGGCTATGAAACCAAAGATAAACATATTTGACAATACAATTAGAAATTTTGATTGCAGAAACACCACAAACAAAATTCATAGACAGATTATAGAAACAAATAAAATGCTACAGTGTACAGAGAGCTACCATAAAGTGGTATGGAAAAGATAATACAAAAGGAAGATGGGCAAAAAACGATTAATAGACACTTCACAAAAGAGCAGACCCAATGGCTAACAGATACGTGAAGAGATGATCAAATTTTACTTGTAGTTAGGAAATCTAAATTAAAGTAACAAATGCCATTTTGTACCCATTCGGTGGATAATATTAGAAAAATTACCCAGTGATAGTAGAGATGTGAAACATTACAAATAGTTTAGAAAGCAATCTGGTGATTTATATTTGTATTCACATTTGCGTTTATATTTGCTCTTATATATACTTACCCTGATATTTATATATGTCCTTTTACTCAGCAATCCCACTAGTATATAAAAGCATAAGTAATAGGGTGTTCATTTTAATATTGTTCACAAAAAAAAAAACCCTGAAAACAAAGTAAATGCCCATCAAATAAATTACAGTACAACCATAATAAGGGGATAGTTTAGTCACTAAAAACACTGAAATAAACCCATAGTGGTTATACCTCCTCACATAAATCTCTCATCAAAACTTTCTCCCTCTCCTACCACTTACAGAGCAAAAGCATTTCTGCATATAAATGGAGATAGACTGGTGTGTGTGTGTGTGTGTGTGTGTGTGTGTGTGTGTGTGTGTGTGTGTGTGTTGGGAGGCGGGCAGAGGTGTTCTACGGTAGCAGCAAGTAAACCCAAAATCTGGACTGAGACCGTGAAATCTCACTGTAGGGACAGCCAGAAGGAATGTTGTTTGTTCGAGTGTGGTTCCTTGGAAGTGCTTGTATCCAAGGAGTTCCAAACTATTAGGAGTAACTATGGGAATCCCATCAGATGTTGTAAGCAGCTATCACACAGGAATCAAGAATCTGTCCCTCGAGGAAAAGGTGTTCAGGGTTTCCATAACCCATGGGGAATTGGACTGTCAGAAGATAAGGTAGAAATAGAGACCACATTAGCTAAGTGAGGGTAAGTACAAGTTATTTCTAGGTGTATCCAGAATTGTTGAGGGTTTCCCTCTTGGTATATTAGATGATGGCATATAATGGTGAGACACATTTCAAATTCTGCCTGCTACTTGGGTGTAGGTTTCTAATGTTTCCCATATGAACAGATTGATTTCAGGAGAGCCGCAAGTAAGAATGTCTGAGGAAGGGGAGCCTGAGTGGCTCTGTCGGTCACATGTCCAACTCTTGATTTCAGCTCAGGTCATGATCTCACCGTTTGTGAGATAGAGCCCCGCACTGTTAGCGTGGAGCCTGCTTGGGATTCTCTCTCCCCCTCGCCTCTCAAAATAAATAAATAAACTTCAAAAAAAAAAAGAGTGCGGAAGACACCTAAGACAATCGGATTAAAATAATATGAGGGTAGGTTGAGGTTGAGCAAAGCACAGGAGAAACTTAACTAGATACAAAGAAGTAGAGTGAACTGATGACCTGCTTCTTCGGTACTGGTGAATAGCTTCCAGCAGTAAGCCTTGACTGTTCGCATTTAAAGCATATTTATACTTGGGAGTTTTCAGCTTTTTAGAAACATTGTATGCAGTTTCATTTTAGCATGTTGGTGTTCGACTTCCTTTATGGTATATGGTTAATAAGGCTTCTGGCTAGTCAATATCACCATACAGTTTTTTAGGCAGAACATTCTTAGAGCAGGTTAATTTCATATTGGAGATGAGTACAGTTTTATAAATCAACAACTAACCAGTTCACAAAGTTGTTATGGTTTTCTCAGCGCCCTAACGCACTTAAGTACGCTCTATGTGTAAATTATGTACTTCAAGTTGTGGACAGTCACATAATAATAAGTTAATTAACTTATGAGAAAATATTCATCTTCAATAGTAATCAAATAACAAAGCCCAAAAATAATAATTGCATTATCCTTTTCATCTCTTATGCTTCTTATGTCTACTTCTTTTACACTAACGGCGTCTCCTTTTGCCTGGTCGGTTACAGAAGTGGGCACTGGTAACATACAAAACACCAGGTTCTAGAAACATAATGTTGCTCGGGGGAACTTACGTGTGGCTGGATTTATATTCCTGATTCCTAAATGCTCCTGATGTGGGCCTGGTACTGAAATGCTTTGGAAAAGGGAAACACATGAGAGATAGGAAGTTGGATTATTCCAACTTTGGAGGTGGTATTCCAGCACACGTTTGCAGAGGAAATTCGTTACAGATGCTGAAGGAGGAAACCCATCTCCACACATGCCCTTGCACTAGAGCCCTCTGACTGTGATCTAGAGGAGTAAGAAATTTGGAAGTGCAAACATTTTGAAGTTTAATTTCTTTGAACTTTTAATTCAAGGAGATTTCGTTTTTGTTCTTTAATTTCTCTCTGGGAAAGAAATAATTGGGGGGGGGTTCAGAGTATTCAAATTTGGGGCATCCTTCGCCTTGTAATTATTTGGGCTAATTGCATAATCTCTGGTGAGTTCTATTAAACAATGCAGATAGGCATAATTTGAAATGGAAAATAGAATAAAGATAAAATATTCTGCCTAGGGTACAATGCAGCCTTGAAGTTAATTTTGTTAATGTCTTCTTCTGACCCACTTTATAGTCTTCTGAGGACACACATTTGAACTGTCTTCACCACTGGTCCCAGGAAGATGCATGAAATAGGAGTCGTTGATGCTAAAGATGCAGGGGTGGGGCTACCTCATCACGGTTGGAACAGCACTGCCCTGATAGACGACTGGCTTACTCTCTCCAGGGGAATGGCCACACCATATGCTTCATTACTAAGCTCAACGGGTTAAGACAGTGGTTTGCATCCCTAGCTGCACGTTAGAATTATCTGGGGAGTTTTTAAAATGCTTAAACTTTATCGGAGAGCAATTAAATCAGAATCTCTGGGGTCGGGGTTCAGTATTTCCAGTGCACGTTTGGCTTGGGTTGAGTTCCCCAGGAACAGACTCTGGGACAGAGATTTGCATATAGGAAGCTTATCGGTAAGTACTCTCGCAACCTATGAAACGGTGGAGGAGGATCAGGTAGATGAAGTTCAACTGTAGCTGCTCTGCCACAGTCCAGGCCACAGGGAGGTCTGGATCTGGGATGGCCCTCCGTGGTTGTCTCAAATCGAGGCACAGAAGCTGAACACCTTTATACCCTTGCATCTGCCCAACTTTGGATTTGGGTTGCCCTCAGGGAGTGAGTGTGACCTTGGGAATAAAAGCTCCTTCCCACTGAAAGGAATGACCAGGAGGCACTCAGCTCTAACCTGCCAGCCGTCAGCACCACACATGTAGTCCAATTCCAGAGCCCATGGCACTTCCCAGAATGATGAAGTGTTGGAGTGGACCTTTCTGGCCCCATTGTAAAGCCCATGGCCCAGGCCTCCCCAGCAGAGGAAAAGATACGTGTCTGCAAAAGACAAGGAGGTCCCAATACCCAGTGGGGCCATGTTAAGCAGTGACGGAGTCACAGGAGAAGTCAAGCATCAAGGACGTGTCTGTCCCTCCTCTCTTACCTTAAACATGGATGCCCTTTAAAAGTATGTACTTTGGGGCGCCTGGGTGGCTCAGTCGGTTAAGCGTCCGACTTCGGCTCAGGTCATGACCTCATGCTTCATGAGTTCGAGCCCCACATTGGGCTGTCTGCATAACCGACTGTGCAAGTTTATATCAGAAAAAGGATAGGAGACTCTGAAGCACTGTGTAATGCATCCTTAACTGCGTATGAGTTGCTATATTGTGACTCCATCTACATTTTCATTCGTGTAATGTTGCCCAATTGTTATAAACTAGAGAGGTGGAGAAAAGAAACTAGTCCTCCCCAAATTTTTCCTCAAAACATTTGAGGAAGTGAGTAAAACATTCAGAAACAGGCAGAAAGACTTAAAATTTAATGAATGAATAATCAAAACAATTTGAGATGGGGGGCAATAAAGTAAGCGGAATTTCTGCCAAATATAATGATGAAGAAAGAAGACCTACAATATGTAGAAATTAGTTTTTATGGCATGACCACAGAAATGAAAATAGAAAGGGGGGGAGGGAGAGAATTCTGTGTTCATTTGTAGGCTTACAAATCATAAAATCGAACTGAAGTGGGTAATTTTCTCAGAATATATAAATGACTAAAATTCTCAAAAGATAGAAAATACTAATACATCAATAACTATGGAAGAAAGTTTTAACAAAACCTGATACCAAAAAGTTCTAGAATGGACAGCTTTATGGGTGATTCATTTGTACTTTACTCTATAAAATGTTTAAAATCATGGGGCGCCTGGGTGGCTCAGTCGGTTAAGCGGCCGACTTCGGCTCAGGTCACGATCTCGCGGTCCGAGATTACACCCCTGTGTAATCATGAGCTGAACTGAAGTTGGCCACTTACCCGACTGAGCAATCCAGGCGCCGCTCTTGTGTTTTTGATTTTAGCCATGCTGACAGGTGTGAGGTGATATCTCATTGTAGTTTTGATTTGTATTTCCCTGACAATAAGTGACGTTGAGCATCTTTTCATGTGTCTGTTGGCCATCTGTATGTCTTTGGAAAGTGTCTATTTATGTCTTCTGCTCATTTCTTAACTGGATTATTTGTCTTTTGGCTGTTGAGTTTTATAAGTTCTTTACATATTTTGGATACTAACCCTTTATCCGGTATGTCATTTGCAGATAGCTTCTCTCATTCCATAGATTGCCTTTTAGTTTTGTTGATTGTTTCCTTCGCTGTGCAGAAGCTGTTTATTTTGATGTAATTCTGATAGTTTATTTTTGCTTTTGTTTCCCTTGCCTCTGGAGACATATCTAGAAAAGAAGTTGCTACAGCTAATGTCAAAGAAGTCACTGCCTGTGTTCTGTTCTAGGATTTTGATGGTTTCCTGTCTCACACTTAGGTCTTTCATTTATTTTGAATTTGTGTATATAGTGTAAGAAAGTGGTCCAGTGTCATCCTTTTAGATGTTGCTATCCAATTTTCCTGGCACCATTTATTGAAGAGACTGTCTTTTTCCCACTGGATATTCTTTCCTGCTTTGTTGAAGATTAATTGACCGTATACTTGTGGGTTTATTTCTGGGTTTTCTGTTCTGTTCTATTGGCCTATGTTTCTACTTTGGGGCCAGTGCCATACTGCCTTGATCACTACAGCTTTGTAATATAACTTGAAGTCCAGAATTGTGATGCTTCCGGCTTTGCTTTCCTTTTTCAAGATTGCTTTAGCTCTTTGGGGTCTTTTGTGGTTCCATACAAATGGATTGTTTGTTCTAGTTGGGTGACAAATGCTATTGGTATTTTGATAGGGATTGCATTCAGTGTGTACATTGCTTGCAGTAGTATAGACATTGTAACAATATTTGGTCTTCTAATCCATGAGCGTGGAATGTCTTTCCATTTCTTTGTGTCCTCCTCAATTTCTTTCATCAGTGTTCCATTGTTTTCAGAGTACTGAGTACATTGTTTTGTCCGTGCTATCAGCATAGAGAAGAGTCCAAACATGGGACTCGATCTCATGAACCGTGAGATCATGACCTGAGCTGAAATCAAGAGTCAGAAGCTTAACCAACTGAGCCACCCAGTTGCCTCACATTTCAGTTACTTTCTGATGAATTCTGTGGAGATGTCAAATAGGCCATTGAATATATGAGTCAGGAGTTGTATAGGACACACAGACATTTCTAAATAAACTGTATTTAGAGGTATGGCACTACATGATTGTGCAAGGATGAATGTGTCAATAGAAAATAGAAGAGGATCTGTGAATTCTATTAAATGTGGGAAGATCTAACACACTCCTGATGGGAGTTCACAGTGTACAGTTTTTCTTTAGAGCTCTTTGACAGTCTGAATCAAAGGGTCTTATAGTCCGTATTTATTGATGCATCAATCCAAATTCTATAAATATTCCCAAAAGAAATATACACTGAAAGAGTCAAATATTTATTTATAAAGATGTATTTTGTGGCATTATTTATAAAAGAAAATAGGAATAATCCTAAAATTCCAGAAACCGGGGGATAGTCATAAAATATGAAATATTTGGCAGCAATTAAATTTTAGTTCATGTTTCAAAAATATTTAAGGATATGGAAAATAAAGCAGAAAAAAAACACAGCTTCAAGGAACTGATCATGTAGTAGGGATATAGGCACATAAACTAATGATTCGTTTAATGATTATGGTCAGAGTAGAAGTGTCTACAAAATACAGGAGAAACAAAAGAGGAAATATTTATATCTGTCGGGTGTTAGGCTGTTTGGGGGTAGTGTCTCCGAGGAGCTGGCCTCTGAATTGAAAATTTGAAGGAAGAAGAGGAATGGTTCAAGCAGAAGAAACAGTATGTGCCAAGGCAGAGAGTATAGAACAACATGGTATATTGATGAAATTTTAAAAAGTTCAATATTACTGAAGCAAAAAGCATACCAACAGGTGAAGACGAAGGAAGGGAGACAGGGGCAAATCACACAACGCATAAAGTATCAGGCAAAGATCTAGAATGTATAAAAAGGTCAGTGCGGCATCGGGTTAGTGAAACATTTTCAGTACGGACATGACAAGTCTTATTTATTTATTTATTTATTTATTTATTAATTACATTTATTTACTTTTGAGACAGAGCGAGACAGAGGATGAACGGGGGAGGGTCAGAGAGAGAGAGGGAGACACAGAATCCGAAACAGGCCCCAGGCTCTGAGCTGTCAGCACAGAGCCCGACGCGGGGCTCGAACTCACGAGCCGTGAGATCATGACCTGAGCCGAAGTCGGACGCTCAACTGACTGAGCCACCCAGGCGCCCCGACAAGTCATATTTAAATACAACTCTAACATCCCCATGCATTGCAAGGAAATAAGTATTTCTTCTTTTTTTTTTTTAATTTCAATTTTTCTTTTTCTTTTCTTTTATTTTTTTAATTTACATCCAAGTTAGTTAGCATATAGTGCCACAATGATTTCAGGAATAGATTCCTTAATGCCCCTTACCCATTTAGCCCATCCCCCCTCCCACAACCCCTCCAGTAACCCTCTGTTTGTTCTCCATATTTAAGAGTCTCTTACGTTTTATCCCCCTCCCTGTTTTATATTATTTTTGCTTCCCTTCCCTTATGTTCATCTGTTCTGTGTCTTAAAGTCCTCCTATGAGTGAAGTCATATGATATTTCTCTTTCTTTGACTAATTGTGCTTAGCATAATACCCTCCAGTTCCATCCACGTAGTTGCAAATGGCAAGATTTCATTCTTTTTGATTGCCGAGTAATACTCCAGTGTGTGTGTGTGTGTGTGTGTGTGTGTGTGTGTGTGTGTGTATAGATACACACCCCATCTTCTTTATCCATTCATCTGTCGATGGACATTTGGGCTCTTTCCATACTTTGGCTATTGTCGATAGTGCTGTTATAAACATTGGGGTACATGTGCCCCTTCAAAACAGCACACCTGTATCACTTGGATAAATACCTAGTAGTGCAATTGCTGGGTCGTAGGGTAGTTCCATTTTTAGTTTTTTGAGGAACCTCCATCCTGTTTTCCAGAGTGGCTGCACCAGCTTGCATTCCCACCAGCAGTGCAAAAGAGATCCTCTTTCTTTGCATCCTCGCCAAATCTGTTGTTGCCTGAGTTGTTAATGTTGGCCATTCTGACAGGTGTAAGGTGGTATCTCATTGTGGTTTTGATTTGTATTTCCCTGGTGATGAGTGATGTGGAGCATTTTTTCATGTGTCGGTTGGCCATCTGGATGTCTTCTTTGGAGAAGTGCCTATTCATGTCTTTTGCCCATTTCTTCACTGGATTATTTGTTTTTTGGATGTTGAGTTTGGTAAGTTCTTTAGAGATTTTGGATACTAACCCTTTATCTGATATGTCGTTTGCAAATATCTTCTCCCATTCCATCGGTTGCCTTTTCGTTTTGCTAATTGTTTCCTTCGCTGTGCAGAAGCTTTTTATTTTGATGAGGTCCCAATAGTTCATTTTTGCTTTTGTTTCCCTTGCCTCTGGAGACGTGTTGAATAAGAAGTTGCTGCGACCAAGGTCAAAGAAGTTTTTTCCTGCTTTCTCCTCTAGGATTTTGATGGCTTCCTGTCTTACTTTTAAGTCTTTCGTCCATTTTGAGTTTATTTTTGTGTATGGGGTAAGAAAGTGGTCCAGGTTCATTCTTCTGCATGTTGCAGTCCAGTTTTCCCAGCACCACTTGCTGAAGAGACTGTCTTTATTCCACTGGATATTCTTTCCTGCTTTGTCAAAGATTAGATGGCCATACGTTTGTGGGTCCATTTCTGGGTTCTCTATTCTGTTCCATTGATCTGAGTGTCTGTTTTTGTGCCAGGAAATCAGTATTTCTTGAGGAAATTAGACATCAAATCAAATACCCAATTTGCCACATTTCTGCTTTACTCGTGCCCCTTGTCCCACAACACACTATGTTCTCTCACTGCTATCTCATCACTCCTGTTTCCTCTCCTCTCCAGGATCTCTACAGTAGTAGAGTTCTCGTTCCAAGCAAGGCTGTTGTGAGGCCCATCCATGGATGGAGGTTTGCGATGTAACATGTCAATACACTGTGGATGCAAGACTGAAACTAACTACCGCTACAGTCCAAGTTCATATGCCCAGAACTAAGGCAGTAGCAGGAAGGCCCGAGAGAAGGAAACAGATTTAAGAAATATATATATCGAAGGAGGAATGGCTAGTGGACTGAGGATGAAGGAGGGCCATGGTAAATTTAGTTCTGGACATATTCTACCAAACAACATTTAGAGCAGTGGTTTCCAAACTTGGCTGCATGATGGAATCAGTGGATGAGCTTTGGAACAATACCTATTCTAGAACATCACTCTGGAATGTTCTGATTCGGTGCTCCTGAAATGTGAAACAGGTATCAACATTTTAAGTAAATTCCCATGGTGATCAGAATGCACAGGCAGAATTGTAACTTTTTCTGTAGAATACTGCTCAATTCAGAGTTAGTGAAGTATTAACTACCACATAAACGGATACAGAAAAAATGTCTTGGTTATGGTCCCGTGGCTCCTGTTGTTGCAAGTGTATTTAGTAGAGATCTGAATATCCTCTTCCATTGCTATTCTGAGCAGATGTTCATTCCTCATTCATGAGAAATTAGGGTCTGAATATCCTGCACCTGTTGCCAAATCTTACCAATGGCAGATTCTCAATTTCTTTCTCTATACATCTATTAATCCAGTTCATAATGATCTCTTTTATGTTTAGCATGTGCTTTTTTGGGCACAGAAAGATGTCCTCTCTGTAGCCTGACTTTCCACATACACAAATGATTCTGTGAGTTACTCAGCAGATGTCCAAGACCATGGTTTTCCGCAGGAGAACTGTATCCTGAAGATGAAACCATTTTGCCTTGAGAGGTGGCCAGAGTTTTATTCTAAGTTACTAAAACCCTGTGAAGAAGCTGCATGTATAATGCACACAGTGCGACTCAGGTCCCTGACCGTGGAGAGCATTGTGTAAAAAACGAACATACCTTGATCTGTTGATATTGTTCCCAAAAGTGGTACTTCACCATAGGAAAGATAATATCCCCTTAGATAAGTTGAACTGTTAAATTTGCTCTTCTCAGACTCTTTACTAGATCTCTACATACTTTTGTCTACTGTTCACTGGTTTTGTCACTAGATGTTTTCTTACCTGGTGGCAACTCTGAGGATTAAGCAACCTCTCTTTGGACACTAACTAATGGTGGATATGGAGATAACTACTGAAACTCAAGGGGCACCTGGGTGGCTCAGTCAGTTGAGTGTCCAACTCTTGATTTCGGCTCAGGTCGTGTTCCCTGGGTCATGGGATCGAAGCGTGCGTCCAGCTCTGTCCTGAGCGTGGAGCTTACTTAAGATTCTCTCTCTCCATCTACCTCTGCCCAGGTCGTGGTGATCAAGTGACCTAGAGCTATACTCACACACCATATCAATATCAATTCCCTGGTTTTGGTATTATATTATATATAAGATGTAGCTATTGAGGGAAACTGAGTGAAGGATACAGAAGACCTGTATGTACTATCATTACACCTTCCCGTGAATTCACAATTATTTCACGTACCCCTTCGAATCTGTACTTTTGTATCCTTTGGGTAAATACCTAATAGTGCAATTGCTGGATCATAGAGTAGTTCTATTTTTAGATTTTGAGAAACCTCCAGAGTGTTCTCCAGAACAGCTACACCAGTTTGCATTCCCACCAGCAGTGCAAGAGGGTTCCCTCAAAATAAGAAGTTAAAAGGAAAGCTCCATATCAGGGTCATAGTCCATTAAAGAGCGACAACACCAAGCCGTGTGGAAGCCTGCTTCTTCTAGAACTGACATCATCTGATTTGCCTGCATTTTGGCTACCACATACCAATAAATCTGTCACTTTCCTCCGTTCCTTGGCATTTTGTCAATGGAAAGCCTTCCCAATTCTGGCCCGATTTCTGCGTTTAGTATTTGTTCTTGTTCAATCCATAATACCTAACAGTGTTTGGCATGCGGCAGGCATTTTGGCTGAATGAATAAAGGAAGGGAAGATGGCCTTATCTATCCTGCTAGAACTCTGAGTTCCTTGAGGGCTGAAACAACAGATTCATCTATATCGGCAAAACATCTAGCACTGTAGGCATTCAGTGAATGTTTTAAGAAGTAATAAATAGAATGTTATAAAATCAGCGAGGATTATTGTTATTAACATTTTAAAGGCTCTTACCATCCTCCGCTCAAAGGAACTTTTCATCATTTCCATCAACCTCGCCTTTCTTTTTAAGACCTTTTATATGTATTTTTTGAACATAACGGAGGGCAAGCTATTTTTAGCAAGGTAGTATACTTCTGTATGTATGCCTATAAAATGGTAGTTTTCTAAGATAGAGAATTATATTCAAAGCTGTTCTTGCAAATCATATCCTGCAGAGAAGTCTGGATGGTTGTGGCACCAGCTCTGCTAGTTTTCAAAAGAAATTAGTGAGGCACTCGGGATCCAGAAGATTGTTTGTTAACCAGTTGCTGCAAAGATGGAAAAAGTACAGAGCCCCACCGGAAGGCCAGTGATGCCTTGTGTCCATACCTTTTACACCTTCATTACTAGCCCATCGGCAGTGTCTGAATCTTCAGGAAAGCAGCCTGTGTGTTTTGGTGGGGAGCGATGGGCAACAAAGAAACAGACGTGGCAGATAGCTGATGCAAGTTGGACCCTAATTTTCTGGACATTTCTCATTTATTCTCTTGTTCTGTGACTATCAGACAAGACCACTTCGATGCAAGTGACAGAAAACCCAACACAAAGAGGCTGTGAAATTGGGAGAATTTGTGAGCTTACGTAAAAAAAAAAAATCCTGAGTCAGACTTGAACTGGGAGGTGAAACAATGTTATCCTGGCTTGATTTAATCATCTCCACTCAGCTCTGCCCTCACCAGTGTTGTCTTCGTTATCAGGCTTTACCTGGTGACCTGCTGAATCTCCCCAAATTCAAGTATAGTAGTAAAGGGAGTACGTCTTTTCCCAGTAACTTCAGTTGGAATCCAAGGTATTCACTCTAATGAGACTCGCGTAGGTCCCACGTCCACTCATTGACTAATCACTGTGGCTAAGGGTATTCTGTGAATCAGTTGGCCTTCGAGGGAATGTCCAGTTTAAATGTTAACTTTCTTGGGGCACCCGGGTGGCTTAGTCGGTCAAGCGTCTGATTCTTGGTTTCGGCTCAGGTCATGATGTCGCAGTTTCATGAGTTCGAGCCCCACATCCGGCTCTGCGCTGACAGCGTGGAGCCTGCTTGGGATTCTCCCTCTCTCCCTCTTTCTCTGCCCCTCCCCCATTCGTGCTGTCTCTCTCTCTCTCTCTCTCTCTCTCTCTCTCTCAAAAATAAATTAAAAAACTTTAAAAAATAAATGTTACTTTCTTTGTCAGTCCTCTCCTCAATCCTTGGTCAAATGAAATTTTTCTCCTTGTCTGTGTTTCTATATTACTTTGAACCTCTGCTCCAGCATCTTCTACAGGCTGTCGGGTATTGTAATGACCTGAGTTTGTATCTTTATTTCCCTAGGTAACCAGCTTTGTGAGGTTAGGGACTGAATCTTTTATAGCTTTGCATTGCCCAGAGTGCCGATGACTTTGCCGAACCCACAATGTATTCTGGCTGAATTATTGACTTGAAATTACTTTGAATAATTGATCTCTTTTTTCCATTTCAACGTGCTATATCAGTGGTCTGTTTTCACTCCTGCAAAACTGCTCTAGGGCGTGTATTTATTTTTGAGGTTTTCCCACTTTTCCTTCAACATCAATAAGGAAACAGATTTATACTTATTTTTATTCAAAATCGTCCTTCGATTGCTAGTTTGTCTACGCTAAGATCAGGTTGAAGTGAATTTCTGATTGTCATGAGGCTGGCAGGCCTTGACCCTCCCTTCCCGTCACTTATATACTTCGTAGATTTTCTATCACAAACCAAATCCATTATGCATGGTATGGCTTTAGCTATGTAATCGGCCAGAATTAAGAATAATTATAATACGGTCTTTCTAGTACAAATTAAATTCCACATTTTATGATTCACCAACACACTCTGATTAACATGAGAACTCTCCTGAGCTTTTAGAGGAATTGATGTTTAAAATGGGTATGTAACGATACACCTTCTCTGTAAGTGAAGCAGCAAAGACCAGTGGTTAATCCTATACCAGTGAGATCAATGGAATGAAAATGGGGAAATATTCAGTGTCATAAAGCTTCACTGAGCACCTACTGTGGCTCTGCGCCCTTTGCTTTGTTTGGATAATGAACGGATGAGTAGGACCTGATAAAAATCCTCATGGTACAGGCCTGTGCACAGAACCTTTAAAAATAATGTAGTAAGGCCAGTGATCAAGTTCCTGAGGCTACTCCAGGAAGATGGAGAAGGAGAACTTAACCCAGAGCAGGGACACAAGGTAGGAATTTCTGCATGGAGTTAGTTATCTGGATGTCTCTGAATAAGTCAGTGTTTGCATCGTATAGAGAGTTTATGGCTTGGAGAGGTTCACTAACTTGCTCAGGGTCACGCATGGAGACTGTTTGGCATCCATCGTCTTGCAGCTCCAGTCAGTTTCAATCTGCCCTATTAAATGTTACCGTCCTTCTCACACCGTATATATTATTGCCTAGAGTTAATGAATCACAACCACAGCGGAATCTTCCTGTAACACCGTACACTTAAGAGAAAATATCTTCAGAGGAAGATAACTAAGAAACTTGAAAGAGTATCTTATTTGTAAGCAGAGATGAGTCCCCCACCTACCATGTGAGTGAGAAAGATGGGTATGTATTAAACCGTGTCTGTGCCAGATGTCAAAATTTGGTAGAGTGCCTACAGAAAATAAGGTTTCCCAGTTAGGGTCCCTTGACTTTGGAGATGGCAGGTAGGAATAAAATACATATGTCGACTTACATGTCACTCTGACTCGGCAAAAAAAATATATGATCTAGTATTTTCCCCAAGTTTCATTTAAAGTGTAACAAGATCACTATTCCAAAGGAAATGAGCTGAAGTTGCTGTGAAAGGCTTGCACGTTTCAGTGCTCCATAAAGGCAGCCAACCTCAACCCATCAAGTTAGACATAGGCTACTATTTAAGACGATTATATATCTTGGTGGGTAATTTTCAAGCATGTATGAGAGAGACGGTATTAATAATAAACCAAGCCAAAGAACTGTTTATTTTTCAGTGAAAGCAAAAATATATCATTTAGAGTTGTCAGTCCAAATGTGTTGGTTTCTTTGGTAGTTATTTTTCCCCTGAAGTGTCCTCTGGGATTTTATTGAATTACACAACTCTTGGGTAGAACTCTTGATACACAGTCTCCCAGAGATGGAAAACCTTTTCAACTAATGAAACTGTATATTTTATGATTATATATACTCAATCTAGGAAAATGGAAACATAAATATAGCTTCAAACCAAAAATGTTCCTTGATTTTGAAATTGAGAGTTTACACCACGCTTCTGTGCAATGAAACACCCTAAGTGCAGTTATTCTTTTACCTAATCATCTCTTTCCATCTTCCATCTCCCAGACATCTAGTGCACATTTCCACTTGGGAGTTTCACAAGTGCAGTACATTCAAATCCAACCATTGCCTTACCCATAGACTCGTCCCTCCTGTGTTCCTAGCTCTATATGTGACTCCACTATTGACCCATTCCCTCAGGGGTAATATTTATGGGTCATCCTTAGTATTCTTGTCAGTTTTACCCCCATACCCTGTTAATTGCGTCTCATTAATATCCCTAAATATGCTACAACTGCCATGTTTTAGACACTTATTATCTCTTTGCTGGACTGTTGTAATAGTCACCTAATTTGTCTCTTTTTGTTAGTCTTATCCTTAAAAACCCTCTTGCTCTCACTAAAATTGAGATCTGTTTATATCTCTCCCAATGGTCCCACATTGTCTATAAGAAAAAATTCCAACCCCCTTAGGATGGCACTTAAGGCACTTCATGATCTGGCCTCACACCAGTACCAATAAGAAGGTCTATTTAAAAATAGATATATGTTGGGGCGCCTGGGTGGTTGGGCATCCTACTTTGGCTCAAGTCACGATCTCATAGCTTGTGAGTTCGAGCCCCGCGTCGGGCTGACAGCTCAGAGCCTGGAGCCTGCTTCAGATTCTGTGTCTCCCTCCCCAGCTCGCACTCTGTCACTCTCTCTCTCTCTCTCCCCAAAAAAAAATAAAATAAAATAAAATGAGCATTAAAATTTTTTTTTAAATATATTTTGGGGCGCCTGGGTGGCTCAGCTGGTTGACCATCGACTTCAGCTCAGGTCATGATCTCATGGTTTGTGGGTTCAAGCCCCACATTGGGCTTGCTGCTATCAGCAAAGAGCATGCTTCAGATCCTCTGTCCCCCCTCTCTCTGCCCCTCCCCTGCTTGCTCTCTTTCTCTCTCTCTCTCTCAAAAATAAACATTTAAAAAATAAATAAATAAAAATAAAAACAGACATATAAGCTTTCACAATGGCACAAATGCAGTGCCTTCCTCCTTCAGCTAGTTCTTTATTTCTCCTTCCTTTTAGAGGCAAACTTCTCAAGAGTCACCTGTATTTGCTCTCTTCGTTACCTTCTGATCCGTTTGCTTTTTAAACCATTCCAATCTTCTCCTATTTCTCCACCATTACTGTCTCCACATAAATGTCTTCCTCCATGGTTACCAATGGCCACCATATTTGTCCAGGTAATAGTTTCAGTATTCCTTTCACCAGACAGCTCTATTACGTATGACAGTATTGACTACCCATGAGCACTCCTTTGGATCCTGAGAAACCACCTACTTCTGGTCCTCCTCCTCCCTCTCTAGTTGCTCTTTCAAAATCGTCCTTCGAGGACTCAATGTCCTTTAGCTGGCCCTTAAATGGTGGAGCTCCTCAGGGATGTCTCCTTGTCCCTTTTCACGTCTCACAGCTGCCATAGGCAAAACCGTATACTCCTTGAGTTCAAATATAAGCAGATCACTCATAATGTTATATCCCTAGCACAGATCTTTGAGCTCCGGAAGTGTATATTCAACTCTCTACTTCACAAAGATACTTGAATATAGAATAGGCACTTTACAAATCAACATATGCAAAGAGAACTTATCATTGTCCCTACCAAACAGCTCCTCAGCGTGCATTTCTTGGCCCAGCGAATGGCACTAATTATATACCCGGTAGCCCTAACCAGAAATCTGGGCAACATCCATGACTTCTTCTTTCTGACCAAATAATGGCCAAGTGTTGAAAATATAAACACCTACATGTTTACCTAATGTCTCCTGTCCACTACATACATGCCACTGTCCTTGTTCACTCTCGCCTAGATCAGGACAATAGCCTTCCAACATCTCCCTGCCCCCATCATTTGTTTCTTATGTGAATTCTCTGTCCTGTAGCATATTTAGGGCGTCTCTCTCTCTCTCTCTCTCTCTCTCTCTCTCTCTCTCAGTTTCTGAGGTACTGTTCTCTTTTGGTTGTCCTACCATTTTTGATTTTTTCTTCTTAACTTCCGTGCCAGCTCCGTTCAGTCTCTTCATCTATTAAATGCAATGTTCCTCCGTGCTCTCTCTGAAGCCCCTTTTTCATATTTCACTCTCTCCTTGGGTGATGTCTTCTCTCTCATGGCTTCAAATAACAACTAGATGTTTCAACTACTTGAGTCATATCTGCAGGCCTGTTTTCTCCCCTGAGATATACTGAAATTTTACTCTGGACTTCTCTAACTGTACGTCCCGCAGAGCTTAGCAAATCTGGTCTCCCTCCCATCTATCTTGGCTATGGATGTCATTCTGACAACAATATTATTTTTCTTTATTCTCTGGTGGATGATGGTCTACTTATCTTCAGAGTCCAGGTAACCTATTGTCTTTTTTTTCTGAAGTTTTCTTTACCTAATGCTTTCCTTGCTCTCTGTCCAACTTGGCTATGGTTAAATTTATTTCCATGTTAGTCAGGACTTTTTTGGTCACTACTGACAGAAATTTCATTCTAACCAGCTGAAGCAAGCAGGAGAAGTCATTCTAAGGCTTACGTAACCATGGAAATGGCAGCGGTTCAGCTGACCTCCAGGATAACGAGAGCAATGAGCTCCAATATCACCTGGATTCTCTCTCTGTCTCTCGTCTCTCCTTCTCTTTCTGTGTTGGTTTTATTCACTCAACCTGATTTTTTTCCACACCAGCATTTCTCATGCTTCACATTTTTGCATCACACTCAGAAGCAGACTGTATCTTTTCCTCTGTTGCCTGTTAGAAAAAAAAAAAAAACAAAACTCAAGTTAGAATTCTGTTTGGCTAGGCTTCAGTCACATTCCTAACCCTGGATCAATGATGTGTAGTTATGAGTCAGGGTATTAATATTTGGCCCACTTTGATCAGCAGCACAAAACCAATTAACCATGACTGAGAAGAGAGGGATATGAAAACAGAAGATTTCACTAGAATCTCCTGTTTGGCATGGAGGTGCACGAGATTGGGGGAAGAATTTTCTATATGAAAAAGTAAGGGTCAGGTCACCTGGGTGGCTCAGTTGGTTAAGCGTCCCACTCTTGATTTCGGCTTAGGTCATGAGCTCACGGTTCATGGGTTTGAGCCCCGCATCGGTCTCTGCGATGGAACCTCTCTCTCTCTCAAAATAAATACATAAACATTAAAAAAAGAAAGAAAAAGAAAAGTAAGGGTCCTGGCATACAAACTAACTTTCTACTAATCATCTTACCCAGTTCTTGAAGATTAGTGAGGTGTGTGTACATGTGTGTCAGAGAGAGAGATAGAAAGGTGAGGCTGTTGTGAGTGAAGGAATTTCATGAAATGCATATAGGTGCGATTTCTTGTCTTCATTTCTTTTTCTTAAGTTTTATAGTGGGTACCTAAAAGTTTCTAGTAGTTTTATTTTCCCTCGTGGAGAGAAGAGTTAAAACGGGGAAATTCCCTTTGTTCTGGAAAACTGAAAGCACCAGGCCCTTAATTATGTACCTATCCCTGTTCTCTGGAGAGGTATGAAAGGCCAATTAAACCGAACAAATGCTTGGGTTTTGCATGCTGATGAAGTCATATAACCCCCCTCTTTCCCGATATGCTTAAAAACTGCTAAGATAGAGTTAGGCAAATGTGTAGAGAATGGAGATTCAACAACAATACCAAAAAAATTACAGTTGCAGCAAATTGGGCCAAGCCTAAGACTAACTTACTGCTTTCATTTTGGTGGTAGTACCTTAGCTTCCACGGTGATTCCGGTGGCAAATAGAACTCTAAAAGACTCTGAGGCCAGCGAAAGGTCATTTAGAGCTCCCTTGGTGTTGGTCATCGTGTAACCCATCCAGGTGACTGAGAAGAACTACCTCCGGTAAGCAATATAAGCCACCTTTATTAAAAGTGAAATTTCATATGTCAAAATATGACCCATACACACAGATCTCAGTCTCATTGCTGGTCTCTGCATCTTTCGGTGAGTGCATATCTGCTATACTGATTTCATATCTTTCCCTTGACTTCATAGTTTGGTTTTCTGATAATCCAGGCAAATGAAGTAGAAAGATACTGACTGAAGAGGGGTTTACTTAAATGATTGAACCAATATTTATCCCTGCTTTTTTCAAGGTTTCTGCATGTATGCTTAGGCATGCCTTCAACTCTTAGGCCAGCAGTTGACAATTCTGTCTTAGTTTTCACTTCCTACTTGTGTAGAATCCTCAGATCAGTCTGAGGTGAAAGCTTTGTGTGTTTTCTTTTTTTTAAGTGTTTGGTTTTTTTTTTACTTTTGAGAGAGAGAGAGGGGGAGAGGATCTGAAGCAGGCTCTGCGCTGACAGCAGAGAGACAGATGCAGGGCTTGAACTCACGACCTGTGAGATCATAACCTGAGCCAAAGTCGGATGGACGCTCAACCGACTGAGCCACCCAGGCGCCCTGCTTTGAATGTTTTCAGATATTCTCTGGCCGCTCATCCAACTCTACACATGCGCATTGACTTCTAGATCCTCAAAAAAATACGTAGTTTTTCAAAGCCCTCTAGGGATATCTCGTTTTCCAAGTATTTGTTTTAACTTTTGTCCAATCTCTTATTCGTCCCAACTGGTATCACCGCTTCATGCAGCTGCAGTATTCAACAGTTGCTACTGGTTGTTCTTGACAAACACCCTGGGGATTAGGACTTTTCCACCTGAGAGAACTCAGAATCACATCAAATAAAGACACGGTAAATGGGACTGTTCCAGAGAGCTGCCAAACAGGTCAAGTAGTAACAGTTATTTGGGAATTGGGAGATACGGCGAGTTCCAAACACATTCTGCCCCGTACGGTGACTGATTTTAAGAACGTTGCAGCTGTGAGGCTGTTAGTTTTCAAGTCTACCGTGGAGCTTTGGGAAGGGGATGGGGATAGGACGACTGAAGTCCCAGAGAGCTCGCTCTTTGTGCTGATTGGCCATTTTTCTTTGACAAACACTCCTTAGGTTGTTGCCGGCCTTTTGTCAATTTCTGTAATTCTCAAAGAGTTGATTTTGACGATTTTTGCTAGTATTTCCCTTGCTTTCCCGGAAAAATAAACGTCTGGAATTCCTTACTCTGCCAGTTCCAGAAATGATTATATTTTAGATGCCATTTCCAATCAGAAATTCTCCTGATGTTTTACACGTGACACATCCGAAAAGGAGGCTTCTTCTTTGGTATCACTCAGCTGAAACCTGTTACGCCTTCCTTTTATGTTTATCGTCTACGTACACTTACTTCAGATTAGCATGGAAACGTGGTGGCGTGTCGGGGAGAATGCACTGCCTTTCCAGACCCTCATTCTTTTTTATCGGCAGAATGTGGGAAGTGGAGTAGGTGATCTTAAAGGTGTCTTTTAACTAAGATGTTGTTTTGATTGACTTTTTCTTCTGAAGCTTAATCTACCCTGCAGAGAGCTTAGGTTTGCCACAGTTAGACCTATAGGCCTGATTATGACAAATAGCAGAAAGCTTTTGCAAAGGAAAGTGAGAGAGCAGTGAGTGGATGCTCTAATGAAGTTCTATATTTGTAAGTAGGACACTTTATGCTCCCTATAACGCATGACTTTTAGTAATGTCACTGATGACATATCCACCCCATCCATTAAGAGCAGAACGAATTCCGACACTCACTTTTTGCCTTCAAAATCAGTGACACGGTTCTTATGGCTGACAGCCTCTCAGGGACAGGCAATTAAGTCCTCTGATGAGTGGCTCCAATGGATTTCAACGAAGCATATACATTCCCAGGAGGAGATTTACTAACCCACCAGGTGTGGCTTTGGGAAAGTGGGTTAGATTCTGTCAGGTGAGAAAATAGTACCCGAGTCCCCTGTAGGGGACGGGGTTGACGATGGCCTGGGGACTATACTAATTTTTCTCACCCTCAAGTAGCCCTAGCAGTGTTCTAGGGAAATGGTGTCACACTTGCCAAAATCAGCTAATTTCCCCCCAAAGAACCTAGTCTTCGTGTATGAAATCCTCCTTGAGCTAAAGTGATCCAAAGGTTCATAACGAAGGGGGCAGCTGTCACGTTTAGATCTGCTGGAGCTGGCACCAAGAAGACAGGTTCTCTACCAGCTGGTGATAGCATTCCTGTTCATTGGAAGCCAGTGATTTTTTAAGCTTAAAAACTAACTCCATCCCATACCCGGGGACAGTATCCTTCAGGAACAAAGTTGCGACCCGAAACAACCTTGGCTTATGGATCTCGCATTATGGCAGGTAAGACAGACAGTGAATACATAAACAAGCAAACAGATACCAGTGCTAGGTACGGAGGGAACAATAGTTGGCCCTGTATTCATGCATTAATCACTTGTATCCTGTCCCATGCATGTGCACACACAAATGGGCTCATGCTGTATATATTAGGTGGAACCGGGAAAGAGATTTGGGCTTGTGAAATGGATTTTAAAGTTATTAGAAACCACTGGGTTCAAGAATGCATTGAAGGAAAGGAAAGCAGGATAATAACGAAGTTTTGTTGAGAACTTTATGAGGAAGCAGAGAATGAAGGGACAGAAAGTGGAGGTTGGTAAAACTAGAAAATTATGCAAAAGATTAATGAGTGTCTAGATGTACATCTTATAAATTTTTAGTAATTAATAGAAGTTTATCATAGTGCAAGAAGTAACAACAGAATAGAAGATCAAGAAATAGATCCAAATGTCAGTTTTGGTAAACCCATTTGGTGCTCAGACTAAGCTATATCTCTATGTTTTCAGCAACAAAGCTGAGTAAAAGCTGATATTAAAACATAACAATAAAGGTAGTAATGTCAAAGAAAGAAAAAAAGAAATAGACCCAAATATCTATGGGGCACATCATAAATTTGGCATTTCAAATCTGTAGAGAAAGATGGATTTTTTTTCTTACGTAGGTGTTGTTGGGACAATTGGGTAACTAGGAAAACATTGCCTAAAATATTTTCAATGAGAAGAGAAATATTTCATAAAATCACGAGTTTTAAAAATCATTTCGGGGCATCTGGCTGGCTCAGTCGGTAGAGCACACAACTCCTGATCTTGGTGTGAGTTCGAGCCCCATGTTAGGTGTAGAGATTACTTAAAAAAAAATATTTTTAAAATAATTTCCATGTTGGTAGCGTCTCAGAATGATAAAAAAATTAAAAGACATTAAAAATCAATTATGTTACAAAATGTTCAAGCTTATGTTCGCCAAAAGAGTCAAAAGGAAAATGGCAAACTGGAAACAATTGACACACCTATGACAAAGCTATATATATTTTTATGTATTTTTGTGTATATATAATATATGTGTATTATATGTATTTATGTGTATACATATTTATTATTATATATATAAATTAAAATATATAGGTATATAAATATATATATTTCATCCTGAATGTATTACATATATATGTATATAGTAATAAAATATATATAATGTATAGTAATAAAATATAAAACATATGTATTCTTTTAAATTTATGTATTTATTTTGAGAGAGAGAGCATGATTAAGGGAGGGACAGAGAGAGAGAGAGAGAGAGAGAGAGAGAGGGAGAGAGAGAATCCCAAGCAAGCTCCACACTGTCAACACGGAGCCTGACGCAGGGCTTGAACTCACAAATCGTGATATCATGACCTGAACTGAAACCAAAAGTCAGACACCTAACTGACTGAGTCACCTAGGCGCCCCTATAATATGTATTTTAAACATTTTTATGTATACCTACCCACACATACACGCATACAGATTCACTCACACACATATATTTTCACAAATTCACGGAGGTATTTGGAATATATTCAAAGCAAACAAAAAACCCCCACCAAACAACTTAAATATCTATTAGTGAGAGAACGATTAAATAAGCTATGTTCAAGTCAAATGATGAAATATTATATATCCCTTGAGAAGAAGACAGTAATTCTGTTTACCTGATATGGAATGTTGCCTAGCTCTATTGCACAAACACAGGTATGTGTCGCTTGTGTTTGTGTGTGAACATCTGTGCACTTACAAGTACATACATTTAGATACAACAGGATAAAAGTTACTAGTGCTTAAGTATTCTCAGCATTGCTCTCCTTCTGTTGAATTAAGAAATTAGACTGGATCTATGAGAAAGGATCTACCTAGCAAGGGGACATTTCTGACTTTTGTGACTTAAATTTGAGAATGAGAAGAAAGAGGGGCGCCTGGGTGGCTCAGTCGGTTAAGCGTCCGACTTCGGCTCAGGTCATGATCTCGCGGTTCGTGGGTTCGAGCCCCACGTCTGGCTCTGTGCTGACAGCTCAGGGCCTGGAGCCTGCTTCAGATTCTGTGTCTCCCTCTCTCTCTGCTCCTCCCCTGCTCACACTCTGTCTCTCTCTCCAAAATAAATAAAAGTTAAAAAAAAAAAAAAAGAATGAGAAGAAAGAAATTTAGTTTGAGAAGGTTGAGGAGGAGGAAGGGGGTTTAAGTGCAATCGATTAAGCTAGCACTAAAATATGAAGATGGAATGGTGGTAAGAAGGGAAAATTTAAGGATTGATGAGCTTTGCTCACATCTCAGGGTTTTCTGAGGACATAGTAATGGAAAGAGCTTTAAAATATGAAGGAAATGGAAAAGAGAAGGAAAGAAAAAGGTTTGAAGAAGTATTTCTGGGGACTCTGTCCTTAGCTTAGTGTTTAAGACATGCAAATAAAACACTCGCTTTTATTAAATCAATTTTTCACCGCAGATAATATGTTCTTTTGATAGTAACACCTCTTTGGGATTGAAATATAGGAACATAGGAGACATCCATCCATCCGTCATCCATCCATCCATCTACTATAAACCAGAGGCTATTCTCTAAGCCCTTTATGTGGATTGACTTATTTGACCCTCACAAAATTCCTATGAGGTCATTTAATTTTCCCACTCTTTAGGTGAGGAAACAAGTATAAAGTGATTGATAACTACTTTCTTAATATGCTACAGGAAGATCTACCTAACACTCTATTTAAGCTTTTGGCATCAGTAATACCCAATTAGATTGTTCTGTAGTTCTCGTTGTGTTATGTCTGTTGAGTTTTTCTGTCTGTATAATGTTGAGTTTATTAAAAACTGGAAGCTTGAATTCTTTTTCTGTATTCTGTACCTGATTAAATAGCCTTGGCATTATCTGTGTCTTCTCTGTTTTACAAAACTCTTCTGTGAAATTATATGGGTGGGAAATGATGGAGAAGATTTTCTCTTTATAAAATATTTTCAGTTTCTTCCATGGATACTGGTTAGTAGGTTGCTTAAGTATTGTTATCATGAATCAATTTTGGTAATTTAAATTTTTCTAGAAAGTCATTTAACCCAAAATTTTATGTTTATTTGCACAAAATTTGTGCAAATTAATCTTTTATACTTAAAACATTATTTGTATGTAAAATTACTTCTTCCGTGTAATTCATAATTTTCTATATTTGTGATTTCTCAGTTTGTTTTCTTTATTTTAGAGCGGGAGAGCGTGCATGTGAGCAGGGGAGAGGGGCAGAGGGAGAGAGAAAGAGAATCTTAAGCAGGCTGCACACTCAGTGCAGAGCTCTACTCGGGGCTCCATCCCATGACCTGAGCCGAAATTAAGAGTTGGTTGCTCAACCGACTGAGCCACCCAGGTACCCCTTGATATCTCAGTTTTTACACATTATAATAACTAGTGCTTTCTAGATCTCCTTTTTTATGTTTATTTATTTATTTTAGAGAGAGAGCGAGCGAGCACATGTGCCTTGGCGGGGTGGGAGCAGAAAAAGAGGGAGAGAGAGAATCCCAAGCAGGCTCTGCACTGTCCACACAGAGCCCAATGCAGGTTTTCAGTCTCACGAACCATGAGATAATGACACTAGCCAAGATCAAGAGTCAGACACTTAGCCAGCTGAGCCACCCAGGCGCCCCAATATCTTCTTGAAATACACTCTTGGAAGTATTTAATTGCTCTCCCATTTTTCAGCGTTCAAAATCATTGTTATCTAATTTCCCATTATTAATCATTTCTTTCTGCTTTGATTAACTTTGCATTTTTTTAGTTAGTGAATTTATTCGATTTGATTTATTTTCATTCTTTCATATTTAATGGCGTGACTTTGTATGATGATGTCATGCATGTTCTTTTCATTATCGCCATTTTCCAGATGTTCTGCAGTTTGTAGTTTCACATAGGACATAGGAACTAGATAGCAAAGAATTTGTGCATTTGTTGTTGCTTCTAATTTCCCTATCAGTATTTTTCGTCTCTTTGTTATCGTTTTTATTATAGCCTTCTAATTTTATAGCTCTGTGCTTGGATAATCTGCCCTGTACATTTTCTACTTTGGGGACTTTGTCAAAGCTTTATCTATACCTTAATATGGGGGTATGTGGGTGTTTGAAAGAGAGTTTATTCTCCAATTACACACTACATTGTTACTTGTATCTATAAATTTAACCTGGTTAACTATTTAAAATAACTCTGCATTCTTATTTGTTTTTTGCCTATTTGATTTATCATGAACATACGAGTAAAAGTCTCTATAACAATTATATTTCCACTTCTCCACATATTATTTGTGAGAGTTTGGTCTGTGAATTTTGATGCTATATTATTTGTGTATGATGTTTCAGGGCAAGTAAGCTCTTCATTATGGAGTATATCCATTGTTAAAAATGTTTTTTAATGTTTATTTTAATTTTGGGAGAGAGACAGTGTGAGCAGGGGAGGGGCAGAGAGAGGGAGACAAAGAATCCCAAGCAAATTCCAGACTCTGAGCTATCAGCACAGAGCCCAATGCGGGGCTTGAACTCACAAACTGTGAGATCATGACCTGAGCTGAAGTCAGACCCTTAACCAACTGAGCCACCCAGGTGCCCCATTTTTTATAAAAATCTCTCCTAAAATCTCATTTAAATTCTTTCTCTTACATTTCACTGATACTAATGACATTGTTTGCTTTTTCTTTTGTTTATATTTGTTTGATACACACACACCCTTATTTCTTTTTAATTTTTTAATGTTTATTTATTTTTGAGAGAGAGTGGGGGAAGCTCAAACCCATGAACCTGAGCCAAAGTCAGATGCTTAACCGACTGAGCCACCCAGGTGCCCCTTAAATTATCTGAATTTGATTTGCTTTCCTTGTATTTAGCAAGGGTAGAATTTTATTTTTTGATCAAATTGGGTAATCTTTTACTTATAATTGGCATAACAAAAAATTTTTGTTTTTGTCTATTTTATGTTGTATTTTGCTTTTATTTGATTTTTTTTCCTTATTACTATATTCATTTATTTATTTAGCCTTGTGCCAGGGCCCTTTTTGAAGTTCTCCACACCACTAGGCAAAATACATTCTAAATAGTTATGTAGAGGGGTGCCCGGGTGGCTCAGTCAGTTGAGGGTCTGACTTCTCACAATTCATGAGTTTGAGCCCTGCAATGGGCTCGCTGTCATCACATCACATTGCATCAGTGCTGTCAGTGTGTAGCCCACTTCAGACCCTTTGTCCCCCTCTCTTCCTGCCCCTCCCCCAGTGGGGCTTTCTCTCTCAAAAATAAATAAACACTTAACAGAAAAAAAATAGTTATGTAGTAAATACTAATAGCTACATAATTTTACCTTTTTAAAACGTTTTTATTTAAATTCCAGTTCATTAATGTACACTGTGATAATTAGTTTCAAGTGTACAATATAGTGATTCAACATTTCCATACAATACCCTGTGCTTATCATGACAAGTGCACTCATTAATCCCCATCACCTATTTGACCCATCTCCCCTCTGGTAACCGTCAGTTTTTTCTGATGGTTAAGCACCTGTTTCTTGGTTTGTCTCTCTTCCCCACCCCCCCCCCCTTTGCTTTTTTAACTCATTTATCTCTATGGTAAGTATCTCACTGATGTCTTTTATTCTTTCCTCAAACCCAGTGAGTATCCTTATGATTGTTGCTTTAAATTCTCCATCAGGCTTGTTACTTATATCTGTTTCACTTAGATCTCTGGCTGTGGCCTTATCTTGTTCTTCATTTGGGATTAATTCCTTTGTCTTGGTATTTTGTCTGAGTCTCTCTGCATTCTTCTCTGTATTAGAAAAGCCAGTTATGTCTCCTGCTCCTGAAAGTTAATGCCTTATGAAAAAGAGGTCATATAATGTCCAGGGCCTGGCCCTTCAGAGAGTGTCTTCAATATGTGCTGTGTGCACTCTGGTGTTGTGTTTTGACTGCTCTATCCTTTAGGCCAGTCATGCTGTGGGCTGTGCTTGGTCCCTGGCCTGAATGTGGTGAGCTTTAGCTAGGTATGCTCTGGTCTGCTTGTGAAATGAGACCTGACACCACCTCCACCAGAACTGAGGCCCTGCATATCTCTTTGGTTGAGAGATGTGGTATGGAAAGGGATTTGTCCTCCTCTTCTGGGAAAGGGCCCTGCCTTGCTAGAATTGAGGCAAGATTGACTGAGAAGGGCGGTTCTGCCAGAGTGCAGGAGGGTGGTGCTTGGTGTAAGCCAGTTAGGCAGCCGTTGTTGGCCCTATGCTGCTTCCTGCAGAAACCTGTGTGTTTATGCTGAGGGGTGGAGGGACACTGCTCCAGCCAGTTCCTTTGTTCCTAGAGAGGTTTCAATCAGGGAAGTGCTCCAAAAAGAGCAAATAATCTCCCCCACTGTGTGCCCCAGGCATTGTTCAGATAGCGGTGTCAGTGCCATCTGCTCCACCCTCCCACCCCACCCCCACCCCCATTGTTGTTTGCCTGTCTTTTCTCCAAGAGCAGTGCAGTGTTCTCCAGACTCTATCCCAGGATTTAATCTCTGCTAGTTGCAAGAACTCACAAAATTCAGCCTCTCTTGTTTTCCAAGCCAATGACTCGGGGAAAACAATCTTTTGTGCATTCCCCTGTGTGCTCCTCTCTCTCTCTCTCTCTCTCTCTCTCTCTCTCTATCTCTGTCTCTCTCTCCCCCCCCCCTCTCTCTCTCTCTCTCCCCTCTCTCTCTCTCTCTTTCTCCCTTGTCTGCAACCATGGTTCCTTCCCCTCCACAGGATCCATTTCTCCCCTAAACCACATCTCTGTACTTCCTACCTTCTTCCATGTGGTCTCTTCTCTCCCTTTGGTTGTGGAGTTTGTTCTGTCAGTCTTCAGGTCAATTTCTGGGGTACTTAGAATAATTTGATAGTTATCTAGCTGAGTTCATAGGATGTGACAAGCCTAAGGTCCTCCTACCATCTGCCATCTTCCCTCCTCACGCTTGTATTTTGCTTTTAATACTTGTTTTGACTGTGTGATATTTGATTATTTTATTCTTTTGTGTACTTTAGATAATTCATGTTTAGCTAATTTTATTTATCATAGTATTTACTTTTTAACTTTTACTAATATGCTTATTCTTGTATTTATTGAGCTTTATACAGCCAACCGACTCATCTATAAAAGTTAAAAAATAGTTAATACATTTCCACCTCTCCTCTTCCTCCACTAGTATTCTAGTTTTTGCTATTTTAACATTATTTAAAAAAATTTTTTTTAATGTTTATTTATTTTTGAGACAAAGAGAGACACAGCATGAATGGGGGAGGGTCAGAGAGAGAGGGAGACACAGAACCTGAAGCAGGCTCCAGGCTCTGAGCTGTCAGCACAGAGCCTGACACGGGGCTCGAACTCAAGGACCGTGAGATCATGACCTGAGCCGAAGTCGGACGCTTAACCGACTGAGCCACCCAGGCGCCCCTATTTTTTAAATTACTGATATTTTTAGCACTTGTCATTGCATTATGTTTTGGTAGTATATTTTCCATTATTATTTATCCCTCATTATCCTTTCATATCTATACTTTTTTTAGTGATCTCTTTATTGTTGTTAATGTTTTAATTGGCTTGATTTGTTCAAGGTACTAATCTTTGAATTTCATTTCCATTTGAGAGTGTCTTTCAAACACTTTTTTTACGTTGAGAATTTTCAAATTATAAAATCATAGAGTTGTGCTTTTCTTTCCAAGGAATTTTGTATACTTTGCTCCATTGGCTTCTTTTATTAAACGTTCCTGTGGAAACCTCTAATACTAGACTTATTTTTCCCTTTTATGTAAGTGATTTGCTTTCTTTTCTGCCTAGATACCGGTGGGGTTCTCTATAATTAGCATTTAGTGACTTCCCCAGGATATGTTGTGGGATTGATTATTTCATATATTTCCCCCACAACACTGTGTGTCACTTTGGCATTCAGGTTTATGTCTTCTTTTATTTCAAGAGATTCCTCTAGTATTAGAACTTTGAATGTTGTCTTTTGATCCCTTTGTTCTCTTCAATCTCTCAAGGAACACCAGTTCCCTGAATGCTGACTTTTCTTTGTCATCTATATCCATCACATACTCTCTTCTCACTTATCACTTTATTCTGTGTGTGTTTGTGCATGTTTTTGTGTTTGTGCAATAATTTCTCAAACCTGGCCTCAATAGCTTTTCTAATGTCTTTTCTACCCCTTGTAGTTTCTGGGTTTTTTTTTAATTCCTGTTACAATTTCACTATTCTTTAGATGTGTCTCTTCAGTTCTTTTAGCTCACTTTTCAGAACTTTTTTCTTTAATGAAAAGTATCAATATTTTAAAATGTTCTTCTCTTTCCTTGCATAGTCAATTCCTTACTTAATGAATATTTGTTGAGAACTTATGATGTACCAGGTACTATCTTAGATGTTAGGGTATTGCCATAGGAGTAAATCAACAGCTTCTATGCCAATGGGAAGAGTCAGACAATAAACAGGATACATAAGTAAAACACATAGTATGTAAAATGTGAGATATGAAAATAGAGCAAGTAGAGTGAAATATAAAATACTGTGGGCAACAGTTGCAGTTTTAGATTAGTGGTTAAGAGAATGTGTCACTGTGGGTCACCTGGGTGGCCCCGTCGGTTAAGCTTCCGACTTTGGTGGCTCAGGTCATGATCTCAGTTTGTGAGTTCGAGCCCCGCACTGGGCTCTGTGCTGACAGCTCAGAGCCTGGAGCCTGCTTCGGATTCTGTGTCTCCCTCTCTCTCTCTCCCTCTACCCCACTTGTGCTCTGTCTCTCTCTGTCGCTCAAAAATAAATAAATAAATGTAAAAAAAAATTAAAAAAAAAAGAGAATGTGTCACTGAAGTGTTGATATTTGTTTTAAATTTTTTAAATGTTCATTTTTGAGAGAGAGAGAGAGAGACCGTGAGAAGGGGAGGGGCAGAGAGAGAGGAAGATACAGAATCCAAAGCAGGCTCCAGGCTCTGAACTGTCAGCGCAGAGCCCGACTGTGGGGCTTGAATTCATAAACTGTGAGATCATGACATGAGCTGAAGTCCAATGCCTCACTAACTGAACCACCCAGGCGCCCCGCGAAGTGTTGATATTGACATAAGGACATGGGGAATGTGAGGGAATATGGAACACTGCTAATGGGGCAAAACAGTCTTAGGCAGAGGGTAGAGCCAGTGGCAGGGTTCTAGGTGGAAGTTTACTTGGTGTGTTTGGAAAACAAAGCTTACTCTTAAGGAGTGGAGTGTGTGTGTGAGAGCAGTGAGAGGTGTCAGAAAGCAAGGGGAGGGAGCAGGTTATGTGGGTGTGTAGATCATTGTAAAGACTTTTGGAATACAAAGGGGAAGATTAAAATATTGGTGATTTGGATTAATGTTATGATAGAAGGGACACAATGTAACTTATATTTAGTAGGATTATTCTGGCTGCTGTGTGGAAAACGGACTAATGGGAGGCCAAGGTAAAGGCACGATGAGTAGAAATGAGTCTCCTGCAGTGATCCAAGTAAGAGAACGTGACGGCAAAGACCAGGGTGGTTGTGGTAGCGACGGTGAGAAGTGGTCCATATCTGGATATATTTTGAAAGTATAGCTAACAGGATTTATAGATGGTGTGGAGAATGAAAAAGAGAGGACTCAAGGAGGGATGCCCGATATTTGGTGTGGGTAACTGAAAGGAGTTGTCATCAACTGAGATGGAGATGTCATCAATCTGAGATGCAGATTTAAAATGAAAGTTTGCTAGCTCGGTTTGGGACTGGTTTGGTTTAGTATTTCTGTCAATCAGATGAATGAAAATGTTTAGTAGAAAATGTGATAGGAGCGCCTGGCTCAGTGGGTTAAGCGTCTGACTCTTGATCTCGGCTCAGGTCGTGATCTCATCGTTGGTGAGTTCAAGTTTCATATCGGGCTCTGCGCCGACGGCACGGAGCCTGCTTGGGATCTTCTCTCTCCCTCTCTCTCTGCCACTACCCTGCTCGCAGTGTGTCTGTCTGTCTGTCTGTCTGTCTCTCAAAATAAATGAAGTTTAAAAAATGTGATTTAGGAAGCTAAACTTCCAAAGAGAGGGTGGACTCGAGATAAACATTTGTGAGTCATCAGTGTATAGATCATCTTAAGGATGCAATCGCCAAAGTAGCGAGTGTAAATATCAAAGAGGATAGGTAACAAGATCAAGGCCTGGGGTACTGCGACCTTTAGAAGTCCAGGAAATGAGGAAAGAGCAGCTAGACTGCCAAGTTGCAGCCAGGTAAATAGAGTGCGCTGCAAGCCAAGTGAAAAATGAATGTCAATGAGGGGGAGGTAGTCAACTGCGTCCAATGTTTCTGATAGATCAAATAATATGAGAAATGATCAGTATATTTAGCAACATAAACTTCCTTGCTGACCTTGGTAAGTGTCGTTTCTGAGGCATGGTAGGGGCGAGCCTGACTGGTTCAGGTTCAAGAGAGAATAGGAGCAGAGAGTTCGGTGCGAGTGAATCTAGACGATTTCTTTAGGAGTTTGCAGTTAAGAAAAGGCAAGATGTGTACAACAGTTCAAGTGGTTTGTGGAGTCATTCTTCTTAAGAGGGGAGTATTTTTCCCTCTGTCGTTTATTCTATTTTTTTAAGATTTTTAATTTTTTTGAATAGATTAAAAAAAAAGTTTTTAATGTTTATTTTTGAGAAAGAGGGACAGAGTGCGCACATGCCTGTGTGCACGTGGGTCGGGGCGGGGGGGGCAAAGAGAGGGGGACAGAGGATCCAAAGCAGGCTCCGCGCTGACAGCAGAGAGCCTGATGTGGGGCTTGAACTCACGAACCAAAACGCAAGATCATGACCTGAGCCGAGGTCGTTCACTCAGCCGACTGAGCCACCTGGGGGCCCCTTTTGTTTATTCTTTGTCGTCTTTGATCAGGATTTGTTCCTTTTGGAGGAGGCATCTATTCATAGGTGCAATGATCCTTACTGTCTGTTATTCCTGTTATATTGATGTCAGTTCTACTTGAGCTTCTAGCTGCTTCAACCCTGTGGGGAGAACTAAGGAAAGTGACTTGGGGTAGCACGTATCTTTAATTTGGTCATGTGTTCTCAGACCACCTTGTCTATAAATGTTTCTCCTCTCCAGGGACACATCTCTCTTGTTTGTTTGTTTGTTATTTGTTTCTTTGACATAAGCAAATCAAGCTGGGTGATTGTCATTGTGGCTGTCCCTGTATCTCATGGTTTTTTGTCTGGAGAGTTGCTGCTCATTTTTTTCTGCTCACCCTGTATTATCTCCAGGACTTTTCTACAGATTTGAGAACAGGATGCCAAAAAAGAAAGCAAGAATTACAGTACAGTTTCTCATTTCACTTTCTCTCTGCCTCCACTGTGTGCTTTAAAAAGGAGACTCGCTAAAGAGTCTCCATTTAGGGGGAGGGTCTGACTGTATCTCTGGGCCTCATAATTCTAAATGATGGATTGTTGATTAGAAGTTTCAAGAAGCTATCTCGTTTTCAGAGAATTGCCTATCCAGCTAGAGATTGTAATAGTATTTATTCATCCTTGTTTTCTTCTTTGAGTTGGTCTAATTCCATTTAAAATATTTTTTATTGAGAGGTGTCTGCGTGGCTCGGTCAGTCGAGCATCCAGCTCTGGATTTCTGCTCAGGTCATGATCGCACAGTCGAGGGGTCGAGCCCCACATCACACTCGCGCTATTAGTGCAGGTTGCTTGGGATTGTCTCTCACCTCTCTGCCTCCTGGCTCCCTGCCCCTCCCCCAGTTTGTGCGCGCGTGCGCGCACGTGTGCGCACGCTCTCTCTCAAAATAAATAAATAAACGTTAAAAATAAATAAGTAAAATACCTTTATTGGGGTAAACCATCAAACTCACCATTTTAACAGTCCTGGGCATACAGTTTAGTGGCGTTAAGCACACTCACTCCCGCACAACCATTACCCCCACGCATCTTCAGAACTTCTTCATCTTCCCAGACTGAAACGTTGTACCTATTAAACGATGTCTTCCCATTTCTTTGTGCCTATTAAACGATGTCTTCCCATTTCTCCCCCTCCCTGGCCTCTGACAACTACCATTCGACTTTCTGCCTCTAAATTCGACTACTCCAGGTACTTCCTCTAAGTGGAAGCATGCGTTACTTATCCTTCTGTGCCTGGCTTATTTCCCGTAGTGTAACGTCTTCGAGTTTCATCTACACTGTAGCAGATGTCAGCATTGCATTCTGTTTAAGGCTGAATAGTATTTCAGTGTATCTACACACCATATCTTGTTTATTCATTCCTGCATCTATGGACACTTGGGTTTCTTCTGCCTTTTGGCTCTTGTGTATAAGGCTGTTAGGAACACAGGTATACATATATCTGTTTGAGTACCTGCCTTCAATTCTTTGGGGTATGTACCCGGAGGTAGAATTGCTGGATCATATGGTAATTCCATCTTGAATGTCTTTGAAGTCCCGCCAGACGATTTTCCGCAGCCTCGCTTTTGCATCGGAAGCCCCTCTTGAGCTTTACAAAATACACATGCTCAATCTCTAACCCTAGAGACTCACATTCAGCGAATCTGAGTCTGTGTCTGACTTCTGTTTCTTTTTGGAATTCATATTAAAAAAAATACTAGTGACAAGTTATTAAGAGGTAGTTTTTAAAGAGCGGAAATAAAAGAATATGGAGCAAAACGTTGAAGTCCCCTGTTAATATATTCTTACATATACGTGTGTATATACACACACACACACACACACACACACACACACACACACACACACTTTTTTTTGTATGTTCAAAAAAAACTTAAATGTGATCACAGCATACACAGTTTCTACAGTGTACTTTATTATCTTTATAATTCATTTTGAAGATCTTCTTATTTTCATACACATAGATCTAGCTCAGTCTTTTTCAGCACATACAGAATACTCCACGGTATAGATCCATTATGCTTCTTTAAACACTGACCTACTGGTAAACATTTAGCCTTTCTCATTTTTTCTATTACCAACAATTTAGCATTTAACATACTTTTGCATTTGAGAGATCCAAGATTTGCTAAAATTGGAATAGCTTGGTTAAAGAGTATGAACATTTTCTGTGTTCGTGGATATTTCCTCACTGCCCTTCAAAAAGGCAGTATCTGGGGGCGCCTGGGTGGCTCAGTCGGCTGGGCGTCCGACTTCGGCTCAGGTCATGATCTTGCAGTTCACAGGTTCGAGCCCCACATCAGGCTCTGTGCAGACAGCTCAGAGCCTGGAGCCTGCTTCCGATTCTGTGTCTCCCTTTCTCTCTGCCCCTCCCCTGCTTGCACTCTGTCTCTCAAAAACTAAAATAAAGCGTTAAAAAAATTAAAAAAAAAAAAAAACCAAAAAGGCAGTATCTGTTTTTTATTTTTTAATGTTTATGTATTTTTGAAATTTTTTTTTGTTACGTTTCTTTATTTTTGAGAGGCAGAGAGACAGAGCGCGAGTCGGGGAGGGGCAGAGAGCGAGGGAGACACAGAATCCGAAGCAGGCTCCAGGCTCTGACTCATCAGCACCGAGCCCAATGCGGCACTTGAATTGAACTCACGGACCATGAGATCATGACCTGAGCCGAAGTCAGACGCTCAACCGACTGAGCCACCCAGGCGCCCCGAGATTTGTGCATTTTACTAAATTTACTTTCTTCTACTCTCCTGCATATTGTGTATTTGCCTCTGGACTGTGAACTTCTCATCTGTTTCTTAGGGTTTGTTTTTTTTTTTTTTCTCCCTCCTAAGATGCTAGAGGGTGGATAGAGTAGGCTTGAGTTGGATACTTCCCTTCCCACAGCTAGGTTAGGATAATACCTGCTGATAATACCCCAGCAGGTTACACTCTGGTTTAGTAGTTCCCCCCATGGGCTGGCTTTGAAAAGTATTTTTCAAAATGGTTCCTTTCCCCTGTCCCTGCTGGAGGCAGGAGATAATTATTCTCCTTACATTTACTGTGGGAAGCTGGTTGCGATAATTAGTCCCCTTATATTTACTGCGGGAAGCTGGTCAAGTCCCTGGAGGTAAATCCCACAAAATTGTGGTGATCCCCTTATGACTGGATCCCCCCCAAGTCTATACCTATCAGAGTTTCCATACTGAGCCTCCAATAATTTGTCAATTACAGTTCAGGTTGTTTTGCCCAGGTACTTGTTCACTATGAAGGTTTCTGCTCGTGTTTCTATGTTCTGCTAAGCCAAGACTCCCTGTTTTCACCTGTCTTGCTCTCCAGTCTCAGGAGCAGTGTTTGCCCTGTGTCCTCTTCTCTCCTCTTCTGGATCTTAGAAGAGCTATTGAATTTTCAGTCCATTCAGCTTTTCACTTGTTGTTAGGACAGAGTGATGACTTCTAGGCTTCTTATATGTGGAACCGGAAGCTGGAAGTCTTTCTAATTCCATTTGATTTGGAAGATAGCCTTCATATTTTATGTTTGAGGGAGTAGCTACTTCCTAGTTTCATTGCCATTTTACTTTTTTTCCCCAGATTTCTTCTTTTTCACTCATCAGTCTGTTACAAATAGGAGATAATATAAATACACTGTTATGCATTGTTTTAGAAGCCTCACAAAGCATCTTTTAAGAATCGGGAAGTACAGGGTGACTATATCTTCTCAATGAAAATACCTGTATGATTTTCACAGTCATCCTTTTATGCCATTCTATCAATAAATATTCATTGAACAGATAGTCTAGTGCCAAACCCTGCCTTAGATTGTGACTAGTTAGAGCAATAAGAGTTTGCCCCTGCCCTTGAGTAGTTATTGTTAAATTAGGGTGTGCTACGTGAAGAAAGTCATGATTCATATGGGCACAAAAAGGAAAGAGGATCTTTATCACATAGGAAGGCACCAAGTAACTATTTAAAAACAAGAACTTAAATATAAACGACAGTTGGAATAATTTGACAGAAGATATGAAGAAAGACTATATTATTGAACAGCATAGATGGGGATAGAGGGTGGTTGTGGGTTCTAGGGAGATTCATCATGAGCAAAGATGTGATTTTAGGACTTATTAAGGGCATATTCAGGACAAAGCCAGATTGGTTTGAACCTAAGGTATTTGTAGGAGAAGAATGAGAGATAAGATTGGGGTAATTACTAAGAACCAACAGTATTACTCTGATCCTATCTTGCTAAAAATCCATTAACCTGTATGAAATGTTATGGTTCTCCCATAAAGGAAATGGGGCACCTCCACTCATATGATACGTAATCATCCACTACTACTGACGCCAGTTACTGAAAAGCTATAATGATGTATGTTTGCTTGTTTTTTATAATGTGTCTTTAAACCAAACTCAGCCTAACGACCTCAGATCTGGACTTTCTCCTCTCTACAGGCTAGGAAAATTCTAAGACATCACCATTGTTCCTTCCATGCCCGTTGTAAGGGCAGATGCCCAGAATTCAAGTCTTTTAGGTAGCCCAACACTGAGTACATTGCCTTTTATACACCTTTGAGGATATGTCTCTAATGGACCTTAGTGTCAGTCAGCAGGACCTGTTTGAGAACATTAACCTGCTTTTCACCTACCACCTGCAGAGGAAGAGTCCAAGAAGAAATTGTCATCCCAGCATGCATAGTGCTGGACCTTCACCCTTCACCCAACAGCTACCTTTAGAGCATAGCAAGAGGTCTGCATCCCTGCCCCCTTTCTACTCTTCAGGTGTCACCCAGAAGACACAACAAAGGATAAATAAGGAAAACTAAATATTTCATATAGGCCACAATAAATCAGGTGATTTTTATGGGCAGAAAGAAATTGGCACTAGATGCCATGGGGAGAAGATTTTAATACTTCATGCACTCCTGTTTTAATCAAATTGAAGTTGTAATTTATGTTTAGGAACTCTAAATATAACATTCTAGTTAATGTTGATTTGCATTTGGTGTCTGAGCAAATACGGCAGAATTATAGCAAACTGCAAAAAATCCCCCCAAATCTCTACATTTTACATGATAAGAAGGTATTTTAATTGACTCTATGCTAAGATTAGTGGTTGGCTACTACTGTAGTAGGTTAAAATTTAAAACCTTGAAATTTCAGAAGAGGTGGAGTAGTTGTATTTGGGATGTTTTCAGCTGTTAAAAGTCTAGTCTATTAAATTATATAATTTCTTCCACACCAAAGAAATATTAAGAGGCCAGTTGATGATAACGGTGTATAATAGATTCTTCGAGCTAAGTCATCAGTGTAAGAAGTATCCAACAAGCTAAAGAAAAACACCTTGACTTAATACAAATTACTCTGAGTATTTGGGGGACTATATGAGGATTTTGAGGAGTTCCATTCCCATCTCCCAACCTGTGAACTGACATGATTGAATTGACCACATTAACCTACTGCTTGACTTTGCTCCTTAACCATTATACCTTGAAGTCACCAACTCACAGTCTAGGCAATATGCACGTAAACCAGCGAAGTTGTGAAGAATGTTGGACATAGGTATTACTGAATGAAGGGCCCAGATTTTTATATTTGTGCTCAAAACTTTTAGATTCGATATTTTTACGCTGACATGTTATTCTCGGTGTACGAAGTCAAATGATTTGGGAAACTTGCTAGAATATGTATGGCTTTAGACGGCATGTAAAAGCATGCAACAAATTTATCATTTTACTACTTGCCCTTCTACTCATTCACATTTATTGTTTTTACAAACTACCAAAGTGATACATATCATTGTGAGAAAATCCAAAAGGGTATGATGTTAAACGAGAACCCCCACCTCCCTTCCATCTCATCTCGTTCTACTGAAAATTCGTAATTGGAAGTTACTGTGGTTAATGGCAAGGTCTACTCCTGCAAAGCTTTCTATGCATTCTTTTTTCTCTTGTTTTTTTTTTTTTTTCTTTTCCTTTCTTCTCTTTTCTTTTCTTTTTTTTTAAATCTTAATAACATTATGGACACCTTTCTAGGTAGAATTACCAAATCCTTACTCATAGTCCTTATCATGTGGATTAATATTTTACTTAATTATTTTCCTTTTGGTTGGAAGTTGGACTGTTTTTAATTTTTATGATCAGAATCAATGATCCTTGTCAAGATAATCTTGCATAATTTTGTGAGTACTTTTTGAATGTTTATATATTTTGTGAGAGAGAGAGTGTGCAGGCAGACACATACACACGCATGTGTGAGTGGGATTAGAGGCAGAGAAAGAGACAGACAGAGAGAGAGAGAGAGAGAGAGAGAATCCCAAGCAGGCTCTGCACTCTCAGCGGCAAAGACCCACCGGGGGGGCTCCATCTCATGAACCGTGAGATCATGACCTGAGCCAATATCAAGAGTTGGTCGCTCAACCAACCGAGCCGCCCTGGCACCCCAAATTTGTGATTATTTTTAAAGTATAGCTATTTAAGAGTAAAATTGCTATGTACAGTGAAAATATTTATGAATACTCCCAAAATATCCTCTAAAGTCTGTGCAAATGTATATTAGTATCAAAAGTATATGTGGGTTCATTTTTCCTACACTCTTACCACCCAACGTATAGTAGAAATCTATATTTTTGTGGCAAATCTGAACGTTAAGAAATTACATCTATAGCTATTTTAGTATTAACAGTATTCAGCCACCCTCCCAATGGTTGCTAGGCGTTTTATATATTCTGTCAATTTTTGTTCATACTGTGGGACTTGTTTCTTTATTATTTTATAGATGATCCTTATATACCGTGGTTTTCAATCTATTTTTATATATGTTTCAAATAGATTCTTTCATTTATTGTTCCCTCATCATAGCTTACAAATTTTTTTCAAACCAAGATTTATAGCCTACCTTATCAAATCTATCAGTATCTTTATTATTTTTGAGGTTATCATGTCTTGCTTGGGAAATCCCTTCCTACAGCATAATCAAAATAAACCTATATCGTCTTCTATCTATATTTTTTAGATACTTTATTTTAATCTATCTGGAATCTTTTATGTGAATGGTATGAGGTAGATATGCAACTTTTCTCCTTTCTTAGTAGTGTAGGTGTGATATGTACTGACTGCAGAGTCTGCTTAGGATCTCTCCCCTCTCTCTCTGCCCCTCCCTTGCTCACATGCTCGCTCTCGCTCTCTCTCTCAAAATAAATAAATAAAAGTAAACTTTATTTGAATGTTCAAGTTTGGAGTTCAGAGAAGAAGCTAGCTGGATATATACATTTTTAAGTAGCCTACAAACAGGTAGTAAGTGAGACCATGCCTGTGTACGAAATTCCCAGGAAGAGTAATTAGACAAATAAGGAGAAAGGGCCTTAGCCTCAGACTTGAAATCTTCAACAGTTAGTGATCAGATGGAGAAGGACGAACCTTCAAATGAGACACAGGAGTGTCTAAAGGAGGAGGAATAAAATTAAGAATCTTAGCACTGTGAAAGTCAAGAAAAAAAATGAATAGTTTTTTTTTTTAATGTTTTTTTATTTTGAGAGAGAGACAGAGAGAGCACGCGTGAGGAGGGGAGGTTGGAGGGTTAGAGAGAGAGGGAAAGAGAGAATCCCAAGCAGGCTCTGCACTGTCAGCGCAGAGCCCGACTCAGGGCTGAAACCCACAAACCGCAAGATTATGACCTGAGCCAAAACCAAGAGTCGGACCCTTGACTGACTGAGCCACCCACGTGCCCCCAAGATGAATAGTTTTAAAACTGTGTATCAGATGCCACTGAAATATCGGCAAAAGGGATAACTGAAAAGCGTTCATTGGATTTAATGGCAGAAATGCCATTGGTGACCTGAGGGAGAGCGTTTTTGGTGGGTTATTTGTGACAGAGTCCACATCAAGTGACTAGAGGAGTGAGTAAGACGTGAGGAATTGGAAATGTTTCTGGAGAAATCCTTTGAGAAGTTTCACTGTGGAGAGGAGAGTAGTGGTGGTGGTAGGAAATGTGAAATCATTATTTTACTTTTTTTTTTTCAAATGATGGAAAGACGATCAACTCGTCTCACTAGTGGTAGAAAGAAGTACAGCTTAGATGTTTGGAAATAACAAGAAAAGTAAAGCATAATTTTACTACACTTTATGACATTAAAGGAAGGAGGGCAGCCCCCTATAGCGGGAGGCACTCGTACATCCGAGAAATTTTTATTGGGCAATTACTCTACGATAGGCAATGTTCTAGATACTGGGCTGTATTAGTGAATAAAACAAACAATCCCTATCCTGTTGGCAGTTGCGTTGTAGTTGGGAGACAATAGAAAGCACCAGTAATTAAAGTATTTAGCTAGTATAAAATGGTGATAAGTGCCGTGAAGAAAAACAGGATTGTAAAAGAGGGATAAGCGATGCCAGATTGGAGACTGCAGTTATTAAAATGGTAATCAAGAAAGGCCTCAGAGGCACGTGGGTGACTCAGTCAGTTAAGTGTCCGACTTCGGCTCAGGTCATGATCTCGCGGTTCGTGAGTTCAAGCCCTGCGTCGGGCTCTGTGCTGACAGCTCAGACCCAGGAGCCTGCTTCGGATTCGGTGTCTCCCTCTCTCCCTGTCCCTCCCCGGCTCATGCTTTGTCTCTCTCTCTCTCTCTCTCAAAAATAAATAAACATTAAAAAAAATTTTTTTTTAAAAAGAATGACCTCAGAGACAAGTGACATTTAAACAAAGACCTAATAGAGCCCGTAAAGGAGAACATGATGGGAGTACCTGGGAGAGGACCACTCCAGGAAGAGGCAAGAACATGTTCAAAGGCCTTGTGGTGGAAGCATGCCTGGGATGTTTGAGAAACAATGAGTGGGGCATCTGGGTGGCTCAGTTGGTGAAGCGTCTAACTCTTGATTTTGGCTCAGGTCATGACCTCGTGGTTTGTTAGATGGAGCCCTGCGTTGGGCTCTGCACTGGGTTCTGCGCTGGCAGCACGGAACCTGCTTGGGATTCTCTCTCTTCCTTTCTCTCTGCCTCTCTGCCTATATATATGTATATACATATATATATATTATTGTCAAATTGGTTTCCATACAATATCCAGTGCTCATCCCAACAGGTGCCCTCCTCAGTGCCCATCAGCCTCTTTCCCCTCTCCCTGACCCCCCAGCAACCCTCAGTTTGTTCTCAGTATTTAAGAGTCTCTTATGGTTTGCCTCCTTCCCTCTCTGTAACTTCCTCCCCCACCTTCCCCTCCCTGCTGGTCTTCTGTTAAGTTTCTCAGGATCCACATATGAGTGAAAACATATGGTATCTGTCTTTCTCTGCCTGAATTATTTCACTTAGCATAATACTCTCTGGTTCCATCCACGTTGCTGAAAATGGCCAGATTTCATTCTTTCTCATTTCCAAGTAGTATTCCATTGTATATATAAACCACATCTTCTTTATCCATTCATCAGTTGATGGACATTTAGGCTCTTTCCATACTTTGGCTATTGTTGAAAGTGCTGCTATACCCATTGGGGTACAAGTGCCCGTATGCATCAGCACTCCTGGATCCCTTGGGTAAATTCCTAGCAGTGCTATTGCTGGGCCATAAGGTATATCTATTTTTCGTTTTTTGAGGAACCTCCATACTGTTTTCCAGAGCGGCTGCACCAGTTTGCATTCCCACCAACAGTGCAAGAGGGTTCCCGTTTCTCCACATCCTTTCCAGCATCTAGAGTCTCCTGATTTGTTCATTTTAGCCACTCTGACTGGCGTGAGGTGGTATCTCAGTGTGGTTTTGATGTGTATTTCCCTGATGAGGAGCGACATAGAGCATCTTTTCATGTGCCTGTTGGCCATCTGGATGTCTTCTTTAGAAAAGTGTCTATTCATATCTTCTGCCCATTTCTTCCCTGGATTATTTGTTTTTTTGGGTGTGGAGTTTGGTGAGTTCTTTATAGATTTTGGATACTAGCCCTGTATCCAATATGTCATTTGCAAATAACTGAATATATTTTTAAAGTAAAACCAACAGATTTGCCTCAGGTTGAATAAAGAATGTGAGGGAAAGAGATGACTCCAAGGATTTGGCTTGTTCCAATGTAAAGATGAAATTGCCATCAACTGACATGGAGAGAATTGCAGGAGTAGGTTTGGAGTGAATACCAGGAACTTTCTTTAGGAATGCTAAGTTTACAGTGACTGTTAGTATGGATGACAAGTATGTAGTTGAATATAAGAGTGTAGATTGCTGGCTAGAGGCTGGGTTGTCAACATACATTTGGATTTTTCCAGTGTACAAAGTTTAATTATGGTCACGAAATTTTATGAAATCGTCAAGGAAGTTAAAGTACTTAAAAGTATTTCAAGACTTGAGCCTTGGGATGCTCCAACAGTAAGAGAACAGGAACACGAGGATGAAAGAAGGTAGAGATTAAGATGGAGTGCTTAGACAATAGCACTACGAGGAATTTATCCAAAGGGTTACAGGAATGCTGATTCATAGGGGTACATATACCCCAATGTTTATAACAGTTCTAGCAACAATAGCCAAATGATGGAAAGAGTTCAAATGTCCATCAACTGATGAGCGGATAAAGGAGATGTGGTTTATATATACGATGGAATACCACTTGGCAATGAGAAAGAATGAACTCTGGCCTTTTGCAACAACGTGGATGGAACTGGAGGGTATTATGCTAAGTGAAGTAAGTCAGTCAGAGAAGGACAGATATCATGTTTCACTCATATGTGGAATTTGAGAAATTTAACAGAAAACCATGGGGGAAGGGAAGGGGAAAAAATAGTTTCAAACAGAGAGGGAGGCAAACCATAAGGACTCCTAGAACAAACTATTGAGTGGGGGGGGGGCGGGGGGGAGAGAGGGAAAAATGGGTGATGGGCATTAAGGAGGGCACCTATCGGGGTGAGCACTGGGTGTTGTATAGAAGTGATGAATCATGGGAATCTACTCCTGAAGCCAAGAGCACACTGGATACACTGTATGTTAGCTAGCTTGACAAATTATATTAAAAAGGAGGAAGGAGGAGGAGGAAGAAGAAGAAGTAGAATGCTTAGAGATGTAGAAAGAAAACCGAGAGTGGATGGGCTCCAAAAAACCCAGTAGGAAAGAGTTTTCAGGAGGGGAAAGTTATCAACTTTTACAAATGCTGGTGATGGGTCTAGTATGTTGATAATGGAGAATTGCCCACTGAGTTTAGCAACACGAACATCATTAATGATTTTGTGAAGCGCTTTTTCAGTGAAGGGTGAAGATGCAAACCTGACTGGAATGGGTCCAAAAAGAGCATGAGGAAAGAGGAATTACAGGTAGTGACAGGGCCGGAAAAATGTGGGGATATCTCGAGGGAGGAGAGTGGAGAAAAAATATCTTTCTAAGATGTGAAAAATAACAGCTTGTTTGTGTTCTGATGGGGAAGTCTGATAAGTAGGGAAAACTGATGACGCAGGGGAAAGGGAGGGATTTACTGGAACAGTCACCTTACTTAGGTGAGAGATGAGATGATAAGATCTAGAGCACAAATGGAGGGATTGGCTTAAAAATGAGCACAAACGTCTCACCCATATTAATAAAAGGGGAAGCAAAATCATGTGCTCAGAGATGCTTCACAGAGAGATGCGATTCGGGATGGTGGAAGTCCTCTTCTGACTACATTTTCTCAGGAAAGAAGTAAGCAAGGTCATCAGTTCAGTATTAGGTCAGAAGAGTAGGCATTAGGATTTTAAAAAGAGAGACAAGAACGTATAAAGGGATTACTGAAGGGAATGGAGAAGTGAGTGGAGTAGAAAATGTGGTAAGGTTGGAAGTCAGTGGTAAGGACTCCTTTGAGGTGAGTAGTGACAAATTTAAAGTGAGCCAAATCAGCGTGGTTCTTTGTTTTTTCACAGCCACAGTGGGCTGGAAATGTTTAGGTGGTGATCTGGCTCACCAGGCTTGTGAATTTGCCATGAGAATAAATGAGGGAAGAGAAGGCTGAAAAAAGCTGTGTGACCATGTAAGAAAGTGATCATAGTGATGGGCCATGGGATTCAAAGGTGGGTAAGGAAGGAAGTGAAGACGTCAAAGGGATGAAGGTGGTGAAAAGGTGTTACTATCGATGGGTTGGAGATGCTGGTGAGGCAAAGGATCCTTGAAGTCAGGGAGCTAAAATAGGGAGCGTAGTCTCGACAGTTGGAAGGTCATGGTGGAAAAGCAGCGTGCTTGAAACTGGTATTACGGAGGAGTCCTATTGATTGATAATGACAATATCCAGAATGCAGCCATGGAGATAAATGGCTAAAACAGAGTTGAGTGGATGAGGAGGGAAGGTCAAGAAATTATAGACAGTTTATTAGGATTATCATCTATGTGGATATTGAAATCACCAAAAATTGTGACACAAGTAGTGTTAGAGAAAACATCCAAGAGCCAAGAACAAAACTCTTCTAAGAATAGAAGAAAGCGACCTCGAATGTAGCAGGTGTCTGTTACAGGAAGGGCAGACGTGGTATAGTCTGATGAGTTGGGGGTAAAAGTTCAGGGGTTTGGAGTGAGTGGAAGTAATAATGATGTGAAAATGGCAAAGAAGAACTCACTTTCTGACTTAAGAGTATAAGAAGTGTGAGAGAGAATACAGTCACCAGAAGGAAGGCTGTAGGGGCCATGGTGTCATTAGGAGGGACAGCCAGTGTTTCTGTAGAACAAGAAGCATAAGGAAACGGGGGATTTTTGCTGATGATATACCGTGAGATCCAGGGGGCACAGTAATCTGTCTTCAGGAGTTCAAAGGGGGAAGTAACGGGGTCAGAATTGGGGATTTACTGAGAAGTATAAGGATTAGAATCCAGGGGATGGAGAATGTCCTCAGAGATCTGGCTGCTTACCAGAACTGACATAAATAAATAAAGAGTATAGTAAGATTAGTCCTGGGTTGTCTAAAGGCAGAATGATGAAGAGTAGGGGAGGGATGAGTGTCTTACTAGCAGCATACAGGAGGAAGCTACATTTTTATGTAAGTCCTTTCAATGGAAATTTGGAAGCTAGAGGAGAGGCAGTCTTCTCTGGAGCACATAGGAATTCAGGGTTTCCTCTTACGTAAACGATACGAGGAAGCCAAGGACAAAATGGTTTAATCCTGACATTCATAGCTTGGGGTTCCCTCCCTCTTGTTTCCTAAAGATGTGTGCAGGTGGTGTGCAGACAGGGTGGAGGTCATGTTTACCCTTGACTTTCAGATCATAAAGGTTATTAAAAAAAAAAGGTGTTATAATTCAATGACCTGAAACTCTAAAAAGGAATGTATAAAGCTATAATAAGGGAAGGAGGCTGGAAAAATGCAGTTTGGGCTATCCAAATTATAACCATTGTAAAATCAGAAGAGAAGGCGTCGAACAAAACAAATGAAGCTTCACGGCAAGGTCTCTAACTTAAAAGCGACTTACTAGAAAAATACAAAGAGAAGCACACAACCAAGGACAAACGTGGAAAATCTCCGGGAAGGCTAACTTCAAGAATTTCTGAATCCATGGAAGTGCTAAGTGTGAACAGAAAGGTCTTTGTAGAAAATGAGGGTGAAGAGGAGACACGTTGATGGTGTAGAGTGTGAAACAGTCAGCTCATGGCTTGGAGCCGATTGTATTTATTTTCATTTTATTTTAGCAAACACTGAATTCATTGTTGTGGTGGTATAGAGATAAATAAAACACAAAATCTATTTTCAACATTTATTCCTAACAACAATCTCCTGAGTCCCTAACATGTACCAGACACTGTCTTTCGACCTGAAGATAAATCAGTGGACAAGCACTGTTCTAAGCACTGTCATCCTAAAACTTACAGCCTAGCACAAAGGACAGGTAGTTATCAAGCATAGACATAAATACGAACTTACAAGGAGCACATCATGACATGGCCTGTGAAACAGATCGTCGTTAGTGCCCTTTAAACTTTCTCCCTACCTCCATCCCAAAACACCTGAAGGACCCAACAAACTCATGGCAGTTGCCTCTAACTGGCAACTAGAGGACATACCGGAACCTTCAGAGCAGGAAGAAGTAGCCAGAGAAAGTTCTTTCCTCTGGTGATCCTGTGCTACTCCATTTCGATGTGTGCCTCCACCGAGAATCTCCCAAGTAGAGAATGGAAGGAAGGGGATAAAAGTCAAGACGTATGCACTTAGAGGCGCCTGGGTGCCTCAGTCACTTAAGCGCCCAACTTCGGCTCGGGTCGTGATCTCACGGTTGGTGAGTTCGAACCCCACATTGGGCCCCACACTGACAGTGTGGAGCCTGCTTGAGATTCTCTCTCTCCCTCTTTCTTTCCCTTCCCCACTTGTGCACCCTCTCTCTCTCTCTCTCTCTGAAAATAAATAAATAAACTTAAAAAATAAATTAAAAAGAAAGAAATATGCACTTAATAGTCACAGTAAAGCGAGACAGGGGCTTAGGTTTTCAGAGAATTATGTTAGACTCTGTCTGGTTACAAGTAACGGGTCTGAGCTAAAATGAAATTTATTGATTCAAGTAACTGAAAGGTCCAGGAATTTTTAAAAGCGCTAAAAATAAATGGAAAAAAAAATATCAGCTAGGTCTAGAGCTAGATGTTCAGATCATGTCTTCGGGGATCTCTCTGTTTCTATCACCCGACTCTGTTTTTCTTAGTGTTGCTTTTACTCACTGTCGGCTCTACCGATGTAGTGAGAAACATGATCACCAGAGGCTTTAGCGTTGTACCCTAACTGCTTGGCAACAGCAGTGAAATGTATCAGCCCCTTTCCTGTAATTTCAGCCTAAATCTCAGCGTCATCTTTGACCTGGACCAGTTTGACCACATGTCTATATCCAAAGCAGTCATCACTACCACCAGGATATTGGCTCTGCCATTGGGCCAGATCATACACCCACCCCTTGAATTGAATAATGGGGTCTGTCTCATGGGAAACCCTAAAAACTGATGTGAAATGTCAGTTCTCCACAGTGACACTGAAGTTCTATTATTAGAACAGTGGGGGAACGGCTGATAAATAGGCAAAAGCAATTGATGTCACGTACAGAAGGCATCCACAAAGTGATGGGGTTAGATCTGGGCTTTGAAAGATGGCTAGGAGATGGAGAGAAATGAAAAGGTCATTCTGGATTCAGGAAACAGCATGGGTAATGGCACGTGAACCAAAAAGCACAAAGGCCACCAGTTCAATGTGGTGTACCGAGCATTGACATCCACCTTCCTTCCCTCCAGAGACACTATTAATATGAGATAAAGAAAATGTGACAGATAGATTTCATTAATGGCCTTAATTTCGCCCCCCTTTACAACTCCTTGCCGTGCAACTCTGTAGCGCCCTCTTGCTCAGACTCTGGGAACAGTGAGTGTGATTTCTTTCTGCAAAGGCAATGTTAGCAAGTGTGACACGAGCAGAGGCTTGAAAAGTGCTTGCAAATTTGAGTTTGCTTTTGCTCTTATACCCCTGCCTTTGCCACGAGAACGTGTCTGGGCTGCTGGAGAGATGGGACAGATTCGTAAAGCGGAGCAGAATTGCCCCAGCTGACACGCAGTTTACTCCAGGAATCTGAGGGAGCCTAGCCAAGATGAGCATCTAGGACACCTAGGGCTCACTACCCATGCATGAGAGAGACCAGTTAAGATCGGCCAAGGCCAGGTCATGTCAGCTGAATACCAGAGAAAACTCAGTAAAATAGGTGTGTGTAGTTGTATGCCGGTGAGATTTTGTGTTTTGTCATTATGCGATGTCACTGAGCGGATAGAGAACTGACACAAGAATGCGTTGGGGAGGGGACCTCTAGTGATTAAGGCATTTCAACAAATTTCTAGAAGATTGGAAATAGAAACTTAGTGACAAATGATGTTGAATATAAAGAAGAAACAGCCCAGGGGACGACTGCAGTAACGGTCAATTGATGTTCTAGGCCTGATCTTGGAGTTGGTGGGTACAGGTAACAGGGTTTATTAGTGGTGCTGAAAACAGGGGCGTTATTTGAAAGTGTTGATAGAATAACTTAGTACTGTTGTTAGTGTTGACTCCCCTACCCATGCAGAGTGATGAGTGACACAGGAAACCCCGAGCATATTTTTAAACAAATGATAGGCGTGTTCTTCTCTCTAGAGATCGCATGTTGATTCGACAGCATGGGGATGCTAGCTGGCAGAAATGAGGCCACAGGAAAGAGGAGGAATGGCGGAGGGAAGAGTAGACGACAGTAATATCACACTTTTACATAATGGGGCATCAAGAGCTATGGTTAAAGGTGATAGGACAAGGGCGTCTGGGTGCCTCAGTCGGTTAAGTGTCTGGCTCTTGACTTCGGCTCAGGTCATGATCTCATGGTTCGTGAGTTCTAACCCCAAGTTGGGCTCTGTGCTGACAGTGTGGAGCCTGCTTGGGATCCTCTGTCTCCCTCTCTCTCTGTGCCCCTCCCCTGCTCCCTCTCTCTCTCTCTCTCCCTCTCAAAATAAATAAATAAACTTTAAAAAAAAATTAAGTACACTTTATTTTAAAAGAATGTGACAGAACAAAATACAGAGGCTCATGCCGATGACGTAGGTTAGAAAGGTGACCAGTACAGTAAAGCTGCCTGCATTTGGGAGGAGGACGGCATGAAAAATTCCAGGTGGTGTAAGTGAATATAGTCTTCATGTTTTCAAGTTGATAAATCAAGAAATAGTGATATAGAGATATTATTTAGTGCAACGGAGACTTCATGAGAAGAAAACACACGTGTCTAACAGATTACTTCTAGAGGGGAGCTAAGAACAGAGAGGTTTGGGGTGGGAGACTTTCATTTCCACTACGAGTTCTTTTATCTTAGTTCATTATTTTTTTTTAAGTTTGTTTGTTTTTATTTATAAAAGTTTGTTTTGAGAGAGAGAGCACGAGTGGGGCTCAAACTCATGAAGCATGAGATCATAACCTGAGCCGAAACCAAGAGTCAGATGCTTAACTGACTGAGCCAGCCGGGTGCCCCAAGTTTATTTATTTCTTTTGAGAGAGAGAGAGAGCGAGAGAGAGTGAGTATGAGCAGAAGAGGGGCAGAGAGAGAGGGAGAGAGAGAATCCCAAGCAGGCTCTGCACTGACAGTGGGCCTAAACTCACAAACTGTGGGTTCGTGACCTGTGAGATCAAGAGTCGGATGCTTAACTGACCGAGCCACCCGGGCACCCCCTTAGTTTATTGTACGGAGAACAGAAACCCTTCTATATATTTCAGGCAGGAATATACTTCATCCAGGGAAGTACAAACTTACAGAATTCTATTTAGATCCTGAAAAACAGAAGCTGCAGGTCTGCCCCGGGGATATTGATTTCAAGGTTACACCGTCATAACTGCAACCAGAGGTCAAGGAGCTGTTGTTACTGCTTCCTGTCAGCATCGCTGCTGCAGCTACGCGCGCTCCTATCCACAGAACTGTGCACTGGGTAGAGTGCCCTGGAAGTTGCTGGCGAAGAGGATTACAAAGTGCGACGCGCTCCTGATATCTGCATGGCGAGTGGAGTTAAGAGTCACGAGACCACTTTGGACATGGCTGAACTAGCTCATGCAGACCGTCCCTCTATGAGGGAGAAACTTTTTTTCCCATTCACCACAACTGCATTCTTGTTTCCTTCCTTCTGTACATTCACGATGCAGGAAACGTTCTTTTTCGCTTATTTATTTATTTCGAGAGGGAGTGAGAGAATCCCAGGCAGGCTCCTCATGGTCAGCACAGTGCCCGATGCAGGGCTCGAACCCATGAACCATGAGATCCTGGCCTGAGCTGATGTCAGACGCTGAATCGACTGGGCCACGCATTGTTCTATGTGCAATCAGAAAGAGACGAGAACGCAGGTTCGAATTTTGACCTTACGGGTGCTAGCCGGATGTCTTGGCAAGGCTGTCTATGCCAGTAGAACCTTGCTCAGCTCACTCTGTGGCGACAGATGTACTCAAAACATTCCTTTTAAAAAGAAATTACTAGATCTTAGGATATGTGTACTATAAATTTCTTTTAAAAACCTGCTAAGGTGTCTTGTACGGGAGAGCCAGGTACTTACAAGGCTGATAATGAGCCGGTGTGTGTGTGTGTGTGTGTGTGTGTGTGTGTGTGTCCGTCCGTGCCTGTTTCCCCACAGGGAGCAATGTACCTGGCACAGTAACAGTCAGACATTTCTGGATCCTTGACCATAATACTACATGAATCCCATAAAAACCCATGCTTTTATTTCTCATAACTACAAAATCCTGATCTAATTTTGCAACACACAGCCAGCCAGCAGGGGAGTGGTTCCCTACATGGGATAGAGGCATTTGGAGATGGGAAAAAAAGGGCAGAACTCCCCAACTCCTCACTTGCTTTCACATTAAAGAGAATAATCTTAAACTGGGTAGAGTGAAACAACATGGGTAAAAGGGGATGGAAGTAGGGGTGCCTGGGTGGCTCAGTCAGAAGAGCATGTGACTGTTGATCTTGGGGTTGTGAGTTCGAGCCCCATGTTGGGTGCAGAGATTACTAAAAAAACATAAATAGAAATTGAAAAAAGTTTAGAGAAAAGGTGGGGATGGAAGTACAGGTAAGGAATTTCTTCTGAGTGAGTATTTAGACTCTCTAAAGGAGTTAAAGGCTCTCTATACAGACAGATTATGGAGGTCAAAGTAAATAACCAATATTACCCTTGAGAAGCTGTAGAAATTAAAGACTAACTAGGAGACTGGGGATGAATAAACACTGCTCCCTTTATTAAAAAGGGGAAAATGATGGAGTCTGGAAAAACAAAGATCAATAAGCGTGAAAGCAATCTGTGGCAAGATTTCACAATGAATTATTCAGCATACGGTTAAAGCGTACCAATCTAACACAGCAGTTAAGAGCATGGATTCTGTCTACTGTCTGGGTTCTCATCCCTGCTCTGCCATACACTGTGCAACCCTGAGCATGTTGCTTATCCTCTCAGTGCCTCAGTTTCCTCATCTCTAGAATGGAAACAATAGGGGCACCTGGGAGGCTCAGTCACTTAAGTGTCTGACTCTTAGTTTCGGTTCGGGTTGTGATCTCGTGACTGATGGGTTCAAGCCCCGCATCTTGGGATTCTCTCTCTCTCCTATCCTCTTCCCCAGCTCGTGAGCTCTCTCTGTTCTCTCTGTCTCAAACATAAATAAATAAACATTTTGTTAAAAAAATAAAAATAAAATGATACTAATAATACGTATCTCAGGGTTGTTGAGAAGATTAAATGAATTAATATAAGATACTCAAAACAGTGCTATATACTTTTTTTTTAATGTTTATTTTTGAGAGAGAGAGAGAGAGAGAAAGAGAGAGTGCACAAGCAGGGGAGGGGCAGAGAGAGAGGGAGACACAGAATCTGAAGCAGGCTCCAGGCTCTGAGCTGTCAGCACGGAGCCTGACGCGAGGCTCAAACTCGTGAACCACAAGATCATGACATGAGCCGAAGTCAGATGCTTAACCAACTGAGCTACCCAGGCACCCCTATACTTTTGTATAATAATAATTACGCGTTATTATTATATTTAGAAAGCACTTGGAGAAGTGGTGATCACTAAAAATCAGTCAGAGCCAAGGACGACGCATCCAAGCTAGCTATACGTCCTTTTTGATAACATGAATTTTTAAAATAGGGAAATGCTATTTCAGTAGGGCATTTGACCAGAGGCTTCGTTTCGTCCTGAGGCCCGGACCAGTGCATCGAGGAAGTGGGTATAGAGTTGGCCAGCAATCAGATGTCATGGAAAGAACACGGGCATCTGGAAAGCCGGAATGTGCCACTTCTTCGTAGAATTTTGAATAAATTATTTAAACTCTTTGACATTCAGCTCTATCATGTAAAATGGGGATAATCATATCTCCCTTGCAGGGCTATCGCAGGGATTTGTTGTTCGTGGATGGTGCGATAGCTCCTTTTGGCCCTACATTTTTTTGACTGTGGGCTTTTTGTTACCATCGTCTGTGTTGAATGAATTGGCTTGGAGGGGTATATCTCATTATATATAATAATTTCTACAAATAAGTTATTTAGAAACCTTTTGTGAGCCTATTGTCTCTATCACCCTCCCTCTTCTCCTCACCAGGAAATCTCTCTACTGAAGTGAATATTAAAAAGTCGTAGACCCTTCAAGTGCTCACAATTTCCTGACTCTGTGAGTCTGTTGCACTGCCTCTTTCTGGTGATAAGAAAAAGACCATTTTACATAGAAGAAATTACTCCAAGCAAATAATGTACGATAGTTGGATAATTACAGTGAGAAGCAAATTGAAAAGTCAATTTTCATAATTAGTCTCTGATATGTTGTGGCTCAGAGATTTTCATGCAGTGGAGGACTTCGTATGTGGCCAGACTTACAAAGTTGATATCCCTCTTAACCAACATCCTACGTCAGGAGCTTTCAGGCTAACACGAGTTGAAATAGTTGAAAGAAACATTTGCACTTCGTATGGTTAACTGGTGAATTTTTAAGCACTGATCACTAGGCCACAGGTTGGGCTATTTGTATTTGGAATACGTAAGACACAAGAGGCTTTTAGCTGATGTTTTTAAGTGCCGTGACCTCCAGTGCATGTCGCCCATTGCTCGTCACCGGTGACGCACGTCAGGCCTGTAATAGGGAGGAGTCCTTCTCATTGTTGGTTCCAGACAGATGCTGTTTTTCATTCTGAATGTATGATTGTAACTTTGGCCGGTCAAAATCATAGAATGCAGAAATAACCATTACAGAAGCCCAGGTCTTTCAAGACAAAAGTGGTCCTGCACCTGAAAGGGAAAGGGCAGATAATACTTTGCCCCCCATTTTTAGCCTGCAATGGCCAGAGGAACCGTCCGTCCTCATTGTTTCTGCCTTCACTGCACCCAAACTGCTACCTTTATAATTTCTTTATTTTTTAAATTTACCTCCAAGTTAGTTAGCATCTAGTGCAACAATGACTTCAGGAGTAGATTCCTTAATGCCCCTGACCCATTTAGCCCATCCCCCCTCCCACAACCCCTCCCGCAACCCCTCCAGCAACCCCTCCAGCAACCCTCAGTTTGTTCTCCATACTTATGAGTCTCTTCTGTTTTGTCCCCCTCCATGTTTTTATATTATTTTTGCTTCCCTTCTCTTATGTTCATCTGTTTTGTCTCTTAAAGTCCTCCTATGAGTGAAGTCATATGATATTTGTCTTTCTCTGACTCATCTCGCTTAGCACGATACCCTCCAGTTCCATGCACGTAGTTGCAAATGGCAAGATTTCATTCTTTCTGATTGCCGACTAATACTCCATTGTATGTATATACACATCTTCTTTATCCATTCATCCATCGATGGACATTTGGGCTCTTTCCAGACTTTGGCTATCGTTGATAGCGCCCGGTAACTACCTTTATATAGCAAAAAGAAAGTTGGGCTCTGATTTCTTGGTGCAGACGAACTTCATACCTTGTCTGGTCTTTTCTTGTCCTTACTTCTTCAATCAATACTACTTCTATACAGTTATTATTCGTATCTGCCACACGTCACCCACGTTCTCCTTCATACCCTCTACTCCTGTCATACTGAATTAGCAGCTCTGTAAATAACTCCTGTTCGCTCATTGCCCTGTCTGTTCCTTTGCTTACGTTCTCCATTCTACCTGAAAGTATCCCCCCGCCCAGGACATTTCTCCACACTACCTTGTCTAGCCTGAGTTTGAAACGAGAAACGGAAATGAGACCATCTGTTTATATTAACAATGATCATATGGCACACTGAATCTTTTCATTCCCAAGTGAGACATCCAAGGATTTCACTAATTCTTTGTTTGGTTTTTTAATGTTTTTATTATTTTTGAGAGAGACACAGAGCGAGTGGGAGAGGGGCAGAGAGAGAGAGGGAGACACAGAATCCGAAGCAGGCTCCAGGCTCCGAGCTGTCAGCACAGAGCCCAAAGCAGGGCTCGAACTCACAAGTCATGAGATCATGACCTGAGCTGAAGTCGGACACTCAACCGACTGAGCCACCCGGGCGCCCCTTCACTAATTCTTAGATACCACAGCTGGACAAATACCAGAAGACAACAGCTGGATCACAGAGTGGACACTGGGCAGATGGCCAGACTCACTGGCTGAGCAATGCGTTCCTTCCCGTGAAGCCTCGCAAACGCATTAAGTCAAATCCTGGCCTCAGCAAAATGATACACGTGACAGAAGAAAGGCTAGTCGTAAAGCTTTTTGAGCCATAAACTGCCTAATTTGAGCTACATCATCGAAGTAATCTCCCAGCTTGGAAGAGGGCGAAAGGAGTCGACAGAATAACAAAAGATTTGGAGAGAACGTAAGTGAAAGTGACCTTGGGGTGGGGGGGAGGGGGGAGGGAATGAATTTACAGCCAGATGTTGAAACAAATAACACAGCTGCACATCTATTTGCAAATGATCATGCAAGCGAATTGAAGAAAACTGCTCCTGCTCCACCACGAGTGCTACCTCATTTTGCTCAGTACCCTCCTGCAGACACACCTCGGCTGTCTGCTACCGGAGTCGTCCCCAGAAACAGTCCTGACTCGCTCTCGTTTCCACGGGCTCAGATCCACCGGGGGACCACAGGCACCTCTGTTCTGGCTGCAGCCCCCCGGCTTTGCTCAGAATAAGGAGTGCCGGGGGAAGGGTGGCTCTCCGAATTGTCCCAGCTGCTGTTCCTACCACAGCCACACGCTGTTCCCCTGGCAGCAGCTGTGGGGAACTCAGCCTTCTGGGAGTTTCCTCTAGTGAGAGAGGTTAAGCTTGTAAGGTGATAATACACATAACATGGAATGAATCACAACCTAGGTGTCTTCTGGCTAGGTATCTTGATTTTGGCTCGGGCCGTGATCCCATGGTCCTTGGGTTCGAGCCCCGCATCGGGCTCTGTGCTGCCAGTGCGGAGCCTGCTTGGGATTCTCTCTCTCTCTCTCTCTCTCTCTCTCTCTCTCTCTGTTCCTCCCCCGCTTGTGCGCTCTCTCTCTCTCTCTCTCTCTCAAAATAAATAAATAAACTTTAAAAAATTTAAATGCTACCGACTCACTTCTAGAGGAAAACAAAGACTCCATCCTACCGCCAGTACCTCAGAGGGCTTACAGATCTCCTAGTGACCTCTTGCCACATTTTCTTGCTTACATTCAATTCTCTGGCATGTCTGTATCTTGTTTCTTGTGGCTGTTCCTTTTTCTCCACCCTATATGGATCTATGGCTCTGGACGTGTAACCTAACTAGTTGCAAGATTCAGCAAAATTTTTAAAAAAAGACATCGAGGTACAGACCTCCTGTGTTTTATCTAGTAACCCTAAACGTAACATCTTTCTCTGGATCGACCCAAAATACCTCTCTCAGAGGCAGGTGTGCATAGGATACAGAAGATGCGCGGTAACAGAGGGGAACTTACAGAACAGCAAAGCAGTTTACTTGCGATCTAAATTAGGCATTTCTGTTCTTTAAGTGCCAGAGCCATTCTGATGATAACAAACTTTTTATAAAAATATCGATTTATTTTTGAGAGAGAGAGAGAGAGCGAGCACAAGTGCACGCACGCATGTCTGGGAGGGGCAGAGAGGAAGAGGGAGACAGAATCTGAATCAAGCTTTGCACTCTCAACGCAGAGCCCAGCGTGGGGCTCGAACTCACAAACCCTGAGATCATGACCTGAGCCGAAGCTGGAAGCTTAAAACCGACTGAGCCACCCGGGCGCCGCGATGATAACAGACTTTGCACTTGATGACTTTGCTCCCCAGGATCCCTGTTTTCCTGTCTTGTTGCTAAACCCTCTCTGTCCCTCTTGCCCCTCTTCATTATCAGCACTTTGACTCTAGCATGTTCAGATTTTTCCAGGATAACAACAACTCCTCCCGTTTTATTAGATAGTATGTTCTGGCTTTTTAAATGTCTCTCACGCTAGCCCATTCCCAAGTGTAAGGTGGCTGGGGACTGCAGGAGAGTACTTTATTTTTCACACATTAGGTAACCATCAAGTTATTTTCCCAGATAAAAGCAATATACTCCTAAGAAGAGGCCAGCTGATCAACTTTAAAAATCTACTTTTTTCTCTCCTCCATTATATAATTAAACAACAAATGGAGGAAAACGCAACATGATGTGTGACCAAGTCCAGCATGAGCAACGAAACTGAGTAGGCCTTCACAGCAAAACCGATGGGACAGTCTGAGCTCAGCCCTGAAAGGTACGTGGTTAAATGGCCCCCCAAGTGGTTTGACTTTTTCCATATGGAGTTCCCCTCGTGGGAATCGATCAAAGTTGCCAGAGAGTCGCTATTCTTTTCGCTTCATTTTGTTCATGTTTGTATGTGCGGTAAGTGTCTAAAACAGCCTTGATTGACTCGAGGAAAGGAAGAAATTCAAGGGAATTAAAAATCAAAGCCACCACTTAAAGTGTAGCAATTTTGTTCTTGCACCAGCGTGTGAGAACAGGGTCTCAAGACAAAGCTGTTCTGGCGCTGAGCATCTTCGTTCCGATTCCTCGGGGGAGGAAATGCTTTCTCTTTGGATGAAGACGCGCTTCTGATTACATATGCAGATATGACAACACGGACCAGCCGAAGTTGATTCTGGATGGCTGAATTCAATACTATGGAGTTAATGTTGTAGACTTAAGCCCAGTCCACGGTTCGGCAATGTGTGTGAGAGGTGTGTTTTAAGGATTCCAGGATTGCCAACTTGAAAACTTGCCCTTCCAGTCTCCAGTCAATCCAACTGGACAAATCTTCCCAAAACAGTCTTCCCGCTTCTTGCACACAAGAGATGGCAATCAGTGTATTCTGCGTTGGCGTCCTGAATACTTAGAACAAACGTATAGGACTCACAGTCCTATAAAAACACAGGGATAGATACTACATGGAAGTTCTTAATACATGAACCTCATACGAAAACCTCATTTACCAGCCACGTCTGATCCAAACTCCAAAGGTAATTTGGAATCACATTAGTTATTTGTATTCCATTAGTAACATATTAGACATACAAACACCCTCAGTCTCTCCTGTATATTAGACTTTTAAACTTGTGCTTGACAGAATAGTTACCTTAAGATGTGAATCTCACCAACAAATAATTAAAATATTATTAAACCAGATTAAGCAAACATGATAAAAGGAAGTCAATAATATGCTAATTTAAAAAGACTTTTTGCTATGCCTTGAGGGCACCAGAAATTAGATGTTAGCTTCACAGGAGAAGAGAAAAAGGATGAACAGGTAGCCCCTCCACTTCTTCCCTCCAGTTTCTCATTCCAGAAAATGACTGCTTACTGGGGACTGAGGTTTATTTCGGTGGGTGTTCTCTGAGCATTGACTCAGTGCTGGGCTTGTACTCGCTATGGAGTCAGAGATGAATGGCAGGCTTCCTTCCTTTAGGAGCTCCAAGTCTGTTGAGGGAAGTAGGCGTGTAACCAGGCAACTGCATTACTGTGGTAAAGATGTGACCAAAGTATGTATGGAAGTGATAGACAAAGTACATTTCATCATATATGTAGAAAAGCAGAGATGCCTAAAAAAAATTAAGACTCTGGATCTGTCCTGGTAAGGAACCCACTTTCTTTGTCCATAACAATTGGCATGGGCCACGAAAATTAGTGGTCAGAGACTGAAGACATGAAAGAGTATGGTTTTCCTTTTGTTCTTTTTCCTTTAAACATTTTTTTAATTCTTTAAAAAGTTCCTTTAAATTTTTTTTAAATTTTTTAAAATTTAATTTTGTAATCTCTACACCCGACATGGGGCTTGAACTCACAACCCAGAGATCAAGGCACATGCTCTACCGACTGAGCCAGCCAAGGCACCCTCCTTTTCCCTTTTTTCCCCCCTAATCCTTGTGGTGTAGGACAGAAGGAAAGTCAGGATGTTGGACACTACATAAGAGACATGGTATAAATAGGGCACAGAGGAAAGTACTAAGATACCAAAATGGGTTAGTTATTGCTGGGTCATGACGTGAAACAAGAGGCAGTGGCTAAATTTTGTAAGATCTTAGATACTACCTGTGCAGGTCAGGCCAACGTTTAGACTTTATCCTGTAAGTCAAGGATCAACAACCGTTTTTTGTGTTGGTGTTTTGTTTTTTGTTTTGTTTTGTTTTGTTTTGCAAAGGGCCAGATAGTGAATAGAGCTTTGTTGACCCTACCTTCTGTCTTGCAATTACTCATTTCTGCCTCAATTCTACCCTTGGGTTCAAAAGCAGCAACGAATAATAAGTAAATGAATGGTCATGGCTGCGTTCCAGTAGAATCTTACTGGCAAAAAAAAAAAGGCAATGGGCTAGATTTGACCCAGGGGTCATAATTTGTCTACCCTTGATCTAAGTGATAAAGAACCATTGGCAGGTTTTAAACAGCAGCGTGCCGTTTACGTGTGAGATGGAAGTTGATATTTTTAATAATATTAATAATATTAATAATTTTAATAAACTGTTCGTGCTCCTTGCTCACCTGGGCAGCACATATACTAACACTGGAACGATACAGAGAAGGTCGGCAAGGCCCCCGCCAAGGATGACACGCGAATTCGTGGAGCTTCCGTGTTTTAAAATTAAAAAACAAAAAACAAAAAGAACTCCGTAGAAGTTTCTGCGATAATCAAATGTTCTATGTCTGCATTATCCAATACAGAGCCCCTAGCCACATGTGACTATTGAAACAGAGCTAGTATGACTGAAGAACTAACTTCTAAATTTAATTAAGTTAAATGTAAATAGTTACATAGGGGATAGTGGTTGCCCGCTTGAACAGCACAGTTCTAGGCATTGGCCGACATTTGGATTTAGACCCAATTTTAAGTGGAAGCGCAAAGCAAAGAACTACGCTAGGAAATATCTATCCAAGTGGTATTGGGCATCAGCAGTAAATCTGGAAGAGATCATAGAGCAAGTTCTGAGGACACCTTAAAATCATTCATTTCCATTCCTTTACTCAGTCTGTTTCTATCTTGTCTATTGGAATCCTTCGCTTAATTTTCTCCTGAGTTTTTAAGCTTTCTTTATGTGTGAACGCAAGCCATTTATAACGTGAAATGGCCATTTATAATGTGTTACAAATATTTAAAAATTTTTTAAAATATTTTTCTATTTCTTTTGACTTTGTTTACTGTGTTCCTTACCATGGACTTTATTTTAATGTAGTATTTTAATGATCTTTTTTTTGGTGACCTCTAGGTTTTGTGTTACTACTACGAGCCTTCTCTACCCTGTAATTACTGAAAAACATTCCATAGTTTCTTCTGGAATATTTATGACTTCATTATTTTTAAATATTTGCTACATGTGGAATTAATTTATTTTGGTTTAAAGTGTAAGGAAGAGGGGCACCTGGGGGGCTCAGTCTGTTAAGCATCCAACTCTGGATTTTGGCTCAGGTCATGGTCTCATGGTTCGTGTCATCGAGCCCCATGTTCAGCTGTGTGCTGGTGGCGTGGAGCCTGCTTGGGATTCTCTCTCTCTCTCTCTCTCTCTCTCTCTCTCTGCCCCTGCCCCACACGTGCACATACTCTCTCAAAGGAAATAACATTAAAAATAATAATAAAGCATGAGGAAGAGATCTAACCTAATTTTTTTCCAGACATTTACCCAGGGGACACCGAACCATATATTGAATAATTGATTTCTATCCACAAACATGGCAATGTATCATAAAAAAAAATCTCCTGTGTCTATTTGCATATATAGCTCAATTGTGTATTCTATGCTATTGAGCTGCCCATGAGCCAGAATCATACGCTTTAAATTATTAAAAAGGTTATAATGTGTTTGAATATTTGTTAAGATTAGTTCTCCTCTTCCTCCTCCTCCTTTTTTTTTACTTAAAAAAAATGTTTATTTATTTATTTATTTATTTTTTTCGAGAGAGAGTGAAAGGGGGAAGGGCAGAGAGAGAAGGAGACAGAGGATCTATGCTGACAGCAGAGAGAGCCCACTACGGGGCTCGAACCGATGAACCGTGAGATCACGACCAGGTGCCCAACTTTTTAAAATATGGATTATAGAATCCACTTTGCTAGTTATCTCTTACTTTGAGAAAAGCGATGTGTTTATGCAGTGTGTTTACCTACTCAAAAACATGGTATGCCTTATGAATCATGCAAGCATTATTCTATATCTCTCAATAGTATTTTTAAAGATTTATGTCATTCTTTTTTCCTAGCATATTGTTATAATAAGTTTCAAACATACCTAAACTCCCGTAGATAAGTCATACATTCTACCCTTTACATTTTACTATATTTGCTCTATCAAATATCTATCCATATATCTCTCTAGTAATCTAAAAAAAATTTTAATGCATTTCAAAGTAAAAATATCCATTCATATATCTCTCTAGTAATCTAAAAAAAATTGTAATGCATTTCAAAGTAAGCTGTGGACGTTAGTAAACTTTACCCTAAAGAATTCAGTATGCATAGCATTAACTAGACTTTAGTACTTGTTTATAGGATTTTTTAAAATGTGAAGCAAAACTTACATGAAAGGAAATGCAGCCATGTTAAGTGTTTGACAAATACATTTGTGTAACCCAAAGTTCTGTCAAGATCTAGAATATTACTGTTAAACTGTGAATGGTTTAGATTGATTTTCAGAAGTTATATATACCTACCAGGGGTACCTGGGTGGCTCAGTCCATTAAACATCTAACTTTGGCTCAGGTCACGATCTCACGGTTTGTGGGTTCGAGCCCCACGTCGGACTCTGTGCTAACAGCTTGGAGCCTGGAGCCTGCTTTGGATTCTGTGTCTCCCTCTCTCTGCCCCTCCCTGACTCACACTCTGTCTGTCTGTCTCTCTCTCTCTCAAAAATAAACATTAAAAAAAAATTTTTTTAAGTTGTATTTATACCTTGATTTTATGAGCTAAATCTTACATGGTCGTTCCATATTACACTTTTTATATATTATTGGATTTGTTTCGCTAATATTTTTTTTTAACGTTTATTTACTGTTGAGAGACAGAGCATGAGCCGGGGAAGGGCAGAGAGAGGGGGAGACACAAAATCCAAAGCAGGATCCAGGCTCGGAGCTGTCAGCAGAGAGCCCGATGTGGGGCTTGAACTCACGAACTGTGAGATCACGACCTAAGCCAAAGTCAGACGCTTAACCGACTGAGCCACCCAGGTGCCCCTGTTTCGCTAATATTTTGAGAGTCTTCCTGTTCATGAAGAACATTACTTGATAGTCTTCTTTTGTTGTAATGTCTTTGCCTGGTTTTGGTGTTAGTTTTACCCTAGTCTCATAACATGTCAAGATGTGGGGGCCCCCAGGCGCCTCAGTCTGTTGAGCGCCCAACTCTCGATTTCCGCTCAGGTCATGATCTGTGGGATCCAGTCCCACACTGAACTCTATGTTAAGTGTGGGGCCTGCTTGGGATTCTCTCTCTCTCTCTCTCTCTCTCTCTCTCCCGCTCCCTCCCTCCCTCTGCCCCTCTCCCTTACTCGTGCTCTCTCTCTAAAATTAAACACACACACACACGCACACACACAAACATGTCAAGAAGTAATGTTTCCTCCTCATTTCTAGGAGTTTCAGCAAGATTGGCTTTGTTTCTTCCTCAAATGTTTGAGAGGTTTTGAAATAGGTCTCAGATTTTTTTGTGAAAAATTTCTAATAACGAATTCATTTACTTGGGATTCTCTCTCTTCCACTCTCTCTGCCCCTCTCCCACTTGCTAGCACACGCACACTTGTGCTCACTCGCTCTCTCTCTTTCTCTCTCAAAATAAACTTTAAAAAAGTGTCAGTTTTGTTAAGTATCATTTTGTAAGGAACTTGTCTATTTCATCTATGTGTCAAATCCATTAGCATTATTTTATGGCTGTGGGATCTATGTTTATAATCCCTTTCGTTGCTGATGTTAGTAATTTCTCTCCTTTCTTTGAGAAATCTATGAGTTTATTTTATTTTTTGATCTTTTCTAGTAACCATAACCAATTTAAAAAAGCTTTAGTTGAGATATAAGCCACATAGCATGCTTTTTACCTATTTAAAATGTGCAATTAAGGGGCACCTGGGTGGCTCAGTTGGTTAGGGTCTGACTTCAGCTCAGGTCATGATCTTGAGGTTGGTGAGTTTGAGCCCCACATGGGGCTCTGTGCTGACAGCTCAGAGCCTGGAGCCTGCTTCAGATTCTGTCTCTCTCTTTCTCTGCCCCTCCCCTGCTCGCACTCTGTCTCTCTCAAAAATAAACGTTAAAAAAATTTTTTTAATGTGCAATTAATGTTTTTAGGGTACTTGCAGAAATATACAATATGAACACTATCTAATTTTAGAACATGTTCTTTCCTCCAGAAAGAAATCCATAGCCATTAGCCATCTTTGTTAATTTTCTCTATTGGTTATCTGTTTTCAATTTCATTTATAACTGGTATTATCTTTATTATTCTGTCCCATCTCTTCACTTTGGCTTTACAATGCTCTTCTTTTTCTAACTTTTTAAGATGGAATTTTAGGTCATTGAATGGAGGCCATTATTTTCTGATATATAAGCATTATAATTACATATTTTCTTTTAATGCTACATTATCTGTGTCCTACATATTTTGATGTATTGTATTTGTACTGTCATTTAGTTCAAAATATTTTCTAACTTTCTTTATGATTTTTTTTCTATGATCCATGGATTATTTAGGAGTGTGCTTTTAGATTTCGTTCTTTTATTTCTAATTTAATTCAGTTGTAGTCAGAGAACTTAACTCTAGATGATGTTGGTCCTTTCAAATGTATTGAGACTTTTTGGGGCCAGTCTTGGGGACTGTACCATGTGTAGTTGAAAATATATTCTGCAAATGTTGAGTATACTGTTATACAAAGGTCACCTAAGTCATAAAAGTTGATAATATTGTTCTGATCTTTTAAGAGTTCTGATGGCCAGCAGAGCTTATACTTGTGGTCCCACAGGACCCTATATATTTGGATTCTTTAAAAGCTGTTGCCTAAGGGGCGCCTGAGTGGCCCAGTCAGTTAAGCATCCGACTTCAGCTCAGGTCATGGTCTTACAGTTGATGAGTTCGAGCCCCATGTTGGGCTCTGTGCTGACACCTCAGAACCTGGACCCTGCTTCGGATTGCGTGTTTCCCTTTCTCTCTGCCCCTCCCTGACTCATACTCTGTCTCTCTCTGTCTCTGAAGAATGAATAAATCTTAAAAAATAAAAAATAAAAAAAAAAAATAAAGCTAGCGCCTAAGGGTCTGGCTTCCAATCAGCTTGAACCTCGGTACTTTGGGACATTGACTGATCTTGACACCGCACCCCCTCCCCTGCCCAAATACTGGGAGCTATTAAAAATAAAATGGGCTACGTGAACAATCCCAAAGCTTTGAGAGACAAGCAAGAAGTAGAGTAGGGTTGAACTCTAAAGTTCATCTCTTATGCAAGGCCAACCCTTCAAAGAGGGTTCAAAGAGAGGTTCTCTCTCTTCAAAGAGAGATGGCTGTTTCATCTAATGCATAGAAACCAATACAGAGAGTCAAGCTAAATGAGGAAACGGAGGAATATATTCCACATGAAAGAACAAGATAAGACCTCAGAAAAATAACCTTAATGAAATGAAGAGATATAATTCACCTAATAAAGGGTTCAAAGTAATAGTCATAGAGATGCTCACCAAATTTGGGAGAAGAATGGATAAACACAGTGAGAACTTGAACAAAGAGGAAATACAGGAACATTCCAAACAGAACAAAGAGTACAACGATTGAACTGAAAAATACACTAGAGGGGTTTGCCAGCAGACAAGAGGAAGCACAAAAAAGGATCAGTGAAGTCAAAGACAGGGCTGAGCAGTTTCCTCCAACAGTGCAGCAAAATGGAAAAAGAATTTTATAAAGTGAAAATAGCTCAAGGGACTCATGGGACAAAATCAAGCCGAGTGATGTTCTCATTATAGGAGTTCCAGAAGGAGAAGAGAGAAGGGTCAGAAAACTTATTTGAAGAAATAATGGCTGAAAACATGTACGTGCATGACATTTTCAAAAGTAGTCACTTGTGTTTCTTGTACGATGGTTGTTTTCTGATAATTAACCTTCATTTTGTATGTTTGTGCTTTCTTTAAGTCACTTAATGATATATTGTTTTCTTGACTATTTTGTAGAAGAGCAAGTCTTGGGAACCCCTGGGTGGCTCAGTCGGTTAATCTTCTGACTTTGGCCCAAGTCATGATCTTGTGGTTTGTGAGTTCGAGCCTTGCTTGCATCAGGCTCTCTGCTGACAGCACAGAACCCAATCCTCTGTCTCCCCTCTGTCTCTGCCCCTTCTTCCCCCTCTCAAAAATAAACAAACATTTTTTAAAAACAGGAATAATGTTGGGGCGCCTGGGTGGCCAAGTCAGTTGAGCGCCTGACTTGGGCTCAGGTCATGATCTCACAGTTAATGAGTTCAAACCCCACGTCGGGCTCTGTGCTGACAGCTCAGAGCCTGAAACCTGTTTTGGATTCTGTCTGTCAGTCTGTCTCTCTCTGTCTCTGCCCCTCCCCTGCTTGCACTCTGTCTCTCTCTCAAAAATGAATAAATGTTAAAAAAAAATAAAAAAATAATGTCTAAAAAAATAGAATAGCAAGTCTTTGCTTTAATTATTGCTTCAATTGTTTTTCTATTTTCTGTTCCTTTATATAGCCTATTATATTTCAAAAAAATAAATACATAAAATAAAATTCCCGGTCTGATAATTCCAGCTTCTCTGCCATCTCGGAGTCTGGTGCTCATGCTCACTCTGTCTCTTCAAACTATGTCTTTTGTGTTTTAATACGCCTTGTAATTTTTTAAACTATTTATTTAAATGATTATTTCTTTAATCATTTAAAGAAACAGAATCTCTGTTTCTTTGAGAGAAACAGAGAGAGCGGAGGAGAGACGAGAGAGAGAGAGAGAGAGAGAGAGAGAGAGAGAGAGAGAGAGAGAGAGAGAGAGAGAATCCCAAGCAGGCTGTACACTGTCAGCGCAGAGCCCGATGCAGGGCTCGAACCCATGAACTGTGAGATCATGACCTGAACCAAAGTCAGAGTCTTAACCCATTGAGCCACCCAGGGGGCCCCTTGTTTTGTTTTGTTTTGTTTTGTTTTGTTTTGTTTTAAGGCAAACACACTGTAGTGGGTAAAAGGAACTGAGGTAAACAAAGACTTAGAATGAGGATTTATATTTATCTAACTGGGAGAGTTAGGCTGTGTTTCCTATTTGCGGTAGCCGCAGTTGTCAGAAGCTAAAATTTCCCGAGCTGTTCTCTCTCTCTCTCTCTCTCTCTCTCTCTCTTTTTTTCTCTCCCCTGTTGTCTTTGGCTTTCCCTAGAGACTTCTTAAATAAAATCTGAGACACGCAGTTGCTTCTGCCCTATTCCTCCCTTATGAGACAGGAGTTGTATCGATGTGGTCGGGCCTAGGGGAGGGGAAGCATCCTAGGTTGTGTGATTAAGTCTGGGCTTTTCAGTAAGGCCCGTGCCCCCGGGGCTGTGGCTGTCACTCATACTCGCCAGTCGGCCACCCCCTCCCCTCAAGACAGGAAGACTAGCCGGGGCTAGAGGCAGGCATTACCCTCTCTCATCTGAAGGTTAGAGCCTGCCGCCGGGCTTGGCTATTTCCCTTTCCCCGCCATCAGTTAGGCTCCGGTAAAATCCCAATAGGTAAGGCCCCGATAAAATTGTTTTTCTCGAGGGGAGGCTTGTTAAGAACAGAATGCTCTGGGCATCTTTCAAAATAGCTACTTTTCTCCTCCTCCTTCCTGAAGCACAGGGATTTTTCTCCCGTCATCACTGCGAGAACCCGGTGGGGTTCCTGGAGGTAGAAACGCACGGGAGCGGGGCGGTCCCCTGGCAGACTTTTTTCCGCACGGAGCCTCCAACGATTCATCAAGGAGACTTTACCTTTTCCCGGACTGGCTGCAGCAGCTGGCTTCTACCCCTGACCTTAGCCTCCGGTAACCTGTGATTCTCCGAATCCGCCTTTCTAACTTGGGGTGTGTGGTTTGCCGCGCGACATTGTGTCTGTGATGGATCTAAGGACAGTGGTCGCTTTCTGTTTGTTCGGCTTCGTTCCTCTTGTGAGGATAGGAGAGGTGATTTCCCAGCTCTGTGCATGCGGGTCCAGACGCCGGAAGGCGACCTCCTTCTTTCTTGTTATTAATATTTAAGTCTGTGCATTTTCCTCTGGCACTTCTTCAGCTGTATCTCCATATGTTCTTTGATGTAGCATTTTTATCATAATTGCACTCTAAATACAAGTTCAGTGTTGTTTACTAATTTGACCCAAGGCTGAAATAAAAAAAAAAAAAAAAAAGCAGTAACTGGGAGACATTCGCTACACTGTATTTTCTAGATTTATTGAGATATGTTTGTCATATAATGCTGTGTAAGTTTATTCAGTGTGAGGATGCGGTCCACATATTTATTGTGAAGTGTTTACCGCAGTGAGAGTAGTTAATACATTCTTTAGCTCACATAATCACCGTATTGTTGTCGTTTTGGTGAGAATATTAAAGGCGTATTCTCATAGCAACTTCCAAGTATACAACACGGAATTATTAACTATAGTCGCCATGCCGTACTTTAGATTCCAGAATTTACTCATCTTATAACTGAAAGTTTGTATTCTTCGACCAACATCTCATTTCCCCCACCCCTAGCCCCTGGCAGCCACCATTCTATTATTTTTCTAGGAGTATGATGATTCCACATGTAAGTGAGATCATACGGTATTGGTCTTTCTCTGTCTGACTTATTTCACTTAGGATAATGCCCTCGAAATCCATTCATGTTGTTGCAAACAGGATTTCCTTTTCTTATGGCTGAATAATATTCCATTATATATATATATATGTGTGTGTGTGTGTGTGTGTGTATATATATATCTCACTTTTTTTTTTTATTCATTCATCTGTCGATGGACACAGAGGTCATTTCCATGGCTTGGCTTTTGTAAAACAGGCTGCCATAAACATAGGAGTGCAAATATCTGTTTGACATAGTGCTTTCATTTCCTTTGGATATATACCCAGAAGTGGGGTTTCTGGGTCATAAGGTAGTTCTGTTTTTAATTTGGGGGGGGGGATCTCTATACTGTTTTCCACAGTAGCTGTACCAGTTTGCATTCCCACCAGTAGTACACAGGGTGCAGACACAGGTAGGAATGGGTTAATATCTCATTGTGGCTTGGATTTTCATTTTCTTCACGATTAGTGGTCATGAGCACCTTTTCACGGCTCTATCGTTCCTCTGAATATCTTTGGGAAAACTAGGCCTTTTGCCCATGTTTTCAATTGCATTATTAATTAATCAGTTAATTGCTGTTAAGTTGTATGAGTTCCTTATATTTTGGATATTAACCCCTGATGAGATATCTAATTTGCAAATATTTTCTCCTTTTCATTTTTGTTTCTTTTGCTGCACAGCAGCTTCATAGTTTGACATAGTTCCACTTGTTGATTTTTTTATTTTGTTGCTGTGCATTAGGTGTCATACTGATCTTTTTTGTACCTTTTAATGTGCTTAAATCGATGCTACTTTATTTTTTAAGTAGACTCCGGGCCCAACATGGGGCTTGAACTCACGACCCCAAGATCAAGAGTTGCACGCTTTACTGACCGAGCCAGCCAGGCACCCCTCTGCTGCTTTATTGAGAGAAGTAATCTCTTTGACTTTGACTATAAAAAGTAAGCAAATCAGAATGCTTATCGGACCTTCAGTCTTCCTCTACTTTTTTTTAACTTTTGTAAGCATATGTTTTGGATAGTTTCAAGGGCTTATAAAATAGACACTTTTCTAGACACCATCGCCACTCGTCAACTATAGACAGTGATTGCTGCTTCAAGGAGGATTCATGGGATTCATATTCTCTGAGTTATTTTCCGTTCAGAGGTATATTTTCGGTTGCTTTAATCTCGAAATATAAATTGTCTGTTTATAAAACACTTGTACCTAGTTTTCTTTCTGTGGGATTGTTCTATGTCTACTAAATTTGACTCTCTTTGTGAAAAAAAGAAAAACCAAAACTGGAGGGCAGTGTGATTTATTTTCCCCTTATGAGCAAGTTGAATTTTTATCTCTTGCCCAAAGAACGATTAGAATCCATTAAATTATTAAGGCTCCCATAAGATGTTCACTGTTCTGTTTCATTTTTTTAAGAGACATAGTATGCCCCTTTGATTTAGAGATTCAAGTTTTGTTCGATTTCTGGAAAGTTTTCCTGATAAATGTTTTATTTTTACACTTATATTTTAAAATAATACAAAAAAAATAAGGGCCCCTGGCTGGCTCAGTCAGTAGGGCATGTGACTCTTGATCTCAGGGTCGTGAGTTTGAGCCCCATGTTGGGTGTGGAGATTACTTAAAAATAAAATCTAAAATACAATGAAATAAAGTAATAGGAATTTGGGGGCACCTGAGTGGCCCAGTCGGTTGAGCATCTGACTTTAGCTCAGGTCATGATCTCACAGTTTGGGAGTTCAAGCCCCACATTGGGCTCGCTGCTGTCAGCGTAGGCTCTGCTTCAGATCCTCTGTCCCTGTCTCCATGCCCTTCCCCGGCTTACACTCTCTCAAAAAAGAAATAAAACATAAAAAATACCACAAGTTTTGCATATTGTGATGGTTTTAAAATAAGTCCTTGAATCTCTGACACTCCTCCCTTCCAAAGGTAAAGCTTACCTAATTTGTAGTTCCTTTGATTTCGAGCTGGCCTTGGTCCCTCACTTTTAGTGACCACAATGTGGTGGCAGTGATGTTCCTTGTTCCTTCTGACTTGATTTCTTGGGTCACTCACTCTGGGAAAGGCAGTCAACACATTGTAAAGGCAAACAACTCATGGATAGGATCACAGAGGGAGTAACTGAGACCTTCCAACAACTAACACTAATTTTCCATCCAGGCAAGTGAGTTACTTGGGCCGTGGGTATTCTAGGCCATTTCAAGCCTTTATAGGACTGGAATCTCAACTGACCTCTTAACTCAATTCCTTAGAATTCAGATGCTCCTGAATTCAACATACAGAAGCTAAGGAAAACAAATGTTCATTGTTGTTATAGCTGCTATAAATTAAGAAAATTTGTTACATATATATATGTGTGTGTTTTAGCTTTATATATATATATATATGTATATATATATATACATATATATATATATATATATAAAATGTATATGGTCACATATATATGTGTATATATATATATATATATATATATGTATATGGTCACATATATATCCATTCCATTTTACAAACTTTTTATATTTTTTTTAAGTTTATTTTATTTATTTTGAGAGAGAAAGAAAGGCAGAAGAGAGGGCTTCAGCAGGGGAGAGGCAGTGAGAGAGTGAGAGCGAGAGAGAGAGAGAGAGAGAGAGAGACAATCCCAAGCAGGCTCCACTTGGAGCCCCAGCTGACAGTATGGAGCCCCACCATGGGGCTCGAATTCACCCACTGTGAGATCATGACCTGAGCTGAAATCAAGACTCACATGCTCAACTGACTGAGCCACCCAAGCACCCCACCATTTTACAAGCTTTTCTTAACTTTTTGTATACATCTGCTGCCTTATCTTCAGCAATGGCCATTATCCTTTGTGCTGTTTTTAATTTCACATTTTTGAGATATGACTGACATATAACATTATAATAGTTTTATGTGTACAACATAATGATTTGATACACGTATATATTGCAAAATGATTACCACGAGAAGTTTAGCTAACATTTATCACCGCATATAGTTACTATTTTTTTTCTTGTGACAAGAACTTTTAAGATCTACTCTCTTAGGAACTTTCAAAAATGCAGTACAGTATAACAAGGAGACCACCATTGCCCGTTTTGCCATGAAATGGAAAAAGCATCCACAGTTGAGTTTTAATGTTAATTTCCGTATGTACTATTTCATTTTAATTTCTCTCCAGAATTCTGCACTTCATATTTCTTTGGATTATTGTATTTCTTAAGTTTTTTTTTAACGTTTATTTATTTTTGAGAGACAGAGACAGAGAATGAGCAGGGGAGGAACAGAGAGAGAGGGAGACACAGAATCCAAAGTGGGCTCCAGGCTCTGAGCTGTCAGCACAGAACCCTATGCGGGGCTCGAACCCACGAACCGTGAGATCATGACCTGAGCCAAAGTCATTTGCTTAACTGACTGAGCCACCCAGGTGCCCCTAAATTTTCTTTAATGTTTTTTTATTTTTGAGAGAGAGAGAAGTTTTGTTTTGTTTTGTTTTTGTTTTGTTTTAATAACAATCATTGCACTAGTATTTTAAAAAAATTCTTGGGAGGGGGGCGCCTGGCCAGCTCAGTAGGTAGATCATGTGACTCTCGATCTCAGGATCGGGAATTCAAGCCCCACTGTGGACATGGAGCTACTTTAAAAAAGAGAGAGAGCTAAGGGCGCTTGGGTGGCTCAATCAGTTAAGCGTCCGACTTTGGCTCAGGTCATGATCTCACCATTCATGAGTTCAAGCCCCATGTCGGGCTCTGTGCTGACCGCCCAGAGCCTGGAGACTACTTCAGACTCTGTGTCTCCTTCTCTCTCTCTGCCCCTCCCCTGCTCACGCTATGTTTATCTCTCTTAAAAGTAAATACATATGTAAGAAAAGAGAGAGAGAGAGAGAATGAGAGCAAGAAAACGAAAAAAAGAAATTCTTGGGAGTATCCTTCACATTTTTATCAGTTCCATGGTGACATTTTGTGTTGCTGTTGATGAGTGTTCTCCCTAATATTAGCTTTTTAAAAAAATCTTTGGTTCTGGGCACGTTGGTGGCTCCGTCGGTTAAGCGTCCCACTTTGAGTCAGGTCAGCTCATGATCTCAGGGTTCATGGGTTCGAGCCCCACGTCAGGCTCCGCACTGACAGCACGGAGCCTGCTTGGGATTCTCTCCTTCTCCCTCTGCCCTCCCCAGCTCACCCTCTCTCAAAATAAATAAACTTAAAAAGCAAATCTTTGCCTCCTCTTTTTACATTGTGTCTTTGCCCAGGTGCAATTTAGACAGATTAGATGCAGGAAATTGGTGCAGAAGAAGAGGTGGGTTCCTTTTCTTATTAGGAAGGTTTCTGCTCACAGTTTGTGAGCTCCGCAAGCTTTTATTCCTTCTCCCAGTTTGCACTGGAGAGCAGCTGGCAAGACAGTCTCCCCTCGGTCCGTTGTTTTACTGACTCACGGCTTTTTGTTCCTATGACTGCCAGTTTGATTTCTCATTTACCCCCCTTTCGACTTCCCAGAACCAAATACCGTCTAGAGAAATTATCCTTTGCCAGCTTTTGACTCCATTCCAGCTCTGCAAACAAGAGTCTGGATGGAGTTTATACCACATTCAAAGGACGAGTGCGCCGTGCATGTTTTTCTTCGGGGATCAGCATTCACAGGCTCACTCTGTCTGCGTCTTCCCGCATACTGTTCGACCTTCACTACTCTTGGCAGTCATTCCTCCTATTTTGTGTTCGGAGGTTTCAAAAATGTCTTCATTTCGTTTTCTGCGCATGTACTTCGTATTGCTATTTCTCTTTTATACCTCAGCTTTCGGGTGATTTTTGAAATAAGTGGGGACACTCGAATTTTATCTCCTGTGTTCAATCCGGAAGTCTCTCGGTCGGGGGCTATAATGGAGCCTGTCATAGACCTATATTCTTTTATCGACTGTAATTTGGACGTTCTAAGAATTTTTATAAAACATAATTAAGTAAACAAGCTGCTATGTTGACACTGGCCTGGCCACATATTTTGTGGGGCCTAATGTAAAGCAAGAGTGTAGGGCCCCTTACTCAAACACCAAGAAGAAGCTCCTTCAACCTGTCTTGGTGCTTTTTATTGGCCTTTAACAGTGTGGTGCCTTGGGCATTATGTCGTAAAGAGGAGGGGCCAGGCTCCCAGAGGTGCTTTGTGACTTGATGCACGGGGTGTTACAGAAGAAAACAAGTCTGGCTGCTCATCGCTCCAAAAGGCAATACGCGAGAGATGAGTTTTGACTGGAAAGGAATATGAGCTTTTTTCAGGAGGCTGGCCACCTGGAGGGGAGGGTGCACTCTTGTCCAAAACCCATTTCTGAGGTTTCTGCCCGGCCCAAAGATTTTTAAAGGAACTTTAGGGCCGGGGCCCCCTGGGTGGCTCAGTTGGTTAAGCATCTGATTTCGCTCAGGTCATGATCTCACAGTTCAGTGGTTCGAGCCCCGAGTTGGGCTCTGTTGTGACAGCACAGAGCCTACTTGGGATCCTCTCTCACTCCCCCTTCTTCTCTGCCCCTCCCTGACTCGTGCTTTCTCTCTCTTTCAAAATAAAGAAATAAGCTTTTTTTTTTTTTAAAGGAACTTTAGGGCACCACTTAAAGTGGTCTGTGATAATTCTTTTTTTTAAGTTTATTTATTTATTTATGAGCGAGAACACAAGCGAGGGAGAGGCAGAGAGAAAGACAGGGAGACAAAATCTGAAGCAGGCTCCAGGCTCCAAGCTGTCAGCACAGAGCCTGATGTAGGTCTTGAACCCATGAACCACAAGTTCATGACCCACAAGATCATGACCCGCACCGAAGTCAAATGCTCAACCACCTGAGCCACCCAGTCGCCCCTGTAATAATTCTTTTTTTTTCAGTTTTCATTTTTTTTTCAATTTTATTTTTTTAAATATGCTTCCAAATTAGTTAGCATCTAGTGCAGCAATGATTTCAGGAGTAGATTCCTTAGTGCCCCTTCCCCATTTAGCCCATCCCCCCTCCCACGACCCCTCCCATAACCCTTAGTTTGTTCTCCATATTTAAGAGTCTCTTCTGTTTTGTCCCTCTCCCTGTTTTTATATTATTTTTGCTTCCCTTCCATTATGTTCATCTGTTTGGTGTCTTAAAGTCCTCATATGAATGAAGTCATATGATATTTGTCTTTCTCTGACTAATTTCACTTAGCACGATACCCTCCAGTTCCATCCACGTAGTTGCAAATGGCAAGATTTCATCCTTTTTGATTGCCAAGTAATACCCCATTGTATATATATAACACACCTTCTTTATCCATTCATCCATCGATGGACATTTGGGCTCTTTCCAGACTTTGGCTACTGTTGATAGTGCTGCCGTAAACCTGGGGGTGCATGTGCCCCTTCGAAGCAGCACACCTGTATCCCTCGGATAAATACCTAGTCGTGCCATTGCTGGGTCGTAGGGTAGTTCCGTTTTTAGCTTTTTCAGGAACCCCCATCCTGTTTTCCAGAGGGGCCGCACCAGCTTGCATCCCCAGCCCCTGTAATAATTCTTTTTTATTTTCCTGTAATAATTCTTGATTGTGTGCACACTCAATGGTGCCAGCTACAGACATTACCACAGTGCTCGGAGGTTGTGTATTGGTGCCCCAGGGGGAAGTTGTGCAAGAGGGTTTGGTTCCCAGTCTCTCTAGGAAACAATGCGTGATCTCTAGATGTACAAAGAAAGGTGTAGTTAATCAATCATGGCTAAAGGTGCTTGCTAAAACTTAAAGACTACTAAACTGGCCAGAGGGGTAGAGCTGGAGGCTTCAAGGGCATGTGCACCCAAACCTAACTGTCTCAGGCCTAGGCTCCTGCCAAGGGCAAAGGGGGCAGTAGTTGCTGTGTGTTGGGGGGGAGCAAGGGGGGGGGCAACCATGGAGAACCTATCCTGTGTAGGTGGGGTGACAGAACCAGACATGAGCTGAGACTTCAACCCGAGAAAGATCCTCCACTGTCCCATCGGACTGTATTGACAAAACAGGAATTCAAAGATAAAATTCAGGGTTTCAGAATATTCACATTAAACCCCGTATGTCCGTGCTCTCTGAGCATAGGGCCCTGTGTCACTATACTGGCTGCACACCCTCAAAGTCTGCCCTGTGTTCACGAAAGAAAGTGTCAGTATAGGCGCAGTAAGCAGTTTTGCTGGATCCTGTGGGCTTTAGCCACAAATTATCAGCTATGGCCAACACACCAAAAGTCCTCTAGATAAATTACTTTTTAAAGAGCCTTTACTGGGGGAGCCTGGGTGGCTCAGTCAGTTGAGGTTCCGACTTCGGCTCAGGTCATGATCATGCAGTTCTTGGGTTCGAGCCCCGCGTCCGGCTCCGTGCTAACAGCTCAGAGCCTGGAGCCTGCTTCAGATTCTGTGTCTCCCTCTCTCTCTCCCCTTCCCTCACTCGTGTTCTGTCTCTGTCTCAAAAATAAATAAAAACATTAAAAAAGCAAAGAACCTTTTCTTTTTGGTTTTGCTCACCCAGCCCATTCTCCTACTTCTGTCATCTTTGCTTTATTCAAAACCCATGTATATATTAATCATACTCAAGCCCCAGATTCAGGAAATCCATAGGTACTAAATGAACCTTCTCCTAAACCCCAAGTTTTTACAAAAGTTAGCTCGAAATGGATTATAGGTTTAAATGTGAAAATTTTAGAAGACCACATAGAAGAAGAATCTTCATGACCTATTCTTAGGAGAATAGTTCATAGACGTGACCAAAGCATGGTCCATCAAAGAAAAAAAATACAGTAGATCTCAAGGGGCACCTGGGTGGCTCAGTTGGTTAAGCGTCCAACTCTTGATTCTGGTTCAGGTTTGTGGGTTGGAGCCCTGCGTCGGGCTCTGTGCTGTCAGCACACAGCCCGCTTGGGATTCTCTCCCTCTCCCTCTCTCTGTGCCCCTCCTCCAGTTTCTCTCTCAAAATAAATAAACTTAAAAAAAAATCTTTTACTTGGTGAAAAACCCCATTAAACGGATGAAAAGATAAGGTAGAAACTGGGAGAAAATATTTGCAAATCACATATCGGACAAAGGACTTGTGTCTACGACATATATTTTTAAAATTTGTAAATGCAACAAAAAGAAAATGAACAGTTAGAAAATGAGCGAAGACATTTTGAAATGAACAGTTAGAAATGAGCGAAGACATGAAGAGACATTGCACTGAAGGGAATATATAGATGAACAATAGGCGCATTAAAAGATGTTCAATATCATTAGCTCTTAGGGAAATTGAAATTAAATGTGGTTTCACTACGTACCTATTAAAATAGCTAAAATAAAAAACAGTGACAAACAAAATGTTGGCAAGGATGCTGAGAAAATGGATCCCTCAAACATTGCTGGTGGGAATGTAAAATGGTACAGCCACTCTGGAAAAAAAAAAGTTTTTTTTGAAAAAAAAAAAAAAAAAGACACAACTAAGCCTATGAGTAAAATATGATCCAGTAATTGTACTTCTGGGCATTTATCCAGAGAAATGAAAAACTTATGTCTGCCTCAAATCCTGTATACTATTGTTCATAGCATCCCTTATTGTTAGAGTCAAAAATTGGAAACAACCCAAATGTCCTTCAACTGGTGAATGAATAAACAAATAGCACGTCTATACAATAAAATTCTATTTGGCAGTGAAGAAGAGCAAGTTATTGGTGCAGGCAGCACCTTGAATGGATCTCAAGGGCATTATGCTGAGTGAAAAAAGCCAATCTCAAGGTTACATTACTATATGATCTAATGTACCATAGTATTTTAAAATGACAAAGTTATAGAGCTGGAGAAGAAACTAATGGTAGTCGGGTGTTTGGGCTGGGGGAAGGGTGTAACCATTAAAGGATGTGTTAGTTAGGGTTCTCCAGAGAAACAGAACCGAAAGGATGTGTGTGTGTGTGTGTGTGTGTGTGTATGTATACATGTATGTATATATACATAATATAATAATGTTTATTATGAGGAATTGACTTGTGATTTTGGAGGCTGAAAAGTTTCCAATCTTCCATCTGCAAACTGGTGACCCAGGAAAGCTGGTGGTTTAATTTCAATCTAAGTCTGAAGGCCTGAGAACCAAGCAAGCTGATTTTGTGAATCCCAGTCCGAGGGCCGAAGACTGGTGTCCCAGCTGAAGCAGGCAGCCGGGAAGGAAAGGAACTCTACCTCCCTCAGCTTTTTGTTGTATTCAGGCTCTCAATGGATTGGTTAATGCCTGCTCGCAGTGGGGAGGGCAGTACTCTCATTCTACAGATTCACATGTTAATAACGTCTGGAAATATGCTCAGAGACTCAGAAATAGTGCCTAACCAGACATCGAGGCATCCCATGACCCAGTCAAGTTGACATGGAAAATGAACCATCACTAGGAGGTAACATGAGGAAGCTGCTTTGTGGTGACAGGAGAATTCTGAATCTTGATTTTGATGACAATTACTTGAATCTACACATGTGATAATATTTCATCAAACTACACACACAGACACACACACACACACACAAAGTGCAGATGAACACTGGTGAGATCTGAATAAAGTACTTGAGTTGTTAGTATTGTGCCAACATCAACTTCCTGTTTTGACAATGCATTATGTTTACTGAAGATATCATATGTGGGAAGGAGCACCTGAGTGGCTCAGTCATTTAAGCAACCAACTCCTGATTTGTGCTCACGTCACGATCTCATGATTTGTGAGTTCGAGCCTCATATCAGACTTTGCGCTGACAGTGTGGAGCCTGCTTGGGATTCTCTCTCTTCATCTCTCTCTCTCTCTGCCCCTCTCCCGCTCTAGCTCGCTCATGCTCTCTGTCTCTCTCTCTCACAATAAGTAAATGTTTTTTAGAAAAAGATATTATTTGTGGGGGAAGTTGAGTGAAGGGCACATAGGAACCCTCTGCCATTTCCAAAACTTCTTGTGAGTCTTAAACTATTTTGAAATGTATAAGTTACAATAGAAATAAAAGAGGAAAAAAACGCCTCCCAGATCCGCCAAAAGGCAGCTGTTAGAATCTACTCTGATGTGATTAAGACATGTGTCTTAACAAAACTCAGATTTTTCTTACAGTGAATTCAGTAATCAAATCAAACACGGACAGTAGGCACTCTGTGCTTTGGGATACCCAATACTGTTTCCATAATTTACAAAAATATATTTGTATTCAAGTTTGTTTACCTTACACTCAGGTCCCTTCTCTTTCTGGACTCTCACCAAGGTAAAGATCATGCCATGTGTTTTCATCCATATGTTAGTGATAAAATATAGCAGTGTGATATCTACAATCAGCAAGACCTATTAAATGTTATTGTAGCTGGCAGTATTTGGGAGGAAGTTATCAAGAACTTAAGCAATAGCTGTATGTATTTCTCTCTCATCCTCTTCTCCAAAGGAAAATAGCTTTCCATTTACTATCTAGAATAGTGGTGGATAGGGTATAGATAATAAATTCCTTTAAGCAAATATTAGCAAAGGATTTCATATCAAATTCTTAGGTATGTCCAGTTTCTATTCAGATTCTAGGAGTTAGTACTACAGTGAATAGTAATAGGGATTATCATTTATTGCTTGCTTATTTTGTGCTAAACCCTGGGCTCAGTGCTGCAGATACTAAAAAGAATAAGGAGTGGTCTGTGCCCAAGTTCCTATTCTAATACAGAATACCAAAAGACTACATAGTTAATCACAGCCACTGTGAAATTGCTTAGTTTTTAATCCTTAGCAGTTCTTTTTTCTGTGTTTCTTTGTGCTCATCTGTATTTCATAGGTTTATAATGAGGATTAAAAAAATACATGTAAATGTTATGGAACATAGTAAGTATTCAATAAATGATAATGATTATTCTTTAAAAATTGTTTTCATTCGAAGTTTATGTATTTATTTTGAGAGAGAGAGAGTGGGGAAGGCGCAGAGAGAGGGAGAGAGAGAGAGAGAGAGAGAGAGAGAGAGAGAATCTCAAGCAGGCTCAGTGCTATCAGTGTAGATCTCGAGGCTGGGCTTGAACTCCTCAACGGTGAGATCATGACCTGAGCCTAACTCAAGAGTCCGATGCTTAACCGATTGAGCTACCCAGGCGCCCCATTTATTATCATTCTTATGTCAAGAATGCTCTGTCATCTCCCGAAACCTCATGTCTGACCTTGTGTTCCAACCGGCCTTAATAGGCCCTCTGTTTGCTACGAAGAACACGTTTTATCATTGGTCAAATCTGGAAAACAAATCCCTGGTCCAAATTTCTGGATTCTAAGCCCAAATCCTCTAATGTTCAGAGGCCGAGGGCTTTGAGAAGGAGAAGAGATGGAAGGCGCCCCGGAAGGAGACAGTAGAGCACAGTGATTGAAAGCACAAGCATAGGAATCAGTTTTATGCTCTGCGATCCTGGACAAGGAGCAGCTTTTCTGAACCTGTTTTGTTCACCTATAAAATGAGTGAAGGCTTAGATATTGCGGTTTATGAGACATATGTATGTGGTCATTTGAATAACCAAATGTACCGTATGTATTTCGTCTTCATTCACAGTTTCCGGCTCACAGCCCCTAAAACCCTTGGAATTTCCTAAGTGAACAGAGCTTAAAAGGTGTCTTGTTATGTTAATGAGGTCACTTTTGGAAAACCCCAGGGTAGCCTAAAGATGGGAGCTGGTTGCCAGGGGAACCAACGCAGTGATAAAAGGGTAGGGACTTTTAGCCCCACCCCCTGACTCAGGGGAGGGGAGGGGCAGGGGGTGAAGCAGCCAATGACCAACAACTTAATGTTGCTTCCGTTATGAAGCCTCCCATAAAAACCCAAAAAGAGGGTTTCGGAGACCTTCCGGTTGGTGACCACGTGGAGCGGCGAGGAGAGTGGCGGCCTGGCGAGGGCAGGGAAGCTGGGGGGAAGCTGGGGGGAAGCTGCCCGCCCGCCCTGCACCCCTCCTCCTCGGGAACGCGCCCGCCTGGCCGTGTTCCCGAGTCCCAGCCTTTCTGAGTCACCCCGCGATCTGGTAAGGAAGCCGGTTCTCTAAGTTCTGTGAGCCGCCCCGGCATCTTACTCGGACCCAAGGAGGGCGCGGTGGGAACCTTTGCCGCGGCTGAGTCCCAAGCACCCGGGCTCGCAGCTGGGTCTCGAGTCGGGGTGGGGGTGGGGCAGCCCTGTAAACGGAGCCCTTCACCCTGACCGTCGGAGCTCTCTCCGGGCGGACCGTGTCTGGGAATGGCTTGGTAATGTGTGTGGGGAACTTGCCCAATCACGCTGGAGCTCGGTTCGGGCGCCCTAAGAGTTGCTATCGGTAGAAAGACCATCATGGCATTTACCTCTTAAGGCCGCAGTGGAGCTTACAGGACACTGTTGGGGGAAAGCCTTTCGTCTGCTCCTCAAGATCCTTCCAACGGGATTCAGAATCCAATTGACGTGAGACCGTTTAACAGCAGGAAATGTAATTGGGCGTTGGGGCCGGAATCCACGCAGATCCTACAGACAGGCAACGGGGAGCCGTAGAAGAACCAAGAAGAGGGGTCGAGGCCTGAGGATCCAAAGGAGAGAAAGCGCATTAGCAAGAAGGTCTAAGGAGGCGTTTGGAAAAACAAGGTTGCCCTACTATGCAGATGAGTTCCTTAGGTAAAGTGGAGGCCCTCCTAATAGCTCTCTTCCTGTTACGGGCTGCCCTTTCCAATGTAAATTTCGGCAGTCGTGGGGGAGGCGAGAGCTTTTCCCGCATCTGCTTTGTTTTAATCACTTAACTCAAAATAATCTTTATGCCAATGTGACCCCTCACGCGGGGCTGCCTGCCCTGGGCCCCTACAACACAATGTTTCTAAGGTGCTTGTCAGTTTCTGACACATTGTAGCTCTGGGTTTCCCGGTCTTCCTTACCAACCCTTAAACCAGACGAAGTGAGAATGGGTCCTAGTTCAGCCTTCCTGTAGGGAGAAATGCTCTGTCCTCCATCAAAGGTAAAACATATACGCTGTGTACGATTTTTTTTTTTTTTAACCTCCTTTGTACTCAAATCACATTCATTGGCCAGATTTACTAAATGCCCTAGCACCTACTATTGTTTAGTAATTGTTTTGTAAATAACTGCTAATGGGCTGTCAGAGGATGAGTAGGTTTGTAACATAAACTGAAGATGAATGAAACGTGTAATGTGTTAGAACTGAGAAATTTGTATGAAGGAATCTTGGTTAAATCCGATGTCACTACTAAACTAAGGCCAACTGTGGCGCATTTCCACGGACAAGGATTAGCCTGCTTGGCTCTGTTTATTGGCAATGCTTGACTCGCCCCAGACTGCCTTTCCTGTCCACGTTAAGCATGGCTACCTAGTCAAAAATGTGTTCGCGGCTTGGGGGACGGAGAATGAGAGCGTCTCGTTTATCCTGGTCCAGTGCGGCTCTAGGAGTTTATGAGGGGAAGATGAGATCTGTAGATACAGAGAAAGGGACTCGTAAGTCTGTTTTTGCTCAGCAGACAAATTATGGTAGAGCAGAACCACACATGTTGCCTTTGTGAACATTTAGCAACTAAACCCAATGGGCTTCTGTCCTCAAGGATCCATATATACACCACTGCATTTTACAGGTATTGGACTGAGACACAGCTAAGTCTAGGCTCGGGATCCTCCAGGTCATTTCAGCACTCTGAACCTGGACTGTCTCATTTTGCAAAGTTTGTGAGAAACTTGACTCAAACCCCTTTAGACATCAACACTGAGAACACATAGTTTCGATGTGCAGTCTCCTTATGAACATAGTTCACAGAGATTTGTGAAAGGGTGGGGTAGCGTCACCTGAGACTTGAGTCTCCTGGAGATTTCAGCCAGAACAAGCGCCATCTGTTCATAGTAAGCTTTGAAGCCACTCCCTCCACTCCCAGAGATGGCAGGCCCAAGACGGGACAGTGCTCACTGCACAGATTTTCCACTCGGAATCTACATGTACAATCCTTCCTGTGTCGTCGCAGAGACAGGCCACAATGCAGGTCTCTGACGCCATCCCCAATCAGTTCCCCCTAAACTCACAAACCCTGAAAGGGAATCCACTAGACTTCAGTGCACCAGTCAAAAGGACAAGGTCTGGCCCAATTTAATCCTCTTTTTTCCTTAGCCTTCCGTATTGGATACACAGCTGAAAAGATGAGATGCTGGAAAAAGGAGTATCTGTTAAAGGACAGTCCTGCTCATTAAGGCAAAAATCTTAGCGATAAGAGCATTCTGACCTGAGGGGCTAAAACGCACGGGTGTTTATATCATGCTGCCACCCTGAACTTCCAGCCCAGGCTGTGTCCAAAATGTATTGTTTCTGAGACAGCGTTGTGTCAAGGCATTTGGAACTTGAGGAAATTCAAGGGAGTTGCATCCCCATAAATAATTTTTTCCAAGACGGAAAAGTAAGAGCAAGGAGCTCAGGAATATCCTTCACAAATACAACTGTATGATTAGGGATTTAGGAAAGTCTTGAAGTTGTCTTTGTATTGTGAGGGAGAGTGTAAGGGGGCAGCTCATGAATATGATCATTCCTAAGGCTGTGCTCTCCAGAAAGGTAGCCAGAAACATATGGCCATTTAAATGAACTAACAAATTTCCTCCCTCTCACCAGCCCTACTTCCAGTTCTCTCAGAAGCCACGTCAGCATGGTGTCTGCCATATTGGACAGAACAGAGGGAGAACTTTTTCTGTCCGCTCAGGAAGTCCTGTTGGACAAATCTACAACACTATGCCAGTCTACCCTTCGGTTCCCAATGTACAATGTTTAGAGGCTCCTACATTACTTTTCCTTTCATGTATTTTTTACTGTCAAAATTATAGCTAGTTTTCAGGACTCAGCTCTGATACTGCCTTTGTAAAAGGAGGATCAAGGATCCGTGTAGACCACTTCCTAAAAGGAGGTAGTATTAGTTAGACCTGACCTTCCTGGTCAGAACTGAGAATATGACTACAGTGACATTTTAGAATTTGTTCAATTCTGCTCTGTACTACAACTGGGGGTGCAGCTGTCTCTCACCCTACTATGAATAGAGAGCTCCTTGAGCAAGATCCTTATTTTTGTCGGCTTTATTGAGGTATCATTGACAACTACTGTATGTACTTAAGGTGTACAAAGTGATGATTTAATAGATGTTGCAAAATGCTCATTACAGTCTAGTTAATACATCTGCCACTTCACAGGGTTATTTGTTTTTTACCCTGTGGTGACAATACTTAAGATCTCCTATTTTCAGGGCAGTCCAAGATGGCAGCGTAGGACGATCCTGAATTCACCTCCTTGTATGAACATACCGAGTCTACAGCTCCATGTGGAACAATTCCCTCTGAAAACGACCTGAAAACCAGAGGAACAACTTCTTCTCAACAAACAATAAAAGGGCCGCATCGGGACAGGTAGGAGGTGTAGAGACCTAGCGTCGCCAAAAAACCCAGCCCTGGCATCGTGACCCGCAATCACAAATCAAAAGCTTCTCCCTGAGGAGTGGGGAGTTTGTGCGCCACGTCAGGCGCCCCAGCCCTTGGGACCCCCACCAGAGAGACAGGCCCCCAAAACATCCGTCTCTGAAAACCAGGAGGGCTTAAGTCCAGGAGACCCAAAGGACTGTAGGGAACGGAGATACTGCTCTTAAAGGGCTTGTGGACACACTCCCTCGGCCCGGAGCCCAGTGCAAAAGCAGCAGGCTGGAAGGTGCCGAGACTGTATGAAAGGGAGAATTATTTGCTGATCTTACTGTTTGCACTCGCCCTCCATTTTGCCCATGCTGGGGGGTGGCTGCAATCCTTGCATGATCCCGCTGCCTTGCTGCAGCCCTCCAGTCCTCCCCAGAAAGGAGCTTAGACACCCTTGGCCATCAGCGTATGAGTGGAGAAAGATGTGGGGTGTGTGCGTGTGTGTGTGCGTACACACAGACAACGTATTGCTAGTCAGCCATAAAAAAAAATAACATCTTGCCATTTGCGACAACATGGATGGACCTTGAGGGCGTTCTGCCAAGTGAAATTAAGTCGGAGACCAATTCTGTACGACATCACTTATGTGTGGAATCTAAAAAAACGAAGAAACAAAACAAAACTCACAGATACGATAACAGAATGGTGGTTGTCAGAGGGGAGGGGGACTGACGGGGTGAAATGCACGAAGGGGGTCAAGAGGTACAGACTTCCGTTAGAAAACAAATAAGTTGTGACAAGGCAATGTACAGCATGTGACTATATAGTCAATATCGTAGTGCCTGTTTGAAAGTTGCCGAGCGAGTGCATCTTAAAAGTTCTTGTCACACAAAAGAATTCATTTTGTAACTTTGTATGGTGATGGATGGTGATCGCTTTGCGCTTATACCAGTGTGAAATCATTAGGTGATACACCTGAAACTAACATATGTCAGTTAGACCTCAATGAAAAAGAAACTAATACATGTCAGTTAGATCTCAATGATAAAAGAAATCCTAAGGAATAGAGAAGATCTATTTTAGCAAACCTCGGTAATATAAAACAGTATTAACTTCCGTCACTATGGTGTATATTAGCTCCCCAGAACCCATTAATGTTAGAACTGGAAATGTGTATCCTTGGACCAACATCTCCTCCTTTACCCTCCCCGCTAGCGCCTAGCGATCACCATTCTCCTCTGCTTCTGTGTGGGACTGTTGCAGATGCCACAAATAAGTGAGCCCACGTGATGTTTTCCGCGCGTGGCTCATTTTGCTGTCCATCTGTGTTCTCGCGGACGGCAGGATTTCCTTCTTTTCTGTGGCCGAGTCCTAGCTGTGTTCTTTTGCATCTGCCGGAGCTTCTCTGAGGTGATGATCGTGAATTAGTTGTCAGGCAATGCGGAGATGTCCGCTTTTAGCTGTCGGTTGCCGAGGCTTTATGAGTTTCCCTTGGTGAGGTCACGTTCGCCTGCTCCTGTGGTCACTGTTGCCTTGCATGGAGATCTGAGCATTTCATCAGTAAACACGTCTTCCAGTCTGTACAGACTGCTTTCAGCGGACGGAGACTGTCTCCTGTCGGGTTCCTGGACTGACGTTATTGCCTCTGCACCATGCTTGAGTGGGGTTGGGCTGGGTAACGTGGTTGCTGCTGGGTCTACAGAGGGGTCCGTGTTTGTCAGGCCTATTCCCAGGGGCTTGGGTGGGCATGGATCCTGTGTGGTACCCGAGGGAACAGGACTGCCTCCAGGACCTCAGTCAGTAGGGCTGACAAGGGGCCGGAGGTCCACATCAGGGTCTGCACATGGCAGGCCCGTTACCAGGGGCGTGGATGTGCTTGTGTGGGACTCCTGCCGGGTCTCTGGGAGGCCTGCTTCCAGGTCACTGCGCGGGTCCCTGGGTGGACAGGACCGTAGCTGAGACGGACCGGAGTTGACTTACGGGGCCACTTCAGGATCCGAAGTCCGTGGGCCAGTCTCCAGGGACAAGGATGGGTATGTCTTCTGCCGAGTCCCTACGTGGGAAAGCCTCTTCCTGTGCCACAGCTGACAGGGGCTGGAACTGAGTTAGGGGACACTTCAGCTGGTTGCAGTTGGACCAGTAAAGCACACCTGCCTCAGGGGCATAGGTGGGTTTTCTCCCGGCGGGGCCCTGGGCTGACGAGACTACTCGCAAACTATGGCCGGGACAAGGCTAGAACTGACACGCTGCGCTGCTTCAATATCCACAGTAAAACGAGTCGGCAGGCCTGTTCCCCTCCTTCCAGGTTCCCTAGTGGATGGTATTAATAGCAGGACGGAGGTCAGATGTACCTGTGGCCAAATCCAAAGGCAGTAGGTCTGTTACGGGGTGTGTAGCTTGGGACCACAGTTGGTGAACCTGCTACCTGGGTGTGCACCTGCCTTTTCAAAATGGCCCTTCTCGGTCGTGGGCTCCACTGGTGTTTTGTAACCTCCTACCTGATTCCTGAAGGGCCCACAGAGACACATTTGTCTGTGAATGGCTGCCAAATTGTTCCTGTTGAGGGGCGTTATGAGTGGAGGACCTCCTATTCCACCATCGTGCTGATATCACTCCAAGAACCTTCTTTTTTTGGGGGGGCGGGGTCTGGATTTGAATAGTAGTATTATATTGATATTATTTGATTCTGACAATTGTCCAATGGTTTTTTTTTCCCAATATATGAAATTTACTGTCAAATTGGTTTCCATACAACACCCAGTGCTCATCCCAAAAGGTGCCCTCCTCAATACCCATCCCCCACCCTCCCCTCCCTCCCACCCCATCAACCCTCAGTTTGTTCTCAGTTTTTAAGAGTCTCTCATGCTTTGGCTCTCTCCCACTCTAACCTCTCTTTTTTTTTTTTCCCTTCCCCTCCCCCATGGGTTTCTGTTAAATTTCTCAGGATCCACATAAGAGTGAAAACATACGGTATCTGTCTTTCTCTGTACGGCTTCCTTCTTCCTTTTTTTTTAATGTTCATTTATTTTTGAGAGAGACAGAGCAGGAGTGGGGGAGGGGCAGAGAGTGAGGGAGACACAGAATCTGAAGCAGGCTCCTCCGGGCCCTGAGCTGTCAGCAGGAGAGCCTGACTTGGAACTTGAACCCACGAACCATGAGATCATGACCTGAGCCAAAGTCGGACACTTAATCAGCCACCAGGTGCCCCAAGAACCTTACTCTTGAAGATCAGCTCGTGAACACACACATGCACACACACAGGTCACAAGATTTAAAATCGATGGTTGTCTAATTTTAGCATGAATAAGAATCAGGAGGCCTGTTAAAACAGATTTCTGCTTCTCATTCCCAACTCCAGAGTTTCTGATGTAGGTCTGGAGTAAGTCCCCCAAAGGTGCATTTCTAACGCATTCAGGGTGCTGCTGATGCAACAGGTCCAGGGACCCCACTTTGAGAACCATCAGCTTAGCTCTCACCCCCTGGCCCTGCAATCCAGAAGTATTCTCGAAGTATAACTAGCCCTGAGCCGCAGCTTTAAAACTGCTGGCTCTTTCACTGCCTCAGGATAGAGGAGCAAAAGGCCTCGAGGTGGTGTTTTACTAAAATATTGGCCTTCAGTTGTTCGATGAAAAAAAGCACCGCTGAGTCTTGGGGACGAGAAAGCTGGCTGGAAGAAGCGACTCCTTACAGACCTCAACGTAGTCCAACTTGGAGAGCTCCACCCTACGTTGGATGTGATTTCTGAGCTTCTAACATTCAATCTACACCACTTACTTAATGCAAATCCTAAATTGGTCAAGCTCTGACTTGCTTTGGAGCAACCCTTTCTTCCAAACAGTAAATTGTTGGTGTCTGGCTCCAGGATGTAATACGGCAGATCAGAACTTCTGCACAAATCAGTGGAGACTCTTAACCAGTATATCCTCAAGAATTAGCAGTGCTTAAAAATAAAGGCCAAGTACTTCATTACGTTACGTGCCACTTTTTTGCGTTTCGGCAGTTGAAAGCTCTCCCAGACCAGTAGTCACTTGAGAAAGCGTTGTATGCAGCACCACAGCATTATACACAACTGATTATTCTATCATCCAAAGAGTTTGCCCTCCCCATTATCTTGTTACAGGTTTGACTGATTATTTTTACTTCACAGACTCAATTCATCAATGGCTTGGTATTTACCCACCATTGGTAAAGCAAGTGCATATGAACATGACGGAGAGAGGGGGAAATACTGCTTGCTGAGCAACTTCTATTTAATCCAGCACGATCCTCTAGACAGTTCACATCTATCAACTCATGACCCTCATGAATTTGCATGGTTGAGGTTCTTAGATCCTTTCATCACATGAGAAAACAGTAAGTCCGACGTATTATGTGATTAGATCACGTTTATACAGCTAGTAAGTGCGATAGCGTTAAGTGAGACGGAGTCTCTTCAAGGCCAGATCCTTTGATCTTTCCGTTGTATTGACACCTCTACAGTGTATTCAGTAGAACGGGTGTTTCAATAGGGAAAAGATTTGTTGACCAAACGAGTTTTGAAAGTGTTGTATATTATGACCCCCTCCTTTCTTTTTTTAGATTCCTCATGCAAATGTATTTTAAGCATCCTGAATAGGATTTCCAGTAAAGAAACCATATAGCCAGGAGTTTCCCAAACTGCACTGATAACGGAACCCTTTATTCTGAAGAAAACATTTTAAGAAATGCTATTTTGGGGTCGCCTCGGTGGCTCAGGCAGTGAAGTGTCTGACTCTTGATTTCGGCTCAGGTCATGGTCCTCACGGTTGGTGAGTTTGAGCCCCATGTGGGCTGACAGCACAGAGCCTGCTTGGGATTCTCTCTCTCTCTCTCTCTCTCTCTCTCTCTCTCTCTCTCTCTCTCTGCTTGTCCCCTGCTCCCTGCTGTGCTTTCTCTCTCTCTCTCTCTCTCTCAAAATAAATCAACTAAAAAAAATATATAAACTTAAATAAATGTAAAAAAACTTAAAGTAGTAATAATATTAAATAATAATTAAAATAATAATAAAACTTTAAAAAAAATAAGCTTAAAAAAAGAAATGCTATTTTGTGCTAGTTTATCTGCCTAAGTATAGAACAAATATTTATTAAAAAAAATGTAATGTTGATTTTATTTTTGAGAGAGAGAGAGAGCATGAGCTGGGGGAGGGTCAGAGAGAGACAGAGGGAGACCCAGAATGTGAAGCAGGCTCCAGGCTCTGAGCTGTCAGCACAGAGCCCGACGCCGGACTCAAACTCACAAACTGTGAGATCATGACCTGAGCCGAAGTCGGACACTTAACTGACTGAGCCACCCAGGTGCCCCCACATTCAACTTCTTAAATTACTAATACGCTTTTTTTTTTCCACTCATTTTATATTATTTTATTATTTATATTATCACATGTACAGATGGGGGGGACAGAATACGCACATGGGCAATGTATAAAGTACTATATTGGGTATAGAATATAACAGTACACTTGTCCTCTAAGAGTTTATGTCCAAAATGTCAGATAATTATACGCCCTGGTAGAAACAGCAAAGCCTTTAGTTATGCAGGCCTGATTCAGGCATTTCTCCACTAGATGACCTTGGTAACACTACTTAGCCTTTCAGAGCCTCGGTATCCTCTTCGGCAATGGTAAGGTTTAATACTTCCCAGGGCCATTGTGAGAATTAAGTGGGGTAGTATTTCTTGCGCTTTGCAGACGGAAATATGTGTACCCCACAGGTGGGTCACAAACTGGGGACAGAGTCCAGTTCACTTGGAAATTGGAGGAAATAATTTTTATAATACCACAAACATGAACATATTAAGAAGTAGAAAGAAAAACCCACATGAATTTTTAGGGGAAGATGTGCAGCTGCAATCACATTCTGTTCTCGCAGTGGGCTGCTTCCGGAGACACTTCCGGAGCCCTGGACGGATGTGCTTTCGCTCACCTCTGCTTTGTGGGTATTTCGGTGGGGCAGAATTCTGAAACGCAGCGAAATCTGTCAACATTCTCCTAATCTGGAAGCACTTTGCAATGTTAGTAGTACTCCTTCAGGGAGCATGGGAAAGTGACGGGCATAAAGGCGAAAGGAGACTCAAGACGGCAGATAGGAGAGGACGCAGGGGAAGCAGCAGTGTGACCACAGGCTGCCCACCGCAGAGCTCAAAGGAGATTGCTCCTGAGGCAATGGTAGGGGACAGGCGTATTTGTGTCACTTCCATAACAGCAGTGAGCCTCAAAGTCGAGGGCACATCAGAATCATCTAGAAGACTTGTTAAAACAGATTTGAGGGCCCCACCCCCAGAAGCCCTGATTTAGTAGGTATGGGGTGAGGTCAGAGTATTTGCATTTCTAACAAGGATTCAGGTGGTGTTCATGCCGTTGGTTCAGAAAGAACCACTGGTTTCGAACAATGTTTCTTTCCTACCTCCAGCAACCTTAAAAAAAGATGTTGATGTTTGGAGTCCCACTTCCATATTTAATTGATCAGATTATGAATATTAAAAATATTCCAAGGAGTTTCTACTCTTCAGGTGGACTTGTGGAGGCTTTTCAGTGCTAAAACTGTCCAGTCTGACTCAAACTGGGACAGTTGGTCAACCTAGCTATGGAGTCCGGGTCAAGTAGATAAATGACTTGCTTTATCTGTCTTGTGGAGGTTGGTGATACGAGGTTGCTTAGCACAAGGAGTGGACACTCCAGAGCTAGCTGCTTGAATCCACAGAAGGGGATTAATCACAGAGGGGGAAACAGACACTCGTTTTTAAAGTTGAAGTAGAGTCGACGTACAACGTTCTGTGAGTTTCAGGTGTACAACATGGTGATTTGACGGTTGTCTGCATTACCTGGGACTCATCACAATAAGTGTAGTTTTTGTAGTATGACTAAGGTGCTTTAGAGACAACACCGTGAAGAATGGAACGAACATAAGCTTCGGAGTTAGAATTGGGCTTGGAGGCTGCTCATTCCCACATGAATTAGGTGTACAGCTTTGGGTGAGGTATTTAAAATATGTGAGACTCGGTCTCTTTTTATGTAAAGTGTGCAAATTATAGCTCACAGATTTTGTGTGGGAATCCACGAAATTGTTCATCGTAAACGTGTCTAGTATAATGATAAGATCTCAGTTAATATTGCTGTGCGTACATGTGTGTTTCTTTCCTTCTTCACTGAAGGCGACAGTGCGAATATGCAGAAGTCATTAGGGAGTAGTATTGTCTTTCTAGTTGGGAAAAGGTGTTCTACGAGGAAGGCTCAGCTGAAGGCTCAGCGTGAGTAAAGAAAGACGAGCAGCTCTAAAAAGGCATGGTCTTTTGGGATTAAGTATGGTAGAGTGCTGTGGCCTCAATGTTTGTGCCCACCTCAGATTCCCATGTTGAAATCCTAATCCTCAAAGATGATGGTATTAAGAGGTGGGGCCTTAACGAGGTGCTGTGGTCATGAATGGGATTTGTGTTCTCATAAAAGAGGCTCCAGAGAGATCCCTAGGCCTTTCCACCACGGGAGAACACAGGATCTTAGAGTTCCAGCCTCCAGAACTGTGAAAAATGAGTGTTGTTTATAAGTCACCCAGTTAGTGGTATTTTGTTACAGAAGCCTGGACAAAAACGCAGTTATATATAATCAAAGGTAATATGAAATTTAAATGACACCTCAGGGAGATGTGTTAATCTGTTACAAATGCTTGACTTTCACTTTCAGTAATAACAACTGAAATCACATTAGTGTTTTGGCTATGTTGGGGCAACATGTAATTATTAAAAAAATTACCTGGAATTGAGGGAGGCTACTAATAGACTGTGCAGAATATAGCACCGCCTGCCTACCAACTGCAATTTTGTAAACAGAAGCCCAACGTTTCTTTCCTTTCTTATTTATACAAAAACTACAGACTGTATAACGTCGTGTCAAATTCTCTGATTTCCCTTTATTGATAATTTGTTTGTTTCTAACAGCGACAAGCGTCACATGAAAAATATTTGTATCTCTAAAGAATGAAAAGACTGTCAAGCGCAGTCAAGCGATCACACATAAATAAATACAACAGCCATATGGTCATCATTATTATAAGAATGTCAAAATAGCCTGATGATCGTGTTGTCCTGTGACTGGATGTTAGTAGTGTGAATTTCCAATTTTGTCTGTTTCATAAAATTCCTGGATCTTCTTCAGAAATTACCGTGGGTATTGTCGGTTCTCCCGGAAGACGAAAAGCAACACAATAGAACTGATTAGTGTGGTGAACGCAGAGGCACCTGTAGGGTAGAGGAGGTGGAGAGGGTCACCGTTAGAGCTTGAGTCATTTGGGGTGTTCTCTGTCTTGATGTGCGGAAGGAAAGATACAAAAATAACTTAAGAACATAGACAGGCACAGAAAGGGAATAAAAAGAAAGAAATGAGGTCAAGGGAAGTTTGGGTTCTGGCCAAGAAAAAGAAGAAAGATAGCAAATTGAACAGTGGGAATCCACCTTGAAGCAATTGCGGGGAAAGGCGAATAGTGCAGTTGGAAACTATAGCCCTTGAAACATCACGACAGTACTAATTAACTCCAGGAAACAAACAAAAAGATACTGTATTCCAGATGAGGAAGTAATGTAGTCCTCTTGGAATCCGATTTAATTTTGGCCGCCACGTTATATATAAGATTTGAATCAGTGGGATGCAAAATGTAATTAGAAGTTACAAACGATGAAAGGTGCAGAGCCATCCCAGTTCTTGGCGCTCTCACTAGACAATAAATGGGTTAGACGCAGGCAGCTAGGACTTCGTAATGTTCCCGACAGGCTGAAATCCCAGGAGATCCCGCTACGTGGCTTATTCGCTCTCTGAATATTAGGGTGTCTACCGCTGTCTGCTTCCTCTTCCCGTAGTCACTCTCCTTGTTCCCGCTGGTCAGTAAGTTCGTAAGTTCCGGCAAGGAATTGTCATATCCCACAGGTAGCCCTAAAGTGAAGCCTCAGTAGAAGCAGTTTTGTGCGCGGTATGGGAGAGTCCCTTAATACAGTAACCAGAGTTCTAAAATTGAACTCCATTAAGGTATCATTAGGCTTTGCTATATGTATTAGTTTCCTTAGACTGCGTAATATACTACTGCAAATCTAGTGGCTTAAAATAATAGAGACTTATTCTGCCACAGTTGTTTTTTTTTTTTTAAATGTTTAGCTTTGAAACCGAGAGAGAGGGAGAGAGAGAATCCTAAGCAGGCTCCGTACTGTCAGCACAGAGCCCCATTGTGGGGCTCGAACTCATGAACTGGGAGATCATGACCTGAGCCAAAAACCAGAGTCGATGCTTCATCAGCTGAGCCACCCAGGTGCCCGCTGTCACAGTTCTTGAAGCTGGATAATCTGAAATCAAGGTGGGATTAGGGTCATGCTAATTGAGGCATCTGTGGGTGGATCCTCCCTTCTTTCTTCCAGCTTCTGGTAGCCTCAGATGTTCCATGGCTCGTGGCCGCGTCACTGCAGCCTCTGCCTCCGTCAGCATGCGGCACCCTCTGTGTGTCTCAGCGTCTGAGTCTTTTTGCCTCTGATAAGAACAGCAGTCATAGAGGACTAGGGCCTACCCTAGTGACGTCATCTTAACTTGATTATGTCTGCAAAGAATAATTCCAAACAAGGCCACCCCCCTAGCAACCAGGGTTAGGACTTCAACATATCTTTCTTGGGGACACAATTCCCCAAGCACGCTCACGTGCTCAAAATACATAAACTTTAAAAAAGCTAACTACTTTTTATCGTCAGAGTGGTTCCCCAATCCTTGTTTTTTGAAACATGCAAAAAACATTTGCTTTGCATTTACGCCAATTCTGACTCGAAGAATTTACTCTTTATTTTCAAATGATTCAACTTTTGCTGGAGTCCTTATCAAAAGGAAGGCTCAGAAGGAGCGGAGCGCCTGGGTGGCTCAGTTGGTTAAGCGTCCGACTTCGGCTCAGGTCGTGAGCTTGTGGTTCGTGGGTTCAAGACCCGCATCGGGTTCTCTGCTGACAGCTCAGAGCCTGGAGCCTGCTTCGGATTCGGTGTCTCCCTCTCTCTCTGCCCCTCCCCTGCTTATGCTCTTTCTCTGTCTCTCAAAAATAAATAAATGTTAAAAAAAAAATTTAAAAAAAGAAAAAAAAAGAAGGCTCACAAGAAACGAATTTTTTTAAAGTTTATTTTGAGGGGGGAGAGGCAGAGAGAGAGGGAGAGAGAGAGAATCCCAAGCAGGCTCCACGCTGTCAGCTCAGAGCCCAACGCGGGGCTCAGACTCACGAACTGTGAGATCATGACCTGAGCTGGGTCAAGAGTCAGCCGCTTAACTGACTGAGCCCCCCAGGCGCCCTGAAACTGTTGACTTTTGACAGACATTCTCCATCGTGAATGCATGCATTCATTAAGCTGAATAAATTGAATTGAGACTATCAGAAAATTCTGGAAGTTACTACATCTCTGAGAAGTCCTGAAGCACTGGCTGAGGACTGGAGTGAGGCTGTACGTGTTAGGGAACAAGGACCTCTTGTTTTAAGTACTGAGATTGTTACTGGTCCTTGTAAGAAGGTCTTTTTGAAGTGACCCCGAGCAGGGCCAAGCTTAGAATGTGCTCTATTTGTGTCTTGAAGCTTTGTTGTTGGGTGAATGCTGTAAGATAGTTGTCTTTGTGATGAATTGACCCTTTCATTTTGTGAAGTGCTTTTCTTTGTCATTGGTGATACTCTTCATCCTGAAGTGCTGTATCTCATAAATAAACCCATACCAGCTTTCTTATGCTTACTATTTGCATAATAACCACACCTTCCAACCTCTGGTTTTCAGCCTGTATGCTTCTTTCTATTTAGTGTGTATGTGTTTTGTAATCAGCCTGTACATGCACTTGAGAGGTGGATGATTTCCAGTTAGGAGGAGAGAAGGTTACCATTAGAGACAAGTAAGTAAGGAAGACATGGAAATACAAGTGGGGGGGGGGATGAGAATGAATGAGAGAAATAAAAAGTTAGTCAACAAGGGAAAGAGGATTGGTTGGGTAAGAGATAGAAGATAACACTTAAAAAATTTTTTTAACGTTTATTTTTGAGAGAGAGAGAGAGACAGACAGAGCCAGAGCATGAGTGGGGGAGGGGCAGAGAGAGAGAGAGGGAGAGGGAGACACGGAATCCGAAGCAGGCTCCAGGCTCTGAGCCATCAGCCCCGATGCGGGGCTCGAACTCACGAACCGTTAGATCATGACCTGAGCCGAAGTTGCACACTTAACTGACTAAACCACCCAGGCGCCCCAGAAGATACCACTTTTTAGGGATAAGGGAAAGGGAGTGCCATGACTGCATTATAAGAGGTTCAGTTTGAATTATGCTAATGCCATTCAGTTTCAGGAGAGTCACCAAAGCTTGAGAACAAAGCAACAGTTGTCAAATAAAAACAAAAACAACATTTGGGGCACCTGGGTGTCTCAGTCAGTTAAGCTGCTGACTCTTGATTTCGGCTCAGGTCATGATCCCAAGGGTTCTGGGATCAAGCCCCGTGTCGGGCCCACAGTAAGCATGAAAGTTACTTTGGATTCTCTCTCTCTCTCTCTCTCTCTCTCTCTCTCTCTCTCTCTCTCTCCCTCCCTCTCTCTCTCTCTCCCTCTCCCTCTCTCTCCCTCTCCCTCTCCCTCTCTCTCTCCCTCTCCCTCTCTCTCCCTCTCCCTCTCCCTCTCCCTCTCCCTTTCCCTCTCTCTCTCCATCTCCCTCCCTCCCTCCCCCCCTCCTCTGCCCCTCTCCCCCACTCACGCTCTCTCTCTAAAATAAAATTTAGAAGAAAAAATGAAAACAACATTTTAAAATAGATGGTAGTTCATTTTTGCAGCATTTGCAAAGAGAAGGCCACAAGCCGATTCTGTCCGCAATGGCCCGCCATCCATAGTCCTAAGAAAGGATTTAGATTTCATGGTGAGGCTGAAGAAGCCCGGGGTTCACATGTATTCGAAGAGAGTTGTGGGTGTGCTTTGGGTGAGGAGAGGAGCAAGCTTCTACCTCTGTCACATCAAGTGAAGGGTGCTTCGGGACTGTGACATGTGTTCCCTGGAGTTTTGAGGGCTGTAGGGACTGTTATCGGACTCACATCTGGAAAGTTGGAAGTAAAAAAGCGATGGTTCAAATTCATCTGCCTTCATGCGCCAGACAGACACGGGGCTGCGCAGCGAATGGCCTGTACTTCCAGAGTTTTATGCTGGAAAAGATGGAGTTTTGTGTTCTGTGGGCCGGATGGGGAGCCCACAGGAAGGGAGACGGACTAAGTCCTCTTGTATAGAGACTCTGCCTAAAGAGGTTATTGGAGAACTGGGTGATCCCAGAAGAGTGGATCACCAGACAGCAAAGAGATCAGAGAAAATTCGCGTGGGAAATAGCGATGAGCAAATAAAATGAAAAAAGAATCCCATCTTCAGTAGAATTTGAAAGTGACTGAACAGCCCGTTGGAACTGCCCCACCGTTTTATCCATAGGTGTTAAAATGAGTTCTCACAGTGAGTTTAAAGTAGACAGTGGAAAGAAAGATGGAAGCTGAGGTCTGCTTGCATCCATACAACTGCTAGTTCCTTCTAGTCCTTCTGACTTGGAAACGGGCTAGAAATTGAGAAGGACTGGGGAATGGCTGCCATTCACGAGACGGACACTAGAGTAAAAAGATGTGGAGTTGAGTGGTTGCGTGTGTGTGTGTGTGTGTGTGTGTGTGTGTGTGTGTGTGTTTAGCTGATAAATTCAGTTTTACACATCTTGAGTTTGGGAAGGCAGCTACGAACCATCCAGGTGAAGATTCCCAGTACGCAGCTGTAGATAGACAAGTGGAGCTTTGGCTACATACACAATTTAGGGTTTGCCATTACTGTGTTGTTAGTAACTGAAACATTAGGAGCGGATGAATTTACCCATGTCAAGTGCAGAAACGTGCTAAAAATAAAAAACGAGAGAAAAACTCTTGGAAGCATCAGTATCTCTTAGACTGATGGAGGAGTAAGCCTTTCAGAAGAGGACGAAGAAAGAATGGCCAGGGAAGCAGAAGACGAGTGATTTTTCAGTAGCTGGAGGAAAAAGGAAAGAAGACGATGAAAAATAGTATCAAATACCTCAGCAGAGTCACTTAAAATGAGGCCTAGTAAGAAGCTATAAAACTGGGCCCTTTAGGAGATCAGCGTCACATATTGCTATCAAAGTGGTCGGAGTGGAGGCGACAGGGTGGATGACGTCCTGTGATGCAACGCTGATTCTCAATCTTGGCTGATGATGTAGACCGTTTTTAAAGGAATAATTATCATGTCAATGAAATTACTTTTAAGTTTTATTCTAATTTACTTAAATATTTCTATACCTAAAATCATGCATGTGCCTTTTCCAAAGCATACCGTTTAAACCCCTAAGTACGCAATTCAAATAATTTAATATAATGATGGGTTTTTTTTTTTTATTAAAGTTTCGTTTTTGGTTTTGTTTTCATTTTTATTTATTTTTGACAGGGACAAAGAGAGACAGAGCCCGAGTGCAAGTGGGGGAGGGGCCGAGAGAGAGGGAGACACAGAATGCAAAGCAGGCTCCAGGCTTGAGCTGTCAGCACAGAGCCCGATGAGGGGCTCGAACTCCTGAACCGTGAGACCGCGACCTGAGCCAAAGTCGGATGTTTGACTGAGCCACCCAGGCACCCCAATGATGTTTTACTGAAAGCAAAGTATCAGAGCTAAAATATAGATAATACAAAGGACTCTGTCAAGTTTTCTGAGCTTTGTAATGCCTCGGTTCCTCCATGACTTTTCTCCTTTCACACTTTTGTTTGTGCCGCACACCATGCTAGGATTTGTTCTCTGCAGAGCCAGAACTCATTATCTATATCATAGAGCCGTTCCTTTCATTTGTACCGGATAACAAAAGGGTACTCGTGGGCGTGAACCTGATTGAAAAACATGAACACAAACCTGGTACTGACCTCCTTAAAACAAAAACGCCAATGTGGGCCCTGAAAGATAATGTTATAAGAAGGTGGACCTCCAAATGATCCAAAATAGACTTGTTTTGCTTCTTCTTTTTAAACGTTCATTTCTTTATTTTTGAGAAAGAGAGAGACAGAATCCGCAGCAGGCTCCAGGCTCTGAGCGGTCAGCACAGAGCCGGACATGGGGCTCGAACCCACGCACTGTGAGATGACCTGAGCTGAAGTCGGACGTCTAACTTGACAGAGCCACCCAGGTGCCCTTGCTTGTACTGCTTCTGAAGTTTCTGAAGAGTCACATATATGCATGTGCATAATCTGGTAGATTAATCTCTGAGCCCTGAGAATATGTTTGAGAAGGAAGGTGTTATACTGTTACATCGATATACATATATATATTTATATGGTATGCTGTAATTTATTTGTAAACTGTAATTTGTGATGAGCGGCGCCTTTACTAATCTTTGCATCCTGCTCTCAGTGATCACCACAGTTTTGGATATGGAGAGATAGTTAAAATTTTTGATACACGAATGGCTGAATAAATGTATGTCTTTTTCTCTGTTGCCTAGTATGAAGCACAGAGAGTAAAAGCAAACTCCTCGGTAGGAACCGGTCGCTTTCAGCAACATTTTTTCCAATCATTTTGGTCCTGAACCAACTCATTAAGGCACGTTGTATAAGAAGACAATAGGAATGTGAAATGACAATCGTAGACTACAGTCAGATCCCCATGAAACTCAGTCCCAGGCTGCTGCTGCCTCCCAGGGGCACTGGGATTCGGGGAGCCTCCCGGTGTGAGCTGGCAGGAATGTTTGCTCACACACACACACACACACACACACACACACACACACAGACACATCTGCGGCTTCAGAACCTGGAACTGTACTCTTCTTAGCAACAACCTGAAAGCTAGTTGCCCACCGGGTAAGCTTTTCCCAGCTGGAAGTTGATTTCACATATATTACACTGCAGCCTGTTTATGCTTTCACAGATTACTAGGAGCATCTAGCTAGTTAAAAACTCGGGCAGAAGCGCCTGGCTGGCTCAGTCAGTTGAGCTCCGTCTCTTGATTTCGGCTTGGGTCACGATCCCACCGTTTGGGGGTTCGAGCCCCACGTCAGGCTCTGTGCCGGTGGTACGCAGCCTGCTTGGGATTCTCTACCTCTTTCCCTCTCTGCCCTTCCCCTACTCTGTTTCAAAACTAGATGAACATTTAAAAAAAAAATGGAGCAGAGGTGGAAGTAGAAGAAACAAATCACCCACATGATGACACATCCTTGCTAGGGTTCCTGGAGGTTCACCGAAGTGGGATCCCCATTCTGGAAATTAGAAGCCCTATGTGTCTTTCAGTATGCATATGGGTTCCAAATGGCCAGGTCTCTGTGGCCTGCTTTCCTGTGTGCTCGGTGCTAGTTCAGGGCTTTTGCTGATATTTTCTGCCCCCCTTTCCCATTTTACCCTCTGCCTTGGCTTCATATATGTCCACCTGGTAAGGCATCTGCCATTTCAGGTTTCTTGCTTTCTTTCACACTCATCTCTTCACAGAGATTTTTCTCAGATTAATTATCTTTTTTTTTTTTTTTAAGTAATTTCTACACCCAACGTGGGGCTCGAACTTACAACCCCAAGATCAAGAGTCGCATGCTCTACTGACTAAGCCAGCCAGGTGCCCCTCAGACTAATTCTCTTTGACTCCCTAACTTTTCTTCCTCAGTTTTACGTGGAAGTTTCCTGAAGGGCAACCTGGAATCAGAGCAGAAAATAGGCTTTGGAATGAAAGAGATACGTGTTCAATTTCTAGCTGCAATAATTACATTTTGTGACACGGAGAAAACATCTTAAATTCACATTCTTTTTTATTTAGTTTTTCTTAGATTTGTTTATTTATTTGTTTATTTATTTATTTATTTAAAATTTACATCCAAATTAGTTAGCATGTATGCAACAATGATTTCAGGAGTAGATTCCTTAGTGCCCCTGACCCATTTAGCCCATCCCCCCTCCCACAACCCCTCCCATAATCCTCAGTTTGTTCTCCATATTTATGAGTCTCTTCTGTTTTGTCCCCCTCCCTGTTTTTACATTATTTTTGTTTCCCTTCCCTTATGTTCATCTGTTTTGTCTCTTTTTTTTTTTTTTTAATTTTTTTTTTTTCCAACTTTTTAATTTATTTTTGGGACAGAGAGAGACAGAGCATGAACGGGGGAGGGGCAGAGAGAGAGGGAGACACAGAATCGGAAACAGGCTCCAGGCTCCGAGCCATCAGCCCAGAGCCTGACGCGGGGCTCGAACTCACGGACCACGAGATCGTGACCTGGCTGAAGTCGGACGCTTAACCGACTGCGCCACCCAGGCGCCCCTGTTTTGTCTCTTAAAGTCCTCCTATGAGTGAAGTCGTATGATGTTTGTCTTTCTCTAAGTTCACTTAGCATCATACCCTCCAGTTCCATCCACGTAGTTGCAAATGGCAAGATTTCCTTCTTTTTGATTGCCGAGTAAGACTCCATTGTCTGTATATACCACATCTTCTTTATCCATTCATCCATCCATGGACATTTGGGCTCTTTCCATACTTTGGCTCTTGTTGATAGTGCTGCCGTAAACATAGGGGTGTATGTGTCCCTTCGAAACAGCACACCTGTATCCCTTGGATAAATGCCTAGTAGTGCAATTGCTGGGTCACAGGGTAGTTCTATTTTTAGTTTTTTGAGGAACCTCCATCCTGTTTTCCAGAGTGGCTGCACCAGCTTGCATTCCCATCGTTTTTGTTTTGTTTTTTTTTTTTTAATTTTTAAAATTTTTTTTTAAAGTTATTTATTTAAAAAAAAATTTTTTTTTTAATGTTTATTTTTGAGACAGAGAGAGACAGAGCATGAACGGGGGAGGGTCAGAGAGAGGGAGACACAGAATCCGAAGCAGGCCCCAGGCTCTGAGCTGTCAGCACAGAGCCCGACGTGGGGCTTGAACTCACAATCCGCGAGATCATGACCTGAGCCGAAGTCAGCCGCTTAACCGACTGAGCCACCCAGGCGCCCCTTTTTAAATTTATTTTAGAGAGAGAGAGACAGACAGAGTGCAAGCAGGGGAAGGGCAGAGAGTGAGGGAGACACAGCATCCAAAGCAGGCTCCAGGCTCCGAGCTGACAGCACAGAGCCCGATGTGGAGCTCAGACTCACAAACCGTGAGATCATGATCTGAGTTGAAGACGGACGTTTAACCGACTGAGCCGGGCAGGCACCCCTCACGTTCTCTCCTCTTATCGAAACTTTCAAAGTAACGGTCTCTGTTACTCTGAGGAGCAGCCGGGCTTGATGAGTGGAGACAGCTGCACCGGTGGCACCGTCGGCACCGTCTTGTCTGTGTGTCCAGTTTTCTTAACCAGCTTCATAGATTGCCGCCTTACTGGAAAATTTCCCCATTGCCGGCTCCCCGTACTCTTGGGTACATCTGAAATATCAGAGACTTCCTCTTTCTTGCCTGTAGAGGGATATGAATATATTGAATTAAGATAAGACGGGCTTACAAAAAAGATAAAAACGGTCTTAGCTCAGCGATTGATACGTAAAGCTGCCAACCGCAACCTTGCCACGCCGCCGTCACTGTTGACCTCTTGGGAGCATTGGACCTGATTCCGCCCGGCCGAATACCTGCAAAGTCATCCCGTTTGGGCCGCCTCCGTGTCTCGATACGCTCTCCTGACGTGAGGCCCGCCGTTCCTCTCCGGTGGTTCTTCATTCCACCCAGCTGGGTCCCAGAGGCCACGCCGAAACCTGCCACCGTCCCAGCCGGGACTCTGGCTTCCCGGGACGGAAGCCAAGACTCCTAAGCTGGAGACTGACCACTTCTTTATTTCTCCGCCCGGACTCACACCCTTTCAATGGGAGTCACCATCTTGTGCTTACACATTGTTTTCCGATGTATTTTTCTCAGTTCCTTTTCTCCGCGGAAGGAAGAGTCATCGCTTCTAGCCTTCTTTCTTTGCATCCTTAAGTAGATTCTTGGGTATGTATGTCTGACGACATCGTTGCTGCAACTTGTTGGTTCAGTGTCCTGATCACCACTGGCACGTCACAGCCTCTCGTTACCTGTGGAGAAACGTCAGATTCATTCTAGGTTATTTCATATCCCTACTCCCCCACCCGTCCAATCAGCGTCCGTGACAGTCCCACTTGTCCCCTTCGTTTCTATTCAGATTGCCGCTGCCTTCCTTCAGACACATCTCCGTCCGGACTAACCGCTGTCCCTGTCTTTAGTCTCTTACCTCCTTAGATCGTCACGCTGTTTGTAGAATTGTCTACAAAGCAAAGGTTTATAAAGCAGACCTCGAATTGTGTTTCTCAAGATTTGTTAACGAACCCCAATTTCCTTCCTTCCAATTTCCTTCCATCTGGATCCCAGACCCCCTTTTCAGTTTCAAATCCAAATTTACCCTTTGACTATCAAATTCGAGCCTTACAAAATATTTACCCTCTGTGGACCTTAAACACTTTTCCGCCTCAGCATTTCAATTTAGACCGTTCCCTCTGCCTCGATGGCCACGTGCCCCATTTGGTTTCTGCCTGCTGGAATCCTCTTGCAGGCTGACATTCAGGGCTAGGGCCTCTCGATTCAGAATTAATCATTTCCCTTTCTGTATTCAGAGTGCAATCCTGCTACCTAGATTTAACATTTACTTCATTATGTCTCATAGAATATTTATTTCATTATGTCTCCTTAATCTACATGTCTTCTAGACACATAAGCCCCTAGAGGGCAGAGGTCATCTCTGTACCCCCGATAGTGCACAGAACAATGATTGGTACGTTAAATACGCACAAGAAATGTTTATTACGTTTAATCAGATAACATGTAACATTTTCTACTCTATTTGAAAACGTAAAGGGTTTTTTTTTTTTTTTTTTTTTTTTTTTACCTGAACCGATGCCAAAATGTGTTCAATTGTGTGAATTGCTGGTTTGTCTAGTCTGAGAATAGAGCTTCTGGCAAGATTTTTCTGCAGGATCAAATTTCCTTCTCAGAATCAAAAAGCTCTCTCTTGCTCTCATTGGTTTTGAAGCACTTGGGGTCATCTATAAGGATCTGTATATTTTCAACATTAATAATATCCTGACACCCTATGGCACTGCTGGAGTAGGATCTCTTTTAGACTGATGGACTGTGAATGATTCAGTTAAGCTACTCCTGTGCCAGAAAATAACGAATAGCAAATCCATTACCAAGCAGCATGCCCTGATTTCAGAAGTTTAAGAAATTGAAACAAAGAGGAATTTGGAGTCAGAGAACTGAATCGTAATGAAAGAAAATGCAACATCTCAGGCATCTCACCATATGATTGAGAGAGAGAGAGAATGCATTTAACATCACATTCCTGAAGTCACAGAAATAGATTTTCAAATTTAAGTCATGCAATTTTAACCACAGGTGGGGATGTGTACTAATTCCAATAGAGCAAAATCAGACCAAACCCACAGCATACATAAAGTGTTAGTCTCCTCCTTATGTATTTATGCTGATATAAATGGATCATATCAGAATTGCCATGTTTTAGTTCCTTAAAATGCAGACCTGCCTTTTGCCTTTAATAGAGAAACACAGTTGTTAACGGATACATTTAAAGAAACTTGACTCATATTTTAGAAAAAAAAAAATATCGGAGTCTCTAAAGCATTTGAATAGATTAACTCAGTGCATATTTATGGAGCTTTGTTTTAACAACACCTAACATTTCCATAGATTGCCAGTTGCCAGACCTCTTTTGCATTTATCATTCCATTTGAGCCTCGAAATAGCCCTGTGAGAAAGTATTATTATCCCTGTTTTCCAATGAGCTCATTGAAGATGAAAGAATCAAAATGATTCTTCTAAGCTATTAAATGGGAATGGAAGTGATATATTGTAACTGATAGTCCTATGTTATTTGTAGTTCCATCTGCTGTGCTTAGCTTCATACAGAGGTTTCTGGTTCTGTGTTAGGCACCGAGCACTAGGACAAAGATCGAAAACACTAGGACAAAGGTAGAGAACAAAGGACACTTGCCTTCCAGGAGCTTGTATTTGTTTCACTTGATAAAATACATTCAATTGATTGGTATTTGTGAATGTAGAAATGAGTAACTGTGGGTAGAAAGGAGTGGGTTGGTACGGATGTGGAGTAATCACCCAGCTACTTTTCATTGGCTTGTCTTAAATCTCCTTAAATCTTGTCTTAAACTGGATAATAATTTGGTTATTCAAAAAAATAAAGCAGGACAAATGCACACGGGCCAGGCTAAGAATAAGGGGTCGTTTAGAAGTTACTAAAGGACGTAAGTAGGCGTACCCTAACCTAATTCTGACCATTTCTGATCTGCATCCCATTCGTGCTCCATACCGAAGCCCCACTCCTGTCACCTTCAGCTCCAGGCACCGGCCCATCTCTTAACTCATCCGTGTCTCACTATGTGCGAGCATCGGAGCCGGCAATAGAAGAGTTTGCATTTGTGTAATCCATGTATTTGGTTATTTTTTTATAAAGTTAAAACAGATTTGCCAGAATCAACATAAAAATGCCTGTGGCAGGAGCACCTGGGTGGCTCAGTCGGTGAAGCGTCCGACTTTGGCTCGGGTCATGATCCTACGGTTTGTGAATTTGAGCCCCGTGTTGGGCTCTGTGCTGACAGCTCGGAGCATGGAGCCTGCTTCGGATTCTGTCTCCCTCTCCTCTCTCTCTCTGCGCCTCCATCGCTCATGCTCTGTCTCTCAAAAATAAGTCAATGTTAAAAAAAAATTTAAAAAAATACCTGTGGCAAAGGGATTGAAAAAAAATACTTGTGTCATCACGGGGCGCCTGAGTGGCTCAGTCGGTCAGTCAAGTGTCTGATTCTTGACCTCGGCTCAGGTCATGATTTCACGGTTCATGGGTTCGAGCCCTGCATCAGGCTCCTCGCTGACACTGTGGAGCCTGCTTGGGATACTCTCTCTGCCTCTCTCTCTCTGCCCCTGCCCCACTCACACACACACTTTCTCTCTCTCTCTCTCTCTCTCTCTAAATAAATAAATAAGTAAGTAGGTAAAATTAATTCATCACATGAAGTTGGCTGTGTCAGTGAGGAATTTGGGCATCGCTTAGCTGAGTGCTTCTGGCACAGGGGATCTCATGAGGTTGCACTTAAGCTCTCTTCTGGGATGCGGTTATTTCCCGCGCTCGACTGAAGCTGGTGGATTCGCTTCCCAAATGGCCCACTCACATGGCTGTTGGCAGAAGGCCTCGGGTCCTTACAACCCGCGCCACTTGAATGCCTTCACAATATGACATTGGCCTTCCCCAGAGCAAGTGATCTTAAGAAGGAGAGTGAAAGCAAGGCAGGCAGATAGCACGTACTTCTACCGCATTCTACTGATCACTCACAACAACGCTGGATAATATGGGAGGGGCTGATCACTCACAGCCATGCTGGACGGTGTGGGAGGGGATAAGGCCACTCGTGAGTATCAGGAAGGGGGAGGATCACTGGGGTATCTTTGAAGCTGGCAATCACCAGGGACCATGTGCTCTCAAAAGCATGGAACAATAGACCTGACCTTAGAGACCCTAACACTCTGATACCGCAAAAGGTTGGGTGAGGGGGAGTAGGAAGCCTTTTTGAGAACATCTAAACCTTGTCCTTCAGTTTGATGCTGAATCCTTCAATGAACTTTGAAACTGTTACCATAGATCAGGGGTCAGCAAACTACAGTCTGTGGGTCAGATTTGCTCTGCAGCTGCTTTTTATGTGGTCCGTTAGCTAAAAGTGTGGTTTTTTTTTTTTAACAGGTGGAAAAGGCTAGAAAATAAGTGTGTACGTCGATGCATATGACAGAGACCATATGTAGCCTGCAAAATTTAAAATATTTGCTAAGTGGCCCTTCAAAATGGCCATTTCTGTCACAGATCATCAAAATGTATATTAAAACATCCAATGGAAAGTAGACATTTGGGGCACCTGGGTGGCTCAGTTGAGCATCTGACTTGATTTTGGCTCAGGTCACGGTCTCATGGTTTGTGAGACTGAATCCCGCTCAGGGCTCTGGGCTGACAGCATGGAGCCTGCTGGGGATTCTGTCTTTCTGTTTCTCTCTCTCACCTTCCCCCGCTTGCTCTCTCGCTCTCTCTCTTGCATGCGTGCTCTCTCTCAAAAATAAACAAATAGAAATTTAAACTTTGCTACACTGTCCGGTAGGAGATAATGTACATGGGCCAAGAAGTGTCTTTCTCCCCAGCTAGAAGGTTAGATCGACATGGGATCCTAGGCCCTTCATTTTTCCACTTAAAGTAATTATAACTAAAATTAAGTATTTTGATCTCCTTATTCCAGCATATATCTCGGACCACCAAACATTGGTCTCAGATGTACAGAAAAAAAAAAAAAAAGATTCCATGGTGAAATATGTTTTAGAAGCACTATATATCATCGTATCCTGTTTTTGGTGGTTCAGAACTTACTTGAATAATGCCCTGAGATTTCCTTCAATAATTCATATGTGACTACTTAATCCAACATCTGCACACCCAGGTTTTCATGGGCCACTTTCATTTACACATTACCATCTACTGACACCATGCGTGTAACTGGTTAATACCTTCCCTGCTGCCCCGATTCAGGGTACTCTCAAGAGGCTTAGTTCAAACGTTGTTCTTGCTAGTGTACGTGCAGGAGTCCCTTGCCATCATCGTTCCAAATGTCCAGAAGTCTCCTTTGGGCTTGCAAGGATCCCAGAGGCATTGTCTTGAGATGGCTTCACAGGGAAGCTGGATATATGGGCTGAGCCAGGACTCCTGGGACAGCCTCAGACTCCCTGTCCGCCCTGTCCATAGGAGATGGTGCTGTTGGGGACACTAAGTCCTTACTGAGTCAAGTTCCCATTCGTGTAACTAACGGAGAGTTGACTGGCATATCTCTTAAAAATGGGATAGGGGCGCCTGGGTGGCTCAGTCGGTTAAACGTCCGACTTCAGCTCAGGTCACGATCTCGCGGTCCGTGAGTTCAAGCCCCGCGTCGGGCTCTGGGCTGATGGCTCAGAGCCTGGAGCTTGCTTCCGATTGTGTGTCTTCCTCTCTCTCTGCCCCCCCCCCCCCCCCCCCCGTTCATGCTGTGTCTCTCTCTGCCTCAAAAATAAATAAACGTTAAAAATTAAAAAAAAAAAATGGGATAGTAGGTTGATCAAACCTCTCATTCACCTGGTCCTCCTGGACATTTGAAAACCGCTGCTTTGTTGCAAGCTCACATTCCCATTTTCAGGCCATTTTCCTTTTCTTGTGAATGGGACGGGGATCTATAGCTTAATAACATCTCAGCTGATTCAGATGTAGTTAGATTACTGACCAGCGTGTGAAAACACATAGTGTTCAACAGACGTCTTCATTAACAACTCCAGTTTCTGCGGATGTACGGCATTCAGGTCGGTGTTTGGCTTTTTTCAATTGTAATACACATAATAGTGCCATTTTCGTGCACGACCCATTCTCCTAATAAAGGAAGTTTACTGGATTGCAAGTGCATAAGTGCGCTGATATTGTAGGGATAACATGAATCTACTCTAATTCGTAGAAAAATGGAAACCGTTCTCCAAACTTGAATGCTGTGGTGCTTTGGTTGCATTCAGGAATTGGGGGAAAGCCGCACCTGAACATCCCTTCCCATTGGCATATTCAGTGACTTGACCACGGGAGGGGGGATCCCTCCCACAGAAGTAAACAAATTCTACCTGGGAGGAAATTTAAAAACAACTGTCAGCACACCACTGAGAATCCTGTCAAAATGGATGGTGACACAGGGGTATGTTAGGACACGGAGGCCGAGAAGGCATGCTTTGTTCCGTTTCGCTTTTGTGTTGTTGTTGTTTGTGTTCTTAAGTTTGTTTATTTTGAGAGAGCGCGCGTGAGCACACGCGGGGGAGGGAGACAGAGGAGGAGAGACACAATCCCAAGCAGGCTCTGCGCCGTCAGCACAGAGCCTGATGCAGGGCTTGAGGGGTTGCGGGCCTTGAACTCACGAACCGGGAGATCACAGCCCGAGCCGAGATCAAGAGTCAGATGCTTACCGACTGCCACCGGGGCGCCCCTGTTTCGGTTTTGTTTTTGCGGTACTGTGGCAGATCAACAATCACACCGACCTTGGTACATATTCTGCTGTTGCCTGAGCTTTGTGATGCGTTGGAATTTATTCACATTGACCATATAAAATGTGCACAATAACATGAATCCTTGGGATACCTCTGTGGGTACTGTGGATAATTTACCCAAATTACATTACACAGTTTGCGACACATGGTGAGCACTTAAATACACAGTGGCTATTGTTATTTTTCTCTCTACCAAAGGAGTGATAATGTCAGTTCAAGCCTAAGCTGGGCTTTTGGTGTCTAGGTCTCTGCTGAAAGGTCCTCAGTGCTCCCCTCGCTGTCCTGCATCTGTCCACATAGTCCGAGCCGCTGACTCGAAGTGCCGTGCCCGCGTATTCTCAGATCATCCGCTTGCTCCCGTGGGGTCTAGAATGAGGAGTGAAAGTAGGAATAAAAGTCATTTCAGGGCGATAAGCTCCACTGGATTGGCTACTCCTTCAGAATGCTAACCTGCTCCTGCCACACGCAAGTTCTCACGGTAGAAATGTACATGGGAGAACAGAAACAGACAAAGCGCTTGAAATATGCTGAAGAGGCATGTTTTCAAACATCTCGGCTCTCTTGGGAAGGTTTCACATTACATATTTACAGATCCTCCGGTCATGAGCTGACCTTGGACACCTTGACAATCCACGGCAGAATTTTCAATTGTTGTTGTTGTTTTTTGTCTCTTTTTAACCACAAGCTGTATCCTTGACCCACCTCCACTGGCTGACCCACAGGTATTTGCTGTTGACTGGAACAAGAATTAATTCTGTTCCATTCAATAGGCATTTGCTAAGCGCCTGTGTGCATTTTTAACTTCCAATTTCCTTTTTGGAAAATGCAAATAAATTATTTTAGGCTTCAGGGGGATTATTTGAGATGTAATTGTTATTTTCCAGCCTAGCTGTGCTGCTATTTATTTTTACATAACTATATAAACACAGGTGTGTATTTGCTGATATTTTGCTTATTTGGATGAGAAAATAGGAATCATTTCCAAAATAGCAGTTTTACAAGCTCTTGGGACCAGGAACTGGGTCTTAGTCACCTTTCTATTTCCTCATAACTGAGCAGAGGGCCTCGTACAAGGTGCTCAGTAAATGTTTGTTGCATTGAATCAGTCTCTGTACCTGGTGTCCTCGGTGAAGATGCTTTCTCCTTTTTTAAGTGTTTATATATTTATTTTGACAGAGAGAGAGAAAGAGAGAGCACAAGCAGGGGAGGGGCAGAGAGAGAGAGAGAGAGAGGGACAGAGAATCCCAAGCAGGTTCTGCCTTCTTAGTGCAGACCCTGACGTGGGGCTTGAACTCCTGAACTGTGAGCTCATGACCTGAGCTGAGATTGAGTCAACGCTTATCTGACTGAGCCACCCAGGCGCCCCGACAAGATGCTCTCTTTACATCAAAACCCATCATCTAATGTCCTCAATGCACCGTCATCGCTTGAAACACAGTGAAACTTCATGTTGAGGCTCTTGAGTATTTCACAATGTTATTAGATGGTAAAGTATATACTGTTGGAGGTGTTTAGGACTTGCCTGGATCCTCACATCTGTACACCACTGTTACAGGCAGATGAGCTGACTGTCTCCTTGCCTGATTCTGGCCCTGAACATGAAGCATATTAGAACATCTACTTTGGTAAAGATTGCCTCAGTATATTCATCATGGTCATTCTTGTTAATGCCTTCAGCTTTCCGCTCAGACTCTATCTGGGTTCGACTTTTAATTAGTTGTTCTCTAAGTTCCTCTGGCATGGGTCCCCCTCCCTTTCTCCCTTTCTCCCAACCTTCCTTGCACAGCCTATTTGGAACACTACTGTCTGTGTCCAGGACTCGTATGAAACACTGGGGGTTCAGGACACATAACAGACTTGACATCTTGCGGGAGCAACCAGTCTAAAAGAAACAAAGGTAAGAATAAGTAACTGCAGTGTAATATTTTGCTACTTGCCGAAGTGCTTTCCCAGGAAGGTGAACATGTTGGGCAAGTATTGGTGTTATTAGACTTGGGCACATGTGTCAGTATGAGTTTTCCAAGGCTGCCGTAACAAAGTAGCACAGCCTGGGTGCTTTAGACAAGACAAATGCATTGCCTCACCATTCAGGAGGCTAAAAGTCCAAGATCAGGGTGCTGGCAGGGTGGGTTTCTTCCAAGGCCTCCCTCCTTGGCCTGTAAATTGCTTTCTTCTTCCAACTATCTTCGGATGTTCTTCTCGTGTCTTTCTGTGTCCTAATCTGTTTTTTTGTATAAAGAAACCAGTCATATTGGGCAGATGCCCCTCTAGTGACCTCATTTTCATGAATTATCTCCTTAGAGGCCCTATCTCCAAATAGTCACATTCTGAGATCCTGGAAGTTAGGACTTGAACATAGGAAGTTTGGGAAGACACAGTTGAGCCCATAACGGCACGCAGAAAATTTGGCACCTGATAAATTACATAACCCGCCAAGGTATCCTGTAAGTAAGGGATAGAACTAGGATGTAATCTAATGTCTATATGATTCTAGAATTCAGATTCTTCCCACACCACTGTGCTGCCTTTTCCAAGTTCCTGTACCAAAACTGCTGAAATTGGATCTTGCTCCTTATACACTGTCACTTTCTTTTCGACAGGGTGCTTTTCGTTCCGGTGTTTTCTAGGGCTTGATTTTCTGAACCCATCAGAATCTGACTTTGCCCATCCGCTTACAAGCTTAAATGATGCCCCCCTTTGCTCTACTGGTAATGATCTTCCTCTGTTGCACATCGGGCACTTAACATGCCTTCCCTGAAGGAACTGACCTTGTGAGTGTACGTTCTTCTTCTTCACGACCTCAGGATCCATCCGATCGCTCTGATGTAATTGGGCTGCCACCCAAGTTCCGGTTCCGACAGCCGGACACTCTGGTGTCCGATACCTGGACGCTCTGTCTCCTACACCTTAATGGAGTTCCATTTTGCTTTTAAAATGTTTTTAATGTTTGTTTATTTTTGACAGAGTGCGAGTTGGGGGGGGGGGGCAGAGAGGGAGGGACACCTAGAATCCCAAGCAGGATCCCCTCCGTCAGCGCAAATCCCGATGCAGGAATGCGGGACTTGAACTCCTGATCCCCAAGATCATGACCTGAGCCAAAGTCAGACGCTCAGCTGACTTGAGCCACCCAGGCGTCCCTCCATTTTGCTTTTTAAAATCTGGCAAAAACCCGCCTGGAAAAAGCTTCAGAAAGAATATTCCCAGTTGTTAATTTAGTGAGAGTGAAGTTATGTTAGCTCATTGAAATTTAATTGCTAATGGGTTATAAGATCTTAGGAACTACAGGCCCAGCATCTGTCTCTTTTTAGTGTCTCAATTATCACCACAATAATTTAATGGCATCCTGTTGAAGAAGCATCGTTGACATGCTAATGAATGGCACCCTGCTCATTTCCATGAACTTCACATTCCCTAGGTGATCATTTAAACCAGGCAATTTAGATTTCTATCGTTACAAGGCCACACAGACTGACTTAAAGGTTGACCAAAATTATGTATATATATATATAAAAAAAACACACACACTTAACACTAAATTGCAAATGCCTTAAACCGTAGTCACTTATAATTTTATAAGTATGCACAAAACCGGGACAAGCCATGAGCATCTTGGTATCTGCTTTATTATCTAATTTCATTGTGACCTACTGCGCTTAAGTTCTTCCGCTTGGATGTCTGGTGACTGGCGCCATGTGTATTATTTTGCTTTGCTAATTGTTTATTTTCTGTATGTTTCATTGTAATTTTTTCAGGTTACACTAAATTACGTGATTTTTATATTCAATTTGCTTCATTTAATCCCCATGCGATTACACGACATGCCGACTTTGTCTGGATTGAGCACTGAGTAGTAACAGCCTAAATTTCTAGCCACCTCGCAGCCTTTCTAGAAGGAGGGAAGATCTAAATAAATATCTAAATAGGTTTAACGTTCACTTCGCTACTTCCAATAACATAGAAGCAGTTGCAATTTAAATTGAGATTTGTAACTGGCTGAAGAATGCACAAAAGTCATTTTTTTTCCAGATTTTTACTTGACGTATTTAATGAACGTTAAAAAAAAAAAAACAACCCAAAATGGAGATGATTTGCTTAGAGAAAGCACTAAGCATCTTTTTTCTTTTTTTAGCACAGTTGTCCACCTAAGTTGCCAGTGGAATTAATTTAGCGTGGAGTTTTAAAAGCCTTTGCAGAATAGAGATTTATGCAGTCAAAAGAGAAGAGAACAAAAAACAACAAGCCCCAAACTGAGGGAGTGAGGTTGGAAATAAAGAAGCATTTCTCGATAGCGCAGTTCACTTAATTCTGGCAGAAATTGCTAAAGGTTTGGGAATTTCCTGCCCTGCGGACCTTGAAAGAGAAGATAAATACTAATTTGTGTGGAAATATTTCCATGACACCCTGTCTGAATTTGGTCAGTCAGTCTCCTTGTGATTGGGCGCAGTCGCTGAAATGGTAAACAAGAGAAAAGTGCCCCCGCCGGGGGTGTTTCGACCTTAATCAGCGAGCCTAACCTGAGCTGTGTGCGGACCACGTTTCCCCGTGGCGCCGTGGCTTGAAGGCTGTGTACCCCGGCGACTTAGACTCACGATGTGAAGAACACGAACCTTATTATCTGGAGTGCATCCAGTCTGAAGAAAATCCATTTCTTCTGACTCTCCCAGGCAATGTAAAGTAAGAGGCAGGCAATTATCTGGAGAGATTTGGAGAGTTCATGAAGAACCCCGAGCTGCTTCTCCTCTGTGGGTGACAGAGGAGGGGAGTTCCCGTGGTCCAGCCCTCCCGGAACCCCCAGGTCGGCGTGTCACAGCCGAATATCGCAGGGCAGTCCCAGCGGCCGGCCCTCAGAGACAGAACGGACAGGGGAGGCCACTAGCCTCCCAGGGAGCGGCTCGAGGCCCTGCGCCCCCCATGCGATGGCCGCTGTGAGGACAGCGCAGCCTTCCCAGACACAGCTACCCCCTGTTCCCTCCTTCCCGGGACAAACAGACTTGAATTCGTTCTTCCTGGGCCTGGTGAAGAGAGGGCAGCGAGTCCCTTGGCTGCGGTAGAGGAATTCGATAGGGTAGGTAGAAAATGATACGTGCCAGGGGCACGTGGGTGGCTCGGTCGGTTAAGTGTCCAACTTCCACTCACGTCACGATCTCACAGTTCGTGAGTTCGAGCCCCGCATCGGGCTCTGTGCCGACAGCTCAGAGCCTGGAGCCTGCTTCCCATTCTGTCTCCCTCTCTCTGCTTCTCACCTGCTCATGCTCTGTCTCTCTCTGTCTGTCTCTCTGTCTCTCTCTCTCAAGAATAAATAAAACATTAAAAAAAAAAAAACTTAAAAGAATATGATATATGCCAAAGCATTGTACTGAAAGTTCAAAATAAAAATTAGAGACCAGGAAAGCAGTTGTCAGCAAAATAGACTTTACCAAAAATTACCTCTTGGCTACAGAGAAATGATATCAATGTTAAGTACAAAGAATTATATATGTAACTGAGCTTACCTGACATACATATGATTCGGGAATACCAGTGATGGCCGTTAAAAACAAGTGCTAATTGGAACACCCGGGGGGCTCCGTCGGTTAGGCATCTGACTTTGGCTCAGGTGGTGATCTCACAGCTCGCGAGTTCGAACCCCGCGTCGGGCTCTGTGCGGACAGCTCAGAACCTGGACCCTGCTTTGAATTCTGTGTCTCCCTCTCCCTCTGCCCCTCCCCTGCTCACACTCTGTCTCTCTCTTTTCAAAAAAAGAGTGGCTCAGTTGGTTAAGCATCCTACTTCGGCTTAGGTCATGATCTCATGGTTCTTGGGTTTGAGCCCCACGTCGGGCTCTGTGCTGACAGCTCAGAGCCTGGAGCCTGCTTTGAATTCTGTGTCTCCCTCTCCCTCTGCCCTTCCCCTGCTCATGCTCTGTCTCTCTCTCTCTCTCTTTCAAAAATAAAAGATTAAAAAAAAAATTAAAAACAGTGCTTATTAAGTACTTAACCTATTTAAAGAAGTAAATACTATTCATCTACTATATATAAGGTAACATACAGTGTGCTGTTAGGACCATGGAGGCCAAGTTTCTATTCTCAAGGGATTTATGATTTGGCGGGGGTCTAAAGGAACCAGCATTCTTTGAAATTTAACTGCATGCCACATACCGTGCTGGTCCCCTTTCATCCATCATTTCATTGAATCCTTGCAATTAAATAATGTCTTCATGGCCATGGACATGGCAGTGGAGTTTCGGATTAAATGATTTACCTGAAGTTACACTTTCAGTACCATTCCAGTTAAGATAGCATGCAGATTGCAGGTAAATACACAAGGGATAATGTGGCTGATATATTGGGAAAATAAAACAGAGTATTCTGCATTCCACCCCTTTTAACATAGTTAATTAGCTTGTTGATGCAGCTCTTAGCCCATCCAGGTGTGGTATTTTCTGGGCCCTTCTGACTGGGACTTGAGCTGGTCCCAATTTCCATCTCAAAAAACTTCCTCCTCCAGTTTTCCTAATCTGTTCAATGACAACGCCTTTATTTCAGCTGATCAGACGAAGATGCTTAGTTAGTCCTGACTCTGTCATTTTTTTCTTTTTCTTTGTTTTTAAGTTTATTCATTTTGAGAGAGACAGAGCAAGTGGAGGAGGGGCAGAGAGAGAGGGAAAGAGAGAGAATCCCAAGCAGGCTCCACGCTGTCAGCGCAGAGCCTGATGTGGGGCTCGAAATCCCAAAATGGGAGATCGTGACCTGAGCAGAAACCCAAGAGTCAGATGCTTCACTGACTGAGCCACCCAGGCACCCCCTGACTCTTGTCTTTCTTCCACCCAGGCGCCCCCTGACTCTTGTCTTTAGCACCACATATTCAGTCAATTAACAACTCATGTCAGTTTTACCCTCAAAATATATTTCAAGCGTGAGGTCTCTGACTCCTGCCAGCACTCTGTTCTAAGTCACTGCCGTCTCCTGTCTTTTCTCTGCTATTACTATTGTCACTTCTCAACACAGCTGCCTGAGTAATCTGCTAAAACATGTCACGCCATGTGTATTTTCTGCTCAAAACATTCCATTGGCACTGCATCTTATTCAGAGTCGAAGGCAAAGTTCCCAAGTTGTCCTTCAAGGCCACCCCACCATCTGGCCCTGCTCCCTTTGGGACTTCATTTCCTACCACTTCCCTGGCACTCACTCACTTCAAGCCCCACTGCCCACCTTTCCATTCCTCGTATACACCCGACATGTGCTTGCCTTGTGGTGTCAGGTTCTATTTCTCAGGAATACGTTAATTAGTTTATTAATTATCTATGTATGTATCTATCTATCTGAGAGAGTGAGCAGCGAAGGGGCACGGGGGGGCAGGGAAGAGAATCTGAAGCGGGCTCTGTGCTGACAGCAGAGATCCAGACATGGGGCTCAAACTCACACACTGTGAGATCGTGACCTGGGCTGAAGCCAATGCTCAACAGACTGAGCCCCCCAGGCGCCCCCCAGGAACACTCTTTTATCAGATATTCTCCTGGTTTTATTGTTTATATCTGCACAAGGCACAAATTGACACGATCTATTTGGAGGGAAGTATGTATGAGATGCCTTGAAATATGCATATTATGTGAACCATCAAGTTTTCTTCTAAGAATTCCTTCTAAGGAAAGAGCATATTATAAATGTAAAGATTTATAGGCAGAGATACATAAGTAGTACAGTGTATTTGTGAATACTATGAAGATACAGGAAATAGAAGTGTCAAAATGATGGGGTTCTCTAAATAAATTTGACGCCCTGATACCATGGGCTACTGTTCTTCCACTGAGAATCATGTTGTAGGACAGAACTTGTTGAAAATATTCCAGCAGATTACCATTTTATGAAATGACAGAAATATGCCTGAGCCCAATGAAGGGGCAGATCAGGCAGGTACCTCCTTAGGTGTCAATAAAACCGAGAAAAGCTTATTTATCAGAGCACCTTTCTGGAAGAGGAGAGAACAGATACTTGAATGTGGCAATTAGGGTGGGTCTGGAGTGGTGGGATCCCCAAGATCATGCTCCAGTACTAAAACATGGTTGTGAGGGGTGCCTGGGTGGCTCATTGGAGCGTTTGATCTCGGCTCAGGTCATGATCTCATGGTTCGTGACTTCGAGCCCCATATCTGGCTCACTGCTGTCGGCGCAGGGCCCGCCTCAGATCCTCTGTCCCTCTCTGTCTCTGCCCTTCCCACGCTTGCACTGTCTCCCAAAAATAAACATTATAAAAAACCATGGTTACAAAATTTCCTTTTAAGGAGGGTAGGCCCAATTAACTAGGACTTGTTTGTGGATCTGTGAAGTGTACAAGTTTGGGGCCCGAGTAGCACAAAAAGTAGATGAAGCCTGATCCCTGGCGTTGAGATCCCCTCCTCTGATCTTTTACCAGATACTTAGACCCTCCTTTCTAAAGAAGTATAGTGTGACGCAAAGGAGTCTCCGTAGTCTTTATGTGTACGTGTTCGTTGATAACTCTTTAGGATTCTAGGGTTATCATTAGGCTTCGTTGTGCTTTTCAGGCGTGTTTCTTTGGTGTTTGATGCAGGCTAATTTGGTAAAGGGGAGGAAAGCAATGACTTAAGCAGAGGAAATATTGTAAATTTTATAAAGATAAATCTGAATCATGACAGAGTGTGCCAAGATAGATTGTTCCACAGCGTTTAAAGATGCAATGGAGGAAAATGGGGACAGAGAAGAAGTCTTTAGATTTGAGGGTGGAAGGTTGAGAGCAACCTCGAAAAGGCGGAGAGCTCAGTGGCAGAAACAAGCCTGCCATCCATTGAAGACTCGAAGAGAGAAAAATACTAATTTTAACAGAAAAATGAACAAATGAATTTCAAAGCAATATCGAGGATAAAACTGCCTTTTCTGGGGGCGCCTGGGTGGCTCAGTCGGTTGAGTGTCTGACTTCGGCTCAGGTCATGGTTTCGCGTGCGTGGGTTCGAGCCCCGCGTCGGGCTCTGTGCTGACAGCTCAGCCTGGAGCCTGTTTCGGATTCTGTGTCTCCCTCTCTCTGCCCCTCCCCTGTTCATGCTCTGTCTCTCCCTGTCTCAAAAATAAATAAATAAATAACGTTAAAAAAATTAGAAAGAATAATTAACTTAATCCTCGAACCTCATAACAACCATATGAGGTCAGGCATTATTATCCCCATTTTGCATATGACACACTGAGTCAGAGATCTAATAACATGTCTAAGCTACTGCAGTTAGTAAGCGGGAGGGATAGGATTTAACGTAGGTGCTTTAAACAGTTTAAGTGCGGCCCTTAACCATTGCGCAGAATTGCTTCTCCAATGTGGCTAAAATGAAGAGGGGTAATAGAGAAGAGAGTCTGGCCTTGGGAATACTGTGCACAGAGAAACCAGGACTGTCAGTAAAAAGGTAAGCAGAAGCAGGATCCTGTGGGAACGAGAGTATAAAACAGAGTACAAATGTCTTAATGCCAGAGCGACTTGTGAGAAAGGAGCATTTTCGGAACGGGATGTTCACTAGGCTGGTGTCAGACCCAGGGAAGAGGAAATGCGTGCGGATTTCGAAGAAAAAAAAACCCACCAGGCAATTCCGCAGAGTGCTGACTTACTTGCCAGGCAAGACAGAAGGTAAAGGTCATCTCGTGCAGAGATTCCGGGCTGGCATTTTGTAGGACCGAGAACACTAATTACAAATGGGCTGAGAGGTACTGACAGGCTTTTGACGAACTAGAGGGGAGAAGTTAAGTACAGTTTGCATTGTAGTATGCTTATATACCCTCAAAAGTGAGATCTTGCCTCTTTCTAAGAAGTTCTTAGTGCGTACCCACACCGAGGTTGAAGACCGGGCCTAGTTGTAGGCTGGTTGCCTTCCAGGTGTGGCTCTGAACATGCCGCGTCACGATCCCTCAGGAGCTTGTTGGAAATGCAAACTAATCTTTGTCACTGTCCCGCAAGACCTCTTGGAGCAGGACCCAAGAATCTCTTGTGTTACCAAGACTTCCAGGTCATTCTGATGACACTGGAGGTTGATGCCCACTGGTCTAGAAGATCCGCCAGTTCGTTAGCATGTAGGGAATCCCGGAGGAGAATAACTCACCCATCCCCTCAACTTACCCTCACAAAGTCTTCACCCAATCTAGACTCGGAAGGGAGGCTGCTGAAAGGCCTATGCCAGGCCTGGCTGAATCCAGATTCTGGAAGAGGTCAGTGAAGTGATTAAATGGATGTAGCTGATGAGATAGGGGGAGAGTTTCAGTGCAGCTGAGTCAAAAGAGCCACATGAAAATACGCCTTTTACACGCAAGTAATGTGCACTCATTGTCTACATCTTCCCTCATCGATGACCCTCACCAGATGTCACAGATCGCTGGCGTAGGTAAAACTCAGAGATGAGAGGAGAGCCAACGGTGTATATTGCTCATGTTACTTGATGAGAAAAAAGTTTCCACAACTTACCATAGCTGTTTTCACTCAGCCGCATCAAAATAGTCACATCTAATCGGCCACTTCAAGTCGCCATGTTTTAGTTTTTATTTTTAATTAATTAATTAATTAATTATTTTATTTATTTATTTATTTATTTATTTGAGAGAGACAAAGTGCGAGTGAGCGAGGGGCAGACAGAAAGAGAGAGAAAATCCCAAGCAGGCTCCACACTGTCAGCAGCGAGCCCAAAGCCGGGCTTGAATTCACGAACCGTTAGATCATGACCTGAGCTGAAGTCGGGTGCTCCGCTGACTGAGCCACCCGGGCGCCCGTCAAAGTGCCATGTTTTAGAAGCAGGATCTCAGAATCCAAGAAATAAATAATATTCGCTTCAGAAAGGTGAAATTGGCTCATTGCGAGAATTAAAAGATTTTTCAATATAATTAAACCCTAACCCCTTTTGGCAACACAACTCAATTTGTGTTTTCTGGTGCTAGATTAAAAATAAAAGAATATCCTTCATTAACTGTTATCGCTATTCTAAACATGCCGGAAGATATTATAATAGACATATCCAGACGTTTGAGATTAGAGTCTTCTCTCAGGGTCACGGGCATAAATCTGGCCCAGGTTGATTGGACAGGAGTGAAAGTAATTATTACTGGAGCCTCTCTCTGATGGATTAATTAGCTGGGAATGAAGCGACCGCGTGCAGTAAACCGTATTTTATAAGCAGCTTCTATTAGATGGACGATCAGTTGCATACAAAAATCACTTCTTCAGGTAGGACCAGTGTCCCTCTACAGCAAGCTGACGGCATCAAATGGCAGACTTTCTTAAACTTCCTCATCGCAGCTTCCTGAAGGCATAGAAAAGTCTTGGGTCCCATACACGAGGGCTATCTTGGGACTTTTCCACATCAGTCTGCCATGAGCAAAAAACTTCCGTAAATCGTTTTTATTTTAGAAATTTAAGAAGAGATTGCCTTTCACTTAAAAGTATATCCATGTTTATTTTGATCTGAAAATCATGATTTAACTCACCACCATCAAGAAAAATGGACACTTGGGAAAGATGTATTACTTTTGTCCTGTGGCTCAGGATATATTGCTGTGTTTTCTCACAGACCCAGGGTTGAATGAATAGTAGGAAGAAAAGTCGGTCTGGGGCAGTTTTCCTGGTCAATCCCGAGGTCTGTAAATAAGAAAATGCTAATAATCCCTCTACCATCATAGTCGTTATTATGAAATTGTAAAACAACATGCATAAAAAGTTTGCGTAAATGATAAATCGCTGCAGAAATAGAGCACTATGAGTCCGATCACTCATATCCAAATACTGAGCAACTTACCCAGCTTTCTTCGCTGTATTGGTTGTCCGCTGTTCGGTTGTACAAGGAAATGACTGAACAGAGCAAAATGCACGTGGGTAATTTCACATTGCTGCTTACTTACCAAGGTAGAAACAGAAGCAGGAATATAACTGAACCCAACCTTTCTCCCGATTTCGAAGGGGTCCCTTTCAACATCAATTCTAGCTCTTGGTCTTGCTGGCTTATTTCAAGTAACGGGAAGCCCACCACATATTAAGACAGCCCATGCCAGCTTTTCTCATCTCCAGTTGTTAGAAAGGTTTTCGTTTGTTGATTTGAGGCCACTCACCATTACGGCACGGATGGTGTCCCTCTCAAATTCACGTATCAAAGTCCTAATCCCCAGCAGCCCAGAATGGGACTATATTTCGATACAGGTGATAACGTGAAAACGAGTTTATTGGATTGTGACGGGCAGGTAGCACACACGTGTGCCGCATACGTAACGTCGCTTAATCGACACGTGACGGTATGACCCAATATTAATACTTTTCATCGTACACAAAGAACCAATGTGTAAAGAAATTAAAGAACAAGTCAGAAGTCATATGGATATATGGAATGGTTGACCCAGCAAGCGAATCCAGTTTACCAACTAGAGTTCGTACCCCTCACTGTTACCACACGACTGCCGCTGCCCCTCCCCGCTCCTCCTCCTCACATGAAAGTAAGAGATTATGTTTTATTCACCCGTGAATGTCGGTGCTGGCTATATATAATACTAGTCACTAAATAATGTCATCGAATGAATGAATGAATGAATGGGCAAATGACTGTCGATTAGCCCATTCAAGCAGTTAAAAATGCACTTCACTTTATCGTCCTTTTGTTTGTTTTTCCCTTTTGTCGAAATGTATACGAAAAGATCCTCACAAATCACTTGTTTACACCGAGGAAAAAATATGTGCACACACATACGCCTTTCTGCTATATTAACCAGCCTGGTAATCTAAGATTATTTTTTTTTTTTTTTTGGTAATACTTGTTTTGGGGCGAGTGCAAGTGGGGAAGGGGGCAGAGAGAGGGGGACGGAGAATCCTAAGTGGGCTCTGCACTGACAGGCTGACAGAAACGAGCCCGATGTGGGACTCGAACTCACGCATCGGGAGATCGTGATCTGAGCTGAAGTTGGGACGCTCAGCTGGTTGAGCCACCCAGGCGCCCCTGGTTGGTAGTCCAAAATTGTTAACGTGACCTGGTATTCTTTTATTTTCTTTTTCAGTTCGTTTACTTATTTTTGAGAGAAGAGGGAGAGCAGGGGAGGGGCAGAGAGAGGGAGAGACGGAATCCCCAGCAGGCTCTGTGCCGTCAGCGCAGAGCCTGACGCGGGCCTCAAATCCACAAACTGTGAAATCGTGACCTGAGCCGAGATCGAGAAAGAGTCAGATGCCGAACTGACGGAGCCACCCAGGTGCCCCTATTTTGTTTCACTTTTTAAAAGATTTTGTTTTTAGGCAATCTCTACACCCAACGCGGGGCTCAAACTCACATCCTCCACCGACTGAGCCCGCCAGGCACCCCTGTACAATCTGGTATTATTAACTAGCTGCTACTAACCTCTACTTCGTTAGGGCTCTAAAGTCACCTATTTGGCAGTCTGTCTGGGATTTTTCTTTGCATTGATATTAAGATCAGAGGTCTTGGAATTTCAGGGTTTCAGCATCTGGGGGAGAGAAGAGAGAAAATATTGCCTGTCTTTAGTCTTTTGTCAGCGTATGAAGGCTTATTTATTGGGCGGACCGAGGCTAGAGCCCAGTAGTAAAGCAGAGATAACAAAAATGATCTTAGAAAAAAGCCAATCTATATTTCCAAAGAAAACACAGCATCAGACTGGTTACCGGCAAACACCTCAGGATTTTGTTGTGTATTTCCTTAGTAATCACTTTGTTGTCCAGTGGCCCTTTTATTTTCATTACAAACGGGAGCAGTGGGCATCATAATCCCGGCAGCGCTTACGGCCTCTAAAAGCCCTCTCAGGTCCTCCCACTCTCCTTTTATTCCACACACATCTTTTCATTTATCTGAGTTAGGATACTTGAATGTATTTCAAGTTTTGACAGGAAGTACTTGCATTCCAAGATACACTGTTTGTCCCTGGAAGTGTCTTGAATTTGTGTTTTAATAACATTACCTAAAGTCTAACTTGGTGGTTTTGGTTGTCGATTTGTGGCGTTGATGCATTTGATCAAGCTATGTGGTTCAGTCGTTAAATGAAAATAAATTTTGGCATTTTTTTGTCAAATCGTAATACCAAATCTGTGATCTGTTTACCCAATGTTCTCTAAAGTTCCTTTCAGTAAATAATCATTTTTCAAACCAAGAAGAATAATGTTGAATTTGGGGATGCAAAGATATTAACTAGAAAACAAACCTAGGTTTTAAAATTTTTAAACCTTTTTTCTAATAAACCCCATTACAGAATGAACTTCTAACTTTACTTTTGACATATAAATTATCTATATGAAAGAAATAGAAAGCCAACTAGCTATATATCTTATTTTATTTTTTTAGTTTTTAAAATTTTATTTTAGAGAGAGCATGATGATCAGGGGAGAGGGGCGCGGGGGGAGAGAGGGAGAGAGAGAGAGAGAGAGAGAGAGAGAGAGAGAGAGAGAGAGAATCTTAAGCAGGCCCCATGCTCTGTGCAGAGCCCTATGTGGGGCTTGATCCCATGACCCTGGGATCATGACCTGAGTGAAATCAAGAGTCGCACATTGAACCGACTGAGCCACCCAGATGCCCCTACCTCTATATTTTAAAGACATATTTTCCCCAAAGAAGATGGCATTAAAGGAGTATAAAATAGTTTGAAAGATGTGATAATAGTAATGCTTTCTTGATAAAACAAAATTGACCTTTGTGTTCTGCTAAGATTTGGGCTCTACCTCATTTACATTTTAAGAATCCATGTTTTAATCTCAGTTTACTGATCTTGAGGTGATTGATGCTGCTCTATAAAAATGTAACCTTCACAATACTGATGGCAACATCAGATTTTCGTTAGAATTTTTCAGAGACACATCTTCCTGTTACAACTGACATTCAGGAACATCGTCTGGATATTCAAGATAAGAGTGTGTGCGAAAGTGCGCCACAATTCAGGTAGCCCTGTCTCTCCTGCTGACCTCAATTTACAATATTAAATTGTGAAATCCGCAGATGTTGTGCTTATAAAATTCTAAGTGTTTAACAGTGTTAAAACAACTGGAATGGGGTCAAGCGAGTATTATTGAGAATGCCGTCATGGTGGCAGACCTTTTAAAGGTCAGTCATTTAAAGGAATAAGTCATTTAATCAGAAAAGATCAAGAGCTACTACGTTTTTCAAATCACTCATTTACTTTTCCACGGCGACCACAAAAGTCCGAACGGCCTTTGGAAAGGGATGAAATGTCCGAGAGTAAATAACATTGACGTGGGAACTTTGAAAATCTCATTGAGCTGAGAAAACCCATGGTTGAAAAGAATTATTAAATACACATTGATGGTGCACACGTAAAACAAGTGGTAACGTATTCAAGTGTAATAATACTTAGATCATTTTTAGCTGACTATAGGCCTTACACGCAAGTAGCTATCCTTGATTGTATGCTAGATAATCTACGATGTGGCTTAAATAATTTTCTCTGTGGAAACGGACCCGTGTTCCGTAAGCAATACTGCTTCACATCAGGGAAACCATCTGAGCAAGACTGTCTCCATGTTATAGTAATCCCGATCAAGGCAGAAGCCTTTCCTTACAAAGGAGCCGGATGGGTTCATTTCCCGATAGTTCTTTTGTTCCATTCTCATTAACCGTTCAGCTTTTGTTTTGTCACACACAGTTTTGGCTTTTTTTTTTTCTTTCTTTAAAGGCCTGGAAATGCTCAAAACTTGCATTTGCACAAAGAGCACGAAATATTCTATAACGTCTGTCGGTGCATTTTGAGATGACACGACCACATCGTCAGTGATTAATGATAAGTTAAAATGTTAAGGGCATTTGGATTAAAATGCAATTAACCTATGGCGGCATCCCCCCTGATTTTTAGGTGATAGTTGAATTCTTATTCATATTCACAGCTGGAAAGGGGCTTCCTGTCCAAATGTCACCACTATGATGGACTTCTGCGTTCAGATATATATTCTATTTTCACAACGTATTGGTTAAGACGCGTGTTTTTCCTTGGCTGGCAACTGTGCGAATTATTCAGTAGGCAGTTGCCTGTGCCCCTCCTGGAGACCCACCCGGAATATTTCCAGATATTAGCCAGCTTGATCACATGGACTGTTGTAGTTCTAGCAAGTGATCATTTATCAGCTACAGTATTTGAAATATTGCTACACCTCCAGGAAGAACTTCCTGTGTGAGTGTGCATATGTGTGAGTGATTAAAAGGACGGAGAGCCACTAGAGAGAAGAATAGTTTTATTAATCATTGATGCCTCCCCCCTTCCTTCTTCTCTAAAAGACTAAAACTTGGCATTATGTATGAGAAGATAACCAATGATACATCCACAATTCAGAATAATGCTTTGGGAATATTGTGGAACCTTTTCTTCCCTTCCCTTCCCTTCCCTTCCCTTCCCTTCCCTTCCCTTCCCTTCCCTTCCCTTCCCTTCCCTTCCCTCCCCTCCCCTCCCCTCCCCTCCCCTCCCCTCCCCTCCCCTCCCCTCCCCCCCCCTCCCCCTTCCCTCTCTTAGAGCTGGGAGTTGCTCAAGGAATATAATGACCATATTCCTTTCCATTAAACTATTATAGATACATCTACTATCCTGTTTAACTTCTATCCCCATCCTGATTTCCCTTCTCTCCCAACTCCCCATACAGATAAACACTAGTAGGAGTTTGAAAGGTATTCTTCCACTCTTTAGTTTCTATATAAACAGCTATAGAAAAGATATAGTACAGTTTTTCTTTTTAAAATTTTCATATAAATGGCAAGCTTTACAAATCCTTCTTCAACTTACCTTTTCAAACTCATTAATATGTGTGTGAGTTTCATCTTTGCTGCAGTGCATTCTAGTTCATTTAATTTCATAGCTGTATAGTATTCTATTGTATGATGTGCAGCAAGTTACTGATCAAGTTCCATGCTGATGGGCATTCAGTCTATTTCCAGTTTTTAATGATGATAAACAATTCTAAAATGAATAACGTTTGTGTTTCTTTGCGCTGTGTGGGAGAGATTCTGCGGCAAGGAATTCCTGGGTCGTACAAGTGTGGACGTTTTTGGCTCTTCACGGTATCGATTGCTAAATCGCTCTCTGGAGTGGATATCCCGATTTACAGTCCCATCACCTGTACGTGAGGATACCGTTCCTCCACGCCCTTGCCAAATCAGATGTTACCATATATATAATTTTACGTTACGTACTTCTCTATTATTGTAGTTGTCGTAATAAGCGTATGAGGGTTTTGGAATTTATGTGTCTGAAATAAAATTTAGGGTAAAAATGCTCATACCATTTGGACAGAAATTTTGTATCTGAAATCTATCTTAAGAAAATACTGAAAAATTGAGGACGCAATGTTAGAGCTTTGTGGATGGCAAAGGCGACACTGGAGGAAAGAAAAAAAGGATACAGGAAAGAATGAACGAAATTTTTAGAAATTGTATATATAATTTTTGAGATCCATATGAATAATATTTTACCAATGTTACAAATTTAATTTTAGAGAATGATAAGCATTTATTTAATCTGACAATGTTAAACAGAATCATGAGTCAGCGAGGAACAATACTTGGCTACCTTCTAGAATAAAGTGAGAAGAAGAGATTTACAAAGTAAACATAGGAAATAACAGAATTATTAAAAAAAAAAACCCTTAACTCTTGAAAATGAGCCTTGGTTCTCTGAAATCATCAAGGGCATGACAAAGTCAATATAAAGCACAGGAAATTATGCTGATAAAACTGAGTATCTTTGCTCTCTAAGCAGATTACTCAGGAAGTAAAGAAAGACACAAAATGTCATTTTCACAGAAAACAAAGTTCGTTTTGCATCAGTATATTTGACACTAGAGGTCTTTTTTTTTTTTTTTTTTTTTTTTTTTACGTTATAAAATGTTTTCTTCACAAAAACAAACTTTGAGAAACACGGTGCAATGTAAAAGCCAAGAACTCCTTCGGGAAGCACTGCTTGTGTGCACCACATAGTCCAGACTTTTTCCAAGTAACATTCTGTATTAGCAGTTTAGAAACAGAGCACTGAATTCAGAAGCCTCTTACTTCTCACTGCTTGAATTTTTTTTTTTTTTTTTTTTTTTTTTTTTTAAGAAATATGCACGAGGGGCACCTGGGTGGCTCGGTCAGTTAAGTGCCTGACTCTTGATCTCAGCTCAGGTCATGATCTCACGGTTCGTGAGATTGAGCCCCACATCCAGCTCGGCGCTGACAGCATGGAGCCTGCTTGGCATTCTCATTTCTCTCTCTCTCTCTCCCTCTCTCCCTCTCTCCCTCTCTCCCTCTCTCCCTCTCCCTCTCTCCCTCTCTCCCTCTCTCCCTTCCCTCATCCCCCCACCCGCACTGTCTCTCACAATAAATACACTTAAAAAAAAAAGCAGGAACATACTTAAAAGAAATATGCACTAAAGCACATAGTAAATCACTAATATTTACAACAGCATAGATAATAATTAACATAATAGATTGCATTTTAGCCATGTTTCAAAGAACACTTAACAGGTCAACATCATTGTGTGTTACTGGTCTTGTGTCTTACACATAGTAGATGCTTAACAAACGTGTGATGGCCAAGAAGTTCAAATGGATTCTGTAACCACTTGCTTCAGTTCTCACATGTGTCAATTTGGGACAGAAACCTTCGATACTGCCACAGAAACCCCAGCAGGATATGGCAGATGGTATGGTAACCCTGAAAAGAATCTCCGAGACTTGACAGTATTCGTTTTCCAGGTCTTTTATAAAGCTCTCATAAAACTAATTAAATCTCAGCCAGTTTGGACCAAGACAAATAAAGTCCCTTTTCTGTGAAGCTTTTAAAGCTTTTCATAGCCACTTAGGTTTTTTTTTCTTTTTGAAAATATTTTAGGGCAAAACTACTCTTTCTTTCTTAACAAAAGCATCCTTGGCACACCGTGCGTAAAAGTCATTCCCCTCTTCCACTGTTTCTAGAAGGCTCCTTTACAGATATTGCTTCTCATTTTTAATAACGAGTAACATATTTTACAGAGAAAACTAGATCATTGTAAACTGTCATGCACCATCATTTGGTAGCTGATTAGCAAAGTTTATGAATGTATTACCCAGAGTTTTTAAAAGTATATGCTTCCTTATAGTATAAACTCTTTTTTAAAAGTATATGCTTCCTTATAGTATAATCTCTCAATGTGGCAAAAAGAACATGTTTATTAACTGATCCAAATATATTTAGCCTCTCTATACCATGGAGAATAAGAAAAGGTTATATAAATTTAAACGTGCACGGAGTAATGTTTCAGTATTTTATGTTGCTTAGAAATGATCTAGGTGCTTAATAAACGCATACTATTTAACTGAGTTTAACATAAATCTAAAAGTTTTAAGTTACTAAAGAGATACTCCAACGTTTTAAGGCTGACAGGTTATGATACATAATTGCTGTGACAAAGTTTGTCAGAAGAATGAGTCCGTTTATTTAAACACAGATTTGCATTTTTCATTATCATCAGTATCTAGTGATTGTCGTGCTAACTTATTTGATCATTGAACCTGCATTAAGTTCAACAAGAATAAGCCCAAGTCCAACTGTAATAAAAATGTGTCAACTTAATGTTGATAACCGAAGACCCAGCTGTTTTTATTACATGAATAACATTCAACTAGTCTGATTTGCCAACAGTTGACCTAAACTATGTGAGCTTAAATTCTTAAAACATTTGGGCTGATTTCGCTAAGAATGCTTTTTGTGTATGTTGGAAATACTCAGTTTTATCGATTTCCGGGAGCTTTAGTATGCAGACACACAAACGTAAACACACAGATACACATAGAGAGTTTATAGCTCCGAGTCAGCCAAAAATGCAGAAATAGAAGACTCCCTGGTTTATATAAAAATATTAGCTCTCGTTTCGGTCCCGCTCTTATAATTTAGTAGGATTGTATTTCTGGGAGATGGGACAGGTTGAGTTTACCTGCTGAAAATGAAGGCCAGAGTGTTCACAACCCCATTTGTGGAGGCCACCGGGATTCTTTTCGGGGAGGTGTCATCTCGTGGAGACTGTGGACTGAATTTGTGGGGGACTGAGGTGGCCCCAAGCAGCCCTGTGTCTCCAAAGCACATCTGAGGGGGTGCATTATACAGGCTGTTTCCAGTTAGCTTCTGGTGGTTTTAGCTTCCCTTCAGGTGGTTGCTTTCAGGGTCTGTGAGAACATCAAGAGGTTGTGACGGGGGTAGAGGGACATGATAATGTTCTCCTGACTATAGAGAGTTGAGGGGCTGGGGTGGGAAAGGAAAGCTATGGTCAGAACGGATAGGAAGGTAGAGGAGGTGGGGATATTGAACGGAGACCGATCAAAAGATTCAAGGTAGCTAAAGAGAAGGTCAAAGGGGGTGAAAGGAAGGAGGATCAATGAGAGGAAGGAAGACGGGTGATGGAAAGGGCTTAAATGAGCCAATTTGAGTACGACCCATTTCGCAAAGAGGCTGTTGAAGTTCCAAATCACCGTTTGTGAAATTTTGCCATTTTGGGGGACAGCGGACCAAATGAGTGATATCGTGGAATAGTATATGGTGGGCAGAGGAGGATTAGGTGGTATGCTTTGTGAAGTGAGAAACACCCTTGGGATTAGGTGAAGACTCAAACGCAAGAGACCTCGCAAAACAGCCCTGACAAGTCTTGTTCAAAGAGGAATCGTGTATTAAATCCTCCCCCGCCACCCCACTTGAAAAAGCAAAAAAAAAACCCAAAAAACAAAAAACCCACAAAAATCAAAACAAAACCAAAAAACAAAAAAACACTCTGTCCAGGAGTTAAGCAGAAAAACACCAGGAAGAACCTCGTTGCTTGTTTGTTGTTTTTTTTTTTAATTTTTTAATGTTTAATGTGTTTTTGAGAGAGAGCGCAAGCAGGGGAGAGGCAGAGAGGGACAGAGATGCAGAATCCGAAGTAGGCTCCAGGCTCTGAGCTGTGAGCATAGAGGCCAGTGTGGGGCTAGAACCCACAAACGGTGAGATCATGACCTGAGCCGAGGTGGGATGCTTAACCGACTGAGCCACCCAGGCGCCCCAGGAAGAACCCCGTTTTAACAAAATCAAAGTAACTCGCCATTATGCTACAACAAATGTCTGGAACACTGGATTTGGACTTGGAATTTAACTTGTGAACCTAATTTCCCCAGCCAGGAAGGGACAAAGGGTCTGAGAACCTGGCGTAAATCAACCTGAGTGAAGACAGCAGAGTCCAGTATATAGTCTGTACTCTCTTTAAGTCATGGCACCAGGAAACTGGTAATACGTAATTAGGTAAGAAAAGACTTTATTCGGGGCGCCTGGGTGGCTCAGTCAGTTGAGCGTCCGACTTTGGCTCAGGTCATGATCTCACGGTCCGTGGGTTCGAGCCCCGTGTCAGGCTCTGTGCTGACAGCTCAGAGCCTGGAGCCTGCTTCGGATTCTGTCTCCCTCTCTCTCTGCCCCTCCCCCGTTCATGCTCTGTGTCTCTCTGTCTCAAAAATAAATAAAACATTTAAAAAAATTTAAAAAAAAAGAAAAGACTTGATTCAAACTGACTATTGCAATAGGAAGAAATCTCCAAGTATCTCACAATCAAACACAGGCTTCTCTTTTACACAGTAAGTGAGGAAAAGTTGGGAGTGGGGGAGGAAGTGTCAGTCCTGTCTGCCCGTGTCCGAATAAGCTGATAAAAACGGGCATGATCTGCATTTTCTGGTTTGCTCAGGCTTGGGGAAAAGCCAGAGCTCAGGGGACTGTGGGGACGCGAGAAGCCTGACTACAGTGGAGTCGAGGCAGAGCAGGGAGTAGCAAATGCGTAGTCGTGAACGCTTGATCAGTAACACGTTTGTGTTGTGTTCGACCACTGTGCTGGTGGTAATTTGTTATAGCCATGACGGGAAACTAATACATGCATATATTAGAGAGGAAAAAGGCTGCAAGTATCTAAGTATTCATATCAAGAAGCTGCAAATTAAATCTAATGAAAGCAGAAAGTATTAAATAATGAAGATTAAAGGAATATACAAGATGATACAAAGATACTGTGACTAATATCTAATACTTTTGAAGTTTTGGCTAAACTGGACAAAAACTCTTTGTTAAAATTTTAAAAAATATTTTAACAATTTATTGATTCATTTTTAAGTAATCTCTGTGCCCAACATGGGGCTCGAACTCAAGACCCCCAGATCAAGAGTCGCATGCTCTTCTGACTGAGCCAGCCAGGTGTCCCAAAATGGACAGATTCTTAAACCATGCACACACCGTATTGAACAAGATGTAAGAAGTCAGAAATCTGAATTTCTATAGACAATGGATTTGTTAGTAAAAATATTCCCACAAACCCAAGCTCAATCCCGGATGGCTTCATTAGTGAATTCTTTCAAATGTTTAGATAAGAAAAAAAGTACATAGACAGTTCCCGAGGATATAGGCAAAAGCAATATTTACCAACTCTTTTTGTAAATCTAGAATAACCTTAGTACCAGCATTTGACAAGGATATTACTAGAAAAGAAATTGTTTCATTATATCTTATTACTAGAGATTCAAATACCATAAACAAAAAAGTACCAGATTAATCCTAGTAAATAAGATAATACATAGTGGCCTACAGGTTTTATTCTAGAACTGTGAGTTGTTTACCTCTGCAAAATCAATTTAATCCACCATATTAATAGAATAACAGAAAAATGTTTGTAGATACAGAAAAAAATATTTGATAAAAGTTAAAACTAATGTATGATAAAACCTCTTAAAAATCTAGGAATAGAAGGGAATTTCCTTAATCTGAAAAGAGTCTACAAAAAATAAAAAATGAAAACCTGCAACAAACATGATACGGTGACATTTTTTTTTTTTTAATTTTTTTTTTTTTTAACGTTTATTTATTTTTGAGACAGAGAGAGACCGAGCATGAACGGGGGAGGGTCAGAGAGAGGGAAACACAGAATCTGAAACAGGCTCCAGGCTCCGAGCTATCAGCACAGAGCCCGACGCGGGGCTTGAACTCACCAACCGCGAGATCATGACCTGAGCCGAAGTTGGCCGCCCAACCGACTGAGCCACCCAGGTGCCCCTCACGGTGACATATTTAAACCCTCCATTGTGATATTAGGACTAAAACAAAAGGCCCTTATCACTAGTTCTATTGAACATTTTATTGAAGGTCATAACCAGTGCAAAAAGCAAGGAAAATACATTAACTTCATAAGCATCGGAAAGGATGAAATCTATCATTTTTTGCAAGTGATATGATTACACACATAGAAAATCCAAAAGAATCCTATCTTCAGACAAATTCTTAGACTTAATAAGAGAATTTGGAATTGGTGCTAACTGCAAGGTCAATATTGATAATAAAGCAGTGGTATTCTACATACTAGTATTAGATGATTAGGAAAGGAAAATAAAAATGTTATTGAGGATAGTATTTAAAAATTTAAATAGCTAGTAATGAATTTAATGAAAACATGCAAGTTCTATACAGTGAAAACTACAAAACACTAATGAGATAAATTGATAAATATAAAGTAACTGGAAGGATCTACCTTTTTTTTTTTTTTTTTTTTTTAGATATTATATTTTTAAGTAATCTCTGCACCCAGTGTGGGGCTCAAACTCACAACCCTGAGATCAAAAGTCACATGCTCTACCGACTGAGCCAGCCAGGCACCCCAGGATCTACCATTTTCATGGATTAAAGGGCTTCATGTTGTAAATTCTCCCAAACTTAAATGAAATTTAAAAAAAAATTTTTTTTTTTACATTTATTTATTTTTGAGAGACAGAGAGAGCACAAGCTGGGGAGGGGCAGCGAGACAGTGAGACAGAATCCAAAGCAAGCTCCCGGCTCCTAGCTGTCAGCCCAGAGCCTACCTCGGGGCTCAAACTCACAAACCGCAAGATCATGACCGGAGCCCAAGTCGGACGCTTAACCGACTGAGCCACCCAGGTGCCCCTTAAATGAAATTTTAATAACAGTTCTAGCAAGGAGTGTGTGTGTGTGTGTGTGTGTGTGTGTGTGTGTGTGTGTAATAATTCTACAGCTTAGATGGAAATGCAGCAGAACAAGATTATTCAAGAGTATCAAAATGTTGTGAAGAATATCAAAGCTGGAATATATATTCCAGAATATTCCAGAATATCAAAGCTGGAATTTTGACATTCCTAGATGTCAAAAATTAAGCAACCCACAGTAATTTGGACAATGCTGTCCCAATGGAGAGCCTGGAAAGTGGCCCACATGTACATACACGGTAACTTGGTTTATGACAAAGATGCCTCTACAGTATAGTAGGAGAAGTTTGCAATTTTGAGTAAATAGTGGTGCTGGGCCAGTTAAGTACCCACATGTAAACAGTATCTCATTTGATACCTAAAAATGAATTCCAAGTCTATCATAGATCTAAAAGTGAAAGTTAAAGCCATAAAGCATTAGGGGCACCTTTCTTCCTTTTTTTTCTTTGTAATTCTTTATATTTTGGATTAAAGTCCTTTGTTAAATATATATTGCAAATACCTTTTCCTACTTTGGAGCTTTCGTCTTCACTTTATTTAAAAAAAAATTTTTTTTTTTTTAAAGTAGGCTCCACACAGGGTGCCTGGGTGGCTCAGTCGGTTAAGCCTGTGACTCTTCATTTCAGCTCAGGCCTTTAAAAAAAAAAAATGTTTGTTTATTTTTTGAGGTAGAGAGTGTCCCCAAGGAAGGGGCAAAGAGAGCAGGGGATAGAGAACCCAAAGCAGGCTCCACACTGACAGCAGTGAGCCTGATGTGGGCCTCAAACTCAAGAACCGTGAGAGCATGACCTGAGCCGAAGTCCGATGCTCAACTGACTGAGCCACCTAGGTGCCCCTTGATCTCCAGGTTAGGAGTTCAAGCCCTGCATTGGGCTCCGTGCTGGGCATGGAACCTACTTTAAAGGTTGGTTGGTTGGTTGGTTATTTATTTATTTATTATTTTTTATTTGAGAGAGAGAAAGAGAAAGAGCATGAGCAGGGGAGGATCCGAGAGAGAGGGAGAGAGAGAATCTCAAGCAGGCTTTGCCCTGTCAGCTCAACATTGGGGCTCACTTATGAACCATGATGAACCATGAGATCATGACCTGAGGCAAAATCAAGAGTCAGATGCTTAACCAATTGAATCACCCAGGCACCCCATGTGGAGCCTACTTTAAAAAAAGGGGTGCCTGGGTGGCTCAGTCAGTTAGGCATTCGACTTTGGCTCAGGTCATGATCTCACGGTTTGTGGGTTCGAGCCCTGTGTCGGGCTCTGTGCCGACAGCTCAAAGCCTGGAGCCTGCTTCGGATTCTGTGTGTCTCTCTCTGTCCCTCCACGGCTCGCACTCTTGTCTCTCTCTCTCTCTCAAAAATAAATAAACATTAAAAAAAAGTTCTTTACATTAAAATACAAGAACAAAGAAGAAAGCGCCGAAGTGGGAAAAGGTATTTTCAATATATATTCAACAAAGGATGTTAATCCAAAACATATAAAGAATTACAAAGAAAAAGAAGGCAAACATGACAAAAGGAAAAGTGACTAAAATTTAAATAGGTGTGTTACAAAGGAAGATATGCCAATGACCAAGAAACATGTGAAAATGATAAATATATGTACATATATATATAAATAAATTACACAAATGTATATTAGAACTCGGTGTGATATCACTATACATCAAGAGGGCCAAAATGAGAAAGCTAGGCAATTCCATGTACTGAGGGAGACAATGAGCAACTGGGGTTCTTCTGTATCTCTGGCCAAACCATAAATTGGCACAGCCATTTGGAACGCTGAGAAAATGTACTAAAGCTGAACGTATGAAAACTCCATGATCTGAGCAATACCACTTGTGGATGTATACCCCTCCAAAACGCACATATATTTCTAGTAAAAGACCTGTACAAACATGTCCAGAGTAGCATTACTTGTAAGAACTCAAAAGTTGAAACTTCTGTACATCAACAGCCGGGATGCATAAATATGTTGTAGTGGAATGATGAAATGAAATAGCATCGAGCAGTGCAAATGAACAAACTACGAAAACATATGAGAGCATGTCGAGCAAAGGAATTGACACAAAAGGGGTACATCGTTTACGTCGTTTATGATTGCATATGGCGTCCATCAGGGACCGTTTCCACTTTTATTCTTATTTATCAGCTCCCTGGCTGTCTGCGCTTGAGCTAACTTACTTTCCTTTCTTTTTCTCAAAGAAGTAAAGTTGTATCTGTTCCAGTGCTTCACACAGGCAATTCTTTCTACCTGGGACACCTTTTCCCGCTACTCCTTCCTTGCCTGTCCTCTGCCTGTCCTTCATATCATGGCGGAAATATAATTTCTTTAAGAAAGTCCTCAAGAAGTTCCAGTCTAAATTAAGGAAACATTGTTAAATTGTCTCCTAACACCCGGTAGCATTTCTTTATAGTGCGTATCACTTTTTGATTTTTAACTTTTATAATTATTTGTTAATTTCCATCTTCTCCGCTAGACTGTGTTCCATCAGGGCAGGGCCACTTACGTCCTTATGCTGTCCTATCTCAGCCTGTCTTGGTGTCTGACACATAGTGGATTCTAAATATATTTGGAAATGGATCGATTGACCAAAAGAATGCAAGAGGGAAGGTCTTAGTTGGATAGCCTCTGGCATCATATTGACCAAGATTGGAATCTTGCCTCCATCACTTACCAGCTGTTTAACATTGTGCAAGTCCTTTTTAACTCTGAATCTCTATTTCCTCATATATACAGTAAGGGAAACAGATCTTTTCTTAATAACTTAGCCAGTTTTCCATCTTATCTCCGGCTCAAGTTCCAGAATCCATGCCCTTAGTCATTTCATCTTTATCTTTTACGACCACCTGCGACACCGTAGTTGGTAAAACAATGCAGAACTTCATTTTACCTTAGCTCTGCAAAAACGTAGTCCAAAATCAACAAATGTAGGAACTCTATCAGTTCATTAGGGTCCAAACCCCGACACAAAGCATCCATTTGATACTTAAAATAAGTACACTGTAGTACTGGTTATTAAAAGGCTTTACAGAGACCACAGAATCCCCTAATTTCAGGAAAAGAAAGGCTCTTAAAGATCATTTAGTTCACTTCCTTATTACACAGATGAGGCAACTGTGTATGAAAGCGGAGACAGGACTTGCCCCGGGTTTTGCTGTAGTCAGTCACCGAACAAGCACTTTAACATACTGCCTCGGAGTTGCTTCAGCACGGCTGGATTAAGTCAGCTTCCATCACCAGAGTAACCATTAAGGGATCAGGGGAAGGAAAAAGAGAAATCCTGTATGTAAATATGGATGCCACTTTCAAAGGAAGCAGCTCTATCACTTCAGCGACGTGGGCCATTTTGAGTTGCTTTTATAGACAGACGTTCAACAGGGGCGGAGGTAGCTGCCAGAGGGGCCAAAGGACCGATAGCTTAACATTTCGTTAAGAACTGCAAAACAGGGGCACCTGGGTGGCTCAGTTGGTTAAGCGTCAGATTCAAGGTCATGGTGTCATGGTTCGTGAGTTCAAGCCTTGCGTCAGGCTCTGTGCTGACTGCGTGGAACCCGTGGAACCCGCTTGGGATTCTCTCTCCTCTCTCTGCCCCTCCCCACCTGACTCTCCTTCTCAAAATAAATAAACATTAAAACAAGAGAGAACTACAAAACATGAACTTCATCAGACTCCAAAGAAAACAAACTGAACTTATTAGAAACATCCATTTACACATTTTTGTTATTTATCTTTATTAAGGTGTAACATTAATTATCCATTTTAAAGTTTATGCTCCAGGGGCGCCTGGGTGGCTCAGTCGGTAAAGCGTCCGACTCTGGCTCAGGTCATGATCTCGTGATTTGTGGGTTCGAGTCCCGCGTCGGGCTCTGTGCTGACAGCTCAGAGCCTGGTGCCTGCTTCGGATTCTGTCTCTCTCTCTCTCTCTCTCTCTCTCTCTGCCTCTCCCCTGTTTGCCCTCTGTCTCTCAAAAATAAACGTTAAAAATTAAAAATAATAACTAAATGAAGTTTCCACTCCAGTGGCATTTAGTACATTCACGATGTTGCGCAACCACCAACTTTATCTAGTTCTAAAACATTTCATCATTTTGAGAGGAAACTCTGCACCCACCAAGTTGTGACTCTCCACATGTATTTAATTTTTTTTTTAATGTTTATTTTATTTTTGAGAGAGAAAGAGAGACAGAGTGCGAGCATGGGAGACGTAGAGAGAGAGGGAGATACGGAATCCGAAGCAGGCTCAAGGCTCTGAGCTGTCCCCACAGAACCCGATGCGGGGCTTGAACCTACAAACCATGAGATCATAACCTGAGCTGAAGTAGGCGCCTCCTCCCCACGCGTATTTTAACATAATAACTTTAAATGTGTGACTGGTGCTTGCACTAAGTATGTATTTAGGAGGAGACAAAACTAGAGTGAGATCCTTGAAATGGTTGCAAGAAAATCCCTTTTACTGTTGCCATTAAGTGACCATGACCTTTTAATGAACTCTTTTCTTTTTTTAAGTTGACTTATTTATTTTGAGAGAGAGAGAGAGAGAGAATCAGCAGGGGAGGGGCAGGGAGATGGCGGTGTTGGGGGGGGGACAGAGGATCAGAAGCTGGCTCTTTTTTTTCTTTAATGTTTATTTATTCTTGAGAGAGAGACAGAGTGTGAGCGAGGGAAGGGCAGAGAGAGAGGGAGACACAGAATCTGAAACAGGCTCCAGGCTCTGAGCGGTCAGCACAGAGCCCGACGCGGGGCTCGAACTCAAACCTTGAGCTCATGACCTGAGCCGAAGTCAGATGCTTAACCGACTGAGCCACCCTGGTGCCCCTTTATGAACCCTTTGTACGTGTATTTAGAGATCAGTTTTATTTGGACAAGATAACTAATCAGGTGGTAACTAAATGAAAAAGAATAGCACCTTGAAGCATTCAGTTTCTCACAATGAAAACATTTTTAGAAAATTCAAGTATCTTTGGAGCTTTCTAGTGCGTAATGCTTTAGAAAACACTCAGAACATACAACTACCCATACGCACACACACCGCACGCAGTTCCCCAGCCCCTAGATGGGCACTTTCATTTCCCTGTGAAGCAAGGAGGGTTAGCTGGAGAAAGGAACGTCTATTAGCTTTAGCTCGTGAAGCATCTCCTTCTGTTAACTGGCAAAGCCTGGGATCTGGAAGCTCTGGAAATCCCGCCGCACTGGGGGCTTGCCCTCAACTGTTTACTCATTAGTAGGCCGCTTCCCAGTTTTCCAAAGGTGGGTAATGGCCTTTCGGAAACGAAACCGCGCAAAGTGAGACATACAGTCACATTTAATGACCCTTCCCCCTCTCCCCTGATCTCATCGTTCTGTGCAAGAGTATCGCCACGTGGCCAGAGTCTGCTCTTCTCGTAGAGACTGAAGGAAGCTAAGCAGATTGTTCATTCTGTTCATTCTGAATTCCTCCCTCATTTATTCTTGCGAATTTCCCTTTCCATTTTAATTCTTCCAGCCAGCCTGTATCGAGACACTGCTTCAGTTTCTAAGCAGATGCATATGTATCGCAGAGTGTATTTGGTGTGCCAGATCAATGCCTTCTGGTTTTGAGCCTTACGGAAATGTAGCTAATTTTAACGTCCTCCCAGGGAGAGTAGGGTGCAGGGAGTGGGGAGCCTGAGAATGTATCTGCATCTGTTGTGATTCAGATTTACCTTTACTCCTGGAACGGAGCTGTGTAACCACATTATTTATACAGGAACTACAGAGTAAATAAGATTTAATGCACGTCTGAGTCTGTCAAATAAGAGAGTCATTTTATAGAATCCCAGAATCCTAGCGCCAACAGGGATCTTTGGAATGCATCACATCCAAGCACCTGTTAGGGGGCCGGGCACTCTTTTAGGTGTTTTTGCATAAATTAATGTCATTCATGTTCACCTCGACCCGGTAAAATGTGGAGGAGGGGTGCAGTGGCCTGACTACGATGACACAGGTCAAAATAGCAGACTCAGGATTTCAACCCAGGCCCCTGGCTCCATCGTCCAGGCTCTTCCTTCCTGGGAAAAGCCCTGTAGACCTGGGAGCAGGCAGGCGCAAACGGTTAAAACCGTCCACAGAGACCAAAGTACTAGGCTGATGCCGAGGCACAAAAGCAGAGAATAGACGCAGTGTGGCCTCAGTAAAAGAAGATGAAGACGAGTTGTTAGGTTGAGAGACGGAGAAAAGGATGGGGGACGAGAAGGAAACATGGACAGGAATGGCCCCGATCAGTTTCTGTTTTCTGTGAATTCCAGCTTTATTTCCTGTGTTGATTTCTACAAGATTGCCCTGTGTCCTTAAAATAATTCTGTTTTTTTCACGTGATCCTCGTGGGTAAATTTCTGTTACTAGTCCCTGGTGACTGAGTCATGCTTGAAAAGTTTGCTTTTTCACCCGTAAGGCTGATTTCCATATATCTTTGAGGAGGGGCTGAGAGTAAAACTGTGTCCCCGCGCCCACCCCTTATCCTGCACTCCATCCTTCCCTTTCGCTCCCATTCCTCTGCTACTCTTCCTCTGAGGCCACCCTCATGAAATCAAAGCCTCCTGTCTGCCACAGGCCTCCTCTTCTAGACATCAACCTGATTCCCTGCCCCCCCCATCCGGCCCCCACCTTCTGTCCGTCCACGTCTTTATTCCTCCCTTCCTTCGTCTGACCTCAGTGTTGCCAAGTACTTCGAATGAAAGTAACAAGATGATCATGTAAGGAGAAAAATATTTCCTGTATCAATACACCAGTTTCAGGGCCATGTAATTTTTGTACAGGCTCTCGAGTTAATACCTGTTTCACATAAGCCCTTTCATTAGATTCTCACAATACATTGATAAGGTAAACAGGGCAGGTTTTTAACGTTTAAAAAAGTTTGGAATCTTATCCACTTAATTGAAAGCACTTTTTGGGGAAAGGACTATCTTTTACCAGTTTGTATAACCCCTGAACTGACTGGAGCCTAGCGAGCTCGTGTTGTTTGAGAAATGGAGGGTAGTGGGGCACCTGGGTTTCTTAGTGAAATGTCCCAACTCTTGAGTTTTGACTCAGGTCATGATCTCACGGTTCGTAGGATCGAGCTCCACGTTGTGCTCTGTGCTGACAGCACGGAGCCTGCTTGGGATTTTCTCTCTCTCCCTCTCCTCCTCCCCTGCTAGTGTGCTCTCTCTCTCGAAGTAAGTAAATAAGCTTTTTAAAAAAAGAAAGAAAAAAATGGAGGATAGGTAAGTGAATGAATGAAGGAATGAAGAATGAGTGAATGAATGGCACTAATTATTTTTCACATTTCCTTGATATTATCAGGCCACACCAATTCTAGAACCAATGTCTTAGTCCTCGTATAGACTTTTCCCCGCATTATACCAGTCTGCCAACACTCAGCATGAATCCTACTTACACACCTCAAACAAGAAGGAACTTTTAATGGCTATCTTAGCTCCATTAATTGGGAAAGACTATCTCCAACCTGATATTTCAAAGGCGGTTTTCTCAACACTACATTTATTTTAAGAAAAATTTGCAGATAGGCATTGCAAAGATACATAAGAGCATAGAGCAGGCATGAATAAAAATAATTGGACATTTTAAAAGCAAACAAACCAGAATTTATACATCCAAATGAGTGCTATCCCTCTAAGGAGGCCCCCCGGGACAGTGCCCACATATTCTGGTGATGGTGCCATCGCTCAAAATGCTTTGGGACCCTTGTATGGGAAATGACTTCTAAGACAGGTTGGAAAAAACCCCAACAAATTCCATTTTATTTGTTTACATTCACACTTTGTGTAAGAACAAATCTCTTGAGATGTGTCCTACAGAGTGTCAGGTAAAACGCTCATTAGGTACACTTCCTAATTTCTCGTACCACATCATGAATTTTCTCTTAATAATATAACATAGGCTGAAAAATGAGTATTTCCCATAGGTGGTGACCATTGTCGGAGCTACTAAACATTATCTAAATTAAAAGTAGGCATTTCAGACACAAGTTAAATGTTTTTACCCTTTTCAACTTATTGTGGTTCCTGTAAACATCTCATCTGTGTGACAAGAACACCAGAATGCTACTTCAGGAACCATGTGCCTTTCTGATGGCTTCCTAGAAATTAACTGTGTCTGCTGTGCGCCTCCAATCTGTTGATAACAGCTGCTTTTGGCTGCTGTGGTTTTTAAAATGAAAATAGCTGCAGGAACCATCAAGAATTTTGATCTCGATCATACTTTCTGAAGTGGATTTTAGTGGCATTTGTATTGGAAAGACACCTGGTGCTGTGTCCCTTTATATATTTGGTTTGGTCCTTTTTAAATCCATTTATTCCAGATCGTTCCTGGCATTTTTCTGTGACTTAGAGAATCCTTGGCATTAGGAAGTTCCAGTAGTGAAAATTTGCCTGTGAAATATGGCAACAACATTGAAATGGGAACACTCAGGGACAGCTGTAGTATAGTGAAATGAATACATTTAGAACCAGGCAAGTTGGCTGTGAGGCCTTGGACCGATACTTTTCTCAGTCGGCTTCTTTTTTTTTTTTTTAATGTTTTTTTTCAATGTTTATTTATTTTTGAGAGACCGAGAGCGAGCAGGGGAGGGGCAGAGAGAGAGGGAGACACAGAATCCGAAGCGGGCTCCGGCTTCCGAGCTGTCGACACAGAGCCCGACACGGGGCTCGAACCCACGGACCACGAGATCGTGACCTGAGTTGAAGTCGGCACTCAACCGACCGAACCACCCAGGCGTCCCCGTCTGCTTCGTAATGTATGGAATGAGAAGTGTTCTACTGACCCGGAAGATTTTGTTTGTGAAGATAATGAGGTGTCCTTTGTAACGTGCTCAGCACATGCCTATAGGCGTTATGTGGTCCACAAACGGTAGCTGCTGCTTTCATCGTTCTTATTTAAAGGTATTGCTTTATCTAGCATATGCTGAGATGAAAAGCGGCCCCCCAAATCTCAGGGACTCAAAACAGGTGCACTTCTTACACCACAGTCCAATGATTCACTTCCACTAAGTGACTCGGGGACCTCTGTCATGACCATTTTGTACTACTGCCGTCACGGAGCGCGTCGCGTCCGTTCTCGCCCCGCGTTGTGAGAGGCAGCTTAGAGAAGACGCTTACCTGCGTCACGGTGCAGCTGTCACATTGCGTCTGCTCTCCTTTCCTCTAAGCAGAGCTCGGCGGTCCCCGCGAAAGCCACGTGGCGACTGGGGAAATGTGTTCTTCCTGCACACCTAGGAGGAGGCCCTGGTGGGCTTACGTCATAGTATTTTGTGTGTGTGTGCCACAGGTAGTTTCTTTATACTGATAATAAAATAAGTGTCTACAACAGTGGCAGCAGCCAGCTGCTTTGTTATATGTTATGTGATTCCCTACCTCCTTTCCCTTCTCCGTTGGATTGAATGATCATTTTGTCATCTTTGAGACAGCGCTCAGCTGAAACCTCACAAGCGTGCTTCCCATGAATGTCCTTTAAAACTTTTTTTTTTTAATTAATCCAGTCTTGTTAAAAAAAATTATTTATTTTTGAGAGGGAGATAGAGAGACTGAGCATGAGTGGGGTAAGGGCAGATGGAGAGAGAGAGACAGAGAGAGAACCCCGAGTGGGCTCTGTGCTATCAGCCCAGAGCCCGATGCGGGGCTCAAACTCACGAACTGTGAGATCACCACCTGAGCCTAAATCAAGCGTCAGACGCTTAACCGACGGAGCCACCCAGGCGCCCCTGTCCTTTTTAAACCTTTTGAACTGATTTTTGTTGAAGGTGAAATGAGCCTGCTGCGTAGGGCCTCTCTAAGAATACCTTTCCAATCGGGAACTCAGCCTGGATGAATGAGACTTTGCAAACTGAAAGGATTCATTTTGGTGCTACAGCTGCCCAGTGCGGCCAGAGCACTGGAATGTAGGAGGCTGTCCCTTGGACAGTCAGACCTGTGTTGCTGAGGCATCTCCAAACCTTCTGGTGCAGGTGACGGGTTCATCTGGGCTTGTTTGTGTTCCGGCCGGGGCTCCCTACTCCCGAACAAAGCTCCAAGTGGCATCGTTAGCGTTTCTAACTAGAAATAATTAATAACAGGTCAGTTTGTCGGAATGAGAAGGGATGAGTGCCACAGCCACAGCTGATCCCAGGGAAGAGTCATTCACAGAGAAATTAATGAGGAACATTTCCATTCAAAGAAACAATTTATCAAGAACTCCCACCAAAAAGTAAATCCTGCCAAATTAGCAATCACTATAAAACGCACTCTGCTCAAATGAAAGCTGGAGCTCACTCTGAATCTAAATTTACATATGAATGATCAGGAATGGCAGACTATATCTATTCAAATATAACAGCAAAATGTTCATAGGCATAGCCTAAGTCACATTCTTTTGTTTTCTGAGCCACTGTTTCACATTTTCTTTAACGTCTATTTATTTTTCTGAGAGAGAGAGAGAGAAAGTGAGCAGGGGAGGGGCAGAGAGAGAGGGAGACACAGAATCCGAAGCAGGCTCCAGGCTCTCAGCTGTCCGCACAGAGCCCGACGTGGGGCTCAAACCCACGGACCGCGAGATCGTGACCTGAGCTGAAGTCGGACGCTTAACCGACTGAGCCCCCCAGGCACCCCTATGAACCACTGTTTTAAAATTGCTAGTTGCTCACCACTACTGTGTATAAAGAAGTATATTAATCATATAAACCTGTAGTTTATGCAGCTGAACCATTCTCTCAGGTTTACCTTTTTGTTAAGCCAGCTAAATAGCAAATATTAATCTGCATTTTGGTAGGATCCTACCAGTGTATTTGAGGCACATAGGAGAGACAGTGCTATAAATGTTAAGCCGTGTTAACTCTTCTTTTCTTTTTCTTTTCTTTTGTTCAAGAGAAAGGAGGGGCAGACAGAGAGAATCCCAAGCAACCTCCATGCTGTCGGCGCAGAGCCCGACGAGGGCTCAGCCTGACAGACCGCGAGATCATGGCCTGAGCCAAAACCAAGAGTCAGACGCTTAACCGACTGAACCACCCGGGCACCTCAGGCTGTGTTAACTCTTAATCCTGCTGGAAACCCGCCAATAGCTTTTCTTATATTTAGGCTAAATCGAAATTCCATACTATGCCCCCTGGTAGAGACTTGGCTCATTCCGATCACTCCAGTATTACCTACTACTTGAACAAAACCACCAAAAGTCAAACACATTTTGATTGTGAAGGAGAATGATCAATTGCTTAATAGGCCTATCAGAATGGATCATACAAGTCTGTGTGTGTGTGTGTGTGTGTGTGTGTGTGTGTGTGTGTGTGCGCGTGTGTGTGCGCGCGCACGCTCCAAATGTGAGTAGGACCCTTGAGAAGTTTCACGTTCATTCTATACTGCTCTTGCCCAAACCATTCTTGAGTGTCTCTTTGGAAAGTCCCATCAGAGCTAATTCTTTGGCCATATAAAAAATAAGCTTCATTACTTCATAGTCTTACGTCATGTCAGGTGGAGTTGTAAAGTATTATTAATTAGCTCAGCTGATCGATTTACTCAAAACAGCTGATTAATTTGTTGAAAATTTGGCTGTGGCAAATGATTTAATTGCAAGTTTAGGATGACATGTCTGATGCGGAGAGTATCAATAGAATGTAAGTTAATTTCCAGAAGGGGTTCCAGAAATGATCTGTGTGCTTCCAACATGGGTAGAAGAAATGTAAATTTCCAGAGGGGACTGCTTTTTGAAAAGGAGATACCTGTCACAGGCAAATCATTTCTCATCTTTGTCACAAGCACTCTGTTATTACCTTACCACCAGGCCTTCTAGGTCGCCTTCAACTTTTGACTTCCTCAGGAATTTGGGGACCAACTCATAAAGCGAGTTGAGGTCACAGCATTGGCCAGGGCAGTGAGTCTCCAGTTCCTACCCCGAAGAGGACAGATAGACAGACATAGGAATCCCAACTGGCGCCCATGTCCCTCCCATTCGTCTAGTGAAGAAATGGTGTGCCAGGGGGACCTTAGAATGCAATGATTTTCTGCTAGGCACTTACAGATCGTAGAAAAAACACCTCTCCTGATCACTCGGATCTAGCACAACGTTTCTTTCGTTTTAACGTAGGCAACACGTAGAGGGCCCACACTGCCTATCAAAGACTCCCTGAGAGTATTATTAAGTGGATCATTCACATCAGCTCTAATGTCAAGACAAGCAAGATGCTGCGCACACTTACCAGTCTGTCTCTGACAGCTCCCAGACAATCTTCGCGGCATCCCTGTGCGACTTCTGGGCTGTTAACAGGCTCTTGTACATTCATCTACCTCGCTTTCAGCTCTGGTAGTTTCTCAGTTGGAGTCAGCAGTCGCACATGTGCCTCGCCTGGTCATGATGTCGCCTTCCCCAAAGAATCTCATGGGTCTAGAAGAGAAAGACACGTTAGACAGGCAGCAGGTTTAAGGGTGACTTCCTTGACTAAGACTACATCCCCCTTCATCAGAGTGCATAGTGATGACCTCTGAAATAATGTCCGCTGTCGTTTACACACCGGGTTTACAAGCTCCCCTCACACGCTAGGGCAATGGTGGCTCACCAAGTCACCATTGAGTGACTCACCAAGAAAATAAAAACAGTGAGTGCTCCCTTGAAGGGAATTTGTGATATCCAGGAAGCAGCTGCAGAAAAAGACTTCTGGAAGGCCAAAGATCGACTTCGATATTCACGTGCGACAGAGAATGCCAGCTCAGCTCAACTTTCCTTTGAGGAGTGTCCACCTTAGTCTTCTTTGGTTTCTATAACAAAATACCATAGATGGATTGGCTTGAAAAACAGAAATTTATTTTCTAAGAGTTCTGGAGGAAAGAGGTCTCAGATAAGGGTGCCAGCATGATCAGTTTCTGGGGAGAGCTCTTTTCCTCGTTTACAGGCAACTGCCTTCTAGTCGTGTGCCCACACGGCCCTTTTGGGTGCATGTACAGAAAGCGTGAGCTCCTTGTGTCTCTTCTCATAAGGACACCAATCGTATTGGATCAGGGCCCCACCCTTAGGACCTCATTTAACCTTAATTTTCTCTTTATAGACCCTATTCCAAATACAGTCACCCTGGGAGTTAGGGCTTCAACATAGGAATTTTAGAAGGACACAATTCAGTCCATAAAGGTGCCTTTTTTTTAAAATGTTTACTTATGTATTTAGAGAGAGAAAGAGAGAGAGAGAGATAGAAAGGGAGCAGGGGAGGGGCAGAAAGAGAGAGGGAGAGAGACAGGGACAGAGACAGAATCGCAAGCAGGCTCTGCACCGACAGTGCAGAACCTGATATGGGGCTTGAACTCACGGACCATGAGATCATGACCTGAGCTGAAATCAAGAGTGGGATGCCTAACTGATTGAGCCACCCAGGCACCCCCAGAAAGGTGTCTTTAAGAATATCTCGGGGGGGGTGGGGGGGCTTGGTGCATGGGTGGCTCAGTCGATTAAGCGTCCAACTCTTGATTTTGGCTCAGGTCATGATCTCACAGTTTGTGACTTCAAGCCCCGTGTCAGGCTCTGTGCTGACAGCTCATTGCCTGGAGCCTGCTTTGGATTCTGTGTCTCCCTCTCTCTCTGCTCCTCCCCTGGTCGTGCTCTGTTTCTCTCTGCCTCACGAAAATAAATAAACGTTAAAAAAATTAAGAAACAAAAAGAATATCTTGGGTGAGTTGGTCTAGGTTGCTGTTTTTGAACATCATTAGGTTTGATTATTTCAATGAGAACAACGTCATTGGCCTCAACTATTAATGTATGAGATGAGAAAAAAGCCAGATAAAAAAAGAAGTAAAATGGATAATTCTTCTCTTGCAGATAGGAGCCTACTCTTATTCCTCTCTTCATTTGCAAAGGGAGATAAAGGGCTCTAAACTCCCACTCTTGGTTGGTTTCAACCAAGACCATCCTCATTTGCTTCATTAGATATCGGCATTGTGCATAAAATTTGTACGAATAAAGGGTTCTGTTACTTAAAACAGTAGTTTGAAATCCATGAGTTCAGAAGAGGGGTCGGCAAAATGTTCCCTCTCTGGCTACCTGTGTTTGTAGTTACAATTTAATCTGCAAGAAACCTCACCCATTTGTTCACGCAGTGTCTGTGACTGCTTTTGTTAGGAGGACGAGTGTGAGTAGTTGTGACAGGGACCATCTGTGACCCATAAGCTTAAAATATTTACCATCTGGCTGACCAGTATTTGCTGACCCCTAGTCCAGATGGATGATCTACTTTTGAAATCCACATGATTAGCTCCTTCATTAACTTCCCGTCTTGTTCTTCAGGTCTCGGAAGTATCTCTTGACCCCACGGGCTAGATCAAGTGCTCCTCTAATGTGCCTCCACGGTTACTTGTGCTCACTCCTACCTACTGTATTCTTGTATTGCACGTTACTGAAATGTTCCTTTACTTGGTTCGTTTGTATGTGTGAATATAAGTGACTTAAATGCAGTGGTCATGTCTTATTCTCTGCCGTATCCCCAGTATCTATCATAGTGTCTGGAATGTAGTGTTTAGTAAGTATTTGTTGAATGAATGAATGAATGAGAAATGCGTTCAGTATCCAACTCAACAAGTATTTATTACTTATTACACACGAGACACTTTTGAAGCCCTAAGGATACAGTAGAAACAAGAAACAGGAAACATTGCCCTTGTGGAGTTTACATTAAAGTAGGGAGAGCAAATCACAAAGAAGTTGAAAAAGATTTTAAAAATAGATGTTTGTGGGGCGCCTGGGTGGCTCAGTCCGTTGAGGGTCCGACTTCGGCTCAGGTCATGATCTCTCAGTCTGGGGATTTGAGCCCCGTGTCGGGCTCTGTGCCGACAGCTTGGAGCCTGGAGCCTGCTTCCGATTCTGTCTCCCTCTCTCTCTGCCCGCCCCCCCCCCCCCCACTTGCTCTCTGTCTCTCTGTCTCTCTCTCTCTCTCTCTCTCTCTCAGAAACAAATAAACATTGAAAAAAAACACGTTTGTGTATGATAATTACTAAGGAGAAAAAAATAAAACCAGGAAGGGCCATATGCAACGTTGGTGTTGGGGGCATGGGAGGAGTTGGATTAAAACTTTAGATAAGGTTGGCCGAGAAGAGTTCAACTGGGAAGGTAGGTTACCTTTGAGTAAAGACCTGAAGTTAGTGATGAATGCACCTAATAAGAATTTAAAGTAAGGGCTGATCCTGTGAGTAGGAGGGAGTAGAGATTCTCATCAAAGTTCACAAATAATAGAAGTAAAACCAATGAATCCCTGAAGTAGTAACCGGGAAAAGTTTATTGTGCACACACCAAAAAGACAGTTTGCCAACCAGGATCGCTCAAACCAAAGCATGGAATGAGGCCCAGGAGTGCATTGGTCTAAAGCAGCTTACACGCTGGGAAGACAGTGACTGTTGATTCTTTACGGTGACTCGTTTTAATATTAAAATGTTCTTGAATGATAGGGAACCGGTCAGTGGTTATTTCATATCAACCTTGGGAAAGTTTAAGTTTGGCTTATGATTTCCAGAGGCATGGGCAAGAAATGACCCAGGTCAAAGCAGTCTTACAACATAAGCTAAATTAAGCTTTGGAGGAGGAGCAAGCCGATTCGGTCTGCTCAGGGAACTTTTCAGGCTGGCCTCTTTTTTTATTTTAACGATTTCCCCCCTTTTGGTCATTCTTTCAGTAGGCCGAGAGCATGACCAGCCAGGACAGTGTCATTCTTGGTTACTACCATTGACACAGTCAGGCCCAAGAGTCTCAGGTTTGCTGGCTAAGTTATTAAGAGAAGTTCTGTTTCCCCTACTGTATATATGAGGAAATAGAGATTCAGAGTTAAAAAGGACTTGCACAATGCTAAACAGCTGGTAAGTGATGGGAGTAAGATTTCGATCTTGACGAGAACAATAGCCAGGGATTGAAACATTTCCCAGAGCAGAGATTCCCAGGAGCCAAGATTTAACCAATTAAATAACTCAAATGTGTTATAAGTTAAAAAAAAAAAAAATGTTTATTTTGAAAAAGAGAAAAAGCGTGAGCGGAGGAGGGGCAGAGAGAGATGGAGAGAGAGAATCCCAAGCAGGCTCCATGCTGTCAGCGCAGAGCCCGATGTCGGGCTCGACCTCAGGAACCATGAGATCACGACCTGAGCCGAAACCAGGAGTGAGATGCTTAACCGACTGAGCCACCTAGGCACCCATGCGTTATAGTTTTTTTAAGAGTTTATTTATTTATTTTGAGAGAGAGAGACCGAGACAGAGAGCGTGAGCAGGGGAGGGGCAGAGAGAGAGGGAGACAGAATCCCAAGCAAGCTCCACACCCAGCACGGGGTCCGATGCCGGGCTCGACCCCTTGACCGTGAAATCACGACCTGAGCCAAAAGCAGGAGTGGGATACTTAACGGACGGAGCCACCCAGGCGCCTTTGCATTATACTTGTTTCGAAGTTCTGTATATAGGTGGTACACGATATATTAGCAGACACACGTCCTTCCGGTTTACATGGGACGAGATGAGCATGAGGCTGGTTTATTTCAGGAGGCAGTGCTGCAGGTGCGCTTCGACCTAAATCAGGCCCCTCTATGATGTGAGTAATCGGGTTATTTAATTCGAGGCATTTCTACGGAAACAAAAGAAAAAGGTTAATAGTTGGAGCAAAGTATAAATTCAGTTTCTGAGTTTGGAGAGCAGCCAAGTGAAACCGTTTCTGGATGCCAGGTTCAAACCATGTTCAGATGGAGTGAGGGCTGGCGGTGGGAATCTGACACGTTTCCCTGGTTTGCAGAGTGAATGTCTCTGGTGATCTTTCTAAGTGCCCACGCAGCAAGAGGCATGAAGGTTATGCACACATGAGCTGCTGTGATTTCTCTGAAGTTTATATCAAGTTGTCCAGCTTTAGCATGCATGGCTTGAGGAAGAGGGCTGTTTTAGTTTCATGGTGACCCCAAGTCAAAATAGTGGGAGAAAAGGGGAAATATTCATTTGGAGGGTTCTGGCCAGATATTAAAGGGACTCGGGATCCCATCCATCTTACAGGTCGACAACGAAAACCTCAAAGACAATAAAGAGTCCTAGATTCTGGTACCCACAAAGGTGTTTTACTGAAACATAAATTTTCTTTCTGTAATCATTCCCGTTTCTGCCAAAGATAACCACAGCAAGACTAAATTGTTTGCAAATTAAATCTAGTTTCAGTAAACTGGGCGTATGCCACGAGAATAGTGATTTTGACTAGATAGGCTTTTCAAAATTTGCTTTGCTGGAACTCTTCATAAGGAATCTCAGATTGGACTTTCAAAAGCCTCTTGAGGCAAGGAAGCCAACCAAATGCTTGTCCTTTCGTGTCCTTTACAAGAACAAATTGTTATTGAACTTACATGCAAGTACATACATTGTCATGAAAAAATGAGAATATTTAACAAGAGTTTCTGAATTCTGGAGGGATCAGGTAGGACGAAAAAGATAAATGTTTCAACTTTTGTTGCAACGATATACTTTACCAGATTGCTATGTTATAACTGATATAACTTTTATAAGTAACTTATAACTTTTATAACTCATAAAAGGGGCGGAAAAGGGAAGGACTCTCTGGGCTCAGACCAAGGTTGTGGTGACTTAGCTAAATACCCCAAGGAAGTTGGAATTATCTCTAAATATGGGACTCGTCGGGTGCCTCACTTAGGAAAATAAGAAGAAAATTGAAAGGAGTTGAAAGAGCAGTAGGTGCTCCCTTTGAAGCATCACTAGCCTATATAATACATGGGTTAATTTATGTAACAAAATTACACGAAAACCTTGGGTTGGGAGTAACTTGTTCTGAGAGTGATCCACAAGATGAGCCAACATTTCTGACACGTCTTAACTTGATAAGCCAGCGACGTCTTGCAATCCAACTAGTACGTGTCACCAAACGTCATATGATCACAGCTGAGCCAGTGGTTCTTGGGATTTGCTTCGATGTACAAATGCTTTGGATGACCACGAGCATGGTTCAATGAATGAGGCTCACAAACCAAGGTTTTACTGTACTTGGGTTTGTTGTTAAATGTATTAATGACATGTTCAGATTTGCATTGTGTTAATCTTGGTTTCTTAGAAAACATTTGGAAATTAAAATCCTTCTAATTTTTACTGGTTAAAAAAAAAATAGAAAAAGGAGTCCTTTAAATCTGGAAAACTAAACATTGAAGAAGTAAGTAACGTTTTAAATGAAGCCATAAAAATTATAGTCCTCTTCATTGTTTCATTCAGTGTTACTTCTTTTTTTTATATGAAGGTTATTTATTAATCCTGAGAGAGAGAGAGAAGGGGAGGAGCTGAGAGAGCGGGAGAGAGAATCCCAAGCAGGCCCTGCACTGTCAGTGCAGAGCCCCTATGTGGGGCTCAAACTCACAAATCAAGAGCTCATGACCTGAGCCTAAACCGAGAGTCAGATACTTAACCAACTGAGTCACCCAGACGCCCCTCATTCAGTGTTGTTTCTTAATTAATTCTTGTTTTCCTTCATCTTGGGTTAACAGCTTTATAAATCAGTTTTCCATTAAAGTTTTAGAATTAATTTTTTTTTTTTAAGTAGGCGTGGGGCTTGCTTCTTACAACCGTGAGAGGAAGCGTCGCACGCTCTCCTGACTGAGCCCGGTGCCCCTAAAGTTTTAGAAATCCTCATCCAGTTCAGTTTTATGGTCTTAAAATTAATAAAATCCTAGATTTTAGAATACATGTCATGTTCTTTTCCGTGGATTTTTTTGAAGATGCAGCAGTTTTGCAGGAAGACTTTTGCAGAAGCATCAGAGTAAAAAATGTAAATGACAAAAGACTTTAAAAATAGCCATGTTCAGGGGCACCTGGGTGGCTCAGTCGGTTGGGCGTCTGGACTTTGGCTCGGGTCTCGAGATTCGTGGGTTCAAGCCCCACATGGGGCTCTGTGGTGACAGCTTGGAGCCTGGAGCTTGCTTCAGATTCTGTGTTTCCCTCTCCCTCTCTCTCTCTGTCCCCACCCCTCTCATGTTTTTTTTCCTCGCAGAAGTAAATAACCATTAAAAAAATTTTTTTAAAAAATAGCCATGATCAAATATCTGGTACAAGTTCATATAGACACAAAAATGATGCAATTGACTTAATTATTCACATAACTAAAGTGACAAAAGATTTCAGAGGCAAATACAGAAAGTTACATAGTTGTAAAACAAACAAACAAAAACCCCATAGGTCTTTTAATATTGAAATGACTCAGGTTTTTCCCCTAAGTAATCGAAGACCTCATAAGGACAATGTGAAACACAGGAAATTATTTTCATAAGACACAGAATCCTTGAATCTTTGTTTCCTAGGCAGATAACAGTAAAGGTAAAGAAAAACCTTTGCTTACAATTCCTTATTAAGAGCAGACTAATAATGTAAAGGAAAATTGTGATTTAACAAAGAGAAAACAAATTCTAATTTTTTACCAGTACAATACTTTCGATATTAAAGCTCTTCTTTTTTTCTAAACTTAAATCCATTCCAATCTTAGCTTAGCCACACATAAAATCACTTTCTCAATATTCCATTTTCACAAACTTTCTACAACCTTCTGTATCCATTTATGTTTTGTCCGATCTCTTTCCCTTTCTTACTCTGGAATAATCATTTTAATTCAGGACAAAATTGCTTTCTTTTTTTCCTTACTGAACTACAAGAACAAGAAAAAAATCCCACATCCTTTATACCTTTTCTTATCCAAAAACGCATTCTATTTTCCATACCTACTTTTCATACACAGTCATCTTCTTTCACCCATATTTCCATATTTCTTTTTTCTTTCTTTCTTTCTTTCTTTCTTTCTTTTTTTTTTTTTTTTTTTTTTTAGAGAGAGCACACAAGCCAGCATGTGAGCATGCGAATGGGAGGAGAGGGAGAGAGAATCCAAAGCAGGCTCGAAGCTCAGCGTTTAGTGCAATGTGGATCTTGGTCCCTTAACCCTGGGATCATGACCTGAGCCAAAATCAAGAGTTGGATGCTCAACTGACTGAGCCACCCAGGCTTAAGGCATTTTTCTTGTTGAAAAATTTTGAAGATGTGGAGATGGCATAAACTTACTTGACGAGTAAACCCAGGTAGAAAAAGATGTACATTTGCATTACACTGAACATTGGCAACTCCAAAGACCTCTGACTTGTATGTATCAGCCATTATCCTAGATTATGTGAAACTTGAAAAACATTTGGGGTAGTCTCTCTGAGAGTATACTTGCTTCATATAAACATTTAATTTTCTTTAATCCAATTAAATAGAGCTCTTCACAATTCATTTTAGCAGCACTGTCCAGGGGTACAAAAACATCACATAATCTATAACATACATATGTAGACATACATAAATGGACGGATGCGGACAGAGATCGTATAGCTTTTTTTTTTTTTTTCTTTTTTAATTTAGCCATGTCTCGGGGGTACAAAGCTCAAAAGAACAGCTGGACTGAGTTAAGGTTACCTGTTCAGATGGCCCAAATTTTTTACTGAAGATTTTTTTTATTTGCCTGTTCTAAGGATTCTTTTAGAGCTATTTTTGGCTAGAAGCTTCTGCATAACAATCGAAGAATGCATTCTATTGTCTCTGAGCGGTTTGGAATCCTCTCTTTTAAGGATGCTCCTTAAGGTAGACTTGCTAAGTTAAAGGTTTCCCAAAGTGGCCACTACAGTTCCAAAAGTTCACCCCTTTTCCAAAATGTTCAAGATGCAGGTCACTAGACCGGGTGGAACCCATCTTTGCCTTTAGATTTCCCCAAACCTCTTCTCCAGCGGCTGTTCCAAAACCCACGGAATCACATGTTTCCACTCCTTTTGAAAATAATAGGGTAGGTAACTTAACCAAGAAGGTTCCCCACGCAAAAATGCACAGTCAAGTCATCGAGCTCAAAACACAAAGAGAGCAGAGTTCAGATCCAAGAGAGGCTGAGCCTCAAATTCCAAGGTCAGCAAGAAAGCAGTGACCTCAGTGGGCTCTGTGGGTATGAGCACCTATTTGTTCACTGGCCTCCGAGGCATAGGGAGTGTTCCTTGGATCCCACTTGGGATGCCACAAAATGTCAAAAGTTATAAATCCAGAAGTAAGAGCAATGAACCACTGAAGTAGTAATTAGTAAAAGTGTATTTTGCACACCAGAAAGACAGTTTGCCAACCAGGAATGCTCAAACCAAAACATGAAATGACGTTCAGGGGTATATTGGTAGAAAGCAGCTCATTATACTGAGTGGGCAATGACGGTTCATTCCTCGCGGTGATTGATTAAAATATTAGATTTTTCTTCAGATGCTAGGAATTGGTCAGTGGTTACTTCATATCAACCTTGGGAAACAGTTTAAGTTCACTTATGATTGATTTCCAGAAGCGTAAGCAAGAAATGACCCAGGTCAAGTTGGTCTTGCAGAATAAGCTCAATTAAGCTTTGTTTGTATGCTTTTCTTTTTTCTTTTTCTTTTTCTTTTTCTTTTTTTTTTTTTCTGCCCAGGGAATTTCAAGGCAGGTCTTCATTTGTTTTTTATTTTAACATTGGAAAACAACCTCCAGGTTGCTGGGAGAGATCTTGGCACATATATGGAATTGAAAGACATCCAAAAAGCCTGCAGTTATATGATTAGAGAAAGGGACTCAAAAGTTTCTAGTTGCAGTGCTCTCGACAAAAAAAAAAAGGGATCACAGAGTAAATGGTTACAGCTATCAAATAAAACCTGAACTCTAGCGTTCCTTGCTAGAATCTCCTGGGAATCAGTATATGTTGAAATGGTGTCCAGAGGCTGTTGCTTAGTTTTCTTTTGTTTGAGATTTTAGAGATCTGTAGAGGGCATGCAGGAAAAGGGCAGAAATTGATAAACAGTTTCTACCGATAAACTATAAACACTAACTTCCCAGTATTAACTGCCTTAAGGTAACGCAACTAACTGAGCCACCCAGGTGCCCCAGCACAGACTCGTATGCAGTAGTTACTCAATAAATACAGGTTGAGGGGCGCCTGGGTGGCTCAATTGGTTAAGTGTCCGACTTCGGCTCGGGTCATGATCTCACAGTTCGTGAGTTCGAGCCCCGCGTCGGGCTCTGTGCTGACAGCTCGGAACCTGGGGCCTGCTTCGGATTCTGTGCCTCCCTCTCTCTCTGCCCCTCCCCCGCTTGTGCTGTGTCCCTCTCTCAAAAATAAATAAACGTTAAAAAAATTTTGTAACAAACAAAAGAAGGTGTATCCCTAGCACTGCAGATATTTTCCTCAGGTTCCCTTACAGTAACTCTTACGGGCAACCACCTCTATAATTTCTTTCATCATGGGTTAGTTTTGTTTCTTCTGGAACTTCATTTGAATAGAATCATGCAGCATCTGTTTTGTTTTTGTTTGTTTCAATCTTCTCTGTACAACTATTTTAAAAAGGCTTACCATTCTTGGTATACGCTGTTTTTCAGAATACATACATATACTCTGAAAATACATATAGGGGCGCCTGGGTGGCTCAGTCGGTTGAGCGTCCGACTTTGGCTCAGGTCACGATCTCGTGGTCCATGAGTTCGAGCCCCGCGTCGGGCTCTGTGCTGACTGCTCAGAGCCTGGAGCCTGTTTCAGATTCTGTGTCTCCCTCTCTCTGACCCTCCCCTGTTCATGCTCTGTCTCTCTCTGTCTCAAAAATAAACAAACGTTAAAAAAATTAAAAAAAAAAAAAAGAAAATATATGTGTGTGTGTATATATATATATATGGAGAGGGGTTTTAAAGCATCAATTAGAGTTTACTTTTTCTTAATGCTTTTATTTAACTGTTTCAGAAGCATTTGATGAAAAAAGTAGTTTATGTCTCCATTGAACTTTTTGGGCACCATTGTTGAAAATCAATTGACGGTATATGCGCGGCTCTATTTCTGAATTCCCTGTTCTGTTTTATTGATTTATGTATCTAACTTTATGCCACTATAACACCCTCTTGATTACTGTAGCTTTATAGTAAATCTTGAAATGAGAGTACTTATTCCTCCAAAGTCGTTCTTCTTTCCAAGATTGTTTTACCTATATTATTTTGTTTTTCCATATAAATTATAGAGTGACTTTGCCAATTTCTACTTCCAAAATACTGGAATTGATATGTTAACATTTCATCTTTCAATGTTTGATCGTGGTGGATCTTTCATTTATCTTCATCTACTTTAATTTCTTTCAGTAGTGCCTTGTAATTTTCTGTTTAGACATCTTTCACATCATTTGTTAAATATATGTCTAATTACTATTTTTTTCATGCCGTTGTAGATGGGGTTTTCAAACTTCTGCTTTCAAATTGTTTGGTTCTAGTATAGAGAAATACAGTTTATTTTGGGGGGGGTATTTACTTTGTATCCAGTAATCTTGCTAATTTCACTTATTTCTAGTGGTTGTTTTATACACGGACTAGAATTTTCTACATAAACCATCGTGTCTGTGAATAAAGACACTTTGACCACCTTTTTTATGACTTTTATTTCTTATCTTGATGGATTATACCATCTAAGGTCCCCATTCAATATTAAATAGAAATGATGAGAGTGGGGCACCCAGGTGACTCTGACGGTTAACCGTCGGACTTCGGCTCAGGTCATCTCAAAGCTTGTGAGTTGGAGCTCTGCATCGGGCTCTGTGCTGACAGCTCGGAGCCTGGAGCCAGCTTCGGATTCTGTGTCTCCCTCTCTCTGTCTCCCCTGCTCATGCTCTGTCTCTCTCTCAAAAATAAACAAAACAATCAAAAAAAAAAAAAAAACCCACGAAAGCAATGATGAGAACAAACACTTAACTTTGTTGCACCTCAGTTTCCTAAACTTATAAATAATAATAATAATACCCACCTCAGATGGTTGTTGTAAATATCAAATGAGTTAGTGTGTGTAAAACCCCAAATAAACAGTGCATGGCATTTTGCATGAGTGCTACAGAAATGCTGGTGCTATTATTTCCATTATTACTTGTTTTATAATAAAAGGTAACATAAATTTGCTTTGATTTGAAGTTTGGCTGGGTCATATATATTTTACTATTTGGTGTTCTCACTGTAGTTTTTTTTTTTAATCACTTTATTGAGGTTGATCGACATGTAAGAAGCTGTACCTATTTAAGGTGTACAACTTCATGAGTCTAGAGATACGTATATACTCGTGAAATCACCATCATCAAGGCCCTAGACCTTTCCATCATCACTGTGATTATGTTTTAAAGAGGATACAGTGGCTGTTACAATTTTGTCTTCAAATCAGGCACTATGCAGATATGTGATTTAAAATTTTCAGGTAGTAACATTACTGTAATTTAAATTTGTGTTCATTTATAGTCTTATACCTAAGATAAAAATTACCATCGATCTAGATTTCTCCCCTTACTTACTGATTTTCGGGACCCTAATTTTCCAGTATTTGAGGTCTTAATTTTGTTTCACCTGTGTGTCAGGTATAGCATATCCTTGACTTTTTGTTTCTGTTTGTTTTCTCCGCTGTGTATATGAGGAGCATGATTTCTGAGCACTTCTGTATCTGAACATAATGGTCCTTTTCCCTCAGTAATGGAATACAGCTTGTATATTTAATTCTTGGACCACGAAGTTTTTATCTTCACACCGTATAGAAATATCATCTCTAGCTGCTTCTGTCATTTAATATTGTTGAGGTGGAGTTTGAGGCTAGCCTAATTTATGTCCAACTGGGGACAGCCTATTTCCCCCCCCCCCCAAGCATTTCAATTTCAACTTCATGTCAAGATTTGTTTAGGTGTAGACATTTTTACACTGATTTTTCCTGAAACTTGATGAAATATTTCCATCTCTGTTCTCGGCTTTTGATGTTTGTTGTTGTTGTTCCCTATTTTTGTGCCTTTAGAAAGTTTTCTACTTGGGTTGTGTTTATTTTATTTACTGTTTGTTTATTCCTTCTTTCTTATTTCACTTGCCCCCCCCTTTTTAAAATGTTTAATGTTTATTTTTGGGAGAGAGAGAGAAACAGAGCGTGAGCAGGGGAGAGGCAGAGACAGAGGGAGACACAGAATCTGAGGCAGGCTCCAGGTTCTGAGTTGTCAGCACAGAGTCCGAGGCGGGGCTCAAACTCACGAACCACAAGATCACGACCTGAGCTGAAGTCGGACGCTTAACCAACTGAGCCACCCAAGCGCTCCTCACTTGGCCCTTTTGTAAATTAAAATAGAGAATCTGTATAATATATCTCTGTCCTCTGCTCTGTTAGCTTCTCTATCATTTTTTGCCCTGCCTTTTTCTTCTGCAGACTTGAGTGTCTCAAGCCTGTGTTTGAATGCTATATTTGCATGATTGGTTCATTCTGTTCTTTATTATCTCAGAAAATTTTTCTGTGTCTTAAAGTGATTGTGGCACAACGTGTTGGTGTACAAACCCTGTGATTCTGACCAAAGTCGGTCATTGATGGAGTACAGAAGACTCTTTCTGTCTTTTACTAAGCACATTTAAGCAGGTAAAACATTTCATGAGGTCAAACTTGGGTAGTTTTTATTGTTTTTAAGTATGAGTCCATCTGCCTTATACTTGGTGAAAAGGCCTATAAATGTGATCATTCTTTGCCCATTATTCTTAGGTTTTAAGTGTTGTTTTTAATTTTTATACATTTTATGTATTTATTTATTTATTGTAGGAGTACTCATTTCCTTATTTTTTTAAAGTATATTTTAAAATTTTTAGTAAGTTTTTTAAAAAAAATGTTAATGTTTATTTACGTTTTGACAGACAGCATGAGCAGGGGAGGGGCCGAGAGAGAGGGAGACACAGAATCAGAAGCTGGCTCCAGCCTCAAGCTGTCAGCACAGAGCCCAACGTGGGGCTCAAACTCATGAACTGTGAGATCGTGACCTGAGCCAAAGTTGGATGCTTAACCAACTGAGCCATCCAGGTGCCCCTATTTATTTATTTATTTATTTATTTATTTATTTTTTTATTTTTTTAACGTTTATTTATTTTTGAGACAGAGAGAGACAGAGCATGAACGGGGGAGGGTCAGAGAGAGGGAAACACAGAATCCGAAATAGGCTCCAGGCTCCGAGCTGTCAACACAGAGCCCGGCGCGGGGCTCGAACGCACGGACCGCGAGATCGTGACCTGAGCCGAAGTCGGCCGCTCAACCGACTGAGCAACCCAGGTGCCCCCCCATTTATTTTTTAAAAGAGCCAGTGCAAGTGAGGGAGGGGCAGAGAGAGGGGGAGAGAGAGAGAACTACAAGAAGCTCCACACTGCCAGCTCCCAGCCTGACATGGGGCTCGAACTCATGAATGGGGAGATCGTGACCTGCGCCGAAATCGAGAGGTGGGCACTGAACCGACTGATACACTCACCGAGGCGCCCCAATTTTTATATATTTTAAAAGCCTTCTCATATGCCTCTGAGTAAGGAGAGAGTTAAGAGAGTGCCTCAAGTCTGTTAGGCGGGTGCCCTTTTTTGAACACACTTCCGTTTTATTTATTTATTTGTTTGTTTATTATTGGAGTATGGTTGGCATACAATCCTGTGTTCGTTTCAGGTGCACAGGGTGGCGATTCGACAAGCTGTATTTACCACGATTAGCGCAGTCACTGTCTCCACACAGTGCCATTACAGTGTTGTTGACTGTGTTCCCAGTGCTGCGCCTCTCATACCCATGACTTGGGCATTCTGCACGTGGAAGTTTGCACCTCTTAATCCATTCACCTATTTCAGCCGCCTCTCCCACCCCCTCCCCTTGGGCCACCACCCGTCTGTATTTTTGTTGCTTGTATTACGTTTTGTGTGGTCTGTTTCCAGTTTGTTGGCTCGCGGGTACCATTATAAGCCAGAGGTTATTTATTCTTTTTTAAACCTCATCTTTCACTTCCATGATTTATTGCAACGTGAATTTATCTAGCGGAGCTGTCTAAAATTGCTTCCTCTGTAATTTGCACTTTGAAATCTGAATACAAGATTTCCATTCTTTTAGCGTCAAAATTTTTGCAGGCCCCTGCAGTGGTTATTCATTTTCTCTGTTCCCACATTTTAAGTTTCATGAGGATAAGGACGGTGTCTTTTTAACTGAGGAATGATTGACGTACAATATTGTGTGAGTTTCAGGTGTACAACGTAGTGATCTGATATTTATATACATTTTCAAAAGTCATCACAGTAAGTCTAGTTATCATATTGTCACCAACATTGTTGCAATATTGTTGACTGTAAGGACTGTGTTTTGTTCACTGCTGTATCCCCGTCGAGGTGGCACGATTCCTAGCACATAGTAACAGTTGAATAAGTATTTGTTGAATGAATGAATGAATGAATGAATGAATGAATGAAAGTGAGATTTAGCAGTATCCACAGTTTCAATGGTAGTATGGGCCACACTTTGGTTGTGTGTGGAATAAATGTTGAAGAAATTTCTTTGACGTTGTAATATGTCAAAGGTGCCTGTGATATCAGGCCAATATCCAGCTCTTTCCTTTGTGGCCTCTGAAACAGTATACTTTGCAACATCCTTTCATTTAGGTAGGGTCAGGCAAGTAGTTCTGGACAACGAGCTGTAAGAAGTGATATGTCTTGCTTCTGGCACAAGGTATAGAAGAACAGCTGTAAAATTGTCAGCACCGTTTTCTCTGCCGCAGTGGTCAGTGACAGCACAGATCTCCAATTATGTCTAGTATACGTCGGATACATAGCGATGATGAGAAATAAAACACTGGTAGATGAAGCTAGTGAAATGTATAAGAGGGCAATAATTATAATAGCCATCCAAGTAAGTAGTTAATCCCATTATGCGTAATTCCACAGTATGCTATGCTCAATAGCAGATTTTTGTAAGCACGATTTATAAAGTAAGCTAGGACTCACTTTGTGAATAACAGTGAGGTTGCTGTCTGGCAGATTTCTTTACCCAGCATTCCTACACGTTGATTATAGTAACACCAGTAAAAATAAATAAGACGGATCCAAACAAAGAGCTATTGGTATATGTGCCTATTTGAACTTTGTTCAGATGGAGATGTTATTTTAACTGATTAGGGAAGTAATGAAGCATTCTTCCTGAAAAGAGGTGTTAATTGGTGATAATTCTCAGAAAGTGCCCGAAAATATAACAGCTTGAAACCCTACATTACACTGCATCATCCAGAATTTTTCAAAAGTCTTATGGGATACCAAAGTAAGGATCACAGGGGCACAAACACCAAATTCGAAATGCCATGAATAATACCGATCTAAGCAAACATTTTTATATGACCTGCTCCCTTCAGAGCATTTCAAAGGCATTGACATTCCTCCCACCGGATTTTACACCGTTCATTAGAAATAGTTGAAACTCAGAGAGGCTGTGATTTACTTGATATCTTGTATTACACAAGGAACTCAAGATTACCAATTTCCATTCAGAGTTCTATCGTCAAATTACAAAATCTCCTAAAAAATGAAAACTAATAGCTAAATCACAATGTAATGGTAACATTTTTGCTAATTAGATGAGTAAAATCAATGCACTATAAATATAATTTACATCTGATTTGAATATTTCATAGAACCTCCAGTGGCTGTTAATTTGGTAGGATTCACGGGCGCCTGGGTGGCTCAATCGGATAAGTGTCCGACTTCAGCTCGGGTCGTGATCTCACGGTTGGTGAGTTTGAGCCCCGTGTCTGGCTCTGTGCTGACAGCTCGGAGTCTGGAGCCTGCTTCCGATTCTGTGTCTCCCTCTCTCTCTACCCGTCCGCCACTCACGTTCTGTCTCTGTCTCTCTCTCTCTGTCTCTCAAAAATAAATAAGCATTAAAGAAAATTAATGTGGTAGGATTCAGTTTGACCCTGCATGATCCAGCTTCATAAGTATTTCCTTCTGTTTTTCAGATAGCATCACAAATTTCATCACACCACTAGTGGAGGACATGATATTGAAAATTGATACAGTTGGTTTTTCTTAAGATCTAACTGGCAAGGAAGTCCTAGGAATCTATCCATATATTACATGATTTAAGATTATCAAAGGAGGATATCTTCCATTTTCTTGGATTTGAAAAATGGAAGCATCTTCAAAGTGCAAAAACAGTTGAGTCTTTATTTTGGTTGGATTCATTCTTATTCTCCCTTCCATAGAAAAATCACTCTCGGTCTCAAAGTCTAATTTTAATGAAGAAAGAACCACAGGGTGTAAGGCATTATCAAGAGACACAAACACATAGGATAACGTTTTCTTTCTTTCTTTCTTTCTTTCTTTCTTTCTTTCTTTCTTTCTTTCTTTTAAAGTTTATTTATTTATTTTGAGAGAGAGAGAGAGAGAGAGAGAGCGCGCAAGCAGCGGGGGAGGGAAGGCAGACAGAGAGAATCCCAAGTTGGCTCTGCACTGCCAGCTCACAGCCTGACATGGGGCTTGAACTCAGGAACCGCGAGATCATGACCTGAGCCGAAATCCAGAGGCATACACTTAACCAACTGAGCCACCCACGCACCCTGGTAATATTTTCAAATATTAGGCAAGGTAGCTACCTATCCGGGGAAGATGTATGTTGGGAAGCTACAAGAATGATGATTCCTCTTAATGTGTATAAATTCTGTTTCTTATCTATGTGAAAAGTAGACTTCTAGAAAGGTTCTGGAATTATATAGAGGTTATTGAAATGCAAAGAAAACAGGCCACATTAGATTTGGATTCACATCACTACTTTCCCATCTAGAGTGTGTGGTGTTGGTTAAGTTACTTACTCTCACTGAGTCTTAGATTCTTCATCCACAGCATGTTGATAATGATGGTACCTATTTCATAAAGTTGTTGTAGATGGTTAGATGTTATAATAAAGGAAGAGCACTTTAGCACAGTGTCGTATGTAGTACTCGATAAGTGGTAGCTATTATTCTATGGAAAGGAAGAATTGTTTCTGTTTTCTTCTAAAAACTTGCAATAGAATTGAGACCCTGTCTGGTAAGGAGGGACGGAAGCACTGAGGCTCCTGTAAAGGTGAAAGTTTTTAAGGATTTTCCTAGAATAACTTCAGAATGAATCTACGTATTGGATTTTACCCAAATTGGGAAAACAATAGAGTCTTTGTTTTATTGTCAAATAATGTATTAGGAGTTTAAGTGATTAAAAATGGTTCCTTGGCCTTTCACAAAGACGGTGCAGGAGGCAAAGAAGGAAGACGCTGCTCCTGCCAAAGCCAAAGCCAAGGCTTTGAAGGCCAAGAAAATGGTGCTGAAAGGTGGCCACAGTCACAAAAGAAAGATCCTCCTATCACCTACATTCCAATGGCCTAAGACACTGCATCTCTGAAGGCAGCAAATATCCTTGAAAGAAGGCCCCCAGGAGAAACCAGCTTGACCACTATGCCATCACCAAGTTCCCCCTGACTACCCAGTCAGCCATGAAGAGAATAGAAGACAACGACACACTTGTGTTCGTTGTGGATGTCAAGGCCGACAAGCACCAGATCAGACAGGCTATGAAGAAGCTCTATGACATTGACGTGGCCAAGGTCAACACCCTGATCAGGCCCGATGGAGAAAAGGCAGTTGTGTGACTGGCTCCTGACTATGATGCATTGGATGTTGCCAGCAAAATTCGGATCATCTAAACTGTGTCCAGCTGGTGAAATACAAATACGCGTTTTTTTCACCATTTAAAAAAAAAGGTGCATTGAGACAGGAATAATTTTATTCAAGTAACTTCTAAAATTCCATTAATCTGTGAGACCCAATTAAAAGAAACTTTGAATTATGGAAGCCAAAAAAACCCTGTGTTGTTCATGGAGTCCTCTTTCAAATAGCCTCATACATTTCCTTTTAAAACCGTTGGACTTTTCCAGAGTGTAGATTTTAGTTTTGATACTCCAAAATCATGACTTTGACTTATCTTTCATGGCCAACTTCAAAGTAGAAAAAAGGTACTTCAGTGTTTTTATTGTGGTAAGTTTTTGAAGCTCTTAGTAACTTAATTTGCAAGTATAAGGACCTCATGATTCAAAATGAAAATATAAAAACTTTCTCGACAAACTAATTTTATTTAGGCCATTTAAGACAATTGCCTAGACCTCCTGCACTTTGGCCCACTTCCAGTAGGTCCATCGTAATAATGTAAGCTATCATCCTCCCTGATTTGGACCATCGTAATAAGCTTTGACCTTATCAACCTATAGTCAAATCTCCATCGAACTGAGCGTGATCCTTATTAATGAGAAATGGAAGCATATAAATGCCATTCAAGGATCTTCAATATCTTTCCATCACGCTTCAAATATAAGCTCCACAACCCTTCCTATGGCCTACAGACCCTGACTGATGAAAATCTTTGTACTACAACTTTATCTCCTTTCACTTGACCTTTTGAACATGCCAAGCACTTTTCTGGCTTTAGACACTTGCAGAATGCTACTCTTTTCTCTTTTCTTTTCTTTTCATTTTTTGAGAGAGAGAGAGAGTGTGAGTGGGGGAGGGGCAGAGATTGGGAGACTGGATCCAAAGGAGGCTCCGCCCTGACAGGCTGACAGCAGCAAGCCCGATGTAGGACTTGAACTCACAGACTGTGAGATCATGACCTGAGCCGAAGGCTGACTCTCAACCGACTGAGCCACCCAGGTGCCCCTGAATGTTATTTCTTTTTAACTCACGACTCTTCTCATTCGTTTACATATGCCACTGCATTTGTTGAGTGTTCGCTCTGCATTAGGTGTGACAGTAGTTGATTGAGATATGCTGGAAGAAAGGCCCTAGAGTGGGAGATTACCCACTTGATATAACCATGGGTTATGTTGGGCTCCTTGAAGTATTTTGGTCTTCACTCTGAGTGAGCAGGGAAGCCATTGGAGGATTTGGGGCAGAGGGACTGCGTAATAAGTCGGTTTTAAGTCATTCTGGCTTCTCTGTAGAGACTGGACTACATGGAGGCGAATGCAGAGGCAGCGGGACCGGTTTCCAGGAGAGTGCGGTAATCCAGGCAAAATATGACGGCGCCTTAGACTAGTGTAGGTGGTGAGAAGTAGTCGGCTTGTGGATCTATTTTGAAAGTACAGGCAGTAGAATTTCTAGTAAGGTGGGATGAGAGATGTAAGATCTCAAGAAAGATTTCAAGGATGACTCCGGGATTTTGCTCTCAGCAATTTGAAAGATGGAGTCATCATTAGCTTCTAATGTTAAGACAGTGGTAGGAGCAGGTTTTGAATGAGGGAGGAGAATGAGGTCAATTTAGGACGTTCTGAGTTTGAGAAGTTGCTTAGAAATCCAAAAGGAAATGTCGGGGTGACAGTTGGAAAACGTGTGACGTTCGGGAACCATATTTGGGCTGGAGGTATGAATTTGGGGGGTCACTGACATTTCAATGCCATTTAACGTCATGGAAAATGATAAGGTCACCAAGGGATTGGGTATAGATAGAGAGGAAAAGAAGACCAAGAAACAAACCTGCGATACTTCATTGTTACTACCTTAGGGGGAAAGAGGAATGAACAGAGGGGACTGAAAAAGAGCTGTTGAGTGAGGTGGGAGGAAAACCAAGAAAGTGTAGTGTCCCGAAAGATAAGTGCAGAATGTATAGGAAAGCACCAGGAAATGGACGAGAGTCCATTGAGAGTGAAAGGTCAAGTAACATAAGCACCAAAAATTGAACGTTGGATTTAGCAACATGGAGGTTATTGGTGATCTTGACAGAAGTTCTTATGGATTGAGGGGGAAACGGTTGATTGGAGTAGTTTTCAAAGTGATTGCAGAAAAAGGAAATGAGAGACAATGGACACAAGCGATCATTTTGAATACTTTTCTGTAAATGGGAACAGAGAACTAGAGCAGAGGCTGGTGAAAAAATGGGAAAGAGTGAGGCAATTAATCTTAATATGCGAGAAAGAGCACATCTGTAATCTGTTGGGGAAAGAAGGAATACTTACTTGTTGATGTAGGAGGAGGAGGAAGAGAGACTTGGCCGGAACCAGGCATTGAGGGGTGAGAGGTAAGGGAATGACTTCCCGTGAGAAAACTGGTTGTAGGAAGTTGCAGAGAAGATTCATCCATAGCACAGATTGCAAGAAGAGTATATGGTTGCAGCTGGAAGAAGGAAGGTGGAGTGGTTTTGAGAGAATGCACAAGCCCCCCTCTAATTTTGTTCTTCAAAGTTCCCATTGAAGCATGAAGTGAAGACATCAGCCAGAGTGAGGATGAGAGTGAATTTGTTGAAGGTTTGGAGAGACAAAATAAGGTGTAAATTCTTTATCTGGAAGAATGGTAGGGTGAATAGATGAGGGAGATACAGTATGTTGCCTGGATAGAATTAAGGGTGAGCAGTGGTTCTCAGAGTGTGGTTCCATGACCAGCAGGCTCACCTCTACCCGAGAAATTGCTAGAAATGCAAATTATTGGGCCCCATGCCAGACCTGGCAAATATTTAACCCTGGGATGAGACGCCCTCCAGGAGATCCTTCTGCCCAGGAAAGCTTGAGAACCACTGGATTAGAGGATTAAGTCCTTGAAGCGAAAATGAGAGCAATCCGTATGGCTGTGCATTTTTGTCCAGACGTGTTCGGTGGCATAGGAGGACACAGGTGGAAGGTTGTTTTAACCAAGGCTGTGGTTTCACCAAGTAACGAAGTTATTGTTTTATTTTAATGTTTATTTATTTTTGAGAGAGAGAGAAAGCACAAGGTGGGGGGGGGGGGGGTGGCACAAAATCTGAAGCAGACTCCAGGCTCGGAGCTGTCAGCACACATACTGTGAGATCATGACCTGAGCCACCCAGGTGCCCCCGAAGCAACGAAGTTAAAATGAAAGAAGAGCAAGAGAATTGAGAATGGATGGAAACAGACCTTTATGGTCGTTGATTATGAAATTCAAATGGAAAAAGAATGAAGGGAAAACATCAAAGGCAAGAGGAAGAGTGGAAAAGGAGCAGGCTCAGAGCTTCCTGGTGGTAAACCAGAGGGAGTGAGCTGGAAAGGTAGGAGGTGGTTGTCAGAGAGGGTAAATTAAATTGAGACTACGGAGGGTTTATAGTTATTCGTCAAGGGAATGTCTACATCAGAGCTGACCAATAGAAACATGATGTGGTTCATGAACCTCATTGTAAATTTTCTAGTACCTGGCACTTAAGAAATATTTATTTAATGTAAATATCCAGAGATTATCATTGTAACATTAACGAATATAAAAATATTAGTGACATATTTTACATTTTTTTCTATTAAATTGTTGAAATCGAGTGTGTATTTTACACTTTCAGTACATCTCAGTTTGGATTACCCACATGTGCCTCAACAAGTACAAAAAGATCGAGGTCGTACCTTGCATATTTTCAGACCGCAACGCTGCAGCTCAAAATCCACCCCAAGAAAAAATTGGGAAAGACAGTGAATACTTGGAGATTAAAGAACATACTAAAAAATGAATGGGTTAGCCAAGAAATTAAAGAGGAAATTAAAACGTACATGGAAGCCGGGGCGCCTGGGTGGCGCAGTCGGTTAAGCGTCCGACTTCAGCCAGGTCACGATCTCGCGGTCCGTGAGTTCGAGCCCCGCGTCAGGCTCTGGGCTGATGGCTCGGAGCCTGGAGCCTGTTTCCGATTCTGTGTCTCCCTCTCTCTCTGCCCCTCCCCCGTTCATGCTCTGTCTCTCTCTGTCCCAAAAATAAATTAAAAAACGTTGGAAAAAAAAAAAAAAAAAACGTACATGGAAGCCAATGAAATTCAAAACACGACCGTCCAAAAACCTCTGGACTACCCACGTGTGAAGCCCCAAGTGGCCAGTGACCACCATATGGGACAGTACGGGCCACAGAGGTGATCATCGGGGACAGTACCGTGGTAGGTTGTGGAGAACACCCTTGGAGGAAAGGAGCTTAAAGCCCGGGGGTGGGAAGAATTATCTAGTGCGTGTTGAAGTCGCCCTGGGTTGTTGCTGGAGAGAGGGTCAGTGAATCATGATCGAGCACGAGGAGAGGAGTAGACGGCAGCAACAGTGAGAGGTTGTGGGCAACGCAATAGGATAACGGTAAATTCAGAGCTGGGCTATTTGAGATAGAGAGAGGGAGAATGATCTGGAGGCAGAGATGTGGACCCCGGAGGACATCTGTTCCACTTCCAGGCCGAGTGGCGGGATGCGTGTGGAAGAGGAAACGGCCATCACTTGAAAGTGTGCGGCGGTGTCCTCAGAGGAAGGAAAGGGTCAAGGAAGAAGTTGAGCGTACACACATAGGACATTTTGGTGCTGGTGGACCGTGAGTTGCGGAAGGCACGGTGGATGGGTTGCAGCCATTAAGGGGGAGTTGACAATACAGACAAAACAGGGGCACCTGGGTGGCTCGGTCGGTTGAGCACCCAACTTCGGCTCAGGTCATGATCTCGGTTCCTGGGTTCGAGCCCCACATTGGGCCTGCTGAAGTCAGCCTGTCAGTGCAGAGCCCGCTTCGGATCCTTTAACACCCCCCTCTCTCAGCCCCTTCTCCCCCCCTCCCCCCAGAATAAATAAAATGTTAAAAAAAATGTTTAGGGGCACTCGGTTGGCTCAGTTGGTTAAGCAATGCAGTCTTGATTTTGGCTCAGGTCATGATCTCACCGTTTGAGCCCAACGTCAGGCTCTGTGCTGACAGTGCAGAGCCTACTTGGGGTTCTGTCTCTCTCTCTCCTTCTCTCTCTGCCCCTCCCCTACTTACACTGTGTCTCTCGCTCAACATAAATAAATAAACTTACAAAAATGTTTAAGAAAATAAAAAATACAAACATACAATAAAGAGAAAGAAGGGGATGTACAAAGACTTCATCGGGATTAGAGTGTGCAAGATTAGGGAGATATGAGCCGAGGGTTTCTCGAAGTGACTGACATAAGTGAGGGTAAGGGACTGCATGAGATTGAGTGGGTTCAAGGCAGGTGAGTGTGAGTTCCAAAGTATAGGGAAGCAGGGATATCTGGGGTTATCTCTGGATCCCTGCAGGTGAAAGAGAAAGTTCTGTTGTGCAAGGTGCACAATGTACATCTGTCAGGGGAAAAGCAAACTTAATCCAAGGATGTATAACACTCTCTCTGTAATGCGTTGATGGGATTGAGGCTATCTAGAGAGGTGAGGTGTTATTCCAGTTGTGTGGGCCCCAACTTCACCTTGACCTTTGGTAATGAAGGGGTCGAAGACGTAGGATAACATGATTTTATTCGCAGTTAAAGATATAGATATAGATATAGATATAGATATAGATATAGATATAGATATAGATGTATCTTGAACACATGAAAGAATGAAAAAATGTGAAAAATGGAATGCCCATAAATTATTGGGTAGGGATATAGATAAAGAACTGAATTAAATAAGGGTCCCAACATTAAGGAATAGCAACATGTTAATTGAAATGTCTTTGGGAGTTTAATTTTGTTGACAGCGGATTTCCAGATTTGAGAAGATGATCCTGGCCTTCTTCATTTTATGTTCTGTATCTGTGTTAATGAGAACAACAGCTTACCCAAGAATGCTGGAAGTCAGTATTCGGGGAAAGCTGCTGCTGCTGCTTTGTGAACGTATTTTGCGGTTTTTCGGGCATCTCGGGTTCATTCTAGGTTTCCTTCACATACAGTGTTAATCCACAGCTCTGTTCTGACTTCTGAGGGGATGCAAAGCGTTGTCATTCTTCCACCGCTCTGCGCTTTGAAGGGATTACTGCTTGGCGATACGCACAAGGCTTAAAGACTACAGGGAATACGAGTGATTTAAGAACATTCTGAGGGCAAAACTAATGATAGCCATGTACATTCTTCTGATTTTCTGACCTCTTAATTACTAGCTTGACAGAAAATAGAGCCCGTGTCAACTGAAATATACCATCCGAGTATAGAAATTTTATTTAAGGATTATCTTAGTTCCTCACCAGACTTGGAGCATAGATTATGGACATATCTGTGGTAGGAGAATTTGAAATTGATTACTGTTTGGTTCCTAAACGTATACAAAGCAATTTATAAATTTGGCCACCCAAAATGTAGACAGTTCTGAATTTGACAGTTCCCAGGAACAGAGTCAGACGACCAGGTGCCCCCCGGGGGGTGCTATTTGAAACTCCTTTGATAAAGTACATTTTTGAAGGTCAAGTATCTTTTTCTCTCTGCTCTTCATTCTCTCCCAAAGTCCGTTGTCCAAATTTCTATGCCTATTATGGCTCCCTCTCAGCATCGCTTTGTTATTAAAAGCAGATGGCCAATAAATAGTTGGCTTCCAACTGTAATAAGTCCCGTGAAGAAGCGTCGAGTGATATGAGAGCATATAATCAAAGGAAAGCAATTAAGTCTGTGAAGTAAGGAAATGTTTCACAGAGGAAGCAATGGTGAAATTGAGATCCAAGAGATGAACAGGAGGCAGGTGAAAGTATTATGGAAGATTTCTATCGTGTTCCAAAGAGAAAAGCATGTTCAAGGGCCTTAGAAAGAGATGGGATGATAGGTACAGACAGGCAGCTAAAAGAAATTTAGTTTGTATGTAGAATGTAAGAAAATTGAAAAGAAGAATTAGAAAAATCATAAGAGCACATTTTTGCTTCGTAATGTAATTTCTGAAAGTTTGTTTTTTATAACTGTCTAACAAATTATTCTATTCCTTTTCATTTCTGGCAAATTATGTCAGGTGATCTCTACAATTAGTTAAAGTTAGCACTGAATAGGTCTGTCAATTTGGTATGTTCTCACAATGGTATTTTGTTTTTTAAAATAAAGAATTGAGAAAGCACCCACAGTAGGAGAAAGCTGTATTAGGCCTCAAATATAAGGGTTCCACTTTTCTCAGCAGTAATTTGTTTTATGAACAAAACAAGCCTTGTCGATTATTTGGGAATTTATAATATGTCCCAAGTATTTTTATGCACTCTGTGATTTATATTTTAGCTTTTCTTCCAGCATCTTTTACCCTAAAAAAGTTTTTAATTTCCATGTGATCAAATCCCTTACAGCCTTTCCTGTCCTGCTTAAGGACATCATCCTCAATTAGTTAACTCCAAAACACACACTATGTTTTATTAATTCATTCATTCATTTTGAGAGAGGGAGAGAGCACACCCATGTGAGTGGCAGGGAAGGAACCCCGAGCGGTCTCCATGCTCACCTTGGAGCCCAACTCTGGGCTTGATCCCACAACCAAAAGAGATCACGACCTGAGCTGATATCAGGAGCCAGACGCCCAACCCCCTGAGCCACCCATGTTGCACCACACCCACACACACTAATTTAACCAATATGATGCAAATATACTATCTTCTAGTATTATTATGATTCTCTTTTTGAGACATTTTAGTTCTTTAATCCACCTGGAAACTCCACACAAGAGTTTCTTTTCATTTTCCCTAAATCAGTGGTTCTCAACTGGTTCAGACGTGGCCCCCCCCCCCCCCCCCGCCCCGGGATATCCAACCACGTCCGGGGACAGTTTAGGTTGTAACAACCGCAAGAGGGCCATCTAGTAGGTGGGGGCCAGGAATGTGGCTATACAGCCTCACACAACACACGATTATCCAGCTCAGAATGTCATCCCTTTATGACCTAATATGAATAGCTCATGTTCGTGTGTTTTGGGAAATATGTATTTTCCTATGAAAAGTTGAAAACACACGTGCATACACATACATGCACACACACACAGAATCATGTGGGAGACGTGCGGGGTGCAAGTTTTCTGCACAAGCTCGGATTCAGGGGCGCCTGGGTGGCTCAGTCGGTTGGGCATCCGGCTTTCGCTCAGGTCGTGATCTCATGGTCCGTGAGCTTGAGCCCCGCGTCGGGCCCTGTGCTGACAGCTCCGAGCCCGGAGCCTGCTTCAGATTCCGTGTCCCTCTCTCTCTGCCCCTTCTCCACTTGCACTCTGTCTCTGTCTCAAAAATAAGTTAAACACTAAAAAATTAAGAAAAAAATAAAGAGTTCAGACGCATCCCTCTAAAACTATGCCTTAAGTCCCCTTTATCACACCAGTGCTGCTGGCTCTATACAATCTTCCCCTATTCGCATGTATGAAGGAAAGTTGAACAGCACACGTTCAAGTGATGTTCGCTTGTTCGTTTTTCTTATTATTCTGTCTAACTCATTTTCCAGTTTCACACATCAAACATACTCAAAATAATTTAGATTCCAAGACCAAGGTAAAATAAAAACAGTTTCCCAGAATAAGGCTCTCACTGCCTTTATTGTACAGACAACGGAGGTATAGTAGACGTGAACCATTTATCTTTTCTGAGGTGATCTTGTCCTTAATTTTGGTCCTCGATCGATGTTGTTTCCTGTTGTTGCTACTGACCTTTGTTAAGTACACATTCTAGTAAATTGGGAAGACTTAGCAGGAATCTGCTGTTAACATATCATTCCCCATGGCTACGATCCATAAGATGTTTCCGGTTTTAACAGGAAAAACAAAAACAAAAAAACAAACAAACAAAACCCAGGAAAAACAGATTAAAAATGAAGTATAAAGGAAGGGATTTTTATTTATTCTACAAAAACACAGCAGTTTAAAAGTTCTGTTAAAAATATTGGCTATTAGCCATATACCACGAGCGACCTTAAAATATTACATCAACTATGGCCTGACGTATCCGGGAAAAATATATGGCGGCCATTGTCTTCCATTGTCAGCATTTAGCGCTCTCTACATCCGGGCTTCTCTGAGATGATAGAAACACAGTTTGTCACGAAGATCGGTGCAGACATACTGCCCTTGATGTGCTGCCTGTATTGAGGCAGATGTGACGCAACTGCATTTCTGAGACAGCACTACTGACGTCCTGATGTGTAGGCGGCCCACATGTGGGCAACAGCTTTTCTCTGGGTGGAAACTTGGTTTTTGTTTTTGAGGCTACCCAATACGGCGGTGTACTGCAAGCACGAAACAAAACGAACCCCACAGTAAACCCCCCTTGGTTTGTCGCGCAACATTTACTGATGTCCGTAGCATACGTGCCACAGACACGGTTGACGTCAGATTACCAGGTTGCCTTAATTAAACACAGAGGTGGGAAGAGTTGTGCACGGCTCTCGTGAGCTAGTACACGCTTATTCCAGGACGCTCTCTTTGTCCTCAGTCAAGGCATCTGCAGGGTTTACCCGTGCAAACACGTAGTATAGAGGTGGTATGTTGAAGCCTGTCCGTGACACGACCTTCTTCCTGCTCATCCTAAGACGTACGTTTATTTTTAAGTTTTGGGAAGGAGCTTAGAATCGTTGCACAGATAGGAAGAGAAAGAAAGTTTTGAGATTCAGATTCTAATAAAGCAGGAAGCCAGTCAGCTTGAAAGCCAGTGTTCGTTAAGAAAGAGAAGTGTTTTATGAACCCCTTCTTCTCCACCTTTATCATCAAGGGTCATCCGGCCCCACCAAACTAGATTCTCAAGTCTTCTGTGTGTCGGGGTAGGGTAAGAAGGACATGACAAAGAAGGGAGACTCAAAGCCTGTTCCTTCTCGTCCTGTGGAATTCTAGGAGAAAAGGAGAGGAGAGAATTTGAACAGAGATTAGTCACCAGGGTCTTTGCCCCACGTGTTTACTGCCACATCCGGGCATGGAGAGGATGTGATTCAGAAATACCTGGATAATTTTAAGGGAATACCAAAGTCAGAGAAGTTTAGCCCCATGTGCTTCTCTGGGGATTCATTGTTCTCTAGATGGCACCGACTTAATCGGGAGGGTGGTTGCAACGGAAAAAAAACCTTCTGATGCTGTATGCTTTGGAATTGCAGCCTCCTTTGATGGAGAAGGCAGGTAGAATGCAATTTCCTTGCAGAGCATCAAAGAGCTACGTAAGGATGCTTCCTGGAGGGTTTGGAAGAGAAGGCCAGGAAGTGGGGGTGGAGCGGCCCTAGAGCTGAGTGCCGCGGGGCAGATCTCCTTGCCAGAGCGCCAACCCGAATTCCAGGGCCCGAGCCATCTGCACAGAGACGCAGACCGGTTACTGAAGTCGAAATGGTCACCGAGAATCAAGATGCCAGGCAACAAAAACACAAGTCCCAGGTTTTGGAATTGGAGGACAGCAAGGTGCTACATGTTAAAGGAAACAAGAATCGTGGTTGGGGGTAAACAGGGAGGCTGCAGGACGATGTGAAGCTCTGCGCATGAGAATATGAGGCTTACATTTTTGTAGTCCCTGTGTTACAGAAGATCTCCCTCCCTAAATTTCTAAATTCATCTTGGAGAGGAGCAGGGGCTGGAGAAATGAACTCTGAATATTGGTGTGAGCCATTGAAGTAGAAACTGTTACTTAGAGACATTTTCATTCTACTTAGTAGGGAGATACTTGTGCGCGCGCGTGTGTGTGTGCGCGCGCGCGTAGAAGTGCTCATTATAAATGTCAGAAATCATATATGGAAAAACTACATTTTTTTTTTTTGTCTACCTTGGCATGGCAATTTTGTGATTCCCTCTACATATAATTGCCTCATTGGCAAGATTAGGGAAATGGACTAGTTATCCTGAATGTGGGCCCGAGGAAACACATGAATATGCTACTTTCCAAAGAAAAGGCAACAGAGAAAGCTGGAATAGGGCCATGGGGACATGGTGTCATGGATGAGGAGCCAAAGGCCTATAGAACCCAATGTTTTAGGAAATACAGAGAGATTTCTTATCTCTAAAGTCTGCTTTGGAGTCAGGGGAGTGTTATGTAAGAGGCCTTGTAATAAATGCTTTAAGGACGTAATCGAAGCCCCCGTGCTCGCACCACCATGCCATTTGCCACGGGAAGGCAGGATTTTTATTTTTAGTTTTTTAATGTTTATTTAGTTTGGGGGGGTGGGTAGGTGAGACAGAGCACGAGCAGGGGAGGGGCAGAGAGAAAGGGAGACACGGAATCCAAAGCGGGCTCCAGGTTCTGAGCTGTCAGCACGGAGCCTGATGTGGGGCTCGAACCCACGAACCATGAGATCGTGACCTGAGCCAAAGTCAGACCCTTAACTGACTGAGCCACCCAGGCGCCCCAAGGCAGGATTTTGATAGAAAACTGTTCTCCCTGATTTAGCCTATCTGGTCCTCTAATCTCTTGATTTTTTTTTTTTTTCTTATCCCTTTCCCCCTTTGTTTTATTCCACCCCGTCCCCCACCCGGTAGGTCACTTCCCCTGTCCCACTAAGCCTAGTGAGCGGTGGCGACTATATTATGTGATACAGATCATGGTGAAATCTACTAACACAAAGGCACTGTCATCCCCACATTAAACAAAGAGAGAAGGCAGTTCTTGCTGAGAAAGAGTAATAGGCCGCCTAGAGTTTCAAAGTAGCTGGCATCAGAGGGACAGGGTGGGGGGCAAAGAAAAGAGAGAAAGATAGCAAAGCAGAAAGAAATTCTGTCTACTAAGAGAAGAAATGCCCAAGAGAAGACTTTGTAACTAGTACCAAAGGGGACAAAAATGTCAGTGTGCACTCACCTCCTGTTCGTGCCCACGTGTCAGTGTCATGCCGGCTGTTGCTTCTTGGATTTTAAAACCATTTTCTTGTCTCTTGCCCAGGGTACTAAGCCAACTCTCCTTTAATCTGCTGCCTCCATCGCGAGCTCCAACCCATAGTTCCCAATAGCCTCATCCTTTGCTTTTTGTTTGTCCCCAAACCCTCCACTGCCTGTTCCCCCTCCAAATCTTGGCCTCTATCCGCAGGTTACCTTTTTAGATCCCCATGGTTTTAGCTTTGCAGGATATACCACTGAGAATAACACACGTGCTGCTTGCAGACAAACCTGGCCAGGCAAATCATTCCCGTGGTCATCAGGAACATGATAGAATCTAATTTTCCTCAGTAATTCTGAGACAGGAGTCAGATAACATACCAACCCAGTATTAGGAAAAGACCCATAAGTATTTACTATGAATTAAGGATAAAACAGTGGGCTAGTCGCCATGCAGAACCAAGGAGAACAAACACAAATCCTGTACCTTCACAGAGCTGTCGGGTAGTGGACAGATACTTTGAGCACAATGCAGTAATGACGATGATGGAGGAAACTGGAGAGCATGGCGATGACGCATTAAACATGTAGAGCGTTCGGTTGAAGTTTACCCGGTTCAGAAGGTCAGAGAAGACTTCCCGAAGAAAGGGATGCTTTGGGTCGCATTTCCGCCGCCGGACTTGTGTACATTCCGTTCTGCTTGGAAAATTTTCCTTCCAGGTCATTGTCTCTTCTCAACCTCCGTGTTTTACCTTACGTTGTTGCATTTCTAGAGGGGCCGTCTTCGACTACCTTTTCTAAATCGGGTCCCCCTGTTGTTGTGTCCTTCCTAGCATTTGCTTGTTTATTTGTTTATCTCCCCACCTCTAACATGGGCTCCTTGAGGACACGGATCTTGTTTCTTCCTCCTCACCATTGTAAAACCAGTGTCTGTGGCATCCGTGATATGTAACCGAGTGTAGCCACTCGGAAAGTGCTCGCTCTGTAAACGCATAAAGTGTGGGCTGAAGCACGGTGCACAAAGCAGGAAGTGGTCGTGGGTTCGGCATCTGGGACAGGCAGAGGGCAGGACGTAAGTGTTCGTGTCATAGTCAACAACGTATCCTGTGGATTATAAAGAATCACTGAGTGCTTTTCAGCCGGTGAGTGATAAAGTGAGAATCACACTTAAGAAAAGGCACTCTGGCAGCAAGAAAGGCATATATGATAAAGGCTGGGCCTAGACGAAGAGGATGGGGTTTGTTCATTCCTCTAGGCTAGGCTTCGGATCTCCCTTTGGAAGCTGCTCCAGGGAAATTGGGCCGTCCCTCCCTTCCAGCGTCTTGGCTTCTTAGTCACACACTGACTTTGTAGTTGACTATGTGCATTTCAATGATGAGCAAAGAATTATTACAGCAAGTTATGAATTTTTGGAAGTTTCTCCTTGTCATACTTTCAGAAATAGAGTATGTATATACACACATACACATTACATATCATGGTAAAACCTGAGTCAGTTTCAACTGCTCCCTCTCCCTACTCTTTCTTTTGCTACATAAAACAACCATGAAACTGAAAAAAAGCTTTGGAGTTCACCTAGTCAATTGCTCACCAATAGAAATATGTTATAATGCACCTGTATGATTTCATGTTTTCCAGTAGCCACATAAAAAGATAAAAATAAGCATACAATTGATTTTTTAATGTTTTATTTTATTTTTGAGAGAGACAGATGGCGAGCGTGAGCACACGAGCGGGGAGGGGGCAAAGAGAGAGGGAGACAGAGGATCCGAAGCGGGTTCCGTGCCATCAGCGCAGAGCCCGACGCGGGGCTGGAGAGCCCACGAACTGTGAGATCATGACCTGAGCCGGAGGCGGATGCTTAACCGACTGAGCCACCCACGTGCCCCAAATACAATTAATTTTAATTATACATCCAAAACATTGCCATTCCCACGTGTAATCAGGGTAAAGATGGAATGAGAAATTTTACATTGCGGTGTGTGTATCTTCAAAACCTGGCGCGTGTTGTAGACTTAGGGCCGTATCAGTTTGGACCGGCCCCATTTCCAGTGCGCAATAGCCACGTGCAGCCTGGGGTTGCCAAACTGGGCAGCGCAGACAATGCCAAGCCCTCAGTGTGCAGATGGAGAGAGAAAGGACTCGAAGTAGGTAGTGAAAACCCAAAGACACACGGTTGTTTGCTCTGCCCTGCTAACGCACGCAGCCAGAAGCCTGAGCGTAAAGAATTCACACTGGGGAGTCTGCTTCGTGCTCCTACGGGCATTTTGTGTGGCCTTTGACTTTGGCCTGCCGCGTGATGCCCCTGCAGCTTCCTGGCTCACTCTTCCTCGGAGGCACTATTTCCAGTGTGACCCCTGACCTCTCCAGCCCGGACGGCTCGGCTAACGCGGGGCCATCTGTCCGGCAGGTGGTTACTTCTTTGGGTGGCCGCGTATCAGCAAGGAAAAGGCAATTCCTTTGGCAGTGGCTGTCATTCAGCGTTTGTGGAAACAGTGATTTGCCGAAAAGAATATGCTCCGGGGGACTGACGGGGCTTTCTAGGGGCTTTCTATGTTACGTGTAGTTTCACAAACAGGAAGTGTCGACGGCAGGCGATTGGGCTACCCACTTGAAAACTTAAAATCGCTCCGCAGCTTTTAGGCAGGGGTGGTTTTGAACACCAGCTTGCAGTGTGCACACACACACACACACACACACACACACGGCCATCCCCCCCACCCCCACCCCCACCCCAACGCATACTTTCTTCTCTTCACAGGCATGGAGCATTTGTTGCAGTGAAGTTCTTTCTTACCTTGAAATGACCATTTGGGCCCCTTTTCTGCAGTCACTACTCACCCTCTGTATGGTTTCTACCTGGGCAGGTGAAGGCACATATTCCATGATGCAAGGAAAAAAAAAAAAGCATTAGAGGATATATCTCTAGCTAGTTTCACAAACTTTAACATCATGGCATGCATAGCTATTGTTTGTACAGTTTACTGGGGAAATGGACGAGGCGGGACTCTAGGATGGGGAAGGGCATTGCTGGCAGAATCAATATATCAGATACACCTGTAACCTTTTGAACACCACCTGGCATTCTGTGCCGCTTTGGTTGGAAAGCTCTGCTTCAAATAAATACTAATATGTTGATGGATTCATTCATTCATTCACTGATTCGCTTATCCATTCATTCACTTAAGAAATGTTTATTGAATGCCTGTCGTGTGTCAGACACTGTTGTGAGCATGAGGGACACGGTATTGAGTTAGAGAAGGTATCAGCTCGTACTGATCTCGGATTCCAGCAATGGAGTATGGAAAGGTGATTGAATAAGCTAAACACAATAATTTCAAATATTAATAAATACTATGAAGGTTAGAAACTATAATGGAATAGGCAGTGAGTGGAGTTTGGATAGGAACAGGAAACTCTTAGAAATGGGGGAGTCTTGGGTGCCTGGGTGGCTCAGGTATTAAGCATATGACTTTGGCTCAGGTCATGATCTCACAGTTCGTGAGTTCAATCCCACATCGGGTGAGCTCTGAGCACAAGCCCCACTTCTCTCTCTCCCCTTCCTCACTTATGCGCGCGCTCGCTCTCTCTCTCTCTCTCTCTCTCTCTTTAAAAACAAATAGAAAGAACTGGGGAGTCGTGAGTAGGAAACTTGGAGCTGGCTCCTGGAAGATATGCAGCTGGTAATGCTAACAAATTCTCGCAGGAGAGATGTGGCCTGAGAAGGAGCAGCGGGCAGGAAGGTTCTGGGCCCGCCTGAAATTATGAACAAAACAAAAATGTATGTATGTTCTTACAACTTCTATTCAGCATTGTCCTGGTGGTGCTAGTTAAGGCATTCAGGCAAGAAAAAGGAATAAGAGGCATCCAGATTGAAAAGTCTGAGCTGTTTTTGCCCGCTACACTTCTCACTCCAAATATGTGATGTTCCCCGCTCCCCCCTCGCCCCCCCCACCAAATCTCCAGACACCGACTGGAGTGTTCTGTAATTCAATTCAATTCTGACACTATCAACACAGAGCTAGCGTAGACCCCACAAATTTGGGGCTCAGTCCCAGAAGACGATCCCCACTTCAGACCCAAGTGTTATATCTCAGGTTACTTACCTGTACTTCCGAACGACCAGCTATAAATAAGGGCTTCCCAGGACCCCTCCTTGGATTCTGTAATTTCCTGGAACAACCCTCAAAACTCAGGAAAGTGCTTTCCTTGCTATTGGTGGTTTATTACGGAAGATACAATTCCGGAACAGCAGAGTGGTGACGATGCATAGGGCACGTGGTGGGCAAAGGGCACAGAACTTCCAGGCCCTCTCTGAGGGTGTCACCCTCCCAGCATCTTCACGTGCTTACCAACCCAGAAGCTGCTGAACTCCATGATTTAGGGCTTGTTTGAGGGTTTCATTACATAGATATCATTAAGTCATCGGCCATTGGTGATTGACTCAGTTTCCAGTCCTTCTCCCCTCCTTGGCGATAAGGGCTGGAATGTGCAAGTCTCTAATCTACTCATGTGTGATCTTGGTGGCAAACAGCCTCCATCCTGAAGCTATCTAGGGGCCCTCAGCCACCAGTCATATAAAAGACACTTCACTCCAAAGATTCCAAAGGTTTTAGGAGCTCTGTGCCAGGAACTGGGACAAAGGCCAAATATTTATTTTATTATATCACAGAAAGGATTAAATCAAGGTATCTCCATTTCAGGATGACATGAGTTGTATGTAGAAAATACTTGAAGGGACGCCTGGGTGGCTCAGTCTGTTCAGCGTCCAACTTCAGCTCAGGTCATGATCTCACAGTCCGTGAGTTTGAGCCCTGCATCAGGCTCTGTGCTGACAGCTCAGAGCCTGGAGCCTGCTGCGGATTCTGTGACTCCCTCTCTCTCTGCCCCTCTGCCTCTCACGCTCTGTCTCTCTCTGTCTCTGTCTCAAAAATAAATAAACATTAAAAAAAAAAAACATTAAAAAAAAAAAAGAAAATACTTGGAGTTCACAAAAAGGTGTTAGAACTAATAAACAAGTTCAGCAAGGGTGCAGGATACAAATCAATGTACAAAAAGCCACAGTATTTCTATACACTAGCAATGAAGAATCAAAAGTAAAATTAATAAATTAGTTCAATTTACAGAAGTGTGAAAAAGAATCAAATGCATAGGAATAAATTGAAAGAAGTCCAAAACTTATACCCCGAAAATCACAGAATAGTGTTGGAAGAAATTAAATAATAACCTAAATAAATGAAAAGTGACCCCATGTTCATGGATCAAAATACTCCCCAAATTGATCTCCAGAGTTATTGCAACCCAATCTTATCCCAGCTGCCTTTTTCGCAGATATGGACCAGCTTATCTTAAAATTCCTGTGGGAATTCATGGAACCTAGAATAGCCAGAGTAGTCTTAAAAAGAACAAAGATTACTCACACTTTCCTGTCCCCAAATTTAACTATAAAGCTACATTTTTCGACACAGTATGGTACTGGTATAAGGTTTAACATGTTGATTAATGGAAAAAAATTTAGAGTCTGGAAATAAATTGACACATCTATAATCAGTTGAATTCAGACAGTAATGTCAACTCCATCCGATGGGGAATCATCTTTTCAGAAATGTTTGAAATAATGAAATAGTTGTTCAGTTGGATATCCACACGCCAATGAGTGAACTTAGACCCCAGAGTGTATTTATTTAAGTGCTTTCTGTGTACCCAGGGTCAGTCTTCCCTAGAACAGAATGATCTTGGCCAAAAATCCAGCCCTCCTCGCAAATCCAACCCTCTATCTCATGTAGAAACTAGAAAAGAAAATTCTAACAAACCCCATACAGTCAAGATTGAATACGTGAATTCAAGCTCTTCGATAAACTGCTTTTAAAAGTAATGAGTTTCCCATTACCCGCGTTCAAGGAGATTCTGGATCGCTTTTGGCGAAGATGGGCTGTGAAGGTGATTCGTAAACTGGGTTACACAAAGAGAAAAGTCAGGGAGGTGCAGTACAAGTAAGTTGCAACTCTAAAAATGTGGCTTTTTATCCAAGGGCAAATAACGTAAAAATATCTTTGCTATTTTTGTTTTTATTTTATTTTTTCCAGTTTAAAGTCACCTTACGCTTATTTAACATGCTGATTCCTGGGCTCATCCTATATTGACTATGTCTGAATTTCTGGGAGGAAGGCGAAAGATTCTGAATTTCTGTAACCTGTCCCTCAAGTGGTGATTAGGAGGACTAAAATTTGAAAAACACTTCTCTGTAAGAAAGTAACAAGGTGTTTTTGTCTTCTAAGTCAATTTTTGCAAGTGCCAAAGTCTATTGTCAAGTGCAATTGTGAGAACCACAGGGGTTTTGTGATTAAGGTGTTAAAGCAGTGCCTTTTTCCAGGACCTTCAGTAAATCATCTCTTGTCGTTTCTGGTCTGTACTAAACTTGTCCTTGACCGTGCATTTCAGTTATGTATGCCCTTGAAACCTCCCACATCAAGTAGGATCACATATTAGGTGTCATCTCTTCAGAATTCTGTGTAGAATTTTTATTGTTCTTGGACTTCTCTAAAGTTCATGTCTAAGATTCTGTTTTCATACTATACAATCTATAATAGCTACAGTTTTGTCTAATGGACAGGTTTTACCGTCCTTCTGTCTCTGGTTCCTTTGGGAACCTGATCTCTGGATCCGTGTGGGACTCCGAGGGCTTTCGATCATATGAATCCTCAACTCCAGCTACAGACGATGGCATCACCCAGATTAGACCAATCATAGTACTGCTGTCTCTGGTTACTGTTCAGTAATGAGTGCGTATCTCCAATGGGGACAATCAGAGCCCACACCAGCATCTTTCTTCCAGAGAAAACTAAATTAATGGTCTCTTTCATCTGAGGACACCAAGCTTTGAAAGTATGAGCCTGAGGTCGCCTGTGGCCTTCTTGACACTCAAGTAGAAATAGAGGCGAGCGGTGCTTGCCCCTCGCCTGAAGTCTGTGGAAGGGATACTTTTAAGAGGACCCCGTGAATGTCTTCATTTGTGTCCCTTACAGCCTGGTGTAATTCTCATGAACACCAGAGAAACCTAAAGGGCATGAGACAAGTTGGCTCTCCATTGGTGAGCCAAAATAAAGGCGTTTTATAGGGCTCTTTATATGTCCTGAGCTTGTTGTGAGGATCCATTAGGACTTTTGGTAGACTTGAAGGGTCATCCCCGTATTATCTTTGGTTCTAACCAATAGGGACATCTATAATAGTAACAGTTTCGCAGAGAGAAATTATAGATAGTACAGGATGCCTAGGGGCTAACGACAGCATTGGGGAAGGTCCAGTTCTGGCTACTATCTACCTGCTTTTCAAAATCCTCTCTCCACCTTTCTACATTTACATTTTGCCCTGGAAGGCGGACCTTCATGTACTACATCCAGGGCTCCCTTTTGCCCTTGGCTTCCAGTTGGGTGTCCCAGCGGGGATCCACAGCTGGAGATCTGAGGTAAGGAGTTTAGATCAGGATATTTGTTGCCTTTGAGGCTCCTCAACCTGTCATATCCCTTTACCGAAGTTCTCTGTTCCTATTATCTTGACCTTTTCTGCATGGTTCTCTCCTCCTGGATATTGGTGACCGCCCCCCGCATCTGTTGAGTCCTAGAGATCACTCCCACTGTCACTAGCCCCGGGGTACTTCACTTTTTCTTTATGGTCAGCCTCTCTTCCACCTACAGTGCTGTAAACAGTCCTTTCTAAAGTAAGCCTTCTTCAGATTATCTGGATTTGAGGTTGCCATCTGTATCCTGTGGGACTCTGATGGACACAGTCCTCATAAAGAAAACTGCAGATAAGGATCTTCAGAAATGCGGCATGCCCGAACAACCCGTGGAATCACACTGCCAGAAAGGCAACCTCAAGTACAGAGATTGGGAGACGTACGATCACCGGGTTGGTGTTAGTCATGCAGTGATATTCCTACCGCCTCATCTCTCCTCCCTCACCCTGCTCCAATCCCATTTGGAATGTAAACCTTAACTAACAGGTTGGGGAGGAGGCATAGACAAGTGGGGAAAGCAGTGTACCCCTTTCACTGACTTCGAGGGGTGGACAGGAGCTGTAACTTTATTTCATATTTGGACTTTTTAAATTATTACATGGAGCTGGGTATTTCAGTTTGTTCTCAGAGAACCTGTATCTGCTTCTCAAATGGACAAAAAGTTTCAAATCCTCTTTGGGAAGAAATCCCATGCCTTTCTTTCACCATGAGTTAAAACTGCTGAACCACTCCACTGCTTACTAGTTGAAGACACTTTGGAGATTGCCGAACGGTTGTTACTTCTAAGCCTGGTCGAATACCTCAAGAAGACCATGCGCAGTGTTTTCTCACCCTGATAATTAAAGCCATCGTTGGCGGAGACCGAGTTACAAAGACCACGTGAGAGTTGGTCTAACTCTGTGCCTTGGCGATAAATAGTTGGGTTGGGTATAATCCTACCCGCGGTGCCCCAAGGTTGCAGCCCCGGGGGGGTGGGATGCGGCGTATAGTAGAGGAGAGTCAAAGTCAGGACGGAGTTCATGACACCTCATACCGCGTTGCAGGGGCAGGGCTAAGAATTATATAAGAGAAGGAACTAACTGTGAAATCGGTGGCGGGGGACACTTCACCTTGGGTGAGTGTCAAGCGGGAGTCTGGTTAGATGGTCTAGCAGGTTTTGCGAATAGGAGGAAGCGCTGCCTTTTACATGACGAGCTTACCTAGAGCGGCAGAAAGGAACAGGACTGGGAAAAAGAGGTGCCTGCTGGACGAAGAGCACGAGGCTGCGGATTCTTCCGTCGATGACATTTCTTCGTCCACGGTATATGGCTTGGTGAACTTGGTCTCACTCTATAGGACTGAGGATAACCATCGATTCGGTGTTTTATTATTTATGTCTTTTAGCCCGACGTATTCCGCAGAGCCCTCAAGGCAGCTGGCTTCACAGTTTTCCTTGTGGCAGAGTCTTGGTGAGCTACAAGATTTCTTTAGGGACTAAGAATAAGCAGACGTTTCATTCTACGACAGGCAGGCGCTGCTGAGATCCTTGCTTAGTGATTAGAAGTATTAGAATTGGTTAGTCCGAGGTGGTCGCTCAAGTGAAGCAAAATAATGCCATGCACATGTGGGGGTGATGATTGAAAGGCTTTTAGGGGCAGCTGGGTGGCTCAGTTGGTTGAGCCTGTGACTCTCGATTTCGGCTCAGGTCGTGATCCCAGGGTAGTAGGATCGAGCGCCGCGTCAGGCTCGTCACTGACAGTGCGGAGCCTGCTTGGGATTCTCTCTCTCCATCTCGCTCTGCCCTCTGCCCTTTCCCTGCTTTGTGCTTTGGCAAAATAAATACCAAAATATTAAAAAAAAAAAAAAGACCTTAACCACTCTGCTCATGCAACTTGTGCCTTCAGTGGCTAGAAGTTAAGCCTGACACCTGGGAATCGGGACCCGCTAGGCAACCAGCCAGAAACATTAGGCCTCACACTGGCCACAGAGCCTGCTGAGGATTCTCTCTCTTTCTCCTTTTGCCCCTCTCCCCTGCTTGCCCTTTTTGCACTTTCTCTCTCTCTCTCTCTCTCTCTCTCTCCAAAATAAATAAAATGGAAAATAAAAATAGGAAAGATCTGTTATGTTAAAGAAAAAAAAAGGCTTTTAACCTGATTTTCCTTCTCCAATACTTGACAATATTTGCTGCGTGGGTCTTCTGTGGTTTTGAGCTAATTGTTATTTTAATCATCTGTTTTGCAAGCACAGAACTCCTGTATCTAGAGCGATTCTCAAGGTAATCACTCAGGTACACTGGTAATTGGCCAATCAACAGGTACACTCAGGTAAACTGCGGCTTTCTTTTGTGAATATTTACTTCTAATTTTAAAACTTTTTATTATGGGGCACCCGGGTGGCTTGGTGGGTTAAGCGTCCGACTTCAGCTCACGTCACGGTATCCTGGTTCATGACTTTGAGCCCCGCGTCGGGCTCCGTGCTGACAGCTCAGAGCCTGGACCCTGCTTTGGATTCTATGTCTCCCTCTCTCTCTGCCCGTCCCCCACTGACACTCTGTCTCTCTCTCTCTCTGTCAAAAAAATAAAGATTTACAAAATTGTTATTATAATTAACAGTACTGATTTACTCATTCCAGTGGTATTTATTGTGTTGCTTATTAGCAGTTAATACCCAATGATACGTAGGAAAGGCTACACAGCCAACATTTATCTTTATTAAGTATCAATTTTACATACACACAAAGTAATACACGTATATATCAATATACATGTAAGTACACATACATATCTTTTTCGTCAAGTATATTTTAATCCGTTTCATTGAGATACAAATTTCCATAAAATGAGTCCACCAATTTTCACTGTACAATTCGGTGAGTTTTGACGAGTGTCTACAGTCCACTTGACCATCACCATAATAACGACATATTTCCGTTATCTCCAGCTCCCTCCTGACTTTCTGCAGTCATTCCCTTCCTACCAATTCCAGGCTCCGGTAATCTTAGGTCTCCCTTCTGCCACTATAGTTTCGCTTTGTCTTCAGTTTCATGTAAATGAAATCATACCGTGGTTAGAGTTTTCTGTTTGACGAATATTGCTTTTGAGATTCATCCATCTGGCTACATAGATCAGTATTTCATTCATTCCTTTTCATTTCTGAACTGTATTCCATACAATGGAATACACAACTGGTTTACATATTCCTTAGTTGGTCAACATTTGAGTTGTTCCCTGTCTGTGATTTGCCTGTTCGTTTTTAACAGGTTCTTCTGATTAAGAAGTTTTTAATTTAGGTGAAATCCAATGTATCATTTAAAAATGTTTGTTACTTTGTATATCCTTTTAAGGAATGTTTTTCCTATACAAGATCACAAAGAGTTTTAGTCTATATTTTCCCTAGAAGTTTGGTAGTTTTAATTCTTATATCTGGGCCAGTGATACAATCTGATTTCATTTTTATGTATGGCTTGGGGTATATGTATATACATTAATATTATATATGCCTATATATATATCAATATTCTATTTATCTATACACATATATTTTTAAATATTTGCATACAAATATCTAATTTTCCAACTAGTTTTGGGGGGAAAAAAGCCTTTCCCTATTAATTATCTTAGCATCTTTTTAAAAAATAAACTGACCATATATGTGTAGTTCTTTATCTAAAACCTCTCTCCCGTTACATTGACCTGTACATCTGTCTTCATGCCAACACTATACTGCTTGGATTACCGTAGTTTTTGAAATAGATCAAGAGATTGGACAGTATGAGTCATTCAGTTTTCTTCTTTGTTTTCCCTATCGTTTTGGTTATTCTAGATCTTGTGCATTTCAACAGGCACTGTATAATTAGCTTGTCAAATTCTACCAAAAAAAAAAGCCAACTGGGTTTCTGTTTGGTTTTTTGAATCTATTGGTCAATTTGGGAACAAGCTGACATGGGAGACAATCTGAATGATGCAGTGGAACCAGTGAGTCCCTAGTAGTCGCAGAGGAATGTGAGAATAAGGTAGATTTGAGGATATGCAGAATTGTATGTGGGGTGACGTCTGGATGATAAGATACCCTAGGATAAATAGACTCCAAAAAACCTGAACAGTGACGTAGGCTAGTTCACCTCTGATGGTCTTTTCTTCTGAGGTGAATATTCGGTGTTAACAGTGGTTTCCTCCTCTCAGGCCGTCGGGAATGGTAAGGCGGGTGGATCCGTTGCATGGTGATGTCACAAATAGGAGTTAGGGTACGAGCCATACCGGTAGCCGTGTCTACAGGCACATAGTTCTGTGGGCCTCGCTTCAATGCTGCTGGTCTCCAAAGGTAGGAAGCCTAACACTATGGTAAGAGCCAAGGGAGTGACATTCCAAACCTCGGTCCATAATCACTGTGGAATCGATAACTCCTGAAGGAGGTCATTGGATTTCTTAGTCTGTTGCATTATCTTGGCGTGGATCGTATCATAGTGTCCGTTTCGTAGGGTCTGCAGCTATGAGAGGTCAGAGTCCTTAGGCTGCACTTTGTTAAACAGATGTGCACAGGAGGGAAGGGAATCATGCTGTCGCTGTAGAAGCAAACCACAGCTCTGTCCTGCTGAAGCGTGGAAGCGGAAATGAGGGGATAACGTGTGTCTATTACACGCATTCTTCTCAAGTAAAGGAGAGATCGAGCAGATGGCCAAGTTCTTGTTGTCGACTGTGCCCTGATGCGCTGGTTTTATGAGGGACACAGGTTGTGGAATGTAATATAAAGTTCAAACAAACGAGCTTCCACCAGCAGATTTGGTATTTCTTAAACTTTTGAACCTGGTAGATATGTTTGGGCACGGAGGGGTTTGTGTATACTTCAGCAGGCAAAACTAAATCCCTCCACGTAGAACTTCCAGGTTTGGAACTTGCCCTTGGAGATGCAGAGCACCCTTTCCCAAAGACTACAACCGTGATCTACATGTATAAGCTCTTAGGGAGGGTCTCTGTGGGGACTAGATGGCTTCTATGACGGGTTGAATCACACCAGCTTATGTCACAGAAATTTGGCCAAGGAGATGATAGGAAACTAGGAGGAGGATTGACGCTTATTGTTGCTTTTGATTCTCAAAGACATGGTGGGTCACAGATTCTCCCTGAAAGGGCATGACTTACCCATTATACAGGCGGTCAGAAGCTGCAAACGAAGACCACGGGAAGAACAAAACTTCCAGCATTACTATGATTCATGGCCAACAGAAAGTGGAATACATTGGCATAATCACATGCAAATGAGAGTTTGATTTCAAGCAATCACAACTGACTCTAAGGAAAAATTGCTCCCTGATAAAAGCTGGTCACATCATTAGGGACAGACAAATGATCAGAAGGCCACGTGCTGCACCTCCAGTATGTGATTTGGACCTCACTGGCGGTCTCTGCAGGGCAACCTGGCACCGAACAGTCATCGAACCTGAACTCTCCTTTCATCGTTAGAATTTGTACGAAACCCTTGGAGATCTTCTCCAAGCTAAGGTGAAGGCTCCAGGCTGCTGCTGGCCGTTGGCATTCCAAACGGATACAAGCGCTGCCCTTTTGTGCCGTGAATCCATCTTGTCCCAAACTCCAAAGTGCAAAATTAATAGCGTTGGGTTGAGGCCATTTTTAAAGTAACGTTTCCTAAGCCTCATGTCTTAGTCCATTCAGGCCGCTGTAACCAAATACCACAGCCTTGGTAGCTCGTAAACAACAGACATTTATTTTCCAGAGCTCTAGAGCCTGGGAAGTCATTCAGATCAAGGCATCAGTCTGGTGAGGGCTGCCCGGTTCGGAGCCAGTGCCTTCCTGCCCTGTCCTTCTACGTAGAAGGGGGCTGGGAGGCTCTGCGGGGGGTCTTTTAGAAGAGCGCTGATGTCATTCACGATGGCTCCACCCTCATGACCTAAGCACCTCCCAAATGCCCCACCCCCTAATACTCTCACGTTGGGTGGTAAGATTATAGCACATGAATTTTGGGGAGAACACATTCAGACAATAGCCCCGCAGTCATCTGTGAAACCTTCCAAATATTTGCCCGTGAACTGCAATCCTCTCCAAATATCATATGATACAAATAGGTTAGCCTTATTAAAGCAAAGTCCATATTTTAATGATTAAAAATGGTTTATTGCTAAAAGCTCCCTCAGGGCAATATTTGGAAAAAAATGTTTCAAAGTCCTTCTGGCAAGAAGACCTTAAAAGAAGATATTTTTTCCTTCCTTCCTTCCTTCCTTCCTTCCTTCCTTCCTTCCTTCCTTCGTTTTCTTTTTTCCTTTCTTTCATAATAAAAGTAGTAATTACAAAGTGTTAAGCATTTACCCCACTCTCATTTTTATAATATATTTTCGTGTGTAATGACTATGTAAAACATATTATTGTTACTTTATTTTTATACATGACGAAATGTAGTTTCAAATGCAGGTTGCAGGGCTAGGAAGTAGCAGAAGCATTTAAACACTGCTCTGTAATGAAAACTACTATCTTTTTGGTACTTGCATACTTGGCTCTTGGCGTTGAAGACCTGTGGCATTGCATACTTACTAGCCATAAGGCCTTACACGGAGCAAATAGAGAACACATAGAGAATTGTCAAATGCCCAGACTCTGTCCTCCAGAGGCTCAGAGTCTGGTGACTGAGAACGGATGTGGTCAAAAATAACAATAAAAGGAATTAACTTAGAAGAGGCAAATGAGCTGTATGAAGGATACAACACCATGGGAGGCTAGTTGTTTTTCATGAAAGGCCTTGTGGGATACGGGAATTTGAACTTGATCTTTAAGAAAATTTTTTTTTAATGTTTATTTATTTTTGACAGAGAGAGAGAGAGGGAGGGAGAGAGAGAGAATCTGAAGCAGGCTCCAGGCTCTGAGCTGTCAGCACAGACCCTGACATGGGACTCGACTCCTGAACCGTGAGATGATGACCTGAGACGAAGTTGGACGCCCAACTGACTGAGGCACCCAGGCGCCCCTGAACTGGATCTTAAATGAGGATAAGGGCTTAGATGTGCAGCGGTGGGGGGGTGTGAAAGGCATCCAAAAAAGAAGATAACTACTAGGATTTAGTACCCTTTCACTGTAGTGGATAAGAATCCTTGGTTTCTGGTTTAGATGCTGATCCAGTCTTAGCCCTTCTCTATTGGTCTGTGCCTCAGGAGACTGATTCGTATTGACTGCATCAGTGGAGTCCAATATTTGGTGGGTTCCTGCTGGATTGGTCCACTGGACAGCTCTGACAGATCTGAGGAGAAGAGGAGAGTTAATGTATTAATTCCCCCAGGCATCCCCTGCCAGAATGAGTCACCTTGAATTCGTATATGCAAAACCCAAGGTCCCTTTGCCTCCCTCAGCAATTATACGACACTTTCTCTTTTCAAGTTCTGATCGTTGCTCCCTCCCCTTACTACTGCATTCTTTCTCAAGGTTCTCCCAGTCCCACGAATTGAAGTGGTTTGATTTAAAAAAAAAATTTTTTTTTATGTTTGTTTATTTTTGAGAGAGACAGAGACAGAGTGTGAGCGGGGAGGGGCAGAGAGAAAGGAAGACCGATTCCGGAGCGGCCTCCAGGCTCTGAGCAAGCTGTCAGCACAGAGCCTGACGCGGGGCTTGAACTCCCAAACTGCGAGATCATGACCTAAGCCGAAGTCGGACGCTTAACCAACTGAGCCACCCAGGCGCCCCTGAAGTGATTTTAATGATACTTTTTTGAGTGTATCAACTCTTCTCTATTAAGAGCCTATCTAATACGACTTCCTGCTGTTTACCCTTCTTTCCCGTGTCATAGGTTGCGATCTTGCTCTCAAGGAGACTGTAGTATTCTGCTTTTCTTCCTTGATTTATTTCTGAGCTATTGTTGATGTGTTTCTTCAGTGTAGATGCGAAACCAGTGCAACTGATGCATTGCATATGACTTTTTATGGACCATAGGGATACCATGAGCAATGCCTAGCATGAGAAGGTACTGCTGAAAACTAGTTTCTTCCACAGAAGCTTGACATTTCTTAACAACGCTGCCGGTTTCATGAGTGGCTGTGATTAGTCTGAGGATTCTGCATCCCTCTGTATAGATAGAAAATACAGAGGAAAGCTGATTGTGTATACCTTCTTTTCTCTTGCATTACCCTTGATCTAGAAGATGAGTTTCATAGAAGAAGAAAAAAACAAGGAAGGAAGGATGGGAAAACCCATCAGCAGCATGCGCTTACTTGCTCCTAACTCTGGGGCAAACAGGAGATTGGCTCCACCTCCAAGTCCCATGTGAGTAGCTAAAGTCTGTCCCCTGGAACCGCCTCTAAGACGCTCTGTCCTCTCCACCCCGCCATATGAAGGCATAGCAAGGAGGGAGGTTGGATATAGCAACGGAGAGGCTCTGCCCCGTTTCTTGACCCTTGACCCTTTCCCACAGTGGGGTCGCTAAGCAGGCTAGCAGATGGGGCACAAACGCAATTCCTCAGCTCCTTTGGGTGTCTGGGAGATGTATGGTAGCACCCATGTTATAGACATAATAGTACCGGTCAAAGAGAGATGTGTGGGGCACCTGGATGGCTCAGTCGGTTGAGTGTCTGACTTCAGCTCAGGTCATGATCTCGCAGTTCGTGAGTTCAAGCCCCAAATCGGGCTCTCGTCTGTCAGTGTGGAGCCCGCTTCAGATCCTCTGTCTCTCTGTCTCTGTGTCTCTCTCTTTCGCTCAGAAATTTTTTTTTAATAAAAAAAAAAAAAAGAGATGTGTCCCATCTATGTTTTGTAAACTCCCGTCTGTTTGCGAAAATGACCAGGATGAGAAATACTTACCACTCTCCAAACTCCGTGAACCTTATCTCTACTTAGCCATATGCATTTCTCCTGTTCAAGTGATTAAAAAAGGAGGCTCTTTAGTTGTGCACAGGGGTGTGCAATGAAAGCGGGAGGGTATGCGGGACTTCACTAGGGCCCCTTTGTTACCAGTTCTGCTGGCTTGGCTCAACGTCCGGCTTCTGTCCCTACTGGCTCATTGTTTGGCTTCCGCCCCGACAGTAGGATGCCTTTCACTATGAGATTTCCACCTTGCCCTTCTTTTTTATCACCGATCCCCCCTCCTGATATTCACTCATTCATATGAGCCCCCATCTGCCTGATAAATACATTGTCTCTAGAGAAAATCCCTGCTTTGAGAAGTGATGAAGCCGCCTTGGTTTTGGCATTGGAAGATCTGGTTTGAGTTAATGCGTTGCAAGTGGTGTTTAGCCTGTCAGCTACTCTCTCTGAACCTTTCCTCAATTTCCTCATAGGTAACCTGGGGGTCAATCACTTCTTCCCCAGGAGTTATTAAGGTAAATCTGGGAAGAATCTTGCAAGTGTAAGCGATTCCTGTTTTTCTACTCTCGCTACTACTTGTCCTGCCGAAGAATTTATCACGTTGTTTTTGGCAACTGGCTTGTTATTTCTGTCCCTTCGACCAGATTCTAACTGCCGTGAGGATTGATCCAGATCAGATGCTCCCTGAATAAACTATAATTGCCCGAGACAGCAACTGCATTTTCATACCAACAGCACAGTCCTCGATTTCATATTTGTAGACCTTGCTACCAACCGATACTTGGGAGAAAATACAGCCGAGTCACCCTCGCTCAAGCGCCTCCCTTTTCCTTTAGGGACATTTCGCAAACATCCTGGTAACTGAGCTGGAGATAGGCAGCAAAATGTGTGAGGCTGTGATAAATCGGTGCTTGCGGGAAGATGGTAATAATAGGCCCCATTCCTTTAACTGCCCATCTCCAGTATCAGTGGATAGAAATGCATCAGAGAAGAAATATCTACTCTATTCCTGCTACAACTAAGCTATTATGTTTAGAAAATTCAATCTGGCAGTCCAAACCCGCAGCTGATTTTTGTATGGTGTCCTGAGATATACTTATCTAGAAATTAGCTGTTGTACTGCTTCCTGCGGCTTGCCAGGTGAGACTGCGGTAGAGGACAAATGGAGGACGCCGGCACCGGAACGCCTCCGTTATGCCGCCCGTTGGAACAAGTGGGAGCCAGGATTCCCGTGCGCGGTGCTCACCGACGTGACGTTACCAGCAAGGAAATCCCAGATCGAACATAGTGAATATCACACTTGTGAATGACATGCTGCAAAGATGTGTGTCCTAAAAGAAAGAAAACAGGGGCGCCTGGGGGCTCAGTCAGTCCAGCGTCCAACTTCAACTCAGGTCATGATCTCTCGGTTCAAGAGTTTGAGCCCCACGTTGGGCTCTGTGCCTCGGATTTTGTATCTCCCTCTCTCTCTGTCCCTCCCATGCTCGCTCACTCGCTCTCTCTCTCTCAAAAATAAGTAAACATTTTAAAAAATGTTAAGAAAAAAAAGAAAGAGAACAGACGCTTTACATTTGGCCCAATCTACAAATAGTGAATGTTACACACGTCATTTTCTTTCTTCGTGTCTCCGTCTGCACTTGCTGTTTTCCTTAAGGTTAGTGGCTTGGCTGACTTTTGTCAAATGAATACCTTGATGATGCTCAGCGCTCTTTCAGGGGGAAACTGCTTCACAAACCTGACCGACTAGCACCCAGAGTGGTTGCTCTCTCATCGGTAGACTGACACGAATCAAGGTCACGGACAGCGAGGTCTACACCAGAATGCCGATTATTTCCTTTGTCACATTACACGACACTGGCAAAGGACCAAAACCGCCCCGTCCTTTAGTTCACACATAGTTTAGGTATACCTATCAGAGAAGTCAAATGAAATTCGGAAGTCTGCGTGGTTAGCATGGAATTAAAAGAAGGGGTGTAGCAAAATAGCTGCATCGCTTATGAGGTCAACGTCATAGTAGAATCACAGTTTACCGTAGCCTTTTTGGATGAAGGCAGTCTCCTCCCTGGGCAATGCTTTAATGGGCACAGGGGGGTTTTTCCTGGGTAACCGTATTACCCGTTGCTGCATAACAAACTGTATACAAACTTAGTACCTTAAAACGACACTATTTCACAGTGTTTGTGAGTCGGGACTCTGAGCACAGCTGAACTAGGTCCTCCAATTTAGGGTGTCATGAGACTGCAAACCATATGTTGACGGGGCTGGGTCCCTTTCTGGAACTTAGGGTCCTCTCCAAACTCATGTGATTGTGGAAAAATCAGTTCTGTGAGGTTATAGGAGTGAGTTCCCTTTTCTTTTTCTTTTTAATGTATGTTTATGTTTGACACACAGAGAGAGAGGCAGCGTGAGCAGGGGAGGGGCAGAGAGAGAGGGAGACACAGGATCCAAAGCAGGCTCCAGGCTCTGAGCTGTCGGCGCAGAACCCGATGCGGGACTTGAACTCACGAACCGTGAGATCATGACCTGAGCTGAAATCAGATGCTTAACCGACTGAGCCACCCAGGCGCCCCAAGTTCCCCTTTTCTTTTTTTTTAATTTTTTTTTTTAACGTTTTATTTATTTTTGAGACAGAGAGAGACAGAGCATGAGCGGGGGAGGGGCAGAGAGAGAGGGAGACACAGAACCGGAAGCAGGCTCCAGGCTCTGAGCCATCAGCCCAGAGCCCGACGCGGGGCTCGAACTCACGGACCGTGAGATCGTGACCTGAGCTGAAGTCTGCCGCTTAACCGACTGAGCCACCCAGGTGCCCCTCCCCTTTTCTTAATCGTGGTCAGTAGAGGACCATTCGGCTCCCTCCCCCCGCCAACACTGTGGCTGTTGGCTTCTTCAAGGCCAGCGGACGAAACTCTCGTTCAAACTGTAAGACAGAGTCTTACAAAAAAGCGACAGAGGAATGATAGTGTCATCGCCATTGATACGTACATTAATCATGCGGTGCCCTATCCTCTCATATTCCCAGGCCCCATCCATACTCGAGAGGAGGGATTATACAGTGAATGTACACCGGGGGCTCGAATCTTGGAGACCAGCTTAGTGTTAGTACCTCTCCTTTCTCTGTGTATGCTAACTCAATGCGATGGTTCTTTCTTCCGAACAAAGGCATTTGTGTTTCAACCCCATAGGTGATTCCGATAAGCAGCCTGGTGACAAACCACTTGAGTTCCTGTTCACATTATGAAATCTGATCCACATGTATCTGAATGGTGATTTTGGCTCCGTAATTCACTAGCTGTGTGACCTTGGAAAAATCACTCGATCAACTTAAGCCTTGACTACCTTATCGGTAAAATGGGAGTGATAAAAAGAGTACTTTAACCATTAGTCGTCATGCAAAGATTACTGAAACCTGTGCATAGAACATACAAGCATATGCCTGGTATGTTGCAGGTATTCCATGAACATAGCTGTCATTACTTGATTCTGTGACTAAGATACCTTCCTTCTGACAGTGAAAGCTCACAAGCCTTGTCTTAGTTACCTATTCTGGTTCTTAAGGGAGTCTGTGTAGACTGCTGATCTTTCCTGTTCTAGATTGTTTTTTTTTTAATATATTTTTAAAATATTTTTAATGTTTATTTTTGAGAAAGGGAGCAAACAGAAGAGGGGTAGAGAGACACAGAATCTGAAGCAGGCTCCAGTCTCTGAGCTGTCAGCCCAGAGCCTGACACAGGGCTCAAACTCACAAACGGTGAGATCGTGACCCGAGCCGAAGTCGGACACTTAACCGACTGAGCCACCCAGGTGCCCCTCTGACCTAGATTGTTCTAAATGTTGGGTGTTTTTTTTTTTTTGTTTTTTTGTTTGTTTGTTTTTAGAGAGAGAAAGACCACATGTGCGAGTGGGGGACAGACAGAGAGACGGAGACACAGAATCCGAAGCAGGCTCCAGGCTCTGAGCTGTCAGCACAGAGCCCGACGCGGGGCTCGAACTCACGAACTGTGAGATCATGACCTGAGCCGAAGTCGGACGCTTAACCGACTGAGCCACCCATGCGCCCCATGTTCCAGATTGTTTTAAAATTATATAGCTTAACTCATAGAAGGTAATCTCCTATCCATCCATGTCGTGCATATAGAGGCAGAGAGTAGGCAATTCCTTTTTACGTGAGTAAAAGTGAGTGAGATCGGCCACCCTGTTCTGCAGCCCAGAAGCATGGTAGTCGGGCAAGGCTGACAGCCTCTTGCCGTTTTCACCTATTTGTTCACAACATACGGATCTGAATTCTTATTTTTATCTCAGCCTAGTAGAAGGGTACTGATTTTCCGTGTGGACAGAAGAAATTTCCTCCTAACATACTAATTGATTTTTTTTCCCATCGTCACTGTCTCCAGGTCACGCCGAGAGTAAAACTGGCCCAGCTTATCAACAATATAAAATCTTGCTGTATTGAAATAATCCGAAAAGCTGTTGCACTCAGATCAATATTCTGCTAAAATGTAAGGCAAAAGATTTTCACTCGGTGAAAGTCAATTTTCAAACAGTTAACAAAGTATAAATTCCTTTCAAAGGCACTGCGTAACCGTGTTATTCCCCTGTGTCGGGAGTCAATAAACACTTATTGACGGACAGAGTTTTTGAGTGCGTGGTAAGAGCCCATCCTGAAAAAAAGAAATCTCTTTCAGTCCCTGTATTCCGGAGTTGCTTTTTGGCAAGACTTCACCTGGGAATCTCGCTACGGACGTTGTAAGTGTGAGAGGCGAGTCCGCATAATGGGAAGGGTAGGATCCTGGACGTCGGGCAGTTGAGGCCCATGTCCTGGTTTCAGTCTGGCTGTGTCCTAGCTGGCTCAAATTAGGGGACGTGCCTCAACCTCTCAGAACTCCAGTGCTTTGTTCTCTAAAATGAGAGAAATGCTTCCTGCCCTACCTAGTTCAGAAGAGTAATGTGAAACTTCAGTTGCTGAGCAAGTGTGTGAAGTTCCTGGGTTGTTGGACGCGGTGTCTAAGCGCCTGCATCAAACTGCTGCTGATGAACGCGACCTGAGAGGGGCAACAGCAGCCTTGCTGATTTGGGGGAGCTTTCCATGCAAGTTCTAAACGCTGCCGAGAGCATTTCAACCACGTGCACCACACGTGAGCACACGCTCCCGTGCAACCGTGTCTGAGTCTGAGATGGCAGTTTGCCGTCACGTGGGAAAAGCCGGTAGGGGATCCGGTTGGGGCCGGTGGGACCCTTGGTGTGCCCCTCTTGTGCCGTGCTTCACCAAACGTGGCTCTTCTTCCTTGTGACACGGGAAGGCGCCACCACCCCGAATGGCCTCTCCCTTGCTGAGGAAGGGACCATGCGACTGAGCTCTGGGTAATACGACGAGTCAACACCACATCCATTTCCAGCTTCTAAAGTCCGCCGCGCACTCTCGTTTGCACCTGCCCTCTGCCACCTCTCCTGGTGGCCGGCGGTAGACGACTGCGACGCGGCGGAGCTAGGAGTTAACCACGTGGAGGGAAGTGCCCACTTAGGAACCTCCTTGGACTTGTCCTGAGGGAAAGGTAAATATTTGTTCTGTTGGGACCCTTGGGAGTTTACGTTATTTGTTACACCGGCTACCATTTATTACTCTGATTAACGTCAATCCTCGCACTTCAGAATCCCTGCTACGTTTATGCCGCCCTATCTTTGACAGTTCAGACTGAGATATCGTTAATCATGTTTTCCCCACGGTAAACTCCCAAGGTTCATTTAGCCTCTGGAAAAACATAGTTCATGTTATCTGTTAATGTGTTCAATCGGGTCACATCCCCAGAGACCGGAAAATCACAGAACTCCAGGCGTGGACATTTGTAGTCATCTAGTCATTTATTCCCCCTTAAAACACAGCCCCCCACCCCAAATTTGGGGCTGTAGCTGCCTCTGTGAGGCTTAGGACAAGAATAGGACTGTTTGAGAAATGGTATAGGAGAACTTCCATTGAGACAGTAATATTCATAACCAGTATAGACTCAATTTGCAGAGAGGCCAGTTCTATCTATTATGTGACCTTGAACAAATCTCTTGCATTTTCTAAGCCTCACTTACTCATTTTAAAAATGAGTACTGTTCCATTCACATGTGGTCACGTGGGATGAGTGAAGTCATGTCCACGGGGACCAAAAATGGTGAATTCTCCTATAAATGCAAAACATTTCCATTATAGACCCATAGTTGCCCTTATGAGACATGAGGGAAATTTGTTTATTTAGATCCGTGATCAAGAGTGCTTTCAATTCTGTATCCGATGCCGACACCAAACTCGTACGATGAATCACCCCATTTTGCTTACTGAGATTTGCACGGATGAGCCGAAAATAAGATATCCAAAAGCAAGCACAGAATTTTATCACCAAGCAAGTAAACTCTATACCGTAGTGGATACAGACACACAGTGTGAATTCAGAATGCTTTCGTTGACTCTCCAGCGTGACTTCTTACTTGCCGTATGGACTAAGACCAGCGATGTTACCTCTCTATGCCAAACAGAACATGTTCTACCCACAGCCGGGACATGCACGTGGGTAGGGTTTACTCTTCGCCAGCCATCCTCCGAATTCTGGACGAGCGCTGGCCTTCCGTGCTGCTGGGACTTGCTCAAGTTGCCATCACGCGAGGAGCTCGCCTTCACCCCCACCGTTGAATTCTCATCGGCTGTACGGGAGGAGGCAGAATTCAGTACGGGCCTTCACATCACGCCAAAGTTTCATTGACCTCTAAAGGGTGACCTAATAAATTGAGCTGGCTTCACATGGCAAAGGGATTCTGAAGGCTGGCCGCGGTACCCTCGAACATTACAGTTACTGACATTGACCCGAAGCGCATATCAAGAAAACACGGCTTCCCCAGTGCTAACACCTGCTGTCACCTGCAGAGCGTGCATGTTTGAGCCAAACAAAACCTGTGCTGCGGCCGCCTCTGCACCTGGCCCACACCGAGCTCCCTCCTCTCTTTGCACACACGTACATTCGCATATCGAACCCTTCATGGAGGCAAAGATGTCATAAATACGTACGCGTCGCTACGTGTTCTGGTTTAAACAGCCCCGTAACAATGACCTTTTTCTGTTCTGATAATATGGAAAAAAATTGAAGACAGTAGAAATGATTTATATTCCTAGCGTGAGGCAAGTAACCAGAGAAAAGGGCAGATATTTGAAAATCTTACAACTCAAAAAAAAAACCCAAAAAACAAAAAACAATCTCCAAGTAAGAAAGGCCATATTTATTCTGCATTTTGATGTCTTTCTTAAAATTGGTAAGTGTGGTGCTCAATACTATCCCTCCAAGGATGTTCACATCCTGACTCCCGGAACCCGTGAAGGTTACCCTACACGGAAAAGGTTCTTTGCAGATGTGATCGGTTACCAACAGTCCGAGGTAGAGTTCACCCTGGATCATCCAGGTGGGCCCGACTGGATCACAGTGGTCCTTAGGAGAGGAACTGAGGAAGGTCAGACAGAAGGCCCTGTGAGGAGGGAGTCAGAGATTGGAGCCCTGCAGCCACAAGGCAAGCAATGATGACAGGTTCTAGAAGCTGGAAGAGACGAAGAATAGGTTTCCTCCCCTGGAGCTTTCAGAGGGAACCAGACCTTTTTACACCTTGATTTCAACCCTGTAAGTCTGACTTTGACTTCTGGCCTCCAGAGCTGTGAGATAATGAGTCACCGTTGTCTTAAGCCCCTAAGGGGTTTGTTACAATGGCAACAGGAAACTCCTAGAATAGGCAACATCTCTGACTCCTCTTGTCCCCTTCAGAGCGGTCCAGGTTGGAGTCCAACAAAATGAGCCACCGCCGCCTGTGCACCTGCCACACATCCAGCTCCCTCTTCTCTTTTGTTTACAGTTTATTTATTTATTTTGAGAGAGGGAGTTGAGAGGCAGGGAGACAGAGGGAGAGAATCCCGAGCAGGCTCCTCACTGTCAGCACAGAGCCCGATGCAGGGCTCGAACTCACGAACCCTGAGATCATGACCTGAACTGAATCCAAGAGTCGCACGCTTAACCGACTGAGCCATCCCGGCGCCCCCTCCCTCATCGGATGACCTTCCACCTTTCTGACACCAGGAATCCCTTTCTCAGTTTCATCTTACTTGACAGCAGGATTTTATATAGTTAATAACTTGATGATTCCTGCTCCAAACACTGGGGTTTTTTGGCTTCCAGGCCATCCATCCCATTTTCTTTCTTTCTTTCTTTCTTTCTTTCTTTCTTTCTTTCTTTCTTTCTTTCTTTCTTTCTTTCTTTCTTTTATTTCTCATTCTTTGTTTTTGCCCATTCTTTGCTGCTTCTCGCTTGTCTCTGACCTATATATGTTGGAGTTCTCCAGGGCCCAGTCGTTAGACTGCTTTTCTTTTCTACTCATACTAATTCCCTAGATGATCTCCTTTAATCCTTCCTACTGAAATACATTCTTGTTAACAAATTCCTCTTATATCTCTGGCAACATACTGCCTTGAACTCCATGCCCCCATGGTTCAACTGCCTATTCAAAATCCGCACTTGAGTGTTATGATAGGTCATATTTTACCAAAATGGTAACAAGCAGTATTTCCTATCTCACATACTCTTCTAGGACCTTGTCACTCCCCCATCAGAGATGGTCTCCATTTATTCCCCACTTGGACCTACATAAGGCTTTGTGATTGCTTCCATGAAAGAATGGGGCCTAATTGACATTGGGTAACTTCCAAGGCTGGGTCGTACAAAGCAATCCATGATATGCATTTCTCTCGTTATGTTTGCCCAAGAGCCCCAGCCACCACGTTGGGAGGAAGTCAAGGCCACGGGAAGAGGCCATTGGCAAGTGTCCCAGCCAGCAGTCACAGGCAAGGTTCCTGTTGACACCTAGTATAAAGTGTCAGACATGTGAGTAAGGGAATTTAGATCATTGCAGCCCCCAACTTTGTTTTTTTTTAAAAATACAATTTATTGTCAAATTGGTTTCCATACAGTGCCCAACAAGTGCCCTCCTCCATGCCCATCACCCACTTTCCCCTCTCCCCCACCCCCGTCAACCCTCAGTTTCTTCTCAGTCCTTAAGTGTCTTATGGTTTGCCTCCCTCCCTCTCTGTAACTTTTCTTTCCCCCTTTCCCCTCCCCCATGGTCTTCTGTTAAGTTTCTCAGGATCCACATAAGAGTGAAAACATATGGTATCTATCTTTCTCTGTATGACTTATTTCACTTAGCATCACACTCTCCAGTTCCATCCACGTTTTTACAAAAGGCCATATTTCATTCTTTCTCATTGCCACGTAGTATTCCATTGTGTATATAAACCACAATTTCTTTATCCATTCATCAGCTGATGGACATTTAGGCTCTTTCCATCATTTGGCTATTGTTGAAAGTGCTGCTATACACATTGGGGTACAAATGCCCCTGTGCATCAGCACTCCTCTATCCCTTGGGTACATTCCTAGCAGTGCTATTGCTGGGTCATAGGGTGGATCCATTTTTACTTTTTTGAGGAACCTCCACACTGTTTTCCTGAGCATCCAAGCTCCAACTTTGGACCACCCCAGCTGACACAGTGAAATAGAGATGAACTATCCCCATCAAGCCATATCAAATAACAGAATTTGAGCAAAATAAATGGTACTCTAAGCCACTAATTGATGGGGCGGTTTGTTGCCCAAAAGTAGATAACTGCGACGAACGGGTCTTAATCATCTCAAACTTGTATCTAACCGAATTCCTCTTTCGCCTTTCATCCCACACACCTGGTTTCCATTATCTTCCCCATCTTAGTGGTAACCATCCTTCTGGCCGCTCAGGGCAAAACCAGTCAAGTCGCCCTTGATTCTTCCTTTTCCTTCACATCCTGCATCCAAACTAAGCAGACCCTGTCTCAGCTGTGCAACGGCTTTCTCCTTTGTCCCTCTGTCGTCTCTTCACAACACAGAAAATAAGAGTGAGCATCTAGGAAGTTAAGTTAGAGCCTGTTACTGCAGAACTGCCCGATGGATCGACCCTCCACGGACGGTAACGGCCACAGTCGTCCTTGTACCGGACAAGGTTCTGCGTGACCCACGGTCCCCTCTCTCATCTACTTGCCTGACCTCACATCCCACCGTGCTTCCCCTTGACCTCACTGCCTCACCATATAGGTCTGGTTGTTCTCTGAACACACTAGGAGTTTTCCCTCCTCCCCTGGCGTATGCTCTTTCCTCTACCTGGAAAACTCTTCATTTATTCCCAGTTTCTGCACATTTATTTTTGTATTAGTGACAACCATATAGAAAATAGCACGTCTCCATTTTCACACCAGTATTCTCGCGATTCACCATACTCTGCTTTAGTTTTCCCTGGAGCGTGTAAAGTAAACATATGATATGTTTTTCATATCCATTTATGTTCATATTCACTCCCCCCTCCCATTAGAATAGAAGCTCCATGTAGAAAGGACTTTGTTACTAATTTGTCTTATTTTTCCGTATACATAGAAAGAGAGCACATGGGAGAGCGAGCGAGCTGGGGAGGGGCAGAGAGAGAGGGAGGGAGACAATCTTAAGCAGGCCCCATGCTTACTGTGGAGCTCAACACTGGGCTCTAGCTCATGACCCTGAGATCATGACCTGAGCCCAAATCAAGAATCAGATGCTTAACCGACTGAATCACCCAGGCACCCCTAGAAAGGACTTTGTATGATGTACCACTGTACCCCTAGAGCTTGGGATAATGCCCAGCACATTAGTAGCTACTCAAAAGGTGTTTGCTAAATGAATAAAAAGAGAAACATACTGTGCATTCTGTGTGCGTGTGACACATCGTGGGATGCGTACAACTCATTTAAGTCTGACAATAACTCCGTGCAGTAGATAAGGCTGTTGTCATTTTACAGACGTGAAAACCCAAGGAAAAAAGTAGAGTGAATAGGGCCCAGGATGGTGTGAGTGCCGGTTCCCGCCCTGTCCCTCACCACTTATGTGATGCTTGCCAAGTTAAATGAACCTTTTAGGATCTGTACTGTCATTGGTAACCTGACCACAGGAACTTTGCCTGCCTCCATAGTGTTTTGTGAGGAGCAAATTAAATAATAGATGTTACAACGTGTTGCCAACTTGAATAGCACTGTATCAGTGTCTGCGCCTGTTATTCGCAAAACACAGCAAAAAACTATCTTTCTCCAAATGAACCCCCTGCCATTTTTGGACCTTCTCCCTCTCCCCGTCCTTGCTGTTTTCCTGGCCCCATCTGTACAATGGTGTTCACTCTCTGACCCTGTCTACTTGTTTCCTTATCACCCGAGTGCAAATCTCTTCTTTAAGCACAATGTTTAATCGAGTCCTCCCTGACCATCAATTTCTCTGCCCCCCTGAATGAAGAGTCTGTGCTCTGCGGGATGTGGGTAATTAAAATGACACCAGTTGCCAAATATATCTCCCCAGTGCCAGTCACCTGTCATCACCTGGTGATTTATATTTTAATTACCTTATCTTAGATTGTCAGCCCAATGGGGAGATACTTTTTCCAACTCCTTTATCTAGGAACTAAGGTACTAAGAATCCTTTGGCGATTTACTAAAAAATTAATCTTTAGTCTTTTCCTGACATAAATAGTAGTAGATGGAGGAACTCCATATACTGATCTGAAAAACAGAAAAATACGCAATCCCTGCCCTGAAAAGCTAGTGGGATTTTTGTGAGGTTCGAAGGGGTTAATGCAATTGAAATTACTTTGGAAAGTTCATAAGCCCTGGAAATGGAAATGGAAGTCATTAATGGTAATAATAATAATAGTGAGATATGCGCATCACATTACATATTCATGTCTAACCAGGCAAGAATGAATGATTGTCACAGAAATTAAAGGGATTTTGTTTCCCTTTTAGGGAAATTGTTCTTTTGATGTGGCCTGAGACACATCTGTATTTCAGCTGCTAAACCTAAGCCGGTGAGGACTCTGCTAGAAGCCACAGTTTATTTCATGATTTTTTTAAGCCCTTATAGCCTGAGGGATATTACAGGGTGTTAATAGATACACTTTCTTCATTTTTGATGGAGTAAAGAATCTGCTTGATATAAAACTTCAATCACAAAACCTTCGGGCTGGAATAACCCTCTAGAGACAATCCAGCCCATTACCCCACCTGGCGGGAGAATTTCAGTTCGGGTTGTACCTAAACCAGGAACAGTCAGCCAGTCTGGGCCATTGAAAATCACGTCTCCTATAATTGTGTGAGGACTCAGATGATGTCAACGAGACGGTAGCGAAATGTACTGCAAGTTAAGACCATCTCGACTATATTTGGAATTCTCTCACGCTGGTGAATTGTCTCTCACGGGAAGTTATCTTTCAGAAATTGGGACTCCGGCGTTAGACTTCCTGGATTCAAATCAGGACTGTTGTACTCAATAGCTGTGACTTTGAGCAAGTCATTTAACTTCTCCGTGCTTCAGTTTCCCCACCTGTAACATGGCGAAGTTAATCGTAACCACCTCCTAGCGTCGTCGTGAGGATTGAATGAGTTACTAATGCATTCGAAGGGCTTCGCAGATATGTAGTAGGTAACCCATAAAGATGTGTTGGATAAATGAATTAATATAATCTGTGTCATTTTCGTTGTGGTTTTTGTTAGCTTTTGACAGAAAAAAAATTGATACGTGCTTTCTTTTTTTCTAGTTTTAGTCTCTTAGTTTTTATTTATTTTGAGAGAGAGAGAAAGCGCGAGCAGTACTCAGGCAGACAGAGAGGAGAGAGCGAGAATCCCAAGGAGGTTCCACGTTCTCAGTGTGGAGCCCGATGTGGGGCTTGAACTCACGAACCATGAGATCGTGACCTGACCCGAAGTCAGATGCTTAACCGACTGAGCCACCGAGGTGCCCCGACAGGTGCTTTCTTATACTTGTTACCTGGCACCAGTGTTTATCTGGGACATATGCCTATCTGTTATGTTTATCTCCTCCTTTACCAGATGCTCCCAAAATGTTTTCCAAGGTGGTTGTACCAGTTTAAACCCTTATCACTAGTGTGTGAATTTGCTGTGCGTCACGTCTTGGCGAATTTTTATCATAATTTTTGGGTTTTTTTAGGTCTGGAAAGGTGTCTTGTGGTTTTTAGTTTGTATTTTTTGAGGCTTAATAATGTTGAACGCTTTATAAAAATAATGTTTACTGACATCTTCTGTGAAATACCTATTCGTGTCTTCCGCACATTAAAAGAAATAAATATCAGGAAAAATTTCGTTTTGAGTTTGATGGTATTTGATATTTAATATTCCTTGATTTCAGCAGTGGACTATTTATCTTATTGATACAATAGTGATAGAAACAGGAAAAAAAAATCTTGCTATGGAGCTTACCTTCATGGGATGGAAAGGACAGGAAGTAATAGCGGTAAGTAGCGTTGATAATATTGATATCATAATTACTCAAAAATAAACACCTAGCATATTCACACAATGGGATATTACACAATTTATTTTATTTAAATATTTTGTTTGAAAAGCGAAACCAATCAGCATATATCTTTTTGGATTAGGTCATACATACATACTCAGACCATAAAGTTAGCAAGGGGATGCTTGACAGAAACTCAGGACAGTGGATACTTCTGGGTTAGAAGGAAGAGGATGCAGTTGAGAAGGGACACATGAGGTTTTCAAATGTGCTGTGAATGCACAGTTTTTCTTTTCTTTTTTTTTAATGTTTATTTTGAGAGAGATGTGTGGGGGAAGGAGAGAGAGAGAGAGAGAGAGAGAGAGAGAGAGAGAGAGAGAGAAAATCCCAAGCAAGGCTTGGACCCACAAACTACGAGATCATGACCTGAGCCCGAATCAGGAGGCGGATGCTCAACCTAGTCAGGCAACCCACGAATACACTATTTCTTAAGTCGATGGTGGGCACATGAATGTCCATGTATTCAGGTTATTTAAAAACTATATATGCAATATGTACCTTTTATGTCTTTGTTATAATTGATAAAAAAATAATAAAATTGTAATGTATGATGTTTCAATATAAGAAAATATATTGAAATCATAGTAAAGAACATCACTGAAAAGTAGCAAATATATGACTTGTTTTAAAAAGTGGTGTTGCGATTGACTAGATATTAAAACAGAATCAATGTGTATCTTTACCTCCTACAAAACACCAAAGTAAGTTGCAGGTGTTTTAAAAAATCAAGGCATATAAGAAGGTTATAACTTCCAAGTTATTAGATTTAGTCTTTTTATTTTCCCAAGATCCAAATGGTACAAGAGGGAATCAATACTCATTGATGCATTTAAGGTCCAGATGGACGAGTTTGCTATTCTAAAAGGAAGCATGGTGGGTGTGCCCAACAGCAGACTCATTTGTTGCTTCATGGACACAGGAAGTCATGGCTCTTGAAGAGGAAATGTCTTCGTTAATACCTAAAGCCGGTCAGCTGTATACGCTCGCATCAAGTGTTTTCAACTTAGAAGCATTTTGCTTTGCTGGATCCTTCCTTACCGCCCAAATAGGTAACAAATGAAAGCTAGCTATAGGTACCAACTACTGAGATTCTCTCTTGACCAGACAAAAAATAATAAATAAAACCTCTTTCAGGTTGTTATTTATCCTTAAGGAATTGTGAGTTTTCATGGAACTAGATAGGACGTCCTATCAACGTAAGGCAGCAGAAGGAAATTTAGATAAGTTTGGGTGTAATTATCCCAGTTAGAACATCCAACCGTAAGGTGTATTATCCTTTATATGTAGCATTACTGTGAATTATCCACCTTCACGGAGAGTGAGCGAGGCTTCTCTCTCATCCCTGGCTCCTTTTAGAAAGAGGAACGTATTATAGATTTATACCTTCGTATGACTCAGCATGAAGAAAATATTTTCCTAGACCAGACGCAAGAGGCAGCGCCTGAGGTAATAGGAAATGTGTGCTTAAGAAAATACAGGTTGATTATAGATAAGACACGTCAAAACGCTCATAACCTTTAACTCTATTAAAACAACTTTTCTCTAGTCATTCTTCACATTTTCCAGAAGTCTTCTGATTAATCTGGAGATTTTCGAATTCCTTTCAAAGTCAGTATTGGACTTTATTTATCACATGCAACGCAAGTTTGAAATGTTCCCTCATGGGCTCATTAAATTCATCTGCAACTGCTTTCTGAATCTTTTTGTTGAAATATGTACAACATTTCAAAGTAAAAGCGAAGCTAGCAGAAATAGCAAAGTAGAGTGTAGTAGTGGAGTCCACTTTTCTAGAATTCGTGAAGGTCAGGACTCGGTTTCGTTCAAGCAACTTTGTGACTTTCTACATGTGGTGACATAATGCAGGACGACCAATCAATCCGGAAACGTCCGGCAACAGGATTTCCCAGGTAGGCGTCGGGCAGTTTCCTCAGTAGAATTGCTACAAAGTGGAACTTTAGGACGTTGTCAATATGGAATGTTGTGTTCTTTTGGGCAGTGCTCGCTTGAAGTGATGAGAGTTTTGTCCAGTTTGAGGGCACCAGGGTAGCTCAGTCAGTTATTTGTCCGACTTCAGCTCAGGTCATAATCTCAGTGTATGTGGGTTCGAGCCCCACATCGGGCTCTGCTCTGGGAGCCTGCTTCAGACTCCATGTCTCCGTCTTTCCCCCTGCCCCTCACCTGCTTGTGCTCTCTCTCTCTCTCTCTCTCTCTCAAAAATAAATAAATAAACTTAAAAAAATATATTGCCCAATTTGAAGGATGGAAAATGTTTCAACTCTTGAATTTCACACAGGATTGTATTCTGTGGGATGATATGAAAAGTAGCGTGGATTAAATCGGTGGTCAACAAACTTTCTCTATAAAGGTCCAGATAATAAATATGTTTAATTTGTGACCCGTAACATCTCGGTCACAAACACTTGACTATCAGTGTAGCACAAAAGCAGCCGTAGAAAATATGTAAATGATGGATATGGCTGTGGTTCAATAAAACTGTATTTAATAAAACATGGGGCACCTGGGTGGCTCAGTCGGTTAGGCATATGAGTTCAGCTCAGGTCGTGGTCTCGCGGTTCGTGACTTAGAGTCCCGCCTCGGGGTCTGTGCTGATAGCTCAGAGCCTGGAGCTTGCTTCGGATTCTGTGTCTCCCTCTGTCTGCCCCTCCCCTGCTCATGCTCTGTCTCTGTTTCTCAAAAATAAACATTAAAAAAACCCAAATTTAAATATTTACTCAAGAGAAATGAAAATATAAAAGTAGATACACATTTTTAAAAAGTTTTTAAAAATTTGTTTAATGTTTATTTTTTATTTTTGAGAGAGAGAGAGACACAGAGCACAAGTAGGGGAGGGGCAGAGAGAGAGGGAGACACAGAATCTGAAGCAGGCTCCAGGCTCTGAGCTGTCAGCACAGAGCCCCACTCAGGGCCTGAATCCATAAACCGTGAGATCATGACCTGAGCCAAAATCGGAAGCTTAACTGATTGAGCCATCCAGGCACCCCCCCCCCAAAAATATTTTTAATAAAAAAAAATAAAACAGGTGGCAGGCCCGATTTGGCCCCTGTTCCATAGTGTGCCAACCCCTGGCTTAAACCATAAGCGTAGAATAAATCCAGACTCAGGAAAAGGTAGAATTCCATAAAAATGGCAGTCGGCAGTAAAAATCATTCATAACTGTGGTCAGATCTCATGAGTGGGGAGGAAGCATTTTTACAAATCCACACAATTCCCACTCTTCCGTATGGAATTCAAGCACCCAACTAAGCACCATGTTTAGGAAGTTATAATCTATTATCTATGATGCAAAAGAAAAGGAAAAATATGCTCTAATATCCTGGGTCAAAGCTTTGTCAGCCATATGAATATGTATTGTCTGTTACTAAGTATTCATAATAAAAACCTGCAGCGATGGAGAGGGCACCAGTCAAAACAAAGAACAGAAAAGACGGAGGCTAATTAAATCATAAAGAAAAGTAAAAATTATGCAGAGATTCATTATGTCATGGGAAATGTATTCCACGAAAATTTAGGAAAAGAGTTTCAACACATGGATAGCTCATACTGTATAATAGGCTTTATTTAGAGAGATAAACCGTGATCCTTATAATACCTTTTGTTATTTGTGAAAAGATCACATTTCAAAGCCCAAAAGGAGACCTCAAAGGGTTGTATTGTTCAGCCTCTTACTTGCAGGCAGGATTAATTAGCGTAATAGGTAGCACGCATCTAGAACCTACTGTGTGCCCGCCAGTTTGCAGGTATCTCCAGCGCTCCCGTCCTTTGAATCACAGCCTTGCCACTTAACTACCTTTGTGACGGCCTGCGATGAAAGCAGTCTCTCTGGACTGATGTTTCTGAAGTGGGTCCTCTGGACTCAGCCCGTCCCCATGCCATCTGGGTAGAGAGGCTGGGGAAAAACTGTCCTCTGCTTTTGGAAGTTTTTTGTTTTTTGTTTTTTGTTTTTTCTCACTTAAAAACCATGTGAACTACTTGCGAATAAAATATACAGGGAAATACGTTGGAGCTGGAAAACCCGTTGAAATACCGTACGAACGTTGACACTCTATAAATATATGCCTCCTTCGGAATGTCACGAGCTCTAGGGCCTGACCAAGCTCCTCGTGGCCACCATGGCTACCAGACAGTGTGCAGAAAGAGGAAAGAGGATACGGTGTAGCGTAACATGGCCATTTTGTTGCACTTAACCTTTAAATTTTGTTTTTAACGTTTATTTTTATTTTTGAGACAGAGAGAGACAGAGCATGAACGGGGGAGGGTCAGAGAGAGGGAGACACAGAATCTGAAACAGGCTCCAGGCTCTGAGCTGTCAGCACAGAGCCTGACGCGGGGCTCGAACTCACGGACCGCGAGATCATGACCTGAGCAGAAGCCGGCCGCTCAACCGACAGAGCCACCCAGGCGCCCCTGCACTTAACCTTTAAAAGCTGTCCCTATCTTCCGGGCTTAAGTGCTCAGGATGTAGTTCGTAATGGGTGCCATTCAGGGACTCCGCTCCTTCAAAACGTCTTCTCTGGCTTGACTTTGTGAATTGTTGTCGCAATATAACAACACAAACTATTGAGAGACGTCAAACTTACAGGATTTTGTGATTGATTGCTTGGGTGACAGGTGATGGGTGATGGGGGGCGTGGTGCTGCTGAGATGGAAAAGGAAGAGAGCGTAAACAAAAGGGAGAGATCGAGAACAATAGGTTGGATAGTCGTGTCCCTGAGAGAGAATCCCGGATGAGGTTCCAGAAGAGATAGAATGCAGCGGGTGTAACTTCAGACTTTGGAAAAAGACCACCTTGATGTACAGGCCAGCTCTGCCAATTATTTTTTTTCTATGTGAACTTGAGTAAAACATTTCATACCCCTTTGCTTCGGTTTCCTCATTTGTAAAAGAGAGTGAAGACAGCACGTATCTCCTAGCTTTGCTACCGAGATTGAGTAGGTTAATGGACATAAAATTCTCTGAATTGCGGCTCTCAGTAAGTACTCTATAAACGTTAACCGTTATTCTTCCTTTAGGAGCGAAACTGCACCTGTTCAAGTTTGAGTATATTGAGGTTTCGATGGCCTGTAGGATGTCCAGGTGACAGTGCCCCCATCCGTGTTCACTCACCGCTCTATCCTCATTCGTAGTGGGCACTACTACGACTGACTATAATTTCAGACGCATAGATGAGTGAATGGATAAGATATAAAACAGGCCATTAGATACACATCTGATACCTATGGAGAAGGTAAAGATGGAGATAGGTGGTCCAGATGTCACATTATCTTCACACCGTGGAAACGGAGGAAAAGTTCTCTGGGGTCTCTTTTGTAAGGGCACGAATCCTGTTCTCGAGGGCTCCCCTAATAACCTGATAAACCCACAGACCCCATCTCCCAATACCATCACCTTAAGGGGGATAGGGTTTAAACACAGGACTCTGGGAGCAACACAGATTTTCAGTCCATAACACTAGGAGACGGCAGCATTTCAGGGTCAGAGACAGCAAGGGAAAAGAAGAACCGAGAGAGGGCCCGTAAAGATCAGATGAGAACCGGATAAACACGGTATCCGGAAGCCACAAGAAAGTTGCTGTCCTAGAGAGATCACAATGTCAAGGGCTGCAGCACCTTGCCATATGTTAGACTATAAATTTCCAACCACGCTTTGCCTCCCAGATTTTATCCCGATCTGCCCTGTGCCACCTCTCCACATGGTTCATATGCTTTCTCCTTCCCTGTTAACTGCATGTGTCTCCACCTCTTTTCACTAGATTTTCAGCCACTTGGAGGATGATCCCTTGTCCTATTCATGTGTATGTCCCTCGAATCAAGCACAGTGCTGGGAATATAACGGAGGGCTGGTTGGATGCATCTTAAATGAACTATGTTTATTTTCTGTCGAGAGACTAAATTTTCTCAGGTATGTGATTTTCTAGCGGAGAAATGAATGGCACTGTTATCCATGCATATCCTAATTCCAAGAAAACTAAATGCGTGGAACGAGGAACCCAAAACTAAAGGGACATGTGTCATGCACTGTACTGACATTTTGTTCTTACTTGCTCATCCTACTTGGCTTAGGGGGAAGCACTGTCCTTGTAATAAGCTTTGGAAGAGTTTAATTTAAAAATCATGGATCTGGGGAAACCTAGCATGTGAATAACTTACTTGAATCTGACAGACACTTCATCAAGAAGCATATAATGGGTACACTCACCAGTGACCTTTCAGACTCAAACAAGGTAATATTTCTTCCATTAGTGACAAAATTATACCCAAGAATAGCTTACTCACTGGTGGTTTCTGTTCATATTGGTATTTTTCATCCCCCCCATCAGATTATGAGATCCCTATGGTTAGGATCCACATCTTGCCCATCTTTATATCCCCATCACCTGATACAGTAACTGACAGCTAGTAGGTTATTGGCTATTGCTCCCTGAATTGATCATTAGCTTTAAATCACTTCTTATGTATGTGAATTCAATGCAAAAGTAAGACAGTACAGTTTTCTTTTATTTTTTAAAACGTTTTATGATTTTTTAAATGTTTTTATTTAGTTTTGAGAGACAGAACAGGAGGGGAGAGGGGCAGAGAGAGAGGGAGACACAGAATCCGAAGCCGGCTCCGGGCTGAGCTGTCAGCACAGACCCCGAGGCGGGACTCGAAGTCACGAACCGCGAGATCATGACCTGAGCCGAAGTCGCACACTTAAACTGACGGAGCCATCCAGGCGCCCCAGAAATAGTACAATTTTAATGTCAGTCTTATTTAGAATACCCCTTCTCGGTCGTGGAGGAGAGAACAAAGACACGAGGTTGTTAGCTTCAATTTTTCTCTTTTTTTCTAAAAGCAAAAGCTGGATACATTTATTTGTGACTCTAGCACGTTCGCTTCAATTTTATGAAAAAAACAAGAAACATGTTCACTCTAGTGTTTGTGTGGGTGGGCTCATAGCAAAATTAAGGAAATAAAAGAACTGGTAAGAACGCATTAAAAAAAAACATGGTAAAATATCTGTGCAACACTGAAAGGGGATCTTATTTTTTTTTAATTTTTTTTTTTTTAACGTTTATTTATTTTTGAGACAGAGAGAGACAGAGCATGAACGGGGGAGGGGCAGAGAGAGAGGGAGACACAGAATAGGAAGCAGGCTCCAGGCTCCGAGCCATCAGCCCAGAGCCTGACGCGGGGCTCGAACTCACGGACCGCGAGATCGTGACCTGAGCTGAAGTCGGACGCTTAACCGACTGCGCCACCCAGGCGCCCCAAAGGGGATATTTTAAAGCTAGTTCCTCCCTGACTAATAATTCTTTCCTGAGCTGCATGGCAGAGGTGTGGGTTCTTGAAATGACTCACAAGTTTTCAAAAGGAAGCTTATATGATTAGTTGATTTTATGTTTTTAAAAATCCATCAGACTGGGGCACTTGGGTGGCTCATTGGTTTAAGCGTCCAGCTCTCGATTTCGGCTCAGGTCATGATCGCACGGTTTGGGAGATGGATTCCTGAGTCAGGCTTTGCGTGGTGACAACTTGGAGATTGCTTGCGATTCTCTCTCCCTCTCTCTCTCTGTCCCTCACCCACTCATATGTGTGTGTGCTCTGTCTCTCGCTCTCGCTCTCGCTGGCAAAATAAAAATAAACTTAAAAAAGAAAATAAAGAATGGCAGTTTATGTAAAAGTGAACATGTAACATGTAATCCAGAAATTCCAATGTAAGCTATTTACGCCAAAGAAGCAAAAAATTATGTTAACATAAATTCCTGCACACACATATTTGTAGAAGCTCTGTTTATAATCTGCACACACTGGAAATATTCTGAATGGCCTTCAAAGGGTAAATGGATAAATGAACTGCAATAAATCTGTACAATGGGATCCTACACAGCAGCCAACAAAACAAAACAGAACAAAAAACAACGGATACACACATATACAATACACACAACAATTTGGAGAAATATCACAGGAATGCTGACTGAACAGAGCCAGTCTCAAACAAAAAAGCACACATGCCATTCCAAATATCAGTGGTTTCCAGGGGTAAGAGGAGGACGTAACCCCAAAAGTAGCACACGGGAGTTTCTGTGCAAATCTATATACGTGGTAAAATCCAGAGGACTGTATCTCAAAAACGTATTTTTTGTAACATTAATTGAAAAATAAAATGCCAAAAGTGAATTATTAGTCTTCTACGTTCAACCAGTATAATTTACATTTACACACCAATTATGTAGAATTGACTTTTTTTTCATAAAGTCAGCTGAAATGAGTCAAAGTCACCTCGGACTCATTGAGGTAATCATTACTTGTATTCATTCTGGTGAGTTTTTTTAAAGTTTTTATTTATTTATTTTGAGAGAGAGAGCGAGCGAGAATATCCCAGGCAGGTTCCACGCTGTCAACGCAGAGCCCGATGCAGGGCTCGAACTCACTAACTGTGAGATCACGACCGGAACTGACATCAAGAGTCAGACGCTCAACTGACCGAGCCACCCGGGCGCCCCCATTGTATTCTTCATTTTAAACCTGTTTCGGTTCTCTTGCTTCCCTTGTCTTCCATGTGATGTCATGGTTAGGAAGTCAGGGAGGGATGAATTGCCAGGAGTTGGACTCGTTGACGGGCACGACCGAAACGGAAGTAACCGGCCGGTCCTTAACCACTTGCTGCGGTGGTACAGGCGGGCAGCTGTCCGGACGACACCTTCACCTCCCCACACTCCGTGCCCGATTGAGGGTCAGGTGGACCAGCACAGACGTGGGACACAGAGGCTGAATACGAGGAAACGATACATGACTACGGAGATGCGATCTTTGGCAAAACAAGAGGGCTTGGACTGCAGTGCACGTGTGGTGAGGACGGGCCTTGATCCCAAGAGGAACAGTCCCTCCCTTGTAACAGGCAAGAGGGAAGTCACGTAAAATGGGCCCGCGATGCAGAGACGTAGCTTGATAGGTTTGATTGTGGACTCCTAGGATGTCCTCTCTGGGCTTTTGCTTTCTCAATAGAATACGAAGTCAAGTCATGAGCTCAGCGAGGTATCCCAAGATACTTGGGAGAGGCGATTTCAAAAAGCTGGTTGGCGGCACGGAGCCTGCTTAGGATTCTCACTCTCACCTCTCTCTCTGCCCTTCCCCCACTCACGCTTTTTCTCTCTCTCAAAATAAACATTTTTTTTAAAAAAGTTTCAAATAACCTCTTAAAGATGATTGCAGTCTTTCTATGTGGTTGCTGATTTAGTATTATCTAATTGTGGCCAGATTTGTTCCCTACCGAATAGACCCTGCCAATCTTTTTTTTCTCTTCTTACACCACACTTTTTCATTCAGGTTTTCTGTAATGTTCCTGGAGATGTTCAAGGAACACTCCAGTGGTGATGAGCAAAAGTGCACTCGACTCAAAGTTCTGAAATCCCACATCTGTCTTTTTGCGTAGCCCTCGATTTTTATGCTGAAGTCTGCTGGGGAGGAGCACCTGCGGTGTGAAGAAAATTCTGGACCGCTGGCCTGTTTGCTCGCCTCCTGGCCTATATATTCCCATTCAGCTCGGGTTTTCCCTTCTTCCTGACAAAGCTCCCTGTTGCCTCCCGCAAGGAATATGGCATTTCATTCCTTTTATTTGAAAACGGTCTCTGTGCTCCCGTCTCTCTCTTCCCTTCTCCTTGTCTCCCCATCTCTAACAAACATGCCTTCCGCTGAGTGATCGGCAGGATAATAGTTCTGCATTGTTAGCAGCACTGCCCTTCTCATGCCAGAAAATTAGAAAGTCGATGTCTAAATATAGACTTGAAATTAGGAAGTATGCTTTCCAATTCTTGACTCCCTCCATCATTTGCTTGCTGTGGGGACCGCGGGGAACTGCTTGACCTCTCGGTTTCCTTTGGTTCAACGAAGGCAATAATTCTTGCTTTGCCTTCCAGATGTAGGTGAGTAATTAATGGTTGTGGAGTCCTTTGAAACTCAAAAACGATGCTGCAGAGGCTAATCACTTGCAGCACTCACCTACGTTTTTGAAGTCACTTACACGGGAAAATACATGGCTGGTATGTGAAATAGGAAATCATGAGAGGTAATACCAATTTCACCTGCAAATAAACAAGAAGGTCCTGGAGGAAGCAGGAAGTTATTTATTCCTGCCTTTCCCTTCTCTTTCTCTCCTGAAAATTCATTTGTACACTCTCTTCCGGACTTTTCCTCTGACACCTCACCTAAATTATTGATCAGCAAGACAGGCTTGCAAAGGAGCTGCGCCTTGGAGCTGGAGAGACTTACACACCTGATTCCACCACTTTCCAGCTGGGAGAACTTGGGCAAATGACTTCTTACATATTTTGCCTTTCTGTGCCTCAGCTTCCTTCTTTTGTACAAGGGTGAGAACCTCTGCTACACAGAGCTGCCGAGAAGAATTCCATGCACGGCTGGGAGCGTGCGTGTGTTGATGCTAGGACATCGAGAAGCTTCCAGGGATGTCCATTCCCTTCCACTTTTAGGGAAGGAAGCGGAGGGAGGGAGAGGTCGTGTGGCAGAGCTGCGGTGTCAGTTAGATGGCCCCAACAAGACGCTTGCTTCAGCTGCAGAGGACGGGGGTTGACTCAAGCTTCAGTGTAGGCCTCAGATTAGCGGTCCACCGTGGCTTTCTGCCACATGGAACGAAGTGTCTCACACCAGACCAAATTCCCTTATTCTGCAACCAGAAATGATGTCCACTAGGTCCTCAGCAAAGGAAGGCCCTATATATCTTCTAAAATGTGCATATTCTTTCCTGAGCTCCAAAAGTCAGGACAATAAATACGACGATCCCCGGGAGGGCAAGTATCAGAGTACAGAGTTTCTGAGAAGGCCCCTTTCTCAGGGTAGAAAAGATGCATAGAAGTGGACAACATTTCCAAGATGCCAAAGCCACAAGCGGTGACGATTTTAAGCACTTTTTTTTTAATGTTTGTTTATTTTGATGTGGGGGAGGGGCAGAGAGAGAGCAAGACAGAATCCCAAGCCGGCACCGCCATGTCGATGCAGAGCCATACCCCTGACTCCCAATTCACGAACCGTGAGACCATGACCTGAGCCGAAATCAAGACGCTTAACCGACTGAGCCACCCAGGCGCCCCTTAAGGACTTTTTAAAGGCTTTGGTATAGGGTCCTCAGGGTGATTAATTAGCCCTCAAAAATAATCTGAATTTTCTGAGACAAGGGAGAGATTGAATGGGGCCGAAGCCTGCTCTGTTCTCAGATCAGGGCTGCGTTGCAAGCAACTGGTTGTGTTTGTTTGGGTTTTTTAAAAAAGTATTTTATTTATTTATTTAATTTATTATTTATTTCGAGAGCAAAGAGGTTGGGAGAGGCGCAGGTAGAGAAGGAGAGAGAGAATCGCAGCCAGGCTCTGCCCTGTCAGTGCAGACCCTGACGTGGGGCTCGAACTCCCGAACCGTGAGATCATGACCTGAGCCGAGAACGAGAGCTGGACCCTTAACTGACTGAGCCACCCAGGCACCTCCAGGGAACTGACTAGTTTTGATAATGTCACATGAAGCAGAGAAACATTTCATCTTAAAATCACATTATGTAAGAAGGCAAATACATAATATGAGCCAAAAAGAAGAAAAGATTCCTCAGGCATTTGCAAGGGGACTAATAAAAATATGGGTACTTTGGTGCATAACTCACTCATAACTGTTATAAATTACTCTAACAATCTTTTGTGCTGCAAAAGTGTCTGAAATAGTAAAATCCTGGGTCCAAAAGTAATGCTTATTGTAGTGCTATATTGTAGGGATTTATGCATGTGGCTGTTTTCTTCACTAGAATTTGGCATCAGAATATGGATTATTTATTTCTCTGTTCCTCTAGGACGTCTCATGGTGCTAAATATTAAAATGTGTCAAATTCTAGTACAAAAATACTATGTTTTGAAGCCATTAAAAGAATTATCATTCGAAGAAATTTTAATTACCATAGATATAAACCTCAATGATCGCTAAATGTTAGTATTGCTTTTTTTTTTGTTACGTTTAAAAAGTATATTTACAAGTGTTCCTGATTATGCAGCTAGAGGCCTATGGCAGAAAATTCGCTTGTGAATGATTTTTTTTTTTTTAAGTTTATTTATTTATTTTGAAAGAGAGTGCGGGGAGGGGCAGAGAGAGGGAGAGAGAGCGGGCTCCGCACCGCCGGCACAGAGCCTGACCCCGGGCTAGATCTCATGAACCGAGAGATGACTTAAGGCGAAACCGAGAGCCGGATGCTTAACTGACTGAGCCCCCCGGGTGCGCCTATGGATGGTTTTTTTTTAAATTGAGGTATAGTTGACACACAGTGTTGCATTAGTTTCGGGTGTACAACATAGTGATTGGGCAAGTTTATACACTGTGCTGGACTCACAGGTGTCGCTGTACCACAGGTGACACATCTGTCACCGTACAACATCGTCACAATACCGTTGGGTGTATTCCTTACTGTGCCTTTCATCCTCGTGACTTATTCATTCCTTAACTGAAAGCCTGAACCTCCTACTCCCCTTCACCCATTTTGCCCATCTGCCCGCCCCCCTCCCTTCTGGCCGCCACCATAGTAACACACACACACTCTACATCTTTATGATTCGTCCACTGATGGACACTGAGGTTGCTTCATGATAGGTTTGCTGAGGTTGTAAATAATATCGCGATAAACATAGGGGTCCGTATACTTTGTCAAATTAGTGTTTTCATTTCCTTTGGGTAAATACTACACAGTGGGATTACTGGATCATAGGCTATTTCTGTTTTTAACTTCTTGAGGAATGTTGTGTTTTGTTAGAGCAGCTCGAGCAGAAAACTATTTTCATGGTAGGAGAGTCACTTTGGCTGTATTTTGACTAATATTTGGTTATTTTAATAAAAAGATTCCATTTATATTTTTTGATTACTACTAAATGTATTTAAATATAAAGAACTTGCATTAGTTTTTATGTGAACTGGCTGTTGCTATGTTTTTTTTTCATTTTCTATTTATGTTTTAGGGTTTTTCTTAAAGACTTGCATGTCTTTGTAAATTGAGAGTTTTAACCCTTGTAATATCTTAATATCTTTGCAAAGATTTTCCCAGTGTGTTGTTTGTGCTTTTTATATTCTCTCTCTCTCTCTCTCTCTCTCTCTCTCTCTCTCTCTCTCTCTCTCACACACACACACACACACACACAGAAGTTTCCAAAGTATTTAAATATATCAATATTTTGATATATTTAATGATTTAAAAATCATCAAACAATGATTTTTTAGAAATTCAATGTTTTTTATTGTTTTTACAGGAAAGATTTGTAACTACGTACTTTATGATTTTATATTTTGTTTTATGTGTAAAAATGCTAGAGTTTAGTTACGTTTTAGTGTGCTTAGTAATATGATTTTTTTAATTCTAATTTTTTGACTACCTCTCCTATGGATTAGATATTGGTACTTGAATCATATCACAAATTGAGTATATGCTATGGTTAGTTTGTGAAATAAGACTAGTATATTGTTTTGTTTCGCTGTTAAGAACTTAGAGGAGTTTTAGGTTCACAGCAAAATTGAGAGGACGTTACAGAGATTTCTCATGGCCCCTGTCCCCACACATGCATAGCCTCCCCCAGTATCAATATCCCCCACCAGAGTGGTGCATTTGTTACGATCGATGAACCTACGTTGACACATCATTATCAATGTCCGTAGTTTACTTTAGGGTTCGGTCTTGGTGTTGTACATTCAGCAGGTTTGGATACACGTATAATGACACATAGCTACCTTTACAGTACGCTACAGAATCCTTTCCAAGCCCTGAGTATCCTCTGTATCCTAACCTATTCACCCCTCCCTGCAATTCTAGCCCCTTCCAACCACCGGTCCTTTTACTCTCTTCATAGTTCTACCTTTTCCAGAATGTCGTATAACTGGAATTGTATAATCTTTAGCTTTTTTAGATTGCCTTCTTTCACTTAGTACGACGCATTTAAGGTCCTTCTATGTCTTTTCATGGTTTGATGGCTCATTTCTTATGACGGCTGAAAAATAGGCTTTTCTCAGGATGGATCACTGCTTACTTGCTCACCTACTGAAGGACATCTTAGTTGCTTCCAAGTTCGGGCCAGTATGAATAAAATAGCAGTAAACATCCATGTGCAGGTTTTTGCGTGGACATAAGCTCTCAACTCCTTTGGACGAATAGTAGAGAGCACGGTTGCTGGATTGTATGGTCAGACAGGTTAGTGTCGCTATAAACACACTCTGACCATGGTTTCTGTTGCACCACATCCTTGCCAGTGCTTGGTATTATCAGTGACTTGGGTTTTGGCCATTCTAATAGGTGTGTTGTGTATCACATTGTTGTTTTTATTTCGTATTTCCCCAAAGACCTATGCTGTGATGCATCTTTCCATGTGTCGATTTTCCATCTTCTATCTGTATGTCATCTGTTGAGCTCTTTGGCTCATTTTTCAATGAGGTGGTTTCCCTGTTGAGTTTCTTTGTATACTTTGGATAACAGTCCTTTATCGGATATATCTTTTTTAAGACACATAATTTCTCCCAGTCTGTGGCTTGTGTTTTAATTCTCTGGACATTGTTTTTCACAGAGCGGGAGATTTTAATTCTAATGAAATCCAGCCCATCAATTATTTATTTTATGGATCATGTCTTTGCATCTTAAACCTCATAGCCATACTCTAGGTCATCTAGGTGTTCTCCTGTATTATGTTCTCAGAGTTTTATAGTTTAGCATTTTATTTTTATTTTTTTTTTTAATTTTTTTTTTCAACGTTTTTTATTTATTTTTGGGACAGAGAGAGACAGAGCATGAACGGGGGAGGGGCAGAGAGAGGGAGACACAGAATCGGAAACAGGCTCCAGGCTCCGAGCCATCAGCCCAGAGCCTGACGCGGGGCTCGAACTCACAGACCGCGAGATCGTGACCTGGCTGAAGTCGCACGCTTCACCGACTGCGCCACCCAGGTGCCCCTAGTTTAGCATTTTAAATTTAGGTCAGTGATCCATGGTGAGTAACTTTTTGTTAAGGGCGTAAGGTCTGTGATTAATGTCTGGGTTTAATGAGTCACCATTCCACCTTCAGCCTTTTTGGCCATAGCTCTGCTGCCGTAGTTTCCATATCGTCCTTATTCCCCATCTGCAGTTCTTGTTCTATTTGACTTTTTTCCATGACTGATTCCTACCTGGTCCTTCCCCCGTCACACTCTCCGAAGCCGTAGCTTGACACGACATTCATGAATGGCTATCATTTATGTTGCATCTTTTCATTACTTCATTACCGGTTACCTCTGGTGCTGGAGACCTCAAGATAAATATGACCTATGCCTCGTCACCAGAGTGGTAAGTACACAAACATACTGTTTCAGCTTGTTATAAGGGCCCTTGTAGAGAAGTGTGCATAACGTGTTAGAGCACAAAAGTTGTGCACATGACTTCCTAGGGCAGCCCTGGGGAAAACAGCAGAGTGGGGGTTATTTCAAGAAAAGGGAACAACATCCACAAAGGTATTGTATGCAGTACAGCAATGTCCTTCAAGAGAATTAAATCCAAGCCCCATATCCCTGCAGAATTTTCTATAGATCAGAGCCCTATCTTCTTTGATTATTCTCCATTCTTGTTGCATAATAACTTGTATATGTGCAGCCCACGTCTTGGGATCGTGTGGTCATTTGAGCTACCGACAGCATCATAGACACATAGAAGAAGTTCCACGCATGAGGGTTTAAGAAAACTGCCCAGATGTGACTGTTTTGATGGTAAAAAAGAAACCCTGATATTTCATACAGTGACAAGTCTATTGAAAGCAAATGATGGGAATTTTAAAAAGTGAAATTTCACGGAAAGTGTGAGCATCAGATGGCCTGCACTGTGCAATTCTATGGAGGGATCCAGCTGGCCTCCTAACAGGAAGATGCAACATATTATTACCAACAGCTTCTCAGGCATTGGCTTAGATGATTGCTGACTACTGATCCTTTTTGAGAAATAAACTGGACTGAATCGGGGAATTGTAGATCAGGCATCTGACTTTGATATCAGTAAAACGAGATAAGGAAAGATCTCCAAAGAGCACCTTGTTGAGTATAAATTTCAGAACCTTGCCACTACCTTTTCCACCAGAGTAAATCATGTCTAACACAAAAGAGCTCTTGAGACCAAGAAAAATAAAACTATAGTCCAAAGAAAGTGAGTAAATTTTCTGTGAAGCATTACACAACTTTTGAAAATGTGTTTCTAACAGCTTTCAAAGAAATGTGGCAATTATACTTGTCTCTGTCTTTCGCTTGTTATCCACATGGCAAATCACTGTGAGAGAAGAATTGCACTTTCTTTCGAAAGAATTAAAATTTAGAAAATGCCCCAAAGTTAGGAAGATTCTTAAATCTCGGAAACAGTGTTGCTTGCAGGGTCCTCTAACCCTCAGATTACAGATAAGGTAATTAAGGCCCAGAGTGGGGAAATGGTTTGCACAGTGCCATATATTGCTGGAGACAGTTCTTAATATCCTATGCCATTTACCGTATCCTGACCATTTTCCAGGCACTGTGCCGAGATATTTTAAAATATATTATCTCGTTGTTAACGCCACCGCATATAGAGGATGAAGACTGGAAAGAGGCTTACCTTGCCCAGGGCAACATAGTTTTTTAAGATGTAGACTTGGGATTCAGACTTGGGTTTGTCTCGTTTCAGGGCCTCTGCTTTTGTCCATGATGATATATCTCTGGTCTAGATCGGACTAGTATTACTGCCTCTGCTATACTTTTTCCCCTGTTACCACTGACTGATCTTAGTGATTGAATGACGATAAACACAGAAGTAAGGAGGTTGCTCACTTAACCCAAAAAGATCACATATATAGTATATGAAGGAAGTAACACAAATCTATACGTTGTATGGGAGGGGGGGAATCAACCGTTTCCCCTTCTCCTGTTGTGAGATCGTTCTATCAAGAAAAGTGCTTTTATTTTGCCTTCGAAGACATGGAAGGAGAGCCAGAACACTTTACATCACAGTAATACCCCTATAGTGACCTAAGTGGCCTAACTGGAGGGAAGATGAAACCAGTTTATTAAGTGGGCTGAACGTGCTTTTTCCTGCTTCCTTCAACATTATGGACACATCCTGTAGTTTTCCAGTTCTGAGTTACAACAACACCTGATCTTAAATAATACCTACTAGATAGCCCTGAGTCAGGGCTTCATAGCTGCATCGGTTTGCTAATTCCTCTGCCCGTTTTCCTCTCCAACTTTTCTTCTATCCTGTAGCCAGAATCATCTTTCTAGAACGTCAGTCTGATCCCATTACTCCATCTTAAAAACTCTTCAATGGTTCCTTCATATCCTTCCGTTTATGGTCCGGGCACCGTGGTTTAGTTAACACTGCATTAAAAATAGCTCCAAACCTTCATGGCTTAAGGACACATCCATTAGTTTCTATCGTGATTTTGTGGGTTGCTTGGGTAATTCTGCTGCTGCTCTAATCTGGGCTTATTCATATGGTTGCACTCACCTGGTAGATGAACCTGAGGCTGGGCTCAGCTGGAAGGGCCGGGGCCACTTGACCTTCTTCCTTGTGGTCTTTCATCTTGAAGGGAGCTAGTTAAGGAACTGGGTCAGAGCCGGCGCTGCTGGGCCTGCCTGGCTGGGAATGCGGACTAGAAAAGATGTAAGCAGATAGGCCTGGGCTATGAAACAGGAGAGCGGCTTTCAAACAAACTTGAGTTTGCTTCAGAACCACCACAGGGGGCTTGAGGAACTCCAGATTGATGAACCGTACCTTCGGAGTTTCTTCAGTGAATCTGGGTGGGGCCGCAAGTTTGCCTGGATAACTCAGTCCCTGCTTTATCTGATTCAGCTCATTTGGGGACAATAAAAACGGCTGAACTGAGACTTCAAAGCTCTCTGGGTGAGCGTGAGGCTGGCTGGTTGCATTTGCCTGAAGACCTGCCGCAGAGGCGCTTGACTTTGGCACCTGTTGTATGTAGCAACTGCACCCGATGACTCGACACGGGACCCTCGGTCTTTTCCCCAGCGATTATCTCTCTGTCTCCAGCAACGTATCCTGTCACCTAAGAGTCGGTCAGGAAATAGTTGTTGAACTGAGCTACATGTTCTATCCACCGCAATAAGAACACAACTATTACTTATAAGCAATAAGAGAGGGGGCATTAGGAGGAAGAAGAGAAAGGATGCTAATGAGCCGGAGTAAGAAACCAGCTGTGCGCATGTGCACTGGTACGTTGGGTGGTTCAGGAGCGTTTGATAAGGTAGGAACTTCGTACACCTACGTTGTTGAGAGACCACCGTCACACCTGTCAGAAGGGCTAAAACGAACAACTCGGGCAACCACGGATGTTGGCGACGATGTGGGGAAGGGAACCCTTTTGCGCTGCTGGTGGGAATGCAAGCGGGTGCAGCCGCTCTGCAAAACAGGATGGAGGTTTCTCAGAAAACTAAAAATAGAACTACCCCACGACCCAGCAATTGCAAGACTAGGCATTTCTCCACGGGATACAGGTGTGCTGTTTCGAAAGGGCACAGGCACCCCCATGTTTATAGCAGCACTATCGACGACAGCCAAAGTCTGGAAAGAGCCCAAATGTCCATCGACGGATGAATGGATACAGAAGATGTAGTAGGGACACCTGGGTGGCTCACTCGGTTGCGTGTCCGACTTCGGCTCAGGTCACGATCTCGTGGTTCGTGAGTTCGAGCCCCACATCAGGGCGGCTGCTGTCAGCGCAGAGCCTGCTTCAGATCCTCTGTCCCCCTCTCTCTGCCCCTCCCCTACTTGAGCTGTCTCAAAAATAAACATTTTTCTAAATTAAAAACTTAATGTGGTGTATGTATGTATTTTACACACACACACACAACGGAACGCTGCTCGGTGATCAAAAAGAATGAAATCTTGGTATTTGCAGCAACATGGCTAGAACTAGAGTGTATTACGCGAAGCACAGTAAGTCAGAGAAGGACAAATGTCACGTGATGTCACTTACGTGTGGAATTTAAGAAACAAAACGGATGAACATAGGGGAAGGGAAGGAAAAAACAACAGGGACACAAACCCTAAGAGCATCTTAAATACGGGAAACAAAGTGAGGGTTGCGGGAGGGGAGGTGGGGGGGTGATGGGCTGAATGGGCGATGGGCACTAAGGAGGGCACTTGTGGGGATGAGCCCTGGGTGTTATATGGGAGTGATGGATCACGGGATTCTACTCCTGAAATCATGATTACACTCTCTGTGAACTAATTTGGATTTAAATAAAATTACAAAAAGACACCTACATTGTTTCATACTAGATACCTCGAATGGAACCACCCAGAAGCCAGACACTTGCCTGAGAGCATATCCAGTATCTCTCGGTAGCTGCCTCCCTGTGGAAGCCCAGTCGCAGTGATCGGTGCCACTGTAGGTGTTGGTTTAGGGCAGTGGTCACCTCTCCCTTTGGCTACCCTCCTTCCGTCACCGGGCTAGGGCGTGGCATTCCCCAGTTTGCTCATTGGATTCATTCTGTCATGAAAGGTCAGAAAGCAAACTAGTTTCAAATGTCAACAGACATCTACCATATTTCATTTCAGCAATAATTTTTCCCCCCGATCTTAACTATCAAACCCTGAGCTTTGCAAAAGCTACCGTTTTGGCTGTGGGCTGAAGGGTCGGTAACTCCCCTGGGCTCTTCTGCTCTCATTGATCGGAGTTCGGTAGCTCAGGCTCTAGAAGAATTAAATAAGAGCTGCTGGGAGAAACAGCCACGCATCGTGCACTTAATGACTGGTGATATTGTGGGTGTGAACAGGGTTCATTGTAATTCAAGGTGCATCTTTGCCAACTCTGGGGATAATTAAATACATCTGGGGACTCTTTTCCCAAGATGCGGAGCTTTGACTTCAAATACCGTCCTCTTTTAATATCCACAGCCACACCAGTGCTTGATAGGTAAAGAAATGCCTGTTTGTCCTTTTCCCTGGTAAGAAGTGTTTGTTCCTCAATCTTTATTTTCTCCTCTGCAATTTGACATATACACCATTATGAGTTTAGTCGGGGATGCTTATTAATCGGCAACTCTTTTTGTCACTACTGACTTAAAGAAAACATGTTTTACCATAAGATGGGGTTAAAGATAATGTTGCAAAGCGTTGCTTCGGTGTCCGTTTTCGGTCATTCATTTATGATCTACTGAAGTGTGAAATCCTTTCTCACATTCACGTCATTCAAGATAGCCGATGTGCCTCTTTATTAGTATTCCGGCCAGGTGGTTACTTTTAGCTGTCACTTAAAAAACGCTTGGGGCGCCTGGGTGGCTCAGTCACTTAGACGTCTGACTACAGCTCGGGTCATGGTCTCGTGGTTCGTGAGTTCGAGCCCCACATCAGGCTCCGGGCCCGTGGAGCCTGCTTCGGCTTCTGTGTCTCCCTGTCTCTCTCTGCCCCTCCCCTGCTCTCTCTCTCTCTCTCTCTCTCTCAGAAAATGAATAAAACATTAAAAAGAATTTTTTTTAATGCATAAGGCTAAATTAAAAGTTGCAAAGACTTTGGGGATGAGAAGTAGGCAATCAACTGCGTGAGATGTGAGTAAAACCTTTAACCATAATACATTCTCATCAACACTTTTGTCAGGTATGTTACGAACGATGTCCTCACTACTGCTCTCGGGGATACGTATGTTTACACATTATTGTCTGCAGATTACATTTCACAAAGCAGCTACGGGGCTGGACAGTACACATTGCAAATGCATAACTCTTCTTCGACGTCACAGTTAAAGACAAACCGCTTGGGAGACTTTGAATCTTCCAGAAGATTCTGAAATACAAATTTGAGTTTCCCAGTAGAAAAGTGGTCTCCTAACTCCAATAGTCTTCAAGGATTTGTATTGTCTTGTTTTCCTCAAATAACACCTATTTTGATACTTTTGTTAGATACACCCATACTTTGAAATGCTTTACCAAACACATTCTTTTTTTTTTTTTTTTTTTGATGTTTATTTATTTTTGAGAGACAGAGAGGGCAAGCAGGGGAGGGGCAGAGAGAGGGAGACACAGAAGCCGAAGCAGGCTCCAGGCTCCCAGCTATCAGCACAGGGCCTGATGCGGGGCTCGAACTCACAGACCGTGAGATCATGACCTGAGCCGAAGTCAGACGCTTCACCGACTGAGCCACCCAGGCGCCCCTACCAAACACATTATACCAGTTCGTTAATTATGTCTTGATTGGGAGAAAAAAAGGAGAAGCAAATTGATCAATGAGCCAGGTCAGCATGAAGGAGCTTGCTGACCATCTGTCACTGAAGGAGGAACAGCTAATTGCGCAGTGGAAAGAATGCATCATTTCTTTGTTTTACACTTACATGCACAAATATGTGACCGTGGGCAGGTTGCCTTGATTCTGAGCCTCCGTTCCTTTATTTGTAATATGACAATAGCAATTTCTTTGGCCGAGGTATCTTACGAGCGTTACACTTAGCTTAGGGCATGCTGCATAAGCACCAAATGACTGGAAATATTCTCTGTATCGTTGACCTAAGCAAACATTTATTTTCTGTGAGCATCTTTTTATTCTCCTTTAATATTGAATTCATAACACCCCCTGGCAGGGCAGTTAGGAAGATTAGTAATGCCTTACGATGAAAATAATCCCCTTTATCTTTGACATATATTAGGTACTCGTTAATGGTAGCAACCGTGTTATTTTATGCCTAGTATTTTAGTTGAATTTCATGTATTGGAGAAATCTTCCTTCAATACCTGCTGCGTGTCATGATTCAAGGTGCCGGTGAGCCACGCTACGTCCCTGCCTCAAGGAGATCAGAACTGAGTGGGGCACGGATGCCCACTGAGTGTAATCTGATCTATTTGGGAGAGGACCGGGGTAGCTTCCCCGCGATGTCTTGAGCCACAGGGAATAAATGGACTTAGCTAGGAAAATGAGTGGTGTGAAAAGCTTTATGAAGGGTAACCGTGGACACGTGGGCGTGAGGTGGTCAGGGAGGGCCTCCTTGAAGGAATCCAATTCAGACCTCCTCCTGAAGTAGGAAGACGGGCCGGCGGCCTGAAGGGGGTGCTGGAGGACGTATGGGGCCGAGGACGAGGTACCCGTGCCCCCAGCGCCTCCCCTCACCCTCACCCTCAGCGCTGGAGCCACACTGAACCACAGGAGATCAGGTTGGGGAGCCTGGCTTACCTGGGTCAGGATCCTGGGTCCCCCAGTCACCGGGAGCATAACGTGAGCGAATTGTGTGGCTCCTGTGGTTGTTGGCAATAAGCAATTTCACATACTGACAACACTTAGGATAGTGCCTAGTACAAAGCAAGTATGTCTTTTAAACATTTTCTTTAAAAAAATGTTTTTAAGTTTATGTATGTATTTTGAGAGAGAGAGAACAAGTGGGGTAGGGGGCAGAGAGAGAGGAAGAGAGAGAATCTCAGGCCGGCTGCACACCGTCAGCACAGAGCACGACGCGGGCTCGAACCCACGAACCGTGAGATCGTGACCTGAGCCGAAATCAATGGACGCTTAAGCGACTGAGCCACCCAGGTGCCCCATACCAAGTATTTAATAAATGTTCATGATTATTATGATTCATTTGTTTCTGCAGCTATGCCTGTTGTCTTCACATGCTGTGCCTTCTTGGCTCTTTCCTTCTCCTCTTAACCTGTGTGTTCATTACCCATACTTTAAAAATGTTTCTTTTCTTATTTTTGAGAGAGAGAGAGAGAGAGAGAGAGAGAGAGAGAGAGAGCATCCCAAGCAGGCACCGCACTACCAGCACAGAGCCTGATGGAGGGCTCGGACCCACAAACTGCGAGATCATGCCAGTCGGACACTCAACCGACTGAACCACCCAAGTGCCCCCTATTTGATTCTTCTTGCAGTGGGAGGAGCAGCTCCTGGTTTTTTGTTTGTTTGTTTGTTTGAAATTTTCACCTCATTTACTTAACCCTCTTTTGTTTGTTTTTATGTTTACTTATTTATCTTGAGAGGGAGACAGAGAGAGCATGAGCAGGGGACTGGTAGAGAGAGAGGGAGAGACAGAATCCCAAGCCAGCTCTGCGCTGTCAGCACAGAGCCCAACGCGTGGCTCGAACCCACGAACTGTGAGAGCGTGACCCGAGCAGAAAGCAAGAGTCGGATGCTTAACCCCCTGAACCACCCGGGCGCCCCTTAACCCTCTTTCATTGACGGTAACGGAGTACTGGTGTTTATGATTATTCAGCCTTCCCTCTCTAGCTTTCCTACTAGCTGGGAAAAAAAAGGATACACTTTTGTTGTTGTTTTCTTTTCTGCCTCTGGTCAGCTTCCTGCACCGTCGAATTTTCTCCAAAGTGGATGATATCACTGAGCCAGTTTTGGTCTTCACGAATTGTTACGCTCGTGTTTTCCATCGTAGCGCCTTGACATCAGAGTTTGGAAGGTGGACAGGGACGGTCATAAGCTAGGCCAGTTCCTTAAATCTTCTATTTGCCGTCACGTGCCACTGTGATTGACCTATCGCTGTGCTGCGTCGTTCCTGCTAATCAGGTTTTCACAGTAAAATGTAGGAGATGCTTTGAGTGCCCTGCCAGATGCCCTCTCCGGGGCAGGTACGTTCTCTCCTCCAGTTTCTGTGAGTGCTTACTGCTCCCTCCTGACCCCTTTCTCCAGGAGATTCCTGTGTGCCACGCGGCCACCCACTCACACTCCCAGGTAACCCACGGCTAAGAACGAACTCACCGCGTAGAAAAATCCGGCTCCCTTTCCTTCACGTGGCGCTATTTCTACTCTGAACGTGACACCGTATTCCTGTTTAGCATCTTCCTCTGCCCTACCCTCCTTCTCTTCCTTTTTTTTCTGAGAAGTCGTCATCAATAATCACTTGCACGAGAACGTCTGTCGTAGGGTCTACCTCTAGGACACCGAACCTAAGGCCACCGCAGACGTTTAAGCGAGTCCCCAATATGCCATTCACTCTGCTGATTGCATTATGTCCATGGTGTCATTTCATCTGCGACACAGCCTCACTGGATATGTACTGCAGCCTTCTCTCCATTTTACCGGAGAGGAAACAGAGAGAAGTCACCCTCCCTTAGCAGGTGTCAGAACTGGAATTTGATGAATTAGCTCTATCCTTAGAACAGAGGGCGATAGCAATGAACCAGAAACAATTCCTGCCTTCAAAAGCATATGTGCCCACAAATAGGTAAAGAACCAGATCTTGTTTTGTTTTATTTTATTTTATTTTATTTTATTTTATTTTATTTTATATGTATATAATTTATTCTCAAGTTGGCTAACATACAGTGTATACAGGGTGCTCTTGGTTTTGGGGGTAGATTTCCCATGAGTCGTCGCTTGCATTCAACACCCAGTGCTCATCCCCACAGGCGCCCTCCTCCATGCCCGTCACCCACTTTCCCCTCTCCCCCACCCCCCCATCAACCCTCAGTTTGTTCTCTGGATTTAAGAGTCTCTGATGGTTTGCCTCCCTCCCTCTCTGTTTGAAACTCTTTTTCCCCTATCCCTTCCCCCACGGTCTTCTGTTAAGTTTCTCAAGTTCCACATATGAGTGAAAACATATGATAATCTGTCTTTCTCTGACTTATTTCGCTTAGCATAATACCCTCCAGTTCCATCCACGTAGTTGCAAATGGCAAGATTTCCTTCTTTCTCATTGCCCAGTAGGATTCCATTGTATACATAAACCCCATCTTCTTTATCCATTCGTCAGTTGATGGACATTTGGGCTGGAGTGAGTCTTATGCTAGTATCAGAAATACCTGTACCACACTGCCATATGGAAGGCAAATTTTCTGTGGGGACATGTGGGTAGTTCAGTCAGTTAAGCATCAGACTTCAGCTCATGTCATGATCTCTTGGTTCCTGAGTTCGAGCCCTGCATCATCCAGCTGCCTGCTGTCAGAACAGAACCCGTTTTGGATCGTCTGTCTCCTTCTGTGTTTCTGCCCCTTCCCTGCTCTCGTGCACCCGTATGCGCGCATGCTCTCTCTCTCTCTCAAATAAATAGTTTTTAAAAAGACAGTGTATACGCTTTTTTTACTATAATTTTGTGGGTCTATTTTTGGGTTCCCTGTTCTATCCCACTGATTTGTGAGTCTGTCCTCTCACTAAACCCACACTGTCTTAATTGCTGTCCCTTCATAGTAAGTCCTGAACTCCTGTATCCTCGGTACCCCCATCTTTGTTCTTTTTTGAACTAGTTTTGACTTTCCTAATTATCTTCTTTGATTTTTTTTTAAATCAAAATTTAGTAGTTTGCAGCATACACAGCCTGCTCTTTTGTAGGGTGCCAACCCGAGTGATTTTTCTGGTGCTATTGTCGGGATGTTTTTGTTTGTTTTGTTTTTAATACTGAGTTCCACTTGTTCACTGCTGGTAATAGAAACATGGTTGATTTTTGTATATTGATTTTATATTGTGTGCCCTTGAAAAAGTCACTTTGCTACTTCGAGGAGCTCTTGGTAGAATTTTTAAGATTGTCTGTTTATACAAGTATGTCATCTGCAGAGGGACAGTTTTTCTTCCTTTCCAAACCGTATTCCTTTTACCTTTTTTTTTTCTTTTTTTTTACGTATGGCGCTTCCTAAGACATCTAGTAAATTCTTGTGTAGAAGCAGTGGAAGAGGATGTCCTTGGATTGTTCATGAATTTAGAGAGAAGCACTCAGCCTTTTTTTTTTTTTTTTTAAGTTTTTATTTATTTTGAGAGAGAGAGCACGCACACATGAGCGGGCTGGAGGTGGGCAGGAGTAGAGAAAGATGGAGAGAGAGAATCCCAAGACGGCTCTGTAGCAGCAGCTTGCAGCCCTACTGGGAGTCGATTTCAGGAACCATGAGATCATGACCTGAGCCAAAAATTAAGATTTGGAGGCTTGACTGCCTGAGCTACCCAGGGAACCTGAGAAGCATTCACTCTTTTGCCACTGAATTATTTGTTTATACTTGGACTTTGAAGATGACCTTTATCAGGGTGAAAAAGTTCCCCTCTACTTCTAGGTTGCTGAGTATCGTTACCTTGATAATCTATTGATATAATCATATGGATTTTCATCTTGAGTCTATTAATAGGATTAACGATATTGGATGTATTTTCTTTTTTTTTTTTAATTTATTTATTTTGAGAGAGTGTGTGTGTGTCAGTTACGGAGGGGCAGAGAGAGAGAGAGAGAGAGAGAGAGAGAGAGAGAATCCCAAGCAGGGTCCATGCTGTTAGAGCAGAGCCGGATGTGGGGCTCAATCTCAGAAACCTTGAGATCATGACCTGAACTGAAATCAAGAGTCGGATGCTTAACTGACTGAGCCACCCAGGTGCCCCTGGATGTATTTTCCAATACTGAACCAAATTCATATTCTTGGGATATATCACACTCGGTCATGATGTATTATTATCTTTTTCTGTATTCCTGAATTTGACTGCTAGTATTTTGTAAAAGATTTTTACAACTATTGTCATAAGGGATATTGTTCTATAGTTGTTTTTTGTTTTTTTCTTTAAGATTTTATTTTTAAATAATCTCCACACCCAGCGTGGGGCCTGAACTCACAATCCCAGGATCAGAAGTCACACACTCCACCAACAGGGTCAGCTAGGCTCCCCTATTCTGTAGTTTTCTTTTCTTGAAATGTCTTTGTCTGGATCTATTAGCAAAATTCTGGCTGTGTAGAACAAGTTTGGAAGTTTTCCCTCCTATTCCGTTTTCTGGAGGAGGTTCTATAGAATTGGTTTCATGCCTTCCTTAAATGTTTGGCAGAATTTGTCAGAGAAATTATGTATGTTTGAGATTTCCTTTGTTGGAAGGTTTTAACCTATTAATTTATAAAATAAACCTAGAACTCTTCAGGTTATCTGTTTCCCACTGAATGAGTTTCGGTAGCTTTTGTCTTTCAAGGAATTGGGACTATTTCATGTAAGTTGTCAAATTTATGGTCTTAGAATTATTCCTAGTATTTCCTTATTATTCTTTTCATATCTGTGGCATCTATAGTAATGTTTGCTCTTTCATTTTTGTCTTTTCCTATTGTTTTTATCAATCCTAGTAAAGAACTAGTTTTTGATTTTGCTTGCTTTGATTTTTATGTTGTTTATTTAAATTTCATTTATACGTGCTCACCTATTATTTCCTTCATTCTACTTTTTCACATTTAATTTTTCTTCCTCTAGTTTCCTAAAGAAGCTTAGGTTCTTTAAGTACCACATGCTGTATTTTCATTTTCCTTTAATTCATGTATTTTAGATTTCCGTTAAGATCGCCTCTTTATTGTTGTTAAAGTTCACTTATTTATTTTTGAGAGAGGGGAGGGGAGGGGAGGGGAAGGAAGGGAATCCCAAGCAGCTTCCTTGCTTTTTGCACAGAACCTGATGCCAGTCTTGAACTCAGGAGCTCAGTCCCATGAACAGCGAGATCATGACCTGAGCTGAAATAAAGAGCCAGACTCTTTAAAAAATAATAATAATAAATCTTTTTTAACGTTCATTTTTGAAAGAGAGACAGAGCGTGAACCGGGGAGGGGCAGAGAGAGAGGGAGACACAGAGTCTGAAGCAGGCTTCAGGCTCTGAGCCATCAGCACAGAGCCCGATGCGGGGCTTGAACTCACCAACCGTGAGATTGTGACCTGAGCTGAAGTCACACGCTTAACTGACTGAGCCACCCAGGCGCCCCAAGAGTCAGACTCTTAAATGACTGAGCCACCCAGGACCCCAAAACCCCCTCTTTAAAGCATATATTATTAGGATGTGTTTTTGAAAAAGTTCCATGGGTTCCAGTCCCCTAGCCTATCTGACATTTCCTTTCCATCTTTTAAAGTGTTCATACTTTTTTTTTTTTTTAAAGATACTACCCAGCATTTTTGATTGTATTTAGTGAGAGAAAGAGGCAAAATTATATCTATTCTATCTTCCAGATGGAAGGAGTGACTTTCACACGCATTTTGAAAGTTTTGACAACGATTTCAAGTTAACAGTTCATATGACAATTGCTTCGATGAGAAAGTTAAGACTCAGAGCATTTAAGTAAATTAGTTTTAATTGCTGAATCACCGACATGTATATATATACTTTTGCCAAGACACATCATTCTTATATTTTATGGTTTTAACTTGTAATGATATAATGTGCTTTTCTTCTTCCATTTCTTCAGATTAAGACTGTGTCTCAGATTCTTGGTATCTCTCATGCCTGGTTTAGTAGGCCCGTGAATATATTAAGTATTTAGTAAATAGTTGCTGAGAAACACGATGATGAATGCATGCCTATACCTTTGTTATTAATAATTTCCAATGGATGACCGATAACCCTTTCCTTTCCTTTGGCAGCCTGTGCAGAGCTGATACTAAGAGGTGATTGAGGAAGCTATATCGGGGCACCCATGTGGCTACACAGGGGAAAGAACTGCCTATTTAAAAATTGGCCGTGTTTGCAGTTCAGAGTCCCTTTGAAATGTTGTGTATCTGCAAATCAGGGCAGGCCTGTAATGGTATTTTTGGAAGTAATGATTTGTGAGTCTCTTCTTGGTTCATAGCGACTCGTTTCCGCTTCACCCATCACCTTGAAGTCAGCCCTCCAACAATCACAGGCACTAACTAATAGCATTTTCTTCCTTTCATTGATTTCTCAAACTGAATGCACAGCCTTCCTCTCACTGGCACAGGCTTTTGTGCCATGCCCTGTGTTCACTGTTCCCCCTGTTGTCTCTGGCACCAGTATCTTTCATTTGTCTCCATTGTGCTTTACGGGGTTTTAGGTGAACTTATTTCAGAATGGGAATGCAATCAGTATGACACGTTAACGTGCCTTAAGCTTGGGAACGTTTCGGTTGTGTACTTATAAGCACATCTCCGTGCAGATGGAACAAGCATGCTCTGTTCTGTTAAACTGCAGAAAACAGGTCTGTTGATGTTTTGTGAGTCACAAGGAACAAACTCTACGGTCGACAGAATCATACGATTGTGTTGACCATAGTTCAGCAGGATAATACGGGGCTTTGACCTATCATGACAGGTGGTCCGGGAGGTGGCCTAATCTTGACATCTTAAATATGCCATCTCATGCTGGGGGACCAGTCCAGGCATCTCCAAGTGCACGCCCTCCTGCCCCGCCGAGATCTTAACCACATTACAGTAAATGTTAATTTACGTCGCAGTGTGTGGAGTGGAAAAAAGCATGGCCTTGGGGGGTAAAACAGACGTGTATTCAGTACTTGGTCCTCTGGCTTGTAACAATGTGATTCAGGCGAGCTCCCTAAAATCTCTGGGCCTGAGTTTTCTCCTCTGTGAAATAAAGAGAATAAACACAGCTTAAAGGGACGCCTGGGCGGCTCAGTCAGTTTAGCGTCCGACTTCGGCTCGCGTCATGATCTCGTAGTTCATGGGTTCGGGCCCTGCCTCGGGCTCTGTGCTGCCGGCTCGGAGCCTGGAGCCTGCTTTGGATTCTGTGTCTCCCTCTCTCTCTGTTCCTCCCCAGCTCGCACTATGTCTTTCTCCCAAAAATAAACATTAAAAAAATTTTTTTTTAATTGAAAAAATTTAAAAACTAAACACAGATTAAAAATTATGCATATACAGTTCCTGGTGATTCGGGTTTAATATGGTGTAGACTAATAAGTTCCAGGACGTAAAATCTTGACGACGACGACTACTAATATATAACCTTTATTGAACACCCACCATATGTCAGGTACTGTGAAAAATGCTTTACATGGATTATTTCATTTAATCCTCATACAAACTCTGTGATGCAAATACTGTTATTACACCACCCTCAGTTAAGAAGACTCATACTCCTAGAGTAACTACGATGTAAGAAGTTATAGATAGTAAGGGACAGAGCCAGGATTTAAATACAGGTCCATCTAACCTAACTTCTAAGCCCATGCTATTCAAGAATAGACTTGCACCACCTCTCGCCTCGTCAACCTGAGTGCACTGTTACCTGCTTCGTCCCAATCACACTGTGCTCCGGACTGTGCGGAAATTAAGCATCAACAGGATTTAAGCGGCAGTAGGAATATCATAGCAGCAGCTCTCCTCCCCTGTTACGAGAAATAAACATACGCGTTAAGATTTTTTAAAATGAGTATATAAATCCGTATGCATTCTAAATGTTCGTGATTTAGGGCTCAGGAATGTGAATCCCTGTACTCGTTGGACTGTAATGTCAGGAAGTCGTTCTGCCCAGCCTACCAGTGGTCTGGCTCCGACAAACTAAACTGGGAGTAGGTCTTTGGAAATAGGCCCTACTGAAGTAAGTACGGGTCTATTCTGTATTCTCGTAGGCTTAAGACTCTTCATATTCACTCTGTCTGCTTCGACAAAAGCCCTGGTTATCCTGACTTTGCTTTCCAACATAACAGCTAAGGACCCTAACAGACTGCTTGCTTTGCGTGGGTCAGCGGTACTTGTATTCTAATGGATGAGGGCTCTCCTTACGCAGGCATCATTTTACCAATTTCAGTTGCTATAGAAAGCTAACGGGAGAAAGATTTGGGGCAGAATCCAAGAATTATAGCCTTCATTTTACTGTCAGTCTTTTTTGTTCTTTGGAAGGGTGTGTTGATGGTTCAGAGCCACTTAGGCAATATTTGAGTTTATAGTTTGAAAATGAAGATTCAGGGCGCCTGGGTGGCTCAGTCGGTTGGGCGTCCGACTTTGGCTCAGGTCACGATCTCACCGTTTGTGTGTTTGAGCCCCGCGTCGGGCTCTGTGCTGACAGCTCAGAGCCTGGAGCCTGCTTTGGATTCTGTCTCTCTCTCTCTCTGCCCCTCCCCTGCTCATGCTTTTTGTCTCTGTCTCTCAAAGATAAATAAATGTTAAAATATATATATATTTAATATATATTTATATTTATATAATATTTATATATATTTAATATTTATATCTATATAATATGTGTATATACATATATATATATATATATATATATATATATATATATATATATATATATTTAATGAAGATTCATTTCAGGACTTTGGCCAGGAGAGGTGAATAACGTGGGAACTACCTGGCCAACAGTCTTCTGCTTCATTTTTAATTCTCAGACATAACATACATGGATTAGCACAAGTTTAAAGTACTGTATGTACTATGAGTTTGGGGTTATTAGTGGGAATTAGGTAAAGGAACAAAAAGAAGAAATATGCATAATATACATACCTCCTTTGAAACTGAATGTACAATTTCCTGTATTTCTGTTCTTTATCAGAATGATGAACATTTCTCTGAATGGATAGAGCCTTTCTGCTCTTTAATATTCTCTTCCCACCCACTGGTGAGGATCATAATGAATCCTCTAGCCAAAAGGCAGCCACGGAGAAAGAGGGAGCATGCAACCTGAATAACCGGTCTTCAGATAATTAAGCATTGAGTGTGCGTCTTTCTCTGATCTTTTAATTACCACTTTCATTTCAGAACTTTCTTTCTTATAGTTTTTATTTTTTTGTATCACCAATTAATCATCATGGGAGAATTGGTCTGTATCCCCACTAAAGGCCTATTATCTATGATGGCATTATTAATGAATGTGATACTGTTTCACTACAGATAGCCTTTTAAGTTCCATACTTAAAAGAAGTTAGTATTTTATGTATCTTTTTTTACCTGTTTTATTTTTCGGGGTATAAGAGAGTATTGATGCTTTCGATCTTATTGCAGTCTGGGGATCTGGTACAAAGGCAAAGAAGTAAAAGTGTTGGGGAGAAAGGGGATAAAACACTAGAGACTCAGCATTTCAAAAGGGGAAGATTAACTTTCCATCTTTATAAATAGATATATAAGTTCACATATGGGGATTCTTATCTTTGACTTTGCAGAGCATCTAGCAGATAATTCACATTTTTGGTTTTCACCCTAGATTCTGTTCATAAGAATTACAGAACACGGAAAGGTGTTTTTGGTATATATTAAATGGATGTTTACTACAAACCCAGTGTGTTATAGGTGCTGTGGGAATGCCATTGAAGTAGACTACAAGTTATCTGTTTAGAGTAAGCTCAAAGACAAGGAAGGGAGGGAAATACACACACAAAAGGAAACTGAAAAAATATAAAAACAATACAGACCAACTATTATATATATTAATGAAAATTACATATAAGCAACAATCTTCCACTTCAAGTATGACAAGATGTTCTGTGAAGGTTCCTGTCACTCCAATCAAGTGATTCTATATGAAACTGTCTTCGGGAAAACTGGTAGTTGTTAGGTGAGGGAATTCTCCTAGGTCTCTTTCCCACCAAAAAAAATATCAACTGAGCTCAGTATGTGTCAAACTGAGCATCAAGTAAGTAAAAAAGGAAGGTTGCCTTGATGAAAAATGCTCATGTCAGCAACATTAGGGGAAGTTAAGCCCTGAACCCGTGTCAAGATGACAGAGTTGACCCTAAGTGTCCCACAACACATGGGGAACTTGTAAGGGGCCAGTGTAGTCCCAGGTCAGTAGCATCTGTAGGCTTCAAGCAAAAACAAACAAAAATTCCCATGTACTTGCTGGGGTTCTGACATTTTAATAGAGTGCCCAATGCATAAGAAAACAATACATGGTGAAGGAGTACGGGAATATTAACACCGTATTGAAATTTTAAGGGGATTATATGTTAACAGTATTCGATACAATTAAATTAATTAAAAGTAATATCCATTGGCAGCTCTTTCTGCCCATGGATCCTGTCTCTATGCTTTAATAAAAATACCCTCTTATAGTAAAAAAAAAAAAAAAAAAAAAAAAAAGCAATATACATATAGACATATGTTAGTGAAATGGGAAAACATAAAAGTCAAATAAAGGAATTTGAAAGCAGCCAGGGAAGGGAAAAAGACAGAAGACCTACCAAGGAACCAACATGGACTGCTAACAGATCTTTCTGGCAACACTATATGCCAGGAAACGGTGAATTCATATTGTCACAGTACTGAGAGAATATAACTAAGAATCAGGAGTGTGTCAGGTATTATGTTTAAATGCACATGAGTTATACAATTTAAGACTTGTGATGACCTCGTTGACCGATGATATTGATCTCCCCGAGAACTGGATGGTCACTGAAGGAAGTGCTGTAATTTGCCGAAGCCAATGTTCTAGCTAATAGTGGAGCTGGTGGCTAACACAGGTTTGTGTCCACCCTGTGCTCTTCTGTGCAGTGCTATATCCCATTCTAAAGATGCAGTATAATTTATTTTGTTTTGATTAGAGATTCCCACTCGATCTGTAGGCACATTAGCAATAATGGGTATTCATTCTGGTAGTGACTATGTATGTAGAATATTTATGCAACGTGCAGGGTACTGTATCAGCCAGCCATTGGGGGGGGGGGGGGCACTGAAATGAACACAGTTCCATAGTCCCTTATCAAGACTTCAGCATAGGACAGACAATAAGATATTTGAATAAATATATTACCTAAAACACAGAAAGCAGTAGAAAATGATTAATTCTGTAAAATGAAGTTAGATAACAGGCTATCAGAGATCAGGAGAAGGACAGGATACTTCCAGTTGGGAGGGTAGGTAGAAAGAGGGTGCGGAATTCCTAACAAATGAGTTAAAGAATGTGGCGTTTGAACTGAACTTTGAACAACAAATTGGATTTAGTTATGAGGTAATGGGAGAAAAGACCGTCTTTAGAAGGGATAATGAGTAGAGGCACAGAGACCAGTCATCGTGGCCTGTGGTCTGCTTTGGATGATAGCTATGGGATGGGAAGATGAGGCACCAAGGAGTCCAAGAAGGTTGATGCAGGTGGCAGGTGGAGGTGCTTGAATAAGAAAGAACACGCCGCAGGATCCTGAAGAGCGCATGGCATGATCAGAGTCCTAGTTTAGTAGGGGCAGGGAATAGAGGCAAGACGAATAACCAGAAAGATTGCTATTGATGAAAGGCGTTAAAAGGGAATGAATTAAGTTTTCTGCAATGGCAAAATTCGATAGGGGTATGGGGCGCCGGGGTGGCTCAGCCGGTTGGGCGTCCGACTTTGGCTCAGGTCATGATCTCGCGGTCCGTGAGTTCAGGCCCCGAGTCGGGCTCTGTGCGGACAGCTCGGGGCCTGGAGCCTCTTCAGAGTCTGTGTCTTTCTCTCTCTCTCTGCCCCTCCCCCGCTCACACTCTGTCTCTCTCTGTCTCTCAAAAATAAATAAACATTAAAAAAGAATTAAATAGGGGTCTCGGTCAGGGTTCTCCGGAGAAAGAGCCAAAAAGATAGATAATGGATTATGTATATACACGCACACAGTTGACCCTTGAACAACATGGGTTCGAACTACATTGACTCACTTACACGTGGATTTTTTTTTTTGATAAATACATACAGTACTGTAAATGTATTTTCTCTTCTTTCTGATTTACTTAATAACTTTCTTTTCTCTAATTTACTTGACTGTAAAAATGGAGTATATAATACATATAACCTACAAAACTATGTGTTAATCGACTGTTCATGTTATACTCTTGAGTTTGGGGAGTCGGAAGTTATATAGGAGGTTTTCGAATGTGCAGGGTATCAGTGCCCCCAACCCCTACACTGTTTGAGGCTCAGCTGTATATGTATTTAGAGAGAGACAGAGAAAGACTGATTGGCTGATTGGTTTACTGTAGGAACTGGCTCACATAGTTTTGGAGGTTGAGAAGTCCTGCAGTCTGCAGTGTGCGGCTGGAGAACCAGGAAAGCCGATGGTATGATGCAGTCCGCGTCTGAAGGCTGAGAAGTATGGGGTGCTGGTGTAATTCTTGGAGCCCAAAGGCCCGAGACCCTGGAGCTCGGATGCCCGAAGGCAGGAAAAGATGATACAATTAAAGGAGCTGGTATAAAATTATCAACGCCCGCAACAGATACACTCAAAACTATAGTGACGTTCCCTATACAGGACTACACTAGAGTTTACATTGTTGAAAAATCAAGGCAATTCCAAGATGTGATTGCAGGGATGATTTTTTTTTTTTCTTCAAAAAACACCTGACAGACAGTAAGGCAATTTAGATGAGATGATTTTCCATGGTTGCCAAAAGGTTCTTGAAGTTCACATTTCAACGAAAAGAAGATCCAAATCAGAGTTGTCCCCACGCTCCCCTTACTAACACCTTTTAGGGCCATAGTTTCTTCTTGCTCCTAAGGAGAAAAAAAATTGGATTTCCTGATATTCTCAGTTTTCTATGCATGCTTGGAATTTGGGGCAGAGGTCTCCAGATCAGCCAGCATATCCTGTGGCTGCATAACAACGACAGCAGGCACTTGGGGGGGGTTCTGGGCTGTCAGGAACAAAGTCTGGTAGCGGGATCCTTTTTGGAGTCCCATTCTTCTATTCTTTTTCGGGACTAGAGGTAGAGCCACCTCGACCGTCCTCAGCCTCAGTTTCCTAAATTGCCAGGCTCGACGACAGGTCTCCTGCCACCTTCAGACCCATTTTGCATGTTGCTCTCCGCTGTGACAAACATCTTCTGTCTTTGGCGGCGGCACCCGAGGCACTACCGTTAAGTGTTGGAATAGATCACTCTTTTGTTTGAGTGTTAAATGAACATTAGATGTGGAGTGGCACCTGAAAACCCACCACCCTTTCTGGCCAGGGCTTCCTGTTTAGAACCAAAGCACCCCAGCAATGACATACACACAGCCAACATTCTTATGCAGAACAAGTAAGTGGTTGGATGCCTATTTCAAGTTATATTCTCAGAAGATTAAAGGCCTTAAGAGTAAACAATACCCAGTCACACTATGGTCCCGACTTCAGTCGGACGCTCAACCGACTGAGCCACCCACGTGCCCCACTCAGTTATTATTTTGTAACCCAGAAGCAAACCTCTGGTCATCAACAGGCTGGCTTCGATATATAACTATAATTAAACGAATATATATTTACATCTCCACACATTGTGTACATCTTTGCAGTGGGAGGGCAAGCTGGCTTTCTGCATTTGTGCTACAAGGAGGAAAGATGAATTCTTCTTGCTCAAGAGATGGCGGGATAAAGACTGGTGGTGAACACTGAAGGAGATTCATCTTTCACTGGCGTCTAGAAAAGCTTATTGTTGGGATTTTCCTGGACTCCTCTGTCCTCCATCCACATGTAAAAAGAAGCAAGTATAATTTGGTCATTTATATTACGGAAAGGAATTCATTGCTAGGAAATTTCTAGAAAAATAGTGAGGGAAATCCAACTTAATTCCAATCAAAGTAGTATAGAACAACAATAATAATCACTAAGTCCATTTCTAGGAGAAAACACGTCCCTTTGTCTCTTAATCCAACTTAATTCCAATCAAAGTAGTATAGAACAACAATAATAATCACTAAGTCCATTTCTAGGAGAAAACACGTCCCTTTGTCTCTTAATCCGTTCGTGCTGCAATGACATAATCACCGTAAGCTAAAGTATCTTACACAACGGGAATCTCTTTCTCATAGTTCTGGAGGCTGGGACATCCAAGATGGTGCAGTTAGATTTGAAGTCTGGTGAGGGTCGCCTCCTAGATCATAGTTGACCACCTTTGCTATGTCCTCCCAAGGTGGGAGGAGCAAGGGAACTCTCTAAGGTCTCTTTTTTATAAGGGCACTAATCCCATTCACAAGGACATAGCCCTCATGAGCTACCCAACTCCGAGGCTTCACCTCCAAACACCGGCACACTTGGGAGTGGTTTCACCAAATGAATTTGGAGGGAGGGAAACCATCTGTAGCATTTTCCAATGATCAGTTGATAAGAATGAATAACAGGAAGGGGTGCCTGGGTGGTCAGTCCTTTTAAGTATATGACTTCGGCTCCGGTCATGAAGTCTCCGTCCTTGGGTTGGAGCCCCGTGTCGGGCTCTGTGCTCACGGATCAGAGCCTGGAGCCTGCTTCGGATTCTGTGCCTCCCTCTCTCTCTGCCCCTCCCCAGTTGGCACACTGTCTTTCTCTCACAGAAAGAAATAAACATTTAAAAAAAGAATGAATAAACAATGAAATTAACACAATAAATTTGGAAATGTCAAATACTGAATTCAAATTCTATTTATCATTCTTTCACAAACTTTTTGACACACAGACATCAAAACACAGGACGGAGTTTAAGCAATTATGGGGACCGGGGGATAACTGAAGGTGGCTCATTTTACAGCCATCCTTAGATAAACGTAAAAGTTATGGGCAACTTGCATGGATCATTTTTTGTTTAATTCTCTATTATAATCTTTAAATCAACATTTATCTTGAAGACAAGGGAGTAAGATTTACAGCAAGATTGCAGGCTTATAATTGGACTAGCTTTGAATATAAAATAACAGTTTTATATTCACACAGTTCAAGTCCCAGTGTGGAATTTAATAAGACTGTATTTTTTAAGGAAAAAAACTATCTATGTTGTTTTATTGCCAAAATGAGAAAAATTGCAGAAAATGATTTGCTTTGGGGGCTGGAGGAACTCTATCAAATTCTTTACCTTCTTGTGCAGGCGAATATATAGTCTAAGTCTTTATTTTAAAAATGCATAAGGAAAAAAATTAAAAATGCATAAAGAGAATTTATCTTCCAGATGTTGGGGTAAATTTAATAGTTTAATATTTCTTAAAAGCAACATCAACTTCCTGGGGATATTTGTATGCACCCACCTTATTCATTGGCTGAAGCTCCAATGTTTCATTGTTTCTTGATTTTTCCACCAAGTTTGTTTGTTTGTTTGTTTACTTATTTATTTATGAGAGCGAGAGCAAGAGCTTGTTATTTATTTTTATTTATTTATTTATTTATTTATGAGAGCGAGAGCAAGAGCGAGCGAGCATGCGGGGCAGAGAGAGAGACAGAGAATCCCAAGCAGGCTATGCACTGTCAGGGCAGAACCCGATGTGGGGCTCAAATTCACGGACTACGAGATCATGAACTGAGCTGAAATGTTCCAACTGAGTTGGACGCTTAACCGACTGAGCCGGCTAGGCACCCCTCAACCAAGATAATATGTTTAAAGCTACTTTTGCTTTGTTCCTAATACCAGTGCAGCGTGGAGTTTGTGAGTACGTTTTCTCTTAGAAAATTGTGAGCAATGTCATAGAATGCTTACCGTTTACGGTTGTGATGGGGTTTTTAGGGTGGCGGTGGAGGTTTGGAGCAGATGGCCAAGAACTCTTGAAGAAGTCTTCGGTACAAAAAGGTGGTTTTATTAAAGCATGGGGACAGGGCCTGTGGGCAGAAAGAGCTGCACTGGGGCTGTGAAGGGTGACTGCTTTTATACTGTAGAGTGGGGGGAGGTAAAGTCAGGAGGAAGTTTCTTCAAGGGCTTTCCATATGCTAAAGAGGATTTACACATTACTGGAGGCCTAGCTCTTGTCAAGCTCTGGTTGTTTTTCCCTCTAGCTATTGATAAGCCTGCCTTTTTCTGGTGATACTACTGAGATATTTGTAAACTGATGGAGACTTACCAGTTTACCTGTTTGTTTTCTGTCCTTTCCTTTGTTCTTGGGTAGCCAGGGGTGCCTGAGGAACCTCACACACATCCCACCTGGGTTGGGGGGGGGGGGGCGGTTTGTGCCAGCTGGTGCGTGGCCCTCAGCTTAAGACCCATCATCGGTTGGAATTCTATTCTTTCTTTGGGTGGTGCGGAGACCCACTCAAGCGCGCTCTTTCCCTGTTCCCCCCAATTTTAACTCCAAAAGTCGGTAGGGGAAGATCCAATTCTTTTTGACCCTTGCACGCTGAACATTTCCGTTAGAGTCCTGTCTAGTCGCATTTAAGATGGCTTAGAGGGGCAGCTGGGTGGTTCAGTCGGTGAGGTGTCTGACTTCAGCCCAGGTCACGATCTCATGGCTTGTGGGTTCGAGCCCCGCGTCGGGCTCTGTGCTGACGGCTCAGAGCCTGGAGCCTGCTTCGGATTCTGTGCTTCTCTCTGTCTGCCCCTCCCCAGCTCATGCTCGGTCTCTCCCTCTGTCTCTCAAAAATAAACATTGAAAAAGCAACAACTTTTTTTTTTATTACTTTTTCCTCACCTTGAATGTGCTAAAATTATGACTGGCAAATATCTAATAAATGAGTTAAGAGAAAAAACTTCTGGTTTTAGCTTTGCTGGGAGGTCCTTCTGCCTTTCCTTAGAAGATAAGCCCCTTTGTGACGACAGTGGCTTATCTGGTTTTCCTGAGGGACCGGTCTAGCACAGACAGAATTGCAGTAAAAAGGTAAAGGTAATCTGAGGAAAAATTAATTAATTGTATGGCCGTTATTGAGCCTTTTTATTTCTGCCTCAAAACATTGCAGAGGATGTGAAAAAATCAAATTTCTTTTATCACATATGTATTCGGATTTCCATCGCCATCTACCTAATTGAGTTAACTAGTTTGTCAGAAGAACAAGCATGGGGTTAATCTACTATCCGGCAGGAAGCAGAATATATATGCATACATAATAATGTTAGGTTAGCATTACTCCAAGATAAACTCCCAGCTATGATTACTAGCCTCAAGCCTCTATTCACTTGTCATAGAGTCACTTGTCAGCTTATCTCTTTCGAATATCATTTATTCCCACACCCTTAGCTCACATCTCTATGTGGTGGACCAAAGCTTCGGTGTAGACCTACTTCCCACATGGGTATTTGTCTCTATTTCTAGACATTTCTACCATTGAATCCTGCCGGAACTTCTCCATATCGTAGCCAATTTTTATTTTTTGCCCCGTCCGTTTCGGGTCCTCTTTTTTAATGTCGTTATGTTCATTAAGGCCCCTATGAGCTTCCACATCGCACAGATTTTAGAATTAGGACACATCTTCGATGCCTCTTTCTCTCTATCACCTTTGTTCCAGGCTTCCACCCAAACCCATCCTTTCCTCCTTCCAAGTATCCATCACATTAGCCACGCTCTTTGCTTTTCAACTACCCACACCCCAGTCCAAAGCCTTCTTACCTTTTGTCTCGATTACTGGGATCGTTCTCTTAAGGGACCACCTGCCTTTAAATTTTTTTTTTTTTTCAACGTTTTTTATTTATTTTTGGGACAGAGAGAGACAGAGCATGAACGGGGGAGGGGCAGAGAGAGAGGGAGACACAGAATCGGAAACAGGCTCCAGGCTCTGAGCCATCAGCCCAGAGCCTGACGCGGGGCTCGAACTCACGGACCGCGAGATCGTGACCTGGCTGAAGTCGGACGCTTAACCGACTGCGCCACCCAGGCGCCCCATGGGACCACCTGCCTTTAGACGCTTCCTCTCCCAACCCGCCGCAGCATTTTAATTGTTCACACCCCTACTGATCATGTGGTTTCTGCATTAGCGACGGTTCTCCGGAGAAATGGAACCAATAGGATACATAGAGAAGTATTTAAAAGGGGATTTATTAGGAGGAATTGGCTCAAGCTGTCGTGGAGACTGAGAAGTCCCACCTGCTGTCATCAGCAGTCGGCACGCCGGAGACCCAGGAAAGCCAGCGGTGTAGATCCCGTCCGATCCTGAAAGCCTGAGAACCAGGAAAGTCTAGGGTGTGAGTCCCAGCTCCGGGCGCTCTAGTGTCTAAGAGCAGTTCAAGCAGAGGAAACAAATTTGCCCTTTTTTCCGATCTTTTTTTACAAGTGGGTCCTTGTATCGTTCATCAGTACCGTAAATACTTCTGTCTCCTGGTTGATTGTATACACATTTTCTAGATAGCATCTTAATTGAGGATAAAAACATTAATAAACTAGGTGATGAATAGATTAGTAGGTGAATAATAGACGAAAAATGCTAGATGTATTTTTTTTAATGATTGAACATCGCTGAACATTATTTACAAACATCTAGGGAAGTAGTGAGCTAATATTTTCTTACCCAAGACTAAAGGGACGCAGAGCATTAGAGACAAGGGTCGTGAAAGTTTACCTATTAAAGATTTCCCCTACATTACAGGTGAGAAAACTCGAGCCCAGAGAGGTGAAGTGACTTATTTGCGAAGTCACATAGCAAGTGGGGGAGAATTCCTCCTTCTCGTCAGTTTGGCTGTTTCTATCTTTTTCACGTTTTCAAAGCTTGTTACATTTCCTGCACCGGAGAGCACTGCCATATCCAAAAGGGGTCATACGCTGTCCAGGGCCCGGCACCCCAAGAAGTGTTTCTGGCGTACGTCGTGCTCACTCTGATGCTGCGTTTTGGCAGCTCTTTCCCAAGTCACCTGGCAAGTTAGTGCCGCCTGGATCCTAGTCGAAAGATTCCGGCGAGGGACCAGCGAATCGCGTTCCAGGAAGCCTTACTTCCGATTCTAGCCATGGTAATACAGAAGTCAAGTACTGTTACTTAGTACTCCAGACATTCATTTTTAATAGCCTTCATTCGGAATATATTTGTATCAGTAGGTTTCATGTCTGCCGTTGGTGATATACTCAAAAGGAATCTGTGTTTAGATGAAATTTTATGTAATATTATGAAGAGAAATATTCTGCTGAATGTTAAACGGTAAAGAAGAGTGGAATACCAAAAGCCACGGTGGCATTAATTAATTACTTTGGGGGAGTAGTATTTAATACGTAGGGGAAAGATACCTTTTCCTCTGATGAGGTTTCATGCACTATTATGCAAATATATTTAATAGCATTTCGGGAAAAATACAATTTCAGAAACAATACAGTATGTTGTAAAAAAAACAAAAACAAAAGTGGTAAAGATAAACAAATCTACCTCTCACCCAAGGACATGAATCCTATGAAATATTTATAAAGCACATTTTGTAACCTTTAATATATCAAACCAAATCCAGTGGTTTGAAATTAGATTTCAATCCAGTGCTCTGCTCTTCAAACAATGCTAGATATAGCAAGCCTTCACAGAGAAGTGTACTTTTAAATAACCGTGCTTCTCATAAAATGCCTTCTTCAGAGAGGAACCTTGTTTCTTGTTGTCTGTAGTAAAGAAGATGAACTGCAGTGCTGTTTTCTTCCTTTTAACAACATCGTCAGATTGCTTTGATTTATATTTCTCTCATAAAATATTATTATCAAGCAAAATAAAGCCCAAAACCCTTGTTCTTGTTTTACAAGCAAGGGAAAGTCTTAACTTTTAGGTTGTGGTTGGTCAGACACTTTGGCTTCTTTTTCCTTCTATTTTTATTTCTTTTTTTCCCCCTTCAGTATATTAGAATATTCTGAAACATGCATTCACTGTGCCGCTTTTCAGGTGGGCTCTTTCCTGGTCCCTCTGAAGCAGGCTGTGCTGTGTGCTGTGAGTTTCGGCAGAATTTCCAGAGGGGTTTTGCCCCAGTTGAGGCCCCTCGCTAATAGTCTGACTCTTTCCTTTCCATTAAAAGCAAAAAATAAAAATTACAGGGTGACCGTGCAGGACAAAATCATCATGCATATTCTGAGCTGTGTTTTCGACTTGAAACCCGAGATGTTCCTGAACTCTTTTGTATTTAATTTTACGTAAGTAGTTGCAATTTGAGATGGATTGGCAAGGAAGACGGGCCAACAAAGGAACAGCTTCTTCCCTTAGTAGTTAGCAGCAAATTATTAGCTTTTAAGGAAAATTGCCTCCTTCGCCCTGCTTTAAAATACGCAGTCTTTGTTTATAGCACATTTTGTCTTTAATGCTGTGTGGCACCATATATGTTATTTCTTTGCAGCCCTTCACATCGACTCCAAAGCACAGCGACCGAGGTGACATTAAAGGGAATGATGCTTACATTAGAATATTCTCTATTTACTCGCAGACCCAATTTACCATTCCATGCCTTCCGTAAGCCACACTGGTACTCCCGGGTGCGATGGCTAACGCTACTGTTTTAGCAAAGCAAATCTTCTGTGTCACAAAAATGTCCATACAGAGAGCCGAATATACCTCTGTCCGCATACAGGTAAATGGTCACAGTGGATCATCGCCAGACGGGACAAAACGCGGTGCTGGGAATTCATTGGAGGGCATCCAGCTCTGGAGTGCGGCCAGCCTCCTCACTCACTGTGTGACACGGCGAATGCTTAACTCCCCTCTCTGAGCCTTAATTTCCTCATCTGGAAAATGGACGTGATCAAATCGGTGTCACGTGACTATCGTGAAGCCCAATACCGATGGCTTGCATAAAGCAGCTGGTGGAGGGCTTAGCTTTAAGGAGGAACGTCGGCAGTGTCTGAATGTCAGTGTCCTCGAATAAAGGGGCACCTAGGGCTCTGCCTGGGCTGAAAGTAGGTGGGGCTGCGGCAGGCGTGGGTCTGCCCGTGACTCCTGAGCATGAGGGAAAGTGGGAACGACGCCGCGATGCCCTTGGTCAAGCCAGGTGAGCTAATTCATAGCGTCCAACAGAAGCAAGGAGCCAAAAAAGCTCTATCGGTAAGGGTCCCGCAAAGGGGACGGGCAAGATGGGATGCACAGGTTGGAGAACCAGAAGGCGGAGCCTGGTAAGTCCGTGGATCAGTGGCACCCACACCGGGAGGGAGCATTTCATAGATTTCTGTGCCACAGCAGTGGATGGGGAGAAGACCGTTTTGAGGGCCACGTTCGTTGACGCACTTGCGAAATGCCGGCTATTCTTGACATTCTGGAAGTGATTCTTGGGGCGCCTGGGTGGCTCAGTCTGTTAAGCACCCAACTCTTGATTTCAGCTCGGTTCGTGATCTCAAGGTCTGTGGGATTAAGCCCCATGTCGGGCTCTGTGCTGACAGCGTGGACCCTGCTTGGGATTCTCTCTCTCTGCCCCCCCCCCCCCCATTTCTCTCTCTCTCAAATAAATAAGCATTTTAAAAAAATGAAAGTGATTCTATTTTTCTGAATTTTTTTAATGTTCATTTTTGAGAGAGAGAGAGACAGAGTGTGAGCGGGGGAGGGACAGAGAGAGGAGACACAGAATCCGAAGCAGGCTCCGGGCTCCGAGCTGCCGGCACAGAGCCCGACGTGGGGCTCGAACTCCGGGCGCGAGATCGTGACCAGAGCCGAAGTTGGACGCCTCCCCAGGCTCCCCAAAAGTGATTCACATCCAATCCTCAAAGCCACTCAAATCCACTTATTAACAGGGCCATCATATGAACCCCAACTCTGCTGCAACCAGTCTCCTAGCACTCTGGGGAAAATCTGTGTTTGGGTCTGACCTCTGTGATTAATAGGCTCACTTTCCCTAACCTACTTTTGAAAAGTTACACCCAATGGTTTTCTTACTTCTGAAGCCTTTACTCCATTCAGGCTGGTTTCCGAAGTCACTTGGCGTATTTCTATCTCTGTGAGTTGTTGTCGTTTTTGTTTGTTTGTTTTTGTTTTTTAATGTCACGTGCCATTTTCCCTCTCCATTAAATCCTACCCCAAGCATCAGTGCAAACCTCACATCAAACCCACGAACCATGAGATCATGACTTGAGCCGAAATCAAGAGTTGGACGCTTAACTGACTGAGCCACCCGGGCGAACCTTACCTACGATTTCTAATGTTCAGGGACTCAGATCTACGTCTTCTTGTCCTCTCACCCCCACTCCTCCATATGGAGTTACCTTAATAAATACACCGGTTATGTATTCTCCTTTAAAGATCAGAAATATAAGGCTGGGACAGGTTTAGTGGCTTACACAGTTAACTTGCCCTTGGGCTACGGACTTGACTGTAGGCATTCCGGAAGCGAAATAGGAGACCAACTCTTGCTTATGCAGACTTTGACTTCAACTCATGGTTTTCAGTCCTGTGGCTCTTTCTTTCACTACTTGAATAGGGCTTGGTGAATATTAGATTATTAGATCAGGAGGTGCATTACTGCCAACACATAAGCAAGTTTGCTCTGGGGCCATTTAATTTATTTAGAGAGAACCCTTGCTTTTTTCTTGCACAGTGGGCATGTGCTTGGCTCCTGTAAATATCATAATTTAAGGAGAAGGTATGAAAATGTTTGATTGAGCAAGTGGCATGTTTATTATTCCCCAGCCTTCCAACTTTTGGTGATGAACGTCTCTTCGTTCTGCGGGATGAGATCCTTAAGTGCATGGGTTTCTATGCTTCACGTCCTTCTCTGCTTCACCAGCCCCCATCCAGTGCTTTCCGTGTACAATGAATTTGTTAGTGCCTCTTGCCTGCTAATGTTTTTAAATGTTCATCATCATTTTACTGTGGTCATTGTGGGGAAACGAGAGAAGGATGTTTGTCATTCTGCCATCTTCAACTATCCGCAGTTTGGCATCGTTGACCCCAAAACTTTTTTTTTTGGAACCCAAACAGTTTTAAAACCATTGTGCTTGACCTTTGCTCAGAACTTTTCGCCCTGTCGTCAATGCCTTCCCCCAGTTTATTCAAGTAATATTTATTTTCTTTAACATCGATATTCGATCCAATACCCTTCAAAAAGTCCAGTTGAGTTGTCTGTGTGGAGATCAGATATGTATTCCTCCCAGCCCCACTGCATGTTTTCTCAACCTCTGTTACAGCTTTTACTTAAAATCCTTGGTGGGGCGCCTGGGTGGCTCGGTCGGTTAAGCGTCCGACTTCGGCTCAGGTCACGATCTCATGGTCCGTGAGTTCGAGCCCCGCGTCGGGCTCTGTGCCGACAGCTCAGAGCCTGGAGCCTGTTTCGGATTCTGTGTCTCCCTCTCTCTCTGCCCCTCCCCTGTTCATGCTCTGTCTCTCTGTCTCAAAAATAAATAAACGTTAAAAAAAAAAATTTAAAAAATAAAATCCTTGGCTTTTTTACTGGAATCATTTCTATATCTCTGACTTGTAAGTTAGACTCCAAGCCCCAGGACATGGGGGTCCATGCCTTTTTAATGTTTATATTCTCAAATGCTTCTTTGCCCGTAGGAGGTAATAAATGTTTGTTTCGTTGAATCAAATTATCCGACCTTTCATTGTTCATTTCATTTATTCTATTTCATTTATTCATGTCTAATAAATGATTTAATTTGTTTTATGATTTAAAACACTAATATAATTTTTCTCAAGAGTTCTTGATTTTCCAAATCTAATGTTCTGTGCCTAAACTCTTATGTCTGTTAAGTTACCTAAGTAAAATGAAACCACATTATAGCAGAAAGGGAAATAAAGGCCATGACTCTTATGTATTTCACCACAGACATGGGATTCAGCACTTGGCTGGCTTCACCTCTTACTTGCTGTGTGATCTAGGGCGAGTCATTAAACTTCTCTGAGCTTCGGTTTCTTCATCAGGAAAATGGGCATAATAATCCCTCTTTCTTGCAGCTATCAACATTAAACGACTTTGTTAATTAGAATCTTTCAAGTAGTAGACAAATCCTAGTTGTTCTTGTTCCCAAAGTTTCACTGTGACATGGTACATGTACTTTTGGGCTCGAGCCCCTCCCTAAGGAATGTGGTGAAAACCTCAAGACAAAGGAAGGCAACGTGGCTACGTGCACGTGTGCGACATTCCTCACGACTCTGGAACATAGACACCCCCCACCCCCCCCATTCAGACTGTGCGTCTGTATGTTACCATGTGTGGGAGACAAAGAAGTAGAATGGAACCCAGTGAGGCCCAGGACCCAGCTCAGGGAGTGCCGCCCATCAGACTGGTAAGAACCCGGGTTCGTTTTGGTAGACCTGCCCCGTAAGAGGCAGAAGGGGAGCCTGATGACCGCCCAGAGTTGCCTGAGTAGTCCCCTAAGGAATAACTGCAACTCCAAGGCGCTGGGCGCTGGGCAGCGGGTTGGAGTCGCCGTGCGACTGTGTGAACGAGAGGGACAGCGGAAAGATTCTGACCCGAGCAAGGGGCTGAAGCGAGTGTTGAGTCCTGTTCTCCGGTTCCGGGGCGACCTTATACTGTGTAAGGTGGCATCAGACTTCCTCGGGAGTCTGATCCAAGTCAGGGCTTGACACTGAACCCGCCAACGCTAAGAGGTGCCTGAAATACCTCCGAGAGGAGAGCGGCTAGAAACCGGCGAAGCCAGTGTGCGTCCTCTCCAAATTAGTCCCTCCCTTGCCCCTTTGTCCTCCCTTTTGCATGAAAGTTGTCCATTAGGGAGACGAAATGGGTGGAAAGCAGAGTAAACCGACTACCCTAGAGTATATGTTGAGGAATTTAAAAAAGGGATATTCAGGAGATTATGGTGTGAAATGAACTTCCATAAGCTCTGGACGTTCTGTGAAATTGATTGGCCATCGTTCGGGGTGGGCTGGCCCTCTGAGGGCTCCCTTGGTAAGTAACCAGTTGGCCGAGTGTTCAGGGTCATTGTGGGGGATCCAGGCCATCTCCACCAATTTCCTCACACTGTTGGCAAGACCCAGTCCTATCCCGGCTGCCTTGGCTGAAAGTTTATACTGAAGAGAACTGTAAAGTTACGAGGGCTCGTGTCACGGCTTCCTCCAAACGCTGGCCCAAAACTGAAGAACCCATACTGTCGGGAGAGCCTGAGGGGACCCCACTGCCGTATGCCCCCCAGTACCCCTCGCTGCCACCTGTGCCTCCAGCCACTCCGGCTGTCAAAACCCCACCAGAGCCTGCCCTTAGTCCTGAGGCCTCATCATCTCTCTAGCACCACCACCCTCTCCGGACGTGACCAGCTCACCTGGACCACCAGTCCTAACCTCGTAGACCCCTAGAAGATCAGGCCAGCAGAGACAACCCCTCCCTGCAGCAACACTGGAGAGCCCTACAGATGCTACTGGAGGAAACCAGGGGACCCATCTGTCATGACCAGGAAGGCCAGATCCAAGGAGGCCGGCGTGTTTTGGTGTACCAACCCTTCACCACTACGGACCTCCTGAATTGGAAGCACCATTGAAGGAATGCAGTCCGTAATTCAAACCCACAAACCCACTTGGGTGGACGGCCACCGACTCCTCCTGACCCTCTTCCATACGGAGGAGCGTCACCGAGTTACCCAGGCGGCCCTAAAATGGTTACAGGAGAATTGCCCTGGCTGGGATGTTAGCTACCCAGGCTTATGCTCGGGCTCACTTCCCTGGGGAGGACCCCAAAGGGGACCCAAATGATTCAAGCATAGATGGAGGTGGGGGAAAGGCCATAAATATGAGTGAAACATCAGAGGTGCTCCAGGTGCCCGAGGAGAGCCCAAGCCAGTTCCATGAAAGACTATGTGATGCATTTTGTCTCTACCCCCGCTCTTGATCCAGAGGCACCTGTTAACCAGCGGATGGTCAATGTGGCTTTCGTAGGTCGGGCCCAAGGGGACATCCGGCTCAAGCTGCAAAAGCTAGAGGGTTTTGCTGGCATGAATGCCAGTTAGTTGCCTAGGTCCCCTGGTTATACCGTCGGTCTCCAGCCTCATTGAGGCAATGGTGAAAAGGAAAACGGCCACACATGTGATGACATTATGGAACTATAAACCTCTAAACCAAGATGATGCTCTTTGACCCAAAATGGGGGGCAGGGCGGGTCAGAGCATCAAAGAGGGGGAATGTGGTGGAGCCCCCTCTGAAGCCCCTCCCTTGAAAACCTCAAGACAAGGGAGGGGAACCTGGCTATGTGTGTGTACGTGACATTCTTCACGACTCTGTAACGTAGACCGCCCCATCGGACTGTATGTCTGTGTGTTACCATGTATGGGAGACAAAGAAGTAGAAATCGTATAAAAGGCTACACCCTGCTGCACTCAGGGCTCGGGTTTTGGGGTACGAACCCACTGAGCCCGTGCCAGCAGGAATAAAGTTGCTTCCTGGACAAAGAAAAAGCCTTGGTGTCACGCCTCTCTGTCACACTGAGGTGTGAACCTCAGTCCTGTTACCCCTTCTTAGCCGTGTTCCTGTCCTCTATCCCTGGCACAGAGCCTGCCACATAGTAGGCGCTTTCTATATATTTGCAGAGCAAATAAATAGGGAAGAAGGGGAAAAAAAAGGAGACACAGCAGTAGAAAAAGAACTAAATTCTGTAATTCATTTGATCCTGATCTCCAATAATAATGGAAATTCTGCTATCTGTAAGAAGGTAAATTCTGTAATATTACCATGTTCAGAAGTAATTTTCTCCATGACATAGCATGAAGGTCTATGTCTACTCCTAATGCGCGAGTTTATATTCATCAGACAGTAGGAACAGTTTTGACATCGTGCATCAATTTCACAGGAAGTAGAACTACTTTTCCTTGTGTTCTCTGAGACATAAAGATTCAGACATGTGTTCTCAGTCCATGAGCTGAATTCACTTGTGAAAGATAAAAAACGAAGCTGCATTTTTTTCCCTTTCTTTTCCACTTTCTGAACAACACCAGTTCTGGGAAAAATCAGCAAGGAAACTGATTTGAATCCCGCCACGTTCTCTATTCCAGTGCTGTGCTATAGCCACTTTACTTTTCTACTCTCAGGTTCAGAGGCCTCCAAAGGAACAGGACCTGAGAGTAGAGAAGAAAAACGACTCTTAGGAACGTGAAGGCATCTTGGAGGCGTGCATCCAAAAACAGCTCGGGGAGCCAGACAAATCGTCCTGCTGGCTCTCTGAGTGTCTTTTCAGGGGTTACTGCCCAAACTAAACTCCTCAGCTTCTTCCTCTGATCAATGTGCTGATAATCCTGACTTTTCAGGGGAATCATAAGGATAAGGTAATAGGTGAGAGATTGGTGCATACTTAATGCCTATTCCTTTTCTTTTTTCCTTTTTTAGCTGGAGAGACCCTTAGGAAAGACAACCAATGGCTGAAATTGGGTCTATAAGCAGATCTTTACTTGCAAGACAGCTGAATATGTCGTGTCTGGTTCTAGAAGGGGAAGGGCTGGAGAAATTCATATAGTGAAGCAGCAGAAATTCTAGGATTTAATTATGCTTCTGGAAGTTCTTATGAATATAATGAGATTCAGAGTATGTTAGAAAAAAGCCTCCTGCTCATGTCTTGATAAAATCAGGTTGAAAACAAGTTATAATTAGCTCAGTCATTGAGTAAAATTTGAGGATGTCAAACTCAAGCCTAAATTTAATGCCAGGACCAGTCTTCTGTATTTGAACACGAAGTGCTAAATTATGATCCATTATCAAGAAGTAGGGAAAAAAGCATGAAACTCCCCATATGAATTCATTCCTTTAATATAAGCTTGAATGGGGCAACATCCTTCAGAATATGGCGTTTCTTAATACATTTTGCATAATTGTTAAGAAAAAATCATCGATCTAAAATAATTGTTTAAAATGCAGTTATTACTGAAAGAAATCATTCAGTCAACCACCCTGATGCCTGAAACCTGGCCCCTTAGTCCACGAGAGCCTGAGCAGACCTCGCAGAAGCCTACTGAATATGCAAGCAAATTATCTTATTCCTGAGCTCACTGTCAGAGCCACGAAGCTAAAACCAGGTGAAACTTCACAAACACCAGCAACAATTTAGGAAAAAGAAATTGGCCACATGTGTGAAAATCCTCAAATTATTCACATCTTGTGATTAAATGATTATATATGTAGGAGGCCACCCTCAAGAAATAATCAGAGACATAAAAAGTAACCCAGCTACCAAAATGTTCTCTACAACATCGTTCATAATAGCACGTTTGGATTTCTTAGATATTTAACAGAGGAATAAAGAACGTGTGATTTCCATATTGTGGTCTCTTACACAGTCATCACGATGTTATTTAGAACGGATTCCCAATGACCTGGAAAATACTCATTATATAATGTGAGGCCAATAAAAAAAAAAAAAAAGCAGGCTATGAAATTTTCATGAAATGTAAATGTTGTGTGTTTATGGGTGTATAAATAAAGGTTCCAAAATATTGCACGTAACTAAACTGTATTATCATAAGTATATGTGTATCTTTAATTTTACAATAAACATTTATTACATTCGTAAGAAGAAAAACACGGAATTGTTTATAACAGTATTTCTAGGAAGATCTCCTGTAATCTTATTTAGAAGTTGATGTGAGGCATAAACTTAAAACAGCTTTTGATGAATAAATATTCAAGTAGGTCCAATTGAAATGGAAAGATTCTTTGTTAGCCTGTGCCTGCAGTGAGGTGACTTACCCCATAGCTATCTACCACTAGTGGGGAAAGAGCGGGAGTGCTGGAAGGTGCCTCATAAATAATGCCGCTCCTTTTGACGAACCCTCCTTGGTCTGGTGCAGTTCAATAATTCTTGTCGGGTGGCCTGCTTGCCAGCTGCTCCTCTCTCTCGTGCCACCGAGGTCGCTGACATTCATGCTTCTTATGCTACAGCGTAAATAGGAAAGAATATTACAAGCCTGGGTCACAGTTTTAACCAAAACCTAAAACAAACAAACCAACCAACAACCTGCCTAAACAAGATACACACCATACCTTACAGTGCAGTATTTTCTGATTTTACTTTTTTGAAGTTCTTGTTTTCATTCCACTACAGTTAACTCACAGTGTTGTGTTAGTTTCAGGTGTACGATATAGTGATTTAACACGTCCATACATCACCCGGTGCTCGTCACAAGTGCCCCCCTTAATCCCCATCCCCTATTTTCACCCATCCCCCACCCACCTCCCCTCTGGTAATCCTCCGTTTGCTGTCTGCAGTTAAGAGTCGGCTTCTTGTTTTCTCTCTCTCTCTCTCTCTAATTGTTTTTTCTTTCTTGCTTTGCTTGTTTTGTTCCTTAAATTCCACATGAGTGAAATCATTATGGTATTTGTCTTTCTCTGACTTATTTCACTTAGCACAACACACTCTAGTTCCACCCGTGTCATTGCAAATGGCCAGATTTCATTCTTTTTTATGGTTGAGTAATATTCCATTATATATATATGTATATGTATCTATCTATGTCTATGTATATGTACATACATATATATGTATGCATATGTATATACATATATATGTATGTATGTATACATATCACCTCTTCTTCATCCATTCACCTGTAGATGGGCACTTGGGCTGCTTCCATAGTTTGACTATTGTAAACAATGCTGCTATAAACATAAGGGTGCATGTATCCCCTCGTATTAGTGTTCCTGTATTATTCTTTGGTACATACTCAGTAGTGTGATTGCTGGATCGTAAGGTGATTCTATTTGTAACTTTTTGAGGAACCTCCCGTCTGTTTTCCACATGGGCTGCACCGGTTTGCATTCACACCGATAGTATACGAGGCTTCCTTTTTCTTTACATCCTCGCCGACACCCGTTGTTTCTTGTGTTGTTGGTTTGGGCCATTCTGACGGATGTGTTTTCTTGTTTTATTTATTTTTTGTTTTTTGTCGCTGCTGTTTTATTATTTTAAATGTGAAATCAGTATTATTGTGACTGAGACCACTGTATTACAATAAAGATTTTTAACAGGTTTCTCAGGATTGTTACAGTTTGAGCAGACTTGAGCGGACCTGAGTGGGGAAACGTGGGTTCCACTTATGGGTCACGCTAGCTGTGTGTTCTGAGACTGTCACTTCTCTTTGCGCGGGTGTCCCAATCTGGAAAAATGGCTGTTGGGGACCATGAATACTAGATCACCTCTCCTTCCAAGGCATGTTCCCCCTGGGTATTAGAAATTATTCAAGGCCCGGAAATCTGAGATCATGGAATCCAATGTCTTCAGTGACATAAAAGTTTCACACATCGACGTTTCATTCCTCCTGAAAATAGGCTGATTACCGGACTGTTATTCAAGGGTCAAGATGAGTTGTGAACAAAGGGTTTAACTCAGTGGCACTTCATCTAGATGAATTATAAGCCTAAAAGTACTTAATTGTAGCAAATTAATCACAGAGCATATTCATTGTTTATATATGCCTTTTTGAAGCTGAATTTCTCTAGTGCCCTTGAAAGACATGATCATTGTTCACTTGTGAAACTGACATGTTAGTTCTTGGGTGGAAGACGCATTTTGGATATAGGCCGTGCTTATTTATTCCTCCTAGAAAACTCCCCTTTTACCACAACTGACAAACTCCGCCCTAAAACAAATCACTGCGTTCACATACTTGCTTCTTGCAAATTGTTTCAGTATTCTCCCCTAGTCCATCATTTACTTATAATTTAAAAATGGAATATTTTGTATCAAGGAAAAACATACTTAGAAGTGAAGACAAGATATATACCTCTCTTTTCACTCCGAGTAGGCTGGGCTATCTTCTGGGTATCTCTTACCTAGTTTAGGGCACAACTTTAAAATCTTTACAAAGCAAAATACTCTTTGTTGTGAAATCATAACACAGAAACCAAGGATAAAGGGAAAAGCGGGTTGGGACGCTCGTGGGATTCCATAGAGGGCTTCGTGGTACAGGTGGACGCAACATAGCTTTCAGGAAAAACTGTGACACGGCCAATTATACAAGGTCATAGAGGCTGTTCATCAAAATTCTACCTTGTATATGGCAAGATTTCATTATTTTTTGTGGCTGAGTAGAATTCTATTATAGATACACACACACGCACATATATATATATATGTATGTATGTATGCACACACACACACACACACACCCCACATCTTCCTTATCCATTCATCAGTTGAGGGACACATGGGGTGCATACATCTTTTGGGATTCGTGTTTTCATTTTCTTTGTGTAAATACGCCGTAGTGGAATTACTGGATCATATGGTAATTGCATATGGTAATTCTCTTTTTATTTTGGGAGGGGGAACCTCCATACTGTTTTCCACAGTGACTGTGCCAGCTTGCATTCCCACCAAAAGTGCACGGTGGTTCCTTTTTGCTCCACATCTTCATCAACACTCGTTATTTCTTGTGTTTTTGATTTTTGCCACCCTGACAGGTGTGAGGTGACATTTGCAACAACATGGGCGGATGTAGAAGGTATATTGCTAAATGAAATAAGTCATTCAGAGAAAGGCAAATACCATATGATTTCATTTATATGTGGAATTTGAGAACCAAAACAAACGAGCAAAGGAAACCGAGAGAGAGACAAACCAAGAAATAGGCTCGGGGCGCCTGGGTGGCTCAGTCCGTTTGAGCAACCCACTTCGGCTCAGGTCGTGATCTCACAGTTTGTGGGTCTGAGCCCCGCATCGGGCTCTGTGCTGACAGCTGGCAGCTCGCAGCTTGGAGCCCGGAGCCTGTTCTGGATTCTGTCTCTGTCTCTCTGCCCCTCCCCGCTCAAGCTCTGTCTGTCTCTCTCTCTTTCAAATAAACATTAAAAAATTAAAAAAAAAAAAAAAAGTCTCTTCATTATAGAGAACACGCTGCTGGTTACCAGAGGGGAGGGGGGTGGGTAGTGGTTGAAATAGGTGATGGGGATTAAGCGTACACTTACCATGATGAGCAGTGAGGAGTTTATAGAATAGTTGCATCATCATATTGTACACCCGAAACTGATGTAACACTGTATGTTAATTACACTGGAATAAAGAAAACATTCTACCTCGTAAATGAACTCCTGCCTGGATTTAATCCTTGGACTTTATCAAGGAGTTGACATTTTCCACTATCTAGAATTACAGTTTCTTTCTGTTTATCATCGCATGGAAATATCAATGAAGACTAGCCAAACTAATTTGTGAGATGTAACTATGGCTGTAATTAAATTGATTAAAATAGAGATTTCTATGATCTCTTCTCTAGAAAATGAAAATGTACTCTCCCCACATTTAATATTTATGTATTCATTGTTCCACTCATTTCACAAATATGTATTGAGTACCCATCATACTAATTTCTGAGAGAATACAATGATGACCCCCAAAACCCCAACAAAAACAACAGGCAACGTGCTGTCCTTGTGCAGGTTGTATCTTAATTTATAACGCGTGTGTCTGTGTTCGTCACTGTATGTGTCTATGCATACGCCTGTGGCTACACACGTGTGTATGTATGAAGCATGGAGATTTAGGAACGAAGAAAATCTAGGGGCCACGAGGTCCTAGTCTAAGTCTTGGCACTTATAGAACACGTTGTTTTTCCGAAAGAAGGACCCCAAAACTTATCTTCTACCATTCGACTTTGACACATTCCAATCAAGAGATAGAATCTAATTTCCCTCCCTTTCAAAATGGGTAGGTGATGTGACTTGCTCGTAATTGCCAGAAACGCAGCAGAATTTCGGATGCTCTGTGACTAGCAAGGCTGGGTCAGAAAAGGTCAAACGTCTTCTGCCTGGTTGTCTTTGGAGACTTTCTCCGGGGGCACAAATTCCTGAACGACACACCGTGCAAAGCATCCTAAAATAGCCGTGGCTTTAAGCCACTGGGTTTGAAGGTAGTTTGCTTCACGGAAGCAGCACCTGGGACAGATGTGTAAGTTAATAGCTAGGTAACTGTTGAAAAGCTACTCATGATCTCTGAAGTTTGTGTTTTGTTTTTTTCATTTGTAAAATGAAAGTATCAATCTATGTCCTTCCCTTCCAACATGAGATAACAAGAGATCGTGGAGGATAATAGCCGTGGAAGTGCCTGCTGAATGGTACGATGTGACATAACGGGCAAGCATTGTCTGTATATCCATCCATCTGCGTAATTTCAAAGTCGGTCTGGTGTTTCTACCGCTCAAAGCACTCTAACCCTGTACATTAACTGGTGAGCTCACCTCAGTGCCGATTGGAGGCTACATTTTGCCAGCGTTCCTTCTTCAAGGCAAAGCTGTTCATTATCTCCGGGGTTCAGGTGCTTCTGGTTTCTGAGTCACGTGGGCTCAGCACTGAAATCTCCTTGAGACGCGTTTCTCTTTCATTCTCTCAGCAAATTAAATGCCAAGCGAGTCTCATCTCTCCCCTCTTCCCTCGGCCAATACCAATACGGTTCCGGTCAAGAGTCAAGTTACAAACAGGCTCAGAGTGTCGTGCCACCGTGTTTGATTCTCCGAGCTAATCGGTGGCTCTCATTCGGCCTCGGCTGCACTGCCTCCCGGTTTCAATCTGCCAAGAGTTTTGGAAACTTGATTTGGGTTATTTTCCTAAGCCTTCTTTCCACAGCAACTCTAAGGGACGCATGAGACGTGTTTTCAAGACGGTTTTCCAAACTGAATCCCAGGCAGGATACTGGACTCTTCTGCCTCAGTTCTTCTAGTATGCACACGTCAAAAGTCACTTTTCCATTGCAAGAAGAAGCTGAGCGTATACGATGCCATGTCTTCCAACCTGTCCTTTCTCCTGCCAGTAATTTGGATCTATAGAAATTCACACCGTCTCATGTCTTCTCTATCTCTCTATAGTCGATGAGGCATTGCCAGTGGTGGCATCAGACTGACTCCTTGACCACACATCTCTGATAAGAAGCCCAATTCTAGGGGCCCCTGGGTGGCTCAGTCATCTGACCTTCCGGCTGCAGATTTTGGCTCAGGTCACGATCTCCGGGTTTTGCGGGACTGAGCCCCGCGTTGTGCTCTGCGTTGGCAGAGTGCGGAGCCCGGTTGGGATCGTCTCTTTCCCTCTCTCTGCCCGCACCCCACTCTCAAAACTAAATAAATAAATAAGTAATTTTTAAAAAGCAAGCAAATTCTAGGCTGTGAGACTGGACGTGCCTACACCTCTCTGGGGTCAAAGTTTGTTTGAAAGGCAAGTTCCTTCACATAGTTATATTCCTCATTAAGGGAACCTGATGTCTGGAAGTCAGGACTTATGGAAGGAGAACACTGAGGGAACGAGGTGAAATTATTCCCTTTTCAGAAGTGTTGCCTATGCTATTTCTTTAAATATTGATCCACAGAGGCACGTTTAAATGCAATGTTGGTTACAAATATGTATGCGTATATAGGGGTTTTTCGAGGTACATATATTATGCAAAGTAGGTTACAGCTGTATAAATTAGAACTAGATACAGCAGTGTTTGGGGACAGAAAACTAAAGAAGCGGGTATTATCTTATTAGCTATTTTGTGCAAGAAATAGGCGAGGATGCTCTTTATGTAAACATTTTAAAAAAATCTTATCCCCATTTAAAAATTTTTTAACGTTTATTCATTTTGGAGAGACAGAGGGAGAGACAGAACGTGAGCAGGGGAGGGGCAGAGAGAGAGGGAGACAGAATCGGAAGCAGGCTCCGGGCTCTGAGCTGTCGGCACAGAGCCCGACGCAGGGCTCGAACCCACGAACCTTGAGATTGTGACCTAAGTCAAGGTCCGACACTTAACTAACTGAGCCACCCCGGCGCCCTCCCCATTTTAAAAAGACAGGGAAACTGGAGCTCAGATTACTTAAGTAAATTATCCAAATCACTCAGTAGGTAAAGGGTGGACACTTGATTTAAATTAGAATTCAACTTCAGACTGCCTGTACAGCCTTTCCTTTCTATCATTGCCTGTCGTCCACTCTTAATGCTCTAACCACTTGGCATGGTTTGGGGTTTGCACACTTCTGTCCCGCTACCTTGACTCACAAAGTGCTCTCCCTCTGGAATGCTGTTACTTCCATTTTTTCGCTGCCTAGGAGGTTCCCCCCGCAATAGTATGTCTTCCTTTTTTCAGCATCGTCCATCATAAAACTGCCTCACTTTCCTGTGTTATTGTGGCATTTTGTGGAAGCCTTGTCATAACGCCTGATCGTATCCTGCCGTATGTATGTGACGTGTGTCCGCGTCTTAGCTTCCCAACCAACCAGCCTACGATAATACTCACCGGGTCTGTTCATCCATTAAAGCGACATCACGCTTTGTCCCTTTAGAGAAAGACTCCTGGTGACTGGCAGTTGTGGACTCCTTTCTAGTGCTCAAGATGAGAGCCTCATTTGAAAACTAAGATATTATGCTGTGTTTTTAAAATTTAATTTGTCATAGAGTATATTTTTTCTAGAGAGTTGTAAGTATTCTAAAATCGTAACAAAAATCCTCTCTCCATATCTGTTTGTACATATCAGTTCATCTACCTCTTTTCCAGAATTTCAATCTGATGGGGCCTTCTGGAACATCAGTTTATAATATTACTTTAAGGTCGCAAGAGGGCATACCTACAAAGGTCACAAGAGGCCACGATGGACACTTGCAAATTACACCCTATGAACTTGGGCAGCCAATCCCAGGATCTGCATCTTGGCTTTACTCTTCTCTACTCCTCGTCTCGACACCTATGCTATCATTCTCAGAAGCTGGCTAAAACGTTACTCTTTTGTGAGCAAAATGAGCCCCAAAATGAAAGCTGGCTCGTATTTCCCTTTTTTTTTTTTTCCTCTTGATGGAAAGGACTGAGGGAGCAAACAATGGAGCCTAGGAAAGTGACAGTCCTTAGAAAGAAAACAAAAGCAACAAACTGTTCCTAAATTAAACAGGAAGAATGAATTTCATGGTAGCTCACATCTTTGGCATCAACAAGCCAGCGAACCATATGCTCTCTATAGAAATGAGAAAAGCATAATTTCTCTAATTTGATAAAAAATACTGCTCATGGAGTGCTAGATAAAACATGATGAGGCTGAAAGAGTTATTTACTTCTTAAAGATCTATTGCATCGCATCTGATGGGGAGAAACAATGATATGTGTCAACTGAGAGTTTCACGAAGGTCTCAAGACTTAGGTATTATTCCTTAAAAGTTGTCAAATACAATCTTTCATTATTATGCCCCGTCTGTTTACTTAGCATCAAACTATATTTAAGCAGGGTAAAGTGACAAGGTCTAGATTCCATGAGACCTCCATAGTTCAACGCAGAAAAGCTCAGTTTATCTTGACCTTTTGAGGCTTATTTCTTACTTATGAGTTATTGATCTGAAAGTTTTCCTTGCCTCCTCTCAATCTCTGCATGCTGAATTAACATTTTTTGGAATTAGGAATTAACATGTTTCTGTATGCTGTGATCATTTTCCCCTTTCTTTGATGTTTATTTATGTTTGAGAGAGAGGTGGGGGAAGGGAAGGGCAGAGAGAGAGAGGGAGTCAGAAAATCTCCACCTGGCTGAGAGCCGTCAGCCCAGAGCCTGACACGGGGCTCAAACCCTGCCCCATAACCATGACCTGAGCGGAAATGGAGAGTCGGACGCGTAACCGGCTGAGCCACCCAGGCGCCCCTGTTTATTTTTTTAACTCCTCAGGAATTACATTTAAGTGAATTTTCTAAGTTCTTCATTCTTCAACTTCTAGGCAGTTAAGTAACAAAAGTTCTCCAGACTGTATAACTTTAGGAGAAACTGTAGATTTCTAATTACATATTGAATTTTGCTACCATACAAGTTAGAGACAATCCAGAGGAATTATGTTTGCACAAAGCCTGTATTGGAAGTGACATCTTTTGTTTGCTATACTGAGTTATTTTATTGGTTTTATAGCGCTGTTTGTTTTATTCCTTATAATACGAATCCTGTGATTTGGTTAAATCTGAATGGTTAACTCCATAATTTGGAGAAAGCCTATTTACATATCCTGAAGAGGATGAGCGAGAAACACGATGCAGAACACCCGGGCTTCCTATTCCTAGAACGAGTCTGTGAGTGTGGGTGTGTGTGCGTGTGTGTTTATAACAGGTAAATGAGGTAAGTCCCTTAGTTCCTAGTAGATTTCACATCTACTACATGCAAATAATTATTCTGTATTTTTAGATTCAGGGATGATCAAGACATAGCCTTGGTCTAAAACTCATTCACAGTCTTACCGTCCCAGCTCAGACATTTCATCGGAGCTCAAGACACATGGACCGGCCAACGTTGAACACGATGCTTGACACACGATAGGTACTCACTAAGTATTTGTTTTATGAATACTTGTCCTTTTCAGGGGCCTTCCATGTTGAAGTTCCTTTGAACACTGACTTTCTTCCCTCTTTGATCTCTTCTATTCTCATATTCCAGCTGCCAGTATGTGCTGACCTTTTTGATTTATTTCTCCAGCCTGAAATTCTGTTCCAGATTTTAGATCTGTATATATCCTACTCTCCGCGTTTGCAAATAGATACCTCAAGGCCTCTTTAAATTCAAGATTCCTATTAGGGAACTCCTGATCTTCAAACTCACCCATTTGTAGTCCCACCTTTGAACTTGTTCTTAATCTTAGTGAATGTCATCACCATTCGCCTCACTGCAATGCCAGCATTGCAAACAAGACTCTCGTCTCTGTAGCAGGTGGCCTAATCCCTACCTCCTGGTATTCACACCTTTTTTATTATTCCCTCTTCTTGAGCATGGGCAGGTCCTGTGACTTGCTTCTAAGCAATAGAACATGACAAAAATGATGGCTGTCACTCCCATGATAATGTCATGTCATAGAAGGCTCCATCTGGCTAGCCAACTCAAGTACAGAAACTTCACTTATTGTCTCGATGAAGAAAGTGTCCGTGTTGGAAAGGCCCATGTGGCGAGGAACGATATGGACAGCCTCTGGGAACCTGGTGGGTTTTTGGTACAGTAAGATTAAATTAGAGCATAGAGATTATAGGAAAAGGGCCTGGAAAGGTGTTTTAGTGCTAGATGGCGAAAGACATCCTGCCATGAGAAGGATAATTTATTATCATGACGACAAATCAGAGTTTATTAATTCAATAGTTGTCTGATCCTTATTAAGGATAAACACTTTCCTAATCACTGGACCTATAGCTGAGAACAAAACAAAGGAAAATTCCTGGCTTTAGAAGCTTACATTTGTAGGCATTTGTCACTGAATGGTTAAAGTAGGGTACAGTAAAAACTTGGCTCGCGAGCATAATTCGTTCCAGAAATGCTTATAATCCAAAAGCACTTGTGTCTCAAAGCGAATTTCAAGAACCATTGGCTCAGTTGTGATCATGTGATGTTCGGTGTCATGTACTACTCGTAAGACCTCGCTCGTTTATCAAGTTAAATGGTATTTTTTTTTAATTTTTTTTTTTAACGTTTATTTATTTTTGAGACAGAGAGAGACAGAGCATGAACGGGGGAGGGGCAGAGAGAGAGGGAGACACAGAATCAGAAGCAGGCTCCAGGCTCTGAGCCATCAGCCCAGAGCCCGACGCGGGGCTCGAACTCACGGACCGTGAGATCGTGACCTGGGCCGAAGTCGGACGTCTAACCGACTGAGCCACCCAGGCGCCCCACAAGATAAATGATATTTATGAGAAGTATCATTTGCTCGTCTTGCAGAACACTCGCTGAACAAGTTACTCGCGAGCCAAGGTTTTACTTACGTGGAGGTCACATTCGGATTTCAGAAGAATAACTGAAAGAGAAAGATTAAAAGAGTAGAGAATGAAGGCAGAGAGCGCTGGGCTCCAATCCTGAGAAATCGTAAACTAGTAAAATATTGAAAATACTACACAGTTAGGAGATGGGTGAATGCGGCAGGGCCAAACGTATAGCTGCTTGCTTGAGCACAGCACTAGGCACGTGGCAGGACTTTGAATGAATATTGATTTGAATCCAGATCCCGGCTTCATTCTAACTTTTTTGTACTCCCGGCCCTGGAGCTAAGCTACTTGGATCTGGGTTCATGAATGCATGTCCTGTGATTGGTCTTTTCAAACAGTTGAAGTTTGGTCCTTTAATTTGACACCCCCTTCCCCGAGGCAGTAGTTTTTATCTGAGAATCTGTTGGCCTTGCGTTAGCATTATTAGAACAGTAGCCTTCTGCCAATTGGAAATACAATCTGTTCCTGAGACCAGTTGCTTGTCTTCCCTAAAAGAAACGGCTTCATCTGAATTCTATGATTTTCCTACTTGACTCCGGGTTTTCAGTCTCAATCTCCTGGAGGTGACCTTATCCATATTTGGAACAGCTCTTTTGAATTTCTTCCAGGATCATATTTAAGGCAAGGTAACATTTTCAAAGCACGTTCCGTATACTTTAGTGTGCTTTTCGGTATTGTAGGAAAAGAATATGCGAGCCTAATTTTAAGGGTAGAGGTAGTTTACCATTCTTCTCTTATGCGCATATGTCATTAGTGTCCCAAAATGTAGGTCAGGAGGGGGAAATGAAAAAAATGAGAGAGCATTCTAATGAAGATTAGCATATTTACAAGTAATTAACACCATATAAGAACTTATGTTAACGGACAATATTGCTAGCTTAGTAAACTGCATGCGGCCACCTGAAAATCTGGAGCCCACAGTAAAACGTAATTTGGGTTGCTTCATAGCATTAGCATTGACAGGTTCCTTCTTTATGCTGCCTTAATCTAAAGTGGTTTTTGTGAATTGAATTTAAATGCTGCTACTAGGCTGATAATATACAATACATTTTAAAACACGAGTTCCCTATTGTCTGTAACATGCAAGTTTCACTTGTAAGGGAGATAGAGTATTTCTATTAACACTAGACGTATTTCCGGCTCTGAGGGCAGGTAAGCACCACGGATGATAACATTGAGTCTGTCACAGGAAGGATCATGCAGGCAACATTCTCTTTTGAGTCTGTTTTGGAAAATGAGTTGGATCCAACTGTGCTGAATTGTCTGTACTCATTCAAGTCCTCCTTTTCTCTTGTTCTCCTTCATATGAAGTAATCACTTAAAACCTGTTCTTCTGTATATAGTTTTGTTATCTTCTTCCTAGATTATTATTTCCTAAATTAGTATCTTCCATAAGTAGGAGTTCCCATTGTTGTAGGATTACGACATTATTGAATTTTTTTTTTTACATTTTATCATATTTGAAATCAAGTTTCATTTATTCCTTCAAGCAAAAAACAAAAAAAATATTCTTCCCTTTGTGGAAGTTATATTTGGAGGACAGAGAGGAACACAAGACAAGACCAAAACAAGAAAACAAAACAAAACAAAAAACCCAAAAAACTTACGTAGCATGTTTGATGGTAATACGTCCAACAGAAGGAAGAACCAGGATAACAGTAAGAGTGGATCTCATGGGCAAAGAGATTTTTAGAAGAGAGACTTGAGAAAAGTGCGAGGGTGAGTCATGCCCTTTCCCTAGGGGAAGTGTATTCCAGGCAAAGGGAACAGCCAGCACAAAGGCTTTGGAGCAGGAGTGCACCTGGTTGGTTGGAAGAATTGAAGGGCAACAAGGTCAGTGAGCCCAGGCACATGCGAGGAGAAAAGTAGTAGCTGGGGTCAGAGAGGTAAATGCAGACATAAAACTAAGGTAGAGGCAGGAAATATTGGAAATCTTTGCTATGTATGTATGTATGCAATTAACCATGAGCAATTTGTCCAGGCAGTGGGATTAGCTAATTCGATTGTCACCGTCCATCCAAGTAACCTGTCATGAATGTTTCAGTCTATAGATAGAGCTGACGGTTTCAAATTAGTACTGGTACAAGAAATCAGAAACATATGTGGGAATGCAAACTGGTGCAGCCACTCTGGAAAACAGGATGGAGGTTCCTCAAAAAACTAAAAACTAAAACCTTACGACCCAGCAATTGCATTACTAGGCATTTATCCAAGGGATACAGGTGTGCTGTTTCGAAGGGACACATGCACCCCCATGTTTATGCAGCACTATCAACAATAGCCAACGTATGGAAAGAGCCCAAATGTCCATCGATGGATGAACGGATAAAGAAGACGTGGTATATATATACAACGGAGTATTACTCGGCAATTGAAAAGAAGGAAATCTTGCCATTTGCAACTACGTGGATGGAACTGGAGGGTATGATGCTAAGTGAAATTAGTCAGAGAAAGACAAAAATCATATGACTTCACTCATAGGAGGACTTTAAGAGACAAAACAGATGAACATAAGGGAAGGGAAACAAAAATAATATAAACACAGGGAGGGGACAACACAGAAGAGACTCTTAAATATGGAGAACAAACTGAGGGTTCCCGGAGGGGTTGTGGGAGGGGGGATGGGCTAAATGGGGAAGGGGCATTAGGAATCTACTCCTGAAATCGTTGTTGCACTAGATGCTAACTAACTTGGGTGTAAATTTTAAAAAATAAAAAATAAAATAAAAAATAAAAAAAAAAAAAGAAATCAGAAACATATGGCACAGTATAATTCTCTGCTTGCAGAGGTAAGCTGAGGATAACACTGTATTAAAGGGTGGGCAGAAGAGGGGCTTCTCTCTCTCTCTCTCTCTCTCTCTTTTTTTAATTTACACCAGAATAAAAGAAGTCTTTTCAACAAGACATCAAAATGACGTATTGAACAGCGAAGAAATGAAATTGTCAGTCACGTGTCTTCACGTAGATGAAATATGTGTCCTGTCTTTAAATGCAGTTATTTAAAAGGAGTTGTATTAAAGCAGTCTTTGTTTAAATAGATCTCTTTCTAGATAGTCGAGCTTTGCAAACATCAGTCTCAAGAAATGAGAGCCACTTCTGTCTTCCCTTCTGGGTGCAGGAGTTAATTCTTATACACTAAAACAGATTTGGGCTTATGCTACAGAACTCTGAAAATGGACCCAGATACTGTTTAACTTATTCTACTCATTTGTGCTCTAGTTTATATCATATCTTAGGTGAAATTGTCATAAAACTTCATGCCACTTTATTAAATTAACACTTAATCAAACTTGCCTTTCCTTTGCATTACACAATACTGGAGTTTTACTCAACCCTTGGGATTGCCTTAACCCCTTATGAAAAAGAGAAGAACCACGATACATGCTTTCACAATGAGCCATTTAAATTCATGTTGTTGTGTTTTGTTTTTTACAAAGGACAAAAAGTCATATATTAATTGCTCATTTTTCAGTGATTTATTAAAGTCTAGGATAAACCATGGGGGCAGAATAGCATCTTGTGATCATCTATGTTAGGTTTTTGAAAAAGTTTTTTAAAGGTTTATTTTTGAGAAAAAGAGAGAGAGAGAACACAAGGGGGGGGGGGGCGGTTAGAGAGAGAGGGAGACACAGAGGCAGAAGCAGGCCCCAGGCTCTGAGCTGTCGGCACAGAGCCTGAAGCGGGGCTCGAACCCACGGACCACGAGATCATGACCTGGGCCGAAGTGAGGCACTTAACCAACTGAGCCACCCAGGTGCCCCGTCTGTGTTATGTTTTTGAATTGCAGGTAGATGAACTGGGTTTGGGTATAGTTCAGTTATTCACTGGCTCTGAGCCACTACCCGACTAGAAAATAAGAGGCTGTGCTAGATCAGTGATTCACAAACTTTTCTAGCAGATGCAGGGAAGAGGCTGGGAGGGCTGCCGCTGGGGTTAGAGTAGGGTGGGATGAAAAGGGGGGGAGGTGTACAGCTGCTCCAAGCACATCTGTTTTATATATCGAGATTCCTTGTAAGATTTCATTTGAAGGAAGCTTTCCCCTGTGAAAATTACTTGACAGTTGTTGTCTTGGAACAGTGTTCAGCAAACTGATTTTGCTTTTACAGACCGCAAAAGAAGTTCGAATACGCTTACTGCCTCACAACTTCATAAATGAACAGCTAAAAATTTTCGCTATATGTGTAAATGATCACAAAGAGTGAGTATACTTCAGAACATGTTATACATGGTGATTTTTTTTTTCTGTTTATCTAGTGTTGAGAGAGAGACAGAGCAAGAGCAAGGCAGAGAGAGAGAGGGAGACAGGTGCTCCCAAGCAGGCTCTGTGCTGAGAGAGCAGAGCCCGATGCAGGGCTCGAACTCATGAACCGTGAGATCATGACCTGAGCCAAGTTGGACCCTTAACCGACTCAGCCACCCAGGCGCCCGTAAGTGTCAAATTTTTAAAATAAAAATGTTTCTTCATCCTTTTAAATGTGTCCAGTCGTATCTATATATCAAAACAATTGGACACACACCATTATCCATTAAAATGTACATGAACACCATGTACTATAACTGTCAGAAATTTAACATTGTTCCTTTTTGTCTTGTAACTCGTATAGCCATTTCCACAATATTTTACACTAGTGTAATATATTTTATGCTTAAGCCTTTTACGGAGCATCAGATCTTATTTCTTTGGCACAAAAATATGTATGTGCATTAAAATGCTCATTTAAACATTTCCTGTAAGCATACATTCCTATGGGTTGAAAAAAGTCAATCCTGAAGGATTGAGTGATCATTACACTTATTTAGTAGTACACAGTTGATCCAAATAGAACATATTCCATATTTGGATAAAAAAAAATTAAAAACCCAGGGCACCTGGGTGGCTTAGACGGCTAAGCGTCCGACTTCAGCTCAGGCCATGATCTCCCAGTTCGTGGGTTCGAGCCCCGTGTCAGGCTCTGTGCTAACAGCTCGGAGCCTGCAGTCTGCTTCGGATTCTGTGTCTCCCTCTCTCTCTGCCCCTCCCCTGCTCATGCTCTCTCTCTCTCTCTCTCTCTCTCTCTCAAAAGTAAATAAAAATAAGACATTAAAAAAATTAAAAACCTACAACTAACATTTATTAGAAATTTGTTTCTTAAGTGCACTGGGTAAGAATAATTTTTTCAATGAGTTTATATGCCCTTAGAGAAATATGATGGGAAAGGAGTTTCATTTTACTGATGTCTCACACTCACGGGAACGGTGAGTTATATGTCAAAAATTCATCAGCTGCTTTAACTGGTTTAGGTCATCCTTCCTTGTGGTTGAAAGGCAGGAATTGGAACGCACAAGAATTGCGCAGACAGAACAAAGGTTGGTTCACATTCTCAGTGGTTAGGTACAGGGTTTCAAATCGAGCCTCTCTGTCTGGTGCCTGGGAGGTTTTCTCACCAGGGACATACCCCATGCTGTGATTTTGGCGACAGCTCAAAAACTCTGATTTTCTTCCGTACAGTGGGAGAAGGAGGCTTGTGAAAAGAGACCGGAGGGTGAGCCTGCTTGGACCCTACCCTCAAGGTGTTTCCAGGCCAATCAGGTTTGCAGAGACGGCAAGGAACTGAAAATCCATTCTCTTAGAATTGGCCACATCCAGGCACCTCTTTATAAAGTCTTCATGGACCTCTACGCACATTCTGGCTTGCAAAACCACTGCGCTGGTGGATCTTTTCGGCCCCTTCTCATTTTATAATTCCACGATGCCTTGTAGGTTATCGTATTGTTGACTATAGCTCTCAAATCCCTTTGCAATGGAGAAGAAAAAGAAAACACATAGATTTTGCAAATGTAAACTGTGCGCCACCCGTCCATGTTTTTCTTTCATATTTACATCAGATTAAACCTCTGTAAATAATGGTATTCCCCACATTGTTCTTCTCATGTGTATCTGATTGAAAACTGAACTTGAAAATTGAGTTTTACAGTTTACTTGTAAGTAGATCCAGAGCAAATCAGCCCTGTTTCATGCCTCTTGCCTCCTGATAAATTGAATTGACTTGAGCAGAAACACATTAAAATGTAACATGAGAAGAATATAGGAAGAGAGAAGACGCGGCGTGATAATTGCCATCGAGACGTTCTATCGACCCCGCTATTAGTTTTTCATGTCAGTCGCAAAACTGAGAAGCAAGCTCATTAGAGTAAATACAAAGACTTATTTTTATGTGTTACAATGATATTGTTCTAGTTGAGGACAGAAGCATGACACGGCTGCACAGATTCCGTGCAGAGTTCTTTATGTAATTAATTCCAGCAGAGACATGCTCTTTTCAGGGAACGAGGAACATACAAGTTTCACCTGGGGGCTCCAGTCGTTTAGCTTTCTCAAATCAAGACTGGTGACGGGGACTGCTTCAGCCACGAAGGCAGCACGGTGCACGTGGCTGACCTTCCCAGATCTCTTGAGCAGCACGAAGAGACTTCCGCTGTCCATGCAAATACATAACAACATGGCCATGAAATGTGGCGGCTGGCTTCCACCGCTGGGTTCGGATGCTTCCTGGCATAAGGCACACTGGTGGAACGAGTGCGTGACGTTCTTGGGGTCTAGTGAGCATTCAGGGAAGGTCTGATGAACATTTGTGGAAGAAAAGAAAGAAAGAAAGAAGGAAGACACTGTATATATTTTTAAAGAAAGCTATCAGAGGTGGGTGAGGGTAGGGGTGAAATAGATGAAGGGGATTAAGCGTATACTTACCTTTTTTGTGTGTTGTTTTAAACTTTTATTTATTTTTGAGAGAGACAGAGAGAGGGAATGAGCGTGAGCAGGGGAGGGGCAGAGGATCCAAAGCCAGCTCCATGCTGACAGCAGAGACCCCGATGCGGGGTTCAAACTCACGAACCGTGAGATCGTGACCTGAGCTGAAGTTGTACGCTCAACCGACCGAGCCACCCAGGCGCCCCAAGGGTACACTTACCTTGATGAGCCCTGAGAAATGCAGAGAATTGTGGAATCATTATATTGTGCACCTTAAACTAATAGAATACCGTGTTTTGATTGTACTTGAATAATTAAAAAGAAACCTAGTACAGCATATAGATATAAATGAAATGTAATCATAATAGAGTACCCTCAAGACTTTTATAACAATTATAGTTTTGTGTGTATATGTATGTGCATATTTGAATAGAGATATAACTGTCTATGTGGCTACGTATGTGTGTGTGTGTGTGTGTGTGTGTGTGTGTGTGTGTTTACACATGCCAACACACATACGTGTTTCTATGAGCGGGACGGAGACAGAACCTTTTAGAAAGTAATTCTTTTGCTGTTACACCCCATAGGGCTGTGAACAACCCAAGAGCAGGGGATCTCTTTGCTTCAACTTTTTAGAATTAGGTATGATGCTGTGCCTGACTGAGAGCCCAAACTCAAAGTGAATGAGTGGATGAATACAGTATAACAGATAAAACAAGTAGCCGTGGAATTCTAATGAGAACTGTGTGTGGCTGCAATTTTGAGCTGTGAAGAGCTGTGGAAGTGGAGGGGGTCAGCTGTGCTTTTTTGGGGAGCACATATCGCGTCTTGGTTTCTTTTTTTAAATTTTGTAATTTTTTAATGTTTATTTCTGAGAGACAGAGACAGAGACAGAGCATGAGCAGGGGAGGGGCAGAGAGAGAGAGAGAGGGAGACACAGAATCTGAAGCCGGCTCCAGGCTCTGAGCTGTCCGCACAGAGCCCGACGCGGGGCTCGGGCCCGCAAACCGTGAGATCGTGACCTGGGCCAAAATCGGACACTTAATCCACTGAGCCACCCGGGGCCCCCAGTTCTTGGTTTCTTGAGAGAAACAAAGGAAAACAACTACCCCCGGGAATTATAGTCAAAGGCAATAGAACCTTTGGTGCAAAGTGGTCATCAGTGTGGTTCCTGGGAATTAGAAATGAGTTCGAATGAGAGCTTCATCACTTACTAGTTGTGAGACCTATCCAAATACTTAACTTCTCCGTGCCTCAGTTGTCTTCTTTGTGCAAAGAGCACAATAAGAATTCCTAAAGCATTGGGCTGTTGTGCTATGGTGCCTGTAAAAGATTCTTTACTACAGATTTCTGTATGTAAAAATTCAGGTCGAAGCTCATTCAATTCATCTTTATTAAAAATATCTTTTTTTTTTTGAAGTTTATTTATTTGTTTTGAGGGAGAGAGAGACATAGCATACAAGCAGGGGAAGGTGAGAGAGACAAGGAGAGAGAGCATCCCGAGCAGGCTTTGCACTGTCAGCACAGGGCCCGATGCAGGGCTCGAACTCGTGAACCATGAGGTCATTACCTGAGCCGAAATCAAGAGTTGGACGCTTGGAGTTGACTGAGCCGCCCGGGCGCCGCGACTACAAAGATCTTGAAGAAGAAAAGGAGTGTCCTGATTGTTCAGGTTGTGGGTCTCTGTGGCCATAAAGATAACATGGGGTTTGTAGCATGAGAAATCTTAAGTGATGTATCTGCTACTTAAAAGTTATGTGACCCAGAGGAAGCTCCTTTAACCATGAGGTGCAGAGTCCTCACTGTAAAATAGGATATAAGAGCTCCTATGTAGCAGTGACAACATGCCCGACACTGTTCGAAGATCTTTATGTGTATTTGCTCATTTAATCCTCACACTGGCCCAATGGAAGAGCTATAGTGTTGTTATTCCTCTTGGCTACCCATTGAGGTTGTAGCGATTACCCCCACCTCATAATTGAGAGAATGACTTCAGAGAAATTTCATAAATGGCATTGGATTTCCACCCTCTTGAGGACGTGTATCCTGTGCGAGGTGTCGAAAAGTTCCTGGCCCTTATCGGGTGGTAAATAAACATACGGTGCACTGAGTCAGGAAGGTAACTCGTGGAAATCAAGCCTGCGAAGTTGACAGTGGTTTGGTGAGTATGGTGTGAATACGGTGATAACACTTCTGAAAACCTAGAGCTCCTCAGAATGAAGATGAGGGAAGGTGTGGGGGAGGGTAGACTCAACATGCACCGTGGCGTGTACTTAGAACTTAGTAGTTGATGAATACACAAGCCGCTTCAAAGGAACCGAGTGCCTCCACATGTAACCTTTGGCATTTGATTTTTTTTTATGTTTATTTCGTTTTGAGACAGAGACAGAGCATGAGCGGGGGAGGAATAGAGAGAGAGGGAGACACAGAATCCGAAGCAGGCTCCAGGCTCCGAGCTGGCAGCACAGAGCCTGATGCGGGGCTCGAACTTACAGGCTGCGAGATCATGACCTGAGCCAGAGTCGGACGCTTAACCAACTGAGTCACCCAGGCACCCCGTATGCTTTTCATATAGATACACCTTTTTCCATATAAAATTCACATAAATTTATGCTAATATGTGCTTTACAATTTAACATGTATTTTTAATAGTTGTCTGAGCAATCCAAGCGTAATCTTGTGATTGTTACTGTTGAGGTCATTGTTGCTGTTTTGTTACACACATTCCCAGATTTTGGAGGAAGGAACTGATCGTGCAGAAAGGTGAACTGACCTAGTTACAGAGATATTATCTATTTGGTGCAGTGCCACCTCTATGCATAGAAGGGTAACAAGAGACAAGTTTCCCTGTTCAATGTAACTAAGTTCAATAATCAAAGTTTAGGACGCCACTGACCCCATACTTGGATTTAGATGAAACAAATTGATTAGATCGGTACTGAGAAGGGTATGATTGCATCTATCACAACATGGTTTATACAGAAATCCTTTGGAATAGTATAATCAAATATATATATATTTATATATATATATATATTTATATATATATTTATTTATATTTATTTATATATATATTTATATATATAAATTTATATTTATTTATATATATATTTATATATATTTATATTATATATTTATTTATTATATATTATATATTTATTTATTATATTTATTATATATTTATATATTTATATTTATATATTAAATATATATATATTTATATATATATTTATATATATATATATATTTGAGATCTATAGATCTCAATAAAATCAATACCTACTGACCATTCAGATGACCAGAATAATTATGCAAAGGCCCAGTTTTGTTGATGCTACTTAGGGATTTAACTTTAGGATATGATCTCTAGGCCTTGTTATTCGTTGAAGCCAGCTCTGTTCTGCCTCCTCTCACTACCTCTTCTATACATTTTCTTATTTATTTATTTATTTATTTATTTATTTATTTTTGATGTTTATTTTTTTTTGAGAGAGAGAGAAACAGCACATGCACACGCGAGCAGGGGAGGGGCAGAGAGAGATGGAGAGAGAGAATCCCAAGCAGGCTCCTCGCTGTTAGCGCAGAGCCTGATGTGGGGCTCGAACCCCACAAACTGTGAGATCATGACCTGAGCCGAAATCAAGAGTCGGCTGCTTCACCGACTGAGCCACCCAGGTGCCCTTCCTCTTTACCTTCTTCTATTCATTCATTTATTCAACAAATAGTTATCCAGGGCTTACCGTGTGCTAGGCACCGTCCTAGGTTCTGGGTACCCAGGAGTGATAAAACCAATATGGTTCTCTTCCTCACCGAGCACAGAGTCCAGCAGAGGAAGCAGATCATTTGTCAGTAGATCTGAAAGGACTTGCTGTTAGACTGGATGTGGGGCTACGGAAGACTGAAGAGTCTCGGGGGACTCCCAGGTGTCTGACTTGGGCAACTAGGTAGATGACGGTGAGATGCTCACTGAGAGCAAGCCTACTGGAGGGGAAACAGGACAAAGCAAAAGGGATAGATCACATTTTAGGGGTGTTGAGCTTTAGGGGCTTATGGGCCACTCAAGGGGAAACGTCTGGTCAGTACTTGGCTATACAGACCTGTATCTGTTTTCTGTCTCTGAATTCCATCCCTCCCTCCTCGTGGGCCTTAATCTACTATTTATCCCCTGTCCTGTGTTTGGTTCTTTCCCTATATTTGTTCCTTATCTTCAGTATGAAACACATATCTCACACATTTAAAAAGCATGTGCTTTTAAGCACACGTCTCCTATCCCAATATATCTCTCCGTATACTTACCATATCTCATCATGAAATCATACATTCAACGAATACTTATTGGGCTCATACTGAACACCTTGTAGGTTGCTGCAGATGAAGTTGTAAAGATCGGCAAGTCTTGTCTTTATGGTGCTTCAAACAGGCAACGAACAAAGAACAAGTGTGTCTCATAAGGAAAAGGATAAGGTGTTAAAGACAAATAATAATTTGGAGATGTAACCTAGGAGTGCCTACCATGTGTGAAACACTCATATAAACACTGAGGATTCAGCAGTGAATAAGAGCAAGAATCCTGTCCTCATGAAGCAGAAATTCTAGTGAAGAGAGAAAGACCTTTAAAAGGACAGTGATGGGGAGTCCTGGACATTATGCGTAGAGTCTTATACTTTAGTAATTAATCTTAAGGACAAGGAGAAGACATTGTAACATTTTAATCAGTGATGTTACTGGGTCCACTTGTGTATTTTTAAACTATCACCAAGGCTAATGTGTGATGGAGATGAATGGGTTGGAGGGATCAAAAGTGGAAAAAGGAGACAAAATGGAAGACTGCTGATCATCAGGTGAGAGATCACAGAATCCTGGACTAAGGGAGAATAAGCATGTTGAGAAGTGGGCAATTACGTACTGATTTTTCAGGCAGAATCAGCAAGGCTTCACAACTGTCAGGCTGTGGGGAGGGGAGGTAATGTCAGGTCAAAATCTGCCATGCCTTCTAGATTTTGGTATTGTGGGCCTAGCAATAGGAAGAGGTTTGGGGTTTAGTTATGATCAGTGGCAGATTAAGTGTCGGTAGACAATCGCACAAATCAGAAGTGCAGCAGTGGGAGGAGCTCTCCCTGAGGGTGGGCAATAAACTGGTGTGTGCGCTCTAGGGAATCTGAAAGCAATAATGAAATTGACTACAAGTGATCTGCTTTTCATTATTGCCGTGCGCCAGCGATGCGAGCAACTCCAGACAAAATACTCCTCCCTACTAGAGCCGTCGGTGCCCGTGACCCTCCCCACTCCTTCCTTGGTGCACCACCACAGCTGGGTATGGATGCCTGCTTTGGAGAGAAAAGTCTGAGCTAGAGAGATTTACTTGGCACTCGGCAGCACGTGAGTGATCATAAACGTCGTAGCTATAGAAGGAACAATTCAGGGATACTTGACATTGAGAAGGGCATAGGAAAGAGCAAGAGCTTGGAGAATGATAATATTTAAGAGGTCAGCATAAGAAAGAAGTATGCAAAGAGACTGGGAAGTATTTTCTAGAGTGGTGGGGGAGAACATCAGAAGTGAGTGATACGATAGAAGCCAAAGGGAGAGAGAGTATTTCTGTAAATATTGAAGCGGTCAGATCTGAGAAACGTATTATCTTCTCTATTCAACATTATTTGAGCACTCAACATATGTTATGGGCCGCAACAAAGGGTGAAATATGGTGCTCATCCATGAGAATTTTACAGGCAAGTGAGAAAAACGGGTTAGGCTGATCATTAGTTATCAAGTAATATAACGTATGTAATAAAATGTTACAGGAAAGGTATATAAAAAGTACTTGGGGAGGAAAATAAAAGTGTTTGGGGAGAAAGTAGATTTGAAAGGGGAGAGGAGAATGGGGGCAGGGGGCTTGTGCCAGAGATGGCCTTACAGGAAAGGGGTGCCTTGAAGGGGAAGGTGGAGTTCAGCAGGCAAAGGAATGTGCAAATTCAGGGAGATAGGAAAAAATAGGTTGCTTTCAGTAAATGAATGCTCAGTGTGCATGTGAGGAAGAAGCAGGAGACTAAAAATATAAGCCAAAATTACCTTGTGAAATGTCATGTGCTGTGCTAAGATCTGAAAAAACTTTTTTAAATGTATAAAAGAGGAACCAAAGTTGTATAATCTGTGATACCGTAGATATTTTATATACATAAACCAGCTTGTATCCTACCGGCTTCCTACAAAGATTTGTATTGGGTATCACTGTTTAGTTTTTAAAGGTAATATCAAAAACAAAGTAAGTTTTTTAAATGTAATATTAAAATCAAAATAAGTATGCATATATGCAATGTGATTGCATAAAAGTTCTCTTTCTAAAGCACTTTCAAATTTATCTCCCTGCAAAAATAAAATATATATATATATATATATCTCACTGTAGGAATTCATTGAATACTAAAGAAAAAAAAAAATTAGTCCCTACCTCCTACATGCTTCTAAAGAGCCAGCCACAAATCTTAGGGCTAAATGATTGTTTCTGTTCGGGAGTCATTGACTTTGGTCACGAAATATTGTACATTTTCAAGAATACGGGCCTCATATGGGTACCCGAGTGCTATTAAAAGCAATGTTTGGTACCAATCCTTTATATCCACGTTGTGTTCTTTCTGGAAGATGCAGTATCTCTTATATCTGAAGTGTCCCCGTCCTAAATTACCACTACTATATGTTTTCTTTGGCTCTGGAGTATCCTTATCCTTTGGTGGGTCAAAGGAATCTAAGTGATTTTGCCCATTTGCTTTGGGAGGATTTTCCCAGCTTATAACTTTTTAAAAAAAATTTTTTTAAGTTTATTTATTTATTTGAGACAGAGAGAGACAGCACGAGTAGAGGAGGGGCAGAGAGAGCATGAGAGAGAGAATCCTAAGCAGGATGGACACTGCCAGCACACAGCCCAACATGAGACTCGAACCCACGAAACTGGGAGATCACGACCTGAGCCAAAACCAAGAGAGGGACACTCAACCAACTGAGCATTCCAGGCACCGCTCCCAGGGTATAACTTTTGGATAATTGCTATTAATATGGGAACTGGATTTCTCAGGCCTTGTGCCTGCTAGGGTCTCAAAGAAGTTATAGATGAGCTAGGACTTCACCCATTACCAACTGTAGTCATGTTTTCTCTTATTGAGAGTCAGTTTTATCTTATTAACACAAATATCAAAGCACTCTGTCAAAAAAGATCATTAATGACCTTTTGATTGTGACTCAATGTGGCGAATGAGTTGATCAGCTCTTCCCTTTCAAACTTCTCAGCAAATAATCCCGCTTAACAATCAAGACTTTGGGGGTGCCTGGGTGGCTCAGTCGGTGAAGCGTCCGACTTCGGCTCAGGTCATGAGCTCGCAGTCCGTGAGTTCGAGCCCCATGTCGGGCTCGTGCTGACAGCTCAGAGCCTGGAGCCCGCTTCGGATTCTGTGTCTCCCTCTCTCTCTGCCCCTCCCCCACTTGTGCCCTGTCTCTCTCTCTCTCTGTCTGTCTCTCTCTCTCTCAAAAATAAATAAATATTTTAAAAAATTTAAAAAACATAGGAAAAAACAATTAAGACTTCGCACAACATCATTGAAAAGGGTTTTCAATGCGTATTTGTTTATGCAGTTTTTTTGCTCCTTAAGTGGGATAGTAATAAATAATAAAAGGGTTTAAGGCAATGCGTGTGCATGGTACTCACTTTCCTATTATTAGCAAAGGAAGTGGAAATCAAAGAATGTCTAGAAATTTACCTCAGCCATTCTCACTTTATATTCGTTAACCGAAGATACCTATATACAACTCTATCTATTTTCCCATCTCCCTTGAATCCATGCATTTCAGTCTTTACCCGACACATGGCACTTGACAAAAATGCTTGTACAAGCTCCGTTCGGAAACGGAATAGTAAATGGCTGTGGGTCCTGCGGTCATTTCCCTGTAGGCGAGCAGGCCGCACAGAACCTCGGGACTGGCAGCATCCTGTCCAGCACGTCAGGAGGCTACCTGTTGACCTCGAGTGGACTCTGTGTAGATACATGAACACAGTCCACAATCCAGTGGTGGGAGGCACGGCTCCACGGGTCTCCTGCATGTCAGCCGGTCTTTTGATCAGCGGTAATGACAGCTTTGTTTCAGACTCTTTTCAAAGATGTTTGTGTACTAAGCTACCTTGGAGGGTAGAGATAGCGTCTCTCTCCGGGGCAGGGAACGGGTATGGGTCCTTAGCAGGATGAGGCAATGTTGGGGCACAGGCTGGGCAGAGTTGACAGTGGTCCTTCTATAGGATTGTGGCTAGGCACAGAGTTCCTCAGCTGTGACCCAGACCTGCTGTCTGTATACCATCCACCCTGCTCGCTCGGTATCATTCCCACGTAGGGGAGTAGGGGCAAGAGAAGATGACACAGGTCTGAAGCTCCGGCTGCCTGCTTGGTTTGTAACAGGTCCTTTGTTTCTGACCCGGGAGTCATGTCCTCTGCTGGCACGTGGGAAATTGTAGCAGGATAGCTTCTACCTTGCGAGCACGAAAAATCTCAGACACTTTATCGTTCCTGACACCGTAACTAAAAAAAACGACTCAGGTGTATGTTCTCGTAACGGTAGGGTATCACAGATGAAAAGTGTGTGCCAAGCAATAGGCCCGGATAGCGGTGGATGAAGAGTCAGTCAAAACATTCGCAACATCTGAGATGGCGTCTGAGCGTGGTGTTATTGCTGTTAGACTTGTTATCAAACCCTTACATCTTAGTGAAGACTACAGGGTAGGAAATACACAAATAAGTGTAAATTGTACTGTGTAGATAATGTCATGGTATATCATTAGGTGGAAAACATTTTGGGCTTCCTTTTTCTTTTTTTCCAGAGAGAGAGAGAGAGAGAGAGAGAGCCAGCACGAGAGCGAGAGGGGCAAAGGGAGAGAGAGAATCTTAAGCAGGGTCCACACCAAGCAGGGAGCCCCGGGGGCTGGGGGGGGGGGGGGGCTCATAACTGTGAGGTCATGACCTGAGCTGAAATCGGTAGTCAGAGGCTTAACCCACTGAGCCACCCAGGTGCCCCTGGGCTTCCATTTTAAGTGTTTATTTATTTTAGAGAGAGAGATAGAGAGGGCGAGAGAGCGTGGGCCGGGGAGGGCAGAGAGAGAGGGCGACACAGAATCCGAAGCTGGCTCCAGGCTCTGAGCTGTCAGCACAGAGCCCCACGGGGGTGGCGAGGGGGCTCGAACCCACAAGCCTGAGTTGAATTTGGAGGCTTAACCAACTGAGCCACCCAGGCGCCCTCCTGGGCTTCCATTTTATAAAGGAACTAACACGCATGAGTTCTAAGCCTTGACTTGACTATGTGTGCATAATGCCAGTTAAATAACTAGCTAAAAATGGATGTGTCATTAAACACGTAACTTGATGTCATGTTAGTAAAACAGTGATACGATTGACAGCAAACTTGAAAAAAGGAAGCAATTTTGGATAAAAATTAATTTTGTGTTCAGGCCAATCAGTTTGAATTCTGTGAGAATTTCTAGAGAATTAATTTACTACTGAATATGCTAAGATTAACTGGTAAAGCTAATAATGACTGGTGCTATAATTAAAAATTATTAAAATAATTAATTAAACATAATTCTTTCCTCACTCTTGCGTAGATTCAGTATTAATGTATTTCCTCCGGGTAACACTGTGGTTAACTTGTAACATGACTTAGACTTTTGTTTTCCTGGAGATCACTTAGAAATTGTGGCAGAGGCTGCGTTCTCTATCTTTGTGTTCCTCAGTAAGCCAGTGGGCTCCACACAATAGCGGCTCAGCAAAGTGACAGGGATAGGGTGTAATGTTTTGAACTGGCATTTATTTCTTCTAGAAAAAAAGACGATTAACTTCCTGTTTTCAAAACAGCAACAATATATTTCTCAGTATAGGTGCTTCTGGGATCCTGCTTTAAAACCATCGCTATGAAATTCAATAGCTGTTTGTTCGAGTATTAGAATGCTGTTTTATTTTTATGTTTATGATGTGTTTTCTTGTAGGCAGAGCTCTACTATTTAAAAAAATCAATATTCAGAGAGGTAACAGCCTGATGACTTTACCTGCTCTGTACTGACTAATCTGGAAGAAAATTTTTCTTGTGATCTTCTTTTGTGCTGGAAGTAGTAAGAAGCCCCAACTTTTATACAAATATACAGCTTACAAAGCAGAAATGTTCCACATCAGCATTCTAATGAGATTTTTATATTTAAGTTAATTTACGATTCACCTTAGTACATAAATTGCTCTGAGGACTATCACCTCCACACTTCTCTAAGTTGATTGGTCTGATATAGGCATCCCATTATCTGGGAAGAACTCTGAACACATTGACAACACATATTAATGAAACTTACGGAAAAGAAATGCCGTGTCCACGAGAATAGAAGTTCCATAATGGCAAGGACCTTCTCTCGTTGATTTCTCTATCCTCATTGTCTACGATACTGCAATAGAGTAGAGGTTCAACAATTAGATTTGTAAACAATGAATTGATCCTGTAAGAGTTTGATATTTCTATAAAGAAGGAAGGGAGGTACTTCATGTAAGAGTTGGTCTGAGAGCCTAGTACAGTAAAACCTTGGTTTGCGAGTATAATTTGTTCCAGAAACGTACTTGTAATCCAAAGCACTTGTATATCAAAGGGAATTTCCCCATAAGAAATAATGGAAACTCAAATGATCCACTTCACGACCCAAAAATATTCATATAAAAATAACACTGTCATATAATAAAAACTAATAAAGAAAATACAAAGACGAAGGAAACTAAACAAATTAACCTGCACTTGCTTTTGAAAACCTTTGTGGCTGGTGTGAGGGAGACAAGAGAAAAGAAGGGTTATTGTGTAGGACGACTTTATCACTAACGGAATCACTGTTATCTATGGAATCTTTTTTCTTTTCATGCAACTTTAATAAGGAACCTGTCCAATAACACTTGCTTTTGCCTCATTTGGAGGATTTCCTGGAAATGTGACACTGCATTGACGATCCCCCACAATCTTGCAGTAAGAGAGAGAGAGGGAGGGAGGGAGGGAGAGAGACCATTAGCTCAGTTGTAATTGTGTGACATTCAGGGTCATGTACTACTTGTATTGTAAGACATCGCTCGTTTATCAAGTTAAAAATTTATTAGAAATGTTTGCTCATCTTGGCACAAAAACAGACACTCAGATCAGTGGAACAGAACAGAGAACCCAGAAATGGACCCACAAACGTTTGGCCAACTGATCTTTCACAAACCAGAAAAGAATATCCAATGGAATAAAGACAGTCTCTTCAGCAAGTGGTGCTGGGAAAACTGGACAGCGACACGCAGAAAAATGAACCTGGACCACTTTCTTACACCATACACAAAAATAAACTCAAAATGGATGAAAGACCTAAACGTAAGACAGGAAGCCATCAATATCCTCGAGGAGAAAGCAGGCAAAAACCTCTTTGACCTTGGCCGCAGCAACTTCTTACTCAATACGTCTCCGGAGGCAAGGGAAACCAAAAGCAAAAATGAACTACTGAGACCTCATCAAAATAAAAAGCTTCTGCACAGCGAAGGAAACAATCAGCAAAACTAAAAGGCAACCGACAGAATGGGAGAAGATATTTACAAACGACGTATCAGATAAAGGGTTAGTATCCAAAATCTCTAAAGAACTTATCAAACTCAACACCCAAAAAACAAATAATCCAGTGAAGAAATGGGCAAAAGACATGAATAGACATTTCTCCAAAGAAGACATCCAGATGGCCAACCGACACATGAAAAAAATGCTCCACATCACTCATCACCAGGGAAATACAAATCAAAACCACAGTGAGATACCACCCCACCCCTGTCAGAATGGCTCACATGAACAACTCAGGCAACAACAGACGTTGGTGAGGATGCGGAGAAAGAGGCTCTCTTTTGCACTGCTGGTGGGAATGCAAGCTGGTGCAGCCACTCTGGAAAACAGTGTGGAGGTTCCTCAAAAAATTAAAAATGGAACTACCCTATGACCCAGCAATTGCACTACTAGGTATTTATCCAATGGATACCGGTGTGCTGTTTCGAAGGGACACATGCACCCCCATGTTTACGGCAGCACTATCAACAATAGCCAAAGTATGGAAAGAGCCCAAATGTCCATGGATGGATGAATGGATAAAGAAGATATGGTATATATATACAGTGGAGTACTACTCGGCAATCAAAAAGAATGAAATCTTGCCATTTGCAACTACATGGATGGAACTGGAGGGTATTATGCTAAGCGAAATTAGTCAGAGAAAGACAAATATCATGACTTCACTCCTGTGAGGACTTTAAAAGACAAAACAGACGAACATAAGGGAAGGGAAACAAAAATAATATAAAAACAGGGAGGGGGACAAAAACATAAGAGACTCTTAAATGTGGAGAACAAACAGAGGGTTGCTGGAGGGGTTGTGGGAGGGGGGATGGGCTAAATGGGTAAGGGGGCACTAAGGAATCTACTCCTGAAATCATTGTTGCACTAGATGCTAACTAACTTGGATGTCAATTAAAAAAAAAAAAAAAAGTTCTCAGTAATGACCAAGAAGGAAAAAAAAAAAAGAAATGTTTGCTTGTCTTGCACAACACTCACAGAACAAGTTACTCGCAATGCAAAGTTTTACTGTATTTGTATTTGTCACACTCCATTACATACCCTGTTTTACCATATCGATGAATTCTATCATTCCACGTAATTATTCTACTCAGTTGCCTGTGTATTGTCTCTCTCCTTCACTAGATTATAAAATTCCATGAGTAAAATTACCATGTCTTGGGTACTGCTAATAGTGTCTGGCATAAAGTAGATCTGCTGAATGAGATAGTAAATTTTGATATAAATTTAGTACATCTATAGAGTGCAAGACAAAAAAATCCAGAAAGGTAAAAAAAACACAAACAGAAAAAACCAATTTTTGGAATGATGAGACAAACCCTCTAGAAGGGTATTTGCATCTGTTCAGTATGTGAAGCCAGGTTATGGAACTCACTTTCTATAATGAAGTGGAACCTGCTTATGGATCTTGAATATTGGTGGGAATGGAATATTTCCAGAGGATGCTGGTAAATCTTGGTTTTTGCAAAAGATTCTTTAAGGATTTTACGAGCCTTTCAGGTATTGAGATAACTTCATGGGATTGATATGTCATAATACTAAGAGACAACTTAAATGAAATCAAGTATGATCTGATCATTATTAGTATATTCATAGAGTTTTGCATTATTAGTAGTAATAGTCTCTAACATATGGCGTGAACCAAAAATAATTGTCAAATGAATTAATAGATAGTTTTGGTTAGGTTTGCCGACCCTCTCGTTCCTCACAGGCAGAACAGAAGCTCACAGACATTTCTACATGTCCATTATTCAGTTTCCATTTCAATTAAGAAGTGAGGTCATAGACTCTTGATCTCGGCTCAGGTCACGATCTCACGGTTTGTGAGATCGAGCCCCATGTCGGGCTCTGCACTGACAGTGGGGAGCCTGCTTGGGATTCTCTGTCCCCCCTCTCTCCCTGCCCCTCCACCACTCACGCCCTCTTTCTCTCTCTCTCAAAATAAATAAATATGTATGTTACCATAAAGAATACATAGAATTACTTAAAGAAAAAAAAAGAAGAAAAAGAAGAAGTGAGGTCATAGAGATGTCAGGTGTTGGTTCTGGGTTAGGGTCTCAGAAGGGACTAAACATTTGGAGGAATTATCACAGTCTGCTAAACCAATGGTATTAGTTTACACAGAATTATGCAAGTCCTATGGGGCTGGAAAACATTTACCAAACTTACAAGACCCGGATAAATGACGCAGAATGCCAACTTGAGAATTTATAAGAGAAGTGTGTATTTGGCTCAAGAACTGCGGCCACTTATCTGGCCACTTATCTGCCCACAGGCTTCCCCGCTACACAAGGAAACAAATGTATCCATATAATCGCAGTGTGGCGTTTAAGTGATGAAGAACTTAGTACAACAGTAATATTTGTTTTGTTTCTCTCTTTCACTCACCAGGTCCTGTCAATTTCACGTCTGGAGTGCATCTTGAATTATTTTGTCTTTCTATTTCACTTCCTTAATTCTTTTTTTTTTTCCCCCCCCTGAAGGCCAGGAATGCCATTCGAACTGCTTTCTCTATCCCCCATGTCTTTCCTAACTTTGGTCTCATCCTTTTTAAATGCAGTCTCCACAACTAGCAGATGATCCTTCTTCTCTTGTTTTCAGGTCAGTAGCAGCTTACTGCTGCCTCACCATGCCTGGGTCATTTACCTTGGGTTTGCCCCTGGATTCCATGCTGGGAATTAGTGACAGTTAGTCTCCCAATTCTCCATTTCTCTGGGATCCTTCCCCAGATTCCACACTGGGAACGGCTGGTCCCAGCTTTAGTGTTTCTTTCTTTCTTTTTTTAAATTAGTCCACATTCACCATTCTTCGAGGCTGGCTGGTTCGATCCTGTCCTCAGGTCCCTGGTTCATTGGTTACTGCTGGTTACTGCGCATTAAGGTGAAGACTATTGCCAAAAGGGAATCGTGGAAGCCAAAGAGCTTAGGTATGACTTTGGCTCTGAGAAACTCGAACACCCAACTAAAGAAATGGGATCCTTTAGATCCTAAGAGTTGAGCGTGCCACCTTTTGGCGACCTGCTTATTTTATGTATAAGAATTGTAGTCCCGGAAGTTGCGGGTACCTAGCAAGATGGCAAAATTTTACCAAAAAGAACCCAGAATTACAATGGCCATTATGGGGAGCATTCCAATCAGACACGATCCCTCATTTAAGAAATTCACTTGAGGGGCGCCTGGGGGGCTCAGTCGGTGAAGCGTCCGACTTCAGCTCAGGTCATGATCGTGTGGTTCGTGAGTGTGAGCCTGGCTCTGGGCTGACAGCTGGAGCCCGGAGCCCGCTTCGGATTCTGTGTCTCCCTCTCTCTCTGCCCCTCCCCCACTTGCCCTCTCTGCGTCTCTCACTCTCTGAAAAATAAACATTAAAGAATTTTTAAACAAATTTTTAAAAAGAAATTCATTTGAAAGCAAGGGATCCCAAGTTGAACACAGAGAACGGGATGCCGACTTTAATTGGTATACAGAAGCTTGCAAAAGGCTTCAAGATTCCAAAATAGCTCCATTAAAAAGCTTGTTACCCAAGACCAATGAAAAATTAAAGACACAAGTCTGGTGTCTAAATGGGATGTCTCTCAATCGGGGGGGGGGGGGCCTCCAAACGTGGGGCGATGATTGGCTACAAGCTGTGGCCTGGGAGGTGAAACAATTCACCTGGGAGGTGAAAGAAGTCACAAAAGGGGTTTATTGAATACACCTCGAGGGAGCTGTGGGCAGGACTGCAGAGGAGAGGCTGTGGTCTGCTAGGAGGCAGGGGGAGGGAAGGTAAGGAGGTGTGGTATCCCATGGAATTCTCCCTTTTTTGGTAACTGTGCCTAATTGTAAGTAGCCCATTGGTTGGTTTGGGCCCATGGATATTTTGAGGTGAGTCGCCCGATGGGCCTGTCTGTATTCAGCCAGGTGCTCGCCGTGGGCCCCTTTCTATATCCCATCACTCAAGTCCATTTGCCTACCAGTGGCCTCGACAAGAGGTACGGAAAACAGAGTACGGGGACCTGAGGGAGGAATCCCAAAAGTTGTTTTTTAAAGACTTTAGAATCCAGGGTGACAGATTTGTATCAATCTGTGTGTCTGTCGGTAGGACCTGAGGAAGCCCCAGAATGGATGCAGGAAGCCAGCCAGGCGCCCCTGCATCTGAACTTCTACAAGCCTTGCCTAGAATCTTCCCTGCCTGTACTGATGGGTCTATTATTCAAACATTCAAACAAAAGAAAAATGAATCCGTGGCAGTCCTTAAAGCCTGCTTGGAGGCTCTCTTCTTAGGGTATTCGGAATCCAATACAATAAATAAGGTTACCCAGCCTGTTCTAGCTGCTCTCTTTGTAAAAGGATTATCTCCTGAGATGAGTGGATTGATAAAAAAAAAAAAAAAAAAAAGGCAGAAAATAGGATGGGAGGCTACTGCTTTAGTGACTATAGCTGAGCATTTTGAAGGGACCCTGGGGCAAGATGGCAAACATTATCAAAACACTGGCCCAGACATCGATGTCTCAATTGTAATCAACTAGGACACTGGAAAAGACATCATCCTCAAAGTTCCTATGCAAATTCTTCTCAAGTAGATATCTACCTCTAGAGGAGGGCCTCCACAGGGGCCCCTCCCACAACCAACCGGACTCCAACGTGTTTTCCAGTAAACTATTACCAGTAATTCCCTTAAATAGTCAAGGGGAAGCTAAAATGAAAATTAATGGGTTTATTCAATACTGCCAGAAATATTTACTGTTCGTCCTGGCTGAAACCTTAACAAGATGTTTGAAATGATCTAATAACTTCATGATAAAAAATTTGACCAAATTGGAAGGTGATATTCAGAGCCCGATAGAAATGTTTTTAAGGCTTTCTCCCCTAAGCTGATCATTCGGCTGCAATTGAGTTCTATGTGGAATTGGAAATGACTCTTTATCCTGCAAATCTCTGTAGGCCCAGAGGTGTGGCTCTAGAAGTTCGAAGTTCACCTGCCCCCCCCCTTTTGTTTTTGCCAAGCCCCCAAACGTTGCCTGTTCCTTTTAAGAGGCTTGAAAAGATCAGGGGGCTGCCTGGGGGCTCAGTTGGGTAAGCGTTGGACTCTTGATTTTGGCTGAGGTCTTGATCGTCAGTTCAAACCCGAGTAGGGCTCTGGACTGAAAGCTCTCAGCCTGCTTGGGATTCTTTCTCTCTGCCCCTCCTGAACTTACGCGCGAACTCTCTCTCTTTCTTAAAATAAATAAGCTTAAAAAAAAAAAAAGAGTCTTGAAAAGATCAGGACTTTGGAAACAGAGTTGTCTAGCACCAAATCTGTGCCTGTGTGATGTAAACTTTCTATCCTCTTCTCTAGGACCTAATTGCCATTCTTAGAATGTAAACTTTAAGGAGAAGTTTCTCATCAGAAGAAAAAAAAAGAGAAGGAGGTATTTGGAAACTGGGCCTATAGTGTCCTCTCCACAAATATTAGAAGCGTAGTCCCCAGTCCCCTTATCCATAGTTTCAGTTCCCCAGGGGCAACCGACATCCACAAGCCGATGGTCTTCCTCCTGGCACATTGTCAGGTCGGTAGTCTTGTCGCTGAGCCATTCACCTTACTTTGTCTCATCACGTAGCCATTTTGTCCTCTGACGTCATCACAAGAAGGTACTTTGAGAGACCACATTCACATAACTTTTACTACAGTCTATTGTAACCATCGTTCTAGTTAATTATTGCTGTTGTTCATCTCTTCTCGCGCCTGATTTATAAATTAAACTATCGTCGCTCGGTATGTATGTATAGGAAATAACATAGTCTATGTAGGGTTCAGTACTAGCTGAGGTCCGGGACATCCCCTGGGGGTCCTGGAATGTACTTCCCCTGAATAAGGGGAGGGGGGCTGTTGTAAACACAAAAGCTCTAAGATCTCAGCATCTGTGAATATCACACAAAGGATCAGTAAGAAACCAGAAGACTGGTGCTTACGCCCTAATTTGTTTTCATCGTGATGAGGGAGCGTGGGGCTAGCTGAGGGCAAAGTAGGGACATGTATGACATTCCTGGGACACTCCCGGCTGCCCGAAAACGGGAAAGGACAAAAAACAAACGGTTAAACTGGTAAGAGCCTCCACCAGTTTACCAGAAAAAGGCAGTCCCATCAAGAGGCCAGCATCCAGGAACTCCCCACTGTCTTAACGTTAATGACTCACTAGAGGGGGGGAAAAACTACCCTCAGCTTGACGATAGCCAGGCCTCCAGGAAGTATTTCGCATGTGAAAGTCTCTTTGGAAACTCCCTCCACCCCCCACCCCCCCCCATAAAAGGGTCACCAACCACACAGTGCGCCTCTTTCCGCCCACAGGTCCTGTCCCTGTGCTTTAACAAAATCACCTTTTTGCACCAAAGACGTCTTCAAGAATTCTTTCTTGGTCGTCGGCTCTGGGGCCCTACGAACCCCCCATCACCCCAAAACTTCATCAGTCACACCTCTCAGGCTACAGTCTGATCAAAAGAGGGTAATTGTTAAAAAAAAATAATAAACAAAAAGCCCCAAATGGAGAGGCATTTGCTCCGCCCCCCCCCCCCCCCCCCCAGCAAACTGAGACTTAATTACAGTTTCCACCTCTCCCAGGAAAGTGGCCTTTTAACAGTGGATCTGAAATTTCCTGATCAGCCCTAGTGAGGTCATCCATAGGATAAAATCCCTGCCTTTCCCTCCTTTCTCAAAGGAAGATGAAGCCATCCTTTCTTTTGTTTTGCTAATGACTTCCTTGCCCATCCCTCCAGCTCTAACAACCTTCCATTTTGTACAACCCCTCTGGGCCTTTCTCTACTTGCTAGGTGGGATGCTGCCTTATTCGTGAATAATTTAATAACTTCAAAGGTCCTTCTGGCTGGACTAAGAATCAAGTTGACATGACATGAGACAGATTCACAGGAGAAAATCAGATTTAATAGGCATACGTACGGGGAATCCACATAGACATGGAAATTCCAAACAGGCAAAAATTAGGTGTCTATGTCATTCTGAACTAAGGAGAAGGGGGTAGGGGTCTGTGATTTCAGAGGAAAGGAATGCACTTTAGGGGCCATAAGAACAGTAGATGTTTGCCCTGCCATACAGATGGGCCACTCAGATGAAATATATCTGTGTCAATAATCCTTATTCTGGGAGATGTGAAATGTTGGTGTTCGGCCAAGAAAGAATTCTTGAGGCATCTTCGGTCCCGTGGGCGGAAAGAGCCGCACTGGGGTTGTGAAGAGTGAGTGATTACATACTTTCGAGTTGGGAGGGGATTAGGGATAGTAAGTCTCTAAGGAGTTTGGAAGCAAGGTTTCCCGGACCTTGAGGGGCTAGCTGTAGTTAGGTCACTTATTGCCGTCTAGTAAACCCTCCGTCACGAGACCCTTCGGATGTGTATCAGTGGTCCCTATGCTTGGAGGATGATTGCTAACACATATCTTGGGTTGGGAGCAGCGGTGGGGGAGGTGGTGGTGGTGGTAAGAGATAAAGGAAGTTTCCGAAGGAGTTTTTACGGATCCTAGAGGTCAGGCTAATGTTAAGCCAAGGTCACCTTCTGCCTCTAGCAAAGTGTTAACACGGAGGCAGTTAGATTCCTGGAGGAAGGTCACTCACACTGTCTCAAGGACTTGTCAATGGGCTGTAAGTTACAAAGGAGTTTATTTTTTCCTTGGCCTTTGCTCTCCAGCTCAGGAAAGACCCCCACTAGAGGGAAAAACAACCTTAGCTTGAAGACAGCTAGGCCTCCGGGATCCGGTAAGCCTTCTTTAACATATGAAAGTCGTTTTAGAAATTTCTGCTCCTCTTTACCTCCCCCAGCTCCCAAGGATATAATCAGTTGCTCTTCACAATTGTAGTGCAGCTCTTTCTGCCCTTGGGTCCTTTCCCCATGCTTTAATAAAACCACCTTTTTGCACCGAAGATGTCTCAAGCATTCCTTCTTGGCCGTTGGCTCCGGACCCATTTCCCACGTCAGCTAAGGGAATGACAAAAATCTATCCTGAAGCCCCAGGGCCTCGAGTCCTTTCAGCTCAAAATAATAACCCGCATGTCAAAGTAGCACATTCTTGGGGGTCGCGTCCTGAACCCCTTCAGCAGTCTGTTGGCATTTATTTTGATTGCTGGCTGACGAGACTTAGTTCCATGAGCCTAGCTTGTGCTTTCTGTTCGATTTTCAAAGTGCTTTTTATTATTTCTCTTTCCTTCTTTTTATATCTGGATGGCTTGAGAATTTCTCAAATTCTTTTTTCTCTACTGTTGCAACTTCGGAAGTGATACAGTCTACACACACACACACACACACACACACACACACACACGCTTTCAGCAATTGCCCTGAATGTGTTAATATCAAGGCGGTGCCTGGGTGGCTCAGTCTGATGAGCATCTGACTCTTGATTTCGGCTGAGGTCATGTTCCCAGGGTCATGGGATCGAGCCCAGTATTGGGCTATCCATGCTGAGTATCCACGCTCAGCAAGGAGCCTGCTTCCCCCCCCCCCCCGCCCCTCTCCCCGGCTTGTACGCTCTCTCAAAGAAAAAAATGTATATATAAATATTAATAATTAAATTCTAAAGCAGATCAACATTTCTACTTTATTCTGAAAAAAGTAAAAGGACTTTAGAACGCTATAAACACAAGCTTCCCTTCCTGTCTTTTAAATTTTTTCTGATGCTTATTTCTTTTCCATTTTATTGTCTTCTAATACTTTAATTCTACATTTTGATTCCTCCAATTAAACATAATTGATATTGTTTTAGGCAGTCAGTGTTGGTTGAAATTTACCAACGTATTTACTGGTTTCTTTGCTCAATTAATTGTTTTTTCCACTTGAGTTTCTTTCCTCCTTCCCCACCTTCCACTGGAAATATCAAATGCTATGTTGGTGGTTTAAAAATTACAGATTTCCATTTGAAAATCTTCCACCATTTTGGTGGGTACTCCTAACTTAATTAAGATGCATACTTGTAATTTTCCCCTCATAAGTTCCTTTTTCTAAAATTTACAAAAGTTTGTCTTTATTTTTTATATTCTAGTACAGTTAACATACAGTATAAGATCTCCCCTTAAGGTTCTTTTTTTTTTTTTTTTTAACGTTTATTTATTTTTGAGACAGAGAGAGACAGAGCATGAACGGGGGAGGGTCAGAGAGAGGGAGACACAGAATCTGAAACAGGCTCCAGGCTCTGAGCTGTCAGCACAGAGCCCGACACGGGGCTCGAACTCACGGACCGCGAGATCATGACCGGAAGCCAAAGTCGGCCGGCCGCTTAACCGACTGAGCCATCCGGGCGCCCCTCCCCTTAATGTTCTTAACCTTATCAATAGTTGTATTTGCTGCCAGCCTTGGCATGCCCTTGCCTTCCTCTAAGGCCAGCATGACAGGGGCTCAGTATTTGTTGCAATCCTGTTTAAGCAGTAGAAATAATATTTGCGTAATATGTTTGATAGTGCTTGGCAAATTAACTCAGTACAGTTTGGAATGAAGCAGCACAGGGAAAAGGATAATTTGCCAAATACTTACTTGGAATTCTGGTGTCCTTGTGTCCCAGGCCAGGCATCTTGGTGACCCTGTCTTCCAATGACACACAGTATAACCTGTACTCCGTGGCCTTATTCACATGGTACAATTGTCAGCATTTGGACTGTACTGAATTGGATGGCAAATGGTAAAGGAAACCAAACGAGGGAAGCCCATCATGATTCTAGACACCAGTGGGTCTAACTGGCCGGGGAGGGGGTGGGGGTGGGGGTGGTGAACCTAGTTCGGAACTGAATCAGTATGCTTTGCTCCTATAATGAAATCCAACTGAATAGTTCTTAGAAAATTATTGAAAAGACTGGATTAAATAGTATTGGTGGAGAATAGAAAAGCTCCCTGTGACAAGATCGCAATCAAAAGGAAATTGGGATCGTCAGCGTATTGAATGCTGAGGAATCTGGGCTGATAGCCAAGTATATCAGGATTCTTCCTCTTGCTTTCTCTCAGCTCCCTAGATTTTCACATCTTCGGTTTTTAATAATCAATAATGTTTGCCTCATATCCATGCCACAGAGAAATGAGTATCAACAAGCCCTATTCAGCTACCCAGAGGACTTTCTGAGCCCTGAAGGACTGATTTCCGCCCCTCCTCGCCTCCGTAATCCTTTGTTCAGTGCGGCCTCACCCCCAGTCTGGATTCCCCATTGCCCAGCAGCAAGGGAACTGCCAAAGCAACCCACCTCTCCCTGGGGACGCTGGGTACCCTCTCACCTAGGGGCACGCAAGGGCCATCACCGTGCCCGTCCCTCACTTCAGTGTTCAGAGGACTACCCTTTCCCATTTTCCTTCGGCCTCCGGCTCCCTTTGTTGCCACAGCAACAGGACATATGACCCCACAGGGTTTTCTTATACTTCCAGAAAAAAGCATAAGTACTTTCCATTTGTAGGCGCAGCCGTCTAAGGCTGTCCTCGTAGGGAAAACATTTCAGATGCTTTGGGTCACCCTCATGTCTTGTGCTAACTGTCCCTCTTTTTCTCTATTTCTTCTATTCATTTACTTATATTCTTTCTTTGTTTCTTCTGTCATCTATCTGTCTAACCTATCGATTCTTTTCCCTTCTTTTTTTTCATTCTTCTTTCTCCTTTTCTCTCTTTGCTTCAGTCTTTTTTGTTCCATATATTAATTTTCTTCCCAATAACAAATAATAAAATCTTCACGTTCATTGCTGTTTCAGTTGTGTTCAGCAAGCATGTTAGCAAACCTTCATGTAGGCAACATACGTTCGTCATCATCGATCTTAATTTGTGTATGTGGAAAATCAAAGCTCAGAAAGGCTACGTAACTTACCAAAGGCCCAGATTCATCACCAAACCCAGGCATAAGCAACTGCAGAGACCTTGATCCCAAGGCTGAGAGGTCTACTCCTGATCTCTGTCTCTACAACGGTATACTATTTTGCCATGCAGGCAATACTTTAAGAACCAACTGGTGGTAAACATTTTTAATGTCAGCATGTCAACTATATTTTGTAGTGATGTTTGTAAGATTTTCTACAGATGGCCCCATTACTTTAGATATCTTACGCCCAACTGTTTGAAACATAATGAGGAAGCTGATGTCAGCAAATGCATATATGAAAATTTTTTTTTTATTATTACATGTCTGTCAACTACTACAAATTATTCATTGCGCTGCTTAAAGTTTCATTTAGGTTGAAAATTGAGTTTGGACGTCACAATCGTTATGCTACTTAGAAATAGTAGTTAAGGCCGTTCTGCCGTATGCTTACATGTCATTTTCCATCTAAGGGCATAGTTCCGCAGAAAGCTCAGCACACACTGACTATAAGACATTCGCAGTCAGATTGAGCTTGCTTCCATGTTGGCACCTCTAGGGTTGCATTATTAAAAACAAATTTTGTGATGATAGGATCCATTCTAGAATTTTCCTTCTCCCCCATCTACCATATCACGTCCGATAGCTTTTAATTTTTTTTTTTAAAGTTTATTTCTTTTTGAGAGCGACCGAGCAGGGGAGAGATAGAGAGAGAGGGGGAGAGAGGGAATCCCAAGCAGACTCTGCACTATCAGCATAGAGCCTGATGCAGGGCTCGAATTCACGAAACAATAAGATCATGACCCTAGCCAAAACCAAGAGTTGGACACTCAACCCACTGAGCCACCCAAGTGCCCCTAGCTTTTAATTTCTGTCTCTCCAGTTCATCCTCCCCTCTGCATCCTGTCTGCTGTTACCCCATCCTGGGCCTCATTGTCTCTCTCTGGGACTACCAAAACAGTCACCTAACCGGTCTCCTGGTTTCTAGGATTGTACCCCTCCAGTGTGATCCCCACATGCTAACCTGAAGACTTTTTGAAAACTAGAGCTGATCTAGTCTGCCTTTTGCTTCAAAGCAATCAAGTTTTCATAACAATCCCACAAAAAATAAACCCAAGTTCCTGAGCATGACATACAAGGCTCTTAAGATATGTCCCAGACTTTCATATGTTTCAGCCCTTCTGTATACCAGCTGTACGGAAGGCCATCCTCAGCTCTTCTCCCTGAGAGACTCCTAGAGTTTAAGCATCTTCTTTTTGGCATATTCCCTGGTATTTCCAAGTTGAGTTGACCACTTGTTATATTTTGTCTATCCCATAACTTACAGTTAGCTGTTCTAGTAAACACTGTACTCCGTACCATTTATTGATCACCAGTGGACCGTGAGCTCCTCGGAAGCCAATTGGCTTATTGGCCCCTTTACCTAGAACCAAGCACAGAATCTTGGGTATCCGGTAACTATTACTAATGCTTATTGAATTGAAAGAAGAAGGGAGTCCAACACAGAATTTAGAATAAAATGTGAGCTGACCTTAGTGAAACCAATAAAAATGTCGCCCCAAACCACTAACGCTCTCTTACATCTCCCCGTTCTCTCTTCCTTTTTATCATCCCTGCCACTTGCCCAATTTCAATTCTCATCATCTCTCACTTGGGTTCTTAAAGCCAAGTTGAGTGCCTAGATGACAATTGGTGATCGGAGTTCGTTGCATGTTAAATGGGCACAGAGTATTTTCAATATATACTATAACGTGGTGAGATTACAGGTGAAGTCAATATGTAAATACAGGTTATATAAATCTATATAAATATGGTATATACCATCTAGATATGCCAACTATATGTTATATATATCAAACTCTTGTGAGAAATGCACTTTGCTGTACAGAGTAAAATTAATCCTGAAATATTCTGAAGTATAGGATATACCTTCCAATATAGCTCAAATTCAGGCTTGTTATTAATTTTATATAAATCATTTTATCTCACCTACACCATATCCTGTAGACAAAGTACTATCTCAGAAATCCAAGGAAGTGGTTGCTGCGTGACATTAGATAGAATAAAAGTTTCATTTGTAAATGGACATTTTAATCATGGACACCTGGCATGCACTAAAACATTTCTACCCTTTTCTCTTAACCTTGTACAAGATGATTAATGCTATCAAATGAAATTTTAATCATTGGTTTACCAACTGATATTTGTCAAGAAATTCGTTAGGGTAGATACTCAGGTAGGTTTTGTGCTATAACAGACATGAAACTACATTGGCCTCTGCCACCTTAGAATCTATAGTCTAAGGTTGCCTCGGTGGCTCTGTCAGTCGAGCATCACTTCGGCTCAGGTCATGATCTCACGGTTCATGGGTTCGAGCCCCACATGGGGCTCTCTGCTGTCAGCACAGAGCCCGCTTTGGATCCTCTGTCCCCCTCTCTCTCTGCCCCTTTCCTGCTCACGCTCTCTCTCTTTCAAAATAAATAAATAAACTTAAAAAAAAAAAGGCATTAAAAAAAAGAACCTGTGGTCTGGAGTGTAGGCTAACAGTAAATAAACTGTTCAATAACAAATTATGAAAAATTTTATGATGGAGAAGGTCAGAGGGTTATGGATGTATGTAACATCTCTGAACCTGAGTTTTCTCAGCTATAAATATTTAGAGTACTTTTGAAATAATAACAATTGTAATAATACCAATTGCTGTTTCTAGAACTCCCTTCTAGCTTTCTGTTTACTATTCACAAATATTTTCATATCATTAATACATTTATTCTTTCAACAAATATTTTTTGAATTTCTACTCCACATCAGGGACTCTGCTAAGAACAGTGAATATAATGGTAAAGCCTCACTTCACATATTAATTAAATAATCATATGAGTCTGATGAGTGTTACAGAGAAGATATTCCCTGCCATCACAGAATATGAGGTGTTTTAAAGGAGAATATTGAGTAAAAAGGGCAATCACAAAATAATGTGATAATTTAACATTAGTGACTTTCATAATGAAAGGTTTAAAAATACTTCCTGGGACACCTGGGTGGCTCAGTCGGCTGAAAGTCCCACTCTTGGTTTTGGCTCAGATCATGGTTTCGTGACTTGGGGGGTCGGTTACCCCCGTAGGGCTCTGCGCTGACAGCTCAGAGCCTATGTGGGACTTTCTCTCTCCCTTCCTCTCTTTCCCTCCCCTGCTCGTGCTCTCTGTCTCTCAAGATAAATAAAATAAAAACAACTGATTTTAAAAATAAGTAAAAAAAAAAATACTTGCTAATAAGAATAAGTTTTTCCTTTCATTATTTATTATGTAAGCACTGCATGCTTCCCTGAAAATCCTGTATGTTCTAAAAATCCCTTTCCCAATTAAAAGTCCCATTGCAGCTGCTTACATAACTATCATATCATAACTTACATAGCTATCTGATGGAAAGTGGTTCGATCAGATTAATTTAGACTATGGTATGAACACATCAATTTTCAGCACTTCCAGAGATAATTGTATAATAAAATCATTAATTTATACTTTCTTACCGCACATCTAGTGGTGATCGGTGTGGCTAAGAACATTTTAGGAGTCAGGAGAATCCCTAAGAACCCCCGAATTATGCCCAGAAGATAATCACCTTTTCTGCCTGCACAGGAGGGCAGTGCTTTAAAAGGAGGGAAATCAATGCCAACGAAATTCACATTATATATTTAGTTTTAGGTACATTTTTCCATTGTATCCTAGGTTCACCCCCAACTCCATGTCTGCCATTATAGTTCTGCCCAATCAGAAATGATGACTGTGAAGAACATTGGAAGATCCACAAAGGACAATCACATTGAAACATTTCAAGATCCACAAAGAAAAATGCAATTTATAATCCCTAGGTGCTATTCAACTGCTTTGGAACAAGTTCAACAACAATGGCTGAAATATTACTGGGTTTTAGAGTAACTCTCAGCTAACCAAAAAAAATTTAAGCCAAACACCTGATTCCCCACACAGCCTAGAAAATTGGGGCTTTATGCTACATTAACATAAACATTATAAGCATTATTTCCCTCATCTGTTTCGTTGTTCTAAGACCCCCAGCAAAAGTCTTTGTGGTAGCTCTCAGAAATGTTTCTTGAATTTTATCCCATCTCGATGGCTCTTATCTAAATTGTCTTGGCTGATATTGTTGTCTTAAATGGTGATATTGTGTCCCACGCATTTTTGTCATTTCAATTGTGGCCTGGTCTTTTTGTGTATTGAGTTTAAAAAGTTAAACTCTCCACATCATATCAGAGCTGATAATATCCGGTTGGCAATTAAAATACTGGCATTCTTTCACATTAAATGTAATTTGTCCGTTTGGGACTGTTTTGAAAACCTCAACGCGGGATGAATAAGTCTTCCGTTGCTATGAAAGAGCAGTGTTCGATAAGTTAACAATTTAGGATGCCTCGCATTTTATCAGCAAATCTGGTCAGCTGCGTCTGCCAAGGAGATATGCTAGGTTATGAAATCAGTAGCAACAGCAGCTGCCACAGCGATAGCACTTCGTGTTCTTTTCCCCTAGTACAGACTGAAGAGCTGTTTTTACCTTCAAAGGCAAAAATTGGACAAAAAATTGTAAGAATCAAGTGAGAAATGTTCTTTAATTTTAGCACAGACTGAGAATTATTGTCCTGGAGGATGAAAATGGTGGTTTTCAATTTGACATCTTTCAATTCTGTCTTGGCGTGCTTTCTTAATATTTAATAATGAAGGCACAATTGTGGATATTATTTTTTTTTAAGATTTTATTTTCGTAAGTAATCTCTACACCCAATGTGGGGCTCGAACCTACAACCCCAAAATCAAGAGTCTCATGCTTTACCAACTGAGCCAGCCAGACACCCCTTTTGTGGATTTTTTTTTTAATCTTAAAAGAATTTTTTTAATGTTTATTAAATTTTGAGAGAGAGAGAGAGAGAGAGAGAGAGAGAGAGAGACAGAGCGTGAGTGGGGGAGGGGCAGGGAGTAGGAGACACAGAGACCAAAGCAGGCTCCAGGCTCTGAGCTGTCAGCACAGAGCCTGACATGGGGCTCGATCTCACGAACCACGAGATCATGACGTGAGCCAAAGTCAACCGCTTAACTGACTGAGCCACCCAGGCTCCCCCTTTTGTGGATATTATTAATGTTAGGAAGTACCTAAAGAATTTGATAGAGTTACTTTATGGAGCTTAAAGGTTTTGAGTATTTTAGGCAGCTCTTCATATCAATTTAAATATCTGGAAGCCTGGGGCGCCTGGGCGGCTCAGTCGGTTAAGCGTCCGACTTCAGCTCAGGTCACGATCTCACGGTCTGTGAGTTCGAGCCCCGCGTTGGGCTCTGCGCTGATGGCTCAGAGCCTGGAGCGTGCTTCTGATTCTGTGTCTGCCCCTCTCCCCTTCATGCTCTGTCTCTCTCTGTCTCGAAAATAAATAAACGTTAAAAAAAAAATTTTTTTTTAAATAAATAAATAAATAAATAAATAAATAAATATCTGGAAGCCTAACATATAAAAGTTATTTTTTCTAGGTCAAAGCAAATTATTTTAATAAGTTCTTTTTAAAGTATATATAGTATGCTATGTGTACTCCCCAGTTATTGATACAATAATAAAAATTACACTAACGGTCTACTTTTCTGATTTTTAATGTCTTTGATGCTATGTGAACATTTTTGGAAACTGGAAAAGGTTATAAAGGTGAATATTATTAATGCTATTATTACTATTAGCCAAAGAATATTCATATGCAATATACCCTTTTTCAGCTTGATATGTTTTAATCCTGAAAGTAATATCTTCCTCTTGCTCTCTGATATGCATGGATATAATTAGCCAAAAAAAAAAAAAAAAAAAGTGTCCAATACTTATTCTTGCAAGGTGTTGCAGGTAAAACAGATTAATCAGACATAGGCCCTGCCCTCAGGAAGCTCATAGGAAAGCAGTGTAGTGCCGTGGACTCAAACAGACGTGGAATTTGAATTTAGATCCCATTAATTATTAGATGAGTGACCTTGGACAGTTAACATCTAAGATGAGCTTGTCTGCTTCTCTGTAAAATTGTAATACTATTTCCTTTCTGAGAGAGTTATTGTGATAATCTGACCATGGATATGAAGCCCACCCCCTCCTACACAATAAATGCTCAGTCACTAAGACCTAGTTGTTGTTGTTGTTGTTTGACCTCTCTTCCTCCTCTTCCACTTCCCTCTCCTCCTCCTCTTTTTCTTCTGCAAGTGGGGAGACAGGGATGCCAGAGAAAGAAGGGGAAATGGGACGGGATCACAGATGACCTTTCCACGGAGGTGATTTATCAAAATTGTGTAGATTTGAACACATGATCACGGAAGGAAGGACGTTCCAGATGTAAGGAACGTCGTGCAAAAACGCCTAGCGTCACCGACTCCAATTTCACTCAGAAAGCCAGTGTGAATTCCATCTATCAAACCAAATACCATGTCAGCGGCCGTAATTCTTCTGTGTTCGTTGGGGGAGAGGTTTGAGGGAATATCTCGGTTGTCTTTTGACTCTCTGTGGAGCACAACCAGTCACTTAAGTCGAAGAACTCAATTTCACCAGCCATCAATTCACTTTCTGGGAAAGACGGTCTCCGTACCTGCCAGGAACTGAGGTCAGAGCTAAAAGAATGATCAGCCAGATTTTGCTGTCCTCTACTTCTGGGATAATGTATAAGTTTTCAAACATCCATCACCGATGCCATGTTCTGTCTTCAAACATATTCTAGAGTATAGATTATGTAATGGTATCTCTACGTATCAGTGCTAATGTAGAAGTTATCTGCATTCCATCCCTGTTCTGATCTTGAGAACACTAAAAGGGATTTTATGGTTGATGTAACTATTTCTTTGAAGAATGAAATTCACTTGGCCCTGGGGCCTTGCCAACATCAAAGAGCTTGGTCCAAATGGTTACTTCAGTGTGACCAATATAAGATTCATTTGTTTTCACCACCCTCCCTCCCGATTTGCCCCAATTGCTGAAATGGTGTGTGCGTGTCCCTTCGTGAATTCATGAGCTTTCTTTGTAATATATTCTATCAGCAGGCCCTCGTTAAACTATTAGCTTCAAAGGTCTATAGAAGTGCATGAAATATAACATAAAATATTTAATAATGGTGATAAACTGCGCAGTCTTCAGAGTGATTGCAAAATTGAGGCCATGCATCTCTGAAATAAAAAGAATATTATGACAGCGATACTCAAAATAATGCATGCTATTTTTAAAATAGGTAATGCAAAAAGGTGCTGAGGTGGAAAAAGTGTCCAATTAATTAGAAGATGAAACAAATATAGCCGAATACCTGCCTAGACCACGAGTATACTTTCTTTCTCCTTAAGTCACACTTTTTCCAGAGGAATATATTTGCTCCTTAGATTCCCCTCCCCATCACATTTGCATTTGGATGTTTTCCTGACCTTCATCCACTCTTTAAAGAAGCAGGTAGTCCAATTATTTAATTCTCCATTGAGATTTCGAGTGAATTTCACTTCCGGGTTCTGGATGGAGTGGAAGGTTTGTGGTTTTTTTGTTTGTTTGTTTGCTTGTTTTTAAATTTTCCTCTTATAGAGGCGAAATTGCTGGATTTATAAACTTTGAATCCAGCGTCAGTTTCTGGCCCAAAGAAAATAAGTAAACTTCAACCAAGTTTATACAAGTAGGAAGTGGCAGAGTTGACATTTGCACCAGCCTCCAAACACGGGATTCCTTTAGTTAGTTAGTTGGGTAGTTAGATAGCTAGTTGTTTAGTTTTTATTTAAATTTATTTATTTTATTTACATTCCGCTTAGCTAAGTGCTCAGTGCACACCCAGTGCTCATCACAACAAGTGCCCTCCTGACTCCCTATCATCTATCCCCATGTCCCCCCGCCCCCCCCCCACCTCCCCTCTGGTAACCATCAGTGTGTTCTCTGTAGTTAAGAATCTGTTTCTTGGGGCGCCTGGGTGGCTCGTCGGTTAAGCGTCTGACTTCGGCTCAGGTCATGATCTCACGGTCCGTGAGTTCGAGCCCCGCGTCGGGCTCTGTGCTGACAGCTCAGAGCCTGGAGCCTGTTTCAGATTCTGTGTCTCCCTCTCTCTCTGCTCCTCCCCTGTTCATGCTCTGTCTCTCTCTGTCTCAAAAATAAATAAACGTTAAAAAAAAAAAAATTAAAAAAAAAAAAAGAATCTGTTTCTTGGTTTCTTTTTTTTTTTTTTCCCTCCCTTTGCTCATTTGTTTTGCTTCACAAATTCCACGCATAAGTGAAATCATGTGGTATTCGTCTTTCTCTCTCTTTGGCTCTCTAGCTCCATGATTTGGCTGCTGTAGAGAATGCTGCCGTAAACATCGAGGTGCGTGTGTCCCTTTGAAGTAGGACTTTTGCATTTTTTTGAGTAAATACCTAAAAATGCAATTGCTGGGCCGTAGGGTAGTTCTATTTTGCACTTTTTGAGGAATCTCCATACTGTTTCCCAGACTGGCTGCCCAGTTGCATTCCCACCAACAGTGCGAGAGGGTTCCCCTTTCTCTGCATCCTCACCCACACCCGTTGTGTCTTGTGTTGTCGGTTTGAGCCATTCTGACAGGTGTGAGGTGATTTCTCGTTGTAGTTTTGATTTGCATTTCCCCTGACGATCATTGATGTTGAGCATCTTTTCATGTGTTTGTTTGGCCATCTGGATGTCTTTTTTTGGAAAAATGCAAAGACTAGATTCTTAACCAAGATGCCTCACTGCCTCTCTGGATTAACTCTTTCCTCTAGCCATTTATTGATGAATAGACTGTTTCCTTTTTTTCGTTATCACAAACACGCATGTGTATATGTCTGTGCGCACACGTAATGTATGTTGTATTTGTTTGCCCTGGCTGCCAACACGAAATACAGACCTACTTCATTTATTGCACTTCGTAGATACTCCATTTTTTACAAATTGAAGCTTTCGGACAAGCCTGCGTCGAGCAAGTCCATTAACACGATTTTTCCAACAGCATTTACTCACTTTGTGTCTCACTGTCACCTTTTGATAATTCTCACAATATTTGAAACTTTTCCTGTTTATTAATTTTGTCATGGTTGTCTGAGATCAGGGATTCTGCCTCACTGAAAGCCCAAATGATGGTTCACATTTTTTAGCATTCAAGTATTTTTCAATTAAGGTATGTACATTGTTTCTTCAGACAACACTATTGCATACTTAATAGACTATAGGACAGTGTCAACATAACTTTTATTTGCATTGGGAAATCAGACAATTCATTTGATTTGCATTATTGTGATATTGGCTTTATTGCAGTGGCCTAGATCTGAAACCGTAACATCTCCGAGGTATACTTGTACCACAGACTGGGCGACTTAAACACCGGAAATTTATTTTCTCACACTTTAGGAGACTGGGAGTCAAAGATCAGGGTGTGTCAGCCGATTTGCTTTCTCCCGAGGCCTTTTTCCTTGGCTTGCAGATGACTGCCTTCCCACAGCGTCCAAAATTCCTCTTCTTTTAAGGGCAACAGGTCAGGTCGAATCAAGGCCCACCCTAATGGTCTCATTTTAACATAATCGCCCTCTTTTAAGGTCCTGTCTCCAAAAACAGCCACATTCTAGTGATATGGAGGTTGAGACTTCAGCATATGCATTTTGGGGGAAAACAATTCAGCCCATAAAGTTGCGATATACTGTGTTGTGGGTTTTTTGGGTTTTTTTAGGGGGGAAGTGGGGGAAGAGGGGAGACATTACCAGGTAGTGGAATTGGTGACTCTTTGGAAATCTACATCTTCAGTATTATTAGGTATTGGCAAATGACTCCTGAGATTGTTTCTACCAATTTGTATGCCCTCCAGCAGTGTCAGAGAGTCGGCTTTATTCATTCCCTCTTGAAAACTTGGCACTGTCCTACTTTTTAATGTCTGCCATATTGATGGACTTGAGATATATCATTTCTTCATTTTGTAGTTCCATGTATATTAACAAATATATGCCCATTTCCTAGATCCTTGGTCTTTCAGGTTTCTTCTCCTGTGAATTGCCTGTTCCTGGTCATTAACTCTGCTTCTACCAGCTCATTTGACTTTTCATTATTGCTTCCTATTAACTCTTTATATATTGTGGATCTTCAGTACTTTCGGTTACAGACCTCTTTCTCAGTCAGTGCTTATCATTGGACTTGGGTTATGATGTCTTTTGTCTCACAGAACATTTCAATTTTGGTATCCAACCATCAGTCTTTTATTCTGACTTGTACCTTTTGTATCTTGTTTATAGATCTCTCCCTGCTCGGGTTCACAAGTACGATACTCTACGTCTTCTCTTACGTTTATTTATTAATTTGTCTTCTTTTCAAGTTTATCAAAATGAAGAGGTTGTGGTGTTTGTTATCTTTAAAATCTCATTTTGTGTCTCTACATCGATTGCAGATTGTTCCAGCATAAGTAGTTTTGTCATCCATCTTTCCACAGCTCATTTCCAATGCCATATACCAAACGCTCATGTAACAGCTAACAACCGTTACGTCTTTTACGTAGAAGCCATTGTATTTACATTATATCCTCTAGTCCTCACAACACTGGCATGAGAAAAGGGTTATCATTTCCACCGTACAAATAAAGAAACTGAGGGAAAGAAAGAGCAAATATTTCCCACAACGGCACAAAACCAGTAAGTGGAGGAGCCAGGATTTGAACCCAAGAGCAGTAGTAGTGTTCGTTTGAACATCACTATTTAATGACACGTCTTTTATATACGCAGTTAACGGTTTCTGGAGTTCATCTTCTTTTCCTTGGTTCATTTGATGATCCGTGTGACAAATCGTGCACTTTTAAAGATTTTCGCTCTTTTTTTTTTTACAGATTTTATTTGTTATTAAATGTTTATGTATGTATTTTGAAAGAGAGAGCGTACCAGTGCATGCAAGCAGGGGAGGGGCGGAGGGAGAGGGAGAGCGAGAATTCCCAGCAAGCTCTGCGCTGTTATCGCGGTGTCCAGCATGGGGCTCAACCTCAGGAACCATGAGATCATGACCTGAGCCAAAATCAAGAGTCGTCAAGAGTTGGACGCTTAACTGACAGGGCCACCAAGGTGCCCCTAAAGATTTTATTTTTAAGTAATCTCTACACCCAGTGTGGGGCTCAAACTTACAGTCCCAAGATCAAGAGTCACGTGCTGCACCGACTGAGGCAGCCAGGTGCTCCTGATTTTTGCTCTTTATGTCTTCCTATTTGTTAGGGCAAGCCTTCCAGTCTCATATATTATCTCCACAATTATGTCAATTATTCTTAGTATTTTACTGTTTTTAAACTCAGTTCTTAAGTTCCATTAAATCCCATCTGGAATTTTGATGCAAGAACATTATATCCAACGTAATTTTCTAGGGAACTAACATCAGTGTGAGATATGGAGACTTTTATTAACAAACATGCTAAAATCCTTATTTTTTTTTTTAATGTTTATTTTTGAGAGAGAGAGGGAGCACGAGCAGGGGAGGGGGAGGGAGGGAGACAGAGCGTCCGCATTGACAACAGGGAGCCCAATGAGGACCTTAAACTCACGAACCGTGAGATCATGACTTGAGCCGGAGTTGGACACCTAACCAACTGAGCCACCCAGGTGCCCCTAAAATCCTTATTTTTAAGGTCAATTTTTTAGGATGCCTTTTTTGCTAAGACTTTATCGTTTGCAGCAGTTTCAGGTTTCATCTGGTAGTTTCCTCTACCCCCTGCCCCCACTTGTGCATAGCCTCCCCCATTACCAACATCACTCACCAGAATAGTACATTTGTTTGTTTGTTTTAACCAAGGATGAACCTGCATTGACTCATCATAATCACTTTAAGTCTGTAGTTGACCTTAGGGTTCACTCTTAGTCTCGTACATTCCATGGGGCTTGCAAGGTCAAGTTTTAAGTCGTTCACGAGAGTTGTACAATTTTCTCCATTAAGGTATTGCCTATATTTTTCTACATTTAATCCTAAAGAGTGTATTTTTTTATTGTTGCTTCTTGAACGGGCAATTTTTAATGACAATTCATTAAATTCATTAATCACTAATTGGTAGTTGAGATATATGGAAATACAATTAATTGACTGTCTTCTTGCATACAGCAAATGTAATACATTTGTTGTTAATTCTAAAAATTTGTATACATTTATTCCTAGATTTTCTTATAGACACTCAAGTCATTTATAAATTACTACCATTTTCTTATGTCCTTTAAAAGCATTATGTCACATTTCTTTTTCTGGCCTTATTTAATGGACTATAATGTCCAAAACTGTAATGCATTGCAGCGATAATAGAAGGAATTCTTGACTTGATCCTGACTTGTAAATGATAGCTTTTAAAGTTATAACACTAAATATGATGTTTGTTACAGCTTTCTCAAAGACACGATTTATTAAAGAAACTCTTACATTCCCAGTTCTCTAATAAGCTTATCATGAATAGGCAGTGAATTTTAAATTCTACTAATTGATTTTCTAATATGAAACTATCCTCATGATGCTGGGTTAAACATTACTTTATTATGATTCATCATATATTTTATTCATTGATTTCAATTTATCAATTGAAATTGAAAATTGATTGAAATTGACTGGAATTGAAATTGAGGTTTATTATATACGTTCTAATTAATGAGATAGGCCTTTAATTTTTATTTATTGGACTGGCCCTGTCAAGTGTTACTGTCAAAGTTATTCCAGATCCTTTTCTTCTCTTGGTTCTGAAAGAATTTTGTCAGATTAGAATTGTTTCTTGAACATTTGTAAAAACAGAACTTTAAAGCTCCTTGAATCTTATAATTATTTTGTGAGGGGTTATAGTATTTTTGGTGGAGTATTTTAACTACAGATTAAATATATATATATATATTTTTTTTTTTTTTTTTTTTTTTTTTTTTTTTAATTTATTCAGGGGCGCCTGGGTGGCTCAATCGGTTGAGTGTCTGACTTTGGCTCGGGTCACGATCTCACAGCTCGTGAGTTCGAGCCCCGCGTCAGGCTCTGTGCTGACAGCTCGGAGCCTGGAGCCCGCTTTGCATTCTGTGTCTCCCTCTCTCTCTGCCTCTAACCCACTCTCATTCTGTCTCTGTCTCTCTCAAAAATAAATAAACATTAAAAAAATTTTTTTTTATTTATTCAGATTTTCTACTTTTTCTTATATTTGGTTGTTTATATTTTCTAGAAGTGCAGGTTTTGTAACTTTTCAAATTTTTGGATTTTTTTTAAGTTTATTTATTTATTTACAGAGAGAGAGAGAGAGAGAGAGTGTGGGAGAGGGTCAGAGAGAGAGGGAGAGAGAGAATTCCAAGCGGGCTCTGCATTGTCAATGAGAACCCAACACGAAGCTCAATCTCACAGACTGTGAGATCATGACCTGAGCTGAAACCAGGAGTCACTTAACCTCCCGAGCCACCCAGGAGCCCCTTGATGATTTTTATAACATTCTCACGATAATATTCTAGCATATCTGTATTTGCTCCACTTTTTTGGGCTAATGTTTATTTTTAATTTACTTTTTTCTAGAAATGTCTTCTCTGAAGTTTTCCATTTTTTCTTTTAAATGGTAGAGTCTTTGAGTTTTGCTGGTGCTCTCTATGGTTTCTAATCTCATTCTTTCTTTATTTATTTTTTTTTAATTTTTTTAACGTTTACTTATTTTAGAGACAGAGAGAGACAGAGCATGAATGGGGGAGGGTCAGAGAGAGGGAGACACAGAATCTGAAACAGGCTCCAGGCTCTGAGCTGTCAGCACAGAGCCCGATGCAGGGCTTGAACTCACGGACCGCGAGATCATGACCTGAGCCGAAGTCGGCCGCTTAACCGACTGAGCCACCCAGGCGCCCCTCTAATCTCATTCTTTAATTCGTACTATGCATACTGTTCCTCCCTTCCACTTCATTTGTATTTACTCTGTGGTTATTTCTCTAACTTTTTCAGAACAGCACTTTTCTCAGTGTCCATTTCTTTAGAGAGAGAGAGAGCGAGCAGGCCAGCAGGAGAGAAGGGCAGAGGAAGAGAGAGAAATTATCTTAAGCAGGCTCCAGGCTCAGTGTGGAGCCCGATGCAGGAGTCAGTCCCATGACCCTGGGACCATGACCTGAGCTGAAATCAAGAGTGGGACGCTCAACCTACTGAGCCACCCAGGTGCCCCCTGAGTGGTTTTTCAATCTTTCTTTTTTCCTAAAATACAAATTATCACTCGGTGCAACTTTGTACTGCATCCTACATGTTTTAATATGTCGTGATTTCATCATCCCTTAGGTCTAAGTATTTTATAAGTTCCGTTTTCTTCCTGCTATCTTTATTATTCACATCTAATATTATCACATTGTGATAAAATGCAAAAACATGCTGTATCTGATGTAAATTCTCTGGGCATAATTGACCATCCCGGGTAGCCTGGAGCGTGCCAGTGTCCACAGGTGTTGGCCAAGGAGGCACTTTCCCTACTTCTTTAAGAACAAGTCTCTCTCTCTCTCTCTCTCTCTCTCATTCATTCACTGCTAAATTGCATATTTACTAATTCCTAAAAGTTCATTTTTCGCCTGCTGTTTTATGTATTTTCCTTCGCCACAAATTTCTTCTAATCTCTGATTCTGCGGTGAGGTATGAATCATAAAAGTATCATTGTAAATGCTCTTTTCTCTGGGTTGATATGAAGCTGGGTTTCTAGCTTCCTAGAAGGATTGTTAATTATCCCTCATTTCTTCAATTATTTGGGCAGTAAATCATAACGCTCATTTCTCATCTGGGTGGGATGGGGGGTTGTATGACACTTGTAAGTAATGAGACATAGCTAATTTACTTGAAATGCCAGTTTTTTATGAGTCTGCTAAATCAGTTTAAAAAGCAACAACAACAATTCAGTTCCCTGCCCCCCATAGCCATGTGCCAAACTCTGTTGGGTCCAGATTAAAATTCTCAAGCAGCTCTCACAGGTGGAAATACAATGGTACACAAATGATTCTAATATGGTAGAAGTAAGGGAAATGTCCTAAGAGTGGTACCTAGGTCTGACTTGTTCCCTTCTATGTGCCTTTGCTTAATGTAGCACCTGCCATTGCAGTGGCGAGCCAGTTAATATCTGTTCAATGAATGGCTGGACCTCAAAGAATATTATTACTACCTTTCATTATATGCAAAATTTTGTATACAGACGATCTCGAAGACCACATGTTCCAATAGCGATATAATCATTAAACAAAGAATCACGTACCCTCACGCAACATGTGATTTCACGTTGTCTAGAGGACTCGGTATTAAGCCAATCTTGTGCGTGAGTACGCCACGGGTCACCCCATACAGACAATTCCATGCAATAGTTCAACACACATGTGCGCTCCCCAGATAGAAAGTGGAGTTCTGGACCACCTTGCGTAGAACTGGAGAGAGGGAAAAGTCCTCTGACCAAGGTCTAACTCACAAGAGCCATTTCTTTTACAGAGGCACACTGACATATGTTGTCGCGACAAGGTCAGTTGCATCTCTGGCCCCGTTCCTTAAAAGCCTTTAACAGATCTATAGGTCACAAGAGTCGCTTCTGCTTCAACACCTTGCCCCTACTCTGTGATACCTTTATCTCTTGCTTTCTACTTGGGCATTTACCATTGACAGTCAGTTATAGATTTAAACTTCATTTTGATTGTATTTTTCTAGGATCCCAATAATTTTTAAAAATTTTTTTTTAGTGAGAGAGAAAGTGAGCTGGGGAGAGGGGCAGGGGGAGAGAGAGAGAATCTTAAGCAGGCTCCATATTCAGCGCAGAGCCTGATGTGGGGCTCGATCCCATTACCCCGGGATCATGACCTGAGCCGAAATCAAGAGTCGGACACTCTGGTACCTGGGTGGCTCAGTCGGTTGAGCGTCCGACTTCGGCTCAGGTCATGATCTCACAGTTCGTGAGTTCAAGCCCCACATCAGGCTCGCTGCTGTCAGCACAGAGCCCGCATTAGATCCTCTCTGCCCCTCTCTCTGTCCCTGCCCCGCTTGCACTCTCCCAAAAATAAATGAATATTAAAAAAAAAGTCAAACACTCAAGCGACTGAACCACCCAGGCACCCCAAGGATCCCAAGAATTTTGAAGGCAGAGGAAAGCTTGCCTTCACAGGCTCAGTCTGCTCTATCTATGCATACTGTTTGGTTATAGTTATTAATTCATTCAATAAATCACACACATATAAATATTGTTTAAGGATTTCTTGCTGCTCAGGAATATATTAAATGCTATTGGAGGGAAAAAAGATTAAAAAATAATAAAGCTTTGATTTCTAAGAGCTTACTATCTAGTTGATGAGTTGCATAAACATCCAAATTCTAAAATCACGTTAGGGCAATGTATACTAACTGCCTCTGTGAACCGAGACGCCGGAAGAAATGCAGGAGGAAATAGTCTGTTGAGAAAGTTTGAAAACTAATGGCCAGCCTGCCAAAAGAGCCCTTTTTAAGTTCAGAGAGCAGAGCCATATTAAAAAGATATGTGATCTGGAAGGTTTTTGGAAAACTGTCAAAAAAAGGTTTTTTTAAAAATGTATGGGCTTCCAAAAATGTCAGCAAATACCCCCAATGAAAAGCTTAAGATTCATATAAATACTGCATGCCATTTATGGTCAAAAACACCAGGATGATAGTGGAGAAATATGAAATTCATCATTCATCATCAAATTCCAAGTCTGGGGACAGTCTTTAAACGACCCCTCCCGTTGCCTGACTTCAGGCAGGTTCCCGAACACTTCTAGTACAGAAATTTGAGGTTAAAGACCTTCAGATCACACAGGAAATATTCAGCCAAAGGGACCAAAGTCATGGGTGTAATTGTGAAAGCCATGGCATTTTTGTTCTTAAAAAATATTATATTAGTTAAAGAAAAGGTAAAATATTTACATAACAAAGTAATAATAGTACCATCAGATTTCCAGTTATCATCACTTGCTGCCTAAGCCCTCAGCTCTGCTTTTTCTTATGAACTTTAAAGAAATGAATTCCATTTCCTTCATTGTATATTTATAGGGAATACAAAAAGACATTTTATCCTGTTTGCTTCACCATTCAGAGATTTAATGTCTTTCCGACTTTGCAATTGGAGTTGACTTTTGCCTCCTGGGATCTTCAGGACTTACACAGATCCAGAGTAACAGCTTGGATACCTGAGAAAGACACGAACAAAAATGAAAACAACAAAAATAACCTCAAGTGGCTTGAAGTGATGTGGCATGGTGAGTGGCTATTTATTAAACTTCATAGCTGCTTTGAAAAGGTTTTATCTTCGTTCCAGTCACGATCATCTCACGCTAGAGAGCATCCCCACGGTTCGGGTGTTATTTCCTCTTTCCTGATAGACATATGAGGGTAGTTGTAGGAGTCTTGTTTACTTTTTCTCGACCTTTTTTTTCTCCCAAATCAGCCCTGCAAGATGCCCGGTCCCTCCTCCCCCATGTTTTCAAATTTCCAAACGCCGATCCGATTTGCACAGTGAACTCACACGACTTAAGCCGTCTGTGGTCCAGACTCCGTATGAGTCCCGTGATTAATGGCATGCATTTCTTGTGGAACATAACCTCACCGTCAAGCCAACTCTTTCAAGTGCGTGCGCCACATGAAAAACAGCATCGTTTCAAATGGAAGTCAGTTTCAACAGACTGAAGGAAAAACTAGCTGTGCCGGGTTAATTAAGAGTGATATAAATACATTATGGATCATTGAAAACATTTAAAGGGTGATAGTGACGTACCTGATTTTAGCTCTAAACTTCATTTTGGAAAATTGTTCTTACGTAGGATGAGACTTCACTGTCCTGGAAGCAGTTTTCTCATGGCTTATCTTAAAGGTGTATAGAAGTCGGTTAAAGAAAACTCAGTGTATGAATGGATAAAGAAAATGTGATACGTACACATTATTCAGCCATAAAAAAGAAGGAAATCTTGCCATCTGCGACGACATGGGTAAACTCGAAATAAATCAGACAGAAAAGGACAAATACTGTGTGATGTCACTTACATGTGGAATCTTAAAAAGCCAGTCCTGGGGCACCTGGGTGGCTCAGTGGGTTAAGCATCCAACTCTTGGTTTCAGCCCAGGTCATGATCTCATGGTTTCGTGGGTTCAAGCCCCACGCTGGGCTCTGCGCTGACAGTGCGAAGGCTGGTTGGGGTTCTCTCTCTCCCTGTCTCTCTTCCCCTCCCCTACTTGTGCTCTCTCTGTCTCTCTCAAAATAAATAAACTTAAAAAAAAAATTTTTTTTTTAAGTCAGTCCTCTAGAAGCAGAGAGTAGAGTGGTGGTTGCCAGGAGCTGGGGGAATGGGGCGGGGGTATGAGATGTTGGTCACAAGGTACAAACTTTCAGTTATAAGATGAGTAAGTTCAGAGGATCTAATGCATAGTTTGGTGACCATAGTGAACAACGCTGTATTGTACACTTGCAAGTTGCTAAGGGACTAGATCTTAAATGTTCTCACCACAAAAGAAAAGGTAATGACAAGAGTGATGAACATTAACTAATCTCATTGTGCTGATCACTTTGCAACATTTGTGTGCGTTTCAAATCACGCTGTTTGTCTTAAATTTACACAGTGTTGTAGATCAATTGTATCTCAATAAAGCCGGAAATAAATAAGTAAACAAACAAACAAACACATAAAATGAATATTTATCGTAGGAGAAGCTGTGCGATATAGATGTTAAGAACATGACCCAGAAAACTAATAGACGTGCCTGTTTCTACACTATTCTATACGTAAGGTCATATCCTCAGCATATCCTTCTCAGAAGGGACTGGACAGACTGTATTGTGCTGACTTCTGAGGTGATATAGAGAATATGCGCAGTGTAATAAATACTTTCCAGGGTCTTAATAGAAAATTGGAACACAAACATTCTGCTGTCTACTTATTATCAAATAGTAATGGTTTCTATAAAGATATAAAATGTACACACAATTGATTATTAATAGTACAAACCCTTCAAAAAAATCTACTCAATCTGTCAATGTTTTAAAGAGATTTATTAAAGCCTTCTACAGCAATTGTGGCTATATAATATGTATTTCTCCCTGTAATTCTGGTTGTTTTTTGCATGGGGTATTTTATTACTGCGTTACTGTTAAGAACAGAAAAAACGAAATGAAATATGAATATATACACTTCTTCACCGGGATTCAGGGAAACACAAATTAAAACAATGTGACTAATGATATATTTTTTAAAGAGATATTCACTGATGGGGGTGGGTAGTAAGGAAATAGGGGTTTTTATACATTGCTTTCAGAACTATTCATTAATGGTAGTATTTTGGGAAAATACCCAAAAAGTATTTATTAAAATAATTGTTTATAACATTTGGTCTGATAATCCCACCCTAGGTGATCTTGTGACAGAAACAAAGATTCCAGTGGGTAAAGTATTTTTTTTTTAATTTTTAAAGTTTATTTATTTTGAAAGAGAGACAGTTCGAGCCTGGGAGGGGAAGAGAGAGGGGGAGAGAGACAATCCCAAGCAGGCTCCATGCTGTCAGCTCAGAGCTAGCCAATGTGGGACTCGAACTCACGAAACTGAGATCATGACCTGAGCCAGAACGGAGTCAGACGCTTAAACGACTGAGCCACCCAGGCACCCCTGCAGTGGGTAAAGTATTAATAAGATGTTTATATCTACATTGTTTGGTAATGCCAAAAGAAAATGCCCCGGAAATAGTCTCAATGACTATCCATAGTTGAATAAAATATGATAATTCTATAACTTGGGTTACTGTGCAGCAATTAAAAAAGAATAAATTTCTGTGTGTGTATACCCACACACATATATTCAGAAAGATTTTTTTTAATGTTTACTTATTTATTTTGAAAGAGAGCACATGAGTGAGTGTGAACGGGGGAGAGGCAGAGAGGGAGACAGAGAATCCCAAGCAGGCTGTGCACACTGTCAGTGCAGAGCCCGATGCGGGGCTCAAACTCGTGAACCGGGAGATCATGACCTGAACCGAAATCAGGAGTTGGACACTTAACCAAGTGAGCCACCCAGGCGCCCCCCGAAAGATTTGTATATTAAGTGGAAAGAGTAAGTTAACAGTTGTGTATGTATAGTGAGCGGGTGTATGCATTTCTTTACACACATACGTATACACATACCACTCTTCCCCCTCCATATACAAATATACGCACACACATACATTTTGTAGATTTGTACAAGCAAAATTAAACATATGGAAGTTTGTGTAACATATATTTGAATTATTTCAATAACCTCATATTTTTATAAATAAGTGTATTATTTATTTAAAGATTTATTTTATTTTTAGAGATAGTGAGCACAAGTGGGAAACAGGGGCAGAGGGACAGAGAGAGAAAAATCTTAAGCAGCCTCCATGGTGAGATCATGACCTGAGCCAAAGTCAAGAGTTGGACACTCAACCTCCTGAGCCACCCAGGCGCCCCTATAAATAAATTCATGGAAATAGTTTTTAACTGAATTTGATTTGGAATTAAAATAAAATTGGAAGTAAGAAACTAAAAGTAAATTCTTTAAAAGTGGAAGAAAAATCAAGAAGACAACGAATAAGAATAAATTTTAAAACCTGAGCTGTGAAAAATGGAAGGGTACCTGAAAACTTAAAATCACTTATTCTTCTAAAGCAGTTAATTACAATTTTTTTAAAAGTTTGTTTGTTTATTTATTTACTTGTTTATTTATTTAGCAAGAGGGAGAGGGAGAATCCCAAGCTCCGTCCCTCCAACTGTGAGATCATGACCTGAACTGAAACCAGAAGTCGGATGCTTAAGGGACTGAGCCAGCCAGGCACTCCACAAATGTTTTGTTTTGTTTTGTTTAATTTACACATTTTTTTAAGGAAAAAGGAGAAGGCGGTACCTGGGTGGCTCAGTCGGTTGAGCGTCTGACTTTGGCCCAGGTCAAGATCTCTCAGCTGGTAAGTTCGATCCCCGCCTCGGGCTCACTGCCATCAGCGCCTAAGCTGTCAGAGCAGAGCCCGCTTTGGATCCTCTGTCCTCCTCTCTCTCTGCCCCTTTCCCACTTGTGCTCTCGCTGTCTCAAAAGTAAAGAAACATTGAAAAGGAAAAGAAAGGAAAAACCCTGTTTTCAAATGAAATCTTACGTGGGTCCCAAAGTGCGGTTAGCTGCTTGAAGCCAGAGTAGAGATCCAGACTCCAAGCCGCCCTGTCACCTTACTGCCCGCGAGGAGACTCCGGACTTGGTCGTGTTTTGGAGCTTTAATGTAACTGTGCCAGCTATTCTAAAGCCATTCCCTGAATCAAGCCAGTTGTCACAAGGCAGAAAAATTGAACACACTTATTTTGGTTTTAATGAAACCGATTTGATTAAGCTATGTTCTTGTGACACTGGAGGTGGGAATTCGTTGCGATCATATGAAATTGCCCGAGGTATGTATGTATGTATTCATTCATTCATTTTATGCTTTTTTTAATTTTTAAATTTTTTTAATGTTTATTTTTGAGAGAGACACACACACAGCGTGAGCAGGGGAGGGGCAGAGAGAGACAGAGACGTAGAATCTGAAGCAGGCTCCTGGCTGTGAGCTGTCGGCACAGAGCCCGACGTGGGGCTCGAACTCACCAGCCGAGAGATCATGACCTGAGCTGAAGTCAGACCCTTATCCGCTTACCCGCCTGAGCCATCTAGGGGCCCCTATTGTCCACTGTTTGAACTTCTCACCCAAGAAGCGCCTGATAGCAAATATTCGAGACATTTGCTGTATCAACTGGTTTCACTTCCTCTGCAGATTTATGCTTTTCTCTGGAGGCATCTGGTCTGCCTATCGTGTGTATGATTTCTCTCGATTGGGACACTTGGAGGGTCTGGAGTAAAAGGGAGGCTCAGTAAGAATTTGCGTTCATGTTCTTTTTAAGGCAAAAAGAAGCTCCTTTTCACCCATAACAAAATACTATTCTTGTAGATTATTCTGTGTCAGAATTTGTGATGATCTAGCCGAGCGGAAACTTACCTCTCTGGGAAAGTAAGTTTGTTAAGTAAATATGTAGTTTTCAACAAATGGGGAAGAGCACATTTACCTTTGTTGCTGAACATCATATATTATATGACATTATTATATTATATTTAATATTACAAATTATGTATAACATGTACCCATGACATATGTACACATGTTACATAAGTTACATATATAACACAAATATAGTATGTAACATTAAATACCACATAATGTATTATCCTTTAGTATCAACTTCCATTTTTAATTTTTGCCGGTACCGTAATAAACACTTTATATGTATCATTTTGTTTATTCATCACAGTGACCTTTTAAGTTCGTTGATATTACTATTCCCATTTTTGCACGTAAGCTGAGGGTCAAGAAAGTTAAGTAACTTTCCTAAGAAGTTCCGATTCTACATAAAAGGGTCAGATATTGTAAACCATCCACCTGACCCCAGAGCCTATGTTGTGGACCGTCACGTTACTGTCCCTTCCAGCTCGTAAATGGGACAAGGTCCTGAAAACCACATCGTCAGCATAGACAGTGGACATGGCAAGTCATACGGGGTAGAGGTTAAGAAAACAGTTAGATCTGGGTTCATATTCCAGTTGTGACACTTGATAACAGCACGATCTTGGGCAAAAGGCTTTTCAGCATTGGCTTCCTTACTGTCCAATGTGGATCAGGATATCTACTTCCTACAGCTATTTGGAATTGTAAGATAAGGCAAATTGTATACTAGGTGGCTTGACATCCAGTGCAGTGAGAGGTGGCCGTTCCATTGCTGCGGTTCCCCTTTTGGGTGACAAGGAAAATAAGCACTAATGTAATGAGACCCAATCAATATATCAGCTTCATTTATTCATGCGTTTGTCAGATATTTCTCACAGGCTTTTAACAAGTGACAAGCAATGGATTGGCCGTGTGCAATGGCTGGCTGGCTGCGAACCAGCACGTGTCCTTCTCCGCCCCCCGGCCAGCAAACCACGTGTGTCTCCCCAGCAACTTACTCTGTACCCGGGACTCTGACACGCGTTGGCATGCAAAACGAAGGAGCGTACGGACCCCTTGTCGAGGAACTCACAGTTCAGCCGGGTGGAGATACGTACGAACGACTAAATCTGATGGCGTGAGAACTGTTTTAACAGGAACACAATTCAGTGGGAGCACAAAGGAGTGATCAATTTGGAGAGAAAGGAGAAGAAAGTCACCAGGAAGAACTGATATTGGAAAAGGATTCTGGAGGGGAGAAAAACGAGAAGGATATTCCAGGGAGCAAGGGGCCATAGGAGTGTAGGAACAGAGGAAAGAATGAGCATGAAATTCACGAGGGAAACTACGAAGAGTTGAGTGGGCTTAGACCAGCAGACTAAACTCCTGAACGCGTCTTAGAAACTGAATCAAGCAATAAAGTCCTTTAAATGGACAACATTGGACATCATGCCTTTTACTCACGGATCACGTCAGACTTCACTTGGTCTGCCTTCAATCTCTCTCCTCTCCCTTCCTCTTTCTCTTCTCTCTCTTACATGCACAGATAATTAAAGAAGTCCAAACAAGCTATTGACAACAGATAGCCGTCAGAATCTTGCGATGGAGGGGCCCCTGGGGGGCTCAGTGGGTTAAGCGTCTGACTCTTGATTTCGGCTCGGGTCATGATCTTGCAGTTCATGGTTCAAGCCCCACAGCTGACAGCATGTGCTGACAGCATGTGCTGACAGCACGTGCAGCCCGCTTGGGATTCTCTCTCTCTGTCCCTCCCCTGCTTGTGCTCTCCCTCTCAAAATAAAGAAACTTAAGAAAGAAAAGAGAAGAAAAGAAAGAAACGCAATTTAAAAAAAAAACAAAAAGAAAAAGAATCTTGAGAGGGAGAGATCATCTTGGATTATCCAGGCAGGCCCAATCCTTTTAAGAAGGATCCAAGAGTGTCAGTCACAGACAGGGATATTTGAAGAGTTTACACTGCTGCAGTTGAGGAAACAGGAAGGGGAGCATGAGCCAAAGATAGTGAGCAGCCTGTAGATGATGGAGAGGGCCAGGAAACAGAATTTCCCCCAGATCCCGTGGAAGGGAAGGCAGCTGTGCCGACATCTTGATTTTAACCCAAGGAAATCTGTGTAGGATTTCTATTTCTTTTTGTTTGTTTGTTTATTTATTTAGAGTGCACGCAAGCAGGGGAGGGGCAGAGAGAGAAGGAGAGAGGGAGAAACCCAAGCAGCGTCTGCACCACCAGCACAGAGCCCAACGTGGAGCTGGAACCCACGCACCGCGAGATCATGACCTGAGCTGAAATCAAGGGCCCGGACACTCAACCCACTGAGCCACCCAGGCACCCCTGTGTGGGATTTCTGACCTATAGAACTGGAAGCCAATAAATCTGTATCGGTTAAATCTCTGCGTTTGTGGTACTTTGGTACAACGGCATCAGAAAACTTGGATTACATTAAGCATACCTGTTTCCCGAGAAGGTAGCAATGTTTGGGGTACACAGCAGCTTAAACATAGCTTCAAATCATAAAAACAAAAAAAAAAAGAAATCTGGACTTTGTAGAATTCAAATATTCAGCAATGTTTCCCTCCTTTTATTTCCTGCGTCAAAACGATCGCTATCCGAATACAGACAGCGCTGTGCATTGAGCTATGTCTGGCTTGCCTCTAACTTTTACATTCTCCTGAGAGGTGGGAAAAGAAAATGTTTGAACAATTGATTGCTGCGTTTTAGACTATGTCAACATCTTTCCATTGCTCTGTAAAAACTGGCCACCTCAGACTTATTGTAAACGGGATTCTCTGCACTGCGTTTACAATAAGTCTGAGGTGATGTCAGACTTTAAGGACTCCAAGGAGCAACATGTCAACAAATTTGGTTCAATGTAGCAAATACAATCTGCATGCGTGAGTGCTGAGCGGACCCTCTAGGTAAACTATTCCTCAATAGAAAGCTTTTATACTGTATATTAAAGTGTTTAGCCCAGTTGTGCTGCTGCTGGGGACCCCCATACCTGATCTCTGAAAGTGGCAACAGGAGTAAATGAACGTTGCATCCCAGCTTGTTGAAAATAATGTGTTGTTACTAAATACTGAGCTTGAGAGCATCACCCAGAAGATTTTCATGTTAATGTGCTGGCTGTTTATCTTTCTGTGACCGCTTCATTAGAAGTGAAAAATCCTAAATGAGTCCAAGCAAACGCTCAGAGTTACAGGATTTTGTCCAGTTGCCTGGAAGCAGGATGGAATTAGTAAGCCCACACAGAAAATCGTCTGCGCAAATTGAGACTAATATTTTAGTAGCAAGTTGAGTCTCTTCATGACCTTCACCATACCGTGCAACAAATGTCTTAGCGAGACATACACAGCCCTCCTGGGTCTGATCATTGCTTAGCTGTCAAGCTTCAGAAGTGCAAATGCAAGTGGCAAATTACAGCCTGACTTCGGACCTCAGGGAAGTGCTTCAAAGTGTCTCCCATATTTGGCTTCCAAGCCCTCTTCCTGGACCCAAGTGTCCTACATCTCTACCGACCTCTTTCCACTTTCATTTTGGCCTCTTTTTGCCAGTTCTGCCTCTTCATTAACGTCTTAGTGTTAAATCAATCCATTTATTCTAACCTAGAGTCTTTAATATTTGAGGATTGCATTCCCCTTCATACCTAGGTCATTTCAACATACCTACTATGCTTCCCTTCAACCTCTATCTCTACCACTGTGTTTCTTAGCCTTTAGGCTAGGGCTTTGAAGACCTCTAGCCTGTCTCTTGCTCAAAACGTGGTAAATAACATTTATAAAATTACACGATGGCACTAATGGAATCAGGCAGGGTAACCTAGGAATCCGAGAAATGTTTATAAGATTGTTTCTAGGAAACTGGTGCTTTTGTTTCCAGATAACCAATTATGTCCGGGGAAATGGGTCTTTTGTTTCCAGAGAACCAATTAAGACACAGTGTATTTCAAAAATAAAAAGGTTTCCATAAATTGAGCAACGCTTGTGACAAGATGAAAAGGTGATGATGGTAACTAAGCATTACTAAGCGCTTGTCATATGGCAGACACGTTGCTAAGTGTTCTAGATGCATTATCACAAATAATATGCACCACTATATAAGACAGATAACTATTATTATCCCCATTTTGAGAGTATGCGGTTTTTTATAAATTATATGACGTAGACGCTGGGTCTGGGGTTCTTTCTTGTCCAGCAAGAAAACGGGACACAGGATTAAAAAGCGAGAGAGGCTGATGTCCGGGAGGAGACAAGAGCGCCGATGAAGGGTCCTTGCTCCATTTTTGTTAGGATCAGAAGGCTTACAAACGTGGTGATGGATGTGCACAAAGACACAATGAAACCTGCCCAAAGAGACGATGAAACCGTGAACATTATTAACTCATGGGCGTGAGGGAAAGGGGGTTTTGAAGATAGGCGTTAGGGGTTTGGGTCAATACAAAACAGGATCCTGGAGCCAGGCGGAAGGTTGTTTACAGCAGACGTGAAGCCCCACCTCTGTTCACCGAAACTGGCCTAGGGGACACGAAAGACAGAGCCTGCTCCCTCAGGGTCAACAAGGCACCTTTCTTTTGCTAATTAGCTCCACTCTGGGCAACTTTGCCCCACAGGGGTCTATAGCCCTATTTACCTGTTTACCTAATTTGGTCCTTCCTTCCTGTGAAAGCAGCTTTCTGCTTTGGTACTAAGTTGGGGGGGACGCTTCCGCCCTGAATACCTAATCTTGTTTACCTCATGTACCTTTGTCCTATTCTGGGGCCTTTGCCCCGCCTTACCTAATCTTATGTATCTAATCTTGTATACCCAAACTTGGGTGTGAACATCCTCTGGCTTTCAAATTCTTTATGCCTTGGTAGCCCTCGGGTGCGAGCTCAGGGAATGCCTAAGCTTCTTCCCCACAATTACGCAAATGGGAAGTTCTGTGGCTGGAACGTGAACTTCGGTTTGTCGTGTTCTAATATTGTGTGATACAACTATCAGGACAAAGAGTAGCCCAGTTGACAGATATTTCCTTTAAGAGGATAGGAACGAGAGGATGGGCTGATGCAAGAACACATGGGTAAAATTACGTGAGCACCGTAGAACGTGTTTGATAATATAACATTTTATTGCTTCAGTGCTTTTTACTAACTCCCTTCCTCTCCTCACAGTGCATCAGGCCCTACCTAAAATGTATCAACCATTAACAATAGAAATCACCAGGCTTAAACATATCATTTCACCAGCGAAAGTAACTGGCTGCCTGGTTACAATAGAGTTATTTTGTTCATTGCACAATGCTGCTGCTGCTGCTTTTTTTTGTTGTTGTTAAAATTTTTTTAACGTTATTTTATTTATTTTCGAGACACAGAGTGCAAGTGGGGTTGGGGGGGGAGCTCCAGGCTCCGAGCTCCGAGCTGTCAGCACAGAGCCCTACACGGGGCTCGAACCCACAAACGGCAAGATCACAACCTGAGCCAAAGTCAGACGCTTAACCGAGCCAGACGGATGCCCCCGCAATGACTGCTTCTAATGTGCTTAATGTAGGGCGCCTGGCTGGCTCAGTCAGAAGACGATGTGAACCCCGATCTGGACCTCGGGGTTGTGAGTTTGCACCCCATATCGGGTTTAGAAACTACTAAAACAAAAACAAAAACAAAACTTTAAAGTGCTTGCAGCAGTATGTTTTGCCTTGTGTTTTTAAGTTTCTTTTGAAAGAATGAGAGAAAATCAGGGAGGGGCAGAGAGGAGAAGAGAGAGAATCCCAAGCAGGCTCCATACTGTCAGTGCAGAGCCCGATCCAGGGCTCCATCCCGAGAACTGTGAGATCACGACCTGAGCCAAAATCAAGAGTCAAATGCTTAACTGACTGAGCCGCCCGGTCACCCTGCAGCAGTGCGTTTTAAATTATGTTCCGTTATATAAAGCGTACAGTTTTGGAGTTAACTATGAGGAAAACACCAGACTCCGGCACTTCCTGGCTATAACTATGACCATGCTAGTTAGCTCTTTTGTGACTTTGTTTTCTTATGTGTAGAATAGTACTTCACAGTTTGAGGGGCTCGTTAAATTTCTTTAGAGGTGTTTTTCGTTTTGGTTTGGTTTTTCGTTTTTTTTTGCTAATGTATCAGTTTTTGGCTCAGTGCCTGGTACATTGAAATTGTTCGCTATTTATATTAACAGTACTAATTAATAGAAATAGCTTCATTCATTCATCGTGTGATTTAAACTTTTCAAAATGTTTTTACTGAAATTATCCCAATTGATCATCTAAGAAGCCTGGACATAAGACATAAAAATAGCAAATTTGATCTTCTAAGACGATTATTAATAAGTTCCAGGCTCTGCACTGCTTCTTGGCATTTCTTTTTTCAAAATTAAAAAAACAAATCCAGTGTGATTAACATAGAGTGTTATGTTAGTTTCAGGTGTACAACACATCGGGTTGTACAATTCAACAATTCTAATGATCTCATTTTAACTGAGTTCTTTCTTTTCTCTTCTTTTCTTTTCTTGTCTTTTCTTTTCTTTCTTTTCTTTTCCTTTTTTTTCCCCAAGGGGCAACCAACCTGGAGCATCTCCTTTATTTTTTTATTTTTTTTAAATTTACATCCAAGTTAGTTAACATATACTACAGCTTCTTTTCCATTCTTAACCGCAATCGTGGCCGGTGGGCACTAGTGTCCAGAATGCATTCTCAACGGCAGCACTGTCCCAACGTCGCTCATGTGACAAGTTTATTCTCGAGAAAGTGATTAAGCGTACAGACTCGAGAGCCAGTGTGTGTGGGTCCGAATTACAGATCATTTGCCTGTCAGCTGTGTGAACGTAAGCCTCTAGACTTTTTAGTTAGTATTGGCAGTTGTTTCCTGATGCAGGCAGTCCTCTCCTATTAAGCAATTACAACTCATTGCTCTTTTAGGATACTTAACTCTGTTCTCAGGCCGAGTGGAAGAAAATCAGTTTAGTTTATTTTTTAGTTTCCCTGATTTGATTTAAATTCGAGTTCACATATAATGTAGAATTGGTTTTGGTTGCTGAATTTAGTGATTCATCGCTTATTTATTATGAGAACCAATCAATGCACTACCCTCGATTTCAAATGACATTGTGGTCAGAGGGGTAAGGTACCCACCTTCTGGGTGGGGAGAATGCGATACCCACAGATCAAATGTCATTCTGAAAATAGGTGTTAGAAGGTGACTGTCAGTGAGCCAGACTTCAGTCTCGGGACCGGAGCACTATTACTAGTTAATTCGGAAAACACATTGTTCCGTCACTCCCTATCCCCCACAATATAAACGTAGACCCTTGGTTATAACAGAGCTTATGTTCTCTATGTAGAACTGATTTCTGTGAGGTGTTCTGTGAATATCAGCTTGGAAAATAAATAAAATAATAGTAGCTACCATTTAATAAGTATCTACAGTCTTTCAAGGTATGAACTAAGCCCTTTATTTTTTATTTTATTCAATATTTTTAAATTTAGTTTTGAGAGACAGCGAGAACGAGCGGGGGAGGGGCAGAGAGAGAAGGAGGCGCGGAATCTGAAGCAGGTGTCAGGCTCTGGGCTGTCAGCTCAGAGCCTGACATGGGGCTTGAACTGGAAACTACAAGACCACGACCTGAGCCGAAATCGAGAGTCGGACACTTAACCGACTCGGCCACCCAGATGCCCCCAACTAAGCCTTTTATATACATGAGATGGAAAGATAACCTGCACAACCAAGTGTGAAAGAAATAGAACTTTCTTTCCTCTTTTTGTTGCTCGACCTAATTTCTTTCGGCGACCCCCATCTCCCAGGGTGGCAGAAACCCATGCACTGTTGTGGCAAGATTTCCTCTTGCCCATTTCCCCATCATTGTGTATGCATTGCTCAGGGCTTAGAAGGTGTCATCAGTTCACCGAGGCAATCTGGTCCTTGTAGGAAACCGCAGAGGCATCCCTCATTTGTCCTCATAGACCCTTCGAGTGATTCTTACCACTACTTCCGCACCATACTCGAGGATTTGGGAATCCTTCAGTAATTAGTCATTCCGTGCTGGACTATTTATGCTCCATCTATTGAGACACAACAGAGAACCATTCCCGCTTTGGGATCTTGCTGTCTTCTTCTTTTTTGGGGGGGGGGGATTTTTTTTTAATGTTTATTTATTTACTTTGGGATACAGGGACAGAGAGGGCAAGCAGGAGAGAGGAGCAGAGAAAGAGGGAGAGAGAGAATCCCAGACAGACTCCATGAACCGTCAGAGAAGAGCCCCATGTAGGGCTCGATCCCATGAACCATGAGATCATGACCCGAGCTGAAACCAAAAGTTGAACTCTCAACTGACTGAGCCAGCCAGGCACCCCTGTCTTCTTGTGTCTCCCACATAGTAATCAGAGTATAGATCCCCTTGATGTTTTGACACCTCCTTCCTTCATTGATCCTCAAGATGAGACAACAGCTGACATCTTGAATACAGCCTAGTGAGAACCTCTGAGCCAGAGGATCTAGCAGATTACTGGCCCCTCAACATTGTGGGATAATACATGTTCGTTGTTTTGAGCTGCTAAGTTTTCGGGTAATGTGTTATACAGCAATAGATAAAAACTACAATAGAGGGGCACGTGGGTGGCTCAGTCGGTTGAGCGTCCAACTCCGTCTCAGGTCACGATCTCGCGGTTTGTGAGGTCGAGCCCTGGGTCGGGCTCTGTGCTGCCAGCTCGGAGCCTGGAGCCTGTTTCAGATTCTGTGTCTCCCTCTCTCTCTGCCCCTCCCCCACTCACGCTCTGTCTCTCTCCGTCAAAGATAAATCAACATTAAAAAAATATATTAGAAAAAAACTACAATAGAAATGAAATCTCTGTTTGCCCTTCAATCTTTCTGTGTTTTCCTAAAGTCCTTATTTGAAAACCAACTCCAGGAATTCTTCCTTTTGGGAGATGATTTCTGGTCTGTCGCATCCTTCTCCTGAGGCAAAGCATATCACAATTCTCAAGTCGAGGCAAGGGGAAGAAGCTGGAGGGCCTACGCATTTGGTAGAGAAAAATGGTATTGCAGAATGCCAGAATGGTGGTGCAGATGGTTATTATTATGCCCATTTTGTAAGTGAGAAAATTAAAGCTTCAGAGACATTAATTTACCAAAGGTTACACCATCAGGTAGCAATCAACCTTCATTTCCCTTCACTACATTTCACCACCACTAGGAGAAAGTTTGAGCCTCTGTGCGAAAAGAGGAAGAACAAAAAAAACATCAAGCATGTTATTTAAGTCTGGCGTGTGAGGTTTTGTATATGTAGAGTTGTATACCAAACGAGAAAGGTTAATTTAGTGTCATTGAGGCAACAGGCTAGCAGGGGAGAAGTTCGCTTTGGACTTGCCTGACTCTGCAAATTGTGATGAAGTACGTAGGAAAAATTCAGACACTAGACCAACATTTTCACCTTCTTAAGTTGTCATACTTATTCAATTCCTATCCTACGTAGCCCTTTGGAAAGACATGATTTAATATTGCTTTCACCTATGAGACCATTCATAACATTTGGTTCTCATCACATTTTTCTTCTCATATATAATGAGTATTCATGATGGCACTGCTCTACGTCGAGCCTACAGAATTGAAATCAAAGCCAGGAAAATATATTCTGCTCCCTCCACATTGATATATTGAATCTATGGCCATCTTGGCAATGCCACAAAAATTAGTGTGCTCTGTACATAAATATATATATTTCTTCATACAGTTATTTTGTATTAAATACAGTGAGATTGTTGGTGTTCCTTATCTAGTCCATCATGTGGAGAATTTATTCAGCTGTGACTTTCTTGACTACAGCCTGAAGAATCCAGACTGCTCTAGGATATGTAACTAATGGAAACCCTTCTTTACATACAGAGGAATAAAGGGAAATGGGACACGGAAGCTTCCGAGTTTTGAATAAAAGGAGGCCTTCAAAGGCCTGAAAAACTTTTCTAATATTCATTTGGCAAACATGTCACAATTACCATTGTAAAACTTACATAAACATTATTTCGTTTGATTTTCATGACAACCCAATAAAGCGGGCACTCTATATTAATTGGAAAATTGAGGAAACCGAGGCATAAAAGATTTTTTTAGCATAATTTATCATCAAATTGGCCTCCATGCAACACCCAGTGCTCATCCCAACAAGTGGCATAAAAGATTTTAAATAAGTTGCCCGAGGTTGGACAGCTACTAAGCAAGAGAGCCAGGATTCAACATTTTGCTGCTTAGAAGACCCATGCGCCCTGCCACAATCTATGCCTACAGACAAAATGAATCATTTTAAAGATGTTTGAGAAATTACATGGATTCCTTTAATAGCCTATCGGTAACAATGCATACATATTTGATATCCATATATATGATGCGTGTTCCATGCATATGAAGCTAATGCTAACGAACAGCCCTGTCGATGACTTCTCTTGGATAGGAAAGCATAGATGTACCATATCTACGTATAGATATAATAGACGAAAGCATTGCCTTATTATCAGAAAACATTATCTTCTTGACCTAATGAGTCTTGACTGTGACTCATTAATTAAAATTCAGTCAACTTTTGAGGGGCGCCTGGGTGGCTCAGTGGGTTAAGCAACCGACTCTTGATTTTGGCTCAGGTCATGATCTCACAGTTTGTGAGTTTGAGCCCCACATTGGGCTCCATGCTGATAGCACGGAGCCTGCTTGGGATTCTCTCGCTCTTCCTCTGCCACTCTGCTCATGCTCTCTCTCTCTCTCAAAATAAATAAATAAACTTTAAAAAAAAATTCAGTCAACTTTTATATCAGCCTATGTTTATGTTTTGCTATTGTTTTACACTCAGCTCCTTGTACACTATGGTTAGCAAAACTAAGTACTTAGTACTTAGTGAGTACTTAATGATTGTTTTTGTTGAATTGAGTTGATGACGTGTTCTGCTTGATTCTTCGGAGATAATCTGTCGTGTCATCCAATGGGTTGTGTAATAGTGAATGCTCCCCTATATTTAACCAAGAGCTAGAGAATGCTTGCTTAGTGGGCATTATCAAAAAGGATATATTGTGTAGAGCAACCAGAAATTAACAAGTTTTACAGGAAAGTGAAACCCATATCAACTCCTACATTAGACTCTACATGCCTTATTCCTGGGTTTTGGAATATTAGACCAGCCCATTCTGTGCTGGAAATGAAGTACTTCCTGACTACCCAGGGAATAGAAATGGAAAAAAGCAAAACAACCAATTGGGTCAAATTATTACCTCGAAAAGTTTGAAGATTGGGCCTACAGTTCCAAAATACTATGCTCTGAAAGGATTCCAATACTTTCTTCATTGAAGGATCAAAAAGGAGAAAAAAAGTTCTTTTTATTTCCTTTTAGGATGCTGTGTTTTTCATTTGCTATCTGACCTTACCCCCATTTCCAGATGTTTTTTCGTCACAACTAGAGATATTTCTGGTGGCCTCATGCGGTGTTTTAAAAATATTTATACAGGCAATGAACTCTTTTCCCTCTTCTTCCTTTTCCTCCTCCTCCTACTTTGAATTGAGTGTGTAAAATTACAAAGTTAATAAAGCTAACCTAAGTTAAACCTGAAAAGTTGATACAGGACCTTTTGAAATGTCTACAAAAAGAAATGAAATTTGTAGAACATAATTGCTCTGAAATCACAAAGTCTGGGTTGGAAGATTTAATATGGATGAAGATTCTTGGGGCACCCGGGTGGCTCAGTGGGCTAAGTGTCCTACTTCAGCTCAGGTCATGATCTCATGGTCTGTGAGTTCGAGCCCCGTGTCGGGCTCTGTGCTGACAGCTCAGAGCCTGGAGCCTGCTGCGGATTCTGTGTCTCCCTCTCTCTCTGCCCCTCCCCTGCTCGTGCTCTGTCTCTCTCTCTCTCAAAAATAAGCATTAAAAAAATCTTTAATATGCATGAAGATTCTTGCTCGTATGTTCAGGTCATGTTCAGGTCGTACCAACCATTGGGATACCCATAGCCAGTCACTGACTTTCTATCTTTAGTACCACTTTGCTATCCTGGACTGTATTTATTTGCAAAGATGAAAAAAAAATGCATTTCTTTCAAGTTCCCCAAAACTTGGAATCTTTCTGCCTCTCCAGATACTTTCAATGTGGTTTCGAAAACTGGCCTTAGTTGCATTTCTTTTGATCATTCATTGCAGTATTGGGGAAGGTGCCCTCGAACTTATTTTCTTCCTCTACATTTTAGAATTCTATTCAAAAAACCCAAGCTTGTTAAAGCCTCTGCATATATTGTTGTTGGAGATGGTAACGTTTCCAAGGTTCTAAATTATTTATTTCTAAATAAATCTCCACACTATAATAAATACAGCCTATATAAGCAAATTGAGAAGATTTTCCACATTTCCCAAAAGTTGCACGACTTTTTATGTTCTCGTTTATTATTCATAAGAATATTCCCACTATACGGAACAAATTCTCTTTAAAAGGTGAGAGAATTGGGAAAGAATTCTACAAATCACTTAGGTGCAGTTCTCATCACAGTTCACTCATGTATGGATTAAATGAGAATATTAGAACAGAGATTGTCTCATTTCCAAGGTCTTTTCTTCCAGTAAATTTAAGGAAACGTGAATTAAATTTCCCTATGGTGAGGCTGCAAACAGAGACGTGCTTTTCCCTGAGACTTATTCTTTTGTTCTTAAGTAAATGTTCAAAATGTACCTGGGTTTCTTTTCTTTAACAGACTGTTCATAATGGCTCAATGGAAAGGTTAATGTGATTTATTTTCCCTTGTTTTATCATTGGTGTCAGTGCTTCAGACAAGGAGTTTAATAATACAGTACTATGCTATCAACATTGGACTGCAGACCCAAATAACTGATGTTATAAAACATTTGCCAGTTTGGCAGGATGTTTCATAATGAAAAATGAGAAAATCAACAGGGGCGCCTGGGTGGCTCAGTCAGTTAAGTGTCCGACTCTTGGTTTCGGCTCAGGTCACGATCTCGTGGTTAGTGAGTTCGAGCTCTGCATGGAGCTCTGTGTTGGTGGTGTGGAGCCTGCTTAGGGTTCTCTCTCCCTTTCTCTCTGCCCCTCCCCTGCTCTCTCTTTATCCCTCTCAAAATAAATAAATAAGCATTGGGAAAAAAGATCCTTCCCAATCGTAAAAAAATGAGACAATAAATGAAAAGTATTCATTAATAATATATTCTTCAGTTTATTGGCTAAGATCATCAAAAACCATGAATGGTCCTACTTTGTTTCTTCCTGACCTATTCAGAGCTCCAAAATGTTGACTTATTCTTATTCTTTTATTCTTATTCTGATTCTTATTCATTTTTGAGAGAGACAGAGTATGAGATGGGGTGGGGCAGAGAGACAAGGAGACACAGAATTTGAAGCAGACTCTAGGCTCTGAGCTATCAGCACAGAGCCTGAGCTCGAACTCATGATCCGTGAGATCATGACCTGAGTCGAAGTCGAAAGCTTAATCGACTGAGCCACCCAGATGCCCCTTCAATTATGTTAATAGTGGTAAAAGTGGCCTATATAGGAGCCAGTCGAGTAGCATATAGTGTGACATCATCATTTTCAATGACAATCTCCAAAATACTATTTAATGAGATGAATTACATTTGATGTGAGCCAAAGAAGTAACACATATTAGATGTGTGGAATCATACAGTAAACATTCATATTTGAAGTTTGATAAGGACCAATACTTTTTTTCTGCTAAAAATAAAATACTGAATATGCATTAAAAATAAGAAATTTTAATAAGCATGTCAAGACCATTCAAATGAGGAAAAGTCATTCTTTTCAATAAATAGTCTTGAGAAAACTAGGTCTCCACATTCAAAAGAATAAAGTTGGACCACTACCCTGTACCATATGTAAAAATTAACTAAAAATGGATTTATAACCTAAATTTCAGAGCTAACTCAGAAGAAAACATAGAGGAAAACTTTATGACATTGGATTTGGCAGTGATTTCTTTTTTTTTTTTAATCTTTATTTTTGAGGGAGAGAGAGAGAGAGAAGCGGGGGAGCAACAGAGAGAGAAGGAGACACAGGATCCAAAGCAGGTTCCAGGCTCTGAGCTGTCAGTACAGAGCCCAACGCGGGGCTCGAACTGACGATCAGTGAGTTCATGACCTGAGCCGAAGTTGGACGCTCAACCGACAGAGCCGCCCAGGCGCCTCAGTGATTTCTTAGATATGTCACGAAAACCACAGGTAGCAAGAGAAAAACCATATAAATTGGACTGTATCATAACAAAAACTTCTATATATATACATATATATACACATTAAAACTTATCCACAGAGTTAAAAAGCAACCCATGAAATGGAGAAAAACATTTGAAAATACTATATCTGATAAGATGGTAATATCCAGAATTTTTAAAAAGAATACCAACAGATTGACGACAAAACCTGATTAAGAAATGGGTAAGTGACTTAGGGGCACCTGGGTGACTCGGTCGGTTGGGCGTCCGACTTCGGCTCAGGTCATGATCTCACAGTCCGTGAGTTGGAGCCCTACACTGGGCTCTGTGCTGACAGCTCGGAGCCCGGGCCTGCTTCGGATTCTGTCTCCCTCTCTCTCTGCTCTTCTCCTGCTAGTGCTCTGTCTCTCCCTCCCTCAAAATAGATAAACATTAAAAAAAAAAAAAAAAGAAAGAAATGGGTAAATGACTTGAATAGACCTTTTCCAAAGATGCTATATCAATGGCCAGTAAGCATAGGAAGAGATACTCAATATTACTAATCATTAAGAAAATGCAAAGCAAAACCACAAGGTGGGGAGGGGTAACATCAGCAAGATGGAGGAATGGAGGTCCCCATCTCATGTCCCTCCACAAAAACGGTTTTATAGCCCTCCAAAGACAAAAGCTCCCGTTGTGGTAGATTTGGGATCCAGACAGGAGGTTGCAAAACCTCAACGAACTCCCAAGACTGAAATGTGCTGCTTGGAAAAGGCAGGTGCACTTTCTGGTGGGAGGCTCACCACACGTGGGACCACCTACAGACTAAAAGGAGTGCCAACCCATGCTGCACTTGGATCCGCTCCACCTGGCTGCCCTCCTGCAAACAGCCCCATCTTCCAGGGGACCCAGGAGGAGCCACGTCCATATATACCCCTGGGTTACAGTCCCACCAGCCATGAACCAGCTGGCTCCCTCCCTCCTTGAGATTTGAATGGTCCCATCTGTGGACCTTGAAGTGGCCCCGAGACTCACTTCCAGTCCCACTCTGCCGTGGTCTGGGGGACGTCCTGTCCACTCAGGGAACTGACGGAAGGCATGCCTGTTCAAGTTCTGGGCGGCAGGCCTGTTGGCCTTCTTCCTGTGGGACAGACCTCGGAGCAGCCCTGCGACCCAGCTTCAGCCCCACCCCACCGTGGTCCTAGAGGCAGTCCTGCCTACCTGGAAACAATGTAGGAGCCCTCTCGGAGACCTAGGGGGAGTCCAGCCCACCTGTGTGCCTGGTAACAGGCCCACTGTCTGTGGACTCGACGGCAAACCCGGAAGTGGCCCCAGGAACTGGCTCGGCTCTGCTCTCGCATGGTCTTGGGGCACTCCCGTCCACGTAGGGAGCTGGAGGGAACCACACATGCCTGAGTCCCTGGTAACACACCTGCTCTCTGCAGACCCAACTATGGACCTCGCAACAGCCTTGTTAACTCAGCTCCAGTCCCGTACGTCTGGGAACCCAGCACTGGTAAAGGGAAGTGTATAGTCAAGTTCAGAATATTCTAATACTGTGATGGTGGCATGGAAATCACTTTTAACTTTATTACAAAGGCTAAAAGACAAAAATGTTCAAAACTACAGCTACAGGGGGGCCTGGGTGGCTCAGTCGGTTGAACATCTGACTGTTGATTTTGGCTCGGGTCACGATCTCACAGTTGGTGAGTTTGAGCCCTGCATCGGGCCCTGTGTCAAGCTCCTTGCTGACGGGGTGGAACCTGCTTGGGATTCTCTCTCTCTTCCTCTCTCTCCGCCCCTCCCTTGCTTGTGCGCATGCTCTCGCTCTCTCTCAAAATAAGTAAATAAATTCTACAGCTACAATAATTTGTTAATGAATACACTATAAAAATATATAAATTATGCATGAAAATATAAAATATGTGTGGAGGGGGAGAAAGAGTATGGAATTTTTAGATGAAATTGTGATCAGCTTAAAATAGACTGCTGTAAGGTATGGTATGTAAGCCTTCAAGGTATACGGATGCTACTAATAAGCAGATACACACGTGCAGAAAAATCTATATGTTTTCCTTTCTTTTTTTAATTCCAAAGTACCATTTGCTGTCAAAGAATTATTTAGTGCTAAGAAGCAAGTTCGTATCCCTATGAGAATGTGACTTTCCCATCTGAAGCTCCAAAATCATTTAGTTTATATTGGTTTTGATCAAATCAGGAGACAGCAAAAGATGAGAAAATGATTTCAAACAATAATCCTACTCTACTCCTAAGATTGGGATATTTTATGGATGACAGCTAAATTAAACTGGAGTAAGAATTGCTCACGATGATGAATGCCGCTGCTCATTCATAGTAACTAGAAAAGAGAAAGAAAGTAATTTTTTTTTTAAAGGGAAAATCAATAGCCAGAATGATCAATTACTGAAGACAAATCCTGAGAAAATTTATCAAGGATTTCAGCTTCGGTTTCCTCTTTGGGCTCATGAGGCCTTTGGTCATGCAGCCAATGCTTGACAAACCATTCATTCATTCATTCATTCAAGAAATGCCTTTTGAGCATGCACTATGAGCTAAGACATAGGGTAAAGGGATGTAGTCAGAAATAAAAGGATTTCAAGAACCCTCAGGAAGACAACACCTGTCGTAATTCAAGCCATACCCACTGTGTACGGGGGATGAGTGATTACTGAGGCCTTATCTTTAGGGCAGTCCTCCTCTCTTCTGCGTATCACCCCACCACCGCTCGCCCAGGAGTCACTTCTGGCTTCGTGCAAGTTTTCTTCTTCGTTGGTCTGCTGTCTTGGCCCCGTGCCATCCTGCAGAAAGCAAAATCTATAAATATGAACTAGCTCTCACACAGCTGGGAAAATCTACAAGAAAGACGGTGGTACTAATAATGATAAATGTTCTTTTCCCTGAGATTGATAAAATAATTTTTTTTAAAAGATCAGTTTTTTTTTTTAAAGCACTGAACAGATTGTGGGTCACGGACTTCAGTTATCCACACAAGGTACATATCTTTCTCTTTATTAGTGTCTACTTTTGTGAAAAATATCTCAGTAATACAAGAGGAGTTTTTTTCAAGGAGGTAATCCATCTAGAATTATTCCACAAAAGGAATATCACGGAGCATGCATTCACCGACTTTTTTTCTAAATATACATATTCATACCACTACATATGTTTGTATGTAATTATTTGGAAAGTCATGGTTCACTAGCAGTGAGAAAAACAACATCATAGCATGAAATTAATCATGACTTCCAGGTACAACTGGAATAAAGTTTTTTGTGTTTTTTTTTTTTGTTTTTGTCTGCTAGATTACTGCTATGCTAATTTAAACATAATGTAATGAAAAAAAATAAGCATAATGTAATGGTCCCAGTATATGCCCATAAAGAATTAGATAATAAGAATTAATTGACTCTTTTATAAGTCAACTTCTGTGGTATTTAAATATGGAATTTATAAGCGTTTCTAGTGTGTAGAAGCTGAAGAAAAAGGTTTTGGTTTCAATTCAAGAAATGTTTAATGGTCAAAAATATGCAAATATATGATGGCCTACCAAGAGATAACACTTCGTAAGATACTATGGGATAAAATGAAGGCATGGAATATTTGATATGTCTCATCTTGAGTATGGAAAGAGAGATGCTTCATTACCTACTAAGGAGGTTCAAGCATCAGCAAATACTCAGATAAAAGTATTTGGGGCTCAATTTGCTTTGGAAAAATATTATGATTAAATACTGTATAAATAATGACAAAAACAACTCTACATAACACACAGGGGTATGGGTTAGCAATTCTGAAACTATGCATGCCCCAGAGTTGAAGAAATAAGTAAATATATTGTAGGCAACGAATGAGAACAAGTTCTCAGTGTCAGAAAAAGAAGCTACAAACAACAAAAGAGTGAATCCTAGAATGAATCTCCTGGTGTTGGATTGGAATTGGAGATATCATTATGAATGCATGTTTTAGCTAACATATACATAGCTAGATGATAGATGCATAGATATAGTTTTATATAGAGAGAAATAAATATAGATGTGTGTGTAGGCACGGGTCATACATACGTATTTCCAAGTTCTGCTCACTGAGAAGACCTAGGAGCAGTGATAACCCAGTAACTGCGAGCACACCTTAGATCCGGATATTGGCTTCTAAATACCATTCTCCAGTGTTAGGAACCAGGGGCAGTTGGAAAAGTGCTTGATTCTAGGACTCGGAGGGAGAAAATAGAAAATGGTTCTGGAACATTTTGCAGTGCCAAAAATTAAGGAAGCACTCAGAGAGAGAGGAGGCACATCAAAAGGGCGGAGACATCAACGGGAAAGAGTTCCCTAGGGCAAACAACAAAAGAAGTAATTATCGTACTGGATCGAAACCAACAGAAGATACATCCGTGAGGAGTCCATACCGTGATGATTAAGTAATCAGTAAATGCCGGAGGAGGAATAGCTCTTTTTTTAAAAGTTTATTTATTTACTTGGAGAAAGTGCAAGTAGGGGAGGGCCAGAGAGAGAGAGAGAGAATCCCAAACGGGCTCCACGTTGTCAGCGCAGAGCCACACGGGGCTCCATCAGGAACTGTGAGGCCGTGACGTGAACTGAGATCAAGAGTCCAACGCCCAACATACTGAGCCACCCAGGTGCTCCAGAAATAGCTCCTTTTTACTGTTCATTTTCACTATTTAAGTATAGTTGACGTACAATGTTATATTAGCGTCGGGTGTACAACACGCCCTTCGATTGGACAGTTCTGTACGCCACTCAGTGGTCACCACAATCAGCGTAGCTACCCTTTGTCACCACACAAAGTTATTACAATATTATGGGCTACATTTCCCATGACGTACTTTTCATCTCTGCGACCTACTTATTTTATAACTGGAAACCTGCGCCTGTTCATCTTCCTCACCCACTTAATTCTGCCATAAGGATAGTTCTTTCTTCCTGAAGAGTTCCAGTTAATAAATGTGGAAGGAATGAGGGAAACAAAAAATAGCATCGTAACACTCATAATTGTTGCAAGCAAAATCCATGGATGCAAGCAAAATGGATGCTTACGTTGGTGAGCAAAGTTTGAGAAGAAACAGGGTATTTACATAGTCTCAATGTATCAGTCCCAAGATATTTGTTAATTACAAAGGAAATAATTGTAATTTTACACTAGTACAGCCCATCAGACACCGCCCTAAAGTAATCGAGGTTAACATCAGAGAAATGAGACCTGTCCACCACCTCTTGGATGTCCTGATTGGTTTCACTGAGAAGGGGACCTCACCTCTGTAGCATTCTAGTGAAAAATCCATAATCACAGTGTAGCCGCCCAAAAATATCAGATAGACCCACACTGAAGGATATTCTACAAAACAACTGACCATTACTTTTCAAAAATGTTAAGGCCAAAAGACAGAGAAGGCTTTGGGAATTGTCACAGGTTGGAGATGTGACAACTAAAGGTGCACCGGATCCTGGAACAGATAAAAGGAATTTGGGGCAAAGCCGCTGAAATCCAAGTTAATTCTGTAGGCTAGTTAATAGCAATTCTAATGTTAATTTCTTGGTCTTGGTAACTGTGCTATGATGCAGGATGTTAGCATGAGGGGAGATTGAGTGAAGGAAGCACCGTTCTATGGGGGAACTTGGTAGTAGCTTTGCAACTTTTCTATAATTCTCAAATTAGTTCAAAATAAAAACCTCAAAAAATAAAAACCACAACCGCCGTGACGTGACATCATTTGGAGCCTGGCAGTTTTCAGATGAGAACTTGACACAACTCTCTTCGTTGCACTGTTATTTCTTTCCCTTTGTCTTAGATACCACTGGTTTATGTGGGCGTCATTCACATGCATACGAAAAGAATCTTCGACTGCTTATGTAACATTAAGTACAAGAAACACTTTGTCTTAAACAGGAGAAAGTTAACCCTTCTATCTAGATGGCATATCTCTGAATGACTTTACTTCTTAGCTTATCAGAGGTATACTTTGGACCTAAAGATGGGATGTTGTCCAAACTCATGTTTAAAAAGACAAGGTGTTTCATTCTAGTCTATTTTTTAGGTGCAGCAATAGATTTATCGCTAAATTAAGCCCTTTAAAAATTGGCTGCCGCAGAAGGCTTACATCTGGTAATGTGACCGTAGGAGGCAATGCGGTTTAAATAAATAAACTTCATTTAAATAAGAAAATTTTATCAATAAAACAAATAAGGTTTAAGTTATGTCATTTAAATATTAATAACAGCATAGTATCAACCAACTTTTAGTGTATCTGGTTCTTTGATGTACGGTCTACATGTATTATTTCATTTATTAATAATAATCAAAAGTATGAATTGCTAGGCCATATGTCATATACTCTGTGTGCCAGACTGCTGAATGCTTTACAAAATTTATTTAATTTGGTCCCCATCACAAATCGGAGATAGGTAAGATTGCCCTTAGCATCACCTGGTGAGTCGTAAAATCTCCCAAAGCCCGGGCCACACCATGTACCGATTCAGTCAGAATTTCTAGGTATGAAACCCCAACTCACTTGTTTCTGTCAAGCTTTCTCAGGTGATTGCAGTGTGCCACCAGGTTTAAGAACCCCTGCTCCCGTAATGGATTATTCATGATTTTACAAGATGCCAGCGACAAAGGACACGGTTAGGCAAGCTAGGTGCATAACATGAAAGCTAGAAGTTCACGACACTTGTGTCATGTTCTAATTATTATTTAGATAAAGTTTTTTAATCTCAGCATTTGAATAAACAGACTCCTCTGATGAATAGATTATATATTCCATTGTGGCAATATTTTTCTATGATCTTTTACGAATGCGAAATAATTATAACTTAAAAATAATTGCGAAGGAAGAATTACTGAGGTTGCTAATTATGCAGTTCCTTGCCCCATGTCTTTCATTGTCTGTTTATTCTCCACTTGGCAGTATTTGAAATTGCATTACTGTTCTCTTTTACATTTGTTTTCCTTTAAAAAATATATATGGATTATTGTCCAGTTTGGCTTATGTATGGTGTGTGGTTATTATTTTTAGGTGTCTATAATCTAATTATTAATTTATATTATTTTTAACATACAGATCTGAACAGTTTAGTGAGACGTTGACATGATTGTCTAAATCATACAAGGAAAGGAAAAAGGACTTTAAAAAATTTTTTTAATGTTTGTTTATTATTGAGAGAGGGAGAGAGAGAGACAGAGAGACAGAGCATGAGTGGGGGAGGGGCAGAGAGAGAGGGAGATACAGAATCCTGGGCAGGCTCCAGGCTCCGAGCTGTCAGCACGGAGCCTGATGCGGGGCTCGAACTCACGAGCCACGAGATGATGACCTGAGCCGAAGTCTGACACTTAACCAACTGAGCCACCCAGGTGCCCCAAGGAAAAAGGACTTTTAACCAAAATTCATTGTATTTAGCCTTGGCATGCACTTGAATTCTGGAAATAAACTCCCTCAAGTCTCTCATATATCTAGAGACAATATGCGTTCCTTTTGCAAATGCCTATGGTAAGTATGTCCTTTGTGGTGGTGGCTTTTTTTTTTTTTTTTAGTTTGTTTGAGAAAGAGACAGAGCACGTGAACGGGGGAGGGACAGAGAGAGAGGGAGAGACAGAATCCCAAGCTGACTCAGATTGTTGGTGCAGAGCCCAACATGGGGCCCGAACCTATGAACCGTGAGGTCATGACCTGAGACAAAGTCAAGAGCCCGACACTTAACCGACTGAGCTGCCCAGGCGCCCCGTGTCCTTCATGGTTTTTATTCAAAGAGATATATGTTGGTGGAGATAGGAAATGCAAATATTACGTCTCTTCCTTGATTGCATAAATTGTTAGGATAAATAAACTTGAAAGAGTTGAGGGGACAACATTCCTGGGATAGCCTGTGAGACTCTGGCCTTGAACGATGCCACTTCAGGGTCCAAGTGACAAAATAAGATCAAACCAAGGCAAGGGCAGATCTTTGCAGCTCTGCGGAGACTCGAGCATCACTCAGGCTTCTTGTGAACACTGGGATCAAGCTTTTCTCGTACCAATGACGTCTCTAGAAAGACACTTTGATACTGGCAGAGTGAGTTTCTTTAGGCAAATGCTCTAACTCGTGGCCACTAGCTGGGAGGCAGAACAGGGAAGGGATAGCTCTGCAGATTAGCTGTGAACGTATGCATGATAATTCTTTCTAGCTCACCAGAAACAATGCCGTGTACTTAGTTTGGGGGATTCCTACAGTTGAGTCAGTAGAGGGCTGAGCTGTTATAAATTGAGCATTAAATTTTAATAAGGAAAGAAAGCCAATGTGACCTCATTTTAAGCTCACAGCCTAGTGAAGCTTAGATATGCAAATCATAGACATAAAACAAATATGATGAATGTACATGGAGATACTGTGTTGATTAAAACCTCCCTACTTCTGACTCCTACCCCCTAACTTTCTACCAAATAAAGCAAGAGCTGTATAATACTTGGTGGAGGTTCCAGAGAATAAACTAATGCAGATTTGTTCAACAAACATTTGTGGAATAGCCGCTGTTTATAAAGCATTATTCTAGAAAGATGTTACGGAGTGGTTACAATATTGTCCCGTCTGTAAGAAATTTCCATGAATAATCTAACAGCGAGATCTCAAAAATGTTCCTTCTGGTTTAACCAAACGATACACTCAATAAACTCCTACTGAGCATTGGGCATTGGGATGGGTGCTTGTGCCTAGAGATTTAGAAGCATGGGAAAACTCAGTCTGCAGCTAGCAATGACCAGACGCTGCTTCCGCGATGCCACAATAATGCATATGCACCCCCCACCACCACGTAGCAACTTAGAGCACACAGTTTTGCATACCCTACCCTGTGGCTATTTGATTTATTGCTAGTCGAGTTACTTCCAAAATAACCACTTATTTGACTGAATTAATCAGTTTATTTGTAACACGTATGTCTAAGCTATTGGGTTATTCAAAGGGGATGTATGCAAGCAGAATTCTGTTACAATATGCCATACAATTGTCATACAACTGTCATATTACCCTGATAATCCAGGTATTAGAATGGGGGCAGGGGAGACGTTGGTCATAGGGTAGAAACTTGCAACTGGAAGTTGAATACGTTTTGGAGATCTAATGAACAGCATATTGATAATAGATAACAGTACTATGTTGCGTACTTCAATGTTGCCAAGAGACTTACTGTTCTTTTTTTTTTTTAATGTTTATTTTTGAAAGAGAGAGAGCGTGAGCGGGGAAGGGGCTGAGAGACAGGGAGACAGAGGATCCGAAGCGGGCTGTGCGCAGATAGCAGAGAGCCTGACGCGGGGCTCGAACTCACGAGCCGTGAGATCATGACCTGAGCCAAAATCAAGAGTCACATGCTTAACCGACTGAGTCACCCAGGTGCCCAGAAGACTTCATGATCTTAAATGTTCTCATCACAAAAAAGAAATGATAATTATGTGACCTGGTGTTAGCTAACACTATGGGGGTAAACATTTTGCAATTTGGAAATGTCTTCAGTCAACACGCTTCATGTTAAATTTAACCGGTGTTATATGTCAATTATATCTGAATTAATAAAAAGAATGGAGTCGGGGCCTCTGCAACCACTCAGCTGCCTGTAGTAGTGTCCTAACTAGTTTCCTATTTCTGTTTTTTTTTCCTAATGTTTTCCACTACTATTTACCAGTTTTAAACAAAACAACGAAAACAAATCTGTGCATGGTATCCATGCACAAAGCTCATCCATAGCTTAAAGCTTAAAGCTCATCCATAGCTTTCCATTACGCTTCTGATTAAAAACCCACAATTTTGGGGCCCCTGGGTGGCTGAGTCGTTTACGCGTCTGACTTTGGCTCAGGTCATGATTTTGCAGTTCATGGGTTCGAGCCCCGCATCGGTTTCACTGCTGTCAGTGCAGAGCCCGCTTCAGAGTCTCTGTTCCCCTCTCTCCCTGCCCCTCCACCACTGTGCTCTCTCTCTCACAAATAAATAAAACATTAAAAAAAAAGCCTCGCACACAATTTCTACCATAATCCTATCTACTCAGAGTACTTACGTGAGCAGAGGTATGACCCCTACCAAAGCCTCCTACGTCATGTCCTACTACTCTCTTCAGTGTCCCCTTATTCCTACTGTGCTGCCTTTATTTAATTTCCTCAACTGGGTACATTCTTGACAGTGTCAAAGCTTTTTCACAAATTATTCCGTCCACTTAAAATCCTCTGCACCTGTGCCCTCCCTGCCATGGGCCACACTGTGGCCGATGTAATTACTATCCATTCTTCACGTTTCAAGTCCCCAACTTCACACGTTATATCGGGGTCTCCTGTGTCGACAACACAGCATTTATCACCGTTTGTAATCACATGCTGGAGTGAGTCCGTGTCAGCACGTATGCCTCTATCTACATAGCTCATTGTCATATGCTTAATGGTTAGCATACTGCTTGGTCCTAAGACACCCTCAGTAAATATTAGTTGAGTGAATGAGCGAGTGAATGAATGAATGAATGAGTTAGCGTATGAATAGCGACACTTGTGAAGAGCTGAGCCGGGCCTGGGAGGGCCTGGCGTGGAAAATAGGCATTGGCAGATGACTAATAGCCACCGCCACTAGACAGAGCTTGGTGGTTTGGGGCATGCCCTTTGGTTCACAACTCAGCTTGACCGTGCAATAGATGTGTAACCTTAAGCAAGTTACCTTTCCATTTGTATGTCTCAATTTCCTCATTCTAACAATAGACACAAGAATAATTTTCTACCTTGTGGTTACAGTAGGATTAAATATTGTATATAAAGTACTTAGCACAGGGGCTGTTGTCTAGTAAGTGCTCATTAATGAGGATGACTATTGTCCTTAATACCGTTTTGTTAAGTTTCGTTAAGAGCTTGCTTAAGATACAGACATATGCTTCAATAAGGTTATTTAATCCGATGCCAGCAATACTAGGGAAGAAAATTCTGTGACAGTGCTAGAAATTAAATCCCAAAGGGAGGTGTAAGCAAAGCACCTGCCTAGGGAGGAAACAGCGAGTAACGGGCTGATGTCCAGATAGGAGCCATTGAGCCATTGAGATTTTGGAAAAGAAACTCTGGCAGTGGAAGAGAAGGACCCCGGCCCTGGCGATAGGTGATAGACTCCTACTTACTGTAGAGATGTTGTTAATGCCGTTGAAGAGTGTCATCTTTTCAAGGTCCCTTATGAAACTTGGGCTTAGTCCTAAAAGTAGATAGTTATGCTTCTCTTGGGAATGAATCATGCAAGCAATCATATTTCTTGTTTCCTTTGGCTACCAGGAAGCTCAGAGGCAAGTAGAGGTCTCACAAATAGCAAAGTGTCATATTGAATCAATCGATCATTGAATAACATAACTTCCAAACCAAACAACCTACTTCTTTTATTATACGTTTGCATAATTACATATCCTTCCATATTACTTAACACAGGTGTACATTTTCACTTATTTTTTTTTTTAACGTTTATTTATTTTTGAGAGAGAGAGGGAGGGGCAGAGAGAGGGAGACAGAGAATCCCAAGCAGGCTGTGTGCTAACAGCAGCGAGTCCGATGTGGGGCTCAAACTCACAAACCATTAGACCACGACCCGAGCCAAAGCCAGATGCTCAACCTACTGAGCCACCCAAGCACCCCTATTTTCATTTATTTGTATGATTATTTGATTCATATCTGCCTCCTTCACTAGAGAGTAAGTTCTATGAAGACAGGAAAAGTATTTCTCTTCTTTAACTCTGTAGCCCTCAGTTCCTAGTGTTATGCCCAGAATTCGCGATCCCCAAAGACCACCAGGGAGCCGAGTCCGATGCAAAAGCAAAGAGCCTTTATTCGAGCTAGCTCGAGCTCAATCCCCTACCTGCACCGACGCAGCGGTGAGATACCGGAGAGAGAGAGCGGGTTTCAAAAGCACAAAGGTTTTATAGGGATCATGGCCTTAGCCGATTGGCTGAGGAAGGGTCATGGCCTCAGCCGATTGGCTGGGGAAGGATAGAACAATGGCTGCCAAGGTGTGGTCCCAGATCAGCAATTATCAGCGTCACCTAGAACTTGTTAAAAATGCAAATGTTGGGCCTGGTGGTCACAGACCTACTGAATCAGAAACTCTGGGGGTGGGGCTCAGCAATCTGTGTTTGAACAAGTCTTCCAGGAGATTCTGATGCACCTGAAGTTTAAGAACCATTGTGTCTGGGGGTCTCTAACATGTTTGGTCTCGGTATATACAGAACGTTTCTCACTGGTCACCTATTAACCATTGGCTGTCAGCCTTGCTGTGCCATATAAATACCTAGCACCGAACACCATCCCCAGAGACTCTGATTTAATTGGTTTGGGGAGGGGTAAAATGCTCCCAGGTCATTCTAAGCCTGGGCAGGGTTGAGGGCTCCTGCCCCTGGCCCCTACCTGAGAGAAGCCCTCCCTCTTCTCCTCACACTTTCCACGCCTCTCACACTCCCCTTCCTCCCACCTCAGACTTTGGAAGAATGCATCAATCCATAGTCTGCTTTCTTAGAAAACATAAGTCACTCAAGAGGAGGAGGCGTGGTCTGAGGTTTGAGCGGGAACTTCTTTCTGTGGCCACGTGGGGGACATAGTCACTAGTCGGCCGGCCTAGGTCTGCTCTTTCACTAACAAATGGTAGATGAATAAAAATATTTGTCAAATGAAGAATGCAAGTTCACAGTAACTTGTGGAATGTAGGTTGGGTAGTTTCATGTTATGTTTTCCTTCTTTAATTTTTCTTTGCACAGATTTTCTCACTTTCTTTCAAATATCCGTTGTATTTTCAAAAGTAATACCTGTGCATTGCACAAAATATTATAAAATATAGCAAAATAGATGTAAAAATAACTCAATCTCCCAAGCTAAAGACAACTTCTAATGAGAGGTGCTGTCTTCCAGAACTTTGAATAAATATGTATGTATGTATGTATGTACGAAATTTTTCATGCCCACAACATGGACTAAACTAATTTGTACAACAAATTAATTTGTATGTTGTTTTCCTTTTTAATTTTTTTTTTAACATTTATTTATTTTTGAGACAGAGAGAGACAGAGCATGAACAGGGGAGGGGCAGAGAGAGAGGGAGACACAGAATCGGAAGCAGGCTCCAGGCTCCGAGCCATCAGCCCAGAGCCCGACGCGGGGCTCGAACTCACGGACCGTGAGATCGTGACCTGAGCCGAAGTCGGACGCTTAACCGACTGAGCCACCCAGGCGCCCCTAATTTGTATGGTTTAATCTGTTGTTTTGTATGTACTTTGGAAAAAGGCTGTAAGTCCTTTTTAGAACAAGAATGGCTATAACGATGTAAGCACTGGGAATTGGGTCAGTGTGGGTCAGGTCAGTGTGGCTCAGACGATGTAGCTGACAGTTATCTAGTGGGCTCCTGACCCCAGACTCTTTTTTTCTCCTCCCACCTAAACCTAGTCAATCCTTGATCCTGGACTACAATCTTGGGATCAAGTAGGCTCAGCTTTTAGGGTCAGCAAGATATGGGAGGGAGCCACACTGTATTTTCTGGGCTAAGTAACATTTCAGGGATATAATAGCATGAGGAAATTCTTAGGTGATCGATATGAGGAATACTGGCTATGGGCAGTCTTTCTTCCCTACCTCTCACCTACCAGATCTTGAAATCGCATCATTTAAAAGTCAGCAAAACACTGCGTGGTCTTATTTTTATGTTTTTGTATACCCGCCTTCTAGGTAAACTCTCCCCTCCACCCTGGAGTTCCAGACACAGAAGCGAGAGAAAAGTGAGGTTGATTAGTTCTTTCTCACCTCTGCACGGTACTCAGGATTAAGCACATGGAAACCGGATGCTTTCCATTTAAAAACTTAACACCAACATTACCGCCACCAAAGAGCTGGTTTTCCTTCTCTTACTAAACGTTATAATACACAGTAAATAAGATTGTGGCAGAAAGTGGGCTTCAAAGTGGTGTGGCTCTGAATAGCTTCACGGATTCACAGATTGCTCCCCAAACGCAAGGCTTTCTGCAGTGCCTGCTTCTATAGAATGCCAAGGGACCATTACTGGAGAACTAAATAGCTAATATGTTATATAGTATTTCAAATCATTTCAATGACCCAAATCTCTCTCACCACTACTCCTTTGAATTGATGGCTCAGGCAGTTTTTAAGGGGCTTACTTATCTCGTAAATGCAGTGGTGAGTTGGATTCAGCCTTAAGGTAACAGTGTACTGAAGGTCCCGTGGATACACTGTAACCAGGAGGTCTCACCGGAATACGTGGAATCCCAGCCTGTGGTCACGCCAGTCCCCCAGCCGGGCCCAACCCCAAGGGTTGCCGGGTTTTTTGTGCCGAAAACCAGAAAGTCTAGATTTTTTTCCCCTTCCCGTCCGGGAAAATCGAACCGCACGCGCACGCGCACACACAGGCACCTGTCCCGTTGCTCTGAGCTTAAGGAATTCTTTTCTTCAAAGTGAAAACTATTATGAAATCTGCCAGTGAAGTTATTTGTCCGTATTCTCTTTTGGTTGGAACATATGAATCTTTTCTGTTTTATCCCCTCGATGAACATTGCATCGTCCCTAACATTTCCTCCCCACCACTACATTTCCGGGCATTATCTACATTTTCTGCGTGTTTCCCTCTTCTCAAATGTCTTTCGCGCCCCTCTCTTTATCTACATCAGCTGTATTTCCTCTCCAGACTCTGTTACAAGTATCACCTCCTCTCGAGAGCATCCTCGAACTCTCTCCCTAATTCTGGAACAGACGATTGACGATGGGTGCTACCGCCCTCCCTGCAGTAGACTGAGAGAGCTCCTAAATAGCAGATACTCGGTTCAGATTTATTTAATTATTGCTTAAATGGATGCTGTCCATCGGTTAAGTTTTGTGATTATGGGTGATCAACGTATTTGGGACGACTTAGGAATAGGACTCTGCACAGGAGCCCAGCTTTTCAAACTAGTCCAACACACTGAAGGTCACCGAGAAAGCTAGAGCTCGGTGAGAATATGAGTGCCCATGACATTGACGAGGTCACACGAAAGCACGAACAATTTCAGACGCTCCTTGCTGTCGGGGTTCAGGTAACCAGTGACTCAAAAAGGGCAGGGAAGCTCATGTGTTAACAAGGAGAGCTAAACTTTGAGGCCGGGCTTTGTGACTAAGAAGAGTCCCGAAGAGAAATTCACACAGACTGAAAAGTAGGATCAGTTATTTGAGCTTTGCTTTCTTCATCTGAAAAATGGAAATACAATAGCACCTCCCAGCACCATTTGTCGATACTAAGTAATAGGTGTGTGAGCAGATAGCATAGTTCCAAGTGCCCAATACATAGTCAATAAATGCTATTTTCCATAATTTCTTTTCCTTCCTTTTATAAAAATCAAATCCATATACTTTCAAGAACCGACTTCACGCAGTATTTGACATTTTAAATGTTCAAAACATGGGCTCTTTCATAGTATCTGGAAAGGAAATGGCATACTCTTTTGAGCATAAAAATTAAGATTTCTCTCGGTGATAGGGACTCTATGAATAAAGGTTGCTTTAGCCTCTTATCATTTCCATACAGTGAAAGCTTAAAGTGCATAATATTTTCAAAGAAAAAATATACTTAGATTTATATTTCCTATGGTCCCTGAGGGAATAACTCAAACTAGTGTGCAGAAGTCACAGAGCAATAGATTTTGATTTGATACAAGAAAAATAGTTTCTAACAGACAGCTGGCCAACGACGGAATGAGCTATTTTAAGACTTAGCAAGTTCTTAGTCACTACATGTGTTCGAGAAGTGCCTGTGTGAACACTCCTCGGGGCGATTGCAGAAGGGTACCCTGCATATTCTCTAAGGCCCCTACTAAGTCTCACACAGTAAATATCTGTTAGTTTCACCATGATGTATTTTTTCAGGAAACCCTGAATTCTATATATTCCCAAACAAATCTCTCATCCGTTAGTCCTTTGAAAGCAACTCTCATGGCATATTTATCGTTGCCTGACATTAACAGATGCCCAATAAATGGCTATTGAATTTGTAGACCACCTACACTATGCATAGCATTATGGTTACTCTTTCGACAGCATATTTCCTATGTTTTGGGGTGGCATAAGCAGATTGAAGACGAGCCGGCCCTACCGAACTGCATTATTTCAACAAAACTTGCTGAAAACGCCTTATGTCCCACAGTCGTTAAGTACAAAAACCCAAAGTGCACTAAGTAATCAGAATTCTAAAAGAAGAAATAAACTAAGATTGAATATTATGGCTCCAATATGCACGCACACATTCATAGGGCAGACTACATCCATATGTGAAAATCTTCATATCGAGTAGAAAGAGTACTATATCCTATTAAGTATGTCCTTACTTGATGGTAGTAGATTTCTGGTAGACTGACAGGAAAATGTAAGGCTTCGAAATGCAGAAGGTACCAGGGCGCCTGGCGGGCTGTCAGAGCTTGCAACTCTTGACCTCAGGGCTGTGCGTTTGAGCCCTGCGTTGGGTGTGGAGACAATTTAAAAATAAAATCTTGGGGCACCTGGGTGGCTCAGTCGCTTGAGCGTCCCACTTCGGCTCAGGTCACGATCTCGCGGTCCGTGGGTTCGAGCCCCGCGTCGGGCTCTGTGCCGACAGCTCGGAGCCTGGAGCCTGCTTCGGATTCTGGGTCTCCCTCTCCCTCTGCCCCTTCCCCGCTCATGCTCTGTCTCTTTCTGTCTCTCAGTAATAAATAAATGCTAACAAGAAATAAAAAAATAAGATAAAATCTTTAAAAAAATGCAAAAGGTACCAAATACACACGGTTATCTCGTGAAGGTTATTCACCAGAGACATTCTCATCATTTTCTTCTGGTATAGTCACTTAGAATGCAATGCCTGTTTTCTTTCCCTCAGTAAGATTTCTGAATATGTGAACCAGCAGGACACGTGTAGAAAGCAATGAATGAAGTTGACTGGCATGCACTGGCATTCTTCCAGCATCGAGAGAAATAAAAACCGGATTCCCAATATGAACAGAGGCTACGAAACTAATTCACCATGCAGACCACTGAAAACCGCCTTCGGTGTCAGGAAATAGCCTTTGAGTTACACATGACCGCGGTGCTTTATTTTTCAACACAATCTAATTTGATATTATAACAGACCATCCGCACATTACAAAAAATTCTCTCGGGGCATGGCTGTTCCAAGATTTTTTAGAAATGAACCAGCTGTTAGAAAAGATAGGTGAGGAGAGGATGAACAGTTTCCCTTCAGAAGCCGTAAATTTCTTGCGGGTAATATGAGAACGAGGAAATGAAAAGACTGGTTTTTATGTCTCTTAGGCATCACTCTTAATTTTTATAAAATAATTTACTTACAATAAAAGGAGCCCACTTCAGCTGTATTTTCCAGTGTCTTGCCAACTCTATACATCTATAAAATCACACCATTCCCGAAGTGTAGAAAATTTCCAGCACTCCAGAAACTTCCCTCATGCCCCATTGAATTCAATCTCCCTCATCGCCAGCCCTAGGCAACCACCAATCGACTTTATGGTACAATAGGTTAGTTTTGTCTCTCCTAGAATTTCGTATAAATGTGATTGTATGTGTATACTCTGTTGTGTCTGGCTTCTTTCAGTATGTTTTTGAGATTTATTAATGTGGTGATGCCAATCGTTTGTTCCTTTTTCTTTGGTAGTAGTGCTAAACTATAAAGATATACCAAAATTTATTTATATATTCATCTGCTAATAGACATTTGAATTGCTTCCAGGTTTGGCTATGATGAGTAAAGCTGCTATAAAGAAGTCTTTCCAAACCTTTTTATGGGCTTATATGTATGGATATGGATGCTATGCTTGATATTGACCGAAATGTGGGGAAACCATCAAGGTATGGTGAATTTATATTATTATTACTAATACCAGTATCGTATAACCATTTGGTACTGTTAAACATTTGGACCGCTTCCATTTTTTTCTTATTATAAATAAGGTCACAGTGGACATTTTTCTTTTCTTTTCTTTTTTAAAAATTATTTCATGTTCATTTATTTTTGAGAGAGAGAGAGAGAGCGTGAGCAGGGGAGGGACAGAGAGAGAGGGAGACACAGAATACGAAGCAGGCTCCAGGCTCTGAGCTGTCAGCACAGAGCCCGACGCGAGGCTTGAACTCTGAGAGCTGTGAGATCATGACGTGAGCTGAAGTCGGACGCTTAACTGACTGAGCCACCAGGCGCCCCGCAGTGGACGTTTTTCTGTAGAAAGCACTGTCCTCATGCGGGGCTCTTATTTTAAGAAAAGTCCCCCGAAGAAACCTTGGAAGTGTCAATACATACACAAATTATAAGGTACTTGATATCTGTCTATATCTATCTATCTAGTCAAAATAATTCCTAAGAAAGTTGAACCAATTTACGTTTGCATTAACAAAATTTTAATACGAGTATGGAAAAAACAAAAACAAGTTCCATTCCATACACTCAAATGTTTATGCTTTTCTGTGTCAGATCAATGAAAACCTTAATGCGCTTCCCCAGAGATAGTGAATTTACAAGCAAGGCGTAGATAAGTGATTGTATTTAGCGTTGCTATAAAGTCGATTAGGGCCCTTTCATGTTCAACAGTTTCAGAGGGTGCGGATATTGGACTTAAGACTACCTTACATATTGTTCATCCTGTAGATATATCTGAAGATAACAGCCATGGTTAAATAATGGAAAATAACAACACTTGGAGAGTGTAAAAGACATTTTATCACACACACACACACACACACACACACACACACAGTTTAGATCAATGGCTTACAAGTATGTGTGATCATAGAAACCACCTGAAGATACTAGTCCAAAACCCATATTCCCAAACTACTTCCCTAGAAATTCTGATTCAGAGCTCAGGTGAACTTTCTTTGATTCAGAGTATTATACAGAAGAAAGTTTTAGAATCACTGTACTAAATGATGGGAATAATGGTTTTTCTTTGACTCTTTAGCGTGTCTTTTACTTTATTTTACTTAATCCATACAGAAGTTTGATAAGATAGGCAAACTGGTCATTTCTTGTTTTCACAAAGAAGATGAGGTTCACTTGGTCTTAGTGAGTTTTCCAAGATCAAAAAGTTTCTCTAGCTCATCTTTCTCAGCTCATCTTTCTCTAAGCAATAGGGGCATGAGATAACATACAGACACTAGATACATACACTCCAGTGAGGGCAAAAAACAGTGGGGTGCCTGGGTGGCTTAGTTGGTTAAGCATCCAACTCTTGGTTTGGGCCCAGGTCATGATCTCGCGGTTTCATGAGTTCAAGTCCCATGTTGGGCTCTGCACTGGTAGTGTGGAGCCTGCTTGGGATTCTCTCTCTCCCTCTCTCTCACTCCTCCTCCCCCCTCTCATGTTGTCTCTGTCTCTCTCAAAATAAAATAAATAAACTTAAAAAAAAGAGAAAGGAGCACAACCACACGCCCACCAGAATGTCTGAAAGAAAAGGATAGACAATACTGACTGTTGATTAGAATCTAGAAACTGGAATTCTCACACATAGTTGATAAGGATATACATTGGTACAAATACTTTGGAAAACAGTGTTTGGCAGTCTCTAATAAAGCTGGACACTCGTATACACCATAACTCAAAAATTCCACTTCTGGGTACATGTCTAAAAAGAAGTGCGCGCTGATCTGATCATCACTAAAAAGCATGTAAAAGAATGTCTATAGCAGCCCCATTTGTAATACCTCCCAAGAAATCAAGAGTAGAAAGGGTGAATACATTTTGACATGATCACAGGATGGAATGTTGCACAGCAATGAGGGCATACATGACTTATAAGTACATACAACAATATGAATGAATCTCACATACATCTCTTATACAGACACAAGTACATACTCACAAAGACATACAAAGCAAACTTAATGCTGTTAGAAATCAAGATATTTTGCCTCGAGCAGGGACGGGGGTGGGTAGTGACTGCAAGAGGGCACAAAAAGAGTAGGGGAGGTGTGGTCATTTTGTAAAATTTCATCAGTGTGTACAATTGAGAGTTTTGGACTTTTTGTTGTGTATGCTATAGCTTACTAAACACTTGAATTTTTATTTTTTTCTAATTTTTTTATTGTTTATTATTTTTGAGAGAGAGAGAGAGACAGAGTATGAGTATGGGCGGGGCAGAGAGAAAGGGAGACACAGAATCCAAAGCAGGCTCCAGGCTCTGAGCTGGCAGCACAGAGCCTGACGCGGGGCTCGAACTCACGAACCACGAGATCGTGACCTGAGCCAAAGTCCGATGCATAACCAACTGTGCCACCCAGGCCCCTCAACACTTGAATTTTTTTTTTTTAAGTATACAGCCCAGTTGATGTCATTTTGCTGTAGGAGGTGTGCAAAGGATGGACACGGAATGAACGGGGAGAACAACTCGCTACCATACACGAGCTTTACGTTTTCCCCTGTGTTACCACAGTCTGACAATAGAAAGAAGGGTGGGCAGAATATTCCTTGAGATCCCACATGCTTGCAGTGCGATTCCTCACTTGAACCCACTGTTTCTATTTCTTTCCATATAGTATTAAGTGCATACTTATCTATAAAGCAGCTCTATTGATTTCCAGACAAACATTTTAAACTTCATTTGCGACCACGCTGACCTTAATTTCTCTTTTCAAGTAGACTTTGGAACTTCATTCATTTTCCGATCTGAGTTGAAGTATTTGTTTGATTTTACAGCGTGAATTGTTCCCATAATGTGACACATATTGGTGTTTCGTAGAGTGGGCAATTAATGATCCACTTCTCCAAAGAAAAACTGAGATTGAGAAATTGTGCACAACAGTGTTTTCATAGAGAAACATTTCAATTTTCATTTTGCCCAAGTGGGACAAGAATCTACAGTTGTTGGCCAATTATAGATTTTGTTAAATTTCATGTAATAATAAGAGCGAGTATTTTGAAAACACAGTTTGAGAAAAAGAAACATGCTCTTCTACTGAAATATACTTATTTACCATAGTCACTTAGATCAAGACAAGATAGGAGGCAGGAGATTAAATCACTGACATTGTGGGAGCACCTGGGTGGCTCAGTTCGGTTAAGTGACCGACTTTTGATCTCAGCTCAGGTCTGGATCTCAGGGTCATGAGTTCAAGCCTTGCATTGGGTCCCGCACTAGGTGTGAAGCCGACTTAAAAAAAATAAACATAAAAAATTAATTCTTCGGGGCACCTGGGTGGCTCAGTCGGTCAAGCATCCAACTCTGGATTTTGGCTCAGGTCATGATCCCAGGGTCGGGGGATTGAGCCTCGTTTTGGGCTCCGTGCTGAGCGTGGAGCCTGCTTGGGATTCACTCTCTCCCTCTGCGCCTCTCCCCTGCTTGCGCGTGCTCTCTTTCTAAAATAAACATATTTGAAAGGAAAATTGTTAACCCTAAGGTCTTAGAGATTTCAATTTCTGAGTACAATTCACCAAACTGATTATTGATGTGGTAGGCATGTAAACATTTTGGGAAAATAGATTACATTTAATATCTTTGATTCAGAGTTATCATATTGGTGAATCAGCTGGTTTTACCCTTTCTTCCTTCTACTGGTGTTCAAATTCATTCACTTATTCATTATTCATAATGATGCCCATCATTTATTAACTGGCCTCAGTGGACCAGACACTCTACTAAGAACTGAATGCATTAACTTTTTAATATATTTTAACCATAAAGATAAATTGCAATAATTTGACAACGACTCTTGTTCTACACTTTACCAAGGTTTACCAATTCTTGATATTTTCACCCCAGGTGCTTTATCGTTGCCTCTCCTACTCCTTCTCTGTGCCTCTGTCACTCTGTCCCTCTTTCCGCTTTTTTTTCCCTCTTTCCACTTTCAATGAATCATTTGACATTAATCTGTAGCCATTGTGCCCGTTTTCCCTAAATATTCCAGTGTATATTTCCTAAGAACAATGCCGTTCTCGTAGACAACAACAATACCGTTATCAAAATCAGCAAACTCAGGGGCACGCGGGTGGCTCACTCAGTTGAGTGTCCGACTTCGGCTCAGGTCATGATCTTGTGATTTGTGGGTTTGAGCCCCACATCAGGCTCCATGCTGTCTTTGCGGAACCTGCTTGGGGTTCTCTCTCTCTCTCTGCCCCTTCCCTGCTTGTGCATGCCCACTCACTCCATTTCTCTCAAAACTAACAAACAAACAAATAAAAAGTCAGCAAACTTAAAATCACATTATTATGCAATCGATGGTAGAGATTCCAATTTCATCTTTGTTTTGAATCCAAGGGAAACGTGTGTGGTCTTTCATCATTAAGCATGATTACAACTGTTGTTTTTTGTCTGTCTGTCTTTTGTAGGTGCTTTTTATCAATCTGAGTTAATTCTCTTCTAAATTTGCTGGAAGTTTTTGTCATGAACAGAATTAAATTGAGTCAGCTCCTGTTTTTTGCATGTATGTAAATGATCAAATGACTTTCTCCCTTATTCTTTTTTTTAATGTCTATTTAATTTTTGAGAGAGAGACAGAGCACGAGTGGGGGAGGGGCAGAGAGAGAGGGAGACACAGGATCGGAAGCAGGCTCCAGGCTCCCAGCTGTCAGCCCAGAGCGCGACTCGGGGCTCGAATCCACGAACCGTGAGATCATGACCTGAGCGGAAGTCAGTCGCTTAACCGACTGAGCCATCCAGGCACCCCCCTCCTTTATTCTTCTAATATAATTAATCGCACTGATAGATTTTCTAATATGAAACCAATTGTGCATTCCTGGGACAATCTATACTTGGTCATAAAATACTATCAATATATTTTTGGATTTGATTTGCATGTGATTTTTTTTGTTTTTTTGGCGTCTGTATTCAGATGATATTGTTTGGTCATTTCTTTTACTGTAATTTTTTCTTCAGTTTTGGTATCAGGGTTATGCTGGCCTTGTGAAATGAGTCGCCAAATATTTTCTTTCTCTCCCTCTATTTTCTGAAAGTATTTGTGTAAGATTGATTTTATTTCTCCATTATGTGAATCCAACAGTGAAATCATCTGGGCCTGTAGTATTCTTTGTGAGAAGTTTTTGATCAAATTATTCTGTTTCATAGATATAGGGGCATTCGGATTTTCTGTGTCATTTTTAACAGTTTTGATAATGTGTCTTTCAACAAATGTTTTCATTTCATCTACGTTGTTAAAATAACGGGCATAAACATGTTTATGACATTTCTTTATCATATTTTTAATACGTAGGATATATAGTGATATCTCATCATTTACTCTGGATCTAGGAAATTTTTTTCTCTCTCTTTTTTTTTCCTCAGCCAGTCTGCTAGGGGGCAATCAATTTTATTGATCTTCTCAAGGAAACAAATTTTGGCTTTGTTACTGTTTTTTTTTTTTTCTTTCTTTTTACTTCTTTTTACTTCATTATATCCTTCCTTCTACTTTGGATTTATGAGATCTACTTTATCTAGATTCTTATGATGAAAAGCTAGATTTCGTTTGTTTGTTTCTAATTTAGGCACTCAAACTAATAAATTTCTCTCTAGACATTGCTTTAGCTACAAACCCATACATTCTAATGTTGTATTTTTTTTCAGTTAAGGATACTTTCCCATGTCCTTTTTGATTTTTCTTGGACTGAAGAGGTAGTTAGAAGCATGTGTTTTGTTAATGTGCAGTTATTTGAGGATTTTCGAGATAGTATTATTGATCTGTAACCATTCTTTTGTGGTTAGAGGACATATTCTGTATCATTGGAATCCTTGGAAGTAATATGGTCAATCTTGGTGAATATTCCATGCACACTTCAACTGTGTTCATTCTGTTGATGTTTGGCATAGAATTCTGTCAAGGTCCATTTATCCTGAAGTCTGCTTTGACTTATTTGAATATAATCACTCCAGCTTTTTTCTTACTGTTTGCATGGTATATGTTGTTTTTTTTTAAATTTTTTTAATGTTTACTTATTTTTGAGAGAGATAGAGACAGAATGCGAGTGGGTTAGGGGCAGAGAGAGAGGGAGACAGAGAATCCGAAGCAGGCTCCAGGCTCTGAGCTGTCAGTACGGAGCCTGATGCGGGGCTCGAACTCACAAACCGTGAGATCATGACCTGAGCCGAAGTCGGATGCTCAACCGACTGAGCCACCCAGGCGCCCCGCATGGTATATGTTTTTTAATCATTTTAGTTTTTCTTTTTCCAGAGCCCTTTTTTTCAAGTTTTTAGTTAAATTCTAGTTATGTAGTGCAATATTAGTTTCAGGTGTAGAGTTTAGTGTTTCGACACTTACATACAACACCCGGTGCTCCTCACAGTGCCCTCCTTGATACCCATCAGCCACTTATCCCACCCTGCACACACCTCCCCTCCGGTAGCCATCAGTTGGTTCTCTGTAGTAAAGAGTCTGTTTTCTGGTTCGCCTCTCTCTTCCCCCCCCCCCCCCCGCCCCCCGTGTTCATCTGTTTTGTTTCTTGAATTCCACATGAATGAAATCATATGGTATTTGTTTTTCTCTGACGGACTTATTTCGTTTAACACAATACTCTCTAGCGCCACCCACGTCATTGTAAATGGCAAGATTTCATTCTTTTTGATCACTGAGTAATACCCCATCATATATATGTACCACATCTTCTTTATCCATTCATCAGTTGATGGACATTTGGGCTCTTTCCATAGTTGAGCTACTGTTGATAGCACTGCAATAAACATCGGGGTGCATGTGTCCCTTTGAATCAGTATTTTTGTATCCTTTGGGTAACTACCTAGTAGTGCGTTTGCTGGGTCCTAGGTTAGTTCTATTTTTAACTTTCTGAGGTACTTCCATACTGTTTTCCAGACTGGCTGCAACAGTTTGCATTCCCACCAACAGTGTAAGAGGGTTCCCCTTTCTCTGCATCCTCACCAACCCCTGCTGTTTCCTGTGTTGTTGATTTTAGCCATTCTGACAGGTGTGAGGTCGTATCTCACTGTAGTTTTAATTTGTATTTCCCTGATGATGAGTGATATTGAGCATCTTTTCATGTGCCTGTTGGCCATCTATAGGTCTTCTTTGGAAAAGTGTCAATTCATGTCTTCTGCCCATTTCTTCACTGGATTATTTGCTTTTTGGGTGTTGAGTTTTATACATTGGAAACACTGGACAGCAACGTGTAAAAGAATGAAACTTGACCACTCTCTTACACCACGCACAAAAAGAAATTCAAAATGGATGAAAGACCTAAATATGGGGCAGGAAACCATCAAAATTCTAGAGGAGAACATAGGCAATAACCTCCTTGACATTGGCTGTAGCAACTTCTTACTAGATAGGTCTCCTAAGGCAAGGGAAACAAAAGTAAAAATAAGCTGTTGGGGCTTCATCAAGATAAAAAGCTTCTGCACAGTGAAGGAAACAATCAACAAAACTAAAAGGCAACCTTTGGAATGGGAGAAGATAATTGCAAATGACATATCTGATAAAGGGTTAAGATCCAAAATATATAAATAAATCATTTTACTTTTGAGCTGTGCTTTTATATTTAAAGTCCATCCCTTAGCAAACACATATAGTTGGATATTATTCTTTTATCCAGTCTGACAGTGTGAATTTTAATTGGAGTGTTAAGTCCATTTACGTTTAATGTGTATAGATGTGATTAGATTTTTGTCTACCACTTTGCTCTTTGTTTTCTACTTTTGTTCCTTTTGTTTGTTTTATGCTTTTCGTTCCTGTTTTCCTGGCCTGCCTTTTGTTAAGTTAATTAAAGATAGACATTTTTGAAAGTTTTAATCTTTCAGACTTACAAAAGTGGTGTCATTATGGTCCACAGTGTAATTATGTACACATCACCCCAATTCCCAAATGCTAACATCTTGCAAAATCACAGCACAGTTATCAACATCAGAAAGCTACCACTGTTGCAATGCTGTAAGAAAACCTACAGACAGCATTCAGAGTTCACCAGCCATCCCGCCAGTATCTTTTTCTAGTCCAGGATTCACTCCAGGATCAGACATTGTATTTAGTTTTCACGGCTCCTCTATCTTTAAATAGGTCCTCAGTCTTTATTTGTATTTGATGACTTTAGCATATTTGAATACTGTCAGCCAGCTATTTTGTGGAAAACCCCACATTTGGGGATTGTACGAGGTCTCCTCGTGATTATGTTCATCTTCCGAATTCTTGCCAGGAGTACCACGTAAATGATGTTATATCCTTCCCAGCGCATCATCTGAGGAAACGCATAGTGTTGATTTCACATCATTGGTGGGAATGTTAACTTTGGTCCTTTGGTTAAGGTGCCGTCTGCTGGATTTCTCCACCACGAAGTTACTATTTTTAACTTTATAATCAGCCTCTTGAGGCAGATTCTCCAAGCCTATGGAATTACCCCATTTTTCATCATACATTTGCCTATTAATTTTAGCAGCCTTTGAGGCTTCTTGCCTGAAACAGTACTGTGGTGTTTGCAAATGGCTATTTTTCTTTAAAAATTTTTTTAAAATTTATTTTTGAGCGAGAGAGAGACACAGTGCAAGCAGGGGAGGGGCAGAGAGAGAGAGAGAGGCACAGAACCAGAAGCAGGCTCCGGGCTCTGAGCTGTCAACACAGAGCCCGATGCGGGGCCTGAATCCACGAACCGTGAGATCATGACCTGAGCTGAAGTCGGACGCTCAACCGACTGAGCCACCCAGGCGCCCCTGGCTATTTTTCTATGTCAACCATTGTTTCTATTTTTATTACATGGAGTTACAGTATGAGGAAGAACGTTCCCTTCTCTCCCACCTATTTATTAAATTATTTTTTATCACTGTAGGAACTTAAGGAGTTTTGTTTTGTTTTACAGAGTGTAATTACATTTTTTAATTAACATAAATGTCATATTAGTTTCAAGTAGGCGACGCAGTGAATTGAAAGTTCTATGCATTATGCAGTGCTCACGACAATAAGTATAGTTTCTGGTGGCTCAGTCAGTTAAACAGCCGACTCTTGATTTCAGCTCAGGTCATTACCTCGTAGGTGTGAGATCGAGCCCTGCGCCAGGCTCCACACTGGGTACGGGGTCTGCTTAAGATTGTCTTCCTCTCACTGGGTGTCCTATGGAAGCGATGAACCGTGGGAATCTACCCCCCAAACCAAGAGCACCCTGTACACACGGTATGTCAGCCGATTTGACAATAAATCGTATTAAAAAAATCAATAAAAAATGAAAAGATAAACAGGTAAAAAAAAAAAAAAAGAAACTAAAAAAGAAAGGAAGTATAGTTACCATCTGTCACCATACAACATTATAACAGTATTCTTGACTATATTCCCCATGCTGTACTTTTCATCCCTGTGACTTAACCATTTTATAACTGGAATTTTGTGTCTCTTAGCCTCCCTCACCTATGTCACCCAACCCCCAACCCCCTTCTCTGACAATATCAATGAACCTAGAGGGTATCATGCTAAGTGGAACAAATCTGACGGAAAGACAAATACCATATGATTTCACTTACATGTGGGATTTAACGAAACAAAACAAATGAATGTCATTGTTAGTAGGAGGTCTCAGTCGTCAGAGATAGGATGTGTATGTATTTATGCATACATGTCTATCGATTTCTATATTTCTCTGTATATTTATTAAAAGTCATGAGGTCATACTGAAACCATCAATTGTACTCCAATATCACAGGTTCATCTCTTCTTTATTTGTAGTTCCTATCTTTGACAGTGAGAAATTTATCGCTCTTCATACACAGTATTTTTATTTATTTGCTTAATTCTAGAATACTTTTGAAAATTGATAACATATACTCCTGTGAAAAACAAGCCTGGAGCACTTGGCTGACTTAGCCGGTGAAGCTCGCGACTCTTGACCTTGGGGTTGTGAGTTCAAGTCCCGTGTTGGGTGTAGAGATTACTAAAAAATAAAATCTTAAAAAAAAAAATTAACTACGGTTTGTGTAAGGTCATTTTTGTCTTTGCTCCTAGAAATACAGTCCTAGTATTTTTTCCCAAAGTTAGGAAAGTTCATTTTTATCCCCCCCCACCCCCACTTCATTATGGTTATGTGATTCTCTTATAAGACAGGTAAGTTTATTTGATTCTGTGTGTATTTCATTCTGTGTCCTGATCCTCATCTTTGTGGATTTTTATTATTAGTGTCATTACTATTGATTCTAAGAAATATTCACCAAGATCTAAAAGTCAGTGGCATACAAAAAATTATACTTAGAGAAAGTTCACTCTCCACTCCTTCTTCCCCATCCATTCTAACTGTTCCAACATTTTCCATATGTTTTGACCCACTCTCTCTCTATAAATGACCTCATTAGTTTTGGTTTATTCTTTCTGTCTTTCTTTTTGTGAAATGAGTGTGTGTGTGTGTGTGTGTGTGTGTGTGTGTGTGTGTTTCTTATTTACCGTTCTTACCTCACCTTTCTTTACATTACCTTTCTTTATAGCATATTACAGATAATCTTCTGCACTTATTTTTTATGTAAAAATATATTTTGGAAATCCTTTTTTAAAAAAATGTTTATTTATTTGAGAGAGAGACAGCAAGCCAGGTTAGGGGCAGAGGGATAGATAGAATCTCAAGCAGGATGCACTACCAGCATGGAGTCCAATGCTGGGGTCCATCTCACAACCGTGAGATCATGACCTCAGCAGAAATCAAGAGTCAGATGCTGGGGCGCTTGGGTGGCTCAGTCGGTTGAGCGTCCGACTTCGGCTCAGGTCATGATCTCACGGTTCGTGGGTTCGAGCCCCGCGTCGGGCTCTGTGCTGACAGCTCAGAGCCCGGAGCCTGCTTCGGATTCTGGGTCTCCCTCTCTCTCTGCCCCTTCCGCACTCGTGCTCTGTCGGTCTGTCTCTCTCAAAAATAAACAGACATTAAAAAAAAGAGTCGGATGCTTAACCGAGTGAGCCACGCAGGTGCCCCTGGAAATAACTTTTTATCTTTTACAGAAGTCATTCGTGTCCTTTTTTACAGCTGTAACATATTGGAATGTATGGATTACCATAATTTATCCAATCACTCTTCTCTGTGTGGGAATTCAGGTTGTTTTCAATATATTGCAATTACCAATAATGCTAACATGAATATCCTTGTGCATATTTTTGTTATTCTTGGAGGTACGTCTTCAGGGTAAGTTCCCCGAAGTAGAATTGCTATTTCAAATAGTAAGTAAATGCGTGTTTTTCTTGGATGCTACCAAATTTCCCTCCCAAGGAATTTTATCAGTTTGCATGCTAACCAGCAGTCTTTGAAGATCTCCATTTTACTGCAGCTTCACTAACATCATATGTTGTTATTTTTAAAAATTTTTGCCCTTCTTGGGGCACCTGGGTGGCTCACTTCTTTGTGTGTCTGTCTGACTCTTGATTTCAGCTCAGGTCACGATCCTAGGTTCATGGGATAGAGACTTGTGTCAGGTTCTGCACTGAGCGGGGTGTCTGCTTGAGATTCTCTCTCTGTCTCTCTCTCTCTCCCTCCCTCTGCCTCCTCCCCCGCTTACACGTGGTCTCTCTCTCAAAAATAACAGTAAAGAAAACTAAAAAAGTAAAAATAAATAAAAAATTGTGCCATTCTGTGAGGTGGCAGATTATTTCTTAGCATGGCTTTAATTTGTCCTTCTCCAAATATCAGTGAGAATGGACATCCTCCAACAGGTTTCAGGGCCATTTTTATATGTCTTTTTGTGAACATTTTGTTCATATCTTTTTTCCACTTTTTCGGTCAAGATTTTAAGGGTTTCCCCCCCCCCCTTGATTTTGAGAAATTCACAAATATTAAGGATATTCACTCTTTATATATCACATATGATGTAAAGATTTGTTCCCAGTCTGGCAGTTACCCTTTGATTTATTTATGGTGGGTTTTCTTTTTCTTTTTCTTTCTTTCTTTCTTTCTTTTTTTTTTTTTTTGCCATGAAACAGTTTTTTTTAATATTGACATAGCCAAAGTTATCAATATTTTTTCTTGTTGTCTCCGGATTTTGAGCCGTAGCTAGAAGATTTGGCTGTATACATAGGGTAGACAGCAATTCACCCCTGTTTTCTTCCAGTACTCGTGTCGTTCAATTTCTGCAATTAGATAACTAATCTATTGGAGTTTATTCTTTTTATTTTAAATATTTATTTTTGAAAGAGAGCGCGCAAGCTCAAGCAGGGGTGGGGCAGAGAGAGAGGGCTCGGAGGATCCAAAGCAGGCGCTGCCGTGCTGACAGCGGAGGGCCTAGTGTGGGGCTTGATCTCGCGAACTGCGAGATGGTGACCTGAGCCGAAACTGGACGCTCAACCGACTGAGCCGCTCAGGCGCCCCTGGAGTTTATTCTTGATTTTGGTGTGAGGTAGTATCTTTTCCAAAATCATTGACCAGTTTTCACAGCACCGTTTTTTAAAAAGTCACTTTTGCCCAGTGTTTTGAGATGCCACGTTAATCATATACTACATTTTCCTCCGTATTAGGATCACTTTTTGGCATTTCTGTTCTCCCACGTTGGTCTTTTTATTCATGTGTCACAAACCTGTTCTGATTTATCTAATGAGACCTTACAGTTTTTCTTTTTTTGTATGATCCTAGTTCGACTTGCGTGATTGTTTTCTATATCAATTTTATTACCTGTTTGTCTTTATTATCAACTTATCAAGTTCCATTGAAATGTAAGTACTCTGATGAGAAGCATGTTAAATGTATATGTTAGCAGAGATAACGAACATCTTTGTGACGTTGATTCCTCCTACCCAAGAATGGGACGTAGCCTTCAATGCGTCCAGGTCTGCTCATGTGTCTTCCAAGAGTCTTTTAACATTTTCTTCACATACATTTTGCACTTCTCACGTTTGTTTTATTCCTAAGAAAGTAATCTCTGATGCAGTCGTAAATGGTCTTTTCTCTAATATTATTTCCCCTAGCTAGCAATTGTTTTCTATATGAACGCTAATAACTTCTGTCCATTAATTTTATATCCTGCTATGTCTTATGGAATGCTCTTACTGTTCCAATTAGTTTTATCACTGAATCTTTAGAGATCTTTAGATGTGCTATCATAGCATCTGAAAATAGAGATCGCTTCACTGCTTTACCACTTATTATACCTCAAATTGATTTTTCCTCCCTTGTCTAGTTTCATTGACAAACACCTCTGGTACGATGTTGACCGGTGATGAAGAATCTGAAAGGACCTCACCAGAGAAGAAAGGCAGGTAGCAAGTAGGCATACGAAACAATACTCCATATGATACATCATCAGGGAAATGCAGATTAAAACAACAATGAGAAAGAACTCTACGCCCATCGGAATGGCCAAAATCCAAAACGCTGACAATGCCAAATGCTGAGGGGGATGTGGAGCAACAGCCTCTTTGGAAGACAGCTTGGCAGTTTCTTACAAAATAAACATACTCTTACCAGACGATTCGGCGATCGCACTCCTTGGTATTAACCCCAATAAGTTGAACACTTATACCCGCACAAAAACGTGCACGTGATGTTTGCAGCAGCTTCATTGATGATGGCCAAAACTTGGAAGCTGCCAAGATATCCTCTAATAGGTGAATGGATAGGTAAAATGTGGGAAATCGCTACAATGGAATATTATTCGGTGTTAAAAAGAAACGAGTTATCAGGTTATCAAAAGACATGGGGGAAACTTAAATACTTATTACTAAGTAAAAGATGCCAATGTGAAACGGCTACGACAGCGTGATTCCATCTGTGACATTCAGGAGAGGGTAAAACCATGGAGACCTGTGAAAAGATCAGTGATTGCCAGGGGTTTAGGGGAAAGAGTGATGAATAGGTGGGGCACAGGGAATTTGTAGAGCAAGGGAACTATTTTGCGTGATACAATAATGGTGGATAGATGTCATTATACAGTTGTCCAAACCCAAAGAGTATATGACACCAAGAGTGAACGGAAGGCAGGGGGCTGGATGAAGATAAACCCCCGAAAGTGTGTCCTGTGCCCCAGCTCTCTCTGGGCTAATAGATGGTCTAATCTTGGGGTCTGGTGCCCGCCCCCACCCCCCGAGATCACAAACGAGCAGCGGGTATCTTCAGGTGCTCTGGGAAGACTACAAAATCTAATCCTTCTCCCTAGCTTTTGGGGTCTGGCCAGCCTGTGACTGCTACTTTGTCATAGCATATATGATTTGTAAATTCATTTTCTACCTTCTATCCCTTTCTCTTGTTTTCCCAGGGTTCAGTCTCAAAAAGGACTTACAGTTAAAGAGTATCCTCATGTAGGGGCACCTGGGTGGCTCAGTCGGTTGAGCGTCCGACTTCGGCTCAGGTCATGATCTCACAGCTCCTGGGTTGGAGCCCCACATCGGGCTCTGTGCTGACGGCTTGGAGCCTGGAGCCTGCTTCGGATTCTGTCTTCCTCTCTCTCTTTGCCCCCCCCCCTTCTCTCTCTCTCTCAAAAATAAACGGACATAAAAGAATAAATAAATAAAAGAATATCCTTGTGTTCTTTTATGTATAAAGCTGTTTTTCTAGAGCCCTGATAAGAAGGGCAGCTTGAATGAACATAACATCCTTCGTCACACTTTCTTTCACTGAGATTTCTCAAAATGTTTCTACATTGTTGCCTTGCTTACTATGGGTTTTAGAAGTATGATATCAGTTTAATTCGTTTGCTCTTACAACTCGTTGAAATTTATCCTGCTTAGTGCTTGTTTAGTGTCTTGAGCTTGCAAATTGATATTTTTAAACAAATTTGGGGAAATGGCAGCTATGATTTATTCAAATAAATTTCCTACCTCGCTCTTTCTTTCTGAAACTCCAGTGACACGTGTTTGTGATTTGACATTTTGCACAGGTCACCGTGGCTCTGTTTATGTCTTTTTAATCATGAATTTTTCTCTATTCTGCAAACTGTATAGATTCTACTAATTTACCTTAAGTAATTGACTCTCTAATTTCCTGGGCCCAGTTTTCTATTAAGCTTATTCAGTGAATGTCTGATTTCAGATGACTGAATTCAGGTCTATTTTCCCCCTATTTTTAAACTTTTTTTTTAAAGCTTAGTTATTTTGAGAGAGAGAGAGAGACCAGGGAAGAAGTAGAGAGAGAGGGAGAGAGAATCCCAAACAGGCTCTGCACCATCAGCACAGAGCCCGACTTGGGGCTTGAACTCACGAACCATGAGATCATGGCCTGAGCCGAAACCAAGAGTAGGGCATTCAACAGAGTGAGCCATCCAGGCACCCCATCCCCCCATTTTTTATAGTTTTAATTTTATCATTAATACTTGCTTTCTCTTCATTCATTGTGTCAACATTTCACCACTTTGGACGTATCCGTATTGTGTTTATTGAAAGCCCTTGTATCCTAATTATGTCATCTCAGGTATCTTGGTATTGGCTTCTATTTACTGCCATTTTTGTTACTATTTTCCTATTTCCTGGCATGTGGAGTAAGTTTTAGTTAGAGACTAGATATTGTTGCTGATATGTTGTATAGTGTAGAAAATCTTGATTCTGTCCTGTATCTTTGAAGAATACTGATGTTTTCCCTGGGAGATACGAAAGTCCAATTTGCCCCCACTCTCCTTTACAGTAGACAGTACCTGAAATCTCTGATGAGTTCTCTCGGACTTCCAGCTGTTTCTTTGTGGTCTCCCTCACTCAAAAGCCGTTCAGGAATTAGAGGGATTTGAACGAAGTTTATATGTAGATTTGGGGGCTCTGTCTCCACTCTGTGGCTCCTCCCCTGTGATTCCCCTTCTCCATTTGCAGCTACCCTAGCAGCCCCAGCTTGGTCGTCTGCTCGAGCTAATCTAACCATAGTCTCCTGCTTAACGTATGGCCTTCCTATGCAGCATGGACTGGGAGTGCCTTTAGATTAATAACTATACAAATGTGAATCTTTCTCCTTTGAGTTCCCTCCATTCAAAGGTTGAACTCTTTAACATTTTCCCCTGCTTTTATGGACTTTTGTGGGCCTTGTGTGGTAGGCAGAATGGTCCCCTAAAGATGTACCTGTTCTTTTTTTTTTTAAGTTTATTTATTTTAAGAGAGAGAGAGAGTGTGTGTGAGTGTGGGAGGGGCAGAGAGAGAGAAAGGGAGAGAGAGGGAATCCCAAGCAGGCTCCTCAGGGTCAGTGCACAGAGCCCAACTTGGGGCTTGAACTCACGAAACAATGAGATCGCGACCTGAGCAGAAATCAAGAGTTGGATGCCTAACCGACTGAGCCACCCAGGTGCCCTAAGATGTCCATGTTCTAGTCACTGGAACCTGGAATATGACAAAGGGAAATTAAGGATACATTGGGAATTAACGTTAATCAGCTGACCTTGAGATGGAAAGATTATCCTGACTGGCCCAATGTAACCATAAGGTCCTTCTATAAGTGGAAAAAGAGAAATACGCGACCAACCGTTGCTGGCTTTGAAGATGGAAGGAGGGCATGAGTCAGGGAATGTGGGTGCCTCTGGAAGCTGAAAAAGGCAGGGATATGGATTCTCCCCTAGAGTCTCCAGAAAGGAACACAGCCCTCCTGACACCTTGATTTTAGCACCGTGAGATCCGTTTCCGACTTCTGACCTCTAAAAGTGTAACATAAAAGTAGATCCTAATATTTTAAACAATATTTTATAGTGTGTACCATTAATTCTGTGAGGACTACTGTGATTCAAAATCCTCTGCCATAACTGGAAATTTACAGCTTTAAATGTATTAATTCAGGGGTGCCTGGGTGGCTCAGTCGGTTGAGCATTCGACTCTTGATTTCAGCTCAGGTCATGGTCCCACAGCTCCTGGGATCGAGCCCCGCATTGAGCCCTGCATCGGGCTCTGTGCTGACAGCATGGAGCCTGCTTGGGATTCTCTCTCTCCCTCCTTCTCTGCCCCTCCCCTAGGTGCACACAGGCCCTCTATCACTCTCTCAAAATAAATAAACATTAAATAAATGTATGATTTCCTGTGGATACTTACAAATTAATCCTTATTTTCAAGAAATCATCTCCGGTGTCATTCAGAATCATAATTTGTGAAATATTCGCAGAAATTCTGTCTTCTACTTTTTCTTTTACGCCTTTACTTGCTTAAGAAGGTGAATTCAGTGCCTGTGCATTGGTGAAAATGACCATAGGACTTGGAGTCAGAAGTTCCAGTATGTTCTAACACTTAGTTCCCTTTTCCTGAAAATGAGAAAATGAATCCTTTCACTTTCTTACTTGTTTCTGAACATAAATGAGATACCGAATACTGTATAAATGTAAAAGCATGATTGATGTGGTGAATTTGTGTCCCGTGAGTAAGATGAAGAAACTATACAAAACGTTGAATGTGAAGACATACAAAGGGATAGGAGTATGGAATTAATTTTAACAGAAATAAAGACATCATGGATATTTCATAGTGCAAAATGTGGTTTTTCTCTGTCGAGTTTGAAATCCCCAAGCAAAGGCCAAGGATGTCTAACTAAGCAGCAAACAGTGAAATATACCAATCCTAAAATAGCAGTGTCTGTTATCCAGGAAAAATGCTATAATTTCTTTGGAACCATAACACTACTTAAATCATACCTCTATCACCCTTTTATACTACCTTCTTTTCATGTAACTTCTCCCATAATCTCTTCCTACCCTGGCTTTGACTTTTGTTATTCTTGACTTGTCGACTCGTTGTCAATATCACTGCCAAACTTTTCTAACTGGATCACTGGGATGCATGTTCCTGATAAGCGAATTACCTTTTACCTTACACGATACTACACTTCGCTAGTATAGATAGACAGAATTAGAGCTTCATAGGTACATATTCTTTTTTTAAAAGATTTTCTTTTCAAGTAATCCCTCAGCCTAAGGTGGGGCTCCAATTTACAACCCCTAGATCAAGTCACATGGTCTACCAACTGAGCCAGCCAGGCAACTCTAGATATTTTTTATATCTATATATTTATATATCTATATATTCTAAGTGTATCCTGTACATACATTGTATATATTCTATATCTATTCTACATAGAATGCATAGAGTATGGGGTGCCTGGGTGGCTCAGTCAGTTAAACGTCCGACTTCGGCTCGGGTCACGATCTTGCGGTCCGTGAGTTCGAGCCCCACGTCGGGCTCTGGGCGGATAGCTCAGAACCTGGAGCCTGCTTCGGATTCTGTGTCTCCCTCTCTCGCTGCCCCTCCCCCGCTTGTGCTCTCTCTCTCTCTCTCTCTCTCTCTCAAAAATAAACATTAAAAACTTTTTTAAAAGAATGTATGGTATACATCTATATCTTTATATTTATGTTTATTTATAAAATATAAAGATTCTTTGTGTGAAACGTTTTCACAGAACTTCATTCTTTTGGCTATACTACACTTTAGGCTCTGTGATGGGTTGGTTGGTTGATTGGTTGATCGTTTTTTAGCTTCTGTGATTTAGCTAGGTGCGGATATTCTCCGGGACAGCCTTTTCCGAGGCGCTGGAAACTTTATAGCTGCCTTTACAATTTTACTTGCTTTACAACCGTGCCCAGTTCCATCACTTACAGGACTGTTCATATCAAACTTGAATGACGCACAGCAAAACCTCGTACTTCATTTTCTTCACCTCCTAAACTCCAATGACCCGATTCCACTTCAGCCATCCACTCCCAAGTTCATGAGGTGCATTTCTTTTTAGTTACCCATCTTGGTTTGGATCCTCAGTCAATGCAGGTGTGAATATGGATTAAATGTGCAGGAGTTTTGTCAGAGAAATGCCTGTGTGGATTAAATATGGAGGGGTTGAGGAGGCTGAGAAAGCTGTCAGATTGCCATGCCAGATCTGACCTCAGCCAAAGGATAAGCGGAAAGAAGGTCGGGTGAAAGTGACTGAGACTGCCGCGCATTCTAAGGAAGGTTTGGCAAAGCCACGGGGTACTCCTTGAGCCAGAGTCAGCCAGCACAGAAACCCCACGTCTTTCCAGAGTGGGTCTGCCTTTGTATCTTCCTTAGTATTCACATATTGGGAGAAGAAGATGGGGGTGGTGGTGGTGTGTGAGGCTTGGCACAAACACAAGGACGGATCTCGGGGTGCCGCAGCTGAGGCCCTTGGCTAATCACGCTCCTTGTAGTAGGAGGTCTGCGAGGTGCATTCTTACGGCCGCCACCATCCAACCCTTGGGCCCTGCAGATCTACTTGTCCACAGACGTTTGTGAAGAAGCTTCTGCGTAGTTCCCATGGACATTTCTTTCTAAAGGAGAGCTCAGAAGAAGGTAGCGGGATGGACTGCAACCCCAGTCATTGCAGTTGGTCTTGGGGACACAACTGCTCCTCATCCTCTCCTTCGTCCGCTACTCATTCTAAATTCACCTGGCCCTCAGCTGTCTCCTCAACAGGTCTTGGTTCTGATCTGGTGTTAGAACCTAAACCTTCATGCCTGAATGGTGTGAGACTTGCTGTCTGGGATCACTGTACTTCTTTATTCACACTTACCGTGGGTCAGTGGAGTAATAGGAGGTACCCACGTGGATCATCTGGGACACACAGACAATTCTTCCCTGCCTCCGTTGTTTAAAGGCAGCTCTGCCTCCTCCAGAACCCCGGGATCCATTACCCTTCCCAGGACCGTGACTCCTTGTCTCAGTTTCTGGTCCCTGGGCACAAGGAGTCCAAAGTGCTTATGGTTCAGCTCTGGCTTGTAGTTCATCGGGAACCTTGCCGCGTCCCCTGGAAGGAGTGTACCTGTTTTGGGAGACAGGACCTTCGGCTTTACAGAGCCCAGAGTCGGGGAGACAGAAAGCATAAGTCTCTCAGTGGGTCATTAGGAGGAAAGGTAATTGGGGTCATTCTTGCTTCCAACCCTAGGTTCCCAAATTCAAGGATCCTTAATACTGGGGTAGAGCACCATATAGATGTCTCTGATTCCACAAATACACTACACCTTTAAGGTTTTCCATCTATTTTCAGAGTGTGTCTTCTTAGCTAATACTTCAATTGTATCTTTAGAAAGCTGTCCCAGAGTTCTTTGAGACCAGCCACCTGGGCATGGTGTGGTAGGTCATATGACCAATGGTGTGATGTGCTCCTGGCTGGGGCTCTGCAAGCAGGAAGGGCAAACTCATGCCTTGAATAATTATCTATCCCTGTGAGGATTAACTCCTGGCCCTTCCAGGGTGAGAGAGCCCCAAATAGCCAACTTGGCCAGTAGGTATCTTCAAGGAGTACTGCTCTACTGGGGCCTCAGTGTTGGTCTCTGTTGCCGACAGTTCTGTTATTGAGAGGCAGTAGTAAGTCACCAGATCACCCTCCTTAAGTTGGAGTCCGTGTTTCTGGGCCCACACGTGGCCTTCATCTCTACCCCCACAGGCACTGTTCGTGCGCCCGTCCTGCCGGTTTGGGAATGCCCAACGGTGAAGGTTGACTAAGGTGAACTGGCCGAGTTGTTTTGTCAACTTGGTTGCATAGTGTTTCTTCTACAGTCGATGCTTTCTGGTGGGTGTTGACCTGTGACACAAATGTCTTCACATTTTGTCCTCCCACATGCCCATGCACATGGCTCTACTAGTGAACTCCTCGCCTTATGTATCTGTCTTTGTTTTGCCAGGCCTCCAAACATTTGGCCAGGCTATTGGTCACGGCCATGTATCTCAGTCCTTAATATGCTCTAGCATATTATAAATGGCATGGTGGCTATAATCAGGGCTTATACTTGTTTAATTAAGTCTTTGGTAGTCCACAGTCATTCTCCACGATCTGTTAAGTTTCTGTAGTGGCCGCCTTGGTGAAATCATTGTAGATATGATATGGACCACCAGCTCAACATCTTTTAGGCCTTAATATTTGTCATAATTTCTACCTCTAATTTTATATATATATATATATATATATATATATATATATATATATATTTTTTTTTTTTTTTTTTAACTTAATATCTTGCCTGGAGTGAATGGGAAGCATTTTCAGTGATTTCTACTTGGCCTTCCCTAGTATATCTCTTACTCCAAGCCAAGGACCCAATGTGGGGATTACTCCAAATGTGAAGTATATCCATCCTAATTATATACTTAGCATCTGGGCAAATAACTGCTGGGTCCACTGTGAGCCAGACTTTAGCCAGGACTCTATTTCTTGGTCTTCATGGAGCCCTACCCCCACAGAGGAGATGCAATGATCCTTTGGATTGATTCAATGATTCTGTGTACCAATATCAACTCATATCTTACGTCTAATAGTTCTTGAAATGTCTGATTATTCCCATTTTACCAGTCACTTGAGTCAATAACCATAAGTCCCTTTGGGCAGGGACTGGGGAAATTATCATGGCACGTATTTTCTATGGTGTTTTGAAGTCCCTCCCCCTAGCGACTCAGATACCTATTCAGTCGATGGACTCTAGAACTGAAAATTAGCTCAGGTCTGGGAACTGAAAAAAAAATTGTGACTTTTTATTGGGGTGACTTCCCTCAGCCTTCTGCTTCTCCATTCTTACCTTTTTATGGTTGCAAATATTATGGTTGCAAATATTCAACCATATTTAAGCAGCACCCTTGTTGTCTACCCTTTATTTTGCCCCTCGTTACACCATGCTCTGTGAATAATCTGCAGCTCCCCGTGGGCCAAACCCTTTTAGCTGCTCCCACAATCTTGCTGGTAATTGTGATAAATGCGGGCCTTTCCACTTCTGTTGGTTAAGCACTGCCACCTAGCCTCCGTGGTATTGTGTGGCTCTGTCGTCACCATGGCCATTAGTGAATCCAGTTTTGCAGGTGCCTTTCCTAATAGCAACCCAAGCTTAATGAGGAGAACCCCCACTGAAATTCTTAGCGGTGCTTGTGCCCCTGTCATCAGTACAGTCCTGATGACCTTAGGGAATGGCGCAGACTCTGGCTCCTCTCAGGGAATACAAATCTGTTGTGGAGTTTTGGCCTTAACATATCCATTCCTGGACGTCCACTTCCTTAAGCTTCTTTATTTTCTCTTTTGCCATCTTGCAGGGCAATGTATGGATGTCTTCTTTGCCGAACACCGGTCGTCATTTTTTCAAGGCTTCTAGGAGCCATCCTAACAGCAGGTTTGCCCTATTCAATGGGGTCCTTGGTAGGATTAAATCTCATGGGCCAAGAAAAATTATTCAAACTAATGAATTCTTGCTTATTTAGCCTTACTTCTGACCCCATCGAGTACCCTCGTAACCCAGTTCCTGGAGTTCTCCCGTAGTTTGTTGGTATATGGTGGATTGTCCTTGCAATTCATTAAGTATATAATCTCCTAACTTCCTTATCAGTCCCAGCTTGTCCACAGTCAGATTATACTGGAATTTGACACGAGTTATACTAGTGTCTTCTGGTGGCCAGAAGAGTAGAGATGGGACAGACTCCTAACGGCGTACCAATTGCCTCAGGGGATTACTTACAGCAGGAGTGCTAGCCGTTATATGGGAGGAGTGGGCCATCTACACATCATGCCTAGTGTGCCCTTGTGTGGAGTGTGGGAGGGCTGTGGAGTCAGCATACTCAGGACAGCCGTCTAGATGTGTCCCTTCAAGTTTTCAGGATACTAGGTTTTCCCTATCAGGGTCCTGACCTTCACACAACAGACCGGCTTTGGTGTCCCTGGAGCTCTGCGACTCTCACGATTAGTTCTTCGGCCTGCTGTTTCATTGTGTCTTGGCCCTTCTGCTGCAGGTGATGAGGGCCTGTTTATGTGCTACCACTAAGGCCCTCTGGTTCCTGCACTTAGCTATTAACTGCTTAACAGCTCTAAGTCTCCCATTATCTGTATGCAGTGCGTCAACGCAGCTTGGCATTAACCAGCCAACTCCGTTGTGTTTTAGGTACTCTTCTACCCAGAGATTCCAGATGTCTGCTTCCTTGTACCTGCTACAGCATTCCCCTCCTCTGACATATTTTTCAAGGTCACTGCAGGTGAAATATTTAGCAATTGAGTGACTGTTTTGTGGCAAGGACTGTCCATGGTACCAATCAAAATTGTGTCCTCTTCACCACTGGTGTGGGGGGAGGTGGGGTAGAGATGGAAGGGTATGGGAACCAGTTAGAACTCTTCATCCTACTCACTATTATTTTGGACCATTGTGAGTACCACTTAGTGTAGCCTGGGTACTCCAAGAAGCAGACACTAAGAGAGGACTGACTGTATACAAGGATTTTATTAGAATCACTATGAAAGGGAATATGGATGGAGCTGGGGAAGCTGGAAGAGGGAGAGAGCAATCTGGACTGTGGTGCACTCTGAAGACCTTTGGGCAAAGCCATCAGGATGCCCTTGAGCCAAAGTAGATCGACAAAGGTGTCCTTTGTCTCCCAGGAACGGGGCCACCTGAGAATTATTCAGGCATTGGTGGGGAATAGTGCCTGGGAGGTGTGGCCTTGGCACAAATTTTAGATAGATTTCAGAGCGAAGCAGCAGCTGGGGCCTTTGATCAATTCCATTTCCCATCATAAAAAGCTGACGAAGAACATTTTCATTGTTCCCACACCCCGAAATACTCAGTACCTCCAATCTTAAAATCTAAAATGATGAGTGACTGTATAATTTGTTGTCCAAACCGGGATGCTTTTGCGAATGAAAGATGTAAGGGGAGGTCTGTTAGAAATTATACTAGGACTGTCCCAGGAACACTGTATAGTCACAGTATCCTTTGTTTTCAAAATCCTTTTCTGTGTGTATAACTTTCTCATTTTTTTATGTTACCACTAGAGTTGTTGAACCTGATTTCCCCCCATCTATCCAGCAACTTCATGTCCATTTAAAGTTGCCCATCAAAATTGTCCTTCATGCTCTGTCCATTAAATGATTTTTTGGATTACCATTGAACTCTTTTGTCCTCTGGCCCTTCATCTACAAGCACACAGAAGCATCCTAATTCTGATTCCTTTGAAATGACCACTGAGCAAAGCTGGTCAGAGTTACACTTCAGTGCACCTTTGCATCACTGCAAATTCATGACCTTCAAAATCATCTTTGCATCAGCACGCCTTCTGTTTCACCAAGAAAAACCATTTGGTGTGAGTCCCCTGTAATATACCCAACGCTTTCTACAAATGTTTTCAGTGTAGAAGCAACTATACTTAATTCTCTTCCATTGGTCTCAAAGAAGGTTCCATTTCCTCCAGTGCATTGCTGGCCATTCCTTCTAAAATTTTATTCTGTTATTTCCTAGTCTTTATGGTCAACCTCCTCCATGCTTCTGTGCTTCTAAATTTCCCTTTCACATATGAATGTCGTGAACATTGCTGTGTCTCTCTCAACATTAAAAGAAAATTTCTTTTATTTATTATATTTATTTTGAGAGACAGAGAGAGAGAGAGAGAGAGGGACAGAGAGAGAGAGGGGGAATGGGGGAGGGGCAGAGAGAGAGAGAGAGAGAGAGAGAATCCCAAGCAGGCTCCGCACTGTCGCTGCAGAGCCCAACACGGGGCTCGAGCTCACAAATTGTAAGATCGTGACCTGAGCCGAAATCAAGAGTCAGATGCTCAACTGAGGCCCCCAGGTACCGCTAATCGAAATCTTAAAATAGCTCAGAAGTAAGTGCTAGTCTCTCTACTTTTGAAAAACTTTTAATGTTTATTCATTTTTTGAGACAGAGAGAGACAGAGACAGAATGTGAGCTGGGGAGGGGCAAAGAGAGAGGGAGACACAGAATCTGAAGCAGGCTCCAGGCTCCCAGCTGTCGGTACAGAGCTGGCCGTGGGGCTCAAACCCACGAACTGCAGATTCATGACGTAAGCTAAAGTCGGACACTCAACCGACTGAGCCAGCAAGGCCTCCCTAGTTTCGACCATGAGATACTGAAGCTCAAAGTTGTGGTTTGAGTCAGGCCCTGCAGCTTCTATGGAAAGAGCGAGCGTCTTTCATCAAGCACTATATTGGACTTAAGCTCAGTAGAATCCGAAAATTATGACCATCCATTTTTCTCCAAATTTAACTCTGTGGGCAATCACAGTTGTGAGAGATGTGAATTCTGTTTACTTCTATATTGCTGTTTACTACATGGATAATTCTAATAGTTTTCTTTGTCGCTCGTCAAACCCAAGGGTGAACAAATCCGTGCCCGTCTAAAATCTAATTGCCTTGTCTGAGTTCACAGTCTTCGGGCTTCACTTTTCCTTCCAAATATCAATTGAGTTGAGTTTGAGTGGGATGATTTTGTGATTTGGGGTTCCCTGGAGATGCACAGAACTAGATTATATTGTAGTATATACATTTTTATATCAAATCTGTGGCACACACACTCTGGTTGGAGTACCAGTAAAAGTACAAGTCATGTTCCTCCACAGGGCCGATCGAATGTTTAATTTGGGTAGGCGGCTTTGGTTTATTTTGTTGGTTGTTTTCCTTTAGTTTAATAATTACTAGTAAAGATCGAAGTACTCATGTGGTCTCTCTAGATTTCACTACCATCTCAGCTATTTTGACATACTTTACTATTCACTTTAGTCCAAAATATTGAAGCTTTTGGAATTTATTTGAAGGGAGATGATTCATAATCTAACGAGCGCTCCAGAGTAATTCAATCAATAGCTCCAACAGTGTAAAGAATACTTAGCCAGAAATGCTGTGTTTTCCCTGTTCGTGACCATTCAGACTTCAGTCTTGGTCTCCGAAAACAATGCCACTTAGAAAACGAATCAATTATCTGAACATAGAAATATAATTGCACAAATTGTATAAATATATAAGAAATTATTGGCGCAAATATCCCTGGGCAGATGCTTCTCTCGCTTAGCAAAGACCTACTTAAGTTAGAGCCCAAATAGTGCCTGGCGTGTGATACAACGGTCAGCCGTGACCACATGTGAGGCACTATTTTAGGTGCCGGAGACAGAAAGGAAAATAAGAAAGTTTCCCCACATCTAGTTTATGTGAACTTATAGGATAAACAGTTAATAAACAACAACAGCAAAAATACTTTAAGATAAATGCTATGGAGAAAATAAAATGGGGCTGAAGTCACAGTGAGTGCCTGTGTGTGTGTGTGGGGGGATCGGGGTAAGGTCGTTGAAAAGTATGGGTCAGGGAATGGTTCTCAGAAGAAATGCCATTTGAGCTGAGGCGTGCATGCCAAGAGAAAGCCATTCATCCAGAAAACCTTGGGGTGGACCTATTAAGGCAAAAGGAACAGCAGTTTACCAGGCCACAAAGTGAACCTGAGATCGGCTAATTTGAGGAAAAGCAAGAAGGCCAGTGCGGTTGGGGGTAGATGAGTTGAGGAAAGCAGTGGGAAGAGATTTTGAGAAGAGATCTAAAAAGGCGATTTGGGCCTGCCAAGAGTTTGGGTTTTCGTTCATGTGCGGAGGAGCACCTTTGGAGAACTGAGTGAGGGGAAAGATGTGACTGTATTTCCATTGAGAAAATACTACGTGGGGTGCTCTGTGGAGAATGGATTGTGGAAACACAAAATGGAGACACAGAGAGCAGTTTAGAGGTTACCGGGACGGTCAAAGCCGGGGAGCAGAGCGGCTTGGATAGCAGTGGGGGGAGAGAATAGTCAAAAGGTTCAAGGTATTTTGAAGGTAGAGGATAGGACCGAATGTGAGATTGAGGGAGGGAGAACTTGAATGATTCCTTGTAGTCGTATGTCTCCCCATTTCTTCAGGTCATCGCTTAAGCAAGAATTTTTACTTTTCTTCATCGACAGTTCTTACACACGTCCTGTTATATCATTGTGGATAGATGTATTTATCTTGTAGCTGGAATTTGATTTTGAAACTTAAAACTGTATTACTTTCTAATTCCTTTGTTCTTCTTTAGCTTGCTTCTATTCTTGCTAACTAGGAATTGTAGTGTGATGTGGAAAAAGGCGGCAAAGCTCTCGTCTTGTTCTGACATGAGAGCTAAAACCTGTCACTTTAAGTATGCTTGTTGCGGATTTTTGGTAGATATATTTTATCTATTTGAGGAATATCTAGATTGCTAAGCGGTTTTATTACAAACATCTGTGTGATTTACTGAATGCCCTTTTCTGCGTTCATTTATACGATCATGTAGTTTTTCTCCTTTAATCTCTTAAAGGTGAATTAGTCGATTTGTTTTATGTTACAGCATCTTTTCATTCCGGAGAAAAACTACTTAGTCGTGACATACATATTATATATGATTGGATTCAGTTTTTTAATAAGTTATTTAAGATTTTCCACCTATGCTCATAAGTCTGCAGTGTTTCCTTCTCTTACTAACCCTTGTCAGATTTCAAAGCCTTCTAGACTAATAAGATTTTCATTCTTTTATTTTAATGAAATAAGAATTTTCTTCTTTTAGTTTTAATGGAAACGATTTCAGTAAAGATGAATTTTCTGTCACCTAATTCATATTTTCTAGTTCTTCTCGAGTCATTTAAAAAAAATTTTGGGGGGGGGGCGCCTGGGTGGCACAGTCGATTAAGCGCCCGACTTTGGCTCAGGTCATGATCTCACGGCTTTTGAGTTCGAGCCCCACATCGGGTTCTGTGCTGACAGCTCGGAGCCTGGAGCCTGCCTCGGATTCTGTGTCTCCCTCTCTCTCTCTCCCCCTCCCTCACTTGCACTCTGTCTCTCTCTGTCTTTCAAAAATAAGTAAACATTAAAAATAATTTTTTTTCATTAAAAGAGAGAGAGAGAGAAAGAGAGAGACAGAGAATATGAGCAGGGGAGGAGCAGAGAGAGAGGGAGACACAAAATCCAAAGCAGGCTCCAGGCTGCTGTTGGAGCTGTCAGCACAGAGACTGACACGGGGCTTGAACTCATGAACTGTGAGATCATGACCTGGGCTGAAGTCAGACACTTAACTGACTGAGCCACCCAGTGCTCCTCCTTGAGTCATTTTTGATAGTTTCGATGGTCCATCTCAAGTTTCCCCCCAATTTATTAGGACAAAACTGTTCATAATTTTTAGCACTTAATAAACTGTACTATGTTTAATTAGGTCTCTTCTCGTTCCTAGGATTTTCTCCTGCATACTCTTACATGAAGCTTGTCTATTTTATTAATTTTATTGTTTTGCTGTTCATTAATTCCCACTGTTAACTCTCCTCCATTCTCGTGGGTTTCTTCTGTTAATTCTTCTTCAGGCTTCTAGAGTGAAACAACTAACCCATTAATTTTTTCTCTTTTTTGTTTTGTAATGTATGCATTTTTACCCATACTTTTTTCCACTAAGTATTCTTCTGGTTGCCTATGTCACATTTCATACGTCACATTTTCCTTGATTTTTCTTTCTCAATATTTTAGAATTTCCATAGTAGTTTCTCACTTGATCCATTTGTGTTTTATTGTCTGCAAGGTGTTTCTTATTTATTATACATGGAAGTATCTATTATTGATTTCTTACTTTATTACGCTGCACTCAGGGACTCTGGTCTGTATATTTTGGATTCTTTAATATTCATTGAGAATTCCTTTGGGACATGGACAATAAAGTTTTGTTAATATTTCATATGTTCTGGAAAAGAATACGCTGTATACTTGTTGTTTGTAACACACTTGATCATTTTTTAGTTTGTTCTCAATACTCTTTGGAATTTAGTAGCTTCCCGATTTATCAGTTTCTGAGAGAGGTGAGGCAAGACCTCCTTCAAGTCTTCTTTGTCTGTGAACTGATTTACTTGGTTGAAGGACGTCGTTTGGGGCATCATCATTGTGTAAGGTGTATCGTAAGTTCTGTATTGTGGGCTAAATTGTGTCCACCCCCAAAATGTACATGTTCAAGCCCTAAACCCTAGCATCTCAGACGGTGACACCAAACCTACCAACACCTTGATCGTGGACTTCTGGCCTCCAGAACTGTGAGAAAATAAGCTTCTGTGGCCAAAGCCACCCAGTCTGTGGTGTTTTGTTATGACAGCCCCAGCAAACTAACACATGCTATACGAATGGGCATGGAGAGCAAATCCAAATTAAAATCCATATGTATGCACGAAGTCTTGTCCCCTCCACAATGGAAAGGGTACAGCGTAACCCACCTAAGACCAATGACTAGGTAGTTCATTGACTCTGAATCATGTAAACAAGATTGGTTACTGCTGCTGGAGTATTGGTTCATCACTGGTGGCACTTCTTGTCCGCTTAGATGAGGGAAATTTCATGTTGTTCAGATTATACGTATCCTCTAATTTAACCAGTATCGTTACTTTTCCTGGGAGATCACAGGAAATTAGATGAAGAAAACATAAATATTCACAAAAAATGCATATGATGTCCGAAAGGAATTCTTGTTTATTTGCCCAGAAGGAAAGATAGTCTATTATAAGATTCTACACTGGTCACAAAGTATCAGACATCATTTTTACTGGAGGGCCAGGGACTTGGAAGGAACAAACTTCGTGGATTAAAGATAAGAAAGACCAAGATACTGATATGTAGATGAACATCAGGGAATAAGTCCAGAGCCTGAGAAAATTCTTTTCTAATATGAATGTTCTGCCAGTCTGATTTCTGCCCACTGGGATTTCCATTTTCTATTCTTCAGGGTAATTTCAGAGTGGAGCTATAACGTCTTAGAGTTCAATTTTGACGGATGCTGGAATATTGCACAGAAATATCTGTGAACCAGGCTCAAATGTTTATTTTTAATTCTCTGTAAATTGATTATATAAAATTCGTCATGAGACCACAGGTGTCAGTTGAGAGAGAAACATAACGGTAGTATAAGTGAAATTAGGAGTGGTAAAAATATACTTTTTGTGTCTTCAGGGCTTACCACTTTCACTCGATGACGGAATACTCCTTGGCACGCCCAAGATTATGTTTAGTTGCCTCAGCTGATATCTAGTTCATGACAAGCACTTGGATGTCATGGTCATCGCTTCATGATCTTGTTTTCAATATTTACTAGCAACCAATAGCAACTCATCAATTGTTTCTCCAAAGTTGTTTTTAAAAGGTAGTATGGCTTTGCTCCAAATTCGTAATGGTTTCCCATGTACGTTGTCCTACCATAGGCTCTATGGAGCATGCAAGTATACTTGTGACACTCTAATCATATCTGGATACGTCGTGTTATAGTCGCAACTGGAAGCAGCTAGAGAGCTTTCTCCTCTGCTTCCCACAAAAATCTGGCCGCATAGAAATGCAGCGTTAACCCCAAAGAATAGAGTCTCATGCATTGTCACACTTCCTTTTTAGGGTCATGAGATACTTTTCTCCTTCGCCAGGAAGGAGATATACTAACATGCTTTCAGATTAGTGGGTTCCTGGGAATTTTACTCTATTTTCTTGAGATCTCTTTTCCACAATGTTTGTATATTTTCCTAAGACATCCAAGGAAACTGCTGGTTTCCTCCAGGTTCTCTCGGCAAGGTGTTATCAATGTAACAGACCAACATGAATGTCCTGTAAACTTGCGGGGCAGTTAAGTTTCCTTTGAACTAAGCATAAAGAAAGGAAGTACCATTAGCACTGCTGATTTGCTCTAGAGCAAGCTGTAGCTACCAAGCCTCTGGTTGATTAACTTTACCAATATCTAATACTATTCTCCAAGACCCGTTAGACTATTTATCGGCCAAATGAGATAATTAAATAGTGCTATTGTAAGAATCAATGGGCTTCAATCTTTCAAGTCATTCTTGTTGGCAAATTACTCTGCCGTTCCCCTAGAGGAATACACTGTTCGATAGGTAGCCCTTACTTGACTCAGTAGTCAGGAAGGGAAAATGGAATTATGCCATTTGTTGAAGGTATATATCTTCCAAAAAAAAAAAAAAATTCCCCTCAGAAACAAGAAAAAAAAAACCGGTATGAGTTTGGTGTCACATGATTAAATATGAGCATTTTAACTGAGGATTCCACTTGTCATCTGACCCCATGTGGCCTCATTCTGGCTAATAAGTGAAAATTGTGTGAAAGGTCCTCAGGAGGTAGGTTAGCTTGTTGCTCATATATAATCCCCCAAGAGACATTCATTATATCTATGATATCATGCTAATCATACTGCATTGCACAAAAAGTAGCTAGCATATTGAAAATCTTGATTTTGATCACTCTCTACAGAGTGAGAGACACAGCCAAGAATTTTTTCATTAATTAATTAATTTTTAAATTTACATCTAAGGTAGTTAGCATGTAGTGAAATAATCATTTCAGGAGTAGAATCCACTGTTTCATCCCTTGCATATAACACCCAGTGTTCATCCCAAGTGTCCTCCTTAATGCCTGTTGCCCATTTAGCCCCCCACCCACAACCCCTCCAGCAACCCTCAGTTTGTTCTCTGTATTTAAGAGTCTCTTATATTCTGCCCCTCCTCTGTTTTTATATTATTTTTGCTTTCCTTCCCTTATGTTCATCTGTTTTGTATCTTAAATTACACATACGAGTGAAGTCATATGATATTTGTCTTTTTCTAACTGACTAATTTCGCTTAGCATAATACCCCCTAGTTCCATCCACGTTGATGCAAATGACAAGGTTTCATTCTTTTTTGATTGCCAATGAATACTCCACTGTGTGTGTGTGTGTATGTGTATATATATATATATATATATATATATATATATATATCACATCTTCTTTATAGATTCATCCATCGATGGACATTTGGGCTCTTTCCATACTTTGGTTATTGTCAATAGCGCTGCTATAAACATTGGGGTGCATGTGCCCTTTGAAAGCAGCACACCTCTATCCTTTGGATAAATATCTAGCAGTGCAATTGCTGGGTCATAGCGTAGTTCTATTTTTAATTTTGGGGGCAACCTCCACACTGTTTTCCAGAGTGGCTGCACCAGTTTGCATGCCGACCAGCAGTGTGAAAGTTTTCCCCTTTCTCTGCATCCTCGCCAACATCTGTCATTGCCTGAACTGTTCATTTTAGCCATCCTGGTTGGTGTGAGGTGATATCTCACTGTGGTTTTGATTTGTATTTCCCTGGTGATGAGTGATGTGGAGCATTTTTTCATGTGTCGGTTGGCCATCTGGATGTCTTCTTTGGAGAAGTGTCTATTCATGTCTTCTGCCCATTTCTTCACTGGATTTTTGTTTTTGGGTGTTGAGTTTGATAAGTTCTCTATAGATTTTGGATACTCACTCTATCTGATATGTTGCTTGCAAATATCTTCTCCCATTCCATCAGTTGCCTTTTAGTTTTGCTGATTGTTTCCTTCACCGTGCAAAAGCCAATAAATGTCACCCAAATCGGTACAAAAGAAGTCATACTTTCACTATTTGCAAGTGACATGATACTATATATAGAAAACTCAAAAGACTCTACCAAAAAACCTCTAGAACTGATAAACAAATTGAGTAAAGTTGCAGGATACAAAAACAACATACAGAAGTCTGTTGTATTTCTATAGACCAATGATGAAGCACCAGAGAGACAAATTAAGGAATCAATCCCATTTACAATTACACCAAAAACAAGACACCTAAAATACACCTAACAAAAGAGGCAAAAGACTTGTACTCTGAAAACTATAAAACACCAGTGAAAAAATTGAAAATGGCATGAAGAAATGGAAAGACATTCCATGCTCATGGATTGAAAGAACAAATATTGTTAAAATGTCTATAACTACCTAAAGCAATCGACACCTTTAATACAATCCCAATCAAATACCAATAGCATTTTTCACAGAGCTAGAACAAGCAATCCTAAAGTTTGTATGGAACCACAAAAGACCCCAAATAGCCAAAGCAACCTTGCATAAGAAAAGCAAAGCTGGAGGCATCACAATTCCAGACTTCATGTTATACTACAAAGCTGTAGTGATCAAAACAGTATGGTACAGTCACAAAAATAGACACAGAGATCAATGGAACAGAATAGAAAACCCAGAAAGAAACCCACAACTATCTAGCCAATTAATCTTTCATAAGGCAGGAAAGAATATCCGCTGGGAAAAAGACAGTCTCTTCAACAAATGGTGTTGGGAAAACTAGACAACCACATGCAAAAGAATGAAACTGGATCACTTTCTTACACCAAACACAAAAACTAATTCATAATGGATGAAGGACCTAAATGTGAAATCTGAAATGAAACCATCAAAATCCTAGAGGAGAACACAGGCAGTAGCCTCTTTGATATCAGCCATAGCAACTTCTTTCTAGATATGTATCTTGAGGCAAAGGAAACAAAAGCAAAAATAAACAATTGGGACTTCATAAGGATAAAAAGCCTCTACACACAGTGAAGGTGACAATCAACAAAACTAAAAGGCAACCTATGGAATGGGAGAAGATATTTGCAAATGACCTATCTGATAAAGGGTTAGTATCCAAGATATATAAATAACATACAACTCGACACCCAAAAAAACACGTAATCCAAGGAGACGTGAATAGACAGTTTTCCAAAGAAGACATCCAGATGGCCAACAGCACATGAAAAGATGCTCAACATAACTGATCATCAGGGCAATGCAAAACCAAAACTACCATGAGGTATCACCTCATACCCGTCAGAATGGCTAAAATCCACAACACAAGAAACAACAGCTGTTGGTGAGGATGTGGAGAAAGGGGAGCCCTCTTGCACCCTTGGTGGGAATGCAAACTGGTGCAGCCACTCTGGAGAACAGTATGGAGTTCCCTCAAAAAGTTAAAAATAGAACTAGCCTACGATCTAGCAATTCCACCACTAGGTATTTACCCAAGGAATACAAAATACTAATACAAAGGGATACATACACCCCGATGTTTATAGCAGCATTATCTAAAATGTGGAAGCAGCCCAAGTGTCCATTGACTGACGAATGGATAAAGAAGATGTGGTGTGTGTATACATATATATATATATATAGAGAGAGAGAGAGAGAGAGAGAGAGAGAGAATGGGATATTACTCAGCCATAAAAAAGAATAAAATGTTGCCATTTGCAGTGAAATGGATGGAGCCAGAGAGTATTATAAATGAAGTAAGTCAGTCAGAGAAAGAGAAATGCCTTATGATTTCACTCATATGTGGAATTTAAGAAACAAAACAAACAAGCAAGGGGAAAAAGAGAGAGAGAGAGGCAAACGGAGAAACAGACTCTGAGCTGTAGAGAACGAGCTGGTGGCTACCAGAGGGGAGGTGGGTGGGGGATGGGTTAAATAGGTGATGGGGATTTAAGGAGTTCACTTGTGATGAGCACTGGGTGTTGTATGAAACTTTTGAATCACTATACCGTACATCCGAAACTAATACAGCACTGTATGTTAACTCACTGGAATTGGAATAAAAACTTCTAAAAAATGAATAAAAAAATAAAAGCTGCTGGCCTCTTAAATATTGGAAAACCTCTTTAGAATACAATGCAAATGCCAATTAAGAGTGATACTATACGAGAATAGGGTGCTATCTCCAGGACACCTTTTATTTAATTTAATTTAATTTTATTTTTTAATTTTTTTAATGTTTAATTGTTTTTGAGAGAGCGGGAGCAGGAGAGGGTCAGAGAGAGAGGGAGTCACAGAATCCAAAGCAGGCTCCGGGTTCTGAGCTGTCAGCACAGAGCCCGACGCGAGGCTGGAACCCACGAGCCATGAGATCATGACCTGAGCTGAAGTCAGATGCTTAACCAGCTGAGCCACCCAGGTGCCCCTCCAGGACACCTTTTATACCTTGAATCAAAGGCATTTATATGGTGCCAATCCTCTGTGGGAAGAATGCGTGGGATTGGAAACGAGGAAGTTCTTGTCATCAGTCCGAGCGCCTCGCTTGTAAAATATACACAGCTGATCCCTACAGATCTGGGCTTTGCTGGTTTAAACGCCCTCAGTTGTAAATGAGGGATACTTCTGCCAGGGGACACATCAAGAGTAACACTGAATCCTATGCTGAGACTGCTGCCTTGGCCCTCCAGTTCCCTTGTGCAAAAGAAATAGACAAGAAGAGGAGTCAAGGACCTGCCGTGGATAACTGACCACGATCATCAGGAGGACATAGGGCTACTGTCATACCATGGGGACAGGGGAATACGTGTGTACCCCAGTGACCCTTGGTGGCAAAGGGCTGAAATTCCTCATGAATTATGGTTGCCTTCCTGTCACCAAGGAAGTCATCAATACCCACAGAGTTACTATTTTAGTGTGAGAGGAATCTGGAATGAGGGTGGAAGAGGAAACAGTGAGTACCAGCTGCGACCTTGAAACCAACTGGAGCGCTATGAGTTGTTCATCCCACCAACCTTCTTCTCTACATGTCCTCCAGGGAGAGCGGTTCACCGGAATCCTGGGGGAAATGCATCCGAAACACACGTGGGGTGTTTCTAAGCAGCACAACGGGTGGACTACGATGGGCACACAGATGCACTTCCCAGATCCCTCTGGGGAAGGACTTGATGATTTAGCTACTGTCTCAGCAAACACCCTTCAGCTGTCAACCCCTTCAGAGATTCCTTAGGTTCGGAGATCTGACCGGCCTAGGATCATGCCCCTTTGCAGGATAGCCCACGTTCAGTGACTCGATCAATGCGAACGTATAATGGTCTGATTGATCATCTTTTTTTTTTTTAATTTAAATCAGAAGAATTTCCAACATTGACAACTCTTATAAAAAGCACCCAAGCACAGGCAGAACTCCATCAAACAGAAATCTTACGGGTAGCTAACAGGCACCAGCACTTCCTCCTTTCTTTGCGACACCTCTAGCTCCCCGGCTAACGTTAGAGCTCCCAGTGGCCTTGGCTAACGTTTGTGCCCGTCACAGCTTGACTTCTTCCTCTGCCCAATTCTGCTTCCTTCCTCTCTTTTCTGTAGGTGTTGCTCCAAAAGTCACTCATGAACAAACACACTGTGTATCTATCTCAACATCTCCTTCCTGACCCATCCTCCAATACCTGCTTAACCACAATGAAGGGAAAGGAGTTTTGGGAAAGTAGTAGGTTTTATGTTCAAGAGATAAATGACTTCTTTAGGCATGTAAAGTATGAATTTCTGGGCTTTTTTTTGTTTTTTTTTTAGTTTTCTCTGTTTTCTATATCCAACCATGTATCACCATTCTAAATTATTAGGATCTTACTCTTTCCTAATCACTGTGATAACTTTGTCACTTGCGTGGCCCCAGCAACAGCTATAATTCAAACTTTGCGTCAATTTTTATTTTTTTAATTTTTTTTAATGTTTATTTTTGAGAGAGAGACAAAGTCTGAGCAGGGGAGGGGCACAGAGAGATGGAGACAGAATCCAAAACAGGCTCCAGTCTCTGAGCTGTCAGCACAGAGCCCTATGTGGGGCCCAAACCCACAAACTGTGAGGTCATGACCTGAGCTGAAGTTGGGCACATAACCAACTGAGCCACCCAGGCGTCCCTGCATCAATCTTTGTGTTTGGTTTATAGTGATGTGTGTGTGTCTGTGTGTGTGTGTGTGTGTGTGTGTGTGTGTGTATGAAAAAGGCCTCAGGTAACAATCCTGAGTTTTATTACATGCCTGGAGGGAAGAATTTGAGTTTTGAGCTTTATCTGTTCTGTCAGAAACAATCATCTTAGACCATCCCATTTAAATGAGTTTCTAGCAGCAGTTACCTGACCTCCCAGAGCTTCACCTTCAGTAGGCTCACTGCCTTGGGATACCTCAAGCACACTTCACTAGGTTACTCTGTGCCCCATGACGTCGTCTGCTAGTTTACCATTTTGGAATCTGAATCGGCATCTTACTGCCTTTCATCTTAGCTCAGCTCAACAAACTACTCCAGATATGTTTTCCTGGGGGTCTTGTTTCTGGGAGATAGGAGAGTAAGCTATAAACATAAATCCTGAATAATTTAAAGAGAACAAAAGGAATTTATCGGAAAACAGGTACAGTTCAAATATTTGGGAGAAGAGTAGAACAAAAAGCCTCAGGAAAGGCAAATCTGCAACAGCTCTGGAAGATATCAGTAACAGTTATTCACGAACTATCTTGAAGCATTTCCCAGGAATCTCCCCTGGTGATTCCGAATTAGTAAACCTGGGATATGACTTAGAAGTTCATGTTTTTTACAAGGACATACTAATGTTAGTGCTCACAGTGACTTAGCCCCAACCTCCTTCCGTCCCTTTGTGTATATATACTCAAGTTGTTTAAGTTTCCAGACTATGCCAAACTAAAAATGTTCTGCACACCAAAGGAAGCTATCAGCGAATGAAAAGGCAGCCTACAGCATGGGAGAAAATATTTGCCAATCATATATCTAATAAATATATGTAATGTCCAGAATATACAAGGAATTCATATAGCTTAGGAGAAAAAAAACAACCTGATTAAAAAACGGGTAGAGCATCTGAACGGACATTTTTTTCAACAAACAAAAAACAAAAAACAAGCATACAAATGGCCATCAGGTACACGAAAAGGTGCTCGACGTCACTAAACATCAGGGAAATGCCAAACAAAACCACAAAGAAATATTCTCACGCTTGTTAGAATGGCTATTCTCAAAAGGACAAGAAACAACAAATGTTGGCAAAGATGTGGAGAAAAGGGAACCCTTGTGTCCTGTTGGTAGAAATATAAATGGGCATAGCCACTATGGAAAACAGTATAGAGGTTCCTCAAGAAACTAAAAATAGAGATACCATATGATTCTACAATTCTGTTCCTGGGTATTTATGCAAAGGAAAACAGTAACTCAAAAACCTATCTGCACCTCTATGTTCTTTGCAGCATAATTTACAATAGACACTACGTGGAAATAACCTAAAGGCCCATTGATGGATGAATCGATAAAGAAAATGGGATATATACCATAAAAAAAAAGGAAATCCTGCCATTATGACAACATGGATAGGCCTTGAGGCCATTATGCTAAGTGACGTAAGTCAGCCAAAGAAAGACAAATACTATATGATTTCATTTATATGTGGAATCTAGAAGGAGGGAAAGGGGGGAGGGGCAACAACTCACGGGTACAGAGAACAGAATGGTGTTTTGCCAGAAGTGGAAGGTCAGAGATGAGCAAAATGGCTAAAGGTAGTCAAAAGGTACAAACTTCGAGTTTTAAAATAAATAACTCCTGAAACGTATAACATGGACACTATAGTTAATTATACTGCGTTACATATTTAAAAGCTGCCAACCTTTGAAAAGACCAGTAAAATCAAGAAGTCTCTCTCTATCCAGTCTAAGAACAAATGAGAGAGTAACCAAACTGCTAACATCAGAAACGAAAGAGGGGATAGCACCACAGATACTGTGGAAATTGAAGAATCATAAAGTAATACTATAAACAACTCTGTGCTCACCAATTTGGTAACCTAGACGAAATGGGCCAATTTCTTGAAATACACAGTCTACCAAAACTCACACAAGAAGAAATAGATGATCTGAATAGAAACGGAATCAATAATTAATGACTTTCCCAAACAGAAAGCACCAGGATCAGATAGGTTCACTGGTAAACACTGCTAAACAATTAAAGAAGAAATCATCCCCATTCTCTATAATCTTTTTCAGGGGATAAAAGCTGAGAGAATACTTACTACATCATTCTATGAGGCCAGTGTTACCTTAATACCTAATTGGACAAAGACATTATAAAAAAAGACAAGTAATTCTCATGAACATAGGTAGAAAAATCCTCAATAAAATATTAGCATATTGAACCCAATGATGTATACATAGAATTATACATTGTAATCAAAGGGGATTCATCACAGATATGCAAGTCTGGTTCAACATTTGAAAATCAATTGATGTGGGGCACCTGGGAGGCTCAGTCAGTTAAGTGTCCAACTTCGGCTCAGGTCATGATCTCATGGTTCATGAGTTAGAGCCCCGAGTTGGGCTCTGTGCTGACAGCTCGGAGCCTGGAGCCTGCTTCGGATTCTGTGTCTCCCTCTCTCTCTCTCTGCCCGCCCCCCCCCCCCCCCACTCATGCTTTTTCTCTCTCTCTCAAAAATAAAAATAAACATTAAAAAAAAAGAAAAGAAAATCAATTAATGTCATGGCCATATCAATAGATGTAGAAAAAAACACTTGAAAAAAATCCAGCATTCATTCATGAAAAAACTCTGAATCAACTAGGGATAGAAGAGAGCATCCTCAACCTGACAAAGAATATCTTCAAAACAGCTACAGCTAATTATCTTCCTTAATGGTGAGAAACTCAAAGCTTTCTCCCCAAGATCAAGTAAAAAGCGGGAGAGTCCCTTCTTGCCACTCCTTTTCAAAATCGTACTGGATGTTCTAGCTAATACAACAACACAAACAGACGCGCACACACACACACACACACACGCACACAGGAAATAAGTGATATGAAGATTTGGAAGGAAGAAATAAAAATTTTTCTTTGCAAATGACTTGATCATCTATGTAGGAAATCTGAAAGAATCAACCAAAAAAAAAAAAAAAACTCCTGGAAGTAATAAGTGAAATTGCAGAATACAAGGTTAATACACAAAAGCTAATTGCTTTCCTATGAACCTGGAAGGACCGAGAGGAATTTTGAATTAAAAACACAATGCAATTTACATTAGCACCAAAACAAAATACTTAGGCATAAATTTAACAAAATGCATACAAGACTCCTATAAGGCAAGCCACACAACTCTGATGAAAGAAATCAAAATAAAAACTCAATAAATGGAAAGAAATGCCATGTTTGCGGACAGGGAGACACAATATTGTCAAGATGCCAGTTTTTCCCAACTAGATCTATACATGCAAGTCAGTTAGTGATCAAAATCCTAGCAAGTTATTTTGCAGATATTGACAAAATGATTCTAACATTTATATGTAGAGGCAGAAGCCCCCAAATAGCCAACACGATATTGAAAGAGAATAACAAATTTGGAGGACTGACACTATGCAATTTCAAAACTTACTATAATAGGTGATGGGGATTAAGGAGGGCATTTGTGATGAGCACTGGGTGTTCTTTGTAAGTGTTGAATCACTAGATTCTACACCTGAAACTAATATTACACTGTATGCTAACTAACTGGAATTTAAAAACTTGGAAGAAAACAAAGATAGACGTGTATACATATAAAAAAGACTTCCTATAAAGCTACAGTAATCAAGACAGAGTGGTTCCGGTGAAAGAATAGATCAGTGGAACAGAAGAGAGAATCCAGACCTAGACCCCCATAAATATAGTCAACTGGTTTTGACAAAGGAGCAAAGACAATACAATGGAGCAAAGATAGTCTTGTCAACAAATGGTGTTGGAACAACTGGACATCGACACGCAAAAAATTGAACCCAGACACATACCTTACACCTTTCACAAAAATTCACTCAGAATGGATCACATACCTAAATGCAAAATATAAAACTTCTAGAAGATAACATCAGATAAAACTTCTAGATGGCCTTGGGTATAGCGATGACGTTTTAGACACAGTATCAAAGACACGATCTACGAAAGAAATAATTGAAAAGCTGGACTTCATCAAAATGAAAAACTTCTTCATCAAAGACAGTGTCAAGAAAATGAGAAGACCAGCTGCAGACTGGGAAATATTTGCAAAAGACACATCTGATTAGGGACTATTGTCCAAAATATACAAAGGACTCTTAAAATGCAACAGTGAGATAAGAACCCAATTAAAAAATGAGTAAAAGACTAGAACAGACACCTCATCAAATATGTACGCATGGCAAATAAGCATATGAAAGGACGTTCCACGTATGTCGCTAAGAAATGTAAATTAGAACATACACCTTTTGGAAAGGCCCAGATCCAGAACACTGACAACACCCAATGCTGGTGAGGATGTGGAACAAAGGTAACTTTCGTTCAGTGCTGATGGGGATGCAAAATGGGGCAGCCACTTTGGAAGACAGTTTGGTGGTTTCTTATAAAATTAAGCTCACGCTTATCCTGTAACCCAGCACTCGTGCTCCTTGTTTATCCAAAGGATTTTCAATCACACAAATGAAATCCACACAAAAATCTGCATACAGATGTTTCTAACAGCTTAATCTAATTGCCAAAACTTAGAAGCCAACATTTTGTCCTTCGGTAAGTGAATGAATAAAGTGTGATACATCCAGAAAATGGAATATTATTCAGTGCTTAAAAGAAATGAGCTATTAAGCCATGAAAAGACATGGAAAAATCTTGGCTGTGTTATTACTAAGTGAAAGAAGCTAATTTGAAAAGGCTACAAACTGTGTTACTCCAACTATATGACATTCTGGAAAATGCAAAACTATGAAGACAGCAAAAAGATCGATAGTTGCTCGGGACTGGGGGAGAATGAATAGACAGAGCACAGAGGATTTTGAGCGCAGTGAAAATACTTTTTATGATACCATAATGATGGATACCTATCATTGTATATTTGTCCAAACGCATAGAATGGACAACACGAAGAGTGAACCCTAACGGAAATTATGGACTGTGGGCGATAATGATGTGTCAATGCGGGTTCATCAATTGTACCAAATGTACCACTCTGGTGGGGGGTGATGATAATGAGGGAGGCTATGCACATGTGGGGGCAGGAGGTATATGGGAAAGCTTTGTACTTCCCCCTCAATTTTCAAGTGAACCTGAAACTGCTCTAAAAAGTACTCTATTTTCGAGTATTTTTAGTATTTAAAAAGCATATGTCCATATATAGGGCAATGATTAAATAAGATATGTTATAGGCATGGTATGAAATGTTGAGGACTTATAATAAAAAGGAATGTGGAAGTCCTAGCTGTATTGACACATGTAGGAATAGCCATGTTATATTAAACAAAAAAATTTGGGGGATAGTTTGTATAGGATCTTCGTGAAACAAGCACACTAAACAAATAAAAAGGACATAGCTGAGAGTTTATATATTTGTATATGTTTACATGACTGTAAAGGTTTTTCTTTTTTAAATGTTTATTTATTTTCTGAGAGAGAGCGAGCATGCACACATGAGTGGGGGAGGGGCAGAGAGAGAGAGAGAGAGAGAGGGAGAGAGAGAGAATCCCAGGCAGGTTCTGTGTTGTCAGTGGAGAGCCTGACGTGGGGCTCGATCTCATGAACCATGAGAGCAATACCTGAGCTGAAATCGAGTCAGACACTTAACCAACTGAGCCTCCCAGAAGTGTCCCAAGGGTTTTTTTTTTTTTTTAAATATGAAATTTATTGCCAAATTGGTTTCCATACAACACTCAGTGCTCATCCCAACAGGTGCCTTCCTCAGTACCCATCACCCACCCTCCCCTCCCTCCCACCCCCCATCAACCCTCAGCTTGTTCTCACTTTTTAAGAGTCTCTTATGCCTTGGCTCTCTCCTACTCTAACCTCTTTTTTTTTTTTTTCCTTCCCTTCCCCCATGGGTTTCTGTTAAGTTTCTCAGGATCCACCTAAGAGTAAAAACATATGGTAACTTCTTTCTCTGTATGGCTTATTTCACTTAGCATCACACTCTCCAGTTCCATCCATGTTGCTACAAAGGGCCATATTTCATTCTTTCTCATTGCCACGTAGTATTCCATTGTGTACATAAACCACAGTTTCTTTACCCATTCATCAGTCGATGGACATTTAGGCCAAGGATTTTCTTAAAACATTGGTTAACGCAGCTATGTGGGCTTAGACTGGTTAGTGATATAATTAACTTTTTATGCATCACTATATTCTTTCATTTATTCTAATAGTCACATAAGACTCATGTTTCTCACCAGTGAGAAAACCTTTGTTTTTATGACTATGTTAACAATGTACACCACTTAATACAGAAAGCCAAATATTACCAAAAATACAATTAAGGAAGTAAAAGTTACCTTGAAATTTTAACACCCTGAGAAGATAAGCACTAACTTTGTGGTGGTGGTGACTAATTTGCTAAGGCACAGACACATGAGCATTATTTTCCCTAAATGGAACCCTGTAGGCTTTTTAAAATCTAAATTAGGCACTTAAAAAAGTCTTTTAGTTGGGTGGGTAGTTCTAGATATAGAATGTTAGTACAAACAAGAGAAAGAGACAGGGAGAGAATTTCATTCCTCAGTTATCAATATTTATAACAATCATTTCTTATGAGCTATTACTACTGCATTCCCTCTAGAATCTCTAAAATAATGTCAAATTATAATATTCTCAGCAGGGATTTGTCATGTTTTCTATTTTAATGGAACTGAATTTTGCATTTTACATTTTAGGATGACAACTTTTAAAAAAATTTTTTTGGTGACTTGTCTTTACTCTTTTAATAGGATTATTTATATTTTATTTAGCTATTTTATGAGAATATCTGCTGAAGTAGGTCTCATATTTTTGCAACGATTTATGTTATCAATTTAATAAATTCTGTTATTTCCTCATGGTATGAGTCAGCGTTCTCCAGAGAAACAGAACCAATAGGGGCTACATTATATGCACACACATATGCATATGTGTGTATATATTACATATGGGTGTTTATGTAAATATCTTTATCAATCTATCAATCTATCTATAGAGAGATATTAAGATTTATTGTAAGAAACTGGCCCAGGGTGCCTGGGTGGCTCCGTTGGTTAAGTGTTCAACTCTTGATTTTGGTTTAGGTCATGATCTCAGGGTCATGGGATCAAGCCCCGTGTCAGGCTCTGTGCTGATAGTGTGGAGCCTGCTTGGGATTCTCTCTCTCTCCTTCTCTCTCTGCCCCTCCTCCCTCCCCCCTCAAAATAAATAAATAAACTTCAAAAAAAAAAAAGAAAGAAAAAGAAATGGGCTCATATAGTTATGACAGCTGAAAAGTCCCAAGTTCTGTAGTCAGCCAACTGGAGACTCAGGAGAGCTGATGGTGGAGGCCTGAGCACAAGGAAAGCTTATAAGTAAGTTCTAGTCTAAAAGCCAGCAGACTGGAGGTGCAAGAAGGGCTGATGTTTTAGTTTGAGTCTGAAGACTGGGCAAAAAGACCAATGTTCGAGCTCAAGAGTCTTCGGCAGTAGGAGATCCCCCTTACTTGAGGAAGAGTGAGCCTTTTTAGTCTATTCACGCTTTCAATTGATTGGTCGCGGGCCCCCTACATTAGGGAGGGCAATCTACTTTACTCAGTCTTCCAACTGAAAGTTAATCTCATGAAAAAACACCCTCACAGATACACCTAACATAATTGTTGACCACATGTCTGGGCATCCCGTGGCCCAATCAATTTTACAAATAAAATTAAGCATCACAAATCCACTCCTTGTGACCTTGGCACCCGTACACATCTCCTTAAACCATACTTAACCTCAAAGACACTAATGAGGGGGCGCCTGGGTGGCTCAGTCGGTTAAGCGTCCGACTTCAGCTCAGGTCATGATCTCGTGGTCCGTGAGTTCGAGCCCCGCGTCAGGTTCTGGGCTGATGGCTCAGAGCCTGGAGCCTGCTTCCGATTCTGTGTCTCCCTCTCTCTCTGCCCCTCCCTCGTTCATGCTCTGTCTCTCTCTGTCTCAAAAATAAATAAAAAAACCTTAAAAAAAATTAAAAAAAAGACACTAATGAGGTCATAATTCCACCTCACAACGTCTTGTATATGAATGAAAGTACACTACACTTTCTCTAGAAGAGAATGGAAAGTCTTTGAGTGATGTTTACTCTTCTTGATATCCCATAACTTAAGTACCATGATGTAAAGTGAATAATACTTAAATGTTATAATATAAAGTCAATACATCTGATGTTACATGAAAATAAACAAGAGAGGGAAGAAAGAGTTGACATACAGATAGATATTGACATACAGATCTACAGATAGAGATATATAAACACACACAAACGTAACGAAATGAGGGGGAAATACTCATGACAATTACAGTCCTCATTTCTGGAAGTGGTAATTTGCTCATAGCTGGTATTTATAATTAGCTGCATATACTACCCATTCCGTATTCCCTTTGCCTTCAGCAAACACCTCAGCTGGTTGTGGATCTTTGCCTGGTGGGGTAATCCAAATCTTTACTCCTGAAGGGTCTCTGCGATTGATGGCTTTGCCAGGATTGTATCATTGTAGTAATCCATTGACTAATCACAGGGCATGGTAATTCTAAGAGATGCCCTAAAGAACCTTGTGTATTCCAGACATGGTCCTCCTTGCCTGCACCGTGAAGTAGTAGTTCAATTTCCTCTTGGGAAACAAGGTCCATCATTCCAGCCAGCACAGGAACTCCCTTCTTTGCCTGTTGATTCAAAGGCACGAGGAGTCCAAAGTTGCCTGGCAGCAGTCTAAAGTTCCAAGTCAATGAAATCATTGTTGTGACTGCTTATGGAAGCATTCCTCCCTTTGGAGCCAAGCTTTCTAGGCCAGTAGACCATAAGATCATGGGAAAAGGAAGCAAAAATTTTACCAGTGGGTCACTAAAGATAATAGTGGTACCACTCCCATTCCCACGCCTTCATTCTGTAATTCTTTAGTGAATGCTAATGATGGGAGAAACAGCACCATATATTGGACGTTGATTCAGAGAATATGCCAGCTTCTGCAGCACCCTGTCCCAGCCATACAAGGTATTGCCACCTAACTGGCTTCAGAACTCCGTCTTTGTAACTCCATTCCATCGTTCTATCGAGCCAACTTTTTCAGAATGGCGGGGAACGTGGTAAGACCAGTGAACTCCATGAGCACGGGCCCAGTGCTGTGCCTCATTTTCTACTGAGTGGGTTCCTTGGTCTGAAGCAGTGGTGTGTAGAATCCAATGACAGTGGATAAAGCATTCCATAAGGCCATGTGGTAGTTTTGGCAGAAGCACTACATGCAGGGAAGGCAAACCCATATCCAGAGTTAAGTGTCTCTTCCAGTAAGGACAAAGTGCCACCTCTTCCATGACGGAAGGGGTATGATGCAATAAACCTGCCACCGGTAGATGGCTGATTGTCCTGGGGAGTGGCGACATATCAGGAACCCCGTGTGGGTCTCTCTTGCTGGAAGAATGGACACTCAGCAGTGGTGAGTGGAAGTCCATGCTGCTGAGCTCATGGAAAACCTCCACCCCTGCCACCATAGCCATTTTGTTCATGGGCCCATTGGATGATGACAGAGATGGCTGGGGAAAGACGCTGACTAGTATCCACAAAACGGGTCATCCTATTCACTTGATTATTAAAATTCTGCTCTGCTGAGGTCACCCTTTGGTGAGTTTTTCACATAGGACACAAACATCTTCACTTTTCTCTGCCCCGCACACCCCCCCCACCCCCGCTATCGAGAGGTCTATCCATCTACCTCTTCCCTAAACTTGCTTGTCACCAATGTTTCAGTCCCTAAGTTTGCTTGTCACCAATGTTTCAGTCATGTTCATTCCAAGTTCCTGACCATCTAACCAAACGCTTGGCCATACATCATGAATTATCTGTCCACTTTCTGGTGTTGCTTTCATATCATGCAGAATCATCTTCAAACCAGGCTCAAGTCTTCCCTTCTGTCAACTTTTGGTAGGGAACTTCCCATGAGGCCATACATGTAGGCTAGGAGGGAGAAGGTGGTATAATAAGAGTAGAGACCATGGCTATTCGGGCTACTTCGTGTAATTAACTTGTGCCTTCGGGGGTTTCTTGAGCCCAGTTCCATTTGATGATGGGGCGCTCCTGTTCATACCTGCCGACTTTATGGCTTAGTGGGTCAGATAACACTCAGTTCGTGACGGGCAGCTTAGGTTGCTTGGTAACTTGGTGGTACACTGTTAAGCATTCAGTTTCTACTAAGGCCCGATAGCAGGCCAAGAGCTGTTTCTCAACACCGGAGTAGCTTTCTACTGAGGGTGGTAAGGCTTTGTTCAAAATCCCGAGGGCCTGCAGGTTTACCTCTAGGGGCCTGCCGAAGGCTGCAAATAGTATCCCTATCTGCCACTGATACTTTTTTTTTATTAAGTTTATTTTGAGGGAGAGAGGGAGAACATGAGCAGGAGAGGGACAGAGAGAGAGAGAGGGAGAGAGAGAATCCCAAGTAGCTTCACACTGTCAGCATGGAGCCCGACTGCGGGACTTGAACTCACGAACCCTGAGAGTATGACCTGAGTGGAGACCAAGAGTCAGATGCTTAACTGACTGAGCCATCCAGGTGCTCCGATACTTTTTTTTAAAGTTCATTTACTTATTTTGAGAGAGAGAGAGAGCATGCAAGCGGGGAAGGTGCAGAGAGAGAGGAGAGAATCCCAAACAGGCTCCACACCACCAGTGCAGAGCCCGACGCGGGATTGGCAACCACAGACCATGAGACTGTGACCTGAGCTGAAGTCACTTAACCAACTGAGCCACCCGGGTCCCCTCTGCCACTGATACTTAGGCACTGTTGGATCTGCTGGATCATATAGCCCAAAAGGCAGAGCAGCTTGTACAGCAGCTGGGACCTATTTTGGGGCCTCTTTTGTTCTAGTCCCCATTCAAAACCAGTACCTTTTTGAGTCACTTGGGTACATTGGCTGGATGAACACATCCAAATGAGGAATATGTTGCCTCCAAAAACCCATCAGGCACGGTGCCTCTTTTTTGGTTGTGGGAAAGGCCAAATTGCAACAGTTTATCCTTCACCTTAGAAGAGATATCTCAACACGGGCCCCTAGAAATTCCACTGTGATGAAGGGCCTCTGAACTCCTATGGCATGTATTTCCCACTCTGGCACACAAACATCTTACCAATACATCCAGAGTAGTCGCTGGCTCATTAGACCCGATCAGCATAATGTCATCAATATCACAGACCAGTGTGATGTTTTCTAGAAGAAACGGTGATCCCAATTCCTGCAAGTGAAATTATAACATAGCACCGGGGGGTTGATATGCCCCTGAGGTAGGACAGTAAAGGTGTAGTGTTAGCAAACCGCTTTGGGGGATTGTTATTGACAGGGACGGAGAAAAAGGCGCCTGCCAGATCGATAGCTGCATACCAAGTACCAGGGGATGTGTTCATTTGCTCAAGCAATAAAATCACATCTGGCATAGTGGTTGTAATTGGAATCAACACCTGGTTAAGCTTGTGATAATCCACTGTCATTCTCCGAGCTTCGTCTGTATTCTACATAGTTCAAATAGGTGAGTTGGGAGGGGTGGTGATGGGAACCCCCAACCCTGCATCTTTCAAGTGCTTTCAGCTGTAAAGCAGAGAAATATCCCAGTGCAAATTGGGAATTGAATATGAAACGTAAATTGTGTGTCAATTCAGTAGGATACGTTATTTTTGTTTGAACCGATACCGTGTCAAATATGTATCAACTTAGATAAAAATGAGACAGGATCCCTACCACGTACCTTAGAAAAGAAATTCAAATGGATATAAGGTCGAAAAATCAGGAGAAAGGGGCACCTGGGTGGCTCAGTCGGTTAAGCGTGCCACCTCGGCTCAGGTCATCACCTTGCAGTTTGTGAGTTCGAGCCCCGCATCAGGATCTCTGCTGTCGGGGCAGAGCTGGCTTCCTCGGATCCTCTGTCCCCCTGTCTCTGCCCCTCCCCTGCTCACGCATGTGCTCTCTCTCAACAATAAATAAAATAAAAAAAAACTTAGGGGCCCCTGGGTGGCTCAGTCGGTTAAGCGTCCGACTTCAGCTCAGGTCACGATCTCGCGGTCCGCGAGTTCGAGCCCCGCGTCGGGCTCTGGGCTGACGGCTCAGAGCCTGGAGCCTGTTTCAGATTCTGTGTCTCCCTCTCTCTCTGCCCCTCCCCCACTTTCGCTCTGTCCTCTCTCTCTCACTCTCAAAAATAAATAAACATTAAAAAAATATTTAAAAAAAAGAGAGACGCTTAACCAACTGAGCCACCCAGACGCCCTAGCAGTGTTTCTTTAAGCAAGACAACACAGAAACTTGGAAAGGGCTAAGAAACATATTTAGATTTTCTCCTAATTTGTATTCTTGCATTAATCTTGTCTTCTTTAAAAATGAAGATGATAATTTTTTGGTTAGTTTAGATTTAGCTGGATCACATAATAATATGAAAAATTCTACAATTTCCCTTCGAGAAATTTTACAAATTCAGTACTGATTTCCTCTTTGATCCAAGACAGTTTTAGTGAGTTCATTCTTTCTTTTTTTTTTTTACGTTTGTTTATTTATTTTGAGAGAGAGGGAGAGAGAGAGAAAGAGAGTGAGAGCATGCGCACGGGGGGGGGGGGGGGCAGGGAGAGGGAGGGAGACAGAACCCCAAGCAGGCACCGCACTGTAAGCACGGAGCCGGCTTGGGGCTCGAACTCACAAACCTTGAGATCATGACCTGAGCCGAGATCAAGAGTCAGACGCTTAACTGACTGAGCCACCCAGATGCCCCGGTAATTTCTTTCTTAATTATGTATGAAGCATTTTTTTCAACTTTACTTTTTTGCTCATTTCAAATTTTTTTTTTAACGTTTATTTATTTTTGAGACGGAGACAGGCAGAGCATGAACAGGGGAGGGGCAGAGAGGGAGACACAGAATCTGAAACAGGCTCCAGGGTCCCAGCTGTCAGCACAGAGCCCGACGCGGGGCTCGAACTCACGGACCGTGAGATCATGACCTGAGCCGAAGTCGGCCGCTTAACCGACCAAGCCACCCAGGCGCCCCTCTTTTGCTTATTTCAAATTTTATTGGGTCATCATCAGAGAATGTGACATGAAAAAGATTTTTAAATCTTTGTTAAGGTTTCTGTTGTCGCTATTTTTTATAAATATTCATAGGTGTACAGAAATGCATTTTTTTTCACATATGATACAAGTTATGTGATTATGAATACATTAGTATATGTTCACATTATATATGCATCCATACATATATAGTGTATATTATTAATGCATATTAATTAATCACTCCATGTGATTCCTTGTTTTTCATCTGAAGATCTATTTGGTTGAAGAAGGACCACAGTCCACTGATCAAGTAAAACCACATTGTTTTCAAATTCTCCTGGTGTTTGGAATGGTTTTTGCTTTATTTAACTTCTATGTGATTTGCTACATACATATTTTGATTTTCAGAGCTTTCACGTAAACTATATATTTTATTATTGCTTCATGTGGTTTTCCTTTGTTCATTGTAGCTAAACTTAAAATTATACTTTGATAAAACGGTTTTCGTATTTGCCTATTATTAATTTTATTCGTCCCTTTATTTTTAGCCTCTCTGTATTATTTTATTTTATTATTACAGTTTAAAGGCATACACAAATGCAAAATTATGAAGGATGCTGCAGCTAAAGGAGCATTCAGAAATTGAACACATCTGTTTAACCAGAACCTCGTTGAAAAAATAAAAACAATAAATTGTTTCACATCCCAGATGCCTTCCCCTCATGGAAAACTACTGCTCACACTTGTAATGCCGTAGAGTAGTATTTATCGAAAGATAATCCTTTCCCCATTATATTGCAGTGACACCTTTCTCATAAATTGGTTGATTGGGTATGTGAGAGTCCGTTTCTTTATTGTCTATGCTGTTCCATTGGTCTGTTGGCCTATCCTTATACCGATAACACCCTGTCTTAATTACTACATTATTATAAGAGGACTTGATATCTGATAGTGTAAGTCCTTCCATTTTTATTTGCTGTTCTTTTTATTATTGTTTTCTTCTTCAAGATTGTATTAACTATTATTGGACATTTGTGCTTTCATATCAATTGAACACTCAGCTTGTCAGTTTCCGTAAATTCTTTACCATTTTTATACCTTTTCTGCGGCGTCGCTTATTAACAATTATCATGGAGCCATTTTAAGTTTACAGTTAGATGAGTTTTGTTAAGCGTATGCAGGTTACCCCGCTAAAACAACCCGGTTTTAGAATACTTCCATCATCCTCAAAAGTTCCTTCCTGCACCTGCTTTATATTACTATAGCTTTTTTTTTTTTTTTTTTTTGAACACAAGAGAAGTTTATTGAGTACCCCACAAGGGAGCAGCGGGCAGGACAGCAAAGGATAGACGGCCTATATGACTATAGTTCTGCATTTTCTAAAAATTCATGTAAACGAGGGTAACCAAGGGTTCCACAGCCCCCTTTGCATTTGGGCCCAGCAGAGACCAAGGCCTTGCTTGCACCACCTAGGCCACCTGCTTGCTCAATCCAGGAGCTGCATTCAGGAATGAGAATCAGATCAAAGTCCAGAGAAAAGGACAGTAGAGCTATGCATTTAGGCAGCCATTTTCCATATAGGTATATAATCTTTTTAAAGTATATTTATTTCTTTTGAGAGAGAGAGAGAGTTCACGTGAGTCGGGGTGAGGGGCAGAGAGAGAGGCAGACAGAGAATCCCAAGCAGGCTCTATACTGTCAGTGCAGAGCCTGATGTGGGCCTCGAACTCATGAACCATGAGATCGTGACCTGAACTGAGATCAAGACTTGGACGCTCAACCGACTGAGTCACCCAGGTGCCCCTATATATATATTTTAAAAATGACTAGAAAATAAGAACTCCATAGGATATAAATCTGTGCAACTAACTATACAATGATATAAAGTAGATTAATATCTATTATTAAAACAAAAATAAGTCCTTAGATGAAATTTTAATTTAGGATAACTAAAGGGTTGCCTGAGGTTATTTGGCTGAATGGTTTTGGTGAATTGAAAAATGGACTTAGAATACCCATCCATCTGGCTAACTTCATCAAGATTAAATTGAAGTATCTCCTTTTTGGGGAGATTTTTCTAATGTGCTTTCTTTGTGCTTAGCACCATTTCCCTCATTATACTCCATTATGTTTTTTTTCTATGTATACAAATGTCTCTGTCCTCTATCTCACTATGTTCAGTGCTTGAGATCTTTTGGTTCAAAAAAATACCACACTGGTTCTCAAATCTAGAAGTACATGAAAATCAGCTAGGGAACTTTTAAAAACTGATGCTTGGACTCCAACCATTAAATCTCCAATCATTAAAGCCAGGATCTCTGTGGGGAGGCCATAGGCATTGCTGTATTTTATTGTTTCTGTTGTTTTGTTTTTTAGTATCTCAGGTCATTGTAATGTTTATTTAGGATTGAGAACCATTGATCGATCATTTGGTAATTGTTTTTTTTTTATAATTTATTTATTTTTTTAAATTTACATCCAAGTTAGTTAGCATATAGTGCAACAATGATTTTAGGAGTAGATTCCTTAATGCCCTTTAGCCCATTTAGCCCATCCCCCCTTCCACAAGCCCTCCAGCAACCCACTGTTTCCTCTCTGTATTTTAGAGTGTCTTATGTTTTGTCCCCCTCCCTGTTTTTATATTATTTTTGCTTCCCTTCCCTTATGTTCATCTGTTTTGTATCTTAAATTCCTCATATGAGTGAAGTCATATGATATTTGTCTTTCTCTGACTGACTAATTTCGCTTAGCATAATACCCTTTCATTCCATCCATGTAGTTGCAAATGGCAAGATTTCATTCTTTTTGATTGCCGAGTAATACTCCATTGTACATATATATATACCACATCTTCTTTATCCATTCATCCATTGATGGACATTTGGGCTCTTTCCATACTTTGGCTATTGTTGATAGTGCTGCCATAAACATTGGGGTGCATGTGCCCCTTCGAAGCAGCACACCTGTATCCATTGGATAAATACCTAGTAGTGCAATTACTGGGTCATAGGGTAGTTCTATTTTTTAATTTTTTGAGGAACCTCCATATTGTTTTCCAGAGTGGCTGCACCAGCTTGCAATGCCACCAACAAGGCAAAAGAGATCCTCTTTCTCCACACCCTCGCCAACATCTGTTGTTGCCCGAGTTGTGAATGTTAGCCATTCTGACAGGTGTAAGGTGGTATCTCATTGTGGTTTTCATTTGTATTTCCCTGATGATGAATGATGTGGAGCATTTTTTCATGTGTCGGTTGGCCATCTGGATGTCTTCTTTGGAGAAGTGTCTATTCATGTCTTTTGCCCATTTCTTCACTGGATTATTTGTTTTTTGGGTGTTGAGTTTGAGAAGTTCTTTATAGATTTTGGATACTAACCCTTTATCTGATATGTCGTTTGCAAATATCTTCTCCCATTCTATTGGTTGCCTTTTAGTTTTGCTGATTGTTTCCTTTGCTTTGCAGAAGCTTTTTATTTTGATGAGGTCCCATTAGTTCATTTTTGCCTTTGTTTCCCTTGCCTGCGGAGATGTGTTGAGTAAGAAGTTGCTGCGGCCAAAGCCAAAGAGTTTTTTGCCTGCTTTCTCCTTGAGGATTTTGATGGCTTCCTGTCTTACATTTAGGTCTTTCATCCATTTTGAGTTTATTTTTGTGTATGGTGTAAGAAAGTGGTCGAGGTTCATTTTTCTGCATGGCACTGTCCAGTTTTCCCAGCACCACCTGCTGAAGAGACTGTCTTTATTCCACTGGATATTCTTTCCTGCTTTGCCAAAGATTAGTTGGCCATATTTTGTGGGTCCATTTCTGGGTTCTCTATTCTGTTACATTGAGTGTCTGTTTTTGTGCCAGTACCATACTGTCTTGATGTTTACAGCTTTGTAATATAGTTTGAAGTCCGGGATTGTGATGCCTCCAGCTTTGGTTTTCTTTTTCAAGATTGCTTTGTCTATTCGGGGTCTTTTCTGGTTCCATACAAGTTTTAGGATTCTTGAAGCTCTGTGAAGAATGCTGGTGTTTTTTTTGATAGGGATTGTAGTAATTGTTTAAAAATACAAATTTCTGGAGCCCACCACAGATGCACTGAATCAGAAATTCCAGAGTGTTACCCAGTAATCTATGTTCTGGCCAGCCCTGTAGTTGATACAGACATATCTGTAAAATATGGGAACCACTGATCTAACCAGTGTTATTCAACTTTGACACTAGATTGGAGGCACGGAGATGCTTTAAAAAATACTGATGCCTGGGTACCTCTTTCCTAAGTAGTCTGATTTAATTGTTCTGATCTTGACACTGAGATCTTTACAAAACTTACTCCAGACAATTTTAATGTGTAGCCAAGATTGAATACCTTACTAGTTCATGAGCCCCTTGAGAACAGAGATCATCACATAACCAGCTTTGTAGGTTCTGAATTTGGCACAGGACTTGACACATTGAATGAGGAGGAAACGAAAATGAAGGGGAACTTCAAAATGCGCAGGGAGCAGGGGAAGAATAGATCAACCATGCTAAAAAAGGTTAAACATTTGAATTTTTCCTTAAGGAATGCAGGTCAACTGCATAGTCTTCAACAGTTATTTAGAGAATCTGACTTTCTTCATATTAACTGAGATTATCTTCATTTTGCTTTTCAAAAGTAAGAGGTATTGGTTCTAGAAAGACTATCTATGAATAATATTATCTACTCTGCTACTCCTCATAAATAATCAGTTGGAATACAAAATATATTCAAATGCTTAACTATCTTTCAGGTTTAAAAAGTATATCAGGCTGATCATGACTGGAAACCATTCAGCACCAAATGGTCAATTAAGAAAATAAGGAATTTAAAATACATTCACTCCAGGAAAAGATCAGTCTTAATGATTATTAAAATAATCAGTTTAATTATTTATGAAGACAGCTGCATTTCCTTTTTTAAGTCTGTTTTGCGGCAAAATCTTCCAACTTCAAATTGTTTTAGACCAAAATCAAGAAACAAATATTTCATTATTTTCAAAAAGACAAAAAGATTAATAATCAACCAAGTTTAGGAGTTATTAACGATTTTCTAATTGAAATTTGGTTAATGCTGGAAACAAGAGGGGCCAAAAAACTACTATTTTTCTTTTCAATTTGGTAATATGATGTCTAATTAGTTTTTAGTCCTTCATTTATCTATTATAATAATATCAGAAATAGATTAAATTAAAAAGGGGTGTTTAAACATAATTTTCTAAATTATAATATGAAGATATTAGTCATGTTCAAACAAATGCAGTGAAAACAATCGACACAAATGTTTTCCTATATAGTTTTATAAAACAAACAACAATAATCAGAATTTTATCAACAGTGTGTCAACATCCAAATGAAATAGTTGTGTTTTTTTTTTTTGTTTTGTTTTTTAAAAATTTCACTCACTCTTGAGCTTGGCTCTCTATAATCGCTCCAAGGTTCTGGACTCCTCTGATCCTTCTGACCTGCCCTTCACTGGAGCAGATGATGAATAGACCCTGATCAGAGCAAATGACCACAGCTAGCCTCCAAGCACGATGGCCTTAGTAGATAAGAAGACGCATAGAGACAACAGCTCATACAAGTTGCAGAAAGTAGCTGATGGTTTGGTTAGTACAATGGTGAATTCTGTGTTACAATGTTAATAACAAGGATCTAGATCAAAGCCATTATCAGAATGTTGGAAATAGAATTGAGCGTCTTCCTTGCAGCTATACAACCACAGCTCATCTTAACATTGCCTGCTTCTTACTTCAAGAGAGTTTTAGTATAATTGGTTAATATGCTTGGGCACAAAACTAACAATAGGTAAAACCCGAGGCAGTGGCATAGCCCCCACCCCCACCCCCACCCCCATTCAGTTTAATAGATTTCCCATGAGTGCCTAAGCACTTGGCAGTGTACTATGAGAATAAAGGGAGGTAAGCTTAAGTTTTCAGTCAGGATCACACCTTAAGTCCTATGATCTTTTCTCTGGGTTTAGGTCTTCTCTTGAATGTTGACCTATGATTCTTCAATGTCCTATTAGTTCTGCAATTCCTCAAAGCTGTCTTATGAAAACGTTGTTCAGACACTCTAGTTGTTCCTAGCATTATTGATGATCTGAATTATCTGATCCATTTTCATTAAAAGAAGAAATATACATTTTGTTTCATATTTATTGTCTATTTCATTTCTAAAAGTCTGTTTCTTTCTTTTTTTTTTTTAATGTTCGTTTATTTTGAGAGAGAGTATGCACCCACTCACCAGCAGGGGAGGGGCAGAGAGAGAGGGAGAGAGAGAATCCAGAGCAGGCTCCACGCTGTGACCGCAGAGCCTGACGCAGGGTTTGATCTCACAAACCATGAGATCATGACCTGAGTGGAAATCAGGAGTTGGACATTCAATTGACTGAGCCACCCAGGTGTCCCTCTCGAAGTCTGTTTCTGTGGTAGATTTGCTAGATCTCCGTTTATGGTTTCCTATGTCCAAACAACTTCAAACTTATGTGTTATATCTTGTAATAATCGTAGTTGTTTTATCATATCCGATCACTCCAACATATAAAGTTTGTTTAACTCCATTTCTATTACCTTTGTTTTTTTTATGTTTCTTTTTGTTCAAGGCACCTTACATGTTAGGTTATTCTTTGTTTTTAATGTTTATTTATTTTGGGGGAGGGAGGGGAAGAGAGAGAGGGAGAGAGAATCCCAAGCAGGCTCCGCGCTGTCAGCACAGAGCCCGATGCGGCACTCGATCTCCAAAACCGTGAGATCGTGACCTGAGCCGAAATCAAGAGTTGGACGCTTAACCGATCCACCCAGGCCCACGTGTTAGGTTATTCTTGACTGTATAATACTTACTGGCACTGCAAATATTGTCAGTGTTGAGAACTGTTGTAAGCAAAATAATGCCCCACCCACAACGATGTCCATGTCCTAATCTTTGGAACCTGTGACTATGTTAGGTTACATGGCAATGGGAAGTTAAGATTAAAAATGGAATTGAAGGGGCACCTGGGTGGCTCAGTCGGTTGAGCGTCCGACTTCAGCTCAGGTCACGATCTCGCGGTCTGTGACTTTGAGCCCCGCGTCGGGTTCTGTGCTGACAGCTCAGGGCCTGGAGCCTGCTTCGGTTTCTGTGTGTGTCTCTCTCTCTCTGCCCCTCCCCTGCTCCTACTCTCTTTGTCTCTCTCTCTCTGCCAGAAATAAACATTAAAAAATTAAAAAAAAAATGGAACTGAAGTTGCTAATCAGCTGAATTTACAATAGAGATATTACTCTGAATTAATCAGGTAGGCCCAGTGTAACCACAAGGGTCCCCAAAAGTCGAAGAGGGAGGCAGAAGAAAATATTGAGAAGGGGATGTGGTTGTGAGGAAGAAGGGCTAAGGAGAGGAAACACTGCTGAATTCCAAGTTGTGTGAGCCAAGGAACGTAGGTGCCCTCTAGCACCTGGAAAAGGCAAGGGAATGACTTTTGGCCTTAGGGAGACAAGAGTGTTGAACTTCTACTAGATAGACTCTTATCTATAGATTTTTCTACTCCCATCTAATCTGTAGAACTTTAAAATAAATCTGTGTTTTGGGGGCGACTACGTTTGTGGTCATTTGTTTTTCTTTTCACGAAAGGAAAGTAACAAAGTCCTTGGGACCCAGGGTAAAAGTACCTTGCTCCCGGGAAGATCTGTGTTTGCATCCGTCAGGGACTAGTCTGGGAGCCCCTTAAGGCAAGTTACTACCTTGAGATTCCCTGGATCATCCTAAACCAGTTTGCAAATACAGTATAACTTCGCTTGCATTGTGAGTAAGCTGTTCTGCGAGACAAGCAAACATTTCTAATAAATTTTAACTTGATAAACGAGTGATGGCTTACAATATAAGTACTACATGATGCCGCATGTCACACGGTCACCACTGAGCCAATGGTTCTTCTCTCTCTCTCTCTCTCTCTCTCTCTGTCTCTCTTGCACTGCAGGATTGTGGGTGATCATCTCCCATGCTCGAATGCTCGGTCTCAGGCACGGTGTTTGGCAGAAATCAGTGAGTTTTTGGAACATTGGAAGGTGCCCACAACCGGCCCTAGTGTATCTTTTGTCCCTTCAAGGCACCTGTGGACAGTCCTTTGCTTTTCCATCCAAGAGTGAGCTTAGGAACGCTCTGCTTCCTTCTAGGTCAGGTGCCTGCAGATAGAGACCCTCTCCTCTGCTGCCTTATTGCCAGTTACATTCAATACAGGATATGACAAGAGTTTATTAATACCATACCGTCGTCAACATCCGTGCCAGCCTATTACAATGGCCGCCACGCGGAGAAAGCTTCCACTGAGCCAATAGATATCAGTGATTCTGTTAGTGATAGTGAAAGTGGTCCTACACAATCACCCTCCCCTCTCTTCTCTCCCTCACACCAGCCACGTAGGTTTTCAAAGGTAAGTGCAGGTCAATTTGTTTATTTTGCTTTATCTTTTGTATTTTCTTTGACATTTTGTATTATATGACAACATCGTAATCATTTTTCTATGAATATTTTTGGGTTGCGGAACGAATCATCTGAGTTTCCATTATTTCTTGTGGGGAAATTCACTTTGATATACAAGTGCTTTGGATGACAAGCATGTTTCTGGAAGGAATTATGCTCACAAACCAAGGCTTTACTATATGTGTGATGGCCAGCTCTATTCATTAACAAGAAAATCTTTTCTACAGTTCCATGGTGTGGAGAAAAAAATGTATATGTTAGAAACCACTGAACTGTATCCCTTCAATTCCTGAATTACATGATACATGAATTATATCTTCGTGAAGCTGATCTACATTTTTAAAAAAAATTTTAATGTTTATTTATTTTCGAGAGAGAATGAGAGAGGCAGTGTGCAAGCGGGGGAGGGGCAGAGAGGGAAACACAGAACTTGAAGCAGGCTCCAGGCTTGAGCATAGAGCCTGATGTGGGGCTCGAACTCACAAACCGTGAGATCATGACCTGAGCTGAAGTCAGACGCTTCACTGACAGAGCCACCCGGGTGCCCTTGATCTACATTTTTAAATGTGGCTGTAGTTCTTTGGGTTTCTGCTTTTCTTGCTAGGTTTCTGCTTTCGTTCTGATATTGGTATGAAAGTCTATTTTTGCAAAATGTTTCATGCATTAACACACACATATATAATTTTTTAGGTATTGAAAATTATTCAAATGTCAGGAGATAAATAATATTTATTTATGTGTGTGTGTGTGTGTGTGTGTGTGTGTGTGTGTGTTTAATCTTCGACAAAGCTGGAGTCCTTTTGTTTACATGCCATGGTCAGACTCCTACCCATTTCTTTACTCATGCTCCCTATGTCCTCACAAATCACAACACTACCTTTGTTTAGTTTGGTTGTATATTTTGTTAGCATTTTTCTTTAGTCCTTAAGGATTAAGGCAATAAATGCTGTATAAACATGCATTAAAATGAAAGGTCTAGCCATTTCTGTTCAAAAATCACTGGGATTTTGGTAAAGCACTAGAGGAAATCTTTCTTGGCATAGAAAGGTGATGAATAATAATCATGTCTGAGTTCCATTAAATTCCTGCTGCTATCTCTCAGTCATTTCCAAAGCAAGGATACTGTGTATAAGTGATTATTTTTATTAGTAGACTTTATTGTTTAGAGCAGTGTTAAGTTTATAGAGGAATGGAAGAGAGAGTATGGGGAATTCTTACATACCTCCTCTTGCCAGCCATTTCCCCTGTTATTAACCTCTTCTTTTATTTAAGTTTATTTGTATTTATTTTGAGAGAGAGATAGCGAGCAGCGGAGAGGCAGAGAGAGAGAGGGAGAGACAGAATCCCAGGTAGGCTCTGCGCCGTCAGCCCGGAGCCCTATGCAGTCTTGAACTCACAAACCGTGTGAGCCGAAGTCAAGAGGCAGAGGCTCAACCGACTGAGCCACCCAGGCACCCCGATTTACATTTTTTTAAATTTGTTAAGGTATTTTTCAGGGCCCAGAATTTGGTTTATCGTGGTCAGTATTCCACGTGAGCTTAAGAAGAATGTGTATTCTGCTATTGGATGAAGAATTTTATAAATGTCAGTTAAATCCAGTTCAGTGCTGTTCGGTTCAACTATATCCTTACTGATTTTCTACCTGCTGGATATGTTAATTAACAAAACGGCAGCGTTACAATCTCTGAATGTGACAGCGGACGTGTCTGTTTGTCCTTGAAGTTCTGTCAGATTTTGGCACAAACGTTTTCATTCTCTGTTATGTTAGATACATACATGTTAAGGATTATTATGTCCTGGAGGTATGTCTGCATTATGTTATATTGTTTTCTTGGAGAATTGACACTTTTATCATTGTGTTCATGCCCTTCTTTTCCCGTGATGCGTTTCCTTGTTATAAAGTCTGGCATGTCTGAAATTAATATAGTTATTCCTGCTTCCTCTTGATTTTGGTATGACTCTCTATCTCTTTACTTTTGATGTAGCTGTGTTTTTACATATAAAGTGGGTTTCTTGTAAACAACATATACTTGGGTCTCGGTTTTGATCGGCTCTGACAGTTTCTGTCTTTTAATTGGTGTATGTAACCATTTACACTTAACATGATTGCTACTACGGTGGGATCGGTAGTATGATCACCAGTGATTGTTTTCTATTTGTGATCATTGTCCTTTGTTTCTCTCTCTTTTTTTTGGTCTATCCCTATTTTTCTCCCTTCTCTGGTTTTAATTGAACATTTTATATGATTCCATTTTTCTTCCTTCTTAGAATATCAATTTTACTTCTTTTTTTAATTTTTGGATTACTTTCTTACAGTTTGACATACAGGTTTACAACTAGTCTTCAGCCCACTTTCAAAAAAACAATACCGTATTGCTGCATAGCTGGTACAGTTATCTTAGAATATTCTCGATTCCTTTCTCTTGTCCTTCATAACATTGCTGTCATTCATTTCACTTATCCATAAGCTATAATCATCTGACACATTGTTGTGATTATTTTGAGCAAATGTGTAAATGGTTTTTAAGAAAGCTTCCAAGAATACTGATTGATGTTTAGATAACACAATTATTATCTTCAATGAAATGAGCCACTCAACATCAAATTCACTATTAATTGGGCCGTAATTTCACATTCAAAAAGATGTATGTGTTTCTTTCACTGCAAACCTGAGAGAATGTTAAAACTAATAAACACATAATTTACTGAGCATTTGCTGTGCTCTAGGCACTGTTTCAAGTTTCTTACATGCATTATCGTATTTCCTTCTACAAAATCTTTGTACTCTTCCTCAGTTTACAGTTGAATAAGCTAACACACAAAATATTTACATAACTTGCCGAAGGTCACGGGACGCGTAAATTCTGGTAATTGGAAAGGTAGGATTTGAACACATGCATTGTGGTTCCAGATCCCCGCCTTTTTTTATTTACACTATTCTGCCTCCAGGTATAAGGGAGGAAATATAAAATAATGAAGGAAAGGAAACTAAGTATTTTTAAACACGATGTGCCAGAAATTATTTAATTACTTTATTTCATTACTAATTACTTTATGCATATCGTTTCATTTAATTCTCACAGCACACTAATAGGTGATTTTCATCAATAGTTACAGATGAGGAAACCATAGCTCAGAAAGATTAAATAATTTTACCAAGGACACAGGGCCAGTATTGTAACTACATTCTGTCGGACTCCAAATAATATGCTAGACTACACTTAACTGAAAAATCAACTCTGATTTCTCCATTGGGAAATATTTATAGGACACTTGCCAGGGTATTATACACTTGAAAATAACAGGGGCATTAATTACACAAATCCCTGCAGTAAAGATGAGGATCCAAGCACCCTAACTGAAAATCATGGAAAAGCACTTTGTTACTCTTTAAAAGGCCACTGTTGTGGGGGCGCCTGGGTGGCTCAGTCAGGTCAGCGTCCAACTTCGGCTCAAGTCATGATCTCATGGTCCGTGAGTTCGAGCCCTACCTCAGGCTCTGTGCTGACAGCTCAGAGCCTGGAGCCAGCTTCGGATTCTGTGTCTCCTTCTCTCTCTGCGCCTCCCCATCTACATTCTGCCTCTCTCTTACTTGCAAAAATAATAAACATTAAAAATTTTTTTCTTTTTTTTTTAATGTTTACTTATTTTTGAGAGAGAGAGAGAGAGAGAGAGAGAGACAGAGTGTGAGCAGGGGAGGGACAGGGGGAGAGGGAGACAGAATCTGAAGCAGACTCCAGTCTCTGAGCTGTCAGCACAGGGCCCAACTCGGGGCTAGAACTCACGGACTGCAAGATCATGACCTGAGCTGAAGTCGGATGCTTAACCGACTGAGCCACCCAGGTGCCCCCCCCGCCAAATCTTTTAATTAAAAGACAAAAAAACACCACTGTTGTCATCATCATCACCATTATCATGATTTTCATGATCATCATCGATTTGGCCAATTAAGAACACATTAATTTCGCTGTCCTTTAAAATATGATTTTCTAAAACTTTTTTTAAGTTTATTTGAGAGAGACTGAGACAGCACGAGTGGGGGAGGGGCAGAGAGAGAGAGGGAGAGTGAGAGAATCCCAAGCAAGCTCTGCACGGTCAGCACAGAGCCTGATGGTGGGGCTCGAACTCACAGAGCCGTGAGATCGTGACCTGAGCCGAAACCAAGAGTCAGATGCTTCCACGAGGTCATGAAGAGTCAGACACTTAACCATCTGAGCCAGCCAGGCACCCTTAAAATATGGTTTATGTGGTGATGGACTAAATTAGTTATGCCATGAAGCATAAAATCTTTTTCTGAACTCATTTTAGTAAATACGTGTTAAATACTATATAGAAGGTTATGAACTTTTCCTCCTCCAAATGTAAATGCTCTCAACCCCTTCCTTTTTCCATAGCTTAATAAGTTTGGTTTAATGATTGTCAAATTTGTGGTTTATGTTTTGAGAGATATTGGAATGAAAATAATTCAGGACATTTATTCAAACTTTAAGAAGTCTCAATTTAGAGCAGCCTTTGCAAAATCACCAGTTATAAGTTGTTATTTTCACAGAAACAGTAATGAGTTTTAAGACAGGCTGTGATAACTCATCGCAGTTTGTCAGGACCTGGGCTAGGCTGCACACTGTTTTGGGTGAATTGTTGAACATTGGACATCATTTAGAGCCTTCTGCTGCTTTTTCCAAAGACCAATGACTTGAGGAATAGAGAGGCCCACATAATTTATGCCTAAGCGCTTCGGTATTTGTCAAAAAAAGAAATACATAATGTAACATTACTTTTTGTGAATCTTCTTTAAACACCAAAAATAAACATATAAAAATAAGCAAAAATAACTTTCATCTTACTAAATATCCTGTAGTAATCATAATTCCCTCACCTAATTTTCATAAAGACTTTATGAGATAGCTATTAATTTATGAGGTAGCTACTAATTATGATCATCCCCATGTTATGGAGGTCACTGAGGCTCAGAGATTATTAAGCCTTGCCCAAATCCATATGGCTCTACCCCAGTAATATGTGAAGCTAGAATTTGAACTCATGTCTGTCTTTTACCAAAGCCTATGCTCTAGATACTGGTTTTGCCAGCCCCAGTAAGTATATAGGCTTGGTTACATAATGCCAAGGTCTTCTACTGCAAGAGTAATTTTTGGTTCCATTTCATCACTTCTCTATTCAAAAGCATATTTCCTAAGAGAGCCCAATAAACTGGTAAATAACTCTGTTGGTGGCAAAGTTATTTTTCACATTACTCCCTGTCACTTTCCTCTACTGGTTTTCTTAATATATGAGACCTAAAGGGCCTTTTTCGTTGTTGTTAAGTAGGCTTCATGCCCAACACGGAGCCCAGGGCAGGTCTTGAACTCAGAACACTGAGATCAAGACTTGAGCTGAGATCCAGAGTTAGATGCTTAACTGGCTGACCCATCCAAAGAGCTTTTTAAGTCGCAAAAAGACTGGAAGGGGTCACAAAGAAGAAAGAGCCTCAAGATAGTAAGACTGGAAGAAGCCTTTTGAGGCACTATATAGCCAACTCTAGTTTCTTTTCCTTCATTGAGACTGCGGTTCTCACAAATTCATTGAAGGTGGAATTATGAAAACGATGTAAACTCAAAGGGAAAACAACAACTCCATTTCCACAGATGGTTTCAGAAATGCCTGAAAGAAATACTAAGTTGAAATGTGTTCATGATTGAAGGTGAGCCTCCAAAAAAGCCATCATACAAGGATGGTGGAGGGCCACGAGCCGAAAATTTGCTTTATGGATCCACGGCAATGTTTAGTGAAAACTAGGTCAATCGGACTCTGTGATCTTTGGCAACTCCTATCTCAGCAGATGCAGGCATCTTTTGCAATGTGAAACCACGGAGCAGAAATGATTTTCCACAAAATCACATTTTCCTATGATTTATCCTTTTAGGAAAGAATAGTGTAAGGTGGAGTTTCTGGGTTTTTAAAAATAGTTTAGTATATGAAATATTATGGAGTAATAGGAAATAATGACAAATTTCATGTCTAATAGACAGTATGACCAACCTGTGAAAATGAAGTTAGGCACCCTCTGATTCAACCCTCCAGATGCAAATACGCAGGGCAGAGAGGGGAAAGAACATACCTAACGCCTTCCTGGTAGTAAATAGCAGAGTGAAGACTAGAAGCTGTGCCTTTGATTCCAACTTTTGCATACAGAAATAATAAAAGGTAGCACTAACATAACATATATACATGCATATAGATACACACACACACACATAAATACATAGACACCTCACAAAAATCCCACAAAGTGAATACTCTTAGTAACACTTTGGACAGATGAGGAAACAACCAGAAACTTTTGCCAAGTCACATAGCTCGGAAGTGGTGAAACTGAGATTTGAATTCAGGTAGCCTGAATGTAGAATCTGTACACATAACCACTTCACTGCATTTCCTCTGTCGTCCAATTTGAACCTTTGGCGTAGCTAAGCTTTAATCAAAACTTTCATTGAGGTCTCGATTCTGGGTGAACCTCAGAATGGTATTACCTTTATCTAGTCGCTTAATATGCAAATCCACACTGACACTCAGAGGGCTCTTCTTCTTCTTCTTCTTCTTCTTCTTCTTTTTTTTAATGTGAAATTTATTGCCAAAATGGTTTCCATCCAACACCCAGTGCTCATCCCAACAGGTGTCAGAGGGCTCTTCTATAACACTAACTTCAAACTTCTCGGTGTCCTGCCATACAGAAATGAAGGCACGGAATTGTAAAGGATTCACTCCAGGTTATAGGAGGAGAGGGAAATAATTCCAATACCGGAACGCAAACATCCTTACTAACCTTTTGGCCAGCACCATGTATTCCCAAAGCACAGAGGTTTGTCTGGCCCAGGGCAGGACCACAGAAATGAAGTGACCTCTAACGTGTTCAAGGGCCACGGACCTGAGGGTTTTTCAAGAAACCGCTAAGCAACTAGCTAGACTATAAACTGTTCTCTCCATCATTGAGGACAACTGTTTCTTCAGGTGGTCTCCACTAGGAAAGGCGTGGCTTTTGTGAAGGCTGACACGACTTCTAAGGTCTGATTTTGTCATCCTGTCCCTCATCGTGTGACACACGAATTCAAGTCAGAGCCTGTCATTTGCATGAAGCCACAGCCTCATATTTGAAGATGAATGAAACCACAGTTCAAGAATGTTCTAGTTGCTCCTTTCAATACACATTCTCAAATATATATTCATATGTGGAGACACTCTAGAATTTTAGTAAGGTGGATGGAATAAATATGCCAGGATGTGTCCATCAGGATACCATGTCATCGTGAGAGATGTTAGATTTGCGTATTACAGTATATGGAAGCAAAATTTCTTGGTCATGCCATGCTTATTAAATACATGTCATATCTGCTTTCTACAGGCACGATGTATTCTCAAGCGTCAGGCAAAGAGAAGAAAAAGAAGAGCCCCATGTTCCAAGAAAGAATGGCCGCATGCTTGCACCAGGCTGAAGAGTGAAGATTATCTCTCACTCGACCTTTCCTTCCACACGACACAACTAAACTTTTTAAAAAGAGTTTTGTGAATGCCCGACTTCAAAATGATAACTCTTCATCCTTTGAGAAAGAATGAAAAAAAAATTTAATCTCATCATAAACTTCCTCTCCATCTTGTTTTTCCGTCATCACTCCCCTAATCTTCTCCAGCTCCGCTTGTTGAAATCTACCCACCCTTCAATAAAGGGATGAAATGGAATTTCTAGAAGGAATGCACCATTAAGCATGACCACCCCCATCATATTTCCACATGAAAGTATTCTTGCTTTCTCCTCTGTATTCCTGTATCACCTTTCTCATACCATCATTACAGCACTTCTGTGTATTTAAATCAAACCACGACAGAAGAGTTCTCAATGGAAATCTGTCTTGATCAATGTGAAATTATGGCTGATCACTTCCAATGAAAGCTGACCCAAAGGAGCAGAAAGCTGCAGAGCTCTTGGGGGCAAGAATTCCCCCACATCTTTCTTCTCTCTCTTTCTTCTAAGGATGGGCTTTCATTTCCAGGTCCTAGCCCTCTTGGTGGCATTTGACTTGTTTTTATGAACTTCTGAGGTTAAGGAGCCAATTGTAGTTTTACTCATAGGGCCAGTCTGGTCCATTGATTTGAATTAAAGGGAGAAAGCTGTTTCTAGGAGTGATGATTTGTGTACCCGCTAACTGTTGTGGAACAAAATTAAATCATTGCTATCACAGGCCCGGAAAAGTTGGTTTCTAATGGTAAATATTGAAATCTTCCATTTCCTGAGTTTCAGGTTGAGGAATTGAAAAGGAGTTTTTTTTTTTTTTTTTTTCTCAACAAGCCTCCTCCCAAGGGCACAATGGTAAACCATAGGTTAGAGTGTCATTATTTAGGCAGTCTTAATGACAGTGATTAGAATTAGAAGGCTCGTTTACATTAACTTTAATAAAAATTAGCTATAGAGGTTAGGGAACAAAGTAAAATACTGCATTTGATTCACAGTATAAATAGGACAATGTTTTGTACACATCACCATTATAATTTGGGAAAATCAAGACTATTTCCAAAGCTTTATTATATTTTAGTGAATATGCCACTTTTTAAAAATATTCTCCAGTCTGTTTTCTGTATTTAAGAGTCTCTTATAGTTCGTCTCCCTGTCTGTTTTATCTTCTTTTTCCTGCCCTTCCCCTATGTTCATCTGCCTGTTTCTTAAGTTCCACATGAGTGAAATCATATATGTCTTTCTCTACCTGACTTATTTCGCTTAGCATAATACACTCTAGTTCCATCCATGTTGTTGCAAATGGCAAGTTTTCATTCTTTTTGATCGCCGAGTAGTATTCCATTGTGTATATATATATATACACCACATTTTCTTTGTCCATTCGTCAGCCCATGGACATTTGGGCTCTTTCCATAATTTGGCTATTTTTGATAGTGTTGCTATAAACATTGGAGTGCATGTGCCCCTTCGAATCGGCATTTTTGTATCCTTTGGATAAATTTCCAGTAGTGCAATGGCTGGTTCGTAGGGTAGTTCTATTTTTAATCTTTTGAGGAACCTCCATAGTGTTTTCCAGAGTGGCCGCACCAGTTTGCATTCCCACCAACAGTGTAACTGGGTTCCCCTTTCTCCGCATCCTCGCCAACACCTGTTGTTTCCTGTGTCATTAATTTTAGCCATTCTGACAGGTGTGAGGTGGTATCTCATTGTGGTTTTTTTTGATTTGTATTTCCCTGATGATGAGTGATGTTGAGCATCTTTTTATGTGTCTGTTAGCCATCTGGATGTCCTCTTTGGAGAAGTGTCTATTCATGTCTTCTGCCCATTTCTTCACTGGATTATTTGTTTTGAGGGTGTTGAGTTTGGTAAGTTCTTTGTAGATTTTGGATACTAACACTTTATCTGATAGGTCATTTGCAGTGATGTTCTTCCATTCTGTCGGTTCGAATAGACCACTTTTCAAGTGACATGTTTAAAAGTGATTATTGTCTGTGACATAAACTCAGTTTATAACATGTGTAAAAGAATTGAAATATACCTACACTAGTTCATTGGCATAACCGATATCAACTGAAATTATTTTTTCACTATATCTTTATATCATCAGCGATTTAATTTTTATTGTTTAAAATATTTATTTGTTTGTTTTCAGAAAGAGAGAGAGAGAGCAAGCAGGGAGGGACAAAGAAAGGGGGAGACAATGAATCCCAAGCAGTCAGCACGCTGTCAGCATAGAGCCCTATGCAGGGCTCGAACTCATGAACCTGAGCCGAAATCAAGAGTTGGGCACTTAACCAACTGAGCCACCCAAGCACCCCTCAACTGAAATTATTAATCACTTAAGCCCAACAGCGGGAGCCTGCCAGTTTACTAGGTACTTTGGAAATCAATCAGTAATCAGTATCGGTGGTGTTTTTAATTTAATTATAACAGATTTATGGAGTTATAATTGATATGCAATAAACTTTACATACATAAGGTACACATTTGATAACTTTCGACATATATGTACATATATATGTATGAAATATACATACCCATGAAACCATCACTGTAATCAAGAAAATGAATATAAGCATCACTCTCAAAGTTTCCTCATGTCCCTTTGTAAACCGTATCCCCACCTTCCCTGCCTCCTGTTTCTAACCAATCGTTGATTTGATTTTGTCACTGTCAATTAGTTCACCTTTTCAGGAATTTTATGTAAGTAGATTTGATGGAATCCTTTTTTGGCTTCTTTCACTTGATGTACGTGCATTAAGATTCACCAAGGCTGTATGTTGGACATCTGGGTTGCTTCCTGTTTAGGTCTAATACAAACAAGGCTGATATCGATATTTGTGTACAAGTTCTCATGTGGACATATGGATTCATTTCTCTTGGGCAAATACCTGGGAGCGGAAGGGTCGCATTATACGATAGACATATGTTGAACCTTTTAAGAAACTGTCAAACTGCTTTCCAAGGTGGTCGCGTCACTTCCGATGGGGCCGAAATGAAGATTTGTCTTCCTGCCTTATGAGTCACACGGACACTGAGATGTGTCAGGTACATCCGGATTTCAGACAAGGGGAGGAAACTCTGCCTAGTTTTGTAATTGCTCTCGTGCAAAGCATCTATTGGCTGATTCTTTAATCATATGTCCTTTTGTTTTGTTTGGGTTTTGCTTTTGTGTTTTTGTCTGAGATAGATTTTGTTTCTCCTTCCCTTTAATTTTTTAAACAAGCGTTGGTGAGCATGTGGAGACGTTGGAGCTCTAGCACAATGTAGGTGGGAATGCAAACTGGTGCAGCCACCGTGGAAAACAGTAAGGAGGTTCCTCAAGAACTTAAAAATAGGACTACTATATGATCCAGCAATCCCACTTCTGGATATTTATCTGAAATAATTGAAATCAGGATCCTGAAGAGACCCTCTTCAAGGATCTCTTGTTCGTTGTAGCATTAGTCACAATAGCAAAGAGGTGCAAACAATCTAAATGTCCATCGATGAAGAAATGGATAAAGAAAATGTGTTATATCCATACAATGGAATATTTCTATTTAGCCATTAAAATAAATCCTGTCTCGGGGCAGCTGGGTGGCTCAGTGGGTTAAGCGGACGACTTCAGCTCCATTCATGATCTCACGGTTCCTGAGTTCAAGCCCCGCATCGGGCTCTCTGCTGACAGCTCGGAGCCTGGAGCCTGCTTCAGATTTGTGTCTTCCTCCCTCTCTGCCCCTCGCCCACTCACGCTGTCTCTCTTAAAAATAAACATTTAAAAATATATATATAGAAAAATAAAATAAATCCTGCCATATGCTACAACACGGATGAACCTGGAAGACATCACTAAGTGAAATAAACAATTCACAGAAGGACAGTCACTGCATGATTCCACTTTAAAAAAATATTTTTTTAAATATTTTTATTTATTTTTGCGACAGAGAGAGACAGAGCATGAGCAGGGCTCGAACTCACGGACTGTGAGATGATGACTGAGCTGAGGTCGGCTGCCCAACCGACTGAGCCACCCAGGCACCCCCGCATGATTCCACTTTTATGAGATATCTAAAGTAATCAAACTCATTGAGGCAGAAAGTAGAGTGGCGGTTGCCAGAGGCTGGGGAAAAGGGATAAGGAGAGTTACTAATAAACAGGCACAAAGTTTCAGTTAAGCAAATGTATAAGCCCTCGAGATGTGCTAAACAACATTGTACTTTTGGTCAACAATAATGTACCTCTCTTGTTGTATTCTTGCAGCAATAAAGGAAAATCTAAAAAAGTAGACTATTTCTCAGAGCAGTTTTACTTTCACAGTAGAATTGAATAGAAAGCATAAAGTTCACCCCCTACCAGACTGGTTTGTTTGTTACCATTAATGAATCTACATTGCTACATCATTATCACCCAAAGTCCATAGTTTGCCTTAGAGTTCATTCTCCGTGTTGCACGTTCTGTGGGCTTGGACAAAGTTATAATAGCATATATCCACCTTCATACGTCCCACTGAGTAGTTTCGCCGGCCTACGGTTTCTCTGTGCTCTGCCTTTTCATCCTTCCCTTCTCCCAACCCGGGGTAATCACAGATCGTGTTACTGTCTCCATCGTTTTGTCTTGTCTAGAGTGTCATATATTTGGAATCATACAGTAAATATGTAGCCTTTCCTTCTCATGGCTTTCTGGCACACTTCTTTGTACTGCTGGATAACGTTCCATCATTAGCCTGGCTTTTTGTTTTCTCAAAAGTGCAATTTAAAAAATAGAAATTTATAATTTTGATGAAATATGATCTCTCAATTTGTACTGATTCTTGTGGATCACCTTTTTAATATTGTATTTAAGAAATCTCGGCTTAACCCAAGGCTGCAAAGATTGGCTTTTATGTTTTCTTCTTACGTATTCTCTTATGTTTTGTAGTTTAAGGTTTTACGTTTAGGTCTGTTATCTGTTTCGAGTTAGTGCTTGTATATAGTGTGAGATTTGGAGCTCAATCAATTTTCGCTGTATGTTTATTTATTTTTGAGAGAGAGGGAGAGACAGAGCATGAGCGGGGAAGGGGCAGAGGGAGAGGGAGACACAGAATCCGGAGCAGGCTCCTGGCTCTGAGCTGTCAGCACAGAGCCCGATGCGGGGCTCGAACTCACGGACCGTGAGATCATGACCTGAGCTGAAGTCAGACGCTCAGCCGAGTGAGCCACCCATATGCCCCAGCAGTGGCCCATATTTGTGAGACAAGGATACTTGTTGATTTATTACCTTTCTTCATGCCAGTATTACACTGGCTAGATTATTGTAGTTTTTATGAAAGTCTTGAAATCACGTTGTGGTTTTTCTCTAAATCTATTTTTTAAATTTGTTTTGGTTACTTTAGATTATTTCATTTGCCATATGAATTTTAGAATTAGCTTAATTTCTACAAATGTTTAATAGAGTTCACCAGGGAAGCCATTTGGTTCTGAAGTTCTCCTTGTAAAAAGGTTTTTTAAAAATTTTTTTAATGTTTATTTATTTTTGAGATAGACAGAGCACGAGTGGGGGAGGGGCAGAGAGAGAGGGAGACACAGAATCCAAAGCAGGCTCCAGGCTCTGAGCTCTCAGCACAGAGCCTGATGTGGGACTCGAACCCACGAGCCATGAGATCATGACCTGGGCCGAAGTCGGACACCCAACCGACTGAGCCACCCAGGCATCCCAGGTGTTTTTTTTTTTTTTAAATCAATTTATTTCATAAAATCTTTTAAATGTTTATTTACTTTTAAGAGAGAGAGAGAGAGAGAGAGAGAGAGCACGAGCAGGGGAGGGTCAGAGGGAGAGGGAGAGAGAAGGAATTCCAAGCAGGCTCTGTGCTGTCAGCACAGAGCCTGACGTAGGGCTTGAACTCACGAACCGTGAGATCATGACCTGAGCCAAAATCAAGAGTCAGATGCTTAACCGACTGAGCCACCCAGGCACCCCAAAATCAATTTATTTCATAAACCATATGAATAGTCAAGTTATCTGTTTCTTCATAAGTGAACTTTGGTAGTTTGTCTCTTTCAAGGAATTTATTCATTTTCTCTAATTTGTTGAAATTATTAACATATAGTTGTATATAATGTCCTCTTATTACCCTTGAAACATCTGTAGAGTCTCTTGTGATGTCATCTCTCTCATTCTTCAAATCGGTAATTTGTGTCTTTGCTATTTTTGTTTCCTGATCACTCTAGCTAAGGCTTTTTTTTTTTTTTTTTAAGGTCCAATCTGATAGTCGCCACCTTGTAAGTGGGGACATTGGTACTATTTTCATTTAACATGACTATCTACATGTTAGGTTTCTTTTCTCTAATTCTCTGTCTTGAGAATTCTGCCTTTATCTCTTCAGATGCTGAGGGTATCTGTCAGTCTTTGTCTGACACATGCGTTCTCCCACTTGCGCCACAACCTGGACAATCTCTCAAGACAGTAAGGCAGAGGCTACGGACACCCATTTCTCAGGGATCACCCTCCACTACTCCGTGATGCTCAATGACTTAGAAACCGTTGTTTCATGTGCTTTGTCACTTCTTGAAGGTGTTTTAGGCGGGAGGGTAAATCTGGTATCTCTTATGTCATTGTGGCTGAAAGAAGGAGTCCCAAATAATTCTAGTTATATTACATTTTTTATTCTAGACATTCTACGTACAGAAAGAAGTTGAAACATGTAAAATCTACTCAGTTTGTGGCCGTGAACAAATTACAAATGATTCTATAAAGGGATCATTATCAAAACAGATTTTTATCATATGTTTACTTAATGGATTATAGTAAGGATTAAATGAGAGGTACTGCTTCATAATGAAACCTGATTGGACATTAGGAATGAAATGATGGTACATTACAAGCCAGCACAGTTACTTAATTATATTGCATATGATAGATATCCATGTTTCCACTCACTGGGAGGTCTATTTTCTTTTCTTTTCCTTTGTCTCCTTTCCTTTCCCTTTCTTTTCTTTTCTTTTCTTTTCTTTTCTTTTCTTTTCTTTTCTTTTTTTTTTCTTTCTTCCTTTCTTTCTTTCTTTCTTTCTTTCGGTATAACTGCCAATTATACAATTATACAATATATAATGGGAGTTCCGTTTTTCAAGCCAGACCCATGGCAAATGGCTTGAGAGCCCTTGCAATAGATCTCTAAGCTTACTTCCAAATGTGGGAACCTTTAATTCTCTCTTTTTATGAGTAACACTGTACACCTATGTATAAAGTGGAGGGATATTTGCGTAGGATTTTTTTTAAAGAAGTAAACATACAGTATTGACTTACACAGATGATGATGGTGACAATGACCTTCTCAGATTTGCACGCATCTTTTCACTTCTCAAGGTTCCATATCTAAAATTTATTTTCTCAGTAAAATATATAAGACGATCATAAATGCGCCCAGACTTACATTTCTTAGAGCTATTTAAAAATTACTCAATTCCAATAGTGACCCAATGAGTATCATTACTCATCAATATGGCTTTAATATCAATGCCAGAGGATTTCATAAAATAAAGTGAATATGAGACTGGTCAGGTTAATGAATAAATTACATAGTTATTCCATTTATCAATATAATTACTATCATGACTAATAGGGTTGGAAATAGCAGCCTTATAAGTCACATCATCAAATTCACCATGCAAAATCAGAATTTCCCCTTTAGCCTTTTAAACAGTGTCCATATTCAGCCCACAAGGCATTGAGCTGTGCGGTGGCCTCTAGCCTACTTAACAGGGAGCTGAGCCGGGGCTGATACATCATAAAGAGAAGAAGGAAAATGACAGCCGTCCAGCTGTGTAGCACATGTTAAGAACACTGGATCCATATCTTACATTTTTAAGGACATTATAATGCCAAAGTGCTTGTTCATATTTCTTCATGTCTGCAGAACATCAAGAGGTGGTGCTTTACCTTCAAACATGTACCTTTGACTTTTCCTAAGACTTTACATTTCTTATATTTTACAGCTTGACTGTTTTAGGACGTAAAGGAATGAGAATTCTAGTGTCATTTTAGTATTGGCTTCTTATAAATGACTTAAGTATATTCTCACTTTTTTTTTTTTGTTTTGCCATTTAACATATTTTGTGCTTGTGTCGGTCCTGCTTTCCCTAGAAATATAGCTTGAGTTTTCTGTATTTGCTATATAAACTTAAGTCTTTCAAATATCCAAAGCCTTTCATCTGATATTATTTGCAACTACTAAGTTATGAGCTTATAAGGACTGTTAATAGTCAAGTCAAAGAAATAGCTTTGTTTTGAATATGAAACAGGAGGATCCAGGGGCACCTGGGTGGCTCAGTCGGTTAAGCGGCCGACTTCGGCTCAGGTCATGATCTCACGGTCCGTGAGTTCGAGCCCCGCGTCGGGCTCTGTGCTGACAGCTCAGAGCCTGGAGCCTGTTTCAGATTCTGTGTCTCCCTCTCTCTGACCCTCCTCCGTTCATGCTCTGTCTCTCTCTGTCTCAAAAATAAATAAACATTAAAAAAAAAAAGAAACAGGAGGATCCATGAACTAGGAAATTAATATACTGTGGGTGCCAAGGGCAGGCTTCCCCCAAATGTGCCACAATGGCATATTGATTTATTTTATTTGATTTTATTAAGTATTTATTTTTGACAGAGAAAGAGAGAGAGAGAGAGCTAGTGGCGGAGGGGCAAGGAGAGGGGGAATCTGAAGCGGGCTCTGTGCCCACAGCAGAGAGGCTGATGTGGAGCTCGAACTCAGGAACCATTGACCTCGTGCCCTGAGCGGAAGTTGGATGCTGAACCGACTGAGCCACCAGGCATCCCCGCATATAAATAAAAGTTACTGAAGCCACGGCCTGTGCAAGAAGGACACTCAGACCCTCCCCTGTCCTCCTGAAAGCAGGAAATGAATCTCCCATCTGAAAGGCACCCTCCCGGTACCGGGAGGTAAAGAGACATCCTATCACAAGACGTAGGACGTTCAGAGCCCGGAAGGCTGTAGAAACTATCTCAGCTCAAATTCTGTTTCGAATTCCTTACTAACTGAAGTTTCCAACGTTTTCTTTGTTTTGTCAAGTCCTCGCTGATTGATTGTCTCTTTGTCTAGAAAGTATAAAAACTGCTTGCATCTTGGTCATTTTTTCAGGTCTCAATCTCATTATTGGGCCTCCATGTGCACATAATAAAACTTTGGGTTTTTTTTTCTCCTGTTAAATTATCTCTTGTAAATTGAATTATGAGCCCGGCTGGAAGACCTTGAGGGTACAGAAGAATTCCTCCTTTCTTTCAGTACACACCAAGCATTTCCATGATTTTTGGCCCGTGTGTATACAATTGGTCAATCAGTTCATTGTCTTGACTGAATTGGTTAATTTGGTGAAAATCGTGGATCTTTACAGCTGTAGCTCAAGCCAGCCTCTGCGTCAACCACTGGTTCAGAAGTTGTGAGTGGACGTCACTGAATTTCATTATGTGTATCAGCCACGATACGTGTGGTTATACCAGAATCATGATAGCCACAAAACTTCAATGGCTTACCACAATAAAAGGTTTACTCTTGCTTATGCTGTATGTAAATGTCCAGCCGGCAGGGGGCCCAGATCATCCTTGTTACTCAAGACAAGGACAGAACAGCCACCATCTCAGATGTCCTTGGTTACTTTACCTTTGATAATAGTCTTCTGGAGGGTATTGTCTGGCAATTAAACCCCCCAGTTGGAAGTGATCATACATTATTCCTGCTTACAGCGCATTGACCCGATCTCATGAGACCCCACTCAACTGCAAGTTTAATTTTACCATGTGGCCAGAAGACAGAGATTTGGACATATTTGGTGAAGACCACTCATGACTACTTCACATTATATATGTTTTACGCTGTATGATTAACTAGGGAAATTTGCTTAATTAAATGTATAAGCCTCAGTTTAAAAGACAGAAACATGATTTACAAGTCTCACGTTCAAGTCGAACGCCTCGTGTTCAAGTTAGATGTTCGAAGTTTAAAGTAGACATTTCCTGCTCAAGTTAAAATTACCTCAAAAGCCAAAACAAGGTAGAGCATTTACATAATGTATAAAACAGCTGCAGGAATGTTCTGAGGAATTGACATTCACATTTTACATCAAAATTGTCCTACTTAAAAAAAAAAGTCTATATTTATTCCTCATTGAAAAAAGGGCAATATTCCTTTTTATATTGGCTATACAGAGACCTACTTACATGATACTAATGAAAATTTTCTCTGAAAATTATTTTTTGCAATGGTTATGCATATAAAAATGTTTGCGTCACGCTTTTAGAGATTTTTTTAAAGTTTTATTTAAGTAGTTTCTACACCCGACGTGGGGCTTGAACCCACGACCCTGAGATCAAGAGTGTCACGCTCCTCCAACTGAGCCAGCCAGGCACCACTGTTTATAAAGTCCTTAACTAAAAAACATCAAAACAACTTCATTTCTCTTATTTTTTTAAACTACGAGATTGGAGTCTTTTCATTCAAAAGGAACTGAAATATGGGAATGTTGCTTTTGGTAAAATTTAGCAGAGCTTAAAAAATAGCCGGGAAAATGGAGAAGGAAAAGTTTACCCCTTTGGTCCCAGCCTCTTCACTGAAAAAAAAAAAAAAAAAAAAGAACCTTATTTTATGTGTGGTTATCAAACGTTTTTTGTGATTTTTTTCACAGCAAGAAATAATTTTGAATTGCTATTTAACATGTGTGTGTGTGTGTGTATGCCAAAATGAACGTATCATGAAATAATACCTACCCTTAATTTGAGATGCTTTCCTGAAACTTCCTATTGTATTTTATTACATTATACTAAAAATAAATGCTTCTTGTGATCCACTAAATTTATTTCACAGTTAATTGAATGCTACCTAAAGTTTAAAAAATATTTTAGAGAACTCAAGCAATATAACTGTAAAAGCTTCCTCAACCAAGGAATATGTACAATGTAACATGTGAATATTGAAAATATCAAATTCTAATACAAACATTTCTATTAATAACTGCTCAGGGAGGACAGAGGAAAGGTCTGATTTACTATTATAGCTTCCATGCCTAGTACAGGGTCTGGATAGTGTAGGGGCTCATTGTTGAAGGAAGGAGGGGGGGAGGGAGCGAGGGAGGAAGGAAGGAAGGAAGGAAAGATGGAAGGAAGGAAGGAAGGAAGGAAGGAAAGACGGAAGGAAGGAAGGAAGGAAGGAAGGAGAGAGGGGGATGAATATTGTTTCACCATGAAATCTTACTATATGCACACTTCTGGGGGTGATGAAAATATACATCATTGACAGTTCCTCAAAAAACTAAACCGAGAATTATCCTATGATTTCAGAAATTCCATTTTGTAGGCTTATACCCAAAATAATTGAAAGCAGGGACTCAAACATATTTGTACGCTCATATTCATGGCATTATTCACAAGAGCCCAACGTTGGAGACAACCCAATGTCCACGGACAGGGAGATGGATAAACATACAACGTATATACATACAATGGAATTATTCGGTCTTAAAAAGGAATGACATTCTCATGGATGCCACACACGGATGAACCTTGAAAACTTTATGCTAAGTGAAATAAACCAGACACAAAATGACAAACGCTGTACGATTCCATTTGTATGAAATATCTCAAGGGTGGCAAATTCTTTGAAACAGAAAGTAGAATCGTGTTTATCAGGAGCTGGCACAGGGGGGCTGTGGGGAATGGGAAGTTATTGTTTAATGGGCACAGAGTTTCAGTTTGAGATGAAAAAGTTCTGGAGATGGGGATTACGGTTCCAAGAAGGGGAATGTACTTAATGCTACGGAACTGTCAAAACAGCTCAAATGGTAAATTTTAGGTTATGCAGGTTGTACCGCAATAAAAATATACCAATTGTTCCTACTGCCTTTGACAACACTTCGCGTTTGTTACGGTTCTTTAAAGATCCCCAGAGTATTTAATATGTCACTTGACACTCCCGAAAACAGCCCTTCAGTCCGCACGGTGCATCTGTTCTTAGCCCATTTTGAAGATGAGGAGATCGGAGCTGGGGAAGCTTAGGGGGCTTGTCCGGATACCCAGCTAACAAGTAGAGGAGTAGAATCTTAAACTCCTCCCAAGTTTTCTGACTTAAGCACAACATTCTTCTCTGACGCTCCATTCAAGCAACTAATCGTTACACGGGGAATACATTCCAAGAACCCCGGTGGATGCCTGAAATCAAGGGTAGTACTGAATCCTGTGTAGACGGGTTTCTCCTATACATGCATACGAATGATAAAGTTTAACTTATGAAACTAGGCACAGGAAGAGATTAACAACAGTAACTAGTAATAAAATAGAATGGTTTTAACGACATACCATAATAACAGTTACAGAATATCTCTCAAAATATCTTGTCCCGTACTCACCCTTCGTCCTGTGATAATATGAGATGATAAACTGCGTCTGTGATGAGACACAGTCAAGGGAACCACGTAGACATCGTGAGGCAGCGTCAGGCGACTGGTGGCCTTCTGATGCTGCGTCGGAAGACGGATCATCTGCTTCCAGAGCACCCTGACCACGGGGAACCTGAAACCGTGGAAAGCGAAACCGAGGTGAAGAGGGACTCTTGAAATCAGAGATCTAGATTAAACTCTTATTTCTAGATTAAACTCTTCTCACAGCGCATTCAGATAATCTGCCTTTAAAATTTAAACCTTAGATCTGATAGAAATCTTTGGAAGGGGATAAGTTAACCTATCACAAAACAAAGAGCTAGATTAGATAACACTCAGACAACTGACTAATAAATGTATTAGATTTAACGCTCAGAATAGAATCCAGCCAATTCCCCCAAACAAACCTATTTGGAAACATAGCCAATGTCTTCCTTTACTGCCGATCCTTCCTCTCTCATCTGGACACAGATGCTTGTTTTTTGGCCAGCGGTATTTGTTTCGTGTTATTTGTTGGTTTTCCCTGCAGTGAACATGGGGGTCAGGAAGTTCTTTTCTATTGGTGACTAAAACCCACAGCAAAACAAACAAACAAACAAACAAACAAACCCACGAACTCAGAAACAAGACCAGAATATGATCATATTGTCTGCTTTGTACATATCCAACATGTATTAAGTCTCCCTCTCTCTCTCTCTCCCCCCCTTTCTCTCTCACTCCATGCCTTACTCGGATATAAAGTCAGCTTTTCCAAACTTGTCGAAATGCAACAAATACATTTGAGAGATCTTTTTGAGTTAATTCTGAAACACGTAATTCACTGCTCAGCCATCACTCCCCCACGAACACAGTGCAGTAGTAACATGGGTGATCAGCAGAATGAATGCTGCAAACTGTCAAAATGATCTCCTCTTGCTTTCAGTCCCTGACACGTTTGACAGGTACAATTTCTTGGAGCTTCTTTCATTATTTCAGAACAGAGATGGGCTGCAGTGAAATCCCCAACCTGCCTGGCTGCCTGTGGCACGTTCCAAAAATATCTAACCTACCTCTAGGTTCGCAGGGAATTGAAAAGAAGACTGAAAGTTCCTCTGGACTTTCATACAGATGTCTTCTGATAGATGTTGCCTTACAAACTCTACCTGTCAACAGACACGACCCCTTGGTGGGAATCAAGATGGCAGTAAGCCTCTTTGTTTGAAGGTTTCTTGCTATGAAACAGGCCTGTCCATTCTTCTCAGACCTTACTGGAGTAAAGAAGAAAGCCATCCACTTACCTCGTTATTTTCTTTTCATTACATAAGAGTTCTAAGTAATAAAGCAACAGAGATGACGGGACCTAGGTATTTATCCACAAGCCTGTGATAGGACACCTTCCATCGTTCCTCACTCTCAGATTCAGCCCCAGGGGCTCCCATAACACACTGTACCTCTAACTGCACTGACGGACATCTGACCAGTTCCGTCTATGGTTTTATCAAGCTGACCCTCATATAAGCTCATTTTTGTATTCCTAGCATTTGGCACGTAATAGGTACTGACAAAATTGTTGTGAATCCGGTTTAGTGACGTAAAACACTAGGGTCCTCATAAGTTATCTAAAGGATGTTAATAACTCTGTACACATTCCATATCAGTGGTTAACTGCTTACATTCATTTTAAATAAAATTTGGTAAATCTAATGTAAATGAAGTTGGATGCATTCTAAGATATCCTCGGTCTTGGAGAAAATATAACAACTGGTTATTACTGAAAAATCAATTGTGGTTACTCTCTTTTCTTGTTGTTCTTCCCCTAGCTCAAGGCTCTCGTTTCACAACTTACTGAAGGTCCAATCCGTTATATTTTTTCTACTTCCTGGGGTGACCACAGAGTCAAATGAGCAGGAGAGACTGGGATGACCTAGAAGTTGAGAGGGTTAAAAATGGAAAGTGAGGTGAAAACTTCACGGTCTAGCCAATTCCAGGAGGTCATCATTAAGATACTTGAGGGCTACGGCAGCTCCACATGACTTTGACCTGAGGCACATAAGTCATATAAAATCCGCCCCCCCAAGCTTAAAAATACATAAGAAATAAACCCTTTTATTACAGGAATAAATATCAAGTGTTCCTTTACCATCTCAGAGAGTTTAATTCAGATGGAATCAATACACTTGGGCTCAAGTGTGCTGCACAGAGTAACTAAAATCTGATTCTATTCCTCATTCTTGGGTATAGACTTATTGTAAATATCTGAGGGTGTGCATGATAACATCTAATACGTAGAGGTATCAGAATATTAGTTTACTTTTCTTGGTCATCCCCTTACCAATCAAGTACATGTGGAATCTCACCTTGTCCCTTTTTAAAATTTTTAAAAAATATTTATTTACTTTTGAGAGAGAGAGAGAGACAGAGTGCAAGCAGGGGAGGGGTAGAGAGAGAGAGAGGGAGACACAGAATCTGAAACAGGCTCCAGGCTCTGAGCTGTCAGCACAGAGCCAGTCGGACGCTTAACCGACTGAGCCACCCAGGAGCCCGTCAGCTTGTCCCTTTGAAAACACCTTTATCTCTTGTCAGATAATTCTAAAAAAACAAAAAAAAACAAAAAAAAACCCAAAACACCTTTATCTCAACTGTTAACTCTGTACACATTATTTGTATTGTATTTTCTTCACATGTCCTCTCCAAACACACACACACACACACACACACACACACACCGCATCGCATCGCATCGCATCGCATCGCATCGCATCGCATCGCATCACAATATATTATTCGTTGTGGTCTGAATACATCATAGACTTCTTCGGTCCCCCAGGCAGGCTAATTCTGTGTCCTCCTTGGAGTGTTCTTTTATCTTCCAATTTTTCTGCCTTCTCTCCCTTCAAGGTTCAAGTTACATACTAATTCCCCTGGGACCACCTCTCTAAATAAACTGGTAGCCCAGAGTACTCCCCTAATCTATACCCTGAAAACACTTTCTGTGTTTGTGATATAAATTACAGCACTTTGGCCTTGGATCATATTTATATTTTAGCTGTATTAGAGCTATTTAGCCAACTCCTCTTCCAGTTCCAGCAACTGCCACCATGTCCTACAAATATGAGTGGTTCCATACACGTGGTTTGACTAGCATTACACAACTATGGTTGAATGATACTAAGTTTGCATTTCCCAATCTTATCAACTCTGATCGACCTATCCCCTTTTCATCACGTCTTTATGTCCTTCCCTACATCCTGGCGACCCAAGGAGAGCTCACTGCTTCGGAAAACGCAGAGACCCTCAACATTTGTAATTGAACCAAGTCTTCTGTGAATGAAGCACACCATTTCCACGAGGGGTACCTTCTACCAGAGTGGGGCCTCATATTTATACTGTGTAGAATTTAAGAAATGGTACTTTGATGGAAGGCCTGTGTAAGCTTTAAGGGTTAAAATGATGTGATTGCCATAGAGAAAATGAGCATAAAATGCCTAGAAAGGGAAGCAAATGGATATTAGCAATGAAAGAAAACATTGCTGCTGTCATTTCTTTTTTTAAATTTTTTTTAAATGTTTACTTGTTTTTGAGAGAAAGAGAGAGAGAGAGACAGAGTGTGAGCAGGGGAGGGGCAGAGAGAGAGGGAGACACAGAATCCGAAGCAGGCTCCAGGCTCCGAGCTGTCGGCACAGAGCCTGACGTGGAGCTTGAACTCACGATCTGTGAGATCATGACCTGAGCCAAAGTCGAAAAGTCGGACACTTAACCGACTGAGCCACCCAGGCGCCCCTGTAATTTCTAATACAAAGCCAATGGCAGCAGGAACTCAGAAGAGTCTATTCATTATTGTTCATTAAGTGATACCAGTTTTAGGTGTAGATGAGGTGTATAATACTGTCATCAGTGACATCAATGAACTCATTCCCTCATGGCTTCTAAGAAAAAACTTGTAAAAGTCATGGTGACTGAGGTCAGAAAATATTTAAAATTTTAATATTCTTAAAATTCTTAAAAATTCTTAAAAAACAAGACATTGACAAACAATTGATTAGCATTCTCAAGTTTAAGGTACTAAATGGCTCCAGGGACGCCTGGGTGGCTCAGTCGGTTGAGCGTCCGGCTTTGGCTCAGGTCACGATCTCACGGTTGATGAGTTCGAGCCTCACGTCAGGCTCTGCGCTGACACCCCGGAGCCTGGAGCCTGTTTCGGATTCCGTGTCTCCCTCTCTGTCTGCCCCTCTCCCACTCATACTCTGTCTCTCTCTATCAAAAATAAACATTAAAAAAAATTTTAAAAAAGATACTAAATGGCTCTTATTATCTCATTTCCAAATTATTCAAGTCCAAAAGAGAAAATAAAATAAATGTTTAAAACTCCAACATTTATTGGGGCCCTTGGGTGGCTCAGTTGGTTGAGTTTCCTACTCTTGATTTTGGCTCAGGTCATGATCCCAGGGTCATGGGATGGGGTCCCACATCGGGCTCCATGGGGCCTGCTTAAGATTCTCTCTCTCTCTCTCTCTCTCTCTCTCAAAATAAATAAATAAACATTAAAAAAATACCATCCAACACTTATCAATACTATATGCTAACATATTAAAATAAAAATACCGAACTGGTAAAAATCGATGGTTAATTACTTAAACTAAATTATTAATTCATTTTCTATATTCAACTGAATTTCATTGTTATTAAACTAGCATGGGTGCATAACCTTAAAGTCAACTGGTCCTTCAAAGTTTATAACCAAAACAGCAGCCCCAGGCCCCAGCCATTTTCTTGCCCACCCCTGACTCCCACTCTCTAAAGCTAACTGCTTTTACCTGTTAACTTTTTTGGTTTCTTCCAGCACTTTCTTTCATATTTAAAATAATCTCCAGGGGTGCCTGGGTAGCTCAGTCAGTTGAGCCTGGGACTCTATTTCAGCTCAGGTTGTGATCTTGTGGTTGCGGGATCAAGGCCTGTGTTGCTCTCCGTGCGGAGCATGGAGCCTGCTTGGGCTTCTCTCCCTTTCTGTCCCTTCCCTCCCACAAATGAAATGAAATGAAATGAAATGAAATGAGATGAAATGAAATGAAATGAGATAAAATAAAAATCTCCATGTTTTATTCTTCATGTTTTTATAGATATAAATAAATAGGTTTTCTTTACCCAGACTCCACACAAAGAGCATTTTTCTCAATCTTTTGCCACTGTGCCATCACCCACTGAACATTCTTTTAATCACCATCATTTGAAGAAAACTATGTGACCATTTTTGGTTAAACTGATATTCAGTTTTCAAATTATTATTACTCACATACAAGTATTTTGTACCTGTGCCACTTTGATTATATTTCCTTTCTTATACAAGATTTCCCTTTTTGTCTTCAGACCGTTAAATGTTACTTATATTTTCCAGTTTGTTTCTTTGCTTAGTCATCAAAGTTTCTCTCAGGGATGCTCCTAAGGGTCCCAGGAGCATTCTTTTCTCCATACGAACACAACAGATAATCAATCAGCTTAATTTCTTTTCTTGAAGTCACTGCTCAAGTCCAATGGACTGATTAGTCTCTGAGACTGCCACACGGCTACCATGCTATGATGCCCTCCCCCCCCTTTTTTAATTCTTTAATGTTTACTTACTTTTTTGAGAGAGAGAGAGAGAGAGCAAGCTGGGGAGGGGCTGAAAGAAAGGGAGAGAGAATCCCAAGCAGGCTCCGTGTTTCAGCACAGAGCCCAACGTGGGGCTCCAACTCATGAACTCCTAGATCATGACCTGAGCCAAAACCAAGCATCGGATGCTCAGCCGACTAAGCCACCCAGGCGCCCCTATGGTGCCCTTTTATAATCATCCCAGAAATTTACTTTACCTCTTTCCTATGTTGGATTCTATTTCTTGATTTTTGTATTTTTCTCTTTTTTAGTTTTTGCGTTCATTTTTTTTTTTTTGTTAAAAATACCTTCTAATAATTCATTGAAGAAGAATGTGTGGCAAACAAACTTTTGAGACCTTTGTATGTCTTAAAATTCCTATATGTTCCTCTCACACCTGACTGAAAGTTTGGATGCTATGGGATTCTTGGTTGGAAATATATAAACCCATTTATAAAAAATATATAAATAGGAAATGTAAACTGATGTATAATGACAGAAAGCAGATCAGTGGGTGGGAGAGGAACCGGTAAGGGCAGGAAAGAATTTGGGGGGTGTGATGGCTATGTTTTTCATCTTCATTGTGATGATGTATTCATGGCTGTACATATATGTCAAAAGTTATGAACTTGTACCTCTGATGGTTATTTATTTTTGAGACAGAGTGAGGGGAGGGGCAGAGAGAGAGGGAGACACAGAATCTGAAGCAGGCTCTGAGCTGTCAGCACAGAACCTGACGTGGGGCTCAAACTCATGAACCACGAGATCATGACCTGGGCTGAAGTCGGATGCTTAACCGACGGAGCCATCCAGGCGCCCCTGAACTTGTACCTTTGAAAGATGTGCAGTTTATTGTATTTCAATCATGCCTCAACAAATCTGTTAAAAAATGTGATTAGGCATCGTTTTGTTAACAGTGTACAAGAGTTCTCTGCTCTCAGACCAAACTTCATGGTAAACCCCTTGTCATGGCCAAGTCTATCAATTATCAAACTTTTGGTGGTAATCACTACCAGGAACCAGAGAGGGAGTAACCAAATTATGAACATGGGATATTACAGATTTAAAAACTCAGTGTTTTGATAGTCACGTTTTGTGACTTAATTGGCAGATGGCACTTTTAAACTCTGATGAAGGTGTAACTCTTCAGATGCTTAGGGTTTTAGGATGTCTTCGGGTTTTTTTGGTTTGGACAACTCGCGGGAGAGTCGTGCATTTACCAGGAAAGAGATGACAGGAGAAGCAGCCCTTGCTGAGAAAATTATATGTTTGCATATTGTGCTTAAAGGAGAGATTTATAGAATATCCAGTAGGCAATTGGAGTGAAAAAGCGTGACATTTTTCATGAGATTCCCGAGGATTCATTGTGAGATCTGCCACATGCTCAGTGTATATTGGTGTTATTTATTTAAGCATTATTAGCAACGTTTAGTTTCTTTATGTTTAAATCAGGTTAAAAGTCATGCTTATCTCACAGGGTTTTTATGTGAAGGAAATAATGGCCGTAGCTGTGATTTGTAAACCGTGAATTTAGAGTAAGAAAACTTAGACTTGACTCGTAGCTGAGTTTTGCAATCTTAGACAAGTCATTGCTTTCAGGGCAAAGTCCTAATTCCTTCACAGAGCAGGCGTGGCTCCACTAGATTTCTAGTCTCATCTACTCCAGCTACGCCACCCTACCAGAATCTTCTACAATCAGCCTACCCATAGCCACATCCTTTTCGTTCTTAATCCCCTTTCCAACATATTCTTTATATATTTTTATTATTATTTATTTTTGAGAGAGAGAGAGCATGCGTGCATGTGTGAATGCGGAAGGAGCAGAGACAGAGGGAGAAAGAGAATCCCAAGCAGGCTCTGCGCTGACAGCAGTGAACCCAATGCAGGGCTCGATCTCACAGGTCGTCAGATCATGACCTCAGCTGAAGTCAGACGCTCGACGGACTGAGCCACCCAGGTGCCCCCAGACGTGTTCTTTACACACATATCTTGTGTCGAGAGTTACCTTTGTTAAGAATTGAATGTGAATATAGTCCCTGCTGCTTTCTAGCTATTTTGTTATTGGCAGATGTTTTAAACCCTCTGAGCCTCAGTTTCCCCACCTATAAAAGAGAAATAATAACACCTAACTCATAATAGGCTATGGAAATTATGGAATGTGAACTCCTAGGTGCACGGTCAGTTAAGTGTGATGCTTTATGTATCATCCACAGCCCCTCAAAAACACTTGCATTATATTCAGACTGGGGGGAGAAATAGCGTCTGATAGCATAAACATATTTTCACAATTAGCTTTTGGAAATAGCAGAGCTAAGTCAGTCTTGGTTCTAATGATTGTCTTACCGCTTATTAGTTTAGCGACTTTTAGCCAGTTATCAACTATCTCTGAAAGTTTAAATCTCCTCCTCTATAAAACTGAGCTGTCAAGAAAGCCTACCTCATTGGTAGGTTGCTGTGAAGAATTAAGAAGTTATGCGTGTAAAGGGCTTGTCAGTGTTCCTGGCAACCGATGCGTGTTTAATTAATGTTAATAATTATTATAATCATTACTATGATTATCAGGTAAAAGGCGGAAAAGGAATGGGGTCAGGAGTGAAACTACTTATGTCGGAAGATTGAGTAACGACAGCGTAAAGCAAAAGGCACAAGATCCATTGTTAACACCGAACCAACCACTGGCAGGTACTCAAGATAGAGGGAACGACACTTTTAGGTGTAATCAGAACCTTGCCCACAAGAAATAAAATTCAGACCAGAACAGCTTGCTATTCCATATATCAATCTGTTTTGGAATAAGGAGTTAATCTACGGAAATAGACCATGTGCGATTGTGGGAGGAGCTTGGGAAGTAAAGGTTTGGAAAGGGGAGGCAAAGGATTGGACAAAAGCCACTACGGTGCCCTGGCAGAGGCAAACAATCAGAGCTCACCGCTGTTCACTGCCACATTCTAAACATTCGTTCAGCACGCTTGACATACGGTACGTTGTTGAATAATTAAATTCCAGAATCCTGTCTTCCATCAAAGCTTCAAAGGGAGAAGGAGATAATAGCCCCAGTGCCCCCTGCCCTATGAACACAGACTCCAAACACACATACATATACATACCTGTGGGTACTTTAGTACCTGCCCTAGATGTCCTTGGATATGTTTTGCTTTTTTTTTTTTTTTTTTTTGGTCTGTACCACCACACCACAAATTCCATGAGTGCATAAGCTCTATTTTATTTAGCTTTTTATCCCCAGAATTTAGCTCTGATCATAGTGCACGGTAAATGTCCAGTAAATATTTATGGAAAGAAGAGAAGTGGAAGGAAAGAGACTTTTGCATATATAGCAATACAATGCAACTGGTGTTGAGCTCACAGAGGTAAGCCAAGGCGGGGCTTGTTACATTAAGAAACGCAGTTTATAGTTTATAAATAGACCTTGAGCATCTGAGAGCTTTGGCATTTTTAGTTGTGTACAAGAAACTATTTCTAAAGGAATGACAGAGTAAGGAACTCAGAAAGTCTCGTCTTCCATAAAAGCAACAAGAACATGACCAAAAACTGACAAAATCAACTTTTCCAGGACTCTGGAAGTGAACCAAAGTCTTACAACAATCCAAGGAACCCTTATTCAAGAAAAATGGTTGAGTCTTTACGGAACTTTGTGACAATTTACCTATGCACCTTTGCTCGCCCTCTCGTCAGCGATGTTATAGCTTGGAATTCTGGAATTAAATAGCAGTGATGATTGCACAATCCCAGGAATATCCTAACAAACACTGAGTTGTGCACTTCAAATGGGTCAGTTGTATGGTGTGTGAATTTTATCCCAATAAAGCTGTTATTTATTTAAAAAAAAAAATGGAAGCAGATCATGGTTTCCCGGAGACCATCTCCGTGAAGGGGGAACGGGGAGTGCCTGCTAACGATGTATAGGATTGCTTTTTCTGGTGATGACAGTGTGCTGAAGTTAGATAGCAGGGATAGTTCACAAATCTGTGCATACGCTAAACACCACTGGATCGCACACTTTATTTTCTTAAATGTTTATTTATTTTGAGAGAGAGAGTGAGAGCATGAGCGGAGGAGGGGCAGAGAGAGAGGAAGAGAGAGAACCTCGAGCAGGCTCCATGATGTCAGCACAGAGCCCCACTCAGGGCTCCAACTCACAAACCAGGAGATCAGGACCTGAGCCGAAGTCAGACGCTTAACTGACTGGGCCACCCAGGTGCCCCTTTTTTAAATTTATTTTTGGGAGAGAGGGAGAGAGCATGAGCGGGAGAGGGGCACAGAGAGACAGAGAGAGAGAGAGAGAGAGAGAGAGAGAGAGAGAATCCCAAGCAGGCTCCTCACTGTCAGCACAGAGCCCGACGCAGGGCTCAATGCCAAGAACTGTGAGATCACAACCCGAGCTGAAATCACGAGTCAGATGCTTAATTGACTGAGACGCCCAGCTGCCCCTGACTGCACCCTTCAAAAGGGTGGGTTGAATTTTATGTGAATTACATCTCAATAAAATTGTTATAAAAAATAGAGAAGCTGCTTTCTCATATGTACTGAGGAAAACGATGACCATAAAGGTATATCTTTGAAATGCTGCCCTTTCGATAGTATTTTCAGGAGCCTAAGTTGACCTCAACCACTTTAGAGAGAGGATCCTGATACCATAAGAACTAAATGAAGTGATGTCAATATGGCACTTTTGCTAGGAACTGGCACTTAGTAGGTGCTTGATAACTGGGAAGCTCTCTCCTCTCTCCTCGTGCCTTCAAGGCCAACTCAAATTCATATGATATGGTATGATCATTGGCTCATTTTTATGTCTACTTTCCTGCCTAGATTCAGTGTCACTTCATGGTACAGACTTGATGCATCACGGAAAGTGGTAAAGCTTAAGGATAAAGCACGTGCACGCTTTATGGGGTCGAGACCCCCCCCCCCCCCCCCCCCCCGTGGTTTCAAATTTTGACTCCTCCATTTCTCAGCTCTGGGACCATCTGCAAGTTAGTCTCCATGCATCATTTTCCTCACCTGCAAATGGAGATAATAATAATTCATAATTCCCAGGGTGGTGGTTAAGATTTATGAATCGACCCACATAAAGTACAGTCGACCCTTGTTTGAACGGCACAGGTCCACTTGTACACGAATTTTTTCTGATAAATACAGAGCAGTACTGCAAGCGTATTTTCTCTTCCTTATGATTTCCTTAACATTTTCTTTTTTCTAGCTGACTTTGTGGTAAAAATATAGAATATATATATATATATATATATATATATATATATATATATACATAACGTACAAAATATGTTATTCGACTATTTATGTTACTGGTAAGGCTCCCGGGCAACAGTAAGCTATTAGTAGTTGTGTTTCGGGGCAGTCAGCAGTTATACATGAGGGGCGCCTGGGTGGCTCCGTCAGTTAAACGTCCAACTCTTGTTTTCGGCTCAGGTCGTGATCTCACGGTCCGCGAGTTTGAGCCCCGCATCGGGCTCTGCGCTGACAGAGCGGAGCCTGCTTGGGATTCTCTCTCTCTCTCTCTCTCTCTCTCTCTCTCTGCTCCTCCCCGTCTGTGCTCTCTTTCTCTCTCTCAAAACAAAACTAAATAAATAAATAAGCTTAAAAAAAAGGGACACATGGATTTTCGATTGTGCAGGGATCGGCACCTCTAACCCTCGCACTGACCAAGGGTCGGCTGTAGCTGCACTGGGGCCAGGCACGAGTAAACAGTCAGTACGTGTTAGTTCTTGTTCCCAATACCCAGCACCGTGTTTGGCACGTAGCAGGCACGCAGGGGAATTTACTGTGAGTAGGTTACACCGCGGATCAGTTTTAGACGCTACACGGGAGGCGTTGAACGTGTTGCATCGGTTTTGGAAAACTGGGCGCTGCCGGGCACAGCTATGAACCAGCCGAGGCCACCCACCCATCCAGGGCCAGCTCAAGCAATTGAGTGGGGCTGGGGTAGACGTTGTGGAGTCATCTGCTTCGATTTCACTTGATTCCTTTTACTCCCTAACGGCCCTGCCTTTGCTGGCGAAAACACCATCTCCCATTTATAAAGGGGCCTCGGTTCTCGCTTCTGCTCCCCTGTGTGGTGCACCACGCGCGTCAGTGGTGACACCCGTTTCTTCTGGTGACAGGTCATGGATAGGTGTCATCGTGGAAGTGTGAGGAGCCCAAGACGAAGCCAGCTGGTCATTTTCCAGAGTAATTAAACCCAAACAGAAACAAGTCTTGTTAGGCAGAAAGCTTGTTTGTGCTAAGAGATATGTATAGCTGTATTATGTGTCACCTCTAATTCATCTTAAAACGTCACGGTACATTTCCTTTACTTACAATAGATTGCGGAGGGAACTTGGTAAAGAGTCCTAGTGTTTGCTTCCAGAAATTGTGGATGTGAAAGCGGTTCAAAGGAGGAAGTTTAAATTCTTTTTTTAGTAAAGGAATCTGGGCCTCTCTTTATCCAGAGAATATTCCAAGCCTAGAATTGAGTGCCTTCCAAAAAATGGCTCAACAGCATGTGCATTGACATTGACTCCCTCAGCCACCATAATTTATGGACATCAATTAGATAATGGGCTGCTTTGCCTGTTTTTATGAAAATGCCAATTTGAAACCTTGGCATTGATGGCAAAAACCTCTTCTGCTCTGCATGGAAGGCGGCCAGGCAAATGGTCTGCACGGAACTCCTTCATCAATCTGGAATGGCAGGCGGTAAACGATTCCCTTTGAAAACTGTAATCACCTGATAGGGGCCTCACCAAGGAGGTATGAAGCTATTTATTCACGCCTTTGCAGCCAGGCAGAAAACTCAAGGCTCTATCACTATGAGCAGACGTGCGACCTGGGAGATCAAGATCACCAGTCAGACCCCAGGGATTATCCTACATGCTGACCTTCAAAACACCTTCTTCTCCACCGACACCAAGATCTGGTTTGTATATCAAACTCACTGTACCTCCTCCTTCTCTTAGAAGAAATTCTGTCTCAGGCAGCTCCTCAATCAGAAGCCCCCTAGCCACTGCCCTCCCCCCCCCCCCCAAATAATTCTACTGAGTTCATCTCTTCAATTCCCTAGGCTTTCCCAGACGTGCCTGGGTCCCAGTAGTGGACACAACTTCAGAGTCTCGACCTACTACCCAATAAACTCCTTAGTCTAGCGGACACCTCCTGATTCTGCTCCAAACACGTTCCTTCCAGCTCTACTGAGTTCCCTGCACTTCACAGGGACCTCACATTTTCTTCACGACGTGGCCCCTGTTTGGGAAACTCTATGTCCTCCTCATCTTGTCTGCCTGGAAAACTACGTCTTCTTCAAGATTTCTCAAGAATCGCTTATACTCCCAAACCTTCTCCGACTACCCCCACTCTATCTCATCCCCATTCCCCAGCACATACACACGTACACACACACATGCACACAAATACACTGTGTTTCCTTCCTGTATGCTTCCAAAGGGATCATCAAGTGTTGCACACTGTTCTAAGAACTTAATATGTATTAACGCACTTAATCCTCACGACCATCCCGTGAAGAAGCTATTAATATCACCTATGTTCTACAGATGATGAAATTGAGACACAGAAGAGTTTCATTCACTTGCATATCGTCCCTCACAATTCGCATGTTGTGGAGTCAGAACTGGAACCCCAGCAAAGTGGTTTGTAGACTGAATCCCTACACTGTATGGAGAAGCTTTCTCGGACATGGACACACACGCTCGGAACATGAGTCCTAGCTGGGTGGAGCTCTTGTGGGAAAACAGGGGCGAGTCTTTCTATTAAGCTAACAGAAGAGAGATAATAAATTATCCCTAGGTTGGCTCAAGTGACTATCTCATGAGAGAATATTCCCTATGGGTTCCAAGCCATTAACCAGGTTTGTTCCATCCACCGTCCCGGCCGACGCTAAAACACCATGCTTTTGTAGTGACCTGTTATGAAACAACAAATGTCAACCACCATAAAATTCACAAGACACAATTCTAATCAGGACCACTGTTTGCTGTGTACATTTTCTCAGTGAAGTATGAGAAGGTCAAACTCTGTTTAGCGACTTGAATTTAGAAGAAAACAAAACCAAACAGAAAAAACCCACAAAAACAGAGAACAAAAAAATAGGGTTTCAGTACAAAGCAATACAGACATTCTTTTCTTACTGATCAATTACGTTCTTTTTATATCAGCCACGTGTCGGAGAGGACAGAATGTCAAAACTCTGACTGCTCCAACCCTTTGGATTCTCTCTGCGGAATACTGTTGGGTAAAAAAAAAAAGAACATTTCAGTTGGGTCTTTGTAGGCTTAAGTTTTGGAAAAATGTTTTGCTCTTCGTAAAGCCTTGGTATGAAATACAAGTTTCAAGTACCTAAGGGGATCTGAGTCTGGAGACCTAGAGAACTATGCTACAACGGAATAAGAAGGTAAAGATTTTGATTTCACCCTTGTTATATATTTCCACAATTTTAAGGTATTTGTGTGCATGAGTTAATATAAATTATAACACACTAGTCAGGAAGACGGGTCTTTAAAAATTTGTCCCTGGTGCCTATGATGAAGAAATGGGAAAAAAAATGGTCTAGAAATGAATGTATGTATTTCTTCCCTCCTTTCCCCCTTCTTTCCTTTCCTTTCTGAAAATCTCACTCAAAAAGCCTGTAAGCAGGCCACAGGAAGGAAGGTGGCAAGCAGGGGAGCAGACTGAGAGGTTCTGGGGATTTGTCATGTTCAAGGGAATTAAGAAAAGAAGTAAATATATTCAGCTAATGGGGTCCAGGTTTTTCACTGAAGGGATTTAAACATTAGGGACGGGGAGAAAAACTACAATGAACTCTGTAGTGTCGTATTAGACTGCAATATAATCTACAATACACTGTATATATACTCAATATAACATATTAGATTGCAGTATATAGAAAGAACTAGAAAGACATATAACCATAAGGTTGTATATGTGTGTGCAATCCATGAGGACATCTAGCACCCAGATCTTGGTTTCTAAGTACCACTCAGCACTAAAATGAATAAGGCTTCTTGTAAGAAATAGCACATTTCAGGATCGAGCAGAAGTCAGATGAACCTGGAACATCTCATTGGGTCAAGAAGGAAAGAGTTGCTCTGAGAATAATAGGAACATATCACAAGAACATTTGTTCTTCTTAGAAGCTCAAAGAGACTCCTACTGGCCAAATCTTAGAAAATCTGAACATAAAAAGAAATAATATTAGTGACAGATTATATACTATTGCTTAAAGTAGAAATTCATGAGTCCACGCTGCCATACATAAGTGAACAAATAAATAAGAGAGATGGGAAATTTCTTCCTTATAGTAAAACCAACCAATAACATTGAAGCAATTATGGAATTCGAAAATCATCACTTGGTAACCATCATATTTATAAGTAATTCAGGCAGGAAGCAATATGTGCGAAAATGAGTGGGTGAAAGTTGGAAGAGAAAAAAAAATGTAAACAGTGTCAAAGTATCTTGCACAAAATGCATATTAGTGATGCATGAAAAGTAACTTAAAAACAAAGGAACTCTACAGCAGGAATCTTGCAGAGACCGCCTGATTCAGGTGATCCGATTCATCATCAATGATGGGATAGATTTACATGATGTGCTTCATGATAGGACCCTGTGAGGACTCGGTATCACTTCCGCCAAATGTAGAAATTGAATCGAATAGTGAGAAAACATCGGGCAAATGTCAATGGAGAGACATTCTACAAAATAATTGCCTGATAATCTACAAAAGTCTTAAGGTCTTAAGGTCAAGAAAGAACCAGGGAACTGCTCTGGAAGGAAGGAGCCTGAAGAGATGTAATGATTGGGTACAACGCATGAGCCCTGACTGGATCGTCGTGCTACAGAGGGCATTATTTTATTAGTTTTTATAAAAATAGTCTTTTTTTTTAAAGTTTATTTATTTATTTTGAGAGAGAGAGCACACGAGTGGGGAGGGGCAGACAGAGAGGGACAGAATCTCAGGCAGGCTCCACACTGTTCATGGGGCTCAGACTCACGAGCCTTTAGATCACGACCTGGGCTGAAATCAGAGTCAGATGCCTCTCGGACTGAGCTACCCAGGCGCCCCAGAGGGCATTACCGATATGGCTGGTGAAACTTGAATAGGGAGTCTGGAATTTTTTTGTACTGTTCCTTTAACTTTTCTGTAAATTTGAAATTATTTCAAAAGAAAAAGAGAAACTCGGGAAGGAGATGAAACTCTGCAGATGTGGGGGGCGTGGTGTGGCGGAGTGACCGAGAGCTGGATTCCAAGGCCAACGGTCAAAGCTTTTCAACCCCACTCCCACCATCAGGGTCACTCCCGTGTCATCCAGGGCAAGTTCCTTCATATCTCTCAGTCTACTAGTCTTATAATCAGAATGAAAACAACACCTTAGCGAGTTGGTTGCCAAGATCGGCCATGGTGACTATCTAAAGTTTCCAGCAGTTCCCAGATCTTAGAAGACCCTAACTTTGACTAGACTGGTATATATTTCTTACTAACCCAATATGCAAAGGCCCAGTATGGTGCTATGATTTGATTTTATAAGGTGGTATCTAACTGCAAAATGTGATTCCGCAAAAAATAAAGGCGGGAGGGTGATCGTGACGTCTGTGTCACTTGGACAGGACTGACAATTAATCTTAAATTACTTCCTGTCAAACCTTCAAGTGTTACAAGAGATTGTTTACTTACACACATACTTCGCAGGCATTAATATTTTAATATAGGTTGTTTTAAGGTCCAATGCAAGGAATAATCATTTCAACAACTCTACTGTCTTTCACTGTCTGGTTAAGACATGGGGAACCAATGAGAAAAGGTTTCCTTCACAACTGAGTAAGTTTGGAATATTGACTTTGCCTAAATTTGAAAAACACATTACTGTACATGTAAATATGTCATTTATTTGCATATTTATTGAATTATGCATCAAAAGACGCCATTAAAAATGTGGATGCCTTGATAGTAAATTTTTGTCACCATGGAAAATTTATTCATATGGAAACAGTGTCACGGGAAATTTATTAAAATGAAAATGGCATTTAATACAATGCTGAAACACTTAAAGAGATGAATTTACAAAAGAAAACATGTCCCACAGACAGCTTTTCATAAGATTTCTCAAAATCTACACATACAGATTTAGAGAATGCCAAGAATTCCTTCACAGGTAGGCAACGTTATTGACTCTTATAACTCAGGCCACTGAGTAATAAAGCTTTTGGAACTGGCATATCATGGGATGTCTTAAGAATGAGAAGGGCGGGGCGCCTGGGTGGCTCAGTTGGTTGAGCGACCGACCCTTGATTTCAGCTCAGGTCACGATCTCACAGTTGTGACATGAAGCCCCTTGTCGGGCTCTGAGCTGACAGTGCAGAGACTACTTGGGATTCTCCCTCTCTCTGCCTCTCCCCCTCTTACTCTCCCTCTCTCTCTCTCTCTCTCTTTCTCAAAAAACAAAAACAAAAACAAAAACAAAAGAATGAGAAGGAATAAACTAAAAGAATCAGGTGCTAATTTTTCTCTTAACTAGCGTAGAAATAACCAGCAGTAAAAGGACATTCAAATACATAAATATGGCAAACAGTCCTTTTTGTCCTACTGATTTCATTTATATTGAAAAACAAAATGTTGGTTTACTTTTGTTTCGAAAGAGAATTTTCAGCACAATTATAACAAACGAACCTTCGAAACTTACAGATAGCTCAGAAGCAGGCCCTACTCTTTACGGAATTTTCATATAAAATTATGGAAATAGGGCAAAATATATAGATTCCTCAATAAATTGAGTAAACTGACTGAAAAATAGACCTCTTCATGTCATGTGTGAAAATAAGTTTTAGATGGATTACAATTAAATATAAAACACAAAATCATTAAACGCATGGGCCATTTGGAGTAAGACTTATAATATTTAAATAAATGCGGAAATGGAAAGAATTCTGTAAGCACAGAAGCCATGGAAGCCATTAAAAAATAAAAATAAAAAGTAAGTCAGTTGAGTGCCCGACTCTTGATTTCTCGATCGGGGGATAGAGCCCCATCAGGCTTCATGCTGAGCATGGAGCCTGCTTGGGATTCTCTCTTTCTCCCTCTCCCTCTGCCCCTCTCTGCTGCTCGTGCACCCTCTCTCTCTCTCTCTCAAATGAATACAATGAAAAAAAAATTAAAAACTAAAAAACATTTTTTAAAAGTTAAAGACAAGTAATTCATCTACCCACAAAATCTTTTTACGAATGAAAGCACCAACAAATGAGAAAGTCAAATGATAAATAAAGAAAAGTCCTTCGACAGTTGTGACAAAAGGTTAATAAGTTAACTTACCAGTAAATATGCGTTGTAACAGACCAAGATAGATATATAGGCAAGAGATTTCCTTTATTGCCAATTTTGTATGAGAGTAATTGCCACAGAAGGAGAAAAGGGGAAAACATTAGAACCTAGAAGTCTTGGACTCAATAATAGTTATTTTTCTGTAGGGACATTTAAATAAGGTATTTTTAGAGCTCGAAGAGTGTATAGTTACATAACCTAAACGTGGCTCGGCGAATCCCATTTTATGGCTTCTACCTCTGCCATTACTTCATTCCTCCTACACATTTTTATCACTTCCATCCCTCGTGTTTTTTATGGATAAAACAAAAAGACTGAACATGATCCTGCTCCAAAGAGATTTTTGTTATTGGATGTTTTTTTTCCCTCCTGTATTCCTGGTGCGACTTTCAGATAACCAGAATGTTAAAAACAGTTGCGAGTTATGTTGCCCGGTTAATGGATCACATTATGCACAAATCTTTTTAGGAACACCTTGAGCTGTAAGTAGAAATGCCTGGATACATTAAACAACGCAGTAATGAAAGCACCAGCGTTACAATAAAAACTTTCAGAAAGGTATATGTACAGTTAATTTCAACGGCGGACATACAAATGTTCAAAGTCAGTAGTGAGCAAAAAAATATGCAAATTTAAACAAGATGCATTTTGCTTATCAAACTGGCACGTATTATTTTTAATGACAATACAGAGGGCTGATGAGGATGTGTTAATGGGAATGTAAATTGCCAAACCCATTTGAAAGGGATTTGCTCGAGAAAGAGGGGGAGAACAAGAGAGAGAGAGAGAACCACAAACTTAAGGAAAAAATGTACGGAAGCCAAGATTTTTTTCCCCTAATTTCCCTGTAAGTTACTTTTAAGTACAAGTTATTGCAGGTTAGGTTTTTTAAAAATATACTTTATTTTAATTAAAAAAATTTTTTTAATGTTTATTTATTTTTGAGAGAGAGAGACAGAGTGTGAGTGGGGGAGGGGCAGAGAGAGAGGAAGACAGAATCTGAAGCAGGCTCTAGACTCCGAGCTGTCAGCACAGAGCCTGACTTGGGGCTCAAGCCAACAAACTGTGAGATCATGACCTGAGCCAAAGTCGGACGCTTAACCGACTGAGCCACCCAGGCGCCCCTACGCTGTATTTTTTTAAAAGATTTTATTTTTAAGCAATCTCCACACCCAACGTGGGGCTCCAACCTGCAACCCCAAGATCGAGAGTGACACATTCCACCGATTGAGCCAGCCAGGTGCCCCTAAAATACACTGTACTTTTGAGAGCAGTTTATGTTCGTGGCAAAATTAAGAGGAAGCTATAGAGATTTCCCTTATGCCCTTTGCCCCCACACACGCGTAGCTCCCCCATCGTTAACACCTACCACCAGACTGGTATGTTTGTTACAACAGATGAACCCACATTGACATCATTATCACCCATAGTCCGTAGAAAGGTATTTTTGTCAAAAATATTCACCATAATTGGCATGTTAATTTTAAGAATCAAAATATACAAACCGGCTGATGTCTAATAATATGGGAATGGTTCCATTAACACTGTTAACTATTAAATATACATCAATATTTGAAATATTTAATATTTGCAGTTTTCAGCGCCCTACCTGCAACGTAATTTCAGCTAAAATATCACAAAGCACTAACTTGCAAAGTAAAAAAGCACATGCGTACTTATTTAGAATACGAAGAGAAATCAGGAAAAGTAAAATCTTTACAAAAGCGATGAATAACACAAATTACCAAATCTAGGGACAGAACATTTTAAAAATAAACTTCCTGACCCACCTCTGTGATGCTCTTCTGCATTTTGGGCTGAATACTATTTGATTGGTCCTTCATATGACAATGGATTTGCAATGTCCCTCATATCAATATTGTAGTAAAATAATTAGGCTTCCCTCTGACAAGGTTACAATTTTTAAAATTTAGTGGGACTTAAAAAAAAAAGTGTCTCTAAGCATCACATTTTGTTGTCGGCAGTGCTGTTTGTGCCTGACTGGAGACAACTTCTGGCTCATTTCTTTCCTATATGTGCTGTTAACCTTTTCTCTGTTGGCGGTATGGCCACAGGTTCATGCCCTATAAGGCGCACACATTCTCGTAAATTCTATGTTACCTGATACCGGTTTTTAAAAAGTCATGTCTTCCTAGGATGATGATGTTATTTTTCCCCCCATTCTTTTTTCCTTTTTTGGATGTTTATTTATTTTTGAGGGAGAGAGAGGGAGAGAGCGTGAGCGAGCCGGGGAGGGGCAAAGAGAGAGGGAGACAGAGGATCCAAAGCAGGCTCCACACTGTCAGCACAGAACCCCACAAACCTGAGCTGAGATCAAGAATCTGACGCCCCTCCCACTTTCTCATATTTTCCATGTTCTACGATGAGTATGTACGTGTTGTATAAAGTGCAAACTACATGTTTAAAGTATTAAAGTAAATTAAAAGGCAGGGTATGGATTATCTTTCTATCAGGAAAAACAGACTGCTTAAATGACTTTCAGAGTTTCTTCACTCTCTGTCATATGGTCTCTAGGAGGAAGGTGGAAGCTGACGGCCACGTGCAAGGATGCGCCCGCTCTTACTGATCGTAAACCTGCATTTCATGTTTACAAAGGCAAAAGACTGCGCCCCGAGTCATTCTAATAGTTTGAATGGGTTTTTGGAGAACGTGACGCATCCGTGTGGCATGTGTGAAGGATAAAGTGCCCCGTCTCGGTCGGAATCGCAGCTGATTTTACAAACATCAAATGAACCTCTTGCCCTGGTGCTTTGGGGGAGCATTAAGGATGGCTATCGGAATCGCTCCTTATAACCCTGTGTCCACTGCTCCCCTCCGTGCGCCGTGTCTCCACAAGAATCGGTACGTCGCTGACGCTGCAGAGGAGGGCCCTTCTAGGATCATCAGAAACACTGTAATTGAACAGAGACGATCGGTTCCAGCTTCCAGAATTTCTCTCTGTGCAGAGACATAGGTGCTTCCGTAGGAGCTGTGGATACAGTGTATGGAATGAAATGTAACTGGTCCTCCAAGTTAGATGTAACTGGCCAACCAGGTTCCCGGGTGAAGCAAACCTGAACGCCGTTGCCGCGCCTTATCGCCCACGTGTGCATCGACTGACATTCCCTTTGCCCAGTTTGGTTTAGAAATTCCCTCCGCTCTTATCCTTAGAGCTGACCTGCTTCTCACTGTCTTTCCTTCTCAAGCCGTTTTGTTATCTTACCCGTACCCGCTTAGCATCCGCGCTCTCTCTGCTCCTGCATCTATGTACCTTTATTTTTGTCTTCAGATCCACAAATTAGAACAGCCTTCCGCTTTCCAACAGACTGCGAGAGGATACATCTTCACCGCACTGACACGTAATTCCCTTCTTGTTGGAAGCATGCTTTACTCTTCTAGACAAAATAATTGATTACATAAATAAGCAATTGTCATGTCAAATAAGAAGTCATTGCCATATTTCCAGAGGGTTTTCTTCGGAGGATTTTGGTATTCTAGGACTATTTTGAAAATTCTACTTCTTCAAAAAATAATTTTCTAAAAAAAGAGGACTACAAGATTTTTCCAGTATTATGTAACCAGATGTCTTACTACTGTCTGTGGGTTGTTTCTTGTCGTTCAATTAATATGTCTTTAGTGGAAACAGCGTATTATAACATGATCTGCAATTGGGCTCTCTACTGCAAGGAGACGTCTTATAACATGTAGGCGATTATCCTAAAATATAAAATATTGGGTTAGAATAATAAAAGCAGCTAACATTGAGGGCTTATTAGGACCCAAGAAACTGCTCGGTGCTCTTTACATGCATTATAACTCAGTCTTCACAAACCTACAAGCTAGTATTTATCCCCATTTTACAAACGAGGAAACTGAGGCACACAACGGTGAAGCAGCTTGCTCAAAGTCACACGGCAACAACCACTAGAACCGGGATTCCAACCCAGACATTGGGTTCCGGAACTCGTACTATGAACACTGACTATGCTATTCTTATTAATGTTCATAAAGAGTAGTTTTGTTGTGTTTTATTTTTATCTTTTTATTTGAGAGAGAGAGAGAGAGAGTGTTCGAGGAAGGGAGAGGGGCAGAGAGAGAGAGAGAGAGAGAGAGAGAGAGAGAGAGAGAATCTTAAGCAGGCTCCATGATCCTGGGATCATGATCTGAGCTGAAATTGAGTCAGATGCTCAATTGACTGAGCCACCCGGGCGCCCATATAAAGAGTAATTTTGTAAGTTCTTTTGGATATGTGCCATGTGAAGAGTTGTTAGTAGGGGGTTATTCCTTAGGAGACTCCAGTGAAAGTCTGCCCCATTGTCTCATTTCGTTTCTCACCGGTGTTTATGACTTTCTAAGCACTTCAGATGTTTTTCTTTTTTCTTTTCTTTTCCTTTCTTTTCTTTTCCTTTCCTTTCTTTTCTTTCCTTTTCTTTTCTTTTTTTCTTTCCTTTTTTCTTTTCTCTTCTTTTCTTTCCTTTCCATTTCTTCTCTTTTCTTTCCTCTTTTCTTTCTTTCCCTTTCTTCTTTCTTTTATTATTATTTATTATTTTATTTTCACTGTGGTAAGTGTATTCTTTAATCCCCAACACCTATGTAACACTTCAATTGTTAAGAGAGGTTAAAAGTCAGAAATAAGGAGCCTCCGGGGCTTCATCATTGCCTTAAGCTCCTGAATGTGAGAAATCTGCTTCAAAGTGGTGGTGTTTTATTTCATTTCAACATCACAAAAGTGGCTTAGTTCACACACGAGAGAATAGCATCTAATTCTTTGTCATATGCAAAGCAGAGACCCTCACGGAAAAACTCTGTTAGTCTCTTTTTTGTAAACCCATTTATTTCTGAACTTCCAATTTTGCTTTTGGGGGTTTTGGATGGATTGATTAAGTAACTATTGATGGATAATGGCATTGCTTTTAGAATGTATCAGCAGAGTGCTTCAGTTCTGGCCTTCTTCAGGTTTGAACACACTTACTGAAATTAAAGCTATTCATCACATTAATGCCCTACTGTCATTTATAGTCAAGAAATAAAATTCTTTCCATCTTTTTTGGAAAAGGCAACAAAATAAAACAGACACTAGCACGGAGATAAGGCATCAGCCAGTGTCACTAAAAAAGGGCAATTTCCTTGATAGAATGATATACAGATGACTTCCAAATTAAAATTTTGCACTAAAATATGTTGCATTCGACGCCGCTCATTACCACCCCGAGTGGACGGTCCAATGTAAATGCCATCATCGTTTTATGATCATTGTGAGGTTTAGGGATGAAGTAGAAAGAGTTTCTTTAGAGAGAATGGTTTTGTTGAAATCTAACGTGGAATATGATGGTGTGGAGAGGTGAGGCCTTTTGGGAGGTGGTTAAGTCACGAGGGTGGAACCCCCGCTGAATAGGATTAGTGCCTTTACAAAAGAGACCCCAGAGAGCTTTCTCACCCCTTCTGCCATATGAAGACACAGCCAAAAAGCAACTGCCTATGAAGCAGGGCGCAGGACCTCATCAGACAGAGAATCTGCTGACACCTTGATCTTGGAATTCTCAGTCTCCTGAACTGGGAGGTACAGGAGCCCAAACCAACTAAGATAAAGGATAAACTAGGCACTCTTATAAATTCTCTACTTCGGTATCATCTCATGCCACCCAGCACTTTTTCCAATCATAATAGTCTTCCGACAGTTTGGGAACATGCCAGCCTATGTCTTGACTCAGTGTGTTTTTACTTGCTGCTCCCTAGGTGTGGAATTCTCTTCCTCTTTGTTTTTAACCTAGGTTGCTTCCCCTCTTTCTTCAAATCTCCCTTTGAACATCACCCCTCAGAGAGACCTTCACTGACCATCCTATTTGAAAGTACCCCCGGTTTCATTTTATTATCTGTCACATAAGACTTTTATGTTTTTCCTTTAAAGCACTCATTGTAAGCTTTACTGTGTCGGCACTACAATTTTTGGCTCTCCTACTAGAAAGGAAGTTCCAGAAGGAAAGAGTCCTTGGGTGCCTGCCGTTTGGAAGAAGCTCGGCAAATAGATACGTGATAAATAAACACATTTCCAACGTCACCCACTGTCTGAATGTCTGAGACAGTCGGCACTTTGTCAGTCATATTCCTCAGGAAGAGTGAATTTATGGAAAGAATCCTGGGGAAAGATATAGATTTTGCTGAAGAATTCATAGGAGAGACAATCTGTTATTTCTGTCTCCACGGTGTCCTCCTTCCTGCCTGGCTGGGCTGCACTGTCTCTACCCTTTCCTGAGTCCCTCCACTGTATTCCCAAAGGATTTCAGCTCTGTGCCCAGATCTGTATACAAACAAACAAACAAACAAAGGCCTTAACTATCACAAGGTCCACCTCTGAAGGAAATGTAATGACTAGCTATTATTACTCAAGCATGCTCCCAGGGGGCCCAGCAAGGAGTATTCCCCCCACCGCATCCCGGAGAGGTGTTCTGACAGATGGAATTTTCCCCCTTTTGTTACATCTCTAAATGTTGTGGGGTATTTTGGGGGTTGTTGTTGCTGTTGTTCTCTGTTGGTTGTGTTTGCTTCTTTCGGATCTGGAAAATGTCCACCCTGAGAACCAGGACTCTGTGGTGAGAGTCAAACAACCTGGTATATGTGAAAACATTGAATTATTTAAAGATTTACTGGACAAAATGCCGTGTGTTATGTAGTGTACTACGTACCGAGCACGAAACAGTGGTTTCTGCCCATGAGCAGCCTACGATGCCCGTTGTAAACTATAGCGCACGAGGCTGATTTAACCACTTATATCAAAGGATCGCATATTTGTGCTGTCACAATGATCATGATTGCTTATGTTATTACTAATTCTGAATTCTGAAAACAGCACTCAAATAATACATTCTTAATATGTTTGATGTCGTACTTCATAAAGGCTATGGCCACGGGACATGATGACATTTTTGTTAAATAAAACCAGCCCTCTTTTTCCATGAGTTGGTTTTATTTCAATCTGGAGTGAAGATTTTAAAGGAGAGAGTGCATGAGTTCTTGTCCGGTTGCTAACCCCTCCGTGGTTACTCAGGAGTCTGTGCTTCAAATACCTCAGATACAGGGGCGCCTGGGTGGCTTGGGCGGTCGAGCGTCCGACTCTTGTTTTTGGCTCAGGTCGTGATTTCACGGTTGTGGGATGGAGCCCCACGTCGGGCTCTGTGCTATCAGCACAGAGCCTGCTTGGGATTCTCTCTCCCTCTCTCTTTGCCCCTCCCCCCAGGGAGTGCACATGCGCCCTTTCTCGCTCGCTCTCTCAAAATTAATAAATAAACTTAAAGGAATACCCTAGATATAACTCAAGCATGACACGCCTTCTGATAGAGGTCGGGTTCATACTGGTGTTCGCCCATCAGCTCTTATGGCAGTGCTCCAGCCATACATCTTCCAATTCCCCAAGGAGTTTAAAGAAGAACCGTGCTACCTGGTCCTGCTTATCTGAATGCAGCTACAGCCTAATGGGAAATACAATATGTAATTACACTGCAGCGTGACGAATGCTGTAAGAACGAGCATGGGGACATGGAATGAATAAGTCATGGGAATACAAGGCATGACGCAGAATTTTTAACAAAATGAATGTGCACGAGGGGCTACTGCACCATAAGTAAGGGCCTCCATGGTGAACTGGGAGCCTCAGGAAAGTTCTCCAAACAGAGGTGGTATCTGCTTAATGGCCTAAAGAACGAATAGATGCGAACCCGATGGGAAGGAGGCTGGAAAAGGGCAAAAATAGGATTTCCATAAAGACAGAGAGAACACCACACAGAATGGTCCAGAAATAAGAGAGCACCTACATTTAGTTTCATCATGGGTATATAGTGGTAGAGAATTACAAAGGAGGGAAGTAGTGGTTTGACCGGGGGGGGGGGGGGGGGGGTTGGGGGGGGGGGTTGGGCACCAGGCTCAGGTGTTGTGGATCCATTTAAGGATCTCGAACAGGTGAGTGATTAGTCAGACTCAAGTGTTTACAAAGAATAGGTTAGAGAGGGAAGCTGGAAGCAGAAAGACCAACAGTTGGAGAATGCTGTGTAAATCTATGATCATTGGGAGCAGACCGGTGGTAGGTTAGAAAAGGAAAAGGCTGGAAGAGGTGTTTACCAAGTGTAGGAGGGAGGGAGAACCGTATGAATGACTTCCATAGACAGGGAGTCAAGACCCGGATAGTAGGCCCGGCCCCACTACTTCCTAGCTATGTGATCTCACCCACATTACTTAACCTCTTCAAGCCTCCATGTGTCCATGTGTCTACTGGAAATGGACTAGCTAAGTCACGGGGCAGGGCAAGGGCAAAATGTATATAAAACCCCCAGATAGCCAGTGTAAGTGATTATTCTTTTTAACTACTTTATTTTTTGTAATGTGTATTTATTTCTTTTTGAGAGACAGAGGGAGAGAGAGAGAGGGAGACAGAGAGCACAAGTAGGGGAGGGGCAGAGAGAGACAGAGGGAGACAAAGAATCCGAAGCAGGCTCCAGGCTCTGAGCTGCCAGCACAGAGCCTGACGCAGGGCTCGGAGCCACGAGCCAAGAGATCGTGACCTGAGCGGAAGTCAGACGCTTAGCCGGCTGAGCCACCCAAGTGCCCCCCGATGTAAGGCATTTTTAATGAGCTCTCTGCACCATGGCATTTGTTGAATAGCCATATAATGTCTGATCATCCTTTACTGTCACATCTCATGTCACTTGTTTTGCCTCATTCTCATGGGAGCACTGATACTTAAAAGCTATGCTTACAAAGTTAGACGTCCATTGAAGATTTAGCTCTGAATATTAATTTGTTCAATGGAGAGGAAAGCGGAGAGAAAAATAATTGCAAAAAGAATGAAATTTCTAAGTATTACCCAATTTCTTCACATCAGGAACAGTGCCAGGCCCGATGGTCAACACTATGGAGGGCAGAGAAATGAGTAAAATCTGCTGTTTACCTTCAAGGGGATGGAACTCAGTGGAAAGGCAATACACAGATCCACGCCACTATAACACAAAACGGAAGGTCCTCCATAGTCACTCAAAACTCACAAGCGGTCTTCATGACAAAGCCTTACCCTGGACCTGCTGCTCCGAGCTGGGAGTGTCCTTTGAGATGGTTTCATATGCATGACATCGGGGTAATGTAGTGCAGTGCTGGGCGCTTACTGGATCCTTCAAGAAGTGGTTTTCAGGGGCGCCTGGGTGGCTCAGTCGGTTAAGCGTCCGACTTCAGCTCAGGTCACGATCTCGCGGTCCGTGAGTTCGAGCCCCGCGTCGGGCTCTGGGCTGATGGCTCAGAGCCTGGAGCCTGCTTCCGATTCTGTGTCTCCCTCTCTCTCTGCCCCTCCCCCATTCATGCTCTGTCTCTCTCTGTCTCAAAAATAAATAAAAACGTTAAAAAAAAATTAAAAAAAAGAAGTGGTTTTCAAAGGAACGTACGTACGATTGCAGAAAACCTAACCTGGGAAACGAATCCTAACGAGATCGTTTGGGCCAGCGTTGCTTCAGGTCGTAGTGGGTGATTGATTGGCAGTGAGTCAAAAGAAAGAAAGAAACAATCAGGACACTGGTAGAACACTTCTTTTCTATAGCACAATACCTGCGCTATTAAAATCGAAATTGCTTATTTCCAGCTGGCAAAAAAAAAAAAAAAAAAGGCATGATCTTTCGATCTTTCCCCCTTTTCCAGTAATGTATTAGTTATGAAGAAGTGTGATGAGGTTTTAGTAACTGCTGCTGGAGAGTAATATAAAATTAAATATTCCTGCAATTTTTCATTTCTGTCACCAACTGTAAGTGTAATCAATTTTTTTTCAAAATAGCCAAACTGGCAGGTTATTTAGAAATTTGTTTTTAAAGTAGTAATAGCACTAATCAAAGCTGCTAAAATGGAAAGCATTGTTGCTTTTTTTTTAAGTTTATTTATTTTTTGAGAGAGAGACAGACAGAGTGAGCAAGGGAGGGGCAGAATGAGAGAGAGAGACAGAGAGAGAATCCCAAGCAGGCTCTGCGCTGTCAGCACAGAGCCCAATGTGGGGCTCGAACTCACAAACCGTGAGATCATGACCTGAAGCCGAATCCAATAGTCCGAGGCTTAACCGACTGAGTCCCCCGCGTGCCCGGGAAGCATCATTTGTATCTTGTAAGGAGCAGCAGCCAGATTACGAGAGAAAAAAACCCAAAATGTGGCGGGGGGGTGGGTGGGGGCGGGGAATGCACATCCCTGCTATTGCGATGATATCAGAAAACCTCTGCACTTACGAAACCCGGTGCCGCACGGTCTTGGGGTCAAGTCTCAGCTCTGTGGCTTGCTGACAAATTTATCTCCCCAAAACTCGAGTCGCCTTTCCCTTAAGGTGCGAATATGAAATGGGTCAATGTATGTGAAACAGCTAGCGTCATCCGTGCGACCAAGAATAGGTGTTCATTGGTGTTGCCCTTCACGGTCATGGTATTATTATTAGCATTAGCACTCTTATCAGTACCACTAACTGGGACCTGATTACGCCCCAGGAATTCGACGGTGATTATTTCATTAACTGTACCCATCCATCCTGAAGGTGGGCGTTCTCCCCGCCTCGGGAGAGATGAACCGATGTTTGCAGGTGGTTGAATGCGGGGTCCCACCGGCGCTGGACTGTGAAGCCTAAGTTGATCCCACGGCTAGGCTTCCTCTCGAGAAATATCCCGCCTCGTTCGGCTGTGCCGGCAGCAGTCGGGAGTTGGCAGAGTGTCAGGATTCGATACACTCTGATTTGGTACCCAGATTAAAGCCACTTATGAGGCCCGATGGCCAATTGGGGGTTTTGCACTGATGGAAGCCGACGATCCCGGGAGCGGTGGTCTGTTCGTTGTGCTGCTCTTTGAGCGGTGTTCGTTTTGTCGTGTAGGATAACTATGCATAAAGTCGTCATCCATCCCCTGGGTGTTCGGCTCATCCCTCTTTCCCGCCTTCCGTATCTGCCCCCACGTGGCTGCCATCGAGGTCCCACAGGGGCCAATTATATCCAGCTCCGAGTGAAGAAGTTCCACCCACCTGAGGCTGGCTCCAGGCGGAGCGCACACTGCACACTCAGGACCCGGGAAGCACCCTCAGGATTGGGCTTCACCGGGGCCCCTGAGCTCCACGGCGGCACGGGCTGTCAACAGATGAAGGGCAGAGGTAGATGGCAAGGAAAGATGTGGCCAGCTGCGCAATTTCCTCCTCTTCTAGAGCCATTGCAACCTCTACACTCCTGCCGGAGTTACCGTTTCCAAACCCTGAGCGAGTCTGCTGAGTTCTCGCTTGTAAATACTGCATGGCTCCCTATTGCTCACAGGATAAAGTCAAGTCTGACCCGGTTGTGCCTTTCCGTCTGCATTTCCCATGATGTTACACGTCCACCGCACAGCACATCCTCTTGTCCCAGCAAATTATAAATCCTTCCTAGGACGTGATTTCGGACGCCTGTGCCTCGCGCCTGCTGCTCGCTCAGCATGGGGTGCCCCCCTCCCGCCCCCTTGTCGGTCTGGTAACTTCCTACACTTTCTTTTTGGTAAGCTCACTAGTCACCTCCCCTGAACGGCCCTCCCCAGCCTGTCTGTTGCTCCTCCCTTGTGAACGACAAAGTAGCACTTAGTATTTAATTTTAAAATTATTGTACTTTACATGTCCTTTGCAATTACGCTATAAGCCTCTTATTTACTTAAAATGTATTTCTTGTACTTTGCACTGATTATAAAAGTAATGCAAGATGATTACTAAAAAATACAGAAAGGAACATAGCAAGGCATATTTGCATGCAACTCCATCCCTCGGATATAGTCAGTGTTAACATTTGGATATGTTTATAGCCACACAGGCGCACACAGGCACACACACACACACATGCGTGGGATCAAAAAGCTCATGTGCGGGGCGCCTGGGTGGCTTGGTCGGTTAAGCGTCCGACTTCGGCTCAGGTCATGATCTCACAGTCCGTGGGTTTGAGCCCCGTGTCGGGCTCTGTGCTGACAGCTCAGAGCCTGGAGCCTGTTTCAGATTCTGTGTTTCCCTCTCTCTCTGCCCCTCCCCTGTTCATGCTCTGTCTCTCTCTGTCTCAAAGATAAATAAACGTTAAAAAAAAAAAAAAAGCTCATGTGCAAAGGGCCGGGGGGCAGAGAACGTGTGGCACATTTGGGGGACTGAGAGAAGTTCAAAACGCTGCGGAATGCAAAGCGAGAAGAAAAGCGGTATGTGATGATACTATAAAGCAACAGCTTTCAAAATCGTCTCACTGGGACCTACAGCAGCTATGGAAGACAGTATGCAGGTTCCTCAAAAAATTAAAAAGAGAATTACCGTAAGATCCAGCAATCCCACATCTGAGTAGAGATCCAAACGGATCTCAAAGAGATGTCTGCGCTCCCATGCTCCTCACGGTACACTCTACAATAGCCACGCTATGGAAACCGCCTAAATGTTCATCAGCAAGTAAGTGCGTAAAGAAAACGTGGTGTATACACACAGAGGAATATTAATCAGCCTGAAGAAACGAAGGAAATCCTAGCACATGCAACAACACGGGTGAACCCGGAGGACCTTATGCCGAGGTCAACCCGTCTCCAAAGGACAAACACTGCGTCCTACCACGTACCCGAGGTTATCTGAAATAGTCAAGATCGTAGAAGCGGAAGGTTGAAGTGGGGAGTTGTTCAACAGGTAGAACGTGTCGTGCGAGTCATGCAAGAAGAACGCATTCTAGAGATGTGCCGTGCAACACGGTGCCTAAAGTTTCCGATAGTGTATCGTGCTGTGAAAATCTTAAGAGAGTAGAGTGCAAAGTGTTCTTGGCCCCCAAAAAGGGGGAGGCGGAAGGAAACTTGTGGAGGTGACGGATGTGTCTATTACCTTAATTGTGGTGATGGTTTCACAGGTGTTTATGTATGTCGAAACCCATCGCGTTATACACATTAAACGTGTGCAGGTTTTTGTGCACCAATTACACCTCGATAAAGCAGTTTCCAAAAGAAAATAAATACGTTTCTATTGTGACTCAGGAGTACACATCTATAACTGACACGGATGTTTCCCAAAATACCCTCACTATGTGAAATGGACTCTAGTATTTTCTATTGTACTCGATTCCATTCTTATTCATTTCAAAGAAGATGCTGGTCACGGCCAACTCAATTGATTTCCTGACCCTCCTAATGAGTTGCAACCATAGGCGAGAGACATACTCAGGAGGTATTCGCACGTCATGCTAATGAGTTTGGACTTCATCCTGAGGGTAAAGGGGAGAATTAAAGGGTTGTGGCCATGTAAATATCACGATCAGACTTGGACTGTGAGAACAAGGTCTGTCTGCTTAGGGGTGAGAGTTTAAAGAGGGGTATAGACTGATGTTGGGAGGCAGGGAGGTGGCAGTAAAAGCCTCAACATCTTCACTGGCATGATGGTAGAAACAGAAATGAAGGAATTCAAGACACGGGCTGGGCTCCGCGATCAGCCAGGCCTCTGGCTGTGCTCCGTTGTTGGGCAAGGTCACCGGACGGGCCACCTGGCTGGGTGTGCCCATCCTCCGTACTCTGTGTTTGGATGGGGTTGCAGGCTGTGCTCTGCAGTCAGAAGGGGTCACTATCCGGGCCCCCCCCACAGGCTATGCCGTGCCATGGGTCAGGGTGGCCGGCTGGCTCCTCTGCCTGCGTTAGACTGTGCTTAGCAATCGGCAGGGTCGTAGGCGAGGCTCCGGAGCCAGGGGTAGAGAGCAGGGGGGGCACCATATGCTGGTATCCGAGGCTGCCCGTGGACACTGTTCAGGCCCCCTGGTTGGGTGGGGCCACTGGCTGTCCTTCACAGTTGAGTAGGGTTTCCGGATTGACTCCCTGCCCAGATGGGATCAGAGCTGGGCTCTACGGCTGCCTCAGTGTCACTGATGGGTGTCCCTGGTCAGCCCGAGCCTGAGGCTCTCGTCCGTCCGTGGCTGCTTGGTCTCCGATCAGGCCTCCTGGCGGGGCAGCCTAGAGGCTATGCTCAGCACCCTGAGGCTGTGCAGGACCCTGCTGACCCGTCTCCCTGCCCAGATGGGCTCCACAGACCCCTGCGTTCTCTGGCCAGGCCTCCCGGTCGGGTGGGGCTGGAGGTCGGGTGCGACCGCTGACTTGCTTCGGTACCTGGGCAGGAGGCAGGATGGGCTCCAAAGCTGCCCGGGTTCTCTGGCCACACTTCCGGGTTAGGTGGGGGTGGTGGAGGCTGTGTTCAGCCGCGGCCGAGGGCTACCCACCCGCTCGCCTGTCCGGGGAACACCGTAAAATGGGCTTCGCGGCCAATTCCGTCCATTATCTGGGGACCGGAACCGGGCATATCTGTCAAGCGCTTCTCCGGCAAGACGGGGCCACAAGCTCCTCCCGGCTGACCCTAGCTGATCCCCAATAGTCTAGCCCCGCCGACTCTCCCAGTGATCCCCATGACGTAAAACCAGAGTGGGTCTCCCGGCAAGTGTCCCACAGCACTGAGGGAGCTGGGCGTCTACCTCGGACTCGGCTCTCTTTTTCCCTTTGGAGAAACCATAGGCCCAGGGGTGCCCTCTGAGGACAGCGTTAGGATGGTCTCTGGGAGTGGCAACACGGTCAAGGTCAGAGTGAAACCGCTCCTCTTACCCTTCGGGTGCATCTTCTGTCGGTTCTTGTGGGCCAAGGCAATGCTTCAGCCTCACCCCCAGGTTCTGGGGTTTTCGCAAAGGCATCTCATCTGTCGAGAGCCGCTGGCTGCTCTTTCTGTGAGGTGGACTGAAGTCGGGAGCCGCCTATTCTGTCATCTTGATGACGCCTCTCTCCAGTTTGGCTCTTTCTTATAAAACTTAACACGCTTTGACCATATGTTCCAGCAATCGTGCTCCTAGGCATTCACTGAAAGGAGCCGACAACTCGTGTTCACGCGAAAACTTGTTCACAGGTGTTTATAACAACTTAACTCATCCTTGCCAAACACTTGGAAGCGATCAAGATGTCCTTCAGTAGGCGAATGGACAAACACACTGGGGTCCAGCCAGACAATGAGCTGCTATTCGGCCCTTCCAAGAAATGAGCTATCGAGCCATGGAAAGATTCGGAGCAACAGAGCGTCCCCATATATTCCCTACAAAAGGCAAAACGATGGAAATAAAAACGGTGAACCGGTGGAGCACGCAGGATTTTTAGGACAGTAAACCTACTCTCCTTAATACCATGAAGGTGGACACATTTCACTATACATTTGCCCAAACCCATACGACATACAGCACCAAGAGTGACTATAACGTCGTAACTGATATAATGTGTGCACTTTGAGTGATCACGATGTGTCAACGCAGGTACATCGTAACAAATGTACCACTCTGGTTCAGAATGTTGATAGTGAGGGAGGCTTCTGGCGTTTATGTGGTGGGGGCCGGGAGACGGGGAATATATGGGGACTCCTTGTGCTTTCTACTCAACTTTGCTGTGAACTGCTCTAAAAAATAAAATTGATTTTGGGGCGCCTGGGTGGCTCAGTCAGTTAAGCGTCCGACTTCAGCTCAGGTCACGATCTCACGGTCCGTGAGTTCGAGCCCCGCGTCGGGTTCTGGGCTGACGGCTCAGAGCCTGGAGCCTGCTTCCGATTCTGTGTCTCCCTCTCTCTCTGCCCCTCCCCCGTTCATGCTCTGTCTCTCTCTGTCTCAAAAATAAATAAACGTTAAAAAAAAAAATAAAAAAAAAATAAAGTCGATTTAAAAATTTTAAAAATTGGGCAGAATGTGTAAAAAGTGGTTGGCAGAGAAGTAGCGTCCTGGCATGAAGTGAAAAGAGAGACCAGAGAAGAGGGTACAGTCAGGAGCGGGGAGAGGAACGTGGAGCCATCTCCTGAGCTGACTAGCAGAACGTTCCATGGGAAGGGGTATACCGGTGTCCTGAAGGTCCGTAAAGATACGGCGCCCACAGTGCTAAAACCCGCGAACCGCTTCGTACTGGTTTCTGGGTGCATTGTGCAGCCCGCTCAGATCTCTCGTCTGGCTTTAGGAACCACAGCAACATAAACGCTATAGACATAGCATTATCTAAAAGGATACTTACATGCATTATCTCATTTACTTCGGACGACAGTCCTGGGAGGAAGGCAGGCTATGTTGCTAGCCGCGTTTTACACAGATGCGGAGACAAAGTAGAGAGGAAAAAATATCTAGCCAGGATTTTAGCCCAGGCCAAGAAATCAGATGACTGTGACAGATAAAATAAGCCAAATGGATGAAGCTAGGATATAATCAATTGAGGTGCATTTCCTTTCATGCAAATTCAAGTATATACAGCTAGGCTGAAGGCGGCTTCTAAAAAAAGAGAAGGCTGGATACCTTCTGCTGAATCGTGAGAAATCTCTAGCCTTGTGGGCAAAGCTAGTCCCACCTGAATTACTGCAGCAGATGACGTAGCCCGACACGGGTCTTCTGTTTTAACACGGGTTCCGCAGAAGACAGAACCTCGGGCAAAAGCGAACGCGCTGCTGCGTGTTATGTGAGTATAGTCCCAGGGTGGCAGGATGTGGGAAATGGAGAATGAGGCAGGAAAGGAGAACAATCAAATGTCAGTGGGCATCACCAAGGCAGCCCTTGCTTGTTAGAACACGCACCTCTTACTTGGGTCTGTGAGAATATCTTCGAAGAGAATACATCCACCAATATAGCTCAAGACAGTCTGGCTGACGGGAAGAAGGAAGGAGAACGTATCTGCCAAACTTCGGTCTTCCGTTGTTCAGCGTGTGCACTGATCAGGTGCCAGCTGATCCAAGTAGCTAATATCTTCCCAGTGTCTGTTGGGCAGGAGGTGAGGGGCAGGTAGTCCTGCTTTAAGTGACGTGCTGTCTGGCTGTGTGTGTGGCTACCGTGAAGGTGCTGGCTACGGTAGCACCCGGGCGAGAACCGGCCAATTTGCTCACCGCAACTGAGACAGAACAAGTGACCAAGATCCCCAAAGACAGGGAACTAAGAGAATCTGAGCACTTGAAAAGCGCTCCATACACAACAGCAATAGGAGGCTCCATCGAGGATCTGACAATTCTGGGTTATGATACACAGACTAAAACAATAGACGAATGAGAGTGTGGGGTCCCATCATCTAACGGAATACCTCACCATCACCAGGCCTCAGCCACCACACTTACACCAAAGGCAACAACCAGTATGAGCGCCCTTAAGATGCACGCGTAAGGAACAAGACATTACGTTCTACTGTGCCTCGCGCACGTAATTTAAAATAACGTGTATGACCCCCTATGCTGGTTTTCTCTTGCTGTGTAACAAATTACCACTAACTTAATGGCTTCGACAGTATATAAATAAATCACTAACCCACAGTTCTGTGGGTCACAAGGACAGGAGGGATGACTGGGTCCTCTGCTCCAGATTTCGCACTTAAGGTGTCAGCCAGGCCAGACTCTTATCTGGAGACCCTGGGGAAGAATCCACTCCGAGTACATTCATGTTGTTTGAAGAATCAAGTTTTCTGTCAGTTGTAGGACTGAGGCTCTCGTTCCCTCGCTGGATGTTGACTGGGGGTTGTACGAGGCATCCAGAGGCCGCTTACAGTTCCTTGCTATGTGCGCTCTCACATTTTGAATTGCCTTATTCCCTTAAAGCCAACTGTTTAGTGTCTGGTTGAATTACTGAAAGATGTGTATATACCAAGGAGAGGGAAAAACCAGGGGCCAGCGTAGAATTCTTCTTACCATGTAATCTAGCAGTTTCTAGCCAGCCCTGACATACAACTTGCCTTTTTACTTCTACATAACACAATGAAATATGTACGAAATTGATCTTTCACCCATGACATGTGCCATCATTTCTAAGGAAGTCAGGCCCTTCCTCATATGTATCCTTAGAAGGATCCACTGTAGGTCAATGGTGAGTGACTTAAGGCCATTGGCTGTAGCTTCCATCGTACTTTCGTACAGTATGGAATTCTAGTATCTTCATGTTTCCCACGTGAGTTGTCTGTAAATGTTCCAGGGATTGATTAGTTTTGGATCTCTTGGATGCATGCACCTAGAAATTAACTGCTTTTTTTTCATGAATTTAGCTTAATGATGATGTTCAACTGATGTTTTCCCTTCCCTCTTCAACTTAAAGCTGTTAGCTAAAGTCTCAGTGAGGTGGGGGGAGTACTCGAGAGCAAAACAAGTCTATACTCAGAGGAGTGCTAATGAGCAAAACTTGAATGATTTAAGGTCACAATTCTTCATGGCTAGAAGGGACCTCGGGTGTCATCTTCTCATCTTCTCTCCAACAGTTGACCTTAGAAAAGACCTTCCTTTATCTGCTGCCCAAATGTTTAAAATATACTACTTCCTTCCATATTTCTTCAATGAGAAAAAACTTGCGCCAGATATTATCATAATTGGGTTATATCCATCTTTAACATTATTGGTGGCTTAGAATTCATCACTGTTTTCTGTCCTCAGATATAGAACTTGACTAGTGAAGCTCACTGTGGTTTACTTCTGATCTAATTAAAATATAAAGTAATTCCAAGGATACCGTTTTATGAAATCAAACGCATAAACTTATTGAAAAATACTTTTTTTTCTTTTTTTTTAATTTTCTTTTTTAAAATTGACATCCAAATTAGTTAGCATCTAGTGCAACAATGATTTCAGGAGTAGATTCCTTAGTGCCCCTTACCCATTTAGCCCATCCCCCCTCCCACAACCCCTTCAGGAACCCTCAGTTTGTTCTCCATATTTAAGAGTCTCTTCTGTTTTGTCCCCCTCCGTTTTTATATTATTTTTATTTCCTTTCCCTTATGTTTGTCTGTTTTGTCTCTTAAAGTCCTCCTATGAGTGAAGTCATATGATATTTGTCTTTCTCTGACTGACTAATTTCGCTTAGCATAATACCCTCCAGTTCCATCCGTGTAGTTGCAAATGGCAAGATTTCGTTCTTTTTGATTGCCGACTAATACTCCATTGTATATACATATACGACATCTTCTTTATCCATTCAGCCATCGATGGACATTTGGGCTCTTTCCACACTTTGGCTATTGTCGATAGTGCTGCTATAAACATTGGGGTGCATGTGTCCCTTTGAAACAGCACACCTGTATCCCTTGGACAAATATCTAGTAGTGCCATTGCTGGGTCGTAGGGTGGTTCTATTTTTAGCTTTTTGAGGAATCTCCCTCCTGTTTTCCAGAGTGGCTGCACCAGCTTGCATTCCCAGAAAAATACTTTACTTGTAATAACAGTATGTAAGAACATTATTTTAATTTAATGAATATGAAGAACAACATTTTCTCAAAGAAACCTGGAGCCGTATGGTAACAAATCATTTGTAACAAGATGCGAGAGTTAGAAATAAATTGTCGTTGAGACGAGTAGGCTACCAAGAAGTATTTCATAGAAACTACCATACATTCTGACGCTTAGGAAAATTGAATTTCTAATACGGTCTACATTATGTCTATCAAGCTATATTATTGCGAATGATATCATTCCAGATGATAGCTGTGGGACGCCACGCATTGGCAGTGATTGACATGATTTTTTCAGACATGTTTGAACACATTGACAAAGAGGAATTAATTAATAATGTTCCTAAAACACACATGCTATCTCTACAAATTTCCTATAGCAGTTTGTGATGTCTTTCAAATTTTGGGGGGGTGGGGCTGAGAGAGAGCACGCCTGTGGGAGGGCCAGAGGGAGAGGGAGGGAGGGAGGGAGAGAATCTTAGACAGGCTCCAGGCTCAGCGCAGAGCCTGACGCAGAGCTCGACCTCACCACTGTGAGATCATGACCTGAGCCGAAATCAAGAGTTGGTCGGTTAACCAACTGAGCCACCCCAACCTGATCCTGTTAAAAATCCCCTTCAAGTAGACCGCAAAAGTTAAAGAGAAATGCATTTATGTCCATTCGAAACTTAAAGCTAGCAAATCAACTGCACCAAAGAAAGCATTAAAATATATACGTAAGTGGGTTAATGTATATATTAGGCAGCCACGTTCATAAATCGCGTTTTGTTGATTTGTTGCATCATAATCATATCTGACCTTATGATACCATTTCATTGATCACAAATGATCTTCAAACTTGATCCTCAAGATACCATTATGATGTAGGCTTCGCAAATGTCAGGAATTCTTTTTCGCAGAAAAGGAAACTGAGAAGTTCAGCAGAATGCCAAAGTTCCAGGCACAAAAGGCAAGAATGTGACTCAATCCTCTGCTTTCTGATTTCTAAGACAGTTCTCTATTTGCTATACTACTTAACCATAATTCAGAGTGAGAATATTTAAGCAAGGTGAAAGACTTGGGGCAAATCTCTGACTTTTGTGGGGGTTTAGCAGAGGTAACAGCATTTAATTTTGGGAGGGGTTGAGGGCCTGAGATTTGATCCAAATTTTTAACCTGATATTGCTTACCTCTAAAGTATTGAATTTCAGGATGATTTTTGACACATACAAAAAATATTAAGCCTATTCATATAGTCAGTAAGTGGCAAAAATGCATGCTGCAGCTAGAAAGATTTACAAGAAAATGTATTAAAGATCTGGAAAATAGCTTTCATCAAAGATTAAAGAAATGAGATTTTTTTTTACATTGGGCTATCACGAACATCACTGTCCATTGTCAATTTATTCTGATGATGGCATTGCTTACTGTGGTTGGAATATATGCAATAATACACATTTAAAATACACTCCGGGCATTTAACTGGACAGTAATAATAATCACATAAAAATAGCTGTTGCCAAGAAATAACATCTTCTCCAAAATGTCATGACAGTTACATAAAGTGCTCTCAACATCAGAATATTTAGAAAAATAAAGCGAATTATTTTCTTGACACAAATCATACATCATTTCAATGCTTTTCTAAAAGGTGTGTCCAGGAGAAGCTATCTGATCTTCAGAGTATGGAATAATAGTTATTTTTAAAGAAATGAGATTCTTAAACAAAGAAGAGAACAGAAGGGAAGATTTAATAACAGTCCCCTCATATAGTCTGAATTATTATCAAGAAGAAAAAAATCTTTCTTCCCCTATTACCACAAAGATAAAATGAGAAGTAAGAGGGACTTAAAAGGACGATGAACTTTCTGAATGGAAAAGACTTGTCACGGGAGATTCCTTCACTAGAGATCCTTAACAATAAATTGAAAATTATTTCAAAAATTTTCTACCTATATTCTAGGGAATTCCATTACGAAACTCCTCAAGGTAATGAATCTGATTAAATCCAGTCATGCGTAGACAGAATCCAGGAAAAATGACTGACTGGGAATACGAGCATTAGAGAAATAATCAAGATGCTCTGTGATGGGATTGCTCTAAATTGAGCCAACTCCACATGGTTGACTTGATCAAGCCCTGATAAGTTGATCACCAAGGAATCAAAGTAGCAGTCAAGATTCAGGTAAGAGGGTAAAATACTGAAATTAGTTACATTATGGTCACTCTAGTCAAGCCATGAGACCCAGATGTTACAGCAGTAGGACACAATGAGAATCTGAATCAAAATTAGCATCGGAGAGGAGCTTATGAACTTTTAAATTAGTTTTAAAATTTTCCAAATGTCTTATCTTTTCCTTTTAATTATTTTAATTTTGAAACCATTTTAGACACAGAATACTTGCAAAGTTGTATAGGGAGTTTCAGATACCCTTCATCCGGTTTCTCTTAATGTTAACACCTTGTACAATCATAGTACACATACGGAAATCAGAAAGTTCACATCAGTACAATACTCTACTGACCACATGAGAACTTAACCCGGCAATGAAGACACTTAAGTTAATCATCACAACAACGCTGTGATACAGGTATTGTCATCAGTTCACAGATAAAGGAACTGACAAAAAAAAAGCTTAAATTTCTCTCCCAAGGTCATAGAGGCAGCGAATGGTGAGCCTTGTGATTATTTGGCTCTAATGTTCATTCACTTTTCACTACGTGGTCTTGTTTTTCCACTAATGTCTATTATATAAGGGGTCCCAATATTTGAAAGAGGAGAAAGTATGACTCAAGTATTTCATCACGGATAGCTTATTATGAATTAGAACTAGGGGTGCCTGTGTGGCTCAGTGAGTTCAGCGTCCGACTCTTGATTTCGCCTCAGGCCATGATATCGCAGTCATGAGATCGAGCCCTGCGTTGGGTTCTGTGCTGAGCATAGCGCATGCTTGGGATTCTCTCTCTCCCTCTCTTGCTCCCTCTCCCCCTCTCTCAAAATAAACAAACTTAAAAAAAAAATAGAACTAGAAGTTCCAGATGATTTCAAATATCATTTAAAAATTAAGACTTAAGTGCGTAAAGAGTTTATATTACAAAACTTTACACTTTTGGTAAAAATCAGTAAGACTTGGTCTGTTCCTTCTTCCTTTGGTGTCCAAGCGAAATTCCTTCTGGTTGGTATAGTTGTATAAGTGGCAGTAATGGACTCTGCTTAAAATACTCTGGTTTTTGTAAATTTATATACTTTTAAAAATCAAGCACAGTGAACATGACACCTAAAGCTTTTGAAGTGAGGAACATGGTACCCAGAAGAGTTATGTAATTTTATAAGGGTCACGTAGTAAGAAATATAGGACTACGGCACCTATGTTCTGCTTCCAGTAAAATATGTTAATTGTATCAAGGTGCTTGGCAAATACTGAACAATCAATGTTTGTGAATGAACTGAACCTCAGTTGTCAGAGGATAAAAAATATATCGCAACAGGGACATCTGGGAGGCTCAGCTGGTTAAGCTCTTGGTTTTGGCCCACGTCACAGTCTCACAGTTCGGGAGTTTTGGCTCAAGTCACGATCTCACGGTTCGTGAGTTTGAGCCCCACATCAGGCTCCCACACTGACGGTGGAGAGCCTAATTGGGGGTTCTCTCTGTCTCCTCTCTCTCTGCCCCTCCACTGCTTGCACACTCTCTCTCTCTCAAAATAAATAAATAAACCTAAAAAAATATTGCAACACTCCCTTGACATACATAAAGGAGATATACAAAGATAGTTTTGAGTCACCAAACTCATAAATTTCAATATAACATAAAATTCATCACAAAATACAGTAGCATATCAACGAAAATATAAGTGGTCACTTCAGATTGTAACAGGTTTAATATATGCAAGACTAAAGTCAGTTTTTGTACTGAACATTTTCCGAAACAATTTCATATGATGTGACAGACCTAGGCCACCGAAAAAAATTTGACATTTTACTCCTTAATTAAAAAAAACTTCTCTACTCAGGTTAAGAGCCACAATTATTTGCGATCTTTTTGCCTAACCTCTCCTTTCATCTCTAGCAACTGACATTTGGCTTTCTCTTCAGAAATCTTTTATTCCTCCCTCACATAAATGTAAAGGAGAAAAAAGTCACTGTCGAAAATCACAACCGCCTTGAAGGAGAGAGCAGATCTTGCTAACGTAACGTCTTTAGACCAAGGATGGCCCCTTTGTGCAGCTAGGAACGTGGATAGTTTTTATATGAGAAGGTTGGCCAAGAATGGAGTTTGGTTTTAGAAGGAAGAGAGAACAATTGCCCAGCCTGGGGAAGGAGAGAACTAAGAGGTGAGAGAGAGTGAAGCCAATACCTCATGGACCAGTGTGATCTGTGAGAGATCCTCCGCGACTGTATGTCCAAAAGGTCATCTAATAACAATAACTTCTAATATGAAATGCCAAGGCATTTGCCATTTCATCCATGTAATGTTCCATTCATCACGTGCCAGAGGTCATTAATTGTTTTAGGCACAGCAGTCGGGCGTTAGTGGGTGCTCAGGAGGGGGTGAGCAAAGACAATAGCTTAGAGTGCAGGTTGTGGACAATTCCAGTTCGGAGATCGAGGCTGAAAGGTTCAGAGCAGAGAACAAGAAAGAGGGAGAAGCTGGGGATCATCGTCAAATGACAGGTCTCCCCCACTATCTGAAAGCAGAGCGTTCCCATGAAAACTTTCCTAAGTCAAAGTGGCATAAAGCGAACAAGTAATTGCCATTAATTGATATGGGAAAAGTTTTTAGCATTCCCAGACCCCCCAGAATGGCCTCTCCTAGGATTTTCTGATACCTTAGGACACACCTTGCTAAGGGATGCACCGAATAAACTGAGATAAAGCGCACATGGTCACACAGTTCAGCTTGATGCTGAGACGCGGAGTGTAGTTCCTGGGGAAGGCGCGGGGCGGCGCCACTCTCGCTGCTGGGGTGCGAGCTGCCTCTTAAATGCTGGCTGGCTGCAAAACAAGTGCTCAAACTATTTTTGCCTTTTGCCTTTCTTTTTCTTTTTTTCTTTTTTTTTAAATAAAAGTAAACACCCGCTTCAGATTTCTTTCAGTTAACAAAAACAGGTACTAACGTAGGTCTTTCATAAACGCAGCGTGGGATGACTTGAACTTTTGAAAGTGAAGGTTATCTGTACCATGAAGTGACAACCAGCTACAGAATTTGCTGAAAACTTCTAGTGGGGCACCAATCTTACCCAAGGAATGGCACGTCTTCCTTTACGTTACGTGATGACAGCGGGTGATGGGAAGAGAAGAGCAACGCTATCTGCGAGTATACGTATTAATTGCCCACTAGGTTTGCTCACTAAGAAATCGGCTGTTGCCTACAATCCCCAGAGTAAATATGAATCAGACACTGCCTGAAAAGGTTAACAAGGTACTAATACACAGTTAAAATCAAGGAGATGAAATCCGCAGGGGCGCCTGGGGGGCTCAGTCCGTGAAGCGTGCGACTTCAGCTCAGGTCATGATCTCAGGGTTCAGGAGTTCGGTTCTGGAGACGGGCTCTGTGCTGACAGCTGGGAGCCTGGAGCCTGCTTCAGATTCTGTGTCTTCCTCTCTCTCTGCCCCTCCCCCAGTCATGCTCTGTCTCTGTCTCTGTCTCTGCCTCTCTCAGAAATAAAATGAACGTTAAAAATTTTAAAAAGAATATGAAATCCACAGATACCAGGGATCTGCCGTATATAATTTTTTTTTCATTTTTCTTTATTAATAGACTTTATTTATAGAGCAGTTTTGGCTTCACAGCAATTGAGCATAAGCTATAGGTATTTCCCGGGGGCATTCACTTTCGAATGTTCCCTCTCTGTAAAGAGAGCTTTCCTACGATTCTTCCTTTCTAATCTTGTATTCTAATAAACCTTTGTCTGCTGCTGAAAAAAAAAAAAAAAAAAAAAAAGAAAGAAAGAAAAAGAAAAAGAAAAGAAAAGAAAAGAAAAAAAAGAAGATATAGATATTTCCCATGTATCTCATGACCCCAACACACGCATAGCATCCCACATTGCCAACATCCCCCACCGGAGGGGTGCATTTGTTACAACTGATGAACGTATTTTGACACATCATGGTCACTCAACGTCCACAACTTCCATAAGCATTCACTTTTGGTGTTTTACCTTCTCTGGGTTTGAGGAAATGTATGATGACATTTATCCTATGTTACAGTATCATACAGAGCAGTTTCTTAAGAATCTGCAAAATATCTTCCTTAAATGTATGGTAGAATTCACAAGTAATCCCATCTAGGCCTAATGCTTGCTCTTTTGGAATTTTCTTAAGGATTGATTCAGTGTATTTACTAGATATAGGCCTATTCAGATGCTCTATTTCTTCCGCTGTTTTAGCAAAAAGTGTCTTTCAAGACATTTGTCCATTCCATTTAGGTTATCAAATTTATTGGCAAAGTTTTGTTCACAGTATTCTTATATTATTTTAATGTCCACGGGATCTTTCTGTTATTATTATTATTTTAATGTTTATTTATATTTGAGAGAGAGAGACAGAGCATCAGCAGGGGAGGGGCAGAGAGAGGGAGACACAGAATCCAAAGCAGTCTCCAATCTCTGAGCTGTCAGCACAGAGTCCGATGCGAAGCTCAAACTCACTAGCCACCAGACCGTGACCTGAGCCGAAGTCAGAAGCTCAACCAACTGAGCCACCCAGGTGCCCCCATGGGATCTTTAGTGTTGTCCTGTCTTCTCATATCAGTAAGTCGTGTTGTGTCTCCTTTCTTCTTAGTGCGGCTAGATGCTTATTGATTTTTATTAATGTTTTCAAAGAATCATCTTTTGGTCTTTATTGATTTCCTACTTTTGATTTCATTAGTTTCTGCTCTAATTTTTTTTTTTTTTAAGTAGCCTCCACACCAGGCACAGAGCCCAGTGCAGGTCTTGAACTCACGACCCTGGGATCAAGACCTGAGCTGAGATGAAGAATGGGACACTTAACCAACTGAGCCACCCAGGCGCCCCTCTGCTCTAAGTTTTATTATGCTTTTGCTTCTGCTTACGTTGGATTTAATTTGTTCTTCTTTTTCTCCATCCTATTCCTTTTAATCTATATGTATTTTATATTTAAAGTGAGTTTCCGGCCACTTGGGTGGCTCAGCCGGTTAAGCATCTGACTTCGGCTCAGGTCATGATCTCGCGGTTCATGACTTCAAGCCCCGCCTCTGCCTTTGTGCTGACAGCTCAGAGCCTTGAACCTGTTTCAGATTCTGTGTCTCCCTCTCTCTTGCTCCTCCCCTGCTCACACTGTGTCTCTCTCTCCTGTGAAAATAAATATTTAAAAAAATTAAAAAATAAAGTCCGTTTCTTGTAGACTACACAGTTGGCTCTTATTTTTTGATTCATCCTGACGATCTCTTTTAATTGATGCATTTATACTGTTGACATTCTAACTGAATTGATTCTGTTGGACTAATTATCCACCGTATTTGTTACTGATACCTATTTGTCTTTCGCTCTTTTGTCTTTTGTGGTTTTAATTGAATATTTTATGTACTTGCACTTTCTCTCCTTTCTTAGCATATCCATTATACTTCTTTTTTTCGTGGTAGCCCTAAATGTTGTGTTTGCGACACATTTACAATGAACCCAAATTGTACTTTCAAATAACAATGAACCCAAATTGTAACTTTCAAATAACTCTATACCACTTCACAGGTAGTGTCAGTATTTAATAATGACAAAATAATCCAAATTCTTTTCTCTTATCCCTGACATCATTGCTATTTTTATTATATTTTATTATTTACTTTTACATAAGCAAATATAACTTTATTTTTTTAGTTTTTTAAAATGTTTGTTTTTGAGAGAGAGAGAGAGAGAGAGACAGAGCACGAGTGGGGGGGGGGGCGGGTGGGCAGAGAGAGAAGGAGACATAGAGTCTGAAGCAGGTTCCAGGTTCTGAGCTGTCAGCACAGAGCCTGACACGGGGCTGGAATTCATGAGAACCGAAAGATCATGACCTGAGCTGAAGCCAGTCACTTAACCGACTGAGCCACCCAGGCGCCCCAGCAAACATAACTTTATAAATAAAATACATATATATGTATAAATGTGTATTTGTATGTATTTTATATATAAAATATAAGTTTTTAAAAATTCTATTCCTTCCCTGATGCTCCTCCTTTCTTTATATAGATTCAGGTTTCTGACCTATATTTTCACCCTCTCTCTAAAGAACTTCTTTTGGGGTGCCTGGCCGGCTCAGTCGGTTAGGTGTCCGACTTTGGCTCAGGTCATGATCTCGCAGTTTGTGAGTTCGAGCCCCGCGTCAGGCTCTGTGCTGATGCCTTGGAACCTGGAGCCTGCTTCCGATTCTGTGTCTCGCTCTCTCTCTGCCCTCCCTTGCTCATGCTCTGTCTCTCTCTGTCTCTAAAAAATAAATAAATGTTAAAAAAATAAATAAATGTTAAAAAAATTTTTTTTTAATTTTTTTTTTTAACGTTTATTTTTGAGACAGAGAGAGACAGAGCATGAACAGGGGAGGGTCAGTGAGAGGGAGACACAGAATCTGAAACAGGCTCCAGGCTCTGAGCTGTCAGCACAGAGCCCGATGCGGGGCTCAAACTCACGGACCGTGAGATCATGACCTGAGCCAAAGTCAGCCGCTCAACCGACTGAGCCACCCAGGCGCCCCTAAAAAAAATTTTTTTAAGAACTTCTTTTGACATTTCTTATAAAGCAGGTCTCTACTGGCAACGAGTTCCCTTAATTTTTCTGTCTGAGAGAATCTTCATTTCTCCTTGACTTTTGAAGTATAATTTTGCAGAGTGCAGAACTCTAGCTTAAAGGCACCTCCTACCACTTTAACATTTCACCCCATTCTCTTCTTGCTTACATGGTTTCTGAGGAGAAATAGGATATAATTCTTATCTTTGCTTCTCTATAGGTAAGGTGTGGTTTCCCCCCAACTTCATCCAGAATTTTGTCTTTAAGTTTCTGAAATTTGAAAATTATATGCTTAGATATATTTGGGGGGGCACTTATTCTGTGGTTTGGTGTCTGACATTAATTTGGGGAAATTCTCAGTCATTGTTGTTTCAAATATTTCCTCCGTTCCTTCTCTCCTTCTTCTTCTGGTACTCCCAATGACATGTATGTTACATATTTTGTAGTTTTCCTACAATTCTTGGATTTTTTTTTTTTGTCTTTGTTCTCGTGGCTTTTCAGTTTTGGAGGTTTCTATTGAGATATCTTCAAGCTCAAAGATTTTTTTCTTCAGTTGTGTCCAATCTACCAATAACCCAATCAAAGGCATGCTTCGTTTCTGTTACCATGTTTTTTACTTCTAGCATTTCTTTTTGGTTCTTTCTTAGAATTTCCATCTCTCTGCTCCATTGCCCATGTTTGCATGCTGTCTACTTTGTTTGTTACAGCTCTTGGCATAGTAGCCATGGTTTTAAAATCACGATCTGATCATTCTCACGTCCCTGCCGTATGTGAGTGGCATTCTAATGCTTGCTGTCTCTATTCAAACTGTGTTTTTGGGGTGTTTTTTTTGGCATTTCTTGTAATTTTTTTCTTGACAGCAGGGCAGGATGTATCCAGCACTTATTCCAGAGTTTTCCGCTGATTGGTTTCTGCTCTGGTAAATTGTGATTCTCCATTTTCATTTGCCGATCTCTCTGAGGTAGGGGCAGTGGGTGGACCTACGCCCTCACTTCTCTTATGCATCTAAGAAGAATTATTGATTTTTTAATTTGTTCAACTTTTTACTTATTGTTAGAGCAGAGTGCCAGATTCCAGACTCCTTACATGCTGGCCTCAGACCTGCGTGCTCCATACAATGTGAATTTTGATGTGTCATCATCAATAATGCCCAATCAGTGTTATAAAACATTAACTCATATACACCTGTATATTTATTACTATCTTTAATATCACGAGTTCTTTAAAACAAACTTAGACTCCTTTATCCTAGAATCTAGTTGACATGAGACATACTACATACAGGAAATATTGACTTTGCATTTGCAGTAGGTTAGGTCACCTGTTGTGTAGCTCCTGAGAAGCTGACAGTACTCTGAACCATTGCATTTGTCTATTTTTTGTGTGATATTAGAATATTGCTTATTCCCTCTACTCAACTGTAAGGGTCTGTGTTTCTCTGCCCAAGACTACACATAGGACTCTGTGTTTTTCTTGTCTGTATTCACAGTTCAAGTGCATTATAAAGCACATACTAATAGCTCAGTAAAGTCTTGGTCAAGGGGCGCCTGAGTGGCTCAGTCGGTTAAACATCTGACTCTTGATTTCAACTCAGGTCATGATCTCACTGTTCGTGAGTTTGAGCCCAGCATTAGGCTCTGCACTGACAGTGGGGAGCCTGCTTGGGATTCTCTCTTTCTTTTTCTCTCTGCCTCTCCCTCACTTACATTCTCTCTCTCTCTCAAAATAAATAAATGAACTTAATAAAATAAAGTCTTGTTCAATATGAGTGAATGAATGAGAAAGTTTTATGAACAGTAGAGCTACATGCTGATATAAACAAATATTAAATTATCTGTGGCAGGTAGAAAAATCAGATAGAATATAATATACTAATTTGAAGTTCAGCTAGTAAATGCTAAAGGAATTTGAAAAGGAAATAATAATGAGGATCATATAAAGATTTTTCTTTCTTGTTTTTTATTTTTGAAAAAATTTTTAACGTTTTATTTACTTTTGAGAGACAGAGAGAGACAGAGCATGAGCGGGGGAGGGGCAGAGAGAGGGAGACACAGAATCCGAGGCAGGCTCCAAGCTCTGAGCTGTCAGCACAGAGCCCGATGTGGGGCTCAAACCCACTAACAGTGAGATCATGACCCGAGCCAAAGTCGGATACTTAATCGACTGAGCCACCCAGGTGCCCCCTTCTTATTTTTTAAAGATAGGAAGCACAAAATAAGTTTGAGGTCAAAAGGGAAGAGGTCGAGGAGTGTAGGAAATTAATTTGGCATAAGAAGGTACATTACTCTACTTTTATTTCCATATAGATGATAGCTGGTTATCACTATCAAACATCGATTCAACAATCTATGCTGGAAATAAAAATATAGGTGTTGCCTAAGTTTAAACATAGATCATACAAAAGTAGTCAAAGAACATGGAAACTGAGTAATGGTCATCCTCATTTTTCATATATTTCAAATTTTTCATATATTTGAAAAACATTAACTGCATCCTTCCTTAATAATCTCATCTTAAAAACCACACATCTTTTACATTAGACCTATTTTATGTATTTTTAAATCAATCTGATCATTCTTCTCTGGATCCTCTCTCGAATTCCTACCTCTTGTGCAAAGGTTAGTGGCTCAAATCAATCTAATATTCTCCTACTCTTCAGACAAAGGCAAGACATTCTTTCTCCATCGTTGTATTTGCCTCTTGCTATTCCCAGTGCCATACTGACTTTGAGCGCAGGGTAGAAATGTGGCTTACAGGCACTCAGTTCCCTCCTGAAATATCTTCCTTTCTTAGCAGTAGGCCATTATGTACATATCCTAGCCAAATTCCATCTTTCCAATTTATCACGATTACTTAAAATTGCATTTATACTTTCCAGAATGTCGGAAACGCAAATGACTTAATTCTATCTGAAATTCTGCTGGATGTTACCTCAGGTGCTTTACAGTGAAGGTTAATAAGGGTGTTGAATACCATCAAGGACATTGTTCATGAGTTACTATACTGCATAATCACCAAATTTGACTCCAAGTCTCCCAATAACTTATTCCCTGTTTTTACTCAAAGCACTACGGTCATTATCGTAATTTAATTTTTTATTAGTGAGGAAATCATGTGAAATAAAATTGAGAGCCCTACTGAAATCAATATGGACCACGTCTTTCCAGGTGATAATATGAACTTGATCAGTCTGCTATACCTGGGTATAATCTTTCCCTTTGAGATAGGTTGACTCCAAACTTTCCCCTCACTAATGCTCTGGGAAGCCATGGTCTCCCAAAAATAATAGCTTGTGGTATTCCCAGAATATCTGCCAATTCCTTAAGTAGCCAAGAATGACAGTCACTAATGCTTTCTGATACAAATCATCCGACTTCCTATTTAACTTTCTTTTTGCAGACACAGCAGGAGACAGATGCAGAGCTCCTCCTACGTTTACTTGAGTAATATTTGACCTTTGTTGATCTAATTAATATCATTAGGAACAGTTGTTCTAATTTAATGTAATGTATTGTGGGCCGCAAGAGGAATTCAAATAAATGGCATCTTCCTACTGCATTTTTGGATGAAATAATCAGCCTTAACCTGAAGCTTTTCTAGGTCAATGTGATTGCACAAATTTAATTAGCTGATTTTGGCCATGACAGCTCCAGATTCTGTTTAGAATGACCAAGCTTATGGACTTCAAGGTGCAGATATAAAGAAGTGAGCAAAGACCTCATTTTCAAAAACTGTATTTAGAGATGCTCAGTTGGAAAAAAAAAGTGCCTGTATCACCTCAAAATAGAGGCCTGTTTTCTTTTTGTTTCCAAAGGATAACTCCTCAACAATTTTTCTACCTCTGAATATACTCATCTACCATCACAATGAGTAAGATTCCCACCAGGTCTCATAAAAGTTATTTTCACTGTTATATTCTTACTTCAAAGGGCAAAAAATGTCATTTCACAATAACTTTTTTTTTGGTCATGAAGCACTTCCAGCGAGGGCATTCTAAAGGGATAATCCATAATCAAAAGGACCCAGAGGGATTTTCTGTCCAATTCGTGAAGGTGGAATAAAGCGAAATAAAGTGCTATATGTTTATCTGTAGATTGAGTCTATGACATTCTTTCTGGGGAAATAAAGGGTGAGAATTGGACTGCAATGTCAGCAATGACTTTTGGAAAGTTTCATTTCATAATCTATTCTATGTTTGTCAGATAATAAATCTTCTGTGATACGGATAAGTAGGAATGTGACCTGATACATCCCTTTAGATTGTAGTTTAAATTATGTGTGTGCCATTGTGGAGCGTTTTTCTATCAGGAGAGATTTGTGATTATGTGTACTATTACTCGGTCCTATAATCATAATAATTTATGTGGTATGAAAAGAACACATACTTTCCTTTCCCCAGCGAGGGGGATGTCAGGGCATAAAAAATAGAGATGTCAGGCCTTGTGGCATTTCTGGCCTCCGAATCCCTTTTCTCCCCACCAATGAGGAAGACCACGTTATCATGCTGGTCCTCATCGGTTACAAGGTCAGGTCACTGCACCCTCAAAGCCCCTCAAATCTGCTCGACTACCTAAGCTCCCAACTAGAATTGGCCTTATTTTCTGGCCCTTAAGGATGGGCATCGCCTGGACTTCTGGGACCAAGGACCCTGACAGCCCCCCAGGACCAGATGTGGCTCTGAAACCAGGGCCCAGCAGAAGCAACGGGCCCCAACCGTAGGAGGCATAAGAAAGCCACCCAAGTCCTAAGGTCTAAAACTGGCATCTCATTACTTTGAGCAGGCCAACTGGTGACCGCTTCAAACACTTGTTCATAATTCTGGGTACTCACTGGAATCTCCTGGGGAGATCTTAAAGATACTGATGCATGGGACCTACCTCATTTTAACTAAGTTGGCATCTCTGGGGGGCGTTCCCAAAGCAGCTGTGCTTTTTTAAAATGGTTTCGGGAATTTTTAACGCGCACCTAGAGCTGAGAACCACTGAACTAGAAGAACAAACGCTGGCTGGACCTTTGCCTTGTTTCAGATTCCCAAGGATACAATTAATTGCATTCACAAAATATTTAAGACCATTGTGTCGTAGGTAGTCTTTTGGATAAGGAGATACAACTGTGAAAAATAACCAAGTTTACTGCCTGTGGGGTGCTTGAATTCTAATAGGGATTTCTGTTCTGTTTTTGGTCTAATGAAGGGCGACAGAACCCGAGTCAAGTACCCCAGAGCTCCGTGAGATATCCAGGAGAAAATGAGAATTCTCTAGCCCCCCTTCTGCACTCATCAGCCACGTCTTCCGAACCTTGACATGAACTAGAGCCCCTAAGGATGAAACTCCTCCCTCATTCACCCTTCTTCGAGAGCTCCACAGTTTGAGAACGGATATTCAGAGTCAGGGTCAACTGGCATAATGATTGACCCTATCTCGATGATGCCAGTCTTCGCTCGGATGAGGGCCAGAGATCACATAATCTGTGTATGGGGATATTTGCCAAGAACGGTCATATAGGGCTCGAAAGGTGTCCCTACGAACCACACATTCCACCTGTGTCACATTCTTACTTTCAACATTCTGAACACCTCTAACCTTGTCAACAAAAGCCTATAGTCCTCAGCCCTTAACCCGGACTAAAGAATTAGTGAGGACACTTGAGAAGATCTCTGATCCTCAACTAACTTATCAAAAATGATAATAATACCTGTCTTGAGTGAGTGTTGTATTAAATGAGATCTTTCCTCCACTCCTCAGCCTGACGTTCAGGATTGCTCCGTAATCTTCTCAGAACTGCGTCAATCCACATAGGCTACAATCTGATCATCCGGAATGATTCCAGTTTTTGCCTTTTCAGGGGTATGCAATAAATATTTATCCATGTTAACAAAACATGTCGTTATCAGAATCTGTAATCATTGCATAGCACTCCATGAAACAGATCCACCAGAATTTACTGTTGTTGGACATTGCGATTGTTTCTAACTTTTCACAACTATCAATAATAAAGCAATAACCAATAATAGAACTACATCTATGTATACATCCTGATTGGACCAAGCACCCTTGTGAATGTTCTACGGCTCCTCCTCATTCTCCGTAGCTGTTCCTCTTTATTTTGCTAATTTGTTGACAATGAGGCGCAGTCCTCACAACTTTTTATCTCCCTTGATGAAATGATCCCTTGGATCGTCTGGATTTAAATATCATTTCTACACTGATAACTCCCAAATTTATATACTCAGCCCAGGTCTTCTACCGTCTTCCAGAATTATATAATTTACCGCCTCTTGCTACACCTCAGCCTTGGAAGTCTAATAAGCAATTCAAAATTCACATGTCCACAACCACTCTTGCTTTTTCAGCGAAACACACTACTACAGGCCTCTGTAGAGTAATTCCTGCCTCTTCTTCATCACAGCCTAGCGCATGCTGTCGGCCCCATCTTCCAACCGTATCCCTAGTCCACCGGAACTGCTACCCCTCAAACACGAGACACCGTCAATCTCCCTCCTAAAGTCTTTCTGCTTCCCCCCGCCCCCCGACACAGCCAGTTCTCAACACAGCAACCGGAATGATCCACAACAGTTCGTTTTCCTCTGCTGAAAACAATCCGATGATCGGATGATCCAAGGGCTTGCCATCCCATTCAGAGTAAAATTCAATTGTTACTGCCCCCTCTTAAATTGTGAGTTTTGTGACCTCAAACTTCTATGACAGCCTCTCCTTAGACACCCAGCTCCAGCTACACTGATCTTGAGAGTTTCCTAATTCATTGGTCAGGCACAGTTCCTCCTCAGGGACTTTGCACGAGCCTCGTCTTCCGCTTGGAATACTGCTGCTAGATCTCTTCACGGCCAGCTGCCTCCCCTGCAGATCTTTGCTCCGCAGAAACGCCTTCCTGAAGCATCCTATTTTTTTAAAAAGCTTTAAAGTCTATTAATTTTGAGAGACAGAGAGCAGAGGAGGGGCAGAGAGAGAGAATCCCAGGCAGGCTCTGTGCTGTCAGCGTGGAGCCCAGTGAGGGACTCGAACACACGAGCCGTGAGATCGTGACCCGAGCCCAAACCAAGAGTCGGACCCTTAACTGACTGAGCCTCCCAGGCGCCCCTTGAAGCGTCCTATTTTAAACAAAGACCCATATCTCTTGCCCCACTTTGCTTTTCACAGTGAAGTATAAGCATCACATATACCATATCTTTTACTAATTTATTTTTTGCATTCTGTTTTCCCCACTAGGTTGTAATTTCATGATGACAGGAATTTTCGCCTATTTTGATCACTGGTGTATCCCCAGCACCTGTATTAAATGATTATGCTCTAACAACATCACATTTATCTTCTTTATAACTCCTATCACATTTACAGTTTTCAATCTTTTTATGTATCTGGCCAATGTCTGGCTCTCTAGCTAAAATGCAGGCTTCGTGTAAGCCTTCAAATATATTTGTTGATTGAATGAGTGAATGAATAAATGTTTAAATCTTTTCATATTATAAAATACATCAAAATGTATGCAGGTTTATTTTTTTAAGTTTATTTATTCTGAGAGAGAGAGAGTGAGCGTGTGAGTAGGGGAGGGGCAGAGAGAGAGGGAGAGAAGGAGAATCCCAAGTAGGCCCTGCACAAATGTGGGACTAGAATTCGCAAACCGTGGGATCACGACCCGAGCCAAAATCAAGAGTTGGACGCTTAACTGAGTGAGCCACCCAGGTGCCCCCAAAATGTATGCAGGTTTCAAGCTTCATTCAGACGGGCACCCTTAGTCTAGCAGCTTTTGTTCCCCCCTTCCTGTCTTTGGAGAGTTTTTTTTTTTTTAATTCATATTATTTATTTTTTATAACAACTTTAATTACATAAAATTAACATACAAGTCTACCATTTAAACTGTATACAGTGCCCACCTGTCCTGGGCAACCACTATTTCGTATCTCTAGAGACTTGCCTACTCAGGACATTTCATATACATAGGATCATACAACATGTGGTCTTTTGGGATTGGCTTGTGAATTTCTTAGCATAATGTTTTCAAGGATCATCTTTGTTGTGTATGGATCAGTACTTCATTTGCTTTTATTGCTATATTATATTATAAAGTCATTAAGAAGTTAAAATGGCATTAATTTTCAACTTAAAAGACTAGGAGTTTCAACCCTTCCTCAATGATATGCCATAACTAGACACATATATTCTATTGTATTCACATACCATATCGTTTATCCATTAATCAATCAATTGATAGACAGTTAAGTTGCTCTCCCTTCTTTGCCTATTATCACTAACCCTGCTCATGTACAAGATTTTGAATGGACATTTGTTTTCATTTCTCTTAGGTGTAGAGATAGATGTGGAGTTGCTGAGTCATATGGTCAACTCTATGTTTAACCTTTTGAGGAACCATCATACTGTTTTCCAAAGTAACTGCACGTAGGGGGCCCAGGGCAGGCCGGCCCCAAAATGTATCACAAAGGCATATTGATTATTTCAAATTCAAGCCACTTAAAAAGCAGCCAGTGCAAGGACACTCAGGCCCTCCTGTGTCCCCCCTGAAAGGAGGAAATGAATCTCCCATGTGAAAGGCACCTTCCCTGTACCAGGAGGTAGAGAGAAATTGTTATGGCCGGAGGTAGAGAATTGAGAGCAGAAAAGGCTTTAGAAACAAGCCTTGTTACTTTTTACGAATTTGTTACCACAGCCCAGGTTCTGTTTAGAATTCCTTGCTAACGGAAGCTCCCCAAAACACAACTTTCCTTTGTGCTGTCAGTTCCGGACAGATTCATTGTCTCTCTCTCTACAAAGCATAGAAACCGCCTGCCTTGGTCATTTCTTCGGGTCTCAATTTCATCATTGGGCCAACTTCGCTTTCTTTTCCCTGTTAATCTGTCTCCTGTCAATTTCACTCGCAGACCAGCTGGAAGGGCCTGAAGGGTAGAAGGAAATGAGTTTTCGAGTCCTGTATGCACATTTTACTTCCCCCTCGGCAATGTGTGAGGCCTCCCAACTTCTCATAACAAAAGAGTTGTCCAGCCAGGAATCGTCCACCATCAGGCGTGTGAAAGTTCCTGTTCCCCTGGTCACCCACGAATCAGGCGTGATATAATTTACCTTCCTTTGACAATTTTATAGCCAAAAATATTACTCCGTTGTTTCAATTTGCATTCATTTAATTACTACTGAGTTGCACACGGTTTCATGTTTTAAGGCATTTACTTCAATGCTTCCTGAAATGATTCCCCTGTCGTTTGTCACTTTTCCTTTTTTGGGTTATTGTGAATTAACGTTTTAAAGAGTTTTTCTATAGTAAACGACCAAAAAAAGTGAACTCTTTGCCAATCATTTATAAGTGTTTTTCTCCTTTTGGTGGAAAACAAATTCTTACTTTTTAAATGATTCGAAATTTATACTGTTATGATGTCCTGGGCACATTCAAATAGCATACCTAGAAAGTCACCTTTAACTTATATATTCCTCTAATATTCTTTCCTTAACTTTAACTTTTTTATTCTGAATGGCATCAATGTTGATTTACAGCTGAAGCAGGGATCTACATTTTTTGCCATCGTCTCACATTTTCGAAAGTTGTAAAGGAGATGAGACAAAAGTAATTTTCAGTTTAACTCTTAGTAAATAAGAAAATATAATGAGCCAGGGTACGTTGTACTCAACACAGTAATCTCAATTAAACCAAATATGCACACGATGCTTTAGGAAGATTGATTTCAACTTCACCCAAGCAAACGAAGTGCCAAGTATTAGTAATAGTGGCTTTGGGCCAATGTGAATAATGTTGCTACAATTAGATATAAGTTAAAATCCCAGAGATGCATTTCAGCAATCTCAAAAAAAGGGTTTGTCCTAAGTGATTAAATATATTTTAAATCTCCATAGACTTCAAAGACAGAAGATTATAATGTTTAGTTGGTAAACAATCCCAAGAGCGTGCAATGAAATTGGTATTTCTATATCATATTGGTGGTGATGTTTAGTTGTATGCTCTGTTCTGAAATCAAACTAGCAACAATGTATTGAGAGCTTCAATTTTTTTTTCAAAGTTTATTTTTTTTTTGACAGAGACAGAGCACGTGCGGGGGAGGGGCACAGAGAGAGGGAGGCACAGAATCCGAAGCAGGCTCCGGGCTCTGAGCCATCAGCACAGAGCCCGAAACGGGGCTCGAACCCACAAACCACGAAATCATGACCTGAGCTGAAGTTGGACGCGTAACCGACTGAGCCACCCAGGCGCCCCGAGCTTCAAATAGATCCATACAGAATTTCATCTCAATTGAATCATCTATTTACTTGACAAATATTGAATGAGTACCTATCATGTGTTGGACTGTCTGATAAGGCCTGGGAATATGGTGACCCCTGCCTTTATGGAGCTTACATTCTAACTAGGAAAGACGTGGAGAGAACAGACATTAAATGATCACACAAATGATTTTACAATTACAGTAGTAATGCGTTACCGTAGAAAACTACGGTGTCAGGATAACCTATTAGAGAGATGCCTGACCTACGCGTGTTGGCCAGGGAAGGCTTAGCAGGGGAAATGACATAGAAATCGGAACCGAGCAAAGACGAGGTGACCGGAGTGCGGATGAGGGGCACCCGTTAGTATAGCCCAGAGGACTGAGGCAAGTTAGGAACAGAAAGGAGCAGATAATGAGGAATGCCCCTTATGGGGATAAGCAGAGTTAAGTCAGGCCTGTGTGGGAATGAAGAGCACATCTAAAATAAATTGCCAAGGGACACGTTCTTTATCACATTGGAAGAGTCTTACCATAATATGATAACGTCTCCGGATTGTAACTATCCGTAATTTGGGTATGCGGAAGCACAAGCCATCTGGAATGAGTAGAACATCGTGGAATCTGTCTGAGAAACAACCTGGTAAAAACGCCTTGTCATAGTTGAAAGAGGACTTTAACTCCATTTTGATCTCAGTTCAAATTAAGTTCTTTCAAATTAAGTTCTTTCCAGCTTATCTCTCTCTCTCTCTCTTTTTTTTTTCTTTTAAATTTTTTTTTAACGTTTATTTATTTTTGAGACAGAGAGAGACAGAGCATGAACAGGGGAGGGGCAGAGAGAGAGAGGGAGACACAGAATCAGAAGCAGGCTCCAGGCTCTGAGCCGTCAGCCCAGAGCCCGACGTGGGGCTCGAACTCACGGACTGTGAGATCGTGACCTGAGCCGAAGTCGGATGCTTAACTGATTAAGCCACCCAGGCGCCCCTCCAGCTTGTCTCTTACCTCAGGCAAAACACTGGGTGGGCAAAACATCCCATGCTGGGGACCAAGAGTGCCCTCTCAAGCAATACGGGTTGCCCTGAGCCTACAAGCCCTCGCCCGTGATTGACCCCAAGATGAGGATCAATCAACCTGACCTTTTCTACCCACTTGCATGGACGCACCGACCTTTGTCCTGCATTTTCTTTATATAAATCCAGAAGTATTTTCAGCACTGTGGAGAAAGCCTTTGAGACATTCGTCCGCTGTGTCCTTGGTGTTGGCCAACCTGAAATGAATTCCCTTCTGGGTTCACCACCCCTGTCCTCTCTGCCTTTGGATTTTGTTGGCAGGGAGTGGCTGAATCTGGTCTGTATGGGACGCATGGGCCCAGATGCTCTTGTTCCCCTGCGCCCCAGTTACATAGCGGAGAATTCTGGGTATGTTTCCTGAGGATTCCCATGCATGCCGGATTATCAACGGCTCCTCTCTCGTCTTTCCTTTGATATTCCTCACGCTGCGTACCTTTTCTCCTCTCTTTTTGTCGCTCTTTCATTAGCGCAGCGTTACCGTCTTCTTAAAGAATCTGTGGTCTTACACATTTGGAGGATGGTCTTACACATAAAGGAGGTCCCGGATGACCTCCTTTACCCTGACCCCTCCAAAGCTGGCCAGCTTGGAATTCTTAATTATTCTTCTCTCCTCTCCTTCCAATCTAGTTGGTGTTTAATGGGACAGAGGCTAAGCGTTGCATACTTGCTCTGAAGTCATCTCACTCTATCTGTTCTCAATTACTAGTAGAGAGCCTACTATTCTCCTAGGGCCTTAATACCAGGCTTCAAGTATGTGGAGCACTGTCGAGTGGGAAGTCGGCAGTGATTACAGTTAACGTACGGGGTGAGAAATATCATAGAAACAGAGCTGGAGAGACACATGCAGAACCATTTGGCCTCACGCCCTCAGGAAATGCCATCATGACCCTTATTTCCTACCCCCCGCCCCCCATCCTCTCTGACCTTGCCTTTAGGAACTCTGCGAGCTCTCTGGGCTTCCTTAGCTTAGCATTCGCTGCTGCCTACATACTTCTCAGCTCTGCTACCCCTGAAGCATGTTGAATGCAGGGACCCTGCCTTGCCCGTCAGTGGGTTCCCCAGTGCCCAGCCCAGTGCCTGAGATGTAACAGAGACGCAATAAATACGTTTTGAATGGTTAAATGCTGTTAGTATGAAGTGACAGGTGCTGAAAACAGGAGTGTGCGAAAGTCACGGCATGCAATAGACAGCTTTTACAGCTACGCACCGGGCCCACCAGCCCACGCCCGTGTGGTATGTCAGGGAGATTACCAGATGAGAGTCAAAGGCGGAGCGCTAGTTCTCTTGAGATAATGCCAGGGGTTATGGTCACGCGTGACAAATTCCTCAGGTCACAATGCCGAGTTCCATGGCATCTATTATCTCTCAGGGTGCCTAATCACTGTTGATTGACAAGTGTTTTTTTTTTTTTCTTTTTTAGTTCTAATTTACCAAGAACGGGGGGGGTGGGGCAGTATCTGAATATATTTTGAGGGTTTTAAGTAGGCAGATGACTCGGTGTGAAGAAGCTTGTTTGAGGAGTTGCAAACACTCGAGTGGTGACACATGTCACCATCCCTGGAGGCCCACATATGGTGGAAGATTTGATATGATAGGCACAACAGAATTATAATCATAATAGGCTGCATAAACAGGACCGGGAGTGTCAATGCAGTACGTCACGGGGCACAAGAGCCAAAGTTACACGTACGATGTGGTTCTGCCTTCACGGTAATTGCTGTCCAATGTCTTGCTTACAAAAGCAAGTGTTGGGGATTATAATTCGAAACGTGCTGAATGCTCACGGTATTGCTTTGTAGAGATATCATCTAAAATACAAAGGAAGAGGGGCATCTGGGTGCATGAGTGAGTTAAGCCTCCGACTTCAGCTCAGGTCACGATCTCAGGGTTCATGAGTTCAAGCCGCACATAGGGCTGTCGGCTGTCAGTGCCGAGCCTTCTCCGGATCCTCTGTCCCCCCCTCTCTGCCCTTCCCTCACATGCACGCACGCGCTCTCTCAAAAACAAGTAAACATGAAAAAAAAACAGAGGAAGGAAAGTAATTGTGCAAATATCTGAAAATCAGTTGCTCACAATATTAGGCAAGGAAAACGGTGTGGTCACTTCATGTGGCAGTGTGCCAGTGAGATGTCTCACCTTCTTATTTCTGGAAAACAAATATACGTATATTTATTCCATGTGGGGTAAAGTACATGGTGAGATATTCAGATGCTTCCTAATACCGGGGCATGAATGTTGGACATCAAGAAAGAGAAGAGAAAGTTTCATGAAGCGTGTGTTAGGTACAGTACATCTCAACACTTCAGAGACTCCAGAATCTTTGTGTGTAGGAGGGTTGGGCAGAAGGAAAAAGAAAAGTTAAAGGTGTGGCTTTTATAGAAAACACAATACATTGAAGATTGCCTTCTGTTTTTATTACACATAAGACATGGAAAGAGAAGGGAATATACAGGGGAGAAAATGAAGTGAGATTGACATACGTAAATTATATATATATATATACATACATACTATGCATGTATATATATACTTTTCAATTTTATTTTTATTTTAGAGAGAGAGAGAGAGAGACAGAGACAGAGCAGGGGAGAGGGGCAGAGGGAGAGAGAGAGAATCTTAAGCATACTCCATGCTCAGCGTGGAGCCGGATACGGGGTTCGATCCCATGACCTCAAGGCTGTGACCTGAGTCGAAATCTAGAGTCGGTCGCTTAACCGACTGAGCAAGCCGGGTGCCCTTATGTATATTTTAAATATGCGTGTATGGCATTTCTGGGCATAAATTAGTATAAACTGACATTTTACAGAATGCTATCTAACAAATTACATGAAAAAACAAGACTGATAATTAGCACACCCGATGTGCACTGACAAAGAGCCACTGCAAAAATGCTTCCGAAAAAGGCAATCCCTTCAGAAACATTAACAAACGGGACAAAGTTCTTTATATTGACACTTTACTTAGCATATCCTTCACGGATAATCCAAAAGGAAGCTTTCATTCGACGCACATGGAATTATAAATTTGCACTGATGGAAGCTAAATCCACAATGTGCTGAATGATTTTCCCGCAGCAAGTATGGTGAAGACATTCTTCCAGTTTCCATCAACACTTGGCTCATGTCATCCATAACACATAGTTATTGGATTTTATTTTTATTTAGCAATTACGTAATACTCACTATGTCTCAGGCGTTGTCCTATATGCTTTGCAAATATGAACGCGACTGATCCTCATAAGCACCCTCTGAGGTAGATACTGTTATTATCCGGGATTTATAGATGAAGGCATTAAAGCCGAGACTGGTTTTAAACTAACTTGCTCAGGGTCACAGAAGTGGTCAGTGGTAGAGGCAGGAGCCAAATGCAGGCCACCTGGGTCCCGGGTGCCGACTCTTAACCACCATCAAGGCCTCAGATTGTATTCAACTATCGTTCCCTGCTCAGAGCGGAATGAAAAAGTAAATCTTCAAATCCCTGCACCAGCACTTCCTGCCTGTGAGACCTGGTGTGAAATGATTAGCAACAACCCCTGAATGTTTGACTAGATAAAATATTAATTCCTACCACCCAATTTCAATTTTTGTTTGGGATGACTGGTTGCCATTTGGGGGAAATGTCAAAGCTTTATACCCTTTTATCTGAAGATACCCGTGTTTTTTTGTTTTTTTTTTTTTAAGACTAAGCAAACATACGCCAGTGTTGAGGATACAGTGTGTGTGTGTGTGTGTGTGTGTGTGTGTGTGTGTGTGAGCGGGGGAGGAGCAGAGAGAGAGAGGGAGAGAGAGAATCCCAAGCAGGATCTGCTTGCTCAGCGCAGAGACCAATGCGGGGCTCGAACCCACAAACTGTGAGATCATGACCTGAGCCGAAATCAAGAGACAGACGCTCAACTGACCGAGCCACCCAGGCGCCCTGGTAGATAAGGTTTTGAATGACGGAATGAGCTCGAGCTCACTGGAAGTAATAAAGGAGCCAGCGCAGGGAGAGATGGGGGTGCTGGGGCACACAAAGGCCTCTGTCGAATCAACAGTGCCTAAGCATTCATTCTCTTCCTGATTTCACACTCCGTCCCGGGAACATGGGGAAATGGTTCAAGTTACTTTCCAAGGAAAGAGAAACCCCATGGGTGCTAAATCAGAAACACTGAAGATTTACTGATCTCTAAAAGACGGGACATGCCTCTTGCTAACTTCTCTATTTTATCCTTCAGCTTAACTCTGTTTCTGTTCAGTGGACGACAGGTAGTCGCCATCTTTCTTTTAATAGTTCTGGAGCGGTTTACTATCCATCACAGAAATCTGACCGTTCTTCTTTCCGGGCTGAATGATTTCAGCTCATTCTTCTTTCTTACACTCCATTTCGAGTAATTCTGTAATCATCGTGGTGCCTTCTCTATTGATTTTCACGTTGGGGCTCTGGGAAGAGGAAGCAAGGACAGTGTAGTCACTGTCGGCCTGTGTGGGCCCGTAAGTCTTTGAGCTTTCTCGGATTTGTAGCATTTGCACCTCCAAGGCTCCTTGCAAATGAACAGTTCACAGCCAGCATCCATTTTCACTGTTTGCTCTGAATGTTATTTCAGTCGGTTCTTAACAATATGGTCCTCCTGAATTTCTCGCTCTGTGGGATTGGTATCTCTGGGATTAACAGACTGCGACTCCCTGTGTGTGCTCTCTTGGGGCTAGGAACCCTGAGCGAACATTTGTTTTTTAGATTTACTCTGCTCCTTAGAGACACTCGGAATTGATTTTTTTTTTTCTTTTCCTTCCAGCAATCATTTACTACCTTTCTTCAAATATAATCAGTCTTCTTTACAAGATAGTGAAAACAGAGTGGAGTTTGCATGCCATTAACTCCACAGTTGCGAGTTCCTCTCCCTCACAGTTCCTTCTCTGATGTAAGTCAGCCATCTTGAATGATAGCAAGGTGTTCTAAGAAAGGAGTGCCTTGAGCAAGAAGGGAGAAGTGTATTTATAGGACAGAAGGGCCATCGTATGGGAAAGAGCCATGACTAAGTATATCTGAGTACTGGAAGAGGAGAAAACATTTTTCATTTTTTGTTTATAAGGATATTGGAGACTTTATTAGAACCTACATTTTAACCTTTCCTATCATCAGGAAAGACGTCTAAAGTAGAAAATACATAATATTTGTGACAACTAGTAATGGAAGAAAGATTTGCAGTACATGACAAAGTGTTCCCACCTCCAGGATAAACAAAAGGCCTGGCAAGGCTCTCAGTCTGACCACATCCAATTACTTTTTTCGTACCAAAAGAACAACTGTGAAATCGGCTTTTAATTTGCAAAAGATCAGGCTTGGGATGAATGTATGTAGAAATAGTTTTGTATCATGGAAAAGTGTTTAATTATATTGTCTGTCATTTTATTATCTATGAAAAATCATTTTTACTTAACATAGAATTAACTTAACACATGATTATTGATTTCCTACTACGCACTGAGCATGATTTCAGGAGATAAGGCACAACAAGAAACAAAATTCCACTCTCATTCTAGTGGAAAAAGACAATGAATATAAGAAAAAAATGATAGGGGATGTCTGAATATGGTAAATGCTGGACAATAATAAGTAGATCCAGGTAAGAAGGATCAGGAGTGTAGGGGTGGGAGCAGAGAAATGCAGGCTGCAATTTGAATTAGGGTGTTTGGGGGCACCTGGGCGGCTCAGTCAGTTCAGCTTCCGACTTTGGCTCAGGTCGTGATTTCGCAATTCGTGAGTTCGAGCCCTGCGTCGGGTTCTGTGCTGACAGCTCGGAGCCTGGAGCCCGCTTCGGATTCTGTCTCCCTCTCTCTCTGCCCCTCCCCGACTCATGTGCACTCTCTCTCAAAAATAATATAAACATTAAAAAAAAAAAAAAACAACCAGCATAGGCCAATTGTATTAGGGTGTTTGGGATAGTCCAAGAAACATTTGGAGATGAGGGCGTAGTCAAGTGGCAGCTCTCTGGGGAAGAAAGATGCCAGGCAGAGGGCACCACTCAAAAAAAGGTCCTAAGGCTGGAGCAGGCCTGGCATATTCAGGGAAGCAGAGCAAAGTGAACGAATGGGAGAGAATTCGAAAATGAGGTCAGAGTGGTAACAGGAAGCTGCGGGAAAGAGGGGAGGCGGGACTAGCCCTGCACAGGCTTCTGGTAAACCCGAGAATTCAAATGCACACAGCCTGCTGGAAAGCCTGCCCTCTGCACACGCTGGCCTGATCCGGTAGGAGGCTTTCTGCCTAGACACAAGTTCCTAGAATCGCTTTGACTTTAACATTGCAACTTTATGGAATGGGTCTTCGGCCGCACAGAGTCCTCTGGGACTGTGTAATGCACCAAAAATGATCAGACCAGCGAAAAATCTAACTACGCTTCATTAAATAAGGTAAAACTTCTTCTTATCCTATCCCTGGGGAAAAAACCAAAAGAACAACAACCATGCAGCAGACAAAACAAAAACTACAACCACCACAAAATTATGTCGCTTACAAGGCTCATGTACTAAGCCCTGCAATCACTCTATAGACACATGTCCTGAAGAGCCATTTTCGGGGCACTGGGTCATGTCTGAGAGGTCAGAGGCCCTAAACAACGTGGTCAGTTTTGAATCCTGGCTGCAGGCTGAACATCTGACTCCCAAATGGTCTCAGTTAATAACCTGGTCTTGACAGCATGAGGATTTGTTAAGCTTCGCTGCTCGCTTAATCATTTTGCCAAATGGTTTCTCAATCTTCCCTTCACATCAGGCCTCTAAGCTGAAATGTATATGAAAAGGACTCATCAGACTTGAGTTGGATCAAGGAATCGGTCGTGATTATGATGGCGGTGGAAAGATGGAACGGAAGGAGAAGCAAGTCTTCTTGTTTGCAGTGAAACAGGACACCCCAAAGCGGTGACCCAGCTGGAAGGGCGATCTTTGCAGTCAGGTGACTTGACACAAGGGGAAATTGTGAGAGTGACACTAGGGCCAGAAAGCCTCATACAGAACTTGTGTTCACAATGTCCAAGTGCTCAAACCGGCTGATTACCTGGTTTGTCACGTTGTCATTTACCCCCGACAATGTTGAGCTTGACTTGAGCCCACTGCACTCGGAAACGTCCAGATTAAGAAATCCCTTGCCCCTTTTGCGTTCCAGGAAAGGGGTTACCGAGAAGAACCGCCTGGTCCCCACGTGACTTAGATAAGACTCAGAGATGACCCCCTTGTTTTACCAGGACCGGGCCCGACACAGATCTACCAAATTCCCATTTGTTGTTTTATGAAAGTGTAGCTGAGTTGTTTGTAGCCACTGACCAATCTAGACAACCTACCCGCTAATCTGACTTGATCAAACTTTATTTTCTCTTCTTCTCCCAGGCCCAAGAATTGTATCTACCCTCAGCCAGCATTGGAATTCAGAACCATCCATCTTTAAGGATCCCCCCTAAGAATAGGGTAACCCTGACCCAAAGGAAAAACATTTCCTGCTCGACTGTCTAATCATGCTACCTACTCTTCCCACTCCACCGTATCTGATTCTTTCTAACCTTGTTTATCCTTTCCTTGGAAAGAAAATTCCTTTCTGCCTTGTTTTTCAAACAGCTGTAGATGCCGTGGTTGGAGTGTCTTCTCTACTGCAATAGTCTCCCTTTCCCTGTATTAAAGGAATCAGCCTCCCATTATGGCAATAATCCTTTTAAACAAAGAATCTCCTGATCTGGCTCCACATGTGATTTTTATTTGACACATCCCAACAAAAGGCAACAGAACTCTAAGAACATAAAATAGGAGAAGAACGTATTCTTTTTGGTGAATATCCGAAGTCCTGCCAATCCCTTACTAACTCATGGATTGATTTATCAGCTGGCTTCTTGAGGGTAAATGGGTTTTAGAGGTGTGTGTATGTGTGCTTCCGGGCTCCCGTGCCTGTGCCTTTGGGGAGGGCCATGTAGGGAAACTGGGATGAAAGCAATGAAGCATCCATAGACATCACTCTGGTCTGAATTTTGGTGTCCCTCCCAAATTGCATATGTTGAAATGGTAACCCCCAAAGATGTATCAGGAGGTGGGGCCTTTGGGAGGTGATTAGGTCGTGAGGGTAGAGCCTTCATGAATAGAATCAGTGCCCTTCTAAGAGACTCCAGAGGGCTCCCTAGACCTTTCCACCATGCAAGGACACAGAAGGGCACCAGCTATGAAACAGGAAGTGGGCCCTCACCAGGCACCATACTGAAAATGCTGGGTCCTGATCTTGAACTTCCAGCCTTTAAAACTATGAGAAATAGGGGTGCCTGGGTGGCTCAGTAGGTTAAGCATCTGACTCTTGATTTTGGCTCCTGTCATGATCCCAGGGTCGTGGGATCAAGCCCCGAGTTCGGCTCTGCCGCTGACAGCAAAGCGCAGAGCCTGCTTGGGAATCTCTTTCTCCGGCTTTCTCTGCCCCTCTTCTGCTTGTGCTCTCTCTCATTCTCAAAATAAATAAACTTAAAACATTTTTAAATAACTATGAGAAGTAAATTTTCTGTTGTTTATAAGCTCCCCAGTTTGTAGTATTTTGTTATGGAGGCACAAATGAATGAAGACAAACATGCTGTTGGCTTATAGATGTGTTAAAGAACAAACATTCAATAGAATAAAGTTGACGATCTAATTGGCTTTATTAAGCGATTCATGAATGGAGCCACATCCCATCTGGCAAGTAGAGAGATGGTCCCAGTTGCACAAAATGGGAGGTTTTTATGGGCGGAAGAGTGGGGCAAGGAAGTTCTTGGCACAGCAAAACAAAACAAAACAAAACGAAACGAAACGAAAGGGGTGTTTCATCTTCTTTTGGGGTGGGGAAGAACAAATGGCTTTTTACCAGGCAGATTGACCTCATTAGTGCTGATTCGGAAAGTTTGGATGGGCTGCTAAAAGGTCATTCCTGGGAGAGGTTGAAACTGTGATTAACTCTTAGTTTGCTCTCATGAGGGACAAATGACCCTGTTCGGGCTTGCTGTTCCTTTTTCCAGAGCTAGGGGTTCCCCACACTGCACTCCCGGTGCCAGGAGGGGAAGGCTGTTGGAGTCAGACCTGCTGTGGGGGTCTCTCAGGGCCTCTGTGGGAGCCAGGACTCCCAGCATACCTTCATCAGGGAATTTCCCACTGCACCCCCTGTAGACAAGGCTAAGAAGTCCCTGTGACTTCTGGCCTCAAGGGAACAGGCAAATCTGCTTTGGAGCGTGGTAGAATTTGGCATCCCTGTGAGTCCCTCCGAAGTCCCCACTGGTGGCCTACTTCATCCAGAGTCCCTGACCCGGATCAAGCTCAAGGTGCCTAGATGCTGAGTCACAGTGGAGTGGCTCACCTTGTTGTTTCTTTTTAACAGGTGTTAATGACCTTCCTCCTGTCACATCTCAGGCCTGGAGAAACTCAGTTCCTGAGAGAATAGAGTTTAGACTTTCCTCTTTTTTCTAGTAATTTAATGCAGAGTTATTTTGTTTAGACTTTAACATATATTTAATTTGTTTACTAATTAGGCACTTAGCATAGCATCTTTTCAATGGAGTTTTCATCCATTTTCGTGCTAAGTGTGGTTTTAAAAAAAAGTGTCTCTAATTTACCCAATTAAGGATTGCACTGTAAAAAATTTCAGAGGGTTGTTCAAATGATTTGTTGCAAATCGCTTCTCAGGAAAAGATATGGCAATCCTATGATTTCGAAAAGAAGCCAGGCATGTGTATATCATGAATGCTATTTCTTTCATGAGCTTGTCTACCAACTTCAATTCATTTCAAGGGGGAAAGAAAAATCAGTTATATCTCAGAGCCTTGCAATTCAAGCATGATGCCATTTTCTCCTGTTGTGGTTATGGTATATCAAACTCTCTAAATCCACAAATCTGCTTTCATTTTTTTGTGACGTTTGTTATATTCTTTAGTTAATCTTCCACTTGGCAGTTGTAACGTTCTCCAGACTCCTGACGTTAATGCAGCTGAGTTTAAGAGTGCACTTCAGCTCTCCGTCAAAGAGATTTCAAATATACTCATACGAGGGAGTGGATGTCCACTAAATTTGCTTTCATTTGGGGAATTATTATTTAATTTTGTCAAAGATCTCCCAGAAGTTAACATAAGGAAAAAAACATAAATCAATACCCTCAAATGTCATGACTGAGAATTATGTGCCAATTAGGAAGAAATGTGATTTCAAAAGGCCACTTACGCAACCTAATTGTCGGCCACCAAACGGGAATGTATCAAAATAAGTTAAAATTGATAAAAATCAGTACTAGCACTAGGTTCATCTCAAAAGGATTGACGATGGCAAAAGCAAAGCCAAAAATAATGAAACCACAACAAAATAGCAGATGAAGACTGACAAGGAAGGAACATCCAAATCAATCAGTTCTCTTCTACGAGACTACGGAACTCTTTATGCCACTGTATATCCATGACCCAGGAAACAAATAACGCCAGCAAAAGAAACAGTTTGGTATTAAAGCTTTTCTTCATTTTTATTATTCTTTTTTTTTAGTGTTTATTTATTTTGAGAGAGAAAGAGGGGGTGTGGTGGGGGGAGGGGCAGAGAGAGAAGGAGAGAATCTCGAGTAGGCTCCATGCTAACAGTACAGAGCCCAATGTGGAGCTTGATCTCACAAACTGTGAGATCATGACCTGAGTCGAAATCAAGTCACATGTTTAATGAACTGAGCCACCCAGGTGCCTCCTCCTTGTTCTTCTGCATGTTTCTGTCTAGTTCTCCCAGAACCATTTTGCTAAAGAGAGTCTTTTTTCCATTGGATACTCTTTCCTGCTTTGTCAAAGATTGTTGGCCATACATTTGTGGGTCCATCCAATTCTGGGTTCTCTATTCTATTCCATTGGTCTATGTGTCTGTTTTTGGGCCAACACCTTACTTAATGATTACAGCTTTGTAGTAGAGGGTAAAGTCCAGGATTATGATGCCTCCCATTTTGGTTTTCTTTTTCTTTCTTTTCTTTTTTTTAAATTTTTTTATGTTTATTTATTTTTGAGAAAGAGAGACAGAGTGTGAGCGGGAGAAGGGCAGAGAGAGAGGGAGACACAGAATCTGAAGCAGGCTCCAGGCTCTGAGCTGTCAGCACTTATTTGTTGGGAGATTTTTGATAACTGATTCAATTTCTTTGCTGTTTATGGGTCTGTTCAAATTTTCTATTTCTTTCAGTTTGAGTTTTGGCAGTGTGTGGGTGTCTAGAAATTTGTCCATTTCTTCCAGATTGTCCAGTTTTTTGGCATATGATTTTTCATAGTGTTCTCTAATAATTGTTTGTATTTCTGTGGTGTTGGTCGTGATCTCTCCTCTTTCATTTGTGATTTTATCCATTTGGATTCTCTTTGTTTTCTTTTTGAGAAGTCTGGCTAGGGGTTTATCAATTTTGTTTATTCTTTCAGAAAACCAGCTCTTAGATTCATTGGTCTGTTGTACTGTTTTTGTAGATTCTATATTGTTTATTTCTGCTGTAATCTTTATTATTTCTCTTCTTCTGCTGGGTTTAGGCTGCCTTTGCTGTTCTGCTTCTAGTTCCTTTAAGTGTGAGGTTAAATTCTGTATTTGGGATTTTTCTTGTTTCTTGAGATATGCCTGGATTCCAATGTATTTTCCTCTTAGGACTGCCTTTGCTTCATCCCAAAGGGTTTGGACTGTCATATTTTCATTTTCATTTGCTTCTGTAGATTTTTAAAATCTCTTCAATTGCCTGGTTGACCCATTCATTCTTTAGTAGGATATTCTTGAATCTCCATGCATTTGGAGGCTTTCCAAATTTTTTCGTGTGGTTGATTTCAAGTTTCATAGCATTGTGATCTGTAAATATGCATGGTATGATCTCAATTCTTTTGTATTTGTTGAGGGCTGTTTTGTGACCCAGGATGTGATCTATTTTGGAGAATGTTCCGTGTGCACTCAAGAAGAATGTGAGCACTGGGTGTTGTATGGAAACCAATTTGACAATAAATTTCATATTAAAAAAAATAAATTCAAGACCAAATATATTCTTGGGAACTTGAAAAGCTCAAAAAATTTTAAAAAATAATAATAAAAAAAAGAAGAATGTGTATTCTGCTGCTTTTGGATGAAAAGTTCTGAATGTATCTGTCAAGTCCATCTGGTCTGGTGTATCATTCAAGGCCATTGTTTCTTTATTGCTTTTCTGCCCATATGATCTGTCCATTAAAGTCCCCTGCAAATACTGTATTCTTTTTTTTTAATGTTTTTATTTATTTTTGAGACAGAGAGAGACAGATTATGAACAGGGGAGGGGCAGAGAGAGAGAGGGAGACACAGAATCTGAAGCAGGCTCAGCACAGCTGTCAGCACGGAGCCCGACGTGGGGCTCGAACTCACGGACCGCGAGATCGTGACCTGAGCCGAAGTCGGACGCTTAACCGACTGAGCCGCCCAGGCGCCCCTACTGTATTCTTATCAATAAGATTGCTTATGTTTATGATTAATTGATTTATATATTGGGGTTCTTCCAAGTTGGGGGCATAAGCATTTACAATTGTTAGCTCCCCTTGATGGATAGACCCCTTAAATTATGATATAACGCCACCCTACTTGTAGAGGTGGTTTGGACCTTCCACCAGGTGTGCTTTGATTTGTTCATTGAAGTAACCCTGGAAAAAATTGCACAAGGGGGTGGTGGTGGTGGAGAAAGCCTTATCCCATACAAAGAGAGAAATGATGGGGTGGGCGGGGAGCAGAAAAGGAATTGACCGGGCAGAGAATCAGAGAAACTATACAGCTTAATTGAGAGAGAGAGAGAGAGAGAGAGAGAGAAATAAAGAAGGAGATACAGAAGGGGTGTAAAAAGCATAGATTAAAAATGCCTGCTTAAACAAACCAACAACCAGAATAGAGAAGGGAAGAAAGAAGAAGAAGAAAAAAAAATATATATAAATATATATAAATATATATATTAAATTAGATTAAATTTATTTAAATTTATTTAAATTAATTAAATATAAATAAATAAATAAATACGAAAGAATTGACCAAAAGTCAGATCAGAAAATGCAAAACCACTGGACTGATGTCTGATGGTGCCTTTGAACCGGTGGCTCTGCTGGCCCGGAGGAGGGGCCCCTCTGGTTCTGTCGGTGTCGGTCCCGGTCTGGCAGGTGCGCAGTTACCGGGCACAGAGGGCTGCGGTTTGGGGTAAGCGGTCCCACCTCCACTGGGGGGCCGCTGTCCTGTGCCCGCAGCTCCATCGTGTTGGTGATGGGGAGGAAACCGGCAACACCCAGCCCCTCCTCCCTGGACTGGGTGTCCCGGACCGCCCCGTGCAGGCAGCCCTCACCGCGCCACACACACCTGAGCGGGACGCTTTGGCCCACTCCACGGTCTCCCACGCCTCCCAGGTGCTGGGCTGGGATTCAAACCCCAGTGTCGTAAGGGATCTCGCTCCACCCGTGCCCAGTGCTGGGGTAGCGCCACTCTGCCCGTCTGACAAAGGGCTTCTGGCTGGCGCCTGCAGGGTCTTTTGCCCGTTGGCCCCCGGAGCTATTTCTGTCACTCCGGCTGTTACCATTCTTAATCGATGACTATTTCTCTACCGCATCGGGAGTGGAGAGCAGCAGTCCAGAGCAGAGCACAGCCTCTGGAACCGGACCGTCGGCAGTCAGATCCCGGTGCCTATCATCTCTGTAAATGCGCATCAGAATGGCTATTTCCCACGACTGCTGTGTCGACCCACCGAGTGAAGACACGTATCTCATTTAGAACAATGCCCGACCTGGACACGAACTTGGCTGACCTCATTAATGTACCCGCATCCCTTCTAGCAGAGACTGGGGTGCACAACAGCAGGTCGTCGGTAAATATGGGGCATTCTAAGCAATTTCGGGTCGCAGATGCTTGGGATTCTGTGTCTTCCTCTCTCTGTGTCCCTCACTAGCTTGCTCTCTCTCTCTCTCTCTCCCAAAAATAAATAAACATTAAAAAAGAATTGTTATGTGTGTGTTGACCTCGCCTATGGCTCCCTGAGGGACTGGAATAAGTTTTTGCCTTTGTTTTGCCTGTCTCAGGACTTCCCCAGGACCGAGGTGGTACCCTGGGCAGTTTTTGCCAAAAATATTTATAGGCAAATATATTAGATGTTGCCGCCTAGAATAAAAGGTAACAGCTGGGGTAAGAAGTATACCCCAAAACTTAGGAAGGAACAGTCTTGGGAAGAAAATACGTGGAGAATAAAGGCTTTGAAAAACTCCCACAAATTCCAAATATTCTAGGAGTCCACATGAATGTCTAGGTCACAACACATTCTCAGAAATGATCTGAGAAGTTCTTAATCTCTAGCCCCTGGCCAACCTTCAGGCTCTGTACAACCAAGACGTGAAAGCTAAGGTAGAGTTTTGAACCGCCTGGCAATGGAGGAGTGCCCCAACACATATCCAATCTACAGAGGCTGGAATAATCTTCGGTTCGGGTTGGTTCCAGGTATTTAAGGAAGAGGTTGTCAAATTGCCAGCTACAACTCAGCTAATGGGACAGAGACTTCAGTTGGCCATACACGAGAAAGAATACAGGTACTACAAAATTAATTTTAAAAAGCCAGCAAACAGGGACGCCTGGGTGGCTCAGTCGGTTAAGCGTCCGACTTCAGATCAGGGCATGATCTCAGTTTGAGCCCCCAGTCGGGCTCTGCACTGCCAGTTCAGAGCCTGCTTGGGTCCATTCTCTCGCTCTCTGCCCCTTCCCCGCTCTCGCGTGCGCACACTCTCTCTCAAAAATAAATAAACGTTGGAAAAGCAACAGTAAGAAAAGAAGTAAAAACCCAGTAAACAAACAACAGCAACCACATAAGCAGCAACAAGAAACCTTAAGGCAGGGGAAGCATCTAATTTTCAGAGTTGCTACATTTATAGTATTCAAAGGGTCCGGTTTTCAAAAAAATTATAAGGTATTGTAATAAAATAAGAAAACATATGCCATTCACAAGAAAAAAAGCAATGAATAGAAAATGTCTCTGGGAAAGCCCAGCCTAGAATCACTTTTCATGTGAAAATAATTACAGTCCTCTAATACAAATAAACCAGAGTTTGTTTCTGTCTTTCTATCTTCAAGTCTATGATGCACGCATGTGAAGACATCCTTGCATTACCTGAAGCCATCGTGATACACGTGAGTTTTCAAAGGAGAACCTTTTCATATAAAAGTTGCTGAATTTTATATTTCATTCTTCCGATTATCATCTTTAGATGTCTTGACACAAAATTCATCTACAGTTTGAGGGAGCTGGTTCTGCAACAGCAGTTTCCGCTGACATTTTTTTGGGATCAATACAAATTAACTCAAAGAGCAGATAACACATTCTGTCACTGTGTGCCTGTCAATTAATGGTACTCCTGAGAGTTACATTATTTCAGTATTCAGGGGGAAGCATTAACAGTGGAATGGCCTTGTAACTGTTTTGAAATAAGTTAGTTTCCCTGACTTAGTCTAATACAACTATGCATATGTTTTCTTTTCTTTTCTTTTTAACGTACATATTTTTGGCATTTTGGGCATTGTTGCGAGCCCCAAAGAGAAGGACAGTAAAGTGATGGAAAATGTTTCGGAACCACCAGGAGTAATGACACGTAGATGTGTCCTAGTTGGTCAGTCTAGAAGATATATGCTATATCCGAAAGTATTTAAACAATCAGAAAAGACATAGGACCTTCTCAGATCAATGATTTCTGCTGTCCAAAGTGATTTCTAGAGGTAGCTTTGGTTTGGAAAAAGAGGATGATATTCGCTGTGTAATGATAAATAGGGCACAAGAATCATATCCATCACTGGTCACTTATAACTGAAAACCTTAAATCTAGTTTACAACCTTCTGGCATGCACAGGCTCACACGATCTGTTTCAAATTTACTTTTCCGGTCTCGTTTCTAACTGTTGCCCTCTCTGAAACTTCTACTCGAGGCACCCTGATCAAATTACTGCCTCCTGACATGACTTACACCTTTCTGACTCCACGCCCCTTCTCAGAACACTCGCTCCTGGCGCATCGTTGCTGCCTCGACTCCCCCTCGGACTCCCCCGTTTCTGCCTGACAAAAGCCTAAGGCTGCCAGAAGGAGGTGTCACTGCCATACCCTCTGTGGAAAAGAGGTGTGGCTCTTTCACTGGGCATGAGACAGAACCACGTAGTGTTAGTTTTGTTTGGATCCGGATCGGAGGAAAATTCTAGATACCTCCCTAAACACCATAGCTCTGGAGTCCTTTGCTCTTGGATGAGGCAATACCCTAGCCTTCTATCCTGCACTTCCTTACGCAGCAAAACAAGCCGTTCCCTGGTAACCTACCTTCTTTTTGCCGACAATGATTCTTACCATTTCCTCAGCTAATACGTAGGCTATCTTGAATCTTATCATCATTCTGTACACAGAGAAGAAATGCAAGTGCCAGGATGTCTAGCAGAGTGCAGAAAAGTACAGTGCTGACTCACAGAGGACAGCTAGAGGTCAGGTGCTCAAGCGCAGACAACAACCATTTCTTAACTGAGGGGTCTGAACGTTGCGGCGGTACACAAATTCACCCCATCTTTACTGACGGTGGGAGAGATTATGGTGGCGTGTTAAGTGGAACCTGAAAGTTGCAAAGGATTGTGAAATGTAGGGAAAACGATTTCTCGCAACTTCAGGAATCTTGGTCAAAAATGTACACAGTGGAGCAGCCCTGTGTTGTTGGCTGATCCGTCTTCCTTGTGATGGCTTCGTGAATGACGACTTCATTGCACGTACAGCTTCCTGAGAATAATGAGATCTCCAAGGTAAAGAAAGCCGCATTGGTATTCGACTGTCTCGAAGTTTCTCAAGGGGCCCAAAGAACTGTAACTGCTCAGAAGGGTAACCCGGCACAGGCAACAGTCGTTTTTTTGGTTTCTGTTTTTGTTTTTTTTGTTTTTTGTTTTTTTGAGTTATTTGGTCACGTGTCTCATTGTTTGTCTGAAACTGTCAACTCCAGGCGAGCTTCGATAGAGAATGAAATTTCTTATGTTATCTACCTGATTTCTGAGACTCGATCCCAAAATGAGGGGCTTAGAGTATATAGAGACTAGATAGAAAGTGCAAATTATGGGTTTTGCTGATGCATCTCTAGCAATCGACTTCTCTCACAGAAGAGGAACACGCGAAGATTCCCCATTAGTCCTGCTCACAGTTATTTTCGCTGTCAGCAAGGACTCTTGGGAGCATTGAGGTGGCTTGCCCCAGTCTCTGTTCCCCAAGACGATTTCTTGTTTCTGTGATTCAGCTCTTGTCTGAATTAAAAACTGTCTTTGCATCTGAAGACCTCTTATTAGCAGTTTGCAAATTTGGAATGGAATAGTATCACAAGCAGTGGCAAAGTTTTAGCAGTGTGGTTTCTTCCAGTGGCCTCTTCCAGACTTTTTGAACTTGACCAAGGGGCAAGGGGGAGACCCTGACCTCCGTGGGATCTAGACCAGAACATTCTTCCTAAGGTTCCTCCTGCCTCCACGGCAGAAGTCCAGAAGGTGCCTTTCATCTAGTTACGACTGCCCAGTCTCAGATCTCCGTGCGCCCGTCGCCAGGGGTGAAAAGATACCCAAGAGCTCTGTGTGCTTCTAATAACCCGGCCCTTCCTGGTCAATGTTCAATGACTCACATCCATTGTTTGCCTTGAGACCATCAAGACAAATGGCACTGTGCCCGTTTTCTTGATTTCCAATCATGACCACATGCGGGCTGGTGCTTTTCGGCATTCTCACCTACATGTGGCTCTGGGCAGCGAGGCGACCCCCCCACCCTGCAGTCTTCCTTCACTCGTCCCCATTTTATTTTTCCCCCTGTCACCAAGCGATACACTGTGCATCCTACTCATTTATTTGCTTAACTCCCTCCACCGGATGAGGGCAAGATTTCTTTATCTAGATCTTTCACGAACTACTCCAGTTTAAGTTACAGTCAAGTGTGGGTGCACAAATAGCACCGACAACAATAGAAAGAAGTGCACGATAACATTTCAAGGTCTCGCCTTGTAAACTTGATCTTTGGTTTCAGTTTTAGAATGCAGGTGCCACAGGGGCAGGGAGCGTATCTTTTGGGAGCTCCTGGCACAACCCACCGGTGGCTTTCTCCACCAGTATTTGAGGACACACCGTCTGTTTCTTTTCACGAGGAGTTAGTTTCTGATTCAGATAACCAAACTCATCACACCGAAGCATTTAAGGAAGTGGTTTGGATTTCCCTGTTGCATGTATGGGGTCCTTAACGGAGAGGATAGCAATTTTGGGTGTCCTGCCGTAATTGTATCCGCAATTTCTTCTGTGTGTAAAGAAATAAGCCCCGAGCTGTATTCCAATTGCCAGGTGATCATTTCCTGTTCCTACCTTGGTAAGACGAAGCAATTGTTTTCACTATTTCCCCAAACCATTACCTCCCCCTTCAATTATATCTGTTCTTTTCTCTTGACATGTGAAGATGCATGTGCAAAAAGAAAAATAGGCCTGTTGTGGTCTATTTTCCCTGGTTATCATACTACATTTTCAAATTTTTCTCAAAGATCCGAATTTTTGCCTTAGGATACTCTAACACGACCTTTATATCTTTTCCTTCAGAGTTTGCTTACCTGGGCAGATCCAGACTGTTTTTCTTCTTTCCCTGTATAGACATCCTTTTGTGCCAAAACTTTAGATTCAATCAATACCTACTTAGGGTACTAATTCATTCAGTAAAAATCTACGGAGTACCAACTATGTTGTAGGTATAATGCTATTTATTTATTTATTTTTAACGTTTATTTTTTTTGAGAGACAGAGAGAGAGAATGAGTATGAGTGGGGGAAGGGCAGAGAGAGAGCGAGAGGGAGAGAGAGCATCTCAAGCAGGCTCTACAACGTCAGTGCAGAGCCTGACGTGGGGCTCGAACAAACAAACCGTGAGCTCATGACCTGAGCTGAAATCAAGAGTCAGACGCTTAACCGACTGAGCCACCCAGGAGCCCCAGAACACCTTTTTAAAGACACCTAAGACAAAACCGTTCCCTTTAGGGAGCTTTTAGCTGAACAGAGAGGGTGGACATTTTATAAATAGATGTAAGCGGGGGTGGGGGGGGATACAAAGGAGGGAAAGATTGCTGTTATTTTGGGGAAAGCATCAGTTACCCATCAAACTAAGTAATAACAGATAAGTATGTGGTTCTGGGAGGACAGAGCAGGTGGGGCCCGTGGGGCAAGGAAGTGGATGGTAAGAGTAGGGCTGGAGAGGTTGGCACAAAGACATTGTGTGCCTGAATAAAGAGTTGGGACTTTACCACCCGGGAAAATGGATTCAAGAGTCTGAAAATGTTACCAACCTGGCAAACAAATCTGGAAACAAGAAAGCTCATTCTGGCTGCAAAGAGGTCGAGCAAGACTTGAGGGGGTAATATTGCCACATTTCCCGCCGTCAGGCACAGGTATTGATGACACAAATGAGTTTGCACTCGTGATCCGTTTCTCACCCATCCTCACAGCCACTGATGTGTCAGTGTGTAGAGGCCACGGATGAGGTCCGTAAGAAGGCACAGAGACAGTAATGGGGACTGTCGGGTTTTGATTTGCTCACAGGATCTCCAACTGCAGTCAGTCAGCCAGCTCTCAATGCCATTGATCCTCAGGCCCTAGGAGGCCAGTGTCAGAGCTCGAGTTTTTCCCAAGGAGTTTCTTGGAGAAACCTCGTGGATCTTGAAGCCCTAGTTTAAAAGTGTGGGCGTCCCACTGCGCTGTTAGGTATTTACTCCGAGAATACAAAAATTCACCCAGGCTAAGTCAGGGTGCCTGGGTGGCTTAGTCGGTTAGGCATCTGATTCTTGATTTCAGTGCAGCCATGATCCCACGGTTTCTGGGATTGAGCCCCGTGTGGGGCTCTGAGCTGACAGCATGGAGCCTGCTTGGGATTCTCTCCCTCTCTCTCTTCCCCTCCCCCACACTTGCGCGTTCTCTTTTTCTCTCAAAATAAATAAATATTTTTTTAAAAAATAATAATTCAAAGGGATACACGCATGCACCCTGATGTTTATAGCAGCATTTTCTACAATAGCCAAATTATGGAAATAGCCCAAGCGTGCATCATCTGAAGGATGGATAAAGAAGAGGTGGTTTATATACGCGATGGAATATTACTCAGTCGTCAAAAAGAATGAAATCTTGCCACTTGCAATGACATGGACAGAGCTAGAGAGTCTTACGCGAAGCAAAATCAGTCAATCGGAGAAAGACAAACGCCATATGATTTCATTCATATGTGGAATTTAAGAAACAAAGCCGATGATCAGAGGAAGAAAAAGAGAGAGAAGCCAACCAAGAAACAGACTTTTACCTGTAGAGAACAAACTGATGGTTACTAGAAGGGAGGCGGGTAGGGGGGTTGGCTGAACAGTCGATGGGGATTAAGGAGGGCACTTGCTGTGATGAGCACCGGGTGTTGTATGGGAGTGTGGAATCACTATATTGTACACGCGAAACTGTTGTTACACTGTATGTTAACTAACTGGAATTATAATAAACCTTAAAAACAATACAAACAAAGAAAGAAAAGGGTGGGTGTTCGACCACTTGGGCAAAACCGCTCAGGTGGCTGATTTCTGACTCGGATCTTCTGCTTCCTACTTTCTGACTCCAAGGGGGAAAAACTGCTTCAGTGATTTCAAGAAAGAAGGAAACGCTTCGGACTACATAATTGTGATGGTGCGATAACCTCTAGGGGCAGCTCTGGCCGATGGAAAGGCGATCCTGGCCCAGATCTCAGTTAGGATGCGTGAAAATGGTGGCGAAATACAACAGGCAGAAATACTCAACGCACTGGAACATTCTTGACAGCAGTGGCCTCACTTCATCACGTGTTGCTTGTCATAAGTGAAACCACTTTTTCAGCTCCTTTCCCGTCGCTCCAATTACTTAGGGCTCCACCACACCTTTCACAAAAATTATTTTTGTTAATCATATGGTGATTTCCCTACTAGATTGTGAGCCGCATGGGACCAAGAACCATGTTTTATTTGAGGCTGCGTCCACAGGATCCAGGACAATATAACTAATTGAATAAAAGACTGCCATTTATTTGATCACTTTTCAACTTTCCATTATGTGTATATATATATATATATATATATATATATATATATATATATTTTTTTTTTTTTTTTTTTTTTTTTTAAATGTTTATTTATTTTTGAGAGAAACCACGAGTGGGGGATGGGCAGAGAGAGAGAGAGGATCTGCTGTTAGCACAGAGCCCGACACGGGGCTCGAACTCACGCACTGTGAGATCGTGACCTGAGCCGAAGTCGGACGCTTAACCGACTGAGCCACCCAGGCGCCCCACCATAATATATTTCTTACTACACAATCAATTTGCGTGGAATAACCCTTTCCATCAACATACGGTGCGCCTTACAGGGGCAAGGACCAGGTCTTTACTTCCCCTTCATCTGGCACAGAGCATAGACATGAACTGAATTAAATTTATAAATGAAATGTTACAATGATGTCTTTGGCAACCGAATGATCAAAAGAGTGACAGTGATGTCACTGTTATCATTATTATAAAATTACTTCATTTATATTATGGTAAACAAAAGACAAATTTGAAATTGAGTGCAGAGATGACTGTGTAAAACCACGCCCCAATTAGCTGTATTCACTTCTGACAGGTCTAAGACATGGGATGGAGCTGTTCTGTGTAAGAAGTGAATTATCCCAATTATTGAAAGAAACTTACTGGAACACGGTAGCCATTAAGTGGAAAAGCCAGCTTACTAGTTTCCCTTACAGTACTCGCAGTACACACACACACACACACACACACACACACACACACCCAGACGCACACACACGTATGTGCACGCACACACAAGGACACACGCTTCTCTCTTGTCCTAGACTGATCTTTGAGTTTAATTGAGTTCCTAAATACGACTCTCGCGATTTAGCCATTAAGTAAAACAAGCCAGTTCATTTGAAAATATAACTTTAAAAAATTACATGAACGAATATAGTTATTGAAGAAAACACGTGAAGAAGTAGGGCATTAAGGTGTCCTCGACGACAACATTTGGTGACGTATCTTTATCTATAATTATAATTATAATTACTTGACACCTATTCTTTTCACTTCTTTCCCAGCCACTGAATACTACAATATAGCATAATGTTTAGAGCCTGAGCCTTGGCGTTTGATAGACCTAGTTTTGAATTTGGGGACATGACATTTATTTCTGATTATCGATTTTTTCATTTGCCATATGGGGAAACTAAGCAGTCCCTAGTGTTGTGGTGAGGAGTCAATGAAATGATGCCAGTAAGATAAGCAGTATACAATAATCGACAAATGATGTAGGGTCTCTTGGCAGATAACATATCTTAATGCATTTAATTAGTTCAAAGCCGATCAAACCAACGTCTAAATCACTTTCGGTTTTCTTAGTATTAGAAGCGAATTACATGATAAATATCCTTGCGTGTTTCTAGGTGCCGACTTGCCCAAACCTTTTCTAGAGTACATTCCTAGAAGAAAACTTGCTGAGTCAAAGGGTATAAACATTTTCAAGACATCCCGCAGGGTGTGAGAGTGCCCGCTTCCCACAACTTTGTCAGCTGAATGCTTATCGTTAAAAACCTTGCCAGTTCCAAAGGGGGGGGGGGGCGGGAAATCTCTTACTTTAATTTGCATTGTTATTACTAGTGAGATTCATTGAGACTATTTGTATTTCTTATTTTGCGTTTGCCCGTTGTATCTTCTGTCCATTTTTCTCTTTATGTGTGCGTTCTTTCCCTGCGCATATGTTCTACCTATTAAGGTTGTGTGCTTTTGACTTTAAATACGTTGCAAAATTTCTCAAAGCTCGTTTTACTTGTAGATAGGGTACGTTTCGTTGACGTAAATGTTAATACATTCGAGTGATTTTTTTCTAAATCTCTTCAGACAATTGTATTGATATCAGAAAGAAACAGTCTAATGATTTCTATTTACTATAATTTTCAATATGTCCTACAAAAGTTTCTAATGATGAAGTGAACAGTTTAGTTCTAACAAACACGGCTGCTAGCTCATCAGCCTTGACATTAACACACCACTGGGTTCAATTACATACCGAGGAATAGTCTTCCAAAGAACAAAGTATTTATCACAAAACTCATCAGAACTGAACTGGCCCCACCAGCACTGACACTTGGCTCTTTACTATAGTGAAAATAATTTCCCTCCCCATCTCTTATGGTATTGCCCTTGAGCACACCTAAAAATCATCATTTTTCCGCCACGATCCGCTCAGTCGTTCTTTTAGCAAATATCCTGAGCGCCTACTGCCCCTGACACTATGCCAGCCACTGAAATAAAGGAACAAACAAGGCAAACAGAGTGTCTCACCTTATAGAGCTTACAGCGCCGTACAAGAATATAAGTGATGCAGACTGGACTTGGAAGATTAAAAACAAAACCAAAAGAAAATGTGAAACAGCTCTTGTTTAATAAAAGGCCTCACTTAAATTGCACTCACAAGGGGAGCTACCTACCATCGGTCACCGTACGACACTATTACAGTACCATTGGCTGTAGCCTTTCGTTCCCGTGACTTACTCATTCCGCAACCGGAAGCCTGTATCTCCCCCCGCCACACGTACGCACCGTCACCCATCTTGCCCCAAAGCCCGCCCCTACCCCTCTGGCAGCCATCAGTTTGTGTTCACCATGTATTTACCATGTAGTTGCATGTACAGCCTGATCCCGCTTTGTGTTTGTTTTTCGATTCCTCAGATGAGTGAAATCATAAGGTGTTTGCTTTTCTCAGTCTGGCCGATGTCACTTAGAGAAATACAGAGGGAGGGAGTGTTCAATTCCCTCCATTCTACAGAGGTGGAGCCTACAGCACAGCGGTCCCAAGGGGATTCTTGCCCGTCGTTCTGCTGGAGAGCAGAGAAACTGGGCTTTCCACCCAGTGGATCTGGCTCCTGAGTTCACATTCTCAACCACCGCGCTAGCCTACCCCTGGAATATGGGGACGTGTTTTCCTGTTTTCAGGCAATGTCTTTTACATATTTATTTTAGGGCTTTTAAACATTTTAAGATTTAAAATTTTAAGACAGAACTTTCTAATACTTCAGAGTTGATTTAATGTGGAACACACATAAATAAAATATTAATTCTCTTCATTTCCTGTGCTCTGATTGAAAGGCTTCGCTGCCATAGCGCTTTTTAAAAGTACCTTCAAGGGATTCGACTTTTGAATACCTATGGCCACCCTTCCTTATCCAGCGCCCCTGTCCGCAGCTTCCTCGAGTATTCAGAACACATGTGAAAACTAGGATATAAACAAACAAACAAACAAACGTCTTCAGCAGCCAAAATAGATGTCATAAGTTTATTCATGAGGGAACATTCCAGGCTCTCACTCAGAGGTAGTTTAACTTTAGACAGAATTATAATAAGCTTTAATAAGCTGCAGTGGATCGAAAGTAGAAGGGGTTATAAAGAGAGGATTTTGACAGCCTGACTAGAATGAATAATACAGGAAAGCCATAAATATGTCATGCAAAAGAAGTCAAAAATATTTTCTGAGCTACTTAGTGCAGGGATAAACCACCATTGTATGATAACCAAGAAAAGCGATCAAAGTTTATAACGATAACCCACATCATTAAAAAATGTTTGAGTTCAGTTAGTTTTGTTCAAAAAGTCAGTGGACTGCCACGAAAAATGACATTCGATTAAAACCCAGTGCCGATGATGATACGACGAAGGGAATACTGCCACACAAAGAACAATATTTAGATAAGGCAGTTCGACGACATAAATCGGAAGCATTAGCATTCTCTTCCCCACTTTTCTCTGCTATGAAAAGTATTCCAAAGTCAAATCCCATCGTTTCTTAATAATTTTCGTGCTTTCTAGGTTTCTCTGATTTTACCTGATACTGTTTTTTGTTAACTTCGCTCAAAGAGTGATCTTTTATGAAGAAGATAGAGCCATAGGCCTCATCTACTGTCTTGAAATTATTTGATATGACAAGATCTGAAGCTATGCACTCATATATAAGACTGTGGTTGACAAGGCCTAGTTAAATATAGGTTGCCAGTAATCTTAGGCTCATGATTGAAAATACCTTGTTGCTAACTAATTTCCTGGAAGTGTCACCGCAGACTCCTATGATGCATCATCTCCTGATGACGCCTTTTTCTCCTGCGGTGCTCTCAATCTGGAATACTCTGTCTGAACTTCCATCTCCATACATCTCCATCTATCAAAAATCCTGCTCATTATCGTTCCCAAACCAGCTCAAATGCCATTTGCTCTATGGAGCCTTTCCCAGCCCAGCCAGTGAGAGGCCAAATCGGGTGACGAGTGTGGTCTACACTCACACACACCTGGTTTCCAACTCTGGCTCTCCCACCTGCCAGCTGTGTGACATTGAACAAATGTCTTCATCGTTCAGCTCCTCAATTTCTTTATCGGTAAAATGTGACTAGTGGAGAGCCCTGCCCTACGAGATTGTTGCGGGGATTAAAAGAGATCGCTTCAGGAAAGTATAAGAAAACTGAGACAAGTACTCTAAAGGTATACCACATTCAGTATTCAAATTGACTAAAGGACGCACTTTTGAGATCCAACTTCTGACATTCATGTCAAATACAGACAAGGAAGTTGGGACGTGGGTAATAGCATTATACACATTTGGTGAGCGACCCAGGATGAGTTTTCATTAGAAAATTCTAGGGCAGCGGTGCCTGGGTGGCTCGGTCTGTTGGGCCTCCGACTTCAGATCAGGTCACGGTCTGATGGTTTGTGAGTTCAAGCCCCACATCGGGCTCTCTGCAGTCAGCGCAGAGCTGGCTTCGGATCCTCTGTCTCCCTCTCTCTCTGTGACCTCCCCCACTCATGCTGTCCCTCTAAAAATCAATGAAAAAAAAATTAAACCACAAAAGGAAAATCCTAGGGCAGAATTACATATGGATTTGCCTATTTTGTAATAGAATAAATAGGCAGGAGGCCGTTTCATTGCACCTCGGTCTACATGTTTACAAGGATGATGGAGATACGCAAATAAGGGATGAGAAGCAGAACAGAAGACAGAGAAAAACCTTGAAACGCAGTCGCTTCAAACTCAACCTTTTTACTGGCCACCATTTATGTCGACTCCATGAAGTGACGTTTAATTCAGCTGACTGAAGAATCCAATCATGTGCAAGGTTTAAAACCGGAGTTAGCTCACTTACTTCTTTGGGGGTGGAAAGCATTATTCTTGTAAAAGATGCCTGAAGCATGCTGAGAACTGTCTTTGGCCAAATATCCTGCGGGCCTTTTGACTTCTATTGCTACTTTCCCTCCTCAGCTCAACCCCGCACGCCCTTCCCCGGGCTTGCTTATGTCGGCCTACGGAGGCGTCAAAGGCAGAACTAGATCACTCTGCCTAAGATATGTCATTTGGGAATGACAAACTGTAGGTGACACCCAGGACAAAACAGAGGAGGAAAGGCAGGTAATAACAATCAGAACCTGCATTCTAAACATAAACAAATAAAAAGAGGGGCTCCTGGGTGGCTCAGTTGGTTGAGCATCTGACTTCAGCTCAGGACATGACCCCACGGTTCGTGGGTTCAAGCCCCGCATCAGGCTCTGCATTGACAGCTCGGAGCCAGGAGCCTGTTTTGAATTCTGTCTCCCTCGTTCTCTGCCCCTCCCCCACTCACACTCTGTCTCTCTCTCTTTCTAAAAAATAAACATTACAAAAAACTTAAAAAAAACATTATGGAAAGAGCCTAAATGTCCATCAGCTGACGAATGGATAAAGAAGATGTGGTTTATATATACAATGGAATACTACTCGGCAATGAGAAAGAATGAAATCCTGGCGTTTGCAGCAACATGGATGGAACTGGAAGGTATTATGCTAAGTGACCTAAGTCAGTCAGAGAAGGACAGGTATCTTATGTTTTCATTCATAGGTGGAACTTGAGAAACTTAACAGAAGACCGTGGGGGAAGGGAAGGGGAAAAATAGTTTCAAACGGAGAGGGAGGGAGGCAGACCATCAGAGACTCTTAAATCCAGAGAACAAACTGAGGGTTGGTGGGGAGCGGGGGAGACGGGAAAATGGGAGATGGGCATCGAGGAGGGCACCTGTTGGGATGAGCACTGGGTGTTGTATGCAAGTGATGAACCACGGGAATCTACCCCCAAAACCAAGAGCACAGTGTACACACTGTATGTTAGCCAGTTTGACAATAAATTATATTAAAAAAGAAAACAATAAAAAGAGCCTTTGGAACCCCTTCATTGGAAAAAGTAATCAGAGGATGTTTATGAGTCGAAGGCATTAATTTTAAATTGTATATATTCTATTGTCTCCCTCTGGCAGGTACCTTCTCTCCACTGTCCCAGATTTTAACAGTCTGCCATGCACATAACCTTCGCTTAGTGATGCTTAAAGAGGTAAAAGGATCTGAATAGTGTCCATCAGAATATTGCTGTAGGAGGATAAACCCAAAAGGCCAACAACTCTGAGCACCTAGGTTCAGATAACGTCGTGTCCTCAGATTTTTGAAATGGTAGAACCCTAACTTGATCCCAGATGTCTAGACCTCAGATTCCTTTCTTTTGACTACCACACATTGTCTGATAAGGGAATTGTCTTTCCCGTGACCTCTAGCAGTGACTCTCATCTGAACTGCCCCTTTTCCCCTCGGCTTTTATGGCCATACTAATCGCTACCTTTGGATGGATAGGAAGTAGATCTCTCCAATCAGATTATCGTCGTCATGAAGCCTTCCTTCCTCCCACAATGCACGCTCCTGTCGTAAAGTCAGATTAAATATTAATTGAATGAAACCAACTTTGTATGCGCCTATCTCCTTTTGTGCCAGAAGGTCACCATCATATCGAAAATGTGTACACAGTTAGCAGATGTATTCTGTGTTTGAAAAGCTCACTTTGAGTTCAAAAGCATTTTAATGAGTATTGTTGGCTTTGCAAGGAAACAATTTTCCTGCACGTGCACATAGAAAATCTCTGGGTTTTCCATATCATTGACAGCATGGTTCTCGGTTCATCACAACATAAAAAGTACATGATACACTAGGGTGTCACTATAAAAATAATGTTATTCTTCCAATTTTACCCTGGCAACACTCGGGAATCCTATCATTGAATACAGATGCACACAGCTAAAGTAAGATAATGCCCATAAACCAATTTCTAAACAGATTTCTCAACAAACCCTTCAGACCTGTTTGGTTGTATTATTTAAGGCAAACTGGGACGGCTTTGAAAGGTGAAGTGTCTTGTGAGCTCAGTCCTACGTTTTAATCCAAACTTAATCATTATTGCCATGCCCCGTTCAGCAAGTACTGCCAGCTAGAAAGAAAAAAATCGAGAAAACGGAAAGGCCAGATTCACAATGAAGATGTCAAAATAGACCGGCTACCGAAGAATCAAACGAGCTGGTTTATTTTCAGCTCCTGCCTCTTTGACTTGCTTACAACACACCCTTGAATCATGAGATTTCCATAAAACACAAGGTCTTCTCTCTACCCAAAACACCGCTTTTGACTTCACAAACTGACCATTCTTCAATGTGCATTCCCCTGGTTAAACCCATGTCAGCACAGAACGTGCTAATATTTTACACTGAGGGCATAACACCTGACCTGAAATAGGGTCAAATTCCCTTCCTTACCCTACATTCTACGTCAGTGCTGTCCAGTAGAATTACCAGGCAAGCCACAAACGTGAGCCATGGATACAATGATACATTTTCTAGGAGCCACATTAAAAAGGAAAATGAGGCGCCTGGGTGGCTCAGTCGGTTAAGCGACCGACTCCGGCTCAGGTCTTGATCTCGTGGTTCGTGATTTCGAGCCCCACCTTGGGCTCCGTGCTGGCAGCTCAGAGCCTGGAGCCCGCTTCGGATTCTGTGTCTCCCTCTGTCTCTGACCCTGCCCCGCTCTTGCCCCATCTCTCTCCGTCTCTCAAAAATAAATAAACGTTAAAAAAATATTTTTTTTTAAAAAAGGGAAATGAGACATGTGAAATTAATTAATTTCTTAAAATGTTTTATTTATGTTTGAGAGAATGAAAGCAGGGGAGGGGCAGAGAGAGAGGGGGGCAGAGGAGCCGAAGCAGGCTCCGTTCTGACCGCAGCGGGCCTGATGTGGGGCTCGAACTCACGAACTGTGAGATCATGACCTGAGCCGACGTCAGACGCTCCGCCGACGGGGCCAGTCAGCTGCCCCCTAGTGAAACAAATTTACTAAAATTTCTTTATTGTATCAAAAATGTGATCATTTCGGCATACAACTAATATAAAAACATAAAGGAGAGACTGAAGATGCATATTTGCATATTAATTCTTCATAATCCGATGACTACTCAACAGCTTATCTTAATCTTGACGAGCCACGTTTCCAATGCTCTAGTGGCCACCCTAGCTGACTGCACAGTCCTACACTAAAGCATTTAGGAACTGTGATCAGAAAGGAGAGAATCCTTACTGCCACCTCCCAGTGGAAATAGATCCCTATGAGACACAAGAGCCTGCAGACCCATGGCCAAGATGCAAGAAAGAGTGACTATCCATGGCCAAGATGCAAGAAAGAGTGACTATCCATGGCCAAGATGCAAGAAAGAGTGACTATCCATGGCCAAGATGCAAGAAAGAGTGACTATCCATGGCCGAGATGCAAGAAAGAGTGACTATCCATGGCCAAGATGCAAGAAAGAGTGACTATCCATGGCCGAGATGCAAGAAAGAGTGACTATCTAACAGGGGAAGAAAATGTACCCGGGTCGCTGCTGTCACATAACCGTCAATTCCTTATCCCGTACCATGCACCAGTTTGAAAAATGATTTCTACAAATACAGATGGAAACGCTCCACCCATGTTAATGGTTGTTTGGCTGTTGTTGTTTGTTTTGTTTTTCGTTTGTCGTTGTCTCTCCCTCTCCTCAGCATACAGGTCTCTGGATCATTTTCACTTCATCCAATGCTTCGTTTCACTTTTCCCCTTCACAATGTATAAATTGGCTCATTTGTTCTTTTTTCCCCAGTTGAGTTTCTCCGCCAGCTCTGACGCTACATTACAAAATATTCACATGGTTCCAAAGAGCCTTTTGCCTCTCCTGCCAAATCTGACATTCCGCTCCCTATTGTATCTCCTTTCCCCGCTCAGTTCTTTCTTCAGTCTTATCTTTTTGTATCCTTTCGTCTGGCAAACTTCGTCTAGCACAGGTCTGCTGGTTTGTCACATCCTCAGTCTGGAAGCAGTCTTCCTTCCTTCCTGCCTTCACCAGGCCAATGAACGGGTACTACCTTTTGCAATTTCCACAAATCCTCCAAGTCCCGAAAAGTGATGGCATCACCTTGGCCTCATTGGCAGTGTGTGTTCACGTTCGGTGACTGAATTTGGTGTCATACCCGGCTGAAACCGCACTGCACAACAAGGATAATTTAAAAACAGTAATACTACTTTCCCCAAAGCAGTCTCAATCCAACTTCCCCGGGATCTAGATGCTTCTTGCATCACACATTTTGTCTTGTGATTCTGTTTGGCTTCTCACAGATGGGAAGAACCGCCCTTAGAGCCTCCCGCCCAAGCTGTGGCTGGCAAGAGCCATCTTGAGTCTCTGCTTTCTGCTTAAAGACGGAAAACAAAGATGGAGTTGGTTGGTGACATTACAGCTGGTGTTCGTGAAGATTTTTGTGAAAGTCTATTTAAATTCTGAACTTGACAGCACAGTTGTTGGTTTGTCAAAGCATCGCAAAATGAAAAGAGTGAAGAGAATCTAAAGACCAGAATCATAGCAGTTTTTTTGTTTTGTTTTCTTTTAATGTGGCTATGGATCTAAAAGTATATATTTGATTTAGTCACTTTGCCCAGGGGAAGAAACACATTAACAAAAGGATAATATCAAGATGACCTTGGGATAAATATAGTTTTGAGCCTTCTAAGCAATGGGAAATTACAGCTTGCCTGTAATTTGTATTGCCCAAAAAGACATGAAACCCTTCAGGTTTCCCCTTCCCACCACTCCCCTACACATCCCAGCTGTAGCCTCTTTTAGTCTGTCTCCCTAGCTTTAGGCTCTTGACCAGCTTGGTTTTTCATTTTGAGCCGCCACCCTTATTTTGCCACGTCGAGATTTGGCTGTCCTGTGCCACACCCTTTACTTTGGGTTGACCTGGAAACCAGGACGAAACCTTACCCGAGCTCCGTGCCCCACAACAGTAGGAAGTTGTATTATAATTTCAGCAATCTGCCCCAAAAGTTGTATTATAATTTCAGCAATCTGCATTTGTGAAAAGTCATTTCTCCCGTTACCAATTCAATAGGTGAATTAGGTAGGGTGATAGTTTCATATTGGCTCTACATGCTGTTGCTTTAGCATGACTTCCGATGGCCGGGAAGCCTGATCAGAATCTCCTGGCTGGTCTAGTGACAACGTAACAGAGAGAAGTTGGGTTGTGCAGTTTGCCCTGGAGTGGAGGTCTATAAACACATAAGCTTCATAATCCTGTTAATCAAGAAAAGCATCATGTCCTCTCGAAAGACGTTAGCTGCATCTCGTAGCTGCGGAATTCTCTTAGGGTTTGCCAGAGAAGGGGAGCGATTTGTTTCCAAGGTAGCGAAGCTCTCCCACAGTTGGAGGAGGTCACCCAAAAGAAATGGACAAGGTGTTTTGCTGGCATGTTGACTCCGGGTCCATGAATATTTCATGAGTAGAATAAAAATTCATAAAACACGTTACCTCTGCTTCGTTTAGTCATTCTTCAGCTTTTTTTTCAGATCACAACTCTTCAGGAGTTCAGCTGTTCTACTGTGGCTGCTAAATCAAAAGGCCACTCCAATAGGGCTGTAGTTTTAGAATTAAAATGCGTTTAAATATGCATACATTTAAATATAAATATACAATGCATTGAAATGTGGGCCTTTTTGTTTAGTTTTTAACAGTTCAAAGATGATTTGATTGTAGTCACATATATTAGTTTACTATATTGCATAACATCTTGATTGATTCTTGTTTTTATTTGTGGCATTACTGAAAGTCAAAGACTTTGAGAAAAAAAAATTGACAACTGGAATTTAATTTATTTTTCACTCTTAGGCAGTGAACTTTTGTTGAGGGTTGCAGTATGCCGTGGCTAATCTTTCTTGTTCATGGAACAGCTCCTGGGACTTAGCTCATGGGATCCCAGGAAACTGAGCTACAGAAAAAGCAGAACAGTTTCTTCCTACCGTTGTGGGACACAGAGCTCGGGTAAGGTTTCATCCTGGTTTCCAGGTCAACCCAAAGTAAAGGGTGTGGCACAGGACAGCCAAATCTCGACGTGGCAAAATAAGGGTGGAGGCTCAAAATGAAAAACCAAGCTGGTCAAGAGCCTAAAGCTAGGGAGACAGACCAAAAGAGGCTACAGCTGGGATGTGTAGGGGAGTGGTGGGAGGGGGAAACTTGAAGGGTTTCCTGTGGTCAGGAGGTACCCGTGGTCATAGGCATGTCTTCAGTCATGTACAACGTATAGCCAGCTGATATCTTAGTTAGAATCGCTTTATTTTATTTATGTGCTTATGTATTTATTTAATGCTTACTTTTGAGAGACAGAGACAGAGTGTGAGCAGGGGAGGGGCAGAGAGAGAGAGGGGGGGAGACACAGCATCCAAAGCAGGCTCCAGGCTCTGAACTGTCAGCACAGAGCCCGATGAGGGGCTTAAACCCACAGACTGCAAGATCATGACCTGAGCTGAAGTTGGACGCTCAGCGGACCCAGCCACCGAGGCACCCCATTAAAATAGCTTTCAATGAAATGCCCAGGGATCACAGAACAGACAATGAATAATTGCGTGGTAAGATCTGGGAAATCTTTGGAGAACAGGTAGCATCTGAGTCGGGCTCTGAAGGATGAAAGTGTTCTCAAACTGCAAAGGAATTTGCATGTGGATTATTTTAGGCTGATTCTTTTTATGAAACAGAGACTCAAGAGGTGTTCCTTTTTTTGTCTTCTCACTAACTTCCTAAAACAGTTGAGACAGAGGACCTGCTCCAGGAAGGGAGCTGTCACCAAAGGTAACTATGGCATAATACGAACTAGGTGTGGGAGACACGGAAGATCCTAGCAAAGCCTGTTTGTTAAAATTCTTCTCTATGTCCCATTGTTTCTATATGGCCCAGCCAGCATTTGTTTCCCAAACGTTTGCTCTTTTTCATCCTCCTATGAATTGTCATCTCCCCTTTGAAGTCCCAGACCCTTACCCCCTTCTCCTAGCTCTGGACGGCATATAAGCCTCAATGGCCTGACCGCCTGTGGGCCTCATATTCTTATGCAATCTCCTTCCGTATATAATTAAATTTGATTTTCTCCTGTGAATCTGTTTCACGTCAATTTAGTTCTTAGACCAACCAAAAGAATCTTGAGGGGTGGAGGAAAACATTTCCTCCCCAGCCGATCAAAACGTACAAACATGCTCAAGAAAGCGAGTATTAATCTGCTAGGGCCTGAGTTGCAGGGAGTGGGGCTTCAGCTCTGGCTCTCAGCATGTATTCAGGATCTAGTTGACCTACATCTATACCTCATGTCTTACCACTTCCTGTCTGAGGTCCTTAGATTCTACCTGCATTTGTCTTCTTTTCAGTACTCATCACCTACTTGGATTTGTGTTCTTTTTTTTTTTTGTTTTTTGCCTTCTCTTACGTCAGGAAAAGCCCCTGCTCTGGAGGCCCTCCTTTTAGGGACACAAAGTCGTGAGCAGCGTTCTCACTGGGCATAACTCCAACTAGGTTGAATGCTACTGAATTATTTAAAAATTTTTTTTTAATGTTTTTTCATTTCTGAGAGAGAGAGAGAGAGCGCACAAATGGGGGAGGAGCAGAGACAGAGAGAGAGACACAGAGTCCGAAGCAGGTTCTAGGCTGTCAGCACAGAGCCCGACACGGGGCTCAAACTCATGAACCGTGAGATCGTGACCTGAGCCGAAGTCAGAAGCCCAGCCGCCTGAGCCACCCAGGTGCCCACGGAGTCTCTTTTGGTATACGTAAATTGTTTCGATCAGAGGTCAGTTTAAGTGGTGGGAGTAGATCTGAGTGGTGGTCTTCTATGTTTCAACTGACATCCACTAACTATTCTAGAAAATCCAGAGTCATAAATAAATCCTAAAGTGAAACTTTCAAGATAGGATATGTAACATTGTTGATGGTTGTGGACACCTATACAAGGTGATCTGTTTGTCTAGGGGAATGTTAAGAAATATTTAGTGGCTGTTAGCTCAAGTGAGTTGAAAAACCGCTCACTAGATCACTGGTGCAATAATACAAACGAGTGATACCTGTGGCCATAGGTGTGGCTGGGTAGGAATAAAACTAAACTATAAAATAAAACAAAACAAAACAAAATAAACAAGAAGACAGTGTTTGAGTGACCCCAACTGCCAAGTAATAGGTTCATGGTGTCCTCGTGCTTTCCATATATTTCGCTTTAGGATTCTAATAAAGCAAACGCCATTTTTGGACAATTAACGATAGACAGAATCAATCACGACAACAGTGGTTGCAGAGTAAGCCTTGATAGTTGTTGTTGTTTTCTTTTTTTCTAATGCAAGTGCCTGACTTCAGCTTGGATTACAGAGGCACCCATGTCAAAGAGGCACCACTAGATAAAGAGCCAGGTGGCCTCCCCTAAACCAGGCTCCTTTGTTTTAGAGATCTTGGTCGATTCTAACAACTGACCATTTGGGCCATTTCTTTTTTTCCCCTCCCACGTTTTAAATTCCCACTAGGTTTTAAATTCAGCAACAAAGGGTGATCCCATGCATGAAACCCTAGGCCCCTACCCTCAACCCCAATAAAAAGCAGAACCTCCAGCCTGTATGTGCCCACACTCTCTCTGTCTCCTTACAACCTTGCTACGAGGCCCCTGGCGTGCTATGTAATTTCTAGGTTCTGTAAGTCGTAAACCTTTACTTTTCCAAAGTTTTCTGATGGTCGTTGTGGAAGGGTGTCTTGCACTCATAATAAGAACCACAAGGGTTTGCCCAACCACAGTATTGCTTAATAAGACTGAGATTGGCACAAAGCAGCAGTAAATATGCTTGTTGCCTCTCAAGGTTTTCTAATACCTTCGAGTATCACTTTGTCATTCTTTACGCATCATACAACCTGCAACATTTGAGACCCTATCAGATGCAGGCCCCTGATCAAAAGCCCAAATGTGTGCAGGGGCGCCTGGGGGGCTCAGTTGGTTAAGCATCTGACTCTTGACTTCATCTCAGGTCATGATCTCATGGTTCGTGAGTTTGAGCCCTGCATCAGGCTCTGCGCTGACAGCGCGGAGCCCGCTTGGGATTCTGTCTCCTTCTCTGTCTGCCCCTCCCCCACTTGCTCTCTATCTCTCTCTGAAAGTAAATAAACTTAAAGAAACATAAGTACACGTGCACACAGATATGCACACACACCGATGCACACCCCCATAGACACATACACACTGTTGCCATTCAATCTCAAGCGACCATTTTTCACTTTAATGAAACGTATCTTCTTATTTTTGCTCTAATCCTTCTACAACCAGAAAAGACTTAACCGCCTCACAGGACTCTTGTGAAGTTTACCTGTGTCTATAAAGTGCCCATCACGGAGAATGTATTTTATCAGTGTCTTGCTCTTCCTCCTCAGATACTGAAAGTAAATTGCCAATAACAAACTAAGGGTTTAAGAGACCATTCATTAAGCCCATGTTACAGTGGCGGGAGGGGACGGGGAAGGATCACAGGACAGATGAAAATAAGTAAAAAACAAAACTTAATAAGACCTGCTTTCACAAAGGTTGTAGTCTCAGGGAAGGCACATGAATAGAGGGTATGTTGGGAATTGCCAAGCGTCTGAATTTGATCCCGTATGTCTGTGGGTTTAGACACGTAGCATTCAGAACAGACTCCTCGACTGGTTTTCGAAACTTACTTAGGTGTTCACATTGTTTCAATAGAAATGTAGACAACATATGTTAAAAATTTTTTTTTTTTTTTTTGAGAGACAGAGTGCAAGCGGGGGAAGGACAGAGAGAGAAGGAGACACAGAATCCAAAGCAGGCTCCAGGCTCCGAGCCGTCAGCACAGAGCCTAAAGCGCAGCTTGAATTCATGAACCACGAGATCATGACCTGAGCCGAAGTTGGCCGCTCAACCGACTGAGCCACCCAGGCGTCCCTTTTTAGAAAAAGATTTTTTTTTTTAGACACATACATTTTTAAGAAACCTATACTATTTGTAAATAACTGCTAACCAATGGAGGTGTGACTCATCAGCCTAAGTCCTTCTCTGATAGCTTATCCTTGTAGGTCAGTATCTCTCTATATCATAAAATTTGAGGAAGAAGCTTCCCTTCATAAGCATTTGGCAACATGTAGTAATCACCCACTGCATATGCTACCCATGTGCTAGGTGCTGGGGATCTGCTGTTGCACAAGATGCCTTGCTCCCCAGTGTCCCATCCAGATTTGACATGTATTTGTCACGGATGTATTTGACAAATATTAGACATGGATTCGATAAGTCACAGATGGTTCTCCTGCGTCACTCCTGCTCTTCCCATTAAACCGCTATGGTGTGACCAGAACCTTCCTTTCCGGGAATGCTGTGATCATCACAGCCACACGTTGGCCTTCCCGGTGTGCATGTGTCGTTGCCCTATACACAAATACTTCAGAGAGTCTTCTAAACAATCCTTTGAGTGTAGCGTTACAATCCCCATTTCAAAGATAAGGGAGTGAGGCCACAAGACACATTGTATGTCAGCTATACTCAAATTAAAAAAAAAAAAAGGCATTCCACTATGTGATGTGGCTTCTAACTGATAGATCTTGTATTTTTTTTTTATTTTTTTTATTAAAAAATTTTTTTTAATGTTTATTTATTTTTTGAGACAGAGAGAGACAGAGCATGAACGGGGGAGGGTCAGAGAGAGGGAGACACAGAATCTGAAACAGGCTCCAGGCTCTGAGCAGTCAGCACAGAACCTGACGCGGGGCTTGAACTCACGGACCCCGAGATCATGACCTGAGCCGAAGTCGGACGCTTAACCAACTGAGCCACCCAGGCGCCCCTAGATCTTGTATTTAAACCCTGGTCTTTTAAATTAACTCTTTAAACTACGGCTTGTTTTTTTAAGGGGGAATCCAGGTTTTGTGGGTCCCAAATGTCACACAGTTGGTGGCTCTCTTTAGAAAACGCACAAACAAGAACACAAATAGAAAATTAGGTATGAATGAACGTGGCCATTTTTTAAGAATGAGAAACTTACTGAAGCTTAAAAATTTGGAAATGTCTTTCGGCTATTTACCAGAAATGCTTACACGGAAATGCTTCTTGACCGCAACCTGAATTCCTCTTCCGAGGCTGACCATCGTACAACAGACACACCCAGAGCTCCCAGGGTCCGGTCCAAGTGAGAGGCTGTCAAGCTTAAGCGGCATTGTGCTTCGGAGTAAACCCACCTCTGCTGTCACTCAAGATGGTGACGGCTCAGATTCTGGTCACTCAGATGGTGATGCGTACCGATTCCGCATCTAATCCACCCCCAGCGCGCACATAGTCGAGATAAAGCACGTAGAATCCTAGGAACGCTAGCAGCCACTTCCTAACCCACAGCTCACTGGAACATTCACGATACACATGGAGCATCTGGAAATCCCTACGTCACCATCCAAAGATAGTACCAACTCCTCCCACCGCACACAGGCACGCAAGCAGGCACACGGGAGCTACACGTGCCAAACCACACCATAGCTGCCTGCTTTAGCCTAACCCTGTGGTTAGCTTGTGATTCTATTTTGACTACAGGAGCAACAATATTAATAGCACATATGGAGACTGAAACTCGGGTGAAAGCTGGATTCACTCTGCGCAAAACAAGGTTGCTCCGACAATGTTCTTGTGGTGTCCTGATCTCAGAGGTCATGTGCACGTGTTGCATAGTACCCTATTTTAGTCCGGGTTCACAACAAGTCTCTAGTAGACTTGATGGGATTATTTCAACACGGGAAGACCTGTAGAAGGATCCTGTAACAGTGTCGCAAGAAAAGTCTTGTTAAAAATCCCTAAAGCTAGGGGCACCTGGGTGGCTCAGTCGGTTGGGCAGCCGACTTCGGCTCAGGTCATGGTCTCGCGGCCCGTCAGTTGGAGCCCCGCATCGGGCTCTGTGCTGACAGCTCAGAGCCTGGAGCCTGTTTCGGATTCTGTGTCTCCCTCTCTCTCTGACCCTCCCCCATTCATGCTCTGTCTCTCTCTGTCTCAAAAATAAATAAACGTTAAAAAAAATTTAAAAAAATAAAAAAATAAATAAATAAATAAAAATCCCTAAAGCTATAGGGAATGTCAATTACATAAGCAGAGACAACTGTGTACTTTGGAGGGTGTGGGAAGGGAAAGAATCAAGGCTGGCTCTTTTTTTCTCGTGGGAACAATTCATTCCACGAACAATTCGTTCCAGGAGTTGAGGTTTCTCTCCGAGTTGCACAGAAGATCTCCTTTTGGGGAAACAAAAACAAAAACAAAAACAAAAACAAAAACAAAAACCAACCAACCAAGAGGCTCCATAAAGTATCCCTGAAAATAATTTTTTTTTTGTTGCAAAACTAATCTGATTTAAATGTGGCTCTCTGATTTAGATGCGATTTTCAAACGTAAACATTCCTCAGAATGACCTGGGGAGCTAGTCTGTGGAAGGACCCAGGAATCCGCATTTTTAATAACTCCCCTCAGGCCACTATGATGCAGGTAGTCAGGGATCACATTTCTAGAAGCACTGCTTGACTAGAAGATGTCTCTATTTAAAAGAGTCCTACAGTGGGGCACCTGGGTGGCTCAGTCGGTTGAGTGTCTGACTCTTGAGTTTGGCTCACGTCATGATCTCAGGGTCACGGGGTGGGGCTCTGTGTTGAGCGTGGAGTCTGCTTAAGATTCTCTCTCTCTCTAGGGGCGCCTGAGTGGCTCAGTCGGCTAAGCGTCCGACTTCGGCTCAGGTCTTGATCTCACAGTGCGTGAGCTCAAGCCCCGTGGGGGGCTCTGTGCTGACAGGTCAGAGCCTGGAACCTGCTCGGGATTCTCTGTCCCCCTCTCCCTCTGCCCCTCCCTTGCTCATGCTCTGTCTGTGTCTCTCTCTCTCTCTCAAAGATAACCATTAAAAAATTGAAAGAAAAAGTTTTTCTCTGTCTCTCTAAAAAAAAAAAAAGAGGTGAATCCTTTTTTGATATGGTCTTACCTTACCATACACCACACTTCTCTAAACAAAACACATCTTCTTTGCTATCTATGTTCTGTGTTGTTTGGTTTCCATATATATTATTCTTTAAATTTTTTTAATGTTTATTTTTGAGAGAGAGAGAGAGAGAGAGACAGAGCATGAGCGGGGGAGGGGCAGAGAGAGAGGGAGACACAGAATCCGAAGCAGGCTCCAGGCTCCGGGCTGTCAGCACAGATCCCGACGTGGGGCTCGAACTCACCCACCGTGAGATCATGACCTGAACCGAAGTCGGACGCTTAACCGACGGGACCACCCAGGCGCCCCTCCATATAAATTATTTTTCCACTAGTTCTTTGCATACCAGTTCAGCTAATGACAGGACCGTCCCGAAGTTTGAAGTCACATGATCAAGTCTAACTGCATCCAGACAGACCTTGAGAGTTGGGCTCAGAAATCTGAAGTGATTTATTTCTCAATGTTTCTTATAAGATGTAGCAAGAAAATACAATATGACTGGGTTTCCACAGACGATACAGGGTATGGTCCAAATGCTTTTGGTCAGATCCCCTGCCAAGGAAAGGCATGTAGTGAGTAGCGTTTGTTGAGTGTGTATGCATCTGCCGATGACATTTGATCCATACTGTAGATTCTACCGGATTTGCCTACAGCACGACGGACGGCTCTGTCTCTACCAAAATGAAGAAGTCACACTCCTGGAAAGTAGTTTTCCTGAGAGGCTCTGCACCGAAGCCACTATGCGGAACTATGCACAGTGGTTTCCTAAGTCTGTTTTCCAGTAACAGATGGCAGGCTTTGAGGAAAGTGGTTGGCCCCAGGAAGATGAAGAAGAAACAGGGAGGTTTGCAAAAAGTGGGCACCAAGTCTTCCAGGCTAACGACGCCGAGATTCGGCATTTCTACCTCTGACTCCGAGATGACTGGACTCGATGCTAAGGACGTGTGACCTAGGAGAATCATATCGGACGGGATTGCGGTGAAGGTTAAAGGTGATGCTGTACGTGAGGCTCTTACCAAAGGGCACACGTGAGCGTCTCCTTGATATCAGCTGTCATTATCAACATCACGTGAGTGAGGTTTGCTTGGAAACTGTACTGTAACACACTATTTTTATGTATTACACCAATTCTTCCATTTTATGATATCGGTGAAAGGCCTTGGCGGTATCCTGTGACTTTTAGGGATGGATCTCATTGCGTTCCTGGAGAAATTGATGTCACTCATGATATAAAGGCCATTGAAGACATTTCTGAGATGGGGAAGGAACAAAGATGAGAGACGCGTGTCTTATCAACAAGTAAGACTGTGAAGCCGATACAAATAGGTAAAATAGAGCAGAAGAGAAAGCCCAGAATCATATCCAGACATATTTGTAAACTTGGTGGAGAAACAACTGATTTTCCACATTGGAAAAACTTGTTTCCACCCCTCATGCAAAGAATAAATTCTAAGGGAGATTAAAGACCACACAGGAAAATAATAAGACTTTAAAAAACTAAATGAGAATATATAATACGCATTTATATCCTTGGAGTAATAAAGACGTTCTTAAAATAACACCACCATCCCCCCAAATATACCATAAATCAAATTAAAGATGACCACAGAGTGGGAGATATTTGCAATATATATGGCCATATTATTGGTACTAAAAGGATGTAAAGAACACATAGGAATCAAAAAAAGGACAAACAACATAAATCGATCAGCAGGTATAAGCAACCGAAAATAGAAGCAACAAAAATCATTGAATATACAAAAGATCCATCTTCTAATAATTAAGTAAATGTGAAGTCAAAAATAAAAATGAGAAACTTTTATACTCATTAGATTAACTAACATTAATATGCAACTCTAGTGATTTTTGAAAGGTGTTAGAAAAAGGTAACCGTCAAATGATGTTGTTAGGAACGTAAGTTGGCGAAGACCCCACTTGGAAAAATAATTTCCGAGTAGCTAGGGACAGCTAGGGACAGTAGCTAGGGACACTTAAAATGCATATGCTCTGTGATACAAGAACTCCACATCGAATTAGATACCCCAGAGAAGCCAAACTCTTATACAACTCATATATACAACAGGAGATAAAGAAGTCTGGTTTGTGTTGGCAAAAAACTGGCAACCATTGATAGGAGACTGGATAATTCAACTGTCATGTGTCTGTACAAATAAAGCAAATCTGGGGTGCCTGGGTGGCTCAGTTGGTTAAGTGTCCGACTTCGGCCTAGGACATGATCTCGTGGTTTATGAGTTCGAGCCCCACGTCGGGCTCTGTGCTGACAGCCTGTTTTAGATTCTATGTCTCTCTCTCTCTCTCTCTCTCTCTCTCTGCCCCTCCCCCACTCATGCTCTGTCTCTCTCTCTCTCAAAAGTAAATAAACATTTAAAAATGCTTAAAAAATAGAAAAAAATAAAATGAATGAGGTCTGTATGTATTAACAAAATAAATGGTAAAAGGGATGATGCACAAAACGGCAAATTTCAGAAAGATATATTGTTTTATCTGTAATTGAGCAAATTGTATTTTTTTTCTGTAATTGAAAGACTAAAAAAAAAAATACATGCCATAAAAGAATACTCTACATGGCTAAATCATGATCTGGGCTATCTACGGGAAGGAAAGGAGGTAAAAGAGAGACACTGGAGTAGAAAATAAATAAGACTTCTTTTTCATCTTTGCTTTCAAATGAATTCCTCTCCTTCCTTTGTCATATCCCTTAAATGTTGGAATTGTTTTTGGTCTCACTCCAGGACCCCCTTCTGTTAATTCTCATTCTATATACTGCCTAAATGATGTCACACCTTCCAATAGCTTTGGTCACCAAATTTATGATTCTTCTCAAAAGTTTGTGTGCAGTCCAGCTCCCTGTCCCAACTTCAAAACTCCTGAAAGCTTATGGGACGTCTCCATTTGAATGTCTCGAGCACCTTAAACTCAAAGTGGCTAAGACCAAGTTCATCATATCTTTATCACAAAACTGGTCTCGGGGAGCCTGGGTGACTCTGTCGGTTGAGCGTCTGACTCTTGATTTCAGCTCAGGTCATGATCCCGGGGCTGTGGGACTGAGTCCTGCATCAGGCTCCCCACTGAGCATGGAGCCTGCCTGAGATTCTCTCCCTTGTTTAAAAAACTTTGTCCTCAAAACTGGTGAATGGCAAGACTATGTATCCAGTAACCCATGTGAAGAAACTGTAGTTCATTATAGAGACCCTCTTTTTCTCACTTCCAGCATCCAACACACACACACACACACACACACACACACACACACACATTCTTTCAATTAAAATTTTTTTATGTTTATTTATATTGAAAGAGAGAGAGGGAGGCAGATCACAAGTGAGGGAGGGGCAGAGAGAGAGGGAGACACAGAATCCGAAGCAGGCTCCAGGCTCTGAGCTGTCAGCACAGAGCCCGACACGGGGCTCGAACCCACAAACTGTGACATCATGACCTGAGCCTAAATCGGACTCAGTTCAACCGACTGAGCCACCCTGGTGCCCTTATTCTTTCAATTTAATACGTCTTGAATATACCCTATATTCTGCACTCCTAGTATACTTTTGTCTATTCCACCCACATCATTTTTATTCATCCCTTAAAAGACTTTATATCATTCATGTTCCACTATAATCCATCCACCAAAGAGCTTCCAGCATGATCTAAAATTTAATGCTCAACAAGTCTCTTCCATTCTGAAATCACATGATGTTCCCCACTGCCTATATAAAAAACCCAGCCTCCTTCACGTGACGTCAAGAGCCACCCATGATTTAGATCTGGGCACTTTTTCAACTTCAAGCCCATCATTGTTCAATCACAATATATGTGATCTTCTATAGACTAGTGTTTGCATTTCTGCAAGCGTGTTTGATGTTATACACTTCCCAGGACATTGGATGTGCTATTCTCTATGCCTGAAACATTTTTACTTCCTGTCTCTAATATTCTTTGACTTCCAACACCTTCCCATCTTTCAGATCTCAGATCAGTTGTCATCTTCTATAGGAGATCTTCTCTGATTCCCTAAATTTGCAGTGGTTTTTCTCTCTTCTTCACCGGTTTCCAATGCTTCCCTTATTCAATCGCTTACCTGGTTGACTTGTCTTTTATCATATATCCATCTGACTTTCCCTACTAGATTCTGTGCTAAGTCCTGTGAAAGCAAGGCTTGATTGTGATTTACGTTCTAAGATGTCCCCAGTGTTTAGTTCAGTACCTGCTACATAGTAAGGACTCAGCTAAAACATGTCAAATGAAAGAATAATATAGATTGTTTTCTAGTAGGTACGTGATTGGCTTTTAAGAAACATCTTAAAAGAGTGCACTTGTGATGAGCACCGGGTGTTGCATGTAAGTGATGAATAGCTAAAGTCTACACCTGAAACTAACATAACACTGTATGTTAACTAACTGGAATTTAAATAAAAACTTTAAAAAAAAGAAAAAAAATTTAATGTTTATTTGTTTTTGAGACAGAGAGACAGAGACAAAGCGCGAGCAGGGGAGGGGCAGAGACAGGAAACACACAATCCGAAGCAGGCTCCAGGCTCTGAGCTGTTGGCACAGAGCCTGACACAGGGCTCGAACTTGTAAGCCACGAGCCACCCGGGCACCCCAGAAAAAAAGAGAGAGAGAGAAAAATCTTAAATATAAAAAGACCTTGGGGCACCTGGGTGGCTCAGTTGGTGGAGCGTCTATCTACTCTTTGATGGCGGCTCAGGTCATGATCTCCTGGTCTGGAGATTGAGCCCCCGCATGGGGGCTTGGGATTGTCTCCCTCTCTCTGCCCCTCCCCTGTTCTCTCTCTCTCTCAAAATAAATAAACATTAAAAGAAGATCTTGCCTTAACAATTAGCACGTACTTTGAGGGTGTTAAAAAACGAAATTCAACCGAGTAAATTTAAAGATCTAATTGGGTTTATTCAACAATTTATGAATCGGGCAGCATCCCAACTGGCAAACAGAGAGGGGCTCCAAGAGCTGTACAAAATGGAAGGGTTTTATAGGCAGAAATGGGGAGAGACAGGGAAGCTATTGGCAAAAGAAAAGAAAGGACTGTTTCAGGCACAGACGCCTTCCCTTCAGGGGAAGTGCAGGGGGTCTCATCATGCAGATTTCCTCACTAGAGCTGATCAGAAAATTCCAGACTGATTGGTTTAAAATTCTACTTCTGGGAGAGGTTGAAACTGCAATTAAGTCTTGGTTTACTGTCTTGGGGCCAAGTGACTCCACCTTGGGCCTGTTCTTTCTTTCTTTCTTTTTTTTTTAAACAAGGGGACACATTCTTTTCTATGCACAATTTCTGCTTGGCTTATAGAATAAGCAGTCTCATTTCTTCCCAGACAAGTTTTGTATTTCTGATGAGAGCAAAATTGCTGTGAGGCTGCTGTAAAAAGTGTGAGTGCCTGCAGCTGCCAGAAACTGTCTTTTGAAAAAGTAATCACCACAGCAAACGCGTGTTTTCTCATAATATGGATTTTTGATGTGTGTGTGCCCGGTATGTTTCAAATTCCGTAAAAGATAAGAAAAATGCAGTCTGGCAAAAGTGACTATTGCATTTTAATTAGGTGTTTCATGTTACAACCTCAAGAAGGTTTATACTTAAAATGAAGCGAAGAGTAGCAAAAATCGAGGCAAAAGTTTCGGCCTGGCTCAATTGAAATGTAGCCAGGTGTTCAACAACAACAAGAACAAAAGATTTGAATGATGGAACATAATTCTTTTTTAAAAAGTAACATTTTAATAAATGTTTTATAAATGGATAAATAAGGGGGTGCCTGGGGGGCTCAGTCGGTTGAGCTTCCAACTTCGGCTCAGGTCATGATCTCACAGCTGGTGAGTTCGAGCCCCGCATCGGGCTCTGTGCTGACAGCTTAGAGCCTGGAGCCTGCTTCGGACTCTGTGTCTCCCTCTCTCTCTGCCCCTCCCCTGCTCATGCTCTGTCTCTGTCTCTCTCAAAAATAAATAAACATTAAAAAAATTTTAAAAAATGGATAAATAAGTTCAAAAATGCCATACTATTTACTTGTTTGAAGCTGAACGTTTGATGATATGAATGTATTAATTATATATTACAAATGCACACACTAGTAAAGCAAAGGGTCAAAAGACTTCATGTTTTCTAAGCTATCATTAAATGTTCTGATGCATTTCAAATATTTACAAGTATAATTATATATATATGCGTGCATATATATACATATGCGTATGCACATATGTATACACACATATATACATATTTATGCATATGCAGATATATAGCCTACTCTATTTCAGATATTGTGTCATGATCGATATTGTTAAGAGGTCAATTATGTCCAAGCTGATCTAGAGATTTACAGCAATCTCAACCAAAAAATCTAGAAATATTTTGTAGAAACTAGCTATTTCTAAAATTCATATGGGAATGCAAAGTATCTGTAAAACAAAAACAACTTTGAAAAAATAAATGCCCACTATATGATATCCTTCTCTCTTATATATTTTTTTTTTTTTTTTTTTTTTTTTTTTTGGGACAGAGAGAGACAGAGCATGAACGGGGGAGGGGCAGAGAGAGAGGGAGACACAGAATCGGAAACAGGCTCCAGGCTCCGAGCCATCAGCCCAGAGCCCGACGCGGGGCTCGAACTCACGGACCGCGAGATCGTGACCTGGCTGAAGTCGGACGCTTAACCGACTGCGCCACCCAGGCGCCCCTCTTATATATTTTATATAGTTTGTCTCACCTCTGGTCCAAGAATTTAAGCTCTAAGAAGATAAAGACTTTTGCCTGATATTTGGTGAACAAATGAATGAACGAGCAGATGAAAGGATACCATATAAAGCCCTAAGAACATGTATTTTAACACTTGCTCAATGAGAAGGGTGACAGTAAACATCAACAGGGAAACGATGGGCACCAGTGAATGGCACTGGGAAAATTGGTTATTCAAATGAGAAAACTACAAAATTGCACTCACACCATGCGTGAGAAATCAGTTCCACATGAGTTAAGGAAGTAAAGGGAAAAACAAAATTTCAAAATTCTTGAGAATTGTATTAGAATAATCCCTAGGAGCTCAAGATAGAGAATGATTACTCACGTAAGATACAAAACAACAACAACAACAACAACAACAACGACAACAACAACGACAAAACCAAACTGTAAAGGTGGAGAATGAGCATTTTGACAAAACTCAAGTAAAAATAGCACATCAAAGAGAGAGTAAAGTCAGAGTAGTATTGTGAGAAGGGAGATGATTCCTTTTCAGAAGTACCCAAACAAAAGCTGTGCTGTGTAATTAGCGATAGGTTTACAACCTATTGGAAAATGTACGAACCCCCCCCCCCCCCCCCCCCCCCCCCCCCCCCCCCGCCCAACCACAATGGAGTCCCAAACCCCTTAGACACTTCACTTCCTGGTTCTTCCCCTGGTTCTTTTGTGGGCTTATTTTCATGGACTTTGGAATGAGCGTGTGCCAAAGAACTGAAGTCTCATCCGTCACCTCAAGGAACGTACATTTGTTCCAATCAGACTACTTTTTCCCTTACGTGGCCATCAGGCGACTTCTGGGTAAGGCTGTAACCTCTTTGGTCCTCAGCCAATGAGGAACCAGGGGAGGGACTTCACACGCTAGGAGATAAATGGTCTGCTGTAAACTGCCCCAGTGTGCCTGTCCATCGGGCACCCGCTCTTGCAAGAACACTGATTAAAGCGTCGCTTCACCGTGCTCCGAGTCTCTGCTTTCCTCCTCTGATTGGGTCAGCGGGCTTATTTCTGTCCACAGCGCTTTCTGTACCAAATATAGGCTCTCGGTGTTAGGTGCCAGGGACAGGGTTCTGATGCCTGCATGTAAGCAGGAGAGTTGGCAGTAAGATTGGAATTTTTAAAGAAGAGATGATCCCAATTTTGTTGAGGATTCATAAAAGAAATGACTCCCTTAGAAGGTCATGGTAAATCAGCGTAATCACCTCAGACAAGAATGTGCAATATCTAGTGTAGAGCATGACTCAGCAATTCCATTTCTAGGTAGATATCAGACAGAAATTCTCGCACACGTGACCTGTGACCTAGGAGACATGTTGGCTCTCTGTTGCAATATTGTTTCAAACGGGGAAAATCAGAAGCAACGTGTCCCTTGGTAGGAGAACTGGTGAGACACATTAATGCATGAAGAGAACTTACAAGTTTCTGATACAGAGCATTATGGAAGTGTGGTCAATCATTACTAGCTGTCATGTTTGAAATATTTCATCACGCATGAAGGGAGAAACCATGAAAAACAGGTTTGCAGTCAACTTGATGGTCTGTTAGTTACAATTTCAGAGAATGAAACAAAGGCTAGACTACAATAATAAACTGCTAATTGTCATGATAGAGGCTGGTCTCAGTAGGGGACAGAGAAGCCTGAAAGCAAAAAGAAGGCACGCATGTGGTTAAAAGTTCAGGGGAGGCTTTGTAAAGGAATTGATCACATTGTTGAGACACAAAAGCCACAACTACAGCCATTACCCTGCTAAGGTTTCCACCACCGACTTACTGAAGAAATTCTCTCTTACTTTTCATTTACGCACATTGATACACACGAACGTGCATTTGCTCTTTTCTAAACAACTTTCTTTGTCCACCTGGAAGTCTAACGTGACATCTGCCACACCCCCGTCTCAAAATGTTTCCTAAGAGGACATGCAAGTGTGCCAATGTTATTTGGGGGAAAGGAAAGGTGTAAAATAGAGATGTCAACACAAGAACTGATGGCTTGTCAGGGCAGAGGTAAAATATTGGGAAGACATTCAAGAAGGCCTCCACCCCTTCAGGGAAGGGGCCTCAGCTTAAGAAATGATCAAAGCAACCATGTGGACAGAATGGCGTTCATTTAAAGGGGGAATTACAGACACATAATCTCAGGCTGTTTGTACCAGATGAGGGTCTTGACCAAAATGCTCGAAGCAATGAACATGCCGTTGACTTCACCGGCATGGAGAACAGGGAACGACTTTGCAGACAGCAAAAGATACAGCCTAGTTGCTAACCTTATTCTTTATTCCTCTTGATTCCATAATGCATAGCCCTCACATTTAATTCATGCTTTGAAAATAAATTGAATTGAGCAAAAAGCGGTCCATTTTTCGAAAGCAGTGACCACCAACCACAAAGCTGGGGGAATCAAAGCCTCTGGATGTATATGTGCACAAGTGGGCAGAAATATGTATGTGTGAGAAAGATGCTTCTTCATCATATAGGCAACATTCCATTGTTTTCCAAAAGTTGGTTTCTGTATGGGTTTTTCATAATGCAAAATGTAAGTTACCATAGAAAGAATGTTCCAGATGAAGGATAGGCTCCTAAGCCAGCCAACAAAAGCCAAATAATCTCTTTTTTAGAATTTTTTTTAATGTTTATTTATTTTTGAGAGACAGAGAGACAGAGAGTGAGGTAGAGGAAGGGCACAGAATCTGAAACAGGCTCTAGGCTATCAGCACAGAGCCCAATGTGGGGCTCGAACTCGGGAACTGTGAGATCACGTCCTGAGCCCAAGTCAGACGCTTAACCAACCGAACCAGGCACGCCTCCAAATAACCTCTTTAGTGAATAAAAGAAACCATAATTTGTTAACTTCTTGCAGGTGGGATGTTATAGTAGAAAGGGCATTGCGCTTTGGAGTCAGGAGACTAGGATTTGAATCCTGAATCTTTCTCAAACAGATGGGCAACAATTCCTTTATTTGACAAAAGAATCCAGGAAATTGCACAATTCCAGCTCCCCCTTCCCATTGTTCGTAAATGTGGTCAAGACCTAAAAAGAATTTCGCACAGCATTAATGAGGACTGGGACTGGCGGGGAGCAAGAAGTGAAAAAATAAAAATAAAAAGAGGTTGGCAGTTTGGCAGGGTTTCAATCATGGCCCCACCGCTAACCAGCCCAGTGACCTTGGACTAGTTACCGAATGTTCCAAAGCTTCGAGTTCCTCATGTAAAATGGACATTACAATAGTGTCTGTCTCAAAGAGTTGGATTAAATGAGAGAATGCACCAACACTGCTTTAGTGTAGTGCCTGGAAAATAGTAATTATCAGTACCTATTATCTATTATTATCAAAAAATTCATATCATAATCCATTAATATTAATGGGAATGTTTAAAAATTTTTTTTTAATGTTTATCTTTGAAAGAGAGAGACAGAGAGAGAGAGAGAGAGAGAGAGAGAGAGAGAGACAGAGCATGAGTGGGGGAAGGGTAGAGAGAGGGAGACACAGAATCTGAAGCAGGCTCTAGGCTGAGCTGTCAGCACAGAGCCCGATGCAGGACTCAGACCCACGACCTGTGAGATCATGACCTGAGCTGAAGTTGGATGCCTAACCTACTGAGCCAGCCAGGCACTCCAATGGGAATGTTTTAATAAAAGTTTTACTATATTCAAAAGGAAGTAACTGTACCAAATCTTCCCAGTTTGGACAGGTTGTCTGCAGAAATGTTTCTTTTGCTTCAACTAGTCCCTAGGGAAATCAATCATTCAGCTAGTCCCTGACAAACAGATATACCATGATTATCTGAGTAACATTATCTCCCCAAATTTGATAAGCATTTTACCCTTACATGTCTCTGGACCTTGGAAGTCCAGAATGCTCCAAGAATTTATAGCCCTAGAATTAAAGGGTCAAAAGGACACAGGTTTCCCTATGAAATGTCAGGGTCAGCAAGAAATTTTAGATCAATCAATAGCTGGTTGGTCCGTTTCTCTACTGTAACGCTGCCCTTGGAAAGAGGTTGATATCTTCATGATGTAACAAGGAGTACCAAGGGCTTCGGGTTTAAAATGGTGACTGGTTCGCGGTCGATGATGCAGCTTTTCTAACATCTCCCAAAAAGAAAAAGATAAAATCGCAGTATCATTAACTTCTAGGAATTACACTTAATGTATGTAGAAAATCCAGGGCGTGATACAGTAAGTCCTAAACTGAACTGAAGAAAGTAATTGTGAAGTTCAACAGATAACCCCTACACTCTCCTGATAAACTGGTACCAATAAAGGAAGAGGTTCAGAGGGGTGAAGTAACTTGGCCAAAGTCACACAGCCCCTAGATGGCAGAACTCACCTCTTCCAGTTCTGAGACATTTACTGAGCACTTAACTATCATAATGAACTTTCTATTTGGATATCTAATGGTATCTTAAACTTAACACGACCAAATTAAAAGTCCTGATCCTGCCACTCTACTCCCTATGGCTGGAGCCTACTTGAAATCCAGTCTTAAGTGTCTCTGTAAATGATGTATCATCATCCAGCCAGTGGATCAAGCCAAACAAACCGTATGCGCACAAAAAGTTAGAACTCAGTCCCGACTCATGTTTCTTCCTCATCCTGCACATCCATCGTGGTAGATGTTTGTGTCTGTCAGCTCTTCCTTCAAAATATATCCTAATCGCTGCCAGGTTCTGGCTATTCATTCAGAGTTTTCTAGAGCAAAGATGTCAGCCACCATCGCTTGTGTTTGGCAGGGACTCAAAGGCAGAGATCTCTCTCCTGAATCATTGTAAAAGCCTCCTAAATGGTCTACCTCTATGCACAGCTTGAATTATGTTTTACAAATACAAATCGTATCATATTCTTCTCATGCGTATAACCCTGGAGTGATTTCCCATAGTTCTTACAATAAAACCCAAAGTCATTAAGGGCCAACAGGCCCTCTATAACCTGGCTCCCAAATGCCTCTCTGACTTCATCTCCAACTGCTTTCCTCATTCACCAGGTTACGGCGACCACTGACCTTTTGGTTTCTTAAACGTGCCGACTTATTCCTGCTGTGTGGGCTTTGAGCATGCTATTACCTCTGCCAGGAAGTTTCTGGATCATATTTTCACAAAGTTCTTTCATTATTGTCATTCAGATCAGCTCAAACCCCACCTCAATGAATCATTCCCTGGCTGCCCACTTTTATCCCCTGTCCCTAAATGGCATCACCTTGATGGCATCGTCCAAATGTGTTTTCTTCAAAGAAGTTACCATTATGGAATCGTCTTGATCACTTATCTGTTTTGAGGAGATAAATGAAGCCCGACCAAATGAGAGAAGCAAAGACTATTTGCTCAGAGTTTTCTAGAGCAAAGATGTCAGCCACCATCGCTTGTGTTTGGCAGGGACTCAAAGGCAGAGAGAGAAATGGGGAAGCTTTATGCTGGAAAAAGTGAAAGACTTCGGGTATGGCCAGACTGGAAGCTGTTGGCACGGGGGAGTTGCTGCATAGCAACCTAAAGCCAGGCATCCTATGTGATTGGTGATGGGTGCATATTTGTTTTTTTTCTGGTTGGTCCTTAGTTGGAAGTGGGGGCAAAATCAGGGATGTTGTCAGTTACTAAGTCCTGGCCATTTGGGGCCAATTACTAGAGATAGCAGTCGGACTTCCTACAAGTCTTGACTTATAGCAGGCTGGCTTTCTGGGCTGCTTATTGGAGATAAGAAGCTGGTTTCCTGGGCAAGTTGCTGCATGTTATGGGTCAAAATTCCATTTTTATATATAATTGCCTGTTTGTATATTTAGTCTTTCAATTTGCTGGTCATATATGTCTCCCAAATGGAATTTAAACTACAGGAACGTAAGTCCCTTGTCTGTCTTGTTCAATGTGGGCTCCCTAGTGACTAAAAACACTGTCTGACACATAGTAGCTGTTTGATACATACTTGATAAGTCAATGATTGAAAGGTCAACTGAGTGCTCAGTTTCTTTACTGCTGTATATTTATTATGTCTGAAAGCTAAAAGCAAAATGAGAAAGACAGAAGTACAGAGATTTCTCTTTGGCCAGCATGATTGACTGATTTTATTGATGTATTGGCCTGATATAACTCAAGCCCACTAATTCGGTCCCAGTGGGATAATCTCCTTACCTTTAAAATGGACACTAAATTCTATCACAAATTATTCATCAAGGCAGAAGATGTGTAGGATTAATGGGTACTTTGGCCCAGACTCGGGTGGGGCACTTTTGCCAATGGCTCTGGAAGAAGTCAAACTAGTCATGATGGGTCCATTCGTGATTTGATAGGCTTGAAAGTGGAAGAAAAGCTAGTCTTTTAAAAAAAAGTTCCAGATAAAGAGCTGGTTATAGTAAATTTTTTTTTTTTTATTTTTCACATAGAGGGAGTTTAAGTACAAAAGAACAACGTGGCCTTGAATGCTAGGAATGAAGCTCCTAATGAAGCTCCTTGCTTTTAATAAGCAAGAGGATGTACATGGGAAGCTTAACTTGGGTGGCCACAAAACAAACAGATGTCTGTACCCACCTGCCAAATCTTAAAAGTTTATACAGACACCTTAACTGGGTTCTGTCACATATACCGTCCAGATGGTCTCAACACATCACGATCTCAAGGGTATGTCCTCGGAGCAGCCTCTGGGAGTGCGGAAGGCAAGTGCAATGCACATCCCGAGGACAGAGGAGGGGGTGAGAAGCCTCTGATTGCCGGGGTCCAGCTCACAGGCCATCGGTGGTCACATCCTCTCGATGACCTCCTCCAACATCAATTCCATCCCTGGAATCCCCAGAGCATTTAAGTATACGTTCTCTTAGCGACTTTCTATGACCGGTTTACATGGCTGCCTTCTTCCCTGGAGATAAGCTTCAGTAGCAGGAGTGGACCTGGAAGCCATCATCACAATGATGTCTCTTCGGAGAGTTTTTGGAATCAATGGAATTGTGTACTGCTTCAGCCTTGGGAAGGCGGCTCCTTTTATTCCAGAACTCCTGGCTTTTTAAAACATTATCTTGGTTGACGGGACTAAAGATGGTTCATAATTGCAAGGACTTTTGGTTTAGATACGAATTAGTGAAAGGTTTCTGAGGGACAGTTTGTCACAGTATACGGAAAGCTCAAAGAGCCTGACGTGTCGCTTTTAGGAGCTGGTCCCAAGAAAGGAAAAAAATAACATATGGAATCTATATGACGGAATACTAGACAACTGTTCAAATTCTTGCTCTGGGGGAATGTTTAAGAATATGAACATATGTTCATGCTGTGGTGCTAAGTTTTGAAAAGCTAAGGGATGGCATGTAAACAATAAACCCATTTGCAGATGTATTAAGAACACTGATAGTTGAGAGCTTCCGAGGCAGCCAAAGGGAGAGGCAAGAAAAGAACGTGAAAGGAATGAACGATAAAAGGTAGAGCGTTGCCGTGTCAGAGGCGCACAGCTCAGAGCCGGCTGGAGGGTTTGCCATGTTTTTCCATCCTGGACAGAAGACTCAAGGCTGCAGCCCCCAGAAATCCGTGTTAACGCTGTGCCGCACCGACAGAGCAGCCCGGTCTCAGCCTGCTGTGTTCCTTGGCCGGAGACTAGGGCTGGCGTTGCAGATTTGGAACCCAAAAACCTATTGAGTTGTTTTAAAGTGCTCATTTAGTTTATACTGCAGTGATTTAGAAAATGTGCTACCGCACAATAGCCGTGCATTCATTTCCAGAATACCCAAGCGTTAACGGGCATTGATGAGTTGCCGGATGCTAAGCAGTGTGGAATATGGTTACGTGTGGGTCTGCTCTTGTAGTCTTATATCCATCTAGTCACGAAATACACTCGAATTTCATTGCTGAATCCAGGCTGATAGGATATGGTAATAAGCTGCCATAATTAATGGACATACTAGCTTAAAATTGTATCAAATAGATTCCTTACGATGAAATGGCATAATTATTGCATCAAAGGCCAACAATCTCTCACTAAAACAAATTACTTTGGGGGGTATAATTCATTGATGATTAAATAACAATCAATGCAGAAATATGTAACAGTGTCTAGAAAAGACGTTTTACTGGCAATATGTATGTTGCAAAGTCTATTGGCTCAGGGCAGATGCTGTGTAATAATTGGATTTTTTTTTTATCTTCTACAGTGAATATTTTCTAGGTTATCTATGAAATTAGATCTGAATTTTAAATACACGTAATGAATCTATAGTTGATTCTGCTTGACTACTGAAAACAAGTTCCCAGTTAAAAAGAAAAGACGTGTCCTTATTACCCAATGCCCCTTATACCCCCAAACACGGCATAGATGTTTCAAGGAGCAGATAAGGGAGGGTTTTCAGATCATGATGATAAAAAGCCATACTTCTGTAGAGGAGGTAAAGTACTGGAGAATTTTGGGGTGGGGGGGAGGTCCCTAAAAGAACCATGTACAAGCCTCGCAAGGAAAAAAAAAAAAAATAAGGGAATGACAGTTTTTCTGGCAGAATGAAGTCCAAGGCCAGAGAGTAAAGGTGTCCTTCTACAGGAATCTATGTCATACGCTTTGAGAAAATAGTGGCTGCCACAGAAGAATGTAATGAATTCAGAAATATATGGGGAGGGGGGGAGTCATCCGAAAATTGACTGGATATTGATGGCTGTATATTTGCAGGAAAAGGCTACTCATTTATTTTCTCCAAGACTGAATGGAAAGAGCGCTCACTGAAGGCCGGAGAGACAACAAAGGAAGAGACTTCTATTTACCGAAGGTTCTCCTGTTTCCTACGCACGCTGGGAGGCCTCTTCACACAAGCTCACCATTCCAAGTAAAAAGTATGATACGAAAATTGCCTGGCAAGCAGAAAAATAGCATGCTTTCTCAGAGCAAATCAGTTTGGACCAGCCAAACCAACCGTACATGCAAAAGGATTCTGAGTAGACGAGTAGGCTGGAAGCTCCAATCTGAAAGCCCAAAGAAACTTGACACATTTTGTTGTTAATTTTCCTTCAGCCAAGTAGTTTACTATTATTGATAGATAACTTGCAGTTTGAATAATCTGCTCCTAGCAAGACAACCAAATTTTATTTTTATTTTTTTATTATTTTAATTCCAGTGCAGTTAACATACGGTGTTATATTACTTTCAGATGTACAATATGGTGATTCGAGAATTCCATACATCACCCGGTGCTCATCACAAGTGCCCTCCTTAATCCCCATCATCTGTTTCGCCCATCCCCTCACCCGCCTCCCCTTTGCTAACCATCAGTTTGTTCTCCATAGTTAAGAGTCTGTTTCTTGCTTTCTCTCTTTTTCCTTTGCTCGCTTGTTTTGTTTCTTAAATTCCACATATGAGTGAAATCACAGGGTCTTTGATTTTCTCTGATTGACTTATTTCACTTAGCATTATACTCTAGCTCCATCCGTGTCGTTGCAAATGACAAGATTTCATTCTTTTCATGGCTGAATAATGACCCATTTTGTAACTATACCACATCTTCTTTATCCATTCCTCTGTTGATGGACACTTGGGCGGCTTCCATAATTTGGTTACTGTAAATAGTGCTGCAATAAACATAGAGATGCATGTGTCCCTTCAAAATAGTGTTTTTGTATTTTGGGGGTAAATACCCAGTAGCGCAATGACTAGATTGCCCTCAATACTGTTCTCCACAGTGGCTGCATTAGTTTGCATTTTGACCAACAGCGCAGGAGAGTTCCTTTTTGTCCACATCCTCACCGACACCTGTCTCTTGTGCGGTTTTGATTTGCATTTCCCTGACGATGAGTGATGCTGAGCACCTTCTCATGTGTCTGTTGACCATCCGGACGTCTTATTTGGAGAAATGTCTATTCACGTCTCCTGATGATTTTTTAATTGGATTATTTGTTTCCTGGGTGTTGAGTTTTGTAAGTTGTCTACATATTTAAGACAACCAAATTTTAGAACAAGGCAATGATCATGATGAGGATGAGGAAGAGGAGGATGACAATATCACCTCGTATTATAAAACACGCCCATATCAGTCATTTTGTCTAATCCCTAAAGATACATCTTTGTGCCTTATGTCACTTCTCCTGTGACATCATGTCGATCTCATGAACTATGAGATCATGACCTGCGCCGAAACCAAGAGTTGGATGCTTAATTGACTAAGCCACCCAGGTGCCCCTTAAATTCGAATTTCTGAAAAACCAGGATTAACTATTTAGGATAAATATGTTCCATGTAACATTTAGGACATACTTATACTAAAAATAGTTGTTTATCTGATATTGAAATTTAACGGGGGGGTCCTGTATTTTTTTTAATGTTTATTTATTTTTGGAAGAGAGAGAAAGACAGAGCATGAGTGGGGGAGGGGCAGAGAGAGGGGGAGACACAGAATCCGAAGCAGGGTCCAGGCTCCCAGCTGTCAGCACAGAGCCCAACGTGGGACTCGAACTCACGAACCATGAGATCATGACCTGAGCTGAAGTTGGACGCTCAACTGACTAAGCCACCCAGGGGCCCCATGGGGGTCCTGTATTTTATATGCCAGTCTTACCTGTGGGTTAACACTTGGCTCGTGCACGGATGGAACTGGTATTAAATGCTCTTTTCACCTATGGGTGAAACATTCCGAGATGTATTCTGCACCGCAATACGCAGGAGAGCCTCGTACGATGAAGCTACGCTTGGGCACAGCCATAAGCAGCTCAATGTCATGTGCGTGTGTTATTTTCCCCTCTTTTCCCATTTAACCCTCACTGAATGCCCATTCTTGTTCCCTGGTGTCACATCCCCGAATAAACTGCCTGCATGAAAGCCTTCCTCTCATACTCTTTATTTTTTTCCTGGAAGAACTCAAGCTAAACGGGTACTGGCAAATTATATGAAATTGTTGTAATGTTAGAGCTACCAGGAACCACTTTACACATGTGAAAACTAATTTCTGTGGAGCTCAGTCGCCTTGCCTCCGGTCACACTGTTCAGCAGAGGAAGATCTGAAGCTTCAGTTGGGTCTCCTGACTTCCACCCAATGTCCTTCAACTAGAAGACTATGCTTGTGTTTAGCCCACACTACTGTTTTTAAGAAAAATCAATTTAATATCTCCGTAAAAGTGGTATAGTAACATCATTAAGAACCAAAAGCACAGATTATTTTCTAGCAAAAAAAAAAAAAAAAAGTATCCAAAAGAGACACTGACACACAAGAACTAACATTGGCAAGTAGAAATATATTATTCCAAGCATCTTTCTGTGCATCTATATTCAGATATTGATGCACGGACTAAGAAGATTTTCTAGTATATATAATGTAATTGTGCTTCCTTTTATTTTAGAAGTATCACTTTACTTGAATTTAAGAAAAGGAAAAGAAACCGAAGAAACTGTTTTACTTCAGATACATGCTTCTTTACTATAAAAGATAGTATTTCTTAAAATATCCAGGAGTGATAAAAGAGATCATAAAAATATGAAGAAATTGGAGTCATTACTGGTTCGCACCTCCCAATTTTTGTGAATTACGTCATGAAGTTTACATTGCCAATTTTTCTAATATGCATACCCTATTTCGTGAGGATAATTTCCACCTTTTCTTTTTGTTATTAGTTCTATGTTCCAGTGGATTCAAATCTAGCCGACCCTCGCTCCCTCTCCCTGCTTCTCCATTTCTAAGTTCCTTATTTTCAACCATCTCTTACTTTAGCTCCATATTCCTTCAGGAAACAGAGTTTTTCGTTTGCTTGTTCGTTTTAAAGAGGAGCTTTTGGATCCTGTATTTTTTGTTGTCGTTGTTCTTTCACCTCTTGAAAAGCTCTGCTCGTTGCTCCTCTATTTGAATATCTTTTTTCATATAATAATCTTGAGTCTCATCTTCTCTCCCTTGGGAATTTAGAGGTATTTTTTCATGATCTTTGGACTTTAAAATCATGTTGGAAACCATGGAAGGCAATTGGATTTATTCCTTTCATAGGTGATTTGCTTTTCTAGCCTTATTTATTTATTTGTTTGTTTATTTATTTATTTATTTATGTTTTCTAGAAATTCAATACATGAACTAGGATAAATCTTTAAGCATCTTGTATGAAACTTTTATATAACAGTCTGTGTATTTCAGTCTACAGATCGGAAATCCCTTTTTTATGGTTACTTGTTTATCGTCTGTTTCCCTTAGGAGAAGGTAAGCTTCATGAGTCCGGGAGACTTAGACCTACTAGCTATTACTATGATTCTCCAGCCTCTAGAATAGGGCCTGGCATACTGTAGATATTTGATAGGTATTGAATGAATGCTATTAAATGAATGATTTTTCTTATTTCAGAAATATATATATATAGTTGTTGTTAATATATATATATATATATATATACACACAGTTGTTGTTAATTTTCAATCCCAGTTGGATCTGTAGACTAATGTTTTATGGTTTCATTTTTTTAAAGGTTTTTTTTTTTCCATCTGGAATGTATTTGGAATAAGGGATAAAGATCCACATTTGCATTTTTACAAACAGCTAGGCATTTGATCCAGAGAAATCTATCATATAATCATTCCTTTCCCCATTTATGTTTAAAGCCATCCTTAAATATAAGCAATCTTCACATGTATTTGGGTCAATTTCTGAACTCCCTATTTTATCCTGTTCAAATGACTATTTTCTCCCATATTGAACTCTTTGAAATATATTTCTATGTAATTTTTACATATTGTCTCTGTCTTCCATATCTCTTGGCTCCCTTCCTAGCATGCTAATCACTGTCTTTTTGTCATCTGCATTCACTGAGATTATCTCAAGTCTTTGCTCTCTGACAGTAATGTCATTTCAACCATGTCTATTCTGATCTTCCAATATTTGAGCTGTTCTCTTCCTGGATTCAGGTTCTCATGAACCGGTTCTAAAATGTGAAATGTTCATGAGAAATTTTCTTCCATTCCTTGCGTTGTTTTCATCTAGATTGAAAGCTTTCGTTTCCACAAGCTAGCTCCATCTTTAAAAAAAATTTAATTTTAAATGTTTCTTTTTGAGAGAGAGAGAGAAACAGAGAGAGAGAGAGAGAGAGAGAGAGAGAGAGAGAGAGCATGCAAGCAGGGGAGGGACAGAGAGAGAGGGAGACACAGAATCCAAAGCAGGCTCCAGGCTCCAAGCTGTCGGCACAGAACCCGACATGGGGCTCGAACCCACAAACTGCGAGATCATGACCTGAGCCAAAGTTGGTCACTTACCCGACTGAGCCACCGGGGTGCCCCCCCTTCTTCTTTTTTTTTTTTTTTTTTTTTGACAGAGGAATGCGTATTATGGTCTGTTGACATATTTGTCCTGTGATTTCGTTCACCTTGTTCATTCACAAGTGGCTCTATTTAGAATTCTCCTACAGTATTAGGATTGGGCTTTTTGATTCCTTTTCTGTACTATCTGGGCCTGGCATTGCCATCCTTTCAAGGACAGTTCAGGGGTGAGGTTTTGGTGTTTTACCCACTTCTCTGTGCCAGGAGGACAGGGGAAGAATGCGGAACACGACTGAGGCAAAACTGACATGCTCCTGGGTGGAATCACTGGGCTTTCCACTCGTTTTTATTTCGTGTCTGCTTGTTCAAGATTTAGTACACGATTCACTCTGCATAGTCGGGGGGTATATCATATCCTCACCATGAGCTATTTTGGGGTTCCAATCATATGCCCAATTTGGGGCTCTTGTCAGCTGCCTTTCACTTTCCCCATTTTGACTGTTTCTCCCCAGTAGCCCCCCCCCCCTTTTTAAACTATATCCTAGGCACAAGTGGGAATACATAAGGATATTTTCTGAGTAATCTTTTCTTGTCCAGATTTTGGAATGTTGAGAAGTTTTAGAATTTTACTAATAGGGAAAGCTGGGGTGAAGACTGAAGGAAGGTTAGAAGCCACGTCCCCCACACTGAACTATGAATCTTTAGTCTCTTTATTTGGTAAACAGGTTTTAAAATGTATGGCTTAAGGTTGTGGACACTCTTCAGTGGGTACCATTTTTCCTCAAGTGTTTGCTTATTTGTTTGTTTAATTTTGAGAGAGAGAGAGAGGGCGCAAGTGAGTGAGGAGCTGAGAGAGTGAGAGAAGCCTGGGAGGGGCCGAGAGAGGGGCAGAGAGAGAGAGAGAGAGAGAGAGAAGTGGAACTCACCTGAAGTGGACTCAAATTCACGAACCGTGAGATCATGACCTGAGCCGAAGTCAGATGCTTAAAGACTGAGCCACCCAGGTGCCCTCCTTAAGTATTTATAAACATTACTTTTTATTAGTTTGTTTCTTAATGGGGGAAGAAGGTTCTTTGATGCAGGATAATTTCAAAATGCCATGGATAACTGTACCTTTTGAAAATAAAGCTTGTTTATTTTCTAATTGAATCATTTAATTGAAATGTATTAGTGGACATCACTGGCCTGTGCAATGATTAACAGAAACCTTTCTTAAAATCCTAGCAACTATGTTGGGAGGTGGGGGGGGGAATGGTGATGAGCACTGAGTCATGTATAGAAGTGGTGAGTTACTGTATCGTACACCCGAAACTCATATAACACTGTAGGCTACCTGTACTGGAACTAAAATTAAAAACTTAGTAAAACAAAATCGTAGCAACTATGTTAAAATTCAGTACAGGAAATTTGTGACAGGATAGAAATTCACTGGCATCATTATTCGCAATCACAGACTTAATCCATTCAATAGGGAAGAAATGGCTAATTGTTACTCAACAGTCACGACTAGTTAAACTATTTTGGAGGGAGGGGTTAATATTTTATTCTAAACTGCAACTTCCTCCCAGGCCATATTTACCAAACTGATAAAATAACGTGAACGGGAAAGGAAAAGGAATACTTGATTCGGAATGGCAGAAACATCTACATTTGCTTAGAATAGTTCGATAAATAAAATGTGTTTTATTGCTTTTCATACGTTTGTCTAATTTTCTTCCCTGTTATTAATTTCTGATAGGGGAGATCACAAGTGACCATTATATTTCTTCGTTATTCAATACATCAAATACATATCCAGAACCATGTCCAACTTTCACTGCTTTCTGGAAAAAGATACTGAACCACATATATATATATATATATATATATATAGAGAGAGAGAGAGAGAGAGAGAGAGAGAGAGCAAATATATATATATATATATATATATATATATATATATATGAAGGAAGTATAGACATATGCAAAATCCACCTTAAGTGTGGTCAATGTTAAGACATCTTAACACTCCCAAAACGTTTCTTGAAGAAATGAAGGAGCATTTTTGTGTGTGTTTATTCCAGCACTGGCTTCACGACTGCTTTCTCTCTTAGGCTGTACCTACATCAGGAATAATTCAATTGATTAGTCAATCACGTCCAGCAAAGGGCCAATATACAATCAGAAACGTTTGAGAACATTTGATTAGAAATCAACTCATCCTATTCACCCTGTTAGAGATGACAAAACAGAGGCAAAAGGTGGCCAAAGGAATAGCTCAGCAATGGCACAGGGCAAGATTCACAACTGGAACCAGGGCCTTATGGTTCCCAGATTTTACACTCTTTCCCTGTGCTTCACTACCTTCTGAACTGGATGAGAATTTTTCTTGTTTGTTTATGTCTTCCTTTGAACTAAATTATACAAAGGGTGCCTGGGTGGCTCAGTCGGTTAAGTGTCCGACTCTTGATGTCGGCTCAGGTAGTGATCTCACCGTTTGTGAGTTCGAGCCCCGCGTCGGGCTCTGAGCTGCCAGTGTGGAGCCTGTTTGGGATTTTCTCTCTCTCTCTCTCTCTCTCTCTCTCTCTCTCTCTCTGCTCCTCCCCTGCTTGTGCACATGAGCGCACGCTCTCTCCGTCTCTCAAAATAAACACACTGAAGAAAGAAGTAAATAACAACTTTTTGAACTAAATTATACGACACTTTCTAGAACTGCATTAGCCACGCAATGATTTTGCCGTCACGTGGATAGACTCGTTATTTAGCAAATACTTAGCATCTATGAGGTTTGTCTGTAGTATGCCCTCCCCACCCCACCCGCCTTGGTCCTTTAGTTCTGTGCTGGTCCTTCCCTACCGATTTTTCTTCTTTCAGAGACCACAAAGAATTGCTTTCAGCAGGCTTTTGAACAGCCCCAATAAAGTTTTACTGGTGACAGCTCCCAGGGCACTCCCTTTTTCACCGATGCCAGGCGTTCGATTCACTGTCACACTGAAGGTCTTAACGCTCACCCTCACATCCACCGATCCCTGCCACAGCCAGGGCAATAGCCACTCTTCCCGTCAAAGGCAACAGTTGAGGACTTATTTGTCCCCCCACCTGTCAGTAAACACAGACTGTGCCCTTGGCCCGCACCATATGCAGTGTTCGTTACTGGGGAGAGGAGGAGAAAACAAGGTCAAATTCCTGTCCTCAAAGTGCTCACTGTCTAAGCCTCCAACAACGAACATAGTGTTCCCGGCAAAGATAAGTGGAAACGGTGCTTCATCTCGAAAAGTTTCTCATCTCCTACTTTTGAAACAAATGTAACAATGGGCGCTTTAGTTCCTTCCCTGGGATCAAAAGCATTCCTTGACAATCTAATCGCTCTGTGAATTGAAGAGCAATGTTTTACACCATGACCTCATTAAAACTAGCGTGCTTTCTATAAATAAAAGCCCTTGGATGATCAGTGTGAGAGCCGACAGTGGCAGCATTTATTTATTTTTTTTAAAAGGCGATTGCTGGGACAACTGTGTCTGCCGCATAGATGTATTGATTTGCTCGTTTCCCTTTGGGGGCGGGGGGAACAGGATGCACAAACCACACCATCCGAGCCGTTTTTCATAATGAATACCTGCGGTTCAGGAAATAATTTAAGAGGAATTGAAATGTCAACTAGATGTTCTTCTCCTCTCATCAAGATATTATCCGGTACATTATTTCTCAGTGCCAGGAGGGTAAACACAAAGGATCACATTTTCAAATAGCTTAGCTAATTTGAAGACACATCAATTCTCATGTGTGAAATGAGTACAGGAATTGTTTAGGTATATGACAAAATATGCATGAAAATATAAATATACAGACCATGAGAAGTTCAGAGATGCTCAACTATGGGGCGCCCGAGTGGCTCCGTCAGTAAAGCGCCTTGATTTCGGCTCAGGTCATGATCTTGCAGTTCCTGTGTTCGAGCCCCGCATCGGGCTCTGTGCTGACATTCAGAGCCTGGAGGCAGAATTGGATTCTGTCTCCCTCTCTCTCTCTCTCTCTGCTCCTCCCCCACTTGCTCTCTCTCTCTCTCTCTCTCTCTCTGTCTCTCAAAAAAAAAAAAAAAAAAAAAGAAAGAAAGAAAGAAAGAAAAGAAAAAGAAATGCTGAGCTATGAGCAGCGGGGGTAATGTGGAATACCACCCTAGAGGAGAAAAGACTTGGAAGGGCACACAGTTGGCTTCTAATATCTGAAAGGGTGATTAACACAACAAGCAGTATACTGATTCTACACAGACCCTGAGGGCAGAACAGGGCAAAAAGGTTTTGTTACACAGATCAGAGCACAACTGGATAAAAAGAAGGGTCAAAGAAGTTTCTACCAATTAGAGAGGGATGTCTGAAAATGGGATAGGGCTGCCTCATAAAGCAGTATCTCTCCTGTATCAGAAGTGGTCAAGGAAAAAGACGGGTTGGCTAATCATTGGGTATGCCGTATGATGTGTTGATGTTGTTTGATGTTTCGTACTTTCTGAAATTATTTATTAATCAGTGCTATGTGTCGATTATAGTTCATTAAAGCTGGAATAAAAATAAAGTTGGCAAACTAAAAAATATATTCACATATTACGTAGTTGCTTACTACACCGGCTGGGAGTTTTTGTTACTGAAATAAGTGTCTTTGCAAGAGTCACTGAGTATTCCTTACAAGCCCTAAGTGATAGAGACAGCCATTGCCCGAGTCACAGTTTGTTTATGTCCTTCCCATTGAATAGACCAGACCAAATTAGAACGATCTCTATCCAAATTTGAAAATCAGAGGATAATCTGATCGGCCCAGCTTGGTCAGATGGCCCTTCCTGGCCTCAACAGCGATGGTTGCAGGTTGAGCTCTTATGGTACAGATCTGGGGGGAAGAGGGCTGATGCCATTGGCTCGAGTGGCTTCCTAAGAGGAGAGGATCGTTTGTTGGCTAGGAAGACACCTTGAAACTTGGTTCTCTACATGTTCTCAAGTGAACACCATGTGTTAGCAACAAGCAAAACATGGACATTTTTCTTCTTAAGTATCTTTAAAGCATGATAAAAACAGGTGTTTATTTCGTGTCCATTTTCAAACATTGAAAGTTATCTAAAAGCTGTCAACAATGCTTAAGCATGGTAATTGCTTCTCTTAGAAATGTTTCAACTTCAAGGGTTGGAAGAATTTGGAAGTGGGTAAGGCAAAGGGACAAACTTCATTCCCATCATTGGGGACAGAACTGGGCTATTACGGAACTTTCTGTGTACTCTATTTCCCCCTAATATGGGGCGAAACAAGACTAATGTCCTTTATGCTAAGATCATTTAATGACCATTTTACAAATTCCTTTAGAATTGGCATGTTAATGGGCACCTGGGTGGCTCAGTTGTTTAAGCGTCCAACTTTGGCTCAGGCCATGATCTCGCGGTTTGTGAGTTCGAGCCCCCATGGGGCTCTGTGCTGACAGCGCAGAGGCAGCTTTGTGTCCTCTGTCCCTCTCTCTCTGCCTCTTCCCTGCTCTCTCTCTCTCTCAAAAATAAATAAACATTAGAAGTGGAAAGTTAACAGCCATGAAACGACGGACATGAAATGTTAGCAAATAACAAGACTTGGTTTTCAACATATATTAGAATTCTGGCATATAAGTAGGAAGCTACACTTCCCGGTTTAAAATCCATTCCAGAAATCATAGCTATTATTTTATAGCCAATATATTTTCCTATCAAGTTTAAAGGACCAGCAACACTAGATTTTCTTACACATCTTATCCCCCATATTTGGCTTCAAATGGTTGAGTGTTTTCCAAAGTGAGACTAATGCACAGAGCATCACAAGCTAGAAATCTGGTAAAGAAGGCTAAGGCCACTTGCAAATGTCAGAGGTGTTTGGAGTACAAGCTGAGTCTGAGTCGCTGCTGGGTGAGAATAAGAAATCACAACCCCCTGCCATTTACCAGGATTGAGCTGCTGCCACCATGTGGCCCACCTCCTGGGACCGCACTGCCACCTCGCTGTGCCCCTGGGGCCCAGGACGCTACGACAACCCGTTACCCCTAGTTCTGTGCCGTTGCTGTGTCTCACCTCCCTTGGGGCCTGAGTCCCAGGGGCAAGCCCCTGAGACCCAGACCCTGGCTCTGTGGGTGACCCGCACGTGCCCATCCTTTAGTTAGTGCCGTGTATTCCTGAGCTCAGGACCTCAGCCCTACTGTCGCGACGGTTCATATCCAAGACATATAAGGAACTGAGACAAGTCGATAGCAAAAAAACCCGATACAATTATAAAATGGACAAAGGAAGAGTAGACATTTTCCCAAGGGAGATCTACAGATGGCCAACAAGCACATGAAGAGGTGCTCAACGTCACTAATCATCAGGGAAATGTAAACCAATACCACAAGAGATAGCACCTCACACTTATTAGGATGGCTATGTTTTTTAAAGTTTATTTACTTATGTTGAGAGAGAGAGAGAGAGAGAGAGCGTGCACAACAGCGGGGGCGGGGGCAGAGAAGAGAGGAGTAGAGAGAGAGAATCCCAGGCAGGTTCCGCACCGTCAGCACAGAGCCCGATACAGGCACGAACCATGAGATCGTGACCTGAGCCAAAGTCAGAGGCTTAACCAACTGAGCCACCCAGGTGCCCGGTTAGGTTGGCTATTTTTAGGAAGGCAAGAGATAACAAGGGTTGCCAAGGATGCGGAGAAAAGGAAACCTTTGCATACTCGTGGGGAGCATGTAAGTTGATGCAACCTCTATGGAAAAGAAGGTGGAAGTTCCTCAAAAAATTACCATATGATCCAGCAAACCCGCTTCTGGGTATATATACCAAGGACATGAAATCCGGATCTCAAGGAGTTACCTCTATCTTCATGTTCATTGCAGCGTTATTCACATACCTATATAGTATATATATATTCCTATATATTATATACAACGTATATATTATGCATAATGTATACAATGCATATATAATGTGTATTGGAATACATACACTATATACCCTATATAATATGTCGGGTATATATAACATACATGTTCTCTCTCTAATTTTACCAGACACAAAAAGAGAAATATTGCATGATAATCACTTATATGTAGAACGTAAGAAAGTCAAGCTCGAAGAGAGAGTAGGTTGACGGTTGCTCGTTGCCAGCATCTATGAAGTGGAGAAAATGGGGAGATGTTAGTGATAGGGAACAAACTTTTAGTTAGAAGAGGAATAAGTTCTAGAGCTCTAGTATACAACATGGTGATTATGTAAGGTGATGGATATATTAATTACCTTAATCGCGGTAATTATTACACAAGGTATACTCATATTAAAACATCATACTGTATACCTTAAATACATACGGTATTTTGTGAAAATGTTTATAAAAATGATGCAGTAAAAAAAATTAAAACTGGGGCGCCTGGGTGGCTCAGTCGGTTGAGCGTCCGACTTCGGCTCAGGTCACGATCTCGCGGTCCGTGAGTTCGAGCCCCGCGTCGGGCTCCGTGCTGACAGCTCGGAGCCTGGAGCCTGCTTCGGATTCTGTGTCTCCCTCTCTCTCTGCCCCTCCCCCACTTGTGCTCTGTCTCTCAAAAATAAATAAATAAATGTAAAAAAAATTAAAAAAAAAAATTAAAACTGCCCCAGTGGTCAAGTTCCCAAGAAGCAGTCTAAAGTGGGCATTCCTGTCCAAGGGATTTACCGGGGGGTGCGGTGCACCCAGAAGAAAGGAAAGTGAGGGAAGCAAGATTACGGGGCTGAGGGAGCTTTAGCAAGAATGTAGTCTCAGCTAGAGACTGGCCCCACCTGACACCTTGGAGAATCCGGGGCACACATTTCAACAGCTTTGGTCCCAGTAGGCAGAAATCTTGTTAGAAACAGAAAATCACCCAGAGTCAGTTAACATTTTTTTTAAATGTTTATTCATTTTTGAGAGAGGAAGAGAGAGACAGACAGAGAGAGAGAGAGAGCACGAATTGGGGAGGGGCAGAGAGAGAGAGGGAGACACAGAATCTGAAACAGGCTCTAGGCTCTGAGCTGTCAGCACAGAGCCCGACGCGGGGCTCGAACTCACAAACCATGAGACGTGACCTGAGCTGAAGTCGCACAGCCAACCCGCTGAGCCACCCAGGCGCCCGCCAGTTTCAATTGTGTAAAGTACTTTAAATGCATTTAAAAATCTTTCACCGAGATGACACAGCTTCTCCTGACTCCATCACATTCACTCCACTCATCCAACCTGTCAACAGCAGGAGGAGAACGCTTTGCTATTACTCACACAACATCTGGAAGAGCCCTCCAGAGATATTTTTTAAGTTAGTCCCTTACCATCTAGCTATTTTCATAGATCTGCCATCTACTCTCAGATACGAAATGTGAGCAAACACTGCTAAATGAAAACTCCCAATACAATCACTTTCACTATACCCTCAAATCAATTAACTGCCTGTAGAGAAAAATCCACCTAGTATAGTTTTTAAAAGACACTTTCTATTTTGAGAGAGAGAGAGAGACAGAGCATGGGAGCGTGTACACGAGCCAGGGAGTGGCAGAGAGAGAGAGAGAGAGAGGAAGAGAGAGAATCTCAAGCAGGCCTCGTGCTGTCAGCGCAGAGCCCCACGTGGGGCCCGATCTCCCCAAGTTGCGAGACCCCGACCTGAGCCGAAACCAAGAGTGGGACGCTCAACCGACTGAGCCATCCAGGTGCCCCGGGAAGTATTTTTAAACTTCTCAATATGGGGGTGCCTGGGTGGCTCAGTCGGTTGAGCCTCTGACTTCGGCTCAGGTCATGATCTCACAGCTCGTGAGTTCGAGCCCCGCGTCGGGCTCTGTGCTGACGGCTCAGAGCCCGGAGCCTGCTTTGGGTTCTGTGTCTCCCTCTCTCTCTGATCCTGTCCCGTTCATGTTCTGTCTCTCTCTGTCTCAAAAATAAATAATCATTAAAAATAAAAAAATGTAAACTTCTCATTATCAAAGTCACTAATGTTATATTATCACATTATTTTGTGATTGCCCTTTAAAACACCTCATATTCTGTGATGGCAGGGAATGTCTTCTCTGTAACACTCATCATACTCATATGATTAATTAATATGTGAAGTGAGGCTTTACCATGATATTCACTGTTCTTGGAGAGTCTCTGATGTGGAATAGAAATTCAAAAAATATTTGTTGAAAGAATAAATGTATTAATGATATGAAAATATTTGTGAACAGTAAAGAGAGAGCTAGAGGGGATTTTTATAAATAGCAATTGGTATTATTACTATCGCTATTATTTCAAAAGTACTCTGAATATTTATAACTGAGAAAATTGAGGTTCAGAGATGCTACATATGTTCATAACACTCTGGACTTCTCCATCATAAAATTTTTCATAATTTGTTATTGAGTAATGTTTGTTTATTGTTAGTCTACACTCCAGACTATAGGTTCTTTTTTTTAATGCCTTTAAAAACATTTTTTTAATGTTTATTAATTTTTTTGAGAGAGAGAGAGAGAGAGAGAGCACAAGCAGGGGAGGGGCAGAGAGAGAGAGAGAGAGAGAGAGAGGGAGACACAGAATGGGAAGCAGGCTCCAGGCTCTGAACTGTCAGCACAGAGCCCGATGTGGGGCTCAAACTCATAAACCGTGAGAGCATAACCTAAGCCATAGTCGGACACTTAACCGACTGACCCACCCAGGCAGCCCATTTAATGCCTTTTTTTAAAAGTTAATTTATTTATTTTGAAAGAGAGAGAGAGAGAGAGAGAAAACAAACCAGTGGGGGGGGGGTTGGCAAACAGAGAGGGAGAGAGAGAGAATGGCGAGCAGGCTCTGTGCTGACAGCAGTGAGCCCAATGCAGGGCTTGAACTCACGAATTGCAAGATCATGACCTGAGAGGAAATCGAGAGTCAGACGCTCAACCCACCCAGCTTCCGAGGCGCCCCCACCTAGTATAATTTTAACAGATAAAAGAAGAGAATAAAAAGAGAAAGTCATTTTCAATGAAAAAGAAAGGAAAATAAACTAATATTTACTGAGCACCAACTCTGCATGTCCCAGGTACTAAGTTGGTCCTTTGTATCTCTCATTCCATTCATACCTCGCAGGAATCCTTTGAGGTAGATATTACCATCATCTTAATCGTGCAGATGTATAAACCGAATCTCAGAAAGAATAGATAATTGTGGAATCTTACAAGCGGCAGAGCCCAAAATTGTATCCAGATGTGTCTTGTTCCAAAGACTTTGCCCTTTCCACTAAATCCCTAGCTCTTTTTTTTTTATAAACAAATATTTATTCAGTTTTGAGAGACAGAGAAAATAAGCAGGGTAGGGGAAGTGAGAGAGAGGAGCAGAGGATCCAAAGCCGGCTTTGACCCGATAATCCCAAGCCTGATGCAGGGCTTGAACTCACAAACCGTGAGATTGCGACCCGACCCACAGTCGGACACTTAACTGACTGAGCCACCCAGGTGCCCCGAATCCCCTAGCTCTTAAAGACAGTTCCCAAACCAGCAACAACAGCATCATTGGAACCTGCAGGTTCAGAAATGCAGGATATAGGGACCAGCAATCATTAATTATTCATTAAGCAATTACTGAACGTCTACGCCGTGCCAAACACTGTTCTAGGTGTTAGGTTCTGGGTGTATTCTCTGGAAAAAGTCGAGCAAGGTTTCTGCCCCCATGAAGCTTACATTTTGCAGCTGTAATATATGCAAGGTGTGCATATATACTTTGTGTGTATACCTATATACACACATATATACAACTCGTCCCATAGGGAGAGCACGGTACAATTCTCAAGATTCCAGAAGCATATGCACGTCAATCTCCTCATTAACTATTTACAAATAGCTCTGAAAATTAGATCAAATAGGTACTGTTATCACCACTTTATTGGGGAGAAAATGTTTGTTGAAAGAATATTTGTATTCTAACAGTACTCTCTTTTGAACCCTTACCATGTATCAGGCACCGTGCAAAGCACTTTATATGTATTAGCTAGTTTGTTCCTCACAACAACCTCATGAAGTAGCTACACTTGTCTTCATTGTAAAGTGCAGCATGTCTCTCTGAGACAGAGAGAGATTAAGTAACCGACCCAGGATCACACAGCTGGTAAGTAGATGAGCCAGGCTCAGAACGCAGGCGTTTCTGATTCATGAGCCTAGGCTGTCATGATAAACTCTCTCCAGAGGAGAGTTGCTCGCTCAGGACTAAAAATCTGTGTGCATATTTGCCTATGCGTAATCTCAAATGAGGAATAATTTAAGCAAGTTTGGAGGGAACCTAAAATAGAACAAGAAAACATGTATTGGAAGCACGCATGAAAGGAGACAGGATATCTGGAGTAAGGATAAGAAGTGGGTGTCATCTTGGACTTCATCGTTGCCCTTGTTCTTGAAGCTCTCTGTAGGTCAGTGTAAAAAAGAGAGAAATCTGGCCCGTGTTAAAGTTCACGGTGCCCAGATCGATTGCTCAGAGCCACAACTGTACTTGGCACTGACATCAGATGCGAATTTCTCTCGAGTCTGCCCGTCGATGATCCCTTGCAACGGAACGAACATCCTCGCCAGAGAGGAAACAAGAGTTTCAAAGAGCTGTTTCTTTGGTGCCCCTCCTCCAAAAGGAAATCCCCAAAGGAAAGCTCGGTGAACAGTTCTGTGGAGGTCTCTGACAAAAATGAGCAGGTAATTAGCTCTCTGCTGGTTTAATTTAATTACGGGAACTTCTTCAGTACGTCTTGAACAGTAGATGGAATTTATATCCTGGAAACAATTCTCAGGTAATGCTCCTCTCTGCTAATTTTCTGGTGTGGACTGGGCAGCAATGATTTTGAGATTGTATTCCTTGACATGTGTTCTGAATGCAGCTCTTTTAAATTGCTAGTTAATTACCTCATTTGCTGTAACCAGTATTTGAGCACAGAATTGACATCCTGTGAGGCTTATCAGTTTCTTAATAAATACCCGCTCCTTAATGGATTTTTTCCCCTGACTCAACCCAAGATCTTACGGGAAATACAGATACGTGATAGTGTTTCTTTATACAACTCTTTTGAAAGGTATTTCCTATATGAAAACACTCTTCCTTAGCACCTCCAGGTAAGGCATCATCAGATATCACCACCACATGTGGGGCTCAAGTTCCCGAAAACATGTGGTCCCTCCATGAAGTATATGGAATAATGAACCATAGTAAGAACGGAAATCATGCCACCCCCAAATATGCGACTCTCGGCATATTGATTACTTTGAGTTAAAGCCCCTAGAAAAATAGCACGTGCAGAAAGGACACTTTCATCACCAACGATCAGAACTTGAGGTCGAGAGAAAGTTGTAAATGCACCTTGTTAACCTAACCCTTTTCTTCCTAGTCGCTTCTCCACCACATTAACTACCCTAGCCCGAGCTCCTCTGCCTTGTTAGGTTTTCACAACTTACTCTCTCTGTCCAACTCAGTACAATTAAAACTTAGGTGCTTTTCTCCTGTTTCTTTGTCTTATGTCAGTTTAATTCTTAGGTCCCACCGGAGACCCTAAGAAGACGTAGAAGTTTTTCCTCTCCTGTCAGTGAAAGACCTTAAACATGAAACCGTATGTCCAAACATGTCATTTGCACCTTAGCAAGGAAAGTGTAAATGTTAAGCATGTCCAGCTTGCAAAGGTTTGAGATCACAGAGTTACTAAGACATAGAGCCAAGACTTGAATCTTGTTCTTCTGGTTCAAGAGCTAATGCACTTTGTGTTATGTTGCTACCGATTTACTTTTATAACCAAAGTCTAAGAGAATGAATGCGAATGCACAGCGTATGAAATACTGGCCTTCCCGCGGGATTCGGTGAGGACAACTTACAAGCACTATTTATTGAACTCTCCCTACATAACAAAACCTCCTGCAAGCGATTCGTATTATTTGCTTCATTGTAATCCTACAACTCTGAAAAGTAGGTATTATTGTTTTCCCCAGTCCCCAGATAAGACGATTGAACAGCAGGGGCGCCTGGGCGGCTCTGTCAGCTCAGTGTCCGACTTCGGCTCAGGTCATGATCTTGTGGTTTATGAGTTCGAGCCTCGGGTCGCGCTTGCTCGCTGCTGTCACTGAGGAGCCCGCTTCAGATCCTCCGTCTCCCTCTCTCTCTGCCCCTGTGCTGCTCATGCTCTCTCTCTCAAAAATACATACACATTTAGAACGAAAAAGAAAACTGAACAGCAGGCAGGTGAAGTGACTTGCCCACATCAAGAAGTAAGAAAGAAAATTCAAAATCTGGTCTCCAAACCTATGCTTTCAACACTACACGACAGAGCTTTTTTTTCAAGAGTAAAGATCCCATATAAAGTATTTAGCTCAGCAATTCGCAGATGAGACATAATGACCAAAAGTCTATGTGCCGAACTAATTATGAATGCAATGTGTTTGCTTTAGCTGGTCACTGGAAACACAATTCAGACTGCTCTCATAGGCAATGTGTACACAGAACATTCTGAAAGAATTTGAATTTCCCGAGGAAGATAGTTTATCCTCTTGAGAGGCAGCCAATTGAACTTGAAAAGAGATTATAGAGCTTTCCCTGCACCTGTCCCCAAGGTTACTCCACGTTCCTAGTTAATAGGAATATTCTATAGTTTGCAGAATACATATTCACACGTAAGCATTTTAGGCTAAAACCAGAATGCTTTCTTTATGAATTACCCATTGGATTTGCATTTTTATTGACACAAAATCTATCCGTCAATCCCCAAACAGAATATAGAGGTTAGGGGTAGGAGGTGTGGAGTTCTACCGCTTGGGTTTGAATTCCATTTCCATCACTTATTGGCTCTGAGGTCTTGGAAAAGCTATCTTTAACGTCTCTGAGATCTAGTTTCCTTATCTGTGAAATGAGGATACAAATGCCACTTCATGAAGGAAAAGAGATGTCTGTAAGACATCCAGACGGGTTCCAGTATGTAGTAAATGCCCCTTCATTCAGTCAAAAATATTTGCTGATTCTGTACGATGTACTGGACCCTGTTCTAGGCATTTGGGGTTCACAACTAAAGCAAGCAGTCAAAAATCCTTGCTCCCACAGAGCTTATATTCTCTGACCGATAAATGTTCATCATCTACGTCGTCCTTGTGGCCGTCACCATTGTCATCATCATCGTGCATACCATCAATGGGTGTCCGAAAAGTGTTTAGAGATTTTCCAGTGTGTAAACGTACAGATGCCCTTCAAGGCAGCCTTACTAGAGGGCTCATTCAACTCGGTGGAACAATAATGCTGGGGAAGAAAAGGGCTAAAAAGTAGCTGCTTTCCAGAACCTGCAGCCGAAGCCGTAGCCGCCATTGCAGGGGCAGAGTAACCCTTTGATCCTGCTTTTCCCTGCAGAAAGCAGCCGGGAAAGAAAACATGAAAACCTTTCTTTCAAATTTCCAAATGGATGCCTTGGAAACAAAACTTCCAGAGAAGGCAGGGGTCCCTCCAGAAGTGGATAAATCACCTCTTCGATTCATCAGTAAGCGTCCTGCTGGTGACATACAGTGTGCAGATGTAAAGCCAAGTGACGAGATCGAAGAGACCAGAAAGACGGTGACGCCACTAACAGGACCCGTATCAGTCATTTGTGTGTTTGGGGGCAAGTCCTTCTGTTCTCACATCTGGATGATTCTAAGACACCCCAGAAAGAGGAGCCCACATGGGACTCTATGAGCTAACCCAGGTCTGAAGCCAAGAGAATGATACCCTTGCTGAGTGGAGTGGGGACAGGGGCAGTAAGGAAAAGGTGACCCTGCCCTAGGCATGAGAGTCAAAAGCAGTTCCGACTAAGAAAGACTGGGTGTGTGAGTGCACTCTGTATCTGCATGATACGGATGCAAGGTCACATCTCTGTGTGCGTAACCCAAGCCTCCCCAAAACGTGACACCTAAGCTGGAAGCTGAAAGGCGATTAAAAGTTAGTCAGTCGGAGGAGGCGTGGAGACAGAAGTGAGAGTGTTCCGTGAGGAGACGTGGCATATGGGAGAGGCACGAGGGGGCCTCCTGCAGGAGCTCGTGTTTGGGGTGGCCACAGCTATACCATGAATTCTCACCCCATTCATTTATAATGACATATTAATTAACCACACTTAATCCTTATAAATATAACCCGTCAAATGACCACGTTTATAATTATGTCTCTATATTATGTAATTAGATAGTACATAAGAAAACATACGTGATATATTTATATCCTGTATTATGGCGCACAATATACTCTTAGAAAATAATGATTAATTGTAAGTAATTATTTATTAAGCATTTGTTGAGTGCCTGCTCTGTGTCAAACACAGTTCTACGTGCTGGGCATACTCTCTTGAACAGGTCAGACAGCATTCCTGCCCTCATTAAGCTGCTATTTGGGGAGAGGGAGGCAGACCAAAAGCAGGCAAAAAAAACCCCCCAATTTTAAATTTCACATAATAAAACGTGTTGTAAAATAAACCCTGGAAATATAATAGAGGTTAACTGCAGCGGGAGGGAATCAGAACGGAGGCACTTTAGATAGGGCGTGAGGCCTCTCTACAGAGGTGACATTTGAGATGAGACGTGAATGACAAGGGCGCAGCCACAGGAACATTTCAAGCGACGAAACCGGGACTTGAAGGCCACGGGGCACAAACAAACCTAATGCGTTTGGGGAACATAAAGAAGGGCGATGTTAATGGAATGTTAGGAGGGAAGAAAAAGGTTGTAGGAGACGAGGTCGGAGGGGGGCAGTGCAGGTCAGATCAGGCAGATCCTGGGAGGTAAGGGGAAGCAGTGAAAAGATTTCATTTTAAATTAAATAGAAGGCCAACGTCACCTTTGCTCTTTCTCGCATTCCTACTAGAGAGTTCTAGGAAATGTCAAGGGATATGCCTGGTGCGTGCTTGTCGATGAGCTCTCTTGGCTACCGGGCATGGCAGCTGTCATTTCCACGCATCCTTTCCTGCTCCAGCTGCTACCGTTTTCCCTCCAACTGGGATGGCCCCGGCAATACCACGCCACAAACACGAGGCTCCCTTGAGGCTACACAACTGACGACAGAGCCCTAAAGACCGCCGTCCTGTTTGTACCGCAGATGGACAGGGACCTGGTTCTGACCCACAGCTGTGTTTGTTCTGTGCTCCAAAGGCACCCCAAATGAGGAAGGCGCCCGAACTTGTCCTTCTAGGTGCTTCACTCGAGCCTGAGTGTTATCCTTTGGCACACGTGCGGGCCGCAAAGCAGCCCAGCTTTACGCTCTTCACATCCTCCGTAGACTTGGGCGATACGTCGTTTTATATCGCTATTTGTATCTTTATCACATTGTGATGATTTTCACATGCGGGATTCAGGTCTTTGAGAGCTAGGCGTGGGGACAGTGGGAGTGTTAGACACCATGATGTTCTCACAATCTTTCCTTCATTTCCTCCTTTCCTCTCACAAACTGACATCGGAGAACATTTGAAAAGCCCAGCTCAGCCCGGAAGAGTTCTTTTCCGAGATGCTACATGGTCTTTGGTAAATAGACCCTTGGCAGATCCGGTCCTGTTGGTCTCCTAGCCTGGCTAAAGCTGCCAAGGTGGAACTTAGAGGTCACTGGTGATCTTGATAAGATACATCTCTATTGGCACGTGTGGAGAGACAATGGGAGGTAAGGAAGTGAAGACAAGCTCTAGGCAACTCTTTCTAGAAATTTTGCTAGGAAGAGGAACAGAGAAATGGTGGTAACGCTAGAGTAGGAGAAATATTAATACTACCCCATACTATGTATGTAGAACTGAGGGTTGGGGGTATCTTGCCAATGGCAGATAGTTAGTACGCCATGAAAGGGACTCAAATCCAAGTCTTTCTGCATCTTGGGATGTAATATGTGCCTAGAATTCAGCCCAAAACGTGGGCCTTAACCATATACAGCTGTTTTAATTCTGTAAGAGTGTTTCCTTTTACATGGTACTCCGGGAAGGTAACTTGAATTTTCAACTGGTTTCATTGCTCATCAAGGCATGGTGTCTCTAACAAACAGAGCCGAGGACACAGCACACATACAGAGGAAATAACAAGTGAATTTGCTGAATTTGAAAGACTTCCATTGCATTTGGTCTATCAACAGGTGGTGATCCCAGGGTTCGTGGGTTCGAGCCCTGCATCGGGCTCTGTGCTGGCAGCATGGAGCCTGCTTGGGATTCTCTGTCTCCCTCTCTGTCTCTTACCACCCCCTCCCCCAACATGCTCTCTCTCCCCAACACTTTTCAAACCCTCGGATTATTTTTGTAGTTTCTTGATTTTGTGGTAAGTGCCGTCCACGGTGGAAAATCAATACTGATGGGTAAGCACAGCATGGTCACTGCCCTTGAAGAGTTTATGCTCCTGGAATAAGTGCTATGCAGAAATGGGCTGGAAGCATGCTTTCCATTTTAAGAATTGGTTTATACTGGAGAAAAGCTGGGAAACAACAATCTTGAGGCCCGAATATTTCCAATTATCTCATTTCTGCCCGTAAAATATCTGTGACTTGGCTTCTAATTAAAAGATAATGCCACACACAACTTGGATGCATCTCCAGGGAATCATGGTGAATGGACAAAGCCAGTTTCACAGGTTGCATACTGCATGATTGCATCCACATAGCAATCTTGAAATGCCAAAATTATGGAAATAGAGAACGGACTAGAGGTTGCTAGATTAGGGATGGAGATTGAAGGGAGGTGAATGTGGCTATAAATGGGTACCAACAAGGGATCCCTGTGGTGACGGAAGCGTTCTGTATCTTAACTGCATCAGTGTCTTACCCTGGTTGTGATATTGTGCTATACTTTTGCAAGCCATCGGGGGAAACTGTGATGGGTGCACTGGTTCTCTCTGTAGTCTTTATTTTTTTTTTAATGTTTATTTAGTTTTGAGAGAGAGAGAGAGAGAGAGAGAGCGCGCGCGCGCGCGAGCGCATGAGTGGGGGAGGGGCAGAGAGCGAGGGGGACAGAGGATCTGAAGCAGGCTTGAACTTGAACGGGGCTCCAACTCACGAACTATGAGATCATGGCTGAAGCCAGAGGCTTAACCGACTGAGCCACCCAGGTGCCTCTCTCTGTAGCATTTCTTACAATGTTACGTGAATCTACAATGATCTCAAAATAAAAACTTGAATTTAAGTAGAAGGTGAGGCCTTCCGATGTGTACAGCAGTAAAGATGGGCCTAAAACTGGTGATAATTGTCTCTTTCCTGAAGCCCGTACACAAACAGTAGAAAACCACTGAAAATTACAACCCTGGGTTGCATTTTGCATTTTTCCTGGAATTAAATGTAACCGAAGCTGAATTTCCCTTCTTAGGATCATAAAACAAAACAGAAAGTGCCAGATTCAAAGTAGGGCCCCAAAGAGCAGATGGTCTAAGAGTTAAGTACACCAAGTTTCTGTTGTCATATCAGCAAAGGTCTAATTAGATTTCTAATAAAAATAGAGCCATCATTAAGAAAGCTTCCTGAGACACGCTGCATGTAGGCAACGTAAAAGTATGTGCGTTTTTGGACAGAAACATAAAAAGGTAGGAATTATCTACTTGAGGTTTCCTTACTTTTAGCCAGAGAAGTCAGTCATTAAAGATTGAATGTCATGCCTTTGATTGCTTTTCTTAAAAATTTTTTTTGATGTTTTATTCATTTTTGAGAGAGAGAGAGACAGAGTGTGAGCAGGAGTGGGGCAGAGAGAGGCAGACATAGAATCGGAAGCAGGCTTCAGGCTCTGAGCTGTCTGCACAGAGCCCCGTGCGGGGCTCGAACTCATGAACTGTGAGATCATGACCTGAGCGGAAGTCAGACGCTTCACCGACCAAGCCACCCAGGCGCCCCTTGATTGCTTTTGAAGTAGTGACAAAGGTCACCTCCCACACTGTGAATCCCCCCCAAAAATCGACACTCTTAACACCTCTACCAACACATCAGACTGCTCTCAGGCAAGGAAGCACTTCTCGACTCTTCTTGGTAGCCCATAGAAACCTGCCCCTCAAAACCAGTGTTTGTCCAAGCAACAGCTCAACAGTTGGAGAAAAGCAGTTACCGGGGAAAACCATTCATTTCCCTCCTGGAGTTCAGGCCTCCAGTCCTGGCGGGCGAGCAGATACCAATCCATCCACACACAGTGTGGCTGGCCAGATTCACTCCAATCACCTAGTCTCCTCTGGATTCACCTTGGAAGTGTGATCAGCGAGTGTTCCTCGCTACCTTCCGTCCTGTTCAGCTACCGCTAAGCCGCAGTCTCTCAGACGGACTCTTGGTAAAAGCTACAAAAAGCTATTTTATGAAGGCAAACCAAATCATAAATGACCAGGTTAAGTAGAAAATAAGTTGCCTGGTCAGTGTCCTCTCCGTAACCGTTCATTTGTTCATTCATCAAATAGAGTTGAAATAAGATCCAGGCTTCTCAGACACAAATGTCACATCTCGTACGATCCCGTTTATATGAAATGTCCAGAATGGGCACATCCATTGAGAGAGAAAGCAGATTCGCGGTTGATGGGGTGGCGGGAAGGACAGAAGCACTGCTCAGTGGGTAGTTTCTCTTTGTGGCGATGAAAATGCTTTGAAACTACACACAGGTGCTGGTTACGCAACCTTGTGAATGACCCAAATGCCACCGAAATGTTTGCTTTCAACGAGCTCATTTGATGTTAAATGGAATTTATTTCAAAAAGTTGGGCTTTTTTCCCTTTAATTTAAAACCTAGACTTCTCAACCGTGTAGGTGCGTCGTCTCAGGCAAGTTCCACGAGCCCTCCTGTGCTCTCGGTTTGCTCGGAGTAGAAATCGGGATAACGTTACTTGTCTCGTATGTTAACCTCTGTCAGGCCCCTAACATGCCATTTGGCACTGAGGGAAGTAAGGGAAGGGGCGATGGTGTCCTGGGCACCGGGCGAAGCAGAAAGAAGTCAGAAACGGGTCTTGCCATCAAGTTGCTCATGGTCAAGATGGGGAAACGGAGAAGTAAACACTGAGTTTTATGGAATCGAGCAAGTGTGGGATAAAGGAATGAACAAAACGTCACAGAAATGCAGAAGAGGAGAAGGATAATTCTGCCGGCAGCAATCAAGGAGCTTCACCGAGGAAGTGAATTCTAGCACAGGTCATGAGGATGATTTAGACACTACTAGATGAAAAGGAAAGGCATTCCTGGCAGAAGGAAGAGCAGGTACAAAAAGGATAGGATTGGGGCACCCGGGTGGCTCAGTCAGCTGAGCATCCAACTCTTGATTTCAGCTCAGGTCATGAGCTCACTGTTCATGAGCTCGAGCCCGGCATCGGGTCCCGCTGACAGTGTGGAGCCTGCTTGGGATTCTTTCTTCCCCCCACCCCCCCTCTGTCCTTCCCTCCACCTCTCATGCACACACACACTCTCTCAAAATAAACAAGCATCAGAAAGAAAGGATAAGATCATGAAGAGTTTTCTTTTCCTTCATCCATGAGCTGTAGGAAAATAATATACCTCCGAGAAGGCCATCAGCGTTGGGAGTTAGGATCAAATAAGCACTCTTCAGGCAGGGGACCCTAAACCATTCAAGACAACGGATTTACTAGAAAGCTTCTCTTTTGCAAGCCTATAAAAATGAAAACTAGTAAAAAAATAAGTAAACACATAATAAATAACAAAAATGTAATAAAGCCGGACTGTTGGAAAGTTTTCGTTTCTCTGCAATTAAAAGGAATACATCAAGTATTATCTGCTAGAATCCGAGAGAAGCCTTTCCAATCTGAAGGCCAAATAAACATGCCCCTCACTTGCTGGAACCGAAGACTGTCGAATGATGACGCTTGAGTGATGTTATTTTCCAATAACAAAGAAGGGTGCTCCATTAGGTTGTCAAATCTAATTTTGTCTGTGCTTTATCTTCACTCTGTTGTTTTAAAGTGGTAGAGTTATATTACACAGCTGCCAGGGAAAGGTGATTTTCGGGAGAGGAGAATTTTCCTTTTGAGCCCGGTGCATAATAAGCAGAGAGATATAGATTCCACACTTTAGTGGAAAGGTCACGGAGTTCCTGAATGACCTTGAGCAAGTCACTGCTATATCTCCCCGAGCTCTTAAAAGAATCGACCGAGATAAAGCAGGTGCATGCCTTTGCTCCACTTCATGTGTTAAGTCATTTGGTCAGAGTCTGCATTTTCAGTGGTGATTGATATGCTTCTGAATTAATGAGATTTCAGTGAGCAAACGTCTTCAGCATCTAGCACCTAGCGGGGCCAGAAACATTCTTGGGAGATTAAGGCGACCCATACCATTCCCAGCAGCAGCGCTGAAAATCCAAATGTTCCTAATCCACGGAAACTGCTGGTGGAATCCACGAGGCAGAAGCCATCAGATCCTAATGGATGCAGAGAAAACTGACAATGCCAGCTGCGGACTCAGTCATTCTTTCTAGAAGGCACAGATGTTCTGTGCCACGCCCCAGGTTTTTTTGCCAACAGTATGACTCCCATGAATTTATGGGGCATCATCAATGTGCTTGGAACTACTGATAAACGCTCTGACGGTTACAAATTAAGAGTGGCATGGTTTTCACTTCACAAATCTGGAGAATGTTAGTGAGAAACCGAGACCATTCTTTACATTTGTTTAACAATGATTTTTTAAAAAAATGCTCATTTATATTTAAGAGAGGGAGAGAGAGCATGAGTGGGGGGCGTGCAGAGAGGGGGGCGGTCAGAGGATCTGAAGCGAGCTCCGTGCTGACACAGTGAGCCCTGTGAGGGGCTCGAACCCACAAACCGTGAGGTCATGACCTGAGCTGAAGTCAGAAGCTCAACCCTGGGAGACACCCAGGAGCCCCGGCTCAACAACGATTTTTACGTGCCTGCTCGGCTCGAGCCACTGTGCTTGGAGCACGGTACATACGTAAGAACCATTCATTCTCTTTGTATAAAATAGGGCTGAACTGAATATGACTGACAAAATGGCCGCTGGCGCCCAAAAGAATGCTGTACTATCAGGAAGAGAACAGAAGAGTTCTGCCTCTAGCTACTGAGGAAGACTCCACGGAGGAAGAGAGATTTGAGCTGGGCCTTGGCTGAGTGGCATGATTTAAATAGAAGGGATGAGGAAGAAAGAACTACATGGGTATTTGTTCTGGGGCCATTCGTGTAGAATCACGGATCTGCATCCACTTTGGCCAGGGAGTTTTCTGGCTGCTATGGTTATTAATTCTCTATACAGATGCAAACCTAGATGACAGTCGAATCAAGAGTGATTAAGTGAGCATATGGGACGGACAAGCAACTAACCCAACGAGGGTGCAGGTGGCGAAAGAGATCTGGGGTGTCATCTGGGGGAGGTTTCTCTCTCCTAATATTCCTCTAGTCTCTTCCGTGAAAATAGTAAGGAAGAAGGCCCCTCGTGACATATGATGAAGATAGGTGGGATGCAAGGACAAAAGCTAAGTCGGAGTCCTCGGGTCATAATTTATTTTGTCTCTTGCCGGGTATCCCCATCGGAAAACAAACTCTTTGAGAATGTGATAAAAGCGTTAGACCCTCTAAACTAGGAAAAAATGCAAACTTGTGCCCGGACATTCCTGCACACAGCTTCACGGGAATCAGGTTCCCTTAAGGCTCATGTATACAGACGCTAGGGGTTCATGGACCCTAGTTACAAATAACCTTAAAAAGAGCCCAGAAGAATCCTGGCTAACACCATGGAGTTGCTTTGTGTATTAGTCATCGGGTTCCCCATGTTTGGAATTAGTTCCACTTCTGCCAAATGAATTGGCAGAAATTCCAGCATATAGAATGTCTTTGCCCACTTACAAATTATTTCCTCAGGCCTCAAGCACCACTGTAATTAATAATAGTTCAGAGGAAAAATAAATGAGAAAAAACATCCCAGATGTTTTCTTACAGCATCGAATGATGGGAAAAACAATATTTAGCGCTTCGGAAGTTGCTTCTATGTTCCCAAAGTTGTTAGAAATGTGTTGACGCTCCCTCAACCCCACCACTTCTTAACTCCTAGCTCATTCCTGGCCCCTCCTAGAAGTGGACTTTTCCTCTTGCCTGGGGTCACAGGGCCGCCTTGGGTCTTTGGCACCCTAGGATCACCTGCAGCACCACGCACTACACGGTAGGGACTCAACAACTCTCTTCTGAATGAGAGAAAAATGCTTTCAAGGTAAGGCTAGTTCCACGCCCTGTCATGCTCCTTGTGCACTGGAGGAAGTGCAGATTACACGATGCCCTCTTGGATCATGTTTGGTTTTAAGAGGAAGACAGGAAAGATTCCATGATAGCTCTAGCTCAGCTTCTCTCAAAATACGGGCTCTGGGCCCGAGGCGTCAGCATTACCCATGTTCAACAATGGGAATTTCTTAGAAGTATAGAATCTTGAGCCCCATCGAGACCGACGTCAGAAACTCTGGGGGTGGGGCACGACATTCGGTCTCTTAACAAGCCTTCCAGATGATTCTCAACGCAAGCCAACACGGGAAAACTAGCAATCTCGACAAATGATCCTACTAAGAGAAGATTTGTTCTCCTAAAGACTGACACATTGTGATCGTCTGCAATTTTCAATCCACTGAATTCACCATGTCAAGAAAAGGAGTATTGGGTAATGCCAGGGGCACTGGCATGGGAATCAGCCAGACCTCTACTTTTTTAGCTGTGTGACTTCGGGGAACGTGGGCAACATCTCCAAACCTCGGTCTTCTCTTTTGTAAAATTACAACTTCTAGTATAAGTTGCTTTTAAAACTCTTTATAAAGCCCTGTAGTTCTCTGTGTTTCACTGTAGGCAAGTATTCAGTACATATTTTTTGAGTGTCTATCACAATTGCAACAAATCTAGAGGATATGAAAGGAGAAAAGAGAGTGCTTACTTTCTAAAGCTCAAAATCCAACCAGAAAAACATGTCACTTACACATAAAGGGAAGAGTAAAGAGTAACATAAAAACACCAGCCTATTCATGGCAAGATCAACTTAGAATCAAGTAAGACTGTTCTTTCTAAATCTTTTTTTTGTTTGTTTTTTGTTTGTTTTTTTATCTGGGGGGGGGGGGAGAGAGAGAGAGAGAGAGAGAGAGAGAGAGAGAGAGAGAGAGAGAGAATCTCAAGCAGGCTCCGTGCTGTCAGTGCAGAGCCCGACGTGGGGCTTGTCCCCATGAACTGTGAGATCATGACCTGAACCAAAACTAAGGGTTGGACGCTCAACCAAATGAGCCACCCAGGTGCCTTGGACAGCCTTCTCTTTCTCTAGGGTTGATTTGAAGGATATCCAGAGAAGTCTAAGGAGAACCTTCTTCCCACCAGGCTGTGTCACTACCTCCAGAAAAATCTCTCCAGCCATCCCTGCGTAATAGGATTAAGCAGAAGTTTAACAGTTTTTGAGCACTTTCTATATACCAGGTATTATACGTGACGCTTTACATACATAATTTTATTTTAAAAGCACATGACAAACCAGGAGTCAGATCCTAATCCCATACCCGTTTTACAAATGAGGAAGCCAAGGTTCGGGGTTTAAATAACTTACATAAATGTGCACATCCCAGAAATGGATCTGGGATTTAATCCCAGGTCTGCGGATGTTCTAAGTCCAATATTTTCTACTATGTAAGTGTTTCACTAGAGAGAGAAGGTTAGGTAGATTGGTGAGGCTAGTTACTAAATGAGTGGATGCCTCATATAGCCAAAAAAGGCTGTGAATATGTGTGAAAACAATAGCATAGGAATAAAATAGCGTCCGTAAGGCAGTCCGAGTTCTGACAGAAGTCAAACTGAGAATAGATCTTATTCACACATTTTCCACGTGAAAACTGAGTGTGCTGGTTACCGCCGGCTCTGGGAATTCCTTCGTGTGAATTTAAGGCAATGGGAGAAAGAAATATTTGCGTCTCGTATCCATGATGTTTTCACACAAAAAAGGATTTATTTTATAAAAGGTAAATTAGTGGGGTTAAGTGTTCATGCTCCGAGATCTTCCGGGCCTTCTGTAAAACAAATAATTATCAAATATGGTCCCCTTGGGTCAAAAGGTCCTGGAAAGGGGATGTACGAGGTCAGACCAATTTAAGATGCCTTGGGGATTGTAAGTGGTTCTCACAGGAGTGAAAACTTTTATATTCTAGAAGGAATATAGACCTTTTTGCTTCCCAAAGAGTCAAGGCGTTGGTTATTTGGCTGCTGAGTAATCTAACCAGCAACTAGCTCTTCAAGTCAGTTAATTACTAATGAAGTATGCTCTGGGAACCCTGAAAACCAGCTTAGCTTTTACTCAACTGTGGTCCTTGGACCAAAAACCATGGGCTATTTTTGTAATACAAGGAGGGAGAATCTTATTAAAATCCGTATTTAACCAACACTTATCCTTCAGGATTTTCCTGACACATTGGGTCATCTGGGACCTTCCATAATTATTTTAACATTTCTCTTTAACCTGCCCTGATAAATTTAGGTACTTCCTCAAATCCCTGTTCTGCTTCGTGACTAGATAATTGTCATTGCATCAGTGGCTGTCTTCTCTTTAATTTGGCTGGTGACATCTATTGTTAGGGAATCAAATTCCTTTCAGCATGAGCATTTCCCTGCAGTTCAGAAGACATTCACTTCTGTTCCAGTTACAGACCTGAAGCGGGGGTTCTCATCCTACTGCATGTTGAAGTCACCTAGGTAACTTTTCAAATATACTGATTCCCGGGTTCAGTCCCTAAAGATTCGGATTCCATTGGTCTTCATTCGGTGTGTCCTAGGCATTGGTACTTTTGAAAGCTGTCCCGGTGATGAGACCATATGTGGTCACGGGGCGCCTGGGTGACTCAGTCGGTTGTGTACGACTTGGGCTCAGGTCGTGCTCTCACGGTTTGTGAGTTTGAGCCTCACATCGGGCTCTGTGCTGACAGCCTCTCAGCGCACAGCCTGCTTCGGGTCCTCTGTCTCCCTCTCTCTCTGCCTCTGCCCTGCTTGCGCACTCTCTCTCTCTTAAAAACAACAACAACAACAACAACAACAACAAAAACCAAAAAAACAAAAACCAACAAAAAGCGTATGTGATTGTACGTCATAGAAGAAGAAAACTCAGCTCATTAATTCCACAAGGATTCCTTTAATTGGGGAGACGCCGGGGACAGAAATTTACCTATCAGCCTTCATGCAACCTTGACATCTCTTTGTCAAAGGGTATTGTGTATAATTGTGAATAGCGTAAAGCTAATAAAATGTTTTGTAAGATAAAACCAGAGTTATTTTATGTCACAATAAAGTTAACACATATTCTTTGTTAAAGGATTTGGGCCACATATCAAAGCACGCAGAAGAAAGTGAAAGTCCCACGTTAATACCACCTCGCAACAGCCTGTGTAAATCTGGTGACTATCCACCTTAATCTCATTTCCTCCACTCTTCCTTATGCTGCTGCCGCTTACACACACACACACACACACACACACACACGCTGCACAACCTCACCTTTGTGACCCCAGTGCCCAGCAGCAGCCCACGCCCTACCGACACCACCTCTGCTCGGAGCCCCTTCAGCCCTGGGACCGGGAGCAACTTTGTGCTGGTGCCAATCCCTAGATGTCTCACTTTTCCGGCTATCCAATACCTCTGTAACTAACCCCCTGGCTCAGGTTTCTTAACTGTAACCTGACTGACACAAATACATTATCAGAAGAGTATTTTCTGGGCCCAGATTGTTTTGCAGTCGGAATGTAAAGATTCACGAGAGAACGTGTTTTCCTGGAGCCCCCATTCTTGGGATTTCTCGTTCCCTGTAATCTCTGTCAGTTTCGAAGCGGGTCTTCGATTTGCCTTTCAACGTTTATTTATTTTTGGGACAGAGAGAGACAGAGCATGAACGGGGGAGGGACAGAGAGAGAGGGAGACACAGAATCGGAAACAGGCTCCAGGCTCTGAGCCATCAGCCCAGAGCCCGACGCGGGGCTCGAACTCACGGACCGCGAGATCGTGACCTGGCTGAAGTCGGACGCTTAACCGACTGCGCCACCCAGGCGCCCCTCGATTTGCCTTTCCTTTCCTGTGTTAATCTTCTCCTGGATTGTAAGACTGAATACACCATGAGGGTAGGGCCCCTGCCCTTTTAGTTCCCAAAGGCGTACTCAGCGCTTGTCTCTGCGGTTGTCAAGTGATAAACGTTCATTGTTGTTAACTGAACAAAGGAAGAAATGCATACGAATTTTCTATTCTGTTCTGTTACCGATTAGAACAAGCCTGCTCTAGAATGTACTTTATGCTTTAATTGGGAGATTCTCCTTTCATGCTGTCTATATTTATTCCTCCCAATATTTTCTTAGATATTCACATCCCTTAGTAAGAAACTTTAGAAACATTTTTGGTACCTCCCCACCCCACTCCCAAATATTTTTTCCATTGGTACTTTGATTAAATTCTAAGTCAAACTGGTAGAGAAATGACACCTTTAAAATAACTGATTTTGGGGCACCTGGGTGGCTCAGTCAGCTGAGTGTCCAACTTTGGCTCAGGTCATGATCCAGGCAGCCTTCCCCTCTGGTTTCTGGTTGGGTTCAGTCAAGGGGAAGAACTGACCAAAAAAATGAAGGATGGCAAAGTATTTTGCCTTCTAGCTTCCACTGGATTCAGGGTCAAGGCTTTAGTGCTTGGGTATGGCCTGAAAAGTACAAGTTCCAGCTTAATCATTTTCCATACATAGGTAATTGTCTGCCCTGCATATTTACCAACAATGTGGGTTACATCTGTCTTTAATGGTCAGTTTTCTTATGTTTATTTATTTTTGAGAGAGAGAGGGAGAGAGAGAGCATGCACAAGTGGGGGAGGGGCAGAGAGAGAGGCGAGGGGCAGAGGATTTGAAGCGGGCTCCAGTACTGACAGCAGAGAGCCTGATGCGGGGCTCGAACTCATGAACAGTGAGATCACGACCTGAGCCAAAGTCGGGCACTTAACCCATTGAGCCACCCCGGTGCTGCCATGGCCAGTTCTTAAATAGTGGATATTTTTTATTTTAAAATCACCCAGAATCTGGGGCGCTTGGATGGCTCAGTCAGTTAAGTGTCCAACTTCAGCTCAGGTCATGATCCTGCGGTTCGTGGGTTCAAGCTCAGCATCAGGCTCTGCGCGGACAGCTCGGAGCCTGGAGCCTGCTTTGGATTCTGTGTCTCCCTCTCTCTCTGCCCCTCCCCTGCTCATGCTGTCTCTCTCTCTGTCTCTCAAAAATAAATAAATATTAAAAAAAAACTCTTTAAACTCACCCAGAATCGAACTATTAAAAGCTATTTTTAAAAATATTGGTGATTCCCTCCCCTTGGGATTGTATTTCATATTATATATATTTACATGGTTTATATAGTTCTCTTTTGTCCTGGCTTTGCATTATACTGGGAACATTTCTCAATGTCATTACATCTATTCAAGACTATGTGCCAAATATAATCAGAAAATACAATAGAAGAGCATTCCATTAATTAAAACAAAACTATAAAATACATATTATATAATCTAAGATAAAGTGTGCCATCTTTTATTTAAAAAACAAAACTTTACCATGGGATGTAAAAGAATTTTAAATAAATGGACTGGAATACCATTAGTCAGGGTACCAGTAAGAAACAGAAGGCAGGGTCAAAGATAATCTAATCAAAGGATGAGTCAGAGCTGTGCACAGGGTTAAGGGAAGCAGCAATGAATGTGGCAGTACCCGGGGACCAACAAAAGTGGGAAGCCATTACCATTTCTAGATCTGAAAGGAAAAAGAGAAGAGAACTGCTTTCACAGAGCCTGGTAAGAGACGGGGCTGAGGAAGGCAGGATGTGGTCACGGAGGAGGGGAAATTCAGCCACTTCCAGAGACAAGGGTTGAATAGAACTGGTAAAACTATCCGGGATGGTGGCTGACTTTTTGGAGGCTGAGATCACACCCCACACCTGGGTTTTGTCCACACTGCCCATCAGTGGTCACAGTCAGGACCATTCACTATGGCTGGTCTGCGGGTAGGATTACATGTTTCATTAATCAAGGCTACAGTACGGTCACTAATAGTGTAGCTAAAATGTTAGGCAACCCCAGTTGCTTTCCATGTCAAGTCATGTGCAATGGGTCAAAAATTTAGGATTCGGAATATGTATTATCTTGGGTTTTCAGTCACAACGTACGACGCAGATCCTTCTGTAACAGATTTCACAGAAGGAGAAATAATGCAGGACTCAGACTCCATGTACCCAGTTTACAATGGGTATGATAATATCCATCATCCGTCCCTGAGAGAGGGATTGTGACAGTACAATGGGCATGCAAATGTGTTTTCCAAAGTGCTGCGCACATGTGAGAAGCAATGACCACAAATGAATATTCGCACTGCGGTCCACTTGTATGCTGTCAATGGCTTTATGAATTGCTGGTATGAATGCGTTCCAGGAGATGACGTTTGGATGTCTACACTCGAGTCACAAGCATATCGCCAGTGGAAGTGCGTATCGTGGCGCCATCAAAATTCTTACTTTGCAACACGTTGCTAATTCCTTTTTCAAACTACATCTGTATGTCAAAGATACAGTTACGTAGCCTCAGGTCCGCTGACTGTGTTACTAGCTTGCTTGAAAAATATCTGAATAGTAGGATGAATAACAAATGTAATGTCTCCTTGTCTGCATTAGCAAAATGAAGAAAGAAAGACAGCACTCAAGCACAATGCACGTGGATGCTGCAGGGACCCTGGACCCAGGTAAACACAGACATCAACTGCATCTTCAGTTGCCTAAATCAGCCGCCATTCAACATCATGGCGATTGGCAAGGGGAACTGATGACAGGTGTTTTCCCCTCCCCGGTGCCTGTAGTTTAGAGACTTACCCAAGGTTAAAAAAGAAAAAAAAAAAAAAAAAAAAAGAATCGTACGAGACAGGCTCACATTAACTACCTTTTTTCATTTCACCTTCAGGATCTCCGCTTTGGATCACACATGGCTTGACAAATTGCACTAATTGTGCGCCTCTCAAGTGGACAATCAAGCCTAAACTAGCACCATCTATTCTGGTGAGGCTCCGATCAAAATGCCCCGCTTAAGAGCCTTCAATTCCACCTCAAGACTTTTTGCTGGACTTAAGCTTTTTGGAATGCACAGCATCCATCATGTGACAGGTTGACTGAGGTGGGTAATGAAAACATTCCAGAGAATGGGGAAGCTTCTCTCTGTTTTCAGCACAGTTACAAGCTCAGGAAAAGCTTTTAAGTCTCAACCATGTCATTTTCATGGCTCACAATTGGAGGTTTTCAACAGTCAAACACAGACAAGCATATGTCTGGGTACGGAGCACATGTAAGTCTGGCCAAAAGCGTCTTTTGATTTGTCATGGCATCGCAATCATTCCTTTGTGCAGCTGACAAACTCTTCTCAAATAGAAACGCAGCATCTTTTAATTGAGTTGGCAGTGGAGACGCTCAAATTTCTTTTGTCATCTAAATCACTCTGTTTAGCTAGAACCTTTACTGCTACTTCAGAACATCTGGTCCAATGAAAGGATAGCTGTGTCTCCCCTCACTTGAATGGCAGAGGAAGGTTAATTTTAACAGGCCCCATAGGCGAAAATCTGTTCCTTGCTGGGTTTGAGATAGCTTCGTGTTCTAAGGACGGCCTTAAGAACTGATGGAAAACTCTACGGATCAGGACCCATCCGGCAGCTTATAGATGCATGCTAGCTGCGAGTGGAATTGTACGTAACACCGAGATACGTGGCCAAAGTCAAGCAAAGCCACCGTGAGCTATGAAACAGGCTGGGCTTTGAGTGAAGAGAGGTTATACGCAGTTGGAATATTCATTGGGAACGTACACGCCCAATGAAGGCCAGGAGCACCTATCAGACCATCTAAGGGAAGGTGGACCCTCAGAGACAGATTGTTCCCTATAAATCCTGGAGGATGTGGAGGAAATCTGGCAACTGAGGAGCCTGGAGAAATGTCCTAAGGCCCACACCCTTGGAGCTGCAACATTGACTGGGTATTGACTGCCATCCACTGGATTATTGGGGTCACGGGGCAGGTATGGCGAATTTTGCGTGAACGTTGAGATTTTTTTTTTTTACATGTTATTTCCTGTCAGTTAAGCATCTATTCTGCTGAGCTTGTGCGAAGCAGGTCAGCAAAAACCCCAGCCGTTCCAGTGATCGGTCCCTTCGACCGCAGACAGCATGCTGCAACATCACCAGGGCCTCGGCAAATGCCACCATGGCTACCAGCACCCCGACTTCCACATCTTTTAAGTCTTAACCTCTTGCACCTGTTTTCATCCTCACAGCACATCCGCCATGTCGTTTTCTCCTAAGTTGGCTTGATTCAGTACCGCGCTTCAGGACTACATTCATACCTCTCTAAAGGGTGGCTTGCATTTGAACTAGCTACCCCGACTCTGACAGTGGCCTTGACGTTTGCTCGTCAGCCACACACGAAACCGCCACGGATAAGAGGCAGCTGGTCCCGTTCCTACAACACGTCTCCCATTAATTGACAAGGGAGGATGATTGGGCAGGCAGCTTCGTGTTCGTTATAAACCGTTCGGCATTCTGTTCTTTTTCTTTTGGGTTTTATCGATTTGGTAAAAAAGACAAAAAACAAAAAAGCATTTCTTCTGGGAAAAACTGCGAGGTGTTATTTTTGGTGGCACACCCACGCGCTGAAGCAAACAATGACGGGATCGCTTTGGAACAGGGCTTCTTGTGTGTAGCGTGCAACCCGCAATGCCGACACACGCTCTTTAAATTTTGTATGTGCCGCCAGCCCGCAAAATCCCTCTGATATTGAAGATACTAATCTCAGTTATGCGTTTCCACTGATTACTTTGGGACTCCTTTCGTACAGCTGAAATAGAAACCTCTTGACTTTAACTGCAAAAGTTTTCTTCTGTTTCACTCTTCGGATCCCAGGAGATAGGATTCTGAACAAGGTGATTTAAAAACAAAATACACTTTAGAGGTAACCAGCTGACTTCTAGGTAGACATGGTTTTGGGGGGGGGGTAAGAAATATTGGAATTATAGACATGATTCCATCATCCACTTAATCGTAAGAGGGGAGTTATTTTTCAGCTCAATGGGTGACGTTAACAGTTATCTCGTCAAAAGCCTCTTGAGGATATTCTATGAGCAAAGAACGAGCAGACACAACACTGATCTCATCTTCACACAACGTAGCACCTAAGAGTTCGTATGATCACACAAGAAAGGTCTATGTTTTCAAAATAATCAGCAGTTTTAATCGATTGAACGCTATTTTAAGCAGCGGATCAGTGACTTCTACAATCCTGAGGGATAGAGGCGATGCCTGGGACGGCCCCTCAGAGCCAGTGCGAGGCCTAAAAGAAACACTGGAAAACCAAAAGCAGAGGGAGAAGATACATCCTGGGAACACATCGTTCTAAACTATCTGCATGAGTCACTCCTTCAACCTTCAAGCTTTGCGGGAATGTCACCTTGTCATTGGAGCCTGCCGGGACCCCTGCGGTTAAAATTTCCATACCTGCGCTGTGTCCAAACTCAGCATCCCCGACGCTCTCACCCCCTGGTTTCCTTTTTGTTTTCCACAACACTTACCACTTTCTAACAGACGGTATGTTTTACTCATTCTTTACATTTACTTTCTGTGATATGCGGTCTCCCCACTAGAATGAGGTTGAGGATTTCTGTCTTTTTAAAAACATTTTTTTTCTAATGTTTATTTATTTTTGAGTCAGAGAGAAGACAGAGCATGAACGGGGCAGGGTCAGAGAGAGAGGGAGACACAGAATCCGAAGCAGGGCTCCAGGCTCTGAGCGGTCAGCACAGAGCCCGACGTGGGGCTCGAACTCCTGAACCGTGAGATCATCACCTGAGCCGAAGCTGGACATTTAACCGACTGAGCCACCCAGGCGCCCCGGATTTCTGTCTTTTTTAATTGCGTATTCCAAGTGAGAAGAACAATGCCTGCAACAAATATCTGTTAAATGTATAAATGACTTCAAAAACATTAATATATGGCTCTAAGTGTAAACTAGAAGAAAAAGAAAATATTCTTCAACACAGTCACATACTTCCCTATGTGCATGCTCGTACATAACTACAGTAGAGGAAATAATGTGGGCACAAGCTTGCGCTTACATCTGGAATCAGTGAGAACGTGATACCTTAAAATGCAGACTCCAGCACCCTGCACCTGAGCCACCCAGGCGCCCTGGAAGTCAACATTTTCTTGCGGCTCCTGTCCACTAAAAGGCTAGCAGCACACCCCACCATCATTGAGGAAACCAGAAAGGCAAAAACAAAAACGAAAACAAAACAAAACAGTTGTCATATCGTCAGAGGACACCCCACGGGACATTGCCCTTCATCCATTGAGAACCACTGACCCAAACTATCACAAAAACACAGAAAACAGTCCTTGACACTTCAGAGAGCACACAGAGTCGAGCAATTGGATAGCCTGACCTGCCTTAAAAACAGCGTGCTGGCATCATGATGGCAAAACCAGCGTCTACTCAAAAACAAGTACATAACAAGTTAAACGTTTTCACGAATGCAATCAACATAGATAAGCAATCATAGGAATTTTGTTCTCAGTCTCACTTTTTTTTTTTTTGCTTCCAAACGCTATTTTCCCCCATCTGAATTAACCAGAACATTATCTCAAGTGATGACCTCACTTGATAAATAATTTGCTTATTTAAAGTCAGAGCCATCGTTATAAATGCCCCGGAAAGAGTCATTTTTCTCAGGTAATGATTATATAGCAAGCCTCATACATTACACTCCCTATTTAAAAAAGTAAAGAACGAAAACAGGGCATACATAGATATACCTAATCATGGGTAGAAATGCACTAAATGCCTTCTTTTGCACACGGTTAAAGAGTTATGAGCTCTGAACATTAGCCTTGCAAATCCAAGTACATTGTTTTCAATTTAGTTCTAAGGAGAACTGCTTCGTCTGATGCCTTTGGCAAGCAAGCGACACATCATTGGAAACACACACTCACCCCTACCCTTTCCTCCTGTCCCTGAAGAAAATTTCACATTTGTTCTGCATTATCATTACCTAATGATGATCAGCTTCCCTCCTATTCTTGAGTTTTAAACTGCAGATTTCAGTGCCACACAACACTGAGACATGAGCAATAAATCTGCAGTTATGAACAGCTTGCTTTTATGGAAATATGTCAAACTGAATATATGAAAATGATAACTTTCACATCAGCTTGTCACAGCTTACTTTGTTTCATTTTCAGCGCTGACAAATAGGCATTTAAATAAAATATCCCATGTGGTATTTAATGTATTCTTATAAATATTATAACTTCCACAGACAAGTTAACCTAAGCGTCCCATTGACCCCAGAGACAAGAGTTATGCATTTTCTGTCTCTATAGGCACCAAATGAGGGATTGGATGACTGGTCCCAGCTTCTCCAATGGGCCCCGGTTTCCTCATCTATAAAACAGACGTCGCTAGATGATCTCTAACATGCTCTATCTCTTAGACTTTGAAATAATCTGTTAGCGAACAATTCCAGGAGTCGGGACATTTCGGGAATTGGGTCAGAATATATCTGGATTCTGTGTGCCCGTCTCCTTTATTCACCCACCTCCTTGCCAACTGCTCTGCCTCGCTCCCCTCCACGGCTCTTCAGCGGTACTAAGCTCGGCCCTTTCAGGTTGCAATTGATCGACCTTGCTTCTAGTTTAGCTTTTTTTTTGGGGGGACAATTTCCAACATCTTTTTTTCTTACCCAATTGTAGGACAGAAGATGTGCAGAATCATGGTGTTTGCAGATTTCTAATCCTCTGCTTCAGTACTTAGCCAGGGCCTAAATCACACCGTACGAATGACTTTTTTTAGGAATTAGTTGGTCGCAATATTTCATGTTGTCTCAAAAGGGATAGGTAATGGTTGCAAGTTACAAGGACCACTTAGAAGACGAAGGGCAGTGAATTCGGGTATACAAATGCCTTTATTCTCCTCCCCTCTTTACTCCGTTCTCCTCATGAGCGGGGGGATCAGATTCTGTCTCAAACCTTGTTTCCCAAAGTACGGCCTTTGGGCCAGCCACATTGCTATGGCCTGGAAGATGATCAAAAATGCAGAATTGCAGGCCCCGTGCCAGGTCCACTGAATCAGAATCTGCATCTCAGCAAGCTCTCAGCTGACTGGTATGCACATCATGGTTTAAGAAGCTGGAGTCGAAAATGGGAACCTTGTCGTACCGCTGCCCGACTAAAGCCCTTCCGTGACCAGTTGCTCCTGACAACATCCAAAACCTTAGGGCAATGATCTCTCCGGTCCTCTGCTTTCTTTTTTTTTTTTTAATTTTTTTTTTAACGTTTATTTATTTTTGAGACAGAGAGAGACAGAGCATGAACGGGGGAGGGTCACAGAGAGAGGGAGACACAGAATCTGAAACAGGCTCCAGGCTCTGAGCTGTCAGCACAGAGCCCGACGCGGGGCTCGAACCCACGGACCGTGAGATCGTGACCTGAGCCGAAGTCGGATGCTTAACCGACCGAGCCACCCAGGCGCCCCTCGGTCCTCCGCTTTCTACCACAAGGCTGCCTGTGACCCCCAAAGCAGGAAATTTACCCTCTGATTCTCATTTCTTCACCCCCACCCCTTCATTTGTCATAGGCTAAGCACCTGCCTGGGCACATGAGGAAAAGCTCAGCAACATCTTACTTGACTGAACTGAAACCCAATGGGGCATCTGTAAAGTACATGCTTCTCCAAGTCTATTTGGATTACATCTCTGACGTGATAAACTTCCTACTGTTTCTTCAATTGGTGCCCAGTGGGGTGGGTACATGTTTCTTTTCACTTCTTTCCTTCTTGTGAAAATCAATAAATGGTGCGTGATAGCTTTCCTGGAGACGAAATTAATGGAATATTGTCGCAACCTTTATTATGAAGTTAGTATTTCACTAGTTCTCCCCCAAAGTAACATTAGAATGGACTAGGGCAACTAAGGGAGACACGGAATCTTACTCGTGGAAAAGGACAATCCAGGCTACCCTTGCTTGATCAATAAGACTTCAATATATTTTCAGCTTTTTGGATCAAGCAACTGATTTTATATGTTGGGATGATTCTTGTGTGTGTAAGGTTTTGTTGTACAGGGGCGCCTGGGTGGCTCAGTCGGCGAAGGCTCTTGATCTCAGCTCAGGTCATGATCTCACGTTTCGTGAGTTTGAGCCTCTTATCGGGCGCTGTGCTGGCAACGTGGAGCCTGCTTGGGATTCTCTCTCTGTCCCTCCCCCGTGCTGTCTCTGTCTCTGTCTCTCTCTCTCTCTCTCTTTCTCTCTCAAACTAAATAAATACACTAAAAAAAAGTTGAAAAAATAAAAAACGATTTTATCATGTTATTGGCAAGTTATGATTCTAGTTCTAGCCATTCAATGATAAACCTCATTAAATGGTGGTAGATAGTAGTTAACATTTCCAATTATTCATCCTTACTTTTTGCCACGTGACTCACAGTGTCCCCCCCCCGTGGCAAGGGGTATACTGTCCTGCCCCACTGCCCCCAGACTTGGTCATAAAACTTGCTCTGGTCAGTGAAATGTGAGCCAAGGTGATGTGTCCCACTTCAGGGCAGAGAACAGGCTTCTCGAGCTTTTGCCAGCTCCTACTTTTTCCTTTGGCAAGAGAATGGCATATCTCAGATGTTGTTTGCTCCTTGCAGCCTGATTCCGGAAGAAAGAAACCTGTGGGACGGCCAGTTAGCTTGACCTGTACCCAACATGCAAAGAGAGGGAGAAAAAACTTCCTTTGTTTTTTTTCAAGTCCTTGAGATTTGAAGTTATTGATTAGCTAAGCAGAAAAGTAGAAAAAGCAAGCACTTGTTTTATGATCACCGTCCAATTTTATTAAAGACTTCGTATTTCTGATCGTGGCAGATTATCTTTGTATCTACACCTTTGTGTAATTTCTTCCCCCTGAATGTGTCCAGGACTTGTCATTTGCATCCAAGCAGAATATGGAAAATGTGATGAATTGTCCCTCCCGTGATTATGTTACACTGTTTGAGATTTGCCATAGAGACTCTCCTTGCTTCTTGGCTGTAGTAAGGGACGGATTTGGGGAAGCCCACGTAGCAAAGAATGGAGGGCGGCTTCTAGAAACCGCGAGCAGGCTCTAGGAGCTGAAGGTGGTCTCTGGCTGTTAAGGGGCCTCCAGCCAACAGTCCATCAAAATCCAGGTCACTCAGTACTACAGATATAAGGAAATGAAATCTTCACACAACAGAAGCATGGAATCCGCTGTGAGGCAGATTCTTCCCCGCTTGAGCCTCTAGATGAGAACGCAGCCCACCCGGCCCCTTGATTACAACCTTGTGAGACCCTGAGCAGAAGAGCTTAGCTTAGCCTCACCTGCACTCACTCCTGACAAATTGTGATTTAATAAATACACTTATTTAAGCCACTGCTTTGGGGGCTATTTGTTACACGACTGTATAAAATTAATGCACTGAATATAAAAGCAGTATTTGTCGAAAATTCAGAAAAGTTTCAGTAAGACAATAACAAATCGTAATTCTGCCACACGAAAAATATTCATTATTTTTATCATTTGAGTACAACTTCCCTAAGTCTTTCCTATACATACTCTGTATTTATTCTAGTCTATCTTAGAAAGTACATTTGCAAGTTTACATCCTGTTTTTCTCGCTGATGATCATAGAATCAGCTTTCTACCCCTAGGAGGTGAGTTCCTTGAAAGCAGGCACTGTAATAGTGCCTGGCACAAAATAGCATTTAAATGCATATTGGTTGAATGAGTGGGTGAATGAATTGATGTTTTACATCTGTAATAGTTCTTCATCAACTTTCATCTAGTGGTCACATAAAATTCCCTAAGTGGAATGATTATGATATGCCTAACCGTTCCTCTGTTTTAGATTTGTAGTTGGCACTGACATACATATTTTTAGATTATTCTATTATGCATACTTTCTTCTAAGCTGAACACGTCTTTCTGCCTTCTCCCTGCATCCCACCCAATATTGTCAAGCAGGAACATGCCATGCATATCCAGGAAGAGGCAAACGCAATGCTGAGACAGCATCCTCTATTGACAACATATGACAATTAGAGACAGCTTCAGTTGGGAGAGACCTGAAAGTACAGGTCACAAAGCCAATGAGCAGAGGAGCCCAGGTCCTTATTATTTTCCATCTAGACTATTTCAAAAGGCTCATAATGTGCATCTTACTTCTTAAACACAATCCTGGCCTTATTGCTAATCTTCCTATTATACAAATGGAATCGTGCCTATCTCCTTCCTATAAAGTCCAATAAGGGATTCCCAGTGCCAATAAAATAATGGCCAAATTCTTAAAAAGTCATGTAGGGTCCTCCCCAGTATCACCTCATCTATACTTTCAGCACTGGTTTTCCTAAGTTCCTCCATATTTATTTATGAGTCGCCAGTCCACCACCCCTGAATGTACAACACGTTAATGAATTCTTGTACTCTATTCCCCTGTTGCTGTCTCTTTGACCTGGGCTGTCTTTGCTATTGTTCTCTAGCTATCAGAATGATTAATATCCTTCAAAGCCAAGATGCAATGCCACCTCGTGACATTTTCCCTGAGAATCCTAGTCAGAATGAAGAATTCCCACTTCCGTAATTCTATCCTGTCTTGTATTACAAGATATATGATCAGCTCTTCCATGAGACAGATTTCTCTGGGAAGGCACATCGATTAGACAAAACAGAAAAAAAAACCCCTACTTTCATGAAGCATACATTCCAGGAGGGGAAGAAACACATGAACAACTGTGTGATATATTCTCAGAAGATAAACTAAATCAGGGCGACTGGGTGGCTCAGTTGGTTGAGCGACCGACTCGTAATTTCGGCTCAGGTCATGATCTCATGGTTCCCGAGATCGAACTCGAGCCGGGCTTTGCACTGACAGTGTGGAGCTTGCTTGGGACTCAATCTCTCTCTCTCTCTCTCTCTGTCCCTCCCCTGCTTATGCTCTCTCTCTCAAGTAAATAAACACTTAGGAAAAAAAGAAGATAAACTAAATCAAGGTAAAGAGATGATGAGTGACTGGGGTATGTGTGCGCGTGTGTACATCCACATCCATGCGCTATTTTTATAGTATGGTCAAGGTAGGCATCTCCAATAACACGACACTTGAGCAGAAACCAAACGAAGTCAGGGGGTGAGCCGTGTGAATTTTCTGACTCATCTTATTACAGGATTATTCTGGCTGCTTTGTTGAGAATAGATGGTAGGAGGTCAAAGGCAGACGCAGGGGGACCAGTTAGAGAGCCATTACAGAAATCTGGGTAAGACGTAATGGTGATTCACACTAGGGAGGTAGTGGCGGACGTGGTGAGAAGTAGTTCCTGAATACATTTTGAAGGTAGGGACATTCAAATATATGCTACCCACTAGAATGTGAGCTCCACGAGAGCTGGGAACCTTGTCCTTTTTAGTACTGCCTTATTTCCACTAAGCAAAACAGTGCCTGGCACTTAGTAAGTACTCAATAAATACACGCTCATCGAATCAAGAGCCTGAATGATGTACTAATAGATTAAATACGAATTTTATGTGAATGCGAAGAGTAAAAATATAACTCCAGTTATTAACTAGAGCAAGTAGAATAAAGCTGCCATTTACAGAGATGGGGAGACTGAAGTTATTGCACGCCTTGGGGGTCTGTGTTGGAAATTAGGATTTCTGCCTTACACGTGTTAAGTTTGAAGAGCCTACCAGAAATTCAAATGGAGTATCAAGCAGACGGATATATTTCAGGGGAGAGGTCAACACTGAAGATACGTATTGGGAAGTTGTCAGCAGGAGCCAGATGACGTTTAAAGTCATAGATGTGGATTAGCTCATGTAGAGATTGTATATAAATTAAAAAAAGAAAGAAAGAAAGAAAGCTGAGGACCGAGTCCTGGCATCCCAACGTTAAGAGGTCGGGGAGAAGAGGGTCCGGAAAAGGAGACGGAGGGCACAGCCGCTGAGGTAGGAAGGGAACCACGAGAGGGGACCTGAGAGCCAAAGAGAGAAAGCGTAAGAAGGAAGAGAAAGGGAGACGAAGCCTGAGACGTGGAAGTCAGCAGAAAAATGGGGATAAACAGACTAAGATTTATTTTATAGGTTGACTGTAAGACTCCAACATGAAAACGCTTCGTTAAATCTCAGGTATTAATTAACAATATCTTCTTTTCTTTTTTAAATCCCATGCAGCAATCCTTCTCAAAGTCAATCTACATGGATATTAAATGTCCCACTAATGATTAGACACCATACTATCGTTTCCGAATTAGCTCAACAGAAGGTTAGCTTGGACGTCTACTTATCAAGGTATTGTGGTGTTCTATATAAATATTCACCTCCTCCACCAGACGTAGGGACTACCCTAGTCCCTAAGGGTGGGAACTGTGCCTGATTCATACACATTCCCTACGCCGAGTACAAGGCTACGTACAGAATAAATCTGCGACAACTATATATTGGATAAATAAGTGAACGATGAAATGAATACGAATGTGAATATAAATGCGTAAATGAATGAAGATTAGGTAGGCGCTTTAATATGTTCCTAAGTTATAAACTAAGCTTGTTCTCTGTGTTGGTCGGAGACGCCTGTCAATACAACCAAGTTATGCTCGCGAGGTTTCTATTTGTAATGATCTCAGAGGTACATCAATAGTGCCACCCTGAATCGATGAATCCTGCCACAACAAAAATTACTCTGCCCTTTGCTTGTGCAACACAAGGCAAGTTCAAATAACCTTTAAGGAAATATGCTATTACATCAAGAAATAATGTCAACCTTCTCCCAGAAACATTATACAGTTGCTACCGCCGTTACCACCTGGCTCTCTTCGAGGAGGTAAACGCTAGGAAAAAATGGAGCAGTCAGAATATTGCCTGCGATTAGGATAATACTACTACTGTGACTTCTGCTACTCCTCACGTCCGTTGCATCCAGCTAGCGGAATCTATTCACCGGCACTAAAAAGAAATAGAGCCCCGTAAACAACAGAAACAGGCAATTCACGAGAAAGACAGAACTGGGTGGGTAATAATTATCAGGAATAATTTGAGACGTTTTTATTGCTTTTCTATTAAATGACTGATACCAACTAGAACATCCTTAACCTCTCTCTTGGCTCACAGCTGCAGGGTAAATAGCTACTTCATCTGCCATAAATGCCTATAAATTAATTTAGCCCTTATTACTACTGGGCACATTCCGCATTCTTTCTCTGCAAGTGCAAGGCGAGCAGCTAGCTCCTCTCAATCTGAGAGAGAAAAACTGATCATTGTACTGTATGGGTCATTTTCAGAAAGACTCAACTCTAACCACTTGTCCCTTCTTTCCTGATCAAGTTCCCGTTATCTACCCTAAGGGACAAAAACAGCAGCAGAAAATCCATATTTTCTCTTAAGCTTTGGAAATGCTTTCTGTGATCATGGCAGGAGATATCACTTCACAATCTTGTTTTGTTTATGCTCCTTTTCAAATGTCTTTGTGTCTCCTGAGGGTGCCAGTTGGGAAGGCCGGTGGACTCGGTTGCAGAAAGGATTGCAAATGAACTCAATTTGCTTCAAGGAAGATGGGAAGGGGGCTGTGTGTGGGAGGATACGCGGAGCGAAATAGAATGTGAGTGTGTAACTGGTGAAACGGGGTGATGGCAACGCGGAGGTCTGCTAGACCACTCTCTTTACAGTTCTATACATTTGGAACTCTTTGGACTATAAAAGTCATTTCAAAGCACAAATGACCCGCGGCTCCTGGGGGGCTTAGTCAGTTCAGCTTTCAACTTTGGCTCAGGTCACGATCTCGTGGTTCGTGGGTTCGAGCCCCACGTCAGGCTCTCTGCTGTCAGTGTGGAGCCCGTGTTGGATCCTTTGTCTCCCTCTCTTTCTCTCTGCTCCTCCCCTGCTTGCTCGCTCTCTCTCAAAAACAAGTAAATATTAAAAAAAAAAAAAAAAAAGCCCACAAGTGACCCACAGTCTACAGTACATCAACACATCATATTTGTCAAGCATTTAAAATGCCTCAGACTCTATTCTGAGCACTGAGAAAAAGACAAATAAGCCAGTGCACCCATCTGGAAAGAGCTAATCACTTAGTGGATTTAATTAAAACAATAATAAGTTACAAAATGTTTACCGATCACTTATGTGTCAGGACGATGTTATCTCATTTCAGCCTCACTAGGACCTCTGTTATCCCCCTTCACAGAGGCTCAGAGAAGTCAACTGACGTGGATAATGCCATACGACTTGAAAGTGACCGAACATAGATTCAAGCCTGGGTCTGATAAATTCCCAATTACATGCTCTTAAACACTAGGATCTACGCGGAATCCACAGTTACTGTGTCACTAGAAGAAATCTTTGTCAAGGAAAACATGCCTTTGTGTAACAAAAGGGCCCTCCTGGTTTTTCTGCCACAAAGCCATAAAAAGTAACACTGTTGACCAACAGAGAAAGCATCCCAATTCTCTAATAGCCTTACAGACATTAAGCTCAAACGTGTCATGTAGATAAGGCATTCTCTGCTGGATGCAACGGAAGCAAATGATCTTTAATTCAGCAAACGATTTATACTTGTCACGTGCCTCAAATAAGTAAATCAGGCCTGCACATATGGAATTAAAAAAAAGATGAAATTCATCAATAATACCATTATCAATCATAATATTTTTCTCATGTTCTTATTTTTATTAAGACGGATAACACATCTTGGCCCATTTCAATCTATAGCTATTTTCTGAAAGTATCTCATTTATGGACAGTGGTTCTCCTTGTTTCAAAGTCTGTCTGCTGTTGAACTTGAAGTGAACAGTGAGAGACAATTCACTTCCAGAGAATGTTCTGTTCAAACTCATTCCAAACATAATTTTAGCAAAGCAATAAAACCATATGAGGTTTTCCAGCCTCAAGTACAATTAGAGGCACTATTTTAAAAAGGCCTTAATTCTTTGGAAAATACTGGATCCAATTTTTTTTTTTTTAAATCAACAAACAAAGCTTTGCAATCGTTATTTGTTCAAAGTGCAGTAATATAAATAGCAATGCTACTTTGGTTAAATGTTTCCTAATCATCCTGCCTTGTGCAATGAAAAAAAGAACACACACATTCACACACTCACCTATTACAATAAATTAAGATATTGCAAAGAAGGTGTTTTCTATATCAGTTTAGAGATAAAACACCTATTTCTTAAGAAAAAAAAAAAAGGATGGGAATAAAGATAATTGAAGGAGAAAAGAGAAAGGGCTTTAGTCACGGCCCTGATCAACCCGAAAGAGCCCGAAAGTCTGGTATGTGTGCAGTTATGTATAAAGAGGAGGAAAAGGTAATTTAAAACGAGCCTCATACTTCTTGTACTTGAACAAAGCACAATCCTGGTTTGAATATAAACCTGATATTTGGCCCAAAATAAACTATGTAAGAACTGAAAGGCAGAGATATCATTTGTCCACGTAAGGTGGAAAGAATTTAGGACATTTTGAAATTTTTGAGTTGGTCAACAGTGTATATTCAAGATCAGAAATCTTAAGTGAACAATTCGATAAACAGCTTTACAACTTTATACAACCCAGTGATGTGCTGAAAAACACAGTTTGTTTGTTTGTTTTTTTTTTAAAGCCACAAGACGTAGCATTTGCTGATTTCCGTGGTGAAAATACTCGTACCAATGGCCTACTTCAAGCCACGTGACATGGTAACACTGAAAGGAGAGATGGGAAAAATGCACATAGTCTCCCCTTATTCACAGGGTATCTGTTCCAAGACTCCCCCAAGCGCCAGCGGATGCCTGAGACAGCACATAGTACGGAACCCTACATAGACTATGTTTTTTCCTATACACGCATACCTGTGGTAAAGTTTAATTTATAAATTGGTCACGGGAAGAGATCAACAACAACAACAACAAAATAGAACGATTATAACAATACGCTGTATTGAAAGTTACAAATATCTCATTGTAATGTACTCACCCTTCTTCCTGTGATGATGGGACATGATAAAACGCCTACGTGATGAGACGCAGTGAGGATTTTGCAACGCAACGTTAGGCTTCTGTGGAGCTTCTGATGCTTCATCAGAAGAAAGATCACCTGCTTCCAGAGCACCACTGACCGTGGGGAAACAGAGGGCAGAGAGCAAAACTGTGGATAAGGGAGATCTACCATAATCGGTTCTCTACAGCTAACAAGGGCCAACACCACCGCACCCTCGTATACGCCCATGCAACCGAAGCCTGATCAACTTATAAAATATTTCCATCGCCCTGGAAAGTTTCCTAATGCCCAAATCTAGCTAACTCACTCCCCATATAGATATTTTCATATAAAATCTCTGTTCTGATTTCTATAACTGTAGACTAGCGTTCCCTGTTTTTGAAGTCCGCAAAAACATTCACGCCATATAAACAATATTGTCAACTTCTATACTCAAGGTGTCTTCAAGATTTATCCAGACGTGGTAGGTATCAGTGGTTAACTTTTTCTGTGTCGCTGAGTATTTTGTCATTATGTGAATATACACCAATCTGTTCATCTATTTTCCTGTTGATAGACATTTGTTGGGGTTTTTTTTTTCAGCTTTTGAATATTATGAATAGAGCTTCTGTAAGTCATACTTCTGAGTCTCTTTGTGGACAGATATTTTCATTTCTCTGGGAGACATACCATGATGAGGAGTTCTAGGATCATGTATACAGTGCACGTTTAACTTTGTGGGAAAATGCCCGTTTCCCTAAGTGACTGTAACATTCTGCATTCCCACCAGCAACGTAGGAAACATGTGGATGCTTCCCATCCTTGCCAACATTCAGAGCCGTCAGTCTTTTTAATTTTAGCCATTCTAGTGGGTGTGAGGTGGTATCTCGTTACATTTTGAATATGCATTCCCTGATGACTAATGATGTTGAGCAACTTTTCATGAACCTATTGCCAATTTATATATCATTTTTAGCGAAGTATGTCTTCAAGTACTCTGATTGATTTTCTGCACTGACAGTGGAGAGTCCGATGCGGGGCTCGAACTCACGAACCGTGAGATCATGACCTGAACAGAAGTCAGACACATAACTGACTGAGCCACCCAGGCGCCCCTGAATCTTCCAAATCTTGAAAGAGATTTGCCTCTACCTTTATCTGATTCTGCACTTTCTCAGCAATGTTTTGTGGTTTTCAAGCTAGGGCTTCAATGCCTTCTGCTAGTTTAGTCCTAAGTACTTGATCTTTTTTTTATTTCATACTATTATACGTGCTAGGGGTTAGTATAGTTTGTTTCTCAATTGTCTTCTGTTAGAATAAAAAATATAAATATTTGTGCATTGAACTCATATCCTGCAACTGTAATATATTCAGTTATTCGTTTTACTTTTTGGTAGATCTCTCAGGCTTTTATACGCAATCGATAATTTTATCTATGAATAAAAGCAAATGAATTTCTTCCTTTTCAATCTGGACTCCTTACCATTCCATTGCTTGGTATATTGCATTGGCTAGGATAGCCACCAAAATGTTGAACAAAATCGGTGAGAGCAGACATCTTTGCCTCGTCCTTGATCTCGGGGGGAAAGTGTCAAATGTTGGTCATGATGTATAAAGCTAGCACTACAATTTCTATAAGTGCCTTTTATCAGGAAAAACGAGGTTCCCTTAAGTTTATAGTTTGTTGAGTTTTTATCACAAATTGTTGTTGAATTTTTTCAAATTCTTTTCCTCATCTTTTGAGATTACGATATGGTTTCCCTCCTATGTTCCGCCAGTGTGGGGAATTACAATGCCTGCTTTTCCAATATAACCAAAATTGTACTCATGGGACAAGTCCCATGGACATGAAATTTTATCATTTTAAATCTGATAGTATTTTATTAAGGATCTTTGCATTTATGCTCATGAAAGATATTGGTCGTAATTTTCTTTTCCTGACATGTTTATCAGATTTGGGTACCAGGATTATGGTGTCCTCATAAAACAAGTTGAGATGTATTAATTATTCTGTCTTCAGAAATATCTGGGTAAGACTGATGTTATTTCCATATTCTGTGTCTTACGATATTCACCATTAAAATCATCTGGACCTGGAGTTGTTTTCTTCCGAGAAGATTTTCAGTAGTGAATTCAATCTCTCTATTAGATACAGCATTGTTTGGATTTTCTCTTTCATCTTGAGTCAGTTCTGGTAAATTGTGTTTTCCAAGGTCTTTGTTCCCTTCATATCATTGCTAAATTTATTGGTGTAGAGCTGTGCATAAAATCTCCTTATCGTCATTTTAATGTATATAGATTTGATAGTGATGCTCCCTCCTTCAATTCTGATATTTGTAATTAGTGTTTCCTCTCTACCATTGTTGGCCAATATTATCAGGGGGTAAGTATTCTGGTAACTTTTCAAAGAATGAAGTGTGCGTTAATTTTACCTACTTTTCTATTTCACTGATTTATGCTTAATAATTTACTGCTTTTTATATACTTCGGTTTTGACTTGCTTTTCTTTCTCTACTTTCATAAGGTGAAAGTTTAAACCAATGACTTTAAATCTTTTCCAATTCTATTAGAAGCATTTACTGCAGTGGTTTTCAGTTGGCTGGTGACTTTGCCCCTGAGGGACATTGGGCAATGTCTAGAGACATTTTTCGTTGCTACATCTGGAGGCTTCTCTAACAGGTTAACAAGGAGAAGTTTTTTGTCCAGGCTGTTATGATGGACTCTAATATAATCATGAGATTGACATTCCTTCACCTTTACCACATTGTATTCGTTAGAATCCAGTCATACATCCCACCCACAGTCAAGTGGAGGGGATTATAAACGGGATGGACACCAGCAGGTGAGAATCATGAGAGGCTACCACCATATGGTCTATCTGGTACAGTTGGCATCCAATCTACCAATTTTCTATGTTTTCTATTTTCCTGTGTGTGTGTGTGTGTGTGTGTGTGTGTGTGTGTGTGTTCCTATGATCCTATGTTTATATGTGTCCATATATTTAACCAGGCCAATGCTATTCCAATCTGATCCCATTCCCCTTGTGTCTGAAGAAGATTCTTCAATATTTCTTGTAGGACAGGTGTTCCGGTGACAAATTCTTTCAAATTTTACTTTTCTTAAAATGTGTTCTTGACCCTCATTTTCCAAAGCTATTTTCACTGGATACAGAATTGTGGGTTGGATTTTGTTTTCTCTTGGCACGTTAAACATTTGTAATTTTCTTAGGGCCTCCATTATTTCTGATGAGAACGCAGCTGATATTCACACCATTGTTCCTCTGTATGTAATTTGTCACGTTTCTCTCGCTGCTTTGAATATTTTCTACTTGTCATTCATGTTACACAGTTTAACAAAGATGTGCCTAAGTGTAGTTTTCTTTGTATTTATCCAGCTTGTGTTCCCTGAATTTTTTTACACATGTAGTTTGATGTTTATCAACCAATATGGGAAAGTTTCAGCCACTATTTTTTTCAGACATTTTTTTTTTCCCTGACCTATTTTCTCTCTCTCTCTTCTCTCTCTCACTCTCTCACTCTCTCTGTCTCCATATGTTAGGAGATTATTATCCGACAAATCACTGAGGTTCTCCTGCCTTTGTTTTCCATTTTTTCTCGGTTTTTCAGATTCTTAAATTTTTATTGATTTATCTTCCTTTTCCACAGCCCCTTTCTTCTAGCATCTTCATACCGCTATTAAGCCTATGCAGTGCTTTCATTTTATTTCAGATATTCAAATTTCCATTCATTCTTTTTTTTAAATGTTTATTTATTTGTTTTTGAGAGACAGAGTGGGGGAAGGGCAGAGAGAGAGGGAGACAGAGAATCCCAAGCAGGCTCCACACTGTCAGCACAGAGCCCCATGCAGGGCTCAATCTCACCAAACGTGAGATCATGACCTGAGCTGAAATCAGGAGCCATACACTTAGCCACCTGAGCCACCGAGGAGCCCCCATTTATTCTTTTTTTTATAGCGCTCATTTCCCTGCTGAGATTCCCCATGTATTTTCTCATTACGTTTATCTTTTTCTTTAAGCACTGGTGCATATTTATAATAGATGTTTTCATTTTTTTAAGTTTTTATTTACTTTCCAGCGATTTAACATACAGTGTAAGATTAGGGTCAGGTCTACAGTATTGTGATTCCACACTTACATACAACACCCAGTGCCCATCAGAAGTGCATTCCTTAATCCCCATCACCTAGTTGACCCATCCCCCCACACTTCCCTTTGGTAACCATCAGTTTTTTCTTGATAGTTGAGTCTGTTTCTTGTTTCGCCTGTCTCTCTTTGTGTCCCTCCTATGTTCATTTGCTTTGTTTCCTAAATTCCACATAGGAATGAAGTCATATGGTATTTGTGTTTCTCAGAATGACTTATCTTGCTTAGCAAAATACTCTCTAGTTCCATCCATGTCATTGCAAATGGCAAGATTTCATTCCCTTTGATGGCTGAGTAATATTCATGGTGTTTATACACATACATACACACCACATCTCCTTTATCCATTCGTTAACCAATGGACAATTGGGCTGTTTCCATAATTTGGCTATTGTAGACAATGCTGCTGTAAACATTGAGGTGCATGTATCTTTTTGAATTAGTATTTTTGTATTCTTTTTTTTAAAGTTTATTTTGAGAGAAAGAGAGAGACAGAGAGGTGTAGGGACAGAGAGAGAGGGAGAGAGAGAATCCCAAGCTGACTCTGTGCTTGGGATGTGAGAGAAATGTGAGATCATGAGCTGAGCTGAAATCAAGAGGTGGATGTTTAACCAACTGAGCCACCCAGGCGCCCCAGTATTTTTGTATTCTTTGTAAATAAATACCTAATAGTGCAATTTCTGGGTCATAGAGTAGTTCCATTTTTAACTTTTTGAGGAAACTCCATACTGTTTTCCAGAGTGGCTGCACCAGTTTGCATTCCCACCAGCAGTGTAGGAGGGTTCCCCTTTCTCTGCATCCTCCCCAACATCTGTTATTTCTTGTCTTGTCAATTGTAGCTGACAGGTGTGAGGAGACATCTCATTGTAGTTTTGATTTGCATTTCCCCGATGATAAGTAAGTTTGAACATCTTTTCATGTGTCTCTTGGCCATCTGGATGTCTTCTTGGGAAAAATGTCTATTCATGTCTTCTGCCCATTTTTTAATCGGATTATTTGTTGTTTTGGATGTTGAGTTTTATAGGTTCTTTATATCTTTTGGATACTAACCCTTTATCAGATATGTCATTTGCAAATATCTTCCCCCTTTCTGTAGGTTGCCTTTCATTTTTGTTGTTTCCTTTGCTGTGCAGAAGCTTTTTATTTTGATGAAGTCCCAATAGTTTATTTTTACTGTTTCCCTTGCTTCAGGAGACATAATTAGTAAGAAGTTGCTAAGCCTGATGTCAAAGAGGTTACTGCCTGTGTTCTCCTCCAGGATTTTAAAGGTTTCGTGACTCAAATTTAGGTCTTTAATCCACTTGGAATTGATTTTTGTGCGTGGTGTGAGAGAGTTGTCCGGTTTCATTCTTTTGCATGTTGCTGTCCAGTTTTCCCCACACCATTTGTTGAAGAGACGGTCTTTTTCCCATCCGATATTCTTTCTTGCTTTGTCAAAGATGAATCAACCATATAATGATGATTTTTCTTCTGGGTTTTCTATTTTGTTCCATTGATCTACATGTCAATTTTGTTGCAGCACCAGACTGTTTTGATCAAAACATGAAGTTTGGGCTTGTGATGCCATTTGCATTACTTTTGTTGCATGTCTAGTTATCTTCCAAGTTTTTATTGCAATGAAACACATATAGCATGAAGTTCACCATTTTAACCATTTTAAAGAGTACAAAACAGTGGCACTTAGTATGTTCACACTGTTGGCCTCTTTTATCCTTTGTCAGCAGCTGTGCTTTGAATTCCCCTCGGGCTTTAAATATTTCTGACTTTCCATTTTACCACCAGAGAAAACCCTCACTTTTAAGCATCCGCGTGATTAGACCAAGTCCACTGAAGTAAATCCCTAGTTGAAAGTCAACTGTGCCACATAACATAATACAGTAAAACCTCATCACATTCATAAGTTACGTTATGGGGGAGTATCTTCTGAGGGCCAATTTTTAAAAAATTTTTTTATTAAAAAAATTTTTTTTCAATGTTTATTTATTTTTCAGAGACAGAGACAGAGCGCGAGCGGAGGAGGGGCAGGGAGAGAGAGGGAGACACAGAATCCAAAGCGGGCTCCGGGCTCAGAGGCTCCAGGCTGTGGAGGCTCAGAGCTCCAGGCTGAGCTGTCCGCACAGAGCCAAATGTGGGGCTCGAACTCATGAACCATGGGATCATGACCTGAGTCGAAGTCGGACCTGTATCCGACTGAGCCACCCAGGTGGCCCTTCAGAGGGCCATTTTCGAAATCCTGCCTACCAATCCATTTATTGATAATCTACTGTGTACTTGGCACCTTAAATATTAAATATAAATATAAATATTCATGACAATGAAGTACATTGATGAAAAGTACTCGTCTTTATTTACCACGTGTTAGAGCTGTGTTTCAACTCTGGTCCGGCTGACTCTGCCAGTAATGATCACAGTGTATTGTTTCCCAACATTTAGGTGCTGATGTGTTGGGAGCCGATGCTAGGTAATCGTATAGTAGCATTTTATAGAGTATCAAATGTGCAAAGATCACCAAAGTTAAGATTTATTAAGCCAAAAATGACTATGAAAATCTAAGCAACTGGATTAATGCTTCATTTTGCTAATTTTTAAGTGCACCTGGTTGTTATTAACTTGAATACTGTTTCAATTGATTTAGCAGAGTAATAAAGTCTTCGGATTAATAGAATTTTTTATCAAAGTAGTTTCTTAATGAAACTATACTAGAAAGTAGACAAAGAAGAGATGGGAGTTTTGGGGTGGGGGTGGAGAGAATTCTTGCCTTGTGGTTCTGGGCAGCGAGAATAACCTAGGATACGAATGCTCAGAACAACTGGCCACTTTCCATCACGTTCGACGTACAGGTGAATGTGATGATGTTCTTCTATCAGGTTGTATAGGGTTTTGATTTATATTCGCAAATGCCTTCATTTTTCAAACTGTGGGCTAATTAGCCTATGAAGCAAGCTGTTTTTATAATTGGCCAACTGCATTTATATTTATAGTAACCAAGAATACTAAAGAAAAATAAAGGAAATCTAAACGGCTTATCCAGGGGATAAAATCAAATCACCCACGAAGATTGTAACTGAGCCCTTCTCAAAGGAACAGTTCCTTTCAGAAAAAGCAGGCAGCCCTTGGAAAAATATTGGGAGCGGAAAAAGTGAAAGTTCCAGGACTTCCAGTCTTAGTTCTGACATGTAAAGTGCTTAAGAGTTGTCACCTCGTGTGATTACAGTGAAAAAAACCCTGGATAAACACAAAATCCATGACTTTTAGAGAAAACCAGAGATTTGAAACCTGGAGACAAGATGTCACTGCAAAGTCTAGAAAGGCAGGAATATCCAGCAAGGGACAGGAGTCAAGATTTACTCACCTGGAGAAAAAGCCACTGAAATCCATAAGCTGCACAAACATTGAAACGGTAATTCTGAAAAATTGCTGGAAGCCGAGTGTGGGCCAGAATGAGAGTGAGAAATTTCTGGGGGTCGCCATCTTAAGGGCATGCCCTCATGCTTCATAGGCTCTCACTACGGGAACTCCACCAGTGTCTCGTGATAAGGGTCTGAGAGAGAGCCCCTTTGGCTCTGGCTTGGAGAGACACTAATGTGTCCATAGTCTTTTCCACAGCAAAAGCCATCTCTCCGCGAAAAATCACTTCACCAAAGGAGCTTGAACCTAGAGGGAGAAAAGAAACATCGTAAGACGGGTCAGAATCTCAAGGAAATAACTGGAAATGCTGTTACCAGGGAATGGAGAAGCAAACAGAGAGAGAAACAATCTACTTGCCTGGAAAATTCTTTTTTTTTTTTTTAAAGTTTGTTTATTTTGAGAGAGAGAGAGAGAGAGAGAGAGAGAATCCCAAGCAGGCTCTGCGCTATAATTGCAGCAAAGTGGCACTTGAACTCATGAACCAAGAGACCATGACCCGAGCTGAAACACAGAGTCTGATGCTTAAGTGACTGAGCCACTCAGGTGCCCCATTGCCTGGAGAAATACTTGTAAAGGTCACAGCGCAGAGACACAGGCCAGTCAATAAGTTGAGATATAATGAAAAGATTATAGAATGTCCCTCTTCCCCACACCTAACTGGGGCCCCTGGGGCCTGGAGCCTCCAGCATAACAGCCCAAGATGGCAGCTGAAAGAGCTGAGGAAGAGTAGTTAGGGAAGCCCAAAGTCCAGAGAGGAGAGCGAAACAAGTATGTGAGAGGACACTGAAGTCTCTGTCACTTATATCTATAGCAGACATTAAACACAGGCTAACTCCCAGCCAGATAAATATAAAACTTCACACCAAAGGCCCATTTACTTCAGTCCTCATTACCCAATGTATCATGTTCAACATTTCACTAAAAATTGCAACACATGCCGATAAATAAATAAATAAATAAATAAATAAAAACACGGTCTGAAGAAACGAAGCAACCATCAGAGGCAGATATGGCACAGAGTTCGTTATTATCAGATGGCAAATCTGAAATAACTGTGATTAATATATGAAGGCTTTTAGTGAAAAAAGAGGATGCTGTGCGAGAACAGATGGGTGATGTGAGCAGAGAAATGGAAACTCTAAGATACAATCAAAAGGCAATGCTGGAAACCAAAAACACTGTGATAAGAGTGAGAAATGCCCCGATGGGCTCATCAGTAGACTTGACAATGGCCAAGGAAAGAGGCGGTGAGTTCAAAGGCAGGCCGATAGAAACCTCCCAAACTGTAATGCGAAGCAGCAAAAAAGAACGAACGAAACCAGAACGGAGCATCTAAGAAATGTGGGAAAATTCCAAAGGGTGTAAAATATGCATAAATGGAACACCAGAAGGGGAATATTTGAAAACTTTGCAAAATTAATTACAGGCACCAACCGCAGATCCAGGAAGCTCAGATCAGTCGGGAAAGATATAAAACAAACAAGCAAATAAATTAAAAAAACAAACAAACTACAACTCGTCATATCACGTTCAAGTTAGAGAAAACCAAAGAAAAAGAAAAAAATCCTGAAAGAAAATATTGGGAGAAAGAATCCAGCAGCACTTTAGAAGGATAATAGTACTATTGAGGACAGGCGTGTTACCTCCAAACATCTATGGCAAGCCTCGAAGTTAGGAAATTTATATACGTAATTTACTATATTTATTTATGTAATTTACTATACTAATAAGTCAAAGAAGGGAAAACAAATAACAAAATCAGGCACTTAAGTAACATTTGGAAAACATATTTATATAGGCTTTTAATGAAATTGGAATCGATAGATACATTCCTAGAGGAATAATCATTTTTTAAAAACTGTAAGATGCAACTCAGAACACCACCCCCATTTGTTTTGGAAGAGAAATACTGGAATAAGGGCTCTCGAAACTTAATGTTCATAAATTCAGCTGAAAAGATTAATGAAAGAAGGATTTTACGCCGCATTTCTGGGATTTGAGAGTGTATGTATGGAGGAGACGCCCAGGAATCTGCATTTTTTAGTACCCCAGGTAATACTGATGTAGCTGGTGCATAGATTACACTTTGAGGCTCTACATTAGATGCACTGATTTCAATGCCCATCACCCACCGAGGGGGGCACCGTTTGGCATGAGCGCTGGGTGTTGTATGTAAGCCAACTTGACAATAAATTATATTCACGAAAAAAGATCAGAGGCCTTAGGGACTCAGGGGTCTGGATTTGAAAAAAAAAATAGACGCATTGATTTCAGTAATTACTAAGAGAGGGAATATTGTTTGCGCCAAAATGGATGGTCTCTGAAGTCCGACTGTCTCGTTAGAGTTCTTAGAAGAGTGTTCTGAGGATTGACTCAACTAATCCAGTAAAGCACTTAGAATAGTGTCTTGCAAAAGACATACTCCTGAAAGAAATATCATTGTTATTAGTGATGTCTCTAGCTCCACTGTCATTTAACATTGTTCCGAAAGAACCAGACGATGTAATTAGATACGCCAATAAAAAGAATAAATATGAGAAATGATGAGACTGTATCAGCATCAGCATTATCTGAATATCGTATAAGGTTGCAGCTGACAAAGTCAACATAATGAACAGAAAAGTCACTAAAAATAATTTCTGTATGTGTCTAATTATAAAGTCAATGTACATAAATAGGTGCCTTACGTACAAACAATAATCAGAAAATATAAATGACGTAACATACCACTTGCAATAGCGGTAGGCGGGCAAAACAACCAGAAATGAGCTTTACAGAAACATGCAGGATCATTTCAGAGAAAACTTTAGAACCCCACCGAGAGACATAAACCATAGTTATGTAAGCGGAAAGACAAACCCGGTCCTTGGTTAGGAAGACTCCATATTGTAAGGTTGTCAACATCCTTAAATTAATCTATAAAGACGATTTCATCCCAATCAAAATGACTGTGTGCCTTTTTAAAAATTTTGCAAACCGATTAAGAAAATTAAGGTGTGAACATAGAGCTGGGGTGGGGATGGGGACGAAACTGAAACGAGTGTGGAAACAGAAGAGCTAGTCGCAGTAGATACTAAACATTTAATAAGTGAGAGTGGATAGAGCAGTATAGTGATCTTGTCAAAATAGATCGAATTTAGGATAATAGAGAGCCCAAAATAGAGCCCCACATGCGTATGAATTTATAATAAAAGTGGATTATGCATTGCACACGCAGGTACTGTGCATTCAGACTCCCGTTGGACTTAATCAGGATATAGAGGTTGTGCAGAACTATCTTTATCACCTGACCCCTATAAGCTCCAATCACTAGTAAATTATAATTATGTTCTAGGTCCCCAGAAACTAGAATTAGCTTCATGCCAGTGTCCATTCAGGCTTGAAATTTCTGTCACCTTTTCCCACCGTACTGTTACCCCAATAAATAGCTCCAAACATTCTTTGGGGAAGGCTCTGAGGAGAAAGCTCACAATACATGTGTGTCTTTCCCTAGCAACGCCAGCTTATTCCTTCATCCGTAGGACTCTGGACCTACAAAATCACTCAGATTTGGGAAGCGGGTCAAAGCTCATACACCTCTTGTGTTAGTTCAAGTTTGATCTCTGTTGACAAGATCCAGTTGTACAAATCAGTTAGCTTGTAAGTAAGGCATGTGTTGATTTTGTCCTCTGAAACTCCATGGCTAATGAACCACAGCCAGAAACGTCTGTATGTCAGGCCACATCTGGTGATGATTCCCACAGGGGTCCTGCTGGTTATTATCATATCCATCCTGCTCTGTTTCTGACAGTTTGCTGGTGTCATCTGGGCCCAGCACCTTGGCTCCTTCCATCCCCATCGCAATCACGGAGCTGCTTTTCAAATGGAGTCTCTCTTGCTAGCAGTCCTAGGGAGATGCCCAGTGCTAATGAACACAATCTCAAGCGAGTAAAATTTGAAGATCTAATTGGCTTTATTCAACAATTCATGGGTCGGTTAGCAGCTCTTCTAGTAAACAGACAGGGGCTCTGAGGGGTTGTACAAAATGGAAGGTTTTTATAGGTAGAAGGAGGGTGAAACAAAAAAGTTATTAGCAAAAGAAAAGATTGTTTCAGACCAGAACTGTCTTCTTTTAGGGAGAAGGGAAGGGCAGGGGTCTTGGCAGGCAGATGACCTCACCAGTGCTGATCAGGAAAAGTCAGATTGACTGCTTGAAGATCACATTTCTGGGAGAGGTTGAACCTACAATGAAGTCTTGGTTTGCCGTCATGGGGGCAAATGGCACCATTTTTTTCCCCAGCAGTTTCTTTTCTACCAGTATGAAGCTTTATAAACGATTCTGGTGCCTCTTTCATCAATTTATTTCTCATGAGAAGGGTAAAGGGAAATTCTTCTGGCTCTCCTCATGAAGCTAATAACATAAGTTTAGGCAAGGGGTATATGGCAGAATTCCCATCTCTAAGGTGATTGATTTCTTTTCTTTACAAAGTACCAAAAGATTCTCGGCTCTTCCATGCCGTTTAGTGTGAGTTACCATGTGATCCAGTTATGTACTAGATGACTTAGGTAGACAACGAGACGCGCCATCCAAGTCCCTCTTCAAGGAAAGACTTGCTGCCCAACTGAGGGGGATGCAATCAGCTGACGGCCTCTAACTTTAAGTCTACCTCAGGTGTAGACAGCTACCTAGACCATGGTACTTACTGGGTCAGCCTGCACCTGTTGACTGAGGCAGACGTGTCAATGCTAGGTCATTTTAGACCTTCACAGGACCCTCTGAAAGATGCAATTTGTTTTAGAGCTGGCCAGCTAGAAGAAAACAGTTGAAAGTCTGGGGGCAAGGAGGTCTTGGTCTGATGGACAAGTGGGAGGGAGGGAGAAAGACGTATAAAGATTTTGGGGACCTGGGTGGCTCAGTCGGTTAAGCGTCCAACTCTTGGTTTTGGCTCAGGTCATGATCCCTGGGTCGTGAACTCGGGCCCCGCGTCTGCTGCCGGTGCACAGCCTGCTTGGGATTCTCTCTCTCTCCCTTTCTCTCTCGCTGCCCCTCTCTTGCTCCCTTGCTCTCTCTCTCAAAATAAATAAATAAACTTAGAGAAAAAAAGAGATCTTTCGTTTTACAGGTTAATGCCCATCAGAGAGCGTGAACCATGGGAGAGGCACTGTGATGGTTAATTTTATGTGTCAACTTCATGGGGCCAAGGGTTAATTTTATGTGTCAATTTGACTGGGCCAAGGGTGAAACATTATTCCTGCATGTGTCTGTGAGGGTGTTTCTGCAAGAGCTCAGCATTTGAATTTGTACGCTGAGTAAAGCAGAGGGCCCTCCCCAACGTGGGTGGACATCGTCCAAACCCTTGAGTATAAAAAATCCATCCCCTGAATACAATCCCTTGAATACAACAAAAAGGCAAAGAAAGGTTGAATTTACTCTCTGCCTGACTGATTGAGCTGTGACATCAATCATCTGCCCTCAGCACTCCCTGCTCTCAAGTCTTCATGCCTGGACTCTCAGGCCTTTGAACTACGCCTTTAGGGTTTGGCTCAAGTGCAGAACCCTGACTCCCACAAGGTCATACATTTCCCAGGAAAGATTCTATGTGGTGACGCATCCAGGTGAAGCCATAAAGTCCCAGTCTTCTGACTCCATGGAATGTACCCCTAGTGGCCAATATTTAATCCAGAGCCTCCAGAAGGGCTGGTCAAGGCTTTATCAATTCTGGATCACAGTTTAACTTCTAACTCTGCCAAATCCGGCTACCGCCCTCCTGCGTTACATAGGTGTGAATCCTTAAAGATCTTGCAACCCAAGCTCTGTCTCAGCATGTGCTTCCAAAGAACCTAACTTGTGAATCCAGTCAACTTATTTTTTTAAGCTTATTTATTTATTTTGTATGTGTGAGAGAGGGACAAAGTGCAAAGCAGGGTTGGGGCAGAGAGAGAGAGGAGCGTAAGAATTCCAAGCAGGCTGCATGCTGTCAGTGCAGAGCCTCAACACAGGGCTTGAACTCCTGAGCCACCGTGAGATCATGACCTGAGCCAAAGTCAGAAGCTTAACCACTGAGCCACCCAGGCACCCCTCCAGTAAACTTTTAGAACCACAGCTGGCTGCTCGAGCTAGCACAGAGACACAGACATCCCTGGTCGTGACGAAAGACATCAGAAGAGTTTCTTCTCAGAAGAGAAAAGTTTAAGGTGCCTCCTTAAGGCACCTCAGGAAGAGAGTTCTTGCTTCTCAGGATTTTCCATAGGTGAGTGTGTATGGCATTTGTGATACAATAAAATGTAAATATTTGGTCTTTGTTTCCAGTTCCCGGCACACCCTTAGAGTCTCCAAGTGAGAATAGTGTCTTTGGTATGTTAATAAGATAATTGGTGGCTGAGGTCCCCTAAATAGCTTCAGGATTGGTACTGGGCACCGGAAAGACCAAGGCAGGATTAGAGGGTTAGAACGTTCAGTCCCATCCCCCAGCCTCACAAGACGGGGGAGGGGCTAGAGACCGAGTTAATTACCAATGGCCAGTGATTCAACCAATCGTGTCTACATAATAAGACTTTCATAAATACCACTAATAGAAAGGGTTTGGAGAGCTTCCAAGATGGTGAACACGTTGAAGTGCCCAGAGGTTAGTGTGCCTGGAGAGGGCGTGGAAGCTCCACGCCCCTTCTCCCATATTTCACCCTATGCATCTCTTCCATATGGCTGTTCCTGAGTTGTATCTTTTATAATAAACCACAACTAGCAACTACAGTGTTCTCCTGAGTTCTATGAGCTGTTCTAGCCAACCATCAAACCTGAGGAAGGGGTTCTGAGGAGAGGATCATGGGATCCCCCATGATCAGCTGACCAGGATCATATAACACCACGGGATTCAAGGCCTTCATTCCACCCTCAGCCAGAAAGCTAATGGGCCCTGGGGCCTCTCTTGGTATAGTCACCACTTTCTCCCTGCCTGTACACTTTCTCCTTGAATACCACAGACCCCGGAAATATTTGACAACCTCTTAAAGTTGTTACAATAGGCTGGGCTTTTCTTATTACATTGGACATTCAGTAAAGAGCTAAGTGGAAGAGAAGGTCTTGAATACGAATTCAGATTGCCATCTTCTGAAACCGAGATAAAGTTTCCAGTCAGGTAATAAATACCAGAAACACTGAGGGAGGGTGCACAGGACCTCAGAGATGAGCCCATAAAAATACGTTTTGTTCTACTATTTAAGAAAAGTTAAAGTACCATCTCTAAATAGATCAAAGTCTCCCCTAAAACTATCATGGCCTCCAGGGGTGTCTGGGTGGCTCATGTGGTTGAGTGCCCGACTCTTGGTTTCAGCTCAAGTCATGATCTCACGGTTTGTGGGTTCGAGCCCTGGGTCGGGCTTTGTGCTGACAGTGAGGAGCCTGCTTGGGATTCTCTCTCTCTCCCTCTCTCTCTGCCCCTCCCCCCCACAAATAAATAAATAAACTTAAAAAAATAACTATCATGGCCTCCAAAAGTGCTTATTTATTAAGAGAGTAGCAACTGAGTTTAAAAGTAGTATTTTCATAATAATGACTAAATTATGTCACACAGCAAAACAACTAATAAGCTAGTATTGAAACATCTCGTTTGTATGAGTTTATTAGAACTGTACATTTGTTTTTTGCTCTGTTTTTTAATGTTAATTTATTTATTTTTGAGAGAGAGAGAAAGCACAAGCAGGGGAGGAGCAGAGAGAGGGAGAGGAGACACAGAATCCCAAGCAGGCTCCAGGCTCCAAGCTGTCAGCCCAGAGCCTGACATGGGGCTCGAACTCACACACCAGGAGATCATGACCTAAGCTGAAGTTGGAGGCTCAATCGGCTGAGCCACCCAGGTGCCCCAGAGCTGTACATTTTGAAAAAGATGTAAGAACACAGAGAACTGCAGCCTTAAATTATATTTGATGATGATGATGGTGGTGAGGATGTCAATGGTAAAAATAATAACAACACTAAGAATTATCATTTTTAAAGAAATTTCTCACTCTTTTGCTTCAAGGCCACATATCCAGTGAACTAGAAGTTTTTACCAAAGTAGCATGGCATGCTGGTTGAAGCATATGCTTTGGACGAAGTCTACAAGAATTGAGTTCATGAATCTGGTTTTGCCACTTAATAGTTGTATGACCCTTACCAACCTTTCCAAGACTCTGAATTATCATTTGTGAAATTAAGGTAATACTATTATCTATATCCCAGGCGTAAATTAGGTGGTTTTACGATGTACGTAGAATTGGCCTGTGAAAAGATTGTTATAAATCTAGGCAGGGAATGTCATTTGGCCCCCAACCACCTTTCCTCCATTTGACATTATATGGGACCAATAGCTCATCATTTGATTTGTACCTCCATTTATGTTTTTATGGAAAGAGGAAAACTGAAAGTTGTTTATTCCAAGTTTTAAAGGTATTTATGATCTGCTGATGGGCTTCCTAGAGTGGAAATATTTCAAGGTGCACGCTCTGGGTTTAGATACCTGTCATGTTTAGAAACATTGGAAGTTAAAGGACCAAACGCAAGAGGAAAAGATTCACTGATATTTTTTTCTTTAAAATTATAAGGTCTAATCAACTTGTAAGCAAAAAAATAAATAAAATAAACCCTTTGAAAATTTTAATGCATTTGCATAAATGAATAAATCCAAATGGTAAATAAACCTGCTACTGCATCTCATTAAGTCATAATAACCAAAATTACACGAAATAAGCAGGGCTGGAAGTAATTCAGAGGGTTACTAACATTCTTTTTGCAGTGCAATTCTTCAAGATTTAGAGAGTCCCTTGACATTTACTAACATCAACACATGTAGGAGGATGAAAATACAAAGTGGATGAGGACACTGAGTAGAAAATATTCATTTAATTAACGAGAAATGCAGCCAAATCAATGGGTTATACTAAACATTTCAGATTTTATGGAGTGATGTCCCAAAAACGGTGACATAGGAGACCCCAACCTCCATCCCTTCACAAAGAATTAGACAGCAATCCATGAACAGAAACAGCTCTGGGAGAGTTCTGAGTGCACTTAAGAAATTTTAGCAACACAGTGGAACAAAAAACCTGGGAATAACTGCACAAGAAGCATCCTGATACTCTAGCACGATTTCCCCAGCTCAACATCCTTAATTTAATAACGTCTGCAAAAATCCTTTTAGTCACGTAAAGTAACGTAGTCACACGGTTCAGGGATTGGAGGTGGTTCTTTCACTAAGGCAACCCGTGTGTGTTTTGGGAGCAGGGACAGGGTGAGAAGGAGACTTTTAAATGTGTATGTTTCAAGTTTCGTATCAGGTGCATATATTCCCTGATGAAAAATAAGTACAACCTCGGGGCGCCTGGGTGGCTCAGTCGGTTAAGCGTCCGACTTCAGCTCAGGTCACAATCTCGCGGTCCGTGAGTTCGAGCCCCGCGTCGGGCTCTGGGCTGATGGCTCAGAGCCTGGAGCCTGCTTCCGATTCTGTGTCTCCCTCTCTCTCTGCCCCTCCCCCGTTCATGCTCTGTCTCACTCTGTCTCAAAAATAAATAAATAAAAATGTTTAAAAAAAAAATAAGTACAACCTCACCATGTGCTCAAAGTCAACATCAACAGTGATAGGTCAGATTGACAGTATATCCCCTTGATATGATGTGCCCTTGAATGGCACTTGACCTCTGTTGTCTTCCTTTCCGAAACACATTTCTCCCAGTCTACTCATGGGGAAAACATCAGACTCATCCCACTTAAGGAGCATACTACAAAATACCTGACCAGTGCTCCTCGAAATTATCTAATGACTATCAAGGTCATCAAGAACGTGGAAAATCTGATGAAATTGTCACACCCAAGCCTAAGGAGAAATGTCACACACCCTACACTTTGAGTGTCATATGGTGTCCTGGAACAGGAAAAAAAAAAAGACGTTAAGAAAAAACTGAAGAAATCTGAACAAAGTATGGATTTTAATAATAATGTATCAATATTGGCTCCATAATTGTGACAAATGTACCATACTAATGTAAGATGTTAAAATAGAGGAATCTTGGTAGTATGGGGTCTAAGTGAACTCTCTGTACGATCTTTGCAATAATTCTGTAAATCTAGAACTATTCTAAAACACAACAAATTCTTTGACATAATTTCATAGTTTATATATTAACAAAACATATAAATTTAAAAATAAAAACACCAGCAATCTCACACAATGTTATTGAAATCACTACTATCCAAACAATAGTATCAACATTATTTATAAAAATCAAGACAAAACAAACAAAAACCAGAAATGAGACCAGTTACTTTTCCTATTGGCCAAACAACTCGTTTGTGAAATAAATCTGCCATTAGAGAGAATTCAGGCTACAATGAGATTAGTCATCTTTATTTTTGTTTATTTTTGATTTTTTAGTGTTTATTTTTGAGAGAGACAGAGCATGAGCTGGGGAAGGGCAGAGAGAGAGGTGGTGGGGGGGAGGGAGGAGAGACACAGGATCCACAGCAGGCTCCAGGCTCTGAGCTGTCCGCACAGAGCCCGACACGGGGCTCGAACCCACGAACTGTGAGATCATGACCTGAGCTGAAGTCAGATGCTTAACCAACTGAGTGAGCCACCCAGGCGCCCCTAGACTAGTGATCTTTATATAAAGAGAACGTGGGGGGCGCCTGGGTGGCTCAGTCGGTTGAGCGTCCAACTTCAGCTCAGGTCACGATCTCGTGGTCCATGAGTTCGAGCCCCGCGTCAGGCTCTGGGCTGACGGCTCAGAGCCTGGAGCCTGCTTCGGATTCTGTGTCTTCTCCTCTCTCTGCTCCTCCCCTGCTCATGCTCTGTGTCTCTCTGTCTCTCAATAATAAATAAAAAACGTTAAAAAAAATTAAAAAAAACCCACAACTCTATGTAAATCTTTTTTTTTTTTTTTTTTTTTTTTTTTTTTTGCTTTGCTGAGAAGAGGCTATTTAGGAAGGTGAGGCATACATACATTCCCCTGAAAGAAGAAGCATGGAATGAGAAAGACTTGACCGGTTGAGGGACTACTGATCAGGGAAATCTGGGCATAGAAGCTTAGGCAGTGGTTAGGAGACCCAGCAAGCTCACCATCTTTCTCTCCAACCTGATCCTTCCTCTAATGTTTTCTCTTCCCTCCCTCCCTCCCTCCCATTTCTTTCTTTCCTTTTTTATTGTTGAAAGAGAGAGAGGAAGGAAGGGAGGGAGGGGTAGAGAGAGAGGGAGACACAGAATGGGAAGCAGGCTCCAGGCTCTGAGCTGTCAGCATAGAGCCCGATGTGGGGCTCGAACTCATGAACTGTGAGATCATGACCTGAGCTGAACTAAGTCAGTTGCTTAACCGACTGAGTCACCCAGGCACCCCTCAGTTTTGACTGTCCACGTGTCCCAGACTGAGCTGGATTGCTGGGTTGTACCTGTTGTTAAGTGTAAGTATTAACCATTCCTCTTTGCACTCTCAAAAGTATCCAGTTTTGGATAATAAATTATATGATCATTCTGTTTTTTTTTTTAAATTTATTTAGATTCAAGTTAGTTAATATACAGTGTAGTCTTGGCTTTAGGAGTAGAACCCAGTGATTCATTTCTCACATATGACACTCAGTGCTCATCCCAAAAAGTGCCCTCCTTAATGCCCATCACCCATTTAGCCCATCCCTCCCACCCACCTCCCCTCCAACAGCTCTCAGTGTGTTCTGGGTATTTAAGAGTCTCTTATGGTTTGCCTCCCTCTTTTTTTTATTTTTAATCTTTTTTTCCCCCTTCTTTTCCCCTCTGTTCATCTGTTGAGTTTCTCAAATTACATATCATATGATATATGAAATCATATGATATGTCTTTCTCTGACTGACTTATTTCACGTAGCATAATTCCCTCTAGTTTCCATCCACGTAGTTGCAAATGGCAAGATTTCATTCTTTTTGATTGCCAAGTAATACTCCATTGTATAGATATACCACATCTTCTTTATCCATTTATCCGTCGATGGACATTTGGGCTCTTTCCATAATTTGGCTATTGTTGATAGTGTTGCTATAAACACTGGGGGTACGTGTGTCCCTTCCAATCAGCATTTTTTGCATCCTTTGGATAAATTCCTAGTAGTGTAATTGCTAGGTCATAGAGTAGTTCTATTTTTAATTTTTTGAAGAACCTCCATACTTTTCCAGAGTGGCTGCACCAGTTTGCATTCCCACCAACAGTACAGGAGGGTTCCCCTTTCTCCACATCCTCACCAACATCTGTTGTTTCCCGTGTTGTTAACTTTAGCCATTCTTTTTAAAAAAAATTTTTTAACGTTTATTTATTTTTGGGAGAGAGAGAGAGACCGAGCATGATCAGGGGAGGGGCAGAGAGAGAGGAGACACAGAATCCGAAGCAGACTCCAGGCTCCCAGCTGTCAGCACGGTGCCCGATGCGGGGCTCCAACTCACAAGTGGTTAGATCATGAGCTGAGCTGAACTTGAACACTTAACAAACTGAGCCACCCAGGTGCCCCAACTTTAGCCGTTCTGATGGGTGTGATCACCCTATGTTTAACCCCTTAGTTGCACAAAAAGCTTAGCATCATATTGATCTGAGACAATTTTTTTTGCTTTATCACTTCCAATGTCCCTTCAATTGTGGTCCTATAGATTTCGACTTGAACAATCTCTCTGTTGTCTGCCTAGTCTTCCTGTCTCCCATTGCCCTTGACCAAGCACCATGCCTGTTCTTATATTGTGAGATTTACTGTACTACCTTCCTGACTTGTTTCCTGCCTCCAATTCCCATATCCTTCTCCCATTTCAATCCATTCACAGCACTCTACATTTTGATTTGAAAAAAAAAATCTTGGGGCGCCTGGGTGGCTTAGTCAGTTAAGTGTCTGACTTCGGCTCGAGTCACGATCTCACGGTTTGTGAGTTCAAGTCCCATGTCAGTCTCTCTGCTGTTAGTTCAGAGATTGGAGCCCACTTTGGATCTTCTGTCTCCTTCTCTCTCTGTCCCTCCCCTGCTTGCTCTCTCTCTCAAAACAAAAACAAAAAACAAACTTAAAATCTGATGTCAGCTCTGTACTTAAAAGCTTTCTATGATTCCACATTGGTTTCACAATATAAGGTCTACACCAAAGCATAGTATACAGGGCCCTTGTTTTCCAGTTTCCACTTGGTTCGGTAACTTCGAGTCTCTTCGCTTCCCACATTCATCTGCCTACATCCTCTCCACTCCACTCCTAATTCTGTCCTCCATCTTTCAGCCACACCAGACTCCTTCCAGTTCACTCGGCCCCATACTTCTGTTGCTACTGTGCCTTCACATGCTTCCTGACACAATTTTCCCCAGCTATTCAACTCATATAGCATTAGAATCTCGACTTGGACTTCATTTCCTTCGGGAAGCCTTCCTTCATCCTCCAAGTCTAGGTTAGATGACCTACCTCCGGGCTCCCATAACACCCTTACCTCTCCCATTATAGTATTTACACCATACTATCCTTATTTTACTCACAAGGAATTAGCAACGTGAACGTGTTAGATAAATTGTCCAAGCTCACAAAACTGGTAAGGGACTAAGGCAGCATTGAGACTGAAATCTGCTTTGCTCCAAAACACCATACCAAACAGCCTTTAATTTCATCCCTCAAAATACACTCATGGGTGCCAAAAAGTTGTTCGACATAATTGAATAATTTTATAAATGCATGTTTAGTGCTAACAGGCCAAGAAAAGCATATATGGGACTCCGGGTAATTAATTGCCTTTTTAAAAAAAGTTTATTGATTTATTTTGAGAGAGAGAGAGAGAGAGAGAGAGAGAGCGCAAACATGAGCAGGGGAGGGGCAGAGAGAGGGGAGACAAGCAGCCTCTGCACTATCAGCACAGAGCCAGAATGTGGGGCTCAAACTCACGAACCATGAGATCATGACCTGAGTCGAAATCGAGAGTCAGATGCTTAAACACCCGAGCCACCCAGGTACCCCATTAATTGCCTTTTTCCCCCAAGTACTCAGGGACCATCAGGAACAGAGGTCTTTTATCAATCCTTGGTAGCCATAGACTATAGGTCTAGAGGAGTAATGAGTAGAAGATACACAGACTGGGTTTCAGAGCGGAGGTAGCTAAAACCTCTTTCACTGTGAGTAGCTCTTGTCATTTGTTCTTTGGCTTTAATGAGATTATGAGCTATCACATGTGGAAATATGTGTCTTGGGTAACAATATGAGAAGTAGACTTTTCAAGCCCTTCTTTTTTCTGGCTTCCTGGTGCACCTCACCACAAATCAATAGATTCGGATCCCTCTTGTGACTCATGTGAAAGGACCAGGACTCCGCGCGCAATGGAGATGTGGCCACGTATATACAGGTGTCGTGGGCTAGGGGAGATCCGTGAAGAAGACGAGATGGTGACATAGGACAACAGGATCCCTGAGATTAAGCACACTTCAACATCCTTTGGAAGGAGCCAGAAAAGTGGTCTGCACGCAGTGGAAAGACATGGGTGTAGGATGTTGCCTCCTCTACCCTCTCCCTCTGTGCAATATTACACTTTGTGGCAGCTGGGAGACACAGGGAAAACAATTCAAGTAGCAGTCTGCCACGATCGCTTGCAATCTGACCCAACTCACAAAGGCAACCAAAATAATGAGTTCTGTTAGCTCCCAGTCCAAAATTCCTTCCATTCAGCGATGACAACAAGCAGGACAGGAAAGGCAACTTGAATTCACCTATACTCAATTTATTTACACTTGCTGTGACCGTGGCGGTAGGAGGAAAAAAAAAAACCAGCAGATGCCCAAATGCTCTAGATAAGTGTTCTAGTGTCATTATGAATGGCCTGGGCTTCTTTTTAATGTGTGGCTTCTGAGTTGGTACATGAGGAGTGGGGCCCAAGACTAACAAACTCCCAGATGATGCCGGTCCCAGGATCACACTTTGAATGACGAGAATCTAGGGCAGTCTGGCTCAGTGTGTCACTTTTATCTACCACCCGAGACTTTCCATCTATGATCTTGAGTTCCATGTTCTCTTTTGACACTCTCCCCACTCATCCTAATGTTCTCTGAAAGCTAGTGCTTACAAAAGCATACATACTTCGGCACAGGATTACAGATTACCTCACTGACATGCGTTTTTTCTTCTAATAACAAAATTGGTATCACAAGCATGGGTTCTCAAAACAGGGGCGTATGGGAAGAAGGTTATTATTTATTTGGGTCCTCTGTTCCATTCAGTAAAAGTGTAGTTCTTGGCTTTCTTCGTTCTTCGGATCACATGCAAAAAAAAAAAAAAAAATCACAGAGCATGATTGTCTCAGGAAAATCAGACTTCTTATAGGGCCGGTGCCTCCTCTCAGACAGTTCTAAAAAACCAGGTAGAAGCTGAATGTTTATTTATGACAGCCTCAGAAGTTACATAGCATCACGTCTGCCATATTGTATCAGTCAAAGCAGTCACAGGCTAACCCAAACTCAAGAAGGTGAGGGGACCGACTCCATTGATTGATGGAGGAGAGCCTTGTGGATTATACAGTCAGAGGGGACTGATAGCCCTCATCTTTAAGATAAATTACCCCAAGAGCAATGTGGCAAAAATGAAGGAAGTGTGCCATTACTGTTCCGTTAAAGTTCTCTAGGGGCCCCTTTACAACATGTTAAAGCTTGGGGACGCGGAAGGAATTACCGGAAGGTTTAGTAAAGGAATGGGACATGAGAAAGGAAATGCATTTCTCTAATGGCCACAAAGAAGTGAACATGTAAGACAGGACATAGAGAGGGACGAAATTCTAGGAATATCAGAGGTCACAAACATGTCAGCATCACCATTAACAAAACAGCTGAAATAGGATCCGTGATAGATGTTACCCTTTACTGATTGTAAGACCAGGGACTGAAGTAAAATGGATTGTCCACCTTTACAGTGAGTGATAGATGAATTTGATCTCAGACCTCTGTTTTTTCCAACTTAGTCCTCTTTGAACCATGTAACTCTCTTTATTCAACTGAGATGTTGGTATGCTTAAGCATCAGAAAAGGAAACCATAAGGCAATCACAGAAGCCTGGCATTATTGATTATTTATTTTTGTCAAGCTCTATGTCTCTGCTGGTAATTATTTCCGGTAAGCTAAGTTTATTATTTCTGGTTTTCTCCCATAGAAACTTGTTTACATAAGTGATACCATATACCATATTTTGTGCATTGTCTTCTTTGTAAATACTGTCATGGGAAAACTGACTTGTATAAAGGAAGACTTATAGATGTTAAGATGACATTTATCATAATTGTTTAATTCTCAGCATGCTCTAGGTATTTCATAGGACACGTATATGCTGCTTTTTAAAGAGTCAAACGTGCATTAAAACCACAATACATTCACCCAGTGCAGTGGCCCAACGACTTCAAGATTGCTTGTTCTTGAATAAATGAACACATAAATACCTAAATACATCTCGTGACTACTGCTACTACTCGAAACTCCTTATTTAGGAGTTATTGATAATGTTCAAAGAGCTTCTTATAGGTATCTGATTCCGAGACCAATTGTGGGAACTAGAATCTGCTTTGCTCCAGCCCATTAAATGGCTATGAGAGTCCTAGGAATTTAGGTGTGAAGGACATGTAAAATGCCCAGGCAAGAGTAGCAGTGCCTGGCTCCAGTCTTCATTCACTCAGATTATCTCCGGGCTTTTGCCCATATCTCTGCAGCTTTTCAACTTCTTGGTTCTTATACTCCAACTGTATCAACATCATGACATCCATGAGGAGCCATCAGGAACCCACTTCTCCGGCTTATTCATGTTGGCCTACCTCTCCTGACCTCTGAATTTGCTTGGCCACTCTGCTCGGACTCAGAGATAGTCCGGAGCGAAAACTCTCCCACCAATATCCCTGGCCTTGGGAAATCCACACTACCGGAGTCATCCCATCAGCTGACCCAACAGAGGAGAGTAATTTAGCAGATACGGTTGCCATTTTACAAACCAGGAAACAAAGGTGCAACAGGAGTAGGTAAAAGTTGAAATGGTGCCCGGGGTCTGTGCACTGTGGTTGGAATTTGATTCCTGGTCTATCATTCTTTCTGTTTCTCCAAGCAGCCTCACTAAATGAAACCTAAAACAGGAAATTACAGATTTCATAGCTTGGCAGGATTTATCGGAGAAAGTACAGGAAGATGACCGTAGAAGGAAGCCAAAAGCGGTCTAGAGCTGGAACCAAGGGAAAGAGAGAGAGGCTCAGCTAGGAACCTGGTCCCTTGAGAGATGGCCACAAATTCTGTCTTAAATGGGGACACCCAGTTAACACGTGCTAGAGTAAGGGTCCCAACCTCATTATGCCTACCTCTGAAGTTGCTGCACCAAGCTGGTGAAATGGGACCATTTCTCGGTCCAGTAGGACTGGATTCAGAGTACAGCACCAAGTCCCGGTGGAAAAACGTATTGCCAGCGCGCAGGCAGACCAATAAATACAAATACTTCGTACTGACCACTTGTCCAGGGTTATACTAGATTTGGTGTCTCAATACTATTTTCACTCCTTTTCATGCTATTCCCTGAACATGACTGGAGGCCTGGAAACCACAGTTCCTAGATTTGGGGGCCTGGAAGCCTGGAAACCACAGTTCCTAGATTCTCTTGCCAGAAAGGCTCTAATTTAGAATCTACCAATGGGAGGACTTTGTGTAAGATTTAGAAGGCTGAAAAGAAAGAAAACCCCCTGACCCAACAATTGTCCTATTAAGTACGTATTTATCCAAAGGATACAAAAATGCCGATTCGAAAGGCTACATGCACCCCAAAGTTTATAGAACCACTATCGACAATGGCCAAATTGGGGCACATGGGTGGCTTAGTTGGTTAGGTTGTCTGACTTCCGATGTCAGAGCTCGTGAGCCTGAGCCCCACGTTGGGCTCTATGCTGACAGCTCAGAGCCTGGAGCCTGCTTCGGATTCTGCGTCTCCCTCTCTCTTCGCCTCTCCCCCGCTTGTGCTCTGTCTCTCCCTCTCCCCACAAAATAAATAAATAAATAAACATTAAAAAAATTTAACAATAGCCAATTTATGGAAAGAGCCCAAATGTCTGTTGACTCACGAATGGATAAAGAAGTGGTATATATGTACAATGGAATATTACTGAGCGATGAAAAAGAATGAAATCTTGCCATTTACAACAACGTAGATGGAACTAGAGGGTATTATACTAAGTGAAGTAAGTCAGTCAGAGAAAGGCAAATATCCTATGATTTCACTCATATGTGGCATTTCAGAAACTCAACAGATGGCCATAGAGGAAGGGAAGGAAAAGTAAGATAAAAACAGAGAGGGAGGCAAACCATAAGAGACTTTTAAGTACAGAGAACCGACCGAAGGCTGCTGGAGGGGCGTTGGGTGGGGGGATGGGCTAAATGGGTGATGGGCATTAAGGAGGGCACTTTTCGGGATGGGCACTGGGTGTTATACATAAGTGATGAATCACTTCGTTCCACTCCTGAAATCCATACCACACTGTATGTTAACTAACTTGAATTTGAATAGATAAATAAACAAACAAACAAAGCCATTAATTACTCTTTTCCAACAGCAGTAGAGATCCATGGGGAGATGGAAGATGGGAAGATTTTTGCAGATCACCCACTTTGGTGTTCTAGGTCACTGAAATCACCAGGGGCTGCTACTTGTCCTGCCTGCATCTCCGGACACCTTGAAAGCCAGCAGCGGTCCTCCCTGACCTTCACCCCAAAACCTCCTCCCAAAGCTCTGTAAGCATCTAATTCCTAGCACTAAATCCCTAGGCTGGGGGCTGGGCCAAACGGGTGAAGAGGGTCGGAAGGTAAAACGAAAAACAATCCATCCCTTCCCGATGAAATGCCTAGAGGGCTTTCGGTTTTCCTGACCAGGGTCTTGCTGATACAAAGACTCTGGCGGGCTTCTTAGAGTTTTGCACACTTTCTCGCTTTTGACCATCCCATCCAGCCTATGGCATCGGTGTGACTGTTTCCATGCGAGAGGTGAAGAGATTGAAGCACAGAAGGCTTAACTGATTTGCCAAGGTCACACAACAGATGGATTCCTGAGCCTGGATTCAAATCTGGAGATTATACTCTTTGCTCCGATACAAGACTGCCCATGCGACTAAGAGCGTGGGTGTGAGCGGCCCAGGAGAGATTAGGGGAGCTCTGCAGGAATCCTCACGCCGTGCTGACTGCTCTCAAGCAGCAGAGGGGCAAAGCGTATCTTGATCACCCGAGGAGCATTTGAAAATTTACTTTTAAGGGGCGCCTGGGTGGCGCAGTCGGTTAAGCGTCCGACTTCAGCCAGGTCACGATCTCGCGGTCCGTGAGTTCGAGCCCCGCGTCAGGCTCTGGGCTGATGGCTCGGAGCCTGGAGCCTGTTTCCGATTCTGTATCTCCCTCTCTCTCTGCCCCTCCCCTGTTCATGCTCTGTCTCTCTCTGTCCCAAAAATAAAATTAAAAACGTTGAAAAAAAATTAAAAAAAAAAAAAGAAAATTTACTTTTAAAACTTCCCTTCCCTCTCCTCCAAGAGCATATCAGAATCTCCCCCGGGGAGGTGACAGCAGGGAGTGGTTAAAGATCTCAGATTTGGGGATGAGCTTTGATTTAAATGTTCCCCAGGCCGTTCAGATACAAAACTCTGGTTGAAAACCAAGGCTGGGGATCTACCGAGTGGCTCGCTTCGAGTCTGGTTCGGACACCGGGCGAGGGGAGGTTTTCTGGGAGGGAGAATCAGTGACCGGGTCTGAGGAAGGCGGATGGTGAAGGATTCTCCGCAGAATGTTTTCTGTAAATGTTTGTTGACATTTTATTTACCCTTGGAATAGTGTCTGGGAAGATATGCCTTTGTCTTCTTCCCAGGAAGCACCAAAATCGTCTGTGCAGGGACTGTCTCCACTGCCTGCTGCATTACTAGGGTCTGTGACAGACGGAAACATTTACCTTTGCGACCTATCTTCATTTCGGTTTCTGCCAGATTCCTGATTCCCTATTAGCAACCCGCTTGGTGTCCACAAACCTCTCTCTCTCTTTTTCATACGGCGGTCTGTTAGGGAACAGTAGGGAATTAGAAAAGAACCAGTCTTTGGATTCCTAATTCTGCTGGTACACATTGCCTAAGACAACGGTATCGCCTCGTATCCCTAAAACACTTTTGCTGACTCATTTATGCAACGCCTGTCTTACCAAACATTTGTTTAGTCTGGAGTGTTTGCCGGGCATGGTGTTAGGATCTCAGGCTACGACAGTGAACCAAATAGATCGGCCCTCGGGAAGTTTTAGGTACCGTTTACATGCGGGGGTGGCAGGGGTTGGGCATGAGGGGGACCCGCAATGCACATGATTTGAATGGGAAAAGTCTTAGTTGCAGTCTGATAAGGGAGTCTATATTTAGCCTGCCTATACATTTAATCCATCCCAAGAGCATGAATTTATTAAAACCGTTTATAGAATAGTTACTACGTGCATAGCGTTGCACTACGTGCTGAAATCAGTCCCTGCCCTCAAAGAGTTCAGTCTGGGTGAACTGAGTTGGATCTACTAAGACAAAAGGCGACACACGCTCTGATGCCTGACATACCCCCCTCACCGGAGGGGTCAGGGACAGCTTGATCCGGGTCTTGAAGGGTGAGGAGTTTTCGCCAGACTGAGGAACAAGGGAGTGCATTCCAGAAGCGGGACGAGCCCGGGCACACTTACCGGGGGAGGCTTTGGATGGGGCTTTGTGCTTGAGGCTCGATCTCGATCTGAGGCACAGTACAAGCATCGGAATTTGGAGAGCGTAACCTGGCCTAGGAGAACTCGATTGAGCGAGGACAAGCAACACGTGACCTTATCCTGAATGACAGAGGAGCCACTCCTGCAGCGGCGTCCACACCAGCGCCTGACCTTGAGCGGGAGAGGTCTATACTGTCCCCAAGGCGACCTTCCAAAGAGTCTTTAATTTGATCACGAGCCGGTTTCCTGCACCAGCCCTGGAATCCAGACGGTTGGGGACGCCTCCTTCGAAGGCTCCCTAATGAATCGATCAAAGTTCCTATCGTGTGTTTCCTATGGTGACATTTACAGATCTCACCCATAAATCAGATACTCACCATGGTTCTTCTTTAAGACTCGCTCTGCTATTTGCTCCTTTCCTGACAGGGAGTTTACACTGTCTTTCTTACCCACTTTCTCTTGCAGTGTATTGAGAAAATGGGAGATCCCTGCAAGTCAAAGAACTCAGGAAACTTGGCTAACATTCCCCCTGCTGCTAAGCTCCTATATTCCTAATTAGATTTTCAAATGTGGTGGAAATAGCATCAGACTTTAAGTAAGACAGGTCTGGGTTCAAATATCAGACCTGTTCCCTGCCTAGCTGTGCAGCTTTGGGCAAATGAATACCCTAAGATCTTTGACCTTCAGTTTCTAACTTTGTATAGCAGGATCAACAATACCTACTACGGGCAGTTATTGTGAGGGTTGAAAACTGAGAGAACATAGGTTACAGTGCGCTACCATAATTGGATTTGATTCCTAGTCCTTCCCCCTGCCCCATTTTGGTAACCAATAATTACTTTAGCTCTCTTTCCAGAAAAATGTCCTTCTTGGTAGCTAACCTCATCTCTTTGTTCTTAGGACAGGGGGCTGACAACATTTTCCCTGTAGGGCCATACAGGAAATATTTTCAGCTTTGCAGACCATATGTTTTCCGTCACAACTTCTCCACCTGCTGTGACAGCAAGAAAGCAGCTATAGACAATACAGAAATGAATGGGCGTGGCTGTGTTCCAATAAAACTTTATTTACAAAAAAAAAAAAAAAAAAGGCTGCAGGGCCATATGGGCCCATGGCCACGGTTCTCAGATCCCTATCTCAGAACACAAAAGACAGCATTGTATGGAGAACAGAAAATAGACTTTTCACAGTCACAGGTTTAAATCTTAAATCTATTACCAGCTAGCTCCTCAGCCTTCAGCCATTCATTTAACCCCCTCCTGTGCCTGTGTCTTCATCTGTAAAATATAGACAATGATAGTGCCCACCTCATAGCAGCCTTAATAGAATTAAAAGAGATGACATTCGCTCAAAAATGCGAGCCAAAGAATCACTGATCTGTGATAACTTTTATTTATTTATTTTGGAGACGGATGTTTTTATTGCATTTATTGGTTCCTCCTCTCCACGCTATGTCCCCACCTGTGACATGCGATGTTAATGGAGACTATTTGACTTCCCTTCCTACTTAATCATATACAAGCTTAACCTGACTTTTCCTAGAAATGATAATACCAGAGAGGGGCAGTATGTAAGTTGTTGTGATATATCTGTGTTTCGGGGAACAGCAGAATGTACCAGTTACAGCCACAAATGTTTTTTCTGAAAATGCCCAGTTGAATTTGGAACAACCACAATTTACTGAGCCAAGAAACACAGAGACTAACGATGCTTAGAAGAAATCACCCTCAGTTAGTATGATGTCACCAAGATCATCTACTAATCCAGGTTTCTTTGGGATGAGCTGGTCACATAAATACTATTTTAAGAGCCAGATTATAAATTGAGTATAAAGGTAATCAGCACACAGGCCAAAATTGAATGTGAAACTTTTCAATCCATTTACACTTATGTCCATAAACACCCAGGCTGAGGAAAGGACAATGCGGGGCCTGATTTTTATTGAGTTTCTCTATGAATCAGGTACTATAGGAGGATCCTTACATATGTTATCTCATTTACTCCTCACAGGTAGAGTCTATCACTAATCCTTTAAAGGCGAGAAAGCTGAGACTCAGAGCATCCAGTCAATTATTCCATATCACATGGCAAGTAAGCAGTGGAACTAATAATAAACCCAGGCACGTAGCACTATATACCAAGACTTCTCACTTTCACTGACTTGATCTTTTAGTTAAAAAGATCTAAATGAATGAATACCCTGGTCAGTCAAACCAGTCAAATCAGTCTAAGTACGACGCACCCTCTTCTCTGAAAACTTACAGTTGTTGCTTTTGCACGGCCTGGATGTCGAAACCCGTTCTGGATGGATCTCTCACAGCTGCTGAGGCAACGAAAGGGTGAGCCAGGGCCCGCCGCTGCAGCCAAGTGCTCTGGCTCAGGAATGTGTCCCGAAGTGGCTGGACACCAAGGGCACAGCTCCTGGCTGGGTTTGCCAACACCGTTGCCCAAGAAACTAGGATAAACTCATCACGAGAGAAGCCAGTAACTCAAGAGAGGAGGGTTTGGAAGAGAGAAAGGGAGGAATGCATTTTGGGTGCTCGCAGTCCCAGGAGGTGGTAGACTCGAACCTTAACAACTGACCTGTCCCCAGCAAGATGGACCCCTGGACTTTTATAGGAGGGGCGTGGGGGGGTGCGTGCAAGAGAACAGGCAGGGAGCCCGTGGCCATGGGTGTGGGTCTGTGTGTGTTCAGCCCACGATCCTGGGCAGGGAAAGGGATGTGTTGGCTGTGGTCTTCTAGATATTCCATTGCTATCAGGGCTTTGTCATTGTCTTTGTCATTGCTGTTCCAGGTCATTGTCAATGCCTCGAGAACGCGCTAGAAGAAATAAGCACGATGGGTTTTCCTTCCAGCAGGAGTTAAGTGGTCTTGTCTATTTCTGGTTTCCTCGGTTGGGGTCTAGAGGTAAGCAACAGGGCTCAAGGACAATTGCGCTCAATGAAACATCCCTTAAAACATTATTCTTTTATCCTTAAACTGTTAGGCTAGATTAGACCTGGGAGTTGTACCCCCCAGATCTCAGGATGTAGCCCCTGGAAGGACTTTTGTCACTTTCTCTGTAGAGTAAATGTTGACACTTGAAAGGAAGTCACTTCTCCCCGTGAAGGGAGGGACCCACACTCACATTTCCCTCCGATCTCTTGGAACTGCAGTGGTAACTTCCTGCCTGCTGTATCTTCTTGCCCCAGTATTTCCCAAGAGGAGACGAGTTACGGATAAGTGCTTGATTTGCAGAATGACATGTAAAGCGAAAAGGCGACAAGATGTTATATTAAACCTACTTCAATGTGCAAACCACAGGGAAGGGAACAAACTAACGAAATCCAACATTATCTTAATTTGGGATAATTTTAAAAAGCATTCCTCCTGCAAGCGTTGGCAAGATTACTGCTCTCCTCTTTCCCACGGACATCCCCCCCTCGGCTTGCAAATTAAGCTGTCTTTGCAGAGAGCAAAGGGACACGTGTAATCTCAGTTAAATACTGGGTCTACAACTGCATATACTCAGACATACCTGAACTCATAAATATGTGTTGAAAGCCTTTCTTTCTGCCGCCTGATTAATCAATATCAGTCTCGACCGTGTATTCAGGGGCTTTTTTTTTTCTGTTTTTGTTTCCCCTTTGCAGCTAATCAAGTGGGTCTACTCTTTGTGCTGCCGCCTGCTTATCTGCTAGAACTAATTAGCAATCACCTAAGTGTAACTAAGTGATCGATTAGTGTTATTGAGCATTACAAGCCTCAATCTGCTAAGTGTTCTCATAGGACTGCAGACACATAATAACTGTTTCTGAAAAGATACCTGACCTCTATTTCCCCACTTTACCAGCCAAACTGAAACATACCTGCCTTATGTTTGTGGAGAATGTATCAATCACTAATTTTCGTGCAAGTTGGTGAAGGCCTGTAATAATCGTTCAAGGAAAACGTGACATATTAAGAAGTGATACCTCATTCGGAACTAAAGTATAATTTTCTTCCTCAGCATATTTTGTTACTTTTACAGAAGGAATGTTTGTTTTGTCAGTCTGTCTTACCACCTATCTAAATGACAAATTGTTTAATCATGTCAATGAGAGGAGATACTTGTGAACAAAAACCATATGGTGCCCTCATCAGAGACAAACTCGAAATGGGATAGAAGCACTGTGGTTTCGGGGCTCCTGGGTGGCTCAGTCGGTTAAGCGTCCGACTTCGGCTCAGGTCAGGATCTTGCGGTCTATGAGTTCGAGCCCTGCGTCGGGCTCTGGGCTGATGGCTCAGAGCCTGGAGCCTGCTTCCGATTCTGTGTCTCCCTCTCTCTCTGCCCCTCCCCCGTTCGTGCTCTGTCTCTCTCTGTCTCAAAAATAAATAAACGTTAAAAAAAAAAATTTAAAAAAAAGAAAAAAAAGAAGCACTGTGCTTTCTTTACTGTCTTCACCACTGCCCGAAAGGATGATTAGTTCGGGAGTGGGTTTTAGAAACCACAGGATGCCCGAAAGGATGATTAGTTCGGGAGTGGGTTTTAGAAACCACAGGATGCTTGTGTAAGTGTGGAAACAAACAAACAAACAGAACGTCCTAAAGAAAAACACTGTGTTTGACCTGAGTTTAAAAATTCAGCACCCCATCCCCTTGGCTTCCTTATGTAGAGGTCATTTGTCCAGAAACAAACGGCACAAAAGAAACCATCGAAAAATATCTTGTATTTTCTACACTGCAGGCTTGTCCTTTAATGGAGGCTTATCATTTCCCACCTGTGGCACAAAAGTGAGATTATATCCGCTGCTCAAGCAGCTGTGGGCGAGTTCACGGGGCACATATGCAGAGTATATATTTTTAAATAAAATCACATTTCGCCCCGAGAGCCCTTTTAATGCAGTGAAATTTCCAGAATAAGGACGGGGTAGAATGAGGTGGGAGGAGCAAAGGGAAACGTTCACCTAAGAAATCTAAACCTAGTGCCTGTAGAGCTCCCATCTGTGGTTTCTAACTCCAAAGAACCAAGAGCTGCACGACGGAGGGGTGGGGAGAGGAATAATTTCACGAGCATGAGAGAATAAGGTTATTTGGGATCAGGTTGAATCCTTACCTATCTGTTTATTTCCTTCAGGGTTCCACACCCTCTGCTAAGTGCTGCAATACAGACAAGCCCTTTATTTGCGGAGAACTTAGCCTCTACTGAAACGAGGCAGACGTGTACACGTAGCGCAAAATGCAGCGTTGCAACGTGCCGCATGGGAGACTGCGAGGGACCACCAAAGGGTACGAAAGGGTCATGTTCCCCTCCCTTACCAAACTCATCCCTGGTACATGTCTGCCTTTATGTGTACTCAATGGAGTTTTCACTTTTTATTGATTGATTGATTGATTGATTGATAGAGAAAGAAAGAGATCATGCAAGGCAGAGAGAGGGGCAGAGGGAGAGAGAGAGAGAGAAAGACAATCTCAAGCAGGCGCCACGTTCAACGCGGAGACCGACACAGGCAGGATCCCACAACCCTGGGATCCCTACCTGAGCTGACGCAAGAGTTGGGCGCTCAACCGACTGAGCCACCCAGGCGCCCTGAGCTTTCACCTTTTACGTTTTAGATCCTAGAATTAGTTTCGGATGCACGTATGTCTAGAACCTTATGATGATGTTTTGTTTGCTTCCGTTGTTAGTGTTTACCAAAAGCAGTATCATTTACTTTATTCTTTGGAACTGATTTTTGAACAGAATTCTACCCTTAACAAAGAAATATAACCATTAAGTGTTATACAAAATAGTGTTCAAAGCAGCATATACCACGGGCGGCAGGTCATACTGGCAAGCATAAGGGCGTTAGAAGAAAACAGGCTTGGGTTCGAATTCCCGCCCTGCCGCCATCCTGGACTGTGCTATTGTGCAATCCTTTTGTCACGGCTTCCTGCTCCCCGGTCCCTCCGTCTGTACAGTCATTACAACAGTAGTACTTGGGGTTGTTGAGAAATGCTGACCGAGTCAATGCATGTAGAGTGTCTGGCAAAATAAAAAGACAGCCGTTGACCTCAATATTTGCTGGGCTTCTGGAAGATTTCTAGTTGAGACTAGGGCATCCGTTCTGCTTGTGTGTCTGAGGTCCTTCCACTTTATTGCCATGTTCGAGCAGTTAGATCTACTTTTCTCTTTCCCCCAACATGGTCCCTGAACCATACGTCGGCCACTGCTCCAGGCAAGGCTCTGCCTAAGCTCCACGGTAACACGGTCTACGTGTGGTTGAGCCTCTTAGTCGTAAACCTTCGCCGCTGCTCTCTCTCAACAGCGTCTGGGAGATCCAAGCTCAGGAAAGCCTTTTTACATCGAGCCAAAATCTTTCCCCAAACCACCTGATTATGGTTACGGTGTTCCCTACACGGACAGTGAGTTGCACTTGAGTCAGAAAAAAATTTAAACATGTTTTTATGTTATAAGATAGGATATGCGGATTATCCTATATCTGCTACAACTATATGGAGCTCATTTACAATATATGAAGAGGGTAAAACTATGGTGCTGTCACTTTGAGTTATGTTCAAATACAAACTCTGGCTCCAGCTATTACCTTGGAGGAAAAAAGAAATTCTTATTTCAAGTTGGGACACATTATCCTTGAACCTAATTTTTCAGCCAAGTAATGATCCCTATGTTTCTTTTTTAGATCATATTACTCATCAAGTTATTTATGATCTGGGTGGGGTGCTAAAATGGTTTTGGCATACCAGAGGAACATCAGTTGTGAATGGCATGGTGTCTTTGACCTTCTTCCTTTTTAGAAAGAGCTTTAGCTGGTGAACTTATTGTTTTGAAATCGTTGACAAGTTTATTCAGAGAACTCAGTGCGTGTCTTGATATGGTAATCCCAGGAGAGAAACCACCTCAAAACATTCATCTCCTGAACCAAGTTAAGCAGTCCGAATGATACACTGTTGTCAGCAAAGGAGAACAATACAAACAACAGAAGTCCCAGCTATCCTTCATAAATTACACATTAAAATGAGAGATACTGCTATATCTCAATAAGGCTAGATGATAAGCATCTGGATGATAGGAGTTAGCACATAATCAATCATTTTTATCTCCCTTCTCGATCAGTTCCTATAATGGGGTCTGGCCAAAGAGCAGGTGTTCAAAAATTCCTCCTGCTTTGGACTGGCATCTTCTATTTATAGTAGGAATGTCATACTCAGAAGTGCAGGCTTCCAGAGGGCCAGCCTGATGTTCTGAAATGTACAGTCCAGAAGATAACAGGAAACTCAGAAAGGATCAAACATCTTTGGGTATAGAAATGCCTCCCGCTTCCTTGTAGATGATGGAAAAGGGTGATGTGTGTGTGTGTGTGTGTGTGTGTGTGTGCACATGCACGTGTGTGCAAATAGGAGAGTAAGATAGATAGTGGAAAGACACACAGCACACAATCTCATGAATGTCAAGTTTCTCTCCCCTATAGAATTACAGATTCAGTTTGCTATAGCCTTGACAAAAGTTAGCTTACCCATGATAGCTGCTTATCTGGAAACGGAGTCTAGGACAGATAATTACCATTATTGCACTTTTTTTTTTTTTAGCAATTTTACAGACGATACCTGTGTACATTTGTGGGGGAAGGATTGGACAATTTATCTTGTTCTACCCAGTCAGCCAATGGGAGAACTTCAACAGAAAGTGGTCACTTTCAGAACAAAACAAAATCCTTTTAAAAGAAAGAAAGGAAAAAAGAAAGGAAAAGAAAAAAAAAAAAACATTGTTCCTTTCTTCTCATAGCCTCAGAGTAGTACAAATTATTTTACATGGAAGGTAATAAAACGCATCCTTGCTAAGATAAAAAGATCAGTAATAGAGAGGCCACTGAGATTTTTAAAAAATCATGCTAATTCCGCCAATTACTTTTTACTCTGCATTCATTTGTTTGGACAGTAAGTATTTACTCACATATTTTTGAGGAGAATTGTGCTCCGCACAGCATGTCCATGAGGTTGAAAGAAGACATCAGTGATGGCCATTAAGGAGCCAACAGTCCAGTGAGAGAGCTAAGAATAGATTTTAAAGCTTGAACGCACAATCTACGAAAAACCTATATAGCGATCGAGAGTCTGTTTTCTGAAACTTCTGAGGGACCTTCCACTTGTAGTTGGCAGGCTCTGGAAAGGGCTCACGGAGGTAGCTTTGAACCCAGCACCAATTCATGGGTCAGACATACGCGAATCAAGTCTGGGGCAGGCACTGCAGGCAGTGGTTAGTTACTGTGAGGAGATGCCATTAAATGGGCTGAAGGCAACTCCAGTTGGAAGCACCTTGTGTACGTTCTCGAGATCGGGCTAAGGAAATCAGAGTGATACGGATTTAATGTGCGTCCCATGATAATAAATATAATTCAGATGCCACAGATACAGCCCAAGTCATACGCCCTGCGGCAAGAGGCATCTTTGGGAAACAAAGATCTGACCATGTCACTCTTCAGCTTAGTTTTCCCTCTGATCTTTGGCAAAAAGTCCCCAAATCTTAACATGCCCACAAGGCCCTGCATGAGCTGAGTCTTCTTCTGTTTGTTGCTTCATTCTTTAGAATTTCCCCCAGAAAGTGGCTCTTGCCCTGACCAGAAATATACCTTGATATTCCCATGTGCAGATCTTTTACATATCCTTTCTTTCTGCTTGGCAAGTTCTTCCCACTAAACTTGACCGGCTCACTCTCACTCATGCTTCAAAGCTTAGCTAAAATATCGCTTTCTGGGTCCTCCTGTGTAGGCCAGGAATAAACCCTATCATCCGCTCTCTTAGCAAATGTCCTTCATAACACTTAACATAGTCTTTAATAATAAAATGACCCCATGGAGAATGACTAATATCTACTGAGCAGTCATTGTATACCAGGCACTGTATCAACTGCTCAATGAATGTTTGTTGAACTTATGCCTGAATGAAGACATACACCAATCAATGGAGTTAACACCACAGTATAATTTAATCCCTCAGATTTCATCAAGTGTTGACACTTCCTCTTAATTCCCAAATTAAAATAGTATCTGTCCATATGCCCTGCTAGAAGTTCTGGCTCATCCCTCACATATACAGGATCTTCTGGAAATTCTCATGTGTTTCATAAATCGTTCCTGGGTATTACCCAGGGGAAAGCTCATGCCATACAATATTTGGATAATAATGGCGAAAATTTGTGAAGCAATCGCTATGTTCCAGGAACTGCTTACATATAGCTTATACATGTAGATGCATGAAATATCTGTGTATCTGTCTATCTATCTACCCTTAAAACAGGACAAGAGGGCGGCCTGCATGCTCCCTAGTCCTACTGACTACCTTTCTCAGGGCCCCTCCCCTAGTCTGCAACTGTATTTTGGGGACCACTCTGCCTCTTCCCAAAAGTAGTTACCAACATGCCTCCTGTCAGTAAGGTTGTTAGGAAAAAAAAACCAAAAAACAAAAAACCAGGTGCCCAGTTAAACTTGAATTTCAGATAAACAGGAAGGAATTGTTGAATAGAAATATGTTCCAAATATCATAGAGAAGATCCGCCAAAAATGTATTTGGCTGTATACGAAATTCCAACTTTACTGAGCATCCCGTAAGTTTACTTGCTAAATCTGGCCACTCTGCTAAACAAAACCCAGCCTCTCAAATTCCCAAAGTTCAGAACACGGAGCCAGTTTCCCCTCTCCTCCGTCACGGGCCTGACTCTCGACTCCTCATTTCCTATCCTGGTAAGCTGTGGGGAACTATTTTTGTCCCCTGTTTCTGCTTTGCTAGTCCCTTCGAAGTGGGTCTCCTACCTCCTTTTCCACAGCACAGCACAAAGTTTTCTCTTAATCTCAGCTTATTTCCCTACCACACATCTCTCTCGTGCCTATGCCCTCCTCTCTCTTTCTCGGCCCATTTCAGTCCCTCATGTCTCAACAAGTTATAACTTAGGAGGATTAAAAGAAAACTGGCAACTTCCCGGTGTAATTGGGCTTCCCATCTGGCAAATAAGCTTCTTAATTTCCATTCCTTGTTATATATTTGCTCGTAATGTTCTTTGTGGGGGATGTGCTTACACAGCACATTTCTCCCATAGCAGGAACTTAGCCGGCCGCTCAGGGTGGCAATCATCAGGAACTTTTTGGAAGAGGAAGGGTGAGCAAGCCACCTTTTCTTTTCTAGGGCCTGTGAATCCTGAGAGGTCAAGAGTGAGTGCTTTGCATAGATCCGCAGACCACGGGAGCTAGAAGGGTCCTCAGCGTTGGCTGAATGCCACCCGTTATTCGATTCAGACAAACCATGACCGAGGCTCGTAAAGGAAATGACTGGTCTGAAGTCAGAGAGAGTGCTTGGTCAATACTATACGGTCATCAAGGTGGGTCGTAGGAAAAGCTGCAGTAGCAGGCTCACTGTTTGAATCTGGGTTCCAACACTTAATAGCCGTGTGATACTTGAGACATCATTTATCCTTCTGGCACCTTCACTTCCTTGTCTCTGGAACAGAGATAAGAATATTGAGCCATCTACCTCACAGAGTTGTTTCAAGGATCAGATGAAAGAATGCAGGTGACAGCTTTCTGTAAGCTGTGAAGTATGTGTTATACGAATACAAGGAAATGTAATTTGTAGCCACTACTACCGAAGCAAGGATCGGAGCTGGTGAATTTGAGGCGGCCATGTTCCTCTGGGTTAATGGGGAGTCGGTGCCCCGGCCCTTTGTTAGAGCCCTCTCTTCCAGATACCGGTTCTCTTAAACAAATACTGAACACAAGCTGCTCTGATCAGCTGTAGTCATTAAAAAGATGAAAGGTTTTTTCTTTCCTAATAATAATGTATTAGCCTCAGCAGTTGGACCAAATTCTAGTCTCCGTAATTGTCTTCTTCCTACTATTCCTTAATGAGGTTCAAAAGGTTAATTAGTTGTTTGCAAAATACTAAAGTACTTAATGGAGGTAATCTAGCAGGACAATATCTAAGTGTAGACCTTTAGTGAATGACTAGTAAGACAGCTGACATAAAGAGCTAAGGAACTGACAGTTTTTATTACTATTCTATTAATTTAACACAGGGTGATCTAAGAATAAAAACAAAGACATTATTATAAACAATGACACAGCAAGCTTAAAGATTGGGAAGGAAATGTTTGATGTTGGCCTAAGATTGTCAACACAAAAAATTAGTATTTTTTTCAAGTTCGTTTTGAGAGCAAGAGAGCGAGAGAGCATACCCGTGTGCGAGCCAGGGAGGGGCAGAGAGAGAGAATCCCAAGCAGACCCCGTGCTGTCGGCACAGAGCCTGTTGTAGGGCTCGAACTCACAAACCGTGAGATCATGAATTGAGCTAAGATCAAGAGTTGGACGCTTCACCGACTGAGCTATCCAGGTACCTCCCCAAAATAATTTGTTTTAATTTTTTTTTTTACATTTTATTAATTTTTGATAGAGAGACAGAGCACAAATCGGGGAGGGGCAGAAACAGACGGAGACACAGAGTCCGAAGCAGGCTCCTCCAGGCCCTGGGCTGTCAGCACAGAGCCCGACACGGGGCTGGAACCCACGAACTGGGAGATCACGACCTGAGCCGAAGTCGGACGCTTAACCAACTGAGCCACCCAAGTGCCCCGACAATAATTTTTTTTTAATGGTAAAATATAATATCACATTGCCCTTGGGACTGAAAGAAATTGGTAGATGGGCAAGGCAAGAATTTGTATTGACTTAAATTACAAACCATGTTAGGGCCCTGCTCAATCCCTAAAGAGGGGAATGTGCTCTGTTCGCATAGCTGCACGCTGTCACAGCCGACTGGAATCGATTTCCTACATATTTTGGCTCGACTAATTTAGCCGAAGTTGGTTTACATTATACATGCACATAATTATATTCTCATATATACACCCGTTGAGAAGTGGCAAATGTTTCTTCTCTTTTTGTTTCTTTGTTTGTGTGGTTTTTATTTGGTTATTTTTCAGACACATTTGTAAAAGGCACAAGCTGGAGAATGCATGAGCAGAAGCCATCTGAGCTGAGGTGATTGGTATGTGAATTTTTCAGCATTTTGCAGGTGGTTGGTCCCAAGGACAGTAATATATGATTGGATGATAACTTGAACATTTGAAATTGTCTTTGTATCACAAAGACACGTGTGTGTGTGTGTGTGTGTGTGTGTGTAATTCATTTCTTAATTCATGAATGCTATCTGTTAGTTACATAACTTTCTTATCTATCATTCATTTTTTCCTTGCAATGATGACCCTGTAATTTTATTTCAGGTGAGGGAGAGAGATAGCTAACTGAATAAGAGAGAAATGGAAGTCTGTCCTATGTGTTTCCACAGGGGATTTAAGCAGATTTCACAAAAATAAACTTGATAATAAAATAAGAATAGAAAAACAAAAAGTTGGAAAATAAAAGTATGCTGATCACAAGTTCAGTTATATTTCCTGATAGCCATGGAGAAAAGGAGACATAGTTGGATCCAAAAGATTCTATTAAAGGAAAGAAGAAATGTTAACATCTCTCTAGAGATATAATTTTTTCCAGAACTAAATTAAAAAGAAATGGCTTGGGGCGCCTGGGTGGCTCAGTCGGTTAAGCGTCCGACTTCAGCTCAGGTCACGATCTCGCGGTCCGTGAGTTCGAGCCCCGCGTCGGGCTCTGGGCAGATGGCTCAGAGCCTGGAGCCCGTTTCAGATTCTGTGTCTCCCTCTCTCTCTGCCCCTCCCCTGTTCATTCTCTGTCTCTCTCTGTCTCAAAAATAAATAAACGTTAAAAAAAAATTTAAAAAGAAATGGCTTGTGACACTGAATAATATAAAATAAATATATATAACAGAATATAAAATAAATTATCCTGCACAATGATGATATGGGAGTGGGTGGGTAGGGAAAGAGAGTTAGAATCCACATAGCTGTTACTCCAATAATAACATAAGAACATCCTCTACAGGACTTGAGGCACCAAGTGGAATAGACATGAAATGCATGACCCTTAAAATACTTCCCCTAAATACTACTTTTTGACACAGAAGACATACTTTATTGCATCTTTAAATTAATATATGAGATTCTTAAGGGACCTATGCAAACTCTAAGCAAAATATATAATATATATAGAGCCACCTCATAGCCATTTAAAAGCTCATAAATAAGGCACATCTGCCCTTACCTAGAGAAATCACTTTCAGGAAAAACTATCACAAGCTGACATTTTCCCAGGACTCAAAGGGACAATCAACCCACTTAGAACAGGTGTCCATTCGGCCAGTGGCTGACGGCCAGACTTGTTGAAAGAGTTGTCAGTTTTTATTGTCTTGTCTTGCCTTTCTTGTCTCCCACTCACTTCTCCAGCAAGGGGACTCAACTCCCCACTACTCTACCAAAACTATTCTTGGTAAGAGCTCTGATCTTCCCTGTTTCGCTACATTAAGTTTCGTCATCCTTCCTTCCTTCATTCCTTCAGCAAGTATCTTTGGATTGACAACGATCTGTCAGGCACTCCTAGATAGAAAGACAGGGAGCAATTAAGCCATAATCAGTTTGCTGATAAGTGTCACTAAGAAAAAAAGGGCACCACAGAAGCACGTGACAAGGGACATCACTACATCACGGGAGAATCACTTGACATGTCTGCAACTTTTGTTGTCTGTGACCTTATACTTTCCCAGCTTTCCTCCTTCTTATTGACTGCTCTCTGTGTCCCTTCCAAAAACACTTTCTCTGTTTGCCCTTTAAATATTTGCTAAGGACAGTCATAGTTTACACAGGACAGTTCTGGTTTATGCTTGCTGCCTTGGTGTAATTATTAATAGCGTCCCCTTTAACTCTCAAAAGACTCTGCGTTTGGACCATAAATGATACGGTCACCATTTTTCTAGGTGACCTCATTTAGTGTTGCGGCATTAAATAGCACGTATATATGCTGATGACTCCCAAATCTTTCTCTCGCTTGGCGTTATTTTTTTTTTTTTTTTTTTTTTATTTTTTTTTTTTCTGAGCTACTGACCTGTATGTTGAGCTGCTTTCTCGGTAACTCCAATTTGATCTCTTCCTGGGGCTCAAACTCAACATGGCCCAAACTGAATTCAATTTGCCGTCTCTCCCATCTCTCTAGTTGTGGAAGCCATAAACCTGGCGGTCGACCCTGAATCTTTCCTCTCTGACATATCTTTGGAGTCAAACGACCACCGTCTTGGAGCCACATTCCCAGCTGTTATCCCCCCATGTGTCAGTTTCCTCATCCAAACGGCAGTCCGCGTGGTCTTTCCGAATCTCATTAAAGCACTGCCTTGTCTTGTTGAAATCTCTACTGATTTCTCACTGAATTCAGAGGAAGGAGCAACATCTTCATCATTTTGCAGCCAATCCTACTTTTGCTGGCTACACTCTGGACACCCCACGCTGCACATACGGTTTTTCTATCCGGGACACTCTACTTGCCATTCTCATGCAAATATCACCTCTCCAAAGCAAGGTCATATGTCCTTTTTTACACCTTCACACGTATTTATTTTTCATATCAATCATCGCTGGATATGTCAACTGACTAGAATTTAAATGAAAACTTGAAAAACAAACAGGAAAAAAAAATCATCACTGGCAACCAAATAGATGTGTCTTTAAGTAATTTGGAAATTCTTTCTTTTAATGTCTTCTTTTTTTTTCAGACTATACGCTCAGTGACGATGCAATGAGTGATTTTTGTCAATTTAAAGTTTTCATCCCCAGCACCTAGCACAGTGCCTGGCATATTGCAGACTCTTGATAAATATTTCTACAACAAGAAATAAAGGTAGGAAGGAACAGTGATTAGATGGAAAACAGTTTCTTTAGACACTTCCTCATGACCTGAGAGGAACTTCAGTTCCTAATACTTTGCATTACAATTCGAGTTTACTCTAGGTTGGGGGCACCTGGATGGCTCAGTTGGTTGAGCGGTGGACTTCAGCTCAGGTCATGATCTCATCGTTTGTAGGTTCAAGCCCCACATCGGACTCACTGCTGTCAGCACAGAACCTGCTTCAGATCCTCTGTCCCCCCTTTCTCTGTCCTTCCACTGCTCACACTCTCTCAAATATAAAATAAAACATCGGGGCACCTGGGTGGCTCAGTTTGTTAAGCATCCGCTCTGGCTCAGGTCATGATCTCACGGCTCGTGGGTTCGAGCCCTGCATCGGGCTCTGTGCTGACAGCTCAGAGCCTGGAACCTGCTTCATGTTCTATGTCTCCTTCTCTCTCTGCCCCTCCCCTGCTCATGCTGTCTCTCTCTGTCTCTCAAAAATGAATAAACATTAAAACAATTTTAAAATATATTAAAAAATGAAATAAAATATTAAAAAATTTTTAAAAAAAGAATATACTCTAGGTTGAAGAACTGAAGATTGAAGAAGTCAGGGGCTCTGAACGCCTGCTTGGAGGACAGCTCCCTGATCATCAGGAATTCTTGTTCTGCAATTTAATGAGCAAGAAATTCCTGTTGTTAAGCCACTGTGATTTTTTTCCTCTCTCTCCTCAGCAGCTTGTGTTACCTGAAATACCTCTTGCCTGATACCTTAAACAAACTTGAGTTTCAGATTGACACATGAGATCACCGGTGATTATATAACCTTATCAATTAGTTTCAGAGATTTGAATTAATGTTGAATTGATTATGATGGTAAAAGTAGTTAGACCCACCACCACCACCAAAAATACACCTTCATAGCCACGAAGGATACGTCATGACACTTTTGTAAATGTGGGACTATAGCTTGTGCTTTTTCCAGGCAAAGGACACTATTTTTTTTGTTTCCCTCGCTGGCCTGGGGCCCTGTTAATTAGAGAGCAAACTTTTATACCAAATCACTTACCAGCTCAACAAATCGGGACCATTTGTTTGTAATTGGTGGTGGTGGGGGGGGGGGGGGAAGGGGTTGGGTTGGGAAGAATTCCAGGGGAGAAATGAGGAGATGTGCAGGTCGGTAAGGCATTCACTTGCAGTCCAGTCCCGTGGACTACTTTGAGCCCCTGGCATCAGGAGGACCAGACATTTGTGGTACGTATTCTCATGAAAAAAAAAAAAAAAATGCTGATGAAAGAACGTTTGAAAGGAAACTGAGAAGCGAGGCACAAGCAAATCTGCTTCAGATTCCAGGTAACAAATTATAACAGATTTTTCCCCACTTCTGCATGGAATTTAGAAATGCTCTGTCTGGTTCGCTGAGGACTAGAAAAATCTACGTTCAGCATGCTTCGTGTAATCATTGATTTTTCTCACGATTGGTTAGGGCCTGTGTAAGATTTCTCCAGGTGGACCCATACGCAGCAAATGTGGACAGAGCAGGAGAGAAATAAGCAGGTCTATTTCACAGCCACGTGGTGGTTACAGCTAGCAGATGGGTCTGCGCATAACCGTGAGGTAGTCCTTCAGAGCTTCCAAGAGAGGGGCTAAAAAAAATAGCAGTTTCACCAATGGGGTCCATAATTTGCTTTGCGAAAAAGAAGTGTGTGCTTACTTAATAGTGCAGAACCTGATACGGGGCTCGAACCCATGAAGCTGTGAGATCATGACCGGAGCTGAAGTCAAGAGTCGGACGCTCAACTGACTGAGCCACCCAGGTCCCCAAGATCGTTTCTTTTACGCCACATTCCACACTACAGCTGCCTGATCACATAGAAGGGAGTTCATTTTCGTCTTCGCTTTCGTGGTGACATCTCACATTTGTACTGGTGCATTTTCGCTCTTCTGACTTTGCACTTATCATTTTATTAATGTTATTTGTGCAAAGGCTTTATCCTTCCTGCTAAAATGTGAATTCCCTTAGACAGAGATCGTATCAGATAAATTTCTGTGTCTTCAGTGCTAAAATACCATCTGGCTCCTATTGTGAGTCCATTAGTTGCTTACTGAGTGGATATTTGACTTTTTATCAATGAAATTACATAAGTGGCAAAGAGTAGCCTCCTTTCAAACTCCTTCTCATTGCGATAAAACCTGAATGGGTTTAGCATCAAAGCATCCGGAGACACAGGCATCATAGACCAGTCGATAAGGACAAGAAGCCAGGTGTGAGTGGGTATAAATGAAAGAAGGTAACTAGTGTCTCGTGCTGGATGACTGGAGTGAGACAGACGGTCAGCAGTCCAACAATCAGCACCCAAGACAGCATGGTGAATTGCATTTTAACCCAAGCAAATGTTGCTGTTTGAGCAGACGCTGCTTCGTCCGTGTGTCAAAGCACAAGAGCAGAATTGCATTCTGGGGTGTGCTGCTTTTAGGTGGTCCATCTGGCACGGGATGGGACAAGCCACTGACGATGATTACAAAGAGCAGGGACGTGCCCCAGCATTGCAAGTAGACTTCATCTTACGTGTTAACTGAAACTGATCACTAGGCGATGCCCCCGGCATTTAAAAGGATTACGAAGCCACATTTGGGCTCAGAGAAGGGAGAAGCCCACGACTGACTGTTAAAGTCTGCCACAGGTACGCAGGATGAGAAATCGACATGGGCAATATTTGCCCAGTATTGACAAACAGCGTTGAAAGAGAGAAAGCTGAAGCTTGACTGACACGTAAGGTTCAAAACTTGGCATAAGATTAATGTTAATGCAGACCTCGATTTTGAAGGTTGTACTCCACTTATCCTGACTGCTCTGGCCAGCATTTGTCTATGAACTAGATGGGATTTGGCCAATCCATTATAAGAACTGTTGCCAGAAGCTCAGTGGAACTGGGGAAGGTGGAGGCTGACAAATAAGTTCTCTAAAGCTTTAGTTAAATATTAATTTCTTTCTCATACTTAATGACAGATCTAAATGGTTTAAATGGATAAAAGCTCTCCTTGCCTTTTCCTAGAGGGCTCAAAGCGTGGGTTCTTGGCACAGCTTGGTGTCTTATCAGTGATTTGTGATGGTCCAGAGGATACCTTTTTTTTTTTTTTTTTTTAATATCTGCCCAGCATCCCTTGAGCGTGTCCCAGATGATGGAAACTCAGTGTTATGTGTGTCTTAAACTAAGTACAAGCCGCTGGCATAGGCTGTGCCATTGCAGGGAATGAGTTACCAAGGATTTCCTGTGCATCACTCTTGAATCTCTCCGAACAGGTTTAAAGCACTTAAGGCAAAATAAAGACATTATTCGAAAACAGAATGGTCAAAGCCCCCTGTGCTGTTTGCTTCCAAACTATACCAGCAACCATGACAATCTCAGTCTTCACTGGCCACGCTTAGAAGTAGAGGCATCATTTTTCTTTGCTGCACTGCATTTAATGCACTACAGGTAAATCAGAAAATTCTGGCATGGTCCTAGTCAGTAATAAAAAATGCAACTAGAGCAACAGAGATCCTGGCACACTAACTGCTCTGAGCTAAGTTTCCAAGAGCAAGAACCAAGAACACGTAGGACATTAAATTTTCAGGGTGCTTTTCTCAAGCGAAGAGAGAAATGAGGCATTGAGACCGTGTTGGCTGTTGTTGTTAGCTACAATTTTACTTAATTGTCTCAAGAAGTAAGAATGCATGTACTATTTTTCTCATTTTATAAATGAGGAATCTGAGGCTTCAGTAGTTAAGTAATGAGCATGAAATCAAACAATGTGGGGACAAGGATTTGAATGAAGGCTTCTGTCTCCTATGACCATGACCTTTCTACTCCTCCTTGCTCTCTCAGACTCATCCCTGCCATTGAGCCAAATGTTGACAGCATAGACCCTAGAATTTAGAGAAGGTTGGGACTGGTCTGATGGGAATTTGTGCTGGAAAGCAGTATCAATTTCATCCTGGAATTGAACAGTTTTATCCTGTGTTCAGTGGTGGTGGTGTTAGAGGGGTAGAAAGAGAGGGAGTAATTTAACCCTCATCCGAAAAATCTCAGGGGAGAGACCCCCAGTGGAGAAAGGAAAGATAGGATGATATGTGAGTGCTTGTATTGAAGGTAGCAATCGTGTAATACAAGATTTTTGATAGTAGAAATAGACAACAGACATATGAGAAATAGAATGCAAAAGAACAGCTGAGGGAATGTGGTAAGAACCATATGAAGTGAGAATGAAGAAAAGCAAAATAACTCAGAGTCTCAAATCTGGTGCCTGAGAAAATGATGGAATCGTAAACTAAATAAGGAAGCCAGGAAGATCCAGTTAGAGGCATTGTAAAGATAGCCAGACAATAATATAAAGTAGGGACCTTCCAAGCATGAGAGCATTGGGATCACTGCTGCCCTCACTCCCCTACCGTTCCCTAAGTTCTTCTTACAGTGAACAATGGAATATACAAAGAGGGGATAACTTTCATTAGCACTGACAAAAAAGGAAGCATGTCCATCGACTGATGAATGGATAAAGATGTGGTATATACAAACATTGGAGTACGACTCGGCAATGAAAAAGAACGAAATCTTGCCATTTGCAACAACGTGGATGGGTTGCATCCCCTGGAGGGTATTATGCTAAGTCACCCAGAGAAAGACAGATATCATATGATTTGACTCATATGTGGAATTTGGGAAACTCAACAGAGGAAGGAGGGGGAAGGGAAGGAAAAATAAGATAAAAACAGAGAGGGAGGAAAACCATAAGAGACTCTTAAGTACAGAGAACAAACTAAGGGTTGTTCGAGGGCAGGTAGGTGGGGGGCTGGGTTAAATGGGTGATGGGCGTTAAGGAGGGCACTTGTTGGGATGGGCACTGGGTGTCATATGTAAGAGATGAATCACTGGGTTCTACTCCTGAAGCCAAGACTACACTGTATGTTAAATAACTTGAATATAAATTTTAAAAATATCCCTTTTCGAGATTAAAAAAAGAAGGCATGGATGCTATTTAAATGTCAAAAACTTTAAGAAACCTCAATTAAATATAACGACCAGATCAAACTGATGGAAGGTACAGAGGGCTACTCAGCATTATTCTTCCTGACAAAGAGTAAGACAGCTTTGGGGCAAGTGGGAGAGAAACAACATTCACCTTAACATGTCTTGATTCAGAAGGTAAAAGCTCAACATGAATCTGTACAGCTCTGACAGTACATCATGTTTGGATGCTCCCTAGCCTGTATAGATCAGCAATATTTGGACCATATGGTCCAATGACTATCAATGAATGCCCTTGGATTTGACCAAACCAAGCAATTCCAAGGACTGGCAAGGTGGCTGGGTCAGGCAGAGTTGGAACCGTGCCAAGGATTAATCAAGAGATTGCCCCCAAATTCTCTAAGTCAAGTTGTCACTCCTCTGTGAAGGCCATGGAAAGCAGTTCATTTATTATTTCTTTCAACAAGTACTTATTCAGAGCCTACCATATGGCAAGTACCAGCCATACCTGGGCACTAGCAATACCTCAACAAAACTCACATGTCCCTGGTCCCACGGACTCCACTCCCAGTGAAGGGAGATAGACAATAAGCAAACAGGTGATGTCAAGTACCATAAGCACTATAGAGAAAACCAAAGCAGTGTAAGAATATTAGAGTATACCAGGGTGAAGAATGGGGGATTGGGAATGGGGCCTAGAGAATGAAAAGGAAGATTTCTTTCATATGCTTTTGTTCGAATAGAGATTAGAAATAAGTGAGGGAGGAAGCTCTGAAGATCTCTCAGGAAGATCATTCCAATCATAGGGAACAGTGAGAGAAAACCACGAGGCAGGAGCGTGCCTGGTGTGTTGAAGGCATCGCAAGGAGACGGCGCGGCCGAAATGGCGTGAGAAAGGGATCAAGGGTTGAGGATGGGGTCAGAGGTAGAGGAATGAGATCCGAGGGGCTTGCCGGTCATGATAAGAACTGGCTTTTAGTTTGAGATGGGAACCATCTGGAGCGATACAGGGATAATCAGATATTCAAACTTCCTGATGAAATGACTTGCAGAAGAAGGAAAAAAGAATCCTTCAAGAACTAACAAATGAGAAAATTGTCTCCAGGAGAATGGAATCCAATCAACTACATGGGACTGGGTATACATATTTTTTTCTAAATATGGTTATAAATCTGATACTTTATCTTTGAAAGAGATGCTCTCTGTAGGAAAAAAAAATTGACAGATACAGAATAAATTAAAGAATGGGGAAATGGGAAAAGGGGTTAAGTAAAAGGGATTATTAACTGCTTTTGTACGATGAACAATAAAAACGTTGTTTGTTTTTGCTTCGTGGCAAGTGCAGTACAAATGTAAGAATGCTTTCAAAAGCTTTGCGATAACCACTTCTAGAATTAAAAGCACAATGTCTGTCTTTCAAATCACTACAGAAAATAATAAACAAAAATTGTCTCTAAAAAGTCTAAATGGTGATAAAACAAGCAGAGACCGTTTTTAAAAGCCAGAGAAGTTTAGAAGATCGTGGGAGAAGTAAAATCAAACATATTAGTGATGATAAGTGAAAATTAATTAAATTTCTTATCAAAACAAAATGCTCTCAGGCTCTGTTGTTTCTTTCCTGTGATGAGCTGCTTACAAGAGGCGTAGTGACAGTAAGATATAGGAAGGTGCCACACACACACGGACGCGCACGCACAACCGTAGGCAGCAATATATCGGGCAATCGACACAAGCACGAAAAACCAATGAAAATCAGGTACAGTGCTAACAGGAATAAAACAATGATTTCTATCGTTAAAATATGTTATCTATAATGAAAAATGAGCAATCAAGGGGCTCTCTGTGCTGCTATCACAACATAAAATTATAAAAAAGCTAGAAGTTCTGTAAGTTGAATTTAAAAACAGGAAACATGGAAGGAAGGAACAAACGAGGGGAAAAAAGTTACCAGACCCGAGTGAAGTGCAGTGGAGATCGTACATTCCATTATCAGAATATGACAGATGGCAGGAAAAGTCTAAATACGTAAGTCGAGGTCGTCGAGATGGCAACATCGGTTGCTCTCAACCTGAGCCTCCCTTACAAGACCAACTAACACTGATCCACAGACAAGACACCCAGCACTCTTCATCACAGAGACGAGGGCAGGATTAGCAGAGAAAGAGGAACAGCTCTGCTGTGACCACAGAACCCCACCCCCAGGCTCACACAGTGAAGCCCCCAGAGGGCCCCTAGGGGCCTCCAGTTACCCCAAAGGGAAAAAGCCCACAGTGGACATCCAGCTACCCCAGGATTGTAACACACTTCCCAGGAGGCCCACTTGGGTCTCACTGGAGGGAGATCACGGTGGGGGGATCTGTGGGGCTCAAACACTGGAAATTAGATAGGTGAGCGAGGTGGGGCAGAACGTCCAGCAGGCAGCCTCGGATCCGTGCAGACCATGTTCCTGCTGGCGGTGGTGCCCCGGCAGAAACCCCAGGCAGTGGCCCTACCCCCCTGCGACACGCAGCCGGGCCTTCCATTCACAGGGTAGACTGGCAATTGCCAGGGATGGAGGGATGGGGGAGAAAGGGCTAAGGTGGTCAAAGGGTATAAACTTCCAGTTATGACATAAATAAGTTCCAGGGGTGTAATGTACAGCATGGTGATCGTAGTTAACAAAACTGTATTGTATACTTGAAAGTTGCTAGAAGGGTAGATCTTAAAAGTTATCACCATAAAAAAAGTTGGTGACTATGTAAGGTGATGGGTGTGTTCACTAACCTTATTGTACTAAGCATTTGGCAACATATGTATGTTTTAAATAGCACGTTGTTCACCTCAAGATTAACACGATTTTAGGGGTGCCTGGGTGGCTCAATCAGCTGAGCATCCGACTCTTGATTGCGGCTCAGGTCGTGATCTCACAGTTGTGAGATCGAGCCCCACGTTGGGCTCCTCGCTGAGTGTGGAGACTGCTTGGGATTCTCTCTCTCTCTGTCTCTGTCTCTCTTTCTCTCCTGCCCCTCTCCCCTCCTCAGGCCATCTCTCTACAAATAAAATAAAGTAAAATAAAACAAAATAAAATAACAATTTTATGTGTCCGTTATATGCCACAAGAGCTGGAAAAATAAGTATATACAAGATGTTATAACTTGAGTTATAAATTTGGAAATACATGCATGTATATAATCCGTCAGGAAGCCCTTTGCACTTAAAAGTATGTGCAGAATCCCACCGTATGTAATCACCTGCCCTGCGACCATCCTCATCAAAGCCAGGGACAACTTTCCCCTGTAGTCAGAACAGAAGCCCCGGCTGACAAGGATTTACAAGCTGTAGACTTCCACTAAGTCTCTGGTCCCAGCGACCAAGTCTCTGGTTCCCCGTGAAACATTCGACAGCAGTTGTCCTGCTGTTGTCACCTTTCTGCCAATAGGGCATTTGTACGGGCTGTCCGCGCTACTCAGACGCTCTTTTCCAAGACAGCTGCGGGATCCCGTTGTCACCTCTTTCAAGCATTTAATCAAACATGACCCCTTCCCGTTCCCACGGCTGCTTTACGCCCTTACTCTTCTGTATTTTGTTCCAAAGCATTTATTACCTCCTAACATGTTACATAATTCACCCGTTCACTAGGCTAATAGTCTATTCACACGACACACACACACACACACACACACACACACACACACACACAAGACGCCCCCGATGCAATGCACTCACTAGAATGTAAGCTTCATGAGGACAGGGCCTTTGCCTGCTTTATTCACTCACATATTCCAATGGGTAAGACGCCGACACCTAGTAGATGCTCAACGTATATTTGTTGTACAGATGAAAAAACTACAATATATACATACACACATATATCCCTGTATCTTACTGAGTAATATGCACACATTACACATGATGTAGAAATATATTAGCCTGAAGGGTAATTCTAACGTTAAGAGTTAAAAAGGCAATTACCATAAGAATATACATAATACGTTGTTACCTTTTATGTAAGAAAAAATATCTGTATGTATGTATATGTGTGAGCAATAAAAAGTGTGAAAGGTTTACATACAATTCCTTGTGGTTCTTATCTATAGTTGCTGATTATGGGTGATTTTTATTCTATCCCGTTTGTGTATCTCCGTGTTTTCTAAAAGGCACACCCGTTAATTTTTAATCAGAGAAAAGGGTAAGTGTTATTTTTAAAGAGTGACAGGGCTGTCTGGCACTAAAATATCCTAACATGTATTATAAAACTACTATAGCTGACTTGCAAAATTTTAGTATGAACCAGGAGACGGATCAATGGACAGAAATACTCCTGAAAGGGGCGCCTGGGTGGCTCGGTTGGTTGAGTGTCTGTCTCTTGATTTCGGTTCAGGTCATGATCCCAGGGTCTTGGGAATGTGCCCCGTGTCAGGCTCGTGCTGGGCATGGAGTGGGGTGGGGAAGGATTCTGAGATCACATACAGGTTCAGTGGGAAGCGTGCTTGAAGGTTTAGGAATGTCCCCCACGACTACAGGAAAGAGTGGCAACATGCCCAACATCCTGAATCTAGTGTTTGCATAATGGTCTTAAGTCAGTGGGGCAGCATTAAATTACGCAATAAATTTTATTTGGAACGATTGCTAGTTTGAACAAAGTCAATTTCAAGTTTCATCTCACACATCGTACAGCAAAAGCAAGGGTGGGGGGCTGGCTTTATTAAAGAGTTGTATGATTTTAAAAGCCTAGGAAAAAAACTAGAGAATTAATTATGATCTGGGATCAGAAGACTATGTTTTAATCATAAGTAAAATAAAAGAAAAACAGAGGAAGAATTCAAAACTGACCATGTTACCGGTAAAAATTGGATACCTAGATATGCATAATAAGAATGAAAGGAAATGTCCTAAACTTAACAATAGCTACTGTTGGGTAAATGGACACATTTAATTTCTTCTTTATACTTTTTATTTCCCCCCAATTTTCTACAGTGAATGTGCACTGTCATTTAAATGAGAACAATCCAATACATTAGAAAATGAAATATTTGCCCTCTAGATAGCTGGAAATGGAGAACTGGAGTTCAGCAGAGGTGAAGGCTGATGAGGACGAGACGTAAAGACAAAGCGCTTAGGAGATACCGAGTCAGAGTAGAGGCAGGAAGAAAAAAACGTCCCGTTTTCTTACATCCCCAGCCGAAGAGGGCCAAGGACTGTCGTGTTCGTGTGAAGGACTTCTCTGCTGCTACTGTTCTTTTTTATGCTTTGGTTTGTTGATCGGTTTGCTTTTTCACCAGTCCTCCCTTTTGCAGAGCCAGGAAGGAAGGGAATGAACTTGCACCTTCCCCGTGAACTGATGCGCTCTCCCTCGACCGGCCTCACACGCACCTGTCCCCCCATCTCTGTCTCTGTCACAGTGTTTGCTCACCACGTGGGACTGGGATCGCCTGTCACCATTCCTGACCCTCCGCCAGTCTCTCAACGCCTGGAAGACGAAGCCCTCATCCTTTCTCTCTCTCTCTCTCTCTCTCTCTCTCTCTTTTTTTTTTTGACTTATTAAAATTTCTTGGTCATCTTTATTGAGGAATAATTGACATAAAAATTCTATACATCAAGGTGTACAACTTGATATCTAGATATCTGTACATGTTGTGAAATAAGTGCCACGGCCAAGCTAATTCAAGTATCCACGATCTCAGAGTTACCACTGTCTTCTCTATTTTTTTCTTTTTTGGGTGGTGAGAACACTTCGAAAATTTCAACTACGCGATACAGTGTTGTCAACCATACTCACATCGCTGCACATTCGCTCTCCAGGATTTATTCTTGCATCTTGCTATTTTGTACCCTCTGACCAACATCTTCCAATTTCCCCTCTCCTCACCCCTGGCAACCACCACCCTACTCTGTAGGGCGCTTCCAGGAGCTTGACTACTTTACATTCCACGCAGAAGTGAGACATGCGATATGTGTCGTTCTGTGTCTGGCTTGTTTCATTTAGGAGAACGTCCTCCAGGTTCACCCACGTTGTCACAAATGGCAGGTGTTCCCTCCTTTTTAAGTTTTTATTTTATTTGAACTCTCATACAGTTGACACACAGTGTTAAACTAGTTTCAGGCATACGGTATAGTGATTCAATGATTCCACATGTTACCCAGTGCTCATCAAGGTGAGTGTACTCTTAATCCCCATCACCTATTCCCTCACCCCTCCCCCACCTCCCTTCCGGTAACCATCAGTTTTTTCTCTATGGCTACGAGTCTGTTTTTTGTTTTTTTCTTTCAATTTCTCTCTCTTTTTCTCCCCTTTGTTCATTTGTTTTGTTTCTTAGATTGCACATATGAGTGAAATCATATGTATTTTTCTCACTCTGACTTATTTCGCTTAGCACCGTGTTCTCTAGATCCATCCATATTGTTGCAAATGACAAGATTTCGTTCTTTTTTACGGCTGCATAATATTCCATCACGTATATATACCACATCTTCTTTATTCGCCTATTGATGGACATTTGGGTTGCTTCCATAACTTGGCTATTATAATTAATACTGTGATAAACATAGGGGTACATATACCCTTTAAAATTCATGTTTCATATTCTTTGGGTAAATACCCAGTAGTGTGATTGCTGAATTGTAAGGTAGTTCTATTTTTAACTTTTTGAGGAAGCTCCACACTGTTTCCCAGAGTGGCTGCACCAGTTTGCATTCCTACCAACAGTAGGGTTCTTTTGAGAGGGTTCTTTTTTCTTCCCATCCTCACCAACACTTGCATTTCTTATGTTGTTGATTTTAGCCATTGTGACAGGCGTCGGAGCCCTCGTCCTTTCACCCCACTGTCCCCAGCACCTGGCACACTACCTAACCATTAGTGAGCCCTTAAATTTTTTTTTTTTAATTTTTTTTAACGTTTATTTAGTTTTGAGACAGAGAGAGACAGAGCATGAACGGGGGAGGGGCAGAGAGAGAGGGAGACACAGAATCGGAAGCAGGCCCCAGGCTCCGAGCCGTCAGCCCAGAGCCAGACGCGGGGCTCGAACTCGCGGATCGCGAGATCGTGACCTGAGCTGAAGTCGGACGCTTAACCCACTGAGCCACCCAGGCTCCCTGAGCCCTTAAAATTTTTGATGAATAAATGGTGAATGACATTGTGACAGAGGAAAACCAAGTCTCAGTGGCATTTTTGCCCAATCAAGCCCATCTCACAAACGAAAGGAGCTCAAATTCATCATCCGAGCAAAGTAATAGAGTAAAAAGAGAATAGCCTTCATTAAAAGAGAGCCCAGACTTTGGAGTCAAAGACACCTGAGTTCAAGCCCACGCTTTACTACTCTGTAGCTGTTCAGACTGGAAAATCGACAAACTGACTACCTGTTAATGAGATAATACCAACCCCCCAAGACTGTCACTGGTATGAATGAAATAATGAATGTGAAATGTTTTGTAAATTATTGGGTGCTGCATAAAATAGAGGGTTATTGTTAACCCCCCCCTTTCTTTTTTTTACTGTTTGCTTATTTTTGGGAGAGAGAGAGACAGAGTGTGAGAGGGGGAAGGGCAGAGAGAGAGGGAGACACAGAATCCGAAGCAGGTTCCAGGTTCTGAGCTGGCAGCACAGAGCCGGATGCAGGGGTAGAACCCCCGGACTGAGAGATCATGACCTGAGCCGAAGTCGGACACTCAACTGACTGAGCCAGCCAGGCACCCCTACTGTTAAACTCTTAAAGCAAGGTCTCAATTTTGCAGCTGTTACATGTATGAACGGGAAAAGTCTTCTTGGAATTTGGCAGGATGCCACAGAAAATAAGCTCTCCCCAAAGCCACGGTGGATTTGTCTGCGGATAAGGCAATACAGAGTGTGAGAAACTATGTCTAACCGCCCTGATCTAGAACTACAATATTTTTTATTTTACCATCTCTTTCTTGCGCCTGGTACACAGTAGGGAGTTAATAGTTACCTATTGCATGTCATCTTATCTTGAACAGAGATACACATAGGACGCGCCAAGGCCTGATGATTCATCAGGTCACTTCACAACCTACTTCTCTCGTTAGCTTCTCTTTAGCATCAATGGCCTCGCGAGGCAGGTGGAAGGTAAATTTTGAAATGCCTGTTTGAGGCATTTACCTCACGTTATCTTTGAATTTGATCCACATGGCAGACAGTTCAAATACGTCACTTTATTTTCCTCCTGGAAACCCCTTCACACAATACTGGGGCGCCTGGGTGGCTCAGTCGGTTGAGCGTCGGACTCAGCTCAGGTCATGATCTCACAGCTTGTGAGTTCGAGTCCCGCGTCGGGCTCTGTGCTGACAGCTCAGAGCCTGGAGCCTGCTTTGGATTCTGGGTCTCATTCTCTCTCTCTGCCCTTCGCCCACTCATACTCTGTCTCTCTCTCTCTCTCAAAAAATTAATAAACATTAAAAAAATTTTTTTAATTAAAAAAAAAATACCTAAAGCTCAAGGCTAACTGAAGCCAGACGGCAATACAAACATAGCAAGCTAAAAAATAAAAAAATTTAAAAAATGGAAAATTGCAAAGAAAAGAATATAGCGTGAAGAGTATGATAATGGTGGCTACATTTGGAGAAGAGGTGGTAAAAGGGGAAGCTGCTGACTGCTGACTGGCTAGGTGTGAGGTGAAGGTAGGTGAACAATAAGCTGGGTTTCATGACAATCTGACAAGAAGCAAACAGAAGATGAGAGCAGCTGGATAAAATGGCGTTATCTAGAATAGCCCACTGACGAATGCACAGCAGGAGAAGGGAAGCTAAAGGCTCCTAGGCTCATTGGGAGAGAAAGGAAATGGTTCATAAAATGAGGAATGAGGTGTCCTAGGCTTTAAAAATGGGGATATATACAGCTTTAGGATGACAAACCGGGAAAACAATAAAAGAAAGGAGTTTTATAATATAATAAAAGAAAGGATGGGGTAGCCTGTCTCGGTGCACCTGAATACCGGAGCCATTTAGCAAATTTGACCAATTATAAACACCCAGAGACATTCTTTTTTTTTTTAATTTTTTTTTTTTTTTTGTTAACATGTATTCATTTTTGAAAGACAGAGAGAGACAGAGCGCGAATGGGGGAGGGGCAGAGAGAGAGGGAGACACAGAATCGGAAGCAGGCTCCAGGCTCTGAGCTGTCAGCACAGAGCCCGATGCGGGGCTTGAACTCACGGACCATGAGATCATGACCTGAGCCAAAGTCGGACGCTTAACCGACTGAGCCACCCAGGCGCCCCGAGATTGCCTATTCTAATTCAGTTAGCTTTTTTTTTTAATGTTTATTTATTTTTGAGAGAAAGAGAAAGCATGAGCAGGGGAGGGGCAGAGAGAGAGAAGGAGACACAGAATCCGAAGCAGGCTCCAGGCTCCGAGCTGTTGGCACAGAGCCTGACGCGGGGCTCGAACTCACGGACCGCGAGATCATGACCCGAGCCGAAATCGGCCGCCCAACCGACTGAGCCACCCAGGTGCCCCTAGAGACATTCTTTATGTCCAGATTTTAGGGTTGACTAACATTGAAGAATGCAGCTCTTAGCAATAGCCCAATCACTGAGAAGATAGTGCAAGCAGATTAGGAAGGGTGGGCCATATTATGTTGGCTCTCAAATGACAGAAACTCCCTGTGCCTCAGTTTTCTCATTGGTAAAATGGGAAGAATAGTAACTACCTCTTAAGATTCTTGTAAAAACTAAATGAACTGATCTATGTAAACCTCATAGAATGATATCTGGTATATAAGTGTTTGATAAATAAAATCCAATATGAAGGGGGAAAAAATACAGCTCCCAGTGATTTTCAACATGTGAGCAGCCCTGAAAGGGAAGTTCTTATTGCTGGATCTGAAATCAGGGGTGAATTTGTTCTCCTACAGCGTAATCCTAGCTAGGACTGTGGGACAAAGTCTGTGTCTTCACCAGGGATCCCCTTTTTCATGATGAAAACTTAAACTCTTGGTGGTTTTATTGCCTAGGATATTTATTAGAAGTAGATGTTAAAGACATAGCTACCTAGACAATTTTATTTGAAAAACGGGGGTGCCTGGGTGGCTCATTTGGTTAAGCATTCGGCTCAGGTCATGATCTCACGGGTTGTGAGTTCGAGCGCCACGTTGGGTTCTGTGCTGACAGCGCGGAGTCTGCTTGGGATTCTCTCTCCCTCTCTCTCTGCCCTTCTCCGGCTTGCATTCTCTCTCTGTTTCTCTCTCAAAAATAAACATTTCAAGAAAGACATATTGAAATATAATCTTACTTCCTACCAAATGCTTGGGTTTTTTTTTTTTTTTTGAGTTGAGAGTTACCCACTAGGGTTCATTTTTTTTATCAGTGAATTTTTTTTGCTATATCTGAAATAAAGAAATATTATCCTTAGGTTAGCATTTTTTTTTTCCTTTAAGCAAGCCTTATTTTGGAAAATTGAACACACTCTAAAACTTAGAAGTGTAGTAAATGGCGTATGCATATTTTAATTCAATTTGAAAATGGTTCGATCTTTCAGAAAATATGCCAAGTATAAATGCTGGCTACATCTTTTGATTTCTCTTAGAAGTGCATCAGTGTTACTAATCCTACGGGCAGAATAAGAAAGACCGATGAAGTCTTTATCACAGATACTACAAGTTTTTCAGAGAGAGAAAACAACAACAACAAAAACACCCAAACACTTAACCTTTGATGAGAAACAACCAGAGATGTTTTTTTTTACATTTGTATTTCCATTGATAAATTTTATCATCACTGGATCATTCCGGAAAGAAATAACAATACTTGTATACTTATTTTCTAGAAAACTCACAAATATTTATGGACTAAGAGAAATAAATTTGATTCCACAAATTATTGATTAATATTCAGAAAGAGATGGTAGTATCTAAAAAAGAAGTGTCAAGGGTACTACATTTAGCAGAAATTTCTCGAAACCTATAGCAAGTAAAAAATATTGCTATAACATACACCTTTGATTATTTGCTTAGATTATAGGAGAGAGTGAAAGATTTCTGATAGCATTTGTTATATATTTTATTACTATGTTTTCTATTTATAAATAAATTCCAAAAAAGAAGAATTTGTGTAAGTAGTATCCTGTGATTATAATGAAATAAGAAGTAGAAAGTAATAAAGTTTAACCAAAAAAAAAAAAAAAACCAACCCAAAATGGAAAATATTCTATTAAAAATATTGTAAAATATAGGAAATCAAGATTTAAATAATGGACCATTTAAAAAATAACAACATAGTACTTAATAAGACCATAATTATAAAGCCAAATTATAGAGTTAATTCTATAGGTTCAAATGCTTTTAATTGTTAAAAAATTCTAAGCATGAATCTCAACACATTAGAAAAGAATAATTTCAAAGAAAAATATGGAGAATAGAATCATAAAATCATAATTTATTATGTAGAAAAGAGGAAACTAATGAAATTAATAAATAAGCCAAATAAATTATTTATTTAGAAAAAAGAAAAAAATGTTTAAAATCCAACTAGTATAATGGCAACAAAAGGAAAAAATAGGAATAGACCACAGTAGAATTATCAATGGCCTGTGTATCAGATAGAGATATATTTCTTTTTTTTTAAATTTTTTAAAAATGTTTTTATTTATTTTTAAGACAGAGAGAGAGAGAGAGAGAGAGCATGAGTGGGGATGGGGCAGAGAGAGAGGGAGACACAGAATCCGAAGCAGGCTCCAGGCTCTGAGCTGTCAGCACAGAGCCCGACGTGGGGCTCCAACTCACGAGCCGTGAGATCATGACCTGAGCCGAAGTTGGACGCTCAACCGACTGAGCCACCCGGGCACCCCTAGAGATATATTTCTAAACTAATAAATTTAAACTTAAAATTTTGACAAGCCAAAGATGAACTAGGAAATCATAAATTAAACAACAGAAATGTCAATAAACTTAAGAGTGGGGGAAGCTGTTTAAGTAACGTAGTCAGGAAAAATTGCACAATTTTATGGTTTTTTTTCCCTTCAAAAACTGAAGAAACATATTATACAAACAACTCCAAAATACAGCCAAAAAGGGAAAGTTTCACAATTATTCTGCACCAAAATCTGATAGATATGGGGGGTGGGGTGGAGACCAATCTCATTTAAGAATAAAGAGGCCTTTATTAATTTAATCCTAAATTAAATTTAGATATCTAACAAATTACATGACTGTATTTTCTCTGGGAATGGTAAGACTGTTTAAAAATATGAACACTTTTCATTTAAGTCACCTCCTACAGAGGACATAGGAACAAAACTCTGTGATTATTTAAGTAGATGCCCAAAGCACGGCAAGTTTCTCATGGCAAATTTGTCCACGCTCATTTTTAAATATAATACTACACAATCAATATCTCAGGTCTGTGGAGAGAGGCTTAACAAATTTAATCTAAGGTTCATATGATTTACATGGAGTAATGTAAAAAGTAACAAAGGGAGACATATAATAGCCATTATTAGAATAGCCAAAGCAATCCTGAGAAAGAGCGAAGCTGAAGGCATCACACTTCCTGATTTCAACCTATATTACCAAGCCAGATAATCAAAACAGTATGGTATTGACATTAAAACAGACACAGAGGGGCACCTGGGTGGCTCAGTCGGTCGTGCATCCGACTTCGGCTCAGGTCATGATCTCACGGTCTGTGAGTTCAAGCCCCGTGTCGGGCTCTGTGCTGCCAGCTCGGAGCCTGGAGCCTGCTTCCGATTCTGTGTCTCCCTCTCTCTCTGCCCCTCCCCCATTCATGCTCTGTCTCTCTCTCTCTCAAAAATGGATAAATGTAAAAAAAAAATTAAAAAAAAAAAAACAGACACAGAGATCATGGGGCAGAATGCAGAGCCCAGAAATAAATCCACGGATATGTGGTCAATTAATTTCAACAAAGGAGCCAAAAACATACAAGGGGGAAAGGTTATTCTCTTCAATAAAGAGCGCTGGGAAAACTGGACAGTCACTGGACAGATGCAAAAGAAAAAACTGTATCACATCTTACAGCGTACACAAAAATCAACTCAAAATGGGTTACAGACTTGAATTATCAGAGAGTTCTTGAATGAAGAGACCTTAAACCATAAACCTTGCAGAAGAAAACAAAAGCTAAACCTCCTCAACATCGGTCTTGACAATGAGTTTTTGGATTTGACACCAAGAGCAAAGACAACAAAAAGCAAAAAGAAATGAGTGGGACTATTTCAAACTAAAAAGCAAAGGAACTCAGCAACAAAATGAAAAGGCAACCTATGTAACGGGAGAAAATATTTGCAAACTACATCCAGTAAGGAGTTAGTATTCAAAATACACAAGAAGTCATACAACTCAATAGCAAAAAAATAAATAAATAAATAAATAAAATAAAATCCCCCAAATAACCCAATGTAAATATGGGCAAAGGATCTGAATAGACATTTTTCCAAAGAAAACATGCAAATGCCCAACAGGTACATGAAAAGATGCTCAACATCACTTGTCATCAGGGAAATGGACATCAAAACCACAATGTGATATCACTTCATACTTGTCAGGATATCTTTTATTAAAGGGATGAGATAACAAATGGTGGTGAGGATGCAGAGGAAAAGAAACCCTTGTACAATATTGGGTGGATGTAAACTGATGAAGCCACTTTGGAAAACAGCATGCGAGTTCCTGAAGAAATTAAAAGTAGAAGTACCATTTGACCCAGCCCTCTCATTTGTGGGTATATAACCAAAGGAAAGAAAATCACTACCTTGAAAAGATATCTGTACTCCTATGTTCACTGCAGCATTATTCATAATAGCCAAGGTGTGGGAACAGTCTAAGCTTCCACCGACAGATGAATGAAGACTATACACACACACACACACACACACACACACACACACGTGTGTGTGTGTGTATGTTTCAGCCTTTAAAAAAGAAGGAAATCCTGACATTAGCAAAACATGGATGAAGCCTGAGGGCAATACACTAAGTGAAAAAGCCAGACAGACAAAGACAAATACTGTATGATCGGGGCGCCTGGGTGGCTTGGTCGGTTAAGCGTCTGACTTCGGCTCAGGTCATGATCTCACGGTCCGTGAGTTCGAGCCCCGCGTCGGGCTCTGTGCTGACAGCTCAGAGCCTGGAGCCTGTTTCAGATTCTGTGTCTCCCTCTCTCTCTGACCCTCCCCTGTTCATGCTCTGTCTCTCTCTGTCTCAAAAATAAATAAACGCTAAAAAAAAATTAAAAAAAAAATACTGTATGATCTCTCTTATAGGTGGAATCTAAGGGGAAAAAAGTCAAACTCCCGGAAACAGAGAGTTAAATGGTGGTCGCTAGGAACCACAGTTGGGGGTGAGGAATAGGGAGGCTGAAAAAAGGTGCAAACTTTTAGCTACAAGATGAACGAGGTCTGAGGAACTGATGTACGACATAGTAACAATAGTTGATAATATTGCATTGTATAATTAAAATTTGCAAAGAGTAGATCTCAGGTTTTGTCATCAGAAAAAGATTAAATATGTGAGATGACAGAAGTATTAATGAACTCAGTGGTAGGAATCTTTTCACAATGGATACATATACCAAATCATCATGTTGTATAATTTCAATATATTGCAATTTTGTCAGTTATACCTCAATCAAGGTAAAAAAAAATTCCATGTGAAGTTTAAAACAATAGAATACTCCATAAAAACATAAATGAGAGAAGACAATAAAAATAGTCCCCAAATCTTAGTTTTTATAAGAATTAAGTATATAATAAAATATATTAAATATATAATAAAAATGATTTAAAATCACCAGAAAAGATGGGGTTTTCAATATGTTATGGTGCCAGTTGGTTAACTACTCTTAAAAGTCATGATCAGGGCTCCTGGGTGGTTCAGTCGGTTAAGCATGTGACTCTTGATTTGGCTCAGGTCATGAACTCATGAACCTGTGAGATCGAGCCCCACTATATAAGAAGACCTAAATAAAAAAACAGATTAGTATTTACATGACCCCAGGTTGGAAAAAACATTTCTAAGCATACTAGCCAAAACAGAAAGCACAAAGAAAAAGATTAAGTTGAGCTACATAAAATCCCAAATACCAATGTATGTGTTTTTTACTTATTCTGTTTATTCTTAGAAGTAGTAGCTGTTAGTAACGTTTAGTTCAAAACATCCCATAGAATCAATTAAAGGCAAATAATAAACTTGGAAAATGTTGACAGCAAGCGTGGCAAAAAGCTACTGATCTAATATATAAAGAGCTATTATAACTCTAATATATAAAGAACTGTTACAACTCTAACTTTTAAAGAACTGCTATAACTCAATAAGGAAATAGAAGCAGTCCAGAGGCGCCTGGGTGGCTCAGCTGGTTGAGCGTCTGACTTTGGCTCAGGTCATGATCTCGCGGTTTGTGAATTCGAGCCCCGAGTCAGGATCTGTGCTGACAGCTCGGAGCCTGGAGCTGCTTCGGATTCTGTGTCTCCCTCTCTCTCTGCCCCTTCCCCGCTCCAGAGTCTGTCTGTCTCTCTCTCAAAAATAAATAAACATTAAAAAATAATTAAAAAAAAAAAGAAAATAGAAGGAGTCCAGTAGGAAAATGAGAAGACATGAGCAGACAATTCAAAGGAAACAAAAATTATGGCTCTTGTCCACTGCCGAGCACACACAGGAGGGGAAGCATCCATTAGCAACTCTGCTGTTCCAATGCAGAACTGGCTCCCTAGACATCTGATCCTATTTATTTGATCTCCATCTCACTTGCTTGCTTCGTCTTCAAATTCCTTTAAACATCTGATCTCCTAATGGAACTCTTGTCTTCTAGCACTGTTGTATGGAATTGTTATTTGTTTGTATTGTTTTCTTATATCTTATTACATAAAATTTAGTATAGAAGAGTAAGCTCAGTCCGCCAACTTAATATAATCCATTATCCTTCAGTATTTTATGACCCTTTCAATCCTATATATGAGAGCTTTCAAATTTCTACTGGTGTGCTCACGGTTCAAAAAAAAAAACCAACAAAAAAAAACGACCCAGTGCATAGGCTCTCAAGACAAAGCCATTGGAGGCCATGATTTTTACCCAGTTACCCATCACCCTCTGGCCACAGCTGATTAAAACGCAAATAGACCCTTGACACAATGGCTGCCAATCCATAGGCTGGGTGATGAATTAAGGCCTATCCTGCTATGAAAAGATGAGGTGGCTCAGGGAATTTCTTGCTCTGGAATTTAAACTTACAAATGAAATTTAAAAGGTAAATAGTCCAAAAAGATAACTGGAGCAGCTACTGGTGAAAGCCGCAGTTTAAGGCCAACCACATGAGTAAAGCTGAGGCTGAGTAGGTCAGAACTGCCTGCTTGCCTGTTGCAAGCTGAAGTTGTTATCAAAGCTATTCAGTGGATAGTGGAACAGAGGGTAAGCCCAGAGAGAAGGAGGGAACCCATGAGTGAGAGTTTTGAATTCCCAGAGAAACCTCAGTCCTTGCCAGCCTTTAAATTCCTGCCCTGGTCCGCACTGAACCACCATACTGTAGTAAATTAGACGACCGCACTTGTTTTCTACTGCTCTCTGTGTATGAGGCAGAGCCTTCCTAAATAGATATAATGACCCTCGTATATTCTCTCTCGTAATTTCCTATCAACAGCTACCCATCTTTAACAGAAAATAGAAGTCATTGTTTCCGCTAACATAATTTCTCTCCTACTGAAATGCTCGTTGGCAAACAACTCCAAGTCTGAAGCTCAGAAGGTTCGGTGAAGCTAGCTGACGAGGTATGCGCTCTGTTTAACCATTATTCGTCGATTTTGTTCTTTTTCTTATCAGGCCTCAGGTACTGCATGGTTACTTAATAAGTTGAATTGATGCTCCTAGAATCACCCATGTAGAATCTCACCTTTATCCCTGACCTGATTTTATCAAACGTGTAAAAGAGAGGGGGAGATGCTTGAGCAACTACGAAGCTACTGAGAGATTCAATGGTTTCAGAATCTGAAATGCAAACAAGCAGCTGTTATGTAGAAACACTTTGTTGGTTTTTCTAAATGAAGCATTTCTTTTTACTAATTTGGACTAAATAAAAGATGTGGTAACTAATTGCAAGAGGCTTGATTTTACTTTCAGGAAAGCGACAACCATTCTATAGAGAATGAATACGAAGCCTAAATCATGTAAAATGGCTATTTTAGCATACTTCCTCAAAAGGCAGTGCTTTCATTATATTTGAAAGTTTGGCTTGAGTGCAACTTCTAAAGCTGAATCAATTAATAAAAAATATGCATTTTATATAAAATTGCAGTACTCTTAGGAAAAGGAGGCACCTGACTTGTAAATATCAAATTAATGGAAACTACTTATTTGTATATTTATTTATAGAGAGGAAGCGCATAAAACAAAACTTATAGCCACTTATTTGCTTAAAAAGATCAATTTTCTGGGGTTCTTGGTTGGCTCAGTTGGTTAAGTGTCCACCTCTTGATTTTGGCTCAGGTCACGATCGCATGGTTTGTGGGATTGAGCCGTGCCTCAAGCCCCACGTTGGGGTCTCAGCTGAACGTGGAGCCTGCTTGGGATTCTATCTTCCTCTCCCTCTGCCCCTCCACCACTCTTTCTCTCTGTCTCTCTCTCTCAAAATAAATAAATAAGTGGTTTTTTTTAAAAAAAGATCAATTTTCCTCACCCAAGCAAGCTCGGATAACATTACCTTAAAATGTTTTTCTGTAAGAAGATCTTCTGTGCGACCTTAAATGTGAGCACTTGTACATATTCACCATCCTAAAAGGCTACTGGTTACCTCTCTGAAATGATTAAATCAAAATTAGGTGGACAGGATTTCTAATTCTTTTTTTAAAATGTTTTATTTATTTATTTTTGAGAGAGAGAGAGAGAGAGAGAGAGAGAGGGCACAGGGGAGGGGCAGAGGGAGAATCCCAAGCAGGCTCCATGCTCCGCACAGACTCTGACTTGGGGCTCGATCTTACAAACTGTGAGATCACGATCTCAGCTTAAATCAAGAGTCAGAGGCCCAACCAACTGAACTAGCCAGACGCCCCGCCACAATTTTTATCTAAAATGCACCCGACTTGTTGATACATCCTGAAAGAGGGGCACAGACGAGGAAGGATACAGTCCTTGCTCTGAAGTGGTTTACAATCAAGTTAAGAAGTCAAGTCACCAACAAAGAAAATGGAATTATCCAGACGAAGATGAAACAGTGACTTAAAAATACAAATACAGGAGAGGTGACAAGGCAGTTTGTGACTGGGAGGAATGGATAGTCCATGGACTAGAGCACCAGTCAGGTAGTTAGGGGGAACTTTCCATTTCTAGCTCTGTCACTAGCCAGTTGAATGGCCTACAAAAAGTCCATTTTACTTCCTTGGTTTCAACTGCTGTATTTACAAAATGCAAGCTATGGCTATCATGGATGCTGTGGAAGGTCTGTTCCGACTCTAAAAGTCTGTGGTCTCATCATGACTATGAAACGCTGAGTTAAGAACGATGATGGCGGGGGGCGGGTAGTACCCGGGCAGCTCAGTTGGTTACGTGTCAGACTTGGGCTCAGGTCACGATCTTGCAGTTCATGCGTTCAAGGCCCATATCGAGCTCTGCTGTCAGCACAGAGTCTGCTTGGGATCCTCTGTCCCCCTCTCTCTCCTCCTCCCCCCGCTCACTCACACACACACACGTGATCTCTCTCTCTCTCAAAAATGAATAAACATTAAAAAAAAAAAAGAAAGATGATGGGAAGGTGGTTGAGCTGGGTCTTGCGGAATGTGATCTGACCAGACAAGAGGCATCGTGAGGATATCCCCTGCAAGGGGAACTGCCTAATGGAAGATATAAAGATAGGTACCACAAGGTGTAATTAATTAGAATTCATCAATACAGAATCCGCATTTTTCCTGTTTGTTTTTTTTTTTTTTTATTGTGAAGAAATGTTTTCGGTTATGTTTTTTTGTTGACTATAATCAATTCTTCATGAGATAGCTAGGCTTCGTTCCCCCAACAACAACCAACATTACGGTATTAGAAAGTGACTCTGAATAGACTTCCAGCAACATCACTTTAAATGAACTGTGGATTCCTTAAAGAAAGACATGCACAAAAACCCCAGAACCTGTGTCTTCACAATGGATCTCGGGTCAGATCTATTCATTTGTGGTTTTTCTATTTGAAAGTTAAAATGAGAAAAGAAAAATGCAAGACTGAGACTGATCAGAATCTTTCCCTATTCAGGAGAGGTGCCAGGTCCTAGTCTTTATTAAATTTCTTGTCATTTGATGAATTAAATATAATTATAACGAACTCACTCGGGATCTGATTATAATCTGTGGAGTTTTTCTTTCCAATTATATAGCTTCGTATTAACTCTTAAATGTAAATGTGTAACCTTTCTCTAAAAGACTAGAAAGTCACATTCCTCTGAGCATTTTACAGAGTTGTTATTTAAAAAAGAGCTTGAAGACTGCACGAAGACTCTCACTGAATCTGACAAGAGCACTCACGGGCAGGTCCAGACCCAGACCCATCCTAAAAGACTCAAGGTTCTGCCAAGGTGCTCTCTCGGCTTTTATCTTTTCCTCATGCTCTTATTGGTCACGTGAAAGCCCATATTCACTTCCCATTCACTAGAAGCTTGTTCTTAGCCACTAAATGATAAAAGTGGCCAAAGAAGGCTGTGGAAAGAACCTGGTTCTGTCATCTTACCAAATGATTTGCTAATCCAAGGCCTCATGTCACATGAAAAGAAAGAGCTATCTTGCTGAATGGCTGAATGGATACCTGAAGAGTTCATATCCATCCTTCAATGTTATGTTACAACATATTTAGGGGAGACTTGTTTTATTTGTTTGTTCATTCATTAATTTATTCACTCATTTTAATTTGGGCTTATCGTTTCAAGTGTTTGTGCATTTTATTTTCTTGAAATTTCTTTTTATGAAGGCCCATTAGAGGTCAAGCTTTCTTCACTGCCTGAATTTGAAGTTAAAGTTTCATTCTGTGTATTTATTCCTGCCACGACGCCACACCAATATGCCAAGTCTTGTGCTAGGCAGTATGAAGAATGCAAAGGGTGTAAGGCCTCAGTCTGTCACAGAAAGCTCAAGGTACTGTGGGAAACACCAATTTTTAAACACATAGTCATATAGTAGGATAAAAAAGATCTAAGTACAGTATGTACAAATTGCTATGGGAACCCAAAGGACAGAGTATTCCCATGTCAGCAGAGAAGGTAAGCAAGGCCACCTCTCTGTATCTGCCCTGGAGGTACGATTCATATTGTATTCTATGTGTTGTGGAGCATTACCAAGTGGCAGTATTTAAAGGAAATACCTAGAAAGGTTTCATGACAGGTTAGCACAGAAGTCGATCCTTGATGGAACCGTAGAAATTTGTCACCCAGAGAACTAGAGAGAGGGCATTCCTGGCAAAGGATATAGTATGTTCAAGACTTGGGTGTGCGAAAGAACATGGCCCATGTGTTGAATGGCAACTCAAGTGTTTGGAAATGCCCCCAGAGATGAGAATGATGATGTTCCAGGAAGAAGAAATAGCACAGCAGCAGCATGATGAGAGAACATGGCTCATCAGAAACTGGCAAGAAGTTGGTGTGCCTATAAAGTTATATGTGAGAGGTGTGACAAAGCAGTCTTTCAGTCCTCAAAGGATTCATGAGAAGACGGAGGGCCTTGTATGCTATGCTGAGAACTTGGCTTTAAAATGCTTCTGTTGCAGCACCTGGGTGGCTCGGTCAGTTGAGCGTCCAACTCTTGACTCAGCTCAGGTCATGATCCCAGGGTCTTGGGATCAAGCCCCACACTGGGTTCTGCATTGAGCATGGAGCCTACTTGAGATTCTCTCTCTCTCTCTCTCTCTCTCTCTCTCTCTCTCTCCCTCTCTCCCCCCCCCCCGCTCCTCTCCCCTCCATGCATGCTCTCTCTCTAAAATAAATAAAATAAAACAAATTGAAATAAAATGCATCTATTGGCAAAGGGGGAATCATTCAAGGAATTTTTAGAAAGGAAAATGATCTGTTTAAATTTGTGTGTGAAATCACCCTATGGTTTGCTTGGAGAATGAACAGGTAGGCAACAAAGAGAAATGACTGGAGGACTATGTGGAAACAAGGGCTGTAGGTGAGCATCAGAGTCAAATTGACCTACACCAAAATCTCGGCCTCTCCCCATGTGTGACCTTATGCAAACTATTTATTTTGAAACCTCAGTTTCCTTGTGTATAAAATGGAACTTATATTAATAATGATCTTGCATGGCTAACGTGATAATTAAGTGAAATAACATTTACTATCATCAAGAACGAAGGAAAATGGATAGATTGAATAGCTGGTTATCAATTAGGAGGGTGTGTGTGTGTGTGTGTGTGTGCGCGCATTATACAGATATTGTAAATTCAATAATGTTTGATAGCAACAGTGAGAAATGTCTATACAAAGTCAGCACGGGACATTATGGAGAAAATATATTACTCTAATGTAAGTACAGATATTGTCCCTCAAAATATTGTGGAAATTGACAATTATGTCAACTTTTGGTCTATTTAATTCTTACCAGATCGTGTTTTAATAACATTTTAACCATTGCTATTCGAATAGTATTAAGATATATGTCCATAAAACATTACTATCCAAAAGCGAAATTTATTGCAATGATGAATGTATCTTGGCTATACCATGGCCCAGGGGTTAATGAAGTGGCTCTCAAGCCAAATAAGGGAGGAATGCCTTTTCACACCTTTCACACACTCAACCACTTAATATTCATTTCTCTATGCTTTACTATTCACAGCGCTCAGCACAGTATGTATTAGATACCCATTATATATCTGTTGAATAGAAGACAGCATATGCCTCCTTCTGTAGGTAAATCTTTCATACATACTCTACAATTATACTCTCCATACTATAAATACTACTTCCTGGGTCAGCCGCATGGACCAGCCAATTTTGCCTCTCACAAAGACGATAAGACATATTGCAGAAAAGCCCATGGCTTCCATTAACTTGCTTAGATACATTGAAACTCTTCATATTTTTAGATAATGTTCCCTCCTGGGTCGAACTTCTCAAAGCTCTGTTTCCTGCTGTGTAAAAGAGAACTTCAGTATGAGTTTATTTTATTGATGCTAACACGACTTGCTTTAATGTTCTGGCCACTGTCAGCTCCAAAGCTTAACCGACACACATTGTTTTTCTCAAACAACCGGTGCCATTAATGTAGCTCTGGAAAAGAATCTACTTAAAGATGCAAAACTTGACTCTTCAGTGAGGAACCCCCATGTTCACTGGTAACGAAGGGGATCTTGGATTTTGTAAAGTACTGAGTAACAGCGTGAATCAAGTCAAAACAGGGGCCATAAAGAAATCCCTTTCAACCCTCATTACTCTAGGCTGGGCTAATGAAAATAGCTGCTGTTAATATCTGCTCTCATTTAAACAGGAAACACCTGAAACTGAACATAAACTTCTATATACTAGATACCCCTAATTCTTACGTGCATAGATGTTTGGCACAGGGCAGACAGATGATAGACACCTGCTTTTCGTGGGAAAGCAAAACCGTAACACATTAGAATAGTAACAAACCTTGTATCAGTAGACCTAAAGCATATTTGAATATCATTGTCACTTGCGGAAACACTTGAGTGACTCTAGATAGTAGCAGCTCATTAGCCCTAGCAACCAGGTTGATTAACATTCTCTAGCGGCAACGTTTAATGGAAGTTAGCTCAGGTGTGAGAAAAATAAAACACAATCAAGCTTCGGACGCTTTGCCCAGACATTATAAAATCACTATGCTGTCTAAATAGGTAAGAAATGATTTGCTGTATATAAAGGTGACAAAGGCAGTGATTACCAATAGAAACTCCACGTGAAAAGCAGATTATGATGTCAGCTTTCAAAATATCTTGGAAATGATCTGAAGAGATGTCACTACTGGCAGAAACCAATGCATACCTCTCTTAATACACTTCATAAGAGTTGTAATGGAATGGTTTTAAAAGAATGTTATTTGGATTTTTTTGTTTCCTTGGATAAAGGAAACAGATTCGCAATTAAAGACTTGAAAATGGGTATAAATTAAAATGTGTCCTTTGAATTTCTGTTTCTGAAGGAGTTCATGGTAAAGTCACATTTTAATCTTCAAAAGTATTTTAAAATCATAATTCAAGAGTCAAAATTTTTATCCAGTGCATAATATGTAAGTACTTAGAGTAAATGATACTCCTGCCCCAGGAAAGGACCATGAAGATCATTTCAAAGGGAAGCAATCTGGGTTAAAAATCCCCCACCTTTACTGCCTGGCACTTTCTAGATCCTCCCTATGTGGCTAGGCAATGATTCTTACGATCTGGCGAAATTCTTCATACAGCAGATCATCTACGGTTTAAATGATGAGTGCATGAAGAAGCTTAAAATTCATGTCAGAGGCTGGACGCTTCAATGCCATTAGGAATTTGCGGAAGTCATTTGCCTAGGCTCTGAAGTCTGACTAATGCCACCAGCAGAGCTTGTATCTTGTGGAAAAGCTCTTATACAAGGCGATGGTAGCTCAGTGACCACTCTGTGAAAGAGCTAAGCCATATTGTTCTTTCTCATCCAATGAATTTGATCAAAGAGAACAACACAAAAGAAATAAAAAAAATGTCTTGCTCAGTTGCAAGAAGATTTTTCATCTTTTTCTTAGGGTTATTAGTCAGTGTGAACAGTGCCCAAGGAAGAGAAGCCAATTCCCACAAACCTCAAAACATTCCTCCTTACTTTTTCTTTAAATATATTTTTTAAGTTTATTTATTTATTTTGAGAGAGAGGGAGAGAGAGAGAGAGAGAGAGAGAGAGAGAGGAAGAGAGAGGGAGAGGAGAGAGAGAATGAATGCAAATGGGGGAAGGGCAGAGAGAGAGGGGGACAGAGGATCTGAAGCAGGCTCTGTGCTGACAGCAGAAAGCCTGACAAGGGGCTTGAACTCACAAACCATGAGATCATGACCCGAGCCAAAGTCAGATGCATAACCAACTGAGCCACCCAGGTTTCCCTTTTTCCTTGCCTTTAAATTCCTTTTCTCCCTTTTGGTATGTCCCTTTGATGTTCCAGAGCTTGAGTAGCTGCTGGGGGAGGAAATGGGGGTGCTATTTTGACTCAGAGAAATAGAAAATATCACAAATGGGAATTCTATTAATGATTACACATGATTATGTTAGCTCTGGGGGGGGGGGGGTACTGGCGTGGAATGCTTCCTGCATTGGAAAACACCCTACCTAAGAACTGAAAATTCTAGGGATGCCTGGGTGGCTCAGTTGGTTAAGCATTCAACTCTTGATTTTGGCTCAGGTCATGATCTTGAGGTTCCTGGGACTGAGCCACAAAAATTTAGATTAAAACTCATTTCTAAGAAACAGGAAGTAGCATCTCTTGTCATGAAGCTGGAAATCAATTATAATATATAATTAAATAGACCACAGTTCATAAGGAAATATATATCTATTCATAGAATATATGTGTTTTTATACACACGTGTGTGAGTGTATCTTGAAGGGGAAATCTGATAGGTGCCCAACACTGATTAAATTACTAGTTTGGCAGAGGGACGCGTGATGAAGCTAATTGGTTGCTATACTATTGTCATTAAAATTAATTGACAGGACTTTTCAACGGATGTTCTCAGCATCATGCTTTGGCAGCTGTGGCCACATTTGATCTTCACTAAGCATAAGGCTTTCACAATATCAGATGCTCGCTGCCTAGATTCATTCTGTCATAGTAGGAGAGTTAATATTTCATACTACCTTGCTAGGTGTATTTCAAGGGCAACCCATCTGAGCAAAGGGTACTGCAAATCTTCATAGGATATGACACATGGGAAGTGGTCTAGTATTATTTATGTGAGTGACCATTGCAGATTTAAGATAGTCTTCTTAGCCATTTCCTCATGATTCACGTACCTTTTCACTAACCCCTAATTCCAGGCCCTTTAGATGGCATTTATTTCTTTTTAAGTTTATTTATTTTGAGAGAGAGAGAGACAGAGAGACAGAGAGAATGAGCAGGGGAGGGGGCAGAGAAAGAGGAATAGAGAGAATCCCAAGCAGACTCCATACCAGTGCGGGGCCCAAAGTGTGACTCAAACTCACGAACTGTGAGACCATGACCTGAGCCGAAACCAAGAGTCAGACGATTCACCGACTGAACCACCCAGGTGCTCCCCGTTAGATGTCACTTACTTAGGTAATTTTACAGCCAAATCTTGCACTTGTGTGACGATAACCTACATGTATACATTTTTCTGGATTGTTTTAGATTAATTGTATGCATTTCTCCTATGGAAAGTGCTTCACGTTACAAGGGAAATGAACCATTCAGGTCTATTTTGCAAAGAAAGTAATTTTTCAGAGATACCAGTCACTGGATATAGCTACCCCCTTGTCAATAATTTTCATTGAAAATTGGGTTTGGCTGAAGAGAAGAAAAAAAATAGAGGATGAATCAGATGAGAGAGCAAAGATGTGAATTCTCTTATGTCAGCAGCTGGCCTACTTGGTAACCCTTCTCTATTTTCTGTTCTAACACGTCCTTTATCTCTTCTCTAGAACTTATGCAGTAGCTTCCTTTTCAGTTGTCCAGACTCCACCCTTGACGTCCCAACTGATAATACACACCACCAAGTTCACCTTTATAAAGTGTAATTATTAACACATCTGTCCTCCTCAAAAGCCAGTGGTTCTCAACTAATTGCAGAATGCCATCGAGACATCTTCATTTGGTAGTCAAGGCCACAACCCACATAGTCACAACCTATGCTTATTACCCCACATTCTCCATTGGCCCATCATCCAACTTATACTAAAAGACAAAATCCTAGTGAATGTGTCGAATGTGCCGCCACCTTTGTCCACCTTCCTCAGGTATTTTTACTTGCGCAGATGAAAGTATAGCACAGTGGACAAAGTCGATTAAACTGTCTCTGTCTCAACTTCCTCAGCTCCAAAATGGAGACATCAGTTCGAACCTTGAAGGGCTGCTGTAAAACCAGCTACAAGACAGAGAAACTATCACATACAGTCAATCTTCAATTAAGTTAGTATTTACACCATAAGCTCTGGAGGCACATGCACCTGGGTGAACACACTGGCTTTGTCACTTCTCAGCTGTGTAGCTGTGGGAGAGTCCATTGACCTCTCTGAGTCTCATTTTGTTCTCATCTGTAAAATAGCACTCTAATGCAGTGGGTAATTCCTTTGACGCATTCCCTGCTTCTAACTCTTGCTCAAATGTTCTTCTCCAGGTCGCCATTTCTCATCTGCCTGTCCCAAAGTAACTTCCTTCTGCTCTGACATCTTGGAAAATTCTTCTTATCCCTTGACACAACAGATAGTCCACAGACTGGTCTCACGAAGTCCAACACAGCTGTTTTTTTTTAATGTTTATTTTTGAGAGAGAGCACGAGTGGGGTACAGACGGGGGGGGGGGGGGGGACAGAGGATCCGAATCCGGAGCGGGCTCTGCTCTGACAGCAGAGACCCCGACGTGGGGCCCGAACTCACGAACCGGGACATCACGACCTGAGCCGATGTCAGACGTTCAACCGACTGAGCACAGCTGTTTTCCTCCCAGTATGCTACACGTCTACACGTCCACCAGAATAGCCAACATTTATCAAAATAAAAGAGAAAGAAAAAGAAACAAGAACAAACTGAGAATACAAAGTGCTGGTAAAGATGTAGAGCAACAGTAATTCTCATGTATTTCCAGTGGGAGTCTGAATTTTGGAAAATATTTTGACCTGGTCCACTGAAGTGGAACATAGGTGTACTATAGGATCTAGCAAATGGACACTCAACAGACATGCGAACAGACGTTCGACAGAAGATATGTAATATAATACTTATAACAACATCACTCGTAAAAGTCCCAAATGAGTAACACCCTCATGTCCAACAATGATAGCATCAATCAGTACATTGTGCTACACTCATATAATAGAGGACTATATGGGAATTAAAAGGATGAATTTCACAAACATAGTAAGAGGCAAGAAAATTCAGACACAAAGTGTATATCGTATGACCCCATCTGCGTGAAGTTCAAAAGGAGGGAAAAATTAATCTATGGTTTTCAGGCAGGTTGGGGTGGGGAAGACATTTTAAAAATCGTGCATTGTGATAAAACACAGAATATTATTTGACTTTGGTGTGAGGAGGGGAGCTGTGGGTGTGAAAGAATATATGGGATGGTTCTGCTTTGCAAGCAATACCGGATTTCTTAAACCGAGTAGTGGTCAACTGAGTGTTTTCTTCATAACAATTCATTACGCTGTATACCTATGTTTTTATGGACTTTTCTATCTCAAAAGTAAAATTCACAGGATGAAGACAGACACAAGTTTTCAGATTGACAATCCCTAGCACGTATTTAGCTAGAGCCAAATGAATAACAGTAATTTTAAAAACAAGATCAACATCTAAAAACATTCTGAACAAACACTTTCAAAACGCTAAGGATATAGGGCAGCCTGGATGGCTCAGTCGGTTGAGTCCGGCTCTTGACGTCAGCTCAGGTCATGATCTCACGGTTCCTGGGATCGAGTCTCACGCTGGGCTCTGTGCTTTCAGCATGGAGCTTGCTTGGGATTCTCTCTCTTCCTCCCTCCCTGCCCCTCCCTTGCTCTCTCTCTCTCTCAAAACAAATAAACTAGAAAAAAAAAATGCTAAGGATAATACAAGTATCCAAAGTTAAAGAAAAAAAATCTCTGAAAATTACTTACAAAGAATGAACATCAAAATGACCTTCAACTTCTCAGCTATGGCACCAAATACCCGAAGGTAATGGAATAATGTCTTTGAAATTCAGAAGGTAAATTATTATGAACTTCGGCTTCTAAAATGAGGGCAAAGATTTCAATTAAGTGGGCAAAAATAAATGTACTTTCAATGTGTTTATCATTTACGTATTCTGTGTGCGTATGAGTACACGTGTGTGTTACTCCGGGAGTTTCCAAAATAATGTAAAAGACGTACAGGAAAACAGGTTTGAAATATGGCCAGCTAAGTATGATCTGGAGCTCAGTGACATAAGGTTCCTTCTGTACGGATTCTGTCATAATGTTGTTTTATTATTTTAACTTTTACAGAATAATCTAGAAACAAAGTATGCTCGTTACAGTCACTGAATAAATGGCAGATGATTCCAACCTCAATAGAAATAAAAGAATAATGTAATGATGTTGAGGAGAAGATAGGAAGCAACAAAGCAGGAAAACCTTCCTTGTTTTAGCATTAGAAAGTCAACATTTTTTTTTACCCATTTAGCATTATGTAATCAACATGTTCCTAAATCAAGAAATAACACCATAAGAAAATGATTTAAAGTTATAATGATAACCACTCAAGAAACTAAAAGAAAGTGGCAAAAATCCTTAACATTTACTGTGTGGGACTTAGGAATGAAGGGGGAAAATTATTCATTTTAATTTTAGACCCTTCTGTGTAATTTCACTTCTGTTTTTTAAATACACCGGTATTTAATTTTAAGAAATTTGGGTTTCAGAAAATGAATGGCACCCTCATCAATAAATAAATTGTACTATATTCAAGGAGTTGGCAAGCTATAATCCATAGGCCAAAATCTGCTCATAACCTGTTCTACACAAGGTGTGAACACAGCTTCAGTCATTTGTTTACCCATTGTATGTGGCTGCTTTTACACTACAAAGGCAGAATATGTTTCTGGTTTCTTGGTTTCTGCAAAGCCTAAAATATTTACTACCTGTCTCTTTTCAGACAAAGTTTGGCAATCCCTGGTATAGTCTTACAGTGAAAGGCCACTGACAGAATAAGGTAGGTCAATATCAACACTGGCATAGAAACATGTCCAAGATGTAATGTTGAATTAAAGCTTCAGAGGATTATTACTAGCATAATCATAATTAATATAAGAAATGTGCTTATCTGTAGTTGCATTTGTATATCAATTAAAAGAGCCTTGGAAAACCCACACCAAACTTTTGGTAATGGAACACAGACTCAAGATTCTTTTATTCCTCCCCCCCATATTTCTGCATTGTCTAATTTTTTTAATGAGCATATACTACATTAGCATTTTTAATTTTTTTAAATTTTTATTCATTTTTGAGAGAGAGAGAGAGAGAGAAAGAGACAGAGTGCGAGCAGAGGAGGGGCAGAGGGAGGGAGACACAGAACCTGAAGCAGGTTCCAGGCTCTGAGCTGTCAGCACAGAGCATGATGTGGGGCTTGAGCCCACGGACCGCGAGATCATGGCCTGAGCCAAAGCCGGACGCTCAACTGACTGAGCCACCCAGGCACCCTGAATATTTTTAAAATTTTCTTTGAATGTTTATTTTTGAGAGACAGAGAGAGAGAGAGAGAGAGAGAGAGAATGAGAATGAGAATGAGTGGGGGAGGGGCAGAGAGAGAGGGAGCCACAGAATCCGAAGCAGGCTCCAGGCTCTGAGCTGCCGGTACAGAGCCCCCCCAGAGGGCTTGAACTCACGAATGGTGAGATCATGACCTGAGTCGAAGTCAGATGCTTAACCGACTGAGCCACCCAAGCGCCCCACTACTTTAGTAATTTTTAAAAACAAATATGTCATCTCTGAGCTTAAGGCCCTTCAGTGGTTTCTCACTGCACTTAGAGTAAAATTCAGGCTCCAGTTATGACCTACAGGGCCTCCTTTGACTGGGCTAAGGTCTGCCTTTCCTGCTTCATCTGTTCGTCCAACATTTTCTCCCTGCACACAGCCACACAATCTGTGTTTCATTTCCTCAAGTGTGTCAAATTCTCTCTTGCCTCAAAGCTTTTGCCCATGCTGGTATTTTCCTCTATCAACTCTTTGCCAGGTTAATTCCTACTCGTTCTTTAGATCATAACTTCAGTCTCATTTCTTCCGGGAAACTTCCCTGGCCCATCAATTAGAAATCTCTTTTACTCTGTCATAATAATTAAAGGCTTCTTTTAGTGCATTGATCACTATTTTTTATTATCTAATTTATGTAATTAATTGTTTAATATCTGTCTCTCTCTCTCTCCCTGAATATTACCCATTAGTATACTGTTATGGTCCTTTGGATCTGATTTTTATTTTTGAGTTTCTTTTTTGAACAGTCTTAGTCATTTGTAACGATTGGTATTTCATGACTTCCATTCATTCTTAGAGATCTTCCAAAGAATAAAAAGAAACCTTACTTTTTTAAAGAAATAAAACTCATTCTACCTTGGAATTACCTTGTAGATCATTGGACCCTCTAATAAATCTAAGACAGCATTATGGGATCTTAGTTAACTTATTTTTTTGATATCTTGAAAGATTGATATTTCATCATCCCAGGAATTATTTCATCATTACTTATGCTTATTCATCAATAATTCCAAACTATATTTTAAAAGAGTAAAAATAACATGAAAATAGAAAAATGATGGAATTGCGAAGAAAATGATGCAATGGTGAAATAAATGGTCAACCTCTAGGTTTCTCAATGCACTGTCCAAAGTACTGAATTGCCTTTCAATAAAGTATACCAGAAGATCAGATACAGTATAGTCTGTTTTCACCATTCATTGATCACAACCAGGAATTCAGGGTTTTTTTTCCCATCTATTCAAGGCAAAGTAAAGAAAACTGATAGAGGAGAGCATCTCACAGAAGACGAATACAAAGAAACAGATTGCAGCACTCTAGACTCTAATGATGATGGTGAAATTGCTCATGCAAGAAGAGAAATTTCAGGGGCACCTGTGTGGCTCATTCCGTTAAGCGTCTGACTTTTGGTTTCTGCTCAGGTCATGACTTTAGATTCTGCTCAGGTTCATCAGATGGAGCCCTGTGTTGGGCTCTGTGCTGATAGTGCAGAGCCTGCTTAGGATTCTCTCTCTCTCCCTCACTCTCTGCCCCCTCCCCCCAAATAAATAAATAAACATTAAAAAATGAAGAGACATTTCAGATTATGTGAGTCTTCATATGGCATTATCCAAGTTGAATTTTCTGAAATTCAAGAATTCATAAGTAAATGATATATATCTAAAGACAAAAAGGGGATATGATATTATCTTCCAGTTTTTCAAAAAGGAAGAACTTCATCACTCAATATTTTTATACAAGTACCTGCTCATAAGATTTTGCTAAAAAAAAATATAGGACAGTATTTTTTTTTCAGGACAGCACTCTTTTATGTTTCAACATGTTTGTGTGCCAAAATTGACCTGGTACAAAGAGATTTTCTATGTTTAAATTATTATTAAAGTTTCTAATATGCTCATTTTTTCACTACCCCTTGGCTCTTACTTCTACAAATCACTTGTAATATGCCTTTACAATAAAACAAATCAAATAAAAAGAGTTCATTGTACATAGTTGGTAAATGTCAAGGACCAGTTTCCCTGTTACACAGAGGGCCAGATTAAGCCTTATAAGCACATAGACCCGTTTGCTTTATTTATTGCTGAATACCCATTACTTGATAGCTAGCATCTATTACATGCCTACTATACACCGAATAAAATTCCTTAATCCTCATACATGAATTAAATTCCTTAATCCTCATAATAACCCCCTGAATATGTCCTATAATTCCATTTTACAGAAATTAGAGACTGAGGTACGACAAGGGTAAGTAACTTGCCCAAGTTTACGCAGTATGTGGAAAGGTAGGATTCCAAGCACGCGATCAGACGTCAGGACTCAGTCTTACCCAACATAATGCCTCTCTAACATAGTGCCTGGGAGGGAGTACATGCCCAGCAAATATTTGTTGAATGAAAATGAGCATTCCATACTTGCCAGAGCAATCTGCAATAGCTCCGAGATGAGATGAGCAGTATTGAAGAATAAACAAACAGTCAAAATTGATTTCGTTGAAGCATTAATGGATGGGGTTGAGCTTTGGACAGTTCCAGTAAAATCAAAGTTCTGGAATTAACATTTTCACTTAAGTCTGTCCTATCACTGGACATTTCCTGGCTACTTATTTCACAGTCTGCTCCACTTAAATAGGGCTTCTGATAATTCATTTAATTTTGTTTTATCATTTATCCATTGAATGAATATTTATATAGTGCCTACTCTATGTCTAATAAGCATTGTGTTAAATGTTGAGGATGCTGCAGTAAGAAAAGAATCTTTAGAGGCCCTGTTAGTCTAGAAGATTTCCTATTAAAAGATATAAATTTAGTAATATTGAATCCAATCTTTCATATTAAATATTAACTGAATAGCATGCATCTGTCTAAACACAGTAAAATGCACATCTTAATTGCCATGACCTATTTTTGATGAATGAGGAAGGTTTCCTATCTTCTGCAAACAAGGTTTTCCTATTCTAAAATCTGAGAGCAGCATTGATCACTACACAGCCATTAGTCACATGTGGCTATTAAATTCATATTCAAATTACTTCAAATTAAATAACATTAAAAATTCAGTCACTTAGTCACACTAGCCACATTTCAAGTACTTATAGCCATTTCTGCCTGGTGGTTAATGTATTGGACAGTGTAGATAAAGAAAATTTCCATCACTGAAAATGTTCTGTTGAATAGTGCTGATTTAGAGACTATTAATTGGCATAATCCATCCCCCAGTATCACAAATGGCTTTGAAATAGTCATCCTGTTTTTCAGAAGACAAAAAATGAAGCGTTGCTTGTAATTTTAAAGGCAAAGAAACGATCCCAAAATTCCACTATGAGGCTCTGTATAAAGAATTCTTGTAACATATAACATATGATTTAAAAAAACAGAATTTCAAATTTGGGAACCGTGTTAGGAAAGCACTTAATTCACAGGCCACCTGCACACCGAAAGGAGTTGTTGGTTCAAGATCCAAAAGCTCACTAACCTCAGGAACTCCTTTATCACAGGTTATAATACACAACAATGTAAAGTTTATCAGGCTATTAACAAATTATATCATCTGCTAGTGTTACAATTTTATTCTGCTTAGATCTCTTCGAAAAATTGCTAGCGTTTTCACAGATGCATATACAGCATCATACAAATGAATGACACTATTGAGAGAGATTCAGAGTTCCTTCCTCACAAAAACACCACCACAGTTGAATCCAAACAGAATGTACATGACAATGTGTTTCTAATGCTCCTGGTTTTTCTTCTTTAAATTGTGTAACAATTCGGTTGCATTTTCCACTCATGTTAACTGTGCTATCATAGGCCTGACCATACATTTTATTCACATCAGTTTTGATTTTCTAGGGCTCAATTTTTATAACCTTGAATAAATAGGTCCCAGTTGGCTCTTCACCGCTGATGAAACTCAAGACGCTCTCTTTAATTAAGACAGCCGTTGACATTCTTTGTGGTTGTCTCGTCCAAATTGACAGCTGTTCTTTCCCTGTGCTATCACTTTTCTTACCACGTATTATGGAATATGCCCAGAAAACATTAATTTCATTCAAAATGCCTACGAAATTTCAGTTTTTATTATTCTGATCATTGAATTTTGAATTTGTACACATATCCAGAAATCAACTTCTGAGCTCCCCAGGGACTTTGTGTTTTTTAAACTCATTTTAACTTTCGCCTTGGCTTCTCGACATGCGAGATACTTCCTCTGTACATGGGTGAAATACGTATTCTTAAGAATAAACACGGATTCCAATAAAGAACCATAATAAATCTGAATATCAAGAGAAAATATTCAAAGCACCGCACGTATCAGGACTTGCTACCATTTTGCCCTAAACTTCAGTTTCTTCATCTGAAAATGGAGGCAACCACAGCGACCTCTCATATTGAAATAATCTAGAATATTAGTGTCAAGTGAGGAGCACCGTTGGCCTGAGGGGAGATTCAGGTTTGAATCATCATGGTCCGCCTAGACACCCACCTGTGGGTGTCCAGGCATTCTTCCCGTCAGATGTGGGAGTTCCCCATTTCTCCCGATGGCTCTGATTGCCTAGGAAACTTTGCTACTTCTCCTATCCCAACGCTTATGTTGAGAGTTTCCTAAGATAACATCCTGTCTTCAAAAAGCTATACTTTATATTTTTAATATTTATTTATTTATTTTTGAGAGAGAGAGAGAGAGAGAGAGAGAGAGAAAGAGAAAGCACAGGCGGGGAAGGGGCAAAGAGAGAGAGAAGGAGACATAGAATCCAAAGCAGGCTCCAGGCTCTGAGCTGTCAGCACAGAGCGCGACACGGGGCTTGAACCCACAAACTGTGAGATCGTGACTTGAGCTGAAGTCAGATGCTCAACTGACCGACCACCCAGGTGCCTCAGAAAGCTATACTTTAAATCTGGAGCTTGGGGGTCAAGCATAAGAATCATCTAGGGAAATCAACTCATCTTGATTTGCCTGGAATTTTCCCAATTTTGTCACTGATCATCCTAGGCACACTAAGAGAGCTGGTCACCCTAGAATCAGGCTTTCTCCTTTTCCTCTTCCCTCAACTCTTTAACTTGAAGGGATTGGAAGTACACAGGACTGGTCTCTGCTTCTCCCTAGCACTAGCAGTTACAATCAAAACCATTTCCAATTCAAGCCTTAATTTTGTTTTTACTGGGTACTCTCCCGGGGGCAAACGTCACTACCACTCAGAATAAATGAACGAGAATATGGGACCAGATCTACACAGCTCTTCCATATATTGTTAATTAACGACTCAGATCATTGCTGCCTGATCTACATCTTTGGCTTATGATTGTTGACTCCAAATTTCTAGTGGTTTGTTGTGAAGAACGGCCATTGCCTAGTTGGGGACTGGGTGTGTGTGCACGTGTGCGTGCGTGTTTGCTCTAATTTTCCCACTGCTGTGCTCTCATCTACTTTCTTTTCATCTTTCCATGCAGATCTTTATTTTTGTCATGATGAACGTAATAATAACATGCTTACTGTAAAAAGAAAACAAGGAAGAAAAGAAAACACAGAGATTACAAGGAAGAGAACAAAAATTTAGACTCCCTCCAGACAAGAGAACAAGATGTAAACATCTGAGGGCCCAGCATCTCATGCACAAATACACACGCATGGACACACACACCACACACAACACCAGCATATTAACATAACCGAGATTATATACATGGTGTCTTTGTCATGGACATATTTTCATTTTATCTTTTTTTCTTACCTCTTCCTTTCCCCTTCACCCCTCACCTAGCCTACTCCCCACCACACACAGAAGCACACAATGATCATTAATTGATGTATTTCCTTCAGCACTTTCTCCCTACTTATATAGACATCTTGATTTCAATTCAAATGGCTTACTTTTTTTAAGCTTATTTACTTATTTTGAGAGAGGGAGGGAGAGAGGGAGAGAGGGAGAGAGGGAGAGAGAGAGAGAGAGAGAGAGAGAGAGCGAGCAGTGAAGGGTCAGAAAGAGGGAGAGACAGAATCTCAAGCAGGTTCCGTGCTATCAGCCCAGAGCCCAACACAGGGCTCAAACTCATGAACCGTGAGATCATGACCTGAGCCGAGATCAAGAGTCAGATTCTTAACTGACTGAGCCACCCAGGTGCCCCTCAAATGGCTTGATTCTTACATCATTTAGAGCCATTTTCTTCTGTTTTCCAAGATATAAGAACCCTTTCTTGTTTACACGTCCGAGGTAGGCTTGCCTCTATGAATGTGCATGTACGCTTTCGGTAATTTCTATGGAGCACTGAATGAGGGACATGTGTCCCTCGGTGTTTACATTTAGACTTCCAGCCAAAATGCTCCTTTTATAATTGGTTTTATAAGATTCACATTCCAAATTATTTATAAAGAATATGAATGTAAAGCATTTGTCACTGGATAGAAAACATATTTTTCATAGTAATGATCAAGTATTTAAAACATGAGAGGTGATACAAACATGGAAGTGAAAAATAGGTCTGTGAAAACAAAAATCAATTTAAAAACAGCAGGCAGCTTCAGGTAGCATTCTAGGGATATTTTCAATTCTCAAAATACTATATACTAAATTATTGATGTTAATGTAAAGTTTGCCATTGCACTGTTACCCCAACTGGCTTTTTTATATTTTAAGAGAGAAATTGTAAAGCCTTGGATTTGAAATGAAATCGATCTGTTTCTCTTTCTCCTTCTCTTTCTCTCTCTCCACACACCCACCACCACCAACACATACAAAGTCATAAATATTTCCTTTATCTAGCACATATTTTCCCTTGTCCTAACTTATTTGGTATACCCAATGTAGAGAAAACTCCATACATTTTTCCCTGAGGACAAAGCATTCTTTTACCATTTGTATGGCTAATTTTTCGCTATTCGTACTGTGGTATACATCAAAAAAAAGAAGATTGCAAACATGAAAAATGTAACTATAAATAAAAACATGAAATAGAAAACAACAAAGAGGCCCCAAAATGGAAAATACATAATTGCTCATGAATAAATAAATAAATAGCCCTAAAGGTTGGTTGGCATCTGACAAGTTCAATTTATCAAAACATATCAATGTTTATATACAGTAACGATACATGTCTCAAGTATATTAGAATAAATATCTCTGTTACAAATTTTATGCACGAAGATATTTTTAAGGAACCTTGCGTTTCACGTGCATATTTGCAACATTATATCAATTCTCAAGTCTGACGTTTAAATTCTCAAGTTGTTCAAAATCCTAGAAACTACGGTCGGGCTCATCTTCCTAAATTACTTGTTTCATCAAGGCGATACCTTATTCAATAGCTCACAATGCCCACTAAACTAAGGTCAAATTCTCGTGCTTGACTTTCAAGGCCATCAATCTTAGTACCTTGTTGAATGTTTATTACACAATGTGCTTCTCAGATTTGACTCAAAATACAGCCTCTTATTTTGGCAACCCATTTTTTTTTCTTATCTCCCAAAGATAGAAGACTGCTTACGTTCTTGAGTCTTGACACACACACGCCGTCATGTAAACAACAACTTTCTTAGGTTTTGTTCCTGCAATCAGTTCCCCCAAATTTACGCAAATGACTGGTGAGCAGCTACACCAGTACATCTTGCCATGACCTTGAAGACCTCTCCCACCTTCCAATTTCTTCTTTGCAAAATAGGGGTAATTCTACTTACACATCAGAACTGTTTAAGGATCGATTGAAGCAATAGTTATAAAATATCTAGCAAATGTCCCATAAATATTAAGTGGTCAATAAATGTCCATTTAAATATAAACTCCAAAGAACTACTTTGAAGGGCCAACTTACACTTAGCTATGTTCCAGTATATTTTTAGTAATATTATAGCTATAATTTGGACATGGATAAAATTGATAGTAAAGGGGTGGTTGTTACACTTTGTTTTTACCCATAGAATTTCTTAGAATTTACAGATGAAACTTTAATGAATAATATAATTCCTATATCTAATGATACATTTATACAGCATCTTAGCACTTAACAATTATCTTTCCCATACATTCTCTTATTTGAACCTAGGTGGAATATAAGGATGTATTATTGTAAATATTTTATAGATGTAAACGCTGAGGCTTAATGAAAGTAAGTGACTAACCTAGATAGAAAAGATAGGATACAAACCACGTCCTAAATCAATTGCTTTAGAAATCGCTCTCTAAGGCATGTCTGACTGGTTCAATCAGTGGAACATACAGCTCTTGATTTCTGGGTTGTGAGTTCAAGCCCCAAGTTGGGTGTAGAGATTACTTTAAAAAAAAAAAAAAAAAAAGAAAGAAACGAATCCCTCTCTAAGAATTACATTCAAAGGGTATATTGCAGAGGTTTCTGAGTTTAAGGTGTGGGGACCACTTTCTTACACCATTCACAAAAATAAACTCAAAATGGATAAAGGACCTGAATGGGAGACAGGAAACCATCAAAACCCTAGAGGAGAAAGCAGGAAAAAACCTCTCTGACCTCAGCCACAGCAATTTCTTACTTGACACATCTCTAAAGGCAAGGGAATTAAAAGCAAAAATGAACTACTGGGACCTCATGAAGATAAAAAGCTTCTGCACAGCAAAGGAAACAATCAACAAAACTAAAAGGCAACCGACGGAATGGGAAAAGATATTTGCAAATGACATATCGGACAAAGGGCTAGTATCCAAAATCTATAAAGAACTCACCAAACTTCACACCCGAAAAACAAATAATCCAGTGAAGAAATGGGCAGAAGACATGAATAGCCACTTCTCTAAAGAAGACATCCAGATGGCCAACAGGCACATGAAAAGATGCTCAACGACGTTCCTCATCAGGGAAATACAAATCAAAACCACACCGAGCTACCACCTCACGCCAGTCAGAGTGGCTAAAATGAACAAACCAGGAGACTCTAGATGCTGGCGAGGAGGTGGAGAAACGGGAACCCCCTTGCACTGGTGGTGGAAATGCAAACTGGGGCAGCCGCTCTGGAAAACAGTGTGGAGGTTCCTCAAAAAATTAAAAACAGATCTACCCTATGACCCAGCAATAGCACTGCTAGCAATTTACCCAAGGGATCCAGGAGTGCTGATGCAGAGGGGCACTTGTACCCCAATGTGTATAGCAGCACTTTCAACAATAGCCAAATGATGGGAAGAGCCTAAATGTCCATCAACTGATGAATGGATAAAGAAATTGTGGTTTATATACACAATGGAATACTACGTGGCAATGAGAAAGAATGAAATATGGCCTTTTGTAGCAACATGGATGGAACCGGAGAGTGTTATGCTAAGTGAAATAAGTCATAGAGAGAAAGACAGATACCCTATGTTTTCACTCTTACGTGGATCCTGAGAAACTTAACAGAAGACTATGGGGGAGGGGAAAGAAAAAAAAAGTTAGAGAGGGAGAGAGCCAAACCACAAGAGACTCTTAAAAACTGAGAATAAACTGAGGGTTGATGGGGGGGTGGGTTGATGGGCATTGAGGAGGGCACCTGTTGGGGTGAGCACTGGGTGTTGTATGGAAATCAACTTGACAATAAACTTCATATTTTAAAAAAAAGGGTATATCGCAGAGGTTTCTGTGTTTGGTGTTGGGTTGGTGGGGGGGGGTGGGAAATGATGTGATCTTTTTGTTGCAAATACTGCACGCTGGTTATGTAAATGAGCATTTATGCAGCTTAATTGGAGTTCAATTATTAGAGCAATTATTATGTCGTTTTGTGCAATGTCTAACATCTGATGGTTTTATTTTATCCTGAAAGATAGTTTGGAGATTTGACATCTCATCACCTGTTACCTTGGGATGATGTGCTGTGAATAGTGATAGAAAAAATACCTCTAAGTAAACCTGTGCTTTCCCCAGTCTATTATTTCATAAAATCATGGGCCACAGTTTGATTCTCATTCACTCTGCTCTGCTGCTCATTGAATGTGGATTAGGTCACAATATGTCATGACTGTCAGGAAGGGTCCGAGTCGTCAATAAAGAATAACAGTGCCTCATTTTTGTGTATTACCTCTTTGCCCACTTGTCTCTACTCTGTACATAATTTGCCTTCACACTTAAATCTATCACGCTTTGCTTCTCAAGAGGATTATCTGGAAAAATTCTACATGAAAAGGAAAAGAGTGAAAAAATACTCTTGTAAACAGAAATTGATAGAAATAAATCTGAAAGCATTTGTACAAATGTTGAGATGGCAACACGTTACTTATTGCAGCATAAATGAGCAACATAAAATGTAGCCATTATGAAAATCCGGAAAATGTGTCATTTTCATTTTCCTTAATGTGTATAAGCTCAAAATGAAACTTATTTCACATCTTCCCTAATTAATGCTTATTAAAGCGTATGAACATTCTTTGTACCAGTAGAAATTTGCAACTTCTTACTAAATAAGAAAATTAAATGCTCTTTGTTCACATTCAGAGCCAAGATCTTTATCAAGACCCGTGAGGAAGAATGTCAGCTGGGAAAGCCCGTGGTTAAAATGTGGCCCAGCACTGGGGCAAGGGAAAGACGGGTATCACTCCGTTCCTCATCTCGGGATCTTTTACTGTTCTAAAATTGGCAGTTTGACCCTTCATTGTTTTAAAATGTTTTTCATCTCGCTTGCAGCCAGATCACAATCCCTTTTAAAGCGACTGAATTTGCCTAGCAATTAAAATCTAACCTCCTATGTTTCTAATCCTCCTTCCTGTGCTCATTCAGTGGTGAATTGACCTTGATTATTCATGGCTCTTTTGTCTCCATAGGGCTCCTCCGTGGGCTACACCCTGGTCTATATCCAAGCTCTGATTAACCTTATAATAGGCTCTGCTGAAAAAGTACCTTAACATTTTCATCTGACAAAAAAAAAAAAATAATCAGAAACATATGATCATCTGTATAAGAGACCTATGCTCAAAATGGATCTTGAAAAAATAGAAGGTTTTCTGACTCATTTTCAAACTAAATGCTGTTTAGTTTGTTGCAGAACTAACTCTTCATTTCTTTTAGCCATTCATATTATCTAGGTGAGGTTCTAAAATAGTATCTACGATGCCTAAGATTCGGATTCAATCAAAGTTTATCGGGCATTTCCCGTGAGCCGGAAAATGCTCAAGATGGTTTTTCTATACATTATCTCTTTAAAACACCCATAAGCCTACAGGATGGACAAAGCTGGTTTTAGAATACAAAAGATAAAGAAAAAGATAAAGAAACAGAGATTCAGAGATTAGTTAAGTTGCTCAAGGACATATAGCTAGTAAGTAACAGAACCATGATGAAAGTTCTCTTTCCAGATTCCCAGGCTATTGCTACTTTACCACAACAGCCTATATAGGCATGTGTTGAGAAGTAAATAACAATGAAATGGGTCCTTTCTGCATATGTAATTGCTCTGATTTGTAATTTGGCAAAGTTACAAGGTTAACCATACTCAGCCTCAAAAATCTGGAAGGATTTCTTCTTTTAACAGGAACAAATTTCTGTAGCCTATAGGAAAGCAAAGACTAAAATAGCATAATGGGAATATAATAATATAGTAGATTTGGGCCGTAGGTTGGAAGTAATGAGAATTGTTATCTCTACAGGGGAAGTACAGAGCTCTCTCTTAAGCATAATAGATCTACCTGAAAATCACTCTCAGGCACTATACTTTTATCCTCGTCTGCTCAGCTTTAGATCCATAAGAAAATATTGTTGAAATCATGCCAGAATCAAATGAAGTTAGAGGCATAACTGGAATAAAAAAGAGGCACTAGATAGAGAACTCCTCACTCCCATACGTTTGTTTCTGATCCTGTGGAGGTGATATTTATTGAGATTCTCCTATACGCTAGACATAGTGCTAGATATTTAAAATTGGTGTGTAAATCTAATTTTCATCATTTTGAAAGAAAGCTATTTACATCGCCACCATCATCGTCATCATCATCCACGTGATTATTAATTTTGCATGTCAATTTAGCTAGGTAATATTACCCAGTTATTCAAATACCAATCTAGCTGTTGCTATGAAAGTAGTTTTTAGATGTGGTTATTGTATACAATCATTTGACTTTAAGGAAAGGAGAGCACCTTGATAATATGGATGGGCCTCATCCAATCAGTTGAAAGGCCTTAAAAGCAGAAACTGAGGTCTTCTGAGGGAGAAATCTCGTATTAAGACCGTGCCATCGGTTCCTGCCCAAGACTGGCTGGCCTGCCGTATGGATTTTAGACTTGTCAACCTCACAATTGCATAAGCCAATTCCTTGAAATAAATGTCTTAGGATGTGTGTGTGTGTGTGTGTGTGTGTGTGTGTGTGTGTCTACGTTACTGCTTTTGTTTCTCTGGAGAACATGACTGATGCAATCTCCATCTTAAAAATGGGAAATGGAACCTCTGGAAGCAAATTAGCTCCCCCTCTAGGGGTGGCTTTAAGGACAGGAGATGGGGAATGAGATCACACCTCTGTTCCCTGCTAGCTAACTTTCATTGAGGAAATCGCTGCATCTTGATGATTTTCAATTTATTCACCTGTGATTTGGGGGTTATCACACCACCTACCTCAAGAGACTCTTGTAAAGATAAGACAGATATAAAAGGGCCTGTTTGCCAAAGCAGCATGCAAGCCGGAATCATACTTATCAATAGTTAAGCATATCTTCCCTCTTGTTGCGTTCGCAGCACTGGACTGTAAGTTGCAGGTAATGCAAAGAATTTATGGTAGTTATCTTCTGCCCCTGGAAAGCATTCTTGTTCCACGAACAAGGGATAAATGTGTGAAACGCTGAGAATTATAAGCCGGATGTATATTTGAGCATGATATAGAAGAGAGGAAAAGATAACATAGGAAAACAGTGACAATTGTTGGAGCTGACATACTTAAGGACATGACAAGGGGTGGGATCCCTCAAACGAGTGGAGAGGCTGTCCTCGGGAACATAGTCAGCTTAGGCATAGAAATCACACGTGATGGGTACAAAGTAATAGGATGTGGACGAATAGATGTGGTGGAGGAAATACACAAGGGAAAACCAACACAAGTAAGTTGGAACTTGAGTCATGTAAGCTCTCTGTGGCGCTTAACGTCACGTGTCAACTTGGCTAGGCTCCGGGATGCCCAGACGGCTGGTAAAGCACACTGTCCGCGTGTGTCTGTGAGGGCGTTTCTCCGAGAGATCAGCATTGGAGTAAGTAGACTGAGGAAAGATTACTCTCCTGTAGTCTTCAACTCTCATGGGCATCACTCAATCCACTGAAGGCCCGAACAGAACAGAAAGGTGGAAGAAAGGAGAATTCACTCTCTTTGCCTGGGCCACCGTAGCCATTTTGTCCAGCGCTCAGAGATCAGTGCTCCCGGTTTTGGGGCTTTTGACTCATACCTGGACTTAGATCAGTCCTCTGATTCTCAGGCCTTCAGACTCAGACTCACAGCACCCTGTGGTACTCCTCGGCTTTCTACGTATATGCACGTATATATTGTATTGCTCCACAGAACTCTAATATACTCTCTCTGTCAAATTTTCCTCCTCTATAAAATGGAGAGAAGAGTGGTATGTGCCTACCAAAATTTGTGTTATGACTAAATAAATAAACTAGTACACGTAAAATATTTAGTAGGCTGCCTGGCACATAGTAAGCACTCTGTAAATGTTAGGTATTAATTTTTCATAGCATAGTTTCTGGAATCAGATAGCCTGGGATCAAATACCATTAGGTGCATTACCTGACCTCTCTTGGCCTTATTTGATTCATCTGTAAGATAGAAATAATAACTCTTGCCTCACGGGAACAGTGAGATAACGCATACGTAGGGCATGGCCCCGTACCTGGGTCGGCATTACTGAAGAGCTCCCTTTATGACTAGAACAACAAAACGCATGCTCTCGCAATAATGGTCTGGAGAGAGGAAAGGGGAGACATGGAGTAGGAAGCACAAAAGTTGGCTCCCTCTAATTTACTCTCTGAGGTTGGGCAAATCGATGAACTTTTGCAAGATGAGGTCACTATCATCCCGATTACCTGACCTTGATTGTAATTTTTAGAATCCCTCCAGATAATATCGTGAAACACAAAACCCAAGCAAACGCCGTATGATAAGACGCGTGTCATCTGAATTATAACAACGCCTATGTGTGGACAGGGCTAAAGTTAAAACTCATGTACACTGTCCCAGGATAATGAAATAATGTAAACGTAATCGGTTTGCAAGAGGATGGGGGAAAGTGAACTATGTTAAATTCTGGGTGAGGAAGGAACTCCATCGCTCACTGTCATGAGTGATAAACATCATGTAACCCCCCTCCCAAATGTTGCAAGCTATCGACGCTGACAATTTCAATGAGGTCTAGACATTCAGCTGGGTAGATATTCTGTGCCGGGTCCTGTTTTAGGTTCTAGAAAACAGACTACCAGGTAAAGGAGATTGGAAAAAAAAAAAATCAAATTCCAGTTCGATTAATAATAATTGTGACACTAAAGGCATGAACAAAGCCAGGGGATAGAGAACACAAGCAGTAGCCTCAAGTATATTCATTTTTCTACAATTCTATTTCTGAGAACAATATTGTTTCTCAAGCGAACTCTTTTGATCCTAGAATTTGAGCTGCTCTTGGAACTGTTACTTTTTGTTCTTTGTCTCTCTGGTGCTTGGCACAGAATAGATTCTCGGGGTCTATTTCAAGAAAGGAGGAAGGGACGGAGGGAAGGAGGGCAAAAGGGAGGAAAAGTTGATTGTAGATAAAAGGTGTGGGACCGTTCAGAGATAAATCAAAGAGCCTGCATATTTTACCCAGCTTCTTCTCAATAAGAGGCCACAAATGGGCTATTTTCAGAGCTGCTTTGTGAATTTGGGGCTGCAGTTTTGCAAAATGGCTTGGTTTGGCTGAACAACTGTGGCTTCCGTACATATGCAAATAGCAACAAATATGAACAGGAACTTTTTATTGTAATAACAATTCAAAGTGACACACCAGCATCTGGATGAAAAATTCTCCAGCTGCACAGCTCACTCTTTATTATAAGCAAAATAATCACTTCAGCCATAGAACCGGGCCCGAGGAGCGGCTCGAGATTATGTGGTGGACGAGCTAATGACCATCCTCCCGAATCTAGGAGCAGGGATGAGAAAATTCTTATGTGCAGGCAGCATAGTGGAAAAAGCGTGCTCTTGACATCACGTGGACCTGGTATTGAGCCCTAGATTTGCCACGTAGGATCTGGGTCACCTTGTGCAAATGATGTAGTCAGTTTCTTCATCTCCAAGGCTGAGGAGAATAAGGATATTTATCTCCAAGGATTGTTGAGTACCGAACAAAATAATTTAAGAAGTGAGATTAGCCACGGGCCTAATCCAAATGCAGCCAGGGCAGTGTAAGGGGTCGCCACTCTTCCTAGTGGGGCTTAAAGAGGAAGATACTCAAACAGGGTGAACTGTAAGTCATATGAAGGTAAAACGGTGTTTGGCTCACTACAACATCACAACACGGCAGAGCAAATTGGTAAGGCCAAGTCGAACGCCTGGAAGTTAAAACTGGCTGTCTTAGCTACAGGCCACCGTGCTTGCGATAACTCTTTCTGATATGGTCTATCATCGAATTCTCTTTGAAAGGTACCACTGCACCATGGCTGAGGTCCATGCCTTCGGAATTGCCTGGTAGCATCTGAACTAGCCGAGAACTCGATCTTGGCTCTGGCATTTACTAGTAGAGTGCCTTTGAGCAGTGAACTTAATCTCCCTATTCCCTCAGTGTTTTCGTCTCATCAGCTTAAAGATGCGAACTTGCTCTCTTCGCAGTCCAACGTAGTCAAATGCCTGCAATCTCACGTGATTCCCCTTAATACAAAGTGGGGATAATAACAGTGTTTTCCTCGTAACGTTGTGACGGTTACAGGAGTTGATATATATATATATATATATGAAGTTTTGAGAAACACACCTGGCATGTAGAAAAAATATATTATGCGTGTTATATTTTTGCTATCGTTCTCGTTATTGATTTGACAAAAACGGAGCAACACCCGAGTAGTGGGCTGGGGCCCTTCCAAGTGCGCAGAGATACCGATCCCCTCAGCCTGGATCCCCACCTGAGCCATTTCTGGCCACAACTGGTCCCCTCGGTTTACCCCAGCCTTAACATGCCTTCTAACTACCATTTTCTCTATGTGGCACGAAGTGAAAATGTTGGAAACCTCCACCTTGGAGCATAAGCCTCGGAGTCTGAAAGGGCTGGTTGTGAACAGGTTGTCTGCCCAGGGACCTGTGGGACCTGATGCCAAATGAAAATGAGGGGAGTCCAGGAAAAAAGCGTTATCAAAGGTGCTAAGATGTAAAGCTTTTTCCCTTTTGTCCGTAATCTGTTCTCGATTTGTCAAGGTATTTTTTTGTGTGTTGTCTAAAACCGTTCTAAGTAAAGAAAACTTAAAAATTGTAATTCTTAGTATGAAGTTTACCGTTTGTGTTGTACAATGCCCATTTTAAATAAAAATACGAAAGCATTTAACTTGTATGTGGAGTCATCAGAAACACGCAATTCATACTGCAGAGCGTTGTATTTGCATATGTATCGTTCCTGCCAGAACACTGGGAACGGGTCACAAAGTTAACTTGATATATTACATTCTTAATACACACGCATCATACCAACACTCTGGCATAGTGGTGGGTGAACAGTGACTGAAAGAAAAAGGGCCTATGGGTCGCCTTAACTTTCCTTCCATGTCATCACTTTTGGTATAAATCGTGGCTAATACCAGGAACTAAGGGTAAGAGAAGGATAGGATAGGGTTAATTAGTTGTTCTGTATTTCTTAGAGCACCATTGCTTTCTTCCCGCACTGAGAACAAGTAAAGGAGAGTGCGGCCTCTCAGGGATGCCCGTCCGTGGCTTACTCATGGACGTAACATGCTTATCTTGTACTCACTTGGACTTTTATTCAACCGCCCTGCATCGTGGGTCCACCAGAATTCTGAACTCAAGGGGCATCACAGATGCCATATGTAAGCAGGGGGACAAGGAATAGCCATCGATAAACGTATTGGGAAATACTGTGTGTATTTCCTCTGGTCACATACACGTTCCATCACCCCTTCAGACTCCATTTACAAAACACAAGTTCACGATAAAATTATTACGAATTTCGAGATGGCGACAGCAGGGTATTAAACCAAACATGGGTCCTGAGAACTAGGTCAGCTGCTATGGAAGATGCATGGTGGACACTAGAAATGCTAAATGCAAAGACGAAAACAAGGAACAACAGCAGATCCACATAGTGCATATCTCCTCTGCTCACGTTCACGCTCCATTGCCCAGTTAAGATTTATTTACAAAATACGAGTTCAGAGAGCCGAGAATTTCAGGATGTTGGCAGTTAGGCATTAAATCAAGTGTCAGACACTTCTGAGGGCCGGGCTTTTTGTGAATGCACTGTCACGTGACCAGGAAGCCAGCTCCGGCCCGGCCCTGAGACAGCCATAAAATCTTGGGAAGGCAACTTTGCTAGGCTGTGCCTTAGCTCTCTAATTCTCAATACAGGGGTAATTTCTACCTCATGATCTTCTTGTGAAGATTAAAAAAGATAGTATACTTGACACAGTGTCTGCTACGTAATAACAATGCTGACATAATAACGACATTTACGGAACGTTTACTATGTTTTCTTTATTGTGAACATCACTAAAAAGCTTTTATGAGGCGGTCAAACCCAAACGACGTTGAGAACAATGTTAACAACTTCAAAGGAAACATCAAGTTCGATGTTGGCCTTCTCTTAGCCTTCTTACCCCCTCTTCAGTGCCAAATGATAAAAGTTAGGTCAAAATCAGGCAAAGTAGAGGACAAGTTTTTGAGTAGGTAGAGCATGGGAAATTTGTAGGGCAGTGAAACTACTCTGCTTAACACTGTAATGGTAGATACATGACATTTACCAAAACCTATAGTACTGTAGAACAGAAAGACTGAACCCTAAATAAACTGTGCTTTTTAGTTAACCATAATGTATCAACATTGGTTCATTAAGTTTGACAAATGTACCGTACTAACGCAAGATGTTAACATTAGGGGAAACTGTGGACGGAGGGGGTATATGGGAACTCTCTGTACTTTCTGCCCAATTTTTCTATAAACCTAAAAACTGCTCAAAAAATACAATCTATTAATAAAAACCCAGAAATACTGTAAATCAATTCTGACTGTAAATCGTTCCTGGGGAGACAGCAAGATGCCCACCCCAATGCTGAAAATAAGCTTGCCCTCCGAGAATGATGTAAAGGCCAGAACAGGTCTTGACTGACGTCATTAACAATCTGCTCCGAAGGTTGGGCTAGACCTAGTCCTTAAGTGGTATTTTGAGCAATGATCTCTACAAGTGTTTTTGAAAATAAAGGATTAGAATCTAGGATTATGCTCCCTTTTTTTGTTCGTTTAGTTTTGTTTTTATTCCGTGCTCTAATTAATGCAGCATGAATAGAATTATTCTCTAAGATGACAAACCCTGAGGGGGCATAGATTATGTCTACTCTTGGCTTTTATGGTTTTACATAAAACACGGTGGTAATGATAGCCTTGTCATATAGCTTCCCAGAGTTGAGGCAGCACTTTCATGCATATTATCTGCTCAGTCCCTCGTTCTACACTCAGACTAAAGCACCAAGTCAGGTTGGGTTTTTTGCTGTTTTGTTTTTTTGCATTTTTTTTTTTTTATAAAAACACCATGTATTAAGTAAGACAGTCTCCCAGAAACTGCTGGTTACCTAGCCAACATCCATTTTCCACTTCTTTCTTAGTAACAGAATCCCAATTTTGTTCAGGGCACCAAATTTTGTGTTTGTGGTGTCTTCCTCTTATACCCACAGCGACCACGTGACCAATTGTTTTCTGACGAGACACAGGCAAAAGTTGTTGCGGAGACATTTAGGAAGAATCCTTAAAAGGGGAACTGTTGGCCAAGACCAACGCTTTTGCCTTCATTCTGCACTCTGTTCGCAACACAGATGTGATGACTGATGCTCCAGTAGCCACATAATATCATTTTGAAACACAGAAAAAAATCTTTGACTTTATTCTTGGGGACGCAGTGAGGTTACACTTGATGGTAATCAGTTTATCTTTCTCATTCTCTTATGAAAAATGTATTCTTTAGTGTGAGATTATTTTCTAATTCTTTAACTAGAGAAGAAATAATAAATGCAATTCTGATTAGAATGCCTCAATAAATATTTCAAGTGGCATTCATTATTTTGCAAATATTTTGGCTGTAACAGATTCCTGGAGACCAATGCACTTGCTCTCCAAGAGTCTGCATTCACCACCGTTGCTTACGCTCTTTGGTTCAGATTATTCCACGTGGTGGTAATCTCTAATCTACTCCTTCAAAGGGTTATCCAGATCACACACATCCACACACACCTAGTGGGGACAAGAATTCATACTCTACTCTCAGAAGTCTATGGCTAATCAACCCTGCTCAAAATCTCACAATAGTACTACTGTCCGTGATGGCAGATGGTCATTTTATTGTATTGTATTGTAATTTTTAGAGAGAGAAAATGAGTGGGGAGAGGGGCAGAAGTCGAGAGAGAGAGAGAGAGAGAGAGAAAGAGAGAATATTAAGCAGGCGCCATGCTCAGCAAGGAGCCTGACTCAGGGCTTGATCCCATGACCCTGGGATCCTAACCTCGGCCAAAATCAAGAAGTCAGACACTCAGATGACTGAGACACCCAGGTGCCCTGCAAATGGTCTTCTTAATTTGCCAAGTGATGGTGTCTCAACATCCAGGAGTTTGAACAGTCTCTTTGGGGAAATAGTCAATTCAAAATTCAACCCCCCGAAGGGCTCCTCTCTTTCTCCTCCCGCCTAAATGGTATCTAGGTAAAAGGGAAGGAAGTTGTGTGCTCCCTCACTGAGGCATGTGGAAACACATAGCTCCCCTGAACACCCAAAGCAGGCCATGGTGACACAGGACTGCTGACTCATATTCATCTATACAGCCACCTGTCTCTACTAATGCTATGTTGTGATCCCTCGTACACCATATTGGACGTGGTATAGAACAGAATCTGGATTTTCCAAGGACTTCAGCCACCTCCATCAAGCTGCTAACTTTGGTATTATCAAGGGTCTATCATTCCTATCCCAGTATTTCGACAGTGATGCCCAATCTACCTCACTTTGAGCTTCCATATTGAGAAGGGGACACGAGAATACACGCTTTCCACATCTTTCCACTACCTGATCCTTTGTTCTGTTTCCTTGATTCTACCAAAACCAGAAGGAAAGGGATTTCTTGACTTTTCACTATGCTTGGCTTATAATGTCAAGCTTCACGTTCAGATCGGCCAGCTTTGGCACCTGTTCCGGGAGCCAGAGATAGTGGGAAATCAAAATCAGAAATTACTGGGACGTCTGGGTGGCTCAACTGGTTAAACATCCGACTTTGGCTCAGGTCATGATCTCACAGTCTGTGAGTTTGAGCCCCACATAGGGCTGGCTCTCTGCTGTCAGCGCAGAGTCTGCTTCGGATCCTCTGTCTGCCTCTCTCTGCTCCTCCCCACCCTCTCAAAAATAAACAGACATTAAAAAAAAAGAGAGAGAGAGAGAGAAATTACTGAAGATGCAAATATAGCTTCATATACCGATATATTATCTTAAGGTAATATATTTAAAAACCTACCGAGATCTCATATATACATACAATCTCATGAAACCTATCGAAGTTTCAAAATCTTCAGATAGTTACAATCATAGGCATGGTATTTTGTCAAGCTGTTTAAATAGAGGGGCATAGGGCAGAAAGAACCAAGTTCGACACGTGATAGGTGACCAGAGTGCACGAAGGTATATCGAAGAGAGACAAAGGAAGAGAATTGGAGTTCGAGCCAGCTACGGAAGCAGAAAAGAGTTGGAATAAAAATAAGAAAAGCAAGTAATGCATGTAGTTTTCAGAATATATAAAATACCACATTTCGGTTCAAATGCCCTGATATGAGCGGTGCTGAATGAAAATGTTTAAAGATATGGTCTGTACTTCCTGAACTGTGTAATTAAAAATGTTTAAGGACATGTGCTTCTAATGGGGAAAAGATGTTATACCATGGTTCAAATGCATGGAGTGCGTTTCAGAAATCAGAATGGATTTAATCTGACAGTACCTAATTACTCATTTAATTCGCTGATATGGCATTCACTTTGAGAGAGAAATTCACATTATTACTTCAATTTTACAGAATTGCTAATATACGGGTATAACATGAATGGTATACTGGTTGGATGGCCTGCTTCCAAAATTAAGTGTAACTTTTCAAATAAATGATATCCCAGACCGCAAAATATTTCTGCACTTATTTAATATTAGCATTGGGCAGTCTTTCTCAAAAACAGATGTTCCTAGTTCTTAATAGCACATTAATAGATCTTTCTCATTTTCTCCGAAAAGTGCATTCTTATTATGTACAATTTCAGACACTATCTAGTTATACCATTACAGTTGTAAATGACACAGCGGCCAGGTTCACCAGGCGCTTGTACCACGGAATAAGTCTGAACTACCTACAGTAACACCTCACTTAACGGGGGGTCGGCTCTACAGCAATCTCCACTGCTGAGAAAACGGACAAACGAGCAAAGCCCCTTCGAAAGTCAGGATGTCAAGATGTGGTAAGGGGAGCAGTTTGGTAAGGACAGCTTGTGCATGTCTCTATTTCCTAAGAATCAAATCGTTTTAGGGGCGCCTGGGTGGCTCAGCCGGTTTAAGCATCAGACTCTGGCTCCTGTCATGATCTCATGGTCCGTGAGTTCGAGCCCCGAATCCGGGCTCTGTGCTGAGAGCTCAGTGCCTGGAGCCTGCTTTGGATTCTCTCTCTCTCTCTCTCTCTCTCTCTCTCTCTCTCTCTCTCTGCCCCTCCCCTGCTCACGCTCTGTCTCTCTGTCTCTGGGGCTGCTGGAGTCTGCGCAGGAGCAAACCAGGGTGCCTTCAGTGGCGGTGACAGCTGTGGGACACCTGCAGCGCTCGCGGTGGCCGTCGGATTCCTGGGCGGGACCCGCGGTGGCGAAAGGTGCAGGGAGTGTGACAAGGCTGTGAGGGCTGTCGGGCCTTCCGCAGGGGAGGCTGGCCCTGCAGAGAAGGCCACTGGCCGCCTGGCACCTGCTGCGGGGCCGGGGCCGACGCCCCCCTTCTTTGTCCACCCGCAGGCGTGTCAGCTAGGCCGGCGTCCCCAGCCATCTGTGGTTGGGGGAAACCCAAACGGATCCTTCCAGCAGCGTCCTGTGAGGCTGGGGAGGTGGTCCCTCACCCTGATCTCCAGTTCCCTGGAGAAAAGAACTTGCCCGGGGAGGAGCTCCGTCTGGGGGCCGAGCTGTGCTGCCTGAGGCAGGGGACGAGGCAGGGGACACAAGAAAACTTCTTCCTGCCCTTTATCTGTGGTTATTCTCTTTTTATTCTTTTTGGCTCCACCGTGTGCTGCAGCTTCCTAAGTGGACTCCAGAACTCTCCCTGCGTTGTTTGGTCCATGGAGAGCTGCCCAATTGGTATTTTTTCCAGCGGAAAATGCCATTTTGCTGACATCACTCCTGTGCCCCTGTCTTCCCGTGGTCTTAGTTCTTTCTCCACTTAAGGGACACCTACTTACGACCCTCGCACTGAATCTCATTTCTTTGTGTGCCATACTTAGGATACATCTCTTTTTATTTCCGTTACTTGTTACTTTTCCCATAACATTTGGGAGAGGGTCCTCAAGCTTTATTTTGCTGGCATAGATTTTTCTCCAGCTTGATCCTTCCCTTCTGGGGCTTCTGAAGGACGTTCGGATGGCACCGGAAAGAACTAAGCTTTTTCCAGTACCTAAGACTTCTAATAAGCTCATCCTTTAGAAAGTTTTGACATTTCTTCGAGTGGAAGAGGACAGGCTCCAAGCAAATAGATCTAGTAATTTCTGTGACACTATTATAGTTTCCCTAAAAATATATCCACTGGTAGTGAAGTGAATGTTTCTATTAACACTGAATGAAAATACCGTTTGCTTACGGAGGGGAGTGTTGTATAGCAAGATAATTTTACATATATGTTTATTCTATAATAGCCAAACATTCCTTTCAAATGCTCAAAAAAAAAAAAAAAGCAATTTGCTACTCTTTCTCAAAATGTGGGCTCCACAACACGGATCAGATTACCATTTGTGCTTCTTAAAAATGCATATTCCTGGGTCCCGCCCTGTGTCTACTTATTCTGGTTTTCTGAGAGTGACATCCAGGAATCGATCTGCATTCTATTATTTTATTTTCACTTTTTTTTGTAGTTTCAAATCTTTATTGAAATTCCAGTGAGTAACATTAGTGTGATCTATCTGCTTTTTACTTTTTGTAAGTTTATTTATTTTGAGACAGAGAGAGAGAGCAAGCAAGTGAGGGAAGGGCAGGGAGAGAAGGAGAAAGACCATCACAGCAGGTTCTGCACCATCAGTGCAGAGCCCTACTCGGGACTCGAACCCACGAACTGTGACATCATGACCTGAGCCGAAATCGAGAGTTGCACGCTTAACCAACTGAACCACCCAAGTGCTTCATCTGCATTTTAAATAAGCTTTGAAATTGATTTCAATGCACAATAAAACATTACAACCCCTCTAGAACGTCTAACTCTAGGTCTCCGCTCCCATAGCCTCTTTCTCCGCACAACTCGAGACGTTTGATGCCCCATCTGTGTTTGGTTCTCTCCGACCCTGGGACCAATCTGGTTCTTAGTTGTGGGGAATTGAAAGAGCTCTCGTTCCATATTCAGGTGACAAAGTATCAGGACACCTTGTTCTGACCTTGAATAATTATGTAAGCAACTCCATGAGAGAGGCTTCATTCTGTGGCTTGGTAGAAAGCTTGCTCACTACTGCTGCAGACCATAAAATCTCAGTGGTGTATTCATTTAAAATCAACCACCTTTTGGGAGACGGAGGAAAACAAAATTGGGGGGATGTAATTACGCATTTGTTGCCAGGCACAAGGTAAAATCAGAAAGGCAAGAAGGAGTACGAGCAAGAGATTGACCTTTCCTCTTCCCGGGAGAAGACAAGGACATACAATCAGGGTATCGGACTGAGATGCTCCTCACAAGTCAGCAGTGCTCTGGAAACCCAGGGAAACAGAGGCCTCAATTATGCCACCATCAGTTCGTGCATAGTCCCCAAAGTGCAATTTACCAATGAAGGAATGGAAGGAGAATGCCTATGATGATTCCTGATCTGTAGTGACATTATCACCCAGAAAACTCTAGCCTCACTAGTCATCATAGGGTCTCCAAACCAGCAGGATGGACATCACTCGAAAGCTTGTTAGAAATGCAGAACCTGTTCCAGACTTCCTGAATTTAAATTTTAGCAAGATCCCCAAAGGATTTAAATGTTTTTTAAATTTGAGGAGCACAGTTCTAGAAAACTGCCTCTCTAGAAAAGCCAGGGTTTCCAAAATGTATTCCATAGTCTGGCATACGGTCTTTAAGGCAGAAGATTAAGGTTTTACAGCTTTACTACCCACCCAGAAGTCTCTCCACCTGGGCTGTGAGACAGATTATGAGGCGGTCTCACTGCAGGCCTGTATTGCAGTGTTGAAAAAGGAATTGGGATGGACTCAAGTCCAGGTGCTGCCATTTATTGGCTTTGTGATGTTCGGAGGGCCGTTTAAACTCTACGATTCTCAGTTGCTTCACCGACAGAATAGGACTTACCGAACGTCCAGTGAGAAAACATACGTGTTAGTGCATTATAACTTCTTAGATAAAATTTTTGTATTATGTGGATGGTTCTCAAAGCTGTTTTCCTGATCTGAACTCTTTTCTCAAGATCAAATCCTAAATTTATACTACAATGGTAAACTTAATGGGAGTCAATTTAGAGGACGAAGGAAAACCGATCAAGCTGTCAAAACAAGGTGGGAATTGAGAACCAGGTTCAGATTAACATGCTGGAATCAGAACTGGAGAGAGGGGACAGGAACACGGGAGTTCAGAGTCATATTTCCATAGAAGAGTAAACAAAAGTTGTTCAATCGAAATTAAGAACAGCAAAGCGAATCACACTCAAAAGTGACCTGCACAGCATCACAGTGTTCAGTAGTTGATGTATAAAAGAGTATCACTCCCACAGCTGATAGATTTCAACAAGGTTGAATCAGAGATGCAAATCATTAAATATGTGTTTGGGAAGCCATAAATGTCTTACTACACTTAATGAGAGATCTCTTCCCTAAGCTTAGTTAACTATAAGCCTGGTTAACAGGTTAATCTAAGAGTTACAAATGTTGCCGAAGCATAAAAATCACCTGCCGAGCATTGAAAACCACAGAGGCATTTATCATTTCAACAAAGAAAAATGGGCACGGGAGGGCAGGATCCACAAAAGAGCGATCGATAGAGAGACAGAGGCAGAGGAGAGGGAGAGAGGCTTTCTTGAGAACAGGTGCCAGACTGACCAATATTTGAGCGAAAAACATTAATATTTAAAGAGGAAATGCAAGGATGATGTTAGGTTCTGTAGATGGAAAGATAATTTCCAACAATCTGCATGCAAGCATAACTGAATAAGAAGTCAAAGTTGACTCAAGTAATTTCCCACTGGAACATAATGAATGTGATAGCAAGCAATTTTAAAAAGCTGTACTCGATACTCTTGGCATCTACAGGATGTACGGAAACTGACAATCACGACGGTGAATTTCAGGCACTAGGGCAAAGTATACAATTAACTAAATAAAAATGAGAAATGGCAAACTATAAAATGTGATGTTTCCCTCCACAGATATCAATTTATTTGAAATGTGACTACACACGTATTTAATTTTTTTTTGGCCAAACAGTCAAGCAATCAGTCCCATGCTATCGCATGATTTCAAGTATTGGCACCAGAAACTTCCATCATTTTTTTAACAATGAAAACTGAATTCATGTGAAGACCATGCGTTAACCTCCTGTCTCTCCTTTCTTTTGAATCAGCAGAAGTTCCAAGGAGCAGAAATTTGTGGAGAGGAGCCAAGATGGGCACATGTGGTCAGCTGGTTAAAGAGAATTTTAAAATGACATTTATATGTTTGCTGTCACGCACTTTCAGGAGTAGGGAATTGCGATTGTTTTATGACAGTGTAAACCATTTCTGACATATGTATGTGAGCGGGCTATCGGGAAGTAGAAAGTGCTGAAAATCTGAACTCATATTCTCCAGTTGAATCTTGATAGTCACCTCAAGTCATTGCTGCTCTCAGGCTAACATCAGAACCCATAAAAGGTAGAATCAGCTCACTCAGCCTCTTCCTAGAGGAAACTGGAGAACCTTCAGAATAAATAAATGACTACAACTCTAGAAGAATAATCTATCCACCGAATACAGAGTCATTCAGACCTGGGTTTCACCAAGCTAGCAAAGTAGCTAGCATTATTCAGTCCCAGGGGGGTCCTCTCCTCCATATAACTTATCCATAACAGCATGAACTAAAGTGTGATCTCGAGGGTATAACACGACACGACATAAACGAGTATAAAAGATTTCAGGATAAATAATAAAGCCAAGGATAAGAGGCACGAACACAGCGTACCAGACGCCATCTAAATCTTCTTATATAAGCCCACTCCAGGTCAGTTAAGTCACTCCTGGTTAATTCACGATCACGGCCTCCCCAAATCCCAAGAACAAGTCCCCGTTTTGAGATTCGTGAAGATTGAACCCCTTTGGCTTGATCATGCAAAGACAGAATCCTCCGAGGTCACCATGATCCTGGATTCAGCAAAGCATCTGACAAAGCCCATCATGAGCTCTCTGAGGGCAAGATGAAAACGTATGAATTAAGAGCTAGAAGAATTCGGTAAATCAGTACCTGTATGAACAAGTGTCCTTAACATATGCCATTTAATCGCAGGTATCGATCTAGAGAAAGGTCTACGGTGCTATGATGCAAAGTTCTGTTGGGAAACTTTGCTTATTCAATTTTTTTTTCTTATTCAACGAAAATGTGGAAGACATAGTTAACAAATCTGGATGATTTGAAAATAGAAAAATATTGCCTACTAGAATACTAAAAAAAATAACAGAACGGAACAATGAGCTAAATTTCATATGATGAAATCTATGAGTCAAATGCCATGGGGCCTAGATATATTAGATGTGCTGAGCCTTGGTACTTGGAATCAAAAATCTCAACTTCATAACTGAAGAATGAAGGAGAAATTAAGTAGTAGCAACATCTATTGAAAACAATTCTATGAATGTAGCAATAACCTATTTGAGAAAGAGACAGAAAGACAGAAAAACAGAGAGAGACTAATGGGGTGCATGGGTGGCTCAGTTAAGCATCTGACTTTGGCTCATGTCATGATGTCACAGTTCGTGGGTTCGAGCCCTGCATCAGGCTCTGTGCTGATAGCTCAGAGCCTGGAGCTAGCTTGCTTCAGATTCTGTGTCTCCCTCTTTCTCTGCCCCTCCCCCACTCGTTCATTTTCTCTCTCTCTCTCTCTCTCTCTCTCTCTCTCAAATAAACAAACATTTAAAAAAAGAAAGACTACCACAGAATGTTATACAAAGCACGCAGGAATCCTGCCCTTTTGCAGCTTTCACTCATGGGAAAACTGTGCAGAGATCAGATTAGAGGATGTGGGGCATTATCAAGGTCACTGTATGAGCAGGACAGGGCCCAGTACTATCCTGCTCCAAGTAACTAAAACGCTTACCCATGGTACCCTCAGGGAAACTTTAACCACTCAACCACCATGCACCTAACTCCAGAGCCTGCTTCCTGTCTGCCCCTAGTGCTTTAAATGCTTTTACTCGAGAAGCACACCTTCCTTTTGGTTTAGGTTGAATCCTTCATTAAGCCTGGGCGATAGCATTGGGCAGCTGGAGCGCACGACCCTCTGCAGAGCTCCAGCCTCGGGAGAGAGCACCGGCTGCTGGGGTGATAGCAGAGAAGTCGGCCCCCCTAAACATGCACTCAGCTCCGATGTGGAGCCCTGGATTCTCCTGCATCTTCTACCTCAATCTCCAGGACATATGTTCTGGGTCAAAAACCCGGGATTTTGCAACAGAGATAAAAATAGCTGGTGGCATTGAGGAGCTGACTCTGGACTAGACAACCTTCGAGAGGCCCTTTTAAAATGGAAATTCTGTCGCTTTTTCGCATTGATCGTCACGAAGCAAAAGATCACGTGAAAAGAATCATTGCTTTTGGGTGAGACAGATTTGTATTTGAGTCCTATTGCTACCTTTTACTAGCTGTGTGAGTGTGGACAGGTTATTTAACTTCTCTGAGCCTTAGTTTCCTCAAATTAAAAAAAACGGGGAAAGGTGTTAGAAAGTAATAAAAATAAGTACCTCTATACTTTGCTACAACACATTACAGAGTGTCACAGCTTCATGCTTACTACAAATTACACATGAACGTGCATAGATTTTTCCTTCGAACGAAACAAGTTCACACCAGAAATCAGATGATTAAACCCCTCTACCTGTATCTTTAACCATACTGCCTATGCTTCAGATTGTATGTCTCACTGTGCTACTGTCTCCCCAAGATCGTGTAGTTCCAAGGTGACTTTTCAGAAGCAGAATTGAAAGCCAGTATCCTGTTAAGTAACATTGTGCCTATCAAAAACTCTTCTGTTGCTAATCCCTATGGTGCTCTATCCTTCCCAGTTTCTCTGTGAAAATGCTGTTTTATGTTGTTGGTATGGCTTGATAACACTTGTATTTATCTGTTTGCATAGAACGTTATAATCCCGGGGTGCGTACGTATGTGCGTATGTGTGCACATACACACATTTTCAGGTTACTTAATAAACCCTTCAGAGCGAGTTGGACCAGATAGCCAAGCACACTAATATAGCATATTGTATCTCCGAAAATAAGGTCTGAATCCCATTTAGTTTGACAGGAAAGCATTTTGTCTGTAAGTCTTTTGGCTAATCTTTCGTTTGCTCAGAGAGGTCAGGACGATGGAATGCGTCTATCTCTTCTCTATCTTATCACACTCGTCTTCTAACTCAGAGCTCACAAGTCAAACATTGTGTTAATGCCTCCTACCTTCTCCCCTACAGCGAGGTGCTTCCTGGAGCAAATTAAATCCAGGTGACATTAGCGTCCTTGCCGGTTCTTGAGGTAATACGTTTCCGAGTTCTTTGGCAACTTAGAAATAACCAGGATTAAAAACTTTGGCGGCCACCTGCTTTCAAGGAAGTGCTTTTAGGCATCAGACATTCCTCAAACACGACTGCAAAATTTCATCTACAGTTGACATTTAAGCAAAATTTGTTTCTTGATGGCTTTGTAATGATGTTTTATGCTTCAAAGATGAGGAGCTTGACATAAGTATTTTTTTCATCATTATCTATTCATCGAGAAAGCTGGCATTGCCTTGGATGAGCTATTGCACCTCATATTAGGATACACGGATAGCAGCAGACCTGCGTAAGACATCATAGCACCATCAACACAAATGGAAGGAACATCAGCAATGCAAATTTATGGAGATATGTGAAACGCTGATGGATTCATACAAAGCAATCCTAACGTGATTCCGATGCAGGTAGGTTTCAAAGAAAACATTAGGGTCTCTGCTTCTACCACAACCATCCAAGACACACACTGATGCAGATGGCTGTATTCTATGACATATAATTGTTTCGTACTCATCAGAGGTGGTTGCAGTGTTTACCACAGCAGCCAAATGGGCAGAGAGGATACAAATTAGAGACATCAAAGGAGAGGCAGTTCGGAAGTTGAGGACTCTCCTGAAGGCAGAAAGAAGGTTTCGTCTGGTACGCTACAGTCCTGGTTACAAGATGTAGAATGAGTTACAGCAGCATAAAAACCCAATCAGGGGGCAGATTTATCCCAATTCACAGAAGATCGAGCGCATGAGGCGGCTTAGATGCTCGCCGATGAATGAGGAGCGTGAGGAGGTGAGAGTGGGCTGGTAATTCTGAGTCATTAACCCGCCTTTCTATGGCTGATTGTTGACAGCATTCAATTAAAATCATGTAAGCAATACGTTATAAACCTTCATCAATTATTACACGGATATGTTTAGTAGCTATTACTTTTGATCACTAGCGTTCTTTGTATTTTCTATATTGTTAATGGTTTTGTCTATTTCTGTCAATTACTGACAGAGAGAGGTAAAAGTGCCCAGTTATAATTGTGATTATCTGTTGGCATGTATAGTTCTATCATTTTTTTAATGCTTATTTACTTATTCTGAGAGACCGAGAGAGCAGGGGAGGGGCAGAGAGAGAGGGAGAGAGAGGATCCCAAGCAGGCTCTGCACCGATAGCGGGGCTTGATCTCACCAACTGTGAGATCATGACCTGAGCCGAAATCAAGAGCCCCAGACGCTTAACTGACTGAGCCACCTGGGTGTCCCATATCAACTTTTGATTTATGAAGTTGGGTGCTCTGGTATTAAGTGTATGCATATTCAGGGCTTTTTTGACTTCTTGATAAACTTCCCATTTTATCATTATGGTCTGTGTCTCTTCACCTCTTATAATACTCAGTCTTGAAGTTTAATTTGTCTAATACTAATGTCAACTCTCCAGTTTTCTTACTCTTACCGTAAACATAGTGTGTCGTTTCCTTTCCTTTTACTTACAACCTATTTGTGTCTTGAAAGTCTCCCGTGTTTCCTATAAACAATTCCCATTTTGGTTTTGATTCTTTTTATCTAATCTGATGGTCTCTATCTAATTGATGTGTTTATTTCTATTTAATGCAATTATTGAAATGCCTGGGTTTCACTGTGATTATAGTGTATGTTTCCACTCGCCGCTTATCTTGTTATGTTCTTTAATTGCTCCCTTCTTCTCATCTTTTGGTCAAATTGCTTATTTTTGAATCTTCCGTTTTGTTGTCTATACTGGCTTCTTCGATATACTTCCTTTAATGATTTTTTTAATGGGTGTATCGGGGCTAATGATATGGTACCTTATCAAAAGCTAATGAATACCGTGAAATCACACTTCTCACCTTACACACCGCCTTTCATATTTCTTACTTCTCATTTTTTTTTGGTTTAATAACAGATATTTCATATTTCCCTCTTTCAAACTTTCCACTCAACGCTGCCAAGTATTCATAGAGCACTCGTGCACAGACTTTAGGGGCCTCCCTTGGGATATCTCCCTCCTTTCTTGTTTCCTGACCTGCAGAATGAACTACACTTGCCAAAGTCTGATCCTGTATCCTCAGCCGAGCGGGACTCTCACGCTTTCTTACACTCCAGCTCACTGTCCTGTGTTTCAACAACTGTCTCAGTCGAGGGGCTGAGATGTGGTTGTGGAGCTCAGTTATGTTTTTGTTTTTGAGGGGGGAGGGTTCAAGTGAGCAAGGGGCAGAGGGAGAGAGAGAGAGAGAGAGAGAGAGAGAGAGAAGCGGGGCTCCCCTGAAGCGGGGTTCGAGCTCAGGAACGGCGAGATCATGACCTGAGCCCAAGTAAGATGCTTGACGACTGAGCCACCCAGGCGCCCCTGTTTTTCTTCGCCTACGGTTCTAGTTCTCTAGCTGTCAGTGTGTGGAAAACATTTAACTTTTTTTATTTTTTATCAAAAAAAATTTTTAACGTTTATTTTTGACAGAGAATGACAGAGTGCGAGCGGGGGGAGGGGCAGAGAGAGGGAGACCCAGAATCTGAAGCAGGCTCCAGGCTCTGAGCTGTCGGCACAGAGCCAGGCGGGGGACTCGACCTCACGAACCGGGAGATCATGACCTGAGCCGAAGTCGGACGCTTAACCGACTCAGCCACCCAGGCGCCCCGGAAAACATTTCTTTGTATAATCTGTCCCGTTTTTGGGGGGGAGGGTTGGTTTTGATTTCGTTATTGTCGTTGTTTGCACCACAGCCAAAAACAGAAGTCTATTTCAGCCAAAGGGTTTTGGAGACCTTTCCTTTTAGAAACTTCCTTTGTCTACCCCTTTTCTGCCAGAGACCTGACAAAAATAGAAGACTCTGAAATTCAGTAGCAGGGGAAAAATAGAATTTTGCTTTTCAGCCAGTAGTATTTACTATTTATTGGGGGAAAAAAAGTAAAATATACTTAGGTGACTTCATAGCTAAGAAATCTTGATGTTTTCCTCTTATGTCTGATGTTCAGATTTTCCTATACTTTTTCTGGCTAGGAGTTGTAAAAATTGAGATCTCTTCCAGGTAATCTCTAGAATTAAGCAAAAATAACTTCCATAATTGTCCTCAGAGAGATAATATAAAGAACACGTCTTACGTTGCTACTAAGCTCTCCTATTCATATTAGAGATGTACTCATTTCTGGGCTTAAAGACACTGTTAAAAATGAAATTGTTCTCACCTTCTATCAAACCATAAAGTTCCTTAGTGCACATCTCCGCTAGGCAGTTATGCAAGTCGACCATATAATACTACCATAGAAACCAACTAGAAATTCAGATGCTGATCAATACAGCTTAACTTCTAAAAAGCACACAAAGAGTGAGAAAAGGCTTTTTAACTTCCTGTCTTCCTTTGTCAAATACTGAATTTCAATAACAACAGTTGAAGCTGATCTTACAATATACAAAATTAGAATCAGAGCATCAACTTCAGATGTAGCATTAAGAATAGTATTCTGGGGGCGCCTGGGTGGCTCAGTCGGTTGAGCGTCCAACTTCAGCTCAGGTCACGATCTCACGGTTCGTGAGTTCGAGCCCCGCGTCGAGCTCTGGGCTGATGGCTCAGAGCCTGGAGCCTGCTTCTGATCCTGTGTCTCCCTCTCTCTCTGCCCCTCCCCCATTCATGCTCTGTCTCTCTGTGTCTCAAAAATAAACATTTAAAAAAAAAAAAAAAAGAATAGTATTCTGGGGGCGCCTGGGCGGCTCAGTGGGTTAAGCATCTGGCTCTTGATTTCAGCTCACGTTGCGATCTCGCAATCTGTGGGATCGAGCCCCGCATCAGGCTCCCCGCTGACAGCATGGAGCCTGCTTGGGATTCTCTTTCTCTCTGTCCCTTCCTTGCTCATGCTCTGTCTCACTCGCAAAATAAATAAACTTAAAAAAAAAATAGTCTTTTGTGTCATAATTGAGTTTTACAAACACCGATTTGACCAGAAACGATCACCTCTTCGTTATTACATTAGAAAAAGCTTTGCCTGTGTCCCACCATGCTGGTCTCAGCCCAGTGGTTATTTATGCTGGCATTTGACCATGTTTTCATAGCACATAGCATAGTCGTGTTCCCTGTATTGCAATACATTAAATTAGAAACATGCTGTGCGTTCTGAATGGCATTTCAGAGCATGATACAGCCAAATTATATGAAGAGAAGTGGCGATATAAAACTTGGACAATTTCCCCTGACAATTGGGAAATGATTGCATTTTGGTAACAGTTTCTATGCCGGTATATCTCTGCACGGACGTGATTTGGTGCTCTGCTTACTTTGCATTTGGTTATGTTATTTGCATTCATTTTATTCTTTAATCACAGCTACCATCTTGGAATGTATGTACCATTCCGTGCTCATATTATATATGAGGAAACTGAGGCTTCCAAAAGTTCATATGACTTAACAAAACTCACACAAGTTAGAAGAGATATAAAACCAAAACCCCACACTGTCTGACTCCAAGTACCACACCTCTAATAATTTTGTTATATCGTCTCACTTATTTTTGTAGTAGGATTTAGTCTTTTGTGTAAGATTTTCACAAATTTTGCCTTCTATTCCCTTTTTAATTGTTTTAATGTTTATTTATTTTTGAGAGAGAGAGAGAGCACGTGTATGCTCACATGAGAGGGCAGGGTAGGGGCAGAAAGAAAGGGAGACAGAGGATCTGAAGCGGGCTCTGCACCGACAGCAGAGAGCCTGATGCGGGACTTGAACTCACAAACCAGGAGATCGTGACCCGAGCGGAAGGTGGGCACTTACTGAACGGAGCCGCCCAGGCACCCCTCTCCTTTTGATTTTTACATCCGATCTCTGAGGCTTGCAGCAGAGCCAAAAGATCAACCCACGTTCATCAAATGACAGGCCACATCCTCTTTCCAGCAATTCACATCATCTCCTTAACATAAACCAGTCCAGGCCTCTTACTCTTACCAGTAAACTTCCGTCACAGTTCATCCTAACCTATTCGCCCTAGAGCAAATCGACTGAATTGAGCTCCCAGAGTTCAGGCTTAAGGGGGTGCACTCTCTTCACATTATGTTCAGACAGAATTTGAACTTAAATACAGAACTGTTGAAACCCACAATGAATTGTAGAGCCAATGCTAAGACATTTTGCCCTCATCCATCAAGTGTTTGATTCATTCCCACATTCTTTCAGAGAGACTTTTATTCTGCGTATACCTTCTAATCACCCACTCTGTCCCTAACGTTCTGGTAAATACTAGAGCAAAGCTGGTCTAGTTGCAAAGACCAAGAAGAAAGCAGAAAGATGCAATCTGAGATCTAATAAAAGTATATACAACCAGCATCAGGAGTTTAAAGGAAGCGGTAATTAAATCCGCTGGCAGATAAGAATGTAAAGAATCAAAGACGGCTTCACAAAAGAGGTAATATTTGAAATCAACTTAACTTGAAGGGCATACTTTACAGGTAAAGAAAATAGATTTATCAAAGACTTAAAGATGTAAAAATCCGCAGTACATTGGAGGCAGGGAGAAAAATTAGCAGACTATTTCAGGTATCCAAATGGGAGATAATGAAAGCTGAAACGGTCAGTGTGTTAGTAAAAGAAATCAGCAGTAATCACGCTACCCTGAATGAGGGAAACAAGGAGGATTCCAGGGGGTCGGCAGTTTTCTACTTTTGGTGAGTCGGCGGGTTTGATTCTATTCCATGAGGTGATAAATGCCAGCCCTGGCTTGTGACCCATTAGGGAAATTAAGGTACCCCTGCTAGAATTGGAGGAAGTACAACAAACGAGCCGTTTTTGTCTTCCTGGGTTGACCAGAGGATGTGAGTGCTGTTTCCATGAAAGGTACTGTTTCATCCCGGGTAGAAGGGTTAAGATGTTCTATGTAGCTAGATATGTGGGAATGAACGTCAAAGGGCAAAAATACTGAGTCAATCCCAGGCCTCTTTTACTTCATATCCGTCCCTTTCCATTTCCCTGCTCCATTCTGTATGGCAACGTGGAGGCGCATGACCTCTGCGGTTTGCTTCCGGGTCTCCGTTGATGGGTGACTTTCAGGTGGGCTCAGCCAGTTCGAGGCACTGACAGAAAATTGAAGGGCAAGAAGAGGGGGAAAACCAGAGTATTTGTTCCCCTTGCTTTGCTTCAAACAGCATCTTAAGTAGGAATTGCCTCCACTCTGTGGCTTTAGTGCCCTCTGTAATTCTCCTTTTAGCCAGGTAACTTCATCTCCTGGGCTTTGGGGACCCTGCCTCTTCCCTTTGTTCTCAGGCTGAGGGCTGTTGAGGTTTCTGATGTTGTTAACCTTGGGTGCCCTCGCTGTCCCCTTTGACTTCTCATTTCTTCTGTGACCCACGTAAACAATTCCTCGCCTTCAAGTGTCTGTTTGGAATATTCATGTGTTTTCTGTTTTTCTGGGTTAGAAGCATACAAATGCGGCCAATGCTACAAAGCGATTAGAGAGAAAAATAATTGAGAAGAAATCAAGGAGTTTTACAATTAGGTCCTGGGTGACCTGTGGGAAAGCAGTTTGAGGGAAAAGCCAGATTTGTTTGAGATGAGAATTTGATAGGTGAGGAACTAAAGGTAGTAAATACAAGCAGCTCTTCCAAGAAGTTTCACGGGAAAGAAAGAGTTGTTGTAGGGGCACCTGGGTGGCTCAGTCGGTTAAGTGTTTTGACTCTTGATTTCAGCTCAGATCATGATCTCGCAGCTCACGAGATGGAGCCCTGCGTCGGGCTCTGTGCTGACAGCTCAGAGCCTGCTTGGGATTCTCCCTCCCTCTCTGCCCCCCCACCCCCAGAATAAATAAATAAATAAACATTAAAAAAAAAAGAGTCTAGTAAACTGACTGGTGGGCAGACTCACAGGACTATTTTACATTGTGTTATGTTTTACATTATTTAGAAAGTCAATTAAATATCTGGAACATTACATTGCTCATTCGGGATTGCTTGGCTGGTGAGAATCACAGATCCATTGGGCTCCAAACAGCCACGTGCGAGCATTTGCTCCAATGTATTACTTTCAGGCAAAACCAGACTTAGAATATCTCCGAGGAAAACCCAGGCTCTCCAAATTCCTCAGGATTTGTGTCAAAAGTAGAATGTGCCTGTCAAAAAAGCAATATGATTTTAGGACATGTTAACAGAAATATAGTTTCTGTTACTAATGTCCTTCATAATAAGGATGTAATACTCTGTAGCGATGGGATAATGTTTGTGTGTTCCATTTCCTAAGGAAAGTATTAATATATAAATTTTTAATTTTAATGTTTATTTATTTTTGAGAGAGGGACAGACAGAGCACAAGGAAGGGAGGAGTGGAGAGAGAGGGAGACAGAATCCAAAGCAGGCTCCAGGCTCCGAGCTGTCAGCACAGAGCCTGACGCGGGGCTCGAACCCACAAACCTTGAGATCATGAGCTGAGCCCAAGTTGGACGCTTAACTGACTAAGCCACCCAGGCACCCCTATATTTGAGAATATCTTAAGGGGCACAACCCAGATGCCTTACCACATGAAGAAGAGTTAAGGTCACCGAATGAAGTTTAGACTGAGAGAGGATATGAAATGATGTCATTTCATAAACGAAGGTTTGTTATGTGGCCAAAGTGAAGGGAATTAACATGGGATGAGTACCTACTAGACGCTAGATACTTTGCTAAGCATTTTAATTCTCACAGAAACCCCCTTTTTAAAAAAATGTTTTATCACAGAAACTCCTTGAGGTAATTGCTATCTCCACTTTACAGATGGGAAAATTGAAAGCTCGGGGTGATTAAGAAATAGATTAACTATCTCACAGCCGTTAAGGGGACCAGATATAAAGTCAGAAGAACACATATTCCTTCTATTGTAGCATACGACAGATTAATGAGATGAGTTACACTTATAGGGAATGAATTGAGCCAGTATCAGACAGAAACTCAGGACCCCTCTTATTCAGCTAAATCCTTTCTTAATCCAACTGCTGTCAAAAATTGTCTCAGAAAACACTTGTGCCAAACCTCATTGCACCCCCAAGAGGAAGAAACTCGCAGCGAGAGAAGTAAAGATCATGGTTAGAAATTAAAGTGGAGGGGCGCCTGGGTGGCTCAGTTGGTTAAGCATCTGCCTCTTGATTTTGGCTCAGGTCATGAGCTCACAGTTGGTCGTGGGATCGAGCTCTGTGCTGGGCGTGGAGTTTAAGATTCTCTCTCTCTTGCTCTCTGTCTCTGTCTCTCTCTGCCCATCCCTGGCTTGTGCTTTCTCTCTTTCAAAAAAATAAAAAAGAAATTAAACTGGACTAGGACTAGAGGTTTCTTGTATCCCTGTCTTTCTCAATTGCTTTGCATTTCTCCCCCATCACTGCTCCACTCTACTCCAATAAAGCCAGAGGCGAGAAGAATGGTCACACTGCTGTTTCCCCTGAGCAAAATGAGTCTTCATGACTCAATCTCATCCAGCCACCTCCCAAAGTCTGCCTGTACCCCCTCTGTCAGGTCCACACGCCCACTCTGTACCTCTCCTTCCCCCTCCACTATATTACCAACGCCTGCATATCAAAGTTAACCGGTCTTATGTCATGCCACTTTAGGGTTAGGCTTTCTGATATCTGAATTTATAACTCACTAGTTATATCAGCCAAATTATACTCCTTTTCCTTCTAAGTCAATAAGTGAATTGCAATGAAGGCTTTCCGTAGAAAATATCTAAGCCTACGGTACCTTGCATACAGTGAGCTCTCAGGAAATAAATATGGAATTGACATTAATGGATCAAATGCTTGGAATCCCAGGCACACCATCAGGATGCAGGGTCAGATGAGCCCTGGGCTGGCATCCTATTTCAATGTTTAACAATACTCCCTGTTAGAAAATTCTTCCTAGTATTTTGCCTAAATCCCTCATGATGCAATTTACACTCCATTCTCCTTGTTCTGTCCTAAGAGAAGATTGAGACCAGCTGGTGAGCATTCTCTGTGTAATAGCTCTTTATACACTTAAAGGCCATTATTAAATCCCTTCTTGGGCTTCTGTTTTCCAAGCTGAACAATCCTGTTCCATTAACCTTTTTTCGTAGCCCTTATTTTCCAATGATTAAATCATCTTGGTAACAGTCCTCTGAACCCTCTCCCTGTTCGACCAATCTTTTCATCCATGGAGCTCCACAGTGGATACATTTTTACAAAGGATCAAGAAAATTCTGAATGTCAGAACAAAATTGTCTCAAAGTCTTGGGTCATACAGATACTTGTCATTCGGGGATTTCCCAATAGTTAGCTATTCATGGGCAACCCTGAACAATTTGCTACTTTACTGAGTCAATAATTCAAAATCACTGGCCCTGCAAAGCTTCTTGTCTATAGGATCCCAGGCAGTGAATGACTCTATCTGGCCCCAAAGCATCCACAGCTCAGCTAGGCTAGTGTTCTTCACTTATTTCTGTATATGCAGTCATTCTGGTGCACTGTCAAAAAAGAATGTTGGCAGAAAATTTCCATAAAAAATGTATGCTATACTAATAAGATTCATGTACAACAACAACAAAGGCAACAGTATCCTATCATTCTCCTATTACCTCTTTCGCCTCATATCTTATAATCTAAATTTCTTCTTCCCTTGCTTCACTGTGGCCACCCTGATCTTCTTGCAGTTATTAAAACCTGCTAGAGCGAGAGCCTGGTGGCTCAGACATTTGAGCCTCTGACTTCGGCTCAGGTCATGATCTCACGCTTTGTGAGTTCGAGCCCCACACGGGGTTCTCTGCTGTCAGCACAGATCTGGCTTTGGATCCTCTGTCCCCGTCTCTCTCTGCCCCTCCTCCGCTCATGCTCCTTCTCTCTCAAAAATAAACATTAAAAAAAATATGCTACACACACCTCGGCCATAGAGCTTTTGCCCCTTCTCCCTCTACCTGGAACACACTTTTCCCAGTTATCTACCATAGTTCACTCCCTCATCTCACTTAAGTGTTCATTCAAATGACACCTGTTCTGTCCACACTCCCTACCACCTTGTAACAATATTCCATAAACCATTTTTCACGTTTGTTGTCCTTTTCCCCTGGACTAGAATTGAAGCTCTGCTATTATGCCACCAGTGTCTGGAAAGGAAACTAGAACTTCCAACATTTTTTTTTGAATAAATGAACAAATATTTGCCAGCTGCTGACTCATGGCTACACACACGCACGCACACGCATTTTTTTTTAACCCAGGAGGTGATGTGAATTATCAGAGTATAAATTTAATTGTAAAATATGCATTTCATGTTTATGGCCTAAAACATTGTGCTAAGACCTGTCTTCTGGGAATCTGGGTCTACAGAAAACAAATCTACAATGGCAGGTGACAGGCTTGAGGATTGCTTAAGAGACACTCAATTTTCTGAAGTTGATGCTACAAAGGATAAATTTATCTATCAAACATTGGCCTTTGATATGCCTGGCAGAAAGATAATACTCAACTTGATGACCTATCCACAAGATTCTACACATGATGCTGTATTGTTTTCTCTATAAATAGGAACAATTTCCACCTCTAACAGTATATCAGGGTATTATTTTCAATGCAACTTAACTCTTCGTGGATCTTAGCTTTCTTTTTATTTGTTGTAGCTCATTTGATAAGTGAAAACAAAACTATGTGGTCATTTTCATCTCCCTTTGTTCTTTGATTTGCAAGGATGGCGTTTCTCTATATTTGTTCATTATTTGTATTTTCTGCTATGTGCAATTCTAAGAGACTTACCATACTACTACACCTTGGGATCTCTTGCCTAGTGTCAACAAGGCCTGAGGACAAGTCTTTTAAATCCCTGTGTATCCTAAGAAACCTGGTCTAATAATCAGAGGTCAGCAGTACAGACGTGTCAACCTCAAAATCACCAAGTCACGGCTCTTTTCCTTTTTAATAATTCAACTCACATTAGTTCTTCGATCAAATTTACAATCCATGCTGCAAATCAAGCTTTCTCGATTCAGGGGGTGTCCAATAGCAAAGCAAGCAGCTGTTCTCCTTTAGGCAGGACTTCTACCCTCTGTAGGCATGGAAAGCAACACTCATGTCGGGATTCTGGAGGTGACTGCTTTTGGCCTTGCAGGTCAACAATCAGCAGATAATTCAGGCTGAACAGTATATCAAATCACCTCTTCCAAAGGCTTAACCAGTGATCAAGTCATGCTAGGAGGAGCCAGACTGTTAGCATTTAATGGCGAACTATGTTTTGTTTAGATCAAAATTCAGGCTTTTTCAAAAATAAAGGACGTTTGTGAATAAAGTTGCTTCAAAGGAGACAGAACGAGAAAAGATGTTTACAATATCTGAAATGCACAAGGGGTTGATCTCGAGCCTTGCAGGTTTCACTAGAAAGATAGCCCCTTATGTAATTTTAATGTTCTACATAAAAGCATAAAAATAAATGAATTTGATACTCTATTTAACCTGATATATCTAGAATATCCTTTCAAAATGTAATTAATATAAAAACTATGGGGAATTTTGCTTTGTCTTTGTCATGCTGTGTCGCCAAAACTCCAAGTGCATTTTCTACTAATGACCAACTATTTTTAAACCTACAGGGAAATCTTTAACAGTAACTGTGTTCCTAAAATAATTCAAATAAATAATATAATAATGTACTTAAGACTAAACCACTTAGATTGTTTTTTTTTAATTTTTTAATGTTTATTTTTGAGAGAGAGAGATTGAGAGACAGAGTGTGACTGGGGCAGGGGTAGAGAGACAAGGAGACACAGAATCCAAAGAAAACTCCAGGCTCTGAACTGTCAGCACGCGGCACAACAAGGGGCTGGAACTCACGAAGCGTGAGATCATGACCTGAGCTGAAGTCGGACGCTTAACAAATTGAGTCACCCAGGTGCCCCCAGATTGTTTTTTTTTAAAACATTTTTTAATGTTTATTTATTTTGAGAGAGAAAGAGAGAGTCGGGGTGGGGGGGAACAAAGGATCCAAAGTGGGCTCTGTGCTGACAGCAGAGAACCCGATGTGGGGCTCGAACTCATGAACTGTGAGATCATGACCTGAGCCGAAGTCAGATGCTCAACCCACTGAGCCACCCAGGTGCCCCATAGATTGTTTTTAATGTGGCAGAATTTCAAGACTAATCTCTACTGAAATACTTCTGCATTTTCAAGAACTATTTTTCATTCTTCATGGTGTAATTAGAATTTAAATGATCCTCTTGTACAATTTAACTATGGCTACACATAGGTCAAGACCTAGCTAGAGAGATGGGATTTGTCTTTCTAGCCACTGCAGCTTAACTAGTAGTAAGATCTCAGTCTGCTGAGACTGAGGCCATTTCGTTAGCCAACACTTTTTAATGAAAGGCTAAAAGTGGTGAGGGACGCAAGAGTGCTATACATATCCACCAACTTGCCGTAGCTAGCTTGTCTTAGCTCCTTGAGGGCCATGACTTTACGACTTTCACCTCGTCCCATCTGCTGTCAGTCGACAAAAATAGCGAATAAAAAACCACATGCTCACAAAACTAAATTCCATCTCACAGACTTAGAGTTTGCCTCCTCTTTCTCCCCTTTGAACAAAAGCTGCATTTAGTCAACAAAGAAAAAAAGAGGGAGAAGGAAAAACAAACCATGAGAAACTCTTAAGGATGGACAACAAACTGAGGGTTGACGGAGGGATGTGGGTGGGGGATGGGCTAGATGGGTGATGGGCACTAAGGAGGGCACTTGTTATGATGAGCACTGGGTGTTGTGTGTAAGGGATGAATCACTGGGTTCTACTCCTGAAACCAATACTGCACTGCATGTTAAATAACTGGAATTTAGATAAACATTTGAAAAGAAAAAACATAAAGTTATATTTACTCTTGTCCCTGCTTCCATCTTTGGAAGGCACTTGGGAACATACAACACATTTACCAATTCAATGCGTGGCTCATTTTTCTGTCAGTCTGCCATAAGCCTATATAGTATTAGGAGGTTTGGTCTCACCCTCTCATCTCTTTTCCCGTGTGCAGGCTCCAGCTATTCCACCAACTGGGGCAAAGACCCCCTTCTCTTCGTGTCACCTCATGACACGGTTACTACCCAGACTTGCTTACACCATGTGGGGGGAGGGCATAAAAAACAATGACCACCAGTTGACCTGCGAGCTGGACTCCAGCACTCGGAAGATCCTTATCCCCTCCCCTGTCCTTGAAATGTGGGTCCCACTTGCCTTTCCTTCTTCCAGAGGCTGCTCCAAGGACATGGCCTCTGGAGTGACCTGCCTCTTTCTTTGGTCTCTCCCTGCCCTCGGCAAGTACTTTTGAGAAGATGGCAATGATTCTCATACTTCACCCGCTCTCGTGTCACTCAAAGGCCTAAGTCTACTGATGACACTCCCAAGTCATGTAGGGCAGCGGGGGCCACCACAGGGAGGGAAGCCACCCGAGCGGAGTTAGAGAGGAGGGTCCCTGAAAAAATAACTGGGTGCAGCACAGGTACTGCCTCTACTGGAGAAAAATGTCCCGATTTCATTTTAGCCAGGATCAAACCAAGTACCTAATGCCCAGCTGAATGTATTTGTCTTTTAGTCATGAAATGTGATGGCCAGTCCCCTTCTGGTGTCCCTGGTTAAGCCTGCAGTTGTGATCTACCTGATGGCTTCTTTCTGCAGAAATCAGGATCTCTGTGCAGCGCGCTAGGAAATAGGCTTGGCACCTCTCCAGGCTATTCGCTATTCAAAGCAGGTGCTGGGTGCTTGGCCGTGCTCACGAGGGAGGATTAGAATGCCAGCAGAGGCTTTCCCAGAGAATCGGCCTTCCGGTTCTGCTTGGGTGCAGGAGCCCTGCCAGGGACAACATGGCTCCGGAAAAGAGGGTCAACCAGCGGGAACACACAGGAATTTTACCAATATCCCCAACTCCCAAGGCAAAGAAATGTATGGTGTAGGGGGGTGGGGCTAGGAGAATAACAGGATGTCAACGAAATCAATCCCCATTCCAAATGATTCGGGGGGAGGCATTCAACAAATTATACTCTTTGCAATATACACTTTGCTGGGACTTGAGAATAGGCGTCAGGGCGCAGAAACACACAGTGTTTACTCCTTATGGCTAACATTTTGCTGTGGGAATGATGCCCTATAACGTGTAATTAGGACCTGGATTCTTAATATACTACATGACACCCTTTCTTGAAAGTTCCTCCGTGGTGGGTAAGATTTTTGGGGGTTGTATGTACGTGGGAGAAAGAGACAGGGACGGGACACGAACACAGGAAACATGGGGCTGACTTCTTTTTTTTTTTTCTTTTTACTTTATTTTCTGAACCCTCAGAAAGTTCTTTAAGAGTAGGATGGGGGGCGCCTGGGTGGCTCAGTCGGTTGAGGGTCGGACTTCGGCTCAGGTCATGATCTCACGGTCCGTGAGTTCAAGCCCCGCGTCGGGCTCTGGGCTGACGGCTCAGAGCCTGGAGCCTGCTTCAGATTCTGTGTCTCCCTCTCTCTCTGGCCCTCCCCTGTTCGTGCTCTGTCTCTCTCTGTCTCAAAAATAAATTAAAAAAATTTTAAAAAAATTTAAAAAAAAAGTAGGATGGGACTATGTATCTTTATTCTATATTGAATACTTACTCATTCTAAAGTTTTTATTTTTTTATTTATTTTGAGAGAGAGAGGTGGGGGGGGGGCGGGTCACAGAGAGGGAGATGGAATCCCAAGCAGGCTCCACACTGGCCGTGCAGAGTGTGGTGCGGGGCTCAAACTCATGAGCTGTGAGATCATGACCTGAGTCAAAAATCAAGAGTTGGACACTTAATCGGCTGAGCCACCCAGGGACCCCAAATACTTAATCTAAAAAGAAGTAGATATCTGTCTTGGATGACATCAAACACAGAGAATATTTATTGAGGACCGAGCAAACAGAGAGAGAGAAAACCATGGCCAAACATACCGTCAACTCGTCTTCCCATTAAATTTTTGCTCTAGGGTAATATGGACCAGAGCAAACTTTTAGAACTTTTGAATGGTTGGAATCTTGAGGGATGGGGGCAGTTAGGCTCGTACAGACATATTAAATAGAAAAAAATAACAGGATGTAAAAGCATATGGTTATAATTCGAGATACATTACACCACACCTTTGACAAGAGGCTAGAGATGTAGGGGGAATACCAACAAATGTTAACAGAGTTGAAGGTAAAATCCTCAGGTGCATTTTTTTTTTTCTTTTCTCAAATATACAAATTCTCTAACACACACTGGAGATGGAAAAATACCAAGTGTACAAGGAGAAAAAAAGGAAAGGTGAGCGAACAGTGGGGCGGGGAGCATGAGGACAAAAAGCGGGCGGCTTTCTAGTCTCTGTCCCCACAAAACCTACCCCAGGGATCCGAGGGCTCCACGAGTTTTGCCCCCTCGAGTCCCCCTCACTTCCTCCAGGCACGCCTAGGGCAGCCTGCCTCTGTACGTGCTGACCCCACAGCTCAAGGGGAAGACGGGCAGCACGTAGCGGAGGACCGAGTCCTAAGTGTACAGGTAAACTTCTTCCCTAGCATCTAGCTTATTTGAAAATAGCCCTCCTACGCCTGGGTGGCTCAGTCCGTTGAGGGACCGACTCTTGGCTTTGGCTGAGGTCACGGTCTTAAGGTCACGGGATTGAGCCCCGTGTTGGGCTCTGCGCTGAGTGTGGAGGCCTGCTTGGGATTCTCTGTCTCGCTCCCTCTGCCCCTCTCCCCGACTTGTGCTCTCTCTCTCTCTCGAAATAAAAAAAAAAGGAAGAAGAAAATAGCCCTTCTATATCATCTGAGAAAAGCTGGGCGCTTAGGTTTACAGTAGGAGCTGATAATTTGGCAACGCGTGTCAACAGCCCGACAGTGAGGTTTTCTGGTGTCCTGCTGTAACATATACAGCAAACGAACATATCTCTGTTTGGAGAAAAGGTTAAGAGCCTTGTTTTTTAAAGTGGTGTTTACTCTAGGTCAATGATCCTTTTGATGAGTCTCGATATTCTTTTTTGGTATTGCCTGTGAACTCTGGCACGCATTAAACAAACAGCCCTATGTATTTTCCCCCCTAAACTGATGATGAGAAATTTCTTATGTATTGAAATGTCCTTAATTGTTAAATACTACATCCTTCTATTTGAAGGAGAAGGATGATTCCGCTTCCTGGAGTCAGGGCCGTGACTCAATTCCAAGGCGGGCAATGACCCTGGGCTTCATGTTTTCTTTCTCTCATCCTGGTTTAAGGGATAATGAAGGAGGAAGGTGTTACCCCCAGGGCAAGTAGCAACATGGCTGCCGCTGATCCAATAGATTCAAAGGATCTAGCTGGTTTGGAAAACTAAGAAAATGAGGGCTGCAAATTAAGTTTGAGCACTAAATCAATCTTTTGATTACTGGATTCAAGTTAAAGGGCAGGAGGAAAGGCTTTATAATCTTCTCAGCATGGCTGGCTGTTTCTAGTCAGGCGTGCTGCCCACAGCATAATGCCACACTTCCTTTTATTAAAATGTCAAATTCTATTCAGCTGGAAATTTTCTTAAACGCCGGAGAACGTTTATACTGAGTACACCTGACCGACTCTGGGGTTTATATCAATTAAATGAAATTTGGGCAGGTTGGATCACACTTCCCCCGAAAGAAACATGGTTCCCCTTCATATTCTCCCACGTGGTACCTGCATATGACACGAAAAAACACAGCAGTCGTTCTGACTAGAACTCTACTTAATGTTGAGACTTTGGATTCAAATAAGGTGAGTCGGGCCCAAGCAGCGAACACTGACTCAATGAAAGCAGCCGCAACGTGATGGTAGCCAAGTCTACCACAGGAGAGAGGCTAAGGGTTCAAAGTCGTTTTGCAAGTATGCAAGTGACCACGATGGCCAACACCGTAGAACCAGTTGGTTTGTGCTTGCTTGTTTATTCTTGTGAGATAAAACAATTCTGGAGAAGAACCGGCCACGACCTGTCTCAGAACGTGAGTCCAGAGTTTAACAAACGGGAGCCTTGGCTACTTCCACATCTACATCTTAATCAGACGCCAGTATATGAAATAAGAAGAGTCCTACATGCCCTCAAGAAGCAGCAAGATCATGGAGAGCCGGTTCCCATGATGCTTACCCATCAGTTTTTCAGAAAGGAAATTAAGAATAAGTGATCACTCTTTCAGGGGATCTCTTTTGCGCTGCTGGTGGGAATGCAGACTGGTGCAGCCACTCTGGAAAACAGGGTGGAGGTTCCTCAAAAAATTGAAAATAGAACTACCCTACCACCCAGCCATTGCACTACTAGGTATTTATCCAAGGGATACCGGTGTGCTGTTTCGAAGGGGCACATGCACCCCCATGTTCATAGCAGCACTGTCCACAATAGCCAAAGTCTGGAAAGAGCCCAAATGTCCATCAATGGATGAATGGATAAAGAAGATGTGGTATATATGTGTGTATACATATATATACATATACATATATATATACACACACATACACACACACACACATACACACACACACACACACACACACAGTGGAGTATTATGTGGCAATCAAAAAGAATGAAATCTTGCCATTTGCAACTACGTGGATGGAATTAGAGGGTATTATGCTAAGTGAAATTAGAGAAAGACAAGTATCATATGACTTCACTCATATGAGGACTTTAAGAGATAAAACAGATGGACACAAGGGAAGCAAAAATAATATAAAAACAGGGAGGGGAACAAAACATAAGAGACTTTTAAATATGGAGCACAAACAGAGGGTTACTGGAGGGGTTGTGGGAGGGGGCATGGGCTAAATGGGGAAGGGGCACTAAGGAATCCACTCCTGAAATCATTGTTGAGTGCACTATATGCTAACTAACTTGGATGCAAATTAAAAAAATAAAATAAAAATTAGAAAAAGAGCTGTAAACAATAAATAGCATTGCTTGTAAAAAAAAAAAACAAAACAAAACAGTAAGTGATTACTCTTTCAGAAGTTAATCTAAACCAGACCACCCCTCTGAATCTCCAATCGTTCTGTTTATTGACTATGGACAGTTATTGGGATTATCCAGGGATCGGCAACTATACTGCTCACACTTAGTTTCATTGAGAACCAAACATTGATGTTCTTATTCATCTCTTTTCTGGGGGGTCTACAGACTTACAACTGCGTTCACAGTAATTTTTCATTCACTTTTACTTAATACTAGCTTTACTGAGCCACAATTCAGAAATCATAAAATTCACCTTTTTACAGTGTGTAACCTAGTGGGTGTGAGTATATTCACAGAGTTATGCAACCACCACCACTACGTAATTCCAAAACAGGCTCATCACCCCAAGAGAAACCCTATACCCGTTAGCAGTCACACCCTATTTCCTTCTCCCGCAGTCCCCAACAACCACTAATCAACTTTCTGACTCAATGTATTTGCCTCTTCTGGATATTTCATATACATTACATCATAAAATATATGTGATTTTTGGCTGGTTTTTTTTTTTTTGGTTTCTTTAAATTGGCATAAGATTTTTAGTGTTATTCCATGTTATATTAGTACTTCATTTTTATGAGCAAATAATATTCCATTTTATGGGGATTTACAAACATATGGCTCTCCCTTAATCAACGGATGGTCACTTGAGTGGTTTCCACTTTTGGGCTACTATGAATAATGCTTCTGTGAATATTTGTGTATAATTTTTTCCTGTGGACATATGGTTTTAATTATCATGGATATATATTTAAATACGAATTGCCTGGATCATTTGGAAATTCTCTAGTTAACTTTTTGGGAAATGTTTGCCATAGCATTTACCTCATTCTACTTTCGCACCACTGATGTAGGATTGTTCCAGTTTCTCTGAATCCTCACCAACGCTTATTATTGTCACTCTTTTTTTTTTTTTTTTTTTTTAATTTTAGCCATCCTAATGGGTCTGACGTGGTATCTCATTGTGAGATACCACAATTCAACTTGGAATTGAATTTCAGTAATGGCTTATGATTTGAGCATCTTTTCATGTACTTATTGATCATTTTTTGGTGATAAAAAGACTGCAAGACTTTTGTTTATGAAAAGACTCCATCTTGGAAGCTCTCTCTCACTCTTTTACTACGTATCTTGAGGGAAGCCAGCTGCTATCCCTTGAGGCTGTCCTTTGAGGAGGCTTATATTCAAGGGACCAATGACTGCCAAAAACCACACGAGTGAGGCTAGAAGTGAATTCTCCCTCTCCCACCAAGCCTTCTCATGAGACTGTATCCCAGTATACAACTTGATTGCAATGTCATGACAGACCTTGAACCAGAGGCACTGAAATAAGCCACTTTCAGATTCCTAATTCATAGAAGGGATGATATAATAGCTTGTTGCTTTAAGCCACTAAATTTTGAACTAATTTGCTTCACAGATATATATAGCACACAACGACTGTTGCAGATAAGTCTCTTTCTGATTTTCTGTGACAGCAAGACAATTGTTTTTCATGAAAGCATTGAATAAAAAGCTGGCCAACAACTAATTTATAAAATCACGTTCTGTTCATTAAAAGTAAGAAAGGAAAGTAAGTCATAATTTCTATATCCATTGTCTGCCCACGACCATATTTTAGTGATCTTTTGGACATAACTTCAGTTTAATCCATGAAATAAAATCAGGAAGGTAGAGAAGTCTAGTTTGGGTCCCTGGTGGATGAACACCGCACACTACAAAATTGGATTTGTTCTCCCGGCCAGCAGATATTTTGCTTAGGAATTGCTTGGAGTGAATTGTGCCTCCCCCCGCCCCAGATTCATATGTTGAAGCCTTGGGAGATACTTAGGCTTAGACACAGTCATGAAGGTGCTTTCATGATGGGATTAGCACTTTAGAAGAACAGGAAAGACATCAGAAGCAAGATGTGTCCATGTGCACACCAGGAACCTTCGGTACTCTGAGAAATAAATGTCTGATGTTTAAGACACGCAATTCATGGTATTTTGTTATAGCAGCTGAGCAGAAAGACAGAAACCTTTAGTAAACGGAATGGGGTAATCAATTTCAGCTAATTTTTGACTTGTCTCTGTTACGCCCATATATCGAGTAATCAATGGTTTCTCTCTACATAGGGGAGCCCAAGTTCTGCTATATGAAAATGTCTAGGGAAAGATGCCTGACTCAATACCTTTCTCAGGAGATGGGGATATGAAATCCAAGAAGTGTTGAACAACAAAATAGACAAATGGGACTACATCAAATTAAAAAGTTTCTGCACCACAAAGGAAGCAATCAACAAACAGAATGAAAATGCAACTTACAGACTGGGAGAAAATATTTGCAAACCAAAATATACGTAATAAGGGATTAATTTCCAAAATATATAAGGAATTCATACAACTCTCAATAGCAAAAAAACCAAATAACCCAATTTAAAAATGGGCAAAGGAACTGAATAGACATTTCTCCAAGAAGACAGAAAGATGGCCATGAAGTACCTGAGAAGGTGCTCAAAGTCCCCAATCATCAGGAAAATGCAAATGAAAACCACAATAGGCCATTACCTCACACCTGATAACACGCGTTGGTGAGGCTGTGAATTGGGAACCTGTGTAACACTGTCGGTGGGTGTGTAAAATGGTGTGGTCGCTATGGAAAAACAATATGCAAGTTCCTTAAAAATTAAAAATAAAACTATCATGTGACCCAGCAATCCCACTCCTTGGTATATGTCCAAAAGAATTTAAATCAGTATCTCGTGGAGACATCTGCACTCCTATGTTCATTGCAGTGTTACTCACAATAGCCAAGATACAGAAACAGCCTGATTATCCATCTACAGATGAATGGATACAAAGAAGTGATATATACAGTGGGCTATTATTCAGCCTTAAAATAGAAGGCTGCCATGTGCACATGGGTGAAGCTGGAGGACATTAGGCTAAGAGAAATAAGTCTCACAAGCACAAACGCTGCCTGATTTCACTTATAAGAGGTATCTAAAATAGTCAAACTCATAGAAACAGAGAGTAGAATGGTCGTTGCCAGGGGCTGATGGGGAGGGAATGGGGATTCGTTGTTCAACATGTATAAATTTTAGTTATGGGACACCTGGGTGGCTCAGTTGGTTAAGTGCCCAACTCTTGATTTAAGCTCAGGTCACGAACTCACAGTTTGTGGGTTTGAGCCCCACACCAGGCTCTATGCTGACTGTGCGGAGCCTGCCTGGGATTCTCTCTCCCTTTCCCTCTGCCCCACTTACTCACGCTCTCTCTCAAAATAAATAAATAAACATTAAAAAAATTAGTTATGCAAGATGATGAGTTCTAGCGATCTGCTGGACAATGGAATGTCTATAATTAATAATACTATATTATACATTTTAAATTGTTAAGAGGACAGAACTTATGTTAACTGTTCTTAACTATAAATAAATAAATAAATAAATATTTGTGAGTAACTAGAAATCTATTCAATAAACATGGTTAAACATTTGAGGAAATGTAGTGCTATCAATACTCCTGCCAATAGACCTAAATAAGTGGATTAAATATTTAAATATAAAAATCAATAAGGCATATTGAATGCTTTTCTTATATTTTTATCTCTGTAGCAGGAAGGATTCAAAAAATTAGAAATCAGTCTGTGCTGAAAATTATATATATTATTATATTGCCTAAAATAAGATATTAGATGATTTTATCTATTTAATTTACTGTCCAACATTATTGAACCGATGGTAAAAGCAAAGTACCATTTTAAAGAAAATTTACCATATCCTATAGAGAATACCCATCACATGCTCGTAATATCACTACTTGGCTAATCATGACTGCCTTTTCCATTTAGTTAAAAAGAAAACAGCAAGACACACAGTGTAATAACCCTTCTAAAAAACAAGATGTCATTTTTAGTCCCCATATTGAATCACCCGGACTCTCACTAGAACAAGCCAGTCTGGCCCTGCTATGCGCCGTTAAGTTCCTCTGGAAAGATGTCTCGCAGAACCTTCCAGGTGCTTCTGCTTCCTGCGTCAGCATGCAGCTTTACAACTAAAGGCAGGGAGGGATCCAGGGAGAAAGGCCCACGTGAAGAAGGACATCAGCAGTCATTTGTCCCAGATCCCTCCTTCTGATTGCTACTCCTCCCTCCTGTTGGCATAAGCATGTTTTATTGTTGTTTTTCTTCTCTCTGGGCCTGACACCCAAGATTTCTATGTAAAGATCTCATGAGATGGAAACTGGACAAAATACCTGGTAAACTCTAAGATTCTATATAAAAGTACCATCTTCTCTCCTTTATATTTCTTCCATTCTAAGTATGTATCTTTTTTTTTTTACAATTTAATGTTTCTGAATTGAGATGTGCTATAAACTTAATGTGAACATGTAATGTGGCATTGTTTCTAGTTTTGCCCCCAAATCTTTGACTAAATTGGTGTTACTCCTCATGACTTACGGCATTTTGCAATCAAAGAAATAAATGTCATTCTTCACACTGCCCTTCAGGGAGGTATCACAAAGATCAGAAAAATGCTAACCAACCCTAGGATTATAGTTTCCAATATGCAGTGAATGATTAGAGTCAGACGCCCTTTAAGAGAATGTATTGCCCCTGCAATAGGACTAGTCTTAAACGATGAGAAGGGAAATGTATTAGAATACCTGAGCAATTTATATCTTACTACCATATTCCAATGTGTAGAGAGGGCATAAATCAGATAGGAGTGGATCTCAGCGGTGCACAGATCCAATTTCATTTTATAGATCAGTTCTCCTTTTTCACAGGCAGTGAGAGAAGGGGCAATGCATGCTCTCTGTTGAAACAAAGAGGTCTTATAATATTTTTATTGGCTGGCAAATTCTTACCTATGGCCAAGACCTCCCCAAGCTCTGGTGGTTTCATCTGCTTTCAGTATCACCAAACCTACTTTAGTGGGAGTTGTGAAGGCATGTAATAGCACTTCCAGTTCTCAGCCTTTCTGGGGAGTGAGAGCCAAATCTCTTGCAACCAGCAACTACACGACATTAATTTGCAAAAGATGCTTCGCCGCAGATCCTCGAGTCAACTTTGCCCGAGGTCACCGACAAATGCACTCATTTCCATTTGCTGGGTGGTGAAAAGACTGTGGATGAAACAGCTCTCTGGAGAAACAGTTATGGTACCCAAACACATGCATCCATTTACCACCCCCCCCCCCCCACTCAGGACCGTGGCACTGTGCCTAGTTGACCAGAAGCACCGTGGCACCCACCCTGCTGAGCCCTCTGGCATTCTAATAAGCCTTCGCGGCTCAGCTCTCCAAGAAGTCGCTGAGCTGAAACTCACTTCGAGTCCCTGGGTTCAACACAATGTTTTGTACCCATGACCAAACCAGATGGATCACCAGAAATCATCACTACATGTTCAAGCTCAACTCTCTTGCTACAGGCGTCTGCTGCTATGGCACCTACTTGGTATATATGCGATGATAAAATATATCTTGTATGTAAAATGCATGTGAGAGTATGTAAAATGCACATAAAGTTTGAAAAGTGCTCAATGGAAGGAAATATTCTCAAGAGGCAATAGTTGTTTCTTTTTTTTTTTTTAAAGGTTCTGTATTTATTTTGAGAGAGACACAGAGAGAGAGAGAGAGAGAGAGAATGAGCAGGAGAGGGACAGAGAGAGAGGGAGGGAGGGAATCCCAGGTAGGCTCCACACTGTCAGCACAGAGCCCCACGCAGGGCTTGAACTCATGAACCAACCTGATCGTGACCTGAGCCGAAACCAACGGTCGGACGCTTAACCTACTGAGCCCCCCAGGCGCCCCAAGAAGTGATAATTGTAATCATTCTCAGTGAAAGACAAGTAGAGCCTTGCCATTGGTCCCACTGTCAATTCTATTGTACCACTGAGTTTTGACCTGGCTGCATATTTCGGTATTCTGGGGGAGCTTTCAAAAAATGCTGATATCCTGGCCCCACCCCAGGCCGACTGAAATCTAATCTTTGGCTCATGGGACTGAAGCATCTGCATTTTTAAAGGACTTCTGTGTTATTCTGCTGCATCACCTAAAGCAATAAAACAATCAAGGAACAGGTGGAATTATGAAAAAATGATCAAACCATGTTGGCTGACTTATCAAACATTAATTATCCTACGATTACTTTTTTAACAGTGGAGAAATAAACGTCTAAATGTATGGTCGTCATCAGGGCTGGAAGGAAATGTGTTAGAAATCTATCTTAATGAGCACAAAGTCACCAATTTGTTTATGTTCCATCTGGAAGGGGAAAGGGCAGAAATGAGAGTTTACCACCTTTTTTTTTTTTTTTTTTTTTTACTGTGAATCCAGCAGCATAGATAAAACACATTTCCTCACATTGGGACTAGTGGGGGAAAGAAAGACACATAAACAGATGAAGGGCACTACCATTAAGATCTGGTGAATGCAGTGAGCAGATTAATTAACACGGTCATGGGGGAAGGGATATGTACTCCGAGTCTTGTAGAATGCATTTTGCGTGGCAGAGGAGGAGATGGCCATCCTAGCACATTAAATAGCGAGTGAAAAAGAAAGGAATTAAGAGCCAGGCCCGACAGTTGACACTTTAGATGATAGACTAGGGGAGCAGGTGAGGGGGAGAGGAAGTCAGACTGGGAAAAATCTTGTTTGCCAAAAGGAAAACGCACCTAATCTTATAAGCGATTAAGTAGCAAGAAAGAGCAAACAGAGGTTTGTAAGCTGGAGGGTAAACTGATCAGATTTCATTAGGGTGATCACTTCAGTGGAACTCTATAAAATGTGACAAGAGAGGAAGCGTCAGCCTACATAGGTCTCTGCCGCAATGGTTATTTCCACCTTGGAGCAAAGTCAGAGGGTTTTTCTGCCCGGGGTGGGGAAAGAATGTGAATATAAATGTTAAGACCGATCACATCTCTACTTCATGCTTTGATCACAAAGGTGAAAAACTAATGATTGGAAAGGCAGGTGTACTGGCTTTCAGGGTTTTACCGAGAGTATATCTCCAGTCCCTGGGGTGCTTCCCAGCACTGGCCCATCTCCGCTACATAGCCTCAGCTCCCTCTCCTGGCTTCTCTCTCCCTCCATGGATTGGCAAGAAGCCTGTTGAACCAGGAGGTTCCGTTCCAGGACAGTGCATGCAAGGGCCTAACTTCGCAGCGCTGTAGGAAACTGTTCGATCTGCCCCCTGGTCAGCCGGGTGGTAATGCTACATTGTTGATTTCCACGTCAAGGAGAAGCTTTTGCAAAGCTTTTCTACAAAAGGACGTGAGGGACAGCTGTGTGCAACATCAACAGGTCACATAATGCATTTCAGAACACACACACTTTGCTGCATTTCTGGTAAGTAATTTGGATAAACACGGCAATTACGTAACTAAGTATGTCATCTAAAAAGTACACTCATTTTATAATTGTCAAGCCAACCACTGAAGGCTTAGAGAATGCAACCATTTCCAATTACCTTTATACAATGGTGGCAGGAATGATGCTCTGAGAAAGAAAGTTCTCTCCTAATGCCAGTGTCCGCGGCGGATTCTGTGCCTAGCAGCGAGGGTATAAACAATTATACCTTATAATTAGGATCGACGTGAAGGCCTGAACTTGTGTGTTTTTTTTTCAATAACACAAATTCCTATTACAGACATTGTATTTTTTTAATGTTCATTTATTTTTGAGAGAGAGAGAGAGAGAGAGAGAGCGAGCCCAAATGGGGGAGGGGCAGAGAGAGAGGGAGACACAGAATCCGAAGTAGGCTCCAGGCTCCGAGCTGTCAGCACAGAGCCCGACGTGCGGCTCAAACTCACGGGAGATCATGACCTGAGCCGAAGTCGGATGCTCAACAGATGGAACCTCCCAGGCGCCCCCGCACGTTGTCTTTTTATATCTGGAAATTCTCTGTAATATATACCTAAACACTTATGAATAAAAAGTAGTGTCTCACTGCTTCACAGTGAAAGCACGACCTACTGTGTATATGCTTACGTAGTATTTTACTCGTCTGTCGTCTTCTGAGGAAAAAGACAAGACTGCCATGGATCGGTTAAGTGGAAAGAATAGCCGAAACCCTACAAATGAAGGGCAAAGTGTGGGACTTTTAGAAGTCTGCCCCCACCTCTCTGCTTAGGTGTATCCTCCTAAGGTATAAAAGGTGCTGGAGCTGGAATAGGTAACTTACAAGGCAGCACCCACCTTACCCATTCTGCAAATGACAACGAGTAAAATGATCTCATCGTGAGTTCGTGTGGCTCTAAGAACCCCTGGATACGTTACATGCAATCGTGTGAGCAGACCCATTTTCACGTGCAGAAAGCTTTTCTGACACTCAGAGAGATCCTTAACCCCTAAGCGATTAGGAACCACTGATCCAAGGTCCCCTCTGGCTCTGAATGTCTTTGGTCTAATATCTGGAAAATCCGAAAAAAATCTGCAGGTAGCTCCATGTGGAAAGCTCATAAGTTGGTTCTATCATTACACATCCACTTATTCAAGAAACGTAGCCATCAAACACACACACACACACACACACACACACACACACACACACACACACAGGTGTCAACCATTTTCCAGGTCCACAACATGAAGAGTAGCCACCTCATAAAGAGTTCCTTCAGAGTAAACCCCCAATGAGCTCTCACACTAGCCCATTTTATGCTCAATTTGAAAAGACAAGTAGCTTTGGAAATGATAGCCTGAGTTCTAGCCTCAGTTCTGTTACCACCTAGCTGCGTGACCTTGAGCAATATACTTGCCGTCTCCCGGCCTTGGCTTCCCTTTCAGGAAAACGAGACCTGTATGATAGCGGCAAAAAGTTCCAGGTCTATTCTTGCCTCAAAGTTGTATGGTGCAGGTGTATTGTACAGAGTAGCAGCAAAGATTCTCCAGTAACCTGGAACTATAATGTTATAATATCTGGTAACCTAGACTCTATTCTCCTACCTTTTTAAAAAATGTTTATTTATTTTTGAGAGAGAGAGAGAGAGCAAATGAGCACAAGTGGGGGAGGGGTGGAAAGAGAGGGAGACACAGAATCTGAAGCAGGCTCAAAGCTGTCAGCACAGAGCCCAATGTGGGGCTCGAACCCACGAACCATGAGATCATGACTTGTGCGGAAGTCGGATGCTTAACTGACTAAGCCACCCAGGTGCCCCTCTTCTACCTTTCTTTACAATCTTCATTGTACACCCAGGAGGGATTACAGCTAAAATATCAAATAAATATCATGGGTCAAGATTGAGACATTTTGACATATTGTGTAAGGAAGCGGGTTTAACGTGTTTCTGAACTCAAATGCTAACACCTTCAAAAACAGTTTCTAGGGCAATTGTTTGACTGCTGCCATCAGACAATTGAATAAAAGTAGTGCATCCGACTCATTTAAAAAATACACTAAAAACAACGCGGTGTTTAATTAAATGTTGTGTCGATGAAGTTGTCTATGAATTGAAGCACTGTATAGCAATGATTAAGATGGCCGACATGCCAATAAGATATAGCAGGAAGAATGCATCCTGGGAGCCTATTTTCACCTAGGGAAAAACATACAGTGCTCGTGAATAGGTGTCTGCATTTGCAGGTAGTTGTGCTAATTCTGCACGAGACAAGTCAGATGCAATGCAAACTTTGACAGGTGGTGATTAGTCATGCAAACTCTGTTGACCCTTAGTCGATAATGAATGTTTCACAGCCAATCTGGATGGTCTGGCTATCTGCAGACTGCTTTGGCACACTAAAAATGGACTGATTTCTACATGTGCTGTAACATAGATATTCTCTACCCTGAAGCCTTTGGTATTGGTGTGCCGATCTCTGAGATGGCATTTTAGAACAGGTGTACCTTCCCTCTTCCCCGCACACACATAGCAATGTGATCTTCTGAAAAATTTATTTTTGGACACTCTTAGTACAGGTCTCCTTTCATGTGTGCTTCTCCAGTATGTCCTTCCCAACTACTCAGAACGTATTTTTGACACCAAGCCATGGATGAAGAAATCATTTTCTGTAAGCTATTTTAATTACCTATTAGATTGTGTACTTCTTACGAGTGGGGCAGCGTTTTATTCATATCTTCACTATCCCACAAAGTAACATAATTTGATAGCAGTATAACACTTATGAGTTCATTCTCAGAAATTGTAGAGAAAGAGGAAAATCTTGGGCTTTGCCTGAGATTCATTTGCTAAGGAGAATAAGAATTGATCTTGAAGCAATTAGGCCAACAATAAAGCTGGGCTAGACAGTCCAAGAATCTGAGCCCTGGGTTAAAGTCAGTCCTTTCTCTTGGACCATCGCACCATAGCATTGGGTAATGGTGAGGGTGGGGGCATGTGAAGATACACTAGTACCCAGAGCAACGAAAGTATCAAGAGTCTACCTCTGGAGGCACCGATCCCACATTCAGGGAGGATTTATGCTCACTCGACTTTATCCCACCAAACTGGTAAGAAGGCTACTGTTATGTATCAGTCACGTTGACACAGACACTGGTTTTAGACTAAGCTGACAAATGGGAGGGTCATTGTTATCCAACTATGAAGAGCTAATGAAGGCAAGTATGTGGTCCCTAGTACAGCACCTTGTGATGAAAGCTTTTGTATTTGCATATTGCCTTACACTTTATAAGGTATCTTCATACTGACCTGAGTAGTGAGTAAAGAAAATGTTAAATAATTTTCTCTGGAATTGAACTGAATTGTATGTTTTGATAAATTAAAATGTCGCCTATTTTTATTATTTATTTTTTAAATTTAATTTATCTTGTTAATTTACATCGACGTTAGTTAGTATATAGTACAATAATGATTTCAGGAATAGATTCCTTAATGCCCCTGACCCATTTAGCCCATCCCCCCTCCCACGACCCCTCCACTAACGCTCTGTTTGTTCTCCATATTTAAGAGTCTCTTCTGTGTTGTCCCCCTCCTTGTTTTTATATTTGCTTCCCTTCTCTTGTGTTCATCTGTTTTGTATCTTAAAGTCCTCATATGAGTGAAGTCATAGGATACTTGTCTTTCTCTGACTAATTTCGCTTAGCATAATACCCTCTAGTTCCATCCACGTAGCTGCAAATGGCAAGATTTCATTCTTTTTGATTGCTGAGTAATACTCCACTGTATATGTGTGTATATATGTATGTATGTGTATGTATATATATATATATACACACACACACACACACACACCACATCTTCTTTATCCATTCATCCATCGATGGACATTTGGGCTCTTTCCAGACTTTGGCTATTGTGGATAGTGCTGCTATAAACATGGGGGTGCATGTGTCCCTTTGAAACAGCACACCTGTATCCCTTGGATAAATACTTAGTAGTGCAATTGTTGGGTCGTAGGGTTTGTTATTTTTGAGAGAGAGGGGAGAGAAGGAGAGAAGGAGAGAAGGAGAGAAGGAGAGAAGGAGAGAAGGAGAGAAGGAGAGAAGGAGAGAAGGAGAGAGAGAGAGCGAGAGAGAGAGCAAGGGAGCGTGTGAGCAAATGCTTGCGAGCAGGGGAGAGGAAGAGAGAGAGGGAGACAGAGGATCTGAAGTGGTCTCTGCACTGACAGCAGAGAGCCTGATGCAGGGCTCAAGCTCACCAACCATGAGATCGTGACCTGAGCTGAAGTCAGACGCTTAGCATACTAAGCCACCCAGGTGCCCCAGTATGTTGCATATTTTTTAAATGTTGCAATGCCAGTTGATTCAGAAGCTTATTATTTGATGGGGAACCATGTATGGACCACACTGGAGGCAGAGGGGAGGCAGTGTACAGACATCTTATAAACATCTTTCATTTCACGTAAACAACCTTTACTGAGCTAATGTTTGTAAGGGACTGTGATTGGGGATTCAGAAATGAAAACAGCCTGGGCCTTGCCCTCAGATAGCTTATAGACCAATGAGGGAAGCAATTTTTTTTTTTAAACAGAACCATTATATAACATAATCAGCAAACTAAAAACAAGCTCGGTAAACACTGTTTCCGAAATCATTTAAGATCATAGAGTCATGGCCTGAAAGCCGTTGACCTTAGGATAGTACACTATCATCAATGCAAAGTTCATTCTACTTTTGTTCCATTTCCCCATAGTACCTACACACATGCTGAACACAGTGGACATTTGAAAAACCATGGTGACTACATTGCCTTTCCGAGAAAACTCTTTGTTAAAGGTAATGCCATGTGGAATGGCACGTATGCGATAGTGATGATATAGCATAATGATTAAGAATACAGGCTTTAGGGGCGCCTGGGTGGCTCAGTCGGTTAAGCATCCGACTTCGGCTCAGGTCATGATCTCACGGTCCGTGAGTTTGAGCCCCGCGTCGGGCTCTGTGCTGACAGCTCAGAGCCTGGAGCCTGCTTCAGATTCTGTGTCTCCCTCTCTCTCTGACCCTCCTCCGTTCATGTCTGTCTCTCTCTGTCTCAAAAATAAACTTAAAAAAAGATTAAAAAAAAAAAGAATACAGGCTTTGGAGTCAAATTCCCTGATTAAACTCTTACTCTGCCACTTCCTCCTGATATAACCTTGGGCAGGAAACTTCATGGCCTTGTGCCTCACTTACCCCATTTGTAAAACGGGATAATAGTATACCCCCTATACCACAGGGGTGTTATGAAGATTAAATGAGTCAAAACATGGAAAGTACACATGGTAAAGACCCAATAAATGTCAGCTATTATCATTAACTGGGTAACATTATATATGGATGCTTACAACAACTAAATGGGGATTAGGACCAGTGTCAAATTGGGGTTTACTGGGGAGAACCATGCATGAATTTATTCTTTGATTTCAACTCCATTAATAGTGCTATAATGTTTAAATTATTTTAAAACTATTTTTAAAAACGTTTAGAACAGTTTGGATTATGTATCTTACCTGCTCCATTGGAAATAACAAAACTCCATCAAACCCATATATACGTATACATCCATTAATTCCTGTTCTAAGCCTAACAGATAACTCTTCCAATGGCAACACTCCCGGTCACTCAACCTCCAGTCCTCCACTCTTTCAACTCTCAAATGCATATATAAAATTGATGTAGCACATAGGAAGATGATCACAGGAATATATAAATTAAGTTGCTGCCTATATAGGATGCTTTTAAGAATGATGTATTTTGGAAATGTTCTGGGGGTGCTGATTAAAATTGATTGAAAATCACTTTAAACATACACACCTTCTCAACCTGCCTTTGATATGCTAACGTGCAGGCCTCAGTTATTTTCTCTGGATTACACAAAAGACTGATTTGAATTCTGACACTGCAGGCTGGCAAATTATGTTTCTCCCATGGCAAATATGTTTCCTTAGAGCCCAGTTTTCTATCTACAGAGAATGACACCTGATATGGACCACAGTCCTTTGCAAATAAGCGTGTTCTTGGTATTGTGGCGAAGTTTCGTGAGCTCAAACTTTCAATTTTATAGAGTAATATTCTGTATAATACATAATACTTATGTAAGCTTAATAGCATTTAAGAAGTTTACCCCTTAAGGGGAAGAAAGAAACACGAAGAGAAAAAAAGGACCTACACAATAAAAACAAAAAAAAGCTGTCTAACAAACTTCCGGTTATAAAATAAGTAAGTCATGGGGATGTAATGTACAGCATGGTAACTATAGTTAATAATACTGTATAGTATATTTGAAAGTTGCCAAGAGAATAAATCTTAAAAGTGCTCATAAGAAAAAATTGCAACAAAGTATAGTGATGGATGTACCAGACTTACTGCGGTGATCATCTCACAAATATACACAAATATCAAATCATTATGTTGTACACTTCAAACTAATATAATATATGCTAATTATATGTCAATTTAAAAACTGGCAAAATATTATTTTAAAGATTTATTTTGGGGAGCGCGCCAGCGAGGGAGGGGCAGAGAGAGAGGGGGACAGAGGATCCAAAGCGGGCTCTGTGCTGACACACAGCAGCGAGCCCGATGTGGGGCTCGAACTCATGAACCATGAGATCATGACCCGAACCGAAGTCAGCTGCTCAACTGACTGAGCCACTCAGGTGCCCCGGGCAAAAAAAAAAGTTATTTAAAAAAACATTAGCTGTCTGTACATGATGCGAATACATATAAGGGTCAAAATGTGATCCATAAAATAATGTAATCCTTTGTTTGGAACTGTTAACACAATTTATTTATTTATAACCCATTGCCCTGTCATCTCTATTTCCAGCTTATTCTTCTACAAGGGACTGTGACTTTCTGCCCCCAAGCTTAGTAACTCCTGGCATGATCCCAAACTCTGATTCTGAGACCTTAAGTCCAGTTGGCTGTCACCAATCAGCAAACAAAAAATATGAAATCTTGGTGAGCCCTAGTCAATTAAGGTACCCGCGGAAAGTTCCAGTCGTCGCCACCTGATACCTGAGGAGTCCCGCACCACGCGTCTCAGGACAATGAGTTTCTATGAGAAGAGCCCATTTACCTCCATTCGTGCCTTCCTCTAGCAGCAGGAGAGCCTTTTGATGACTTAACCCCGGGTAGTCACAGATATTTCTGCTGCCAATGGCAAGAAAAGTAATTGCAGATACGTCGGCTTCACTCATGAACTGGCAAGCACTGCTGAAGTTTATTCACGAGGGCTTGGAAGTGGACACTGCTCCCCGTTAGGCTCGGGGCTAGGAAAAGCAGCGCGCTGTGAAGAACCCACATCTGTCGCAGTCTTCTCAAAAGAGCTTAGGATGTTAATGAAATATACATCATTTGTACTTAGGAGATTCTGCTGGCCACAATTTCCTCTTCAGATGAAACCAAGCGTAAGTACTGCCTTAGTATTCAAATTCAACTGCATCATTTGTGGCGTTTTATGAGCTTTCTTTACAAAATGCTCACATTCCCTGTAGCACACGCAGAGATGGAGACAGAGAGGAAAAGCCAGCAAACTAACTCCTTTTCTGAAAGACAAAACTGAAATTCCACAAGGATAACTTCTAATCTCTTGGCATAGGGGAATAAATGTCACATTTCATCTCTGAATTTTGTGTGTGCACAAGCATTAAATTTCAGCTGCGTAAGGCAATTGCTCGGGCTAGTTTTGTAACCCAGCTTTACGAGATGCCAATGTATTTCCTATAGGAGATATAGGAAAACGAAGAATAAAGAAAAATCAGACTGCATTATATATGCTATCTTTGGATGGTATCTTTAAGAGAAATAAATGAATCTTTAATAGGCAGTGGATAATGTCCTTAGAAAATCTGAATGCCATTAGATTTCATTGAAACTCAAACAGTCCACCACTGCAGAGGCCTGTGATGGTAGGAACTTGGCAAAGGGTATGGAAGAGCATTCCCGGTTTTCATTATTACCACCCTTCATTTTAATTATTAGAATGATTTGCTTTGAAAAGAAAATGCCTTCCTGGTGACTTGAACGCAGACTCTTAGGCAGCTAAATGACACATCGTGACTCTTTCCCATTTCCTCCTCTAAGTGCTCAACCACCACCTCCCCGTCCAAAAGAAAAATGTTACATTTGTTTCACGGTCACAATAAAACAAAAAGAAACCATCCTTACTCAGAAATGCTTCAAAGTTGAATAGTAGGGCCAAAATGACAACCTTCTCATCTGGGCTCTGTCCACAATCAAATCTCCCAGGCAACTGAGTTGAGTCTAACGGTGTTCAAATCATAAAAGCAGGAACCACTTACTGATCCACTGATTCCTTTTACTTGGATAAAAGTTAACTGGAAATGGTTGTCAGAATTTAACCATAAGAATGGTTATAATTTACTTAATGTGGGGCAAGCTATGGTCCTATAGCCAAATTTACTACTTCTGTGCTTCTAAATCATCTGGTTTGAAGCCCGACCGGTCTAATTTTCCATATGCTTAATGCAGATTTACTGTTGTGAGAAGTGGAGGCTTGTCCATAGTTGAGTGTCCCAGATGTGTATAAGGATCATACATTTCCACGCCGAGAAGGTCAAATTGCTTAAGGTTCTGCTGAAACCCAACAAGGGACAAATGTCATGTACCAAGCGTTTTTATTTTTTAAATGCCTTTTCTGTCATGGAAGTGAAACAAGTTTAACTCATTGGCAACCAGGGTTATTTGTCACAAACTTCTAATTAGAGGCTAGCATATGACTCTATAATGTGACATTATGTTATCATGAATGCCTTCAATATGGGCTCAAATGTTATGTTGAAGCACATCATGAATGCCTTCAATATGGGCTCAAATGTTATGTTGAAGCACTCTTCATCATGCCTTTAAGGGCTTTCCTGAAAGATTGTTCTAGAGGGTAAACAAATTGAATTAGACAGCTTTAGTTGGAAATTAATGGCTCAGAATTGACCCCATTGTAGGGTTCGTTGCAAGCCATGGGGAAATAAAATTTTCTAAAAGTTAATTTCAGTACTGTGTCTCTAGACATTCTACTTGAATCTGGAGGTTTCCAAGATCCTAACACTGGTCCCACATATTGTATTCAGTCTGTCATAGTTCAAGAGAGAGGGATTAAACTCCAGTGATAAGCCATATGAATGTATTTTGCATATTTCTTACTTTGCTGCGTCCCTAAAACCTCATTTCAACAAACAGACCAAAGACAGATAATTTGAGGACGGGTTTATGTAAGAATGTGTGAGAGGGCAGGATGTGGTGCAAAGGATTCTGGGTTCAAAACAGAATTCTGGCTCTGACATTTACAGACTGTGAAACCATGAGTGATTAACTTCTGAGTCTTTCCCAACAGTCTTAATGGGGATAAAAATAATTACTTTGTAGGGATGCTTTTAACATCAAAACGATACAAAAGTCCTATAAAATCTGAGGCAGATAATACATTATCATTTTCATGTTACTTTCACATTTGTGACTTTATTTTGAGCTACATAATAAGCAAGTCTGGTGGAGAACTAGAATTACAACCATGTACAGAAGAAGGCACCGAGGCTCGGAAAGTATAAGTGATTTATGGATACACGTAATGAATGCTGTTGAGACTTGAACCGAAATTCTGGCTCTGAACCCTGTGTTTTTTTCACTGTATCCGATCAATGATTTAATGAAATCTCAGGTATTCCTGATCCTATCACATGGCATCATCATTTTAATAAAACATTGCAATTAGTACCAGCCAAATATCATAGTTCAGTTTGATTCAGCCATACCTGGAAGGACAGAACCACAGATCTAAAACACTAACTTGAATCTTTGATAGCACCTTTTTCCAAACTTTAGTCAAGCATCTATATCTTCCACATCTAGCAAGAGTTACCCATTTTATACTGTAATCCTTTCCAAAATTGAAAAGTTCTTTTCAACATTTACCCTAAGTCTCATTCATTGCAACTGAATCCTATTCGTTTTTGCTCAGGCAAAACTGGGGGGGGGAAATCTACCTACAGTATTTTAGCTGCAGAAGAGAAATTTGAAAAATAAGACCAGAAGCTTACAGAAGCTTATAGATGAATCACCTGAGGGGTGCTCATCGATGAGGAAAGAGAAAATCCAGGAGAAGATGCATTCCTTCAGGTTCTTGGTCACAAACTTAGATTTTGAAATGTTGATTTACTGTTCGAATCACACTTTGCCCAACTAAATATTTTAGCTAACGCAATTATTACATTTGGACACAGGGCATTAGTAGGCAAACAGCAGTAGAATCCTGACCTTATTAATATCAAAAAGTAATCAATAATAAAAGTACACTCAAATGGCTATTATTAAAGTTTTCCTAGCATTTGAATGTTTAACTTTTATTTCCAGAGATTTATAAAATCTTTTTCTGAGTTGCATACCAAAATCTCAAGACAGCCTCATTCAAGAATGCTTCATCGGAGGAGCACCTTGGCGGCTCAGTGGATTAAGCATCCGACTTCAGCTCCCGTCATGATCTCACGGTTTGTGAGTTCGAGCCCCGTTTTGGGCTCTGTGCTGACAGTGAGGAGCTTGCTTGGGATTCTCTCTCTCCCTCTCTCTCTGCCCTTCCCCTGGTTGCACTCTGTCTCTCTCTCTCTCTCTCTCAAAAATAAATATACTATTTTTAAAAATCTAAAAAAAAAACCAAAACAACTATATTCCCTGAATGTTTAAATAAATAAATATTAAATTTAAAAAAAAGAATGCTTCATTGGGGGAAAAACGAGACACTTTACTCATTCCAGTCTATTCTCTTTTCCTCTTCCTTATCAAATTATGATTTGTGGCTGGTTCCCTTCTTGAAAGACTTCCACCTTTAACAACAAATTTTGGACATCAGTTTGCTAGCAGTGTTTTAATCCATTCAACAAATACTTCAGACAGGTGGCACAGATACAGTTTTTCCCTGGGTCTCTCCATGGTCATAGGATCTACAGGTGGGTATGTGTGTGGTTGGGTTAGTTTCGTATTGCTGCTGTAATCAATCACCAAAGTGGCTTATGAGTGCAAATTTAGCATCTTACGATTCTGCCGGTCAGAAGTTCAACATCGGTCTCACTGGACTAAAATTAAAATGTTGGCAGAATATCTAGAGACTGTCCACGTTCCTTAACTGTGGGGAATAAACGTAGGAATTCCCCGAGCTTGCACCGATGGGCTAACAAGGCATAAAGAATTAGAAAGCCACAGAATGCACACACCCAAGTTTGGGTAGACAAGATTGGGTAAACAGGGGAAAGTTCCCCAGTATAGAACAAAGATACAGGAATAGAAAAGCGTCAGGATGTAAACATCAAAAATGAGGTAAACAAGATTAGGTATTCAGGGTGGAAATGCCCCCCAACTTAGTACAATAGCAGAAAGCTGCTTTCACAGGAAGGACCAAAATAGGTAAACAGGACTTTAGACCACAGCGGGGCCAAGTGGCCCAGAGCAGAGCTAATTAGCAAAAGAAAGGTGCCTTTTTAACCCAGAGGGAGCAGGCTCTGTCTTTCGTGCCCCTAGGCCAGTTTAGGTAAACTGAGGTGGTGCCTCATGTCTGCTGTGAACAACCTTCTGCCCAGTGCCAGGATTTTGTATTGTACTGACCCAAACCCTTAATACCACATATCTTCAAAACCCCCTTTTCCCCATGCCCGTGAGTTAATGTTCACGGTTTCATTGTCTCTTTGTGCAAGCCCATCATGCTTGTAAGCCTTCTGATCCTAACAAAAACGGAGCAAGGACCCTTACTTCGGGGCTCTGGTCTCCTCTCAGACATAAGCCTCTCTTGCATTTTAATTCTGCATCCGCTCTCTTGCTGCACAAGAGAGAACTCCAGACCCAGAGCCTATGACACGTGACTCAAGGAGCCCTTCATCTATCATCAAAACCAGCAACACTGCCCTTCTCTGACCATTATTCGGGAGTCACATCTCCCTCTGACTGCAGATAGAAAAGTTTCTCTCCTTTTGAGGATTCATGTAACTAGACTAGGCCCACGTGGATAAACCAAGATACTCTCCCCATGTCAAGTTCCTAACTTAATCTCCTACGCAAAATCTTTTTTCCCCCCATGTTAGGCAATATACTCACATGTTCTGGGGATTGGGATGTAGGTAAATCGGGAGCCCTTTTATTATTTCTATCACAGTGGTAAGGATGAAATTAGAAGTTAGAACCTTTGATGTTGATCAGAGTGCTTGTGTCATAGGAGACATTCAATAAATATGAGATAAATAAATGCAACCAGTGAATGAAAGAAAAGTAGTCCTAGGAATCCAAGTGACATGACAGGGTTCGGGTGGATGTAACACGGTGACTGGCTTCAAGGAGGGCATGATTTTTAATTATTTTATATTTAATCATCCTTCAGCTTCTTAATATGTTCGCTTGATTCTTCTTACCTTGAGATCAAAGAAAAATATTTAATGTCTTACCTAAGAGTAGGCAATTAACAGAAATTAAGCCCAAAGCAATGTGTATTTTACCTGAAAGACAAACCACTTTATGGCCAGAGAATAATTTCTCTTTTTCAAGGAAAGGAGGTCAGAGAGGCAAAAACAGCAGCAGGAATTTTTTAAGCCTGATCAACAAAACCAGGGAGAATTTAGAAGAAGACTTCAAAAAGTTTAGGGCAAATTGCTACATTTTCTTAAGTTTCTGTTTATTCTTCTTCACCAACATACTGATTAGAATGATATTTTAAAAGGTTCCTGAGAATCATTCTGTGTAAGGGGCACTAATTACATTCCTTGTTGACTTTTCATAACAGCCTTATTGAAAATTCATTGACATACAATAAAGTGAACACACTTAAAACGCACAATTGGATACGTTTTGCGACATGCACGCACCTGTGAAACCATCGCTACACTCAAGATACTGAACACATCCACCAGGACTAAATTCTCTCCTGCCCCTTTCTGACTCCTCCGTCCCACCTTTCCAAACCTCTGCTCTAGGCAACCACAGCTATTTTTAGACACCGTATATTAGTTTGCACTTCCTCGAACTCTATATACAAGGACTCACATCGCATTTACTCTTTATTATCTGGCTTCTTTCAATCAACATAATTATTTTGAGATTCATCCACGGTGTTGCTGCTATCAACAGAAACAGAAAACTAAGGGGGAGCTACACAGACATTGGGGAAAGGAAGTAGGATGAGAAAGTGACCAGGTGATATTCACGAAGTGCAAGTCGCATAAGGGAATTTGTTGGAGGGAAGTCAGTCGAGTCATATCTTTCCTGCAACTTACATCTGACCATATTAGCTTGAAGGATACCTGAAATATTAGATAATGGTGGATGGTGAGAGAGAACAGAATGAACTGCCGTGTATACCACTAGAATTGAATCCGGGGAAATAAGAGGTGGCCAGTTAGTTAGGGAAAGGTCTTCAGGTGGCGCTGAGTAAAAGCCCCCTTCCTCCAATCACACAGTCTTGGCCTCCCAGCACCACCCCCTCCCCTCTGACGTTGTCAGAAGTGGTACTTTCCCATGTCTGAGTCACCTCAGGGCTATCATCGGCTGGGGAAGAACCATGTTGACCAAACAAAGCTGACGAGTACAGATCCTCGTTGTCCCAAGGAGGGGATGGATATATATTATATAGCCTAAAACCTTGGTTTGCGAGCATAATTCATTCCAGAAACGTGCTTGTCATCCAAAGCACTTGTGTATCAAAGCAAATTTCCCCATAAGAAATAATGGAAACTCAGATGATTCGTTCCATGACCCAAAAGTATTCATATCAAAATGATTACAATACTGTAATACAAAATGGTTAAAAAAATACAAAAGATAAGGAAAACTAAACCATTTAACCTGCACTTACCTTTGAAAACCTTCGTGGATGGTGTGAGGGAGACAAGAGAGAGGAGGGTGATTGTGTAGGACAACTTTCACTATCACCAATGGAATCACTTATCTATTGGCTCAATGGAACCTTTTTCTGCATGGGGGCCGTCGTAATACACTCGCACGGATGTTGACTATAATACAGCACTAAACTCTTGTCATATCCTGTATTTCATGTAACTGGCAATAACACAGCAGAGGAAAGGGTCTCTATCTGCAGGCAGCCTGGCCTAGAAGGAAGCAAAGCATTCCTAAGCTTACTCTTGGATGGAAAAGCAAAGGACTGTCCATAGGTACTTTGAAGTGGCAAAAAATACATTAGTGCCAGTTGTGGGCACCTTCTAACATTCTGGAAAAATCACTAATTTCTGCCAAACACCGTGGCCTATACACACACACACACACACACACACACACAGAGAATAGGCCTGGGGTAAACCACTGTTGCCTTCAACAAAGCTAAGGTGATCGGGAAACCACCAGAGCCTACAATAATTAAGGAACAACCAATGCCAAGTACCACTGTGACCTCCAGTCTAGAGTTGGTGGCAATGTGAGATGACTTCAGCCAGGCTCTTCCTCTTTTTTCATATAGAACCCATGCACAGCTCCTGCTTGTCCTTCCCTGGCACAAATCCTCTCCTCAGCTAGCACTCCTCATGGATCCCTCCCCTTCCCGCTCAGTCCCCACCCTCTTTCCCCACCCTTCTGGGCTTACCCTTTTTCCCTACCAGGTGTAGAAGATACTGATGCTAAGAAGACTTCAAGAAAAAAAACGAGACTCAAACAATTAGCACCCCTTCAAGAAAACCTGAGAGCAATAAGGCCAATCATATTTATCTGTTGGATGGCTGAATTAGACACGGAAAAGACGCGGCAATAAGAATTGGCAGACCAGATACAAGGGACACTGGAGAATCAATTCTACCGTTCCAAGTAATGTCCTGTGCACAGAAAGGCCCAGAAGCCTAGAACTATCTGCTGTGTCTACAGAGGCTGTGGAGAAATGGTCAAGTGCACAGAGCACAAACCTTGCACCAACAGGGGGCATTTGTGGTGATGATGACAATAAACTGTGAAAAGGAGAGGTGCGTGTATGTGTGCGTGCACATCTGCAAGTTCTCTGATGGTGGGGAGGGCGAGAAGGAAGGGAAAAGGCAGGTATGTGACAAGGGAGGGAGGTGAGGTAGTGCAGGGCTGGGGGTCAGACCTATAGGTTTATGGATGAGCAGACGTTAGGGAGCAGGGTTGGGTGAGGGCTGAGAACTGAAGACAAGTTTGCCTGCTTAACACTTTAACCCACAGGAAAGGGGGGAAAGGGCTTGACATTTCTACGTGTGGGGAGGAGAGGACCCGGACACGGAGAGGTGTGATATGAATACGCTGACGGTGCCATCTACAAAAAAATTCAGAAAAACGAATTGCCTCCAGGCCACATACCTCACAGTGGTATTTGTCGCGTTGTCATCCTTTGTCGGAAGCAAATGAATCCCTGGGAAGGACCAAAAAATCTCTGCCCCTGCTCCACGTCCGGGACAGCGTGCCCAAGTGCTGAGGTCATGGTGCTTGGAGACCACAAACCCAACACTAATCAGATCACTTTCTTAGCTTGTAACCGCTTGATTCGATCTAAGAACGCTGGGGGCGGAGCAGATGGGGCAGGGGGCGTGGTCTGCTCCAGGTGCGGGCCATAAAGGGGAACGCGGTTCACAGAGAAATGTAACCAAAGAATACACCTGAGTGGTTGCTGCCCTTCTTTCTACTCTCATTCCCACACGCCAGTGTTTCTAAATAATGCCACTGATAAAAATACTATCCCCCACCCCCCAAAAAACCTTGAAGTTTTTTCATAGTTGTTTTTGTATCATCTGCATGAAATATCATTTGAAAAATAACTTTAAAAATATTCAGGTAAAATCGACATACAGTAAACTGCACAAAGTATAAAGTACGTTTAGTTTTGACATATGTATACACCCATGAAGCCATCGCGATAATCAAAAAGTGAACATAATGGGGGACCCAGGTGGCTCAGTCGGTTGAGCGACCGATTCTTGATTTCGGCTCAGGTCGTAATCTCGTGGTTGTGGGATCGGGTCCTGCATCAGGCTCCCCGATGATCATGGAACCTGCTTAAGATTCTCTCTCTCCCTCTACCCCTCCCCCATGTGTAAGTACTCTCTCTCAAAAAAAAAAAAAAAAAAAGTGAACATACTCATTACCCACAGAAATTTCTCCCTACTCCTTTATAAACTCTCCTTCATCCCTCTTGAAGCATCCCTATTGCCAAGCAGCTACCAATCTGCCTTCTGGCAACTTACATTAGCTTGCACTTTTGAAAGTCTTACATAAATGGAATCACAGAGTGTGTACTTTTTTGCATGATTTTTTTGCTCAATGTAATGATTTGATGGTTAACTCATGTCCTATGTGTATAAAAAGTTCCTTGGTTTTTTTTAATCAAAACTACGTATTTATCCATACACCTTTGGATGGGAATCTGAGTTGTTTCTAGTTTTTGGCATTTGTGTACAATTTGTGTATGGATGTATGATTTATTTCCTTTTGGAAAAATAGCTGGGTATAGGATGGCTGATTCACAACCAAGTTGTACGCTTAACTTTTTAAAAAGAAACTGCTAAACTGTTTTCCAAAATTGTTGTGAGATTTTGCACTCTCACCAGCAACGTGTGGCATTTCCAGTTGGAAATCCTCGACAGCACTTGGGATGATGGGTCATCAGTGGTAGGCATTTCAGAAGGTGTGAAGTGATATCTCATTGTGGCTTTGATTTGCATTTCCTTAATGACTAGTAATGTTGAGATTATAGCCCATCTTTTGTGGGGTAGTGTCTGTTCAAACCTTTTGCCCATTTGTATTTGGTTGTTTGATTAGTGATTATTGGAAAGTTATTTATGTATAAAGATTTTTACACATAAAGGTGTAAATGCTTTGTCACATGTGTAATTTGGAAAGATTTTACCCTGGTCTGTAGCTTGTCTTTTCTCTCTCAAGTGTCTTTCTTTCTTTTCCTTTTGATTTTTTATTTATTGTTTTTTCTAAATGTTTCTTTATTTTGAGAGAGAGAGTGAGCAGGGGAGAGGCAGAAAGGGGGGGGGGGTAGAGAGAGAATCCCAAGTAGACTTCTGCACTATCAGCACAGAGCCCGACCCAGGGCTTGATCCCATGAACCATGAGATCATGACCTGAGGCGAAATCAAGAGTCCGAGGCTTAGCTGACTGAGCCACCCAGACACCCCATGAGCCAACCAGATGCTCCTCAGGTGTCTTTGAAAGAGAAGATTTTAACTGAATGAAGTACAATTTAGCGTTTTTTTAAAATTAATGAATTGTACTTTTTGTCGTATCTAAGAATTTGTTGATTGATCCAGGTAGCAAAGATTCTTCTCCTATATTCTCTTCCAGAAATTTACAGTTTCGGCGTTTCCATTGAGGCCTATGATCCATTTTTAATTATTTCTTTGGGTATGGTATGAGCTATGTATCGGATTTCCCCATTTGATTCCTTCTTTGACCCCTGCATTAATTAGAAGTATGTAGTTTGCAGGTATTTAAGGACTGTCCAGAGATCTTTTGGTCGATTTTGGATTTAATTCTACTGTGATCTAAATTCTAGCTGAATCACTTAAAATTTACTAAGATCTATTTTACAATTTGGGGAGGGACATGTTCTGTGTGCACTTGAAAAAGCTGTGCATTATGCTGTTGTTGACCGAAGTGTTCTACAAGCGTCCATCGGGTCAGTTAGATCCATTCTCTTTGTACTTGCCGCGATTCTAATAAGAAATCTGCTACCTTCCTTATGTGTGTTCCTTTGCGTGTAACACGTGTTTCCTTTTTTTCTGCCAGCTTCTAAAGTTTTAGTTTTATGACCAGGCTGGCGCAATTTCATTGTCATTTGCCATGTGATAGTTTTCTTCTTTGGAAAATCTTCAGCCATTATGTCTTCAGCTGTTTTTTTCTGCTGCCGCTCCCCTCCCCAGTCCTTCAGGGACTTCAATTATACATATATTAGGCTGCTTAGACACACTCCACTCTTCACTGCTTCTCTGGTCAGTTTCTTCATCTTTTTATCTCTTATGTCATTTTAAACAGTTTCCCTTGCTATGAGTTCCAGTCCATTAATCTTTTCTTCTGCAACATCTAATCTTATATTAATCCTATCCAATATATTCTCATCTCACACATTGTAATTTTTATCTGGGTAAGTTTGATTTGAGTACAGTTTTATTCATCCCTGTCTCTGTTGAACTTTTGGAACATATGGAATACAGTTATAATAAATGTCTTAATGTCCTTATCTGTGAATTCTAACATCTGTATCCATCCGAGGTTGATTTTGATTGATAAACTTTCTCCTCATAACGGTTCCTATTATCCTGCTTTTTGCATGACTGGCAATTTTATATTGGGTGCCACATGTTGTGAATTTTATCTTCTTGGGTGATGATATTTTTATATTCCTATAAATATTGTTAAGCTTTGCTCTGGGATGCAGTAAAGTTCCTTGGAAACAGCTTAATCCTTTCATGTCTTGCTTTTAGGATTTGCTGGGTGGGACTAACGGTGTTTAGTTTATGACTGATTAGTCCCCGCTACTGAGGCAAAGTCCTCTTGTGTCACCAACAAAAAGTGCCATGCATTTTGAGGTTGTTCAGTTTGGCTGACTGGAAGAGGCACTACTTCTGGCCTCGTATTAGCATCAGGTAATGATACCTCTTATTTTTTCGCCTGGTTGTTTTTTGGTCCCCTGAGCCTAGGTTAGTTTCCTCACATGCATGCTCTAATAATCTCCTGCATACTCAGGGGAGATTGTCTGCAGATCTCTTGAGTGCTTTCTGTGCACAGCTCTTTCCTCTCTGGTCCTTTGTTCCGCGAGCACTGGCTGCTTGATTCTGCCAGACTCTCAATTCAATCTACTCAACTTTGCGATTAAAATCTGGCTCTGCCTGAGCTTTCCCGCGCTGCACTGCAGGCGGGGAACTTCTACAAAGCAAGCAGGTGAGGTAACAGTAGGGCTCACCTTGTTTATTTCTCATCTCTCAGGGATCCTTACCTTTCATCGCCTGATGTCCAGTGTCTTGAAAAACACTGTTTCGAAAAGGTTTCTTGTTTTTCAGTTGTTTCAGGAGAGGGGGTAAATCCAGTCCCTGACACTCATTCTTATTTGTAGGCAGAAATCTCAAGCCACAGTAATTACATTTCTCCGTGTGGTTAATGCTCACTTTCGTCTACACGGAATATAAATTATAGAGGTTATAATATGTCCGGCACTCCACATGCCTGATCTCACCGAATCGTCACACCGAGTCCACATGGTAGGGCATTACTGTTATTCCCCCTGTTCGTATGAGGTTAATGTAGTTCAGTGAGGTCAAGTAGCTTGGTCAAAGTCACACATGCAGTCAGTAGAAGAAGTTGACCTAAGACAATGCAGACCTGCCTGAAAGCAAAGGCCCTGACCTTAACAACATTGCTATTCTTTCGGGCTGTCAACCTACCCATAATTTCTGTGTTATTAGTGCAAAAACAACCACGATCATTTTGAAGGCATTGAGAAGTACTGTTCATTTTTCTCTAGTGCAGACTTTAAAAGTGCTTATTAAGCCAAGAATAATTATCATGCCAGAGATATTGTATGCCTTGGGTTTAGATAAATAAATCTAAATGTCATCTTGACAAGCCCAAATACCAACAGTTGTGTGTGCAGCTTCCAACAACACAACCTTTGAAAATTTGTTTTTCTTTCATTGTAAAAGATACAAGATCCGTGGGAGTAACAGAATGCTTAATGTTGAATGGTGCCACATGCAGGTAAAACAGCTCGGGAAGAAAAAGTACCATTTGCAAGCTGCGCCTAAGGCTTAGCAGGAATGTCATTTTTTTTTTTCCTTCACCACCGCAAGTTACCCAGAGTCACTAGAAAATTTTATTCCCCCAAATAAAGTGGTTTGGATGGCGCCTACAACTGTCACTGAACAGACGGGTTCCAACATTCCAGCAATGTGAATGGGACGGACGGCACGTGGGGCCAGGGAGTTGGAAAAGTAGGTTGCCCAAGGGCTAGGCACAGACTGGAGAGTTAGCATGGAAAGCAAGACCTAGCAGACAAGTCTGGAGGGTTTGGGCTCAATGCCCTGATCTGACTACCCTTTGTGTCCAAACAGCTCACTAACCACAGGAATGAAGACAAACCTCTCGGGTGCACCTACTCTCATCCTTTTGTGGCCGAAAGGAAGATGAACAGGAAGAAGGGATTCAATCTTTCACCTTCTGGGTTATCCTCAACGGTGCTGCCAGCATGATCTTTCTAAAACGTGAGTCTGACCATGTAGTTCTCCTGACGAAAAACCATCACGGCTCCTTTATCGTGTCCTGCAAAGGCTTCTACGGTCTGGCATCTGTTCCTGTTTCATCTTGTGTCATAAACCCATGTCTCAGACATATTAACCTTCCTGCTGTTCTCTAAATGTGCCATCCTATTCAGTGCTAACATGCTTTATTTCTCTGCTCTATCTCTGCTAGGAATGGCCTGTCCCCACTTACCTACTTAGAAGATTCTTCCTTATCCTTCAAATGACAGCTTAAAAGTCTCCTGATTGGTAAGGGCACCTGGGGAGCTCCACTCGGTTAAGCATCTGACTTCGGCTCAGACCATGTTCTCGTGGTTCGTGGGTTGGAGCCCCGTGTCGAGCTCCGTACTGATGGCTCGGAGCCTGGAGCCTGCGTCCGATTCGGTGTCTCCCTCTCTCTGTCTCTCTGCCCCTCCCCCACTCATGCTTGCTCTCTCTCTCTCTCTCTCTCAGAAATAAGTAAACATTAAACAATTAAAAAAAAAAGTCTCCTAGTTGGCCAAAGTGTCTTTGACTTGCCCAGGTAGATGCCATAACTTATTAGCCCTTACTACAATCGTTGCATTTATCATACTACATCACGTATGTTTATGTACATGTCCATCTCAGCTACTGAACTCTTAGCTCCTGGAGGCATATTGGACAGGGCTAGTCATAGATAAGTAGGTAAGCTGGTGAGAAGGAAAAATGGAAGGAAGATAGAAAGAATGGACACACTGGAAAAGGGTATTCTTGAAAATTTTAAAAAACAAGTTTTGATAAATATTATAATAATATGTTTAAAAACAGAGGGGTATTGAGCTAGCCATCAAGCGAAAAAAATGCTAGAGTTTATCCAGAGACTTAAGGAGACACATCTGTACTATTAGGTTGATGGAAATACTGCATAAGTTATTTTAACTTATTCTTCATTGACTCCGATCGTTGTTTTACAACGAGAGGAAATCAAATTTAATAGCATACGTATGGGGAATCCACACAGACCTGGAAATTCCAAAGATGGTCAGGCAACGTGATCCTTACATGAGCTAAGGAGACTGTGACCATTTCAACTTATTTATTCTTTGTTGGTCAACCACAATTTTACTTGAATTGGCAGTATGGAGAAAGAAATTATGGGGAAAATTTAACCAAGTAATGGCATATACAGAGTCATTCTTAAATAAAGACCAAATATGTTTGTATTCTAATACAATATAGTCAATAAGAAATTTCTGACTTGACGTATCGTTTGGTAACGTTTTTATGAAGTTGGTATCACTGTTGTCTCGACTTCCAAGAAGACACAATAAACTGTTATTATGAGTGTTAGTGAGTGTGTGTTTACTAACATTCAATACCAAGAAAAAACATGGCAGTACATGTGTTACGATTCTAGGGCAGTTGTAAAGTCAAGAAGTAAAAACAGATATGCGGAAGGGCCCTTAAAAAGCAACTAGTTGCCAGCCAAACTTTTCACTTAACAGATGGGAAAACTACTAACCTGCCCCAAATCACACAGTGAATTGGCAGGGAAACAGACACGGGAACTCAGGCCTCCTGACTCCCAGTCAAGGAAATCAAGGAAATCTCTTATCATACACAGGATGGTATCCTTGGCACACATAAAAATACGTTTTACATCACACTGTTTCTATAATCCAATACCTGCAAGCATCTTGCAGTTAATGCAAATGAATGAATTGAGCCAGATGCAGAGAAATGAGGAGTGGTTGGCATGGGAGTAAAGTGCAGAGTAAATGCCCCATATAAAAGGGGCGGCCGTCAACGGGTGGTTTCCAGATGCATTCCCATCCCCACGGGCCCCGTGTTTCCCGATCCTCAAATTATCCACAAAGAGCCAGAAATCCAGATACTTATGTGATATCACTTGATGGCAACTAATCATTTTTTTCTTCATTTGATTAACGAGCAGACCATGTTTTGCTCATGGGAAGCCTATACCATCAGTGAGCCTGTGTGTAAAATATAATACCACAGAAATATGTTTGATGAGGAGTACCGTTAACATATAAGCATTCTTTTTTTTTTTTTAAATTTTTTTTTTAACGTTTATTTATTTTTGAGACAGAGAGAGACAGAGCATGAACGGGGGAGGGGCAGAGAGAGAGGGAGACACAGAATCGGAAGCAGGCTCCAGGCTCCGAGCCATCAGCCCAGAGCCCGACGCGGGGCTCGAACTCACGGACCGCGAGATCGTGACCTGAGCCGAAGTCGGACGCTTAACCGACTGAGCCACCCAGGCGCCCCAACATATAAACATTCTAACCCCTTAGAAGTCCCCAAAGTGCAACAGTTATTAAAGTGACCGCTATATTTATTATGATACAGGAGTATATCTTATATATAATATTATTATATAAATTATTTCACTACACAAAATAGTTCACTTTGGTTTCCCTCTAGTGCATTCAAAATTGGATTCTATTTGGTGAAACAATCGATTTAAAAGCACACAGCTTTTAAATAGCACATCCACCATCTAAATAGACACATATGTGCAGTTTTCAATAACCATTTAGATTTGTCATTAGATTTATACAGCGAATCCTAAGTTTATTTTCCTTCTCTCCTTATCAATAATAAAAAGATCTGTATTTCAGCTTTTGTGCTTAATTATGAAACACCTGATATCTTTGAAATGTATATTATCCTAATATGCCTTTCTTCAAATGTTAGCTCGAAGTGTGAACTGCACACAAATATGTGGAAATTTAATATCAGTATAAACATCATTGAATTATGGAGATGAGTGGTTCTCCAAGTGGGAGTTCCCACGACCCTTCCAGGAGTCCATGAGGTAAAAGTGGTTTTCATACTTATACAAAGACGTTATTTTCCATTTTCACTCTATTGATATTTTTTTGTAAGGATTCAAAAGCAATGCTGGGGAAAACTTTTAGATCTGGAGCACGAGCCGAGGCAGCGACATCAAACTGTACCGGGCTTCGCATTCTTCACCGCCACATTCGTGGAAGAAAAAGAAAACTGCCGGTTTCACTTACGAGTGCCCTGATGAAGCACTAAAGGTGATTACATGTATTAAGTCTCAACCCTTCAGCACAACCTTTTTAACATTCTATACCACAAAATGGGAAGTGTGTGTAAAGCACTTCTGTTGACTAATGAAGTCTGGCCGTTGGCTCAGGAAAGACACTTGTGGGACTATACCTGCATTTTTGCATGGAACACCATTTTTACTGGACCGCTGGGGGACGGACTATTGTTAGAATTCAGACATTTTTTTCAAAAGTGAAAAAAGAAGCCTATCACTTCAAGGAAAACAATTGACAGTATTTGTAACTAATGATAAAATTTGAACTTTCAAGCAATAAGGACTAGAATTTTGGATGCTTTGTAGCTGCCCCTATAAGCTTGACAGTTTCCTAATTCTTAAAGACGCTTCTCATGAGATTGGTGGTGATATTAACAAATGTGATTTTTTTATTGTATCATGAAATTTATTAACATACGAATCTGTGTAACACGGTAAACCAGATTTCCCAGATGGTCAACTGCTGATGTTGTAAAAACATGCACGATTAAAAGATCCATTTAAATTGCAAGATAAAGCAATAGAGTTTAATATAACAGAATATAAAATGTTTGTTGATAGGGTTTCAGACTTCACATTCACTAACCTATAGGAAACTACTCCTTGTAGAGTTTGGAAAATCCGGTATCACCGTCCACAATTTTATGAAAAGGCTATTAAAATACTCTTCGCTTTTCCAACTCCATATCTATATGATGCCAGATTATCTTCATACGCTTCAATACAAATAGCATATTGCAAATGATTGGATGCATTTGCTTCGGTGAGAATTTCACTTTTCTTAAGAAATACTTTTTATTTTGCAAAATAGTTATTTTTCATAAAATGTGTTTTTATGTTAAGTCCATGTCATGGACTTATTTTTAAATGAACTATTAAGTAAATGTTTATCGAACCTCACTTTTAACTTCAAATATGGTAAGTGTTGACTGAGATTAGCCACATAAACAAAAGATATGGTCACAACTTACTGGGGGAAAAATTACTCAGATTGCAACGATAAGATCACATTTTCTTTAAAAATATCGTATTACAACATACACAGAGAACAACATCCGAAATGATAGGCACTAAATTAATAAAAGGTGGTTATTTCAATGAAGGGGGATATTTATTTTCTTCCCTGCCCCTCTTATTTGTATTTCCTTCCTCATTACTCAAAATATTCTCCTAGGCAATTGTTGAAATAATTCCATTAATCTCAGCTTCCTGATCATAACCCTAAAGGGTGGATGTATTACTTAATATTTAATGAACTTCATTGGAGGAGTCAGCATAGTAAAAAGAACATTTGCTTTGAGGCCATACAGACTCTAGTTCAAATTTTGCTCCCAGTATTTTCTCATCATGTGTTCATGTACTGTCTCTCAGGCTTAGTTTCTGCATCTGTAAAGTTGGAAGGAGTCATGAAACTGCTATGTGGAATACATTAAATAGTGTTTATGAAGCAGATAGCACAGAGCCTGGCACATTCAAAAGTAGTGAAACACGGTAGTGACAGGTATTAATGATATACAGTATTCAAAGAATACTGCACAGTGCCCTGGGAAGAGAATGCGATGCTACGGAAAACAATGCATCTCACAGAAAGGACATGCAACGTAGCATAGGAGAGCCGTCGTGTCAGAATTGGGTACAATAGAGAGACCATTTTAAATCATGTTTCCAACAAAATCATTCCTACAGTGAAGTAGAATGACAGTTTTGTCAGAGATTTTCTTCTTGGGAGTATATTCCCAGAAGACGTGTTGTGCAAACGTTAATATCCATGTGTGTGTGTGTGTGTGTGTGTGTGCGCGCGCACATATGTGTGCTTGAATTTAATTTGGCTTGTTGTGTCGCTCCATAATAAAATAACAGTTTGATTTGAAGAGAATGGTGACAATTTATGATATTGAATCACCGTGTGAAGTCAAATAACTTTGGGCTAGGTTTCAGGAAATAGGACACTAAAAAGGTCATGTTTTACAGCTAAAATTTACTCTGCTATAATTTTGAATAATAAATCATCGTGGAACTTACCAAAAGTTCAAAGCCAGATTTTTCTACGGTTACCACCGTGAATAGCAAAGATCTTGAAGATTAATTGTAATCCATTTTAAAATAAAGCTATGTCATAAATTGTATAATTATTACTATACACAACATTTTGCATTTTTATCAATATCCAAGGAAAGCGGTGTGTTAATGCATATACATATGGACATAAATAAAAGATGACAACCAAATTCCCCTTGTGTGAGTATTAATATAAAGAGCCTTGCAAAGTTATAAAAAAAACAACAACAACCCAGAAACAGAATTTACCTGGCTTTGAATTTTATGCAGGAAGCAGTGAGAAAAATGGATGCCTTTCAAAGCACTGAAAGCATTTCTTTAACAAGAAGTTGTGTTTCAACTCTAAGGAAATGGATCTAGCATTGCTCTTGTCTGTAGAAGACTTCAGTAGAATCTTGACCTGGTCACCCATACCCTCATTCTTTGGTTTACAATCACTCTACATCCTCAACTTCTTGTTTAGACATCCTCTCTTGTCTTTAGTAATACTGAATATTCGTCACTTTTCTTAAAGTGAGCTCTCTCAAAATAGATGCTCATGTCTTCCATTTTCCTATGACTTCAAGGTCAAGAAGTGGTACCTTCATCCTACTTCTAGATCATTAGTCCACCATGGAAATTTCTTTGCTTTTTGGAGGCTTATGGCATTCAACTATACCACCTTCTAAATTCCCTCGTTATTCCACCTACTAAATTATTGGTTAATCCCCTCATTCAGGGGTCAGCAAACTGTAGCTCATGGACCAAATTTATTCTGCTTAATTTGGAAATAAAGTTTTATTGGAACACAGTCATGCTTGTTAATTTAATGTAGTGTCTACAATTGCTCTTGCACTACAACGAGAGTTTAAGAATTGCAAAAGAGACCGTCTGATCTGCAAAGCCTAAAATATTTACTATCTGTCCCCTTATAGAAGAAGTTTGCTGACATGGAAGTCCTTGGCACATTCTTACAATTCTCCCCTTCTCAAGCCCTGTTGTCTTCTTCCATGACTTTAGAATGACCCAAACAGCACTTCCCAGTGCATTGCCTTCTTCATCGTCAAAGTCCATCACTTCTACCCTCCTCCAGTGACCTTCTCCCATGATAATCCCCCACGGCTTTTCAACACCTGAAACTGCTTCATTTCTCTAATCTTAAATGACCACATCACACTCTCTGTCCACAACTACACTTGTTCTTCTTTGTTATGGAAAATACTATAAAAGTGGGTGTGAGGGATAGCCACATAAAAGCTATACTTATCTGTATGGGAGAAAGGAGTACATGCCAATAGGGAATAAGGAGAATGCAAAGACAGAGCTTTGAGGAACGTTCTGGTTTTGAGAACTAGAGACGTCACGAATGGATCTTGAGAAGGAACTATCAGAGAGGTAAGGTAGGAGGAGTGCTAGAAAGCAGTATTGTGGAATCCATGGGAAGGTAGTTGACAAGGAAAAGATTGTCAATAATGTCAAATGCGGCAGAGAAGCCAAATGTATAAGGATTGAAGCAAAGTAGTGCATGTATCACATGACACTGGAAAGAATGCTGCCTGAATACAAGGATCTCGGCTCATGTCTTTCTTCTCAAAAGAGCCTCATTGATCAAGGACATTCATTAAATCATGCAAACCTATTTTTCAGGGGATATATAGTCCTAAAAATGATAACATTACAACTTAAAATTTAGCAGTAGTTCTGAAGCCACACATTAATTTTTTTTAATGTTTATTTTTGAGAGAGAGAGAGAGAGAGAGAGAGAGCATGAGGAGGGGAGGGACAGAGAGAGAGGGAGACACAGAAAACAAAGCAGGCTCCAGGCTCTGAGCTGTCAGCACAGAACCCGACGTGGGGCTCGAACCCACAAACAGTGAGATCATGACCTGAGCTGAAGTCGGACGCTTAACTGACTGCGCCACTCAGGCACTCCTGAAGCCACACATTTAAATAAATACATTTTTTGATAAAATATTAATAACATTGAAACAAAGGCACAGATGTCAATGCTAAGCACTAAGGGTTATCTTTATATTTGGCATCCTTGTTACCAAAACTAAATGCAAAATGGTGATGGTGAAATAGAACAGAACTGGTTGGACTGAAACATCCTATGTGACCCCTCCCCTCTATCCCTCCCCCAATGCAAGCTTTTTCTCCAAGGGTCTACAAAAATACAACTGTGCAGGGTCCTTTGGAATAAAGAAAGAGAGGAAGAGATATAGAGACATGGTAGAAGCAGCATTCATTCCTTCAGGAGGCACTTGCTGAGGGACTACAATCGTGCTAGGCACTAGGCTTTGGGAGAATAGGAGGTAACCATCTCAATGCAAAGAACAAATGAGAGAAAAACAGAATATGCAAGTTTTGGAAAATGCCAGGTGAACCTGAATTTTGCCTGCACTCACACAGTTGCTTTAAGGACAATTTGCTGTCAAAGTTTAACATGAGCTGAGAAATATTCATGAAAATAATACTAGAAGAAAGTATTCATAAGACCATTGGATTATGAAATATTCAGCCCCTTGTGAGTAATTAAATTTCACCTCGGAACGTCCTGGCCTTTCCAAACTAGAAGGATAGAGAGAGTTGCAGGGAGTGCCTAAAAGAGGTTAGACCGAAAGCAAAATGTCTTAAATCCATATCAAATCTGTTCTGAACTTAATGCTATGATTGAGGGTAGACAAAGAACTACAGCTCTATCATGAAATGGATCACAAGTAAACGGCTGTGCTTTGGTAGAGAGACAGCACCTTTGGAAGGTCCAAAAAGAGAGATCTTGCTTTCAATAAAGGATCAAGTAGAGGAAATCTAAAAAGAGGCAGGGCCAAGATGGGGTCAGAGGAAGGTGTTAATACTTTGGAAAATGTTTTTCACCTCTTTATCTACACAAGCAATACAATAAAACTGGCTTAAGGGAGAGCTGGCCAGAATAAGTAAATGTTTGTGTAAAGATTGGGGGTGCCCATACAAAGCAGAGACAAGCAGTTGTCACTAGGGTCAAACTCTGAATCTTCTCAAGAGCATGTCAAGGAATCAAATAAACCTCAATGTACTGATGACACTCAGTCATCATTTATTGACTGACACCCAGTTTGGCAGAATGGACCAAGGGGTTGACCATTTCATATTAGCCATCACGGAGGTAAGGCTGATTTTAGTTAATTCTATGTTTCTTTCTTCTCTTGTTAACTGGCTTTCCTCTTTTAATGTTTTATTGAAATATAATTTGTATACAGAAAAGTTCACATACAGTAAATGGAAACCTCAATTATTTTTCACAAAATAAATCTACCCATACAACCAACGAACAGATCAGAGCACAGAATATTACCAGCTCCCCAGCAGCCCTCTCACGGCCCATCCCAAGTGTATAATTAAATTGCTTTAGCTGTGTTTGAGAACCTGTCTTCGATCTCAGAAGTTCATCAGAACTCTGCGGAGAAGGAAAGAACACGTCAACACACCAACATTGCAGGAGCAGAATCACCTGGGGGAAACCTCTGTGCCATTCATTTGTAAGTGCTAAAATAGAAACCAAATGTACTTGGGGGGTTGGCGGTAAAGTGGGCTCAGATGCTTGTATCTTTCCACAATGTCTTCATATGTGTCGTACAAAGCAACGCCTAATACAAAGTCACCCAAAGCCACACAACAGACAAGATACAACTAGGGGTAAGAAGTTAATGAACCAAACAGGAAGTCGGTCCGTGAGTGTGCAGTTGAGATGAGGCCTCAGTCCTCTCAGCATGTGTCGCTTATTAAGTTCAAGCAGTGGCGGATCTTTGTTTGTTCAGAGATCAATTGGGCAGAGGCTTTGGCCGCAGTTGACTTTCTGGTACAGTCAGAGGTGAAAGGTTAGCATCCGGAGAGTCTGACAGCTTTCTGCAGAAGTCCTTCCTTTTGAAAGAAGTTTAAGCAGTGCTGGGCCTCTGCAGGCCTTTTCTGGCTCTGCTGGTTATTAATTCTGGGTGTCCTCAGCCAGTGCTGCTTTCGACGATATCTGGTCTTAGCCGCGATGCCCTTGGATACTTATGTCACTGCTTGACATGAGTCACTCCATCTTGTTCTCTACAGCCTACTCAGTATTTCTAGAGAAACCTAGGAGGGGGTTAAAGGGCAATTTCCAACATCAACTTGTTAGAAAAAATGACTCCAAAGAGAAAGAAGTTTGTTGAGAGCACCTGAGACTGCTGGACCTTGCTAAACAGATGGACCTTGCGAGACAGACATAAAATGTTGCTTAACAGCAAGTACAATGCCTCCCTGTCATAAAGGTTTTCCTCTGTTCTTGTGGGTAATGTTGTGCTCTTTTCTGTTCGGACCACACACTGTCCCCTGTACGTTCATCCTGACATGCAACCATATTCTGTCACTTGTAGTATTGTCATTTCGATATTTGTCTCACCTTCTGCACAAGAGGGTAAAGGACTTGAAGGCAGGCACGGTACCTCAATTACACTTGTTCCTGCTCCCTTTGGTGGCTAGCTCGGTGGCCCTGCTCCACTACCCCACATATATGTACAAAAAGTATGTACACATGGGTGCATACTACGAGTAGCTTGGTATCTCAGTAGTAATTATTAGCTTCATTAAACTCATACCATCTCAGTTTGGCAAATGCACTTCATGACCCCTCTTCTGTCAGTCAGCATCCATATTTATTATTTGTTTCCCCATCCCCAACCAATATCTTAGAATGTAAACGATTTGTGTAAACTTCAGTAAGGACACAGATTCCAGAGCCACATACACTATGAATTGACACAAGCAATACAATAAAGTTGGGCTTAAGGAAGAATTTCCTGACCAAAAAAAAAAAAAAAAAAAAAAAAAAGACTAGCTTTTTATCTGTTGTTTTAGAGTCCGAAATTCCCATTTAAAGTTTCAGAATGAATTAAGTGCAAAAGACGTTTTAAAACTGCACACCATTCAATATGACACAGCTAAGAGAGATCGAATATGTTTCCTGTACTCAGGATGTCTTAATATGATTTCCTATTCATCATCTTTTCCAGATTTTTAAGACACTTCATCGATAGGTACACCATTGAAATTTTAACTAATTCTGACACTTAAGATTTAACTGTTAATAAAGAATGTTTGAAAGATATCAACAAATTTAAAATTATGAATAATTCAATAGCTATTAAAATTAAAGTACAGGGGTTATAGCAATTTTGGCTCTCCTCCCATTTCCATTACCCCTAAATTTTTCTTTCTCTTTTTCTCTTTCTCTCTCTCTCTCTTTCTTATTCATCAACATAAAAAACTGTTTTTGTTTCAAATTAGACTATCAGTTATGTTTTTTTATGTGTTTTATTTATTTCCACTGCATTTGCAGGGGCCAAGGGCAGGCTGCACCTGGGCAACTTTGACATGAAGATTATTTTGAGTTAAAAGCAATCCAAACTCAGCAGGTGTAGGACAAACTCTTTACCTCCCACTCAACTGTCTGCCAATATCAGGAAAAGAGCTATTAACAGAGATTTCTCTTTACCTAAGAAACTTATCTGCATAACAGGGCAACCTTTATTTCCCAAACATCGCCTCTGTTTTCCCGCTAATGGTCTTCTTCCCCTTTGTATCCCCAGAAACCCTCTCTCTAGTAGCTCAAGATGCCTCATAAGCCTCTTGTTGCCTGTCTTTGGAATTCCATGTCTAAAACTAAATTTGATTTTCTATTAATCTATCTCACATCAATTTGATTCTGATTCCAGCTAAAAGGATCTTGAAGGGTAGAGAAAATTTCTTCCTTCTCAACACTGTGCATCAAATTACAACACTCTGAGTTTTGCAATTTTTAAAATAATGGCAAGAAGGAACAGAAATTGCCAATCAGATATATATTTTAATTGGCTTTCATTTCTAAAAGCCAGATGAGGCATATGGTGTCAATAGCATGCCAAAGTCCTAGTCATATCTTTCATAAATCCATTCTTTAGGTTGGTCCGTTAATGAAGGAGCAACTCAACAGTCATTTACTGACTTCACACTATATGCCAAACATTGCCATTGGCAAATATGAACAAATACGACCACAGCCCTAGAGAATTTTACAATGTAGTAAGGAATGCTGGAAAGTAAACAGATAATTTAAAAATGGTAGCAAGAGGTAGACTATAACCAGGTACAATGCAAGCATGGCTTAGAAAGGTGACAGTGAGCGAAATCTGGCGGGATTAGGAGAGTTTCTCAGACAAAGTAACCACAGCTTGTTCAAACTCTAGGAACACATCTGCCCCCAACCCCTTAACACAAACAAAAGCCCAGAAGCAACAAAAAGAAGTAAGAATATTTTGAATCTGTCATGGGCTTAGTCTTAGATCTCACAGAACAAAGACCTTCAAATTGAGGAGAAAAAGTTCTTAGAGCTGTGAAAGGTGGTTAATCTGCTAATTACCATTTCAAAGGACAGTGATAGAAAGAAGAACACACTCGGATCTGTGAATGCCAGGGCTTCAAATACTGCTTAGCTGGGTCTTCTCTATTCTTTTTGTGGCTGCTCAGAGGTCCAACTTTCCTCCTCTATCTTACTTTGCATCTATTCCTTAATTTTTGTCTTTGCTGCTTTTCTTTTTATATAGGTCTTAAGAGATAATTTACATTTATTTTTGGTTATTGGTTGAATTTTCTGACTCTAATTGTCAGCTATGCTTAAAAACCAATTGAGTTGATGAGAACTTTCCTTGAGAGGAAACTTATCACAAGAGAAGAGAGATTCTGGGATAGGGATTGAAATTGAATGTTGTTAAGGAAAATAATACTCATGACACTTGTTAAAATAGTAAAGCAAACTTTATTCAGGACTATCACAGTACGAGTAGGAACTACTCCAGTGGGGTTTTGTAGTATAAGAGAGAGATTCGACTCAACTCCAAACACAACAAATAAAAGAAGGAATTGTAGACAAGGAATAGGTGAGGGGGTGTGGAGAGATATCATTAGATGGAAAACTATTAAGAGGAAACATTAGGGGTAAGGGCAGGGGGTTCTGGCTTACTGACCGAACAGAGTTCTTGTTGAAGGTGGACCAGGGTGATCAGATATCACCGGGGGGATGGTGGATAAACTGATTTAGGCAGGATTCTTGTTAAAATTGGGCTCTTGATGACATGCCTAAACATGGGGCCCAGTTGAAAAATAGCTCAGAGGAACTTGACTGGAGTTTGGTCAAGAACAGAATCTTTGTCAATCTATCCTCTGGTTCATAAAACGAAGAGACATTCTTCTTTTCTTTGAACAATGTAAGTCCATTTCTCATTTGGGTGAGTTTTGTTCATTAAGTACTAGATGAACCATCTGCTGGGATTTGGTAGTAGAAGATATTTGCTGGATGGTGTTAGCAGTCAGGCATTTATAGAATGGAATCTTTATGAAAATAAAGAAAAACAAAGATTAATAGTTGGAAACCCAGTTTCTGAGTCCAGAGGGCAGCTTAGTTTCTTTATTTTTTTTATTAAAAATTTTTTTTCAATGTTTATTTATTTTTGAGAGACGGAGCATGAGTGGGGGAGGGGCAGAGAGAGAAGGAGACACAGAATCTGAAGCAGGCTCCATGCTCTGAGCTGTCAGCTCAGAGCTTGATGCAGGGTTCAAACCCACGAACTGGGAGATGACCTGAGCCAAAGTCGGACGCTCAACCAACTGAGCCACCCAGGCGCCCCACCCCAGTTGAGGTTTCTAAATGTTGGGTTGAAAGACAGCAGTGGCAATCTGATGAATTTTCTGGTTTGCGATTTGAATGTCTTGGTGATGAGGGCCTCTGGCGTCCGAGTGAACTTTCTGAGCGGCCCACACAGCAGAAGGCTTGAAGGATGTTCATACTTGATCTGTTATGGTTATTTCTTTGAAGTTTATATTAAGTTCAGTTCTAGCTTGCAGTGCTTTGGGGCATAAGGGCAGTATTAATTCTCAGTGATGACCAGACAAGACTGGGAGAAAAATGGAAAATGTCCATTTGGAGAGTTGTAGCCAGATATTGGAGGAAATTAGAATTGAGACTCCACAGGATATGCTATAGTTTTTCACCATAACATAAATTTCCAAAATCATCCTCATGTTGATTCCTGTTTATAAAACAAGTCTCCTCTCATTAGATTTGGCCTTATTATTTACATAAGTGAAGCAAGAATAGTGATTGACCATGTAGGCCTTTTTGAGTTTGATTCGCTGGAAACTGACATAAGGAATCTCAGATGAGACTTTCAAAAGCCTCTTGAGGCTAGGAAAGCAAACCAAGAACTTGTCATCAGACCTCACTAGTGGCCCCTGTAGATTTGGTTGAATTCTTCTCTTCTTCAGATACCCAAGATATCCCGAGTTTCCTGGGCCTACCAGCAAGTGACCTTCCTTACCTATAAGGCTGGGAACTTTGTAATCCAGGTCCTGGTTTTCCCAGAAAGGCTTTGTAGACATTGGCTTCATAAAGTCAACCTTAGTTCCTTAAACCAGACTTTACGTACGTCATTTTCAAATATGCCATATAAATATGACATTACATAACCAAGTATAAGCAGTTTCCGACCAGTATGAGCTGTTACAAGAATAGATTCTTTTTGAACTTATGCAAATAATTATATTGCCATGAAAATAAGAATATTCAATAAGACTTTTTGAATTCAAGCTATCAAGCAGGGAGAAAAAAATGTTTCATATCTGGTTACAAAATGTAGTCTGTTACATAGTTGTGAGTTATAGATAGCTAAAGAAAAAAGAAAAGGGGTTCCTTATATCTGGAAAATGAAGCATTAAAGAACTAGCAATGTTTTTGTTTTTTTTTTTTTTTCAACGATTTTTATTTATTTTTGGGACAGAGAGAGACAGAGCATGAACGGGGGAGGGGCAGAGAGAGAGGGAGACACAGAATCGGAAACAGGCTCCAGGTTCCGAGCCATCAGCCCAGAGCCCGACGCGGGGCTCGAACTCACAGACCGCGAGATCGTGACCTGGCTGAAGTCGGACGCTTAACCGACTGTGCCACCCAGGCGCCCCAAGAACTAGCAATGTTCTAAACAAAAACCATAGCCATTCTTTTCAGGTCATTTAGTCTCATGTAACTAACTCTTGTTCCGATTGATCTTGGGTTAGCAGCTTCATGAACCTAGAAGCTTCTTCATTAGAATTTTGTAAATCCACTCTAAGTCCAGTGGTATAGTCTTAAAGTCAAAGCGATGCCATCATAGGGCATTCTGGTCTGTAGCTGATTGCAAATATTTTCAGAGAAAACACCGGGTAAAACAACTGTGAATGACAAAAGACTTAAACTGGTCATGGTTAAAGCTCTGATGAGAGTTCATTTAACAAGGGAATTTGGTTATTCCTGTGGCATACAACCTTTAAAAAGGTAATGAGAATTATGACTGACAATGTTGCACCAAGACCTATCGTGAGCAGCAAGAAAACTGACAAATATCTATGAACTTCATACAATTTCTGAAACATTGATGTTAATCACATTTACCCATACAAATACAACCTGGGGAAGATTACACATCGCTTTTTATTCGACGGCAACTTTTTTTGCAATTCAGCATATCAAGTAAAAAGAAATTTTTTTTCAAACAAAGGTTCTCACATATTTATTAACTAACCGACCAACGGATGCAGAAGCACTTATTTTTCCAATAAAATGTGTCTGTTGCTCAGGTAATAGGGATGTTTACCGAGTGATGTGGCCTGGATACAGCATAAATATGCGTGCCATCTCATGTGACCCCCCCATAGAACCAGCTTGGCTGTTGTCTAATGCTCCTCTTGGAATTGTACCTGACTTTGTTACCGGTTTTCACCTGAATCCACTAAGGAATGGGATGATTCTGCTTTAGTTTCTTCTGTAAGAATTGCTCGATCCTGAGAGCCTTGTGAGAAGACGAGGCGAGGTACGGTCAACTGCATGTACCACAATGATGGAGGAAAGGGGAGAGCTAAAATTATGTTTAACACTTTTCTTTTTAAGGTGAGAGAACCAATCCTTTGAGGTTTTTCAGGACCCTCTGAGAAATCTCAAGGTCTGTTACAGAACAGAAAGATTTCATTTAAGATTTCATTTGGGGGAGGTAAAATTGCCACAAATGTAAGAAAACATTGGCTCATTTAAAAGCGAGAAGTCTTGGAGCACCTGGGTGGCTCAGTCAGTTAAGCGTCCGACTTGGGCTCAGGTCATGATCTCACAGCTTGTGAGTTTGAGCCCTGCATCGGGTGTTGTGCTAACAGCTCGGAGCCTGGAGCCTGCTTCGGATTCTGTGTCTCCCTCTCTCTCTGCCCCTCCCCAGGTCACACTCTGTCTCTCTCTCTCTCTCTCAAAAAGAAATAAACATTAAAAAAAATGTTTTTAAGTGAGTAAGATTAACTTAAATAATCAAGAATATGATAAAGGTCTACATAAGCCACAAGACATTATTCAAATAAGATAGAAAAGCTTTATTTCATAGGCAGGTTACTTAAAAGATAAAAACCTTTTAGAATGTCGTATTAAGAACAGATGAATAATCCAAGGAAGTATTGTGGTTTTAACAAATAGATAGCTGAGTTCTAGATCTGTACTAGAATACTTTTGATATTAAGATTTAGTTCTTAAATCCTTATAAATAAATCCATTCAATCTTACCAACTTGACCACGCATAAAATTCTTTTTATACAAAACTTCTATAATTTTTTTTTTTTTTTTTTTTTTTTTAGAGAGAGAGAGACAGCATGCACGAGTGGGGGAGAGGGTCGGAGGGAGAGAGAATCTTTAAAAAAAATTTTTTTTTAAATCTTTATTTATTTTTGAAAGAGAGAGACAAAGTGTGAGCAGGGGAGGAGCAGAGAGAGAGGGAGACACAGAATCCGAAACAGGCTCCAGGCTCTGAGCCGTCAGCACAGAGCCCCACGTGGGGCCGAACTCACAAACCATGAGATTGACCTGAGCCGAAGTCGGACACTCAACCCACGGAGCCACCCAGGCGCCGAGAGAGAGAGAGAGAGAGAGAGAGAGAGAGAGAATCTTAAGCAAGCTCTGTGCTCAGCGTGGAGCCTGATGTGGGGCTCGATCCAACAACCCTGGGATCATGACTTGAGCTGAAATCAAGAGTTGGACACCCAACCAACTAAGCCACCCACACTCCACTACAACTTTGTATATCCATTTGGATTTGTCCTATATTTTTCATCTTTCTCCATCTGAAACAACCAAACCATTTAGGCTAAAACTGCTCTCTTTTTTCCCTTAATAAAAATACATCCTTCACACCCTGGGTACTTTTCCTTGTTAAAAATACATCTTACTTTCCTTGCAAAGTTTTTTTTCATCATCCTTATTATTTTTAGCAGTTTTAATGACATATATCCTTATGGATTTAACCATTAGCAACCTCTCTTCTATAGAGAAAACTAGAAAGGTAACAATTGTGAACTGTCTCACATGCAAGCATTCTGTAGCAACCTAGCAAATTTTGTGAATATAATATCTCACAGTTTTTATACGTACAGTTGACCTATGAACACCATGGGTTTGAACTGTGTGAGTCCACTTATATGCAGATTTTTTTCCCATAAATACAGCACAGTACTGTAAATGTGTTTTCTCTTTTGACTCCTTAACATTTTCTTTTCTTTTGATTACTTTAGTGTAAGACTACAGCATATAATATACATAACATACCAAATATGTGTTAATTTGACTATGTTATTGGAAAGGCTGCCATTCAAGAGTAGGCTATTAGTCAAGTTTTGAGGGAAAGGTCAAAAGTTACCCACAGATTTTTGACTGTATCGGGGTAGGAACCACTTAACCCCTGTATTGTTCAAGGGTCAACTGTATACTTTTCCTCATGATACAAATGCTCAGTGTGGCAAAGAGAACATATTTATTAATAGACCCAAATATATTTGGCTTCTATATGCCATATAAAAAGAAATGCCAAAAGTATATACGCTTTTGTTTCCATACTTTGTCTTACTTACTTTGTTTCCATACTTTGTCTTACTTACTTTTGTTTCCATACTTTGTCTTACTTTCTTTGTCATACTTACTTAATAATCTAGATATTTGATGACTATCTGTTACTTGTCTTAGCATAGTTCTAAGATTTCAAGTTACCAAAAAGATTTTGGGAACAATATTCAGGCAGACATACTATAACAAACACCAAACAAGGCTAACTATCATTTCAAGTTATTTCCCCGTTGACTACTTTTATAGTACCTGTGTGTTAGGTGAGTATCACAAAAAGCAAAAACCTATAAAGTTAAATGAATTTTTTTGTTTTCGTTTTACTGGTGTTTTTGTTGTACATGAAGTAATGGATATCAAATAATTCATTGTTTTTAAGCAATTGATTTTTATTGCATTTTACATGTACATTGTTTCCGTGGGTTGAATTTACTATTTCATAATCTTAAATATACAGTAAACGAGATATTAGCTTATTTGGCTAGTAAGCCCAAATAGAATAAAAATGTTGATGATTCATAAGACATAGCTTTTAAAAAAATTAAATCAGCAATATTAAACAAGTCTTCGTTGCCAAAGATTTATCTAAATTACATGAACTTGAAAAGTATTTGAGTTAGTTTCTGTATTCCTGGAAGTGTTAGGAACACGTAACTTATTTAAGTGCTCATTTATCTCTAAATCAATTTGAATAGAACTCCTTTAAGGGGTTTTATGTATTAATTCATTAATACTGTCCAGAGGTAAGAAAATATCACATATGCATAACACATATTTATGGAGATGCAGTCATATGAACACACAGAGAGTACAACTTTCTATACTAAAATTTTAGTACACTTTTGCTTTATATTTTTAATTTAAGGGAATATTGAAAGTGGTAAAAGAGAGACTTTAGAAGAGCCAGATTGGAGAGATCTTCTTTTTCCCAAAGAGTTCATTGATGTTCCATATATTTTCCTTGGTAATATCATACCAACAAGAAGTAGGTGAACAAAATTTGTGGGTTGCATACTCAGTAGGAATTCAACAAAGGGGTTTCAGTCAAGTGAAAAGTTCTCATGGGAGTAGCAGGACCAGAGAGGATGATGAGGTCTCACAAAGAGCCAGGGCCAATTTTCCAGTCCAGAAATTGCAAAGTGAAACCACACTCAAGACAAAGAACCAGGAAAAATCACTAAGTCCAGGAAGTTAAGGAGTAATCCCCACTCAAGACAGAAAGTCAGGAAGAGAAGGATTTCAAACCAGCAGATACCTTTCAAGAAAGAAGCCTGAGCCTCCAACCCAGGTTCTGCTTGCCTGGAAATGTATTCAATAATGTTAACCATAAAATATTTTTTTTTAAATGAAATTCATTATTATTATTATTTTTAACGTTTATTTATTCTTGAGACAGAGAGAGACAGAGCATGAACGGGGGAGGGTCAGAGAGAGGGAGACACAGAATCTGAAACAGGCTCCAGGCTCTGAGCCGTCAGCACAGAGCCCGACGCGGGGCTCGGACTCACGGACCGCGAGATGGTGACCTGAGCCGAAGTCGGCCGCTTAACCGACTGAGCCACCCAGGAGCCCCAAGAAATTCATTCTTAAAGGACAAATATTTTATCTTAATAGAAATATTATTGTGAATGGGGTGCAAAATTTGAAGGGAATCCCAAATGTAGAATTCAAAATAGAGTTCTAAATCCCACCTTTGTAACACAAGATCTTTTCATAACATAAATCTCCCTAGTTCACTTTCCTTTTCAAGGGTCTCTGGGGGCTTCCTATCACAACTGCAGTATGATGCAAAGTCCTCCCATGTTCTACAAATGCCTGTGCTTGCCTTCTGAATCCTCTCTTCCCACTCCCTCCCTATTGCTTGCTCTTCTAGTGGTACAAGAATTTTTATAGCTCCTTGAACTTGTCAAGCTTGTTCTTGCCTCAGGGCTTTTATCCTTGTTTTCTCTGCCTAAAGTGCTCTTTCCCCCAGACTTTCCAAGGCACTTTTCCCCATTATTCAAGTCTCTGCTCAGTGTTTCCCTCAGGCCCCACCTTCACCCTCTGTTTACTTACCTACCTTGGTTTTCTTCATAATATTTACAACTCTGAAATTACCCGGCTAGTGAATTAATTGTATCACTTTCCATTATAATGTATAGTCCAAAAGTGTTGGGGTGTTTTCACTTCTGTGTCCTGAGCACTTAGAACAGAATCTGGCACATAGCATGTGCTTAGTATATGTATTTTGAAAAGAAATAAATGGTTAATGAATGATTTTGCACTTAGTGACTCCTGCATTAATTTAGAAGAATTAATTCTAGTAAGAGTATTAATTTTCCATTTTGAGTTATAGTTACATTTCATGCATTCATATATTTAAGTTTTCTCAAGGAAACTTATATTATAGCCTGGATATTTTCTGGTAATATTACTTAATAGAGAAAAAAGAACAATAGCATTGAAGTCCATTGTCATCAGAAAATATCAAAATGTATGAAGCTTTTTTCCTGTAAGATTAAGGAATTCATATTTACAATTCAGATGGATTATTTAATGTTCCTTAAGTAAAGGAAGGCTCAAGTTTGTCTTAGGTCGAAAAATATTAGTTAATATCAGTCCAGAGAACAACTGTTTGCTCAAATTCACACAGGATTATAATTAAAGGTCACAGGAAACCTCATTTACTTTTACTCCTACTTGAAATGAAGGAAATGTCTTAAATTAGGTGGTCTTCTCATATAATTAACAATCTCTAAAACCCCATTTCTTGCAATCAACTTATTATATATATTTTTTATATTTTATATTGTTATTGTATTTATATATATAAATGCATGTTTACATAAATGCATTATCTGAGGTCATACTCACATGTACTGTATACAGTCATTTTCTTCTTTATATTATTTTGCTTGTCTTTCCCCCTGTTCAAACAGTTCCTGCTTTGTAACTGATGTTAATAAATGTGGCTGTGTGTGTATTTATGTTACACCCATTCACACGCACACACACATGCACACACATACACACATCCCTGTGCATATCATATTCAAATAGGAGAAAAACAAAGACAAAGTGAGAAAGAAGTAGCCTGCAAAAAAAAAAAATTACCTATAAATAAACAGGGATAACATTTACAGTGAATATTTTGTCAGCAGCCATGAAAGTAAAAAAAGAGTAGGATGAAATATGTAAAGTGTTGAAAGGAAAAAAAAAAAAAGCACCATCCTAGAATCCAGCAAAGTTCTCTTTCGAACGTGAAGTAGAAATAAACATTTTCTCAAACAAAATTCCTGGAAGAAATAAGCCACCATAGCTTGGCCCCAGGATGCAAGGTCAATCTACAAAAAAGTCAATTATTTTCTTACATATCAGCAATAAACGTTTGGATTTAAACTGACAACACACACACACACACACACACACACACACACACTCCAGACCTTGGAAACAGCATTAAAACTGAAACAATTCTACTGGAGCAGTATGTGTGAAACTACAAAACTTCTTTGTTGAAGAATTTTAGAGATGATTTATTTTTTTTATTTAAAAAAAAATTTTTTTTTAACATTTATTTATTTTTGAGACACAGAGAGACAGAGCATGAACGGGGGAGGGGCAGAGAGGGAGACACAGAATCAGAAGCAGGCTCCAGGCTCCGAGCCATCAGCCCAGAGCCCGACGCGGGGCTCGAACTCATGGACCGCGAGATCGTGACCTGAGTTGAAGTCGGACGCTTAACTGACTGAGCCACCCAGGCGCCCCTAGAGATGATTTAAATAAATAAATGGAGAGATATTCCACGTTCATGGACTGGAAGACCCAATATTGCTAGTATGTCATTTCTTCCAAATCTATCAATAAATTCAACACAATTCCAATAAAGATCCTGGCAAGCTTTTTCCTAGATATTGACAAACTGATTCTGGAGTTTACATGGAAAGACAAACAATTAGAATAGCCAACACAGTATTGAAGGAAAAAAAAAAAAAAGCAGAGCTAGAAGGTTATATTACCCAATTTTAAGACTTACTACAAAGCTGCCATAATAAAGATAACTTGGTATTGGTGAAAGAAAAGACACACAGATCTATGGAACAAAATAGAAGTCATGAAATTTACCACAAAAATATGACCAACTGCTTTTCAACAAATGTGCAATGGAGAAAGTATGGTCTTTTCAACAAAAGGTAACTGAGCAATTAGACATCCGTAAGCAAAAGGATGAACTTACACAGAACCTTACACTATTTGCAAAAATTAACTCAAAATAAGTTATATAAATTGTATAAATTATATAAATTATAAATAATGTAAATTGCAAGACTACAAAATTTCTAGAAGAAAACATAGGAAGAAGAAATCTACATTACCTTGTGTCTGGTGTTGAATTTTAGATACAATATAAAACCCACAAGCCATGAGAAAAATACTGATGTTGGGCTTTATTAAACAGAGAAACTGCTTCTCCGGAAAAGATAATGTTAAGAAAAGGAGAAGACAAGCCACTAATTTGGAGAAAATACTGATAAAACACAGCTGATCAAGGATGTTTATCTAAAATACACGCAGAATTCCTAAATTCAACAAACAAGAAAACAACCTAATTAAAAATGGGTAAAAGTTCTGAATGGACACCACAACAAAGACAAACAAGCATGTGAAAAGATGGTTCATATCATTATCGTTAGGGAATTTTAAACTAATATAATGAAAAGATACCACTACATACCTACTAGAGTGGCTAATATTCGAAACACTGACAAAACCAATTGCTTGCAAGGATTCAGAGTAACTAGAACTTTCATTCCTTGCTTGTGGGAATGCAGAATGGTACAGCCATTTTGGAAGATAGTCTGTTTCTCACAAAGCTGAACATAGTCTTATCCCACAATCAAGCCTTCATGTTCCTAGGTATTTACCCAATTGAGTTGAAAATGTATTGTCCACAAAAAAACCTGCACATGGATTTTTATAGCAGCTCTATTCATAGTCACCCCAAACTGGATGCATCCAAGATGTCCTTCAATAGGTGAATGGTTAAACAAACTGTCCTATATTCACACAATGGAGTACTATTAATCAATAAAAAGGAATGAGATATCAATTTAGGCAAAGACATGCATAAATCCTAAGTGCCTAGTACAGAGTAAAGAAGCCAGTCTGAAAAGGTTAGACAAGGTACGATTCCATTTATATAATATTTTTGAAAAGACAACACTATAGAGACAGTAAAATAATAGATGATTGTTAGATGCTTGAGGAGGGAGGTTGAATAGGTTAAATAAAATGCATTTATTGGGCTGGTACAACAATTCTGTACGATGTTATAATGGTGGATACGTGACACCTTTCATTATTTTCAAAAGCCATAGACTTTCCAGCATAAAGATAATGCTTACCAATAAAAAGATAAATAAGTGGGTGGTTGGGGGATGTCAGGACAGAAGGAAAATTATGAAAACAACAACTCATACGTATTACAAAGTATAAAACAACTTCACTCAAGGGTAGGGGGTTGAAAGGTGTTAACCTAAGTAAATTTGAACACGAGTAGAGTTTGTAAGACCCAAACCAAAGGACCTGCACAAAAGCACTGCACTCTAGTTGTTATAAAGTTGTTTCCCACATGAATTTATTTACATGTATTTACTAACAATTTATTTATTATATGTATTTATTGACAATTCTGAAACCATTATACATGTATGCCATAATTTAAAAAATTAATTAAATGTATGGTGAATGTTGAGAGTCAGATTTCTCACTGTTGGAATAGAATGTCACTGACAAAAAAGGTTGAGAGGCTAGAACTGATCTTTACAGCCATGGATTCAAGCTGCAGAAATCAACATGAACTCATGTTTAGCTTAATATATATGTATATAAATATTTATAGATATGTGTATATACACAGGTTGACATACACACATATGTTTTTTGCCCTATCAGCTGAGAGGGCCTGGAAGCAATGGTAGTGACAAGTATACCTAATGCCCAGATTTAGGTTTCTGATATCAAACCCCAAAAAAGGGAACCTGTGCTCTGTGAAGAAATTGGTGACTCAAAGACTGTCAAGAAATATACAAGGTGAGCCTGGAGTATCCTGTAGTGACAGAAAGTAATGGAATTCACAAACAAACACCTGAGGAATGCATGTCAAAGGGACACGGGGACCAACTGAAAGAGCTCCCAGTGGCCAAAGCCGAAACGATTTGAGCAATTAAACATTAGATTATAACCCAATGCATAAAATACATATCCGTGAATCCGTCCTGAGATAAACAAACAATTTTATATATACATAATGGGAGAGAATAGGCACATCTGGGCAGAAGAATTCCAAATTACTTTACATATATCCTTCCTCAAGGAGGTGGAACATAATTCTCTACTCAAGTACAGGCTGTGCATAGATAGTTTCTTCCAAAGAATACAGTATTCAAGTGGGAAAGAAGAGTAACTTTACAACAGAAAAACTTAACAAATGTTGTCTCTGTCAGGACATCATCATCAACATCAACAAGGATAAGTTACGTTGATAGAGCTATTAAAAAAATCACTTACAAAAATAGCAAAAATACAATCTACAAATTGAGAGAAAATATTTGTAAATCCCCTACATAGGAAAGGATTCGTATCTCACTATACTTACATATAGTATTTATTTACTAGAGTAAAATTTAGAGTATGCGTTTGCTTATACTCTTAAAATGAAACATATCAAACAGAAAGACAATAAAATATGCAAACAGAACACACACTATATCAAACAGGATATACAGATCACAAAAATGCATGTGAAGGATGCTCAACACCACCGGTTATCAGGGAAATGCAAATTAAAACCTCAAAAAAATGCCATAACACATTTTACAGAATGGCTAAAATCCAAAAATGTGAAAATACCCAGTGTAGGAGAGGGTGTGGAGCAACAGGAACTTTCATTCATTGTTGATTGTAATGAAAAAAAGGGATAGCCACTCCAGAGGACAGTGTTGGATGGCTTTGTTTGTATGACATTCTGGAAAAGGTACGACTACAGGCACAGCAAAGAAAGACCATAGTTGGTAGGGAGTTGTAAAGGTGTTGCAGTTGACTACAAAGGAGACACACAGGAATATTTTAGGCTGATAGAACTGTTTTGTATGATCCTTGGATGGGAGATATATGACTATATTTATTTGTTAAAATATATATAACTTGCTGTGATCGTAATCAACCAGGGAGATCACTGGCTGCCGAGAAGAGACAGGACTTTACAGGGAAGGGTGGAGGCAGAGGCAGCAGACGGGCAGCCTTCCTGGCCCGGAGGTGCCGTATGATGCTAGCTCCACCCACAGCAGTAGCCATGGAGACCGGCCACAGGGAAGGGGTTTGGAGTGGATTTTGGAGTTTGATGGGACAGAAACCGGCAGGGGGTTGCGCGGGGCTTAAGGGCAAGAGAGGCATCAGTCGTGCCGGGTAAAAAGTTTGCAACCTCTGGTATTGACGAAAACGCGGAGCCCTGATTTAGTTTAGTTTAGTTTAGTTTTAGTTGTTACCAGAATGTCAACTCTTGAACCGCTGAGTGGGTCCTGGGGAGAGTGGTTCTGGAGATGACTCAACTGTCAGTGGAATCAATGGCCAAGCCAGAACATCTCTCTGGAATCTCAGGGTTCTGGAATTTTGCTGAGGGTCCCGTCAAGAGTGAGAGCAGCTGGAAGGAAGTATGTGGAGCAGAATTGGGGAAGTTCTTGTACAAGCAAGTACCCATGTGGTGGTGACATGCCCAAGGTGACACTTCCTCTTGTGCGACACCTCAGTTTGACCATATGTGACCCCATTTATGAGTGAGCGACATCCATTCTCATTCAAGAACCAACTGCCAGATTCACACCTTTCCAAGTGCGAGTCTTAAATTCCATTTTGATGCTTGAGCGACTTCATTAAGGCAATTCTGGGACAGATACGTGGTGGTTCATGCGCTGGAAGAGACCTTCCCACTATAATCGCTGGAAGCTCCTTACCTGTTGTGGAATTAGCTCAGGACTATGTCCAGCTTTCTGTCCTCTTTCTACTCAGAGCACCCCTGACCTCAGCAAGGAAAGAGTCATATCTCTTGCTCCATTAAATGTCCCAAGCCTAGTACACGGGGGTCTCAGGAGGGTCTTTCTGATAAATAATAGGATCTGACAGACACCATCACTCGAGCAATTAGGGGGAGAGGTCAAGATACCCAACGTCTTCCCTCCAGCAGAAGCTCGCATCCGTGTGGGGAGAGGGAGGCCTTTACTCCCATCGCATGTGGACAAAGTGGCACTGGCCCTAAGTCAGTAAAGGACTCCTGGGTTGGTTCATGGTGTCTGTAGTCAACCCAACACCACCTGGTCCTGATTTTCTGGAATAGTTCTGTCTAGATTATATTTCTTGGATATGCAGCGCTCCAGAAGTTAGCAGGGAGTCTGATCACAGTAGGAGGTGGAATGAAGAAACCATTGGCCCCGGTAGCATCCTCCCAAGCCACTACTAAGTTCTGGATCTTGCTCTTCAAAAGTGAAGGCCCATGAAAGTAGCAAGGCCATCTATGGCTGATACAAGGGGACAGAAGGAGCAGCCATTTCTTCTCCTTTTCCCTTTCTTTGTTACTGACTTCACCTCATCTCCAGCCTCCTCCAATCCTTACCCTTAAGCCTTACCTTTGCTCTAATTGACCCATACTGCTATCTCTAAATGACAGACTATACAAAGGTTCGATTTGTTCTCCTGTATACTCTTACATATGTTTAAAAATGTTCATAAGAAGCTTCAAAGTAGGCCTTTAATCTTTGTGTCACTGCTTTTTGTGTCTAGTGTGAAGGGGGGGGGTCCAGTTGTATTTGATTTTCTCTATCTACACTCAGTTGTTTCAATGCAATTTATTAAAATTAAGACTTTATTAAGAGAGTGTCCTCCAGCTCTACACTTGCAACTTTTTCATAAATGAAGGGGACGTGTGTGTGTGTGTGTGTGTGTGTGTGTGTGTGTATGTGTTTCCAGGACTCATGATTCAATGACACTAGTCTCCTTGTCAGTCCCTGCACCCAAAGTACGAACTTGGTTACTGGAGCTGTCTTGTACTTCTTTCCATCTGGCAGAGTAATAGCTCTTGTCTTCTCGTTTTCTCGAGAATATCTTGACTCTGTTTGACTATTTGTATGCCTTTATATTTCAGAATCACCCATGGTATCATGTACACAAATATTCACACACGAAGCCCTTTCCTATTTTTAAATATGGGGTTGCAGTGAACCTGCATTTTCTTCTTTGTGAGAACCAAAATGTTCACGGTATTGAATCTTTACATCCACGAATGTATTTTATTCAATATGTACAGAGGGATTTGTGAATTTATCTAAATAACTTTCGTATATTTTTAAATGTTTTTTTCTGTCAAAGTCAATTTTTCTTGTTAAATGTATTCTAAGATACTCAACGATTTAGTATTATAGGTTACACGTTATATTTTGTTCACTTTCATTTTCACACATTTGTTGCTGGCAGAAAGCAAAGTTCATTTTTTTGTGTATTGATCTTATAATTAGCAAACTTATATACATGTTCATGGGTTGAATAGCTTAGCTTTCTTTTTTTTTTTCCTTTTTGGATTTTCCTCGTACACAGTCCAATCATCTGTTTATCGTGAAAGTATTATTTCTTACTTTCCGATCCCTTTCCTTTTTGTGACTTCTGGTTTGTGTTACTGCACTGGCTGCTACTTCTACTACAGCATTGAATGGAAATGGCGACGGGGGCGCCTGGGTGGCTCGGTCAGGTGAGCGTCTGACTTTGGCTCAGGTCATGATCTCACGGTTTGTGAATTCGAGCCCCACATGGGGCCCTCTGCTGCTGTCAGTACGGCGCCCGCTTTGGATCCTCTGTCTCCCCTCTCTCTGCCCTTCTCCCGCTCGTGGTCTCTCTCTCTTACAAAAATAAATAAAACATTAAAAAAAAAAAAAAAGAAATGGTGATAGCAGGAACCCTAGCTTAGTTCCCAAGTTCAAAGTAAAAGCTTTTCACTTTGCCTCGAAAGTTTGATATTTGCTATAGGTTTTTTGTACATATACTTTACCTAGTTTGTTAACATATTTTTAGGTTTGTAGGAGTTCATTTTAGAACAGTTTTAGATTTACAGGAAAATTGCAGAAGTAGTGAAGAAATTTCAATGTGTCCCAATCTCGGTCCCTCATATTACTGACATCTCGCATTAGTAAGGTACCTGTGTTATATCTGATGAACAACTGTTGATACAGAATTATTTACAAAAGTTCACACTTTATTCGGATTTCCTTGTGTTTCACCACATGTCTTTGTTCCTGTTCAGCGTCCCCTCCAGGTCAACTTATTCCTTTTAATGACCGCATCTCTTTAGACTCCTCTTGGCTGTGCCAGTGTCCGAATGTCCTTGTTTTGATAACCTCAACAGTTTTTAGGAATATGGGTCAAGGATTTTGTAGAATGTCTCAGTTAGGATTTGTCTGATAGTTTCCTCAATATTAGACATGGATTAGGTGTTTTGGGGAGGAAGACCAGAGAGCTGAAGCTCCATTCTTGTCACACCATATCCATGGTGCACGCTGTCAACATGATTTATCAGTAACGATGTTAGCTTGATGACAGAGTGTCGGATTTCTCCATAATAAACTTATCCCTTTTTCCCTGTGCCACACTGTAATCTTTGTACGAAGTGTGGAGCCCCATGATGTGCCAGTCATCAAGATTAGGACTCTGAAGGGTGACTGTGGAAAACCCCACCCCACAGAGAGGAGGCCTCACAGAATCCAGCTCCCCACACACTGGCAGCATTGGGCAGCCTTCAGCCATGGTGGTGAACGTTGGGCCTTCTTTTACTTGGGGTGAGGGATTTGTTCAGAGGGGCCTGGCTTGAGGTCAGCAAGGTGAGGGACCCAAGCCCTGCCAGAAGTCACTGGGAAGACTCTGTGCAAGGACTGAGTGGACTTCCCACCTCAGACAGAGGAGGGCCCCCAAACACCTGCTCATGCTTTCAGCCCTGGGAGGCCCTGGGCAGGGCTGATGGGCAGAAACTCTTGACTCCTACTCTTATTCTTTGGGAGTCTCAGAAAAATGGCGACTTTGGCCTGAGGGAGACATCTTCAGGCCAGCAGAGAAAGAAGGTTCAGGCCCTGTCTGGAGTAAACAGAAAAACCTTGAGGATGACTCAGGGTATTTACCAACCTAGAACACAGAGGGGTCCACAAAATCCACACCTGTCTGTACTGTCAGCTCTAGGATGTTTGGGCAGAGGTAACTAGCTGTGGTGCATCCTGGCTTCCGTCTTGGTTCCTGACCTTCATCTCAGGAGTCTAAGAGAAGAATATCCTCAAGGGGGAGAGGGATGGTGCAGAGTCAGGTCAGCAAAGGTAAGGATTCTGAGGAATAGGTGAAGGGACCTCTCACCACATGGAGTGTAACACAGTCCTGTCTCCCTCCTACAGTCAGTCTTGGAGGCCCCAGGGAGGGTCCCTGAATACATTTTCTGTCTTCCACTTTGGGAGTCGGAGAGATGTGAGACACTCTTTGAATGGGGCCTCATTGGATTAAGCAGACTAAGGGGTTGCAGCTGCACATAGATGAAGACCTAAGTGAAGGACAAAGGAGACATTTCACCTCACAGAAACTCGCTCTGAGGTCATCTCTGAGAAGACTTGTGCATGGATTCCAGGCAGAAGACACCTCTGTCATAATTCTGACCCTGATTTCTTGTGAAAGCAGGAGCAGAGAAGTCCTGGATCTCCCTCATACAGGGTAGGAGATCCCCTAATTCCTCCCTTGTAGTCCTCACCTTGACAAAGGAGATGAGTGCCTTGGCCTGAGAGACACATCCTTACCTCAGCAGAGGGAGGAGTGCAGCCCTTGCCAGGAGGAAATACGGTGACCTTGAAGATGCGTAATGGGACTTCCCACTATGAATAGATGGGGTCCCACAGAAACTTTGCCCTGAACCTACTGCCTGCAATGTTTGGACCTGTGGTGGCCAGATGTACTGTTCTCTCACTTCCGTCAGTGATGAGTAGTATTTTTGAAAGGTGAGGCCTTGGCTGAGGTGGCCACATTAAAGTTAGTAGAGAGGAGTGTGGCTGAGGCCTTGCCAGGTTTGAATATTAGTGTTTTGAGGGAGAGTGGAGGGTACTCTACCACAGAACAAAGGAGGGCCTCACACAATTCAGTACTCCCTCCCAATGTTGGCTCCAATAGGCCCTGGGACATGGTGGCTATAAGCAGCAGCATCCGATTTGTCCAAGAGTATCCAGGAGAGGTGAGAACCTTGGTCAGAGGGGGCAAAATCAGGTCAGTAGAGGGAGGAAGCTCAAGCTCCACCAGGAGTCAAGGTATGGGCTTTGAGTGAGGACTGGTGGAACCCACCACCCAGGAGTGATGAGCTTCAGTCTCACCTTGCCCAGGCTGACAGCTCTCAGAGGCCCTGAGACAAGGTGTATGCATGTGATGGACCCTCACTGCTGCCTGATCATCTCAAGAAAGTGAGTGCCTTGGTCTGAGGAGGACACACTCAAGCAAGCAGGGAAAGGGGGCCCAAGCAGTGCCAAGATTCAAGGTGAGGACTCTTGAGAGAGGACTCAGGGGAACTTTCAACATAGGGGGCTGCCAGGCACTGCCATGCCCCTGCTCTTAGCCCTGGCACGCTCCAGGCAGGAGTATCAAGCAGACTCATTCCTTACCTCTTCATGCATCATATGGACATGGAAATCTTGGCCTGAGGGACTCATCATTGGTTCTGTGAAAGAGAGTTCAGGCCCAGACAGGGCAAAAATATACATCTTGAAGGGGACTAAGGGCACCTGCTATCCTAGAACACAATGGGCCCCACAGAACTCAGTCCTAACATGCTCTCAGCCTGGGAAGTTGAGCCAGGCTTAGCCATGTGTGATGGAGGTGAGTTTTCCAGTTGTCCATCTGAGTGGGTGGGGGAGGGGGCTTGTCAGAGAAGTGTGAATCTTATTGTGCAGGGGCCTGGCTCAGTACACAAGGGAAAAGAGTCCCAGGCCCTGCAAAGCATCAAGCTGATGATTAAGAGGGAAGATTTAGGGGACCTTCCACTCCACGTAGAGGGAGATCCAAGACTGCTTTGTCCCTTTTAGCCTTGTGAGGCCCCAAGCAGAGAAGCTGGATGTGCTGTATCTGTACCTCCATCTTGGGAAGCTGAAAGTGGTGAGGTTCTCTCTGAGGCGTGTAGCCTCAGATTAGCAGAGGGAGAAGTAACAGGCCCGACCAAGCATCAGGAAGAGGACTCTGAGGGAAGGCGGAGGGGATCTCCCACTCCAGAGAAGATTCTCAGAAACCCATTCTTACTTTCAGTCCTAAGAAGTCCCAGGCAGGGCCTTCAGGTAGATAATCCCACTTCTTTATATCCTCTTTGGGGTCTCAGGAAATGGGGATCTTGGCTTGAAGGTACCTCCTGTCCTAGAACACAGGAGGCTCTGGTTGCCATCTGTATCCAGAGGTGCCCCTCAATTCCTTTTACAGGGGCTCTAGGAACTGGGTGGTGAAGGCCTTGTTCTAAAGCATGTGTCCTCCAGTCAGCAGAACAGAGGGCTCCCAGGCAGTGCCAGGATTCAAGGTGTAGACACTGAATGTCTACTAAGGGATCTACTCATGCCAGAACAGAGGGGAGCCCACAGTTTCCGATCCCATCTGCCTACCATCAACCCATAAATCCTAGGCTTTCTTGGTTGCTTATAACCTGGGGAGATTTTTCACTTCCTATGATAAGTCCAGAAGCCCTTTGGGGCCCTAGAGCACCCCCTAAAGAGGAGACTTGTAAGTCATCCTTTGTCCAGAGCTGCCAAAAGTATCTTTTTCTGCTGAGGCCGCTGCCCCTCTCCCTCTCTCTCCAGGCTTGTGGTACCTGATCTCCCACCATCACACTCACACTTCTACCTTCTACTTGCTGTTGCCAAGTAGAGTCATCATGCTTCACTCTCCAAAATGTCTGCACCTCACATTTGAGCCAGACTTTCAGGCCCAAACTGAGATACAGGGCCTGGAGGTGGCCTGTGTTCTCACAGCTGAGGAGGAGGAGGAGGAGCTTTCCTCCTCTTGATCTTTCAATTTCTCCTACCCCTCCACCTCCTCCTCCCTGCCTTCCTCTCCTGTGATCCCGGTTTCCAAAGAGGACAAGGAGGTGGAGGAGGAGGAGCCTGAGAAGGAGCCCGCCACAACATTGAGTCCTCCCCAGAACCCTCAGAGCCCCTGCTTCTTCTCCGTAACACGGAGCACATCAGAAGGAGGCTCCAATAGCCAAGAAGAAGATACGAGTTTCCCGCAGACCTCAATAGACACCGAATCTTCGCCCACAGACCCACTAGATGAGAAGGTAGCTGATTTAGTGAATGTCATGATCCTTAAGTACCGATTGCAGGAGCCTATCACAAAGGCAGAAATGCTGATGGTTATCATGAAAAGGTACAGGAAACATTTCTCTATGATCTTTAATAAAGCTTCTAAGTGTTTAGAGGTGATCTTTGGCATTTATGTGAAGGAAATGGACCCCACTATCCACTCCTATGTCCCTGTCAACTCACTGGACCTCCTTACCCATCATAAGATGCTTAGTGACAACCAGAACATGCCTGAATACAATCTCCTGATAATCATCCTGGGTGTGATCTTCATGGGGGGAACAGTGTCCCTGAGGAAGACATCTGGGATTTCCTGAATATGATAGGAATGTATGCTGAGAGGGAGCATTTCATTTATGGGGAGCCCGGGAAGCTCATCACCAAATATTGGGTTCAGGAGAATTACCTGGAGTATCAGCAGATGCCTAATCATGATCCTCCATGTTATTAATTCCTGTGGGGTCCCAGGGCCCATGCTGAAACCAGCAAGATGAAAGTTCTGGAATTTTTGGCCAAGGTCAAAGAGACTAACCCCACTTCCTTTTCATGCTGGTATTAGCATTTGAGAGATGAGGAAGAGAGGGCCCAGGCCAGAATTGGCTCTATGGATAATACTACTGCCATGTTCGTTGCATAGCATTGGTCAGCAGCTTCTCTTACCCCAACTGAAGAGTGAGCCTGAATCATCACTTGGTATTTGAAGAGGGCAGTCTTGGTTTTGAGTAAACGAGTCAGGATCAGGCTGTGGAGAACACAGTGTACAATAACTTTGTGTTCCTGTTTTGTATGGGTGACTTAGAAGTTCATCTTTTTTTCTTTTGATATTTTTCAAGTGTCCCTTTAAAATTTTTTAATGTTTATTTATTTTTGAGAGAGAGAGAGAGAGAGAGAGAGAGAGAGAATGAATGGGGCAGAGGTACAGAGAGAGAGAGAGAGTGAGACACAGAATCCAAAGCAGGCTCCAAGCTCTGAGCTATCAGCACAAAGCCTGGTGTAGGGCTCAAACCCATGAACTGCGAGATCATGACTTGAGCTGCAGTCGCATGCTCAACCAACTGAGCCACCAAGGCACCCCCAAATGTCCCTTTTAATGGACAGTTTAATTCCCTAAAGACTCTAAGTTTTGAATGACATCAGTAACACATTTATTGGTTTTTCAGGTTTAAGAATAAGAGTTTTAATATTTTCCAAAAATTTGGGAAACTTCCCATCTTTTAGGGAATCTGGTACAAGGTAACATTGGAATAGAAATTTCCTTGGAAATGTGAAAGAGCCAAGTAGTAAAGTATAAGGGTTCAATAAACAGAGGGAAAAATACAAAGGATGGTTTATCCTTGAGTTTGCTTATACCTTTCAGTCCACCATTCTGGAAAATTAAAAAGATACACTTGGATTTGCTTGGCCTATTCAAGAAAGTAGATGAAATCTTAATAGATGAAAGTCCCTGCTCACTGACTTTTTTATTCACCAAACATCAATTTTTTACTCCTTGGAAGGTCCTATGTTAGTAGTGGGGATCCTAGGATTAGCAGGATACACTCCCTAACCAAAGAATGGTAGAGGCTAGGAGCAGCAATCATATCAGGAACATGGTGGGATATCCTCTAAGAGCTACAGAGCAAGAAAAAAGAGTGAGGAGGTGAGACTCCAAATGGAAGCAGTTGAGTAAAAAGGCACTGAGCCAAGGCACTTTGGAGCTCTGAGAAATGGCAATTCCCTCTGTCAGAGTTGGTTAGGAATCTGGGTGTTGAGTGGGGAGTGAAGGTTGTATGGGACATCTTACATGAATAGGTTTGGGAGATCTCAGAATCATCATCACTGGCTGGACGTCTCAATGAGGTCTAAGTAAATAGGTCAACTGGAGGAGTGGCCCCGGAGCATGCCAGACACCAGCCCCTACCTTAGGGCCACCCTAAGTCCTGTCAGGAAGAGCACAGCTGCTCCCTGCGTCCTTTGGGTGAGCAGCACTCTTGGGTACTCTAGTGGTCCAGGGCACCCTTGCTGGTGTCCCAGGGCTGAGAGCTGCCTTGGTGCCGGCTGGACACCAGAATGTGTTTCCCCTGTGCACGGTGGACCCCTCTGTGGAGGCTGGGGCTATGTGGGTGCACAGGGGTGGTGACCGACGTGTGACGGTTGAGACAGACCAGAAATACTAATGAGCAGGGGAAGGGAGTGTGCGGCTGCAAGGAGGTGGGAAGTGGAGAGACAGTGCCCTGGGACTAATCACCTCGGTGACTCTGCAGGTAAAGGGCTGGGTGTGGACATACCTCGAAACGGGTCCCCGTGTTGTCCCTGGCTCAGGCTGCCTCCCACAGATTCTGAGCTCTTGGCACACTAGAGGGTAGGTGTCCCATGGCTAGGACTTTGGTCTACATTGCCACCAGATAGAGGATTGGCCCAAGGGTGCAGACAGTTGCAGGGTGGATGGAAATCCACGGAGATGGTACTCTTCCTTGTTAAACTGATGGATGGATGTGGAATCCAAAGCAAGAAGTATCATGTGTCATGACATTGAGAGCATCCTCAAGTCCAAGACAGTGCTTGGGCCTGGGTGCAAGAAGTCCACAATGACAAACTCAGTAATAGTTTCCTAGGGGAATTCTGAAGCCATTTGTACCATTTTCAATTTCTTCCATGGAGTTCAAAGGCCCAGGTAGGTCTCACATTCCACGTTTGGAATCAAAACATGTGATCATTCATTCACTTATTAATTCACCCCATCCATCATTCTCTCATTTGTCCTTTCAGTCAGGAAGCTTTTACCAAACATATGCTAGGGAGAAACACCAAGGAAATAAACCAAAAAGAAATGAACACACGTAACTCAAGCTGTGATGTGAGAAAATGAACAGGAGGCAGATTGTAGAAAATATTAGGAAATTAGCAACTGTGAAATGATAGAATAATATATAATGATTCTGAGGTCGTATAATTACTGACTAGGCAGAAGTCTTCCGGATGAGACCGAGGAGAAGAGAAGAAGAGTTGGTTGCAATTCGAGTTATGGTAGTCATGAAGAAAGTTGTGGCAGAAGATACCAGCGTGAGCCATGTAGATGGTGAAGCTGAGAGGGATGTCTGGGTCAATAGGTCTGGTAGGAACCATGGGTCTGACTCTCAGGAGAGGGTACCGGGCTAGAGACTAGACTAAGCTGCATCAATAGACAGAGATCTACATGCTGTGGAATGTCCTCTCTTTCCTGTGAATACACTTGGCAGCGACAGTGAAAAAGAAAAGCATAATACCATAATACATCCAGGTAATACTTTAAAGGGGAAAAATACTCATATAGTAATAAGTGAGAAGAAAAAGTTTTCCTAAATTTATATATACACATACATATATGTACACACACACACACACACACACACACATCCATGCCTGTGTATTTGTGGCTCATATTATATATACAGTGATCGTGGCCTTTCAATCTCACATCTAATATCTTAGATCACTTTTAAAGTTTGGCTATTGACACCCTTTGTTCAGGTCTGAGCTTATACCTATCAATACCCAGACATTTACTCTTCTAATCCAGTGTGGCTGTTTTACAAAGCTGACAGCTGTGCGGGAACTAAAGATTTTCATAGCAAACAGAGCAAGACTGTAAGCCAGCTTGGGCCAGAGTACCTAGAGGCCGGGTCTCTATGATGCTTACTGTATCTGACTGGTAGACATTGTCGAAATTAGACATTCCTTTCCTCATTCCAGAGGAAGCCTTCAAACGAAATCTGATCCATGAACATGAAGAAGGCAAAACTGATCAAAGTGAGGACTGTTAAGCTCAAAGTCCCTACCGACTCGTTATGTTTCCTGTCCTCCACCCCCAAGGTGGTGGGTGCTCGCACCCAAGCACAGAACTCTAGGCTTTCCCTAAACACAGGTGATGGAGGGCCCTTCCTCAGACACGGATTTCATCATGCACCTGCACAGGCATCTATCTGTGTGGACCCTAATAGGCCCAGTTCCACCAAATCCCAGTTTTTCCTCCTGGTTTTCTGGTGCTCCCAAGAGTTTGATTGTATGACAGGTTCCTGTCATTTTTGCACTTTCTGAAAGCTCTCCTGTGATGTGGCCCTTTCTCTCTATATAGTTCCCTATACTTTTAGCTATGTCCCACACCATCGCCTCTCAACGATCTCCTTTTATTTTAATTTCTCAGGCCAACAGCGGATGTTTTAGCTCCTCTGATCTTTTCAACGAGCCAGTTTTGTTTCTATTGATAGTTAATGTTTTTCTAAATTCGATTTCATTGATTTCTGCTCTTATCTATGTTATTTTCATTCTTTTGCATTACTTGGGTTGAATTTTTCTTTTTATAATTTAGGTGGAGTATTAAGATATTGATTTGGGTCATTTTTATGCCAAATAAAAACATTTAATGAAATAAATTTACCTCTACGTACAGCGTTAGCCGAATCCCTTGAACTCTGATGTGTCTGTCCGGTTTTCATTTTCATTTAGTTGGAAATATTTTCTAACTTCCTTTAATAATTTCTTTGAAGTAGGGTTGGTAAAAATATGTTGTCTATTTTCCAAAAATTAGTGACTTTTTACATCTCTTTAGTTCTTTTCTTTGGTTTAATTTCATTATGGGGAGAGAAATATGTAATTCAATATTTTAAAATTTGTCAAGTGCTGTTTTATCATCTGTGTGAATGTTCTGAGTGCACTTGAAAAAATGTACATTTTGCTGTTGGAGTGTTTTCTAAATGCCAAGTAAATCAGTTTGGCTGATATTCTTTTTCAGGTTTTATTTTTGAATCATTTGATTATTTATGTAGAGAGGGATGTTGATGTCTCTCAATGTAATTGTAGCTTCAACTATTTCTCTTTTCCCATTCTCTTGGTTTTTGTTTTGATTTTTGTTTTTGTTTTTAGTTAATGTGTTTTGAAGATCTGCTTTTAGATTTATACACTTTAAGGATTGTTATGTCATCTTGGTAATTTGATTCTTTTATCGTTATGTAATATCCTCTATTTATTCTTGGTAACCTCCTTTCCTATGAAGTTATTTTTTTTCCTGATATTGTTATAATAATCTAGCTACCTTCTTTTTCCATGTTTATTTTATTTTTAAAAATAGCAACCAATAACACTTTTTTTGGTGTACAAAGCCAATGATTTTTACCCCTGTCTGGATCTGTGTACCCACCACCATAATCAGGATGCTGTATGGTTCCATAACTGCTCCTTACAAAAAAAAAAAAAAAAAAAAAAAAAAAGCCCTTCCCATGTGTTATGTACATTTAGATACTCTTCCCACACCTAACCTGGACAACCACTCATCTGTTTTCCACATCCATAGTTATATATTTCAAAGACAGTCAATATAATTAAGTAATAGAAGATATAACTTATTGATACTTGGTTTACTCAGTAAACAGTCTTTAAGATTCTTCCAAATCGCTGTGTGTGTCAATAGTCTATCCCTTTTGTTGTTTAGGAGTGTCCCATTATAAGTTTGTTAACCTAGTTTGTTAATCCATTCACCGAATGTGAGGACATCGGATTGTTTTCCGCTTTTGTCATATATGAATAGAGCTATCATAGAAAATCATGCACAGATCTTTGTGTGAACATAAGCTTTTATTTCTCCCAGGCATGGGATTGTTGAGTCAAATGGCGAGTGTATATGCATATAAGAAATCACCAAGTCATTCCCCACAATGACTGTTCAACTTTATATTCACTGGGGCAATGCATGAGAGTTCAAGTTGTTCTATATCCTTGCTGGCACTTACTAATGTTAGTGTTATTTTTTTAATCTGTTCTCAAAAGTAAGTTGCATCGGGGCGCCTGGGTGGCTCAGTCGGTTAAGCGGCCGACTTCGGCTCAGGTCATGATCTCACGGTCTGTGAGTTCGAGCCCCGCATCGGGCTCTGTGCTGACAGCTCAGAGCCCGGAGCCCGTTTCAGTTTCTGTGTCTCCCTCTCTCTCTGACCCTCCCCTGTTCATGCTCTGTCTCTCTCTGTCTCAAAAATAAATAAGTGTTAAAAAAAAAAATTAAAAAAAAAAAAAAAGTAAGTTGCATCTTCCTGTGCTTTTAATTTGCTTTTCTCTAATGGCTAATAATGTTGAAAAGTTTTTCATGGGTTTATTTAACATGTATACATGTTATTTGACATGCATACATGTTTCAGTGAAGTATAGTCTGCCCACTAAAAATTGTTTTCCCTATTTTTTTTTTCAATTTTGAGGGCCCTTTATGTATTCCGGATAGAGATCCTAATTTGATTTGCAAATATTTTTTTTTTTTCTAGTCTGTTGCTTGGCTTTGTCTGCTCTTAAGCATTCCTTTCTCAGAGAAATAAAATTTTTAAATATGTTCAATTTATTATCTTTCTTTTTGAATCATTTTTTGGTGTCATTTTTTAGAGCTCTTTGCCTAATTCCAGTTCATTAGATTTTCCCGTGTCTTTTGGTATTTGAGATTTATACTTTTCAATTTGCCATTTTTTCTCTGATCCTGGCAAGTCATCCAAGGGGGGAGGACATTGAGGAGGGACTGAGGGCACCTCCAACTTGAGATGAAGGAGCCCCAGTCCCACCTGACCCAGAGAGACTTCGGGCAGGGTCCCCATTTGTAGTGTTTCTTGACCTCATCAAGGGAATCTGAGGGAAGCCCGGGATCATCCGAGGGGGCCTGACTCAGAACAGGAGAGGGAAGAGTCCCAGGTCCTCCTGGGTTTCTAGGCGGCTCTTCTGAGGAAGACCAGAAGGGATCTCCCGCCACGGATCCAGGGAACCTCAGTCCCACCTTGCCCCTGATGTCAACTTCCAAAAGCTCAAGGCAAGGCCTTGGGAGCTGAAGGGACTGGGTGTGAGGCTCCCTCTGCAGGGTGGTGCTTCAGGCCAGCCGCTAAGAGTTATCACCAGTTCGGGCTTCAGGTTTACGCCTCTGAGGAAGGACTTAGGGAGATATTTCACTGCTGATACAGGGGGCCCCAGCCTTGCTGTCTGCCCTCAGAAGCTCCAAGCAATTTCCCTGGTGTGGAGTAGCTGGACTTCCATCTTGGGAAGCTGAGGGAGATGAAGCTTTTTCTGAGGGGTACGATCTTGGTTCAGCAGAGGGAGGAACTCTAGACTTTGCCATGAATCAAGGTGAGGACCCAGAGGGAGAATAGAGGGGACCTCTCATCACAGAGATGGAATCTTGCAGAAATCCACCCTCATTGTCGGCCCTGAGAGGCCTCATGCATGAACATCAGATAAAGACAGCTCTGCATCTCCTTGACTTCTTTTTCTGGCATCTCAGGAGATGGTGACCTTGACCTGAGGGACCATCCTCAAGTCAGTAGGTGGAGAGGGCATGCAGGCCCTGTCAAGAGTAAATATGATGATCTTGAGGAGGACTGAGGAGATATGACACCATAGTACACATAAGACCTCACAGAATCCAGCCTTACTCTATTGTCAGGCCTGGGAAACAAAGATTTTTTAATATGGAAGAAGTCCAATATATCATTTTTTCCAATTTGAATCATGAATTTAATTTCCACTTCTGTAATGGTTAATGATGTAGAGAAATTTTTCATGTGCTTATTTGACATCCATATGTCAACTTTACTGAAGTATGGATTGATGTACGTTGCCCATTTAAAAATTAGGGTGTTTGTTTTCTAGTTTTTCAATTTTGAGGATTCTTTTTGCATTCTGGATACAGGTCTTTTGTTGGATATTTGAATTGCAAATATTTTCTTCCATTATGTGGCTTTGGTACATATTTGTGAACATGCTGAACATGCCATTAGGGAATTGCAAATTAAAACAGCATTGAGGTACCACTACTCGCCTATTCAAATGGCTAAAGTCCAAAACACTGAAAACACCAAATACTGATGAAGATGTAAAGCAAAGGGAACTCTCAGTAATTGCTGGTGGGAAGGCAAATTAGTAGAGCTATTTTGGAAGTTAGTTCAGCAATTTTTTACAAAACTAAGCATAATCAAAAATTGGTTTGTGATGTTCTTAATAATTATGAAAAACAGAATAAGTGTGACTTTACCAATGAGATGAGAATCTTTAAACAATAGCTTGAATACATAAATGTCCATTATCTGCACATTGTATGTTAATTTGAAGGCAAAAGGAAAAAAAAAGGAGTGGAAGGCTTATTTTAAAGGTTGTGTGGAAATAAGATTTCACATAAGTTTTATGGCTCCCAAATCACTTCTCAAAATATTAAGAATGCTGTTGCTTATCTGACTTTCATATGATATAGGAAAAACAGCTGGTGATTTACATGGGTTTCTTTAAACCAATAAAGTCATAACAAGAACCTCAAAGCCCTTGGCAGCCATTCTTATGAGCAACATCTCTCTGAATAAACAAAACATACATCACACTAGGCCTACAGGTACATTTTGGGCGAATTCAACGTTCGAAAACAGTAAAGAACTTCCTGACTTTCGGCATTGAGGACTCAAGAAAGGCAAGAAGTAAGATTTTCAATAAAGTGCAGGTTCAGCAAAAATAAACTTGCTAAAATGAGGCATGGTCATGTCTGCAGCAGAAACAACTAATAGAGTTGAGACTGCACATTAAACATATTTCAAATGAAAATACATGCAAATCAGTTTTGTGCAGTTTAGAACTACGATTAAATGTATAATTTTAGACACTTAATTGAGCTTTTCAGTGCACTTTTCACAATCATTCTGTCCAATGTATATGTGTAATTAACTTATTGAAGCCATCTCTCCAAAATAAATGTATATATTTTATAAAGATTGTTCATGTTTCTAACAGTGTACTGCACGTAGTGATAATCAAATGGCATTTAGTTAGGCTTTTCAAATGGAAGTTTCACGAGAGCGGAGTCTTCTAGTATTTTCATTTAAAATGTGTATGTTTAGTTCTGGTTCTGATAATGGCAGAGTAGTGTCTTTCAGAATAATCCTCCCACCGCTACTTATAAACTTGGCATAAATTTTTAAAAATATAACTATCTAAAGGCACTAGAATAAGACTGAAATCAGACAGAAACTGGAGGGGATTCAATCTTTGGAAAAAAGGGGAGTGCACTGGGTGAGATTAGTTATTCTAGGACTTTTCCCCTCCGTTACTCCTCAGTTTTCATGAAAGAGGGATGTAAGCCCTGCAGCAGAAAATCACCATCCTGTTGGCTTACAGTGTCAAAAAAGCAAGCCTGTAATTGCCAGAGTTATTAGAAATTGAAGAGGCATATCCCAGGAAGGAGGAAGGCAAAGTGAGAGTTGCCCGAAAATATGCCTTTCAACTTTCTTCATAGTTTGAATCATGAACTGTGTTTGTGTAAGGAAAAGTCCAATGGAAAACTAGAGTCAGAAGGCTAAAAAACAAGGGCAGAGATTTCAGTGGTTGCTTGGTGACAGAGTTTGGAGTTCAAGTTGAAAAAGGTTAAGAGTGGCTTGGTAAGACCTTTGATTTTCACAGACCAACCCTAAGAAAGTATAAACATGAAGTTTCGACAAGGTGAACATGATCAGTCGGGAATTTAACTGTCTGAAAGAACGAATTTCAACAATCTTCAAAAGAAGACAAAAGAATTCATAGTGTCTATACTGTGTACAGTAACAATTAATAGGCATGCAGAGAAGCATAAATATGTGACCCATGGTGATGCTGCAGATTGTGGAATTAGTGCATACGTTGTTTTGAGGTGTAGGTAAAATGCTTACACAGTCCATATAAGACTCCATAAAATACTAAAAATTGCAAAAGACAGAATTCTTATGGAATATGCTCTCTAACCAAAATATAATTATATTTAAAAAATAATAAAAAGAAATCCTGAAAAAAATTAGAGAAAATATTTGAACTGCAAGAAAACAATATACCATGTCAATGGGGAGGGTGGGGGCATCTACAGGTAAAGTAATTTGCAAATTTAAATTATAAATTTAAATTCTTGTATTACAGAAGAAGAAAGTTCACAAATCAATAATTTACATTTTAACCTCAAGAAACTAGAAAAACAAACACAAATTAAATGGAAGGAAGGAAATAATAAAGGTAAGAGAACACAAACAGTGGAGGAAATTAACAAAACTAAACAGTTGGTTCTTTGAAAATATTAACACACTTGATGTAACGAGGAAGACAATAAGAGAGAGAGAGAGGTAGAGACAGAGAGAGATGAGAGAGAGAGAGAGAGAGAGAGAATGCATATAAGTGAGCAAACAAATGCCAATATCAGAAATGAAAGCAGGATATCATTATGGATCCTGCAGATGTTGAAAATACAGTCAAGAAACATTATGAAAATTTTATCAATAAATTTGACGCTTTACATAACATTGAAAATTACTGGGAAAAGATAACTTACAATTGCCTCCAAAAATAGAAAAAATAAAGTAATCTGTATCTATTAAGGAAATGAAGTTTATCATCAAAACCCTTCACCTCACCATCACACAAAAAAACCTGGGGCCAGATGATTTAACTGGTGATTTTTATCAAATATTTAATGAAGAAGAGATAATATTATATCACACAATCTTCCAGAAAATTGAAGAGAGAACAATTCCCAATTAATTTTGTAAAGCAAGTATAAACTTATGCCAAAAGTTGACAAATACTTTATAAGAAAAAAAACTACTGACCAATATCTCTGATAAATGTAGAGACATAAAGCCTTAATAAAATATTAGCAAATCAAAACCAGCAATCTGTAAAAAGGATAAAACATCATAAGCAAGTGGGAATGCAAGAATGCCAAACTGATTTAAAATTCAAAAATCTTTTAATATAATTAATATAATCCACCACATTAATTGAAAAAATGGGTAAAATCATCTTAATAAATTAGGTAAAATATTTGACACATGCCATTATACATTTAGAGCTTAAAAAATACTCTCAGATAGTAAATGGAATAAATGCTTCAATCAAAAGACAGGTTGTCAGAATGGATAAAAAAGTAAGACCTATCTATATGATGCTACAAGAGACTCATTTTAGACCTAAAGACACCTACTGATTGAAAGTGAGGGGATGGAGAAACATTTATCATGCAAATGGATGTCAAAAGAAAGCTGGGAGTAGCAATACTTCTACTGGGCAAACTAGACTTTAAAACAAAGACTGTAACAAGAGATAAAGAAGGGCAGGTGTGCCTGGGTGGCTCGGTTGGTTGAGGGTCTGGCTCTTGATTTCAGCTCAGGTCATGATCCCAAGTTCGTGGGATCGAGCCCTGAGTCAGGCTCCATGACTGCTTAAGATTCTCTCTCTGTCTGCCTCTGCCCCTCTCCCCAACTTGCTCTCTCTCTAAAGTAATAATAAAAAAAAAGGGCATTATATCATAATAAAGGGGACAATCCAACAAGAAGATCTAATAATTATAAATATTTATGCACCCAATATGAAAGCACCCAAATATATAAACAAATAAACATAAAGGAACACACGGATAATAATACAATAATAGTAGGAGACTTTACCACCCCACTTACATCAATGGACAGGTGATCTAAGCAGAAAATCAACAAAGAAACAATGGCTTTGAATGATTCACTGGACCGGATGGACTTGACATATATTCAGAACATTTTCATCTTAAAGCAGCAGAATACACATTTTTTTCAAGTGCACATGGGACAGTCTCCAGAATAAATCACATATTAAGTCACAAATCAGGCCTCGACAAATACAAAAAGATTGAAAACATACCATGAACCCTTTGTGACCACAATGCTATGAAACTAGAAGTCAACCGCAAGAAAAAATTGGGAAAGGCCACAAAGGTTAAACAACATTCTATGAAACAATGAATGGTCAACCAGGAAATCAAAGAAGAAATAAAAAAAAAAAATACATGGAAACAAATGAAAATGAAAACAGCAGTCCAAAACCTTTCGAATGCAGCAAAAGTGGTCCTAAGAGGGAAGTATATAGCTATAGAGGCCTACCTCAAGAAGCAGAGAACTCACAAACGAACAGCTTAACCTTACACCTAAAGGAGCTAAGAAAAGAACAACAAATGAAGCCTAAAGCCAGCAGGAGGAAGGAATTAATAAGATTAGAGCAGAAAGGAATGATAGAGAAAAGTAAAAAAAAACAATAGATCAATGGAAGGAGGAGCTGGTTCTTTCAAAAAATTAATAAAGTTGATAAACCTCCAGCCAGACTTATAAAAGAGAAAAGATAAAGGCCCCAAATAAATAAAATGACAAATGAGAGAGGAGAAATAACAACCAACACCACAGACATACAAACAATTATAAGAGACTATTATGAAAAACTACATGCTAACAAATTGGACAACCTGGAAGAAATGGATAAATTCCTGGAAACATATAAACTATTCAAACTGAAACAGGAAGAAAAAGAAAACTTGAACAGACAAATAACCAGGAAAGAAATGGATTCACTAATTTAAAAACTCCCCACAAACAAAAGTCCAGGGCCAGATGTCCTCACCGGTAAATTCTACCAAACATTCAAAGAAGAGTTGGGATGCCTGGGTGGCTCAGTCAGTTAAGCATCCAAATTCAGCTCAGGTCATGATCTTGTGGTTTGTGAGTTCAGGCCCTGTGTTGGGTTCTGTGCTGACAGCTCAGAGCCTGGAGCCTGCTTCAGATTCTGTATCTCCCTCTTTCTCTGCCCCTCTCCCATTTGTGCTCTGTCTTTCTCTCTCTGTCTCTTAAAAATAAATAAACATTAAAATTTTTTAAAACATAAAGAAGAGTTAATACCTCTTCTCAAACTATTCCAAAAAATAGAAAAGGAAGGAGAACTTCCAAAGACGTTCTATGAGGCCAACATTACCTTGATACCAAAACCAGACAAAGACTCAAGTGAAAAAGAGAACGACAGGCCAATATCCCTGATGGACATGCATATAGAAATTCTCAGTAAAATACTAGCACACTGAATCCAACGATACATTAAAAGAATCATTCACTATGATCAAGTGGGATTTATTCCTGGGTTTCAAGTGTGGTTCAGTATTTGTAAATTGGTCAACATGGCACAACCACATTAATAAAAGAAAAGATCATCTCAATAGATCTAGCAAAAGCACTTGACAAAGTATAACATCCATTCATGATAAAAACCCTCAACGAAGTGCGTTTAGAGGGAAAATACCTGAACATAATAAAGGCCATCTATGAAAAACCCACAGCTAATATCATCATAAATGAGGAACGACAGAGAGCTTTTTCTCTACAGTCAGGAACAAGACAAGGATGTCCACTCTCACCACTGTTTTTAACATAGTACCGGAAGTCCGAGCCAACAAAAATCAGACAACAGGAACAATAAAAAGTATCGAAGATGGCAAGGAAGAGGTCAAACTTTCCCTATTTGCAGATGACATGATACTGTATATAGAAAACCCAAAAGACTCCACCAAAAAAACTGTTAGAACTGGTAAATGAATCCAGTAAAGTTGCAGAATACAAAATCAGTGTATAGAAATCGGTTCCATCTCTATATACCAATAAAAAATATATACCAAAATATATACCAAAGAAAAATTAAGGAATCAATCCTGTTTAAAATTGCACCAAAAACAAAAAAATACCTAGGAATACACCTAACCAGAGAGGTGAAAGATCTGTAGTCTGAAAACTGTGATACACTGTGCTCGCTTCGGCAGCACATATACTAAAATCGGAACGATACGGTGAAAACTGTGATACACTGATGAAAGAAACTGAAGCTAACACAAAGAAATGGAAAGACATTCCATGCTCATGGATTAGAAGAAAAAATATTTTTATTTTGTAATTTTTATTAATTTCTGAGAGAGAGAGAGACAGGGTGGGGGAGGGGCAGAGAGAGAGGGAGACAGAATCTGAAGCAGGCTCCAGGCTCTGAGCTGTCAGCACAGAGCCCGATGCGGGGCCCAAACCCACAAACCGTGAGGTCATGACCTGAGCTGGAGCTGGATGCTTAACCGACTGAGCCACCCAGGTGCCCCAAAGAACAAATGTTTTTATTTTTTATTATTTTTTATTTTTTTCTTTTAGAATGAACCAGATGTTCTTTTATTTTATTTTATTTTATTTTTTTAATATGAAATTTATTGTCAAATTGGTTTCCATACAACACCCAGTACTCATCCCAACAGGTGCCCTCCTCAATGCCCATCACCTACTTTCCCCTCCCTCCCACCACCCCCCCCCATCAACCCTCAGTTTATTCTCAGTCTTTAAGAGTCTCTTATGGTTTGCCTCCCTCTCTCTCTAACTTTTTTTCCCCCTTCCCCTCCCCCATGGTCTTCTGTTAAGTTTCTCAGGATCCACGTAAGAGTGAAAACATATGGTATCTGTCTTTCTCTCTATGACTTATTTCACTTAGCATAACACCTTCCGGTTCTATCCACGCTGCTACAAAAGGCCATATTTCATTCTTTCTCATTGCCACGTAGTGTTCCATTGTGTATATAAACCACAATTTCTTTATCCATTCATCAGTTGATGGACATTTAGGCTCTTTCCATAATTTGGCTGTTGTTGAAAGTGCTGCTATAAACATGGGGGTACAAGTGCCCCTCTGCATCAGCACTCCTGGATCCCTTGGGTAGATTCCTAGCAGTGCTATTGCTGGGTCATAGGGTAGATCTACTTTTAATTTTTTGAGGAACCTCCACACTGTTTTCCAGAGCGGCTGCACCAGTCTGCATTCCCCCCAACAGTGCAAGAGGGTTCCCGTTTCTCCACATCCTCGCCAGCATCTAGAGTCTCCTGATGTGTTCATTTTAGCCACTGTGACTGGCGTGAGGTGGTGTCTCAGTGTGGTTTTGATTTGTATTTCCCTGGTGAGGAGTGATGTTGAGCATCTTTTCATGTGCCTGTTGGCCACCTGGATGTCTTCTTTAGAGAAGTGTCTATTTATGTCTTCTGCCCATTTCTTCACTGGATTATTTGTTTTTTGGGTGTGGAGTTTGGTGAGTTCTTTATAGATTTTGGATACTAGCCCTTTGTCCGATATGTCATTTGCAAATATCTTTCTCCATTCAGTCGGTTGCCTTTTAGTTTTAAGAACAAATATTTTTAAAATGTCTATATTACCAAAGGTGATCTACACATTTATTGCAATACCTATCAGAATACCAACAGCATTTTTCACAGAGCTAGAACAAACAATCCTAAAATTTGTATGGAACTACAAAGACCCTGAATACCCAAAGCAACCTTGATAAAAGAAAAGCAACACTGAAGGCATCAAAATTCAGGACTTCAAGTTGTACTGCAAAGTTGTAGCAATCAAAACAGTACGGTACTGTGACAAAAACAGACACATAGACCAACAGAACAGAAAAGAAAACCCAGAAATGAATCATAGCATATGGTCAATTAATCTTCAACAAAGCAGAAAAGACTATCCGATGGGAAAAAGGCAATCTTTTCAACAAATGGTGTGGGGAAAACTGGACAGCAACATGCAAAAAATGAAACTGGACCACTTTCTTACATCATACACACAAATAAATTCAAAATGGATTAAAGACGTAAATGTGAGACTAGAAACCATAAAAATCATACAGGAGAACATAGGCAGTAACCTCTTTGATATCAGCTGTAGCAACTTCTTTCTAGATATGTCTTATGAGGGAAGGGAAACAAAAGCAAAAGCGAAAATAGACTATTGGAACTACATCAAAATAAAAAGCTTCTGCACAGTGAAGGAAACAATCAACAAAACTAAAAGGCAACCTATGGAATGGGAGAAGACATTTGCAAATGACCTATCTGATAAAGCGTTAGTATCCAAAATCTATAAAGTACTTATAAAACTCAACACCCAAAAGCAAATAATCCAATTTAAAAATGGGCAGAGACAGGGGTAGACTTTTTCCAAAGAAGACACCCAGATGGCCAACAGATGCATGAAAAGATGCTCAACATCACTATTTATCAAGGAATTGCAAATCAAAACTGCAATGAGATATCAACTCACACCTGTCAGAAGGCTAAAACCAACAACACAAGAAACAACTGGTGTTGGCAAGGGTGTGGAGATGAAGGAACCCTCCTGCACTGTTGGCAAGAATGCAAACTGGTGCAGCCACTGTGGAAAACACTATGGAGATTCCTCAAAAAGTTAAAAATGGAACTACTCTATGATCCAACATTCACATTACCAGGTATTTACCCAAAGAATACAAAAATACTAATTCAAAAAGATACATGCACTCTGATGTTTGTAACAGCATTATCTACAATAGCCCAATTATTATTGTTATTATTTATTTAAGAGAGAGAGTGTGAGCAGGGAAGAGGGGCAGAGGGAGAGAGAGATAGAGAATCGTAAGCAGCCTGCATGCTCAGTACCAAGCTGACATGGGCTTTGATCTCAGGATGCTGGGATCATGACCTAAGCTGATATCAAGAGTCAGCCGCTCAACTGACTGAGCCACCCAGGTGCTCCTACAATAGCCAAATTATTGAAACAGCCCAAGTGTCCATTGATAGTTGAATGGATAAGTAAGAGGTGGTATATACATACAATGGAATATTACTCAGCCATATAAAAGAACAAAATCTTGCCACTGGCAACAACATGGATGGAGCTAGAAAGTATTATGTTAAATAAGTCAGTCAGAAAAAGACAAATACCATATGATTTCACTCATATATGGAATTTAAGAAAGAAAACAAACGAACATAAGGGGGAAAAAGAGAGTAAAACTAAGAAACAGACTTGGAAGTATACAGAACAAACTGACAGTTACCAGAAGGGAGGGGGTGTGAGTTAGATATGTTATGGGGATTAAGGAGTGCACTCGTGATAAGCATTGGGTATTGTATGGAAGTGTTGAATCACTATGTTGTACACCTGAAACTAGTATTACACTGTATGTTAACTAACTAGAATTTGCTTAAAAAATGCTCTCAGATAAATAGGAACAAAGGGATATTTCCTCAGTTTGCAAAATGGGCATCTATTTAAAAACCTGCATCTAACATGTCAACTATGTCAACTTTGCCCCTAAGTCCAGAAACAAGGAAATATGCCTTCTCTCACTTTTATTCAATGGCCAATGGATCAGAAAAGAAATCGTAAGAACAACTAGAAAATAATTTGAGATGAAAGAAAATAAAGCAGCATACAAAAAACTTATCAGATACAGCAAAAACCATGATCAAAGAAAAACGTATGGCTACAAATACCTATATTAAGAAAGAAGACAGATCTAAGAAGAAACCAACCTGACCATTTTATGGATAAGAAAAGAAAAGTGAGCTAATCGCAAAACTAGTAAAAGGAAGGAAATAACAAAGATTAGACTGGAGATAAGTGAAATAGGGAATAGAAAAAGAGAGAATCAACAAAACCAAAAATTGGTTATTTGAAAAGAACAGCAAGATCTATGAACCTTTTGACTGACCAGGAAAAAATAAATATAGCAGACTCAATAAAATCAAAGTTAGAAACAAAGAACTCCCTACGGATCTTACAGAATTAAAAAGGACTGTAAGAACATACTATGCATAGTTGTACATCAACGTATTAGATAATTTAGATGAGATGGAAAAATTCCTAGAAACACACAGATTGTTAAACTTTCCAAAGAACAAAAAGGAAAATGTGACTAACCTTAAAACAGTGTAAAGAGTTGAAATCAGGAATCTAAAGTCTCTCGAAAAAATAAGCCCAAGACCAGGCAGTTTCAATGATGATTTCCATCAAATATGTAAGAAAGAATTAACACAAATCCTCAAACTGTTACAAAACACAGAAGAAAACTGAACTATCATGCTAGCATGCCCTGACACCAAAGACAGATGAAGACTTCACAATAAAACAAAGTTACATACCTATGATCTCTTATGAATATAAATGCAAAATATCTTCAACAAAATCCTAGAAGACAATACCTGGAGGCATATTAAAAGGGATTATACACCGTGGCCCAATGGGATTTATCCCAGATGTGAAAGTAGATCAACATAAAATAATGAGTGAATATAGTACCTAACATTCATAAAAAGGAACAATCCACATAACCATCTTGATTGATTCCTGGCTAAAACTAAATAAGAAAAAATACTTAACAAAACAAAACTCTCAGAATAAATGAGGACTTTTTTTTAAGTTTATTTATTTATTTGGAGAGAGAGAGAGCACGCACAAAAGTGCAAGTGGGGGAGAGGCAGAGAGAGAATCCCAAACAGGCTCAGTGCTGTCAGCACAGAGCCTGATGTGGGGCTCGAACCCACAAACTGTGAGATCATGACCTGAGCTGAAATCAAGAGTCAGATGCTTAACCCACTGAGCCACCCAGGCACCCCAGAGAGGACTTCTTAAACATGATAAAAGGTAGACTTAGTCACTTTGACTGCTGTAACAAAAAGCACCATAGACTAGGTGGCTTAAGCAACAAACATTTATTTCTCACAGTTCTGGAGGCTAAGAAGTTCAAGATCAAGGTGCTGGCGATACAGTGTCTGTGAGAGTCAGTTTCCTTGTCCATAGACAGCCAGAGACAGTCTTCTTACTGTGTCTTCGTGTAATGAAAAGAAGGCTAGCGGGCTCTCTAGGGGCTTTTTTATAACGGCCCTTAATCCCATGCATGAGGGCTCACCATCATGACCTAATTACCTCACAAAGGCCTCACTTCCTAACACTATAACACTGGAGGTTAGGATTTCAACATATGAATTTGGGAGGGCAGAAAACATTTAGTCCATAACAAGGTATTTATGAAAAAATACATAGGTAATATCATAGTCAACTGTGAAAGACTAAAAATTTTCCTGCTAAAATCAGGAACTAGACAAGAATGCCTGCTGTTGCCATTTCTATTCCATACCTTACTGGAAGTTCTGGCCAGAGCATTCAGGAAAGAAAAATAAATAGGCATCCAAACTAGAAAGTAAGAAGTAAAAGTATGGCTACTCACAGAAGACAATGTCTTATGTACATTATAATATAAGTATATACATGTAGGTATGTATATGTATGTATACATTTATGTATATATATGCATCAAAATACAGCTAATAAACAAGTCTAGCAAATTTGAAGTATACAAGGTCAACTTGTGTATACACTAAAAAGGAGCAATCTCAAAAGGAAATTTGAAACACAATTTTTTATTTACAATAACATCAAAAAGAATAAAACATTTAGGAATAAATTTACTGAGGGGTAAAGACTTGTACACTAAAAACTACAAACATTACTTAAAGAAATTAAAGAAGATATAAATAAGTGGAAAGATACCCCCCGTTTGTGGGTTATTATACTTAATGTTGTTAGTATTGAAATACTCCCCAAAGTGGTCTACAGAATCAATACAATCTTTATCAAAATTGCAACTGCCAAAGTTCACAGAACTAGAAAAATTCACGTGCAATTGCAAGGAATCCCATGTAGCCAAAATACTCTTGAGAAAGAAGAACAAAAGTGGAGGACACACAATTTTCTGACTACAATGCTGTAATAATCAAAGCAGTGTGGTACTGGCATAAGATGAGGCATATAAATCAATGGAATAGAGTTAAAAGTCCAAAAATAAATTCATAGAGCTTTGGCCATACAATTTTTATCAAGGAGGAAATAACAGTCTGTTCAAGAAATGGTGCTGAGACAACTGTATATATCTAAATGCAAAAGAATAAAATTAGACCCTTACGTCACACCATGTAAAAATTCATCTGAAATGGAGCAAAGACCCAAATATAAGAAGGAAGCTCTGAGACCCTTAGAAGAAAACAGGAGTAGATCTTCATGACTTTGGATTTGGCAATGGACTTTTAGGTACATGACAACAAAAGCATGAGCAGCAACAACAACAAAACAGATTATTTGGACTTCAGTGACATTAAAAACTGGGGCATCAAGTGAAAAAAGAACCATGACGTGGGCAAAAATATTTGCAAGTTGCATATAAGGCAAAGTTCTAGTGTTCAGAATATATAATGAGCTCTTACAACGCAACAACAAAAGACAAACAAACCCAAATAAAAAGTGGGCAGAGGATTTAAATAGACATTTTGCCAAGAATGTATACAAATGGCCAATAAGCACATGAAAAGATGCTCAACACCATCAGTCATTAGGGAAATGCAAATCAAAACCACAATGAGACACCACTTCACAATAGACAATAACAAGTGTTAACAACGACGTGGAGTAATTAGAAGTTCCATATAATGTTGGTGTGAATATAAAATGCTGCACCTGCTTTGGAAAATAGTCTAGCTGGTGCCCAAACGATTGAACATGACCTAGCAATATTTCTAGGTATATATCCAAGAGGAATAGAACATGTCCACACTAAAACTTGGACGCAAATGTTCAAACATCATGATTCTTAATAGTCATAGAGCGGAAACTGATGAATAGATAAAATGTGGTATATACACATGATGGAATATTTTTCAGCCATAAAAAGAAATAAAGCACTAATACATTCTACAACATGGATGAACTTTGAAAATGCTGCACGAAGCAAGCAAAGCCACACAAAGGACATATATCGTGTGATTCAGTTTATATGCATTATCCAGAATAGGCAAAGCCATAGAGACTGAAAATAGATTACTGTTTACCAAGGTGGGATGGAGGGCAGGGGCCATGGAAACGGTGAATGACAGATAATGTTTGAACATTTCTTTTTAGGGTCTTGAGAATGTTAAAAAATGAGTTGCAGTAATGGTTGCATAATTCAATGAATATACTAGACACTACTGAACTGTATTCTTTAACTGGGTGGGTGAATGTAATGGCCTGTAAAATATATCTCAATAAAGCCATAAAACATTCAGAATCTCTTAAAATTAATACAGTATTATATTACGATTAAGAAAAAAAGGAGAAATAAGAAAGCTTGTTAGCCATCTATGTAAACAAATGTAATTAAAAATCTTTCCACAATGAACTTCCCAGAATTTGTTGGTGAATTGTATGAAACATTTAAGGAACAATTGACATCATTCATAAAAAACTTATTCAGAAAGCAGAAGAGGAGGGAATACTTCCCAAATTATTCTGTGATGATAATCTCAATAAAAAAGGCAGAAAAGAGATCATAAGAACAACAAATACAACAACAAACTACAGACCAGGAGTTCATTAATATAGGTGTAAAATCTTTAACGATATATTACCGAATCATTTATTAACATATAAAAACATCATGATTAATTAAGGTTTATCCAATAAATACAAGTTGGGTTTAACTTTTGAAAATCGATCAGTGTGATTCTTTTCATTAGCAAAATAAAGGAGGAAAATCACATAATCATCTCCCTACTGTCAGAAAACGTATTCAAAAAACCTCAATACCCACATATGATTTTTAAAAACACACATGACACTGAACTAACTGGAAACAGATGAGAGCTACCTCAATTAGTAAAAGAGCATATATGAGCAACTTACAGCTAGTATAATCAATGGCAATTCATACATTCGTCCTAAAATCAAGAACAAGGTTGATATGGCCACTGTTAGCACTTCTATTTCTTTTTAAATTAAGTTGAAAATTTTAATTCCAAAGCAGTTAACATACAGTGTTATATTAATTTCAGTTTTACAATACAGTGAGTCAACAATTCTATACATTACTCAGGGCTCATCAGGATATGGGTACTCTAATTTCTGTCACCTCTTCCACTCATCCCCTCCCTCACTGACCTCCCCTCTGGTAACTTCTCTTTCTTTTTAATTTTTCTTAAGTTGAAAATCTCATTCTAAAATTCATATTGAAATTCAGGGGACTTAAAGTATTTAAAATATATTTTCAAAGAAAAATACCAAAATGGAAGGCTTACACTAATGAAATATGTTTTACTTTAAATCTACAGTAATCAAAACAATGTGAAATGGCATAAATGCAACACAACTGGAGGAAGGGCCTAGAAATAGACTCAATACTTACGTAGCCAATTGGTTTTTGGCAGAGGCACCAAAGCAATTTGATATAGAAAGGAAAGGATTTTTAGCAAATGGCTCTGAAATAACAGTATATCCATATTTAAAAAAATGGACATTGACCCTTATATCTTACCACACACAAAAATTAATTTTAGATGGCTCATATATCTCAATGCAAAAGCTAAAATTATAAAGATTTTAGAGCAGAGATAGAAAAACGTATTTATGACCTAGGGTTGACAAAGACTTATTAGACAAGATAAGAAAATCAATAAGCATGGGAAACAAAAAGATCAATTAGTCTTTTTCAAACTCAAAATCTTCTTTTCATCAAAAAATACCATTAAAAAATGAAAGGGCAGGCCATTGACTGGAATAAAATATTCACAAATCGTGTTTGACCAAGGATTTGTATTCAGGATATATTAAAAGAAGTGTTACCTCTCAAAAAAAAAATTAAAAATAGGCAAAATCCTTCACAAAAGATAATATTACGCAGATAAAAGCAGATGTGTCAATAAAATTGAAAACAAAACCAAAAAAGATTTTATGAAACCAAAGGCTGGTTATATAAAAACATCAATCAAATTCAGAACTCTCTAGAAAAAACGACAAGGGAAAAAAAGACATGAATTACCAATATGAAGAATAAAAGCCTAAGTACAAATAGAGACCCTGCAGACATTAATAAGACTAGAAGGGAATACTAGAAACAACTCCACACATATAAATTCTACACATTTGATGAAATAAATGGATGAAATCCTTGAAAACCACGAACTACCGAAACTCACTCAATTTGAAATAGATAAACTGAATAGTTCTACAACTATTAAATACATTCAGCTTTAAAACCTTTTCAAAAAAGAAATCTCACAGAACCAACTGTCTCACTCCCTAGTGAGTGGAAAACACTTAAGAAATGTGTAACACCAATTCTGCAGTATCTATGTCCAAAAATAGAAGAGAATACTTCCCAGCTTATATGAAGCCAGCATTACTTTGATACCAAAACCAGACGGATACAGTACAAGAAAAGAAAACGGAAGCTCATTACTGCACACCAGCTAAGATGCAACAGAATCAAAAATAGTAACAAATCAAGACAGCAATTTATATAAAGAATGAAAACACCACAACAAGGTATTTTATTCCAACAAAGCAAAACTGGCACAACATGTAAATACCAACCAATGCATTCCATCAGAACTAGAGTTTAAAAAAGAAGAGATATATTATAAAATTGATATAGCAAACTTATTTGACAAATCCAGATTTCATTCATGATAAAAACATTCAACAAATGAGGAATACAGGGAAACCTTTTCCACTTGATAAAAAATATATAAAAATTCTATAGAAAACATAAAGACTGAATTTTTTTCTTCTAAAATTGAAAACAAGGCAAAGATGCCCATTTTCATACCTCTTATTCAGTATCATAGTGGAAATCCTATCCAGTGCAACGGAGTCAGACAACAAATAAAAGAAATACGTATCGCAGGGAAAAAAAGAAATAAAACTGTCCCTCTTTGTGGATTGCATATTTGCCTATGTAAAATTCCCAAGGGACCCACAAAAATAACATCTTAAAACTAATAAATATGTTTACCAATGCCATAGAACATAAAATAAGAACACAAACACAAAATCATTCTTAAATATATATATATATATATACTAACCATGAACATTGGAAACCAAGTATTAAAAACAAAACCACATCAATTCATAATAGCTTTAGAAGAATAAAGTACTTACAGACTAACAAAATATCTACAGTATTTCAGTGCATAAGACTACCAAAAGCTGTTTGTAAGATAGTAAAGAAAATCTAAATAAATGGAAATATAGACCATGGTCCATGGATTAGAAGACTCAATGTAGTAAAAATATCAATTCTAAGACTCAATAGTAAAAATATATATATTTTGTGTAAAAATGTGTAAATATGTAAAAATGTGTAAAAATATATATATATTTTTACATATATATATGTAGTAAAAATATAAATCCTAAAAAAAATGATCTATAAAGTTATAATTCAAATATCTTTGCCCAATGCTTTTTGTATATAGGAACAAGATGATTCTAAAATTTATATCGAAATGTAAAAAAACACCTAAATAATTTTGAAAGAGAAGAATAAAGTTGGAGATATCACTAACTGATTTTAAGACTTACTATAAAGCCACAGTAATCACATTATAGTATTGGTGGGGATCACATAGATCAAGTTTTGAAACAGAATAGAGAGTTCAGAAACGGAGCCATGCAAGCACGAATAAATGATTTTTAACAAAGATGCAAAGATAATTTGGTGGAAAAGAACAGTCCTTTTAGTAAATACTGTTGCACCAATTAGACAACTCTAGGCTAAATAAATAAATAAATAAATAAGTAAATGCAGCAACAATAAATAATCTAAGCCTTATGGCTAATGCAACAATTAACTCCAAGTGGATAATAAATCTAAAGGCTAAATATAAAACTATAAAAATTTTAAAGAAAAACAGGTTTTCATGACCTGGGTTTAGGAAAAACTTATTAAATATGACACCAAAAGACAATACATAAAAGAAAATTATGGTAAAATGGATTTAACCCTATTTTAAAATTTGTTATTTGAAAGACACTGTTAGGTGAAAGAAAAGTGAGATACAGCCTGGGAGAAAATATTTGCAAATCACATAGCCAACACAAAACTTGTATCCAGAATTATAAAGAAGAATTTTCAATTGTAAGAACATGAAAAGGAATAAAAACTAAAGAATTCTGCCACAAGAAAGAGCAAGAAATGTGGAGCCAGTATATTCATACGAGGTTGAATAAAGCCCCAGATATAACAGGACCAATGAACAGCGTACCCCATCCGAAAGCAACTAGTAAAAAGTTGAGAAGGTGTCTGATACTCCAAACATGAGAGCAGCAATGCAAAACTAAAAGGAAGATGAAGAATCAAGGAAACATACTATCACCAAAAGATTAACAATAATTTTTCAAGTACTGAATTCAAAAGCATGGAATTTTGCCATCTAGTTAATAAATAATTTAAATTAGCTGTGTGTGCTAGTGTTTAAGCATCTAGCTTAAAATTCAGAAAGCCAAATCAGGAAAACAATAGATGAACAAAATGAGAAATTTAACAAAAAAGCAGTAATCATAAAAGAGAACCAAACAAAATCTGGGGCTGAGGAATTCAATGAATGAAATGAAAAATGCAATGGAGATCATTTATGGCAGAGTAGAATAAATAGAAGATAGAATAAGTGAGCTAAGGGATAGGAACTTTGAAATAAGCAAACCCAGGAGAATAAAGTAAAAAGAATGAAAGAAGTGAAGAAAACCTATGTGATCTGTGGGGCTCCATCAAATGTGTAAATATTAGAATAATTTGGGTTTCCAAAGGAGAAGAGAGGAAGAAGGGGAAAGAAGGTTTAAAGAAATAATAATTTCAAAAAATTTTTTAAATGTTTATTTTTGAGACAGAGAGAGAGAGAGGGAGGGAGGGGCAGAGAGGGAGACACAGAATCTGAAGCAGGCTCCAGGCTCTGAGCTGTCAGCACAGAGCCCGACACAGGGCTCAAACTCACGAACTACAAGATCACGACCTAAGCCGAAGTGGAACACTTAACCAACTGAGCCACCCAGGTGCCCCAGAAATAATAACTTTTAAAAAAGGAATAATTGCTGAGAAATTCCAAAATTTGGGGAGATGTTTGGATATACAAGATCATGAAGCTAACAGATCATTCTATTATCTCAGTGCAAAAAGATCTTCTCCAAGACACATTATAATGAAACTGCCAAAAGTGAAAGATAAAGAGAAAATCCTAAAAGAAACTGGAGGAAAAAAGTTAGTAACCGACAAAGGAACCCCCATTAACTTATCAGTGGGTTTCTCAATAGAAACCATACAGGCCAGGAGAGAGTGAAATGACATATTCAAAGTGTTGAAAAAAACCTGCCAGCCAAGAATACTGTATCTGGAAAAGTTATCCTTCGGTTACAAAAGAGAAATAAAGACTCTCTCAGGCAAACAAAAGCTGAGGGAGTGATGAACTCCCTCTACACCTGCCTTGCAAGAAATGCTGAAAGAAGTTCTTCAAGCTGAAATGAAAAGAGGCTAATTATAACATGAAACACACAAAAGCATAGAGCACACTGATAAAGGTAAATACATAGTCAGATTTAGAAGACTCTAACTCTGTAATAGGATGGTGTGTTAACCATTTAACTATAATATAAATATTAAAGGAAAAAACTATAGGCAATATAATTTGTTAATGAGTATGCAGCATACAAAGAGGTAAATTTGACCTAAAAATATAAAATAGGGGGGCGCCTGGGTGGCTCAGTCGGTTAAGCGTCTGACTTCAGCTCAGGTCACGATCTCACGGTCCGTGAGTTTGAGCCCCGTGTCGGGCTCTGGGCTGATGGCTCAGAGCCTGGAGCCTGCTTCTGATTCTGTGTCTCCCTCTCTCTCTGCCCCTCTCCCGTTCATGCTCTGTCTCTCTCTGTCTCAAAAATAAATAAACGTTAAAAAAAAATTTAAAAAAATATATAAAATAGGGAGGGGTGCTTGGGTAGCTCAGTTGGTTAAGCGTCGGGACTCTTGATGTTGGTTCAGGTATCGATCTTGCAGTTGTAAGATCGAGCCCTGGGCTGGGCTCTCTGCTAAGCGTGAAGCCTGCTTGGGATTCTCTCTCTCCCTCTGCTCCTTTCCTGCTCATTCTCTCTCTCTCTCTCTGTCTCTCAAGATAAATAGACATTTAAAAAAATAAAAATCCAGTGCTATTCAAAAAATATATATTATATGTATGTTATATATTATATAGAGAGTTATATATAATATGTACATATATATATAGAGAGAGAGAGAGAGAGAGAGAGAGAGAAGAGAGCAAAAGGGTGGAGTTTTTGTATATGATCAAAGTTAAGTTGCTATCAACATAAAATGGACTATTTTATTTGTAAGATGTTGTATGTAAGCCTCGTGGTAACCAGAAAGCAAAAATCTAGAGTAGATTCACAAAATGATAAAGAAAGGAGAAACAGAGCATACCACCATATAAAATCGTCAAATTTACAAAGGTAAGCAGAAACAGAGGGGGAAAACAAAGAATGGAATTACAAAACAGGCAGAAAGCAAATAATAAGATGACACTGGTAAGTCCGTACATATCAATAATTATTCTAAATGTAAATGTATTTTATTTACCAATCGAAAGGCTCAGAGTGGCTGCATGCATAAAGAAACAAGACCTAACTATACGCTGCCTATGGGAGACTCACTTCAGATTTAAGGATATACATAGGATCAAAGTGAAGGGATGGAAAAAGTTATTTCATGTGAGCAGACACTAAAAGTTAGTGCCAGTAGCTATATTTAAATAAGATAAAATAGACTTTTAGCTGAAAACAGCAACAAGAGACAAAGAAGGTCATTGTATAATGATGAAGGGGTCAATTCATCAGGAAGATACAACAATCATATATACATATACACACCCAACATCAGAGCACCTACATATATTTAAAAACACAGATCTGAAGGGAGTAACAGACAATTCACTAATAATAATGGTTCAAGCCCAAGGTTTCCCGGTTGACTTTTTGTCTAGGTGATCTATGCATTGTTAAAAGTGGAGTAGCGAAGTTTCCTACTATTATTGTGCTGTGGTCTTCTAATAATTGAAAATTTGCACCCTTGACCTAGATCACCCCATTTCCCCTACCCCCAGCATCTGGAAACCACAATTATATGAAAATAAAGAACTCTCAAAACTTACCAGTAAAAAAGCAAACAGCCAATTTTTTTTTTTTTTTTTGTGAGACAGAGCGAGAGCGCATGCAAGTTGGGAAGGGGCAGTGGGAGAGGGAGAGAGAGAATCTTAAGCAGGTTTTATGCCCAGCATGGAGCCCGATGCAGGGCTCAATCCCACAACTGTCAGATCATGACCTGAACCAAAATCAAGAGTTGGACACTTAACTGACTGAGCCACCCGGGCACCTCTAAACAATTTTTTAAATGGACATAATAGTTAATAGATACTTTACAAAAGAAGATATATGAATGAGCGATAAGCACATGAAAATATTTCAACATAATTATTCATTAGATAAATGGAAATTAACACCATGACGGAATATCTTTACACTCATCAGCTAAAACTCAGACATTGCTGTTGATATGTGGTAATGCAATATGGCACACACCTGTGGAAAATGTATCTGGAAGTTTTCCATAATGGTAAGCATACACTTACAATTATGACACTGTAATCTCACTCCCGGATATTTATCCTGAAGAAATAAAAACGTATGTGCACACACACAAACTACACAAATGTTTATAGCAGGGGTATTCATAATTGCCAAAAACTAGAAACAACATAAATGTCCTTCAACACGTGCATGAATAAACAAACTATTGAACATCCATTCCATGGTTTACTTCCAAGCAATTAAAAGGAGAGAACAATTGACAGAAGCAACTTGGATTAATCTCAAAGGCATTACTGTGAGTGAAATAAATTAGTTCACAAATGTTCTGTAATATATGATCACATTTATATCACATTTTTAGAAAGAAAAACTATGGTGACAGAGAAAAGGTCAGTGGTTGCCAATGTCTATGGTTGTGAGGAGAGAGTGACTATTAAGGGATAACATGAGGGGCTTTGTGGGGGTGATGGAACTGTTCTGTATCCAGATTGTTGTCGTGGTTACACTAGTCTACACATGTATTAAAATTCATAGAACTGTAAAAAAAAAGTAAATTTCAGTGTATACCAGTTAAAAAATACACATACACACATGCACATACATACATATACACACCCAAATATTGCACCCTGGAGGCAGAGGATACAGCAGTGCTTGTCCCAATCATAATTTCTTAATTCGCCATTTGGGCCCTGAAAAACCCAGATGATAATGGCCTATGACAGCGGACTGACGCAAACTTAAGCAAACAGTAGGCCCAATTACAACTGTGGTGCCCCGGATGGTATTTTCACTATATCAGATTAACAGGATTGTATATATAGGTATTGACATGGAGAAGACATTATTTTCCAAATCCATTAGGAAGCGGAATCTGAAACCCCAGAGATGTGTTTAATTCCCTTGCTCTTTCACATAATATGGTCCACAGAAATCTGGAGGCATCTTGGCAATTCCACAGTACATCACATTGGTTCATTATATTAGAGTACTTGAGCATGGCAAGTCAAGTCACCCTATGGCTAAGACTATTAGTCATAGGCTGGCTTCTATATCATAAGGTTTAGCATGTCCAGCAACAATGCTTTATAAGAGGAAGTGGGATCGTGCATAAGCAGAGCACGGGATACAAATAAACTGAACAAACATCTGGCTAACTACTACAGCCCCTACCGCTGAAATATTGTTACCTTTCACTCAGATCATGACTGTTGTCTCATGGGAGTTTCTTTACGTCCAGGTGAAAGAAAAGATCACAGATAGAGAGCCTAATACACTGGTGCAAACTACAAATGGACTACTACTGAATTGCAGTACCACTCAGGTTTGCCTTGAAATGCATCGGCGATGGGAAATCCTCCCAGTGAGCGGAGCTCTGTTCTTTCACTTCATGTGGAGAGAGAAGTGGCCAAATATAGGAATGGGTGCCCATGGACCTACTGGATCCATCAAGTGGCTTGTCCATAGTCCAGAAGGAGCAAGGTGGAAGACCAAAGATGTGGAAGGATTTATGGGAGTGGATACAGTGGATACAAGTGTAAAAATCTCTTTTATTCACATGTTAAGATAACTTCGGTGAGCATCTGTTCCATTAGAGGAACTAAACGTTCAAGTAGACAGATGACTTAGCAAATTGGTAACAGTCAGCTTCTGTCTTCAGCTACCATAGTGCTGGCAGAGATGGAAACTATATATAGTCCCAACAACATGGACCCCTTTTACCAATCCCCATTTAGCTGCTACCAATGCTGAATGTCTGAATTGTCAACGGTAGAGAGATATTGAGCCCCTGATATGACAACAAGCCTTGAGGACACGTACAGTCACTTGGAAGCAGGTTGATCACATTGAAGCACTTTCAACTTGAAACGTACAGCAATTCTTCCTAAGATTAATATATATTCTGGGTATGAGTTTAAATTTTATGTCCACAAAGTCTCGACCCAAACCATTATCTGAGAGCTCACAGTGTGTCTAATTTCCCAGCATGGGAAACTTCATAGTATTGCCTTGGGTCAAGGGGCCCTAATTAAGGCAAAGGACGTGTGGTAGTAGGCACATGAGTCACTTGTTCTTTTCCATAATGCACCGCCTAAAAAATGACAGAATAAAAAGATGGAACATGTTTAAAGATGTTGCTGAGGGGTGTGACATCCACAAGTTGGCAGAATTGGAGCTCTTAGGCCTCCTCTCCCCAACAGGAACATGAATTTAAACAACCATCCAAATACAGGGAAATTAAACAACACACTCCCGAACAATGATTGGATCAAAGAATACATCAAAAGAGAAATTAGAAAATATCCCCAGATAAACGAAGAGGAAAACACAACATGCCAAAACTTACGGGATATAGTGAAGACAGTTTTAAGAGTGAAATTTATAGATAAAATGCCTAAATTAGAAAGAAGAAAACTCTCAGTAAAACTAAATTTCCGGGCGCCTGGGTGGCTCAGTTGGTTAAGTGTCCAACTTCGGCTCAGGTCATGATCTCGCGGTTCATGAGTTCAAGTCCCACATTGGGCTTTGTGTTGATAGCTCAGAGCCTGGAGCCTCCTTCGGATTCTGTCTCTCTCTCTCTCTCTCTCTCTCTCTGCCCCTCCCCCACTCACACTCCGTGTCTCTCTCAAAAATAAATAAACATTAAAAAAATTATAAAATAAAAAAACGAAATTTCCACTTCAAAGAACTAGAAAAAGAACAATAGGCCCAAAATCAGAACAAGGAAGGAAATAATGATTAGAGCAAGAATAAATGAAATAGAGAATAAGAAAATATTAGGAAAAATAGACAAAAATTGAGTTGATATTTTTGTAAAGATAAACAAAATAAACAAACTCTTAGACGAACCAAGAAAGCAAGGAGAAGACACAAATACATAGCGTCAGAAATGAAAGAGGAGACGTTACAATTGATGCCAAAGGAATAAAAAAGTTTAGAAGGGACTATTGTGAATAATTACACACCAACATACTAGAGAAACTAGAAGAGACAGATAAATTCCTAGGAACAACTTACCAAGACTGAATCAAGAAGAAATAGAAAGCCTGAGCAGACGAATAACAAAGAGATTAAATTCGCAAACTCGGTTAAGCGTGTGACTCTTGATTTTGGATCCGGTCATGATATGGTTCCTGAGATCGAACATCACATCAGGCTCTGTGCTGAGAGCGTGGAGCCTGCTTGGGATTCTCCCTCACTCTCTCTCTCTCTCTGCCCCTCCCCTGCTGCCTTGCATGTGTGGTCTCTCTCTCACAAAATAAAGAAATAAACATGAAAAAGATAATAAATAAATTAGCAAACAAAAACCTTCAACAAAGTAAAGCTCAGGACCAAATGGCTTTATAGGTGAATTCTACCAAACATTTACAGAAGATTTAATATCAAACTCTTAAACTCTTGCAAAAAATAGAAAAAGTGGGAACAGTTCCAAAAACATTTTATGGGCCAGTATCACCTTGATGCCAAAGTCAGACAAAGACACCACAAGAAAAGAAAACCAGAGACGAACATCCTTGATGAATATGATGCAAAATTCCTCAACCACATATTGATAAATTGAATTCAACACTACACTGAAAGGTTCACGCACATGATCAAGTGGGATTTATACCTGTATGCAACAATGTTTCAACGTATGCAAATCAATCAATATAACGCACCACATTAAGAGAAAGAATAAAAATTACATGATCAGGGGCGCCTGGGTGGCGCAGTCGGTTAAGCGTCCGACTTCAGCCAGGTCACGATCTCGCGGTCCGTGAGTTTGAGCCCCGCGTCGGGCTCTGGGCTGATGGCTCGGAGCCTGGAGCCTGTTTCCGATTCTGTGTCTCCCTCTCTCTCTGCCCCTCCCCCGTTCATGCTCTGTCTCTCTGTCCCAAAAATAAATAAAAAACGTTGAAAAAAATTTAAAAAAAAAAAAAAAAAGAAAAAAAAATTACATGATCATCAAATGCAGAAAAAGCATTTGACACAGTTCAATCACCTTTTATGATGGAAACTCTCAATAAATTAGGTATCTAAGGAATTTACCTCAATGCAATAAAGGCTATACGATAAGCCCACAGCTAACATCATACTCAGTTTGGAAAAAGTGAAAGCTTTTCCTCTAAGATCAGGAACAAGGCAAGGATTTCCACTTTTACCAATTCCATTCAGCATAGTACTGGAAATGGCAGGCAGAGCAATAGGTACAATAATTTATGTTGGCATGCAGATGACGTGATCCTTTATGTAGAAAACCTGATCGATTTCACCAAAAAACTTTTGAACTAGAAAAAGAATTCAGGCGAGTTGCAGGATGCAAAATCAGTATACAAAACTCAGTGGCATCTCTCTGTACAACAATAAACTATCTTAAAAGGATATTAAGAAAAAATCTCACAATAGCATCAAAAAGAATAAAATACTTAAGGAATAAACTTGACCAAGGGGGTGAAAGACTTGTACATTGAAAACTATAAAACACTGATGGAAGAAATTAAAGCAGACACAAATAAATGGAAAAATATTCCATGTTCATGGATTGGAAGACTTAGTATTGTTAAGATGTCCATACTCTCTCAGTCTACAGAGTCCATGTAATCTCTGCCAAAAGTTCAATGGCATTTTTTGTAGAAATAGAAAAAAAAATCCTACAATTCATATGGAACCACAAATGATCCCAAATAGTGAAAACAATTTGATCAAGAAGAACAAAGCTGGAAGCATCACATTTCGTGTTCAAAACTTATTACAAAACTACAATAATCAAAATAGTATGGCACTGACACAAAAAACAGATATATAAACCAATGGAACAGCACAGAGAGCCCCCAAATGAACCCATGCCTATCCAGTCAACTGTTCTCTGAGAAGGGAGCAAAGAATTCAGAATGGGAATGGATACGTCATCTCTCCAATGAACAGTGTCGGGTAAACAGGACATCCACATGCAGAAAAATGAAATTGCACCCTTACCTCACCCTTACCTTACCGTATATCAAAATCTACTCAAAATAAATGAAAGACTTCAATATAAGATCTTAAACTGTAAAACTCCTAGGAGAAAATATAGGGGGAATACTTGACATTGGCAGTGATTTTTTGGATATGGCACCAAAAGCACTGGCAACAAGAGCAAAAGTAGACAAGTTGGGAGTACAGGAAACTAAAAAGCTTCTGTCCAAGAAAAGAAACAAAATGAAAAGGCATCCTAGGGAATGGGAGAAAATATTTGCAAACCATATATAAGATAAGGGGCTAATATGCAGAGTATATAAGGAACTCCTACAACTCAAGAGGAAAACAAACAAACAAACAAAAACCCCAAAGAGCCTGACTAAAAAAATTGACAAATTAGGTGAATATTTCTTTCTCCAAAGGAGACATGCAAATGGCCAATAGGTGTATGAAAAGGTTCTCTACATGACCAGTCATCAGGGAAATGCAAATCAAAACCACAATGAGAGATCGCCTCGTACCTGTTAGGATGACTACTATCAAAAAAGAAAAGATAGCAAGTGGTGGTAAAGATGTGGATGAAAGGAAAATCTGTACAGTGGTCCTCCCTTATGAGCAGTGGATATTTTCCAAGACCCCCAGAGAATGCCTGAAACCACAAATAGTACCGGACCCTATAGATATTATGTTTTTTTCCTATACATACATACCTCGGATAAAGTTTAATTTATAAATTAGGCTCAGTAAGACATTAACAGCAATAGCTAATCATGAAATGGAACAATTATAACAATATACTGTAATAAACGTTCTGTGAATGAGGTCTCTTTCTATTTCTCTTGTCATGTTGTACCGTATTTACCCTGGTGATGTGAGATGACAAATCCCGGCACGATGACGTGAAGGGAAGGGGATGGCGTACGCATGTGATGTAGTGTTAGTCCACTCCTGACCCTCTGATAATTCATCAGAAGGAGGATCGTCTGCTCCCAGGCCGGGGTGGACCCCAGGTAACTGAAACCACGGAAAGTGAACCCACGGGGAAGGGGAGACTTCTGTATACTTCTGGAGGGAATGTGAATTAGTGCAGTCACTATGGAAAACAGTGTGGAGGTGACCATACATGGATGAATGGATGAAGAAGAGGCCGTACATGCGTGCAACGGAATATTTATTTAGGCTCAAAAAGGAATGAAATCCTGCCAGTTGCCAAAACATGGGTGAGCCTGGAGGACATTATACAAAGTGAAATAAGCCAGACACAGAAGGAAAAATACTACATGATACCACTTGCATGAGGAAACTAAAATAGTCAAGTTCATACAAGCAGAGAGCAAAATGGTGGTTGCCAGAGGCTAGGGGAAAGGAATATGGGGAGGTTTTAGGCAAAGGGCATAAAATTTCAGCTGTGCAAGATGAATAAGTCCCAGAGATCTATTGTACAACACGGTGCCTATCGTTAACGACACTCTATTGTACACTTTAAAGTTTACTGGGTGTAGATCTTATGCGAAGCGTTCTCATCACAAAATAACAATAACAATAACAATAACAACAATAATAAGAGGGCAGGAGGAAACTTTTGGAGTTGACATATATGTTTATAGCATCCATCACAGTGATCGTTCCACAGATGTATACTTAACTTACAACTCATCAAATTGTATACATTAAAACGTTATAGCTCTCTGTATGTAAATCGTGCCTCTATAAATCGTTTTTCTAAGAGACATACTGGTGAGGCAGACGAGATACTGTAATGTGTTCTCAGTAGGTGGTCCACATGGGTCCAGGAACGGAGGGGTGGAAATTAGGAGTTGACCACATGCTCCATCACTCCCATGCTCCATCACTCCCAATCAGGAGTTCGGGGAAGTTGTGCTTTCCATCGCCTCAACTTCAGGCTCCGTGGACGTGGAGGTCCTGTTTCCCGGCGCGGGAACATCACCGCCAGGAGAAACAGCAAGATTCCTGCTGCGTTTAAAGCTTACGGCTACTGCCTGGTCACTTTGGATTCCTTCTCCTAGTGGACCAGCAGGCACAGAAAAGAGTTACCACGTCGGCACTAGTAACTGATCCTCACCGTCATGAGGAAGTAGGCTTGCGGCCACATAATGGGAGCAGCGTGCGGTCCGGCATTCAGGTGCCCTACTGGGGCATCTCTTGGCACTCTCGTGCCACGTCTTAGCTGTAAATGGGAAGTGCAGCAACCACAGGCCTCGTAAGTGCAGGGGCACTGCAGCTCAGACCCCTCCGAGATGAGGGTCTAGGTCACCTGACCAGGCGAGCCACCTAGACCAGCAAAAGCGACGGCTTAAGGCAACTACAGAATGTGTGGTAGACCAGGAGAGGATCCATACCAGTCGCCCGCTCCAAATTTGTCTCAGTCTTCTTTGAAACCGCCCTGGGAATTTTGCTGGAGAAGCTGTGTCCGCATACGGTGAACGCAGTGTGAGAAGCACGGAGATCTCAGTGACGCAAGGACTGGATTGTGGTAGCTACTGTGGTACCACGCTCAAATCGCCTCTTCAGCTGGCTGCCGTAAGTGCGGGGAGCCCTCTTGCCTAGAGAGTTACATCTTCTGAGTATGGCCTACAACTAATGACTGAAAGACAGAAGGTACCAAAGGCTGGCTCATGTATTTCAAGAGAAAATAACCACGAGGCAATGTTTTCTACTCCAGTTTCCGTCCCCCCCCCCCCCCCGGGGGGTGCCGGACTACCCTTTTTATTAGAACACAACCCTGCGGTTCTCTTTCTGCTTCTTGATCCTGCCTCATGCCCTCCCTTACAGGACTTTACAAAGGAGCATCCCTCTAATAAATCACTTTTACAAACATCTCTCTTTTAGTATATGCTTGTAGAAACCACACGTAAGTAATTTTAAAATGTGGGTTAAGATCCAGCAGAAAAGGAAAAGTGAATATATTCATGCTGACTGAGGGGAAGAAGGCCCAGAAAGCAGAAAGGCAGAGAGAAGATCTCCAACACAGAATGGCACCCCAATTACCATACCATAAAGGGAAAATGCATGCCACTAAGTTCTGAATGTGGAGAGCCACAGAAACCGATGGAGTGCAGAAAACTCCACAAGGAACAGTTGTTGGGACTGAGTTAAGAGAAGCCTTGTTTGCGGCGCTCCGTTCACGGGGCTCACTCTCTGGGCATGACTAGTGAAATGATCACAAGCCACCGACGGAAAAGTCGCATCCCAGGGTCCAGGGGCATCTGCAGGACGGCGACGTTAAGCTGATCTGTTATTTGTCTCAAAAGGCAAAGTGCTCATTTACGCATACCAGTGTTACATAGCACACCCCATGCTAGAATCGAAGAAAAGCTCTATTCCATTTACACTGTGGTTTAGCAAGCACTTGTAATTAGAATTTGCCCCTGATGCTTGCTAGTGAAATTCCTTCATTGTGAATCTTCTATCTTTAAACTTAGGGGGAGAAAAAGAGTTGCTAATAACATTGAATGAAGTGTGTGTGTGTGTGTGTGTGTGTGTGTGTGTGTGTGTATTTATAATGTAAATTTATATATATGATAAATTGTATCATATTCAAAGCTCAGAATTCCACATTCACTTGCTGCCTAAAGACATGAATAACAAACACTGCCCCCTTGTATATCCAACTTATTGATCTAAGAAGCAAGAAACCCAGGTATGAGTTCAGGATCTGGCAACATGTAGCACCGTGAACCTTTGAGACAGAGTTTACACATTGGCAAAATGATGAGTCTGGTTAGTTTCATTGGTTTCCCACCTATTCTTTTTTTTATTCTTTCCTATTTATCAGGCACTGCAATAAGTGCTGACCACTGAAACCTCTCTGAGCACCAGTGTCGCTCTCAGTGTAACTGACTATCCACACTCACATCCTGTAAGCGTCATCCTGAGCTTGTAAAGTGACTTTCACTATCCTCTTACCGATGTGGGTAAAAGGTGTTAAGTGACGTTTGCGTAGCAGCCGGGATTCAAAGCCAGGCTGGAACTATAGCCATATTGTCTTCACGTCCAACTTGAGGCATGCTTCTCCATCTTAAACGTTATGAAAGGTTTTTTAAATGTTTATTTATTTATTTTTGAGAGAGAGAGAGAGAGAGAGAGAGAGAGCAAGCAGGGTAGGGGCACAGAGAGAGAAAGAATCTCAAGCAGGCCCTGCGCTGTCAGCATGGAGCCCTTGCAGGGCTCGAAACCACGAACTGTGAGATCATGACCTGAGCTGAAATCGAGAATCAGACGCATAACTGACTGAGACACACAGGGGCCCCACATTATGAAGGTTTACCATGGCTTTGTTTTTATGTCATATTTTAGCTTTACTACCATGCCTTACTTTTTTCAGTGTCATCTCTGAGGCATTACTCTCTCCTGTGGTCTCTAGGAATACACGGTGTTAAACTGGCTGCATATATTCAAATATTACAACTTATTAAAAATTCAGAAACAAAACAAAACTTATCAAATTCCAATCCACCACAGGATTCCACAGTACCTTGGGGACAGGAAACAAACAAACTCCCAAACTATGATTTGTCAAGTGCTGTGTGTATCTTTCCCTAATTGTGTTCTTTTCAGCTACATGCTGAGCATTGTGAACACAAGATCTGTGACTCTTTTTAAGAGTTAGAGTCGTAGGTTAAAAAAATAAGTGGTTTTAGTAAAACAATGTTTTGGGGAAATTTTGAGGGAGATTATATTTCATAATATCCCTGATAATGCTGTATCAAGTAGTCTGTCAGTTTCACGAAAAACAAGAGGAAACAAGATGTTTCCCAATTCCCACAAGTATCCATGATATTATAAAATGGCTCAATACAATATTGTTTGGTAACACACTTTCCAACTATATGAAAATGAAAATTGAACCACAATTACATTACATTCTCGAAACATGATGTGTTATGTGTAAATTTTCTGCGTCGATCTCCTTAAAGTTGCACTTGTCTCCTATTTTCCCTATATGGACCACTACTTTTAAAAAAATAACTGTGCTTAATTAATAATGATATAGATTGGACCTGATTTGACATATTAATGCTACCGTGTAGTTAATTGCCCACAACTGTATAAAATAATCACAAATCTATATTTAATAACCTATTACACAAATGCAAATCATGTGCTAGAAAATTGCAAGCTTTCTGACATATATAGCAGCCAATAAAATAAGGAAAAAATTAGTGGCAGAGACATGAAGTATTCATTATACACGTTTTTTTTTTGTCTTCCTAATTTCTGCCTTCTGTAAACAACACACTTGAAAGTGAAGACATGACTTTCCTGAAATCATGGGATCCAGAAGGTTTTCTTTACTATGGTTTTTGACAGATATTTTTGAGGCAGTTTCAGAAGAAAAGTGAGCACCAGCAATGACTTTTTGAAAACCAGGTCAGAAATATCTACATTAGGGGTCCCTTTCTCTCCTTACAATGTTTTGTCTAGAAGCAGTTGGAGGCATTTATGTTAAAAGTGGCAGCAATTCTTTCACTCTTAAGTGATCCTTCTTTGCTGGGAATTCTTCCTTCAGAATTCTTTGAACAAAAATTAGTTTGGTAGAACGGATTCCAAATAAGGTGTGAAGAGTTGGCAAGGTTTCGATTATGAAGGTGTTAGAATTTATTCCTTAGGTAATCAGGGACTATTGAAGGCTTAAACCAGAAAAATCGTGGCTTAAACCAGAAAAATCAATGGTCGCTATGAAGACTCATATTTCATGGTTCATGGGATATTTAGGAAGTAAAATCAGTGACAGCTCGTTTTTGGGGTAAAACAAAAGTTGAACTGAAACCCGGACAAAAATAATAAGGAGGGCAGGGGAATAAAATTCAGTGAATGGTTAAAGCGTGTTACTTGTCTTATTCTTTATTGTGTGTCTTATATAATCACAACAAACTTTACAGGAAAAGATATAATCAAATACATATCTTTATAAATAGATGATAAATAGATAATACTTATCTAGTAAAAGTATTTACAAAGGATCTTCATGGCTATGTTTGCTTTTGGAAAGTGAGAGAAAGAAATTATAATACTGAAGGGAGCATTTAGTTTTATCTATAATATCTCACTTCTCTAAGAACAAAGAAAGATTTGAAGCTGATATAAAAACAAAGAAACAAAAGAAAACACAAGGGAAAAGACAGGAATGGAAAAGAAAATTAAAGCGAAGACCCAGAAACATCACAAGAAGTTACCAATCACCAAAATGCCAACAAAATTCCTCTAGACAATCACAAGTGCATGTGAAACACAGAACCCACCATTTTGTTCCATTACAACAGCAGCCTTACCATATGGCACGACGGTAATGCAATGTGATCACTTCTGAGTAAGAGTGGTGAACTCTGGGCGATACAGTCATGACCCAACCAACCTAAGCCGTGGGGAAGATAATAGATCACAAACCAATGTCTGGAGAAAGGCATCAAGAGACTCCTGCGATGAGCTAAAAGTAAGGGATATCTGAGAGGGGCTTTGAACATTTAAGGAGAGCATTATATTTGACAGTGTGCAGTTTTGGAAATATCTTTTAATTACCCACAGCAAAGAGACAGTGGCAGACCAAGGGTATTGAGCATTTAGAGCAGATCACTTTTTAACACTTCTCCCATCTATATGACAAAGTCATTTTTTAAAAAAAAATTTTTTTTAACGTTTATTTATTTTTGAGACAGAGAGAGAGAGACAGAGCATGAACGGGGGAGGAGCAGAGAGAGAGGGAGACACAGAATCGGAAGCAGGCTCCAGGCTCTGAGCCATCAGCCCAGAGCCCGATGCAGGGCTCGAACTCAAGGACCGCGAGATCGCGAGATCGTGACCTGAGCTGAAGTCGGACGCTTAACTGACTGAGCCACCCAGGCGCCCCATGACAAAATCATTTTTAATAATAATTATGCACAAATCAGTAATACTCATTATTTTCTTGGTTTGTCCTTTAGTATTAAAACATAGGAACAACTTCTACAAGAAGAAATTTGAATCTTAAAGATGCTATTCAAATCCAGTAAAATATTTCATATATAACCTAAAATTCAAACTATCCAACAACAAAAATTACACCTCTCAGTTCACTCTGTGCTTTACTACTTGAAAACTTCAATACAAATAAAAACTCCAAGTAGTCAAATAAAATAACTGTACTGAAATATCTCCAGGTCATTTCTTGTCTCCACAATCACTGTGCTGTCATTACTTACGATCTGTTCTTTAAACCTAAGAATATGCAGTACCATAGAAGTTGGAAACAGAAACTGTACCTCAAAGTGCTTGAACCATCCTAAATTATTATTCACAAACTCTTGGATATAAGGAAGGCAGAAAATCCACTTAAAAATCCCCAGGCAAAAAAAAAAAAAAAAAAGTGATTTCGTGATTGCTAGAACTCAAATGTGCAGGAGTGCTTCTGGGTGAATATGCAGACATGGCTAAATCTTGGGTCTCAGTAATGTCATCAGGACCAGTTCATCCCTCTCAATTCTTTCTCTCTCTATCTTTCTCTCTCACTCTTTCTCTCTCTCCCTTACCTTCCTTCCCTCCCCAAGCTGCTAGCTTGACTTTCCTCTGCATTGCCCGTATCTCATGCAGATCTCGCTCATCTGTGGGTTGTCCGGTAGATCCATTCTTGCAAATGTATAGCTCTATGTGTGTTTGAAAAGTGGGAAGCTTACCTAGTTTCCTTCATCAAATGCCCTGATATTAGCACTTATTAGTTAACAAGACCACACTTGAATTAGTCATTATAGTTGAGTTATATAATGATCTGATTGTCTAGGTTTAGTAGCCACCCCATCCCTTGGGATTCCTCATCCAAGCCACGTGGACTACGCATAGAAGATTAGTTCTAAAAGAGAAATTGGAGACATTTGTGAGAAGAAGGGTCGCAGATAATGGATTGATAACCATGGCCCAGTGTGCTAATATTAATGTAGATGGGCTGTGACACATACTTTTGAATAACTACATAATTTAGCAGAGGATGGTTTGAAGCCCATGATGGACACTATTCCATACTTTTCACGATATGAGGAATAGAAGGTTAAATAATTTAGAAAGACTGTGTAGTCAAAGTCATGAAAATAAGTTAAAATTGATGAGAATCCACTTTTGTTTTCAGTTTCCATGGGCTCCATGTAATGTAGTTTAAAAATACTTGGCTAAGGGGCACCTGGGTGGCTCAGTCGGTTGAACGCCCGACTTCAGCTCAGGGCATGATCTCATAGTTCGCAAGTTCGAGCCCCACACAGGGCTCGCTGCTGTCAGTACAGAGCCTGCTTTGGATTCTTTGTCTCCCTCTCTCTGCCCTTGCTCCGCTTGCCCTCTCTCTCTCTCAAAAATAAATAAACATTAAAAAAAAATACTTGGCTAAAAGCATTTGGCACAAAGAAAGATATTTAACATCACAATTAGATAAAAACATCGATTTGATCAGAATTAGGGTTCCTAGATGCTACCATTAGATTATTATAAATCTTAGTAAACAGCAGAGTGTTTCTGTAAATTTCTGTGAATACAACAGTTTTGTCTGGCTTTGACAATTTTAGATTGTTTAAATGCTTATTTTTAAAATTCTAATCCATATTCATTCAATTATCCCTGTTTGTTTTAGTCGTGACATTGCAAAGCGAAACTACCTAAATATCTAATGGGAGGGCATTAGTTGGAACTAATTAAATTCTCCTCACCAAAATGCATACATAGATAAATATCTTTCAAAATATATGCCAAAGCCAGTGGGATTGTAGAAATTTTTAATGATATTTTGCTTTTCATATTTTTTATATTGGACATGGATTTTTTGGTCATGAAAAAGAATACAACATGAAAACATGTAATAGGTATAAATCTAAAAAATATGTACAAGGTCTGTATGAGAACGACAAAACTGATGAAAGAAATCAGAGATCTAAATAAATGGGGAAATATATCATGTACACAGACAGGAAGATTTAGTATTGTCAAGATGTCATTTCTTCCCAACTTGATCTATAGATTCAAAGCAATCCAATCAAAATCAAAAAATTATTTAGTGTATAAAGACAAACTGATTTTAAAGTTTATACGGAAGGGCATAAGCTCCAGAATAGCCAACACAATATTGAAATTAGAATAAAGTCAAAGGACTGACATTACCTAACTTTGAGATTTAACTATAAAGCTACAGATTAACGGACTAGGTTAATGAGCCCAGAGATAGACCCACACACAATCGGTCAACTGATCTTTGACAAAGGAGCAAGGGCAATTCAGCAGAGAAAGCAGACCTTGTACTTATCACAAAAGTTAACTCAAAATAGCTCATAGACCTAAGTGTAAAACAACAACAACAAAACCCTACAACACTCCTAGAAGACAACGTAGGAGAAAACCTAGGTGACATTGGGTCTGGTGATGACTATTTAGATATAACACCAAAATCACCACCCAAAAGGAAAAATTTGATAAATTGGACTTACTTAAAATTAAAACTTTTGCTCTTTGGAAGACACTATTAAGAGAAAGAAAAGACAAGTCATAGACTGGGACTTTGCAAACCAAATATCTGATAAAGAACTAGTGTCCAAAATGTACCAAGGACTTATAAAATTCAACAATGAGAAAACATCCTGACTAAAAAATGGGCAAAACATTTGAACAGACACCTTACCACAGATATACAGGTGGCAAAAAGTTATGTAAAAATATTCAACATTATATGCCATTAGGGAAATGCAAATTAAAACAACAATGAGACCATAACACATCTACTAGAATGGCAAAAAACCCAACACTCTGACCACACCAAATGTTGGTGAGGCTGTAGAACAAGAAGAACTCTCATTCTTTGCTGATGCAGTGCAAAATGGTACGGCCACTTTGGAAGACAGTTTGGCAATTTCTTACAAAAGCAAATATACTCTTACCATATGCTCCAGTAATCACTTTCTTAAGTATTTACTCAAATGAGTTGAAAATTTAGGTCCACACAAAAATCTGCAAATGACTGTTTTAGCATCTTTAGTCATAATTGTTCAAACTTGGAAGCAACCGAGTTGTCCTTCAGTAGGTGAATAGATAAATAAACTGTGAGATATCCATGCAATTGCATGTTATTCAGCAGTAAGAGAAATGAAAGTTCAAAATACAAAAGGTACGGAAGAGCTTTAAAGCCTATTACTCAGTGAAAGAAACCAATCTGAAAAGGCTATGGATTGTATGATTCCAACTATATGACATTCTGGAAAAGGTAAGACTTTGGAGACAGTTAAAAGATGAACAGTTTTCAGGGGTTCAGGTGGGAGGGGTGGGGGAAAAGGGATGAATAGGTGTAGCACTATTTTTAAGGTGGTGAAACTCCTGCGTATGATACTGTAATTGTGGATTCATGTAATTATGCCTTTGTCAAAACCCACTGAATGTAGTATACAAAGAGTGAACTCCAATGTAAACTATGGGCTTTCATTACAAACAATGTATCAATATTGGTTAGTCAATCCTAACATATGTAGCACAACATTAATGATAGGGGAAACTGTGGGACAGCAAGGGGGGATATAGAGGAACTCTCTGTACTTTTCACTCAATTATTCTGTAAACCTAAAACTGCTCAAAAAATATGGCCTATTAATTTAAATAAATCAAATAATTCCAACACTAACTTACCCACACATTAATTCATTGAATAAATATTTTTGAGCAAATACTATATCCCAGACACTATACCTAGCTTTGGGGGATGCCCAAGAAAACAAAACATGGTACCTGGCTTCAAGCAGCTTATATTGTAGTGTCAGATACTGTCAAGGAGTAAGTACTATATAGGGGTGAGTAAAGAGTGCTGTTGGACCACAGAGAAGAGGCAGCTATTTTACTGTTGGAGAATAAGGGAAGGTTTCCTGGCAGGAGTAGCTTCAGAAACCTATTATATCTAAATTAAATCAAGAAATCTCCCTATCCCGAAATAGCTACCATGTTTCTTTTGGGTTCCTGGATTTGGTCTAATTCAATGTACTAGGTACATGTGAATGCCTCTCATCTGCAAGTGAATAGGTCTAGAAGTTTTCTATATTGTATCGAACAACAATGCTAGGAACCAAAGCTTGTTCAGATGGAGTCTCAAAACAGGTACAGGGAGAATGACTGGAAGTCAGGTACAAGACAGAGATCAGAGACCAAAGGAAGACAAAAGTGAAGGAGAATGAATCATAACAGGACAGCAGACAAATGGAGCCAATACCATTAACATAATGTTACAACTGCCTGTGGCTGATCTTTATGGAATTCCTAAATGAAGGACTTGGTGCTGGGGGTCCGAAGCATTTAAAGGGTCTGGTAGAGAACAGACAGTGTTACAAAATATCAGAACTAGCCCTAAAGATCTTTCAGTTCGTCCACAATACATGCCATTTTTATGGCAGTGATATCTTACTGTGCAGGATTCAGTGCAAAATGAAAATGTGGGGAAAATGTTAAAATTATGAATTAAAAAATGGCCACAACAGAGCATTAAGCCAAGTGCAGGGCCCTTCTGACCACGGAGCTAGGTGCAACTGTACCAGTCACGCACCCATGAAAGCCAGCCCTGACCCCACCTCTTCTTACACAATCATCTTACAAATGCTCGATCTATGCTAATGAACACGTTGAAATTTATAATGTCTCTGGGACTTTAACAAAACCAGAGGGGACTCAAAATTCATTCAACTCAGATTGCAAATATTCACCCCCATATTCTCCTCATTGAGGTGGGACATGACCACCGGGGCCAACTGTTATTGCTGGTCCTTGACATTGTTATCACCTGTATCCTGAAGCCCCAGCTAGTCTGGCTACCCAGGTGTATTCATGGGAAGCCAAATTTCTTCTTTAGCTTAGAAATAAATAATGACGACTGGTATCAATTAAAGCTTTGTTGAATGAATGAACAGATTCTTCTTTTCGAAAAAAATAAACTCCATACCTTACAGTCTAGTACTTCTACTTCTACGCATGTTTCTCAAAGAAAGTATCTGACTTCAGCTCAGGTCATGATCTCACAGTCTGTGGGGTCAAGTCCCGCGTTGGGCTCTGTGCTGACAGCTCAGAGCCCGGAGCCTGCTTCGGATTCTGTGTCTCCCTCTCTCTGTGTTCCTCTCTCCATTCATGCTCGCTCTCTCTCTCTCTCAAAAATAAAATAAACATTAAAAAATTTTTAAAAAAAGAAAATAGGTGAAAATGCAGAAGAACGATTTTGTATGACTATACCTGTCGCAACACTGGTCACTATACAAATTTGGATATAATTTAAACTTTCACTAGTTGTAAGCTACATGGGAAGTAATTTTTATATAATGCTAACTGAAAACAAAGAAAATCAATGTAAGAATAGAGTATAAATTGGATCAGGAAGATATAGAAATTTTGAATAAACTAATTGCCAGCAATGAAATTGAATCAGTAATCCAAAAAAATCTCCCAACGAACAAAAGTCCAGGGCCAGACAGCATTGCAGGTAAATTCTACCATACATTTAAAGAAGAGCTACTACTTATTCCTCTCAAACTATTAAAAAAAAACCAAAAAAACTACAGTCCAATATCTCTGATGAACACAGATGCAAAAATCCTCAATGAAATATTGGCAAACCAAATCCAACAACACATTAAAAAAAGTCCTTCAACATGATCAGATAGGATTTATTCCTGGGATGCAAGGGTGGTTCGATATTTGCAAATCAATCAACATGATACATCACATTAACAAGAGAAACAATAAAAACCATATGATCACTTCAATAGATGCAGAAAAAGCATTTGACAAAGTACAAATGCATTCATGAAAAGGCATCAACAAAGTAGGTTTAGAGGGAACACACCTCAACATAATAAAGACCATATATGAAAAAACCCCAGCTAATATCATACTCAATGGTGAAAAACTGAGAATTTTTTCCCCTAAGATCAGGAACAACACAAGGATATCCACTCTCTCCACTTTTATTCACTACAGTACTGGAAGTTCTAGCCATAGCAATCAGACAACAAAAAGAAATAAAAGGCATCCAAACTGGTAAGGAAGAAGTAAAACTTTCACTATTTGCAGATGACATGATACTCCCTACAGAAAACCCTAAAGACTCCACCAAAAACTACTAAAACTGATACAAGAATTTAGTAGGGACTCAGCATACAAAATGAATGTACAGAACTATGTTGCATTTCTACACACTAATAATGAAGTAGCAGAAAGATAAATTAAGAAAAAAAATCCCATTTACAATTGCACCAAAAAGAATGAAACACCTGGGAATAAACTTAACCAGTGAGGTAAAAGACCTGTATTCTGAAAACTATAAAACATTGATGAAAGAAATTGAAGATGACACAAACAAATGGAAAGATATTCCATGCATGTGGATTGCAAGAACAAATATTGCTAAAATGTCCATACTACCCAAGGCCATCTACAGATTTAATGCAACCTCTATCAAAATACCACAGCATTTTTCACATAACTAGAACAAATAATCCTAAAATTTGTATGGAACCACAAAAGACCCTGAATATGCAAAGCAATGTTAAAAAAGAAGAACAAAACTAGAGGCATCACAATCCCAGTTTTCAAGATACACTACACAATAATTAAAATGGTATGATACTGGCAGAAAAGTAGACACATAAATGAATCAAACAGAATACAGAGCCAAGAAATAAACTCATGATTATATGGTCAATTAATCTTTGACAAAGAAGGCAAGAATATGCAATGGGAAAAAGACAGTCTCTTCAACAAATGGTGTTGGGAAAACTGGATAGCTACATGCGAAAGAGTAAAACTGGACCACTTTCTTACACTGTACAAAAAAATAAACTCAAAATGGATCAAAGACCTAAATGTGAGACCTGAAACAATAAAAATCCTAAAGGAAAGTACAGGCAGTATTTTCTCTGACATCAGCCATACCAACATTTTTCCAGATATGTTTCCTGAGGCAAGGGAAATAAAAGCAAAAATAAACTGTTGAGATCACATTAAAATAAAAAGTTTCTGTACACAAAGGAAACAATCAACAAAACTAAAAGACAACCAACTGAATGGGAGAGGATACTTACAAATGATATATCCAATAAAAGGTCAGCATTGAAAATCTATAAAGAAATTATGCAACTCAATACCAAAAAACCAAACAATCCAGTTAAAAAATGGACAGAAGACATGAACAGACATTTTTCCACAGAAGACATGATGTTCAGATGGCCAACAAACGCATGACAAGATGCTCAACATCCCTGATCATCAGGGAAATGCAAATGCAAACCACAATGAGATGTCACCTCACATTGCTCAGAATGGCTAAAATCAAAAACACAAGAAACAGCAAGTGTTGGCAAGAATGTAGAGAAAAAAAGAACCCTCATGGAACCCTCATGCACTGTTGGTGGGAATGCAAACTGGTATAGCAACTGTGGAAAATGGTATGGAGGCTCCTCAAAAAGTTAAAAATGGAACGACCGTATGATCCAGCAATTGTACTACTGGATATTTACCCAAAGAATAGGAAAGCACTCATTTGAAAAGATATATGCACCCCTACGTTTATTGCACTATATTTACAATAATGTAAATTATGTAATTCTAAATTATCGAAACAGCCCAAGCATCCATTGACTGATGAATAGATAAAGAAGAGGTGATTTAGGGGCTCCTGGGTGACTCCGTAAGTTAAGCGTCTGACTCTTGATTTTGGCTCAGGTCATGATCTCAACGGTTCGTGAGTTCAAGCCCTACGTCGGGCTCAGTGCTGATGGTGCAGAGCCTGCTCCGGATTCTCTCTCTCTTTCTCTCTCTCTGCCCCTCCCTTGCTCTCTCTCTCAAAATAAATAAACTCAAAAAAAAGAAGAGGTGGTATGTATGTATGTGTGTGTGTGTGTGTGTGTGTGTGTGTACACACAATGGAATATTAGTCATAAAAAGAATGAAATCTTGCAATATGGATGGATCTAGTGAGTATAATACTAAGTGAAATAAGTCAGTCAGAGAAAGACTAATACCATATGATTTCACTCATATGTGTAATTTAAGAAACAAAACTAATAAACAGAGAAAAGAGACAAATCAGAAAACAGACTCTAACTATAGAGAACAAACAGATGGTTACCAGAGGGAAGGTGGGTGGGATGATGGGTGAAATAGAGGAAGGGGCTTAACAGTACATTTATCATGATGAGCATTGAGTAAGGTATAGAATTGTTGAATCACCATATTGTACACCTGAAACTAACACTGTGGAATTAGCTATAGTGGATTTAAAAAAAAAAAAAAAGAATAGAGTTTAAATGTCAAATGCAAGGAAATATGCCAAAATGACAAAAAAAAAAAAGAAATACAAGGAAACATGCCAAAATGACAATAGTGGTTTCTCTACAATGATGGACTGTGTCTTTTCTCCCGAAATGTTTATATGCTGCTACACGTGGTAGGCCTTTTTTATGTATGAACATGGGCTTTTCTCTCTCTATATTTGTTTTCCTTTTTGCTATAAACTAAGCAGGTAGCTAGGTCCTTTGTTGTTTTTTGCCTCAAGTATTTTTTGTAGAGCCAAATAGCAAATTCAGCTTAATAGATATGGGCATGTTCTATTGTTCATAAAAGCCTAAACCCACTGAGGAGCTATGGCTAAGTTTAGGTAAGTGGAATCAGAGAAAGAGAGAAAGAAAAGTGCCTGTGAGAGTAGTGGAAAGAGGAGGGAGATTTCTTTAGTCTGGGAAAGACATAGCTCTACAGGGCTAAGGTAACAAGGATCTGCACACCCGTTAGAAAAGGAAGATGGCAAGATCCTACATGTCGACCAGCAACCTCCGTTGCCACGATGGCCAGAGGAGATGTTAGAGGTTAATCCTTGATTTCTTTTTTTGACAGCTCCTTATATCCTGGTCCTATCCTGGGAGGGGAAATTGAGCCCATAAATGATAGAATTTTCTGTCAACACAGAAGGAACAAGACTTGGAGATAAAATTATGTTAATTGAAGAGAAATACATGATACTTCAATTCATTCTTACTTCTATATTTTCTAAAATTTCTGCAATGATTATGCATTCATTCATCACCAGAAACAAGCAAGCAACAATATGAAACCAAATAAAATACTTCCATGCTCATCTCAGATTTCAAATTAGGGTTGGACCTCTTGATGACCAACCAAGACCCAGGGACATATTTTATGAAAACAGGTGCAGAACTCACATCTGTGATCACATCCATGATCATCTGTGATTGTCACAATAATTCCACCATGTTGACAGAGCTTCTATTATTATCCTTATTTTTCAGATAAGAAAGTTGAGACTCAAAATTAAGCACCTCGTGCGGAATTACAAAAATGGTTATAGAGCGAAGATTCAAACCCAGGTTAAGGGCTTACACCATGTGGTGGTGAGAAGAGCATAAGTTACAGCATCGGAGAAACTTAGGAGCATATCTTGGCTCCACTGTTCCCAGCTATGTGATCTAGTTTCCAATCTATAATATGGGGATAACAGCTCTCCCATAAAATGAAGATGTAAAAATAAAATGTGATCATGTTCTTAGTACACCTAACAGATACTAAATACTAGTTCATTCGTATTGCTTCTTGCATTTCCCAGGTGCTTTGGTTCGATACTCTGACTTGATTGAGTTTCCACATTTCTCAAAGCATGGTTGCATTTGCAAGCATTCTACTAGAGACCTTGATATAATCTTCTGGGCCCTATTTGAGTCTTACTGAATCAGAACTTCTGGGAGTGAGGCCCTGGAATATGGATTTTTTTATGCTCCTTAAATGGTTCATATTCAGAATAAAGCTTCAGAAGCATTGCAATTCTCAATAATATCTAATGATAAAGAATACAGCTAGGTTTTTAAAAGCTTATCTCACTGACAAATAATTTTTGTCAAATTCATCTCCTATACCTATCTTTCTTGCCATATACAGACATTTATATGCTAGAGCCTATCTTTGGTAAATATTCATTTGTGTTTATCGAATACTCAGTATCAGAAAAGACTTTAATAGATGAAATCCCTATCCAAACACTGAAATCCAAGTCCATTATGCTAGTTTGAGGAAGAATTCTCCTCTAGTGGTTTCTCTTTTAAACTTGACATTACACTAACACGTCATGTGTGTTTCTTTTCTTCTTTTTAAAGTTTATTTATTTACTTTGAAAGAGAGGGAGAGAGTGTGTGTGCACACGAGTGGGGAAGGGGCAGAGAGAGAGGGAGAGAGAGAATCCCAACCAGGCTCTGAACTGTCAGCATGGAGCCCAATGTGGGGCTTAGAACTCATGAAACTATGAGATCCACCTGAGCTGTTTCCGATGCTTAACCTACTGAGCCACCCAGCCGCCCCTGTAATGCATGTTTCTTTCGCGCCCACAGTTCAAAGTTCACTTACTGGTTTTACAAGGAGACTTATCTGGTCCTTAGCTTCATCCAGGCAAGTAAGCTAATTTGGGATTTTAATTTCCATGCAAGGTGAAATGAACAAAGTGAAATCAACACTAAGCACAGTTCTAAAAAGCTCACAAAAACTTCAGTGAGCCCTTAGAACTATAAGAAGAAATGGGCCCAAGCATGCATCCAGCATTAACCATTTTGTAAGGAATGTTAGGACAGGAGTTCTTTTCTCTGTATAAAAGTGCTTCTCAAGTTTTAATGTTCAAAATATTGACCTAGAGATCTGATAAAATGTAGATTCTGACTGAGAAGTTCGGAGGTGGGTCTCATGACCCTGCACAAGCTCACAAGTGATACCAAAAATGGTCCATGCATCACACTTTGAGTAACAAGGGACTGTAGGGCTCTAGCGACCTTAAACAGGTACTATTATCTCCATTCTGCAGCTAAAGAAACTGAGTCTCAGACATTAAATATTTGTCCAAGTTCACACAGGTATTAAAAGGAAAACACACACTAAAAACGAATGATTTGGCTTCAGTTTACTTTCAATCATAGCTATGCTGAATTATCATTGTATAACCAATAGCTTTCATGTCCTCAACAACAAGATCTAGAGACAGGAGAAAAGTAGACACTTTGGTGAATCTGTTGGAAAGATGTCAAATAAAAGGAAGACCCTATCGTTTTGTTGTTTGGCAGAATTCTATATTAAAGTGAAAATATGTTTGTGGTGCAAGTGTTAAAACTTTAAGAGAAACACTGAGATTGTTCATTTTTTCCCAAGCTTGTCTTGTTGCGTGCATTCACATTGATCACTGCATCCGTTCAAACAGCATTTATTGAATACCTAGTCTATGCAGAGTTTCTGCCCTCGAGAAGCTCATAATCTTGGGAAGAGAGAGATTAAAGTGGAAAGGGGTCTGAAAGGCACCAGAGAGAGCATGGCATGTGAGTACTCAAGACACTTTTAGGGGATCTGCAAGGCCAGAACTATTTTCAAAATAATATGCAGACATTATTTGCCTCTCTCCTTGTGTCGACATTTGCATTGAGGGTACAAGAGCAATGGAGATAAAACTCCTGTCATCTCAGCACAAATCAAAACTAGCACTAGAGTGCACTGCCAAATGCACTAGTCATCTTATAGTCTTCACTGTCAGGTACTCACAGTAGGAAAGAAAAGGAAAGGAAGAAAGGCAAGACAAGGCAAGAGAAGAGGAGAGGAGGGGAGCGGAGGGGAGGAGAGGAGAGGAGGAGAGAAGAGAGGAGAGGAGAAAAGAAAAGAAAAAAGAAAAAGAAAAGAGAAAAGAAAAGAAGGAAGAGCCATTTGCACTTAGGAATGCCTTTAATTAAGTAGTAGAAATAATTGATTTTATTAAATCTCAATGTTGAGCACACATATTGTTAACATTCTATGTGACGAGCTGGGACATATGCATAAATCACTTCTGCTGCAAACTGAAGTATGATGGTTGTTTCCAGGAAAAGAACTTGTGTGACTGTTTGGGCTGTTAGTTGAGCCATCTGACTTTTCCAGAAAGCATTGTTTTTACTTGAAGGGATGACTGACAAACTGGTTCTTCGCATAGGGTGTTTGGCAGATATTTTCTCAAAAATGAATAAAAGAAGCCTATTGCTCAAGGAAAACAACCCATAGTGTTTGTTGCCAATAATAAAATTCGAAAATTCAAAGGTCTTGGTGAAATGTTGAAAATTCAAACCTCGTGGTGAAGCTTAAAATTTTGGAAAACTTCTATTCATCACAGTAAGCTTGACAGCTTTCCAATGCCTAAATACTTTTCTAATCGGATCGGTGATGATATTAACAAATGTGAATTTTTAAAATTTTTTTTCATGTTTATTTATTTTTGAGAGAGTGAGAGAGAGAGATAGAGCGGGGTCGGGGGAGGGGTAGAGAGAGAGGGAGACACAGAATCCAAAGCAAGCTCCAGGCTCTGAGCTGTCAGCACAGAGCCTGATGCAGGGCTTGAATTCACGAACCGTGAGATCATGACCTGAGCCAAGTCAGACACTTAACCAACTGAGCCGCCCAGGCGTCCAACAAATGTGAATTTTTGATGTTTATAACGAAATGTGCCAACATTTAAAAATCTTCATAACTTAGTGAAACCAAATCTATGCCAGTGCGGAGCCTGACACATGGCTGTATCTGAGCCAAAATAGTCGGGACACTTCACTGATTAAGCCACCCAGGCGCCCCAAAACCAAAACGTCTTAAGTGACCAGTGCTTGGTGTGACAAAATCATGCATGGATAAAACATATACTTAAAGTGTAAGACAGACCAAGGACTTTTAATGTAACAGAATACAAAAAGTTCATAGATATGCCATGTATCTGAATAAGCCAATAAAATAATCCTCCCTTTTCCAACTACATATCTGTGCGAGGCTAGATGTGTTTTATTTACTTCAACTGAAACAGAATATTGCATCAGAATGACCGCAAGAGCAGATAGGAAAATCCAGCTGTCTTCTAGTAAAGCCAGACATTAAAGAAAATTGTAAAAAAGTAAATAAATAAAACAATTTATTGCTTCATGCCCACTTTTTGTATGTCTTAAAAACCAGTTAATTTCATAAAATATTTCCTTTGACTTCTAATGGGATTTTTAGTTATAGTCACTTTGATTTTGATTTCTAATATGGCAGATATCAATAGATACAGTGCACATAAGGACTCTTTTTGGTCCTCAGTAATTATTAAGAGTGTAAAGGGGTCCTAAAACAAAAAAGTTTGAAAGCTGCTGTCATAAATGATAGAAAGCAACTGATGGGTTTAAAGCAAAGGAGGGCCATGGTCAAATGTGAGGATTAGGTATGCTGCTGTGCTTTGCCCTTCGTGACTATTTACAAAGACTGCGTGTGCAGGGTACCTTCCCGTTAGATCATTATACTTGGAAGAACACCCTTTCGTGTACTACAAACATGAAACATGTCCCGGTCATGGCAAGATTTGTAGTGGGCAGGCCATCTTTCTGCTAGGAAGCGATGTGACTTTGATCTACAAAGGTTAAATAGCTTGCCTTTGGTCACTCAAGACATTCATGCCTGGCTACAGGAACTCAGATGTGTCTGATTTCAAACTTTAAATTTTTTTCTAGTTCACTGGACAGTTTTATCCTTCAACCCATTACAAAACATAAGTACTTCCCTCACTCTGAGTCTAGAGAAGCCACTCTTGATGAAAAGATCTGCAAACATTGCTCTTCACGTCCTTGCTCCATATTTGCATACTGGGTGCCACAGGGCCAGAGGGCCGTCTTGCTTCCAGGGGAAGCACATAATCGGTCATTGAAAAAAAAACCACTTGGAAAGTAACATTTTTCTATAGCACAGACCATCATGAGAAAAGAAAGTAAAACTGGATCCACGTGCTCCCTCACACACGGGCAGGCATAGCACACACACAGCTACAAAGGTGTAATTGTATTAGCTTCCTATTGTGGCTGTAAAAACTGACTGCCGACTTAGTAACTTAAAACAACACAAATTCGTTACTTTACGGTTCTGTAGGTCAGAAGTCCTACACTGTTCTCACTGGGCTAAATTACGTGTCAGTGGGCCAGTGTTCCTTCTAGGAGCTGAGAGAATCTGCTTCCTGGCTTTTCCCAGCTTTTGGAGGTTATGCACATTCCTTGGCTCAAGGGCCCCTTTCATCTCGAAAGCCAACAATCCTATCACTCAAATCTCTGCTCCCATCATCACCACATCTTCTCAGACTCTGACTCTCCTGTCTCCCTCTTTACAAAGATTCTTGTAATAACATCCTGGGTAATCCAGGATAATCTCGCCAGTTCAAGGTCAGCTAATTAGCCACCTTAATTCTATCTGCAACCTTAATTGTTCTTTGCTATGTGAACATAGCATATTTCAGGTTCCGGCTATTAATATGAGGACCTGTTTGGGGTCATTATTCTGTCCACAAGCATATTTTGTTTTTTTGCACTGCCTATGTACAATTTAAGAACACAAGAAGGTATAATACCAACTTCACTGTACTTCTCACACACACACACACACACACACACACACAGATGTACACACTATAAGTAGTTTTCAGTTGGGGCATCTTTACTTTCCAATACTATACAGATGTCACTGCAAATTATGTTGCTCTTTTTTCCCCCCTTTCTGACCTAGTACTACCTAGAATGCAGACTCGGATGACAAGAAATTGATTGTCCTAAATCCTGCTGAGGATGAGTTACTGCTAATTGGTTCTTTGAGCAGCCTGAATGAGGTGAGCTGCTTTCATTTTACAATTGATGGGGATAAATTTCATGTCAGCAAAATCCATAAAGATTCTTGGGGTGCTTTCCTTGACTCGGTGCATTGTCTCCTCAATCAGTAATTTTTCCAGACCAGACATATTAGCAGGAGAGAAGACAATGCATTTGCCCTGAATAGACATGTCTGATCCCCTCGGGACAGTTTATGATGTTATCTGAATAAGAGACTGATTCTTACTCAGCAAATCTAAAATATGACAATGAGTTTCCCTTACTAAATAATCTGCTCATATTCCTCTGATTGCAGTAGATTTTTTGGTTCCACTTTTGTTACAATAAAAACTTAAAAAAAAACTTATTTTTTTCAAATTTCTTATTGAAAGCCTCCTAACATTATGGGACACCTGGCTGGCTCCGCTGGTTAAGCCTCCGATTCTTGGTTTCGGCTCAGGTCTTGATCTCACGGTACATGAGTTCGAGCCTTGCATCAGGTTCTGTGCTGACAGTGTGGAGCCTGCTTGGGATTCTCTCTCTCTCTCTCTGGTTCTACCCCACTTGTGTGCTCTCTCTCTCTCTCTCTCTCAAAATAAATATATAAACTTAAAAAAATCCTCAAAACACTCTAATATTTTAAGTGTCTACACAATACTCTAAAAAATGGATACACGCACCTTGACACCCTAAACTTCCATGTCTTTGTGGGGGGAGGGGCACCAAAGTTGTTTCCAGTGTGTCAATAATTACACATCATTCTGCAAAGAGCACCTTAGAGTGAGGTTTCCAACTCTGCCACTCGTGACAATAATTTGCTGTTGGGGGCTATCCTGTGCCTTAAAGGATGCTGAACCACATCTCCGGTCTCTACCCACCAGCTGCCAGTAGCATTCTCACAGTTGTGACAAACAAAATAGTTCCAGACTTTGCCAAATGTCTCCCGGGGCAGGCAGGGGGGTGGGGGGGAGACGCAAAATCGCCTGTGGTTGAGAACACTGTCGGAATACTTTTGTGCCTTCAGTTAGATTATTTCTTTGTGACAGATTTCCAGGATCAGAATTTATGGGCCAAATAAAAGTATTTGTATGGTTCTTGACGTATTGCTAAATTACTTTCCAAAAGGGTGAACCCTTGTTCCCTTCGCACCAGTAAAATCTGAGTGACCCAATTCTGTGTTAACCGCAGGAGTCTTAGTTAATATCACTTTGTTTTTGTGAACTTGTTGATACAAACTGTACTTTACTATTACTATTACTATTATTATTACTATTATTATTATTATTATTATTTTATGTGGTTTTTTTCTTTAATACCAGTAAGAAGAAAATGCTGGGTATGTTTATTATTTGCTTTGTTTTGTGAAATATCATTTCAAATCCTTAGCCCATTCACGTTATAGGGCTTCTGGGAGTAACAAAAGGAGTAACACATATAGCAGAAGAGTGCTTTAACAGAATTAGGGCAATGTTTTTGAAATGAAGGCTAATTCAATAATTTTTATAGAATGTTTGTGGGCTACATTTTTTTTTCAAGATTTTGCTTTTATTTAGAAAAAGGAAATATGTGAGGTGACAAGTCTTATTTTATGATTTCCTACTCACTGATGGCCTTCATTTGTCGGGATGGTATGTCTAAATTTTTAGAAATTGCATATCTTGCATGCAGCCCAATATCTGGTTGATAATTCTGCAAGTTTAAACCGAGTTTTGTAAATTTATACTCTTTTGAGGTTCTGCAGTTCATGTCGCTGTTCCTTGACTGACCTTGTAAGTTACTCACTTGCAAAATATTTTTTAAAAATAATGTCTCTTACGGGGTGGCTCAGTGGGTTAAGCGTCGGACTTCGGCTCAGGTCATGTTGTCACGGTTTGTGAGTTCCAGCCCCATGTCAGGCTCTGCGCTGACAGCTCGGGGCCTAGAGCCTGCTTCAGATTCTGTGTCTCCCTCTCTCTCTCTCTCTGCCCCTCCCCTGCTAGCTCTCTCTCTCTCTCTCTATCTCTCTCTCTCAAAAAATAAAAACATTAATTTTTTTTAAATAAAAATGTCTCTTAGTACTGCATTCATGAAAATAAGATATTTTCCCATTATACATATGATAATCAGCGATATCTTTCAAAGAAAGGATGGACTACCTTGCCCACTTACGTTTGAAAATGCTCCCCTTCCCCACCCTCGTCCTGCCCCGTCACATCACTACCAGCTCTTTCTCCTTTCTGCTTCGTAGAACAAGCTGGACACTAGTAAAAACCACCTGCTAGGCAAATACCATTGATCAATTCTCTTCTGGCTCACAGACCTGACCAAGAAGGACTGAGGTATTCAGTCTATACAGGGGTAGCGATAGAGAGAGGCACTGAATTTCTCCTTGTGTGGATCTTAATTTCCCCATCTATAGGTCGAGGGATGGAGACCTTCGATCGCAGACTTCATAATAGACTCAATTAGTTCAGTGAGGCAACCATAACCTTTGAACCTCTCACTGCTCTAGCCTGTCCGTTGTTGGAGAGCGAGAAAGTTACGATGAGGAAGCCAAGTCCGACTTCAACAGCACTAGAAATGCCATGTGTCTTCAAGAACAAACTCACACACTTGAACCATGCAGAGACTCATCCTCACGTTAGCTGTCCACCATGCCAGGAAGCATTTACAAGGTTCTGTGGGGCGTAAATTCTATCTTCGATAATGACAGGAATTAACAGTATATAGAATAGTTACATAACCTTCTCATACTTTTCCTTTCAGTAGCTGTTTTCATTAGCCAATACTCTGATGCTGTAGTACAGCAAATTTTGTGACCTTTCAGGTGAAATTCAGTCCCTGAAGATGGATTTGACTTAAATAGCAATGTTTCTTTAATGCAACTCCAAATTGCTGCTAAGTAGTCTCTTAAACTATAGTACTCCACTTTTAGAAGGAAAAGCACAATGTCGTAACTAGGCGGTCTTGTTGAATCTTTTGCTGTGATGTTATTTCTGCCCCGAAATGATCACTTGTCTTCATTTTGCCAAGTTTATTGCCCCAAAAGGATACCAAAAAAGCACAAATTGCTACCTGCAACGAATGTTCTGGTAGATTTAATATCTCCACTAAGGCAGCTTCTAACTCTAGTTTGGGGGTTGTTCCTTTAAGGAAAAGTATCCTTTCATTTCACTTGTCTTTTATTTTTCCATAGCTGAGTCAAGCAGCTGACTCAGACAACCTGTAGTCTTTTACTAACAAACAAATGAGAAGCTGAAACGCGGGGCCAATGACCCATACGTCTGTCCATTAACAATCTATGGAATGCTCTCGCTCTAGGCTATGTCTTGCATCACACCAGTGCACAGCAGAGCAGAAAGTAATTACAGGGCACAGGCGTTTATGCAAGTGGAAATGTGCATGACGGGCAAAGGGCCATATTAGCCAAGGAAGTCTCTGCCTCTGGATGATGGCAGGAGAAAAGGAAGATAGATTGTTTTCTGGGGTCATTTGAATGTTGCCCTGGAGATAGAGGGAAGCATGAGGTCATACCTGAATAGCTTTGATCATCTCCTCATTTTAGGCAGCGCCAGGCTCTGGTAGGTATCAGCAGCGCTTTCCTTTGTCTTCTAAAAGCTGGAATAATATGGTGAAGGAGAAAGAGATATGTGATATAAGCTAGGAGAGCTCTGCTGGAGGAGTGTCTGGGCCACCTAAAAGTGCTAAACCTCAGTTTCTGCTCTGTAAATAAAGCTCAACTTGGTTGATTGAACATTTCCACACTCTCTCAGATTCCATATCAAAGTCTACACAAAGGGAAACCTCTGTCTTGAGAAGGATATAATCCCCATTTTTAGCATCGTTTAAATCTGGGGCTTTTGGCACTGCTCACATTTCAAAAATCCATTTTCTTAATATTTGTATACTATCTTGACAATGCAATAGGCAGTGGGTGCATTGCGTTTGCTCATTTTAGGCATTCCGCCTTTCCCAGCAAAACTGCTAGTGGGATCCCATCTGCTTAATAACATTCAGTTTAAAATTAAACTGGGAAAAATTTTAAAAAATGTCGAAAATCCTGGGCAAACTTTAACAGAATGTCTTTCTCCTATTCCAACTCCTAGAAGGAGCTCCGGGGGATTAAAAGGGCAACTCTGGGCTTGTGGCTTTCTATAACGGTTGAGAGTTTTACTTCCTGTTCAGATTCCCAATTATAGTATTACGGGTCCTTAAGATAGAGTCAGGTCTCCAAGGTTCAGTCCGCCATCACATTTTTGGGTAGCGCTTACCAAGAAAGAGCATGAGCTCTGAGGCAAACAGACATGGATTTAAGTCCTGCATTTGCCACTTACTTGCCACGTGATATCAAACCTTCACAATCTTGTACATGAGTTCCTTGTGTGTAGAATAGAAATATTGCCCTTTCACAACCTTCTGGAATACTTGTGGGGGGCCAAGTTACGATAAAATGATGTTCGTGACTTCTCTTTATTCCCTCAATCCTCCTCCCTCTCCATATCTAATCCATTACCAAGTTCTACCCTAAAATTTTCTGAAAGTTTATTTATTTTCGAGAGAGAGAAAGAAAGCACACACACATATGCACATGGCGGGGGAGAAGGGTAGAGATAGAGAATTCCAAGCAGCCTCCACGCTGTCAGCACAGAGGCCGACACGGGGCTCCATCCCACAAACCGTTTGGTCATGACCTGAGACGAAGTTGGATGCACAACCAACTGAGCCACCCAGGCGCCCCTCCCCTAAAATCTGATCTGCAATCCTGCTATTTGTCACCGTCTCCATCCACCATAACCGCCTCAGTCCATGTCTCTCACTTTACCACTCACTGGGTTTAGGGCAACAGCCTCTTAACTGGTCCCCCAACGTCACCACCTCTCACCTGCCCTATCATCTGTTCTCAATACGATCGACAGGATAAACCATAAATGAGACCGTGCCGCTTCCCTGTCTGACTCAGTGGCCCCCACCTGCACTTAGATTCCAACCCCCAACCCTTAGCAGAGCCTTCAGGACTCTGTATTCTCAGATCTCTGCACCTCGAATTTAGCCTCTTCCTACTCTTCCCCCGTTCACTGTTTCAATCACAGAGGCCTCATTGCAGCTCCTCGTGCAGCCACAATTCTTTGCTGCCTCTGAGCTTTTCCACTCGGCACTCCCGCGCCCGGAAGATGCTCCCGCTAGATCCTCACGAAGTTTCTCCTTTATCATCACTCAGGTCACCGATCCAATGTCATCTCCTCAACAGGCTGACCACCTTATGTAAAATAGCATCGCAGCACCATCCAATTATTGACTCTTCACCTGCCTTATTTTCTTGCGAGTCCTTATACTACTATCTAAACTAACTGCAGTATTTACCTAATTTTTTGACTTGTTTATTTTCAGTCCCATCCTACCCCCCAAAAGGTCATGCCTTTTTGATATAGAAAATGAAACCAAACCGAAGCAAAAACAGAAACTAAAGAAAAAAAACCAACCAACCACCCCAAAACATAGATATTTAAGTGGAAGGGGGGGAATCTGTTAAACCCATATTATCTTTTAAACTGAACAGGCAAATGCATTTGATCCCAGCCAACTGATTAGTTTCCCAGTGTAGATACAGTGTAAGGCAGGCATTTTTATAAAGCATTCAAACCCTCAGGACACTATTTAGCAAAGAGGAAATCAGCCAGCCTTCTGCTCACTCGGGAATCAAGAATAGGAATAGCACGGATGATTTCCTCTCATTTTGGCCATTAGCTGGAAGCCCTCCTGCAAGTCTTTTGCCAGAGTTACGAATAAGAAGCCAGATCGGCTGACTTGATTTCCACCTCTCTCTCCGCCCGTGAGCGGTGCATATCGGAGGTGCTCCTTAGCAACAAAGTGGCTCAATGCACAATCACGGGAGGCCAGAGGAGGAGGAAAGCACAGGTTCCTGAACTTGTTGGATAATAAGGTTTGCATTTCTCATGCACTTTCTTTGCTGGGACCGTGAATACGTGAAGCCTGGTATACTTACTCTTGAATACGTACTGACGCGGGGAGGCGAGCAGCCCGACGGGAGGTCCGTACACTGTTGTCATTGCTGTATAATATAAGCTGCTTAGTAAATGCTATAACTCACTTTATAACGGTTTTGTTTAATCAACTCCGAACAAGATGTATCTAACCAGTGGCTGAAGCCACTCCCCAGACTGGATATATGGCGTCGGTAGAATGGTTGCGGGGTAGAAGCTGTCCGGATGGACCACCTTCACTTCTTACTCCATATGCCCTCGTGATCAAAGCCCTACAAAAGCTCACCGGCGCTCAGAAGAGCTGGCTTTAGCTTATGAGCCTGCAGTTGGAATTCCTGTATCAGCCAGAAGATTCCGAAATGCTATTTGACACAAACCCAAACATGCTGGAAAACTGTCCAAGGGACCGTTTTCGCCAACAAGGGTGTCGTCCCAGATATAAAGAAAAAATCGGTGGGGCTCCTTTATTTATGAATCACATAGTGCTTGCCTCTACCTGCGCAGCGGTTCTGGAAAGTGAGAAAAACAGTTGGTGATCATCTAATTCATTTGGAGCTCGGAGTTCTCCAATTTGGTCACGTACGATGAGCAAAGAAATTAATAGTAGGTCGGGCTCTTGTGCTGTGTTGGCAAGACAGCCTCAGAGTCCCGATTTCTACCCATGTAAGATTTCCGCTGCTCAGCAGACACTGCGATGCACCTCGTTTTGCATTTCTATTTAAACAAACGTTTGGATAAATGCTCTGATGTCACCGCTCAAAATAAAGACCCAACTGCAAGGATTTGTTTAACATTTTGTGCACACATCCCTGCAAAGCCAGCACATTTCCAAAGTTACTTCATAACACGAACCTTCACCACGGGAGAATAGTTAGGTGCCCCCCACAAACTGGCTGACGTTGGAGCATCTCCAGTTGGCGGCTAACTTGTCATGTTACACAGTCGGGGTACTATGTCTTCACTTTCCGTCCGTCTGCTCATCCGCTGCAGATCCGTCTTTTAGTAATTAGTGCTTTTGTTTTATGACAGGATTTCCTTGACCTCTCCCAAAGAAGCCATAGCTCCTTCACCAAGGATTGGGTTTAGCTTCTCATTAATCGACACTTATTCATACGTCATAATGCACAGTAATAAGAACAGCTATTCATTTTGGGCTCCCAGGCTGTGTCGGGACTCACAGGCCCCAATGCAAAATGGAAACACAGAACCTGCTCAAAATTATGAAGAATCTCAAGATGATGATAACAGAGCATTAGACTAAACGGAGGGCCCTTGCAGGGCCATCACACAGATCACGTGCCCATGAACCCAATCCTGTGAAAGCAAATTTATTCTTTTAATAGCCTTTTGAAGAAACCACAATGATTTCTAGTTGGGAAGGGCAGAACCCCAAACTGGGAGTGGGAAAGCAACATCAAAAGTTAGACAGCCAGAAAGGGGTAGAGTCGGGTCTATCTATCTCAAAAACTTATCTTTCTCCTAGACGAGAGGCTGTCAAACTAGGCCAAATCTGGTCCATAAGCTAAACATGTTTTTGACACTTTTAGGTAGCTGAATAAAATCAAAAGAAGAGTAATATTTCGTGAGAGATGAAAGTTACATGCAATCCTGATTCCATGTCCATAAAGAAAGTTTTGTTGGAACACAGCCACCCCCATTTGCCACTGATTGTTACTAATGCTACACTCTCACTGCAGACTTAAGTCATTGGCAACTGACACCATGTGGTCCACAAACCTGAAACATTAACTCTCTATAGCAAGTTTCCTACCCCCTCACCCTACACCGTCCAGTGAGCACAGACTTGTTCAAAAGAAAAATACACGTATGTGCGTATATTTAATTGGCCATTTCCTCATCCTGCACTGTTTCCTAGGGCTGCCATAACAAAGTACCACAAACTGGGTGGCTTATAACAACAGAATTGTATCCTCTCACAGGTTTGGAGGTCAGAAGCCTGAAAGCAGAGTTGGTTCCTTCTGAGAATTCCGAGGAAGAATCTGTTCCATCCTCTCTCCTCGTCTCTGGTGGTTGTGACCAATCTTTGGCCTTTGACTCGCTCCTTGCCTTGCAGCTGCATAACTCTAATCTCAGCTTTTGTTGTCACATGGCCTTCTCCTGTGTGATTCTGTCTTCACACGGCCCATTTGTAACAGGATACCAGTCACCTGGTCATGTCGAATGAAGGGCCCACTCTACTCCAGTATGATCTCATCTTAACTAATTACATCAGCAAAGAATGTATTTCCAAATAAGGTCACATTCACAGGTACTGGGGGTTAAGACTTCAACGTATCTCTTTTTCTGTGGGCGGGGAGACAATTCAACCCATAACACTTAATACAATAAATAAATATATAGTAAGCAAGCAAATAAGTGAGCAAACAAAATATACTCTCGTATCTTTACTCAGTCTGTTTCCCCTCTCCTTGATGAGACCCCAAGGCACGTAGGAAGTATTTATAGGACTTCTTCAAATCAATGTTCTCAGCCCTCCTTTCAGCCTTCATCGTACCTAATTTCTCACATCCTGATGTAGGGGAGCAAATTTTCCAACCCCAAGAAATGCCTCTGGCACACTGATTATGTTAAGCTGCTTGTTAATAAGAAAGGGCAGACACATGAGAAGTTCTGTAAACCGAGTAGAAGTTACCTTTTTCTGAGACATTTGCATTTATAATGTAAGTCTATACCAGGAAGAGAAGGGATGACTCTAAATCTGTAAAAAGTCTTATCAATGAAGAAGGCAATGACTTCACTCTGAATAACAGTCATACCCCTGTTTACTATGCTTTGCCTGGCAACTTCCCGTAACTGGCCTCCAACACACCCAGCATATTCCATCTTTAGAGATGGTATTTAAGGTCATGGCTTGGGCCATTTTGTGGAGTTACTCAGTTTTCCTGGGTCTCTCCCATGTATACAGGAGTTATGTATGTTATTAAACTTCTGATTGATTTTTTTCTGTTGCTCTGTCTCATGTCAATTTAATCATAGACCAGCAAGAAGAATCCTGAAGGGTAGAGAAACATGTTTCCTCCCAACACCAGGAACATTTTTCATGTCCCCTGGACTCTGCCTACAAACTCCTTTATTCTAGTATTTATAACTCAAGATCAAGCAATGCAGGAGGAGACTTTCACCTCACATATTCTGAACTCGGGAATGTGCACTGTGATGGGGTTCCTTATTTCATTCTGTCCACTTAAATCCAGCTTTTATCTTGAATCTGTGTCCTTGTATTTTCTATATATACTTGATACTAGAGTAATACTTTATTGGAAATCCAAGGCTATTAAGGATATCATTGTGTCACTTGAGTTTTCAACAAAGGCCTTTGTCATTCAAAAGCATCATGGGGGGCCTTCTATTCATGGTACCAGCATTGCCAACTGCATTGTACCCACAACTGCTGAATACTTCTTTGGCACTTTGAGGCTCAGCAACCACTTTCATCTTCAAAGCCTTGCCTCCTGACTTAATTAGTCTGTCTAATTTCCTATGAAGTAAGTGTGCTATCCTCCTTTGTAATTTGCATTAAAGGAAAGTGAAGTAACAGGAAGAAATCACTTCTAGAGTATTGCAGATCCTTCTTGATGAGTTAGGAGCTAGCTAAAGTGGCCTGAATTGTGAGACAGCAAGTAGAATATCATTGGTGTCATGGGCAACCTGATAGAATTCCAGGTTTTTCTTACTAGGACCCTTTGGTCATTATATACCACTGTCTAGCAGAGAGGGGCTACTCAATAATTATTGGGTGAGTGAATGACAGAAAGGAACTAAAACACACTTTCATATCTAGGATGCATCAAGCACTAACTAAAGTCATGTATGTTCTCAGTTTGGTTTTCTTTTGTTCTACTGAAATGACAGTATGGCTATACTGGTAACTTGTAAAATGACTTCCTCATACTGCCTGCATCTTCGGTGCTGTCTCCCTGACACGGCCCTACAGAGATTACAGCAATTGTGTGCCATGTCCGAAGTGCCTTCAAAGCTTTAGCGTACAAGAGAAACCACCCAACCCAATTTCTGCTGAAGTTACATTCCTAGGTGGCCGTGATCCCTTTATCCCCGCAACTGTCATTCCTTGTACGCCCTCTGGCTACAGTTAACCAGATCAGAGGCAGGAACAGGACCCAAGGGTAAACTATGATGTGGCCTGCCACATGCAGAAAAAAAAAAATGACTACTCAAACAAGAATGGGCTAAGCCAATCTGTTTCTGATTCATAGGAATGTAAGTTGAAAAACAATGCAGGGAATGAGATTATTCACAGGAGCTAAATTTGAAAGGATATACAGAGAACCCATGAACAGGTGAGAGTTAGGAACTTTATGAGAAAGCTGAAATTGTAAGTAGAGAAGAGTTATAAAGTGAGTGGAAATACATGGGACCAAAGACTTCCCCCTCAGTCATTTCATGTTTCAGATTTTACCACCTGAATCCCTATGTTGCTTTCTAGCCATATGTTTATCATTAATTTGGCAATTTCAAAGTTCACACGGATGATCCTCATATATCCTGGCCCCTTAGTTCCTTGACCTCTCACTTCCACTGATCTTGGCCTCCATTCCGCCTTGGCCACCCACTGAACAACACTACCCTTAAAGTTGTCATCCCCATAACTGCTCCACTGCAAAGTCTAAAGTAACACAAACTGCCCAGTGTGGGCTATTGCAAGAGTTATGGCAAAAAAAAAAAAAAAAAAAAAAAAAAAAAAAAAAAAAAAAAAAGATGATCGCTCCAACTAGTAGAAGAAATGGTTATAGTAGTGATAAATTTTGGATGAGTTTATAATCTTGGGTCATGTAGTAATACCTTTGGGATGTGGTTTGATAGTAGAACCAACATGATTCGCTGATGCACTGGATGGTGGCAAGGGTGAGGAGGGTAAGATGACAGCACATTAGTCCTGAGCAACTGGGTGAACACATTTGCTTACATGAAGAAGCATTTCTTGGGGAGACTTGCAGAGTTCAGTTTTGGAAAAGAGGAAACATCAAGTAGGCAGTAGCATCCATGTGCGAAGTTCAAAAGTGGTGTCAAAGCCACAGATGTAAGTTTTGGAAACAATAGCATAGAGAGAATAGTTAAATCTATAGATTTGAAATCACCAAGGTTGTGAGTGTAGACAGCAAAGGGAAGAGAACCAAGCGCCAAGCTCTGGAGTACTCCGATTTTTATCATTTAGGAAGAGGAGGAAGAACCAGGGAGGGATATGTATGAGTGTCTAGTGGGTTAAGGAGAAATGCAAAGCATGGGGAAAAGGACACAGTCATAAAAAACACAAGCAGTAAAAGGAAAATAGTATTAGTGTGAAAAAACAAGTCACTATTTGCTTTGTGGGTCAGCTCACCAATCAGAATATGAATCAGTATATATTAGTCTATTAATAAAATCATCATAACTGGATAATTGAATAGGTTTGGGTCAATAGTGCTCCCCAACAAAACACACACCAACCAACACACACACACACACACACACACACACACACACACACACACACCAAACAATAACAACACACTTGTCACCCCGTTTGGTTTCACAAAGATAATATTTAGGGATAAACTAAGAGCAACAGTAATATAACTGACATCCTCAGTTTTATTTTATCTTATTTTTCACCTTTACCAAAAGAAAGCTTATTTACAATTTGTGCTTTTCAAGAAGGTGCAAACTTCTAAAACACTTTAATGACCTCACCTACTCTAATTTCCCTAGAAACCCCCCCCTTCTCCTTCCAAATCAAGATTAAGTGCTCCTCTTCCTTGCTGCGGAAACATTCTATGTCTGTCTCGTGGCATTATGAATTTCATTACGCTTATAGGCTTACACGTTTCTCTCTCTACCTTAATGTGTACCGAAAAATAGGAACTATGCTATAAGCATCTCCAAACTTCGAATTTTAATCCTAGTGCCTAGGCCATCCATTTATCCAACAACCATGTATCAAACACTTACAAACACCACTTTCAGGAAATTCCACTGCTCGTAAGTTTTCCTTTGTAATAAGCTTAGTTAGGGGAAAGCCAATTCTTTCTCAAATGGAATGTTGTACTAGCCCTTCCAAATAAAATGAGGGCAAATTTAAAAGACAGCTGCATCATATACCAAAAAGGAGGTTAGGATCTCTGACTTCTATTTCTCCAAGTGTCTAAAAGTTGTTTTGACTCAGGGCTAAATACTTCTCCAAATCGAAGAGTTTAGATTGAAATGCTAGGATTACCTTAGCAGTTAACTTATCCTGCGTGCTAATTGTGACTTCTACTACTTCATGACCCTGTTTGAAAACTGAGAAGGATTTCCATTCTCCACCAGCATTGAAATCTGAGAAAATTCTTATGGAGGAACTGATTTACAATGACATGCAGGACACATATGGAGGCAGTGCACTTCCCTGTGCCAGACTGTAGGAGGCAAAGTGCTCCACAACAGCCCCTCTGATGTTACGACTCCTCATTGATGGGTTCATTTTTCAGGGAGTCAGCCTCTTTCATCTCAGCTTTGCAAGCTGCAATTTATTCCATCACCATAGTAAGATAAAAGACAAGAGCAGCAAGCCATTAATATTAGGGGACCCTCTTGATATTTCCTGCTTTTATGTTCAAATGGAAATTTTGTATATCGGCTTTCCTCCGTACATTTTGCTTTTATTTCATAGAGTTAATCAGATTAAAATGTTTCACATTGAAACATATGTTAATAAGTCATTTAAACGATCATCTTAGTTAAAGAAAACAATTCTTAGGTATAAGAGATAGTAGGCTATTTTGCAAAGATTTTTTTCTTTATGTAAGGTAAAACAATGGTTAACTAAAATCTACATACCTGATTTTAACTAAATTATTTCCATTTCTTCTATCTGGGTTAATAAAAGCATCAACAATGACTGCTTTGAATTTTACTCCATCTTTTTGTAGAAGTGCTAAAGGGATGGAAAGAGGTGAAGGAGAATTTTAGTGTAGTATTGCCAATTCCAAAAACACTGAAAAAAAAAAAAAGTGAAGGGCTTGGTGGACACCATATCTTTTTCATCATTAAAAAAAAAAATTCCAAAAACAAAACTAAAAAAATCATTTACTTGTTGGGCCTTTTCCCCATAGACTTTATAATGGCAACCGATGAGAAAATCAGATTTGTTTTATAGATCCTGATTTTGAAAGTGTATTTTTAACATGCAGATATTCCACAGCCAGTTCGCAATGCCAGATAGGTTTCCTCCTTGTTTCCGTGCATAGGTACTCAATTAAATCACTTTTGGATCTGAGATCTTACAGACTTTAAGTCCTATAATAAAGGCAGAAAAGGAGGCCCAGGGTGCCTTCTCTGGACAGTTTATGATTAATTTCTATTTACAATTGTTCAGCCGTTAAAACTGCTAACAAGTATGTAGTACTGTACCCCTCTGAAGTTACATACTGCTAGTCATTGCTATGCTACTTGCGTAACCACGTAAATACATGAATTACAAGTACACTAACTTCTTCTGAGTTTGTTCTTAATTGAGTTCTTGTAAAAGTCACTTTAAATTTATAATGATGACTGACCTCCAGGGAACGCAACTGTTGAGACACAAAGAGGGCTGCCCAGGGACTGAGAGAAAGACAAGCCTTCAGTATGCAAATATTGTGGTTTTTAGATATGGATGTTCAGTTTTTCTTTTATTGCCCTAAAAATACATAAATATTCTAATTGCAGCTTTTATGGAGAAGACACCCAAGAGCTTGTATCCTGGTTGGTAAAAGGACCCTGAAGAATATTAAGTAGAGAGATACATGTGAAGAATAATACATATTTTAAAAACATACTGCAATAAGCAAGGGCTTTTCAGGCTTCTGTCCTTTGCTTCAGTACTCTCACAGGGCTATGAGGGAAGAGGAAAAGAAGCTGAGACTCTTATCAGAGAGTTTCAGGAAACCCAAAGCCAGAGCCTGTGATCTGTTTTTTTTCTAGGGCCTCTTAGATCGTTGTGCAGTTGGGAACCTATTCTGAGTCCCCCGAACAGGTCTTTCGTGTCTGTCTAGACCTCCTTGCAATTGGAAATGTTCCTCAGGAACCACTCTGAGCTTACCCAAATTCTTGAGGTCATGCATACTAGAATGGAATTCACGATAAGCTGTAATGGTAGAGTACAAAAAAATACACAAATTAGAAAACTAAAAGAGTTGGGGCACCTGGGTGAATCAGTCGGTTAATGGTCCGATTTTGGCTCAGGTCGTGATCTCACGTTTCGTGGGTTCAAGCCCTGCGTTGGGCTCTGTGCTGACAGCTCAGAGCCTGGAGCCTGCTTTGGACTCCGTGTCTCCCTCTCTGCCCCTCCGCTGCTCACACCGTGTCTCTCTCTGTCTTTCAAAGATAAATAAATGTCAAAAAAATTTAAAAAAAAAAAGAAAACTAAAAGAGTTGGAAAACTGAAATAACTCCTCACAGTGACAAGAATCGGGAACAGGGAAGAATGAGACTAGGTGGGAATATTCAGACTGGAAACAATTTTGTGAACACACAATGAGCAACTGCTATGTGCCAGATACAGTGCTGTCTCCTGGAGGGAATCCCAACAGGTGGGTAACACTGAGAAAGAAGGCCTATAGAGCAAGAGTGTGCCTAAATCCCATCCTCAGTATTTACCAGTTTGGGTAAGTTACTAAACTTCCTCAAGCCCCAGTTTTTCATCTACATAATACTATGCATGTGTGGAATGTAGAATGATATCCCTCAAAATGTGTCATGCCCTAAACTCCAAAGCCAGTGAATATGTTACTTTACGTGTCAGAGAGGACATTGCAGATATGATTAAGTTGGTGACTTTTAAGAGATGAGATCATCCTGGATTATGTGGGTGTGCTCCACATAATTCCACAGGTCCTTAAAAGTGGATAATCTTTCCCTGCTGTGCTCAGAGAGAGAAAGAGAACCAGAGGTGGCACCAGAGGTGGACTCAGCTCACCAGGGCTGGCTTTCAAGACGAAGAGGCCCACAAGCAAGGAATGTGTGTGATCTCCAGAACCCGGAAAAGGCAAAGAAACTAATTATCCCGTAGAGTCTCTAGAAAGGAATGTGGCCTTGTCAACACCTTGATTTAAGACCAGGGGCCCATTTAAGACTTCTGACCTCCAGAACTACAAATTGGTGTTCTTTGCTTTTGTGGCAATTCATTCTGTGGTAATTTGTTCCCGCGGCCGTAGGAAATGGTACTTCGTGGGGTCGTTGTGAGGATGAAGTAAGTAATCATATGTAAAGCACTTAGAATGATATCTGGAACATAGTATGTATCATTTAAGCACCAATTACATTATTATTATAATTATTAATATCCTACAAAGAATAAGACATTAACTACTAAGGAAGTAGGGGAAATGGATGTGAGCACAACTAATAAAAACACATCAAACAGGATTAATACTTGTATTAAAAAATGCTGTGAAAGGTCAGAAGTAGGAACAGCTACGTTACGGAGACAACAACGAAAGAAAACCTAAGATAAAGAGTGGAAGTTGGTCAGATGAAAGGGAAGAAAGCTCGCGCAGAGGGAGGAGAAATCAACACGTGTGAAAGTAAAATAGCTGGGAAATTTCACACCCCACAACTTCTTTCTCCAATTTTATATCTCATCCTGTGCAGAACTATGTGGAAAAGACAATACACTACATAGGCAGCATTATACTGCTGAAATTCAGCACTATTCCAGAAACAACTAAAAGCTTGTGCCTAGTGTCTCCTGGATTTTGCCACTGACACGTTTTCTCTTTGCTACTTTGATCTATATCCTTTCGCTGTAATAAACTGTAACTGTGAGTTGTTCTCGTGATGGAATTATCACACCTGAGTGTAGTCTGGGGGACCTCCCACAGAATTTCTCCAACATTTAAAATTATAAGCGTGCAAGAAAAAGTTGCACATATACATGTAAAAATAGGTACATGCTGACATGAACCTTACACGCTGAGATGCATGCTGCTCTTCTTTAGGCTAGTCTAAGGGTGTTCCACAAAGTCTGTTGCCCACTGATGAAAAGACTCGATTCAGCAGATTAGGCTCAGGAGGTCTGTATCCTTTGCCTCCCTTGCCACCCATGTATATTTCGGTTTCCACGGGATAACTTTCTAGAGAGTGGGAAGTCATTCTGCAGTCCCTGGGATACAAGGAGCTGATAATTTTCTTGTTACCTTAAAGGGAAAGTGATGTTTAGAAGTAGACTGACTCCATGGAGCCTGGAACAATAAAATATGTACCAACAGCAACTTTACTTTTATTATATCTATACTGCATTTAGGCATATGATATATATTGCCAATCTTAGCAGCAATGAACTTGGCTCCTCAGGCTTGATTATAGAGCTGAATTATCATGACAAGTAGTACTATATAACTTTAAGTAAACCTCTAGCCTCTAACTTTTTTTTTTTTTTAATTTATTTTTGGGACAGAGAGAGACAGAGCATGAACGGGGGAGGGGCAGAGAGAGAGGGAGACACAGAATCGGAAACAGGCTCCAGGCTCCGAGCCATCAGCCCAGAGCCTGACGCGGGGCTCGAACTCATGGACCGCGAGATCGTGACCTTAGCCTCTAACTTTTATATTCTGCCTAGGTCATCCTTCTATGTGTTACTGAAAGGCACATAAATGATTTCAACTATAGCTTTATGCATTTTAAACTACAACCTGAGGACTACTTACAAGCTTCATATTAAAGAAACAAAAGAAAAGAGTAAATATGTATATGTCACTACCGAGCATGTCATTGGAAATAATTTTGTGAGGCCTTTGAGAATCTCTTCTAGGATACAGTCAGCACTAACCTGACACTCCTCACTCTCCAAGCCAAGTATTTTTCATCACATCCTCCTGGTTTGAAATCTTTAATGGCACTGTATTGGCCCATCTGTCCATTTCACCTGCCCAAGAGTAAGGATTAGGGTACTCCAGGGACTTTCTCAACGTCACACAGCTTGGAGCTGGGTGAGTCTTGGAGCTGGGATTTGCATGGAATCCTGGGTCCAGGCTCTAAACCCCTCTGTGTTGTGCTCACTGAAGCTCCAAGTTACCTGTGAGTAAAATGAGGCAATGGGACTAGACATTCCTTAGTGTCCCATCTACCTCCATAGGGTCATAATTCTGGTCAAAAGACAAAGCCTCTGGGAAGAGCTGCTTTGCTGCTCATCTCTAGCTTGCTTTTAAACAACTCAAATTACTTGCAGGTGGTTTATTTGTATAAAGTAGAAAAGGTGACCTTTCTTGGGTATGTGAGGTTTTAATCCTGCCATCTGAAATGCACACATCAGTTTTGTTTGTTTGTACACCCACCAACTCAATACTTTTCCCCTCTCTACATAAAACCCAGAAATATATTGAACTGTCCAAAACAAATGCTCACATTTTCTCAAGCCTGCTTACTGTCATTGGCTGTCACTCATGCTTCCTTGGCTGTACATGTCTGTACCTAGCTGCTGGAAGTCCACCTTCTGGAAAGAAGTCTGGAGTTGGCTGCTTTGTAATTTATCTACCAACAGCTCTCACAGCAGCAGCCCTTATAAAGAACAGAATTGGAATATTCCTTCCAAGTTAATAGATCTGCCTACCACCTAAGGACGAATGCATTCCTGTTAATATAACAAGCATTGACTGTCAGGCAGCCTCTCCAAGCCCTATACTTACTAGACATTTCAAATGCAACTTTCTGCACCAGGTAGAATCCTGGGGTTGGCTACTTGGTTCTTGGTTTACACTGTAAACAGCACACATAGCAGCAACCTCATACTAAGTACATGTTTGAAACAGCTCATTCCAGTGTATCCAATACTTTACTCACAGGATGTTTTACCACAGAAGCATCCATCGACTGCTTTTCCATCAGACATGCACCTATGTGCTCATGCCTATACCCAACTTCTACCCAATCACCCTGTGGATATTCGTTTAGTTCCTCTTATGTACTCTGTATAGTGATGCAGCTAAGGGCCTGGTTTTCAACTTTCTCCTGTCCTGATCTTGATGTCAGTCGCCCTCTCCCCAATTCCTATTACTAGGCAATTAGAAGTCAATTTCCCAAAGGAACCAGTGGCCTTGTGTTGCCTAAGACAACGATTTACATGGCTTTCACAGAAGTCTCAACATGGCTTCCACAGAAGTCTCAACAGAGATGCACAAACCCAGACTCAAATCCTTGGGGCCGGGCTTAGTCTCCTCTCACATTCTGCCCTCCAGTGGCTCCAATCAGCTCTACCTCTAAGACTCATGATGCTTTATATTTTTCTCACAACACTAAAATACCTTATACTGCGAATGTATCAGATTAGCAGCATTCACAGCATATATCTCCTAAATGAGATATTAGATCCATTTAATGACACATCCTGTATTGGAATCCACCCCCCCCTTTCTTTCCATATCCCCCCCACATTACTTAAGCCTTAAGCCAGTGATCTCCAAACATTAGATAATAATTAATAGTAATCTCTCAATAAATGTTAGATATTATCGTTATTAGTAAGTCATGTAATGGGTTCAATAACTTCACCATTGTTGACTATAATACGCAGTATGTAGATACTTTAAAGATTGTTGTTTAGTGGCACTCCAACTGCAGAGCTGAAATTTGAGTCCAAGTCTGAGTGACTATAAAATTCATGTTCTCTACCAATATGCCATGTTCTCTGCGTAAATGTCTGAATACAGAGCAACTGATCACGTCTCAACCTGAGATATGACCACATTTGAGATTACAAAACTAGTCAATATAAGAAAACTAGTCAATATAAGTTGTGTGTCATATATATACAACTGACTTTGAAATGGCTGCTTTCAGAAGCAGTTTGCATTATTTTACCAAACACATTCTAAAAATGAAAATCAGTATGCTTTAGTTATAGGGAAAAAAATGAAAAAAAAAAAAAAAAAAGAAACACTGATGGATGAAATAAAAGTCATAGTTCATGTTACTGAACTAAATACTGCCTTACTTCCCCCCGCCCCCCAATTCTACCATTGGAAAATGAAGGGAAATATACAGATAGCTCCCGAAGCAACTCGCCTCTGATGTGGGGACTTCTTTCACTGTTGGAAAGAAAACCTCTAAGAGAATAACCAAGAACTAATGTATCTTGAACTTTCACCAGCCACAAGGGAAGATGGGAAGCTGAGCTATGGGAGTAAATTAATATTAACACAACCTTCTTGGTTTATTAATATTCTACTCGAATGTATCAGATTAAAATTTTGTAGAGTCTTCTATGAGACTCCTTGAGAACTGTACTTCTATTTCTTTTTTAAATTAAATTAAATTAAATTAAATTAAATTAAATTAAATTAAATTAAATTAAAATTCCAGTACAGTTAACACACAGTGTTATATACTAGTTTCAGGCGTACAAGATAGCAATTCAACAATTCCATACATCATCACCCAGTGCTCATCATGATAGGTGCATTCCTTAATCCCCATCACCTATTTCTATTTCTCTTTATGGTGTTTATCACTGTATTTTTGTTTTTGTGTGTCTGGTACATGAGAATTCACTAAAAGTTTGCTGAAAGGATATATCCATGGGAATGGGAATGAATGCATCTTGGGAAATATAAGGAAAATGTCTTTAAACTAAAAAGGTAGGGGCGCCTGGGTGGCTCAGTCAGTTAAACGTCCGACTTCAGCTCAGGTCATGATCTCATGGTTTGTGAGCTCCAGTGCCACATCGGGCTCTGGGCTGACGGCTCAGAGCCTGGAGCCTGCTTCGGTGTCCGTGTCTCCCTCTCTCTCTGCCCCTCCCTTGCTTGCTTGCTCTCTCTCTTTCAAAAATAAGTAAAAACATTCTAAAACTTTTAAAAAAGGTTAAACAGGTAGGTAATGAATCAGATATTTTGGTCAAATTGTTTTTGAAGAGTTTCGTTATATCCCATGTTGATATAATTTGCGGTAGATCATATAGTTAGTAAGCAGAAACCTCTGAATGCAGACCCTACTCCATTTCCATTATACTGTGTAAGAAAAAAGTGACAGATGATGTACAAACACACGAGAAGAAGGGTCTCATTTCGCCTGAAGAGGTTAGAGCAATCCCAAAGAGAAAGTATCATTTGAGTTAACTCTTGAAGGATGAAGAGGCATTTTCCAAGAGGACAGAACAGGGAAGGATATTTAAAACAGGTATATTTTAAATACACATGTGTATGCCTTTACATGTGTAAAGGCAAGTAAGACTGATAATCTGGTGTGTACATTCAAGGATATGCAAGTAATTAGTATGGCCAAAGTTCATGTTGCCCATGGGACAGTGGTGCCTCACAGGGCTACCAATCTTGACAAAGACTAGACCACAAAAGGTCTTATGTGCTAGGCTAATGAGTTTCAATTCCCTAGGCAATAGGATTCACTAAAGGGTTCTGGTCAGGGAAATGAAAAGCTAGGAATTGTATTTTTTTTTTTTTTTTTTTTTTTTTGAGAGAGAGAGAGAGAGAGAGAGAAGGGGGCAGAAAGAGAGGGAAAGAAAGAATACCAAGCAGCTCCATGCCCAGTGTCAAGTCCCACGCGGGGCTCGATTTTATGGCTATGAGAGCATGATCTGAGCAGAAATCAAGAGTTGGACACTTAACCGACTGAGTCATGCAGGTGCCCCTAAGAATTGTATTTTAGGGATGTCTGGCCTCAGTGTAGAGAATGAAGAGGAGAGGAGCAAAACTTAGAAAGACAAGAACAAAGAAAGGATTTATTCCTCTTAGTAGCAGAGGTAATGGAGAGAAGTAAACAGAAAAGGGATTTGGAAAATCTCAAAAGAATTAACAAGACCCGGTGACTGATTGGATTTGGGGCCCGGATGGAGACAGTTGGAGGCATTGAGGGTGAATGACGTTCAAACTCATTTGGTTTTCAGATTCAGTGTTGGCATCAGTTGTCCAGAGAGAGAATACCTGAACAGGAGCAGGGTCAGGGGCAGTATTGAGAGCAGAATGGAATCAGACTGAGAACCCAGTTGGGCTTGAATCTCAGTTTTGCCACAGAAACTTAGTTATTTAACCACCTTGAACTTGTTTGTGTTTCATCCATAACATGTCTAATTAGAGCACTTACTTTAGCATTACACAGCACTGTTGAAAAATTCAAATGAGAAAATGTCTACCACATGGTTTGTTTGCAAAATGGTAAATGGTTCATTTAGTAGACGCTAAAGAAAACATACATTGGACTTCCTGAGAGTTTGAGGTTCCAGTAACACATGTAGAGACACAGAAGTCTGTTAACATCAGGATCACACTGCTCCAGGCATATGTGGCCTTCCTAGGGACCCCAGAATCGCATAAAAATAAAGACTTTTAGATTTGCTCCTCAATAGTCTTTCTTTGAGATAAAATATGCTTTCCTCACTAAAAAGAATACAAAATATTTACAGAAAACTTAAAACAGAAAAGTAAAAAGAAAAATTTTTGAAATTACACAAATCCTTACCACGTATTACCACCGCTAACATTTTGGTGTATTTCTTCCCATTTTGTTCTATTCTACAATATTCTATTCTATGCATATGCCTCTGCATTCTTGTGAAAGCATCATACCGTTACAATAAAATTTAGGTATTAATATCTTATGGTACAAGTTCCTCATTTATTATCGCAACTTCAAACATTTTCTGGCTAGTCTAAGATGTTCCGTCTTTCAGAGAAGCCTCAAAATTTTTGTCAAGTTACAGAAATTCTACTCAGATGTTTCTCTGGAATCACGTTAAGTTTATAAATTAATTTTTGGAAAATGGACGTTTTTACAATATTGAGCCTTCTAATCTAGGGGTGTGATATATCTCTCTATTAGTACAAAACATTTTATAACTATGTGGCTTTGGTATGGTATTTAACTTCTGTGTGGCTGCATTTCCTCTAACTATAAAATTGTGCATACCTCATAGTATTGTTGCCAGGGTTAGTGAGTTAATACAGGTAGTTTGAACATGCAATTTAAAGTAGTTGGAACAGCATCCAGCACACGAGCGCTCAAAAACTCTTACGTTGGTGTTGTTATTTGCTCTAGTAAAGTTTATAGTTTTCTTCATTTAGTCTCTACATACTTATTATGTTTACTCCTAGGATTTTGTTTTTTGCTTTCATTGGTAAGATTGCAAGATGAAATAGAGGCTACCCAGTTAAGCTTCAATTTCACAATAATGAATAATTTATGTTCCATGCGATACTTGGGACATACACTAAAAAAATTATTCATTGTTCATCTCAAATTCAAATTTAACTGGGCCACCTAAATGACTTTTTCCTTTTGGTTAAACCTGACAACGCTATGTTATTGGGAATGTTATTGGGCACTGGTTTCCACTAGTTTTAACTAATTATTGTGAGGAAATAGAGGCGGCTTTCCTTAACTTTTATTTCTATTTCCTTCTACCAATGGTTCTCCAAACATTAACATGACCCAGATTATCTGGAGGTCTTCTTAAGACACAGATTTCTGGGCCCCAACCCCAGAGTCTCTGATGCAATAAGTTTGAGACGGAGGCTGAGAATTTCCCCTCTAACAACTCTCACGTGATGCTGAAGCCACTGGTCCAGGGACCACACTTCGTGAATTGCTGCCCTCTAAGGGAGCTCTTAGTTCTTATTTCTTATACTTTACCAATGGATTCTCTTGGTTTAGTTTCATTTTGTTTTGGTAAGGAGTAAAATCATCTGCAATTAATAATAATACAGCTTCCAGAGGCTGATAATTAAAATTTTCTTTTCCTGATGTCTTATGTTTGCTTTAACTTTTGAGGTGATGCCGAATTTTAGCCATAATGTGTTTTCTTGCCTTATTCCTATCTCAGATGGAGACGTCTCAAGTGTTTCAACATTACATGTACTATGGTTATTGTTTAAAAGATATATTTTAGTCATTTCAAGGAATAATTAATTTTTAAATCACCTTATTCCTGGTTTCATAAAAAATTTAATGTCTTTTCATGTTTATCAATATAATCATATTTTTCCATTATCTTAGATATGTATGATATCGTGTACGAAAATTTCCAATACAAAACCAACCTTACATTTCCAGATTATATAAATATAACCAGGCATATAATTAATTATGTTAATATACTGCTGAATTTTGTTGCATTTTAGAGTGTTCTTATTCCATATTGGAAGGGTTTTTTTTCTTAATGGTTATTAAGGTATAACTCTGGGTAAGTTACTCCAACTTTCAAAGGTTTGGTTTCAGTGCCTGTCAAGTGGGCAAAATAACAGCTCCTTCCTAAGAGACTTGCTATGTGATTAAATGAAGTAGTGCAGTGATTTTTTTTTTTAATGTTTATTTATTTCTGAGAGAGACAGACAGAGACGGAGACAGAGCTGAGCGGGGGAAGGGCAGAGAGAGAGGGAGACACAGAATCGGAAGCAGGCTCCAGACTCCGAGCTGTCAGCACAGAGCCCAAACCGGGGCTCGAACTCATGAAAGGTGAGATCGTCATCAGAGCCCAAGTCGGACGCTTAACCCACTGAGCCACCCAGGCACCCCTAAAAACCTAATGTTTTTAACAAACACTTACACGTGCTTACTATGCACCAGAAACAGCTATAATCTTTTCATGTGGGTTAACTGTTATGTCATTTTAGCTGTTATGTTACGTCTGTTATGTCATTATAACTGTTGTGTCATTTAGTTAACTGTGTCATGTCGTAACACAGAAGTTATAAAATTATTTGAGCTCAATAAAAAGTTATTACTGTCATTAACATATGACTAAAAAGAAATTTGGGGATGGGGTTTATCGTCTATTACAAGAGGCAAGTCTCAACCAAACCATCAGACACACACCACCACCACCCCACACACATAATCTTCAAATTAGAGCGGACACAGTTGCATTAATGCCAGGAGGGCCTATAACGGGGTGATCGGGGAAACTATCCTCAAGCGAGGAAGTAATGCCAGAACTGAGCGCTGAAGTAGGAACCCAGTGAAATATGCAAAGGGGTGTGGTGCGAGAATTTCAGGCAGAAGGGAGAGCAGGTGCAAAGTGCTGTTGAAGAAGGGGTCCTGTGATTATGGCTGAGTGAAAGAATGTCAGAGTGACTCAAAGAGAAAGAACAAGGTGGGATGATATATGAGGACTCTGCTGAAATAGGCAGGGTCCAAATAGTCCAAGACCTTGAAGACCATAAAGAGGGCTTTTTGTTTTTTGTTTTGTTTTGTTTTGTTTTGTTTTTGTTTTTTATCTCTCAAGCACCAGCTTATAGGAAAGATGGTCGTGATCAGATCCGGGTCCCAAAAAGATCCTTCTAGCTGCTGCAGTGACTACGGATTGGCTTTCTATATTGTATAATCAGAGTCATTTTCATTCCACCACTTATTAGCTGACCACCAGAGATACATTTATTTGACGGCCAAAAGCCTCAGTGTTTTCATCTGTAAATTTGGGATAATAATACTGGCTTCATTCATTCCACAAATACATACTGATCACTCACTATTTTCCAGACATTGACATTTCATGAATTTTTGATGAGGATTAAATGAGACAATCCATGTAAATTCTCAGTGTCTGGCCGAGAGTAAGTGCTCGATACATGTTTGTCATTGTTATGGTATTTCATAGCTATAATAATGAATTGGAAAACTTTCCTCCATTTTTCACACTCTGGAAGAATCTGCATATTACCGAGTAGTATAGAGTCATGGTTAAAGGTGAACACTCTCCCGCCAGACAACATGATTTCTATTCCTCCCTCTATTGCTTACTAGATGAGGATGAGAATAAAAGTACTTATCTCACGTGACTGTTATGAAAATTAAATAAATAACTGCACATAAAACACTTAGAACAGTGGCTGGTGCAAGACCATACTCCTTTAAAACTATTTTTATAAATTGCCTATTGACTTATGTAAATGACATGATTTATTTGTGGTTTTTTTCCCACTAAAACGTCTTATGCCATAGAGAAGTTAAGAAAATCTAACTCAAAGTGAATATATATGTTTCACATATTATATACACTTATATATATTCATTATATACATATATTTCAAAGGTAAATATATTTCAATTGTTATTTGATAAACATAAAAATTCAAACTTACTAAGGACAATTTTATTCAATAACATATATTTATACAGAATTCTTTCGATGCAAACAAACCTTTCCATAATATTCCCAGAAATAGGCACACAGACTACAGCTGTTTGTGCATATGTATTAATCCTGTGCATTTTGCAGATAAATCAGTGGGCCTCCTTTCCCTTACTTGATTTCTGCATTTAGTTTCTGCATAGTTTGTGCTGTTGCTAGCTTCAGAAATTCCTTTGGCTTTGTTCTTATCACTCCAGATGTCTTTTGCTTTGCAATCAGACATCCTTGGTTAACCCGAAAGCCCCCTCTTTATTTTTCTGCTTAGGGCAAATTGCTAATCATCCCAGTAGGCTGATAGAAATGAGCCTGGAGCTCAAGGAGAAAGACCTTGGAGGCACCCTGTGTGAACGGTGGTTGATGTTGCAGACCTGAATGAGAGTAAAAAAGAGCAGGAGAGAAGAGGGTGGGGGACGGAATTCTGAAGAACTTCAACATGTAAATTTCTCACAGAGGACAAGGGAGAAATAAACTTTTTTAGACAGCATTATTCAAGACAATCAGAGAGGTAGGGAAGGGCTTGGCGATGCCGGGAGACAGAATTTTTGGTGCTATTTTGCTGTGTTTGTTTTTTACATTATACATGGGCTTTTTATTTCCACCTAAAATCCAAACCGGTGGAAATTTTGTTGGAGAAGAGTTTCTCTTTGGATGAGTTAAATAAAAGAATAAGATTTTTTTTTAAGCTTGAGCTATTTTCTTGAGACTGACTTTACATTCCCATATTTTGCAGCATACCTTTGTGATTCAATTTACTCAGAAATACATGATTACAATGTTGTTTTTGTGCATACACTGATAGCAGGTGTTAAATAAAGAATCTTCACCATATGAAAAAAAAGTCCAGTAAAACATGAACTTCATTGTTTTTGACAGCTCATGGTTAAAGCAACTGTGATACTTAGTGGACATAAATCATCTATCATCAGAAAGTGTAATATATTTAGTCTTTTCACACCAAGAAATATCTTCTGTGGTTGACTGCCTCGCCGAATTTAAGTTTACAAATATTAAGAGTGTTCAGAAGGAATTAGGCCATAGCCTATAAGGATATGCTGATTCGAACCAACCTAAAAAAGATTCAAAAGATGGGAGAAGACCTGATTTGCAAAACGAATATACTTCTGATAAGGCAGGAATTTTGGTCTTTTTGTTATTGTTGCCAATGCTATTGATATGCTTTGTCATTCTGGTTTTTGTAATGCAGGCATGCTTTGATGAAATTGAAAAGAAAAGTCTGCTCTACTCTCACACAATCATTCAGAGAATGTGCCTGAAATATAGGAGCATTTTTGACTCCTGTTGTCAGTGAGGAACAAAATATATATTAATAAAAACACATAAGACTTCCATACTGTATTAGAAAATGCAAAACATATTCCAGAGGGTTTGATTAAAGGACGATGAACCTAATGTGTCAAAGAAGCATAATTACTTTCACAGAAGGCCAGCCAAGATCATATCTTCCCTATTTAAAAGTGGTTTCTCTATCACCTTATACTTCTGCCTACTCAGGCCGTCCAATTAGCTCCGTTTTGAATTACCTCCACCTTTCTTCTTTCTCTATTTGACAACTTTTCTTCTTTTAATTACCCAGAGAAGCTGCATTTTCTCCTAGGAGATTTTGAATTGTAATAATATAGCATTAGCTATCTTTGGAAAAAAAGGAAGTACTGATGGAAAATCAATCTTATTTCTGTTCCGCCAAGTTGCCTGTTTCTTCCTTTACTTCCATTTAAGAGTTGAAGATACAGCTTTGACGCGCATAATTTTTTTAAAGAAAGCGGCCCATGGGCTGGTAATCAGAAGCGGAATATTCTACTCTCAGAACATTCTCAGAGAAGAGCAATAAACACCTTTAGAACAATCACAGTCACCCTTTACAGGTGTATAATTCTTTACCATCCACCTGGCGGGATCCTTGACTACAAAATTTTCAGGCTTGAGATTTTCATTAGAAGAAACGAAATTACATCAGAAGACGAGGGTGATCACTTTGATCACACACCCAGAACGTGACTGAGCCAGGACTGGAATCTGGGGCTCCCGATTCCCACCCAGGTGCTCTCCTTGCCTAACTTGGAAACGGATTTTTTTTTCTGTTTCTTAAATGACGCAGATTACCTGTATTTAGCTGGGTGTTTTATCGGCCTCTTTACATAACTTATTCACTGTGCATTTTAGAAACACAACCTCTCTGCAGTTGTGGGTACAGTCATGAAGAGACAAGAGACTCTGGTTACTGAGACAGATGACATTTGAACATATGAAAATAACATCATCAACTGGACAATGCTTTGGTTTTAGCTGCTGCCGCTGCTGCTGCCACTAGAGAGACAATAACATCACTTGTGACACTGATGATCGCAGTCAGCAGGATTCAGTGTCACCTCTACATGTAAGTCAACACCCCAGGGAGGAAAGGCATATCTGGGGGGCATCCCACAACTAAAGGACAACTGCTAACAGCCACAGTGAAATGAGGAGAGACATTCCAAGTATGTTAGCAATTAGAGGGCTGGGAGTGAGTAGTGGTAGGGGAAGAGGAGAAGGCTGAAAATAGACTTCCACTAATCTCCAGTACGTTTCTTTTCTCTCTGGGTATCTATCACTTACCAGTGTTACTCCCATCAGGAGAAGGGATGGCTTTAGGAGTCATCAGGCTCCCGTGAACTGAGAGGGTCAAGAAAGGCAGAAAGCATGACCGTGTGTGTAGAACTTGAGTCTGGGTTATAGTTTCTGAAACTTCTTCTGCTATTTTCCAGCTGTGTGACTGTGTGCAAATCACTTACATCCCTGAACCTCTGCTTTTTTAGCGGTCAGACGGATAGAGTAATAACTGGGTCAGTGGTAATCTTACTTGCGCATATTTTCAAGTCACTCTCCCTAACCTCCAATATTTATGGATAATACATAAGGAGATCCTCAAGAGACCAAGGATACGTGGGTGGTGGTGCATGTGTGAGGGATGGGTGGGGGTGTTGGAATTATTTATAGATCATTTGAGACATATTAACTCATTGATCCCTTATAAAGTCTCCACATCACTGGTTTACAGATGAGAAATCTGAGATAAGAAGTCATGACTTGTCACGGGTCACAGTGCTATTATTAAACAATAGAGGCAGAATTTGAACCCAGAAGTCTCACTCTCAACCTCAATGCTAACTGCATCACCTTCTCCCAAATCTTAATAAAATAAAGCTTATTCATGGCTAGATACTCCATCCCGGAAATTTATAGTTTACTTGAAACAACAAGGCTATGGTTCTTATTGTTTTAACATTTCTTTAAGAGATCACAGTTTAAAATGAGTTTAAGTTCCACATTATTATTGTTTTATATGGATCTAGTTCCTGAAGTCTCCCCTGACTTTCGGTAAGTTCTCTCCTTAGATATCTAACCTGGCTGTTTTTACAATAAACTCAAAATCCTCATTTCTCAAAGAGGCTTTATTTCTCTAATGCACTGTATCCACCTCCTTTCCATCCCTGCGCTCCCACCACAGGAAGAAAGCCCAATGCCCTCTTTAGAACGCATTTCTGTTCTTCCTTACTGGCAACACCAGGCAAGAATCCTATGTCTTGTTTGGTCCTTGTTTCAAAACAGAAAAATAGAAAACCTTATTTCTGTACATGAAATAAGTACTTGGAAAATAGTATTTAAAGTAAATATTTTTTTGCAGGATATAAAATCAATGCACAGAAATTGGTTGCATTCCTATACACCAACAAGGAAGCAACAGAAAGAGAAATCAAGGAATCGATCCCATTTACAATTGCACCAAAAAGCATAAAATACCTAGGAATAAATCTATCCAAAGAGGTGAAAAATCTATACACTGAAAACTATAGAAAGCTTATGAAAGAAATTGAAGAAGACACACACAAAAAATGGGAATATTCCATGCTCCTGGATAGGAAGAACAAATAGTGTTAAAATGTCAATACTACCCAAAGCAATCTACATATTCAATGCCATACCTATCAAAATAACACCAGCATTCTTCACAGAGCTAGAACAAACAATCCTAAAATTTGTATGGAACCACAAAAGACCCCAAATAGCCAAAGCAATCTTGAAAAGGAAAACCAAAGCAGTAGGCATCATAATCCCGGATTTCAAGCTGTATTACAAAGCTGTAATTAATCATCAAGACAGTATGGTGATGGCACAAGAACAGACACCCAGATCAATGGAACAGAATAGAGAACCCAGAAATGGATCCACAAACGTATGGCCAACTAATCTTTGACAAAGCAGGAAAGAATATCCAATGGAATAAAGACAGTTTCTTCAGCAAGTGGTGCTGGGAAAACTGGACAGCGACATGCAGAAGAACGAACCTGGACCACTTTCTTACACCATACACAAACATAAACTCAAAATGGATGAAAGACTTCAATGTAAGACAGGAAGCCATCAAAATCCTCGAGAAGAAAGCAGGCAAAAACCTCTTTGATCTTGCCTGCAGCAACTTCTTATTCAACACGTCTCTGGAGGCAAGGAAAACAAAAGCAAAAATGAACTACTGGGACCTCATCAAAATAAAAAGCTTCTTCTGCACAGCGAAGGAAACAATGAGCAAAACTAAAAGGCAACCAACAGAATGGGAGAAGATATTTGCAAATGACATATCAGATAAAGGGTCAGTATCCAAAATCTATAAAGAACTTATCAAACTCAACACCCAAAAAACAAATAATCCAGTGAAGAAATGGGCAAAAGACATGAATAGACACTTCTCCAAAGAAGACATCCAGATGGCCAACCGACACATGAAAAAATGCTAAACACACTCATCATCAGGGAAATACAAATCAAAACCACAATGAGATACCACCTGACACCTGTCAGAATGGCTAACATTCACAACTCAGGCAACAACAGATGTTGGTGAGGATGCAGAGAAAGAGGATCTCTTTTGCATTGTTGGTGGGAGAGCAAGCTGGTGCAGACACTCTGGAAAACAGCATGGAGTTTCCTGAAAAAACTAAAAATAGAACTACCCTACGACCCAGCAATTGCACTACTAGGCATTTCTCCACGGGATACAGGTGTGCTGTTTCGAAGGGGCACAGGCACCCCCATGTTTATAGCAGCACTATCAACAATAGCCAAAGTATTGAAAGAGCCTAAATGTCCATCGATGGATGAATGGATAAAGAAGATGTGTATATACATACAATGGAGTATCACTCGGCAGTCAAAAAGAATGAAATCTTGCCATTTGCAACTATGTGGATGGAATTGGAGGGTATTATGCTAAGCGAACTTAGAGAAAGACAAATATATGACTTCACTCATATGAGGACCTTAAGAGACAAAACAGATGAAAATAAGGGAAGGGAAACCAAAATAATATAAAAACAGGGAGGGGGACAAAACAGAAGAGACTCATAAACATAGAGAACAAACTGAGGGTTGTTGGAGGGGTTGTGGGAGGGGGGCTGGGCTAAGTGGGTAAGGGGCATTAAGGGATCTACTCCTGAAATCCTTGTTTTACTATATGCTAACTAATTTGGATGTAAATTTTAAAGAATAAAAAATAAAATTAAAAATAATAATAATAAAAAACATCAATGGTACCCCTTGCTTGTGTTTGTGAATTCATTTTAAATCCCTATTACCCTGAATGCAGAATTACTTTTCGTATTTTAAGGGGTCTCTGGAGTATTTTTTGTGAATATAAGTACATATATCCATTCAACATTTAGTGAGCATATTGTGTCATGCAGTGAGCAAGGTACAGTATGCTAGTCTTCTTAATATATAATCCAGCAATAATTATAATTAGTATATTTTAAGAGATGTTATTCTCATGCTTGGTTAACTCTAATTCAGGAATGAAAAGTACATAACTCTAACATTTATCTATCTATCTATCTATCTATCTATCTATCTATCTATCTCTCCCTCTCTCTCACACACACACCTAACCATGATTGACACTGCTAAATCAATTATGACTATCTTTTCCAATGAGACTTGACAAAGTCTCAGAATCCTTCTCAGTTCTGCAAAGTAGGCAGCTAATGTCAATTGGTTATAGTTCACACAATGGATGAAATCTGTTTGCCATCCCTACTATTAATTACTAAAAATGATCTTCTATATCTGTTTTTAAAAGATCAGTCTTACCTGCCTCCTTAGCGCAGTAGGCAGCGCGTCAGTCTCATAAAAGATCAGTCTTTTGTAGACTATTAATGAAAGACCGCAATGAGCAGAATCATACAAGTACAAACTAGCCTCGCTGGTGACAATGGTTATCCTACTTAAACATTAGCAAGGTTTATTATATAGTATTTTTTTAAATTTAATGTTTATTTGTTTTTGAGAGACAGAGAGAAAGAGAGAGACAGAGTGAGAGTGGGAGAGGGTCAGGCAGAGGGAGACACAGAATCAAAGCAGGCTTTAGGCTCTGAGCTGTCAGCACAGAGCCTGAAGCAGGGTTCGAACTCACAAACCACGAGATCATGACCTGAGCTGAGGTTGGATGCTTAACCGACTGAGCCACCCAGGTCCTCCTATTACATAATAGTTTTAAACCATAAAGCAACATAAATGGAATCCAAGAGAGTAAGACAGCTTTGATTACATAAATTCTTCTGTATGTTTTCCAGAAGCTCAATAAAGAATTGTATACAGGGGTGCCTGAGTGGCGCAGTTGGTTAAGCGTCCAACTCTTGATCTGAGCTCAGGTCATGATCTCACAGTTCATAAGTTTGAGCCCCACATCAGGCTCTGCACTGATGGCACGGGGCCTGCTTGGGATTCTGTTTCTCCTTCTCTCTGCCCCTTCCCCACTTGCGTCTCTCTCTCTATATATAAACAAACTTAAAATTTTTTTTAAAGAATTATATACAAAGATTAGTGGCCCCCAAATTTCAACAGAAGTCTGTGCAAATACCCCAAGTAGACTATACCCGGAAAGGGCAAGAAAGTATTTTCACCAGTTCTTTGAAATTTAGGAAAGCTTTCTGATGGAAACATTAAGAATTTGAAAGTTGTGAATAAATGGTCAAATGAAACAACAGTATCGGATCTCTTTGGAAATATACCAATACATAGGAAAATAAGGTTAAGAAAAATGATCAACTAGAGCATAAGTAATGGGTCCCTTCAGTGATCTTTGGAATATGAGGATACTTCAGGAACTGACCCCAGGGAGAACCCACAGGTGTAGGCTGAGATTTGATAATTAAAGAAAAAAATGTATATTTTTATACATTTATATATGCTTATAATAAAGCAATTCAAATGAAAAAAAATTAATATAATTTTTAATAGTAACCATTGGAAGGATCATTTTGAGAATGATAGTAAGCCTGGTGAACATACAGGTTTTGTAACAGGTGAGACTATAAATTGGGAAAATGTTCATTGGAAACAATATGACACTCTATATTAAGAATAGTAAAAAATTCATACCATTTAAGATAGTTTTGCCACACTTGAGGAATGTATTCAAGAGAAATAGAGATGAGACTTATAGGCAAAGTTGGTTACAACAGTATTATTTATGAAATAAAGACATCAGAAAAAATGGAATATGAAAAACATAGGAAAATAGTTACATATATTAGCTCACATCAGACAGTAGAATACTACTAAACATTAACATTGTACTTTGAAAAAGATGGTAATGGGGTGAAAAAATGCTTGTTATTGTATATTTTTTAAAATATACCAGATGTGAAGGTTTGCACAGCATGATCTTGACTCTGATATAATATAGAAAGCGTGAAAAAATATTGCCAGGATATTAATAGTAGTTACCTCTGGGTAATGAGTTTCTAGAATTTTTTTCAATATGGCAGAATAAGTGCCCATGGAAAAATTTTAAAGCTACCAGAACATCAAAAGAGATTAGTTTTGAAATATCACCTGGATTGATAGCAGACTTCTCATCAGCAATATTAAATGTCAGAAGACAATCACATAATGTCTTCAAACTGCTGAGGTAAAATATCTCACAAAATAGAATTCTATATTCAGCTAAACTGTCATTCAAGTGTGAGAGAGTAATGAAAATTTCAGTGCATATACAGAAACTAAAAGACTCTCACTAGAAAAATACAAAACCAAAACCAAAACACCCCACAGTTTTATTCCAACATAAAGAAAAACGAACTCCTAAAAAAGAAATAGGATATAAAAAACGAAAAGGGAAAAAATCATAAACAACAAAAAATCCATTAGTGTTAAAAAATATATTGACATGGGGCACCTGGGTGGCTCAGTCAGTTACGCGTCCGACTTTGGCACAGGTCATGATCTCACGGTTCGTGGGTTCGAGCCCTGCGTCAGGCTCTGTGCTGCCAGCTCGGAGCCCGGAGCCTGCTTTGGATTTTTGGATTCTGTGTCTCCCTCTCTCTCTGCCCCTCCCCCGCTCACAATCTGTGCGTGTGTGTGTGTGTGTGTGTGTGTGTGTGTGTGTGTGTATGTCTCAAAAAATAAGTAAACATTAAAAATAATTTAAGAAAAAAATATTGACAATAAAAGTATAAAAATTAATACAATATAAATGTTCTCTTTTACTAATTCAAGTTTTTACTTTAACTGATTTTCTTCATCCCTGCCATAAAATCTTCCAATTCTTGCTTGATGCTCACAGCACATGCACACTGGTGTTTCCTATTGTCCAGCTGAATGCTGCCAAGACTCAGTTGTGTTTGATCTTAAAACCTGTGTGAGTTGTTTTTATTATCATAATTACCTAAATTAATAGACTATTACATTAGCTTTATGAAAAAAGGGGGGCGCTTCTACAGAAACTGAGTAGAATGTTTTAGAAAAACCTAATAGAAGGGAGTTTTTTAAGAAAAAAACCTGTCAAATTAGATATGGTTTAGACAAGTGTAAAATTTTGATAAAAATAATGTCAAACATCCAGAAGGATTCCACATTCACATTGCCTAAATTCTCACCCCACTCAAAAGGAACAGGTGGGCCACACTCAAAGGAACCTCACAAAGAAAATATTGGATTTATCAAAATTTTTTCTTTCTTCCTGCATGTATAGTGATGATTTTAAGTTTCTTTTTCTTTTAATTTATTAACATGATAAGCTACTTTGACTGACTTTTGAATATTAAACCAACCTTGTATTCCCGGGATAAACTCCACTTCCTTGTATTCCTGGGATAAACTCCACTTGATGGTGATTTTTGTTTGTTCTGTTTAAAAGTGTTTTTTAATGTTTATTCATTTTTTGAGAGAGAGAGAGAGAGACACACGGAGCACAAGTGGGGGAGGGGCAGAGAGAGAGGGAGACACAGAATCCGAAGCAGGCTCCAGGCTCTGAGCTGTCAGCCCAGAGCCTGACAAGGGGATGGAGCTCACAAGCCATGAGATCATGATCTGAGCCGAAATCAGATGTTTAACTGACTGAGCCACCCAGGTGATTTATTATCCTTTTCATAAATATTGTAATTAGATTTGCTAAAATTATATGAATAATTACATTGGATTGTAGTTTACTTTCCTTGTAATGCCTTTGACTGGTTTGATACGAGGGTGATGAACTGGGAAATGTTCTCTTCCTTTTTCTGGAAGAGAATCCTATCTGAGTCTGGAAATTTCTTCTTTGGAAGGTTTCTAACCATAAACTGTATTTAAGAGATACAGAGTTTATATCACTTACCTGATTCTTCTGAAGTAAGTTTTCATAGGTTGTGTCTTTCAAGGAATTTTCCCTTTCCAATCTAAGTTGTCAACTTTATGAACACACAGTTCTTAAAAATTTCCTTATTATCTTTTAATGTCTATTGGGTCTGTAGCTAAGCCACTTTTCTTATTCCTGACATTGGTAATTTGTGTCTACTCCTTTTGTTTGCTATTCGATCTGCCTATTGGTTCACCAACTTTTTGATCTTCAGATTCAGCTTTTGAAATGGTCTATGTTTTGCTGTTTTTTATTTCATTGATTTTTGCTCTGATTTTTATTAATTACTTTCTTCTGCTTACTTTAAATTTCATCTGCTCCTCTTTTGTAGTTTATTAAGGTGGAAGTTGAGGTAATTATGACTTTCATTCCTTTCTGTTACAGGCATTTAGTGCTGTCTATTTCTATGTACTGATTTAGTGGCATCCTTCAAATTTTGCTATCTTATGTTTTAATTTTCATTCATTCAAAATATTTTCTAATTTTCTTCTGAATTGTTTTTGAACCATCAATTAATAAGAAGTCTTTTATTTTTCAAGTATTAGTGGATTTTGCGATAAGTGGAATTCATTATTCATTATTGATTTCTAATTTAATTCTATTTCTCAGGAAGCCTGCATTGTGGGTCTTTAATTCTTTCAAATTTGATAAAACTTTTTTTTTTTATGTCACGGAATATAGTCTATCTTGGTAATTGCCCTGTGTATCTTTGAAAAGAACATTTCTCACAAGTGTTAGGTATGGTGCTTTGTAAATGTCAATGAGGTCAAATTCTTTGATAGTGCTGTTCAAGTAATCTATAGTCTTGACTTTCTGCCTGTTTTATCAATTACTGAGTGAGGGGTACTGAAATTTCTAATTTATAATTGTGAATTTGTAAATTCAGGAATTCAGGTTGTGCTGCATGTATTTTTAAGCTCTATTTTTAGGTGCATAAATATTTAAGGTTTTTGTTCTTCTGACGAATTGATCCCTGAATTATTATGAAAGATCTTTGTCCTTAATAATACTTTTTACTCTGAAATCTACTTTAACTTCTATTTGTAGATACTGCAGCCTTCTTTTGATCACATGTTTGGTATATATTTTTCTTTTTCTTTTTAGATTATTTTATTTTCTTTTTCTGTTATTGTCTTTATATTTAATGTTCATTTCTTACAGGCAGCATAAAATCAGGTCTTGCTTTTTCATCCAATCATCTCTGTTTTTAACTGGGGAGTTTAGGCCATTTGTACTTAATATGATTATTAGTATGTTTATGTGTTTCTCTTCTCTGTTCCCTTCCCATGGATATACGGAGTCTCCAACAATGTCCTAATGAAAGCAGTGTTTACTGCCCTTCCCCACAGATAAAGGCTGTTGTTCTATATAATAGGAGAAAAGTATCTTAGAGGTCTTTCCCCCTCTCTGGCAGCACTTTTCCTTTCCAGCCTTTAGGTCTCCACTACAGTAGCTATTTCTTAGGTCTCTTTCTAATCGTTTCTGTATGTACTCAGTGTGGTTGGTAGGGAAAGAAGCTGTTAAGAAGTTTTGAAGTCTACCAATTTCTCGGCCCCTTTTAGAGGTTTCATATTATCCCACAAGCCTTCTATTGGACTTCACTAATTTGACAGATATTCCAGCTGAAGTCTTACCAGTGTCTGGTTGTGACCACCTACCCCAGTTGTGAAGGAGTTCATGACTCTAGACTCTGACGCCCCCTTATGTCCTTAGATTTGAAGTCATATGGCTGCTCTGAAACCTCATCTTTTGATGTGTTTGATGTGTTTGAAATTGATCGTGAATTTAAAGTTAGCTTGTCTCTTTTCCATTGTGAAATCAGGAGTGATGCTCCTTCCAGCTGTCAATGTCTCACGGCAGAAGCTGGAAATCCTCTGGTATACATCTGTAACTTGTCACAAACTACTTTCATGTGATATTATACCGTTCCGCATACAGTTTAATAACCTTATACTAGCATACTACCACTTCGCTCCTCCTGGTTTTTGTGATGTTATTGTCATATATTTTACTTCTACATATATTATAAACTACACACAACACTATATTAGAGTTTGATACATGCTATGTTGGGGAAATAGAAGGAGCTATGGGAGAGACGATAAGAGGCATTTCCCCCAGATACGAGAGGGGGAATATCAGAAAGGCATCCTTAGGAAGTGATATCCCGGCTGAGAATTGAAAGGTGAGTACGATTTGTCTTTGGAAGGTAAAGTGGTCAGGGCAGAGGTAGTGCTAGGCTATGAAGAAAGTGGCTTGGGATGAGGCTGGAAAGATAGGCAGGAGTCAGAAGGTGCTTTACACGATAGGTCACCATAAGGTGTTTCAACTTTATTCTAATAAATAAATAATTTGCAGGGGTGGCGGAGGGGCTCAAGTAGATAGAAGCAGCCATGAGAAGGACAGGAACGAGAACAGTCTAGTAAAAGGGAATAGCAAAGACAAAGACCCCAAGGCAGGAAGGAGCTTGATTATTCGAGGAACAGAAATGTGTCAATGTGATTTGAGGGTAGTGAGTAAAAGAGGATGTGGTATAATAAGATACAGCTGGACAGAGCATCAGGGAGCAGATTAAACAGGACCCAATAGAACAAGTTTATATCTTGTGTTTTTATTTTAAAAGCAATGGGAAATTCCTGTAATGTATTAATGCAATCAATTATCATAATGTGACTTACACTTTTAAATTTCATAAATACAGAGTTCTTGTACATACTTTGCCCAGTTCCCTCTAAAGTTAGCATCATGCAAAATTATAGCACAGCCATCGAAACCAGGGAACTAAACTTGATAACAACACTACTGACTACGAGGCAGAGAATATTCAAATTTTACCAATTATACCACTAATGCTATTCTTCTGGTCCAGGATCTCCCACTGCTTGTGGTTTGGATGTCTACTTTAGTCTTCTGCATTCTGTGAAAGTTCCTCAGTGTTTCTCGGTCTTTTGTGACCTTGATAGTTTTCAAGAATACTGGCCAATTATTTGTTAGAATATTTTGCATTTTGCATTTGTCTGATGTTTTCTTATGATCAGATTGAGGTTATGCATTTTTAACAAGAATACCTTAGAATCATGTTGTATTCATCTCAGTGCATCATATCAGGAGGTTCATGATGTTGATCTGGCTTAGCACCGGTGATATTAATCCTGCCCATGTGGTTATGGTGATGACTGCCAGGTTTTTCCATTGTAGAGTCCTTTTTTTCTCTTTGTAATTTGATTTACACTTAACACAGAGTGTTCTGGACATTACCAGGAAATGGATTGATGAATTTAAAGTTTGATTTAAAGATTGATGAAGATCAAGACAGGAATAGGCAGAACAGAGAAGAGACTATTATATTACAGCACTCAAGAGATGATGTGACTCAGACTAGGGGAATAATGGTAGAAAACAAACAAAAAAAATGACAAATTTGCTCTATATTTTGGAGTAAAAATCACCAATACTTGGTGATGAATTGAAAATGAGTAGGTGAAGAAACATGAAGTATAAAGAGAGACACCAAGGTTTCTGACTTGCACACCTTGGTGAACAGTAGTGACATTGTTTCAGATTAGAAATCGGATGAGTTGGGGGTGCCTGGGTGGCTCAGTTCAGTTAAGCGTCTGACTTTGGCTCATGTCATGATCTCACGGTTTGTGAGTTCGAGCCCCACGTCGGGCTCTGGGCTGACAGCTCAGAGCCTGGAGCCTGCTTCGGATTCTGTGTCTCCCTCTCTCTCTCTGTCCCTCCCCGACTGGTGCTCTGTCTCCTTCTGTCTCTCAAACATAAATAATGTAAAAAAAAAAAAAAAAAATTAAAAAAAAAAAGAAATCGGATAAGTTATATCTGCTATTAGAAGATGAAATATAGATGAAGAACTGAAGAAGTACCAGGGTGCAAGGAAAGAGACTAGTTAGCAGGCTACTGCATTAGGTTCAGGTAAACAATGAGAATTGCTTCGATTAGTGGAGATGATGGAAATGGAAACAAGTTCCTGACTTTGAAGACAGTTAGGAATGACAGTTGGTAGGTATTATTTCTTAATGAAAATCGGTGAAGGAGAGAGAGAAGACCATCTCTTGCTTGAGCAATTGGATGAATTGTAGTTCTACTTACTGGGCAGAAAACAATGGCAGAGAACTAGCTTTAGGATAATAGGCTACTTTCCCTTTTACCAAGAATACTATGGGGGTGGGAGGCTGGGGGCTTTCTCCTGACACAGCCAGCTTAGACATATCCTCGTCCAATGTAACTTTCCGGCAGCATATTGTAGAGTCTGGTAGAAGAACATTTTCTGTCTGATTTTTAAAAGTGAGGGTCAAAGAGTCTTGCCAAGAGATATTGTTCCTGCTCAAATATGTCATCGATTCTTTTATCTTTCAATAGGATTTGTGATGTTGCTTTGGCTACAGCCACTGAATCCCTGCTGCCTCTCTTGCCTTTGGAACAAGAAGCTCTCAAAAGAAAGCCACGATCCCATATGGCAAAATTTTAAAAATCAATCAGTGTAACAAATATCGTGCCATCTGCACATTAACCAGAGGCAAAATTAGGCAAAGCAAAACTCCCTAGTGGACAGAACACAGTGTGTAACCACCCAAAACTTCGACACCAGGAAAAGAATGCAAAAAGTAATAGGGGAAAGACTTGAATGCATTTATTACCAGAAGTAGAGAAATTTTTACCCTTTTCTGACTATTTGGTGATCAACAAAATCTACACCTTCAGAAAGGAAAGGTGGTAATCATTTTTCAGAAGATGAACCCAGGGATAAAGGACTCAAAGCTCAGAGAAATGCAAGTTATAGAAGGCATCAAACCATATCAAGAGCAAGCTAATTAATACTTTCTGACTCCTGGTAACAGAGAATACTATTCACTTCTTGTTTTCCTCCGTCCTTTTTTAAATTTTGTTAATTCAGCAAATATATAGAGTTCTTAATATGTGTGCTTTGTTTTCACTATCTATGGCTTGACAGATGGCAAATTGCATGATTTGTCTAAAATTATAGTATATGAGTCAGTGAAAAGATCTAGGACTCTCTGTTATCAATGAGAGATAATGTAAAAGACATTGGCAAATAAGAATAGAGAGACAGTCCAAGAATGTACATTTTATTTAGCTAATCTAGTAGTTCTTTACGATGTGAAGTACATCTTGCATTACATCATTATAAAAAAATGAAATAAGGCAGTAATTATTAGTGGCATATCATATAATTCCAAGTGGGGAAACATTTTGTTTCTATCCTATTACACACAGAGTGCAAAACGTTTTAGGAATCACAGATTCCACCAATTAAAGCTACCTAAAGCCAAAATGACTATTCACTTCGGTAAGATTTACCACAACTAATCGTTCCATCAATTATTTGATAGATTGGATTATTTATTCATAGTAGTTGACCTTTTAGGATTCATTGGAATGTATAGATTGAATGGAAGCTAAAGCACAATTAATTCTGGCTAAGCAATTGTTTTTGTTTCGAAAGCCTGGATATTGCAAATGTGTATGGCCTGAATTACCTAGATCGACATTTCTTTAATTTCTCATATGTAAATACAAGTTATCTAACTGTTCCAAATAGTCTTGAATCAATATCCCCTAACTTGTAATGTCTACAACTTAGATATCTACAGGATAAAATTAAAAATAAATCTGACAAATTTTTTTCTCAAATTTTACTAAGAAAGCCTTAAATTTTCTATTTCTTTTCTTTTCCAGATAGCCACTATTTTCCTGAGATAAAATAGAGTTATTTTCCAGAGAAGCTAATCAGTACCCGATTCCTCTCCCAAAGAATAATAAATAGGAGAGACAAGAATGTCTTCGAAATGACAAGTGAAGTGGGTTTCTGCCCATCTGTCATGCTAGTAAAACCCAAATAATCAAGATTATTTCCCTAGGTAGAGTCACTTGGTCTTTCTTTGGTGGCCAATAAGATAAGACTGACAAAGTAACTGATTATCTATTGGATTCTCAATTCCACGAGCCTTGCAAGGTCTTACAGTAGACTGCTTCTCCAATAAAAGACTTGTCACATTTGCAAAAGCCAAGGTAATTCTTGAAAAACCCCACAGGGTCTAGAAAAACGATTGATATAAAATACATGTACATTGGAGAATGACTTAAAAATACTGTATGCTGAATGAGGGAATAAACTAAAGATTGGCTTTCTGATATTTCCTAATTCTGGTTCACTAAGAAATACATTTCAAAACGGTAAATATTCACCCTTAAAAATAGTGAACGTTTTTCTTTTAGCAACCAACCGGTGTGTTCATTTTTCTTTTCTCCACATGAGGCCAGCTGCAGGAAAATCACTCTAGGCTCTGGCTGTTTTTAAGTGACCTGCTTTCAAATATGCGCCCCTCTCGGTGCTTTTGAACCACACGAAAAGAAAAGAAAAGAAAAGGATGGCCCTTTCTTGAACACTTGTTAAGAAGCAGACAAGTTATTAGCAGATCTGCCTAAGCGCTTTGGCAGATGCGGAAGGGGAGCATGCGCGCGGCCCGAAAGTCAGCACAGCCCCGCCGAAGGCCTGACTCCTGCCTGAGAGTGTGTGGACTCAGGAACCGGAGGTCCCGCCTCCGTTGTTTCCTCTGCATTTTAATTCGGGCGAAATGGAATCCTCAGAAGGGGTAATGGTGAGATTTTTTGCTCCTTAGATTGGGAATAAGTGTAGCTCATTAGGGTCGGAAGTGCAGAATCAGTGATGGAAACGAAGAGAGAACTCGCGCAACAAGAGGTAAGGATCGTTACGGATGAAAACAATGGTCAGTCCTCAATAATCATCAAAGGGATGTAAATTGACAGCACGGTCATATACCACTTTTAATATTAAAAACTAGCCAAAAATAAAACATGCCAACGCCATTTGCTGGCATGAGAGAGATGAGAAGGGCACTTTCATAGATTGCTAATGGGAATGTCGACTAACACCGAGTTTCTGGAGGAAAAAAAAAAACACAAAATGCATCAAAAGCCTTTAAAGTGCTCATATTCTTTGATTCTGGTACTTAGGATTGATAAAAATTTGAAAAGAGGTGATTTATTAGATATGCTATTCACCTTATACAAGAACCTACTCCGACAACCCCAACGGTAAAGCCACAAGTCTTTCGGGACATCTGGATCACATTGCTGCTAGGTGTTTGAAAGAGTTCAATGCTATTTGTGATTGCACTTGAATCCAAAGGCATTTTTAGCTTTGAAATATTATTTTATAATCTAGAAATGAAATAGATAAAGCAATGCACAGATGAACAGCTTTTTAAGTCAAAGTCCATTGAAAATGCTTAGATCTGCTGTTTTATCTCATGGAAAGCACATTCATTTAATTGAAGAAAATCTCCAAAGATCAGATCCGTAAGGGGTGCTTGATAAGAAGTCAAAAACCATTTTCCTCACAAGTAGCATAGAACATATTAGAATAAATTGAGTTCATTTTAATCAAGCGAGCAGCCTTGAGAGAACGGATTCTTACAGGCAGCCTTAGAAATGTCAATAATGTAAATGCTTGGCAAGAAACGCACCCACACGTTCCCCGACCTGGCATCTGAGGTTGTCGGGAACGCTCTTGTCTCTGCCTCACTGCACACCTACAATTGAACTACACTTTTGAGTCCTGTCTGGGTTATCATTTGGCTCCCTACAGGAGCTGGATTCGAGAGGAGAGACCATAAACACGGCTAGAATGCCCATGATCGAAATGACAATCATCTTTTAAAAATACACAAAACACCTCATAGGTCTTAGGAAGCGATGAGTCACTTACGTTTTACTGATTGGAAACAAACTGAAAAGCATCCTCACTTCTGACTGAACACTAAATACTGGCATGAGGATAAAAGTGTCGCGAGGAATTGCTACCAGGAAGGATCAAGTAGCCCTGGTAGTTCAGAGTCTGTCACTTTGACATGAAGAAGAAACTCACAGGAGGTGCCAGATATCCGGGGAAGACGTCTGCCCGTCATTTCGATGCAGAGGCAAAGGAAAATCAGCCTGATTAGAATAAGAGCACTTTGCGGTTCTGGATAGCTTGTATTCTCGCAAACATTTCTTTGTAAAGGAAACAAGCAGAAGCTGCCCGTTAACAGTTCCTTTATGAGTATTTTAAATGGGCCTTTGGTAAGAGCTGCAGCTCAGGTCAGGCCACACATTTGTGGTACGGGGCAGTGTCCTGCATCCACGATACCTGACAGATGCAACACGTCACTCTGACTTGAACGTAACGTGGCTCCTAAGAGACGCAGTTGCTTTTGATGCCCGATTGTTGGATCCGGAGACTTCCTAAGATAAGGTGACCAGAGCACTGTAGCCTGTCTGAGAGTTATATGGCCACCTTATCCTGCACTTCCTTAAAGATTTTTTTAAGTTTATTTATTTTGAGAGACAGAGAGAGAGAGAGAGAGCGCGCGCGCACACACACCTGTGAGGGAGGGGCAAAGAGGGAGGAAGAGAGAATCCCAAGTAGGCTCTGCGCTGTCAACACAGAGCCTGACGCAGGGCTTGAACCCACAAACCGTGAGATCATGACCTGAGCCGAAAAGAAGAGTGGGACCCTCCACTGACTGAGCCACCCAGGTGCCCCTTCCTTTAAAGATTTTTAAAACTCTTGGGAATGCAAGCTGGTGCAGCCACTCTGGAAAACAGGATGGAGGTTCCTCAAAAAACTAAAAATAGAATTACCCTACCACCCAGCAATTGCACTACTAGGCATTTATCCAAGGGATACAGATGTGCTGTTTCGAAGGGACACAGGTACCCCCATATTTATGGCAGCACTATCAACAATAGCCAAAGTATCGAAAGAGCCCAAATGTCCATCGATGGATGAATGGATAAAGAAGAAGTGATATATATATACAATGGAGTATTACTCGGCAATCAAAAAAAAAAATGAAATCTTGCCATTTGCAACTACGTGGATGGAACTGGAGGGTATTATGCTAAGCGAACTTAGTCAGAGAAAGACAAATATCATATGACTTCACTCATAGGAGGACTTCAAGACACAAAACAGATGAGCATAAGGGAAGGGAAGCAAAAAGAATATAAAAACAGGGAGGGGGACAACACAGAAGAGACTCTTAAATATAGAGAACAAACAGGGTTGCTGGAGGGGTTGTGGGAGGGGCGATGGGCTAAATGCGTCAGGGGCACTAAGGAATCTACTCCTGAAATCATTGTTGCACTAGATGCTAACTAATTTGGATGTCAATTAAAAAAAATTAAATTAAAAAAAAAGATTTTTAAAAATCTTTTCATCCAGATAAAATCTTCATCATCCAATGTCTAATTCAATAGTATCCATTTTTTTGGATATGGAAACCAACCATCAGGGAGATCAAGTAATTCACCCAAGACCACACAGCCCAGAAGGAGAACAGGAATTTGCCCTAAGGTTTGCCAGACATTTGCAAAGCCTGTATCATTTTCCCTAGAGTGTGATGGCTATCTGCCTGTCTTCTTGCTCACTCATCAGTTTATAGGCCAGTTCCTCCTCACCACAGCTCACAATGTTCATTGGCTTGTGTTTCTCTCATTTTACCAACATGATCCTTTCATAAATACTTTTAGAATCCAAAGGAAAGGGAGGTTGCATTTGCTCCCATAAGCTTCTAGGACAATTACACAAAGGAAGTCCCCCAGAGAGTTATATCGAGCTGGGCAAGAAGAAAAGATTAGAATTCACAGCTGGTCCCTCCTTCTTAGCATCTTTGGTTTGATTCCCTGAGTCTCATTGTTAGTGAGGCCTTTGGAACGTCGGCAGTAGAGTAGAAATGCAGGAAGCTCTAAACAGGTTAATTAGTTAATTGTGCTGTATCTACTAATATTCCCTCACATTAACTAGAATAATTGCAAGTTGACGACAATAACCGTGAGGTTCCTGCTGAAAATTGGTGGGGTCAGTCTCACAAAGCAGAAAGGGCAAAGTTACCAAAGATAGCAAATCAGTCTTCATCTGCTTCTTCCCATGGAAAAGGACAAAGAATTCAGACTACCTTATAGAATACTAAGAAAACATGGTTTTTCTCTCTAAACATAATTTGGATAATATTCAAAGATGCTTATGTTTAGAGAGAAAAACAACCATATAAATAATAATGATGATGAAAAATCCAAGATGGATTCTTCATAGAATGGCAGATAATATTAAATGTGGGGGAGAGGAGAGACATAAATTTGTTGAGAATCATCAAATGCCAGGGGCGCCCGGGTGGCTTGGTCGGTAAAGCGGTCTGACCCTTGATTTCGGCTTAGGACATGATCTCCAGGTTTGTGGGTTCAAGCCCTGCATCAGGCTCTGGACTGACTGCGTGGAGGCTGCTTGGGATTCTCTGTCTCCCTTTCTCTCTGCCCCTCCTCTGCGTGCTCGCTCTCTCTCTCTTTCTCTCAAAAATAAATAAACACTAAAAAAAAAAAAAAGAATCCTCAAATTCTAGAGGAACCTCCATAAGGTTCTTCACAGAATTTACCTCATTTTAATACAGAAAAAAAAAATCCAAGCACTACGGCTATTTTTGTCTTCATTTTGCAGATAAAATAACTGAAGAACACAGAGGTTAGCAACTTGCCCAGGGTTCCACGGCTCATCAGGACAGAGCTGTCATCACTTCAGAAGCCTTTCCTCGTTCCGCTACACCACACTGAAGCATCTGGGCTCTCTCGGCTGGTCCTCCTTAGCCTCTGTGATTGAAGACGAGCATTTAACAGATGCGGAGGGCGCATTGTGGCTTTATAGCCCAGTGCCGTATTCCCCTATGCGCAGACAACTTGTCACGTCCCTCGTTATCGTTAGCATCCAGCCAACTGAATGAACTGGCCCAGATTTAGCATCAGGAAAAATAAAAGCGCTGCCTTGCTGGCACAAGCTGGATCAACATCTAATTAACTCCATTAACAGCCCTTTCAAGGAAAAAGCTGGGATTATCAGCCTCTTGACAGATGAGGAAACTGAGCTAAAGAAAGTTGCAAATGACTTTTCTAGCATCACTCAGAAAACAGTTACAGAGCTGGAGAACCATGGCCTTTGGGCTCTTCTTTGAGTTCATTGACAAGTACATTCCACATCAAGCAGGAAACACTATAATATATAGCACCAGCTGCATAGGCAAATTATTCCTTGAAAATAAAATACTATAGAAACATATTTTGAAAAAAAAATGAAAAACTGTGGCTTAATTTTGATGACAGCCATCTAGGTAGGGGAAGGAACTAACTAGTGAATAGAGGCCTGAACTTTAATTTAACAAATCAATTCTATTTTCTGCAAATGATTTCATTAATATGTTCCTAAGCGTTGAGTTCTGCAGTTTGGAACAGGCACATCTCTAATAAATATTCGGTGTCTGTCAGGTCCCAAATGTGCATAATAAATAAAGTTTCACTATAGAAACCCAACCATGAGACTAAATCCCATTATTTCCATGTCATTCAAAATAAGCATTTGAAAACAGATCATAACTCGGATTTCCTGCAGTTCAGTTTTGTCCCCTCACTCTTGGGCTTCGATTTTTCTGGCTTTACTTATCAAAATGCCAATAGCATTTTTCACAGAGCTAGAACAAACAATCCTAAAATCTGTATGGACCCACAAAAGACCCCAAATAGCCAAAGCAACCTTGAAAAACAAAAGCAAAGCTGGAGGCATCACGATTCCCGACTTCAAGTTATATTACAAAGCTGTGGTCGTCAAAACAGTATGGTACAGCATGTAACAAAAGTAGACACATGGATCAATGGAGCAGGATAGGAAACCTGGAAGTGAACCCACAACGATATGGCCAATTAATCTTTGACAGAGCAGGAAAGAATATCCAGTGAGAAAAAGACAGTCTCTTCAACAAATGGTGTTGGGAAAACGGGACAGCGACACACAGAAGAATGAAACTGGACCACTTCTTTCCACCATACACAAATAAATTCAAAATGGATTAAAGACCTAAATGTGAGACTTGAAACCATAAAAATCCTAGAAGAGAGTACAGACAATAACTTCTCTGACATGGCTGTAGGAATTTCTTTCTAGATATGCCTCTTGAGGCAAGAGAAACAAAAGCAAAAATAGACTATTGGGACTCCATCAAAATAAAAAGCTTCTGCGCAGTGAGAGAAACAACAAAACGAAAAGGCGACATGTGGAATGGGAGAAGATATTTGCAAATGACATATCTGATAAAAGGTTAGTACACAAAATCTATAAAGAACTTATAAAACTCAACACTCAAGGGGTACCTGGGTGGCTCAGTCAGTTAAGCACCCGACTTTGGCTCAGGTCATGATCTTGCAGTCCCTGAGTTCAAGTCCTGCATTGGGCTCTGTGCTGAAAGCTCTGAGCTTTCAGCACAGAGCCTGGAGCCTGCTTCAGATTCTGTGTCTCCCTCTCTCTCTCTGCCTCTCCCCTGCTTGCACTCTGTCTGTCTCTCTCTCTCTCAAAAATAAATCAACATTAGAAAAAACCCTCACCACTCAAAAAACAAATAATCCAATTGAAAAATGGGCAGAAGACATGAATAGACATTTTTCCAAAAAAGACATCCAGGTGGCCAACAGGCACATGAAAATACGGTCAACATCACTCATCATCAGCAAATGCAAATCAAAACTACAATGAGATATCACCTGACAACTGTAAGAATGGCTAAAATCAATAACACAAGAAACAACAGGTGTTGGCAAGGATGTGGAGAAAGGGGAACCCTCTTGAACTGTTGGTGGGAATGCAAACTGGTGCAGCCACTCCAGAAAATGGTAACTCAAAAAGTTAAAAAGGAACTACCCTACAATTCAGCAATTGCACTACTAGGTATTTACACAAAGAACACAAAAACACTAATTCAAAGGGATACATGCACCCGATGTCTATAGCAGCGTTATCTACAATAGCCAAATTGTAGAAAAAGCCCAAGTGTCCATCGACTGAGGAATGAATAAAGATGTGGCGTATATATACAATAGAATATTACTCAGCCATTAAAAAGAATGAAATCTTGCCATTTGCAATGACATGGATGGGGCCACAGAGTATTATGGTAAGCAAAATAAGCCAGTCAGAGAAAGACAAACAGCATATGATTTCACTCATCTGTGGAATTTCGGAAACAAAGCAAACGAGCAAAGATTCAAAAGGGAGAGAGGGGGCAAAGCAAGAAACAGACTCTTAACTAAAGAGAGCAAACTGATGGCTCCCAGACGGGAGGTGGGTGCGGGGTGTGGGTAAAACAGGCGGTGGGGATTAAGGAGCGCACTTACTTTAATGAGCACTGGGTGTCGTATGGAAATGTTGAATCACATTTGACACCCGAAACTAATATCACGCTGTGTGCTAACCGACTGGAATTTCAAAAAAAATTTCAAAGAAATAAAACAAAATAAAAAATTTAAAAAGAAAAAAAATAAATAAATGCAATCGGAAAGAATTCTTGTGCTGACCATTCACTGACAGCAGTCAATAACTACTAGCTGCCTCATGGAAGTAAAGACAGTTTTGATTTGAGATATAATAATATTACTATAGCTACTGTTATTAAGCTCTTATTATGCATTGGGTACTGCAATAAATTATGCTTGATATGTCTTACTTCCTTTAATCCTTACAGGAAACCTCAGAGATAGTTGCTATTATTTATTATAATTCATATTTTAAAGATATGGAAACTGGGGCACAGGATGTTGACATATTTCACCCAGCTATAAGAGTCAGAGCAGGCATTCAAACTCAAGACTCTGATTCTAGTGCCTGAGATCTTAACTAATGCTCAAGGTAATTCTTCTTCCAAGAAGACTCTGCAGAGTTACAGAGCCAGCGTGTCTGCTGAATAAAGCAGTCCAAACTCCCAAGGGATGATCAGACTGGGCTGTTAGCCAGTATACTGTGTTATCCCTTATACTTTGTAATAAAGACCATGAATCATCGACTATCAGTCAACAGGCATTTATGCAGAATATACTGTGTGTAGAGCTCTAGACAAGGGTAGCAAGGAAAACGGACGGAAAGCAACAAGCTCAGAGACCTACAATTTGACTTGCAGAAAGGAAGAAGTGGCCACAAAAAGTATCACTAAAGTGGAATGGAGACCACCTATGCAAAGGGTCGTTTGGAAAATAGAAATTCAGCCATTCACGTATTCGGAAGGCAGCAACTGAATTCAAAAACCAGTAGGAACTGTACAGCAAGTTTATGGTAAGAAGTGATTACTTGACCAGATTCATCACTTAGCCCCAAACCAGTATATAAATGTTTGTCTGGGGTGGCGGGAGGGGGTAGGAAACTATCAAAACCACACAAAACTGGTTGATGACTAATTAGTGTTTATGTTTGCTGTTTAATGTGTTCCATATGTTATAATTGGACTGCCCGCGTAGTATTTAGGACATAATATACGAACAGTTCAACTTCCCCTTTGGTCTCTTGGTTCTTAGACCAGGACTTATCCCGTCAGCCCCCAGCCTCCTAGATTCACAGGCCTTCGGCTTCAGGCTGAATTACACCAGTGGCTTCCCCGGTTCTCCAGCTTGCAGACAGCAGACTGTGGGACTTCTCAGCCTCCATAATCACATGAGCCAATTCCTATAGTAGCATTCCTATATCCATATCCACACTGACCCATCTATAGATATATATCCTATTGGTTCTGTTTCTTTGGTGAACTCGAATACACCGTGTAACAAAGCACCTCAAATCCATGATTTACGCCTGTACTCATTTCCTGCTTCTCACACATCTGCGTGATTGAGTTTGGTCCCAACTAGATGAATCCGCCCTCGACAGCAGGTCTGGGGGGTGGCTAGGGCAGCTTTGGTTTGGGCTGTGGCATGTTACTGGCTCCACTTCCCAAGTTTCTCATTCTTTGCCTGAGACCCGCAGGATTGCCGGGGCATCTTCTTCTGGGGTCAGCAGAGGAGCCAACGGGTGAGCAGAAGCGCGTAAGGACCCTGAAAGGTGGGTGTTCGGAATGGCACGCTAGCACTTCCACCTACATGCCAGTGGATAAAGCAAGTCACAGGTCCGGGCTTAAAATCCAGAAATAGGAAAATAACCTCCTCCCGCAATGAGACCACGGAAAGGATGTGGATGCAGGTAGAGGTGAAGAATACACTGCGTCTACCTCAACTTGGTAAGGAATGAGGAGTTTATTCCGTTGTGATGGTATTGGGAGGCTTTAGCAGAGGAGTGACGTGATCCCACTGACATTTTAGGGAGAACTCACGTATAGCCGTACAAGAGAATATACAGCAGAACACAAAGGTGAAAGCAAGACCAGTCAGGAGACCATTGCAGTAGGCGAGGCAGGAGTTGGTGTAACTCTGGATTGTGATCATGTGAAATGCATGGGGGAGTGGTCTCACCAAGATATAATATGAAAATAAATCCAATGGATTGCTTATGAATTGCATGTGGGACATTAAGCTAAAAGGAAGGAAATCAATAACACCCAGGTGACTGTTGGTGCCATTTTATGAAGATGGGGAAAGCTGGCCAAGGATCAAGTTTCAAAGAGCCTGTCAGCTTTGGACTTCTTAAACTGCAAATGTTTATTAGACATCCGAGTAGGGATATCAAGTAGGCAACTAGATGTATGAATGTGGATTATAGCAGGAAAGTCTGGGCCAGAGGTATATGTTTGTAAATCTATCAGTTAGTGTGACTTCAGTTTCATTAACAGAAGAGCTGACTTAAAGTATTTCTAACAATCAAGACAAGTTGTTCTCTCATACATCAGGAAGTTCATAGATAAGCAATTTCAGATTTAATATATTTAGCAACTCAGCTACATCATAAAGCCTGGAGTTCTTTTTTCTTTTCTGCTCTATCATATTCAATGTGGTAGTTAATAGCGTCATGGTTAAAAGATGGCTGCTATAGGTCTAAGTATCACAGGCGGATGACAATATGAAAGGCAGAGGAAAAGAATATTTCAAGGAGGAGGGAGTGATAAACTGAACTAAATATTACTCATTGTTCAAGTATAATGGACTCTGAGAACTGACTATTGGGTTTAAAGAAGTCATTGGCGACCATGAACAGAGTAATTTCCATGTATTGTGAAGAATAAAAACCTAATAGGAGTGGGATCAAGAAAAGTTGTGAAGGGGAAGACAACTCTTTTGAGGTCTTCTAGGTAACATAAGCGGAGTTGCAAAGTAGTCTGAACCTCAGAGGAAAAGGTTGGGCAGTATATATATATACTACTGGAAGAAAGCCACCAGAGAAGCCTCGAAAGTGGACGTGAGAGTGAATGCTTCAAAAATCATAGAGACTATTGGACCTAAAAGAGAACTCTAAATCCTCATCTGGAAAATAAGAGGACTTCATGAGGTGACCTCTAGGCCTTCCTTCAGTAGTACTATTGATGAATCCTATATTCTGGTATGAATGGCCTTGTGAGCATTTGGAATCTTTTCCAACCACATTGTGGTTTCATAATTCTCGATAGGGCCTGAGAGAGGCTTAGAAGAAGAAGGAGAGCAAAGTACCATGGAGACTACCCTCCTTTTTAACATCCTGGCTAATTTCAAATTAAAATATTCTTACCCTCGAGTTAAACTATTCATAGTTACATAAAGAGAAAAACCCAGTGCCGGTCCCTTTCACTGTAAACACTGTCTCCACGATTATATACAGATAAAGATACCTCTCTGTCTTTCCTTCTATCCTTCCGTCTGTCCATCTATTGACCCACCCATCTATCTGTGTACGTGTGTACAGGAAGGGACTCCTCCCTTTTTCTTTACACAAAGTTTGTAATCTCAATTATACTTCAAGGGCATTCTTCCAATTAATAGCTATGTATCTAATTCATTTTTAAATGCCCGCATAATAGCCCATAAACTTTCCCTAATTTTATGTACTTGGAAGCCATTTTTGTTCATTTTCTTGTCTGTGTGTGTGTAAGAAGACACACGGATGTAGGCATATGTACTATTTCTTTATTTCACTGTGATACATTCCCAGTAGTGGAAATGTCAAAAATTATGTGCATTTTTACATTTTAATAGATCCTAATAGATTATGTCTGAAAATATTTGTAGAAGTGTATATTCCCTTTAGCAATCCAAGAGAAGACCTGTTTCCTTGGGATTTCCTAATAAGTATGCCATCCCCCCTCCATTCAGATAAGTCACCTGTGGGGGAGATGCGGTCATCATTGCCTCCCCAGCACTGTCATTACAAATCAGTGCCCTAGTGAGCCATCAATATGGATAGGTAGGTACCATGTATGTTGGATGATCTGAGACTTTCTAAGGCTGTAGAATCATTGCTCTATCAGCTCTGGGTAAAAGGAGAGTCTTAGGCCATGGCTGTGTGGTCAAATTTAGCAAGCGTCCTCAAATTTACAATATAAGGATTAAATAATTTAATTATTTGAAGACATCTAGGGAGCCAGGTAATACCACTCCATCCAAGTGAGAATCTGACTGAGAGCCAAATGAGAGCACTTCCGCCTTCAGAAAATAACATCCGATGGAAAAGCAGCAATTGTACTTACTGAGCAATTTCAGGAAAAGGCATTTACTTGCTATTGTGTAGACAGAGTCTAACGTAGAAATTTCAGCCTTCCCCAGATTGCCCGTATCTGGAAATGAAGATATTTGGTAAACTGTAAATTCAGCTCCCCTCCCCCATGTTTTGTCAATACCATAATAACAATGTTGCCAATAACACATGTAAAAGGAAAGGTTATAGATGGTCAATGACAAAGCCCATTGAGATGATATCTCCATTATTTATATGCCTCACAAATAGAAACTTAAATGCACAGGGAAATCAATAGAATAAAAAGAAATCAATGCTCAGTTTACTCTTAAAGCTACCAGACTAAAGAATAATTTCAAAAATATAGATGTGCAATATGATAGGAGAGCTAAAAATTCTGAACATCTTGTATTCATTCATGCATACTGAAAATGCAACATTGATTTTTTTAAAAGGCTTAAAGCGTTCTAAGGCTTAGAGTGTGTGTGTGTGTGTGTGTGTGTGTGTGTGTGTGTGTGTGACACACATTGTAAAAATTAAAAATAATTTCCCTACAGTCCAAGTTTGTGTTTCAGGCTTAAGTCAGCCCCAGTTGCTCTGTTGGTAGAGAACCTCCGAAAAGATTTTCATAAGGAAGTCCGCTATGCAGATGAAAATCACTTGTTCCTCTCACACAAACCTATCCCTCAAAGGTAGGCACTAGTTAGGAAAATAAAAACTTTTGGTAGCAAAGAATTCACCAGCTGAATTTAAAGCCGTTCCTGATATGTGGCTTTGTATACGCATTCGAGTCTAAAAGCCTTTCCATGTTTGTATTACTGAAGCGCTCTTGAATTACTCCATCCCCAGCTGTACCTGCCCCTGAACATCACAGTTTCAGAGCAACTTGGAGGAAGAGTTCAGCCTACATGAACAGGCACCTCAACTCTGGATTTTCCCTGAAATTACGTATCGAGCACATGCCGAACATGTACAGAAGCTCAGGGGCTAGGGAATTATTGTGGCAAAGCAAGGGATCATGTATTGAAATTTCTCTGGTGGTTTTACACATACTATCTTCCCTTTTGTGAATGTCCTGGGTTTTGTTTTGGCCATTTTCGCTTTGTTTATTTCTTTCTCTTTATTCGCGTGATTTTAGATGCACTATGGAAAAATGCACAAAGTTGAAACTTCATAGGCACACGGACAGTCCTGGGTTGAATCTCGGACTTGTCATTTTCTGGTTGTGAACCTATGAAGAAGTTCACTGTTTATTCATCTGTAAAATAGGAATGATCATATAAGATGCCTCAAAGTTATTACAAGGAGTAATTGAGATAACGCGTGTAAAGTGTAGAACAGCATTTGATACAGTAGACAATCCCACGTGCTAACGGCTACCACTACCAAAAGACCATTATTACTGTTTGAGTTCGCTTGGGCTGCTGTAACAAAATACTATAGACCGTGTAGCTTGGAAACAACAGCAATTTATTTAATACAGTTCTGGAGGCTATGATGTCAAAGATCAAGGCACCAGCACGGGACAGGTGAGGGTCCTCTTTGTTGTTCATTGCCGGTAACGTTTCACTATGCCCTCAATGATGGAAGGGGTTCGGGATCTCTCTGGAGCCTTTTTGTAAGACATTAGTCCCATTCATGTGGATTCTACCGTCATGACTTAAGTACCTCCTGAATTACCCACATGCTAATATCAACTTTGGAGGTTAGGATTTCAATATATGAATTTTGAGGGTACATAAATATTTGGACCATAGCAACTATGTACTTGATTACCTTTGAAGGAAAATGTGGTGGGTAGGGGAAGAAAAGACTTCTCTCTACTTCTTGAATCGGAAAGAGAGCCTTACCAAATGAAGGAAACAGTCTTTGTTCACAGAAGCAGACTCAATGAAATATGTATAAAATCTGTTATTATCTTTCAAATTATTATGCTTCCAATGGAGCTAGTTTTCCAAACAGCTTATTTGGCATCAGAAACAAAACAATTGGTTAGCTAACACGATTATTCTTCCAGTTGGTATCATGCAGATAAAGCCAGTTGGTGGGATAGAATTATTTGTTTTTCCTCTGAGCAAGGGTAAATTTGCTGGATGATATCTGTGATGCGTTGCAAAGCTCATAAAATCCTGTGTTCTTTGCCCAGGACTAGGGGGCTCCTTTGTATTGCTGTATTGAAGGAATGTTTGTTTCTTGGAAATTACTAACATAGGTGCTTTAAAACAGAATTTTTGATAACAGTAGAGCACCTTATGCATGAGATGAAACCTTGGGCTGGTGAGCTTTTTGTTTATCTTGATGAGGTGCTTGAAAAATGTAGGAAGGGCACAATAAGCTAGAATTCGCAAAATTATATTCGGTGTCACTGTCTGTTTATTACAGTCGGAGAAACAAGTGTACAAAAATAAGGTCAAGAAAGTTGGACAAGGTTGTAGACTCACTATTGGAGCCAAAACACAAGCCCATTTTCCTGAGTTAAAGTCAAAATTTTAATGCATAATTTAACAGTACACAAGTAAGTCAGCTGAACACAACTCTCATTTGACGGTAGTTTGTATATTTTTCTTTATAGATAAAGAGGAGAGGGAAGAAGAGAGAGGGAATAAGTGCTATTCCATTAATTTAGCACAGTAGAAACGCATATTTTAATAAACTTAATAGAAAAAAAATAAAAGGAACCTAGATTATATATAACGGAATAGAGTCTATAAACTATTATTCACTGAAAACTATAGTATCAAAAATTAAACCATCATTCACCCCCAAATAATCTGTGAAAAACTTTTGTTCAATAGGTGCTCTAGGTCGAAGGAAGCCCTTCTGGAATGGCAGAGTAAAAACCTTTGGATAATCTACTTTTTTATGGAAGCACTGAGAACACTGACAAAATATTCAAAATCAACATTTTAGAAATTGAAGTAATTAACCGACAGCTTGCAAAAGTCCAAGGAATGTTTATTCAAGAAAAAGAGCCAAATCTCTGTATACAGCAATTGTGACGTGCTTAATCTTGACCTTTTCCATTCCCCTCTCCTCAGTTTGCAGTAACCTTGAAATTCAACAGCCTCACAATTATGTTAGCCATGAGAAACAACAGCTAAGCAGTCACTGAAGGAAGAAAGAGTTTGGGGCTGGCCCCAAATCCCCTTATATAAAGAATTGTCACTGTTTGACCTGTTCTGGCAGCTCCTGGAAAAGTCCCCACTTAAATGACTCATCTTCATTTGATCGGACTCATAGCATGACCAGTGCAGGTTGTCCTATTCTTAGGACACTTGCTAAAAACCATCAGCCACACTTGTATAACATTCCAGCTGCCTGAGGTGATGATAGCAGTTAGAACAAGTCGGAGATTGACCAAAAAACATAAATCTGGGGAATGCGATATTTGTAGCAGGCTCTGAAAAGCTCCAACACATTTCTGGGAATATAGAAAGCACGTGCAGGGTTATGTATATACCCATGAAATACATGAGAAACACTAATCTCTCATTTCTGGCTGACCTTAAAGCTCGGCACAAGCAGGAAGTGAAGGTGAGCACAGATTTGTAAAGTGACTGCTAGAACATAGAAGTCATGCTCCAACATATACACAGAGCCCCCTTAGCAAAGGCTGAGAATTTATTGATGCAAAGCATTGAAGGAAACCTCTGGTAAATCACTAGCTAAGTAAATAGAGTCTTCGTGACCACACACAACTAAGAATACAGACTTTGCAGTTTTAGTTTACGAAAGTCACCGAAACAAGCAACAAAAGCAAGAAAAACTGAGAGTACCAACAAATCCTTTTGGAGAACAGTATCTGATTTCCAAAATTCCATATTATACTATTTTAAGTGTCAAGGTTTTTTTTTAAATTTTTTAAATGTTTCTTTTGAGGGAGAGAGAGACAGAGTGCAAGCAGGAGAGGGACAGAGAGAGAGAGAGGGAGACACAGAATCCAAAGCAGGCTCTGGGTTCTGAACTGCCAGCACAGAGCCCAACGCAGGGCTCGAACCCACAAACCGTGAGATCATGACCTGAGCTGAGGTCGGACGCTGAACCGACTGAGCCACCCAGGCACCCTAACTGTCAAGTTTTAAACAAAAATTATGAGACACATAAAGGAATAAAAAAGCACATACCATATTCCAGAATATAAGCAAGAAATAGAAACTTTATCTTCGAGAAGCCTAGATGTTGAACTTACTGGACAGACTCAGAATCAGATAGAACAAATATGTTCAATGAACTAAAGAAAATCACATCTAAAGAATTAAAGGAAAGTAGGACAGTGATGTTAGACCAAACAGAAAATATCAATAAAGAGATATAAATTATAAAAAAGAACCAAATTGTGGACCTGAAAAGCTCAATGACTAAAATGAAAAATTCACCAGAGAGGCTCAACAGCAGACTGGAGACTTAAGCCAGCAGAGGAAAATAACACACTTAAACACGGTCACTTGAGAGTATCCAGTCTGAGGAACAGAAAGTAAATGAATGAAGAAGAATGAAACAGAGCTCCAGAAACCTGTGGGATGCAATTAAAGACACCAAAAAACATGTAATGGGAATACCAAAAGAAGATTAAAAGAAAGGAGCAGAAAGAATATTTGAAAAACAAAAAGTAATGGCTGAAAACTTTCCCAATTTAATGAAAACTATTAATCTACATCCAGGAAGCTCAAAGAACTCCAAGCAGAGAAACTGGACCACATGCTCACACAGTTAAACTTTCGAATGACAAAAACAAAACTAGAGAATCATGAAGGCAGCAAGGGAAAGTTGATCCATCAAGTACAAGGGATACTCAATAACATTGACAGCTAACTTCTCATCAGTAAATATGGAAGCTGAAAGAAATAGACTAGGAACAAAGATATCCTTCAAAAACCAAAGGAGAAATTATGACATTTGTAGATAAACAAAAGCTGAGAGTTTGTTGCTAGCTGACCTGACCTGTAAGAACTCCTTAAACCCTAAACCCGAAAAAGAATCCTTCAGGCGTAAATGAAAGACACTTGAGAGTGATTTGAATTCACATGAAGAAATAAAAGCACTGGTAAATGTAACAACATAAGTAAGTAAAAAAGAGTATAAATATTTTTTATTTGTAAAGCATTTTCCCCTCCTATATGATTTAAATGACAACTACATAAATAATCATATATCTCTGTTACAAGCACAGAATATATAAAGATGTAATTTGCATGATAACAACAGCACAAAGAAAAGGGGAAAGGAAAGGGAGCAATATAGGGACAAAAGTTTTTATTCTATTGAAATTAATGTGATATTAATCCTACCTAGACTGTGAGAAATTAAGATGTTATTTTATTTTTTAATATATTTTTAACTTTATTTATTTTGAGAGAGAGAGAGCGTGTGAGCAGAGGAGAGGCAGAGAGAGAGGAGAGAGGGACTCCCAGGCAGGTACTGTTCTGTCCACCCAGACCCCCATGTGGGGCTCAATCCCATGAACAGCAAGATCATGACCTGAACCAAGATCAAGAGTTGGATGCTTAACTGACTGAGCCACCCAGGCACCCCTAAGATGTTAATTTTAATCTCTAGGATAGCTACTAAGAAAATAAGAGAAACATTAAGATAAAAAAAAAGAAGAAGAAAAAGAAGACAAGAAGAAAAAAAGGGTACACTTTAAAGTAACTAACATCAAAGAACATAGTGAAGGAAGAATAGAGGCACAAAAAGACATAAGGCATACAGAAAACAAATAGAAAATGACAGACATAAATCTTAATTTGTCATTAATTACATTAAATATAATAGGTTAAACAAACCAATCAAAAAGTAGACAGAGATTAATATTATATTTCAAAGATGGACAAAAAAACTAGGTAGAGACTCAACAAAGAAACAGGAAACTTGAATATTATAAACCAACTAGACTTAACAGACATTTATAGAACACGTTGCCCAACAGCATCAGAATACATATTCTTCTTAAGTACACACAGAATGTTCTTGAGCATATGCTATAAGTTAGAACATAAACATGTCTCAATATTAATAGATATGTGGAAATTTAATAACACTCCTAAATAACAGATGAATCATAAAGAAATCACAAGAGAAATTAAAAAGTACTTTGAGAAGAATGAAAATGGAAACACAACTCAAAACTTATGGGATTCAGTAAAAGCAAACTTTATAGGGACATTTATAGTTCTAAATGCCTACATTTAAAAAAGAGGAAAGATTCCAAGCAGTAACCTAACTCTTCACTTTGAGGAACTAGAAAAGGAACTGCAAGATTGTCTCAAAGCTAGCAGAAAGAAGGAAATGCTAATTAGAAGTCCAGTTTATCTATTTTTCCTTTGGTCACCCATGTATTTTTTGGTGTCATATCGAAAAAGACTATGTTTAACCTGAAGTCATAAATATTGACTTCCATGCTTTCTTCTGAGTCTTAAGATTTTAACTTCTATATTTGGGTCTATGACCCATTTTGAGTTCATATTTGTGTATGGTGTAAGTAGGTGCCTAAGTTCCTTCTTTTGTATCTGGATATCCCGTGGTCCCAGCATCACTGGTTTAAAAAAAAATTCTCCATTTTATTATCTTGGCATCCGTCTTAAAAAGCAATTGGCCATAAATATAAGGGCTTATATCTGGATTCAAAAATTCCATTCCATTCTTCTATATGTTTATCTTTATGTCAGTACCATACTACTTTTTCTCACGGTTGCTACAATTATTGTAAATTTTTAAATTGGGAAATATGAATCTGTCAGTTTGGTTCTTATATTTCAGAATTGTTTGTGGCTATTTTGGGTTCCTTTGAATTTCCATATGAATTGTGACATGAGCTGCCAACTTGTGGGGTAAATGTAGCTGGGACAATGACTGGGGTTATTATGAACCTGTAGATCAATTTGGAAAGTATTGTCATCTTAATAATATGCCTTTCAGTCCATAAAAATGGAATGGCCTGGGGGTGCCTGGGTGGCTCACTGGTTGAGTATCCGGCTTCATCTCAGGTCAAGATCTCACGGTTTGTGAGTTCGAGCCCCGCATGGGACTCTCTGTTGCTGGTGCATAGCCTGCTTCTGATCCTCTGTCTCCCTCGCTCTCTGCCCTTCCCCCCGTGTCAAAAATAAACATTTTTTTTTAAATGGAATGGCCTTCCATTTACAGTGATATTCCTTAATTTGTTTCAACAATATATTGTATTTTTCAATGTGCATGTCTGGCACTCCTTTTCTTAAATTTATTCCTGTAAGGTTTCAGTCAGTAGTGATGTCTCTCCTTTATCCCTTCTTTTAGTAACTTGACTTTTGTCTGTTTTTCTCCGGGTCAGTCTAGCTCAAGATTTCTCAATTGTATTGATCTTTTTCCAAAAACCAACTGTGACTTGTTGATTATCTCTATTATATTTTCATTAATTTTAATGTATGCCATCAGAAAGTGAAAAGACAGTCTATGAAATGGGTGAAAATATTTGCAAAGCATATATGTAATGAAATCCATTATCCAGAAAATATAAAGAATTTTTACAACTCATGATTAAAAAGATGAATAACCCAATTTAAAATGGGCAAAATATTTAAACAGACCAGTCTTTAAAGAAAATATACAAATGCCCAGTAAGCATGTGAAAAGATACTCACCATCATTAGCCACTAGAGAGATGCAAATCAAAACTACAATGAATTACCACTTCACATCCACTAGTGATGTGGATGGAATATAATGGAAAATAACAAGTATTATAGTGAAGTTTGAACTTCTTTACGTTGCTTATGAGAATGGAAAATGGTATAGACACTGTGAGAAACAATTTGAGAGATCCTCAAAGAGTTAAATACTGAGTTACCATATGACTCTGGAATTCCACTGCTCCACTTCTCTGGTATATAAAGAGAATTGAAAACATATTCACCCAAAACCTTGTGCAAGAAATGTCCATAGTAGCATCTTTCATAATTGATCCAAGTGGAAACAACCCAACTGCTCGTCAACTGATGAATGGATAAACAAAAATGTAGTATATCCATACAATGTAACATAAATCAGCTATAAAAAGAAGGTGCTAATTCATGCCACAACATGAAGGTTGAGAACACTATGCTAAGGCAAAGGAGGCAAAGAAGGCCACATATTGTAGGATTCCATTTATATAAAATGTCCCCAATAGGTAATTCCACAGAAGAGAAAGCAGATTAGTCATTGTCAGCTGTTTGAGGCAGTAGACAAACTGTCGTTGGTAATGAATTTCTTTTTGAGGGTAATGGAAATGTCCCCAAATTAGACAGTGGTGATGCTTGAAGAATTCTGTGAACGTGGTAAGAAAACATTGAATTATACGCTTTAAATGGATGGATTTCGTGGTAAATGGAGTTCTTTGAACGGGCAGCATTGATTAAAATTAGCTACTTCTCTTTATTTGTCTTGATATGTATTTTTAAAAAATTTATTCTACAACATTCCATATGTGAAACTCAGTATGACCTAGTGGAAAGGAGACAGGATTTATAGATATAGATAAATGATCCCAAACCAACTTGCCATCATGTAAGGAAACACGATGTGAGTATAGAGAAGGAAGAACTCAGTAAAAACTAGCTCCACTTGAATAACGGAAATTACTAAATATTTATTTAGGTTTAGTGCTCCCCACAGCAGGATTTGGCAAACTATGGCTAAAGATCCAGCTGCTAGTTTGTGCAAATAAAGTTTTATGGTGGGAGAGTCCTGATGGTCTGGAAGCCTAAAATACTTACTATCTGGCCCTTGAAGGAAAAGTCTGCCGACCTTTGTCCTAGAGGATGAGGATGTGGTGGTGGGGGTGGGGGTAGGAGGTGACAGAATATGTAAAACAGGTTAATTTTCACAACTCACATAGAGTGTTCTAGCTCTCTAAAGCACCTTAACTACAGAGAAGTCAGGGACAGAGACTCATATGGTCTTTTGTGCAGTAAATTTTAGATCCACATCTAGGACTACAGACTCAACATATGGTGACAATGGGTGTATAGTATTTTGCTGCCCCAAATAAACGTCAGCATGTTTAAAGGAAGTGGGATAAAGTGGCACAATGACTAAGGGCTATTGGGAAGAGACAAAAACAAACGAGGCAATTACGGATTGTGAGAAAACGCTATGAAAGACATAAACAGGTGATGAGATATTGAATAGTGGCAAGAAATGGGGTACTGAATGGGGTATTCAATTGAATTTCAAGATATTGAAATGGGGTAACTGGAGAAAGACCTCTAAGAGGTAATATTTGATATGAAAATGAAAGCTACGAAAGAGCTTGGGGTGTTTGCTAGAGTGCAGTGAAAGAGAAGCATTCTTTTATTTTTTTTTAAGTTTTTTTTTTTTTTAATATTTATTTTTGAGAGAGACAGAGTGTGAACAGGGGAAGGGCAAGGAGAGGAAGACACAGAATCTGAAGCCGGCTCCAGACTCTTGAGCTGTCAGCACAGAGCCCGACGCAGGGCTCAAACTCACCAAACCGTGAGATCAGGACCTGGGCTGAAGTCTGACTCTCAACCGACTAAGCCGCCCAGGTGCCCCGAGAAGCAAACCTATCAAACTGACCTTTATAGGCATGATAAAGATTTTTAAAAATTTCATTGATGGGAAACATTAGGAGTATTTGAGATTAACATAATTTGGTACATGTTTTTAAAAATATCACTTTAGGGGTTCCCGGGTGGCTCAGTCAGTTGAGCGTCCAACTCTTGATTTCAGCTCAGGTCAGGATCCCTGGGTCTGGCTCCAATGCATGGAGCCTGCTTAGGATTCTCTCTCTTTCTCCCTCTGCCCCCTTCCCCACTCACTCGTGCTCTCTCTCTCTCTAAAATAAAAAAAAAAAAAAAAGAAAAAAAAAGAAAAACAAAACAAAACAAAAAACCTCTCTAGCTGCCCCTTTTTCTAATAATGTGTGTCTTTTCCTCATTTTTTTTCTTCTAGACTGTTCAAGTCTTTGCTTATTTTATAGTTTATATTTGGTTTCTTAAAGGGCCAGTTCCTGGACTGCTCAATGCTACTTTTTTCCCCAAGATATGAGCAGAGCTCTAACAATCCTTGGACATTGTAGAGGAGGGCAAATGTTTGCATAATTTAGGTAACGATCTCTTCCATGCATCTCTCAGATAACTTAAAAGATAAGGAGACCCGTGGCCTGTAAATTTCTTGTATAAAGTACCAGTTACTTTCCACTTTAAAAACAAGGTAGCATTCATTTTGCACTATGTGCTAAATATTGTGTATTTCAGTTATTTTTCCCATATGCTAAAAATTCCCTCATGTTGAAACTTTGCAGTCAGAACCTTCTCTATCCTCATCTCTGTCAATCACTAATCTGTTCTGTTCCCTATAGTTTTACCTTTTCCAGAATGTTATATAAACTGAATCTCACTGTATGTATCACTTTAAGGCTGGCTTTTTTCACTTAGTGCAAAGTTTTGAAGTTCATCCAAGTTGTATGTATCAATAATCTGTTCCTTTTTATTGCTGAATCGTTAGTATTCTACAATATGGATGTGCTAGCTTGTTTATTCACTCAACAGTTCATGGACATATGAGTTCTTTCCAGTTTTGGTAGTTATGAATAGTGCTACTATAAAACACTTTCATGTGAGCACAGGTTTTGTTTTTTTTTTCCCTTTTTGGCTAAATTCCTAAATATGGGATTGTTGAGTTGTTCAGTAATTCTATGTTGATCTTTGTAAGAAATTGACCATTTTCCAGAGTGCTATACCATTTTGCATTCCCATCAACAATGTATGAATGACCCAATTTCTGCCCATACCACTAACCCTCTATGTTTTCTGAATAGACATACTATGGCCAAAAATTATAAAACTTAACACAGGATGTTAATCTTCTCAAATTGATAGATAGTTTAGCACAATCTCAAACAAAATCCCAACATGATTCTTTGTAGATATAGGCAAGTTGGTTCTGAAAGACACATGGAAAGGTAAATATACTAGAATAGTCTAAAACCTTTACCAAAAAAGTGATATTGTAAAAAGCTTAACTACGGCACCATTAACAGACCAAGAAAAAAAGTAAGAATAATTTGTTAATATCATCAAATATGTAGAAGTGTTCAATTTCCCCACTTGTCTCAAAAATGTTTACTTTGCATTGTGTTTGTGTCAGTAACTAAACAAGTTCTATAGAATGCAATTAGCTATTAGAGAAAAGAAATTAAAGGTCATTGAATTCCATAAAGATAGGTAGAAACATCCTCTAAAAATGTGGGAAAATTGAATGGAGACTTGTACTATAAGGAAAATACATCATGACCAAGTGAGGTAATTCCAGGAATGCAAAGGTTGTTTAACATTTGAAAGTAAGTTAATATAATTCACCAAAGAGATAGAATAAAGGAGAAAAATGATATGATCATTTCAATAGATGCAGAAAAAACATGTAGCAAATTGAACACTTGTTCATTACAAACTTCTCAGCAAACTAAGAATAAAAGGTAACTTTCTAAAACTTTTTTTTAATGGTTATTTATTTTTGAGAGAGACAGAGACAGAATGCGAGTGGGTTAGAGGCAGAGAGAGAGGGAGACACAGAAGCAGAAACAGGCTCCAGGCTCTGAGCTGTCAGTACAGAGCCCGACGCGGGGCTCGAACTCACGAGCTGTGAGATTGTGACCTGAGCTGAAGTTGGAAACTCAACCGACTGAGCCACCCAGGCGCCCAAAAGGTAACTTTCTAAATTTGATAAATAGTATTTATGAAAATTTTCAGTTTAATTCACAATTCATGAGAAATTATTGTATGTTCACCCCCTAATATCAGGACTAGGACAAGAATGTCTATTCCCCCTGCCTGTTTTCAACATATCATTGAATGGCCTGGACAACAAGAAAAAATACACTTATAACAATATCAATACATAAATTAGAAATAATTAACAAAAATGTTGCAGAACTCTACAAGTATTACTATAAGATAATGCCCAGAGAAATTGGAGCTATAAAAATTATTTATGGATTGGAAAACATAATCTTATTAAGATGTCAATCCTGAAGCGGGCTTTTTAAAATTAGAAATTGACAAGCTGACTCTAAAATTCATATGGAAACTCAAGGCTCCAGAGCAGCCAAAACAATTTTGACAAGGAAGAACAAAATTGGATGACTCAAACTGCCTGTCTTTGATATGTATTGTAAAGCTACATTAGTCAAGACAGTGTGGTACCGGCATAAAGATAAATGAATTAAAGAACAGAATAGACAATCTACATCTAGACCCACACATACACAATCAATTTCCAACAAAGGTGATAATGAAATTCAATGGAAAGAAGAAAATCTTTTCAACAAATGGTGCTGCAGCAACTTACTGTCTATATTGAAACGAATGTGAACTACCTTATGCTATACATGAAAAGTAATTTAGAATGGATCACAGTTCTAAATAAAGAAGCTGAAACTTCAAGGCTTCTAGAAGAAAATATCTCTATTTAGCAAAACTTTCTTAGAACACAAATGACATTACTCTTAAAACAATACAAAATAAATAAATTGGGCTTCGTATTAAAAAAACTCTCTCCTCATCACATGGAAAACATATTTGCAATGCACACATATGACAAAGGACTGGTATCTGAATGATTAAGACGCTCTTACTAACCAATAACAAGCAACTAAAATTGGAAAAGTATTTGAACAATACGAAACAAGATACAGAAATCGCCAATTAGTTCATGAATAGATACTTAAGATTATTATAATTTAGGAGTATCTAAATTGATCCCAAATGAAATATCAGTATCTACCCAGTGGAATTGCTTACATTAATGAAAATACAAGGTCTTGGCAAGGATACAAAAGTACGGAAACTTTCATACATTTGCTGATGGAGGATAACATGGTATTTTCACTCTGGAAAAAATTGCTAGCATTTCTAATAAAATTAAACCTCTATTTGAACACTATGACACAGCAATTTTCCTCCTAGATATTTACCCAGGAGAAATAGATCTATTCTCCTGGGTAATAGAAGTTCACAAGACTTGTACAAAAATATGCATGGCAGTATTATTCATAATAGCCCAAACTGAAAACAACCCAAGTGTCCATCTGGTATATTCATGCAATTATATTCTACTCAGCAATAAAATAACACAGTAGTGATACATGGATGAATCACAAAAGTTTATTCTAAGCAAACGAAGCTGGAAATAAAGGAGTATATACTCTAAGATTCTGTTAATATGAATTTTCAGAATAGGCACAACTAACTTATGGCAATGGTAGTAAAACTCATAGTGACTCCCTTTGGAGACAGGGGTTAACTGGAAAGAGACACAAAGCTTTCCAGAGCATTGGAAAGATTCTATATATTGATGTGGGTATCGATGTGGGTACATTCCCCAAATTCATCAAACTGCACGCTTAAGAAACTGCATTTGGCCATTGGTGGGAATGCAAACTGGTGCAGCCACTCTGAAGAACAGTATGGAAGTTCCTCAAAAAATTAAAAATAGAGCTACCCTACACCCTAGCAATTGTACTACTAGGTATTTATCCAAAGGATACAAAAATGCTGATTGAAAGGGGCACATGCACCCCAATGTTTATAGCAATGCTATCAACAATAGCCAGAGTATGGAAAGAGCCCAAATGTCCATTGACTGATGACTGGATAAAGAAGAGGTGGTGTTTACATATACAATGGAATATTACTCGGTGATCAGAAAGAATGAAATCTTGCCATTTGCAACAACGTGGCCGGAACTAGAGTGTATTATGCTAAGCAAAATAAGTCAGTCAGAACAAGACAAATATCATGATTTCACTCATCTGTAGAATTTAAGAAACACAACAGATGACCATAGGGGAAGGGAAGGAAAAAGAAGATAGAAAGAGAGAGGGAGGCAAACCATAAGAGGCTCTGAAATACAGAGAACAAACTGAGGGTTGCTGGAGGGGAGGTTCTTGGAGGGATGGGCTAAATGAGTGATGGGTATTGAGTAGGGCACTTGTTGGGATGAGCACTGGGTGTTCTATGGAAGTGATGAATCACTAAATCCTTCTCCTAAAACCATTATTACACTATATGTTAACTAACTTGAATTTAAATAAAATAAAAAAAGAATGTATTTGGAAGTATATAAATCACACCTCTATAAAAAAAAGGACTGGCTTTTTAAATTTAATTGTTAAGTAGTTACGTAAACAATTTACATAGGTTCAACTTCAAATCACTTGTCTTCATACCAATACTCCTCCATTTATTTTATTTTCTGGAGTTTTTTCTCTAATAGATTCCTCATGAAAGGCTCATGGGAAGAATACTCTGATTTCTTCCATATCCATAAGAGGTTTTTTGGTGGCCTTTTCCCTTGAAGAACAGTTTGGCTGGATACAAAATGCTTAGGTCATATTTCTTTCCTCCAGGATATTAAATACGTGTTTTCCCTGGGGTGCCTGGGTGGCTCAGTTGGTTGAGTGCCCGACTTCAGCTCAGGTCGTGATCTCACCATTCCTGAGTTGGAGCCCGGCATCAGGTTCGGTGCTGAAAGCTCAGAGCCTGAAGCTTGTTTCGGATTCTCTGTTTCCCACTCTCTCTCTGCCCCTCCCCCATTCACACTCTCTCTTTTTCTCTCCTAAAAGCAAACAAACATTAAAAATTTTTTTAAAAAATTAATACATTTTTTTCCTTTGCTTTTTGGTAAGGAATTGCTGTGAAGTCTGATGACAATCTGTTTTTCCTTTCGCTAACACACACCTTGCTGCCTGGATGTTAGAAGCTTTTATTTCCTCTAAAAATCAAATTTGTTTTTGACTTGAATGTCTCATGCTCTTGACCACTTTCGATTGATTTTCCCATATATACCTTTTGGTATATTTTAAATCTTAATTTATGATAGAAAAGCTTTGTTGATTTAAATTTTTGTTGGTTAATTTGTTTGGTTTTACGTATATTTGATCCATTGTTTTTTTTCTTCCTGGGGGAGAAAGAAACTCATATATAAAATATGCTTTAATATCTTCTATCTCTATCACTTTCTTTTGAAACCTCTTTTATCCCTTTCTTCTTTTCTTTCCAAATTGAAAAAAAAAATTTCCTATTTTCTGTATTTTATCATTCTCAAGGCATTTTCCATGGCTTTAGTTTGCTGTCATGTTTTTCTAGTTCATTTTTCAATTCTACCATATTTGTTTTTTCTTTTCATTTTCATTTTCAATTCCTTCCTGAGTTTTGATATGTTTTCACATTGTCCTTTTCTCAAATAATCTTACTTTTTAGTCTTTATAATTCCATCTGATGCTGTTCTTTTATACCTTCTCTAGGTTTGGGGGATGATTTTTTACACTATCTGTTTTGTGAGCATACCTTTCCCGTGTGCTCTCATTGTCTACAGGGACATTATTCTGTTCATTATTCTCTTTTCTTAAAATAATATTGTATGGGATTTTGCCACAATTGAAAACTCAAGTGAAAACTCTAAGAATCACTTTGGTCACAACACTGGAAAATAGTCAAAGGTTCACAACAATCAAGCCCATGCTGAATTCAGAAAAAGGGCAACCGTAACACAATAGGAAAGATGTGTAGCATTTTTATTTGTCCTTACCTTAACCCCTTTCCCCAGGTCAGTGGTAGCCTTGGAGCTAGCAGTCTACACTCCTAGTATGAAACTCTGGTGTCTGGTCCTAGTGGAGCAGAGCAGATATTATTTACAAAGATTTTGTTTGTCTGTTCTAACCAGTGTCTGACTTTGTTTCACCCAATTGGGAACTGACTCACTCAGGACAAAAAAAATGGTAAGCATTCGTATTCCTCAAAAACATGTGAGGCAAATTATTGCAGTTATCTGGGGCAAAACTTATGCTTAAGCACCAGAAGTCTGGAAGGAAAACCTGGGGAGACAGTTTCTTTGAGATATTGGGTATTGACATATAGCCACATAGAACAGGAAATTTAGAAAGCCATACCTATGCCCAGGGCTGATGCATGCTCAGAATAGACCTGGGAAGATTGCATTTTCACCTCTGGCTGGTCTCTAGCCTCAGCGCAAAGGTTATTTTTCTTTGTTCTTTCTCTCCCTCTCTCGTTCTCTCTCTCTCTCTCTCTCAACCTCTCCCTTCCTTTCTCCCTTCCTTTGTTCCTTCCTCCATCCTTCCCTTTCTCTCTCCTCTTTTTCTCCTAGCACTCAAAAAAAATCTGTCAAAACATTAGCTAAACACAAGCCAAAGGAGGAGACTTTAGACACCACATATAAAAAAGAATATAGACTTTATAAAATAATTTAGAAATATCCCTAAACAAACAGCTACAGCCTGCAACAAGCAACAAAATAAATCTATAAGGCAGGATAGGCTCTGATATTCAGACATGCAACAAAATGATTAGTTTTCAACAAAAAAAGTATTATGAATGCTAAGGTACAGGGATTTATGGTCCATTTGCAAAAGAAATGAATAGTAACTGTACTCAAGGAAGCACACACCTTTGATTTACTTGATGAAGACTTTAAATAATCTATCTTAAACATGCTCAGTAGGCTAAAGGAAACCACAGTAAAAGAGGTAAAGGAAACCAGAATGAACGAATAGAAAATATCAAAAAAATATATAGAAACTTAAAAAACAAACTAACAGATATTCTGGAGCTGAAAAGTACAATACCTGAAGTAAAAATTCACTAGAGGGTTTCAACACCAGATTTGATTAAGCAGAATAAAGAATCAGTGAACTTGAACATTAGACAAACTGTCTAGTCTGAAGAGCAGAGGAAAAAAAAGAATGAAAAAAAAAAAGAACTAAGGTCAAGAGACATGTGGGATATGAGTATGCATGTATGTATAATGGGAATCCAAGAAGGAGAGAAAGCAAGGGGAAGAATGTTTGAAAAGATATTGACCAGAAATTTCACAAATTTGAAAAAAAAAAAAAAGGCATGAAACTGCACATGCAAGAAGATCAATTAACTCCAAGAAAGGTAAACAAAAGAGGCCACATCAAGACATATTATAATCAAAATGTCAAAAGAAACAGAGAAAACAAAAATGTTGACAGCTGCAAAAGATAGGCAACTTGTTGCACATAAGAGGTTAGCAACAGGTTTCCAATATCCAGAGATTTCTTATCAGAAACTATGGAGGCAGTGGAACATTTTTTAAGTGCTGAAAAAAATCCCAACCCAAATTCCATATTCAGCAAAACTATCCTTCAGAAACTGAAGGAGAAATCAAAACATCCCCAGATAAACAAAAGCTGAGGGAGGTCACTGCTAACAGACTTACAAGAAATGCTGAAAGGAGTTCTTTTTTTATTATATATATTCTTAAATTTTATCTAAATCCAAGTTAGTCAGCATATAGTGTAATAGTGGTATTAGGAGTAGGATTTCGTGATTCATCACTTCCATAGAACACCCAGTGCTCATCCCAACAAGTGCCCTACTCAGTACCCATCACTCATTTAGCCCATCCCCCCACGAACCTCCCCTCCAGCAACCCTCAGTTTGTTCTCTGTATTTCAGAGCCTCTTATGGTTTGCCTCCCTCTCTCTTTCTATCTTCTTTTTCCTTCCCTTCCCCTATGGTCATCTGTTGTGTTTCTTAAATTCTACAGATGAGTGAAATCATGATATTTGTCTTGTTCTGACTGACTTATTTTGCTTAGCATAATACACTCTAGTTCCGGCCACGTTGTTGCAAATGGCAAGATTTCATTCTTTCTGATCACCGAGTAATATTCCATTGTATATGTAAACACCACCTCTTCTTTATCCAGTCATCAGTCGATGGACATTTGGGCTCTTTCCATACTCTATTGTTGATATAAAAGGAGTTCTTTAGGCTGAAATGAAAGGACACTAGACAGGAATCTGAAGTCAATATGAAGACATTAAAAAAAAAAAAAAAACAGCAGTAGTAAAGATAACTAACTAACAGGTAAATAAAAAAGTCAGTACTGGGGGCGCCTGGGTGGCTCAGTCGGTTAAGCGTCCGACTTCAGCTCAGATCATGATCTCACTGCTCGTGAGTTCGAGCCCCGTGTCGGGCTCTGTGCTGACAGCTCAGAGCCTGGAGCCTGCTTGGGATTCTGTGTCTCCCTCTCTCTCTGCCCCTCCCCCACTCACATTCTGTCTCTGTCTCTCTCTCAAAAATAAATAAAACAAAAAAAAAATAAGTCAGGACTGCATTTTTGATTTGTAATTTTTTATTTCCTAAGTGTTTTAAAATTCTATGTATGAAGTAATAATTACAAATCTATGTTAATGGGGACAGAATGTATAAAGATGTAATTTGTGACAACCACAACATGAAGGGAGAAGAGGGACAGAGCTCTATAGGAAGAGATTCAGTAGTTACTGAATTTAAGTTGATATTAATGCAACCTACATTTTTATAAATTCAAAATAGTAATTGCAATCCCCATGGTAACCACAAATTAAAGATCCAAAAATACATAGAATGGCAATGAGAAGGAAATCAAAATGGTACACTACAAAAATTTAAATACAAAATGAAGCCATAATGGAGGAAATGAGAACGAAAAAGTATTAGACATACAGAAAACAAACAGTAAATGTTAGAAATAAGCCTTTCTTCTTTGGTACTCTGTTCCTCTCTCCCTCTTTGATCGAATTTATTGTTTCATCTGTCACTATAATCTCTTCCTTGTTGAATTTGCAATCTATTTCCGGAAGTTTCTCCCAGTTATTGTTATTGTCGTTGGTGCAAGATTCGGTTGCTTAGTTTTGACACTTCCCAGAACCTATGTCACTCCAGCACCATAAGATTTTCTTGTGGTCCCTTCACACTCTATAAAGTAAAGCTCGCAAAGCTCCTACTCTATTTTAGCGGCTCTTCTTACATCAGCCCACTGAACATTTTAATTACTACTTTTGGGCGATTGGGACAACTACAATACTTTGGCTTCCCTCCACTTACTCTGGCATAGTTGTTCTTATCAATTTTTTTTTTTTTGCCATCAAGTGGTTCTCCCCATCGATTCTTTTGTGTTACACGATAATTCCTGTCACCTAATCTTGCCGCAGATACTGTTTGTCCGTTTAACAGTTTTCGGTCCACATTGGTCTGCCTTGTGGGAGAATTTATTGAAGACACACACACACACACACACACACACACACGCACACACACACGTTCCATTATGACCCCCATCTTCCCAGAATCCTCTTCCCTCAAATTTCCTCTTGCCATGGTCTATCTAGGTCCTCTAGCTAAAGAAGGAAACATATTATTAGGTAGACAACCACTAGAGTGCAAATTCAGTGGCTAGTTTTCAAAGGAAAACAATCCACCATCCACGTGCACCTGCTAGAAACTAAGGGGTCTCAGAATTGGGAACTAGATTTTTCACAATTGGATATGCATGTCTCAGTCACCTCTACTTTTTCCTTGCCTTAGTTTGGTGTAGATTTGCATAAAGGACTTTTAAGCGATGGCTAAACTTGGGAATGATATTGAGATCTCAGGCATGTATTTGCAGCTCCCTGAGATTTCCCATTGGTAGCTTAATTCATGCCCCAATAGTTTATTTAACATTTTTTTGTTCTTGAAACACAGTGTCATCTGTTTGAAACTATTGTTTTAGTTGTTCAGTGAGTTTCTTGCCTGAATAATTTGTTTAAGGTCTTTTCTTTTTTCGAGGCAAAATGTGTGTCAGAGGGGAATTAGGAAGGAATTACCTTTGTTTAATGAATACTAAAGTTAAAAAAAAGGATTAAACATCTCTACAAATAGCCAGATCCCATGGGCCTCTTGACTTTAAAGATTGTGGAAGGTAATTATATAGTGTAATTAAATTATTTTAATTCAATTTCAAACTTTGTTTCATGAATAGAAAATATTTCCTGCTCTGAATAGGGAGTACCTCTCTTTCAGCTAAATCCTCCTTCGAGATAGAAGAGAATTTGTCATTTAAATGTAAGCAACAGGGACAGAGTAAATTTAAGAAAAGAAAAACAACAGAGATGTTCCCTCTTTTCATCTCTCCTATTCTATAAATTTTTGGATTGAATTTAGCAATTGTAAGTAATGTTACTGGCATGAAACTCAATTAAGCCTTTTAAAACTTGGCTTGGTATAAACATTCAACCATAGTAGACTACAGAATAGACTTGTTGCTTTGTGATTTTCTTACCAGTTATCAAGAGGCACTTCCATATCAATTTTTAAGATATCAGTTTATAAAGTAACCGAAGACATTTTTATTGCCACTTGAATTGTTGGTAGAGCCCGGAAAGTCATAGGGATATGGTGGAATGAACTGTGTAACAGAATCCTGAACTCGTTAGCTGTACTCCCAGGATAGATTTGTTTAACCTCTCTAAATTTCAGTTTCCTCATGTGCAGAATGAGGAGTAAGACTAGATGATTTCTAAGGCCCTTCTCCACTCAAACGTTCTGTAGACCCTCAATAACAACAAGCAAGCATGAGAGGAATAGGGCACATATTCGACTTGTATTTTACAGACAAGGAAGTTGTGACTCAGAGTTTAAGTGACTTGCTCACAATGACACATCCCGGAAGTGGAGGAGCTAGAATTCTGACTCAGAACCCTGTGCTGCTTCTCTATTGTCATGTACTGAAAAAACATAATTATCCTTTCTGTGATTGACTTCGCACTCCATAGCTTTCTGTGTGCAAGTCTACAGGCAATGGTGGTAAAGGCTTGGAAGGGAGCCCTTGGAAGACTAATAACTTGTAAGACTAAACACTGAAAGCAGTGTGAGGGCAACACAAGGCCTTCAATGAGTAGAATTAGAATTTATCAATCCAGTTTGTGAACATCTCAAAACAAAATAAATAGGGGATGGAATCAAGAGTGTGGGAAAGGAACCACTCTTGTTTTGAAAGATCCTCAAAGGTTAATATACCACCACCCTACCCTGGACAGACTTTTCTCATGGAACAGAAACCTCTTTGGTTTGCTTATATGTTTGTCTCCCTCTGCTAGAAAGAAATTGTGAAGAGAGACAATATCTTATTTATTGCTGTATGTCCAGCACTTAGTTCAGTGCCTGGCACTAAGTGGACTCGATGAATATACGCGATTATTTAGAAACGGTATCGTGGGAGACAATTCATCTTTTACCAACAGCTGTCATATACTCAATGAGTATTTATCAAATACCTACTATGTGCCAGGCATTCCTCTAGGTTATAAAAGGAACAAAACAGACATATGTCTCTGCCATTAGGGAGATTATATTCTAGCAGAGGAAGACAAGGCAAGAAACAAAAGAGAAGTAAAACAGATTGTACTTAGATGTTGGTAAGTGTAGTGAAGAAAAATAAAGGAGGGAAGGAGGACAGGGAATGTCAAAGTTTGGGATTATATTTCTAAACAGGGAGGACAGGAAAAACTTCACTGAAAAGGTCACAATTTTAAACCAATTGGACACATTTGCTAGCAGTGGGCCAGAGCTTCGTATGCATGTATTAATTCGTTAGGGCTGTCGTAACGGGGTACTACAAACTGGGTGGCCGAAACAATAGAAATTTATTGTCTTACAATCTGGAGGCTAGAAGTCCCAGATTCCGGTGTGGGCAGATTAGTTCTTTCTCAGGGCTGTGAGGGAAGGATCTATTCTATGCCTCTGTCCTTGGTTTGTAGACAGTCGTCTTCTCCCTGTGTCTCTTCACATCATCTTCCTTCTGTATCTGTCTCTATGTCCAAATTTCTCCCTTTTATAACAACATCAGCCATACTGGATTAGGGACTACTTTAATGACCTCATCGTAGCTTGATTATTTCTATGAAGACCCTACCTCCAAATAAAGTCACATTCTGAGGTACTGGGGTAAGAGCTCACCATATGAATTTTGGGGTGCCAAGATTCAACTCATACAGTGCACTATTTCATTTAATCCTAACAATGACTTTATGAGGTAAATAGTGATAAGCATGCTGGATACAAGGATGAATCGTATTTCATGCTTTTCATTCATCCGTGGATGGGAAACAATAACACAAACACACAGATAAATCTAGTATGGATGACATGAAGAGAGAGAAACACATGTTTTTCTGGTTAGACAGCTAACCACCACTCAGGTAGAATGTACTTATCGCAACTGAAGTGTAATTGAAGGCTAAATGGGAGACGGTATATCTCACCTTAGCCTTGGGAACCAAGAGAATTTAACTACATAAAAGGTAGAGGAGTGGCGGTAGGAAGGAAGGGAACTATTTGAGCCAGAGAGAGACATAGCATATGGAGTATTCTGGGAACCATGGATACAAATAAAACCATTTTTAGGGGGTGTGGTAAATAGGTAAAAAAAAACTGGGGTGCATTGTATCGTGCCAAGATGATTTTCAGCTTGCCTTTAGGTTTTGCAAATGTGACTACATTCAAGAAGCACCATGACAAGGACACAACCTGCCAGCTTAATTAAGTTTCTGAAATGCTTCTGGGCAAAATTAATATGTGTGGGATACCAGCCCAAATTGTTTGGACTGAACACATTTCAGCTTACATAAAACTCCATGCAGGAGTATTAAAAAATTTGAATATAGCAATATTGATAATGGTGGTTAGAGAATTATTCATCCTTTCCCTGGATACCTTCTCTCATTGGTTATTTCAAAGTCAATATGGTTATCAGAATCTTTCAGAGCAAAATTAAAACCTCGGGGCTAGGTGGCCATTTGGCATAGCCTCCTCTGTATATTCTAGTAAACCCAAGTGGATAGAAACAAAATAAACTTAATTCCCGTGTAAAGTTTACTTATCCTTTGAAGAAGGTGATGCTAAATATTAGTACTGAGTAAACACACATTCTCTTGCTGATCATCTCAGATGTGGGCCAACTGGCAAAATCAAAACCGAACTTCCTCTTTTTTTCTGTTTCTAGGATGTATTTTATCAATAAGTAAAGGGTATAGGAAATAATGAGGCCCACGTGTACAAAGTCCGTCATGATTTGCAAAGCCCTTTCATATCTATCATGTCAAATGGCTCCTGCATCTACTCTGCGAGGACAACAGGATGGAGATTTTGATTTTCATTTCATAGAAGAGAAAAATTGAGGCTCTGGGAGTTGATGTTTTCAATGCTACAATCAGGAATGGGACTAGCACTCCAACATTTGGGCTATGATTCCAGTGCTTGAACGTATCAAAGAATGTATCAGTCTTAGAATGCTATATTGTTAAGCAACTCTACCCCAACACTCTGATTTCCTAAAAAGTCTCAGACCTGAGATTCTATGAAATCCTACAAGGCAAAAATAAAATAACTTTATGTCTCATAGGCACAATTGTCAACCAGTATAAGATCAGTATTTGTACCCTCTAATTACATTTTCAAGATCTTTGAAATTCCCCATAATATGGTGTGCGTGTGTGTGCGCGTGCGTGTTTGTGTGCGTGTTCATTCTTACGCTAATCTACAAATAAATAAATAAGCAAGCTTTTAGGTTCATCCCTTATCACCTGTATGATCACCTTAGACATAGGCACTGCATGTGATTTGACGGTCCCTATAAGGGTTTGTGGTCATGCCTCTGGCACCATGGCTAATTTAAAGACCAGACCAGACCAGAGGTTTAAGGCACAACTGACCTTTGTTTTGATGTCTTCCTGACAAGTGGGAGCCAAGTGATGTCATTGTGTGTTATCTGCACAAATGTTTCACAGTATGGATCCAGAGAATGGTGGGAGAATTGAGTCATCATCCAACACACCTTAACATGGGCATGCAGAACTCCCCCAAACCTGTAACACAGCAATCACCATTGTGTTCACATGGTGAGTGACAATTTAGTTTCAGTGAGATGTCTTCCATCACATTAAATAAATGCAGCTACTTCAAATATTATTGTTATTTTAGTTTTGCTTTGTATTTAATTTTCCAATGTTTTTATGTGATAGCCATATAAGAATCATAGGCATAAGAAGTGAACACCTAGTGTTATGTTGGCATACGCTTAAGTAACATGTGTTAACACACTTTGGTCAACACTATAGGTAAGAGAAGATTGCTTTTCTCTTTATAAGGGCTCTACACATGATACAACCTGGAGAAACACTGAACTGTGTGACTTCTAAGAGTCCAGCATTCTAAAATGTGAAAAAGAGTCTGTTTTGCCTGTTCTTATTTTATGGCTCTGAGTGTTCATAGAATAACCGAAGAATCACTCCGATACATGTCTGAGCTTCTATTACATGGTTTGCAATAGTTGTGTATTAAGGGTAAATAGAGACAAAGCAAATACAGCGCTGGCCCTTAAAAAAGTTAACTGTCTAGAAAACAGCTTGAGTCTACCACTGCCTGACTCTGCCTAGGATGATTCTGATTCCCACCTTGAAGATTGACAAGCACTTTGGGTCTGTAGTAGAGAAGCAACCAACTGTAGTCCTACTTCTTGAGGAGTGCCATACAGCATTCACTGAAGTCTGCCTTCCTGTGGTTCTCTAAATGTGTTAAGACTTGAGCATGGTCTGAGTGGAACCGTCTTCTAGCGAGAAAACAACTTCAGGGATGTTCACAGAAACACTAAAGTGAAGTAAACAAGAGCAGGTTGACATAGATGTCCCTGAGTTGCCTTTGAACACAAATAATAAGGACAATGAATTGACATAAGCAGGGCAGGGAGTGGTCAGGTGGTTGGAGTCGCGTTTATACTAGCAGATTTCTTTTTGGCTCTTTTTTCCATTTTGCCTTTATTGACCTCAATTAGGTGTTGATATATTTGAAACTAGGTTGCAAGGATGTGATTAGCCTAAGAAACAGCCTCGCTGGAGGGCCTCAGGTTTAAAAAGGGTAGCTTATCAGTATAATAGCCATAGTCATTCAAGAGATACGGAGGCAGTAGTTTCAAGGTATGTAGGAAGAATAGTACAAAGGGAGTGAGGGTGGTCACATCATCACCTGACTGCTTGGGCCACAACAATAGCCTCCTCCTTGGTCTACATGCTTTTATCCTGGCCCCTTACCTCCACTTTCATAAAGTCTATTCTCCATATAGTATGCAAAGTAACCTCTTTTTTGGCTTAAAAAACATAACTTTATTATCTTACACTTTGGACATCAGAAGTCCAAAATCAATGTCAGTGGGCTAAAATCAAGGTTGTCACAGGCCTTGTTCCTTCTGAAGGTTTTAGGGGAAAACCCATTTCTTTGCCTTTTCTATTTAAAAAGAATAATTAATTCATGACACTCCCATGTCCAAAACCCTCCAATGGCTCCTGGGTACACTTAGATTAAAATCCAATGGATTTAAAGACCCTATAAGATCCAATGTTATTTATATTTTCAAAAAATCAATTCTTAGCTTCACTGATCTATTATTTTTCTAGTCTCTAATTCACTTATTTGTTTAGGGGTGTGTTTAACTTCCACATATTTGTGAATTTTCCAGTTTTCCTCCTGTTACTGATTTCTAGTTTCGTACCATTGTGGTAAGAAACACTACTTGGTATGATCTCAATGTTCTTAAATTTGCTAAGACTTGTTTTGTGGCCTAATATAGGATCCATTCTGGAGAACGTTCTGTGAGTGCTTGAGAAGAATGTATATTCTGCTTGCTGTTGGGTGAAAGGTTCGGTAAATGTCTGTCAGGTCCATTTGGTCTAAAGTATAGTTCAAGTATAATATTTCTTTAATGATGCTCTACCTGGATGATCTAACCATTGTTGAAAGTGGGGTATTACTATTATTGCATCACTATTTACTTCTGCTTTCAAAGTTGTTAACATTTGCTTAATATATTTATGTGCTTCAATGTTGGATGCATATATATTAACAATTGTTAGATCTTCCTGGTGAATTGGCTTTTATCCTTATATAATGACCATCTTTGTCTCTTGGTATACTTTTTGACATAAAGCCTATTTTGTCTGATGGAAATATAGCTACCCCAGCTCTCTTTTGGTTTCTGTTTTCATAGAATATCTATTTCCATCCCTTTACTTTGAGTGTATATGTGTCCTTAAAGCTAAAGTGAGTTTCTTGTAGTCAAACATACAGTTGAGGTTGTTGTTGTTGTTGCTTTTAATCCATTGAGGCACTCTATACCTTTTGAATGGAGAATTCAGTCCATTTACACTTAGAGTAACTATTGATAGGTAAAGCCTTGCTATCATCATTTTGTCAGTTTGTCATTATCAGTATTTTCTGTGTTTTGTAATTTTTCGTTATTTTCCTCCTTTTTTGCTGTCTTCTTTTGTGATTTGGTGATTTTCCAGAGTGGTATGCTTAGATAACCAAGAAGACATGGATACATTCTTAGAAACATACAACCTTAGAAACATACATGACAAGACTGAATCATAAAGAAATAGAAAATCTGAATATATGTATAACTAGTAAAGAGATTGAATCAGTAATTAAAAACCTCCTAGCAAAGAAAAGTCCAGGATTAGATGGCTTCACTAGTAAATTATAATAAACATTTTTTAAAAATTAATGCCAATACTTTTCAAAGTCTTCTGAAAAACTGAAGAGGAGGCAACACTTCCAAATTCATTTACAAGGCCAGCATTACCCTGATACCAAAATCAGACAAGGACACTACAAGAAATGAAAATTTTAGGTCGATATCCCTGATAAGCATAGATGCAAAAATCCTTAACAAAATACTAGCAAACTGAATTGATAGCACGTTAAGAGGATCATACATCATGATTAGGTGGGATTCATCCTTATGATGCAAAGATAATTCACCATAAGCAAATCAATAAATGCAATACACCACATTAATGGAACGAAGGAAAAAAACCCATCTCATTAGATGCACAAAAACATTTGAGAAAGTTCAATATCCTTTCATAATAAAAGCTCGAAAAAATTAGGTATAGAAGGAATACGCCTTAACATAATAAAGGCCATTTATGACAAGCCTATAGCTAACGTCATAGTCGATGGTGAAAAGCTAAAAGCTTTTCATCAGGAACATGGCAAGAATGCCCATTCTCACCACTTCTGTTCAATATAGTACTAGAAGTCCTAGCCAAAGCAATCAGGCAAGACAAAGAAATAAAAGGCTTTCAAATCAGGAAAGAAACAAAGACTAATCTTTCATGGTGTCACTTATATGTGAAACCTAAAAACAAACCAAACCAAAAATGCTGAATTCAGAAACACAGAGTAGTGGCCCAGTGATTGCCAGGACCTGAGATATGCAGAAAATGGGAGATGCTAGTCAAATGGCACAAACTTTCAATTATAAGATGAATAAGTTCTATGGATCTAATGTATAGCATGGTGACTATAGTTAATAATACTATGTTGTATACTTGAAAGTTCCTAAGAGAGTAAATCTTGACCATTCACACCACAAAAATAATTTTAAAAGGTAACTATGTGAGGTGGTAGATGTGCTAAATAACTAGATTCTGAAAATAATGTCACAATGCATACACATATCAAATCGTCACATTGTGCACCTTAAATACACAGTGAAACCTTGGATTGCAAGTAACATGTTCTGCGAGTGCTCCACAAGATGAGTAGTATGTGACACCAAACATCACGTGATCACAACTGAGCCAATGGTTCTTGAAATCTGCTTTGATATACAAGTGCTTTGGATGACAAGAGTTTCCAGAATAAAATATGCTTGCAAGCCACGGTTTTACTGTATACAATTTTATCTGTCTATAAAACTGTATACAATTTTATTTGTCTCAATAAAACTGGGCAAGATCTAGTCTGCTGTTACTGTGCTGGTCTCATATACTACCCCTCTCTAACTTGGTCACTCTGTTCCAGCCACATCGGTCTCCTTGCTCTTCCTGAAACATGCCATGCTATTCCCATCCTAGAAGCCGGGAATGCGTAGTGGTGCCTCTGCCTGGGGGGATCCCCCCCTCGGTGAGCTGACTCTTACTTAGGTCTCACCTCTAAGGTCATTTCCTTCCTTGACTGTCTAATCTAAGGTGCCTCAGTCAACTTAGTCCCTCTCCAGAGGACTTGATGAGAGGATCTGGGCATTGGTGAAGAAAATATCACAAAATGCAGAGATTTAGCAAAAGGCCAGAGCCTTTGCATATTTTTTTATGCCTTCATCTACCTCTCATAAAAACAGAATTCAATTGCTCCTCTTTAAATGAATTTTTATACTTCCCAAGTTTCGTTCCCTTCATCTTCCTGCTCTTATTCCAAAGAGTCTTGGGAACTGCTAAAAGACAGCACCTGGGTGGCTCAGTCGGTTAAGCGTCTGATTCTTGATTTTGGCACAGGTCATGATCTCACGGTTGTGAGATGGGGTTCTGGGCTAAGCATAGAACCTGCTTAAGATTGTCTCTCTCCCTCTCTCTCTGCCCCCACCCCTGTCTCTCTAAAAAACCAAAACCAAAACCAAATCTGTATGTGCCTTAACCCATTTAATACTCTTTAATACTCACAATAATTCTATGAGGTTATTCATTTTACTATGCCTGCCTTATAAATGAGAAAATTGGGGAACAAGGATTATTACAAACTACCATAGTAGAGCTGTTAAGTCTAGTTGTTATCTCAGAATACAATGTGTCTGGTTGTTATCTCAGAATACAATGTCTGTGTGTCAATTAAAGTGCCAATTTATGTCAGAAATAGCAAGATGATCGTTGCAACGATAAAAAAAATATGGCAGTCCCATTTAATCCTTTTTCAGTGCCATGCAGTGTACTTGATACTTTGCATATATGGCACCTGACTGTAATCAGAGCCTGAGAAGTCTGTTTCAATTATATCAATTTCACAGAGAAGGAAACAGAATAATCTTGCAGAAGGTGGCACAGCTAGTACATAATACCCATAGCAATGGCAGCAGGAGCGTAAGTGGTTTCCAATGGGGATGGACGCAGACTTGTTGGATCCAAGCAGGACGTTCAGTCTAATTTCACACACAACCTCTCTGGCACATTTGGCTGAGTTAGAAATCTTGGCTCTTCCTTCTTAAATACCATGCTAACACTCTAAAAACTCGGTAAGCAATCAATTTTGTTATTCTGTAGATCATATCACATCCCTTTATCTATCAGGGCTACCCAGCTAACTAAGTGCCTCTTTGCCTCTAAAAGGCTGTCAACCAGAGCCCTAGCACTGCCCTCATCTTCTGATGCAAGCCCTGCCTGGAATGGATTCCTCCAATGCTATGGTGAGATTTAGTTAGCATTGGCTCTTCCTCTGAAACAATTTATGCCTCCTGACTAAAAATAGGAAGGGGCTGAACAGACATGGATTTATAATTCTTGTAGGTTACCAACCTACGGTCTATTACACTAATGGAGTGAATATTTTCATTTATGTTATCAAAAAGATGTACTGATTGAACACGGTTCATTCCATTCTAACTTACTCATCATGCCATTTGTGTTCTTTGGTATCCTATTAACAATATCTCATTTTGAAAAGTTTAAACTATACAGAAACTGTAGGGAATAATATGGAAATGTCCACAGAATACTAGAGATATTGAGAAAACGGAGTCTGGAACTAGACTATGTGAGTTGGGATCCCAGCTGCATCCTTTCCTAGACTGTGTAACTTAGACATGTCATTAAATTTCAGTTCCTATATTTACCCACCTCAAAGACACATAAAGCATTTTGAACAGTGAATGGCACAAAGTGAGTGCTCAATAAATATTAGCCTTTTGAGTATTCTTATTCATAACCAAAGTATTATTCTGAAAATAAAGATATAATAGCCCAATAACCAAAGTATTGTTCTGAAAATAAAGACATAATAGTCCACAGATCTACCTTTTGTTATTTCAAAGTCATACATATTCATTCAACTCCCTGTAAATATCCCATTCCAAGTGCAAGGTATGTCTAAAACTTTAAAATTTTTATATGGCCAATGAATAATATGTACTGCCAGTCCTCAAAGTGCTTTTGATATAGAAATAGACAAAGGCAAAATGATAAGTACATAAAGAGGCATAATGCAAGGTGAAATATGTACGTAAGTATCTGAAAAGTGATTCTAGGTACCTTGCAATTACAAATGGACAATGAATCAAATATACCAAATACATACAAATCTAAATACACTGGGGATGACAGAGTTTGCATACTGAAAGGTTTCACATGTTATGTGTCATTTGCATTGATCCTTGAACAAGCAACAGAGTTCGATAAGTTAGATAGTTTTAACAGAGATATGGGAGTCGGGTCTGATGAAGGAAAATAAAACAAGTTGGCAGAGCAAGGAGGCAGGCCATTAAAAATTGTGAAAAATGTCAGGAATAGTGAACTTTCCACTCCGGCAAAATTCTCAGACACATCGAGGCCGGGGGATGGTGAGATAGAAAGCTGAGAGGTGTGCCTGGGTGGCTCAGTCGGGTGAGTGTCCGACTTCGGCTCAGGTCATGATCTCGCGGTCCGTGAGTTCGAGCCCCGCGTCGGGCTCTGTGCTGACATCTCAGAGCCTGGAGCCTGCTTTGGATTTTAGGTTTCCCTGTCTCTCTGCCCCTCCCCTGCTCACGCTCTGTCTCTGTCTCTAGAAAATGAATAAATGTTACAAAACTAAAAAAAAAAGAAAGCTAAGAGAATAGATTGGGGTCTTGTGGTTGAGGGCCTTAGATGCCAGGAAAGTCTATACTTAGCTCAGTGAGCAAATGCAAAGATCATGGCAGGGTTTGGGGTAGAATCTCAAATAGAAAGGAAGTCCCTCGAGAGCACAGTGTCCAGCTTAACACTGTTTTCTCAGCACCTACACTAACGCTTGGCTCACAGTAGGTCAATATTTGTTCAGGAAGCATTTGTCAAACGGATAATCAATGTCAGTCTTTAAACTATAACTATCGTTGATACTGTTGTTGTTATTCTTCAAGGTACAAAGTTTCCACTGAGTGACCTCAGGGAGTCCAATTTTAGCTGTTTATGATGCAAGAAGTCATTATTTTGAAGAGATGCCACTCTCAAATAATGATTTGAAAATCACTCTTCTAGTTTAATGATGTGTCTCCTTTTCCAGATGAGAAGACGGAGGACAAGTGAAGTGAAGGAACTCGTCAGGCAGAGAACTCGATTGTCTGCCTTCCTAGTGCTGAGGTCTCCACAGCCCCCAACTGCAGCGTGCCCCAAAGATTCTGCTGCGTGCAACTCCCACCAGATGCGGCTATGAAGACATTGCGACCTCTATACACTGTTGGTGGAGTGTTAATTGATACACCCACTGCGGAAAACAGGATGGAGTTTCCTCACAAAATTAATAGAACTACCATAAAATGCAGCAATCCCATCACTGGGTGTATATCCAATGGCAATGAGAACACTGTCTTGAGGAGATAGCTGCACTCACATGTCCATCGCAGCATTATTGACAATAGCCCAGATGAGATGAATGGCTGATACAATGTGGCATGCGTGTGTGCGTGCACACGCACACACACACACACACACACACACACTGGAATATTATTCAGAGATGAAAAGAAGGAAATCCTGCCATTTGTGACAATATGGATGAACCTAGAAGGCATTATGCCAAGTGCAATAAGCCAGACAGAGAAAGACAAATACTCTACAGTATCACATACATGTGGAAACTTAAAGTTTTTAAAAAGTCAACCTTTTAGAGAGTAGAATGGGGCTTGCCAAGGACTGGCATGTGGGGAAAACGAGGGAATGTTAGTCACACAACACACACTTCTAGTTAAAAGAGATGAATAAATTCTGCGCGTGTAACATACAGCATTGTGACTGTAGATATTATAACACTGTGTTGTGTACTTGACATTTGCTAGGGAGTAGGTCTTAAGTGTTCTCACCACACCAAAGAAAAAGGTAACTAAAGAGATGGATATTTGTGGTAATCATTTCACAATGTGCATGTATATACCAAACTATCACATTGTACACTTTAAATATATATAATTTTTGTCAATCCTCCCTCAGTAAAACTGAAAAAAATAAAGACCTTGCAAGTCCTCACTGAAATAGTTACGGTTTTGTTCTGTTTTGCTTTGTTTTGTACTTAGGAAATGGAAAGGCAATGGCACGGTTATAGTACATGGGTTAAAAAATAAGTTTCAGGGGCACCTGGGTTGGCTCAGTTGATTAAGTGTCCGACTTCGGCTCAGGTCATGATCTCACGGTCTGTGAGTTTGAGCCCCGTGTCGGGCTCTGTGCGGACAGCTCAGAGCCTGGAGCCTGCTTCCAACTCTGTGTCTCCCTCTCTCTCTGCCCCTCCCCTGCTTGTGCTCTGTCTCTCTCAGTCTCTCAAAAATAAACGTTAAATAAATAAATAAATAAATAAATAAATAAATAAGTTTCAGTGTGGTATCCACATTTGGCCTGAATTATCCAATATTTTCAAGGGCAGAAAAGAGTATGTAGTTGTTGTGTGTTAAATATAGTTCATTCCTCAATAAATCTTTGAACACTCATTTGCTTTCTTCTAATTTGCCATGATCTCATTAGTACCGCAATAGAATATTTAGAGAACGAAAGCACATACTGGCAAATTTTGGGGGGGTGGTATTCTTCATCATGAGCTGTTACTCAAAAGTTGTTACATTTAAAAATTGTTAAAGCTGTTTCGAAGATTTTTTTTTTTTTTGCTTTTAAAAAATACCCTGCAAAGACTTCAAAATGTATACATTTACTTTGTCAAAAGATTAATTCTTAGCACAGAAAGAACACCCCCCTTTGCCTGGGCACAAGCTCAACACAGAGCATAAATTACAGTATCAGTGAAATAACCCTAATTCCATAAAGCAGGGCACAGCAAACTGCAACAGAGAAATGAAGAAAAAAATTCCAAACATGGAACGATCAGTACAAAGAGAAGATATCACTCATCCTAAAGCCTTCCGACAGTACTCAATGGAAAAGAGTTTCCTATTAGTTCTGGAAACCATTAGATGATTACTGCGAAATGTATAAACAAAGAATTGAAAATCTGAGATCCACAGTAAGCAAAGGCACCCAGTGAAAAATCAAGAAAGGAATAGAAGCATGAGCACAGGACTAATTTTACTTTACTTTATTTTAAGTTTACTTATTTTGAGAGAGAGAGAGGGTGTGCAAGAGAACAGGGGAGGCGCAGAGAGAGAAAGGCAGAAGATCCCACGTAAGCGCCATGCCACCAGCACAGAGTCCAACACAGGTCTTGAAATCATGAACCGTGAGATCATCACCTGAACTAAAACCAAGAGTGGGAGGACGCTGAACTGGCGCCGAGCACAGGGCTACTTTTAATGTTAAGACAAGGATTCGTTGCTTACAGGGTCTGGGATCTCCGCACGAGTTTGTGTTAATGGATAGCCCTTTCAAGAAGAGAGCACATCCCAGGCCAGAGGGCACAAAGATAATCCAAAGACAGCATTACAACGACGAGGAACAAGCTGGCCGCCATAATCACAACCATCTTCCATCTTTTAAAGCTTATCCATGATTGTCGTGATACTCACAGCTTGTTGCCAATGTGGACATTATGGGATAAGAGCGGGGCACTGGACACAGAACATGGGCTCCAAATCACGCTAGCCTGATGATGGAAGGGATTCAACCTCTCTTTGCCTTAGTTTCTTTATCTGATAAGGAGGAGCAGTGACTTCCACAAGAAGTTGTTAAGGTGATTCATCTAGTTTTTATATGTAAGTTGCTTAGAATTGTGGTTAGCACATGGTTAACCTGTCAGTTATTACCACAGTTTTACATAGTGACTACCCAGATATTGCCTCAAGAGTGACCATCACTTCTCTTCTGAACAAATGCAATTAACTTTATAACTGGTTTCCGAGCTTCCGTTCGGGTCACCTCAACAGCGTTCTTTTTCCAGCAGTGTTGTCTATGCACCACGCTGCCTTATGGGCCTTACCTACACTAACTCACTTAATTTTGACAATATTCCTAAGAGATAGGCCCTATCATTCTTCCCATTTACAGGGAAGGGAATCAGTTCTTTAAAACGTGGGGGAACTTGACCAAGGAGGAACTGTACGACAATCTTAGTCATGCTGTTTCCATAGTGCTTTAATGCTTCAGCAATCCAGTAATTAATTCTCAGGGCTTTATGCAAGAAAATAAAGCAACAGAAAATAGATGTCTAAAGGCATTCATTAAAATGTTAACTATAATTGGGAAATGTCAGCAAACAATGTAAATGTCTCCAAAGCGGTGAATAGTTAAATAAATCAGACTATATTAATACAGTAAAATATTAAGCTATCGTTAAATACATGTATTAAGATTATAGAGCATCATAGACAAATACTTGAAGTGCATATGTGGGATAGGAATGGTTTGAAGCCACAAATTGCCCACTGTAGGAATTCAGAAATGTCTGAGGGTAGGGCGGGCAGTGTCTCAAGTCTGTCTGAATGAGTCCATCGAATTGCGTGGACTCGAGAGGTCTTCTTTCTTGAGTTCGCACGGACACTGAGGTGTGCCGCCATGGGCATTTGGGAGAGGAACCATTTCTCAGGGTGGATAGTATAGGAACCTACAGCGGGCCCTTAGCGTGGCCCCACGAGCTCAGGCCTGAGCCCTGCTGAGAGGCTGCAGGAAGAAAGTGAAGTAAGTGCTCCATGAAGAGCTCCCCTGTGCCACGTGCAAACATTTCCACTGAGCTGTCCAGCCTGCTCCCTGCACCCTTTGCCTCCAGAGCTCCGACACCCATGACTGCTTCAGGGTTACCTGCCAGGTCCCCTTGGAAGTCTTGCCTACTGGCCCATCTGGGTTAGGACTCCTTCCTCTATATTTCCCCATAGCATAGTACCCATAACACATCACTATTATTTCATGAAATTTTTTAATTTATTTTTTAAATTCAAGTTTAATTGACATACAGTATTACATTAATTTCAGGTTTACAATATAATGATTCAACAATTCTATACATTTCTCAGTGGTTATCAAGATTAAGTGTATATAATTATTTAATTTCTATCACATTCTACACCGGCAAGTCCTAGAGGGCAAGGACGTGTCTGTTCCTGTTCTGTAAGCAAGGACAGTATCTGTCTTGTTCAGTGTTGACTCCAGCTCCTAGCACAGTGTCTGGATCAAAGTGGGTCATCACTAAGACATTTTTAGTGTAGGTAAATTCTTCACCGATTCAAAAGCCATACTGGAACGCATCGAAAATATTTACCGAAGCATGCCACCCAAAACTACATTCTAAAAATCTTCACACACCGAACTTCCCTATGTTTCGCTAATCACCAATTAGCGGTCACAATTACCTTTTAGATTTGCACAGGAGAAGCAAATAATTCTAAATAAACCAAGACCAAGCAAACTCCACCCCATTTTTCACTCCTGTCTTCTCTGTCCTCTTTCCTATCTGAGGCCTTCAGCTTTGAAGAGAATAACTCCAGGTACTTTCTAATGTAAAGCATGGTAGCTTTTATTGCTGGCCACAAGTTAGCAGCTCAAACATACTACCCCAATCGGTTACAAGCGGTTAGACAATTTTACTGCTAGAGTAACAAAGAATCCTTCCTCCTTTCAAGATTGGAATGGGGGGGGGTGGGCAGGTAAGGGGTGTGGGGGTGGTGTTAATCAAGAGAAGATGACAGATGTTGCTGTAACAAATACGACTTACTCTTGGACCAGTCAATCACCAGCTAGGACGTTTTCTGCTAAGCGGTGACGCAGGGGCTCAGGCTGCTTGCATTCTGGGGCTTATTGTTGCCCTGGCATCAAACAGCAAGTGGGAGGTTGAGAGCAGTGTGTGGAGAAGGCACGCCCCCAACCAGAACCTTCAACTTCGGGCTGTATGTGACACTCAAGACTCCCACTCACGTTCTAATGGCCAAAACTAGTCACATTGACAACCTAATTGCAAAGGAGGCTGGGAAATGTAAAAGTAAAGATGATCATCAGTGAGCATTGACAGTCTCTTCTAAATGGGGAAAGGGAGAAGCCCAGCATATGTTTAATAAATAGGTTTGCCCTTGTCATGGTAATAAGGTAGACAAGAGTGACATTTTGTTTCCATCAATATTAACTTACTAATATTTTCTTATTAGAACCTGATTTTTAAAACATATTAGCAATACAAGAAAGGGTTTTGAGGACTATCGGGTTTCCTTGATAACCAAATCTGAGTACAAACCAGTCAGACTCACTCTCACTGCAGAGAAAATGGCAGTTTTAGGAAATGAACAGTAAAACATAATTGAGGGCCATGTTAATTAAGGATAGAGGCCAGTGTATTGTTATCTATTGGTGCGTAAGAAATTAATTCAAAACGTGAAGGCTGAGACAACAAATATCTCAAAGTACCTGTGTCCCAGGAATTTGGGCCCAACTTACCTTCTGCCTCTTGTTCAACGCCTCTCGTGAGCTTGCAGTCCAGCGGTCAGTTGGGGGTCACATCTGAAAGTTCAACTGGAGAAGAAAGGAGTTCATTTCCAAGCTCCCTCACACGGTTGGTGGCAGACGTCGGTTGTTTGGAACAATGGGCCTCTCCAGACGGCTACATCACAACATGGCAGCTATCTTCCCCCAGGGTGACTGATCCAAGAGAGAGTGAGAGAAATCACCAAAGTCAGAAGTCACTATCTTTTACAACTTAATCTCAAAAGTGACACACCATAACTTGTGTGAGTTTTATTTGTTAGAAGTGAATCAATAAGTCCAGGCCACACTCAAGGGGAGAGTATTACCCATGAAAGTGAATGCTAGCAGGGTAGGATCACTGGGGACCCATTTTAGAGACTGTGTGTCACAGTAATTTTTAGTAAAAACAAAAAAAAAAATTTAATAAATCCTTTTTTCAAACTTATATTTGAAACTACAGTTTTAATACTGTCTCTTCTGGGACTAGAAGCAAATAATTTAGTTAAATATTGCAGCCTGGAAGTTAAAATAAGCATTGTTGAAGTAGCAATAAAAGCATACATTACAAACTTTATCTGAAATAAAACTCATGTTTTGAGAGTTTTTCAATATGTAATTTATAGCTCTTATCCTAACTTATAATTGTGCTCTTTGCTTTCTAGATAGAGACCTTGAAAAGAAAATCTTTCCAATATTGCTGCCTCGGGAATATGAAGATAAGAAACCATTTTTTGACTTGACATTTAGATGTGAAAAAACATTCCCCTTTTGAGAGGCATTTCAAATTTCCTGTTCAAACAGGTTTCCTTCAGGGCACTATGAGGTGAAAGCCCACCATGCTATAAAAATCCCATAAGGATTTTCCTGACACTTTGTTTGATTCTTGGATCAGACAACAGAACAAAAAGCAACTCTGGCCAAAAAGAAGTGTGCTCTCCTTTGCCAAAGAACCTTCCTTTGAAGGGTCACTAGAGTAGCTCACATTTAAAAAAATTTTTTCAAAAGTCACAAAAGCACCATTCTCAGAAGAGAGAACTATAATTCCATGGGCAAAAACAGGAAAATGGTGCCCAAAGTCACTTAATGACTAGATAAGCAAAAGATTTCAGTTTCTTAATAAGACTTTACTGAAAGGGGTGCCCGGGTGGCTCAGTCTGGGGAGCATCCGACTCTTGATTTCAGCTCAGGTCAGGATTGCACGGTTTGTGGGATCGAGCCCCGTATTGGGTGTGGGGCCTGCTTGGGATTCTCTGTCTCCCTCTCTCTCTGCCTTCCCCTGCTCGTGCTCTCTCATTCCAAAATAAATAAACATTTAAAAACAGACTTTACTGAAAACAAAGATGTACACATGGAATTTTTACCCTGCAGCGTTTTCATTATTCAGCCAACCTCGATCCTCTTTCCAAAACAGAGTTCTGACTGTGTCCCCCACCTCCCTGCTGTTCTCCACTCAGCAGCACTTTTAACACAGGCCTTCTGACTCCTGTCAAATGCAACATAGAACACCAAGAAGTCATAAAGGGAAATATAGATGCATGTAGTTACATAATTCAAGATGATAAAACTCACCATATAAAAACTATAGATTTTATCCCTTAATATAGCCTCATTTACCTGTCATCCATAAAAATGATCAATATTATTTCTGTATCTTCCTTCAGGTTATTAATAACATCACTAACCAGGGCTAGGCCAAGGCCAATGTCCTACATCATGCCACCAGCTTCCTGCCCCACGGTGCCATTGTTTCTTTAATCAGAACCATCTGAGCACAGCGGTTCACCAGCAATCAATCTACCCAACTGTACAGACATCTCGTTTGCCTAGTTCCCTCTTAGCAGTGAGATCCTGAGAGATCTACTGAAATGACATGATGAAGTGCAGATAGTTTTCTATATTTCTTTCAAATGCCAGTTTTGCAATTTGACCAAAGATGGAAAATAAATCAGTTTTATACAGATTGTTCCTAATCAATGCACGCTGCCTCCTTTCCTGTGTGTTCAGAAAACCTAAACCAAACAAACAGGAAGCCCTTTCAGCTCTACCTTCAAGTTCATTCCTAATATTGCCTCTTTCTACTGCCCGAATCACTACTACCCTGGTCCAAGTCACCTTCATCTTCAGTTTCAGTTGTTTTTTATTTTTAAGTTGTATTAATTTTGAGAGAGAGAGGTGGGGGGAGGGTCAGAGAGAGAGAATTCGCTGTGTATGCAGCGCCCTACGGGGGGCTGGCTCCCACGAACCATGAGATCATGGCCTGGGCTAAAATCAAGAGTTGGACGCTTAACTGATTGAGCCACCCAGGTGACCCTTCACTTTCAGTTTTGCTCCCACAATACAGAAACCAAAATTAGCATTATAAAAGTCCTACCGATCCATTTCACTGGTCAAAGTCAGCTATCATCAATCATGTTTGAATAAAGTTTCAAGTTCTGACTATGACCTACAAGTCCCCATATAATCTGACTCCCTGTTTGACTTCATCTCCCACTCTCCCTCTCTTAACTCCATTCCAGTCACCAGGGACCTGCGATTCTCCAAATATACAAAACGTATTCCTGCTTCGGTGCCCTTTACGTGCTCTTCCTTCGTAGATAGCTCTACTCCAAGAAGAGCTTATTCCTATTGTGTTTCAAGGGCATAATATTCCCTACCTTCCGCACCTCTATTGTATTTGCCTAGAAAGCCCTGAGTAGCAAGTAGCTCATTATGCAAATCATCGGCAGGGCTTATCACCTCATCTTCTATTTTAGAATCACAAGCAGCCATATGATGTAATTAAATAATAGTGCTCAAATGACATGAATTACCAGAAGAAAATATACTGAAAAAATAGACAAAAAAAAAAAAAGATACTTAAATGGCAAATCTTTAATTCATTTGATACAAATAGCTCTTATTGGAACCACTAAATATTGTATGATTTGGGCCACAATTTATACATGTGATATATGTGCATGATGTAATTGATCATGTAATATATTTTTAGTCAAATACATACATCTATACATATATAGCTAACTAAATAAATACATTGAATAATGTGGCAATTGGGCTCCAACATATATAGCATCCTTTTAAAGGAGGATGCATTTTAATATTAATTATAATAGAAATAGATGCAGCAGTGTGCAAGGCTTAATAGCAAACATATTAATATTTTAATAAAGAATTGTAATAGTCAATTTGTGTTAGATAAAACTCAAAAATTATTATAATTTTTTCAAATTAATAAAATTATCTCCAATTTTTCCACCACTCTGCCTTATTAATTCATTGCTCATTCTTTTTGGGAAATGCTAAACATCATGCAAATAAACTCACTGCAGCCACATCGGGTCTTCAGAGAGCGTGCAGGGTGCAATGGAGGAAAGAAAACATCTAAGAGTCAGAATATTTGGTTTCCATTTCTTGACATACCATTAGCTTGACATGAAACATTTAACAGATTGATCTAATTCTTGGATTCTGTTTCCTTGTCTCTAAAATGAGGTCACTAATATCTGCCTTCTTTCCCCCAGAAGGTTTTTATTTGCATAAAAATTAGTTGTAGTAAATATCTTTCATTAACCTCGACGGAGAGGCAAATGTGTTTGTGACTAACAGCTCATCTGTAGGAAAAACTTACAATTAGATACCTACACATGATGTTCCCCTGATATCATGCCAAGTTTTAGTATCTATCAGTCTTAGAATGTTTAAGGACTAAAAACTTAAAATATATAAAAAGCATCATGAACCATGGTCAGCAAACAGCTCTGTATGTTCATCATATTTAATCATTCCACCATTTCTTGATTTTCTATTTGTTAATTCATCAAATATTTAATCAGCAACTTTCAGTAAATCATTAGGAGACTGGACTCGTGTTTATTTCTACTCTTTGAAACTTCACTACAATTATGGTACAAAGAATGAAAATGGTACAATCCCACCGGGACAAAGAGAAGGGCAGAGGAGACAACAGATGAAGGTGTCACACACTTTTCCAAGAAATGTCTACAGATGAGCAGCAGCAAGACGTCAATCAACTTGCTCTGTGGATTCCCAAAAAGCTCAGATTCGGAGGCAACACCTATAGCAGAAGGTCATAGAAGAAGCAGGATTGAAATCAGAATTGTCTAAAATTCTGTACACAGAAGACTCAAGACTTGAACTCACCCATACCTTTCCTCTCTTCGACTCCATACACCCTTCCCTTGGACAGTGCACTATAGGTATTGATCTGGGGGTAACCTTTAAACAAACATCAGGCTTCCCACACAATCACCCTAGAAGGAAGCACACCATCTGACAAGGCTTGCTCATGCCCACAGAGCTCCCAGTTCACGTGCAAGCAATTACCCTTCAACATGAAAATAAATGGAATCCTCTCACGTCAAAGAGAAGAAAAGAGAACAATTCAGAACAGAAAAACATTTCAAAGCTTAAACAAAACGATCTATTATTGCTACCCTCAGAGAAACAAAGGAAGATTTTGTAATCACTCATTCATGAAGATAGAACAGGGAGCTATAAAAAAAATAACCAGACGACAAAAAAGAACTCTTAAGAATGTATGCCTTAAGATGCACGTGTGTCCATGTGTATATCTCTAATTTGAAAGTTTATTAAAAAGATAAGACAATAACAAAGCTTAAATTTATTGCCCAAAAGGAGAATAAAAAGACAAGCACAGATAAAGGAGAGAAAAGAAAAAAGGAAGAGCAGCACCTGGGTGGCTCAGTCGGTTGAGCATCTCACTCTTGATTTCGGCTCAGGACATGATTTCATGGTTCGTGAGATTGAGCCCCACATCAGGTTCTACACTGTCAGAGTCACTTACCACTCTGCTATCCATCTTTGAATCTCCTGCTTGGGATTCTGTGCCTCTCTCTCTGCCCCTCTCCCACCTCCCCGCCCCCCACCCCACGTGAGTGCTTTCTCTCTCTCAAAATAAATAAACTTAAAAATATATAAAAAATAATAAAAGGTACAATATCTTCCTAGTAAGATTCTAGACAGGACATAAAATGGGGAAGAAATTATCGGATAATTTTCGGGAATATTTCCTACAACCAAGGACTTCTCTGAACACGTCTGACACAACGTCTTCATTTCCGACTGCAGTTGTGATAAAGTATCACAAACCTGATGACTCAAAACAACACAAACATACCCGCTTATATTTCTGGAGGCCAGAAATCTGAAATCTGTTTCACCGAGCTAAATTCAAGATACTGGCAAGGTTAGCTCCTTCTGGAGTCGAGGTTCCTTGCCTCGTGACTCCTTCCTCATGTCACTACCTGTTCCTCCTACAGTCAAACCTCCTATTTCTGTAGTCAAGAAAGTAAGAGAGGGGGTGTGATTAAACTATTTTCTTGTCTTTCCAATAAACATTCAACTTAGATATGCACACACTGACATGTGTGACATGTACACACACACACACACACACACACACACACACACACACTTCTAAGGGTTGTTTTTTGTCCTCTGATGATTTTTTCTAGTCCCCCCCACCCCTCCCCCACCCTGTTCTTTTATTCCATGGTCATGTTTGTGACACTTTGTTACAACTGCAACAGCAGTTGTACAATGGATCTAGACAGCAACCAGCATAGACTGAAGCACAAGGGACAAGAGCTTTGCTGGGAGGGAGGATTCTTAGAAAATAAAAAGAACTGAGAGAGTGACTGAAACTATATTCTAGAAACGGGGGGAAAATATTAAGAGGAATGTTACAGAAATGTGTGGGAGTTTGGAAAACTAAAGGTACATGGAAAACTAAGCTAGTGGGAAAAATCAGGCGTATTCCATGCCCAGCAGCACAAAATGCTTTAAGAAAAGGACTTAGGCGATTGTACACTACATAGTTCAGCAGCGAATATTTACATAGTGATAATAGAAACATGAACTACAATTTTAGCCAAAAACTGCGATATAAATATAGTAGGATGGGGCTTCCGTGGGGCTCAGTCGGTTAAGCGTCCAACTCTTGATTACGGCTCAGGTCATGATCCCGCGGTGTGTGAGTTCAAGCCCTGCGTGGAGCTCTGTGCTGATTGCACGGAGCCTGGTTGGGATTCTCTCTCTCTGTCCCTCCCTCACTTGCACTCTCTCTCTCTTTCCAAAATAGATAAATAAACTTAAAAAAAAATTAAAAAATATATTTGGATAAGGGTAAAGATATGAGGGTTGTAACATGTAGGAAAATGCACAAATTATGCCAATACTTGATAATCCAGCAAGTGGCAATACAAGCTAATTATTTTTAAAAATGGAGGTAAATTCCAGAAGAATGAAAAGACTTTTAAAGCACTTGTCTCTGACGTGTGGGGCTGGAATTGGAGGGGACTGTGACAAGGGACTGCTCTCTTTTGTTGTAAGTCCTTTAGGACCATTTTATGATTGGTAACAATGTGCATGGATTCTTTTAGGAAATGAAGGTAAACAACCCCACCAGCAAACATTAGTGGAGTACTTACTCTGAGTCAGGAACCAGGCACTGTCACTCCACATTTACATCCCACTGCATGGGCCTGTCGCCAGTGCTGTTGAAATCCTGGGCTCCAAAGAGCTCAGTTTCATAATACAATATGTGAACAAATATCTTATGACCTAATATTCAGGAGGCATGTCTTACTCCAAAACGCAGCTTGTAGCTTATATGATAGCAATCTGCCAGATTGTATAGAAATTATTCAAATCCCAAAATAATCTATAAATTGTACCGAAAGCAAAGCTTTGCGTCTATTCTCTCTACTAAAGCACATTTACCAGAGCTTCTGAGAATCAATAAGCTTAACTGATTTCACATTTATAAGATTTTATTGCACATTAAAACAGTTTGACTTGCTACGCTAATCACAGAAGCAGTTTCGCATCTTCTAGTTACACTGCTGAGGTTCTTCTAACTTCTAGCCTCGTGTCAGTAACAACAGCTGCCGAGTATTGAGCATCGGTTCCACGCCAGGCAGCGAGCTAAAAGATACAATGCATCATCTCCATAGATCCTCACACAGTCCAGTGAGGGAAGGACTATAATATTCCCATTCTAAAGACAAAACTGATGTTTAGAGGAATTAGATAGTTGCAGAGTCAAATAGCTAGTGAAAGGCGGAGTTGGGATTGGTACCCCGGTTGCAGGGCTCAGGGGGAGACATGTGGAACTATACTTACTACTATGCTTTCCCAACAGTTCCGTGCCTCTCCACCGCCTACAACATCAAGTTTGAACCCTGAGTGGCTGGGTTGGTTCACAAATGTGGGAGCTTCCCGGGTGAAATCTGAACCTGGCCCCCGTATGTAAAGGGTGAGGAGAGCGCGAAGAAGGGGCAGCCGCTCCACGTGGGTACGTGGCAGGTTTAATAAGCGAGGGGACTTACACACAAGGCTTGTACGGGGCCAGGTTCAGATTTCACCAGGAAGCTCCCACGTTCGTGTACATCTCGGCACCACACACCAGAATTTTGAAACTTTATGCGGCTGCCTAATAGGGTCCAGTTACGCACCCCGTCTAGATGGTCTCAACAACACATCACCGTCTCCAGTCTGTGTCCTTGCGACAGCTTATGAGGGCAGGAAAAGCAAGTGAGACACACATTCCAAGGACAGGCGAGAGCGTGAGGAGCCTCCGAGTGCCCTGGGCCAGCTCATGGGTTACTGGAAGTCACATCCTCTCCAGTGACCTCCTCTAACAGGCCCAATTGCTCTGGTCTGACCTACATGCTCAACTTCTATGTAATGCATGTCACCAGCCCAGTGTCCCATTACATGCCCTTCTCATATCCATCTGTATAGTTTCTAAAAATTCTTCTCAATGAGAAACCACTTTCTTTCTCTATTCAAGTATTGCCCTTCCTATAAATTTCACCTATTGCGGGAATACTTAGTGAGCTATTCCATTCCGCCATGATGTCTTCGGTTTTTAAAACACATAATGTTAGTCACTCAACTACTGTCTCACATGGTATTTATCTAAAAATATGTATTACATGTTAACTAAAACGTAGACTCTCATAGGTGTTCAATCGTTATGTCCCCTACAGAATTCAGGGGAAACTACAGCATATAATATGTATCCAATCAGTATTCATTCATTTGAACTGGTCAAAGGGTAATATTGACAGAGTATTTTAGTATTTTATGTACTTTGTCCGTTTTGGTCAAGATATGGAGATAGAGATAGAGACAGAGATAGAGATAGAGGGATAGAGGGATAGATATAGATATGAGGGAAAATAAAATAGAATGATTTGGTGTTTCCTTCAATATAACAATGCCTCCCAAATTACTATAGACAACATATTCTAAAATTGAGAGCTGCCAAGAATTCATTTCTCCAGCCAGGTTTCCAATATCTAGAACTCACTAGCATTCTCAAAATAAAAACCACATACCTGAGAAATGAAATGAAAGAGGCCTCAGAGTGTACCCAGCCTACCTTCCTATCTTGAGCTGAAATTCCATTTCCAACATCTTGCTTCTGCTGGAGTGACGAGGTCATTTCTACTTGCTTGGTCCATTGTCACATGGTTCTAATTGCTGGTTTTAATTATTAGAAAATGGTCATTGTACTTTGTTGTCAGTGACCTTGCCGCCACCGCTTTCACATAGAGTATTTCTTGAAAGTCAAATGCTCTTCCATATCACCCCACTTACTGCAAAACACTGGCAGCACTGGCCGCGTGGTGATTTTGCAGGAGACACTGAACATCACTGGCATTTCTTTTGCTCTTTGGTTGACATATTTATTTTAGGAAATGCTTCAGACAATATGATAAAGGTTCCAGACAGGAGGCCCATTGGCTTCCCTTATTGGAAAACAAAGCATATGTGAGGTCAAACAAGCAGTCGAGATTTCTCTGCAACTGTACTAATGAGAAATGACAAAGGCTGAAATACACGATGGAAAATAAATAGCACTGGGGGACGGGTTCAACATCTGATTAAATAGAGTATTTGCTTTTCTTTTGGCTGTATATTTCCAGGCTACAGATAAAAATATAGTAATTTTATGTAATTGTGAAAAGGTCATCTGGCTAATTTTATTTCAAGCATAAGGAAGTGGAAAGAATACTTAACCTTCATTTGTTGCTAATCATATTGCTTCATAATATTGCTGGAAGGAAAACCTTATCAACCAGGGGCAATAACTAAAAAAATGTGTCCCTGAAATGTCTCGGTATCTTTTGTCCTTCATCTATTTTATGTCCCAACATATACCTTTATATTAATGAAAAGGTCATGTTACAGTAATTAGCAGTAACATTTATTTAAAGCATATATTAATGTCCTATAAGACTTATACAACTTTTGATAAGTGCAGCAGTGAACATTTTAATTGTACCATAAATACCATATGGAGCAATAGATTGCCCAAATGATCAGTTTTATCTTTTAGCTGGAATTTGTACAATGCTAGAAAATGTAAAAACTAAAATTGGCATCATAATTGTTACAGCGTTATGTAGTCACCTTAATTATACTCACCATGCAACTGGCAAACTATATAATTACTATTATTTGGAAGATTGTTTGGCCAAACAGTCTGTTTAAAAGGTAACTTCCCTTTTCTATCATATTTCATCTCAAAGCACAATTGTCTGCGGCTTCTTTGTGAATGTGAAGGGTTCAAAACAACTGACTCAGGAACGAAAAGACGGGAAACCAGAGGGTCTTTTAGAACTTACTGGAACTCTGTGCTGTTTGTGTAGCAGGTGAGTTGTAGGAGTATCTGCATGGACTGAACAGTTCTTTTCTAGTGAGACAGTGTGTGACACATAGCTTGTCAGAAATCATCTAAAAAGAGGAAGTGGGTACGCCATAGGGACACTGCAGTCAACTAAAAGAGCTCCCAATGGCTAAATGTGGATACTACACTGTCAGGGAGGGGGGAGCATAATGCATCATTCTTATTGGGGTGCCCAGAGTGATTTCCTTCCAAAGAGTCTAGTATAGAAAGGGAAAAAAGAAGAGTGACTTTACAGTGGAGAACTCTTCCAACCACTAGCTCAGCTAGGTGGTGAAGTCCAAGACTTACAACGATAAGTCATGTTGATATGCTGTAATAAAAATGGCCCTTTCTCTCTATTGTCTTCCTCTCTAAAACCCATAACCCTAGTCGAATCATGGGGAAGACACCAGACAAATACTAACCGAGGAACATTCTAGAAAACACCTGATTAGTGTTTTTCAAAACAGCCAAAGGTCATCAAAAACAAAGACTATCTGAGAAACTTTCACAGACAGAGGAGCCTGAGGATAGGATTCTTTATGGACTTAAAAAAAAAAAAAAAAGGTAGCCTTTGTCCAATAGTTTTCCCAAGGATAGGATTAGGCCCCTGCTGATCTGGTAAAAATTCTGAGAGGAAATCTTTCTGCTGCCTAAGAAAATTAAAACCAACCTCAAACCCTTTGGAGATACAAACTCTGTACTCTTCCTTATAGGATTGATTAATAAACAGATTCTTTTATCAGAATTTTAAGCTCTTGCTTCTTACAGGATCTTGATGGATAAAAATTATCATTCAATGAAAACATATTAAGCACTGTGTTACGCACCAAGTATTCAAAGCAGAATAAGACAATCCCTGCTCTCAAAAGTCTTAGAGTCTGACATGGGAGGCATATAGATAACTATATATAAAATAGGTGCTTTAATTAGAACACACTCAAATTTATACATGAGTGCAAACAAAAGAAGAAAATTCTACTGGTTCTAATGGCAGGGGAAGTTTTATACCAGAAATGACATTTGCATTGTGCCTTAATGAATGAGGATGAATTTTCCAGGGGACAAGGAATATTGTGCAAGGATCTATTGGTTGTTAATAATTAGGTGGGGAGGAGCTTGGAGGTTTGGAATGAGAAAAAGGTACGTAGAAAAACAGGAGCAGATGCTCTGATGATGAGACTTGAAATAGAAAGGATGTGAATTTCTGACTTGTGTAGGTAGTAAAGGAGCCGAGACATGCATGAGCGATCGGAGCTCGCATTCTGCCTCTGTATTTTAAAACACCCATTTTATTAGACAGCATCCTGACACAATGGAGAAGTTATTTAGCACTTTTTAGAATATGTAACTCAGTTCTAAAAAATTATCACACAAAACTATTTAAAATGTTGCTCTAATCAAGACATTTAATACATATTTTGACAGTCCCATTCCTTGGTGGATAATTCGACTTAACCACGCTCATTGTTAGGATGTTATTTATTCTTCATTAATTCTTAATACCTATGCACTTATTAGAAACATTATGCTATAAATTATTGAAAAGCCATATTGTGCAAAATAAAACTTGAAAAGCCACTGCAGTGTCCCGGCTGGCTACTAAAGTATTAATAATAAGTAAAGGGGGCAGGGAGAGAAACCCTAGAGTATGATAAAGGAAATCCAAAAAGATCAATCCAATTTTATGAAAATGGGTCTCTCTCCCCAGGCTTGGGGCTACACACAAAAGAAGAGGGAGTCACGTTGGTCATTCCTTGAATATGACCCAACGTAGCATTTTTCTCACCTAGACCAGCAAGACACAGCAGAAAGCACCTGGGACTGAGTTGAGTCCTGATCTGAAAGCCTGGTGTTAAGGACCCATCGTGTCCCTGCTCCCGTCCCCAAGTCTCCAATTTCTTTAACTGTCAAGGAATCAAGGAAACCAGTTGGAAATGATCAATAGTTCCAACTTTTTTTTTTTTTTTTTTGCAGAACTCTTTTCTTTTTCCTAATAGACTTTCGCATAGCTCCGTGACATAAAAATAAAACACAGATAAGCATTTCAGGTATTAATTTATTTTACAAGTTGAAATGGATGATAATTATAGATCATAACATGGGCCAAAAAGGGCAGTGAGGATCTTTTAATCATACAAAAAATTGGAATCATAGGTGACAGAAAATTGTAATCAAATGTCACTTCCATAGGAGCTGAGGTTGTGTGGGGCACAGTTTGGAAACGCCTGCGTTAGACGTGCCCCCCAAAGGGGGCTTGAGTATTCAGTTGGTGATGGCCGCTGCTACGGAAATAGGCTTGTGCAGCATTTCAGAGCATGGACTCTGGAGCTGGCCAATATGGATCTGAACCCTGCTTCTGCTGCTGTCCAGTCACACGAACTCAGAAAAATTGCTTATCATCTGTGTGCCTCAGTGTCCTTGCTTATAACATAAGGATGATGAAACATATGCCTTGGAGGGATGTGTTAAACATTTAATGGTAGTGCAGGTAAAATACCTGTCACATAGAAGCCCCATATAAATGTCAGTCGTTGATATCAGTTCCTTGGCCCCCCAACATGCTAAGACACGTTAGTTGCTAACTTTGTCAGTCTCATGTAAGTCTCAAGTCACTGCTATTGACAGCTTCCTACAGAACCTCCCTAGATCAAATTACATTTAGTAGAGCAGGTATTGGTGAGGACCGACTGAAGGCAAAGTACTCATCTAGGCACAAACCTAACTGGTCAGGCATTTGTTTGTGTATGAACACTGTTTGGTTGTAGGTTTGTTTCTAGTATTTGTTCCCCTGACTGCGAGATGATTATACGATGCACCCCTCACCATCTAACCAAGCCATGTGACGTGAGCACAGAATGGTGCAAATAAGGGCTGCTCTTTAGCCTGGGCCCCCAAAACAAAGAAGACACAGAGGAGAGTCACAGCCGATCCATGGATCACGTGTACCGTTACTAAGAAATGGCCTTGAGCTATCATAAGCCACCAGGATTTTGGAGTTGTTTGTTACAAGATCATAAAACCTAGCAAAAACAAAAAGAAAAACAACAACAACAAAACCCTAGCTGATACAACCACTATCAACCATATATGGAACTGCATTATACTTCAGTATGTCAATGGCATTATTCTGAATGGTTAGGCCAGATTCTTTTTTTAAAAATTTTTTTTTTTAACATTTATTTATTTTTGAGACAGAGAGAGACAGAGCATGAACAGGGGAGGGGCAGAGAGAGAGGGAGACACAGAATCTGAAACAGGCTCCAGGCTCTGAGCTGTCAGCACAGAGCCCGATGCGGGGCTCGAACTCACGGACCGTGAGATCATGACCTGAGCCGAAGTCTGACGCTTAACCAACAGAGCCACCCAGGCGCCCCTAGGCCAGATTCTAAAATTGAGTAATCTCATGCCTGGGCTTAAAAGCTTTTGAGGCTTTTTTTTTTTTTTTTTTAAACATCCGTGCAAGTCTAAACTCTTCATCGTGGTATTCAAGGCCTTCTATAACCTGGTCCCAACTTTTCTTTTTGGAGCCCTGTCTCCTTTTCACTTGCCACATTTCCTTTTCCTTTTGCCGTTTCCCCACCTCCATCCCCCCCCCCCCCTTGCCACCCTCCAACATCATACGCTGAACAGTATAGTCACTAAGCACCCTGGCCATTTTTAGGTTCTTTCACATTTCCATGGTATTTGAAATCCCCTCACTCTCCCATTTCCTGATAAAGCTCCTTGAATACCCTATGGCCCAGATCCAGTGACATCCCCAGGGCAGATGTCATTGTTCCCTCTTCTCCATCTCAGGAAGCTGAATTTAGAAGTCTACCATGGGATTAACTCATGGAAGATAAAAGTCTGTCCCCTCTCTGGACTTGTGAGCTCCTCGAGAACAGGGAGGGTATATTTATTCATCCCAATATTCTGAAGACCCCTGAGCTTGCCAATTAATAGATGAGACAGTGCTTGCAGGCATGCAGATGTGAAAAATAAAATAATCCAGGGAGCTCTATGACTCACAATTTGTAAATTAATTTGGTTCAGTCACAAATGTCAGTTAATATCCATCTGTTAGCGGCGTTGCCTAAAGAAGAATGGAGACATCAGTAACATCGGTAGGTAGAGAAGACACTCTACATACAGCTGAACAGTGAAAAAAAGGAACTTAAATATGTACAATTCCATAGCATCCCAATCTGCCATGAGCACCGAGGTCACTGGTGGTTACATATACTCCCGCTCAACTCTGTCGAGGAACATTAAAGGGCTCCTTGCTGTGGGTAGCAAAGGGAGTTGCATGGGCAAGAACTCGTCTGGGGCCATGGCTGCCCAAATTTAAATACAACCAGAACAGGGCTTACACCGAAGACGCTGTGAGGTCTTGCAGGTGCTTAGGACCTTCCTGCTGCCAAATGTTTCATGCCCTCCTTTACCCTAGTGAAGGGAGGTGGGTGGGCAAAAAAGGGTACCTGTTTTCGTTTCCCCCTCTACCAGAGATGAGCAAGCTTTTTCTGTAAAGGACCAGACAGTGAATGTTTTAGGCCCTTCTGGCCGTACGGCGTCTGATACCACAACACAAGTCTGCCACCCTAGGGTGACACAGGCAATAGGTAAGAGAATGGGGGATGGGTGCATTACAAAAAACCTTCCTTGATGGACAGCGACATTTGAATTTCATAAAATTTTCATGTGCCACAAAGTATTATTTTTTATGTTTATTTACTTTGAGAGAGAGAGAGAGCGAGCATGGGGGAGGGGCAGAGAGAGAGACAGAAGGAGAGAGAGAATTCCCAGCAGGCTCCATGCTGTCAGTGCAGAACCTGTTGCGGGGCTTGAACCCATGAACCGAGATCACGACCCGAGAAGAAATTAAGAGTCAGACGCTTAACTGACTGAGCCACCCAGGCGCCCCACACAAAATACTACTTTTGATTTCGCGACTATTAAAAACATAAAAACAATTCTTTGCTTGCAGACCATACAAACACAGGTAGTGGGCTGTATTTGGCCCCTGGGCTACAGTTCACTGACCGTTGCCCTAAGGCGAGCACACACGCACCCACGGTAGTGTCAGGTGGAGAACTAACTTAGTACTGATGAACTTGACTGGAGTGCTGCTGTTGAAGGACTGCTCTTCTCAGGTGTGCTAATTTCAAAACGGAATTACATAAGCTTTACTGATCTTCAGCTCTCTCAAAAGTCTTGACATTTAGTACCAAATCTGTATTGGATTAGAGTCTGTTTAGCATCCCTCGATGGTGACAAAATGGAATCTTAATGAGGTTTTCCTCTTTTCCCAAGAACAGGCAATAGGGTTAGAGAAGCTCTTCTTTATATCCCGGATGTTACCTTAGGCGCTCGTAAAATCTCTTCCTCCTGTGTGTCTAAAAACAAGATGGATTTACATGCATCAGGAATGATTTCTAGTTTGTCCCGCCTGGAGGCAGAGGATGAATTCAAGGACTCCCATAATCCTGTGGTCATGTAACAGCAGAATAAATTTAGTGTCATTATGGCAAACCTGTGCCAGTTGGCTGGTTACTTTTTCAAGGTTTCAGGTTGATGTGTTCTAGAGGAAAGAACAGTGGATGTGAAGTCAGATCTGAGTTCAGGTTGCAGATCCATCACTACCTGGCTTGGGCAAATATCTCCCACGTTTCATCGTGGGCAAAGTTTGCTAATAGTGGGAGTTTGCCTCAGAAGGATGTCATGAGTTTAATGTGTTTAAAATAGTACCAATTTCATTATAGGCACTAAAGAATAAAGAATGTTTGACTGTAGTATTGTATTATTATTGTAGTATTGTATTATTCCCACTTGCTTTTTAAAAAATGTTTATTTGAGAGAGAGAGAGAGAGAGAGAGAGAGAGGGAGGATCTGAAGAGGGATCTTGCTGATAGCCAGCGAGCCAGATGCAGGGCTCAAACTCATAAACTGTGAGATCATGACCTGAGTGGAAGTCAGACGCTTAAGGGACTGAGCCACCCAGGTGCCCCTGTTCTCTTTCAATAAGGGTGGTGATCTCCCAGTGACCAGAAGGGTGAATATGCTCTGTAAATTACAATCGGCACACCATATATTGTCATTAACGGGACATGCGAAGACTGAAAATGTCGATGGTTCTCCCAATTAGTTCTTCATTGCCATTTTCTTATCACTGTTCTCCACCCCACTCATTTTCCCTCGGAATTTGATGAGTATTCAATTAGAGATTTACCTTTTCACCTTTCCAAACTCTTTTTGTTTTAAGTCATCACCAATTATTTTTAGAGTTCCCTGATACCCTGAACTTCAGAACTTGAGTCACTTACACAGAAATTTTAACTGGAGATTTTTCCAGTGAAACAATGCAATATTTTGTTGATTTCCTTACAAAGAATGATCTAGACCAAGAACCCCTTTTTATGTCTGGGTCAGGGAAGCAGAATCCTAAAAAACATACCCTCCTGGATGACGCTCCCCCACCCCCAGCCACAACACAGTTTTTACAAGACATCAGTGGATGATACACACTATCACTTTTGACAGTCTTACCCTACATCCCCTCAAATACATTAAAAGAACTTATATTCTGCATTAAGTCCATTTTTGCTATATTGCTTTTTAAATTATTTTAATAAACACTCCTTTAAGAGTGGCTATGATGATTGTACACTCATCATCCATAAACAAGAATCCTTGTAAAGGTTTTTTCCAATGATGAAAGTTTTTTCTCTTTTTAAAAGTGGATTTCCAATGATGCACATTTGATATACTAGTAGAACCCATCGTCCTATAAGGTTACATTTTGTAGATGTTAATTTTGGCTTGTTAGTAGGCATTTTATATTTTATTACTCTTTTAATGTTTCAGATTTCAAACATTTTTGTAGGCACCTGAAAAGCTCTTGAGGCCTAGGTGTCCACACCTGTGGTGCCTTTTGAAAAGCAGTAGTTAGGGGCGCCTGGGTGGCTCAGTCGATTAAGCGTCCGGCTTTGGCTCCGATCATGATCTCACGGTCCGTGGGTTGGAGCCCCGCGACAACTCTGTGCTGACGGCTCAGAGCCTAGAGCCTGCTTCGGATTCTGTGTCTTCCTCTCTCTCTACCCCTCCCCTGCTTGTGCTCTGTTTCTCTCTCTCTCAAAAATAAATACAAATATTTTTTAAAAATTAAAAAAGAAAAGAAAAGAAAAAAGAAAAGGAAAGAAAAGAAAAGAAAAACAGTAGTTATACCAGCGCCATGGACTCCTGCTGGACGCCGGAGAAGAAGAGCCTCCCACAGAAGCTCAAGGAGTGTTTTGGCAAAAGATTTAGGCACGTGAACACCGGAGCTGCTGTGCACGAAAGCTCACCTCTGAGAGGGACGGCGCTTCCATTTCTCATGAATGCCAGCATGGCTCCAATGCAGTAGAAGCTGCAGGAATCCAGCAGAGCCAATCTGGAAGGTACCCAGGGATCTCTCCTCGACACAAATAACCACATTTTCGTGGAGGTGCACATAGCAGCAGCGAGGGTGAGATGTTGTTCTCACATAGGGTTCTTGAATATCGAATATCAATCAGAGCGACTTGATGGGGAGACCCTGACAGGATCATCCATAAGAACATACAAAGTTTCTGTTGGGAAAGTCCAAAGCATACCTTGGAGAGACTCTGAGACCTTGCATAATTCAGGCAAACATGAGTCAGTTAACATTATGTGTTTATACTTTTTTTTTTTTTTGAGAGAGAGAGAGAGAGAGAGAGAGAGAGAGAGAGAGAGAGAGAGAGAGACAGCGAGCAGGGGAGGGGCAGAAAGAGAGAGAAAGAATCCCAAGCAGGCTCCACACCCAGTGAGGAGCCCAATGTGGGGCTTGATTCCACGACCCTGGGATCATGACCTGAGCTGAAATCAAGAGTCAGACATTCAACCCACTGAGTCACCCATGTGCTCCTACATTATGTTTATTCTGTGAATTTGTTTATATTCAAACAGCAGTTATGACTTGGAGAAAATTTTCTGGTGAGTAGAGGAGGAAATTTTGAGAAATTCATCAAAAGCTAAGTACAATTCATAAAATTATTTTACTTTAAAGTTTTTTGGGTGAGCCCTCCTGCAAATAATAAGTATTTGTGCATTTATCTCTTGTGTTAAGCAAGAGACACTTGTTTTGCATCCAACCAAGATAGCAGGCAGACAAATTGCTGACTTGAGCAATGTCATATCTGGAGCCTGTCTGGCACAGGAGAACTGCTAACATCTATCATAAAGAATAGCATCCTTAGAAAGGAACAGGGGCTTTTTTCCTCCAAATATTCAGTGGTGTTCAGATCTGACAATTCTTTTCCTTTACCATCAGATTATTTGTAAAACATATTTTACCCCCAATAGTAGTTGTTCAATAAGGCTTATTTAATGAATGGATTTGCTCTATAAGTGTTATCAGCATTCTTTAAGCACAGGTCTATGCGAATCTTGGTGATTTATGCGGTAAATATGGATTACACATCTCGAATGTGCAGGGTACTAGGAAAAAAGACCAAGAAGGGTGCTGCATCTTAAGGAGTTTACAGTGCCACGATTTTCAAAGGTGCAGGGAATTTATTCCAGCCACCTCTGCCTCTCTACTTCCCAGTGCCGCCCGGGATATAGATCACAGACAAGAGGGAGAGGTTCAACTGTATCCCCCTACAAAGACAACTGGTTGAGAATCGCTTCTTTGGTAATTCCAGTTATCAGCTATAGTGACGCACACCTTGGTTAGGTGGGGATGGGACAATTGGTTGTACACTCCATGAAGTCTTTCCTCTTCCCTTTGGTTTAGTCGGAGAGGTGAAATGTATGCACTGAACAAAATCCATTTCAAATTGTGAGCTAAAACACACACAATCACACCAACATATTTGAACCAAATATTTAATGGAACCATACTCACTCTTTGTGTGATGCACTCCAGTGTATTCTGTTCTACAGCAACTGAAAATCAATACCGGTCACACTCCACACAGTTGATTTTATACTCACAGGGTCACCACCTAGAGTTTGAAAAATACTTCTCTGGGGTTTGGTAATGGTTGGAAGACAGGTGAGGAAAAGAAGGTCTCATAGGATCTATTCCTGCATTGTTTTCATAAACATAACGCACTTATATACTACTTACCAGGTTGCAGGCAGTGGTAAGTACTTCTCATGTATTAAGTCATTTCGTCCTTAGTGCCACCCTATGAGATATGCACACGTAGTGTAGCTATTTTATTTTATTATTTTTTTAAGTAGGTTCCATGCTCAGCATGGATCTCAAGGTGGGCCTTGAACTCAAGACCCTGAGATCAAGATCTGAGCTGAGATCAAGACTCAGATGCTTAACCAACTGAGCCACCCATGTGTCCCTGTATTATAGCTATTTTACAAATGAGGCGATGGTTGCACGGAGAGGTGAAGTGGTCCTACCAAAGCCACCCAGGATTTGACCCCAGGCTACCTGACTCCAAAGTCCATAGTCTTAAGCCCCGTTTAGCAAGTTCCCAGCCACTCATCCTACATAGCATGCCTTAGTCCACTGTGAGCTGAGGAAACAGGAAGAACAGGTCTGCTCCACAGACAGGAAAAAAATAACTATAGCACATGCTTCACCAGTGGGAATGAGCAATGCAGAAAGCAACAACAGAAGCCAATTTCGGACCCTAGCAGTTGACTCTTTCCTAGGGACTTTAGAAGGGCAGAAACGACACAGCAGAGCAGACGTGGCCAGGGCCAACCATTTCCTTCCCCTGTGTTTCTTGAGGCCAAATGAATCAAAGCACTGAAGCAAACAAATTCAAATCCCTTTTCCTGAATCTCTTCATGTCAGATTCTAAGAGTCAGGACATAGAGCAAAGCATGGCCCGACAATGAAAATGACAGTGAAACACATCTCGGACCCACTAATAATTAAGTCATGGCATTTTATTAACATCTATGAATAGTGTCCTTAAATACTTTTCATTTTTGTTCTTCATTGATTTTAATTTAGATTGTCTCTGGCTCATAAGCCAGGTACATACGAAACCTTTAACAAATCACACTATAAAATCTGGCCGTCATCCCGGGTTCCCCTGTGCGTCCATCCCTAATGAGCAGATTTAATGGTGTACAAGACAATAACATCAATTACCTAGTACTTTCAAAGATGTGCAGCATACGGGAAAAAAGAAAGAAAGAGGGAAACCACTAAAAGTGTTTTATTGAATAAATCTGGCTTGGTTCTGAAGGTCGGCACTGCGGTTTCTGAAAACTTGTGTTCGTGAGAATAACCTTATTGCTATTGTGTACATATTATCTAAATAAACTCCAAAAAAATTAACAATGTACAGCCTTGTTTTCATTACATCCAATTGTTTGTTTGTTTTTTGTTCAATCTGTAAATTTGGCCCAGGAGCTGATTCTATAGCTAATCTTGTGCTGTCAAGAAATTTCAAGGAGGCTTATTATTTTGAGTGGTCTTCTCTACCAAGACCAAAATACACATAAAGTATGATATTTATTCATAGGCATATTCAGGTACCTGAAAACTGATTAAGGTATAGGATACACAGGATTGGTTGGAATATAGCAAAAACCATTTTAATGTAGAATATAAATTGAAAATCTTTCTGCTAGACATACAGGCATTGACTGCTAGTATTCCCTATAGTTGTCATAACTTTTGAGGAAAACCAATCAGCTGTCAACATGTATTTATTGAACATCTACTAGGTGCTCTGTACTATGGGGATTATAAAAGTACGAGATTCAATTTTTTCCCTCAAATTTAATATATGATATGAAATGCTATGACAATATAGAGAAAGCTTCCCATTTAGAGATAGGAGTGCCTATGTGAGAACAGCCTGATGGACTCAAACCTCAGAAGGATAAAGTCCATTCAAAATTATTAGGATTTATTAGTTCTGACTTTCATAACCAGAATACGCAACTCTAGCTCAAACAAGAACCTTCACTTTTTATAATCAAAGCAAAATTATTAGTGTCTTGAATACATTCTAGTTGATTCGCTGTCAGTATTTTCTGTTTATAAAAGGCTGCAAAAGTTTTCTGGCTTTTGTTTATGAAAAAGCCCTAAACGCTGCATAATTCATGTATTTCCCTAGTGGCTGTGTAAGGTACTGCATCGCACCATCATACTTGCAAATTAGTCAGGTAATACAGAATATGAGCGACACGAAATAAGACAAACGTTGAAAGTGTAACTTATTAAGATCGATGTAAACTGCCACAGACTCACAAAGAACACGTATAAGTTGAAACAGCACAACAGTATTAAGGGAACTTAGGGATACTAAATGTACATACACTCCTTACCTTCTGAGGTTGATGGGATAGAGCAGTGGGTTACAACTCTGGCTAAATATTACAATCCTCTGATGGAATTAAAAAAAAAATACTTGTGCCTTGGCTCCAATCCCAGATCAATTGATCCAGCATGTCTGGGAGGTGGATCCCAGACATCAGCTTTTCTCAAACTCTGCAATTTATTTTATTTTATTTTATTTTATTTTATTTTATTTTATTTTATTTTATTTTATTTTATTTTTATTTTAAGTTTATTTATTTTGAGGGGGTGGGGGGGAGAGGGCGAGAGAGAGAGAATTCCAAGCAGGCTGCTCATTGCCAGCTGCGGTGCCCAAAGGGGCCCACCAACTGTGAGATCATGACCTGCGCAGAAACCAAGAGTAGGCTGCTTAACTGACTGAGCCACCCAGGCGCTCCTCAAGCTCTGCAATTGAATTTAGAGAGCAGCTGGGTTGAGGTTCCACAAAGGAAAGAAGGGAAGACTAATATCTTTCAATGCCACTGCCAGACACATAATAGAGCCATGAATGGCCCAAGTAGTTTGTTGTTGGTTCCTTTGCAAATCCTAGGCAACAGGCACATGGGATTTGCATTGCTAACTACACTCTTTTTCAGTTTGTGGATACCCCCAGGGGTTTCAAATTAACCTACAAGATTCTCAAAACATCTCTGGGAACTCTGTCCAGTACTCTCTGGGTATAGAAATAGTCCAATTTTATGAATTGAAACCAATTTCTTGGGGCGCCTGGGTGGCTCAGTCAGTTAAGCATCCGACTTCAGCTCGGGTCATGATCTCACAGTCCATGAGTTTGAGCCCCGCGTTGGGCTCTGTGCTGACAGCTCAGTGCCTGGAGCCTGCTTCGGATTCTGTGTCTCCTTCTCTCTCTGCCCCTCCCCCACTTGTGCTCTGTCTCTATCAAAAATAAATAAACATTTTAAACAATTTAAAAAAAAAATTTCTTCTTCTGGTCCCCTTACTCTTAATAAGTATGTGAATGACAAGAAATCTATATGAGGAGCAATACAGAGTAGTGATTAAAAGTATGGGTTCCTTAGTCTAGCTCCCTAACTTTTCTGATCCCTGCCCTTCAATTTGTCAATGCTGTAACCCAAACAAGATATTGTCTCTATGTTTCAATTTCCTCACCTGTAGAAATCTCATTAGATGATTACCTGTGGGAGTACCCAGGTGGCTCAGTAGGTTAAGAGTCTGACTTCGGCTTAGGTCATCATCTCACGGTTCGTGGGTTCGAGCCCCACATCGGGCTCCATGCTGACAGCTCAGAGACTGGAGCCTGCTTCGGATTCTGTGTCTCCCTCTGTCTCTGCCTCTCCCCTGCTCACACTCTCTGTCTGTCTCTCTCTCTCTCTCTCAAAAATAAATAAATATTTTAAAAAATAAAAGAAAAATAAATTTCACATTTCAATTGGAAACAGTGAGCAGACAATGATCATACCATAGTCCAAAATTCCAACTAACTGAATAGTTTGCAAATAAGCATTAGTTCAGAAATTTTAGTTTTAGAAACCTAACTTTAAAGGCTGCCTTTGATAACTGCTAGCTTTGTGACCTTGGACAGTTAGTCAACTTCCCTGAGTTTCACTGTGTCATGTGTGAAGCAATGATAGTGACCATAGAGTTGTTAGGAGACCTAAATGGGATTATGCATGCAACAGGTTTATTGCAGTGGCTGGCACAGAATATGTACACAAAAAATATTGCTGGTATTCGCTAATCATTATCATTATTTTTTTTTAAAAATTTTAACGTTTATTTATTTCTGAGAAACAGAAAGAGACAGAGTATGAGCGGGGTAAGGGCAGACAGAGAAGGAGACAGAATCCGAAGCAGGCTCCAGGCTCTGAGCTGTCAGCACAGAGCCTGACGCAGGGCTCGAACCCACAAACTGCAGGATCATGACCTGAGCCGAAGTCTGATGCTTAACTGACTGAGCCACCCAGACGCCCCTATTGTTACCGGTATTTGGATTCTATAAGGAAGAATAAGATATAGTCTTGGTTCTTAGAAGGTTTCGAATCTACCTTGGGAGAAAAACATGTTAAAGTGAAATAATAATTTAAAGTTGACATTTCAAATTGCTAAAATAGTGAACTTGAGGGAGTGCTATTGTCATGCAAACTATAGGGAAAGTCTGACAGGTCAGAGGGAGATGGCTTGGAATAGTTGAGATGATACTCCTTGAAAACTGTTCTGCTCTCTCTTGCACCTGCTACTAATGATCTGTGTCTTTAAGCAAAGCACACTGCTGCTCCAGACCTCATTTTCCTCACCCGTAAAACAAAGTGGCTGGACTTTTCTAGAAATAACATTTTAGAAGTTCGTTAGAAATTTGAATAAACTGTCATCAGACCACAAAATTAGAGGAAAATTGATAAACATGGAAAGTACCAGACAGATCAAGGCAAGAATGAGTAAATCTAGCTGGTTGGAGCACACTGTCCAAGTGGGGGAAATACTAGGAACAAAGGCAGCCTGAATGCAGCTTCTGGAGGAATTCAGATGCCTTGCCAAGAGGTTTCAACGGTATTCTCTATGCAGTGGGCAGAGTTTTAGGAAGATTAATCTGCACTGGTAAGTCCGAAGGATTTGGGGCAAGAAATAGGCAGAGAGACCCATTATAAAGCTGTTATCATAGTCTAAGCTTAAGCTGAACCAGGGGAGTAACAGAGAAATATAAGAACAGATAATCAAGGTATTATGAAGCCATTTGCACTTGACTGTCAATTGGATAGGACAGGCAAAGTCAAGTTGGCAGCAGATGATTGAAGATTGGTGGCCAGGAACCTGCTGATGAGTTAGGAAGGAGAACTAGTTTGGAGTAAGGGGCAGGGAATGAGGAATAGGCCTTAGAAATGTTTGATTTGTGTCATCAAAAACATAATTCAGGTAGACACATCCGAAGGACAGGCAGAGAATGGGAAAAAGGAGGTGTGACAGAACTATAAATTTGGAAGTTATCTGCACAGAAGTGATAGCTGAAATAAAATTAATAGGCGAAATCTCAAAAAGACGTTAGCAAACGGCTATACACAGTGTCATCAGCTTTACTGTTTTCTTTTTAATATTTCAAATGGAGGGAGCGTAGTACAGCTAACCTTAGTGAGCGCAGTAAAATTAAAATCTTTCGTTTGGAGGATATAGTATAAGAGTTTCTTCTTTACTGTTTGCCTTCTTTATTTTACTTACTAAAGTCCACATCTTAATTTGGGTTTCTCCAAAAGCCGATTCTCGGGTGGGGATTTGGCTTTAAGTACAGTGGTTTATTTGGGAGGCTATCACAGGAAACACTATGAGGCAGTAGGGAAACAGGAAAGTAAGAGGCTCAAGTCAGTAAAAAGTGCACTGATGAGGGGGTTACCACTGTGGGCAAGTGGAACTCAAGCTTGTTGGTGACCCCCTGATGGACAATATGGAACGTGTCTCAGAATGATCCTACTCAGGAGCGAGGAAGCTGGAATATTTATTCAACAACTCATTTGCTGAGGGTACTTCTTGGGGTGTTAATTCCATAGCACTTCCAGTCTGCAAGGGGGATGTAGTCAGAGAACAGCCTCAAGCAGGGAGAAGAAGGAAATCATTGCCTTGCATTGGCACTGTCTTCAGGAGACTCCAACGTAAATGAAGGTGAAACGAAGGGCCAACAAAATCTGTTAGAATCATTTTGGTTTGTTTGTATGTCCTACACATACGGAATGAGGTGTAGTGGCATTTTCTAGGCAATAAGAAATCTCACGATTAGGTCACTTTCATAAAGGGTAACGTCATTGTGACTTCTTAGGTTTCTAATGGACTTATATGTTATCTCCATATAGGAAATCAAATGATTACATAAATGTAAATGTTTTAAAGCAAAAGTCTGTGACAGGAGTTCATTTTTCCTTTGAAAATAAACAAAAGCATGTGTGTGCGCAGACAGATAAAAGCACCACAGTGTTTTAGGTAGTCACACGTTGGAACCTTTCCTAGACAAGAACCTTCTATTGATATCAAAAGAAGCTGTACTCACAGGATATATAGATGTGTGGAGAATGACAACCCTGATTTTGTCTTGACATGACCTTATTGGATGTGTGGATAGAGAACAATTTTCCCAGCCAAAGGAACGTAATGGTTTCTTTCTTGGCATCCGGCCATGATATCCTGATTCTAGCATGCACATAAATATTAGTCACAAGGCATAAAATGACCCGGAGATGATGATTCTGACAAACCATCTATTTCTATTAGTGTGGCCACAGACGTAAATAACCTATCGTTTCTTCAATTGTTAGGTTCGCAATCCGCTTAGTCATTCCTGACAAAGTAAAAACAGTTTTCTCGGAAGTGTGCAGAAAATGCTTTCATGTGAAAATGCGGCTTCAAACAGTATAATCACTGTGCATATAAGTGTGATATCAGTTAGCTGAGAAGGAACCACAGCCATAGATCATAAGCAGTTTGTTTTTCATTAATGTGGACCAGCTGGCAGAATATCCTGCCAGGCCCCTTAGAAGACTGGATGTGGAAATAATTATTTACCAAGGTACAAACTGACAAGATTGCTATAGTGATGGATTGGCACACACGGAGCTCATAGATGATGAATTGAAATAAGTCTTCTTCCACTAAGAGATGCCTAATATCCACATAATTTGATTTATGAATTCTTTTGCATTATGGTTGACCTGATATATTTTGCAGAACTCCATTCAAGAAAAATAAAGTAAAAAGCAGAGTGAAAATTATACGGCATAATACAATCCAAGAGATTCCCCAAGATAGTACGTGGAACTCAGACTCTGAATGTTCGGAATGTTGAGTGTTTCTTCATAAGGCAACGATGACCACTAATCTACCAAAACATTGACAAATTGTCACAGAAGGCAGATGGAGAAAGACTTTGTGAGGCTGTTCTCTAGATTCTAGAGCCGTCCCAGTATATCCTATTGATACAACAGACATTTATGAACAGGTTGCTGTCAAAAAGCTACATTCTCTGAAGACAGAGTCAGCATTTATATATAAAAACACACCCACAGCAGAGCGAGTTTTTCTTACTGTGCAAGATGATCTGTGGATGTAAATAAGGCATGCTAAAATACATATGTACTCAGGTTAGCGATGAGCTTTTTCATTTATAAAACTTGCATGATCAGTTCTTCTTTCCGGGTTCTAGGACCCAATTCTAATGTGTATATATGGTGGAGAGTGGGGGCGGGGGGTGTGCACAAAACCAAGCAATTCTCAAACACAAGCAGGGTGTCTGAGAATTTAACTCAATTCTCACATTATCCTCCGGGAGACAGCATCAGATTCCACAGACTAAGGACTCAGTCCTACCAGACCACCCTCCATTCCCCACCTCAGATGCTAGCCACAAGCCCCGGGCTGCTACCTGTGCCCGTGCTTCCAACCCACTGGCTACAGGTTGGAGGTTCCAAAGACCTCCTCCTTAGGTTATTTGAATTTGCTAGAGTGGCTCACAGGTTTCGGAAAAAAACGTTTATTTATGTTTGCCAGTAAAGGATATGACAAAGGGGATGAGGAAATATATAGGGAGAGGTCTGGGGAAAGGGGCGGGGCTTCCATGCCCTCTGGAGGCCACCACTTACCCCAGTCTCCCGGTGTTCACCAACCCTGAAGCTCTCCACATTCAGTCCTTTTGGGTTTTTATGGAGGGTTCATCGAAAAGTCAGGATCTACTAAGTCATTGGCCAGACTGATTCAATCGCTAGCCCTCTCCCCTCCAGCAAGGTCAGGGGATGGAACAGAAAGTTCTTACCCTCTAATCACAGGGCTGGTCCTCCAGCCAATCAGCCTCTACCCTGGGGTGGGGTCCAAAAGCCACCTTCATTAACATAACAAAAGAGGACCCTCAGCCGAACATTTAAGAAATTCCAATGCCGTGGGGAACTGTGAGCCACAAACCTCGGACCCAGACCAAATAAATACACTTGAGAAATATATTTTGGTCATTCAGATGACCAAATATAAATCACAATATCACAGTGCAACTGGGTAAAAACACCATACTTATCTTGATAGTAACCACATAGGAGTTTGGGCATTTTTATTTAATTCAAACCAGTCCCATGGGGCACCTGGGTGGCTCAATCGATTAAGCATCCGACTTCGCCTCAGGTCATGATCTCAGGTTGGTGGGTTCGAGCCCTCGTGGGGCTCTATGCTGACAGCTCAGAGCCCGGAGCCTGCTTCCGATTCTGTGTCTCCCTCTCTCTGCCCCTCCCCCACTCGCGCTCTGTCTCCCTCTGTCTCAAAAATAAATAAACATTAAAAAGAAATTAACTCAAACCAGTCCCTATATCCGCTTCTTGTAGATTGTAAGCATGGTGCTGCCAGGGGGTCTGGCCTGGCTTTCTACTACTTAGAACACCTTTCAAGATTGAAGAAAAGAAACTGTTCCTTGAATGGCTGGAAGTCAATCAACCCTAATTATAGTTGACGAGGGAAAAAATAAGGCCTCCGAAAAGAAGTTTTTAAAGCTTAGGTTGTATAGACGGTATCGTAAAGAGACTAAATAGCCGAGCAGGTTAATTTTCCAACCCTGGATCGTGTTTTCTAGGTAGGAGCCCTATCTCCTAGGGTCACCAGCTAGATCCCAAGACCTGACCTTTACTGCCCACCTGCTTGTATTCATTAACCTTTGTCTCACATGTTTTTCTTAAGCTCTTCTTTCCGGCTTATCTCTTAACTCACACATATGGAAAATGAAAGCGCCCCTTGAGACCTCTGGCCAGCCCAGACCACCCAGACCCGTTTCACCTTAACCGTCTCCCCTGCCCCCCCCCCACCACTCGAAGCTGCACAATGGACCGTGGTGAAGTGACCTCTAAAATGACTGACAACTACCTTCGCTTCATTATCATACTAAGATCTCCACCCAGGGAGGAGCACAGGCCTCATGACACAACATACAATGTATGTATAGGCATGTTTTTGGCACGACCTCATGCCCACCTCTGCATACAGTGACGAGGCTTCTCTCTCTAAACATTCATTCTAATCTTAAATAAAAGGAATGCATTCACCCTTGCTCCGGGAGTCACAGCTTTGAAAGTTATTCCCCGTGATCTCCTTATTTGCTGCAAATGAAGTTTTCTTTGTGTGACATCAGTTTCTGACTCACCAAGGAACGAACTCACGTTGGTTCGGTTATAATAGGAGCCTGAAACATCTCAAATACTGGTTGCAGCGCATTTTCTTTGGAATAAAATGAGTCAAGGAGATGGTTTTTCATATTCAAGAAGTACAGTAATCAAATACATTAAAAAAGCCAGGATGTTTTTCAAGAAAAATTTGTTTGGAAAACTTTGTGATGGGATTGTCGAAGCACCTTCCTTCTCTCAGCTGTGAAAGTTTCATCTCCGATTTTATTACCTCAAAGCACATCCACAGAAAGAGTCTGTTCCTGTTTTCAAATACATTTTTGGAAGGAATCTTCCAAGATTCTATTGTCACATGAAAAAAATTAAAGGGTGTAATGATTGATAAGAGGATGTGGCTTAGGGAAAAGCCCACGAAGAATAAGAAATAATACAAATGTAAGAAAACTAAAATAAAGATAAAAGCGAGAGGAAGAGGGACTCAACAAGGCTTCTAATTATAAAGTAAAGAGGGTGGAAGAGAGAGGGAAGTTGATTTAGTAAAGCAATGATAGATAACAAAAAGATGAAGGCCTTCAAAGTGCACTGCACTGGGAATTGGCAGAATTGGGGTCTAATCTAAGCTGTACGTTTAAGGAAATGTAGACATTCACACCACCCTTCTGTAAAATGAGGGAATATACAAAGATTTCCCTTTCAACTCAGACATACAATCTCTACAAGACTGTTCGAACATTCGGAGTTTAGTTCTCCAAGTTTTCAAATTCAGAAACAACAGTGCTCAGTCTATGGGACTGTACCGCAAATTAGGAAAAATTATTTTCCAATAAAAATGCATATAGCTACCACTTTCTTGGGCTGTATTTCAAATGCAAACTATTTTGAGTGAATTCCATTTTAAAACGTTTAAACATCTAGAGGGTTTACACTTATGTGATGACAAACAAAACAACTTTTTTTACTTTTGATTAATCCTTCTTATGACATATAGACCTTATTTTTATCAGTTTTAAAGAGAAAGCCTGCTACATTTCCTATAGAGGCAAGGCTTCACCCAGTAGATATCATAGCCCCAAGGCCTGTACCACATTATGCAGAGCTGAGGCCTCCTGCCCTACTCTGCTCTAACTCACAGGGGAGGAGTTAGACAAAATAAAACTTCCACTTACCCCAATGACTTGCTAAGCATCTTCAATGTAAATCTAATTTTGAATTGTATGTAAAACTGACTCCGAAATAAGTCTTTCATGTGGGCAAACCGAACAAATTTTGATCCTATCATATTGCCCTTCTTCTTCCACATACTTCCTTCCAGCTGCTCTCACTCTTGACGGGACCCTCAGCAAAATTCCAGAACCCTGAGATTCCAGAGAGATGTCCTGGCTTGGCCATTGATTCCACTGACAGTTGAGTCATCTCCAGAACCACTCTCCCCAGGACCCACTCAGCGGTTCAAGAGTTGACATTCTTCCTCGGCTTGGCTGTCAGCGCCTCAGGTGCGGTTGGGTCCCCTCACAGGGGACTGGGGTGTGAGACCTCAGCGGTGAAGGGGTTAAGGCTCACACAGGAAAGCTCTGCTCCCACCTGGAGACGGCCGGTGGCCGAGTGCCAGCTCTGGCCCCCCCGCCCTTGGCGATTACAGCCACAGAGTCTTTCCTCTGAGGTCCCGGGAAGGGAGCACTTCCTACGGAAGACGAAAGAAAAATGACAACTGTCCCTTTCCTTCCAGTGATCCTTTCAAAAATCCCATCTCTGTTTTTTTTTTTTTAATTATGTATCAGAATTCATTGTGACGTAAAGTTGTATGTATTTTAACAGACTCAGAGAGTCCCATCTTTACCACCCAAGGATCATACAAAACCCAAAGGGGAATTCTGTGCATCCCCTTTGTTGTCAATCACCACTTTCTCAGCAAGCTTGTAGCCACAATGATCTGTTTTCTGTATTTATCGTTTTGCCTTTTCCAGAACAGCATATGAATAGTATCATGCAATGATGTCTTCTAAAATGGCTGTACCATTTTTTTACTAAAACAAGCAAAGAATGAGACTTTATGTTGGTCCACATCCTTGTCAGCATTTGGTGTTTTCAGTGGCTTTGATTTTAGCCATTCTAATGAGTGTGGTGGTATTTCATTGTTGTTTTACTTTTAAAGTCCCTGATGACATATTATTTTGAGCATCTTTTCATATGCTTGTTTGCAATCCGTACGTATTCTTTGGTGGGTCATCTCTTTGGATCTTTGGCCCATTTTTAAATTGGGTTGTTTATTTTCTTATTGTTGAGTTTTGAGGGTTCTGTGTATATTTTGCCTACATATCCTTAATCAGATCTATATTTGGCAAAGCTTTAATCCTGTTTCTGCTTTGCCCTTTCATTTTCTCGACAGTGCATTGGACAGAGCCGAAGCTTTACATTTTAATGATGTTCAACTTCTCAGTCTTTCCTTTCATGGATGTATCTAAAAAGTCATCACCAAAACCAAGGTCACTTATGTTTTCTGTCATGTTATCTTCTATGGGTTTAAAGGTTTGCATTCTACATGTAGGTCTGTCTATTTTTCACTAATTTTTGTGGATTGTGTAAGGTCTGTGTCTTTTTGGGGGGGAGAGGGGACATGGATGTCCAGTTCTTTCAGCACCATTTGTTCATGGGTTGAAAAGGCTATTCTTTCTTTTTCTTTCTCAAGTGTGTTGCTTATTTGTTTGTTTGTCTGAGAAACAAAACAGAGTGCAAGCGGGGAAGGTGCAGAGGGGGACAGAGAGAGAATCCCAAGCAGGCTCCATACTCGGTGCAGAGCTCAATGCCTGGGTTCACTCTACCGCCGCGAGATCATGACCTGAGCCGAAATCAAGAACTGGACGGTTGACCGACTGAGGAAAAGGCTATTTTTTCTTAATTGAAATGCCTTTGCTCCTTTGTCAAAGGTCAGTTGACTATATTTGTGCGGGTCTGTTTCTGGGTTCTCAACTGCGTTTCTTCGATTTGTCTATTCTTTCATCAAAATCACACTGTCTTGACACCGTAATTTTAGAATATCTCTTCAAGTTGAGTAGTGTCAACTTGCTGACTTTCTTCTTCTCCTTCAAATGTGCTGGCAATTCTGAATCCTTTGGGTCTCCACATAAACTTTAGAATCAGTTGGTTGCTATCCACAAAATAACTTGGGATTTTGGTTGAGATGGCATAGAATTTATAGATCAAGTTGGGAAGAACTAATATTTTAAGAATATTGAGTCTTCCTTCCATGAACATGAAACATTGTTCCATTTATTTAGATTTCCTTTGATTTCGTCGATCACAGTTTTATGGTTTTCCTTATACAGATATTGTACTTATTTTGTTGGGTTTCTAAAACAATTTTTAAAACTAAAATAAATTTGAAAAGATCACACTGCCCAATTTTAAGATTCACTGTAATGGTATAGTGACCAATACAGAGTGGTATTGGTTAAGGATAGACATGTACTTTAATGGAAAAGAGCAGAGAGTCCAGAAGAAGACCCCAATATGGCTCATGGAGTTTTTACAAAGGTTTAAAGACAATTAAATTGAGAAATGTTAGAGTTTTGAATAAATGATATTAGAGTAATGGAACATCTATATGCCAAAAAATCTACCTAAACCTCACCCTTTATATAAAAACAAACGCAAAATGGATCATCAAACCAAATGGTAAATTAAAAGTTATAAAATCTTTAAAAGAAAACACAGGGGGAAATTTTATGACCTGGAGTTAGGCAAACACGTATTAAACATGACATTAAGGATTTTTCATAAAGATAAAAAAAAAGATATGTTAGGCTTCCTCAATATTAATTTTTTTAATGTTCATTTATTTTTGAGAGCAACTGAGTGTGAGTGGCAGAGGGGCAGAGAGAGAGGGAGACATAGAATCTGAAGCAGGCTCTAGGCTCTGAGCTGTCAGCACAGAGCCCGACGCAGAGCTCCAAGCAGGGCTCAAACTCACAGAGTGGGAGATCATAACCTGAGCCGAAGTCAGACACTTAACTGACTGACTGAGTCACCCAGGCGCCCCAGGCTTCCTCAATATTAAAAACTATTTCTTTTCCAGGCCTGACAGCAAAGAAGGGTCCCTTTCTTTCTGCTGACCTGAGTATGGTCCCTCCGGCCAAGGCCACCATCTCTGGGAGACACCAGAGAAGGAAGTCAAGGGGATAAAGAAAGTTGTCCCTGCCTGATATCCAAGAACGGGGCCTCTCAGGGCTGACAGTAGGGGCAAATTTCTTTGAGGTACTGTCTGTCTGTGGTGAGAGGTTCCCTCCGTCCTTCCTCTAGGTCCTCCCCTTAATGCATGGCAGAGTCTAGGACTTCTAGCTCTGTGGAACTGAAGCCTCTTCCCTTACGAAAAATAAAAATAAAAAATAAAAAAGCTGCACCTCTCTCAGGCTCCCCAGATGAAAGTCCATAAGCACCACTCCCAGGGGACACTGCCTGGGACTTCCCACAGCTGACAGCAGGAACAAGGTAGGGCTGGAGCGCCCTCTATCTGTGGTGAAAGGTCCCCTCAGTCCTTCCTTTGTAACCACCCCTTGATGATTGCCCAGAATCAGAGGAAAAAGAAAAATGGCATTTTTTTAAACTGTAAAATTCCTTAGAAGAAAATGAAGGGGGAAATCTTAACACTTAGAATTAGGCAAAAGTGTCTTAAAAATGACACCCAAAACTTAATTCGAAAAGAAACAATGATGCATCAGGCATCCTCAATATAAAAAAAAAAAAAATCACTCTGAGAAAGACACTCTTAACAGCAGAAAAAGACAAGCTACAGACTGAAAAAAAAAATGCAAATCATACACACATCAAAAGACCTATATCCAATACGTAAAGGGTTCTCAAAATTCAAAAATTAGAAAACAACCCAGTTTTAAAAATGGGCAAAATACATCATTGGACACTTCACTAAAATTGACATACAGTTTCAGATTAGCACATGCAAAATTCTCCTCCGTGGTCAGCCAATAGAGAGAAGCAAATTACAAAGACAGTAGGATGCAGCATACTTTTGAGAATTGCCAAAAACACACTGACACTAAGTGTGAGCACGGCTGAAGAACAACTCGATTGCTCGGGCACCACCCTTGTGAGTTCAAGCTTGTGCGGTCACTGCACGCAATGACTTGGTAACTTATAAATGTACACTTCACTACTTGATTCAGCAGTCCCACCTGGGAGAAATAAAAATGTACGTTCACACAAAAACACACGAATGTTTACAGCATCTCTATTCACATTTGCCAAAAGCTGGAAACAGCTCAAATGTCCTTCCACGGATGAGTGGATTAACAAACGGAGGTGCATCCTTATAATGGAACACTACAGACCAACGCAAAGGAATAAACTATTGAAAAATCTAGCAATTTGGTAAATTCCTTGGGCCTCACCTTGTAGTCAACCACCCACACAGACCCAAGTTCCTGGAACTATGATTTGTTTTCTGTGTCTATCTTCTTACTTCTTCCAGAATGTCATGTAAATACTGTCTTCTAAACTTTAGACAGAATGTATTTTAAACAATTTATCTCATAGCTTGTTAAAACCTGACCTAAACAGAATATTTCTTCTCTTATGTCTGTCACTTTTATAATACAATGTCTCCACTTTATTTACCTGCATGAATATAAAATGTAAAGTCAAGCAATGTGAAGAGACTCATATCGTACTTGTCTGGCACTACATGTGGGTCATACAATCTTATGATCCAAGTTAATTTAATAAAATAATAAGACTTTATATCTGTATTTATCTGTTGGTTGTATTTTGAGAGTATGCTAATGGTATATCCTTAGCAGCCAGGAATCCAAATCTTAGTCTTAAAATTCTAGCAAGTCAAATCTGGCTTGGATAAAGATTTTTCCCAATTGTGTAGTGTTCTCTTACGTATTCTGTTATTTATTTCATGCAATATTGAATTGTTACATAAATTTCATTGCTAGAATAATGTAATATGCACCATCTTTTAATATTATTAAAAATATATCTTACATTAAAAAAATTGGCTGTGTATTTTTCATTCCAACCAGCAATGAATGAGAATTCTGCTAGCTCCATTATCCTCTCCTGTATTTGATATTTTCAGATTTTTGTATTTTAGTCATTGCAATTAGTATACAGTTGAATCTCATTGAAATTTCATTTGCATTTCCCTAATGACAAACGATGTTGAGAATCATTTCAAATGTTTTTGTGATCCATATATCCTCTGTGGTGAAGTGTCTTTTTAAATCATCTACATATTTTTAAATTAATAGATCTTATTTTTCAGAGTTTTGTTAGGTTTACACAAACTTGATCAGAAAACAGGGAGGGTTCCCACATACCCACTCCCACCCCCCACAGTTTCCCCTATTATTAACATCTAGTAATATTGTAATATATGCGGTTAAATTCGAGAAACCCATATGGATGCATTATTATCAACTGAAGCCCACAGTTTACATCAGGGTTGACTCTGTGTGTCATATTTCTACAGGACTTGACAAATGCATAATGTTATGCATCCACCACTATGTATCATACAGAATAGTTTCACCACCCTAAAACTCTTGTGTGCTCCACATTTCTGTCTCTCCAGCCCTCCCTCCCCTGAAGTCTTGGTAACCACTGATCATTCTTTACTGTCTTCATAGCTGCGCCTGTTCCAGAATATCATACGGTTGAGACGATACACTATATAGTCTTTTTTTTCATATTAAAGAAAAACTTTTGGTTCATTTATTTATTTATTTAGAAAGAGGGTGATGGAGAGGGAGAGAGAGAAACCAAGCAGGTTCCACGCTCAGCATGGAGCCCGATGTGGGGCTCGATCCCACGACCATGAGATCGTGACCTGAGCCAAAATCAAGAGTCAGATGCCTAACCTTACTGAGCGCCCCTAAAAACTTTTCATTTTTGAAAACAGACAAGATACAGTAGTAGTGAACCCCCATATACCCATTACTCAGATTCTACAATTTCAAGATTTTGATAGCACCTTATAATTGAATAAGTTCAAGACTATTTCAGTTCAGCATACGTGGAAATCCTGGATGGCCTTAAAAATACCAAGATGTATAGATATCTTCGCTCACCATGTCTGTCCTAGACATCCAATCAACATGGCCAGATCCCTTCTATACATCCCTCCCTCAAATATAAGTTTCAAAGGTATTTTGTGCCTTTATAAATAAAAAAAAATTAATTATGCTAAAGTATTTATAACCAAATTTACCATTTTTACTATTTTTAAGGGTATAGTTCTGGGGCATTAAGTGCAGTCACACTGTTGTGCAACTATCATTACCACCCATCACCAGAAGTTTTTCATCTTCTCAAACTGAAACTCTTGGACCCATTAAACAATATCTCCCCATTGCCCGCAACCCTTAACCCTTAAAATCACCCTCTACTCTCTATCTTATGAGTTTGACTAAGACAGGTATCTTATAGGAGGTAACATACAGTATTTATCCTATTGTGATTGGCTTATTTCCCTTAGCATAAGGTTTTCAAAGTTCATCTATGTTGTAGCATGTGTCAAGATTTCCTTCTTTTTAAAGGCTGAATAACTATTCTGTGGTGTACATATACCATGTTTTGCTTACCCATTTAGCTGTTGATGGGCATTTGAGCTGTTTCTGCCTGTTAGCTTTTGGGAATAATGCTTTTATGTATGGAAGTGTACAAATATCTTCATGACTCACTGTTTTCACCTCTTTGGGGGTATGTACCCAGGAGTGGAATTATTGGATCATTTGATTATTTTATGTTTAATTTTTTTCTGAAACCACCATACTGTGTTCTACAGAGGCTACAGTCTTTTGCATTAATGAACACAGCATTTTTTTTTTTTCGTTTATTTGGAGTGAGGGGCAGCAGAGTACCAACTGGTTGGTCTTGCTTTGGACCACCTAGTTCAGTGTCATTATTATGGTGGAAGAGGCCCAGCTTACTAATGGACCCTGGTAATACTACTCTTGGGGAAGAATCAAAGCACCACAGGTTGGGGGTTGGAAGGTCAGCTCTCTGCTTGGACCATCTATTCCTTCCTGCAGGGGAATCATTGCCTGCTTCTGCCGGGAAGGTGATGGAAGCCCAACTCCCTGCTAAGATTTGACAACATTACCCACAACAGAGAATCAGAGCACCACCAACTTCAGCCAGGCAGGGATGAATATGACTGCAGATGATGCATTTATGAAAAATTATATATGTAAATAAATTAAAATAAATTTATAAAAAAGAAAATATAAAATGAATTGCTTGTAAAAAAAAGCCCCAAGGTTTTAAAGAGTCTTGATCATATGAGAAGGCCACCTACTTAACACATCTCCCTCATTTTAATCGGAAATGAAACAAAATGAGCTTTCCTGTGACCTTTAGGGATAATTGTGTGGATTTCTGCAAATGATTGATTGCTGAAAGCACATAAGCTCATGTTTTTTGGCCTTAGAGGAGCCTGAGACTTCCTTTGTGCATATGGGTTCTTTAATCTTACAGAAAAAACAGCTGCATGCACTTGGACATTTTCTGATGACAGCAGACTTCAGTGCTATTGTTCCTTTTTCTCTATTAAGTAATATTACCAAGAAATATCGAGAGTGGCCTATATGTTTCCCTGAAAAACCTTAAGTGTTTGAATGCATGAAGTGTAATAGTCATTCAAAATGGTAGTTAATATTCCTGCTACAATTATTCTAAATGTATACTGCCCCCTGACAGTAGTCACTGAGTGTATAATCATTCATTAATCACACTTTTTTTTTTTTCAAGATACACAGTCTAAGAATCTACTATGTGCCAGATTCTGTTCTAGGTGCTCAGGGCACATCAGTGAAAATCCCCTACCCTTTGGGACTACATATTATAATGCAGAGTAATACAATTAACACACAAGCCAGATACTTTCATAGAGTCATAAGTATTATGGGGGGAAAAAAGGTAAGTAAATAAAAAAAGATGGGGTGAGACTGGGGCCTCTTTCAGGCAGGGTGTCGAGAAAGTCTCTGAGTGGGTGACACTGAGCAGAGACTTGAATAGTGGGGAGAAGAGCCATCTGAAGTCTGGGGGAAGAGCATTTCAGGCAGAGAGAAAGCAAGGATAAGAGCCCTGAGGCAGGAACAATCTCGACATGTTAAAGGAGCTGGGAAAGTTCTTGTATGACTGGAGAAGCAGGCGATAGGGAGAGAGTGGCAGGAGGGGAGTCCAGGGGGAAGCAAGAACCAGAACAAGCAGGGCCGTGTCGGACACGGAAGGCGTGCGCATCGCATTCCTGTTATAAGAAGCTACCACAGACCTTTGACAAGGGAAATGGACTAGAATTCTATTTGGAATTCCTTATATGGGATTCTCTGCAGATCTTGCATCATATTCACGATATTTCCAATGATAAAAAATAGTCATGCTTTGAGGATGGCTTTGTGTTTGAAAAACTATTTTACGCTTAAGGCTACTGCTACTAGCTAGCCCCCAAATATTGCCATTTCATGGATAAATGTGTTTTGCTTTTAAAACAAGGAGAAGATTTTTCTAGTGTCACTATTAGAGTCAACTCTAGCAGACATGGCCAATTAAAGTCACTTTGACAGATAGTTACTGGATGTTTTCTAAGTGGCAGTGTGCTATTATACATTACGGGAAAGAAGATACACGAGGCACAAAAGTACACAGATACTAAAAACGGAGGTCAGAACCCAAATGCTGTAGGACAGGTACCAGTGGCTAGACATTTTCTGAAGAGAAAGAAGTTCGAGCTTCTGGAGAGCAAGAGGGATCAGGAAAGGGTCTATGATAAGACAGACGGGTGTTTGGCCTAAGTCTTTAAGGTGGGGTAGGACCTTGAGAAGAGAAAATGGTAATTGCGTGAAGATGTGTATAGAAGGCAAAGAAAAGCTCCAGGGGCTGGATTATAACGTTAGGGGGAAAGACGGGAAATATTCCATTGGTAAGGTAGTTGTGAGACGTACTCTGAAGGACCTTGAGTATCATGTCAAATGATCCGTTTTTAGTTTCTCAGGCAATAAGAAATCATGGAATGTTTTTGAGTAGGGGGGTGGCATCAATGCAATACTCCTTGAAAAGATAAACATGGCAGTAGTATAAAATGGATTAAGGCAAGGAGCCCAGAGAGCAGGCTGATGTTGTAGATGAGGCAAGTGGAAGCATGAGCCCGGACTAGTGTGGTGTTCACCAGAAAAGGGAAGGAGGCAGAAGTGGCAAAAGATTATCACAACTGCTGACAATCAGATCAGAAGATGGGAAAGGAAGCTCTCAGATTACTTTAAAATTTTCACTCGGATAAGATTCCAATTTATCATAACCAAGAGAGCCCAGCATAAGTCGGGCCGTAGTGAAGGTCTGTGTTATTCAGGGAGAAGTTGGCTTCAGTTTGGGACTCAGTGTCTCCAACAAGATGACAGAGCATCTAACATCTTTGCTATGTTCTCTCTCTAGAAACTGAAACTGCCGAACGTGCAGTGTACAATAGAATAGTTACGAGCATGGGCCCTTTGCGCAGAATGCACCAGTTCCAATCCTAGCTCAGGCACTTGCCAGATCTGTGATTTGGGCAAATGAGGTGGCCTCTCTGTCCCTCAATTTCTGTGTCTGTAAAACAGGGAAAATAATTTTATATATCTCAATGCTTGCTGTGAGGATTGTGTACACACATATACAAACATACATATGCATGCATATGTGCAAATCATATATTGTAGAGGATATACAGTTATATGTAATATATATTAACTTTATATATAATATGGGCTAAATATTAATTAAATTTTTTTAAATGTTTATTTATTTTTGAGAGAGAGAGTGAGACAGAGTGTGAGCAGGGGAGGACCAGAGAGAGGGAGACACAGAATCGGAAGCAGGCTCCAGGCTCCAGGCTCCGAGCTGTCAGCACAGGGCCCGACACGGGGCTCGAACCACAAACCACGAAAACATGACCTGAGCCTAAGTTGGATGCCGAACCGACTGAGCCACCCGGGCACCCCCAAATATTAATTATACATACACATTGTATCCTTACAAGAAACCTAGGAGGTATATATCTTATAAGATATGGCATAGTGTTGACAGACTATATATGTATATGTACATTATAATATATATTTTACAGAACTACTCACACACTGTTTCTTATCAGAAGACTCATAAATAGGAGAGGAAGGAGGAAATATTGTCATTAAAGGGTAGAGGAAGAACAGTGAGAAAGAGATATAGAAATAGCTGAGGAGAGGAATGCAAAATTCCTCCGACAATTCCAGTCAAATGAGGAAAGAGTGAAGGATGCTGGGTTTGGAAATCAGAAGGCCCGTGGTGACTTTAGTAGATTGCTGCAAGCCGAGCTGTCCCAGCCTGAGTGGCGGGGCCCGGGCCGTGGACAGACTGGTGACTGCAGGGCGGCCCGCTGACAGGGAAGCTTCTTGTCCTCCCGCTTTTAGGTAATTTGGCCTTAAAACTACCTGGGGTATTGTCTGTTGGGGAATGGCCCTCGGCAGGCCCCCTGGGAAAAGAACCGTTAGGGAAGAAAATAAGGTTCTGCAAGAAACTGTGCGGCCTTACGTTTAGCCCTTGCCATTCCCTATGGAGACTCCTCTACTTGCAGGAAGTATAGCCTCATGCAGTTGCCAGCAAAGGCGGCCAACGAAGGAGAGACATATGGATCCGAAAGCCCCACTCCGGCAACTAAGGAGTGTATCTCTGGGCACAGGTGACTCCAGCCCCTAGGCCCACCCGGCCCCCCGGAGGCATTCCAGATGATGACTGAACCTAGTCTGTTAAGGTACAGAATGGTTCATTGGTCCCTAGGTGCGTTGTCTCTCTGAGAATGTGTGAGGCATAGGTTTCTAAGGCTTTTTCGGCCCCTTTCTGGCACCTCGGACCGAGGCGAACACAATGTTCTTCTGACCTCAAGTGGTCAGGAGGTCATGTCCCTGTCACTGTTCCACTTGAGGTGTTGAGAAGTGGAGGGCCTTTCACGAGAACAGCAAAGCAAATGCTTTGTAGATTATAGATAAATGCAGATGCATAATGGAATAATGTAAGAAATTAATCTATAATCAAAGGGTATGTGGGAGTGTTAGGGGAAAATCACCATGTCATTTCTTAAAGGTTGTGTACACATAGGAACATTTTCAAAATTAGGAAACGTTAGAAAAACATAGATGACATATGTTACAAGGAAATCACTAGCATATATAATGCCGCGTTTACTGCAGTAAAGGGGCCAGTTCAACACACTGCTGTTGTCTGTGGCCATTTTTATTTTTTGTTTTTATTTTAGTTTTTTATTTTAGCTTTTTATTTGAGTTTTTTATTTTATTTTTGTTTTATTTTCACTTTTTCGCCGACACCGTTCAACCTTCGGGAACCCCTGGACCTGCCGGAGTTGGACTCTGGCAGTAGATCAGTTTCAGTAGAGTGGCGTGGACAGAAGTCAGATTTCCAAAGGATAATGAGGTACGTACTGAGAAAGGACAGAAAATAAATTTACCTTTTTGTGAGGTTGATCCTGGAAGTGTGGATCAATCAGAAAATATTCTGTGTCTCTTTGAAAAAGAGATAGTTGATTGAAGAAGACATAAAAAAAATGGAAAAATATTCCATACTCATGGATTGAAAGAACAAGTATTGTCAAAATGTCGATACTAGCCAAAGCAATCTACATATTCAATGCAATGTCTATCAAAATAACACCAGCATTCTTCACAGAGCTAGAACAAACAATCCTAAAATTTGTATGGAACCACAAAAGACCCTGAATAGCCAAAGAATCTTGAAAAAGAAAACCGAAGCTGTAGGCATCACAATCCTAAACTTCAAGATGTATTACAAAGCTTAATCATCAAGACAGTATGGTACTGGCACAAAAACAGACACTTGGATCAATGGAACAGAACAGAGAACCCAGAAATGAACCCACAACTAATTGTATGGGCAACTAATCTTTGACAAAGCAGGAAAGAATATCCAATGGAATAAAGACAGTCTCTTCAGCTAGTGGTACTGGGAAAACTGGACGGCGACATGCAGAAGAATGAACATGGACCACTTTCTTACACCAGACACAAAAATAAACTCAAAATAAATGAAAGTCCTAAATGTGAGACAGGAAGCCATCATAATCCTCAAGGATAAAGCAGGTAAAAACCTCTTTGACCTCGGCCACAGCAACTTCTTACTCAACACATCTCTGGAGGCAAGGGAAACAAAAGCAAAAATGAACTACTGGGACCTCATCAAGATAAAAAGCTTTTGCACAGGGAAGGAAACAATCAGCAAAACTAAAAGGCAACTGATGGAATGGGAGAAGATATTAGCAAATGACATGCCAGATAAAGGGTTAGTATCCAAAATCTACAAAGAACTTATCAAACTCAACACCTAAAAAACAAATAATCCAGTGAAGAAATGGGCAAAAGACATGAATAGACACTTTTCCAAAGAAGACATGAAAAACATGATGTTCAACATCACTCATCATCACAGAAATACAAATTAAAACCACAATGAGATACCACCTTACACCAGTCAGAATGGCTAGCATTAATAACTCAGGCAACAACTCACAAAAAAACCCAACTCAGGCATTCTCTGTTGGCGAGAATGCAGAGAAAGAGGATGTCTTTTGCACTATTGGTAGGAATGCAAACTGGTGCAGCCACTCTGGAAAACAGTATGGAGATTCCTCAAAAAGTTAAAAATAGAACTACCCTATGACCCAGCAATTGCACTACTAGGTATATATCCAAGGGATAAAGGTGTGCTGTTTCGAAGGGACACATGCACCCCCATGTTTATAGCAGCACTATCAACAATAGTCAAAATATGGAAAGAGCCCAAATGTCCATCGATGGATGAATGGATAAAGAAGATGTGGTATATATATATATACAATGGAGTATTAGTCACCAATCAAAAAGAATGAAATCTTGCCATTTGCAACTATGTGGATGGAACTAGAGTATATATGCTAAGTGAAATAAGCCAAAGAAAGACAAATATCATATGATTTCACTCATATGTGGAATTTAAGATACAAAACAGATGAACAGAAGGGAAGGGAAGCAAAAATAATATAAAAACAGGGAGGGGGACAAAACATAAGAGACTCTTATATACAGAGAACAAACTGAAGGTTGCTGGAGGGGCTGTAGGTGGGGGGGGTGGGCTAAATGGGTAAGGGACATTAAGGAGGACACTTGTTGGGATGAGCACTGGGTGTTATACGTAGGGGATGAATCACTGGAATCTACTCCTGAAATCATTATAGCACTATATGCTAGCTAACTTGGATGTAAATTAAAAATAAATAAATATGTATATATATGAAAAAGAGCTCATTGAGCATTATTTTTTAAATGTTTATTTATTTTGAGAGAGAGAAAGAGAGCACGCATGAGCGGGGGAGGGGCAGAGAGAGGAAAGAGAGAGAATCCCAAGCAGGCTCCGTGCTGTCAACGAAGAACCCAATTTGGGGCTCCATCTCACAAACCATGAGATCATGACCTGAACCAGAATCAAGAGTCAGATGCTAAACATACTGAGTCACCCAAGTGCCCACAGAATATGATTTTCATGTAATTACTCACTCATATGTAAAGCCATGAGGGTGACTAGACTTTCTCTCTTTTATGATATAATGGAGAACATTGGCCAAAAACCATTGCCACCGGAACTGTGGGCCCATTTTCCACATCCAAAGAGGGACTCTCAGGTATGTGGACCTGCTTCCCTTGGAGTTACAAGTATTTACTGATCTCCCAGTGTAAGCCAAGGAGGGAAAAGAGTATGGAGTGATGGGAAGTTGTGGTGGATATATGGAAGCTGGACAGAAGTGTGGAGAGCTGGATTGGCCCAGTTGTTCAGGAAGCTGGGATGAAACTCTAAAGATAATCTACAATAAAAGGCACCTTTACTCATCTCACAAGCGCTCACCTATAGGCCTATACCTTGTGGACTCACACCACTGATTACAGATAAGCAGACAGTGATTCTTCTGGTGGATTTTAATTCTGGAACCTAGCTTCCTTATCGATGCCCAAACCTCCTGACTTTTTCACAACTACAGTATAATGTTTTTATTATTTAGCCTAAGAGTTCGTGGGAGCTTTGGCTTGATTTAGGCACATAGCAAGGTTCTGTGATCCCCTGAAATTGTATGAAAAATTCAGTGCATGAACTACTGGTTGTCTGGATGATTTTCATGAAATTCTCCAAGGGACTCCTGACTCAAAATGTTTGGAACGACTGGGCAGATCCACTGAAGTTTTTTTTTATTTATTTATTTTTTAATTTTTTATTACTTTTTTTTAATCAGGGCCAGAGTCTTTATACTTGCATTAACTTCTCTTGGCTCTTCCTGGCATAGACATAACAGTAATGAGAGCCAAATTATAATATAATTTTATTTCAAAACTCCTCCCTCAGTTGGTGATATTCAGTGGATCCAAAATTAAGGTACAGGGAAGGACTCCACCCTCTTTTTGAAATATATTAAAATTTCCACTCTGGAAAGTTTCTGAAACTTTAGTGGAAACATGCTGAAATGTTGTCGAAAGATCTTCTATAAGCCCTAAAATTAACTATTTTCAATTTAGCTACTGAATTTGCCTCATCTCTGGTCATGATCAGCTTTCTTCCGGCTCTGCAACTCCCTCACAAAGGTATGCTCCATTGTCTAACATCATCAATATTTGGGCTTATTTTTCCCCTCTCACATTTCTGAACCACCAAAGCCAACTAACAAAAATGGATTTATCCAGCCACAAGATCACAAGGTCATGGGTGCATCTCTCATAAATGCTGGGCCAAGGGCCAGGCCTGATGTGCATCTAAAACATCCGGGACCCACTAGAGCACTCTCCACAGTGCTGTACTGAGCACTGATCAATACTGTTATTGGTCCAGATAGTCTTGTTTGGAAAACATCCACTGATATTCTAGCAGCTAACTTGGATGCACACTGTCTGCTTTTTCTTTCAACGTCTCCCATAGTTCTATTTCAAATATGCTTATAGAAGACATTCAACCCATAAATGGGAGAATAGAAAGAAAGATACATTTCCAAAGCTTTCTCTTCCTTGTGCATGGATTTTAGAGGATAACATAAGCCCTAAAATAAGCTATTTTCAATTTAGCTACTCGTTTTATACATGGTTCATGAAATGGATATGAGACTTTAAAAGCATCAGCTTCATGTTGCTTGTTACACTTTGTACCTGTGTATGATTGAAAAGTGAATTCCCTTGAGATTATAAGTTGCAGAATATATTAGGAACCAGGCATTTTGCTAGATGAGGGATTGATTTTTCAAACTTTAACCAAAATCAAACTTACTATTCATTTAGTCTTATTCCACATATGTTGGCGATATTAACACCAACGACAGTGTCATGCACACATTATAAGCCTAACAAAAAGCTGGCAAATGAACAGAAGGACTACACTGAATCCACTAGGCATAGATCTTATACTAAGGCCTCCCACCAAATTAAAGAATACTTCCCTCAGGGATTTTTAAAGATTTCATTCTAGATAGGTAGTTTGACTTGTATAGTTAATATTTTATCATTTTTTAAAGCATGCTAGGGCTTTGTTATGGCTCTGAAGGATCTAGAAAATGTTCACTTGTTCTTGAAATATAGTCTCAGTTCCCAACTGTTTTTCATTAACTAAATATTTAGGGAACAAATAAATAGCTCAATGGATGAATACTCATTAATTATCAATATCTGATTGACAGGATGTTCTAGAAACAAGAGCTCTCAACTGAGAGGTATTAAATCAACTCTCCCATCAACTGTGAAAAGGTCATTCCATCTTCATGTCCTCAGCTTCTACATCGTTAACCTGAGAGCATTGTGCCTAATTAAAGAAAAGAAAAGTGCACAGGGCATAGTAGTAGATAACATACATCTCCCCCAAGAAAACCTGTTTTATGGTCACAGACCACTCATTTGGTCTTGTAGTTTCTATTGTACATTGTTGGATTAGGGGACCGGTGATTACAGAATGTTACTTACCTTATCACCTAGCAAAATTGTACATATGTCCCTGTGAGTGAGATCACTCAAACTCTAGATGTTCCTTAACTCTGGTTTTCTGGAATGCTGGTACTTGCTTCTTGAATGCTTAAAGAGTTCGACTGTTTCCTCCTACAGGGGAGGAAACAGACACCAAAAAACCATAAGATACCTAGGAATAAACCTAACCAAACAGGTAAAAGATCTGTACTCTGAAAACTATAGAATATTTATGAAAGAAATTGAAGAAGACACAAAGAAATGGAAAAGCATTCCATGCTCATGGATTGGAAGAACAAACGTTAAAAAGCTTATACTACCCAAAGCAATCTACACATTTAATGCAATCCCTATCAAAAGCCTACCAGTATTTTTGGCAAGGCTAGACAAAACCCAAAATTTGTATGCAACCACAAAAGACCCTGAATAGCTAAAACAAACTGGAGGTATCATGATTCTGAATTTCAAGTTATATTATAGAGCTGTAGTCATCAGGACAGTATGGTACTGGCACATATGCAGACACATAGATCAATGGAACACAACAGAAAACCCAGAAATGGACCCCCAATTATATGGCCAACTCAACTTCAACAAAGCAGGAAAGAGTATCTAATGGAAAAAAAAAGACAGTCTCTTCAACAAATGGTGTTGAGAAAACTGGACGGCGAACATGTAGAAGAATGAAACTGGGCCACTGTCTTACACCATACACAAAAATAAATTCAAAATGGGTGAAAGATCTAAATGTGAGACAGGAAACCGTCAAAGTCCTAGAGAAGAACATAGACAACAACCTCTTTGACCTCGGTCACAGCAACTTCTTACTAGGCAAGTCTCCAGAGGCAAGGGAAATAAAAGCAAAAATGAACTATTCGTACTTCATCAAGATAAAAAGCTTCTGCACAGCAAAGGAAACAAACAAAACTGAAAGTCAGCCTATGGAACGGGAGAAGGTATTTGAAAGTAACAGATCTGATAAAGGGTTAGTATACAAAATCTATAAAGAACCTACCAACTCAACACCCAAAAAACAAGTAACCCAATTAAGAAATGGGTAGAAGGCATGAATAGACACTTTTCCAAAGAAGACATTCAGATGGGTAACAGACACGTGAAAAGATGTTCAACATCATGCAACGTCAAGGAGATACAAATCAAAACCACAATGAGATAGCACCTGACACCTGTCAGAATGGCTAACATTAATAACATAAGAAACAACAGGTGTTGACGAGGATGTGGAGAAAGGGGAACCAACCCTCTTGCACTGTTGGTAGGAATGCACACTGGTGCAGCCACTCTGGAAAACAGTATGGATAGTCCTCAAAAAATTAAAAATAGAACTATTCTATAACCCAGGAATTGCACTATTAGGCATTTATCCAAAGGATAGCAAATGCTGATTTGAAGGGGCACATGTAGCCCTGTGTTTATAGCAGCACTATCAGCAACAGCCAATGTATGGAAAGAGTCCAAATGTCCATCGACAGATGAATGGATAAAGAATTATATATATCAGTGATGCATTACTGAATTCTACTCCTAAAACCAATATTTCACTATATGTTAACTAAAATTTAAATTACAAACAAAACAAAACAAAACAAAACAAACCAAGGGCATCTGGGTAGCTCAGTCAGTTTAGTGCCTGCCTTCAGCTCAGGTCATGATCTCACATTTTGTGAGTTGGAGTCCCACTCAGGCTGGCTGCTGTCAGCGCTGATCCTGCTTCAGATCCTCTGTCACCCCCCTCCCCGCTCCTTCTCCACTTCTGCTCTCTCAAAAATAAATAAACATTTAAAACAAAACAAAGCAAAAAAAAAACCAAAAAACAAAAAAGGGGTCCAATTCACAATGACCACTTTTACTCATGAATTTATCTCTCCTCATTTCTTCTCAAACTCTTACCTCAAAACAATCACAAAGCCCTAGCCTGCATGACACTTTTCTTTTACTTCCTTTCTCTTTCTTCTCTCATCCCACAACACACATAAAAGAGCCCAGAAATCTTTCTTACCAAAACAAGAAAGGGAAGAGAGAAATTTAGCACAGAAGACAATTTTCTTTAAGGGGAGTAACCCAGATGTTGTCCCTACCATATAAAATCAAAAGTAAATCAGTAGATAAGAGGCAACATCAAAAATATTACCAAAATCTAATACACATACACACACATACACACACACACACACACACACACACACACAGAAATATTACTCAGCCATTACAAAGGATGAGATCATGCCATTCACAACAACATGGATAGAACTAGAGGGTATAATGTTAGGTGAATAAGTCTGACTGAGAAAGACAAATACCATATGACTTCACTCATATGTGAAATCTAAAAAAACAACAACAACCCACAAGTGAGTTAACAAAAAAAAAAAAAGCAGAAATCAGACCTGTAAATACAGAGAACAAATTGATGGTTACCAGAGAGGAGCGGGTAGGGGGATGTGTAAAACGGGTGAAAGCAAGTGGGAGATACAGGCTTCTACTTACGGGATGAACAAATCACAAGAATAAAGATCACAGCATAGGTAATATAGCCAGTGACACTGCAATAGTGTTGTATGGTGACGGAAGGGACTTACACTTGTGGTGAGTACAGCATAACATGTAGAGAAGCTGATTTGTTATGTTGTACACTTGAAACTGATGTAGCAGTGTGTGTCAACTATACTCAAATAACATTTATTTTAAAAACCACATTACCAAAATCTGAATTACAGATGAAAGACAGATAACTAAAAATGGGTGTATTTAATCTTTTCACAAGATGTTCGTAAGCTGCACAAAAAAATATTGATTGGAACTTGGTTTGCCAATAGATGTTTGCTTCAAGGTGCTAGCATTTGTCTAATGACTTTAGTGTCTTATGACATTGTATTCACACCTAAGACAAAGGGAGTATATAATCTTAATCAGTGTTCATTGAAGGCCGTGTGATGCAAGGGAAATTGACATGGTTTCTGCAGCCAGAATGATCAGAATTTTAGCTTTGCCACTCATTAACTTGGCATTCATAACAAAAAAAATTAACGTCTGTTTCTTCCTTTTTAGAACTGTCATCATGCCACCTATTTCAGGAATTGCCTTTAAAGTTACAAATAATATGTGAAAATCAGAACAGATTTATAATAAGTAAAGAGATTGGTTTAGTAATTTAAAAAATTGCACAAAGAAAAGCCCAGGTCAAGATGGCTTCATTACTGAATTCTACCAAAGGTTTAAAGAATTAAGTCCAATCTTTCAGAAAATATTCCAAAAAAACAATGATGAAATACTGCCTCGTTCTATGAAGGCAGTATTATCCTGGTAACAAAACCAGGTAAAAACATCATATGAAAAGAAAACTGCAGGCCAATACCTCATATAAATATAGATTCAAAAATACTAGCAAATAAACTCCAGCAATATATATGAAACATAATACACCATAATTAAGCGGGATTTATTTTAGGAAATCAAGGTTGGCCTGACATCAAAAACAAATTAATGTAGTGTATCATATGAATAGAATAAAAAACACGAAACACATCATTATCTCAAGAGATGCAGAAAAAGCATTTGACCGAATCCAATGACTGCTAACAGATACAGAGTGTTGCCTTTGAGGTGATGAGAGTGCTGTAGAATTAGATAGTGGTGATGGTTGCACAATCTTGTGAATATACCAACAACTACCGAATTGTATACTTCCAATTGTGCATTTTATGGTACATAAGTAATATCTCAATAAAAACATCAACCTCATTTAAAAACATTAAGTTTGGGGCGCCTGGGTGCCCTGAGTGTCTGACGTCAGCTCAGGTCACGATCTCACGGTTCATGAGTTCGAGCCCCGTGGTCTCTGCGCTGACAGCTCAGAGCCTGGAGCCTGCTTCAGATTCTGTGTCTCCCTCTCTCTCTGCCCCCCCCCACCCCGTTCATGCTCTGTCTCTCTCTGTCTCAAAAATAAATAAACACTAAAAAAATTTAAAAACATTAAGTGCAATCTACATAATACAAGGCAAAATTATAGTTCAGTGTTGGCATTAAAGAAACAAATTCAATAGTCTGGGTGGAGGGATGGGTGAAATAGGTGAAGAAGATTAAGAGGCACAAACTTGCAGTTATGAAATAAATCACAGAGAAGAAAAGTACAGCATAGGAAATATAGTCAATACTATTGTAATAACCTATGGTGATAGGTGGTACTACATTTACCTTGGTGACCACTGAGTAATGTATAGAGCTGTTGAACCACTATGTTGCACCCTTGAAATGAATACTGCTTGCATGTCAACTATGCTTCGATAATAAAAATTAAAGGGGCGCCTGGGTGGCCCAGTCAGTCAAGCATCTTGCTCTTGGTTTCAGCTCAGGGCACGATTTTACGCTTTGTAAGATTGAGCCAGGCATCGGACTCAGCACTGACAGCGCAGAGCCTGCTTGGGATTCTCTCCCTCTCTCTCTGCCCCTCACCTGCTTGTGCGCACACTCTCTCTTTGTCTCTCTTTCAAAAATAAAAATAAAAATAAAAATACCCAACAATCTGATGCAATTAATAGAAATTTAAAAAACAATACACGGGAAGTGGCAAACAATGCACGGCACACAGTGAGTGTTCAAGTTCTAATGACAATTCTTCTTATCTCTTTTTTAAGTGTTTATTTATTTTTTTGGAGGGGAAGGGCAGAGAGAGAGAGGGAGAGAGAGAATCCCAAGCAGGCTCTGCACTGTAAGCACAGAGCCTGATGTGGGGCTCGATCTCATGAAACATGAGATCATGACCTGAGCCTAAATCAAAAGTCGGATGCCTAACCGACTGAGACATTCAGGCACCCCACTTTTTGTTTTCTCTTGATACACCTCTATGACAAATACTCTTCAATGATTTAGATAAAAACTCATCCCAATATCCAACAGTCCAACTGTCACAGAGGGTTCCAATGGGTAATTGGAAGTGATGAAGAAATGAAAAGTGAAGCACCTCATAAGTTGGAATCATGATTAACCCCTCTATACCAAGTATGTCAAGCCTCAGTTTATCATAATTAATCCTACTTACCTCTTCTAATTTTTGGATGAGTGTGCAGAATATTAATTTTTCTTTACATATTTGGTAAAATTCACCATGGAAGTTATCTGGGCCTGGTCTTTTCTTTGTAGGTGGTTTATTGATTAGTAATTAAACCCCATGTTTTAGGTTTATTCAATTGATTAGTAATTAAACCCCATGTTTTAGGTTTATTCAGATTTTGTGTTTCTTCTCGAGTCAGGTTCAATAGTTCATGTCTTTCTAGGCATTTGTCAATTACATCTAAATGTTCTAATTTGTGGCACACCTGGGTGGTTCAGTCGGTTAAGCATCCAACTTCAGCTCAGGTCGTGATCTTGTGGTTCATGAGTTCGAGTTCCACGTCAGGGTCTGTGCTGAGAGCTCGGAGCCTGGGGCCTGCTTCCTATTCTGTGTCTCTGTCTGTCTTTGCCCTTGCCCCACTCACGCTCTGTTTCTCTCTCTCTTTCTCTCTCTCAAAAATAAAAAGAAACATTAAAAAATTTTAAAAAATGTTCTAATTTGTTAGCCATAATATTTTTCCTAGTATTTTCTTATAATCCTTTTAATTTCTGTAAGGTCAGTAGTTATGCCCAGTCTTTCAGCCTTAATTTTGGTAATCGGTGTCTGTTATAGTTAATCGTATATATTTGGCTGGGCTATAGTGCTCAGATATTTGGTCAAACGTTATTTTGAATGTTGCAGAAAAAAATGTTTTTGAGGAAATTAACATTTAAATTGGTGAATTTTGAGTAAAGCAGATTACCCTCTATAACGCATGTGGCCTTCACCCAATGAGTTGAAGGCCTTAATAGCAAAAAGTTTGATCTTCCCCAAGCAAAGACTTCTGCCAGCAGACTACCTTTCAACTTGGACTCCAGTTCTTTTCTGAGTTTCCACAGTCATGTGAGCTAAACCCTGAAAAGAAATAAATGTGTGTGTGTGTGTGTACATATATTTTTTTTTTTCCTCAAATATTGGTTTTCAAAGAACCGATTTCAAGTTTTGGTTTCTAAAGGGCCAAACTTTGGTATTATCAATCTTCTCTATTGATTGTCTCTTTTTTCTTATATTAACTTCTACGTGATCTTTATTTCTTTTTTTCCTGTTTGTTTTGTGTTTAGTTCTTTTTCTAATTTCTTGAGGAATAGGCTTAGGTTAATTAATGTGAGATCTTTCTTCTTTTCTAATAAAGGCATTATAGCTATAAATTTCCCTGTAAGTACTACTTAAGCTGGACCCCACTAATTCTGATTTTTTAAACATTTTTATTCAGCTTACAACATTTTCCTAATTCCTCTTGTGATTTATTCTTTGGCCAAAAGCATCTGTTTTATCTTCCAATTAGTTGTGTATTTCATAAGTTTCCTTCTGTTGTTGATTTCTAATTTAATTCATTGTGTTAGGAGAACATACTCCTCAATATTGTCCATTCTCTTTATTAGAATAATCAGTCTCCTGTGAAGTATTTGCTATCCGTTACAAGGTCTAGACTGTGGCAGTGAATAAGAAAGTCCATCCAGAGACACATATGCACATCTTCAGAATGTGTCACATTGGGATAATTCCTTATTTCAGATTACGTGGCTTATCAAGACTTGAGTAAGGTTGCTCAATGAAATGTTCTGTAAGTTAATGAAATTATTTGAATGCAACTTAGAAAATTCAGCTACATTGCTTTGGATCGAAATAGGTGAAGGAGGGTAAGAAAGCCTGTTTCCTTCTAATGCTATAGCCTCAGAATCCCAAGAGTGTCTTAGAACACAGTTGGACATCACTGGAATAGAGGATACCCAATATAAGGCCTTTTCCCTAAATCCTATGATTCTAAAATTCATCCGGCATATGATGTAAGTAAGTGGGATTTTATTCAGGTATTCTCATATGGTAAACTGCCATTTATTGATCATATATTATATAATGCAGTGTGGTAATCTTTTTATTATTTTTCATTCTACTTAATCCCATAAACCCAATGAGTCAGATAGTATTATCACTGTCTTATGAATGAGGAAAATGAGGCTCGGATTTGTCCAAAGGAAATGAACTCCAGCTTTCTGTGAAATGAGGGTAATATGATCTACTTCAGAGGAACAACTAAAGATAGCAACAACAGAAGTTGTCCATAATTTAACAATGGAGCTGATGGGAAGAAAAACTGTCGTATCCCATATAAAGTCAATGGCAAAACGTAAGTACAGAAACCTAGATCCCTGGTCTTCCAGGTCACTCTAACACTCATTTGTACGGTAAGATGTCTTTGAACCAGGGTAGAACTAAGATACTGTAAAAGTATATTGTGAGGTTTAGTCAGTGTTGTTATGGCCTTGGAGTAGAACGGTACCAGAGAAGCTAAAATAAATCAGTAAAGCAGGGGCTATGGGTTAAGCGAGGTGCTGCAAGTCTGAGAATTCAGGCAGCTTGGGTGGATATACTATTAACTATTTTCATTTCGCTTTCCTGTCAGGATCCCATAACAAGGCAAGACTGCTAAAAACGAGGGTGGGGGAGGTCTTACTACCCAGAGAGTTTTTGCAAAGCATTGAGACTTGCATATAGTAGAAACTCACTCACTATTGGTTCCCATCACCCAGTCCCCATCTTAGGTCAGAGAGTTAGACATGCAATGAAGCATGCAAGAAAGCCATTGTAGCTTTTGGAATCGAAGGGTATATTATCTCATCAGTTGGAAAACGAGTGGAAAGTAACCAGAACACATTCATGAAAGCACGGGAGTGACAAGGACTTAGAAATACCTGGGGGGAGGTGCCCGGATGGCCCAGTCGATTGGTCTGACTCTTCATTTTGGCTCAGGTCATGATCTCACAGTCTGTGAGTTCGAGCCTGTATCGGGCTCTGCGCTGACAATGTGGAGCCTGCTTGGAATCGTCTCTCTCTCTGCCCCTCCCGCCCCTCTCTCAAAATAAAGAAATAAACTTAACAAAAAAATACCTGGGAGCTGGCAATTGATTAAGCAGTGTAAATCTGAATCTGGGATGGAATAAGGGGCAAGAGCCATCAAAAAGGTGGAAATGGACTTGCCTGTTAGGTGCTAGGAGCTATCTGTCCGCTCTGTACCTCGGCATCTAGTGTGAAAGTTGAAACACACGAAGTTTTCCGTACATCCTGTCAGGCACTGTTGTTAAATCTGTCACCTGATTTCGTTTTTCGCTACGTCCCTATCACAAATGCTGTACCACAACCGCTTTACAGATGAGGAAACGCAAGTGTGGAAAGGATTCTTGGTCACGCAGCTGGTTACCGGTAGTGCCAGGATTCGATCATGACGAGGATTGACCATAAATGCTTTTCCAACTAAACAATTCTGTCTCCCAAAGCCTTCCCTTTCCCTCTAAATGCTTAATACAACAAAGGCCACAGCAAAATAAGTGACTCTGACACCTTACCACTTCCATCAGTTTCACAAAAGTAATACAACATAACAACATGGCACCAACTTCATGGAGTCACGTGTCTAACCCGCAAGTTTGTTAGTTTGTAAAGGTCAGCTCATAGAAAGTGAGTGCCAACAGAGATATATTCACTTGGCTGCCATTTTCGCTGAAGCACAACTTGTTTTGTCAACATATAAATTCCCTTATTGGAAATATGACTGGAGCTGAAATGATGGTATTTGCAAACTTGCATTCAGCAAAACTAAAAGTCTAATATTGGCACATAAGGCTTCATAGATGAGTTATCATGTATTTCACACGAAAGCTTTCTGAAAAGTTTTGCTTTTATTTTTGAGATTTTTTGGTCTATCTATCATAAAAACTATTCTCATTTATCACTATAAACATAGCTGTACGGAACAAGAATCTGTATGCAAATTTTGTGCTCAAAGGAAAGCAAACTTTTCAGTTTCAGTTTAATTTAGTTCTTTATTTGTGTCTAAATCAAATTATAAGTACATTTACAAAATATCCTTAGCACTAAATGTGAAATTTGGGAAAATTATTTTCAAGATTTCCTACAAATCATCACTTTACATTATTCATAACTAAATTAAACTAAGCATGAAAAAACACCTCAAACTACCTTTTTATATTACTCAAAATGCTGATGCAGAGAGACTGCAGCAGAAATATCAACGAAGAAAATATTGCAGCAGTGAATATATACTACGACCTAGAATGAGTGGAAATGTTCCCACTTAAAAAGATGTTCAATTATTCTAGAAGAATATTCCTAAAACTTTCTTGGAAGGCTAAATCTTAATGCTTGGTCATGCTGGCATTTGTTTATATTGCTTCTAAATAAGTTTCTCATTAATGCAAATATGATGCAGGTCTTTAATTAGAAGGGACATAATCTGAAGAAAGTTTTTGAGAGGTTGTCCAATAAAATGGAGGTTGAAATATGAAAGAAAATTAAAAGGTAGGGTGTACTTAATGAGAAGGCCTAATATATGTGAATTAAAAATCTCAAAATAGATAGTAGAAAATGGCGTCAAGGAAACAAAGAGATAATGACTGATGTCCCTCCCTAATTTTTGAAGATGAAAATTAAAATCCAGAAAGACTAACAAATACCAAGTATAATAAATGAAAAGAAATCCATGACTAGACACATGATAGTGAAAGAGGAGAATACCAAAGACACAGAAGATCTTAAAAGCATCCAGAGAGAAAAGATAATTCACCTGTAGTAATTAGACTGCGACCTGACTTTTCAACATCAGTGAAGGGAACAGGAAGGCAGTGGAACTAACCTAAAATCATATACCAAGTTTAATATTTTCCAAGAATGAGAGTGAAATGATGACATATTTATTTATTTAAGAGCTTTTAAGTTTATTTATTTATGTTGAGAGAGAGTGTGTGCATGTGAGCAGGGCAGGGCAGGGCAGAGAGAGAGGGGAGAGAGAGAATCGCAAGTAGGCTACGCACTGTCAGCACAGAGCCTGATGCGGGGCTTGATCTCACAAACCACGAGATCACGATCTGAGCCAAAATCAAGAGTTGGACGCTTAACCGACGGAGCCACCTAGGTGCCCCAAAAGGATGACACATTTAGGTAAACAGAAAGTGAGATAATTTGATGCCAAATAACCTGAACACCCACGGAAAAAATATTGATAAACAGACTTGGTATATTCATAAAAGTGAATACTCCGTGGCAGTGAAAATGAATGAAGTACAGTTGCATGTATACACGTGACTGAGTTTCAACATGCTTCTGGGTTGGAAAGAAAGTCAAAACAATACATACGGTGTAGCTCAATAGGTACAGTGTTCAAAGCCAGGGACCACCAAACAATATATTGTTGCAAGATACTAACATTGTAGGAGCCAGAGAGAAGAGTAAAGCGATGACAGCTACAAACTGAAGAAGGTAGACCACTGGATAAGGGGGTGTGATTGAGTACAGCACACAGAGGGCTTCGAATGTATTGGTAATGCTGTCTTTCTTAAGACTTCTTAAGATGTCTGTTTACATTGTACTTCTAAGTTATATATACTCTTCTGTATGTATATTTAAAATGAAAACAATCTAGAACAACGACAAAAAGCTCCTGGGGAAACTTGTAGGCGGGCAACACTTACTAATCATTGGGGTTTGTGTTTGACTGACTGGGCAGCAAACGTGCTGGGGGCCTTTTAAATGGTATTCAAGTTTTTGCTCTTGACCATTCAGTTTTCTGAGAGAACTTTAATTTTTCTTCCGGAGGAGTTTATCTTTTTAAGGAGCATTCTGTGACTGCGGTGAAGTGGAGTTGAGGGAAGCTTCTTTTTCCCTATACTTTCAATTAATGATCCTGGTTTTATTTCAAAATCACCCTCTTGCCCTATGTTGTTAATCTGGCGTGTCTGGTTTCTGGGCTTCGCAGGCGTTCCTCGGGGAAGATGAGGTTTTTCTTTGGCTCACTGTTGCTATAATTGGACAGTATATGTGCAATATATGTATATGTGCATTATTTCAAACATGAAACAATGCAAAAAGCATGTAGCAAGCCATTAATAAAGAATTATTTGGGTGGTCTGAATCGGCCGACAGCAAGTCAATCCTGTGTGCAGAACTGAAACGTGTACTCCTGCCCAGCAGCTTGTACACCCAGGGTGACGGTCTGACCCCCGCGGCATGGCAGACCGCACGCAGGGGCAGTGAATACAGCAGACTGGGAGAGCTCCCCCAACCCTGTTCCTCTAATCATGTAGCTTTTAAAAACCATGGCGTGTGGGGCGCCTGGGTGGCTCAGTCGGTTGAGCGTCCGACTTGGGCTCAGGTCGTGATCTCACTGTTTGCGGGTCTGAGTCCCGCGTCGGGCTCTGTGCTGACAGCTCGGAGCCCGGAGCCTGCTTCGGATTCTGTGTCTCTGTCTCGCTCTCCCCCTTCCCTGCTCATGCTCTGTCTCTCTCTCTGTCACTCTCTCCAAATTAAAAAAAAAATAAAATTAAGAAAATTAAAAAAAAACTGTGGTATGTGTAAAGCTGAAACTTGTGTGTTTACCGTCACTCTAACCACCTCGTGAGCTAGACACTTGCCATCATTCATTTACATGATGAAGCCTATTCATGAATCAATTGCTGCATTTTCCTATGCCTCTACAAATGCAGGTGCAATAAATTTCATGAACATGAATTTACTTTCAAAATTATAAATGAGAGAGAAGAGGCAATAATTTAATAAACTCTACAATGCGTGTGTCAAACCAATCTGGCTCTTACAAGTGAAGTCAGAGTGACTTTCGTTGCCACCCAGAGCAATAGCAGTCAAAGGGAAAATTTAAGACTTTTAGTCTAATAAATTTAGAACACTTCATTATAAAGCTACCACTCTAGAATGGAATAAGTGTTTCAGAGATGTTTATGAAGTCTAAGAGTGTAAACTGAGGGGTTTCGTTTCCAGATCTGCCGGTGATTCATGGTATGAACTGGAAGAAGTCACTTTCATGGGAGTAATTTAAGTCCTTATGTATATTTCCAGGGCATGATACCTTGAAGGGAAACTCTAGATGTGGAATACATCACACACAAAGGGAAATTTCAAAGGCCATGAGTAACAGGAAATGTATTTCCTCGTTGAGAAAAGATGATGCAAGTGCCGATTGCCCTTCTGGCATTTCCAGCACAAGGGCATCCCCACCAGGGGTACAGCTTGGTTAGTGTTTTCAGCTTTGGACTGCTGCTTCTAAAAACTACACAAGTGAGAGTGTCACAGGGTGTCTGGAAAAGCAAGAACAAAACATGTTCATAAAACGACCCGACTACTATTACAGGATGTTTATCCTTTGCTAGTTTCCATTGTCATATGTACTTTATAAAGCTCTATTCACACGGAATGCACAACATGGTGCCATGCACTGTTCACTAATAACAAATATTTTAAGTTTCTTATCTTCATAATTATGATTTATAAATTTAATGGCTGCATAACATTCAATTAAGACATTGTACCATACGCGAACGATTCCCCTATATATGGACACTTATATTACCCATTAAAAAAATTTTTTTAATATTTACTTTTGGGAGAGAGAGAGACAGAGTATGAGTGGCAGAGGGACAGAGAGAGAGAGAGAGAGGGAGACGCAGAATCCGAAGCAGGCTCCAGGCTCCGAGCGGTCAGCACAGAGTCCAACGCAGGGCTCGAACCCACAAACTACGAGATCATGACCTGAGCCAAAGTCGGACGATTATCCAACTGAGCCACCCAGACGGCCCTGTATTACCCACTTTTGACCCATTTTGAGATCACTGTGTTTCTGTTGAAATAGCAGAGCAAGCACCAAAATGACACCAGAGTCCATAGTACTAAGCAATACATACATTCATACAATTCCAAGTTTCTATTCAATACCTAATAATTACACTAGGCACATTTAGGTTTATTACCAGCCCCAAATGCCAGCTTCAATAGTTTTTCAGTCATGATAAACACAGGATTCAGCTAAGACCTTTTATACTGAAATCCAAACATAAGGATCTCTTGTGTGTTTCTCTGGACCTTCATTTGCCAGCAAATGTGCGAAGAGCAGTTACTGTCCTCAAAGAGATCACATCCGATTGAGAAATTAGCAAAGGATACTCAACAGGAATGGTGCTACCTCAAGGGCCAGGAAGGGAGCATCAAGAAGAGAACGTTCATCAGTGTCAAATGCTCCAAGACAGGTCACGTAAGAGGAAAGCCAGTCAGTCCCAGTCAGTGAACAGATAGTTAATGAATGCTTACTATGTGTGAGGCATAGTTTGGGGTCTGAGTATACTATAGTGAACGACGCTGAGTCCCTACCCACAAGGAACTTATGTTCTAATGGGGGCCAAAAGAAGACAAACATATAAACAAAGGCATGAAGATGACTAAAGGTACTAAGAGCTATAAAGGAAATAGAGAATGTCTTGAGATTTAGCTCAGGTATTCAGGAGGGGTCTCCGTAAGAATATGCAATTTCTTTTGAGACCTGAAAGATCTCGAAGGAAACTTTGGATTCGACAATTAGCAGCTTCCTGGTGATTTCTCAAAGTCCAGCTGATTCAGTTGAATGGTAAGGATGGAAGTCAGATAGCATTAGGAGGGTCGTTGTTCGATGCGTATAGGGAGTTTCAGGGAGGCTAGATTAAGTTCTGGAACTTTGCTCTGTAGCAGTGCTCACAGTTAACAATATAGGATTGTGTAGTTAAAACTTTGTTAAGAGGGTAGATTGCATGTTCAGTGTTCTTACTAGAAAGAAAGAAAAGCAAAAGAACCACGGATACTTAAGGAGGTAATGGATAGGTCTATTATCTTGACCGTGGTGGTGGTGGTATCGGGGATGTTTGCATACGGTCCAAACAAACCAAGTCATACATACTAAGTATGTGCAGTTCTTGTATATCAATGATACCTCGGTAAAGCTTTTTAAAAAGAGAGTGACTGGCAAGTAAGCAGAAAAAAAATAAATAAAAAGAGAGGAGGCTTCACCCTTGAAGCTTCGCTTGGAAAGGAAGGAGAAAGATGGAAAGAAGCTAGGGGGCAAGACAGTCAAAGGATGTTTATTGTTGCTGATGCTTCTTTTAAAACATTTTATTTGAGTTTGACTGATTTGCAAACTATGGTGACGTGGCTGATAGAAAGACAGATGCCGAACATAAAAAAGAAAAGTAACCAATGAAGCAAGGTCCACTCTCCAGCCCTTTGAATAGATTTGCTTATTCATTCAATATTTACGGAGCGTTTTTGTTTGTTTTGGTGTTGTTCTTTTGCGTGTGTGTGTGTGTTTTACTGAAGTATAGTTGATGCACGCTATTGCATTAGTTTTAGGTGTACGACACAGTGATTTGACAAATTTATACATTATGCTATGCTCACCACTTCTTCTATTGTTTTTAATGTGAACAGCCCACTAATGAGGCATGACTGCCCACTGTTTCACTTTGCAAGAGGATTCCGGCTCATATAGTAGGCTAAATTACAGCCAGCACGGGTGAAAAGGAAAAATATTGAACTTGCCACTTCACTATGGTAATTTGGTGGGGAAAGGCATCCCTTCCAAACTGGAGACATAAGGAAATATTACTTCTGTGAAATTCTTCTTAAAATGGAAATGCCAAATTTATGAAATGTTCTTAAGAAATCTGAACTAAATTTGCTACATAAAACAAATTCCAAGTAAAATGTAAGCATACGTTTTTCCAATACCATATTCTTTTGACAGAAAAATTTTAAATCTTATGCTACATGTCACTCTCTCCTCTTTAAATCACTTTTTATGCTGATAGTTTTAGGAAAATACTTTCTTGGACATTAAATAAGACTATGACCTGATGGTCACTCTTTACTTAGCTTATCATTTGCTGGTTCACAAACTAAAAGCTAATTAGGAAAGACTATGCCTTAGCTATTAATTTTCTAAGGGGTTAGAGAGCATTTTCCTGTAGCTCATTCATGATACTGTGAGTGGATACTTTCCAGGTAGGCTAGTTCCTGGCTGTTAAACATCAATGGCATTTTGGCCAACTTCACCTCAATCTCAGCCTCCCTACCAATCATTTAACAGCTGGAGAATAGGTTTCCCCACACAAATGCTTTAGTAGGAATTTTCACGATGCACATTCTGATCAGGTGAGTACATGCATCAAACTTTTGAAAAAGTAAAATCATTTTTATAGTTCTGAGCACATTAGATTAAATCAGCGTTTCTCAATTTTGGCATTATTGACATTGGGGCAGGATGATTCATTGTTATGGGAGGCAGTCTTTTGTACTATAGGATGGTTAGCAGCGTTCCTGGCCTCTACTCATTAGAAGCCAGTAGCATTCCCTACTTGCCCTCTTCTCCCCAATTATGACAACTAACAGTATCTGTAGACATTGCCAAATGTCCCCTAGATGGCAAAATCTTCCCGAGTTAAGAACCCCTGGGTCAAAGGCAGGCGTTAATACTATGGGGGAGATAGTTCTAAAGACATTAAAAAGCTAGTACAGTACTTAATGTGTTAGGAATACACATAAACAATAAAATGAACAGAATAAATAAACACTGTTTTTTCTTGGATAATGGATCTGTTTAATCCACCCCACAGGAGAAAACAAAAACCACCTAACTCTTACCCTATAATGATGGAAACGGTTCATGAAATTCTCTTCAAAATGGAAAATTTTAATATAGAACACATTTACAAAATATTGGCTTAAGAGTCATACCTACTAGAGGAACTCACATCAGAGCTGTAGCTTAATTTCCACCTGCATTAACTTATCCAATGATTTCATCAAGCCCTGTGCGTGGTTGCCCTACAAGGCCCGTAGATTTGTAAACTCAGATTCACACTGTAAGCATCGGATCATTTCTCCATCAGTATCACCACAAATCCGTAGTAAAGTCAATAAGCTAGGTAGCACTGAAGAATTTATAGGCAGCAAGTCACTGGGCTCTAAAGGACTCAGGTAAGAGGTAATAAATATAGCTGCCCAATTGTCTGAGAATGACTAAGCTTTTACTAATTGTCAAGGGCCAGAGAGTATGTATGGTCTTGCCAGATAAACAAAGAAATCTAGAAATAACGAAACTGGCATATCCTTGGCTACTCATTACACATTCTACCCAAAGAGAAGATCTCATTAACCTGACAACACAAGGGTGTTCAGAAGGCTGCTTTAAAGAAGGAACCAGACCTGCTGGGACTCAGAACAGTGAAGACCACGCAGCCTACGTAGGGATTTATAGTCTCATATTCTGTGAGCAATTCCTACCAGATAGTCACTGTGCCTGGATTCAGCCCTTGAATCTAAGTGTCCCCACAAGATCTGCCAGCTTTACAAGAAACGGGGAAATCTAGAACACCAAGCCCACTGAGCCTCAGGGGACTGTGCTACACACGCAGAAAACTGGGGAGCTGTGTGCATCTGTCAAAATTAATGCTCCTAAAATAGCTTTGCTACTAACATCCACACCCAAACCAACCATAAACCAGGCATTTGACCCTCAAACTGTGTGCTAATGCACTTCAAATGCTTGCCCAGATACACTAGAATCAAAGTGCCAAGTCTGTATAAATTATAAGCCTAGGTCTCCAGAGCCTTTCAAACGTAGTAACACTTGGCCTCTGGGGTGAGTCCGGCAAATGAGCCGTTGTTATGCTTTGGTGCGTAAAACAGATACAATGCTCACTGTTTAAGCTTCACCTCAGTCCACAGGGATACTTACTTGTCCCCTTCTTTCATGCTGCTCGGCTGTCCCTCTTCTGGGCTCTCATATCACCCTAAATGCCCTCTCCTATCAAAACTCCTAACCCCTGGAATTGTAATCGTTTATACATCCACGTGGCAATGGGCTCTGAGGGCAGAGGTGGCGTCTGCTTTTTTTTGGCACCTGACATAGGGCCTGATGCCCCGTAGGCAGCCGTTAAGTAATGGTTGAACTATCTAACTGAATCGCTTTTATGTCTGAGTCCTCTGGCACACGCAAGCCTTTCTATTTTACACACCCTATTTCATATCTCGCTTCACAGACTCGGGGACAAGAAATGTAACACTTACTGTTTTTGACAAGCTACCTTTTAAGTATCGTTCTACTAAGGTGGCAGAAACCAATTCAGAGATTTCTACCGCTTTCCCAAGGATGAGGGTCAAGGTTTCTGTGTTTGCGTATGTGTGTTTGTGTGTGAGGGGATATTACTAATCATTTTTCTGGCATCTTTTGAGACAGTCAACATCCTACCTGTCTTTCAGATGCAACACAGACATGCGTAGTCTCCATACCATGGCTCTTTCATTCCAAGGAGCTCTTTTTTCAACTTCTGGGGCATACTGAGATCATGTCGCCACTCTACGCTATTGGCTTTTAGGCCCTGGAAATTTCCTGAGATGTCTAGGTATTGGTTTTCTGGAGTTTTGCCATCTCCCCAAGCTCTACTAGGATAATGGAAGATGGCCATGACTGCTCCACCCCTCTTGACTTGCATCTGCCCATAGACTGAAAACTTTGTTTCTGGTCTTGAGAACATAAAAGTTTTACAACTCATGAGAGATTTTTCTGAGATCTTTCGACTATGCTCTGGGTTTTTCAATTCCCCCATTATAAAGAAAACCCTCTTTCTGTCTCCTGCTTTCTGCTCTGACATTCCTTCATTAAGACATAGACATAGAGTAGCCTAGCTCACTGAATGGATGGGAAGGGATGAGGCAGACCTGTACCAAGCTACAAAAAAATACTTTGAGGTTTAAGTCCCTACCCAATTCCAAAAACAAAACAAAACAAAATGTTCTTTCTATAGCTCAGTAGTTCTCAAGTGGGGGCAATTTTGCATCCCTTTCCCAGGGAACATTTTACGATATCTGGAGACATTTCGGGTTGTGGCAACGGGGTGGATGAAGGAAGTAGTTGGTTATTATTGACATCCAATGGGTACAGACCAGAAATGCTGCTGGAGATCCAAAGTCGCACAAGAGGGCCCCCCACAACAGTTTTCTGCCATAAAATGTCAGTAGTGACAAAAGTAAAACACCCTGTAGATCATCCCTTAATATGCCACCCAAAGAGATTTGGGTTGTTTTCAGATATAAAATTACGTATCTTTTGGCAAATCAACAGCTGTTTCTCACCATTAATTGATACCCAAGAGAAAGGAGATGAAAACTGATATTGCAAAGACCCATTGTGTGCCAGGCACTATGTTCAATAGTTGGCATTTACATGGCTCCATCTAATCCTTGCAGAAAAATAATATCAGTGAGTTACAATGGCTATCTACATTTTACAGAGTTAAAAAAAGAAGACTGACTTGCAGAAAAAGGAAACCATCGGTCCAGATTGCAGCATCTAACAGTGGCAGAACTAACACTTACTATCAAACTGTATGACTCCAGAGCTGATGTCCTTCCAGCCTTAACAAGGACATTGCCTGATCCGTGGATCTTTTTTCCCCAAGTTTATCGAAATATGATTTATATACAGCGTTGTGTCAGTTTAAGGTGGAAAACGTGTCGATTTGATATATAGTGCAAAATGATTATCACCATAATGTAAGCAAACATTTCTACTACTTCACATAATTACCATTTGTCTTTTGTAGTGAGACCATTTAAGATCCATTCTCTCAGCAAATCTCAAGTGTGTAATATAGTATTATTAACTATAATCACTGTGCTGTACATTGGATGCTCAGAACTTATTCATTTTATAACCGCGAATCTGTACCCTTTGACCAACATCTCCTCATTTCCCCTGCCCACCAGCCCCTGGCAAGCACCAGTCTACTCTCTATTTTTAGGAGTTTGGCTTTTTCGGATTCCACAAATAAATGCTATCATACAATATTTATCTTTCTCTGCCTGACTTATGTCACTTAGCATAATGCTCTCGAGGTCCATCCATGTTGTTGCAAATGGCAGGATTCCTTTCTTTCTCATGGCAGAATTATTCATATATATATATATATATATATATATATATATATATATATATACACACCAGAGGACACTTACATTGTTTCCATATCTTGGCTATTGTGAATAACGTTGCAATGAACATGGGAGCACAGATGTCTTTACTAGATCCTATTTTCATTTCCTTTGGGTATGCACCCAGATGTACAATTGCTGGATCATATAGTAGTCCTATTTCTATTTTCAATTTTGTGAGGAACCTACATACTGCTTTCCATAGTGGCTGTACCAATTTACATGCCCACCTACAGTGCACAAGGGTTCTTTACCCTCAGGCATTTTCTTTTGTAGAGATTTTTGCTTTTTTTCTAATGGAGTGTCAAGCATGGAAGTTTGGCATTCAACAAGGAATACTGCATAACTTTCTTGTTCTGAAAAAAACTTCAATAATGAATAATAATGAATAGGCTGTGAGGCTTTCTAGGAAAGTGAACGGAAATAGTACAGGCTTAAAGAACCTCTCACAGCATAACTGACCAAAATGAACAGAAAGAATCAGTGCTTAAACTTGGAAAAAAAACAAACAAACCCTAGTCTCTCTAAGTATATCTCTACGGGTATGATTCAGATACAAACTAATTTGGCTTAGGTTGAAAGAAGACTCAAGAAATCAATATATACAATATATAAATGTAGAATGTATTGTGTGGAGCCCATTTCTCCACTGCAGATAACCAGCCTTGCAAATTTAAATGCTGGAAGATGTACAAAGCCATACAACCTATATGACTGCCTACCTACCTACCTACCCAACTCTCTAGTTCCTCTTCCTTCTAGCCAGGTAAAACGTCAGAGAGAAACAGAACTACAGAACTAGAGCCACAAACGGCTTTGGGGACAGGAGACATACAAAGGTTTCCACGAAACAAAAACCCCATCAACTCTGGGCTTTTTTTTTTTTTTTTTTGTAACTCTGGGCTTTTTGTCATGAAAATGGATTCCTTACCCTGCAAAGGAATACAATGTAAAACGAAGGGCACTCTCCACCAACAGATACAGGTGTGCCCCCTCAGCATGGAGCAGCTTACCCCGGTACAGGGATGCCAACAAAATCAGAGAAAATAGCAACTGAGAGAAAAAAAATAATTGCACCTGCACACAGCCCTAGATACCTCTTCGTTGTCCCTCAGCACTGCCCCCCTCCCTGACAAAGAGCTGAATGGCTGAACAAAGAGTAGAAACAATAAACCCAAAGCTGTTCCATGCATGTTCCAAGACATTGGTCCACAAATGTAAATCCACAGACCGGTTTTAGAAGGTGGGCTAAAAGGCCAGATTCAAAAGCTCTAAACTTAAGATTGATTCAGTAGGTCTGGAATCGGGATTGACACTCTTATTTTGCACATCCGTGTTTAAGAAACACCCTTCAAAGCGGAGAAAGCAGGTGAGGCCAAAAATTGCTGTGTCGACCAGCACAGATACCAAGAATACTGTAGCACACCCTTTGGGGGATGGGGACAAGAAATGATCCCAGTGCAAAATAAATGAGTACAGCAAATAGGAACAACATGGTACTTATGTATAAAATGCTCTAGATGTTGGGGGAGGCGCCAAGATGGCAGAACAGCACGGAAGCTTTTTGTGTGTCTCGCGTCCATGAAATCCAGCCAGACCAACACTAAACCATCCTACGCACCTAGAAAACTGATTGGAAGATTAACACGACAATCTGCACAACCTGAACCACAGAATCCAGCAGGTACGCGACACGAAGAGCTGAACTTGGGGAGCAAGAAGCCCCGAAAGGTAGGGAACTCCTCCTTCTGCAGGCGGAGAGAGGACGGAGACTGGGGAGGGGGGAGCATACGGGAAAAGCACCCCTCCCCAAAAGCAGCTGGAGAGAAAGTGGAAAATTGGAAACAGCCGCAGGGACTGAGCTAAAAAGGGAGAAAAGAGAGGGTTTCAATTCCATTAAGACTGCAAACAAGGGGAGCGCAAAGGCTGCAACTCCGCAGCTCCCTACCTGGAGGTGCTCTGGTGGGAAGGGCGAATCCCCAGGAACAGAGTGGGTTCCGGGAGGGTCTCGGGCCACACGGGGGAAAAGCGGTTCCACTGCTGGAAGGACATTTGGTAGAGACCGTTGAAGCCACCTGGTCCCGGCAGACCCCGGAAGGCGGCCACATTCGCTGGTGCTGGGGCAAGGTCATTAAGGGTGAAGCCTGGTGCCAGACGTGTGTTGCGATTTTCCACGGTCCCTGAAATGCCGAGGCTACACTGTCTCGCGATTTTGGTGGGGGTGGGGGGGCAGGCTGTCTGGCACCTGGCCGCAGTCTCGGGGCACCGGCAGCAGCAGGGTCCAGCGGGCGTTCCTGGGTGCAGCCGACATTCGGCCGTTGCTCATCGCTCGGTGAGACCCTCCCGCAGAGGGGCGGAGCGGGTCAAAGCCACAGTCCTTCGGAAGTAAGGGGCCGGGGAAAACAGCCGCATTTGAGACAGGACTCGGGAGAGAGGTGCTGCCCGGGGCCTGGTCACGGAGAGTGCAAAAGCGGGGAGTGGACAAGAGCTGGAGACTGGAGCCGGTGCGTGTTTGCTGATCTGGGAGAACAGACTGGGTGGCTGCGGGGGCGCCGTTTTTCACCGCTCCCGCGCATGCGCACGTGCACCGACGAGCACCGCAACAATCCACCCCAGTAGGCTAGCAGCGCCATCTAGGGGAAGACGGAGCTGTTACACCGAGCCCTGCCCAACTGGGCCAACTTCACTCTTCAAGAACACAAACCTCACCATCGGCTTAATTTATGGACTATAAAGAGCCACATGGACTGACCTCCAGGGGAAAACGAAGCAATTTCAGTCCTACTTGAATCTGTTAGCAGGTTCATCTATTCAATTTTTTTTCTTTCTCTTTTCCTTTTTTCTCTTTTACAATTCTTTTTCTTGAATACAGAAGGAGAAAAAACTGTTTTTATTTTCAATTTTTATTAAAAATATCTCTTTAATTTTTATTACTATATTTTTTACTTTTGTGTAGATTTTTTCAAATTCTACTTTACCTCAATCATTTTATTTTAGTCTACTTCAGTGCACTCACCTTTTAAAATTTTCAAACAATTTCCTTTTTCTTTCTTTATTTTACTTTTTTCTATTTTCATTTCTTTTCTTCTTCCTGAATGTAGAAAGAGAAAAACTTCATTTTTACTTTCAATTTCTTTTAAAAATATTTTTATTTAATTTTTATTACTATATTTTTTGCTTTTATGTAAACTTTTTCAAATTCTATCTTACTCCCATCATTTTATTTCAGTCTACTACAGTGTATTCAGTTTTTCAGATTTTCAAATGATTTCTTTTTTTGTCTTTTCTTTTTTCTCTTTTTCTCTTTTTTTTCCTTTTTGTTTCTTTTCCTTTTTCTTAAATACAGAAAACGAAAGAATTCATATTTCTTTTTAATTTTTATTAAAAATATCTTTCTATAATTTTTTTCTACTATACTCTACTTTTGTGTATTTTAGTCTACATTAGTGTATTCATTTTTTCAAATTCTCAAACGATTTCCTTTTCTTTTTTTTCTCCCCCTCCCCCCTTTTTTTGTTTGTTTCTCTAATCTGTCAAACTACTTTCTACACCCAGAACAAAACACACCTAGGATCTAGCATCATCTATTCGATTTGTGTGTGTGTGTGTGTTTAATTTTTAATTTTGATTTTTTTTAATTTCAATTTTTCTACCTCATTAATTCCTTTTCTCCCTTCAAAATGACAAAACAAAGGAATTCACCCCAAAAGAAAGAGCAGGAAGAAACGATAGCCAGGGATTTAACCAACACAGACACAAGCAAGATGTCTGAACCAGAATTTAGAATCACGATAATAAGAATACTAGCTGGAGTCAAAAATAGATTAGAATTCCTTTCTGCAGAGATAAAAGAAGTAAAAAATAGCCAGAATGAAATTAAAAATGCTATAAATGAGCTGCAATCATGAATGGATGCTGCGACGGCAAGGATGGATGAGGCAGAACAGAGAATCAGTGATATAGAGGACAAACTTACAGAGAATAATGAAGGAGAAGGAAAGAGGGAGATGAAGGCAAAAGAGCACAATTTAAAAATTAGAGAAATCAGTGACTCATTAAAAAGGAACAACATGAGAATCATAGGGGTCCCAGAGGAGGAAGAGAGAGAAATAGGGGTTGAAGGGTTATGTGAGCAAATCATAGCAGAAAACTTTCCTAACCTGGGGAAAGACACAGACATCAAAATCCAGGAAGCACAGAGGACCCCCATTAGATTCAACAAAAACAGACCATCAACAAGGCATATCATAGTCAAATTCACAAAATACTCAGGCAAGGGGAGAATCATGAAAGCAGCAAGGGGAAAAAAGTCCCTAACCTACAAGGGAAGACAGATCAGGTTTGCAGCAGACCGATCCACAGAAACTTGGCAGGCCAGAAAGGAGTGGCACGATATATTCAATGTGCTGAATCAGAAAAATATGCAGCCAACAATTCTTTATCCAGCAAGGCTGTCATTCAAAATAGAAGGAGAGTTAAAAATTTCCCAGACAAACAAAAATTAAAGGAGTTTGTGACCACTAAACTAGCCCTGCAAGAAATTTTAAGGGGGACTCTCTGATGGGAGAAAAGATGAAAATATGTGTGTGTGTGTGTGTGTGTGTGTGTGTGTGTGTGTATCAAAAGCAACAAAGATTAGAAAGGACCAGAGAACACCACCAGAAACTCCAACTGTACAAGCATCATAATGGCAATAAATTCATATCTTTCAGTACTTACTCTAAACGTCAATGGACTCAATGCTCCAATCAAAAGACATAGGGTAACAGAATGGATAAGAAAACAAGACCCATCTATATGCTGTTTACAAGAGACCCACTTTAGACCTAAAGACACCTTCAGATTGAAAATAAGGGGATGGAGAACCATTTGTCATTCTAATGGTCAACAAAAGAGCCAGAGTAGCCATACTTATATCAGACAATCTGGACTTTAAAATAAAGACTATATCAAGAGATGCAGAAGGGCATTATATCATAATCAAGGGATCTATCCACCAAGAAGACCTAATAATTGTAAACATTTATGCACCAAATGTGAGAGCACCCAAATATATAAATCAAGTAATCACAAACATAAAGAAACCCATCGATAGTAATACCATGATAGTAGGAGACTTCAACACCCCACTCACAGCAATGGACAGATCATCTAATCAAAAAATCAACAAGGAAACAATGGCTTTGAATGACACACTGGACCAGATGGACTTAACAGATATATTCAGGACATTTCATCCTAAAGCAGCAGAATATACATTCTTCTTCAGTGCACACGGAACATTCTCCAGAATAGACCATATACTGGGACACAAATCAGCCCTAAGTATGTACAAAACGATCGAGATCATACCATACATATTTTCAGACCACAACACTATGAAATTCGAAATCAACCACACGAAAAAATTTGGAAAGGTAAGAAGGAAGAAAAATCTCCCAAATAAACAAGAGTCCAGGGCCAGATGGCTTTCCAGGGGAATTCTACCAAACATTTAAGGAAGAGTTAACACCTATTCTCTTGAATGTGTTCCAAAAATTGAAATGGAAGGAAAACCTCCAAACTCTTTCTATGCAAGCTCTATGAAGCTTTCTATGAAAACTTCCAGAACTCGTTCTATGAATCATTACCTTGATTCCAAAACCAGAGACCCCACTAAAAAGGAGAACTATAGACCAATTTCCCTGATGAACATGGGTGCAAAAATCCTCAACAAGATACTAGCCAACCGGATCCAGCAATACATTAAAAAAATTATTCACCACGACCAAGTGGGATTGATACCTGGGATGCAGGGCTGGTTCAATATCTGCAAAACAATTAACGTGATTCATCACATCAATAAAAGAAAGGACAAGAAGCATATGATCCTCTCAATAGATGCAGAGAAAGCATTTGACAAAATATAGCATCCTTTCTGGATAAAAACCCTCAAGAAAGTAGGGTTAGAAGGAGGATACCTCAAGATGATAGAAACCATATATGAGCGACCCAACACTAATATCATCCTCAATGGGGAAAAACTGAGAGCTTCCCCCTAAGGTCAGGAAGAAGACAGGGATGTCCACTCTCACCACTGTTATTCAACATAGTATTGGAAGTCTTAGCCTCTGCAATCAGACAACACAAAGAAATAAAAGGCATCCAAATCGGCCAGGAGGAGGTCAAACTTTCACTCTTCGCAGATGACATGATACGGTATATGGAAAACACAAAAGATTCCACCAAAAAACTGCTAGAACTGATTCATGAATTCAGCAAAGTTGCAGGATATACAATCAATGCACAGAAATCGGTTGCATTCCTATACACCAACAAGGAAGCAACAGAAAGAGAAATCAAGGAATTGATCCCATTTACAGTTGCACCAAAAACCATAAAATACTTAGGAATAAATCTAACCAAAGATGTGAAAAAACTATACACTGAAAACTATAGAAAGATTTTGAAAGAAATTGAAGAAGACACAAAGAAATGGAAAAAGATTCCATGCTCGTGGATAGGAAGAACAAATATTGTTAAAATGTCGATATTACTCAAAGCAATCTACATATTCAACACGATCCCTATCAAAGTAACACCAGCATTCTTCACAGAGCTAGAACAAACAATCCTAAAATTTGTATGGAACCAGAAAAGACCCCGAACAGCCAAAGCAACCTTGAGAAAGAAAATGAAAGCAGGAGGCATCACAATCCCAGACTTCAAGCTACACTACAAAGCTGTAATCATCAAGACAGTATGGTACTGGCACAAGAACAGACGCTCAGATCAATGGAACAGAACAGAGAACCCAGAAATGGACCCACAACTAATCGTATGGGCAACTAATCTTTGACAAAGCAGTAAAGAATATCCAATGGAATAAAGACAGTCTCTTCAGCAAGTGGTGCTGGGAAAACTGGACAGCGACATGCAGAAGAATGAACATGGACCACTTTCTTACACCAGACACAAAAATAAACTCAAAGTGGATGAAAGACCTCAATGTAAGACAGGAAGCCATCAAAATCCTTGAGGAGAAAGCAGGCAAAAACCGATTTGATCTTGCCCGCAGCAATTTCTTACTCAACACGTCTCCGGAGGCAAGGGCAACAAAAGCAAAAATGAACTACTGGGACTTCATCAAAATAAAGATTCTGCACAGTGAAGGAAACAATCAGCAAAACTAAAAGGTAACTGACAGGAGGTGAGAAGATATTTGCAAATGACATATCAGATAAAGGGCTAGTATCCAAAATCTACAAAGAACTTATCAAACTCAACACCCAAAAAACAAATAACCCAGTGAAGAAATGGGCAAAATACATGAATAGACACTTCTCCAAAGAAGACATCCAGATGGCCAACAGGCACATGAAAAGATGCTCAACATCACTCCTCATCAGGGAAATACAAATCAAAACCACAGTGAGATATCACCTCACACCTGTCAGAATGGCTAACATTCACAACTCAGGCAACAACAGATGTTGGTGAGGATGCGGAGAAAGAGGATCTCTTTTGCAACGTTGATGGGAATGAAAGCTGGTGCAGCCACTCTGGAAAACAGAATGGAGGTTTCCCAAAAAACGAAAAATAGAACTACCCTACAACCCAGCAGTTGCACTATTAGGCATTTATCCACTCGATACAGGTGTGCTGTTTTGAAGGGACACAGGCACCCCCATGTTTATAGCAGCACTATCAACAGTAGCCAAAGTATGGGAAGAGCCCAAATGTCCATCAATGGATGAATGGATAAAGAAGATGTGGTATATATATGCAATGGAGTATTACTCAGCAATCAAAAAGAACGAAACCTTGCCATTTGCAACTACGTGGATGGAACTGGAGGGTATGATGCTAATTGAAATTAGTTAGCCAGAGAAAGACAAAAATCATATGACTTCACTCATATGAGGACTTAAGAGACAAAACAGATGAATATAAGGGAAGGGAAACAAAAATAATATAAAAACAGGAAGGGGGACAAAACAGAAGAGACTCATAAATATGGAGAACAAACTGAGGGTTGCTGGAGGGGTTGTGGGAGGGGGGATGGGCTAAAGGGGTAAGGGGCATTAAGGAATCTACTGAAATCATTGCTTCACTATATACAAACAAATTTGGATGTAAATTTTAAAAAATAAAAAATAAAGTAAAAAAAATCTACAGCTATAAAGGTAATAAAATGACTTTTAAAACTTAAAAAAAAGAACTCATGTTAATTGTACCAATCATCAAAAATATTCATGAAATAAAAAGATATGCAAATGTCAAAAAAATAAATAAAATGCTCTAAAATAGCAGAGGGAGGAGAACAGGAATATAGCAAGCAAAGAGAGCTCAGTAGCTTTTTGGCCAGCTTCTTTAACAGTGGCTGAAGAACTAAAGAGATCATAGATGATATGTAACAAATGGATAAACTAAAAAGATAACTCTAAAATCAGTCAGAAGCGGTAAGAAACATTATTAATCTATAAAAAATTTGAGTCGCTGGGTAGCTCAGTTGGTTAAGTGTCTGACTTCTGCTCAGGTCATGATCCCACGGTTCACGAGTTCAAGCCCTGCTTTGGGCTCTGTGCTGACAGCTCAGAGCCTGGAGCCTGCTTCGAATTCTGTGTCTCCCTCTGTCTCCTCCCCTCCCCTGCTCCTACTCTGTCTCTCTCAAAAATAAATAAAAACGTTTTTAAAAAATTTAAAAAAACTTCAGTCAGTAACCTCAAGTGTAGGCTTGGGAAATACAGGGAATGAAGGGCAGACAGATGAGCATGATATATGGCATGATATCAAAAGAAAACAAACCTAACATTAGTATCACCCTTCTAAAATTAGGCTTACTACCTGTGGAAATAGACTGAGATAGGGGAAAAAGTAGCTGTTCAATAATTTCTTCACTTTAAGCAACATATTATGACTTTGGCCCTTAAAATCAATCAAAACATATTTTGAAGGTAGCTTTAACAAGAAATAGTTATGTGACCCTGGCCCGATGATTGACTCCCCTCACCCTCTGCCTTTCATTGGCAAATAGAAGACGAGCAGTGTGCCTGTCTCACAAGGTTATTGTGAGGGCTAAATGAGATGATGCCTGCGAATTCCCAAGCAATTACAAAGAAAGTCTCAATAGGCATCAGCTACAGCTATTAATATTTCATACAGGAGAATTCAAAGAAACCCTTTGTATCTAAAAGTGATACTTGAAAATTTTAACTTGAATGTACTATTTTAAACATTTAAAACTAAAACCTAGCAGAATTAAAAATTAGTTGACATATTTGAGATTGCTCAGATGGGAAGCAAATGTAACATAAAGAACTAAATAATATCAGACAAAAATGAAGTGAGATGAGGAGTGAGAACACATATGTAGACCCAATCATACCCCTCCTTTTACTGAAAAGACTCATAGTTAGGCAGATTCATTATAATAACAATAGTATCATATTTATTCAATTCAACACAAAACTCCTAAAGGACAGTAACTCAGAAAGGCTGAACATAAAAATCTTTGGCAAAAGGTTACCAGATAATGCAAACAAAAATGGGAACAGACATTCATTTCTTTAAAGGGTAAGATCTGGAAAAGGCGCATTTCTACTCACAGCCCATTAGAACTCAGTCATATGGCACTGTCCAGTTACCAAGGGGCTGTGAACGTAGTCTGGGAATCCATTCACCCAGATCAACTGCAAGAGATATAGTAGTCACGAAAGAAGGGATAATTGGGTATCTAGGAATCTCTGACACAAGAATATGTCTCTTAGATCAGGGGCAAAGCAAGGGTGTTTGTCAGAACAATGACTTCACATTTCTTTGGAAGTGCCAGGCAATGCAATTCAATCAGAGGACGGAATAAGAGGCACAGGTATCAGAAAGTAAAGGCAAAATCATAATTTTCTGAAGATAATATGATGTTACATTATCTACATTACCGGAGAACTTTAATAGAACCAGCTGAAGATACATTAGAAGCAATAGGAGAGGAGAATAAAATGGAAAATATATTTTTAATAATTCCCTCTAATTACATAATAGCTACTTAGGGACTATAATGAGAAAAATAGTCACATTTACACGAGAAACAACAGCAGTAATATCAATAGCAACACAACAATGACACTAAATACAATTCTTACAAATTAACCTAATATGTTGTACATTACCTCCCATAACTTATTTATAACTGGAAATTTGTACCTTTTGACCATTTCGTCCACCCCACATCCTGCACCTCTGACAAGAGCCAATTTGTTCTTTGTGGCTATAGTTAACCATAGTGTACTGTGTATTTGAAAGTTACTAAGACAGTAGATCCTGAAAGTTCTTACCACAAGAAACAAAATTTTGAAATTATGTGTGGTGATGGATGTTAACCAGACTTGTGATCACAATATAAACAAATACTGAATCATCACATTGTATACCTGAAACTAATAGGAATTGAATAAGAATGAAGAGCCCAAATGCCCATGACTGATGAATGGATAAAGAACACACACACACACACACACACACACACACACACACACACACACTGGCATATTACTCAGTGATCAAAAAGAATGAAAATCTTGCCATTTGCAATGATGTGGGTGGAACTAGAGTGTGTTAGGGTAAGTGACATAAGTCAATCAGAGAAAGACAAATATGATATGATTTCACTCATATGCGGAATTGAAGAAACAGAACAGATGAACATAGGGGAAGGGACAAAAAATAAAATAAGATAAAAACAGAGAGGGAGGCAAACCATAAGAGACTCTTAAATACAGAGAACCAACTGAGGGTTGCTGGAGGGGAGGTGGGTGGGGGGATGGATTAAATGGGCAATGAGCATTAAGGAGGGCGCTTGTTGGGATGAGCACTGGGTGTTGTATGTAAGTGATGAATCACTGGGTTCTACTCCTGAAACCAAGACTGCACTGTATGTTAGTTATAACTATATGTTAGTTATAACTTGAATTTAAATAAATTCTTGGAAAGAAAAAAAAGAACAATGTGAAGTAGTTACTCTGGAAGTCTCCATAGTAAAGTGGAAGTGATATTTTGAAAGTGCAAAGCAATTCCATCACCGTTCTTGCTTAAAACTCTCTGTCCACTGCAGTTTAAAAGAAGTCCAAGTTTCTTTCCATGGCCTGGGCCTCTCTGACCTCATGTCTGATAACTTCTTCCTTTGTTTCAACTTGCACCTTCTAGGTGAGAAATTCAGCCACATCAGCCTCCTGTCTGTCCCTGAACACATCAAGCTAATTCTTGCTTTAGGGCAATTGTACTAGCTATTTCCTCTTCTGGAAGGCTCTTCCCTCAGATTTTTCTCATGGTAGCTCCTTTTTATCAATTCATGTTCTAGCTTAAAACTCATAAGTCCTAAAGAATTTCTCTCCCTTTCCTTTCCTTTCCTTTCCTTTTTTCTTTCTTCTTTCTTTCTTTCTTCTTCTTCTTTTTCTTTCTTTCTTCTTTTTCTTTCAAGAGTACGAGCGGGAGGCAGAGGCAGAGAGAGTGAGAGAATCCCAAGCAGGCTCCATGCTCAGCTTGGCTCCCAACGTGGGGCTCAATCCCACGACCCTGGGATCATGACCTGAGCCAAAATCAAGAGTCGGACACTCAACAAACTGAGCCACCCAGGCACCCCTAGAGGCATTTCTGACCAACCTTTGTTTACAGAGCCACTCTCTCACCAAGTCACTGTCTATTAAACTGTTACATGAAAATGCCAAATACAAAAGCTAAGTTATACCACATCACATATAATATAGATAGATTATTCCCAAGAGTATATTTAATACATTTTATAATATATTAGATAATTGTTAGTGGTAGGCCCTGTGAAGTGAGAGAAATGAGTTAAGGCGGTCAAAGGTACAGGTTTCTAGTTCTAAAATAAGTAAGTCATGAGGATGTAATGTCTAGCATATTAGGGTAATTTCTATATATTTTGTAATTATATGTGTATAATATTTTATGCTTATATTATCATACATAAAATACATTATTTTAATAGTATAGTATATTATATTGAAGTAGTTATATCAATATATTAATTTTATGTTAGATATATTACATATATTAGATAACTCCCATAATACTATATATTATATATACATAGTATATTAAAGAAAACAGTTACCTGGTGAGATTTTCAGATAATTGTTACTTTATCCTTTATATTTTGTTCTGTTGTCTGATTTTTATTTTTTAATTTTAATTTTTTTTGAGATAGAGAAAGAGAGAGCAGGAGAGGGTCAGAGGGAGAGAGAGAGAGAGAGAGAGAGAGAGAGAGAGAGAGAGACTCTTAAGCAGGCTCCTCACCCAGTGCAGAGCCCAACATGGGGCTCGATCTCACAACTGCAAGGTCATGAACTAAGCCAAAAATCAAGAGTCAGATGTTCAACTTACTGAGCCACCCAGGTGCCCCTGTTGTGTGATCTTTTTAAATCATAGATGGAGAGATGAATAGACACATTCAGGAAAAAGGAAGTTGAATCGGTGAGGATACAAATGTAGAAAACCCTTTCTCAAAGTGGCATGAACAAAAGGGAACTTTATTAACTCACTTCCTCAAAATATGTGAAAGAAATGTTGTGTTTTTGGAAAAAATTTCCAATATAACTAACACACAGCTTTATATTAGTTTCAGGTGTACAATATAGTGAATCAACAATTCCATATATTACTCAGTGCTCATGAAGATAAATGTACTCTTGATCCCCTACCTGTTTCACCCATCCCCCCACCCCCACCTCCCCTCTGGTAACCGTCAGTTTGTTCTCTATAGTTAATAGTCTGTTTCTTGGATTCTCTCTTTCTCTCTCTTTTGTTTTATTTTGTTTGTTATGTTTCTTAAATTTCACATATGACTGAAATGATGTGGTATTTGTCTTTCTCAGACTTATTCTACCTAGCATTATACTCTCTTGATCAATCCACATCATTGCAAATTACAAGATTTCATTCTTTTTGATGGCTGAGTAATGTTCTGTTATATATATATATATATATATATATATATATATATATATATACACACCACATCTTCTTTATCCGTTCATCCATTGATGGACACTTGGTTTCCTTCTGGAAGAATTGTCTTCATTCATGTGGTCATTCAGTCAAAAGAAATTTAAGTACATAATTATGTGCCTTTTAGTTTCTGAGCATATAGCAGTGAGAAAGACAGTACGCCCGCCCTCAATTATCTTATATCCTGGAGAAGTTAGAAAGAAAATAAACACATGTGTTAAATATATTTGGATACATTTCAGGTACTAATAAGCACTACAAAGAAGCTAAATTAAGGCAATGTGGTAGAGGGTGGCAGTGGAGATTTGCTCTGGTTTGAGTGTTCTGGAAAGACCTTTCAGAAAGAGGTATCATTTCAGTTGAGGTTTGAATGACAGTACAGTTCTGCAATGATATAGCAGAGTTCCAGAGGGAATAAACAACAGGGAAAAAAAACCTCGGATAGAAAATGTGGTGGGAGTGAAGTGAGTCAGCCAGGGAGCATGCAGAGTTAAAGTAGGAGAAAAAAGCAGGGCCAGGTTCTGGAAGTCTTTGGAGGGGGAGATGAAGAAGGAGAGGAAACTCGGATCTAGTTCCCCTAGCCTAACTACCTCCAAAACCTTACGGAGGTCTGGGGTGGGAAGAGTGGGTTCTGTCCCACAGGAATGCTCGCTAGTTCTCATAGAATATCACACATGGTAGTTCTTTATTCTTTATTCGTCTTTATTCTCTTGTATGCATTCAATGTACTCATTTTTTTCTCTTTAACTCCCTACCCAATTTTATGAGGTCATTCTTATACTTATTTTGTATATAAAGAAACTGTATTAGTTTCCTATTGCTGCTATAACAAATCACCACAAACTCAGTGGTATGAAATAACATAATGCATTCTCTTACAGTTCTGGAGGTCAGAAATTGGAAATGGGTCTCACCGGGGTAAAAATCAAGGTCCCAGCAGGGCTGTGTTCCTTCTGGAGGTTCTAGGAGAGAATCCATTTCTTTGTATCTAGAGTCTCCTTGCCTTTCTCAGTTCACATTTCTGCGCCTCCATAGTCACATCATCTCTGATGCTGAATCCTCTGCCTCCGTCTTCTAAAGACTCACGACACTGCCTACCCGGATAGTCCAGAATAACCTCCCATCTCAAGGTCTTTAATTTAATCACTTGTACAAGGCTTTTTCGTTTGTTTGTTGGCTTTTTAACCATACAAGGTAACCTAGTCATAGGTTCCAGGGAATAGGGCCTTGACACATTTGGGGAAGAGGACATTATATTGCCTACTATGAAAATTGACATTTAGTAGAGTGACTCGGCACATGTCACACTACTCTAAAGAGGCAGAATCTTTTTCAGACCCTGGCCTAGGTGTTAATTAATGTTCTTAGTGAGGAACTATAGTAAAGCACATTCTCAAGGCAGAGACACAAGGCTTTGGAGGTAATTCTGATTTATTAAGACACTAATACATGGCAGCGATCTGGCCAGTACATCAACCTAAATGTCTTTAGGAGGAGTGGCGGCATAGCTTAGCAGTTTAAGAAGTACAAAACTCAGGAGTCATATAAATCTTGTTACGATGCCCAGTTCTACCATCTACTACCTTTGGGAACTTGGTCAAGTACTTTACCCCTGTGGGTCTCAGTTTCCTCATCTGTAAAATATCTCACAAGATAATCAGACAGATTTAATGAAATAATGCCTAGACAACATAAAGTAGCATATACGTATTCAAACACGGTCATTATTACTGAGATATTCTTTGCCTTAGTTTCATAGTGACAAATTTTAAGTCAGTGTTCATTTTTCATTAACGTTGTTAAATTTAGTGTTTTGCTTTCAAGATAAGGAATCAAAGAGAACATACACAATAAGAATGATCACATTCTTCTAGTCTAATTTAGAAATAGGCTTTTCATTTTTGTAGCCTAAAAAATCACTTCATTTGCAAAGGAGTTCTTTATCAGTCCTATAAGTCATGTCAAAAAGATACTATCACAAAGTTGTTTTGTGCAACAAAAATATAATAAATTGTTCCCCATTCCTCGATCTCACATTACTTACATTACTTCAGATCTGTGAGAAAAATGACCCAGACTGTGCAACAATTCACTTATTAACTCTATGCAATGCTAATTAGGAAATTTTAGAAAGTATTCTTAGAGGTCAGGATCCTTTTCTGACTTTAGTGGTCTCTGTTTTTAAATCTCTGTGCATACTTGTCTTTGCCAAGAGCTAGAAGAACAATGACTGAAGCCTCTTTGTTCTCCTTACCATTGCATTATCAGAAAAGAAAGTTATATTCAAAGAAATATTTAAACACGTTTTATGCTTAAAATAGCCAAGAGTAGGAAGACAAACTCTGTATTGTGTAAACTGCATTAAAACTCCATCTATCTTTACTAGTCTGCCGGTCTCAAGAGGCATATGTGGGCATGATATCAACATAGTCACGATCGGCCACTTGCCTCAAGGTAATTCAGGACACATACACAGAGCAACAAGCCGGGCTGCCTTTGGATGCTCTCTTAGTTATTACCCTTTTTTTTTTATTAGTTGTAGTCACTTTCTGTATCTCCTTGACTACACTGGTGTTGACTGCGTTCTGAGATTGGTTCTACTATAGTAGAAACTGTAAAGAAATCTCCTGGATCAGTGAAATCTTATTTTGGAAATTACTATCTTCATGGCTTCTGGGACTTTACATTTGATTGCTTTAGTCTTTTAGTCTACTCATTCCAGACTACTGATTACTTATGTCACATTGCCTTTCAGAATCCACATCTTCTTGCCTCTCAACCTATACATTTAACTTTTGACTCCAGACCACCTTTAACCGTGGAACTGACGCAGTCTTTCATTCGGCATGTCTTCTAGATTCCTGAGTCGTGCCTCATTTTTGACATTTGTTTCTTACATAATCCTGTTTTCCTGCCCTCCTGACCTGGTTGATTGCTGAATTCTCTTTAATATAAGCATTCATATTTTTCTTTCGCATCTGTCTTCCCCTAGAGTTTGGCTACCCCAGAATCACCAGTGGTCCTAGTTCTTGTGTTCAGGCACACAGTAGTCCACCAATCACAGATGAGTAGCCTGAGAACAGAGTAGCTTAGTTTTAAGCAGGTCAAGCAAGGCTATGTGGACATCCAGACTCCTTACGATGGCCTGCAAAGCCCTGCACGATGTTCCCACATCCCCTTATCTCTCGGACGTCATCTCCTGTATCGTTCCCACTTGCTTACTATGCTATAGTACACTGGTCTTCCACTCTGTTGACGATGCCAATCTGGTTGCTGCCCTTGGACTCCTGTACATGTTTCTCTCTCGGTCTGGAAGAAAGGCTTTTCCCCCAGAAGTTTTCACAGCCAGTTTCGTCTTATCATTCCAGTTTCTGCTCCAGTGTCCTCTCCTGAGATGTCTTCTTTGACCATCCTATTTAAAGTACCCCTTCTCCCCTCTCGTTCATTTGTCCTCTGTTTCCCTGTAATAATCACTATTAAAATTATTTATTTCCATGTTTATCGTGTAACTCCGGCTCCTATTGGAAAACAAGATCCTAGGGAAGGTATTTTGTATCTGTTTCTCTCACTTCTGTATTCAGGGTTGCTAGGTATTTAATAAGTATTTGTTGAATGAATAAATTGATGAATGAATTAATTAAATGGTAGTTTATGACTCAGGCTAAATTTTATAAAACTATTTTCTGTCTTATTTGGTTTTTAAATTAAATCTACTTAAAGTCTTTCAGTTAATTTTGAACCCTCCAGATATTGCCTTACCTGATTTTTTCTTTGATTCCACTCAAGAATGAATAAGAGTAGTAAAATGGAAATAGTGTCCCTATAAAACATTTATTTACCATGAAAGACAAAGAGATAGAAAGGAAGTTTATTTTATTTGATTAAAAATTTTTAATGTTTATTTATTTTTGAGAGAGAGAGAGAGAGAGAGAGAATGAGTAGGAGAGGGGCAGAGGGAGAGGGAGACACAGAATCCGAAGCAGGCTCCAGGCTCTGAGCTGTCAGCACAGAGCCCGATGTAGGGCTCAAACTCACCGACCATGAGATCATGACCTGAGCTGAAGTCGGATGCTTAACTGACTGAGCCACCCAGGTGCCCCCAGACAGGAAGTTTAAAATAAAAACAAAATAAGTGGGCATGAATCAATTGTAACCATTAAAGAAAGAACAAAATCAGTATAATTTATTTGAAAATATAACTAAAATTTAAAATTAATTCAAAATATACATGTATTAGTTTCCTAGAGGTGCTCTAACAAAATACTACAAACTGGGTGCCTTAAAACAACAGAAATTGTTCTCTCCCATTTCTGGAGGCCAGAAGTCCAAGCTCCAGATGCTAACAGAGTTGGTTCCTTCTGAGAGCTTTGAAGGACGATCTGTTCCCTGCCGTTCTCACAGCTTCCTCATCTCCCTCAACTAGTAAGTCTTTGCAAAGAGCTCATCCCCTTAACGAGATCTACCAGAATACTGTCTTTAATACTTCAATCTTCTGGCCTCTTTCATAGCACTGCCAATCCTCTCACACTGCTCGAGTTTTCTTTCCTTTTTGATGGCACTGATCTCTCTCCAACAGTTTGATCTCTAATAGCACATACATTATTATTTATTACTGTTGACTTTTATCTGTCATCTCCCATTAGAATGTATGTTCCAAAATTCCAATAGAGCAAGTAGTCCTGCCTATTTTGTTCATTCAGTAAATATGTGGGTTAAATGAATGAATGAATTTGCTTTTCAAATTGATGCAACCTTTGGGAAATCATTACATGGCTATATGAAATAAAAACCTTACACATGTCCATATCCTTTGAGAATTTCTACCTCTTAGGAATAATCCTAAAGAGGTAAAATGAAATGCAGAGTAGGGTCTGTAGAGAAAGATTTATAGCACAGTTGGTTATACTTGTGAAAACTTGAAAACAAATCCTAATATTCGGCAAATGCTATGTAAATTGTACTTGAAATAATACACAGGCACAAAAACTATTTTGTGTTTGGAATGACATAATGACATGGATATCATTAGATTAAATATCTTCTTACCTAAAATGTGAAAAATAACATAACAAGATAAGCAATTGAATATGCCAGTGGCTCCCAAATGCATTTATTCACTAAAAAGTTATTTACTGGACACTTTTCTATATGTACTGGCAATGTGGCAGTGGATGAAACAGACAAGATATCCTATCATGGGTCCATATTCTAGTATGATAAAGCAGTCATAAACAAATCAATATGGTATAGCATCAGATGTGATAAGTGCTGCTATGAAGAACTAAGAACTCTTAAGGGTAGAGAGTGATAGGAAGTGCTATTTCAGATAGGATGGACAGAGAAGGCCTCTCTGAGGAGGTGATATTTGAGATTTGAGCAGCAACCAAAATAAACTTGGGGAGGGTGATACAAACATCTAGAAGAAGAGCAATCCAGGCTGAGGGACCAGCAAGTGCCAAAACTAGGATGAAAACAAGCTTGGCAAGTTGAAGGAGACACTGGGTTAGGAAGGAAAGAAGAAAGTTTTTGTAGCTGGAGCAGAGAGATCAAGGTAGAAAGTGGTAGGAAGTAAGTTGGGAAAGATAAACAGGGTCAGATCAAGAACAATTTTGTAGGCCATGGAGAAGAGTTTTTGCATTTCATTGTACTTGTAATGAGCATTCAAGAGACGACTTTATTTAAAAGAGTAAAATGAACCAGCTTATGATTTAAAAGAGTAACTTTGAGGGGCGCCTGGAGGGCTCAGTTGGTTAAGTGTCCGGCTCCTGGTTTCTGCTCAGGTCATGACCTCATGGCTTCATGGGTTCGAGCCTCGCATTGGGCTCTGCCCTGGCAGTGTGGAGCCTGCTTGAGATGATCTCTCTCCCTCTCTCTCTGCCCCTCCACTACTTGTGCTGTCTCTCTCAAAATAAATAAATAAACCTAAAAAAATAAAATAGGGGCGCCTGGGTGGCTCAATCGGTTGAGTGACCGACTTTGGCTCAGGTCATGATCTCACGGTTTGTGAGTTCGAGCCCCGCGTCAGGCTCTGTGCTGACAGCTCAGAGCCTGGAGCCTGCTTTGGATTCTGTGCTTCCTCTCTCTCTGCCCCTACCCCACTCATGCTCTGTCTCTCTCGAGTGTCTCAGAAATAAACATTAAAAAAAATTTTTAAAAATAAAAAATAAAATAGAAACTTCGACATCTAGGTTGAAAATGGACAAATTCACAGCAAAAGAACCAGAATGACTAATTGATGATGTTGCCTAATATAGTCAAGAAGTGATGCTGGCTTGGATAGGGGTAGTATTAGTGAAAGATTATGGTAAATAACAAGATTTGGAGATAATAACAACACGAATTGCTGATGTATTGGATGTAGGAATTGAGTTGAAAAAGGTAATCAAAGTTCAACTTCTCTTTGGGTCTGAGCATCAGAGTAAATAATTGCTCCATTTCCAACTAATAGAAGCAATGAGAAAGGAGAAAGGCAGGTTTACTGTTGAGGGGGCAATAATGGTGTTCTATTTCAGAGAATTGTAAGAAATCTCTTAGTCATCCAAGTGTATATGTCAAATAGGTAATTCAATATAGATAATCTAGATTTAAGGGGCTGCATCTGGGATAGATTTATAAATTTGGAAGTCATCAGTATGGAGGTGGCACTTCAAGCTGAGAGATTGGATGAGATAGATCATCACTATAGATGGAAAAATACCTGATGACTAAGCCCTGGTTTCCCTAACATTTGGAGGGTAGCCCCAAAAAGACATAGAAGAATCCCGAGTAGGGTCTAAGGAAAATCAAGAGGATAGGGTATCTTGGAAACAAAGTGAAAAAAAAAAGCAATTTAGTTCTAGCTAATGCAATAAAACAAGTAAAGGAAATACAAGATATACAGTTCGGAAAGGAACAAACTGTTCACAGAAGACAGGGCCATTTATGTAGGAAATTCAAAAGAATCAACAAAGACCTCCTAGAACTAAAAATTGATTATGGTAAGGTTACAGGATATAGACGTCAATGACTTTCCTATATACCACCAATAAACAAGTGTAATTTGAAACTAAAAACATAATACCATTGTCATTATTAGCACTTAGGTGTAAATCTAACAACACATGTATAAGATCTATGAGAAAACTAAAATAATTAAATCAAAGAAGAACTAAATAAACGGAGAGCTATTGCATGTTCACAAATAAGAAGGCTCAAAATTGTCAAGATGTCAGTTCTTTCCAACGTGATCTATAGATTCAGGGCAATCCTAATCAAAACCCCAGAAGTTTATTTTGTGAATAGGGACAAACGGATTCTAAAGTTTATAAGAAGAAGCAAAAGACACAGAATAGTCAGAACAATATTGAAGGAGAAGAACAAAGTTGGAGGACTGACATGATCTGAGTTCAAGACTTACTATAAAGCTGCTGTAATAAAGATAAAGTGGTATTGCTGAAAAAATAGACAAATAGGTAAGTGGAACAGAATAGAGAACCCAGAAATAAACCCACATGAATACAGCCAACTGATCTTTGACAAAGGAGCAAAGGCAAGCCAATGGTGCAAAGAGAGTCTTTTCAAAAAGTGGCACTGAAACAATGGAACGTCCACATGTTAAAAAAAAAAAAATGAAACTGGACACATACCTTATACGTTTAACAAAAATAAATTCAGAATGGATCATAGACCTAAATGTAAAAAAAAAAAATCCAAACAAAAAACCTAAGTAATTCCTAGAAGATAACAGGAGAAAACCTAGATGACCTTAGGGATAGCAATGACTTTTTTGGATACAATACCAGGGACCCGGTCTATGAAAGAAATAACTTGATAAGCTGAACTTCATTAAAATTATAAACTTCTCTGCAAAAGACACTGTCAAGAGAATGAGAAGACAAGATGTAGACTGGCTGAAAATATTTGCAAAAGATAAATCTAATAAAGGACTATTATCCAAAATGCACAAAGAACAACACTCAACGATAAGAACACAACAATCCAATTTAAAACTGGGCAAAAGACCTGAATGGATCCCTCACCAGAGAATACATACAGATGACAAATAAGCATATGAAAAGATAATCCATTTTATACGTCATTAGGGAAATGCAAATTAAAAGAGTAATGAGATGACGCTACACACCGATAAAAACAGCCAAAATCCCGAACACTGGCAACAGCAAATGGTGGTGAGAATGTGCAGCAACAGGAATTCTCATTCACTGACGGGGGGAATTCAAAATAGTACAGCCACTTTGGAACTTCAGGTTTATTATTTTTTTTAAAGTGTATTTATTTTAAGAAACAGAGCGAGTGAGAGTGGGGGACGGGCGGAGAGCGAGGGACAGAGAGAGAATCCCAAGCAGGCTTCGCACTGTCAGCGCAGAACCTGACACGGGGCACGAACTCATGAACCGTGAGACCATGACCTGAGCCGAAACCAAGAGTCTGACGCTTAACCGACTGAGCCACCCAGGTGTCCCTGGAACTTCAGTTTTAAAGAGAACTTTAGTTTCCTTACAGAACTAAACGTTATCTTACCACACAATCCAGTAGTCGTGCCCCTTGGGATTTACCCACAAGCTTGACAACTTACGTCCAAACCCAAAAAAACCACACACAGATGTTTGTAGCAGCTTTCCTCGTAATTGCCGAAGACCTGAAAGCAACTGAGATGTCCCTCAATAGGTGAACTGATGCGTGAACTGGTACATCAAGACAACAGAATATCATCCAGTGCTAGAGAGAAATGAGCGATCAAGCCACGAAAAGACATGGAGGAACCTTACATGCATGTTCCTAAGTGAAGGAGGCCGATATGAAAAGGCTGTATAATTACAAGTGTATGACATTCTGCAAAAGGCAAAACTATGGAGACAGTAAAAAGTTTATGGTTGCCAGGGGTTGTCTCTGTCTCTCCCTCTCTGTCTCTGTCTCTCTGTCTCTCTCTCAAAAATAAATAAACGCTAAAAATGTACCAGTTTTTGTGTGAACATACGTTTTAAATATTCTGGAGTACATACCTAGAAGTAAAATTGCTGGGTCTCAGGGCAACCTTGTGCTCAGTTTTTCTAAGGAACTTTTAAACTGTTTTTACAAAGGGGCTGTGCAATTTTACAACCCCACCAGCAGTATATATCAGCATTCCAATTTTATCACATCTTCCCCAACACTTGTTTTTATAATAGCCAGCCTAGAGGTTGTGAGCGGTATCTCATTGGGAGCAGTTCTCTTTTGATTGATCATATTTTCCCAGTGAAATTAGGAAGCAGTGTCATCAGCTGAGAGAGAAGGGGGAGGAGTTATTTGAGGGGTGAGGACAGATGAGAAGGCATGAAATGGAATTATCTGGCAGTGAGAGAGAAACTGATTAGGGATAAGCAATGTTAAGGGCTCAGTTGAAGCACGTGGCCATGTATTTTAAAAAAGACTGGTCGATATTTTTCCTATTTTCTTCTCCTTTCCTAGTCAATTCACTGCTTGTAGACAGCCATGGTGATAATGACTGTCAAGATAAAATTTTCACAAGTCTATAACAAACTAAGAAAAATAAGAACAATATTGATAGTTCCTTATAAGGCTTTATTCAACTGGAATGGCTATTTTATTCTGAGATTATATCATTTCTACACTATAGTGTTAAAATATCCTTTTACAATATGATGGTGATGGGAGATAATAGATTTTTTTATCACTGTTGATGGCCTAATGTTTTGTTTCGGTTTTGGCATTACTCTGCACATGAAAAGTTGGTAATTTTATGCTGTGCCTCTACTTTTTTAAATTGTCTGGGAAGTCCTAAGTCATAAATCACAAATATATCTAATATACACTGGCTATGTTTAAAAAAGAACAGAATAACAACTGGATAAAAATACAGTAAAATTTAACAGGGGTTATCTCTGAGTGCTGGTTTATGGGTGATTTTTATTTTCTTCTCCATACTTTAATGTGCAATCATAATGTTTCTATAAATACCATGTTTTATAAACAACCACAGGTTTTTTTTTTTTAAGAACCAAGAGAAGTTCAAAAACTTTAAAGGTATAACACATTATGAGAAAAACAAATGAATACATATTTTTAATGTTTTAATGTTTATTTTCGAGAGAGAGAGAGAGAGACAGAGACAGAGCACAGGCGGGGGAGGGGCAGAGAGAGAGGGAGACACAGAATCCGCAGCAGGCTCCAGGCTCTGAGCTGTCAGCATAGAGCCCGACGCGGGGCTCAAACTCATGGACCGTGAGATCATGACCTGAGCCGAAGTCAGACGCTCAACCGACTGAGCCACCCAGGCACCCCAAAATGAATAAAGATTTTAACTGAAAAGTTTGCTTTAAAATCCCATCTCCTTCTCTAAGATTTAATATATAATAGCATCTGATTTTTCTCTCTTACTCCTACTATAGCCAAAAATTGAGTCTGCTTTATACACCACTTAATTCTCTAGTGTCTTAAGGTTCATTTAGATTTAATGGTTATCCTGCTGCTAGAAGAGTGCGTGCTGACTCGAGAATACACTAGTGATGGTGACCTTCAAAAGGTTTTCTGCAAAAAAAACACAATCCCCCCACTGTATATAAGCACCGTTGCAAACATTTTAACAAAGACACGTTGCTGCCAAAACCAAAGAAAGGTTATCAGCAGCTAGCAAATGGTATTCTGAGAGAGCTGCCATAATTAAAATAATCTTTCAAGACGCTGAAGTCTTGAGTAAAATAAGGTTGAACCGCGGGAAAGAAAAATTCAAGAATTAGACATGCCAGCTGAAACAACAGCCACTTTATTCAGTTAGTCTTGATCTTCTAGAGACGTATCCTCATCCTTACTCACTGAGGTGACCAATTAAAAAATTCCTGTTGGATAGCCCATAGGGAGGCATATAGTTCTTTAAATTACTATGGCCAATGAAGACACAATCTAAGAGTTTGGGAGGCAAGGGTCAGCGAAATATTCTACAAATGAAAAGGTACTCTAGTCAATGGTTTTCTAATCCCATGGTGGAAAATACCTACAGAGAGATGATAATCACCATCCTCAACAAAATAAATGAGATATGACCTGAGAAGAAAGTTGAGGTCGATAAACTTAATTTTCAATCTCAATTAGAACGACCCTATCATTGTCTCATTCAATGCTTTATTAAGTGTTTAGAATAATCAGCCAGCCCAATAGTCTTGGACAATCAATGCTTAAAAATTATGTGCTGACTTCTAACTCGCCATCCTGCATATAGTGTAAGTATTTTCCTCTATGCTCTTTCCCTCAGTCCTCATGCCCAGTTGGTTGCCAGGTTCTGATGATTAAATCTATGTGATGTGGCTCATGAATCCATCCCTTCTATTTTATTACATCTGCTTCAGTTCAAATGCTTATCATACTTCTATAAGAATATATCAACCAGATGATTCTCTATTTCTTCTATCTTTCCGAAAACAGTCTATCTGACATATTATTAATCCTCCTTCTACAGAAGTGACTTTATTCTCATGGAAAGCCAAACCTTCATATGTTCTGGAAGCCATTTCCTCTCAATTCCCCAGTGAGTCAGTTTCTGTAAGTTACTACATCTTCCTGTTGAACATCTTCTCTACTGGGTTATTGATGTCAGCCTGTTAACATGCTCAAGTAACCACTGCTTAAACAAAAGCTCTCCCTTGACCTAACAACCACCTTTAGATACTATTCCGTTTCTTTACTTCCCTCCATAGCAATATTTTTCTAAGGAGTCATCTGAACTTTCTATCACAACTTTCTCACTTCCTATTTGCTCTTTCACAACTGCAACTATGTTTCCAGTATAGTCACTCCGCTAGCAGTGTTTTCTGTAAATTTTACAAACAACCTCCATTTTTTTGGAGTAGGCAACAGAAGAAAGTCACCATGGCTCCCACTCACCCTGTTTTCCTCTTACCTTACTGCCCATTGTTTCCCCATGTCCATTCATAGTTTCTTGTACCTCACTTGGAAATTTGGAATTCCTTCTGATTCAATCCTGACTCTCTTCTTTTTTCTGCACATTGATCACTGATCTCATCGATTGCCATGCCTTTCAATGCTACCTACTTAACAATTATTTTCAGATTTATTTCTGAAGTGCTGACCTCTCATTGGAGCTTGAGACTCATCCAAAAGTTTACCCGACATCTATTCTTGGATATCTCACAGGTATTTCAAACCTAATATTTACAAAATTGAAATCTTGGTCTTCATCTTAAAACCTTCCATTACTTTCCAAGTAGATGATGCAACCATCCAGTCAATTACTCACGCTAGAAAATATGAGTCATTCTCAGTTATTCCATTTTCTCTACCTATCATATACAACGAAATCTATCATCCCCAAATAAATCTATCATCCAGTTATATATACCATTTTGTATAGCCCTTGCTCTGCACCAAGCGATCAATGTTCCTTATCTGGATCACTGAAGTAGCCCATGAATATATCTTCAGCCTTGACTTCTCTTCTGAGAACAAATACCAAATATCACAGCAAACTTGGGCTGCTCATTGCCATTTTAAGGTGGAACCATAGACTTTAAATAACAACATATCCCGGCACCTGCAAAAATTGATCATCTTACACAAATCAGATTTATATGCCTTTAAGGAACATAGCAAAGTATTTACCAAATTACCCCTACTAGGTACATATTTGTGAGCAATTTGTAATTTTGTCTGGCAAGAGAAAACAGTGAATAGCCACAATCCTCAGAAGACAGGTAGTATTCTTAGTGCTTTAAGAACTGCTACTTATGAGCTAATACTTGTATGAGAACTGAGACTAAGTCTACACCATGATGTGTGTGCTCACTGTAAGATAATTAATTTGCAAACTGACTGGATATTTATTTAGGTTTCATATGCTGGATCACAGAAATCTTCATCTTTTAATCTGTAATTTTTTAAATAAAACTTTAATTTTGAGATAGTTGTAGATTCACATAGAACTATAAGAAATAATGCAGACAGATAATGGGTACCCTTCAAAAGTAACAGTTTCCTCCAAAAGTAACATCTTCCAAAACTGTGGTACAATATCACAGCCAGGATACTGACATTAATGCAGTCAAGATTAACAGAACATTTTCATTACCATAAAGATCTCTCATTCTGTCCTTTTATAGTGAAACCCACTTCCCTCCTGCCCTCATCCCTCCTTAATCCATGACAATAATGAATCTGGTCTCCATTTCTATAATTTTGACATTTCAAGAATGCCACATAAATTAAATTATATAGTAAGTAGCCTTTGTCATTGGCTTTATTTCACTCGGTATTATTTTCTGGAGATACATCGAGTTTCCTGCACGTATCAGTAGTTCCCTCTTTTTTTATTGCTGAAGAGTACTCTAACATATGGATTCACCATAGTTTGTTTGGCCACTTACCCACTGAGGGACATTTCATTGCTTCTCGTTTCTGGCTATTGTAAAGAAAACTTCTATGAACACCCATGTACAAGTTTTTTTTGTGTGTGTGGAAACATAATTCTTTGTTTTTCTAGAATAGGGTAGAAAATTGCTACCCTAGGGGTACAATAGGGTACAATAGAATAGGGTACAATTGCTGGGTCAAATAGTAGTTGCCTGTTTAGTTTTTGTTATGTTTTGTTTTGTTTGAAAAGCTGCCAAACTGTTTTCCAAATACCATCTCACTTTCCCTCCAGGAATGTATGAATGGTGAGTTTTTTGTCACATTCTCTCCAGCTTTTGGTGTTGTCATTATTCTTAATTTGAACCATTCTGATAGATGTGTGATGATATCTTATGTGGTTTTGTCTTTCCCTAATGGCGAATGATGTTGAACATGTTTTTACGTGCCTATTTGCCATCTGTACTGTTCTCTGTAATCTTGCATTTTCAACCGTCTTATGAACAAACTGAGCTTTGGCATATGTCTAGACCTTGAATTTTGATTATGATTTTGGAGGAATTCGTAAGGTGTCTGAAAGGCATGGCTGGTTTGTATTTAGATCTTTCACTGCCGAGCTGTAATGACATTCTCTGAAGTCCTTCAGTAGATACTACCTCAGTCAATTAATCTTAGAGAACCTTCATATAGGAAAAGTCAGCCCCAAACATTATGTATGTAGAAAGTAATTCAAACATTCTTTGCAAAAATTTTTCTGCCTGGAAAATAACCTAATTGGATCATCATGAGGCTAAACTAATAGCAGATTTTGAGGCTGTTCAATGGAAATGGTTTCAAATAACATGAAACCAGTGACAGTTCAAAATAGACACAGAAAATAGGGGGGAAATTGTATCTATGAATATGGTAGCTCAACGATAGCTCGTAGGAAAGTTACTAGCAAATGCAAGATAGCTGAGAAATTGATCTTTTGTTTGTGGGTGGTTAATGCTTTTGCCTTCATAGGGGAGGCTGAATGAATAGTATGCTTTTAGTAAATGCAGACTCATCAGATCGCATCCTCACGACGCTGCTGCTGTTGATCTATAAAATAGTGATAGAAGAGAGAAGACAAAGTAAAAGACTTCATCTACTTCAAAATTCAAAAAGGAGCCTTATGGATCCTCTCTTTTCTAATCTGCTGCCCAATTTATATTTTCTAAATCTCATTCCAATTTGTCTATACAGGAATTCTCCCTAAATTTTCCCTCCAGAACACCACAGCACTACAGAATTCCTGAAAGTGAATGAATTCAGCAGTAGTAAGGATTGTAGTCCATTATTTACAATCAAGTTTCTTTAAAAAATTTTTTTAATGTTTATTTTTGAGAGAGAGAGGGAGATAGACAGAGTGCAAATGGGGGAGAGGCAGAGAGAGAGGGAGACACAGAATCCGAGGCAGGCTCCAGGCTCTGAGCTGTCAGCACAGAGCTCACCACGGGGCTCGAGCCCACAAACTGTGAGATCATGACTTAAGCTGAAGTCAGACTCTTAACCAACTCTGACACCCAGGCACCCCCCTCAAGTCTCTTTTTTAAACAAAAGTGTGCAAAAAAGTGCATATTAGCACCAGAATTAAGTAAAACTTTTTTCTTTTCTTTCTTTTCTTTTTCTTCTTCTTCTTCTTCTTCTTCTTCTTCTTCTTCTTCTTCTTCTTCTTCTTCCTTCTTCTTCTTCTTTCTTCTTTCTTCTTCTTCTTCTTCTTCTTCTTCTTCTTCTTCTTCTTCTTCTTCTTCTTCTTCTTCTTCCTTCTTCTTCTTCTTTCTTCTTTCTTCTTCTTCTTCTTCTTCTTCTTCTTCTTCTTCTTCTTCTTCTTCTTCTACCAAGCCTTGACTACTGTGTATTATGCAGTTAAATAGGATTTGTGGGATTTGTGTCTAAAGACCTCACTGTTGGAACACTAGATGCTAGGTGAACAGTTCAGGGTTAGACTTTTATTTTATCATTTGCATTCAGTTACATGTAACAGTAAGGTCAGCTACCGTTCAATGAATGATCTACTCTGTGACACCACTGTGGTAAGGAGTTTTCAGACCACTCATTTAATGCTCACCTCAATCTTGTGAGATAGATGTTTTTACTGCAGTTTTACATAAGAGAAAAACAGTGCTCTAAGAGAGAAGTCATGTGTCTGGGGTGACACAGTTAGGAAGTGATACAACTGGGCTTCTCTGTCTCCAAGTCCATACTTTACACAACTGCTCTGATTTATGATGAGTAGCCATCACAACAAATTCTCTGAGCGCGCTAGAAATGGGGGTGTGACTCCGGGTGGAGATTGAAACATAAAAGGAACTTTGAAGTCACTGAGCAGTCAATTCCCAGTGGCTATCCCACAGAAAATTACAAACTAAATCTCTTATCTCCCTGACAACCATCCCTATGTTATTTCCTCCTGGATTTGTTGATATGTGCCTTGGGGAAAAAAAAAAAACACTTTTTTTTCTAAGACTGGAGAAATCCAAATATATGTAGGATGGTTAATACTCCATCAAGACACAAACACATACACACACACACATTTGCACAAACAATACAAACATACCTCGTATTTTCCTCACAGAAGTTGTCTCCCCCCCCCACCGCCCACTTAAACAATGATCATCTATTTTGAAAACAAGGTGTGGGTGTGGTGTCGGATAAACACCTGCTCAGGGGACAGGACATCTTCCTGGAGAGCCATCATCTGAAAATACCAGCAAAAAAGTCTGTGGGTCCGTCTTAGAATGAGAAAAAGGGTATAGAAAATGGACTCCGCCCACCTTTTCAAAGAAACAATAATAATAATAATAGATTCTTATTGAAGGTCTACTATGTATCAGGCACTGATCTAATATCTATATGTGGATTAAGTCATTTAATCCTCACAACTCCATGGAGCGGGTTCTTATGATGTCTTCAGAGGTCCACAAGATATCAGGTATTGATACTGGTTGTTCATGTAAAGAACAAAATTATATTTGCTTCTAAAACAAAGTGGGGCTAGAGAGGAAACACATAACATGTTATATGCAAATATTGGAGTATGTTTAAAGGAAAAAGAAATAGTTTTTAGATGACCTGCTTTTGCTCTAGTGTTTCAACAGATGAAACACAGGGTTATTACATTTTCTTTAAACCACTTACAGTAAATTAAGATAACAAGAGCCGGCCTTTTGAACTGAACTGTATATATTCCTCTTTGTCCTAAGTATGGTGAATTTACTTTTGGAAGTGAAAATCGGGACGTGTGGTCTAACAAATCCAAGCTTATTTGTACAAACATAAAGAAAAAAATCTACTTGAATTTAACGTCTTGGAACATTTAGGCAGTGTCAAAAAAATTTTTTTCAAGCAGTGTAGTTTTGGTGCCTATGTGGTGGAGAAACTTATGAAGCAGATTTTCAGGGTTTTGACAATTCATCTAGATTTATGATTTTTCTGTAATGAGGCCTCTGAAAGGACCCTCCACCATAATAAAGATGATGATAAACCCATCACAGAAGGAAGAGGGAATGGAAGATTTAGATGAGTGAATATGTTCCAAGAATTGAATGCCCTAAATGCCTATATATTTTCACAAGTGTGCTAACATGTTGCTGAGCTATGTTACTGAATATGGAAAGTCACAAGAATCTAATATCATCTGACACCATACTATACAGTTTACATGAGTTATCTCATTGAATCCTCTTAGGGCCAATGTAATCCCTTCTTAGAGGAATGTGATCATCTTTATTTTCCACATAAGGGGAACCGAGGCTCTAAATACGTGTCAGGTCCCGCTGTAACAAAGGGGGGAGATTCAGGGTTTTGGCAAAAAGGAACTTACTGTCTCAGAGTACAACTAGGTACCACTGGTAAGTATGTGCATAGATTGACTTCAGAGAAGTCCATCATATTCCTGGGTTGGATTAGATCATCTTCTCAAATGCTTTTCTAAGTTCCTGTGTGCTTAGTTCCTATCAAAACTGTAATTAATCACATATTTTAATACTCACCCTCCCCCGCTAGACTAGCCTATCAGTTCTATACAAGTGGGACTTTTTCTGTCTCGTTCATTTCTGCACCTCTAGCACTCAGGACAGTTCTGGGCATGTAGGTGAAACTCAATAAATATTTGCTGAATGAATGAATGGGAACAGTAGATGGAGTCTCAGATGGAGGTGAAAGGAGAAGGAATTATGTAGACATTGCCCAGTCATTTTTGCCTTAAAAAACAGAATGGGTGATGGGTATTAAGGTGGGCACTTGTGATAAGCGCTGGGTGTTGTGCGTGAGTGATGAATCACAAAATTCTACTACTGAAACTATTATTACACTATATGTTAACTGACTGGAATTTAAATAAAAACTTGAAAAAGAAAAAGCAACCAAACAACAACAACAATACAACAAAAACAGAACTCATCAGGTCCCCGCTAACTGCCCCAACCATCATCACTACTCACCCAAACAGCTGCAACTCCTGGGTTCCTATCTCATTAAATGACACTGCTATCCAACCAGTCACTTGAACAAGTAACTCCGAAAACATACACGACTTTTCCTTTAAATCTCATAATGAATCATTTGCCAAGTTGTATCGGATCTACCCATCCTGCAACATCAAATTCCAATACCATCTCGTCTATGAAGCTTTCTTTATATATGAACACAGAAAAAGAAATGCTTCTTAGTTTTCAATTCCCATGATCTATGGTACCTCTTCCACAACATGTATTACTTTGTACCTGATATTACTAATTTTATATGTGTGTGACAGTGTATCTATGTATCTAATCTAGCTATGTATCTATGAATCTGTGTAACTAACTAATATACTTAGTTCTGCATCCCCTGCAGAGAAACCTTATCCTTGAAGTCAGGAAAAATAGGTAATTTATCATTTAAATCTCCCACTGCAACTAACAGGATGATTAGCGCATACTTAGTTGATAAATAAATATTTGTTGAAAATGTGATTTGTTAAATTACCCAACAAATATTAGTGCTATTCCCAGCATGAATTGTCTTTAACGTCCAGGTATGACACTGCCAGTTAAATTGTTACTTTTTCATTAAAAAGAGACATTTTTTTTTTCACTAGCAGTATGGTGAGATTAGAGACGCAGAAATAATGAGTGGCTGCTTGAGTCAACTAGAGAAACCTTTATCTAAGCCAGGCCTTAAGCTCTCAGTAGACCCCTAAGTTGATACCCTCAGAAAAAGTGCCACCAATGACTCAGTCTTCTCACCATATTTAGACACATTTAGATGAGACTGAGCACCTGTGGAGACATGGTATGTTCCTGACATTCCCTAAAAAGAGGGAGAACTTTCCAGATGCGACAGTCTGCCTGTTTTACTGGGTATGTGATCTGGTACTCTCATTTACAGAATTCATCAACAATGTGCTTTTCTATAGAAAAAAAGCCAACTGCATTGTGTGATGGTTGCTATTTTGTTTAAATGTGCATCCCTTGTTGAATGACTACACTGTACACTTGAAACTGATATTACCCTGTATGTGAACTAATAGGAATTTAAATAAAAACTTAAACAAATAAAAAAATAAAAATAATGACGCATCACATTCAATATAAAACATTTACCGAACACCATTAGAGATTGTTAGGGTACTAACTCGTTATTCTGAAATTTGGCAATTAAAAGGAAGAGCTAAATATATATACTGTCTTTCCTGTATGAACTATATTAGAGACTAACTTAATCATTCAAATTGATGAAGATACGCTACCCTTTATAGAGCAATTCTAGCTAGTGAATATGGAAGAAACAATAAAATTAGAAAACCATTATTTTGTAATCCTAAGTCACAACTGACTCAGGCAACAATGCTAAAACTGTTATATGGCAGCTCGATGGGGAAATTAACAACTGAGAAATCAGACTATACCAACCAGAACCCCCTGATCAGTGGGCTCTTCAGTAAAAGTGCACAGTCAACCATTGTATGGCTCCTGTTATGATGTGATATGAGGACCAAAGTACCATCTATGAAATATTCTTACCAAAAAATTCAAACCCAAATCTAATCTTTCAGAGATCACTTCCATATATAGTCAATGTGGAGGATAAAGATACAAGTTCAATGACATATCTTCTTTGTCTGGCACAAGGTAGGTACCCAATACATATTTTAAATTGTTGTTAGTACAGGCGAACATAGCATGGAAAATACCAATTGGAGCGAAATAGAAACTAAGGAAAAGAGGTAGTGAGACATGAAGAAGAGTTTGATGAAATGAGAGTGAAGACTTGCCACTCGCTTTCCTGTGGAAGAAGCAATCGCTCTAGTCTCATGAGTGAATACACACACTTTGGGGCTAGCCAGATTTGGTTCTGACTTACAGCTCAGCTTCACAGCTTAGGTGGTTAAATCTTTCAGAGCGTTAGAGCTTGAGATTCTTCACTTTTTTTGAAGTTTCCCTAACTCTATTTGCTCTTTCCCATTTTCCTCCAATTGATATTCTCTACAATTTTATCAGCTGTATTATTCATTAATTTAAAAAAATATTTATTGATTTCCCATCTTGTTATTTGGGCTGGTTTGGGGGATTAAATAAATGAACCTAAGTGTATACACATGCACACGCACATAGACACATATATTTAGATCACACATGGTAAATGCTTAATAATTGGTGCCTTCCATCCTCCTCCTCCCCATCTTTACAGAAATATTCAAGAATATAATAGAAAGATATGCTGATGGTGGGCAGTGGTGATGAAAGGAAGCAGAGAAAGGGCACAGTATCCACAAAGAAAGAACTGGAAAGACAATAAAAAGACATTATAAATTAACGTGGCTTTGTTTAGAGAAGCATCTCCTTACATGCAGTTATCACTATAAGCATTATTCATCCCGCACAGTCCATCTTTACAAGACACATGAGGGATTCTGAAACATCATCAACTGAGATCCGTAATTTACTATTAGAAGCACTTGGCAATCTATAAACAGTTGTGTGTGATGACCACACAATTGTAAGCAACACCCAATGTTTATGATTTGAATCACTCATAAACTATACATTGTAACGATGGTTGACATAAATTATACTCTTACTTTTTCTGAGTTGGTAATAACAATAATTGTCTTGATAAATTACTTACGACATTATTCAAGTTTATGTACTTCCATTTGCTCCTATGTTTCTAGCAAAACTATGACACCTGAAGCAGATTATTCTAATTGCTTCTTCAAGCCCAGATGACATGTGTTTTTCTGTACACTATGACTAATAACCCAATTCTCCTGTTTGCTTAGTCATCAAGGCCTTCTACATACATATATACACATATTTACATGTATATATAGTGAAACATGGGAGGCACTGAGAGGTAAACATTTATTTCTGGAAGTCCTTTTAGAATTATGCTAGCAATTGAACAGGCATACATTTATCCCCCATGCACCAAATAATGCTTCAGGTTTATTGCTTGTGGATGTTTGTGAAAGAGACAAAAGTAGTGAGAAAGTCTGAGTCAGCAAGAGAAGACTGTAAACATTGGAGGGTGGGAACGGTGAGAAATTAAATAACCAAGAAAGAAGAAGCATACATTAAAGAATTAGGGAAGGTGGAGTGGACAGATTATTAGGATAGTAAAAAGCCAACCCCCAAGGCTCACTAACTCATTAATGTATCCATCCATCCATTCATCCATCAAATACTAAATCACCCTCTATATACAGGGCAATATACGTGCTACAGTGATGCTTTATTCTTGTAAGAAAGATCAAATGCCTGTGCAGTTAGGATACAATGAAGAACATGAGAAACTCATGAGAGGCTTAGGATACTTCTTGGTGTACAAAGACGGGATAGATTACAAAAAGGATAGATTACAAAATAGATCCAAAAGTAATGGATCAGAGTTTTAGGAAAGAAGTGGCATTGGAATTAAACTTTGAATGATGGTTAAAATTTGACCTTGGGCATACTAAATGAATATGGGAGAGACTTATATGTAGAGGATACAGTAAAACCATTGGTAGAGAAGTAAAATATACAGGGAACAGTATACTTAGAGAAGAGGGTGAATAAAAACTTACACTGGTAGGTAAGACTGAAAAAGTGCATTGGGGAATAATGTCAGGATTTTCAAATACTAAAGACGTTGACCTTTAACCAAGAACCAAGAGCAATTACAGTCACTGTTCCTGAAAGACAATCTGGGTTGAGATGAAGATAAAAGATAAAACTATTTGCATTAGTTTTGCATTGCTGCAAAACAAACTAACAGAAACTTATCAGCTTCAAGTAACATAAATTTATTATCTCACAGTGTTTCTGGATCGGGAATCTGAAGCTGGGTCCTCTGCTCAGAGTCTCACTAAGGCTGAAATCAAGGTGTGGACTGTAATTTTATTTGCGGCTTGGGATTCTCTTCCAAATTCATTCAGGTTTTGGCAAAATTCAGTGGTGGTATGGTTGAGGTTTCCGTTGTTCTTGCTGACAGTCAACCAGGAGCCACTCGCAGCTCCTAGAAGCCTCAAGTCTCTTGTTTGCTTAGACAATTCTTTGCCTCATTCTTTGTCTCTCTCTTCAAGCCTACAATATGGACCTCTTTCATGCTGAATCCACCTGTTGAATCTCTGACTTCCTCCATCTCTGGTCTCTACACTAAGATTTAGTCTCACCTGATTAGCTGAGGTCCACACTAATGTTTTTCTAATCTTAAGGTCAATTGATTAGGGGCTTTAATTACAACGCTAAAATCCCTTCATAACAACACCTCAGTTGGTATTTGATTGAGTAAATTAAAATGTATATAGATAGATAGATGATAGAGATATAAAGATAGATTACATATAGATATAGAGACAGATATAGTCACAGATATAGATATAAACATAGATGTATCAAGGGCCAGGAATCTTGGGGGGCCATCTCAGAATTCTGCCTATTACAATCCCCAGATCAGGCATTTATTTTTGCTTATTTTTAACCTGTAAAACATATCATGCCAGTTTATTACATAAACACACACACACACACACACACACACACACACACATATATACCTTAAAAGTATTCATTATAATTGCAAGTATTTCTGATATATAGACGTACCAATAGTAGAAAATGAATGGCATCATCCAGGTTATAATTTATATCAGGTTTAAATTAGGTATGAACTATATTTTGAACATCTAAAATGAGGGTATTCATAATTGCTATTTCAAATTAATCAGGGTGTGTTGAGCAACATCTTATTGGAAACATTGAAAATGTGACATGTTGAAATTGTATTGGCTTGGAAACAAGATACTGTACAACACACAGATAATTAAATTGTATGAGGTCATTCTTGGGCTCGTCAGAGCTGCAAAAAATGTGATATGCTTCAATAATAAGTATAAAGTAGTATCACAAATGGGCAATTGCACAAAAGGAATTTGCAAATTTGTTTCCTTTGAAGCAATGCACCACTTTCCATTCTGCATATTTGTGGTGCTGTTTTGATTCATATTTGTGATATCAATGACAGTTATTTCTTATAAAATCTATTGGTGTGTGATGTTCATTTTTCTGAAAGAAAAACTGAGTCAGAAAAAAACATACAGAGATGTGAACTGAATCTCCATACACACATGAATGGAGAATGAGTGGCAATGTGTATCTTTAGGTAGGACTCTATTGTTGCTTAGACAGTTTCTCCTCACTGCTCATTCCTGATTCATTAATGAACAGCTGATTTGAGACGCACATTTCATTCATAACACTGAATTTTATGTGCAATCCCTGCAAAACATCACTTGCCTCATGACCAGCAAAATAGTCAATGTACATGAAGCCATCAGTCTCAGGTAATCTCTCTAATGTGGTCCACTGGTCACCGGCGTCCTGTCTTAACCACTGCAGTCTGGCCAATCAGAAAAATTGACATCATCCATGAAAATCAACAATCAGATAAACGGGGCTATTTTTCACCGCTTTTACATGTGGACACAGTTTGTATATGATCAGTTATATTTCAACATCAATTGTAAAAAAAACCCACTGGTGCTTAGGCTAATGTACATCTTTGTTTTGTGAATAAATTACCAAAATTGGGATGTTATTATTTAATACTTAACAAAAATAGTTTTCTAATTATACCTTAAACAGAGAAAAGAAATGATCTTCACACAGTTTTCAAACTTCTTCTTTTTTATATATTTACTTCTGCTTGAATTTTATTTTTAAGATTTTTGTTTTCCCATTTTTTTTGGAAATAATACATGATTCCAAAAGTCAGAATCTTAAAGACACTTAAAGAAGTGTCACATCCCTTGTCCTTTCCATGGCATTTCCATACAAGTCCCTGTAGATACTGAGACAATTCATGCATCACCTGCAGCTCATCACTACAGGTATACTCCTTAATCCCCATCACTTATTTAACCCAACCCCCCCCCCCCACCTTCCTTCTGGTAAACATCAGTTTGCTCTCTATAATTAAGAGTCTTTTTCTTGATTTGCCTCTCTGTCTCTTTTTTCCCATTTGCCTGTTTCTTTTGTTTCTTAAATTCCACATATGAGTGAAATTATATGGCATTTGATCTTTGCTAACTTATTTCAATTAGCATTATACTCTCTAGCTCCATTCATGTCATTGCAAATGGCAAGATTTCATTTTTATGGCTGAATAATATTCCCCTGTATATATATACACCACATGTTCTTTTCCCATTTATCTATTGGCGGGGGCTTGGGTTGCTTCCATAATTTGACTAATATAAATAATGCTTCTATACACATAGGGGTGTATGTATCCCTTTGAATTAGCGTTTTTGTATTCTTTGCGTAAATACCCACTAGTGCAATTGCTGGATCACAGGGTAGTTCTTTATTTAACGTTTTGAGGAATCTCCATGCTGTTTTCCACATTGGCTGCACCAGTTTGCATTCCCGACAGTGGTGCATGAGGGTTCTTTTTTCTCCACATCTTCAGTAACACCTATTGTTTCTTGTGTTGTTGATTTTAGCCAGTTTGACAGGTGTGAGGTGGTGTCTCATTGTAGTTTCGATTTGCATTTCCCTGATGATCGATGTTGAGCATCTTTTCATGTGCCTGATGGCCATCTAGATGTTTTCTTTGGAGAAATGTCTATTCGTGTTTTCTACCTCTTTTTTTCAATTGGATCATTTGATTTTTGGTACTGGTTATCAACTATGTCATTTGCAAATATCACCTCTCATTCCATAGGTTGCCTTTTAGTTCTGTCGATTATTTCCTTTGCTGTGCAGAAGCTTTTTATTTTGAGGTAGTCCCAACAGTCTATTTTTGCTTTTGTTTCTCTTGACTCAGGAGACATATCTAAAAATACGTTGCTATGGCCAATGTCAAAAAGTTACTGCTAGGGTGCCTGGGTGGCTCAGTCAGTTAAGCATCTGACTCTTGATTTTGGCTCAGGTCAGGATCTCACAGTTTGTGAGATCGAGTCCCGCATCAGGCTCTGTGCTGAGAGTGTGAAGCCTGGTTAGGATTCTCCTGTCTCCCTCTCTCTCTGCCCCTCTCTTCCTCTCTTTCTCTCTCTTTCTCAATAAATAAGTAAAATAAAATAAAAACACCTTTAAAAAAACAAAAAAAAAGTGACTGCTTGTGTTCTCTTCTAGGATTTTATGGTTTCATGTCTCACATTTAGGTATTTGTTTTACTATTGGATATTCTTTCCTACTTTGTTGAATATTTTTGGCAATATAGTTATGGGTCTATTTCTGGGTTTTCTATTCTGTTCCATTGGACTATGTGTCTATTTTTGTGCCAGTACCATACTGTTTTAATCACTACGGCTTTGTAGTATAACTTGAAGTCTGGAATTGTGATGCCTCCAGCTTTGGTTTTCTTTTTCAAGGTTGCTTTGGCTATTCAGGGTATTTTGTGGTTCCATACCAATTTTAGGATTTTTTGTTCTAGTTCTGTCAAAAATGTTATTGTTGTTTTAAAAAATGTATTCATTGTTTCATTTGCCTTCCAGTTAGTTGGCCTAGAGTGCAACAGTGATTTCAGGAGTAAATTCCTTAATGCCCCTTACCCATTTAGCCCATCCCCCCTCCCACAATCCCTCCAGAAACCTTCTGTTTGTTCTCTATATTTAATAGTGTCTTATGTTTTGTCCCCCTCCCTGTCTTTATATTCTTTTTGTCTCCCTTCCCTTATGTTAATCTGTTTAGTATCTTAAATTCCTCATGTGACTGAAGTCATATATTTGTCTTTTTCTGACTAAATTTGCTTAGCATAACACCCTCCAGTTCCATCCACGTAATTGCGAATGGCAAGATTTCATTCTTTTTGATTGTCGAGTAATACTCCATTGTATGTATATATCACATATTCTTTATCCATTCATCTGTTGAAGGATATTTGGGCTTTTTCCATACTTTGGCTATTATTGATAATGCTATTGGCATTTTGATAAGGAATGCTTTAAATATGTAGATTACTTTGGGTAGTATGGACATTTTAACAATATTTGTTCTTCCAATCCTTGAGAATGGAATGTCTTTTCATTTCTTTGTGTCATCTCCAGTTTCCTTTTTTTAAATGTTTATTTATTAAATGCATTAAATAAATACGTTTTGGGGAGACAGAGAGAGAGAGAGAAAGAGAGAGAGAATACATGAGCAGCTAAAGGGCAACGAGAGGAACACAGGGAATTCCAAGCAGGTGCCATGCTACCAGTGCAGAGCCCAACAGAGGGCCTGATCTGACAAATCATGAGATTATGACCCGAGCTTGAAATCAAGAGTCAGATTCTTAACTTACAGTCACCCAGGTGCTTTATCAGTGCTTTTTAGTTTTTATTTTAAAAAATTTTTAATGTTTACCTTTGACATAGAGGGAGAGAGAGAGAGAGACAGAGCGCAAGCAGGGGAGGGACAGAGAGAGGGAGTCACAGAATCCCAAGCAGGCTCCAGGCTCTGAGCTGTCAGCACAGAGCCCGACGCGGGGCTCAAACCCATGAACCGTGAGATCATGACCTGAGCCGAAGTCGGACACTCAACCAACTGAGCCACCCAGGCGCCCCAGTGCTTTATAGTTTTTAGAGTACTGGTCTTTCACCTCTTTCATTAGGTTTATTTCTAGGTATCTTATTATTTTTGGTGCAATTTTAAATGAAATTGTTTTCTTCATTTTTTTTGCTACTTCATTATCAGTGTATAGAAATGCAACAGATTTCTGTCTATTAATGTTGTATTCTGCACCTTTACTGAATTTGTTTATCAGTTCTAGTAGTTTTTTGGTCACATCTTTAGAGATTTCTATATATAGTAACGCTTTTTCCTATATGTCGTTTGCAAATATCTTCTCCCTTTCTGTCAGTTGCCATTTAGTTTTGTTGATTGTTTCCTTTGCTGTGCAGAAGCTTTTTATCTTGATGAGGTCCCTACAGTTCATTTTTGCTTTTGTTTTCCTGGCTTACTAGAAATTTTAGTAAGAAGTTGCTGCAGCCAAGGTCTGAGAGTTGCTGCCTGTTTTTGACTCTAGGATTATGATGGTTTCCTCACAAAAGGCATAGTTACGATTTATGGACAATGGTCCACAACCTCTCCAAGAAGATTCTTTATCTTCAGTCCTGAGCTGTATGCAAAGACTTGAAAAAACAAATGGGAAAGAGATGATGGGCCAGAAGTCTGGAGACTAATCTATAAGGGGCAAATGGGTTCACAATAAAGAATATAAGGAATGAGGAGCACCATCAGTTCTGTAAGATTCTCTTTCCAGTTGCTGGCTACTTCTACTCTACAGACATCTAGCATATCTTCCTCTAGACTGATGTCTAAATGAAAGTGCTCTCGGTCTAGTCTAGTTAATTAAACTCCACTGACTCAAGAGCTAACTTTTTAACCTTGAACTTTAGGAGTATTTTCCTAACTATTAAAATACAAGAGGGCATTGCTGGGCCTAAATAGAGTCTTACTATATCACATTTACCCTTATGTATATTTTAGTTTAGAGAACTTTATTTCTTATTATTAATAATTTCTCCATCACATTTTATTTTTCTTATAGTTTTTTTTAAATTGAGATCTGACATTCACAGTGTTAAAAGGACAGTCCTAAAGACACTTTGGATCTCTCCTTCCTAATATTTAGTAACTAGCTCTCTAGAAGCCCTTTAAGTCCCTGTAACTATTCTTTCTTTGAAAACAAAGAAAACCTAAGACCAAGTGGTTAAAAACTTAGGTAGTCAGAACAACAACAATTGCCTGTCATATGAAGCCAATAAAGCTGTAGGCCAGTATCACTCTTCTTACCTTTAAGACTGCCTCAAGAGGAGTAAAGTAGGTTTGCTGTAGATGTGGTTTTTTTTTTTGTTTTAGGACTAGTCGATATCTTTGGGTTTCCAAACCACTCTCTATTAAGCAGTAATGAAATTGTGGATTGGATGTCATACCCAAGAAAGAATTTCCCGATGAAACGCAAAGGATTGGAGAGTATTTTTTGAGCATAAGCTATGTTGAAGGCACTGATCAAAATGTGGTCCCCTGTTCAGAGTTAAAAGGATGTTGGAGGCTTAAATAGAAGAGTTGGGTTCAACATTAGCATTTTTATTTTCCTATAATGCCTTATAGAATGTCTCTACTATATCTTATTCTCTGGAATACACTTGGATGAGAATATTGCGCAAAATAAAAAATGTGATTTTTGAATACCTTTCTCTTTTAAAAGAGAAAGATGGCAATATATACTGAATTTTATGGGAAGCTCACAGAAATAAATGCCCAAAGTAAACTAAGTTGCTAATTTTGTAGGTATTTTTCAAAGTTTTCAAGGAGAAAGTCATCTGAGAATTTATTTGCTCACCAATCTCTCTCTTTAGGCATGAACACTTCTGACATATCTGTGAGAGTGAAATTTAGTGGGAGAAAAATCAATCACAGGAAACAGAGTGAGTTTATTTTTGATTTCTAACACTTTTCTAATGTATGTGCTTTAATTTTCACAAATATTTAAATTTGAAGCAAACCCTTTGGCTTACTTTGGATGTAATCAGCTTTAGTTTAAGTAATGTAATGAATTACATACTGAACTTAATTTATTTTCATTAAGAACATCAAAGGACCAAATATAATATTATTTTATAGGTAATTAATTGAGATGATATTTCTGTTCTTCATTACGGTTTATAAAAAGAAAAAGACCCAAGGCAAGAATTGACAGTAATAATAACAATTCAAACAAAACCAAAAATATTTCTATGAATAGACAATAACACCCCAGAGGGAAGAGCACTAGATAGTCATCGTTAGCTGTACCATCATGTTGCTATCTTTATTTTAATGACAATTAGTACCATTTCTTAGGGAGGTAGGAAAAGTTTTAAATGGGGCCTTTAATGGAAGAAGACTACAGGCAGAAAAGTAAGACAATAAGGCTTAAAGGTTAAAAATGTGATTCTGGAGCCAGGCTGCCCAGAGTCAAATCACAGTTCTGCTACTCACTACCTGTGTGACTGTGAATATGACACTTAATTCTCTGTACCTCAGTTTCACTTCTGTGAAGTGAAGAATACCAACTGGAAAAGGCAGATGGGATTGGATTGAAAAGGAAACCACAGCCAAAAATGGGTACAGAAAAAACCCTGTTTCACAAAATAGAAAAAGAAGAAAGACCACAGGGGTACTCTACATTTTAAAGTAGTGTATATAACAGAGGATACCAAAAAAAAAAAAAAAACAAAAACAAAAAAAAACCAAAAAACCACTTAAGACATAGAGTTTAGATCAAGAATTTCTAAATTCACTACATAATTCCAAGGAAAAGAAATTGGAGTAAATTGGAAGACATAAGGAATAAAGAGAAACAGCTATTCTAAATAATACTAGAACAAAACTTCTCAAGACATGAGAAATGAAAGAGCCACATAGTGCCAAGCAAATGAATGAAAATATGCCATACATCTTATCATAGTAGTGATAGTTTAGAGCCCAAAGGTCAAGAGAAAACCATAAAATTTTTCAGAGTAAAAAATAATTATCTACAAATAATAAAACTGTGTTTTTCCTTTATACTTCCCATTGGTAACCTGGCAAGAACATAGTGCAGAAAACATTTAGTTTTTTAAAGAAATAAAACTGAAAAAAGTTTCTGTATAGGCAGCCAATCAACCATGCAAAAGTTAGAGCAAAATAATGATATTTTCACACATGCAAAAGTCTCAGTTTAACAACTCATGAGTCCTCCCTAAAATAAATGCTAGAAAAAAAAAAAGATTAATCTGGAAGAAGTAGTAATGAAAAAGCAATGGTGGGAAAAGAAACCATAAAGTAAAGGATCTGTGTAACATTTAAATAAGTACTGATTTTAAAATAATAATAAAAATCTAGAACTAAACTATCAAATAGTATCAATATAAGATGTAGCAGGGACAGGCAAAGGAATGAAAAGGAGGAAATGTGTTAAGCTTCTTAGCATTGTAAGAGAGAGAAAATATTAGTTTAATATAGATATGGAAAAATAAGTTAGATTTGTGTGTTAAAGTTTAAGTGCAACCACTATAAGAATACAAACACACAGAGAGCAATTAAGACATTCCCAAATAAACAAATGCCAAAGAAGTCCATTAGCACTAGACTTGCCTTAAATCAATGCTCGAAAGATTCCTACAGGGTGAAATGAAAGGACACCAGACAGTAACACGAAGCCATATGAAGAAATAAAGATCAGTAGAGGTAAATACATTGGCAATTATAAAATCTAGCATTATTGCAACAGTGGTTTGTACTGCCCTTTTGGTTTTCTACATGATTTAAGAGATTAATATATTTTAAAAAATTATAAGTGTTATAATTTTAGGATGTTGAATGTAATTCCCACTGTAATCTTAAAAAATAGCTATAGAATATACACAAAAGTAAATGAAAAAAAATTTAAACACTTTACTATAAAAAAATCAAATAAAAAATAAGATAGCAGTGCAGGAAATGAGGGGCAAGAAAGCTAGAAGACATAGAAAACAAATAGAAAAATGATAGAAGTTAAGATCCATATTATCAGTCATTACTTTAAATGTTATTTGGATTTAATTCTCCAATCAGAAGACAGAGAATGCCAAAATGAATAGTAACACATGATCCAATTATATGCTGTCTACAAAAGACTCATTTTAGATTTAAAGTCACAAATAGATGGAAGTGAAAGGATAGAAAAAAATATTCTATGCAACTAGTAACCAAAAGAGTGTAGGTATGGCTATACTATTATCAAACAAACTAGACTGTAAATCAAAATGCTTACAAGGGTCAAAGAAGGACATTATATACTAAAACAAGGCTCAATGCAGCAAGAAGGAATAACAATAACATACACTTTTTTCATAGATCAGGAAAGTATATGAAGCAAAAACTGATATAAACAAAGGGAAAAATAGTTATAAAAGAATAGTTGGAGACTTCAATACCACTTAGTAATGGATAGAAAAACCAGATAGGAAATAAGTAAGGAAATAGAGGACTTAACACAATAAACCCACTAAATATAATGGACATATGTAGAACACTGTACCTAATAACAACAACATACACATTCTACTCAGGTGCACATGGAACATTTTCCAGGATAGACCATATGTTAGGCTACAAATTAAATGTCAATAAATTTTGAAAGATCAATATAATACAAAGTATCTTCTTTGACTACAACATGATACAGTTACAAATCAACAACAGAAATAAAACTGGAAAGTTAACAAATGTGTGGAAATTGAAAAACATACTCTTAAATAACCAAAGTATCAAAGAAATCACAAGGGAAATTAGAAAATACTTAGATACTGATGAAAATGAAATCATGGCATACAAAAATGTATGAAATGCAGTGAAAGCAGTATTGGGGAAATTTATAGTCATAAATGCTCACACTAAAAAATAAGAAAGATCTTGAGTTTTGGTTCAAGATGGAAATGTAGGAAGACTGTGAATTCATCTTCTCCATGAAACACACCAAATTACACTTATTAATATAACAATTCCTCCTCAAGAAGAACTGAAGCCTGACTGAATAGCTACTGATCAGCCAAAGGTTGAGAATAGCAAAACAACAGCAAGAGAGGCCATGGTTTTAAAAAGTAAGTGACATATACAGCCAGAGCTCCAGCCAGCAAGTGAAAGTCACCAACACACACATTTTGCCTGGCAGATGCCATACACAGGAACACTTTTCAACTTTAGGAGAAGTTACCATTTTGACTAATCCATAGAAACAAACACAGAAAGTCAAGCAAAATGGGGGGACAGAGGAATTTGCTCCAAAAGAAAGAACAAGAAAAAAAAACCTCAGAAAAATAACTAAATGAAACAGAGGTAAGCAACATGCTTGATAAAGAATTTAAAGAATATTAAAAAGATATGATCATAAAGATACTCACTAGGCTGGAGAAAAGAATAGAAGAGCTCAGTGAGACCTTCAATAAAGAGATAGGAAATATTAAAAACAACCAATCAAAGTTGAAGAATACAGCAATTGAAAAAAAAAACAAACTAGAGGGAATCAACAGTACATTAGAATATACAGAAACACATATTAGCAATCTGGAAGACATAGTAATGGAAAGCACACAAACTGAACAGCAAAGAGAGAAAAGAATTTTTAAAAATGAGGATAGATTAAGAGATTTCTTAGATAACATCAAGCAAACAAACATTCACATTGGAGAGGTCCCAGAAGAAAAGAAAGAGAAAGGTGTAGAAAACTTATTTAAAGAAATAATAACTGAAAACTTCTCTAATCTAAGGAAGGAAATAGATAAATACCCAAGTCCAAGAAACAGAGAATTCCAAATAAGATGAACCCAGTAGGTCCACACCACAATACATAATGATTAAAATGTCAAAGATTGAAGATAAAGAGAGAATCTTAAAAGCAGCAAGAGAGAAACAAAAGTTACTTACAAGGAAAAGCCTATAAGGTTATGAGCTGATTTTTTAGCAGAAACATTGCAAGCCATATGGGAGTGGCATGATATACTCAAAGTGCTGAAAGTAAAAAAAAAATAAAAAATAAAAAATAAAACTACAACCAAGAATACTCTACCCAACAAAGTTATCATTCAGATTTAAGGAGAGATAAAGTTTCCAGACAAAAGATAAAGGAATTTATCACCACTAAAGAAGCCTTACAAGAAATGTTAAAGGGATTGCTTTAAGTGGAAAAGAAATGGCTATAATTAGACAAAAGAAAACTATGAATAAAATATGTAAAATGTGACAACATATACATAAAATGTAAAGGAGTAAAAATGGAAGAGAAAGAGAAAAATTAAAAAAATGTCATTTAGTTTTAAAGAATGTGAACTTAATTGACCATCAAATTAGTATGGACTGCTATCTACTTAGGATGTTATATATGAACCTCATGGTAACCACAAACCTAAAATCTATGATAAATACACAAATAAAAAGAAAGAAAACCAAACAAAATACTAAAGATACTTATCAATCACAAAGGAAGAGAGCAAGAGAAGAAGAAAGGAACAAAGAAGAACTACCAAAACAAGCAGAAAACATTTTTAAAAGTGGGAATAAGTACATATCTATCAATAATTACTTAAAATATAAATGGCTTAAATGCTCCAATCAAAAGACATGGAGTGGCAGAATGGATAAAAAAACAAGGCCCATCTATATTCTGCCTATAGGAGATTCACTTCAGACCTAAAGATGCATACAGACTGAAAGTGAAGGGATGGAAAAACATTCATCATGTAAATGGAAGTGAAAAAAATCTGGAGTAGCAATACTTATATCAGAAAAAATAGACTTTAAAACAAAGACTGTAACAGGAGTCAAAGAAAGGCATTACATACTGATAAAGGGAGAAATCCAAGAAGAGGATATAACAATTGTAAATATCTATGCACCCAACACTGAGGCACTTAAATATATAATGAAAATATTAATGGATATAAAAAGAGAAATTGATGGTAACGCAATAATAGGAGGGAACTTTAACACTCCACCTACATAAGTTGATGGATCATCCTGAGAGAAAATCAATAAGGCAACAATGTCTTTGAATGATACATTGGGCTAGATAAACATAACAGATATATGTAGAACATTCCATCCAAAAACAACAGAATGCACATTCTTTTCAAGTGCACATGGAACATTCTCCAAAATAAACCACATATTAGGCTGTAGAACAAGCCTCAATAAATTTAAGAAGATTGCAATCATACCATGCATTTTTTCTGACCACAGCAGTATGAAACTAGAAATAAATAACAAGTATAAAACTGGAAAAAATACAAACATGTGGAGACATGATACTAAACAATCAATGGGTTAATGAAGCAATCAAAGAATAAATAAAAAAATACATGGAGACAAATGAAAATGAAAACACAATGACTCGAAATCTCTGGGACAGAGCAGAAGTAGTTCTAAGAGAGAAGTATGTAGCAATACAGGTCTACCTCAAGAAACAAGAAAAAACTCAAACAAATAATCCAACCTTTATGCCTAGAGGAACTGAAAAAGAAGAACAATGCCCAAAGTAAGTAGTAGAAGAAAGTAAATAATATAAAGATCAGAGAAGAAATGATTGAGGTAGAGACAAAAAAAAAGAAAGAAAAAAGAAAAGAAAAAAGAAAAAAAATCAATGAAACCAAGAACTTGGTTCTTTGAAAAGATAAATAAAATTGACAAACCCTGTGACTCATCCAGAAAAAAAGAGAAAATACCCAAATAAATAGAATCAGAAATGACAAAAGAGAAGTAACAATTGACACCACAAAAATACAATGGATTATAAGAGAATACTATGAAAAAAATATAAGCTAACAAACTGGAAGACAACCTAGAAGAGCTGGATTAATTTCTAGTAACATACAGTCTTCCAAAACTGAACCAGGAAGGAATAGAAAATCTTAACAGATTGATTACAAGTAATGAAATTGAACTGGCAATCAAAAAGCTACCAAAAAGTATAAGTTCAGGACCAGATGGATTCATAAGTGAATTCTACCAGACATTTAAAGAATACTTAATACCTATTCTCCTCAAGCTATTCCAAAAAATAGAAGAAGGAAAGCTTCCAAATACATTCTATAAGGCCATAATTACCCTGATACCAAAACCAAAGACCCCACAAAAAAGAAAACTATAAGCCAAAATCCCTGATGAACATACAGGCAAACTCTCCAACAAAATATTAGCAAGCTGCATACAACAATATGTTTAAAAAAATCATTCACCAGGATCAGGTGGGATTTATTCCCAGGATGCAAAGATGGTCCAATACCCACAAGTCAATCAAGATCATAGATCTGATCAACAAAATGAAGAATAAAAATAATATAATCATCTCCATAGATGCAGAAAAAGCATCTGACAAAGTACAACATCCATTCATGATAAAATCTCAACAAAATGAGGTTAGAGGGAATATAAGTCAACATAATAAAGGCCATATATGAAAAACCCACAGCTAACATCATCCTCAATAGTGAAAAACTGAGAACTTTCCCTCTAAGGCCAGAAACAAGACAGGGAAGTCCACTCTCACCACTTTTATGCAACATAGTACTAGAAGTTCTGGCCACAACACTCAGAGAATAAAAAGATGTAACAAGTATCACATTGGTAAAAAAAAAAAAAAAAAAAGAAGCTAAATTGTCACTCTTCTCTTTCTAGACATCATGGTGCTATACATAGAAAGTCCTAAGGACTCCACAAAAAAACTACTAGAAGTAATAAACAAATTCAGTAAAGTGGCAGGATACAAAATTAATACCCAGGAATTGGTAGTTTTTCTGAACACTAACAATGAAGTTGCAGAAAGAGAAATTAAAAAAAAAAAAAACAAAACGCCATTTACAATTGCACCAAGAAGAATAAAATACCTAGGAATAAACTTAAAGAGGTGAAAAACTTGTACTCTGTATACTATAAAGCACTGACAAAAGAAATTGAAGATGACACCAACAAATGAAAAGATATTCCATGATCATGGATTGGAAGAATTAATCTTGTCAAAAAGGCCATATTACCCAAAGCAATCTAAAGATGCAGTGTAATCCATAGCAAAAAACCAACAGCATTTTTCACAGAAGTATAACAAAATAACCCTAAAATTTGTATGGAACCAGAAAAGATAGCCAAAGCAATCTTGAGAAAGAAAAACAAAGCTGGAGGTATCACAATTCCAGATTTCAAGATATACTAAACAGCTGTAGAAATCAAAACAGCATAATATTGGTACAAAACTTGATACATAGACCAATGGAAAAGAATAAAGACCCCAGAAATACACCTACAACTATGTGATCAACTAATCTATAACAAAAGAGGGAAGAGTATACAATGCAAATAAGACAGTCTTTTAAAAAAAAATGGTGCTGGGAAAACTTGACAGCTACACATAAAAGTATAAAACTGGACTGCTTTCTAATACCATACACAAAAATAAACTCAAAATGGTTAAAGACTTAAACCTGATACCTGAAACCATTAAAATTCTAGAAGAGAACACAGGTAGTAATTTGACATCAGCCATACCAGCATTTTTCTAGATATGTCTCCTAAGGCAGCGGAAACAAAAGCAAAAATAAACTATTGGAACTACATAAAAATAAAAAGCTTTTCACAGCAAAGGAAATCATCAACAAAGCAAAAAGGCAAGTCTACCAAATGGAAGAAGATATTTACAAATGATATATCTGATGAAGGGATAAATATTCAAAATATATAAAGAACTTATGCAACTCAACACCATCAAAACGATCAGATTCAAAAATGGGCAGAGGAACTGAATAGACATTTTTCCAAATAAGATATACACATAAAAAGATGCTCAATGTCACTAATCATCAGGGAAATGCCAATCAAAACCACAATGAAATGTCACCTCAAACCTGTTAGAATGGCTAAAATCAAGAAGAAAAGAAACAAAACTGTTGGTGAGGATGTGGAGAAAAGGAACTCTCATGCACTGTTGGTGGGGATGCAAAGTGGTAAAATCACTGTGGAAAACGGTATGAAGATTACTCAAAAATTAAAAACAGAAATACCATATGATCCAATAATTCCACTATTGGGAATTTACCCAGGGAAAACCAAAACATTAATTTTAAAAGATATATGTTTTATTGCAGCGTTATTTACAATAGCTAAGACATGGAAGCATTCTACATGTCCATAAATAGATGAATGGATAAGAAAAATGTGGTATATATTCACAATGGAATATTACACAGCCATGAAAGGGGATAACACTGAGTCATGTGAGACATGGATAGACCTAGAGGGTATTATGCTAAGTGAAATAAGTCATACTGAAGACAAATACCACGATTCCACTCAGAAATGAAATCTAAAAAAAATGAATAAATCAAAAGCAGAACCAGAACTATGAATACAGAAAACAAACTGATGGTTGCCAGAGGGGAGGGAGTGGGGGGATGGGCAAATTGAGTGAGGGGGAAAGGGAGATACAGGCCTCCAGTTATGGAATGGGTAAATCACAGGAATAAAAAACAGAGCATAAGGAATACAGTCAATGATATTAAAACAGCAATGTAATGGGACAGATGGTGCTATACTTGTGAATACAGCATAATGTATAAATGTGTCAAATCACTTAGTTGAATACCTGAAACTAACATTTTGTGTCAAGTAAACTCCAAAAAAAAAGTAAGAAAGATCTGAAATCAACAACCTAACTTTACAAGTTAAGGAAGTAGAAATAGAAGAAAAAAAATGAAACCCCAAGCTAGCAGAAGGCAGGAAATAATAAAGATTATAGCAGACATAAATGAAATAGAGAATAGAAAGAATAACAAAAAATCAACGAAACCAAAATTTGCTTCTTTGAAAACATCAACAACATGGACAAACCTTTAGCTTAGATGGACTAAGAAAAAAAGAGAAAATAGTCAAATTACTAAAATTAGAAATGAAAGTGAGGACATCACCATTGATTCCATAGGTAATACCACCTCAACCCATTAGGATGGCCACTATTCAGAAAAAAAAAATATCAAATGAGGATATGGAGACATGGGAACACTTGTGCACTGTTGTTGGGGATATAAAATGGTACAGCCTCTGTGGAAACAGTACGTCAGTTCCCCAAAAAATTAAAAATAGAATTACCATATGATCCATCCATTTCAGTTCTTAGCCGTGTTATTCATAATAGGTAAGTAAAACATGGAGAAGCCTAAGTGACCATCAAGAGATAAATGGATAAGCAAAATGCGGTATATGCATGCAATGGAACATTATTCAGCTTTAAAAAGAAACAACAGATACCCTATGTTTTCACTCTTATGTGGATCCTGAGAAACTTAACAGAAGACCATGGGGGAGGGGAAGGAAAAAAAAGTTAGAGAGAGAGGGAGCCAAACCATAAGAGGCTCTTAAAAACTGAGAATAAACTGAGGGTTGATGGGGGGGGGTGGGTTGATGGGCATTGAGGAGGGCACCTGTTGGGTTGGGCACTGGGTGTTGTATGGAAAACAATTTGACAATAAATTTCATATTAAAAGAAAGGAAAGAAAATTCTGGCATATGCTACAACATAGGTGAAACTTGAGGTTATTTTGCTCAATGGAATAAGCTAGTCACAAAAAGACAAATACTGTATGATTTCACTTATAAGAAGTACTTAGAACAACCAGAATTACAGAGTCAGAAAATAAAATGGTGGTTGCCAGAGGTTGGGAAGAGTGAGGAGTGGTGGCTATTGCTTAATGGCTATAGAGTTTCAGTTTTACCAGATGAAAAGAGTTTTGGACACAGATAGTGGTGATGCTTCTACAGCATTAGGAATATGTTTAATGCCAATGAACTGTGCACATAAACATGGTTAAGACAGTACATTTTACATTATGTGCATTTTACCAAAATAAAAAATTAAAATAAAGCTGAAGAAAGTAGAAGAGATTAATAAACAGAATACAGAAAGAAAACACTAGAGTTGGTTAATACAATTAAAGGGTGTTTCTTTTTTTTTTTTTTAATTTTTTTTTTGAACGTTTATTTATTTTTGAGACAGAGAGAGACAGACCATGAACGGGGGAGGGGCAGAGAGAGAGGGAGACACAGAATTGGAAGCAGGCTCCAGGCTCTGAGCCGTCAGTCCAGAGCCCGACACGGGGCTCGAACTTGCGGACCGCGAGATCGTGACCTGAGCTGAAGTCGGACGCTTAACCGACTGAGCCACCTAGGCGCCCCAAAGGGTGTTTCTTAAAAGTAACCAATACAATAGCCACACCCAGAACTAGAAAACAGAGAAGCCATAAATGAATAGCATTAGGGATATACAAAGAATATTGTTTTTTTAAGTTTATTTACTTTTGAGAGAGAGAGAGTATGTGTGTGGGTGAGAGTGGGGGAGGGGCAGAGAGAGAGCGAGAGAGAGAGAATCCCAAGCAGGCCCCATGCTGTCAGCTCAGAGCTAGCCAATGTGGGACTCGAACTCATGAACTGTGAGATCATGACATGAGCCAAAATTAAGTCAGACACTTAACTGATGAAGACACCCAGGTGTCCCAAAAAGTATCATTTTAATAAATCTTTAGAAACTAATGATACAGGGGTGCCTGTGTGGCTCAGTCGGTTGGGCCTCTGACTTCAGCTCAGGTCATGATCTCGCTGATCCTGAGTTTGAGCCCTGAGTTGGGCTCTGCGCTGATGGCTCAGAGCCTGGAGCCTGTTTCAGATTCTGTATCTCCTCTCTCTCTCTCTCTCTGTCCCTCCCTTGCTTGTGCTCTGTCTCTCTCTCTGTCTCAAAAATAAATAAACATTAAAAAAAAATTTTTTAACTAATGATACAAAAGAAATGCAAAAAATTTTAAGTCATTAAAAATGCCATTTCTATCTTTTTAAAGCAACAAAATAAATGATCATCTAGAATACATATATACTAAAAATATAAATATAACATATAATATTATAATATAATAATATATACACTAACATTTTCTCAAAAAGCTGGTTTGACTTGGTATTAGATGCTGACTTGATCATGAATGACCTTGAGGAAATCACTACAACTCTCCAAACTTTTGGTTTTAATTATTAAGTGAAAATAACATAGGGCCTGATGATATTAGTTTTCTATTGCTGTCATAACAAATTACCACACACTTAGCAGATTGGGGCAACACAAATTTATTAGCTCACAGTTCTGGAAGTCAGAAGTCTAAGTGACTTGGCTGGTTTCTCTGCTCTAGGTCTCACAAGGCCAAAATCAAGGTATCTGCCAGCCTGGACTCTTATTTGGAGGCTCTGGACAAGACTCTACTCCTCGCAGGATTCAGTTCTTTGTGATTGTGGGACTGGGGTCCCTGCTTCCTTGTTGGCTGTCAGCTGGAGTCCTCTTTTAGCTTTCTTATCACCACTTGCGTTCCTTGTCACTTTGTCCCTTCCATCCTCATAGCCGGTGATAAGGCATTGAGACCTCACACGTCGGATCCCTCTGGCTTTTGTTTGCCATACCTTTTACTCTGGCCAGAGAAAGTTCTCTGCTTTTAAGGGCTAATGTTGATCAACATGGGTCCACAATGATTCTCCAGAACAACCTCCCTATTTTAAAGTCTCTCACCTTAATTACATCTGTAAAATCCCTTTTTTCCATGAATGATAACATATTCACAGGTTCTAGGGGTTAGGTTAGGGTGTCATTCGCCTACCACACTACCTCTTAAGATTATTGTAAGAGTTAAATGAGATAAGATGTATCAAGCACTCAATACAACATATTAAATGAAGGGAAGCTATTTCTGTACACTTTTGTTTTTGTTTTTGGTATTTTGCAGATTTAGGAGCCTGTACGTTATACTGTAATATTGCTTCTCTTAGATGCATACATTCTTATAAGACTTTCCCTGAAAAAAACACAGTCCTTGTTTTGCATTCATCATACACCAGATTCCCTCTCATATTCAGACTACAAACTCTATGATCAGCTGACACTAAGGTTTCCACTTCTCAAAAATGTTATACCGCAAAATGTTCACTGTTGTGTTATGATAGTAAAAAATTGGAAATTGGAAACAACCACAAAATATCTAAAAAGTATAGTCATAGTTAAATAACTGATATACAATATAGCATTTGCAGCCTGCATAATTAGACTCATGAAGACTAATGACACAAGAAATAATTTATTTTAATATAATGTTATTTGAAAAACTACAAAACTGTTTATATACACATACATAGGAAAAAGTCAAATGATGTGTGTGTGTATGTGCATGTGTGTGTGTAATGATACATACATAAAGAAAAACCTAGAAGTAAATGTTTCAAAAGCAATGAATATGTTGGTTATTTTTATGGTAGGATTATTGGTATTTTTCTTCATTTTTTTTCTGTATTTTACAACTCACAAGGTATGTATATTATTTCATCCTAAAAACCAATTGTTGCATGCAATAGCAATGAATGTAAAAGGCATTATGCTAAATTTAAAAATCCAGATACAAAAGACTCTACATTTGCATGATTCCATTCATATGGCATTTTGGAAGAGGTGAACTTATAGAATTATAGAGCAGTGATCAATGACTGCCAAGGACTGGGTGTAGAAAGGGAGGATTGACAAGGAAGAGACACGAAGGAACTTTTTCATGTAATGGGAATGTTATAAAAGCTGATTGAATGATTCATAAAATTCATAGAACAGTACACCTTAAAAAGGTGAAGTTTACTGGATGTAAATGGTACCTTAATAAATTTGAGTTTAAAAATATTGCTTGGGGCACCTGGATGGCTCAGTCGGTTAAGCACCTGACTCTTGGTTTCAGCTCAGGTCATGATCTCCCAGTTTGTGAGATCAAGCCCTACGACCCAGAAGTTGCACTGCTACCCACAGTGCAGAGCCTGGTTGGGATTCTGTTTCTACCTCTCTCTCTGCTCTTCCCCAACTCACTCACATGTGCGTGAGCTCTCTCTCTCTCTCAAAATAAATAAATAAACTTTAAAAAAGTGTATGTTGTTTTGAAGCCTAAAGCCAGCAGAAGAAGGGAAATAATAACGATTAGAGCAGAAATAAATGGTATGAAAAAAAAAGGCCAGTAGAACAGACCAAATGAAACTAAGAGATGGTTCTTTGAAAGAATTAATAAAATTGATAAACCCCTAGCCAGACTTATCAAAAAGAAAAAAGAAAGGACCAAAACAAATCAAATCACAAATGAAAGAGGAGAGATCATCAACACCACAGAAATACAAATAATCATAAGAGAATATTATGAAAAATTATATGCCAACAAACTGGAAGACACTGGCAATCTGGAAGAAATGGACAAAGTCCCAGAAACTCACAAACTACCAAAACTGAAAAAGGAAGAAATAGAAAAGTTGACACCCCAAAAACAAATAACCCGGTGAAGAAATGGGCAAAAGACATGAATAGACGCATTTCCAAAGAAGACATCCAGATGGCTAACACACACATGAAAAAACTCTCAACATCACTCATCATCAGGGAAATACAAATCAAAACCACAATGAGATACCACCTCACCCCTGTCAGAATGGCTAACATGAACAACTCAGGCAATAACAGATGTTAGCGAGCATGCGGAGAAAGAGGATCTCTTTTGCATTGTTGGTGGGAATGCAGACTGGTGCAGCCACTCTGGAAAACAGTATGGAGGTTCCTCAAAAGGCTAAACATAGAACTATCCTACGACCCAACGACCCAGCAATTGCACTACTAGGTATTTATCCAAGGGATGCAGGTGTGCTGTTTCAAAGGGGCACATGCACCCCAATGTTTATAGCAGCACTATCAACAATAGCCAAAGTATGGAAAGAGCCCAAATGTCCATCGATGGATGAATGGATAAAGAAGATGCTGTGTGTGTGTGTGTGTGTGTGTGTGTGTGTGTGTGTGTGTATAAAATGGAGTATTACTCGACAATCAAAAAGAATGAAACCTTGCCATTTGCAACAACGTGGATGGAACTAGAGGGTATTATGTTAAGCGAAATTAGTCAGAGAAAGACAAATATCATATGAATTCACTCATATGTGGAATTTAAGAGACAAAATAGATGAACATAAGGGAAGGGAAGCAAAAATAATATAAAAACAGGGAGGGGGACAAAACATAAGAGACTTTTAAATACAGAGAACAAACTGAGGGTTGCTAGAGGGGTATTGGGTGGGAAATGGGCATTAAGGAGGGCACTTGTTGGGATGAGCACTGGGTGCTACACATAGGGGATGAATCACTGGAATCTACTCCTGAAATCATTATTGCACTATATGCTAACTAACTTGGATGTCAATTAAAAAATAAAAATAAATAAAACAAAATTAAAAAATAATAGAAAATTTGAACAGATCCATAACCAGTGAAAAATTTGAATCAGTAATCAAAAATCTCCCAACAAACTAAAGTCCAGCGTCAGATGGATTTCCAGTGGAATTCTACCAGAGATTTAAAGAAGACTTTATACCTTTTTTTTTTCAAATTGTTCCAAAAAATAGAAATGGATGGAAAAATTGTAAAGTCCTTCTACAAAGCTAGTATTACCTTGATTCCAAAGCTAGACAAACACCCCACTAAAAAGAAGAATTACAGGCCAATATCCCTGATGAACATGGATGCAAAAATTCTCAACAAGATACTAGCAAATCAAATCCAACAATACACTAAAAGAATTTTTCCCCAGGATCAAATGGGGTTTATTCCTGGGCTATGGGGGTGGTTCAATATTTTCAAATCAATCAATGTGATATATCATATTAATAAAAGAAAGGATAAGAATCTTATGATCCTCTCAATAGATGCAGAAAAAGCATTTGAGAAAATATAGCATCCATTCCTGATTAAAAAAAAACCCTCAAAAAAGTAGGTCTAGCTGGAACATATCTCAACATCATAAAGACCATGTATGGAAGACCCACAGCTAATATCATCCTCAATGGGGAAAAACTGAGAGCTTTTCCTCTATGGTCAGGAAAAAGACAGGGATGTCCACTCTCACCATGACTATTTAACATGGTTAAGTAGTGGAAATCATGGAAGTCTTAGCCTCTGCAATCCAATCAGACAACAAATAGAAATAAAAGGCATCCAAATTGGCATGGAAGAAATAAAACTTTCACTATTTGCAGATGACATGATACTCTGTAGAAAACCTGAAAGACTCAACTGAAAAACTGCTAGAACTAATACATGAATTCAGCAAAGTCACAGGATATAAAATCAATGTACAGAAACCTGTTGCATTTCTATACACCAATAATGAAGCAGCAGAAAAAGAAATCAAGGAACCTATACCACTTACAATTGCACCAGAAACCATAAGATACCTAAGAATAAATCTAACCAAAAAGGTAAAAGATCTATACTCTGCAAACTCTAGAAAACTTATGAAAGAAATTGAAGAGAATGCAAAGAAATGGAAAACCTTCCATACTCACAGAAGACCAAACATTGTTAAAATGTCTGTACTATCCAAAAAAAAAAAAAATCTACATTTTGAATGCAATCCCTATCAAAAAACTACCAGCATTTTTCACAGAGCTAGAACTAACAATCCTAAAATTTGTATGGAACCACAAAAACCAAAGCAACCTTGAAAAAGAAAAGCAAAGTTGGAGGCATCATGATTTCAGACAAGCTATACTACAAAGCTGTAGTAATCAAGACAGTATGGTACTGGCACAAAAACAGAACATAGGTCAATGGAACAGAACAGAAAATCCAGAAACAGACCCACAACTATATGGTCAACTCATCTTTGACAAAGCAGGAAAGAACATCCAATGGAAGAAAGACAGTCTCATCAACAAATGGTGTCGGGAAAACTGGACAGCAACATGTAAAAGAATGAAACTGGATGACTTTCTTACACCATACACAAAATAAATTCAAAATGGACGAAAGACCTAAATGTGAGACAGGAAATCATCAAAATCCTAGAAAAGAACACGGGCAGCAATGTCTTTGACCTTGGCCAGAGAAACTTCTTACTAGACACATTGCTGAAGGCAAGGGACATGAAAGCAAAAATGAACTATTGGGGTTCATCAAGATAAAAAGCTTCTGCACAGCAATGGAAACAATCAACAAAAATAAAAGGCAACTGACAGAATGGGAGAAGATATTTGCAAATGGCATATTGGATAAAGGGTTAGTATGTAAAATACATAAAGAACTTATCCAACTCAACACCCAAGAATATAATCCAGTTAAGAAATGGGCAGACGAGGGGCACCTGAGTGGCTCTGTCGGTTAAGCGTCTGACTTAGGCTCAGGTCATGATCTCACAGTTCGTGAGTTCGAGCCCCGCATCAGGCTCTGTGCTGACAGCTCGGAGCCTGGAGCCTGCTTCAGATTCTGTCTCCCTCTCTCTCTGCCCTTCCCCGCTCGCGCTCTCTCTCTCTCTCTCTCTCTCTCTCTCAAAAATAAACATTAAAAAAAAAAAGAAATGGGCAACTGACATGCATAGACATTTTTCCAAAGAAGACATCCAGATGGCTAACAGACACATGAAAAGATGCTCAACATCACTCATCATCAGGGAAATACAATTCAAAACCATGATGAGATAGCACTTCACACCTGTCAAAATGGCTAAAATTAACAACACAGGAAACAACAGGTGTTGGCAAGGATATGGAGAAAGAGGAACCCCCTTGCACTGTTGCTGGGAATACAAACTGGTGCAGCCACTCTGAAAATCTGTGTGGAGAGTCTTCAAAAAGTTAAAAATAGAACCACTCTATGACTCAGCAATTGCATTACTGCGTATTTATCCAAAAGATATACAAATACTGATTTGAAGGAGCACGTGTACCCCGATGTTTATAGTAGCATTATCAACAATAGCCAACCTATGGAAGGAGCCCAAATGCCCATCAACTGATGAATGGATAAAGAAGATGTGGTTTATCGATACAATGGAATATTACTCGGCCACCAAAAAGAATGCAATCTTGCCATTTGCAATGATGTGGATGGAGCTAGAGTGTATTATGCTAAGTGAAATAAGTCAGTCAGAGAAAGACAGATACCATCTGATTTCACTCATATGTGGAATTTAAGAAAAAAACAGATGCATATAGGGGAAGGGGAAGAAAGAGTGAGGGAAATGAATTATAAGAGACTCTTTTTAAAAAAAAAAACATTTTTGATGTTTATTTTATTTTTGAGAGAGGGACAGAGTGTGAATAGGGGAGGGGAAGAAAGAGAGGGAGACACAGAATCTGAAGTAGGCTCCAGGCTCTGAGTTGTTAGCACACGGGGCTCGAACTCATGGACTGCAAGATCATGACCTGAGCTGAAGTCGGACACTTAACTGACTGAGCCACCCAGGTGTCCCATAAGAGAGTCTTAAGTACTGAGAACAAACTGAGGGTTGATGGAGGGAGGTGGACGGGAGATGGGCTAGATGGGCGATGGGTACTAAGAAGGGCAGTTGTGATGGTCACTGGGTGTTATAGGTAAGTGATGAATCACTAAATTCTACCCCTGAAGCCCATTTTATCATATCTGTTAACTAGAATTAACTTTTTTTTACATTTATTTATTTTTGATAGACAGAGAGAGACAGAGCACAAGTGGGGGAGGGGCAGAGAGAGAGAGAGAGACAGAGACAGAATCCGAAGCAGGCTCCAGGCTCTGAGCCATCAGCACAGAGCCCGATGCGGGGCTCGAACTCACAAACTACGAGATCATGACCCGAGCCGAAGTCGGACGCTTAACCGACTGAGCCACCCAGGCGCCCCTTTACTAACTAGAATTTAAATAAAAACTTGAAATAAAGACAAGAAAGTTATTATATTCATATGACACTCAATACACAATTGGACTCACTCCCTGGAGTCGATTCAACTGCCAACATTTTATCCACCTGCATAAGCAACAAAACTACAAAGACAGAAACTCAGAGTGCATGGTCTTGGAGTTTTAATCTCACTGAATTAAGAATCAATACTGAGTCTGCTAGAAGGAAGTCAAGAATTGTGCCCACTAGCGTCCCTATTGCTTGTCACCCCGTAATTCCAATGAACGCATCCAATTCCTCCTCGCTGCTGTCTTATGTGTGTAGCACCTGCAAGGAATTCATTTTCTCACCATCTGGAGCTCGCAGTGTTTATTGTTCACTAGTAGACTAGAAAGCACCCAAAGGGTGATATTCTAATAAAGAAAAGTAGAAACGCAATGTGTCCTCAATTTATTATACAACAATCCAGAGCTCTGAATAAGGGGTAAACTGTTCATATGTTTCCAATATGATTTGTTAATTAAGGAAATGGCAGGGGAAGAGATAAATGACCCTCATATTACACAGCAAATTAAAATTCCAACCTAATGCTAGCATTCATTATCTAGTGTCTTAATTTACCATCGCTTTCCAAAAAATGGAGGCTTTACATATATTCTTAATGTTTTCAATTTCTTTTGATGATAAATTGCATATTTAGGCCTAAAATCTGTATATAAAACTTATTTTTTTAGCACAAAACTGGATTTTAGTGCCTCACTGAGAATGTAAAGTTTGAAAAGGGTGTTTAACAAAGCCAGAGTGTTTTTTTCAAGTCAGGATGAATGCATCCATTTGTATTCCCCTGTGCACAATTCACTGAACTTCATTTGGAAAATGTCAAGGATAAATATTCTTCAAATGCTTCCATTAAACAGACGATAACCATAGTAACAGTGTATAGTTTGATTTTACCTATATTTCGAAAATTCCCTCTTAAAAAGAAAATGGTATTCAGATTGAAGGTGCAAATGGAACCACTTACATGGTTTTTACACACTGTTCATATCGGGATATTAAAACAAAGATACAATATACCTCCTAATGCATTATATTTGAGTGGCGCCTATTGTCAAAAAGGCTTTTACATAGCCTTTTTTATTCTAACATGTTCTAACTTGAAATCAACTATATCCTCAATTGAGAATGCAGAGACGCAGCTCCTTTCTAAACTCACAAAGTTATTAGCTATCTCCCTTTTACAAATACACACCAAAAAAAAATGACAGACAAGATAGATAAGATGTGCCCTAGGTCTAACCACATGATGCTAAAGTGGAAAGAGAACTTATAGATCGTTGCACCCTGCGTAGTTATTTTTACAGATAGGAAAAGGGCAAATATCTCTGACTGAGCCTACGGGCAAGGGGTTACCTTCCTTCAAAAAAGAGAGTAGCATAAAGGGAGTAACGATCATGTCGTGCACACTTGGTGATTATCTCACGTTTAAATCGTGTTAACGATACAAAAGAGGAAACTGAGAAAAAGCCCGTAATAATAAAGAGGCCCTGAGAGATACGCAGGTAGGACATCCAAGATGATGTGGTGGGTCCTTATCTGCCTGAAAAGGACGTGTTGCTTAGAAACCCTACAAAACAACTGGCTCCGTTAGTCAATATTTTTAATGGTAACCGAAGGCCCTTCTCAACTACGGGCCAAGATGATTAGCACACGTAGGGAATATTTTATCTGAGGTGAAGTGTTTTTTCTTCCTCCTCTCCAATCCTGCTAAGAAGCTAAAACATTGCCAGAGGTGAAGTCTGAGAATTCCAAATACAGAAGCTTAATTTGCAGAGGTACCAGACAAGACTTCCCGAATCCCTGAGAAATCTTTTGGCTCTGCCAAAGCACTTTATCACCTCAAGTGAGATGAACAACACATGGAAGGGACTACAAGCGCTGGTGGTACCAAAAAAAGCAGGCTGACAGTTCTCAGATTCAAAGCCTTTGTCATCCTAAAGGGGGAAAAAAAAGGTCTTAGTGTGACTGAATCTACCTGGCAGGGAACTGTTATTCCGTAGGGCCACTTTCTTAAAAATTAAACAATTCTACCCATGAGTTGCTTTGTTTTGTTTTGTTTTGTTTTTAATAAAACTACACTGCATGTCGGCCTGAATAAAAGCTCCAATTTTTCATTAGCCAAAGCCCACGTTTGGTCACGGGTGAAATTATTTTCAGAAGTTTCCACAACTGGGCCTTGCCTCTCATAAAGTCTCAGTAGCGAGTGCAGAGAGCCTGTTATTCGGGGTCACAAAAAGATGCCCCATTTCACCTGATAGCTGTAACTTAAGCCATGCCGCTTCAAATGAAATGTTTTTTAAATTGATTTTCAGGGTAACTAAACTGACTTCTGGAGTCATTCCTTGTGGGCGGGGTCCGGAATGTTCTCATTTTGGCCAACACGACAGTAGCAGAAAAGAACAAAGGCACCAGCCACAGTGACTCTGGAACGAGAACCTACAAAGTAGGTAGAGGCTTCAGTCACCAGTGTGGGCTAGTCTGCCTGCGGTGTTTAGTTTCTGAGCACCATGTCCTATAATTCCATCCTGCCTGTACAACGTTTTGGCACAATATTTGGCAGAATATTCTAATTCCAATATTTTCTAAGTCAAAAAGAGTTTGAGTATTGATAGTAGCTGATCACTAAAAACTCTTCCTCCATGGAATTTTGCACAACAGGCCTATGACTGGGCGGGCAGGGAATATAAACATTGCAGGGTGATATAAAGAACCTTGAACTCAGATCTCAGAGGCCTGGGAAAGGCTGAGTTGTGTGGGTATTCCTTTGTTAACCCTGGACAAGTCACTTTCCCTTTCTGAATTGCAGATTACTGATTTGAGAAAGGATGGAGTCAGACTATCTTTGAAGGTACTAATTGGCAAACTTTAATTTACATGAGATCACCCAGGAAGCTCGTTAAACATGCAGGGGCGTGCGCCCCATCCCTAGAGACTGACCCGGTTGGACTTGACTGTGATTCCAGAACCTGGATCGTGAAAAGAGGACCTCTGAGACAGGTGTTCTCGGAGTGCGCTTTGAAAAAAACGCTGTACTAAAATATCTTCTTGATTAAAATTCCATAACTCTATGAGGACTAGACAAGAAGTAATGACTCCTGAAGAATATAGGGAAGAAAGTGATTTAAATTTATTGTACTCTGTCACAAGTAGCTGGGGAGAAGCCAGCTCGTACTTGGGCATTTATCTGCAAACCAAATCCTAATGACAATAGACAATACAGTTACACAACGATCCCCTGGTGAATTGAACTGCCACTGCCTTATTTTCACTACAGAAGGCTAAATGTAAAGAAGCCGACCTACGGACAGCCAATTCATTGGCCTGTGTCACAGCCTAGGATCGAGTGTCATGTCCTTTGCGTGTAAGTATGGTAATGCACTCCGCCCACACCGACCACGTGTTTGGGGGATTTGATTTACGTAGCAGGAGGTCTGATGATTCCTTCTCTTCATGGGCTCCTCTGTGACCAGAGGGATAATTTGGAGAGGCTCCTGGGTAGTGTTCCTGGTACTGCGCATGAGCCCAGAACAGCATAAAAATATCTAACCCAACCAGGGAGCTTGTCCTCAATAGCTCTGCACATCTGGGTGGTGATATTGACTCAGCATATACAGATGACAGTCACTCTGGAAAGGATACTGTTTATCTATGAAAGAGACCCAGGTAATGCTTTATGGGAGGACTCACATCATGTTTTACAGCATAACCTTTAACTTAAAACAAATCTGATCGTCCCACCTCTATGCCTTTGTTATCCTTCTCTTCACTAAGAAGGCCTTCCCCACCTTTCCATTTGTGTAAAACCTTTGCCTCGTTAGGAGGTCCAGCTTCTTGAGGTTCTGCTTCAACACTCAAGGTAGGACTAACCACTCCTTTGTATAAACTTCCATACCATTGAGGCTGCGTTTCCAGGGGAACTTAAAACCCTGGTGGGCCTTAGTTTATTTATCTAACGCTGGCTATTTATGATCTAACACCGGCTATTTGTTGTTTTAAATTGTTTTCTTTAATGATATTATAATTAAAACTTTGTGTGTTATGTTTCACTTCCTTCCCTGGATTCTGAGCTCACTGACAAGATTTATTTTGTATTCTTCGTCATATCTGCCATGTCTTGCTTAGAATCTAGATTATAATTGATGCTTAACAAACTTGTTTTAAAGAAAGGAATTAGTGAATGCATGATGGATGAAGTGAATCCAACTATCGGAGGTAAAAAGCTCAGAATTTTTTTTTTTTTGGTTAAATTTGCCGTTTGAACATAAGATCTTCCCATGTAGTCACATGGGATGAAAATACTGTTCGGACGTGAGGTTGCCCTGACGTGAGCACGCCCTTAGTGAAAGCAGACCAGGGAATGACTCCCCCCTCGGGATTGAGTGCTGACAAAGACTTGTGATTCAAAACACAAATATGGGCATATTCTCCACAGTTAAAGGAGCAAGTTGAAGATAAGGCAATTTAACTTTCCCTTGGCTGATCTTCAAACCCACTCTGGAGTGACAGTTGTGTTGCATGTTGTGAAGCCTGCAGTGAAAATTCCCACAATTGTCCTACTTCTGGAGGGGGTAAAAGGTAATGCATGTGAGACCCAGCTGACTGCCACACAGGTAAACATTTGCCAGCACAGTGCTGGCAAAGCACTTCCATTTTACTACTCATTTTCCCCCAAACTTGGGACAGAACGATGTTGATGCCCAGGGGTACTTTTGCGGTTGATAAAGAAGATGTTCAAGTATTGTTGTCTAATACATATTAAACACGAATCTCACCAGGAAGGGGACACTACTGGGTGTGTTTAATTTGCTTTGTCAAATGCTAAATAAAAACTATCATGAGGGAAATAAAATCATTCCAGTAAAGCATAATTTTCCTTTTACAAGGTTTGTTTAATAATGACAAACAATGGATGATCTCAATTTCTCTCTTTTTCTTTCTTCCACACACATGCACACACACTCAAAAAGCGGTTTTAAAATCAAAAATAAATTTGGAGATATTGGCTTGCAATTTATAATCTATATTGTCAGGTCTGAAAGAGATTAAAAATGAAATGTCAATCATATAACATTTGGGATAAAGTTATGAGCATAAAACCTCGAAATTACTCAAGAGTATAGCCTTTAGGCATTACAGATTGGTATGCTATTTTTCATGTCTGTGGACTGGGAATTTTCATAATCCCATTATTTTTACCAAAATAGTTAAATCAGAGATGAAGTATAACTTGTTGATGTTCTAATTTAGAAGATGTGAGTAAATACCATATACATGTATGTATATATGTTCACACACATACTTTTTACACAAACTTGACTGAATTATAGAATTTATTGTTAATGATCTCTTACTCCAAAGGGGAGGATCCATGATCTTTTCCTTTACCATTAAGTATGATAGGTAAATACACTGTAACTCAGAAGGTGTGGGCCCAGCACATGGCTGAAGCCTAGGCAAATTATTCCCTGAAGTTAGACATTAGCAGAAGGTAGCTTCAGACCTCCACTAAAATAAATTCAATGCAACTACAATTTTATGATTAGTTTTATATTTCACATCGAGGGCTTGTTTGATTAACAAGACTGGGACATGTATTAGGCAAAATAACCAGGAGCCTCAGGGAGAATTACCAGCTGAAAGACGTGTACCAGGGCTAAGTAGGGAATTCAAATGAGCCTCCGTTCCTAGGTTAGACGGGGCTCCTCCAAAACTTTAATCACTGCCTTCCTATTCATCTCTGCACTGGGAGCTTTCAGTGAATGGAAAATAAAGTTTGGTGTATGTATTTGCAAATTATTGAGGACGGTATCCTATTTAGGCACAATACGGTATGCATTTGAATGTTAAGAAAAAGGATTAACGTTTGAGTTTAATGTAAAACAATAGGTTACTACATCCCAACTGTCTCGTCCTAAATATATGAAGAATAGACAGTCACCATTTACTGTGAACCTAAAAAAAGTATCTGATGCTATGGTAAGAGTTGAGAGGTAGATGGTGGGATTAATGAGTCTATAAGTCAACAGTTTTATGTACATACATATTATAAACACACACACAGTATATATATATATATAGCATATATATACTATATATACATACTATATATATAGTATATATACATACTATATATACATACATATATATATATATACATACTATATGTATAATAAAGATATATTGTACTCAATATAATAATTACTGAGGACTTGCCATGTATTAAGCACTGTAAATAGATACAACAGACTCAGTGGTGAGAAAAACTGACAAACTCACATGTATTTTACCATCATGGAGTTTGCCATAGAAGGAGAGCAGTGTTAAACTGACTATTAAGAGTAAGCCAGAGGAGAAGGAAAGCTTTCAGTCAGGAAATATTTGAAGTGTTTATGAATTATACCTATGTTTCAACTTATAAACATCAGCATGCTGTTCTTTATACAAAACCTTGCTCTTGGACTCATAAACGCAAATAGGGCACATATAGGGATTGTTTTCCTACAGCTAAAATACATCAACACTGAACTACCACCTACCCTCAGCTAATCTCTTCCATAGACACACGTATTTATTGAGTGACTGGACTAAATTAGGCTATGACACAGCGTGAACACACTTTCTTTAACTAGAAATCAAATCAGCAACTTGTGCTCCTTTGGTTCACTTTAACCAGGCTAATAACCAAATAGCTGAGTGTGGGGCCAAGTTGGGCACACAAGGTGTTAGTAAAGGCATTATTGCTTTTCCGGTCTGTAGATAAATCTCTAAGGTAAGCAAGGCAGATGAGATTAGTCCCATTTTATAGATGAGGACAACAAGACTCCATCCAAGGTCAAAACACATAATAAGAGTTATTCCAAAGCTTAAAGTACAAATCTTCTGGCGAAGAACTCTGCTCTCTCTGCTGACTCACATTACTATTCATACGCTTGGCAACATGGCGTAAAAGTAAACTGCTTATTTCTGTTTACTTCAAGCCTTGTAGGTGTGTTCCACCAAAGACATTATAAGATGATATTGATTCAATTCAAACCAAAATTGCATTAAGATTCATAAATGAGATATTTACTTGGTAGTTAGTCATGACTCAGTGGGTAGTCATGCAATACAGGCCTGTCAGAAATATTATTCACTAGATAATCATGTAGTGATGATTTCTTGGATAAAATTCTACTTTTAGGACTACAGAGTAAATGTCAGTTTGAATCTTCTTTTCTTCTGCTTGCTACTATAGGAAAAAACCCTGTATATTTAAATAACAAACACAGTAGCCTTTTTATTGCGTAAGTTTATGCCCCAAGTGAGTGTAGTAGAAATTCAGTTTGCATATATCCCCACTGAAATTTGAGAATTGGTAACTTAAAATATCTGGTCTGCAAATATGTGCAATATCTATAGTATCAAATATCTATAATACAGAAGACCAAATTAGAAATAATAGATTTACAACAAAGAAAGAAGAACCACATGCATAGTCGCAGCTCACTGAAGAATGGTGTTTCATGACTATGGTCTTGGGAACGATTTCATGGATATGACAACAGAAGTACAAGCAACAAAAACCAAAATAATTGGACATCAAACTAAAAACTTCTGCACAGTAAAGGATATACTCGGCAGAGTGAAAAGGCAACCTACGGAATGGGAGAAAATATTTGCAGATCATATATCTGATAAGGGGTTAATCTCCAAAATATATAAGGAATGCACACAATGCAATAAAAAAGCTTGCCACTTTAATCTAAAAAATATGACCTAAGAACTTGGAGGGACATCCCTCCAAATAAGACTTGCCAAAGGCCGACAGTTATATTAAAACATGCTTATTGCCACTAATCATCAGAGAAAGCAAGTCAAAACCACAATGAAGTATCATCTCACATTGGTTAGTACAGCCACTATTTTATTATTGTTTGACTTTATTATTTCATTATTAATTAATTTATTGATTTATCTTTCTCCAAATTTTTATTTAAATTCCAGTTGGTTAACGTATGGTGTAATATTAGTTTCAGGTGTAGAATTTAGTGATTCACCACTTACATAGACAGCTAGAGCTTATCACAGGTGCCCTCCTTAGTACCCATCACCTAGCTAACACATCCCCCTGCCCACCTCTCCTCCAATAACCCTCAGTTTGAGTCTGTTTCTTGGTTTGCTTCTCTTCCCCCCCCCCATGTTCATTTGTTTCTTAAATCCACATATGAGTGAAATCATATGCTATTTGTCATTCTCTGACTTATTTTGCTTAGCATAATACTCTCCAGCTCCATCCACATCATTGCAAATGGCAATATCTCATTCTTTTTATGGCTGAGTAATATTCCATTATATGTATGTGTGTATGTGTGTGTATATATATATATATATATATATATGCATATATATGTGTATATATATATACACATATATAGTGTATGTGTATATTTATATGTGTATATATATATACACATATAGTGTGTGTATATATAAATGTATGTATATATATATAAATATATTTATTTATTTACATCTTCTTTATCCATTCATCAGTCAATGGACATTTGGGCTTTTTCCACAATTTGGTTATTGTTGATAATGCAGCTATAAATATCTGGGTGCATGTGTCCCTTTGAATCAGTATTTTTATATCCTTTGGGTAAATACCTAGTAGTGCAATTACTGGGTCCTAGGGTAGTTCTATTTTTAACTTTTTGAGGACTCTCCATACCATTTTCCAGAGTGGCTGCACCAGTCTGCATTCCCACCAATGGCGTAAGAGGGTTGCCCTTTCTCCACATCCTCGCCGACACCTGTTGTTTCCTGTGTTGTTAATTTTAGCCATCTGACTGGTGTGAAGTGATATCGCATTGTAGTTTTTATCTGTATTTCCTTGATGACGGCTGATGTTGAGCATCTTTTCATATGTCTGTTAGCCATGTGGATGTCTTTTTTTGCAATAGAAAACCCAGAAATGGACTCACAACTATATGATCAATTAATCTTTGACAAAGCAAGAAAGAATATCCAATGGAAAAAAGTTATCGTCAACAAATGGTGTTGGGAAAACTGAACAGCAACATGTAGAATGAAACTGGACCACTTTCTTACACCATACACAAAAATAAATTCAAAATGGATGAAAGACCCAAATGTGACACGGGAAATCATCAAAATCCTAGAGAACACAGGCAATAACCTCTTTGGCATTGGTCACAGCAACTTCTTACTAGATATGTCTCCTGAGGCTAAGGAAACAAAAGCAAAAATAATGATTGGGACGTCATCAGGATAAAAAACTTCTGCACAGTGAAGGAAACAATCAGCAAAACTAAAAGGCAACCTATGGAATGGGAGAATATATTTGCAAATGACCTATCTGATAAAGGGTTAGTATACAAAATATATTAAAAAAACCTATAAAAATCAATACCCCCAAAATAAATAATCCAGTTAAAAAATGGGCAGAAGACACGAAAGGACAGCCATTAATTTAAAAAAAAAACAAAGCAAAAAATTAAAAAAAAAACAAAGCAGAAAGTATAACATGTTGGCAAGGATGTGGAGAAATTGAAACGCTTGCCTCTGTTGGTAGGAAAGCAAAATGGTAAAACCACTATGGAAAACGATATGAAGAGTCTTCAAAAAATTAAAAATGGAGCTACCATATCATCCAGCAATTCCATTTCTGTGAATATATTCAAAAGAATTGAAATCAGGATCTTAAAATGATATAAGCATTCCCATGTTCATTATAGCACGATGCTTGTGCTTATGACACAGCTAAGCTCTAGAAACAACCTAAACATCTAGTGATAAATGAACGGATAAAGAAAATGTAGTATAAACATACAGTGGAATACTATTCAGCCCTAAAATACAAGGACATTTTGGGGCACCTGGGTGGCTCAGTCAGTTAAGAGTCAGACTTCGTTTGGCTCAGGTCATGATCTCACAGTTCATGGGTTCAAGCCCCACATTGGGCTCTGTGCTCACAGCTCAGAGCCTGGAGCCTGCTTCTGATTCTGTCTCCCTTTCTTTCTCTCTGCGAGCACTCTGTCTCTTTCTGTCTCTCAAAAATGAATAAACATTAAAAAAAATTTAAAAAAGGACAAGGACATTCTGCAATATGCCACGATGTGGATAAACTTTGAGGAGATTATGTTAAGAGAAACAAGCCAGACAAAAAAAAAAAAGACAAGTACTGTGTGATTCCACTTATATGAGGTATCTAAAACAGTCAAATTCGTAAAATCAAAGACTGGAATGGTGGTTACCAAAGGGCTGAGGAAGGGAAAATGAGTGTTGATAAATCAACAGGCATAAAGTTTCAGTTCAGTAAGATGAATAAGGTCTAGATACCTGCTGTACGATGTTGTACCTACGTCAACAATAATGTATTGTGCACTTGAAATTTATTAAGAGGCTAAATTTCATGTTACGTGTTCATTCCCATAATGAGGTAAATTTTTAAAAAAAGAATGTGGCTGTCATATGAGGCAGATTATACATTTAATATAACAGAAACAAGCAACTCTAGAAGATTTCTAAGTGTTTTTAATTTTTATGAATAATCACAGTAATATTCACGAGAGGAAATTTAGAAACGAAAAGATTGTAATACAATCATTCAGAAATGACTGCTATAAACTTTTCACCGCATTTCCTTCTGGATCATCGATCACGTTTGATATTTCTCATATATTTGTAGCGATTATTTCTTCATTGCCTTCTGTTCTTTAGAACATATTTCAGTTCTACCATATTTCATTTAAGTTTCCCCACATTGTAGGGTGTTATGAGTTTGCCCAGTTACTTTTCCCAGTTACTTTTAAATGTTTTCCAGTTTGAGAGGTTGAAACACTATCTCGGTGATGTACATTTTCTTTGACTGTTAGTGAGAGTGAACATGCTTCCAAGGACTTATTGACTAGTTCCATTTCTTTCTTTGTGGGCTGCTTGAGAATGCTCTTTATTTTATTAAGGACAGTAGCTTCTCTCTCTAAAAAACCGTGCCATCAGCAAAACCAAAAGCAAATTACTGAGAAAAAATATTTTTAACAGATGTGGCAGATACAATAATAGGATGGCTTCATGACAGCCCTTGAGCTGGATGCCTTAGAAATGGAGATTTGTTTGCAGTGATCTTGAGTAACAAAAGCCACCTTTCTACAATCAGTCAGCTTCAGGGGTTAAATGGTAATAGGAATACACATAAGCTCAAAGGAAGCAAGGAGAGTACTGAGTCTAGCTCCTATAGGCAGATGATATTGGCTACTACAGTCTGATCAATGCACAAAAACTGATTTCTCTTTCCCATCCGTGATTCAGCCTTCTGGCCTTTCATATCCATATTAACAGTTAAATGTCTCTAAGCCATCCAGAAAGGATTTTTAAGTCTGAATGTCATCTTTATACCAGTGACTCATCTTAGAAGTTTATTTCTGATATTACAAGATTAATGCTTTGAAAAAGAATGAAAAAAAAAATCCTCATGTGGCATATATATAAAAATCTTTAAATGATACGAAAATTTTAAACTACCACTATTACTGCCAGTAATAATTATATTCTATGTTGACACCTAATTTTTCACTTATCTTATTTGATGCTCTAGCTCTCACGTGGAGAGCTAGAAAGGAGAGGCATTTTCATACTCTTTATAAGAAGTTGAGGTCCAAAAGACATTGAATAAAAACCCCAAGATCATACCATCAATTAATAGCAGGGAAGAGGCTCAAATCCTGTCCCTCTGATTCCAAATCCTTTGCTCCTTTATCCTTAATACTACCGTCCCACTCTTCATGCCACAGTACCATTATCAGAGTTCTAGGCTTCTATTAATAACTATATTTGGCCTATAGGCAATGTCCATGAACACCTTTCTGTTTACCACCAATGTATTAAAGCCAGTGCACTTTATTAATATATAGAAGACGAATTTTAATTTGTAAGTTTTTAAAAATTTTTAATGTTTATTTAGTTTTGAGAGAGACAGACAGAAAGACAGAGTGTTGAGGGGGGAGGGAGAGAGAGAGAGAGAGGGAGACACAGAATTCGAAGCAGGCTTCAGGCTCTATCAGCTCAGAGCCCGACGCGGGGCTGGAACTCATGAACTGTGAGATCATAAGGTGAGCCAAAGTCGGAAGCTTAACCGACTGAGGCACCCAGTTGCCCCTGATCTGCAAGTTTCTTAAGGGAACTAAGAAGGTAGAAATACACTTTCAAAGAAAGTATGCAAAGTATAAATCTCAGCATTATGCCTGGACTGAATACTTATATTCTCTATTCATCCTCTCTCTCTCTCTTTCTCTCCATCCTCCCTCCCTCTGTCCCCATCTCTCTCTCTCTCTCTCTCCCCTCCTTCTTCCTTCCACTGCTCATTTTGCAAGGCCCACCTCATGTGCCATCAACCTTTCCCATTACTTCCCGCAAACTGAGTATGATAGTTCCTATCTCTAAACACATACAACAGTTAATGAACTTTATCTTATTTCAGACCTATGTGAGTTGTTTTATTCCCTTATCTGACTATGAAATGCTTTATGGTTATGCCTGGCATATACAAGTGTTCAATAGCATTAAGCAAAATAATGTATAGATACATGAGTAAGGATGTACTGGCATAGACCATTGAAATACATGTATGAACCTCTGAGGTGAGTTAAAGTTACGGCCCTAGAACTGTCCATAGTAGCATACATCTACGTTCCTAATCCTGGTATGTGGCTGAGAATAATCCACAAAGACTCGAATAGTCTGCAGGGGAGCCCTTCAGAATCTGATTATATTTTCAAAGAACGTCTGATTTTGACATAATGACTTCACCTACTGTTATGTCTGTTATATATTCAGTGATGACAATGCTTGCTATTGTCTTTTTCTAATTGGAGCTTTCTGCCTTTTTGACTATGTCCAACAGCATAAATTATGTAGGCAGCGGCAATTAGAAGCAGAAAACACTTCTGTCCAAATGCTATTTGGGAGTGAATATCTGCTCTAGGATTTACTCTAGGATACTGTGCTGCTTTTTCGACTTCCTTAACATAGATCTTTTACACTGAAAAGCTCCAAGCTGTACACATAGTACATGGTGCTGGAGTTGTAAATAACTGCTGAAAAGTCAAGTGTGATGGGGCTCTAGTCTCCAAGTAAGAAATTATGTACAAAGACAAGATTCCTTCTCCTTTGGAGACCTCGGTAAGTTCATGTGGAAAAGTGAGTTGCATTAGATCAGAAGTTTCCAAGTATTTCTGTGCAGGAGAGTCTCCTGGGAAATTTATGAAAATACAGTCTTTTATCTCAACCTTCTCCCATAGAATGGAAACCCTCAAGGGTCATTCTAATGCATCCAGTCCATAGATCCCTGTTAAGAGACAGTAGACTACATGATGTGTAAGGTCTCAGACATTACTGGAGTTTTATAATCCCTAAATATATATGAAGCCCAAATGAGAAGAGGAAAGTGCTTTTTTATCCATCTGGAATCATCTGAAGAGGGAAAAGAATGTTCAACTGAGCATCAAGAGACCTGAAATGAATCATGAAGTTTCCATATCTCTTTGTGATCTTGGGACACATTCTTCCCTTCTCTGCCTCAGTATTGTCATCTGTAAAGTAAAATGATTGCATTCCCTCATAATTAAATCTGTGGGACCTTGCAAATTGTACCTGCAGAAGTCCAAACAAGACAAATGGGGATGAAGCCAACACAAAGACTTGTGTCACCAGGGGAAAGGTTGCTGACTGCCTCACAGTGATACATCATTACAGTGATGCCAAGGTCTGGGATCTAGTCTTCAGCTTTGTCGACCCAGAGATTTGTCAGCATATCTACAGTGGACTTGTTACTTAAGGGGTAGATTCACAATACCTCGGCTCACAAGATCAGAAAGGCAAATGATTAATTTACAGTGAGAAATTGGACTGTGATGGTAACTGGACACTGTAGTTGAGACATCTTTTCCCTATAGACTTTCCCTATAGCTTATATAAAGGATGTAATATGGAAAGCTACCTAGACGGAGGATGCCAGGAACTTGATTATGATGAAAAATGTAACTGAGAAAGGAATGGGACATGAATTACTCTGGTGACAGCAGTCTCTTCTTGAAAGTAAGAGCCACTTAGGGAACCCAGTAGTTGTCAGTGTTCCTTCCCATGGTGAGAGCCTAGAACCTTCCCATGGTGAGGGCCTAGAACAAAAAATTCAAGCACTCTGGAAAACAGCATGGAGAGTCCTTAAAAAAATTAAAAACAAAGCCAGCAATTGCACTAGCAGGTATTTATCCAAAAGATACAACAATGCTGATTCGAAGGGGCACATGCACCCCGATGTTTATAGCAGCACTATCAACAATAGCCAAATTATGGAAAGAGTCCAAATGTCCACCAATTGATGAGTGGATAAACGTATACACATTTATACACATTGGAATATTACTCAGCGATCAAAAAGAATGAAATCTTGCCATTTGCAACGATATGGATGGAAGTAGAATTTATTTTGCTGAGTGAAGTCAGTCAGAGAAAGATAAATATCATATGATTTTATTGATATATGGAATTTAAGAAACAAAACAGTTGAACACAGGGGAAGGGAAGGAAAAATAAGATAAAAACAGAGAGGGAGGAAAACCACAGGAGACTCTTAAATACAGAGAACAAACTGAGGGCTGCTGGAGAGGTGTTGGGTGGGAGGATGGGCTAAATGGCTGATGGGCATTAAGGAGGTCACTTGTTGGGATGAGCACTGGGTGTTGTATGTAAGTGATGAATCACCAAATTCTATTCCTGAAACCATTATTACACTATATGTTAACTAACTTGGATTTAAATAAACTAAAATAAAAAAAAAAAAAACCCTGCCTGGAAAGCACATGGTCACGTCTGAGTTTACCTCAATGTCACTCCAATTTGACCTGACAAGGAAGCCAGGAAGAGGGGTGAGGCAGTTAAGTAACATTATGGAAAAGTTCATCCAGATCTGGCGAGAGCTAAGAAAGTTCTCTTTTCTAATATAGAATGCATCTTTCTAAGGAAAAGAATCAGGGTCTGCACAACGCAGTTCCTCTTTCCTCTAGACCACAGCCCATGTGTCAAATTCTGTCTGTCACCTGTTTTTGTATGGCTTGTAAGCTCAGAAATTTTTTTAATGGCTGAAAAAATCAAAAGATTAACAATATTTTTGTGACATATGAAAATGATAAGTTTCAAATGTCATTGTCTATAAATAAAGTTTTATTGGAACATAGTGATGCCAATTCTCTCACATACTGTCTTTGCTGCTTTTGTGCTATGAGTTTAGTAGTTGTGAAAATAAAAACCCATAAAGCCTGCCAAGTGTATCTGGCCTTTTACATTACAAGTTTGTCATCCTGTGCTTAGATAGTACTTCCAAGTACTTCATCAAGTACTTAGATAGTACCTGATAATATTTGCTTTAAAAGGGATGGGGTTCTTGTAGTCAAATGCTTTACTTACTACTTATAGCTTTTCCACATATATTACCATTACAGCTCGGAAAACTCCTACACTGTTCACAAACTTATTTTGCCATGAAATAATTTTCTTTTCTTCTATTTTCTTGTCTTTTTATTTTTTTAATTCTCTTTTTAAATGTTTATTCATTTTTGAGAGTGAGAGAGAGAGAGAGAGAGAGAGAGAAAGAGAGAGGCGGAGGGAGAGGGAGACACAGAATCCTGGGCAGGCTCCAGTCTCTGAGCTGTCAGCACAGAGCCTGATGTGGGGTTAGAACCCATGAACTACAAGATCATAACCTGAGCCAAAGTCAGATGCTTAACTGACTGAGCCACCCAGGCACCCCATATTTTCTCATCTTTTAAAAAAATATTAATACATCTTCGCTTCCCATAAAACAAAACCTGAGGAACATCATTTTGAGAAATGCTGAATTAGCCAATCACTGACAACTTCTTGTCCTTTGGTCTTTATTTTTATTTTTATTTTTTGTCCTATAAAGTCATTGCAGATCTTCTGCTTTTATGGTATTACTTAAGATAATTACCTGAAAGCTTATTTTGCATTCATTTCATGTGTAACATATATGATTTTTTAAGCAAGAAAATAATCAAATAACATACCAATTCCTGAAGCCTAACTGGCCATTGAAATTGGAGGAATTTGGTCAGAAGACAGAACAACTAAATATGGTTTGCTAGCCACAAATGGGGAAACTACAATGAACTGAAAATTATTATGTCAACATTTTGCTGGGTTACTGATGATCAAATTCAAAATCAAATGTACCCTGCTTTTATTGTATCAGAAGTGTTCATTTTGATGAACTATGTATCAGATTGGTTCTATGCAAGTTTTGATGAAGGAAGTGATAAAGAATGTTAATTTCCTTTTTTGCTTATTCCCTTAAGCAATGTACGTTTATGAGGTAATTGAAATTAAAGAAAAATATGGAAATTTTATTTTCAGGAAGGCAAAAGCTGGCTAATGGAAACCTGTCGCAGAAATTAATTTAGTTCCCTCTTCACTTCAACTACTTTGGAATGAAGGACCTCAGTCACTTAAGTATTGTAAAAAGTTTAGATTTTCTTTATATGCCAATTCCATAAAATTACCATAACTCATTTAACTTTAAGGGAAAATAACTGGCTATAAAATTATAGAATCCTGATCCACAGAAATGTTCAATAAGTTCATTCTACACAGTCATATATTGTCTAAGTATTTTCCTACAGACTGTTCTCTTATTTTGTGAATGAAAGGCCAAGAATTTCTTGGCAGATTTTACATGAAATATTTTCTATCTTGTGTGTATGTGTGTGTACATCTGTCTTCTTTTGTATAGAAAGATACTACATAGGTAAAGATGACTGTTGTATTTGACTTTGTTGGAGGGCTTTTTTTCCCCTTGTTACCATATTTTTACAAATTTGTATAGAAACATTTCTCATGAGTGACTCGATCTGTAAATGGTACGTTATCTTATAGAAATCACAACTGTTGAAGCTATTGGCTCTATTTCCAAATTCTCCCGTATGTGGTATTCGAAGTCAACAAAGATAAGAATGAAGAAATGAAAAACTGAATATTATGTTCATTATGAAATTTGATTTGCATCAAATCCCTAAGAAATGCTTTTTAGAGGTCTTAGTAGGTACTAACAAAAATATTGTAACTGCTCTTTTCCTCTTCAGAGCGTTTTAATAATCGTTTGTATAAAGTGGCACAGATATTTATTATGCTAACCTGGATCATTCTCTCTTGAGTCTGTCTACACAAAGGAAAAATCATCCTTGGCTAGAACCGGTAGCACTTATAAGAGTGGGAGGCAGTGTCTGAATAAAGAAATATTTACCTAAGAAACTGATACGTCAAAATGTTTGAAAGGTGCTCAATTCAGAAGTCTGGAAAAAGTCAATCCAGACAACATGGTTAATTCATACCTTATGAAGACCAATGCAAATGTGGGTAGGGTATGATCAAGACTGGCAGATGCCTTACAAAAATGTTGCCTAACTTACAACTTTCAGTTATCTATTGGCCACGGGCCATGGGAATTAAATGAGAAGCTACAGCATTCTTAGCACAAATTCCTTTAGAGCGAGGAGTCTGAAAAAATTGTCATTCCTGAACACCAGCCATTGTCCAACCCTTGGTCCCTCTGAAACCAATACTTGGCTGTATCCTACTCAGATCTTATGTCAAGCCTGTGGATTCACTGTCATTTGATTTGAGAGAAAAACAGTGACACGAATGATAAGTGGCATGGAAAGGTACTACAAATGAATTGGAAAACAATTTGAAATTGGAGTCTGAACGTGTCAAGTCAGGATCGTGTGGGTATAGGTGTAGACGACAGGGCTTGGCCGTGCTGTTCGCTCAGCAGCATTCCTGATGCTCACATGCAGGTGCCGTGTACTCTTGATAATGTCTTAAGGGAATAATTGACTTGCCCTGGCATGTCGAAAAAAAAGGGCAATGTCCTGTGGCTCAGGAGACTTGGCTTCTGTTGCTAGTGCTGTGGTGGATAAGAGGTGCAATCTAATGCAAGTCAGTTCCCCCGGTGCCCATTTTCTCCATCTGTGAAGTGGAGGGAGTTGAAAAGATGATCTTGAAGATCCCTTCTTTCGACCCTAACCCGGTGTGGTTCTGAGATGTTCCTATGTGAGCAGTTTTTAAGCTTAGAAGGTAATGACTAGTAAGGGAGATGAACTTAGAAACAAGCAGCAGTAATAATAGCAATGATAAACAGAAAGAAAATGTGCTGAGTGTAAAGACAAGCAAAAGTCCAGGGGCACTTATAAGACTGAACATTTGGATTTGAGTGGTAGAGTACAGAAGTTCTCGGCATCTGAAAAGAGCCCTGAAGTAAAAAAAAAAAAAAAAAAATTGAGGGGGCACCTGGGTGGCTCAGTCGGTTAAACGTCCGACTCTTGTTATCAGCTCAGGTCATGCTCTCACGGTTGGTGGGCTCGAGTCCCGGATCGGGCTCTGCACTGACGGCAGGGAGCCTGCTTGGGATTTTCCCTCTTCCTCTCTCTCTGCCCATCCCCGACTTGCATCTATCTCTTGCATCTATCTCTCTCTCTCTCTCTCTCAAAGTAAATAAACGTTCAAAAAATTTTACAAAAATCGAGGAAGAGTTTGATCTGTAGGTAGAGAGTGTTAGCACATACAAGCAGACATATGGACTCTTGAAGTAAAGGTCTTTAAGTCATGGTATGTAGGCCAGTGTGGCCTAGTTACCAAAAACATGAGAGTTAATGCAGCGTCTGGGGAATCAGACAGACCGGCCACCAGACAAACTGGCTTTCTAAACTTGAGCAAGTTACCCATCCCTTTTGAGCCTCAAATCCCTCAGCTTAAAAATGGAAGCTCACAGGGGCGCCTGGATGGCTCAGTCGGTGGGGCATCCGGCTTTGGCTCCAGTCATGATCTGGCAGTCTGTGGGTTCGGGCTCCGCGTGGGGCTCTGTGCTGCCAGCTCGGAGCCCGGAGCCCGCTTCGGATGCTGGGCCTCCCTCCTTCTCTGCTCCTCCCTCATTCATGCTCTGTCTCTCTCTGTCTCTCAAAAATAAATAGAAGTTAAAAAAAAATGTTTAATGGAAGCTCACAGGAAGGCTGTTGTGAAGATTAAGTTAGACGATGTACATAATGGGCTTAAACGAATTTACCACACATTGTAAGCAAATATTAGCAAAAGGAACTACCATTATTATTTTCACCATTATTATTATTTAGAACGACAGACAATATTAGGAAAATGGTTTGAGCCAAATTATAAATGATTGAATACTTTGATAAATAATTTGACTTCTTTTTATAGAAAAAGGACCTATTGACTGTTTTGAGGAGTGAAGCAAGATAAATAAAAACTGGCAGAAGAAAGAGAAAGAAAATGATATACTTTTGCTGAAGAAATGCTCAGCAGTGAAGTAAAATTAGTTATAGTCTGTTTCTTTAGAACAAAGTCAACCAGTCTAGACACGACTCCAAGGAGAAACTCAATTTAAATATTAATAGAATGCATCTCAGCTGTCGCTCGAGTCCCATTTCTTTGTTTCTCAGTTGCAGTCTGTTGATGCCAACTTTTACAACATGCCAGTGAAATTTCATTCTTGGTGCACCCATGGTATTTCCTTTGAGGTATGAAAACGGAAATATGATGAGAGAAAAAATTTGATGATTGACAGTCAAATTCAAATCAAGAATCCATGGCAACTTTAAGAGATCTCAAGAAATATATTCCTATTTCACTGTGACCATAGTAAACACCAAATTTGATCACGAGGACATCTGCACAAGGGGGACTATTAGCATTAATCAGTTTTCATTCTAGCAAAGAACAAGTGGTTAAACCTGTAAATGCCCCCCAGTGCTTGGTCCTGTCTTGAAAATTTCTTTGCTTCTCGACCTGTTCCAAACACATGGGGATCATTTGTTAATCTCTTGTGTGTGTTTTTTTTTTAAAGAATCAGTATTACAAGAGGAAATCACAAAGAAGACTAACATATTTCATTAAATAACAACTAAATCACTTTGAACAGTAAAAACAAAACACTAGAATTAAATGGCAAAATAAAAGCAAAGTGAACCACATTTGCAGCTCATATGACCTGATGAGGAAAGAACCAAGTTGCAAACAGATGAATGAGGAAAAGGTTATACAAAGTCAATTCATTAAAATGAACTATAAGATGTTAGCAAAGATACAGGAAAATGTCCAGTTTCACTAGCAGTAACCATACCTAAACGACATCATTGCCACATGCACATTATTTCATAGTAACTATTTTATATTAGATGAATGCTAGCTCCATGTTCCTACCCTTGGATAGATTCCCAGGCAAGACAGATGACTGAACACATACCAAAACCTCCTCCTTCATTGAAAATATAGAAAAATGCTTCTCCTCCTCCTCCTCCTCCTCCTCCTCCTCCTCCTCCTCCTCCTCCTCCTCCTCCTCCTCCTCTTCTTCTTCTTCTTCTTCTTCTTCTTCTTCTTCTTCTTTTTCTTCTCCTTCTCCTTCTTCTTTTTTAAGAATGCCTAACTGTATTAAATACGAGAGTGAACTATCCGTGCACCAGAACACTGGCTCAAGTTAAAAGATTACAGGAAGCCAGGATCAGAGATGAGCACTGGGGACCAGAGTTTTAACGTGCTGACATAATGACTGAATTTTGACCCCTCAAGTGGTTAGATAGCAAAACCAGCCTTCCTTCATGAAGCCAGAACATGGAGTTGAACTCTCTGCCCATATTCAGGGGCAGATATAACTGTAACACCCAACGTGGCCTGTGCTACAAAAAGATGCTGAAATGCCACCACGAGATTGAGAATTCAGCCTGTGTTGCACGAAGACATGGTGACTAGAATTGTGGCATCTAAATAAAGAGCCCCAAGCTGCTCACAGAGACTCTCTGGCATCTTAAAACCCAAAACTGTCTGACATGTATGCTTTAAAACAACCACCCAGGCGGGAGACCTCTCCATTACAAATGATAAAGCACAAAAGGAAATCTTGACGCAAATAAGAAAATCTAACCCAACAATATAGGGACATCAGAACGAGTTGTCTTAGAAAGATAGACACGCTCATTAATTATAGATTTTTAATAAAAGCTTCATTGAAATATCATTAAAATGTCATAACATTTCCCCTTTTAAATTGTACAATTCAGGGGCGCCTGGGTGGCTCAGTCGGTTAAACATCCGACTTAAGCTCAGGTCATGATCTCACGGTTCATGGGTTTGAGCCCCGTGTCGGGCTCTGTGCTGACAGCTCAGAGTCTGGAGCCTGCTTCAGATTCTGTGTGTCCCTCTCTGTCTGCCTTTTCCCTTATCACGCTGTGTCTATCTCTCTCAAAAGTGAATTAACATTAATTTTTTTTTAAATTGTACAACTCAGTGTTTCTTAGTATATTTACAGAGTTATGCAACCATCAACATTACTTTTAGAACATTTTCATCACCCTCAAAGGCAACCTCATAGCCATTAGCAATCATTCTCCATTTACTCCATTCCCCTAGGCCTAGACAACCACTAATCTACTTACTGTTTCATTTCTGAAATCTGGTAGTTTCGTAAAATGGAATCATATAATATGTGTCTTTATGCGTCTGATTTTCACTTCGAATGTTTTTCCAGGATCATTCATGCTGTAGCATGCATCAGTACTTTATTTCTTATTATTGACAAATAATATCCCACTGTGTGGATTATTATGTGGTGGAATGCTATGTTCATCCATTTATCAAGTGATAGATATTTGGTTTGTTTACAGTTTGGGACTATTATAAATAATGATGTTATGAATATTTTTGTGTATTAAGTCTTTCTTTGTTTTTTATTAAAAAAAATTTGTTTAACATTTATTTATTTTTGAGAGACAGGGAGACAGAGAGCGAGCAGGGGAGGGGCAGAGAGAGAGGGAGACAGAGAATCCGAAGCCGACTCCAGGCTCTGAGCTGTCAGCACAGAGCCCGACTCGAGAACCGAACTCCTGAACCCTGAGATGGTGACCTGAGCCGAAGTCGGACGCTTCACCGACTGAGCCACCCAGGCGCCCGTGTGCATTAAGTGCTTGTGTGGAGATTTGTTTTCATTTGTTTTTGGTGTATGCCAAGGAGTGGAATTTCTATATCGTGTGTTAACTCTGTGGTTAACATTTCTACAAACTGTCCAACCGTTTTCCAAAGTGGCTGCACAGTTTTACAATGACACCAGCAATACACGAGGGCTCCGGTTCTCCCATATCCTTGTCAACACTTGTGAATGTCTCTCTTTTATTCTAGCCATTCTAGTAGGGGTGAAGTGGTATTTCATTGTGGTTTTGCTCGGCATTTCCCTAATGACTAGTAATGTTGAGCATCTTTTCATATTGGCCATCTGAGGATCTTAATGGAGGAAATATTCAAGCCCGTCACCCATATTGTACTTCTTAGTCTTTTTGTTGTTGAGTTGTAAGAATTATTTATATACTCTGGATACAAGTGCCTTATCAGATATATGATTTGCAAATACTTTCTACCATTCTGCGGGTTGTCTTTTCACTTTCTTGAGAGTCTTTTGAAATATAAATGTTTTTACTTTTGATGAGGTCCAATTTCTTTACTTTTTGTTGCTTCTATTTTTGATATCATATTTAAGAAATTATTCCCCAATCTTGGGTGGCAAAGGTTGACACCCATGTTTTCTTCTGTAAGTTTTATAGTTTTAACTCTTATGTTTAAGCCTATGACTGATTTTGAATTAATTTTTGTATATGGTTTGAGATAGGAGTCCAACTTCATTCTTTTGCAGGTAGATATCCAGTAATCCCCGTAATTTCAGACTTTTGTTTAAATGATAAAAATGTAAAGAGAACCAACCAAAGAATGGAATGTGATAATGTGCTCTGATAGAACAGGAAAAGAAAAAAGTTCAATAATCCAATAGGAAACAGGAAAGGAGAACAGAAGAAGGAATGCAGGTGCATGGTAAATACACAAAATAGACCAATGATCTCAATAAATGGAAATAAATCAAGCATGCCTCGTAGAAGACATTTAAATCAGAACAAAAATAATTCCTATTTACTATTCACAAGAATCATATCTAGGCAAAATGATAGACAGGTTTAGAATAAAATCTTCAAGTAAATTAGTAACAAAAAAATCAAAGCAATATTAATATTCAGCAAGACAGAATTGAAAGTGGAAAACATTAATGGGAACAAAGGCAGAGATTCCACTCTGATAAAGGAATAATCTACCAAGGAGACGACAATCACGAATGGTATGGACCAAACAGCACAGCTTGAACAATATGAAACAATAGAAAGAAACGCAGAGAAAAAGTAGCATTTCTTGCCATTTCTCATCTGCTTATAATTTACATCATTATTCCAAATTAGATATGACTGGGAAGTCTCCTTATTTTATTGTGGCATTGTGTCATAAAGGTGTGTATAAGTAAATACATATGAGATTCATCATGACACTAAGGTGTTATCTTCTACCTTTCAAATTTGTCGATGTCTTCAGAAATGGTAATATTCAATTGATGCTGACAGCAGCATCGTGCTGAGCCATATTGGAGCCTGAGGCAAAAGCAAAACAAAATCTCCTCCTGTTTTTATTTAAAACGTTATTTTGTTCACCATGGAGTTTTGCGATAATTTTGTTGTTTTCAAGATCTGCATTAAAATATTACGCAAATTTGTTATCCAAGGTTCATTTGCCTCATCCTCATACTTCTACTGGCCTGTATGGCAGGGTTCATAGCATGTGGTCTAGTCATTCCACCTCTTGAAAGTGAACCTAACTAGGAAATATGAAATGCGGGCAAAAAAAGGGGGGAAAACTGACATAATAGATTTCAACTGCAGTGTTTGTTTTGTTTGTTTGTTTACGTTTTGAGAGAGAGAGAGAGAGAGAGAGCGAGCATGAGCAGGGCAGGGGCAGAGAGAGAGAGGGAGAGAGAGAATCCCAAGCAGGTTCATGCTGTCAGCACAGAGAGCCTGACGCGGAGCTTGATCTCGCGAACCGTGAGATCGTGACCTGTGTGGAAATTAAGAGTCCAACGTTCAACCGACTGAGCCACCCAGATGCTCCCATTTGCTGTGTTTTATATAAGGGAACATAGAAGAATAATTAAATCAGCTCCAGGAAATGACATGTAATCAAAGGTATATTTTAAAATCTGACCAATATATGCCTGTGATAGATGAAATGATCTCAGGAGGTACTTAAAAAAGAGTTCCAAACTTTGGGATTTGAGGGGAGGATTACATGAGATTCACTTCACATACTTAAGAAAACATTTTACAAAACGGCAGATTTAAGATGTAGAGGTGAGGCCATGATAGCTATAATTTTAAACAGCTCTACACAGATACAGGTGTAGTCAACTTGGCTTTGGACAGTTGGAAACCATGTTTTAGAACAAAATTTGATTAAGTGTTAACCGCTCCATAGAGGCTTGTACCTTAGAAGAATTTTTAAGAATTATCTTATTTTACAAATGAGAAAATGGAGTACCAGAGTGACAGAGTGAGTCATCCTATCTTATAAGGCAATATCAGGGTAAGAATTCAAAATTGCTGTCTCTGTGCTCTCTAACAGATCCTGCTAGATTTTCTGAGAATGAACACTGCCTCTAGACAGAAAATATAACAAACCAATGGAGTTTTTAAATTCAGTGTCATAAATTGAGTCTTCGTAGATTGGGGCATACCTATATTAATTTAAATCTACATTCCTCTTTGGGGCGCCTGGGTGGCTCAGTCAGTTGGGCGTCTGACTTCGGCTCAGGTCATGATCTCACAGTTCGTGGGTTCGAGCCCCGTGTCCGGCTCTGTGCTGACAGCTCAGAGCCTGGGGCCTGCTTCGGCTTCTGTGTCTCCCTCTCTCTCTCTGCCCCTCCCCCATTCACACCCTGTCTGTTTCTCTCTCAAAAATAATAAACATTAGAAAAACAATTTTAAAAATCTACTTCCTCTTTGTGAAGGAATACACAATACTGCCCAGTTTTCCATGAGAATCGCAAGTCATTCAAAAATATTTTCCTCCAAAATGTATATATTCAATAGCCGTTAATAACACACAGCTTCCTTTAAACCTTTTTATAATAAAAAGCTTTTAAAATGATTAGAATGGTCTCTTGATTCAGATGCTAAAAATGAAACCGCAGGATGTTTTCCAGAACATCTGCAAATCAGTGAACACACAAATGGAATATTTAAAATGGCTCTTCCGATATTGGTAATTGTATCCACCATGGTTAACATTCCGTCTGCTACCTCACTTCATGCCAGCTAACCCTATCCAACTGCCTACTGACTCCTTATCACATCTGACCATACAGAAGACAGACATATCTTTTATTGAACAAAGGACAAAGGATGATTCACCGTGAGAACACACCGTTAGACATGCAAGGCCACACTCACAAGTCGAGGGTCACTGCTGGATAAAAGAATAATCTACCCAGGGAGAAACATGGTAAGTACTGTGCACCGATGGAACTTGGTCGAAAGCATGAGGGTGATTCCGAATCACCGAGGGAACTTTTTCAAACTCGAATTCCTGCCACAGATATGTTCTAAGAGCAGCCAGGCCAGCTGTGGACTGACTGACTACTCCTGCTGTAGAGCAAGGTGTTCTGAGTCTCCCTTTTGCCCTGATAACATACAATTGATATGCACCCATCGGTGAGTGCTGAGAAAGAAATATTCAGTTGTGTACTCATTTGGCAAACATTTAACGAGTACCTATTCTGTACCAGGTTCTGTCCACTGTATTTTCAAACATTTAAATTGCTATTCATGCGAATCTGAAATCATACTGAGTGGTCTATGACGTGAAATAGAAAAATCAATAAGATTATGCCAGTCTTAGTAAGTTTAAATCGAAATCTGTAATTACTCACTAAATCAATCAATTCTAGGCCTTAGGGTTAGATTAAAGTAGTCAAGATTGTAACCACCTTTATTCCATGACTCACATCTACAATTAAATTATATTACAGCTATTCTTATCATCACATTAGAGGAATGTTTCTGAATAGTGGTATAAAGTGTCTTCATGTTCATTTAATCCTATTTCAGTGGAAGCTAGGAAGTGAAGCATATTTTTTTCAAAGTACCTATATTTTTGTAATGAGCACCCATCTTGTTATTTAGGAAATCTCTTTGTTAGGAAAGCCTGAAGGTCACAGCACACATCCCTGTACACAAGAATTATGAAAATTAAGCTGCGTGAGCTGCAGTCATTGGCTCACGTTTCCTTGGCGTCCAAAAGTACCTGCAGAGATAACACTTTGGCTAAAATAACTAGACAGTCAAGACAATCAATATGTCAAAAATGGATGTTCCTAATCATACATTTTATCATTAATTGATAATTTTCAGCATGTATTGGAGAAGTATGACACCATTTTTGATTCCTTAAATAGAATCTAAAAACGCGTCTTAAGGGGCGCCTGGGTGACACAGTCGGTTGAGTGTCTGACTGTCAGTTTTGGCTCAGGTCATGATCCCCGGGTGTGGGATCGAGCCCCGTGTCGGGCTCCGTGCTGAGCATGGAGGCTGCTTGAGATTCTCTCCCTCTGCCCCTCTCCCCCACTCACTCTTGCGAGATCTCTCTCAAAAAGATAAAAAACAAAAACAAAAACAAAAAAGATGTGTATTAAAAAAAATTGTCCCTGTTTTGCTGTCCGTCTCAAACTGTAAATTGCCCGAGTCCAAAGCCCACTTTTACCATATACTAGCTGTGTGACCTTAACCAACTAACATAAACTCAGAGTTTCAATTCCTAGTTCCAAAATGGCACTAATCATGGGGCCTACTTCAGAGCCATTGTGAAGACTAATGAAATAATTTACAGAAAGCACTTTGCACAATTAATGCCTTATATAGGTGATAAACGTTAACTGTCAACCAAGCCTACTGTTGGTAATAGTGAACATTTGGAAACCAGCTGAATGTTCAACAAAAGTGATTTAGATTATGATTTTTCTAAGTAAGCGACTATTATGTGGTAATTAAACCCGCGTGAGGGAAAAATATTTAACAACAATATTTTGCTTCATTTTCTATCAATGTGAATCCCTACACATTCACAGAAAATTAATTCTAAGGTTTTTGCATAGTTTGAGAATAGAAAAAGATAGCTGATTAATTTTAGCATTTGTTACATTACACATACATATTACATTTTCTAGGTGAACTAGTAAACCAGTTAAAAGAGAGTGTACAACTTCTAAGCAGTGTTATGAAAAGTGGATCCAGGGAAGAGAATCACAGTTGCAACCAAAGCGATCAAGTAAGGAATTAAAAAAAATAACAAAGGAATCTTAGCAACAGGGGGACAAATTCAAATTGAAAAGGCTAAATAAGTTGATAGAAATAAATCAAAATAAAACAGCAATTGCAATCAATACAAACTATGCTTTCCAGTTAAAAGATTTGAATATTCTTAGATGCTTAAAAAGTCCATTTTGTATATTGTTTGCAAGAGTCACACAACTATAAGGACACAAACCATATTTAAGGAAAAGAGCAGAAAGCTACACAAAATAAATGTAAACAAAAATATGGCTTAGCTACATTCATATCAGACAAAATAGATGCTAGGCAAAAATCATCACTACAGAAAAATAAGGTCAATTCATATTTATAGAGGAATCAATCTTCATCCTGGAAATAAGGCAATTCTCAGCCTGATAGAACCCACTAAAAGCGGCTTTTAAAATAGCTTGAAATTTTATTATGTAAAATGTGACATAACCATAAGAAAAAACAGATGACCAAATCCGCATTATATTGAAAGCTTTTTACATACATACCTCTCTAAACAGTTGGTCAATTAAGCAGAAAAATATTAATAAGTATCTGGAAGCCTTGAAAAGCATCACTAGCATGGTCGGTCTAACGAAAGTGTGTAGAACATGGGATTCCTCAACGGGAGAACGTAAATTCTTAAACACATACAGAGCATTAATGTAAACTGACCACGTACTAGGCCTTAAATCAATTCTCAAAAAAAAAAAATTTGAGAGACATGCCTTACCAGATAGTCCAGTATTTTTATACGGCTATCATAGTTACGAGAATGTGTTCTGGGCTCAGGGATGGACAATGCGAACAATGGAACTAAATAGAGATTCAGGAAGGCAATCGAGCAACAAAGACTGACTTTAATTTGAAAAGATAAGCCTCAAATGGCAAGAGGCATACAAAAGCGGCAATGGTTTAGTATCCAGAATATGTGAAGAAATCCCCCAAATCTTCAAAATGACACACAAGTCAATAGAAAAATTAAAAAAAAAAAAAAAAAAAAAAAAAGAGGCACAAATCATGAATGGGCACCTCGCCGAAAAAGAAATACAAATGGTCCCCAGTCATTTGAAGATGACACTGAAATTCGTTAGTAATAAGGGAAATTCAAATTAAAACCACAGTGATATATTTTCACACTCACCAAATTGGCGAAGTTAAAAAGCCTGGCAATGTTATTACATGTTAGTGAAGATACGAGGTAATGAGGGTTCTCACACTACTTCAAGTGGATATGTAAATAAACACAACCAGTTTGGGAATAAGTTGAACATGTTTATTTCCTGGAACATAACAATCATACTCTTAGGTATACATCCTAGATAACTTGGAAATTTGGACCATAAGTAGAATTGCCAGAATTATCAAATAACAATACAGCACATCCAATTACATTTGAATTTCAGATAAATAAAAAAAATAGCATATATCTGTATATATCTCTCATGTATTATTGGTGACATATACTAAAAAAATCTGTTGTTTGTCTGAAATTCAAATTGAACTGGGTATTTTGCATGTTATCTGGCAGTCCTAACCATGAGATACGTACAAAATTACTCACAGCATTGTTTGTGCCAGTGAAAGGCTGGCACCAACCACAAGATTCAAGGACGGATAAGATAAAAACAGAGAGGGAGACAAACCTCAAGAGACTCTTAAATACAGAGAACAACCTGAGAGTTGCTGGAGGGGAGGTGGGGGTAATGGGCTAAATGGGAGGTGGGGGCGATGGGCATTAAGGAGGGCGTTTGTTGGGATGAGCACTGGGTATTACATGCAAGTGACGAATCACTGGGTTCTACTCCCGAAACCAATACTACACTGTATGTTAACTAACTTGAAATGAAATTTAAAAAATTTTTAAAAGCAAGCGAGCAAACAAACAAAGATCATGGACAAAACAACCGTGCTATAGCCCTCCAATGGGATCCTATACGTTGCGCAAAACACATGAAACATGGCTGGTTAAAAAATTTTAAATTCTATTTTCAAACAATATTTCTTTTATTTATTTGTTTGGCAATGTTCTCATGATTTTAAATGGGGACTGTTTTCCCTGAGTTTGGAAGCAGTCTTTCCTCCAAAAAGTGAGTCCTTTTTTTTTTTTTTCCTTTTTCTGTATGAGTGGTTGTTGAAATCTACACCTAACATTGAACAACTCAAGTGCAGTAATTTTATCCTTTTCTAGGTAACTTATGGCCTCTCTAATGATCACCAAACGGTTTTGGAGAAGCAGGATATACATTGTTTTACTATCATTTTTTTCCACCTGTTCATCCTCGATTCATTTACATTGAGAAAAACATTTTTCTTTCACCACAATTTGAAAATGTGATTTCATGGTAGGCCAATGTTTTAACGTCTTTTCTACGGCCAATAGCAGTGATAGCCATCTTGTAGGCACAGTTCTAATGAGGTGACCTTCAATTTCTATAAAGTAAAACCTCATCAAGTGTTTCTGTGTGATGGACCATCCGAACACATTCACTATGAAAGCCTCGATGCCTCAGGTAAGTGAAACACACCAGTTTTTAGCAGGGTTGTGGACAAGGCATACAGAACAATTGGCCAGAAAAGATCTTTTCATTTTCTTTGGTAAAAAGTTTATAAACTAAAAGGAATTTGCCATAATTTACCTTAGCGGGATCTGCCAAACATGCAGAGAGATGAACAGGGTCTAATTTGTATCATTTGATTTATGTTTCCTATAGTTAAAAAAAAAATTTTTTTTAATGTTGATTTAGTTTTGAGAGAGAGAGAGATAAAGAGAGAGAGACAGACAGAGCATGAGCAGGGGAGGGGCACAGAGAGGGAGACACAGAATCCGAAGCAGCTCTAGGCTCTGAGCTGTCAGCACAGAGCCCGACGCGGGGCTTGAACCCATGGACCATGAGATCGTGACCTGAGCTGAAGTCCTGACACTCAACCGACTGAGCCACCCAAGCGCCCCATTGTTTCCTGTAGTGTTAATCAAAATCTTCTTAGAAACAAAAAAAATACAGTTTGAAGCTCCCTATTTCACATCAAAATACCTAAGAGTTAGAGAGGACCTATTGCCATGATTTAAGGCATTGACTGATGTACTAACAGAATGAGTTTTATGCTGTGCGCGACCCACACACCTTTTATCAACCCTCTTGTTCATTCATAAGACACTTTGGCTGCAGCCTCTGCATCAGGAAATAAAACTTCATTCAGATTCAAAGAGCAATCAAGGGACAGTATCAAAATGGGTGTTCTGTCCTGTGGTACTCCCTGGACTAATTTGGTGGCCAGAATTTTTGACTGAGCACTGGTGTCCTTTAGGGAGATGCAAAAATTTTATTGACTTAAAAGTATTTGCCTGTCTCACCCCAGACTTAGGAGATTCAGTCTCCCCATATGTTTCTACTCCCCCTTTTCCACCATGCCCGATTCCAAATTATTTTCCACAGATTGCACAGTATGCTGTTTCAGTTATTGACTTCCCCAATAGTGTTGTGCATGTCCTTTGACCGGTCATTAAATCATGCAGTCATTTAGCCTTTGTTTTCAGGCATGTCCAGGTTCCGCCTGTGTTAGTACTGTAATCACCTTTTCCTCGTTATCTGAACTCTTAGAAAACATAGGAACACTATTCACAATGCTGAAAGTGTAACAATATGTGCTTTTTCCTCTTCCGGGTGAGTTTTTTAAAATTATTTTTTATTGAAGTATAGTTGACACACAATGTTACATCAGTTTCAGGTGTACGATATAGTGATTCAACAAGTCTATACCTTGCGCTATGCTCTCCACAAGCGTCGTTACCATCTGTCACCATACAATGCTCTTGCAAGACCACTGAATATATTCCTTATGCTGTGCCTTTCCATCTCCATGACTTATTCGTTCCGTAACTAACACTATCTTGATACAAAGCACGGCAGTTAATCTACAGGCAGAGTCCAAAGCAGACTGCTAACACTCACAGAGTGCGGCAACGATGGACGATCCATTCCCATGACGCATGGATCGTAGTTTCCACATCAGCAGTCAGAGGGAAAAAAGCAAGAGCAACTTCATAGAAGGCAGACAGTCTATGCTTTGTCCACCTTCCAGTGAAGGCAGTGTTACTTTCAGCCCCTGTTTTTTGGGTGCTTTCCTCCATCTGTTCCCACCAATAATGGAAAATCAGGACTTCTCACATCACAGGCCAGAGGCTCTTTGGTCACTCGAGTGACACATTGAAATACCATTGAGTTCAACCACATTTATCCTCCAGAGAAGAAAGTGAGGCTAAGAAAGGTGCCAAATGTAACACTCATCACAGTATATTACTGACCTCCAATTTAAACATCTTGCTAGTATAACATCTAGTTTTCACCGATCAGAATCTGACTGACCCACATTTAGGAGTAGAGTTAAAAAAAATAATGGCAATATATAGGAAAGTAATTGAGATCTGAAGAAGATATTTTTGTTTATTTTCATAGATATAAAGTTAGAATAAACCATAAGAAGTAATTTCTTGTTCCATAATTCTTTGCAAATGTTTGAAACTTGTTCACCAGCATTTAGGGCAAAAGTTTATAATTTCCATATGTTATGGGCCGCATGATTATGTCCCCTCAAATTCATAGGCTGCAGCTCTAATCGTCTAAGTGATAATATTTGGAAATGGGGCATTTGGGAGGTAACTAGATTTAGATGAGGTCATGAGGGTGGGCACCTCATGATGGGATTAGTTCCCTTGGAAGAGGAGACAGCAGAAGATACTTCTCACACACTCTCTCTCTCTTCCTCTCTCTGTTCAGTCACCAAAGAAGAGGTCTTATGAGCACACAAGAGAAACGGCAGCTGCCTACAAGCCAAGACCAGAGGCCTCGGATGGAAACCAGACCTACTGTCCGCTTGATCTTGGAGCCTCCAGCGCTGTGAGAAATAAAATCCTGTTGTGTAAGCCCCTCAGTTTACGGTTTTGTGAGAGCAGGCTGAGGTGACTAAGACATCCAATATTTGGAGCAAAAGATTATTCGCCTCAAACTATATATATATAACATTAGCTATTCACAAGTATTGTCAAAATGACTAACCTTTATAGAGGAAGAAATCACACATCATATTAGATAATAATTTACACTTTGAATAAAATATAAGAATCTACTTAAAAAAAAACACTCCTAAGGAAAATGTAGAGTGGAAATTATACATTACGGTGTATCTGTGTGTATATGTGTGTATGCGTGTGGATTTGAGGTCCTTGCCACACGTAGCTGGTTTCTTTACCATGTTTTGGCAGCCTTCCCATTCCTTCAACTCTCACTCGTATGAACTCTTCCTTGTTACCTTAGGCCTCAAGAGTCCCTATTGATCCGGTTTCAGAAATGCAGTTAATGGAAACACGTGAGCTGAAAAGCCCATTGGCCTCTGTTCGCGCAGTCGCGGTGTTCTCCCCACACCACAGCTGAACGCTGATGCGATCTCAGTTCCCCTCCCCAGCCTACGGGATTATGGCTGCACAAGTTCCCTAACGTGGCACATGATGACTTTATCCGTGTTAGAGCACACCAGAACATTCCCGAATGTTCTTTCCTGGTCCCATTAGCCTGTCCACACACTTCAGCCCCTTACAATGATAAGAAATAGGTACAATCTCAATGCTAAGGATTCCATTTCCCTCTGCCTTTTTACTCTCACTTAAAGCTGCTTTGCAAAAACTCCTACTCCTGCTCTGCCATCCATTCACTTTGTTTTTGCTCTTCCAAACCCTCACTTCGCTCTTTTTCAAATCTCTCTAACAGTCGAGTATGATGCCCTTGGCTACTATACTGTATTGCTTTGCACTTCAACTGAGCCATTCTTACATATCATCCATAGAAGCTGTGCAGCCCGGAGGTTAAGAGTATAGACTCTAGACTATAGCCATTCTGCTTGGGTTAAAATAGTTTCTTCTCCCACTTCCTAGTTTCCTGACCTTGGACAAAGTTACTTAACCTCTTCTTGTGCTTTCTTTTTGCCTGTTCATAAAAATGATGATAATGAGAGTAGACTTCTTAAGATGTTGCGAGGATTAAATGAGACGATCCGTGTAAAACACTTATGTATCTAGTACAAAATAAGTGATGAATAAATTGTAGCTATTAATAATCTCTTCTTCCTACTATCTCCACGCTACAGTGCTAGGTGATATAGGTCAAATTTGTGATTTGAAGGTATTGCATGGTTAGGTTATAGCAATTTTGAAACACGCTCTAATCTATTTGTTCTCTAGGATATATTACCAAAACTATTTCCTAACACGAAATTAATAGGTCCAAGCCATATTGATTAAAACAATATCAGAAGAAGTGAACTAATACTGGACATTTAAATCTTCATCTTTAGAAATAACTCAGCTGAATCAGTAAGACATTGATTCTGGTAACACGACTATGATTAATATCTGTAACTTTGAGCATGTCACTAAAACAAATTGAATTGCAAGCTCCTCACGTGATAAGATGGGAAAATTCAATTCATTTCGAAAATATTTGTGGAGCCCCTACTATCTGCCGGTATCTTCAATAGATGATTTACAAATATCATTCATCCATACAGCAGTACTATGTAATAAGATTATCCTTATTTTGTAGCCAAAAAACATTGAGGCTCTGCATATCTATCTCTCTGAGTTAAGAAGGTCAAATGCGTGGAAGTGTGAATATTTTATAAATGAGAACATTATAAACTTCCCAAACATTGTATTAATTTAAATTCAATACACTTGTTTTGACAAAGTACATCCTTTCAGTAATTAAATTCTTGCCTATCTTTTCTCCCAGTGTTTCGATGGGATATCTGAATCATGAGAACCACCGACCAGTGTTTCTAGATTTGGGTATGATGATTAAATTAGAATCTTTTCAAGATAATTAATGAAATATTAAAACAAGCTTTGAAAGAAAAATAAATTTTAGGTTGGATATATGTCACTATTCCAGAAGTATTTATATTACACTGTATATAATATATAATGATTATATATTAATGTGTTATTAATTAATGATTACTATTAATGATTATAATATATAATAATATATATCACTAAATACTTTGTGCCACAAACTAAAACAGCTAATGTTTGTACGTATATCTTTCAAATTTTGAATCACAAATACTGAAAAGGATTTTGAGACCTAGGAATTAAATTTAACTAGTTTGGAAGAGAAGATACCGAAAAAAATTCATATAAAATTGTCTTCCCTGTGATATAGTCACACTTGCCTTATTTATACCCTGGGAATTTCTTCTTAGGAGAAGCTGATGATGTAGATGGCCATCCAGAAGTGCCATGTGTTTGCGAAGGATGTCCAACTATTTTTATTGGACAAATGTCACTCTTAAAGTTGATGAATAGCAAATGTGAAGTAGTGATATCTAATGTTGAAAAATGAATCCACCTACGGAGCGAGAAACGATGGATAACTTGGTGCTTTTTTAATACCATAAAGAGTTCAGGAGCGCCTGGGTGGCTCAATCGGTTGGGCGGCCGACTACGGCTCAGGTCATGATCTCGCAGTCTGTGAGTTCGAGCCCCATGTCGGGCTCTGTGCTGACAGCTCAGAGCCTGGAGCCTGCTTCTGCTTCTGTGCCTCCCTCTCTCTCTGTCCCCTTCCCTGCTTGGTCTCTGTCTCTCTGTCTCTGTCTCTGTCTCTCTCTCTCTCTCAAAAATAATAAACATTAAAAAAAATACCATAAAAAGTTCATAAATGAAGAATAGGTTTGGTGATGCCCCAGTTTTGATTTGTGGCTTGTACCACTTCAGATCAAGCCGTCTTTATAGACAGAATAAAAATAAAATATCTCATTTCCTCCCCCAAACACTTAATATGATGATATAAGTATGTATTTGTGGGCGATTGAAACACATTCCCTGCTAGTACTCCATAAACTCAGTGAGGGTCCATTGGGACCTGGATTTTGGCCTGCAGAAATCTATAATAGCAAGTTTAAGCACTTGTAGGATAATGAGAAAATTTAGGGATTCTCAATAATATCATTCAATGCAGTGTGTCTTCATTTCTTTAATAAAAAAGGAAATTCCTGCTGATCAAGTGTTACATAGCTTAAGGCTCATTTGGGGGGATGTAATGGCCAATGCCTAATTTATGCTCTTAGGGTTCATCTCAATATTAACCTTTTATGATTCCAGTGGGGTTGGAGGCTTAATAGAATGAGGTGAAGTTATTAAAACATATAACTTTATAATATACACATTTCTCACTGTTCCCTCCAGAGTCAAAATGTTTCTTCTCAATCTGAATGAAGCAGGGAATGATTTATCCATATGCTCCTCCCAGTTCCTATTTATCTTTAATGAGAACTTTGCCAGTCAGTTTATTTTTGTAATTAATGACACTTTGCTCCAGAAAAAAAAAAAAAAAAAAAAAACTGATGTCAATCAGTAAAAAAAAAAAAAAAAAAGAGAGAGAGAGAGAGAGAGCGCCTGTATATATATTTTGGCAATCCAGAGTCCTTGTGTGAGTCTGTGTGTGTGTTTTGTACTTTCTATAGAATTTTAGAATCACAAATCATGACTTTATTTTCCAGTGTTCATTACTGAAGGAAGTTTTGTAGAAATGCTGCCTAATATTTTCTGAAGGTCAACTGAAAGTGAGTCTGTGGCATGGTCAGATAAGAGAACACGGCCTAGAGTCATGCTATTCACATCATTAATCAGAAAGTGAGGAACGTAGAAGGCAGTCTGGAAATATGAGTTATGTGGGTTGGAGAAGAATATATAATCCCGTTCAGTAGAGTGTGAAAGTTTCCATACATCCGCTACTCCTAAATCAGTAATAGCTGAGGATGAGCTTTATGAGCTTTTTGAATAAAATGGTATTCTTGGTAATATACGCTAAATCTCTCTGAATCAGGATCCAAGGCCATACAGTAAGTCACCACTCCAAATTGTCTTCATAAAGGCATTATTTTGAATTTTGTGAGAACTATATATGGGTTGCCATGTAACTTTGTTTTACACTGGATCATTCGTGAGAGAAGCAGAACACCACCAAAGATTTCATGTTCCTCTGAACTTCAAGGCACCTTTAAATATTTAGGGCGCTGGGATGATCGGCTGAGGGGGGTGGCTAAGTACAAATATGCTGAAGTCATACGATACGCCAGATTGATGTGTATATTTTTTGATTTATTCAGCACGCATACATACGCGCATACAAATATGCAACTACTGAGATGGGAATTGAGACATGAAGTTAAATAACTTCTCCGGGATCATGAAACCACAAAGTTGTAGACTTGAGTCCATATTACTACAAAAATCAATGTTCTTTTCCCTACAGGGAATGTGTGCCCTGCCATGCTTTATTTTAGTAATGTACACATATCTTTCCCCATGAAACCTTCAGCCACTGAAGGGATTAGAACCTTCGCGCAGTTGATTTTCACAGCTTCACGACACCTAGCTCCAGGCTTAGTGCAACCAGTTGGTACTCAGTAGAGGGGGGTTAGCAGATTGAGCTGATGATTACTGACCTCAAGTATTGGCAATAAAATATAAATGTAGTGTGATGAGTGACTATATTTGGAAAACTATCCTTCAGGTATAAAAATGAGGATACAGATCCTGCCATCAGTAGTACACGTTTTTTGATGTATGTTTATCCTACAGTTGGAGGAAACCTGTAAGTATTCTCTCAGCCTAGCACCACTGGCAAGATGGATACCCACGTAGGGCTGCGGCATTTAGTCAGGAAGCAGTTAATGCTTACTGGCCCATTTAGGTGTCATACGAAACAGAAATGAAACAGACCTACTGGTGGGAGTAGATAAAATTATTACTTTCTTACTCTACCGTAATTGCTTTTTGAAATATTTTTTAAGTTTATTAATTTTGGTGGGGAAAGAGAGAGAGAGAGACAGAGTGTGAGTAGGGGAGGGGCAGAGAGAGAGGGAGACACAGAATCCAAAGCAAGCTCCAGGTTCTGAGCTGCCAGCACAGAGCCTGATGCGGGGCTTGACTTACAAACCTTGAGATCGTGACCTGAGCCGAAGATGGGCGCTTAACTCGGTGAGCCACCAAGGTGCCCCTATACCGTATACTTCTTGAGCACAGGAAAATTAGTATCTTAATTATCTCTATATTCCTAGCACCTGGCACAGTGTCTGGGTCTATTTTTCCCGAAGAATGAAGTGAGGGAGTTCTGTGATCCCTGAGGTCACTTTTGGTTCTCACCTAACAGCATGACTTTGCACATGTTCTTCCTTCCACCTGCAGTGCCTTTCCTGATCTTGCTTTCTCTATCTCACCACCCCCTGCTTGTTTCCATATGTCAACTCAAGCGTCCTCTCCTCTGGATAACTTTCCTCACCTCCTCTGGTGACATTTCATTCTCCTTTCCCTATATTCCGATTGTACCTGGAATATACTTCTTAAAGATGTGAGAGACAGTTTCTGCATGTCTAGGGAACAACTGAGCTGGTTTTGAATTCTGCTTCCACCATCACCATTCAGAAAGTTCTCCTTCCCTCTCTACTGCAGTACCCTCAACTGTAGAGTTTTGGTCCGGTTGATCTCTAAGATCCAACACCACCCAGCTGAGCAGAGACGAGGTAGAACAGTTCAAATCCAAGATGAGAACCATTGATACTTCCGGTCAGGGGATGACTTTCTTTGGGTTCTGTTGGTACATCTTCTGCCTTATGATTTTACATAAATAGTTCTTTAGAATGGGTATCTAGCTAGAAGCTCATCCTTCTTGCCCTCGGGTTCTATCTTCCTACTTGTAATCAAGTTGGACATGGCCTTGGGGGTCCAACATCCTACAAAGTAATCTACATAAGACATGGGCATTGTTTTAAAAAAAATAAAAGGTTTCGTAAGAGTCAATCTGCAATCTAATACAAAAGAGGCTTTGTAACTATTTTATAGGCTAATCATCAAACAACGTTATTGTGTCTCGTGTATTTTACACATGATGAGAAAGAGAAAAAGGCATTATATAGATCCCAGACTGGGAGAAAGAAGCCTTATGCCTCTGCCCTTCATTTTTCATATGTTACACCATGATAGACACACTATTATAACTTCATAGGAAAAATATTTATATGTTAGTGTGTGTGCTGGCCTGCATGACCTAAATCAAAAAAAAAAAAAAAGGAAAATGCATATTAATGGTGGGAATAGTTATTTTCAGTCCTAGGTAAGCATTGTAATCATTTTTAGTGCTATATAAAAATACCAATGCAGGGGCTCCACTCCTTACCAATAAATCAGAATTTCCAGAGATGAGTCTCTGGGGAATCCTTTCAAATCTGGACTCTTAACTCACTCAGTTCTTGTAATTATTATTCCTTTGATAATTCCTGACTCACCATTTTCTATGTTTTCTCTTTGAATGTGTTTCCTACACTGTCTCTGGATTTCTGAGACATCTGATGGTCTTTGGATTGTTTGCTCATAATTAAGAATAAAACCAAATACACACAGATGGAGAGCCCCCTTTGCAAAGGTGGAGGTACATGATGAGCAGGTGCTAACCTGGTCTTCTTACTGAAGAACCGCTAAACATCTGCCGTTCAAAGTTATTTTTATGAGGTCAGTCAGTTTCTCAAGAGAATTATCCACCAATATTATGCCCTGGTGACATGACCTCTGTGAGGACGAAAGTGGGGAGGGCTGGGAGCCTCAGTGTGCACATTTTCACTTTCATCCTTTTTCTTTTTTTCAACTCTGGATCTCACCACTGGCCTTCTTTGTGTTAGGTGGCCCCAAGTCTGGAGCTTCCCAAGTTCAGCTTTTAGAAACAAAACCTTTGGTTTCTTATCTGGGAGGAACAGAGAGAGCTTATTGCTGTGGAGGGCGGGGGTGGAGACCTGGATGTCCAACAGCTCTAAACACAGACTTTCAAGTCCCCTCTGTTTTAATTCCAGCTCCCCACCATTGTCCTCTGCAGTATCTGATGCCTCAACATGAGCCATTCTGATTTTTGTGTGGAAAATCACCTTGCCTCTATTTATGTCTGCCCCATGTTGGCATTCTTACATTATAAGTTCCTTCACTTTGTTAAGTCAATCACCACTTTGAAATGCACTTCCTCCACTAGAATATGGGCTACATGATGGCAGGGATTTTTGTCTGTTCTGCTGATTTGTCTCCAGGGCCAGGAACAATGCCTGGCACATAGCAGGCACTCAATACGTATTTGTCAAATTAGTGCTGAAATATATATATATATATATTTTTTTTGCCGCTGTAACTTGCCTTATTTTCTTTGTCCTTAATTTTAATGCAATTTTTATTACTTTACCATCATTTCAGCAGGGTTTTCCGAAGAGAAAGATGGTAAGCATTTAATCCACCATGTGAGTAAGTGTAACTTATTTTAAGATGTTCACATTGGACGGAGTGTCCTCTGAGAGATCATGTAAGGGCTTCACTTCCTAGACTTCTTATAAATTATGTGCTTAGCCCAATCTAGCCTTCGCTGCTTTCTCAGCCATCCAGCTTGTATTCTTAATGAAATAATTCATTAAGTTAGTTATCCACTTATCCATCTATCCATTCACTCTTTACATTTACCCATTCATTCATTTATTTTAGATATACTCATTGAGTATTCATTCTGTCAAATATCTCTGGGGGTGCCAGGAATACAATGATGCATCCAGCACAGGCCACGCCCTTGAGATGCTCACACTTCCTGAAGAGAGGCCAGCAAAGCCGTTGACAGGCACTCTGACTCCCTGTTTCTAGGTAGTAGGTGTCTCTAATGAAAAAATTGAGGTTTTATCCAGGTCCCCTCCACCAGAGGACTCTCTGGTTAAATGTGAAGGGGTCCTATCATATAAATGTGCCCACAGGCACACCCACCCAGACATGCAAGTCAAAAGTAACCTACCCCACCATTATTCTAGATATAAACTGTTGTTAGACCAAGAAAATATTTTTCTTTGAGTCACCAGGCTTCTGTCTCTACATCTTGAGATGTACATCTTGAGAGAACAAGGACCACATCAAAAAAGCAATTTGGTATGAAAGAATGGATTCAAATCCTTGCTGTTTACTTTAGAGAAAGCGGATAATGAGTGACACTTTCTAGTTGTACAATCAGATAATCTCCTTTCTGGCTCTCTGAGGACCCTGTAAAGTGCAGTTTCCAGCAAAGTGACAGAGTTGGCCAGAAAAAAAACAACAGACCCACTTCGAAATTTAGAAGTATCCTTGTTTTCTTTTTGTTTGTTTGTTTGTTTGTTTTTGTTTTTTAGAGAGAGACAGAGACAAAGACAGTGACCGAGAGAGACAGAGAACAGGATTTGGGGAGAGGGTCAGAGGGAGAGAGAGAGAGAGAGACAGAGAGAGAGAGAGAGAGAGAGAGAGAGAGAGAGAGAGAATCATCAATAGGCTCCACTCTCAGTGCAGAGCCTGACATGGGGCTCAATCCCATGGCCCTGGGATCATGACCTGAGCCAAAAATCAAGAGTTGGATGCTCAACCCACGGGGCCACCCAGGTGCCCCTAGAAGTATCCTTGTTGAAAGCGTTAGAGAACAATGTACAGAAAGTTGAAAGGGCAACCAGAGCAATGTTTTTACATTGGTAGCTTTTCGCAAGCTACCTATCTATCTGCGAGGTTGCTCTAAAGAGAGAGCACAACAAACCACAAACTTGCTCGTCCCCGTGCTGAGCATAGTGCAGATGCAGGGGAAAGCTGACTTTTCGTACCAGGACAAAACCCGCTAGGGAAGCCCCAGCCCGAATCTCGCATCACGCAAACCAGAACACCAAACAAAAGTCACTAACACTGAAAGGAAACATTCTTGAGTTTTCCTGTTAGCAAATATTCATTAAGTGACTCCTCAACAAACCTTCATGGGTTCTCTTTAGCGAGGCAGTGTGGGAAAAGGGAAAAAGAAGGAATCCGGAGTCAGACGAACATAAATGCAAATCCTATTCCACCACTTAACTGCGTCTGACCCGGAGCTAATTCTCTGAACTCTCTGAACCTTGGTGATTCCCTATGTTGAAATGGAGATGAGAATAGCTTTGCTGCTTCACCGGGTTGTTATGAAGTTTAAATGAGATAATATATGTCGAAGCAGGCCTGCAGTAAATGTATTTGTAATTGATATTATGTATATTCACGGCTGGCACACTCAATCTACAGTTACAGTTCCCAGTGATAAACTTATCTGAAAATAAATTAAAAAGACATAGGCCCCATCTAAGCTTCAGGCTTAAACCTGAAAAGTGGAATTGCTGTCTTTACTGTGTTGGTGCTTTGTAGAACGTATTACTTTTGAGAAGACAATCATTTTAGTCTTATTGTACCATTTATCACACAAATGTTATCCTGCTTAGCATTCCCCTCATCTCTGAACTCTGCTCACTGTTCCTCGCAAGATTTCTTCATACTTCCTGGCACTGATGTCCTGTTTCCTCCAGGCTTCCAAGCTTTGTCTCTCTATCAGTGTTTTATCCCAACCTTTTTTTCTCCAAAGCCTGGCGGGCTTCTTGAAGGAGATTGAGCCCAGCAGTCAGTGGAAATAAAAAGCTAAGGAAAGCAGCCATGATCAAGGGCTGAGGCCAAACAGATGAAGGTCAAAAAAGACACTAGTTGCTATGGGGTAAAGAAAAGCAGCATAAAGGACCGAGAATCAGGAAAAGAAGATAAGTGGCCAGTAAACAAATGGTGAAGGAACTGCACTCCATTTGTGGAGTGCTTGTTAGGTGTAAGGATTATGGGCAGGCAGCGTCTATAGTGATTACCTAATTTAAGACTCACAGCTCCGGATGAGGGAAGTGCTGGTGTAATGTATCTGTAATATCCCCACTTGGAACATAAACTTCTAGAACAGAGCGCTGATCTTTAGGTATAGGAAAAGGGAGGACATAGCAGAGGCAGTGTAATTAAATGTGAGGAACAATGAACTTTTCAGGAGACCTGAGTTTCATTCCCAGCTTTGTCATTTTTGCTGTTATTTCACACAAGTCCCTCACCTCTCTGAACTTTAGGTTCCTCTTCTGGAGTATCTAGATAGTAAGTTCTGCTTCCCTCACACTGATGCTGTGGATCACATAGGAGGTCACACACAGCCAGGATGGTTAAAGCCGTGAGTTCTAAAGCTATGGTGCTTGGCTTCCAAACCTGGATAAGTAAACATGTAACTTTGGGTAGTTGTCTACCTCTCAGCCTTCTGTATCTTTTCTCTCTAAAATAGGGATAAATTCTGCATTTCTTCTGGTTATAATGTAGTAGCTGATGCTCTAGAGTGTGTTTTGAATCCTTTCCCCTTCCATCTTCTAAGGGAATTAACTTTTAAGTAACCACTTTGTGTTATGTCCAGTTACATCATCGGCCTGTTGCATGTACTTTTAAACACAGAATCATTTCCATCTTAACCTTTGCTCCCCTCCATATCCCAACAGTCACTACCCCATATCTGTCATCTGTCTTCGCTACACATCACTCAACAGCCAACTTTCCACTGTAATTAGCATTCTGTCCCTACCAGTCTTTTGAAATTGCTCTCATAAGCTCATCAATAATCTTTTCATATTTCTTTGTCTTCTGACCTATGGCCACTTCTCATTTTGCTCTGAGCAAACTCATCCACTCCAATTGATTCAATCACCATCAATAAAATCAATTAAGAGCCCCTAGGGGAACCATTGGAATATCTGGAAGTACACAGTTGGGGAGAATGTGTAATTTCAAAAATACCTATTACAAATGGCAGTCATTGTTAATACACACTATTGAATATAAACTCTAATTTTTTTTAATGTTTATTTGTTTTTGAGAGAGAGAGAGACACAGAGTGTGAGCAGGGAAGGGGCAGAGAGAGAGGGAGACACAGAATCTGAGTCAGACTCCAGGCTCTGAGCTGTCAGCACAGAGCCTGATACAGGGCTTGAACTCACGAATGGTGAGATAGTGACCTGATCTAAAGTTGGATGCTTAACCGACTGAGCCACCCAGGCACCCCTTGAATATAAAATCTAAAGTATTGGATAGCAGGGAAATAGAAAAGGTAGCCAGAAAACATTTTATTCATGAATCATATGTAGACATATCCCAGGGAAACTTCATAACACCAAAGACAATGAAAACAAAGAAAAAATACAGTTACCCAAAATTTTACAGAGACTACTTAACAGCAAGTAAATTTACAATATACTACTTAACAGCAAGATTAAAGCCAGAATATAATAGAATAAAAATTATCAAATTTCAAGACGAAAAAAACCTTGTAAACCTAAAATTCTATACCTACGTAAATTATCACTCAAAAGAAGAGGCAAAATAAAGATGTTTGGTCAATAAAGCCCTAAGAGACATTACGACTAACAGATATTTACTAAAAAGAATAATAAAAGATGCAATTCGGAAAGAGAGAAAGTTAATTGAGATAGAAGGAACGAGAGGCTAGAAGGAATTGTGAACAAAGCCATTCAAATATACATAGGTAATCCAGTACAAGAATAAATTGCTTTAAATAACAGTGTCTGTATTAATAATGATTATTTGGGGGGAATAAAGAAGTTTCAAAACAGAATTTAAAAAGTAGAAAAAAATGTAAAAATCTGAATAGGCCAAAATTCATGACGGCGTAGGAGCCAAGGGCAAGCTGCCCCAAGATGGGCCACTTTGGCATGAAGATTATGTTGAGTTAAAAAGCAATGAAGACTCAGGAAGTTCAGAAAAAGCTCTTTATATCCACCCTCAGTTGCCTCAAAATAATTTATATAGAGAACCTGCTCCAGAAAGAGAGCTATCACCATGGATAAGTACATTATGATATAAACATATGTAGACATATATGTCTACCATAAGACCTGTTTGATCAAAGTCCTCTGTGGCTCATTGTTTCTTAGGGGCTCAGCCAACATTTGTTTACCAAAAATTTACTCTTTTTCATCTTCTTGTGAAGTGCATTCCTTTCCTTTAAAGCCCCAGACCCCAAACCCCTTCTCCTTAGTTCAGAATGATATATGCTCCTCATTTTGTTTAACTGTGTTTGGAATTTCCATGTCTATGTGGGTTCCCCATATGTACTCTATTAAATTTTATTTTCTCCTGTTAATCTGTCTTGTATCAATTTAATTCTTAGTCCAGCTAGAAGGACCTTGAAGGGGACAGGACAATAGGAATTGAATAAGTAGTTAAAAAAAAAAACTATCTCCTCCCCCAAACCAAAGTATTTGTAACTTTAAAAGCATTCATTTCCAAATATTCAAGAATCATATAATCTCTGTCTTGCCATCCTTCATAAACTGGTCTAAAGAATCTTATATGAAAGAATGTTCACCGAATCTTGGTGAAGATAAAACCAGTACAAGAAAATTAAAACTTTAGGTCAATTTCAGGCTCTTGGGTTGTTCAGGCAGTTAAGTGTCTGACTCTCTATTTCGGCTCAGGTCATGATCTCAGGGTCATGAGATAGAGCACCCTCAGGCTTCATGCTGGGTGTGGAGCCTGTTTGAGATTCTCTCTCTTCCTCTCCCTCTGTCCCTCCCCAACTTGCGCATACATGTGTGTGCTCTCTCTCTCTCTCTCTCAAAAAAACAAAAACAAACAAACAAACAAAAAAAAAACAACCAAAATAGTTTCGGTCAATTTCATTTGATTATAGACAGAAAAACACTGAATATATTATAAGCCAATCAAATTCAGTAAAATATATGTGCATGCAAAAATGTGTATATATAATCATATAAATTTTATGTGAGTTTGTATGCATGTCTGTGTGTTACATTATACCATTAGAAGGCTTTACTCAGGAATGTAGCCGTGGTTTAAATTGAGTAAACTATTTAACATAACTCATCATGTTAATATGTTAAAGGAGAGTAATCACAGAATCATCTGATTAAGGAGAGATAACACATTTTGTAAATTTCAACACCAATTCTAGATTTTTAAAAATACTGAGAAAACTAGGAATAGAAGGCAATCTTCTTAATATGATGAAGCATAACTTCCAAAAACCTTCAGCAAACATCATCCTTAATGATGAAATGTTTAAAGCCAAGCATAAGGAAAGGGCATGTACTGTCACTTTATATACACCACTGCACAGGAAGTCATACCCAGAACTGTAAGATGACAAAAAGAACCAAAATATGTAAGAATCTGGAAAGAAAGAGAGGGAGACAGACAGAAGTTCAGTATTCCCAAATACTATGATTGTTTATAGGAAAAACCCAAGGAAACCTATGCTATAAAACCATTAGAACTAAGGAGGATGAGACACCACCTCACGCCTGTCAGAATGGCTAAAATTAAGAACTTGGGAAACAACAGATGTTGGCGAGGATGCGGAGAAAGGGAAACCCTTTTGCACTGTTGGTGGGAATGCAAGCTGGTGCAGCCGCTCTGGAAAACAGTGTGGAGGTTCCTCAAAAAGTTAGAGCTACCCTAGGACTCAGCAATTGCAATACTAGGTATTTACCCAAATTTATCCAAAGGATACACAAATATTGATTCGAAGGGGCACATGCACCCTAGTGTTTATAGCAGCATTATCCACAATAGCCAAATTATGGAAAGAGCCCAAATGTCCATTGACTGATGAACGGATAAAGAAGTTGACTGATGAATGTGTATACACACACACATATATATATATCAGCCGTCAAAAACAATAAAATCTTGCCATTTGCAACGATGTGGATGGAACTAGAATGTATTATATTAGCAAAATAAGTCAGAGAAAGACAAATATTATATGATTTCACTCATATGTGGAGTTTAAGAAACAAAGAAGATGAACACAGGGGAAGGGAAGGAAAAATAAAATAAGATAAAAACAGAGAGGGAGGCAAACCATAAGAGACTCTTAAATACAGAGAACAAACTGAAGGTTTCTGGAAGGGAGGTGGGTGGGTGGATGGGCTAAATGGGCAAGGAGCATTTAAAGAGGGCACTTGTTGGGATGAGCCCTGGGTGTTATATGTAAGAGATGAATCACTGGGTTCTACTCCTGAAACCAAGACTACACTATATGTTAACTAACTTGAATTTAAAAAAAATCTTGGAAGAAAAAAAATACTTTAAAAAAAGAACTGATTTTTTTTAAATGTCTATTTTTGAGAGAGAGGCAGACTGCAAGCGGGGGAGGGGCAGAGAGAGAGGGAGAGATGGAATCAGAAGCACGCTCCAGGCTCTGAGCTGTCAGCACAGAGCCTGACGCGGGGCTCAAACCCACGAACTGTGAGATCGTGACTTGAGTCAGAGTCAGCCGCTCAACCGACTAAGCCACCCAGGTGTCCCCTAATGGAGACATTCTAATGAAAAATTTAGAGACAAGAAAAATACAAGAAAAAAATAAATCACATTCTTACACAACACTAATGATTAGACAACATATTTTTTTTTAAGAATACTATTTGCATATGATTTAAAACTAACTATAAGATACCTAGGAAAAATTAATAGAAAGTATTCGAGTTCTTTGTGGAGAAACCTATAAAATGTTACTTGAAATAAAGTAAATTAAAAAAAAGAAATATATACCATGCATATGGCTGGAAAGACTCATAATAAATATTCAAGTTCTCCATTAATGTCTAAATTCAATGCAATCCTAATCAAAATTACAATAAGAAATTTTTCATGGAATTTGAGAAGCTTATCTTAAAAATTAAATGGAAAAATGCAACTGCAAAGTGCCCAGAATAAGTAAGACAATTTTAAAAAATATCGTAAAGGGCTTTCTGTATTAGCAAGAATTATTATGAAACTGAAGGTATAGCACCTGACAGTACGTTACACGGAACTACAGACAAATAGACCAAAGTATCACAGTATGGATACTAGAAACAAACTCAAAATGTATGGAACCTTGATATGTAATAGATGTTGTACTATAAATCCAAGGGCAAATGATGGGGCATTTTAAATGGTGCCAGTACAATGGGCTGTTCACATGGAAAGAAAGAATACCCTACCTCAAATCATACACAAATATCAAGTCCGAACAGCTTAAAGACCTACATGTAAAAATCAAATTATATAATTGGATGAAGTAAACAAAAGTGACGGGCATTATGTGTTTATTGGGGAAGGGTCTCTTTAAAAAGGCATACAGAAGTTCAAACCATGCTACAACATGGATGGACCTTGAAAATATGCACACTGGAGGAAACCAGTCACAAAATATGACATATATGATTTCCTTCATATGTGATGTCCAGAACAGGGAAATCTATAGTGACAGAAAGTTGATTAGTAATTGCTTATGGCTGATCATCCAAATCCTCATCTCACCAGCCATGAGCAATTACTAATCAACTTTTCCATATATATGACATATACTTTTCAAGGCAATGAAAACGTTCCAAAATTGGCTGTAGTGATGGTGGCACATAAGTATGAATATACTGGAAACCACTGAATTTTACACATTGAATGGGTGAATTGTATGTCATGTGAATTATATCTTAAAGCTGTGAAATATAAGGTCAAATGGTAAATGAATAGGTTGAGACACAGTGCTCGAAAGCAGTGAAGTTGAAAAAAGTTGCATAGAATAGGGGTGCCCTGGTGGCTCAGTCGGTTAAGCATCTTTCAGCTCAGGCCATGATCTCACCATTCCTTAGTTCGAGCCCCGTGTCGGGCTTTGTGCTGATAGCTCAGAGCCTGGAGTCTGCTTCAGATTCTGTGTCTCCCTCTCTCTCTAACCCTCCAGGGTTTGCTCTCTGTCTCTCCCTTTAAAAATACTTTTTAAAAAGCTGTGTAGAACAAAACAAATTATAAACAAAGTGAAAGGGCAAGCAACAGACTCAGAGAAGGTACTTACAGTACATATGACTAACAAAGGTACTCCCAAATTTCAGTTAAAACAACCCAAGGAAAAAAGGACAAAGTAGATGTATAGGTAAATGTCACTTGTGTATGAAAGCTAAGCATACATAATGGTGCTTTATTACACTAGAAATCAGGCACATGCAAATTAATACTATAAATAAGACTAACAAAAATGAGAGTCTGATGATACCAAGTGTTGGCAGGATGTAGAAACGGGAATTCTCATGTAATGCTGGCAGGAGTATAAATGTCTATAATAGTAGAGGAGAGGTTTTGGACAAGATCTAATAATGTTAAAGATGCATGCACCCAATAACATAATAATCACATTCCTTTAAAATTTTCATAGCACCCAATAATCTAATAATCACATTCATTTAAAAATTTTCATAGTATTGAATGAGATGTGCAATAATCTGGTATTGTTATTTATTAACAATGTAAAACTGGAGAGAACACACATTTCTATTAAGAGAAGAATGGTTAAATACATAGTGGTTCCCTCAGACAGTGGAACAGTAATTATGTTGAAAGAACTATGGGTGCACATATCACTTGCATTAATCCCAAGAACATAACATTAGATGTAAAAGGCAATTGGGGCTCCTGGGTGGCTCAGTCGGTTGAGCATCCACCTCTTGGTTTCGGCTCAGGTCATGATCTCATGGCTTGTGAGTTCAAACCCCACATCGGTCTTTGTGCTGATGGTGTGGAGCCTGCTTGGAATTCTCATTCTCTCTCTCTCTCTCTGCCCCATCCCCCCTCAAAATAAATACACTTTAAAAAACCTACTGTTTAAAAAAAAAGAAAAAGGCAAGTAGTGAGAGGGCATAAAAAGTTTGACAGCATAGATGTGGAGGTTTAAACCATAGAAAATATACTGTGTGTTGCTTATGGATGTATTAGGATGGGCTGAGCGGTGTTTGGTAAAAACAGCAAAGACAACAAAATAATCTCAGAAGTTTCAAGCACCAAAGGGTTATTTCTCACTCTTGCTGCATATCAGTTGAGGGTTGCCAAAGGGCTCTCCTCCACATCATCATTATTCTGGGGCTCAGGGAGATAAAACACCCACAATCTGGCAAACTGTAGTTTGCCATGAAAGATAAGGAGTGTCTGAGAGTCTCAGAGGAACAATTAAATGATGTGGCCTCAAAATAACCCGGCAGCTCAAATCATAGTTTATTGGCTAGAAGTAATCACGTGGCCCCATCCAACCACAAGGGGGCTGGGAAGCGTCATCCTGTTATTTGCTCAGAGTCCTAAGGGCTGCAGATGTTTGGTGAATAGAATTAACTACCAAGTGTGGGATGTGAAGACGCCAAACTCAGGACCCTACTAGGCAGTGTGGAACAAGAAGCAAATAAAGGACAGGTACAGAGAGATTCATTCCATCTTTAATGTTTCATTTTTTGAAAAAGTAAAGGGAAGCCTGAGTGAAATATAGTTGTTTTCAAATATAGATTTTTCAGAGGTGAATGGTACATAAGTACGTAGGTACATGAGTGTTCACTTTATCATTTTATGTAATTAACTAGATGATGGAGTTACTAAATAAGATTGAAGATATGAGAGGTGTCTCGGTGGCTCAGTCAGTTGCATGTCCGACTCTTGATTTCCGCTCAGGTCATGATTTCCTGGTTCATGGGTTCGGGCCCCATGTCTGTCTCTGTGCTGGGGGTGCGGAGCCTGCTTGCGATTCTTTCTCTCCCCCTGCCCCACTCGTGCTCTCTCTCTCTCTCTCAAAATAAATACACTTTAAAAAATTTTTAAAAAGATTGAAGATATGAGAAGAAAAAATCAATTAACAGCTAGTTGTCACATTTAAGAAGAAAAGAGAGAAAATATTAGGAAAGAAAACGCTAAACTAACTTCTGGTACGGACATCATTAAAATAATTGTAAGAGGATATACTGTACAGTTCTAATGTTTTCTGAAACCTGATTGGAATGGATATTTTCTCGAAACATGTAAATTCTCTAAATGATTCTAACAGACAAGAAGTAGAAATGAACTAATGATCATTAATCCATTTCTGAGAGAAATTGGTAAAGATATCAAAGAACTACATTTCCTTCTTCCTCAAATGGTCAGAGCCAGATGGTTTCACAGGTAATATTTTCCATATTTTGAAAAGTTGAAAATACCACTTTCATTTATTCAGTGCCTTTGGAAGGCATGTGCTGTTTTGCCTTTATTATTTTATGATGTCTTCTGAAGAGGCTTGTTTGATTAATCGTATTATTAGGCCCATCTTATAAATGGCAAAACAAAGAAAAAGTAGCAGGGCCAGATTTTAAATCCATTTCTCTCTCTGGCGACAGAGATCATTCTTTTAGAATGCGTATCCCTTCTTGAAAAGAAAACCGCAGGCCCAAAATGGCATTGCTTAGTCGACGTCCCCACACCAGGGCTTACTAAAGATTCTAATTGCAGTTTCAGCCTTCCTCAGAAATGTAGTCCCTGTAGTCAGGAATTTTCTGATGGGCACCAACGATTCTGCCGCCTTGGTCCTCTTCATCCCCCAAAGGACGAGGACGTAATCTTCATGGTGAGACCCCCTGCTCTTCCCCCTAAAGGAAAGCAACCTCGCCTGAAACAATACCTCTCTTTTGCTAATAACTTTCTTGCTCCACCTTTCTGTAAGAATCTCCCATTTTCTACTTGTTAGATGGGGTGCTGCCCGATTCATTGCTTCATAAAACCAATTAGATCTTCAAATTTACTTTGTTGAATTTCGATTTTTAACACCCTATAACATCTATGCGTTTTATATATATGCATCTATATTATGCATCTATCTATCTATCTATCTATCTATCTAGAGAGGAAGGAAATAACATGTTACCCTCTGTGTACCTTAGTTATTTTATTTAGCCCCATTTCCCACCTATTGTTTAACTTTTTAATTATCTTGTTTTGTTTGTTTGGTTTTTTCCTTATTGTCAAGTGTATATAACAGACTCATGACAACATTTTTTTCCTTCAAATTTTTATTTAAATTCTAGTTAGTTAGCATACAGGTTAATATTGTTTCAGGAGTAGAATTCAATGATTTATCATTTAAATCCAACACCCAGTGCTCATCACAACAAGTGTCCTCCTTAATACCCATCACCCACCTACCCATCTCCCTCCATCAACCCATAGTTTGTTCTCTATCATTAAGTCTCGGGCGGTTTGTTTCCCTCTCTTCTCTTTCCCCTCCCCTTCCCATATGTTCATGTTTTATTTCTTAAACTCCACATATGAGTGAAATCATATGGTATTTGTCTTTCTCTGACTGACTTATTTCACGTATCGTAATACATTCTAGCTCCATCCATGTCATTGCAAATGGCAAGATTTCATTCTTTTTGATAGCTGAGTAATATTCCATTGTATACATATACCACACCTTCTTCATCCATTCATCAGTCGATGGACATTTGGGCTCTTTCCATACTTTGGCTATTGTTGATGGCTTTGCTATAAACATTGGGGTGCACATGCCCCTTTGAATCACCATTTTTTTATCCTTTCAGTAAATACCTAGTAGTGCAATTGCTGGGTCATAGGGTAGTTCTATGTTTAATTTTTTGAGGAACCTCCATACCATTTTCCAGAGTGGTTGAAACAGTCTGCATTCCCACCGACAGTGTAAGAGAGTTCCCCATTCTCCATATCCTCCCCAACACCTGTTGTTTCTTGTGTTGTTAATTTTAGACATTCTGACAGGTGTGAGGTGGTATCTCATTGTGGTTTTGATTTGTATTTCCCTGGTGATGAGTAATGTTGAGCCTCTTTTTATGTGTCTGTTTAATACTAATACCCAACATGAACCTGATGAAGATAGCAAATGAGAAGAGAACTAATGAAAAATATCCATTTACAAGTATTGATGCAAACATCTCAAATGAAATATTTGCTAATATAATCCAACAGCAGATCAACAGAATAATACATAATGATGAAGTGGGAGGCATTCTAGGAATGCAGAGTTCAGTAACAGGAATCTCATAGGAATTGCATAAATATGATTTATCATATTAATAAGTCAAAAAGAGGAAAAAATATGGATATCCTGTAGATGCCAATAAAGGAATGCATAAAATTAAACCTTCATTAAAACATGAATGCTTCCATAAAAGTATAATGTATGACCCAAATTAAAAGCCTTGTATTTTATTGTACAAAAAATTGAGGGAGACTAAATTTAATTCCAGGAACAAAATTAAGATGCTGGTTTCACCACTATTATATAAAGTTGTTTTAAAAGTGCTAGATTATGCATTTAGATAAGAGAAAAAAGTCAAATTTCACATATTTGACATGAAGATAAATGCAAAATTAATATACACTGATTATATCTTCTATTTATACCAACCAAAACCAAATTAAAATGTAATGGGAAAGACCCATTTACATAAGTAGTCAAAAATAAAATGAAAATAAAATATCAAGGAATACATTTAACAAGCAATGCAAAAGGACTAAATGAGTAAAGCTACCATAGAAGACTTTACTGGGGGAAATGAAAAGGAAAAGACCCGAATAAAAGTAGAGAAACATAGAAAAGGCAGTAATTTAAAGATATCAGTTCTCCCTGTATCATAAAATGCTGATTAAAATAAGATATTTTTCACCCTTCAGATGCCTAACAACAACAAAAACGTATTACCAAAGAGGGAAGACTATGAAGAGACTTGCTGTTAGGAAGGGTGTAGGAGTGGGCACATTCATGAATAATATTGCAAGCACAAGTTGTTCTGGCTTTTTGGAAGGCATTTAGCATTCATTGTGCTCTCTTAACAAATTAAATATATGAGTCAAATTAAAAGCTCCATGTTTAATCATAAAAAATTTAAAATGTCAAAATTAATGCCAGGAACAGGAGCAGAATGCTTACTATTATAAAATTATTTTGAAAGTATGAGGTGCTTATGCAATGGAAATATATAGACAGAACAATGCAGTAAAATAGAGCACTTAGACATATATACATACATATATATATATATATATATATATATACACACACATATATATATGTATATAATCATATACCATAATTAGGAATATAATACAAGCAGCATTTTAAATCTTTGGGGAAAAGATGGACTAATCAATAAATCATTTGGGGGAAATGGATTATCTCCCGAGAATAGCAATAGTAATTAGACTAAGTCCAGCTAATATTAATTATGTACTTACTATGTACCAAGTTTTGTTCTGAATTCTTTGAATGGATTCTTTCATTTTCACCACACGCTTATGAGTCAGGGAGTATGTTCCCTCCCTTTTTACAGAGGAAGAAACAGACTTTAAGAGGTTAAGTGATTTTCTGAAGGTTACTTGGCTATTAGGTTGTAGAGGCCAGATATAAGTCTTTTTTTTCTATTTTTAATTTTTTTAATGTTTATTTATTTTTGAGAGTGAGAGAGAGAGAGAGAGAGCGAGCAGGGGAGGGGCAGAGAGAGAGGAAGACATAGAATCTGAGGCAAGCTTCAGGCTCTGAACTGTCAGCACAGAGCCTGATGTGGGGCTCGAACCCATGAACCACGAACCCAACCGGGAGATCATGACCTGAGCTGAAGTCAGACGCTTAATCCACTGAGCCACCCAGGTGTCCCAGATACAAGTCTTTCTTATCATAGACCCTAAGCACTAGCTGCTAAGCTTGATTACTACCTCACTCCAAAGCCCTCAGATAAATTCCAGATAGATCCAATATTTAAATGTTAAAAATCAAACCACTGTAGAAAAAAGATATTTATAAATGCTTTTTGTGATCTTGATGTGGGAGACAACTTTCTAAGCCTCACTGGTACGTAGAAGCCACAAAAATTTGGTAAGTATGATCATATAAAAATGTATAGCTTTTTAGCTAAAAATACCATAATGAAAGTTAAAAGACAATCTGGGAGGAAGTATTTGTAATACATTTAACAGACTAATTTCCTTAATATTCACACAGCTTGTATAAATCAAAACTGAAAAGATGAGCAACATTATTTAAAAATAGGCAAGGAACATGAAAAGTCAACTGAAAAATAAGAACAAAAAATGATTATTAAAAATGACAAGATGCTCACCTTCACTAGTTGTCCAAAATATAAATTAAAATATTTCCCTTCTTTAGGTTGATCATGAAGAAAAATATTAACAAAGATGAGAGAACACAAGGAAACCCACAGTCAGGAAAGGATGTGGGCGTATCAGGGGCAGTGACGGTGAGAGAGCAATTTATTCCTGCCTTTTTGGAAGTATAATTAGTTATGTGCCTAAAATTTTTTTTAATTAAATATTCTTCAGCTCTGTAGATCTTCGATTAATACCTTCTAACATGACAGCAAAAAAGAAAATGCATTAAGGTGTATTGCACAAGCATGATTCCTGCAGCACTGTTTTTAATAGGGGCCATTTGGTAAGAATCAACCTAAACGTTGACCAACGTTGAACATGGGCATGAATGAATCCCATTCATGGGATGGGCATGAAAAGGGATCCACAATACATTGATGAGTGGAAGAGTAAGAAACAAAATAGGACACATGGTATGACCTTATCTGTGTAAAAGTGTGTGCAGCTGTGTGTGCTTACACGTGCACATACATAAATGTATGACTTAAGAAGTCTTGGCCTCATTAAAGACTATTTCCACAGGATGTCTCATTCAAAAACACCAACAGTCTATCATCTGAAATATTCAAAAAGCAACTTTACTCTTTATTTCCTATTCTTGAAAAGTGCCAGGGTAGAGAATATATTCATAATGCATGGCAAAATTCATTCAGCACTCTCTCCTTCTCTTTGTCTGTCTCCCTCTAGGCCTCCAATGCTTTTTCAACTCCTATCATCGGAAGTACAGCTATAGAAATCTCTGGTGCATGTTACCAGTTTAATGGCCACAGCCAGAGAGGGAGACAAAGAGACAAAGAGTGTGTGTAGATGCTCTCCCCAAATTTTCGGGGACCAGGCTCACCCTGAATTAAAATGGCAGCTCCTCTATTACTCGGATAGAGGAGATAAAGGGATAGGGGAGGGGAGGGAAATTCATAGAAAAAAGGGCCCCAGGCAGATAAAACTATAAAGGTAACTACAAAGATAAGTACATATTCTTAACCAAAGCTTCTGGCTCATTTTCCAAGATAAATAGGTTAATTTGTGTGCATTGCAAGATTTCCCATTTTATAATGTTCTTAGTACAAGAATTCATTCTATATCATTAGAAAAAAGTTTCTAGAGCTTTCCCGTGAGCCCTTCCTATATGCACCATAAAGATCCATGGTATGTCAAAGATCTGTGACTTCATATAGAATTGCTTGAATTGCATGCAGACATCTCTACATGCTTTTAAATAAGACCAGAATTTCTCAACCTTGGCATTATTGACAAATTGGGCGCGGTGATTCCCTTTCCTGGGTGCAGGTGGGAAAGCTGACCTGTGCACTGCAGAATTGTTGTAGCATTTCTGGCTTCTAGCCATTAAAGGCCAGGAGGACTTTCCACTCTCCCTACCCATTCCCTCATCCCCCAGATTGCGACAATCAAAAATATGTTCAGACGTTGCCAATTGCGCCATAGGGACCAAAACCGCACTTCACTGAAAACCACAGGAATTGACACAGATCTACGGAAACAGAAGACTGAATACAGATATAAACACACACACACACACATATATTTACACCTATGTGTACATCTTTTTGTATCATGATAAATTTTGTTTCTAATTTGCAAAATAACAGAAGTGGATCAGGTCAAAAGTAAGCACGTGGAAAAGCTAAAGCTTATACAATAAATACACATTTATTTCTAAAATTCATGAAAGGCTGATCAGATCAAAAGAATCATGAGAAATGTCATTACAACCAAAATGACACTGATAAAAATGCAATATAGAATTGAAAAATGCTATCAGGGGTGAGGAACTGGCAGAGTTCAGCCAAAATCTAATTAGAAGTATTCTACCAGGAAAACGGAGGGCTACTCAAATTTATTTTTTAATCATTTTGTTGTTTCTGTCTTTCTTCGAGGCAGAATATGCTTAAGCTTATCCTGGGATTGTTTCCGTATAATTCTAGACTGATGGAATGAATCAGAGAATTGCAGAAACTCCCCGGTGAATTCACCATCTGCCCATGCCCTCTGAATATTTTCTATGACTGAAATCCCTGAACAAGTGAAGTTGAAGGCATTGCTGAGCAGAAAGAAATAATGAGAATATAAAATAAAGAGAACACACAAACATCAAACTTGCTGATTTAGAAGCCCACACTGCAAACTTGCTTTGGGGAAATTTATCAGTGTGCCCAAAGAACTTCCTCTTGCTTTCAGAAGAACTTCTTACTGTGATGAATAGCTTTGGTAACACACTGGTATCAGACCCATCTTAGGCACTAAGAATTAAACAACACCCCCCAAAAAAGAAAGAAAGGTCCATTGGCAGAGCTGGCCAGGTCATCCATATGGAAAGCTAACAGTACACAGACACAATGTTAACTCTTAGTTCCAATGCTGAGCTTGACAGTGATTTCCAGGACACCTTCCAGTTTTCACTTCCTCTACTTTTCAGTTGTGGAATCTAATCAAATATATCTAACAGGCTGTCTGGCCATCTACTCTCTGCAGAAATTCATGACAACCTTTCATACCCCTCTCCCTGCCATAGTTGGCAAAATATTGTCTTGTAGGCAATTAGTCTCATTGTGCATTTCAAAAAAGCAATGTTTTTTTAATGTTTATTTATTTATTTTGAGAGAGAGAGAGCGCGTGCGTGCAAGGGAGGGGCGGACAGAGAGGAAGACAAAGAATCCTAAGCAGGTTTCACAGGGCCAGTGCAGAGCCCGAGGTGAGGCTTGATCTCATGGACCATGAGATCATGACTTAAGCCAAGATCAAGACTCTGACGCTTCACCAACTGAGCCACCCAGGCGCCCCCATAAAGCAATGTTTCGGATAACTTAAAAAGTAATCCAAAGTACATTTTGATGCATGTCAATAAATTAGCTGCATTGGTATGAGTGCATATACAATTAATTCATATAAGATACATTAAAAGTGGAACAAAGAGACAAGAATAACATTTCATACCTATATTAATTGTTATATAACTTTAATTCATTTAAGATTCTCGCTGTTTCTATCATGTTGATGTAAGTCAGTGCTGTTCTTAATAAACTGCAACCAAAACCTGGCCCATGTTTCTCTAAATTCTCAGCTTTATCCAGATTTTAGAAAAACTGAAGCACATAAATAAACTGCCTCACTAGAGACACGTCTTTAGGCATGTGTCAAATATAGTTCTTGATATATTGGTTCAAACAGGAAAGGGAAGAGTTGACACAAAATCCTTTATTGCTGCATAGACCAGGGGTCAGCAGACTAAGTCCCCTGGGCCAAAACCAAGCCATCATCTGTTCTGTAAAAAGAGTTTTATTGGAATGCAGTCATGCCTGTTCATTTACATATTGTCTACAGCTGTTTTTGTGTTGTAAAGGCAGAGTTGAATAGTTGTGACAGGGAAATCGTGCCCTGCAAAACCTAGTTGCTATCTGGCCCTTTGCAGAAAATGATTGCCAACTCCTGGCATAGATTAGCAAAGGGAAAGGATTGTAGAAATAATCCAATCTTCTTATTTTATGGAGGGGAAAAAACTGAGGCCTAGAGGGAGTACATGGTTTGCCCAGAGTCACACAGCTTATAAGTAGCACACTAGTTACTAGAAACCAGGTTTTTTGATGTCCTTTGGGAGAAATGGATACTGCCTCCAAGAATTATAACTAAGGTCCACAGTTACCCAGAGTTTGTATTTCAGCCTATAAGATATCACGATGCTTTTGGCTTTTAGATAGAAGAGTGAAAAGGCAAATCTGTGGGCTAAAATGCCTTTGCTTTTTCCTGGAGATTAGATGAGAGAGTGTATGTATGTGTGTAGCCAGCACCTGACTCAAATTAATTGCCTTTCTACTTTCATTTTTCTACATGAGCAAACTGAAATCTGCTGGGTATAGTAGCTTGTTTTGAGGCCATACCTGCAATGAGGATTAAAGATAGAATTCACCCTTTGAATTTAGAATTCTAGTCTTCATTCTATAATGACAAATGAACAATTCAAATATAGAACACTAGAACCTAGGAATCAGTTGGGGTAAATGTTTCTTTGCCTCTGCTTGTGTTTTGAAATAACAAGAGAATAATCATTGTTCCTTCACTGCACTTTTCCAACTAGTGTAAAAAGCTTCCAAAGGGTATCAAATGCAGTTTTACTTCCAAGTAGGCACCAGCAGCTGCTTATTAATAGTTTCTTAATGGGGAGTATGAAAACTAATCTCCCACTTGCGCTGCCACGGCCTTGTGTCAAGAGAGAACAAGAACTAGAGAGGTACCCACATGACTGCCAAATGGGATGACCATCCACCTTCCTGTGCTCTGTACCGCTGTGTTTCTAAACAAAATAAACTATCCGTCTGGAAACAATAATGAGGGGAAGTTCAAGAGAAACAAATGGCTTAAACAAGACAAACAAAACGAATCATACACAGAAATAAGAAAGAAATGATTTCTTCCTCCATTTCCATGGCTCGATCCAAGGCTCGATCCCTTCTAATTGAATATGCTTCACAGTGTAATTTTGGGCATTTTAGAATGATGAGTTATGTTGCACAAATGTGGATGATGGCTTGTATGAGAAAGGCAAGAAAACCGTGAAAGATAATACTGCAAATATCCAGTTGAAAAATAATGATGTGCTGAATTAAATAAAAATGAAGATAGAAAAGAATACCCTGTCTGAAGATATTAACTGAGTGAGAAGCTTAAATCCTTTCTAGAATTGTATCAGTTTCCTATTGCTGCTGTAACAAATTACCACAAACTGAGTGTCTTCAAATAACAGAAATTTAGTATCTTAAAATTCTGAAGTTCAGAAGTCCTAAACGGATGTCTAAAATCAAGGTATACAAGGCTGCATTCCTTTTGGAGGCTCAAGGACAGAATCCATTTCTTTGCCTTTTCCACCTTCTAAAGGCCACCCACATTCCTTTGTCCTATGGCCCCATTTCTCCATTTTCAATGCCAGCAATTTTGGATCAAGGCCTCTCACACTAGTACCTCTCTGCATCTCTTTTATTCTTCCTCAGTTTTTTCACTTTTAAGGATCCTTTTGATTACATTGGGCTGACCCAGATAATCTCCCGATCTGCTGATTAGCAATCTTCATTCTATATGAACCTCAATTCCTCTTTGCCTTGTAATGTAACATATTGATGGATTACAGGGATTAAGACCTAGGCATCTGCAGGGGGTCATTATTCTACCTGCCACTTCTTGAATTCTTCCTTGAACTACTGAGATGTATTGTGGTTTAAAATATACATCTCATGCTAAGGAAAATCCACAGTCCTTACAATGTCCCATAAGGCTCTCCATGTAGTTAAAAACTATGGCCCTGGAGATAGACAGAGTTGGATTTGAATAATGGTTTTGCCATTTAATAGTTTTGTAAACTCATAAAAAAATATATCTCCTAGCCTTAGTTTCCTCATCTGCAAAACGTGGAAAGCAGTTATAGCCAACAAATAGGGTTACGGTGAAGACTGAATAAGATGATGATGATAAAGGGTTTAGCACAGTGCCTGGTTCAGTAAATGTTAGTTACCACTTAGTAAGGAATAGAAATACAGGTGAAGGGTAGTTGTATTTTAATTTGGGACATATTGATAGGAGTTGCTTGAAAAACATCTGTTATAGACTGAATGTGCCCCCCGCCATTCATATGTTGAAGTCCCGACTTTCAATGTGTTGGTATTTGGGGGGGTAGGACCTTAGAAAGTTATTAGGTTTCGATAGGGACCTGAAGGTGGGGTTTTCACGACCAGATGAGTGTCTTTAAAATTTTTTTTCAATGTTTATTTGAGAGAGAGAGAGAGAGAGAGCACACGTGCACGCACGCACATGAGCTGGGGAGGGGCAGAGAGAGGGAGACACAGAATCCGAAGCAGACTTCAGGCTCTGAGCTGTCAGAACAGAGCCCGATGCGGGACTCTAACCCACAAACTGTGAGATCATGACCTGAGCCAAAGTCAGACGCTTAACCAACTGAGCCACCCAGCGCCCTGGATGAGTGTCTTTATAAGAAGAGACTGGAGAGCTAGCTCTCTCTTTCTCTGCCACGTGAAGATCCAGCAAAAAGGTGACATCTGCAAGCCAGGGAAAGAGCTGTCAACAGAACATAACTGTGCTGGCACCCTGATCTCAGACTTCCCAGCCTCCAAAACTGTGAGAAATAAATGTTGGTTAAGCCAGAGGGCACTTGTTGGGATGAGCACTGGATGTTGTATGGAAACCAATCTGACAATAAATTATATTTAAAAAAATGTTGGTTAGGCCACCTAGTCTATGGGATTTTGTCACAGTAGCCTGGGCATTCACCCTTGGAATTCAGAATTCACCACTGGAAATTAGCATCCATATTTATCCCCCTAGTTTGTTCTTTCCCACTCTCCTAAAGGACCATTTCATACTTTCCCTTCTTCCCTCAAACTTGTAACACCTCCTAGCTTTTGCTCACACTCTGCAAAATATATAAGCAATTAGAATTTCCCAAAGCTCCCACTTGTTCATCTACACACCTACCTGTACCCGCGGTCATGTATCTCACTTTCTTTCTTGTTGCTATGGTTGACCGTTCATGGTCTTAAGTCCCAATCCTCCCCCACTTGTGCACTAGGTTCCAACTTTTTTTTGCCCACTGGAGCAATTTCCCCTCTCTCCTCTGCATCTTCAAGCCCTCTCCACCTCGTAGACCATTGCCTTCAGCATATAAACATTTCAATATTGCTCGCAGTATAAAAAAAGCTCTCTTTACCCCATTTTACTCTTCAACTACTGCCCCATTTTATCTTTCCCTTCATAGCAAAGCTCCTTGAAACGGCTCTCTACATTCCTTATCTGAAATTTATCTCCTCTTCTTTTTTCTGGAACTATTCATATAAGCTTTTTACCCCAGCACTCCACTGAAGCTGCTCTTACCCTAGATTGCCAAATGACGTTCACATCGCTAAATCCAGGGATCGCTTCTGACTTCGTCTTCTTTGACCCATCAGCAGGATTTGACACAGCTGATCACTTCTGATTCTGAAGTACTGTCCTTATTTGACTTCTAGGAAATCACACTCATTTTGTTTTCTCTATATGTTTAGCCAATTTTCGCCATTCTCCTTTGCTTGTTTTTCCTCATATTTTGACCTCTAAATATTGGAATATACCAGATTTCAGTCCTTCTAGGATTTTGCTAGTCTGTCTACTTTCACTCATATGGTGACATGATCTTATTTTTTTAATGAAAAAAATTTTTTTAATGTTTATTTATTTTTGAGAGAGGTAGAGACAGAGTATGAGTGGGGGAGGGGCAGAGAGAGAGGGAGACACAGAATCCGAAGCAGGCTCCAGGCTCTGAGCTGTCAACACAGAGCCCAATGTGGAGCTCGAACTCACGAACAGTGAGATCATGACCTGAGCCAGAGTCAGACGCTTAACTGACTAACCCACCCAGGCGCCCCTCCAGTCACATGATTTTAGATATCTATATGCTGATGCCTCACAGATTTATATCCAAAAATGTGAATTGAGCTGCACACTTTTATATCCAAATACCTCACATCAGCACTTGGAGGTGGTGATCTTAAAATACAGGGATGCAAAACAGCTTCTGAAATCTCCTCCAAACTTCCTCCCATAGTCCGCCCTGTCTCAGCAAATGGCAACACCCCTTATTTTGTTGCTCAGGCCCCAAACCTTAGAGTCACCCCTGAATTCACTCCTAATTTCAAAATATACATTTAATCCAGCAGCCCTGTGGATTCTAACTTCAACACATATCCAGAATCTGACAATTTCTCACTATCTTCCCTCCTACCACCCTGGTCCTAACCATCAGCATCTATTTCTTGAATCATTGCCGGGAGCCTCCTAACTGGCCTGTATACCTCCATCCTATAGTCTCTTCTCAGTACGAAAGCTGCAGTGACCCTGTTAGATTCCACTAAATCACAGGTTATGTCCTGTTGTTTCCTCTTCTGAAAATCCCCTCAGTGCCCTCCCGCCTCACAATGGATAAAATCCACACTGCAATGGCCCAAAGGTTCTTGGGCAGTGGTGTGCTGGCAGTGCGAGCAACTAGTTCTATATAAAAAGTATGTATGAAATCAAAACCACACTCAGATACCACCTCACGCCAGTCAGAGTGGCTAAAATGAACACATCAGGAAAAAACAGATCCTGGTGAGGATGTGGAGAAACGGGAACCCTCTTGCACTGTTGGTGGGAATGCAGACTGGTGCAGCCGCTCTGGAAAACAGTGTGGAGGTTCCTCAAAATATTAAAAATAGATCTACCCTATGACCCAGCAAAAGCACTGCTAGGAATTTACCCAGGGGATACAGGACTGCTGATGCATAGGGGCACTTGCACCCCAAACTTTATAGCAGCGCTTTCAACAATAGCCAAATTATGGGAAGAGCCTAAATGTCCATCAACTGATGAATGGATAAAGAAATTGTGGTTTATATACACAATGGAATACGATGTGGCAATGAGAAAGAATGAAATATGGCCTTTTGTAGCAATATGGATGGAACTGGAGAGTGTTATGCAAAGTGAAGTAAGTCATACAGAGAAAGACAGATACCATATGTTTTCACTCTTGTGTGGATCCTGAGAAACTTAACAGAAGACCATGGGAGAGGGGAAGGAAAAAAAAAAAAGGTTAGAGAGGGAGGGAGCCAAAACATAAGAGACTCTGAAAAACTGAGAACAAATTGAGGGTTTATGGGGGGGTGGGAGGGCAGGGAGGGTTGGTGATGGGTATCGAGGAGGGCACCTGTTGGGATGAGCACTGGGTGTTGTGAGGAAACCAATTTGACAATAAATTTCATATTAAAAATAAATAAATAAATAAATAAATAAATAAAAAGTATGTATGTGTATATACAGACACACACACTACGCATTGTGCATACACAGATACATACACACTACACATTGTGTATTTAAATTTCTGTTCACAAAAATATGCAATAAAAAAATAAAAGACAAACTACAAAACACCCATGCAACACATATGACAAATGGCCAATTTCCTTAATATATATAAAGAGCTCTTAAAAATAAAATAAGCAAATGAAAAGACCATAATAGAAAATATCTTAGGATGACATACAAAACATTTAATAAAGAGATTCTAATAGTTATAAACGTATGAAATTAATTTCAATCTAATAAGATGTCATATTCTACCTATCAAATATCAAATATAAAAGTTTCAAACATCCAGTGTTGTCAAGGGTGTGAGAAATTAGGACTTCTGTTTCATTTTTGGTATAATAGATAATTTGGCAAGTTCCATCCAAACTTTAAGTGAATATAATCTTTTATCAAATGGTTCTACTTTTATTTGTTTTAAATGTTCAATTTTTTATTTTCAGAGAGAGATCAAGTGGGAGAGGAGCAGAGGGAGAGGGAGACAGAATCCCAAGCAGGTTCCATGCCATCAGTGCAGAGCCCGACATAGGGCTCAAACCCATGAACCGTGATATCGTGACCTGAGCCTAAGCCAAGAGTCGGATGCCTAACCAACTGAGCCACCCAGGCACCCCAAAAATTATTCTGCTTTAAAGTTATACTCAGATATATTCACAGATGTACAGAAAGATATACCTACAGTGATGTTCACAGTGGCATTATTTATGACCTCAAATACACAGATATCACCCAAACATCCACCTATGGCAAATTGGCTAACTGATTTCCATTATACCTGCAAGATGAAGTAAAATGCCTCCATTTAAATTAATACAGTAGATCTTCATGTGCTAAGATGGGTTGATCTCGAACTGAATTAAGTTTAAGAATCAAGATGCTATACTGTACATAGTATTTTCCCTTTGGTATGGGCTAAATTGTGTCCCCTCAAAGTTCATATGTTGAAGTTCTAACCCCCCAGTACCTGAGAATATGACTGTATTTGGAGACAGTATCTTTAAAGGGGCAATTAAAGTAAAATGAGGTCATTTGGGTGGGTCCTAATCAAATATGATTATTGTCCTTATAACAAGAGATTAGGTTACAGACAGCACACAGAGAGAAGGGCATGGGAACTTATAGTCAGAAGGTGGTAATCTACATGCCAAGGAGTGAGGCCTCAGAAGAAACCAACCCAGTTAGCACTTTGAGCTGAACTTCTAGCTCCCAGAAATGTGAGAAAATAAAGGTTTATATTTTATGCCACTCACTCTGTAGTATTTTGTTATGACAGCCCTAGAAAACTAATAGAGGTATAAAAAAAAAGTGTGTGTGTGTGTGTGTGTGTGTGTGTGTGTGTGTGTGTGTGAGATGTATGAGCATGGAAAGTTTCTGCAAGGGTACACAGTAAACTGTTGGTAATTGTAAAATTTAGATGGTCCATGTCAACCTAAAATCGTCAGGAGGCAATAACTAAGCAAGAGCATTTATTTGGGATCAAAGGACTGCAATGTGGGGTACAAAGATTTGGATAGAAACCCAAATAGCGTCCCACTAGGGAGCAAAAGTCAGGGGTTTTTCAGGCAAAAAGGGAATGCTTGTATATGTTGTTTACAAAGAATTTTTGATTGGTGTTGGAGGCAAAAAGCTAATCTGGCCCGAATATAATAGTCAAAGGTACAAATAAAAACGTATTGCCATATTTTGTCCACCAAAATGACAATTTTTAAAACACCAACACAAAGTGAATGTAGGGGTGTGGGAGTGAAAATCTTGCGCTCTGTAATGAAAAAGGCTGAAGGTCTGTTAACTGCTTGCTGAGAAAGTTGTTTGCTGAGCCTTCAGCCTCCACATCTGTAAATAAGGACAAGAGTCCCTGCCTCATAGACTTACTGTGAGTAATAAATGAGAAAAAAACATGTATAGTGACTGGCTCACAGTAAAGTGTTGATATCAACTCTATTAGCTTGCGATGGTAATGATGCAGAGACAGTGGTACTTTTGACTACTGCCATTGAGAGTATAGGTTCACAGAATCTTTTTAGATAGCAACTGGTAATATTTTTCAAGAGCTTGATTTAGTAATTTCACTTATGGTAACTTATTATAAGGAGATAATCAGCTATGCACAAAGATTTATGCATGATATTGCTAATAATAGCATTATCTATAAGCCCCAAAACATGGCAACAATCTAAATGCCATGCGGATGAGACTGGTCAAATAAGATAAGTCATATTCATATAATCGAATTCTATGCAGTTATTATAAACCATATTTTCAAAGAATATTTCATGGCATGGGGAAGTTATCAAAAAATAATGTAAATTGCCCAAAGTAGATACGAAGTTCCACATATGGAACAAAGTAGTTCCAAAGTTCCACCATGACTGTCGTTTTGTTTAAAAACAAGATAACAAAATAATAAAATAAAATAAAATGTTAGCACTGGCTATATTTGGGTGGTAGAGCTACAGGTGATTTTTAGTTCTTTGTCTATATTTTTTCAAATGCTTCTAAAAAGAACGCATATTACTTTCTTGCCATAATCAGGTTTTTAACCTGATATTCAATATAACATTCATACAGAAAAGTTAACCCACGATGAGCATTATCTGGATTAATTTTCACAAACTGATTGCACCCTGTGTTACCGGGACCATAATCAAGAATTGAATATCACTCATTAACCTCCCCTCACCCTCCACCCAAGGTTACCATTTTCCTGACTTCTAACAGCTTATATTCATTTTGCCTGTTTTTACATTTTACACGAATGGAATCATACAGAAGGTATGCTTTTGTGTGTGACTTCTTCTGCTCAACAATTTAAATTCGATGTTTTATTTATGTTCCAATACCCAAAGAAGAAAAATTCCAGTTGAATATAGCAATTTACTCTTCTTGTGTGATGCAATGACCTTTGTAAATGAGTAGCTCACCCCACAGCTATTCTTTCTGAAATGTCAGGATTGTGTAGTTTCTGGTCAACACTTCTCCAGAGAATTATGAGCTGATAAATTAAAATAATAAAAATGATAGTGAAATAATAATAGTAATACTAAGTAAGTCATGAAGTCTTAAGGAAGAAAAGGACAGTCTATGGAAATATATTTTAAACTTATGGATTAGAGTCTAAGTGAAGATAATTTGGTTGAGAATAAATTAATAAATTTTATTTTGTAGCTACAATGTGCATGCACTTATTATGTGCTAGGGATTTCACATATGGTGCATTATCTAACCTTTACAATAAGCCTAGGAAGTAGATTGTTATGGTAGTACAGATATGAAAACTGGGGCTCTCTGAGGTTTTCTGCTCCAGGCTTCTCAGATAATTAATGGAGGTCCAGTATTGTAACCAAAGTTTGTCTGATTTCTTTTTTCTTTTTTACACTTTATTTATTTTTGAGAGAGAGACAGAGCATGAGTGAGGTAGGGGCAGAGACAGAGGGAGACACAGAATGCGAAGCAGGCTCCAGGCTCTGAGCTGTCAGCACAGAGTCGGATGCGGGGCTTGAACCCACGAACCGTGAGATCATGACCTGAGCTAAAGTCGGATGCTTAACCGACTAAGCCAATCAGGCGCCCCTGTTTTTATTGTTTTTAACGTTTATTTATTTTTGAGAGAGAGTGAGCAAGAGAGCGTGTGCATGAGTGGTGGGAGGGGCAGAGAAAGAGGGAAGGAGAGAGGATCCCAAGCAGGCTCTTCACTGTCAGCACAGAGCCCAATGGAGGGCTCGAACTCACGAACTGTGAGATCATGAACTGAGCCCAAGTTGGACGCTCAGCTGACTGTGAGCCACTCAGGGGCCCCTAGGTTTGTCTGATTTCAAAGCAGTTCTCTTTCTACTGTGATGCGTACTGGTAGGTATGTCAGGAAACTGTGTTTTTGTTTCACTTCCTTTTGATTCCCATGGCAGCATCTGATTTTAATTCAGGCTGGGTATAGCCCAGAGAACTCTTAGCAGTAAGAAAGGACAAATCGCCGTAAGGCCTGTTTACCCCTTGTCTTCCTTGCACCACAATTATATATCCATTAGTACTGAGAATGCAGTGTGAACTTCTTAAGCAGCCTGAATTTAATGGAAAATGAAAGCATAGGTTTTTCAGCTAGATGTGGGAAAAGACAAGGAGGGAGGGAGGGAGAGAGAGAGAAGAAACAATGAGTGAACAATGTTCAAAATTATTCAAGGACTCCTCATTTCATCAGAAACCCCCTGTAGTGCTCATCACTTTTAATGCTCAACAGATAACACACCATTTCCATTTTGTCATGATAGCTAACGATCTGTCTTTGACATATGGTCTCCTAAGTGCGAAACGATGCTTGCCTATCTAACGCTGGGAAACAGTATCAGCCTAGTGTATTCAAACACTATATTGTCACCGGTAAAAACACACCCATCGTCTTAGGAAGACAGCACAGCTTGTTCGCAATATCCTATTCATTACATTAATAGGTAATACAAATTTTTTTGAAAATGTGGGAGATTTCATCTCTTTCTGATGAGCTTTACAATATGCAATAAAATGAGTTGGGCAGTTACAGGCTAGATCATTACAGGATAGATCAGAGCTCTCTAAGCAGGGGAACCCACATATGTATCCTAGGCGAGCAAACATGAAAACTAGAAACCTAGCGCAGTGTTTCCCAAAGTTTGTTTCAGGGAACCCTGCATCAGAATCACTAGGCACGCCGGGTAAACATCCATAGTTCTGAACCGTGAAACTATAACGCTGTATAAGTGAGACGAAGGACTCTCCATGATTGAGAAGCTGTTCAAAGTCTACAGCAGAGTTTCTCAACCTTGGCACTACTGACATTCTGGCCTAATAATTCTTTGTTGTGGGGAGCTATCCTCTGCATTGTAAGAAGTTCGGCATCATTCATGGCTTCTGTTCATTAGGTACCAGTGGCAAAGTCCCTTCCCCTGCCCAGTGCTGCGATCAAAAATGTCCTGGGGGCGGCAAATTTGTCCTCAGTTGATAACCACGTCTTTAGAGCAAGGATTCCTAACGTTAGGCAATGAAAACAGTCAGGGGAGGTGATTCATGAAATTATGAGCTTTCTCTGCATACACCCAGGCAACTCTCAATGAAGGATAGTTGGAGAGGGAAAGTGTTCCAGATAAGATGAAGGCAAGTGTACTATCTATTCCAATATTCAGCAAATATTTATTGTGCTCCTCTGAGAAGTCCACCTTCTTTCCTAAATGGTTTTATAATTTCCAAGGTTTGGCCCTTGAAGGACCACCTGATGGGAGGGTAGAAAGTAAGGGCTACACTGCAGGTGACCCTTTGGTGCTGCCGTCTTAACCTCATGGCTCTCTAATGAACTGTCCCAATTTCAAGACAAGTTCATGCCTAGTCAGACAGAATTATTAACTGGCCATTCTGCTGGCACATGCCCCAACTCCAGGCAGACCCAGGCACTAAGAGAGTTGGACTTTGGGTAGAGTGAGGATTAAATGCGCTCATACATTTAAAGTGATGAGCACAGTGCCTGGCTCATAGGCAGTGCTCAGGAAACTCTGGCTATTGTTGAATTATTCAAGAGGTGGTGCCTGTGAGCTTTCTTCTGTTATTCACTGTAGTCGGCTACGACCAGGGCAGGCACGCTGAACTGTTGAGTAGGCCTTCTGGCACCGAAAGTAACAAAACAAATGAGTCTGTAATGGACTCAATAAGAACTTCCATACATAGTTAATTGCATAGACCCCCCGAATGCTGAAGTGTTCCTCTCTCTATGCCTGCCAGCCAAAAGCTTAATCACTATAAAAAGCAGTTGACGTGACAGTCTAGATGGCATGGTGGTCTTGGCGGCCTGTAAGAAATGAAGAATCAAACTCTGTCTGATTCCTCACGTCATGGCTGCCATGACCACCACGCTCAAGTATGCTCTTGTGAGATACAGGAATTCACCAGAGTTCCTGGGCCACTGACTTGCAGGCCTGGCTTTTTGTAAGTCTTATGCTTTGCCCCTTAACAGACTCCATAGTAAACCCATGTAAAGGTAACATGAACCACATTTGAATTGTCATTATCACCAATCTTTGCAGCCTTTATGATTTGGTCTAGCACACCCTGTGTGCCCAGTACCCTCATTTTCTTAAAACAAGTGGCCATTCTGACAAAAAGCAGAATCAGTGTAATGGGGGAAATGTGCCAAAATCAGTCATTTGGAACTATCTGAATGGCACAAAGAGCTGAATACATTAGCCTGCAAAAGGTCTTTCTTGTTTGTTATGTATTGCTTAGTTTGTTAGGCCCTTTATTTTTTTGTTTCTCTGTTTCTGGAGTGAAGGTGGGGTTGGAATTTTTATTTTAGCAGATAAATTGTCTCATTGTCTTCAAAATGGTCCTTGGTTGCCATTTCTATAAGGGAGGAATGGAGATGACCTCAGGACTATAACATTATTTATTTTAGTCACATTATTTTTGCTTTTTTCCTGGAATAGTCAATTATCCTATGGCCAGACTGATTGTACCACCTGGGTCAGGCCAGCAGAGACAGTAGGCACACGGCCCAGCAGGCCGTCTGCCTTTTGACTTCCTGATTCACCAGAAGCCAGAAGCCTAGCTTGTCCGACAATTCCATTTTGCTACCATAATCACAGTCTTGGACCTCTAAGTCATATGACCACTAGTTATCTTTCCTTGTCACCAACAGCTCTTAAATCAATTCTATCAAAACATGACTTTAGTGACAAAAAGCAAATCCAATGTGCTTTCCTGTTGAGCTGATAAAACCAGTCATATGTAGGTATATAAATGACTGGCAGGGTTTAATGTATAAATGACTGGCAGGGTTTAATGTATTAGCCTTCCCAAGGATTTACCAAAAAAAGTATTTATGTCTAAGTCTCAGTGTTATTTTTGGGGAATCATTTAGCAGATGACTAACCCTGCCTCTTTTAGGTAATCATCCATGTAGAATACATTTTGTACATCATGGAGGACTCTGATTTCTTCACCAATAGTTAAGATTTGACACCAGTTTTCCCATGTAGCCAAGTGAGTTTGATCCTAGAGTTAGTGTGACTGTATCCTCCAGCTCAGGCCAGGGTCTAGTGGGCAGACTTCCCAGTTGGCTTCCTGCTTCATTCTAGGTCGGCCATGGCACTTGCCCACCACCACAAGAACATGGCTGGTCCCTCAGCTTCCAGGAGCCATGAGGGTAGATAAGTGATGAGGGACATTAACACTCACTTCACTTTGGAGGCCTAACGTGGCTAGCACCAATTCCATGTTCTTAGAGGGGGAGGAAGAAACAAACAGGCAAGAGTTAAAGAGAGAAGGGACAGGTAACTCTAAGGCGGATGCCATTAAGTTTTCTCTGGGGAGGAAGAGCTTAGAGAGCTTGAAGATGCCACAAGAGGAGAGAACTTGGTAACAGCTATATTTCTGGGGCTTCCTTTTGTTTTTAAGGTATGCCCCTTATTATATATGTTACATTTTTTCCCCTAGCAGCAGCTTCTTATCGGCCACTATTGTAACAGGTTTTGGCACGCTCTCTTTCCCTGGCAGAAATGTAAGAGAGAGGATTCTGCTTAATGCTCCTTAGGCAGGTTGCCTTCTGACTCTCTTGGCCTTTAACCTCAGACCAGTGTCCTCAGTTTCCCCACTCAGATTTCTGTGTGTCCCATAAGCCCCAAGGCCATCTGTCCTACCACCGTACTGCAGCGTAAGGTAAGTCCGGGAAGGTTCAGCCTCCACCAGGGTTTCCATTCTCAGCACCACTGACATTTAGGGCCAGATAATTCTTAGTTGTCGGGGGTTAAAGCGTGCGATGTAACAGAGTTAGCAACAACCCAGGCCTCTGTCTGTTAATATCAGCACCCCCCCCCCCCCAGTTATAACAACACAAAAATGTCTCCAGATACTGACAGTGTCCCCAGGGGCAAAATCTTCCCCAGGTGGGAACTTTTGGGTCTTCTGACACCCTGCAGAGGGGAAAGAGCAAATGAGTTGGAGCAGAGCTTTCCTTGTGCCTCTCAGCATCACTTCTGCTTTCTCAGTGGCCACAGGCAACGCAGACTGCTGAGCTTATGCAAATACCATCATCCTTTTTTCTCCTGGATCCCAGACCATGGTCTAGCATCCCTTCAAAGCATCCGGCATTGCAATTATTTTTAAAGAAACAAAGGGGTCCAGGGCTGACCTAGGGGGATTTCTTCAGGGAAGACCGATCATTACAAAACCTGGATTTGTCTTTCGTTTCTTTCTTTTTTTTTTTTTTTCCAACTCTGTTACCTTGAACAAGGGTCTTGCTCCTCTCTGAGCTTTACTGTGCTCCTCCACAAAATGTGTATGATTATACCTGCACTATCTTTCTCACAGGGTTTCCATAAATAGCAAATGAATTCTTGTATGTGGCAAAGCACTAAGCGATTTGCAGGTATTATTATTCTGAGGCATTCTGACTGTTGTGAGGGGTGTACAGAAATAAAATGCATTCCTGAGAGAGGGCTTGCCCTTTCCGTGAGTACCTTTAAATACAGGAGGGGTTCTGGTTTAACCCCAAGATGCTATGATCTTACCAGTCACATGAAAACTTAGCATTTTAGGCCATTGTAAAATTATAAAATATGGTAATTGAGAGATCATCTAATGAAATCTCTTCATTTTACAAAGGAGACAAATGAAACTCATAAAAGGCAAATACTATCTTTGAGATCACACGGTTAGTGGCAGATGCAGCATGCGAGCCCAGTCCAATATGTTTTCTACCAAGGTCAAGTTTGGTCTGGTCATCTTAAGTCACTTGCTGGCCCACTTGAAAAAACAAAGAAAGGAAAATAGTATTTCGCTCATATATGGAATTCAAGAAACAAAACAAATGAGCAAAACAAATGAAAAAAGACAGAGGCGAACCATAAAAGTGACTCTTAACTCTAGACAACAAACTGGGGGTTGCTGGAAGGGAAGTGGGTGGGGGATGGGCTAAATGGGTGGAGGATTAAGGAGGGCACTTGTTGGGATGAGCACTGGGTATTGCATGTAAGTGATGAATCACTCAATTCTACTCCTGAAACTAACGTTATACTGTATGTTAACCAACTGGAATTTATTTTTTTTCACGTTTATTTATTTTTGAGACAGAGAGAGACAGAGCATGAACAGGGGAGGGGCAGAGAGAGAGGGAGACACAGAATCTGAAGCAGGCTCCAGGCTCTGAGCTGTCAGCACAGAGCCCGACGCGGGGCTCGAACTCACGGACCGTGAGATCATGACCTGAGCCGAAGTCGGACGCCTAACCGACCAAGCCACCCAGGCGCCCCAACCAACTGGAATTTAAATAAAAACTTAACACTACAGGGGCGCCTGGGTGGCTCAGTCGGTTAAGCGTCCGACTTCGGCTCAGGTCATGATCTCATGGTCTGTGAGTTCGAGCCCCGCGTCGGGCTCTGTGCTGACAGCTCAGAGCCTGGAGCCTGCTTCAGATTCTGTGTCTGCCTCTCTCTGACCTTCCCCCATTCATGCTCTGTCTCTCTCTGTCTCAAAAATAAATAAACATTAGATCCATTTAAAAAAAAAAAAAAAAACAAAAAACTTAACACTACAATCAATGAATCAATCAATCCTGAGCCAGTAGGAGGAAAATAAGGAAATACATGGCTTCTAAATATAATCATATACTGGAAGGATAGAAAGACTGAGCACTCGGTTCAGTCCCTTTGGCTTGGATTAGCTCCTGTGGTTTTTTTCTCAGGATTTTAGATAGCATGACTTCTATCCCAGTGAATAGCAATTGACCTTAGAGCCTTGTAAACATCCCTCCTAATTTTCTTCCTTGAGATTAATTGGGGTTTGGGTGGTGGTAGAGTCATATACCATGGTTTAGAGGGACTAAAGTTTCACTCAATCTTGGCTCTTCTTGTTTTCCAAGGGATCTTGAATGGCTCATGCTTGGATGTAAGCTCTTTCTGAGGCATAAACAAAAGCCATTGCTACATTCAAACTGAGACTTTACTTGATAGCCTATCAGTTCTCTGGCTCCAAATTTCTCAACTCTAGAGTATATTAAATATTATTGTTGTCCCCACTTCAAAGCTGAACAAACTGAAGTTTAGAAAGGCTAAGTCACCTCCCAAGGTCACATAGCTAGGAAGTGACAGAGTCAGGATTCAAACCCAAATATCCCTGACTCTACAGCCCGAGAAATAGACAGATACAGAATATGTTGATATGGAGAAATACGTATCAACATAATACAATTCTAAATGTTAAAAATAAAAGGACCTGGACAGGTACAGAAACAAAGAAATGTAAGGGAATCCCAGCAAATGAAAGAGCATGTGCAAGGGCACAGAGGCATAAAAGTACTTTTTGAGTTCTGGGAACAGCAAAATCAGTGACATGGAGTATAATACTGGGTTCTGGAGTCAGACTGCCCGGACTCACTCCCAGCCTCTATCATTTACCAGTTGTACCTTGGACAAGCTACCTAACCACTTCGAACTCTGGTTTTCCTATATGTATCATCATCATCACCACCACCACCCCCACCACCACCACGACAACAACAACAATATTATCTGTCTCTGATGTTTGCTGTGAGTTACAGGATCTTGGCTGCATATTAGAATCTACCTTGGGACCATTAAAAAAATACCTATGCTATTGCCTCAGGCCCAGAGAGCCTGATTTAATTGACCTAGGGTGGCTCTCCTTATTACTCTGAAATAAAATTCATAAACTACTTATATACATAATTTCAAAAAACTCAATATAATGCATTCAACATAAAATAAAGGAGATCTTTTTAAATGGAATTTATTTTAAAAATGTATTTCAATATGTAAATGTTAAGGCATGACCATCTAGAAAGTAAAACATGACATCATAACATTTCCAAAATGGAAGCATGGAGAAGTACGGCTACTTATGAGAACCACAGTTCTAAGCAAGTTCTCTGTGCTTGCATACATTAGATCCCAGCCCCTCCGATATATCCAGGGACTTGAGACTAAAAATTATCCTCATCGTCTACTACACCATCAACTTTATTCTGCTTTAATGGATCATTCCCATCAGCAAAGATGCATTTCTTCTATCTTAAAGGGAAAAACAAACAGCCAAAAAACCCTCTATTGAAACCACTGTACCTTTTCTCTTGCATCTCTAACAGAAGGGTTCCTGGAAAGAGCTTTCTATACTCACTGTCCCCAATTCTTATCTTCCATTTCTCTTTTAGAACTCACTTCCCACTCGATGGAAACTGCTCTTTTCAAGGTTGCTAAATCTACTGTTCAATTCACAGATCTCAGCTTCCTTGATGTACCAGCATCATTTGACCTAGTTGATCACCCATGTGTCTTTGAAGTATATTCTTCACTTGCCTTTCGGGACACACTCTCTTGGTTTTTCTCCTACCTCTTGTGATGTTCCTCAGTAGTCTCTTGTTGATTCCTCCTTATCTTCCAGAACTGCCAATGGTGGAGGCTCCTGCTGTTCAGTCTTAGGCCTCTTGTCTTCCCCATGTATACTCAGTCTTTAGGGGATTTCCTTCTGCTCCAGTACATTATTGACTCCCACATTTGTATTTCCTGTCTTCCCCCCTTCCAGTTAGTCCAAACAAATGCTTTGGAACCATGCGGCCATGGCGCAGTCATTAAAATCATGGTCCTTGCAGCCACACTGTCTGTGTTTGAGTTCTGGGTCTACTACTTACTAGCTGCAGAGCATTGGCAAGTTACTTGTCCTCTCTATGCCCCAGTCAGTAAATACTGAGTACTACATGTGCCAGAAACTGTTTCCTCATCTTTGCTGAGAACTAAATGAGTTAATATCTACAAAAAACTTCAGTAGTGTTGCATGCAGAATAAGTGCAACATGCATTATCTATTACTATTATTATTATTATTATTATTATGCTTGACTCATTTCCTTTTATCATACCCCAAATCCAATTAATCAGCACATTCTTCAGGCTCTCCTTCAAAATACTTTCAGAACTCGGCTACTTCCCGCTATCTTTACTAGTACAACCTCTAGCCCAAACCATCATCATCTCTCACTTGGGTTATTGGAGTAGACTCCTAATCGACGAATTTGCCACCACTCCTACCTGTCTACAGTTTATCCTGCCCACAGGCTTCAGAATGATCTTTTAAAAATACTCCTAGGGGTGCCTGGGTGGCTCCGTTGGTGAAGCATTCAACTCTTGATTTCAGCTCAGGTCCTGATCTCATGGTTTGTGAGATCGAGTCTTGCGTCGGACTCTGTGTGGACAGCATGGGGCCTGCTTGGGATTCTCTCTCTCCTTCTCTGTCTGCCCTTCCCCTGCTCTCTCTCGCTCTCTCTCAAAATAAATAAACTTAAAAAATACAATAAAATACATCATTCCTTCACTCCAAACCAGCAATGGCTTTCTAGATTACTCAAAGCACTTTCTATATGATCTGCACTCTACTACCTCTACTGCTGTGTCTCCTACTCTACTCTTGTGTCTCTTTTGTGCTCTTCTCTAAGTCCATGTAACCCCCTCATAGTTCTTTCCGTACAGCGAGCACAGTCCTGCCTCAAGACCTCTGCACTTGTTTATTCATGTATTGCCTCGAACGTCCACATGATTTTTTCCCTCACCTTTCTAGTTTTGTTTCCTCAAATATCACTTTTTCAGTAAGGTCTTGACTTCTTATTTAGAACAGCATCCCTTCAGCTCTCCTCAACCCCCAACTTTCTGCATTATCTCTTTCGTTGTATTTATTCCTATGCCATTACATCCGTAGTATATATTTAGCTTGTTTATTTTTATTTTTGCTTATTGCTGGCCTCTCCTTAGTAGAATGTAAGCTACATGATGGCAGAGAGAGTTTAGTCGGTTGTATCCCTAATGTCCAGAACAGCGCCTGGCCCAAAATAGGTGCTCAACAATGATTTGCAGAGTAAATAAACAATGCATAAAATCACTTGAATTGTGCCTTAAACATAGTAAATAAATATGAGCTAATAGATTAGCAGCAGTTCTATTAGTGCATCTCTAGCAGGGGATATGTGTACGGGAGGGGTAAATAATAATTTTAAGTAGAGAAAATATATGAAATTTGATTTTTAGAGATGGTAGCTTTTATTGAATATGTATCCATTATCTAATTTAATTTTTGAAGCGACACTATGAGATAAACAATCTTATTACTAATTCACAGATGAGAAACACAAGATCTAGAAAGTTAGGGTAAGTGACAGAGATAGGATAAGGGAGGCCTCTCTCCCCTCTATCTTTCCTCCATAAATCTTTTGCACTTCTAATTCTCCCTTAACATCCACTTCCCAGAGGACCATAAATAATTCATTATGCAATGGAGAGTCCTCTTCCTCAAACTATTTATAACTGGAATTTCATCAAAGCTTTAGATTGAACTACCAGTTTATAGAACATATAGGAACATGGTAAATGACACCATGATTAAATGATCAGGCAAATCCAGAAGGTGGGACATTTTTTCCAATGCCGTGAAAAGAAAGATAGAAGCACTCCAGATTCAGTCTGGAGAGACGTAAGAATCAAATGCAATGTGTTGTCCTTGAAGAGATGTATTTTTCAACAAACCAGCTGTAAAAAAGATTTCAGATAAATTTAAACGTGAACTGGATATTAGAAGACATTAAGGAATGACTATTACTTGTTAGCTGTCTTAATAATATTGTGGTATATAGAAAGCTCTTACTTTTTAGAGATAGATATCAAAAAGTTAAAGTATAGGGGCACCTGGGTGGCTCAGTCAGTTGAGCATCCGACTCTTGGTTTCGGCTCAGGTCATGATCTCACGGTTCGTGAGTTCGAGCCTCACATTGGGCTCTGTGCTGACAGCTCAGAGCCTGAAGCCTGCTTCCATTCTGTGTCTCCCTCTCTCTCTGCCCCTCCTCCACTTGCACTATGTCTCTGTCTCTCAAAAATAAATAAAAATTAAACAATTACTTAACGTATACAAAAAAGTATAAAATGCTAAAATGTCTACAATGTTCCTTAAAATACTTTATAATATAAAAATATAGAGGAATCAAATATGGAAAAAGTCTCTAGGGGGCATTATCCCTGATGTAAGAAAGAAAATAAAGATGGTAACTTGCACTACCATTATTGAGCTTTTCTTTGGAAGTTGTAGCAAATAAAATACTAAGAATGGCAATGACAACCGCAAACCCTTTATACTGCTTACTGTGTGCCAGGCACTGTTCTAAGCATCTTGTATAAACTAACTCATTCAACCTTCAAAACCACTTTACCAGGTAGGTAACTGGATCTCAATTTTACAGGGGTGGAGAGAAAGAGAGGTAAAGTAACTAGTCTAGCGAAGCACAGCATGTAAGGGAAGCCACATTCAAATGCAGGCACTCTGGTTCCAGTAAACAAAATAAATACATACATATATGTGTTACATGGATAGATGATGATGATGATAAAGAGATAGAAATAATTATTTTATAGACTCCATTTTTGTATACCTAGAAAAAGCTAGCAAGTTCACTGTATATTTTTTTTAGAAATAATTAGAGATTCAGTATGGGAAAAAGAGAGAGCACATTTACAGTACTAAATAACAGAATGTACTTAGGAATAACCTCAGTTAAAATGTACATGTCCTATGAGTGTAATGTAGAATTTTCAATTTGTCTCCATCAAAATGCCATCTGAAAATAAACTGGCAAATTGGTTCAAAGATATTCTTGGAACAATAGGTGACAATAACTAAGATAATTTGATAAAGGATAGTGAGGAACACTAGCCTTAACATATAATAATGGCATTATAAAGATTGGAAAAAGAAAACAGTTTTGTACTGGCATAGAGGAATAGCTAAAAGGAACACATCACAGAGTGAATTCAACCTCAAGAATATGTAATTACATATGTGATAAGGTCACATTTAAAATCAACAGAAAAAATGTTAATTATTCAATTAAATGCATTGTGGTTACTGTTTAGCCATTTTGAAAAAAATTTTAAAAATGGTTTCCTAAGTCAAATAAATGCAAAATGCATCGAATGCTTTAATCTAAAATCTTAAACCAAAGATGAAGTGCAAATAAACATTGCTGACTTAAGCACTACCTATCTTTAGGTAGAGAGGATATTTCTAAACATATAATGAAAGGAAAAGAAAACATTAAAAATGTTAACAGAGCTAAATATAAAATACAAACTCTGTAAGAAAAAAAAGTAAAATGAGTCAAGAGACAACAAAATGGGAGAGCTTTTGCCATACCAGCAGCAAAGGGTTAATATTCTCAATGTATACAATACCTTTTCTAATGAAGTATGATGACCTTCATAGACAACTTGCAAAAAAAAAAAAAAAAAAAAAGAACACATGGACAGATCATCAATATGAAAATAGTTTAAAATGATGATGTTATTAAAGACAATTCCTCACTTATTAAATGGTTGTTGAGCACCTTAGTGTTCACACCTGCTGTTTCTTCTCTCTGGGATGCTTTCCCCCCAGATCTTCACGTGGCTGCATCTTTCTCAAGATCAACTATGACCCAATAATCTCACTTCCGGGTGTATTTTCAAAGGAAATGGAATCAAAATCTTGAGGAGATACCTGCACTGTCATGTTCATTGCACCATTATTCCACAATAGCCAAGATACAGAAACAAGCTGAGTCCATCGACAGATAAATGGCTGAAGACGATGAAAGATTATTCAGCCATGAAAAAGAAGGAAATTGTGTTATTTGCGACGACACGGGTGAACCTGAAGGACGTTATGCTTTGTGAAATAAGTCAGACAGAGAAAGACAGATCTCACTTATATGTGGAATCTAAAAAAGTCAAACTCATAGTAATAGAAAGGAGATTGGTGGTTCCCAGGGGTTGGGTGGGGAGAGAATGTGGAGATATTGGTCAAAGGGTGTGAACTTCCAATTATAAGATGAATAAGTTCTAGGGTTCTAATGTACAGTAGAGTGACTAGTTAATAAAACTACTGCATACTTGAAATTTGCTAAGAAAGTTAATCTTAAGGGTTCTTACCACACACACGCAACAGGTAACTGTGTCTGTATATTAAATCATGTTGCAAACTTTAGAAAATCACATTGTAAAACTTAAATATATAGTAAGACCTTGGCTTGCGAGCATAATCCGTTTCAGAAACATGCTTGTAATCCAAAGCACTTGTATATCAAAGTGAAACTTCCCCAGGAGAAATGATGGAAACTCAGATGATTTGTTCCATGACCCCAAAATATTCATATAAAAATGATTACAATACTAAATAATAAAATAATAAAGAAAATACAAGATATAAAATAAAAATAAATTGACCTGCACTTACCTTTGAAAACCTTCGTGGCTGGTGTGAGGGAGACAAGAGAGAAGAGGGCTATTGTGTGGGACGACTTCCCTATCACGAATGGATGTCGACAACAGTACAGTATTAATAAACTCTGGTCATATGCTGTATTTAATGTAACTGTTGATAAGGCAGCAGAGGAAAGGGTCTCTATCTGCAGGCAGCCTGACCTAGAATGAAGCAAAGCATCTCTAAGCTTACTCTTGTCTGGAAAAGCAAAGAACTATGTGTCCATAGGTGCTGTGAAGTGACAAAAAATACATCAGTGCCAGTTGTAGGCACCTTCCAACATTCTGAAAAATCACTGATCTCTGCCAAACACTGTGACCTGAGACCTAGCATCTGAGCATGGAAGACGATCACCCACAATCCCGCAGCGAGAGAGCGGAGGGTGGGGGGAACCACTGGCTCAGTTGTGATCATTTGGCGTTTGGCATCACGTACTAGTCGTATTGCAAGACATCGCTCGTTTATCAAGTTAAACTTCATTAGAAATGTTTGCTCATCTTGCAGAACACTCACAGAACAAATTACTTGCAAACCAAGGTTTTATTATATATATATTTTTGGTCAATCATACCTCAATCAAGCTGGCAAAACATTAAATATCATCTTTGCATTGAATCATTCCATCATCAAAATCTCAATTTAAGCATCTCTCCCCACAAAATCCTACTTAATTTCCTTTAAGGCAAACATTAATATATTAGCTTACCTCCCACATTTAGTTGTACATTTTTTGCCCTCTAAAGTTTCCCTGGAGTAGATAAGATTGCTTCCAGCTTCAGGAGTTGGTGGTGATAGTAAGTAGAAACATGAAACCTAGGGAACATGTGGTAAGACTTACCAAATGTCTCTTATATGGCACCTTAGCAGAGTACCCACACAACCAAAACCATTGGGAATCTCTTCGCAAGGAAAGCACTTTCCTAAAATGAGTACAATATTAGGGAAAGGGTATATTTTTAGATGCTATGTGTCACTTTTGTTATACATCAGCCTGTCTCTTCTGTCGAATTTTGCCAAATATTCGTTATCTAAGCAACAATTCCATACACTTGGTAGGGAACTTTTAGCAATATCTACAAAGTTAGACCTATATATTAGGAAATATTAGGGAACAAAAGTTCCCGGGGTTGTATATGAGATCACGTGGCAGCATTTTGCATTTTTAATTAAAAAAAAATTGTCCTAGTGATAAATAGACACGTAGAGCTTTTGTCTGATAGAACTAGAATAAAATATGAAAATTTTCTATGGAAACCTCGGGGGAACAGAGGTGGGGTGGGTGATTTCACTGTTAGCAAATGGAAATGCACTGGAGTGATGACTAATGTTATTTTCTGCGTTCCTGGGAGATAACACAATTGCATTCCAGCAGCTTTTAATGAGTTTTTGCTTGTGATACAGTGGGTACATTTGCATGTCAACTAACAGAGACCAAAAATATATTTCATGTCATCACTGTAGGAGGAGAAAGCGTTTCTGTGCTGTACAAAGTAGAAGAAAAGTAGGTTCTTGGACTGCCTTCCACATTAAAGAGAAATAATTGAGTTCGGAGAGCATATTCTGACGCAATCTGAGAAGGAAGAAGTGAGTCTAGAAACTCCCTTTTTTATGCCTTTTTTTTTTTTTAGGTCGATCTGAAGAATGATGATAGAAGCATTTCTCACGAACATATAGTAAGAAAAAAAGGGTAAACAATCAGAGTTTCATACCTTTCTTGATATCTATATTCAAATGGATGAACATTGACCCATGTTTTGTTTCAAAGGATGGTTTTGAAAGTCACTGCATACCTTTCCTTTTGTACGGCTTTCCAGAATTTCATTGGTGATTAACAGAAATTTTGCCTTCAGCTACAAAAGCTTAAAAGGAAGAAGAGTATGGGTGTATTAGGAGTAAACACAAGTTACAACTGTAAAGCCAATAAGAAAACGTAAAAGGTTTTTATGGCATTCTATAAGTCTTTGCAATCGCTTCAGAAATGCAAGTCTCTAAACTCCTTTCGAGTACTAATCTCTGTAAACTTTCTAAATAAAAAGCACAAGGTCATCATAATTTGAATATAAACCTGGTATTTGTTAATACTCTGTCATGGCATAGAATTCACAATATGATGGGCTTTTGGATTTCATCCAAGAAGATTTAGTTGTTCAAGCATCACAAGGCCTTTTAGTTGCTGCTTTCTTCCACCTGTCTGATGATCAGCAATGATCCCAAGGTCCCTGCTAAAGTGAGATTCTGTGTCAGCTTTATTTTTCTTCAAATATTAGACATGGCCAGCAATGCATTTCAGCTACACAATTTGTGTCAAATTTACACAGTTGGCCCAAATAAGCAAGTAGTCCTTGGTTCAGATAATGGAGGTACTTCTGAAAAAAGGTTATGATGATTTATTATAAACGGAACACATATTACATTGCACCAGCGAAGGTCTCAATTTCAAGGACCTATCTTTCCTTAAAGTGAAGCATTATTAATCTGTTTATGTATTTAATTTTAGTTTGCATTGGGTTTATTAGGTTTTTCTTGAACAGGGTTTCTATAGAATATTACACATGGTTTTCTGTTCTCTAACTTAGTAATTATGCTTGATAACTATGTTTAGCAATTATCTCACTGCCCTGGTTGAATTTCTTCCATGCCTGTGCCTCTGCCTCACCCGTGAGCCCCTGCATCACCATCATCTAGGAGATAAAATCAAGTCTCCAAGATCTTTCCAGACTTGCTGCCTGCACATTCTGGCCTTATCTCTTGCCACTTTCTCCCTTGAAACTACATACGCTCCAGGCATATCGGGTCACTGCCTGATTCTTAGGCACTCTCCACGTGGTTTCTTGGTGCCTCTCTCGTTCTTCCTTCCAGTGTTTCTCAAAAATGTCCTGAAGGTTTCTAGTACTTCATTTCTCACGTTGTACTTTTTAGAGTCTGCCTCCCCAAACAAAATGTATACACCTTACGTTTCGGGCAAGAAACAGATCTTAGCCTCTTTTTATCCCTTAACGTGGCTGGCACACAGCAGACACCTCCGAGGAAGTCACTGACTAATAGACTGAATAAATGAACGCTGTCACTTCATCCATTTTCATCCTAAGAGTAGGTCCTGGGGATTTGGCGGGGAGGGGCGAGTGAAGAATCACCTCTGAAAATCTATCGACGTAATTCTCTGATGGAATCAAGAGGCAGGAAAAAGAAAAGAGTGTTTCAGAAAAAAGGAAAGAATGCACTGATCAACGTGCAAATTGTACGCTCTCTCACTCCGGAATAACTTCCTTACCCTACATGCAGGTTGCCTCGACTTGCCACCCAATTTCTCTCCACATCTCTCTCATGTGTCCGTGTTTCAGTCCTGGCCCATTCAGGCGAAAATCACCCTGTGAATTTCCAGAGCCCTTTGGGATACGTCTGCTATCTTCCTGCCCCCCTTCACCCATGTGTTACAAAGAGCTGTCTCCTCTGTCACCTCATGAGTCTAGGACCTCTTTAAAGCAGCGACTTTTTAAATTTCCTTGACAGTTCCCAGTTCAGGCCATTATCACACAGTGTAGGGAGCCATCACATAAATGTTTAATTACAATGAAGAGTGCGATCTGGTGAGTATGTTAATTAGTAGTTCCGTGCGACGCAGTTGTGCTAAATCCCACTCTGCTGTGTTATGAAGCAGGAAAACGAGAGATTGTGTAGATGATGGTGAACAGTGGCTATGGGGACCACACTGGAACGGCCTAATTACATAAGGCAATGTAGAGCTATCTCCTTGGAGAGCAAATGTATACAGACTGCTAATGATGTATTGGACATTTGGATGTCACTCAGGACTAGGTAAAGCGACACATCATATTCCTCTGGCCAGGATGCCGCTGGAAGCTAGCGTGAAATTACCTGATAATAGAGGCAACACAGAAGAATGGGGTAGGTTGGTGGGAGAGAATCTGAAGACATCATTTAATTTTCTGTACCTAGGCACACCAGAAGTGAGATATACCCCTTGTTTACTTAGTTGAGCCAGTAAGTCCCCATACTTGCTTAAATTTGAGATATTTCACTTTCAGAAAACTGTCTTTAACATACAAATGAAAATAGTTATAACATCAAGTATCATTGCACGTCTGCCTATGTAACACACACTATGCTAAATACTTTGCTTTTAATATCTCATTATAACTAATGATGACCGTGAGTCAAGTTCTAGTGTTCTTATTTTAAAGATGAACAGATGATTTTCTGAGTGCTGTTGCTACTTATGATAGTAGCTATCAACTTATTCGGCTGTAGTGTTTTCTAGGAATGATTTTCTAGGAGATTAGCTAGCTAGCTAGCATCTGTATCTATACATACAAAATCGTGACTTATAAGAAATACACATTGGTCGTTCAGATGACCAAAATATATATTTCTTGTATATATTTAGGCTTTATACATGGCTTCTGGCTCACAGATCCCCAAACTCTCAGAATTTCCAGAGCTATAAGAGAAATGGGACCATCTTTTGTTATAATATTTGGTCTCTTCTCAGTTCCTGAAATTGTGTCAGAGCCATAAAGGTGAAATGGATGTCTTGTTATTCACAACAAGCCCCTTTCCACCATAACTGGGTTTATGTTAATGAGATGACTTTTGAGAAGCACCTAAGGATGGGTGGCTGGTTGCCAGAGAACAAACAATGAATAGAAGGTTGGAACTTTCAGTCCCACCCTCTGATTCTGGGGAGGAGAGAGGGACTGGCGGTTGAATCAATCACCAATGATTAATTACCTAATCAATCAGGCTTATGTAATGAAGCCTCCATAAAAATTCAAAAGGACAAGGTTTGGAGAGCTTCTGGGTTGGCGAGCACATGGAGATTCTGGGAGGGTGGCACATCAGTAAGAGACACGGAAGCCCTGTACCCTTCCCACATACCTTGTCCCATGAATCTCTTCCATATGGCTGTTTCTGGATCATACCCTTTCATAATAAACCAGTTAACTAGTTAAGTAAAACTATTTCTGAGTTCTTCGAGCTGCTCTAACAAATTCATCAAATCCAAGGAGGACGTTGTAGAAACCTCCAATCTGTAGCTGATCATTCAGAAGCACAGATAACAACCTGGGTTTGCAGCTGGCATTTGAAGTGGACAGAGCATAGTCTTGGGGGACTGTAACTTTAACCTGTGGAACCTGATGTTATATCCAGGTAGACGGTGTCAGAATTGAGTCAAACTGTAGGACACAACTGGTGTCCCACAGAATCGCTTGTTGGTGTGAGGACCCTCCACACACATTGGGGATTAGATCTCAGGACACTTCACTTATTATATATATATTATATATATATTATATATTATATATTATATATTATATATTATATTATAATTATATATACTATATATATTATATATAGTATATATATATACTATAAGACTTACAAGACTTATAAGTATACACTTATATACTATGTATACTATATATACATATAGTGTATATATATATATATATATATATATACACACACACTATAAGACTTATAAGTATACACTTATACTACACATATAGTATATATATACATATACTATATAGTATATATATATATATACATTTATTATATATATGGTATATATATAGTATATGTAGTATATATATAGTGTATATATATATATATATATATATGTAGTATATGTACATATATAGTCGTCACCTAATTCATTCACGTAGGCTTTATTGTTAGCCTCAAAAAAATGGAAACTCAGAGAAATTAAATGACTTGTCTAAGGCTACATAGGTAGTAAGTGACAGATGGAAAATTGAAATAACATCTGATTGCCCTTTATTTGAAAGCTATATTCATATTTAAGAAAACTGAATTCCATTCCTGAATCCAGCTCTTATTTTGCAAGTCACTTCATTTCTCTGAGTACTACTTTCTTCACAGTAAAATGGCGATAATAACTCAATACATTCCAGAGATGTTATGAGGCTCAAATGGGAAAGTGCATATAAAAGCATAACACCTCAGGGGCGCCTAGGTGGCTCAGTTGGTTAGGCGCCCTACTTGATTTCAGCTCAGGTCACCATCTCACAGTTTGTGAGTTTGAGTCCCATGTCAGGCTCTGCACTGATAGCGTGGAGCCTGCTTGAGATTGTCTGTCTGTCTGTCTCTCTCTCTGCCCCTTCCCTACTGGTGCTCCCCTCTCTCTCTCTCTCTCAAAAATAAACATAAAGAAGCATAACCATGTAAATTTAAGTTGTTATGATTATAATTTAATAATAAAAATGGGCCCCACAATCAGATCATTGAACATATCAAGAGTTATCTCTTAATAATATTAATAATAAGAGATGATAATATATTTTAATAATAACATTTATCAGTGTTTGGATGTCTTAACTATACAGCTAGAGTTTCAGTGTCAAAAATCAGAAATTCATATATTTTCCCTCCTAGTGCCATGCTGTTTATTAAGAGGGGACTCCCATTCTATCACATTTTAGTGATGCATACACATTTAATTAGTTTTATTCAATGTCACTAAAGGGTGCTACACTATGCCTATCGGTGTCAATTATTTTCACTTTTAAAATATTTATTGCACAATTTTCTCAGGATAGTTGCAGGTACCAGGATAGAATATTCTGGAGTTTAGAAGGAAGAACACTGTAAAGGAAATCTCAAAATCTCAAGCCTGAGTTCACTGAGTTATATTACTTAAAAACTGTGATCTTGATCAAAGTGCAAATAAAGTATCAATCTATACAGTTTTACATTGGAAAACTGGGGATCATGGATAATGAATAGAACACATAGAGATATCATTAGAAGAAAAATAACTATAATAGCCATGAATATGCTTTGAAGAAATGAAAGCAATTGTAGGAATTCCACAGCAGATAGATCCATCCTGCCCAGAATCCTGGGTCTAACTGCTGTGGTTCTAATGGACAGGGCCAGAACACAGACAACTCTCAGTTTTCAGGAAAAAAGGGAACGAAGAATCTTGGGTAGAGTAAAGATGAGGCAGTAACAAGGTCTTATGACAGGAATAGTCAGCTGGGCAGCTGCCTTCCACTGAGGACAAATCAGAAGGCTAAGCAGCTTTGTGGAGGGAGAGGAGAAAAGAGATTAGTCACTGTCTTAAGGTCATAGAGTAGTACAGAGGGAAAAGGCATCATCATACACATCCAAGTTTACCCAGTCCCTCCTAGCCAATCCCTTTCTCCTTGGTCGAGGTAGAAAAGCCTCAGGAAGGTCAAGAGGAAAACAGCAAAGAAGACGGGAAAGAGGGCATGAGCTCAATTGCCTATGGAGTAAGTCAAAAGTTGCAGGAATCCAAGCTTACTATTACGATGATTCCTCTGGCAATGGACCATAATTCCCTCGGCTATTCATGTGACTCACTTCTTCACCTCCATAGCAAGCCCTTGTTCAAGTGTCACCTTCTCAATGAGGCCTACCGTGACCATCCTACTTAAAACTACAACTTCCCTCTATACTACCTACACCACTCCTTATCCCTTTTCTCTCCATAGCATTTATCACATTTTAATATACTCTGTAATTTACTTACTAAGTTTGTTTGTTTCCTGTGCCCCTCTCCCAATGAGGGCAAATATACTGTCATCTGCTTTGTTCACTGATGTGTTTGTTCATTGATGCATCACAAATGTCTAGTCATGAGAAAGAGAAAAGCAGTTCCTGACATCCAGGAACTGGCCTCACAGTCACAGCAAGGACTTGGTATCTGTGGAACGCCATTTCACAGAATGTCAACATCCAACAAGGCCACTCTGGGGCCACGACGGATCAAGACAAGAACAAGAACACTCTGTAATCGTGTCTGAACACAGACAGAACATGAACATTGTCCAAATCACAAAAATAACCAGACACCCCCCTATCCTGGCTGGTATGTGTGATTGCTGCTTCTTCACCAATTACAGCTTTTCCCTTGCTTTAGTTTTCCTTCCTTCTCTGAGACTTACTGACAGACTTAATAATGATAAAAAAAAAAAAAGCAACCCTGCTTTCTGACAGCATCCAACCCAGAGCAAAGCCCAGCTTCCTTAAAACATTCCCCAAATCACCCAAGCCCAAATCCTATCAAAAGTCCTTTCAGACACTCACTGAGATGCCTTATGGTATGCATTTCTCTTCCTCGCCGCAATAAGTAATAAACCTATGTGGCTCAACTAAGGTATGTTTCTGGTGGCTTTTGACTGGAGGGTATTGATAATAAGTGCATAAAAAATATTCATTGAATGAATATTCTGAGCTTCCTATTTAAACACTAGAGGTCTAAAGTCATGGCTATTCCAGATATAGGCAAAATGCCAGCCCCATGCTGCTCTACACAAAGGGATGCTGAACTCTCCTGCCTTGCAGATTGTGTTTCCTCATCTAGCAAGTGCAACAAATTAGTGACGACAACCTTTGCCACTGTCTTAGGAGGATTTTTCAACTTTCCTGCACTTCATATGTAAATCTGTAAGCCAAGATATGAACCAGTTGCCATACTGATGCTGGATATAAATCAGGGACTCAAGCACTAAACTGTCTTGTAAGCCGGGATCCTTCAATGCATATGGGAAATTCTAGGAAAATGGGTGGAGCTGGGACGGGGAGGGGGAGGCATGTGTGGTTCAAAAGACAGAGGCAGACGACTGCAATGACAAAATCATTATTTTCATCTTTCTTAATTATGTTCTCCTCTATCCCATTTTCCAAACATGGATTATTGAAGTTTACAGTTGATGGGGGGGGGGGCTGATATGAGAATATTGTGTAATATTGTGCTAAAAGACATACTTGTTATGGCATATAAAACTATGTCAAATATTTACAATCTGGAGTGAAGGAATGAATGGATGACTGAATGAATAACGGCTGAATACAGAGACCACGCCTTTCTAATACCAGCGGTTAGCTTCTGAAATAATAAAATATGGAACAGAATCTGGAGGCCTGCATTCGGTGTCCAAATCTGAAAGTTCTTTAAGGACACACTGGATAGCAAAAACTAATATAATCACTGGGTCTCCATTACCTGCATACTCACAATTTTATGTTATTTTACATTTTTTTCTTGTATTAACTTAGAATTTTAGCTGGGTGAGGAATGGAAAATATATAAGTAGTGTGACAACTTCCTTCCAATAATAGATTGACTGCACAGGAAGGAGGATCTTAGTTCTAGGAGGTCTCAAGAGGCAAAGCTAGGACATTAAGAGAACATATGGAAGCAGATTTTGGCTCACCAAAGGGAGAGTTTTCTCACAGGTATGTCTGTCTCAAGCTGGTCTAGGAAGCCTTGTGGATATTTTGGGTGCCTTTTCCCCAGAGGGTATCAAAAGCTAGATGACCAGTTGGTGGGGGTAACGCAGGAGTTCAAACACTAAAGCTGGAGTTGAGGAAGATGGCATATGCGGGCCCCTACTGGGCCTGGAAATCTATGAGACGCTGAAAAGGAACAAAATGAAAAGCGGCACCAATTGAATAGAAGTGAAGTGATTACACTTCACCCTTGACCTCATGCAATTAAGAAGAATGACTTTGAGTGGAGCAGTGACTTTTTCAGTCTCTCTGGCAGCTCTCAGGTGTCTAATGGCCAGAAGGTAAGGGCTATTACAATGTCCACTTCACTGTGGAGTTAAATTTTTACAAAATGAGTCACTGTTCTAACGTTTTTTTTTTTTTTTTTTTTTTGCCTCAGAGCACAGCTGCTATTTGATAATTTTCCTCTTTATTTTTCTTTGATTTTTTTGGACTTCATTCAAAATCACCACTTTCAAGTTAGTTTTAAAATTATAGTATGGTTGTTCACTCACAAAAGCAAGAGTACATGAAGAAAAGCAGTCTTCGAATGGAACAAGGAAGTATGGAATGGGGTGGGAGGGTGAGTTGGTGGTAACGGGACTATAATCTTTTGAGTGCCTGTATTTTGCCAGGCCCTGTACTAGGTCTTCCGCAGATACAATCTAATTTTCACGATAGCTTTGTGAGGTCAATATGCTGAAGTTCATCTAACAGAAATTTATAGCGGAGTCCTAATAATATAGCTCATGTTTATCACATTCTTATTACCTGCTAGACACTATTCTGAGCATTTTGCATGCCTTTTCATTTTTCCTTCTCAAGGCAACCAGAGAGGTAGGTGCTTTTAATAATCCCACTTTACAGAGGAAAAAAGCTAAGATCCAGAGGGGTTTGCAACTTGCCCATGATCGCACAGCTCATAAGCAGTGGAACCAGGGCTCCGATCCATATATTTTGACTCTGAAAATTATTGGGCTCTTAAAACAGATGAAAGGAGAAGCTGAAATACTTCTATTTTAATGACCGATGTGTATGTGATAGAGGAGGTCAGAAGGTGATAGATGGGATAGAGTGTTGAAATGAGGACTAACCTACAAAGGCCAGTGCTTTAAGAAAAGACATTTTCAAATATAACAAGATCACCCCCAGGGCAAAGAGCAGAGACACGTCCACGTAGGAAAATGAATACCTTACATCTGGGTCCGAAATGGACTGGAGAAATCACTTGTGAAGAGCTCCTGAGAAATTTCAGTCTTTTTGATTCCAACTTGAGAACCGGAGGAAACTATTGAAGAATACAGAGCAAAGGGTAGACTGAAGATGAAGATGACTGGGTCAAAAAGCTGAAAGAATCGTTTGGTTTTATGAATTATCTAGAAAATTCTGTGCAAAGGAACTGTGACAGCAATCACAGCTACAGATGACAGGGCAGGGTAGGGATGTTTAAGAAGCTGGGGTGCAGCATATGCTAGTTGGCCAGGAAGGTTCTCCCACAAAGACACCACATCCTTTGGGGGTGTAAACTATCTTCGGTGAAACCACTGAAACCACATGGAGTTCTTGCTCCAGCATCTTCTCCACTGAGAACAAGCGGGGCTTCAGGGTAGTTAAGGCTCCAAGGAGAGTGGTTAAAATGATAGAGGTTTCCATGGCTGAAGTGGCAGGATTCAAGCTAAGCTTTGATGCCCTGGTCCGCAAACAGCAGGAACAGCCGGAGAAAGCAAACCAAAAAGCAAATTGAAATTGCAGGAGCCTTGTCACACTGCAAATAAGCAGGCTCCCAGGGACCAAGAGAGAAAAGGCACGATAAGGTAAGCCACAGAATTGAGTGAGCTACCTTGTCATTAGAATCAGAAATAGAAACAGATTGAACTAGGTGGAGTTTTGACCTCAGGCTACATATTTCTATCTCTGGGCTTTGGTTTCATTCTCAGTAACATGATAATAAAACCTCTCCTATATTGGATTATCGTCAGGCACAAATGAAAATGTGTGGTGAAACCCTTTAAAAATTGTAAAGTATGTTCACACGCTAATGAAAATACTCAATCCTTAGGTTTTCGGTCCATTTATTTCCTCTCATTGCTGTTAGCAGTTTTTTTTTCCCCTTCTTTAAGTGGTAATATTTACAAAAGTGTTAAAATTAATTGTCGGTATTATTTTATTAATGTTCGGGTCCCTCTAAATTCAGGAGGGGGGTGGTTAAATTTATAGTTGGAGAATCACTAGGTGAAAGTTCTGTCCTTGAGTGCCAAGAGAAGGTGAGGGAAGAGCTGAAGTATTGAGCAGGCAAGGAGGTGCTCAGGTGGATAACCCTGTTGCTGACTGAACGACAGGGAAATGAGAAAGGTCAGTGGCAGAACCCAGCATGCCCATGAAGGGATCAATGCAATGGGGCAGAGAAGGGAGTTCTAATTAACCATAGTCTAGAATTTGTAGGCCACTATGTTTTACTTAACCCAGAAGGAAGAAAACTAAGCTCTGTGAGAAGCTACAGGTCAAAACAAAACAAAACAAAACACAAAACAAAAAACAACAACATGATATTTTCATGGAAAAGAGCCCAATAAATCTGGACTTATCAATTCATTCACAACTGAGCCCAGGGTTAGAATATCTGAAACAAATCTATACGAGTAATTCAATGTGCTAGGATCGGAAGCAAGTTGCACGATCCAATTAGCTTAAAAATCACTTCCCAAGAGAAATCTTTCCTGAATAATTGCTCCACACAATCAGGTCCCTTGTAATCTCTCACTGCAGAGATTGCTTCATATCATCAATCAGGGTGTAATGTTTTCACGTGATTATTCACTTAATATATGCCCTCTTCCCCCATTAACCTGTAAGCTTCTTGTGTTTGCTGAATGAATAAATAGACTAATTAAAAAGTAAAAAAGCCATGACCAAGGGTTTATCTCTTTTGAATTGACACCTCATGGTTGGCAGGGACACTAGAAAATAGTGCAGAGCCTACCAATGCTTTTGCCGAAAGGGTGTACTGCCATCAAGTGCTAATTACTTGAATTGCAGGCACAGGTACTGGTCAAAGTGAGCATCCTATTCAGTTACCTAAGGTTTTCTGAATAAAATCGCTTGGCGGAGGTACTTATTAAGATTCAGATTGCTAGGCCTATAATTGACTAAATCAGAATCTACAGCTAAGGGCTGGAAAGCTATATATTTATCAATCACCCCAGAGTATTCTGAGCGACAAGGAAATTGGAGCGACTGTTATCTATACTGAAGTACTTTGACATTTGCTCCTTGGACATTGTGATAGAGAATCACCTGGGGTCCCTGTGAAATATACAGAGACCTAAGACTCACTCTATATTGACTTTTTGTTTTTTATTATTAAATCATTGCAGCTCCAGCCACCAGTTACATAGAAACTGTTTCTTCCATTGTAAATCCAAACGGTCTGTGGTAATATCTCATATTTTCCCATCTTAACCAACCAAGAGTGGCTGCTCATGATCTTCACGTGGGGGGGGGGACAAATTTCTCCAGAAAAAGAGAGGTGCTAGGCCAAAAAGAAAGGGAAATGAAATAGAAGTGTGTAAGGCCAAACAGTTGCTATATTCTTAGGTTTCTTGATTAATTCCAAAGGAGGCTTCTGTCAGAAATAAGCCAATTCAAGTAGCATGTTTTAAAAGCAGGATGGTAGGTTTCATAGAGGAGTTTGCTCAGGAAGATGACCACACCAGGAAAACCGCTCTTCTTCTAGAAGGGAGGAGCCAAGATGGCAGAACAGCAGGGAATCTTTTTGTGTGTCTTGCGTCCATGAAATACAGCCAGGCCAACACTTAACAATCTTACACACCTAGAAAACTCATCGGAGGATTAACACAACAATCTGCACAACCTGAACCACAGAATTCAGCAGGTACGTGACATGAAGAGCTGAACTTGGGGGGCGAGAAGCCACGGGAAGGGAGGTGCTTTTGCGAGAGGAGAGAGGACAGAGACTGGGTGGGGGGAGAATACGGGAAAAGCACCCCTCCCCAAAAGCAGCTGGAGAGAATGTGGAAAATTGGAAACAGCCGCAGGGACTAAACTAAAACGGGAGAAAGTAGAAAGGAGAGGGCTTAAATTCCATTAAGACTGTAAACGAGGGGAGCGCAAAGTCCGCAGCTCCATACCTGGTGGTGCTGGTGGGAAGGGCTCCCCAGGAGCAGAGTGGGGTCTGGGAGGTTCTTGGGCCACACGGAGAAAAGCGGCTCCACTGCCGGAAGGACATTTGGTAGAGACTGTTGAGGCCACCCGGTCCCGGCAGACCCCGGAAAACGGCCACATTCGCTGGTGCTGGAACAGGGTCGTTGAGGGGGAAGCCTGGTGCCAGGTGTGTGTTGTGATTTCCCATCATCCCCGAGACGCTGCTGATACACTGTCTCGCGGACTTTTTCTGGGGCGGGCTGGCACCTGGCCGCAGTCTCGGGGCTCCGGCAGTGGCGGGGTCCCGCAGACGTTCCTGGGTGCAGCCGGCCATTGCTCGGTGGGACCCTCCCGCAGAGGGGCGGGGCGGGGAAGTAAGGGGCGGGGAAAACAGGCGCATCTGAGCCAAAACTCAGGAGGGAGGTACTGCCTGGGGCTTGGTCACAGATAATGAAAAAGTGGGGAGTGGAGGAAAGCTGAAGACAGAGGACGGGTGTGCGACTGCTGATCGGACAGAACAGAGTTCTGATACTAGAGACTGGGTAGGTGGGTGACGCCCTTTTCACCTTTCCTGAGCATGCGTATACGCATCTACAAGCGCTGCAACACCCCACTCCAGTACGCTAGCAGCGCCATCTAGTGGAGAACGGAACCGTTACACTGGGCCCGCTCAACTGGGACAACCTCACTCCTCAAGAACAAGTCTCACCACCTACTTAGTTTCTGGACTATAAAGCGCTACATAGCCTGACTTCTAGGAAAAAACGAAATAATTTCCGTCCTATGTCCATCTGCTAGCAGGTCCATCTATTCAATTTTCTTTTTTTTTTTCTCTTTTACACTTTTCTTTTTCTTAAATACAGAAAGAGAAAAAATTCGTTTTTATTCTCAATTTTCATTAAGAATTTTTTTTACTACATTTTTTACTTGTGTAAATTTTTTTCAAATTCTATTTTACTTCCATCATTTTATTTTAGTCTACTTCAGTGTATTCATCTTTTCAAATTTTCAAACGATTCCTTTTTTCCTTTTCCTTTTTCTTTTTCCTTTTTCTTTTTCTTGAATGCAGAAAGAGAAACACTTCATTTTTACTTTCAATTTATATTAAAAATATTTTTCTTTAATCTTTTTACTATAGTTTTTGCTTTTATGTAACCTTTTTCAAATTCTATTTTACTTCCATCATTTTATTTTAGTCTACCACAGTGTATTTACGTTTTCAAATTTTCAAACGATTTCTTTTTTCCTCTTTTTTCTCTTTTTTGTTTCTTCTCTTTTTCTTGAATACAGAAAGAAAAAAATTCATTTTTATTTTTAATTTTTATTAAAAATATTCTTCTTTATTTTTTTCTACTATATTCTTTACTTTTCTGTAAATTGTTTCAAATTCTATCTTACTCCCATCATCTCATTTTAGTCTACTTCAGTGTATTCATTTTTTCAAATTCTCAAACGATTTCCTTCCCCCACCTTTTTTCTCTAATCTGTCAAACCACTTTCAACACCCAGACCAAAACACACCTAGGATTTAGCATCACTTATTCGATTTGTGTGTGTGTGTGTTTAATTTTTTAATTTTAATATATTTTTAAATTTAGTTCTTTTTTAGTTTTAATTTTTCTACCTCATTAAATCCTTTTCTGCCTTCAAAATAACAAAATGAAGGAATTCACCCCAAAAGGAAGAGCACGAAGAAACGACAGCCAGGGATTTAACCAACACAGATACAAGCAAGATGTCTGAACCAGAATTTAGAATCACGATAATAAGAATACTAGCTGGAGTCGAAAATAGATTAGAATCCCTTTATGCAGAGATAAAAGAAGTAAAAAATAGCCAGAATGAAATTAAAAATGCTATAACTGAGCTGCAATCACGGATGGATGCCATGGCGGCAAGGGCGGATGAGGCAGAACAGAGAATCAGCGATATAGAGGACAAACTTACAGAGAATAATGAAGCAGAAAAAAAGAGGGATATGAAGGGAAAAGAGCATGATTTAAGAATTAGAGAAATCAGTGACTCATTAAAAAGGAACAACATGAGAATCATAGGGGTCCCAGAAGAGGAAGACAGAGAAATAGGGGTAGAAGGGTTATGTGAGCAAATCATAGCGGAAAACTTTCCTAACCTGGGGAAAGACACAGACATCAAAATCCAGGAAGCACAGAGGACTCCCATTAGAGTCAACAAAAACTGACCACCAACAAGGCATATCATAGTCAAATTCACAAAATACTCAGGCAAGGGGAGAATCATGAAAGCAGCAAGGGGAAAAAAGTCCCTAACCTACAAGGGAAGACAGATCAGGTTTGCAGCAGACCGATCCACAGAAACTTGGCAGGCCAGAAAGGAGTGGCAGGATATATTCAGTTGCTGAATCAGAAAAATATGCAGCCAAGAATTCTTTATCCAGCAAGGCTGTCATTCAAAATAGAAGGAGAGATAAAAAGTTTCCCAGACAAACAAAAACTAAAGGAGTTGGTGACCACTAAACCAGCCCTGCAAGAAATTTTAAGGGGGACTCTCTGATGGGAGAAAAGATGAAAATGTGTGTGTGTGTGTGTATGTGTGTGTGTGTGTGTGTGTGTGTGTGTGTATCAAAAGCAACAAAGATTAGAAAGGACCAGAGAATACCACCAGAACCTCCAACTCTACAAGCATCATAATGGCAATAAATTCATATCTTTCAGTACTCACTCTGAATGTCAATGGACTCAATTCTCCAATAAAAAAACATAGGGTAACAGAATGGATAAGAAAACAAGATCCATCTATATGCTTTTTACAAGAGACCCACTTTAGCACTAAAGACACCTTCAGATTGAAAATAAGGGGATGGAGAACGATCTTTAATGCTAATGGTCAACAAAAGAAAGCCGGAGTAGCCATACTTATATCAGACAATCTGGACTTTAAAATAAAGACTATATCAAGAGATGCAGAAGGGCATTATATCATAATCAAGGGATCTATCCACCAAGAAGACCTAACAATTGTAAACATTTATGCACCAAATGTGAAAGCACCCAAATATATAAATCAAGTAATCACAAACATAAAGAAACCCATCGATAGTAATACCATGATAGTAGGAGACTTCAACACCCCACTCACAGCAATGGACAGATCATCTAATCAAAAAATCAACAAGGAAACAATGGCTTTGAATGACACACTGGACCAGATGGACTTAACAGATATATTCAGAACATTTCATCCCAAAGCAGCAGAATATACATTCTTCTCCAGTACACATGGAACATTCTCCAGAATAGACCATATACTGGGACACAAATCAGCCCTAAGTATGTACAAAAAGATCGAGATCATACCGTACATATTTTCAGACCACAACACTATGAAACTCGAAATCAACCACAAGAAAAAATTTGTAAAGGTAAGAAGGAAGAAAGATCTCAGATACACAACCTAACCTTACGCCTTAAGGAGCTGGAAAAAGAATAGCAAATAAAACCCCAAACCAGCAGAAGACAGGAAATAATACAGATCAGAGTAGAAATTAATTCTATCAAAACCAAAAAAAAAACAGTAGACAGATCAATGAAACCAGAAGCTGGTTCTTTGAAACAATTAACAAAATTGATAAACCACTAGCCACTTTGATCAAAAAGAAAAAGGAAAGGACCCAAATAAATCAAGAATTAAAGAGGAAAGATCACAACCAACACAGCAGAAATAAAAACAATAAAAAGATAATATTATGAGCAATTATATGCCAATAAAATGGGCAATCTGGAAGAAAGGGACAAATTCCTAGAAACATATACACTACCAAAACTGACACAGGAAGAAATAGAAAATTTGAACAGACCCATAACCAGTAAGGAAATCTAATTAGTCATCAAAAATCTCCCAAATAAACAAGAGTCCAGGGCCAGATGGCTTTCCAGGGGAATTCTACCAAACATTTAAGGAAGAGTTAACACCTACTCTCTTGAATGTGTTCCAAAAATTGAAATGGAAGGAAAACCTCCAAACTCTTTCTATGAAAGCTCTATGAAGCTTTCTATGAAAACTTCCAGAACTCGTTCTATGAATCATTACCTTGATTCCAAAACCAGAGACCCCACTAAAAAGGAGAACTATAGACCAATTTCCCTGATGAACATGGGTGCAAAAATCCTCAACAAGATACTAGCCAACCGGATCCAGCAATACATTAAAAAAATTATTCACCACGACCAAGTGGGATTGATACCTGGGATGCAGGGCTGGTTCAATATCTGCAAAACAATTAACGTGATTCATCACATCAATAAAAGAAAGGACAAGAAGCATATGATCCTCTCAATAGAGGCAGAGAAAGCATTTGACAAAATATAGCATCCTTTCTGGATAAAAACCCTCAAGAAAGTAGGGTTAGAAGGAGGATACCTCAAGATGATAGAAACCATATATGAGCGACCCAACACTAATATCATCCTCAATGGGGAAAAACTGAGAGCTTCCCCCTAAGGTCAGGAAGAAGACAGGGATGTCCACTCTCACCACTGTTATTCAACATAGTATTGGAAGTCTTAGCCTCTGCAATCAGACAACACAAAGAAACAAAAGGCATCCAAATCGGCCAGGAGGAGGTCAAACTTTCACTCTTCGCAGATGACATGATACGGTATATGGAAAACACAAAAGATTCCACCAAAAAACTGCTAGAACTGATTCATGAATTCAGCAAAGTTGCAGGATATACAATCAATGCACAGAAATCAGTTGCATTCCTATACACCAACAATGAAGCAACAGAGAGAGAAATCAAGGAATTGATCCCATTTACCATTGCACAAAAAACCATAAAATACCTAGGAATAAATCTAACCAAAGAGGTGAAAAATCTATACACTGGAAATTATAGAAAGCTTATGAAAGAAATTGAAGAAGACACAAAGAAATGGAAAAAGATTCCATGCTCCTGGATAGGAAGAACAAATATTGTTAAAATGTCGATATTACCCAAAGCAATCTACATATTCAACGCGATCCCTATCAAAGTAACACCAGCATTCTTCACAGAGCTAGAACAAACAATCCTAAAATTTGTATGGAACCAGAAAAGACCCTGAATAGCCAAAGCAATCTTGAAAAAGAAAACCAAAGTCAGAGGCATCACAATCCCAGACTTCAAGCTACACTACAAAGCTGTAATCATCAAGACAGTATGGTACTGGCACAACAACAGACGCTCAGATCAATGGAACAGAACAGAGAACCCAGAAATGGACCCACAACTAATCGTATGGGCAACTAATCTTTGACAAAGCAGGAAAGACTATCCAATGGAATAAAGACAGTCTCTTCAGCAAGTTGTGATGGGAAAACTGGACAGCGACATGCAGAAGAATGAACATGGACCACTTTCTTACACCAGACACAAAAATAAACTCAAAGTGGATGAAAGATCTCAATGTAAGACGGGAAGCCATCAAAATCCTTGAGGAGAAAGCAGGCAAAAACCGATTTGATCTTGCCCGCAGCAATTTCTTACTCAACACGTCTCCGGAGGCAAGGGCAACAAAAGCAAAAATGAACTACTGGGACTTCATCAAAATAAAAAGATTCTGCACAGTGAAGGAAACAATCAGCAAAACTAAAGGCAACTGACAGAAGGTGAGAAGATATTTGCAAATGACATATCAGATAAAGGGCTAGTATCCAAAATCTACAAAGAACTTATCAAACTCAACACCCAAAAAACAAATAACCCAGTGAAGAAATGGGCAAAAGACATGAATAGACACTTCTCCAAAGAAGACATCCAGATGGCCAACCGAGACATGAAAAACTGCTCCACATCACTCATCATCAGGGAAATACAAATCAAAACCACAGTGAGATACCACCTCACACCTGTCAGAATGGCTAACATTCTCAACTCAGGCAACAACAGATATTGGCGAGGAAAAGGATATGCGAAGAAAGAGGATCTCTTTTGCACTGCTGGTGGGAATGCAAGCTGGTGCAGCCACTCTGGAAAACAGGATGGAGGTTCCTCAAAAACTAAAAATGGAACTACCCTACGACCCAGCAATTACACTACTAGGCATTTATCCAAGGGATACAGGTGTGCTGTTTCGAAGGGACACATGCACCCCCATGTTTATAGCAGCACTGTCAACAATAGCCAAAGTATGGGAAGAGCCCAAATGTCCATTGAAGGATGAATGCATAAAGAAGAAGTGGTATATATATTCAATGGAGTATTACTCGGCAATCAAAAAGAATGAAATCTTGCCACTTGCAACTATGTTGATGAAATTGGAGGGTATTATGCTAAGTGAAATTAGTCAGAGAAAGAAAAAAGTCATATGACTTCACTCATATGAGGACTTTAAGAGACAAAACAGATGAACATAAGGGAAGGGAAACAAAAATAATATAAAAACAGAAGAGACTCATAAATATGGAGAACAAACTGAGGGTTACTGGAGGGGTTGTGGGAGGGGGGATGGGCTAAATGGGTAAGGGGCACTAAGGAATCTACTCCTGAAATCATTGTTGCACTATATGCTAATTTGGATGTAAATTAAAAAAAAAAAATTTAAAAAAAAACACTAAAAAAAAGTATGGTAGCCCAGGTGAGATCTTAAATATATTTTTAGATTGTTTTAGCAGTAAGAATTTGGACAGAGTAAGACAAAATTGAAATCTAGCAATAATATCTCTATTTTTAAAATTCCTTCCTGCTTTTATTAAACATTGGCCTTGATTTCCAAAACTTGCCAGCATTCTACTGTTTGTTTACATGGGACATGTGGAAACAGCATTAAGCAACTACCATCGTGCTCTTAAAATTCTAATGTGCAACAGTATGGTTATTCTTTCAAGCATACCAAGTTGACCTAGTTAGCAAACCTTGAACACCTCTGATCACTAAAGGAAATCCACAGGCTCTAATTTATGGAATAAAACATTGAGCGTTAAATGGCAGTTCTTGGAAATTCAGATTAGTTATAAAGCTGGTTAAACAAAATAACTAGTAAAAACATTTTGTGATTTTTAATTATTTTGTTTCTATCTTTAAATAAAATTACGTGCCTATATTGTACAGACAGTAACAGTTACAAGGATTGAGTTTACACTAATCATTCTCTGATGAAGACAAATGGATGTTAGACAATTTTAATCAGATGGTCTTACCTTTATTGAGAGAATTTTTTGAGGGTGAGAGAGGGGCAGAGAGAGAGAGAGAGAGAGAGAGAGAGAATATCTTAAGCAGGCTCCATGCTCAATGCAGAGCCTGACACAAGGTTCCATCCCATGACCCTGGAATCATGACCTGAGCTGAAATCAAGAGTCAGACACTCAACCAAATTAGCCACCCAGGCACCTCTAATTTTGTTTTAATTAACAGGAAAGAAATGCATTTTATGTAAGCAGCAATTCTGTTTCCTGGCAAATATAATGTCTGATAAATAAAATTTATAAACTTTATAAGAATAAATCTGATGACTTCCACCACCACCCATATTCAAGTCTTCATCATTTCTTACCTGATTACTGACTGTAATAGTCTTCCAATTTTCTTCTTGCTGACACTAAAACCAGAGTTTTATTTATTTTATTTTTTAAAAAGTGACATTAGGTTCTCCTCATGCTCAAAAACCATCAAATGATCAACTGACTTCTTATCTTACTGAGAATAAAATTCAAAGTCCTCAGTCTGATCTGTAAAGGCTTGTATGATCTGGTCCTTGGTTAAACCTCTACTCCTCATTTTCCACCACTTCCCTCCCTCACTCTGTCCCTATAGCACTGGGCTCCTTGCTATTCATTGAACAAGCTAAGCACATGCCTATTTCAGGGTCCAAGTACTTACTGTTCCATATGCCTAGAATTCTCTTCCCCCAAGTAATCACATGCTTTGTTCCTGATCCTGCGCCAATGTTATACTTTCAGAGAGATTTTTCTTAATTCCTCCATACTAAATAGCACCCCTCCTCACCTTCTCTCCCCTTAACTGCTTTAATTGACTTCGTAGCATTTAAAACCACCTGACATATTATTTACTTATTTGTTTGCTTAGCGTCTTTGGTTTATTTTTTAAGTATTTTTTACAGTTTATTTATTTATTTATTTTGAGGAGAGAAAGCATGAGTAGGGTAGGGGCAGAGAGCGAGAGCGAGAGAGAATCCCAAGAGGGATCCGTGCTGTCAGCCCAGAACTTGACGTAGGACTCAAACCCAAGAAGCAAACCCACGAACTGTGAGATCATGACCTGAGCCAAAGTCGGACACATATCCAACTGAGCCACCCAGGCGCCCCAATTGTCTTTCAATCCTGAAAGAATATAATCTCCATGAAGAGCAATTTTTGCCTACCTGTTTACTGGTATGTCCCCAGTGTTTGACACATAGGCATTCAATAAATATTCACTAAATGAATGCATGGATAATTCTTACAAGGTCAAAGAAGATATCTTGCAGTTGAAAAAATACAGTGTCGCAAAAGAATTTGAGCAAATAATAAAAATTACAGGATATTATAGATTTAATTGATAAATTGGTTTAAACGCATCAAAAGTTTTAAAAGAATCCAAGGGTAAAACTGTGAAGCTATTAGCCAAAAATGTAAAGAGTCAGTAACAATTTTGAAAGGATGACATTTGGTACCTATAAAAAGAGTTTTAGTGGGGATTCTTACAGCTAAAGACTGACAAATTTCACCTGCATATCAGACAAATTAATGGAAGATAGATAGATGATAGATAGATAGATAATACATAAAATAACTGAGTTACTCTAGAAGATACATTCATTAAAGCAAATGTGGTTTCTATAAAGGGAATCACGTTCGGCTAATCAGTTTGAATTATTTGTCGGTAACTAATATGAACAAAATAGAACAAGCACATATGGTATATTCATTTTGAGAGTGCATTACATGATCTCCAACCAGAGTTACCATAAAGTTGGTGGAAGACTATTTTTGTCATGAATATAGATAACGAAACGAAGAGAAGGGGAAAATTGCTCTGGACAAAAACTACAAATGGAGATACCCCCCCCAGAGGTCAGCCTAATCCAACAATTTTTATAAGTGATTTGAAGGAAAAAAATGCAATGGACACTAACTCTTCTGGAAATAGTGAGAAGCCGAACTGGAAGGGACAAAATGCAAGAAAATTACGTGAGGCTGTATAAAAGGGGAGAAAAGTAGAGATAAGGGCAGGGGAAAAATACACTACTTTATTTCAAGCTATGGAGTTATATTATCACTATAAGAAGACTTGTGGGTCTTTGAGCCCTGTTCCCTAGAACCAAACTATGTCTAGGAAGTATTAGGCTTTATTAAAAAATATATTGGAATAAAACAAAATCCAGCATTCAACTGACATACAGGACTGTGGTGCTTCACACCAGGAGCATTGTGTTATCACATCTCAAATAAGACATAAAAGAACTGAAGAAAATCCAGAGGGAGGCAACAGAAATGATCAGTGAAAAGGAGGAAGTGCCATATGAGAAAAGAATCAAAAGAGTCTCTCGCTTCAATCTGAAAGATAAAAATACTGCAAGCATATCGTTGAAGTCTATAAGATCTTGAAGAGGGGCAGAGAAGGGGGATGTGGTCATGTTCATCACATGGTAGTATATCAAAATCAGTTGGGTTCTCTTGAAGCATGAAAAAAAATTAATTTTAGGGCAACGAAGGAGGAATTCTACTATAGATAGCAGATGGCAAAACTATTCATCTACTTGAAGATTTGCTGAGTGTCTGTCATGCCCCAGATACCCCAGGTTATGAAAAAAAAATTCTTTTCATTAGATATTACCAGCTGGGAGGGGAAATACAGACAGGAACAAGACATAGTCCCTCCCTTTAAAGGGCCTGAGGCTGTAAGAGGAGAAAAGACAAGTAAACATATAATGATACCACCCTTAATCCATTCATTTCTACTTCCATAGCGAGTATTCTAGTCTAAGCCACGTCCCATTCTTTGCTTCAACTCTTTCCTCCCTCTAATCTACTCTCCTTATAACATCCAGAACAATTTTAAGAATTAAATCATATCAGGATACACTTCTGCATAAAAGACTTCAATATCATCCCACCTCTACATGCTGGCCTATAGGGACCTGCATGATCTGGGCTCTTGCCCTTCTGTCCCGTCTCATCTCTGTTACTTTCCCATTTTTTTGAACATTGGCCTTTTCTCTCTGTTCTTATATCAATCTCTTTACCACCTTGGGATATTTGCATACATTGTTTCCTCTGATGGGAATATTCTTCCTTTTGCTTTTTGAGAGGCTAGCCCCTCATCTTTCTGAGCTCAGTTTAAATGTCATCTCTTCAAAGAGCACTTCTCTGTCCACTAATCTAAACTAGTCCGCCCCTGTCGGCCTCTGTCACAGTACTATGTTTCCTTCTTTCATCACTCTTAATAAAGTCCATCTATTTGTTGGTTTTTTTTTTAAATGTTTTATTGTTTATTATTTTAGAGAGAGAGAGAGAGAGACAGAGAGCAAGCAGGGAAGGGGCAGAGAGAGAGGGAGACACAGAATCGGAAGCAACTCCAGGCTCCGAGCTGTCAGCACAGAGCCCGACGCGGGGCTCAAACTCACAAACTGCGAGATCATGACCTGAGCCGAAGTCATAAGTAAGTGTAACCGACTGAGCCACCCAGGCGCCCCAAGTCCATCTATTTCTAACTGGACCGTAAGTTCCATTGGGAAAGATATTATATCTGTCTTGTTTGTCTTTGGGTCCCAATATGTAGCTCTAGTACCTGGCACATAGTAAGTACGTTATAAATTGGAATAGAAAGAAATGAATAAATGAATATGATAACTTCTATAAAAATGATGAAAGGCGTTTCAGCTACTTAGAAAAGAGTATAATTCATGGTATATCCTTTATGTATTCATACGTTTTGAACAGTGTTTCACATAAATTAACCTTAAAGATGGGAATATGGAAGAAAGAGGAAATTGACCATCTTATGAAATTTCATTAACTTAAGAGGTGATGGGGCCTGAAAAAGGGCTTGGCTAACTCCATGAATAGTAACTACAATGAGTTATTAATAGAAACTGCCATGTTTGGGATGACATTCTACCTTTGACATCGCTATTAGGAAAACTGTGATACTCTTAGATATCATTCTCTTAGTTCCCCATGGGTCTGACCCAGGCAGGAAGATAGTCTTTTTATGATCTTACGCTCTTATTATATTTCCTACATTTCCTTTAACTTTTCAATAATTGCTGACATACCATCAAATATCCACAACAAAGAACAAGTGTTTTTTCAATATAACTGTCAAAGTCTAAGATATAAAAGACTTCTACTTCACACTGTTGTTTTTAATGACTCGAGTCATATGAAAATCTTAAAAATGTCGTTTCAGTATTACACTAAAACAGATAAGCCTTCCTCAAAATTCAAGCCACAGTCTCTCTTAGCTGGAAGAAAGCTCTCATGTCTGTGACCTCTCAGAGCATTTATTTGCACGCTCCTACATTATGGAATACATTTGTTCCTCCATTCGGGAAATGTGCCTTGCTTAGTCAATGAATTGACTTAGTGGGTCTACTGTGTCCAGGTGACCTGACTAGATCCAGTGCCTGGCACCCCTGAGAGTTGACGTAGACAGCCTGCCTTTGTGGCCCTTCTCCCTCAGAGCAGACCCTGCGGCTGATTCTTCCCCACATCTCTGTCTGAGAGAGCTCCTCCGTATTTGACATGCAGAAAGGGACTGCTAAAGGACAACGGATTGAATCAAAGGAGTCCCTCTAAGAAACCTCCCATTGATCCGGTTTTGGCAGCACTGGCTCTGTACTCAAACTCTAAAAATCACGGGAAAAACATGGAAAGCCACTACTGGTGAGCACCCAGCCTCACATTCGCCTTTCAGCAAAACGAATCTAGAAGCAGGTTTAATGAATACGGGACGGTCACGTTGACACTACAGCTGGGGATTTTGCCAAGAGAACCTTTATGAAGCCTTATAAAACTGTTACCCTAGCACAGCAAAATGGTTACTGTTCTTCTAAATAGCTCTCTCTTAGCCAAGGAAATGGGCTGGACCTAATTAGACTATGTTGTAGCATATTAACATGGCAAGAAAAAACAGTTTTTAAAGGTTTCTAATACATATTTGTATGATAGTGCTAATAGCTCCTAAGATACTGCTAGAGGCCTTCAAACACACATTTAATACTTAAAATGACCTAAAATTTAGATTTACATTATAAAATTTAAATGGATCATGTGGGAAAAATCAAAATCCTGTAGGTAAACTATCAGCAATTTTAAAAGTCTCTCATTACATGTTCAGTAAAAGGCCAGGCAGGAATTTTAATTACTGACATGGTGATTGGGACAAACTGTGCACTTTTTAATAAGTACATCTTAGTTGTTCACTCGCTGCTATAATTTTTTAAAATATTAATTTCTTATAAAATAAAAGATGATTCTCAAAGTATTCTAAAACTATGGAGTGCTCCCGGTATTGCTAAATCAGATGAACGATTTCCAACCAATCACAGAAACAATATGTTATAAAAGGAAACAAATATGTTTTTTCCCTTTACCATTAAAAAATTATGTATATTTGCCTTTTTTCAGAAACAATTTTGCCTTAATTAAGGTGACCACATAATTAGGTATGCAGAGATTCAATGTATTATATAGAGAAAGCTGGTTTTTATTTAGGCTATCTATTATTCTCCTAATAATCTTGCTTATTTTCATTATCTTGAATGCTTTATCACAGCTGTAAAGTGTAGTCTTCAGACTTTTCTCCCACAAGAGCTATTAGTTTTCTTTAAAAAAAAAAAATTATAACCACAGGGGTGCCTGGGTGGCTCAGTCACTTAAGCGTCCGACTTCAGCTCAGGTCATGATCTCACAGTTCGTGGGTTAGAGCCCCACGTTGGGCTCTGTGCTGACAGCTTGGAGCCTGGAGCCTGCTTCGGATTCTGTGTGTCCCTCTCTCTCTACCTCTCCCCCGCTTGTGCTCTGTCTCTCTCTGTCTCTCAAAAACAAATAAAAATGTTCAAAAAAATTATAACCACAAAAAAATCCAGCTGTGTAGAAAAGACAGCATGCTTCATCTTTTATTTTCTGTCTTATGGGTTATTATTCAAAATTCATGTACCTTTTTTGACTAGAATTTACCATCAATTAACCAGGGTAATGAGTTGAAACTTCTTTCTGTTTTAATTACACGATCCCTGATTACTAATTTTAAACCACTCTTCCAATCACTCTACCTACAAGCATCCTGTTTAGAAATATTAAATATCCAAGAGCTTTAACACATGTCATTCACTTGAAAACATTCTACTAGATCAATTCAGAGAAGTCTGCTCTTAATTCACAGAAGGATGTTTTTTATTGTGGTAAGAACACTTAACGTGAGGCCTTCCATCTTAACAAAATTTTAAGTGTATAATACACAATTGTCAACTCTAGGCACGGTGTTGTACAGATTTCTAGAACTCATTCATCTGTATAACTGAAACCTTATACCTGTTGAACGGCAACCTTCTCATTTTTCCCTCCATCCCCCCAGCCCCTGGCAACCACCAGAGAAGTATATTCTCTGCTTCTGAGTTTGAATATTTTATTTTTTATTTTATTTTATTTTGTGTGTGTGTGTGAGAGAGAGAGAGAGAGAGAGAGCATGTACACAAGAGAGGGGCACGGGGGAAAGATAGAGAATCTCAAGCAGGCTTCATGTTCAGCACGGAGCCCAATGAGGGGCTCCATCCCATGACCCTGGGATCATGGCCTGAGCTGAAATCAAGAGTCGAACACTCAATCGACCGAACCACGCCGCTGTCCCATCACTTTGATTATTTTAAATACCCCATATAAGTGGAATCATGCAGTACGTGCCCTCTGCAAATGGGTCATTTCACTTAGCAAAATGATTTTGCTCCATTATTTAAAATACAAGTTGTACTACATATAGCATTACTTTTCAGAGTCCACTGACCGAACAATAAGCTGGCTGAGAATTATCATTGTAGACTAGGAAAGATATCTTCTTGTAAGATTCATGCCGAGGCTGGTTAAAAATCACTTCTCTATATAGAAGCTTTGCGAATCAAACTCTCTCAAAAGCTCAAGGAACAGCTCTTTGGTAGAAAGAAGATTCCCCTGAAGATAGTTCGCTGATGACAATGATGACTGGGTCAGAATATCCTGAGACCACATTCCTAAACACTCCTGATTAGTTCCCCCAAAGAAACTATTAACAAGGAAATCGGTCATCGCCTCATGAGAATTTATTTTCATGTCTTCTCTTACCTTTTCACACCCTACGTGATGAACTGTGCGGCACGTGGAAGCTCATCTCCAGGCAACTTCCGGTTTTTGTTTTTGGTAACTCTAATTTGAAAATGATGCCTAAACAAATGCCTCTGTTTTGCCTTTGCAGTTTTTCGGTGGTCTTCTCCCTGGTACTACTGCGATCCATTTGTCTTTTCCTCTTCTCCCTGCCCTCTCCTCCAGCTACTGCCTCTTTTCTCAGGTGGATCAAAATCCCGTGGATATTGGAAGGAAATTAGCAGTGTTCCAGGTGTAGATGAAGTGATCACGCTCTGAAGTGAAATGAGGGACAGGAGGACACGCGGTCCTACCACATGCTCTGGTAACAGGCCACACAATGAAGGCCACACCCACATGCTCCACTTAGGTGGCTCACCTCTTGCTACAACTGTGAAGGCGAGAGACAAATTGAGTGATCTGAAAGTAAGGGACACAGAAGACACAGAGTCTTTCACAAATATGAGAAGCAAGATAAATCAAATCATTCAATAATTCATAAATATTCCACAGAAATTGGACCGTTTATGAACAGCCTGAAAAGAAAAGAACGCCAGAGAATTAGAATGAGTTAAAATGAGATATGACTTTGACTATATTGCATTCACAGTTACTTTAGAATAATATGATGTGAAAGATCGGGCTGAGTGAATGCCGAGTTCTCGTTCCCTTTTTTCATTCTGTGGGTAAGGTCCTGAGGAGATTTCACCAACGTGTAAGCCGTGTGATCAAATGACTTAGTCTCTCCAGACCTTTGGTTCTACGTCCATAAATGAAGAGAACTGTTGGGAGAAATGAATGTGATAAATTCCAGTGCTTGACAGGTCATGTCATGGTGTTGGTGACTGAATGGTCAGTTCATAAATAGGAAAAGCTTTAATGCTGTACTAAATTATTGTTTAGCGCATTCAAGGGCAATAGTAATCAATAAATAATTTTTCAATGCATTTAAATTTTGCATGCGAGTTGTTTTCTAAATGCTAGTCACTTTGTAGGGTTATTGAAATATAATTATGGATAAAATATAATCCCAGACCTCATCTGGCTCACTCATAGCTCTGTTTTGTGTCCTGATTCAATTATTTCCTACTTTTCTCTCACCTATTTCTTCTTTGGTTTTCCTTTTGTACAACCTTTTAGTTGTCTTAAATCCTTGCCTAAATAAGTTGTAATATAAATAAATAAGGGGATTATTTAGCTTGTATGTACGTGCACACACATACAAACTAGCCCTTTCTGTTGCAGGGAAGCCACACCATAAACAATCAACCCAACGTGATTTACGCCATTGTAACCAAGGTGTGTACCATGAAGCACAGAGAAGGGGATTAGCTCATTTTGCAATCGGAGGTTGTCCGTTAGAGGCTTCCCCAAAGAGGTGACATTTGAATGAAGCCTTGATGAATGTGTAAGTGTTTATCAGGAGGGGCAAGGTTTGCAACCCTCAGAAAACAAAAGCAAAGAGGCAGGAAACTGTCCAGGGAATGAAGAATTGTGCAACGCGGTAAACAGGGGCAGGGCACTGAAGTGTGCTAGTCTTCGGGCTAGGGTCTGGTGAGTGCTTGGAGGGAGAAAACACAGAGGAAGTTCATTAATCAAAGTAAAGCACAACACACTTTCCAGACAATGGACTTAGAGCCATTTATCTTCAGTCGTCATTAGGTACATTCCAGTGGCCTTCCGTGTCCACCTGGCATTGTGCACTGAGCAAGTACATTCTTTATCAAAGTAATTATTTAAAATGCCAGGTCCTTGTGCTGTTTAGGCACGAAACACCCAGATTTCCGGCAGGAGCTTAGAGATTTCCAACCGAAATATATTCTCACAGTAAAAGAGATAAAAGTTGTGCTTTATTGACCCTAAATGAGGGCATTTTAAAGAGCTCCGAGCATAGTTAGAAGTATTTATGCTCTAACGCCTTTCAGTCAAAGTACAAGTTTCCTCTCACTACACAGAGCTGAGCATAGATGCCGTAGTGAAAAAGCTTGCTTAGTTGTGTGCTGCTCAGATGTTTATTTTTCTTTTAAATCAACATGATCTTTCAGTCCCTCAAATGTCCATGTCCAAGGAAATCACAGAAGCATAGCAAATTTCTCCTTTTTGAGTGCATTTGCGAATAATCCTCTAGCCCCAATTCTTCCTACAAAAGGCGTTACAGTTGATAAGGTGGTGCTTACTGCCTGCTGCATAGCCTTAGGGCATCAGTGGCTCACACTCTGACTTCACAAGCAAGAGGATGGCTCATTTCTAGTGGTTTACATGTAAAGTGAAATTCAAACCAGCATCAGGAGAATTTCTGGTTCACCTGCAAGACCATAGCAAGTGTCTATCAGTACCGAATCTGGCAAAACTTCTGGGCTCTGAATGGTTAGTAAGAGTGTCTCGGAATCCAAATGGACTCCTCTTATGTTAAGCCAATCTATGTGGGAACAAACGTGTTTCTTCAGTGAAGAATTACATATGAATACATATCATGGAGCTATGTAACCAGGGAATTAATAATGATTTGATTCCTAACTGTATGCACTTTTAAGTAAGTCACTTAACCTATCTGTGTCTCAGTTTTCTCATCTTTAAGATGGATGCGATGAAAGGTTTGGGGAGGATTTTATAAGGTAACCAAGAAAAGCACTTAGCACTATGCCTGGCACTTAGCATGTGTCATAATCACTATTACTGTTATTACTTATCTAGAGTGACTCTACAGAATTACCAAAAACAGGGCCACTAGAATTACTTAAGAAATTGTTGAGCCATAATAAACTAAGATATTTTGAACGCTACTGAATTTAATAAGCATTTACTGTGGGTTTACAAATGCTGGGATCTATGGTAAACACAAATGACGTAGATCGTAGATGATCTCTATTCCCAAAGAACTTACAATCTAACACATGCGTAAACAATGTGATACAACGTGTCTGTGAAGGCTGTTATAGAAGATATGGAGAGGAGATTATGGGAACTTAGAAGCCACACATCTTGACTCTGATGACCTATAAGGCATGACCTTGAATGACACATTTATTGAAAACCTTTTAAGGGCTAGATTCTGTACTAAGCACTAGTTTATACACAGAAAACAAGATAGGTGTGATCAATGCCATCATAGAATTTCTATTAAAAGAAATACCGCAAGAGGGTTTGGTTTGGTGGGAAGAGATGAACTCAGTTTTTTAAATGTTTATTTATTTTGAGAGACAGAGAGACAGAGACAGAGACAGAGAGATAGAGAGAGGGAGAAGGAATCCTAAGCAGGCTCCATGCTGGGCTCGATCTCAGGTCCATGAGATCATGACCTGAGCTGAAATCAAGAGTTGGACACTTAACCAACTGAGCCACCCAGGGGCCCTGAGGTGAACTCAGTTTTAAACATTTTGAGTTTGGGCTTACAGTAGCACATTTAGGCTCAGATACTTATTTTCCACTTAAAATGATGGAGGTGGAGCTCAAAAGGAAGATAAAGACTTGAATCTTCTTAAGAGCAAGATCTTTATCATATTGACTATTGTATCACAGCACCAAAAAAAGATGGGCACATAGTAGGTATTTTGTCAACATTTGTTGAATGAATTAATGTCAGAAGACAAAGATATTATTATTATCATTCTTATTCTTATTCTTATCAGTATTATTTCTCTATAGTCACCTGATAAGAAAACCAGAAACAGAACCCCTAGAATTGGCCCTGGTGAAATCCTGAGATTTAATGAGATCACTGGGGGCATTCAATGCTTTGTGTATGTAACTGTGTATAGATAGCTATGTTGAATTTGCATGTTTCTGCATTAATGCTTGTCATTCTTGGCAAATCATTCCAATATTTATTTATTTATTTATTTATTTATTTATTTATTTATTTAACATGTTATGTTTCACTCATGTGAAATTTAAGAAACAAAGCAAGTGAGGAAAGGGGAAAAAAAGAGAGCGAGAGAGAGGCAAACCAAGAAACAGACTCTTAACTATAGAGAACAAACTGATGGTTACCAGAGGGGAGGCAGATGGGGGGTTGGCTTAAATAGGTGATGAGAGTTAAGGGATGCACTTGTGATGAGCACTGGGTGTTGTATGGGAGTGCTGAATTCCTAGAGTGTATGCCTGAAACTAATATTACATTGTATATTAACTAACTGTAATTAAAACAAAAACGAAAAAAATACTTAAAAAAAAAACATGTCATGAATACCACGTTTCGCCAAGCACCATGGTAAGTGCTGAGGATATAATCACAAACAAGTTATCTGTCTATCTGCAAGAAGTCTGCAGTACTCAAGTGACATTGCTGACATCAAGGTCAGGGCGGCAGCAGAGTGTAACCAAAATATACAAAGAGGTAACGACAACAAACAGTAATATTTCTTACTAAAATTATTACACCTCTGCTTATCTCCATGCACTGTGATACGTACCTTTTTAATTACCAAATATAAAATCACTCCATCTATAAAATCCCTCGATCTAATTCCCACACCTTGTCATCTAGATGTAATGGAAGAAAATACACAAATATGTCTTGGTAGACCTGGAGATAGGGCTGTTTTTCACATAACAGAACACAGATTCATTCTTCTGGGGAGACTCCAGATTTCATCACAATGAGCTTAAGTTAATGGACCAAGTCTTTAAGTAAAGGTAACGGCATTGATTAATGAAAATGTTGAAGTGGTCTCACGTTTTTGCACCAGCCTGTTACAGATATGCGAATAATGAAAATGAGGAAAAGTGCCCAGCCTCCAAAGTGACCATGTATATGCAAGCTTTCCCATTATCTGTCAGATGGCATAAATAAAGAATCGTTTCTATTCTTCAGCAAATTCCGGCTCAGTTATTCAGGGACAGGGATAGAGGGTAAGGAAAATGAACACTTTCTATGAGCCCCATGAATGTCATTAAAATTTTGGCTGCTTAAGATTTTTTGGTAGTTGGCCTTGAGAAACGAGCTCCTAAAAATATGATGATACGATATGGTTCAAAAGAAATTAAAATAGCACCCCATGATTACTTTTGTTTTCTAGAAAGTTTTCTGAAATGTTATTTACGGAGACTTGGGGATATAAACATTTATGCCTATCATAGGATCTAACACACCTGAATCTCAATCTAAATAAGGCACCTAGATTGAAATATGCATATATATGTAAATACATATACACATACACACCCTCATGGATAGCATGACCAATTTTACCCAATTTTCTGGGACTGCCCTGGTTTTAAAATTGGAGGTTCCATGTCCCAGAAACTTCTTTATTCCTGGGAAAATTGGGACAGTTAGTCACTCTACCCATGGAATATGACACTAAGCTGAAAGTCCATCATGCTTTTATTTTTTATTTTTTTTCAATATATGAAGTTTATTGTCAAATTGGTTTCCATACAACACCCAGTGCTCATCCCAACAGGTGCCCTCCTCAATACCCATCACCCACCGCCCCCCCTCCCTCCCACCCCCCATCAACCCTCAGTTTGTTCTCAGTTTTTAAGAGTCTCTTATGCTTTGGCTCTCTCCCACTCTAACCTCTTTTTCTTTTTTCTCCTCCTCCCCCATGGGTTTCTGTTAAGTTTCTCAGGATCCACCTAAGAGGGAAAACATATGGTATCTGTCTTTCTGTGTATGGCTTATTTCACTTAGCATAACACTCTCCAGTTCCATCCATCATGCTTTTAAAGTATAAGCTGAACAAAGAGTACTATAGAAACTTCACCAAACTGCACATGTGTTCATCCTCATTCTGTCCTCAAATGCCCAACACTTCAGGATTCCTCCCCCGCCAGGCTGGTTCACCTTTGTTTGGAAACATCCAAAGAGGTTGCAAAAAAATGTTTACAGAAAATCATTGACATAAATTTGCTCAACAGTGTCTGACACAGAGTAGGCCCTCGATGAATATTTGTTAAATACAATATCCTAATATTTCTACGTCAAAGGGCCAATCTGTGGCAATAATAATTTGCACGATCACTGCATTGGCGGATCCACATAATTTGATTGATAGGAAAATGCATTTTTGCCATAGCTAGCAAGATTACTACGTTCTGGTCCTGCCACTTTATGTGGTATCCATAATGATAACAATTGCCTTCTTTAATCACTTACCATTTCTATTTTACAAATGAGAAGACCGAGGCGCAGAAAGATAAAGTAACTTGTTCAAGTTCACTTGGAAGAAGTTAAAATTTCACTTATATTCACCTAACCATTTAAATATACTGTCTCTCTAATGTATTTCTTCTATCGACCAATTCATTCATTCAGTAAATGTTAACTGGGCACCTACTATGTTTCTAGCACTATTACAGACAGTGGTAATGGAACATTGACTCATCTAGATTAAGTGACTATTCTCATGAAGAAGGGGTGGAGGAAATCAGGAGAGGTTGGTAAAAGGGTACAAACTTTCAGTTACAAGATGAAGTTCTAAAGATCTAATGTCTAGCATGGTGACTGTATTTGATAACATCACATTGTGTAACTGAAACTTCCCAAGAGAACAGAACTAAACGTTTTCACACACATGCGCGCACACACACACACACACACACACACACAGGTAAATATGTGAGGTAATGAATGTGTGAATTAACTGGATGGGGGCTATCTATTCATAATGTATACATATATCAAGTTGTCATGTTGTCCTCATCATTTTTTACTTTTTAAAATATTTTTAATGTTTATTTTTGAGAGTGAGAGAGACAGAGTGCAAGTGGGGGAGGGGCAGAGAGACAGGGAGACACAGAATCCGAAGCAGGCTCCAGGCTCTGAGCTGTCAGCACAGAATTCCATTTGGGGCTTGAACCCACACACCGTGAGATCATGACCTGATCCAAAGTCAGACACTTAACCGACTGAGCCACCCAGGCACCCCCATGTTGTTCTCTTTAAATATCTTACAATTTTAGTTTTCAGTTATACCTCATTAAAGCTTGGGTGGGAGGACTCAAATGGACAGAAAATTTGAACAGAGGAATAGAAATTTGAATAGAGGGATAAACAAATAAAGTGAGGTATATCCATAATATGGAAAAATATTCAGAAGTTGTTAAAAAATGAAGTTATATATACTAGCATGGTTTGTTATTCAAAATATATAATATATATTTTAAATTATATTTTTAAATAAAAAACCCACAGAAAACACTATGTATTTTCTACATTTTGTGTGTGTGTATGCGTGTGTGTTGTGTGTGTGTGCGCACGCACGCGTGCATATCCACATGGGTCTACATTTTATTCCTTGAACAAAGCAGTACCACTGTTTTCGTTAGTCTTGTGGTTCTTCCTTCCTAGAATAGCTTTACCCCACTCACTCATCCTTCAGTTTTTAGCTCAAAACCCACCTCATCAGAAGGCCTTCCCTGGCAACATAAAATAAAGTAGGATCCAACTTACATACTATTATCGTTATCTAGCCTTTTTGGATTTGCTCTTCATAGCACTCACACTTAGGAATTTTAATAATTATGTCTTCCTTTTTATGTGTTTCTCGTAAGTGGAAAGTAACAGAAAGGCAGGACTATACTCTTAATTGTAAACTTCTAGCAATCTTGCACATTACAAAGCTTCAGAAGGACAGGCGCCACTTTCCCTTGACCATTTCTGAAAATAATTCCACGCTGACTAATCTTCATTTTTCATTATTCTTCTTAAACATTTGCGCCCCCCCCCCCAAAATGAGTAGATTGCTAATTACTGTTGAGCAGAGTGAAGTTACTATCGCTCTCATTTTAGACAAAATACGCTTCGTTATGCAGCCTAAGATGGCATTTGCTCTTTGGGAAAATGACATGAATTACACTGTGACTCATACTGAGTTTCCCACTGACATTAAAACCAGATGTCTTCTGGGGCACCTGGGTGGCTCAGTCGGTTAAGCGGCCGACTTCGGCTCAGGTCATGATCTCATGGTCCGTGAGTTCAAGCCCCGCATCAGGCTCTGGGCTGACAGCTCAGAGCCTGGAGCCTGTTTCAGATTCTGTGTCTCCCTCTCTCTCTGCCCCTCCCCCGTTCATGCTCTGTCTCTCTCTGTCTCAAAAATAAATAAGTGTTAAAAAAAAAAATTAAAAAAAAAAAAAAGAAAAAAAAAAACAAAAAAAAAACCAGATGTCTTCTACAAGTGCCTCTATAAAATTGTGCCTCCCAACATGGATGTGTGCGCTGGGTTTTGATCCCAAGGGCATAGATTTACATCAGTTTTTATTAAACTTAATTTTGATATATCGAGTCGACCATCCCAGTCTTTCAATCTGTTTTTCGATTCGGATTCACTGATCTAAACTGCTTGTTGCCCCTTACAACTTTGTATTATCTGTTGATTTGATGACTACATACTCAACTTCTTTATCTAAATCACTGATGATAATGATAATCAGGACAGGGCTCAGGCTAGAGTCCTGTGACATACCATTAGAAACCTCTCTCCAGCAGAACTACAATCTAATCAAGTATATTCAGCCAGCGAGAAACCTGGTCATGTTTATATTTCCTCATATTGTCTACAAAGATAGAATGAGGAATCTTCTCCAAATGAGTTGTTGAGATTCATATGTATTTTGTTTGCTGCATGAATCTCATATAAGAGGCTATTAAACTATCTTATAATAATAGCAAATATAATAAAAGTAATAATAACAGCTTACATTTATTACTTATTATATGCGATGCAGTATGCTAAGAATTTTATATGCAATATTTCTTTTAATTGTCCACCAAATCTGAAAGATAAGCATTTTTTATATATTTTGAAGACGGAAAAACTGAATTTCAGAGAAAGTGAGTCAGAAGAAATGATAATTACTCTGAAATTATCTGAAAGCATATTCTCAAGCTAATTTGAAAATTGAAATAATACTTTTTAAGATAACAGTGTTATTTACATTTAAGTATCAATTGCTAAGGAATAGGAGCATGAAACATATTGACCCTGTTTTTTTTTAAATTTTTTAACACTTTTATTTTTTGAGAGAGAGATAGAGTGCAAGTGGGGGAGGGGCAGAGAGAGAGGGAGACACAGAATCCGAAGCAGGTTCCAGGCTCCGAGCTGTCCGCGCAGAGCTCAACGCAGGGCTTGAACTCACAAGCTGTGAGATCATAACCTGAGCCAAAGCTGGAGGCTTAACCAACTGAGCCACCCTGGCACCCCCATATTGACCCTGTTAAAGGAGATACGGTGCCGTCCCATCCTAGAGGAAATTCCTTGGCATTTGTGAAACCAGATGAGACTTCCTATGAGACTTTGGTTCAAATCTTTTCTCCTCCTCCTATTTACTGTCACCAGATCAGGGGTTTTGTTTTGTTTTGTTTTGTTTTTTATAGGGCAGCTTCCTTCTCTTTGGCTATCAGAGAGCTCTGTCCATGGTTTAATGGCCCATGTAAAGCAGAGAAAAGGGACAGGCTCCAGTTGGAATGTGAGAAAAGTTCAGGGACTGAGCCATGGGGCACTAACAAGAATTGTCCTTTAAGAACGTAACAAATGTAGAAACACTGCTTTCCCCAAATCCTGTTTTATTAACCTTTATCAACTGCTGAGAAACTGGGACATGATGGGATTTTTAAACCTTCCTGTCAGCAGCAAAAGGGTAATGCTTGTTATGATTGCTATTTGGCAAAACCCCAGCCTCTCATTCCAAAATGTCTCAAATTAACTTTGTTCGGAACTGATTAGAGAGCACAAAGACTACAGGGGTATTTTTGCCACCTCTGTGTCATATGTAGGTGAGAAATATTTGTCGCTCTCCATATAAAAACCATCTACGTATGCTGTTCAATCGCTGGCATAGTATTTACTAACACTGAGCTAATGCAGAAAGTTGCAGGGAGGTCATTGAGAATGCACTGCAGTCTAAATGAAAATTATGAAATTTCACTTTCCCCTCCTTTACCCATTGGAAAAGAAAATCAGTTTCCCGTTATTAACAACTTTTGACATTTCCCTACAGTTTTAATCCTGTCAATGAGAACCATTGTTTTTCCTCCAATGATAACGCATCCTAAGGTGTGACAGTGCAAACTAACATGGCTGACTGTGGATATGTCTGAAAGAAATACAGTTTGTTAAAAGGGTCAAAGGCAGGGGCGCCTGGGTGGCTCAGTCGGTTAAGCATCCGACTTTGACTCAGATCATGATCTTGCAGTTCTTAGGTTCGAGTCCCACGTCATGCTCTGTGCTGACAGCTCAGAGCCTGGAGCCTGCCTCCGATTCTGTGTGGCCCTCTCTCTGCCCTCTGCCCCTCCCCCACTCGTGCCCTCTCTCTCAAAAATAAATAAACATAAAAACATTACAAGGTCAAAGGCAAATTTCTATTTCAGACTCTAAACCTTCCTAAGCAGTGTGTTAGCTTTTTAGCATTAGAGCCTAGAGTCTAGGGCGAGGGTGTCAGAGTCAGCCTTCAGGGTTTGAATTCTGACTCCACTGATTGTTAGTCATTTACTCTCTCTGCCTCTATTTTCTCATCTGAAAAGTGGAGATAATAATCATATAATAGCTACATTAAGATACTATAAAATTAAATACATGCTACCTAGTAAGAGTGTTTGCTGTTACTGTCATTGATGAGGTGACACAGAAATGAGGGATCTAGATCTAGGTTCTGGCCCAGTTTTACCGTTAGTAAAATTGTGACCTTGAACAAAGTATCTGACCTCACCTCACTGGGTCTTAGGTTCCCCATCCACAGCTTGGATGCATATCTTCATGTTTGAGGATGACATAAAAAAAATTCTGGTAAAGTGCTTAGCATAGCATCTGGCACCAAGCAAACCAAGGGAATCACTTACCATTAATATCATTTTGTGAGTGTGTGTAAGAATAACTTATATATTTGTCAATATGAATGAGAAGAATTTGCATTTTCTAGAATATAAATGAGATTAAGTGACTTTTTTATGTGCTTACTAGTCATTTGCATGTTTTTTTCCATGAATTATCCCTTTACAACCTCTGCCTGATTATTCATTAGCTTGTTTCTGGTTTCATAGTGATTTGTAGAAATATACATATGTGTTTTGATATTCACTGAATGTTTGTTTCCCTCCCAAATTCATATGTTGTAGCCCTAACTCCAAGTGTGGCTGTGTTTGGAGATAGGGTCTTTAAAGAAATAATTAAGGTTAAATGTGGTTATAAGGGTAGGACCACGATCCATTAGGATTGGTGTTGTTATAAGAAGAGACACCGGAGAGCTTACCCTCTCTCTGCCATATGAGGCCACAGTGAGAAAGTGGCCATCTACAAGTTAGGAAGAAAGCTCTCACCAGAGTTCAACCATGCTGGAACCCTGATCTCAGACTTCCAGGCTCCAGAATTGTGAGAAAATGAATTATGTTGCTTAAGGCATCTGGTCTGTGGTATTGTGTTATGGCAGCCCAAGCAGATGAATATATTCATTGAATATATTCCATTGAATATTATTGAAAATAATTTTTATTTGTACTAAATGTATAACCTATCTTTGTTTATCAAACTTTATTTATGGTAGTTGGCAATCTACAGGTGTGTGTGTGTGTGCGCACGTGCGTGCTTTATGAAGATAAACCCATCAGACCTTTTCTTTATGACTCCTGAGTTGTTTGTCATTCTCAGGGATGTCAAAAGTTATAATGCTCATATCCTAGATCTTCTTCCAGTACTTTCATGGTTTTGAATTTTCACGTTTTGATATTTAATCCACCTGGAATGTTTTCTACATGTTGTGAGATTATTATCAGATGTTTACCATCATATAGAAAACCAATTATACCACCACAGTTTACTAAACAGATCATTGTTTCACCACTGATTTGAAAATTTGACTTTAATATAAAATAAACATACTAAAGTCTATCTGAATTCTTAGGTATATCAGATAGATCTATCTTCTCTAGTAGTAAATCATCTTTTACTGCTACAAGTGGGTAGAACACAATCCCATTCAAATGTCTTAGCATATCCTAGTCTGATATATATTTCATTCACTTTATTTTATTATTTTATATTTATTTTATTTTATCAATTTTTCAGTGGTTATTTTTAAATATTCAAAGAATTTAAAAACTATTAAAACTCCTGGTCTAAATTAACAAGTAAGGAAACAGTTAAAATACTGCCTTCATCTATTTAGCCTACAGAAGGTAATTATGGAGGCTGCTTAGTTTCCAAGAGAGTATTATACAATAACCACCATAGAGTAGTAATTAAGAACATGGACTCTGGAGCCATATTGCCTAGGTTCAAATTCCAGATCTGCCATTTATCAGCTGTACAACTGTGGAAAAGTTATTTAACTTCTTGGCACCTTAATTTCCTCATCTATCAAATAGTATTAATAATACTTTTGTCTCAAGCTATAGTGTAGATTAAACAAATTGATATATGGAAATCCCTTAGGCAAAGTTACTGGCATAGATTGTGATCAGTGGTAAATGTTGGTCAGCTAAAGTAACTGCTTTGGAAAGTTATTTCTCCTTCCTGAGAAATAAGAAATGATCTCTCAGGGCACTTAGCATTGACTACAAATCCCAATTCTGTCAGTGATGGAATTTGGAGCATGAGTGGAACCCAAGTTGGCATCCTTTGGGTTAATTCCTCTAGGCCATATACAGCAAAGCATTTCCCTCAAATACTCTGGAGATTCAGAGTCTCGAACACGTTTGCTCCCCAAGTCATCACATTTATTAATATCTTTGTCATATTTTCCAGAAGCAGGAACTTCTAGCAGATCTTGCTCTACAAAAGGCAGTATTTCTGTAAGAAGTGGATCTAGGCCACTTTAGTCTGTCCTCTGATGTTCACCTCAGTATCATTCTATCTACTTGATAATATCTTTGAGGTCAAATTCCTAAAATAGTATTTTTCTTTAACTTTAGGAGCATTGTAGAGCAAAAAGACTGCTAAAGATACAAGATCAAAGTGAGCCATGATGCACAACATGGTTGGGCTTATCAGCATTCCTAAATGTGCTCAAGGCAAAAGCATTTCAGAGAAACATAAATAATAGCCATCATCGCTATCATTTGTTGACCTCTGACTATATGCTGGTCCATGTGTTCGATACACATTATCTTACTTAATTCTAACAAAACTCTTGTGATGCTGACATTATTATCTCTTTTTTATAAAGGTGGAAAGAGAAGTTCATATAAATTAAGTGGCTTTCTCAAGGCAACAGCTAGTAAGCTTCAGAGCTGGATTTGAACCCAAAATAAAGGGGCGGTTTACTCTCTTTTTTATTTTCTTAGTAATGTAGTATACATTTACTAATTACATTTATTAGAAAGGATAAAATAGAGGAAGATTGCAATGGAGTAGGAGGACCCTAGGCTCACCTTGTCCCACAAACACAACAGATGACTATCAAATCATCCTAAATACCCCAGAAATAGATCTGAAGACCAACAGAACAAACTCCACAACTAAAGGAAGAGCAGGAACCACTATAAAGAAGGTAGGAAGTCTGGAGACATGGTTTAGGGGAGAAACGGATCCCAGTTGCTATGGAGTGAGGGAGCCATGGTCATGGAGAAGGAAAAGAGAGAGGAGCACACAGGAGAATGCACTAGGAAGACATTTCCCTAAAGCCACTGGCTTGGAAAACAAGGGGGCTGAATTTTATGAGTTCTTGCAACCAGCAGGGCTTAAAGCTTGGAGTTTTATACATCAGTGGGCATGGCTTAGATAGAGCCCAGAGAGGACTGAGCTGCTCCTGGAGAGAAGGCAGTCAAAGAAGCAAGGTGCATACAGTGTGGAGACAGCATCTGTAGAGTGCCTGGGGCACTCAATGGGAAGATTATTCACTATTTTCAGAGTGTGCCTCTGAAACATTCATGGAGCACCTCTTTGAGAACAGAGGAGCTGGCCAGCATCATTTCCCTCCCCCACCTCTCAGCATAAACACAGAGCCACCTGTAGGAAGCAGCACGGCATTGACACTGGCAGCCTAACTTACTAACACCAAAGCACCACTCCCTGTGCTCTGGAAGAACTGCCCTTCTCAGTCACACTTGCCTCAGTCCCAGCACAGCAGGCCCCTCTCCCAGAAGACCAGTGCAAACTCCTGCCCACAACACCTCTCCCAGCCAGAATTTTGCAGTGCCTCAGTTCTAGTGGAGGTGGGGACAAGTTTCATTTCACAAGCAGACCAGAGCACACCTAATTAAAACTTGCTACATTCAGGTCAGTGACCAGGAGAGCCTCTGCATATGACTGGCCAGGACACAATAGCAAAGGGCATGCAGCACACACCTGAGACACTTCCTGAAGCTCCAGGCCCTGGGCACTACATGACCTTTTCTTCATAAGGCCCTTACTTTCAAGAGCAGGAGACATAAGTGGCTTTCCTAACACAAAGAAGAAGGCAGAGACTTAGACAAAATGCTAAAACAGAAGAATTTATCCCAAGTGAAAGAACAGGGTAAGGCCATGGCAGAGATCTAAGTGAAACAGATATAAGTAACATGCCTGATGGAGAATTTAAACCAATGATCACAAGGCTTGAGAAAACCATAGACGCTATCAGTGAGACCCTTACCAGAGAGATAAAAGAGTTAAAAAAAAGAAACTATCAGAAACGAAGAGTGCAATAAATGGGACTAGAAACACACTTGATACAATAAATGGTAGGTTGGAAGAAGCAGAGGAATGAATTAATGCCTAGAAGACAAAGTAATGGAAAGTGATGAAGCTGAACAAAATAGAGATAGAAGAATTATGCAAAACCAGATTAGACTTAGGGAACTCAGTGACTCCATCTAATATAATAACAGTTGTATTATAGGAGTCATAGAAGAAGGAGAGAGAGAAAAGAGGGCAGAAAATTTATTTGAAGAAATAACAGTTGAAAACTTCCATAATCTGGGGAAGGAAACAGACATCCAGATCCAGGAGGCACAGAGAACTCCTGTCAAAATCAACAAAAGCAGACCAACAGCAAGACATACTGTAATTAAATGTGTAAAATATAATGATAAAGAAAAAAAATTTTAAAAGCAGAAAGATAAACTATGTCATTAATTTACAAGGGAAAACCCATAAGGCTAGCTACAGATCTCTCCACAGAAACTTGGCAAGCCAGAAGGGAGTGGCATGATATATTCAAAGTGCTGAATGAGAAAAATCTGAAGCCAAGAATACTCTATCCAGTAAAGCTATAAATCAGAATAGAAGAAGAAATAAAGAGTTGTCCAGACCAAGAAAACCTCAAGGAATTCATGACCACTAAACCAGCCCTGCAAGAAATATTAAAGGGGCTCTTTGAGTGAGAAGGAGAAACCAAAACTGATAGTGTAAAGGCAGGAAACAAAAAAGCAGTAAAAAAATAAATATTTCTGTAAAAATCAGTCAAGGAACTCAAAAAACAGGATATAAAATGTAATAACATATATCTAAAAAGTGAGGAAGAGAGGAGAAAAGAATGAGTTCAAACTTGAACAATCATCAACTTAATATAGACTGCTATTTGCAGAAGAGGTTACATATAAACCAAAAGGTAACCATATATAGAAAACCACTGATAAATATGCAAATAAAGAGAAGGAATTCCAAATATAGCACTAAAGAAAATAGGAAAGCATAAAAGAAAGACAAGAAAGGATCAGAGAAAATCTCCAGAAACAACCACAAAACAAGTAATAAGTTGGCAATAAATACCTATCTATCAATAATTACTTTGAATGTAAAAAGACTTAATGCTCTCATCAAAAGACATAGGGTGTCAGAATGTATAAAAAAACAGGACCCATCTATATACTGCCTATCAGAGACTCATTTTAGACCTAAAGACACCTGCAAATTGAAAGTGAGGAGAACGGAGAAACATTTATCATGCAAATGGATATCAAAAGAAAGCCTGAGTAGCAATACTTCTATTGGACAAACTAGACGTTAAAACAAACACTGTAACAAGAGGCAAAGAAGGGCACTATATAATAATAAAGGGGACAATCCAACAGAAAGATACAATTGTAAATATGTATGTACCCAATAAGATAGCACCCCGAATATATAAATAATTAATAACAGGGGCACCTGGGTGGCTCAGTCAGTTAAGTGTCCAGCTTTGGCTCAGGTCATAATCTCATGGTTCCTGGGTTTGAGCCCTGTGTCAGTCTCTGTGCTGACAGCTCAGAGCCTGGAGCCTGCTTCAGATTCAGTGTTTCCTTCTCTCTGCCCCTCCCCACTCATGTTCTGTCTCTGTCTCTCAAAAATAAATAAATATTTTTTAAAATTTTAAATAATTAATAAACATAAAGGAGCTCAATGACAATAATACAATAATAGTGGGAGACTGTAACACTCCACTTACAACAATAAACAAATCATCTAAAAAGAAAATAAATAAGGAAACAATGGGCTTGTTGAGTTTGGATTGTTTATTTCCTTTTTTGAGAGAGAGAGAGAGAAAGAGAGAGAGAGAGCACTTGCTGGGGAGGGGAAAAGGGAGAAGGAGAGAGAGAATCTTAAGCAGGCTCCATACCAGTGCTGAGCCCAACTTGGGTCTCGATCTTATGAACATGAGATCATGACCTGAGCCAAGATCAAGAGTCAGACACTTAACCAACTGAGCCACCCAGGTGCTCCAGGAAACAATGGCTTTGAATGATACACTGGACCAGGTGGACTTAACAGATATATTCATAATATTCCATCCTAAAACAGCAGAATACACATTCTTTTCAAGTGAACATGAAACATTCTCCAGAATAGATCACATATTGTGTCACAAAATGAATATAAAAAGATTTAAGTCATAGCATGCACCTTTTCTGACCACAACACTATGAAACTAGAATTCAACCACAAGAAAAAAATCTGGAAGACCATAAATATATGTAGGTTAAATGACATGCTACTAAACAATGACTGGGTCAACCAGAAAATCAAAAAAAAACTAAAAAAAATACATGGAGACAAATAAAAATGAAAACACGATAGTCCAACAACTTTGGGATACAGAAAAAGCAGTTCTAAGAGGGAATAGGTAGCAACACAGGACGACCTGAAGAAGCAAGAAAAATGTCAAATAAACATCTTAGCCTTACAGCTAAAGGAGCTAGAAAAAGAACAACAATTGAAGCCTAAAGCCAGCAGAAGGAAAATAATATTAGAGCAGAAATAAATGATATAGAAATGAAAAAACCAATAGAATAGATCAACATACCAGCAGCTTGTTATTTCAAAAAAATTAGTAAAATTGTTAAACCTCTAGCCAGACATAATAAAAAGAAAAGAGAAAGGACTCAAATAAATAAAATCACAAAAGAGAGAGGAGAAATAACAACCAACACCACAGAAATACAAAGGATTATAAGAGAATATTGTGAAAAGCAATATGCCAACAAATTGAACAACCTTGAAGACATGGATAAATTCCTAGAAACATATAAAGTACCAAAACAGAAATAGGAACAAACAGAAAGTTTCAATAGACTGATAACCAGCAAGGAGATTGAATCAACATCCACCAAATAAAAGTCCAGGGCCAGATGGGTTCACAGGCAAACTCTACCAAACATTTAAAGAAGAGTTAATACCTATTCTTCTCAAACTATTCCAAAAAATAGAAAAGGAAGGAAAACTTCCAAATTCTTCTATGAGCCCAGAATTACCCTGATAGCAAAACCAGGTAAAGACACCACTAAAAAAGAGGACGACAGGCCAATATCTCTAATGAACATGGATGCAAACATTCTCAATAAAATACTAGCAAACCAAATCCAACAATACATTAAAAAAATCATTCATCACTATCAAGTGCAACTTACTCCTGGGTTGCAGGAATGGTTCAATATTTGCAAATCAATCAACATGATACATCACATCAATAAGAGAAAGGATAGGAGCCATCTGACCATTGACAAATCACAACATCCATTTCATGATAAATCCCTCAACAAAGCAGATTCGAGGGGGAACATACCTCAACATAATAAAAGTCATATATGAAAAAACCACAGCTCATATCATCCTAAATGGGGAGAAAGTGAGAGCTTTTCCTCTTTGGTCAGAACCAAGACAGGGATGTCCACTCTCATCACTGTTACTCAACATAGTACTGGAAAGCATAGCCACAGCATTCAGAAAAGAAAAAGAAATAAAGGGAATCCAAATTGTCAAGGAAGAAGTCAAACTTTCACTATTTGCAGGTGGCATGATACTTTATGTAGAAAATCCAAAAGAATTCATCAAAAAACTGCTAGAAAGAATAAACAAATTCAGTAAAATCATAAGATAAAAAAATCAATGTACAGAAATCTGTTGTATTTTGGTATATAAATAATGAAGCAGCAGAAAGAGAAATTAAGGAAACAATTAAATGTATAATTACACCAAAACCCATAAGATACCTAGGAATAAACCTAACCAAAGATAAAAGAGGTGAAAGACCTGTACTATGAAAACTATAATACACTGATGAAAGAGATTGAAGATGAGACAAAGAAATGGAAAGGCATCCCATGCTCATGGACTGGAAGGAGAAATATTATTAAAATGTCTACTCTACCTAAAGTAATCTACACATTTAATGCAATCCCTATCAAAATATAGACAACAGTTTTCACCGAGCTAGAACAAATAATCCTAAAATACGGATGGAACCACAAAAGACCCCAAATAGCCAAAGAAACCTTGGAAATTAAAAACAAAGCTGGAGGCATCACAATTCTGGACTTCAAGTTATATTACAAAGCTGTACTAATCAAAACTGTATGGTAGTGGCAGAAAAATAGACACATAGATCAATGGAACAGAATAAAAAGCCAGAAATGAACCCATAATTATATGGTCAATTTATCTTTGACAAATCGGGAAAGAATATTAAATAGGAAAAAGAACTTCTTCTCAACAAATGATGTTGGGAAAACTGGACAGCAACATGAAAAAGAACGAAAACGGATCACTTTGTTATACCATACACAAAAATAAATTCAAAATGGATTAAAACTGGGGTGCCTGGGTGGCTCAGTCAGTTAAGTGTCTGACTTCAGCTTAGGTCATGATCATACAGGCTCTGTGCTGACAGATCGAAGCCCAGAAACTGCTTCGGATTCAGTGTCTCTCTTTCTCTCTGCCCCTGGAGACAGCTCGTGCTGTCTCTCTCTGTATCTCAAAAGTGAATAAACGTTAAAAAAATTTAATGTTATAAAAATGGATCAAAAACCTAAATATGAGACCTGAAACCATAAAAATTCTAGAAAAGAACACAGACAGTAACTTCTTTGACATCAGCCATAGGAACTTCTTTGTAGATATGTCTCCTGAGGAAAGGGACACAAAAGCAAAAATAAACTATTGGGACTACCTCAAAATAAAAGTCTTCTGCACAGCAAAGGAAGCAATCAACAAAACTAAAAGGCAACCCATGGAATGGGAAAAGATATCTGACGTATCTTATAAAGGGTTAGTATCCAAAATATATAATGAATTTATACAACTCAACACCCAAAACACAAACCATCCAAATAAAAAATGGGCAGAACACATGAATAGACACTTTTTCAACAAAGACATCTGGATGGCCAACAGACACACGAAAAGATGCTCAACATCGCTCATCATCAGGGAAATACAAATCAAAACCATGAGATACCACCTCGCACCTGTCAGAATGGCTAAAATCAATAACATAAGGAACAACAGGTGTTGGTGAGGATGCAGAGAAAGGGGAACCCCCTTGCACTATTGGTGGGAGTGCAAACTGGTGCCGCCACTGTGGAAAACAGTATGGAGTTTCCTCAAATAGTTAAAAGTAGAAATACCCTACGATCCAGCAATCGTACTACTAGGTACTTACCCACAGAATACAAAAAGACTAATTCCTAAAGGGATACATGCAGGGGCGCCAGTCAGTTGAGCATCCAACTCTTGATTTTGGCTCGGGTCATGATCCTAGTGGAATTGAGCCCTACATTGGGCTCTGTGTTGTGCATGGAGCCTGCTTGAGATTTTCTCTCTCCCTCTTCCCCCTCCCCTGCTCATGCTTTCTCTCAAAAATCAAAATAAATAAATAATTTTAAAAATTGGGGCACCTGGGTGGCTCAGCTCATTAAGCGTCCAACTCTTAATTTCAGCTTAGTTCATGATCCCAGGGTGGTGAGATTGAACCCCACGTCAGACTCTACTCTGACAGGTTGGAGCTTGGATTCTCTCTTCTCTCTCTCCCTGCCCCTCCTCCATTCATGGCCTTTTTCTCTCTCTCAAAATAAATAGACTTAAAAAAAATAAAAATTAACAATTAAAAAATTAAAAAAGGGATACATGCACCTCAATGTTTATAGCATCATTGTCTACAATAGTCAAATTATGGAAACAGCCCAAGTGTCAATCAGCTGATGAATGGATAAAGAAGATTATATATATATGTATATAGATTCATATATGATGGGATATACTCAGCCATCAAAAAGAATAAAATCTTGCCATTTGCAATGACATAGATGGAGCCAGAATGTATTTTGCTAAGCAAAATAAGTCAGTAAATGTATTTTGCCAAGCAAAATAAGTCAGTAAAAGTATTTTGCTAAGCGAAATAAGTCAGTAAAAGAAAGACAAATACCATATAACTTTACTCATATGTGGAATTTATTTATCAAACGTAACAAATGATCAAAGAGAAAAAAAAAAGAGGCAAACCAAGACACAAACACTAACTATAGAGAGCAAAGTGATGGTTATCAGAAGGGAGGTGGGTTGAGGATGCGTGAAATAGGTGATGGGGATTAAGGAGGGCACTTGTGATGAGCACCAGGTGATTTACGGAAGTGATGGATCACTATATTGTACACCTGAAATTAATATTATACTGTATGTCAATTAACTGGAATTTTAATAAAAAATAAGAAAAAGAAAGGATAAAATAAGTTCGTACTCCTCTATCACACAAAAATAAATAATATTCTGCATGGTTTAAAGATGAAGATGTTAAAATAAAATTAATATAGATATTTTGAAAACTTATGTATAATCTAAGTCAAGAAAACTTTCTATTCAAACTGGAAACCTAGACACTATAGAGGAAGGATTGGCATAATTGAGTACTTAAAATAAAATCATATGGCCTAAGTAAAGGTAAAATCAGAAGACAAATAATAGAGAAAAATGTCTTTGTAGTACCTATTACAGATAAAAGGTTCATCTCTAACATATGTATGTTATTAATGTAAAACAAAAATTTCCTATACATTAATAAAAAAACCCAAACACCTGACTTGAAAATGGTTCAAAAGTATAAGAAAGGTTCACAGAGGAAGAAACTCACTTTGCCAATGAACAAGTGCAGTCACTCACTAACCTCACCAACAGGGATACTGAAATTAAAATAACAAAGGAATGTCACTTTAGGACCATTAAATGTTATCACATATTGGTGGGGGGTGGTAGAGGGTAATATGTTATCTCATACATTTGCTGAGGGATATGTGAAATAGTAAAGGCATTTGGAATTCAGTCTGGTAGCATCTGCTAAAATTAAGAGTTCACACAAAATTTAATTAATCAGTTCCACTTCTCATGCCCTATTCCATAGAAATAGAAGCGCAAATATATAATGATGAATATAAACAAAATAAATTACACACACACACACACACACACACACACACACACACACACACACACATTCAGATTAATTGTAACATTGTTTGTAGTGGCCAAAAAACTGGAATCAACTTGAATGTCCTCAGTAAAAGAATGGTTTAACAAGTTGTCTTTCGTTCAAACCATCACATTTTACATATCTACTTTAAAAAGTGTGTCAGGTCCATACCAGATGATGTGGAAAAATTTCTGTGAAGTGTTTCTAAGTGAGAAAAACCAGATGTGGTAAAGAGTAAAATAGTGCTCCTATACGTTTGTATGCATATGTATATATGTTACTTTATTGTATGAATATAGAGAAAGAGACAGAAAGGTTCACACCAAGCTTTTAACCAGTTTCTAGGGGGAAACGAAATGCAAAAACTCTGTAGAGTTAAAGGTTTTCTCAACATTAAAAATACATATAAAATCACTTTAATTGTGTAAATGTACATTTAAGTGTTTATGTCAGCGTAGAGCCATGTACAGAAAGATAGTTGCCAAAATTGTGCATGTTGCAGGGTGTTTTAGGTTTTAGGGTTTATGGGTGTTTTATCTTTCTTCCTGATATTTTGAATTTTTAACAAGAAGACTTTTAAATGGTTTTAACATTTTCTAAAGCAAATATTATAGAGAAGATTAAGGGAATGACCCAGTATGTAATACAATGACTTGATTGTCTGCTCCTTCCAGTCGTTCATCAATGCACTGGACAGCCACCATGATATTGTGTTAGGTGTGTCAGGGTGGTTGGGGTTGCAAAGATGGATGAAACATGCTCCTTGCTGTTGAATACTGTATTTTGGGAGGGGGGATAAATATGTAAATGAATAATTCTCACGCAGTGTGACAATTGCTTTAAAGTCTTTGTAGGACAATAAGAGCAACTGACTCTGCTGGAATTGGTGGTAAAGAGGCTTCAGAGGAATCACCTTTTGAGTTTAGCCTTGAAGAATGAGTAAGCTCTAATCACTTACGAGACAAAGGTGGAGAGGGGAAAACAATCCCTTCGAAGAAGGAAACAGCATCTCATTCCATTTCATTTGCCATCAAGGATGTCGAGGAAGCAGTAAACAGCTTATGAATTTTAGTCTTAAATGAGGATAATGCACAAAGATGGACAAATATCAGAGACCAAAGAGAGAAAATAAAACCATCATGGGAATAAGGGACTTTGGAAGAGTTCTTCTCATCAGGAAGTAATAAAATGAGAACTTTCTTTGAAAAATGCAAGCCGATTTTTCTGAAGGAAGAAAAACTCAGAGACGCATTTCATGGAAAGAAGCAATTATCAAAGCAATCTGACTGTGCTCAGCAGGTTATGTTTGCAGTTAGGAAAGAGTATAGGTTGCTGTTCATTTAGGGCCTTGTGGAAGGAGGTCGGAGAAAAAAGGATATTCAAGCGATGAGTCATCAGGTAGAAAGAGAGAATGTTAGAGATCAGCCATCACTGCCACTTCATTATATAAATTAATCATAAGCCAGACACAGACATCTACTGTGAAGTATCTGAAGGTAATGGAATGCCTCACCTTTGAGGGAAAGTGCCCCCAAATACTTGTGTCTTCAAGAAAACCAAACAAGGGCTCAGTAGTCATGGGTTAACAGCAGCTCACACAAGCCACATTAGGTCTTGGGGAGTGGAGGAGAAAGAAGGAAGAAGAAGCACTCTTATTTATTTATTTATTTATTTATTTATTTATTTATTTATTTATGTATGTATGTATGTATGTATAGTATTGATGATAGTAACAGACGCCGTTTAATCAAATGCTTCTTATGGGTCTCATATAGGGTCAGGTGTTTCATATAAATTACCTCACTCAATCCCAAAGTGACTCTAAGGCACAGACACATATCATTTCCATTTCACAGATGAGGACACTAAATCTTCGAGAAGTGAAGAGGTTTAGGCGGTGAAGCTGTAAATGCAGATCGGACTTCAAATCATATGCTCCAAACTGCTCTGTTCGACACTCAGTTGTATTCCCTCTGCCACAGTCCCAGTCCCGGCCACCATCATCTCAACCTTGTATTGTTGTAACAGGCTGTCACCTCTCTAGTACTACACAGCCCGTAACATCCGTGAACTTTCAAAACGTAATTCAGACTACATCACTTTCCCGTATCAAACCATCCAGGGGCTCTCCACTGCACACAAAATAAAATGCAAGTTCTCACCCTGTTAAGCTCCTGTTGCCTGTGCAGCCTCGTCTCTGCTATAGCCTCTCTGGTTTCATTCATTATCTCTACTCTGCCCCTGTCTCCGTACTCCAGTTATACTCGCCCTTTTCTATTCCTCAGCACATTGTTTTTGTTCTTACCTCATAGCATTGCTACTTGCTGTTTTTTCTACCGAAAATGTTCTCCTTTAAAGTCTTCACCATCGCGTTGTTCTCATTATTCAGTTCTCAATTATCGCATTATTCAATTATCTCAACTATCTCATTATTCAGTTCTCAGTTCAAATATTAACTCCTCAGAAAAGGTTTCCCCACACCCCCTACCTAAAGCAGCTGTCCTCTGCCCCACACCAACACTCTTAACTACCTTTTCTCCCATAAAAATGTAATTACTTGATGGCAGGGAATCAGACTTTATGTTCTTCACTGTAAGCTCAGGACCTAGAACAATGTCTGATACACAGTAGGCACTCAAGACATATTTGTTTCCTGAAATACCGGTATCCTTCTTAAAGTGCCATACCCACATGCCTAATTATCTATCTATCTATCTATCTATCTATCTAATTTCTCTATTTCTCTATCTCTCTATCTCTCTATCTACCTCTCTCTCTCTATCTATATCAAATCTATATATCATCTACATATCATCTATCTCACCATCTTTGTATCTACCTATATCTATCTATCTATCTATCATCTATCTATCTAGAACATTGATTTTATGTGGAGTATGTGAGCTTGCAGAAGTGGGATGTATACTCCCCCAATCAAAATTTGGTTTGAATTTCAAGACTAATGATGCCACACATAGACCAAGAGGGTACAAAAAGGATTATGATTCACACAATGAGTTATGCATCAAAAATAGAGTCAAACAAATAATAGTAACTATGTGAAGTGATGAATAATTAGGTGGTTGTCGTTAATTCACTATATGTATGTATATCAAAACTTTAAATTGAACACCTTAAATGCATACAGTATTTGTCTGTTTTACTTCAGTAAACCTGAAAAAAATGGAGTCAGACTCTACTACAATTCATCCCTGATGTTTGCCTGATAACTAAAATATCTCATGGTATATTTAACGTAATTTGGACTTGTTTATGTAAGCCATTGTGGAACCTGCAGCCTGAGATCAGTAAGAGAGGTTATATTCCACTGAATATTTTGTTCATGAGCCCAGCATTGTATATTCTGAGGACTGAAATGAATGCCTTGGTCGTTATCAATGTGTGGAACTCCAAAGATGATAAGCAGTGCCATGGTGAGACTTTGTATTGTGTCTTTAATATGTGCATAGAAATGTGTGACCTTAATTTGTATTTTAGGTATTTGTGAAGCAAGAGATTCTAAGGGTTCTTTACCCCAAATGAGACAACTTTAGATAAGAAATTGTTTGCGTTGGCCAGACCAGATGGTCAGACCATTGGCACTGATCCAAAGATCTGTGCAGATGACGCCAATTGTTGGCCAAGACATCCAGTGCTAAGAGGACTGCCTAAAGTTAGGCCAATTGAACTAACGCTTGGGTCCTGTCCTTTGTCAGGAACATCCTGATTGAGGGATGAAAAGCAGCAGCTCTCAAGCAAGCTCCATTAAGTGTGACAGTGATAATATCATTGGTTAAGTGAATGAACTCCCTTTGGTATTCACTCTGTTGATCTTAAGGGGCTCCCGGGTATTCAAAGTTTTTAAGAGAGAGATAATCTCTTCTAGCACTATGGCATCTGGCAAAGGATTGAGGACAGGGGAAGTTAACCCTCTCTTATAGGTGGGTTATGCAGAAAGCCCAGTTTTGGCTCTATCCTGTCGCAAGGGGATGTTACTAGCCATGTCGAGCTTGCAGAGTGCTGATCTCATGATCAAAGGCATCATGGACAGCTAGAAATGGAGAGTCATAGGTTCAGGACCTGAGAATGTCTATTTTTCCGGGAAATTATATGCCATACTAATGGCATACAGCATTGGGCCAAGGAGGGCAATTCCTTGTATCAGAAGTGCATGGGCAACTAATGGTCATTATGGATGTTCCATAAAGGGACTCCAAGAAGTGTGAGAGAAGGTTATTAAAGCTTCTGTAGTAAAAGAATCTCTAGGGGGCCTAATAGGAGTACGCGTTCTATATGAATTTAGACAGATTCTAGAGCCTTTTGTTGCAGGGCATCTCATTCAAGGTGAGCCTATTTTCTTACACAATTCACAAAAATAAACCCAAAATGGACGAAGGACCTGAATATGAGACAGGAAACCATCAAAACCCTAGAGGAGAAAGTAGGAAAAAACCTCTCTGACCTCAGCCGCAGCAATTTCTTACTTGACACATCTCCAAAGGCAAGGGAATTAAAAGCAAAAATGAACTATTGGGATCTCATCAAGATCAAAGGCTTCTGCACTGCAAAGGAAAAAATCAACAAAACTAAAAGGCAACCGACGGAATGGGAGAAGATATTTGCAAATGACATATCAGATAAAGGGCTAGTATCCAAAATCTATAAAGAACTCACCAAACTCCACACCCGAAAAACAAATAATCCAGTGAAGAGATGGGCAGAAAACATGAATAGACACTTCTCTAAAGAAGACATCCGGATGGCCAACAGGCACATGAAAAGATGCTCAACATCGCTCCTCATCAGGGAAATACAAATCAAAACCACACTGAGACACCACCTCACGCCAGTCAGAGTGGCTAAAATGAACACATCAGGAGCCTATAGATGCTGGCGAGGATGTGGAGAAACGGGAACCCTCTTGCACTGTTGGTGGGAATGCACACTGGTGCAGCCATTCCGGAAAACAGTGTGGAAGTTCCTCAATAAATTAAAAATAGATCTACCCTGTGACCCAGCAATAGCACTGCTAGGAATTTACCCAAGGGATACAGGAGTACTGATGCCTAGAGGCACTTGTACCCCAATGTTTATAGCAGCACTTTCAACAATAGCCAAATTATGGAAAGAGCCTAAATGTCCATCAACTGACGAATGGATAAAGAAATTGTGGTTTATATACACAATGGAATACTACTTGGCAATGAGAAAGAATGAAATATGGCTTTTGTAGCAACGTGGATGGAACCGGAGAGTGTTATGCTAAGTGAAATAAGTCATACAGAGAAAGACAGATACCATATGTTTTCACTCTTGTGTGGATCCTGAGAAACTTACCAGAAACCCATGGGGGAGGGGAAGGAAAAAAAATTAGAGAGGGAGGGAGCCAAACCATAAAAGACTCTGAAAAACTGAGAATAAACTGAGGGTTGAAGGGGGGTGGGAGGGAGGGGAGGGTGGGTGATGGGCATGAAGGAGGGCACCTGTTGGGATGAGCACTGGGTGTTGTATGGAAACCAATTTGACAATACATTTCATATTTTAAAAAAGGTGAGCCTATTTTCAAGTAACAGAACAAAGGGACTTCGATACAATTTTTATTATGAGGAATGTTGCCTCCACAATCCAAAAAAATTGTCTAAAAGATTTTAGACTCCTTTTAACAATGAGGGTACTAAGAAGGCTACCAATTGTTTCTCGACACTGTCAGGACTGGAACAGCCCTTGGCTTACCAAACAATTGTCAAGAATTTAACTGAGGTGGTAGAGCCTTGTACCATATGTGGAGGTAATGGGGAGTCCTTGCTCGTGAGTTCCTTTGTGGATATTTTGTGTCCTGAACAAGTGTGCCATATGAATCTCCCCAAAGGATGTCACCAGTGTGATGTCAAATCTCTTCGAAGGATGTCATCGTTGTGTCATCGTCATACCTGTACATCTGGGAAAAGCTAGATGTGGTTAAGATATTGCCTGCAAAGATTATGTGAGATGACAGGAGTGGAAGAGGTACCCCACTGAGTACCCAGGGAAAGGTGTATTGTGTCCCCTTAAAAGTGAAGGTTAGGGATGCCTGGGTGGCTCAGTCAGTTAAGCATCTGACTTCAGCTCAGGTTATGATCACACGGCACGTGAATTCGAGCCGTGCATCAGGCTCTGGGCTGACAGCTCAGAGCCTGGAGCCTGCTTGGGATTCTGTGTCTCCCTCTTTCCCTGACCCTCCCCTGCTCATGCTCTGTCTCTCAAAAATAAATAAACATTAACAAAATTTTAAAGGTGAAGGTTAACTACAGCTGAGAGACTGCTGAAATAGGCATTGAATAAAATGTATTAGCCAAATACCTTGCTATGATGGCAAAGTATTTATGACTGATGGAATCAATAATTTCAATAATATTGCATATGGAATTCTAATGGGTGGGACCATGACATTAAAGGCATAAAAATTCACACTGAGATTCCATTCATGTACTCCAAGTTCAATAACACAGTCAAATTTGGCTGTTAAATGTAAAAGCAGTAGGAATAATCACACCTTGTCTAAATAGGTCTTATATAATGGGTTTCAATCCTTGAAGTCCCTGTTTTCAATTAGATTGGACCTTTTTAAAGAAAAACATGGGGTAAAGGTGTTATTTTTAACTAGGGAGGAAGGTCCATAGGGTCGTATATTTTTCAAATTGGTAAGTGTCGGGGTCTTCGTCTTATTACTCATTGGGTCAGACTGTCCATGTGCACTAGAGGATGTTTTAGGGCAATGAATGCTTTTGTGATGGACAATTTGGGCAACGCAACAGTTCTGATGGTTAAGTCCACTCATATCTATTTGTTTTTATTTTATGCTCAGTTAACTTCCTGGCTGCTTTTATCAGCTTGCCCAGTTGTGGACCAGAAGGTAAAGAGGAAGGAATAAGGCTTAAAAGCTGTCAAGAGTAAAACATCACAAATGGGATCAGATTCATTATTACACACTGCCACCCCCCATACATCACCCCTCTCCCCATCTGGGCCCACCGATGTTGTAGCAAGTCCTTTCTTATTCTCCAGTGGGATAAAGTGTTATAGAGGAAATTTGTCTTCAGTCCCCAGTCCTCATCTAGTTCTTATTCCCAATGTCCAGCTAACTATGGACTGGCTCTTCTGGGCCCCAAACTTGCAGGATTCCACCTCCCTCCCTTCTCATACATTTGCCTCCTCCCTTATCAATCACTTGCTGCTGCATTTCTTTCCTCCGCGCTCATCATCAGAGAACACACAGAAATACACACACATGTCCGTTGTGCAACTTGTTGGTGTTTTAATCAGCAACATCAGCATACTTTATTTGGTCCTCTCACAGACAACCGTTAACACAAAATTTTGATCCTAGAGATTTTTATGGAGAGAGAACAGATGCTTCAAGATCTCTGACTCCTGGTACGCACAGGGAAGTGGGAGACAGGCTTTCTTAATCCTTCTTTGGCTGATTTTCATTCTTTTTACCATGTCTGTGGTAACAGACTAGTATTATTGGCTTTCTCCCTTTATTTCGTCTTTCCATACTCAGTTGCCGGGCTAATTTAACCTTCCTGAGTATCTTCCTTATCTGGTAGGAAAACAAAGTGAGCACATAAAGACATTGGTTTGGGGGAAGAGAATGGAAAATACATGGGAAGGGAGGCTTTAAAAGAATGGGTGCATACTGAGGGGAGGGTTTGTGCCAGACAAGGGCATGATAGGGGTCTTGGGTGGGGAATCGATGGGGAAGAAGAGGAGGTACAAGAGTAGGGTAATCTGACCTTCTCCATCTCTTTGTCCTTGAGTTGACATGGGGTCTTCTCCCTCCCTTTGATGCTCAGAGTTTGTTCTTTTGGGTCTGAAGTTTCTGCTTCGGGATAGGAGTTAGACTCCTCCAGAGCCTCAGTAATCTCTGCCATGTTGTAGCAACAGTGGCCCACTCCAGGGCTCCTGACCTCTCTCTATATAGCCTTTGAGGACAATAAGGAGCCACACCCTTTGGCTTTGATTGGTCAGCAGGAAATTACTCCAGCCAATGGTAGCGCTGGAGTGACATGCCATCACAAAGCACCACAGAGCGCTGACAAATCCATGGGAGGAGGGGAAGAAAGCAGAGTCTAGATGCTCTGGTTAGAGAAAGGGGGAGCTTTCTCAACAACCCCTAAAGAGCCCTCTCAGACTGATCTGTTATTCTTTCTCATATCCTCTGGTTTAATTCTTATGGAACACGTGGCAGGGAGAAGGTGATCCCTCCAAGTCATTCCTCATGGCCACTCCCATTCAGTGTTCCACTCTGTCGTCTCCCAGAACTCACTACCTGGTATTTTGTGTCTTCTTAATAAACTTAATTTTAGAACAGTTTAAAATATACAGAGTAAGTGTGAAAATAACAGAAAAGCCACATACCCCATGCCCAATTTTCCTTATTATTAATGTATTACATTAGTATGATACATTTGTTACACTTAGTGAACCAACAGTGAAACTATTATTTTTAAAAAATTTTTTTCATGTTTGTTTATTTTTGAGAGAGAGAGAGAGAGAGAGCGCAGGCGTGTGGGTGTGAGTGGGAGAGGGGCAGAGAAAGGGGGACAGAGGAACCCAGGTGGGCTCTTCTCTGACAGCAGAGAGCCCAATGCAGGGCTCAGACTCACCAACCATGAGATCATGACTGGAGCCAGTCAGACACTTAATCGACTGAGCCAGCCACGTGCCCCAACAACGAAACTATTATCAACTAAAGTCTGTACCTTATTCAGATTTCCTTAGTTTTTACCTAATGTCCTTATTCTACCATCTAGGATACCACATTAAATTTAGTCAACATGTCATGCCTCTTTAGGCTCCTCTTGGCTGTGACAGTTTTTAGATGATTTGTTTTTGAGGACCTTGACAATTTGGGGATATTTTATTTGGTTTTTGGGTTTTGTTTTTTACATTAGATCCCCAGATATTATTAATCTTATAGCTGAAAGTTTGTACCTTTTTTTCCCAACCTTTCCCTATTTCCTTCACTCTTCAGCCCCTGGCAATCTTTTTCCATTCTCTGTTTCTATGAGTTTGATTTTATTTCTTTTCTTTTTAGATTCCACAAATAAGTGATGCCATGAAGTATTTGTCCTCTGTCTGGTTTATTTCACTTAACATAATACTGCCTCAAGGTCCATCCATGTTGTCGCAAAAAGCAGGATTTCCTTCTTTCTCGTGGCTGAATAATACTCCATTGTATACATATGTATACAGCTGGCTTCTGTGGATAATGTAACACATTGCCTAATATTTCGGATGTCTTACCTAAAATCCCTCTGAGCTACTGTGCTCAAATTTAAGTATCATTAGAAACGTGAATTATCACACTTCTCTCCAACACTTGGTTCTACCAGGCAACTTTCCCGGGTGTGTGTGTGTGTGTGTGTGTGTGTGTGTGTGGTTACTGGATATACTTCAGTGAGGTTCTTCTCTGCCCTGCTCGTACTTAGAAGTTTCTTCTTCCTGAGGACCCCTAATCAAGTCAGTACCACCAGGGCTATGGACTTCCCATGGCAATGGTTGAATTAATCCTTTGGCTTTTGTCACAGGAGTGCCATCGATATTTCTCTCTAAAACCCTGAGGATTAGTATGTCTTGAGTGTATCTGTGTGTGTATGTGTGTGTATGTGTGTGTGTGTGTGTGTGTGTGAGAGAGAGAGAGAGACAGACAGACAGACAGAGAGAAAGAGAGAGAGAGGTATAAACAGCAGCAGAAACATTGTGTAAGGTCCTAGTGAGTCCTCTGTTTTTAGAAGTGTGACTTCAGCATTCCGCATAGTAACTGTTCTTTCTCCACATGAGTGACCGCGCAATGAGCCTATATATTAAACAGACTATCAGCCTTTCCTCTTAGCTCTATACAGAAAGGGGGCCAACACCTGGTTGAAATACAACCAATATTTACAAGGCAAGAGTTATTCTCTTGAGCTTAGTGTCAGTCACGTAGTACTTTGCAATTGAGACACGTGATTTAATCTGAGACTCACAGATAGGTCCAGGATTAGACACATGATCCATGACTGCTTTAAGGAGGGCTCCAATCCAATAGTCTTGTCCCTTATGCCAATTTGCTAAACTGACTTATGTCGGTCAAATCTTTAGCAGACTCTCCATAGAATTCACAAATGTAGCACAAAGGATCACTGTTCAAAGTACAAGCTAGCCAGTGGGCAGTGGCTCAAAGTGCATGATCACCAGCATGCAGTGGAGCCAGTTAAGAAGTCAAAACAAGAGAAGAAAAGACCCTTGGTAGCAATGGAAAGTACCTTGATGTCTTGCTCCAAGGGCCAATTACTGTGATCACTCCACAGGGACAGAATGAATCCTTCACCCAAAATTTGATTTGGATGTCAAGACTAATGACACATTGACCAAGAGAGTATGAGAGTATGAGAAAGCTTGTTACTCACATAATGAGGCCTTTTGGCGAGAGCAGGGCAGCCTCTCAAACAGGTTCAAGAATGGTTTGAGACAGCAGAGAAAGGAGGCTGACTTGGTTTTTGTGGTGGCAAGGGAATGAAGCTGGAGTGAGTGTTCTCGCACAGAGGTCAGGGCTTACGTGGTCTGAACTTGCTACTGGTCCCATAGAAGAGAGTACCAGGGCTTTCTTATCAGATACAGGTACGTAAGGGAAGAGAAGTGGTGGGGCTATCTTAGAAAATCATCCTGTGTATACGCAAGATGTTCTAAGCACAATTTAGAATTCTCATAACCATTATAACCAAGCTTCTCGTGTTGTTTTTAGTTTAAGCTGCTTTTCACTAGATTAGTATTTCCCAAATTATGGTTCTTTAAATATTGTTTAAGGTAGCTTAGAATTATCCCGGTTCATCAACAGAACAACTGTGTAAGAGAAAAGACCGCTAGCGTCAGCAAGCCTGACAGTCGATAGGAGAGCAGACCTAATTGCACTATCTGCTGAATTATGTAGGGTTTCTTATATTTTCCCCAGCCCAGCTGATTACTGTAGCATCCAAAGCCTGTAATAATTATAGAAACTAACATTTATTGACCATTAGCTCTATGTAGGAATTACGCTAAATATTCGTATCCATATTTAAAACTTGTCACAACCCCATTGAGGTAAGTGGCAAAATAGCACTTATTGCCAGTTCTGCTGGGACTCCTGAGGCCATCTCCATTCCAACTGCAGAGGCAGAAAAGAACATGGAGGAAGGCACATGGGCCAGGCTCAGAAAGGAGCATGCATTACTCCTATTCACATTTCATTGGCAACAATTCACATAGCCACACCTAACAGCAAAAAGAAGAGGAGAACTTGAATGTTGGAGATCAGCTAGCAATCTGTCTCCACTATCCTGTTCCTCACAATCTCCAGTATTTAGACTAGGGCCTAGCACATAGTAAGTGGTCACGTATATGTCTGTTGAATGAATGTGTTTGAGCTCTTTTGGTCAGTTATGGAGATTAGAACCATATAGAAGTCGGTTAAGCAGTGGTTTCTTAGATATGACACCAAAAGCACAAGCAACAAAGAAAGAGTAAATTGGACTATATAAAAATTTTAGAAATGTTTTCTACTGCAAAAAAAAAAAAAATACTATTAAGAAGGTGAAAAGGCACACCAGAGGAAAAGAGAAAAATATTTGAAAATCATATATTTGATAAAGGTCTGGTATCAGAACATAGAAAGAACTCTTACAACAAAAATACAAATAACCCAATTAAAAATTAGATAAAGAACTTGAATAGACATTTTGCCAATAAAGACATACAAATAGCTAATAAACACATCATTAGTAATTAGGGAAATGCAAATCAAAACCACGATGAGATACCATTTCACACACATTAGGAAGGTTATAATATTTAAAAATTGGGAGGGAGGTCCAAGATGGCAGTATAAGACAATCATGAACTTACCTCCATCCATGGACACACCGAATTTATAGCTACATATGGATAATTTCCCTCTAAAAAGATATGAAAACTAGATGAACTGCTCTCCACAATGAAGGATAAAAGGACCACATTGAGACAGGTAGGAGAGGCAGAGACACAGTCACACACACACACACACACACACACACACACACACACATCCCACCTGCCCCTGTATGGTGACACAGAATAGGGAAAGATCCCATCAGACAGGTGCTTCTCCTGAAGGAATGAAGGGCTAATGTCCCACATAGGGAACCCTGGTTCCTGGGATCTTCACCAGAGACATGAGTTTCCAGAATATCTGGCTTGAAAAACCAATGGGGTTGACACCAGGGGGCCAAAGTGCTATAGGAAATTGATTCTCCTCTTGGAAGGCTCACATGCAGTTTCACTTACTCTGAGACCCAGCAAAAAAACAAAAACCAAAAAACAGCAGTTTGAAAATTTCCAAGACTATATGTGAGGGAGATTCATTTGCTGATCTGGGGGCATCTGCTGGAGGGACAGCGGACAGGTAAGATGCTCCCTGGAGGCAGGGTGATGGTAGATGCCATTGTCACACCCTCCACACAGCCTGCTAGCACAGGCAGGTAAGCTTGAACATGGTACCCTCCCGTCATTTTGTTGAGACTGGGAGGGGCGACAAGTCACAGCACTTGTGGAGGCTGGAAAGTGTGGGTGATTGCAATGTTTCCCTACTCTTTCACTGGGACAGGGTAGCACAAACAGTCACGGAGTTCTCCCACTCCCTAGCTAAAGTCTGAGGGTAGGTTGTTGTGACACTCCCCCACTCCCTAGCTGGGACTAGCAAGCATGAGTGGTCATGGCATTCTCCTGCTCCCAGCCTAAAGCTGGTACATGTGCATAGACAAGGCACTCTCCCAGTGCATGTGCATAGACAAGGCACTCTCCCAGTGCACTGCTGAAGCCTGTGGGCAAGTAGAATCAAGACATTTTCCCACTACCTTTCTGCAGCCGGTGAGCATTCCCTACCCCAAACATTCTACAGCTGCCATGCTCAAGCTAGCATGTGCACACGATCCACACAGAGGAAACCCCTTGATTGTTTGGCCCTGTGGCCAAGAGAACTGGTGATCCAGAGCTAGATGAGACTGTAACAATTGGAGAGATAGCTCTTGGCAGGCCGCCACACCCAGGGCACTGCACAGACAGCAGACTGAAAAATAATCGCAGTCTCCTATGAAAAAGGCCTATTTACTTAGCCTGGAGCTGAATTCTCCAGTCAAAAGACAAAGAGTGACTGAATGGATTAAAAGAAAAATAAGACACATCTATATACCACCTACAAAAAATCTCATTTCAGAAGTAAGGACACATGCTGACTGACAGTGAAGGGATGGAAAAATATGTTCAATGGGAATGGGAATGAAAAGAAAGATGGTGCAGCTATACTTATACCAGGCAGAAGAGACTTTAAAACAAAAATTGTCTAAAGAAGACAAAGGGGCACTAACATAACAATAAAGGGGTCAATCCAACCAGAAGACATAACATTTGTAAATATATATGTACTCAACCAAAATATATAAAGTAAATATTAACAGACTTAAAGGAGAAATGGATAGCAATACAATAATGGTAGTCGATTTTACATCCCACTTACATCAGTGGATAGATCATCCAGACAGAAAATCAAGAAAACATCAGCCTTAAACAACACATTAGACCAGAAAGATTTAATAGATATATATACAAAACATTCTGTCCAAAAGCAATAGGATACCCATTCTTCTCAAGTGCACATGGAACATTCTCCAGGATAGACCGCATGCTAGGCAACAAAACAATCTCAATGAATTCAAGAAGATTGAAATCATGTCAAAAAGATTGAAACCTTTTCCTACCACAATGGTAAAAAGCTATAAATAAATTACAAGAAGGAAACTGAAAAAGTACAAATATATAGATATTAAACACCATGTTACTGAACAACTACTGGGTCATAGAAAAAATCAAAGGAAAAATAAAAGCAATCTACAGACTCCATGCAATCCCAATCAAAATTCCAGTGGTATTATTTTTTATAGAACTAGGGCAAATAACTCTAAAATCTGTATGGAACACAGAAGACCCCAAATAGCCAAGACAATCTTGAGAAAGAACAAAGTCAGAGGTATGCTCCCTGATTTCAAAGACACTACAAAGCTATAGTAATTGAAACCATACAATATTGACAAAAACATACATATTGATCAATGGAACAGAATAAAGAGCTTAAAAATAAACCTATGCATATATGGTCAACTAATTTATAACAAGGAGGCAAGAATATACAATGGAAAAAGTCACTTCAATAAATGATGTTGGAAAAACTGGACAGCTACATGCAAAAGAATAAGACTGGACCACTATCTTACAGCATTTATAAAAATTAATACAAAACGGAATAAAGACTTGAATGTAAGACCCCAAACCATAAAACCCCTAGAAGAAAACATAGAAGGTAAGCTACTTGGCATCAGTCTTAGCCATGTTTTCTTGGATCTGACTCCAAAGGCAAGGGAAAGAAAAGCAAAAATAAACAAGTGGGACTACTACTGCTTCTAAGGCACAGCAAAGGAAACCATCAACTAAACAAAAAGGCAACTTACTGAATTGCAGAAGATATTTGCAAATCATACATCCAACAAGGGGTTAATATCCAAAATATATAATTAACTCAAACAACTCAATAACATAAAAACAAACAATCACATTAAAAAATGGCAGAGGATCTGAATAGACATTTTTCTAAAGAAGACATCCAGATGGCCAACAGGCACATGAAAAGATGCTCAACATCACCAATCATGAGGGAAATGCAAATCAAAATCACAATGAGATATCACCTTATGTCTGTTAGAATGGCCATTATGAAAAAGACAAGAAACAATAAGTGTTGGTGAGGATGTGGAGAAAAAAAGAACTTTTGTGTGTTGTTGGTGCAAATGTAAACTGGTGCAGCCACAAATGAAAACAGAATGGAGTTTCCTCAAAAAATTAAAAATAGAAGTATTATATGATCCAGTAATTCCCCTACTATTTATCTACCCAAGGAATACAAAAACATGAATTTGAAAAGATATATGCATCCTTATGTCCAGTGCAGCATTATTTACAATAGCCAAGATATGGAAACAACATAAATATCCACTGAGAGATGAATGGAGAAGGAAAGACATGGTGTATATACACCACACACACACACACACACACACACACACACACACACGCACAATGGAATACTACTTGGCCATAAAAAAGTCTTACTACTTGCAACAACATGGATCAACAATGAGGGTATTATGCTAAGTGAAATAAGTCATATAGAGAATGACAAACACCAAATATTTTCACTTATATGTGGAATCGAAAAACAAAACAAACAAACCAAAACAAAACCTAGACTCATAGATACAGAGAACAGATTGGTTTGTTGCAAGAGAAGGGAGGGGAGTTGCGGGGGGAGGAAAAATGGGTTAAGAAGTGCAAACTTTCAGTTATAAATAAGTCATGGGGATGTAATGAATGGTGTGGAGAATACAGTTAATAATACTGTATTGACTTTTTAAGGTGACAGATGGTAACTAGACTTATTATATTGACCATTCTGCAATGTATACAAATGTTGAATCAGTGTATTGTATATCTAAAACTAATATAATGCTGTATGTCAGTTATACCTCAATAAAAAAATAAATAAACAGAAAATAACAAGTATTGACAAGGAGGTGAAGAAATCATACATTTATGGTGGGAAAACAAAATGGTGTAGCCTCTGGAAAATAGTTTGGCAATTCCTCAACAAGTTAAACATAGATTTACCATATCACCCAGGAATTCCACTCTTGGATATATAACCTAAAGAATTAACAACGTGAGGGGGGAACAGGTAAATTGAGCATTATGAAAGCAAAGGGAAGATCATGTTTCAAGAAGGAAAAATGGTCAACTCTATTAAATATTTTTCATTGGTAAGATAGGGACAGACAAATGACTATTGAACTTAGTATTATGGAGGTAATCGGTAACGTTTTAAAAAGGAGATTAAAGGAGTGGAAAATATTTAATATTAACCCCAATAGGGTGTATTGAGGAGATAATGTGAGGTGAGGAAGTGGGTGGCAGATGGGCAGTTTCTTTTGCAAGGTTTTGTGCCAAGGAGAGAAAATGGCACTCTAGTTAGAGGGGGATTTGGTACCGTGAGAATATACTTTTAAAAGGATAAATTTTGGAGTGCATCTGTATCCTGGTGTGAATGATTCAATAAAATCGATAATATAAAACATCAAAGGGATAACTGCAGAAAAAAATGTTGAGAAAGCAAGTGGAGTATTCAGAGCACTACTACACGGAATCCATGGTAGAAGGGTTGGCTTTACATGAGAACAGGTGATGTTTACACACTAGCTAGAAAAGATGGAAATGATGATGGTATGGTTACCAATGCAGGTGAGATGGTAGAGTTGGTGGGAAAGATTTAAGGGAATTCCCTCTTGACTCTTCAGTTTCCTCAGTGAAGGGTGAGGTAAGGACATAAAATGACAGGAGTTAGTGTGGGGGTTTCAGGAATTGAGGAGAGGACAAGGTATTGGATATTCATCTTGAATAACGGAAATGGGCACATAATATGGAAGGGTTGCTGATTTGAGATAGGTGGACAAGAATTTAAGGTGACATGAGTCAGTTCAGTCTGACTGAGTCAAATTTGACAAATTTGAGTCATATGAGTCAAATTTGTACAGGAACATCCATCACTTGTGTACGGGAAGAAAGTAGGTAGATAGCTAGATTTAATAAGGGTTGTGGTTTTTCCAGGAATGTATAGAGTAGTACAGGAGGCATGAACATGAAAGTTGATGGACATAAGTGATAATAATGATGGAATGTGAACTCTGTATTGGTAAAGGATGAGGAAACGAGGAATGAGAAGGGTGGTTGGTGGTGAAAAGTAGTAGAGTTCACAGACTGAAGTTCAAAGTTGAAGAACTTCTGGAGTTGCGTGTGTGTGTGCATGTATGTTTGTGTGTGTGTGTACATACAGGCACATGAAGGAGGTAATTTTGGCAGAAAGAACAACCAGTTGTAGCTCAAGAGATGTACGTTTTAAAATCAAGATTTCAGGGGTGCCTGGGTGGCTCGGTTGGTTAAGTGACTGACTCTTGATTTTGGCTCAGGTCATGATCTCATGGTCCTGAGATGGAGCCCCACATCAGGGTCCACGCTGAGCATGGAGCCTGTTTGAGGTTCTGTCTCTCCTTCTGTCCCTCCCCCCTCACACATTTGCATGCACTGTCTCTCTCTCTTTTTCTCTCTCAATGAAATAAAAATAAAATAAATAAAACAAAATCAAGGTTTCAGAATTGATACAACTTTTGAGAATGGCAATGTCTAGAGCATAAGCATTAAAGTGAGCGGCTTAAGTACGATGGAAGCAAAATGTCACTGGACATGAGGGCATGAAAGATTTGCAAGGCCAAAAGTGTTGGATGAATATCCACATAGATGTTACATGTTGAAGTTGGTAAAATGGTGGCAGTAATAAAAGTGGAGAGGGAAAAGGGACTCGGGAACTACAGTGTCTAATGAATGAAGGGAAAAGAATAAGGAGAGGCAGCACATGATATTGTCTAATAGGGTGAACCACAAATGAGCTCTGGATTTCAAAAGAGAAAGGAACAGAAATGGTTAGAAGTGATAACGAGGAGCAAAGCAGCCAGCTACTCCACCTCTACTCCCCGGGGTATGTGAGCAAAACCAATGTTTGCCTAAGAGCACTGCAGGGGAAGTGATTTCCTTAAGGCACAACCAGATATAAAACAGAGCTGCACATTGAGAAAAAAAAATCTGAAGCTACTGGAGAGTTTCTGAACAATAGACTATCAGTTACAGAGGGCAGAAAAGAAGGACTTTCTGAAGATGGAGAGAGAACGGAGTCCAATTCTGTCATGTGTAGAACAGTATGTGGATAAAAATATAGGTAATGATGGTAATATGCAGGGTAGTGGCTTACGTATAAGTGATGAGAGAGGATAAATCTTGTGATTGTATGGCAGTCTGGGAGCTAAATAAAGCTCTCCTGACTGGAGATTGCTTAATTAAGATCGACCTAGAACCCAGAAGAATCCAGAAACACCAATAGGAACATGTTTCCTCTAAATACCATGTATCCTGCATGATGATCCAACCTTCCAAAGATAGACTTGTAAGGACATCTAAAAGGATAGATTTGAAAGGAGAGGAATATGTGTGTTCAGGAGTGTGGGTGTATATGAAAATTAGCAGCATATTCTAATGTCAGCAGGTTGCTATTATAGGCATATGGAGCTGTGCACTATTTTTGGACAACCCAAGATGCCCGCACACACGTGGCCCAGATGTACGTACCAACACTGGGCACCTGCAAAGCTCAAACTGAGAAAGCTGAGAGGCCAAGGGCAAGTGGTATCCCGATACAGGAATGCATTTACCTATGCTTCCTAAATGGCAGGTGGAAAAAAATGAAAGAAAGGAAAGTAAACTTTTTTCCCCCTAACATCGCTCTTTAGAAAGAAGTACTTGGAGTTGTATTTCCTACATAAATTCACCTGCTAAAACTCTAGGGAGCTCATCAGTGGGCAGATGTTCCCACCTCAGTATGGTTACCAGCAAACATTTAATCAAAATCATGGCTGCATCTGGCTCACATTAAAAGGTTTCTTTGTGTCATTGTCTTTTAAAAGAACAATTCCCTATGCTTATAAATCCAGACTCAGAACATCAATTCAACCTGCCTCAGGAGCTTTGTGGCTACCCCTTCCTTTTGGGAATCAGCATGATCCCCAGATAATGAACCTGAGAAGTATTGCCAAAGTGTTTTTATTTTTAGTGTTTATCCGCTGGAATGTCTAGGAGCAAAGCATAGACAGGGCAATGCGATCCTAAGATTCAATTTCTTTCATCAAATACGTACAGTGTATACGAGCATCAAATCAAGAGAGTGGAGAGCTTTAATTGAACTTCCAATAAAGATTGGGGCTCAAATCCTGGAATCATCCCATATTAGCCTTGTGAGTTAGTCTAGGTTCGTCACCACTCTGAGTGTTTTCTGATCTCTAGAAAAAGGGAGGATAATATCTCATAAGTCTGTTATAAAGATCAAATTAAATAATTCACATGCAGAATATAGCACAACAACCCACAGAGTGGAAGAAAATATTTGCATATCATATATCTACCATGAAATTTTTATCCAGAATATATAAAGAACTCTTAAAAGTCAAGAAAGAAAAGATAAATAATGTAATTAAAACTGGGCAAAGGGTCTGAATAATTTCTCCAAGGAAGATATACAAATGGCCAACAAGCTCATTAAAGACGCTTAATATCATTAGTCAAGCAATCAAAACCATAAAGAGATACTACTTCATACCCACTAGGATTGCTAGAATAAAAATGTCAGATAATCATAAGTGTTGGTGAGGATCTAGAGAAATCAGAACCCTCACAGACTATTAGTGAGAATGTAAAATGGTGCAGATGCTTGGGAAAAGTTTGGCAATTTCTCAAAAAGTGAAACAGAGTGACCGTATGATCCAGCAATTCTACTTACAGGTATATTCCCAAGGTACTGAAAATATATGTCCACACAAAACAATTGTACATGAATGTTCACAGCAGCGATACTCATAATACTCAAAGGCGGAAACAACCCAAATGCCCAACAACTGATGAATGGATAAACAAAATGTGGCATATCCACACAATGAAATACTACTCAGCCATCAAAAGGAATGAAGTCCTAATCCATACTACAACATGGATGAACCTTGAAAACACAATGCTAAGTGAAAGAAATCAGTCACGAAAGACCACATATTATATCATTCTATTCATATGAAATGCTGAAAACAGGCAAATCTATACAGACAAAGCAGATTAATAGTTGCTTATGGCTGGGGGCAAACGTTGTTGGGGAATGATAGCTAAAGAATATAGGGTTTCTTTGTGAGGTGTTGAAAATGTTCTAAAATAGGCTGGTGATAATTGCACAACTATGTGACTATATTTACAAAAATGCACAATGTATACTTCAAATGGATGAATTGTATGGTATGTGAATTACATCTCAATAAAGCTGATTAAAAATCCTGTGTAGTAGGCAGGAAAAAAAGAAAAAAAAAGAGTACAGCATATTACCTGGAACACGTAAATGCTCATTATTCTATCATCGTTTACTATATTCCTCTGACAAATTTCATTTGTTAGGTTCGAAATCAACCCAGGGCAAATGATGAATTACTAGGAAGGAATTAAATGTGATCAATAAATACTAACGATTGATAGACTGATCTTTGGAGCCAGACAACTGTGGATCTTTCATTACTAACATATGACCCTGAACATATTAACTTCTCAGTTTCCTCATCTGTAACATGGAGGTAATAATAGCACCTGCCTCATATAAATATTGTTGGGAATAAATGAAATAAAGTATGTGCTAAGGCCAGCACAGTGACTGGAACATAATAGTTCTCAGCAAAAATTAGATCTCCCTATCTCAAGCAAATTTTCCAGATGTTCTCATCACTCCAAAAGATCTTTTAAATATTTATATGCTACCAATTTTTATTTTAAATGTCAAACTTTTCCAGGAAGTTGCTTCCAATAATGGTTCACTGCTTGAATATTGTCAGCTGCCAAAATGTCCATTATTCCAAAAGGCTACATTCTTATTCTCAGTGTTCTCTATTGGTAACTTGTTGATGGATACAAATCACTAATGTTGGCTGAGTTAATAGGTATTCTTCATTTTAATCAGCCACTGGTGCATCTTTCCCATTCTCTTAGCTACCAGTAAGAAAATCATTCATTGAAAACTCAGTGGAGGGGCACCTGGGTGGCTCAGTCAGTTGACTGTCCAGTTCCTGATTTTGGCTTGGGTCATGATCCTATGGTCATGGGATTGAGCCCTGCATAGGGCTCTATGCTGAGCATGGAGCCTGCCCGGGATTCATTCATTCTCTCTCTCTCTCTCTCTCTCTCTCTCTCTCTCTCTCTCTCCCTTTGCCCCTCTCCCCAACCCAAAATTAAAAAATTTAAAAAAAAGACTTAAAAAAAAGTCAGTGGAATAAAAGTGATTCAATGAATATGGCTGCCAATGTTAGAAATGAAAAGTACTACCAGCTAATTCAAGATTGTGTTACTGTGAAGTCTTCCACTCCCAAGGTTTTTTTATTTTCAGATTTACTCAAATCGGTGACCTTAAATAACTAAAGAAAACATAGAACAAGATGTTAACATGTCAAGATGTGCTTGGAAATCAATACACGGTTGCTTTTAATATAAAGAAAGGAAGACGAAGCCTCCACAAAATCCCTGCTGGAACAAATCATGTTCTTCGCTCCAGGGATTAAAGAGAAGAACAATCTTGTCACCTCTATATATCATCTATCCAGATGTGTGACTTTTTTCAAATCTATGAAACCTGCGAATTTCATTCTATAAACTTGAAACGCATACACTGAATTTAAAGATAACCATATGTACTTTCGTAATCAAGCTTAAATTATACTACAGTGGAATAAAATATATTTTTATGCCTTACAACTTTATTCAGAAACTCGGCATAGGAATTGGCTATAAAAGTCTCAGACCTCATATATAGCTTCCAAAGTTATGCCTTTGTTCTGGAATTGTAACTGCTTCAAACTAACTTAACAGAAACATTAAGAAAAGCAAAACATGCATCACAGGCAATCTCAGGGAAAGGTGTGCCCTGAAGCAAGTCTCTACACAGGGAATGGCACGTGCCAAGTTCATTGCATTTTTGCCAAGGTGTGAGCATGTGACAGGTCAGTGTGAGAATGTAAATCCTTGGAAGAAATATCATGATGCCGCTTCTGAGAACATGTTGACCTGAAGTTCATAGAGATTGTTCCTGGGAGGAAAACCTCTTCAGCGTTTCACTCTGCACAAGTCAGTACCAGTAGTATTTCTTCCCACTCTTCCCATCCCCAGTTTGAATTCACTGGGCCACATTCATGGCCTTAGATTCACCCTGCTCTGTCCTTGGTTTCGTCTTCTCTGAAATGCCTTTGTATGTTCTCTTGCTGGGCCATGCCAAGGTCACTGCCCTGCAGACAGCTTCTCTCTCGGGGTCCTCAGAGTGATCCTGCCCCACTACGAGGTCATTACCTTGAACACTTTCTTCATGTTAATAGGTAATGTTGTCAGACCTAACATTTATTGAGATTTTACCACGTGCCAGATGCTGCTCTCAGCACTTCACATGCCCTACCTTAACCGGTCCTCCCAACAATTCTAAACAGTATGTTTTATTATAAACTCCACTTTGCCACTTACTGAATGTATGGAAAAACACATTCAGAAAAATACATTCGGAAACATGAATGTTTCTCTTTTCGTTAGTGTCAAATGCAACAAGGAAAAAATATATCAAGCAATGTGTCAGTAATTAATCCAACGGATGCCAGTAAAATAGAACATCTTTCTTAAATTAGTTGACCATATGTGTTTTTATTTTAGGAGTTACCTAACTGAGGCTCCGAAAAGATATCTGTTTATCAGATATAGGATATACGTTGTTTGCCAAAGGACACAGAAGGCGGAGGTAGCAAAGTTAGTATTTGCAGTCAGAATTTATGATTAAAAATGTTATACAATACTGCCTCATTCATTTTCCATCTTTTGCTAAATTTTAGATGAAAAACATAGTATCTTATTTTAATTTGCGTTTCTTGATTTCTACTGCGGTCAAGAAATATGGGATCGAAGAAATGCTCCATATGTTTTCTTTGATTTATTCCTTTTTCAAAATAGAATCAAATCTAGAATTTTAGAAATTACAGTATAGGACAAATAAAGGTGATATTAGTGGATAATGTGGCTGATCTGGATACATTGGTAGCGTGCCTCTTCTTGCCCCCACAGCAGCACTGTTGAATTGTGGTCCTTTGTAATTTTTCAGGAACTGTTGCTATAGGAAGCTATGGAGAGCTCCTTGCCGGTGATGACCCTCGGATGTCAGTAGTGGGGCTGTCCCACAACTGCTCGCCCAACTACAATACCAACTATCCCACATCTTGGGCATCATTGGTATCCATGGCTCTGCCAGCTCGAGGCACAGCCTTTGAGGTCAGTACAAGTCTGTGACCTCAGTAGAACCCATTAGTCCTTGTCTTTGCTCCTAGTCTGAAAAAGTCAACCTTCTCTTCCTGTGCTCTCCAAACCGCAACCCCCCCCCCCCAAGCCCCGAGGGTTGTTCAGACTAATCTTAATCCTTTCTCAGGCTTAGACTACACGTGGCAAACTTCAGTTCTGCAAGCCAAATATAGAACCGCCAGTCAGACTTTAGTTCTACAAGCCAAATGAAAATTCCTCTTCGAAAGCCCTCACATTTTTTTCTTCTCCTTTTAACATTAGTTTCCAACAATAATTGGGAGCTATAATGTAAAAACCCAGACTGAGTTCCTCTTCCTGCCCCCAAGGATCTGGCAACACTGGTCCACATTCTTCACAAGGCAAAATAGAGGTTCAATAGTAACTGCTGTATTTAGACAGGCTATGCACCCTCCAGTCCACCACCTGGCTGCTTCATTTTCTTAGATAAACTGCCTGACCTCTACAGGTATTTGAGTTTGTTACTTTGAATCTAAGATTTCTATACCGAAGTCAGTTTACGGTTGACTTCAAGGCACCTGGAACTTCTGATATTTTGGGGTTTTCTTATAGGGTTGGGGGTTATGGAAACTTTTAAAAGAGCTGTTAATATTTCCCTACCCAAGGATAAGCCTATATATGAGGAACAAAGTCCTGGCTATCATTGCTGGGGCATATGTACAATGTCTAGCACATAGTAGGTACTCAATAAATATCTGCTAAATGTATGGAAACGTTTTTATTAGTGTCAAATGCAATGAGGAAAAAAATGTATCAAGTAATGTGTCAGTTATTAATCTAATTGACACCAGTAAAGTTAGAACATCTTTCTTAAATTAATTGACCATATGTATTTTTATTTTAGGAGTTACCTAGCCAAATCTCTGCCCATTTTCCTATTGGGACATTTAAATTTTCCTTATTCTTTCACAAAAAATATTTATATATTAATCAATTATTTTATGATACGTGCATCCCTTTTTTTCTACTTATTTACCTTTTTATCTTATATATGTTTTTATGAAAAAAAATTTTTTAATGTTTATTTATTCTTGAGACAGAGACAGAGCATGGACAGGGGAGGGGCAGACAGAAAGGGAGACACAGAATCCAAAACAGGCTCCAGGCTCTGAGCTGTCAGCACACAGCCCGACATGGGGCTCGAACCCATGAACTATGAGATCATGACCTGAGCCGAAGTCAGATGCTCAACCAACTGAGCCACCCAGGTGCCCCTATATATGCTTTTATGTGAAGAAGTTTTAATTATTTTTATGCAGGAAGAGTCTTGCATTTAAAAAAATTTGGGGTGGGGAGTGATGGAGCTCCCGGGTGGCTCAGTCAGTTAAGTGTCCAGCTTCAGCTCAGGTCATGATCTCATGGTTCATGGGTTCAAGCCCCAAGTCAGACTCTGTGCTGACAGCTCAGAGCTTGGAGCCCGTGTCTCCTTCTCTCTCTCTGCGCCTCCTCCACTCATGCTTTGTCTCTCTCTGTCTCTCAAAAATAAATAAATGTTAAAATTTTTTATTAAAAAAAATTGGCGGGGGGGGTGTGCCTGGGTGGCTCAGTCAGTTGAGCGTCCAACTTAGGCTCAGGTCATGATCTCATGGTTCATTGGTTTGAGCCCTGTGCTGGGCTCTGTACTGACAGCTCAGATCCTGGAGCCTGCTTCGAATTCTGTGTCTCCCTCTCTCTCTCCGCCCCTCCCCCACTCACTCTCTGCCTCTCTCTCTCTCTCTCTCTCTCTCTCAAAAACAAACATTAAAATTTTTTTAATTGTTTTAAGTTTATCTATGTATTTTGAGAAAGAGAGGATGTGAGAAAGTGGGGGAGGGGCAGAGAGAAGAGGGAGAGAGAGGGAGAGAGAGAATCCCAAGCAGGCTCCACGCTGTCAGTACAGAGCCTGACACAGGGCTTGATCTCATGAACCGTGAGATCATGACCTGGACTAAAATCAAGAGTCAGACGCTTAACTGACTGAGCCACCCAGGTGCTCTGAGCCTTGCATTTTTGAAGCACACTTCGTCCACAACAAGAATAATAATAGTAAAAATAAAGTATCAATAATATCAATAATAATAATATAAGTAGAATTCTCCATTCTTGTTTTACCTTCACAGCCCTTTTGGACAATGGTAATGGCAGAAAGGAATGATCTAATTAGCAGGCTACTGGGATTACACTGGTTACAGGTCAGTTTACATAGATAACTCAGAGAGGGAATTTCTGCCTGTTCCCAGTTCCAGCTCCCTTACAGAGATTTATGTCAAGAGATAGAACAGGTGAGACAATATATATTTCTAACCATATAATTTCTATACTAGCTCAAACCAAGTCAATGGATGAAGAGGTAGGTCAACAGTACCCAGAATCTCTCCCTGGAGTCAGCAGACTTAAATTCATTCTTGTGTATGGAATACCAATTGTGTTCCTGATAGCATCGTTGCTTTGCCAATGGCATAAATCCCACCAAAATTTCTCCCAGTATCTTTCCTCGAAATGGAATTGACTTGACCAAGTGCTGCTCCGCTTCTTACTAGTCTTAACTTCCAGGAAGAGCAAGTTTTTGTGTAAAGGAGCAGATAGTAAGTAGCTACTTCTCAACTTCTCCTCCTCCTCTTCCAGCTCCCCCTTCTACTCTTGTCCTTCTTTTTTTAATGTTTATTTATTTTTGAGAAAGAGAGACAGAGTGTGAACAGGGGAGGGGCAGAGAGAGCGAGACACAGAATCCAAAACAGACTCCAGGCTCTGAGCTGTCAGCACAGAGCCCGACGCGGGGCTCGAACTCACAGACCGTGAGATCATGACCTGAGCTGAAGTCGGACGCTTAACCGACTGAGCCACACCCAGGCACCCCATCTACTCTTGTTCTTCTTTTTCAAATTCCTTTTTTCTTTATGTAATGCCATAGGTTGGAGAGTGTAACATGAATAGGAATAGAAACATTATTTTTTAGTGGGCCATTTTTGTTTACCCCAGGATCATGTGTTCCCTGCTTTTGTAGGCATCCCAGATTGAACGTGATCTGCTGACTCACAGGCAGTGGTGTGCTAGTGCTGGCACAGATCAGTTGGAGAGAGTTGATTGTATGTGTCCCCTCCTAACTTTGTGTTTGATGACGGTGTGTTGACAGGCTGAAATTAGCGATAGTGTGAGTATTAGCTCCATGGAATTAGACTAATGCTATAAATCAAGTGTATTAGCTTGCTATAGCTGCTCTAACAATTAGCACAAACTGAGTGGCTTAATCAACAGAAATTGATTTTCTCACAGTTCTGTAGGCTACAAGTCTGAAATCGAGACTGGCAGGGTTGGTTCCTTCTGAAGGCTCTGAAAAGGATCTGTTCCAGTCATCTCTCCTTGGCTTATATCTTCTCCCTGTGTTTCTTCACATTATCGTCCCTCAAGGTGTGTCTCTTTCTCTACACGTGGCATTCTTTTTAAAACATCACCTATTGGATGAGGGACACAATATATTCGAGTATAACATCATCTTCACTTATTCCATCTGTAATGTAACTGTTTGGAAATTAGGTCACGTTCTGAGGCACTTATGGTTAGAACTTCAGCATATGAATTTTGGGAGTATACAATTCAACCCTTAACATTTGACCTTTATGTTTTTCAGAGAACCAGTTGTTAAACATTTATCAGCATACCACTGCCTACAGGCCTAAGATTGCTCTCTTCCTCCATTAGGACCGAACAGACGACTGAGGCAAGCAATTTCAAATGGAAAAGCAAACACCTGATGATTGTAAGTAACTCGTTAGAACTAGTGGTATTACAAGCCCAGCGTTCCCCTTTCTTCAAATGAGGTACTAAAGAAAATGTAGAAACCTGAAACCATAAAACTTCTAGAAGAAAATATAGGAGAAAAGGTCCTTGACATGTGTCTTGGCAATGATTTTCTTGATATGGTACCAAAAGCATAGGTAACAGAAGCAAAAATAAACAAATGGGACTACATCAAGTTAAAAAGCTTCAACACAGCAAAAAAAAAAAAAAAAAAAAAAAAAAAAACAACAAATGAAAAAGCTACCTATGGAATGGAAGAAAATATATCTAAACTATATATTACAATAACAGGTTGATATCCAAAATATATAAGGAACTTACACAACTCAATAGCAATAGCAATAATAATAATAACTTATTTAAAAATGGGCAAAGGACCTGAATAGACATTCCTCCAAAGAAGACATCCAAATGTCCAACAGATACATAAAAAGGTGCTCAACATCACCAATCATCAGGGACATGCAAATCCAAACCACCATGAGTGACCACTTCAAACCTGTTAGAATAGCTACTATCAAGAAGTAAGAATGGGGCACCTGGATGGCTAAGTTGGTTGAGGGTCCAACTCTTGATTTTGGCTCAGGTCATGATCTCACAGTTGTGAGACTGAGCCCTGCATCAGGCTCCGCACTGAGGACGGAGCCTGCTTGGGACTCTCTCTCTACCCCTCCCCTGCTCACACACACACACTCTCTCTAAATAAATAAATAAATAAATAAATAAATAAATAAATAAACAAACATTTTTTTAAAAAAAAAAGTCAGAAGATAAGTGTTAGCAAGGATGTGGAGAAAAGCAAGCCCTTGTACACTATTGGTGGGAATGTAAATTGGTGCAGCCACTATAGAAAACATTATGAGGTTCCTCAAAAAATTAAAAATAGAAATACCATATGATCTACCACTCCCACTTCCGGGTATATATTAAAGGGAAATGAAATCAGTATCTTGGAGAGATATCTGTACTCCCATGTGGACTGCAACATTATTTACAATAGCCAAGATACAAAAACAACCCAAGTGCCCATTAACAGATGAATAAAGAAAATTATACATATATATGTATATATCTCTTAAAATATAAATATATAATTAAAATATATATAATGGAATACTATTCAGCCCTGAAGAAGAAGGAAATCCTTCCTTTGCAACAGCATGAATGAACCTGAAGGACTTTAAGCAAAAAAGCCAGACCGAGAAAGCTGAATACTTCACAATCTCACATGTGGGATCTAAGAGTCAAACTCATAGCAACAAAGAGTAGAAGGGTGGTTACCAGGGGTTGGGGGATGGGGGATATGAAGAGATGTTGGTCAAAGGGTAAAAACTTTCAGCCACAAGATGAGTAGGTTCTAGAGATCTAACATATAGCACGGTGACTATCGTATTGTATGCTTAAAATTCGCTACAAGAATAGATCTCAAGTGATCTTTATCATACACCGAAAAATGGTAACTATGTGAGGTGATGGATATGTTAATTAGCTTGATTCTGGTAATCATTTCACAATGTGTATATACATCAAAACATCGTATTATGCACCTCACATGTCTAAAACTTTCACTTGCCAATTATGCTTCAATAAAGCTGGGGAAAGAGTACATTTTTTTCAGTATAAATAAAGTATCTTTAAAAATAGAAAATGTAAAACTAGTACATAAAATTCCCCCACAAGGTTAGAAAGGATTACCCAGGAACACATTGCATTCGTCTCATCAAAAGGCATCAGAAAATATGACTAAAGTGTCTGTGAGAGCTAAGTAGTGGGTGACCCTTCATACATACTTGACTTCAGTTTAGAAAGTATACAAATTTATTCAGCATTATTCAGTTATCATTAAAATTAATTTTATTAAGTGTGAATAGCAATAATGACTCTACAGGAGCATAGCCACCTGAATCCAAAGTAGATCAGTCTATCTATCCTATCTATCCTATGAACCTAAATGAATTCACAAAAAATAAGTCAGTGAAACTGGCAAATTAATGCCTATCAATGGACTTTTCTAATTTTTAGCCTATTCCTTTGATATCACACTGGTCACAAGGTAAGACTCTAACATATGCTAACTGAGTAGACTGAAATAGGGTGGAATTGGCAAGGGATGGACATGGGCAGACCTCATTCACAAATAAATTGATCTTTTTCAGAACTGGTGACTGAGCAAAGTCATGTAAGTTTGCTATGGCAACCAAGAGCCTAAAATAACTTTGCCTGAATAAAATGAAGGCTTCACTTTGCCCCTTCAGAGTCATAGGGCATTTAATTTCTGAAAACAGCCTCTAAGGTATAAGGTAGACACTGTGAAAGTTCTGGAGTCATGTTCAGATACCTAGCAATATTTTACCTTTTTTCTTGTGTTGTTTAGAAACACTTGATGACTCATATTTCTCCTGCAATGCCATTTGTTCTGTCCACCAATCCATTGGCATATTTTAGGAATATTCTTTTTCTTGTACAAAAAGCTAGGACAAAAACTCCCATAGCCAGATAGATGGGACTAGGACTGGCTTGTTATAAAATCTAGTTAGTCAAATATGGTTTGGTAATGTTCATTAACAAAACAAGCATGAGTAAGCTCAATGCGATTTCTTTTCTTTCTTTCTTTTTTTTTTCTTTTTGGAATGGGCACTTGGTGAATGGGCCAAAACCCTTTACCAACTCTGCTCATTTTGGTCATTAAGAATGATCACCAAAGAAATTTCTAGGATCTCTTTCTCTGTAAGCCTCACAAAGAAACAGATAGAAATTAGGTCTGTTTTCCCTATCATCCTCCCTTCCTTAACAGTTCTTGGCAGCTATTAATAAGTGACAACCAATTGTAACTGATAACCAATGTAAATTTTGAATGAATGAATCAGTCAGTTAAGCAAGCATTCAATAATCACTGAATGAATGCTTGCTTTACTGCTACCATCATGGGAAAGTTTTCTGTCATGTTTGGAGCCATTTTTAAGCCCTAGGTTTCTTTTTTAAATTAAAAAATGTTCAGCTTTATTCAGGCATAATTGATATATGAAAAATAACCACACACATTTAATGTGTAAAGTTTGATAAGTTTGGACAATACATACACCTGTGATAGCATCACCACAATCAACGTAAGATTCCTTTGATTACACAGAGGAAATGAAAAACAAAAGCAAAGAGGTAGGTATTTTCCCTATCTTAGAGGCATTAAGTCTAACAAAATAAATTGCAATGTAAACTCAGAAATTGTCTGTCATAATATATTTGGGGAACCAAAATACATAATTAGTTAGTCAAAAGGAAGTTAAATTATAAAGCATTTACAGATAAGGTTAAATGCAATTTCTCTTTTTAATAGAATGTATTAATAGGGTAGTGTTTTGTTCAAAATTTTTTGTTCATTCAGGCCTTGCTGATAAGCAATTCCAACTTCCATCTCCAAAGAGATTAATCACACTTAATGTGTTCATTGGCACAGTGACATGCCTAAAGCAAGTAGGTGGAAAGTGATTTTGCCAATGTCATTGAGATGTGTTTTTGCCAAGCTCTGAATGATATTACTTAATGGCAATTCTAAGACAGATGATATATGTGTTTCAGCCGAAGGAATTTCTTTCTCTCAGCTTAAAATAATTAAATGTGTAGTCAAGTCTGTTTCCATATGTATATAGTAAATAGACTTCTTGAATTCCTACATCTATTCTGAACCCAGGTATATTCTGCAAGTTTTTTTTTCAATGTTGGAAAAACAGACACGTGACTTCATAGGTGTGCTATCATAACCCCCTGTTAGTGACTACGGTAGATAGAATAATGGTTGCCCAAAGATTTCCGTGTCTTAATTCTCAGAAACTATATGTATTTTACTTTACATCGTAAAAGGGACTTTGAAGGTATAATTAAGTTAAGGATTTTGAGATGGGGAGATTATCCTGAACTGTTCAGGTGGGACTGAAAAAATAATAAGAAGGCAGAAAAGTTAGGACCAGAGAGATGGCATCATAACAAAGACTCCACCAGCCATTGCTAGGTTTGTGAAAGAGGGTCACAAGTCAAGGAATGTGGGAAGCCTCTAGAAGCTGGAAAATCAAGAAAACAGATTCTTCTTGAGAAGGAAATCTTCCAGAAAGGAATATAGCGTGCTGACAGCTTGATTTTAGCCCAGGTGAAACTCCACAACTGTAAGATAATAAATTTGTGGAGAAGGTAGATGGAAAAGAAGAAAGATGGTATTGTATGCATTTTCTGGAACAAGTTCTAGGCAATATGATTATTAACCAACTAGGGATGTTATTTTGAGGAATCGGAAGAGACAATAAAGCTATGAGAAGATGTTAACTCTTCTAATCAGGTAAGAAAAACGTCTAAACCGTTATTTCTGACTAGATTTGGGGAAGTAATAGTTTCAAGTGCAGTAGCATAAGCCGTTTAATTCATCAGCACGAAAATAATGCCTAATGGAGAATTTCCCGGCAAGAGAAAAAGAAACTTTGTGGAAAGGAGCTTCTCTAGAGGCAGTAGTATTTTACAGGGAACATGACAGCTCAGGTAGCTGAATTCTCAAACTGCATAAACAATTGCACAAAAATCAAGCATGATGTAACTTGAAATCAATATATTCCTTTTTTCACTACGAAGAAATGGTAGATATGAAAACAGGAATTTGTATGCCCAATCTGAGCTATAGATGAAATTAACTAGATGTATCTAGGAAGTCTTCATGGAGGAGAGAAGAAGTGTAATACAGCAGCCTAAAAGGAGGGTGTCACATCCATCACGGGTGTGACCTGACAGTCACAGAGGCAGGAATGAGATGATAACCATCAAAAAGGAGAAGGAGCAAAGAAACTCAAAGTTTTGAGATATGAATGCATTCAAATTTTGTGGATCTATGAAAAGAAGCCGTTATACTTTAGGGCTCAGATAGCAATGAGGCAATCTACATGACAATCCTAAGAGAGATATTAACCTGAAGACACATGCACACTAAATCCCATCACCTGAATGAGACGCTGCTCCTCAATCCCCCCAAAATATATTTCTTCTTAACTTATTCTTAAATTGGCACAGATATCCAATATTGTAGTCGAAGAAATAAATGTTAACTATACCTCTAAAGAATTTCTCTAAGAATTCCTCTAAGCTATCCCCTAAAGAAAACTTTAATGAATTTGGGGAGCTCATTGGTAGTAAACTCATTGAAAATGTCAAAGAGATAACCTAATATGCTTGATTTATTTTCAAAGTAGGAAAATGTCTGACTAGACAAAGGATAGTGAAGTGGAAAGAACATCAGGCCAAGATGCGGGAGACCTGGGTTTTCGTTCCGACACTGCCACCACCGGACTAGAGAATCTTCTGTAGATCACTTCTCCCCGTTGGGTCTCAGTCTATGTATCTTGAAATTAAGGGGGATTTAAACAAATTGAGAAAAGGCATATTTATAGAAAACATGCTTCCACTAGTTTATGTTTCAGTCATGGCGGATACACACGATGGATCATGGCCCCCTTTTTCCTGAACCTAGACAAAGCCTTGCAGTCCCAACTCAGCAATCTAGGCAGCTGCTACCGGACCATCAGAGTCAACATGCAAGGTGAAATGTGTTCCCTTCCTTGGAAATGATCTCCGAAATGCCTTCCAGGTCCGAGCGCTTCTGTTTCTGTGCTTTTGTGATTTCATGTTGCCTCTCCTAACTATTTAAAAATAGGCTTGATAAGAATGGATCTTCTTCTGCAAGTTCATTGACTCACTTCTCCTAAGTTTCTTTACAAGTTCTTATGAGATTCCGGGGCAGATAAAGATTTTGTATTATAATGAACATGGCTTATAGGGTTGTTTCTTGTGCTAACAAAAAAGAAGCTACTGAGAATCGTGGGTTAGGTGACTGATGTTGGTCTCTCTGGCCCTCATCTGCCTCCCTCTACTTACTGAAAGTAGATAGTGGTCGAACAGTAAGCATAATGATGACCTGTGAAAGAAACAAAAGGTGTATGGAAGGCTAAAATTTAGTTAAACTGTAAAGTTAACTAGAAGCAGGAAGATAAGATGCCTAAGAAATAAAGAGGCAAGCCTATGTGTTGGAAAGGGCACAGGCTCTAAACTCCGGTGGACCCAGATTAAATAAGACAGTTCTGCCAGTTAAGGTCTGTGCAACCTTAGGCAAGTGACTGAACTTCTTTGAGTCTATGCCTTCACATGTAAAAGTGGAAATAATAACTTCCTCAGGGAGTTGCTATGAAATTTAAATGAGATGAGTTTATTTCAGCCAGTGAAAATATCCAGCGTATTGCCTGATACGTAGTAAGTGCTCAATAAATGTCAATTTCCTTCCTCTTAAAGAGAAAACGTGAGTTAAAGAAACTTTCCTTATGCAAAAGCCTATCTACAAAGACTACTGCATTCTTACTTCCTGAGGGGAATTTTTAAAATTTAGAAATAATTTTTAGAAACTAATTTTTGATGTAAAGAAATGACTGTCAGATTAACTGCTGCCTATAGAGCATTTCTGCCTACTTATCTCAAGGTGGAGATTAAAAATTGGAATAGGAGGACATTTTGTAGTTCAGCTCTGAGAAAGTCTGATTGAACTGGGATTTTCTGATTAGGTTGGTAACATAAAAATGTTATTTGGTAGAATATACAATCACTAGTAGTAATTCTATATCAAGCTGAATTTAAAAGGCAAATAATAGTGTATATTAACCGACTCAGCTGGGGCAGAGGTTTGAAAAATGTGGCTTGCAGGCCTGCTGGGTCAGATGGCCGGAGGGGGACGGGGGCAGAGCAGCTCTCCCGAGAAAAGTAGCATGCTCACGGGCCACACTGCAGCGTTGGCGGGCAAGACCGCTGGGAGCTTCCGGGATACACCTTACTGTCTTAAAGGTCCCTTTACACATGCAGGAACCTAAGTAAAGAATATAAATAATGCAAAAGCGTGAAACCCTTCATCTCTTGAAAGGAATAGGAATGAAAATATACAAGACTGGGACCTCTGAACTACACAGGCATGCAGTCCCTAGTGTGGAAGGGCCTATACTAAATAACAATCTCATCAGGATGCCTAGAGAAGCATGATGGGTGTTTCTACTCCAGCTCTCACCTCAACCCACTTTGTCCTTGGCATCTGTATTTTCAGAGTCAAATGTTGTAATGCATTTTGAATAACTGAGTATATTTTCTGGAAAGTTCATAGGATTTTAATCTCTTAGAAGATGGATAGTTCTGTGACAAAAATTATTTCTGTCTATGGAAAAATAACAGAATTGTCATTTAAAGTGTTTCCTGTGGGGGCGCCTGGGTGGCTCAGTCGGTTAAGTGTCCAATTTCGGCTCAGGTCATGATCTCACGGTTTGTGGGTTTGAGCCCCTCGTCGGACTCTGTGCTGACAGCTCAGCGCCTGGAGCCTGCTTTGGATTCTGTGTCTCCTTCTGTCTCTGCCCCACCCCTGCTCATGCTCTGTCTCTCTGTCTCTCTGAAAAATAAATAAACGTTAAATAATAATAAAAATAGAGGATCTCATATGCATAAATATAAAGTTCGATGAGGTGCCTTTAAATCTCTATAATCCATCAAGTGATACATTATACAACTTATGAAGTGCTGCAAATAAAAAGTGGCAGATGAGGGGTGCCTGGGTGGCTCACTGGGTTAAGCGTCCGACTTTGGCTCAGGTCTTGATCTCACTGCTTGTGAGTTCGAGCCCCTCGTCAGACTCTGTGCTGCCAGCTCAGAGCCTGGAGCCTGCTTGGGATTCTGTGTCTCCCTCTCTCTCTGCCCCTCCCCAGTTCACACTCTGTCTCTATCTCAAAAATAAACGTTAACAAAAATCTAATAAAAAGTGGCAGATGAGCAACACAGAGGAGTAAGTGCTCTTATGGTTGACATTTATTTTTCTTACCCTTCATCTGATGGAAGATATTTTCCCGGTACCATTATATTCCCTCAAACTCCTACAAGGAGAACAGTGTTACTGGAGTGGAGAAATGTTCTGGGCAACCAAAGGGGTATACAGCATAAAGTGTACAAAATATCTCTCCCGAAGTCACTGTGATTCCACCTCACCTTGGGGCATAAACTGTATAACCTATATTAGGGCCAGTTGTAGTCTCCAGGTCCGGTCCCGCAGAGGATTGCACTCAAAGGTATAAATAATATATTATAGTGGGAGATTACAGGAAACTCCCTTACTTACTTACTTACTTACTTATTTATTTATTTATTATAGTTTATTTATTTAGTTTGAGAGAGAGAGAGTACATAGAGAGAGGGAGAGAATCCCAAGCAGGCTCCCCACTGTCAACACAGAGCCTGACACAGAGCTCAATCTCACTGCCTGTGAGATCATGACCGGAGCCAAAATCAAGAGTCAGACGCTTAACCCACTGAGCCACCCAGGCACCTTATAGTCGCATTTTTAACCTAAAGTTGAAGACTCAGATTTCATATTTTAGTTAACTTCCCCTACAATTATAAAAGAATAGTAACATCACTATTGCACTTGGTGACAATTTCTCTTTATGAAAAAGTACAGAAACATTAGAGCTGTATTACAACGTTGTGATGAAACCAAATTAATATGCTCTACATCTTGATCTCATTATCAAGTCACCTTTAATTTCAATAATGAAATGTCTCCAAGAAGCCAAGGCTTTTTTTTTTTTTTTTTTTCCTGTGTTCAAATGTCTGCGGATGGGAGAATGTTGCAAGGATCTATTCAAATGATACCAAGAGTTAGGTGAGACTATGGGTTATGTCAAGAAATTGGTTCACTGATCTATTTTGATACAAAACGCCCTCGGTGATTGTTTTTACACTTAAAAGCACTGGGTCAGTCTTAGCAACAACAAAGCACCTTAACTGCTGTTATTTAAAAATTGTGATGGGGTGCCTGGGTGGCTCAGTCAGTTGAGCGGCCGACTTCGGCTCAGGTCATGATCTCACGGTCCGTGAGTACGAGCCCCGCGTCGGGCTCTGTGCTGACCGCTCAGAGCCCAGAGCCTGTTTCAGATTCTGTGTCTCCCTCTCTCTCTGCCCCTCCCCTGTTCATGCTCTGTCTCTCTCTGTCTCAAAAATAAATAAACGTTAAAAAGAAATTAATTAAAAATTGTGATCTCTCTCGGGCTCCTCTTGGCTGAAACAACAACAACAAGGAAAATGTTTTGTATTTAACCACGCATACCGTACCTTGTTCTTACTCTTTTTTTTCCTTTCTTATTCTCAAATGATAGGAAACGTGAGGGCTCGTTCAGGATGGTAAGTAAAAGTTGCTGAATGATTATAGTCTGGGGCTAAGCCAAAAAAGAGCCAAAGCAACTGAAACTACAATGCAGGACATAAAATTATTTGGCGTACAGTAATCACAAGACAAAAATAATTTAGGGGAACATTTTGGTCTCTTCATATTAAAACAAAAGTGTCAAAAATGAGTAAAAGAAGAAATAAGAATGTCCGTTGTTTTTTTTTTTTTTAATGAATGTGGATTCTGCCATCCCTATAGTTCTTATTTGGAGACAGAAGATTTCAAAAAAAAAGACTGTTTGTGATACTTTCCTATTCAAAACCTTTCAAGGATTTCTCATAACCTTCTGGGTAAATTCAAAAACTTTTAGGAGGACATTCAAGTTTCTTTAGCATAATTTTCAAAGCATTCAAGGACCTGGCCCTAGCTCAGCTCTTGCCACTTCAACATGCAAATCCATATAAAAAGTGAGCCCTTAAAGGTTTCAAAATAGATCTTTTTCTCTCTTATTTCTCTCTGCCTCCATGCATGTGCTGGGAATATCTTTTCTCCTGAAGTGAATTCCTCCTAGTCCCAAAAGGACCAGTTTAAGCAATAATCTTTTACTGTCTCTGAAAAGTCTTTCCTGCTGCTCCCATTTTGGGTGACTTCTCACCCATGTGCTCCCAGGGCAAACATGGGAATAGATCAGCTTTATTCCTTTAAGTACAAGGAAAAATTAATGCCACTAAGGATAAAAATGTTAACTGTATGTATAATTAAATAATATGACTTCATAGCGGAACTGAGAAGGCGATGTGTGTCACCTACCCAGCAAGGTTTTACCAAAGACAAGTGACTCCCACAGTATAAGATGGCACGTCGGCAGGGTTGATATGTTTCGGAAGACCACTTCGCTGAGTAATTTACAGTTCATCTCTGCATAGTAACAGCAGGAACTGGTCATTCCATTACCACAAACAGTGATAGTGATGGCGGTTAGTGCTTCCACTCTGAACATCATTGTGTATGTGTGTTTCATATACGGGCGTTCTGGAATTAACTGATAGTGGAACCCTAATGTCCTTTCTCCAAGGACCTAACATCTGACTTGCAGTATCTGCTTACCCCAGCGGCGATCTCACTCCTATCACTTGGGACGTGGAAATGGCATGTCCATCACCCTACGATTATGACATCGCTTCCCTACCATAAGAAGGCATCACTAACATGTCTAGTCAATTTTTCAAAATCCTAGGTGACCCATAAAATGTAAAAATTCTATAAATGATTAACTCATGAAATTCGATTGAAAGCTCTGCTCCATGCACATTAGTGACACTGAAAGAGATAGTTACAGTTCTAGAATTTTTATATTGGTGGAGTTTGCTGTCAGCAATTGGTTGAGTGAAGCAGGGAAAAAGCTGAAGGACTTGTCCTGGGCTGAATTTGCATAGCAATTTCACCGTTTCTTACCTGCATGTGTCTCTTTGGGGAAGCATTTGTAGGGGACTCTAATGAATATTCTGGTGTCCTAAACCTTGTACCCCAGATGTCTTGACATCACCACTGATTGCAAAAGCTACGCCAACAGCCAACAGCTTCATGAAGGAACAGTTGCGTATTTGTGAGTGTTGGGACCTGGATTCTTGCTTTAAATTTGCTACAAAGTGTGTGGGTGATGCCAAGTTATTTTTCCCTCTTTGGATTCCAGTTTTTTCTTCTAATTGGGTTCCATGATCCTAAGATCTCTTCTAGTTTTAATATTCTGTGCTACAAATGTATTAGCTTCAATAAGGTCCAGTGCTTTCTCTTTTGTGAAGACCTTGGTCCTAGATGTTCAATGCCATGAATCTCCACATCCCAATATGTTCACTAGTAGTAGTTAGCAATACTAAACACACTCTATGTACCAGGCCCTATACTAAGATTTTTACTTTTATGTATATTAACTCACTTGTTTCCCACAACAACCCAGGGGAGTAAATACTAGTATTATTCCTGTTTTTTAGAGGAAGAAATTAACATGCATAGAGGCTAAGAAACTTGCCCTAGATCACCCGATTAGGAAGTATCTGAATCCAGGTGTGAACCAGGCCCACGTCCTTACCTTTGTGCCATATTGCCTCCAGTGAGGAGTAATACTAAGGAGCATAACATCAATGTAAGTCTAGTTGCATTGCATTTGGCAACTTGATAACCCTTACCACTACTGTGTGAATAAGTAGCATGGATAGTATCATCATTTTATAAACAAAGGAATTAATCAGTTTTCAAATGTTACTCCCCAGAAGTTCAGCATTCTTTCTTCTACATGTCAGTGCTTTCTAATATTGAACGCTGCAATACTAAGTTTAGATTAGTATTCATTCACTAAATATTTCTTGAAAGCTTACATGTTTCAGGAACCATGCTAAGATGAAACTGATAAAAAGGATCACATTTTTTTTCACAGAAATACAAGTACCACTTAATGCTTTCACCATTAAATTGGGAATGGTCTTTCTAGTAGAGGGGCTTCTAAGTAAGGACCTAGAGAAAATGATGATGAAGATCATGAAATGAAATGATGAAAAAGAAGAACCTTTTAGACAGAAGAATACAAAGGCCTTGAGATGGACTTATGCAGGTGGGTCACAGGAATTACAGATTGGTCACTGTGACTGGAGAAGAGCGATTCAGCAGAATAATAAGCATTGAAGTCAGAGAGGTAATAGGTGACCAGATCATGTACAGCCTTATTAGGACTTTGGATTTCACTCTAATCAAGATGAAAACCCATTGGAGATTTCATCAAAGAAAGGCATGATCTGGCTTAAAATATATGTGATTAAGGCTTAAAATATCTGGCTTAAAATATAGGTGATTAAGGATATAAGAAACAATTATTACTACTACTTTACTGAGTATTTTCCAGAAGTATTGTCCAGTTGCCCAGATGTTTTTCAGAAACATTTTTTTAGCTACTTGACTTTCTAATAACTTTATTTTTAAATAGCTGTCAATACTCAGATTTCTGAAGCCTTCTACAAACTCAGGTTTAGGAATAGTTTTCTTTTGTTCTTTTTCCCCCCTTCTCTTTCTTTTTTCATTTCTGTGCTCTTTTAGATTTAGCGTGAAGCATAAGTTAACATAGGACCAGAACTGATGTCTGAAATTTCACGTCCCCTGTTACAACAACAGTCCAAAAGCATGATAACCTCCAAAGGATGATCTACAAATAGAAGTTGTCTAAAGCTGAAGTCAGCATTATTGTACCATGGGTTATGGGGGCCAGCCTGCACAGTCTATATTTTAGTCAATACCCAGGTATTTATATACACTGGTTCTCAAATGGAACAATGGCCTTGATCAGTAATTCTCAGTTTCTACCGCCCATGAGGAAACTGATGTTCTCACAGACAATATACAACGCAAGGGCCTTTTTACAGAATAGAGAAGAGAGAACTCAAGGTATGCTCATTTCTCAGAATCTTAGTTATAACTCTAACACCTTCCTCTTGCACTCAAAAAAAAAAAAGAAAGCATACTGAAATGCAGGTGAGTTTGTGACAGAGTGACATTTTAACGGCACGGTTGGTATATGACTATCCCTGGTCCAAATGCTCAGCTGAGCAAGAAATACGATGCCATTGTTTCCTAATTGTGCCTAATTTGCATGTGGCAAAAAGTTAATTCAGGATTTCTGTCATATTCCCTAGGGTTGTGTCCATCTGACATTTCCTGAGATGGGCATCATCCATTTGGATCTTTGTGGCTGATCCATGCAAAATACTTCTTTGTCATCCCTCAATCCCAACCACAGAGCTTCTCTAATTCCAACTCTCTGTGAGACATTTCCTTGTCCCTGTTAGGGGCATGGGAAACATTTAACTGCTTCCTCCCACTATTCTAATTCTTCTAGAACCAAGGTAGGCCTGTTAGGGGGCCTTTATTGCCTGAGTGCTACTCTCAGGTAGCACTCTTACTTCTGATACAAAACCCAGCGCATGGTGACTATGTAAGGCAGTCTTAGGCCCAGCTTCCCAGATAGATCACTTGGACATTTCTTTCAATCTCTTACTACTGTGGCCAAGAGGCAATTTTTCCTCTTTTCTCCTCTCACGAATATGGACATATTCTCCTCTCTGGTTCTCACATCTACCGTTGGTTTCTTACATTCAGTTATTCTCCACCCACCGAGGACTTAGTATGGGCATGGGTTGAGAGCTCAGGCTACAGTACTCCACCTCAAGCACCAACAATATCTATTTATTCCTGGTAAATTATGGTACCTATCCCTTCACCCCAAATTTCAAGGATGGATCTTCATATGGTCTAAGCAAATCATGACTATCCCCCAGGATATACTAGTATTTGCTAGAAAAACAAACAAATCCAAAATCTTAGTGGCTTTACATGACAAAGATTTAATCATTACACATACTACACATCAAGGGTGGGCTAAAAAGCCCTATCCACAGGGCAGGGACTACCTAGATTACATCACCAGGAAGTGTGACAGAAGGAAAACAGAGTCATGGTGCATTTCACATCAGCAATAAGTATTCTGGCCCAGAAATGATGCATGTCATTTCTGCTGCAATTCATAGATCTGAATGAGTCCTGCCCCTCGTTGCCTTTCCCAACCCTGTCAGTCTTGGCCATATGATTGCTTTGGCTAAGAAAACGTAAGTGGAAATAACTTGGCAAAAGTTGTAAAACCACAGCATTATTCTTCATGCAGGTTCTGTTTCCACTGCTACAAACTGGCAATGCCCTGCTTCCTCATTCAGCCCACATCCTGGAACTAAGATGATACTAACTAGAGCTGTAGCCAAGATGCAGTCAACTCATAGCGTGAACAAGAAATAAACTTTTGTTATTATAATCCATGGATGTTTAGGGTTGTTTGCTACTGGAATGTAACTGTTTCTAAACTAATTTATATAGTCTTGAAGGGAGGAGAACTGAAATATTTGATGAACAGCACTAATAACTTATCATACACTTTACATGTTCTAAACACCTGGGTAAATAATTTTGGACTTGGAAAAATACTTGAAGTTATGGTAAAAGCAATTGGGGAAGTAAGAAAAGGTGAATCTATTTGAACCCATTACTAGAAGTATGCTCCTCAGAGTGGCACTAATGTTCTGACATTGTGGCCATGAAGGAAGAAATTTAATTAGGCATACTATTGTCACACAATAAATGGTATTTATATAATCGAAATAATATCAATATTTATGGCTTTCTACCTACACAATCAACTAGATGTAAATTAAAGAATACTTAACACAATCAGTTGTAAACATAGTGATCGGCCTTGACAATATAAAATAAACATAGTGCTTCTAAAGCCTGGGTGCTAGAAGGAAGTAAGAATGGGTATAGGAGGGATACAGGGAAAGAAGAAGGAGGGAATTACCAATATTTCATTCTACAAAATAGGGAGTTAGGAGAAACTGTTTCTGGTTGGTAAAACAAGAAATGGAGATTTAAATACTCCATTTGAAGTAGAAGAGTTTCCCAGTGGAGAAACTAGAATGATTATATATTGGTCAGAATAGGCTAAGTTAGAGTCAACATCTGACCAGCTGCCTATTTTTGTAAATAAAGTTTTATTGGAACATAGGCACCCCATTTGTTTATGTCTTGTCTGTGGTGCCTTTCACACTGCAACAGCAGAACTGAGTAGTTGCAAGAGTCCTAAAACAGAGTCTTAGCCTAAAATATTTGCTATCTGACACATTACATAATTTTTTTCTTTATAACGCCTGCACTAGCCTATGGTAGAGTGAAAATTCAGTCTCACAAAGTGACCTAGGGGCGCCCGGGTGGCTCAGTTGGTTAAGCGAACAACTTTGGCTCAGGTCATGATCTCACGGTTCGTGGGTTCGAGCCCCGCATTGGGCTCTGTGCAGACAGCTCAGAGCCTGGAGCCTGCTTCGGATTCCGTGTCTCCCCGTCTCTGCCCCTCCCCCACTCAGGCATGCGCGTGCACGCTCTCTCTCTCTCTCTCTCTCTCATCTCAAAAGTAAAATAAAACATTAAAAAATTTTTTAAAGAAACAAAGTGGCCTAACATAGCAAGAGACCTTTTTCTTGCTCACTACGTGTCTAGCATAGGTCCGTACAGACACTGCTCCATGTAGCCACTCAGAAGAACTAAGCTGCCTGAGTGTCTACTATCTTATGATGGCTCCATATCAACACAAGTTTTCAGAGTTGGCCACAGTACAAGGGGAGGTCACATGAAAATTCCATGCCTCTTCTTCAATGCTTTGGGGCTGGAAGCAACACATGTTACTTTTCTTCATACCCCATTAGCCAGCACTAGTCACATGGCCCTAACTAACTGCAAGGTGGCTTGAAAGCATGACCTTCCATGTAGTTTTCTGTGTGCCTAAAAGCAGAGGAAACACAGATAGTGGTGAAGCACTAGAAATATCTAGCACAGATGACATAACAATATTGAGAGGAAGATGGAGGGACAGAAGTGGGAGGTTGCAAAAGATCTAAAAACACATCAACCATTACAGGGGATCAACGGATAACATCTAAAGTTGATGAATAGTGTTGCAACTACATTACGCAGAGATAAGAAATTAACGACCAGAAGAACTAAAACTGGGAAGTCAACAAAATGGTTTCTTCTGGGGCACAGAACTGGGCGAGGAGTAGTGTGGGCATGGCACTATTGTGCTTCATTACAAACTCTTCTATAGTCTTTTAGAGTATTGCTCATTTCTTAATGCACGTATTACTTGGATGCTTTATTTAAACTGGATCATTCTGGGCACGAATAGATAACCTCTCTCTACTAGCTTATTACCCAGTTAATACCTGTTTGTTAAGATCTAGTTCACTGACATACTAACAGATTTCCCTCTTTTTCCATCTAGTCCTCCCCCAACCTATTATCCATACTTTTGCTAGAATGATCCTTCTAAAGTACAATTAAATTATTTTACTTATTTTCCCTAATTTTTCAATGTCTAGACATTCTGGAAAAACAAGGTATAAACTCAGTGATGCGGCTGGTAGATGTTTATCAACCGGCTCTCAAAAAAGCCCTGATTTGTAGCATTTGTAACTATTGTGTAAACACTACCATCATGATTGACTCCAACTGCCAAGGTGACTTCGCTAAACATAGAGTCGAAAAGAAATGCACAGTAGCACACCGTGATATAATATGTCCACCGTGCAGATATAATAGAAGTAAACATCCTCAATAGCATAGATAAGAGTGAAAGAGAGTAAAATAATTAGGAAATGATTAGTCTTGAGTAGATACTATCTTGGCTTTTAATATCTTCTCTTTAATTGCATATCTTACATAATTTAATTTTAGTTATTAAATTATCTCAAATAAATACTTTTCAATAATTAACTGGGTCACGAATTCTACCACACCACTATAAATCTTCTTAGCAACATCTACAAAGCCCTTCATAATCACACCCTATGCTTGGCTTTGCAGCCAATTCCATTCAGCATTCAGATCATAAAGAATGATTAATGGTTCCCTAAGGATGCTGCTCTATGTCCTTTTTCTGTGCATTTCTTCTAAACTTCCTTTGCCTGGAGGGCCACCCTTTTTATCAGGATAATGGAAAACCCCTAATAGTGACACAAGATCCAGATAAGTAGCGATGACAGTGAAAATAGTGGAGTAAGTACTTCTAGAAATTTTCTCCTTAATAAAAGCCATGAGAAAACTAGCAAAAATTCTAAGAATCATCTGTCTCAAAACTCTGGACATTAGCAAAAAGACTAGTAACAATACAAGCATTATTTAATCAAGAAAAAGGGTTGAATGCAGGTAAGAACAGTGAGCTTTGTAGTGTTGTAACTTGCCCTAGTCTAATACCCAGTCCTCTAGCTCCACAGGAGCCACGAAAACTAATGGCCTGCATTCACAGTGAAACCAGCAGTCCGGCAGCCACTGGAGGGACAGAACAGAACAGTCAGAGCTTTTTCAAAGCTACATTCCCAGATGAATGTCATTATTTGATGTGTCTGATGTCTCCCTGGAAGATCTCACTTGCAAGGCTGTCTGTATTTGACCTCCTTCAGAGATCATCTACTCAGAAGAGCCCTTTCCCTAAAGTTTGAAGAAAACCATTAAAGGCAATTGTTTAAATGCAAGACTGTCTGAGGAAGTGGATAATGGTGCAAGTGAATGATAGACTAACCACAAAGCTTAAAATGAAGAGCTAAGGAATGAGATGTCTATAAAGACTTCAAATCTAGAGGGCCAAGTACATACATGTGCAGACTGTACTGCCAGCCCCAACACGCACACAGAGCCCCTTGGCAAAGACCGGAAGACCTGTTGGTTCCAACCATTTAAGAAAATGTCTGTCCAATCATTAGTTGACGACTAATCTGAGTGGAAACTTTAATGGTGGCACACGACTCAGAATAGAGATTACAGAATTAGTTCTAATTCTGAACTGATACAGAATTAGTTCAGAACAGTCACTAAACAAACAAACGAACGAGAACAACAATAAACAGCAACAACGATCCCTGAGGTACAGAATTTCATTTCCAAAGTTCCTACGTTATATTATTTTAAATACCTAGTTTTGGACAAAAAAATTGTAAGACAGGCCAAGAAACAAGAAAAAAAATACAAACAAAAATTAAAAAGCAATCAAGAAAAACTGTCCCTGAGGAGCAGACATTGGACTATTAGAAAAAGAGTTTTAATTAGCTATTCTAAATATGTTCAAAGAACAAAAGAAAATCATTTACAAAGACATAAAGGAAATTATGGAAAGCATGTCTCACAAAAGAGAGTATATCAAAAAGAAGGTAGAAATTATTAAAAAGTACGAAATAGTAATTCTGGAGTTGAAAAATATAATAACTGAAATGAAAAATTCACTAGAAGTCTCAATGGCAGATTTAAGAAGGCAAAACATAGAATGAGTGAATGTGAGATAGGTTAATTGAGATGATCTGATCTGAAGAACAGAAAGAAAGGAGAAAACTGAACAGTACACAGAGAGTAACATTAGTCACACCAAAATAAGCATAAAGAGAGCCTCAGGCAAAGAGAATGAGAAATGGATACAAAAAAAATTGAAGAAATAATTGCCAACACTTCCAAATTTAGGGAAAACATTAATCTAAACATCCAAGGAGCTAAGTGAACTCCCAATACTATAAACTCAGAGATCCGCACCTAGCCATGCCATAATCAAACTGACCAAAACAGCATCAAAAAGAATCATAAAAGAAGTTAGAAGCAACTCATCTTCCATGAGCAATCTTTAATAAATAAACTGTTTTCTCATCAGAAACCATGGAGATCAGAAGGCAGGAGGATGGCATATATAAAGTGCTGGAAGATGAAAGCAGTGAACCCAAAATTTATATCCAGCAAAGCTATCCTTCAAAATGAAGGAGAAATTAAGACATCCTCGTACAAACAAAAACTGAGAGAAGTCATCACCAGCAGATATGCTCTACAATAAATTCCAAAGGAAGTTCTCTGGCTTGAAATGAAAGGAGGCTAGACAGTAATTCAAATCCACTTAAAGAAATAAAAAGCATCAGTAATGATTACTACAGAGATAAAAATGAAAAACAGCATAAATACATTTTGTTTGTGACCCTTCTTATCTTTTCGTGATTTAGAAGACAATTGCTTAAAGCAACAATTATGAATCCACTTTGATAGGCATGCATTGTACAAAGATGTAATTTGTATGACCATAAGAGCCAAAAGAGGAAGGAGAAAACAGAGCTATCTAGAAGCAAAGATTCTGTATACTATCAAAAATAAATTGGTATCTATCCAAACTAGATTGCTATTAATTAAGATGATAATTACAATCCCAAGGTAACCACTAAAAAATTAACTTAAAAAATATATCATAAGATAAATGAAGGGCGCCTGCATGGCTCAGTCCATTAAGAGTCCGACTCTTGGTTTCTGCTCAGGTCATGATCTCACGGTTTGTGAGTTCATGCCCCAAGTCAGGCTCCATACTGACAGTGCAGAGTCTGCTTGGGATTCTCTCTCTCTCTCTCTCTCTCTCTCTCTCTGTCCTTCCCCTCTTTCTCAAAAATAAATAAACTTGAGGGGCGCCTGGGTGGCTCAGTCGGTTGAGCGTCCGACTTCGGCCCAGGTCAAGATCTCGCGGTCCGTGGGTTCAAGCCCCGTGTCGGGCTCTGTGCTGACAGCTCGGAGCCCGGAGCCTGTTTCGGATTCTGTGTCTCCCCCTCTCTCACACCCTCCCCTGTTCATGCTCTGTCTCTCTCTGTCTCAAAAATAAATGAAAAATAAATAAATAAACTTGAAAAAAATAATAAATAAATAAACAAAATGAAATGAAATAGGAATTAAAATGGTACACTACAAAATGTATACTTAACACAAAATAAGGCGGTAGTAGATTAATAGAAAAACAAAAATAACATAATACAAATAAAAAACAATTAGCAAAATGGCAGACAAAAATCCTACCTTACCAGTAATTACGTAAGTATAAATAGATTAAACACTCCAATTAAAAGGAAGATACTAGCAGAACGGATTAAAAGTAATCCAACTCTATGCTATTATTTAATAGATGCACTTCAAATGCAAATACACAAATAAGTTGAAAGTAAAAGGATGAAAAAGATATTCCATGTAAACAGTAACCAGAGAACAATGGAGTGGCTATCCACAAAATAGACTTCAGACAAAAACTATTAATAGAGAAAAATAAGGCCATTTTTGTGATGGTGAATGTGTTAGTCCATCAAGTACATATAAAAATTACAAAAATAATTGAACCTAAAAACAGGGTCCCAAAAGACATGAAGCAAAACCTGACAGAACTGAAAATAGCTATAGATGACTCAACTGTATAACTGGAGACCTCAATGCCCCACTCAATAATGGACGAAAAACTAGGCAGAAGACCAAAAAAGAAACAGAAGATTTAGGCAACACTATAAACCAGTGAAACCTGACAAAATCTATTGAACACTCTATCCAACAGTAGTAGAATACACATTTTTCTCAGGTATACATTGAACATTCTCTAGGCCAAACCATATTTTTAGGCTAGAAAGTAAGTCTCAATGAATTTACATACAAAGTATGTTCTCTGACCACAAAAGGATGAAATCAGAAATCAGTAATAGAACAAAATTTGGAGTATATGTGTAAATTAAACAACATACTCCCAAATAACCAATAGGTCAAATAATAAATCATAGGTAAACTTAGGAAGCACTTTGAGGTGAATGGAAATAAAAATAACAACTAACTAAAAGTAAAATGAGGGGCACCTGGGTGGTTCAGTCATTTGAGCGACGGATTCTTGATTTTGGCTCAGTTCGTGATCCTAGGGTAATGGGACATAGCCGTGCATCGGGCTCCATGCTGAGCGTGGAGCCTGCTTGAGATTCTCTCTCTTCCTCTCTGCCCCTCTCCCCCACTCATGCACTCTCTCTCCAAAATAATATTTAAAAAATCAATAAAGAAAAGTGATAGGATGCAGCTAAAGCAATGCTTGGGAAGAAATTTATAGTTGTGAACCTCTATATTTTTAAAAACTCAAATAGGCAAGAATATGGAGAAAAGGAAACCATTGTGTGCTGTTGGGTGGGAATAGATCCCTCAAAATAATTAAAAATAGAACTATCATATGATCCAGTAATTTTACTTCTGGGTATCTATTTGAAGGAAACAAAAACACAAACTCAAAAAGATATCTGCGCCCCCATGTTCATTGCAGCATTGTTTACGATAGCCGAAACATGGAAACAACCTAAGTGTCCATCAGTGGATGAATGGAGAAAGAAAATGTGGTGGGTATATACAATGGAATATTATTCAGCCATAAAAAGAAGGAAATCCTGCCACTGGTGACAACATGAATACACCTAAAGGACATTATACTAAGTGAGAAAAGTCAGACAGAGAAAGACAAATCTCACTTACGTGTGGAATCTAAAGAAAAAAATGAAATAAAACAAACACAAAATGAATTCATAAATACAAAGAATGGTGGTTGCCAAGGCGGGGGCTAGGTGGGTGCATGAAATGAGTGAAGGTGGTCAAAAGGTACAAACTGCCAGTTGTTATAAGATAAATTTAAAAAAATCAAAAAAGCAAAAAATTCAAATCAATAATCTAACCTAATACATTACGGACCTATAAGAGCAAAGTAAAGCCAAGTCAACTAGAATGAAGACAATAATAAAAATTAGAGTAAAACAATCAATGAAATAAAGGTCAGAAAAACAACAGAGAAAAACAACAAAACCAAAAGTTGGTTTGTTGAAAAGATCACCCAAATCAACAAGCCTTTAGCTAGACTTGAACTAAAATAGAGAAGATTCAAACGACTAAAATCAGGAACAAAAGAGGGGAACTGAAAACATTTGGTCACACAAAAACTAATACACAAGTGTTCACAGCAGCATTATTCATAATAATCAAAATATTCCATATATTTTCGGTCGTAAGAAGGAAAGAAGTTCTGATACATGCCACCACATGGATAAACGTTGAAAAGATTATGTGCTAAGTCAAAGAAGCTAGACACAAAAGGCCACATGTTATATGATCATATTTATATGAAATGTCAAAATAGGCAAATCCATAGATACAGAGAGTAAATGAGCAGTTGCCGAGTGCTAAGGAGAGGAAGGGGTTTCTTTGGGGCAGAAGAAAATATTCTGGAATTAGTGGTGTTGATAGCGCATCTTTGTGAATATAGTAAACATCACTAAATTGTACAGTTTAAAAGGGTGTTTGTTATGTGAAAAATAATAAATAGTAAATAAGGAAGTAAATAGTTAGAAAACAGTGAGAAAATCTTATTTATTATAATAAAAACGTATAAATTTTTATTGGATAAAAATTCAGCCAAAACATCACTATTTATGAGTCAATGTAAACTCTCTCCACAATGAGTTACAACATATTTCCATGACACTTACTATATTCTATTATTACTTTGTCATGGTGTATACAATGCACATTACAATTGCCTGCTTTCTTGTCTCTCTCCCCTACTATTTCTGTCAAACCATATTTCTTATCTTTGTCACCTGCACAGTATCTGACACATACCAGGTCCTCAAAAAATGTTTGTGGAATGCATGGGTAATTTTTATGACACAAATCTATTAGCATCACCAATCTGGGTACATCATTAGCCACAGAGATCCCACTTTACAAGTGCCAAAAGTATGACGGGTGAAAATCATGGGAAGCGAACAAGATCTATGTCAAATTCCCAGAAAAGTAACAATTCTTAGGTAGAACTGAGTGCTATTATTATTGCTATTATTATTAATATTAACATTATTGCATTACATTGTTAACCATACATTTTTGCCTGGAGACTTTTCCAGGTGTTATTTCACATTTCTTCAGCGATTACGTTCTCAGGTTCAGCCTCGTCATGACTTAAAAGAGTAACTGGAAGAACTTAAAGCTTTTTCTGTAGAAGACAGGAATGAATACAGAAGCCGAACATTTAGTCTGCTCTCATCTTGGATCTCCTATGTAGGAGTAACTGAAGCAGTCAAAGGCATGAACTTCCACAGACCCGCAGCGCCACATCTACCCACCCACCTGCATTTGACCATATGCCACTCCCCCCAATCCTGGTTACTCTGGATGAGGCATTCTCACTCCCAGTTAAGACTACTTTCTCCACTGAAGCATCGGATCCCATCTTCTCTTGCCAGTTGAAGGGCACTACTGGGGCAATTATCCCTTTTATTTACAGGATCATCAGGTTTTCCTTCTCCATCGCATTATTTACATCAGGATACGAACACACTCAGTCCTCCCGTATTACCACCCAACAAACAGAAACCAAACCTTCCTTGACCCTACTTCCTTTTGCTCTCTACCCACTCTCCAATAAACTCATTCTAATCAGAATCTCACCCTTACTAGTCCACCTAAACTTTTTTTTTTTTATCAGTGTCACTAATAAAATCCACATTGCTACATCCAATTTCAACTCTCAGTCCTCATATTATTCAACCTCTGTACAGCATTTGGCACAATTGCTTATTCCCTCCTCCTCAGAAAACTTTTTTTCCCCCCACTGGGGTTCTAGGACACTGCACTCTTCTTGTTTCCTCTTATTTTCCTTGTCTCTCTCGCTGAGTCTTTGCTGGTCTTTTCTCTGACTTGTAAATAAATGACAAAGATCCTTAGGGCTCAAAACTAAAATTTCTACTTTATCAATACATTTCTCTAGGTGACTGCATTCATTCGCATGGCTTTAGACACCATCTTCACGCCCATGACTCCCATATTTGTGTCTCTGGCACAGACTTTTCCCCTGAAGTCAACACTCATATGACTAACACAACTTGACATGAATGCCCCAAACTAAGACGGTGATTCCCCCTTCTCTGCCGGAACTTCCTCCATTCAGTCTTTTCCATCTCAGTAAATGGCAACATCCTCCCAGTTGCTTGGGCCACAAAATTTGGAGTTACCTTTGAGTCCTCTTCTTTCTCTCACTCCTCACATCTAATCAGACAGAAATTCCTGCTGGCTCTACTTTCAGAATCTACAATTCATCCACTTACCACTATTCCCTTTGACAATATCTTTATCCAAGCCACCATCATCTCTTGTCTAGGTTATCGCAATAGCTTCCTATTGGGACTCCTGGTTCCAGCCATTTCCTTCCTTCAGTCTGCTCTCAACACAGTGATCCTGATAAATCTCAAGTCACATCAAGTCATTCCTTTTCTCAGAACACTCATCCTCAGAGTTAAAGCCATTGCCAAAAGGCTTTTTATAATCTGCCCACCAGGAGCCCTCCTTCTTCACTCCCGGTTACCTCTGTGAACTCATCTCCTACTACTTGGCTCAATCATTACTTTACTCCTTCACCGGCCACTTAAATTTCTTTGAATACTCTAGGCACATTCTCACTTCAGTCTTTGAAGTTGTTTTTCCCTTTTCTGGAGTTTTCTTCCTTTAGTTACCTGAATGTTTCTCTCCCTCAAGTCTACTTACTCATCTGTTTTCCAGTTCCATGCTGCAGGCCCCAGTACAGATTTAGTGATATAGGTTTTTGGATTATTTTTTGACTAATAAAATATTTTAAATGGATGACAAGGTCATCAGCAATTAAGCAGTCTTGGTAAATATCAATTATCCCATTCATTTTTCCAGGCTAAGTCTCCCATTATGCTTAATGGTGCCATTATCCTCTATGTCTCTGTGCCCCAAATTTGGCTGTCATCTTTGATATCTCCTAGTTGACAGACCTATTCTCTCCCCCTCTGTTCCATTATATATCTATCTACTGAAATTATGACTATCCTTCAAGTCCCAGTTGAAAGATTCCCTCTTCCATGAAGCATGGCCAAAACTTCTGATTAGAGATTGGCTTACTTCCTTTGAATTCTTAACATTGCATTGTCACTCTCTTACAACATTTCACATATGAAATATAGTGAGGAAGTTGTGGCAAAGCGGAGACATCATTTGGACTTAGAACATGAAGGCAGGATTCACATTTCAGCTGTCGTTTACTAGTATGTATGTGTACACACACACACACACACACACACACACACACACATAAATGTGCCTCATTCTAACCACTAATTGGGATTGTTTTGAAGATCCCATTAGCTAATATATGGAGAAACATGTAACATACAACTTGAAATATAGCAGATAAATAAATAATCAAAATGCAAGGCTTACACCTTTTACTAGACTGAAAGTCTATTGGTAACCAAGGTCATGTCCTGTCCAGCTCTATTTTACACAACCCCACCTCAGACATAGTTAGCATACTGCCTTGTTCACGGTAGGTAGTCAATGTTAAATGAATTAAATTTTACCCTGTTGCCCAATACTGAAGACATTTTATTCTGAGGCTTGTTCTCAAATCTTCACTTTGCCACGTTAGAATAAGGTGACTTTTCACATATACCCTCTTTGATTTGGGTTGTAAAAGATGTATGTTTCAGAAGTGGATTCTATTGATGTTTCCTGCAAGATCATGGCATGTGATGGTGCCATATCTTATGTGTTAAAAGACTCTAAGCAGGATCCCACACCCTTTGATCACACATTGTTTATTTTCCATTTACACCATTACTCTCAGAGCTAGTGCAAAGGGAGCAGTAAGATAGTTCTATAACAAACTAGAAATAAATAAATTTCATTTGGAATGTAAGTTGGTTAATTCCTCAATTCAACTTTTTTTTTCTTTCTGTGTGATTAACTGTATCGTCATTTATAATAAGAAAAACTTATAAATTATACTTTTCTACCTGAAAGAAGATTGAAATGAAGGAGTAATATGAAAGATGTAATTATAATGTGCCAAAATAGGATCATTGCAAATTGTTCTTTTTAAGAATTTATTTTGGATGACATTTAAATTAAACTGCATTTTAATTCAAATACAAAGAAGAAAACCCACATCACTAACTAACTTTGCCAATCAACCTGTCAATACACTAATTATCAAAAATTTAGCAAGGCAGAATTGCCCCCTTACAATTCTTATACTCTAGCCCCAGATACAAAGGCAATTACTTTGTTCAAGTTGTCAACTTTGTGAGTTAAGTTTAAAAGTGCATTCACCGACGGTGCTTAATAAGCCTTATCCACGAAAGAATTTTGGTAGCTATGGAAATGGCATTCATTAACTAGAACAGATACAGATCCACTAAGGGCACAATACTGTGCACCAGCCCTGTGCACGACTATAAACAAGAAAATAATCGTGTAAAACTAATCTTAACTGCTGTCATTTATTGAGCATCTATCAGTTTTAGATTTTTAAGTGATACGTTTAATTTTCAAACTCTGAGAGATAGATATTGTGGTCCACTTAATAAACAAGAAAGTGACACTTGGCCAAGTTAAGCAACTCCAACAAGGCCGCATGCTTAGGAAGTTCATAGTTCAGTCAGCTTTTTCTGACTAAAGCTCTTGGTTTTTTATCCTGTGCCAAAACCAGGAGAAAAAATGCTAGCCTTCAAACAAGACTCCTGAAATCTGACTGCCCCAAAGTCAAGTGCCTCAAGGGCAAGTTTGCACACATAGCTTCCCTCCAGGAATTATTTTTCAGCACAGCTATTTCTTTTTAAGAGGTTTGGACCAGGACAACTTATTCTCTTTTCATAATCTTGGTGGAGTAGGAAGAGTGGCTATGCTGAATATTTTGCATCATGGTTAAAATACTTAAAATATTTAAAATTTTTATTTATTATTTTTGAGAGAAAGAGAGAGCATGAGCGGGGGAGGGGCAAAGAGCGGGAGGCACAGAATCCGAAGCAGGCTCCAGGCTCTGAGCTGTCAGCACAGAGCCCCACGTGGGGCTCGAACTCACAAACCGTGAGATCATGGCCTGAGCCGAAGTTGGTTGCTCAACCGACTGAGCCACCCAGGCGCCCCATGTCAGTATTATTTTTTTAAAAATAAATTATTCGGTGTTTTTAGTATATATGAATTGTATATTTATATGCAATCAATGTAGGCACACAATTCAGACCTATTACAATTCTCTATTATATTTAGGTATCGTGTTTTTCAGTAATTGTCCATTTCATCTAAGTTGCTAATGCATGGTCATAAAGTTGTTTGAAGTGCATATTATTTTTTGAACGATTATAGGGTATACAGGGACATTCTCCCTTTCATTCCTGATGTTGGTAAGTTGTATCGTCTATCTTTTCCCCCAAATTAATGAAAAAAAACTTCAAAATTTACATACATACTCATTGTTTTAGGCCCTTTGCTTTGCACAGATCCAAGTTTCTATGTGGTATATGTTTTTCCCCTTCAATCTGAAAGAATTCCTTTTACATTTCTTTTACCTCGCGACCTCTTCTGATCTCTGCTTTTGTTTTAATGTGCTGCAAATTTCTGTATTTCTTCATCTCCAAAACAGATTTCCACTGGATGCAGAGATCTAGGCTGGTAGTTTTGTTGATTTTAGCACATTTATAAATTTTGTCAAAGTGTGCTCTGACTTTCATAATTTCTGGTAAGAAGTGTGTAATAATTCCTTTTATTCATCTACATGTAACGTGTCTTTTTTGTTCTCCTGCTTTTAATTTTTTTCCCTACACTTATTTTAGCAATTTGGTTATGATGCCTTAGGCTTGATTTTCTTTGTCTTTATCCTCCTGTATTTGATTGAACTCCTTGGTTCTACAAATTCATAGTTTTAAAATCAAATCTACAAAATTTTATCCATTTGTCCTCAAATAATTTTCTGCTTCCACCTTTCTCCCTTCTCTTTCTTGGACTCCTAATATATATATATACATATATATATATATATATATATGTATATATATATATTTATATATTGGATCATGTAACATTATTCTACTTGTCATTACTGGTCTGTAAATTGCTATTATATATATATATATTGGATCATGTAACATTATTCTACTTGTCATTACTGGTCTGTAAATTGCTTAATAAACATTTTCTTGGATAGTTTTACATTTACCGTGAAGATATCAACATAGTGCAGTAAGTTCACATATAAGAAAACCCCATACTCAGTTTTCCCTAATGTTAATATCTTCCATATAATGGTGTATATATCACAACACATGAGCCAATATAGATATATTATTAACTAAAGCCAATACTTTAGTCAGTATTCCTTAGGTTTTACTTGATGTCCTTTTCCCACTCCAGGATACCATGCAGGACACCCTATGACATTTAGTCCTCATGTCTCCTCAGGCTCCTCTTAATTGTTTCTCAGACTTGCCTTGTTTTTGATGACCTTGACACCTGTGAGAAGTACTGGTGAGGTATTTTGCATAATGTCCCCCAATTGGGATTTTTTTGTTCTGATGCTGTTGTCATTCTTAGACTGAGGCTATGAGTTCTGGGGAAGAATACCACGGGGTACCTGATAGCACATGACACATCGCTAATGCCATTAGCTTTCATCACCTAGCCAAAGTAGTGTAGGCCACATTTCTCCACAGTAAAGTTACCTCCACGGTAAAGTTTCAAAGCAAATCATTTAGTACAGACAACACTCAAAGGGGACGGGAATTGGGTTCCACCTTAGAGTAGGGAGTATCAACGTACGTGATTTGGAGTTCTCTATAGGAGACTTGTCTCTTTTCTTCCACTTATTTACCCAATAATTTATATCACTATGGATTTCCAGATATCTATTGCATAGTTTGCATTATAAGTCAATATTATTTATTATTTTTTCATATTGTTCCTGCTTTGGTCATTGGGGGCTATTTCTGTTGGTTTCGGTGTCCTTTTTACATGCCCCCATCCATTTGCTTTTGAGATTTTTAAAAATTTTCTGGCGTTACAAGTTGCTCTAGGCTCATATTGTATATTTCCTGCCCTAGCCCTCGAAACAGTCATTTTTTCAAGGAGCCCTGGTTTCTTTTATTGGAGAATGATACTAGAAACCAAGATTTGAGTCCCAGGTGTGTTGGTTGCTTCTCAGTTGTCATCAATTCTAGGCACTCTCAGTGGATACAGTGAGAAAGTATATACGTATGTAAACTCAACTGTGTATATATCTGTATCTACAAATATTTCTATGTGCAGCCATCTATATCTATGTTAGCTAAACCTGAGTTTATACTGATGTCTTGAACTTGAACCCATTACCATATGTATCATTCTAGCCTTCTGCTTGTCTGCAATCTCCCGTTCCAACAGTGAGAAACTTGAGTCCCAACTCCATCATCTATTTGCTTCATTGTTCAGTTCCAGTATGCATGTCAAATGGCTTCAGAATTGTTAGTCTGTACCCCAGTGGGAAACGATGTTATCCAATAGAGTGCACTATCTATATGAAACTTTGCGTTTAGTCTTATAGACTCGATTCATATCCACCTTTCCCCCCACCTTCTTCAGTGAAGTTATTTAAGACATTTGTAATACAGTCAGATTCTGTTGTCACCAACTGAATGTTCTAATTTTACTTTGGTTTAGTTTTTTTTTTTTAATTTTTTTGTTTTGCAGTGCCTAATGTTCTGGAAATTTCATCCACTTAGTTTCTAATTTCAGATAGTGTGTGTTTTAGCTCCAAACTCTCATGTTTTGTTTTCTATTTATCTCCTCATTATGTTCATGTTTTTCTTTAAAATTTAAAACAAAGCTACATTATTTTAAATAACTCTTATAAAGCCCTTGTCAGCTAACTCCATTATCTACAATTTCCTTCTTGTTATAGCTCACAATTTGCTGTTCCATTTGTTTTGCTAGGCAGTTAAATGAAGAGTTTTGGATTTTGATTTAAAGGATTTTTTAATTTGATTTTTTACATCTTGATTTTAAGGTCTGTTTTTAAGCTTTGCTAGAGTGAGTCTCCAGTAGCCTAGTAGGTTTTAAAGACTTTTCAATCCTATGTGTAGAAAATTAAAAAAAAAAAACAAAACCAAAACCAAAAAATCCCCATTTTTTGACATCCGAGAATTGGCCTGACACTTACAGGCCTCAGTGCTATTAGAAGCTGGCCTGGCACTCACAGCTAAGCCATATTATTCTCTTGTGGGACATAAATGATCTCACAGAACACCAATTTCAGACGATGATAAAGTGAGATAAAGCAAAGCCATTTTATAAGTTTGTCTGAGCACAGACAAAAATCGGATCTCTATATGACCCACAAAATATGGACATCGCCCTCCCTGCTAACACGAGTGCTACTGATTTGTCCAATTACAGCTTTAAATTTGTTCTCCCCTGCCTTTCTTCTACATAAGATTTATTTTGATACCCAGCCATAGCATTGTCCCTATCTTCTGGCAGCATTCTATCTAGAGCAAACCCCCACTCCTTAGACCCTCTTCCAAATCACCCCACCAAAGCCCTAACACTCTCTGTTGTCAGAATGAACCAGATGCCTCGGTGTTCATTCTCCTCCACTGCAATCAGTAATAAACCCAACCTCTGCATCTATAGGTATGTTCCTAGAGGGCCGTGACAGTGAGTTCTGGGAATTTTTCAACCGGTGACTCACAAGCGGTCACTCTTTCTCTGGTCTCATGGGACTCATCCTACAAATGTGCTGATTAGCAGTCAGCCAAAGATTCCGAAGGCCCTCATAAAGATTCCTGGAGCTCCTTTTCTGCATAGCTCCCTCCTCTCCATTTTTCTGCTATGCAAATTCCAATTGTTTCAATTTACCCCAATTCCCATTTCTACTCTCCTGTGCTGTCCTGATATCTGATACAAGATTATGTCAAATGTATGTTTTCTAGTCGTCTGTGTAGGTATGGAAAGGTCCGGATTGGTTATTTCTTCATGGGCAGAAGTGGAAGTTCAGTAGTCACTTTTTAAAATCGAATCATATTCTATATATTTCTCTGCTATTTGCTGTCCTCACGTCAACCCTTTGAAAACATCTCCAAGATATACTACAAATAAAATATAACATCGCTAAGATATATTATAAATAAAACTCTACATCACTTGATTTTGGTTAATATCTTATAGGATATAATCACTATTATGTATATAATCAATGCACTTTTATTTTTTCCTTCTTAAACTGAAGTATAATTAACATGCAATACTATATTAGTTTCAGGTGTATGACACAGTGCTTCAACAATTCCATACATTACTCAGTGCAGTGCAGTGGGATGGGTGAATAGATAAAGGAGATCAAAAGGTACAAACTTCCAAGTATAAAATAAATAAGTCACAAAGATGAAAAGTACAGCATAAGGAATATAGTCAATAATATTTCAATACACTTGGAATAAATATTTCCAGTGTGAATGTCTGTGTATGTGGTACTTTTTTCGCGCCTAGCCATAATGTTGCATTATTCTATTTATTCTAACATCCATATGCGCAACAAACTTGTATTGAGATGCTACTATGTACCAGGCCATATGCATTACAATGATCATGGCTCCTACTGCGAAAACTGTAAAAGGAAAAAAAAAATCAATCTCATTGGCTATTTATGAGAAATATATTTTACTTTTTCAGAGCTGACTTTATGCGACATCTACCAGAACTGTAGTTTATGTGTCTTGATAGATACAGTTTAAATTTCTCAAAAAATATCTTTTCTAATCTCTCTCATTAATGCATTTTAAAACCGTAAGTTTATACATAAGTTGTGATTTTAGGAATCTAATTTCAAATTACTTTTTGAGGACAGTCTGTAATTGGGAGAGTCAGACCTACTTGTTCCATACATTTCATTTTCATTTTTTTTTTTATTTTCTTTTTTTTAATGTTTATTTTTGAGAGAGAGACAGAGACAGACTTCGAGCGGGGGAACAGAGTTTGGGCAGAGAGAGGGAGACACAGAATCCGAATCAGGCTTCAGGCTCCGAGCTGTCAGCACAGAGCCCGACGCGGGGCTCCAACTCACGAGCCGTGAGATCCCGACCTGAACCAAAGTCGGACGCTTAACCGACTGAGCCACCCAGGCACCCCCATACATTTCATTTTCTAATACCCTATTTAGGGTATTGATGGGAGCAATGGTGGTAGGGAGGTTGGGGCGATAGGTAGTATGCGGTTAAAAAAACAAATGAGGAAAAACAAAAGCAAAAACCCTTGCAAGTTTTCATTGAAGAAACAAATCATGGAGTTTCACACTAGTCAAAAGCTTTGCGCTGTGGGTTGAGATTAGCATAAAAGCCCCCAGAAATTACAGCCTTTTCTCCCCCCTGAGTAATTTCTTCTGTGTGCTACCTAAGTCAGGGAAAGGGCAGGCTTAGAAAAAGGAAAACTAGCACCTTTGGTTAGTGGGAAAGATAGTTCTTTCTCGCTAGAAAATGAAGAACAAAGGCAAAGGTGTTTAATGTGAAACTGGCTTTAAAACCTAAGCCACAAACATAACTCACTGTTTATTTTATATACAATGCTATTCTTTAGAACTTCTCATGGTAATCATTACAGTTTATGTTTATTATAGTCATGAAAAACTAGAGCCTTTTTGAAAAAAATTGTAAAAGAGTATTTGAGTAAAACTGTACTAATGTCCCCTTCACTTAATTATTTCCCACCTAATTTCCTTTCTAGTTTACAAAATCCTGATTCTGTATCATTTATTATACATTGAGAGTGAATATAAGTTTGGAAAACTGAAGAGGGGTGGCAAGTAGAGAAGAATCCACTGAAATAAATCCTTGTCTCAGGCAATTTGAAATACTAAGTCACCAATATGAATAGGCTGTCATTTTTAGGCACATACTGTGTTCCAGGCAGACCACAGCTTTAAGTGATATCCTTTATCCTGCAGCTTTGTCGAGGTGTAATTCGCACATGATACTGTGTAAGTTTAACGTGTGCAACATTTTGACTTGATACACATATATTCCAAAATGATTACCATCACAGCATAAGCGAACACCTTCACTACGTCACATGATTACTATTTATTTTTTGTGTTGAGGACATTTACGCAACTCTCTTAGCAACTTTCAAGTATATTATACAGTATTGTTAACTATAATTACCATGCTGTATATTAGACCCCCATGTTATAATTGGAAGTTTGTACCCTTTGACCAACATCGCCCCATTTCCCCTACCCCCCAGCTCCTGGTGAGCACCAGTCTACTTTCTTTATGATTTATTTCAAGGTTCATTCATATTGTCACAAACATTTCCTTCTGTCCCGTGGCTGGATAACATTCCATTATATATTACATATATCATAATATATATAATATAACATTTTCTTTATCCATTTATCTGTTGACAGATACTTAGGTTGTTTCTTTGCTATAGACACTATGCTTTTTAATCCTCAAACAAGCTCTATGAATTGGGTACTCTTATTATTTCCTGTTTCACAATGAGGTTATTGAGGCCTCAAGAAGTTAAGTAGCTTGTCTAAGGTCACACAGCTAGTGAAAGGTAAAGCTAAGTTTCAAACCTGGGTCTATGTGAATATTTCATCCTAATTCTTTCTTCCCATGTTCTATGCCTCTCTATGGAATCTATGTAAAGTTTGTAGTCTCATTAAAGGGAATAATTGTTTCCTATGGCTAGCTTCCATAGAATATTCTCAGGAGAAATATTTTTACATAACACGTATAACTTCTGGTTCCCTGGTCCTGTGACTAGGGGTTTGACACCATGGCTTTGGAGGTCCATTTCTCTAATTCTATTGTTCTCTTTGGAGGTTAATGTGGGGAGATGAGGTAACTCCACTTAATGTCAGCTCTGCATCTAATTGCCCTGCTGCTCTTGGTTGATACTTGACTTTACTCTACCCAGGGGTAGGAAAGAAGCTTCCCATTAAACAAAGATCAATGATGAGACCTTCCCTAATGACCCATCATCTTCATGGGTTTCAATCTCCTCCATTCTAAAGGAGAGGGAACGTGTTTTAATATATTTTCTTTAAGTTGTGTCAAATGCTTCGAAGGCTCAAGAGATACCAAGACAAATATGACACTCTCCCTTTTCCTGAAGAGTAGTTCACAGTCCACTAGAAGAAACAGACACTAAAGCAAATAATTAAAATTGATGTGCCATGGTCTATTAAAGACAAAGTTTTAGTAGAATTCACAAGAGAGAATTTTGTTAGCAAGAAATCAGAGAAAGCTTCAGATAAAAGGTGATATTTGATCTAGATCTTAAAGGATACGAAAAATCATAAAAACAACATTTGCTGAGTATTATGTGTCAAACACTCTGATAAATGCTTTATATGCATTTTTTGTCTTTAATCCTCCCAGATAAACCATAAGCTGATTATTATGACTGTTATTTTACAGACTCAAAGTTACACAGATAGTAAGGGGGAAAATTGTGATTCAAACCTATGAGTCCTCATTTATTAATGAATAATTATTGTTTCAGGAGCTGTCCTACATTGGTGGCTCCCAACCAGGGCTGGTTTTATCCCATAGGGGATGTTTGGCAAAGCCTTGGGACATTTTGGGTTATCTCAACCGGGGGTATGCTACTGGCGCCTAGTGGGTAAAGGCCAGGGATCCTGCTAAATATCCTACAAGGTACAGGATAGCCATCCACAATAAATAATTATGTGTCTCAAAATGTCAATAATTGGTTAACAAATCCTGTTGACATTGAAAAGCCCTGTTTTAAATGTTTAGGGTACAGCAGGGCTGTATTGTATATACAATATAATGTCATGTTGTGACAAGTGCTATAAAGAAAAATAAAGCAGAGAACAAAAATGTGGCAAAGATACACTAATTCAGAAAAAGTGGTCAGAAAATACCTCTCTGTGGAAGTAACACTTGAGCAGAGTGAAATGAAGGAAAAGAGCCATGGGGATATCCAGAAAACAAAGTGCAAAGGCCCTGAGGCAAGAGGCATATTCTAGCAATAGAATGTTCTATGAATGTTCTAGGAGATAGTGTGTGTCTACGAAGGGGTGAGCATGGCAGAGAATGCTGGGAGATTATGAGGAGGAGTCAGTGGGAGGCCTGATCACATCAGACTCTGTAATTCATGATAAGGACATTGGATTTTATTTTAGGTGTGACAGAAGGCTACTGGGGGATTTTATCAGGGAAATAACATAATGAGGTTTACATTTTAGGAATAACACTGTAGCTTGTACAGGGAGAACAGACCATTTGAGAGACTCCTCTTTCCATTAGTATATCTGGTTGAGAAGACCAACACCCTGCTAAAATTAAGTAAAAATGTTGATTAAAAACAATCTTGGGGCACCTGGGTGGCTCAGTCCGTTAAGAGTCTGACTTTGGCGCAGGTCATGATCTCACGGCTTGTGAGTTCGAGTCCCGTGTCGGGCTCTGTGCTGACAGCTCAGAGCCTGGAGCCTGCTTCAGATTCTGGGTCTCCCTCTCTGTCTCCGTCCCTCTCCCACTTGAGCTCCATCCCTCTCTCAAAAGTAAATAAACATTAAAAAGCCAATCTTCTTAAAAATACAGGAAAACTGGAAAGAGAGTAAGAATTTATCAAGCCAAAATATAAAGGAAGACAGGATTTCCAAAAGCAATGAAACTACTTCTGTTGCCAAGCCTGTAGAAATTGAGCTTTGTTTGTATGATCTCAGAGGCTGGGGGGAACAGAAGGCAATGCCTAGGACCTTCAGAAAATGGGCAATCTAATAGGAGGCCGTACTTCCATATTTACACTAGTGTCAATGTGGTCTTAGAAATGCATATAGATGTTGGTGGGGCACCCATAGATTTCTCAATGAAAAGCTGGCCCTGATATGCATTAGAAACCCAAATTCATATTGCCTAAATAGCTTTCCAGAAAACATAAGCCATGAAATGGGTAGTAGCCCTAGACACGTGACAGAAGCAAAAAAACAAAAATTATCTTTGGAGAAAGTTACCATACATTTGGGTCTCAAAGGATACCAAACAATAATTTTCTGAGGAAAATGAAAGGCTCATCATAAAAAAAAATTATTTAGCAACTATAGTGTGTAAGTTTAATTTTTTTTTAACGTTTATTCATCTTTGAGAGACAGAGAGAGAGACAGAGCATGAGCGGGGAAGGGGTAGAGAGAAGGAGACACAGAATCGGAAGCAGGCTCCAGGCTCTGAGCTGTCAGCACAGAGCCCGACGCGGGGCTCGAACTCACAGACCGTGAGATCATGACCTGAGCCGAAGTCAGACACTCAACCGACTGAGCACCCAGCTGCTCCTATAGTGTGTAACTTTAAAGAATTTAAGTGTAGCTGGTATTCTATGGTCCCTATATTGTCACAAGGAAGAGAAATATATTTATTATCTTTAGACTTTGAAAAGTGAAGCATTCATGTTGTCATTTATAGGGTAATCACTAAAAACAGAAAAATTGTGTATCACAAACTGGTAGAAAGAAAAAAGTGGAAATATGAAAAAACTTGATCCAAGAGAAATCATGAAAGAAGGAAAGAAATATAAAAATAGTTCCAGCAAATAAAAGAACAAAATTATCTGGTAAGATATAAATGCAAATATATCAGTAATTATATTAATTTTAATTGAATTAAATTATCTAGTTAAAAGGCCAATATTTTCAGGCAGGATTAAAAATTCCAAGTACAACAACAAAAATTCCAAGTACATGCTGTTTACAAGAGACATCTAAAATATAAATGCTAAAAGCAAAAGGATGAAAAAACATTTACCAAACCAATTCTAGCCAAAGGAAAAAGAATTAGAGCTATTGCTTTAAAAGAAAGCAGATTATAAGTCAAAATCTATTACTTGAGTGATAAAGTATCTAAATGTGTCGGAGTTTTTTGTAAGTATATCTAAATGTAAGGTCCATTAGGGCAGGTTTTTTTTTTTTTTCTATTTGGTCACTACACCTGAAATAGTGCCTGGTGCATAGTAAATGCTCAATAAATAATAAGTAGATTTTTAATAAGTTTATTTATTTATTTTGAGAGAGAGAGGGAGAGAGATAGAATCCCAAGCAGGCTTCGCACTGAGCCTCTCCACACTAGACCCGAGGTGAAATCAGGAGTAGGAAGCTTAACCAACTGAGCCACCCAGGAGTCCAGAAGTAGATGTTAAATAAATGAGTGGATGAACTTCCTAATGAGAAAAGGTTTAATTCATCAGGAAGATACGACAGTTTTAAAATATGGATTTACCTAATAACATACCTACCAAATAGGTAAAGCAAAATTTGACAGAATTATAGGAAGGAAAACATAAGTTCACAATTAAGAGTGAGAGACTTTAATATACCTAATAGAAATCTAAATAGAAAAATCAGCCAAAAATATCAGTAAGAATCTCATTCTTGAGGATAGAGTGTAATGAGCACGGACAGACACCGGGAGAACGGTTAAGATGCTTTATAAAAGTCCAGTTGAAAGATAGTACTGTCTTGGCCTTGGGTGGTAAGAGCAGAAAACATAAGAAATGTTAAAGTTCTGGGTATATCCTGAAGGTGGAGAAAACAGGTTTTGCCTCTAGAATGCATGGCTTATCTGAGGGAAATAAAGAAGCCTGACTTCAGGAGCTTTTACCTGAGCAACCAGGTGAATGGTGTTTCATTTATTGAAATGAGGTAAATGGGGAATTAGCAGATTTGTACAAAAGATGATTGTGGTGGTAATTCAAGAGATCAGTTTGGGACATATTAAGATGGAGATGCCTATTAGAGGTCCCAGTTGGAGATGTAAGGCAGTTAATTGGGAATAAAAACCTGGAATTTATGGAAGAAGCTGGGAATCAAATACAAATATGGGAATCAACAGCATATAGATGGCAGTTGAAGCTGTAAGACTAGATGAGATTATCTAAAGTGAGAGAAGATAGAGATCTAAGAACTGAGTCCTGGTGTACTTTTAGTGGCTTAGAAGAATGGGTGTCTGGGAAAATGGGGGTAGGGACAGCAAATGAGACAGGAAGGAAAAGTCACAAAGGTAGGAGGAAAACAAAGAAAGTGTTATATTCTGGTAGCCAAGTGAAAAAAAAAATACTTCAAAAAGTGATCAACTATGTCAAATGATGTTCAGAGGTGGAGTAGGATGAGAACTGGAAATTGATCATTGGATTAAGCAAGATGGAGGTCACTGGCAGGCCTTGATGAGTGTGGCTTCAGTGCAGTAGTGAGGATAACATCCTGATTGAACCACTTTACTTTCAAGAGGTAACAGGAAGAGAGCAACTGGAGATGGTTAAGTATAGATTTTTTTTCAGGCTTTTGTTTGAAATGGAAGCAAAGGAGGCAGAGAAAAGGCATGGTAAAGTCAGAATGTTTTCCTGGCTTAAAAATGGAAAGAGTAACAGTATCTTTGTGTATTCATTGGAATGATGAAATAAAAAAAAATTATGAAAGGAAGAGACACGATAGTTAGATGAGAAAAGTCCTTGAGCTGGGGATACAGGATGTCTGTTGCATCCACGCGACTCCTGAAACAGAATGCTACGGGCACCAGCGACAGTTGTAACAAAGTTTATTACAATGAGAGGCAAGGCTGACCGATCGGGACCAACACTCTTGACAAGAGTGTGGCTGACCGATCGGGACCAACACTCTTGACGAGAGTGTGGCCTCGAACAGCCGGGGTACAGAGTTTTTAAAGCCGATCACATCGTTTTATCATTATCTGGGAACAGAACAGAGAAACAGTTCCCAGATGAGTTAGAAACAGTTGCCAGATGAGTCAGAAACAGTTATCGAATGAGGTGATTATTTTAGACTTTCTGCCGCTAAGTTGCAACCAGTGGATCTCTTTGACCTTGTCTCTGACGCTCTTTTTTGAGGTTTTGTTTCCTTCATTGGTAAAGCCTGATTCACAAGAGTATGAAGTATGATTTACAAGAGTAAAAGCAAGGTTGTTATCTTTTGACCTTCAGTGTCAGAACAAAGTTGTTATCTTTCAAGCTAAGCGTTAGCCCTACAGTACAATTTAACCCTTACATGTCATCTAATGCCTTGGATAGATGCTCGTAAGTTTCCTGCACACTAAACTGGGAGGGTATGCAGAGTACATTGGTGCAAACGCGGGTGGGTTCATGTGTTTGGTGGTAAGAACGTATGGAAGGTCTCTTATGATTGTTTCTACTTTTCTCAGTGAAAATGAGAAACAAAGTCACATGTACGAGGGCAGGGAGTATATGGGAGATCTCTATAACTCTCATTCCATTTTTCTGTGCATCTAAAACTGATCTGAAAAAATAAAGTGTACTTTAAAAATCAAACAAAGTCACCCGTTCTGTTAGATTTTTTTTCTTAAAAACATAGTCTGAGATAGCAAGTTACTACTGAATATTTATTGAGAAGTGCTCTCAGAAGATCCACCCGTAAGAAAAAGAGAAGGGCAGGTTAAGGCAGAAGGAGATGATACGCAATGCTCTTAAAACCAAAGTCTCAGCCAATCCTGCTTGAACCCGTGGATCTGGTCAGTCGGGGTTGTTCCAAATTGGGGCAAGAGGGCTAGGGTTTCACATTCCTGTATTGGCCAGTTTTCGGCCATGGCTCATGACCTGGAAGGGGCCGTAATCCTGGGTAAGCCCATTTTCTATAGCAAACATTAATTACTACTATTTCTTACAGCTTTGTGGTGATCCCTTTCTTTGCTGTTCTCTAGACACGAGAAGCCCAATGTAACAAGATGTCCACCACAGCTTAAAGCTCAATGGGACTCTTACTATATACCTCTTGGAAGTATACCCCTCTGGGAACCAAAGCTTCTAGACCTGAAGAACTTAAGGTTCAAGGCATCTGGCCAACCAGCCAGACCATTCTACATTCCTCATGAATTGAAGTATATTCCAAATTCAGGACACTTCCCTTTCCACAAAAAAATGTATGACTCACTCAAAACTCTGTCCATTGGGAATATTTCTCCTCAGAGCTGTCTTTCAAAGCCATCTCTGAGTGAAATGCAGTGCAGCAAAAGTCTATTTAGGCTTTATCTACATACTGGTTATATTAGTTTTCTAGGGCTGCCATAACAAAGTACCATAGACTGAGTGGCTTAAACAACAGAAATTTATTTTCTCGCTATTCTGGAGTCTAGAAGTCTAAGATCAAGGTGCTGGCAGGGTTGGTTTGTTCTGAGGCCTCCTTGGTTTGCAGAGAGTGTCTTCTCTCTGTATCTTCACATAATCTTCTCCCTGTGTCTATGACCTAATTCCCTCTTTTCATAAGGACACCAGTCATACTGGATTAGAATCCAACGTAACGATCTCATTTTAACTTAATTATCTCTTTAAAGACTATCTCCAAATACAGTCACATTCTGAGGCACTGGGGTTTCCGATATCCCCAAATTCAACATATGAATTTAGCTCATGATACCCGGGACCAGGAAACCAGGCTCATCATTTTGCCATCTCTGTCAGCTCATCATAAAGGAACTCCCATGTGGCTGTGAATCGAAGGGGAGGCACTAATGCAACAGTGGAGAATGACATGGAGATCTGGGCCACCCCCTTGTGCAGCTTTATCATTGCACTCCGGCCCTCTTCAATCCTGTTCTTGGGTGCATTACGGTCCCTGACTTACGATGTTTCAACTTAGGATTTTTTGCGTTCACAATGGTGCAAAAGCAATACACATTCAACAGAAACTGTATTTTACATTTTGAATTGGATCCTTTCTGGGGCTAGTGATATAGACGATACTGTCTCCTGATGCTGGGTGGCAGCAGTGAGCCGCCGCTCCCAGTCAGTCACACAATCATGAGGGTAAACAGCCTATACACGTACAGCTATTCTATACCTGAACAACCATTCTGCTTTTCACTTTCAACACAGTATTCAATAAAGTACATGAGATACTCAACATTTTATCATATAATGTGGTAGCTGATTTTGCCCAACTGTAGGCTAATGTGTTTTGAGCACATTTAAGGTAGGCTAGGCTAAGCTCTGATGTTCGGTAGGCGAGGTGTATTAAATGCATTTTTGACTTACAATATTTTCACTTACAGTGGGGTTTCCTGGGATGTAACCCCATGGAAAGTCAAGAAAGAACTGTACTTCAATTTTACAATGGATTCCTGCTGGGTGTGCCGGTCCATATGGATTGGGAGGTCTGATAGGATCCAGCTCATAATGAGTAGCTCTGGCCCCATTGGTCAGATGTTGTGACACTAGCACACAGTAGAGTAGCACAACAGTAGTTGCTTTTGAAATGGTTCCTAATTCTCTGTTGCAGATGGCATAGACTTGAGATTAGAATCTGAGTGGAGAGCCACAGTATTTTCTACACCAGCCAACTTTGAGTTGGAGGGTCATACTAATTGAAGATAATGTCCATGGTTCTTGCCATGATGTTTGATATCTTTCAAATCTGCAGTGTTTCCATTAGAGGTCCCTCACAACTCTAAAATGATGTGACGAATTCCATTTCATCAACATTGGAATCTGTGATCCATCCAAACGGGAGTATCTGCTGTTCCGTTAACTTGACTCCCACCTCTGCCTTTTTTACGTTATTCCTCCTGCTTTTAATCCTTTACCTCCCACCCCCCCCCCATGTTTAATTGTTACTGATCCTGATAAGACCAGCATGAATATTCCAAAACCCTTCCTTAATGCCTCTAGCCTGTCTTCTCTAAATTCTAACGGCATTTCATTGTGTATGTTCCTTGTGTCTATATATGACATCTACTCAACTGCTAGCTCTTTGGTAAAAGGATCTAAGTCTGACAAAGCCAAAGAATTATTTAGTATATAGAAAGAAGCAATCTATACTCCTTGAAGAGTTCTAAGTACAGCAGCGATTCTAGTCCCCTCCATTGTTAGGGGACATCGGTGGCAAAACAGGGAGGTGGGGAATGTGGATGGACCAACACAGATAGTAAGGCTTGGAGTATGAATAGAAAGTAACAAGTTGTGTTAAATAAGCTCCTCAAGAGACGCTTTTCTTTCTGGGTGCATACTGCTCAGTTTCATTCATTATCTCTCATTTGAAAGTATGGGTGCCAGAGCAGAACTTTCCTTCACATAGGTCAGCCGGAATGTATAGCGTATTACCAAATGGATTCTACAGAGTAATAAACGAAGGCATCAGATGACTCTGGTAAGCTATCACTATGCCTCAAAGCCCTAATGTGCTCATCTGGACTGAGCAGCTCTTCCTGTGACACATCAGACATATTCTAATGCAAAATCAAAGTTAAAATGCCAGCATGGCTAATAATTAAAATGTTGAACCTTGTAAAGCGACAAGAGAGAGATTGGGGGGGGGGATATTTTACTTATCAGGTAAGGATCACAGAAGGGTTGTTCCTTGAAGGTTCCAGAACCTGACTGTGTTAACATATTCAAGAAAAAAGGAATAATCAGTCTCAGGGGGCAGACACACACAAACTAAAATCATCTTGATTAGAGTAAAAACTTCTGTGCCATTTTAGAAATGGAAATTCGAACTGCCTTGTAGACTAGCAATATAGAGCCACACAATAGAACCACAGCTTGCCTGAACTGAAAATTATTTAATTGCCATATTAAATTCACTTATTTTAGGAAAAAGTGAAGGAAAGGAAAAAAACTGAGACAGGCAAAGGGGATGTGATTTGTGCAAGGTCACAGAGCTAGTTAGAGGCAGAGCTGAAGACAAAACTCAAAATTCCTGATTCATAAGCCAGCGAAATACAACTGCAAGTCATTATCAATTCAACACATATTCATGGAGCACCTGAGATGGGTCAAAACACAATAAGGCACAAGCAGCAAAATGTGACATGAAGGCCTGACCACAGCACAACGACACTGTCATTTCCCTGATGAAGGACCAGCAGCTGACTAGCTTTTCTGGGTAGCCCAAGAAGCAAAAGCTTCTTCTCCTTTTAAGTCATCTAAAAATCTCTCTTCTCTGTGTAAGTGCTGACTCACAGAAATACAATGCAAGCAGATATGTAATTTAAAATTTTCCAACAGCCACAATCAGAACATTCAAAAGCTACTGAAATTAATTTTAATTTGGTTTTACCTACTATACCTAAAATATTATCATTTCAACATATGATTTAAACAAAATGTAACGACATATCACACCTTACCTTATTTGTATTAAATATCCAAAATCTAGCATGGATTTTATACTTATAGCAAATATCTATTTGAAATGAACACATGTCAAGTGTATAACAGCCACATGTGGCTAGTTTTAGCTAGTTACTACTGTATTGAACAGCACAGCTCCGTATTATATACTAGAAAAATCGGTCCCCACCCCATTTATTAAAATGCAACTCTAACATATCACATTTAATCATCCAATAAGTTACAAAAAGCAGAAAATGCTTTTTTTCAGATGAAGTTCTATGAACTTCAATTAACTGTCCTACTTCCCTTAGTTATTCTATACCATGCCTGAGCACACCAGGTCACTGGAAAGGTTAAATGAAAAGAAGCAAAAAGAACATTTAAATAAAATTTTATATTAAACCCAATAGGTTTTTAATGATTTCTGGCCTTCGTTTATTCCAAGTCTTTATAATTGGGATTAAACATTATTTTCACAGTGGCAAGTCAGAACAGATAACAACAGGAATAGAGACACTTTCTGGTAAGACATTAGGGACTAAACTGTCCATTCCAAATTAGTTTTTTCCCCCCAATATCACTGTCAAGACTAGTTTTTCATAAAAGGAAGATCATTTTACATGGAAGGAATTGCTAAACAGGCTAGAGGTTCCAAATCCATTACCTGCTCATCATCTAGCTAATAGATGCTCATCCTCTATAACCTTGGAGAAATTCTGCCACAAAATTCAAATGCAACATGCAACTCATATTTCTGAGCCTAGTGCTGCAAAATATGGCTCAACAATGTTACAGAATCTTTCAAAGGAGAACTTTCTAGAAAATTCAGAATTTATGGTCCCAGTAACTATAAATTAATGAAATGCCACAACCAACTTTGGATCCCAGAAAGATGTAGCCTAACATTTTAGTAGCTGGTCAGGAAAAGGTAGTTTCTACAAAATCCTCTTTTTAAAAAAATTTCTTCAGAGGGAGGGGCCAAGATGGTAGAACAGCTTGGAAGTTTCTGTGCATCTCTCATCCCTGAAATGCAGCCAGATCAACATTAAACCGTCTCACGCACCTAGAAAACTTATTTGAGGATTAACACAACGATCTGCACAACCTGAATCACAGAACTCAGCAGGTACGTGGCACAGAGAGGTGAACTGGGGGAGACAGAAGCCGCAGAGGGCAGGGAGCCGCTATTGCGTGCGGAGACAGGACGGAGACAGGTGGGTGGGGGAGAATAAGGGAAAAGCACCCCTCCCCAAAAGCAGCTGGAGAGAAAGTGGAAAAGTGGAAACAGCCGCAGGGACTGAACAAAAAAGGGAGAAAGGACAAAGGAGAAAGGAGAAAAGAGAGGGTTTAAATTCCATTAAGATTCTATAAACAGGGAGAGCACAAAGTCGGAAACTCCGCAGCTCAATACCTGGTGGTGCTCAGGTGGGAAGGGCTCCAGGTCCCCAGGAGCAGAGTGAAGTCCAGGAGTCTTCGGGCCACACGAGGAGAGGCGGTTCCCCTGCTGGGACGGCATTTCAGAGAACAGCCACATTCGCTGGTGCTGGAACAAGGAAGCCTGGCGCCAGAGGTGTGTTGTGATTTTCCATAAACCCTGAAATGCTGCTGCTACAAGATCACGTGAACCTTTCCTGGGGCGGGCTGGCACCCAGCCACATGCTCTGGGCATCAGCAGCAGCACAGTCCCACGAATGTTCCTGGGTGCGGCCGGCACCTGGCCATTGCTCCATGAGACCCTCCTGCAGAAGGTCTGAGCAGGTCAAAGCTGCAGTCCCTCAGAAATGAGGGGTTGGGGGGCGCCTGGGTGGCTCAGTCGGTTGAGCATCTGACTTCAGCTCAGGTCACGATCTCACGGTTCGTTGGTTTGAGCCCCGTGTTGGGCTCTGTGCTGACAGTTTGGAGCCTGGAGCCTGCTTCAGATTCTGTGTCTCCCCTCTCTCTGTGCCCCTCTCGTGCTCATGCTCTGTCTCTCTCTGTCTCTCAAAAATGAATAAAGATTAAAAAAAAATTTAAAAAAAAGAAATGAGGGGTTGGGAAACACAGATCCATTTGAGATAAAACTCAGGATAGAGGTGCTGTCTGGCAGCCTGATGACGGCTTGGTCAGAGACAGTGTAGAAGCGGGGAGTGGATGGAAGCTGGAGACAAAGGAGGAGTGCTTGATTGCCAGTCGTGGAGAGCACAGAATTCCGATATTAGTGACTGGGTAGCTGGGTGATGCCATTTTCACCCTCCTGTGCATGCGCATACATGCCTACACGGGCCACAGCAATCCACCACAGTAAGCTAAGCAGTGCCATCTGTGGAGAACGGAGCCATTATGCTAAGCCCCACCCAACTGGGCCAACGTCAGTCTTCAGAACCACAAGTCTCTCTGCCTGCTTAGTTTATGGACTATAAAGTGCTTCATAGTTTGACTTCTAGGGGAAACTTATGTAATTTCAACCATATTTCAGTCTGTTTCCTGGTCCGTCTATCCATTTTCTTTGTTTTTTTCTTCTTTTTCGTTTCTTTTCTTTTTCTTGAATACAGAAAGAGAAAAATTTATTTTCAATTTCATTTCATTTCATTTTATTTTCATTTTCTTTAATTTTTTTCTATTATATTTTTCACTTTTTTGTAAATTTTTCAAATTCTATTTTACTTCCATCATTTCATTTTATTCTATTTCATTGTATGCATTTTCTCACATTTTCAAACATTTTCCTTTTTTTTCTTTTCCCTTCTTTCTCTAATTGATCATGCTCCTTTCAATAAACAGACCAAAACACACCTAGAATCTAGCATCATTTATTTCATTTGTGTGTGTGTTTTAATTTTTTAATTTTAATTTTTGTTTTACTTTATCAATTCCTTTTCTTTCTTCAAAATGATGAAAAGAAGGAATTCACCCCAAAAGAAAGAGCAGGAAGTGACGACAGCCAGGGACTTAATCAACACAGACACAAGCAAGATGTCTGAACCAGAATTTAGAATCATGATAATAAGAATACTAGCTGGGGTTGAAAATAGATTAGAATCCCTTTTTGCAGAGATAAAAGAAGTAAAAGCTAGTCAGGATGAAATCAAAAATTCTAACTGAGCTGCATTCTCAAATGGATGCCATGGCTGCAAGGATGGATGAGACAGAGCAGCAAATCAGTGATATAGAGGACAAAGTTATGGAGAATAATGAAGCAGAAAAAAATTGGGAGATCAATGCAAAAGAGCACAATTTAAGAATTAGAGAAATTAGTGACTCATTAAAAAGGAACAACATGAGAATCATAGGGGTCCCAGAAGATTAAGAGAGAGAAAAAGGGGTAGAGGGTTATGTGAGCATATCATAGCGGAAAACTTTCCTAACCTGGGGAAAGACACAGACATCAAAACCAGGAATCACAGAGGACTCTCATTAGATTCAACAAAAACCATCAACAAAGCATATCATAGTCATATTCACAAAATACTCAGGCAAGGAAAGAATCATGAAAGAAGCAAGGGAAAAAAAGTCCTTAACCTACAAGGGAAGACATATCAGGTTTGCAGCAGACCTATCCACAGAAACTTGGCAGGCCAGAAAGGAGCGGCAATGTGCTGAATTTGAAAAATATGCAGCCAAGAATTCTTTATCCAGCAAGGCTGTCATTCAAAATAGAAGGAGAGATTAAAAGTTTCTCAGACAAAAATTAAAGGAGTTTGTGACCCCTAAACCAGCCCTGCAAGAAATTTTAAGGGGGACTCTCTCAGGGGAGAAAAGACCAAAACAAAACAAAACAAAACAAAAAAAAGACCAAAAGCAACAAAGGCTAGAAAGGACCAGAGAACACCACCAGAAACTCCAATGCTACAAGAAACATACTGGCAATAAACTCATATCTTTCAGTACTCACTCTAAACATCAATGGACTAAATGTTCCAATCAAAAGACATAGGGTAACAGAATGGATAAGAAAAAAAGATCCATCTATATGCTGTTTACAAGAGACCCACTTAAGACCTAAAGACACCTTCAAGTTGAAAGTAAGGGGACAGAGAACCATCTATCATGCTAATGGTCGATGAAAGAAAGCCGGAGTAGCCATACTTATATCAGACAATCTAGACTTTAAAATCAAGACTGTAACAAGAGATGAAGAAGGGCATTATATCATAATTAAGGGGTCTATCCACCAAAAAGACCTAACAATTTTAAACACTTATGCTCCAAATGTGGTGGCACCAAAATATGTAAATCAATTAATCGCAAACATAAACTCATTGATAATAATACCATAATGGTAGGGGACTTCAACACCCCACTTACAACAATGGACAGATCATCTAAACACAAAATCAACAAGGAAACAATGGCTTTGAATGACACACTGGACCAGATGAACCTAACAGATACATTCATAACATTTCATCCTAAAGTAGCGGAATATACATTCTTCTCCAGTGCACATGGAACATTCTCCAGAACAGATCACACACTGGGACACAAATAAGTACAACAAGTACAAGTTGTTCAACAAAGTACAAAAGATTGAGATCATACGATGCATATTTTCAGACCACAATGCTATGAAACTCGAATCAACCACAAGAAAAAATTTGGAAAGTCAGCAAATATTTGGAGACTAAAGAACATCCTACTAAAGAATGAATGGACTAACCAAGAAGTTAAAGAGGAAATTTAAAAGTACACAGAAGCCAATGAAAATGATAACACCATAGCCCCAAACCTCTGGAACACAGCAAAGGTGATCATAGGAGGGAAATAGGTAGCAGTCCAGGCCTTCCTAAAGAAGGAAGAAAGGTCTCAGATACACAACCTAACCTTACATCTTAAAGAACTGGAAAAAGGACAGCAAATAAAACCCAAAACAAGCAGAAGACAGGAAATAATAAAGATTAGAGCAGAAATCAATGCTATCAAAACCAAAAAAAAAAAACAGTAGAACAGGTGAATAAAAACAGAAGCTGGTTCTTTGAAAGAACAAAATTGATAAACCCCTAGCCAGTTTGATCAAAAAGAAAAAGGAAAGGACCCAAATAAATAAAATCAAGAATGAAAGAGGAGAGATCACAACCGACACAGCAGGAATACAAACAATAATAAGAGAATATTATGAGCAATTATATGCCAATAAAATGAGCCATTTGGAAGAAATGAACAAGTTCCTAGAAACATATAAACTACCAAAACTGAAACAGGAAGAAATACGAGATTTTAACAGACCCATCACCAGTAAAGAAATTGAATTAGTAACCAGAAATCTCCCAAAAAGCAAGAGTCCAGGGCCGGATGGCTTTCCAGGGGAATTCTACCAAACATGTAAGGAAGAGTTAACACCTACTCTCTTGAAGCTGTTCCAAAAAATAGAAATGGAAGGAAAACTTCCAAACTCTTTCTATGAAGCCAGATTACCTTGGTCTCAAAACCAGACAGAGACCCCACTAAAAAAGGGGTCAATTTCAATTTTATAGACCAATTTCCCTGATGAACATGGATGCAAAAATCCTCAACAAGGTATTAGACAACAGGATCCAACAATACATTAAAAAATTATTCATCACGGCCAAGTGGGATTTATACCTGGAATGCAGGGCTGGTTCAATATCTGCAAAACAATCAGTGTGATTTGTCACATCAATAAAAGAAAGGACAAGAACCACATGATCCTCTCAATGGATGTAGAGAAAGCATTTGACAAAATACAGCATCCTTTCTTGATAAAAACCCTCAAGAAAGTAGGGATAGAAGGAGCATACCTCGAGATCATAAAAGCCATATATGAACGACTGAACGCTAATATCATCCTCAATGGGGAAAAACTGTGAGCTTTCCCCCTAAGGTCAGGGACAAGACAGGGATGTCCACTCTCACCACTGTTATTCAACATAGTATTGGAAGTCTTAGTCTCAGCCATCAGACAACACAAAGAAATAAAAGGCATTTGAATTGGTCAGGAGGAGGTCAAACTTTCACTCTTCGCAGATGACATAATACTCTATATGGAAAACTGAAAAGATTCCGCCAAAAAACTGCTAGAACTTATCCATGAATTCAGCAAAGTGGCAGGATATAAAATCAATGCACAACAATCAGTTGCATTCCTATACACCAACAATGAAACAACAGAAAGAGAAATCAAGGAATTGATCCCATTACAATTGCACTAAAACCCATAAAATACCAAGGAATAAATATAACCAAAGAGGTGAAAAATATATACACTGAAAACTATAGAAAGCTTCTGAAAGAAATTGAATAAGACACAAAAAAATGGAAAACATTTCATGCTCCTGGATTGTAAGAACAAACATTGTTAAAATGTCAATATTACCCACAGCAATCTACATATTCAATGCAATATCTGTCAAAATAACACCAGCATTCTTCACAGAACTAGAACAAACAATCCTAAAATTTGTATAGAACCACAAAAGACCTTGCATAGCCACAGTGATCTTGAAAAAGAAAACCAATCCCGGACTTCAAGAAGTACTAGAAAGCTTAATTATCAAGATGGTATAGTACTGGCACAAAAACAGACTCAGATCAATGGAACAGAATAAAGAACCCAGAAATGGACCCACAAACATATGGCCAACTAATCTTTGACAAAGAAGGAAAGAATATCCAATGGAATAAAGACAGTCTTTTCAGCGAATGGTGCTGGGAAAACTGGACAGCGACATGCAGAAAAATGAACTTGGACCACTTTCTTACACCATATAGAAAAATACACTCAAAATGGATGAAACACCTAAATGTAAGACAGGAAGCCATCAAAATCCTCGAGGAGAAAGCAGGCAAAAACCTCTTTGACTTTGGACGCAGCAACTTCTTACTCAACACATCTCCAGAGGCAAAGGAAACAAAAGCAAAAATGAACCATTGGGATGCCATCAAAATAAAAAGCTTCTGCACAGCAAAGGAAACAATCACCAAAACTAAAAGGCAACTGACAGAATGGGAGAAGATAATTCACAAATGACATATCAGATAAAGGGTTAGTATCCAAAATCTGTAAAGAACGTATCAAAATCAACTCCCAAAAAACAGATAATCCAGTGAAGAAATGGGCAAAAGACATGAATAGACACTTCTCTAAAGAAGACATTCAGATGGTGAACAGACACATGAATAAATGCTCAACATCACTCATCATCAGGGAAATACAAATCAAAACCACAATGACATAACACCTCACACCTGTCAGAATGGCTATCATTCACTCAGGCAACAACAGATGTTGGTGAGGATGTGGAGAAAGAGGAACCCTTTTGTATTGCTGGTGGGAATGCAAACTGGTGCAGCCATTCTGGAAAACAGGATGGAGGTTCCTCAAAAAATTAAAAATAGAACTACCCTATGACTCAGCCATTGCACTACTAGGTATTTATCCAAGGGATACAGGTGTGCTGTTTCAAAGGGGTACATGCACCTCAATGTTTATAGCAGCACTATCAACAATAGCCAAAATATGGAAAGAGCCCAAATGTCCATTGATGGATGAATGGATAAAGAAGATATATATATATATATATATATATATATATATATATATATATACACACACACACACACACACACACACACACACACACACACATATATACACACACAATGGAGTATTACTTGGCAATCAAAAAGAATGAAACCTTGCCATTCCCAGCTACATGGATGGATCTAGAGGGTATTATGCTTAGTGAAATCAGTCAGTCAGAGAAAGATAAATATCATATGATTTCACTTATATGAGGACTTTAAGATACAAAATAGATGAACATAAGGGAAGGGAAGCAAAAGTAATATAAAACAGGGAGTGGGACAAAACATAAGAGACTCTTAAATATAGAGAAGAAACAGAGGGTTGCTGGGGGGGGGTTGTGGGAGTGGGGGGATGGTCTAAATGGATAAGGGGCATTAAGGAATCTACTCCTGAAATCATTGTTGCACCATATGCTAACTAACTTGGATGTAAATTAAATAATAAATAAAATAAAAACAAAACAAAAAAAGAACAAAAAACATTTAATTTTACTTGAGAGAGAGAGAGAGAAGGAGAGAGAGAGAGAGAGCCAGAGTGGGTGGGGCAGAGGAGGAGAGAGAGAGAGAATACCAAGCAGCTTCTATGCTCAGCATGAAGCCCAATGCGTGGCTCAATCCCATGACCCTGGGATCACGACCTGAGCCGAAATGAAGAGTTGGGATGCTCAAGTGACTGAGTCTCCCAGGTGCTCCTAAACACCATTCTCTTGGATGTACATTTTTCCTATCACTCTAAAGAATAAATTTATGGGGAAAATGAGGTACAAATTGTGGGTGGTCCTCAACTTTTTTCATGGTTCTTGTTTCATGCATAGCAACTTAAAGAAATATCACTTTTCATTTCCTGAAAAGTTATAAAACACACTTATTTCATTAACAGGTCTTTGTGGAAAAAACCTTACTTTATCTCTAGTTTGCCTGAAATTTCAAAATGTGCTACTCTAATTACTAACAGGATAAACAGTGCAAGTTTATATGCCATATGGTTTAAAATCATTAAAAGATTATATGTCTAAAGGAAATGCCAGAAATTTTATTTTCATAGAAGTTTACTTTCAGATAGAGATAACTCCATTTTTTGAAACCTAAGTGTTTGGAATTATTTTGGGGTGGAAACCTACCAACATTTTTTTTTTTGCCCACTATGAAAATTCTTCAATACTTACTACATTTATCGGGAGCATTTGCAAATTTGAGGGTATTCTGAAGAATGTGGCCAGGATGTTATGTAAAGAGAATTAAATCATGCCATATGAGGAACGGTTGAGGGATATACAGAAAGACTGTGGGAAGAGGCCAATTTTAACATAAATACTAACAGATCTGAAGGGAGAAATAGACAACAATACAATAATTGTAGGGGACTTTAATAACTCACCTTCAATAATGAGTAGAACACCTAGACAGAAAATCAACAGGAAAGCATTGGACATGGACCATACTTGAGACCAAATGAAACTAACAGACAGATACAGAACATTCCATTGAACAGCAGAAGAATACACATTCTTCTCAAGAGCACATGGAACATTCTCCATGATAGATCATATGATAGGTCACAAAAGAGGTCTTAGTAAATTTTAAAAGATTGAAATTATACCAAAGCCAGGTAAGGACACTATAAGAAAGAAAGTTACAGGCCTATATCCCTTATGAACATAGATGCAAAAATCTTCAACAAAATACCAAACAAAATTCAACAGCATGTTAAAAAGATCATAAACCATGATCAAGTTGGATTTATCCCTGTGATGCAATGATTGTTCAACATACCCAAATCAATCAATGTGATATACCATATAAACAGAATGAAGGATAAAAATCACGTAGCCATCTCAATAGGTGCAGAAAAATCATTTGACGAAATTCAGCATTTTTTCATGATAAAAATTCTCAACAAATTAGTTGTAGAAGGACTTTACCTCAACATAATAAAGGCCCTATATGACCGGCCCACAGCTAACATCATACTCAACAGTGAAAAGCTGAAAGTTTTCCTCTAAGATCAGGAACAAGACAAAGATGCCCATTCTCACTACTTCAATACAATGTAGTACCAGAAGTCCTAGTTAGAGCAATTAGGCAAGAAAAAGAAATAAAAGACATCCAAATCAGAAAGGAAGAAGTTCATTTATCCCTGTTTACAGATGACATGATCTTACATGTTGAAAACCCTAAAGAATCCACCACAAAACTGTCAACACTAATAAATGAATTCAGTGAAGTTTCAGGGTCCAAAACCAATATACAATAATCTGTTGCATTTTTATACACTAACAAGGAACTACCGAAAAAAGAAATTAAGGAAATGATCATTTATTGAGTGGCTTTGGGAGAAAAATACCTTCTATCAGCTCTGCTAAGGATTCGGGGGTTTGTCAGACTTTTTCTATAGGATATGTCTGTTCCACACTTTTTGTTTCTGCTTAAGGGGTGGGGATATTTATGATCATATGCCTTCTCTCACCCTGCAAAGTCAGGCCAAGTGCCGACAGTCTCCCATTTGCTTTCCTAGAATGGTGCTGAACGGCTCCAGTTGGTGTGCTTTCTTCAAATCCTGCAGAGTTGGGCCAGCTTTCTGTACATGTTCCCCAGCCATCTGCAAAAGCTTGCACGCCCAGCCCTCGAGGGCATGCACAGGGAGACAGGCACAGTGTGGGTGTGCGTGGGGGTGAGGTTCACAAAGCACTGGGCGTGCCTGTGGGCCTCTTGGGCTATCCACAGGCTAGTCATCCCCAGTGGCTTGTGGGCAGGCTTCCTGATGAATTCTGCAAAGCGCTTAGTAGGATCTACATTCCTTTGATGCTCTTGGAGAAGCCTGTTTGCTGTTCTCTCAGCCCCTTCCTCCACTTACGCAGCAATGTCTTTATTCTTCACGGGATGAGAAAGAAGTGTGCTTTGTGGCTGTGCCCCACACAGGTGGGGCATCAGGGTGCTCACCTACACACTCACTCCCCCCTGCAGCAGAGCAAACCACAAGCTGAGAATCTCTCTCTTGGCATTGAGCTGTGCTGCTGTCGGGGAGGGGAGATGCAGGTAAAGGAAAACTGGTCCTCTTATCCTCTTCTGGGTTTCCAATCTCAGATATTTTTGGCCCAACAGTGTGCTGGAAAGGCACCCTAGTATGACTGATTGTCGAAATTATTCTTTTTTCCAGTGGGAAAACAGTAGAAAACTTGATTCCACGATTTTGCTAATGTCACTCAAGGAACTGGAAGTTTAAAGTCTTGGTAATGGCCCTTGTTGAGTAGCAAAAATATTGTCCTTTAAGGTGTATATGATGTTTGGGTACTGATGTGACCCTTCTGACAGAGAGCAGAATAAAAGCCTAGGAGCTCTTTTGCTCAGAGTTCCATGGGTCTAATATTCTTCTTTGACCAGATCCTAAGGTGTTCTTACATGTAAATGATGGAGCTGTTGAGAACCATGTTTGAGGAATCTAACATTCTTATAGTGAAATTTTATGATATGTGATATCCAAAAAGAAATCACTACATAGCATCACAGAATGAGATCTTATTAAATTATAGCTATATATTTAGACACATGCATAGAAACAAGAAGAGAAAAATGTATGCCAGCTTGTTCACAGTTCACCTCTCCAGAAGTGCAATTGGGTTTATTTTCCTTCTTTTAGTCTTATGTATTGGCTACATTTGGAGTAATTAATATGTATTACTTTGGCAATCAGAAAAAAATTATGTTAGTTCACAAATATAATTAAATAATAAACAATAAATGCCATAAAGTTAATTTATTATGGTAGTTCTTAATTAGTCCACTTTTTTCACCAATATGCTGGAAAATTCCCACTGGGTCTAATAAGAATGACCAAGACCTATGGGGGATGGGAAGAACTGATTGATTTCTACTTTGAATAATGGTGTCATGGATAATTTCAAATTTCTGATTATAAAACTAACAAACATTGGATTTATCCATGAATACAATTCATACATGTGAGTTTAAATATATAAAACTAAAACTCTCATTTTAAACACATAAATAATCCTGACTAAAATAATTCAGGACACTTTATTTAAATCCTTAAGATTAAATCTCTTAATTTAAATAAAGGAAATATTTTATTTCCATTAATAGAATAGAGAACCCAGAAATGGACATATGGCCAACTAATCTTCGACAAAGCAGGAAAGAATATCCAATGGAAAAAAAGCACTCTCTTTAGCAAATGGTACTGGGATAACTAGACATCAACATGCAGAAGAATGAATCTGGACCACTTTCTTACACCATACATGCAAATGGATGAAAGACCTAAATGTGAGATAGGAAACCATCAAAATTCTGCAGGAGAAAACAGGCAGCAACCTCTTTGACCTTGGCCAGAGCAACTTCTTACTTGACAGGTCTCCAGGGACAAGGGAAACAAAAGCAAAAATGAACGATTGGGATGTCACCATGATAAAAAGCTTCTGTACAGTAAAGGAAACAACCAACAAAACTAAAAGGCCACCTATATGGAATGGGAGAAGATATTTGCAAATGATATACCAGATAAAGGGTTAGTATCCAAAATCTATAAGGAACTTACCAAACTCAATACTCAAAAACCAAATAATCCAGTGAATAAATGGGCGGAAGACATTAATAGAGCCTTTTCCAAAGAAGACATCCAGATGGCTAACAGACACATGAAAAGATGTTCAACATCACTCATCATCAGGGAAATACAAATCAAGATCACAATGAGATGCTACCTCACACAGGTCAGATTGGCTAAAATGAACACCTCAGGAAACAACAGTTGTTGGCGAGGATGCAGAGAAAGGGGAACACTTCTGCACTGCTGGTGGGAATGCACACGGGTGCAGCCACTCTGGAAAACAGTGTGGAGGTTCCTCAAAAAATTAAAAATGGAACTACCCTACGACCCAGCCATTGCACTACTAGGCATTTATCCAAAGGGTACAAAAATGCTAATTTGAAGAGACAACCCCCCCAACGTTTATAGCAGTGCTGTCAACAATAGCCAACAATAGCCAAGTATGGAAAGAGCCCAAATATCCATCGACTGATGAGTAGACAAAGAAAATGTGCCATACATATACAAAATACTATTCAGCAATGAAAAAGAATGAAATCTTGTCATTTGCAACAACCTGGATGGAACTAGAGTATATTATGCTAAGAGAAGCAAGTCAATCAGAGAAAGCCACATGTCATATGGTTTCACTCATATGTGAAATTTAAGAAACACAACAGATGAACATAGGGGAAGGGAAGGAAAAATAAGATAAAAAACAGAGAGGGAAGCAAACCATAAGAGACTCTTAAATACAGAGAATACACTGAGGGTTGCTGGAGGGGTGGTGGGTGGAGGGACGGGTTAAACGGGTGATGGGCATTAAGGAGGGCACTTTTCAGGGTGAGCATTGGGTGTCATATGTAAGAGAGGAATCACTGGGTTCTACTCCTGAAGCCAAGACTACACTGCATGTTAACTAACTTGAATTTGAATAAAAAAAATAAAACAAAATAGCATCTTCTTGGAAAATGCAACATAGTTCCTACAATGGGAATCATACTAGACTGGTGATCTGGATCTGCTAAATATGTTACTGTGAATTAGGCAAGTCAGGTTTACTGTATATCCTGTATCTGAAAACGATCAGAAATGTATATAGATAATACAGGTATTTCTACAGAACAGCCCTCTAAAATACATGACCACTTCAAAGTTTTTTTCCTGAGCAAGACATATTTTCCTCAGGTATAAAATGACTGAGTTGGAATAAATGATCTACGATGACCCTTTAACAGGGCAATTGTCACCCCACAGACACACCGGCTCCAGGAAGGAGTCTGTGTTAATATAAAATCATCTCTGTCTTATACGGAGTTTCAAAGTACTAACTTAACAACACATTTGTCCCCATGAAGGAATATCCTTTATCAATATGACCCAGTGACCATACTGAAATGTCCCCGTGATTTTAAAGTATACCAGCCTCACCCACAGAAATACCTCCTGCTCCAGAGACTGTAATTCCCTTTAAAGAATCTCTGTAGAGAATGTCCTGCCAGTTGCAATCTCACCAACCCTTAAAAGGGTTTCTCAAGCACCATTTCCTTCAGGAGCTGATACAGCTATACATCTAGATGTACTAATTCACATCATCCTTTTACACTTCAGTTTTATAGGGAAATTGATACAGAGGCCTTATTTGCAAGTAAAGGATTACATTCTGTTTTTCAGAAGTATGCACCATTTACCACTTTCCATAATGTTATCAAAATATGCCATGTTTGGTTTTGATCTGTGCAAAGCAAAAATAAAACTGAAATCCTGAAAAATACAGTGTAAGTAATTTAAATTGTATTAAAATTCCTTGTTACGTCTAAGTGAACACTGTCATCATTAATCCTATAATATAATTGTGACTCCGATAAAATTAACATCTTTGCATTTAAAATGTTCCCCAGAACAAGAGGCCAGTGCTTTGGCGTATATTTTATTATTATTTTAAAAATTAAATTAGAATTTCTAACACTGCATCTCATAGTCACATTATCATTTAGTGAATTCATTATGATTAATATCACCACTGTGACTATCAAGGGAACTAATAAATGACTGCTTCTTCAGCATTTTAGCAATGAAAGCTAAAATGTACAGTTTTATCCCTTCATCATGTGATTTTTCTCTTTAGTTCATTCCAATAAATGAAGTCTTTAATCTACCATTGTTTGACATATAATCTAATTTGGGCAATATATTTCTCTTTTCCTTTATCGCATAACTCTTACTACCTCATTATTTCTTAAATTATATCATCAAATGTAATCAATTTATTAAAAGAGTCAAATGTTATTATAATGGTAGTTATTGCACTATTGAATGTTTTTCTAATGGTTACGTAAAACATGTCTCGATTGCTAAACATTAATTTTAGTAGGCATGTAAATTCTTTTATTCTAATAATTTCAAAGGTCCTATAATGAAGGGCCCCTGCCTGCCTAAATCTGAGGGGCACAACACTGACAGTAACTTTGCGGCTAGGGATACCAGGTCTAATTTGCCAGGGCCTTGGGGACTCTTGCGCAACTTTCCCCAGAACCCATTGTAAGTGGAGCCTAAACAGACTCCACAGAGAAGCCATAACATCCAGAAGGACTGGCCAGATAAGGCCACGTTAGACAAAGAAGGGTGGATGCAGTTTTCACGGTACCAAAATGTCTCTTTGCAGTAAAGTCCTTGACACTGCTTTACAAACTTTATGAAAACGATGTCAGGCTAAGGTGAGATGTCTTGTTCTGCTACCTAACTTTACCATTTGATGACAATCTTGTCTTGCTCTTTGCGTTTAGTCCCTCACCATCCGGCCAGTGACAATGGAACGGTGTTATCTCGGTCATCCTCATTGGCCAGATAGTTCAGATTCAGCTGTAAGCAAGTCAGATGCCATTGCAATAGCCCCCATTACAGTGAAAATCTCTTTAAGCCAAAATTCAAAGCTGTTTCTAAGGCCTGCTTATTTCAAACGATCCGTGTAAGAGCAGTTTTGATATTTATCAAATGCTAGATCATGCGGTAGACAGAAGATGTACTGCCCAGGTCCCCCTTCAAGGAAAGACATGTTGCCCACCTGCAGGGAGTGTGGTGGGCACACAGCCTCCAGCTGTCAGCCCCTTCACCGTCTACCTCAGCGGCAGAGAGCTGCCTCGCCCCCAGTAATGCCCACCACAGCCCATATCCGGTGCCAGAGCAGATACAAAGGCAATACTCTCTCCAGAGCATCCAGGAAGTTTGGATGAGATTTTGTTGAAACTTCATTGAAGTTCAATTTCTTCCTTTGCCCAATCGTGCCCTTTCTCTTTCTCTCTTACAGCTACTGATCCTCAATAAATATCTTGTACCCCAATCCCTCAATCTCAGAGTATGTTTTTGGAGATCCCAAAGTTCAGCAATGCATCAGGTGTGTGTGTGTGTGTGTGTGTGTGTGTGTGTGTGTGTGTATATACACATATATGTGTGTGTATGTATACACACACATGCATATACTATAAATCCCAAATTCTGCTTCCAGCATTAAGGCAGACTAAATTCCCCTCCATTGCAAAACAGTTAAAAATAGTGTAAGACCTATTTTTTCAAGCTTTCTAATGTATCACCACTCCGGAAAATCCTTAGAGGCCAACAATGAAGATAAAGTCTAGTTCTTCCTATAGGCAGATAGTCCAATAGAAAATTTGGTACACACTCCTGAAATACCTAGTAAAGAATATCTGATTCAGCAAAGAAATACAGAACTAGACAAGTCCCTATGTGAAGATATCAGAAGGAAAGACAGTGTGATGGTTTGTATCACTGTTCACCAAATGTTCTTGGTGTTTCTCCTTTAGTCTTTCTCCAGTGAAAGTATTTATCCCTACCCTTTTGAATTCAGAAGAGGCCATGGGAACACTTTGGGTAGTGAAATATGGAAGTGATATGTGTCTTTTCTAGGCCAAAGGTTTATGAGAGTGGCTCGCTTTGCCTCCTTTCTCTCTGCAATGATGATTGGCAGTATTACAGAGAGAGGATGCTCCACCAGCCTATTTCCTAGAACAGAGAAGACAAAGCAGAAAGAAGTAGCTGACCCAAATTAGACATGTAGCTTGAGTGAAAAATGAACCTATATAATTCTATGCACTGAGATTTTGGAGCCATTTGTTACTAAACTATCACTCTGTCAATTCTACAAAAGAGAAATTTGATTTTATTCAGCATTATTTTAGATATTATCTTATATGACCTTCAAATCAGCCATGTTATGCAGATAATTATTCCACGTGGGGATTTAGTTTGCGAACAATAGAAACCGAGGCTGCTACTGTAAGCAGAAAAAGCATTTTATTAAAGATATATCAGATGGCTCTTAGAATCCATGAGAAGAGGAAAGAAACAGATGCAAAGAATGGCCGGGAACACTCAAAGGGAGAAGAGGAATCACACCAGAGAACCAATCTTCTGCAGACCCTACTGCAGTCACTATCACTACTGAACACTTTCTGCCACACCCAACTGGACTCCACCCCTGCCGCAAACACTGCAAATAAGCTTTGAATTTCTCTACGCTTTAGTATTACACTCTGAAGACTCAAAACTCCTGTGAAAAGCAGTCCAGATGGCTAAGATTAGGTCTCCGGTCTATGCCAACAAGTTGGCAATGAGAATATCTGTCCCCCGCTTTTAGTTTCCAAATGGGAAGTGGGGCCTTGCCTCATGTTTCTCTTTGTATTACCCCCCTAAAGGGTACATAGATACTAGGAAGACAAAAGTGACAGATGTAATATTATTTCCAGAACACGCTGAAAAATACTGATGTTTGCAGAATTTAAGTGACCAATAAGGACTTGCATCAGTTAGAATGATTTCGGTAGCCAGCAACCAAAATCACCAACTCAAACAATAAGGCTCTTATTATCTCACGCAAAAGGCATTCCAAGTAAGGGTAAAGCTTCTGGGTTGGCTGGATCAGTTCCTTAATGATGTAATTAGTTCTTTTAATTTCTTAGCCCACGTGACCCTAATATAAGTTCATATTACTACTCCTACCTCTTATAGTTATAAGATGGCTGCAGGAGCAATCAGGTGTCTACACGTTTTGTTGTTCATTCTCTATGGGAGAAATTCTATTGTCCCCTCATCCCGTTTCCTGACTGGGCTAACTTACATCATATGTTTATCCCTAGACCGGCAACCATCACCAGGAGATTGCCATGTGCTGATTAGCTTAAGCCTGGCTTCCTGAAGTAATTGCTGGCAAAAGGACAGTATTCCCGTGATTGATTGGCTTATCATCCACTCTGAAGCTGGAGATGAGGACACCCTTTTTTCTGAATCATATACGCCTCATGTAGGAAGGCAAATACATGAAGAAAATTTGGGTTCTGTTATGAGGAGAGCGCGGGAAAATAGGTCCTCTGTAGGCAACAGATATCCATGCTGCACCTACTTCTAATATATATATTTCCGTAAGTGCTCACACCTCCATGAAATGACTTTGACCATCCTCAAAGAGAGGCTACCTAGAGTCTCGTCTGGTTACTGCACTCAGATCCAAGCCCACGATCTCTAGATGATGCATCGGTGACTCAGGGTGAAGTAATACTATAGAAACACACAGCCAAGCTGGCTGCCCCTGGATCTGTTCTCAGAGAAAACTTCCTTCATCAGTCAAATCTGTGACGAGCATTTGCCAGATCTCTTTTTTCTGCGTAGGGGATTGCACTGCCTTAGTAGTTTCCTTTGTATCGCTGGAAGCATGGAAACTTAGGAATTAAGGTTCTTGACTACAATTTCTGTTTCTTTGGCATGTAACGTACTTATAAATTCAAAGAACTCTCAGCCTATTTACTTTGAATCAGTTCTACCAGCTAGAAACCCAGGCCAGAGATCTTGTCAAGTCACCATCTTTGAGTCTGAGAATATTGTTTCCCTTGCTAGAGGTTTTAAGTGGCCACACTCAGCGTTCACTATTATAGGACATTCACGAAGGCAGCAGGAACAGCTAAAACACTCTAACATCCTAAAACTTCCTCTAATAATACATTCCAAGTATGAACGTAGTTTGAGTCCTAAAGTAAAGGCTATGGTACTGTAACAAAACGCTGTGTAATCACACAATATGTCAACAACTTTCTACTAGTTCACTGATTTCATGATACTTATTGAACACATGTAGTGTCTAAATCGGCTATTGTTGCAATCATGCCGTATGACAAACAACCATAATATCTCAGAGGCAAACAAATATATTCATTTCCTCACTCACAGGTCTGCATGTCAGCTGGGGCACAAACGATTTAGGCTGTAGAGTGAGTTGAAGTCGCTTTCACAATGTGTCTCACGCTAGTAGGCGTGCCAAAGGGACGGCAGGTACTCAGGGCGTGTTCTTCTTAAGGCAACGGCAGTAGACAAAAAGATACGCCCAACTTTGAAAATACATTTCAAGCCTACGTTCACATTGTATCTGCAGACATCTCACTGAACAAGAAGAGTAAGTGGTCAAGACTAAAGCAATGGGGTGGGTAAGTATAATTCCCCCGTCCATCATAAAGCCATGGTGAGGACATGGGTGTATGAGAGTACTACACGTGACTGAATAATTATTAATTATTAATAACTAATAAATATTATTAATAAATATTATTAATTATTAATTAGTTTAATTTATCACCACATCTGCTACATATCAAGCGTTGTGGCAAACACTGAGGATACTGCGGTGCTCAACACAGACAAACCCACTGCGCTTCTGGATTTGAAATTGCCATTGTCGGGGGCGGGGAGGGGCTGGAGCATAGAAACCATGAACACAATCAAAGGAGAATTTAGAAAATGTTATACAGTGCTAAAAATGTTAATGGTGGAATCTCAGTGATGAATAGGTGGGCGTTTGCTCTAAAATCCTTTCAATGATGTTGTATGTTTGAAAATGATCCTAGCGAAAGGTTGGAAAAAGTACAGCAGGCTAAGGAGTTTATAGAGTGGTTTGTAATTGTGGTTTCTTGGATAGTTGGATCGGTGAAGCATTTTTGAGGAGCTAACATTTGAACAGAGACCCGAACAGACTCCTGCGAGGGTAGATGCCAACGGAAATCTGAGAGAAAATCTTTGCAGGACGATGGAACAGCGCATCGAAAGGGCTTTAAGATGACAAATGACTTGTGCTTAGAAGTGTGGTAGTGGGGGTCCTCAGCGTGACAAGGACTTTCCATCTTATTTTAAGCTTTGTGGAGAGTATAACAATGTTTTCATATAGAAAGACAGTGAGCACGTGTGAACATTTACTAACTTCATTAAGAAGGGAATCGATAGGCAAGAAAGAAGAGGAAAAAGAAATGCCGAAGTCAGACTATAAAGTTAGGTATATGGTTCGTCTATCTTTCTACAGGAAAGCGAAATCATGACAGTTTGGGGGTTGATATTTCCACCAGGCTCTACACTTTATCACTTTCTACAGGTGAACCTTGAACCTGGCAAAGCTCTAAGTTGATCTCGACATTAACAGTTGTGGGTGATTATTAGCGAAATAAACTGTGACAACAAGGCTACACTCAGACAAAAATGTGTGTCAGAGGAGAATCAAGCAGGCTTCTCAGAACGATGCTTTAGCCTGATACCGAGATATCAAACAATTAACACTTTGTGACTTTCCAATTCGGGGTAAAACTCTCACTCACAAAAGACAATGGAGGGAGAAGAACGCTGACATTATGACTTCGATTTTTTAAAAGATTTCTGTTTCTGTTATGTGGACAAGAGACTGCGGGACGCAACAAAGTCGGATTGCCGCTGAGGAACCCATTACAGTAGTTCTGACGAGAGGTGATGGGGACTTGGATTAAGACGGGGTCAGTGTGGATGAAAACAAGCCCGGGGATTTATAACCTAATGCTGATGTTTAGGTTCCAGGAATTGCTGATATGTGCCTATATCAACGTACGCCCCTGTAAGACTACAACCATGATTGGCAGTTTACGAGGCTTACCAATGTGGGGGCAGAGGCCAGCTTCCAAGTACACCCCTTCCCTGATTTGTTCAAAACCTTTACTGGTAGCTTATCTCCCCCTTGATGTGGTATCAAAGTCAGCACTCCGTTTTATTTGTTAGATATTTAAAGTCCTCAGGGATAATGAAAAGTAATGTGTTCTTCCACCCAATGCTGTTGAGAAACACACTTTCATCCTATCACTCCACCAATTCCCCCTTGTCTCTCTGATATCATTACACTTCCTGCTCTCCCAGATCAGTATCATCAGATACAAATATGCTAGTATTTCCACCACCTTAAGTAAAACTTTTGTTCCCACGTTCAGCTTCATGCCAATTTCTCTTCTCTGTACGGCAAAACTCCTAGAAAGGTTTGTCTATACTATTTCTATTTCGTCTTGAACCCAAAGACATCTTGTGCTCCTACTACTCCAATAAGGAGTGTCACAAATGAATGAACTGAACTGCACTGAATGGAAATGAATTAGAGCCCTCTATTTATTCCTGAGGCCTCATCTTAAACTTAGCAACATTTGACGCAGTGGATCCTATCTTCCTCATCAATACATTTTCTTCAGGTAATACCACACGCTTAGATTTATTCCCCCCTCTCTGGCCACTCCTTCCCAGTCCCCTTTTCATATTCTTCATTATCTCTCAGACTTCTTTTTTTTTAATGTTTATTCATTTTTTGGATACAGACAGAGAGAGCGCGAGCAGGGGAGGGACAGAGAGAGAGGGAGACACAGAATCTGAAACAGGCTCCAGGCTCGGAGCTGTCAGCACAGAGCCTGATGCGGGGCTCGAACTCACGAATCACGACACCATGACTGGAGCCGAAGTTGGATGCTCAACAGACTGAGCCACCCAGGCACCCCGATCTCTTAGACCTCTAAATGGTAAAATGTGTCTCACTGCCTTTGAAGAATCCGTGTACACTCATATCTTTGGTATTCTGTTTGTCTCCTGTCTTAAATTCCATCTATATGCTGATGAGTCCAAAATTTATGTCTCAAATGTAGATCCCTCCCCTGACACCTCAACTGAAATGCCTAACAGTAACAATAAATAATAGTAATGATGATAATAATAATGGTAAAAACTAATGCTTGTATGGTGTTTATCATCTAGACCTTATTCTAAACATGTTTTCATATATGAGCCCTCTTAATGAGCACAACAACCCCATCCTATCCAAAACGACCCTTTCCTCCATTCTAAGAGGAGGAAACAGGGACACACAGACAGATTAAGTCATCTGCTCAGGATCACACAGTCGCTGAGTGGTGGAGTGTGAATGCGAACTCAGGTAGTTTGGCTCTAGAATTTTGTGCTCTGAACTATATGCCATCACTGCCAGCAATTAATAGATGTGTCAGACTTAGCATATCCCAAGCTGAGCTCCTGTTCCCCATCACTACCACCACCACCACCAAACTTATTCTTCCAGAGTTTTCCCCCATGTCCGGAAATAGTACGTCCAGTTGCTTAGGGAAAAAAAATATTGGAGTCATCCTTAACTCCCCACCACCTTACACAACCCACATCTGCTTCATCAACAAATCCTGTTGGCTCTCATGTCAAAATACATCGAGAACCTGACACCTTCGCCACAATCTCCATTGCTAAGATTCTGGCCCGAAACATCATTATCTTTCACCTGGAACACTGCCATCCTGTCATCACCTGGCTCCTCGCTTCTATATTTGCCTCCCTTGCTTCAAACTCTGCAGTGGATTCCGATCTCACTGATAGTAAGATCTAGAGTCCTTTTAATGGTCTATAATATTCTGCATGAACTCCCCTATATCTTTTGAACTCATCGCCTACTACTCTTCTGTTCCCTCATTCTGGTCTAGCTATACTGGCCTCCTACCTATTCCTGGAAAACATCAAGGCCTCTGAAATTGTTCCGTCTGCCTAGGATGCTCTTCTTTGGATATCCACGTGGTTCATTCCTTCACTTCCTTCAGACCTTTACTCAAACATCACTTTCTTAGTGAGGCTTCCTTGGCCACCCTGTGCAATTTAAATCTTACCCAACCACTGTACAATATCTCCTACATGGTTTATTTTTTCTAGATTTTACTTATCTTGTTTATTGTCTATATCCTCCTACTAGAATGTACATTCTGAGTAGAGATTTGTTTTCTTTGCTGCTATAAGCTCAGCGTCTAGAATAGTTCTTAGCACATAGTTGCCATTCAATAAATACGTGTTGACAAAATAAAGAATGAAGCCAAATAACTAATTTTTAACCGTGAGAATTTCTGGCACAAAAACAGGAAAGGTGGGGTTTCTCTCGGTTAAGGAGTAAGTGGTACCTGAGATCTCGTTCTCTTAGAGATTCCTCTCTCATTCCCAGAGACACTTGCTAACCTGGGACTAAACTCATGAGGCAGACTGATGTCTCCCACAGACTACCTGCGACATACATAGAGCTAACCAGAACATCAAACTGATATTCAAAAGCTTTGCAAAATTTGTTTACAAAGACTTTCCCAGCCAATATTCCTTCGCTCCTACACTGGAATATCAGAGGCCTCAAATACTCGTCAATGAGCTGCGTGTACTCTGCTGTCATCTTCTGAAACTCATAGGAGACTAGCAGCCAATGCACTCTTAAGGCAGAAGCTCCTTCCTTCCAAAGTTTCTAAACCTGTGAATTATAAATAAATTAACTGGAGGAAAAAAAATCCTCATTAAACCTTAATTATTGACACTGAGTACTGATTACAAAAGGAACTAAAAAATATCCATCCTTTTGATCCCTTAATTCTAAGAGGAGATTTCCAGTCGAACCCCTTTCTGGCACTGGAGCTGCGTGTATACGGGAATTTTAATTGAACTTCCTCAAAGACAGAGCTTCTGTGTAAGTACAAGCAGTCTTTGCACATATCTTCATAAGTCACTTGTTTGACAGTACTTACTTTCATGGGGCATTCAAGTATTACATATGCCACCAATATCAGTGGGATTTGGTTACACTTTCAAAATAAATACATGTCAAAGAGCACCTAGTTTAGGTAGGATCTGGCATCATAGAAAATCCTCTACAATTTTAAGACCAGCGCCTCTGAGCATTTTATAGAAATCTCTTTATTAAGGCACTCCATTGCCCTGTTGTTTGAGCCTAGCATTTTGGTCTTACCTTGAGGCCACATAATGGCTCAGAAACCACTTTGTGATTATCACACAGTGACTGCTATAAAACAGTAAGTGAGGTATTTTTTTCTGCACTTCAAGGTTATTAGACTTACACAGCTCAAGTACACAGTAACTGCTGATCCAGGTAGTAAAGTAGGAAGGGAAATGAAGCCTGTGGTCTCTGGGAGATTCTGATTCTTCTATTGCCTGCCATTAGCAAAAGTAAGTTTTATTAAGTCTAGATTTGTTTCATCAATTGGGGACTAATGGTGGGCTGCAGAGTTGCTTCTAAGGAGTGCTTAGACTGGTTATTGATTTCAAAGAAAGTGGGGAGAACCAAGGGGATAATTGTACTCCAGGAACTCTTATCTCCATCTGCATGACCTTGGATAAATTGGATATATTTTCAGGCATATACAGATTTGTATTATTCTAACTCAAGAGGACCTAACCCAGACCCACATGGTACAGAAGAACAAAAATGAGGCCCGGAGAAGTTAACTCGCTTACCTAGTTAGTGAGATACACAGCTACGATAGAAGCCAGATCTCCAGATTCCCAGTTTAGTCTTCTTTCCATCAGCCAGTTTACCAAAGATGTCTTGAAAACCAATGATACCAGGCGATGTGTTAGGCATGTGGGGGGATGCAAAAATGACCATGATGTTTCCTGTCTTCTAGATGTTTCTAAAAGCAAAATGTGTCCTGATCATACTACTTTACACAGATATTACTTTAAATATCCAGTTTGAAGGCTATACAAAGAAGAGGGCTAAGATTCTATCAAAATGCTTCTGGGAGTTCAAGTTCAAAGCTATCTATCCTCACCCCCCTAAACACATAGAAACAGTCAGGTTTTTATTTTAAAAAAGAAGATATAACTGGATTTTAAAACTGAAACTGAAAGAGAAATACGGAGTGAGTATATTCATTTGCTAGGGTTACCATAACAAAGTATGATAGACTGGGTGGCTTAAAAACCCGAAATGTATTTTCTTATAGTTCTGGAAGCTAGAAACTCAAGATCAAGGGATTGACAGCGTTAGTTTCTTCTGAAAGCATCTCTTCTTGGCTTGTGAATGGCTATCATCCTCTTGTCTTCACACAGTCGTCCCTCGGTGCCTGTCTGTGCCCCCATCTCCTCTCCTTATGAGGATACCAGGCATAGAGGATTAAGCCTCACCTATTTTACCTCATTTTACCTTGATCATCTCCTCTTTTAAAGGTACTATCTCTACATATATTCATATTCTGAGATTTCAGGGCCTAGGACTTCACCATATGAATTTGTTAGTGGGAGGTGAGAAGAAACACAATCAAGCCCGATAACAATGAGTAAGTGGGGCTAAAGTCACAGGACAGGAAAAAAGAGACTCGTTTGATTCCTTCGAGGTGAAAGAAGCCAAAACACCCTACATATGAGGGAGGATCAAAACTAGATCATTGGATGAAGCTGGAGCTGGGAGAGGTCCCTTGCTCTGAGAAAGGAGGATATAAAAAACTATACCTGGTACCCGATAAAGAACACAGATTCTGTTCGTATTGAAAAGAAGAATTAAGTTTTACACAATAACGAGGATAATGGGAATGGGGAATGAATGGTTTGTTGAACACTTGAAGACCTTTGTCTTGCACTTAAGAGGCTGGAGATGTTGAATAACTTTAGAATTTAGTAGAAAAACTATATAAGTTACTGTGGATGTTGAAAATTTAAAAATAACCATCAGAAATATAGGCATATAAGCTATACTTTCTAAAGTAGAATAAAAATAAAAGTGAAGAAAAAAGCTTTATCCTCCAACATAAATAAGTAGAAAAAAATCAAATAAAAAGTATGATAAACAGGAAACATAAAATAATATAAATAAGTCCAAATATACAAAAATAATGACAATAAATGTTGATTAAACTCACCGTCTGGCAAGAAAGATAATGAATTAGATGGAAAAGTCCAGCTATTTACTGATTACAAGAAATATACTTAAAAACAAAACAGAAAACAACAGAATGGTTGAAATAGTGATATAAAAAGATATGCTAGGCAAATACTAACCAAATCAAACTGGTATACCAATGTTAATATCAGAATATATTGAGTTTAAAGTATAAAACCCTGAAAGATACGAAGATGTACACTTTAGTATGGTAAAAACCATTATCCACCTAGATTAAACCTGTAAGAACTAGACAGCATAGCCTGAAAATACATGAAGCAAAATTTGATGAAACCACAGAGAGAAATCAATAGGATAGATTTTTAACACAAATTCTCTTCAAAAATGAAAAATACATATATAGAATGACATAAATTATTTGGACAATTTCGTTAATATGCTTGATCGTGTGTGTGTGTGTGTGTGTGTGTGTGTGTGCGTATCTGTGTGTGTATGTGTAGAAAGAAATAGAGGGGGAAGAGCAAGAAAGAGAGGTGAGGTAGGGGAGAGAGATTTTTTTACATGCACACAATGAACATTTACAAAAATTGACTATGTGCTAGGTCAGGGGTTTACAAACTTTTTCTACAAAGAGCCAGCTCTTTAGTACTAAACATTTCAGGCTTTGTGGATTATAAGGTCTCCCTTACAAGTACTCAACTCTGCCATCATAGTACAAAATTAGGAACACCCAATACCTAAATGAGTGAGTATGGTTGTGTGCCAAAATATCCTTACTTACAAAAATAAGCAGCCAGATAAATTTACCATACGGGCCTTAATTTGTCAACTTAACCCTTGTTTCAGGTTATGCAGAAAATTTCAAAAAAATTTTAAGAACTGACGTCTTACAGATCTCATTGCCACAAAAAAAGTAACTAAAGTACAAGTCAAAAATTAAGAGTCTTTTTAAAGTTTGGAAGGTAGGAAACTTTGGCTCAAATCACTCATGTATCAGAAAAAAACCATGATATTGGAATTTATAAAACACTTAGAAGTGAATAACAAAAATCTACACATAAAAACATGTGGATCTCTGCTTTCAGTTATGATAGGGAAGGATTCAAAGAGGTTTTGAGAAGATTAATAAACTTGATACATCTTTCATAAAATTAAAATAAAAAGAAGAGAACACACAAATTTCCAATGTCAGGAAAAAGAGGAGAGCACTATAAATCCTCTTGGCAGTAAAATGATAATAAAGGAATATAAAACCAACTTTATGGCAATACATTTGAAAACAGATAAAATAAGACAAATTACTTGAAATATCCAACTTATGAAATTTTACACAAGAAAGAATTGAGAGACACATATAGCTTCAAATCTGTTAAAAATTGAATTTGTCAATAAACAATATATGTGTAATTAAGAAAAAATCCCCTCCCACACACACCCAGGTTCTGATGTCTTCACTGGTGAATTTAATCAAACATTTAAAGAAGAAATAATGTCAAATTTACACAAATTGTTTCAAAAATTGAGGAGGAAAGAACACTTACCAACTCATTTTAGAAGACCAGCATATCCCTGATACAAAAATCTGTCAAGAATATTACTAGAAAGTTATAGATCAATATCCCTCATGAACACATGCACAAACATAGGCATAGGATACAAAGCAATATCAGCAAAAGGAAAAGTCACATAGGGCAAAGTCCAGAGAAAACCAGGCACAAGCCTCCAAAAGTTCTCTGGGAATTAAATACAAGATATACTTAACTCCTGCAGACAGTTGTGACAAAGTATGTGAAATGCTGTCTATCAGAAAATCCCATTAGAGATTTAACACCATGGTTTTTTAATGGGGGCTGGTCATGGAGGCACCCTCTGCTTAGCACATATCAAAATCCCAGACTTCAAATAGGAAGGCAGACATTCAGCATAACCACATTGTCTGTACAAGCAATTTAAGCACAGTGAGTCACTTTTATCAGTTATAGAGTCTTCCCAAAATCCAGGTTTCTGAACACCAGCCAGTAGCCACCCATGCAAGCAAGGCTTCCTAATGACAGTAGTCTCCAGGCTGCAGTGTTAACTCTTTTCTGAGCAATAACCAAGTGGGATTTATCCAAGGAATCAAAAGGTGGTTTAACAATTAAAAACCAGCCAATGTAATGCGCAGTGTTAACAAAATAAAAGAACATTAGATCATTTGGATAGATTCAGTGACAGAATTTGACAAAATTCAACAATCATCCATGATTTTAAAAATTCTTAACAAATTGGACATAGTAGGAATTTCCTCATCCCAATCAAAGGCATCTATACAAACTTACAGCTAATATCATACTTAATTGTGAAATATTGAACATTTTTCCATAAAGCTTTCAAAAAGGAAACAGTTTTACTGTAGGTCCTAGCCAAGCCAGTGAAATAAAGCAAGAAAATTAAATAAGGGTTTACATTTGGGAATAGAAGCAGACAATATGGTGGTTTACATAAATAGTTCTAAGTCATCTACAAAGCAAGCAGTAAAATTAACAAGCGAATTAGCAAATTTACAGAACACAAGTCAATACAAGAATTGTAGTTGTTAATCTACTAGCAACCAAAATTTCAAAATAAACTTTTAAAATCTCATTTCCAGTAGCATTCAAAAGCAGAAAATACCAAGGAATAAATTTAATAAAAGATGTGTAGAACCTCTACACTGAAAACTATAAAACACTGAGAGAGGTGACATCAGTAGTATGGCAGAAGAGAAGATCCCTTACTTACATCCACCCCCTCAGCAATGATAATTTGGCAGCCATCAATGGACAAAAGTGCCTTTGTGGGAGTTTTGGGATTCAGATAGACTGTGAAACTCTGGGGGAGCCCAAGACCAAGGAGGGCCATTTTGAGAAGGCGGGCCTATTACCAGGTGGTAGGCTCACTGGTCAGGAAAACAGCCTTATAGCCCTGTGGACTTGGCTAGAGCTTCACTCGGCCTTGATCCAGCCACCAGCATCATCAGCCCAGGGACACCAGAGGAGTCACACCTGCCTATGCCTCGCTGATCTCAGCCCCAAAGCAGATCTTGAAATGGCCTTGTATCTCGGCTCTAGCCCGTCTCAGCCATGGTGCTGAAACACTCATGTCAAAGCAGGGTACTGGCAGGATACATGCTCCTCTGTGCCCCTGAACGTAGATCCACTACCCTTAGTCTGACCACAAATCCTGAAGCAGCCCTGTGATAGGGCTCCAGCCCGGCTCAGCTGAAGTCCAGCAGAAGTCCTGTCTGCCCAGAAACCTGGCAGGTCACAAACCAGTCCAAGCCCCTAGAGGTAAGCTTGCAGACCTCGGTCTCTATTTTGAACTCAGAAGCATCACTGTGTCTGCAAGAGGCATCAAAATGATTTCAAAATATATTACAAAGCCATAGGGATCAAAAAAAATATGGCACTGGCATAAAAACAGACACACAGACCAATGACCAGAATAGAGAGCTCAGATATAAACCCATGTATGTTTGGTCAAAGAATTGCCTTTGATAAGAGCACCGAGAATAAACAATAGGGAAAGGGTAGTTTTTCAATAAATGATACTGGGAAAACTGGCTATTTATATGCGTAAGAACAAATTGGACTCATCTCACACCATCCACAAAAATCAACTTAAAATGAGTTAAAGACTTAAATTTGAGACCTGAAACAACAGAACTCCTAGAAAAAAATCCAAGTATGAATAAAGCTCTATGATATTGGTCTTGGCAATAATTTTTGGATATGACATCAAAAGCACAAGCAACAAAAAGAAAAATAAACAAGTGGGACTACATCAAACTAAAAATTTTCCACACAGCAAAGGAAACAGCCAGTAAAATGAAAGGGCAACCTATAGGATGGGAAAAATACTTGCAAACCATGTGTCTGATAAGGAGTTGATAACCAAAAATATCAGAAGCTCATACAACCCAACAGCAAAATAATAAGCATCATCATCCAATTTTTAAAAAATGGCAAAGGACCTGAATAGATATTTTTCCAAAGACATACAAATGGGCGATGGGTACATGAGAAGGCACTCAGCATCAGGGAAATGCAAATCAAAGCCACTTCACGCCTGTCAGAATGAGATCTCACCTCACATCTGGGTCTTTGACTCTGGCAATTTTATTTGCTCTGAAATCTACTTTATGAGTTATTAATATAGCCGCTGCTGCTTTACTTGATTCCTGATTATATGCTATGTCTCTTCCATTCTTTTATTTTCAATCTATGCATGTTGTTAAATGTAGTTGAGTTTCCTGTGAACAGCATACAGCTGGATTTTATTTTTAAAATCTACTCTGCTAATCTCTGCCTTTTAATTAGTGTGTATTTAAAGTATTTACATTTAAAACAATTATGAATATTATTGAACTTAAACCTGCCATTTTATTATTTGGTTTCCATTTGTTTCCTCTGTCTTGTTTTCTATTTGTTTTATCTTTATTTGTGGGATACTAGACCATTTTCTAGGATTCCAAGGTGAATTATTTATAATGTCTTGGGATTTATGACGTTGTATAGTTTAATTAGTGGTGGCTTTGGGTAGTACAATATTCATTTGTGATTTATCACAGACTACTTGGTGTCAATGCTTTACCACTTCCAGTGAAACATGGAAATCTTGCTTCCATATTCCTTTACCTTTCATACTTATAAATATCATCATCACAAGTACCAAGTGGTGTTAAAATGCTTGTTTCAATCATCACATATGATTTAGAAAACTCATGAGGACAGTCTATTGTATTTAGCCATATGTCTGCTTTTTCTGTTGTTCTTCCTTCCTGATGCTGATTCCTTATTTTATCACTTTCTTTCTGTTTAAATAACTTTCTTTAGCCATTTTTAAGGTTAGTTCTGCTAGCAACAAATTACTCTAGTTTTCTTTTATCTGATAATGTCCACTTTCCCCTTTTATTTCTAAAGAATGGTTTCTCGAATGCAAAACGTGAGCTTGAGAGTTCTTTTTATATAGCACTTGAAAAATGTTGTATCTCTTTTGGCCTCCATAATTGCAAACGAGAAATCCATTGATTTTCCTCTATAGGCAATGTGTTAAATGTCTCTAGCTTCTTTCAAGATATTTTTATGTCTTTATTTTTCTGAAGTTTAATTATGATGTGCCTTGGTTTTGGTTTCTTTTGGTTTATCCTATTTGTAGTTTGCTCATATTCTTGAATCCATGAGTTTATATCTTACCATTTTGGTAATTTTTCAGCCATTATTTCTTTGATTATTTTTTCCAATCCCAATTTATTTCTCTTTTACTTCTGGTACAAACGTTATCTGAATGTTGGATTTTTAAATTTTAGTCCCAAAGGCCCTGTTCATTTTGTAGTCTTTTTTTTTTTTTATTATTTAGATTGTATAAAGTTTATTGAGTTGTCCTCAAGTTCACTTGATTTTTATCCTCTGTCTTTGCAGCTTTACTACTGAGACATTCCAGACAGGTTTTCCCCTTTGTGGGTTTTGTTATTGTATTTTTCAGTTCCATAGTTTTCACTGATTTTTAATAACATATTCCTTTTCTGAAAATGTTTATTCATTTCAAATGATTTTCTAGTTGCTTCTTGCATCATTTTCATGATGGTTTCTTTAACATCTTTAACAGATAGTTCCAACATTTGATTCACATTGGTGTTGGCATCAGTCAATTGCTTTTTCTCGTTCATGTTGTGATTTGCATGATACTAGGTATGATGGGTGTCTTCTTATTGTATCCTGGACATTTGACTAATATGTTAGAGGACTCTGGGTCTTATTTGCTTTTATCTTAGTTGGCAATCTTCTTGCTTAGATTTGGGACAAAGGTCCCAGACTACTTTGTTGGCTGTGGTTCCAAGAACAGTCTAATTTTCAGAGGACATGTAGTATCATTTTGGTTTATTTGGTGTATTTCATATTGCTGGCCCCTAAATTCAATGGTCTCTGCTGGTGCTGCTTCAGGGGGAGGAAAAAAGTTCTCAGGACAGGTTGCCTAGTGCCTCTAAGTGGGGAAAGAGAATCCCTATCCCACAAAATGAAGAGTGATTCCCTGGTTGGGCACTTGTGATAGTTTTTCCCCTGCATGTGGGGGATAGAGAGGTTCCCTGGATCCTGTTGTAGCATAATTGACTTTGTTGGTGGCCCTCAGTTGCACAGTGTGTCTGGCTATGGAAGAATAGTCTCATGCCTGGTGGTGAAAAAGAGCACTTCCTGGACCAGGTGCTTGTTGTGATGGCATTCCCCTTATCATGTCTCCTGGCCCAGGCATACAGTGTTTCTGGGTGAGGGAGGCACACTTGTTTTTCCAAACATATCATAATCTCATACACCAACAAGCTGGACAATCTAGAAGATATTAATAAATTTCTAGAAACATATAACCTCCCAAAACTGAATCAGGAAGAAATAAAAAAATTTGAACAGATGGATTACCAGCAATGGAATTGAATCAGTAATCAAAAAAAAACTCGCAACAAACAAAAGTCGAGGGCCAGATGGCTTCACAAAGTGAATTCAACCAAACATTTAAAGAAGAGTTAATAACTATTCTCCTCAAACTATTCTAAAAAACAGAAAAGGAAGGAAACTTCCAAATTCATTCTACAAGGTCAGCATTACCCTGATACCAAAACCAGATAAAGACACCAAAAAAAAAAGAAGAAAAGAAGAAAAAAAAAGAAAACGACAGGCCAAGATCTCTGATGAACATAGATATAAAAATCCTCAACAAAATATTAGCCAACCAAATCCAACATGAAATTAAAAAAAATCATTCAAGTGAGATTTATTCTCAGATGGCAAGGGTGGTTCATGATTCACAAATCAACGTTATGCGTCACATCAATAAAAGAAAGAATAAAAACCATATGATCATTTCAATGGATGCAAAAAAAAAACATTTGATCAAATACAATATCCATTCATGATAAAAATCCTCAACAAAGTAGGTTTAGAGGGAACACACCTCAATATAATAAAGGCCACATATGAAAAATCCACAACTAACATCATACTCAATGGTGAAAACTTGAGAGCTTTCCCCCTAAGACGAGGAAAAAAACAAGGATGTCCACTCACCAGCTTCATTCAACACGGTATTGGAAGCCCTAGCCACAGCAATCAGACAAGAAAAAGGAATGAAATATATCCAAATAGGTAGGAAAGAAGTAAAACCTTCAGTATTTGAAGATATACAGGAAACCCTCAAGACTTCATCAAAAAACTACTAGAACTTATAATGAATTTAGTAAGGTTTCAGGATACAAAATCAATGTACAGAAATACATTACATTTCTGTACACCAATAATGAAGTAACAGAAAGAGAAATTAAGGAAGCAATCCTCTTTACCATTGCACCCAAAATAATAAGATACCTAGGAGTAAAGGAAACATTCCTAGGAATAAATACCTAACCAAAGAGGTGAAAGGTCTTTACTGTGAAAACTACAAAACACTAATGAAAGAAATTCAAGACAACACAAATAAACGGAAAGATATTCCATGTTCACAGATTGAAAGAACGAATATTGTCAAAATGTCTGTACTAGCCAAAGCACTCTACAGATTTAATGTAATACCTATCAAAATACCAACAGAATTATTCACAGAGCTAGAACAAATAATCCTACAATTTGTATGGAACCACAAAAGACCCTGAATAGCCAAAACAATGTTGAAAAAGAAAATCAAAGCTGTAGGTATCACAATTCCAGATTTCAAGTTATACTATTAAGCTGTACTAATCAAAACAGTACGTATTGGCACAAAAATAGACACACAAGTCAATGAAACAGGATAAAAAGCCCAGAAACAAACCCACAATTATATGGTCAATTCATCTTTGACAAAGCAGGAAAGAATATCCAATGGGAAAAAGACAGTCTCTTCAACAAATGGTGTTGGGAAAACTGGACAGCGACATGAAAAAGAAAGAAATTGGACCACTTTTTTACACCATACACAGAAATGAATTCAAAATGGATTAAAGAGCTAAAGGTGAGAACTGAAACCACAAGAATCATAGAAGAGAGCACAGGCAGCAATTTCTCTGGCATTGGCCATAGCAACATCTTTCCAGGTATGTCTCCTGAGGCAAGGGGTAAAAAATCAAAAATAAACTATTGAGACTACATCAAAATAAAAAGCTTCTGTACAGCAAAGGAACAATAAACAAAACTAAAAAACAATGTACTGAATGGGAGGAGATATTTGAGCTATCTGATAAAGGGTTTTAGTATCCAAAATATATAAAGGACTTATACAACTCAACATCCCCAAAATACAAATAATCCAATTTAAAAATGGGCAGAAGACATGAACAGACATTTCTCCAAAGACGACATTCAGATGGCCAACAGACACATGAAAAGATGCTCAACATCACTCATCATCAGAGAAATGCAAGTCAAAACTGCAATAATATATCACTTCACACATGTCAGAAAGGCTAACATAAAAACTCAAGAAGGGGTGCCTGGGTGGCTCAGTCAATTAAGCATCTGACTCTTGGTTTCAGCTCAGGTCATGATCTCCAGGTTCATGAGTTTGAGCCCCACATCAGGCTCTGTACTGGCAGCACAGAGCCTGCTTAGGACCTTCTCTCTCCCTCTCTCTGCTCCTCTCCTATTTTCACATGCTCTCTCTCTCTCAAAATAAACAAACAAACAAACAAACAAACAAACAGAAGTGCCGTTCCATTAAAAAAAATTTCAAGAAACAACAAGTGTTGGTGAGGATGTAGAGAAAAGAGAACTCTTTTGCACTATTGGTGGAAATGCAAACTGGTGCAGCCACTATGGAAAACAGTATGTAGGTTCCTCAAAAATTTTAAAAATCGAAATACTCTGTGACCCAGTAATCGTACTACTGGGCATTTACCCAAAGAATATGAAAACACTACTTCAAAAAGAATATGCACCACTATGTTTATTGCTGCATTATTTACAATAGCCAAATCATGGAAGCAGCCCAAGTGTCTATCAATGCATGAATGGCTAAAGATGACGTGGTATATATACAGAATGGAATATTATGTGGCCATAAAAAAGAATAAAATCTTGCCATTTGCAACAACATGGATGCAGCTGGAGAGTATAATGCTAAGCAAAATAAGTCAGTCAGATAAAGACAAATACCGTATGATTTCATTCATACATGGAATTTAAGAACCAAAACAAACTGATGGTTACCAGAGGGAAGAGGAGTAGGAGAATGGGTGAACTAGGTTATGGGGATTAAGAATACACTTACCATGGGGCGCATGGGTGGCTCAGTTGGTTAAGTGTCCAACTCTTGATTTCGGCTCAGGTCATGATCTAGTAGTTCATGAGTTCGAGCCCCACATTGGGTTCTGTGCTGACAGTACAGAGCCTGCCTGGGATTCTCTCTCTCTCCCTCACTCTCTGCCCCTTCCCCACTCAGACGCACTCTCTCTCAAAATAAATGAACTTCAAAAAAAAAAGTACACTTATCATGATGAGCACTGAGTAATGTATAGGATTGTTGAATCACTATATTGTACATCTGAAACTAAAATAGCACTGTATGTTAACAATTTTGGAATTAAAATAAAAGCTTAAGAAGTAAAAAAACATAATAATCTCAATTTTAGAAAGGCTTTAATTCTGAAAATAGTCAAGAGAATCATATTTAATTTACTCCATAAACTCACATGTTGGAATGAAGAATCAGCAAAGCTCTAATTGTTATTTTGTGTTAATAGATGCTTAAGACATATGCAGAAAACCCTCAATGGAGGATACATTTCCTCAAAATCAAGGGTCTGTATCCTTACTGTTGAAGGTAAGCAAGTAATATAAATTTGGCATGCCTCATGGCAGTCTACAAATCAGACGATACTAGTGAAGTTTCTGCCCATTTCATTCACAACATACTTTGGCAATGAATAGTCCACATCTTAAGGCTGAGATATCTTTTCCATGGAACAAGAAAACCTCAAGAAAACTCTAGCTGGCTTAAGGGGCTGTTGGTTCTTCATAATTAGACCTCAACTGAAGATATAACTTGTTGCAGCTAGACCTGTGAATTTTTATGCTTCCTGATTTGGGGGACCAGAGAAGCCAAAGAGCACGGTTAGGAGTAATTAGATAGAGAGAAAAAAGGGAAAATTTCTCTCTCCCTTCCTCGCTCTCAGGCAAAGTTGACTGCCTGTTCAGTCCTCAATGGGGAATGATCAGGATTGGGGAAAACAAAAGAAAAAGAGGGGAAGAGAAATAAAGCAGTAACAGTAAGGCTGAAAGGGAATTAGAACATAGCACATAAAAGAGGTAGAAAGGAGGCAATAAGCATATTGACAAGTGAAATTAGTTATATACAATCTTTCAATTCCATCATTAAAATCCCTCTCCCTCAGATCTTGCTTCCTCACACTCTATGTAGAATTTGATAGAATAGGAATAGTCAATACGTGAGATTAATTTTGGAATCATTGTTAAGAATTGGTAAGCAAACCCAGTACTCTGGATGTTACCAAATACAAATGTGACGGGGTAGACTATATAGCCATAAGATTTATTTAATTTTTCACTTTGTGTGCATCATATCAATTAGTCTAAATAAACAGATCTCAGGTACTTAGTCAAGAATAATTCTAACTTTGGTTATATCGGCAATTATCTTTCTAAATAAGCCTTCCTCTCAGGATCATCCTTATATCAGAGTCCCTTAAATGCGACAGGTCATGTGTTGGCCCCAGGGCCTTTGTACATACTACTGCCACTGCCTTGACTATTATTTTGTCCCCAGCCTCGTTGTCTGTAACCTATCTTTATTTTGATTATTATTCAAATACTTCAAATCTCTGCTTAACCATCCACCTCTCTATAAAGTCTTCTTCGACAATGTTACCCATGAGCTCTTATTGTACGCACACAGTACTTTGTTTTCCCTCATCATAGCACACACTTATCCATATCTCCCAGTAAGCGGTAAGACAGCACAGACCAATTCTATGCTACTCATTGTGGTATTCCTAATACCTCGCATAGCCCCCGGCAGAGATATTCCCAATACATATTTGAAAATGAACAAATAACCCAACCTGAAGTAGATGGAGTACTGGTTAGTAGAGTGTGTCCTGAGGGATAAAAAGTGGCTATTAAATACTCCCAGTTTTTGTGGAGTGGTTTTGATCATTCTGCAGTATTCCAAACTTTCAGACAAAAGCCCATAGCACAAACTGAGGCACAGTCATTAAATTCCCGAAAGTGAGAATCGCATCAAGGGCATAACTGCCCCTCAGGCTTTCCATGAAGATCATCTCATCGCACACTAAGCTCATAAAAATCGTTCTTAACTCAGGTTGAAATGATCTAAGCCTAGGAGTCACAGAGACATTGGTTTAAATTTCAGCTCCAACACTTCCTAGTTGTGTGAGACTGAATAAGGCATTTAACTTCTCAAATCCCAGATTTACATGGGCTTTTTTTTTTTTTTTAAATTTTTTTTAACGTTTATTTATTTTTGAGACAGAGAGAGACAGAGCATGAACGGGGGAGGAGCAGAGAGAGAGGGAGACACAGAATCGGAAGCAGGCTCCAGGCTCTGGGCCATCAGCCCAGAGCCCGACGCGGGGCTCGAACTCACGGACTGTGAGATCGTGACCTGAGCGGAAGTCAGACGCTTAACCGACTGAGGCACTCAGGCGCCCCTACATGGGCTTTAATAACTATCTGCAATGGATGTGGGGGATCAAAAGAGAAACCGTATTCAAAAGGAATACATAGTGCATAATCCAGTATATAACACACACTCAATAAAAGTTCCCACAATAATTGTTCAGGGAGAAAACATGAGTAAGACTTGGTCCCTTTCTCTGAGAAGCTCACAGGTCAGTGTAGATAAATCATTACAACTCAACAGGATGAGCAAATGATTACACAAAATGACAGAAGATCACAAATGACATTGATTTACTGTCAAGAACACACGAAAGAACAGATATTTGAGATGGATGACAAAAGGTGAGAAGACATCAGCAGATAACTAAAAGAGCTGGAGGGAAGTTGGGGGAATAAGCATTTGAAGAAGTATATCCAGAAACAAAGATGTGTGCCAGAGCATGGCACATTTAAGGCAAGGTAAATTGTTCGATATGATTGAGTGTAGTAGGTGGTGAGGATGAGGAAGGGGAAGGGCAGATGTTGTCATAAAACTGTCTTGTATGATAGGCCAAAGTTCTTAAAATAGGAACAGCATGATTAGAGTTGTGTTCTAGTATGTTAACTTACAACCATGTAGAAGATGAACAGGAGGAGACAGAGGTATAGTTTGGAATACACTGCATTAATAGGGGTGATAATCTGTAAAGTCTGAACTAATGTTGTAACAGGTAGAACAGAATAAATAAACAGATTCAGGAAGGGGCACCTGGGTGGCTCCATCAGTTAAGCATCTGACTCTTGATTTTGGCTTAGGTCATGATCTCACAGTCATGAGATCAAGCCCCATGTTGGACTCTGTGCTGAGCATGGGCCCTACTTATGATTCTCTCCCTCACCCCCTGCCCCTCCCCCACTTGCGTGTGAGCTCACTCTCTCTTTCCCTCAAAAAGAAAATAAATAAATAATAAAAACAGATTTAGGAGAGAGCGGGACAAGTTTTGGTGAGTGTGGTAGAACAGAACCATGGTCCCCAAAAGATGTGTATGTCCTAAGACCTGTGACAGTGTTTTAAATAGCGCAAGGGAAGTAAGGTTGCTGATGGAATGAAGGTTTCAAATCAGCTGAACTTAAAATATTGAGATTCTCTTGGATAATCTTAGTGGGCCCAATATAATTAGAGGGGTCCTAAAAAGTAGAAGAGAAAGCCAAAGAATCAGAGTTAGAGGGACATGTGACAATGGAAGAGTATAAGGGTTATGCAATATGAGAAAGACTACGCCAGCCATCGCTTGATTTGAAGACCAAAGGAGACCACAAACCAAGGAACATGAGCATTGTCTAGAAGTTGGAAAAGGCAAGAAAACTGATTCTCCCTCAGAGCTTCAAGAAAGAAACACAGTCCTGCCAAAAGCTTGATTTTGACCCAGTCGGGGACTTTTCACCTCCAGAACTGTAAGATAACAAATTTGTGTTGTTTTAAACCAGTAAGTTTGTGTTAATTTGTTACAGGAGCAATGAGAAACTAATAGAGTGACCAACTAATGGCGAGTGGGAAGAAAAGAAAGGGACTGAAGATCAATTCTGAGTTTCTGACCTCAGTGATAAGATGCTACCATTAATCAAGATAGAAAATACAGGAAGGCAATAAGGTTTGGCTATAGAGGGAATGAAGATACAATAGTGGAAATGAGCAAATATAATGAGTTTGGTTTAGGGTATGTTGATAAATATATAACATACAGAAAGACTTGTCTGGAGGGTAACTGATGCATGAATCAAGATCAGAGGAAACAGAAATTGCCGGAGATACATATTGGGTATTGTTATTATATGAAGGATAGGAGAAATCAGGGGAGGATATCACAGGGAGAGAGAAGATAAAGTGAGAAGAGAGCCAATGATGGAACACTGACAACACAATATTTAAGGATGTGTGTGTGAAGGAGTTCAGTTAAAAGAAGCTGAAGAAAGGAAAGAAGGTAGACAAGAATCAGGAGATAGTGTAATAGAAACAGATGGAAAAGAGTGCTTCAAAAGGAAGTGAGCAAAAATCCTAAGGACACAGAGAGATCCAGTAACATGAGACTGAAAATTGGCCATCTCCAGTACAAAATAATAACTGTAATCCCAAGGACCAAACTATGAGTACCAACAGTTTGAATCCCTCTGCTGGCTCAGTGTTCCCCCCAAATACTTCTACAGTTTAGGCCCAGCAAGAGAAGAGCTAGATTTTGGACCGGCATACACAGGACCTTATATAGCTGATTATTAAAAAGATTATATGTGATCTGTCCATTTTTCTATAAAACTTGAATCAAGTTTACTTGGAACAAAGCCCTAAGCAAATCTTATGAATTGTTCCTTCCTAAACAATATCATTTGTACACTTGCCCTTCACTTTGAAAACATATTAGATGAATATATAACAGATTAACCCACTATAATGGTTTATACTTACTATAATCAAACTAATTTCCCTCCTATTTTTTTTTCTGACTCAAGCTGTATTTGGCCATTCTGTACTCACAGCTTACCTATCATGCTGAATCACTGTACTAAAATCGGAAATTCTTTCCTCTCAGGTAAAGAAAAAAGTTACTAGTTTAATTAACTAAGCCCAAGCCACCAACTGAACTTAATAAAGACATGCACAGAAGATGATTCTCCTGTTGCTCCTAGAACAGTGTAGCATACCAAATTGAAGAAAAGCAAAAATTAAAAGGACAGGGATTTACCTTGTTAACATGACACTTACTTAGTAAAATCAGCCCTGTATTCCCAGGATTGTAACTTGTAGTGAAAGGCTCTCAGTTGTGTGTGTGTGTGTATATATATATATATATATATATATATATATATATATACATATATAATGCATGAATCAAGATTAATGCACAATGACTTAAATATTAAAAATAAAACATTTAAGGCTTAATTTTTACTAATTCCAGGAGCAATGTATTTATATAGTGGCTGATTTCCATACATGGAGAAAAATCAAATAAAGCCAAAGAAAATACTTAAAAACTGTCCTATACAGTTTATATGGGAAGTCTATATGGGAAGAATAATCCATATAGTAACTACTCCTGTATAAAAAGATCCAGGTTAAAATTTACAGTAAAAATAATTAAAAGAAAATACGTTTGTGGTTATATCCACACACCAGAAGTACACATAAACAGAATAAATTGCCCATGTGAAGTAGTATTTATTTAGAAGTTTGGTCTAAAATAGCCACATATTTGGCTCATGTCTATATGATGCCAACCAAAACAATAAAGATAAAAAAAGAACTTTCATCTTCATTTTGGATACACCTGATGAAATCAGTCTAAGGAAGGTATACCTGAAGAAATTATTCAGAACCCTTCATAGAGTGACAGACAGATGGAAAATAGTGGTTAAGAGATATGGAGAACAAAGTGAGCACTTCTAACATTGCTCTAATCATCCTTCCCAAAGGAGAAAATAAAAGAGTGGGGAAATAACCAAAAAGCTTTTAGAAAAGATAACGGTTCAGTGTTATCCATAAAGAATGAATAATATGAATCCTCACATTCAAAATACCAAACCTCAAGTAGCATAAAAATAAATCCACATCTAGATACATTTTAGCGAAACTGAAGAACACATAAGTGAGAGAGAAGATCTTAAAAGCAACCAGAAAAAGAGACCATAGTACACAAAAGAACAAAATTTAGCATGCCAGTTGACTTACAGCAACATCAGAAGTGGGAAGGCAACTGGGTAAATTCTTCAAAGTGCAGAGTAAAATTATCTGTAATAGATTGACTCAAATAATGGTCACAACATTTATACCTCCTTATATCAACTTCCTTTGTGGTATCCTCCCATAATGACTGTATGTATGACTGGCTTTGGAAAAAGGAGTAGCAGCAAACTTTATACAAGCAGAAAATTGATAAAGAGTTTACATGTTTCCTCTCTTTCTCTCTCTCTCTCTCTCTCTCTCCCTCCCTCCCTCCCTCCTTCCATCACAATCTCCATCACAAGATGCCCGGTCTGGACTGATATAGAATGACATGGAACAAAGTCTGTCATCGTAGCTAAAGCTGTCTTAGATCAGCCAACAACCATCCAGCAATAAGACATATATGAACCCAAGTGGAAAAGAGAAAAATTGACCAGACAAGTCCATGCAAGATAATCCTAACGTTACAAGTGACATGTACAATAATAAATGGTGAATTTAGAGGTCACTGTGTCCTGGGGTGGATTGTTACGCAGTATCATTGTGTCAAGAGACAAATGACACAGAAATTAGTACCAGATTGATATAGTGGTACTGTTTCAAAGCCTTAGAATAAGGAACTATCCATGAAAACAGTGGAATTATGATCTCTGAAAGTGATCTCCATAAAAGCAACACAAAATGCTGACAAAACTATCAAAATCAATGTGTTGAGAGGGGCGCCTGGGTGGCTCAGTTGGTAAAATGTCTGACTTCGGTTCAGGTCATGATCCCATGGTTCATGGGTTCATGCCCCACGTTGGGTTCTGTGCTGACAGCTCAGAGTCTGGAGCCTGCTTTGGATTCTGTGTCTCTCTCTCCTTCTCTGCCCCTCCCCTACTCACTCTCTGTCTCTCTTTCTTTCTCTCAAAAATAAATAAACATTAAAAACATTTAAAAATCAATGTGTTTAGAACTCTAGAAATTAACCAATGGTTTGCAGAAATTGAGGAAACATTTACTGAGGGAAAAAACTAAAGCATGGAACTAACAGCATTGTTGCATTATAACTTTCTCTATTCCTATCATCTCTGTTCTGACTCCATAATATTCATTTAAAAACTCATAGTTCACAATCATAGTGAAAATGAGCATCCTAGCAGAAACTATAGAGGACAGAAAAGTTGGAGGTCTTTTAAAAACTGAAGGTTTGTGTGCCCCCAAAATTCATATGTTGAAGCCCAAATTCCTCGTTTGGCTATATTTAGAGATCAAGCCTTCAGGAAAGTAATTAATGTTAAACAAGTTTATAAGGATGGGGACCTAATCCAATAGATAACTGCTCTTATCAGAGACATCAGAGAGTTCACTCACTTTCACTCTCTACATGCTCATAAAGCAAATACCATGGAAAAGCCCAGCAAGGAAGCAGCCACCTACAAGCCAGAAAGAGAGTTCTCACCAGACACCAAATTTGCCAACACTTTCATCATAGACTTCTGGCCTTCAGAACCATGAGAAAATAAATTTCTACTGTTTTTTCAAATTTTTTAAATTTTATATTAGAGAGAGAGTGTGTGCGAGTAGGAGGGTAGAGAGTGAGGGGGGGAGAGAGTGAGAGTCTTAAGCAGGCTCCATGCTCAGCACAGAGCCCAATGTCGGGCTGGATCCCATGACCCGGGGATCATGACCTGAGCTGAAATGAAGAGTTGGACACTCAGTTGACTGAGCAATGCAGGCACCCCTAAAGTAAATTTCTACTGTTTAAGGCACCTACTCCACAGTATTTTGTTATGGCATCCCAAGGAGACTAATACAAGATCCTCCAAAGACTCTTCTCAGACAATATTCTTATTTGACCTATCTGGTATTCCCATGGAAGACTACATTCCAAGGATGTCCTTCTTTGACCTGACTCAAAGATCACCATAAATAACAGCCTTTTCCCCAAGGGTGTCTTTAAAAAATACTTTGAGGTAAGTACTGCACATCACAGCTTCCCAAAGTGGCATATAACAGTTGGAACAAGCAAGAGGCTAACCAAAAGTCTGGGAAATGAGATGTTCATAGAGGGTTTTGCTATGTTCCAACATATTCCAGAGGCTCTAGAAACCACATACATGCATAAAGTTATGCACATGCTCATGTCTATATACCTTTTTGGGAAAGAGCTGAGAGGTCTTTAGGCTCTTATCTCTGGCTAATCCTGAGATAATATACAAGCATAAAGAGAAGGAAAATATATATATATATATATATATATATATATATATATATATATATACACATATATATTTGACTGAACTCATTCTAAAAAATCATTTAGTCATTAAATAAACCGTGGCCAACAACAAAGAGGGAAAAACCGCAGTATCTGATTTCCAGAGTTGCCACATTATTTGAAATGTTGAGTTCTCAACCAAAAAACTTATGAGACATGCAAAGGAATGGGAAAACATGGCCCATACACATAGGAGAAAAGCAGTCAATATAAACTATTCCTGAGGATGGCCAGACATTGGACTTAGTGGACAAAACTTTAAATCAACTATTTTAAATACATTCAAATAACTAAAGTAAACCATGTCTAGAGAATTAAAAGAAAGTATGAAAACAATGTCTTACCAAATAGAGAACATCAATAAAAATATATGCTATAAAAAAGAACAAAATGAAAATATGGAGTTGAAAGTACATACGTGTGATGAAAAGTTCACTAAAGGAGCTCAATAGCAGATTTAAGCAGGCAGAAAAAAGAATTCATGAACTTGAATATATATCAATTGAGATCATCCAGTCTGAGGAACATAAATAAAAGAGAATTAAAAAACATAACAGATGGGCACCTGGGTGGTTGGGTCAGTTGAGCATCTGACTCTTGATTTTGGCTCAGGTCATGATCCCAGAGTCATGGGAACAAGCCCTGTGTCAGGCTCTGCATTGAGGGTAGAGCCTGCTTAAGATTCTCTCTCCCTCTCTCTCTCTCTCTCCATTCCCCCTCCCCCTTCCCTATTTGTGCTCTCTCTCTCTAAAGTAAAATAATAGTAATACTAATAATAAATAGAATAACAGAGCCTCAGAAATCTGTGGGACATCATCAAGCACATCAATATATGAATAATGGTAGTTCCAGAGAATAGAAAGGTGAGGCAGAATGAATATTTGAAGAAATAATGTCTCAAATCATCCCAAATTTGATGGGAAAAAAACATTCATATATACATCAAAGCTTAGTGAATTTCAAATAGGATATAGTCAAAGGCATCAACACCAAGACACATTATAACCCAATTATCAAAAACCAAAGACAAGGATGAACCTTGAAACAGGAAGGAAAAAAACTCATCACATAAAAAGTACACTCAATAATATTAACATCCAATTTCACATCATAAAACATAGTGTACAGAAGACAATGGGATGTCATATTAAAAGCAGTCTTCTAATAAATATCTTCTAAGTCAACCAATCCAGTAACTAACCTTCCAAACGTAGGAGAAATTAGGACAGTGTCTTATAAACAAAAACAGAGTATTCTTTTCTTTTTTTTTTTTTTTTTTTAATTTTTTTTTTCAACGTTTATTTTTTTATTTTTGGGACAGAGAGAGACAGAGCATGAACGGGGGAGGGACAGAGAGAGAGGGAGACACAGAATCGGAAACAGGCTCCAGGCTCCGAGCCATCAGCCCAGAGCCCGACGCGGGGCTCGAACTCACGGACCGTGAGATCGTGACCTGTCTGAAGTCGGACGCTTAACCGACTGCGCCACCCAGGCGCCCCCAGAGTATTCTTTTCTAGAAAAGACGTACCCTAAAAGAAATCATAAAGTGAGTTCTTCAGTCTGAAGTGAAATGACACTAGACAGTAATCAATATCAATATGAAGAATAAAAAAAAACACTGGTAAAGATAACTACATAGGTAAATGTAAATACACTAATGCATTTTTTGTAATTCTTTCTTCTATCTGATTTTAAAGACAATTGCTTAAAGAAATGACTATAAATCTCTAATGATGGGCATACAATGTATAAAGTTGTAATTTGAGGGACAATAATAACACAAAGGAAGGGGGAGTGATGAATCTATGTAGGAGCAAAATTTTTGTTTACTACAGAAATAAGTTGGTATTAACTTGAACTAGATTGTTATAAATTAGCATGATAATTATTATCCTCAGTTCAACTACTAGCAAAAAACATTTTAAAATACTACCAAAATTATAAGGGAATTAAACATTGCATACTATAAAATATCTACATATAACAAAACAAAGCAGTAATGGGAGAACAGAAAAAACAGAAAGGAAATTACGTATAGAAAACAAATAGCAATATGGAAGAGTAAATTCTACTGTATCAGTAATTGCATTAGATGTAAATGGCTTAAACACACCAATTAAAAAGCAGAAGTTGGAAGAATTTTTAAGATTGCATAACTGAATTATTTACTGTCTACAAAAGACATTCACTAGATCCAAAGACACAAATGAGTTGAATGTAAAATGAAATATATACAATGCAAAAAGCAACCAAAAGACAGTGTATATACTGATATCAGACAAAATACACATTAGGAAAAAAAAGTATTACTGAAGAATTTCAAGCCATTAAAGATGGACATTTTATAATGACAAAAGGGTCAACCCATGAACAAGATGTATGAATCATAGTTATATATGCACCTAAAAAAGAACCTCAAAATAGATGAAGCAAAAAATGACAAAATTGAAAGAAGAGACAACACAACAAATAGTAGAGACCACATTCCCTTATAAATATAGTCCCTTAAACCTTCAACAAAATGCTAGCAAACCAAATATATAAAAGGTTTATATACCATGACCAAGTAGGATTTATCCAAGGAATAAAAAGTTAGTTAAACATATGGAAATCCATGAATAAAGTTAAAAAGAAAAAAAGGCACAGTCATCTCAATAAGGCAAAAAAAGCATTTGACAAAACCCAAGATCCTTTTGTGGCAAAAATATTCAACAAACTAGGGACAGAAGGGAGCTTCCTCAACCTGATAAAAGGCATCTATGAAAATCCCACAGCTAACATCAATCATACTTACCAACAAAAGCCTGAATATTTCCCTCATAAGATTAGAAACAAAGAAAGAATATTTGTTCTTTCCACTTCTATTCAGCATTGTAATAGAGGTTCTAGGCAGGGCAAATAGGCAAGAAAAAGAAATAAAAGGAATCCAGATCTGAAAATAATTCAAATTTCCTCTATTTGCAGATGGCATGATCTCATATATAAAAAATTCTAAGAAGCCTGTAAAGAAACTCCTATAGCAAGTAAGTTCAACAAGTTTTCAGGATACAAGCTTAATGTGTAAAACTCAGTTGTATTCCTATACATCAGCAGTGAGCAACTTAAAATGCAAATTAAAAAACAAGTCTATTTACAACAGCATCAAAAAGAATAAAAAACTTAGGAATAAATTTAACAAAACTGTAAGACTTGAACACTGAAAATTATAAAATAGGTTGAAACATATTAAAGAACACCTAAAAGAGTGGAAATAAATTCTGTGTTCATGGATTTGAAAAGTAATCAATAAGATGGCAACTCTTTGGGGTACCTGGGTGGCTCAGTTTGTTAAGCGTCTCACTTGATTTCGGCTCAGGTCATGATCTCATGGTTTGTGGGATTGAACCCCACATCAGGCTCCATGCTGGCAGTGTGGAGCCTGCTTGGGATTCTCTCTCTCTCTCTCTCTCTCTCTCTCTCTCTCTCTCTCACACACACACACATAATAAATAAATAAACATTTTTAAAAAATGAAATGGTAACTTCTCAAAAATTGATCTATAGATTCACAGCAATCCCTATCAAAATCTCAGCTGTCTTTTTACCAGAAATTGACAAGCTGATTCTAAAATTCTTATGGGAAGGCAAAAGAACAAGAAAAAGAGACCAAAGTTAGAAGAGACACTTTCTTATTTCAAAACTTATTATAAAGCTACAGTAATCAAGATTGTGTGTTATTGGCATAAGTATAGACATATAGATCAAAAGAACAGAATTTGAAGTCCAGAAATAAACCCATACATTTCTAGTTCATTGCTGAGTGGCAAGTCAATTCAATGGGGGAAAGAATAGTATCTTCAACAAATATTCTGAGATGACAGGATATACTGTGAAAAATTATTAATTTGGACCAGCTTATTAAAAAGCTTAGAAAACCCCTCATACACATACACACACCTGCACACATACACACAATCACACACACACACGCACACACACACAAACTCTGGATGTTAAGGAAAATCCTTACTACCCTTCAACTCCTCCCGTGCACCTTTCCCATCCAGACAGCCTGCAAATAGTTGGCCCAGGAAAAACTTTCTTCATTCAAAGATGTGCTCAAAAAATAGAAGACCCAATCCTATTAAAAGTATACTACCAGAAAAAAAAAAGAAGAATGGAACTGAAAAATGTAGTATATCACATGAAGAACACTAACTGCTAAAGGCTGTCACAGAGGAGATTAAAAAAAAAATACCGACTTCTGTGTTCCGTAATGGCAACTGAGGTTATTTGGGCCCACTCCTCCAATGAAATACTTCTAGACAGAAGGAACTTTAATAGTATTGAAAACTGGCAGGCTGGGAAGGAACAATCAGCCTCATGTATCAAGAGAGACTGTAACCAATGCCCAAGGCCTGCCTAAGAAAAAGGAGTTTAAATTTTTTTTTAGCGTTTTATTTATTTGTGTGAGAGAGAGAACGAGTGGGAGGACAGAGACAGTGGGGGGAACAGAAGATCCGAAGTGGGCTCTACACTGGCAGCAGAGAGCCTGACGTGGGGCTCAAACCAAGGGACCACATCTTCATGGTAAGTGCGAAACAAAGTAAACCTGTTCCCTTTTCCAATGTCAAGGAACTTCAGCCATGGTTGCCTTGGTGCTGAGCAGAGCAAGCGGAGAACCAGCAAAAATATGCATCCCTGACAAGTCATGGCCACGGGCTGGTTGTCACATTTATTTCCAGTCCAGTTCCATATTGCTCAAGTACTATAGGAAACCTCAAAATAGGAATTTTTGTTGGGTTATCCCAGAATAGTAGTGATCGTGGACCAATGGCAGAAGCAAGCTTCATCTTAAACCTCAAAGAATCCACACGAATGCTTTTACATTTATGATTTTACTATTTGGGTCTCATGAATAGGACTGGAGTATAATTTTAATATCCTTTTTGGTACTTTGTGTGGTGTTGGTATCAAAGCTCTCTGCTAACCTCATAGAATAAGTTTAGAAGTTTACTTTTTTATTTTTTAGAATTTGTCATATAAATTGGAATCCTCTATTTGGAAAAAAAATTCTAGATCTAGTGTTTCATCTGTTGGACTTTTATTAATCTTCATTTCCTTTAATATTTATGACTATTCAGATTATATATTTCTTCTCATATCAATTTTACTAAGTCACATATTTATAAAACTTTCCACTTGATCTGTTTTCAAAGTTTTGGTATAAAGTGTTTAGTATATTCTCTTATTAGCCTCTTCATCTACACTGTATCTATAGTTATGTACCCATTTTAATTCTTAATTTTGTTTGTAGTCTGTCTCTTTTTTTCCTCAATTCATCTTGCCTGAGATTTGTCCATTTTATTATTTTTTCAAGGAACAAATTTGGGCTTTATTGATTCTATTTCATTTCATTTATTTCCACTTTGTCGTGTTACCTTTTCACTGTAGGTTTTCAGAATTGATTCTATGTTTCTCTTCTAATTCTTGAGGTAGATACCTAGCATGTTAATTTTCAAGTTTTTCTTATTTTCTAGTATAAACACTTAAGCCTACAAATTTCTATCGAAAGACCACTTTCGCTGTCCCTCACAAGTTTACCCTAATACTTTCAAGATTATTAAATTCTAATTATTCCATTTTGATAATCCATGAATTGTTGGGAAGTATGTATTTACATTATTGATTTTGTTAGCAAATTCCAACTTAATTGTGCCTTGATTTTTCACTTCTTCGATCACAAATTACCTAAATCTTTTCCCAAGACTTCTGTCTCATCAATTGTTCTACCAATGCCATTCATCTTGAAGAACACTATCCTGAATGCTACTGACCTACAACAACCTTGACTGGCTGCTCTACGTCAGGTTCAAAGTTGTATCCTATTTTCTGCATCCCACATCTCCCTCTTGGTTTACTTCTTCCTTTTTGTGGAGAAAAATCTCCAACAGCTTCCTGAAAAAAGGTGCACAGGGCGACAAAATTTATGAGAGCTCATATATCTGAAAACATCTGTTTTCTATGTATATATTTATTGGTTTACGTATGTCCAGAAAATTTTCCTTAGGAATTTTTGAAGCATCACTCCACTGTCTTCTCGTTGATACTGATGGTATTGGAAATTCTTAAGCCATTCTGATTCTTGACCTATTTTTACCCTTCTAGAAACCTGTACAATTTTCTCTTTGTTCCCAGCGTTCTGAAATTTCCCAGTGATATATCTTGGCATGAGTCTATTTTCATCTGTTTTCATGGGTGTGTGTCTTTTAATCTATGAATAAACATCTTTGAGTTCTGAGAATTTTTCTTGAGTTATGTTGCTGACAATTTCTTCTCCTCCTTTTTATGCATTTTTTAAATTAATTAAAATATCAAAGAAAATTTTCATATAATTTTTTATAATTAATTAAGATATCATATAATTAAATATCAATTAAAATTAATTAAAATTAAAATATGATTAAATTATAATTTAATTATAATTTAATTAAAATATCATATAATTAAAATATAATTAATTAAATGATATAATTAATTATATTAAAATTAATTAACTAAATATAATATAATTAAAATATCATATCATTAAAATATCATATCATTAAAATTAATTATATAATTAAAATATCAAAGAAAATTTTCAGGGGCGCCTGGGTGGCGCAGTCGGTTAAGCGTCCGACTTCAGCCAGGTCACGATCTCGCGGTCCGTGAGTTCGAGCCCCGCGTCAGGCTCTGGGCTGATGGCTCGGAGCCTGGAGCCTGTTTCCGATTCTGTGTCTCCCTCTCTCTCTGCCCCTCCCCCGTTCATGCTCTGTCTCTCTCTGTCCCAAAAATAAATAAAAAACGTTGAAAAAAAAAAATTTAAAAAAAAAAAAAAGAAAATTTTCATATAATTTTTATAATTAATTAAGATATCATATAATTAAATATCAAATGATTAAAATTAAAATATAATTTAATTAAAATATAATTAAAATATCATATAATTAATTAAATGATATAATTAATTATATTAAAATTAATTAATTAAATATCATATAATTAAAATATCATATAATTAAAATTTAATTATATAATTAAAATATCAAAGAAAATTTTCTTAGCGAAGCGACAGCCACACTGATTCTGTTATATATATACTTTATAAGACATGGTGTGTGTGTGTCTGTGTGTGTGCGTATATAATGTATTATATAATTAATATAATATATTATGTTAACTAATCATATTATTATATTAATCATATTATATACTATATATCATTAACTGTATTAATGCTCTATATTTGTATCTTATTATATTTTATATATTAAATATGTATTTTGTATTTTATAATTATATATTATATAACTGTTATAGATTATGAACATTATTATATTATATGCTATATAACATATATAACAGTGCATAACATGTTATATAGCATATTATATATTATATATATCAAACATACATATCCTGGAAGTCAATGTATTATAGCTCAAGATTTTCATATTTTATTTAGCAAAAATATTGTATTTCTTGGTGTTCATATCAAGTGTGACCTGAAAAAGGAAATGAGTGGTCAAAAATTGAACCATATGGGTAATAGTTAGAAGACACAAACGCTGCCAACTCCAGAACTTCAGTGTACGAAAATTTTAAATTCCAGGCAAGTTGATCTGAACTTCAGCATTCTCTCCAGCTGTATACAGATGAACATGTTTGTACTAAGCTTTGGGATCAGACATGACTGTCATTGTCCCTGCCTTCAACAAGCTCCCAGTACAAAGGGAGACAAGTAAACATGATACAGAAAGAGGGCCATTTAAAATACTGTGGGAACTCAGAAGAAGGACAGAGTAACTGTGGCAGGGAACTCAGCATGAGCAGTTGGAGACGAGGAGGTCCCAGAAAGTGCTTCCGCTGTGTCACATCTGAGCACAAGCAAGAGGAATGGATTTGAATCTTTACGAGGTCACAGACCATCTTGGGGACGTAATTAAATGTATGATATTTCTTCCAGTCAAAATGCATAGAAGACAAATACACAGACGTATACTTTGCTTACTAACTCAGAATGTGCACCATGAAGAACTCTTGGCGTAGAAGGATGAGTAGGAACTTTTAGGCAGACAAGAAGAGACAGTCCAAACAGAGGAAACAGCATGTGCAAAAGCCTGCACACACAAAAAGCGTGTCGGTTATTGGGGCGGAGGGGACTGTAACATAATTGAGTGTGATTGCAGCATAAGCTGGAAAGAGAATCGGGCACAGCAGAAGATGGAAACGAGATAAGAAGATAAACAGGGATGAAGCATGAAGTATCTCAACTGTCAGTCACGCGCTTTGTTTACTCAGGGCCTAGACCACGATTGATAGAGATTACACATGGCATGTCAACCCTCTCTTAACTCTTAGAAAATATCACTGGAACAGCTAGTGCCCAGTGGAATACGAATTGATATTCTATGTGTGGAGTTTCACTGGCGTTCACTGGAGGTGTTGAGCCGTGCAGTACTCACATCTCAAGCTCGTAGCTTTATGAGAGAAAAACAGTGTTAGAACGAAACCAAAAGTCCCTGAGTATCAATTAGTTTACCCAGTAACCTACGGCAGAACTTCAATCTTCAAGGAGTTACAGTGGTTCTCAACACTGGCAGCAAATCCGGTTCACCTGGGCAACTTTCAAAAAGCCAACTGGGCCTGAGATTCACCCCCGACCAACTAAGTTAGAATATGCACGGCTGGGGCCGGGACACCTGATTTTTTGGAAGCTCTTCAGACAGCTTTAATGTGCAGCTAGAATTGAGAACTACCATGTTAAGGAAAATATCCCACAAACTAAATTCCTGCCTACTAATAATTTAGCCTTAATTCTATTACATTGTTTCCATACATCATTAAAGAACTCAAAACTAATTTTTTAATTTTTAATGTTTATTTTTGAGAGAGAGAGAGAGAGAGGAAGAGAGACGGAGTGTGAGCAGGGCAAGGGCAGAGAGAGAGGGAGACACAGAATTGAGCTGTCACCACAGAGCCCAAGGTGGGGCTCGAACTCAGGAGCTGTGAGATCATGACCTGAGCTGAAGTCGGATGCACAACCGACTGAACCACCCAGGCGCCCCTCAAAAATAAATTTTAAAGAAAATTTAAAAATACACGTTGGGCTATTTGAATTCCTTTGCCAAGCGGCCGAGAGGGTCACACAAGGGACTATGGGGGTGGTGAAGGTAGTCTAAACAGTATGCTTGGGGGTCAACCTCGGGACCCGCAGGCAGTCAATCTGTGTTGGGAATGGTCAGAGTGGACTTTTGCGCATTTTACAGTCTCATCTCCTGGGTGTGCTGCCTGAGGCCGTTGTTCTTTTCATATCTTGCAGATCTGTCTGGCAAAAAGGCTACATGCATCAACAGTTTTTGCTAAGGGTCTTGTGATTAATTGGATGGCCTTTTAGTTGGACAGCTTCTGAGGACAAGGTTTCTTTTCCTATTTTGGCTCAGGAAGCCACAAGATTAGTCGTGTGAATACATTGAACGTCACCACAGCTAATAAGTCATCCGTTGCCTTAAACAAAATATACAGTATTCATTCTAATTTCAGTTATGCCAAAACACTATATGGGTTTGCAATCGATTATTTCTTATATTCTGTAGCCTGTTTGATCCTGAACTTAGAACTGCAAGATGAGGGTCATGCAATGATTTATAAAAACAAATATTTGTAGACCTTACCATGTATCAAGATACTTTGTATCAACTGTGCAAAGGGATGAGATTAGAAAATATAACATGTCTTGGCCCTCGAGGCGCTCTCGTTCTACTCAAATGGCGTAATAACTCCACACTGACTCATAAAAGCTCCATAAGAGACGTACAGTAGTCCCTCCTTATCTGCAGGGGATATATTCCAAGATCCCTTGTGGATGCCTGAGACTGTGAATAGTACTGAACCACACATACACTGTGCATTTCCCTGTACATACATACCTTTGATAAAGCTTGATTTATAAATTAGGCACGTGAAGTGATTAAGAACAATAATAATAAACTAGAACAATTATAACAATATACTGCGATAAAAGTTATATAAAGGTGGTCTGTCAAAGTATCTTATCGCATTTTGTACTCTCCCTTCTTGTCATAATGTGAGATGACAAAATGCCTACGTGAGGAGACAAAGTGAGGTGAATGACGTAGGCATTGTGACACAGTGTTAGGCTACCACCGACCTTCTGACAGAAGGTGTATATAGAAGGATCATCTGCTTCCAGACCAACGTGGATAGTGGGGAACCGAAACTGTGGAAAGAGAGACCACGGATAAGGGCAGACTCTGGTACATAAAGAAAAACATTAAGAAAGATGAACTCATGAGATGTCATGATCACTTACACCCGAGAAGGGGTAGAGCCAGATCATTGAGGGCCATAAATGCCAGGATACAAACTTTAGTAGAAACCCTCTAGACAAAGGGGAGGCTTTTTTTTTTTTTTTTTTTTTTTGCATAGGAAAATGCTAGAGTCTGGGGTTCAGGAAGGTTATAAGGTTAACCACAATATATAGGATCGGTTGAAGTTTGTTAAGAGAAGAGGGAAGCTGAGTTATAGGTTTTATTAAATGGTTAACGTAAGAGGTGATGGTGACTTGGGCAAGGGATGTAGAAGTAAGGACTGAAAGGAAGAGACAGATGCTAGAACCAGTGCAGAGAAAGTATAAGGGACTGAGCACGCATTTTCACGTGAGACCGCGAAACACATTGTGGGGCTATTCGCATTCTTCTACCCATCAAATCATTAAACAGGTCTTTACTAAATAACTATTATGCATCAAACATTGTGCTGGGTTCTGGAGGTACAGCAGTGAACACAGCAACGAATGGCCCCCGCCTTCATACAGGTTCAGTACTGGGAGAGACAGACAATAACTAAAAGATGCAAATAACTGGCAAACACTTATAAGTGTTATGAAGGCAGTTTTGGGCTGCTGAGAGAACACACCAGATCTGAAGGATTTATCAGAAAGAGCAAGCATTGAAGAAGAGGGAAAATCAAGTGCAAAGGCTCTGAAATGTGACAGTCTTGGTGTATTTCTATGTTTGAGGAAGAGGGAGCTGCCAGTGTGTTAAATGACACCGAGAAGTGGAGTAAGATGAAAATGGTAAAATTGGCCCTTGGTCTTGGTCGCACAGATGTTACTGTTGACCTTGATGAAAGTGGTTCCGCTTGCATAAGGACAAAACCAAACTGGGGTGAATCGAAAAGTGAGTGGGAAGAAAGGGAGAAGAGAAGAGACTGTATTTAGTAGAGAAAGTGTAAAGATTCTGAGCACTGCAGAGGAAGAGAAGGGTGCAGGAAAGCTGAGATCCTGATCACCAAACCGAATGCTGCCCAATTTTGAGTTTAGCTTCATGTGAGCCCTGCCCCAAATTCCAAAAGAGGAGACATTACTTCATTTGATCTAGCCAAGTAATAAGTGGCCAGGTAGGGAGCATACTCTGTGTCCTTTTTCTACCTTTAAAAGCCAGTGTAGTGGCCCCAGACTGTTATTTCTCCATTTTATAGTATTTATAAAATATATTGGGCGAACCACCCATGTTTCCTTTTGTCAACTGAGGGCATTTTAGACATCCCATCGTGCATACACATCATCTTATAGAAGAAATAATATGTTAGGAAGCAAAAGTTGGAAGAAGGTAATACCAGGATGAAAGACAAATAACAAATCTAGCTTCATGGAAAAACCTCTCTACACTGTTTTCTTATTTTATTTCTAAGTCTGTCATGGATTGGTGAAAATACCATCCCAGTCTTGTGTCAGCATGGAAATTAGTGTTACAAAATCACTGGACCAGAATGGCTTATAAAATCTCTTCCAATTCAAATTCTATGATTCAGTTAATAGTAACAAAAAAGTATCATACTTGAAGCGAAATAGTTTTCTTTTCATGTTCTGCTCAATGATTTTATAAATAACTTTCCCCTGAGTCACCTTTGCAGTTCTCCACTCTTCCCAGCAGTTTTGAAGGCCTCTTCTCCCAAGTTTTCAGAGAGCCCAGGGCATTTACAATAAACACCTCTCTCAGCAGAAAAGATAATAGCAGGTGCAACTCTTTCCTGCCGGCTTAAATGTTGATTAAGACTTCAGTAATCACTCCACTCTGTACGGATCCAAAATAAAAAATGCAGGTTATTTTTCAAAGAACTGAAAGGGGAAAAAAACCATAAACCCGCTGAAGAAAAAAAAAAAAAAAAAGGAAAGAAAGCTCACTGGTTAGCTTTTGTGAATAATTTTTATTTCTCGAGTATTCAAATATCTTAGCATTTTTGACCGCTCTTAAAAGAAGCGTATTAATTTTTTTAATGTTTATTCTTGACGGAGAGAGACAGAAACGGAGTGTGAGTGGGGGAGGGGCAGAGAGAGAGGGAGACACAGAGTCTGAAGCGGGCTCCAGGTTCCGAGCTGTCAGCACAGAGCCTGACACAGGGCTCGAACTCACAAACCATGAGATCAAGACCTGAGCCGAAGTCGGACGCTCGACCGACTGAGCCACCCAGGCGCCCCTCTGCATAGAGAGAGAGAGACAGAGCACGGGCAGGGGGACACAGAATCCGAAGCAGGCTCCCGGCTCCGAGCTGTCAGCACAGAGCCCGAAGCGGGGCTCGAACCTACAAACCGCGAGATCATGACCTGAGCCGAAGTCAAACACTTAACTGACTGAGCCACCCAGGCACCCCAAAAGAGGCATATTAAAATATTACATCAAATAGGATATTTTACATTTTTTTTAAAGTTTATTTATTTACTTTTGAGAGAGAGAGCAAGCACGAGCAGGGGAGGAACAGTGAGAGAGGGAGAGGATCCCAAGCAGGATTTGGGGCTCGATCTCACAAACCATGAGATCGTGACCTGAGTCTAAACCAAGAGTCAGATGCTTCACCTACTAAGCCACCCAGGTGCCCCCCAAATCGGATATTTTGAAAGATGACTTAGGTTACTAAAGGTGAACTTAAAATACCAGAATTGTTACTTAACGGGAGCTCTGATCTGTGGGCATGTGCCTGATGACATCTTTTCAATTCCACCAGCAAGGTCCTAGAGCAAACTTCCTTCCACTGCACTGTCTGCTTTATTGAATTCCCTACCTGTCCTAATTTTATATATTTCCAACGAGCTCCTTCGAAGCTGACATTGGTGGAAGGGAATTGTTTTCTGACAAGCTAACATTTTAAGGCTAATGGTTTTTTAATAAGCAATTGAGTTTGCAGCTTTCAGCTCTTGTTATGTTTTATTGGTTTTTGTGCTTTAATTTGGTATGTGTGTTTTGGCACAATTCCATGGCAGGTGCAATTTTAAAAATGGAATCAATAAAATTCACTGTGATGTATGATGTGAGCACTCCAAGCTTAGCTTTCAAAACAAAATACTAGGCATGGCTCTTTCCAGAGCCCTGCAAAGAAAATGTGCTGATTCCTTAGGGCTTTCTTCACTGTAGCCTTTTGAAATCTTGTTCGCACTCCTCAAATGTCCAAATACGCCTTCCTGTAAACAGCTCTCACTCAGAGCTCATGACCTCATCTTCTCGTTCTTGAAGAGATGAACTGCATCTAGCAGGAAAGCCTAAGTGTGACTTGTTTTCCTGTTTAAAATCTCTCTTCTGTGCTTTCTGTAGTATTGTCAATCAATAGGGACTTAAGAAATCTTTGTTAAATGACTAGTTGAAAAAATTCATCCTCTCTTCCTTCCTCTCTGACCAAAAGGAAGAGAAATTCCTCCTTTCTAAGACTAACACCTCATAAAGATGCAGAATTTATCTGATTCTATCCTCCCCTGCCTTCTTTAAAACCCTGCTTCATCATGTATTCCTTCTTACTCTAAGTGTGTTTGATCTTGATTTCTCCATTGGTCACTTTGTGGCTCCCTATAAACACAGATAGATGTCTTAATTTTGTTAAACTATGGTCTGGGGAGGGAGTGGTGATTGGGACAGGGCACATGGGGGAAAAAGTTCAAGGGAAAAAAAAGAAAACCACCTCAAGGGCAAGAGGATAGTTAGAAATATTGATAATCGACTTGAGAAAGCAAACAGCTCTAATGATTCGGTAGCAAGCCCTTTTTTGCAAGTCAGGTAATTTCCAATGCTTTCTTTGCAACAAAATTGAAGAATGACTTGTAGTTGTCATATAATTATATATAACATATAATATGTAAAATACATAATTTTGAGTAACTCACAAAAAGTTTAAAGAATTGAGTGAAATGAGTATAAAAAGAAAACAACGCCATCCATTCCCATGTACTCACTTATGAAACGAAGTCCCTTTGGTATTTTCATCCAAAACAACAACAACAAAAAAATGAAGATAGAATTGGTAATGAACTCTGTCTCATTCTAGCAATTAGTGATAATCATCTATGTATTCAAGAATGAATGGGAAGGAGACAGAAAAAATTCCATGCATCTCATTAAGAAATGCATTTTCAACAAATGTTAACACTTTACGTTTAATAATTGTTTTCAATTTTTATACTATTTTAATTTTAATCCATTGTATGCTGCTATTACTCGCAATGCTATGTCAAGTCAGAAGAAATTTAACACCTAGAGCCTCATGGTCACTTGATTTAAAAAAATCAATGTGTACACATTTTTCTTGAAATTAATAATACGGTGATCCATAAAAAGGCTTTTAAGCATTAGAAAACAATGGTCTGCTGTGGATGACTCCTACAAATATAATGCTGAAGGGGAAAAATCAAGTCACAAAGAATATATACTGTATGATCCTTTTTGTACAAAGCTCGAACACAGGCAAAACTAATCGATATCAGGGATTAGCAAACCTTGCCTATAAAGGGACAGATAATAAATGATTTAGATCTTGTGGGCCATAAGGTCTCTGTCTCAACAACTCAATTCAGACGCTGTGAGAGCAACAATGCCAGAGACATACATAATCAAAAGGGTGTGGCTCTGTTCCAATAAAACTATTTACAAAAAACAAGTGGCAGGCCAGATTTGGTTCATGAATATGAACAATCCCGGGTATGGCAATCGTCGGTCTATATTGTTCAGGGACTCATACATACATGTAACACTATCATAAAGCTAAGATTACCACTGGGGAAGAGGCAGAGTTACAACTGGCCACAGGTACAGGAGGAAAGTCTTGGGTGACACTTTGTTTCTCGATCTCAGGTTATTACAATGTTGTTCACTATACGAACATTTGTTGAATTTTACATACATGTTTCATGTCTTTTTCTTTGTATTACATTTTACAATACAATTTTAAGACAATTCTATCTTATTGCATATTACTAAATGATACTCTATAAAAATTATATTAATTCACTGGTATGCTGATTATGAATAAAAATACTCCTTTCTTTACACACTCAATAAAACATGTTGCTAGTCTTTTGACCTCAAAATTCTCAATTCTAGGAATTCATCCCAAGAAACTAATTGCACAAGGGGAAAACTATGTATGCACAAGGAAATTTCCCCCAGCGTTACTTGTGTTGGTAAAATCCTGGAAACATCCGTAAGTAGCCACCGATAAAAGGTTTATGAAATGAATTATGGAACACTACATTGCTACTAAGAGTTATAATGTAAATCTATATTTATTGACGTGCAGATATCATGAGAGGAAAATAAGATTATCAAATAATATACAGTATGATTCTACATGTATAATAATATATGCACATACATATATAAAAATATTCCTTAAAGTGCTCCTTGTGATTATCTAACCTCAAGAATTAGAATAAAACACTGATATGGTTTGCAGCCTGGACAGGAGCTTCTCCTTCTGCAGATGCATTTCTTCTCCTTCAGGCTCACACAGTCAATGGCAAGTGTTCAGAGAACAACGATTTGGCCCATTGTAATACCATGAATCAAAATATTGCACTGTACATGGTCAAGAGGAACCTGCCAGAAGAATGTTTTGATTTATTAAACCTGTCTCCCTAAGCATGATAAAGTAGCTAAATCATCAATAGATGAAGACACCACCTTCTCTGCCTAGATCTTAGGAGGAAATAAGCCAGTACGTACGGCCCCCACTTCTGATGCGGCAGCTTTGGGGAAGGGGACCAGTGAAAGGCTGGTTCTACTCTGAGTACGTGAATATGACTCAACATTCACACTGGAAGAACTGCTATAAATGATCTGAGTCCTGGTTACAGCCTGAAGTTTAGAACACACCCATGACCTCGGGGTGGTCCCCTGCAGGCAAATGCTACTTCTCTTGATCACCCTGAGACAGAAAAAACAAATGAAGATCCATACACCTGAACCATGGACTAGAGTGAATACAGAGGAGGTATACAGAACTTTCAAAAATCGGAGATATGTGCATAGATAATTATCTGCAGGTATGTATATCAAAACAATAATGGTGGTTATTTTTCCGTATTGTTGCTTTTCATATATATATTTTTTTACTTTCTAATTTGCATTTTTTTGAAATTTTAATCTTTACAATAAGTGTGTATCACATTCCCACAAAATAAAACAATAACCTAATAAAGCTATTTTAAAACTGCTTTCACCTGGGGAGTGCCTGGGTGGCTCAGTCAGTTAAGTGTAAGTGTCTGACTTCAGCTCGACTCACGATCTTGAGGTTCCAGAGTTCGAGCCTCTCATTGGGGTCACTGCTGTCAGCACAGAGCCCACTTTGGATCCTCTGTCTCCCTCTCTCCTTGCTCCTCCCCTGCTTACATGCAATCTCTCTCCCTCTCTCTTGCTCTCTCTCTCTCTCTCTCAAAAATACATAAACATTAAAAAAATGCTTTCACCTGGGGACGCCTGGGTGGCTTAGCTGGTGAAGCGTCCAATTCTTGATTTTGGCTCAGGTCATGGTCTCAGTGACGTGAGAACCAGCCCCGTGGGTGTAGAGCCTGCTTAAGATTCTCTTTCTGTCTCCCTCTCCCTCTACCCCTGCCTCTGCTTGCATGCACACTTTCTCTCTTGAAAAAAAAAAAAAAGTTTTCTCCAGAAAATACCACTCCCTACAGCTATTTGTCTTCTTTCTTTTTTGCATCCTTTCCCTTATTATTGACTCATCTCTTCTTCAATAAGACTTCCACCCCTACCATTTCATTGAAAATGTACTTTTCAGGGTCAACCTTATCACTGCAAAATCCTCAGTCTTTATTTTCTTTGATAGCTCTAGCCAGCATTCAGCATAGTTAACCCCTCCCTCCCTGCTTTCCAAAATGTCTTCTTGGCTATTCATTCTCCATTTGTATTTTCCCCTAACTTTCTGCCTTCATCACATCCGTCTCTTGATTGGCTTAATTTCCTCTGCTGGTTGTGAAATGTAATCCCCAGCCTCAGTCCTTAGAACACTGCTCCTAGCTATGTCTCAGGGCCATTACACTCTGACGAATGACTGTCCAGACTGTCCTAAGCTCGAGCTCCATCTTTGTAACTGCCATTTCCACCAGGATATCTTGACATCACCTTAAACCTAACATGTCAGAAACTACATCTGTTGGCCCAAATCAGTTTTCCCTCTAGACTTTCCTCTTTCTGCCCACAGAACTAGGTCATAATTTCATTGTCTTTGCAATAGCCTTTGGCCAACAACAAAGAAAAGGCACAAAGTGAATCTTTAGCTACAGTAGAAAGATCAAAACAGAACAAACAGTGAGTCTGAATACAATAATTGTTTTAGAGCCGATGTCATAAAAGAATTCAGACCAATATATCATGTCAATTGAAGTGTAGCCATAAGAGTAAATTTAGCTCCAATTTTGGAATCAGTCAGTCCCTGGAGAGAAATGTGTTCATTACCAAGTCATATGGATTAAGAATCACGAATAGGTACACTTCTCCATTCTTATGTAATCATTCACCAACTCTTGTCAAGTTTTCTTTACTGTCTTTCTCTGTCCATTATTTATTATATAGTTCCACTCTCACAAAATACCTAATTCAGGTCCTGTTCACCTTATATCAAGACATTATAATGCTCTGCCGCATAACTTTGTAACTCACATACTTTGTTTCTCATATTCTGTTCCTGCTTTCATAAATTGAACCTGATGACAAAATGACCTTTGGCACATTGCTGACCACACCATAGAGTCCATAAAGCTGACTATATAAGGCCTATAAAATCTGATCCAAAACTGCCTTTCCAATCTTATCCACCAGTTCATTCCTTCACAAACGATTTCTGATCTTGATAACTGCTATATACGAAAGGAATTAAAAATAGTACACGGATAGGGAAAAAAAAATCCTGGAAAGCAGAGATGGGGTGGGATCTAAAGAGTGTAGACAATGAATAGAAAACCTGGCACCAAGGCTCCGGGGTTGAATAAAGTAGGAGCCAGGAAACGAGCAAAAGAAAGAGAAGTCAGTGAGGCAGAAGAAAACTCAGGCTAAATATGAAGTTACAAAAGGGAAGAAGTTGTTCAAACAAAGATGGAGTGTCCAATTATGTAAGCAAAGACTGATGGCTGATCATTAAATTAGGGACACGGATGGCTGGAGTCCTTGAGAAAAGCAAGATCAGTGGGGTGGAGAGACTGAAGTGTGGAGTGGGAGAACGAGAATGGAAATGTTGGGAAGAAGAAACAGTGAGTATTGACAGCTCTTGCATGACTTTGCAGTGAGAAGAGCAGAGAAGTTGGATTATATGTGGAGAGATAGGTAGTGTGAAGAAGGAGTATTGTAGTATATGTGTATGCTAACAGAAATAATCCAACAGACAAGGATACACTGATGTTGCAAGGGAAAGAAGGTGTAAGCGAACAAGCAAAACACTTGGTTAGGGTAGGTGAGAATGGGATTCGGCGCAATTGTGGAAGGATGGCCCCGTGATAGGAACAGGGATGCTGCCTTGGTTGTAAGGGAAGAGAGGGGGTATACAAACATGAGGTGTAGAGAGTTAGCAGCACAAAGGTGGAGCAGGCTCCTCTCCGTGGCTTTTATGTTCTCAGTGAGGTATAGGACTGGGAGTGTGGAGATGGGGGTGGTATATAAAGTGTATGAAGAGAGAAGGTATTCAAATGAGGTCTCAGAGGGTAGAAAAATGAGCTGGCTATAGAGAAACAGTTGAGATTACAGGCATTATTGCGACCCAATTTGAGTTTTGAGAGCATTACTTCTAAGTCAAAGTCACTTTAACTTAAAGTGAACTCAGGGTGCCTGATGGGTTGATTTTCTCCAGGTATGAAGAAGGCGTAATTACTTCACAGGGCAGAAATAGGATGCAGCCTCATGATCTCATGATTTCTGACCTCTAAGACCAATGTTCTTGCCATGAAATTATTTTTCTAGTGGTATGTGTTCATAATTTCCTCTCGAAAAACCATAGTTCGGGTTATAATTGAATAAAATATTTTCTTTAAATTTAAAATAATTATATCTAAGGGGATGGTGAGCAACAATACTTAAGGGAAAAAAACTGAAGAGGCTTCCAACATGAAAGCATTCGTAATCTCTGTGCCAATCAGCATACATTTCCCCCTGTAAATATTGCAAACTGTCCATATGCTCCTGCTGCAAAAGCCCTCTTGGAGCCTTGTAATCAGGCCAGTGTACCATATTGTTATGCACAATCTAACCTCCTTCCTTCTTGGCCCCTAACAAAGGACAGCAGGCTGATAGGGCTAGAGCTAATTAGCACCCCGTTCATCTTGCCTTATGCTGTGAAATCCTAAAGGAAGCTTCTTTTTCCTGGCTGATGATAAAACAGAATCAGTCCCTTTGCTCTCTGAGCTGAGTCATTTATCAATCATGATTCTGCAGACGCAATGAGAAGCAAAGAAGATAGAGGCAGAGACAGAGACATGGGGACATACATTCCTGTATTTAAAATGTCTTATGTTGCGGGGCGCCTGGGTGATTCGGTCGGTTAAGCGTCCGACTTCGGCTCAGGTCACGATCTCGCAGTTCGTGGGTTCGAGCCCTGCATTGGGCTCTGTGCTGACACCGCAGAGCCTGGAGCCTGCTTCAGATTCTGTGTCTCCCTCTCTCTATCCCCCTTCCCTGCTCACACTCAGTCTCTCCATCTCTCAAAAATAAGTAAACATTGAAAAAAAATTGTAACGTTTTATGTTGCATACGTATGTTTGTGCATATGTATATTTAGTGCCACGGTATAATGGAAAACAAGTGGACATAAATGAGGAAAGGTTGAGACAAGAAAACTCGGGAGACTGTGACGACAGCTCTTCTGGAGAGGCAGAATAGTGCAGGGGTAAAAGCATAGACTCTCAAGTCAAAACTCCAGGGTCAAATCCTGCCTCTGTCGCTTATTAGCCATGTGGCCCTGGGCAAGTAACGTAGCTTTTCTGGACCTCGGTTTCCTCAGTTGTAAAAAATGAATAAAAATAGTAGCTAAATCAAAAGGTTATTGGGAGGATTAAACGAGTTGTTTGCATTTCTAGCATTTAGTAGCTTGTGATCCTGAAGACATCATTTCACCACTGGAAGTTCAATTTCCTTATCAGTAAACTTATTTGGTTTTGTGAAATTTTTCCTCTCACGGGAGCCTACATTTTCTGGTATTTTGGCCATATAGCTTGCCAGAGTTGTGGGGGAGTCAGTATTGAATCAGTTATGGAACTTTTTAAGAATTCTCTCTGTTACCTATGCCTATGCTTCCGTCAGTGGCCAGATAAATCTATCATTTATATTTGATTCAGGGATGTCACATATGAATCTGGAAAGCAGGTATGTCTTCCTAAAAATGCACCCGCATTAATATTCAAGTTGGCTTGCATTCCGTAAGGACTTATCAATGGATGGCCAAGAGGTGCACAACTGAGGAAGCTCAGTCTGCAAGTATGCCCTGCATAGAAAATGCCTCACCTACAAAGCTGCTCCATGGGGACACACTCATGTCTTATTAACTCTGCATTCCCAGGTTGAAAACAGGGACCAGCACAAAATTGGTCTCCAAAATGTGTGAAAAGTGAGTGAGGGAGTGAATAAGAAGGCTCATTTGATCATTTGTCTCATTTTTCATCTGCTTTGAAGTCACTTCCCATAATCTAAATCCCTTGGGGTACACTCATTCTAATATGATAGAAGCAGAGTAATAAATACGTTTATGTAATCAATTCGTAGGCAATGTCTAAGAGGTTCCCCCCAAATTCTCCCCCCCCACACACACACACTGCAATCTCTTCCTACAATAGAGGCTCCATTTCAGCAGCAATTAAAAAAGACACATACTCAAAATGCTAAGGGGGAAAGCAGAACAACAAAATGCTGGTTCATGCTTAAGGCCCCGGGCTTTGGTGTTCCGTATGGTTACTGAGCTTGCAACATACCAAATACAGATTCCAAAAGATCTTTTTATCCCCCTGTTTTGTGATTTGTGCAGTCAAGCATGTTAGAAAGAATCAGTAACCAGAACAAAGAGCTGTCCAGCCAATAGATAGCAATTTGTAATCAGTGAAGAGAATACTTTCCCCAGGTTCCAAGATTACTTTTTTTTTTTTCTTTTTTAAACCCTGTATTGCGAAGCAGGTCAAACACAGTTGTATAGCACCCAATTAGAAGCAAGTGAAACCACCGTCAGGTAAGACCCTGAATCTTGGTTAGACAAAGAGAGTCAATGTATTTTTTTTTTTTTTTGAAAGGGTGGGGGAGTAATTCCAAAAGAATCACTCCGAGGTGAAACGACTGGCAGTTATTTTTTAAATACACTTTTGTGGCTCAAACATAATCTCATAAATACCCTGAAGCCTTTAACATTGAAAACTGTTTGGGGGTTCAGAGGAGTTAATCTCAAAGAGTGTCATTAGGTTGGGTGGCTCAGACAGTTAAGTGTAGGACTTTGGTTCAGGTCACGCTTTCACATGAGTGAAACGTCATGAGTTTGAGCCCCACATCAGGCTCTCTGTTGCCATCGCAGAGCCTGCTCAGGACCGTCTCTTTCCCTCTCTCTGCCCCTCCCCCTTCTTTCAAAAATAAACCTTAAACAAAAGAAAGGATGCTAGACTCCAGTCAACCCCCAAAGTCACTTTCTGATCTAAGATAAGCCAATTCTTTTCTGTGTTTTTTGTGCTCCATGAAAATACTGAGGTGCTGGAAGGGGATGTGCAGTCAGTTCCCTTCCAGCTCTAACATTAAATGTGTTTAAAAGTCCTTCATATTTACAGGACGTGTAACCTTGTAAGATAAGACTTATTATCTCCATGTGCAGATGAGGAAATCAGAGCTCAGACAGAGCAACCAATTTCCCCCAAACCATTCTGCTCGTATGTTGCCAATTCAGATCTCCTCGTGTCAAAATCACAGTGCTTTTTCGACCATAGTACATGGGCTCCCGGATACTATTTGCCCTGACGTACATAGATAGTATCTCTGAGAGTTTAAATTATCATATGGCAGGAAATGACCTTTTCTATTAAAAAATAAAGCACTTTGACTATGGGCCACAACCTTTTCGTAACTATCCTTTCGGAGCCCTTTAGGCAAAGACCAACAGGAACACAGCACAGGGGAACCAGGTGGGTTGCTTTCTCACTGCAGCCACAGAGGACACACCGCAGGGCGCTGTGGCACGTCTGGGTAAGAAGACAACAGACGGTGCCTGTTACGGGATTTGGGCTTACAGAAGGTGCTTTGGGGGAAGTTTTAAGAAAGCAGTGATTTGGTGGGAATTGGCTGCTGTCAGGAAGTGGGGGCAATAGGGTGACCGGGCACCCTGATAAATCTTCTCTATTGGGAGGCCAGTCTAGGGCAAAGGTAAAGCTGTAACTGCTAAACAAACAGCAGTCACTCATATGAGCCAGCAGAGGGTAAAGTGCACTCATTTGGGGGGACGTTCATAGTGGTCATCTTTTCTCTAGGCGCAGTCAGGGTTTTGGAGTGGTCTTGTGTTTGTTTGTTTGTTTGGTTTTGGTTTTTTGGAGGGGGGGGCCTTGATCCACCATGGTCACAGAAGGGCCTCGTTTGATGTTGATGTTCATGGGTGTTCCATGAAAGCGTCCAACTTCGGCTCAGGTCATGATCGCACGGTTGGCGTGTTCGAGCCTCGAGTTGGGCTCTGAACTGGCAGCTTGGGGCCTGGAGCCTGATTCGGATTCTGTGTCTCCCTCTCTCTCTGCTCCTCCCCGACTCATGCCCTATCTCTCTCTCTCTCTCTCTCAAAAATAAAATAAAAAACATTAAAACATTACCAAAAAAAGGAACGCCGAAGTCTAGCTGTGACAGAAAGGCCTCCTCGTAGCAATACCCAGGCCTCGCTCCTCAGTGTCAGAGGCTGCTTTTCACTTTTCTCAACTCCAGTTAACCATTTCAGTGCTTTTCCCTGCAGCTGATCGATGAGGGGGAGTTTTTAAAAGAGAAAAGAGAAAGAGGGCTACTCCTTTTTAGAAGACACTTTTTGAAGCATTACTTCTCTATGGCAAAGAGTGTCTGGTACAAAGTCAAAACATAAACAAGAGCCTGAGAGCAAATAATCACAATGTGTATAATAGAGAAATAAAAATATAAAATTCTCAGATAAGTCAAAAAGAAAAAGAAAATAACCCAACCGAAAAAGGCAGTGGATAGGAAGAGGCAATTCATCAATTCATAACTACAAATGAATGAGAACAGGTATTCAATGCCACTATTCATATAGTGAGTACAAATTAAAACAAAGGAACAATTTTTGGTTTTGCTCACATTGACAAAAAAAAAAAAAAAAGATGTGGGACTAGGAAATGCTCCTACGCAGTTGGTTAGGAATGTACAAAGTACAACTACTTTGTAAGATATTTTGGCAATTCCTATGAAACCTTAAAAAGTACATTACATTTTTAGGAGTCTTTTCTATACAAATGGTAACACATATAGAAAGACGTATGGCTCAAAAATGTGCATTGTAACATTTGTGATAGTGAAAATTAGGTGAAAATCCATATGTACGTCATTAAAGGAATAACAATTTAAAAAATGGTGCATCCAGGGGGCCCCTGGGTGGCTCAGTCAGGTCAATGTCGGATTCTTGATTTCGGCTCAAGTCATGATGTCATAGTTTGTGAGTTCAAGCCCCTTGGCATTCTCTCTCTTCTCTCTCTCTGCCCTTCTTTCTGTCTCAAAATAAATAAATAAACTTTAAAAAAGGTGCATGCATACTATAGAGTTCTATGCAGACAATTACAATAATTAGATGGATCTGTATAGTATATACCAAAAAAATCAAAGTTACCGAGCCAGAAATCCCATTTAGAAAATAATACTTAATATCTCATTTTTTGTCAAGATATTTGTATATATATAATGTCTGCATATATGGATATGGTTACACATATATATGATGTATGCATGTATATATTTTTAAATGAATATAAAATTATCTGGAAGTGAACATACTAACTACAGACAGTTTATTCTGAAGAACATGAATGCCGTTGAGTTTGGGGAGAATACAGGGTGGGCAGAATGGTGGAAAGGCTCATTTTTTGTATACATGTCTGTTTTGCTAGAAAATTTTATAAGAAAATCATATTTTCATAATAAAAAGTTCAATAATAAAACAATCTCTTAGGAAACATATAACTGGGGTGGAGTAACAGGGAACGGAGGCATCCTCCTGGCAGAAACAGCTAAAACACGAAACTGTATACGAAACAATGTTTTCACGTATTGGCGTTGAGGTACAGTAAGACACAAAACAACAAAGTGAAGCCTTATTACTGTCCTAGTTTACCGCCTGGAAGGAGATTTTCGGCCGAATCACAGCAGCAGAACTCCAGCAGAAGCCAGCGGCCTCCCTAAGTAAAGCAGACAGAGCTGGGAGTCTAAGGAGGCAAACGCAGCTAGAGTTCCAAGGGCAGAAGACGAGAGAGGAGAGACCAGCACAAAGAGACCACTACGGCAATTTTCCCCTCAGCTCCCCAGCCGAGCCCTCATCAGTGCTTGAATGTGAGGCAACCACCTGAGGCTGGGGAAGGAATCACATGCACAGAGGAGGAACAATTCCTGGAGCTCGACCAGCACAGCAAACCTTTCATGTTCCTGGAACCCAGAATGGAAAACCTTGTACTTCACATGGCATCAGGTAGGGTTCTCACAGGGCCTGTGTACTGAACAAAAACTAGTCCTACATTAATAGCTAGTCTGGTCCTGTCTAATGAAGCTTCAAAACAAGTCTCGAAAATATCAAACTGCTTCCAAATAAATTAAAAGCGTCTTAGATTTAAGTCTGAGAATAACTTCAAGAGAAAAAATCCAACACTAAAACACAACGCCAGAAAACAATCCAACGTTGCCTGGCATCAAATAAAAAATTACCAAAAATGCAAGAAATCAGGAGAATAAGACTAATAACGAACAGAAAATAATTTCAACAGAAACAGACCAGAAAATGGCACATGTGATCAAATGAGTACACAAGAACAAACAACAGAAAAGATCGAACATGTTAAGTTGGCATATGATACATATAAAAAACACCCAAATTAAACTTTTAGTACTGTAAATTATAGGTCTGAAATGAAAACTACGCTGCATGGTATATATAACATATTAGACACTACAGAGGGAGAAACCAATGTTATAGGTTGAACTGTGTTCCCCCATAATTCATATGTTGAAGTCCTAACCACCATTATCTCAGAATGTGACCTTATTTGGAAATAGAGTCACTACAGATACAATCTGCTAAGATGAAATCATTAGGGTGGGTCTTAATCAATTTGACTGGTATCTTGATAAAAAGGGGAAATTTGGACAGAGCTGTACACATAGGGAGAACATCATGTGAATAGGAAGGCAGAGACGGAAATGATGCTTTCACAAGCCACGAATGCCAAAGATTGCCAGAAAATCACGAGAATTTTGTCGAGAGGCATGGAAAAATCACTCTCACACAGTTCTTGGGAGGATCCAACTCTGCTAACACCTTGATCTCATAATTACAGCCTCCAGAACAGTGAGACAATAAATTTCTGTTGTTTCAGCCGCCCAGTTTGTGGTACTTTGTTATGGCTACTGTAGTAAATGAAAACTACCAGCAGCCTGAAAGATATTAGAATAATAAATATCTAAATTTATGCAAAGGAGAAACATTAACCAAAAGAAAGCTAGAATACCTACATTAATATCTGATATAGATTTCAGAGGCAAAGATATCACCAGGCAAAATGAGGGAAATTACAAACTTTCCAGTTTATAAACTTCCAATTTTCCAAGGCACAATTCACGAAAGGAACATAGAAATGCAAATATTGAGGCAACCCAAATAATAGACCTTCAATCCACAATGTAAGAAATGAACAAACCTGCAAGGGGAAATAGACAAATCCATAATTATCATCAGATATATCAATATCCTTCTTTCAGTAATTGATAAAAGGAACGGAAAATCAATAAAATGCACCAGCTTGAACAATAATAATCAAACTACCAGATTTATTTGACATTCATGTAATAGTCAACCCAAAACAGCAGAACACTGTCTTTTCAAGTCCACACAAAACACTAAGATAGAACGGTATACGAGGTCATAAAATGAGTCTGAATAAACATAAAATGATTCAAGTCATACACAGCATGTTCTCTGACCACCATGGATTTAATCAGGAAACAATATCAGAAAAATGTCTAGGAAATTCCCAATTAATTGAGTATTAAATAATATACTTCTAAGGAGCATATGGATCAAGAAAGTAATGAAAGGAAATTAGAAAGTATTTTGAACTGAATGAGAATGAAAACACAATCTTATCAAAATTTGGGGGATGCAGCTTTGGCAATTTTAAGAGGTAAATTTACAGTATTAAAATTCTTATGTTAGAAAAAAATGGTCTCAATGCAATGGCCTAAGCTTCTACATTTAGAAACTAAGACAAAGAGCAAATTAAATCCAAACTAAACAGAATCAAAAAAATAACAACACTGAAACAGAAATAAATAAAACAGGAAACAAAAAATAATGTGAAAAAAATCAGTGAAACAAAGGTTCTTTTAAGAGATCAGTATAATTGATAAACCTCTAGCCAAACAAATCTGGAGAAAAATAGATATTAGGAATGATGGAGGTGGCATCACTAAAGGTTCTATGGATTTAAATAGATAATAGTTGAATGTTATGAACAACTTTGTGAATAGATTCAACAATTTAAATGAAATGATAAATACCTTGAAAACATAAGCAACCTGAGCTCATACAAAAACAGATAACCTAAAAAGTACTATATTTAAAAGTTCCAATGAATATTCTAGGCTTTTTTATTTCCATGTAAATTTTAGAATCAGCTTGTCCATTTATTTTTTTAGAAGACTACTAAGATTTTCATTGAGATTGCACTGGCCACAGAAAAATTGGAGGATTGATACAGAAACCAGGCAAAGATATTACATGAAAAAAACCTGCAGACCAATGCCCTCCATGAACAAAAATTCAAAAAGTCTTAACAATTTTAAAACAAACAATATACAGGGGCGCCTGGTTGGCGCAGTTGGTTAAGCGTCCGACTTCAGCCAGGTCACGATCTCGCGGTCCGTGAGTTCGAGCCCCGCGTCAGGCTCTGGGCTGATGGCTCGGAGCCTGGAGCCTGTTTCTGATTCTGTGTCTCCCTCTCTCTCTGCCCCTCCCCCGTTCATGCTCTGTCTCTCTCTGTCCCAAAAATAAATAAAAAACGTTGAAAAAAAAAATTAAAAAAAAAACAAACAATATACAAACTATATAATATACCCTAACCAAGTGGATTTTAGGTAATAATCGGATTAGCATTTTAAAAATAACAAATGTGTTATAGCAGCCTGAACAGACGAGGACACCCTAAATGTATTTTTTGTAAACATTATCAAAGTCCATAATCAATTGGCTTTAAGGAAGTGAGGTTAATTCAGATAATCTAGATGGGTGTAATTCAATTAATTAAAAGGCCTTAAGAGCAGAACTCATGCTTTCTTGAAGAAAATCTGCCTGTGAATAGAACCGTCAACTCATGCTCGACAACTGCAAACTGCCCTTCCTGATTGCCTGCTTCATGGATTTCAGAGGTACTAGCCAGCCCCCAAAATCAAGGGAGCCAATTTCTTCTAATAAATTTTTTTTAATTTTTAAAATTTGCTTAATGTTTATTTATTTTTGAGAGGGAGAGAGAGCGTGAGCGGGAAAGGGGCAGAGAGAAGAGGGAGATAACAGAATCTGAAGCAGGATCCAGGCTCCATACCAGCACAGAGCCCGACGCAGGGCTGGAACTCACGAACTGCGAGATCTTGGCCTGGGCTGAAGTAGGACGCTTAACCGACTGAGACACCCAGGTGCCTTTCTAATAAATTTCTTCAGATAGATAGATAGATAGACAGACAGACAGACAGACAGACACATAGATATAGATACATATAGATAGATTCTACTGGTTCCAAATTCTGGTTGACACTTGACTGATGCACTCAAAAACAGAGTAAAGAAGTAGATTTTAAAGAAAAGCTAAATAGAAATTCTGGAGTTAATAAGTATAATAACTGAAATGAAAAAAAAATACTAAAGGGACTCAAAAGCATATTCGAACTATCGATACTGATTCCATAGAAATAGAGAATGTGAATAGAGTTATAAAAAAGAAAAGAGATTGAGTTAGTAATCAAAAACCAAAGAAGAAATAAAGCACAGATGGCTTCACTGATGAATTCTACCAAACCTTTAAGAGATATTAACACCAATCTTTCACCATCTTCTCCCAAAAATATGAGAAAGAAATACATCCCAACTCATTCAGTGAGGCCGCATTATTCTGATTCCAAAACCAGACAAAGATTCACAAGAAAATAAAACTACAGACCATTAATTCTTATTGATAAAGAAGCAAATTTCTTAAAATATTTTCAAACTTATCCAGCATCATTTGGACATGATTATACACCATAACCACGTAAGATTTAGCTACGGAATGCACAGTTGTTTTTGACATGTGAAAACTCATCAGTGAAATACAGCATATTAACAGAATAAAGTCCCCAAATGACATCTCAATAGACACAAAAAAAGGCATTTGGCAAAATCTAACACCGCTTCATGTTGCAACCACTCAAAAATAAGTTTAGAAAGGACCAATCTGACCTATAAAGGTCATCTATAAAATTTCCATAGCTAACATTATACTTAATGATGAAAATTTTGATTCTTTTCCACTAAGATCAGGAAAAAGACAAAGGATGTCTGTTCTTATCACTTTTATTCAACATTGTATTGAAGTCTCTAGCCAGGGAAATTAAGCAGGAAAAAGAAAATAGAAGGACTGGAAAGGAACAAATAAACTATCCCCATCTGCTGATAATATGATCTCATTTGTAGAAAATTTTAAGGAATCCACAAAAAAAAAAACCTATTAGAAATAATAAACAAATTCAGTATGGGAGCATGAAAGAAACTGACAACAAAAAAACAGCTGTATTTCTATTACTGACAATGAAACTCTGAAAATAAAATAAGAAAAAATTTCAATTACAGTAATAAATTTTTTAATGTTAGGAATAAGTCTAATGAAAGATTTTCAAGATGTATACACTGAAAAGTACAAAACATAATTGAAAGAAATTAAAGAAGACCTAAATATATAAAGACATCCCACGTTCATGGGTTGAACAACTTAATAAATGGCAATACTCTCAAAACTTTTACATAGGTTCAACACAATCCCTATCAAAATCTGTTTCCTTTTTTTCCTTAATCCTAAAGTTCATATGGAAATGAAAGAAATCTAGAATAGGCAAAATAATCTTAAAATAGAACAAAGTTGGAGGACTTGTGTTTCCTGATTTCAAAACTTACTACAAATAAAAACTTACTACAAAGCTGCTGTTATTGAAATAGAGTGATACTGGCATAATTATAGAAATATAGATCAGTAGAACAGAATTGCAAGGACAGAAACTGACCTTTATAATTTTGGTCAATTGATTTTCAGCAATGGTACTGAGATAATTCAATGGAGAAAACACAGTTTTATCAAGCGATAGCACTGGGGAACTGGATATCCACATGTAAAAGAATAAAAATGGACCCTTATCTCACATCACAGAAAAATTAACTCAAGCTGGATCACAGACCTAAACATAACAGCTAAAGCTAGACAATTCTTAGAAGAAAATATGGAAGTCTTTGTGGATCTGAGTTAGGAAAAGCATTCTTACATGTGCTATCAGACATAAGCAATGGAAGAAAAAAATAGATATATTAAATTCCAACAAAACCAAACCTAAAGCATAAGTGACAAAAGAAAAAAATATATTAATTAAACCTTATCAAAATTTTAAAAATTTGGGCTTCAATAGATACCATTAAGAAAGTAAAACCACATCTCACTGAATGGAAGAAATATTTGTAAATCATACATCTGATAAGACTTGCAGTCAGAATATAAAAAAGAATTATTACAACAATAAAAAAACAAATAACTGAATTAAAAATGGAGAATCTGGGGGTGCCTGGGTGGCCCAGTTGGTTAAGCATCCATCTTCGGCTCAGGTCATGATCTCGTGGTTGGTGGGTTTGAGCCCCGGATCAGACTCTGTGCTGACAGCTCAGAGCCTGGAGCCTGCTTCAGATTCTGTGTCTCCCGCTCTCTGCCCCTCCCCTGCACTCTCTCTCTCTCTCTCTCTCTCTCTCTCTCTCAAATAAGTAAACATTTAAAAAATGGAGAATTTGTGAAGATGTTTCTCTAAAAAATATACACAAATAGTCAATATGCACATGAGGGGTGCAGAAGTCATTTAAGTCATTTAAGCATCCAATTCTCAATTTTGACTCAGGTCATGATCTCACTGAGATCAAGCCCTGAGTCGGGCTCTGTGCTGACAGCACAGAAGCTGCTTGGGATTCTCTCTCCCTCTCTCTCTTACCCTGCCCTGCTTGTACGCATGCACATTCTCTCTCTCTCTCAAAATAAATAAATAAACTTAAAAACTATGCACATGAAAAGGTGCTGAACATCATTAGTCACGGGGGAAATGGAAATCAAAAGCACAATGAAATACCACTTTACATCCACTAGGATGGCTATATTTTTTCAAAAAAAGCAGAAAATAACAAATTTAATGAGAATGTGGAGAATCTGGAACCCTCAAACCTTGCTTATGAGAATGTAAAATGGTGCAGCTGCTGTGGAAGACATTTTGGCAGTCCTCAAAATGTTAAACATAGAGCTGCCATGTGACCTAGCAATTCTAGTTCAAATACATACCTCAGAGTATTCATAACATGTGTGCACACAAAAACCTGGACACGAACGTCCATTGCACCATTATTCACAAGATCCAAAAAGTGGAAACAATCCAATGTCCTCAGCCAACGAATGGATACACACAACAGGGTAAATCTATGCAATGGAATAGTATTCAGCCATAAAAAGGAATAAACTTCTGATGCTACAACTGGATGAACCTTGAAAACATTACGCTACATCAAAGTCCAAACACAAAAGCCACATATTACATGGGCCCATGTATAAAAGGGAATAGGACAGTCCATAGAGATAAAAAGTCGACAGGCGGTTGCCAGGGGCCGGGAAAGAAGCAATGAGGAGTAACTTCTAATGGATATGGGGTTGCTTTTTAGGGTGGTGAAAATGTTCTGAATTAGATTGTGGTTATATTTACATAATTTTGTGAATGTGCTAGGATAAAAATACTTCAGTACTTCAGCATACACTTCACAGTGTGAACTTCATGGTATTATATCTGAATAGAGCGGTTCTCTTTAAAATATCCATCAGTAGATGTGAACAAATTATGGTATATCCATATAATAGAATACTACTCATTAATAAAAAGGTATACTACTGTTAAACATAAAACATTGATGAATCTCAAAATAGAGTAATTATGCAAACTGAAAAACTCAGACAATAACACATACATATTGTATCATTGCATTTATGTAAAATTCCGGATACAAACTATTCTCTAGTGCTATAGTGACAGCAGATGTGTGTTTGCTTGGGGCCAGGGTGAGGGGGAAGAGTGGAAGGGAAGAATGACAAATCTTTTGAAGGTAGCAAATGTGCTCACTTTAGTGATTGTGATGATGCTTTCATGGCTATATACATTTTTCAAAATGTTTCAAATCATGCAACTTAAAATATGAGCAGCTTACTGCATGTCAAATACACTTTAATCAAACTTGAAAAAGTATGACCACATATAAATCTGTATCTTGTGCTGAGTAGATAATCTGTACATTGTCACTCCCTGTTTCAAAACTCTTCAAGGGCTTCCGTTTATCTTTAGCATCAAATCTAATTTTTTTGAGAGGGTACATGCGTGCGCGCACAAGCGGGGGAGGGACAGAGGGAGAGGGAGAGAGAGAGAATCTTAAGCCGGCTCCATGCCCAGCACTGAGCCAGATGCAGGGCTCCGATCCCACTACCATGAGATCATGATCTGAGCCAAAATCAAGAGTCAGACCCTTAACTGACTGACTGAACCACCAAGGCATCCCAAATCTAAATTTCTTAAGTGGTCTATGATGCCCTTACGTTATCCCATACTTTGTTAGCTCTCTGACATCCTCTACTACTCCCTCTCTAGTTTGCTCTGCTCCGGAAACACTCGTCTTCTTTGGCTGTTCCTTTGATATTTCAAGCTCTTTCATACCTCAGAGCTGTTGCCCTTGCTATGTCTTCTGTCCAGGACACATTCTCGCAAGTATTTACTTATGCCATTCCTCACGTCACTCAAATACCACCTCATTGTAGAGGTATTATCTACACCAATTCCTTCTTCCAACTCTCTATTTCTTTTACTGTAGTCAAAGAGCTACCTGAAATCATACATTTGTGTATGATCTGTAAGCTCTATCAGGGCAGAGATATTTGGTTGCTTTTATTCACCACTGAATTACTCAGTGCCTAGAAGCGTACTTCCGAAATGCGAATCTCTCATTAAACACCTGTTGAAATGACTCTATGCATAAATGTTTGTTGACTTAATATTCCAAAAAAAAGTAAAGAAATAAAATATTGGGTGTTAAGGCAAAAAGTCTTTCATATTAGTACTTCAGGCCAGAAATGCAGAGTGAGTCTGAGTACAGAGATACTCTAGACAACCAGAGAGGAGAAACTGGAAAGCTTGAAACTCACATTGGTAAAATCCAAAGATCTGGAAGATTACAAATGAGTCTTTTGCCTCCAGCATCTTAGGGCTTGAAGGATGTATGGATATTTCCCTTAGGGAAGAATGGGGGTAGGAAAGTGACGTAGTAATTAGATATGTCTCACACATATATTTATTATAAATAATTATTGGTGTGTCTTAATTTACTCTGATATGCCTAGGTTCCCCATTGGTCTCCTTCTGAATTCCCAGTCCATTGGATAGTTGAATAGTTCTGATCTATTTATTTAATATTAATCTCTTCATTTAATGTAATATACTATATGTGTTCCTACTGAATTTATGTTCAATTATAACAATAATTTATTTGTCCATCTTTTTATAATGTGATTTATATTTTGAGAAAGATATAATGAAGATATTTAGGTCAACTACTGAAATTAACTATTCTCAGTATTGTTAAGTGGCTCACTTCATCTCTCCAAAAAGAGTTTGTTCCAGAAATCACAGGGCCAAATAAACACAAATGTTTTCATTTCTGCAATGTTGTATATTGTTGGCATTTATTGGATTATCTTACAAATAAATTATTGAGAGAAATTAGCATTAATTATATTAAAATATGTATGTTTTTATTTTTTAATTTTTTAATGTTTATTTATTTTTGAGAGAGAGAGAGAGAGAGAGAGAGAGAGAGAGAGAGAGCATGAACAAGAGAGGAGCAGAGAGAGAGAGAGAGACAGAATCCAAAGCAGGCTCCAGGCTCTAGCTGTCAGCACAGAGCCCAACATGGGGCTTGAACCCACAAACCGTGAGATCATGACCTGAGCTGAATTCAGACTCTTAACCAACTGAGCCACCCAGGTGCCCCGAAAATATGTACGCTTTTAAACAGATAAATGTACCCATTGACTAAATGGAAAGAAACAAAAATCAACAACACTTAAAAGCAGTAAATTCTCAAAAAAAATAAATAAAAATAAAAACAGTAAATTCTCCCCTATGTAAAGTATATTCTGAACATAAATAAACAAACAATAAAAACCAAGTCCCCCCACCAAAAAAACAAAACAAAACAAAACAAAAACCCAGGAAGGTGGTATTTTAAAAATTCATGTAAATAAATTTTATCTTCACTAATATCTTCATTTATAGCAGTAGGCTGTAACAAAGTCATTTCAAAATCTGCATTGCATTAAAGAAATGAAACAATATAGCCTGTGTTTTTTTAATCCCATAAATATATTTACAAATAGATTTGAAGATGCTTCCCAGATGTTTTTCATGTGATTTTTTTTTTTTTCAGACACAGAAAGCAAATGAGGGTTTTCGCAGAAAACTTGTTTTTTAATAAGTTGGTGGTTGATTGTGCAGGTGTGTGAATGAATTTCAAGAGGCTCCCAACATTCCTTGGGGTTTGTCCTCCAGGGGATATATTGTGGGGCACAAGCACAGGGCTGGGGCCTCTGACTCCCATCTCAATACCAAAAACTCAAAGTGTCTGATTTGCCTACAGCCAGCCACACAAGCCTTAGGCTATAAAAAAAAAAATCTAAAATGATCCAACTGTGATTGCTATTTTTGTCAGAACCAGCACTAAAGTAACGCTCAGAATGTTTTGTCCTCTAAATTCTAATAGACAATGTTTCTCATACACAAAGCACCAGAACGTTTTGGGTTTTTTTTGTTGTTGTTGCTCTGTTTTGTTTTTTGTTTTTTTTTAATGAAGCTTGAGTAGAGATTTACCAAGCACCCACACAAAGCTGTTTCAGTATTTTGGAAGAATCTGAGTTATATTACTAAAAAAATATATTGAATTCCAGGTAGTTTTTGAGTTAGTGAAGGGTCTCACCTCATTTGATTCCAGTTATCTCATTTTACAGATTTTACATAGCAGAGAAGGGAAATGATTTCTGGAGATTCATACTGCCAAACAGTGAGAAAACTAATAGCAGAAACCAGGTCTTCTGCCTACACTCCTACTCGATCTTTCTGCTATACCTGTCCATCTATGTTTGAATTCAAAGTTGAAAAAAATAGCTGAAATGCGCCCCCAATAGTTTCTCGATTTTTGAATTAGTTATTCAATTTAAGCCTACAAAGAGTATAAGAAGGGGCATTTTGTTTTACAGCTAATACACAAAGCATATATATTTTTCTTAAGTAGAAAGGCAGAAACCAAGTTGACAAGTCTGGTGCACAGTATCATTTTCAAGCATATCCCTGGTGAAAAAACATATTGAAAGGAACATAAACAGCACTGACTGTTACATCAAGCATATGACAAGTTGCTAAATTCTTTTGATCCTTCCAGTGGGAAGGAAAAATGGAGTAGATGACCTCCATCAAATTGTGGAAATATACCCACTGCCCTCCACCCTGGGAACCTGCTTTCTGCATGCAAACAGAAAAGGAAAGCAAAATAAAGTAAGCAGTTTACCCATGTAGAGCTAAGCTGAAAATACGTAGTATATGATGCTGTAGTTGAAGATGTCAACTGTGAAGTCAGTCACCACCAAGAAGATAGCCAGCTAACTGAATCAGGGAGAAAAGCAGAATGAGGGAGTTGTCTTGAAGAGCACTGTGGGCTCCAAACTATAATAGACTAAGTAAGGTTATATACAGGTTCACAGAGACAAAAACAAGGTCCTGGACTGGGCTCCAAAACTTTACTGTGCAAGATGCAAAGTAGGGCCTTCCTGGTAGTCCATTCATATAAGATTTAAGGAATTTAGTTGATAGTTAATATGAATCAATTAGCAATTAAAAAAAAACTAATGTGGTCTTAGGTGCATACGTTGCAAAATGATATCAATAATAGAAATTCTACTTCCACTCTGTTCAGTGCAGTCTTGTGTAAATTACTTAACCTCCACGGGCCTCAGTTTCCTCATTAGTCAAATGAGGGGTAAAAAGGCCAACTCCCAGGATTGTTGTAAGGATTAGATTAGTTGATACATGTAAAATGCTTAGCACAGTAGGTGATGCTCAATAAACGTCCATTTCTATTATTAGAAGCATCATTATTCATAAGGCATTGAATCCAGTGACACAACTTTTATGTGTGTTCCAGTAAAAACGTTTCTAGAAATGAAAAATTTGAATGCCATATCATTTTTTAAGTTTATTTATTTATTTTGAGGGAGAGAGAGAGAGAGCACAAGTTGGGGAGGAACAGAGAGAAAGGGAGAGAGAGAGAGAGAGAGAGAGAGAGAATCCCAAGCAGGCTCTGCACTGACAGTGCAGAGCCCAATGCGAGGCTCGAACTCACGAACGGTAAAATCATGACCTGAGCCGAAATCAAGAGCTGGACGCTTAGCCAACTGAGCCACCCAAGCACCCCTATGCCATATCGATTTTACTTGTCACAAATGCATTCTTTTGATTTGTTTTCAACCATTTAAAAATGTAGAAAAACATTCTTAGCTTAGCCTGTGTGCCATACAGAAACAGGTCCAAGTTTGGTCTGCAGGCCGTAACGTCGTGCGACTCCCTGAATTAAGGCAGGATGTTTGGTTTTCAGAACTTCCTAGATTTTGGAGTTGTGGATGAGGAATTGTGGACCTAAAGTCTCCCCAAGTTAATACTGTCACTAGTGTAAAGTGGGAATGGCAGCCTGTTGTTATTTTGGTGGCTGTTTCCTGACAGCGGAAGGGCTTGAGACCCTTGGCCATGTGTCTGGGGCTAAGCCTTGCATCCTGCCCTCAAAAGGAGCGGCAGCCACCCCCCTTGGCCTGATGAACCTAGAAATGCACCTGTCTCTCTCCCTGCTCTCAACCAGGCCAAGCCTGAGGCTCCCACCCACAGGGCTAGAGGTTATCATGTTGGAAGACAGTGCTCAGTCCAGGGATACATTTTTTCAAAAAAAAAAGAGGGCATAAACAAACTAGGAATTGTTCAATAGAAAGTAGCCAAGAAGGTGGGGGGGGGGGACCCGTAAAAACCCATCAAATAAGGAACATATGGAAACCAGCGTGTTTAACGTGGAGGAAAGATAACTTGGAGTCCTATAGAAACTGTCACCACATACCAAAAAGGCTGTCATGTAGAAGAGGAGACAGACTTGTTCTCTGAACTCAAGACGGTGGGTAGAAACTATGGGGACTCAATATGTGGATTAATACAAGGCAGACCGTTCCAATTAACAGAACTGTCCACTGATAGAATGGGTTGCCTCAAGAGGCAGGGTTCAAGCATTAGTTGTCTGCTTGTTTGGCGAGGATTTTGAAGACAGAGTTTACACCAGATTAACCACTTAGCCAAATACTTAGAACTGCAGAAAGTGGCAATCCCCTGGGGTAGGGGGGGATCAGAAATATATGACAAACTGCTCAATATCCCCCAAATCGCAGAAATGCACATTTAAAACAATAATTCAGGTGTTAGCATTTATAAAGTTTAATGATATTAAGGGCTGGCAAGGGATGTGGTAAAACAGGAACCCTCACGCACTCCTAAAGGAATAGAAATTACAATTCCTTGGGATCTCAGGACACTCACACAAAGCAAATATAGACAGGGTTGTCCACGGTAGCCTCGTTTGTCATAATGACAAACGGCAAACTATCCAACAATATGTTATAGATAAATAAAATATGGTAGACTGATATAGTAGATCTATATGCATTAACTTGGTAAATCTACAAGACTCATAGTAAAATGATAAAAGTAAGCTGCACAACAATGCATACAATAGGAGACGGTTTAAGTTAAAAATACACATAAAGACACAACGCAAACCTACTAGTTCTACAGAAATATCCATATTTATGTTAAATGCATAGAAAAAATTCCTAAAAGATAGACACTAAACTGATGGGAAAGGAAAAGGAATTAGCTCAGAGCTCAAAGGTACTTTAGTTTAATCTGTAATATTTGGAATGTTTACAATGGGAATTCTTCATGGTTTACTTGTTTAATTAAAAATAAATATGTAAATTGGAATATAAGAGAAAACTAGGGCCGGGAAGGAAACTAGAGATTATTGATCCAGCTACTTCAATTTACAAATGAAGAAAGCTGAGGCTTGGAATAGCTAAGCAATTTGTTCAAAGCTCTACAGGTATTTAAAGCCAGAGCCACAATGACAGAACATGTGTGTAATAAGAAAACATAGGCTTTGAGTCGAGAAGCCTGGATCTGGGTTCTACCTCTACATGATAGGTTTATGACCGTGGGAAGCACACTTACTATCAGATTCTCAGTTTCCTCTTCTGCACATTGGGGGTTGTTTATTCAGGATTCATTCAGTTGCAAGGAACAATAACCCAGCTAACTGAGATATAAAGGAAATACATCCTCTTAAAATAGACGAGTGGAGAAGACCTCAGGCACAACAGCATTCAGGGATGCAAAGAATGGCCTCAAGACTTCTTCCCCAAATATCACTACTCAGGTGTTTGTTTATTCTCTCCCACTCTAGGACCATGTGGTTCTTGTGGGATGGTCAGCCAGGACACCCTGCATCCCTCTAGGTATTGGGTTTGGGATATTTCCCCAAAGAAAAGGAGTTGCTGTAACAAAAAAATGGGGGAAATTTTTTTATAGGTACAAAGAAACACACAAACAAAACAAAATAAATTTTCTAGCCACTTCATAGTATTGAGAGGAGAAGCAAACAAGAAAACTTAAGAGATGCTATTGCACACACTATATGATGTTATGCAAACCAAAAGAGTCATTAACTCATGTGCCTAAACTCCTCGCAGCCTGTAATTTCCACTCTTCCATGTTGTATCTTTTAGGACTATGATGAATGATCATTACTGGTATGTTCACAGTGGGTCTCTTCTCCCCCAACGTTTGTGTCTTACGTAGCCTACTTTGTCAATATTTCATAATGGCCATTGTATTCCCATTGAAATAGTCAGAAAACATTCAGTATAAAATGTTTCTACTTCAGAGGAGGAGGGAAGACTATGGAAATTTAGTAGCTGTTAGCAACAACATTGAAAGAAGTTGCCACACTGGAATTTTATTTCTAAAATAACAATGTTGAGGGGGCACCTGAGTGGCTCAGTTGGTTGAGCGTCCAACTTCGGCTCAGGTCACGGTCTCACAGTTCATGAGTTTGAGCCCCACACAGAGCTTGCTGCTGTTGGCATGGAGCCCCCTTCGGATCCTCTGTCTCCCTCTGTCTGCCCCGCCTCCACTTGCGGGCTCTCTGTCTATCTCTCTCAAAGATAAATAAACATTAAAAATAAAATAAAATAAAATAAAATAAAATAAAATAAAATAAAATAAAATAAAATAACAATGCCGAGTGAAATACTCTTAAAGCTCTACCTTCTCCTGTCTTTGCTGCTCTTGTGACAAAGTTGGATGCTTAGCCGAATGAGCTAAGTTCTCTCTATAACGTTGACAACCTTTAAAACTTAAAACTCTCAAAACTATCATTTTCTTCAGGCACGTTCTAGCATTTTAAAGTGTTAGTGCTGGTCGCTATTGGGATAGCATGTTGAAAATATAACGGCAAATTGACGACAGCTCAAAAGAAAGCAACCAGAATGATAGCAGGTTCAAAGTTAACAGGTTAGCTTGAATTTTTCAGCCTTGTTTCTCCCATTTTCTGTTACTTCTTCCCCTTCCAAGTTACAAATAACTTTCCAGCTCTTATCTGGTCAGTCAACGATGAGAAAAATCTGTAGTGTTGTACCTTACCAAGCACTGACACCCCATCAGCTCATTTATCTTCATGGTAAGATTCAATGAACTAGCGAGGCAGAGATTACTGTGCCTATTTTGAGAAGAGGAACTTGAGGCTCATACAGATGAGTTCCTCTTGTGGTAGGTCACAGGGTAGTAAATACAAGGGCCAGAACTTGGATCCCATTCTAGTATTTTTTATGTGACATCACCAAGTCGTTCAACAAAAATTAGTATCCACTCTGCACAAAACACGGAGGAAAATTGATGGTATAGCTATATGAGGAATTGCCCATATATTCCTCAGTGCCTAAGGGGACACGGTTTCAATAGCGGAAAGTTCTGAAAAATGAGCAGGAAACTTTGTTGATGTCATTTACCACAGTATGCCCAGTGTCTAGCATATGGCTGAAACACATTAGGTGCTCAATAAATATTTATAAAGTGTGTGAATAAACTAATGAATGCAAGACCACATAAAGGCCAAAGTCACAATAAGTGTGAAATATTATGGGGCCGAGTATACAAGTGCTCAGGAGACTGCCATTCTTCAAAATCTTCCTTAAAACAGACTATGTAGTATGACACTTATGAACTTTAGACTTGGGGTCTCACAGAAAGTCACTTAAGATCTATGAGAGGGGCCTTGGGAAAGTTATTTTATCTCTTGGACGTTAATTCAGTCCTTCATTCAACAGACACGGTACACTTTCAGAAACTAATAATAGGCTCAAAGAGTTGTTATGATAAAACGAAAGAAGGCAGATGAAATGACTAGCATAGAGGAAGACCACGATTCATGGTAGATTTTATTTTTATTATTATACCTTCCAACGCTCCCTTTCTTGAAACACCCCTAGACAATTAAACAGGTGAGGTGACACGGGGGCAGAACACTGTGCCTTCTCAATTCCAGAACAAAATAAACAAAAGCCCATGATCAAAAACCCAACACAGATTAGTGCTTGGATGTAACAAGCCAGCTCTACTAGTGTAGGATGGGGGTCATCTGACGTGACAGCAGCCACTCTTCCTGAAGGTGACAGAGTCATCACAGCAGAATATTTTAGGTAAAAGGAATCAAACATTTCTAGGAGGAAGAGTTTGGCAGTAAGTGAGGATATTTAGCTTGGGGAAGAGAAGAGAGAGACACTGGGGCAGACAGAACAGATAATATGTGAGCTGTTCTCAAGGGCTATTAAGGAGGGAAAAAAAACCCCTAAAGCTGTTCATGATTATCCCCAAGGAAAGCAGAGCTGAGTGACAGCTTCATGGAGGAAAAGTTGGATTCACAAAATAGGACATGACTGAATTTTAAGCAGACATATTAGGGTCAGAAAAGGCTGGAAGGGAGGACAGAGTGGCCCACAAAGACAACATAAAAAAATGTTAGATGTCCTTTGAATAGTGCTGTGGTATTAGAGCGCAGGTGCATTAGGCTGAAATGAGCATTGTGACCTGGCCTGGGTCAGATTTATGGGTAACACAGACCCAGACACTAATAGGAACATGGGACCTGCCATAAACGGATTTAAGGAACCGAAGTTAGGTGTTCCTTAAATGAAGAAAAATTATAAAAACCCAATAAATAGAATTCAACCTCTACAGTCTGTGTTGTCTTCATTTGGGGGCAGGGGGTTGAGGTGGGGAGGAGGTGTGGTAAGTCCTCTGAAAGCAGCTTGAATAAGGAAGAGCTTAATGATGATAATTACGATGCCTCACATACCCCAGCACTTTTCTTCATAGCCACATATATCTCCTCATTCAGCCTACAGCAAAATGGTTACATTGTAAATATTATTTAACATTAAATGTAATTGCTTCACAAATCTGCTTTTATTAAGCAATCCATAACAACAATTCAGTTATTCTCTTTCACTGCTCCATTAATCCTTCGCTTCCCTACCAGGAGAGCAGAGAGGTAAAAGTTTTTTGTATGAGTTGCCAAATCTTATCTGAGCATCTCTGTCCTTGGGAATAGGTGCATCCTAAAAGCTTTACAAAACTGTAGGGGAAATAAAATCCGTAGGAGAGATAAGATAAAGTCTCCTAATGCTGAGGAACATGTCGTAAACAAGTCAGTTAAAATGCGGCAGGAAGAGTTGCTTTAAAAATGGCTTCAAATTTATTTTACTTCATAAGGATGTTCATGATATCAAAAGAAATATGGGATACATATGACAATGAGAAGAGAAGAACTATTTATTTTTTTAAGTTTATTTATTTTTGAGAGAGAGAGAACATGAGTGAGTGGGGGAGGAGCAGTGTTGAGACAGGGAGGGTGAGAGAATCCCAGGCAGGCTCCGCACCTGCGGCGCAGAGCCCGATGTGGGGCTCGAAGCCACAGACCGTGAGAATCATGACCTGAGCCAAAACCAAGAGTCAGATGCTTAACCGACTGAGCTACCCAGGCACCCTGAAAAATTTGTTCTATAAAGCATTTTAGTGGAAAGAAAAATCTCAGGTGTCTCATGCTACAGAGGTACCTTTCTCAAAATGGTTCTACAGATCCATAAAGAATTTGTTTTAGGGGCGCCTGGGTGGCTCAGTCGGTTAAGTGGCCGACTCAGGCTCAGGTCATGATCTCACGGTCCATGAGTTCAAGCCCTGCGTCGGGCTCTGTGCTGACAGCTTGGAGCCTGGAGCCTGCTTCTGTTTCTGTGTCTCCCTCTCTCTCTGCCCCTCCCCCATTCGCGCTCTGTCTCTCTCTGCCTTTCAAAAATGAATACATGTTAAAAAAATTAAAAAAAAAATTTGTTTTATAACACTACATCTTAATGTGAAGTCCAAATCAGAGATCTACGAGTCCTCAAGATTCCAATTTGGAATCTTATCTAGACATCACTGTATCACATGTATGTATCAGTCTTGAGTAAATTCTGAATAGGCAAAAGTCAGATGGAATACGAAAGCTTCCTGATGTAAATGAAATGTCTTGAGATTATGAGCAGAAAGACACGCTCTGACTTTATTACTCTCAACACATATCTGTTGAATTCAAAGGAGATATTAAGAACGTGGCCCGTGCTTAGTACCAAATAGCACATAGACATGAATAATTTATGCGTCCATCCTCGGAGGAGTGCTAATAAAATGTGAAATAGGCACATATTGAGGACCGGTGTACGATGGCGAGTTTCATAACAAAGGTACAACAAATTCATATGTATCAAATGCTACACGAAGGTAAAGTCAAATTATAAACCAATAATTGCAAAGCTGACGAAGACACCGACAAGAAACAGTGTGCTAAGAAATATATAGTGTCGAATTAGCAAAGAAAAGCCATATGCAGAGATTTAAGTGAGGCGTGGATGCTTTTAAATGTTAACATTGACATCCAACTTACTTTGGGAAATTGAACGATTGACTTTCTTAAAAAATACATCAAGTATACCAACCATACAGTCATTCATTTTAGGAAATTTAAAAGGACAAATGTCACACAATTACTAGAATCTCTGTTACACCCATTTCCAAAATCTAAAATCGAATTATCTTGGCTTTCAGTCAGGGATCATTTGTCTAATGAGGATCATCATGAAAGGTGGGTAGCGGCCACACTCCACACTACCAAGAGAACCCAAAGAATACTTGGACAGTCTGAGGACAGAGATTCTGAAACAGAAACCTAAGATATGGTAACTGACAATTACCCAGAAAAAAGATCTTGCCATCTATAAGCCTTATGTGATTTTCTTGTATGTCACTTTATTAACACTCAGTACCTGTTATACCCATTTCACTTGAGCCATGAAATACTGTTAAGCACAGTGCTTACGAGGATTGGCTTTGGAATCAGACAATCCTATGTTCTCCTAGGAGAACTTTAGTTCTCAGAGCCTCATTTTCCTTATCTTGAATTGTTTTCTGGATGTTTTATAGTTCCCTTATTCCTTTATTCCTCTCTGCCTGCCTTAGTTTGTGAACTGAATGGCTTCCACAGCAGTATGTTTGGATTCCCTTTCGATTATCTTTTGTAAACCTACTGTTGGTTTTTGCTTTGTGGTTAGCATGTGGCTCACCTAAAAGTTCTCACAGCTGGAACAGGCTATTTTTGCACTGATTGCAATTTACAGTTGACCCTTGAACAACACGGGTTTGAACTCATCTAATCTTCACAATTCTACTTCATAGACTTATTTTGCAAATGAGGAGACTAAAGCTCGTCGAAGTAAAGGGACTTGGAAAAAATCATATGCTATGTAGTGGGGTCAGAACTTGAAAAGACAGCTGCCTAAATTTCAAACCCAAGCTCTTAAATTTTATACCACTGTTTTTCAAAGTGTCATACAAGAAATAACCATGAATATCAGAATCTATGCTGAAGGACGAAAATGGGGTGGGAGGAAAGGTTTTTGTTTTGTTTTGTTTTGTTTTGTTTTGTTTTGTTTTGTTTTGTTTTTTAATGAAAAGAAAGTGTAGGAGAAAATCCATGTTACCCTAGATGAGACGATGAGTTTCTAGAAACAAACCAAAAGCATCATCCATGGAAGAAAAGAAATGATAAGTTGAATTTTGTCAAAATTTAAAACTTATACTTGCAAAAGATCCCATTAAGGCCACAGAAAGATAAGCCATAGTCTGCAAAAAAAAATATTTACAAAATACCTACCTCATAATACATGTCTGATAAAGGGCTTTTATCCAAAATATATAATGAGCTCTTAAAACTCAACAATAAGAAACAAGCTAATTAAATAACATACTCTATATCACAACACATCACCAAAGAAGATCAGCATGTGAAAATGCTCAACATCATTTTGCATCAGGGAAATGTAAATTATAATGAGACACTACTACACATCTACTAGAATGGATAAAACCTAAACACAATGCCAACTGCTGGGGAGGAATAACTATTCATTGGTATGAATGCAAAATGGTACTTTCACCTTGGAAGACAGCGTGGCAGTCTCTTACAAAGCTAAACATAGTTTTACCATATCATGTAGCAAATGTGCTCCTAGGTAGTTACTCAGTTGATTTGAAAACATATGTTCACCCAAAAGCCTGCATGTGAATGTTCGTGGTAGCTGTATTCATACTCACTCAAAACTGGAAGCAACCCAAATGCCCTTTAATGGGTGAATAGACTTTTTTTAAAAAGTGTGGTATTTTTACAGAGTGAAATGTCATTCTGTAATAAAAACAAATGAGTTACCAAGCCATGAAAAGACATGGAGAAACCTTAAAAGCATACTTTTAAGTTAAAGAGGCCACTCAGAAAGGCTACATACTGCATGATTCAAATTACATGACATTCTAAAAAAAAAAAAAGCAAAACCACAAGAACGATAATAACAATCAGTGGCCAGAGGTGTGCAGGGCATGGGGGTCGAGGAGTAAGGTTTGATGTCTGAACCCTAACCGTAACCCTCACCTTCAGTGCAGAGCCTGCTTGGGATTTTCTCTCCCTCTCTCTCTGCCTCTCCCAGGCTCTCTCTCTCTCTCTTATAAAGTAAAATAAAATTTAAAAAAATGTAAAAAGCAACTTGACAGTATGCATCAAGAGCCTGCGAGAAACAGCTTTCTCTGCTGGGAATCTATCAGGTTGGCTGGATATGTTTATCACAAAATTATTGGCTACTATTAAGAAAACAGAGAAGAAAAATAATTTCAACTCACTTAATAGGAGAGTATTTACAAAAACTGATAAATCCACTTGATGGAAACATAGGTACTCATCAAAATGTTTATAAAGTATTTACAAGCATTAGGTTTAAAAAGGCAAATACAGAATTATACATAATATATCATTATAATTATGTAAAAGTTACACATAATAAACAGACTAGAAGGATATACACCAAGAATATTTATAAGAGTTGTCTTTTTAGTTTTGTGTACTTTCCAAAATGGTCTAGAGTCAGCATGTTATTATGGCTGAAGTTAAATAGACTGTGTGTCTAATTAGCTGCCTTCCCCCAGGGGTACCAGCACAATAATGGAAAGCCCAAGAGCTTACCAGAAGATATCACTGAGGAAGCATTTTAGCGATATTGCTGACGGCCTAAAATTGTCATGGACAAACCACCACTGAGCCCCTTCTGCATCATAGGGAACATGTTGAGAACAATGTGGCCTTGACTGTTTAGTTGCATTTTACTCTTATTGTTCCTGAATCTCAACTGGTTTAGCATTTTGTCAAATAGACTCCCAGACAGTATGGAGATAACGAGCCCAGATAGATTCAGACACTTTATTCTCTACACAGACAGCAAGAGCAAGACCAACAACGTGCCAGGTTCATGCACCGCTTGACTGACAGGATGGCACCCAATCAAAGTGGCCAGAGGAAAGACACCGTGAGCAACAGGTTGCTCGGTTGCCAAGGAGCCCATCTAGGCTTCGGCTAAGCAGACTGACAGGATGCGGCTGTACTCTGAGGACAGGGGAATGAGGTGGCCTGGCCCATGCCTCATCCAAACCAGGGAGGCAGATGGGCAAGCGCCTTCTGGTAGCCTCGCACAAGATAAGGGGTCAAATAAGAAATGCCTTATGACAGCTCCCCGCAGGGCTGCCAATGCAGCCATGGTCCTGGGAGGATCACAGGGCATTCCACTAAGACTCAGGGCAGCCTGTGTTGGAGTCTTGCCTATGTGGCCTATGTGGAGATATGCCAGGTCGTCAAGAGTACCGGTGTGGACCTACTACCCTACACAGCTGTCCTACCTGCTTTCACTCTTAAAAATGTCCTGGTTTAGACATTAAATTTTATGGGCATCCTCATACCTAAAGGCGATAATCATCTCCCCCTTCCCACAACACACAAAACACCGCACACATAGATCAACCTATTTATGGGTCGAGAGTGAGAACAAATGGAAGAGTGAATGCCCACCTCTGGTTTATTTAACGTGGTTTTTAGAACTTAAGAAAAGTGATTCTGAGGTTTACATACAATAGATGGACAAGATTAACCAGCAAAAGGGACGCACATATTAATATGCATTATAAAGCCACAATAATTAAACAGTTTAATGATAAAGGATCAGGTAGATGAATACTTGGAAGAGAAAGAAGAAACAGAGCTGTTTCTCTGTTTACATAATCAAACTGGCACAACCAATAGGTGGCAGAATGGATTCCTTAAATAAGTGGTATTGAAACAACTGGCTGAGGGTTTGAAAAGAGCGAGATGAGGTTCCCTGTCTCACACCAAATACCAAAATCAACTTCAAGAAGATCAGAGGGATAAATGTGAAAAGTCAAATGACGGACGAACTGGAAAAGATACGTTGGGTAAATCCTTATCTGATGAGGCATGGTCCTGCAGCATATGAAACACAGGCAACCTCAAAAGCAGAGAAAAACTAATAGGTTCAGCTATGCAACTATGAAAAAAAGTATGTCAAAATAATAATCATGCCTACTCCACAGCATCATTTTTCCCATTTTTCAGATGAGAGAACTGAGAAAGTTTAAGTGACTACAATGTGAGCACCACGGCACCAATCTGAGGTACAGCAATGTATCTCTTAGTAGATAGCATGCCCCAATTTCCTCATGAGTGCAGAGGTCATATCTTCTCCGGGCTTCTCCTACGACTCTGTATGTGAGCTTTGTTAATAACCGTAGGTGATTGAGGTATTGATTAAAATTCCAGGAAGGTCTGATGCAGCCAAATGTAGCCCACAGAGAATCTGCAGGAAAAATAAGCAGTGAGCATATGTAGCCTCTGTTACTGTCTCAAAGATATGTTATGACTTAAACCCAAAGCAAGGGGATTATTTCTAGTCTTGATCTTACATCGCTCATCTCGCTGCTACTAGCGCCAATCCTAATTACGAGGAGAAAATTTAGCAGCAAAGCAATCATCCAGGACATTCTGGAAGGAAAATTTACCTTTGTGAAGTTTGTGTATTGTCTGAGACTACTCCTTTGTAGAGACGAATAAGCGGATCTCAAGGCAAAAAATCATGGCCTTGAAGAAGTGACTAGGCTAACGTAACGTGACAGTCACAAGATACTTTCTTCTGAGTAATGAAACCTGAGCGACTTGGGAATAAATATGTAGAATATTATGATGCCGCCTAACAAGAAACCAGATTTGCAAATGCCAATTGTCTCTTTCATAAACTACAGTTTCAAAATGCTTTCACAAACTTTAGGGGTCCAGGTCCTTCTCATTGAAATGGCTCTGCCTTTAAGACACTTAGAAATATGAAGCATACACGCCTGAAAGGCCTTTAAAGAGCAGCTGATAAAAACTCTTTATTTTGCAGACAGGGAGACTAACCAACTAAGAAAAAGATGAACACAGCGTTACAACATTGGCAAGGAATGTGAGTAGGAAATTCCTCCAAAAATAAATAATAATAATAGAAAATAAACACATAAAAAGATCTATAAACCCACTAGTACCCAAGGACACAAAGTTGTAATAATAGACAACATCTAACATCTACTGAGCATTTTCTATCTGCTAGGTACTAATTGCTTATTTAGTCTTCACACTGACATATGAAAGAGGCACTGTTCTTATCCACATTCATACATGATCCTTAACCTTTCACCTACTGGGCCTACGGGGAGACGTGCAAGGTTGTCAGGGCACGGGCACAGAGCTGCTTGGTCACAAACAAGTTCTGCTTCCTTTCATTCTCCAAGGTATTCTGGTTTGGATTCTCACCATCCTCCTCTTTCCACCCGCTACATGGAAAAGTGTCCTATGGCTTTAAATATCTTCATGTTTCAATTTCAGTCATTCTCCAGAGAGAACTTTTCTAACTACCCAATATAAAGTATATCATCATGTTAGTATTTATCAGCGCACCCTATCTATTCCTCCATAGCATTAACCACATCCTATAATTACTCATTTAATTTTTTGTTATCTGTTCCCTGTTTCTCACTGAAGGGTGGGCTCTTTGACAGGGTAAAATATCTTGGTTGTCTATAATAACACATATCACACACAGTATGACAAACAGTAGCAGCTTAAAATAACTTTCTCAGAATTTCAGTGCTAACCTACTATTCAGGATATCATGGCTGGACTATAGGAATAAGCTTTTGGTTTTTTTGTTTTTTGGTTTTCTTTAAGAAATAAGCATCCCAGTGATTCTGATGCAGGTGCTTTGCAAATTTCCCTTTTGAGAAACACAGGCAAAAGATATTGAATTTTTAAAAATAAATACCTCTTTATTCATTCAAAATGTATTGAGGGCCTACGATATGTCAGACATTATGCTAGGACCTAAGCCAAAGAATCATTCGGTAAGTCCTGATGAAGGTTGGAAAAGGAAATAGACCTCACTAATACAAAGGAAGAAAATCTCCTGAATCACTTAAGCAGCTAAGACAATGGGATAACAGCCCAGAAGGACACAGAAAAGTTTTTAAGACTTTGGTCTTACTGCTAACATAATGTCTAGCCAAACGGTTTGAAAGGAGTTTTCATATTTATATTTCACAGCAGGTTTTGTGGACTTTCTTAAGTAATGATTCCGCTTTGGGAAGCTTCGTTTGGATACTGGGGCAATTATAATACCATGAGTACTTCAGAATAAATATTTTCAGACTCTACAGGATGTAGAAAAATCGTGTTTATGATGAAAAGCAGCTTGTACAATGTCCTGTGTCGGTGGGTGATACTCAAACATCTTATCCCTTTAGCACACCCCTCTTATTTCCTCACATGGGTAGTGCTAAGTGGCCTTTCTTGAGGTAAAAAAATAACCTCAAGAAACTATTAAATTTACACCCAAATTGAAGCCATTAAAACAAGTGGATTTTTTAATGTAAAAACTTTTAAGGCATCACTGTCAGAAAAAAGCAATTACAGGACTGGATTTCTATCCATGGTTCCCAACATCTCCTTCCTTTGAATTCTAAATAATCTTGAGAGTGTTTTTATTTCTCATACCTTACTCTTCTATGATAGAATCTGGAGCCATTAATATCATGTGGTAATTCATTCAACAAATACTCACGGGACTCGAAATATGTGCCAGGTCCTGTCTTAGGAGGTGGGCATACAATGGTGAACAAAACGGACAAAAATGCATGCCCCCGTGGAGTTTCTATTTGAGTGTGTGTGGTAAGTAGGTACAGTAAGTAACTCATAATTTATGTCACATGGTAATAAATGCTATGGGGAAAAGCAGAGGATGTGAGAAGGTGACATCTGAGCAGAGTCCTGAAAGAAGTTCAGGACAGAGACACACAGCTATCTGGGCAAAGTCCATTTGTGGCAAAATGAAGCAAACGGAAATACATTCTGCCGGAAGCATGTCTGTCACACTCAAGGAGAAGCAAGGAGGCCGGTGTCGTCGAGAATAATAAGCAAAGGGGAGGGTCATCGGAGGAGTTAAGGAGGTAGGCTGGAGCAAGAGGGCCTTATGGTAAGGCGTTCACCCGAGTGGAGAGAGGAATCGCTAGAAGGTTTCGAGTAGAGAAGTAATATGATACTTCAGAAATATCACCGTGGCTGCTATGGGGAGAACAGACTGCTAGTCCAATGTGGAAGTGGTGAGTCAAGTTAGAAAGATATAGCTGTGCCCTGAGTGTTGTCTGTAAGTGATGAACCATGGGCGTCTACTCCTGAAGCCAAGAGTACACTGTATACACTGTATGTTACCTAACTTGAAAATAAATTATATAATAAAAAAAGGATATAGCTCTAATCCAGGCCATAAATGATACATTGCACCAGAGTGGTAGTAATGGGAGTGATGAATAAGAAATGCCTAGAGGGTCCAAGAATCAATCCCCAGAGCACTCCAAAGTTTAGAACTGAGGAAGTAGAGGAGGGGGTCCTCAAAGGACACGGATAAGGAGAAACCAGTGAGGTAAGGGGGAAATGAAGAGAGGAGAATATCCTTGAAACAAAGTGAAGATATTGTGTCAAGGAGGAGGAAGTAATTAACTATATTAGACACTGCTGATAAGTCAAGTTTCGTGAAGACTGACAGTGGGCCTTAGGTTAACAACATGGATGTGACTGGTAACTGTATTAGTTTGCTAGAGATTGATTGGCTCACCGTTCTGGAGGCTAGAAGTTCAAGATCAAGGTGCTGACAGGTTGAGTTTCTTCTGAGGCCCTTCTCTTTGGCTTTCCGCCACTCACTGTGCCCATACGCACCGGGTGTGCCTCTGTGTGTCCTAATTTTCTCTTCTTTTAAAGACACCAATCCCATTGGATTAGGGCCCACCCCCAGTGACCTCATTTTAATGTAATGGCCCCTGTAAAGGCCCTACCCCCAAATAAGGCCACATTCCGAGGTACTGGGGCTCAGGACTTCTACATATGAATTTGGGGAGGGCACAATTCAGTCTACAACAGTTACTTTATAAAAATCGATTGTGCACAGAGTGGTAAAATTGAAAGCCTTTAAGAACAAATTGGAGAAGAATCGGAAACAAAACCACTCCAGACTACCCAAGGGCTTTTGCCACAAAAGGGAAAGCGAAAAGGGGCAGCAGCCAGAGGGGAAAATAAAACCAAGAGAGCTATTTTGTTGTGTTTTATTTATGAGGACAGGAGAAAGATTAGTAGGAAGATCCAGGGGAAAATTAATGGCACAGGTAAGGAAGAAGAGAATGGCGAGACAGAGATTCTGCAGTTGGTGAGCAGGGATGGGATTAAGTGCAATGCTCTGAGCTGGGAATATAGATAGTTCATCCATAGTAACCGGAAAGAAGGCTGAATATATGGGCAAAGAAGTTGGTTGGTGGGAAGATGTGGTGATAGTAGCCTGAGGAAAATTTCTCCTGATTGTTTCTATTTTCTCAGTTGAATAGGAAGCGAGTGGAGGGAGTGAATATTTGAGTTTTGAAAAGGAGAAGGCATGAAATTGTCATTGAGAGTGCTAATGGGATTGGCAAATACAGCATAATTGCCAGGCAGCATTAAGGACCCACTTGAGGCTGGTGATCTTGAATTTAAAGTGACACCACTTAGCATGATTGTATGGGTTTCTCCAACCACATTTGATTTAACTGGGCTTGGGATTTTGTCAAACGAGTATGATTAACAAGAGAGAGGCAACGGGGTTTAACATAATAACAAGCGACGGGCTCTAAGCTGAATGCGGAGGGAAGTGAGGATATGTTTGGGAGGGGGGAATGGGAAAGAATTTTGGAGGTCCCGGTGGGATAAAATAACTTTTATCAGGTACCAGAGGGACTGAGTTGGTAGTCAAGTGGGATGCTTAACACTGAGGTTACGGAGGGGTTGCAGTTATGAATAATGACAAGATAAGTTATGGCCATGGGAACAAGTGCCCCACTTGGTGAGGAAAAAAATACTGAAAAAAAAAGTCATGAAGCTGAGAGGCCAGGGTGTCAAAAGGATCGTCTACATGGGTGTTAAAGGCACCAAGAATTAAAACAGGAGTTGTATCGACGAGAGTGGTAGTGTGCTATGAGGACAAACATCTTCAATGACTGAAGAGTAAACGAGGAGTCAGAAGACGACTGTAATAAAGAGAGGTGTATTAGTCATGGATTCTCCAGAGAAACAGAATCAAGACCTGCAGTCAGCAAACTGGAGACCCAGGAGAGTTGATGATGCAGTTCTAGTTCAAGTCCAAAGGCCTGAGGACCAAGAGAGGTGTTGGCCTACTTCCTGGCTCAAGGGCCAGGAAGAGCCAATGCTTCCGCGGACTGACGTCCAAAGACAGAAAAACACAACAACAGGGTCCCAGCGCCAAGACACTTAGGCAGGAGGAATTTCATCCTATTTAAGGGAGGTCGGCCTTTTTGTTCTATGCAGGCCTTCACCTGATTGGATGAGACACATCCACATTAGAGGGAGCAATACGCTTTACTCAGTCTATCAATTTTAATGTCACTTTCATCTAAAATCACCTTTACAGACACAGCCAGAAAAATGTCTGACCAAGTATCTGGACACCCTATGGCCCAGTCAAGTTGACACATAAAACCAACCATCATAAAAAGTAACAGGAGATGTAAAGTCTAAGATTCAAAGCTGGGAGGAGGAGAAAGGGAGAACAGCCTATTATCAGCAAGGAGGAGCAAGGAAAATACCTACCCTAACTCCAGGATCAACAGTAGTTTGGCTGTGTTAGAGAAAAAAAAATAAGCAACTCTTGAAAAAGCCTACAGTGACAGCCTTTAGGGGAGAGCCCGATTTCGGTTAGCCTTTAAGAAGGTGAAGGAAATATTGAGAGAAGTTATTGAAAACACAACTTTACTGAACACTGATTCTGATTTCCAGAGGGCATAGGAGCTGAGAAACAGGGTTAAAATGAAGGTGTCCAAGGCAAATATGGAGATAAGGAAGGCTGGGGTGCCTGTGGGAGGAACACAGCAAGGATAGAAGGGCAAGGTGACATTAGTCCTAACAGCTCCACAACAAACCAGTGGTGGAGGGACTCATTATTGCTGGCCAGAGATGAAGGTGGGGATTTTGTCTGAGAGTATACCTGTTTAGCTTTATTATGCTCTTCATGTTTTTACCCCGGTATGGTGATTTCTCCCCTTAACACCTAATTTTTTTGCTGTGGATTTGTAGGAAAACAAATCCAGCATCTGATGAACTGTTATGAGAGGCCCATGCCTTATTCGGTAAACCGTCATATTGCCTAGAATGTGAGCCCCTTGAAGACAGGGTCTACACAGTGAACATTCACTCTAAAACTAGTTGATCCTATAGAATCTTTCAGCTTTTCTATTAATGATTTCCTGTTGGCTGGTTCCAGTCCATAGGAATAACCCTGCCATACTGCTTCAACATAACCCTGTCTGTTCAATTTTGTTCAATTTATCTGACCTACCCATCTCCTCAGGCCATTGGGACAGCTCCAACAATCTCATCTCCTCCGGGAAACCAAAACTGGGAGAAAGGGGGCAAAGACCCCGAGGCAATTCAGTCTGACCACAGAAACCCCTTACTCGCTGCGGTAAGCTGACTGGTACCCACCCCCTCCCCACTCCGCCCCCCAAAAACATGCCTACGTTCCCATTCCTGGTAACTGGGAAGGTTACTTTATTTGGAAAATGGGAATTTGCAGACGTAATCAAGTTAAGGATCTTGAGACGAGGAGACCGTTTTGGCTTATCCTGATGATCCTTAAATCTAATGGCAAATGTCCTTATAAGAGTGAGGCCGAGGGAGGTTTGACAGGGGAGGAGGAGGCGGCAACGGGACTCCAGAGGCAGAGATTCGAGTGATACAGCCACAAGCCACCAGAAGCTGGAAAAGAAACAAACAAACACTCTCTCTCTCCTCGAATCTCTTAAGAGGCAGCCTTACAGTTCCGCGTGCACCTTAATGTCAGGCCTCTGGACTCGAAAACCGCAAGAGAACAAACTGATGGTAGATTAAGTCACCAAGTGTGCAGTACTTTCTTACACTAGCCACTCACCCTTCAAATGTACACCCTCCCGTGTACGCTCACTACTCTACTACATGATACATTCGTTTGATGCCTATGATTATTCATAGAGAATCATGGTGTGCTGATGCCTTTGGGGGTCACGCAGACTTGACTTCGAATCCTGGCTCGGACGCTCACCAGTCTTGACGCGTGGGCAAGCGTTTATAACCCACTGGGCTTCATAAGAATACTACTACTTTCGAAAGAATGCGATAAAAGCTAGAGATAATGATGTGCTGTGCTGAGCAGAGTCCGGTATCCTGTACGCGTTCAGAGGTGTCATCAGGCTCAGTACTCCAAGGGGTCACATCGGTGATGCCTAACGTTAAAATACCGAAGGGATCGATGACCACATCGACTTAAGCAAGCCACCCAAAACCCAGCGTACACCTCACTTCTTGCAAACTGCCACCATCTACACTTCTCTTTATCACTATCTCTTAACAACACCAAGAACCCAGGGATTCTAAATTCTAATCTCAATTCTGGGACAGGCTTATGAGTATAACCCTAGGTACTTCCAATCGTCCTTACCTCAATTTCGGTGCCTACAAAAATAGATTTTTTTAATGTTTATTTATTTATTTTTGAGAGAGAGAGTGTGCCCACACACACACACACACAAGCTGGGAAGGGTAAGAGAGAGAGGGAGACACAGAACCCAACGCAGGTTCCAGGCTCTGAGCTGTCGGCACAGAGCCTGACACGGGGCTCGAACTCACAAACTGTGAGATCGTGACCTGAGCCGATCCTGACACGTAACCATGTGAGCCACCCAGGCAACCCTACGAAAAAGATTTAATATACCTCCCGAGAGACACAAAGATGTTTGTATATTTATTATATATAAACAAATAAAACACCATAAACGTTTTCAGCCTTGATGTGAACTGCGTCATCACTGAGCCATTAACTGCAGTGACACTGGACCTCTGTTCAAATGGTTACTTTTTGCAAAAGAGAATGATTTGTCCCAGGGATTAAAAGCTACTTCAGCAGCAGCTGAAGCATGGTGTCAGCAAAACTAAAGCCACACGTTGTATGTCTGCTTTCCAGAGACATCTCTGCAAGGGGCTCTCTCCCATCGTGGATAGCTAGATGTACAGCCAGAAACCAAAATGGGTTGTTGTGGTTTTCAAGGGCGTGTGCAGGTATTTTTAAAGTATTGAACAGATATATAATTGACAATGACCTGCCATTCAATGATTTGAAGGAGTTTATTTATATTCTATAGGCATTTTTCAAAATCTATCCAGCAATGCCTTGATGTAAGAGGATATCGAGACATCTTTCACTGAGATGAAAAGCAGGACATTTTCCAGTATCGTATTAGCTTCCGGACTGCACATCCATGAAACTGTATCTCTCAGAGGCAGGGCTCTGTTATGACCATTATTAGAGAAAGGGCAAAGTAAAGCTCAGTAAATACATACTCTCTTCCCGCTTCTATCTCTCGCTCCTAAAAACGTGTTGACTGCCATGCCACTGATCAAAAAATGTCCCTCAGGTTTTCTGGAATAATCCAATTTAAGTGCTAAAGGAGTATGAGGAAAGGGCAATATTGAATCTGATGTGCGTGTATATGTGTTCAGGGGAAGGAGGCTGAGGCCCGGGAAGGTCTCACTGAGGAAGTAAACTTTTGAACCAGACCACCAACAGCCATACAGCAGACTATCATGCAAATGCTAGATATCAAAGAAATAGTTCTATCATAACTTCCAACTGAAAATTTAGAAATTACTATCGATGATGCTTAAGTTTTCCATGGGTACTTCTGACAAAAGAAATTTTAAAAATAACCAAAAAGCATTAAATATGCAATGCTTAACAGACAAGAACACATAAATAAAATATTCTCTCAAATTCTATTGTTCCATTCACATGTATGAGGGTAGATGCCATCCCAGAGGCAATTATACCAAGCTCACTGCAGAATGGAATGTTGCATCCAGAATTCCTTTTACTGCACCTTTCGAAATTTTAGACCTAAAGGTGTATAGGCTAAGCATACTTATGAAAACTACTTCATTCCATGGTTGATTCATCACTCAAGGGAAGAGGGAAGTACACAAAAAAGAAAAGGACATGGAAATTGGAAGGTATGAAAGAAGAAAAGTAACCTCAAAACAGGTAACTACTGTATGCATACAGACATGTCTCTTGTATTGACATTTTTAAAAATGCGTTATGCTTCCTTCTCCAAAAGTGTCCTTTAAGCCTAAAATTTAAATCAGTAGCATTTCCCAATTTCCCTAGGGTGGAAACATGAGTCCAGTGTTATCAGTGGTGATGCCTTGATTTTTTTTTAATAGTAAAACCTTGGTTTGCGAGCATAATTCGTTCCGGAAACACGCTTGTCATCGAAAGCGCTCGTATATCAAAGCAAATTTCAAGAACCACTGGCTCAGTTGTGATCATGTGGCACTCGGCGTCACGTACTACTCGTATTGCAAGACATCACTCGTTTATCAAGTTAAAATTTATTAGAAATGTTTGCTCGTCTTGCGGAACACTCGTAGAGCACGTTACTCGCAATCCAAGGTTTTATTGCACTTGCATCGCCAGCAGAGCGTAGGACAGTTTAATGTTATGATTGACAATCAAGTGATAGGGAAAGCAGTAGCTGGATACGTCATTGATAAACCACACAAAGATTTCCACTCCCAGCTCTCCTTGCTTTCTACTTTTCATTGGCAAATTAAACAAGGAAATGATCATGACATACAAAGTGCCGAAACACTTTACCAAAAGAGCACCATGCCAACCTGCTTTCGCAGAAAGGCTTACTTCCTTCTAGGGCATGCTCCTGCCAGTCTCCTTCCTTTTGTATTTACTAAGGTAATGCTGCCTGAATTTTCTGATTTCCCCAGACCTGAGTGTCTCATGTTTAAAATCATTCATTCACTCATTCGTTCATTTATTTAACAGATATATACTAGTGCCTACTAGATGACCTAGGTACTAGGGCTATAGTGGAGAATGAGACAAGCAAGGACACTGACCTCAAGGAAGAAGTATAGCATACTGAGAGTTTATAACAGGGTAAACTGGAGTCATTTGAGAAGCGGGTGGCACTGGCCAGGTAAGGCCAATCTGGGAAAATTATATTTGAAGTAAGATCAGAAGAATGTTGGAGTCAGCCAGGGAAAGAGAGGTGGGGAAAATTGTTCCAGGTGGGAAAACAGCAGGTGGACGTTCTTGTGGAAGGCAAAACCGTGGCAGTCCTGAAACTTCAAACAGCTGGTGTAGCTGGAGCTCTGAGTGAAGAAGAGAAAGGGAAAGATGAATTCCAAGAGAAGTAGGAAGAGGGGGCACCTCGTGCGTGGCCCTGGCAAAAAGTCTACATTTGACAAAGCACTCCAGGTACTCCTAGAATTTGGTGGAATAAAGACAATCATGTTAACTAACTTGCTAGAACTCTTTGTACAAATCAGTGTCAGGATAAACATCCATCAAAATGAACATGCTTCATATCCGCAAAATGTGTACATTTTTACATTGATATACTATTGAGTTTATTGAATGCAATATATTTTCTCCCATTATTTTTCATTTATATTTTCCCATTCCTCATTACCTTAAATACAAGTAGTCAAATTTAAGATATATGAGATTATGCACTATGCTTGTTTCTGAAACTTCAGTATATTGTAGAAAGCATCTGTCATCACATTAAATCTGTTCTCACAGATATTTGGAATTTTTGTTTGCTTTGGTTTTTATTTTTAAGAGGCCTGTCTTCAAAATGGCTGGTAACATAGAGCCGATCTTGTCTCTTGATTAAGCAGACGAGTAAACTGAGGACATACTATGAAATAAAAGTATGTTCTCTAAATAATAACAACTCTGTATGCCAAAAGCCTATTTGGATTTTATGAATCGATGGTTTAAGGCAATCTTCTCCCACGATATCCTTAAAGGATGTGTGTGTGTGAGAGACAGACAGAGGTACAAACAGACGTACACATACTGCTGTCTTCCATCGCCAAGGATACTACTTGTAGTGAGAACTGCTAGTGTCATACTACAACAAAATTAGAATCAAGACCAAGGATGTTTTTCTTTACTAAATGCACACGTAAACTGACCTATGGGTTAAAATGTTTGGCCAACTACTGCCATAAAGACAGTGAATTACATTTCATGGAACCAGCATGGAATGAACAGAGTATAGGGGTTTAAGTTCTTCTATAGCTACTCACTCAGTGTGTGCCTTGCACAAACTACTTAATCTTTCGGAGCCTCAGTTTTCTTATCCATAAAATGCGTATAATGCATTCATAAAATCGAAGTGCAGATCAAACTATATAATATAAAGGTATTTATTAAACATTTTCTTAAGCTATTCACTATTATCAAAAATTAACTACAATTAATAATTATTAAAATGCTAGTAAACTATTTATTAAACAAAGTATTTTGTAATGTCACTTTTTTTTTCCACTGGAGAATTCTGATGTACTAATCTTGCAATGATTATTTTGCTCATATAGATTTAAAATGAACCTGAATATGACAATCTCGCTGATACTTAAATTGTCCCAGAGCATAGTAAAAAGAAAACTTTCATTTTTTTTGGATGAATGAAGCACAGTATTAATATAGAAACCTGGTAAAAACACAAACAGGAGAACTACAGACCAGTCTTCTGAATATTGATGGAAAACTTAGAATTATATGTGCAAAAAGATTCCAATTACACATCAAAAATAAAAAGATAAAAATATATGATGACCAAATCAGGGGTGCCTTGGTGGCTCAGTTGGTTAAGTGTCCAACTTCAGCTCGTGAAGGTCATGATTTCACAGTTTGTGGGTTTGAGCCCTGTGTTGGGCTCTCTGCTGTCAGCGTGGAGCCTGCTTTTGATCCTCTTTCTCACTCTCTGTCTGCCCCTTCCCTGCTTTATTTCTCTCTCTCTCTCTCTTTCTCTCTCTCTCTCTCAAAAATAAATAAACATCAGGGGTGCCTGGATGGCTCATTCAGTTAAACATCGGACTTTGGCTCTGGTCATGATCTCATGGTTCAGGAGATTGAACCCCGCATCGGGCTCTGTGCTGACAGCTCGGAGTCTGGAGCTGCTTCTGATTCTGTCTCTCCCTCTCTCTTTGCCCCTCCTCCTCTTGTACTCTGTCTCTCTCTCAAGATAAATAAACATTAAAAAGAAAGTTAAAAAGATATTATGACCAAATGGGATTGATTCCAGAAATGCAGGGATGGTTTAATATTAGAAAATTCCTTATCCACCATTTTAATAAATCTAAGGAAAAAAAACTATAAAATTTTCTTCATAGATGCTGAAAACAGGCTATACAAAATTTAGCACTGTGACGTAACATGACCTCTCTGTCTCTCTCTCTCTCCCTCTCTCTCACACACACGCACACACACTCACACACATACACACACTACACAAATGTATACCTATGTGTTTATAAATATGAAGGTAGGGAAGCAGGAGCTCTGTCATTAAGGAGTACAAAAAGGGAAGAATTCCCTCTACCTCCATTACAATTTCATGACAAAAGAAAAAAAAACTGTAGGCATGAGAATTGGAAAAAAAAAAAAAAGCTTTGCATATAATAGTCTATCTGGAGAAACAAAACAAAAAAACACAAAAGCTCAATTAAAGTTTTTGGCGTGACATAAAATTAGCACAAAGAAATAGCATACATATAGAGAAAATTAGCACAAAGAAATAATAGCATACATATATAGAGAGAGAGAGGGAGAGAGAGAGAGAAATCAGTTAGAAACTACTTAGGAAATGCAGTATTCAAAACCTATATAGGAAAATATTAAAACATCCCCGAAAGGCCTGAAATGAAATCTGAACAATTGGAAATGCAGCTCTTACACTTGGATAGGATAACTCAACTTTGTAAAGACGTCGCCCCAGTTTAACATATTAATTCACTGCTATCTCATCAAATATAATGAGTTATTTATGAAACTAGACATGTGGATTCTGAAATTCACATGGAAAAATTAACATGTAAGAACGCTGAGAAAAAAGAGCACTATAAGGAGAGCTCTGGCTACCACATGTTAAAACATACCCTGAAGTTTTTATGAAGATTGTGTGTAATGGCAGATAAACAGGCCTACAGGCTCATTTTACTAAACAGAAAGTTCACACATAGACACAAAGACACATGGAAATACAGTATATATAACTATATCACATAACAGAAAAATAAATGTTTTACCAAATGGCATGGGACACCTGCATAGCCACTTGGGGAAAACATTAAATTGGATACATCACACACTAGAATAAACACCAAACAGAACAGCAATGTAAATGTTAAAAAATTGAAACCACATAAATATTAAAAGAAAACACTGGGGGGAATTTCTATACAACCTGGACGTGAGGTAGGTCTTCTAACTATAACTCAAAGTCTAGAAGCAATAAAAGAATGATGAATTTATCTACATAAGAATGAAAAATGTCAGCACTGCAAAAAATAAATACATAAAAATGGTAAAAGAGAAATGAAAAACTAGAAGAAAATCCATGCAAGTTATATCATAAACAAAGGGCTACTTCCCAAGGATATAAAGAGGTTTTCAATGATGAGAAAAATAAGAAAAATAGTCAAAAGACATGAACAGATAAGTCGTAGAAAAAGAAATAAAAATAACCCTTATCATAGGAAATATACTTTGCTCACAATAAGAGAAGTGCAAGTTACAATTAAACTGAGGTACCATTTTAAAAAACCTATCAGATAATCAGAATTCAAAAGAGCTTTTATCCTGGTAATGCTACAGGATAACAGGCAGTCTCAGCCATTTCTGACAGGTATGTAAAAGGGCAAAACCATGGTGAGAGGGAATTTAGAAATATTTGACACAATACACATGCACTTACCTTTTGATCTAGCAAGCCTTTTCCCAGGAATTTACTTTAAAGATATACCTCCACAAATATAAAAATAAAATATGCACAGTCTTTAATGGCGAAAGCTATTTTTTCATAACAAAATATTTCCTGTACATAGGACCATACATAAAAGAATTATGAATAAGTAGGGCAAATCCACAAAGTTAATTATGCTGCTGCACCAAAATGAGGATAGTTATCTATGAATTGAGAGTTACTTCCGGATTTACAATTAAGTGAAAAAACCAAGCGCAAAGGAATGTATGTAGAAAACTCCCCAACTGATTCTATGAGGCCATTATGTTTATACCCAAACTATACAAAGACATCACAAAAAATTACATGACATTATTCCTTATGAATACAAACAAAAATTATCAAATTATTAGCAAACCAAATCTAGCAACATATAAAAAGGTTGTATTACATGAATAACTGTGATTTATTCCAGGAAGCCAAGGTTGATTCAACATATAAAAATCAGTCAGTGTAATACCCCCATATTAGCAGAATAAAAAACAGAAAGACACAATCATCTCGATACATACAGAAAGAGCATGTAACAAAATCCAACATCTTTACATGATAAAAACACTCAAAAAACTTGGAGTGGAAAGAGATTTCCTCAACTTGCTAAAGGACATCTATGAAAAACCCACAGCTAATCTTAGATTTAATGATGGAAGACTAAAAACTTTCTAAGATCAAGAGTAAGACAAGGATATCTGTTCATGTCACCTCTATTCAACATAGTACTAGCGGTTATAGCCAGAGAAATTAGGCAAAAAAAAAAAAAAAAAAAAAAGGAAGAAAGAAAGAAAGAAAGAAAAGAATGAAAAGGCATCCACATTGGAAAAGAAGTAAAACTATCTCTATATACAAGATACGACATATCTCTATATCTCTATATACAAGATATCTCTATATACAAGATACAACATAATCTTGTATATAGAGAATCCTATGTAATCTGCAAAATGAACTATTAAAGCTAATACACAAGTTCAGTAAAGTCGCAGGATACAAGACCAGTAAACAAAAATCAGGTGTATTTCTATATACTAACAACAATATGAAAATGAAATTTTATTTTTTAATTTTTTAATTTTTTAAATATAATTTATTGTCTATTTTTTTTTTTTTGAGAGAGAAAGAGAGCGCATAAGCAAGGAACAGGGGCAGAGGGAGGGAAAGAGGGAGGAAGGGAGGTGGAGAGGGACAGGGAGAGGGAGAGAGAGACAGAGAGAGACAGACAGAGAGAGAGAGAGAGAGAGAGAGAGAATCTTCAGCAGGCTCCATGCTCAGCACAGGGCCTGACACAGAGCTCGATCCTATAACCCTGGGATCGTGGTCTAAGCTGGTCAAGAGTCAGATGCTCAACCAACTGAGCCACCCAGGCATCCTTGAAAATGAAATTTTAAAAACTCAATTTAGAATAATAGCAAGGAGAATAAGAAACTAAGGGATAAATTGAACAAAATAAGTGGAAGACATACAATAAAAACAGGAAAACATCACTGAAACAAAATAAAGAAGACCTAAGTAAATTGAAACATAATGTTTATTGATTGGAAGACTTAATGTTGCTAAAATGGCAATATTCCCCAAATCGTTCTAGATTCAATAGAGTCTCTATCAAATCCCAGTTGTCTTTTTGGAAGACACTGACAATCTGAGCACAAGATTCATATTAAAATGCAAGGAATCCAGAATAGCCATAAAAATCTTGGAAGAAAAAAAAGTTGGAACACTCATGCTCCCAAATTTCAAAACTTACTACAAAATTACTGGCATAAAGATAGACACACACAGCTCAATGAAGTAGAACAGAGATTCCAGAAATAAACCCACACATCTATGGTCAACTGATTTTCAGTAAGAATGCCCAGATAATTCAAAGAGTGAAATAACAGTCTTTCCAACAAATGGTGCTAGGACAACTGGATATCCACATGCAAAATGATAAATATATGCTACTACCTCACACTATGTATAAAACTTTGACTCAAAATGGGTCAAAGACCAAAATGAAAGAGCTAAACCTTAAAACTCAGAGAATTATGAACACATAGATGTAAAACATTAAAAGCATGAAAATGTAGGTGTTATTCTTGTGACCCTGGGTTAGGAAATGGTTTCTTAAATATGACAGCAAAAGCAGAAACAACCAAAAAGAAAATAGATAAATTGGACTTCATCAAAATTAAATATTTTTGTGCTCCAAAGGACACTATCAAAAAAGTGAAAACATAACCTGTGGAATAGGAGAAAGTATTTGTAAATCATATATATGATAATAATTAGGATGAGTACGCAGAATATGTAAGTATTTCTAACAACTCAACAATAAAAAAGCAACCCAATTAAAAAATGGGAATTTCTGTAAAAAAGATATACAAATGGTCAATAAGCAGAAGACAAAATACTCGCCATTATTACTCATTAGGGAAACACAAATCAAAATCACAGAGATCTACCACTTCATGCCAACTAGGATGACTACAGTGGGAAACAGACAATAATAGGTGCTCCTAGAAATGTGGAGAAATTGTAAAACCCATATAATGCTGGTGGGATTATAAAATGGTATAGCCGCTTTGGAGAAACAATCTGTCAGTTCCTCAAAATGCTAAACATAGAATTCCATGTGACCTAGCAATCCCACTCCTAGATATAATCCAAGAGAATTGAAAACAGGTGTTGAAACAAAGCCTGTACATGAATATTTATAGCAGCAGCATTTATAATAGCTAAAATTGGAGATAGCCTAAATGTCCATTAATTGATGAATGGAGAAACAAAATTTGGTACATTCTACAGTGGAATATTATTCAGCCACAAAAAGGAACGAAGTGCCGATATATGCTACAACATGGATGAACCTTGAAGGTATTATACTAAGTGTAAGAAGTCAATCACAAAAGGGTATGTATTGTATATCATTCCGTTTGTGTGAAATGTCCTCAATAGGCAATCCATAGAGACAGAAATTAGTGGTTTCCAGGAATAGGGGGGAGGGGAGGGAGATGCGGTAATGGGGAGTAAGTACTAATGGGTACAGAATATCTTCTTGAGGTGATGAAAATGTTCTGGAATTAGACAGTGGCATGGTCGCACAACTTTGTGAATAGTGTACAGATACTGAATCGCCCAAATGAAAGGGTGAGTTTTACATGGTATGTTAATTGCGACTCAACAAAAAGGTAATTTTAAAAGAGCAACCCAGATATAAATGTTTTGTTAAGGAATTCCAAAATTTTCTGAATATGGGGATCACTGAAGGATTTTTGAATAAAAAAAAAGTGGTAAGTGAGATTTAGGTTTCAAGAACACAAACACTAACAGCAATGAGAACAGGTTAGAAGGAAGAGAGCCTGTAAGAAGGGTCATCTAGGAGTCCGTTGAAATAAACATGGCAGGCAAGCAGGGCCTGAACTAAGGCAACAGTAGCTGAAAGAGAAACAATAATCTGGAGAGGTAGTAGAGGAATGTATCTTTTTCCAACTGTACTGACCTGAGTTACCACTAAGGTAAATGTTTCAGGACAGCCTGTTTTCACTGATAAAACACAGTTTTCTTATCAACTGTCCAGCAGAATTAAAGTAACATAACAGAATTTATAAATCCAATGATCTATATTTTACAACAGGATGTGAATGAGTTTACGGTTCTTACAGTATAAATTACTGTTTCCAAAGGAGCATGATTTTACAATAGTATCAACAGTTGTTTTTCATTTTCACCGTAACTTTTCCAGAATAAATACTACTTCTATTTGTTTTAAATTATGTTAGTACTCATTGTAATAGAGCTGAGCAATATAGAATGAAAGAGCAAAAAGATTCCTTAAAACTTGGCATTGAGCTTTCTGTTCTTTTCACCTTCTATATGTGTCTGCATACACACACACACACACACACACACACACGTTCATATACACATAGGTTTTAAAATATTTGTAAATGGCATCATACTCTACATGTATCTGTGAATTACTTTTACGCTTAATAAATCCTGTCAGAACTTCCCCTCCTAAATATAAAGAAAATATTAGTTTTAACCCTGCATTGTAGCTCATATAGGGATATAATTTATTGTAATTTATCTAAGTCTATCTCCTTTGATAAACAGTTTGACATTGTTGCTCTTGCTGTTGCTATTAAAAACTAAAAGAGTAATCCCAGAATCTTTTTCTTTTTTTTTTTCTTTTTCTAATGGTTATTTTACTTTTTTTACATTTATTTTTTAAATATAATTTATTGTCAAATTGGCTAACATACAGCATATAAAGTCTGCTCTTGGTTTTTCGGGTAGATTCCCATGGTTCATCGCTTACATACAACACTCTGTGCTCATCCCAACAAGTGCCCTCCTCATCACCCATTTTTCCCTTCTCCCCCACCCCCCATCAACCCTCAGTTTGTTCTCTGTATTTAAGAGTCTCTTACAGTTTATTTATTTTTGGCAAAGAGAGAGAGAGTGTGTGAGCCGAGGAGAGGCAGAGAGAGGGAGGCACAGACTATGAAGCAGGCTACAGGCTCTGAGCTATCAGCACAGAGCCTGATGTGGGGCTCAAACTCACGATCTGCGAAATCATGATCTCAGCTGAGCCGAAGTCAGATGCTTAACGACTGAGCCACCCAGGCAGCCCTCTCAGCGTCTTTTTCAAAGCTCACACTAGTTCCTGCAAGTATCCCAGTGTTTGTATAAAATGGGGATGGGATCACAGAAGTTCAGAGTTGGAGGGGACAGGGGGAGTTGTTCATTCTAAGAGCTATTTTTTTTAACGAAAGAAGAATCTGTAGAGGTACCCGATAATGAAAATACTTCAAATTACAAACAAGGAAGCAAAGATCTATGAGACATGAGCAATCTGAACAAGGCACTACTTTCAGAGGCAGCATGAAACTTATCAAAAGAGCACTGGACTTGGGGTGGGAATTCCTGGCCCAGATTCTGACATTTTCTAACATGGACAAGTCCTTGAGCATCTCTATCCCCAACTGTAAAAGGTAAATAAAAATCCTTGTCCACTGAGTTGGTGTGAATCTCAAAGAAGAAAATGAATACAAAAGTGACTTTTAAAGTGTTAAATGATGTTCACATGTTAATTAATATTTTAACGTGTTGAATACCTTTTATCCTGACACTCCAAATCCAGGATCAGTATCTTTCTACCAGAACATGCAAGTCGATAACAGTCAATCTTACATTCCTGTTTTGCTACATAGTATCTAATGAAGAAAAGGAGAATGAAGTTAACATTCACTGACTACAAGATAAGCTACTAGGCAGTTTTTTCTTATATTAGTCCAGAGATGTATTTATTCCCATGATATAGGTATAGAAGTGTTGTGTTGTGTTGTGTTGTGTTGTGTTTTGCTTTGCTTTGTTTTAGTAGGCTCCACATCCAATGTGGAGCCCAATGCAAGGCTTGAACTCACGTCCCTGAAATCAAGACCTAAACTTAGATCAAGAGTCAGATGCTTAACCAACTGAGCAACCCACGCACCCTAGTACAGAAGTTTAGAGTCAAGTAAGTTGTCTGGGGTTGGCAAAGCAAATCGGTAGCAAAGCCACAACAGGGATCTAAGTCTTCTGATCACCAACACATTCTCATTGAACCCAAACTTTAAGAGCAATCCATTCTCACCTCACAATAAACCCATCCTTCTATATATACTTGTCCACTTCTTCAAAGGTCCATTTTCTGATACTAACTTCTAAGTCCCCAACTTTTATTCCAATGAATAACAGATTTGTTTCCCTTTTCTATATACATATTGATCAGATTTCTACACAAGCAGCCTCTCTGCTCCATAGGTGTCTAAAACCCTTTCGTTTTTCTTCTTGCTACAAAAGGGGAAAAACAGTTGTTTCCAAAACTGATAGTACAATTGACTTTATTTTTGAAACACACATGTGTGCGCACACACACCTACACACACACACACACACACACACACACACACCTGTAGTGAGAAAATATTCTAAGTCATTAATATTTTCATTTCCTTTCAGGTTCTCCCACCCCTAGAGTGGAGTCTTTTTCAATCCCTCTCAAAAGTTAGCTTGACACTTTGTGGGAACGCAGACTACCTCAGGTGACCGAGACATCAGAACTACTGAGCAGTGGGGTGAGAACAGAAAGTACAGAATGTTGACTCTGAAAATAATGTCAGAAATCATCTAGGTACATTCAGGTACAATGAAAACAAGAGAGCGCCACTGAAATGACCCGTGAAATGTTAAAGCAAAGGTGTAGGGGGTCAGATTTGTCTCATCTCCAGAAAATGGGAAGTACGCAAGGTACGAGCCACCAATGTTGAATTATTTGTGCCAGAGAAAATGATTTTGGGACTGGACTGAAAATGACAAAAGAAGGCTGACTATGGTTACTGGGGAAGAGCAGCATTACTACAGAGTAGACAGGATCCTGAAGCATCCTTGGAACCCTGCCACCGGGGTGGGGGGGTGGGTGGCGAATAACACTTCCTAGAAAAATATTGCCAGAAACAGATGTGACTTCATATCACTGACATGAAGCATCATACTATCTCATATCCCCCTCAACTTTAAAAATAAAAAGCAATCATTGCTAAGCAACAAGAGAAGAAATCAGAGATATGACATTCAGGAATATGCAGGAGTCAGTAGAAGCTAACACATGAGCTGCTAGTACCCAGCAGAGACATAGAAGAAAAACAAAACTATCACAGAAATGAAGCCACTGTAAAAACATACAAAACAGGACTGAGAAAAGTAAGAGCAGAATGAAATAAAAATGAAGAAAACATTTCTGAGAAAATTTAAAATATTAAGGGCAGGTACAAGGGGGGGGTCAACATAAATATCAGTCTATATTATATGTATTCAAAGAAATAATTAAGATAGCTTTGCATAAACAAATCAGGCCTTCAACATACATATTAAATGGTCAAACCAGGTTCCACAAAATATAACAAATAATAAATAACACTCAGATATACCATGTTCCAATGTAAAGAAAAAATATCTGATAACTCAATAAAAATATCAAATCACTTATGAGTGAAAAATATTAGGGTGATCTCAGACTTCTACAAAATTACATTCAATGATAAATGTTGACAAATTAGTGAAAGAAAACGGTTTGCCTTCAAACACTCAGGGAATATAGTTCTGGGAGGTTTTCAGGGGGTTTTTTGTTTGTTTTGTTTTGAAAAAGAAACAACTACAAAGTGGGGGGGGGGGAACCTGGCTAACCAAAAGGAGTTGTGAAAATTGAACAAGATAATAATTATTTCTTTCATTTATCAGATATATTAAGATTATAACACATGTAGGGATCATGGTCACAGAAAAATATGTAAATATTTCAAACATGGACGACATAAAAACAATGTAACTTACAAAGTTGATAGGGAAATAGAATTAGTGCATATGTTCAGTTCCTCATCTTTCATGGCTCAGAGTCAAAACAGATCATTCGTATCTGAAAAATAATAGAGGTATATACACTATTTAAAGGTATAAACACTAAGAGAAAGAATGTAAGCATATAAACTGGGAAGCACAGAAATGGGAGGACAGAGTGGAATAAACGGAAACATTTGAAACATTTTCACAATGACCTGAAATATCATAAAGAAAATAAAAAGGCAAGTGACAAACTGGGCGTAAGTATTTACAACATATATCACAGATCCCTCATAAATAAGGAGCTTCCAAAAAATTGAGAAACATCCAAAACCCAAGAGAAAATTGAGCAAGGATATGAAAAAAATAAAGCAAATCCAGAATATAAGAAATTCCATGGGACAAATGACCCAGTTTCCTCAACAAATAAATTACAGGAAATAAAAAGGGCGGAGAGAAACGTACCAATTAAAAGGTTAAGAGATATATAAACCAAAGGCAACATGCTGACATTTTTCGAAAATGGATTCAAGCAAGTAATTTAAAAGACCTTTTTGTTTATAATTTAGAAGACATTTGATTATGGATTATTAAATGTTACTGAGTCGTTGTTAATTTTAGTACATGTGATCATAGTATTATGGACTGTTTTTAGAAACCTTATCTGTCAGAGAAGTATGCTGAAGTATTGATGTATCTGGGATTTGATTTAAAATATTCCACGAAAACTATAAGAAAAGGGATAAAGGAAGCAAAAATATGGGTAGGTTTTGAATCTGGAGATGGGTTTAGGGTACTCATTATACTACTCTCTCTACTTGTGTGTATGTTAAAAATTCAACATACATTTGAATGCACATTTCTAAAAGTCCCATATGGCAATGCAATTATCTGTGCCTAGGGAACAGATAAATCAGAAATATCACAATTATCTCAATTTCCACTGAAATATAATTGCCTTTGCTTTCCTTTACTGGTATTATTTTTTTTTTAACTCAAGATTTAAAATGAGGCACAAAAACAGTCACGTGACAGTTTTTATCTTGCGCTGACGGGTTGACTCTGAATTGGCTGTTCGATTCAATTAAACTAACTATATAAAGAGTTTGGCTAAAATATAAGACTTGCAGTACTGCAATTTTGCTGATGAAATACTTCCATCATTTAGAGAGGGGAAGGGAGGAAGTATGTAAATGTTGTGAATAGTATCATGGGAAAAATAAATTTGTGATTGATCACACCTCAGATACCAGCCCAAGGGGAGAAAGGGAAGTACACACGTCTGGCTATTCTGAAATCCCCTTCGTAGTACCTCAGCCCCCCACCCCCTGCCGCTCCATGAACAAATCTCACCATGCTATTCATGATGGCTTCAAGCAAGCTATTGCCCATCCCAGGGTAATTGCATTGTTTTTTTGTTTGTTGTTTTTTGTTTGTAAGTCTCTGGAAACCAGAACATCTGAAGATTTAAAAAAATTCCCAAGAGGCATTTCAGACAGGAGAAAGAAAAATGCAAAGAGAATGATCAGAGCTTCATTAAGGGAAGTAGGGTGGTTACCAGCACTATCAAAGGACAGCAACCAATTCATTGTATCTACCTTTAAAACTAAATGATCATCAGACTGTAAGGAATATACTTGAACAACTCAGTAATGCAAACCACCAGACACGTTAAACACAACTTTAACAAAATTCGTATTTCAAAGCAAATAAGAAATATGCTTTATACAATTATCTCACCCTAATCACCCATCAAGGAAAACATTTTCAGGACCTTGAATTCATGCTCCTTTATTAGCTTTAATTGCTTTAAGGACCTAGAATTTTTTCTTTGGAATTCATTTGTTAAAAAACAAGTGTTCCACTAATTTCAAGATGTCTCCTTCTCTTCTGCCTACTTCCAAATTGCTGAGGTTTTTACTACGTTGCAATAGCAGAAAATAACCAAATACAATGTGCATAATGTATCTCTAGCTTCATATACCATCCTGCAAAACACAGCAACACAAAATTATGAGATAACAGTGTTTACCTATTCAAATGATTAAAGAAATCTAAAATACAACGGTAGATTTTTCATGATTAAATGATTATGACCTTTAATATGATTAATTTCATTTCCTTGATCGCATAATGTCAGTGACCATTTTAAGGCCAGCATGACCAAGATGAGAATTCAGGAGTCTTGAGTTCCTATCTGCTATTTCAGCATTTCTACCTACTTTTAACAATTTACATCCAAGTGGTGCTTTTATCTTTAGACCTGTTTATTTATTTCCCCATTCTCTTCTGCTCTGCTTTATGCCACTGTCATGAACTTCATCCTAGGTGGTAGAGTCCTTGCAAACAACTGTGCTTTTCTTGCAGAATCTGCCTCCCAAGGCAGCCGGATTCTCACACTTCTCTACAGCTCACAGAACAACCTGCTGTTCCATCATACAGGAAGGACATCACCCCCCATACACACCCATACACTCAGAGCAAGCTCATGTGCATACCCGCATACAGACACACACATACACACACGTGTGCACGCCCAGGACATGTGCATTTCAGATCTCAGAAATTCCTTGGCCTAGCTTCCCTGGCTGCTACTCAGAGAGCCGTTCCTTCCCCACAGAGCATCTGCTCACTTGGTTTGCTGCTAGGGAATAGATCTCATCTACTCATGTCTTCAACTTCCACACCAAAAAGTTTGCTCCCGGATCTAATCACTGTCCAGATTCTTTCTGGACCTTATCTGTAGCTAGATATCACCCCAGTTCTGGCCCAAGGCACCATAGAAACAATAACCTGGAATCCTAACAGGGCAACAAGCACCTTTCATTCACCACTGTAGCATTAACTCCTCTCAGTATATCTGGACCACTGATAATTACGAATGACTGATTTGTGGTCTTCCTGGGTCCTTTTCCTAGCTTTCAGCTCTTGCCCACCACTTTCTCACATCTACTCCCAGTTTGGGCTTCAACCTCCTTTGCTAAGCCATATCCATGCATTCTTACCCTCCAGAAACAACATTCCTGGGCCAGAGAAATCACTCCTGCCCTCAACTTTACCTGTTTACCAAGTAAACTGACTGGCCACCTCTTAGTCGCACAGAGTAAATGAGGTCTCAACCATTCTCTCATTTCTACTCTCCCTGAGCCTGTTCTGTACCTGTTCACCCCTGACGTTTTCCTACTAAAGCCAAACTCACAGCAAAACACCTGCTCCGAAAGTTCAACTTCCGATCCCGGGTCTGGGAGTTAACAGCCCATGTTTAGTGAGTGCTCACCATGTGGCAGGGACAGGTGTAAATACCTCATGGGTGTGATCTCAACAAATCCATACATGTGTGGAGACCAGTATGATGACCAGTATCTCATTTAACCCACACTGTGCGGTTTAGCAGTACCAATAAAAACATAACCAGCCTCAAAAGGTCTTACGCAATAGGGAAGTTTATTATGTAAATTAGAGATCTTAAGGTAGGGCTGGCTCCAGCCATGGTACAATGAGTACATTTGGGCAGATACAGAGGATTCTGAACCCCTCACATCCTCTTCAATGTTCCTGGTTGGCAGAGGTAACCCCCAAAAACCGCACAACCAAACCTCTCTAACATTTCAATGAGTTTAATGAGCACCCGCCCCGCTCCCTCAATGCCCCTGAGCCCTCCAGGTCCACAAAGAGGTCCCAGCATAGCCCAGAGAGCAGTATGAGGTCTCGTTCAGGAGACAGCCAGGCATCTTGCCAGTTTCTATAGGTAGGAATCTGGGACACATGTATGGGTGGGGATTCTAAGAGGGTTCACCTGGGGTGATGAAATGTTCTGATCATGCTCTATTTACTATGCGTACCCTCACCTAGGATTTAGGATTTAATGTTAGCTCAAGCACTTGAAAGGGGGCTTTAGAACAATGTGCTACCTTGTTAATCATAGTCTGAACTCAATAACACCCCACAGGCAATAAGGATTAAAGGGCAGAATTTCCCTGGTGGTGTTGAGAGAACTTAAAGGCTCTGGAAGATAGTAACATTGTATGTCTGGATTTATGCCTATTGTCCCATTCTAATTATTAATAGTGCCCCCTTTCACTCTCAAACGTGTTCCAATTTGGGACAGTGTGCCACCTGCCAAACCACCCCTTACCCATGCCACCCTGGAGGCCCCAGAGGACACTCACTCCCTTTGCCAGGGCTTTAAGAAATGCCTTGGCGAGGAGAGTACCAGAATCCCTATATAAAACCCTGTGGGCACTGTCCTCTGTAGCCTGGAGATGACAGTGGTGAATACTGGGATTGAACTAGGTTTCCTGATCTCGGTGGTAGTAATGGGAGTCAGAGTGAGACTGGGAGAGGCCAATGATAGCACTTAACCATTAAAAGACACTCCTTTCTTTTTTCGTAGTGCTTGATATTTATTGAAAAGAACGTAAACGCTTTTTCCAGGTGGTATCGAGGAGCTGGGCTGAGTGCCTGTTTTTCTTTGTTTGTTTTGTTTTTGGCATTTTTGTCCAAATGCACACATCTGTGGGACTGCTGCAGTTTTGAAAGAAAAAGGACAGCTGTGCAAAACTGGTGCATAGGAGAAAAGAAATGTCAACAATTTGGCTGCCAGGCACGTTAGGCTCCTGCAGCAATCTGGTGGGGCAGGGGTGGGGGGACTCTGAGAGTAGGTAGGGAACTAACCAGGTTCAAAGACTGGCCCCTTCAGGGGTTGGTGAGTTGTCCGAATCAATGTCCGAGGACCAACTCAGGCATCTTCTAGGTCGGTCCTTGTTTTCAAGGCTGTGGTCTGTCGCTGGAATGTGGTGGATGGTGGTGAAGTGGCAGCGTAGGTCTCTGGGCAGATGGAGGCCTTGCAGTCGGCAGGGCTGTGCGTAGTCTCACCAGTTTGTAACAGGGGCCTGCCCTATAGCCGGGGCTCAGGACACAGTCCAAATTAGCAGGGCAGGGTCCTAGGGCTGGCCAGAGAGGGTGGCGGCAGGCTTCAGAACGAGGCCCCAGCGGCAGGTTAACTGGGGTACAATTCCTGGAACAAAGGCAAGCACTACGGGGGGCGGTGAGGAGGAGAATCGGAGGGCAGGGGTAGGGAAGGGGATCGGAGGGCGAAACGGAGCTTGGCGGCTCCGGGCCGGGCGGGGGAGGGCGGGGAGAGGATGGCGGCGTGCAGGGCCCTCCCCCATGGGCCCGAGGGTCTCCCGGCCTAGTAATCATCTTCTTCGTCGTCGTCGTCGTCTTCTTCGTCGTCATCCCAGCCAAAACACTGTTTCATCTCATCGAGGAAGGCCCGGTAATCACCTAGGATGGGGCTATCCATCTCAATGTAGGGCACCACCCACTCCTCGGCTTCCCCGGTGAGCAGGCTGATTAGGAATGCCACCTTCATGGCGTCGTTGCAGAATCGGTTCTCGTTGACGAGCATGTAAGACGCCGTCTGCACGATAAACTCGGGGAGCCGGGAGCTCTCGCCGCTAAACGTTTCGGGGAAGGGCACCGGGCAGCTCGGCGGACGTACCTGGCGCAGCAGGGTGGCCCTCTCGCACACCAGCAGCCGTAGCTGTTCCATGAGCTGGCTGTTCTCGATGCTCAGCGCGCGGTGCCGCATCAGGAGCGCGTGCAGCAGTAGCACCAGCTCGTCCACCATGGCGAACGACTTGGAAGTGCAAGGTTGAGCTCGGCTCGGTTCGGCTAAGGTGCGCACTGAGGCCTCGCAGGAAGTGCGTGTCCGCGGAGGCGCACGGAGGCCAGGGGCGGAGGGCGGTGCGCGCAGGGGTCCGGCGGCTGCGCAAGCTCCGCCCGCAGAGCCACTGGGGCGGCCGGCGCGCCGGCGCGGCCCGGGTCGGGGGGCGTGGTCAGGGAAGCCACCGACTCCGCGTGGGGGCGTGGTCAGGGGGAGCGGGCCGAGCCTCTGGGACTCGGTCTGGGAAGGGGCGGCCGGGGTCGCCGAGCGGCGGGCCCGGTAGGATTCCCAGTCCGCCCGCGTAAAGGCAGGGGACCGCGGTGGAACCCCGGATATGGGCCCGGCTTTAGCCAGGAACGAGTGAGCGCCACAACCCATCTCTCAGAGAGAGCGAACCCGCTCAAGTTGAAAGGATTAATCACCGTGCAACTCAGCCGACTCACCCAATGCAGCGTTCCTTGTCGGGTCTGTGGCCGCTAGATTTCAATTGCGTGTTTTGTTAACACACTTCCTTGCTTATTTAAATCTCAGTCGCCCGGAGAACTATTAGCACTAAGGGCCGCACTGCGGGAGTCACACATCCTTTCGGAGTTTTGAAAGACCCTTAGGGCTCCTCTTTCAAAACAAAACAAACAGGGATTTTTCTTTAGTTGGGAAATAATGTATACCTACATCCTTCTTTTAAAAAAAAAATTATTCTTTTAAACAGTGAACTGTAAAAAGTTCTGCAAAATCAATTTTCGAGAACCATTTGCAGGCTCTTGCCTATCTTTGACTATTTCATGTCCTAATGTTAGTCTCCCCAGGCCATCATTCATACATTATTCGTTGCTTAACAATGAAGACTTGTGTTTTTAAATGCTTTCGGTTTTCTGCTTTGAGTTTGATTATTTAAATAGCCGTTGACAACGAAGTTGGGTCCAGGACCTTAGAGCTGACATTATGTTGGCTGTGCTTTTAAAATATATCCCCAGTTCAGTCACCTCTTGTCACTGTTACCACTAGCACCCTGATCCAGCCTTCCTTTCTTCCAACCAATTGCTTAGCTCTCACTCTTCTGTTCCTACAGCGTACACAGGAGTCCCCCCATATCCGTGGCTTCGCATTCCGGTGGTTTCAGTCACCTGTGTCAATGGTGGTTCGGTCTGGAAGCGGATGACCTTCCTTCCCACCTAGCCTCAGATCAAGACTAGCCAGATGCTGCATCACCATGCCTGTCATTCACCTCACTTCGTCTCGTCACTAGGCATTTTAGCATCTCACATCATCACAACTAGGGTAAGTACAGTACAAGAAGATATTTTAAGAGATATTCTGAAACTTGTATTATAGTAAAGTGATATAAACATTCTGTTTTAGTCTATTAGTTGTTAATGTCTTGCTCTGCCTAATTTATAAATTAAACGTTATCACAGGTATGTATGTATAGGAAAAAACCTGGTCTGTATAGGATTCAATACCGTCCTCAGTTTCAGGCATCTACTGGGGGGGAGGGGGTCTTGGAATCGATCCTCCGTGGATATGGATATGGATATGGATATGGATATGCCCGTATTTCTCAGTGCCCACGGAGAAAGGCAGAGGACTTCTCCACAGAGTAGTCACAGGAATCCTTTGGAACAGAAGTTAGAACTTTTTATTCCCTTGCTCCAAATTCTCCAGCAGTTTTCCCCTCTCACTCAAAATACAAAGCAAACTCTTGCTCATGGTCTACAAAGCCCTGCCTCACCCCCTCACCTATTCCCATCCGCTGCTCTAATCACATTGTCCTTCTTGCTGATCCTCAGTACACATCACGTAGCTCTGGCCTCAGGATCTTTGCATCTTCCATCTTTTCTGCCTTGCAAGGCTCTCTCCCCAGTTAGCTGCCTGACTCCTTCGCCCACTGTTTTCAGAGAAGACTTTTCCTGGCCACGTCATCTATCAAGACACCCTACTCTCTTGTCAGTAATGTCTAACCTCTTACCCTGCTTCAGGTCTCTACGTAGCATTTATCATACTAGCGGCCATGGTTACCATATAGCACTTTGTTCATCTGTCTGCCTCCACTTTACAATGTAAGTCTCTGTGAAAAAAAGACTTTGCTTTGTTAGCAGCTCTATCCCCAATGCCTAGAAAAGTGGCCCGGAGTAGAAGATCCACCAATATTTGGAGGGTGAAAGAATCTCGGGCTGCAGATGTCGAGATAAAAATTAGAAGCGGTAGCTACACCCGGTGTTCAAAATACTCTTTAAATTGTCCAAAATGATCTATCTCCGGTCATGAGTCAGTGAAATGACGACTGATGTAATAAAAATGGCAAAGTGGGTTTCTAAACATCCGATTTTGTATTTTTACAATAGAATTGACTGGGCATCCGTGGAAGTGAGAGGCTGAGAGGAGACAAACAGGGCAAGTCCAAGTAGGAAGAGGGGGGCACATAACACTACTGGGAGGGTGTGCAGGGGGGAGAGCATACAGGAGGCAATATGAGCCTTGGGCTCTCCTGTGGTATGGGCTCCCCCACTAGATGAGAAGCCCCCGGGGGCCGTGCAGAGACCCTCTCTCAGTCATCCTTGTGTTCAGCCTCTCACAGTGTTTACTGGGCACCGTATAGGTGTTCAGTGGAGGGAATGAAGGGGCAGGAAATATGAGGGGTAGGTATCTGGCCATTCTGCCCATTCCCAGCTGAGGGTAGAGGGTGGACCCGCTGGGCGGTTGTGTCCAGCTCCACTTTCCATGTCCAGACCCTAATACAAGAAGAGATGCCCTGGATTCTGCTCCCACTAGCAAACATTGTGTGACAGGCACCATATCTGGTGATTGACATGAGCTGCCTCACTGACCCTGGAACAAGGGCCTTGCACAAGGATGGGCACTCTAGGAGCCTGAGACCCGGGAGAGCAATATGTTGGTGGCACAGCACCACAGTCTCGGCTTCTGTAACTCTGGTGCACACGCCCTCTCACTGCACAATTGTTACACACTGGGCCTCGGTGAATGAGGCGGGTCTGGTGGGGACCTAGAGATAATTAGGCCCCTGCTGCCCTAGTCCTCTTCCTTATGACCCTGTGGCAGAGGGAGTCTGGAAGGAAAACAGAAGAAGAAACCATTAGTAGCACCTCTGAGAGGGCTAGTGTTGCTAGGAAACAAGAAATGCCCTGACCAGAACTGATCACAGAGCTGACCAGTGACTTTGGAAGGTGCTTTCCAGTTTGGAGGGAGGGAGGAGAGACAGGCAGTTCATCAGTGACCCAAGGGGGAAGCAGCTGGGAAGAGGTGAGTAGGATCCATAGCCAAAATCATCGTATAGACTCATAATGTTCATGATAACCAGTTTGCGGGTACCCATGATGCTCTGCCACCAATGCTAAGGCCTGCTAGCCCTTCCTTCTCCATTCATCTTGCTCAGGGCTGCACATCGCCTTCCTTGCTCCCTTTCTTCTCTCAAATGACCCTTGGATGTTCCCTTTCACCCGTGCGAAGATGCTGGGGGCAGGGGTAAAGTACACTGTGTGTCTTTTCTCAGGCTCAGAAACTTTAACAGGACAGCTCTGGCTCGGAATGTTCTGATGGTGGTTCACACCCCCACTATTTAGCAAGAGCATTGGCCCAAGGCCAAGGAAGTGATCTCTGGTGCTCCTCACTTCCACCACCTTCGAAGCTTTAAACCCTACCCTGGTATAAACTTGTAAAATTACAGCCAGACTTGTAAAATTGCCTTGAAACAAACATGAAAGTGTCCCTTGGTTCTTTAGCCTCCAGAAGGGTATGTACAGATCGGACAAACCAGTCTGGCACTTGACTGTGAAGCCAGGTGCACAAAGCAGCTTTGGAGGGGATATTTGTAAGAGGGGCAAATGGATGCCACTAAGATCCAGGCTCCTGCCTATAGACCTGTCCCTTTCCTCCTTCTTAAGCAGGGATACTCTGGGCTACTTTTTACAGCACCCACATCAGGAGGGCTGTGGAGACCTCCAGCCTAGGGAGAGGAATGAGCAGGTACAGCTTACCAAAGTATCCTAAAATATTTTTACATGTTTATTTACGTACTAAATTAATGTATTCTTATGGCTAAGAAAATTAAATAATACTGACGTATTAAAATTAAAAGGAAACGTTCCTCGTACCTCACCTGCTACCTACAAAATCTCACTTGAAAATTCAAAATTCAGTTTGTCTCCTTCCAGATACATCCATGGGGTTTGAAGGATCCAAATACACATAGTTCTGCTAATAAACATATGTCAGTCCGTACATGTCCGTAGACACAGATAGGATACACAGAGCTGTCTTCTTAATGACTGCATAATACTCCACCCGAATTTCTCAGGTACACTCCTGCTTCGGAGCTAAAGACACCCAGCTCTGTTCATTTTCTCAGACGATGCAGGAGAAGGATTGCACCAAATACACTCACAGTCCCAAAGATAAGGAAGTGGGAGATCAGATTTCTTTTTTTTTTATTTAAAATACCTTTTTTAACATTCATTTATTTTTGGAGAGAGAGACAGAGCACAAGCAGGGGAGGCATAGAGAGAGAGGGAGACACAGAATCGGAAGCAGGCTCCAGGCTCTGAGCTGTCAGCCCAGAGCTCGACGCGGGGCTCGAACCCAGGAACCGTGAGATCATGGCCTGAGCCGATGTCGGACGCTTAACTGACTGAGCCGCCCAGGTGCCCTGGAAGATCAGTTTTCTATAACTGAATGATGATTTCTATAAATTAATGTCTTATTACTAAGTAATTTTCATTATCCATGTATATGTTTCTATTTTGCTATAACCTAGAGTTTATTTCCTTCGGTATATTGCACTAGATTTTTGTTCTCATTTTTTTTTCGTTCCTAATTCTTTTAATGTAATGAGTCACCTGGAACAGACAAGAACTTACACTTTTGGTTTGTTTCTAGCATTTTGATACATTTGTTGTTATAGATATTGGCATGTGTCCTGTCAATTTGTGTTCACTTGTTTTATTTTAAATGTAGAATAGGCCTCTCTTTCAAATTGGTTGGTTACTTAATTAAGAGAGATGTTTCATGAGGCAGAATACGTGAAGTGAATCGAAGATAGTCACAGATTCTTTGCCACTTAGCGTAATCAGGAGGTAGAAACAATTTTTTTTTTTTTTTTGCCCCTTTAATCTGGGCTGACTTTGTGACTTGATTTGACCAAAAAAAAAAAAAAAAAAAAAAAAAATGGGATGGAAGTAACTTATAACTTAGGAGGCAAGGTCTTAAAGACCTGAAGATTCTGCCTTTGCCACTCAGAATGCTCCCTACTAGGAGCCAGCGGCCAGGTAAGAAGTCTAACCACCCTGGGACGCCTGGGTGGCTCAGTTGATTGAGCGGCTCACTTTGGCTCAGGTCATGATCTCACAGTCCGTGAGTTCGAGCCCTGAATCAGGCTTGCTGCTGTCAGCGCAGAGCCTGCTTCAGATCCTTTGTCTGCCTGTCTCTCTGCCCCTCCCTTGCTCATGCTCTCTCTCAAAAATAAATAAAAACACTTAAAATTTAAAAAGGAAGTCTAACTACCCTGAGAACACTGTGCTGTGAGGAAGCTCAAGCTAGCCCCATGGAGCAAGGCTGCAGACACACATGAGAATAAAGCACCCCCCACCCCCTGGATGTTTCAACCTGAATGCAGCTGAGTGAATGACTCCAGCGGGCCGCTTAGAGCCAAAACACTATCCTGAATTCCAAAACTACATGAATTCCCAATCTACAGAACCATGAACAAATAAAAGGGCAGTGGCTTTCGACCACAAAGGTTTGGGGTAGTTTGTTGCATGACAGTAGAGACTGAACCTGGAGAAACGGGAGATGCTACACATAAAAGCATGTACCCCGTGCAAAAGCACTGACACGATACAGTGAATCTACAGTCCTGTTCTCTTTTTGTTACATTCTGTATACGTCCACTTCGTATCAATCAATTGCAGGGCCAGACTCGCAGCCAGAGTTGTTTACACCTTCCCTGAGATCCAGAGCCTTTACCCTGAAACCGTCTCCTTTTCTCAGTCTCACACACCAAGCAGTATTTCCACTGTCTTGAATCGACCCAGAGCCAGGCCCTCCACAACTAGAGACAGTCCCTCTGCCCCAAAGCCTTCTGGGATCATTTAAACTCGTGAATCCTAAACTCTTTACCCTGCATTGCCTAGCCTTTCTGGTGGGAACTCCAATAAGAGCTCTGTCCTGTATCTTCCCCTTACTCCCTTCTGCCTACTGTCTAAAACCCAGTGCATCCCCGTGTGGCCTCGCATAGCGTGGTATGCCCTTTATTCTTGGCAAATATAAGGAATACAAATTTTATTCCGATGGCCTTGACCTGTCCATATAGTTAGGCATCTCCATAGTTTAAATTGCTGTGTGTACGATTGAGAGAAGTCCAAACTATTCCGCTCTAGTGGGGAGCTCTAAGGAGACCGCACGTCTGTGTCATTGTGTGAGTGGCTGTACCCAAGTGGACATATGCCTGTTGCTGCCCTCTGCCACCAGCGATGCTACTTGTCATGAGAACTGGCAGGGTCACAGTATGACAAAAATAAAATCGAAACTGGCTATGTTTTCTCTAAGGCATATGCATGCTACGTAAATGCCGTGAAGCACATTTCGGGGCAGCATCAGGGAAAGAAAAGAATTTGTGAAATTTGGGTTCAAATCGTCAAACTCCTGTTTACTGTGTGGCTTGAGCGAGTCACTGAATTCTTCTGAGCTCAGTCTCCTTTTTAACAAATGTGTATAATAATAGGATCTAAATCACAAGACTGCAGTGAAGATCAAATGCTAAAATATAAAAGTATTTGGCAAACTACAAAGTGCCATACATAGAGTGCATGTTATTTTTCCCTGGAGAATTGTGATTTATTAGTCTTACAGTGACTATATTACCTGTATTTTAAATCTAATATGTAGTTTGTTCACCTCTCTTACTTACTTCTAGGATCTATAAATTTCGCTATAAAATCTAAATTAAAAAATGTTTACTCTTGAAAAAAAAGTAGTTGGAAGAATAAAATACGATTTCATGGTAGTCGTGCTTTCTGCCAGTTCAAAACATGCTGCTCTCATAATGAGAAGACATGCTTTTTTAGGGAAAAGAAGTGTCTAGCCTAGCATTCTGAAGGCCATTGTATAGCATTTTCTATTTTCTCTCTCAGTCTTGGGAGACTTCATGCTCCATCTGGGTTGTGGATATATAACGCTCTGTCAGAGTGAAGAGGCGACTGTACTTCCAGAAACCTTCCTTCATCACCTTGCCACCATATCGGTCCTCCTGGGAGAGGCCAGCAGCCCCAGGGCATCTGAGAGAAGGAAACAGGGTCTTCCTTAGCCCTAGGAGCATCTCTGGTCGGCCCTCAGCTGAGTTCCAGCATCCTCTCCTCTCAGCTTCCCTAGGCTTTCCTGCTAGCTGCCCTCAACTCCCTGGGCTCCTGTACACCCAGTGTCTAGTTCTCTCGATTTGGAAACTGGATTCTTTCCGTAAAAACCCTCCCTAGTTAAGAGGAAGTGTGTGCTGTATAAGAGTGATCCCAGGGGCGCCTGGGTGGCTCAGTCAGTCAAGCATCTGACTCTTGCTCTCTGCTCAGGTCATGATCTCAAGGTTCATGAGTTCGAGCCCTGTGTCAGCCTCTGTGCTGGCAGTGCGAGGCCTGCTTGGGATGCTTTCTCTCCCTGCCTCTCTGCCCCTTCCCCACTCTCTCTCACACACACTCTCTGTCTTTCAAAAATAAATAAACTTTTTTTTAAAAAAGAGTAATCCCAGTACCTTTCTCAGCTGTCATACTGTTTCCTGCAAGTGCCCCGGTGTTGGTGCAAAATGGAGATGGCCCGCTAATGAAAACCAATTATAAATGAGGAGCTGAAGTTCTAGTTCTAAAGGAGTAACTTGCATAAGGCAAACCTAAGATCCTATCTTTAAAGGCAGCATGGAATTATAAAAATAAAGTAGATTGGGGAGGGAATACCTGGTCCAGGTCCTACATCTGACACGTTCTATCACAGATAAGCCATTGAGCATCTCTGAAACCCAATTTCCTTATTTGTAAAAAGTGAATAAAAATGTCCCCGCACAAAGTTGGTGAGTCTTAAATGAGAAAATAAATATGAAAGTAAGTTTTAAAGTGTAAAATGCTTTTCATACACTAATTCTTAATTTCCTTTCTTTTAAAACTTGCTTTGAAATCATTTCAAGTGTATAAAAGACTTGTAAGATTTTTATTAATTCCTACATATGCTTCCCCTAGGTGAACCAATTGTTAACCTTTTACCGTAGTTGGCATATCTTTCTCTCATAGTCAGTATGTTTGTGTGTATGTGTGTGCAATCTTTTTTCCCAAACCATTTGAAACTTGCAAGCAGGAAAACTCATTTCCACTTATTATTACAGCATGCATTTACTGTAAGCAAGTACACTGTCCTACAAAACCACAGTCTAACTATCGAAATCAAGGAGATTAATATTGATATAATGCTACTTTTAAATTTTTTTTTCAATTTTAATGTTTATTTATTTTGAGAGAGAGAGAGAGAGAGAGAGAACAGGGGAGGGGCAGAGAAAGGGAGAAAGAATTCCAAGTAGGTTCTGCACTGTCAGCACAGAGCCCAATGCAGGGATCGATCCCACAAAGCATGAGAGATTATGACCCAAGCTGAGATCAACAGCCAGACGCTTAACCTACTCAGCCACCCAGAAGCCCCAACATGATGCTACTTTTGAGTCCACCGACCCCATGAAGATTTTTCCCAGTTGTCACCAAAAGGTCATTTTTAGGTCTACCATCCACTCCTGGATCATGTATTACATTTAAGAAGATCTTTTTAGTAACTTTACAAAGTGTCCCTCAATTGCCGATATCTCTCCATTATTAGATTTATATTACGCATTTTTGGCAGGAATACCCCAGGCATGTCACTGGGTGTTTTTCAGTGCACCGTATCAGAAAGCACATGATGTTCTTGTGTTCCATCACCAGTGGTAGTATTTTATCAGTGGGTTAAGGGAACTTCTGCCAGGTTTCCCCACTCCAAAGTTAAGGTAATTATTTTGTGCTCGTTAAGAAATATTTAATATTAGTTTACGTTCTACTCTAAAAGAGAGTTTTCTGTCTTCTTTTATTCATGTTTATTTTGATCAGCATTGACCCTTGAATTCTTATTTTATACAATAGATTATAATCCGTTACTATCTTTATTCATGCTGGTATTAAAATTTCCCAGATTTGAAGTAGGAATCCTTTTAGGCTGGCTCCTATGTCCTCTGAATATGTTTACCGTATTCTTTAAGCACTTTCTTTCTGGGACAGTAAGATATTCTTGGCTCATCTTGTCCTTTTCCTGCCCCAGCTCTGGAATCAGCCATTTCTCTAAAGAACCCTCATTACCTTTAGTGGAGAATGGTTTTCAGAAATAAAGATATCACGGTTAGGAATGCAAATTGATATTATAGATTATAGATTTTTTACTTCTAGAACAACTATATAGGCATGTGGAAAGAAAGGTGAGCTTCAAATCTTACCTCATTTCATGTATAACCATTAACTTGAGATAGACAAAATAAAAGTAGAAGCTAAAACTATAAATGAAGCTTCTATCAATAAAAAAAAAACTTAGAAATTGGTTTCATAAAAATGAAAAATATATTGCTCATCAAAAGATGCTGTTAAGAAAATGAGTAAGGTGTTAGAACTTAAGAGACTATCAACTTACAATGGACTGCTGTGTACATCAGGTGTTGTATATGAACATCACGGTAACCACAAACCAAAAGCCTATAATAGATACACAAACAATAAAGAGAAATGAATCCAAACATAACACCAAGGGAAATCATCAAATCAAAAGGAAAGAGAGTGAGAAAAGATGAAAGAGACAGAGAAGAACTACAAAAATAATCAGAAAACAATGAAAAAATAGCATCTTTTCTGACCACAACAGTTTGAAACTTGAAATCAATTACAAGGAAAAAGAAACTGGAAAAAACACACATGTGAAGACTGAACAATATACTCCTAAACAACCAGTGGGTCAATGAAGCCATTAAAGAGGAAATTATAAAATACCTTGAGACAGATTAAAATGGAAACATAATATTCCAAAACCTTTGGGACACAGCAAAAGCAGTTCCGAGAGGGAATTTTATAGTGATACAGGCCTACCTCAAGAAACAAGAAGAATCTCAAAGAATCTAACCTTATACCTACAGGAGCTAGAGAAAAGCAAACAAAACCTAAAGTTAGTAGAGGAAAAGAAACAATAAAGATCAGAGCAGAAATAAATGAAATAGAGACGTTAAAAATGGAAAAAAAATGAAACTAAGAGCTGATTCCTTGAAAAGATAAACAAAATTGATAGACGGCTAGCCAGACTCACCAGTAAAAGAGAGGGACCAAGTAAATAAAATCAGAAATGAAAGGAGAAATTACAAATGACACCACAGAAATACAAAAGATGGGAAGAAACTATTATGAAAAATTATATGCCAACAAATTGGGCAAGCTAGAAGAAATGGATAAATTCCTAGAAACATGTAAACTACCAAAACTGAAACTGGAAGAAATAGAAAACTTGAACAATAACCAGCAAAAAAATTGAATCAGTAATCCTAAAACTCCCAGCATAAAAAGCCCAGGACCAGACAGCTTCACAGGTGAATTCTACCAAACTTTTAAAGAAGAGTTAATACCTGTCCTTTTCAAACTATTCCAAAAATTGAAAAGGAAGGAATGCTTCCAAATTAATTCTATGAGGCTAGCATTACCTTGACACCCAAACCAGACAAAGACACTACAAAACTTACAGGCCAATATCCGTCATGAATATGGATGCAGAAACACTCAACAGAATATTAGAAAACTGAATTCAACAATACATTAAAATGATCATGCATCACAATCAAATGGGATTTATTCCAGGGATGTAAGGATGGTTCAATATCCACAATCAATGAATGTGATACCCCACATTAACAAAATGAGGGATAAAAATAATATCACCTCAATAGATGCAGAAAAAGCATTTGACAATATTCAAGATCCATTCATGATAAAAATTCTCCACAAAGTGGGTATAGAGGGTACATACTTCAACATAACAAAGGCTGTATATGACAAAACCCAGCTAACTTCATACTCAATGGTGAAAAGCTGAAAGCTTTTTTCTAAGATCAAGAACCAGACAAGGATGCCCACTTTCCACTTTTATTCAACATAGTACTGGAAGTCCTAATGATAGCAATCAAACAAGAATAATAAATAAATGACATCCAAATTGGTGAGGAAGAACTAAAACTGTCACTGTTTACAGATGATATACTATATATAGAAAACTGGGAGCATCTGCGTGGTTCAGTCAGTTACTCACCTGACTCTTGATTTCAGCTCAGGTCATGATTCCACGGTTCATGAGTTTGAGCCCAACATCAGGCTCTCTGCTGTCAGTGGGGAGCCCGCTTTGGATCCTCTGCCCCCCTTTTGCTGGCCCTCCCCCACTTGTGTGTGCACACTCTGCTCTCTCTCTCTCTCTCAAAAATAAATATTTAAATTTTTTTTAAAAGGCAGAGGGTGCCTCAGTAGCACAGTTGGTTAAGCGTCTGACCATTGATTTCACCTCAGGTCATGATCCCATGGTTCATGGGTTTGAGCCCCATGTCAGGCTCTGTGCTGACAGTGCAGACTCTGCTTGGGTTTGTCTCTTTCCCTGACTCTGTGCCCCTCATGCCTCTCGAAAGAAAGAAAGAAAGAAAGAAAGAAAGAAAGAAAGAAAGAAAAGAAGGAAAGAAAGAGAAAGAAAGAAAGAGAAAGAAAGAAAGAAAGAAAGACAACTGAAGACACCACAAAATAACTATTAGAACTAATAAATGAATTCAGTAAAGTTGCAGGATACAAAATTAATAATCAGGTATACGTTGCATTTTTTTAATTTGGAACATAGAGGAATTTTATTTTATTTATTTTTTAATATGAAATTTATTGTCAAATTGGTTTCCATACAACACCCAGTGCTCAGCCCAACAGGTGCCCTCCTCAATACCCCTCACCCACCCTCTCCTCCCTCCCACCCCCATCAACCCTCAGTTTGTTCTCAGTATTGAAGAGTCTCTTAGGTTTTGGCTCCCTCCCTCTCTAACCTTTTTTTTTCTTCCCCTCCGCCATGGTTTTCTGTTAAGTTTCTCAGGATCCACATAGGAATGAAAACATATGGTATCTGTCTTTCTCTGTATGACTTATTTCACTTAGCATAACACTCTCCAGTTCCATCCACGTTGCTACAAAACCCATATTTCATTCTTTCTCATTGCCATGTAGTATTCCATTGTGTATATAAACCACAATTTCTTTATCCGTTCATCAGTTGATGGACATTTAGGCTCTTTCCATAATTTGGCTGTTGTTGAAAGTGCTGCTGTAAACATTGAGGTGCAAGTGCCCCTCTGCATCAGCACTCCTGTATCCCTTGGGTAAATTCCTAGCAGTGCTATTGCTGGGTCATAGGGTAGATCTATTTTTAATTTATTGAGGAACCTCCACACTGTTTTCCAGAGTGGCTGCACCAATTTGCCTTCCCACCAACAGTGCAAGAGGGTTCCCGTTTCTCCACATCTTCGCCAGCATCTATTCTCTCCTGATTTGTTCATTTTAGCCATTCTGACTGGCGTGAGGTGGTATCTGAGTGTGGTTTTGATTTGTATTTCCCTGATGAGGAGCGACGTTGAGCATCTTTTCATGTGCCTGTTGGCCATCTGGATGTCTTCTTTAGAGAAGTGTCTATTCATGTTTTCTGCCCATTTCTTCACTGCATTATTTGTTTTTTGGGTGTGGAGTTTGGTGAGCTCTTTATAGATTTTGGATACTAGCCCTTTGTCTGATACGTCATTTGCAAATATCTTTTCCCATTCTGTTGGTTGCCTTTTAGTTTTGTTGATTGTTTCCTTTGCAGTGCAGAAGCTTTTGATCTTGATGAGGTCCCAATAGTTCATTTTTGCTTTTAATTCCCTTGCCTTTGGAGATGTGTCAAGTAAGAAATTGCTGCAGCTGAGGTCAGAGAGGTTTTTTCCTGCTTTCTCCTCTAGGGTTTTGATGGTTTCCTGTCTCATATTCAGGTCCTTCATCCACTTTGAGTTTATTTTTGTGAATGGCATAGGAAAGTGGTCTAGTTTCATTCTTCTGCATGTTGCTGTCCAGTTCTCCCAGCACCATTTGTTAAAGAGACTCTCTTTTTTCCATTGGATGTTCTTTCCTGCTTTGTCAAAGATTAGTTGGCCATATTTTGTGGGTCTAATTCTGGGGTTTCTATTCTATTCCATTGGTCTATGTGTCTGTTTTTGTGCCAGTACCATGCTGTCTTGATGATGACAGCTTTGTAGTAGAGGCTAAAGTCTGGGATTGTGATGCCTCCTGCTTTGGTCTTCTTCAAAATTACTTTGGCTATTCGGGGCCTTTTGTGGTTCCATACAAATTTTAGGATTGCTTGTTTTAGCTTCGAGAAGAATGCTGGTGCAATTTTGATTGGGATTGCATTGAATGTGTAGATAGCTTTGGGTAGCATTGACATTTTAATAATATTTATTCTTCCAATCCATAAGCATGGAATGTTTTTCCATTTCTTTATATTTTCTTCAATTTCCTTCATAAGCTTTCTATAGTTTTCAGCATATAGATATTTTACATCTTTGGTTAGGTTTATTCCTAGGTATTTTATGCTTCTTGGTGCAATTGTGAATGGGATCAGTTTCTTTATTTGTCTTTCTGTTGCTTCATTATTAATGTGTAAGAATGCAACTGATTTCTGTACATTGATTTTGTATCCTGCGATTTTGCTGAATTCATGTATCAGTTCTAGCAGACTTTTGGTGGAGTCTGTTGGGTTTTCCACATATAATATCCATGTCATCTGCAAAAAAGTAAAAGCTTGACTTCATCTTTGCCAATTTTGATACCTCTGATTTCCTTTTGTTGTCTGATTGCTGATGCCAGAACTTCCAACACTATGTTAAACAACAGCGGTGAGAGTGGACATCCCTGTTGTGTTCCTGATCTCAGGGGGAAGCTCTCAGTTTTTCCCCATTGAGGATGATATTAGCTGTGGGCTTTTCATAAATGGCTTTTATGATGTTTAAGTATGTTCCTTACATCCCGATTTTCTCGAGGGTTTTTATTAAGAAAGGATGCTGAATTTTGTCAAATGCTTTTTCTGCATCGATTGACAGGATCATATGGTTCTTTTCTTTTATTAATGTGATGTATCACACTGATTGATTTGCAAATGTTGAGCCAGCCCTGCATCCCAGGAATGAATCCCACTTGATCATGGTGAATAGTTCTTTTTATATGCTGTTGAATTCGCTTTGCTAGTATCTTATTGAGAATTTTTGCATCCATATTCATCAGGGATATTGGCCTGTAGGTCTCTTTTTTTGCTGGGTCTCTGTTTTAGGAATCAAAGTAATGCTGGCTTCATAGAATGAGTCTGGAAGTTTTCCTTCCCTTTCAATTTTTTGGAAAAGCTTGAGAAGGATAGGTATTATCTCTGCTTTAAATGTCTGGTAGAATTCCCCTGGGAATCCATTTGGTCCTGGACTCTCATTTGTTGAGAGATTTTTGATAACTGATTCAAATTCTTCACTGGTTATGGGTCTGTTCAATTTTTCTATTTCTTCCTGTTTGAGTTTTGGAAGTGTGTGGGTGCTTAGGAATTTGTCCATTTCTTCCAGGTTGTCCAGTTTGTTGGCATGTAATTTTTCATAGTATTCCCTGATAATTGCTTATATTTCTGAGGGATTGGTTGTAATAATTCCATTTTCATTCATGATTTTATCTACTTGGGTCTTCTCCCTTTTCTTTTTGAGGAGCCTGGCTAGAGGTTTATCAATTTTGTTCATTCTTTCAAAAAACCAACTCTTGGTTTCATTGGTCTGCTCTACAGTTTTTTTAAATTCTATATTGTTTATTTCTGTTCTGATCATTATTATTTCTCTTCTTCTGCTGGGTTTGGGGTGTCTTGCTGTTCTGCTTCTATTTCCTTTAGGTGTGCCGTTAGATTTTGTATTTGGGATTTTTCTTGTTTCTTGAGATAGGCCTGGATTGCAATGTATTTTCCTCTCAGGACTGCCTGTGCTGTATCCCAAAGCATTTGGATTGTTGTATTTTCATCTTCATTTGTTTCCATACATTTTTTAATTTCTTCTCTAATGGGTCTGGTTGACCCATTCATTCTTTAATAGGATGTTCTTTAACCTCCATGATTTTGGAGGTTTTCCAGACTTTTTCCTGGGGTTGATTTTAAATTTCATAGCATTGTGGTCTGAAAGTGTGCATGGTATGAGCTCAGTTCTTTTATACTTAAGAAGGGCTGTTTTGTGACCCAGTATGTGATCTATCTTGGAGAATGTTCCATGTTTACTCGAGAAGAAAGTATATTCTGTTGCTTTGGGATGCAGAGTTCTAAATATATCTGTCAAGTCCATCTTATCCAATGTATCATTCAGGGCCCTTGTTTCTTTAATGATCCTGTGTCTAGATGATCTATCCATGTTGTAAGTGGGGTATTAAAGTCCCCTGCAATTACCACATTCTTATCAATGAGGTTGCTTATGTTTGTGATTAATTGTTTTATATATTTGGGGGCTCCCGTATTCGGAGCATAGACATTTATAATTGTTAGCTCTTCCTGATGGGTAGACCCTGTAATTATTATATAATGCCCTTCTTCATCTCTTGTTACAACCTTTAATTTAAAGTCTAGTTTGTCTGATACAAGCATGGCTACTCCAGCTTTCTTTTGAGTTCCAGTAGTGTGATAGATAGTTCTCCATCCCCTCACTTTCAATCTGAATGTGTCCTCAGGTCTAAAATGAGTCTCTTGTAGACAGCAAATAGATGGGTCTTGTTTTTTTATCCATTCTGATACCCTATGTCTTTTGGTTGGAGCATTTAGTCCATTTACATTCAGTGTTATTATAGAAAGATATGGGTTTAGAGTCATTGTGATGTCTAGGTTTCATGCTTATAGTGATGTCTCTGGTACTTTGTGGTCCTTGCAACATTTCACTCACAGATCTCTTAGGATCTGTTGTAGGGCTGGTTTAGTGGTGATGAATTCCTTCAGTTTTTGTTTGTTTGGGAAGACCTTTATCTCTCCTTCTATTCTGAATGACAGACTTGCTGGATGAAGGATTCTTGGCTGCATATTTTTTCTGTTCATCACATTGAAGATTTCCTGTCATTCCTTTCTGGCCTGCCAAGTTTCAGCAGATAGGTCTGCCCCTAGTCTTATGGGTATCCCTTTATAAGTTAGAGCGTGTTTATCCCTCGCTACTTTCAGAATTTTCTCTTTATCCTTGTATTTGCCAGTTTCACTATGATATGTCATGCAGAAGATCGATTCAGGTTACGTCTGAAGGGAGTTCTCTGTGCCTCTTGGATTTCATTGCCTTTTTCCTTCCCCAGATCAGGGAAGTTCTCAGCTATGATTTGTTCAAGTCCACCTTCAGCCCCTTTCTCTCTCTCTTCCTCTTCTGAAATTCCTATTATACGGATATTGTTCCGTTTGATTGCATCACTTAGTTCTCTAATTCTCCCCTCATACTCCTGGATTTTTTTTATCTCTCATTTTCTCAGCTTCCTCTTTTTCCATAATTCTATCTTCTAATTCACCTATTCTCTCCTCTGCTTCTTCAACCCGTGCTATGGCCACCTCCATTTTATTTTGCACCTCATTTATAACATTTTTTAGCTCCCCATGACTATTTCTTAGTCCCTTGATCTCTGTAACAATAGGTTCTCTGCTATCCTCTATACTTTTTTCAAGCCCAGCGATTAATTTTATGACTATTATTCTAAATTCTGGTTCCGTTATATTGCTTAAATTATTTTTGATCAATTCGTTAGCTGTCGCCACTTCCTGGAGTTTCTTTTGAGGAGAGTTCCTCTGTTTCGTCATTTTGGGTAGTCCCTGGGGTGGCGCCAAACTGCAGAGCACTTCCCCTGTGTCCTCTGGAGTAACTTGTGTTGGTGGGCGGGGCACAGTCAGACCTGATGTCTGCCCCCAGCCCACCGCTGGGGCCACAGTCAGACTGGTGTGTACCTTCTCTTCCCCTCTCCCAGGGGCAGGACTCACTGTGGAGTGGTGTGGCCCCTGTCTGGGCTACTTGCACACTGCCAGGCATGTGTTGCTGCTTCTATGGGATCTGGCGTATTAGCCAGGGTGGATCCACAAGGTGCACAGGTGCAGGAGGGGCAGGCTTAGCTCCCTTTGCCATCGGTGGTTCCATGCGAGAGGGGCCCTGCAGCACTGGGAGGGAAGCAGACCCGTCAAAGGGACGGATCCACAGAAGCACAGTGTTGGGTGTTTGCCTGGCGCAAGTAAGTTCTGTGATGGGAACTGGTTTCCTTTGGAATTTCGGCTGGGGGATGGGAGAGGGAGATGGCACTGGCCAGGGCCTTTGTTCCCTCCTCCCCCCAGGCTGAGCTCTGTCTTCCGGGGCTCAACAACTCTCCCTCCCGGTGTCCTCTCACCCTCCCCGCTCTCCAAAGCAGAGCTGTTCACTTTTAACATTTGAGATTTTAAGTCCTGCTGGCTGTCAGAACTCATGCAGTCCGGCCCCTTCGCTTTTGCAGGCCAGACTCCGGGGCTCTGCCTTGCCGGGCTGGCTGCCCCTCCACCGCGCCGGCTCCCTCCTGCCAGTCAGTGTAGCATGCACCGCCTCTCCGCCCTTCCTATCCTCTTCCATGGGCCTCCTGTCTACACTTGGCATTCTGCTAGTCTTCTGGCGGTTTTCTGGGTTATTTAGGCAGGTGTGGGTAGAATCTATGTGATCAGCAGGAGGAGGTGAGCCCAGTGCCCTCCTATGCTGCCATCTTCCTCAGCTGTCCTGTGTTGCATTTTTATATACAAATATCAAACAATCAGAAAATGAAATTAAGAAAGTAATCCCATTTACAATTACATAGAAAATAAAATCCCCAGGAATAAATTTAGCCAAGGATGTGAAATATCTGTACTCTGAAATTGTTAAGATAGTAATGAAAGAAATTGAAAAATGACACAAATACATGGAAAGACATATCATGCTCATGGATTGGAAGAATATATAATGTTAAAATGTCCATACCACCCAAAGCAAATCTACAGATTCAATACAATCCCTATCAAAATTTGAATGACTTTTTCACAAAACTTGAACAAATAATCCTAAAATTTATATGGAACCACAAAAGACTCCAAATAGCCGAAGCAGTCTTCAAATATAGCAGAGCTGGAGATATCAGACTTCCTGATTTCAACTATGCTACAAAGCTATAGTAATCAAAACAGTATGGTACTGGTACAAAAACAGACACATAGATTAATCGGAGAAAGTAGCTCAGAAATCAACCCATGCTTATATGGTCAATTGATCTACAACAAAGGAGGCAAGAATATACAATGGGGACAAGACAATATTTTCAATAAATTGTGTTGGTAAAACAGGACAGCTACATGCAAAGAGTGAAACTAGGCCGTTTTCTTACACCATATAAAAATAAATAAATTCAGGGCTTATGGGTGGCTCTGTCTGTTGAGCATCTGACTCTTGATTTTGGCTCAGGTCATGAACCCAGGGTTGTGTGATCGAGCCCCATGTTTGGCTCTGCACTGAGCATGGAGCCTGGTTAAGATTCCCCCTCTCTGTCCCTCTGACCCTTTCCCCTGCTCACACACTCTCTCTCTCTCTCTAAAATAAAAAAATTAAAGAGTAATAAATTAAATAAACTCAAAAAGGTTTAAAGACCTAAATTTAGCCCTGAAATCATAAAATTCCTAAACGAAAATGTGGACAGGAAACTCTTGGACGTTGGTCTTAGAATATTTTTTTTTTTTTGGATCTGTGTCCTTGGGCAAAGGCAACAAAAACAAAAAGAAACAAAAAGACTATTTCAAACTGAAAAGCTTTTGCACTGCAAAAGAAATCATCAACAAAACAAAAGACAACCTACTGAATGGGAGAAGATATTTGCAAATGATGTATCTGGTTAATATACAAAATATATAAAGAACCCATACAACTCAACACCAAAAATAACGCAATTAAAAAATGGTCAGAGGACCTACATAGACATTTTTTCAAAGAAGACTTACAGATGGCCAACAGACACATGAAAAGATGCTCGACATCATCAGGAAAATGCACATCAAAACCACAGTGAGATAAGAAATCTAAATTAACATGAATCAGTAAAAAAAAAACAAACGAAAAACCTATGATGAGATATTATATCACACATGTCAGAATGTCTACTATCAAAAAGACAAGAAATACGTGTTGGTGAGGATATGGAGAAAGGGGAATTTTGTGTACTTCTGGTGGGAATATAAATTAGTGCAGTGGAAAATAGTATGGAAGTTACTCAAAAAATTAAAAACAGAAATACCATACAATCCAGCAATTCCACTTCTGGATATTTACCCAAAGAAAACAAAAACACTAATTTGAAAAGATATTTGTACCCTCTATGTTCATTGAATTATTTGGTACAATATTCAATATATGAAAACAACCTAAGTGTCCATAATAGATGAATGGATAAAGATGTGATCTCTCTCTCTCTCTCTCTCTCTCTCACACACACACACACACACACACACACACAGTGGAATATTACCACTCAACCATTAAAAAATAATGAAATCTTATCTTGTCATTTACAAAAACATGGATAGACCTACAGTGTATTATGCTAAGTGAGATAAGTCAGACAGAAAAAGACAAATACCATATGATTTCACCTATATGTGGAATCTGAAAAACAAAACAAACAAAACAAACAAAACAGTAATAGAGTCATAAAGATGGAGAAAAAACTGGTGGTTGCCAGAGGGGAGGAGGATGAAGAGATAGATAAAGTAGGTAACAGGAATTAAGAGGTACAAACTTACATTTGTAAAATAAATAATTCACAGGGACATAAAACACAGCATAGGGAATATAGCCAATAATATAATAACTTTGTATGGTGACAGATGGTAACTAGACCTATTCTGGTGATTACTTCATAATGTATGTACATGTTGAGTCACTGTGTTGTGTACCTGAAAGTAACATAATTTTGTATTTCAACTATACTTAAATAAAAAGTGTATTTTTACAAAGCTTACTTTTAATTGGAAGCTAATATAAATAAATTTCAAATTATCAGGGAAAAATGAATAGACAAGCCACTGAATATATATATATATATACACACATATATACACACATATATATACGTATATATATATATATACACATATATATATACATATATACATATATATATACATATACATTCTGACATATATATATGTATATATATACGTGTATATATATATACGTATATATACACATATATACGTATATATATGTGTATATATATATACGTATATATATGCATATATACACATTGAGGACTAATATATATAAAAGGTAAATATATTTTAGAATATATAATAGGACATGTATCAGGAATATATAAGTATGTAAATAATGCCTAAAAATCCACAATAAAAAGACAACCCTTAGGAGATATTCTGGTAGTTTCTTATGAAGCTAAACATATTCTTACCATACTATCCAGCAATTGCATTGCTTGGTGTTTACTGAAATGAGTTGTAAACTTATATGCAAACAAAAGTCGGCACATCAGTGTTTATAGTAGTTTTATTCATAATTGCCAAAAGTTGGAAGCAACCAAGATGCCCTTCAGCAGATGAGTGATAAATAAACTGTAGTACATCCAGACAATGTAATATTATTCAGCAATAAAAAGAAATGAGCTATCAAATCATGAGAAGACATGATAGAACTTTAATGCATCTTGCTAATAAAAGAAGCCAATCTGGAAAGGCTGTATACTGTATGATTCCAACTGTGTGCCATTCTGGAAAAGGCAAGACTATGGAGACAGTGAAAAGATCAGTGGTTGCCAGGGGTGGGGTGGGGGTAGGAATGAATAGGGAGGATTTTTAGGGAGTGAAACTATTCTTTATGATATAATAATGGATACATGTCAATACCCATAGGATGTACAACACAGAGTGAACCCTATTATAAACTACAGACTTTAGTTAATAATAACGTATCACTGTCGGCTCATCAGTTGTAACAAATATACCACACCAGTGCAAGATGTTAATGACAAGAGGAACTGGTGAGGTGATGGTTGAGGGAGAATACGAAACACTATACTTTGCATTCAATTTTCTGTAAACCAAAACTGCTCTAAAAAATAAAATTTAGGGGAGCCTGGGTGGCTCAGTCAGTTAAGTGTCTGACTTCGGCTCAGGTCGTGATCTCACGGCTCATGAGTTCTAGCCCTGTGTCGGGCTCTGTGCGGACAGCTCAGAGCCTGGAGCCTGCTTCGGATTCTGTGTCCCCCTCTCTATCTGCCGCTCCACTGCTTGCTCTCTCTCTCTCTAGCTCTCTCTCTCTCAAAAATAAGTAAACATTTAAAAAATCTCTTTCTCTCTCTCAAAAATAAGTAAAAATTAATTTTTTTTTTTTAAGTTTATCAGGGCACCTGGGTCGCACAGTCGGTTAAATGGCCAACTTCAGCTCAGGCCATGATCGCATGGTTCATGCATTCAAGCCCTGCATCTGGTTCTGCACTGACAGCACAGAGCCTGCCTGGGATTTTCCTCTGTCCTCTATGTCTCTGCCTCCTCCCCTATTCATGCACTCTTGCTCTCTTTCTCTTTCTCTCAAAGTAAAGGAACTTTCAAAAAAATAAAATTTATTTACTAAAAACAAAAGGCAAACTCAAAATTTTTAAATGGGCAGAAGTCCTGAATAAACCAATTTGCAAAAGAAAACATAGGAGTGGTCAATAGGTACATTAAAAGGTGCTTAACATCATTAGTATAAGGGAAGTAGAGTTAGATACTATTTTATATTCATTAGAATGACTTTTTTAAAAAAAAATCTGATAATTCCAAATGATGTTGAGAATGTCAAATGACTGCAATTCTTATACACTGCCGTTTAGAATGTAAAATGGTACAGCCACTCTTGAGAACTGTACTGTTTGGTAATTCCTTATACAGTTAAATGTATATCTGGTCCTAAAATAAAAATATATGTTCACAAAGATTTCTACTGGAATGCTCATAAAGCATTGGAAACAACCCAAATGTCTATCAACAGAAGAATAGATAAAACAAATTGTGGCACATCCCTATAATCAATATCACTCAGCAGAGTACCAATATACACAGCACAAAGATGAATCCCCAAAGCATTATGTTGAATCAAAGAAGCCAGCCATACTTGTGTGGTTCGATTTATATAGAATTCAAAAACAGACACAACTGCTCCGTGGTGATAGAAATCAGAACAAAGGCTGCCTGGGGCTGGATGTGCAAGGGAGATTGACTGCAAAGAGACACAGAGAAATTTTGAGGGTGATTAAAGGGTTCTAAGATTTTAACTGTGGTGGTTACATGGCTCTATACAATTGTTAAAGCTCATCCAACTGAACACTTGAGATCTATGCCTCCTAATTCATATAAATATACCTGAATTTAGGGGGGAAATGACTGCAGCGCTTTCTTCAAAGATCTTAACAGAAGAAAAGCTGACACGAGAATTCTAAGCATTAACAAATCTGACATTTGAATATAAAGATACAGAGTGTTTTTAGCACTTGGGAAAAACTAATGGAACATATTTCCCATGAGTCGTTTTTTAAGATACTGCTAAAATTCAAAATTTAGCTATATCTCTGAGGGTCCATTCAGATAAACAAAGGACACTCTCTTTTTGCACAGTTTATATATGCACAGATTTCAGTTACCATGTTTTATGGGCTGAATTGCATACCCCCATTACCACCAATTCATACGTAGAAGTCCTGAGCCCCAGTATCTCAGAATATGACCTTATTTGGAGATAGGGAGTTTAGAGAGGAAATTAAGTTGAAATGAGCTCATTGGGGTGGGCCTTAATCCAATAGGGCTAGAAAATTTGATTGCAGACACATACAGAGGGAAGTTGATGTGAAGATATGGAGAAGATGGCCATCTACAAGCCATGGAGAGAGGCCTGGAACAGATCCTTTTCTCATGGCTCTCAGAAGGAACCAACCCTGCTAACACCTTGATCTTGGACTTCTAGCCTCCAGAACTGTGAGAAAATAAATTTCTGTTATTTAAGCTACAAATCTGTGGTACTTTGTTATGGTAGCCCCCCAAAACTAATGGACTATGATTTGGTTGATTAACATCACTGCTCAGAAATATGCTTCAAATGTCAGTTACCACAGTATATCAATTGACTAATCGCATAAAGTAGTAGATTCGCTGCTAACTCTTCAGCCCACACGTGACTAATTAATTAATTAATAAGTATGCATCACGTTAAATGACCAGTCACATTACTTCTAACATGGTCTGTCAGTGATTGGTCACTATGCGCTTGATATTCAGTTCAAACACAGCAAAGCCCGCATTTGTGTTGCATACTTTCTTTCCATTGATAAGGCTATGTGACATTTTACAAAAGTGGATAATAGAAAGATGGAATTAACCAGTAAACAAAAGTACATATATCAAAGCACCAAAAAATAACACCAAGCGTAAAATGGGAAAGTGATTGTAATGAGAAAGATAAAAATGTCATGAAGACGTGACATGGACAAAAGCCCTCACATTAAAGGAACTCTTAAATCGCACAATATTGAAAATGCAAAGGGTAAAATGTTGGGAGCTGACCCATACTTAGAAAAGAGTATGATAATTTGCCGAGGTATAGGCAAGATGTTTGTTTTATATCATAAGTGATATTACTCATATGCTGGGAAGCTATTGTGATTTTTCGAGAATCTCGAGGAATCTCCCAGTATCTATCTCTGTCTGCCACTGCGAAGCAGATGTCTCTCAAGAGCTTACTAGGAAGCTCCTATGAATCTCACATCTGCCAATGCATCTGGCTACAACCGCTGGCACAGTATAAGAGAGTGATGTGTTCCCACCTTCTAAATCTCATGCAAGTGCCTCTCATTGGCAAATTTTAATACAGAACCGTTTAGGACAAGGAATCCTGGGAAGCTTCCCTCTGGCCTCTCTTCTGTGATACAAAGAAAACCTTAAAATGGTGTGATGGTTGTAGGAGGCAGAATATTTGCCACCCAAAGATGTCCAGTCCCTGGAACCTGTGGATATGTTACCTTTCACATGAAAAAGAACTTTGCAGATGAAATCAGAGGTACCTCCAAATGGGGATATCCTCCTGGATAATGTATGTGAGACCAGTGTAATCATATGAGCTCTTATTAAAGCTGGGAGAAGGAGGCAGAGGAGTATGTGGGAGAGATTCAAAGTATGAGGAGGACTCCAAACCACCATTGCTGGCTTTGAAGAAAAGTTTCTCTTTGGAGAAAGGGAACTAGGACTGAGGGTACGCAGAGAGCTGTACGATCTGTCAGCCAATGAGGAAACAGGAACCTCAGCCCTGTAATTGCAACGACTTGGATGTACAATGACTCTCACTTACAGCATTTAGAAAGGAATGCTCTGGTGACTCACCGATTTCTGCCTAATGACAAACTTGTCAGACATTAGACCTACAGAAATGCAGGGTAATAAATTTGTGTTGTCCAAGCCACTGAGTCTGTGGTTATTTGTTACAGCAGCAGCAGAAAACTAATACAGTGATCATGCTGCATTCATGAGGAGATGAGTGCAAAATCTGGGAAAAACACTAACAATAAGTAGTGTATCCATTGAAATGTAAGGCTAAAAGTAAAACAAATGTGGAGATTATAATTAGAGATGAAAAATACAAATTCCATAAACCCTGATAATGTAGAAAGAGGCAAGTTAGGAAGGGCAGGACTGGAGCAAGATGGCTAATGTTCTTTATAGTAGCAAGTTCATATTTAATGACTGAGGTCAAATCATAGTATTCTAATTTGATAAAGTAATTTGTGTATCCGTATGTTCTAAAAGATAATGATAAATACTTGGATAAGTAAGATAACTAAAATTTCAGGAATAGAGATGGAAAAAGTGAAAATCTATCAATTCCACCAATGTCCATGATCAGCAACGAATGCTGTCTCAAACAGCAGAGGATTAAACATGTTCTTTATAATTAATGGAAAACTACTATATTAAAAATGTAATCCTTTGAAAGTATCAGAAGAAATAAAAAATCAAAGAAAATATATTAATGGTAATAAAAACAGAAAGCATAGCATACAATAATTTGACAAAGCTATGTCCATAAATGCCTGCCATTTCAATAAATAAAATCAGCTAAATTCGCTTATTAAAAAATGAGAGCTTTCCGATAAGACCGTATTGCAAAATCCAATGTACATAAAGGGACTCCAAAACACTGATATGAAGTGAAGGAAAGAGTTAAAGTATGCAAATACAAGCAAAAATAAAACAAGGTTTATAATTTTGAAATCAGGCATGTTGAATTTAGGGCAACAAACATTAAAATAGAAAAGAAATTTGGGATGGGTGAAATTCTTAACAAAGGACCAACAGTTGTGAAAATCTGTGTGCCCAATAATATAGCATTAATTTTCATAAGACAAAAAAATAACGGGTAATAAAATGAGAAAGAAAGAAACATATGAGTAGTGCAGATTTTAATTCATCTCTATCAGGCCATGGTAGATACAAGTAGACAAAATAATAAAATCAAACACACAGAAGATCTTGGTATTATAAGTAAAGTATATCTAATTGACAAATATTGAACCACAAGTACCAGTGGCAGGAAAAGAACAGAACTTGAAGTTCACAGAGTCCCATTTTGCTGCTTTGTTGCCTTTAAAACTGTGATCTCCTCTAAGACAGTAACATGCAAAAGAATGAGGTTGAATTCATTGTTTCACTCCAAATGAAACAAAAACCTTAATATAAGAGCTAAAACTATAAAACTCTTAAGAGAGAACCTAAGCGCAAATCTTCACGACCTTGTATACTCCAAACACACAAATGACAAAAGGAAAAAAAGTAGGCATTTTGGATTTCGCAAAAATGAAAAACTTTGTATCTCAAAGGACACTGTCAATAAAATGAGTAGACAACCCACAGAATGGGATAAATTATTTGCAAGTCACATATCAGGTAAGTGACTGATATACAGAATATATAAAGAAATTCTGCAACTCCACACAGAAAGACAAAAATCACAGTTAAAAAATGGACTTGAATAGACATTTCTCTAAAAAAGATACACAGTTGGCCACTAGGCACATGAAGACAAGCTCAACATCGCTAATCATTAGCTATATATTAAAAAAACAGTAAGTGTTGCTGAGGATGTGGAGAAACTAGAACCCTCATTTATTGCTGGTGAAATTGTAAAGCAATGTAGCTGCTTTGGAAAAGTCTGGCTTTTGATCCAGCAACTCGATTCCTAGGTATATACCTATGAGAAATGAAAACATATGTCCACACAAAAATATAGACGCTCTTCTTCATGGACGCGTTATTTATAATCACCAGAAATGGAATTAACTCCAATGTCCATCCACTGTTGAGACAAGTAAAGTGAGGTGTATCCATAGGAGGGAATATTACCGTGCAGGCAGAGCTATGTAAGTGACACAGTCTCGAAGAACCAGATCTGTATGGCAACTGCAGACACCGCTACGAGTGATAGAAAATAAAGCAGTTAAGTTTTTTAAATTTGTATTTGATTTATTTTGAGCAAGAGAGAGAGAGCAAGAGAGAGGGGGGCAGACAGAGAAGGAGAGGGAGAGATTTGCATTAAGTGTCCAAGACAGGCAAATGCATAGATGTAGAAAGTAGATCAGTGGTCGCTTAGTGCTGGGGGGATGGCAAGGATGGGTGTGGCTGATCAAGGATATGGGGTCTCTTTTTGGGTGAAAATGTTTTAAAATTGATTGTGGCAATGGTTTCACAACCTTGTGAATATAACAGAAACCATTAAAGTGCACACTTTTTTTTTTATATTTATGAGCCCATGCAAGCAAGGAGGGACAGGGAGAGGGGGACAGAGGATCTGAAGCAGGCTGTGCGCTGACAGGCTGACAGCAGCGAGCCTGACGTGGGGCTCGAACTCACGAACTATGAGATCATGACCTCAGCCAAAGTTGGATGCTCAACTGACTGAGCCACCCAGTTGCCCCTAAACTGCACACTTTGCAAGGGTGAATTTTACAGTATGTAAATCGTATGGTTATGCAGTGTGGCAGTCCTCGCACACTGTCACAGATGTACTTCCTCATCCTCCTGACATGGAGGTATCAGCGCCGGGCTTCCAGCCCCTTTGGCTCCTGCTGGACCTTCAGCTTCAGCTCCTCTGACTTCTGGACCAGGTGTGTGTTCAGTTTCCTGCTGAGAGATATCGTCTCCTCTTTTCGTTTATCTACATCATCAGAGAGGTGGCAGGAGACCGACATGGCTTCTGGCTTATCCTCGTAGATTCTGGTTTGTCCTTTCTTCCCTCCACTCTCCGTGCATCTTTCCATCCTAACTACCTGCCCTCCTATCTTCAGGGCAAACACAAGCCTCAGAAACACCAGATACCAGTTCACTAGTTCCAACGATAGCACGCAATCAAATAATTCCCGTAATAAATGCTTTATTCTAGGGGCGCCTGTGTGGCTCAGTCATCTTGATTTCGGTTCAGGTCATGATCTTACTGTTCGTGAGTTCGAGCCCCATATTGTGCTCTGTGCTGACAGTGTGGAGCCTGCTTGAGAATCTCTCCCTCTTCTTCTCTCTCTGCCTCCCTCTGTCTCGCTCTCTCTCTTGCTCAAAATAAATCAAACACAAATTTTAAAAAATTAAGTGCTTTATTGTCTATCACTGGTAGCGGTGTCTGCAGTTGCCATACAGACCTGGTTCTTCGAGATTGTGTCACTTACATAGCTCTGCCTGCACAATATGATTGCCCGCTTCGCTTACCCACGTTGCTGAACTCCATGGCAGTTCTCTCAGACAGCTTTTATGTTATGCCAGTGTGCTCTCAAAGCAACAGTTCTCTTATGCCAACAGTTATGCCAACAGTTCTCTCTCAGTGCTCCCTTAAATCATATTTTGCATCTCTCAGTCTCCTCCACAAGAGAGCAATATGAAAATAATACTTATTATTTTATTGCTTTAAATGTGCCTTACCAGAGATCATTTTTTTGTACTCTAGTTGTTCTCTGCTCTGTCTTATAAGGTCTCCCAATCTATAAACTTTTTCATTTGAAATGAGAAATTTGTATGTCAATTGCTTTTCATTAAGAGACGATGTCCTGAGGCAGAGTGGAGGTAGGGGAATATTAGTGTCCACACTTACAGGTTTCCACACCAGTGAAAACCTGGTACTTTCTCTGCTAGTTTTGGATAGATTTATTTTGGCAGCTTGGTAGTGACTGTTGGAAATGATCGACAGGAGCCTGAGATATGGCAGAGAGTAGAGATAACACTCTGGGGTTTAGACTAATCTGTGAGATATGGTTTCTCCTTTCCTTGAAGAACTGCTATTTTGCTTGGCCTCAAAGACAATAGAAAATCATAGTTTAGAGGAAGAAATGATCAAATTAAAGCTGAAAGCACTCAGTTTCTCTGTATTGAAAAGCCCAGTCTCACTATTCCAAAAAGAATGGCCAATAAACCTTCGAGTTAATTGGCCTCATTTTGTGAGCAAAGTAAGACAAAATTGCAATGCTGAGAATTTAGCACTACTTGTTCATATAACAGATTAAACTAGATATGCACATTTCAGTGAACAACTGCCTTGAGTGATTCAGAGGAGCAGTTCATTATAAACAAAGAGATAAAATATGCAAGTAGTGGAAACTGATAATGATTTTTCAAAGTAACACTAACTCTTGTCAGACTTGTGGAAGAAACCACTACAGACAATGATAAATCATAACTTTCCAATAGCGGGTCCCTAGGCTTTCAGAGAAAATAGGATGGATACACATTGAAGTTTGCATTGCTGTTAACTTTTAATTAATCAATTCCACTACCTACCTCTGAAAACAGAATAGCCCTGTATGGAAGCCCATTTCTGACAGACAGTGTCAAGACAAAACCAGCGTGTGTTACTTCTGTTGTGATGAGACCTGTTATCACATTAGAGCAGCTCAATGGCAAAAGGAGCTTTGTGACTTAACTAGAACTGAGGACAAAGGCATTCAAGTAAACACTGTGTTTCACTAGGGTTCTTATGAAGGCGTGCGCTCAGGCATGCAAATGATTTGGAAATGCATCGCCTTATTATCTCGTGGAAGGCTATAGTTCTTTTTATTGAAATATATTTGGCACGTAACATTGTGTAAATTTAAGGTGTACCAACTGTTGATTTGATACGTTAATATATTGTAATATGACTGCCATTGTAGTGATAGCTAACACCTCTATCGCAGCACGTGACTATCATTTCTTCTTGGTGATGGGAATAATTAAGATCTAGTCTCTTAGCAGATTTGATGATTATAATACAGTATTGTTGTCTGTATTCACTATGTTGTGTGTTAGATCTCCAGGACTTACTTGTCTACTAGTTGCCAATTTGTATCCTTAAGCAACATGTCTCCTATTTCCATACCCCGCGCCCCCTATATTAGTGGTGTCGTACAACCTTAGTGCCCATCAGTGGATGAATGGATGAAGAAAATGTGGCAAGAATGTACAATGGGGTATTATTTATTCATCCATAAGGAAGAAGGAAATGCTTCCATTTTTGATGATATGGTAGAAGGCAAAAAGTTACTAACGTAGTAAGGAGTTGTAGGCACTTGTGAGGAGACAGCCACAGGACCAAGTGCATGTGATTGGAGGAGGTTTTTGGTTTCAGTACTTTCTGACCTTTGCTGCTACGTACCAGGAAAACTATTGGGTTACCTTATGCATTTGGGGCTAGGCCACCAACATTGTGACCATCCCACTCCCAGTGTACTCAAGGTCTATGAAGAAGGACCTTCAGAATGAATGGGGGAGCTTTCTGAGCAAGATTCTTATTTTACATGTGGACCTTCTCACCAAATCCTTATCTATTCAGATCAGAAAACTGTACTCGAGATAAGACTGCTGACTTCTATTCTTTAGGGTTTTTTTTTTTTCATTTTTCTTTCTGGTTTTAGTAAAACTGTTTTGTTTTGAAAATCCCAGTTTGTCGTACCTTTGTTAAAAGGAGCAAAAAAACCAAACAAACCGGTTTTAAGAAAAGCTTTTGCTGTTTATTCTTTGGCCAGAAAGAAAGTGGGTATAGCTTTCTCTTGACCTGGGGTATAATGAGAACAGTAGGAAGAGAGAAAGAAGAGGGGCCCACCTGCCCAAACTCTCTCAGGGGTGTCGTGAAACTGCTTGAGGAGCATCTCTTGGCTCCAACCTCGAAGAGCTTATAAAAGGTAAAATGGCAGAGAAATGGTAAGAACACTGGGAATAATAACAGGCAGATTTCCACGAAAGCACTGGTCTCCCATGTGATGTTAACTAAGCCACCGGACCTCTTTACTACAGCTCCCTTTTTGGAAAATGTAGCTACTACTGCCAAACTTGAAAAATCACTATGTGTTAAATAACATAATATATATTAAAGTAGCTCCCAGATAATAAACAATCGATGGATGTTTATTATTATCACTATTTGTGTGAGTTAAACAGAGTATTTCTTATGAACGTGCTGTCTTAGTTTCTTGGGCATATTGTTCTTAACACAGAAATGTTTGTGGGGGGGGGTTCTCATGTTTTTAAATATCAGTTTTGGACGTTGGCCTTCCATCTGATTTTTGTCATAATGGACATCCTCTTCCATTAGATTTTGTGCCTCTCTGTGTTCATTATAATTTGTGGCTATTGTAGAAGTATTCACAATGTAACTGACATGCCTATTACCCACCAGAATACAATCTGAACTACCCAGTTGAGCTGGAACTAAATCAACTTTTCCAAAAATGAATCATAATCCTTACTAATATACTTTGACTGCTGTTCATTATGCTTGTAATTGTGGCTGATACATTTATTGAAATATTTCCATCTAATTGGACACTCTCTGAACCAGTCAGCATATGATAGATACTCCCTCCCTATCCACTCTTCTAATACTGAGCAGGAGTGGGGAACTAAATGCCAAGAAAGTTCGAGGTTCGATACTCATGGTCCTTTGCTTAAACCCCAAAAGAAAAGTCTCTCTTAAGAGGAAAGAGGATATTGTCTATCACTTTTGTAATTTAGTCTTTTTTATTTTAGAGAATCTTTAGGTTTACAGACAAACTGAGCATAAAGTACTTCTCTCTCATTTTACTATGTTGTGAAAACCTGATGTGTTGAGCCATTTCAGGTGAGAAGTTTATTGTCTGCTCCTTTCACTCCTGAAGAATTCAATCTCACTTCTGCTCTAGAGTGAAATGGCATTCAGTAATCACATATTACTTCCTATTATGGGCTCATCAGAAGGGTAACTTTCTACTACTGCTAACCCATTTGAAAGAAAAAAAAAAGAATGAAAAATGTAGGATTTGCAGTTCTGAATAAGAAGAATACCTAAGAGAGATTATCGTGAAATCTTACTGTGCCAATAAAAACACCAACTTCAGCTGGAGGCACGTAACCGGCCCTGTGATCTAAAAGAGTCACTTTACCTGGCTAAGTCCCACTTTCCACAGCTGCGAAATGAAGACATGAGACCGGCTCAGTGGTCCTCAACCTTAGTGATGGCACATTGCAACCTTCTGGAGTGGGTTTTCAATCTCACTGTGGCTGGGCATCCAAAACAGTTTTCTAAAACAGGATCATCCCCTCCTTAAAGGTTTGACAGCACTTGACAGCAAGCCTGCCTGGGATGTGTGCACATGGGGTTGTGTGTGTGTATTAGTGTTGTTTCCGCGGTAGATTTTAATCTACTGATTCCTCTTCCTTAGTGTCTATACTTCCATTCAGGTTTTCAATGTTTTGTGAAACACTTTTGAGAAGTCTTGTTTTTCTAAGAAATCATCCATTTCATGCATGTTTACGTGTAAATTATTAATAGTAGTCCCTTATACTTTTTGAATCTTCTGCTCTGTTTTCAGTTACGGTCATATTTTCACTCTTAATAGTGGTTTTCTTGGCCCTTTTGTCTTTCTTTTTGATCTGTATTTCCAGAGTTTTATCCGCTCTATTTGACTTTTTATAAAAAACAACTTTTTGCTGCTCCTCTCTGTTTCTTGGTTTCTTTTTCCTTTATTTCAATTTTTATATTTATTTACTTCCTTTTTTATTTTCTTTAGTTTTATTTTGCTGTTCGTTTTATAATTTCTGATGCTGTACACTTTGCTCACTCATCTGAAGTCCTTACTCTTTTCTGACATATGCATATGAGTACAAATTTCCCTCTTACCACTGCTTTGGCTGCATCCCACAACTTTTGATATGAACTATTTTCATTGCCATTAAGTTTAAAATATGATTTGATTTCTATTATTGATTGTCTTTTTTGCATGAGTTATTAGAGATATATTTTAATATTTTTTAATAAATTGGGAGTTGGTGATCTTTTAGTTATTTATTTCTGTTATTTCATCTCAAGCAAAACAAATACTTTCTGATCTATATGATATTGTTTGGCATTTATTAATATTTTTGTCCTGGGCTAAAACATGGTTAATATTTTTTCTTGACAGAGTCTCATTTATTTATTTATTTTTATATAATATAATTTCCCACCTTTTATTGAGGTATAATTCACAAATAAAAATTATATATATTCAAGGCATACAGCTTGATGTTTTGATATACATTGTGAAATCATCAACACAGCCAAGGCAAATAACATGCCTAGTAGCTCACATAATTACCATTTTCCATTTTTTTCTTACTTTCTTACATTTTCTTTTTATATGGATGAACTTGGACAACATTATGCTAAGCTAAATAATCCAATACTGCATGATCTCACTTGTATGTGGAATCTAAAAATAGCAAAACTCAGGGGCACCTGGGTGGCTCACTTGGGTAAGCATTCAACTTCGTCCCAGGTCATGATTTTACCATTCCTGAGTTCGAGCCCCACCTTGCGGTCTGTACTGACAGCTGAGCATGGAGTCCACTTCAAATTCTCTGTCTCCCTCTCTCTTTGCCCCTCCCCTGCTCGCTCACTCGCTCTCTCTGTCTCAAAAATAAATATTAAAAAATTAAAAACATAAAAATAAAAAAACTCATAAAAGCAGAGAGTAGTAGAGTGCTGGTTACCAGGGGCTGGGGTGGAGTAGAAAATGGTGAAATGTTGCTCAAGGAGTACAAAGTTTCAGTGATGCAAGATGAATAAGTTCTAGAGAGCTAATGTACAACAATGTAAATATACTTAACAATATTTTCCTGAATACTTGAAATCTAAGAGGGTAGATATTAAGTGTTATCACCAATAAAACTTTATTTGTTTAAATGTTCCATTTGTGCTCTGAAAAAAATTATTGCTGGGTGTGAGATTCTAAATATGTCCATTAGGTTAACCTTGCTAATTTTGCTGTACAAAGTATTATAGTTTTAATACTTTGACTACTTGCTTCATTCGTTTATGAGAAATAAGTATTAAAATCTTTCACTATGATCATGGATTTGTGATTTTCTCTTTCTGGCTCTGATACTTTTGATGTCGTGTGTTTTGACACTGTGTGTTATATGACTATATATGCCCAATAATATAACTTTAGTGTATCTTTTAGCATTATCTTTCATTTTTTGCTTTTTTAAATTTACATCCAAATTAGTTAGCATATAGTGCAACAATGATTTCAGGAGTAGATTCCTTAATGTCCTTACCCATTTAGCCCATCCCCCCTCCCACAACCCCTCCAGTAAACTTCTGTTTGTTCTCCATATTTAAGAGTCTCTTATGTTTTGTCCCCCTCCCTGTTTTTATATTATTTTTGCTTCCCTTCTCTTATGTTCATCTGTTCTGTGTCTTAAAGTCCTCATATGAGTGAAGTCATATGATATTTGTCTTTCTCTAATTTCTCTTAGCATAATACCCTCTAGTTCCATCCATGTAGTTGTGAATGGCAAGATTTCCTTCTTTTTTATTGCCGAGTAATACTCCATTGTATATATACACCACATCTTTATCCATTCATCCATCGATGGACATTTGGCTCTTTCCATACTTTGGCTATTGTTGATAGTGCTGCTATAAACATGGGGGTGCATGTGTCCCTTTGAAACACCATACCTGTATCCCTTGGATAAATACCTAGTAGTGCAATTGCTGGGTTGTAGGGTAGTTCTAGTTTTAATTTTTTGAGGAACCTCCATACTGTTTTCCAGAGTGGCTGCAGCAGCTTACATTCCCACCAGCAATGCAAAAGAGATCCTCTTTCTCCGCCTCCTCACCGACATCTGTTGTTGCCTGAGTTGTTAATGTTAGCCATTCTGACAGGTGTAAGGTGGTATCTCATTGTGGTTTTGATTTCTATTTCCTTGATGATGAGTGATATTGAGCATTTTTTCATGTGTCGATTGGCCATCTTGATGTCTTCTTTGGAGAAGTGTCTATTCATGTCTTTTGCCCGTTTCTTCACTGGATTATTTGTTTTTTGGGGTGTTGAGTTTGATAAGTTCTTTATAGATTTTGGATACTATCCCTTTATCTGATACGTCATTTGCAAATATCCTCTCCCATTCTGTTGGTTGCCTTTTAGTTTTGCTGATTGTTTCCTTAGCTGTGCAGAAGCTTTTCATTTTTATGAGGTCCCAGTGGTCCATTTTTGCTTTTGTTTCCCTTGCCTCAGGAGATGTGTTGAGTAAGAAGTTGCTGTGGCCAAGATCAAAGACATTTTTGTCTGCTTTCTCCTCGAGGATTTTGATGGGTTCCTTGTCTTACCTTTAGGTCTTTCATCCATTTTGAGTTTATTTTTATGTATGGTGTAAGAAACTGATCCATAAACTAATCAGGTGGAGAGATTTGTGTTCCTGAAAAGCGAGCTTGGCCCAGTTGGGCAGGGCTTAGCGTAACGGCTTCGTTCTCCACTAGATGGCGCTGCTAGCCCAGTGGGGTGGATTGTTGTGGCACTTGGAGGCGTGTATGTGCAGGAGCAGTGAAAATGGTGTCACCCAGCTACCCTGTCTCTAGTATTGGAACTCTGTTCTCCCTGATCAGCAATCACACACCATCCTTTGTTTTCAGCTTGCATCCACTCCCCACTTCTACACAGTCCGTGACCAAGCCCCAGGCAGCACCTCCTTCCCGAGTTTTGTCTCAGATGCAGCTGTTTTTCCCGGCCCCTTACTTCTGAGGGACTGCGGCTTTGACCCGTTCTGCCCCTCTGCAGAGGGTCTCATCGAGCAATGGCAGGGTGCCAGCCGCACCCAGGAATGTTTGCGGGACTGAGCTGCTGTCGATGCCCAGAGACTACAGCCAAGTGCCAGCCCACCCCAGAAAAAGTTCACATGATCATGTAGCGGCAGCATTTCAGGAATTATGGAAAATCACAACACACATCTGGCACCAGGCTTCACCTTTAATGACCTTGTTCCAGCACCAGTGAATGTGGTTTTTCTCCCGGGCCCACTGGGGCCTTGCCTTTGTGGGGCTCACACAGCCTCTACCAGGTGTCCTCCCAGCAGGGGAACCACCTCTCCCCGTGTGGCCTGAAGAACCCGGACTTCACGCTGCTCCTGGGGATTCGCCCTTCCCAACAGAGCACTGCCAGGTATCGAGCTGTGGAGTTTCAGACTCTGCGCTCCCCCTGTTTATAGTCTTAATGGAATTTAAACCCTCTCCTTTCTCCTTTCTCCCTTTTTAGTTCAGTCTCTGTGGCTTTTTCAAACCTTCAACTTTCTCTCCAGCTGCTTTTGGGGAGGGGTGCTTTCCCCATATTCTCCCCACCATCTCCATCCTCTCTCTGCACGCAAAAGCGGCTCCCTGTCCTCTGTGGCTTCTCTCTCCCCAAGTTCACCTCTCCGTGCCACATACCTGCTGAATTCTGTGGTTCACGTTGTGAAGATTGTTTTGTTAACCCTCAGATCAGTTTTCTAGGTGTGCAGGATGGTGTAGTGTTGGTCTGGCTGTATTTCATGGACGCAAAACACACAGAAAACGTCCATGCTGTGCCGCCATCTTGGCTCCTCCTCCTAGCATTATCTTAACCCTTAGAATACTTATTTCATCTTAAAACTGATTTCATTTAATATTGATATATCCATGGCATATGAATCCTGATATATTTTCTTCCATTTCTTTGTCTTAACTCTTCTAGGTCTTTGCATTTTAGGCATATCTCCTATAAACAACATATGGCTAAATATTTCTATATGCAATACAAGAACCTTGATTTTAAGTAATAGTTACAAACATTTATATTTATTGTGATTATAGATATATTTGGATTTATTTCTATCATTTTTTGCACTTTTTTCTTTTCTATACTCTTTCTTTGCTTTAGTTTACCTCTCTCCTGTCCTGATTCTCTTTACTAATCCAGTCTTCTTTGTTTACCTTTTCCCCTTCTACTAGTACATGTGACCCTTGAACAACATGAGGTTAGGAGTGCCGACCCCCTGTGCAGTGGAGAATCTGTGTATAACTTATGATTCCCCAAAACCTTAACTACTAATAGCCTACTATTGACTGAAAGCCTTACCAATGACACAAACAGTTGGTTAACATATATCTTGTATGTTATATGTATTATATTGTGTTCTTACAACACAGTAAGCCAGATAAAAGAGTATCTGATTAAGAATATCATAAAGAAGAGAAAATATGTTTACAGTACTGTATTGTAAAAAAAAAATCCATGTATAAGTGGACCTTTGCAGTTCAAACTCATATTGTTTAAGGGTCAACTGTATGTAAAGAACACATTTGATTCCTTTTTTAAAGCTTATTTATTTATTTTGAGGCAGAGAGAGAGAGAACATGCACACACGAGTGGGAGAGGGAAGAGAGAGAGAGGGAGAAAGAGAATCCCAAGTAGGCTCCACACTGTCAGCACAGAGTGCCATGAGATCATGACCTGAGCCGAAATCAAGATTGGACGCATAACCAACTGAGCCCCCCAGGCACCCAACACATTTTATTTCTATTATTTTAGTTTTTAGCCTTAACATATTATTATTTTTTAAGTTTATTTATTAATTTTGAGAAAGAGTGTGTGTGCCTGAGCACAGGAAGAGAAGAGAGAGAGAGAGAGAGAGAGAATATCCCAAGCAGGTTCTGCACTGTCAGTGGGGTCAAACCCATGAACTATGAGATCATGACCTGAGCTAAAATCAAGAGTCTGACACTTAACGGACTGAGCCAGCCAGGAACCCCAGCCTTAACAACTTAAATAAATGACTTAAACTGTAAATTTCAACAGTATCTCTACCCTCCTTTTGGACAATTCAAAAACCATAGAACACTTTTACAGAGATCATTTTCTTTCATTCTTAGATGTCTGGTATTTTAATTCCCTTTGGCTTTGTACCCCCTCTGAAATTAGCCACAATTATTATTTTATATAGTCCATGCTTGGATTACCCACATACTTATCACTTTCTTTTTCACCATTGCTCCTTATATCTCACTCTTTCTGCATTCAATTTCTATACTATGAAGTAGCTCTGTTAATAGTTATTTCAGCGAGTGTCTATGACTGGTGAACACTCATTCTTTATTTCTTTGAAAGTATGTTCAGGTTTACATTACAAATTTGCTAGTTAGAGAATGCTGGATTGACAATTACTTTCTTCTATTATCTGTGGTGATGATTTCATTGTCTTCTGGCTTCTATTGCTGTTTTTGAGAAGCCCTGGCCCATCTAATGGTCTGCCATTACTTTGTACATAATCATCCCTCCTCTGGTTGCTCTTAAGATGTTTCCCTGTTATTGGTCTACAGTTTCACTATTATATGTCTACAAGTAGTCTCAGTTGTATTTATCTTCTTGTGATGCATTATACGTCCAGAGTCTGAAAATTTATATTCATAAATTCTAGAAAAGTATTTGCATATTGCCTCATCCCTATTCTATTTGCTCTTTCTGGAACTTCTGCGAGATATATATCAAACCGTTTCATTCTATCTTCCATGTTTCTTGTTATCTCTTTCACATTTTCTTTTTTTGTTGTTGTTAGACTGAAAATTTTGCTTTATTTATTTATTTACTTATTTTTAATAAAATTTATTGTCAAATTGGCTTCTATACAACACCCAGTACTCATCCCAACAAGTGCCCTCCTCAATGCCCATCACCCACTTTCCCCTCTCCCCCACCCCCCATCAACCCTCAGTTTGTTCTCTGTATTCAAGAGTCTCTTATGAACTGAGAACAAACAAACTGAGGGTTGATGGGGGGGTGGGAGGGAGGGGAGGGTAGGTGATGGATATTGAAGAGGGCATCTTTTGGGATGAGCACTGGGTGTTGCATGAAAACCAATTTGACAATAAATTTCATATATTAAAATAAATAAATAAATAAACAAACAAATAAAATAAAAAAATTTTTTTTAAAAATTTAAAAAAAGAGTCTCTTATGATTTGCCTCCCTCCCTCTCTGTTTGTAACTTTTTTTTCCCTTCCCCTCCCCCATGGTCTTCTGTTAAGTTTCTCAAGATCCACTGGAGGGTATTCTGCTAAGTGAAAGTCAGTCAGAGAAAGATAGATACCATATGTTTTCACTTATATTTGGCTCTTTCACATTTTCTATTTATCTCTCTGGAATGAACTCTAGGTAATCTTTAAATATCTATATTCTAGTTCACCAGTTCTAAATGGATTATAGACAGCTGTGCCCAATATATTGTGACTTTAGGTTCAAACTTCCTATTATTTATTTCTGGAAGTGCTATTTGGTTATTTTCCGGATATGCTCATTTCTTTCTTTTTCATAGCATCTTGTTATTTCTTAAGGCTTTTATGCTAATCAGATCTTTAATTATAATAAATATAGCGATTTTAGTCTCTCAGATTATAAAATCTACTGCCTAGATGGAGGAATGAGGGAAAAGTAGGAAACTTCTCTTTAAAAAAACTTGATTCAATTTTGAGACACAGAGAGACAGACCGTGATTGGGGGAGGGGCAAAGAGAGAGGGAGACAGAACCTGAAGCAGGCTCCAGGCTCTGAGCTGTCAGCACAGAGCCTGATGTGGGCTCGAACTCATGAACCATGAGATCATGACCTGAGCCAAAGTGAGATGCTTAACTGAGCCACCCAGGTGCCCCTAGGAAGCCTCTATTTTGCTGTTTCTGCTGATTGTCACAATGAATTGTTTCCTCCTGTGTTCTTAAATTTGGGGTTGAGTTATATTCTGTAGAGTTTTGTATGAAGAAATTATGGGTCACTGGTCTGGAGGCATGTTCCCTCAGGATGGTTTTATGTTTGTCATTATCCAGGGATAATGACATAATCCAGGGATTGCAACTCACTCCCAATCTTATGCTAATTTTTTGGCTTAGAGTTTCTTGCATTCACACAGGTGGAGTGTAGAGCTTTTAACCCAAATCCGCATGTGGTACAGACCTAGGGTTTTGAATTATTGAGAGGTACATTTTGATATTTTTCTACCCAGATACATGGAGACAAAAATTCTTTGTCATCATATCCCTCCACTGTTGGGAATCTTGATTTGTTTTGTTTCTTTTTCCCATAACTCATCAGTTAGCTGAAAATTCAGCTCTTCAATGGTCCTAGCTTTAAACCAGCTTTTTACTTCAAATTATTTTTCCTGTATAAGCCCAAGGGCTAATCTCCTGTCCTCAGGTAGATGTTAAATACCCCAACCCTTACATTATTGATACTCACAACCCCCTATCGTTTCTATCCCTGTGTACTCATGTACTTCCTGCTCTGGTTTTCGGTTTTCACTTCATTTCTGATAACAGAAACTATGAGCTGAACTATGTACCCACAAGAGTTTTGTTGTATCCAATTAGGCATTACTAAGTGTTCATTACAGGAGTATTTTCAATTCTCTTTATCTGCCATTTTGCTGAAATCAGAAGACTATTCCGGGTGTCTGTCTTTCACAGTAGACTGAGAGCTTCTCTCAGTTACAACTAGAGTCAAGACTTCATGGAATGTGTGGCAGGGGCATTCCAGGCAATGATAACAGAATGTTCAAAAGCATGGAATTAAAAAGTCCATGCTGTTTTCTGGGAATAGCTCTGGGTGGTTTATCTTTTGGTTATGTTAGAGGAAGCTATGACAGGTGCCAAAGATGACAGTCATTTCATTCCATAATGAAGAATTTGGATGTATCCAACAGTAAAATTGAAGCCATGAAAGAGATTTAAACAGTGGAATGTCATAATCAGATTTATGTTACAGGCTTATCCTTCCAGTTTCTCTGGGACTGGACTGAGTGTAAGAGAAAGTAGATGTGGGGAGACCAATGAGATTGCCAGCACAGTCCAGGAAAGAGCGAATTTTTAATCAGCCTCTTTTTAATAGCACAGTTTGACCTCTAGATTTCTGGAGAGCAGAGAAGATACTCCATAGAAATTCATTGTGCACACATATACCACCACTTCCCCCAAGCTTTAAATAAAACTTGGCATGTTTATGCACTCGATAAGTCATTAATTACTCTCTAATTGATTTGACAAAGTAATCTATTATTGCATAGCCTCACCCCAGCTACAACATCAAGCCCTTATGATTCATATTAATCTTCCGAATAGCATGAAAAGAAGCTGAAGTTTAAAATAAATAAAATATGGGGCGCCTGGGTGGCTCAGTCAGTTGAGCATCCAACTCTTGGTTTCAGCTCGGGTCACGATCTCGCGGTTTGTGAGTTCAAGCTCTGAATCGGGCTCTGTGATGACAGCACGGAGCCTGCATGCTGTGTCCCTAAATCAAATGCTTGTATGGGTAATTAGTTCCTTCTGTCAGTGAATTAACAAGTATATGAGAGTTCGCTCTCCTAACAAGTTACTCCAAGACCTAAAATAAAATCCCTCTTTATATAAAAACTTATTGTCTTCTCTAAGTAACCCACCTTGGATGATTTCTGTAGGAGAGAAGCTGGCTGTCAAGATCAGTCTGTTTCCTGAAACTCCCATGTACCCTCTAGTGAATACCTTTCAGCACATACTCAGACTTGCCTTTCTCCACCAATTCCCTAGGTTGTCTGATGGCACAGGGATCTACTGGTGTCTAACCTGTTTTATTGTCTTCAAACAGCTGCTGAAGACAGACAGAGTCCACACCGGTCAGTTTAGAAGGAAAAAAGATGTATAAAAATATACCCAGGTGGGCACAACATGACATTTTCTCTCAAATATTCTGTACTTGTGGTCCACCAAATATTTCAAGAATATTTTTCTACTTTATTTGGACAAGGTTCTTCTGAGTAAATGGGCTGTATAAAACACCACAATGAATAAGAGATTGATAAGGTATTGAGAATTAGTAAGCAAGCTATCCTTATAACAATATCCATATGCTGTTTACTCAGCTGAGAGTAGTGTGATTTGTTTTAATTTTTAATTTTGCTGAGAAGATACCCTTTCTCTCTCTCATCCTCATTTATCTCATCCATGATTTTTAAGGTTCACGAGCAATTCATTTTGTTCCGAAGAACAGTGATGGCCCGCTGCTTTCAGATACGCATACTGTATCAGGAACGGGAGAGTTTCCTGAAGAATGTTCCATCAGCTAGTGGCGCACACTCCTTCTTCGAAGGAGGAATGCGGAGACACACAGCTAGTCGTGATGACCATAGAGAGACATCAGGCGTCTGTGCATCACCCCCGTGTGGCAGTCTGTTTTCCGCGAGTGCGGAGTCGCTGCCTGCTGGCACCGGGGGATTCTTAGCCTCTCCTGAAGCCCCTGTTTTTCCATAAGTGCCATGCACTGAGCCTGTGTGTGCTCCATCCTTTGTGCGTTCATTTAGCAAATCTGCATTGCACTCTTAACATTTACCCTGTTCCGCAGACAGTATAACAGGATGCTTTGGAGCAAGAGCTCGGAATCTGGGCAGTCAGGCCAGGTTCAAGTCTTGGCTCGGGCAATTATTGCTTTGTGACCTTGGGCAATTTGCTTAATATCTGTCCCTTGCTCTTTTCATCTGCAGATTGGAGGGTAATAATACCTCTCAGGGTTATTTGTTAGGATTAATCACTTAATAGTCAGTGCTTAGAAAAATACACTACCACTACGACACTGCTTATTATTGCCAGACACTGTGCTAAGCACTGAGGAAATGCCTGTCAGGGTCCCTGTTCTCAGGAACCACCAAATCCACCTGGGGAGACAGATCCCTGAACTGGCATTACAAGAAAGTATGGCCAGTGCTTTGAGGTGGAAGTTCAGGGGGTTATGGGAACTCCCACGAGGAGGACCTAACAAATTCCCAGGTGTGTCACAGACAAGTGGCATTAAAGCCAAGATCTCCGGAGGATGATTGGAGTTAAGAGATGACGCGTGCGGGAGTACGTGCTCCTGATGGCTTGAGTGCGCAGACAGAAGCTCATGTACCAAAACCCGAAGGAGATCTTGACATGATACAGAGTAGGAAATGAGAACATTTGACCCGGCGAGGCCATGAACTCTTAGTGACTTTGGGTGCTGGGGAACATGTAGGGATAAGGGCAAGGGATGAAAATGGAGGTGGAAAACAGGTAACACAAAGCCTTATAAACCTCGTAAGAACACGCAGACTCTGATTAGCCATTAAAAGTATGAGTTTTGCCCTAGGAGCAATGGGGAATGCCTGAAAGGTTCCAAGCAAGGAAATTATACAGTTATTTGTGAGCAATAGGAATATTGTTTTGGCTGAAGTAGAAGAATTCATTCATTTATTCAACAAATATTTCTTACTGAGCGTCTGTTGTGTGCCAGGAACTGTCCTAGGCCTTGGGGGATACAGCAGCAAGCAAAATAAAATTTTTAAAAATACCATGTCATGGGGCACCTGGGTGGCTCAGTCATTTAAGAGTCCAACTTCAGCTCAGGTTATGATCTTGCAGTTTGTGGGTTTGGGCCCACATCAGGCTCTGCACTGACAGAGCTCTGAGCTGTCAGTGCAGAGCCTGGAGCCTGCTTCAGATTCTATGTCTCCCTCTTCTCTCTTCCCCTCCCCTACTTGTGCACGCTCTTTCTCTCTCTCTCTCAAAACTAAACATGAAAAATTTTTTTTAATTTAACAAAATACCAAGTCATTATAGGGTTTGAGTGGGTGGAGAAAGACAATAAGCATGATATATAGATAGATAGATAGATAGATAGATAGATAGTAATTATAGATAGTAATTATAGATAGATAATATACATAATAGTAATTATATTATACATATAATATATAAAATAGTATATACGTGGGTGTGTGTATATATACACACACCCACGTATATACTATTTTATGTAATGATAGAAGCAACATAAGAATTAAGACTGCTGGGGGATGGCTTCAAATTTTAAATGGGTCTCATTTGAGAAAATGGCATTTGAGCAAAGTCTTGATAGAGAAGAGGGAGTGAGCCATGTGTCTGTAGGGAAAGGGTCATTCTAGGCAGAGGAGATAACCGATGAAAAGGCCCTGAGGCAGAAATATGCCTCACATAATAGTACGAAGGCTAAGGAGACTAGAAGACAGTAAGTAAACTAGGAGGGGTCATAGGCAATGAAGCAGAAATATAATGATGGGGTATGGGACGTCTGTAGGCCATTGTAAAATGGGCTTTGATGATGTAAGGAACCTTTGAAGGGTTTTGAATATCGGAGTGATTCAATCCGACTTACATTTCAACAGAATTGTTCTGACTACTCAGTTAAGAATAGATGGTATGGTGACATGTAAGCCAGGAAACCAGTTAAAACATTACTGCAATAATTCAGGTGAGCGATGAGGGTGGCTTTGAACTCAGTAGGGCCAGTCTTAGGCCACCCTAAAATATGTAATGCTCAAGGAAAGAGTTTAAATGAAAGCCCACATGTGATATATTCTGTCTTCCTATCTTACAAATATGCCTTCGTATTAAGAATTTTTTTTTTTTTTAGCATTTATTTATTTTTGAGAGACAGAGACAGTGCCAGTGGGAGCGGGGCAGAGAGAGGGAGACAGAATCCGCAGCAGGCTCCAGGCTCTGAGCTGTCAGCACAGAGCCTGATGCGGGGATCGAATCCCTGAACCGTGAGATCATGACCTCGGCTGAAGTCGGACGCTTAACCGACTGAGTCACCCAGGCACCCCTATGTTAAGAATTTTTTCCAACGTTTTTTTTTTATTTATTTTTGGGACAGAGAGAGACAGAGCATGAATGGGGGAGGGGCAGAGAGAGAGGGAGACACAGAATCGGAAACAGGCTCCAGGCTCCGAGCCATCAGCCCAGAGCCTGACGCGGGGCTCGAACTCACGGACCGCGAGATCGTGACCTGGCTGAAGTCGGACGCTTAACCGACTGCGCCACCCAGGCGCCCCAAAATTTTTTAATGCATAAGTATATGCTTTTCAAATAACTAGAAGCTGGAAAAATATCAAATATGACCATATATATATATATATATATATATATATATACACATATTATTATGTATATCTGGGAGTTTTATTGGTGGGCTGACAATGTATGCAAAATTAATAACATAAAACATGTATTTCATAGTTTATTATATATCTATCCTATAAAATTTTTCTTGTCTTTATTTCTGCAAAATCATTGTTGTTATAATTGAGATTTTAACATAATATTTATTCTGTTCATGACAATGGCAGATATCCTTTTTTGAGTCATTATAGTAATAATATACTGTTAATAATTTCAATTTGGGGAAACGTTATCTGTGAGGCAGTAGCAATTGAAATTGCAGATAAAATTGTTAAAGCAATACTTAGATTAATAAATGAACCATAGATTTTACTTACCACATTCAAATAGCATAATGGAGAGCATTTGACAAATTTCATTATTGCAGAAAATATTACAATATATTTAAATTTCATCATTTAATTCACCAGGATGTATACAAATTTCATAAGCCCTTAAAGTGATATATAGATGTGTATAGTGATTTTAAAAATTGGTTTCATGCTTCCCACAAGTTATGTGGAAATTTAAAGAAATTTACATTTTAAACAAATACGAATTATTTAATATGAGAAAATATGCCTCAGCTGCCATGTCCCATTGTGAATGCTGAATGAATTCATAACTCCTTCTGGGACCATGAGCTAGAACACAAAAGAAAGCAAGAAAGTGGACATGTAGCACTCCTAGGAAATGATTTTCTTCCTCAAGACTCTACTGCGTTTATGCTGTTTGAGAGGGAGGATTTGGTAAGTTAATTTGCTCTTTTCATTATTTAGGGGCTTCTGCATCTGACATCCTCCCCACTCTTATGCAGTCTCCGTCTTCAATTTCAGCAGCCATACAAACTGAAAGTCTTCAGAGCATTTATATGCAGTTATTTAGTTTTCCAAGAATACAGAGTAAGTGATGTGTTTCTCTGGCGCCTGAATGGTATTCGTCAGGAAAATAGACATTTAGGGTTACAGATTATATTTTGTCAGTGCTGAATGTTCATTCTCACATAACAAAAAATGTCCGCGTGTTCCTTAACAAATTTATTTTTGTGTGTTTGGGATAGGCAGGGCCCTCTACAGAAGTAAGCCAAGAGAAAACGCACCTCTTCTCTGGGGTCTAAAGGTAAGACTGATGGAGGAGTTCAAAAGGAGGCAGATTCTGGATATATTTCAAGGCGTAGTCAAAGAATCTGCCATTCACCAAGATGGGCAACACTGTACTAGGATCAGGCTTTAGTGTGGGAAGATTAGGAGCTCTCGTTTTGAATCCTGAATTTGAGATGTGCATTAGACATTTATTAGACATCCAAGTGGAAATGTCAAGTAGGCAACTGTATATACAAGTCTGGAGTCTAGGAGAGAGGTCCAGGCTGGAGATGTAGATTTGGGAGTCATTAGCATATAGATGGTATATAACGGCATGAGATTAAGTAAATTCACCAGCAGAGTAAATATATTTTAGAGAAGAGCTATGAGTAGGGATCCCTTGGTCCTCCTCCTTTAAAGTTTGGGAAGAAAAGGAGAAGATGGAAAAGGAGACTGAGAAAGGAAAGCCTATGAGGTGAAAAGAAAAGAATAAAATATATCATAGAATCCCGATATTTCAGCCAGAAACTGTTTAAGGAGCATTGTGCCAAATGCCTCTGGTAGATGAGAACTGAGACTTGACCATCGTCTATAGCAATGTGGTCATCATTGGTGACCATGAGAAAAGCAGTTTAGTATGAAGTTGTATGAGTGAAAGCCTGATTTGAAGATGAGAGAATGGAAGGAAAGGAATTGGATATACAAGTATAGACAACTCAAGGAGTCTTGCTGCAAGGGATAAAAAGATGTGGTGGCACCTGGATGGCAAAGTGCAGCCAAGATTATTTTTGGAAGATAGGAGGAGTGGCCACATGTTTGATCGTGTAGGAAGCATGATCATGTAGGAGAGATCCAGGAGAATGGCTGGAGCACTCAGCGTCTGGAGTAAGTGAGAGGAACATGTGAACCAATGCATAGATCAGAAGGAATGGCCTGAGATAGAAGCGTGTATCATTAATCCATGGTAACAGGTGGGAAGGTAGAGTATGTGAGGACAGCTGCTGGCAGGTGAGCATGTGTGATGGCATAAGCATGTGGGAATTCTTTTCTGATTACTGCAGATTTCTCAATGATGGAGTAAGCAGTCTCATCAGCTGATAATAAAGGTGGGGTGGGCAGTTGTAGAAGTTTAAAGAGAGAGGACATAGTAAAAATATGAATGTTGGAGAGTGAGGGAGTACGTGGATTACATTAAATATCTGCATGTAGTCGCTGGGCATGAATTTGAAGTAATTCCAGTAAGCATGGCTGTGTGATTTTACCCAGCCACCTTCAGTTGCATAGGTACTGGGGCACAAGAGGGAGAGAATTGGTTTTAACCAGGTTATTGTTCTTCTAAGAGAGTACAACAGAGCAAGAGAGTATCAAGGGAGTGAGGGTCCTGACACAGTCATTGCAAAGGAAAGATTTTAATGTTGAACTCTGGAGTTTAATCTGGTCAAGGAGGCAAGAGAAGACATGAGGATTGAAGGACGGTGGCAAAGGTGGTAGAACCACTTATGTCAACATGAGTTGAAGAATCTTTTGAGTTGATGTAAGAGAAGGAATCAGATGGGCAGATAGGAGGGAGCGGGCACAGTGATGATTGAAATGGAGATTACGGAAGAGCTGATGTGACAGAATCAAGGTTATGACCATGGGAATGAGCGTCTGAGTGAGAGTAACGACAAAACCATTAGAGGAGAAAGCTTCAAGGAATTGAGACATTGGAACGTTGGAGTATCTATCACTTATGGCTATTATGAAATTGCTAAGAATTAAGACAGGAGTCGCTTTAGAGAAAATATCAATGCACCAGGAAATAACATCTCTGGGAAATGATTGGGGAATGGCCTAGCAGCCAGCAGAAGTCACCACAATAGGGCAGAGTGAGTAATTTAGCCTCACTGATTAGACAGGAGAATCAAGACTGACAGTGTTTAGGGAGGAGGAAGAGAGAATGGTCTGGAGACAGTAATGAAGAATCAAAGTGGACAGCTCTCTCTGACCTCCAGATGTAGTGTAAAAGGAGGCAGTGGGAGAAAAATGAGGCACGGTGTGAGATGACGGCAGAAGAAGCAATGTGCTCATGGGAGATCTAGGTTTTAGAGAAAATGGGAAAGGGGAATTTCAGAACAGAGACTGACATCATGGTGGCTTTTGCTAATGATGGGACTGGTGAGTTTCAGAGGACACAGTGGATGACTTTCTGGAGTCGGGGAAAGGTCAGAGAAATGGACAAGATGGGGGTGGTGGTATGGAATTATAAGGAATTTAGACTGGTGACGATGAACCCTGGGAATCTGGGGCTTCTCGTGGTAACTGACATATCAGGGATAAAATCACCCAGGTCCGGTGGTCTCAAGACAGGCTGTGGTGGTAAAGCTGTGTGTTAGAGAGAGAGAGTGCGTGGATTACATTAAATGTCTGGGACTAACTCTTGACCCAGGAAATGTAAGAGTATGAATTGGATTAGCTGCTATCTTGATTTGGTCCACTATATATATCAATTCTTATTGTCATTGGTTTAGTGACTACCTTTGATTTGTTCGTGTGTTTCTGTATGTATGTATAACCATCTGATGCCATTAAGCCAGTTGTTTTCATTAATACTAGTTAATTAACTCATGAATTAATTACTTGTATATTTAGAGAGCAAATTCCTTGGACCAGGATGCCAGGCACGGGGACTGAGAGTGGAATATTGTGCCTACCTTTGAAGAGCTCACAGAACATCAAGGGAGAATGAGTAGAACAATGATTATAGTTGTATATAATTAATAATTCTAAATGTGGTACAAAAATAGGCTAATATATTGTCTGTCAGGCAGATGATTGAATTTACCTTCAGTAGCTCCATTCATTTTCATTTGTTGATCCGTAAAAGTGCAAAAAATAAAAATTGTGTCTAGATGCCAGCTGTCATGAGCCCTTTTCAGCTTACTGTCCCAAAGAATCTTGGGCTTGAGCGGCAGGGTATTTAATGTAATCCCTGCTTCGTGACAGCAGAGTGTTTAGCGGGAAAAAGACTGGAATGGGAACAGGGAAACCTGGCCTAGCTTCACTCATGTTATGAGTGTATGGCCATGAGCTTGTGTGTAAGAGTGTGGGCTTAGACATTAATTCACAAAGCATTTATTGAGTGCTTATTATGTGTAAGGATTTCTAATAGAAAGCCAGATCAAGAAGATAGGTTTCACCTCACATTCTGCTGCCTAATTATTTCACAAATGCAAAATGTGCTTTTCATAAAGAAATAAAATTTCCTCTGAAAAAGCTTGAATAAGAAAAAAATCCACCCCCCCACCCCACCCCCTTTTTTTTTTTTTTTTGGTTGGCAGGGCTGGGGAACTCATTCTTGCTGGTTACCATTTAAATCCCTGACAAAAGCTTGACTGAAAAACTGGGCATTAGTTTCCAATTAGCTGATAATTAAGGTGCTAACTAATAATTAGGGGGTTGGTTGGTAATAGGTCGATTTTTTAATACTCCTAACACAATTACATTGTTGCAGGGTGGGAAGCGGACAAAACAACACGCTGCTCTCTTGCATTTCCTGTCCCATCATTTCACTGCTTACCTGTGGAGAAACGTTCCAGGGTTGAGGGGTAGCACCCAAATGGACACTCATTCTTTTTCTATTGGTTTCATCCTTCAGGTGCTTTGGTGTAGTCCCTTTAAAGGGTCTTGAAAAGGGGGTGGGGAGAAAAGGTGCTAACCCCTGTCTTACAAGAAAGATGGCTGTATGGAAAGCAAACAAGAACAGAAAATAACCCTGATAATGTCTGTTTCTCCATAGCTTTAATTCAGATACATACAGCATCACATTACCTAGTACTAGCTACTCGGGTGATATAGTCAACAGGTCAACAGGGACACCCGGAAAAATGCCACTGCAGCACAGGAAGTTATTCTTGAAACCAGCTGAACAGCAAAACTGATTTTATGCTGCTTTATCTTATGGTAAAACCAACAGTTTTACAATGCCTGAGCCATCGCTAACACAACGCAACTTTTAGAGGTGGAGGCAAAACTAAGCGAAAAGAGCAGTGATTGTCTTTGAATAATGATTCGAAAGAGCTGCTGTTTCAGAGATCAAATCGTGCTCACCTGAGAAAAGCCATTGTTTCTGGGTAGAGGGCCAGATAATGTCTCAGAGGGAGAGGAATTTCCATGTGCACTGAGACTCAAAGAACAATCTTTACATTCAATATTTGTTCACTGCTGAAGGTTAAGCCGTTTAGGGACAGGATTTCTGGAGCTTCTAAGTGTTACCGAGCCTTCCTGGGGGAAAAGAAGGCCATCACTCAGTGGCTTTGTCAGCTTTGGCCAACCTGCCTCTTTTAGAATCAGCAAATATAAGCTGTTTGGGAGGGGGGCAGATATCTGAACTAGAAGTATACTTCTGGGAAAAACATAGCTGGAAAGACTTCTAATTCTTCCAGGAAGAAGACAGTGTCAACATTAGCAACATACTGAGGAAGCCAACCTCTAGGACTGACAGGAACTTTTATTCATGGATTTATCCATATGTTCAACAAACAGTACAAACTACCTATTGTACTCAATGCAAATGGTTAGTAGGTGAATATTAAACCATCTCTGGCACATAGGAGCTGTCCGGTATGGAAGATTAATAAAAAGATAATTACAATATAGTACAAACAGGGTTTTGATCGGGGAATCACAGCTTGCTGTGGAGATAGGCCAGAGAGTCATAGGGGTATAGGTAGGGAAGGTTTCCCGATATTCAAGCTCTTTTATTTGTACTCAGGCGACTCCTTCTTAGTGTCAGGAGAAATCCACTTTTTAACTAATCTATTTAGTAAGTATTTAGTGAGCATTCACCATGTTTTAGGTACCATTGTAGATATTGGAATCATGAATAAGAAAGAAAAGATTATACTATAGAAATAAGAAGAAAGAAATAAGAAATAAGAAAGAATATAGTATATATATGCATATATATATATTCATATAGTCTAAAAAACAGAGTCAGGGGGCGCCTGGGTGGCGCAGTCGGTTGAGCGTCCGACTTCAGCCAGGTCATGATCTCGCGGTCCGTGAGTTCGAGCCCCGCGTCCGGCTCTGGGCTGACGGCTCGGAGCCTGGATCCTGTTTCCGATTCTGTGTCTCCCTCTCTCTCTGCCCCTCCCCCGTTTATGCTCTGCCTCTCTCTGTCCCAAAAATAAATAAAAAAAAAACGAAAAAAAAAAAATTTAAAAAAATAAATAAAAAACAGAGTCAGGAAATAAACAATATAAATAAGTAAACAAATAGTATGCTAGAAAGTTCAAAGTGTTAAAAAGAAAGTGCAGCAAGGAAGGGGAATAAGGAGTGTCAGATGAGCAGAGGGTCAGATGAGGGGGACGTCTGCAAAATTTATTTATTTATTTTTTTAACGTTTATTTATTTTTGAGACAGAGAGAGAGCATGAACAGGGGAGGGTCAGAGAGAGGGAGACACAGAATCTGAAACAGCAAAATTTAAATGCTCTTACTCTGAGTGAAAAATTATGTTCTAGCAGAGGAGTGACAAGATCTGATTTCTACTTCAGCAAGATCACTGTGGGTGGTATGTCAATAATAGATTTATGGGGCCAAGTTGGGAAATAGGAAAGCTATTAGAATAATCAAGACAAAAGAAGATGATGACCTGGATCAGATTTATAGCAATGGGAATTGTGAGAAATGGGTAGATAGAAATGGATATATATATATATGCAGGATATATCTTGAAGATATTACCTAGGTGCATTTGTGGATGGGTTTGGGATGTGAAAGGAAAAAAGAAATCAAGGACGGCTCCAAGAATTTTGGACAGAGCAACTAGAAGGGTGGACTCAGCATTAACTAAGGGGGAAAAGAATGAGGAAGCAGCAGGTTTAGGACGGGAAGGTGGGAGATCAGGAGTTCAGCTGTGGACTTAAAAAAGGTTGAGGCGCTAATTAGCCAAGAGGAGATGTCGATTAGGCGGTTGGATATATGAGTCTGGAACCGAGGGGAGAGCTTGGAGGAGTAATATAAATATGTAAATCATCAACTTAACGATATTATGTAAAGGCCTGAGGCTGCATGACATCACCTAGGAAGTGAATGTCGACAGAGAAAAGGCTCGAAGACTGAACATTTAAGAGTTTGGGGAGACGAGGATGAACTAGCAAGGAAGACCGAGAAGTACCTGCTGGTGGGGCAGCAGGAGAATGGGGACCGTGATGTCAGCAGCTAAACACCAGAAGTGTTTCAAGAAAGAGGGGGTCACCAACTATTCCACATGCTGCTAAAGACTAAATGAGTTGAGGAAGGAGGATTGAACACTGGATTTATCAACATGGAGATGTTTTCTGGCCCGGACAAAAGCGATTGTGGTAGAATGGTGGGGTCAAAAGCCTGATCAGAGTGGGCTCAAGAGAGAATGGAAAGTGAAGAATTGGAGACATTGCATAGACAACTCTTGGAAACCACTTCTGACATCCTCTGTTTGATAAATAAAGGCCTCCTCAAGCAACTTTCCATTCTTTTCCTATACATTTAAGGGCATGGAGTCTGAACTGGCAGCTTTCTTTTACAGGGGAGGGGGAAGCAGGGAGAAACCATTTGGAATGGAATTCAGCAGGAGGTTCTCAAATTCAAAGAGGGCAGTAATGTTATTGGACTCTTCCAGTTTTCAAGGAACAGAGAGATGTTCTGGTTGACTGAGTTCAAAAGTGCTAATCGGAAAAATACACAGAGAAATGAAAGCTAGGAAAGAGTCTCTTGGAGAGCTGGAACATTACTCAAGATACAAGCAGGGACCCAGTCTCCTCACCAACAGATGTTCATTGCTCCCTATTCTAACAACCTCACCATATTCCTGACTCAGATTTTCCCTCTATCTGCTTCCATTTGTTCTACTTGGGCTACTACTCCTGGTCATCTCTGTGCTCTCTTATCTCGTGGCTTCTGAATAATTATAAACTCTGCTGCCTCATGCTTCCACTTCCTGTTTTGTCTCATCCAGTTTCTGTCGAACGACCAATCGCTAACTTTTTCTGTATCTCCAAGTTAGAACTCTCCAATAGAGAGAGGATTAGATTGGTTTGCCTAGAGAGGGTAACCATTCTAATGAGCACAGTTCTTTTTTTTTTTCTTTTTAAAGGTTCTTGTTCTATGTAGGACTCGTTCTGATCTCTGTTCGATTGTGGTCAGGGTGTTCATTAAGAAAGAAACATGGGAGTGTTGTCATGGGCATTGGTAGGCATTCAGAGCTTCACAAACTTCTTTTTTCTATAATTTAAAAATTTTTAAAGATTTTACTTTTTAAGTAATCTCTACACCCAACATGGGGCTCAAACTAATGACCCTGAGATCAAGAGTTGCACATTCTTCCAATTGAGCCAGCCAGGTGCCCTCAAACTTTTCCTGAATACAGTTGGCTGAAGGCAAAATAAGTTGGAAAAAGAGATAAATACATGGAAAAGATGGTTAAAATGACTTCAAAGTCAATTGTGTAGATAGAACTTTTTGAAATAAAAAATACTATAATACATAATTAAAGTAAGCATGAATGCAGAGGTGAATCAATTCCTATATAGGAATACTCTATATTATAAAGATAATTCCCTCCAATTAAGCTATCAGTTGAATCCAATTCAAGAGGAACCAAAATCCCAGTGAAAATTTCTTTCGAAACTTGACAAGTTGATTCTAAAATTCTTATAGGAAGAGAAAATACGTTGAGGGAATCTTGCCCTACAAGTGTAAAAGTCTATTATAAAACTACAGCAATAAAAAGAGTATGACCTGACACTAAGTAGAATAGACAAATGATCAATTAAACAAATGGAGATTGCAGAAAAAAAAGTGCGCATCATAATTCAGTAGGCGATAAAGATTTCATTCTGTGTCATCATTAAATATATAATGATGAGACAACAATCTGGGGAAAAAGAAATGAAACAGAGCTAAACTGTACTTCATACCATACATCAACAAAAATCCACATAAATTAAAAACATAAAAAAAGTTAAAACCAAAAGAAATAGAAGAAAACAAAGGAGGCTATTCGTGTAACCTTGGAGTAGAGAAGGCCTTCCTAAACATTAAATCAAACATACGTATTAATACATAAAGGAAAAGTTCTTATATTTGATAATATAAAACTTAAAAACTTAGGCAAAAGGTACCATAATAAAGTAACAACAACAGCAAAAAAAAAATAGAGATGGGAGAAAATAACTACCATATATGTGGCAAACGAAAGGTTAACATACAACATACAATGGCACATTAGGAACCCGACAGAAAAAAGAGCAGACATTATGTCCCATCCCTTCTCCTTTTGAGGTTCAGGAAAAGGTATAGTATCTATAATTAGAAATTGTATATACGGACCAAGTTCTGCTATTTACTATGGCAAGCAAACCACATCACTTAACTCTCTGAGATACCAATCGGACCTAATTCATGGGGAAGGGAGCATTTACTTAATTCAAAGACATGAATGATGCCATTTCAGCTATCAGTGCAGGGCTATTTGTTACTATGGGACTATACCATGACCTTCAAATGATGTCTATTTACTCTGTACATGCAAATTCTAAAGATCTCAGGAAAGATTTTAACTTCTCTTCTTCACTACCCTAGACCCTTCAAAATAGTGAGTAATTTGTGTGGTAATTTTATTACACAAATCCTTACCTTCCAGCACTTAAAGCCTCTATCAATTCACCCTAGATGCCTTGCTTACAAACGTTCCTAAGTTGTAGAGTACAGCTCCCAATTGGGTCATAAATTTTTTCCAGGGCAAGTACCACATCTTTGAATTCTTTGTATTTCCTCCTGGTATTTAGTGGTATTTAGTGGAGTTCTCTTCACACGCACTGTGAATGGGCTTTGAGTGTATATATCCACATCTACTGCCGGGCACAACTGTAAAAGGGAACTTTGTAACAAGAGAGTGGATTTACAAATGAATTCCTTACAAGAAATGTGTTTCCCTCTGATTTAGGGCTATATGTGCAAAACCCAAGGAAACTTTGACTTAATTGATTTTTCATTATAACCGTTAAGCCTACCTTTTACCGGATTGATTATTTTTATCACTAATTCTTACTCTACAGAAAACTAAAGTGTGAGTTATCCTTCAACATGTGTGAAACCAAAAGTAAAAATATTAGCCCTGGTATGTCTTAAATGTTATGGACTTGATTATTCTTTCCCAGCTGCGTGGTGAGGATATTAGGGATGACATCACTGTGTATATACAATATATTTCAAATCCCCATTTGGAATGCAGTGACAGTCCTAGCGCCATAAAAGTATTATACTACTAAATAATTAAGAAATTATGAAAAACATAATGGAGAATAAAAGACAACTGCAAAAGCATCTATCACAACAAAATAGTTGTCTTTTATAGTTTATTCTGTTTATTTTTCTGTGACTGAAGAACAAAATATCAGTTATGGGCAGATGGCCATTAGCATAATCCATCATGCCAGAAGACAAAACAATGCTTTGTATCTATCACCTTTGATTAGTAGCATAATGTTTTACTTGACTCTGTATAAATAACACTGCGTAACAGAATATGGGTCTTGACAAAGCAACAGTTTGTTTTCGATAGCAGCATCTCTGTTAGGAAATAAAAGAAAGGATGAAAATACCATCTAAAACCTCAAACATGGGGACACCTGGGTGGCTCAGTCAGTTAAGCATCCCACTCTTGATTTCCGCTCAGGGCATGATCTCACGGTTAGTGAAATCCAGCCCCGCGTCGGGCTCTGTGCTGACAGGGCAGAGCCTGCTTGGGACTCTCTCCATCTCTCTCTGCCCCTCCCCTGCTTGTTCTCTCTCTCTCTCTCTCTCTTTCTCTCTCTCTCTCTCTCTCTTTCTCTCTCTCTCTCTCTCTCTCTCTCTCTCCCTCTCTCTCTCTCTCCCTCTCTCTCTCTCAAAATAAATAAATAACCTTTTAAAAAAGTAAAACTAAAACCTCAACCATGGATCAAAATGTGGGAAGTTCCCGATTTGCCAAAACCAAGAACACACATTCAGTGTATAGGCAGTCCGCTTAAAAATGAACATTTCCATGAAAATCTTCTGTAACAAGATGAAAAACAATTTGGGCTTTCTAACATAAAACCAAACAGCTTATATAGAATATAGCTATATTCTAAGCGCCTGAAGGAAAGTTTATGCTTTCAAACCTGGCAGGTTTGGAATTCTTGTCTTAGATTTTACCTAATAGGCCTTTGACAGCTTCTACCCTATGTGGTTTCCTTAACCTCCATTGCCCTCCACTCTATTCCCACCAGGAGGGAAAGAAATCAAAGGCCACAGACAACAAAACCTGCAGAACCTCCATCCTTAAAATTTAAGATGCTCCTGTGGCTTAGATTGGCTGACTCACAGCTAATGGCAAACGCCGGCAAACATCTTTTCTAAATAACATCTCAGAAGGAAGAATGGGCAAAGGCTATAAAACATGAGACTGCAGGTTCTTTAATTCTACTTGGGTGCAAAAGTCACAACCATTTTATAACTTGCATGAAATGGAGGCAAACACCAGCAAACCTGCAAAGAGACCAGTTCTAACTGGAACTGGGTCAGCTAAGGGGATGACTGCTGGTAGAGAAAGCAGAAAAGAAGTTCTGGGGGGAAAGGGACTGTTACGTAACGCGAGAGAGTCCTCTAGGCAGCATTCAGCAAACGTTCTTCCTTTCCTCTACCTAGCACCAACGAGGCAGCTATTTTGCAAATACCTTTTGCAGCAAATGTATTTTGCAGATGGAATTGGCAGACCCAGTTTGCACTAAAGGAGAGATGCAGTGCCAGCCTTCCATAAATCTGTGAAGAGAGCAACTAAAGTCATAGAAATATAAAGACAGGATATTAAGCAACTGCCATTGTATTAAAAACCCTCTGCGGTTGATATTTTGGAACTTAATGGCTAGACTTTGCAGACCAAGTAAGGAGCCCCTTTTCATCATCCGATAGTACTTCCCCTAAAAATCTCTATCGTGGTCTTAATAACATTTTTGGGTTTATACGGATCATGAGAGCAATATATGCTCAACATGGACATTATAAAATCCCTAAAAAATATTTTTTTAATGGAAAATTCTATCATCCCATGATACAGTTTCTATATTCACATATATTCACCCAGGATTCTTCTTTCATTTTAAATTGTATGTATGTGAGTGTGTGTGTGTGTGTGTGTGTGTGTGTGTGTGTGTGAGAAAACTTAGACCCTATTCCAAAAATAATTCTGTATCTTTAAAAATGAGTACACGAGGTGCATTTCCCTTGTCATTAAGTATTCAGATTTCCTCCTATATAGTATTCAGTATAACTATTGAGCCTTAGTATAAAAACTATTTTGCTCTCTCTGTAATTATTATTTGGAGTATTAGTTAATGCAATAAGACAGCAAAGTTAAACATGTAGTATACATTTTAGAACATAAGACAGTATCAATATTATTTGCAAATACTATGATTGTGTATCTAGAAAACTCAAAATCACCAAGCAAATCAACTATCAGAATAAGGAAATTTAGGAAGTTGGTTAGAAACAAGATGAACTTTGTTTTATTCTAACTATATACAATTAGAAATTGAAAGGGAAAGAATAAGAAATTCTATTCACAATTTCCACAAAAGCTATCAAATACCAAGGAATAAATGTTATCATGAAAAATTATAAGAACATATCGAAACCATATACAAATACCTTAATAAATTGATAGACATAGCATAGTCCTTGGAAAGGAAAAGAATACCTTAAAGGTGTGATATGTTCCTAAATCTAAATTAAGTTTCTGTTTCAAAATACCACTGAGTATGTAATTAGTATGGCATGAGATAAAATGTAAACCACGTGGCTTACGTGAAAATCATCTTGGGAAGGTGCAGAAATCACCTCTGGGAATAAGGCAAGTGCCCTTCAGAGCAATTGACACTGAAGCTCAAGACATCCATGCGGCGACTCATCAGTAATGACAGATAGGAGGCTGCAGATACAGAAAACATCTAAGCAGCAAGTCACAGGATGGGATATTATGAGTGACAGATGTTGATTTGCAGTCAAAATGATTTTTCTACCTGAAGAGCAGTATCTAAAGTTAAAGAGCTAAGATTTATGTATTTGGTAATGGCTGATAATAGCAAAGTTGGGCAATAGACTTAGCATATTAATTTATTTTCAGTCAAAATCCAAGTGGATTTTTTTGCGATTATAAAAAATACATCTAAAGTTCTTGTGACAGAAGAAATGCTTGAAGTGCCAAGAGATTCTTTGAAGAATACTGTGGAAGGACTAGACCTATCAGGTATCTAAATATATCATAAAGCTACAATAACCAAAGGACTATGGTGGTGAAAAAGAATAGGAAAAAAAGATGAATAGAACAAAAAATAGAGTCATGGAACAGATCCAAACATATTCAGGGATGAAATATATTTAAATGGGAGTAATCAAAGATGTGAAGGAATGAAGGATTATTCAATAAATCTAATTGGGCCCACTGGGATATATTTGTAAGAAAATAAATTTATATTTTCATCTACGTATATTTTGGAATGATTAAAATGGAAATGGAAAAAAATTCAATGTTGTAAGAAGGTAATAATTTGTAAATTCTGTATGGATCAGGATTTCCTAGCAAGATAAAAAAGTTCCAGAGGGAATAAAATAAAAACTTGATCACTTTAACCACATAAATATTAAAATTTTCAATATATCAAAAGATTCTATAAATAAATTCAAACAACAAAAATGAGAATAGAGCATTTTTAAAAATTTTTAATATATATTTATTTTTGAGAGAGAGAGAGAGAGACAGAGTGCAAGTGGGGGAGGGGGAGAGAGAGAAGGAGACACAGAATCCAAAACAGGCTCCAGGCTCTGAGCTGTCAGCACAGAGCCCGATGCGGGGTTTGAACCCATAAACCAGGAGATCATGACCTCAGGTGAAGTTGGCCAGTCAACTGACTGAGCCATCCAGGCGCCCCAAGAATAGAATATTTTTTTAAAATATAACAGACAAAACATTCACATCTCTGTACGCAAAAAATCCTGCAAATCAATAATAAATAATTTATTATACCAAATACAAGTAATGCATTGTATAATAGGCAGAGTGTGAATACAACATCTACAGGGTTAATACACAATCAATAAACATATGAAAATATGTGCAACCTCAGTAGTTTTCAAGGAAATGAAAATTGAAATAACAAAAGTGTATGATCGTTTTGAAAATTAGAGTGGAAAATCAGGAGCTGATGATACCTACTGCTAGAGCGGGTACAGGAAAAGGGCAAGATCTCACAGATGTTGGCAGCAGTATAAGTTTGCTCTACGCATTTTGGAAAGTAATTTGGCAGCAACTATGAGCATTGTAAGAGTGCATACCTTTTGATCCAGCCACTTGCTTCACTTGTATACATGGATATATGCGTACACGGATGCTCGTTATAGCACCCCTGAGTTTCCCAGACATGGCAACGGCTCTTTATTGCCCAAAAACACCTGAAATAAGTCTCTCCGATCCAAGATAATTGACCTTTAGAGTTTGACCCCAAAAGCAGACATCCAAATAATGCTATCAGGCTTGCACCCTTAATTGACCAAGGCAGTCAGTCATTTTGTTAAATTTATTCAAGTACATTGAACTTCATAGAAAAACTCTTAGAATCCCAGTAGTAGACAATGGGCATTGGGGGTAGACAAAAAAAAATGTTCAGTCTGTACCATTGGTAGATCTTTTATCCATCTCTGTCCCTTTAATTCTCTGCCTATGTATAAATCTTCAGGTGTGGAGTCAAAATTTCTGATACCACATGATATAGTGTGATTCCAGTCTTCTTTGCATTTTCTTATTTCCCAGTTGACAAGGATGTAAGACAAATTCAATTATTAAGGGAGTTTGCTCTACTGATACTTTTAACATGTTAGTTCAGATAGTTATATTACAATATCACTAGTACAAATTAGACCCGCAGGAAGTTTTGATTGAAAGAATGAACAAATAGCTTTTATTGAGGGAACGAAAGATGTGGAGCATGGCAGGGGAAAGACATAAACCATTTACCCAGGTATTTGTGGCATGTCTTAACTTCTTATTTTCTTCTCCAAATATTTGTGATGCGCATACACAAGGCACCATTCATTTATTCAACAAATGTTTCTTGAACACCTACTATAAACCAGGCCCTGTTCCAGCAACTGAGGACACAGCAATGAATAATACAGATGATGGAGCTTTCATTGTATCAGAAATTTCCTAGTCCTTATACATACACTATCTACCTGAAGGTTTTTCCAGCATGTTTCAGAACACACACACACACACACACACACACACACACACACACACACACATCTCCCAATACGGACTTCCTTAAAGCTGCAAGTTGTTTGAGATTTCATTCATTTGATCAAAACATGTCTACTGAATGCCTGGCACTATGAGTCAGCCACTGTTATTGGCACATCAGTAAATGAGAAAGACAAAGCCTTTGTCTCAAGGGAATCGTGTTCTAAAAACAAACAAGATAATTTTAGATATTGATAAATGGCATGAATAAAATAAAGAGGGCCATATGATAAAAGTAATTGACGGGAAAGGCTAAAAGTTAGGGTCATCTGTGGAGGTGACCTGTGAACTGAGGCCTGAATGACCAGAAGGTGCCAACCATGGGAAAATACAGAGGAAGAGCTAAAGCTAGATCTTTATAGATGGGAGAACAGCTTCTGCCAGAAGGGATGAACTTGTGGTGTTCTAGAAACAGAGAGGCACAAATGATCAATGGAGAGAGTGGTAAAAGATGATTTCAGAGAGATGTCAGGAGGCCAAATCATGTTGGACGTGGTAGGCTAGGGTAAGGAATATGACTTTTATTTTAATATGTGGTGGAAAGTCCCTGGAAGGTATTGAATAGGGAAGGGAATGATGGAATAAGATTTACATTTTTTGAAGATTACACTGGCTGCTCTTTAGAAAACCGGATATCGGGAAGTCAGTGTGGAATCAGCGTTGCATTGTCCCAGATGACAGATAATGATAGTTTGGAACAGAGCAGGAACAGACAAGATGATATAAAGTGGTTAACTCCTGGATATATTTTGAGGGTAGAGTGTTTCAGGGGCCCCAAGACCACCTTCGACTTTGTTGATTCACTACAAGGACTCACAAAATTCAATAGCAATTCAATGTGAATGGTAAGGTTCATGACAACAAAGGATACAGTGTAAAAGCCACAAAGAAAGATATGTATTGGGCAAAGTCCAGAGAGGCTAAACACAGGATTCCAAGTCCTGCCCCATCTGGCACCGCACAGGACATGCTTTCTGTCTAGCGGCAAACGTTGGGGACAGGTGTGCAATGTATCAGTCAAGGGAAGCCCATTTTAATCTTCTGAGCTGAGGCTTTTAAGATCAGCTAACATAGGCACGTCATGCTACGTGATGGCTCTCAAGCCACCATACTAGCCAACCTGTCTGTCTTGATCTTGAAAAGTAGCCACACGACAGCAGATGGACACCAGAATATCATGAAGACCTAAGGTCCTAAAAGCATATTAAGTTAGAGCGGAAACAAATGAAACAGTGAAAAGGGAAAATTTAACAGCCCTTCACATTCGAATAGATTTACAGTTTACAAAGCTTTTGCTTTCATGTACCAGTTTCCCTGATTGATGCAGCCCAGGGTTTCAAATCGGGCTGCGTTCATCATTTCCTTGGTCCTTATACTACTAGCCTCTGAAAATTGCCAACTAAGCATGGCTTCTTATCCTTATCTAGAAGCCCTGCACTGACTACGGCTTCATTCACTGAGCATGCCCACCTTTGGTAGGACCCACTGCCATTTCCATGGAGCTGCCATGTGCCCAGAAACAGCTGGTGAGATCAGCGCGCTAGGGCCCTCAAGGTGTCAAGGCTTCAGAGTTCTGTGGCAAAATGGGGAAGATCACTTCTTTACCCTTTTCTCCCATAGAAGTCCCAGAGCAATACCGCATGGGTCCTAATATGTTACAGGCTCTTTAATGAAATCCCCGTGCCCGTTTCTGCTCCCAGTTCTCTATTTTCTTTGGACACAGACATAAATATGCTCGCAGGAATGGATGTGGAGTGATGCCCTTTCCAATGACATCATGTTCCTAAATGGAGGGACCCATGCTAGGGTAACACTACCGGCCTTTCTTCACAGAAGAGGAAAGTCTTCACTCAGCTCAACATTTCTCCCTTCTCCCTTTGGGAGAGGACTCCCGTCAGGGAAGAGTCTTCCTTCTGCACACCATGAGTTTTGTAAACTCAAGTCCCCATTGGAGGGGGTGCACCGCATTTGTTTAGTGCTGCCTGTGACTAGCTAATTCTGGGGTGTGGTCCTAGGAGTATGTTATGCACAAACTACGTTCTCCAAACCCATCAGTGTTTAGGAATAAAGATGATATGGTTGATCTTCATCTCTCTGACTCCTTTAGTTCCAAACTCACATGAAAAAGGTATTCCATTGACTGGGCCCACCAAATTCCACAGCCTATGGGAACTTAGCTGGAGACAGTGTCAATGACAGACTTTCCTTAAAACTACTGCTCTTCTCTTGTCACCATATTCTTTTCACTGGGCTAATTAGTTGCCTATAATATCTTAGGAGAATGAAAGTATAATGATATTTGCAGTGTTGTGTTGAGGTCCTCATTTATTACTTCCTCTTGGCCTTCCTTAATATTTTATCGAGTGTATGTTGTATTCCCGGCATGGCCGTTAGCTCTGGCCATGCAAGAGTGCACAAGAGAGACATAGCACCTACTCTCAGGAAGCTTACAGTCTAGTAGTCCAAAAGACATTAATGAATCGATCACCCAAGTCTTAGAATGTATAATATCAACAAAGTAAGTGCCGAAAGGGTCCTGAGCTCTGATACAGTCTGAGGGACCAAGGAAGGCTTCCCCACGGAAATGGCACTTTAGCTGAGATCCGAAGGATGAGTTGGGAGTTCACAAGACAGAGGGTTGGGGTGAGAGCAAGAGAGTACCTTAGGGAAGGGTAAAGGAACCAGCAAAAGGCCCTATTGTCACAGGGAGGTAGTGCGTCACTGTGTGCCAAACTTTGTACATGTCTGCCATTTTAATTCTCTCCTTTTTTTTTTCTTTTTTTTCTCTTTTTTTTAATTTTTTTATTTTTTTTTAACGTTTTCATTTATTTTTGAGACAGAGAGAGACAGAGCATGAATGGGGGAGGGTCAGAGAGAGAGGGAGACACAGAATCTGAAACAGGCTCCAGGCTCTGAGCTGTCAGCACAGAGCCCGACGCGGGGCTCAAACTCACGGACCGTGAGATCATGACCTGAGCCGAAGTCGGACGCTTAACCGACTGAGCCACCCAGGCGCCCCTTAATTCTCTCAACAGTCCTTCCTACAAAGTAGCTAAGACCCCCATTTTACAGACAAGGAAATCGAAGCACTCACAGTTACTGGCTGCATGACCTCGGGGAAGCATTAGAGCCAGCATTTAAGGCCAACCTTGAATGCCCGCAGGGCAGTGGTTCTCAATTGGACCCTTTCCCCAGGGCACATTTGGCAATATCTGGAAGCAATTTTAATTGTTGCAACTTGAGGAATGGTGTACTACTGCGTTGAAGCCAGGCATGCTGCTAAAATCCTACAATGCACTGTTGAAATTCAGGTCGAGCCCAAACTCCACTCTTCCACACCTCCGCCTTTCTCCCTAGAGGCCGCTCAGTCCTTTGTGCAGATAGACTTCTGGCCAGTCAGCTGCAATTAGCCACATGTGCCGTAGTGACCATGCATTGGACTCAGGCAGGGACCTCTGCTACTCAGCAGTTCCCTCGGGGATCCACACCAGCTTTGTGTTATCAATCCCATCTCACAGATGAAGAAACAGAGCTCGAATAACATGCCTCAAGTCACAGCAGCCACAGTGACAGAGCAAGTGAGCCCAGCTCTTTTAAAATTGGACCCGATGCCATTTTCCCTTCATAAGGCGGCCCTTCAGAGGACAAACACTTCTTCTCAAGCCTCTGCAGGTAAAACTGGCGAAGGCTGGAGATGCGGGTCTGGATGTGCACTGACTGCCGGCGTGCTATCAAGAGTCTGTCGAGTTTAGTGCCTGCATTATTTTTTTAGGAGCTTGAAAATCAGCCCAGTGTTATTCGGCTTGAATTCTTCTCTTGCTAGGCTCAAAGCACACTAGACACAATCTGCTGTTTGTGTAGAGAACGTGTCAGGAGAGAAAAGAATAGCAGCCGCGTGCGAGCATCTGCTAGAAAAATCCATCTCACCATTAACCGTACAATTGAGTGAGAAAAACATCTGTGCCTGCGATTGCAGATGTAATCACAAAACCCAAATGGAGCAATGGAACAAACTGGAAGAGGAGCAGAGGGCAAGAAACAGGAGAAACACGTAGCTTTTGTGTCAGAAAGGGAGAGGTCTCGTCTGGGCTTCTGCACCGAACACTCTCGCCTTCACCTTTCAAACACGACACCATCTGTAGGAAACTGCAAGATCGTCAGCAGGCAAATTATGCAAGGCAGCTCCAAGGAAGCAATAAACAAGGCAGAGGAATCCCAGACACTGTAAATCAACAGCAAAAATATATCTGAGTATATGTTGGTGGCATTTCAGTGTTAAGGCTGATGACTTAAAATCGTGGAGATAGAGAATGTAAAAAATGGCAAAGCTGAAGGGCCCTCAGAGATCTACTAGTTCAATCCCCCTTGTACCCGTGAGGAAACTGAGGCCCAGAGAGGGATGTGACTACCCAAGGTCACACAGCTAGGTAGTGGCAGATGATTCTGGGCAGTTCTGGGGAAACTTTTTTTTTCCCCAGACTCGCAAAAGAAGGAACATTTCACAAAACTTTACAAATAGCTGAGAACATCAGCTTCAAAGCATAACTGAGTTACAACTATATATATAAATTTATACCTCGATTCTGGAAGCCGAAGCCAATGCCGATTACCCACCTTCGTCCAAAGTGCTGAGGTGTAATTGTGCCACTCAGAGTGGAACAGAGACACCTACTACATCTCAGCAAGTGACACTGCACATCTGCTTTGAAAATATATCTCAACTGTAAATGTGGCTCTGTGCCTGCGAGCCTGCCCCTTTTAAAGTACCATGCAGTGTGCATCTAAAGGTAGGAGGAAAGGGAAATCAACCAAGCCCACAGCACCCCAGGCCATGCTCCCTTCATTGGCCCATGAAGAGTCTGCATTGAGGGAGTCAGGAGGGCTTTAGCTTCCGGTTCGGCCTAGAGCTAGTTATATGACCTTGAAGCAAGTACAGACCACTGGACTTGAGCCCTCCAAAACCTTTTCAGAGAGAAGGAGATAAGAGGCAGCAAAGGGAATGGAAAAATTAGAGAAATATATGGGAAGAGGTGTTGGGAAGAAGCAGGGTTCTCCTCTCTCCCTGCCCTATGCCCTCAATTACCAGCCTAACTAGCAGTATTTTCTGGAGCCGAGACAATGCCCCTCTTAAATTTGGCCTGGGTTGCATCATTCATTTGTGGCCATTCATTTGATGGCCATCTTCCTTTGCGAAATAGCTCTTCAAATCTTTGCCCATTTTTATTGGCTGTTTGTTTTCTTAGTAATGACTTATATGAGGTATTTATATATCCTGGATACAAGCACCTTGTCTGATACAAGTGCTATGAATATTTTCTCCCATTCCAAGGTTTGTCTTTTTTCTCAACAATATCTTTCAAACATTAAAGGTTTTAAATTTTAATAACATCAAATTTATCACTTTTTTGTATTTCTGTGCTTTCTGTGTTCCATCTATAAACTTTTGCCCACCCTAAAGTCACAAAGATTTTCTCCTATGTCTTTTTCTAGATGTTTTAGAGCTTGAAGTTTTACATTTATGTATATTTAGGATCCATTTATATTTATTATCTATCTTGAGTTGATTTTTACACATGACCTAAGGTAAAAGTTGACGTTCCCTTTTTTTTTTCTGTATTGAGATCCATCACTATTTGGTGAAAAGACTGTTTTCCCCTCCACTAAATTGCTTTGGCACCTTTGATCAATTGACCACATATGTATGACATCTTTCATTTTTTAGCGTATGTATTTTTCAAGGACAGCACCAAAAGGACATAAATCTACATGTACATTTGCATTAACCACAGGTGAAGGAGGGTGGAAGGACAGGAGGCCATTTAGAAAAGTAATTGGGGGGCTCCTCGGTGGCTCAGTTGGTTTAGCGTCTCTCTCTGCCCCTCCCCCCCCAAAATAAACACATTAAAAAAAACCTTGCGAAAAGCAATCGATATGATCCCCATGGTTCAGAGTGAAGCTCTGAGAGGTTATCTTATGTAAGGGCACATTGAGCTGGAGAAGCTGGAATCTCAACCTAAAGTATGATGCCAGAGCTGTGCCTTCAATTACTGCTTCTGTCGCTCCATCACTCTTACCTCCATAATGCTCGGTGATAGTTCCACCTGAAACCATCTCCTCTGTTCCCTTCCATCCGAGCTGTTGAGGGCTAGCTGATAAAATAGTCACTATTTGTTGAATACCAAAGGGTTCAGTGTTTTTGTGTTTATTAACTCATTCAATCATCCCAACTGCCCTAAATTGTTACACACTATTGTCATCTTCATTTTAATGATGTGGAAACTCAGGCTCAGTAAGTTTATATAACTTGCTCTAGATCACGCAGCTATTAAATAGCAGAGCCAGGATCTAAAGCCAGATTGACTTTCCCCGCAAATCTCTTGCTATTAACCATTACGATATGCTACCTTCTCGACTTCAGGTAGATTGCCCCTGCACGGTTGCACAGGATGAGTTAATGACACTGGTCAGTCACTAATGTGCTGTCATAGCCAACAACACAATGGGGGAAAAAAAGGTAGTCACCCTTTCCCTGTCAGCACATAGTGGCTCCTGTGTTTTCCCAATTCCGCCCTGTATGCCCTTCTGTATTTTATCATTCAAAGCCATGGAGGGGAGGGATGAGCATTCAGGAAGCTCCCACACCAGACTTAGAATTTCCATATGGAACTACCTACTCTCAGAAGATCGAAGGCTGCCGTATCATAAAGGGACACCATTTGCTCTGTTATGCTTTGAACTTCAAGAAGTACAATATATGCAAAACAATTCATTTTGATAAGCCGGTGTGACTTCCTCTAACAACGAAGAAATTACTCAGGATTTTCCCAATAACTTTTTATGTATAATCTTTATGGTCTCTTACTTAGTGTTTCACAACCTAGCGAGGTAAGCAGAGGAGATCCTACTATCTCCATTTTACCGATAAAGAAACTGAGAATCCCATGGAGATAAGAGACTTGTCCAGATTCACATAGCTAGTATGCCGTGGAGCTAAGACTGAACCCTAGGTCTTCTTAAAACCTGCTACTAATTTTCAAATTAAAAGCCACTGATACTCTAATCATCATTTCTTAAGATTATGTCTCAGCATGTTCAGATGAAGTGTATCGCATCACCAAGGTCTCTAAAGATTTTATTTAATAACACTTTCCCCACATTGTAAGCACACTGGTTATCACCCTCTGGACCACTAGGATAGACACAGTTGCTCCCTGACCTTTCAAGTGATGTCACTTTAGCAGGCTTTTAAAAGAGTGGGCCAAGGAAAAAGATTCCTGAGAGGAAGAACGTGTTACCTTGAAGAGTAATCAATTATGCGAATGGTTTCACTGCCTGTTATATCACGGATTATGCTTTCATTTTTCATATTAATGTTCTTTATGTTTTTCAATTAGTCACGGCAAATTACCTGTCCTTCGCCTTGGCAAGGGCAGCTCAGTGGTCCTCAGTGGAATATTTTCCAAGTTCTGTCTGGTGAATTCTTGATCAAATTCTTCTTGAGGCATTAACATGTAATTTTTTGAATGAATGAATGTGTTCTCTTTGACACTATCTCATTCATGTAGGAAATTACCTATTGAATAAGGAATTGGAAAGATTTGCGTTTCTTTTTTTTTCTTTTTTTTTTTTTTGCAATGGTGCACTGCGAAGAAATTAGTTTAACTTAAATCTAAAACAAGAATGAGAACATTAAAGAAGGTTAAAATTCATCTAATACTTCTTAGTCATTCTAACAGAGAGGGTTTGTGGCATGGAGCTTACAAAGTAGCAGATAGTCCAAAATCCATGTCTGCCTCCATTTCCCCCTGCCGAGTCCTGGCAAAGTGCCTGCCCCTCCCCTGCACTCCATCCCACTGCCCCCCCCCCCCCCCGTATTTCCCAGACCACAATAGCCAACTATCAGCATTTTAATAGCCTGTTTAATAGTCAGTCCCCATCCCCTCCCCTGAGAGTGTAAGACCTCCTAGGACAAGAAGAATGTCTTCATCAGGACTGAATCTCTACCTCTTAGCACACTGCACAACCCAGAAGTGCGTGCCTAGTAAGTGATGGGGGAATGAAGCCATTTGCCTTTGGAACACACAAGTACGTGCTCGTTAGCTACAGCCTTATCTCGTAAATTAGGCTTTGCTCAGTCTATAATTTAACCATTATGTTGTGTTTCCACAGTCCTCTCTGGGTAAGAAAACCAAATAACTTCCCTCCCTTGACAATCTCACAGTCCAATGAAACTCTGCCGAATATTACCTTTGTAAAGGCCACGTGGTAACCTCCCTTCAAAGTACTTCATCAGGAGCTGCCATTTTCCTTTTCCTTTGACATGTGGAATGGTCCTTAAAATTAGCAAATTCGAGGCACCTGGTGGCTCACTCAGTTGAGCATTGACTCTTGCTCTTGGCTCAGGGCATGAGTTGGAGCTCCATGTCGAAATTTGTGCTGACAGTGTGGAGCCTGCTTGGGATTTTCTCTCTTTCCCTCTCTCAGTGCCCCTCCCCTGCTCATGTTCTCTCTCTCTCTCTCTCTCTCTCTCTCTCTCTCTCTCAAAAATAAATAAATAAACATTTTTAAAAATTAGCAAATTCCTTCAAACACTGCTAGGATGGTGCCTCAAAGGTCAAATACTTTGGTGTTACAAGCTGGTCAGTTCTTTAGAAAGACATCAGAATATGGGGCGGGAGGCTCTTCTTCCTCAGACTGGTTTTATTATATTTTGTAATCTTTTTGGCTGGGGAGTGCACTATAGAAACTCCAACCCAAGGCCTACCCACAATTACATCTTTGGTCTTCACCAGAGGATAATTTAAATTTCTTTACACTCCATTTTCTAGTGTCATTTGATGACTTGGGGAGGGGAGGAGAGAGCCGCTGTGGACTCTCTGAGTCTCCCTAAAGAACTCTAAGTTATTATTAAACCAATATCTTTGCTATTGAAATCCCTCATTGCTATTCATAATTCTTGCAGTCACCAAGGTGGAGAGTTACAGAAGAAAATGCTATTATTTGTTCAAACTGTATGTTAATTAAGTCAAACAAATGATATAAAAGTAGATCTCAAAATATCTCTAATTTTTATGCATTGTGCAAATGAATGAGTACAAACATCCACTCAGTGAGTGCTTACTTGACTTGAGACACAACTAAACTGCAGCTGAGGTCAAAGAAGTTTTTTCCTGCTTTCTCCTTTAGGGTTTTGATGGTTTCCTGTCTCACATTCGGGTCCTTCATCCATTTGAGTTTATTTTTGTGTATGGTGTAAGAAAGTGTTCTAGTTTCATTCTTCTGCATGTTGCTGTCCAGTTCTCCCAGCACCATTTGTTAGACTGTCTTTTTTCCATTGTACCCCAATGTTTATAGCAGCACTTCCAACAATAGTCAAATTATGGAAAGAGCCTAAATGTCCATCAACTGATGAATGGATAAAGAAGGTGTGGTTTATATATACAAGGGAATACTACTCAGTAATGAGAAAGAATGAAATCTGGCCATTTGCAGCACTGTGGATGGAACTGGAGGGTATTATGCTGAGTGAAATAAGTCAGGCAGAGAAAGACAGATACCATATGTTTTCACTCATATGTGGATCCTGAGAAACGTAACAGAAGACCATGGGGGAGGGGAAGCGGGAAAAAAAACAAACAGTTACAGATAGGGATGGAGGCAAACCATAAGAGACTCTTAAATACTGAGAATAAACTGAGGGTTGATGGGGGGTGGGAGAGAGGGGAAAGTGGGTGATGGGCATGGAGGAGGGCACCTGTTGGGATGAAGACTGTGTATTGCATAAAAACCAATTTGACAACAAATTATATTTAATTTAAAAAAGGACAAAAAAAGATACGACTAAACTGCAAAAGACCTGAAAAAGAACCCATGAGGTCTCTCTTTCCAGAGAAGTCTGTAAGTGATACTCGCTGCTAATGGACTGGCATGTGGAAACAATCAAAGGAATAGCATAGCAGAGTTGAAGAGTTGTAAAAAGCTTGAAAGAATGTCTGTTTTCCTCGGCTTCAGTACAATGTAGGGTTATTTGCCCTTCTCTCGAACCCTCCAGGAAGCAGAAATGCCACACAACTCTCAGTTACCCCTTCTTGCAACTTAACAAAGCAACAAGCAGAGTTCCTTCCTATGACTAAGGAACACTTTTCCTGCTTTGATATCATTTCAGTTCCCTTTACTGTGATATTCTGATGCAAAGAATACAACAAATCCCTATTCCTTTTGTGGAAATTTTTCATGCCCTTTAACACCATAAATAAGATGACTCTGACGCTCATAATCTCCACTAGACAAACCCTAAGATATTCTCATTCCCTCTAATTTTACTCATTTAATCCTGTTTAGACACCAAAACAAGAACAGCTCCAGAATCTACTTTCTCCATTCCTGGTTCTCAGAACTACTGGAGACTGATACAAACTGGATCCACCACTCACAAAGTCATTATATCACGCCCACAACTTCACATAGCTAATTGCCTGGTTAAAAAAACAAAAACAAAAAACGAAAACAGATATACAAAGAATCCTGTGGAGAGGCAGGCTGTGTGTGTGTGTGTGTGTGTGTGTGTGTGTGTGTGTGTGTGTGTATTTCATTAAGGGTTAGAATTGAGTAGACATGCAATTTTTGTGGTATTAACTCTGAAATGGACGATTTCAAAAATGAACAAGAAATTAAGGTCAGCTAATTTGGACATATAAATTTGATGGCAAAAAAATAGGATTTTAAGATTCCTAGGGAAAGGGAAATCACTGGCAGTCAAAATGTCCAGCAGACAGAAAAGTCAACAGTTTAACACAGATGTGGTAGAGTGGAAAAGATGGAACTAAGGTTTATATTCTGTGTGATGTTGGGCAAGTCTCTTAATCTCTGTTAGCATGTAGTAAACACCTCTTGGACTGGTGTTCCAGCTGAGAATTCTCCTTCCTCTGAGAATGGCCTCAATATGCAGGGATGGTAGGCCACCAGCGCTCATGTTAATACTATGAGATCCTGATCACTTCGCCATGGTTATTGATCCAGGGGTTGGTACAGGATCCAAACCAAGTACATAAGGTTCTTTCTTTTGGGATTGTAAATCTTGAACAGAGAGGCACAGTGTACTGTTTGCAGTTGGGTGTCCTGTCATTTCATTCTGCCTAGCCCATCCACAGTAAGTTCTTTACATGTCTTTAACTTGACGCTAGTTTCCTTGAGGACAGGACCTTTGTCATATATCCCTCTACAGGGTAACAGAGAAAACTTGTATAGTGATATAAATATCCATTATTTTGATTATGATGGTGAACTCATGAGTGTATACCTATGTCAAAATCATCGATTTTTGTACTTTAAACATAGACAGAATATCATGTGTCAATGAAACCTCAACAAACCTGTAAAAATGTTGCGGAAACCCATTGGAAGGAGCAATTAATCTGTATTGGTGTGAATATGGGAGAGATTTGTTTCAAATAAGAAAGGCTTACGGTTTTCCAGTTAGCTCTGAGTACTTTGTACCAATAGTGCCACTCTCACGGTCCTCTTCTAAGAGAAACTGCTCTTTCCATGGGCTCTGCTAATGAAAGTGTCATTGGGCTGCTTCTTGAGCAAGGGATAGTACTTACTGTATCATAAATGGATCACCTCACCTAAGGATGGCCAATCCCGTTAGGTGATTAGCTAGACCAGTCAAACCCTTTCCAGCCAGAAATTGATTGGATAGTAAGATAATCTTCTTGTTGGTAGCAGAAGAAAATATTTGGAATGAAGAGAGAGAAGTCAAGATGCCATGAGAGAGAGACAGAGAGAGAGAGAGAGAGAGAGCCCTACATCAACAATGTCACCTTGGTTGCCCAGACAAACAGAGCATCAGAGCAGTTACTGTGGCCACTTACAATAACTCCATGATTTAGGATAACCTGAGTGAGACTATAACTTTCTAATTAAAACACCGGAATCATCCCATTACATTGTCAAGATGCCCACTGGTCAGGAGCAGCATGGGATCTGATTAAACTTCTCTCTTTTGCCATTCCCACTTCCTGCCAATTAAGACCAAGTCTTTTAGCAGTAGCAAATGTACTGGTGACTTGTAGCATTAGATATCTGCCCCAGGGGTGCCTGGGTGGCTCAGTCACTTGAGCATCCAACTGTTGATATCCACTCAGGTTGTGATCTCACCGATCGAACCCCGCATCAGGATCCGTGCTGAGCGTTGAGCCTTTTGGGATTCTCTCTCTCTGCCCTTCCTCCTCTCATGCTATCTCTCTCTCTCTCTCTCTCTCTCATAAATACATAAATAACATTTTTAAAAAATAAAGAAATCTTCCCCAAGTGATGCTGTACATCATTAGTTTCAAACAAGTTGTTTTAGGTCACTTTCAGAGTAGATATCCAAACTGACCTATCTGGGTATGAAGCAGTTTTATTCCTTTTTTGGCAGAGAGATGGTGGTGGACAGTGCTGGATATTCTCTGTTTGCACCTCAGGATCCATTTTCTGCCTTTCTTTGCCCTTCTTTAAGCCCTGGTGGACTGACATCATTGACTGGGTCATCCAGGCTCCCTTAGCTTCCATTAGGTTCAGCCCCTTGGAAACTCTAGCAGACTGTTGGAGAGAGGGAGGAGGGAGAGTTGGTAGGGGGTGCTGTTGGGCAGGGCCTGCGTTCCTCTACCTAAGGCTACAGCTCCTCCATGGCCCCTCTTCTATAACTCTCACTATATTCCAGAAATGGTCGCCTTCCTTGTCCCTGTAGGCCTGGGGATGATAATGGGTTCCTAGGCTTCCACCATTGCTAAAGTCTACAATACTTCACTATTCCTTATTGGTTACCTTGCCTTTAAATAGTTCTTTTATTAAACTCTTCATATACTCTTTTTGAATAGGTCATCTGTTTCAGTGAGATCCTGACACAGGGACCTGATCAAAGTTAACTGTGTAAGTTTGGAGCACCTATGAAGTTTTTCTTTTCCATAAACGTTCTAAGTGACAGTAAGGGCCGACATGACATACACCTCCTATTCTAGACACAAAGAATCTGTTTGCCTTTGTATCTTCTACTCCTATCACAGTACCTGACACAGAGCAGATGCTCATCAAACATGTACCAAAAGATTTTTGTTAATGACTCAATTAATTTAAATTAATGTGACTTCTGCAATTAATGCTTGGATAAAGGTTTCCTGATATTTTATATGAACTTTTCTAATTGGGAAAGAAAACCAACAGTGAGCAACCTCAGCAGTAATTTAAGGGATGCAAATAAAATCAGCAATGCTGTAACATTCTGCACCTATTAAATACACAAATTTAAGCTATAATACCAAATGCTGGTATTGTAGCAAAGCTGTATATTCAAATACTGCTGGTAGCTGTATGAATTGGCAGAGCCCATTTAAAAAGCAATATGGCAATATGTGTCAAAAGCCTTAGAAAGGACCCAGTAATCCCACTCTTGGGGATTCATCCCAAGGATGTAATTGAGGAGAAGCAAAAAGCCATATGCGCCAAGGTGTTTAATGAAGCAATACCTATTATATCAGAAAAACTGGAAACAGCCTAAAATGCCCAACGTGCATTCGATGTTTTGGGGGGATATTATAGAGGTGGCAACAAAAGAGAAAAGAGTTCTATGTATAAAAAGAAAGAGGAAATCTGGGGACATAGACACATGCAGAGAGAAGCAAGGTGCCCATCTACAAGCCACGGACAGCAGCCTGGAGTGGATCCTTCCTCGTGGCTTTCAGAAGGAACCAACCCCAAGAATACCTTGATCTTGGATGACTGTTAGAAAATAAATCTTTTGGGGGCACCTTGTGGCTCAGTCGGGTAAATGTCCAACTCTTGACTTCAGCTCAGGTCACGCACGATCTTGCGGTTCTGAGTTTGAGCCCCACATCAGGCTCTGTGCTGACAGCACTTTCTCTCTGCCCCTCCCCACTTTTGCTGTGTCTGTCTCTCTCAAAATAAATAAATAAACTTTAAACAAAAGAAATCTTTTAAGTCCCCCATTCTATGGTATTTTGTTGTGGCAGCCATAGCAAACTAATACTGAAGCAAAGGTCAAAATGGTGAGAGCAGTACAACTATTAAAATACAGATGTATGTCAACAAAGACAGAAAGTGAATATGCAAAACCAAAATGCACTGATGAGTTATGGTAGTCGGATATGCGTGATTCGTTTATCTTGGCAAATGCTGCAATAGCTACATTTATCCAATTTAAAAAATTGCCACAGGGAGGGGAAAATGTGTGTCAAAGGTTTATTACAACAGCATCAATGAAAAACAGACTTGGTTACAGTGCACTATATACCTATGATTAAATGTATCCTAATTCTCTCTCTCTCCCTCTTTTTCACATAATTTCAGTAGCTTTGCATGCTGTGCTTATGTAGCCATTTGTAAATGATGATCTGTTGAGTGACGAAACATGGTAAATTAACTTGTGTGATGTGCTTAATAACTTTTTTTTCTCCTGAGGAATAAAGCTTTTGTGGCTGGAAACAGTTGAAAACCTCATGCTATTGAACCACAGCTCTACAGCTGGACCTCGATCCCTGTTTGGACATTTTGCCAATCCCTAGAGAATCTTGACTGGCCCCCAGGTTCTTTAGGCCTCTCCTTTCAACACCCGGGGTCATCAGCTTGTGTACCTATACAGTGAGCCATCACAAACCAAATCTGACCTCAAGCACGGGAATGTGAACCAGACTGGAACATTTTGGCAAGCTACCTGATTGTGAATGCACCCTTAACCTTGTCTCACAGCCATCTCCCATAATTGGATCTTGTCTTTTTTGTGCTTGAAGCTATGTATTAATAATGTATAAGGTACTTCAGCCCTCTCAGAGGCTCCTGTCTTGTTCTATCCAATACTCAGAGCTAAGTTTCTGAACCTCAGTCTAGAGTTACCTTCAGTAACTCTCTGGTCTCCCTGATTCAGGACTTGCTCCTAACTCCGATAACCACCACCAAATCCATATGAGGACCACTCGCATCTGAAAAAACTCCCTCAATTCTTAAAATGCACATGCATGAACCCCGTGCTCTCTTCTCTTGGAGTAGACTCCATGAATCTGCATTTTTTAAGCTTCCCAGGTTATTCTGAAAAGAATATAAACATATAAAGGATATAAATATATATAAAGAATATAAACATATAAAAACTCAAGTTCAAGAGCAATTGTTCTGCACAGCAGCCGGAAGGATCTTCCTGAAAGTCAAATCTGACACCTTACTTCTCTGCATTACAACCTTCAGTTTCTCATTACATTTGAGTTTAAGCCCCAAATGCTTAAGACAGGTTGCAAGGCCTTTCAGGACCTGACTCCTGTCTGCTTGTCAATGGTCATGTCTTACTGGTCCCTGTGTTTCTAGGAATACTCAATTGCTACTGGTTTTCTGTACTTACCATGCTACTGCAAACTTCCATGCCTCTGCTTAGGCCTGTCTACCTAGTGAATATCCGGTCTTCAAAACCCCACTCAGGTAACCTGTACCAACACTACAAAGCCTTTACACATCACTCACACACACACACACACACACACACACACACACACACACACGGTCTCCAGACTTAATTGCTCTTTCTCTATCTTTACTGTGTATGTCATTCTGTTGTTGCATTGAACTCATACAAACTGCATTTCTTTTATTCCTGTCACTACTTCACCCTCTGCTAGACTGTGCGTTCTTGGAAGGCAAGGACACCATCCTAATAACCTCCATATTCAGAGTGCCTTGCATATAGTAGGTACCTGGTAAATGTTGACCACAATGCGTATGTGCTCTTTAAAGCGTCCAGATTCCAGTGAAACTCTTTCTGTCATGATAGTTCATTTCATGTGTCAAGTTGACTAGCTACATCGTGCCCGGATTAAACATTATTTCTGGGTGTTTCTGTGAGGGTGTCTCTGGATGATATGAGAATTTGGATCAGTAGACTCAGAAAAGTAGATTGCCTTCCCCAGTGGATGTGGGAGTCATCCAATCCACTGAGGTCCTGAATAGAACAAAAGATGGAGGAAGGAGGAATTCAACCCTTTTTCTTTCTGCCTAGTTGCTTGAGCTGGGACATGGATCTTCTCCTGCCCTCAGTGTTCATAGTTCTCCTTTGGACTCAGACTAGAGTCTACAACATTGGCTTCTCTGGTTCTCAGACCTTTGGAGATAGATAAAGATAGAGATAGAGATAGAGGGTTATAGATATATAGATATAGATATTCTGCCCTATTGTTTTTGTTTCTCTGGGGGAACCCTGACATCTATGATACATCTATGATACACTGATCCAGGAATAATTTCTGACTATCTTGCCTCCTGGCTTGCTATTTCCATGCATGCTATTTCCTCTCGATAAAGTTTACTTACTCCATATGACAAGATTAGATTAATTTTTTTAAGTCCCGCATTTAGTACACAACGTATCTCTTTGTACCTCTATTGTTGTGATTTTCACACTCTGTTTAATATCATCGTTAACTGAGGATCTATAGTTTTGCTCAACATTGTATGTTCAATGACTGCCACATGGTAAGTGCTCAGTAGTTAGGTATCAAATTAATAACTGATATTCTTTTTTTATAACTGATGTTCTTTTGCCAAGGTCATGAGGTCTTATTCGATTAGAAACCTAGAAATGATTTCCTTTATTCAGCAGACTGTAAATAGTATGTGACATTGATTTTAAAGTATTTTGCTTCCTCTTGTCAGTTCTTGATGAGATGGTTCAATGTAATCCATCATTTTAGTATTTGATCATTCTCAAAATAAATTAGTTAGTTCCAAGTCTTCATGGGAAACAGGTTACCATTCAGAAAGCACAAATACTCTTTCTGATTTGAAACGTGATTCCTTGGGGTGCCTGGGTGGCTCAATCGGTTAAGCGTCGGACTTGGGCTCAGGTCATGATCTCACAGTTCTTGGGTTTGAGCCCCACGACTAGCTCTGTGCTGACAGCTCAAAGCCTGGAGCCTGCTTTGGATCCTGCGTCTCCCTCTCTCTCTGCCCCTCCCCTGCTCATGCTCAGTCTCTCTCTCTCAAAAATAAATAAACCTAAAAAAAGGAAAGTGATGTCTTTGGATGTTATCTTATGCTTTCTAAAGATTGAGCTAAAATATTAAACTTCACTTGTCTCACATCAAAAAGTGCTTTGGGGGGTGCCTGGGGGGCTCAATAGGTTAAGCATCTGACTTCTGCTCAGGTCATAATCTCACAGTTCGTGGGTTTGAGCCCCACATCGGGCTCTGTGCTGACAGTTCAAAGCCTGGAGCCTGCTTCAGATTCTGTGTGTCTCTCTCTCTATCAGCCCCATCCCCGCTAGCTCTCTCCCTCTCTCTTGCTCTCTCTCTCTCTCTCTCTCTCAAAAATAAACAAACATTACAAAAAAATTTTAAGTGCTTTCAGATGGAAGAAACAGGGTGGGAAGGAAGTCAATCAGCATTCCCTGAGATCCTACTATGTTCTCGCTGTGACATAACAATATAGGCATTACTGTCCCCTTGAATGTAAAAACAATGCAACTATGATACCGATTCCCATTTTAGAAATGCCAAAAAGGAAGTTAAGGAATATGAAGTGTATTTCTCACTGTTACTCAACTCAAGCAGAAGAGGAAGGATTCAAATCCAACTCTGACAGCCACTAAGACTGTATACTTTTCAGTGAACTAAGCACATCATCTGCCTTAGAGCTCTTAAGCCTTTCCCAGTAGCAAGAAAAACAAAGAGAATAAATTGTTAGATAAAACCTTGGCCACGGAGATTAATACCGGATCTTCTGTAATGTGTTTTCAACTTGCAGTCTATGCTATTCATTCAACAAATAAGTATTGAGGGGTCTCCTTTTGGGAACTGGGGATACAGCAAGTTCAAAGACTAGCACAGTGTCTGCATTGGAGGAGTATACATCTGAGAGGGAGATCTGAAAAAATAAATAAACAGCAAATCATCCATTCCATTTTCAGTAAGTGATACAGAGGGGAAGACGAGGATGCTGTGGATCATAGAAATGGGCCTGACCTCTGGATGTCAGAGAAGGTTTCTCTGAGGATGTGACTTTTAGAGGTAAGATTTGTAGGTGGCAAAGAGTTGACCAGGCAAAGGATGGAGAGAGAGTTGCAGGCAGTGGGAACAGTGTGGGAACAGTTGCAACAGTGTGCAGTGTGCAACAGTGGGAACAGTGTGCCTTTGAGGCAAGAAAGAACACGGAGTTTTAGAAGAACTGAAAGATAAAAAGGCAGACGAGGGTGGGAATAGAGCAAAGATTTGCATCCTCAGCCTCTGCAGTGCTAAGCTTCTCCATGTCAATGCTGGGTCCAGCCAACTAAGGTGAAGAATATGCTACACTCAGTCGCCAGGAAAACGGACAGCTGGTGAGATGAGCGGCAAAGCGGGTACATGCGTGGCAAAGACGTCCGGGCTCTTTATTCCTAAGTCACCAAAACCTTCCTGTGTTCCCAGTGAGCATCAGGGCTCTGCCCTTGTATCTGCGATGAAAGTTGCCCAACCTCCTTCTCATCGTGCCTATTTTTAACCTACTCTAGGGATCTCTCACCTGCACTCAACCCAGAAGGGCCATCCTGCCTAGCTCTGAGCTAAATAAACTGTTCTCCAGAAGTTTTCTATTCCTATTTCTATTATTTCTATTTTCTAGTCATGAATGGCAGATGCAATCTCTCAGGGCCCCGTTTAGTGTAAAAGAGACACAGTTCACTGAAGAATTGTATTGTTTTCTGAGTCTCAGTGCCCTTAACAATAAGGAAGTGAATAAAGTGCTGGTTGGTAAGGATTACAGTATAAACTGAGGTTGATCAAATCTGCAGGGAAGCCATCTAGAAAGAATGCGCTTAGATAAAGGTGTAAGTCATGGCCCAATAGCAGGCCCAACTGTGTAGCCTTTCAGGCCGACCAATTCCCAATTTCTATTCTTGAAAAGGAGTGTAAAATGATCATTATAAATGAAAAAAACATGACATGAGTAATCTGTTTTCTTAAAATTCAAGAGGAAAATTAATTCAAACATTGCTCTACTTGACGTGCACAATTAGCAGAGTTTTGGAATGGCCCCAAGTGACAGCTTCAATCTTAGCTCTTCAAATAAAAGCCTACATATTTTTAGACAGAAGAACTGACTAAGATATAAGTGGCTCGCAGTTAAAGTAATTGCATATCTGGTGGTGGTAAAGTGAATTATAGAAGTGACAAATGCTGTGCTTAAATAATTTCAGGCAAACAGCATCCCCCTTCTGCACAGAACGGATCCAAAAGAGCAGAAGTCAGTACAACATCTGCCTCATTTATTCTGTTCTTGCCTACACGGCCAAGGCCCAGTTCCCTGTTTGAGCTGGAGTCACCAACCAGCCTCTGACAACAGCGGATAGACCAAGAGTGATTCCTAGCAGCAGTCAGCTTCCTTTTCTGAAAAGTGAAAAAATGATGACAGTATCTCTAAATCCACAACATTTAACCTTGACAAAAACTTTTCTTCTGGTTTCAATGAAAAAGGACTCTGCTCTTCAAGAAATGTGAAGAATGCCACTCTGCCTGGAATGCTTTGTCCTCACCAACTCTCCATGTCGCCATCACAGTGAATTTCCCCCTGCCTTGCCTTCTACAATCCTGGGTTATATGCCGGTGCTTACCACTCTGCGTTCTTTTAGCTGTGCCGGGATTCATCTCTCTTCTTAAATAATTTGCTGAGATCTAAGGTCCTGGAAGACGGATACCATGATCCCAACTCCACCTCCAATATGTAAAATAGCTTTGGGCACACAGTATTATTATTTAATAAGGGCTTTTTGAAGTAGATACCAGGATTTAAAATCTTCTTTAAGCCAATCATTCTGAGATTGTTTACGTCATACTTTGAAAACAGGTTGCATCAGCATAAGCAGTGAAGAAACTACTTCTGAACTATTCAGCTGACCCTCTTAGTTTTTTTAGAAGGTTCCTAGCTGCTATGTTTCACAAAGTCATGGTTCGACTGGTTTGGGGAACGTTATGCTGCCCATTGGGTAAATAGAGCTTCTGTGTTAAAAGAAGACAAACTTCAATTCTGCAGATTTTTTTTTTTTTGCAGGTGGGGGGTGGTGGGAGGAGGGGCAAATAGCAAAAATTACAAAGGAAAACTTCTGGTATCTATCTTTGTTAAGTTCACAAGTATGTATTTCCTTTGAAAATACCAGCCTAAAGAGCATTAAGTTGCTCTTTAGAATAATTAAGAATATGAATTTGTTCGGTACATATTTTTTTGATTATCACAGTCACTGCATTGTTTCCATTAACATATGCAACGTGATTATTGATTAAATGCTTGTTTATGCATTCAGCCAAGCTAATAAGTTATGTAGCTTCATCATCAAGTTCTGCCGCTGGATCTCTGAAATATGAAATTGGATAAGCATGGTATATAACTTTTTGTTAATAAAATATGCAGAAAAGGTAGCAAAGTGTACACCGTGAGTATTCAACTGGTAGACTTAATCAGCATAAAAGTGTGATTATGTAAGTGCAGGGCAGAATCAATGAACTGTGCCACATGAGCCCTGCGTTGTGCTGCACAATTGTCAAGTTACACCCCTTGGTGACCATGCTTATCTGGAACACCACAAACCCAGATCAGAGAAAAGGAACACATACCTGACCATATGACATTTATGGGTCTTCCCGAAGAGGAAGCGTTTTCGATCTCATTTCTTTCCTCCTAGAATTTTACTTGGCAAAACACTGACCCTTAGTGAAATTGGCAAAGTTGTGTCTAAACATACGTACAATTGAGCTAGACTCAGGCATCACTCAAAAAAATTCTTGGCACCTTTTTAAAACTCTTTCTTTTTGATCAAGGGCAGTAGGAACTTTTCACCTTTTCTGTTACATGAGGAATCTTTTGAAGGTTACTCTGTCAGTCAACTAGAGGCTTTAGTGTAACAAAGGGTTTTTAGGTATGTAATAGATTTTTTTTTTCTTGAGGTTAAGTGATACAGTGGGGCCAAAGTACCTTGGCACAGGCATCGGCCTTCTTTATTCATGGACTGAACCTGGGGACAAAGGAAGCAGACTTCTTTACCTCTCTCATCAAAGATACTACTCTGCCATAAGCATTCTCTCTTTGACTTCTGCCTTGTACTGATGGACCCTTAAGATATACACACAATTGGATGGGAAACTAAACATTGCCCCAGTCTGGAGAAATTTAGAAGGACAGTATAAAAGCCAGGTATCTAGCATTTTCTTCATTCTGGACTATAATATTTCAACATTCATATCCTAGGATTCACATAATGCTTTTATTTATCTATGTACTTGTCAGTTTCATTGAGATATAGTTGGCATTTTACATTGTGTAAGTTTAAGCTGTACAGTGTGTTGATTTGATACGTTAATATATAGCGAAATAATCACCACCATAGCATCAGTTAATACTGTTCCTCCATCCCATCACATAATTACCATTTCTTTGTTTGTGGTGAGAACATTTAAGATCTACTATCTTCACAACTTTAAGTATATAATACGGAATTATTAGCCATAATTACCATGCTGTGCATTAGATCCCAGAATTTGTTAATCTTATAACTGGAAGTTTGTACGCTTTGAGCAATATCTCCCCATTTCCCATATTCCTCAGGCCTGGTAACCACCATTCTACTCTCTGTTTCTCTGAGTTAAGCTTTTCTAGATCCCACATATAAGTGAGATCATACAGTATTTGTCTTTCTTCGTCTGACATATTCACTTAGCATAATGCCCTCGAGGTTCATCCAAGTTATTGCAAATGGTATGTTTCTTCTTTTTTATGGCTGAATAATACTTCATTGTGTGTATCTACTGCATCTTCTTTATCCATTCCTCTGCTCAGGGACACTTAGGTTATTTTTACATCTTGGCTATTGCGTACAATGTTGCAATGAACATGGGGACGTAGGGATCTTTTTGAGATCCTGTTTGCCTTTACTTTGGATCTATACCCAGAAATGGAATTGCTGGTTCAAATGGTTCTAGTCTTCATTTTTTGAAGAGCCTCCGTAGTGTTTTCCATAGCGGCTATATCAATTTACTTTCCCCCTAAAATTGCACAAGGGTTTTCTTTTCTCCATATCCTCACCGACTCTTGTGATTTCTTGTCTTTTTGATGATAGTCATTCTAACATGTATGAGGTGATATCTCATTGTGCTTGTAATTTGCACTTCCCTGATGATGAGTGATATGGAGAACCTTTTCATGACCTGTTGGCCATATGTATGTCTTGTTTGGAAAAATGTCTGTTCAGTTCCTCTACCCATTTTCTAATCAGGTTTCTTGGGTATTTGCTATCGAGTTGCACGAATTCTTTATACATTTTTGGTATTAATCTTGTATCAGTTATACCATCAGATATATGATCTTCAAATATTTCCATAGATTGCCTTTTCATCTTGTTGATTCTTTGTTTTGCACAAGACTTTCAGTTTGATGTAGTCCCACATGTTTATATTTGCTTTTGCTACTTGTTTTTGATGTCATACCCATAAAACGGTTGCCAAGACCAAAGTCAAGAAACTGTTTCCCTATGATTTCTTCTAGAATTTTATTTTCAAGTCTTCAATCCATTTTCAGTTAATTTTTGTGAGTGGCATAAGATAAAGTTCCTATTTCGCTCCTCTGCATGTGGTTACTCAGTTTTCCCAACACCATTTATTGAAGAGATTTTCCTATTGTGTGTTCTGAACTCCCTTGTCAAATATTAGTAGCCCATATATGCAAGAGTTTATTTCTGGGCTTTCAATTTTGTTCTGTTGGTCAGTGTGTCTATTTTTATGCCATTACAATACTGTTTTGATGACTATAGCTTTATAGTATAGTTTGAAATTAGGAAGTCTTGTGTCTCCAGCCTTGTTCTTTCTCTGAATTGCTTTTGCTATTCAGGTCTTTTATGACTCCATACAAATTCTAGCATAGTTGTTTTCTATTTCTGTGAAAAATGCTCTTGGAATATTGATAGAGAGTTCATTGACTCTGCAGATGGCTGTAAGTCGTATGGACATTTTAACACCGTTATTCTTCTGATCCATGAACATAGGATCTCTTTACATTTCTTTGTCATGTTCACTTTCTTTCCTCAAAGTCTTTGTGGTTTTAGTGTACAGATATTTCACCTCTTTGGTTAAGTTTGTTCCTAAATATTTTATGTTTTTAATACTACTGTGAATTGAATTGTTTTCTTTAGTTTCAAATGCTTTGTTATTAGTTTATATAAACACAAATAATTTTGTGAATGTTGATTTTGTATCCAGCAACCACACTGAAAATGTTGATTAGTTCTAACAGTTTTTGATAGAATATTCAGGATTTTCTACATATAAGAACACACCTGGGTGGCTCAGTCAGTTAAGTGTCTGACTCTTGATTTTGGCTCAGGTCTTCATCTCATGTTGCATTCTGTAAGTCTGAGCCCAGTATCCAGCTCCACGCTGACAATGCGGAGCCTGCCCTCCCTCTGTGCCCCTCCCTTGCTTCTTCTCTCTCTCTCTCTCTCTCTCTCTCTCTCTCTCTCTCTCTCTTTCAAAATACATAAACTTAAAAAAAAGGTCAGGGGTGCCTGGGTGACTCAGTTGGTTAAGCATCCAACTTCGGCTCAGATCATGACCTCGCAGTCCATGAGCTCGAGCCCCATGTGTTGACAGCCCCATGTGTCAACACAGGGCTCTGTGTTGACAGCTCAGAGCTTGAAGCCTACTTCAGATCTGTCTCTCCATCTCTCTCTGCCCCTCCCCTTCTTGTGCTCTCTCTCTCTCTCTCAAAAATAAACATTTAAAAAAAATTTAAAAGATCATATCATCTACAAAGATAATTTTGCTTCTTCCTTCCATATTTGGATTTTTTAAAAATTTCTTTGTCTTCTTTAATTGCTCTGGCTAGGACTTCCAGTACTATGTTCAATACGAGTAGTGAAAGTGGGCACCCCTGTCTTCTTCCTGATCTTAGAGAAAAAGCTTTCAGCCTTTCACCATTGAGTACACTGTTGGCTGTGGGTTTTTCATATATGGCCTTTGTCATGTTGGTTTGTTCCTTCTATACTCCATTTGTTGAGCATTTTTATAATGCAAGGATATCGTATGTGACAAATACTTTTTCTACATCCATTGAGATGATCATACGTTTTTTTATCTTTTATTCTATTAATGTGGTGTATCACACTTATTGATTTGCATATGTTGACCCATCCTTGTATTCCATGGATAAATCCCATTTGATCTTGGTGTATTTAATCCTTCAAATGTGCTATTGAATGCAGTTTGCTAATTTTTGTTGAGAATGTTTGCATTTATATTCATAGGAAATATTGGTCTGTAGTTCTTTCTTATTATAGTATTCATATCTGATTTTGGCATCAGGATAATGCTGGCTTCATAAAGTAAGTTTGAGAGTAGGCCCTTCTCTTCAGTTTTTTGGAAGAATTTGAGAATTATTGGCATTAATTCCATTATAATGTATGGTGGAATTCACCAGTGAAACCATCCAGTCTCAGGTTTTTCTGTCTTGGGCAGGTTTGATTACTGATTCAATCACCTTACCCATTGATCTGTTAAGATTTTCTATTTCCTCATGATTCAGTCTTGGTGAGCTGTATGTTTCTAGGAATTTGTCCATTTCTTCTAGGTTATTCAGTTTGGCATATAACTGTTCACAGTTATCTATTATGATCCTTTACAATTCTGTAATATCAGTTGTAATGTCTCCTCTTTCATTTCCGATTTTATTTGAGTCTTCTCTCTTTTTTTTGCTGAGTTAGTTTATCAATGTAGTTTATCTTTTCAAAACACCAGCTCTTAGTTGTGTTTATCTTCACGATTGTTTTTTGGTCTCTCATTTATTTCTGCTTTTTTAATTTCCTTCCTTCTGCTGCCTTTCTTTGGACTTGGCTTGTTCTTTTTTCTAGTTTTTTTGAGGTATAAAGTTAGGTTGTGTCCTTGAGATCTTTCTTAATGTAGGCATTTTGCAGTATAAACTACCCTATTAGAACTGCTTAGGCAGCATCCAATATGCTTTGATATGTTGTGCTTTCATTTTCCTTTGTTTCAAAATATTTTACTTTCCTTTTGATTTTTTTCTTTGGCCCTTTTAACTTCCATATATTGTGAATTTGCCAGCTTTTATTCTATTACTGATTTCTAGTTTCATCTCATTGTGATTAGAAAAGATAGTTGGTGTGATTTCAGTTTTCTTAAATTTGCTAAGGCTTGTTTTGTGACCTTTCCTATGTTCTAGGATAGGAGAACATAATATGTCCTTTCCTATGTTCTTTCCTATGTTCTAGGAGAGGTGAACATAATTCCACGGGCATTAGGAAGAATGTGTATTCTGCTGCTGCTGGATGGGATGTTCTGTATATGTCTATTAATGCCATTTGGTCTAAAGTGTGGTTCACACTCAATGTTTCGTTGTTGATTTTCTGTCTGGATGACCTATCCATTGTTGAAAGCAGGATATTGTAGTCCCCACTATTACTGTATTGCTGTCTGTCTCTCCCATCAGATCTGTTAATATTTTCTTTATATAATTAGGCACTCTGATGTTGGATGCATCTATATTTACAATTACTACTTACTCTTGATGGATTAAACTAGGTTTTCTCCTCCAAACTAGTAATAATTATTGTGTATAGTTGTGGTATCCTTCCCTAGCTAAAATGAATTCCAAATGAAGAAAAGAAAAGCTCTACTAATCGTTTGTTGTCTGATGATATAGTTTATAAGGAATGTATGTGTGATCATTTGCTTACTGCTATATATTGGAATCTATACCTACTATGGCAATGTTGTAACATCATGGGGTGGAACCCCATTGAATTTTTTTTTGGATTCTTTTATATTAGCACTTTATCTATGCTATGTTATACTTCCATTTTTTTAGTTATTATATTTTCTTTTTTTCCTCCACTGGATTGAGTACATGTGTTTCTGCTGGTACATGAATAGCACCACCATTCTGAAACAGTCTTGTATAAGGATTAATTGAAATACATAAGTGCAGATTTGCTGTTCTCTTTCCTACTGCCTGTTTGGATAGCCTTTCCCAGCGTGATGATAAGCATGGAGATCAATGCAAAAAGCAAGCTGTCTAAACTGTTTTAAACCTCATACAATGTATCAGGAGAGTGTGTCTCTTTTCTCAGTCCAAGTTCCCTAATTTCTCAAGTCTCTTCCTAAGTAATGATGACAGAGTAGACCAGTAACACAGTGTGTATATATAACTTTCATCTAACAACAACAGTTGTCAGTGCAGCAAGCTAACTTTTATATTTAAGTCTCCCTTCATAACACCATTTTTTTGCATAATGTATGTCTCTAAAACTTCTTTCCCAAACTTCCCTCAAGGAGGAACTAGAGAGGACATGTTACTCCAGCCCCAGTTATTGTTTACTTCATTTACTTGTAGTTTTCCTATTGTAATGCTATTCACATAAAGGAGACCTAGTTTTAAAATAACTGAGAATGGACTATGAACAGTGCAGCTTTGACTAAGACCTTGAACTTTATCTGTTAAGATTATTACTCTGCTCTTGGCTATCAGCATTCTTGTCATTAGTAAAACTAAAGTCATTATTCAACTCTGTCTTTTACTCTGTATGTTTGTCTCTCTCCCTCAAAGGTCTCTCTCTTGCCTTAAGTTCTGGCTGACCTAAATAGTTTGCTTTCACTTTATTAATTTAAGTCCTTCTACTTCTATGAACTAACCCAAATGCCTTTCTTTCCTTTCAGTCAATACTTTTCTTCTCTGATCTATAACTTCCACTTGATATTAAATCCATGTACTGATGAAGAGAGCTCTGAATTACTAAACCCTGTGCGTTCAATTTTAGTTTTTAATAGGTACAATTGCAAAATAACAAGACCAAAAAAAATATCAAAGGCAAGAGGAAGGAGCCAATAACGATAAAAGCAGAGAGTAGTAAATTGTATAACAGAAAAGGGCAGTAGTAATTAATAAATCAAAATATGGCTATTTCAAAATTCCAATACCATAGACAAATCTCTGACAAGTTTCATCCATTCAGCGTTTGCAATAAAATGGTTGAGTGGCAGGTTATAACTACTATAACACATTTTAAAAAATACTACCCATATACAATGTTAAAAAGTATAAAGTTCTGAAGGAAACAGGTAATTAATTTTCAAAACAAAAATTAACGTTTGCTCAAGAAGTAAAAATTCTGCAATAGACATGGAAGAAACGGACAACGCTGTGAAAGAACTATCTCTTTATAGATAAATGGCTAAAGAAGATGTGATGTGTACACACACACACACACACACAGTGGAATACTACTCAGCCATAAAACAAAATGAAATCTTACCCTTTGTAACAACATGGATGGACCTTGAAGGAATTGTGCTAAGTAAAATAGGTCAGACAGAAAAAGACAAATAAGGTATGATTTTGCTTATATATAGAATCGAAAAAACAAATGAACAAACAAATAAAACTCATAAATACAGAAAGTAGAATGGCGGTTACTAGTGGGTGGGTGTTGAGGGTTGGGCAAAATGGCTGAGGGGCATCAAGAGGTACAGACTTCCAATTATAAAACAAGTCAGGCATCGGGATGGATTTACAGCACAATGACTACAGTCAATTAAAAACCTCTAACAAGGCAGGGATTACTCTTTTTTGAAACTCTGTAATTTCTCGCACTTAACATAAAACTTAAAAATTATTTCCTGGGGGCGCCTGGGTGGCGCAGTCGGTTAAGCGTCCGACTTCAGCCAGGTCACGATCTCGCGGTCTGTGAGTTCGAGCCCCGCGTCGGGCTCTGGGCTGATGGCTCGGAGCCTGGAGCCTGTTTCCGATTCTGTGTCTCCCTCTCTCTCTGCCCCTCCCCCGTTCATGCTCTGTCTCTCTCTGTCCCAAAAATAAATAAAAAACGTTGAAAAAAAAAAATTTAAAAAAAAAAATTATTTCCTGATATAAAAACTTTAAAAAAAGAACAGAAGAACTACCTCAATAAAAGCACCAAATCCCAATTGTTTTACAGATAATGTGTTTCAACTCTTCAATAAACATATAATTTCGATATTATTACACTGTTTCACAGCATATGAATACCTGTATATTTTCTTTTCAAATTTGAATAGTTTATATAGCATGATAAAGTTCTGGATTTGGAGTAAAGCATATCTGGATTCAGTTCCTAGTTCTGCCAGTTACTAAAATTGTGTGAATTTGAACAGTCAGCTTCTCTGAGTCTTATTTTCCTCCTTCTTAAATAGGGATTACATGTCTCTGTCTCTCTCTCACACACACATTCTTACCTCCTAGTGTTATTGTACAAATGAAATATGTAAAGCATTTAAAGTTTTCCCTAGATTTGGTAACAATATAAAATGAAAGCAATTATTATTAACAATTCCACTTGTTAAGCTAATAAAAACTTGATACTGAAATCTGACAATGTCAGAAAAAGAAAAGTACCCATAGATCGCACTTACGAATTCACCTGCAGAATCTGTGGTTATAATCACAGGTGATAGCCAACAGAATATTTAAAAAAAATAACATAAAACTTTCAAGCAGGTTTTATTCCAAGAATGGCTCAATATTAAGAAGTCTCTTAGTATATTTTACACCATTAACAGGCATATTATCATATCAATAGATGCCAATATGATAAAAATCCAAGTACCACTTCATAAAAGTCTTATCTTTTCTGATAAGAAGTCGGTTCATAATTAGCAAAGAAAGATTCTTTCTTACTGTGTTTTTCTTAAAAATACCTAGATCAAACACTCATCTACCCATATGAAATGATCGAACAATTGAGAGGATAATATTAAAGCTATGGTGAAAAAAAGACCATCATCATCTCCATTATTGTTTAATACTAGCCTAGAAGTCAGAAGAAGAACCCAACCAACACTATAGTCTTGGTTCCTGACTCCAATAACCTTCACCTTTATCTACTTCACTCTTTAGACTGTGTCATCATCTGGAATTCGTCCACTGCTGACATCTTAAATTCAAATATGCAATCCTCTAACTATTATTTCCTCCCTTTCCTACTCTCTTATTCCATTGTTCCCATGCCACTTGTTCTTTAACTCCCTTTCAGTTCCCATTCCTTATCCTCTTCCACTTCCTCAAATTCTTTTATCTCTTTGCTGGTTGCACTTGGTTCAGTATCTTTTAGCTAGACCCTATTGTGTATCAGTGAAGCTGCTATCCTCCATTTTTTTTTGTCGCTGTTCCTATCCAGCATACCTCCAGCCCAAACCAATCCAACCACCTGCCCTCTTTGCCCCCTACATACACCAGCCCTGCTCTTCACAGTCAGGTGCCACCACAAAGCCATGGTCTCCTACCTTAGCTGGACCACCAAGACTACTTGGAAGCATGTCTACATGTTCCTGATCAGATTCCTCATTTTCATTGCCTACCTTTCTTTCTCTGCGAGTGATCTTATTTCCTATTTCACTGATTAATTAGAAGTAGTCAGTAGTGAGACATGAAAAGCCCTAAACCTACAACTCCCTCCTGTGCAGGAGAAATGTCTACGTCTGGGATCTTCTGTCTTTTAAGTGTATCACTAGCAATAACTAACAGTTACTAAGTAAGTGCTTATTGTGTGCCAGGCATTGTGCTAAGTGCTTAATATATATTATTTCACATAATCCTTCAACAGCCCTATGAGTTAGGAACTATTATCGTGTCCATATTACAAGTAAGGAAAGAGAGTCCCGGAATGGTCAGGTAAGTTGCCCAAGATCACACAGTTAAGATATAGTTAGTCAGGAATGAAACCTAAGTCTGATGTACTTCCAGGCCTGTGGTTTTCAATAACCACTCTCTCATTTACCAGTTGTGAACTTTCCCTTTTGTCTTTCACATTTTCTCTATATTGGCACTTTAAATGCACTCAATCCTCTCCCATTAAAAATACTTCCCTACACTGGGGCGCCTGGGTGGCTCAGGCAGTTAAGCGGCCAACTCTTGTTTCGCTCAGGTCATGATCTCACGGTTTGAATTTGAGCCCCGCACCAGGCTCTGTGCTGGGCACCAGTGCTGCCCCTTCCCCACTCGTGCTGTGTCTGTATCTCTCAAAATAAATACATAAACTTAAAAAAAATACTTTACTACACTGATCCTATATTTCAGTCTACTCACTGTATCCACATCCTTGCTCCCTTTTGCTCCAAGCCCAATTTTTACCCGCTTAGATCAGCACAGTCCAATGAATTGTGTGAGCCATGTGTGAGCCACACGTATACTCTTAAATTTTCTAGTAGCCACATTAAAAAAAAAAAAAAGAAACCAGTAAAATGATGGTTACTAATATATTTTAATCCAATGTATCCAAAATATAATTGGACTATAGGGACAAGACAGACAGGATAGGACAGACAGCATCAGCATCATCTGGAACGTTACTAGAAATCCACAATTTCGGGCCCCACACTAGTCCCACTCACTCAGAATCTGTGTTTTGATAAGCTCCCCAGGTAATTCACATGCACATTAAAATTTAAGAAGCACAGATCTCTGGGGCGCCTGGGTGGTTCAGTCGGTTAGACAGCCGACTTCGGCTCAGGTCATGATCTCGTGGTTCATGGGTTTGAGCCCCGCATCGGGCTCTGTGCTGACAACTGAGAGCCTGGAGCCCGCTTCAGATTCTGTGTCTCCCTCTCTCTCTCTGCCCCTCCCCTGCTCATGCTCTGTCTCTCTCTCTCTCTCTCTCAAAAATAAACATTAAAAAATTTTTTTAATAAATGAAAAATAAGAAGCACAGATCTCTATAGCTCTGCCTCTCTGATGCCTTTCCCTATTATGTTTTCTTGGAAACTGTCTTGTTACTCTCTAAAATTTAGCTCAGGTTTTATTCCTTCTGTGAGGCTTTTTAAAGAATCCTCTACTTTCCCCCAAAGAAGAGCCAAGTACCTTGACTTCTTTTTGCTCCCTGTTGTTGTATCTCTAGCCTCTATTGTATTGCAGTTATCTTTCTACTTAAGTGTCTTTCCTAGTAGAAGTAAGATGATCTCTTTGAGGACAAGCATTTTAGGCATTTTGTTTGCTCATTCTGGGATCATTCATTTTCATGCCTTCATTTCACCGTTTTTTATATATATCGGAGGCTCAAAAATGCTTGTTAAATAAAAGAACTGTGGGACATGGGCAGATGACTTGCCCTTTCTGAGCTTGAGTTTTTTTCAACTGTAAATGAATTTCTTAATAATCCTCCCCTTAACCATAACAAGTTGTCATGAATATTAAATCAGAACAAACATTAGCTTTCTGTTTCCTAAGTAAGGAGAACTACCTCAAAATTCAGTAAATAGACACGTCAAGTCAATCTAAATCAAGATCTCAAAATACTTACATCTTAGTTGGGTTTTATAGGTATGTTCACATTTGAAACCCCTTCTGCGGTACCTGGTTACTAGGCCAAAATGCAAACTCTTGCAATTCTGGAGTTCCTTACATCCAACCTCCTCTCCAAATAGCCTGAATTTCTTGAGTGGAAATAAATCTGTTTTGACTTATTAAATCCTTTTATCATAAAAGTATCTAGTAAGAAAGAACATAATCATGGCTAGTACTCTTAGACGGAACTCCTTTCACTAGCTGCTCTGCTAAATCTTTCCCCTGCTTATTAAAAAAAAGTCATCTTCAGCCCTAAAATTTTCAAGAATTTCAGAAAGAACTATGTCATATTTTTATCATCAGCTCCCTCTGGAACCCTCAGAAAATGAGTAGTGAAGACTTTCCTCTGATTTTCCAGCACCTCTGTACTGCAACGCACTCAATTATCCCTTAGAAGTCTGCTTTGCACATTAATGGTTTGTCTTGTTTTTTCCCTCCTGGATTTAGAGGTTGGCATCAGTTTCCAGAAGTTATAACTTTCTTCCATCCATATTTTCCAGTGGAGTAGTTTCCATCTCATTGGTCTGTTCATTTTCCCTTGATGAGTTTGTAGTATATGTCTTCCCAGCTTTATCTGCTGTGAAAGCAGAAGGGAGATAACGAGCAAACTGGGCAGATATCCTGATCTCTAGATCAGGACACGACCATTGCCAAAGCCAGTTTGGCTCTTTCCTTGTTCAAGGGCAATCATGACACACAACTTTGTGTTTTGTTTGTTTGTTTGTTTGTTTGTTTGTGGAGACAGACTGAAGTGCAATGAAAAGGCTTCTTTTCCTAAAATTTTTAATTGTTGTTAAGTTGACAACAGCAGCAAACATGCTTCCCCAACACTGCAAACAGGTGGGCTGGTGATCTGGGAGAAGAACGAGGAAATGAAAAAATACAAGAGAAATTTAGAAAACAAGTCATGTGATATGACCTTTGGATCTCACAGTTGTGAGATCTTTGGACCTCTTCAGTTGTGTATTCAGAGGGAAAGAGGTAAAGGCTTGTTTTAGTCATTCACTAAAAATAATCTAGGAGTGGGGGTGCCTGGGTGGCTCTGTGGGTTAAGCCTCCGACTTTGGCTCAGGTTATGATCTTGAAGTTCGTCAGTTTGAGCCCCAAGTTGGGCTGTGCAGACAGTGGGGAGCATGCTTGGGATTCGCTCTCACCCTCTCTCTGCTCCTACCACACTTGCGTTCTCTCTCTCTCTCTCTCTCTCTCTCTCTGTCTCTCAAAATAAATAAACTTGTTAAAAATCTAGGCATTTGTCAATTTTTTAAAAAAACATACAGCACACTTATGTCAGAAAGAAGTAAAGAAATAAAATGTGAAAGTCAAATCTTTATCCCCAAGTTCTGAGTAGTTCTTAGGATCCTTGACTGTATGTGCCTTTTCTTCTTCTTTTTTAGTTAGGCAATTTTCATCTCTGCAATTTAGCTATATGAACATGACCAGTTACTTCACTCTCTGAACCTGAGTTTCCTCTTATGTAATGTAGAGAAAACAAGACTACCTTTAGAGTTTTTATGAAGATAAAACAGATGTTATATTTTTTAACCTGTGGAGCTATACATGTTGTATTAGTAATAACAGACTCTCACAAAGGAGATGGAAGCTGAATTAAAAAAATGATAGATGGGCCAGATGGGCAGAATGAGGGGAAGAGTATTCAGGAACATTCACGTAATGCCTACTGGGTTCTCCAGGCACCTTTCCACGTTACAGTTTCAAAAATGATGAGTGAAAGCGTGGAGGTAGCATTGTACAAACTGTCACTGAGTGAAGGAGGTTAAACAAGCGTAGCTAGAAACGGTTGGAGCCAGATTGCTGTGGTCGCAGATACCAACTTGCATTTTTCGCCCTATCGGCAACAAGAACCATATCCCCGCCATTAGTCTCAGTGGTGGTAGCCTAACCACTGCTGGCAGTGACACTGATGAAGGTGAACTTGCTTCTCAGGGGAAGCGGGAGAGTCGAAAAACCAGTGCTACATATAAGATGCTCTTTACTGGGTGCCCGGTGGCTGAGTCGGCTGAGCGTCCGACTCTTGACTTAGGCTCAGGTCATGATCCCAGGATCATGGGATTGAGCCCCCCTTGGGGTTCCACAATGAACATGGAGCCTGCTTAAGATTCTCTCTTTCTCCCTGCCCCTCTCCCTTGCTCACACACTCTCTCTATATATAAAGTAATAAAATTAAAATAAAATAAAATAAAATAAAATAAAATAAAATAAAATAGAATAAAATAGAATAAAATTAAAAATATGATCTTGAATTAGTTCAGGATTCAAGTGTTTGGGCAATCCAAAAAAAAAAAAAAAAGGAACCCTGGAATTACTTTAGTTTTAATTAGAAAATAAAACCTTGTGTGTGGTTTTTTTTTTTTTTTTTTTTGTTTGTTTGTTTGTTTGTTTGTTTTACATAGACCACTTCTTAAAAGCCATATGCGGAAATGTCACCATGAGAAGTTTACTTAGACTAGCAAACAGTTGGTCCTGGTTACAGATTCGCCATACTGTCTGAACCCCTGGCTTTGTCATATTGGTAAGAAGAAAAGGGCAGTTCCCGGGAGGAATAATCTTTGCACAGCATTTAGGGAAGGGGTGAGGAATCCGAGTCTGCGTGAACAAGTTGTGTTGATTTTTCCAGCATCCCGCCTAAAGCTGTGTTTATGGCTTGAGAGTTGTTGCCTTTGCAAATAGGCCGCATTCCAAAAGCTCATTTGGGAACCCACAGAGTCCTTTTACGGTCGTCAGATGAGCACCCTGACAGTCTACGGTGAGGCAGCAAGACGGGGAGGCGCAGCTTAGCAGCGAACTTGTCCAGGCATGCCCGGAAGTCCCCCAGAGCGTCAAGTGGCACAGACGCAGCGCTCCGATCCGCGAGAGGATCGGCCATCGCGTAGCTGCATCGTCACACCACATCCCGAAATGTACTCAACAGATGGCCGGTTACCAAAGAGAGACCGGCACACCTACCCGCACGAGCCGCACACAGGAACGTGTGCTGCTGAATATGCAGAACATTTCAGAGCCAGCCAACCCCAGGGCCCAGCAGTCCCTTGCTTGGTGCTAACTTGAAGGGGAGATTCCAAGAAATGAATCCTACGTTTCGTTAGTGCCAAGATTTTCCCCGATGCTTCTCTTTATTATTCGTATCCCGTACCCTCAGACAGATGTGGAGATATTGGCATCAGCGGTGCAGAAACGCAAAGCCAAGTGCCGTATGCAGCCCAGATGCCTCCCTGGGAGCTCCTTTGCCGTGACCCCAGGGAAGTGTAATGGGATGCCTTATGAAGGTTCTGTATAGTTGTTGCCAAGATCCTTCATGAGGGGCCCTTGGTCTCTGCTTTAATGGAAGATCAGTGGAAAGTCTTTGTGTGGTGAGTGTCAACATGTATATTTTAGTACCTCGAGACTGAGAAATTGCTTTCCCCGGCTTCTTCAGCCCGCCACTCAAGACAGCGGCAGGGGTAGGTAGTGGGGGGAGGGCGGATGGCAAATTGGGAAAACCACCGGAATTGTCCCGGAGCATAGTCAGTACGGGCTTTCACTTTGAAAGTCTAAGGTCACTAATTTAAATCCTAGCCCCAAAGAGGTGAGGATTCACGTTGGCTTTTCAGATCACATGAGAACACAAAATTAGCATTGTGCTTTTTCCTTCTATGAAGGGCAAAGGGAAGGGCTCTTTAGATGTTCAAAGGAAGTGATACCATAGATGAACAAGGAAAAACATAGTTTTCCCAAATTCAGCACAGAGGTCACCACATTTGACCCCTTTCTTCTCTGCATCGGGCCCTAATAACAAATTAAAACTAGGCTTCACACGCTTATATGCCCGGACATGACCCTCAAAGATAAACACGGAGTAACTTCCTAGAATGCTACGTTACCTTGAAAATTTGGAGTGGAAAAGCACTTTATATTAAAATAAAAACACATATATTAGGAGTTAAAATTTTTAAATCATATTTTATTACATAAGGAGAAGTCTTCAAAAAGTTTGGGGCTTCGAGCTCCTGCACCATGAGCACCTTTTTCTCAGAAGAATTTTCGAATTACTGCCGTGAACATAATCCCCCAATTCCTGGGAATATTTCTTGGGTCTTTAAACCATGCAACTTCTGGTTCTGATCCAATGACTACCTTTGTTAAAAAAAACAAAAACAAAACAACGATGTCCTCTCTACAGTCAAATTCAAACTAGGGAATTTGGGGGCTAAAAATCAAAACCTCTGTAAGTAGGTAGGGTGGCTGTTTACTCATTACTCTAATTTTCCAGATGACACAACTGAGGCCTGGAGATATAAAATGGCTTGCCCAAGAGCACACAGCTAGTAAGCAAAAGAACGGTGACTGCCACAAGTGGTTTTGGAAAAGTTGTGCCCCCACGGCATGCTACTCCACAGGGAATGGGAGGCAGCAAGGACGATGCTTCATGCCAAGGCCACAGCTAGTCAGGAGCCCCTTCAAAGACCCCATTTTTATTCTCAAGTGATATGTCATAATGCTGCTTCTGACAAAAGACTGACACAAAGGTCACAGAGATTGTCTCTGAAAGAAAAATCTCCTCAGAGTTTCACCTTGTCAGAGAGGTGGTAGGAGGATAGGATACCAAAGAAAATCCCTTAGCCCAGTAGTTCAAGTTTGATTTTTCACTTCACTCAAAGTGTTTGCCTCTCGCTTCTCATTAAAAAATAAACAAATACAGGGCACCCGGGTGGCTCAGTCGGTTAAGTGTCTGACTACAGCTCGGGTCATGATCTCACAGCTCGTGAGTTCAAGCCCTGTGTCCAGCTCTGTGCTGACAGCTCAGAGCCTGGAGCCTGCTTCAGATTCCGTGTTTCCCTCTCTCTCTGTCTTTCTCCTGCTCGCTCTCTCTCTCTCTCTCTCTCTCAAAAAAAAATAAAATAAAAAATAAAAGTTTATTTTAAAAATAAATAAATAATAAAATAAATAAGTCCCCCGAATAACCATGACTGATGCTGTAACTGCATAAGTAATAAGACTTGCCTTTATGTTCTTTTTAGCGTCTTTTCAAAAATCTATTTATTTGAGTTGATACACAATGTTACATTACTTTCACATATACAACATAGCGATTCAACAACTCTATACATTATGCTGTGCTCACAAGTGTGGCTACCGTCTGTTACCACACAATGCTATTACAATACCATTAACTGTATTTATTTACTATGCTGTGCCTTTTATTCTCATGAGTTCTATTCGTAATATATAATGGTTTTGTGCTAAATGCTAACTAAGCCTAGGAAATCCAGGAAGAGGTTCCTGGAGGTGATTTTAGATGTACATCTTAAAATAAATAAAAGGAGTTTGACATGGAAAAGGAGGAAAAACACTCTAGAGTGATGAAATAGAACATGCAAAGGCTGGTGTACTGGGAGAAGTTCAGTGTTGGAAAGGTTGGAAAGGTAGGCTGGAGTCAGTTTGTGAGGGGTCTGGATTTTAGACTTCATCCTGAAGAAAATAGAGAATGATGGGCTGCTTTTATGTATGGTAGTGCCTTGTTTAGTTTGCCTAGTTCAGAACAGAATTCTATGGGTAAACGTGGAAAGTGAAATGGACGAGAGTGTGTGAATTTAGGGACAAGGGAACAAATGGAGGCAGGGAATGAGGTCGAAGGTTACTACAAGAAAATACTCATAATAGGGGTGCCCGAGTAAACTCAGTTGGTTAAGAATCTGACTCTTGATTTCAGCTCAGTTCATGATTTCATGGTTTGTGGGATCGAGCTCCATGTCGGGCTCTGCACTGACAGCTCGGAGACTGCTTGGGATTCTCTCTCTGCCTCTCTCTGCCCCTCTCTGCCCCCCCCCACTCCCCCACTCTGTTGTGTGTGCACATGCGCTCTTTGTCTCAAAACTATAAACTTTTAAAAAAAGAAAAATACTCATAATAATATGAGTCATGATTATACCAATTACTTACCATTTATTGAACCCTAGCTATATGCCACAGCTGGGCTAGGGAAAGAGCAGTGAACAAAACAGACCTATTGAATGAAATCTCCAGGGTTCCCCATGACTGAGGTTTTTAAAAAGCTTCCCAGGTGATTTCATATCCACAGCTAAGTTTGAGAACCACTGGACTGGACACTAACTTAGCTAAATCTCTGAGTAGCATATATTAATGCACTTAACCAATATCTACACAGCACCTATTAGCAGAAACTAGGAACAAAGTAAGGGGAAGAAAAGAAAACTCCCACTTTCTTGGAAATTGCTTCCTGGAAAGAAGAGAATGGCTCAGGGCATGGGGCAGGGTGTGGGAAGTGACTGGTGACTGGTGATGACTTCTGAAAGGAGGTAACAGTTAACCTAAGAAGAGAACTGAAGGGCAGTAAGTCATGACCAGAAGGTGGTTGCATATGTTACTTGTTTGTAAGCGTATCTTCATAAGTTGCTAATATGTTTTATATGCATGCTTGTTTATTTGCCAACGGATGCTTCTCTCAAACTCAAATTTAGTGTGACTCTACATACAGGCATACTGGAGCACACACACAAACACACACATACACAAATGCATGTGTGCACACGCGCATACACACACGCACATAACTGTCTCACACTCATACATTGAAGGTGGCCAAAACTGATTTCTTTGGAAGTTACAGAAGTGCTGCCTTGGCAAACTCTTGAGAATTAAAGCTAAATTTTCTAAAAAGAATTCTTTCTACAAATAGTTTTGAAACTAATGCCATTTTTCATGTAGACTTTGTAGAACGAACTAGTACTCATAAACTTCAGGAGATATATACCCCTGTTTTAAAATTTTAGGGTATTATGGAAGAGTCAGGTCATCATAATTGTTACTAGTGGTGAACAACTTAATGTTACTTGTCATGGTAAAAAGTATAATGATCTTTAATATTTAAGTCAGAGCTGTTATGTTAGAAGAGAAACCAAAGTGAAGGTCTGTGATTAACACCGAACCTTTGAAATTAAGACACAATTGTTATGTTTTTAACATGCTCTTATGAAATGTGCCGGTCGACCATTTAAAATACTAAATGTACTTTAAAATACATTTAAAATCACTGCCACTTTTAAGTCAGTGATACTTTATTAATTACTACAAATGGATTTTATATTTATTTTCAAAGGATATTGTACACAAGTAAACAGATACTCTATAAAGCTTAGTGTTATTACAATAAAATGGAACCAATAATCATTTGAGTTCCCAATCATAATATCAGTAATGGTGATTATGACAATGGAAGATAAAATTTATGGAGTGCCTGTTTATAGTGTAAGATATTGTGCTAAAAATTTCATATGCATGATCACATGTATTCCTCAGCATATCCATACAAGATAGGTACCACTACTTGTCCACATGTTGCAAAGGAGGACACTGAGGTTAGATGTTCCATAGAAGATCATACAGCTACCAAGTGGGATTTAAATCCGTGCTGTCCAATTCCACCACCTAAATGCTTAACCAGCATACTCGACTGCCTCCTATGAGTTCACAATGTGCTAAGTACTACAGAGGACATTGAGATGATAACACTGCATGCTTCTGCACAACTCCTAATTTTGTGCTTAAGAGAGATATTGGCATCAGTATTGATGATTCAGTACAGAATGCGATGATCTTCAGAAATGATGCCCTTGTTTTCCTCTAATTGTTCTCTTAGAGCAAAAAATGGCTATTCCAAATAAAACAGATTAAGTGGGACACATTGTTTCTGACTGGAGAATAAAGGAAGACATAGAAGAAGTGAGATGTCAGTGAGGTGTCATAGAGGGGAAAGGACACCAACAGAGGAATATGGAGGGGAAACAAATGTCAGAAAAGGGGAACAAACGGGGGCACCCGGGTGGCTCGGTTGTCTGAGCATCCGACTTCGGCTCAGGTCATGGTCTCGCGGTCCGTGAGTTCGAGCCCCGAGTCGGGCTCTGTGCTGACAGCTCAGAGCCTGGAGCCTGCTTCGGATTCTGTGTCTCCCTCTCTCTCTGCCCCTAACCCACTTGCCTTCTGTCTCTCTCTCTCTCTCTCAAAAATAAAAATAAACATTTAAAAAAAAAGGGAAAGGGGAACAGATGGAAATAAGACATGGAAATGGGACTACAGAACAAATTTAAGAAATGTTTTAATCATTCTGCAGTTACTGATAATGAGAATGCACTATACACCAGGCATTGTTCTAGACCAGGAATACACAGTTACAAACAAGATCTCCAAAGACCTAACCTGATGGAGCTTCATAAGTTGTAATTAAAAGACACATTCAACAAGATAAACAAGAAAACATCTGGTAAGCATAAATAATATGGAGTAAAGTATTGAGATAGGGATGGAGGGAGTGCTAGGTTAGGGGACTACAGAAAGTGTTTCTGAAGACATTGATCTAAATAAGGTAACACTCAGTTGCCTTTTAGTTTTGTTGATTGTTTCCTTCGCCGTGCAGAAGATTTTTATCTTGATGAAGTTCCAATAGTTCATTTTTGCTTTTGTTTCCCTTGCCTCCAGAGGCGTGTCTAGTAAGAAGTTGCTGTGGCTGAAGTCAAAGAGCTTGTGGTCTGGGTTCTCCTTTCGGATTTTGATGGTTTCCTGTCTCACATTTAGGTCTTTCCACTATTTTGAATTTATGTGTGTGTCTGGTGTAAGAAAGTGGTCCAGTTTCATACTTCTGCATGTCACTGTCCACTTTTCCAAGCACCATTCGCTGAAGAGGCTGTCTGTATTCCTTTGGATACTGTTTCCTGCTTTGTTGAAGATTAGCTGGCCATACATTTGTGGGTCCTTTTCTGGGTTCTCTATTCTGTTCCATTGATCTATGTGTTTGTTTTTGTGCCAATACCGTACTGTCTTGATGATTATAGCTTTGTAATACAGATTAAAGACTGGAATTGTGACACGTCTACTTTGGTTTTCTTTTTTCAACACTACTTTGCCTATTCGAGGTCTTTACTGGTTCTATACAAATTTTAGAATTGTTTGTTCTAGCTCTGTGAAGAATGCTTGGTTCTTTTGATAGGGATTGTATTCAATGTGTAGATTGTTTAGGGTAGTATAGACATTATAACAGTATTTGTTCTTCCAATCTATAAGCATGGAATGTTTTTCCATTTTTCTGTGTCTTCTTCAGTTTCTTTCTGAAGGAAAGAAACTATTTCTATTGTTTTAAGCACGCAGATCTTTTCCTCTTTGGATAGGTTTATTCCTAGGTATCTTATGGTTTTGGGGGCAATTGTAAACAGGGTCGATTCCTTGATTTCTCTTTCAGCTGCTTCATTATCAATGTATAGAAATGCAACTGATTTCTGTATATTAATTTTATATCCTGTGACTGCTGCATTCATGTAATAGTTCTGGCAGGTTTCTTTGGTGCAATCTTTCAGGTTTTCCATGTCATCTGTGTAGAGTGAAATGACAGAGTATCATGTCATCTGTGAAGAGTGAAAAGTTTGACTTCTTCTTTGCCAATTTGTATGCCTTTCATTGCTTTTTGTTGTCTGATTGCTGAGGCTGAATTCCAGTATTATGTTGAACAACAGTGGTGAGAGTGGACCTCCCTGTCGTGTTCCTGACATTAGCACAAAAGTTCTCAGTTTGTCCCCATTGAGGATGATATTAGCTGTGGGCCTTTCATGTATGGCTTTTATGATGTTGAAGATATTTGCAAATGACATATCGGATAAAGGGTTAGTATCCAAAATCTGTGAAGAACTTATCAAACTCAACACCCAGAAAACAAATAATCCAGTGAAGAAATGGGCAAAAGACACGAATAGACACTTCTCCAAAGAAGACATCCAGATGGCCAACCAACACATGAAAAAATGCTCAACATCACTCATCATCAGGGAAATACGAATCAAAACCACAGTGAGATACCACCTCACACCTGTCAAAATGGCTAACATTAACGACTCAGGCAACAACAGATATTGACAAGGATGCAGAGAAAGGGGACCCTTTTGCACTATTGGTGGGAATGAAAACTGGTGTGGCAACTCTAGAAAACAGTATGGAGATCCTCAGAAAATTAAAAATAGAACTACCCTATTATCCAGCAATTTCACTAGTAGGTATTTATCCAACGGGTACAAAAATGCTGATGTGAAGGGCACACACAGCCCAATGTTTATAGCAGCACTAACAACAATAGCCAAATTATGGAAAGAGTCCAAATGTCTATCGACTGATGAATGGATAAAGAAGATGTGGTGTGTATATATATATATATATATATATATATATATATATATATATATATATATGTATATATCTACATATATATTATGTACAGATATATATATGTATATATATACATATATATGTATGTATTATATATATAGAATATTACTTGGTAATCAAAAGGAATGAAATCTTTTTTTTAAATTTTTTAATGTTTATTTATTTTTGAGAGAGAGCATGAGCAGGGGAGGGGAGAGAGAAAGGGAGACACAGAATCCAAAGCAGACTCCAGGCTCTGAGCTGTCAGCACAGAGCCCGACGTGGTGCTCGAACCCACGAACTGTGAGATCGTGACCTGAGCCACAGTCAGACACGTAACCAACTGAACCACCCAGGCGCCCCAAAAAGAATGAAATCTTAAAAAAGGATAGAATGAAATCTTGCCATTTGCAACAACCTAGATGGAATTTGAGTGTATTATGCTAAGTGAAATCAGTCAGTCAGAGAAAGACAAATATCATATGATTTCACTCATATGTGGAAGTTCAGGAACACAAAAGATGAACATAGGGGAAGGGAAGGAAAAATAAGATAAAAACAGAAATGGAGACAAACCATAAGAGACTCTAAATACAGAGAACAGACTGAGGGTTGCTGGAGGGGATGTGGGTGGGGGATGGGCTAAATGGGTGATGGGCATTAGGAGGGCACTTGTTGGGATGAGTACTGGGTGTCATATGTAAGTGATGAATCACTGGGTTATATTCCTGAAACCAGTACTACATTGTATGTTAACTAACTTGAATATAAATAAATACATACATACATACATACATACATACATAGGAAGAAACCAAAATTTCCCCAAGTTCACTGCCCACTCAGAGGGTATTCTTTCTGTGTGTGTGTGTGTGTGTGTGTGTGTGTGTGTGTGTATGCATATACATATACTTGCAAAATTTGCATGTACATATTAAAACATAATGTAACCTGGGAAATAAATAGATAGATAGATAGATAGATAGATAGATAGATAGATAGATAAATAAGGTAAAAGTTGTCCTCCTCTTGCATCCAGTGAACCACTACTTTTGTTGTTTGATCCTGGAAGGATTAAGCCCATAGAACATGAGACGGACTGATACCCGTGGGGGTTCACTAAACCAGGTTCATAATATTCAAAGAGTGGGGCTGGTAGAACCCATGCAGTGTCTTAAAGGAGGTATGTTCTATCCAAGTCAGCCAAGTGTGTAAGAACACCATCTCACTGTATGCCCGATGTCAGAGATTAGATTTCCTGTCTGCGCCACGAGTCACATTCCACACTCAATTAATTTTGTTTCTACTGGTTTCCAGTATTCATTTTGTTCTTATCATGATGTTTTTACCTTTCCCGTTCAATCTAACCCACTTTGTTCTCTCTTTGGCTTATGATCTAGGCTTTCCTCATGATAATACTCTTTTCTCGACTGTAGTTCAATAACATACTGTAGGCTGTGACTCTTCAGGCTTGATCCGTCCCCAAGTGTTCCCTTTCTCTATTCTCTCTCTGTCTCTCTCTCTCTCTCTCATATCCTGACTCCATGGAGACAGCTTTCCATCTTCCCTGTCTGAGCCTTGCTGGAAATTCTGATGATAATTGTAACCAATTAGGTATTAACAGTTGTTTACTGAGCACCTACCATATTCCAGTCCTCTCAACAGCCCCATGAGATAGATAATTATTATTACTCCATTTTTATAGCTGATAAAATAAGGCTCAGACTTGCAGAAGCTACTCAAAACAAATCTCTGGAGAAGAAAAAGAAACATTTAGCATATGGATAATGTAATAAAAACTATTATTTATTGGGTGCTTTAAGTTGTGACCAAGAGGGGTGCCTGGGTGTCTCAGTCAGTTAAGTGTCTCACTTTGGCTCTGGTCATGATCTCATGGTTTGTGAGTTCGAGCCCCACACCGGGATCTCTGCTGTCAGCACAGAGCCCACTTCAGATCCTCTGCCCCCCTCTCTCTCTCTGCTCCTCCCCCACTTGCACTCCGTCTCTCTCAAAATAAATAAATAAGCTTTTTAAAATAGTTGTGACCAAGAAAAGAGAGAGTGGGGTGAAATACTTAAAGTTTTGAGAGAAAAAAAGAGCCAACCTAGAATTCTGTTCCCTGTGAGATTATCCTTCAAAAGTGAAGAAAAATAAAGACTTTCTCAGACAAAAATTGAAGGAATTTGTTGTCAATAGTCCTGCCTTGCAAGGAATATTGAAAGAGGTTTTTCAGAGAGAAGGAAAAATATATGTCAGAAACCTGGATTTACATAAAGAAAGGAAGATCATCAGAGACTAAGTGAAGGTAAAATTAAAACTTCTCCTTTTTCGTAATCTAACAGATTATAGTTTGTTGAAAATAATAACAGCAGCAATGTACTTGATTGTATATATGCTTATGTATGTTTATGTATGCATAAAATGAATGATAATAATGATACAAGGGACAGGAGGTAGAAACTAGAATTATTTTATTATAAGGTATTCATACCACCCATTTGAAATTGTATAGTGTTATTTGAAAGTGGACTTAGATTATTTCTAAATGTATATTTCAAACTCAAAGGCAACCACTCAAATTTTTTTAAAGAGGTATAATTGATGTGCAAAGAAAGGAGAGAAAATGGAATAATACAAAATGCTTGATTAAAACCACAAACACCAGACAAAACGTGGAAGACAAAAACAGGAACAAGGGCAACAAATAGAAAATAGTACCAAATATGATACATATTAATCCAACTACATTAATAATCACTTTAAACATCAGTGGCTTAAATACACCAATTAAAAGAGATTGTGAAAGTGTCAGAGTAGATCAAAAACCAAAACTCAACTTAATGTTTTCTATATGAAACATTTTAAACATAAGGACACACATAGATTAAAAGTAAACAGATGGAGGCTCCTGGGTGGCTCAGTCGGTTAAACATCAGACTCTTGATTTTGGCTCGGGTCATGATCTCACAATTCCTGAGTTCAAGCCCTCATTGCTTAGAATTCTCTCTCTCCCTCCTTCTCTGTTATGAGAGATAAAGAGGAGCATTACATAATGATAAGAGAGTCAATTCTCCAAGAAGACATAACAATCTTCAATAGGCATGCACTTAACAACAGGGGATCATGATACACGGAGCAAAAACTGACAGAGCCCCAAGGAAAAATAGATGCATTTTTCCTTTCTGTAAAATAGGACTAATACTAGTATGAGGATTCAGTGAATTAACACATGTAAAGCCCTTAAAGTAGTGTCTGACACATTGTAGGAACATGAGAAATCCTAGCTTTTATTATTCCTATTATTACTATTATTAGCCTACCCAGAACCATTATTATTTTCTGTGTGTGACACACAGATTACTGTACTAATCTGTCACTTTTGCTTTTCTTCTGGAAACCTGGTAAAAAGGGAGGTGAAGAGAAGTGTAGAGTTTTGTCGTTGTTGTTGTTGTTGTTGTTGTTGTTGTTGTTGTTTAAATCACAGAGGGAAGCCATGTAATCTTCCACTCTTACCCTCAGCATGACCCTTACTGAACCGAAGGGAGAAAGAAAATTTCTGAGAGAAGAGATAAATAAAATGTATTCCTCTTCACATTCTTCCTCTACTGTTTGGATCCACCATTTTGGTGGGCATAGGGCAGGATTTAGGCTGCAGGGGAGATGGGATTCTTCCCCTGTCCATCACTCACGTTGCCTATTATCTAGCCTGGACGAAATACTATGAGGTAGTAGGGAAAGTGGCACATGAATTCATTAAAAAATTGGAAACCGAGTAAAGATACATTTGGAGGAAAAAATACGAAATAATAGGGGAACAATAGATATATTTATAATAAAGGCTAGTAGGCAGTAGTTTTGGGTGTTGCTCTTGAAAGAAATTTTTGTTGTGTAAAAACTTCTGACAACTTCAGGTCTAGAGGAACCCTGTTTTGTTGTTGTTGCACTCCGATTCCTGTGTACAAGGGTGCATTAGGTATAGATGCCAGTGCCCTTGTGATAAGAAGCAGGAGGGAGCTAACCTTTATTGAGTACCTACTAAGGAAAAAGGTGCCTAATTAAGTTGATAAAAATCCCTTGAACAAACCAGCAAGGTCAATTTTGTTTATTTTACATATGAGGAAATGAAGTGCAAAGAGATTCAAGTGAACTGCTGAAGTTTACATAGCAAGTAAATTGCATATATGCAATTCAAACCTGGCTCTGTCTATTTCCAAAGACTCTTTCTGATATGCCCACCCTATCTTCATTTTTTTAACGTGCCTAAAGAGGAATTTGGGACCCCCCCCCAGAAAGCCAGTACGTGGTATAAAATTGTACTTCTTCATACATGACTAGCCTTAGGATATAAGTTTTGCTTCCTGACGCCTGTATTTTTAAATACTGGTCCAAGTTCATCTCCATTCATAACTCTTTAGGTAGGTGGTACCGACACTGCTGAGACCATGCTTCTCAGGCATGCAGATTGGTAGGTCAAAAGGAACCTGGAGTTGGAATCAGACAGTCCTGAGTTCCAGAATTAGTTTCATAATTTGGTTGTCTACAACATCGGGGAAGTTTCTTAAGTTCTCTGAGCTTTGCTGCCCCCTTTAATTCTCTTTTCTATCTCTCTCCTTCCTAATCTCAGTTGGGATACATAAGAGGCATCTGTTTTCTTACCTCTGGTCCATCTCTTGTGTGTGTTAAATATTGCCACCGTAATAATGTATAACGATCCTCGTCCAAACTGTGGCTTAACGTTATCATTAATTCTCATGAACCTGTAGGTTGGCTCGGCGTCTTGGGCTGCAGTGGTGTAGCAGCTGGGGAAGTTCTGCTCAATGGGTTTCCTTCTGGGGCCCAGGTTGAAGGGTGAACAGCTATCCTGAGGACTTTCTTCTCATGCTCGTTGCAGAGGCACAGGAGGGCAAGCAAAAAATATGTGAGTCCTCTTGAGTTATAGGGTCCGAACAGGCATACTGTTACTTCTGCCCTATTTTCTTGGCCACAGCAAGTCACAAGGCCAAGCCCCAAATCAAGGAGTGACAATGTACCTTTTGCACTCATCAGTGACAAAAGTGTGGATGCAGGGGAAGGTGAAGAATTGGGGTTGATGAGTCAATCTGGCACCCTCTTTGAAACCATTTGAAACTTTCTTGATCTTTCTCAGGCCTATTATTCTACTTCATCAATTTCCCGACTTCCCATCTACAAGCCTTCTGTATCCACACTTACCAGCCATTTTCTCTTTTCTTCTATTCTCAGAATAAGATAATGCCATTCAAGGGCGCCTGGGTGGCAGAGTCAGTTAAGTGCCAAGTCTTGATCTCAGCTCAGGTCATGATCTCACAGTTTGTGAGTTTGAGCCCCATGTCGGGTGCATCTGATGGCACAGAGCCTGCTTGGGATTCTGTCTCTCCTCTCTCTGCCCCTCCCTCATTTATTTTCTTTCTCTCTGTCTCTGTCTCTGTCTCTGTCTCTTTCCCTCTCTTTCTCTCTCTCTCTTTCTCAAAATCAATAAATAAATAAACTTAAGAAAAAGATACTGCCATTCAACCTGTACTTTGAATTTCCTTCCCTTCTCATGCCTCTGGGAATCAATGATCTCTTCTTTTCCCCACATACTCAGACTTTTCTGTTTTCTCCTTCTTTTAAAATGCCAATTTCCCAATCTTAAACAAAAAACAAAAACAAATAAAAAATTTATTTGACCCTTTATTTTTCCTTTCCTTCCCTTCTCATCCAAGCTTCTAGAAAGCGTTAATTTCCTTTTTTCATTGCATTCATTCCTCAGCATACTTAAATCTGGCTTCTGTTTCCATCACTCTACATTGAATAATGTTCTCTCAAATGTCAATGTGGATTATTCCTTTCCTGAAACACGCTTCCTTTGGTTTACATAAAATTAGTCTCTTCCTATACTCCTTTTATATCACTGTATGCTCTTCCTCAATTTCTTTCACTGAAACTTCTTCCTTGCCTGTGTTTAAAATGTTATTTCTATCAACAGACTAATAGATAAAGAAGATGTGGTATATACCATGGAATAGTACCCAGCCATAAAAAATAATGAAATCTTGCCGTTCTTGACAACATGAATGGGACTAGAGGGTATCACGCTAAGTGAAATAAGTCAGACAGAGAAGGCCAAATACGGTAGGATTTCACTTATGTGTGGAATCTAAAAAACAAATTAAACTGTACCAACTACAATAACAAAAAAAGAGAGAAACAGAGTCATAAAAATAGAAAACAAACTGGTGGTTGACAGAGGGAGTGGGGTGGGGGATGGAAAATGGGTGAAGGAGATTAAGAGGTACAAACTTCCACTTATAAAATAAAAGTCACAGGGATGACAAGTACAGCATAGGGAATATAGTCAATGATATAGTAATATACTTCTTGTGAGTATTTTGTAGTATATATAATTGTTGGAGGTAACATAAAATAAAATGTTGTTTCCTAGAGGTTGGACCATAGTCCTCATCATATTCATCATCTTTTCCACAAATCATCTATTCACCAGGTTTTGTCTATGTTTATCTGAATTTAAGATCTTTTTTCTAAACTCCAAGTATCTCCAACTGAATACATAGGTAACTGAAACAAAACTCAACCATTCTGAATTCACTGCTTCCTACGTAACACACACTGACTCTTACAGTTCCGAGAAGGTTAATGTTGCCAGTGTTTCTTGCTTAGTCTTCCAAATAAAACCTGATACTAGTCCTTCCTTTGTTTTCATCTCTCCATATCCAGCCAGTCACCACGTTAGATCAAATTGAAATCAATCCTTTACTCCCCCTGCCACACTTCAGGTGCTTGTTATTTGGGGGGGGGGGGGCGGGTTGTTTTTGTTTGTTGTTTTATTGTTTGGGACAGGGACTATTTCAGTAGCTTCTTAATTTCTCTCTCTCATTTTAGCCTTTAGGAGTAAAACTTTTATAACTAAGTGTGTACCACAATATTTGACACACATTAGGTGTCCAGTGTGAGTTAGATCCCTCCTTCTCTCGTTCTCAAAGCAAACTCATAGCACTAGGCTTGACCCAAAATGAAACTCACTCTGTGCCTTGATGACTTGTTGATTCCTCTTTTGAGAAACAGCTCATATGGAAGTGAAGACTCGATTTGTTTCTGGCATCTCTGGTCTCCCATTTACTTTTTGGGCCCAGTCTCCTTTGCTTGGATCTCAGAATACTTAGTTTTCCACTTCTCTTTATCTAGCTCCGTTCTTGCGAAAGGATATAATTAATACCATCGGGAGGATTCAGCTTCAGGAGAGTAGATCTTAAAAATTTTCATTACCAAAAAAAATCACGTTGAGTGGATCTATGTCTTAATTGACCTTATTGTGGTAATCATTTTGCAATATACATATAACAAATCATCACGTTGTACACCTTAAACTTACATGTTATATGTCAATCACATCTCAATAAAGTTGGAAAAATCAATGCTGTGTATAGCAAAGTAATGAGTTATTAGTTTTACTTGCCAGGGAATTTTCTTCATGGAAAAGAAATACATTAAGCATGACTTCTTTCAGAAGGATTAGTGTTTTAAAAGGCTCCAAAGCCTTAATTAAACTAAAGGAGAAATTCTCCAATAGAGGAGTTTGGGGACGCAGTCATTGGTGAATGGAATTGTTTGTGGGTGATGTTGGGAGTTCCCTGAAATCATAGCCATGTCTGTAATCTGCTTCTACTCTCAGGCTGGCTCTGTACCTTGTTAAAGGTTACTGCTGTCAACACTGATTATTGAACAATCTTCTCCCCTGTTTGGAAAGCAAGGTAGATTACCATGGTACCTCAAGTGCCTTCTGCCATCAGGTTTGGATAGAGTTCATTTGCCTCCAATGGCTCCCAAATTGTTATTTTAATTAGTCCATTAATACCCATATCACTGTTGGTGGATTACAGTAAAATATCTCACTGACTGAAGAATTTTCAAAACAAATTGGAATGTGAAGGTGAATTTAATTGTAAATCTAGACTGTATGTGAATTAATTTGTACAATAATAGTGTTTAAAACAGTAATGTCAATTCTGAATATATAATCATGAAATTCAATGACCTTGGACAAAGATGATGTTGGAAAAATTAGGTTACATGAAGAAATAATAGTGACTGGCGGATAAATTTATATGCTGCTAATTAGGGCTGATTTAAAATTTGAAATTCGAAATGGCAGCACATAACATCGTTATCTTCATTTTGTTTTCTCAAATAAAAGAATAATTGAGAAGCCAGACTGATTTATGAAGCATGCTGAAATCATTGCTAATAGGCTGCTTATATTGTTTTCTTAAAAATCAAAAGACAATATCTTCCCTATCATGAAACATATTTGGAAGTGAATTTGTCCCATGGCCTGTTCTGTCTACTTTTTTCCATCAAGTTTTCATGAAATCCTCTTCTCTTGTTTCATCTTTGGCCTCATTTTGTTGGCAGAGGTGGAAAAGAGAATCTTTGTTTGCTTTTTTTGTTTGTTTCAAGTTTTTATTTTAACTCCAGTTAGTTAACCTATAGTGTAATAATAGTTTCAGGAGTAGAATTTAGTAATTCATCACTTACATTCAACACCCAGGGCTCATCACAACAAGTGCCCTCCTTAACGCCCATCACCCATTTAGCCCATCCCCCTGCCAGCAGCCCTCAGTTTATTCTCTATAGCTAAGAGTCTGTTTTATGGTTTGCAGTCCTCCAGCAGCCCTCAGTTTATTCTCTATAGTTAAGAGTCTGTTTTATGGTTTGCCTCTCTCTTTTTACCCCCTATGCTCATCTCTATTGTGTCTTAAATTCACTTCAAATATGAGTAAAATCCTATGGTATTTGTCTTTCTCTGACTGACTTATTTCACTTAGGATAATACTCTCTAGCTCCATCCATGTTGTAAATGGGAAGATTTCATTCTTTTTGATTGCCAAGTAATATGTATGTGTGTATATATATATATATATATATATATATATATATATATATACACACACACACACACATATACCTATATGTATACCACATCTTCTTTATCCATTCATCAGTCGATGGACATTTGGGCTCTTTCCATAATTCGGCTATTGTGATAATGCTGCTATAAACATCGTGGTGCATGTATCCCTTTGAATCAGTACTGTTGTATTCTTTGGGTAAATAACCTGGTAGTGCAATTTTTGGATCATAGGGTAGTTTGAACAAAGATACAAAGTTACTCTGTGAAAATTCATATCAAGTCAATCTTTATACAAGCAAATCAGTTTCCTTACCTCAAAATGATAACTTACTCGGTTAGTGGCAGAGTTAAAGTTAGGTAACCAAGTTTGATCACCCACTTCAAATACTTTTCATGTAAATTTCTATCTCTTTTTCTTTTCTGGGATTCCAAAGAAACATGTATCATAAGACTTGAAATTGGCCCTAACTCATATGTCTCTGTTCAGTTTTTCACCTTTTTTTCTTCTCTGTGCTTTAGTTTGTATAGTTTCTATTTGCTACACCATCTATTTTACTGATCTTTATTTCTGCAATTTCTAATTCATTATTAATGCCATCTAGTGTATTTTTTAATTTCATATATTGTTTTTCATATCTGAAAGTTCCATTTGGTTCTTATTTATAGTTTTAATATGTCTCTACAACTCTCAAAGTCATAGGACTACCTATATAATCTTGTATTTCAGTTTAACTATTAGTTACAAAGTGTTTTGTACTAAGTTTTGTATTCATTTTTAAGTTTGGATCTTAGTAATCATTTTACCAAAAGAGCCTAGTTAGACCTCCCTGGTTAACTCATATCCTTCCTAGCATTTGTAATTTTCCTTCGTAGCACTCATCAGTACTATAATAATATACATTTGGGTACAATTCATTTAATATCTATCTTGTTAAGTAGACTGTATGGACATGTCTCTTTTTGTTTAGTGGTGTATCTTCAGCACTTAGGACATTGTAGCGCCCGACATATTGTTTGCACTCAACTATTTCAGCAATGCTTCCAGGAAACTGAAAGACTTCGGATGTTTACTCAAAAAGTGTCCATTTGAAGCCTTGAGATTTAAACAAAAAAGTCTCCAGAGCTAATGGTGTATAACTTTGCCTATAATAATCAGGACCATCGTGGATCATAAAGTTGATTTTTATAACTTTTCAGAGCTTTAAAATTTTAATTTAAAAGGTATTGTAAGGCCTATCTCTAACTTATTTACTGATTTTGTTGTTTGTGAAATATATTCCTCTCAATTAAGGCAAACAGCCATAACATACTGTATAATGTGTCAATAATCATGCTCTCCAGTGATCTTTGAAGAATACACAGAATCTTAATTTTCTCTCATTTTAAACTGGGAAAAGTATAACTTTCTGTTCAGGAAATCAATAAAGGTATTATACCACCTAATTAGGTTGTGTTTTAGTTGACCAGGCCAAAGTTTAAGCTTTAGGAATTGCCAGTAAAGCCATTTTTATTTTATTTTATTTTTATTTTATTTTATTTTTATTTTTAGTAAAGCCATTTTTATAATGATGCCAGTGCCATTACCACCACCCAGCCTTCAGTGCTACTTACTAAATATTTGTTAAGGATCAAGTCAGTAATATAGCTACATATACTATCTTGAATCATTAAAACATTCCTACCTGATTAATATTGTTAGGCCCATTTTTGTATCTATGGTGAATGAGACTTAGAGCGGCCAGTCACTTGCCCAAGATCACACAGCTGGTAAGTGTCCAAGTGGGTATTTAAGTCCATGACCAGGGCTCACAAGAATTGGCTTTGATTTTATTCTGGTAACATGTACATAACATAAAATTTTAACCATCTTAAAGTGTACAATTCAGTGATATCTGGTATGTTTAGAATGTTGTACAACCGTCACTACTATTTAGTTCCAGAACATTCTCATCGCCTCAAAATAAAATCCAATGCTCATTTAGCCGTCATTTCTCATTCCCTCTCAACTGATTTTGGAGTACTGATTACGGACCCTGAATTCTGCTACACTGTTTATTTGTTTATTTTAAAGGATTGTCTGCATATGATCATGTCATCTTTGAACAGAACTAGTTTGGATGACTTCCTTTCCAGTTTGGATGGCTTTCTCTTCCTTGCCTAACTTCTCTAGCTAGAACTACCTATACAGTGTTGAATAGCAGTAGTGAAAACTGGCGTCCTTGTATTGCACCGATCTCAGGGGGAATACTTTCAGTCCTTCACTCTTGAGTCTGACATTATATGTGAGTTTTCCACATTGCCTTTATCATGGTGAGAAAGTACCCTTTTGTTCGTAATTTGCTGAGTATTTGTGTTTTGAAAGAAGGTTCAAATTGGCAAAATGCTTTCTCTGCATCGGTTGAGATGACCATGCATTTTTCATTTACTCAGTTGACACGGCCTATTGAATTGAATGATTTTTATATTTTTTAAATATGAAATACATCACTTGCATTCTCACGATAAACCCTGGTTTGACACGTTGTATAATCCTTTTGGTATGCTGCTGGATTTGGTTTGCTAGGATTTTCTTGAGGAAATTTGTATCTCTATGCATAAGGGATATTGGCCTCGAGTGGGTTTTGTTTGTTTTTACTGTGATGTGTTTGTCTGGCTTTTGTATGAGGGTAATGATGGCATCACAGAATGTGGGAAACTAAAGGCCTAAGAACCAGAACCCATGAAAGTCCTGAGTTCTGGCATCCTCAGACTACCACTACTGAGAAAGAATAAAAGAACAATGTTATCATCATCTGACTTTTATGGCATAAATGAAATTGTGAACTCATCCATTTGTAAAGGCAATGACTTCATCTCTACCCTTTTATCTAAAAGGAAATCTATGCCAAATGCTCTGATGAATGGGAAGATATACTTTGACTTGTGAACTGATGTGAAATGCAGAATCTTTGAGCTTTGAGTGTTTTGAAGATTGAAAAATCTTGCTCAGCATGGATGACCACCAAAAAGCAATCTAAAGCCATCTACATACCACAACTGAGATAAATTTGGGAATGTGTTGCCTAAAGTCAAATAAAATGTACTGTTTTGAAAAAAACAATGAGTTGGGAAGTATTTACTTCTACTTTTTGGAAGAGTTTGAGAAATATTGGTGTTAATACTTGAAAATTTTGTAGAATACTCATTAGTAAAACCATCTGGTCCTGGGCTTTTCTTGTGTGCTCTTTGATTACTGATTCAATCTCTGTATATTATACATCTATTCAAATTTTCTTTTTCTTCTTGAGTCGATTTTAGTAAGTTGTGTGTTTTAGAATTTTGAGTCATCCCTCTTTTTCTCTTAGACAGTCTTGATAATGATTTGTCAATTTTGTTCATCTTTTCCTTGAACAAACTTTTGGTTTAATTAATTTTCTCTATTGTGTTTCTGTTCTTTATCCCATTACTCTCTGCACTAATCTTTATTATTTTCTTCCTTTGGCCATTTTTGAGTTTAGTTTGCTCTTCCTTTTTGAGTCTCTCAAGGAGTAAAGTGAGGCTGAAAGTATGCATTTATAGCTGTAAGTTTCCCTTTGAGCACTGCTTTCTGTGCTGCACATAAATTTCGGTATATTGGGTTTTCATTTTCATTCATCTCAAAATATTTTCTAGTGTCTCTTGTGATTTCTTCTTTGACCTATTGGTTATTTAAGAATGTGTTGACTAATTTCTATACATTCCTAAATTTTTCAGTTTTCCATCTGCTATGGAAAGGATAGTTTGTATGATCTCAAACCTTTAAGATTTATTTGGACTTTATAATCTAAAATAGTCTATCTTGGAGAATGTTTTGTGTACACTTGAGAAAAATATGTATTCTGTTCTTGTTGGGTGGAATGTTCTGTGTATTTCTATTAGGTATAATTGGTTTATTTTGCTGTTCAAATCCTCTATTCCCTTACTGATCTTCTGTTAGTTGTTCTGTCCATTATTGAAAATGGAGTATTGAAGTCTGCACATATTGTTGTACAACTTTCTGTTTACCCCTCCAGTGCTGTCATTCTTGCCTCATCTATGTTGGGGCTTTCCGGTCACGGGTGTGTATATTTATAACTATATGTCTTCTTGATGGATTGATCTTCTTATTGATATATAATATCCTTCATTGTCTCTTGTAACGATTTTTTACTTAAATTGCATTTTGTCTGATATTAATATAGCCATCCCATCTCTCTTTTATTTACGATATGCTTGAAGTATAATTTTTATTTTGTTTACTTTCATCCTATTTGTGTCTTTCAGTCTAAATTGAGTATCATGTAGTTAGCATGCAGGTAGATCTTTTTGCATTCCTTCTGCCAATCTCTGTCCTTTAATGGGAAAATGAATCACGTCTGCACTTAAAATAATTACTAGTAAGGAATTACTTTTGCCAATTTGCTTTTTGCTTTCTGTACCCTTTATGCATTTTTGTTCCTCAATTCCTCCATTGTAGCCTTCGTTTGTATTTAATTGACTTTCATAGTGTACTGTTTTTATTATCTTCCCAAGTATATTAAAAGATGTTCAATATCACTAATTATCAAAGAATTGCAAATAACACTTCACACCTATTAAGATGACTATTATCAAAATGTCAAAAGGTGGTAAGTGTTGGCGAGGATGTGGAGAAAAGAGAACCCTTGGGTGCTGTTGGTGGGAATGTAAACTGGTACAGCCATTATAGAAAACAGTATGGAGGTTACCCAAAAATTTGAAAATAGAACTACCTTTTGATGCAGCAACTCACTTCTCAGTATATATCCAAAGGAAATAAAATCACTATCTCAAAGAGATATCTGCACTCCCATGTTTATTGCAGCATTATTCCCAGTAACCAAGACATGGAAACAACTTAAGTGTCTGGTAACAGATGAATGAATGGATAAAGAAAATGTGGTATAGATATAAATGGGATATTATTTAGTCATAAAAAAAGAAGTAAATCCTGCCATTTGTGACAACACGGATGAATTCTGGAGACCATTATGCTAAGTGAAATAAGCCAGACACAGAAAGACAAATACTGTGTGATCTCACTTCTATGTGGAATGTAAATGAAATAAAATAAAATAAAGCTGAATTCATAGAGAGTAGAATGGTAGTTACCAGAAGCTGGGGGCTGGTGGAAAAGGGAAGATATAAAAAAAAAGGTAGAATAGTGGTTGCTGGGGATCAGGGGGAGAACGTCATAAAGAGTTATTGTTTTAGAAAGGTTCAGAGATTTGGTTTTGCAAAATGAAAAAAGTTCTGGAGATGGATGGCAGTGATGTTTGCACAACAATATGATGCACTAAACATCACTAAACTGTATACTTCAAAATCGTTAAGATAGTATATTTTATATTATGTGCATTTTACCACAATAAAAAAATCTTAAAAAGAAATTTTTTACCTTTCGTCCAGTTTGTCAAATTTATTGTCCTAAAATTATTAATAGTATTTCCTCTTACCTCTTTAATTTTGTAGAATTTGTAGTAATGGCCGCCCTTTTGTTCTTGATACTGGTAATTTGTGTTTTCTTTCCTTATCTTTTTCAGTCCAACAAGAGGCTTATTGATTTTATTGGTATTTTCAAAAAAAATTAGATTTTGGTGTCATCAATTTTTGTCTATTATTTTTCAATTAATATTTATTTGATTTTGCTTTTTTTTCAATGATTTCTTTCTATCACTTCACTTTGGCTTTAATTTCCTCTTCCTTATTTAAAAAAAGATGTTTTTAGGTGGGAACTCAAATCGCTGATATTAGATATTCCTTATTTTCCAATATAATTATTGGAAGCTATAATTTTCCAAGTACTGCTTTAACTCTGCCCCACAAAGGTTAATATAATGTATTTTTATTATAACTCCTTCAAAACAGTGTCTAAATTCTCTTGGGATATTTTCTTTGTCTCTTGTATTATTTAGAAGTGCATTGTTTATGTTCCATATATAGTTGGCATTTTTCTGGTTATGATATTATTATTGATTTCTGATATCATTTACTTGTGCCAAGAGAACAGATTCTGTATTATTTAAATCTTTTTGAAGTTATTTAGACTTATTTTATAACTGATCATTCGATCGATTTTGGCTTAAATGACAGGTGCCCTTAAAAAGAACGTGTTATTCTGCCACTGCTGGACAGTGCTCTGTAAATATCGATGAAGTCAATGTGTTTGAGAGTGTTGTACAGAACTTTTAAGACATTACTTTTCTGTTGTTTGTTTAGTTGTTCTAGCAAATTCCAGGAGATGAGTGTGTGAAGATATCCAACCACGAATGCTGAAATGTATTAGTATTTCTTACTAATTTCTGTCAATGTTTCCTTCCCATGTTTTGAAACTTTGTCAATAGATTCACAGTCATCTATTATAGTTATATCTTCCTAGTGAACTGGCACTTCTATTATTATGAAATATTTCTCTTTATTTCTGGTACTACTTTTTATCTTGAGATCTATTTTATCTGATATTAATGTAGCCAGTCCATCCTTCTTATCCTTATTTTTTGCATAGTCTATCTTTTCCCATCCATTTACTTTCATTCTATATTTGTCTGTCTTTACATGTAAAATGTGTCTCCCTTAGAAAATATGTGAATGTGTCTTTAAAAAATCTGTTTTCCCAGTTTTCCTTTCAATTAGGGTGTTTAGTCTATGAATATTTGATGTAACTGTTGATATTGGTGAATGTTAGAGGTTAAATTTTGTCCCCTCAAAATTCATATATTGAATTCCTAACACCCAATACCTCAAAATGTGACTGTATTTGAAGACAGGGTCTTCCTAGAAAGAAAAAGTTAGATCTCTTCTTCCTAGAAAGAAAAGTTAAATCTCAGTTAAAATGAGATCATTGGGATGGGCTCGAATCTCACATGACTGGAATCCTTTTCAGAAGGAAGTGACGAGGCAGACGTGCACAGAGGGAAACCATATGAAGACACAGGGAAGAGACACCATTGGCAAGTAAAGGAGAGAAACCTTGGAACAAACAACCTGCTGACATCTTGATCTCAGACTTCTCCAGAACAGTGAGAAAATACGTTTCTGTTGTTTTAGCTGCTGAGTCTGTGCTACTTTGCTATGGCAGCCCCAGAAAACTAATAGTGAGTCTGGATCTACTCATTTCCTTTAATTTCATTCTTTTGTTTGTTTTGGTGTTCTTTGCTTTATTGTCCCTCAGTTACCTTTTTCCTGCCTTTTAATGAGATTAACTATATTTTCAGGATTGTATTTGACTTTTCTTACTGGGTTTTAGCTAGCTTACTGGCATATTTTTCGTTTCTTCTAGAAATTTCCTTATACATCCTTCACTTTTCACAATTCATTTTCGGTTAATATTATGCCACTTTACATAAAATATTAAAACATTCCAAGAGTCAAGGGCCACATACACCACTCCTTCCTTTATTCTAGTGCTATATATGTTATTCTAGAGTTATTGTATGTAAAATCTACTTACATTAAACACCACAAGGCAATGCTATATATTTTTCTTTCAATAGTTATATATATCATAAAGAATTAAGAGGAGGAGAAAAGCCAGAATAATAGTCTTTTGAATGTACTTTTGACATTTACCATTAAAGATGTTCTTTATTCTTTTTTTTTTTTTTTTTTGAAGTTGATACTTTCCATCTGGTATAATTTCCCTTTAGCCTGAAGAATTTTCACTGGTATTTCTCTTAGTAAAGATCTGCTAGTGATGAATTCTTTTTGTTTTCTTTTCTTAGAAAGTCCCTTTATTTTGCTTTCATTATTGAAAGATATTTTTGCTGAATATAGAATTTTATACCAACACTTTTTTTCCTTTCAGTATTTTAAAAGATGTTCCATCTGTTCTAGACTCCATTGTTTCTGATCAGAAGTCAGTTTTTAATCAGATCATTGTTCCCTTGTATGTAATTCATCATTTTTCTTTTGCTGTTTTCAAGCTTTGTTGTTGTAATTAGTTTTCCACTGTAAGACTGTTATGTGTTTTGGCATGGGCTTCTTCATGTTTATTCTGCTTTTTTTTCTTGAAGCATCCTGTATATGCAAAATTTTTCTGTCAGCCTTTATTTCTTCAAGTAATTTTTTCTGTCTCATTCTCTTTCCTTTGTTCTGGAGTGTCAGTTACACATATGCTGGAAAGTTCAGTATTATCCATTAGTTAACTGAGCTTCTATTTGTTTATTTTTATAACTTTTCTTTTTCTTTATCCATATTGAATATTTTTTTCCTTTTTTGATGGTTAAAATCACATGTATTTTGCATCTATTTGGAATTTTAAATTATGACATATTAAACATAAAATCCATCATAAAAATGAATAAAGAAGAGAAACATTTTATTAAGTATTCTAAGCATTGTTGTTACACAAGTATTTGTTATTCAGAGCATTCCTAATAATACATTTTCCTTTTTTTTCAAGGTTTTCGATTTTTTAATTGAAGTATAATTAACATAAAGTATTATATTAGCTTCAGGTGTATGATATAATGATTCAACAATTCTACACATCACTCAGTGCTCATCATGATACGTAGACTCTTAATCCCCTGCATCTATTTCCCCCACCTCCACCCACCTCCCCCTGGCAACTAGCAGTTTGTTCTCTGAATTTAGGACTCTGATTTTTTGTTTGTCTCTTTTTTTGCTTGTTTTTTCATGTGTTTTATTTCTTCAGTTTCCCATATGAGTGAAATATGGTATTTGTCTTTCACCGGCTGACTTATTTCACTTAATATTAACATTAACATTTCACTCAATATTCACCTTTAGATCCATCCATGTTGTTGTAAATGGCAAGATCTCCTTCCTTTTTATGGCTGAATAATATTCCACTGTATATATACCTCATCTTCATCCATCCATCTCTGGTGGGCATTCGGGTTGCTTCTGTATCTTGGCTATTGTAAATAATACTGCAATAAACATAGGGGTGTATATATCTTTTTCAATTAATATTTTGTATTCATTGGGTAAATACCCAGTAGTGGAATTACTGGATCCTGTGGTAATTCTACTTTTAATTTTTTGAGGAACCTCCATACTGTTTTCTACCCTGGCCTCATTGAATAATTTCTACTGATTTATTTTATGGTTCGCATATACCTTGCTGTCATCTCCATTTAGCTGTCCAATCCATCAAGTGAATTTTTCGTGTTTATTTATTTTTGAGAGAGAGGGAGACAGAGCGCGAGCAGGGGAGGGGCAGAGAGAGAGGGAGACACAGAATCGGAAGCAGGTTCCGGGCTCCGAGCTGGCAGCACAGAGCCTCATGCGGGGCTCGAGCCCACGAAATGTGAGATCATGACCTGAGCCAAAGTCAGATGCCCAACTGATTGAGCCACCCAGGCGCCCCCATCAAGTGAATTTTTAAAGTTTCAGGTTCTCTGGCCAGAAAGAACAGAGAAGACCAAAAAAGACCCCCAAAAAGTGATTTTTCCACTACTGCCTCCACCACTTTATGCATCATACAAGCAGCTGCACTTAATCTCAGGATAAAGTCCACAACAAAAGCAGGAACTTCACGTAGCTACCTACCTCCCCCTCTTCTGAGAATACACTCCTTACCAGAATCTGCTTCTGTGGACACTCCTGTACCTTCATGCAGTTGCCTTCTATATTAGGTAGAGATTTTATAATTATTTTATGCAGGGGACTTCAGGAGTGTCTGAGCCTGTCATCAGAGAAATCTGATGGCTTTTATTTGACTAAAGCGTGGGGTTTGAGTGGGCAGTGCTGATAAGCCAGGAATATGCAGTTGAAGTTTCATTGTGAAAATTCCTTGACTATCAGGTTGAAGAGTTTGTGCTTAATTTGGAAAGTAACAAGGAGTAATCAGAGCACGGGAAGCTGGAATTATATTCTTTAAACATACCTACCTTAGTAAGCTTGGGATGATAAAATACCATTGACTGGGTGGCTTATAAACAACAGAAGTGTATTGCCCACAGTTCTGGAGGCTGGAAGCTCAAAATCAGGTGGCCAGCGTGGTCGGGTTCTATAGAGAACTGCTCATTTCTCCTCACAGCCTTACATGGGGATATCAGAGTGCCCTAGCCTCTCCTTACAAGGGCACTAATCCCATTCAATTCCACCCCTATTACATAATTCCCTTGCAAAGGCCCCACCTCCAAATACCATCACATTGGAAGGGTTTCAACATAAGAATTTGGGGGGGGGGGGGGGCGGGATGGCACAAGCATTCAGTCCAGACAATACCTGTATGTTGAACTTAATGAAAGTAGTACACAGAAAGAAAAAAAAACATTTGTGTAAATAGATACGTTTGGAAAAAGTTTCTGTACTGATTACACGCCTTTCCGCAAAGCGTGTGAAGAGATTTCAAAGAGAAACACAGAGGAATTACAAAACACACCCTCCTTCTTCCTAGGGCAACCAAATCAGAGGTGGGAGCAACAGGTAGCCAGCACATTGAAATTCAGTAACTGACTTTCAATTTCACAGACCATAATTCTGAACTGACAGGAAGCAACAGGGCTCAAACTACGGCCCTTTAGTGAAGAGGGACCAGTAATTATGTGGGGTGCCACACGTTCCCCTTTTGTGCTTTCATAATTACATCCTAGTCACTCACTCAATGCACTGCCCTAGCTGCCGACATGGAATGCTTTGAGTTGTTTCTAGCCATGTAAATGAAAACGATGGAAGAAAATAATTACCCTAAATTGTCTGAAACCCTCAGGAAAAATTAGTTTTATTAACCTGATGCCTGAGTCATCACAGGTACTGTTTTTGAAAAATGTCCTGCAGTTTGGTTTCATGAAAGAGCCTTCTTTTTGTAGTTTATTAATTATCAGCAGGGTAACCAATGTTGTGTCGCAAGAGGCCACCGAAGAAAGAGGTTTGGGAGAAAGAGTAATTTTATGATTCGCTTTTTATTCTTCCTAATAATCTCTTCCATTAGTAAAACTCCCAAGGATAGCAATGGCACACAAGCGTTTGAAGAGGCAGTGGAAGCTGAAATCAGCTAAAAGAGTAGTTTGTCTGCTGCATTTAAGATGGAACAGAGGCAGCAGTGCATTGAGGTTAGTGTGAAGGTGAAAAGGAAAAAAAATAATAGGATACAATTGAAAAATAGATTTCTTTGTGGTTACCACCATGGAATGGGAACAATTATTACCTTGCAAAGAGATTTTTACTTTATCACTTCTGCTCACCTTAGGAGACAACGAAGGTAGGTTAACATGGTCTACAGGGCCTTAGGAAAGCATTTATAGTCATGAGATTGCATTTACTTTTATAGAAGTTAGACCTTAATTTACCCTGGATTCAGTTATCCTTCACTATAGCCGGGAAAATCTAAAAAATGTCTCTTGCTCTTGTCCTCCTCTTGAACACTATCACGGTCTTCTGTTGGATTTGTACCCCTGTCTTCCTCTTAAAAATAGCTTTACAGTTTTTTTTTCAGAAGTGGTACATCATATATTTTCTAGAAGACCAATCTTAATTTGAGTGCCGATGCAATATTTATATATGTTCTCTAATGTTCATCTAACAATGAATTGTGTTGGAGAAACGCGACACTTAAAACAGTCCTAGAGGGGCCAAGATGGCAGAACAGCATGGAAGTTTTTTTTGCATCTCTCATCCCTGAAATACAGCCAGATCAACATTAAACCATCCTGCACACCTAGAAAACTGACTTGAGGATTAACACAACAATCTGCACGACCTGAACCAGAGAACTCAGCAGGTATGCCACGTGGAGAGGTGAACTGGGGGAGAAAGCTACAGAGGGCAGGGAGCTGTTTTTGCTTGTGGAGAGAGGACGGAAACAGGGAGAGAGTACAGAAAACATCCCTCCCCACCCTCCACCCTAAAGAAGCTGGAGACAAAAGAAAGAGTATGCAAGGGACCGAACAAAAAAGGCAGAAAGGAGAAAGGAGAGGGTTTGAATTCCATTAAGACTCTATAAACAGGGGGAGCGCAGAGTCTGAAACTCCACAGCTCAATACCTGGTCGTGCTCTGGTGGGAAGGATGAGTCTCCAGGAGCAGAGTGAGGTCCTTGTGCCACACAGCGAGAGGTGGCTCACCTGCCGGGAGGACATTTGGTAGAGGCTGTGCAGCCTCCCCAAGGGCGAAGGTCCCAGCCGACCCCAGAGAACAACCACATTCGCTGGTGCTAGAACAAAGAAGTCTGGCACCAGATGTGTGTTGTGATTTTCCATAAGCCCTGAAATGCTGCTGCTACACGATCGTGTGAATTCTTCAGGGGTGGGCTGGCACCCAGCCACAGTCTCTGGGCATCGGCAGCAGCAGTCTCCCGAACATTCCTGGGGGCAGGCCAGCACCTGGCCATTGCTAGGTGAGACCCTCCCCCAGAAGGTCTGAGGGGCTCAAAGCCATAGTCCCTCAGAAGTGAGGGGTTGGGAAACACAAACGCATCTCAGATAAAACAAAGGAGGGAGGTGGCAGCCTGGCAACCTGACAGCTTGGTCACGGACAGTATAAAAGCGGGGAGTAGATGGAAGCCAGAGACAAAGGACAGGTGTGCAATTGCTGGTCAGGGAGAGTACAGAATTCTGATACTAGAGTCTGCGTAGCTGGGTGACGCCATTTTCACCCCTCCCGCTCTTGTGCATGTGCACCTTCACCCACCACAATCCACCCAGTAAGCTAAGCAGCGCCATCTAGTGGAGAACGGAGGCATTACACTAAGCCTTGCCCACCTGGGCCAACCTCGCTCTTCAGGAACAACCCAAGACTTTCCACCGGCTTAGTTTATGGACTAAAAAATGCTTCATAGTTCAACTTCTAGGGGAAACCAATGTAATTTGAATCGTACTTCAGTCCGTTTTCTGGTCCATCTATTCAATCTCTTTTCTTTTCTTTTCTTATTCTTGAATACGTGAAGAGAAAAGATTTATTTTTGTTTTCCATTTGTTTTAAAAATATTTTTCTTTAATTTTTTTCTACTATATTGTTTACTTTTTTGTAAAGTTCTCAATTTCTATTTTTTTACTTCAATTTCAGTTTATTCTCTTTCATTGTATTCATTTATTCAAATTTTCAAACGTTTTCCTTTTTTTTTTCTTTTCTTACCTTTCGTTTTTTTTCTCTAATGTATCAAGCTCCTTTCAACAACCAGACCAGAACACACCTAGGATCTAGCATCCTTTATTTGACTTTTTGTGCTGTTTTTAATTTTTTAATTTTAACTTTTTCACCTTATTAATTCCTTTTCTTCCTTCAAAATGACAAAACAAAGGAATTCACCCCATAAGAGAGAACAGGAAGAAATCACAGCCAGAGACTTAATCGACACAGATATAAGCAAGATGTCTGAACCAGACTTAAAAATCATGATAATAAGAATACCAGCTAGGATTGAAAACAGATTAGAATCCCTTTCTGAGGAGATAAAAGCTAGTCAGGATGAAATTAAAAAATGCTATAACTGAGCTGAAAACTCAAATGGATGCCACAGCGGCAAGGATGGATAAGGCAGAGCAGTGAATCAGCTATATAGAGGACAAACTTACAGAGAATAATGAAGCAAAAAAAAAAAAAAGAGGGAGAGTAAGGCAAAATAGCATGATTTAAGAATTAGAGAAATCAGTGACTCATTAAAAAGGAACAACATCAAAATCATAGGGGTCCAAGAAGGTGAAGAAAGAGAAAAAGGGATAGAAGGGTTATGTGAGAAAATCATAGCAGAAAACTTTCCTAACCTGGGGAAAGACACAGACATCAAAATCCAGGAAGCACAGAGGACTCCCATTACATTCAACAAAAACTGACCATCAACAAGGCATATCATAATCAAATCACAAAATACTCAGGCAAGGAAAGAATCCTGAAAGCAGCAAGGGGAAAAAAAAAGTCCTTAACCTACAAGGAAGACAAATCAGGTTTGCAGCAGACCTATCCACAGAAACTTGGCAGGCCAGAAAGGAGTGGCAGGATATATTCAATGTGCTGAATCGGAAAAATATGCAGCCAAGAATTCTTTATCCAGCAAGGCTGTCATTCGAAATAGAAGGACAGATAAAAGTTTCCCAAACAAAAATTAAAGCAGTTTCTGACCACTAAGCCTGTCCTGCAAGAAATTTTAAGGGGGACTCTCTGAGGGGAGAAAAGATGATAATAAAAATAAAAGACTAAAAGCAACAAAGACTAGAAAAGACCAGAGAATACCACCAGAAACTCCAACTCTACAGACAACATAATGGCAATAAATTCATATCATAAAAGGTATCCAAATCAGCCAGGGGGATGTCAAGCTTTCAATCTTCACAGATGACATGATACTTTATATGGAAAACCCAAGGTTCCACCAAAAAGCTGCTAGAACTGATTCATGAATTCAGCAAAGTGGCAGGATATAAAATCAATGCACAGAAATTGGTTGCATTCCTGTACACCAATAATGAAGCAACAGAAAGAGAAATCAAGGAATTGATCCCATTTACAATTGCACCAAAAAGTGTAAAATACCTAGGAATAAATCTCACCAAAGAGGTGAAAAATCTATACACTGAAAACTATAGAAAGCTTCTGAAAGAAATTGAATAAGACACAAAAAAATGGAAAAATATTCCATGTTCCTGAATAGAAAGAACAAATATTGTTAAAATGTCAATACAACCCAAAGCAATCTACATATTCAATGCAATAGCTATCAAAATAATACCAGCATTCTTCACAGAGCAAGAACAAATAATCCTAAAATTTGTATGGAACCACAAAAGATTCTGCATAGCCAAAGCAATCTTGAAAAAGAAAACCAAAGCTGGAGGCATCATAATCCCAGACTTCAAGATGTATTACAAAGCTTATTTATCAAGATGGCATGGTACTGGCACAAAAACAGACTCAGATCAATGGAACAGAATAAAGAACCCAGAAATGGACCCACAAACGTATGGCCAACTAATCTTTGACAAAGCAGTAAACAATATCCAATGGAATAAAGACAGTCTCTTCAGCAAATGGTGCTGGGAAAATTGGACAGCGGCATGCAGAAAAATGAACCTGGACCACTTTCTTACACCCTGCACAAAAATAAATTCAAAATGGGTGAAACACCTAAATGTAAGACAGGAAGCCATGAAAATCCTTGAAGAGAAAGCAAGCAAAAACCTCTTTGACCTCTACCGCAGCAACTTCTTACTCAACACATCTCCAGAGGCAAGGGAAAGAAAAGCAAAAATGAACTACTGGGACCTCATCAAGACAAGAAGCTTCTGCACAGCGAAGGAAGCAATCAGCAAAACTAAAGGCAGCCAATGGAATAGGAGAAGATATTTGCAAAGACATCAGATAAAAGGGTTAGTATCCAAAATTTATAAAGAACTTATCAAACTCAACACCCAAAAAACAAATAATCCAGTGAAGAAATGGGCAAAAGACATGAATAGACACTTCTCCAAAGAAGACATCCAGATGGCCAACCAACACATGAAAAAATGCTCCACATCACTCATCATCAAAGAAATACAAATCAAAACCACAGTGAGATACAACCTCACACCCGTCAGAATGGCTAACATTAACAACTCAGGCAACAACAGATGTTGGCAAGGACGCAGAGAAAGAGGAATCCTCTTGCACTGCTGGTGGGAATGCAAACTGGTGCAGCCACTCTGGAAAACAGTGTGGAGGTTCCTCAAAAAATTAAAAATGGAACTACCCTACAACCCAGCAATTGCACTACTAAGTATTTATTCAAGGAATAGAGGTATGGTGTTTTGAAGGGACACATGCACCCCAATGTTTATAGCAGCACAATCGACAATAGCCAAAGTATGGAAAGAGCCCAAATGTCCATCGATGGATGAATGGATAAAGAAGATGTGGTGTATATATACAATGGAGTATTACTCCGCAATCAAAAAGAATAAAATCTTTTCATTTGCAACTACATAGATGGAACTGGAGGGTATTATTCTAAGCGAAATTAGTCAGTCAGAGAGAGACAAATATCATATGACTTCACTCATATGAGGACTTTAAGATACAAAACAGATGAACATAAGGGAAGGGAAGCAAAAATAATATAAAAACAAGGAGGGGGACAAAACATAAGAGACTCTTAAAAATAGAGAAGGAACAGAGGGTTGCTAGAGAGGTTTTTGAAGGGGGGGATGGGGTAAATGGGTAAAAGGCTTACGGAATCTACTCCTGAAATCATTGTTGCACCGTGTGCTAAGTAACTTAGATATAAATTATAAAAAATGAATAAATTATAGACAGTAAAAAAAAAAAAGAAACGAAATAAAAAGTGAGAAGTGTCCTCCTCAGTGAGACCTAAGTTGAACTTCTTTTTATTTTTATTTTTATTTATTTTTTAAAATATTTGTTAACATTTATTTATCCTTGAGAGACAGAGCATGAGCGGGGGAGGGGCAGAGAGAGCGGGAGACACAGAATCCGGAGCAGGCTGCAGGCTCTGAGCTGTCAGCACAGAGCCCGACGCAGGGCTCGAACCCACGAACCACGAAATGATGACCTGGGCCGAAGTCGAAGGCTCAACCGACTGAGTCACCCAGGCGCCCCTAAGTTGAACTTGTTTTTAAAACATTTTTAATAAAAATTAAACAGTTTCAGGTTCTGGAAGGGGGCCTCCTCGAAATGAGTTATACTTTAATAAAGTCCATATACACTATATAAGTGATGTTTCAGAAATTCTACTATGGAAAATATTAGTTTAGGTGAAACATAACAGTGTATAAAACCTCCATTTGGCAATAAATTTTAAATAAACAAACAAAAAGGCACACGTGAAACCAACAAGTAATTTCAGGCCTCACTTCTTCATGATGAAAGAAAAGATTTTTTGATGCTTCCATTATGTATTCACTAATTAGAAACATATTTATAGCTGAGAATTGAAATGAGCTTGTGCTAGATGGGCGGTATAAGCCCAATAGCATGAACTCAGGTTACAAAAATAAAAATATGCCCTTGTAAACATCCATTAAGCATTAATCTCAACTTCTACAAACTAGTAACACAATGTGGAACTTTTTTATGTAAGCCAAATAAAACATTGAAATCAGGATTCACCTCTTCTCTAACAGAAATGCAAAAGCGAACTGTGTGTCTGAGGCTGCTCTGGTTTGTATTCACATGCTCATGTAGTATTTTTCAAAGTTTTCTGTAAGCGAATACTTGATGTCATTGTACTTCTCACCCTTAATAAAGATTTAATGGAAAACAAAACAAAAACGTAGTCCTGATGATGAACCCTAAGTGTGAAGTGTGGATGATGGTGCTGATAACAAAAATGCTCTTATAAATTGAGTGACCAGGGCACCTGGGTGGCTCAGTCGGTTGAGCGTCCTACTTGGGCTCAGGGCATGATCTCATGGTTTGTGAGTTCGCGCCCCACATCCAACTCTGTGCTGACAGCCCAGAGCCTGAAGCCTGCTTCGGATTCTGTGTCTCCAACTCCCTCTGCCCCTCCCCTGCTCGCACTCTGTCTCTCTCTCTCAAAAATAAATAAACATTAACAAAATTTTAAAAATAAATAAATGAATAAAATTGAGCGACCAAACATATACTTCATTATGCAAGCTGGGACATTTTGGGACGTGAACTGGGGTTGATAATTATAGCAAGAAATTGGCATAAATTAGGACTAATCACAAGTTGCAGTCAACCTATTCATAAACCAATATAAATGATGATAGGAAGCCAAGTAAACCAATTATATGTATATATTAGTTCCAGAATAATGGAACAGAGCCCAGGGAAAGAATTCCCTGATGTGAGACAATGAACAATTTTAAGATAATGTTTTTATTTGTTACTTGTATGAAAATAATGCATATTGTATAAATTTTTTTAAATATGGAAACTATAAAAAAGAAAAACCATGGATAATGCACTGAATACAATTTTAATGCATTTTTCCAGATATTTTTTGTGAATATATACAATATTATATAAATAATATAAGTAGAATTATATTTTAATACAATTATCTTTTTATTTTTTATTTTATCAACCTTTTCCCATTCCATTAAATATTTTCCCACGTGGTTTTTATTGAATTGATAATAATTTATTCAGTTAGTATTTATTAGAGTCTACATAATACATTATATGAATGAACCATATTTTATTTAATGAGACATTATTGCTAGACATTTAGATTATCTTACTGTTTAGCTATTATGAGTAAGACTCACATAAATATCTTTATATGCAAATCTTTGGTTTTCTTTCTCACAATTTTCTCAGAACATATCCTAGAATTGAAAATCCTAGATCTGGGGCGCCTGGGTGATTCAGTCGGTTAAGCGTCCGACTTCAGCTCAGGTCACGATCTCATGGTCTGTGGGTTCGAGCCCCACGTCGGGCTCTGGGCTGATGGCTCAGAGCCTGGAGCCTGCTTCCGATTCTGTGTCTCCCTCTCTCTCTGACCCTCCCCCGTTCATGCTCTGTCTCTCTCTGTCTCAAAAATAAACGTTAAAAAAAAAAATTAAAAAAAAAAAAAAGAAAATCCTTCTGATCATATGTGTATTTGTAAGACTTGTGATATGCTTTGTCAAACTGAGTTCCAGAAAGAATATATCATTTTTTTTGTACAGTGCCTGAAATAGCCATCTTACCCCACACTTATCAACATTAAATATTATCCTTTAGAAAATCTTTGTGAGTTTGAAAGGCAAAAATATATGTTGTTTACTGATGTTGCTATGTCTCTTCAATTTGTGCTATTTTCACACCGGTGAAATATTGTCTGTTAAAACTAAATTTTAATATCTAGTTGAATTCCTCAACCTTTGTTACTTTGCTTTGAAAATTGGATGTAAGTCTTGGCCATTTATGATGCCAAATCAACTTCAAAACGTCCCCTTACTTAAACTTACAAACTAATTTGAAAAGGACTAGACAGATTTACAATATTGAATCTTGCCATTCAGGAGCATGGTTCACACCAATAATTTCTCAAGATGTCTTTTATTTTCCTTAGAAAGGTTTTATAGCTCACCTTACATATATCCGGCACATTCCTGTTCATTTGTAGGTTCTTTACAGTTTTATTATGATTGTGAATCAAATATATTTTTTGTTAATTTTCAGACTCATTTGTGCTGATATATATATATGAGAATATATATGTATATATATGAGAGAATATGTAGATGTATATATATGAGAATATATATATATGAGAATATATATGTATATATATGAGAATATATATATGTATATATATGAGAATATATGTATATATATGTGAGAATATATATATGAGAATATATATATATATATATATATATATATGAGAAAGAGAGAGGAGCCATGTTTTCTGGTCATCTACAAAAGTTGCCAAATTGTTTCCTAAAACTTTCTTAGGATCCTGTAGTAGATAATTTTCAGTAACATGTAAATTATAAAAGCAGGTTCTTCTGAGTCTTTATTATTAAATTTCCTTTTAGGTGTTCTTCGATGTTTTTTCACAGGCCTCAGTTTTTTCCTTTATTTATCTTCAAGTAAGAAGTGATCCCTCCAGAATTAGCGTTCCCAAACGCAGGCCAGAGATACTTCCTCTTGGCACTCAAGCAATTCAAGCTGTCTTACGGGAGAAGCACGTATATGCCACTAATTGGGTGTCTTCATCCAGGTGCACTGACCTCGTAGTTACGACGAATTACCCTCAATTTTTAAGAATTGTTTATTTTTAATCTTCCCTCTTTCTATGCCTTCCTCAGTATTTTAGTAAGAATTTGGCAGAGACACTTTCAAGAGATTTATAATCAGATAACGTTTTGGACAAAAAGTGAGAAATGGGCTGTTAAATGTTTCTCCTCAAATTCTCCCATATTCAAATAAATAGAACTTGACCCTCTCTTTGTCCAAAGAGTTCTGAGAGAAAAAAGTGGATACGTTAAAAGTTATGCTTCCAGTGAAGGGTTAATAAGAATTAAAAATACATAAAAGAAATATTAAACGAGACCATCTCATTCTGATTTACTTCCCATAAGCATATGAAATTTCCCCTTGTGGCTTTTTTCTTTGAAAATATTATAAATGTCCAATTTGCTCTAGTGAACATTTCGTTGAGATCTTTATTGAAAATTCCGCTTAAAATGCAGATATACTAATTAAGACACTGGTTTGTAGATGACAGAACCTCAAATTAACTTAGGCTAAAAAAGTAATGTATTGGAAGAAAATAGGTTGTTGTTTTGTTTTGTTTTGTTTTGTTTTGTTTTGTTTTGTTTTGTTTTGTTTTACAAAGCTAATGAAGGGGTTTATTCATTAAGCCACAGTAGGGACAAGGCTTCAGAACAACTGGAAGCAGAAATGTCTTTCTGTTTTTCATTGGTTTTTCTTTCCACATGTCCGGTTATTCTCAAGTTTCCCATTTTATACGTCCTATTATCAAAGAGAGACTAACTCACAACCCACATTGGAAATATTTTAGGGAAGGACTGCGGTCTGATCTGCGTCAGTTACTAAACTCTGGAACACTCGACTATTGAGTGTTACCGGTATTGAGCAGGTAACCATGTGTATTTGGGGAATCGTTCTAAGTGAAGCAGCTACACCAAGAGGGGAGTACTCTAGCAGTACTGTACCATGCCCTGGGGGCAAAGGCATCCCCACACTTTTGGTAATTAAATAGATTACCAGCTCGTAGTCTAATAGTAATGTCTTCCCTAGGCTGTTGAGTGCATTTATGAAATTATAAGACAAAGATCCTATGTTGGTACATTGTGTTTTGAATCTTTGAATCTGTTCTCAAGGTGTTAAGCAGAGGTGATCCCTAGAACATCAAATATTTATTTTTCTTTTAAAATTAATATGACTATAGAACCTCACACGTAATTTTCTCAAGTACATGTTACAGAATGTTTTTTAAGAGGTTGTTATTATCCTATTTAATTTTAAGAAGTTATTTCCTTAATATATGTAGACGATTATGATCCAGTAACCCTCTAGTTTTAGAAATGTTGAGGAGTTATTTTCCTTTTCCTGTGTTTGTGTTTTTAGATAGTTTCTAAATCACAAAAATAACCTGTGATTTCAAACAGTACCCTCAATCAGGCAGATTTTCAAAAGGAGAAATAATCCTGAAATATATAGAAGCAATGGGAATTGTAGCTAAAAAAAACTCATACATTCCACCCGCAAATTCACTGAGTTACTTGCAGTGACATTCTGTCTCTTGCACCCCGTGGTACCAAGAACAAAACACCAAATGATGACACAGCTGTCTCAGCTGGAAGGTACTCACAGTTTATAACTTTTGATTATTTCAATTCAATTCAATTTTGCCCATTCTTCTTACTAGCTACATGGAGGGCCTAGTAGACAGACAAATTTGAGTTATGTCTGCTTTTGTTGACGAATACATTTAAGGAAACAACATTTCAGATTTCAGAGGATTTGGTAGGAAAAAAAAACCAATATGTAGGACAAAAATATAGGTATGACTATGTGTGGTGGGTTGAAAATAGCACCGGGCTTTAGTCCCAGCTCTACTCTAGATGTGTGACCTTGGGTAAGTTGCTTCCATTCTTTGAGCCTTAGTTTTCTCATGTATAAAGTAAAATTTGGAATAGATGATCTCTACTATGCTGGCAGCTGCTGTTTTGGTGAAATGCTTTATTTTAGTGCGTAAAGATACAGGTAGTTTAGAAACAATTGGATATTATCCCTGGCTAATTGTGCAGTTACATATGAGAGAAGCTTCAGGAAACTGAGTGATTTTTTCATTTTCATTTTTTCATATTCTTAGGGAAGATTTGGCTCATAACCCACAAAGACATTATGAAAATGACCCTATTCATTTTGTCTATGCCATGCACTTTTAAATAATGATTACTTTCTACTGTTTCATTATGTAGCTAGGAGATGTACTTTCAATTGCATGTTAACTCTTTCTTCTCGTGTAATAATTTTCTCTGTAACATTCCTGAACTATATTATGTGTACTTATGGAATAATAAAATTTTCACATATTCCTTTTCTCACACAACTGTTTTAAATATCCTTCTTTCAGTGGAAATTCCCCCACAAAGATTTTTTAATGAGCCAAATGCAATCCTTATTTTTAAATCTGCAAAAGCCATTTCATGGGATATATCTAGTTCATTCTCATTACCCAGGGTTTCAAAAGAAAGAGCACCATAATGGGGCAACTCCTGTGGTGTGAGGCACTAGGCAATGAGGGACAAAAGATAAATCTCTTCCTAATAGACACATGAAATGGAATGCTTTCTATCCTGTGTGACTCTAGAAGGTGTGCTACAGTTTGAAGGTTAAGGGCAAAATCCATTATGCAATCCGGTGATAGTTCAATTCATGTATCTTGGCCCTGATTTGATTTGTTTCCAAGTTATACAAATAAGGCAGTTGTAAAGTAAATTGTGTTCCACCATTCACAGTCCCTCTATGTTAACACTTGGCGCTTTATTATTTGAGCTGATTTTGTCCTTTAGCAGCTGGGCCCCAGTATGCACATACCTATTAGACCTCCCTAAGCCATGTCAGTTGTTCCTATTTGTATACCATGTTGTAAGTTACAAATCACTTTCCTACCTATCTCCTCAAATCTTCACAATGACTTTCTGAGACAGGCTGGACTAGGATTATCAACCCTCTTCGATCATATTCATTCACATTTATGAAGTTAATTTTGGAAGGTATTTTACTTTTATAGACAGTTGAGGTTTTAAAATAATCTCTTAACTCCCTATTACATTAACTGCAACATAGCTACACATGTAATCAATATATATGTCCAATTCCAACACCTGAAACTCACTATGTCTAAAACCGGTTGACTCCCCACCCTTCCATCTCCTGCTTACCATCGACCTGATGTAGACCAAAGGTCATCATCAATCTCCTTTTAGGTGTTACTTCGTTTGTCACCATTTCTCTAATCTTCCAATCTAGAAACCACTTTCTTTGACTTGCCCTCCTGAGCCAAATCAGTTACCTGGTTCTGTTGCAGCATTATCAGCAACAACCACTGTACATTTCCCCCCTTCTCCTTCACAGCCACTGCCATAATTCTATTGCAACAGCCTTCTAATTTGATTCCCAGTCTCCAGACTAGCTATTCTTCATTTTTCATGCTGCTAAAAATACACTTTTCTCAAAACATGGCTTAGAATCTGTTACATCTCTCATCACCACCTATCCCCATTGATGAGCAGTACAGATTAATGTTTTTAAGTACAGTGGACTTAAATTTAAATTCCTTCTCAATGATTTAAATCTGGGTGTGCCTGAATCCAAAGCATGATTATAATACGCTGACTTTCTGACCTTCAGGGTGGGCAGGGAACATAAAATTGGGCATTCAGGTGATGAGCCGAGACCTAAGATTAAGGGACACTAGCTCTTCTTGTCTGAGCCTGGTAGACCTTGCAAACCCCCGTGAATCCCACAGTCTTATGGAGCCTGTGGCTGGGAGCTCTTGAAAGTCAAAATTAGAACTCTTGCTTTAACTGTAGTCATCGTCTTGGTCTCTCGTGCCCTGCCTTGCCCACTTCCTTAGACTCAGCATGACAAATGTTGCCCAGTTAGCCTAGTAGAGAGGACGGTGTACAAAGGAGATTGCTCAGTGTTACTTACAGTTGTTCTTCGCCATCTTTGTTGAACCGCATGAAAAACTATCAGCATTGCTTGCCTAGAAATTGTGTGAAATAGTGGACGAATACCGGCTTTGGGTTCACACAAACCTAGGTAGGAGTTCTAGATCCTCCACTGGCTAGTTGTCTAATTCGGGGGCAGGTCATTTGACCTCTCTAAGCTTCGGTTTCCTTTTCCTAACTTGAAGTAGGTACATTAGTACCCACTAACTGGGAGACTGTGCAATGATAGAAATGCTGTCACGAATTAAAGAGCACTTTGAAATACCTTTACATTTCATTATCTAACTGTGCGGATATAGCTATGAGGTGCATTGTTTGTTCCTTTTGCAGTTAATACTTGGTACACACACGAATCTGTGGTTCCTTTGCCACAGTTCTAGGGTCACGTGAGCTCCACAGACCACTTGTTGTGGTGACAGGGGCTACTAATTGGCTTCCATTATCCATTCTCATATCCTACTATGATCAGATAACCTTTAGCTGGCCATACAGCTAGCTGCCTGAATAATGATTTCACTCATTGGCCTCTCCTGCAACCATGAATGACCATGTCACCCAGTTATGACCAATGGGGTGTAAGCATAAGTGAGACGGGAAGCATCTGGGAATGCTGAGAAAGAAAATGCAGGACCTCTTCATTTACCATCCCTTTCCTGCTGACCGCAAAAATTGGGTCTGAAGCTGGAGCAGCCATTCGAGGTCATGAATTGGAGAAGTGCATCGAGAAAGATAGAGCAAAGATCCTGTGACCCAGAATCATGATAGTTGTGGAGCACCCATACTAGCCCGATCCACCGCGCTTTCTTTTTATGGGAAAGAAACCAATTATTCTATTTTTCTGTTCAAACAACTGAACAATATTCTAATTAATGCAGTTGGAAACCACTGAAATAATGCACATACAAGAGCTGGTCAGTGTTGGTGACTTCTTGTAATTGCTTAAGTCACTTCCTCCCTTTCTTGAGCTAACTTCCCTTGGGTTTGTCCTATTACCCTGTAGTACTGCTGGGTTACGGACTCATGAGCTTCTGTAAGATTGGAAGTCTCCCTTCCCTTAGGCAGCACATCCCATGCTATACTGGTTATTTTGACCTTCATGAACGGTTATACATAGCAGTTCTCTGAGATGGCATCTGAATTCTCTGAAGCTATAATATGCAGTACTTTTTATAAGAGGCACTTTTGATTATTACCTTCGCTGAAAGTAATAGGCAGGCAGATTTGTGGTGCTCTCTGTTTCCATGTGTATTCAAGATTGCATTGCTACTTCGTAACGTTCCTCGTTATTCGCAAGCTGATTAGATAGAATGTTGAAACCAAATGGAAAATGACACAATTTATTACCTTTACAGAGTGTATTATAAAAATATTATAAACAATAAAAAATTCTTTGGAACTAATAGAACATAAAGCACTCTTTTTTTTCCTAGTGAAATTATAGGTGGAGTGGGATCCTATCTGGGTGGTAATGAAACATCCTGTTAGCTTTCAATTACAGTCCTGAACAGCAACTCTCTCCACCCCACTGTCTCTCAATCTCCTTCACCCCCCACACCCCCACACTCCCGCCCGACTGCCCCTCCTCTCCCTCTCTCTCTCTAATAGATATTATGACCAGGGGTTGAAACTAGAAGATAATCCGGTTGACTGAACATTAAATGCATTACATAATGATTGTATTCTCATATATTAATATGCACCACAAATGTACTAAACTATGTAGAAAGCCAAAATCATATCTGAACCAGAAAATTTAATTGTTGTAGGAAGAGGTGTATTAGGCCACAAACAATAAAATATCAGGCCACAATAAAATAAAATAAAGTTCTGTCACCTGTATAATGTTAGTTTGAGGCATTTAATGCTGTTCACTGTCGCAATGAGTTCTTGAGAGGTTTTGTTCTTTCTTTATCAGAAATGAGGATATGAGGGGCCGCTGGGTGGCTCAGTCGGTTGAGCGGCCGACTTCGGCTCAGGTCACGATCTCGCGGTCTGTGAGTTCGAGCCCCGCGTCGGGCTCTGCGCTGACGGCTCAGAACCTGGAGCCTGTTTCGGATTCTGTGTCTCCCTCTCTCACTGCCCCTCCCCTGCTAGTACTCTGTCTCTCTCTCTTTCTCTCAAATATAAATAAATATTTAAAAAAATAGAAATGAGGATATGTGCCGACAACCAAATACTTAAAGAAGTCTGGGCTTAATGTTCGGCTCTCCTAACTGCACCAGTGCATCACTGTGGCACGTCGAGTAGCTCGTTCAACATTCTAGAGACTGGAGAACATCAAGAGGATAAACTCTATGACAGGCATCTATTCATTCATATAGGGAGCACATCTGTTGACATCTCAACTGCTAATTAAGAAGTAAGGGACTCAGGCCTCATGCATAATTAAGACAAGCCGAATCGTCTTTTTTCTCTCTCCAAATACAGAACTCAAATGGAAACTGAAGGAAGGTTCTTTCACTAACCCAGTTGTGCTTTCCGTTTGCAGAGTCAGAGAAACAATTCTCAAAGCACAGGGTTACTTTCAGAGAAAGAGAGAGGAAGAAAGTTTTACAAGAAATGTTATTTGGCCATCACTGCAGGCAAACGCATGAATGATTTTACAGGCCATGCCGAGAGAAACGTGGACACTTGGCGGGCCTCACGGACCCAGTTGTTAATTAGGGTGTTGGCTGTGAGCTATTACTATAGGTTTCAGAGCCTGTACTGACCAGTCACAGCAGCGAACTTTAAGAGAAGGTCATTATCGTGCACATCATACAAATGTATTTAATTTGGGGCACCTGGGTGGCTCAGTGGGTTAAGCATCTGATTCTTGATCTCGACTCAGATCGTCATGTCAAGGTTCCTGAGACTGAGCCCCACGTTGGGCTCTGCACTGACAACACGGAGACTGCATGGGATTCTCTCTCTCCCTCTCTCTCTGCCCCTCCTCCACTTGCTCGCTGTCTCTCTGTCTCAAAATAAATAAGCCTCTCTCTCTCTCTCTCTCTCTCTCTCTCTCTCTCTCTATATATATATATATATATATATATATATATATGACCTTGACTGTCTGCAAGGCTATGACTTATTTTTAAAAAACACACCTGGGGCACCTGGGTGGCTCAGTCGGTTGGGCGTCCGACTTCGGCTCAGGTCATGATCTCGCAGTTTGTGAGTTCGAGCCCCGCGTCAGGCTCTGTGCTGACAGCTCAGAGCCTGGAGCCTGCTTCAGATTCTGTGTCTCCCTCTCTCTCTGCCCCTCCCCCACTCACGCTCTGTCTCTCTCTCCTTCAAAAATAAATAAACATTAAAAAAAAAACACACACACCTTTAAATGGTGGCACTGTTATAACCAGAGTTCTGTTCACCTATGTGGTGGAAAATACTTCATGGCAATATGTTTTAGTGACACAATCAAATTTCTTTATTTAGATTTTGGGGATGGAGAGAACTGCCATTCTGAAAAGTAGTAACAGAGACATACACTGTCACTGGAGAAAGAGTGTGATAAACCCATATTCTACAACAGTTCCTAATTAAGTTATACTTAAAGTAAAAAGGAGAGAAGTCTTAGACTTTCTAGTGCAGTTGAAGTAGCTTGATTGTAGTATCTGGAAGTGAATCTGTAGGCGTACTGATGCATTTGTGGGCAAGAAAAAGTGATTATATATTTTATTAAATTATAAGGTAATTTGATCTCTTATCTCAGGCTTGCTAATGCTCTAGTCAGTTTTTCCTCTTTTTTTTTTTTTTTTTTTTTTTTTGTCAGGAAATCCGATTTGTCAGGGACATAGATTTTTGTCCAGTTAAAGGTCAGGTGCCGAACAATTGCCAAACAATTGATTTGATTGCTGAGCCGTGGGGTCATTAAGTTGCCTGAAATAACCTTGTTGCAAATGTTCATCAGCGATGCAATCTGGGACTCTGTACTCAGGGCTTGCATGAGCACCTGTGGAAAATATTCAGTTGACTTTACCTTTGGAACTGTAAATATATACATATATATTTACATACATACACACACACACACACACACATATATATACATATATATCGTCATAGGTGTGAATGCCACGGGAGTAGTTTTATATATGAAACTGCTTGTGATTGGAGAATATACAAATGTCCCCTTCCTTTCTAAGCCTTTCTGTGGCCTGAAATTCCAGTCTTGGTTTTTTTTCTTACATTTAAAACTGCAGCAACCTTGGGGAGTGAGAACATAAAGGTCTGGAATTCAAAGCGTTGCCCAGAAGGACCGGACCACATGCAGTGCCGCGGTCCCGACTTGTGAGCGCAACAGGAGTGCTGAGCGCCTGGAGGAAGACATTGAGAAAATGGGCAGGGAGGCCAAGGCCAAATTGTTCCTTCTTCAAAATTTTGCTAAGGACAGATTTTTCTGATCCTATACTACACAATCCAAAGGAACTTAAAGTGCATAAAAGGAAGGGCACTGGATGTGGAGTCTAGAGTCTTAGTCCCAGCTATGTTCGCCCACTGGCTGTGCCCTAATACAAGTCAGTGAACTCCTATGAGAAAACTCGGCTTCCTCAGATAAAATACGGTAATTTAAGCCAATGCTCTCAGAGCTCCAGAATTCTACATTTTATGTTTTAGATGGCTGGACTTTGGTCCGGTATCCAGTGAAGGGCATGACATCTAGCAAACTGATGAGTTATGTTCCCTTTTCGTTTCTCTTTTAAGTTTATTTATTTTGAGAGGGAGAAAGAGAGAGAGCAGGAGAAAGGCACAGAGACAGAGGGAGAGGGAGAGAGAGAATTCCAGGCTACGCACCGTCAAAGCAGAGCCCGAAGCAGGGCTCGAACCCACAGCATAAGATCATGACCTGAGCCCAAATTAAGAATGGGACTCTTAACCAACTAAGTCACACAAGAACCCCATTATATTCCCTTTTCAACCACTATTGTCCAGATTAAGTGTTTAAAACCATAGAGTCTTCTTGGTTATTGTTGAGGACAAATTTCAAGTCATGTTTCTATTTTGGGCTTTTGGAAAGGGTGTCGTATTTCTACGTGTGTCATAGCGGAAGGGATATTTAGTTTCAATTTTGTCACTAAGCTTCAAAAAATTCTACTTTACTCCTTCAGGCTTAGTTTCATTATTTCTAATGCTTTTTTAAAATTGTTTGTTTGTTTGTTTGTTTGTTTGTTTGTTTGTTCGTTTAGAGAGAATCTCAAGCAGGCTCCATGCTGTCAGCATGGAGCCTGAGATCTTGACCTGAGCCACCCAGGCACCCCTCGAATACTTTTTTTAAGCTACTCTGTGGTATCTTTTCCTAGTTGCTGTACATATCAGTCCATTATAGATGTATACATTTTGGCTTTTACATCTTGTTCAGCAAAAGCCCAAATCTAATAATTCTAGATGGCCGTCACATAGTAATTATTTAAAAGAACAGCTTTTTGTAGTTGCTGAAGTATTTCTGATGTAGCCAGGTTTGCCGGCTCCCTAAGTGCCATTCATAAACTACTTATAACGGTTTATAGCCCATGAGTGTGAGTATCCTCATGTTCGATAGTTTAAGTGCCCACATTATAGCATTTTGGTGACTTAGTCGTTTCCCTGTGAGTCAACCATTTCAGGCTTCTGTGCTCCTGTTCTTCCAGTTTCCATGCCCAGAGAATGTTTTATATAGATGATAGAAAGAGGTAGATAGACATAGATGATATAGATATGATATAGATACAGATATAGATATAGACATAGATGATATAGATATCGATGTAGAGATAGAGACAGGATAGGTAGTAAGATGACTCACATATGGGGAAACTTGAAAAACATTGGTCTTAATTTGGATCAACTTAATGCCATTTTACAAAAGTTTTCTGAGTATGTACTATGTACCTTACCCTGTTAGTCTGAGGTAAAAGATTGCTTTTGACCTCAGGGAGATCCCAGTCTAGAAGATGTTACAGTCTTTCATCTTTCCATTCTTGTATAGATTAATTTTAAAGGGAAAACTATTATGTTTGTGAACTTTCCCAACAAATCTATATTCCCCTGGATGTATATCATGACCTTGCATTTATGCTAGGCTGTTGTGGGGTTCTTTTTCCTTTCGGTGATGATCATGGACTGATTGTTCAGTTGACTGTTAAAGTGAATGAAGACCTCACACCTCCTGGTTTTCAGGTATCCTTACAGTTTCATTTATTGGTAGGTATGCTTGTTGTAACTTGAATCAAATCTGGGACATTCTGCTTCTAGTTCATGTTAACTACAATCATATACTGCTTCTTTATGTCATTCACAAATATAAATTTTGTCTATAGAATTTATGGAAACATTCACAATAGGGGGGATCTATGGTTAGATAAGCAATACAAGTTAGATAAGTAATACAAGTGAGGGAGGTACAGAGAAAGAGAGAGAGAGAGGATCCCAAGCAGGCTCCTCACTGTCAGCACAGAGCCCGACGTGGGGCTCAAACTGTCAACCGTGAGATCATGACCTGAGCCGAAATCAAGAGTTAGAAGCTTAACCGACTGAGCCACCCAGGTGCCCCTCTAAAAAATGTTTTTAAAATTCAAGTTTATCATTGATGATGTACCATTTGGACAACTGTTTTTATGAAATATTGCACACAGTAAAAAGTGTGTACTATATTTGTACATAAGATATAAAGAATAAAAGGTAACGACTGTCTGTGCACTATGTGTCCTAAAGGGAACCACTATCCTAAATGATATTTTTAATAAAAATTGTATATATTAAAGTATGCAGAATGATTTTTTTAGAGTTTTATTTATTATTGAGAGACAGAGAGAGACAGAGCATGAGCATGGGAGGAGCAGAGAGAGAGGGAGACACAGAATCCGAAGCAGGCTCCAGGCTCCGAGCTGTCAGCACAGACCCCGATGTGGGGCTCGAACTCACGAACTGACAGATCATGACCTGGGCCTAAGTCGGTCGCCCAACCGACTAAGCCACCCAGGCGCCCCCAGAATGATGTTTTGATAAACATATAAATAGTGAAATTATTGCTGTAGTCAATCTAATTAACATATGCATTTTCTCACCCTATATATATGTTTTGTTAAATATTATGTAGTTAAATTTTGCCTGATCTTGAAGTCTGATATATATTTGCTTGGTTTTACCTTTTTTCACTCAATATTCCATTTAGCAGTACACTTTGTGTGAGTGAAAAAATGAGCCTTTCTTGTTTTAATCCACTGAGATTTTGAAGTTGTATATTATCACAGCATAACCCAGCATATACTGACTAATAAATATTGTCACTTCCATTTTATTAAGAGCACAAAAGGAAGAGAGCATAGGTGAAGGAAAATGAACTTAAGGCTGCATTGCCTAAATAATTGTCTTTATACTTGTTAATTATAGTGATGTAACTCAACCAAGTTTAACATTGATTCTCATATAAATACCTGGTGTCAGATTTACAATGGAAACTTCTTTGACTAATGGAAGGGTATACCTATAGCAACTCATGAAAAAGATATTCTAAAACCGAAGTGAGACTGGATTAGACCACTGAAAAAAAATAGCTTTTAACACCATCAACCGGCAATCTTTTTTTTTAATTTTTTTTAACGTTTATTTATTTTTGAGACAGAGAGAGACAGAGCATGAACGGGGGAGGGTCAGAGAGAGGGGGAGACACAGAATCTGAAACAGGCTCCAGGCTCTGAGCAGTCAGCACAGAGCCCGACGCGGGGCTCGAACTCACATACCGCGAGATCGTGACCTGAGCCGAAGTCGGACGCTCAACCGACTGAGCCACCCAGGTGCCCCAAGGCAATCTTTTGAGGCATTTGGACAGGATGGCTATTCCAGTGCAGGTACCATCTAATATTCTTTCTGTTTCAGTTGGCTACCCTGAATTACTGATCTAAACCATCCTGGAGGATCTGTCATAAGGCTAGATCTTCTGGCTTCATAAACCATTTCTTTTATTATATGAGTACTCTAGAGAAATCTGACGGCCACTTCATTTTGTCTCTGATACTGAAGTAGAACACACTGAGGCCATATGATGGCATCTGGTCTATGAAAAGCAAAAATAAGTCAAATTAAAAAAAACTAATTTCATTTAAAAAAAATTTTTTTTAAATCGGGAGGATTTCCAAAAACTGTGGCTTACAAGAGTAATATTGAAAGGGGTTCTCTGGGTGTTGTATGTAAGCCAATTTGACAATAAATGATATTAAAAAATAAAAATTAAATGAAAAATTAAAAAAAAAAGAAAATACTTTTTAAAGCACATACCACAAAAGAAGAAAAAATCAAAAAAATTAACAGATTACTCGTTGCCGGGGTGTAAGGAAGGGGTAGAGTTGGATAAAAATCAATGTGGCTGTTTAAAAAAGCAACATAAGGGGTGCCTGCGTGGCTCAGTCAGTTAGGCATTTGACTTTGGCTCAGGTCATGATCTTATGGTCTGTGAGTTTGAGCCCTGCGTCGGGCTCTGTACTGACAGCTTAGAGCCTGGACCCTGCTTCAGAATCTGTCTCCCTCTGTCTTCACCTTCCCCTGCAAATATTCTGCTTCTCTCCCTCTCAAAAATAAACTCTAAAAAAAAAGCAACATAAGAAGTCTTTGTGGTAATAGAAATGTTTTGTTATATGACTATATCAATGTCAATATCCTTGTTTATGATATCATACTGTAGTTTGCAAGATTTTACCATTGGGGAAATTGGGTAAAGAGTATACGGGATCTCTGTATTATTTCTTAAAATTTCGTGTGCATCTACAATTATTGCAAAATAAAAAGTTTAATTTTAAAAAAGACAAGCAGCAGAAAGGGAGAATACATTTGCAAAAATATGTATCTGATAAAGACTTGTACCCAGAATACACAAAACTTTTACACCTTAATGCAAATAAACAATCCTATCAAAAAATGGGCAAAAGGTTTGAATAGACATTTTACCAAGGAAGAAATTAACAAATAAAAATCCAATAAAACACTTCTATATACTCTATATATCTATATATACAGGAAGACTATAATCAAAAAGACAGACAGTAACAAGTGTTACAGAAATTGGAAACCATATACATTCTTGGTGGGAATAAAATTGCACAGCTCCTTTGAAAAAATATTTGGCAGTTTCTCAAAAAATTGAACACAGTATTACCATATGACCCAGGAATTTTACTGTAAGCATATACCCAATAAAATTGAAAATATTTTGGGTCCACACCCAAAAAGACTTGTTAACAAATTTTAATAGTATAATTAATTATTCATAATAATCAAAGGTTATAAACAACTTAAATGTTCATCAACTTACAGATGAATAAATTAAATGTGGTGGATCCATTCAATGGAATATGATTCAGTGATAAAAAGAAATGAGATTCCTCAAAAAATTAAAAATAGAACTACCCTACAACCCAGCAATTGCACTACTAGATATTTATCCAAGGGATACAGGTATGGTGTTTTGAAGGGACACATGCACCCCAATGTTTATAGCAGCACTATCGACAATAGCCCAAGTATGGAAAAAGCCCAAATGTCCATCAGTGGATGAATGGATAAAGATGTGGTATATATATACAATGGAGTATTAGCAACCAAAAAGAATGAAATCTTGCCATTTGCAACTACATGGATAGAACTAGAGGGTATTATGCTAAGCGAAATTAGTCAGTCAGAGAAAGACAAATATCATATGACTTCACTCGTAGGAGGACCTTAAGAGACAAAACAGATGAACATAAGGGAAGGGAAGCAAAAATAACATAAAAACAGGCAGGGGGACAAAAACATAAGAGACTCTTAAATGTGGAGAACAAACAGAGGGTTGCTGGAGGGGTTGTGGGAGGGGGGTGGGCTAAATGGGTCAGGGGCATTAAGGAAGCTACTCCTGAAATCATTGTTGCACTAGATGCTAACTAACTTGGATGTAAATTTAAAAATGAAAACAAAAAGAACAAAACAAAACAAAACAAAAAAAACAGCCACATCTTAAACTCACCAAGTTATGCACATTAAATATGTATAGCTTTTTGTATGTCAATCATTCTTCAATAGGGTGGTTTAAAGACAAACAAATAAATAAAAATTTAAAGTTTAAAAAAAGAAATTAATACATGCTACATCTCAAAAACACTTTGCTTAGTGAAAGAAGCCAGACATAGAGACCACATATTTTGTTATTCCATTTATATGAAATATCCAAAAAAGCAAAGTTATAAAGATAGAAAGGAGGCTAGCGGTTGCCTGGTATGTTAGTGGTGGATAACAGGATTCACAGTAAATGTGCATGAAGTTTTTTATCGAGGTTATGAAAATGTAAACCTGATTCACGGTGATGGTTTTAGCAGTTATACTAAACTTAATAAATTTTCCCAAAAATGTCATTGAATTATACATGCAAAGGGAGAATTTTATGATATGCAAAATATGCCTCCCTAAAACAGTTTCAAAACAACCACAAAAGAATTCTGCATGTTGATTATCTATCACAGGTTACTGGGTAGTGTAGTTTTTACTCTTGAGAATACCAATTACTTGGGTATTTTCTTTCTCTTGATTGTTCTTTCCATTGAAGTCTACTGGGAACTCAAATCAGATGCAGAATTTTTAGTGTAACTGGTATCTTGAGAATCGTTAGATGATGGGCTATCATTGCTCACTTTTGTGTAAGTGATGAAATCAAAGTAAGAATATGTCTTTTCTTCCCAGTTCAACTCAAACTCTATGTTGTTTTAATTCCATATCAGAATGATCGAGTAATATTCTTTCTGAGATGCATTTACCAGGTACGGTGTTGACATTATTTGAGCAATCTTTTGCAGGAAATCTGCAGAACATGAGAAAAGCAATTATCTCTATCTAGATAGTTCCAAAGTCCTTTTATAGATGTTACTTAAGTATTTGGGTCACTGCACATATCCATCAAAAATGACTTTATTTTCTGGATGTAGCTATGATTGTCACTTAAAAATATAACCTATGAAAGGAATTCATAGTGACAGAAGTACATTATGCAGATAACTTCCAAACATTCTAATATTTGTCATTTAATGAAATGTGTCCATTCCTGCAAAGTCAGCTATGAGCTGTGTATGTGTATGTGCATATACGGACTGGAAAGAGACAAATGAAATCATCTTTATTCATAATCAAGCTAATTGTGTAGAAAAATTCCAGTAAATCTGGAAAAAAAAACCTGTGGAAGAAATAAGTGAATTTAGCACGATTGCGTGGTATACGATCAACACGCAAACCTATTTCCATGTACTGGCAATGAACAATTGGAAACTGAAATTTAAAACAAAATTCAATTCACAATCACCCAAACAACATGAAATATTTATGGGTAAATCTAACACTCCATGAAGAAGATTGTTTTAAAAATTAATAGACTTTATTTTTTAAAGTAATTTTAGATTTACAGAAAAACTGAATAGAAAGCACAGGGATCCTTCCCTGCCCACACAGCTTCCGCTACTGTAAACATCTTGCATTATTATGCCAAATTTTTTCAATTGATGAACCAATATGAAACCATTATTATTAAAAAATCTATAGCTTACATTATGATAAGCTTACTCTTTTGTTGCTCATTTTATGGGTCTTGAGAAATCCATAATGTCATGCATCCACCATGGCTATCATACTGAATAGTTTCACTGCCCTAAAAAATCTCCCGTGCTCCACCTATTCATCCCTCCCTCCATCAACCCGAATCCCTGGTTGCCACAGATCTTGTTACCATCTCTATAGTTTTGTCTTTCCTAGAATATCATATAGTTGGAATCTTACGGTACGTACCCTTTACAGACTGGCTCCTTTCATTTAGAAATACGGGTATAAGTTTCCTCCATGTGTTTTTGAGACTTAATAGCTGAAAGTTTGTGTCTGTTATAGGGACAATTTGAACATCAAAATGATGATGATTGAACTTAAGAAGAGACCGATGATTTCTTTTTTCTTTTTTTTTGTGGGGGGGGAGCTGGGTACAGTATACTTTGTTGATGGTACCTGATAGTTAGGGTTCCCCAAGCCCTTCCCCTTCTTCAGGGGGTTTTGGATGGAAACTGTGTAGAAGCAGGGAGATTTTCAGTGTGTTTGGGGCAAGGACTCCCCAGCAGCTGAGGGCCTCTCCCTCTTGCTGTTGCTGTGACTGGTGGTCCAGAGAGCTCTTACTCCTCGGAGGCCATGTGGACCATAAGGTCCACCACCCAGTTGCTATGGCCAAATTCATTGTCATAACAGGAAATGAGCTTGACAAAATCATTGAGAGCAATGCTAGCCCCAGCATCAAAGGTGGAAAAGTAGATGTCACTGTTAAAGTGACAAGAAACAACCTCTTCCCCGGTGTAGCCAGGATGCCCCTGCTTCACCACCTTCTTGATGTCATCAAGTGTTTGGCAGCTTTCTCCGGGCAGCACGTCAGATCCACAATGGACATGTTGGGGATGGGGATACGGAAGATCACGCCAGGGAGCTTCTCATTCAGCTCCAGGATGACCTTGCCCACAGCCTTGGCAGTGCCAGTAAAAGCAGGGATGATGTTCTGGGCAGCCCCTCGGCCATCACGCCACAGCTTCCCAAAGGGGCCGTCCACGGTCTTCTGGGTAGCAGTGGTGGCATGGACTGTGGTCATGAGTCTCTTCACGATGCAGAAGTTATCATGGATGACGTTGCCCAGAGGGGCCAAGCAGTTGGTGGTGCAGGAGGCATTGCTGGCAATCTTGAGGGAGTCGTCATACTACTCATGGTTCAAACCCATCACAAACGTGGAGGCATCAGCACAGGGGGCAGAGATGATGACCCTCCTGGCCCCAACCTTCGAGTGAGCCCCGGACTTCTCCATGATGGTCAAGACCTCAGTGGACTCCACAACATACTCAGCACCATCACCCCATCTGATATTGGCGGGTCCTCACTCCTGAAAGATGGAGATGGGCTTTCCATCAATGACAAGTTTCTTGTTCTCAGCTTTGACTGTGTCGTGGAATTTGCCATGGGTGGAATCATACTGGAACATGTAAGACCCCATAGTTGAGGTCAACGAAGGGGTCATTGATGGTGACAATATCCACTTTCCCAGAATTAAAAGCAGCCCCAGTGACCAGATGCCCAATATCGCCAAATCCGTTTATTCCGACCTTCACCATCGTGTCTCCAGGATGCGGCTGGCACCGCACCAGGAGATGTGGCTCTCTGTCGGACAGGGAGAAGAAGAGAGCCGAGACAGATAATTTCCAATAGCATGCAGTTACCAGAATTTTATTTCGTTCTCTTGGTAAATAGATGATCTACCTGAGGAAATCAATAGGTCTTCTGTCTCTGCCATCTCAGAATGAAGAGAATTACTCCATGTGTCCTCTTCATGAACCTATATTCTCTCAATATTTTCTACCTCTGTCAGCTTCCTGACACGTCTATTTGTGCATTTTTTGAACAATCCATTTGTGATTAATTTCCTTATTTCCTATCTAGAGCCAACTTTGCTTCATTTCACACAAGCTTGCGTGAATCTTTGAAAAATAAACTCACGATATAAATATATTGGCCTGAATTATTGATAAGTCATGCAAAGTTATTGTGCTTTGCTGTAATCTGGAACACTTGCATGAAATAGCAAAATAAAAAAAGTTCAGTTTTCACATATTCTTTTGATGCCTTATATATCTAAATACACAAAACATGGCCCAGCCATCAGTTTATTTAGCTACGTATTTCTTTCATATGCAGTGTGCTTCAGCTATATGGAGTTAAAAATTGACGCCATTATTTCGAGTTCTATATAAATTTCTTTTTGATGTTTGCATCTTACCAATTGCACCAAATAATTTTGTTTTGGGGACCACAAACCATTTCTGTCAGCCATGTTCCACCCATTGTTTTAGAAATTCCTTGGGGCGCCTGGGTGGCTCAGTCGGTTGAGCGTCCGGCTTCGGCTCAGGTCACGATCTCGCGGTCCGTGAGTTCCAGCCCCGCGTCGGGCTCTGTGCTGACGGCTCAGAGCCTGGAGCCTGTTTCACATGCTGTGTCTCCCTCTCTCTCTGCCCCTCCCCCGTTCGTGCTCTGTCTCTCTCCGTCTCAAAAATAAATAAACGGTAAAAAAAAAAAAAAAAAAAATTAAAAAAAAAAAAAGAAATTCCATCTAAATTCCATTTAGATTTCCATTGTTTTAGAAATCTGCTTTACATGTTCATTTTACTTTTAATTATAGACCGTTCACTTGCCTTATACTTAATACAAAGGTTGAAAGTATCTCATCTTTCGCAGCTTTCTCCTTTGAAGAACTCTTATATTCTTAAATGTCAATTAAAACGTAATAAAACACTTTCAATTAACACTGCACTGCAGTTTTTAGCACATGATTGTTTTCAATGTCCCTGATTTGGGATAAAAATAGTTTGGGTGTTGTGTTTTCTTGATTTCTAGCTTGAAGTACCAGAGTATATTGAAAACATGTGTCGTATTGTGAGCAGCTCGTGTCACTTCTCCACACAGTACTAGAAATCAGTTTTGATTTGACATTTACGTTAAATCATTTTCATACTGCTAGTAAAGATGTAGTTCCATGTACAGGTACAAAGTACAATGTAACATATAGATCAATATGAAATATAATCCTTGCCTTCTAAGAGCTTATGGTTTAATTAAAGAGATAAACCAGATGTGCACGTGTATGCGTATAGACACTCGCGGAGTCAAGTAGCAAGACGAAGCATGATAACCAGTGGCAAAGCACAGAACTTGAAGTTGGAGAGCTGAAGTTTGATATGTGGATCTGCCTGTTGCTGTGTGACCCTGAGCAAGTTACTCAACCTTGCCAAGTTCCAGTTGGTTCATCTTAAAAACAGGAGTAATAAATGCACAGTGATAATGTGAAGATTATACTGAATAACATGTATGAAAGTCTATGGGGTCTCATACCCAAATCCATAAAGCTCCTTTGTTCTACTCGAATGTAGCACTAGGGCAATGACTACAGCCATCGCTTGGACCTCCAGTTCAAATACTCTTGCACAGTACTCGAAAGGCACTCTGCTATTCGGGAAAGAATAGCAGCGTCAGACCTACTGGATTTTGAATAATAGCTTGAGCTATTCGTGGTTGTATGACATTGCACAAGTGACTTAACCCATCTAATTCTTAATTTCATCATTTTCAATGGGGATATTATTATCCACTTACTAAGGAGTTATTGGGAAGATTAAAATAATAATATTATTATTTAAGTTAATACCTAATGCCCAATAGATAATGAAACATGTATTTACTAAAGTGGACGATTTTTTCAGCCCTTTACAAAGACCACAGGAAGTTCAGCTGAGAAGAGTGAAACCTATACTCTGAAAAAAATTATGAAGTATTCATGAGTTTGTCTGTCTATGGTAGAGTTATGTGCAATTACAAATTGGTCTATAGAGAATCACAAGAATGCAAAAGCGTAACTAGGGTGCTCTAAGTTATAAATGGGACTGTATCTGTTTGGGTATGAGGCCCTGTATACTTTCATATACATTATTCAATATAACCTTCACAATATCACTGTGCATTATGACTCCTGTTTTTAACATGGGACCAAAGGGTGCCCTTTTATTGGTAGTCAACCATCCCTACTTATTCGGGATGAGAGGGTGTGCATAGAGTGGTACTTGTCCCTATCCAAAGTTTATCGTCCCATCATACTGGCAGCTACCGTGGCAGGTGAACTGACGGGGGAAGAGAAAATCACCTGTGAAAAGGAGCCCTTTAATGGGCCTTTTTGTCCACTCCCAAATCAAGGTGTTCCCTGTAATCTGTTCTGAAGAAAATTTAAAAGTCAATGGCCTCTTGTAATTCTGATTTATTACTTTGTCATTTTGAGCTGAATTCTAATCATTCGCTACTGTTTGTATGTATATCTTTCCTTCTGCTGTTTACAGAGTATAAATATGTCTAAATCTTCTTTCATGTGAGAAAACGGACAAAATACTGATGACTAAAGTTGTACTCTATCTGTTATGTAAGGCCTTTGACAGGTACTTGCTAGTGAAAGAGAAAGGCAGAGCCGAGCACTCTATTGGACTTACTAGTGTTAGAGTTGCCACGGTTTCAATTTGATCGCTATTTATTGAGCAGTCAAAATGTGTTAGGCAGCATAAAGAACACATCGAAACCATGATCTGGATATTAAGGATTTTATACCCTAAAAAAGGAAGTCCATTAACTCAACTACAGAATGTATCCATTTCTGTAATCACTTGTGAAATCTTGATTGGGGAACTCATTTAGCTAGCCTTATACTTAGAGGATATTTTTACATCTTTCCAGTTAAAAATTGTGTTGCTTCAAATAACATTTTAAGATACTGTAATGTGATAGTGCTCACGTAGATGAAATTATTCCTCGTCAATTGTAAGTTAATTAACAAATATCTCATCAAGTGCAAAAAAACTCGGCAGATACAGAAGACCCTGAGCAAGCTGACTCGTCAAAGAATAAAGCCATATTCATTTGGGTTAGTTTTAGGAAAGCAATCATATAAGGAGAATGGATGCTCTCAGAATAACAAAGCAGTTGCTCAGTGGGAAATTGAAGGAAGAGAGGTAAATTTGAGGTTAGCAGGACAAAGAGTTACGGTTACACTGCAGTTCGAGCCATAGAAGTGTGACAGGTCGGCCATTTCTCACTCTACCAATCCCTACTGAGCACCCATAGTGTCCTAGGCGTCCTGCAAAGAACCAGGGATATAATGATGAAAACAGATATAGTTTTTGCCTTTTGAGATATTTGCAGTCTAGCTACACAGACAGAGAAATGTAATTTTCATTGGTTCAACAAATATTTATTGAGTGCTCTCTTTAGGCCAGACACTGTTCCTGGGGCTGGAGAGACAGAGTGAAGGAAGGAGACAAACATTCTGTCCCTGTAACCATATTACAATTGGGATAGAGTGATGGCAAATGAGTGTGTGTGTGTGTGTGTGTGTGTGTGTGTGTGTGTGTAGACATGTATATGTCTATCTCTGTATCTATATAGATATATCTGTGTCTACCTCTACATCTCTACTCAGATAGTGACAGATGCTATGGAGAACTATAAAGCATCGAAAAGGATGCTAGGTGGGAAAGGAAGGTATGGGGAAACCTCACTAGTAAGGCGATATTTCAGTAGAGACCTAATGCCATGAAGGAGTTAGCCATGTAGATATGGGTATGGGGTGGAACAGCATTCCAGAAGGAATGGAAAGCTCATTAAGAGCATGGGTGCTTAGCATAGTATGCAGATGGAGGAGAGTTGCTGGGTCTGGCTGGAGCATTCTGCAGCACGGTTAGGATTTGTAGATGCCAACATTTCTGAATCAATGAACTCTATCACATTTCACCCTTACTCATTAATCCAGGATCTCAGTTTCCTTGGTCTGTGCCCTCCCTATCTTCCTCTGTCACCTCAGCACCTGGTTATATGATTTAGCCTCTCCTGGCTTGCGGCATTGACTTTCTTCTGGTCCCATTTGGAATGTCCTCCTTAATTGGTGTGTTCCAGAGGATGTTTGGTTTAATGACCCTTCACGGCCTCTAGCCCCTCTCTGCCCACCCACCAGCCTTGCTAAAGGGTCTCAGATAATATTTGCCTCAAGTGTATTGTGGGATCCAAAGGAGACAATATATGAGTTAGCACTTTATAAGCTGTTAAGTGTTTTATATTTGTAATGAAATCTTTAGTTTCAAGGCCATGAGTTCCCTAACAAAAAGATTGCACTAACAGTAATGTCATCTTACAATACCAAAGATAGTAAAAGCAGGGAACAGGGGAAAGAGCAGCTAAGCAGGAGGTCTATCTCTGTCAAGGGCAAGATGAATCACCAGCAAGAAATAGAGTGGCCTTTGGAAGAGTCAGGGCAGCTGGGTTGGGTCCTTCCCATCAGTCTGGGAGAGAGGGCTACATAACTCACCTTCCTCTCTGCCCCTCTATTTCAAACAATTTATAGATTCTTCTTTATTTTTCCTCATGCCAGCTGTTTTTCTTCTTCATTTTTCCCCATGCTAGATTTTTTTTTCTCCTATTTTTCTCAGGACTTTGTATCTTTGGGTTTCTCCCCATGTATCACTTTCTTCCTTCCTCTGCTTTATTATTGTTTTCTAGTCTTTGCTCCTTAACCATGACTGGATTTTGCAATGGTCCCTGGGAAAGTTGTTCTAGAAGCTTGCAGTACAGGTGACATCAGGAGTCAACATGACCACTTGGCCTGCTCTGAGAAGACTATTGCTACAGTGAGGTGATTCGTTGAGAGAGGGGAGCATGTTAACAACAGTGAACAGAGTGATGCATAAGGAGTTAGTAAGTCTGGGTCAACTTCGGCAAGTCTCTAGCCTCATGTAGGTCTCAGTTTCCCCCAAATATACTATACTATATACTATTGTATATATTGTGTAAAGTTGCTGAACTAGATAAATCTAAGAGTTCTGGTATGCTGGATTCTGAAAATACTATGTCAGTGTGAAACGCAAAAAGAATTGCTGTTTGGGTTTAGCAATAGAGAACAGGAAGACTGGAGCTGGTAACAGCGCCATTGGAATCATGTAGCCCGCTTGTTTCCTGGCACATTGCATCAGGCTACAAGCCGCAGGGTCTCTAATAAATGCCTGAAAATACAGACTGGAGACCCTGCTTCCCCAGAAAACTTACAACTATGCCCTGCATATAGCATCTGCCCACTGAAAATAACTGAACATATTATGGGCTGACAAACTTTGAATCAACCCTCTTTGTTTCTGAAAGATGGGATTGGCAGATTGCCTGGGATGTGATAAAAGGCAGTAGAGCAACATTGGAGGAAGCCCCTAGAAAGAGTTCTTACAGAAGGGAAGTGATGAAGTCAATAAAGCTTTCAGGTCGCTAAACTAAATGGTCTGAGAGCTCTACAGTCCTCTAAGCCCTACATTGGTCAGAATCAAGGGACCTAGGCTTCTGAAGCAAACGATTTTTTAGCCACAAGACTAAAACCAAAATCTAGAAAATTTGGAATTGCTTTTGTGACATTAGAAAAGTCCTCTTTCTGACTTAATTTCCCTAATACCCACTTTGGTTACCGTGTGTTCGGGAAGTTATGAGGAATAAGCCGTGTAGGAGTATATGCAACAATGGTTAAGATTAACACTGAATTATGACCAGGAAGTCTGAGTTCAGGGAATGTGTGAATTCGTAGAACTGATCGCAAGTATCCTCCCTACCCCTAAATCCACGTTCTTGGTGCAGGTAAACCAGAAAATCGCCATCTTTCCAAACCCAAACTCCCAACATCCCTGCATCTGTATCCACACTCCTTTACGTTCCTCCCGTTACGCTGTGGAAGCAGCACCTCCTTTGCTATCCAAGGCCAACCCCGCAACTGTGCTTCTGGTGTCATCTCTTCACCTTCTTCAGGTCATCAGTCCGGCGACGGGTGTTCCCTTCTCTTTCCTGCATCGAGCATTTTCTTCTCTACTGTGTCATTCCCATCAGAAACTAGACCAAGAAAATAGGGGAAGGGGGTTAAGAGGTACAAACTTGCGATTGTAAAATAAGTAAGTCACGGGGATGAAAGGTACAGCACAGGATACATAGTCAATAATATTGTTAATAGCTTTGTATGGTGACAGATGGTCACTACACTTCTGGTGAGCATTTCATAATGTATAGAATTGTTGAGTCACTCTGTTGTGCACCTGAAACTAATATGATAATTGTATTGTCAACTATACTTCAATTAAGAATAAAAATAAAATTTTAAGCCTCTAGCGTCTCTTATGTCAAAGGCAAGAATAAATATTTGTCTTACCCTTTATCACCTTCTAGTTACAGCCCCATTTCTCAGTTCCTTTTCTCACAGAGCAATACTTTTTGAAGATACATCTCTTCATTCTCGAATCCTTCAATTCCCTTTTAGAAGGCTCATTTCATTCTTCTTACAACGTCTTTACTTTCTCCTGGCTTCCAAGATGCCACATTCTCCTGTTTATTTCCTCTTATTACTGGGAACCCTGTCTCAGTCTCCTTTGATTGTCTGCTTGCTTCTTCTCTGCACTAGCTGAATACTGGAGTACAGGTCTCCCTCACTATCCAAAAGTAGAGCGTTCTTAGGAAACCTTTCCTAGGCCGAAGTGACGTGAAGTGAAGAAGCAATTACCATTTTTTGTTAATATATGAAATTTATTGTCAAATTGGTTTCCATGCAACACCCAGTGCTCATCCCAAAAGATGCCCTCTTCAATACCCATCACCCACCCTCCCCTCCCTCCCACCCCCCATCAACCCTCAGCAATTACCATTAATTTATGTGGAAAAATTTTTGAGTGTTCCCAGACCCCCCAAAATTGCCTCTCTTAGGCCTTTCCGATCCCTTAGGACACCTCTTGTTAACAGATGCGCAAAACAATTTGGGAAAAAGCACAGGTGCCCACAGACACAGTTCGAACTATGGTGCCTTGATGCTGAGATCCTGGGTTAGCTCCTGGAGAAGGGGCCAGGTGGCACCTCGGTGGCAGCTGTGCCCGTGTGCGCCCTGCCTGCACAACAAGCGGCACGCTCTTTTCACCTTTCACCTTTTTTCGTAAAAGTGAAAAATCCTCTTCGGCTAGCGAAAACAGGTACCAATGGAGGTCTCTCGAAAAAGTTAAGTGGCATACCCCGCACTCCCAAAAAGCAGGGAATACCTGTATCTGCAATCTTTCCACTGGCCCTCTACCACCTGCATTCTTCCCTGACCGACTTCAATCCATTCCGAGGCTCTATGTGCGCCCCACGTGCCAACCTTCCCCTCCAAGCTTTGGACTTGCATGTGAGACTGCCTAATCATCAACCCTACCTAGATGTTTCATAGGGCATCTGAACCCTAACACGGTGCAAACAGAAGTCCTGACCTATGCCCGCCCCGCACCCAACCTCTCCGTCACGGTCTTTGCCTTCACGGTACTGTCCACTCAGCTCCCCGGGTTAGACAAGTAAGAGTCACCCGTTACCTCTTTCTGTCTTCCTCGCTCCCCACATCCAATCCATCGGCGAGTCCACGGGAGACCCCAAAATCTGGTCTGCATTCAACCACTCCTCGCTGTGCTCTGTACCGTAAACCCAGCACCGGCCACTATCACCAGCTCTCTCCTGTGCTCTTGTAATGGCCTCCAGCCGGATCTCTCTTGCTGTCCTTGCTGCTTTTTAGTTGATTTGCCACTCAGCAGGCAGAACGACCCTTTTAGAATTTGGTTAGACCATTCATTCTCCTGTGCAAAACCTTCCCATGGCTTTTCATTACCCTTAGAATAACACTTGGACTCTTAACTGTAGGACTGTAGACTGTGGGACTCTTACCTGCAAGACTGTAGGATCCAGCCTCTGGTGACCTCTTCTATCTTCGCCCAACCCTTGCCTTCCGTCCTTAGGCTACGATGATATTTTTCTTCTCAACTATGCCAAGCTTGTTTCCATCCTGGGGCCTTTGCAGTACTTGTTCCCTTTTCTATTTATCATCTATTTTCACCACTCTCAGCCCCGTTGTGTGTGAGGGCAGAGCTGTAATTTACATGTGATAGTTCATGAGATGAAACTATAGTGCGCTATAATTAAAAGCATGGTAAAAATCATAATGTTTGTAAAAATAAATTCCCTGCGCTATGGCACTTAGATTGGCTTTTATTCGACAGAAATGCTATACTATAATTGATGTTTTGTTCGAGCCTTGGTTTTCCTTAAATTAAAATGAAAAAATATATATCAGAAAGACAGTAAATAGAATAAGGAAGTTATGCATCTGCGTTTTGGAAATTTTCATTTTATAAAACATTGTGCTGAATATTCCTGGGTTGGATTTGATAGTCACGAAAACTGATTTGATTGAATCACAAAAGCCATTTACCATGAATGACCTCTCTTGTTTTTTTCTTTTTCCTTCTTTTCTTCCTTCCTTCATCCCTACCCCTTTCTGTCTTTCTCTCCTTTCTCCCTTTCTCTCTCTTTTTCTCTCTCTTTCTCCCTTTCTTTCTCTCTTTGTCTATCTCTCGCTTTCTGTCTCCCTTTCTTCTCTCTTTTTTTGTGATCAGAATTGATTAAATCAAGCACATTCATTTAGGCTGGCACTGTGAGGCAAGGAATGAGCCATTTGTGTGACTAAATTGGGACCACCGCGATCAATACATTCAGTGACCTTTCTTAATTCTTTTACTCTGTACAATTGCCTCAGTAGAATTCTAGCAGGAACTTAAAATCTCAAGATCAATTGTTTTTTAAGTATCCTTTAAGAAAGCTCCAATATCAGTTGACATTGGCTTCTCTAACATTGTATTGTGATAACAAGTCAGATATCTTAAAATGAGTTTATCCGAGGAACTTTGGGGAACTATATTTAGGATCTGAAATAAAAGTTGACTCGTAAGCAGATGGGTCATACATTATTGGTTTTTGTTTAGAAAAAATTCAACAGTTGTAATATCAGTTTATTCAATTCTTCTAAATATAATTTCCCCTTTTTTTGGAAAGAAGGGAAGTTTCCCAGAGCACTTACACACCTCTTGTCCTTTACAAATGCATTTCACATACTAAGGCAAACCATCTGTTACCCCGCTAATTTTGCCATGATGAAAATTACTATTATAACGAGACTAGCTTTTTTAAGCATACATGTTTATGTATATGAATACAAATGTGCACAGCAAGATAAACTTTTAGAATTTTTTTCTAGCTTTCGAGGTGGATGTGGGTGTCCTGAAACACAGACCTTGTTCTACTGATTATCATCAAGTTGTAAGCTTGGTAGGGTTAGGTCCTGATAACAGCTGGGCTTCAGGCAGAGTTATCAGCAAAAAAAAAAAAAAAAACCCAGCTGAATTTGGCACAGTGAAGCTGAGGTTGGAATGAAAGGAACACAAAATCTCAGGAAGGTACATACATTTTTTTTCCCCAGACAACTCTTGTAACAAGAATTTATGAAGTGAAGCTGGTCTTGAGAGAGCAAGAATAGAATGAATATAAGTCAACTAGAGTGTGAGCTTAAAGAAAAACGGAAACGATACCATGCCATATCAAATGCAAAAAACAAAAATGTAATGGGAATAAAGAACATATCCTTCTAAGTGCAGTTACCTCTTAACAACATTTTGAAAAGCGAATCTTGGTTTTCATTAACATTTTTTTCTAAGTTATGTGATCATTTGAGCAAGAAAAAGGTCTGAAACATCCTTATTTTTATAAATCACTGAGGGAGAAACAAGAAACTAGGAGCACCGAAAATAACTGTATTTGATTAAAATTTTCCCAACTTTTCACTATTACTTTTTTCTCTCTTCTTGTTCTCCCTCTATCAGTCCCTGAACCGACGCCTTACATGTAAAAATATCAAGAAAATAAACACTCTTTGGCCTCTTTCCCCTTGGTTATGTTTTCAGTTATGTTTTCAGCTACAGGACTGAGGTACTTCTGGTACTTACCTAAAGAGACAGTGTGAAACGGAAATCAAATCTGGGTTCAAATCCTCTCTGTAATACAGGGCATCATACCTAATTTCTTTGAGTTGCCATTTTTTTCATCAATGAAAAAGGGCAATAAATGCTACCTCACAGAAGTGTTGAGGGTTGAATGAGAAAATGCGTGGCGGGTGCTTAGTCCATACTGAGTGATAAATAAATGGTCCCTCCATCATATTTGTATTCTGAACAGTGAAATAGTCATAACTGAAATATAGTTGTGGCCAGCATTTTGTACGTAGGTCCTCTATCAACACATATCTTTTTAGGCCCCCGAACCGTACCTTGCCGCAAATTTTTATATAAAACTGACAAGTAACTAATTTAATGCTCACATCATTCCTGTTTCCAGTTGCCATATCTATCCTAGTCTTCTTTCTTAAATGTTTTTAATGTTTATTTATTTTTGAGAGACAGAGAGACGGAGACAGAGCACAAGCAGGGGAGGGGCAGAGAGACAGAGTGAGACACAGAATCGGAAGCAGGTTCCAGGCTCTGAGCCGTCAGCACACAGCCTGACGGGGCGGGGGGGTTGCTGAACTCAAAGACTGTAAGATCATGACCTCAGCTGAAGTGGACGCTCAACCGACTGAACCACCCAGGCACCCCTCTATCCTAGTCTTCTTAAACGTGTTTTTAATGTTTTTATTTTGATGTCGCCAAGTGTGCAAGCTAAATTCTAATTAGTCTTTTAAATATATTAGTTGTTTTTTTTTTTTTTCCTAAGTGATGGGACGCACAAGCCTGGAAGAGGTAATATACGGTTCTTGGAAGAAGATTCTAGAAAGCAGAACAGATCTTTGAAATGTGCCACTTCTATCCCGAAAGCAGTTCCTCCCCAGCAGGCCTGGTATGTTAATTTGATGACTTCTTGATGAGACTCCCTGCGGTCCAACTCCTGGTTATGCTGTCTGCGTCAGCTTTTAGAGATATTAAATAACATTAATTGGAGGGATTTTTTTCAAGTATTTCTCTTTTTTTTCCTTTCAGATTAGTGATCATATTTACATTGAACAACTCTTTAGGTTAAGACTTTTTTTTTCCTTTCCCAGATGACAGGGAGTTCAACCACACACTCATTTATTTTTTTAATTTATTTTTTTACGTGTATTTGGTAAAATTGACACTTTTTGGCATACAATTCTCTGAGTTTTGATAAATGAATAGAGTGATGTGAAAATCACCACAATTCAGATACAGTGCAGTTCTGTCACCCCAAAATATTCCCTTGTACTGCCTGCCCTTTTGGAGCAAAACCATCTTTCCTGAACTCTAGCGATCAGTAATCTGTCCTCATCCACATAACTTCCTTTCTCCAGAATGTCTTGTAGGTGGGATCATGCCGTATGTAGCCTTTTGAAGTTGGCTTATTTGGCTTAGCATACTACTTTGGGGTTTCATTCATGCTGTTCCGTGTATTAGAGTTCACGTCTGTTTATTTGTCCGTAGAATCCAGATAGCAGTATGGGCTTACCACATGTTGTTCTTTCATCACTTAATAGACATTTAGGTTGTTTCCACTTTCTGGCTATTTTGAATAATGCTGCTATAAATGCTCATACGCAAGATTTTTTTTGTGTGGACATATGTTTTTATTTATCTAGGGTAAATACCGCAGAATAAGATTGCTGGGTGACACGGTACCTCTAGCTTTAGTGTTTGGAGGAGCTGCCGAACTCTTTTCCAGACTGGCTGTACCGTTTTGCATTCCCATCGGAATTGTACGAGAGGCCCAGGTGCCCCACATCCTTGACAACACTTGAATTATTTTACACACACACACACACACACACACACGTTTGTGTATATGTATAGAATTATATATGTGTGTATATATATCCGAATTCATCTATTGACTTTTTGATTGTATCTCTTTATGTTATTATCTTTAGTGTTTGCTCAAGGGGTTTCAACACGCATATCTACCATTCACAGTCAAGTTAGAGTTAACATTTTACCCCCTCGGGTGAAATGTAGAAGTCTTACAGCCACAGAGGTCTATTTATGTTATCCCCTTTGCGTTATATGTATCACACATACATACATTGAAAATGCCACCAAATAATGTAATTTTTGCTTTCGAAGGTGATATATGTTTTGAAGAACTTAGGATAGTTTATTATACTTATGCAGACGTTGGCCATTTCTTTTGTTCTTCCTCCATTCCTAAAGTTCCATATTTCTTTCTTTTATCATTCTCCTTTCATCTAAACAACTTAACATTTCTTTTAGAAAAAGTCTGCTAGCAATGAATTCTCTTACTTTTTATTCATCTAGGAATGTCTTTATTTCGCTTTCATTTTTGAGAGGATATTTTCATTGGATATAGAATTCTGGTTTGACTCTTCTTTTTTTTCCCTATAGCATTTTAAAGATGTTTAATATCTTCTGACCACCATGGGTTCTGATGAGGAATATTCAATCATTTGAATTGTTCCTTACTGAGGTAATGTGTCATTTTTATCCAGCTGCTTTCAAGATTTTTTTAATCTTTATTTATTTGTAAAGTTTATGTATTTGAGAACGAGAGAGAGCATGTGTGCACAAGCAGGGAAGAGGCAGAGAGAGAGAATTCCAAGCAGGCTCTGTGCTTTCAGCACAGAGTCCGATGCGGGGCTTGATCTCATGAACCATGAGATCATGACCTGAGCCGCAATCAAGAGTCAGACGCTCAACCAATTAAGCCACCCAGGCACCACCCCCTTTCAAGGATTTTTAAAATTTATCTTTGGGGGTGGGCCTGGGTGGCTCAGTCTATTAAGCATCTGACTTTGGCCCAGGTCCTGATCTCGTGATTTGTGCATTCAAGCCCCGTGTCTGGCTCTGTGTGCTGACAGTTCAGAGCCTGGAGCCTGTTTCAGATTCTGTGTCTCCCTCTCTCTCTGCCTCTCCCCACTCTCACTCTGTCTCTCTTTCTCAAAAAGAAATAAACATTAAAAGAACATTTTAAAAAATTAAAATAAAATTTATCGTTGGTATTCAGCATTTTAATTACGCTGAATCTACTTTTGGTTTTCTTTTAATTTACCTTATTTTTATTTTGCTGAGTTTCTTGAATGTAGCTTTATGTCTCCAAACAAATTTGATAAATTATTAGCCACTATTTTTTCAAAATTTGGGGGTATCAATACCTTTCTCAGTCAATCAGTATCTTTTTGAGACTCTAATGACATGAATGCTACACTTTAGGTTATTGTCCCACAGGTCCCTGAAGGTCTTTTCAGTTTTTCACTACTTTTTTTCTTCAGATTGGATGATTCTTACCGATCACTCTTCAAGTTAACTGAGTCTTTCCTCTGTTGTTTTTAATTCTACTCCTGAACATATCCAATGAGATTTTTTTTTTTTAATTTTGGATGTTTTATATTTCAGTTCTAAAATTTCCACTGGGCTTTTTAAAAATAATTTCCTTCTCTCCTGAGGACTTCCACTTTTCCATTAATTTAAAGATACTTTACATTTATCTTACATAATGTGTTTTTAGTAAGTGCTTAAAAACCTTCGACAAGTCCAACATCTGTGTCTTCTCAGTGTTGGCACCTGCTGACTATAATTTTCTCTGAGAATTAGGTCTGAATTTCCTAGTTCTTTATAGGTTGAGTAATTTTAGATTGTATCCTGAACATTGTGAATATTATGTTGTAAGACTCTGGGGCCTCTGTAGAGTGTAGATTTTTGTTCATTTGCTTTAAAGGCAATCAACATCATGGTTAGGTGCAAATCTCAAATTCTGCCTCACCTTCTGTGGGCAGTGACTACAATGGCAGTTGAGGTTTCGAAACCCTTATCATGGTATACGGGTCTGCCTCATGTATGTGCCGCTCGGGGGCTAGTTTGAGGCTCATGTGGTGGTTTGACGGTTTGTTTGTTTGGTTGGTTGGTTTTGTTTTGCTTTTTGTTTTTGATTTTATTTTATTTTTGAGAGAGAGAAAGCACGAGTGAGGGAGGGGCAGAGAGAGAGGGAGAGAAAGAGAATCCCAAGCAGGCTCTGTGCTGTCAGCGCAGAGCCCAATGCGGGGCTTGAACCCACGAACCATGAGATCATGACCACAGCAGAAGTCGGAGGCCTAACCGACTGAGCCACCCAGGCGCCCCTTTGTGGTGGTTGATATCATAGTTCAATGGTCAAGCTATGCCTCTTTGCTTCTTTTATGCCTGTCTTGCTCAGGGGCAAGTTCTAGACACGGATTACTTGATACACAGAATTAGGGGACCCCTTTCTCTAGCGCTGTCCTCTCCAGGACTCCCCCCACACTTTCTAGCTCTCAGGGGCCCCTTTTCCTATTTCCTTTGGTGAAAATGTTGGGTGTCACTGGGCCTTCCCTCAAGGCAAGGAAGTGAGAAAAAATAGCGTCTCTCAGAATTCTTCGCACTGTGTACCTCGGCAACATATCCTACCCTTGGGTCAAAACCTATTACAAAGGAAGAAAATAAAACCAGGCCCTTCGCTACCATTGTACTCATTCTTCACGTTCTGACTTCTCTTTCCAGTCTTCCTATTATTTACTTTGCTTTTCAGAGTTCTCGGGAAGTGACTTCTTGTGTTCTCTTGACAGTTTTTAGCTATAATTAGTGGGAGAGATGGAATGTGGTGAGCTGACTCCAGTCTGGCCAGCATCAGAAGTTATAACCGTTTGCCAGAAGCGTCTTCAACTTTTCATTATCTGGATCACTGAACTTATGGTTACTTATGAATCAGGTGTCAAAATAATTTCTGTCTTAAGCAACTGCAAATAAGTCATATTAGTCTTTCTGTCTTTTCACAAAAAGGAGTTCTTCCCACAGGATGGTCTCTTGTGACAGTGATTCATTGTAACTATCTTTCTTGGCCATTGGCACTTACCAGTCTGTGACAGTTACATGTTATCCATATGGCATCTCTTAGGTGCCAGCTTAAGTGACACAAGAAACTCAACCTTTCCTTAGAAGGACACGTAATTTCTGAGATGATGCCACTGGAGGTATGGGTCAGCACTAACCATCCTTCCTCCTACCCCTATTCGTACATTTCAGTTGGAATTGGAAATAGGTTTTATGACTATAGGTGTGTATGTATATGGCTATACACACACGTCTATTAATTGGCCTTGATAAGATTTTTTTTTGTCCAACACAGTTTTCTACAAATGTTTCTGACTTTGATTTGCTTCTGACGGGTTCTAGTGTCTTTATTCTTTCTTTATACTTTACACTTATTTGATTGAGGAAAATAAATAAGCACTGTATGGGAAACTAAAGGCAAAGCTATTCATTCAACAAATATTTCTCGAATTCTTATTCTATGTTCCACATTGTTTTAGATAGATACTGGGTATGGAGCTCAGTATAAAACAATCAAGATCTTTCTAGCGGAGCACACATACTGGTAAGCAGAAGAGATAGGCATCACATAAACAGATATAAATAGTCAAGTATATCATCAACTAGCATTAAGTGCTACGGAGAGAATTTAAATTGGGTGACATGAAAGTGTGGATGATTATTTTAGGATGAGTGTTCAAGGAACAATGAGAAGAAGGAGCCAGCCATGAAAAATATCAGGAGTGAGAGCCTTGCAGGCAGAGAGAAAAAATAAATGTGCATAACCTAACGTGAAATTGAACCTGACATGCATGAGTAACAGAAAGAAAGATAGTATAGTTAGGTGATAGACAAAGGGTTAGAAATGACGGCAAAGAGTAGGACACGGGCTAGATCACATAGGGCCCCTCTAGGCCGTGGAGTGAGTTTGAATTTCTCTCCAGATGTGATATGAAGTCTTTGGAGAGTTTGATTAGGAGGCAGATTTGTTATTATTTCCATATTAAAATCTCCTTTATAGCTCTGTGAGGAGGCAGGGTGACCGGAAGCTGTCACAGGATTTATCAGTTTATGATGGTGATTTAAACAAGGTGTGTGTAGTAGAGAAAACAGAAGTAGTTGGACTTGATATGTTTTTGGAGATAGAGGTGACTAGATTTGCTGGGGGGTTGGATGTGGAGAGTAAGAGAAATAGAGAAAATGAAGGATGGTTCTAGATGTCCGGCCTAAGCAATTGGGTGAATGATAGTTTAACTTATTAAAATGGGGAACACCACAGGAGGAGCAAATTTAGGCCGAGTGCATGGATGGAAAGATATATTTTTGCCTGGTTAAGTTTGAAATGCCAATTAGATACTTGAGTGGAGATGTTGAGAATGCAGTTGGATAGAGGAGACTGGAGTTAGGAGAGATCTACGTTGGAGACATAAATAAATAGTCATCGGAGCATGGATGGTATTTAAATACATGAGACGAAATGATCTCACCTGTGGATATTGACAGGCCCTAAGGACTGAACCTGGGCACGCTACCATTTAGAAGTGAGATACAAAAGGGACAGCCAACCAAAGGAAACTGAAAAAGAGTGGCCAGTGACCTAGAAGGAAAATCAGGGAAGTGGTAGTGAAAACTAAAAATTACGTGTGTATTATACACACACATACACATACACAAGGAAGCACAATGACTCAGTGCTTTGTAGCCTTAGACAAATTTCTTACTGCAAACAATGCATGATGGGAGGGAAGAGAACTCTCCTGTTTGGAGGTTGATAGGAAAAGCCCCAAAAGAGGAGGAAGTATTTTGGCTGAGCCCTGAAAGATTAACAGAATTCTGATAGGAACAGGAAATGTAATAATTTCCCACACTAAGGAAACAGCATTAACAAAAGATCAATAGTAATGAGTTATCGGAGTTTGCTAACATTCATGCTTATTGTTTGTCAGATTCTGAGGAAAGTACTTTTTAATCCCAAAAATATATCTACAAGGTAGGTACAACTTTCATTCTCATTTTTTAATTTTTTAAACATTTTTTTGAGAGGCGTGCCAGGTGGCTCAGTCGGTTAAGCGTCCGACTTCGGCTCAGATCCTCATCTCACGGTTTGTGAGTTCAAGACCTGCATTGAGCTCTCTGCTGTCCACACCCTGCTTCAGATCTCTGTCCCCTTCTTCCTCTGCCCTTTCCCCACTCACACGCCCATGCATGCATGCTCTCTGTCTCTCAAAAGTAAATAAATATTTTAAAATTTTTCTTTTGAGAGAGAGAGCATGAGCAGGGGAGGGGCAGAGAGAGAGGGAGAGAGAGAATCCTAAGCACTCTCCGTGTCCAGGGCTCAATCTCACAACCGTGAGATCATGACCTGAGCCAAAAACAAGAGTCAGAGGCTTAACGACTGAGCCACCCAGGTGCCCCTCATTCCCATTGTTTTGGATAAGGAACTGATTGCTTGTAGAAGTTAATGACTTACCTTCTAACTAATTAAACAACCAGGAAGTGGTTGGAGTCTTGGTGAGAACCTTTGCAATCCGATTCCAGAGTCTGTGTTCTAGGCAGCTATGCTAAGTAAATAATACAAGGACAAAAAGAAAGAAAAGAGGGAAGGAAGAAAAAGAAAATGAACACAAGGAATGTCCCTAAATAATGGAAGCTCCAAGTGAAGGCCCCATGGTGTAAAGTATGGAAAACTGAAAAAGCATAGGCTTGTACTAAGGGTCATGGTTGCTTTGTTCCAAATTCTTTTAGAAAATGTATAGAAATCCATTGAACCATAGAGTTGTAAGATCCTTAGAGACTATTTAGAATTCTCCTTTCTTCATATTTGGGGAATTTCTTATTTGGGGAATGTTAACATAAAGGCTAACAAAAGTCCCTCAGATGCATTGATTTAAATAATATAAAAGTTTTTCTTCCTCGTGTAACAGGATGAATAGCGTAAGGTGGTAGAGTAGCTCTGACACACACGGTGATTCAGGGACACAGGAACTTCCCACCTTATTATATTACCAGCTGTCGTCTGCTGGTCAAAGTAGGTAGAGGAGGTGGGTGGGGAGATGGGTGAAATAGGTGATGGGAATTAAAGGACGCTGGTCATGATGAGCACTAAGTAGTGTATAGAATTGTTGAATCACTATATTGGACACCTGAGACTAATATAACAGCGTGTGTTAACTATACTGGAATTAAAATAAAACTAAAAATAGAATTGCCATGTGATCCAGTAATTCCATTATTGGGTATTTACCCAAAGAAGACAAAAACACTGATTTGAAAAGATAGATGCACCCCTATGTTTATTGTAGCATTATTTACAATAGCCAAATTATAGAAGCAACCCAAGTGTCCCTAGATTGTTGAATAAATAAAGCAGACGTGGTGTGTACACACACACACACACACACACACACACACACACACACACACACACACTGGAATGTTACTGAGCCATAAAAAAGAAAGAACTCTTGCCATGTGCAACAACATGGCTGGCGCTAGAGGGTATAATGCTAAATGAAATAAGCCCGTCAGAGAAAGACAAGTATCATATGATCTCACTCATATGTGGAATTTAAGGAATAAATGAACAAAGGAAAATACAGAGAAACCAAAAATCAGACTTAACTAGAGAGAACAGAGTGGTAGTTACCAGAGGGGAGGCGGGTGGGGGGACGGGTGAAATAGGTGACGAAGGGGATTAAGAGTATGTTTATCGCGATGAGCACTGAGTAATGTGTAGAAGTGCTGTACTTTTTACACCGGAAACTAATATAACACTAGGTTAATTATACTGGGATTAAAAATAATTAATTAAAAATAAATGATACTGATGCATAGGGGCACTTGTACCCCAATGTTTATAGCAGCACTCTCAACAGTAGCCAAATGATGGAAAGAGCCTAAATGTCCATCAACTGATGAATGGATAAAGAAATTGTGGTTTATATACACAATGGAGTACTACGTGGCAATGAGAAAGAATGAAATATGGCCCTTTGTAGCAACGTGGATGGAACCGGAGAGTGTGATGCTAAGTGAAATAAGCCATACAGAGAAAGACAGGTACCATATCGTTTCACTCTTAGGTGGATCCTGAGAAACTTAACAGAAACCCATGGGGGAGGGGAAGGAAAAAAAAAAAGAGGTTAGAGTGGAAGAGAGCCAAAGCATAAGAGACTCTTAAAAACTGAGAACAAACTGAGGGTTGATGGGGGGTGGGAGGGAGGGGAGGGTGGGTGATGGGTATTGAGGAGGGCACCTGTTGGGATGAGCACTGGGTGTTGTATGGAAACCAATTTGACAATAAACTTCATGTATTGAAAAAAAAAGAAAAAATAATAAAATAAATGAGATTTGCAAATTTAAAAATTTAACTTGAATGAGATCTAATTTGCATATGATACAAATACACCCATTTTTAAGTGAGACCAGTCTGATCTGTTTTGAGAAACATATACACCTATGAATGGACACTGCAATTAAATTAAAGAACAGTTCCGCCACCCCTCCGAGCTCCCCCAGTCCACGTTGAAGTCAGTCACGACACCACCCCAGTGTAAAATTACTGATCTACTTTCTGACAAAACTGACTGGTTTTCTGTTGTTGTTGTTCAAGAATCTCATAGAAATAGGATCGTAGAGTAAGTGTTCTTTTGTTCCTGGCTTCTTTTGCTCAGTATAATGTGTTTGAGATTCAGCCCACATTTTTACATGTATCGGTTTATTCGTTCTCACCGCTGCTAGTCCTTCATTGTGTGAATATACTTCAATTTGTTTATCTTTTAACCAGCTGGTGAATATTTGCATTGCTTTCAGTTTGGGGCTTCTATGCATACAGCTGCTGTTAATGGTTGTGTGCCAGCCTTTTGTGAAGGCATGTATTTTGATTTCTTATTGGGTAAATATCTAAGAGGAAACTTGCTGGCCCAGAGTGTAAATTCAAGGCCAGCCTTTAAAGAGATTATTACATTGTTTTCCAAAGTAGTTGCAACTATGAGTGTTCCCATTGCTGAACATCCTAGCCAACAGTTGGTATTAGTCTTTATTTTTAATTTTATCCATTCTAGCAGGTGTAGAGTGTTGTCTGATTATGGTTGTATTTCGTTCTTCCCGATGACTAATTATTTTACCATATGTTCTTGTACTTACCAGCCATTCACATATCAACTTCTGTGAAGTATCTGTTCAAATCGTTTGTACATTTTTATTGGGTTGTTTGTCTTTTTACTGTGTTGTAAGAGTTCTTTATATATTCTAGACATAAGTTCTTTTGCAGGGATTAGTAAGACATTTTCTGTCTGTAGCTTGCATTGCATTTTCTGAACAGTACTCTTTTAAGAGCAACTTTTTTTATTTTGGTGAAGCCCAATTTATGAATTTTCTGTAGGGTTCACTGTATAACTCAAATAATAATTTTGGTATCCCAAGATCTTCTAGAAGTTTTAGAGCTTTAACTTCTACATTCAGGTATATGATACATTTTTAGTTAAATTTTATATATAGTGTGAAGGCAGAGTTGAAGTTTATATTTTTTTTATATTCATATCAAGTTGTTTCAGCCACATTTGTGGAAAGGACTACCCTTTCCTCTCATTGAATCACCATGACACTTTGGTCAAAAATTAATTAGCATATATGTGTGGGTCCATTTTTGGACTCCCTATTCCTTTCAGGGTATTTATATGTCTCTCCTAGAATACCACACTGTCTCTTGAAATCAAATATTGTAAGTCCTCACACTTTGCTCTTCTTTCTTAATTTTTTGACTCTACCAAGTCTTTTCATTTCCAATGAAAATTTTAGAATCACCTTGCCGATTTCTACAAAATAAGCCTTCTACCATCTTGGAATTGCATTGAATCCATAGATCGGTTTGGGAAGAATGGACATCTTAACAATATTCAGTCTTTTAATCTATGAACATGGAATTTCTTTCCATTTATTTAGGTCTATTTTCCACTTATTTCCATTTTATTTAGGTCTATTTCCATTTATTTAGGTCTATTTTCTAATTTTCCATTGCCAGTATGTACAAATCAAATACGCTTTTATATTGTCCTTGGATATTGCAACCTTGCTAAATTTCATGATTACTTCTAGCATTTGGATCTATTGGAATTTTCTTTGCATGTGATCGTGTAATCTTCAAATATAGAGAGTTGTACTTCTTCCTTGCCTGTTTGAGTGACTCTTTTTTCTAACCTAATTTATTAGCTAGAATGGCCAGTAAATTTCTGATTAAAAGTGGTGAGGGAAGATATATTTCATTTGTTTCCAGTCTTGAGGAGAAAGTGTTCAGTCTTTCATCACTAATGACATTAGGTGCTAGCTTTCCACAGATGATGATACATAAAAATTAACTCAAAATGGATGGGAGATTTTACTAGTGGAAATGATTAATAGTGATTCTAGATTCTTTTTTTTGCATATAGTCCATTTTTCTAACACCATTTATTGAAAAGACTATCTCTTTCCTTTTGTTCCACTGATCTATATAATAATTCAGATCTATATTTGCACAAATGCTTCTCTGTATTGATGACCAGCCTTATAATCAAATAGTGTAAATGCTCCAACTTTGTTCTTTTTAAAAACTTTTAGCTACTGGAGGTCCTTCCATTTTTCATGTGAATTTCATAAATAGCTTGTCAATTTCTTCAAAATGCCTTCTGGAATTTCAACTGAGATTCGTTGAATCTATAGATCAATTGGGAATGAATGGACATCCTAACATTTATTTTTTTAAGTTTATTTATTTATTTTGAGAGAGACAGAGACAACGTGAGTGGGGCAGGGTCAGAGAGAGGGGGAGACAGAGAATCCCAAGCAGGCTCCCTGCTGCCAGCACAGAGCCCAAGGTGGGCTTGAACTCACGAAATGAGATCATGACCTGAGCCAAAACCAAGAGTCAGACGCTTAACCAACTGGAGCCACCCAGGTGTCCCTGGACACCCTAACATTTAGTCTTCCAAACCATGAACCTGTTATGCAGCTTTTTTTAGTTAAATCTTGAATTTCTCTTAGATATGTTTTGTGGGATTTGATATACAGGTATTGAACATATATTGTTAAATTTACCTGACAGTAGTTCATATTTTTGATGACTTTGTAAGTAATATTTGTATTTCAATTTCTAATTTGTCTTGCTGCTATATAGAAATACAACTGATTTACATACATGGACCTTGCATTTTCCAACCTTGCTATGCTTGCTTATTTGTTCTGGAAGCTTTTTTTTTTTTTGGTAGATTCCTTATAATTTTCTACACATGTGGTCATGTTACCTGTGAACGAAGACAGTTTTATATCTTGTTACCAATGTGTATGCCATTGTTTGGCATTAATGCACTGTCTATTTTAGGGGGAAAGCATTCAATCTTTTTGAGTATGCTATTAGCTTTGAGATTTGCTAGGTGTTCTTTGTCAGATTGTGATATTTCCTTTGCATTCATTCCTAGTTGGCTGTTTTTAACGTGGATGGCTGTTAACTTTTGTCAAATGCTTTTTTACATCTGTTGAAATGATCGTTTTCCCCTGTCCACATGGAAAATTACACCAATTAATTTTCAAAGACAAAACAATCTTAAATTCTTGAAATAAGCCCCACTTGATCATGATGTGATTTTTTTTTAATATTGCAGAATTACATTTGCGAAAATTTTGTTAAGGTTTTTGCATCTATGTTCATGAGGGATATTTGTCCAGTTTTCTTTGGCTGCAATGTCTTTATGTGGTTTTGGTATTCACGTAATGTTGCCCTCATATAATTAGTTAGAGAGTGGTGCCTCCTCTTTAACTTTCTGTTGAATTGGCATGGCTTCTTCCTTAAATGTTTGGTAGAATTCACCAGTGTAACCATATGAACTTACAGGTTTCTGTGTGGTCAGATTTAATTTCCAAATATTTGGAGACTTTCTGGATATCTTTTTCTTATTGATTTTTTTTAATGCAATCCTGTGTGGTCACACAAATGCTGTGTGAAAAATACATTTATTCCATAAAAGGTATTGAGTCTTGTTTATGCTCTGTCAATTTTAATGTTGCAATGTGCCTTTGAAACAAACTCATGTTCTTTTTTCATGGTGGAGTATTCTCCGTATGTCAACTAGGTCAAGTTGCTTGATCGCGCTTTTCCAGTCTTCTGTATCTCCTGACTTCGTGCCTTTCTCCTCTGTCAATTAGCGAAGTACGAGTGGTGACGTCTGCAACCATTATTGTGGATTTGTCTATTTCTCTTTTAAGTTCTGTCAGTTTTTGCTTCATCTGTTTGGAGATGCATACACATTTTGAATTTTAGGTCATTTCAATAAATTGGTATCATCATGAATTTTAGGTCATTTCAATAAATTGGTATCATCATGAACTATCTCTTTTTTTAAGTTTTTATTCAAATTCCAGTTAGCTAACGTACAGTGTAATATTAGTTTCGGGTGTATAATAACAGTGATTCAACACTTCTATACAACACTCGGCGCTCACCACAAGTGCCCTCCTTAATCCTCATCACCTATATCACACATCCCCCACCCCCTCCCCGCTGGTAACCATCAATTTGTTCTCTATAGTTAAGAGTCTGTTTCTTGCTTCATCTCTCTCTCTCTCTCTTTTTTCCCTTTTTCTTGTTTGTTTTGTTTCTTAAATTCCACGTATGAGTGAAAGCACATGGTATTTATCTTTCTCTGACTTATTTCACTTAGCGTCATACTTTCTAACGCCATCCATTAAATCTAAAGATACAAAGATGTTAAGAATGAAAGAATAGAAATATATATCATACAAAAAGAAATCACAAGAAAACGAAAGTGCCTATATTAATAACAGAGAAATAGACTTTAGAATAAGAAATGCTATTATAGATAAAAAGATATAGTTCTTTGCCTGGTTTCTCATGATTTGTTTTTGTATGACATATATCTCTATTCTTTCAGTTTTAACATATTTAATGTCTGAGGTTTAGTTCATGTCCTCTGAGAATCAGATGCCAAGGCAGAATCAGACATGCAAAAAATACGTTAGATGAAACACCCGTGAGGGAAAATCCTAAGACCGTGGTGCGGGTCTGATCCTCGTACTCAAAGTCAAACAGGGGAAAATACACACAATGACATTGTTTAAAGTACCACTTCAATTGTATTGACAAACTTCCCATAATCCATAAATATTATATTCATTTAGTAATTTTCTTTATAATCTGCCCCCCTTGAAAATGTATTTTAAAAGGAAACAAATCAAGCATAGATAAAAGAACTTGCCCTAATTGTTTCCCACGCCAATTTTATCCATGACCGCATTTAAGTGGGCTGAAAGCTAGGGCTCCTGAGAACACAGGAAGGGACAGCCAGAACACTGTCCATCTTGGAAGAGGTGTGTGCCCACTCACCAGTCTGTTCGTGTGCACTCACTAGTCCCTCTGCTTACCTCATCCTTCCTTCCTTCCTTCCTTCCTTCCTTCCTTCCTTCCTTCCTCCCTCCCTCCCTCCCTCCCTCCTTTCCTATGCCAAACCCAAAGGCTATGGATGCCCCTCCCCCAGGTTTAAACCCCACCAGCTACCCTGATGCTGGCCGAGAACCACCTGGCCCTGGATTGTGCTGTCTGACCTGTTTGGGTAGAGAAGGATTATGCACATGATACTGAAATAATTTCACATATGACTAACGATGATGTTTCCACACTTGTGTCACTTCTCTCATTTTTCCTTTTCATGAATGTCCTGCTGGCCAGTAAGTATTACAACATATCAGGCATACAGGGAAGACCTTTTCAACATTGGATTCTAATCTTGATCGTCATCCCACCTAAACATACTATTTATGAGACCACTGTCACCATATTATTTTAATAAACTCGTATTTACCCTGTTTATTATCTACCCTTGCCATGTTAGCGTATACACATCTGAGGCCCTAAATCCCTTCAGGATTTTTTTCTTATGTTAATCTCTACTATCCCCCACATTCATTTTTTTAATGTTGCCTCGAGTTCCCTTTAGTAACTGGTTTCGGAAGTTTATCAGGTCGTATTTTCCACCCTTTCATCATATTCGGTGTAAGCAAATATGTTTATCCCCATGCATTGAGATGCCTTCTAACTTGAACGAAGAACACATTCATCTGATATATAAAGCTACAGGGTAGAAATTCATACCCCGTTTCCACAATAGACAAATATTATCGAGTATCCACTAAGCTTGCCAGGTACTCTTCTGGGCCCTGCAAATAAGTGGCAAACAGGACATGTGACATCCTTGATCTCACAAAGCTTACATTCTAGATGGAAGAGACCAACATGTGAACAAATAAATGTCACAAAGTAATAAATGCCAGACAGAGAATAAAGCAGGGGATGATACTGTAGTCTGACAGGGCTATTTTATTTCTGGTCAGGGAAGTTATCTCTGAGGAGGTGACATTGGAGCTGGACCTGAATCATAAGGAGCCAGTCACATGAAGTTATGGGAGAAGAGCCTTCCACAGAGAGTGATCATCTAGTGCAAATGCCCGCAGGTGGGAACGAGTTTGAACTTGCTTGAGAGCAAGGAAAAAGGACACGGGAACAGGAGCAGAGTGGGCAATGGGGAGAATGAGGGATGAGTTTCAAGAGGCCAGCAGTAGCACGGATCGGAAGCGGGCCATAGCCGTCATTGTAAGGACTGTGTACTTCATGAGAAGCCCCCGGAGAGTTTTAAGTAGAAGTCTGACGTGATCCCATCTGGGTTTTACAAAGGTCCATTCCCTTGGAAGCCTTTTCCCAACCAGAGCTGCCTTTCTCTTCCCAGGCGGCAAACGGCAGTAGGAGGGAGGAAAGAAAACACCACCTGTGTCACAAAGTCTCTGAGTTTCTTGTCTAAGTCGTATGCCACCTTGGTCTTCGTTGACAGTCATTGAACACCACGGGAATACGCGGGAAAGAACATTGGGCACAGCGTTTGGCAAAGCACTGTCATATCTGCCCCAAAATGAAAACATAGTTTCCTGTGAGAAGGCAGGTCTATCTTGGTTCTAATCTAAAGAGGTGTGTTCAGGGGCACCTGGATGGCTCAGTCGGTTAAGCGTCCGACGAAGGCTCAGTCACGATCCCGCGGTTCATGGGTTCGAGCCCTGCGTCGGGCTCTGTGCTGACAGCTCAGAGCCTGGAGCCTGTTTCGGATTCTGTGTCTCCCTCTCTCTCTGCCCCTCCCCTGATCTCTCTCTCTCTCTCTCTCTCTCTCTCTCTCTCTCTCTCTCTCAAACATAAATAAACATTAAAAAATAAATAAAGAGGTGTGTTCAGAGGAACGCTAGGCAGATTTGCGGCATCACGGCTGAGTACAGGGCTACAGAGATTTAATGGGAAAGGTAGTTTCCTCGAGGGAAAAGAATTAAAATGTAGCTCGAAATGTCACCTCCGATTTGTTTGGCATCTGTGTCACTGGCTGCTGTTGTTTTCTGCGGCTCCTCTTTGATTCTGAAGTTTGTTTCTAAGATGGCGACCCGAGTTTCACACAACCTGTAATTTGGAAACGTTCCATGCTGTAAATTGCACTTTGCTTTCAGTAAAAGCATTTACGTGTCAAGTGGCAAAACAGGAATGCCATGAAAGAAGGTGAAGCTCCCCATTAAAGAAAGAGAAATTGGGTAAAGACCTGCTAATGTATACCACGGAAAATAAAAGGGATGGTGAAATGAACATGCCTATCAACTTACCCTCATGATACAGTGATTTTCAAATGTTAGAGGAGCATTTGGGAGCCAGTGTCATCGTAGTGGAATAGTGCCAGGATGCTGCTGTTTTCAGAAGGTCAGAGTTCCACAGCTGCTCAGTCAGTACGTTGAGAATTGGGCTTTCTCTTCCGGCTTCTTTGTAGTTCTGACATCGTGTCCTTTCTGCTTTTGCTATTATGGAAACACGCCTGAGGCTAATACTGTTACTTGTTGCGGCATTCGCCCTCTCTTCTTCGTCACAACCACACCGGCAATAATACTGACGATAATAATGTCTGGAGCTACTATTTAGAGAGTGCCGGGCACTTTGCATCGTGATTCTTTACCTGATTTCCAAGAGTCCTGTAAGTCAGGTGTTGAACCCCATTTCCAGATGAAGAAAATAAGGCTTCTTCCATGGAACGGCCAGCAGGGGCCATAGTCAAGGAGCGGTCAGGAGCTGGGAGGCTGAAGGACAGTGCTGTTTCCTCCAGCCGAGTGAGGGCAGCTCGGCAGTTTCTACAGCAGCTTTGCTAGTGTTTAACAGAAAATCCAATTCTCGCTGTCGTTTGACGTAGGGACCTTTAAACTTTCTGGTCCTATGTAGCTTGCCATAGACTGCCTGTCTCAGAAGGAATAGACTTCCAACGTTCAAGCAGTCCACATATGAAAGCTGTGCCACGAACGGAAAATGTAGAACACCTAATTATTGCCCAACAACTGTAATTTGCATAGGATAATATAGTATATTAAGTTCTTCTCTGTCGCCTTCCGACTCTATTAAATTCAGCTTGAAGGTTGCACTTCTGGTAAAAATTACAGCTTTTCTCTCAGTGAAAGTGCTTGGTGCCCAAGCACTTATTAAAACTCGAATTCCCAAGAGGCAAATTTGAAAAGCGAGAAGTGCAGTTGTTGGCACTAATGGGAAGGAAGCTGTGCTTTCATCCCCACATTCTTTTCATTTAAAAGACGACGGAGACATTGGAACCAGTTGTGGTCGCCTCCTGTTACAGATACATGCGACTGCATCAAAAATACCAATACCTTCCTCTCAAGATAAGATCGCATTACTTTCAATTTAATTCTGACTCTTTAATCTAAGGAAGCGTCACACACACACACACACACACACACACACACACACACACACACAATTTATCTCCATTCTGTGTGAGAAAAACGTGCGTCCTGGCAGCAGGGGTTCTGATTATACCCTTTATTTGAAAACCACCAGCCTTTGCACACCCTCTGCTGTCCTTGGCAACAGTCTCTTCATTCTTGTTGACACAGAATATTCCCTTTGATCTCACCAGATCACGACCCTTTATTACAATGTCTGAATCTTGTCTGTGTGTCTTACCGTTTACATACTATTTTTCTTTGCCCAAAGCCAGTATGGAGCTTTATACTTCTGTTCCAAACTCTGCCTCCGGCACGGGAGTGTTCAGCAACACTCCAGCATGGAATAAATACTATTCGTTATGAGAGACGCCTCGGGATTCATTCACCTGATGGACGTTACAGTCATTACATAGAACTAATTTGACACTATATCCCGAAAACACGTTAAGACTCTTTGATGCCGAAAATTGCATTTGCAGAAGTGATTGTCGGAAGGTATTACGCTGCTCTGAGATGAAGCAGTGTCCAGTTCTCAAAGGACAAACAGTGCCATACTTTCTGGGTCATTACTCGGGCTTCCCTGCCCGTGGCTTATATCCGTCCTCAAAGACAACAAGTCCAGGCTCCCCTGGGCTCCTGGCCTCTCTCTTCTCCATTCAGTAGCTTCCCAGCTTTCTGCTGGTTCCCTGGGGTACAGAGATGGGCTGGTGGCCGAGAGTCTAACCAAAAGCTACCCAGTAAATTATGCAGCCAGATGTCCGCCGGGGAACAGATGGCAGGCTTACCTGAATGGGGAGCCGTATGGTGTTGTGGAGAGAACATGTGCTTTGTTAACGGCCAGGGTTCAAATCTCGGCTCTGCCACATATTGACTGGATTTATCTGTTAACTTATCTGGCCCTCAGTGTCCCCATTTATTAAAAGTGGATAATTACACATACCTTGTGGAGTTGTAAGGATTAAATGTTATAAAGCCTGAAGGCACTTCACAGGATACCGGGAATACAATAGGCACTTAATACACGTTAATCTATTCTTACCCAAGAATTAGGAAGAATACGATTTTCCCCGCTTATCTCAAACCAAACAAGACAGTGGCTTTTAAGCTTTGTTTTCGAGTAGAGCCTTTTATCTTTCCCAAGAGGACGGCTTACCTGGAAACTCACCCAACAAAACAGATGAAAGTAGGATCCTGGAGCCCACCCAGCTGGTTGTTCACTCATTGCCCTCACTGGTCTCTGAGACATTTCCAGGCAAACCGGTTTGAAACCCACTGAGGTAGTGCGTTACTGTGAACTGAATGTACCTGTCTCCCCACCCCACCCCCCAAAATCAAAAGTGGAAGCCCTAATCCCCAAAGAGATGGTATTTGGAGGTATTTGGCCTTTGGGGAGTGAGTGGGTTTGGACAAGGTCATTGGAGAGAGCACCCATAATGCGATGGTGCCTTTATAAGGGGACGAAGAGAAGCGTGCTGGCACCCAGTGTGTGCTATTTGTTAGAGCAGCTCGAACGGACTTTGGAATATGTGAAAATGCCGCGTAAGGTGCAAAGCGACACAAAGACGTCGGTTATTTTTATTATAGGTTCATGTGAGTCTGGGAAGCGGGGGTGGAAGAGAGGTGATGAGGGAGTACGGAGGCACTGGAGGGAAAATCTGGTGCGGTCCGGGCCAGCCAGGCCCCGATGAGCCGGGCGGACGTTGTGGGCATTTGTGTCACTGCACAGGGCACGACACCTAGAATGGCCCCACACTCTGTTGAATGTGTTGCTGCTGCCATCCTGGAATTGTAGTGATTTGTGAACCAGGTGCTCTGCATTCTCATTCAGGACCAGCCCCACAAATTCTGTGGCTAGTCCCATCCGTGGGGATGTAAGTTTTCTAGAATTCTAAGTGCTGTTGCTTCCCTCTCGCACAGGAGTATGCCGTTATATGGCAGCTAGACCCTACCTTGAGTTCACTCCTTCGCTCCCCTCTTGAAGGGAACATACAATGGTGGCCACTGTGTGTCAGTCCTGACTTTCTCCTGCTCTTTGTCCTTCTGGTGCTCATTCCAGTCCTGAGCCTTCACCCAAATCCTTTTATTGCTAAATATGCAAAGCTTCGCCCAAATCCTTTTATTGCTAAATATGAACAAAACTAGCAGTACTTGGGGACAGTGGAATAGACACACTGATCGTATTCATCAGCGTTTTCCTCTGTGAAATCAGGGGAGTTTTCTCTAATCTAGGACACAGGCTCATTAGGTGACAATGTGATATCTACAAGATTGTTCATGCCTCTGGGATAGCCATGAAACTGCAAAATGCCTCCTTAGGTTTGAGGAGTTGGGTTTTTTTTGTTTTGTTTTTTTGGTGGGTTTTTTTTTTTTTTTTTTTTTCCCTGTATCTTGATTCCTGGGAGTGATCATACAAGTATTCATCTGAGCCAGGTCATTTTTAAGATTGAATGGAGGTGCTGTTATTACTATCATTATTTAAATTTTTAACATTTATTTATTCTTAGGAGACAGAGAGACACCGAGCATGAGCAGGGGAGGGGTAGAGAGAGGGGCAGACAAAGAAACTGAAGCGGGCTCCAGGCTCTGAGCTGTCAGCACAGAGCCCGCCCGACGCGGGGCTTGAACTCACAAACTGCGAGATCATGACCTGAGCCGAAGTCGGTCGCTTCACCCACTGAGCCACCCAGGCGTCCCAGAGGTGCTGTTATTATTAATAGTGACGCCATTTCCACAGCTGTAAACCTGGACTATCCTGGGAAATCTAAGACTATGGTCACTCTGTCGATATCTTCAGGGGTCATTTTTTTCTCTCGAGGTTTGCTCAGGGCGAAAATGATGGAGTTAGTTTAAAAGTGCTCTTTTGAATCTGGACTTGATTATCACAGCAAAAAGAGCAGCAGTCATTTAAGGAGAGTTGCGTTGAGCCCACTTTCCTTCCCAGAGACAGTGATACACGCGGGCCCCATGGGTCGCAATGTATCAGTGCTCCCATCTGTCAGGAACAGCGACTCTCCATGTGAAAACATGCCTTGATCCATATGACCCATCTTCTATGATATAGATCACATAGCGTGACACTGTTTTACTTACCACTGTTTTTTTCAACACTGTTAGCAATGAGGGTCAGGAGCGTTAAGATTTCTTTTGCCCTCTGCACCCTGTGTGATGTGTCTGAGACAAAAACCAGGCCACGTTGAGTCTCAGCTATGAACCTTTCAGTGGTGGCCCATTGTTCTTAGGGTTAAGCCTAAGCTTCTTGGCTGGTAAGGATGTTTCTGATCAGGCAGGAGTCCATGCTCATTGTGGACGCATCAGTACGGACAGAGAGGAGGGTGACGGAGCAGAGGTGAGAGGGACAAGGGGAGGTTTGATCTGCCTTATGGGAGCTCCCTGCAGTGCCCGCTTCTCCTCCCCCTTTTGGGGAGCTCTTTGTTAGGCTCACTTGCCCTTCCTGCCACCGATTGTACTGTGCTTGAGTTTTCCTTGGAAAACTTGTAAGAGCTGGGCATGTTCAGTAGCCACAGGCAGGTTTGGTCTCTGAACTTGCTTTCTGACTTTAAAACATCTCTAAGACTTCAGTGTGAGGGATGGACAGTCCCCTCTTCACAGTGTGGATCGGTGAGATCCATGAGGTGACCAGGAAAGGATCACAACCTTATCACAACTGTACACGTTACTTTGAAAGGGTTTTCTGAAGCAGTTAAAAAGACCGTAAAATAAGTTGGATAATGTCAGTAGACTTCCGGTTTTATTCTGCGAAATAGCCCACGTATTAGCAGTGGCCTGCCATGTCACCCCATGACCCGTTTGCTGGCTGGGTCTCTGACCTCATTCCTACTCTTTCACTCTTCCTTTTCTGTGGTAGGCTGAAAATGTCTTCCTCTGGGGGGAAAGAAAGGAAAAAAAAAGTCCTCCCCTAAAGATACCAATGTCACTTCCCTGGACCCCGTGAATGGTACCTTCCATGCAAAAGATGTGACTAAATTAAGGATCCTGAAAGGAGAAGCTTATCCCAGATGATCCCAATGGGCCCAATATAATCACAGGGTTCCTGGAAAAGCAAGGAATAGATCCTCCTCTGGAGCTTCTGCGGGGAGCATGGCACCGCTAACTCCTTGATTTTGGACTTCTGGCCTCCTGAGCTGTGAGAGAGTGAATTTTTTTAAAGCCACCTCGTTTGTGGTACCTTGTTACAGCAGTCCTGGCAAAATAATCTACCTTCCTTCCAGCTCCACTGGCTTCCTTGCCTCTCCTCACACAGGCTCCACAAAAGACTTGTGTGCTCACGGCTCTGACTACGAAGCTCTCCTGCAAGATGGCTCCCTACCGACACGTAGTTCCGTGGCTTTTTCCTTTACTTCCTTCAAGGTAAAAAGTTCAGATGTTGCATTTTCAGTAATGCCATCATGACCACACTATTTAAAATAGGCCCCTTGGCGTTCCTTAACATTCTTGCCCTACTTTTTTCCTCTTCATCTGGCATACTATCTATTTTATATATTTACTCCTTTATTATTCTCTGCATCTGGTGGTCTCTATACCCAGGAGGGGATTAGCTCCACGCTGTCAGGGCCTTTTGCCTATATTATTTATTGAATTCCCAATGCATAGAACGGCACCTCAGCACCTAGGACAAGGCCCAGTAGACGTAAACATTCAGTGAGCATTTGTTAAATGAAGAATCATCGAACACCAGAGACAGAAAGAGGTAGCAAGAGAGGAAGCATTTCATAACCTTTCGGTCATGCTCCTCAAACTGTCCTCACCATTAACTGTGCAACTTCCCTACCCCCAACAAATCATTTAATTTCCTTTTTGACAAATCTTGGAGTTTCAGGAAAGACTTTGAGACACATGTCATGTATCACAGTTGACTGTAGCTATTATTTTGGTCACATATTTACTTAACAGGTTTCTAAAAATCAAAGTGAAGTTATCAAGTATCTTCTTCTGTAGGATGCTGAAATCTTAAGCACAGGCTTCCTAATGAAACAACCACTCTGTGAGGTGCCTGGGTGGCTCAGTGGGTTAAGCATCGGACTTCAGCTCAGGTCATGATCTCACAGCTTGTGAGTTCAAGCCCCACATAAGGCCGTGTGTTGCCAGCTCAGAGCCTGGAGCCTGCTTTGGATTCTGTGCCTCCCTCTCTCTCTACCCCTCCCCTGCACTCTCTCTTTCTCTCTCTCAAAAATAAATAAGCATTAAAAAAAATTTAAACACTCGGCATATATGACAAAAAAAAGGTGAGTGTATTTATTTTGAAGAGACTGTACCTTTTTTTTTCTGTTTTGGCAGATGTCAGCAAGAAGCACGAAAAGAAATCCCCCAGGGCCCCCCCATGTGCTTCTACCTTGCTGAGACCATGTGACACAGGTTAATTTCAGGGCTGTTTACAGCTCAGGTGGATGAAGAGAAAAGACAGAAACACACATTATCCACACTGCAGCCAGCACGTTATGCATGCAAAGGTTAGCCAGAGGCAGATTTCCTGAGTGAACATGGATGGGGAATCCAACAGACTCCTTTGTTTCTATCTGAAAGTACAGCACAGTATTGTTTGAGTTCCTTGGTTCCATTTTGTGCGGAAAATTTGTTCCACAGCTACCGAAGGGAGTTGGAGGACATCCGAGAAAGGATTCCAAGACTGTAAACTACACTCCAGCCCGAGCCTGTATTGCTGCCAATGCTAAGAATTTCTTGATGAAGATCAGTCACAGCCCTTAATGTTGCTATTATACAATGTCAAATGGAAGGGTCAGAGACAGATGCTTGATGACTTTGAAGCGTGCTTTGTGGCAATAAAGCCTCTCTTAAACTGAAAAGCTGAATCTACTCCAGAGTGAAAAGGGATGGAAAAATATATGAAATTCTTGTGTTTTGATGTTGCAAAAGCTTACCTAGAATTTTTCCTTAAGCATCGGAAGAATACTTACACTATTTGGGGCCAATTACTGTAAATATTTATGAGTCGACTAGACTCATTGGGGGAAAGAAATGGTGGAAATAATGGTTTTAATTGTGGCACCGTGACTCTTTTTGAAACAAAATCGGTTAATTGAAAAAGTGACATACATAGAGAAAAGAACACATATCATAACTGTGCAGCGTGATGATTTCTCCCACAGTAAAATGATCTCATAACTACCACTCAGATCAGAAACGAGAACAACTACCACTGACACCCCCTCCCAGTCACTTACCCTCCTTTCCTCCCTAAAGGGATCTTCTTTAAAAAAAAAAAAAAAAAACTTTTTTTAAGTTTATTTATTTGTTTTGGAGAGAGGCAGAGACAGCGCAAGTGAGGGAAGAGCAGATAGAGAGGGAGAGAGAGAATCCCAAGCAGGAAACCGTAAGATCGCGACTGGAGTGGAAACCAGGAGTTGGACGCTTAACTGACTGAGCCACCCAGGCGCCCCACCTAAAGGTAGCTTCTTACTTTTTCTTTTTTTTTTGTACAACACAACAGTTACATTGTATTTCACGTCCACCACCGAAAGCTCTACGGACACCGATGCCATGATTTCCACTTAGCCACCATCGAGCTCATCAGTCTTTCTATTGTGTTTTTCTTAAGGTTTGGGGGCTGTAAAATTTGATCTGAGAAAGCTTCTGTTTCCCTCATCACTGCTTAACTTATGTGCTCTAATACACCTGATTTCAAATAAGAAATCCATCCTCCTTTTTCTCAAATTAAAGATGTACTAGTAACCAGGGGGCCTGGGTGGCTCTGTCCGTTAAGTATCTGATTTCGGCTCAGGTCATGGTCTCATGGTTCGTGGGTTCGAGCCCCCCGTCGGACTCCGTGCTGACAGCTCGCAGCCTGGAGCCTGCTTCGGATTCTGTGTCTCCCTCTCTCTCTGCCCCTCCCCTGCTTGCACCCCATCTCTCTCTCAAAAATAAACATTAAAATTTTTTTTAAAAAGACATGCTAGTAACCAAATACTACAGAACAGAGCAGGGTACGCATGCACACCCCCCCCCAAAAAAAAAAAAACGGCACGACACAAAAAAACCACACATTTTAGTTTAGGATTATGACCTTAGTTTTGAGCTTTAAAACAGTAAGTAACACAATATTTTCAAAAGGACAAAAATGCCTGAACTCTGTCCTGTTAAATCAGAGTGAGCTTAGACGTTAGGACATTTGAATTCAAAAGTTCTTGCCCACTTTCCTGCTAGTCACTGAATTGTTTTTTAAGTAATAAAGGGCATTAAGCGTAGGCACAAGACACCGCTGAAACACCATCTACCGGTCATGAGTCCGTTTCGGTTATATCCATCAGACCTCCCAAGAGTGAGCCTGGGTATCGTGCCCCAGGAGACCCGGGCAGGTTCTGGCGGTACTGGCAGAGGGGCTCGCTCTGTGGGTGGCAGTTTGTCATTGTGAGGACATATCCCAAGTGGCTTTTATGAAGGGATGGATGTTCAGCAAGTTCCAGCCCAAAGTTAATATCGAAAAGCCTCATGCTTCCATAACTTGCACGGCATCCATGAGTATCTGCTACTGAGACAGGATCTGAGTCCATATGCGTGAGAGACAGAAAAACACACAGGTGCCCGGGCACCTGGGTGGCTCAGACGGTTAGTGTCCGATTTTGGCTCAAGTCACGATCTCACAGTTTGTGAGTTTGAGCCCCGCATCGGGCCCTCTGCTGTCAGCGCCCAGCCCACTTTGGATCTTCTGCCTCCCTCTCTCTGCCCTTCCCCTCCCCTCAAAAATAAATCAACACTAAAAACACACACACACAGGGGTGCCATGTCCAGGCTATAATTTCCTCTATGCATAGCAAAGTTTTCAATTGATAAAAAAAAAAAGGTTGATTTTGCAGAGGGAGTCAAGTAAAAGACCTTAGAGACACGGCTTCAGAGGCCCCAGATCATGGCCTATCATCCTTTGAGAACGGCTTTGATTTTCCTGTGCTAGCCACAGAGCAGTTTCCACATGTTGTTTTTACGCCCAAGGACCTGAACATCGAAAAATAAAGTTCTCCGAAAGAGATTAAGTAAGCACACTCTACAGATACTTGCCACTGAGCAAGTCTGATGGTTCCTTCAGTATTGATTCATGTCGTGAAAACACGCTGGCATCTCACAGGGAGAGCGGCTGATACATGGAGGAAAGCGAACATTCTCCTTCAGTTTAAGCCCTTCTCCCTCGATTTCTGAAAGATGGATCTTTTTTGATCATCTCTGTGACTTAAGTAAAGCTCAAGTTCTGTATAAAGAAATCTAAGCAAGGATCTTTGAGATATGACTTCTGCATGGCAGTCATTTAATGCAAGACCACAATCACTCATGTATTTGCCACTAATACATTTTGTTCCTGGAGAAACACTCATCACCTTGGCAGCTGTAACATCTGTGCCTGTTGTCATGACAATGCCAGCGAGAACTCTGCAGCGGGTGTGAGGGGAGGAGAAATTGTCAGTCAGATCATCGAATTTATCCAGAACAAGTGCGACAGCACCTACTAACATTTCTGTGTTCTTCTTCCTCTATAGCCACAGCAAAATACTTCTGAGGATTTCTTGAGTGGCAGGGACTATCTCTGTCTCGGATTTTTTAGTTTTTTATGCTTGCTCTGATCCCAAAGTAAAGCTTCCGTCAGTGAAGTTAGAGCTAAGATAATATCTCCACAGAACTGAAATAACAAGTGCTGTGCACTTTGCCCGAGTGTTTTCTCCAGTCCCTTTTTAACATTCCATGTCCCACTGGAAGGACTTCGCCTATGGCCACGGGCGCACAATGTCACTCTGGGACTTGGCCGCCACCACCGTCCCGGCTGCCTCAGTACCTCCGATCTTAACTTCTTTTGGATTAGTGTGGTCTGGTTTTACATTTTACATGGACTCATGCAGTATGTTGTCTTTAGTGTTTGATTTCTTCCCATTCGACTTATGTTTGTGAGGTTCATCCACGCTCCCGCTTCTGACAACAGTTCACTGGCTTTCGTTTCTGTGTAACTTATTGTTTTAATAGTATGCCGTCAACTTATTCAGCTGTTTCATTATTTAGGAACATTTGGGTTGTTTCTAGTCTCCAGATACTACAAACAGGGCGAGCGTGAACATTCTTGTTCATGTGCTTCAGTAAGCATATGCATAGATACATGTTGAGTATATACGGTGGAGCGAAACAGCAATTGCTGAGCCGTAGGGTATGGGTGCATCCAGCTTTGATAGAGACACTGCCAAACAGTTTTTTGTCCCAGTTAGTCCGCATCCTTGTTAACACTTTGTGTGGCGGTTGGTTGTGAGTCCTTCTGGCATACGCATGGTGGGAACATGGTGGTATCTCATAGCGGGTTTGTTTTTATTTCTCTCACGATTAATCACGTTGAGTATTTTTTACATGGGCCTACTGTTCATTTGTTTATGTGCTTTGCTGACTATTTGGATGTCCCCCTTTTTGAGCTACCTTCTCCACTCTTTTTCTATTGGATTGTCTGTCTCTTTTTCTTTATTTAACAGGAACGGTCTGCAGTCTGGTTGAATCTTTTGTCGTTTGATAATGTGTGTGACGTGTGTGTGTGTGTGTGTGTGTGTGTAGAGAGAGAGAGAGAAGGAGAGAGGGAGAGAGGCAGAGAAAGAGAGAGATTAAGAGAGACAGAGAGAGAAAGCGTCAACCAAGAAGACGAGACAGCTGTACAGCAACCAACATTTATTTGGCGTCTCAGGGATTGGGAGACAGACTGCACCAAAATCAAAGTATGGAGCCAACTGCAAGCAGGAAAGGCAAAAACCACAAAGGTACATAAGGATTTTTGAAAGAATTATGATTGGGACTGACAGAGTTGGACTGACTGTCTACATGATTGGCTATCTACCTAACAAGGGCTACATTGTCTCTATTTCAGTTCAACGTGGAAAAGTGTGTTTCAGGAGGTGGTAGGGCTGCAACTGACAAAAGCCAAAGTTCATGGTGTGCTGAGAAGCGAAACAGGAGATATGCAAAGACCCTACTTCTTCTATGTCCTTTGGACTCTATTTTGAGTGACTCTTTTAGCAATGCTGACTCCATTTTGGAATCTTCTTTCACATTTCCCCCTTTTAATGGAGATCCTTCTGTCAGGATAGCATCGTGGGTCAATGTCATGATTATGCAGCCAGTCCCCTCTTGCTGAGAGAATGGTTGGCAGCCTGCTGTAGGTCTATCATATCCTCCAGAAAGGGGACTTTCATAGTTGGTTGATATTTGACAGATCCAATAAGCATGCTGAGTTAGAGTCTTACAGTCATACTTCAGCAAAAAGGAGGTTTGAGGAAGTAAGGTCTAGATACCAATTACATTCTCATTTCTTTTAGTTAAAGGGTAGATCTGGTGAATTGTTTGGAGTCTTTGAGCAACTGTCACTATGACATTTTGAGTAGTAACACGGCAATGGGAAATATACAACATAGGCAATTGAAAATAGCATACAGCGCATTAATTAAAATAATAAGCCCGCTAAAAATATCCGAAAACCCAAAATTAAACCATCCTAGGATAAAATTTGAATGTCCCTTTAAGGATTTGGCTGGTTTGAGTAACTTAGTGGTTTCTAATGCTACTTGCTGTGAGGTATTTATCCGAGTACAGTAAGAGGTACTAACTATGGCATAAACTCCTCCTTGGGCTGCAAGTAAATAATCTAAGGCAATCCTGTTGTCAAGGACGATCTGAGTTAAGGAATCTAAAGATCTTTTTGGGGGCCCTGGCCATGGAAAGACTATTCTGTTAACAGTTCTGGTCACATTTCTTATTGTAACTTCTAAGTCTGCTGTGTCTGCTCCAAGCCATGAACTTATGATTCTAAAGTACCAGTTAACTGATCTCCAGAATATACGACAAGAAGGTCACAGCCTTGGCTTCATCCCCAGCTGTTGTCTTCATATTTGCAAGGGTCCTCATCGGGGTAATCCTGTATTTCTGATAAGACCTCTTTCCCTCTTGGGTGAGATTCACGAGTCCTGGCTGTGGCTGTTTTGAGAATAGTGAAAGGGGATAGTAAATGACCCAAAGACATGAGCTACCAAGGCCTCTCCAACTATCAAGACGTTCATAAGCCCAAGATTGTTGATCATATTTACAAACAAAAATAGATCCCTTAGATGCACAGAGCAAGCCAGACATGTTGGCAGTATTTATAGATTCATTAATAGACAATGAAGGGGAGGTGAGCTCAAGTCAGGGATCAGAAGTTTTATTAAGTTAAAAAGCTTGAGTCGGCGGGGGGTGGGGGGGGGCGGGCACGGGAATAGGGTTGGATAAGAAAGTCTTACAGAGTAGTGACTTCTTATCAGGAAAAGGTGTGTCCACGCATTTGCATTGCAGATACAAGTAAGAACCTGGAAATGCACCTTCCAGGAGTTTAACGGTCTTGTACCAGAGAAGAAAACAAGGTAGATAGGGTGTAGGGTACTAAGAGAAAGCATGGAATAGGAGTTTGGGGGCTGAAAACTTGAATTTGATAGGATATAGCAGGAGGCTTTGTATCAAAAGTTACAATAAAGTTGGGAATATTTGAAAAGTTAGAGATAGGCATAATTATTGGGTCATTACTTTTTGGAAAACTTCCAGTGGGGGAATGGTGGCAGATCCAACAGTCAGATGGATTCCCAGGATTGCGATGTTTGAACAATAACGTTATCCTTCTGGGTTAGGGATGTGATAAGAGCAGGGAGGAAAACAAATATGTTATATGTTATATATGTTATATGTTATAATATGTTATATGTTATGATGTTGGAAAGACATAAAGGCAGGAAGGAACAACAATAGGTATACAGAAACCATTCAGATTTTGGTTACCAACAGTGAAGACGTCCCACTGAATGTACAACAGCAAAAATTCTAAGAATTCATACACAGAGAAACAATAATCCAAAACTCCAAGTTTAAGAGTTTCCATTAAAATTTTGGCAGTTACGGGGATGCCTGGGTGGCTCAGTCGGTTGAGCGTCTGACTTCAGCCCAGGTCATGGTCTCATGGATCAAGAGTTCAAGCCCCGCCTTGGGCTCTGTGCTGACAGCTCAGAGCCTGGAGCCTGCTTCCGATTCTGTGTGTGTGTGTGTCTCTCTCTGCCCCTCCCCGGCTTGCACTCCGTCTCTCTCTCTCAAAAATAAATAAACATTTGAAAAATTTTTAATTTTGGCAGTGAGGGAAGAGTTACTGTACTAGCCTGGTCCTGACTCTTGGGAAAGCAGTCAACTCACATGTCGTCAGCTTCTTTTTCTAGGATAGAGTCAGTGTGAGGTCTCCAGTTAGTTTAGTAGTCCAGTTGGACGTTGGAGCCTTTTTTAAAAAATGAGAAACATGACTCCACGAGTCGACGCCTTCTAATTTACTGGCGCAAGGACTGGTTAGCAAGAAGTGGCGTGGTCCCTTCCAGTGAGGCTGGAGGGAGTCTTTGTGAATGTGTCTTTTCTAATAAACCATGTCCTCGGGTTGAAGGCTGTGATATTTGATGTCTTTGTCTCCCGGGAGCACACTGTGGAAAGACTATTCTACGAAAGTATAATATTCTCTATGGATTTTATTAGGCTTTTGCAAAATTGAAGTACATCCCCTTTTATCAGCTCTAGATCAAAGGAAGCAGAATGTCATCAGAATGTCATCAAACTTACATCGGAAATTTAGGAATTTCATATAATTTTTGAACACTTATATTAACATATACCTGTGTAAATACTACATAAAGAAGGTTTAGTACTACTTTAAAATTTTTTTTGGATGTTTATTTATTTTCTTGAGAGAGAGACACAGAGCGCCAGTAGGGGAGGGGAAGAGAGAGAGGGGGAGACACAGAATTCAAAGCGGGCTCCAGGCTCTGAGCTGTCAGCACAGAGCCCGATGCGGGGCTTGAACTCACAAACTGTGAGATCATGACCTGAGCCAACATCGGACGCTTCACGGACTGAGCCACCCAGGCGCCCCGGTTTAGTACTATTTTTAGTTGACAATGCTTCCCATGTAATTTAACGTATCAAATAAGCCTAATTAGTTTAATTAATGCTTTGAAATGTCCCAAGGACCCTCTGAAAAAAATATCCCAAAGTTTCTTCCAAGTCAAAAGACTTCATTTATAATTTGATTTGGGGAAGTTTGTCAAAAATATCAAAAGGTTTGGACACTTGGCTAAAAAGGATCACAGAAAATTATGAAACAATACTTAATTATCTACTTAAAACCCAAGTGACAGAAAGGTTTCAAGGACAAATATAGAAGATTACATTGCTGTAAAAGCCTTACCTTTTTTTTTTTTTTTAATAGAGGAGATTCAGTTTTTCAAAGTCATCAAAGATGTGATAAAGACAAAACACAGAATCCTTGTTCCCCCGGTGGGTTACATGAACAGCAAAGAAGCTTTATTTATAATTTCTTATTCAGAAAAAACTGATAATCTAAGAAAATTTTGTTGTTTCAACAGAGAGAAAACCAAACTCTAGTTTTGTATCAGTACCCTTTTGAGTTCATTTTTAAAAACCTATAAATAAATCCATTCAATCTTAGCCAGCTTTGACTGTACAACATAAAATTCCTTTTCCACAAACTTTCTACAACTTTCTGCATCCGTTTTCCTTTATCCCTGTTCTTTCCCTTTCCAAACTAACCAGCTTTACTTTAGCACAAAACCGCTTCTGTTTTCACTCAACAAAATGCATTTCCATTCCTCATACCTTCTTTTACCAAAAACACACTTTCTATTTCCTTGCACACTTTCCATCCACAATCATTTTCTTCCATCCTTGTTGTTTTTAGTTGTTTTATTTTTACATATATCAACTAGAATTCTTAACCCTTAGGATCTTTAATTCCTAGTGAAAACTAAGAAGTCAGCAATTGTGGACCAGCACACTTATGAATATGTTTTATAATTTTGGAAATATGTTGCTTTCTCAGTGTAGCATAAAACGTGTTCACCAATAGCCCCAAATATCCTTAGTTTCTCTACAATAAGAAACCAAAAGTGGATAAACCTATGTTCAGTAATTAATGTTGTAGTATTTTATCTTCTTTAGAAAATGCCATGTTATCAATTGCTGTAGGATTCTGTACAAATCTCCATCCCCTTCCATGTGGCCTGTGGATGGGAGGATGGGGGTATTACAGGGACTAGTATAGGGACAATTAATTTCTTTAAAAAAATCCTCAGTGGTAGGTTTGATTCCCTGGATTGCCTCAACATTTAAAGGATACTGTTTGATATTTAGCAAAGGCTTTTTCTTTCTTTCATCAATCTGGATTTTAATGAGTGGTACAGAACGAATACCCCCAATATCAATGTCACTTTTTGACCAAAGAGTTTCAGGAATAGAATCAAAGATGGGTTCTGAGTTAGGGTGTTTTAGAGAAAGAATGGGAATAGATATTAGGATGTCAAGATTTTCTTGAAGGTTTGGATTTGGAGGTTCAATATTCAAAAATATTTCCCCCTTTTGGGAAAAGGAGTTGTGTGCCTGATGGGCTCCAAGAAAATCTTGACCCAATAATTGAATAAGAGCCGAAAGGACCAGGAAGAACAGATGGTGTCTCTGAATGGGTCCCAGTTCGAATGGGATGGGGAGGGATGTAAAGACAGATACAGGGTGATTAGCGACTCCAAACATTTGTACAGTTTGAGTACTCCAAGGAAGGGGATAGGAGTGGCTTCAACCGATTTTTCTAATTTTGACAGCCTCTTGGAAAGGTCCAAGTTAGCTTCTAAAAGTTTGTAGTTAACTGCCTGAAGGGCAGCAACATTTTCAGTGTTTCTTTTTGAGCCCTCCAGGTGCCAACTGAAATAAGCTTTCACTCATTTTGTTTGCTTTTATAATCCCGTGCATACAATTAAACTAATTTCAGGGTATCCAAAGGGCCCATCTTGGCCGATAAACTTTTAAATCATCCTGGGTAATGAGAGTCCCACAGGACAAAGACAATTGACAGTAATAAGGGCCATATTCCTTGAACAGAAGTCCTGCAGGAGTTCTAGCTGGGGGCTGATTGTCAAAGTCTCCTTAGGAGAATTCTTTCCCATACCCAAGTAAGTACTCGCTAAGAACCCGAAACCCGAATATTTCACTCAATATGAGTGAAGATGGAATCCTCCCTTTAGAAATGAATGAGGACAGAAATTGGCAACAGAGGACTCTCAAATAAAGGCCTGAACCTCACCAAAGGGGGAGATTCAGAACCAAGACATCTGAAGAGTAAATGTCTCCTTTTATGGTGCCTTCTAAAAAAACAGCTTCATAGGGGCACCTGGGTGGCTCAGTCAGTTAAGCGTCTGGCTCTTGATTTCTTGAAATCAAGTCCCATGTCGCTCTCCTGCACTCTCTGCCCTCCTGCTCACCCCCACCCCCCACCCCCACTCATTCTCTCTCTCAAAATAAATAGACATTCAAAAAATAATTAAATAAATAACGCTTCATAAAATTCACCCATCATAAGTATAGGGTTGAATGTTTTCCAGTAAGTTTACAAAGTTGTGCAACAATACCAAAATTCAGTTGCAGAGCGTTTCCATTATCCCAAAGGATCCCTTATGCTGATTTGCAGTTAACCCCCATTAGTACCCGTAGCTTCAGGCAACCATTGATCTGATGTTTTCTCCTGAACTTTGCCTTTTCTAGGATGCCAAGAGAATAGAAAGATGCCTTATGTTGGCTTTTCCTTTTCTGGCTTTCTTAACTTACCATAATGATTTTGAGTCGTCTTTATTGTTTAATGTATCCTTAGTGCCTCCGTTTTTATTGCTGAGTGACATTCCACTGTAAGGATGTGCAAAGGTTTGTACAATCCTTGTACCAAGGGTTGTTTAATCCAATCACCATTTGAGTGGTATTTGGTTTGTTTCCAGTTCTTGGTGGTTCCAATAGAGCTACTATAAAATTATGCATACAGGCTTTGTGTGAATATCGGTTTCATTTTACTTGGGTGGATACTTTGGAGTGGGCTCATTGAGGCATATAGCATATATATGCCTAACTTAAAAAAAATTAACCAACTTTTTTTTTAAGTGGCTGGTAACATTTTATAGTGTATTGGAAGTATATTGGAAGGCCAGAAATGCATTGGGATTCTCATCTTTGCCAGCACTTGGTGGTCTCATATTTTTTCTTATTTTTTAAGTTGTTCTAATAGGACCATCCATATATTTTCCTGGTTGAACTGTTGACTCCAATATTTTGCCCATTTTTAAAAAGTTTTGAGTTGTTTCTTTTCTCATTATTAAGTTATGAGAGTTCTTAATATATTCTAGCTACAAGGACTTTATTAGATGTGTGATTTGCAAATATTTTCTCTCTGTCTGTGGCTTATCTTTTCATTCTCTTATGAGTGTCTTTTGAAGAGTAGAAGTCTCAATTTTGAAGAAGTCAAATTTATCACTTTTCTTTTTAGGAATCGTGTTTTGGTGGTATGCCATAGAAGAAATCTTTGCTTAATCTAGGGTCGTAAAATATTCTTCTATGTTTTCTCCTACAAGATTTATTGTTTTAGGTTTTATATTTAGAACTATGAGTACTTTTGAATTAGTTTCAAATATGGTGCAGAAGTTCATTTTTTTCCATATGTATATCCAGTGGTTCTGGCACCACTTGCCAAAAAGCCTTTGTTGTATTGCCTTTGAAACCTTGTCAAACAATAGTTGAATATATTTGTGTGCATCTCTTTATGGGTCTTCTGCTCAGCCCCATTGATCCATATTTCTATCTCCATCTCTGTATATCTGTATCATTTTTAGAGTACTATACACTATTTTAATATGCGTAGCTTTATAGTAAGTTTGGAAGTCAGATCACTTGAGCCCTCCAAATTTGTTGTTCATTTCAAAAGTGTTTTTTTCTCTTCAAGTTCCTCTGTTTATCCAAAAAAATTTTACAATGAGCTTGCCAATTTCTATTTAAAAAATCCGACTGCGATTTTGATTGGAATTGCATCGACAGATAACTCAGGGGAGATTTGCAATTCTAACAATTAGTCCTCCGATCCATGGACATGTTTCACTAATTTAGATTTTCTTTAATTTTTTTCCCATCAGCATTTCTAGTTTTTGATATACTGATCCTGCACAATCAAAACTATAAGTTGTATTACTCCTTTTTAAATTGAGTTTCCAATTATTTATTGCTAATATATAAACAAAATAGTTTTGTGTAACAAATTTATATCCTGCAGCCTTGCTACACTCAGTCATCAGTTCTAACAGCATTTTTGAGTAGTTTTTGAGATTTTCTACCTAAGCATGTCATCTGTGAATAATCCAATTTTCTAATTATTTTCTAATCCAATTTTACCTTTCTAAAAGGCGTTTGGAAATGTACAATGTTGAAGATGGGTGGTGGTCATGGACATGTTTTCCTTCTTCCTGATCTTAGAGGGAAGTATTTAGTCTTTCACTAATCGGTAGGTTAATTGAAGATCTTATTTAAGGTATTCTTTATCAGGTTAAATAATCAGTTCTGTCATTTTTTGTTTCATGCATTTTAAAACTCTACTATTAAATGTATACACATTTAAGGCTGTTATGCCATGCTGGAGAAGTGACCCCTTTATCATTCGTGAGTGATTACACTACCTAAACCTAGAATTATATTCTTTTCAATATTTGGGGGGGGGGGGAATCTTTTCTTGTACTTACTTGCATTACTTACAGACAAAACATGTAATTTCATCACTCTTCTCTTCTTACAGTTTTTTTTAATGTTTATTTTTTTATTTTTGAGACAGAGAGAGACAGAGCATGAACAGGGGAGGGGCAGAGAGAGAGACACACACAGAATCTGCAACAGGCTCCAGGCTCTGAGCTGTCAGCACAGAGCCCGACGCGGGGCTCGAACCCACGGACCGTGAGATCATGACCTGAGCCGAAGTCGGACGCTTCACCGACTGAGCCACCCAGGCGCCCCTCTTTTTACAGTTTATACCAGATGAATATTCTTTCACCCCACTTGGATCAAGTCATTTATGAGTTTTAAAAACAGCCGACAGGGGTACCTGGGTGACTCAGTAGGTTAAGAGTCCGACTTGATTCCAGCTCAGGTCATGATCTCATGGTTCATGAGTTCGAGCCCCCCATTGGGCTCCACAGTGACAGCACAGAGCCTGCTTGGGATTCTCTCCTTCCGTCTCTCTCTGCCCCTCCCCTGCCCAGCATCCATTTGAAGCAAAATTATTTAACTAAATGCCATGGAATTTTTTGTAAAGAAGTGCTCCTTATTCTTGAGAAGATTAAAATCTAATGTAAGCAAAAAACATGGAAATAGGCCTAGACTAGAAGGTAGAGCAAGGCTGCATCATGAACAGAATTGAGTAGGGCAGAGAGGCAGGATAGCACTCTGTAAACCGTGCAACAGCCTCAGTGGAAAATGACTCGGGGATATGACTTTTTCAGAATCCCAGGTTGTTCTGTGACCTGTCAGTTCCAGGATACTAAGGGGTCAATAGCAAAACAAATCAGAAGACATGAGTTAACTACAATTTTAGGGGTTTTAAATGGCATTTCTATGTAACATTCTTGTTCATAGATAAATCTGGCTTAGATTCCAGTCTGCATTAAAGTAAGACTGAATATTAATTGTCTTAAATTATGTATTTGGAGAATAATTTATTCATATGAAATCTAGACCCAAGTATGAAATTCAGCACAATAATTAAGAATAAGAACCCAGAGAACCTCATGCTTCAGGCATTTAGCATCTGATATAATTTTGCATACTTATAAGGTGCACTGGAAGGACCGTGAAAACACAGGGAGTAGATACAATATATCACTCTGTACTTAGAAGGAACAGGTCTATAAAAGTATTGTTAAAATGATTTGAAGAAAAAAAACCCTGGTTTTGTAGATGCTTGTGTATTTTGGATGTTTTTAATCGTTCATCTTAACCTTCAACAATGATTTGGTTGACTTCGGAACCCATGAGACTACTTATCTGTCAAATGGGATGTTTTATACATTATAATTAAATTATGGTCTCTAGAGCTCAGTGTCAAACCAAAGGAGGAAGTACAAGGTTTCTCTTGATTTCTAGAAAAAGTGAGTTTTTTCTTTATCAAGTTTTTATTTATTAGTTTATTTATTAGTTTGTTGCAACACCCAGTGCTCATCAAAACAAATGTCCTCCTGAATACCCATCACTCATTTAACCCGTCCCCCTGCCCACCTCCCCTCCAATAATCCTCAGTTTCTTCTCAATAGTTAAGAGTCTGTTTTCTGATTTGCCTTTCTTTTCTCCCTCACTATATTCATCTGTTGTTTCTTAAATTCCATGTATGAGTGAAATCATATGGTACTTGTCTTTCTCTGACTTATTTCACTTACCATAATACCCTCTAGTTCCATCCATGTCATTACAAATGGCAAGATTTCGTTCTTTTTTTATGGCGGATGTGTATATATATATATATATATATATATATATATATATGTATATGTATATATATATATATATGTATATATATGTATATATATAAATTATTATATATATGATTTCTCTCTATATAAATTATTATATATATACAATTAAATTACATATATATAAACAAAAGATATTCAGCATCGTATAATGTTAGGAAATTGCAAGTTAGAACAACAATGAGATACCACAAGATATCACAGAGCACAAGTTTTCAATTTTAATGAAGTGTAGCTTATTACTTATTTCTTTCGTACATCTTATCTCTGGTATTGCATCTAAAAAGTCACCGCCACACCCAAGGTCAGTTAGGTTTCTTCTGTGTTGCCTTCTAGGAGCTTTACAGTTGCGTGCTTTACATTTAGGTCTGTGATCCATTTTGAGTTAATTTTTGTAGAGAGTGTAAGATCTGTTTCTAGGTTCACTTGTTTTGTGTGTGGATGTCCAGTGGCTCTAGCACTATTTGCTGAAACGATAATATTTACTCTGTGATCTTTGATCAGGTTCCTCAACTGTCTGAGCTTTATTTCCTCAGCTATAGACATGATATAATAATAATATCCATCTCACAGGGCTGTCGAGGGGATTGGCACATTGTAGGTGTTCGTAAAACAAATGTCAATAGCTGAATTGTTACAATTATTATCAGAGTTTCCAGCAAGGCTCAGACAGGCCAAATGGAAATCTGTCCCCGTGGAGTCAGCATGTGAGAGACAGACAGAGAAAGAGAGAGAGACAGAGAGAGAGAGCGAGAGCACACTTGGGGATGGATCAGGCCTGAAGAGTCACAACCTATGGTATGTTACTGAACTACAGTAGAGCGAACAGTATTATCGTGGGGAAAGCCTAGAGCATAACCCGAAGAGAGAACAAATGGGGTGGAGAGTTGAATGGGAAAGGCAGAAACACCACGATAAGAACAAGGTGAACATCAGAGGCCAGGAGAAACAGAATTGAGTGCAGAGTATGACTCTGGGTGCAGAGAGGAAATGTAGTCTCTAGCGCTGGGCATGTAGTAAGATCTTGCTGTTACACGCTTGGCTGGTTTGGCCGGAACCAGCATACCTCCTTCAAGACGCCGTGTGCACTCCACCAGCACCCCTGCCAGAACACCATGTATCTGATTTAGTGAACCCCTGAGCACACAATCCATCTCATCTCCCGTGTAGTTAATCCTTCCCGGGACCAACCACATAAAGCAGTGGTTCACCGGGTGCGAGAGGAAGAATTTATCTCCTATTTCCACACATCTATCCTTCCTTTTTGCTTTGGAATGCAAGAGGCTTGGCCATCATTAAATAGAAATACTATCTTAGATGTGCAATCCGAGGAAATAATTTTTCTCAGCCTATTGGACTGAAAAATATTTAGTCTTCCTAAAGGGTAGAATGGGTTAATGTGCTATTAATACGGCAAAAAGAAGAAAGAAATCCCTTTAAATAGCAGCTTGTACTTCTGTTTGATTTGTCTCCTGCAAAAGCTGATTTACTGTGTGTTTCTTCCATCTGGCAGGAAGCTAATCTGAATATGAATCAATCCTTGCAAAAAATAACTGCAGGAAATTTTAGACATTCATAACTTTCCACAGTTTTTTTTTTCCCCCTTTAACAATAGCGTTTTTGTCATTCTTTCAGTTGAGCAAAGTTTTTCAATTGAAATTATGTGTGACTATTTAAAGAATTGTGCCACCTCACCCTCGATGCCTCCTCTACTGTTACGGATTCACATGGCTCATATTCTAGGTATTTGCACCCAAACGAGTGATTGCTGTTATCCCCAAAAGTTTTTGTCATGAGAGAAAAACAGATTAATGTGATGCTCACAACTTGATAAGCAAAATGATCTAAAAGCATCATGCTCAAAGAGCTGTTTCTTCTTCCATTGCAGTATATTTTGCAATAACGCCGGTTTCCTCCAACATTGACTGTACCAACCAATATTTCTGGTGCTATAGGGGGAAAATACCACTGCCTCATAAAACAAGGCTTGATTTTTTTTTTTTTTAGCAAGTAACTGAAAGCTATTTTCAAAATCAGTGTTTCCCAACCATTCTCACATCATGGCACACCAAGAAAATTATGTCGACCCTGGGGTAAGTGGACAGGTCTGCTTGGGAAGAAGGTAACCAGCGCAGGGACTCCAGCTGCCCCAACACCATCAGGCCACCCCAAGATGGAGGGGATAAATATCATGTCAGACCCCGTAACCTATGTTCAGCACATAAAGACTGTTCACGGAAGCCTGTTCCCAGAAGTAGGAATTAGGGAAGGAAAACGTGTACCATGTGAAACTGGAGGAAGCATCATCCACAGTGATGGGATGTGAACATCCCTTGTTCATTATGCTACGTTTCAGCGATACCACATTCTGAATAACTCCATTCCTTTCTTTTCCCAAACAGATTGTGCGTTTTCCTGCCTCTGTGAGGAAAGAACAGACTTTGATGCCCGATTGATCTGGGTTCAATATCAGTTCCGCCACTTGTTTTGCCAGCTCTGGGCATTGATGCTATCTCTAAAATGGAAATTGCACCATTCACATTAGAGGGTGATTGTGCAGATTAAATGAGCAAGCACATACAAAGGCTTTGGTAAGATACAGCAAATCTTTCTCTTCTCCCTCCGTGCCTTTGCTTATGTTGTTCCCACTGCCTCAAATGCTGTTCTCCGCTCAGCCTGCCCTTTAAGAACTGCTTCTTTCAGGAAGCCTTCCCTGATGCAAATGTTGCCTCCCTCAAACCCCTGCAGCACATTGTGGTTCTTTCAAAAGTACGTTTTAGCACATTTTTCTGATACTCGGATAATTGCGGCCCATGTCTCCTCCCCCTACTCAACTGTGAAATCTTGAAGGCAGCAACATCGTCTTGCTCATCTTGATCCCCACCAAAACTTAGGCAATCAATAGACGGTTGTAGAATCTCATGGAATCAAAACAGTAAAGTAGCTAGCAGATACCCACAGTATATTTTTCATAGAGGATGCACATTATAGTCTGCAAATATCTGTCTAATGATATGCAGAGACGGTCAATGCAAGCCCTGGAGATATATTTCGCACGGCACAAAGAAAACATTCTGAGGTTGAAATTGCCCAAGTCGGTTGTACATCAAAACCTTCTGTAAAATAAAGGCTTTTAAACATAGGGATGGAGGTGGCTAGATAATCAGTGATTATAAACTCCAAAGTAAAGCAAATATTGTAGAACAGAGTCCTAGACTCAAAGAGCAATATGTATAAAATCCCTGTTCCTTAAATTCTCTTTAAGTGCAAATCTGTACTAAATACTAAGCTAAACCACTTTTGAAATGTTTAAGACGATGCATTGGCTTGTATTACAATATATACTGGTTTAAGTATATTTAGACAGCCTGTTTTCGCGTTAGTCAGTATGCATGATCTATATACAGTGTTATATTTTATTCAGGTTCTCATGCTAAAGTATTTTTAAATAAGATGTATACGTGCAAAATAAATTACACATGGGCTTTCAAATAAGAATTTTTGTTATGAAAATTTGACAAATGCAAACAACCTTGTGAAGTTGAGCTACATTTATCAGCTAGAATTAGACACTTTAGGAAGAAAACCAAGGAATAAGAACCTCTTTTTAAAATAACGTCAGAACAAAGGGATTTTTTATATGAACTGCCTACTGAAGACCCATAGTTCCATTCTTTAGTCGGTGCTTCAGCCCTTGACACACAATTTAAAGAGTGATTTATCCCCAAAGCACAAATTACGTTGTTAAAGGTTATCACACCATGATACCCAAATGCCCCGATATAAAGTTGTAATACTAATAATCAGTTATAAGGATGTAAGTTGTTTGTCTCTACAATTCCAAAGAGTTGAGGCCTTAGAAAAGGCTTTATACACATTATCTGCACACTTAAAAAGCAAACACATGTTGACAGCCGAGAGGGGAAAAGACATAGGGGAGAGTGAGCTAATATTTTCAAAAACAAGATGGGAAAGGAGGGGCAGATAGAGGTAATCTGGCCAGCTGGTGAGAGATACCGAGATGACTCTGACCAGGGTGACTTTCCTACTATCCTGGATCTGACCCTCATCTCTCAAAGGCCAGAAATTTTGACCCATGTACTCCTTCATTGAAGGCAGATCTATATAAGGAGGCAAATTCCAATCAGAGGGCTACTAGGTAAGTTGAACGTAGAGCAAAGGAGAAAGAACAGTCTTTAGGGGTGTTTCATCCAGGCCCCAGTGAGGCCCAGAAAAGATCACAGGTAAAAGCCACAGGACATAGGCAACAGTATGTGCAAAAGCAAAGAGGAGTCACAAAGTACAACGTGGTTCTGAAATCTCTCCTAAGTGCGGATCTGGGGCTGGCTGGAACAAGGGAGCCTGAAGCAAAGGTGTGACGGAGGTGAGGTTACAACAATAGGCAGGGCCAAAATGCTGAGGACCTAGGACTTGGCCTCCATTGCAGTGAGGAGCTAGTTACTGTTTTTAAGCAGAGGACTGACTCCTCAGACTCTTCTGGAGTCTGGAGAAAAACAATAGTGAATGCAAGGGAAACAGAAGGCTGTTGTACGTAGCCCGGTGAAACGTTATACAAATCTGAATGAAGATATGATTGAGGGATGAAACGCCTTCACAGCACTGCTTATCTCAGAAAATGTGCTCTGAGTTGAAAACTACTGACTTCATTAAACATTACATTTGCTATTCAATACTTGGTACTCAATACGTCTGAAATTTGGCATCAACCCATAGTTAAAAACAAACACTGTAATGCACTTATTATTACATACAATGTTTAGTGTTAGTGCAAGTCAGAAGCAAAATGAGAAAGAAGTTTGAAATTTAAATGACCAAACTGATTTTTATAAACTTTAATAACAAGCATGGGTCACATCCCCTATGAATAAAAATTAGTGTTGCCATTCATTAAAAAATCACCTCAAAATTCTACTAAGCTTTCCCCCCTTTTTTATCCTCTATTTCCATGGATACCGTTAGCTGATTCATTTTATTGCTTCTCTAAGCCTTTTAACACGTTAAGTTTTCCGTTTTATTGAGAGATCACTGATTAATTTCTAACAATTAATAAGACAAAGTCAGACGAAATTTCCCAATTTTTATTTCATTGCCAAATAAAAATGTTTGAGCAACGACCGTTTAATCAAAAGTTTAAAACTACCATTATCAAGTATTTTTCAATGCAAAAAACACTGAAATTAATATTTTAAGAATAAATCACATGTAGTGCATGTCGTGTATGATTATGTGAGAATGACTATTAGAAGTGTCAAAAGAAAATATGAAAAACGTCTCCCGTGTATATGTCTATCAATGCTTGTTATGTATGTTTCTTGTAACAGGAGAAGTAGACAAATAAATGAGAAGTAAGGGCAGACCGAGGCAATATCTACACATACACATCAGTTTGTGAGCGGGAACATCGATTCAGCCAATCACCATTGACTGTAGTCAACTTCTTGCCCCTAGCCTCATTGGCAAACATAGATAAAACTTTTGTTCTTTAAATTTTAGAATAGGGATAAGGCTCCCTATGCTAGAATGCAAGTCTCTTTGTTCTTATTCACATATAAGTTGTGAGAAAGGACACACATGCACACACGCGTGCGCGCACACACACACACACACACGCACACACAGATTTGACCTTGTCTTTAAAATCCAGACAAACTATTTGCAAATGTGCATAGCAGCTTTATTCATGACAGTCAAACCTGAAAACAGCCCGGGTGTTCTAATAAGAGCATGAATAAACAAACTACGACATATCTCTATGCAGTGGAACACTATTCAGCGTTTAAAAGGGATGAACTATTGATACTGGCCAAAGCCATTGATAGAATCTCAAAAACATTATGCTGAGGGAAAGAACCCAGACACAGAAGAATACATACTCTTATGATTTCATCTCTATGGAGTTCTAGAAGAAAGAAAACTAATGTATGGTGGCAAAAAAAAAAAAAAAAATCAGAATATTGGTGCCTGGGAGCAGAGAAAGAGGATTGACTGGGATATGGGAATGAGGAAACTTTCTGGGGACAATGGAAATATTTTATATCTTAATAGGGGTTAGGGCTGCACAGATGTGTGGGTTTTTCAAACATCAGTGAATTTGTGCATATAATTTAATTTTACATTTGTTTATTTAAAAATTCTACAAGTTTTCAAATTGAAAAAACTCAAGTATCAAACTCTAGTTAATGCTATACATGCTGAACCATTGAGGTGCAAATGTGCTGATGCCTACAATTTACTTTCTAATACATCAAACTTATGATGGATTGAATGAACAAAGGGATGGGCCAGTGGGTAGATATGTGATAAAACAAGTATAAGAAAATGTTCATGGTAGAATCCAGGGAATAGGTATGCCTGTAATTTATTGCCTCATACCTTCAACCCAACCCTTCTTGGCCCCATTTTGGGATTCTGGAGATGGATTCTGCAACTCATTCTCCTCTTTGCCAAGTAGTTTCTAGTCTTGCTCTGCCAATAGTGGGTGTGAGAAGGTGACAAGATTGGAGGTGGAAAAAATACTGCACTATTGTGAGAAATGATGATGCCTATAGTCAGCTTTTTCCTGGTTAGCAGTTTTATATTAAATTTGCCTGTTCAAAATTCTGACATGAGGTCATGATGTCATGATTCGTGCAGTCGAGCCCCATGTTGGGCTCTGTGCTGATGGTGTGGAACCTGCTTGGGATTCTCTCCCTGCACCATCCCCCCACCTTCTCCTGCTCACTTGCACATGTATGCACTCTCTTTCTCTCTCTCAAAACAAATAAATAAATCGCTATTAAAAATGTTTAAAAAATTCTGATGTGGTATCTGTCTCTTGACTGGGCATTCACTGATCAAGTAAGTGAGTATAAGGGTGCTCACGGTATTGCTGTATGTTCGAAATTTTTAAAAATAAAATGATGGGAAAATCAGATAAACAAGTATTGTGCTCTACTTCCAGATAATGCAGAAGAATGAAGGAAAATTTTTATGCAACGAGGAAAGACAGCAATATTTTTAAACAATCGAAATGGGAAGGGTGGTAACTTTACCAGTAACAAGTTAACATAAGGCTATAAGCTCATAGCAAACGCTTCCAAAAAGTCATGGCCAATGGGAAAAAAGAAGATCCTGATATTCTAGGGTGACATATCAAGGAATTTAACCCAATCACAACCTGCAGAGATAACATTGAGGGAAAAAGTGTTAATAAAAACTTGAGAATTCTTCCTGATACCCATCATCTGGTCAAAATCAGACTGATGAGATGGAGAGACAGCCCGGAGAAAAGCCAAGACTGAACTCTTGAGAGTCAAAGCCATTATTTACCGCCTTCAGAAATTCTTCAGTCATCCAGACAAGGGGAAAAAAGCATTTACAAAAGAGAAAGAAATATATTAGGCTGGCCTCACACTTCTCCGTAGCAGCATTCAACATAAAGGGATCTGGGGGAAAGAGAACCCTTATAAAAACAACTTGATGATGAAATCTAGCCAAACAGAAGATGAATGGAGAAGTCAGGTAAACGGAAACACGACACTCAGTGCAGGAAGATAATAGAGCCATTTCTGGAATCCTGAGAGGGGGAGGAAACCATGGCGTAGAATTTTATAAACAGTCAAGTTGTCCTCTGTGCATAAAGGTAAAAGGCTTCTTCAAGCATGCACGCGTTCAAGTGCCACCATGAGCCCTACCTGAAAAAATTAGTTTATAATGCAACCAGTCAGATAAGAGATTAATCCAAATACAGAATTTAGGAATGGAGACGCTGTGCCCACAAACTAGTGGTAAGCACTGAATGCTTTTAAACAGAGTTAAAACTAACCAGTTATAGGAATCGGGATGTTTTGAAGTCAATTTAAATGCTAATAGCCTTAACGATAAAAATAAGTAACAAATATTGTCTAAAAATCTCCCATGGAACTTAAGAACATTTTAGAAATAATACTTGAATGTATATTTTTTGCTTAACCTTGACAATTTTTTCAACTTGACTCTGATGTCTTTTTCTTCTACTAAGTTCAGGTTAACTTCAACACACTCCTTTTAAACTTAAAATTAATATAGTATAATCCTAAATTTATAAAACTACTTCATGCGTCTATCTAGTCACCAAGTCACTTGTATATTTGCATGGGGAGTTGGAACGATGGAATGATGTTCACTAATGTTAATGGTGGTCGTTTCTGGGTCATGGGCTTTGAGGTGACTTCTTCCTTTTTTGTATTTTTGTGTTGTTTGATTTTTTAAAAATAAGCAAACGTTTGCTGATAAAGTCAAGTCAATTGATACATGGGAAAATACAACACATAGAGACAGGATTGCTAAACCAATAACCTATCAATAGACAAACATGAGAAGGAATGTTCAAATCCCATCAGAGAACCTGCTGTAATTAAGCATCAGTTTACAAACAATTCAGGTGTTAATTATAAATCATTCTCATCAATTCGCAGAAAATAATGGACTCTACAGGACAAGACAATAGTTAGCTGGCCAATGTAGCTACTGTGTGTATGAAAAAATAACGAAATTCTGTTTTTTTAAAAACTATCTTATAAATGGGAGTTTTAACAAATTTAAAACTCTCTTCATCCAAATTGGTGAAAACTTGCCTAATTGATGTCACATTTGTTATTTAAAGAATGCCATTAATCCACATATGAAATTTATCATTGTTTTCAACTTCCAATCAAAATATCAAATGGATTCTTGAGCCATAAGGTATCTTGTTTTCCTTCATAATGGTGTTTTACATTCCATCAAGCGAATATTAGCTTACTTCCTCTCCATTTGCCAAAACCTCATTTTAAATCATTTCAAGACCTGTGGTCTTCAGTATTGATGCTATGCATTTCCAACAATTGCACAGAGATTTTTGTCTATGTGTTTTTATTCCTTCATTTGCTAAATAATTTCTGTGGAGTCATCTAAACGTGGGCAAATCAGAAAACTTCAGTTCAGGGTGCAATTATGCCCAATTTCATTAAATTACTTTTGGCAAATGGTGCTGGCTTTTCACAACAGTTTTCAAACATCTAATAAGTAATTGCTTGTAATTGTGCCATTGTCTGATGGTGAAAGGAAAGAACAGACGCTGCAGCGTTGCTGAACCCCTCCATTTGTGTTGTACCGCAATGCTTTCTGGCCGCACGATTCCTCCTGGCTGTCATGCTGTGGAAATTGCAGGGGGTTATTGCATAGGCTTTTAACTCATGAAGAAGAGCCAAGAGGAAAAAGGAATGGAATCACATAAATTAGTCCTGGCAGCCAAACTCTTGTTTCTCCTCTTACCTGACAGGGCAGCTCCTGCCCGCCACGGAAGGGCCCGGCACCTTCTTTGGAATCTTGGGTACTTAGTAGCCTTAATTAATTTCCATCCCTTAAATTGGTACGCTGCAAGAAGATTCCCTCACCACTTGAGGTGATGGTTAGACCCAAAGGTCACTTGCCTTCCTGATCCTTTTCAGGAAAAGGAAGTACCATAACCGTCTCACGAGCGGGTATTTCAAGCTATGCACGGGATAATTCATGTGTTCATTCGTTGATCAAGTATTTGTTGAGTACCTACTACATACAAGGCACTGATCTAGTCCCTAGGAATACAGAGGTAGATAGACAAGGGTCCCATTTTCAAAGAGCTTACATTTTGCTAGGGGTAGATAAGCAACTAACTATATAATATGTCAGATTGTGTGTAGTATTATGAAAAATAAAGCAGGATAAGGAGGCTAGAGAGAGACTGTTGTGGGAACAGGGGTGTTCAGAGATATGCTAGCTATTGAATGGACACAAATAATTTATTGCAACCTATTTAAAAGTATTTCCTAATGCACACTGGAAATGGGAGGCATTTCTTCCATGTTAGACAACAGGAGCTCCAAATCATATTCCTTCCATGTTATCTTCATTCAAAGTGATCTCTCCCCTCAGAATTGGCATGGTCATTCACTTAAAGCCCTTGCCTGATGCTTCGTAGAACAGTTATTTCTGTGCAGCTAATGTCCCCTACTAAATAGGAATCACTTTGACATCAAGGACTGTGCTTTATTCATCTTAGCATCTCTTATGGGTTGAATTGAATCCCCCCAAAAGGATGTGTTGAAGTCCTAACCCCTACTACCTCCGAATGCAGCCTGATTTGGAAACAGAGTCTTCAGAGAGGTCATCGAAATGAGATTAGAGTGATCCCTAATCCAATAGGACCGGTGTCCTTACGCGAAGGAGAAATTTGCACACAGAAACAGACATGCACACAGGGAAGACCCTTTGAAGACACTCAGGGAGAACGACGTGTAAAGATGTAGGATTGCGGTGACGTATCTCCAAGCCCAAGAACGGCAAAGGTCGTCAGCCAAACACCAGAAACTGGAAAGAAGCAAAGAAAGATCCTCCTCTAGCACCTTCAGAAGAAGGATAGTTCTGTTGATTTTGGACTCTAGCCTCCAGAACTGTGAGAGAATACATTTTTGTTGCTCTGAGCCACGCGGTTTGTGGTCCGGTACTTTGTTACAGCAGACCAGACACACTAAAATAGAGTCACCCTAAGGGCTTATGAATGAACAGCGAATATTGATGAATAAATAAATGAAGTATGCTATAAGAAATTTTGTGTACACTTTACAAGTGAAGAAACTAGGGCATAAATATAATTGAACTCTGTATGTGACACGGGATATGGCTTGGGTTGACCTTCAGAGCTTAGCTATTTCTATAACAGAGAAGTAAGGTTTTGTGATAGTGTCCCTTTTCCTTAATGAACAATATTCCTTTGCCTTTCTATAGTTTAGTCCAGTAAGGGCTACGTGTGTAAGGCCTCTACCTTGCTGGAAAAGAAGAAATGGAAATCAAAGCGCAGAGCTGATTACTTGGAGATGACCTCACATTTCAGGCCCCCTAAAGGAATCAAGCCTCAGCGCCTGGCTGAAAGTGTAATATTGGAAAGTAATCTTACAGTCTAGCAGGCACTGGTGCAAAACCCAGTCCTAGCCCTGCAGCCCTCTCAATGTAGATTATGGGTAATTCTACCTTGAACATTTACCCAGAAACAAATCACTTAGGAAAAACCCTGTTCTGGATCTGAGCACGTCCTTCTGGTAAAAGTCAAACAATTCATCTCACGTTTAGTAATACCTTGATCTTGTTTAGCATCTAGAATAGCAACCCAACACATGCCCAAATGACATTAGGGAATCAGTGTACTGTAAGATTAAAAATCATGGGATTTAGGCTTTTTTCCTAGTTTTATTGACAATCGATAAAAATTGTACATACTTAAGGTATACAACATGATTCTTGATATACGTATACACTGTGAAATGCTTACCACAATCAAGCTCATTAACATATCGATCACCTCACATAGCTTACTTTTTTTGGCGAAAACAATTATCTGCTCTCGGCAACGTTCAGGTATAAAATACAGTGTTGCTTACTACAGTTACCATACTGTACATTGAATCTCCATAATTTATTCGTCCTACGTGTTTAAAAACTGTGTACATTTGACCAGCATTTCTCCACATGTTCCAGCCCCCAGCCCCAAGTAACCACCACTCTCTATGGTTTAAAGAGTTCCACTTCTTCAGATTCTGTATTTAAGTTAGCTCAAGCAGTATTTGTCTTTCTGTGTCTGCCTTATTTCACTTAGCATAATGTTCTCCAGGTTCATTCATGTCACAAATGGAAGGATTCCCTTCATTTTTATAAATAAATAATATCCATTGCATATCTATACCACATTTTCACTTTCCATTCATCCTTTGATGGACACTTTGTTTCCATATCTAGGTTTGTGTGAATTATGCTGAAATGAACATCAGAGTGCAGATATCTCTTTGAGACACAAATTTTGTTTCCTCCAATGTGCATTCAGAAGTGTGATTGTAGATCATATGTAGATCATACTGTTTTCCATAGTGGCTGTACCAATTTGCATTCCCACCAACAGTGTACAAGGATTCCCTTTTCACCACCTCTTTGACAGCACTTACCTTTTATCTTTTAGATAATAGGCATTCTAACAAATGTAAGGTGATATCTCATTACAGTTTTAGTTTGCATTTCCCTGATGATTAACGACGGTTAGCACTTCTTAATATACCTATGGGCCATTCGTATGTCTTCTTGAAGAAATGTGTATTCGGGTCCATTTCTCAGTTTTAAATTAGGATCTTTCTTTCTTTCTTTCTTTCTTCTTTCTTCTTTTTGTGATAATGAGTCGCTTGGGTTCCTTATACATTTTGGATGTTAACCCCTTATTTTATATATGGTTTGGGAATATTTCATCCTATTCCCCAGGTTGTCTCTTCACTTTTTTGATTGTTTCCTTTGCTGTGCAAAAGCTTTTTAGTGTGATGCAATTTCATTTGTCCATTTTTGTATTTGTTGCCTGTGGTTTTAGAGTCATATCCAAAAATCATCACCCAGACCAGTGTCAAGAAGCTTTTTCTGTGTTTTCTTCTAGTAATCTTACAATTTCAGGTCTTAACATTTAAGTGTTTAATCCATTTTGACTTTATTTGGGTATATAGTGTGAGATAAGGGTCTAATTTAATCCTTCAGCACATGGACTTACAAATTTCCAAAATTTGCATCTGTATTGGAGATCAGTTGACTAGAAATGTGTGGAGTTCTTTCTGGTTTCTATTCCGCTCCATTGGTCTATAAGTCTGCGGTTTTTTTTTAAAGTTTATTTATTTTGAGAGAAATAGAGACAGCATGAGTGGGGGAAGAGCAGAGAGATTGGAAGAGAGGAACCCAAGTAGGCTCCGTGCGGCCAGCAGAGTCCGATGGGGGGCTTGACCTCAAAAAACCACAAGAGCATGACCTGAGCCAAAACGCTCAGTTGGACACTTAACCAACTGAGCTACCCAAGCACCCGTTTATGTCTGTCTTTATGCCAGTACCATACTATTTAAGTTACTATAGCTTTATAGTGTATGTTAAAATTAAGCCATGTGGACTTCTGGAAAAGAGAGCAGAGTAGGAGGATCCTAGGCTCACATGGTCCCATGGATACACCTAGATAACACCCACCAGAGTGTTTATTTTCAAATGACTGGAAGACTGGCAGAACAGATGGACCCTCCACAGCTAACTGTAGAGAAGAGGCCACATAGAAGAGGGTAGGAAGGACAGAGATGCAGTCAGGAGCCAAACCAAGCCATGGAAATGTCCACAGGAAGGAGGGGTGCCGTGAGCACAGAGAGAGCAGTAGAGCAAATCTCACCCCAGGAGCCCTGGGCACACCAGGCAAGGGGATCTGCACTGGGAAGATAAATCCCCATAACATTTGGCTTTCAAAAAAACCCCAGGAGCCTAACTTAGCAACTTCTTGCATTCAGTGGGGCTTAATATCTGGCACTTTAAAAACCAGCCACTAAGCTCTGGGAGAGCTGGGGGGCCAATATGAAATCGAGTCCCCACCCTTAAAGAGAAAGCGCAGCAAACAGCCCTGCTAAGATACAACATAGAAGCAGCAGTTTGACAAATACCTGGGGTATACAGAAAGGAGATTTATTTACTAATCTCAGAGCATGTGCTAAAGGGACAAGGATCTTTGGTAGACTTTTCCAAGAACAAAAGAGCTGGCATGCACCATTTCACTCCCCTGCCACCTGGGTGAGATACACAGACACCTCCAGGAACCACCACAGCACAAACGCTCTCCGCCTAGTTTGCTAGCAGTGCACCCCACCCCTGCACTCGTCTGTGAATCTGCCTCCACCATTCTGACCTGGGCAGGAGTTTTTCCGCAGCTGCAGGTCCCCTCCAACAGCCAACCTACCCAAACCTTACTAACACAACAAACAATCAACAAAACTAAAAGACAACCTACTGAATGGGAGAAGACCTTTGCAAATGACCTATCTGATAAAGGCTTGGTATCCAAAATATACAAAGAACTGATACAAGGCAACACCAAAAACACCCAAAGCATCCAATTATAAAATAAGAAGACATGGACAGGCATTTCTCCAAAGACATCCAGATGGCCAACAGACACATGAAGAGATGTTCAACATCACTCATCCTCAAAAGAAATTCGAACCAAACCACAATGAGATACCACTTCACACCTATCAGAATGCCTAAGATCAAAAACACAAGCAACAACAAGCCTTGGAGAGGATGTGAAGAAATAGGAACCCTTGTGCACTGGTGGTGGGAATACAAATTGGTGCAGCCAGTATGGAAAACAGTATGGAGGTTCCTTAAAAAGTTAAATGTAGAACTACTCTACGATCCAGCAATTGCACTCCTGGGTATTTACCCCCAAAAAAACAAAAACACTAATTCAAAGGAATACATGCACCCCTATGTTAACAGTATTTACGATAGCCAATTTATGGAAGCAGCCCAAGTGTCCATTGGTAGATGAACGGGAAAAGAATGGAAAAAGAAGGAGTCGTATATATACACATAAGATCAGAGAACCATTATTCAGCCACGAAAAATGAAATCTTGCCATTTGCAACAAAATGGATGGAGCTGGATTGTAGGACACTAAGCCAAATAAGTTCATTGAAGAAAGACAAATATATGATTTTCCGGAGAGGAGGTAGGTGGGGGGATGGGTGAAATAGGTGAAGGGGATTAAGAGTACACCGGCTGTGATGAGCACTGAGTACTGTACAGAATTGTGGAATCACTATGTTGTACACCTGAAACCAATATGATATTGTATTAAGTATTCTGAAATTAAGATTAAATAAAAGACAGAGACGGCTTAAAACAGAAAAACATTAATTAAACTAAATTAAATAATTAATTCAAGCAGTGTGATGCCTCCAGTTCTGTTTTTCTCGTTCAAGACTGCTTTGGCTGTTCAGGGTCTTTTGTGGATCCATATGAATTTTAGGATTGTTTTATCTATTTCTACGAAAAATGCCATTGGAATTTGACAGAGATGTCATTGACCCTATAGATTGCTTTGGGTAATATGGACATTTTCAAAATGTTAATTCTTCCAATTCATGTACATGGGGTATCTTTCTATTTATTTGTGTCTTTTTTGCTGTCTCTCATTAATGTGTTATAATTATCAGTGTATACATCTTTCACCCCTTGGTTAAATTTATTCCTAATATTTTATTATTTTCAATACTATGATAAGTAGGATTGTTTTCTTAATTTCTCTTTTGGAGAGTTCGTTGATATTGTATAGAAATGCAACCGACTTTTGCATGTTTATTTTGGATCCTGCAACTTTTACTGAATTTGTTTATGAGTTCTAACAAATTTGGTGATGTCTTTAGGATTTTCTACATGTAAGATCCTGTAATCTGCAAAAAAAAAATAATTTTACTTCTTCCTTTCTGATTTGGATGCCTTTTATTTCTTTTTCCTCCCTAGTTGATCTAACCAGGACTTCCAGTACTGTGTTGATTAGAAGTGGCATGAATGGGGATCACTGTCTTGTTCCTGATCTTACAGGAAAAGCTTCCAGCTTTTTACCATTGAGTGTAAGGTTAGCTGTGAGCTTTTGACATGTGGCCTTTATTAATTGAGATACATTGATTCCATACCTAATTTGTCGAGAATCTTATCATGATAGGATGTTGTGTTTTGTCAAGTGTTTTTCTCTATCGAGATAATCATATTATTTTTATCCTTCATCTGTTAATGTGGTATATCACATTTATTGATTTGCATGTGCTGGAACATCCTCCCATTATAGGGATAAATCTCACTTGATCGTGACCTATGATCCTTTCAATATGCTGTTGAATTCAGTTTGCTCGTATGTTGTTGAAAACATTTGCATCTATGTTCATTAGGGATATTAGTCTGAAATTTTCTTGTCTTGTAGTGCCTTGTCTGTCTTTGGTATGAAGGTAATGCTATTCTCATAAAATTACTTTGGAAATGTTCCCTCCTCTTCAATTTTTTGGATGAGTTTGAGAAGGATGGACATTAATTCTTACTTAAATCTTTAGTAGAACTCACTAGTGAAGCCATTTGATCCTGACCTTTTATATCCATTGGTAGGTTTTTTTATTACTGTTTCAATCTCCTCATAGGTTATTGGGTGGTTCAGACTTTCTTATTTATGGTTCAGTTTTGGTATGTTATATATTTCTAGTAATTTATTTATTTCTTCTAGGTTATCCAGTTCTATAGTATATAATTGTTCATAGTAGTCTTTTATAATCCTTTGTATTTTTATAGCATTAGAAATAATGTTTCCTCTTTTATTTATAATTTTATCTATTTGAGTCCTTTTTCCCCTTAGTCTTGATAAAATATCGTCAATTTTGTTGATCTTTTCAAAAGAGAAAAAGAAGCTCTTAGTTTCATTGAGATTTTCCTTTTTTTTAAATTTTTTTTAATGTTTATTTATTCTTGAGAGAGAGAGCCAGAGCATGAGCGGGGGAGGGGCAGAGAGAGGGAGGGAGACGCAGAATCTGAAGCAGGCTCCAGGCTCTGAGCTGTCAGCACAGAGCCCGACGTGGGGCTCAAACTCACAAACCAAGAAATCATGACCTGAGCCGAAGTTGGCCGCTTAACTGAATGAGCAAACCAGGCGCCCCACACTGATATTTTTCTATTTTCTTTCTAGTCTTTACTTATTTCACTGTAATCTTGATTGTTTCCTTCTTTCTCTCTTTAGGCTTAGTTTGTTCTTTTTGTTTTTGTGTTTGTTTTTATTTTTTTGGTCCTTGAGGTATAAGTTAGGTTGTTTATTTGTGATCTTTCTTCTTTCTTAATATGGGCACATATTGCTATAAACATCCCTCTCCCTCTTTGGTATGTTGTGTTTGTATTTTATGTTTCAAAAATTCTTTAATTTCCCTTTTGATTTCTTCTTTGACCCACTGAATGTTCACAAGTATGTTCTATAATTTCCACATATTTGTGAATTTTTCAATTTTTCTCCCATTATGGTTAGAAAAGATTCTTGGTATGATCTGTCTTCTTAAATCAGTTAAGATTTATTCTGTGGCCTTAAATATGCTCTCTCCTGGATAGTATCCCATATGCCTTTAAGAAGACTGAGTATTCTGCTAAGGTTGAATGGAATATTCTGTATGTCCATTAGGTTCATTTTGTCAATACTGTTGTTCAACTCCAGTGTTTCCTTTTTGCTTTTCTATCTGAAAAGTCGATCCATTGTTGAAGGTGAAGTATTGAAGAACCCTACGATTATTATATCGCTGCTAATTCTCCCTTCATATATTTTAATATTTGCTTTATATATGTAGGTGCTCAAATATTGGGTACATACATATCTATAGATTGTGATATCATCTTGAGATGATTTGATCCTCTTATCATTATATGATATCCTTCTTTACCTCCTGCAATTTACTTAAAGTCTATTTTGCCTGATATAAGAATAGCCACTCCAGTTCTCTTTTGATTACTATTTGCATGGGTTATTCAACCCTTCACTTTCAGTCTGTGTGCATCCTTAAAGCTGAGTGCTTGTAGGAAGTGTATGGATGGGTCTTCTTTTTTTTTAATTTATTCCTGTACACTATGTCTTTTGTTTGGGAGAATTTAATCCATCTGCATTTAAAGTAATTATTGATAGGTGAAGACTTATTGCCATTTTGTTACTTGTTGTCTAGCTGTTTTGTAATTACATTGTTCCTTCCTTACTTCTTACTGTCTTCTTTTGTAATTTGATTTTTTTTTATTCCTTTCTTTATATATTTTGTGTATCTATTACAGATTTCTTATTTGTGTTTACCATGAGGCTTAAATAACACAATGTATAATTATAATATTAATTTAAGCTGAAAACAAAAACTTCAAATACTGATATTCTATCCTTTATTTCCCACACACACTTTGTTATTGATGTCACAATTCACATCTTTTTATATTGTGTGTCCATGAACAAATTATTGTAGTTGTGGTTTTTTTTATACTTCTTTCTTTCCACTTTTATACTAGTGTTGAAAGTGACTTATGCACCATCACTACATTATTAGAGTATTCTGAATTTTATTGCATATTTACCCTTACCAGTAAGCTGTATTATTTCATATGTTTCCATACCACCAATTATTCTTTCAAATGTTTTCATACTACTCTGCAACTGCATCATTTCATATAAAGGGACTTTTGAGTTTTGCAGTCTGTTCACGTGAGTTTTATTTCTGACTTATCAAGTATATGTAATTCCGAGAAGATTTTTATATTTTCATATAAGTAATTGGCTAGGAAGTATCTCCCTTCCAACTATCCTCTGAGACATTTACTTTCTAGGGGACTGGTTTCAGGAAATGAAGGGAAAATTCTTATCGATAAAATAGAATGGTTTTCATAGGCAGAACACGGTGACATGGAATTTAGGTAGGTACTGTCGGGGATCAGATCTCTCTCAGCCAAGGAGAGCAGGCTGTCTATACCGAAAACTGTGCCATAATTAAGTACTTGGTCTCTAGGAAGAGTACCAGCAAGGGCAAGGATTGTCCATATGATAAAAGTCATAATATGGTTGAATAGAAAAGAATCTTTAGAGGCTGCAAAGCAAATGTGGCAAGGAAAATGTTCAATGTTTCATAGGAAGTGCTATGGAGTACATATATTTCCATCATCAGTTTGCACCTTAATCAAGAAGGGGGTTATTTTCCTACTCAAAGGAGCTAAAAACATTTCTCCAATCACTGTAATTCACCAGAACATCTAAATAAAAGAATTAGCACTGGGTAAGTTTTAGGCTACTGAACGTCAGATTGGAGTGAGACAAATAAAGATTACAAACTGACACAAATAGGAGAGAACCCATTTCCCAGTAGGCAGTAATGCAGACTGCATTTCTTAAAGATACATTACTCAGTTCTCATCACAGTAAGTATACTCTTAATCTTCTTGATCTATTTCACCCTCCCCCACTCAACTCCCCCTGGCAACCACCAGTTTGTTCTCTGTATTTAAGAGCCCGTTTTTCTGTTTGTCCCTTTTTTGTTTGTTCATTTTGCTTCTTAAATTACACATGTGAGTGGACTCATATGGCATTTGTCTTTATCTGACTATTTCATTTAGCATTATACCCTCTAGGTCCATCCATGTTGTTGCAAATGGCAAGATTCCATTCTTTTTTATGGCTAATAGGCCAGTGTGTGTGTGTGTGTGTGTGTGTGTGTGTGTGTGTGCGCGTGCGCGCGCGCGTGTGTGTGTGTGTGTGTGTATCTCACCTCTTCTTTCTCCATTTGTCTATCAGTGGATACTTGAGTTTTTTCCATACCTTGACTATTGTTAATAGTGCTGCAATAATCATAGGGGTGCACATATCTTTTCAAATTCATGTATTTGTTTTCTTTGGGTAAATACTTAGGAGTAGAATTACCAGATCATATTGTAACTCTATTTTAATTATTTTTGAGAAACCTCCATACTGTTTTCCACAGTGGCTGCACCAATTTGCATTCCCACCAATAGTGCACAAGGGTTCCTTTTTCTCCACACCCTCACCAACACTTGTCATTTCTTGTCTTTTTGATTCTACTCATTATGACGGGTGTAAGGCAATATCTCATTGCGGTTTTGATTTGTATTTCCCTAACGATTAGTGATGTTAAGCACCTTTTCATGTGTCTATTGGCCATCTGTATGTCTCCTTTGGAAAAATGTCTATTCATGTCCTCTGCCCATTTATTAATCAGGTTACTTGTTTGTTTTTGTTTTGTTTTGTTTTGTTTTTTGGTTTTTGGTTTTTGGTTTTTTTGGTGTTGAGTTGTGTAAGTTCTTTATATTTTTGGGTATCAACTCCTTATCAGAGATATCATTTGCAATCTCTTTTTCCATTCAGTAGGTTGCCTTGTTATTTTGTGGATGGCTTCCTTCATGTGCAAAACCTTTTTATTTTGGAGTAGTCTCAACAGTTATTTTTCCTTTTATTTATTTTGCCTGAGGAAACATATCTAGAAAAACGTCGCTAACGCCAATGTCAAAGAAAATCACTGCCTATGTTTTCTTCTAGTAATTTTGTGGTTTCAAGTCTCACATTTAGGTCTTTAATCCATTTTGTGTTTGGTTTTGTGTTTGGGGTAAGACAGTGGCCCATTTTCATTCTTTTGCATGTCGCCGTCCAGTTTGCTATCTGTATAATGAAGAAGTTGGGGAGCTGCCTTAACAACGCAGCGACAAACATTCTGTATCCAAAGTAAACTTCAATAAAGGTAAACATGTAAGAATTTTCTGCAAAAAAAATAATATGGACCCTGAGTGAAAATGACATGCTAACAGGGACATGCACAGAAATTAACTCCATAAATATTCGTTGAATGAATGAATGAGGAAGAAGTGGGAATATCAGGTGCCATCCATTGGGGGAGTTGAGAAGAGTAGAAAGAAGCAAGGGAAATGAGGTGAGAGGAAATGTAGAGTTCATTTCTTAGGTGCCTAAAAAGACCTTTTTTTAAATTTTTGTGATGTTTAGTTACTTTTGAGAGAGAGAGAGAGTGGGGGAGAGGCAAAGAGGGAGGGAACACAGAATCAGAAGCAGGCTCCAGGCTCGAGCTGTCAACACAGAGCCTGACATGGGGCTCAAACCCAAGAGCCACGAGATCATGACCTGAGCAGAATTTGGAAGCTTAACCGACTGAGCCACCCAGGCGCCCCAAAGAAGACCTATTTTTTAAAATTTACTTATGTGCTGGCTGTGGGGCTTGATTTTCCCTCAAAAGACCATACCCTGTGCAGGGCATATAGATTATCTGGTAGCAATATTCCATTTGCCCTTCTTATTCAAGTTCTCCAGCAGTATTAAAGGCATGCTTTGTCCTCAAGGTCAACTCCATTAGCCCAGACGGAAAGAAACTTGAATAAGCAAAGCAAGTGAGAAAACCTTTTACACATCAGTCAAATCCTACTTACTATTGAGAAAGACCAATTAACCTGTTTCTTTCATTTTTACTAAGACTAAGGGTGGAACTGGTCATCTATCATGAGAAAGCCAATTTTAATAGCATAGCCAGCCAGATTATAAATGGCTTACAATGTACTATATGGCCTGTTTCTTAAGAGATTGTCCTTAAAATTGTGTATGAATATACTCTTTGACCAAGAGATAATACTTTCAGGAAAGACACACTGACAAATACACGAAAAGATATATACAAGGCTATTCATTGCAGTGGTATTTATAAAAGCAAAAGGCTGGACACAACCCAAAATGCCCATCAGTGGGATACTGTTTGAATAAATTATATTATTTCATGTAAGGTGAAAAGTGTGCATATTATGCTATATTTAGCTAAGAAAGGTAGAGGGACCTATTTTCATGCCCCAAATCAAAGAAGCTATAAAAGACCACTGAGGCTCTGACCAAAGATAGAAAAATGTGGGCATCAATTATAATAATAATTTTGATGGATTAAAACACATGAAATATGTTTAAATCCATGACTTCATAGTCATTTTTAAAACAATCATTGTTCAACCTTTGGAGGATGCTATGGAATTAATTCACGTGTATTGGCTTATATTTCAAAAAAGACAACATAAACCAAAAACTCAAAAAATGTTTGAGGAAGAAAGGAATAACATAAAGGTTACAGGCATACAAACTGTATTTCTTTGAATATGCCTTCATTTGTAGATTTCACTTTACATAATTATTTTTTAAGTTTTTATTTAAATTCCAGTGAGTTAACATCCAGTGTAGTATTAGTTTCAGGTGTACAATATAATGATTCGACGTTTACATAATTATTTTCACATAATTTTTAAAAGTTAAATCCAAATAATGCAGTCTCTAAAGTTTGAAAGCAAAGTGAAACATATGAGTCCAGCTATGTATCAGGTGGTAGCAAGATAATATGTAGAATTATTTCAAGAGACTTTTAAAAAATTACCCCCAATTTTTTCCGAAACCGTAACAATATATAATTAACCTGAGAAATTACATCTACTATCTTAGTTCTAGATTGTTATTGAGACTGTGGTATGTGTATTGTAGGACAAAGCAGACCAATATGTCAGTGTCCTCGGGAAGTAGAATTTTCAGCGTGAAAGAACGGAGATACAGATCAAAGAGGCTAACTAAAACTTCTGTAATCTTGAATTTGAATATCAGTGTGAACCCATGATGCAATGTGCCTTAGAGAAAAATATTTCCAAGTCCTGTCCTCTAAAATGTCCTAGAAACAGTAATCACCATAATAGCATCAAAGACCCTGAGCATCCAGATTATGGTTTTCAAACAGTATTTCCCACTAAACGAAAGCAGAGATCCTTGGAAAGATAGATTACAAGTCTGAGAATGAAAGTGAACAAACTGAGTGAACCTGGGAGACACTGTCATACAAGACAGTAAGGAAGCTACCAAAGGTTACTGGGGTTGTGTTGGAAAAACTCAGGTACTCATTGAACAGGTTGCCTCTGGCCAAAGATGGGAAAGTTTGAGCCTCAATAAGAATAATCATTTCAATGGATTAAAATATATTTAACCCATATGTTTAAATTCATGTGTTCATAATGACAATAAAGAAACCACTCCAGTATATTTTAAAGGACATCAGGGAGCCAACTCCTTATTCTGAAACAATGAACCACTGACCCTCTCCTTTCCTAAACGAATTGTCTTATTGGGTAAATAGAAGACGAGGAAAAAGTTTCCTTCACAGAAGTGTTCCAGCTAATAGATGAAGAAGAAAAGATAGACTATCACCATTTTGCAGCCTTACTGTAAAACAATTGATATATAATCATCAATGGACGTGGTCATCACAAAAAGACAAACAGCCTAACAAAGTTGAAGATGGCATACTCTATCTACAATTGCACAATTGCACAATCACAGTCCTAGGTTTTTACCAGAGAAGTTCTTGCACAAGAGAACGGGCAGACATGTACAAAAATGTTCATAGCAGCACTATTTTGAGAAAAAAAAGAATGACAATCTAAATATCCATAAATGGTATAAAGAATACATAGTGGGACAGTCTTTTTTGTGAGCAGCAACTTTATTTTTTTGTTCAATTTTAAATTTCGATTCCAGTATAGTTAGCATACAACGTTATATTAGTTTCAAGTGTGGGTACAATATAGTGATTCAACAAGTCTCATGCTCATCCTGGTATGTGCACTCTTTTATCCCCAGCACCTATTTAACCCATCCCCCCACCCACCTCCCCTCTGGTAACCATCAGTTTGTTCTCTATAGTTAAGAATCCATTTCTTGGTTTGTTCCTCTCTTCTTTTTTTTCTCCTTTGCTCATTTGTCTTGTTTCCTAAATTCCACATATGAGTGAAATCATAAGTATTTCTCTTTCTCTGACTGGCTTATTTCACTTAGCATTATACTCTCTAGATCCATCCATGTTGTAAATGGCAAGATTCCATTCTTTTTATAGCTGAGTAATATTCCATTATATCTATATATATCTGTATATCACCTCTTCTTTATCCATTAATCTACCAATGGATAATTGGGTTGCTTCCATAATTTGGCTATTGTAAATGATGCTGCTATAAACATTGGGGTGCATGTATCCCTTTGAATTAGTGTTTTCATATTTGGGAGGTAAATACTCAATAGCATGATTACTGGATCATAGGATAGTTTCATTTTTAACTTTTTGAGGAACCTCCATACTTTTTTCCATAGTGGCTGCACCAGTTAGCATTCCCACCAACAGTACACAATGGTTCCTTTTTCTCTACATCCTCTCTAAGACTTGTTTCTTGTGTTTTTGATTTTAGCCATTCTGACAGGTGTGAGGCGGTATCTCATTGTGCTTTTGATGTGCATTTTCCTGATGATGAGTGACATTGAGCATCTTTTCGTGTGTCTGTTGGCTGTCTGTATTTCTTCTTTGTAGAAATATCTGTTTATGTCTTCCCATTTTTAACCTGATTATTTGTTTTTTGGGTGTTGAGTGGTATAAGCTTTTTATATATTTTGGATACTAACGCTTTATCAGATATGTCATTTGCAAATGTCTTCTCCCATTCACTTAGGTTGTCTTTTAGTTGTGTTGGTTGTTTCCTTTGCTGTGCAGAAGCTTTTATTTTGGCGTAGTCCCAATAATTTGTTTGCTTTTGTTTCCTTTACCTCAGAGGCATACCTAGAAAAAAGTTGCTATATCCAGTGTCAGATAAATTAATAGTGGTGTAGTCTAACAATGAAATACAATATCACAATGAAAATAAATGAACTACAACCATACACAACATAGAATTCAGGAGGGGAAAAAGAAAAACACAGAAGAGTACATTCAATGTGATTCCATTTACATAAAGGTAAAAAAAAAAACAAGTCAAATTAAACAACACATTGTTTTAGGATATAGACATTTGTGGTATAATGATCAAGTGATGTAAAAATGTAAGTAATGAAAGTCAGAATAGTATCCCAGGGTGGGTGTTGGGGGCATATGACATTGGGAACATACATTCGAGTGACTTCAAATGCCCTGGTAATTTTTTTATTTCTTAAATTGGATGAAGGTATATTTGTTTTCATTGAATTATTGTTTAAATAGTGTTTATATACACTATACATTACATATGTGTGTGTGTGTGTGTGTGTCCATAAATAGACATATACAAAAACAGCTTACATAATGGCTTGGATAACATTTGTAGAACAAACATTTGAAAAGGAAAAGAATTTGACTCTAAAAAATTAAGTAAGGTACATAAAAGTAAATAATTAAAGGGAGTTATTATGCTGCAATGGAAATACAGTTGTTCAACTTTGAAACACTGTAAGAGTGATTAACTCATGAAATGTTTTTTAAGTCCCTGTGACAGGAACTGTGCCATGTGATGGGCTTCCATTGACAAACAAAACACACAATTTCCGTTCCGTAGTGGGGGAAACACTGAATAAGTCAATGACCCATAAATGTGTACATACAAACTGCCATGAGGCTGTCTAACAACCAACGTTTACTGAGTAGGTCTGTGCCAGAAACTGTCGTAAAAGATAGACCATCATTTTGCACAGGAGAAAACTGGTGCACATCTATGGTAAGCAACTCCTTGAAGGTCAAATAGCTTATCAGTGGGCACCTGTGCATCAAGCCCAGGCAGTCTGACTGGAGAGCCCAAGCTCCTATGCTATACTGATAGGAAAACACTTGAATTATCAGGAGAACAGTGGGGCTTATTTTCAATTTTATTGGTCAGAGATGGCCTCTCTGAACACCTGACATTTATGGTTAGAAATACAGCATTAGGAAAAGCTAACTTGATCCCTTGTAGGTATCAAATGATCTTCTAAGTGGTAGGAAGCATAGAGGGCAGGCCTAGGCCAAAGGAGAATACTGAAGATGGAGGTCATAATGAGAAGCTTTTCTCCTACAGCCCCTTCACTCATTCCCTCAGGCCCCAGGAGAGCGTGTGGCAAAAGGGACTACAACGAAATATTTGGCCAGGGCCTGGCACCAGGGAGCAAAGGAGCAAGAGGGGAGCATCAGTTAGCACCTTAGCTAAAGCAAGTCTCTCTACTCTGGCTGCCCCTTGGGCCACTCTACGTTTCGAGATGAGGAGATGAGCCCCAGGGCCTTGGGTGGCTGCTTCTCAATACCTTTCTTTATTATTCCTTTGCCTTGCTAAGGCCGGCCCCACACTCCTCTCGGGACCAAGCCTATGTTCAATGCCTCGACTCAGGCTACTATTTCAAGGCTGCTGTACCTCAAACAAATGGCAAACCTCTACACTGAGTAAAAAAAATAATCGAGTGTGGAAAGATGATTGACCTTGCCCATTAAACAGCATTCCAAGGGTGTGGTGCCATTTGGCATGACAGCCAGAAAGATATGTCCGTAGCAATGTAATCACTATTTGACTTGGAGACAATAGGTTTTGCAAATGCCCAGCAAAACACGCCCCAGGCTAATAAAGACGATGTTTAAGAAAATGCTAGATGATTTTTTTAAATGAGGACAAATTTTGAAATCACACACTATTTGCAGAAAGTGAATGATGGTTCTATTATTGTTTTCATAAGAAAAGACATTCAAAATCGCCTGACTTCAGAGGAAAACACTCTACTGCTCTTAAACCTCATTGAGAAGTAAAATTCTCAGGGGTTTTTGAGGCAGATTTTCAAGAGACTACAAAGTCCAAGGATACTTTGCCTCCTAAGAAGGCTACGGACTTAACCTGAAGAACCAGACAGATAAGGAAAGAGAATCGATTAACCTGATCGCAAACCTTAAACCATAACTAGCGATACAGAGAATGGAACTTTTCAAAAGGGAAAGAAGTTCAAATACATGTGACTATGATGCATCCAGAACTTCTGGTCACACCAATATCGCAAATTCCAAACCATTGTGGAGAGCCCAGGAAATAATCCATTGAATGGTTCACAAATGTGTTCATTGTTTCGCTGTGAGGATGACGCTGTCAAATGTAAGCAAGAAAATGATAATGACTTAAGAGTTGGGAATCCTAACAATAGATTTCCTCAACATTTGTCGGGCTAAATGTATTTTCAAAAGCTTTGCTATTTTAAAATTCAGCGAATGGGGTTAAACGTATTGGGAAGGGCGGAAGCCTAATGTGGTGGAAAATAGCCCTAGCGATCGCCACTCTACCTCCTTGGAGCCTTGGCCATCCTGAGGCACGCTTCTGGTGACAGTCTTTGTAGATGTTGGATGTTGCGAATGGAGAACGTGTCGTTTTTAAATCAGTTTTGAAGCTGTAACACGGGCAAGAGCGTATGACATGACGATAATGAGAAAAGCTGGGCTGAGTTTCATGACACACAAGGAATTGTGGAGAGTATTGTTAATGAAGAAGCCATTTGCTATGAAACCGGTAGGCCCACTTTGAAAAGGAAGAAGAAACGAGAAAATCGTCAGGGGAAAGTGTAATCCTTTTGGGGAATGTTTGAAGCTTTCTCTGAAACCTCAACAGGAAGCCTTGTTTGAGAATTTGTTTTTGTTTTTGTTTTTCTTTCCCTTAACATTGCGTGTAGCCATTACTCATTCTGTGCCACGCACTTTGTGGGAGCTTCCCTAAGGCTTGGTGGAAATATCCGAAGAAACTACAGAGGAGACTTCAAAATTCAAAGCTAAAAAGCTGAAACAGAGAAACCCGGCACTTCTTAGGAAATGAAGGATTACGTCTTAAAGCCTGATTATGCTTCTGTTTAGAACATATAAAATAAAATGTTTCATGCATCTTTTGGTAAACTTTGCACTCGTTTTACAGCATGTTCTTTTTACATTTTATTAATGCTATTTTTAAAATAGATCTTTATACCCTTTAAAAACTGTATTTTATAAAGTATTTTGGATATGTTGACACTTGGGATACCGCTCATATACATTGGAGGGTGAATGTGTTTCAAATATCATTTTGTTTCAGTCGTGCTGTTCCATTTTTCATATGGACTATTTTAAAGAAACTCTTTGAAAATGTCAAATAATTCCATATCTATATTCCATAATTTAGGGGCGCCTGGGTGGCTCAGTCGGTTAAGCATCCGACTTCAGCTCAGGTCACGATCTCGCGGTCCGTGAGTTCGAGCCCCGCGACGGGCTCTGGGCTGACGGCTCAGAGCCTGGAGCCTGCTTCCGATTCTGTGTCTCCGTCTCTCTCTGCCCCTCCCCTGTTCATGCTCTGTCTCTCTCTGTCTCAAAAATAAATAAAACCTTAAAAAACATTATATTCCATAATTTACTTTGGAATCTCTAAAGTTAATTTTTATATACTCCTATTGTTTCTGTACCTAAGTGACTGTTATAAAATACAAGTTTCTTTTTCTCTTATAGTAATCCCTCATACTGCATTCACCTCTAAGGTAAAAAAAAGATAGCTATGCTCTCTGCCAAAGGACAGTGAGATATATAGTATACATATATAATATATATATTTACTGTGTATATATGTATGTGAATTATGACTTGCTATAAATACATATATGCATATGCAAAGATGTTTTTCATTTTACCTATAATAGCAAGGAGGAGCAGAAAGGGTATGCAGGAGGAGGTGAAGGAGAAGGAAAAGAACTAGGAGGAAGAAGAAGATAAGGAGGAAGAGGGGAAGGAGGAGGAGGAGGTGGAGGAGGAAGAAGGTAGAAACGAGGAGAAAAGAGGAGCAGAAAAGGCTTTATTAATCAAAAGGGAGCAACTGAGTATATTATATGCCATTTATTCCATGAAATTCTTACAGCTGTGAAATGTATCGAGCAATTTGCCAAAATGCTTAAGACATAATACATAGTATAAAAAGCAGAATGCACAGTTGTATGCCCACAATGCTTACAAGTATCTAAAGAGATACATGCTTGTGGGCATTACTTAGCAGACTATGCAAAAAAAAAAAAAAAAAGTTGTCGCAGATAATGGGATTGAGAGTGGAAGGGCTTTTTTTTCTTATCCCTTTTCAAAATGTGTTAGCACTGTTATATTGTTTTTGCAATCAAGTAAAAACAAGTGAGAAAATGGATCACTGCAGTTAATTAATCAACATGGCCATGATAAAGAACCAAAGATTTCCCTGAGAATGATCTTTCAGCTAGAAAACAAATCCCGCATTATTTATCATTTGAGGCACGGATCTTTGCACCCACACGCACAGTGTAGTGGCAAGGTAAGGAGTGTGCAGAAAAGAAAAGCAGTCATAAATATGGGCAAACCGTACTGGGAAAGGAAAGCTGCCAAAAGAGGCTTAAGTGTGCATCTTAGGCGTCCCGGCCTGTGCAGCTGGGAAAACAGCATCCGCCTCCAGGCCTCCCATGAAAATGTTATCAGAATTGGGAGCTAGGGTGCGTGGAATATAAAATGAAATAAGTAAGCATCCTCCTTAAAGTGCCTAGACTTTCCTTTCTGTGTGCTAGTTATATCGATGCATGGATCCCCCCAAAATGATCAAACACCTAAAATTCGCATTCGCTGTTTTTCGGCTAACTTCTGAACGTTAGGAATGCAGCACAGGGGGGACTTTTGCACCTGGGTCAGAGAGTGTGTCGTTGACCAGACGCTACCCATTGGTCAGACCTGGAAAAGGCTTACCAGCCCTTTCTTTTCCGGCTACCACTATTCTTAGCCTAATTCCTCTGGCGTCACTGGGGAGAAGGGCCTTCAGAGGGAGAAAAAAAGCTGAGATTTAGAGGCAAGTGATTTCTCACGAAGAAGACACTACAGGGTTGGAGAGAACAGGTAATAATCTTTAGCAATGAAATTCTGTTTTGATAAGGCCAAGGGGAGGAGGGGGGCAGCAGGAAGGAATAAATAGGTCATTGTTTTCAGCTTCCCTGAGTCAGCAGCCCTTCGGCCACTGAGGGGAACAGGCCCTGAATACTCATAGGTCAACCCAGCATACGTTGTTTAAATAAAATCTATCAATGCGTTGAGATATGGCCGGTCCTCAAAAACCTGTCTTCCCTACAAAATATCAACATCTCAGCTCCCACCCCTTGGCTACTCTCCATCTCAGCGTCTGCCTTTCCCTGACTAACCACTTTTTGTCAGAGCTGGTACACGGAACCTGTAATCACATCTCCCCCTGAGCTACAAATATTTTTGAAGCCCCAGTCGGACGTAGGGAATACAAACCGTTACAATCGCGAGCTTCCCACTGAGCTTTCGCCCTCCTCATCCACTGGCTTTTTACCTGCGGAAGCCATTGCCCTTAGAGAAAGTCTTCAGTCATTTCTGGTCTGATTACCACACTCCAGTCCCAGCTCCAGAACCAGGTCTGCATCATCCATAACCCGGAATTGTCTGTCAAGAGGAGTCTCCCCCCCTCCTGACTAGGGGCATTGGATCCCATCACCAACATCTCCCCGCTCCACGCACACACACTGTGTCTGAACTGCAAACGCCCGTGTGAAAAATCACAACCTCCAACACATTTCTAGATCTACCACACAGGTCGACGCCGTGTCTGAGTCACTGAACCGGGTCATCAAAGCATGAATTAGGCTGTAAATCACCGTTGGAATCAAAGGAAGGGAAAGACCGGTGGACATGACACTAAGTGAAATGAGCCAGACTCGTAAAGACAAATACCGCGTGACCTCACTCATATGTGGAATCTAAAAACATCATAGAGACAGAGTAGGATGGCGGTTGTCAGGGGCTGAGAGAAGCGGAAAGGGGGAGGTGTTGGTCAAAAGGTACAAGGTTACAGTTATAAGATGGATGAGTCCTGGAGATCTAATGTATTGTAACTGTAATTAATAATACTGTATCGAAATATGCTCGAAATTTGCTAAGAGAGCTTTGTTTAACAACCATCTTTTTCACATGTTGGAAACACTTCTCCACAGGCACGAGAAAACGGGCAGCGCATCCATTCACTAACATAACAGTGTCAAGAGGGTTGACCTTAAGTGTTTTCACTATTTAAAAAAACCATTAACTATGTGAGATGACGGATATGTTCATTCCCTTGATTATGGTAATCGCTTCACCACGTATACACCTATCAAAACATCACTCTTATGCACCTTAAATATATACAACTTTTACCTGTTAATTATACCTCGGGAAAAATGTGAAAATAGAGGAAATTAGGAAGAGGGCAGGATAAAAGTGGGTGCTTTTACAGTGTAGTCTTGGAAGAGAAAGAGAAAGACTTCAAATGGCACTCATTGATCTGTCGGTGGGGACAACGCATCCAGTGCCTGATGGAGTCGGTGGGAAGTTTTCATGAGTCAAACCGAGGCTCGCTCTCCGGAGAAATGAAGAGGAACACAAAAGACAACCAGTAGGCAAACATAAGGAGTTTTTTTAGAAATCTACCCACCAAGAACATTTTTCTAAGTAGTTTTATTTTGAGAGATAGAGAGAGAGAGAGAGAGAGAGAGAAAGCAAGCGAGCAGGAGAGGGGTAGAGAGGGAAACAGAGAATCCCACGCAGGCTCTGCGCTGTCAGCACAGAGCCCGATGTGGGGCCAGAACTCACCAACTGTGAGATCACGACCTGAGCCGAAACGACCAGTCACATGCTTAACCCACTGAGCCACCCAGGCGCCCCTGCCCACCAAGAATAAGAAGTAGTTTTCTCAAGTGCTTTCGTCCAACAACTAACATTGCTTTACATGCGTCAAGGATTTAATGACCATGACACTCTATGAGATATAGGTATAAGATTATACCGATATAATGTAAGATATATTATATATAATATATATATATATAAGATATCATATATATATATATATATATATATATATATATATATAAGATTATATCTGCACTGAAAGATGAGGGAAGTGAGGCACAAGTGCATGCTTTTCACTATTCCACTATACTCTGGGTCAGGACACTGCAAAGTTCTTCTGGAAAGCCAAGTAATAAACATATTTGGCATTGCAGGCCACATACTGCCTCTGTCTCAACTACTCACCTCTGCCATTGCAGTGTAAAAGCAGAAACAGACAATATGCGATGTTCCGTGTTCCAATAAAACTTCCTTTGCCAGGAAAGTAAGTAAAAGCTGCAGGGCAGATCTGGCCTTAGGGCCATCGTTTGTAGATCTCTGATCTGTATTTCCAAAGCCACAGGAGGACTTGGTCAGAGCCAGGTAGCAGCGGAACACAAACCAGTTGCTTGTATATAATGGGATTTTTCGCTTTCTGTCAGGTGTTTTGGTCTTGTGAGTCTGCATCACTGAGAGAAACATGTCTATATTTTTGGGATTTAAGTTTAGAAGCTTCAGCATAGACTGTGTATAAATTGACTTTCTCCTACATCCCAGGTTCTGTAGTTACCATTGGAAGTGCCCTAATCGGGAACGCATACTCCCTTGGGGCGCCGGGGTGGCTCTGTCGGTTAAGCGTCCAACTTGGGCTCAGGTCATGATCTACGGTTTGTGGGTTCAAGCCCCGCGTGGGGCTCTTGTGCTGACAGCTCGGAGCCTGGAGCCTGGAGCGGATTCTCTCTCCCTCTCTCTCTCTCTCTCTGCCTCTCCCCCACTGGCGCTCTGTCTCTGTCTCAGAAGTAAGTAAATATCAAAAAACAAATTTTACCAAAAGGAATACATACTCCAGAGTTGCTTAGTTAGCATCTGAAGGACCCTATTTCAGAGGCCCTCACGCCCTAGGGGCTTGGGTACTTGGCCTGAGGATATGTGGTTGTCGAGAAAGCATTTACCTCAAGCTTTTTCCAAAAGAGATTGAACAATCTGTCAAAGCCAGCAGCTTTATACATTCAAAGTAACACCCTAGATTAGAACTCTGTTCATTGCGTTGCCACTAAATGGGGAATTCTGTCACCCGAGCCTATGAACCTGATCTCTGACTCTGCCTTCATGTGCTCTCATTATAACATACCACGTGGTAGCAAGGTTAGAGGGGAGGGGATACGTAACTCCCACGCACCTTAAATTTGCTGAAGCTATTCAGATCTACCAAGAAACCCTGACAATTGTTTGACCGACAGGTTGGCTTACGTCAGGTCACACAGATGAGTCCATTTGTTATCGAAAGGATCTTTTGTGCAAATTGTTTTATTCAGTGCCTGGTGGGCACCAAACACACAGAAAACAAGAACCCTATTCTTCAGGAAATCATAGTTTGGTATTGTAGGGAAAAGAAAATGTAGTGAGTGTATTTTAATATTTTCTAAGGATTGCTATTTTCAGACTTTGCATTAGCTTTTAACTCAATTTATAAAGCATTTATCAGCCACATTGATATACATGCATTTTTACCAATCTTGTTTTACAGCCAAGGAAACTGGAAAATGAAAAATTACAAATACAGCTCAACAAAAATCTGGTATTTCCCTAAAGCCTTCAAGTACTTATTAGTAAGAATGATTAAAGAGGTAAGTGGGAGGGCATACAGAGGATTTCGAGCAAGTTGTAGTTGAATGGCAGAATAGAGAATTAATTCAAAGAGCAAGATTCTTATCCAAATTGAGCTTGAATTCCCTACTACATAACCCATCACGAACAAAAATGTGTTCAAACGCATTGAGTCAATTCTCTCCAAAGAAAATCCACTCAAGTCCAGAGCTCAAGCTGTAAACATCTGAGCTGCCATGATAAGTCAGTCTCCTGAGATCTCTGCACAAGTATACACATCTGGCTTTCATGTGGCACATATTGAAACCAGAAAGTGACTACTAGATAATCATATTTGTAATTATGCTCCAGAAATCAAATAGTGTTATCCAGAGGGGTTTTAATTCTGAGCCCAGTCTTGCATTTTAATCCAATCTTGTGTTATCTGAAAGGACCTCAGTGGCCGCCAGTAATGGAGTCCTAGATGCAAAGACCAGAGATCACAGAAAAAGACATCTAGTCTCTGTTTTCTTCTCTTTTCTCTTAGCCAGAATATAGAACATGTTAACATTAAGCAGTATTCCCAGAATCCTCTGTCATCCCTACAAATATAGCTGGGAAAGATCGTGGCATTGCTTACGCAGTGACGATAATGTTGTAATTCTCCAGATCCCTTGAAACAGTGAGGTAGGTACTGTTGCCTGGCTTTGACACAGCCCTCCTAGCTTAATAAAAATCAAAACTAAACAGCTCTGCCATGATGGCCATTATGCTCAGGAAGAAACTCATGATAACTTAGACTCTTCCCAAGTCTCAAAAAAGAAAGTTAATTCTCCAGCTTCTCACACACACACACACACGCGCGCACACACACACACACACTTCTAGCTACAGAGTCAGACTTTGGAGTCACAGGATGACTTCCAATGCATGTATCAAACAAAATCTCAGACTTGTGTCTGGGAGTCAGCATGTCCAACTACTGGAATGCCAGTAGATTTCAAAATCTCATTGGTAGCTCTCCAAACCAGTGGTGCGCCCACATCTCCTCACTTGGGTTTTCAAGAATCCCTAGTAGTTAGTTGGAGGGCAACTATACCAGCATCTGCTCCTTGACCCCACTCTAGGGCTGGAGTCAGCTGTCTCTCTACCTGTCCCCTTATTGCCTCCTGCACCCAGACTCCTAATATACACTCCCCACCCCTCCCTTCCTCTATCTCCACACATGCATGCATACTCTTGTGATCTTATAGCTTGTGACAAAAGTCACTCCTCCCAACAAAATTATTTGGGAACCCATAAGATAGAATATAAAAAGATTACAGAGAATCTGTAGACACACACTTTCATGGACCAACAGAGTATGTGCACTGACAGATTCAATAAAATTCTAAAGATAATTGCCAAGTGAAATTCTTCAAATAATTTGAATTGGAGCCTTCGGATATGAATTTTATTTAACAGTGAATGGTGAGGCTGCCAGGGGGGTGAGAGGGCAGGAGCTGAATTAAATCAAATACACACCTACACCCTCTCACTTAAACAATCAAACAAGCTGAGGGCAAATAAAGACAAAGTCGTAGAAAATACAAGGATAAAAAGTAAGGAATAGTAAGTATTGAGCTGACAGCTTATTCAAGTAGTAGCTAGGAAGTTATGGGCTCAAATAGTGAACCAGAAAGAGAAAACAAAGCAATCTATTAGAAAGATAGCCTTCTAGCTAATAATTTTGGTCAAAGAATATAAAAAAGCCTCCATTTACGAATTCTGCACTCACCAACCATAAATTGATTTAATAGTTTTCACTCTGAGACAGTGACACAAGATTCTTTGTTTTATAAAGAAACACTATACCGGGGCGCCTGGGTGGCGCAGTCGGTTAAGCGTCCGACTTCAGCCGGGTCACGATCTCGCGGTCCGTGAGTTCGAGCCCCGCGTCAGGCTCTGGGCTGATGGCTCCGAGCCTGGATCCTGTTTCCGATTCTGTGACTCCCTCTCTTTCTGCCCCTCCCCCGTTCATGCTCTGTCTCTCTCTGTCCCAAAAATAAATAAAAAACGTTGAAAAAAAAAATTTGAAAAAAGAAACACTATACCATAGCTGAATGCACACGGTCTTAAATGAAATTCTGGGTTCCCTAATTACAAAGGGGGGAGTTTTCAAACTCGTTGCATATTAGAATCACCTAAGAAGTTTTAAAGTTTTTCTAATGTTTATTTATTTTTGAGGGAGAGACAGAGCACAAGCAGGGGAGAGGCAGACAGAGAGGGAGACACAGGATCTGAAGCAGGCTTCAGGCTCTGAGCTGTCAGCACAGAGCCGGTGCAGGGCTTGAACTGGCAAACTGGAGATCATGACCTGAGCTAAAGTCGGACGCTTAACCGACTCAGCCACCCAGGGGCCCCTCACCTAAGAAGTTTTAAAGCTCCGGATGCCTGGGCCCCATCCCCAGATATTCTGTTTCATTGGGAGGGTCCTGGGCATCTAGATCTTTTTTAAATTCCCTGATTCTAATGAGCAGTCATATTTGAAAACCATTGTCTTAGAGCAGTGTTTTTAAAGTGTGGTCCCTCTCCCAACAAAGTCAGCATCATCAGGGAACTTGTTAGAAATGCAAATCATCCAGCCCCACCCCAGGCCCACTGATTCAGAAACTCTGGAGGTGGGGCCCAGCAAAAGTTAAGGCACCATAGAATGATTAACCCGGCATAAGAATATAAGAATAAGAATAACCTGAAGAATAACCTGAAGATCTACTGACTTAAGAATAACCTGAAGATCTTGGCATAAGAATAACCTGAAGATCTTGTTAAAATGCAAATCTGATTCAGTAATTCTGAGGTTGGGTCTGAGATTCTGAATTTCCAACATCCTATCACTTACTACCTAAAAATTTTGTGTAGCAAGGCTATATGAAGGGATTGTTTTCCAATTTTGTTGTCCCCAAGAATAGGTGGGTGCTTTACGTAAATGCAGATTTTCTGGTCCAAAAATGTGGTAGCTAGCCTAGGGGAGGTGAGGCCTTGGGTTTTTTTTTTTAATCATTCCTATTGTGGGCTGTGTTTGCTCTCTGTGGTGTTAGCGGGACCCGGGCAGGCCAGTTCTGAGGGGGCATGCCTGCCTGCTGGGGAATTTGGGACCAGGTTGGTGGTGTTTGCATAATTTGAGTTGGGCCACTAGTCCCTTGCCAGATCCCCTGAAGGGCTGAGGTGGCCCTATCCAGTACTTTCTGCCATATTACAGAAACTGCTCACAAAGTTTTGACTTGCCAAATTGCATAGATACTGAGAAGTCATAAGCCAGAACCAGTGGGCAATTCCACCAATAAAAGTCATTAACAGTCATCTTTCTAGCACAACTTAGAATTTAGAAACAAATGGCCTTGAGAATAGCCTTTAAAACCCTGGAAATATAACCTGTTCATGAGCAGAATAGCTGCTGTATGTTCTATGTGATAGATACCTGTGGTTCTTATTTCAATGCGTTCGACTCCCAGAAGCCGTGGGGGTAATTAAACCCATAACTCATGCATGTATCAATGGCCCAGCCAAGTATCCATAATGTAAATCTTGAAAATCAATTTTTAAAATAAGGAGATAAGTTACTAAGGAAGTAGAAGTAATTAACTGCAAAATTTTGCCGTTAAAATAGATGGTTCTTCCAGGCTGATATCATCAGCACTGACGATTATCACATCAAGGGATTGGCCAATGGTGTTTCATGGAGTCACTCTGGCCTCGCATTTCCTTTGTTGCAATACCTAAATCTAAGCCACGCTTTCCTTTTCCTTTAAGGTATCTGATATTTTTCTGGGCTAAGGTAACTTTGGCAAACAATGCTAGCCATTTAATCATGTATTTCCTATAAAATAACATTTAAAACATTTTTCACGTAATAATCTTCCTTCGACCCAATTTTTTTCTTTTCCTGGTCTGTAGCAGCAAGCCAAGCGGTGTTTGTCAAGGTGAACAGGTTTCATTTAGGCCAAATGTGCTTCGTCCTCAGAAAGATTCAAAGCGATGTCTCACTACTTGTCACTGCATAGCTGGAAAATGACCCTTGCCTTTGCTATCGCACAGCCGCCTCTTTCCCCTGATTGTTTTTAGTTCTCCCTCTACCATCGAAGCTGAACTTGGCTGATGAGCAGCTCTGATAACTGTCTCAGACCAAACTTGACCAGAAAACGTGTTACTTCTAACCTTGCTCAGAGGCATAGCCGTGACTGCGACATGCGCCTGGCTCTTTCCTTTTTCGAAAAGACTTAAGTCACAAATGAGAAAAGAACTTTTAAATCTAACAATAGTCCATTTCACTTCTTACAAGGCACTCTTAGATTTCTCCCTCTGAATTGTTCTCTTGCCACAAATACCTGAGAAAACACTCGCTGACATCTTCTTTTATGAAATACACTTTAATACTGAGAAAAAAAAAAAAAAACTATGGTCATTCCAAGGCTAGAGTGATATCAGTCCATGATTAAAATACATGTTTGGTTGAGAAACTGTGTGTGGGAAAAATATAATATCCAATCCAATGGCAAACATTTTCTTGAAAATGTTTTGTGAGCAGGTGCCTGGGTGGTTCAGTCGGTTGAGTGTCCAACTTCGGCTCAGGTCATGATCTCACAGTTCGTGGGTTCGATCCCTGCATCAGGCTTTGTGCTGACAGCTTAGAGCCTGGAGTCTGCTTCGGACTCTGTGTCTCCCTCTCTCTCTGCCCCTGCCCCGCTCTCTCTCTCTCTCTCTCAAAAATAAACATTAAAAAAATGTTTTGTGAGTTTCACAATGTTCTTTTCTTGAACATATGCCTAAACTCATTTCCCAAGGACACTGCTGTTTTTTAACAAAGAAATAATCATGAATATTAAATGTGGTCAAAATATCCAGACAAGTACTGCTATTTCCAAAACACAAGACAAAAGAACTTGGCAAGGCAGTACAACTCTGCTTTCTGTAATATATTAATATTGTGTACAAAACTTGTGCTTTTTCCAAAGGGCAGAAAGAATAGAGAAATAGCGACTCAGCATGGTTAGGGCCAAGGTGTTGCCTTCTTGTCTCCGCCCCACCGACTTCCATCATCCCCTGCAGAGAATATATAGGAAAAGAACAACACAAGGTTGAATTCGGGATAACCATTTGAGAGAGGACTCCATGAAATGAAAATCTCATAGACATTGGTGCTAAAGCCAGACTCCTTCTCAGAACATTTCTTGCTTGGAGGAATGACGGTCAGACTCACTGGGAGCAGAATCTCACACAGCAGAATTCTTTTTTATTTTTTCATTTCTTAATGTTTAATTTTTGAGAGAGAGAGAGAGAGAGAGCACAAGTGGATGAGGGGCAGAGAGAGAGCGAGACACAGAATCTGCAGCAGGTCTAGGCTCTGAGCTGTCAGCACAGAGCCTGATGCGGGGCTCGAACCCGCAAACCGCCAGATCGTGACCTGAGCCAAAGTCGGACCTTAACCGACTGAGCCACCCGGGTGCCCTTCACACAGCAGAATTCTTATCTAGAATATGTAATATAGGCTATGCTGTCTGAGTGCCTAGAATAACAGAACTCCTTCACTTTTGCTTCAGCAATGTTAAGATATATGAGCATGGAATTTCTGTAAAGATAAAAGCTAGATAAGAATTCTGCTGTGTGAAGGGCACCCGGGTGGCAGAGTCCCTTGGGTCTAGGAAAGCAACTATAACAATAGCAAGGAACTGGGTCATATGTAGATTATAAGAGGCTTCTAGAAAAAAAAGACATGAGTTCTAGCCCTGACTGCCACGTATCTATCGCATCTGGAACCCCAACTTCTTGAGCTATAAAACCTGGCCTACATATATAGGCCTCAGGGTAGGTATAAGATCAAATGAGATGATCTACATACAGATACTCTTTATAAAGCTCTTTGTAAACTTTGTAAAAGGCTAGAAAAATGTTATCATAATGATCGTATTATTATGCTTACTGCATTAGTTCTTGTACTTAATTCTTCTCTAATTCCCATGTTGATGTTATCAGCGGTACGCAAGAGCTAGATGACTGATTTCCGAAGTGTGGATTGATTAGGCTGCAGTTTTCACCAGCATTTATATTATGTGACAGTTTTTATTTCTATCTTTCATTTGCAAGCAGTAAGAGAACTTCTGAAAATATTCCTGGACCCCTGATATACTTATGGAATTATCTTTGGGATTCAGGTAAACAGGCAATGCTAAAGAAATAGTTCTTCAGTAAAGACCCAGTGGTTCTTAACTGGCGGGTCCCACTCTCAAAGAGCCAATAAGGCCCAGGAATCTGTCTATTTAACAGGAAACCAGCAACCACGCCCTTTTGAGGCAGGTAGTTCCTTACCAATCTTTAGCATACTTACTTGCTGGTGAGAATTACTCAGAGTGCTTAATAACTACACAGATACCAGGCCTCTTCCTGCAAAATCTGATTCAGTAGGTTTGAGTTACGACCCAGGAATTTGTGTTTTGAACAGGCACCCCAAGAGATTGTTATTATGGACACAATTCTTTATACCACCTTTACATCTTGTGAAACACTGGCAGAGGGAACCATTGTTCATTTCCTTTTTTTTAATATGAAATTTATTGTCAAATTGGTTTCCATCCAACACCCAGTGCTCATCCCAACAGGTGCCCTCCTCCATGCCCATCACCCACTTTCCCCTCCCTCCCAACCCTCATCAACCCTTAGTTCATTCTCAGTTTTTAAGAGTCTCTTATGGTTTGGCTCCCTCCCTCTCTAACTTTTTTTTTCCCTTCCCCTCCCCCATGGTCTTCTGTTAAGTTTCTCAGGATCCACATAAGAGTGAAAACATAAGGTATCTGTCTTTCTCTCTATGACTTATTTCACTTAGCTTCACGCTCTCCGGTTCCATCCACGTTGCTACAAAAGGCCAGATTTCATTCTTTCTCATTGCCAAGTAGTATTCCATTGTGTATATAAACCACAATTTCTTTATCCATTCATCAGTTGATGGACATTTAGGCTCCTTCCATAATTTGGTTGTTGTTGAAAGTGCTGCTATAAACATTGGGGTACAAGTGCCCCTAGGCATCAGCACTCCTGGATCCCTTGGGTAAATTCCTAGCAGTGCTCTTGCTGGGTCATAGGGTAGATCTGTTTTTAATTTTTTGAGGAGCCTCCACACTGTTTTCTAGAGTGGCAAACTGGGAAAACCATTGTTCATTTCAAAGGTAGGGGCATCGTTTGGGACCCTTTTCAGCATTAACCTTCACTGAACAGAGTCAGTATAATTATTTGTCATTTTTTAAGTTTATTTATTTATTCTGAGAGAGCAAGAGAGGGAACAAGCAAGGAAGCGGCAGAGAGAGGGAGAAACAGAATCCCAAGCAGGCTCCATGCTGTTAGCGCACAGCCTGATGTGGCGCTCGAACCCACAAGCTGTGAGATCATGACCGGAGCCAAGGTCAAGAGTCAGACGCCTGACTGAACCACCCAGGCGCCCCTAATTATTTATCATTCTTACAAAGGTGGTTCAAGAAGAAGTAATTTTCCATGAAATGCTTCTTAGCCACTGAAGGATACTGTGTACTTAACAGCAGACGATATAAAAACTAGGATTAGATACCGTCATCAGCTTTAGACGGCTCTGACTTACACCAGCATTTTACCTGATACTATCTTTCTTATTGCAGGTGGGCTCATCCTAATTTTTATTTATCCCATCACACACATCTCACAAGATCTAGCCTGATGAGCAAACATTGCTTCACAAGAAACTTCACACTTTACGTTGACTTAAATTAAAAACGTGGTGCCATTTTGGGGTCCATAGTGGCTTATTTGAATGAATCGGGTTTGAAAAAAAAAGGGTCAAGAAATAAGAATCTCTTTAAGTGATGCAAGCTAGGTGATACAGAAGGCTATAAAAAGAAGTTCAGCTGCTTCCGGCAGAAGAGGAGAAACTGTTGAAAGGAACTGTAACTCTGAGTCATAGAATGGCTAAATATATTTTGTGCTGCAGAAGAAGGAAATGTCTTTCTGAATGGTAAGCAAGGCTCTAGTTGGTAGAAAAAGACAGTGTATGCTCTAGGTGCGTGCCTCCAACAACTGTTTGAAAGCATGTGAAAATAAAAGTATTCTCTGACAGTCTCCAAACACTTGTTTCGTGGATGCCTTAAAAGCCATCGTTCCCTTCTGTATTTTTCGCTTTTAGCCAACCCTTCCGCCCCTCCATAGGATCAGGGAGCTAGATAGGAACAGTCACAGCCAGGAGAAAAATTGAGAAGCTTCGGCTGGCACTGCAGGTCTTATTCTTATCTCCGGCGATAATACTGATTTCTAAAGAACTGGAGGTTGTAAATGGGGCAGCTGACAGATAACAGCTGATAGACTAGCTCCCTCGGGAATAGCAAATCATGGCGCAACCTAACATTTTAGCCCTTGTATTTCCTTAATATGTATTTTTATATTGTTTTGTCCTGTTGCAAAAGCAACATGTAAGCATTGCGAGAAATTTGGAAAATAGGGAGATTTAAGAGAAAGATAACACCACTGTAATCATTTTAGACACACGGCTACAAACAACTATGTTCGAGAAGGTGATGGGGAAAAAAATCCACCCCATTCTGAGAGCTGGAGGAAGGAGAGATTGAGAGGTAGTCTGAAGGGGTAAAGAAATTGGCCTTCATGTGTTCGTGTCCCTATATGTCTCTTTTCAACTTCCCTGCTCGCTCAACCCTTCCTGCCTCTATTCGCACCCCAAAGCCTTCTGCTGTGTCCTTCCGGGTTTGTAGCCTACGTTTAGCAGGATCCTCTAAATCCGAAACCAGTGCTTCCCCAGCATTAATGCGCATGTGAATCACCTGAGACCTTGTGGAAATGCAGATTCTGATGCATTAGGTGGGGTGCAATCTCCCCTCCTTCCTCCAACTCTCAGAATGTGCTGGATCCTTCCCATGTCACTTCGCCGAACATAATTGTTTTTAGCCATTCGTCTGCGATTCTGCACTTCTAACAAGCTCCCAGGTGATAATGATGCTGGTCAGAGGGACTAACTTTGAGCAGAATGTCCTAAACCACTTGTCAAGTGGTCATTTCATCACGTAACCTTCATCTGGGACACTGCCTTCCTTTCACCGGTCCACTCACGTGGGGGCTATTTTGTCTTTCACACCCCACACACCTCAAGTGCCACTTTAAGACAGTTATCTTCATTTGTTTCCGTACTGGAAAAAAAAAAAAAAAGACAAAATCTGGTTCCCTTGGGGCTCATGTCTTCAGGTTATGTATGCCAGTCCTCCTTCTCCTCATGGCAAATGTCACCAACTTCTCGTCACTCCTCCTAACCGATTGAAGACATTGGCAGAGAGCATGAGGCGAGATAGGGAAAGACGCAGTGAGCAATTTTATAATAAGGGCTGAGAGTTACTGGAGAAATTCACAAAATCTGCCTGCCAAATGGACATCCTTATAAATTCCTGGTCACCGTATATGGGACGAATAGCTGTTCACCAACATTCGTTCTGCCCTTCATCGTGCAGAGTTTGAGAAAGAGGAAATCAGCACTGACATCAGAGAGCTGACCTGGTACTCTTAAGTAGGCCTGAGTGCTGTGAGGCGTTGGCCTGGCACTCACAGCAAAGTCTTAATGTTCTCCTGTTGAGCAGGAACAACTTCACAGAACATCAACATCAAACGAGGCTACTCTGTGACCACGATGGGTCAAGACAAAAATATGATCACTCCATAATCATGGGTGAGCACAGACAAGACGTGAACATGGTGAGAGCCACAAAAATGACCAAACATCCTTTAACTTGGCTAATGTGAGTGACTGCTGCTTCTATACCAGTTACAGCTTCAGCCCGTGTTCATTTTCACTCCTCCTAGGTACAATTTACTAAAACACCCAATTATAAAATTACCCCTGCTTCCTGACAGCACCCAATTCAGAGCAAAGCCCTGCTTTCTTCGATTGTCTGTCAGATCTAACTCTAATCTCTCAAATCACCTGACTCAATCCCAAAACCTACAACAAGCCATGTCCAACACTATCTTCCTGAGAGGCCCCGTGACTCCCCGTGGAGTATGTTCTCCCCTGCTGCATGAATGATAAATAAGCCCAACTTGTTCAAACTACAGTTGTGTTCCTGGTGGTCTTGGGCATTAACAAGTTGTATCCTAGAAGATGCTTCCCCTATTGGCTTAAATGTGATTGCGTGATTAGTTCTTGCCAGAATCACATTCACTCACAGTGTCAGTGGACACAACATATGCCACTTCTGGGCTAAAGATTTTAAAGAGGCAATATGCCAACTCCATGCTGTTTCTACTTTCCCTGGCTGCATGAAAATAAACATGGGGAATGCCAGAATCACACAGTGGAAGAGAGACCACGTGGAGGGGAGCCGCCCATTAAATTGGAGCACCCAACATGAGCAAAGAGCATAGTCTTTCAGTTGTTATATATTTGGGGCTCTATCATAACAATAGCAGTTTAGGCTACACTAATGAATATAATCACCAAACCCAAATGGATCCCCGACACTACCTAACAATCTATTATATATTCTCCATCAACCCTGCTCGAGAAGGCTCTAGAAGAATGAAGTTATAGTTTTCTTTAGTCAAGTCTCCCACAGATGCTCCTCTCCACTGCTTCTCACTTCCAAGTTATAATATGGCTCATATTCCATATCCAAAATGGAAACCTTCAAGCTGTGTTCCCTCATCTACTCACTAGCAAATTCATAAGCCTACCTATAATTTGCAACGATCCACTCTGTCTTCATTCCAAGAACAACTACGGAAGTATTCCTCCCACTATCCAAAACCAGTCCTTCCACATGGGCTCTATCCCACTCGGCCTTCCCATTTTTTCTTCTCAGTCACTGTCTGTGCTCCTCAAGTTACCTCTCATCTCTTATGCTTCTTTATCCTGTATCTCTTTCAACTACATCCTTCCCATAAATATTTAAATATACTCCAGTACTTCTCCTTTTTGAAACACCCTCCCTCTGGCTACCACTCTATTTCTCAGCTCCATTTCATGGAAAAAGTTTCTGATCTCATTTATCTCTCACTGCTGTCATTCCAGCTCACTTCCGAACTCTCTTCACTTAGGCTTTTGCCGCTACCTTTCCATTTCAACATCTTTTGTGCATGTCACCAACTACTTTATTTTGGCCAAATCTAGTGATTGCTTCTCTGTTCTCACCTTAGTTGACTTCTCAGGAGTATTCCATCTGGTTGCCTAGTCCCTTTGTTCTGAAATACTTTCTTCCCTTGGCTTTCTTGTTACCACACTTTCCTTTTTGTCCTCCTACATGACTGGCCACTTCTCAATCTCCTTTGAGATTTGTTGAAAAGACTGTTCTTTCCCCCATTGAATGGTCTGAGGGCATTTCTATATCTAGAGTTGAGAAGAAGATGATGAAAAACCAGCAAAGAAGAAGAGATATATCACACTCATAAAACACTTAATATCAGAATAATGTCAAATCTCTGCAAATTAAGCCACATAGTCAATGCAATTTCAATTGAAATCCTGAAAGAATGTTTTTCTGTGGAATTTTGCCAAGCTAGCTCTAAAATTTATGTGGAAGAGTAAAGATGAAAATCAAAAGGAAAGAATAAAGTGAAAGAAGCTCCCTCCAAGACTTTAAGACTTACAAACCATACAAAATAAGAAAGTTTGCCACCGGCACAGGAGTAGGTAAATTAATAGAGAAACCAAAACTAGTGCTATACACATACACAAACATCTAGAAACTTCACTGATATCCTAGAAATGACCCTGAAGATCTTTGGGGAAAGAATGAAATGTTTACAAATGATGCTGAAACAATTTCCTTTCCATGTTAAAAAAAAATATATTAAGCTCACATCTTACAAAAATTCAATTCCAGATGGTAAAGCATTAAATGTAGGAGGTCAAGCTTTAAAACATATGTAGATAACATTAGCAAGATAGTAGAGTAAGAGGTAAGAGGTCCCCCACTCATACCCTCCCTCAGCAATAATAGTTTGGCAGCCATCCACAGACAAAAGAACCTTTGTGAAAGCTTCGGGATCCAGGTCAGAGCTTGTGAAATGCTGGTGGAGGCTAACACCAAAGAAGGCTGCTTTGAGAAGGCAGGCATGCCCAGGTGTCAGGCTTGCCAACTGTGGTCCCATCTAGGAGACCCCAAAACCACCTCATCCCCCTGTAGATTGGTTGCCAACCTCAGTTCAAGTGGAGATCCATAAATAGCCCTGTAAACTGGCTCCGGCCTCTCTCAGCCAAAGTCCAGGAGTGATCCTACCCACCCAGGAGCCTGGAGGGAGATACACCTGTCCATGCTCCTAGAAGCAAGCCTATGATTTGGTTTCAACCCCACTCAGATGCACTCTGGGGCCAGTACTGCCTGCCTAGAGACATATCGAGTGAACGAGCAAAAGCCCTTCCAGGGATCCAGTGGGAGCCCATACTCATCCATGTGCCTGGAAACAGGCCCACTTTCTGCAGACCCTGACATGGGTCCTTGTCTCAGCACCAGTCCTACATACCAGTCCTACATGTAGTCCTGTCCTTCCAGTGATCAGACAAGATCCACACCTGCCTGAGCCCCTAGTCACAAGATCACCAAACATGGACCCCACTGCATATCCAGCAGTAGTCATGGAAACCAACTCCAACAACACTCAACTGTGGTCCAGAAGATAGTATCATCAGCTCAGGGATGCAACAGAAGGTCTTTATCTGCCAAAAACAGTCTATAAAGACTAGAAAAGGGTTTGCTCCTTCAAATGTACAGATACAATGCAGGACTACCCAGATTGCAAAGAATCAGACGTGACACCACCAAAAGAAACTAATTAATCCCCAGTAACAAACCTCAAAGAAATAGAGATGTATGAATTGCCTGAAAAAGTTTCAAAATAATCATTTTTTAAAAGCTCTGTGAGATGCAGAACACATATAGACAACTAAATAAAATCAGGGCGTAAAAAAGCATGAACAAATTGAGAATATAACTCAAGAAACAGAAACCATATGGGCACCAGGGTGGCTCAGTTGGTTGAGCATCCGACTTCAGCTCAGGTCATGATCTCACAGTTCATGGGTTCCAGCCCCCTGTCGGGCTCTGTGCTGAGAGCTTAGAGCCTGGAGCCTGCTTTGGATTCTGTGTCTCCCTCTCTCTCTGCCGCTCCCCCCCCCTCATGCTCTGTCTCTCTTGCTTTCAAAAAAAGAATAAACATTTAAAAAATTTAAAAAAGAGAAATAGAAACCATTAAAAAAACAAAAATTCTGGAGCTGAAGAATACAATGACAGAACTGAAAAATTCAATAGAGACTTTAGTAGTAGACCCAATCTTTTAGAAGGAAGAATCAGCAAATTCAAAAACAGGTTATTTTTGAAATTAGCCATTTAAAGTAACAAAAAGAAAAAAATGCAGAAAAGGATTAAAGAAAACATATGGGATGCCATGAAAAAAGAATGCACACATTATGGGAGTCCCAGAAGGAGAAGAGAGAGAGAAAAGAGCAGAAAGCTTATTTAAAGAAATAATGACTGAAAACTTCTCAAATCTTGGGAGAAATTTGGACATACAGCTTCATGAAGCTCAAAGGACCCCATGCAGATCCACTAAAAAAAAAAACTGTTGGATCTTATAAACAAATTCAGAAAAGTTGCATGATTCAAAATCAGCACACAAAAATTAGTTGCATTTAAATACACTAACAATAAACTATCTGGAAAAAAATTAAGAAAATCTCATTTACAATAGCATAAAAATAATAAAATATTAGGAATAAATTTAATCAACGAAGCAAAAGATCTGTACATTGAAATCTGTAACATATTGATAAAAGAAATTGAAAAAGGCACAAATAAATGGAAAGCTATCCCATGCTCATGGATTGGAAGAATCAATATTGTTAAGATGTCCACACTACCCACAGCCATCTACATATCCAGTGCAATCCCTATAAAAATTCCAATGGCATTTTTCATAGAAATATCAAAAACAATCCTAAAATTCACATGAAACCACAAGAGACCCTGAATAGCCAAAGAATCTTGAGAAAGAAGACCAAAACTGGAGGCATTATACTTTCCTGATTTCAAGCTATACTACCAAACTATAATAATCGAAACAGCATGGTCCTGGCCTAACAATAGACATATAGACCAATAGAACAGCATAGAGAACCCAGAAGTAAACCCATGCATACATGGACAAGTAATCTTTGGCAATGGTACCAAGAACACACAATTAGGAAAGGACAGTTTCTTCAATAAATGATACTGGGGACATTAAATATCCAGAGACAAAGGATAAAATTGGACCCTTATAGTGCAACAAAAATTAACTCAAAATGAATTCAAGACTTAAATGTAAGGCCTAAAACTATAGTCCTAGAAGAAAACATAGGGGGAAATCTTCATGACATTAGTCTTAGCAATGATTTCTTGGATATGACACCAGAAGCACAAGCAACAAAAGAAAAAATAGAGAAGTGGATCTCCTCAAACTAAAAAGCTTTTGCACAGCAAAGGAAATAGTCAACAGAGTGAAAAGTCAACCTACAGAGTGGGAGGAAATATTTGCCAAACATACATCTGATAAGTTAATAGCCAACCTATAAAGGAACTCATACAATTTAAGAGCAAAACAAGTAACAACACAATTTAAAAATAGGCAAAACACTCAACTACACATTTCTCCAAAGACATACAAATGGCCAATGAAAAGATGTGCAGAATTCCTAATCATCAGGGAAATTCAAGTCAAAGGCGCAATGAGATATTGTCCCACACCTGTTAGAATGGCTATTATCAGAAAGGTGAAAGATGTAACAAGTGTTAGTTAAGATGTGGAGAAAAGGGAATCCTCGCACGTTGTTGGTGGAAATGTAAATTAGTATAGCCACTATGGAAAACATTATGGAGGTTCCTCAAAAAAATAAAAATGGAACTACTATATGATCCAGCAATCCCACGTCTGCATATATATCCAAAGGAAATGAAATTGGTATCTTGAAGAGATATCTGCATTGCCACGTTTATTTCAGCAATATTTGCAAGAACCAAGTTATGGAAACAACCTAAGTGTCTATTTGTGATATGTTTGAACCTGGAGGACGTTATGCTAAGTGAAACAAGCCAGACACAGAAAGACAAATACTGCATAATCTCACTTATACATGGAATCTGATAAAAACGAACTCACAGAAGCAAAGAATAGAATAGTGGTTGCCAAGGGATAGGGCTGGGGGAAATGGAGAAATGTTGGTCAAAAGTTACAAACTTTCCTTTATAAGATGAATAAATTGTGGGGATCTAATGTACAGTACAGTAACTATACTTAATAATACTGTATTTTATATCTGAAATTTACTAAGGAACTAGATCTTAAGTGTTCTCACTGCACACACAAAAAATTGGTAACTATTGGAGGTGATGGATGTTTCACTTAGCTTGATTGTGGTAATTATTTCATAATGTATACATATATCAAATCATCTCATTGTACACTTCAAATATATACAAATTTTATTTGGCAATTTTACCTTAAAAAGCTGGAAGAATAAAAATAATAAAAACGTATAGAAGGAAACACAGGAGACTATTTTTTAAATATTTTTTAATGTTTATTTATTTGTGAGAGAGAGAGAGAGCATGAACGGGGAAGGACAGAGAGAGAGGGAGACACAGAATTCAAAGGAGCAGGCTCCAGGTTCTGAGCTGTCAGCACAGAGCCCGACGCAGGGCTGGAACTCACGGACCGTGAGATCATGACCTGAGCCAAAGTCAGACACTTAACTGACTGAGCCACCCAGGCACCCCAGGACCCTAGGGAAGGTAAGAATTTGTTAAAATCACACACACACACACACACACACACACACCATAAAATAGAACATTGAAAAATTCAGCTACTTTAATGTTGATTATTTTTGGTCATCAAAACAACCATGATAAAGAAAGTGAAAACGTAAGATATAAACTAAAAAATATCTTTATTAGTATCCAAAATATGTAAAGAATTACAAAATCAATGACATAAAAATAAATAAAAGTTTTTAAATGAGCACAAACCAGATACTCCACAAAAGAGAGAGTGAGCATGTCCAATAATCACGAAACCCACTGAACCTCACTAATAATCATGGAAATGCAAAATAAGCTCAAAATGAGAGAGCATTTTATCTCCACTATATGAGCAAAAATTTAAAAGTCTGGGGGCTCCTGGGTGGCTCAGTTGGTTAAGCATCCAACTCTTAATTTCAGTTCAGGTCATGATCTTGTGGTTATGGGATTGAGCCCCTGCTTGGAATTCTCTAGAAATAAATAGATAGATAGATAGATAGATAGATAGATAGATAGATAGATGATAGATAGATGATAGATGATAGATAGATAGATAGATAGATAGGTACAGATAGGTAGATAAAGAAAGAAAGAAAGAAAAAGTCTGACAATCGCAATTGTGGGTAACCAGACATGTTCACAGAGTACAACCTGGCAATTCAATTCCTAAGTATACACCTTAGAAAAATTCCTGACCATGTTAACCCAAAGGCATGTATGAGAGGGTTCATAAACAAGAAAATTTGTAAACAACCATCCACCCCCGTCATTTTTAGATTTCAACTTAAACTTATTTCTTCTTAAAGAGGTCTCACCTAACCTGTCCCCTCCGTCCTCTTGTATTTGTATGAAGTCCTCTGTTATCTTGAACCTATATATGTATGCAATAATTTCTTTAACATTTGCCTACTCCACTAGATGCTAACTAAGCTCCATGAGGAGAGCAACAATGGACTTAAAGTATAAGGAAAATGATTACCAAAGATCTGAGATGTAAGAAGATAGGGTGGGCGTATGTTAAACATGAGATCAATCTAAACACACATTATATAAAATAACAATGATGATAACTGAATTCACAGTGCAAAAAAAGGAGGATGGAAAAGAAATACAAAATACTGGTAAAGAGTGGCATAAACGTTTACATGTATAAATAAAAGGGGGAAATATGGGTCTGATTGTATCAACATGGCAAAATCATTAACCTTTGTGAGCTTCAGTTCGTTTATGGGTAAGCACTCAACAAATGTTGAAAAAAACACAACCCGTAAAATGGCAGAGCTATGCTTTCCAGATCGGATGTTCTATGCCTTCTTAAATGAGACTGAATAGTTAGAAATGCTTATCTCTTGGACAGTCAGCCTCAAGATTTTCAAACCCTTTTTATAGCAAAAATTCTTTCCAATATCCTTTTCTCAAAGTGTCTATACAAGCACGGAAAAGATCCTGTAAGGAGAAAACATGTGGAGAAGTATTAGCATGAAAAAAGCATCACATCCTTCAAAATTAAAATCGGTTCAAATTTTAAAAGCAGTTTTTTCCATCCTTAAGTAATTACCAAAGTCTCTCTGGAATGAACAGTGGTAATTCTGGAAGTCAGCACCTACTGCATTGACCCTTGCAAATCACTTCTCTCCCATCTTATTTTCAACGGCAGGACACTAAGCAAGCGTATCCCCAGGTCGGAAGCCTCAGAATACTTAGTACTTTCTGTACTCTGTGGTTAGAGACGATTATACTGTTACTGTGTCTGACAAATATAACCCAGCAGGTATCATGACACCACTTGGAGAGGAACATTTTTGAAGGATTTATGTCATAAGAAAACACACTAACCAATACAGCCGAACAGATGGATCCTGATCACAGATTCAGAAAGGTTGAACACAGCAAGTAGTGAAGATTGATACCTATCTACAAAGCAGCAATCTGGGCTTAGAGAACAGCAGGCTGCCACAGATATGTGGCATATTTATTGAAGCATTAAAAGAGTTTCACAGTCCTCCTAATTATTATACTTACCTCTGGTTACATAGAGCTAGTCTATAGTGAGTTTTCCACTGATTTATTTAACTCTTAAATACCATAAACTTCCAAGCAATACCTATGTTCATGCAGAGGCGATACATTTTCCGCCGTGCTATTAAAGATTGTTTGCACTTTAGAAATGTCAGTGATATTTGCACTTCTAAACACTGTGTTTTATGCCATTTTAAAGGTGCAGTTGTTAGAGCCAAAACTATTCATGTTTTAAAAGCCTCTCTCCTATCAATGGCTCAGGGTCAAAAGACACGAAAAATCTCTGTTTCATCTTAAGTCTGTTCAAATGTGTCATATAAAAGAATGTCAGGAAGAAAATAAATCCTGGAAGATTTGCCTGCTTTGCAAAATGAAAGGAGCCTTAGATTCATCTCAATTCCCATTTATAGTTTGGAAAAGTGTTTCTCGACTAACAAGTTTCAACACATCACTGAAATCACTCCATTCACTCTACTTAGCCAAACACTGAAGATAAGCCAAGCCACTGGAGCCCAGCCTCTTATTCGTGCTTACTGTATTTCACTAACTAAGCTAATTAAAAACAATTACTCATTCATTCAATATTTTTGGAGCAGTTATTCAGTGCCAAACATAGCATTAAGCACTGGGGAGAGGGCTATGAAGAGGGGCAAGGCCCCAGCACCCACAAAGCTCACAGTCTACTGGTTAAGGTAAACATTAAACAGAAATGTTAAGTGAGATTCAGGCTAAAAAACAAATCAAGATTATTTTGAGAGTATATAATAGGGAGGCTTGACTGGCCTGAGGGGTCAGAGAAGGCCTCCTCAATGAAGTGGCATTTGAATTGGAGAGCTCATGAAAAAAACAGGCCTCAGTCACATTTAGAGAAGCCACTGGCCTTGTTTCCAATAAATCTGCAAACTACTCTCATCCTCGACTGTAAGATCTCCCCCTTGTAGCTGTTCCAGCTATTAAAGCACCGATTGGGGGGCCTGGGTGGCTCAGCCGGCTAAGCATCCAGCTCTTGATTTTGACTCAAGTCATGTTATCACAGTTCGTGGGATCAAGCCCCACGGCGGGCTCTGCACTGACAACGTGGAGCCTGCTTGAGATTTTCTCTCTCCCCCTCTCTTTCTGTCCCTTCACCCCCCCACTCTCTCAATATAAATAAATAAGCATTTTTTTAAAAACCAGTAGCTTATTTAGAAGAGAACGTAACAGATTTCTTCTATCCCCCAGGTAAGATGCCATGACTCACCAAATGATGATTTGTATCTTTAACTGACAGGTCCGTTTCTTCTCCCATGTGACCTATCTTATTTTTGCTGTGAGAAATGGAGCTAAATTTAACCCAGGGAGAAGGTGACATATTGGCCCAGGCAAACAAAGGAGCCAAAATGTCTGGAGTGCAAAGCCAGGGGGTCAAGTGCAATGCAGCAAGATGCAGACACGCTCTGGGACAAGCCATTCTCCTCAAGCCTTCACACTCACCAGAAAAGGTCTTTGAGCTGACGAAAGTAGGACAATTTAGAATGGAAAGCCGAAGATTTGTCACCACTCTTCGCAGAGCTGGGGCCGGCGAAGGAGAGAAGTATGAGCCTTGAAGAGACGTACCACCCCAGTGTGACAGGAAGTCAGGCCCATGGGTGACATAGGCAATTTCTGCATCTCGAAAATTTCCGTGGGTTCCCAGTGGGGGCATAAAAGTCGGCAGAGTGAGCTAGTGAGTATGCCCGTTGTCCCAGGACTATGATGTAAGAACAGGCAACAAAGGGTATAGTGACGAGCGTGGCTCTGCCCATCCCACCACCCAAGACCCATTCTCTGGAATCAGGAGAAGGTGTGGTTGTGTCATAGTCGTGTGCCACGGTGAGAGTTATCATTAGCGGTTTCAACCATGCAGACAACTGCGGAAGAGACATGCGGGATCCAATCAGATGTCATTACACTATAAGAATGGTGGCTCAGATGGGATCAAACAGAATCCTGAATTCATTCAGGCAGTAGGCATTCATTCAAGGAAGTCAGTTATGAACTTGGGTGAGCGGGAGGGTTGAAGACTGTATCTATTCAAATTAGGTAACGACGATGTGGAACGTTGTGGCTCTCGGTACTGAGTCCCACTCCTACATGCCGCACGTGACCTCTGAGTTGCACGTGATCTCAGTTCACTTGTTATGGCAAGCACAGCTTACCTGGCCTGAGGGGGTGCCCTGCTCCCCTTAGGACTAAGTCTATGTAAAATCTTAGGGAGGTTTGTAATAAAATGTAGAGCTAATGAAGTGAATCACACCCATAGTATTAATACCAATATGTGAAGTTCAGAATAATGTGCACTTGGTATTTAGTTGTGCTTGTGATGTGGCGGGGAATGGGGCATATTTTAGAATGACAGTTTAAACAGAGAACAGACTCCAATTTTAAAATTTCATTCATTTGTGACTTTTATTAAAGTATGTAAGTTGCTTTGATTGTATTTATTTCTTGATGTACTGGAGTGTTTAACAGAACTTGACATTCTTTATATTTACAAATATATACTTATGAAATATATAAAAGTTGTTCAAGCAGTTAGTAAGTTTTTGCTTGGTGGGATCATAAATTCACCCAGTCAGGCATTTGAAGTACTTAAAAAGAAAATCAGATATATTAGACTTAAATACACACTTTGAAATGTTAAAGAGAATTGAGGCACCTAATTTCAGAATTATTCACCCAATTAAGCAGAATTTAGCCTATTCGACCTGAGTTGATCCAACATTAATCGAAGGCTTCTTGCAAATGATTTTTTAAAATATACTAGATTTGTGGAATTGACTGATATTTTTATTTTTTAATTATTTTTAATATAATTTATTGTCAAGTTGGCTAACATACAGTGTACATGATGTGCTCCTGGTTTTGGGGGTAGATTTTCCGTGATTCATCGCTTACATACAACACCTAGTAGCTCATCCCAACAAGTGCCCTCCTCCATGCCCATCACCCACTTTCCCCTCTCCCCCAGCCCCCATCAACCCTCAGTTTGTTCTCTGTACCCAAGAGTCTCTTATGGCTTGCCTCCCTCCTTCTCTGTAACTTTTTTTTCCCCTTCCCCTCCCCCATGGTCTTCTGTTAAGTTTCTCAAGATCCACCTATGAGTGAAAACATAGGATATCTGTCTTTCTTTGGCTGACTTATTTCACTCAGCGTAATACCCTCCAGTTCCATCCATGTTGCTGCAAATGGCAGGATTTCATTCTTTCTCATTGCCAAGTAGTATTCCGTGGTATATATAAACCCCATCTTCTTTATCCATTCGTCACTTGATGGACATTTAGGCTCTTTCCAAAATTTGGCTATTGTTGAAAGCACTGCCATAAACATTGGGGTACATGTGCCCCTATGAATCAGCACTCCTGGATCCTTTGGATAAATTCCTAGTATTGCTAGGGTAGTAGTAGCAGGGCAGTTCTGTTTTTAATTTATTTTATTTTTAATTTTTTGAGGAACGTCCACACTGTTTTGCAGAGCGGCTGCACCAGTTTGCATTCCCACCAACAGTGCAAGAGGGTTCCCATTTCTTCACATCCTCACCAGCATCTGTTGTTTCCTGAGTTGTTAATTTTGGTCACTCTGACTGGCGTGAGGTGGTATCTCAGTGCGGTTTTGATTTGTATTTCCCTGATGAGGAGCGACATTGAGCATCTTTTCATGTGCCTGTTGGCCATCCGGATGTCTTCTTTAGAGAAGTCCATTCATGTCTTCTGCCCATTTCTTCACTGGATTATTTGTTTTTCGGGTGTGGAGTTTGGTGAGCTCTTTATAGATTTTGGATACTAGCCCCTTATCTGATATGTCATTTGCAAATATCTTTTCCCATTCCGTTGGTTGCCTTTTAGTTTTGTTGATTGTTTCCTTTGCAGTGCAGAAGATTTTTATCTTCATGAGGTCCCAATAGTTCATTGTTGCTTTTCATTCCCTTGGCTTTGGAGATGTGTCGAGCAAGAAATTACTGCGGCTGAGGTCAAAGAGGTTGTTGCCTGTTTTCTCCTCTAAGGTTTTGATGGTTTCCTGTCTCCCATTCAGGTCCTTCGTCCATTTTGAGTTTATTTTTGTGTATGGTGTAAGAAAGTGGTCCAGGTTCATTCTTCTGCATGTTGCTGTCCAGGTCGCCTAGCACCACGTGTTAAAGAGACTGTCTTTATTCCATTGGATACTCTTTCCTGCTTTGTCAAAGGTTACCTGGTCCTACATTTGTGGGTCCACTTCTGGGTTCTCTATTCTATTCCACTGGTCTATGTGTCTGTTTTTGTACCAGTACCATACCGTCTTGATGATTACAGCTTCGTAGAAGAGGCTAAAGTCCAGAACTGTGATGCCTCCCACGTTGGTTTTCTTTTTCCACGTTACTTTGGCTATCTGGGGTCTTTTGTGGTTCCATACAAATTTTGACTAATATTTTTTTTTAATTTTTTTTTAATGTTTGTTTATTTTTGAGAGAGAGAAAGAGAGACAGACAGACAGACAGACCATGAGTGGGGGAGGGGCAGAAAGAGAGGGAGACACAAAATCTGAAGCAGGCTCCAGGCTCCGAGCTGCCAGCACAGAGCCCGATGCGGGGCTCGAACCCACGAACCGTGAGGTCATGACCTGAGCCAAAGTCGGACGCTTAACCAACTGAGCCACCCAGGCACCCCTTGACTAATATTTTTAAATTGAATTTAAAGGCCAGGTGAAAATTACTTTTTAATTTATACTTTTAATAAGTTAATATAAAACCAAGTAACTGTAAATAGTGTTTCCTGCACACAAAAGGTCCCTCTTCAACAGTAAAAAATTCAGTGATGGAACCTAGTCATTCTCCCACAGACCATCTCAGATGTGATCTCAAGGAGCACTGTGTATTTCCTGTATCGAGAACCAGGCTAGTAGCGGTAGAAACTGAAGCCTGGCCACTCAAGATGCCATTCACAACATCATCTCCCTCATTTGTCTCCCATGACTGAGGTGGAAAACCCAGAAGGTCCCTTTCCCTGCCTTCTTCACAACAAGTGGTAGCCTGTGACTCGTTTCTGCTAAGAGCAAGTTTTTGAGGACCTTCACTTCTCCTGATAAAAGAGGCACATACAAGTGGCGAATACTGGTTACTGATGGTTCTTCCCTCCTTTCTGCCTTGGAACGTTTGTATGATGTCAGGATATGCCGCAGCCATTTTGTGACCATGAGGTACAAAGCACAAAATTGAAAAGCCACCATGCAAAGAAAGGCAGAGCAGAAGGATAGCAAGAGCCTGGGTCATTAAACTATCTGAACAACTTTGAGGCCGCTTGCATCTGGATTTTCTTATTACTAAATAATAAATAGTCTTGGGTTTTAAGGCACTGTTAGTTGATTTTCCGTTACTTTCAGGCAGAAGCTTTCCTAATGGTTGGTTATACCAGAAATCAACTGGAGTAGGAGGATTTCACAGGATCAAGACAGAAAAGGTTCAAGAAGAGAGCCTTTTGAGACACTCTCTTCAAAGATGCCATGTAACAGCTGCATAAAGCCAAGTCCCCACAAACATCACCATGCACAGAAGCTTTAAAGAAACTGCGAGGAAATGGAGGCAAGACAGAAACAGTGAGATGTTTTAAATCTGAGTGTGGCTGAATTATTAATCTGTATTAACTAGACATCCCAAATTTGGACTGAGTTTACCTAGAAGCAACTAGATTAAGGTTTTTATTGCTACTCTTACGGTTGTTGTTTGCTGCTATTTTCTATTACTAGACTAGGCATTGGAGAAAGACAATGAATTCACTAACAGAAAAATGAAGTAATCTACGTTTTCGCATATTTAAGCCTGTGGCTATGAAATTCACACCTCTATATCTCCTCTCTAGCTGCTCAGATCTTAGGGGGCTACCTGCCATCAAACAGGAGAGACCAATTGGTAGATGAGTATGCTTACAAAAGATGTCGACCATACTACATTAAATTGACACATAAACTGAGTCCTTACTATATGCCTGGCTCCGCTCAAGTTCGCTTTTGCGAATTTAAGTACCTTCTAATATTTAAAGTAAACAGTTGAGTTTGCAAGCTTGGATGATACAAACCGCAAAAGATAAGCATGTACCTGAACTAAAGATTTCCCAATGCTATCAGAAGGCTGACATCTCTGAAAAGAAGTCAAGCATCGGTCCAAAAAGAAGATGAAAAACAGATGTTCTCCTTTCTCTCTTTTCTATTGCTGGAATTGTAAAAATTTTGCCTCTTTCCATATTGATCTCACCTATGATTTCTTAGATGCCTGAAGAGAAGATTAAATGTTGAAATGTCTCTTCTCATGATCCAGCTGAACCCAATGAACTTTTCTGCCAATGTTCTGTGATACTCCCTTGGAATATAAGAAAAGCACTTCAGATGATAAAAAGGTATTTCAGATGTTGTGGGAGTGGGAGGCAGGGGAAGCCAATTCAACCAAATCTGATTTACTAAAAGGGCAAGGAAGATAGAAGCCCAAAAGTCTAGCCCAATGAGGCCTTATTGTTTTTAAATTGCACTAAAAGGAAAGTATCTGACTTAATCATTCTCATCAATATCATCAACTAAGAGAGGGAGCATGAAAGTGTGTCTATTGATTTTGCTTTGGCTTTATAAGCAAATCGCACACTGTTGTTTACCTAAGCATTTCCAAAACTACAGAGTAAGCAAAATGGAATCCAAACCATTTTACATTTGGGTTCAGTTCATTCCTTAACTTTGATAAGAGTATACTGTATTTTTGCTTCTGCCAGAAATTCAGTCAAGAGCAGGTCAGTAAATAGAGCAGACACGAGCAATGAACGGATGCAGATTATTGCAAAAATAAAGAAATGGCTACTTCCAGTTGTTTCCAAGCACTTTATGTAGCCTGGTGTGGATTAAGGCACAATGCAGTCTTCAATTGGACCCTTACTGCTCGCGTGTTTTCTTATCAGACATCACTTCTGGCCCACGCTGCCCATCTTTTGCAGGAGCTCACTCCAATCCATCCACGTTTCCCACCTATTGTTCCAGCAACAGATGGAGTACTGTGTCTCCTGTGGGAACGGAGGTTGCCTTGCCTTTCACTGCACAGCCTTACGTGTGCGTCAAACTAATTTGCAGTCCGTCCGCACCCACAACTCCTCGAGGTGACTGTCAGTATCCGCAAGCCCTCGGCAGAGAGTTGCGCCCTCGGGGGAGAAATGGGCTTTTTAATAAACAGCATCTTTCAACCTCCTTTTAATAATTTTCCCTACATCGTGTTTATCTCTCAAATCACCCTTTAGCATTTTAAAGTACACGTAAAATGTATGTATGGCCAAACTTCTTTTACTCTATCTTAGAGAATAAAAAGGGTAATGTGGGGAGGGCCTGCTGACAGTAAATATACATTTAGTAGATGGATGGAAATACAGAGGTATAGATGTATTTTACATCACGTATATGTATCTAGATCCCTATGTACAGATAGAGTGAGAAAAATTAACAACTGACATACGCATCTACTGTACTTTATATCTTAAAAACATCTCTCACATGTATTATTCATTCATTCATTCATTCAAAGTATGTATTGATAACCTATTATGCCAGGCACTGTTATTTATAAATGAGATGAATAAGTAAACAAAAAACGTTCAGAGATCCTTATCCTTGTAAAGCCCAGCAAAGGGAGACATACAATATTTTAATCATCATAAATGATTACGTCCCAGTCTATACCTGCTGTCCTGGTATACTTTAATCACACCTACTTCCACTCTCAAAAATGTCTCAGTTGGTACAAAATTATACGGCCAGAGTAATAACAAGTATGTATATATTGAACAATGAAGAGTGCTCTGGAAAAGAAAAAAGAGAGCACAGTAAGGAGGGCTGAAATGTGACAAAGTTGCCATTTTAAATAGGATGGGCACAGTAGGCAGCATTTGGGACGCCTATGTGGCTCAGTTGGTTAATCGTCCGACGCCGGCTCAGGTCATGATCTCATGGTTCGTGGGTTCGAGCCCTGCATGGGGCTCTGTGCTGACAGCTCAGAGTCTGGAGCCTGCTTCCGATTCTGTGTCTCCCTCTCTCTCTGCCCCTCCCCCACCCTCTCAAAAATAAACATTAAAAAGTTAAAAAAAAAGAAAGTGGCAGGCATTTGAACAGAGACTTGAAGGAAATGTGGGCATTAGCCATGTAGCTCTCTGCCCAAATAGTGTTCCTGAAGGAGGCAAAAAAACCCCGAAAACCTCTGAATTGGGATTGTACCTAGTGTGATTGAAGAATATCAAGAAAACCGGTGAGGCTGAAGCAGAGTCAATGACAGCCATGGATGAGGAGAGGAGATCAGCAAGGTAATGTGGGTGGGCAGACCACGGACGGGCACGTAGGCCAATATTAGGACTTTGGCTTTAATTCCGAGTGAATTATTGAGGCCCTGCAGGATTTGGACCAGAACAGTAAGCCTCACTGAGATTGAACTTGCTTTTAGCAGGACCACTCTTGTTGCTTCATGCAGAATGGAGTTGGCAGGCGGAGTGGAAAGGGCGGAACAGGAAGACCAGTGGGTCTGCTATTCCGCTAATCCGGAAAAGAAATACTGGTGGTCGGACCAGAGTGGGAGCAGTGAAGACAGTGAGAAATAGTTGGATTCAGGGCATGTTTTGAAGGTAGAGCTATTTTAATTGAATATTCACAATAACTCTGAGATGTAGCCGAGAAAGATATCATTATTCCCATTTTACAGATGAAGAAACTGGAACCCGGAGGAGGTGGAGCTTGCCTAAGTTTACACAACGAATTGAATGGAAGGAAGAGCATAGAAACGAAGTCTCGTGTTAGTCTCAAACTTTATGTATGTTACGCGATGATCTACAAACATAGCACAGAATGTATAGTGAGCATGCATTTTCCTCATCCCAGTCCCCAAAAGAGTCCTCTCCAGCACAAAAGGGTGAAAATGCCTTTATCGGCATCGGCTTGGGGTTCTCTCCAGGGCACAGGTTAAGGATTATGTCCACTCTAAGCTGTGACAACTTTGAAACGTCTAAATGACTGGCGCGTATATGGACATGGCTTAACACCCTCGAAAGGAGCAGAATTATATAGTGGGATGTGGAAATGGATAGATAGATTTGGGTTTCAATCCTACCCGGACACGTATGAGCTGTGAATTCAGCCCAAGTTGCCCAGTGTAGGCCTCCCGAGGTTGTTCAGAACATTAAATAAGAGAAAGTCTAAAAAACACACCAAGTATGTGTTCATGTGCTGATCCCGCTGTGCCTGAAATTCTCCTCCTCCAGATATTTATCTAACCATCTTCTATTGGCTCAACTGGTACCTCCTCGGAGAGCCTTTCCTGGAGCACCCAGCTTCACTTTCTTAGGGACACTTCCCACTATAGGAAATTAAATTAATATTGAGTCATGCACTTAGTCTCTCTTACCAACTAGAAAGTAAGTTCCGTGATGGCTGGGGTTATTTTTTTCATTATCATATTCCCAATAACTAGAACAGTGCCTTGTACACAATGGGCCTCAGACTATTTGAGGAAGAAATGTTTCCCTTTTCTGCTCACTCCTTCAGTCATTAAGAGACCCTGGTCTCCTTTCGATGCTCTGGGCTCTTTCCATTTCAAGGGCTTTGCATCCAGAGTTCTCTGCTTGGCACGCTCTTCCTCCCACTCTGTATCTATTGAACCTCTACTCATTTTTCCAATCTTGGCCTAAATGGACATTGCCTTAGAGTAGGCTTCCCTGATCCTGGACTAGGTCAGTTCTCCTTATTATAAGCTCTAAGAGCACAATGTACTTTTCCTTCCCAGCACTTAGCACAGTTTTTAATTATTTATTTACTTGGGTGATTAATTATTTAAGATCTGTCCCCACCATTGGAACATAAGCTCTACGAGTTCATTGCTGTTTATATCTAGCGCCTAACACAGAGCAGACCCTCAATATGTATATACAAAATGGAAAAAGGAAGAAAAGCATGCATGTGCAGGAAACTCAGCAACACTGTAGAACATTGGCTTGTTTATTAAAAACCCAAAGGATCGTGGGGTGCCTGGGTGGCTCAGTCGGTTGGGCGACCGACTTCAGCTCAGCTCATGACCTCACGGTCAGTGAGTTCGAGCCCCACGTCGGGCTCTGTGCTGTCAGCTCAGAGCCTGGAGCCTGCTGCGGATTCTATGTCTCCCTCTCTCTCTGCCCCTCCCCTACTCATGCTCTGTCTCTCCAAAAATGAATAGACGTTAAAAAAAGTTTTTTTTAATAAAAAAATAAAAACCCAAAGGATTGCTTTCGGAGAAAAGGGGATCCATTTCAGGAAAATTATAAATGTGAGAATATAAATTAGGGCCATGATTCCCCTCCCACAAGCAGGAGGGGTTCACTGACAAGAAGGCAAAGGTGTTCCAGTCCCATGAGTAAGTAGCTAATCCAAAGGGCATTTCAACATACTGTCCAATGGGCACACAAGCAATTTCCCCTGCAATTGTTTTTTTTTTTTTTCCTGTGGATCTTATTTTCTTTCAAAAAAAAAATCAACCAAGAGGGCTTGCACTCTCTATGTAACTTCTTATAAACAAGTATGTGGTTCATCGACTCCAACTCTGAAAACGGTTCCGATTGCACTGTGAGACTGCAGTGAGTGTAACAGCTAACTAGAGAGCTATGCCGGCAGCACAAGAGCAAACTCTATTAAGAATTGGAATCTTTGAGTCCTGGGTCTTCTGTATAATGCCTTCTACGATTCAGTAGGAGAGGATATGAAGAACTACATAGTTCACTTGACATTTATGTGTGCACTTGACATTTGTGAGTATACTTGACATTTAAGATTAAAATCTGGCCCGTAGCACTAAAGTGACTTAAACATGAGAGATGCTGAAAGAGGGGAGCATTTTTCCTAAGGAAGGAAGGAGTCAACACAATCAAACTTTATAATCCAAATGCCTGTTCTCTTTAGAAGACAACAGAACAGAACTCAGTGTTTGCTAGATTTTGCTCTCCATGGACAATAGCGATGGAGGCAACGTATATCCATTTTGTCTGGGTTAGGTGATTTGTTGTCCTTGTCAGAGAGTAAAAAACAAAACTATTGGGCAACTCATACCTACGTACATAAGTCAAGTGTACCAAATCATCCTATCTCCTTTAAGCATCACAGGCCCCCTAATCTATAACTCACCCGCTCCCCAATTCTTCTCCTCTAACCCACAGGATCCTATGGCATCCTAGCACAGTGGAGAATATCAAGGAGACCAAAGGAAGACATTAAGAAATCAGAAACTGTAGAGGAGGCAATGATTTGGACAGCCGTTCCCCGCTTACAAGGTTGGATGACTGATCTGCTTTATCACTCTGATTTTTACAGCTTATTAACAAATCAAGCTAGTCAATTGAGTTTATTTCTTGTCCCTTAGACTAGGGGAAAACAAACTACAAACTACCAACAGGACAAACGTGGCCCTCCAGCTTTTTTTGTAATAAATTTTATTGGAACATGGCCAGGCCCACCCATTTATGCAGTATCTATGGCTGCTTTTAGGGTACAATGGCAGAGTTGAGTAGGTCTCCCCCACTATCCAAAAGTAGAGCGCTCCTATAAAAACTTTTATAGGGGCGCCTGGGTGGCTCAGTTGGTTGAGAGACCGACTTTGGCTCAGGTCGTGATCTCATGGTTTGTGAGTTTGAGCCCCGCGTCGGGCTCTGTGCTGACAGCTCAGAGCCTGGAACCTGCTTCTGATTCTGTGTCTCCCTCTCTCTCTGCCCCTCCCTCACTCATGCTCTGTCTCTCTCTGTCTCAGAAATAAATAAACATTAAAAAAAATTAAAAAAAAAAACTTTTATAAACCAACGTGGCATAAAGCAAAGAAGCAATTACTATTAATTTATACGGAAACACTTTTGAGCGTTCCCAAACCCCCCCAAAATAACTTCTTTTGGGCTTTTCTGATACCTTAGGACACATCTTGCTTACAGACGCACAAAATAAACCCAGCTAAAGCACAGGTGCTCACAGACCCTGTTGGAGCTCCGGTGCCCGGATGCTGAGATGCTAAGTTCCTGGGGAAAGAGGTGGGAGGCGCCACTCTCGCTGCTCAGGGTGCACACTGCCTAACAGCTCACTCACTGGCTGCAAAACAAATGCTCGGTGCTCTTTTTGCTTTTACCCTTTTTTCCTAAAAGCCAACTTCCCCTTCGAATTTCTTTCAGTTAGCGAAAACAGCTACTAACATAGTATCTAAGTGGCTTAATGGGAACTTTCAAAAAGCAGGGGATAGCTATAATTGGAACAGAGACCATCTATCTGTCCCACAATGCCTAAAATGTTCACTATCCTTTTCTTTACAAAAATTTTACTGACCCTTCATCTTCGACTATGGTTAGCTGACAACCGGAAAAAAAAAACCTGGGCCATTTAGAATATTAAAAATTGTGTTAATAAATGAGATATAGTAATGTCTTCTCTCTGCTGGTCAGTCTTTCAACAACCAAAAGCCTTTAACCTTTAAGCAATGAGTTGTTTTTATTTTTGCTTCCAATCATTACAAAATCTCACCAGATTGCCGTCGTTCCACTCTAAAATGTATTCCACATTAAACAGAAGATACTGGGCATAATTTAATAATGTAGTGTAACAGAATAAGCCTGAGCTCTGGAGTCCAACCAGAGACTCGGCAGGATTTGTGCTAATTCCATTAACAAATAGCCAAAAGGGCATTTAGATAAGGCCTGTCAGATGGTTCCCTTTTGTATTCCTCTGTTTTGAACAAGAGGTCAACACACGTAAGAGGTCTTACGTGTTCCCAAGACCTCGTCAGCCATGGGTCCTTTCTGCAAAAGGAAAAATTGAGGTCACATCCTCCATTGGGTGGCAATTTGCTGACCTAACCTGCTGACCTTTCTCTGGGTCTTCGACGCTCACCAGCACTGTTTTAATCTAGATCAAAGTCCCCGGCACCTAATAAAAGCCAATCAACATCAAACCTAGAAGTACTGCTCTGCTCTGAGCATAGTAGGCCGGAAACAGAAATTGCAGGAGACATTACAAGGAACTAAAGAGTATAAACTAACAGCAAGACTTTACCAATTTACTTAAACGACTGGGGTAATGACTCTCTTACAACAAGGAAACATCTAGAGTGTGGCTACTTACTGTAGGAATTGGAAGGGTCAGGAGATAGAGTTTTGCCTCATTGAGCTGTTGCAAATGATGATAAATGAGATTTTTTTCACTTTGCCACGGAAGGGAGATCCTTTACTCCTAGATCTCCTGAAACAGTTTGAATTAATGGCCCTGGAACATTTGAAAAAGACTTTCCGATTTTTCTCTCCTGTTTTGTTTCTGTCCTTAGCTTTGTCTGGGGAGAGAGCAAGTTGTGGTCAAGGTGCATCTGTGTGCTGACTTGAGCATTTTAGAAGGTATTTGGTTTCTCTGTCATCTATGCAAAACCAATGAAAACATAAGCTACTCTAGTAATTTCGTGGTTCTCCTGAAAAAACAAAAAACAAATGCTTTCCTACAAAAAGATGCCATAGATCCACCAGGCTCCATAGCTATTTTTCTTTAATTTTTTTTAATGTTTATTTATCTTTGAGAGACAGAGAGAGACAGAACATGAGCAGAGGAGGAGCAGAGAGAGAGGGAGCCACAGAATCCGAAGCAGGCTCCAGGCTGTGAGTTGTCAGCACAGAGCCCGACGCGGGGCTCGAACCCACGAACCGTGAGATCATGACCCACGAGATCATGACGTGGGCCCAAGTCGGACGCTTAACCGACTGAGCTATCCAGGCGCCCCAGGCTCCCTAGCTATTGACATGATATTCATTACCCACTCAACCACACTAGACCCCCAAATTTGCTGCCTCAGAGGCTGAACCGGGATCCCTTCCTTTGGAACCTTTCACCAGCCTTCCCATAATCAAGAGGCAGTTGTCCCCTCTTCTCTGCCACAAAACATCCAGGGTCATCTGGAGGAGGCAATCCTGTTTGAGTCACGGCAGCCTACTACAGACCCACCTGGCTTGGTCCTGAGGAACACTTGGAATTGAAAAAGCTAACAATCGCGCCCCTGTGCTTCACAGGGCGATTCCCTAAGGACCCTGGCTCTATCTCAGCTCCTATAGAACTGATTTTTTTTTTAATGTTTATCTATTTATTTGGGGTGGGGCAGAGAGAGAAGGAGAGAGAAAATCCCCAGCAGGCTCCATGCTATCAGCACAGAGCCCAAGCTGGGGCTCGATCTCACCAACCATGAGATCATGACCTGAGCAAAGATCAAGAGGCAGACACTTGACCCACTGCGCCACCCAGGCACCCCATGGAATTAGCTGATGCATTCATGCGGAAGCCATGAGAACCATGTTTTCCAGAGGATGAGCCTGGAAAACGTTTTACTACACTTTCTCCCTGGTAGGCAGTATGCGTATTGGTTTTCTTTAGGCAAGTGGGTTCTGGAACCCAGAAGGCACTATTCAAATTGTAATCTGTGCGAGTGGTGTCCCCTTGCACAACTTACACAACCATACTGAGCTAGGTAGAAAATGGTCCCAAAGATATCCGTTTCCTAATCTCTGGGAATGACAATATATTAAGTTACCTGGAGAGGTAACGTTAGGTTGAAGATGGAACTAAGAGCACTAATCTACTGACACTGAGAGGGGAAATTACCCTGTGTGATGGCTAATTTTAAGTGTCCACCTGGCTGATCCACAGTGCCACATTATTCTGGATTTTTCCAGATGTTTTGGGGTGAGAAGAACATTTTTTTTTATTTTTAAGGTTTATTTATTTTAAGAAAGAGAGAGAGAGAGAGAAGCAGAAAGGGGCAGAGAGAGAGGGAGAGAGAGAGAATCCCAAGCAGGCTCTGCACCGTCAGCACAGAGCCTGACGTGGGGCTCGAACTCACAAACAGTGAGATCATGACCTGAGCCCAAATCAAGAGTCAGCCGCTTAGCCGACTGAACCACCTAGGTGCCCGTGGGTGAGAAGAACATTTCAATCAGTGGACTTTGACTACGGCAGATTGCCCTGCGAAATGTGAGTGGGCTTCATCCACTCAGCTGAAAGCCTTAATAGAACAAAAGACTGACCTCTCCTAAGCAAGAAGGAATCTTCCAGCAGACAGCCTTTGGACTTGAACTGCAGCAGCAATGGTGCTTCCCTGGTCCCCAGCCTACTGGCCCATTCTGCAGATTTGGGGCTTGCCAGCCTCTATATTTGCATAATCCAATTCCTTAAATCAATCTCTGTCTGTCTCTACAAACACACACACATGCGCACACACACACACACACACACATCCTATGGGTTCTGTTGCTCTGGAGAAATACACCAAGGTTTCTCTGGCTAATACACCTTGCTTTATCTGGTTGGACCTAAGGTAATCACAAGGGCCCTTTAAATATGCGAGAGGGCAGCAGAAGAGACGGTCAGGGCAACGGGAAGTAAGAAGAACTTAACCCGCCAAGAGGCAAGGCATGCGGGGCAGCCTCTAGAAGCTGGAAAAGGCAAGAAAACAGATTCTCCCCGAGAGTCTCCTAAAGAAACACGGCCCTACTAACACCTGGCTTTTAGCCAAGGGAGATCCACTGTGGACTCCCGATCTCGAGAACTTCAGGAGAAGACATTTGCCTCGCTAAACCGCTCGCTTTGTAGTCACTTGTTCAACAGCAACAGGGAAGCACTCTAGCAAGGAAGTGGCCCTTGTCTGGGGCCTGACACACCGGAGTCCTCAAGAGTCTCTCCCACCTACCACAGGCCTTGCCTGAAAGTCCAAACTCTAAAAAGCTTCAAAAGTATGTTTTGTAACTTAATTTGGCAGCAAATGCCTGGCTTGATCTGGACTAACACGGAGCTACTTACAGGCTTCGTTTCCGTCACGAGGTGTGAATCTGCATCTATTTCAATGCATACATAGTAACGCATTTGATTCTGTGCTGTTGCCACCAGTGTTACCCGCTGCTGATGTTATGCAATATACGGTGTCCGTACCGCATATCTTTCTCAAGTCCCGAAATTTCTGGCTTTTGAAGCATATCTGACCTCAGATAAGATTGTGAATCTCCGTATGACCGTGGGGAATTTACCTACTCCTTTAAGCCTCAGCTTCCTCGTCCGCATGTACCGAATATTCGCTGACGGTCTTCGGTGCGTGCTACCTCCTTCTCTCTTTGCCTCATTCCTTATCCCTTTGGCTTACGTTTGCATCCCGCCTGCACCTAATATATTCTATGAACATTTGAATGCCTGCTGTGTACTAGACCTTGCTCCCTCTTTCCTGTTTTGCGGTGCTTGTACTGCAATAAATCCCTGACAAATAATCATTCAGAAAAGAACCCTGGCCCAACTGTCGGCGACAGACGATCTCTGAACGTGACAGACAAACGACGCTGAGGAGCGTACTGATGAAGGGATGAGAGGGCTAAGTAAGAAGAAGAAAGATGTGTGCCGAGCAGAGGCAAGCAAGAATCATTTACTAAAAATCCTATGCGTACTGTGGAGCTGAGAACAAAGAATCGCACAGACACGCTCCCTGGTCTTAGAAGCTTATAAAAAAGCCAGTTTGCAGTAGAGCAGAGACATCACAATGACCTTCAGATGTTATTCAGAAGACAAACTTTCCAAAACATCAACAGCCTCAAATCATTCCACAATTCTTAGCCGCCTATTAAGTGCCTGGGTTTTCACATACATTATTTCACCCAACCCTCATATCGATACGACACTCTTCTAAAAAAATTTTTTCAATGTTTATTTATTTTCGAGAGACAGAGAGATACAGAGTGCAAATGGGGGAGGAATGCAGAGGGCAGAGAGAGAGGGAGACACTGAATCCGAAGCAGGCTCCAGGCTCCGAGCCGTCAGCCCAGAGCCAGACGTGGGGCTCGAACTCGCAAACTGAGAGATCATGACCTGAGCCGAAGTCGGACGCTCAACCCACTGAGTCACGCAGGCTCCCCAATACGACATACATTTTTGTGACAACATTTAATTCATAAGGAACCGGCACAGAGAGACGAAGTGACTTGCTCAGGGTGATACAGTGGCAGAGACAGGATCTGAAGACAACCCGTCTGTTCTTCACATTGCTTATGCCATGCTGCTGCTGAGTTTTCAAAAATGCCTCTTGATTTAGATAAACCGGCTGAGGTAGCAGATAGGAGGAAACAAAGATTTCCACAGGAGGGATTAGGGAAAAGCTCAAAACACTGTTAAATTCTCTTCATCTTCTGCGGTTTGCTTTGTGTGGCATGCTTCACTTAGCTAGGGGTTGCAGGTACTGTCCCTCAAAAAAACTTTTTTTAAATGTTCGTCTTGCAGTTCTTAGAAAGAAAAGCCTCACTCTCCTGGGGCCAAGATGCACATTGTTAGAAGACATCCTGTTTAACCTTTGAACAACTGGAAAACACACACAAGTTCCTTTTCTTTGAGGGCTTTCTCCCTCCCCGCCCCGCTCTTTTTTTTTTTTTTTTTTTTTTTTTAATTTTTTTTCAACATTTTTTATTTATTTTTGGGACAGAGAGAGACAGAGCATGAACGGGGGAGGGGCAGAGAGAGAGGGAGACACAGAATCGGAAACAGGCTCCAGGCTCCGAGCCGTCAGCCCAGAGCCCGACGCGGGGCTCGAACTCACGGACCGCGAGATCGTGACCTGGCTGAAGTCGGACGCTTCACCGACTGCGCCACCCAGGCGCCCCACCGCCCGGCTCTTTACACATGCAGATCACATTCCTTTGAGATGCTGATCTTTTCCCATAATGCACTTGGCCGACAGAGAGACAAGCTTACAGCACAGAAATGCCAGTTGAGTTGACAAGCAAACCCCTTCAGTATATGCAATGTTTACACAGTACAGTTTAGCAACAGCAGTTCACACAGTCTGCTGCCTTGCATCAGAATTCTAATTAAGCCTTGCATCTTCTGGGTTCAGATTAATTCTCATCACCGAGGTCTTAGACTTGTCGTTGTAGAAATCTGAAGCTTTGTTGGTCTGCAGGGAAAACAGAGTATAACGCCGCACGTAGGAGCTTGGCCTGAGCAGTTGCGTGTAAACTTCCCGCAGCACTGTTGGCGGTGTCCATGCAGTTCGCTTTGGTCCACCTAGATTCTTTGTCTCATTAATGGCCACCTTCAGTGGTTGCTGCGGATCAGAGAACTGTACTTTTCTGGAGTTTTCCATCCTCCGACTAACACACGAAATAAGTGGGTTTGTGAAACAGACTTCTGGCTGTTGACAGTAATGACTACTGAGCATCAAGTTACAAGCATCACTGTCCCACCTTAAAAAAAAAAAAAAAAAGACTGGGGGCGCCTGGGTGGCTCACTCCGTGAAGTGTCCGACTTCGGCTCAGGTCATGATCTCACGGTTCATGAGTTGGAGCCCGCATCAGGCTCCGTGCTGACAGCTCGGAGCCTGGAGCCTGCTTGGGATTCCGTGTCTCCATTTCTCTCTGTCCCTCTGCCGCTCGCACTCAGTCTCTCTCTGTCTCTGTCTCTCTCTCCCTGTCAAAAATAAATACACATTAAAAAAATTCTTTTAAAAAGACTGTTTTGGTAAGCTTACGGCAAAGAGTATCTTAATTCAAACCGTGTCTACCTATTAAAACTTCGGCAGTACACTTCAAAAGAGACAGCTGGAAAGCCAAATGCCAATTCCATCGCTGAGCTTTTATCTCTTCAACAAATTTCGCCATCTCCGTCACAAAGGCACAAATGAAGCTCATGAAGTACCAATCACTGCAGACCTGCCCCATTGAAGTCCATGGTTTCCACTCCCTTAGTTCAGACTACGTATCATCAACATTTTCACCTTAGATGCTTTATTAGAAATTAAAAAGAAGTGATTAGCACTAATCCTTTTCCAGAATTAGAAGTGGCAGGAAAATAACACTTAGAACTTCACTCTTAAAAAGCAATTTTGTGTCCATTGCTATTCCCGAACAATGCACTCTGATGACAGTTCAAAAGGCACGGGGGTGGGGAGAGCGATTATCCCGCTAACAAAGGCTTGTGATTCTCTCTGAGACCCGAATGAAGGATTCCAAAGATTCAGCCATGTGCAAGACTTAGATCCTCGTATTGCCAGAGACACCCCACCCAGGAAGCTCCACAGGGTCAACAAGGCATTCTACCGTTTGAGATCCAATCGAGTGACATTGCCAGCTGGGAGAAGCATCACTCAAGGGAGGCAGAAATGCTGGCCTGGACAAGAGACAGCATCAGTCTGCAAATGGGTGAGGAAAGCGTGTTGGGCTTAAGTGTTCTGCTGAGAGCGTCAGAAAGACAGGCATCATCTCACTTCTGCAAATATTGAGTTAAGAGACTATTTCAGAATCGGCCCCATTTTGTTGGATAAGGTCATGCGTTTCATACCTAAGCACAAATGAGCTTGGACTCCACAGAGCTAAAGTATGGAGAGGACTATGTCAAAGTTACTGAAAAAGAGGCAGGTTTCAAGGATTCTGGACTCGGGGGCTGGTTGCACAGCTCAGGTGACGGATGCACAGCAAAGACAGAAGAGCTTCCTGGACTACCGGTCAAATCATTGGTCATGAACCATCGCTGCCCCTCCCAGGGAGCCTGGAACAGGAACTAAATAAACATCGCATAGATTGAAGAGAAGATTTTTGATCAGGAAAGTCAAGTTACGAGAAGTAACTTTAGGAAAATTCACTTGGTAGCCCTATGTAGGTTGACCTGGATCTGAAAGAAACTGGAGGAGAGAACCATCAGGAGACAGAATGATATATGAGCAGAAAATGTGGATTAAAAATAAAGCAATGGGTCACCATCATTAGTAATCGGGAAAATGCAAGTGAAAATAGCAATGAAATAATTTTTCCCTGTCAGATTTGCAATGCGTAAGAAGTCACATAGTATCGAGTGTTAGCAAGGATTTGAGGAAAGAGGCCTTTTGGAGAAGAGCTTGACAGTATCTCGTAAGAGTTAAAACGCGCAAATCCTTTGACCCAGGAATTTTACGTACCACTTGTGCACGTGCATATGTGGGATGTTCACAGAAGTATGGTGTATAATCAAATAAACGCAACAAAACAACAACCAAAACCAAACCAACAACAAACCAAACCAACAACACACAAGAGTCATAACTTGGCTCTTGGAAAACACCTTAAATGCCTACAGGAAGAGGCAAAATAAATGACACATCCTTATTTTGTGAACACAGTTTAAGCAGTTTAAAAGAGTAAGGAAGACCTGTGTGTATAGACACGAAATGACCACAATGTACTAATAGGGGAAAAGACAAGGTATCACACTAATGTATATAGCAGGATCCCATTTTTATAAAACTATCCAAAACCTACCAAATATGTGTATGTAGGTGCAGAAAAAAGTCTGGAAGGATACACACCACACTATTATTAACTGGAGCTATCTTTTTGTTTTGACTAGTGAGTTGGAAATATGCCTAATACATACTGTTAAGTGAAAACAAAAAGCATGTCATAGTGAAATATGTATAGTATGATCCTATGTACGTGTTTGAAAATCTGCATATGTATGTTTCAGTCAGTTCCAACTGTTATAACAAATACCATAGACTGGGTGGTTTAGGCAACAGATATGTATTTCTCACAGTTGCGGAGGTCGGAAAATCCAAAATCAGTGTCTGATCAGGGCCTCCGTCCTGGCTTGCACACAGCCACCTTCTCAGTGCAGCCAAGAGAGAGATCATCTCTCTTGTGTCTCATAAGCGCACTAAGCTCATTCATGAGGGCTCCACCCTCGTGACCTAATTACCTCCCCAAGGCCCCAGCTCCAAATACCATCACATTGGAGACTAGAGTTTCAGCATATGAACTGGGGGGGGCAGGGGACACCATGCTGTGATTTAATATAATAGATATAAAATACATAATAGATGGCATAGAAAGTGGCTTGGGAAGACTCGTATAATACCAAGCGGACAGCAGTGGTCACCTCTGAGCAAGAAAGTAGGATGCGTGTGGGGGTGGGGGTGGGGGTGCTGCATGGATAAGGTTGATGGAGCAGGTTGATGAAAGGACATTTTCATTGTTTATTCTGTATAATTTTGCATTCGTTATGGTTTTATAATAGCCATGTATACCTTTAGAAACATTTTCTTGTTCTGAAAAAAAAATCAAAAACAACCACCTCAGGTTTGTGTGGTTTTCATTCTGAACCCATCTGTGCCGTTAATCATGGCTTTCTGATACTCTCACATATGGAGGCTCAGAAGGCAAATTCAGCAGGTGAGGGAGGCCCCAATGACAGGTGCAGCCCCGAATCCGCTCTCCCCCACCACCCCCCCCCCCCCCCACACACACACACTGCAACAGTTATCTTGGACTCGGGAAAGTGTACAAAATCACTGTGGCATAAGGCTTTGGTGCCCTAGTCTGCTGACGCTCTGGATGACTAGTTACACTGCAAATCGATCTGCCCTCATCCCTAGGCAATGTCTCACTACAATACACACTGTAGATCAAATAGCACATTGCTTACACATCCAGCTAAAGCACAAGGTAGGGTCTCCTTCAAGCAACTGTAATTTATACCTCTTCTTCTTAAATAAAGAGCCTCTGTGTTTGCTATAGGCACACAATTCTTCCAAACTGGGCATCCTTCTTTGGGAGCTGTCCATATTTGGGGCACTAAGTGTCTCCCGGGGATAATTGTAAGTCAGCAATTTGTCCTGAGTGAAGACGGCTTTAGCACCACCACTGGCTCCGGTTGTTTTATGATGTGTCACGCTTTCAGACAACACAGTTCTGGAAAATTGGTATAAACAAAGTGAAACTTCTACTTAATAGAGACGATTCTTCATGAAGTTTTGTTTAAGCTGTTTCTTTTAATTATTTTAAGGCAAAAAAATGAAACCACGTACCCTCATTCTATCGTATGACACTCATTCATTCATTCAATCATTTCACTTCATTCATTCATTCATTCATTCAACTAATATTTCCTGAGTACCATTTATTTAACAAACATTTACTGAAACCTACTATGTTTCAGGACCTGTGCCAGGCACTGAAATACAGCATTCCGTGTGGATGACAGGATTGGTGATAAATGCTGGCATGGGAGATAAAGAATCATCTCTGCCTTCACTGCTATCAGAGATACTGACACTCAACTCACTTGGTTCAATTAGCTTTTCTTAGCTTCCCCACCATCTATTCATTCATCAACACACGCATATACTGAGTTTCAGGCATTATGGATGCAACTATGAGCAAAAAGAAACAAAGTCCCAGCCTGGAGAGCTGTCTGTTGTTCGAATAATTGCACACGTAGTACAAAATTACAACAGTGACACGTGCACCAAGATATCCATTGTGTCCCTCATTCCTGCCCCCCACCCTCATCAAATCCAACCAAAACAGCTTCACTTTCATCTATTTTATGTATCCGATTTCCAGGTAAGATTTATTTAGGGCAAAAATGAGGTCTGATGGTTAAAAGTTGGAAAATTAATATTGTGTTATTACATTGGTTATGAATTTTCTTTCTACTGAATCTTTACAACCATATGTCTCAAATCTGAGATGTGCTTTCTTAAAAATTATTTCTTAGTCTTACAGTTTCTTATTTCCCTAAGATTTTACATTCCTTCATTTTATAATCACTTCCTCTGAGATTTTCATCTATCTTTACAGCCCAAATGAGTTCTTATCAGTGAGCAAAATTCAAGCAAGAAGGAATTCATCTTGCTGATTCACCTACTTCCTATACAAGGAGCTTGGTCTCTTATGCAAACTCAATTCATCCTCGATGATGGATATAACCTGTTAAATTGATTTCAGAGCAGACCCTAATCCCCCATGACCGCCCCCACTGGGTGCAAACCTGTTTGATGCATTGAACAAAAATATCCTTACCTCCTACGTAGCAGGCATTTTTTGATAGTATCTAACTATGAGATTGTCCCCCCACCTGCACAAATGGCAATGATAATTCCTTACACTGGAAGGATATAACACAATTAATAATTTCAAATGCACCACCTTATTTGATCCATAAATAACTCAGTAACTTACAAGTGCTATTTGAAAATGACACAACACAACTAGCCAGCCACGCTTGTCAACACTTCGAGTTTGAGGAATGCCTGTTTCCTAGTGGTATTGATCATGTTTATAAAGCCCTGCACTACTAACAAACAAAAAAGAGGAAGGAGTATTTACATATTTCCTGTTTTATGAAATTTCAATTATGCCCTTGCCTCCCATTTCCCCACTTATAGGTTGTTAAATTATGGGATTATACTGATTACAGGCAAACTTTAAAGATGTGGACGCTGATTAGTTAAGCACTGTCTTTTGGTCAAACATGCTACCGTGGCTAACCAAACTACATCCGTATCTTCATCATGCAAATAAAAAGTTGAGGTAATTCTATGCTTCTCCTAATTATTTGAATGCTTCTGAGCAGATGGTACAGCCTAAATCCCAGTAAAAGACACTGGAGTGATTTGAATGGTGATTTATATATCTCCAAAAAGATACATGTATATCCAAATACTCAGAGCCTATGAATGTTGCCTTATCTGGAAAAAAAAGGGGTCTTGCAGATGCAATTAAAAATCTTGAGATGACAGCAATGTGGATGGAACTAGAGGGTATTATGCTAAGCAAAATTAGTCAAAGATAAATATTATATGACTTCACTTTATAAATTCTTCATATAAATCCATATGTGGAATTTAAGAGACAAAACAGATGACCATAAGGGAAAGGAAGCAAAAATAATATAAAAACAGGGAGAACGACAAAACATAAGAGACTCTTAAATATAGAGAACAAACTGAGGGCTGCTGGAGGGGTTCGGGTGGGGGGATGGGCTAGAGGGGCAAGGGGCATTAGGCAGGACACTTGTTGGGATGAGCACTGGGTGTTCTACGTAGGGGATGAATCGCTGGAATCCTCTTCTGAAATCATTATTGCACTCTATGCTAACTTGGATGTCAATTTAAAAAAATTAAAAATTAATTTAAAATTTTTTAAAACAAAAAATAAAGATCTCGAGATGAGATTATGCTGCATTCTCCAGGTGGGCCCCACATGCAATGGCAAGAGTCTTTATACAGAAGAGGGCATAAACATACAGAAGCGAAGGTAACAATGTGAAGACTGAGGCACAGATTGGAGAGATTACCACCACAGCCAAGGGCTACCGGGTGCCACCAGAAGCGGGAAAAGTAAAGAAACAAAATCCTCTAGAACCTGCAGAGGGAGTGCGGTCCTGCAGATGCCTTGATTTCAGACTTTTCACCCGGCAGAGCTGGAAGAGAATCAGTTTCTGTTGTCTTAAACCATCTACTTTGTGGTGATTTGTTACAGCAGCCACTGGAAATTAACATGCCAACCAAGTGAAATTTGCAAGTTATTACTTGTAGCCATTCCTCCCATTAAAGTCTGAACATTCTGTTCTTATTCGTCAGCGGCTTTTATCACCATGGAGAAAGGCCCTTCAGAAGTCTTTTAAAAAATAAGCAGTGTTGGGGCGCCTGGGTGGCGCAGTCGGTTAAGCGTCCGACTTCAGCCAGGTCACGATCTCGCGGTCCGTGAGTTCGAGCCCCGCGTCAGGCTCTGGGCTGACAGCTCAGAGCCTGGAGCCTCTTTCCGACTCTGTGTCTCCTTCTCTCTCTGCCCCTCCCCCGTTCATGCTCTGTCTCTCTCTGTCCCAAAAATAAATAAAAAAACGTTGAAAAAAAAATTTTAAAAAAAAAAAATAAGCAGTGTTTTTACATTGAACAAAGGAAGGGGAAGGGGAGGGGGACGGGGAGGGGGACGGGGAGGGGGAGGGGAAGGGGAAGAAAAGCTGAATTTTCCACTATGAAATCACCACAAAGAAATTACTTATTTCAAAGTCCTTGATTAACCCTTGTTATTTTGGCTTATCGTTGTAGAAAATATAAAATACTGTGTCTGTATCCATCTAAAGAAAAACTTCTGAAATCATTGCATTAAATCTTGGTGCCATATGATTTTTGTTTGCTTCTGAAATAGTCTCTTGTTTTTATTGCTCTCATTCAGTTAGCTAGAATGTGTTATATTTAGAAACTCTGTGTGTTGGAGGGGGCTGGGGGCGGGTGGGATGGGTTGTTTCGTGGACCACTGAATTATTCAACTTTATACTTCTGCACTGGGTGGACTTCACATATATTATTTACTGTAATCATTGTACATTAGGTAAAATAACAACGGAAATATAAAAATCATTTTTACTTAGTGTTGCCAGCATAAATTCAAAAAGACAAATAGCCAATCTATCAATGTTCACTAAATATTAAGCCTTTTATCATATTTGTGCCATAAAACACTTACTCCAAACAAACATAATTTTCCATAGCTTATAATCATAATCCAGATCATAGAAAACACTCCTCATTAGGGGAGGAGTATGAATGCAAATTCGATCTGCATGAAAAAGGTCACAGTGTTTTTTTACTTCAAACCATACACAAAACATTATGCGACTCTTTTTACTTTGAAACGATGTGGCAGATTTCTTTGAGCGCTTATTAATTCATTCAATCCTTCTTAGTTTTGACAGCCTGGAGTTGCGGAAGGACCACTGTCTCTGATGGTAGAAGCCTTGACCTCTATCCCTGCTCTGACGGTGTGAACATAGCCTCTCAAAACCCCTGATTCTTAATCCAAAAACATGAAGGTAAAAGCGTCTGCACCACGTACCTCCGACCGGTTCCCAGCGTCTCTACTGAAACTTCACTAGCCATTGGTGACACCATCACACCTCCCTGGAAATTGGTTCCTGTAGCAGCCCATTAGAATCTCCTGGGAGACTGGGACCACACTCCCAGAGATCCTGAATTGACTGCTTTAGGGTTGGGTACGGATATTAAAACATTTTTAAAGTTCTCTAGATGATTTTAGTGTACAGCCAGAGTTTAAAACCACTTTTTCAATCTACACCAGCAGAATTCATTCTTACCTTGCTGATAACTCTTAACCTAACCAAACTCTATTTAAGTGACTTGCCCGAACAACAGAAATGCTTCCTCTCCTCAGTAAAACGTAGTAACCAGTGCCCTCGGGAAATTCACAGCTAATCGATTACTCTCTAAAAATAGCAATAACCGCTAACGCTTATGTAAGGTACCGCTCCAAGGACTCTACAAGTACCAACTCCGATAATCCTCACGATAACAGCAATATCATCCCCATTTAATCAATGAGAACACTGAGCACCGCGAAATTAAGTAAACGGCTCACAGCATGCAAACACCGAGCTGAGGTTTGGACCGGGGTCGTCACGAGGCAACACTGCAACCCAGTAGAATGACCGCTCACGTCTGCTCCCGCCAAGTGGGTCATATGCCTAAGGAAAATCGGTCTGGTTTGTTCCCAAACCTGCTTACGCCTGTTGTGTTATAATTCCATAATTTAGTTCAATGTTATGTCAATACCACCCGCAAAGAGCAGATGAGTGCAAAAAAAAAAAAAAAAAAAAAAGAGGTGCTATTTCTATGAAAATAGAGATGACTGTTTTAGAAGAAAACTCACTAAAAAAATGCTGTCAAATTTAAGTGTGGGTGAGGCAACTATGAATTATTTGCAAAAAAACATCAAAATCTAGGATACTGTGCCCTGACTGTTTTCCAAATGTTTTGTTCAGTTTTGTGCTCCAGTTTAAAGAAGCTGACACTGCTGGGGCGCCTGGGTGGCTCAGTTGGTCAAGCGTCCAACTTCGGCTCAGGTCATGATCTCACAGCTCATGAGTTCGGGCCCTGCGTCGGGCTCTGGGCTGACAGCTCGGAGCCTGGAGCCTGCTTCACATTCTGTGTCTTCCTCTCTCTCTTTGCCCCTTCTCTGCTCACGCCCTGTCTCTCTCTTCCTCAAAAATAAATAAATGGTAAAAATAAAATAAAATAAAATAAAATAAAATAAAATAAAGAAGCTGACACTGTAAACTCATAAGCAAAACATTATGGATGTAGTTAAGCAAGAAAGAAGAGGGAAACTGCACTCAGCAAATCCATAATCAAAGAAAAGGCTTTACACCTGTATCAAAATATAAGCAAGTATATACATTTACATATTTCAATTAAAGTGTTTTAGGCATGTATATAAAATGTTCTATAATTATCCAATTCAATCAATTTTTAATTTTTAAAAAAATTTTTTCATGTTTATTTATTTGCAGGGAGAAGAGAGGCAGAGAGAGAGAGAGTATCACAAGCAGGCTCTGTGCTGTCACCGTGGAGCCCAACACGGGGCTTGATCTCATGAAGCACGAGATCATGACCTGAGCCGAAACCGAGAGTTGGAGGTACAACCAACTAAGTCACCCAGGCACCCCCCAATTTCATCAATTTTTAAATTGACTGACCAACCGCCAACACCCATCATGCTGGATAAAAGTCTAAAGAAATAGAATCCTCTTTATCGTTTGGTATTCTGACTATTTACAACTCTGTTTCCCTCACCTCCTTATGAGTACCTTGAGGTCAGGGGTACCATCTTATTCGTCATTCCGTGTTCAGGCCTGAAACAGTGCCTGACACAGAATAGAAACTCAACTAATGTAAAATTAAATGAGATTATGTGTGTGAAAGTACTCTGAAGCCGTAACGTGCTGTGGGACTGCGTGCCGTGCTTTGCACGTGCACACACATCAGTGCGCTGTGGTTTCTCAAGGTAGACACTGAGGAGTACAACCTCTCCCAGGATTAGTCAGAGATGTCGGTAGAGCCTGATGGCTAAAGGAGTGGGTTCTAGAGTCAGACCTAGTTTTGAATCCTGGCTTCACACCATGGAAGATGGTAGGTGCTTAGCGCTAAGATTATCCATCAGAGTGCCTTCAAGTATGGTATTCTAAGAAAACCAGAAGAGTTACAGCCCCAATCTTTCCCATCTGAAATTAAAATCTTCACAGAAGTAGCGTTATAATGAACATTCCCACTTAATAATCTGGCATTTCTTTAACACTTCTACAATGAGTACATTTTTACGTAAATTATGATTGGCCGTTTGGTTTTGCCTGGGCCCCACCACCTTGTGAGCTCGGTAAGTGCAGCCATTATTAGATTCCACTGTGTCAATAAATACCCCTGGTTGCTGTGTAATTAAGGGGCCTGCCTGGGATCACACAACAGGCCGGTGGTGGCATTGAACTAGGATCCTGGGTTCCTGACAATCGATCTAGGGCTTTTGCCTTAAATGTCAATTTACGCGAGGGGGGGTTGACTGGTGAGCCAAGCTGGTGGAGCAGAGTGAGAAACATGTAAGTTGTTGCAGCGATGTGATCTTTGTATGCATTGGCTGGTGAATTCTGAAGGTCATCTGGTTATGACAGCAACTGATGAGGCACCAACTATGTGCCAGGCACTGTGTTGAGCATTTTGTGTGCATTATCTCATTGCAGCTTTCTGTTGCTCAGGCCAACAGTCATGAAGTCCCCTCAACTGCACTCTCTCATACCCCTCATCTAGTCTGTCAGAAAGTCTTGTCGTGCTGCCATCAAAGTATACCTGAGACAGGCCCACTTTTAACCCCCTTCAATACTGTTTCTCTCCCACCTTTTCCCTCCCGCAATTTATTTCTCAACACAGAAGCCAGAGTCTTCCTATGAAAACCCAAATCATGCCATGTCACTACGCTATGCAAAACCCTCTATGGCTCCCAATCTCAGAGTAAAAGCCCAAGCCTCGACAGTAGCCGAGGACGCCCACATGATCTACCAAACTGCCCTCCATACTATTCCCTTCCTCTTCCTCTTTCTGGCCTTTGCACTTCCTGTGCTCTCACGTTGGTGGGTGCTTTTCCAAGAATCTGCATGGCCTTTCCCCTCAAGGGATTTTTGCTCAAATCGTACCTAATCAGAGAAACCTGCCCTGACCACTCTACTTAAAATTACTTTCTTCCCTCTACCTCAGTACTCCCTAACCTTCCATGGTTTTTTTTTTACAACACTCCATATGATATACTAAATCTTTTCTTACATATTTTGTTTACTTTGTGTCTTCCCTGACAAGAATGTAGACCCACGAGCAAAATATTATTTTGTCCCCGGCACTTAGAACAGTGCCAGATACAGAAGGGGTTCTCAAGAAGTATTTGTTGATTGCTACAACAAAGACTTGTGTGCCATAATTATTCCCATTTGACAGAAAAGAAAATGCAGGATTATGGAGTTTAAGTGATTTGGTTGTGGTTACCCATCTAGGAAGACAGGAGTCAGGAATTTAATGCAGGCCTATCTCTGTAAAGACAGCACTGTGTGTGTGTGTGTGGGTGTGTGTGTGCCTCTCTCTTTTCTTTCTCCTTCTATCTTTTGTATGATAAGTTACATCTTTTTAGAAGAACTTCTCTCATGAGAGTCGTCAGCTCTAGATGCACTAAAATTTGTATTTTGAAATGATTCATTAAAAATTTATTCCAAGTTGTCACGGCCGAGAAAAATATTCTTAATGTCTCTGGTAACAGTTGCATCAGCAGAAAGATCCTTCTCAAAACGAAAAATCATCAAAACTTACTTGCAATCTTGCATTGGCCAAGAGCAACTGATGATTCTTTCAATTATACAAATTGAAAGTAACGCTGTCAAAAGTATAAATTTTGATGATATAATTCATAAATTGGCAGAAACGTGAACAAGAAGTCTTGTGATACCATATGGATCAAGTATTATCATCATTATCATTTACCGCATTTATACAATTATGACCCCCAAATATTATTATTTGCATTTTGAAAGGTTATGTCCTTACTAACGTATCCTATTATGTTTCATAAGTAATCAAATATTTTTTGAAGGGAAAAGTTTTATATTTTTCTTCCTTTAATGTTACTTTTTCCTGCCTCTTGAGTAAGGGGCTCTGTATTTTCATTTTGTACTGGGTCTTTCAAAAGAAATATATGGAGATAATACCCTAAGAAGATATTTCCCCTTCCAAGTTTGATATGTGGCCTGCCCCACTTTAGGACTGTAGCATCCCCACACCTCCCACCTGACGCTGCTGCTAATAAAGGAAACTTGCCCTTGTCTTGTGTATCATTTGACGAGGGCCCAGCATTAGCCAGGGACTAATCATCCGATTCATGTTGAAATGCTCTAAATTGATAGTAAACATATTCTCCATCCCAGATAATACATGGGTTTTGAAAGAAGTCTCCACTGATAACTCTCAAAGGACTCATTCATCTGGCTCTCTAGTTTCTAGAACAAGGCCTAACATGGAACTGACACTTGATAAATGTCTGCTGAACTAAATGTATGATAGGGGACTTTGGGACTCCCTAGCAGGCAGTTAATGGTACTATTCTTAGTCAAGGGTACCTTTCTTGGTGCTCCTTTGCCAGTCCTTTTCAAATGATGATATGTAAATCAAAGTAAAGTACCTTATTGTTGTCTGTGAGGGCAGGGGCTGCCTTTCTCATTTCCCAATATCCCCTGAACCCGAAACAGTACCTGGCGCTCAATCAATACTTGGTAAATAATAAATGAGTAAATTGCATGCATGTAGTCTCTGCTCTACTCTGGCCCCAATGAAATCCTGCCATTTGCAGCAACATGGATGGAACTGGGAGGTATTTTGCGGAGTGAAATAAGTAAGTCAGAGAAAGACAGATATCATATGTTTTCACTCCTACGTGGAACTTGAGAAATTTGACAGAGGACCATGGGGAGGGGAAGGGGAAAAAAACCGTTACAAACAGAGAGGGGGGGAGGCAAACCATCAGAGACTCTTAAACCCAGAGAACAAACTGCGGGTTGATGGGGGGCAGGGGAGAGGGGAAAATGGGAGATGGGCATGGAGGAGGGCGCCTGTGGGGATGAGCACTGGGTGTTTTATGGAAGTGATGAACCACGGGAATCTATCCAAAAAACCAAGAGCACACTTCACATACTCTAAGTTAGCCGATTTGACAATAAATTATATTTTTAAAAAAATGAAGTCTAACCTGGACTTTCCTGTGTGACTGGAGCATGGTCAAGGAGATAACAGGTTCCTACCCACGAACACCTTATCGTAAGTAAAGATGGCCTTCCTTTTCAAACAGCACAAAGATGTCCCTGAATTCCAAAGCAAGAGGCCCCAGAGAATTCACAGAATGAAAAGGTTGTCAGCCCCTAATGCCTTCCTTCTTGTTTTATTTCCCGACAAGACTCCCTTATTAAAATGCCAGCCTACATTTAGACAAGAATCCATTTTGTAGAGCTGAACAGGGTGACATTATCCAAGAGTTTTACTATATGCCATGAAAATATAGAAATTAAACTGACATAAACTACAGATACAAAATACAAATGGGGATAAACAATATTTCCAAAGTACAGATTTCCAATTCTAAGAATGTCAGTAAATGAATCAGCTTCACTGTCTCAAATCACCTGACAAAAACGTATCCTCCTGATCTATGCAATAAGCCTCTTTCCCTCCCAAGACCATGCGTAGCTTTCAGCTTTCCTGCATCATATTGTCCCCTCAACCTGAGACGTTCACCCCAACTACTACCACCAAAGACTTGCCAAATCCTCAGATGCTTCCCAGTCCTTTCTAGAGCTAGAGATGAGCTAGATTCTCGATTTGGTTGTAAAACAGTACTACTTGACAAATCTTTGGTGGACTGGGTGTTTGTCCTAGTTTTAAAGTCCATTCTATCGCTCAGAAACAATTACTTTTACTAAAGAACATTAGCTGTTTGCAAAATTCTGTAATAGTACTTTCAGCATATAGCACTTGAAGTACAAATAGATTAGCACATATATAGAAGTGGGTGGGTTGTCAGAAATAAAATGATTCAGCTCAAGGTACTCAATGAGTACCAAGATGTGATGAGACAAGCCCATGTTACGAATCCCCCCTGATACCTATAGAGATAGATTTGTGTCTGTGATATTCCATGGCTACCCCTTGGTTGCATCTCCCAGAGAACCCTGAAACTACAACACGCTTCCCAACAATGGAGTACTCCAGAAAGGTCTGTGAAGGGATCGACTGGTTGCTGGTCCTTCAACAGAGAAAGAAACATCACTTTGCAGAGAGGCTTGTATTTAAGATCCAAATCAGACATCTAAATTATTTTCCTTCAAAAATGGCAGTTATTTACTGTATTGTAAATAAATGTAGAACGCAATGACATCGAGGAAATATTTTTGGATCTAGGGGCACAAAGTCAAAGGGAAGACTTTGAAAGCATATCCGAGGGGGAGCTAAGATGCCGGTGTAGGAGGAGGACCCTAGGCTTGCCACATCCTTTGAACACAGAGAAATAAGTCTCAAATCATTCTGAATACCCAAGAAATCCACCTGAGGACTGACAGAACAGACTACACAACCAGAAGGAGAGAAGAGGAAGGTACAAGTGTGGAGATGTGGTTTGGGGGAGAAAAGGGTCATGGGTGCTGCGGAGGGGAAGGAGAAAGGTGACAAAGTGAAAAGCACATGGGGAACTGCACAGGGATAACACTCCCCCAAAGCCATTGGCGGAGAAATGAGAAGGGCTGATTTTCGTGAGTTCTTGCAAGCAGCGAGGCTTGAAGACTAGAGTTTTAAAGGTCCCGCAGGCTTGGATGGGATAGAGCCCTGAGGCCACTGCCCTACTCCTGGAGAAGAGGCAGGCAAGCAACCCAGGAGCAAACGGCTCAATCGAGCCCAAGGCTCACAAGAGAGAGATTGTTTGCTATCCTTGGAGCCCATCAGTGAGAGGTGTCGAAACAGCCAGAAGACACCACTCCCCTCCCCCACCCCTTGGCATAGACACAGAACCACCTGCTGAGGGTGGCTCACTCTGACGCTGGCCACTTAGCTTACTTGCTGCAGGTCCCATGCCCCTTCGCTCTGGCACGACTGCCCTTCTTGGTCAATCCTGCATCAATCTCCATGCGGCAAGACCCTCCCACTGAAGATGAGCACAGGTCCCTAAAGTTTGGAGTTTTAAAAGTCAGTGGCTTGGCTGGAATGGGGCCCAAAGTTCACTGCACGGCTCCGGGAAGGCAAGTAATACAGAGATCGGGTGAAAATGGTGATCTGAAAAATGCCTGGGAGGAGATTACTCACTCTTCTGGGAAGGCTTCCCTGAGACAATAAGCACTGAGGCCCCTCTCTTGGGACAAAGACCCCTCTCTTGGGACAAAGGGGCCCCACTTATGCCCTTCAGCATAAACACAGAATCCCCTTCAGTAAACAGCACAGAGCCACCGGCCGCCTATCCTGCTTATACCAAGCCCCACCCCTGCGCTCTTCCAGGACTGCCCTTCTCTGGCAAGTGTGCCTAAGTTCCAGCACAATGGGCCCCCTCCTGAGAAGTCCAGCAGAAACCCCCACACACACCATGTCTCCCAGCCAGAGTTCCACAAGGTTTCAGTTCTAGTGGAAGTAACATCAGGTCTCATTTAACAAGTAGACCAGAGCACGCTTAGTTAAAACTCATCACTCTCTGACCAAGGTCCAAACACTGCCAACTGCAGGCAAGGAGAGCCTCTGCAGACTACTGGCCTGAAGGATGGAACAACCAAAACACAGCAGTAGAGTGCACACAGCACACACCAGAGGTACTCCCTGTAGCACCAGGCCCTGGACATTATGTGACTTCTTCCTGAAGCCATTACGCTCAGGAACAGGAAACAAAACAGGCTTTTATAACACAGAGACAATAGAAGCTTAGACGAAATGCAAAGACAGAGGAATTCATCCCAAATAAAACAAGAAAGGGTCATGGCCAGAGATCTAATCAAAACGGGTATAAATAATATGCCTCATGGGGAATTTAAAGGAACAATCATAAGGATACTCAATGGACTGAAGAAAAAAATGGAAGACTTCAGAGAGGCCCTTACCACAGAGATAAGAGAGTTAAAAAACAATCAGTCAGAAATGAAAAATACAATAGATGAGATTCAAAACAGACAGACGTAATGAACACAAAGATAGAAGAATCAGAGGAATGGATAAGTGATACAGAAGGTAAAATAATGAGGTTGAACAATAGAGAGAAAGAAGAACTGTGGAGCACAAGAACAGACTTAGGAAACTCAGTGACTCTATCAAATGTAATAACATTTGTATTATAGGAGTCCCGGAAGAAGAGAGAGAAAAGGGGGCAGAAATTGTATTTGAGGAAATAGTAGCTGAGAACTTCTGTAATCCGGAGAAGGAAACAGACATCCAAATCCAGGAGGCACAGAGAACTCCCATCAAAATCAACAAAAGCAGGCCGACAGCAAGACATATTGTAGTAAAATTCGCAAAATATACCAATAAAAAAAAAATCCTAAAAGCAGCAAGACAAAAGAAGTCCCTAAATTACAAAGGAAGCCCCATAAGGCTAGTTGCATATCTCTCAACAGAACTTGGCAGGCCCGAAGGGAGTGGCATGATATGTTCAATGTGCTGAATGGGGAAAATCTGCAGCCAAGAATACTCTATCCAGCAAGGTTGTCATTCAGAATAGAAGAGGAGATAAAGAGTTTCTCAGACAAACAGAAACCAAAGGAGTTTGTGACTGCTAAACCAGTCCTACAAGAAACATTAAAGGGGACTCTTTGAGTGGAAAGGAAAGACCAAAAGCGACAAGAGAAAGGAACAGAAAAAATCTCCAGAAACAACAAAACAAATAGTAAAAAGGCACTAAATACATATCTGTCAGTAATTCCTCTGAATGTAAATGGACTCAATGCTCCAATCAAAAGACATGTGGTGTCAGAATGGATAAAAATCATGACCCATCGATATGCTGCATACAGGAGACTCATTTTAGACCTAAAGACACATAGAGATTGAAAGTGAGGGAATGGAGAACCAGTTCTCATGCAAATGGATGTCAAAAGGAAGCCAGAGTAATAATACTCATATCAGACATACTAGATTTTATTTTTTGATGTTTATTCATTTATTAAGACAGAGACAGAGAGCACATGAGGGGGAGAGGGAGGAGAGAGAGAGAGGGAGGGAATCCCAAGCAGGGTCCATGCTCAGTGCAGACCCAATGAAGGGCTCAATCTCATGACTGTGAGATCATGCCCTGACCCAAAATCAAGAGTCAGACACTTAAACGACTGAGCCACCCAGGCGCTCTGTGACACATTATATTGTAAACCAGAGACTATAACAAGAGATGAAGACCACTATATTATAATAAAGGGGACTATCCAACAAAAAGACCTAACAATTATAAATATTTATGCCCCCAACATGAACACCCAAGTATATAAAACAATTAATAACAAACATAAAGGAACTCATTGATAATAATACAATAATAGGGACTTTATCAATGGATAGATATTCTTAGCAGAAAATCAGCAAGGAAGCAATGACTTTGAATGACACACTGGACCAGATGGACTTAACAGATATATTCAGAACATTTCATACTAAAGAGGGAGAAAACACACTCTTTTCAAGTGCACATGGGATTGTCCAGAATAGATCACATGCTAGGTCACTAATCAGGCCTCAACAAGTACAAAAAGACTGAGATAACACCATGAATATTTTCTGACCACAACAGTATGAAACTTGAAGTCAACTACAAGAAAAAAATTGGAAAAACCACAAATACATGGAGGTTAAACAATATCCTACTAAAGAATGAATGGGTCAACTGGGAAATCAAAGAGGAAATTAAAAAAAAAATACATGGAAACAAATGAAAATGAAAGCATGACAATCCAAAACCTTTGGAATGCAGTAAAAGCAGTCCTAAGAGGGAAGTATATATAATACAGGCTTACCTCAAGAACCAAGAAAAATCTCAAATAAACAACCTAACTTTACAGTTAACAGAGTTAGAAAAAGAACAACAAATGAAGCCTAATGCCAGCAGAAAAGGGAAATAATAAAGATTAGAGCAGAAATAAATGATATAGAAACCAGAAAAACAATTGAACACATCAATGAAACCAGGAGCTTGTTCTTTGAGAAAATTAGGGAAATTGATAAACCCTTAGCCAGACTTATTAAAAAAAAAAGAGAGCCAAATAAATAAAATCACTAATGAGAGAGGAGAAATAACAACCAATACCACAGCAATACAAATAATTATAAGAGAATGCTATGAAAAATCTTATGCCAACAAATTGGAAAACTTGGAAGAAATGGATAAATTCCTAGAAACATATAAACTACCAAGACTGAAACAGGAAGAAATAGAAAACTTGAATAGATGGATAATCAGCAAAGAAATTGAATCAGTAAGCAAAAACCTCCCAATAAACAAAAGCTCAGGGCCAGATGGCTTCACAGGTGAATTCTACCAAACATTTAAAAAAGAGTTAATACCAATTCTTCTCAAACTATTCCCAAAAATAAAAACTTCCAAATTTATTCTATATTACCAGCACTACTCTGATTCCAAAAACAGACGAAGACTTCACTAAAAAACAGAAGTACAGAGCAATATCACTGATGAACATGGATGCAAAAATTCTCAATAAAATACCAGGAAATCAAATCCAACAATACATTAAAATAATCATTCACCATGATACAAGTGGGATTTATTCCTGGGCTGCAAATCAATCAGCACAATACATCACATCAATAAGAAAAAGGACAAGAACCCTATGATCCATTAATAGATGCAGAGAAAGCATTTGACAAAGAGCAACTTCTATGCATGATAAAAACCCAAAACCAAGTACTGTTAGAGGGAACATACCTCAACATAATAAAGGCCATATATGTAAAACCCACAGCTAATATCGTCCTCAGTGGGGAAAAACTGAGAACATCATCTTCAATGGGGAAAAACTGAGAACCTTTCCTCCACAGTCAGGACAGGGATGTCCACTCTCACCACTGTTATTTAACATAGTAGTGGAAGTCTTAGCCTCAGCAATCAGACAGCAAAAAGAAATGAAGGCATCCAATCAGCAAGGAAGAAGTCAAACCTTCACTATTTGCAGATAACATGATACTCTATACAGAAAACCCAAAAGACTTCACGAAAAAATTGCTATCACTGATAACATGAATTCAGTAAAGTCACAGGATTCAAAAATCAACGTACAGAAATCTGTCACATTTCTATACATCAATAAAGAAGCAGCAGAAAGAGAAATCAAGGAATCGATCCCATTTACAACTGCACCCAAAACTATAAGATACCTAGGAGTAAACCTAACAAACGAGGTGAAAGATCTGTACTCTGAAAACTATAAAACACTGATGAAAGTCATTGAAGATGACACAAAGAAATGGAAAAACAATCCATGCTCATGGATGGGAAGAACAAATATTGTTAAAATGTCCACACTACCCAAAACAGTCGACACAGTTAATGCAATCCCTATCAAAATACCACCAACATTTTTCACAGAGCTAGAACAAACAATCCTAAAATTTGTATGAAACCACAAAAGACTCCAAATAGCCCAAACAATCTTGAAAAAGCAAAGCAAAGCTAGAAGCATCACAATTCTGGACTTTAGGTTTTATTACCAAGCTGTAGTGACCAAAACAGTATGTTACTGGCACAAAAACAGACACGTAGATCAATGGAAAAGAATAGAAAGCTCAGAAATGAACCCACAACTATACGGTCAATTAATCTTCAACAAATCAAGAAGGAATATCCAATGGGGGGGGGGGGAGGAAGTCTCTTCAACAAATGGTGTTGTGAAAACTGGACAGCAACATGCAAAAAATGAAACTGGACCACTTTCTTACATGATACACACAAATAAATTCAAAATAGATGAAAAACCTACATGTGAGACAGGAAATCATCAAAATCCTACAGGAGAACACAGTAAGTCATTTCTTTGACGTGGAACATAGCAACTTCTTACTAGATATGTCTCCCGAGGCCAGGGAAACAAGTGAAAAAATAAAGTATTGGGACTTTATCAAGATAAAAAGCTTCTGCACAGTGAAAGAAACAATCAAAACTAAAAGGCAACCTATGGGATGGAAGAAGATATTTGCAAATGACACATCTGATAAAAGGTTAGTATCCAAAATCTTATAAAGAACTTATAAAACTCAACACCCAAAAAACAAATAAAAATTAACAAATTAAAAAATGGGCAGAAGACAGGAATAGACATTTTTCCAAAAAAAGACATTCAGATGGCTGACACATAGAAAAAGATACTCAACATCACTCCTCATCAGTAAAATGCAAGTCAAAAAAGTACAATGAGATATCACCTTATGCCAACCAGAACGGCTAAAATTAACAACACAGGAAATAACACATGTTGGGGAGGATGTGGAAAAAGGGAAACCCTCTTACGTTGTTGGTGGGCATGCAAACTGGTGCAGCCCCTCCGGAAAACAGTCTGGAGGTGGGGGGTGGGGGGCTCCTTAAAAAGTTAAAAATAGAACTACCCTGCAATCCAGCAATTGCACTACTAGGTATTTACTCAAAGGATACAAAAATACTGATTCAAAGGGATCCATACACCCCGATGTTTATAGCAGCATTATCAACAACAGCCAAAAGATGGAAAGAGCCCAAATGTCCATCAACCGATGAGTGGATAAAGAAAATATAGTATATATATTATAAAAGAATATATATATATAGTGGAATATTACTCGGCCATAATAGAGAATGAAATCTTGCCATTTGCAATGACATGGATGGAGCTAGAGAGTATTATCCTAAGTGAAATAAGTCAGTTAGAGAAAGACAAATACCATATGATTTCACTCATACATGGAATTTAAGAAACAAATGAACATAGTGGGGGAAAAAAGAGGCAAACCAAGAAACAGACTCTTAAGTACGGAGAACAAATTGAGGGTTACTAGAGGGGAGGTGGGCAGGAAAATGGGTTAAATAGGTGATGGGTGTTAAGGAAGGTGCTTGTTGTGATGAGCACTAGGTGTTGTATGTAAGTGATGAGTCACTAAATTGTTCAACTCTTGGTTTTTGGCTCAGGTCATGATCTCATGGTTTGTGGGATCAAGTCCCTCAGAACTTGCTTGGGATTCTCTCTCTCTCTCTCTCTCTCTCTCTCTCTCTCTCTCTTTCTCTCTCTCTTTCAAAATAAAAATATTAAAAAAAAATTCTACACCTGAAACTAACATTGCACTGTATGTTAAGTAACTGGAATTCAAATAAAAACTTGGAAGAAAAAATAATAGAACTAGGAAAAAAATACCCTAGGCAGACATTCCCCTGTCCAAGTTTAATAAATGACTATTTTAACAAAAGCATATGAAATGAAATTGCTGTATGAATGAGACATTTTATGTCAAGTTCCAGCCAGTAGCCAACAACATTTTCAATGCAACGTTAATAATTTGAGATATATTGAAATAATTTTATAAATTAATACTGCGTCGTTGAAAAGCTCAACCCCATAATCATTCTCCTCTGGAAACATTCTATTCCATCTTATTTTTATAAGCACTTTATATGGAAATATGATATGTTGTTCCTGTTAAGCAAACTACTTTAGGAGGTAATAACTGGATCTATTAAATAATTAGCATGCAGATAGGGGAAAGCTAGGTGCCTTGTGGAAGATCTAAAATGGTTATTGGGAGCAAAGTGACATTCATATTTTTAAACTATATCAGAAATTGCAGATGCCAAGCACATTCACAATAACGGTCAAGTCAGTCATGCATTAGCTATGGACACGGTGCTAGCATTTTAGTGTGAAAATCATTTTGGTAATATAAATGTGAGCCAACCTATGAGGATCTAGAAAGGCCAGATAAAGCGTACAATATATCCTGGCTGCAGCAGGGTAACAGAGTCATTCTAGGAAGAGGATATGTAATGTAGATTATTCACGACCTAAGAGAAAACTTAGCGACACACGAAGACTCTTACTAATAGAAATGGAGATGATAATACACACATTTATTAAATGCCCAGAGGGGTAGCAAGTATGATATTGGGCATATAAAAAGGCCAAGTGCTTCTCTCTCAGCACTACAAAGGAAATATCAGAATGTCCCTAAAGATAGGTAAGGCATAAACCAGTGAGTTTGTTTTAATAAAAGATGTGGTTGGCAGAAACAGAGGAAATGAATGACCAAATAAGTAAGTGACCAGATTTTTGCCTCTGCTATAACCACAGACAAACTCCATCTCTCTGCCACAGAAAAACAAACAAATAAACAAAAAGGAAACCCTAAAGATTTAGGGTGACACCCAAATTATTCTCCGTTTATATTCTTCAGAATAGCCATGAGGGAGAAAACATGAAAATATTAAAATAAGGTGAAGTTTTAGAGCTGACGAAGATAATCATCTCAAAGTGCGTTTCTGGTTAGTAAAGAACTATACGGAAAGATTTAAGCCGGGTGTTTTCACATATCTATCATTTCCCTTAATACTCAAAATGTTAATAATTCCCATGGAAAACAGAGATCCCCCCAAAAAATTAAATGACTTAACTATCCTCTAGTCAGGCAAGCCAGTGAGTGGGTAGATCTGGGGGTCAAATTCAGGTGCTCTGATTCCTAGCCCAGAAACATGGCTATTAGAGCTTTACTTCGTTCTTGATCAATCGGTCTCTCTTCTCACTGAGAAGGTCCCCATTGACTCAAAGTGGAAGCCACCTCATGTTAATATTCTACTCAGAATGTAGATGCTGGCTTGAGACGCCATGTGTTCATGTTCGTATGACCCACTTAACTGATTTTTTGCCCTTATTTTAAATAATCTAAATCTTTTTTTTTAATCACAAGAACAATCACTCAACAATGTTGATGAAATTCCTGCTTGAAAAGCCACATCATTTCAACCAACACAACAAACAGAAACTAGTTGACTTATGAGGCGATGTGTGGCTCTTGATGTTTCTTACCTGAGGATTCAGAGTTGCTTGCAGTAGAAACCAGTGTAAATAAACATCCCTCTAAGAAAAGGAGATGCTTGGCTTTATTGAGCATGTGCCATATTAAATTGAACTGCAACTTCAGTGATAACTGCTAATCAGATCATTCCTTTAAGCAATTGAAATGCATCTAACTCTTCAACTTAAAATTGGCTATTGTGTGGTTTTCCAGTTTCCACATTCGGTGTTCAACCTAGTATGAAATATTTGCTATATACAAATAGGAAGAGGGATAAGTTACTACTTCAAGGCTTTTTGGTATGCTGTTAAAGTTTGGAAATATGGTTAACATAAAAAACAATTCCCCTAGTAGCTGAAGGAAGTATCACGTACATAGGAACCTATCTCCCAGCCCTGCTGAGAATGAGAGCCAGTAACACTTTAGGATTTCCCACAGGTTGGCCTTGGCATTCAGAAATAGCCTGGGAATGAACAAGTGACAAGTAGGCTGAAAGGGAAATTCTTTCTCTTCCTTTACTGAAAGACGGGAAGCTGAGCTTCTTTAAAGTTTGCTCACGAGTTAACGAATTCAATGTTTCTAATAATAAATCTGAATCACTGACCTCTACTCTTCCTTCTTGATATTCATACAAAACGACTCCATAAAAGACAGCATGGAGAAAATGAGGCACAAACAGATCTTTTTTTCAAATCAGATCTTCTGGGGAAAGTAAAGCAAAACAAAACAAAAGGAATGAAAGATAAGAAGGTCGAAAGTAAGTCTGACTGATGTCTTGGGGTGTAAGTTACAGAAGTATGACAAACAATCCAAAATGCTTCTGTCATATCCTGAAGGGCCATTCATATGTTTCCTTGCGCTCAAGGTGAAGGCCCTGGCTTCTGTCTCCCATGTGAGCCGATTAGGTTTTACTCACCTCCCAGGTCTCTAAATGTGCCTCTAACCCCAGGTGATCCTATTGCAAAGGTATGCCTGGCACCAAAGAGGATAAGTGACACAGTGAAGGAAATTCCCTGTGAGAAAAGCAATCACAAGTACAAGTAACCAGCCATGTAACCAAATTACTGTGGTGAAACAGAGCTGACAGAAAATTGGTAGACATAAGTTCTGTCCTTGGACCACTTAGAAATAAGCTAGAGGAGATAACATGGATTTGAAACAATAAAGAGGGACCTTCAAAAAGACTCTTGGCACAATTTGATTGCAGAGAAGAAGAAGATCAGGGCATACCGGACTTGTCAAGAAAGTCCACAGGGAGAACACGGGTATTGAATTGCATCTTAAAGACCGGGTAGGATTTAAATGGGCAGAGAATAACAGTATCCGTGGCTTGAGCGGTTATTCTGTGCCAAGCACTGGGCTAGGTCTTTTACATACATTATGTGATTGACTTCTTACCTAGGGGAGGTTTTATTCCCCAACCCCCCCCCCCATGTTACAAATCAGGAAACGGGGGCTCGGGAAGATTAAGTGACTTTCCCAAGGCCAGACTGCTACAAAGTGCCTTCAGGGAAAGGCCACAGTCATGACTTAACTTGATTTCGCATAGTTGCCCCTGCTTGCCTCTCCAACCTCTTCTTACGCCACTCACATGCCCATTCAACACACTCCATCATAAATGAACCAATCTCTTTCATTATAGAGTGTTCACATTTTGAGTCACCTCTCCTTTCATAAATCTGCCTTCTTTGCCCGCAAAACTTCTGTGTATCTATCAGATTTTTTTTAAAGTTACTTCTTTAAAGGGGCATCTTCCGACTGCTGATCTAAATTAGGTCCCAATTATACACATACAATTCATGGCACTTATCATAGTTTATATCTAAATAATTACATATATGTTGTGCTAGAGATCACTAGGCCAGCAAGCTGGAAATCAGGTTAGGAGTTGAGATTGGAGTTTTGAGTCTGAATTCTGCAGGTTGGAAACACAGACAAGGTGTCTGTGTCGCAGTCTTGAGAATAATTCCTCCTCCTTGGGGAACCCTCAGTCTCTGTTCTCTCAAGGCCTTCAGTTGATTTGATGAGGCCCACCCACACCATGGAGAACAATCTGCTTTACTCAATGTATACTAAGTTACATGTGAATCACATCATCTTTAAAAAAAAAAAAGAAAACTTCTGTAGCACCATCTGCACTGGTAATTGACTGAACAATGTTGCACTATAGGCTAGCCAAGTTGACATATAAAATTAAACATCATCATACATGTCTGGTTAAGGACTTTTTCCCTGCTTGACTGTAAGCTCCATGAGGGTAGAAATCCAGGCCGTTTTTTTTCAAAACTGTATCCACAGTGCCTAGAACAGTGTTTGACATATAACATACGCTCAAAAATTATTACTGCTGAACGGAAGGCATATCGCCAAGTCTTGATGATTGGGTGACCTAACATTGGCGGAAAAGGGAGAATAGAAAATGGTAACTGACTATAGGATAGTAAGCATTTCTAGCCAGTCAGGTTTAATTCAATGCAACCAACAATTATGTACTGGTTTTTATCCGCACAAAACTATCTTTGGTATACCGGGAATACCAAAATGAATATAACAGAAGTCAAACAAATGCTATAATACAAAGATGTTTATTGCCACAGTATTTATAGCATCAAAGATTGCAAACAATCCGTATGTCCAGCAACAGGGAACTGAATGAATGATTATTGGTGTTAAAGCGAGCACTAATAACTAGGTTTGAAAAACTGATGAATGGCGTACCTTTTCCACTATGGACTGATAGTAACTCATTCATTTATATACAAAACTAGATGTCACGAAGCAGCGCTGGTCTACTAGAACTGACCTTGTCAGCCTGGGCTTAGTTAGAGACAAAGTCGCTACAACAGGGTGGTCCCATCTTCTGATATTGATATGCACTATGTGTCAAGCACCGTTCTAGATGTGAGACATACAACAATAAACAAAAACAGAGACGGTTTCATGCACTCACGGGGAGAAAAAGCACGGAAAGGAAAAACAAATGTCTGGAATGAGAATAACCATATTAGAAACCTCAAAAAAGGACTTCGAGAGAAAGTGACAAGTAAAAACTTTAAAGAAGTGAGGGGGTGAGCTATTTGTATATCTGGAGGGGGGGGGTTCCATGCAGAGGGAACAGCAAGTGTAAATAGCCAAGATGGGAGCCGTCCTGCCATGTTTGATGTTGGAGCAGAGTGAAAACGAGGCAGAGCAGTAGGACCCGAGATCAGAAATATAATGGGAGGAATGGGGGGGAGATGAGATGGAAACATGGTATCATGTGTGAATGTGAGAAGAAAAATAATCTTGGAATTCATTGGAACATGAGGTACAAGACGGTGGAGGATGTTAAATGGAAATGTAGTATCTATACTCACTAAGCACAAAGAAAGACCTTGTCCCCATAAACAACTTATCTAGACCCTGGTCAAACTCACAAACCCTTGAAATTCGCTTATATAACACTTGAAGCCAGACTTTAGACACTTGGATGAGTCTCATAGTAACATACCATTTCAATAACCATGCCTAAACATATCCCACCAACACCAGAATGTCTCTCTTGCTGCCCAAGTATTACACGAGAAATTCTTCTTATTTTTATAGGTTTCATAACTGGATCCATTCAGATTAAGAATATTGGCTTTGGGCTGCCGGATGAAGTGCTTCAAATATCTAAGATCAGAAAGTCTACAATATAGTCTTACTTTCCATATGGAGACTCCAAATTGGGTAGACATAGCCAAACTTCATTAAGCCTAGTGAGAACACTGGGAGTGGAGCAAAAGGGACACTGACAGCAGTATAAAATTCAGGACAGTAATTACTTTGTTAAGAGAGGCATGGTCACAGGGAAGGACTATAAAGAGGGTCTGAGGGGTGCTTGATATGATTGATACATGAATAGTGTATTTACACTGTAAAAAATTTATTGAATTGCATGCTTATGATTTGTGCACCTTTCTTTATTCATGCCTACTTAAAAGATGTGTACTTAGGGGCGCCTGGGCGGCTCGGTCGGTTAAGCGTCCGACTTCAGCCCAGGTCACGATCTCACAGTTCATGAGTTCGAGCCCCGCGTCAGGCTCGGTGATGACAGCTCAGAGCCCGGAGCCTGCTTCGGATTCTGTGTGTGTCTCTCTCTCTCTGCCCCTTCCTTGCTCGTGCTCTGTCTAGAGCTCTCTCTCTCAAAAATACACATTAAAAAATAAATAAATAAAATAAAATAAAATAAAATAAAATAAAATAAAATAAAAAAGACATGTACTTAAACGTCAGAAAGGAAACCAGAGGTAGAGCTGTCAAAGTAAAGGAATGATCACAGTCAGCCAATGGCTGTCTAGGAGATGGTGAAGACAGATCCAATCCCACCATAAGAAACCTGGCAGAGTTAAAGAAAGTACTTCTTATATGGCCCAAAATGAAAGCCCTTCCCAGTTCTAGAAGAAGAAAGTGAGACTAAAGGTAGGGTGGGAAAATAAGTGGAAAGAAGAATGAAGGTAGTTGGCACCCTAGAATGGGAAGTAGGAATCCTATTAACAAAGCGTGGTATAACCCTTTATAATATATATGTGTGTGTGTGTGTGTGTGTGTGTGTGTGTGTGTGTGTATATATATATATTATATATGCACATATATATATATATTTTTTTTTCACTCATGTGGAATTTAAGAAACAATACAAGTGAACATATGGGAAGGAGAGGAAAAAGGGGAAGAGAGGAAAACGAACCACAAGAGACTCAAAGAGAACAAACTGAGGGTTAATGGAGGGAGGTGGGTGGGGGATGGGCTAGATGAGGGATGGGTACTAAGGAGTGCTGGGATGAGCACTGGGTGTTGTAGGTAAGTGATGAATCACGGAATTCCAGCCCGGAAACCAATATTGCATTGTATGTTAACTAAAATTTAAATTTAAAAAATTAAAAAATAGAGCAAAGAAAATAATTAAATACTACTACTAATAAAGGATCGTATAACAATGGCCATCCAGCCATGCGGTGATGGAGGGTAACATGCAACCTGCTTTTCTTGTAATCCCAGAGCAACACTTACGTGTCCTTGCGATGAATGTACTTCCGAACCACCGAAGACAACTCCACCTGAGCGGGGTTTGGCTCTATTTCTGAAGGAATGGAGCCAAGGCCTACAAGCAGAATGTTTACCTTATATCTCTTTGGCTTATGATGGGTCATACATTTTCAGTAGAAACCACATGACAAGTGGTCAGAAGCTGCACATTATGCAGCAGATCTCAGGGGCACTACATTAGCACCGCCATTTCTCCATGCTCGTAAACGCAAAGAGAATCTCTCCCACCCCATTTTTTGGAAAGATTCAATTATTTACTAGGGGAAGAGGGTGTCCATCATATGACATCTTGCTCTGGATAGCTACAACATGATAAGTTGCAGGACGGCCTACTTACCTGCAAGGCCATCAAATCTTATACACGCAACTACCAAACCATTGAACTAACTGTAATAGTAGGGTCCGTAACTTGAACGTATTGCCCGCCAGCCCATAAAAAATAATAATGAAGGGTTTCATAATGCTTCACATCCTGGTTTACCTCTGTCATCTAGACTTTCCTCTCTATACTCTTTTCTGTATTCCTTAATCTGACTTAGTCTCCTGCCTATCCTTTCTAAACTCTTGGGAACTTGTTTCCTATTTAATCTATTCTCTTATATCTTCAACCTCTTCCTAGAACCGTTCCTCCCCCTCCTCGCCTTAATTGAGACCCGGATGTCCCATGAGGACATGCGGCTGGCAAAGGTGAATATTTTTCTGTCATAATCCTAGAATCCAGATCCAGGAGCAGCCTTATTCCTCACTGCTACTTCAAAATCATGCCTTCTCTTTTCTTCAAAATCCCAAGCTCCATTAACGCCCATGCCACCAGACAAAACCACCTGCTACCATTTCTAGTCCCTGCCAACTACTTACCTCCCAGTGCCTCTTCTTCATTCATTAAAAACTTGGGCTATGGCTGTCTGACGTCATTTCCAATTCTGTTCCAGTCATGTTTAGTGATGTTAGTAACCACATACATGGAATGCCCAATACTAGATTCACAGCTTAACTTCCTCCACCTTGCCCAAGCCACTCACTCTCATGTACACATACTCAAGTTCAGCATTATAAATGACCGCACCACTCCTGAAATCTTGATTTCAACCTCTCATCCTTCCTCCTGTTCCCCAAGTCCAACAATTTTGCCACCAGTTTATAATCTCCAATCCATTAACCCCACTGCATTTTCAAGTCCCATCACCACTTTTACATCCTCCCTTCTTTATCCAAATTATATCCCATTAGCCAGCACTATAATCACTCTCTTTCTTATACCCTCGCCCTTCTAACCCTCTAAGCAAGGAGTGAAATCTCAACCTTAGTTGAACCTAAATATATCATCTCCTCACATGAAAAACTTAAAAGCTGAATATTGCATGGGAAAATTCTCTTTAAATCTCTTGTCGTAAGCCTCACGTGGGCACTCCACAGTGCCCAGCAATCCTACCTTTCCCTCAATAAATTTGCTTTCACCATATCCATTCTGTACCTTTCCTTCTTTCCTCAAACCTACTACAGCCTCAGTCACACACTCACGGCAGATGGCTTCACCTTATTCTTCTTTGAGAAATTAGAAGTAATTGACCTGACTTCTCTCAACTGCTTCTTAAGGTAACCGATGACCCCCACGTTTCCAAATCCAGTGGACGCTTCTCTGTTTCTGTCTTAAACACTCTCTTTCTTTAAACACTCTCATCTCACAACACACAGGAAATTGCACCCTTCTGATTTTCTTCATACCCAGCTGGCCAATCCTCAGTATTATTTTCCTCTTCTTATCCTTTCATTGTTGAAGAGTCCCAATATTGAAAGGTACTCTCCTCTAAAAGTACTTCATTCCTAAAACAGTCTCACCCAAGCACACGGCTTTAACTATCACCTGTATACCAAATTTATAGCTTCAGCTTTGACCTTTTCTATGAACTTCAGATTGTTTTATTAACATCTTCACACAGTTCTCTACTGAATATCCAAACTCAATATGATTCAAAACCCTGATTTTTCACTCCATAATTAATGCTTACTCATTCCTCAGTCTTACGTGTTCTAGCAAATGGCACTACCATCCATTCAGTGGCTCAAACCAAGAATCAAGAGGCCATCCTTAATTCTTTCCACTCCCTAATCATTTATATACAATCCAACAACAACTTTTGTTAATTTACCTTCAAAATATATCCCTGAACCTATGTACTTCTCTCCATACTTACTGCTTTCAGGATAATACAAGTCATTATTATCTCTCACCAGCTTGTTTTCACTCTTGCCCCTCACACCTGAGAGTCTAATTGCCAAACAGTTAATTATCAACCATAAATTAGATCATGTCATTTTCCTGCTAAAATCCCCTCAGTGGTCTCCCATTACACTCAGAATCCAGTTCCCCGTCTTTCTCATGGGTTACATGGCCTCAGAGGATCTGCCCCTGCTAGTTTTTCAATATCACTTTATCCCTCTCTTCTCATTTTAACAACGCCGTCCTCCTTTTTGTTTTTGAAAGCAGCAAAGCTCTTTCTTATCTCAGCATCTTTGTGCTTGCTGATTCCTCTACCTAGAGTGCTCTCTTCTTAGCTCTTCATATGACTGGCCCTTTTCTGATCATTTAAATCTCAGGACCAATGTCATGTCTTTGGAAAGGCCTCTTCTGAGAAGTCTTTTCAAAGCAGCCACCCCTCTCCCCTACCACACTCTTATGCACCACTCTGTTCATTTCTTTCGTATCAAAACAACCTGTGGTTTTATTTTTGTTTGTTTATTGGGTTATTTTCTTATACTCCACCTAGAATATAAGTTTTTTGAAGCCCTATCTTGCCGTTCATATTGCGGGCATATAGAGCACCTTGACTAGATGGTCCAATGAGTTGTAAGGAGTATACCCCAACAAGAGGCAACTCAACTAGAAAAAAATGACAATTCCAACTTCTCCCCTCCATATAGGGTAGCTAGAAGCATAGTTTAGAGGTATCTACCACCCAAGTCTCATACTATCCTCTGCTTAACTATTCAGAAAATAAGTCTAATAATGAAACTAACTTGAAAGGATATTTTGCTGTATATATCTAGAACCAAAAAAAAAAAAAAAAACAAAAAACTACTCATACTCTTCACTTCTATTAACCAAATATTTATTCAGTGCCCACTCTGGTTCTAAAGCCCATTCCTCAACATATGTGATACAGTGATCAATAAGACAGGGGCTCTGTCCTCAAGAAACACACGGCCTTGTGGGGAAGTGGGAGGGGGGAGATATAAAACCTAAATATCTCTACTACAACTCCTTCATAAAGCAGTGAGAAATGCTGTCCTAAAGGTGCAAAAGGAGGTCAGAACACAAGAAAGGTGGGATCAATGAAGGCTTTTCCCAAAAAGAGACATACTTGGACTTCTATTTGAAGCCAACATCCCTGTAGAAAAGACATAAATCATACACAAACTAACCCAGAGTGCATCTGGAGGTTTCCTGAATGGAAATGGAAACACACTAACTGTGGTATTTTCTATAGCTGTTAGCAAGATCAAATCCAATCCTGGGGTCCCTAGACTCTGTTTGAAAGCTTCATGCATCAGAAGCACTTCTGTGTCCTTGAACTTTCTTTGCAATAAGAACTATAGAGTGTCAGGGAAAGGGAACAACTTAGTGGAAATCATTTATCTGCTCAGCTATCAAAGAATCATGCACTCACCACGTCATGTCTAAAGGGTCAAGATGTCAGAAAAAGTACAGCTTCCTGATGTGCAATTGATTACATAAAAGCAAGAGGACAGTTTGTCAGAAACTTCTATTCTAACTCTTACACACTAGTAGGACAATATATAAAATTACCACGTTATAGAGACTGGTCCTAGCACTTACAGAAGAGGCCAGGGTTTCCCCAACTCAGAAATCAGAATCTCTAAATGGTCCAATGCTTCTTAGTGCATTGAATGAAAACTCGTAAGTACATGTAAGCTTAAGTAGAACATTCTATTGCCTGAATTCCAGTTTTCCCATATGTAAAAAGAAGTTAGTAATACCAATATCTTTGACTTATTCTAAGCACCAAATGAAATAATAGATGTTCTGCAATATCGCCTGATATATTTACAAGTATAATATTACTTCCATGCCACACTACCTTCTAAAAAAATTGCCATCTTTTTATCTCCAATTCAGAGGACATACTTTACTATCTACTCCTGCCTCACTGATGAATATCAATGGTTTTACCCTCATTCTATCACCAGCAATGGAACCTTCTCCAAAAAATGTTAGAGTCCTTTTGAATAATCAGTGCCTCATCATTCAGTAACTTTTAGAAACCCTACCAATGTATCATTGACAATTGATCCCAGAACCCTGAATAAAATATTAAGTTTTTTATTTAAAAATAAAATTAAGACCCAGCCAGTGCAATAAGGCAAGAAAAAGAAATAAAATGCATACATATTGGCAAGGAAGAAATAAACCTATCTCTATTCACAGATGACATGACTGTCTACACAGTAATCCCAAGGAATCTAAATATACATGTATACCCTAGAACTAAGTGAGTTCAGCAAAGTTGGGATACAAAGTGATGTAAGGACAATATACAAAAGTCAAGTGCATTCTTACATACCAGCAATGAAAAACTGGAAATTAAAATTTGAAACAAAAAAATAAAATTTGCAGTAGCACTAAGATGTTAGGTGTTTGAATATGAATCTAAATACATAAGTATCTGTTCATAGAAATCTATAAAGCACTGAAGAGAGAAATTTAAAAAGAGCTATATAAACAGAAATGTATTTCATATTTATGAATTGGAAGACTCAATATTTTTAAAATATTGAGTCTTCCTTACTTTTTCTGTTCATTCAAAGCAAACCCAATCAACTCCCAGTAAAAATTTTGTAGCTATTGACAAGCTGACTATAAAATTTATGTGGAAATATGAAGGATTTAGAGTAGCCAAAACAGCTTTGAAAAAGAACAAAGTTGTAAGATATTACTTGATATTAAGGTTTATTATAAAACTATATTAAGCAATACAGCATGACATTGGCATAACAATAGACAACTAGGTCAATGGAAGAAAATACAGAGTTCATAAATAAACCCATACATATATGGACAACTAATTTTTAACAAATGCCCAAATGCAATACTGCAGTGATAGGATGGCCTTTTCCATAAATGGTGTTGGAACAATTGGATATACAAGAAAAATTAAAAAAAGAAATAACTTGAATCTTTACCTCATACCATATACAAAATTTAATTCAAAATGAAACATAAACCTAAAGTTAAACCTTAAAACTATGAAACTTCTAGTCTAAAGCATGGAAGAAAATCTTTGTGATTCTAGGTTAGACAAAAATTTCATAGATATGATACCAAAACACCAAGTGCATAAAGAATAAATTAATAGATTGGACTTCAACAAAATTTTAAAAATCTTCTCTCTTAAGTGTTGTTAAGAAAATGAAAAGATAAGCCAAGGCCTGGGAGAAAATATTGGAAAATCATATATCCAATCAAAGACTTGTATCCAGTATGAATAGAGTACTTTCAAAATTCGACAGTAAGAAAACTAACAACCCTCAGGACGCCTGGATGGCTCAATTGGTTGAGTGTCTGACTCTTGATTTCGGCTCAGGTCATGATTCCAGGGTTGTGGGATCAATCCCCACATCAGGCTATGTGCTGAGCATGCAGCCTGATTAAGATTCTCTCTTTCTCCTTTTGCCCCCTCCCCTGCTCACATGTTCTCTCTCTCTCTCTCTCAAAAAAAAAAAAAAAAAAAAAAGAAAGAAAGAAAATTAATGCAATAAAAATAGGTCAAAAATTTGAAGAGACATATCAACAAATAAGATTCATAAATGGTCAATAAGCACATGAGAAGATATTCAACATGGTAATTTGGAAAATACAGATAAAGCCACGATGATATACGAGTACACACCCACCAAATGGCTGAAATTAAACGACTGATCGTACAAAGTGTTGGGGAGTGTACTCTAATCTTTCCACTCTCCCATTCCCACTATCACTCTAGTTCAGCTTCCTATGAACACTTGTCTTTCCTGTTAAAATAGTTTCCCAACGGGTCTCCTCATTTTTCCTGCTGCCACCCTCCAGTTGTTCACACCGCAAACAGTGTGCTGTGATCTCAATGTTTGAGCCCCCCACCCCCAAATTTATATGTTGAAATCCTAATGTCCAATGTGATGGTCTTAATAAGTGGAGCCTTTGGGAGGTGATTAGGTCATGTGAACAGAGCCCTCATGAATGAGATTAATGTTCTTATAAAAGAGACTCGAGCGCTGTCTTGCCCCTTTTCACCATGTGAGGAGATGTGTGTGACCCAGAAGAGGGGCTTCATCCAACCATCTGGTGCCATGATCTCAGACTTTTAGCCTCCAGAACCGTGAGAAATAGATTTGTTATTTATAGACTATCCAGTCTGTGGTATTTTGTTATAGCAGCCTGAACAGACTAAAACAGAAAATTGGTACTGGAAGTGAGGTTGCCGCTGTAACAAACACCTAAAAACGAGGAAGCAGCTTTGGAACTAGGTAATGGGCAGCAGCTGGAAGAGTTTGGAAGAACATTCTAGAAAAAGTCTATTTTGGTAAATAGACTGTTTAGGGCAATTCTCATTGAAGGCTCAGAAGGAGAAGAGATAGAGAAAGCTTTAATCTTTGTCTTCCTGTTTTCTTCAATCGTTTCCTTTTTTTTCTTTTCTTAAATTGAAGTATAGTCGACACACAATGTTTACATTAGTTTCAGATGTACAGCATAGTAATGTGACAAGTTTATACGTTATGTTATGCTCTCCACAAGTGTAGTTACCATCTGTCACCATACAACACTATTACAATACCGTTGACTATATTCCTTAGGCTGTACTTTTCATCCCCATGACTTATTCATTCATAAGACTTATTCATAACTGGAAGCCTACACCTCCAGCTACCCTTCACCCATTTGCCCATCTCCCCACTCTCCTCCCCTCTGACGATCATCAATTTCTTCTCTGTGTTCCTGGGTCTCTTTCTGGAGAAAGCCTCAATCTTCTCTTGTGCCTCTCTCCTGCTTCATCAATATGCTTCACCCAATGCTTTTTTCTTGCTTTTTAAAAACTAGATCTTATGCCTCCTTCCACTTATGTATCTTATACATCTCGTCAGACAAAACCAGACAAAACTACATGTTGTATTTCCTGAGCACATTATTTTATTTCAGACCTCTGTACCCTTTACAAATCTCTTCTTTTTACATGGAATGTCCTCTCTTCTCCTGGCCAACTTGTAACCATTTGTCAATATTCTGCAACAACATCATTTCTTCTGTAATGCCATCCTCCAAAAATCTCTTCTGTGCTCTCCTAGCACTTTAGGTTTCATCAGACTATAACAACTCTCTTGGTGTATTACAAGAACTAATTTACATGTCTGCCTCTTCTATGCTTGTGAGCCCTTTAACGGTATGAATTGCGACTTTATGTATTTAGTGCTACCATAGCACTTAATTCATGATAGGTGCTCAGTAAATGTTTGAGAAAGATGAAATATTCTTAAACCTAATTTAATTTATGTCCACTCTAAAGCATTCTTTCTTGTTTATGCCTAAGCTGTCCTAGTGTGGGAATGATTAGCAATAAGCTTAATTATTTTCCTTTCCTTTCCTTTCCTTTCCTTTCCTTTCCTTTCCTTTCCTTTCCTTTCCTTTCCTTCCCTTCCCTTCCCTTTCCTTTCCTTCCCTTTTCTTTCTTTCTTTCTTTCTTTCTTTCTTTCTTTCTTTCTTTCTTTCTTTCTCTATAAATAGGAGAGGATCATTAAGTGTCATCTGGGGACTTCCATGCTCCCTGAGTCTTGGTACCAAGCAAGGTGGTCCCTTTTCAAAAATTGCAAATTTAACAAAAACAAATGAGCTCTCAGATCTGGAAGAGATTCTTGACTTTGGGCTCTTTTCCACAGGAGGTGAAAGGCAAATCAGTGATTGCTTCGAGGTGAAGTTTTGGAATTTGGTTTTATTTCACTTTCTTTCTATCTACATTGCTTTTATTTTTGGTACTCACTAATGCCAATACCGGCAGGTTCACACAGGTAAAAATTGGAAGTTTAAACCATCTTTTCCTTATTTAGGGGTGTTGATGGAGTCCTGGTTTTCAGCTCCATTTGCTGTCTGTGTTGAATGCATCAGCCATTTACAAAATGTCTGAACATTTATGTGGAGGAAGTTACATAAGAAGGGAGGCTGGGTACTAGAAATCTGAGAAGTTTTTTCAGACACAGCATGATATTATGAAATACTTATAGCCTCAGTGTAGCCCTGAACTGATATCGTTTTCTTCAGGAGATTTCTGGGGTTTCTGTCATAGTCATATATCACCTTCAAACAACAACCCTAATAGTCGTCCAAGGAGATCAACCTTACACTCCCTAACATGTTTGTCGAGTTGTTTATGGCTGCATGATCTGTATTGTTACCATAAACCTGGCCCCTGGAGGACTGTGTTTTATATTTTCTTGCTGTGATGGATGATTCTCTCAGAAGTTTATATTATTAGCTTAATTGTTCCCAGCTTCATTTGGAGGGGAATGGGTACAAGAAGCGTGGTCCAACCTTAAACCAATTAGACGATAATTACCTGGCCCGTACCCAAACTTGCCATTTCTTGCATGCCTCTCAGGGACACTTAAAATTCTTTGCAACACACATGAGATTTGAACTTTAGATATGTCAAAAGTTTTGGGGACAGAAAGATCAGTTTGTTTCTTCCCAGCAGTCCTGATATGGGTAGAAGACTAGGACGAGGGGCAGATTTAAGAGCGAAGGAAACTTTGGCTCAATGTCAGAATATGCCTTCTGTTAGTCAAACTGGATGAGACCTCATACACTTTCTTACTGAGACCTAGTATGCTTTCTTAAGAATAATGACAACTCCAAAATTTTCACCTAGAAGACATTTAAGAGATGGCACTCTAAGTCATAAGTGTATCCTAAAGAATTGCATTGGAAGCTCCGTTTGCACAGCAATTCACATGACTGTGAAAGCATCATTTGTCCATCCACATCAGTGAATTGAGGAAAAGTGATACCTGTTTGGGAGGAAGTTAAAAGTCCCTGAGCCACTTCTGCTGCTGCTGCTGCTGCTCAGGCCACAGAAAATGCATTGTTTATAATGCAAATTGTTTGATTTTTTGGTGCAATTATCATAGAGACAATTCTTGCTTAGGATAGATTCCATTCTTCTGTGTTTCCATGGATTGACTTTTTTTAGAAAGGAACTTGATCTCTGTCACTTTGTGATATACATTCTAGATGTAATTCTGAAATAATTCTGCTATTTTAAGGAGTGATGCATGTAGAATTTCACCTTCTGCCAACTGTAAATATACATAAAAAACCCAAAGGAGGTAGACAAGGCAGGAAGTTTTGGTCTTATTTTATATAAGGAAAAATGGAAGGTTCCTAACTAACGTTAACATTTACCACAGGTAAAACTTTAGAAAAGGAAGAAGCAAAGTTTAGGTGGCGTAAAGTTTCATGTTTAACGTATTGGCAGACCCAAGTAAGATACTAATCCCTTCCATTTTTTTCTACCAGACAACTTGGTTACCTATACACAGGTGAGTTATAGATTTATAGATAGAATTCCAGATTTTTAACTATCTAAACAATGCCTGAAGTTAAAGTAAATTTTGATTTCTACTTTGTTAAGTTTTTCATTTTACTGGTTTATTTATCAGTTTCATACATACACATATACACACACATATGCCCCAAAACACACACACACACACACACACACACACACACACACATATGCCCCAAAACACACACACACACACACACACACACACACACACACACACTCCCATATCAAAACTTTACAGTTACTTTAGGTTGGAAAAGAACTAAAGAATGACCAGAAAGGCAGCAGGTAAGCTGAGTGTTAGGTGAGGACATCAATTCTGCTTCTTTTTTTTTTTATCGAGGTATAGTCAACACACAATGTCACATTAGTTTCAGGTGTACAACCTAGTGATTCAACACGTTTATACATTATGCTATGTTCACCACAAATGTAGCTACCATCTGTCACCATACATTGCTATTACAATATCATTAACCATATTCCCTATGCTGTACCTTTTATTCCTGGGAATTGCTCATTTCATAAATGGGAAACAGTATCTAATCACTCCCTTTCATTCATTTCGTCCATCCCCACACAACCCTCCACTCTGGCAATCATCAGTTTGTTCTCTGTGTTTATGGTTTTTTTTCTGCTTTCTGTTTGTTTTTTTTACTCATTTGTTCTGTTTTTTAGATTTCACATGTAAGTGAAATCATATGGTATCTTTCTTTCTCATTTCACTTAACATAATACCCTCTAGGTCCATCCACGTTGTCACAAATGGCAAGATCTTGTCCTTTTTATGGCTGAATAATATCCCATTGTGTGTGTGTATATTTACATATATATATATATATATACATATATATATATATATAGTGTGTATATATATATATGTATATTTATATCACATATTTTTTATCCATTCATCTATTAATAGCAGGTCCACTTCTCTTTTTTTTTAATTCCAGTATAGTTAAATAGCGTTGTATTATTTTCAGGTGTACAATATAGTGATGTGACAATCCTATATGTTACTCAGTACTCATCATGGTAAATAAACTCTTAATCCCTTTCACCTACTTCACCCATTCCCCCCACTGACTTCGTCTATGGTAACCACCAGTTTGTTCTCTATAGTTAAAAGTCTGGCTTTTTCGTTTGCCTTTTTTTCTTTGTTCATTTGTTTTGTTTCTTAAATTCCATATAGAAGTGAAATCTTATGGTATTTGTCTTATTTCACTTAGCATTATAACCTCTACATCCATCAACATTATTGTAAATGGCGAGATTTCATTCTGACTAATATTCCATTGTGTTTATGTGATATATATATATATATATATATATATATATATATATATATACATACCAACAGTGCACAAGTTTCCTTTTTTTCTCATCCTCTTCGACACTTGTTGTTTGTTGTGGTTTTGATTTTAGCCATTCTGACAAGGGTGAAGTGGCGTCACATTGCGGTTTTGATGTGCATTTCCCTGATGATGAGTGATGTTAAAGGTCTTTTCATGTGTGTTTTGGCCACCTGGATGTCCTCTTTGGAGAAATGTCTGTTTATGTCTTCTGATCATTTTTCAAATGGATTGCTTCTTTTTTGGGGAGTGTTGAGTTGTCTAAGTGCTTTATATATTTTGGATACTAACCCTTTATCAAGTATATCATTTCCAAATATCTTCTCCCATTTAGTAGGCTGCCTTTTGGTTTTGTTGATTGCTTCCTTTCCTGTACAGAAATTTTTTATTTTGTTGTAGTCCCAATAGTTTATTTTTTCTTTGTTTCCCTTGCTTCTGGAAACATATGTAGAAAAAGTTGTTAAAGCCAATGTCAGAAAAATTTCTTCCTATGCTCTCTTCTATGATTTTTATGGTTTCAGGTCTCACATTTAGGTTTTTAATACACTTTGAGTTTATTTTTGTGTATGGTGTAAGAATGTGGTCCAATTTCATTCTTTTGCATGTAGCTGCTCAGTTTTCCCAGTATGATTTGTTGAAGAGACATTTTCCCATTGCATATTCTTTTCTGCTTTGTTGAAGATTAGCTGACCATATAATTGTGGGTTTGCTTACGGGTTTTCTGTTCTGTTCCACTGATCTATGTATCTACTTTTGTGCTAGTATCATACTGTGTTAAATATTACAGCTTTATAGTATATCTTGAAATTTAGGATTGCGATACCTCTAATTTTGTTCCTCTTTTTCAAGATTACTTTGGCTATTTGGGGTCTTTTGTGGTTCCATGCATGTTTCAGGATCATTTGTTCTAGTTTTGTGAAAAAATGCCGTGGGTATTTTGATAGGGATTGCAATAAATGTGTAGATTGCTTTGGGGTGTATAGATATTTTACAAATACTTGTACTTCCAATCCATGAGCATGGAATATCTTTCCATTTGTTTGTGCTCTCTTCAATTTCTTTCATCAGTGTTTTATAGTTTCAGAGTACAGGTCTTTCACTGCCTTGGTTAGGTTTATTCCTAGGTATCTTATTAGTTTTGGTAGAATTGTAAATGGGATTGTATTCTTAATTTTTCTTTCTGCTACTTCATTATTAGTGTATAGAAATGCAACAGATTTCTGTATATTGATTTTGTATACTGAATTCATTTATCAATTCCAATAGGTTTTTGGTAGAATCTTTATGGTTATATAGCATATTTGTCATCTGCAAATATGGAAAGTTTTACTTCTTCCTTTCCAATTTGGATGCCTTTTATTTATTTTTCTTCTCTGATCACTGCGGCTAGGACTTTCAGTAGTGTATTGAAAGCAGGGGTGCGAGTGGACTTCCTTATCTTGTTCCTGATATTAGGGGGGAAACTCAATTTTTACACCACTGAGAATGATGTAAGTGGTGGGTTTGTCATGTATAGCTTTTATTATGTTGAGGTATGTTCCCTCTAAACCTGCTTTGCTGAGGGTGGCTTTTTTTTTTTTTTTCACGATGAATGAATGTTTTACTTTGTCAAATGCTTTTTTTTTGCACCTATGGAAATGATTATATAGATCTCATCCTTTCTCTTATTGATGTGATGTATCATGTTGATTGATTCATGGAAACTGGACCACACTTGCAGCCCAGGAATAAATCCCACTTGACCTTGATGAATGATTTTTTTAATGTATTGTTAGATTTTGTTTGCTAAATTTTTGTTGAGAATTTTTGTGTCTAGGTTCATTGCAACATTAGCCTGTAGTTCTCTCTTTCTCTTTTTTTTTCTTTGTACTACCTTTATTAGGTGTTAGTATCAGGGGAATGCTGGCCTTATAAGTTGAATTTAGAATATTTCCTTCCTCTTCTATTTTTTGGAATACTTTGAGAAGAACAGGTATTAACTCTTCTTTAAATGTTTGGTAGAATTCACTTGTGAAGCCATCTGGTCCTGGACTTTCTTTGTTGGTAGTTTTTGAGTATTATTCAAATAGTCTATTTCTTTCTGTTTCAGTTTTGGTAGGTTTATATGTTTCTAGAAATTTAACCATTTCTTCAAAGTTGTCCAATTTGTTGGCATACAATTTTTCATAATATTCTCCTATGATCCTTTGTATTTCTGTGGTATCAGTTGTTATTTCTCTTCTTACTTACTCTTCTGATTTTGTTTATTTGAATCTTCTCTCTCTCTCTCTCTCTCTCTCTCTCTCTCTCTCTCTATCTCTCTTTTTCATGAGTCTGGATGGAGGTTTATCAATTTAATTGATTTTTTTCAAAGAACCGGCTCCTGGTTTCATTGATCTGTTCTATTGTTCTATTGTTTGTTTGTTTGTTTGTTTTTAGTTTCTATTTTATTTATTTTTATTACTGGTTTTGGAGTTTATATTCTTCTTTTTATAGCTCTTCAGGTGTAAGGTTACTTTGTTTATTTGGGATTTTTCTTGCTTCTGTAAGTAGACCTGTATTGCTATAAACTTCCCTCTAAGAACAGCTTTTGCTGCATCCCAATGATTTTGGACCATTGTTTTTCATTTTCATTTGTCTCATGTATTTTTTTAATTTTCTCTTCGATTTCCTAGTTGACCCACTCATTGTTCAGTAGCATGTTATTTAACCTCCATGTGTTTGCGTACTTTGCGTATTTTTTCTTGTGACTGATTTCTAGTTTCACAGTGTTGTGGTCAGAAAAGATGCATGGCATGACTTCAATATTTTGAATTTGTTGAGACTTGTTTTGCAGGCTAACACGTGATTTATTCTGAATAATTTTCCATGTGCATTTGAAAAAAATGTGTATTCTGCTATTTTAGGATGGAATTTTCTGAATATATCTGTTAGATCCATCTGGTTCAATGTTTCATTGAAAGCCACTGTTTCCTTGCTAATTTTCTGTTTGGATAATCTATCCATTGATGTAAGTGGGGTATTAAAATACCCTAATATTATTGCACTACTATTGATTACTTTCTTTCTGTTTGTTATTAGCTGCTTTATGTATTTGGGTACTCCCATGTTGGGTGCACAAATATTTACAATTGCTATATGTTCTTGTTGGATGTTCCCTTTATGATTACATAACATCCTTCTTTGTCTCTTCTTTTTTTTTTTTACTTCTTTAAAATGTTTATTTATTTACTTTTGAGAGAGACAGAGCATGAGTGGGGGAGGGGCAGAGAGAGAGGGGGCAGAGGCTCCAAAGCGGGCTCTACACTGACAGCAGAGAGCCCCACGTGGGGCTCAAATCCACAAGCCGTGAGATCATGATCTGAGCTGAAGTCAGTTAAGTGACTGAGCCACCCAGGTGCCCCTGTCTCTTCTTCCCGTCTTTGTTTTAAAGTTTATTTTGTCCTGTCAGTATTACTACCCTCGTTTTCTTTTTACTTCCATTTGCGTGATAAATGCTTTTCTGTCCTTTCACTTGCAATCTGCATGTGAAATGACATGTGAAATGACAGCTTATAGGCAGCATATAGATGGGTCTTGCTTATTTATCCATTCTGTCACCCTATGTTTTTTGACTGGAGTGTTTAGTGCATTTATATTCCAGGTAATTATTGATAGATATGTACTTACTGCCATTTTGTTCTTTGTTTTACAGTAGTTTTTGTCATTCTTCTCTGTTCCTTTACTCTCTTGCTCTCTTCTCTCACACTTTGCTGGCTTTCTTAAATGATACACTTGGATTCCTTTCTTACAATTTTTGCATATCTATTATTGGTTTTTGATTTGTATTTACCATTAGGTGTATATACAGAATCTTATGCATACAACTGTCTATATTAAGTTAATGGTTTCTTAAGTTTGAACCCATCCTGAAAGCACTAAATTTTTACTCATCTCCCCCCGCCCCATGTTTTTGGTATATGGTGTCCTACTTTACACCCTTTTATTCTGTGAATCTCTTGGCTGATTTTTACAGATAAACTTAATTTCACTCCTTTAGTGCTTTCTACTTTTCTCACCCTACTTATGGACTTTCCTTTTACTCACAGAGTCCCCTTTAACATTTCTTGTCGGGCTGCTTTAGTGGTGATGAACTCCTTTACTTGTGTTTGTCTGGGAAACTCTATCTTTCCTATTCTGAGGGATAACCTTGTTGGATAAGGTATTTGTGGTTGCAGGCTTTTTTCTTCTTTCAGCACTTTGAATATATCCTGCCACTCCCTTCAGGCCTTCAAAACTTTCTGCTGAAAAATCAGTTGCTAGCCTCGTGGGATTTCTCTTGTACATAACTGTTTTGCTGTGTTTAAATTTCTCTCTTTGTCACTACTTTTTGTCATTTTAATTATTATGTGTCTTGGCATGGACCTCCTTGGGTTAATTTCGGTGGGGACTTCCTGTGCATCCTGGATCTAGATTTCTGTTTCTCTCCCCAGATTTGCAGTTTTCAGCTATCACTGCCTCAAACAAATTTTCTGCCCCCTTTTGTCTCTCTTCTTCTGGGACCCCTATAATGCAAAAGTCATTATGCTTGATGGTCTCACTGTGTTCCCTAAGTTTATTTTCATTTTCTTCCCCTCTCCTGTTTAGCTTGATTGCTTTCCATTACTTGGTCCTCCAGGTCACTGATCCATTCCTTTGCTTCCTCTAGTCTACCTTTGATTCCTTTTAGTGTATTTTTTATATCGGTTATTGAGTTCTTCGTATCTGATTTTTTTTTTATGTTTTCTATCTCTTTGTTGATGGTCTCATTGAGACCATCCGTTCTTCTCAAGTCTAGGGAGTATCTTTATGAGCATTACTTTAAATCCTCTATCAAGTATATTACTTACTTCTGTTTCGCTTAGGTTTCTTGCTACGCTTTTGTCCTGTTCTTTCATTTGGGACATATTCCTCTGTCTCCTCATTTTGTCTAACTATCTGTGTCTGTTTCTATGTGTTAGTAATGTTAGCTATGCATCCTGCTCTTGAAAATAGTGGCCTTACGAAGAATAGGTCTTGTGGTGCCCTGCAGTGCAATGTCCCCTGTTCACCAGAACCTGGCCATTCAAAAATGTCTTCTATGCGTGTTGCATGCGCCCTACTGTTGTGGCTGAGCCATGGTGTCTGCAATGGCTCTTTGCCTGTTGTGAACGTGGTTTGGGCCCAGCGCTGTTAGTGGGCCAGTGTGTGGCCATCTAGGGCTTGAGTTGAGTCAGACCAGGTTTTTGACATAGCTGTGGTTTCACCAAACTGCAGGGGCGTCTCCCTGTATCATCCCTCAAGAAATTTTCATTGGTGGGCAGGGTCTTCGGTCAGACTCGATGCCTGCCCCCAAGCCCACCGCTGGGGCGTATAGTCAGACTGGTGTGTGTAGTTATGTTCCCCTCTCCCCGGAGCAGAAGTCACTTTGGAGTGGTGCCGACCCGTGTCAGGGCTGCTTGCACACTCGCAGGCTTATGGAAGCACTTTGGATGGGCTCCAGTCAAGGGCAATCAGAGGGGGCAGGTCCACAGAAGGACAGTGCCGGCAAGGTCTGTGCTAGTCCACTGCAGAAAGAGGGCTGCAGCCGCCCAGAAATCTCTTGCGGAATCTGGCCAGGTGGGAGGGGGCAGAGCCACGGAAGCGCGTGCAGTGGTAGGGTGCACTGTAAGCAAGTGCGGGTGTCTGTATATCTAGGAGGGGGGGCAGAGGAGGGAGAGGAGGGAGATGGCACCCACTAGCTCTTTTGTTCTTGAAGAAGGCTCTGAAAGTTCCCTGACCTTCCAGCCCACACTCTGGTATTATTAAGTATATCTCCTTCCCGTGCATCCCATGCATTTTTCAAACTGCTGCTTCTAAGCTGTATCTCGGCTGGGCTGTTTGCTGTGCTGTCTCTTTAAGGACAGGGATTCCATTTCTTCTCACCCTCCCGGCTCTCTCAGAGCCAAGCCCACTGATTTTTAAATTCCAGGTGTTAAGCCCCACTGACTGTAAAAAACTCCCAAAGCCAGGCCCTCTGGCCTTCAAACCACATTTTATGGGGGTTCCTCTTCCCAGGGCTGGCCTCCCGTGCCTCAGGTGCCCAGTGTAGCTTCTCTCCTCCCCTCTCTCCACAGCCACGGCGTCCCTCCCTCCTGCAGACTCTCCCACGAGTCAGTTTGGCTCCCAACCATGTCTCTGCCTTTCCCACCCTCTTCTGTGTGGCCTCTTGTCTCCATTTAGCTGTGGAGAGTCTGTTCTGCTCGTCTGCGGGTCATTTTCTGGGTTACATACGCTGACGCGAGTGTCCTCTAGGTCTGTCAGGGGGATGAGGTGAGCCCAGTATCCTCCTACTCTGCCATCTTCCTTGTGAAGAAGCGTGGGGATTGGGGCTCACTCATTTTCAACTACTGTTAACTCAGAGCCAACTTTGTTTTGTCTGTATTCTCCTGCATTCGTTTTCTATCGCCGCAGAGCGATTTGTCAGCATTCTTAGAGGCTCCAAGCTACCTTCATGTATTATCTCACAGAAGCTCTGGAGTCTAGTGCCACTGGGTTCTCTGCTTATGGTCTTACCAAGCTCCAAAGTATTGCCTGGAGTTCGAGTCTCACGTGGGGCTTGGGGCCCTCTGCCAGGCTTACGTGATTGCTGGCGCATTTCAATTCCTTGTAGTTGTAGGACTGAAGTCCCTGTTTTCTTGCTGGCTGTCAGCCGGGGGCTTCTCTTCTCTCCTACCGAGCGCTCTCAAATCTGTGGCACATGGCCCTCTGCGTGGGCAGTTTACAACATTGTTGTTTGCTTCTTCAAGGACAGCTGTTTCTTGTCCCTTTTCATGGCTAGCCCCATTATGTCAGGCCCAACTGGGCAATTCTCTCGTTTTATTAACTCAAAGTCAGCTTATTAGGTATCTTAATTAAATCTCAAGACGTTCTGATGCCATATAGCATCATGTAACCATGGGAACAAATCTTCTCACATTCACAGCTCGTACCCACACTCAAGGGGTGGATGTCATTCGTGCATGTCATTCGTGGGGGCCATCTGAGAATTTCGTCCGCTCTAATCACCCACATTATTTGGAAGCAAATCTCTGACAGACTATCAATTAATAAATATTTGTGTGTACCTCCAAAATATAAAGACTGATTTTTAAACATAACCACTATGCCATTATCACACTTAAAAATTTTAATTCATTAATACCATCTGATATACAGTAAGGGTTCAAGTTTTTCCTATTTTTATTATTTTTAAAGTTTATTTGCTCATATCAGGATCTTAATGAGCTTTGAGTATTCAAGTTGGGCGATATGTTTCTTAAATTCTTTTAAATATACAGGCCCCCCCCCTCCATCTTTTTTTCTTCGTAGTTTCTTTTTTTAACATTTATTTATTATTGAGAGACAGAGCATGAACAGGGGAGGGACAGAGAGAGAGGGAGACACAGAATCCGAAGCAGGCTCCGGGCTCTGAGCTGTCAGCACAGAGCTCCACGCGGGGCTCGAACTCACAAACCGCAAGATCATGACCTGAGCCGAAGTCAGACGCTTAACCCACTGAGCCACCTAGGCGTCCCTGTAGTTTATTTGTTGAAGAAACAGGGCCATTTTTCTTTTTTTTTTAAGTTTATTTATTTATTTTGAGAGAGAGAGAGCATGCAGGAGGGGCAGAGAGAGAGGGAAAGTGAGAGAATCCTAAGCAGGCTCCGCACTGTCAGCACAGGGCCCGATGTGGGGCTCGAACTTACAAACCGCGAGCTCATGACCTGAACCAAAACCAAGAGTCCGACCCTTAACCTACTGAGCCACCCAGGTGCCCCAGGGCCATTTTTCATATAAATTTCTTAGAATAGATTTTTGTTTTTATTAAATTTTTATTTTGAGATAATTGTAGATTCACATGAAATTTTAAGAAATAATACAAAGATGTCACGTTTACATCTACCTAGTATCTCTAATAGTATCAACTTGCAAAACTATATTATGTAGTGAAGAGACAGAATATTTTCATCATCACAAGAATTCTTCATGTGCCTTTTAATAGCTATATCTACTTCCCTCCTGCCCCTAACCCTCCATCATCCCTATCAGTCGTTAATCTGATCTCCATTTCTATACATTTGCCATTTCAGGAATGATATACAAATGGAATTACACAGTATGCAACCGTTCGAGATTGGTTGTTTCACTCAGCAAAATTCTAGAAAGACCCATCCGAGTTGTTGCATTTTCAAGAGTTCATTCCTTTTTATTGCTGAGTGTTGTTTCATGGTATGTATAGACCACAGTTTGTCTAGCCAATCTCAGACATGTAGATTGTTTCCTGTTTGGGGCTCTTATGAATAAAGCTACTATCAGCTTTCATGTACAGTTTTCCATGGACATCAGTTTTCATTTCTCTGGGATAAATGCCCAGAAGTGCAATTTCTGGGTCATGTGGTAAGTGTATGTTTGGGTTTTTTGGGTTTTTTTAAGAAGCTGTCAACTGTTTTCTAGAGTGCCTATACCATTTTACATTCCCATCAATTTATACATGACTGATAGTTGTGTAATGATGTCTTAGCATGGTTTCAGTTGAATTTCCCTAATGGCTAGCACATCTTTTCATGTGCTTATTGGTCATCTGTATATACGTAGTAAAATGTTTTTTTCATTTTGCTTACCCACTTTCTAATTGGATGTTTGTTTTTTGCTGTTAAATTTTGAATTATTTATATATTCTAGATATTACTTCTTTATCAGATGTGTGGTTTGCAAATATTTTCTCCCAGTCGGTAGTTTGTCTTTTCATCATCTTTTTTTTTTTTTTAACGTTTATTTATTTTTGGGACAGAGAGAGACAGAGCATGAACGCGGGAGGGGCAGAGAGAGAGGGAGACACAGAATCGGAAGCAGGCTCCAGGCTCTGAGCCATCAGCCCAGAGCCTGACGCGGGGCTCGAACTCACGGACCGCGAGATCGTGACCTGAGCTGAAGTCGGACGCTTAACCGACTGAGCCACCCAGGCGCCAGTCTTTTCATTTTCTTAACAGGGCCATTCACAGGGCAAAAGCTTTAATTTTGATGAAATTCAATTTATGCATTTTTCCTTTTATGCATCATGCTTCTGATGTCAAGGCCAAGAACTCTGTCAAGCCCCAGACCCCAAAGATCTATTTATTTTCTAATAGTTTTATAGTTTTTCATCTTACATTTGTGTTCATATTCTGTTCGAGTTAATTTTTGTAAAAGTTGTGATATTTAGGTCAAGGTTCCTTTTTTTGCCTCTGGATGTCCAAAGATTTCAGGACTATTTGCTGAAAAGGCTCTTAAATTGCTTTTGTACCTTTGTCAAAAATCACCTTGGCATACTTATATGAGTTTACTTTTGAATAGTATATTCTATTCCATTGATCTATGTGTCTATCCCTTCAACAATATCATAGAATGTTTATTACTGTAGCTATAAAACAATTCTTGAAAATGGGGTTGACTGATTCTAACTAGTTTATTTTTTTCTATAATTGTTTTAGTCATTTTACTTCCTTTGCCAGTCCATATAAACTTGACAATAATTTTGTCTATATCTATACAAAAATTCTTGTAGGGATTTTTATGGTAATTATATTAAACATGTATATCAATTTGGGGGAGAATTGGCATCTTGACTATGTTGAGTCTTCTGGTCAATAAATATGGTATGCCTCTATTTAGATCTTTGAGGTCACCTCAGCTCTTTAAACCTGTAGGATCATGTCTTTTACCAAAGTTGAAGAGTTTGTAGTAATTACTTCTTTGCATATTTTTTCAGCCCCTACTTTCTCTTATTCTGAGTTTCCAATGACTTGGATTTAGATCGTTTGTTATATTTCCACAAGTCATTTAGTCTATGTTTCTCAGTCTATTTTTCCTTTGTTGTTCAGATTGGATAATTTCTACTGTTCCTTCTTTGTTCAAATTTGTCCTTTTAGTTCATGGATTGTTTCCTCTGTCTCCTCCATTTTGCTGTTAGCCTATTCACTGGATTTTTATTTTAGCTTTTGCATTTTCTCAGTTATAAAATTTCTGTTTGTTTTCTTTTTTACTTCATTTATTTCTTTGCTGAAACTGCATTTCTGTTCTGAGGCTATTTTTAATTTGTTTTAACTGTGTTCATAATATCTTATTGAAAATTGTTATGACGGCTGTTTTGTTTTTTTCAGTTAAATCCAAGTTAGTTAACATATAGTGTAATAATAATTTCAGGAACAAAATTTAGTGATTCTCACATATACTACCCAGTGCACATCCCAACAAGTGTCCTTCTTAATGCCCCTCACTCCTCTAGCCCTTCCCCCAACCCAACACTCTGCCAGCAAGCCTCAGTTTGTTCTCTGTATTTAACAGTCTCTTATGGTTTGTTTCCCTCTCTGTTTTTATGTTAGTTTTGTTCCCCTTCCGCTATGTTCATCTGTTTTGTTTCTTAAATTCCACATTATATATTTGTCTTTCTCTGACCGACTCATTTTGCTTAGTGTATTACACTCTAAAATGGCAAGATTTCATTCTTGTTGATCACCAAGTAATAGTCCATTGTATATATATGCCACATCTTCTGTGTCCATTCATCGGTCGATGAACATTGGGGCTTTTTGCATACTTTGGCTATTGCTGATAGTGCTGCTATCGGGGTGCATGTGCCCCTTCCAATCAGCACTCCTGGGTAACACCTTGTTGTTGGCCTCCAGTCGTTGCCATTCTCATTCAGTTTGAGATCTTCATAGTGCTTGGTATGATGATTTTCAGTTGACATCTGGGCATTTTGTGTGTTATGTTATGAGACTCTGAATCTTGTTTAGACCTTTATTTTAGCTGGCTTTCTCTGACACTGGTTCGGCAGGGTAAGAGGGAATGTCATCATTTTCTTGCTGACAGGTGGAGGTAGAAGTCTCGATTCCTACTTTGGCTTCTATTCATATTCTGTTCATAGCCTCAGAGCCTCTCCACTGGATGGGGTGGAATTCCAGGCACCCAAGTGGTCTCCACTGTCACTGCTGATGCCCAAGTGTGATGATGGTCCCCAGTATCCATTTGGCCTTCTCTGATGCCACTCTGGAAAGGTGGTTGGAGTGCCTCATTACAACCCGGTGAAGGTGGAAGTCTGTGTTCCCACTCGGCCTTGACTGGTGTATGTGGGATGGGGCTGCAATTGTTTCTGTGGAGTAGAGTGGTTATGGTCTAAAATATTTCTGTCTTGCTAGGTTGCTCCTTTCCTGGTCTTTTAGCTAGAGAGAGTAGGCTTTTGCTGGGACTTATTTTTTTTCCTTTGGTCCATATCCATTGGCATTTCCTGATTGCTGGCTTCTTCAGCTCCAGGTCTGGGATATATGACACAAGACAACAAGAAACTAAGGGAACTCATCATTTTTCCGTTCCTCCCATCGCTAGTCCCCAAGCCAGTCTGGCTTTCCAACTTTCGGTGTCTTTTTACATTTGTTTTAAATACAATATCTACGATTTTTAGTTGTTCTTAGCAGGAGTAAGAGGTAAAATACATTTACTCCATGTTCTCAAAAGCAGAAGTCTCCAGACTGAATTTTGATGATTGTATCTACAAGGTCCGTCTATTTTCCCTCTGCCTTTCAGATCAGTAAATTCTATTGATCTCTTCAAGTTCACTGATGCTATCCTCTGTCACCTCCACTCTACTACTGAGCCCATCCAGCAAGATTTTTGTACCAGTTTTGTATTTTTCAGTTCTAGATCTCCTACCTGCTGCTCTTTTCATAACTTCTATTTCTTTCCTGAAGTCTAGTTTTCTTTTGTTTATGGAGAATCTGTAGTTGCCTGTTGAACCAGTTTTATGAAGCCTTATTTAAAATCCTTGTCAGATATTCCGGAACTCTTTTCACCTTAGTGTTGGCATCTCCCAATTGTCTTTTCTCACTCCAATGGTGATTTCCTTGGTTCTTAGTGTGGAAAGGTGTCTTTCAACTGTGCCTTGCACATTTTGGACCTTATATTATGAACTCCTGATCCTGTTTCTTTTTCTTCTAAGCAAGCAATTCCCCTGTTGAGACGCCCAACCAGGGCCTGTGGGTGTCCATGGCCGGCTTCTCTCTGGTCTCCACCCACAACTCCCCAGCAAAAGTGGGGTGCTGACACACACAGCCTTACTCCAGACAGATGGAGTGGAAGTTCAGCTCCCTCTTTCACTGAGCTGACACCTTCCTGGCAAATGTGAAAAACTAACGAACACTTCACACCGGCTTACTTTTTTCCCAAAATTGTTTTCGTTATTCTATTTCCTGATTGTTTTTTGTCTTTTGAGTAGGATAAGGTAGATTCTCAGCTCACCACTGGCCCCAGTGATACAAGGGAAGTGGAGGGGAGAGAGGAGGTAGAGCCCTGAATAGCCCTGCTTGAGACTGCCTGGCTCAGCATCACGCAGAGGGAAGGGGGTCGGTACCCACCGCATCCTGTCCATGTTACCTTTGAAGGGGAATCTGAGCACCTCCTACTCTGCCACGTGGGAGATGGAAGGTCAGCTCTCAGCTCCAAAGTCTTCATGACCCAAAATGAGGCAAAGATGTCTTAAACGTGACACACAAAAAACATGGCTTATAAAAGAAAAAAAAATGATAAATTGGCATCTTCAAAATTAAATTTTTTTTTCTCTGAGGTGCTCACTTGTTAGGAGAATAAAAATCAAGCTACAGTCTGGAAGATGTTTTCAAATGAATGTCTAATAAAGGACTTGCATCAGACTCAGCAGAGGTCTCAAAACTCAAAACTTAGAAAACAACCCAATTTTAAAAATGGGCAAAAAGCATCAGCTGACACTTCACCAAACTGGTCGTATGAATGGCAAATGAATAAGTGAAAAATTGTTACACATCATTAGCCATCAGAGAAATGCATTTTAAAACCACAATTTTATACCATGATACACATTTGAAAATGACTAAAAATTTAAATATGTATATGCACATTACTAAGTGCTATAGTGTTATCAAGTATGATAACTCTCGTACATTACTGGTGAAAATGTGGAGTGGTACAGCCATTGTGGAAAATGATCTGGCAATTTCCTGTAAACTCACATTTACCATATGATTCAGTAATCCCATTCTTGGGAGAAAGGAAAACTTATGTTCAAACAAAGGCTATACACAAATGCTTATGACAGCTCTATTCGTGTTTTCCAAAGCCTGAAAACAACCCAGAAATATCCTTCTACAGATGAATGGATAAAGAAACTATGGTGCATCCACACAATGGAATACTACCCGGCAATAAAAAGGAATAAACCATTGACATCCAAAACCAATTGAATGATTCTCAAAGGCATCTTGCTGAGTGGAAAAAGCCAGCATCAACAAGTTACATACTTTATTACTCCATTGTTTTTAGAAAATATGAATCTGCATTTTAAAAAAAGAAAAAAGAAAAATATTAAAAGTTTATTCTGGTGAAAACAATAAAGTGCAAACATTTTACAACTGAATATCTATAGAAACACTTCAAATCAAAATCAGTTGGTAGAACTCAGGGATTGATGAGTTTCAGAAAGAGGGCCATGGGCCAAAACACAGAGAAAGAACAATGCGTACAGGAGGAAAGAGCATGTGTGGTTCTTCTAAAATGGAAAAGAAAAGAACAAAGAACGAATAATACAGTGGTGAGAATATTTCTGAGGCAGAAAAATAATACATGAATGTGAAAGAAAGCATTAATAACTTGGTTAGGACAACGTGTAAATGAAATTGTTAAAATGGAAGAATGGTAAATGCAGGTAACACATATATGAGACACAGCTAACAACCAAGCAAATCACTTTTACAATAGAGAAATATTAACAAAACCAGGAATCATAGTTCTTTTTACATTGAATTTACTTTGTGAAAGGTAGTCCTGTGTTAGCTTAAATAACTACGTGTTGAATAATAGTCTGAAGGAATATAGTGATTATCATTATGTAAATCTTATGAAAATCAAGGAATGTTTAAATAAAAGTACATTTTCAGGCATGACTCTGAGTTAATGGCAGTTACGACTGAACAATAGATGTTCAAATACCACAATTTATTATAATCATTGACAAGATAAATGTAAACAACATTCATAATAATTAATATGATTGTTATAATTCTTCCTACCAATATTGCCTGTATGCAGTGCTTCATTTCAATATTGAATCCAATCATGTCATGGAGAATACGGTTTATATATAAATATAATTTTCCTTTCTAAAATATAAGTTAACACTTTTACTGGAGGGAAAGCCTTAAAAAACAAGACAGATTATTACCTGTGTTATACTTGAAAGTGTGAGGCAAACTGGATGACTCACATTGTATACTCATTGGAATTCAGTTTTTTTCTTTCTAGTTATGCAAGTCGTAAATATGCCAGAGGCTGAACAGAGTCCAGCAAGAATATGATCAATATTGAAAAAAAAAAACATGTAGAGGATATGTGTTTATTTCTGGTAGTCTGTATCACATTTTAAAGTGTTTGTATTTTATAATTATGAAGGTAATTTTTATGTGTTCAGAAGTGTTGGAAAATATTGAAACCATCAATAAGAAAATAAAGATATCACTTATAATTTCACTAGCAAGAAGAAAACATTGTTGCTATTTCCTGTGGATTCTCCCCATTGTTTGTAAGTATGTCTATATGAACAGTCTTTCAACCTTGGTTTTAATTTAAGTATGTTTGAATTATTAGGATATTCGTCAGATATTTTAGGTTTGTATTACACGACTCCTCCTTCCTCCCAAAATTGATTAATAGGGACCAAATTGATACTCTTATCTGAAACAGCTAAAAAGTGACAAAAATAGACGAAACCATGATTTTCAATTTATCGGACATCACGCAACAAAGGACCACGATCTCAGAGATGAAAACAATGAAACGAGCCTGACAATCGTTGCAGCTTAGAGCCTGGAGAGGGACTGCAGGTCAAAGTGCAAAGAGGGGAGCCTGGCAGTCACCTCGAGTTGATTGAGATGGAGCTGGGCAGCCAAGGAGTCCAAGGAATCCAGAATTTGAAGTACAGAATACCAGAGAAGAGAAAGCTGCACAGAGAGAAAGCTCCAGAGCTCACACAGGGCTAGGAATTGTTCTTGTTCCCATCAGAGTGGAGAAACTAATAATCGAGCATTGATCAGAATAGTCAAAGGATTTGGGGTGCCTGGGTGGCTCAGCTGGTTGAACATCCAACTCCTAATTTTGGCTCAGGTCATGATCCCAGGGTCATGGAATGGAGCCCCACACTCAGTGCAGAACCCGCTTGAGATTCTCTCTCTCTCTCTCTCTCTCTCTCCTTTTGCCCCTCTCCCTTGCTCACACTCTCTCTAAAAAAAAATAAAATCTTTGGGGGGGTGCAAATGAGTAAGGGGCAGAGAGAGAGAGGATCTCAGGAGGGGCAAGGGGGGCGAGAGCGAAAGAGAGAGAGAAGCGGGGCACACCCGAAGTAGGGCTCGTGTTTTACCCAAAACAGGGCTCATGTTCATCTGAAGTGGGGCTCAAGTTCACCTGAAGTGGGTTGATCAAGCTCACCCGATGTGGGACTCGAGCTCATGAACTGTGAGATCGTGACCTGAGCCAAAGTCAGATGCTTAACGACTGAGTCACCCCTAAAATAAAAAAAATTTTAAAAAAGGGTATTCAAAGGATTTTGCCTTAGGAATCAGGCAATATTTTTTTTTTTTTGAGAGAAAGAGTGCACGTGTGTGCACACACGCACACAAGACTGGGGGAGGGGCAGATGGAGAGAGAGAATATTAAGCAGGCTCCACACCCTGTGCAGAGCTCGACATGGGGCTTGATCTCACAACTGAGATCATGACCCGAGCCGAAACCTTAGAATCAGACATTTAACTGACTGAGCCACCCAGGCGCCCCAGAAATGAGGCGATATTAACCATAGATTACACATTAGTCTGATCTTTCCCAGCTGAGTTTAAAAACTGGACCTGTGCTGTGGGTTGAATTGTGTCCCCTAAAAGGATAGGTGCAAATACTAACCATGATATCTGCGGATGTGACCTCATTTGGAAATAGAGTCTTTGTGGGTATAATTAATTGAATCAAAGTCCTAAAAATAGATAGTGGTGATGATTGTGCTTTAAGTGCCACCGAATTGTACACTTTAAACATTTTTTTTTAATTTATGTATTCTGAGCGAGAGAGAGAGAGGGCGGGGAGGGTCCGAGAGAGAGGGGGAGAGAGAGAATCCCAAGCAGGCTCCTCACTGACAGTGCAAGGGGACCGTGGGCCGTGTTGGGGGAGCTCAGGCAACAGGTGAAAGTAAAATCAGTAAAAGTCCGTGCTGTTGTTGAGGGAGCCGGAACTTGAACTGAAAATACTTTTGAAAGAAGGAAACATGGGTGCAAAATCAGAGAAGATCCCCCATGTTATTTGGCGCTGAGAAGCTGCCAGGAAAAGGCACTGGCAGGAGCCTCTTTGCAAAAGAGAGTCCGAAGCAAGGCTGGGAAGGAAGAGAGAGGGATTGGCGTCGGCAGGAAGAGCCTGTGAAAAATCCTAGCAGAATTCTAAGGGGGGAGATAGTGGGTTACAGGATGGCAACCAATCCCATGCTGAGAATGGAGACTGATGAGTGTGTAAGACAGCGTGTGCCGACGTGTCTGGTGAGGGGTGGGGCCGTGACGGGCTGGGGTGGGAAGGTAGGGGGACACGGAGGCTGGGGCCTCACAAGTTGCTGGCAAGGCCGGAAAACCAGGCAGCAAAACTGGGTTTCAGTGCGCTGGGCAGGATGGAGTCCACACAGATACGTGCCTGAGCAGGGACGTGGCAGTCCATGGTCGAGGAAGAGTCTTCTAACACAGGGCTTTCCCAGCAGTGCTCAGAGGGAATCCAGAGTTCTGTGGTTGGGTGACAGGGCCGCGGTCCCCAAGGAAGAAGGAAAGGTACTGAGCCAGCAAGACTCTGGGATTATAGTCCTCGCCTCAGCCAGACTGTTCTGCCTTCCTCATTGTGGTGTTGAGACCTAAAATTAAGGCCTATGATTAAGGCTCAAGAGTTTTTAAATTTCTTTCTTTCTTTATTTTGAGAGACAGAGAGAGAGAGAGAGAGGGAAAGAGAGCAAGCAGAGGAGGGGCAGAGAGAGAGAGGGTGAGAGAATCTCAAGTAGGCTCCACGCTCAGCTCGGAGCCCATCGCAGGTCTCGATCCCGCAAGCCGTGAGATCATGACCTGAGCCGAAATCAAGAGTCAGATGCTTAACCGACCGAGCCACCCAGGCGCCCCCAAGGCTCAATATCATGTGCTGCCTTGACATCTGGGAAATTGAGAAGGCCTTGAAAATCTAATTCCCTGTCCTCCTCTCCACTCTGCTCTTGAAGAGAAGGTCTCCTAGCCAAACAATCCTCCTTACAAAGAGAACCAGGCCAAGTTCTTACTCATCTTTGACTGGGTTTCAGTTCCTGCCAGCCCGCGAAACGATTCAGGCAAGGCTGTCACATCCTGCTGTGGGAGCCAGGGGTCATCCCACTGTCCCGATTCTACAAAGTCCATCTACCTCCCCCCTTCTAGACTGTTCACTCTCTTCCCGAGTGCACCCCCCATGTGGCCCTGCATGGCATGCTGTGTCCTCCTCCCCTGAGATGTAAGTACATGACCCGTCAGTCTCATCATACTGTCAGAGGTGGTGGGCTCAACCAGCCCCAAGACCTAAGGCAGGAGTCCCTCCCTCACCAGCAGGGTGAATAGGAGATGATTGCAACCCTTGCATCTGTGGATTGGACTTCTGTAGAAGGCTTCAGTTGGAATGAGAAGTCTCATGTCTAAAATTTTGATGACCACTGTCCGCCAGTTAGATATAGAATGGATCAAGGAGAAATGGCCTCCAGGTACCCTGACCCAAGTTCAACGTCCAGTCCCTTGCTTGGTTCGCCATGACCAACTGTAGTTACTGTAGAGCCGACAGCTCCCTAAAACCAGCACACTTGATTAGAAGAGGGGGTACTGGAGTGTGTGAGCTTAGATTCGCACAAACAGTGCCAAGAGCAGAGTCTGAGAAGTGACCTAAAACAGCAGATGTGCGACTGAAAACTCTTATCACTGTATATGTAAGATCAGCCACAAATAGACGGGGATATCTATGTATACGCATGTGTGTATATTACATATATGTGTGTATGTGTATGTCATATACAAAAGTATATGTAAGTATATACACGAGTACATATAGCTGTACGTGTTTTTAGAAGTACTCACCCAGAGATTTACCAGAAAAGGTTCTCCTGTTTCCTTATACTCGGTGAGTACTTTTTCCCTTTAAAGTCTTTCCTGGATTTATTAAACTTTGATTTTAGCTGCAACCACATGACCCTAGAGATGTGGCCTGATCAGGTCTCTAGCCCAAGTCCCTCTCTTTGTAGTACAACCCAGGTTTCCTACTGCCCTGTGGACAGCTTCACCTGGACGGCCCACTCAACCTTGCCGTCAACATGGCTCACTCGTACCCTCTCTGTCACACCCCTCCTCGTTGCTACCCCTAACTCCAGTCCCCACAAACTTTCCCCCTCTATCCTTGATCTCAGGTAGGACAAACAGCTTCTGCCTAGTCAGCAACCTTCAGAACTCAGAAGCATTAGACACTCCCCACCCCCTTTCACAGAATCTCCTTAAAATCCGTCTCTTGACCTTCTCCCGCCCGCAGCCCGAATCAAGTGCCTTGTCACTTTCTTTTGCTCTGTTTACTTGGGGTTTTTAACTCATTACGTGCTCAATAAATATTTGCCGAATCACTAAATGAGATCACGGATGAATCGATCAAAACGCGAGAGGGTCACATTCGATGATTCAAAATGTGGAGCGTGTCCCCTGCCTGGGCCTCCCGACTGCATGGAAGAGACCCAAAGTGCTACAGCTGTTCACATAACTTTAGAATTCCCCTGGGAAACTCTCACCGGGAGTGTCACTTAGGACATCTCCTCCCTACATACAAACATCATCTTAGAGGTGGAGAAACTCTCAAAGGGTAGTACACGATGCTTCCTGCACAGGACCCCACAAACCCCCTCACCCCCCAGTGATCTCCATGGGTTTCTATCCACATCATGCAAATGTCTGCACCCTTGGGCCAATCCTCTATCTGGTGGCAACGGAGACCAACAGTCCTAGCCATGGGACACCTGCCCTCTAATGTGCTAACAGCTCAGAATCTGTGGGAGGCAGCCTGAGCCAGGGACAACACGGGGACCCGTTTCGAGGTATGTCCACACCCAGCCCTTTACCTGCAGAGTCACCGAGGTGATTAGTCCCAGGGCACTGTGTCTCCACTTCCCACCTCCTTGCAGCCGCACACTCCCTTCCCCTGCTCATTAGTATTTCCGGTCTGTCTCAACCGTCACACGTCGGTCACCACCCCTGTGCACCCACATAGCCCCAGCCTCCACAGAGGGGTCCACCGTGCGCAGGGGAAACACATTCTGGTGTCCAGCCGGCACCAAGGCAGCTCTCAGCCCTGGGACACCAGCAAGGGTGCCCTGGACCACTAGAGTACCCAAGAGTGCTGCTCACCCAAAGGACGCAGGGAGCAGCTGTGCTCTTCCTGACAGGACTTAGGGTGGCCCTAAGGTAGGGGCTGGTGCCTGGCATGCTGCGGGGCCCCTCCTCCAGTTGACCTATTTACTCAGACCTCACTGAGACGTCCAGCCAGTGAGGACGATTCTGAGATCTCCCAAGCTGATTCAAGTAAATTGTCCAGTACCACCCACCCAGGTTCCCCACCATCTCTCCTCCTGGACGCTTCTCCCTATGCTGAACTCCGCACTCAGAGCCCTGCCAGAGGCCCCCTGCACTCGGTTTTGCATACGGTCTCTCGTGTGGACTCTGACCCTTGCTCTCCCCACGATGCTTCCAGTTCCCCTCACTGACTAAGGGTGTCCTGTCTGGTCCCCTCCCCCAGCTCCTGGTCATTCTGGCCGAATCCTTGCTTTTCAAAGTAAAAGAAAAATGTCCTGCTGACCTTTCAGGGTTCTAATCATGCCCAGAGGAATCTCTTTGCTCAGGACATCACTGCATAAATCCAGCTTTACATGGATGAGAGATTAATTTTCTGCCTACCTAACCTAATGAGAAAAGGGGAGACGCAAATTAAAATAACAATTGACACAATAGTTTTCACTCATAATTTTGATAAAAATTGAAAAGATTGGTAAAATGTTTGTGAGCGTATAGGATATTCACATATAGTAATTTGTGAGAAAACATGGTGGAACCCGATTTAGGCAATATTTATTAAAAGTTTTAAATATTCATAACCTGACCCCCACGAGGTGCTTAAGGGAAAGGAATTTGCTATGACATCAACCCTCTTCAATTCTTGGAGGAGTTTCTGAGAAAAACAAGTTTGCCTTGAAATTCACCAGCTTTTGCAAGAGCCTACGATGTGACAGGTGCTCTCAAATACAGGGTCACATCTAGTTTTCCAGGGAGGCTCTCAATCTTAGCGGGGAGGACTCACCCTTCTTCACTCACTAGCACTCTTCCGAACTGACTGCCTTTTGCAATAACTTCTATCATCTCAGCAGACGGAGGATTTTCTCCTTCCTTGTAATGCAGAGTCGGAATCTTAATTTATGAGCCTCTGCTGCCTTCCACACAACTGTAACATCCTGAAAAGCTTTTGGCACACTGCAAACCAGGATTTTGCTGCGGGGCCACTACACAGACAAGGAGTAATGGAAGGATGGTTGTGTTAGCGTGGGCTGCTCTAATAAGATTCCATCAACGGGGTAGTTTAAACAGAAATTTCTTACTGTCCTAGGGTTTACAAAGTCCAAGACCAGGGTGGTGGCAGATTCAGTGTCTGGTAAGGACCTTCTACCTGGTTTGCAGCCAGGCAGCCAGCCATCTTCTCCTTTTCTCATCACATGGCCGAGAGGTCTCACGTCTCCTTCTCTTATAAGGACACTAATCTCATCATGGAGGCCCCACAATCATGATCCCATTGAAACCTAATGACCTCCCTAAGGCCCCACCTCCTAACACTACCCCACTGGGGGTTATGGTTCCAAAGGATGAATTTGGGGAGAACACAAAACATAGAGTCCATAACAGTGATTGTTTTTTTTCTTTTTAAATCAGAGCTAGTATGTCTGCTAAGGAACCGTTCTTAACTTCCTAGAAGGACTCCAAGGATTTTAAGAATTCAGCCTCGGTAGATGTTTGCTTACACAGAGATTTCCATGGCCTTTCCTTATCTACCATTTATGAGGGAGGCTTTGGGATTTGCTTGTTTGTGTTTAGTTTTTTTTTTTTTTTTTTTTTTTGAGGCTTTGGGTTTTAACCACGTGGGTAAACTTATTCATCTGTGTATGTGTTCAGTGGACAACGTCAGAAACAGGCAGCCCATTAAAATCTTACCGCAAATATCATGGTGGTTTCAAAAGTAATCTGACTTCAGGGGCGCCTGTGTGGCTCAGTCAGTTAAGCGTCTGACTCTTGATTTCGGCTCAGGTTATGATCTCCTGGTTTGTGGGATCGAGCCCCGCACTGGGCTCTGCACTGACAGTGGGGGGCCTGCTCGGGATTCTCTCTCTCCCTCTCTCTCTGCCCCTCTCCTGACTATGATAAATAAACATTTTTTTAAAAAAAAACTCTGACTTCAGAGTTATATCCCGATAACCGGTAGATTACGTGTCATATCAGACTCCACTCACAAGCCTATTGGGAAAACACTTTGACAGGTTTTTAAATACACCCAGCGGGGATGATCCTAGGGCTGTCATAAAAAAGTACCCCAAACTGGCTGGCTTCAAACAACAGAAATGTATTCTTTCGTAGTTCTGGAGGCTAACAGTCCAAGATGAAGGTGTCAGCAAGGGGGCTCCTTCTGCAGACTTGGAGGAAGAACTCTGTCTCCTGGCTCTCTCCTTGCTTCTGACAACTGCCAGCCATCCTTGACATTCTTTCCTTCCAGATGCTTCACTCTAGTCTCAGATTCCATTCTTCACAGCCCCTCTTCCATGTCCTCCGTGTGCTTAAATCTCACTCTCCTGTCCGTTATCATGCCGCTCACTGTTTTTAGGGCCCACCCTAAGTCCAAGAGAATCACAACTCAAGATTCCTAAAAGGCATTCACGTTTGCAAAACCGCTACTTCCAAATAAGGCCACATGCACACATACGGGTGTGCCCCGTTGTTCAAAAGTTCACACTATGCCACTTCACTGTCATGAAAGATCTAGGTCAGTACCCGTTTCTGCTACCTGAAAGAAATCCAAAGAATCTTTTAAGAAAAAAAAAAAAGGTGAAAAGCAAAACTAGATGCCAGCATTTGTCCTGCAGCGAGCCCTTGCAGGGGAGGTACACACCCCAAGCAGAGAGGGCAGTGCTCCCCAGCTCCTTCCCCTAGCAACTACACTCAGCTTCTCAGCCTCAATCCACCATAACTTTGAAGTTGTCTTTGAGCATCTGTACTTTACCTTGATTTATTCTGTGCATCTACTAGCAAGATGTGTCCTTTAGTATCAGAAAAGCCTAAGAGAGGTGATTTTGGGGGTCTGGGGATGCTAAAAACGTTTTCCATATAATTAACGGTAGTCTTTCCTCCACGTTATCATAGGGATGCTCCACTTTCAGATAGAGGGGGAATTCGATAGGAGATCGGGGCTTGGATATATCTTTGGCAGGGGGGGGAGGGGGGGGGCGGGGGGGGCGGTCCCCATGCAATTTACTACAGATGGATCTAAACAACACTTGTCAAAATCAAACTTTGAAGTCCATGGGGCTCTTGCAATCAGGGCTCCAGAGTGGTTTGGGACAACCAGGGGACTTCTGCAGGGGTAGGAATGTCCTATGTTAGGGGCAAGGCAGATGGTTCAGGGGTGTCCACTGGGAGCAGAGCACAGCCGTCAGAGGAGACAGTGAAAAGCTGGGCAGTAGGCCAGGGTTCAGAGTTGAATGGGAGGACACATGGGACGACCCAGAGGAAGGTGCTGTAATTCAGGGAATTGCTGGGACTGGACACAAATGCCAGGACCTGGGCAGAATCAGCTACGAAGGTATCGGAGGGATCAGAGCAGGAGTCCCCTAGATAAGTGAAGCTCCATCAGTTCCCAAATTATGTTTTATTCTCATTTCCTCTTCCTTCTTTAGGGGCCTGCTTTTAGTACCTTGTCACATCGTCCCTCTTTTGCCACCTGAGAACCATTATGAAGTACTAAGAGAAATGGCGTGGGACAGAAAACCTGCCTCAGGTTATGGAGAGTGGAAACAATGTGGACCCTAAATAAACTCAGACCAGAGTTATGGTCCCAGCTCCATCACTGGGCTGGGTATAATCTTAGGGATATTACTGATGACTATGAGCCTTCGATTCATCATCTGTCAAATGGGTTTGACGATGAAGCAAGGCTGCTGGAATGTATGTGAAGGAAAGTAGCTGGCACAGTGCCTGGCATTTATTGGATCTTTAACAAATGGCAGCTATTTCTAATATTATTTTGTCCCCAGACTCTACTGCCCCCTCCTCTGGGATTTTGTGTTTATACAGGACATCTCAGACGATACACAGCTCAAGAGGAGACAGAATATCAAATCAGGCAAAAATGCAGCTTCACAGATAAAATTCATTACATTTTTTCTCTTAGGGGATATATTAATTTGGTTATGGGTTAGCCTTTCTCAGCTGATAGAACTCAAGTTCCCAAACTTTGAATCAAAGACCAACTCCTTTCTTCCCTTCTTGCTGTTCATCCATCCAAAACACTATTTTCCTTCATTTCACTCTCCCCCAAAACTGAAATATGCTTAGATTTGGCTTAATTACACTCAAGATAACCTACCTTTAGGGGCACTTGCGAGGCTCAGTCAGTTGGGCATCTGAGTCTTGATGTCAGCTCAGGTCATGATCCCACGCTTGTGGGATCGAGCCCTGCGTCATGCCCCATGCTGAGCGCGGAGTCTGCTTAAGATTCTCTCTCCCTCTCCCTCTGAGCCTCTCCCCTGCTCGTGCACACTCCAAAATACAACACATAAATACATTTTTAAAAAATAAAACCTACCTTTAATGTTATTTTAATGGTGTAGGCTCTGGTTCTCTCAGGCCAGGGAAGAGTGGCAGCCAAGTGGCTTCTGGGTACCACCTCAAGGGACTATTACCCTATGCTCAGGAAATCATTGCAGACGATGGATAGAACACCTAGTCACTGCACTGTGTTAACCGTGCTGGGACAAGAGCTCAGGCCATCTTCCATACCTGCCCCGGATGGAGATTTCCCTCTGGCTTCTCCATGATACAAAATTGACTACTAGGCAGTTTCCTATTCCAGGCTTTTCTGTCACCTCTAGAACACATCACCTGAGAGTCTGGCCCCTGCTACCACACACAGGAGGAACTACGGTTCCTAAACTGCCTTGGCTCAGGGCATTTCTACTTGACTGCTCGCATCTGGAGTTTCACCTCCTCGCTCCTTGTTTTCGCATGTTCTTCATGTATTGGAAGACATCTCACCATCTTCCTGGTGATAGCTGCTCCTAGCCCCTACCGTTTTATAATTAGGGGCGTGACTTCCGCTATCAACACAGTGCTTTCTAAGGAGAAAATACCCAATTAACATTTGGCAAATAAATGAGCCAGTAAGCTGGATCTTTCATTTAATAAGATTTATTAAGATTATGCCTACTTCCTTCAGTAAGCCAAGCAAGTCCAGGTATATGTCTTTTAATTTTACAGAACAATAAATTAGTGGTTAAGGGAATCCAAAAATGAGCCACCTTTTACATTCCATTTTTTTCCCATTTTCTTTCACATTTCCAAGGAAATTCCCATTCCAGTGTTGTTATCTTGTCCCAGATCACAATATTTGATATTGTGATATTTGATATTTTGATATTTTATTTTGTAAAATATCAAAAGTCATATTCTTAAATCTGAGAAACATCAACAGATATGTGACAAATTCATTCACACACTTAGATTCTAAAGCTAAAAAACCTTCCAGTAAAAGAAACAGCATTTGAAAAACACCAAAAGGTAAAAAAAGATAAACTTCCAAATCATCTATGTAGAACAGGAACACAAAGTTGTTGCACACTGTGTTCTCCCCAGTTTGACCCTGACCCTCTACTCAGAGCCAGGACTGCCCTCTTCAAATAGAGAGTGAATATTTGGGCTCCCTCTTCGGTTGGGGCGGAAGCTGCTGATCAATGCTGTGCAATGAATAGCAGCAGTACTTTCCCCAGATCCAATTCTGGCCCAAGCCCTCTCTTTCTCGTATTTTAAAGCCTCCTCATACCAAAATGAGAAGGAAAGGGGGTCAATCCCTTTGATCTTAACCAAAAATTCTAGAACTCTCACCTTGGTGATTTCAACATGGGCCCTGGGACCCCACAGGAATTCATAGCGTGGAGGATTGCTGTCAGGCACCTGCCGGTATTCTAGGTAATTCTCATACACCCAATCTATGGTGATGAGCTTCCCAGGCTCCCCATAAATGAAATGCTCCCTCCCGGGATACACTCCCATAATATTCAGGAAATCCCAGAGGTCTTCCTCAGGGATGCAATTGCCCTCTATGAAGATCACACCCAGGATGATTATCAGGAGACCGTTCTTAGGCATGCCGTGGGTGTCACTAGACACCTCAACACTAGTGAGGTCCAGTGAGTTGACAAAGACATAGGAGGGGACAGAAATGTCCATCTCCCACATATCAATGCCAAAGATCACCTCCATAAACTTAGAAGCTTTCTTAAAGATCACAGGGAAATGTTTCCTGTACCTTTTCATGATAACCATCAGCATTTCTGCCTTTGTGACGAGCTCCTGCAATTGGTACTTAAGGATCATGAAATTCACTAAATCAGCTACCCTCTCATCTAGTGGGTCTGCGGGCGAAGATTCGGTGTCTGTTGAGGTCTGCGGGAAACATATATCTTCTTCTTGGCTACTGGAGCCTCCTTCTGATGTGCTCCGTGATACGGAGAAGAAGCAGGGGCTCTGAGGGTTGTGGGGAGGACTCAATGTTGTGGCGGGCTCCTTCTCAGGCTCCTTCTCCTCTTTGGAAACCGGGATCACAGGAGAGGAACACAGGGAGGAGGAAGTGGAGGGATAGGAGAAATTGAAAGAGCAAGAGGAGGAAGTCTCCTCCTCCTCCTCAGCCTTGAGAACATGGGCCACCGCCAGGTCCTGTATCTCATTTTGGGCCTGAAAGTCTGGTTCCAATGTGAGCCGCGGACGCTTTGGAGAGTGAAGCATGATGCCTCTAGTTGGCAGCAACAAGTAGAAGTGTGAGCGGGATGGTGGGAGATCGGGTGCCACAGGCCTGGAGACAGAGGGAGAGGATCAACAGTCTCAGTAGAGAAACACATCCTTGGCAGCTCTGACAAAGGCCAACTTACAGGCTCTTTTGGCGGCGGGGGTGGGGGGACGCTCTCGGGCTTCACAGGGCTCCTGTCTTCCTGGACAGTTCGTCCTCTGGAAACCTGTAGGAGGATGTGAGAAAGTTCCTGAGGGTGCAGCCAACCGGCACAGCTCAAGGCTTCCAGAGCCAACACTGGGCAGGTGGAGTCGAGCACTGGGGGGGTCCCTTCTGTTCTGACACGGGCGGGTCCTTGATAGACATTCAGGATGTGTACCTCACCTTGGCTCCTAGCACTGCCTGGGCCTCCTCTGCTCTGCTGAACTGAGGACATGTGTCTCACACCAAGACCTCACCTCATCATACCCGGAGCCCCGAACAGGCTCTGTGAGGTCCCTACTGCCCTGCAGTGGATGATCCCCTCTGTGCTCACTAAGGTTCTCCCCTTTTCCCTAACAAGACCTGCCCAACCTTGGCCCCCTGACCTTGGCCAAACCCTCCCCGACTTCCCTGCCTCTGCCAGCCTCAGGCAAAATTTTCTGCACAGGAAGTCACCTTCCGGAGACCAATGAGAAGGAAATGAAAGAGGAACACATTTGACCTTATGAGCCCAAGGCCTCCCTGGGTGACAGCAAAGGCCGGCCAAAGTCTGTGGGAATCCCTCCGTCCTAGGCGAGCGTTACCCTCGTTCCTCAGTTTGATGCCTGATAGGGCCTGTGACTCCTCCCTCTGCTGTCCTGAGTCTGGTCCCTTCAGAACAAGCCTTCACCTCCCTGAGACCACCAAGAGAGTGGCGGCACACCACATCTGTTCACTCTGGCTGGAGCCTCCCAGAGCAGACAGCAGGGGCAGGCAGGGCTGGGTGTGCCTTCAGTCCTCACTCAGGGTCCCTATCTGAAATCCTGGCAGTAACGGGGCCACCTCCCTCTGCTGACCTGACGTGGCTCCTCCTCAGAGCAATGCTCTCACCTCCCTGAGAAGCCCTGCACAAGAATGAAGAGGCAACACCTCTTGCCGCCTTTGCTAGGTCCTTCCAGTGCTGACAGCAAGGGCTGGTCCCCATCTGTTCTGTGGTAAGGCTAACCTCAATCCTTCCTCATGGCATTCATCCCTACTCTTGGCATGGCCCGGACTACCTGCTGCTGACTTAACATCACTCTCTTAGACTATGACCTCGCCTCTCTGGGACACCTCCCTCACCTTGGAGAAAGTGAGGGCGTGCCATATGCAGGCAACCCTGCTTGGGTCATCCTAGGGCTGAGAATAGGAGAAAGCCAGACCGTAGGGGATCTCTTCTTTCTGGGGTGCGAAGTACCTTTGTTCCTCACCAAAGGCCCTTACCTTAACTCCTAGCAGAGCTTGGGACTCCTCCCTCTTCTGATCTGATGTGGCTTCTTCAGTTCCCCTGCCTTCACACTCAGACTAAGGACCTCAGTTCCAAGTCCCTCAAAACAAAAGTGAAGAGACATCACAGCAAGCCACACCTTCCCAGGTCTTGCTGACATCAGGGGCGAGGCCTCATCTGCCCCAGATGCAGGGGGTTTCCCTCTGTCTTTCCTCAGGGTGTTCTTTCTTCCTGGTAGGGCCTGGGCTCACTTCCTCTGAAATCACCCTCTCAGACCAAGGCCTCACTTTCCAGAGACCCCCTCCACCCACCCCATGCAGGAAGTGAGGGTATAACACATCTGGGCATTCCTACTCAGATCCTCCCAGAGTGGATAAGTGGTGACAAGGTAGAGTTTCCGTGAGGCTCTTTCTGTCTGGGTTGGGGGGCACTCTTAGTCTTCCTTCAAGATCCTTACCTTACCTTGACTCGTCACAGATCCCGGAACTCTTCCCTCTGCTGATGTCACCAGCTCAGGCCAAGCTCTTCACCTTCCTGGGATACTCCAAACAAAAGTAAAAAGACACCAAATCCAGCCACTCCTGCCCGGGGTCTATTCCAGTGTGGGGAATACACCCAATCCTCCCTCGAGGTATTCATCTGTACTCCCAGCAAGGCCTGTCCTACCCTCCGCTGACCTAAAGTCTCCCGCTCCAACCAAGCCCTCACCTCTGTAAGACACTCTATCCCCTTGACTCCTGGTAGGGTCTGTGGCAGAAGTGAGAGTTCCTCCCACCTGGCTACTCCTGCTCAGATCCTCCCAGGGCCGTGATTCTGTGGGTCCTTCTTTTCAAGGAGAGGGGCTTTCAGGCTTCACACCAAGGATCCTTACATTGACTCCTGACAGGGCCTGGGAATCCTCCTCTTCTGAACTGCTGTGTCACCTCCTGAGACCAAGGTCCTCACCTCTGTAAGACATTCCCCCAGACAACGTAAGGAAATGCCACATCTGGCCAACCTTGCCTGTGGACTCCTGGGGTGGACACGAGGGGTGGGACAGGGCTGAGGCCTCCCCTCTCTTGGGGTATTTTCAAGGCAGGCCAAGACCCCATCTATCTGAGGTGGAAGGTCCTCTCCATCCTCCCTCATAGTCTTCTTCTTAATGACTGGCAAAGCCTGGGACTGTACCCTCTGGTAACCTGATGTTACAACCCTCAGAAACAGCCTCACTTCCCTCAGACTTCCAAAGTGTAAATCAGGAAACGCTGCGTTTGGCAACCCTGCTGTGTGGCCTCCCATGGCTGACAGCAGGGCTAAGTTTCTGTGACACCTTTCTGCAGGATGAGAGATACTCTAAATCCTCCCTCCGAGTCCTCACCTTGATACCTGGCAGAGGGCAGTACTCCTCCTGCTGCCCTTGGGCTACACCCATCAGATCAAGGTCTTCGACCTCCCTGAGACCCCGCACCAGAAAATACGGAGGGGAGGCCACATCCAGTAGCCACCGCCCTGGTCCTCCCGTGTTGCCAGCAAGGGCAGAACAGCACTGGGTCCCGTCTGGGACCCCTCTGGGGAAGGGGGCGCCCTGAGTCCTTGACCTGACTCCCGCTGGGCCCTGGGACTCCTCCCTCCGCGAAGTTGCCCTTGCCCCTTCAGGCCTACGCCTTCATTCCCCCGACAACCTCCAAGCAAAACTAAATAGAAGCCACATCCTGCCACCCCTGCCCTGGGTCTCCCAGGGCTCCCAGCAGGAGCCGAATCCCCTCTGCTCTGCAGGGGGGCCATCGCCTCTGCGCTCCCTCAAGCACTCAGAATGCTCCCTCAGACAAGGCCTCACTTCCCTGACACAGGCCCCGCCACGCCCTGGAAGAAGGGAGGGGACACCCCATCTGACCACCGATGCCCGAGTCCTCCCTCCGCGGGGACTGAGTGGGGCCCATCACGAAGCCTGCAAATAGTCACATTGACTCCTGACAGGGTCCGCATCCCCTCCCTCCTGCTGACCTGGGGACGGTCCCTCAGCCCTGGCCACCGTCCCCTAGAGATGCCAGGGACGGCAGTTGGGGGGGGGGGGGGGGGGGGGAAGGACCGCCACCTGGGCTCCACGGTCCAGCCCGGCTCCTCGGGGCTGACGGGAGGCGCAGGGGGTTCTGGGCCCCCGGCGTCCGCACTGGACGGTCCGATCACTTGCCCCCGGGTCTGCCCCTCGAAGCCCGCCAGGGGCCCGGGCTTCGCCCACCACCGAGCCGCAGCCACCTCGGCACAAAGAGCCGCCCGTCCCTCAGCCGCCCACGTCCGGGGCCCCGCGCGGGGCCTCGCGGGGCTGCGGGCAGGGGCGGCGCACGCCCTCCGTGGCGGGAGCGTCGTCCCCTCGCCGCCTGTCCGGCCGGGGCCGCGTCCCCCCGCCCCGCGAACAGGCCCCCGGCGCGCAGACCCCGCGGGGGGAGGTGCGGGCCCCCCGCCCGCCCCGGGTCCTCACCCGCTGCCCGGCGGCCGGCCCTCTGCTGGCCCCTGAGTCGGGGGGCCCCGCACCCCCAAAATGCACATCACCGCCCGCCGTATTCGCCCATCCCGCTTTGGGGCTTCCCCAGGGCGGCTGGCTCAGAGGGCCGTGGGCCGTGTCCCCCTCCTCCCTCAGGGACCTCACCCTGCAGCCTCGCAGAGCCCAGGCCTCCTCCCCCTGTGCCCTAAGTCCGCAACCCCCCGGGCCAAGCCTCGCGTCCCCCAGACGCCCAAGACCAAGGTCGCCAAACGCCACAGCCCACCACACGTGCTCGGGGCTTTCCAGACCTAACGGCACCGGCGGGGCCCAGCCTGGCCCCTCTCCCTGCGCGGGGTGGGGGGGTGGGGAAGCCTCCCGCCTCTCCCTCAGGGTCCTCACCTCCGAACTTGGTGCAGCCCGCGATTCCTCTCTCTTCTGACCGGAGTGGGCTCCGGTCAGGCCGAGCCTCACGCCCCTCACGCGCCCAAGACGCAAGGCCAGCCGCGCCACGTACGGGGACCCTGCCTGGGGTCTCCCCGGGATGACCGCAGGGGCGGGGCGTGGCTAGACGCTCCGTATGCGCGGGTGGGCGGTGCGTCCGCGCCTCCCGCCTAGCTGCTCTGAGGCCCCGCCCCTCAGGCTCCCCAGACACAAGTCGCGAAGTAGAACATCCGGGGACCTTGCCCCGTCTTTTCAGGGTTGGCAGTAAGAGTCGGATGGGAGTGGGGGCCCCGTGATCTGTGGTGGGGTCTCGCCTCACTCCTCCCGCGGGGTCCGTATCCATCGCTGGCAAGGGCTGGCACTCGTCCCTCCCCGAACCTGAGTCGGGCCCCCCCAGACGAAGCCTCGCGTCCCCCAGACGCCCAAGACCAAGGTCGCCAAACGCCGCTGCCCACCACGCGTGTTCGGGGCTTTCTAGAACTAACGGCACCGGCGGGGCCCAGCCTGGCCCCTCTCCCTGCGCGGGGTGGGGGGGTGGGGAAGCCTCCCGCCTCTCCCTCAGGGTCCTCACCTCCGAGCTTGGCGCAGCCCGCGATTCCTCTCTCTTCTGACCGGAGTGGGCTCCAGTCAGGCCGAGCCTCACGCCCCTCACGCGCCCAAGACGGAAGGCCAGCCGCGCCACGTACGGGGACCCCACCTGGGGTCTCCCCGGGATGACCGCACAGGTCGTCCGAGACCAGGACCCGATGTCTGGGGTGAAAAACCCCTCAGTCCTAGCTCGAGGTCCTCGCCTTGGCTCTGGGCTCTGGCTGAGCCGCTCTCCTCTCTGGAGCTGAGCTGAGCATGACCTGCCTGGGACCTCCCATTCTGATACCATGGGCGGCTGTCTGTGCGTCGCCCTGGGTCTGGGGACGTAGTCTTCGCAGTCCTCCCTCCAGATCCTCGGGATGCCTAGCAGAACCTGGGTCCCCTCCCTTCTCCTGACCTGAAGCTGGGCCCCTCACATCGAGGTTCTCACTTTTCCCTGATGCCCTAGTAGGGGCATCAGGGGACACCGCGTTTGGCCACCAAGCTCTAGGGCCTCCCAGGGCTGAAAGCAGGTCAAGGACTAGATTCTGTGGTGCTTCCTCTATTTGGGGCCAAGCTATATAGTCCTCCTTCAGGGTCCTCACCTTGATGTCTGGCGGAGACCAGCTGCTCCCTTCTGAGCACATCCAGTGACCATGCCCTGGAGCGTCCCGGGGCTAACCACAGAGACAGGGCAGGCTTCTTCTGGCCCTCAAATCCTCCTTCAGGACCTCACCTTGTCACCTGGCGAGATCTGGACTCCTCCCTTCGCTGACCTCTGTCTGCCACCCTCAGACCAAGGCCTCCACCTTCCCGAGACCCTCAAGCTGGAAATGAGGGGCCTGCTCAGCCTGGGACCCCTGCTCGGAGTCTCCCAGGACTCACATCAGCAGTAAAGCAGGATTCTGTGGGATAACCTCTGTTCTGGAATGGGTGGGCCCCTTAGTTCTCTCTTAAGGGTCCTCACCTTGTGTCCTGGCTTCTCAGTTAAACACCATGAGGGAAATTAGAAATCGTCCCTGCCTGCCAGCAACTCTTTGAGAATGGTTTCAGGTTCCAGACTATTTCATTCTCCAGTGCAGTGATTTTCTTTTTTTATAACTGTCACTCATAGCGAGAAATATACTATACATTGTGTATCTATCCAAAGTGTTTATGTAATATTTTTTTCATGAAAAAATACTTATCCTTACTATGGGTGATTCATTGTGATACTGACTATTCCGTTTTTAGTTCATACTTTATATTCTGCTAAACTAATTTTTTTGAAGATGAGTCCTTACTCATTAGCATGGTTTCAGATGATTATTAGGAGACTGGAGTCATAGTGCCTCAGTGAACCCCATCTTCCCTGCCGTTTTGACATTGCCCGCCCCCCCCCAGGGGGCTACTGGCATTTGTGCCCTGAGGCACGGTCTCAGATTTCTGCAATGAAACAGGAGCAGAAGTTGAAAAGGTTTGCTCCTCCCTGTCCTGCCATCTGCCTTCTGTTATTACAAGCTACGAAGTCTCCCCAGCTTAGGCCCAGAACTTCCTCACCCCAAACATAAGTACCTATTCAGCACAGTCCTCAGTCTCCCCCAGGGGTTTCTCATGTTTGGTTGTTTCGATTTTATTGTTGATATTTGTTTTTATCCTCCCTTCCGTAGTTTTCTGGGCTTCATTCTGGGAGAAGACAGCAGCCCAAGCTCTGTAGTCATCTTGACATCTACAGGTAAGACGTTAAGTCTGTAAATACGAATTGACATCTTTACTATGATGTGTATTCCACCAATGAATATGCTATACTGCTCTGTTTGTTTGGGACTTATTTTACCGGAATCTATCGGTAAACTTTTATAGTTGTTTCCGTAAAGATCTCATACATTTTTGTGATGATTCGTTTAAGGTAATTTTTGGATCCTGTGGCTGTTGGGATGTCTTCTATCACGTGTTCTAATTAGTTACTGTTTTTGTGTGACAAGCCTCTGGCTGTTTGTTAGAGTGAACTTATACTATTTTTCTGAGGTTTCGTATTCATTTGAATATTCCACATGCTTATTCCTTAGAATTTTCTACATAAGTGATCATATCACCAAATAGTATCTTTCTTTTCAGTATTCATACTCCTTACTTATATATCCACAACTATGGTTTTGCATTTCAGTGTAGTTTTGAACAGTTGAGGTGATAGCATATACCTCTATCTTTTCTCAGACCTTACTGGAAATGCTTCTAACATTTCACACGAAAGCATGTTTGCTGTAGATTTTAGGAAAGGGAAATTCCCTTGTAATCTTAGCTTGCTAAAAGATTTAAAAAAAAATTCCCATGAACTTGTGCTGAATTTCTAAGTTTTTTATTTCTGTACCCACTGATGTAATAATGTTTTCTTTTCTCCTGTTATGGACTGAATTACGTACCCCAAAATTCGTATGTTGAGTTCCTAAATCCTAGTAACTCAGCATTTGACTGAATTTGGAGATCTTGCCTTTAAAGAGGTAATTAAGGTAAAAACAAGGTCATATGGGTGGGCCCAAATCCAGCATGACTGGTGTCCTCATGAGAAGAAGTTAGGTCATCCTTTAGATGACACATAAAGGAAAGATCATTTGAAGACACAGGGAGAAAACAGCCAACTGCAAGCCAAGAAAAGAGGCCTCAGAAGCAACCAACCCTGCCATCACATTGATCTTGGACTTTTAGGCTCCAGAATTATAAGGAAATGAAGTCCTATTGTTTAAGCCACCCAGCCTGTGGTAATTTGTTATGACAGCCCTAGCAAACGAATATACTCCTTTAATTTGTTAATGTAGGGAATTACAATGGAAAGTATTTTCTCATGTTAAATCATGTTTTCGCTCCTAAGACACAGTTTATTCATTTAATTCACTGCTATGCTGAATATGCTATTAATCTGTTTAAGATATTTACTGCTATGTGAGCGAGCTTAGCTCGCGTGTTATGTTCATGGGGAGCCCTCATCTGGCTTTTGAATCAAGGAGAGCTAGCCTGGGAGAAGTAGTTGAATAATTGCCCATCATTTTGGATGCTTTAGAAGAGATTGCGTGAGATAGTGAATTACTTCTCCCTGACCATTTGCTAGAACTGGCCTTCAAGACTGCCTGACCTGGAGTATGTAAGGGTTGCCTGATCTTTGAATACAGTTTCAGTCTGTAGCACTCGTTAGAATTCTCTGTTTCTTTGTGAACCAATTTGGCCATTGTTTCCCTAAAAAGCAGTCTATTTCACTAAGGTTTCAAATTGAATGGCATATTTATAATAAAACCTTTCTTACAGAAGTCCTAAAACCTACACATCAGTAAAGAGAATAGTATACTGTACCCAATATGCCAGATACTCAACACTGACAGTCACCAATGCATGGCCAATCTGGTTCTAAATTATACCCCCACCTACTCCCACCCCCACCCCCAATCTCTGTTGCTAGAATAATGTGAAGCAAATCCAAGACATCATACCATTCCTTCTCTAAGTATTTCAGGATGCATTTTTAAAAGATAAGGACTCTTTTATAAAATATAAACCCAATACAATACCCCAAAATTAAACAAGTCATTGATATCAAATATCCAGTTATCTCTCACACTTAACTGAAGGCCTTACATACTTTTTTAAAAATCTGTTTCCTTGAATTGGTGCCCCAATAGGATCATTTTTCCCCTAAATCATTTTAGTCTATAGGTCTAAATATCACCTACACATCACCTCTTTTTTGCTGCAATTTTTATCGTTATACAGTAACAATACAGGTCTTCTGTTTTGTCCTGGTTCCCGTAGTCTGGATTTTGCAGACTCTAACACTTCGGTGTCCTTTGAGACTGTGTTCCTCTGCGCCCTGTATTTCTTTACATTGCTAATTAGAAGTAGAAGCTTGAGCAGATGTTTTTTGAGTTTTTGTCTTTTGTTTTGCAAGACTACTCCATAGGTGATGCTGTTCACTTCCATTAGGAGGTACATAATACTGTTTGTCCTTGTGCTGATGCTGGGTCATCAATGGTCATCGTGTTTATCCATTAATCCTTGGGGGTTGAAAACTGATCATTCTCTCATTCTTTTGTAGCTTATTAACTGAAATATCTCTATGTGTAGAAACTGTCCCTTGTCCACCATTTGGTTATCCTGAGGGAAAGATATTTTCTGTGTTCTTTTATAATATTTAAATCTCCTCTGCATCTATATTTTGTACAATTTAAGTTCTATTGTTTATTTCTGCCTTTCTCTTCAGTAACTGATATTTACAAAACTTGTCTAATTTTATAAGTGTTTCCAAAGAACTGGCTTTGTTTTGGGGCTCTATTTTCTATTCTGTTATTTATGCATTTATCTTCACTATTTCCTACCCTTTATTTCTTTTGCTTTAATGCTATTGATTCCCTAGCTTCTTGAATGGTTTACATGTTTTAAATATTTGTTTTCTAAGACATTTATTTCATGCTATAATATTTCCCTCTGAGGATCACTCGGGCTGCATCACACAGGTAAGTTAAATATATCACCCTATTGCATTATTGGAATTTTTTCAATATATACAAAAAGTAGGCAGTGTAAAAACTTTTTTGAGTAGGATTCAAAAAGGATGAGAGACATAGAATGGTATTTAGAGCAGGTTTCAATATCCAAGGGTATTTTGGGTTTTGTTTTCTTTTAGTTATTAATTATAGGAGAAACTGAAACCTATTTAATGGCAGGTAAAAGAATTGACCTTGTCCCAGGAATGTGATGAAGTTTAATACTAGAAAATCTATCATTATAATTGGCCACACATGTAACAGTCAAGAATCATCCAGGAAAACAGAAACCATAGTAGACATTTAACACAGAAATGATTTAATTCAGGGAATTAAGTTACATAAGTGATGACGAAGCTAAACAGGGGCAATCCAAGGAATCCAATAATCAGCAACATAAAGAAGTCATTCCCACTTCTAGGCTGGAAGAACAATGAAAAGAGGAGACAGTGTTTCTGGAGCCTTGGTGTTGGGTTCAACAGGATCTGGAGCCATGGAGCTCCTGACGGGGCTGGAGCCATGGAAAATATGTAGCCATTAAAGAGGAAACCAGCTGATGCAGAGGAAGGAGGAGAAAACTCTGGCTGCTCCATCCTCCTAGCTTCTAATCTTCTGTTGGTCTGCCTTTTGGCAGAACCCAGATAGCATTTGTTGACCAGCCCAAGGATTCAGCCTGTGTGTACTGTAAGGCAGAGGACAAGTGAGGGATGGATGTAAGGGCAGATAAGTCTAGAACAAGCATGCCGCATTGACAGATTAAATGAGAAAAATCATACCCAAACCGATACGGAAAAGCATTCAATAACATATCCTGTCCCCATCCCACACCTTCTCAAGTCCATGCTAGTTTAGGCACCCATCTCTATGCTCCCGTACCCCTTTCGTGCCCCCCTCTCATCCTAGCATTGATTTCCAAGCTGTAATTGATAGTTTACTCATCTATCTCCTCCACTGGACTATAAGCTCTATGAGTGTAAAGACCATGCCACGTCTCCCACTATATCCAGTGTCTGCAATTGCTTGGATCAGAGTATGCACTGTAAAATATTTCTTGTTGAATCATTTGATTTGTTGATGCCTTTTAATTGTTAAATAAAATGTGTAATTATTTTACTTTATAATTTTTCCTAAGTTGAGTATCCCACAAAAGATACGATTGTACAAACGTAAACATAGAAATTGATTATGGTAACTGCTTCCATCTAGTCAGATTACACTCTTACTTCAAGTAATTCGCATCAACTATTATCTAACCTAGGAATTGCATCGTTCTTAATGTTTACCTGTCAATGTTTTAGAGACATAATCTTAGATACCTACGAAGACTGGGAAGTTAAGGAATCATGGAATGTATATGTTGATAGCCTCAAGGAAAAGGTCTTGAAAAGTTAGTTCTTTTTCCCCACAAATTACTTTAGTAATGGAATTTTCTCAAAAACAGTGAGTAGAAAATAGAACTATTAATCTCAGAGATTGACAGAATATATTTCACCCAGAATTTAATAGAAAAATAGACAAGGCCACCTAGTCTGGGTGTCCTAAATGACCTTAGTATTACATGGATATCTGGCTGGAAAGAAATTCTCTCCATAATACATCATTCCCAACCTTTAGATCTTATAATCATTGATTCACAGCATAGGAAAGGGACCTTGAAGGGGGCATCTAGTCTAGTCACCCATTAAAGTTTTTAGACACACTGGTTGTTAGAAAGTTCTTTATATAATGTCAGTAACTGGTCCCTGTGTAACCATTTATTCATGAGTTCTATTTCTGCTTTGTGAAATCACAATGAGGCTGCCCAAGCAACCACATGACAAACCTTCAGATGTTTGCAAATAGTCAACATGTTCTCCTCCAGTCTTTCTTATCCAAAGTAGACATTTATTTTTTTCAGGAGATTCCCATATATCATGGTGTCTAGACCTTTACCGTCCATTACATTAGCCACTAGCCACCTGTAGCTATTGAAATTGAAATTTAAAATATTTACTTCATCCGTCACATTAGCCACATTTCAAGTGCTCGATAGCCACACTTGGCTAGTAGCTACTGTACTGGAAAGCACTGATAAAGAGAACATTTCCATCATCATCATCTTTGCAAAAAGTACTGTTCTTCAGCACTGGTCTAGGCCTTTCGTTATCTTAGTATCTTCCCTCTGGAAACACTTACACTTTGTGAATTTTCGCCCTAGATCACTGTATTCCTCACTGTTCAGCCGGAGAAACCGAAATGTTAAGATCCAAGTCCTCATAAGGAAATATTCTTTTCTGTGAAATATGTTCTATAAATTTGATTTCTATTTCCAAGCCTGTGGATATTTGCTTTGCAGTGTTGCAGTTTTCAAAACCAGAAATTCTAAACTCCTTGAAGAATTCTAATAAGTTCCTGAAATGGTTATTACAATACATATCTAACTGCTTTTATTCTATGATAATTTATTCACATGTGCTGCTTAAGCACAGGCAACCCCCGTCCTGGCATTCAGGCCAGAGAGTTAATATCTGTGCACATGCTACAGTGACAGGTTATGAGGACAGATAGGCAAATTGAGCTCCCACCTCTGGTCCCCACACTTCACCCCTGTAGAATACCTCTCTCCCTGATTCACATCTGCTGCCATCACCGTTACTGCTTGTGCTGCCGCCGCCACCATCACTGCCCCCAGTAGGAGCTCAGGTTCCAGCTGTCACCCTGCTGAGGATCCATGACACCCTGGACTGCACTAGGCGGCCATGCCAACTGCTTGGCGTGCACGCTGCCTACCACCCACTGAGCCTGTAGTTCTGAGCTCGTGCCTAGCACATCTCCCTTCCTCATGCACGAGCTTCATTGCCCCGTCACCCTCCACGTACAGAAAACAAGATCAAAGATAAAATGAAGAATTTTAAGATATCAACAGCAGAGCATTAAACCAAGAACAAGGCCCTTCTAAGAATGGGGCTTTATGCATCTGTACGGGACACACATCCATGAAGATAAACCTGCAATAAAATGAAATACAATTAAATATTCACTTTTTCAGTGAACATGGGGAGGCTTGGCGGGAAACTATTTTAACAGTAGAAACACGAGGTCGTGGGAATATTAACTGGGCAGTAGGAATGGAAAGGAGTGAACAGATTAAGAGTGTTTTCTTCTTCTGAGAGTGAGATTCTTCGTATAAATAACAAACTCAAGTCTAACATTATACAAAACGGGCAAGTCAGTGGTTCACATAACCAAATGAGAGGGTACGTCTGGTGTCAGAACAGCTGGAACTGAGACCTCAACTGCCTCCTGACTGTCCTAATGTCCCTGTTCTCTCTTGTGTGCCTACCTCTGTGACCAAGGACACTTGGATGCTCTACTAGGACTATTGGGTTTGACTGGGAAGAAGAAGCAGTTTCCTTCCAAGAAGATGGAGATGTTCCCGAGAAGGAAAGAGATGCTGAGACAATGAACCAGGCAATAGAAACTGCAGAAACAGTCTCTAAACAAATGTCACACTTTTTCCAATGTTTTATAAATAGAAATGGAGGCTAGAGGGCAGTACCTTATTCCTCCTAGGGGGAAGAAGCCAAATTTACATCTTGCTTTTCCTGTGCTCAGGCTTTTCTTCTGATATGAGGAAGGGATATGTCAAGAATGATTCCCCAAATCAGAATAACAGATGTCTGAAATTCTCTCTTTGGGTTGTCCACCCTTTGTTCACCTCCATTAAATCTAATAACAAAGAGCAAACCACAGATGCCAAAAAATATCCAAATAAAGCACAAACAAAAAACAGTAGGAACTCTGCACCCAGAAAATCTACACGAACTGTATTTTCAATAATTCTTTTGTACATTGTTAATGTATTTATAGATGAGGAAGATGAAGTCTAGAACCAGGAACTTTGATCTTCCTGATACTTTTTTTTAATATTACACGATTGTATCTTTCCTCTTGGACTCACAGGATCCAGGTAAATGAGAATCTGAACAATATTCTAATGTGAGCATCTAATCAAAAATCAGATGCTAATTGGAACAGAGTTTAAGTGCTATGATTTTTTTACTTGTCCAGAAAGTAAGCCAAATGGAGGCATATTGGGATAGTGGGTATGATAGGATTGGAGGGTTAACAGAAAAAGATTTCTCCAGTCTTACCCTTTCCCCAGTGTACTTCACCTTCAAGAGCAGAGCATTCGTCTTAAAGCATAGCTCTTAGCAGCTCTGTGTCTCAAAAATCAAACTTCCTGCTCTGGTGAGATGATCAAGCCTCAGGAAGCCAAAATGCCAAATGAAATAGGATTGTCACCAGACCCTGAGTGACTCTCATCCTTGAAGGATGATCAGCTCAGATGCCACCACTACCCTCAATTCTCCAAACGGTATTCTCTCTTTACCCACATGTGCCGGCAGTACTTTGCCTTCTGTTGCCAATCACAGTTTGCCTGGGTTTGGCACGATTTTGTAGATGTATGTCTTCCCTTCTAGAATTCCAGAATTAAGTGCACAGGTTGACACATAACTAGTCAGGGGTAGAAATAAACTGTGATGGGGCCACCGAAGATTGCTTTCAGCATCAGAATACCCATGCCTCTTCTTGCCAAAGGAATCATTGTGCTAGAAGTCTGAATTGCATGGTGGTAGCCAAAGGTGACTACCTCTGGTAGCTGGCTAGGCCAAGCCAACTGAGGACAAGGCAACTTGGGAAAGACTGCATCCTAGCTCCAGTCTGGCACTAACTGGTATTTTAGTAGAAACAAGTAGATTCGTAAAAGGTGCACCCGTTGGTTGTTACAGCTTTTGAACACTCGACGCCAGGTTTTCTCTATATACTAAAAAGGAACGTTTTCTGGTTCCCTTGGAGCATCTTGTGAAAAATCCGCTCTTTTCTCTCCCAAGTTCAGTTTCTGTAGTACACTTACATAATTACGCTCAATACATTTCACTTGAGTGTATTCCTTTCTCCTCTTATTTATTTCTGATATTTTATGGAAAATCACTTAAGTGATGAAACACTCTATTTCCAAGTGTATCTTCAGGCAAAAGAGGAAGGAGTAGATTTACAGACGGTGCATAAACCCAACATTATGAATATCTCCCAACAAACTGCTATTTACAACAAGCAGGCAATTTTTGCCATACTTACAAGAAGACATAAAATTTTCTAGAATCCATAACACATCATATGGACATCAGAAAGGAACTCCAGGCAGCTATTTCCTCATGGCAAAAGGACAAATCAACAAACCAAAGACCTGCTGGGATATCAAAGTAGTTACACCAGGACAGGACATTAATTTCAAATATAGCTTAAATGTTAGAACTGTTAGAATAATAGAAAGATTCTTGAGGTCAATGCTAAAGAATAACCCTGTAGTCGAGGCTACTTTTACTCTTCCATGTCATTTTCAATATTTTTAAGATAACCTTCTAGTTACAAATATTTATAGGAAATATGAAACATGAAAAAACATGTAATGAAAAAAATGAAAAAAATAAAAGTTCACCTATAATATACCACTCAGGGATAAGGGTCTTGAAAATACTGATATATTTTGGGGCACCTGGGTGGTTCAGTCAATTAAGCATCCAACTCTTGATTTCGGCTCAGGTCATGATCCCAGGGTCGTGGGATCAGACCCCAGGTCGGGCTCCGTGCTGAACATGGAGCCTGTTTGAGATTCTCTGTGTGTGTGTGTCTCTCTCCCCCTCCCTCCCTGCCTCCCTCAACCCTTCTCCCCTGCACTCTCTCTTAAATAAATAAATAAATAAATAAATAAATAAATAAATAAAATGTGAAAATATCGATATATTTCCTCTCAGTCTTTTATTCAATGTAAATATAGAAGACCTTATTTAATGTAAACAGTCTAAAGAGTCAGTTAAAACAAGAATCAAAAATTATACTAAATATTTTTAGTAGGCTTTATTTTTTAGAGCATATAGTAGGTAGGCTTTTCAAATTGGCTTCTTTCACTTAGTAATATGCACTTAAGATTCCTCCATAACGTTTCCTGGCTTGAGAGCTCATTTCTTTTTAGCTCTACATAATAGTCCATTGTCTGGAAGTATCACAGTTTATCTACCTATCCATTCACTTCCTGAGGGACATCTTGGTTAATCCCAAGTTTTGACAATTATGAATAGAGCTGCTATAAACATCCATGTGCAGTTTTTGTGTGGACATAAATTTTCAACTCTATTGGGTAAATACCAAGGAGCATGATTCCTGGATCATAGGATGAGGGTCTATTTAGTTGTGTAAGAAACTGCCAAACCATCTTCCAATGTGGCTGTACCATTTTGTGTTCCCACCAGCAGTGAATGAACATTCCTGTTGTTCCACATCCTTATCAACATTTGGTGTTGTCAGCGTTCTGGATTTTGGCTAATACTTGTGCAGTTCTGTCTCATTGCTTTAACTTGAAATTCCCTAGTGATATATGGTGTTGAGCGTCTTTTCATATGTTTATTTATTTGCCATATGTAACTTTTCCCATGAGGTGTCTGTTTAGATCTTTTATCCATTTTTTTAAATTGGGTTATTATTTTCTTCTTATTGAGTTTTAAGAGTTGTGGCATATTTTGGATTATAGTTCCTTATCAGATACACCTTTTGCAAATATTTCCTGCCAGTCTGGTTTGCCTTCTCATTCTCTTGACAGCATCTTTTACAGAAGTTTATAATTTTAATGCAATCCAGGTTATCAGTTATATCTTTTATGGATCATGCCTTTGTTGTTATACCTAAAAAGTTACTGCCATACCCAAAGTCATCTGGGATTTCTCCTATGTTATCTTCTAAACTTTATAGTTTTGCATATTATATTTAGGTCTGTGATCCATCTTGAGTTACTTTTTGTGTAAGATCTATTATCTAGATTCATTTTTTTACATGTGGATGCCAGTTGTTCCATCACTTTTTTCTTAGTTTTTATTTAAATTCGTTAGTTTATCATATATAGTGTAATATTATTTTCAGGTATATAATATACTCATTCCACACTTCCACAAAACACCTGGTGGTCCACATGACAAATGCACTCCTTAATCCCCATCGCTTATTTAGCCCATCACCCCACACACCTCCCCTCGGGTAGCTATCAATTTGTTCTCTATAGTTAAGAGACTGTTTCTTGGTTTTCCTCTCTCTTTTTTTCCCCTGTGATCATTTGTTTTATTTCTTAAATTCTACATATGAGTGAAATCACCTGGTATTTGTCTTTCTCTGACTTATTTCACTTAGCATAACATTCTCTAGCTCTGTCTACGTCATTGCAAATGGTAAGATTTCATTCTTTTTCGTGGCCGAGTAATATTCCATTGTATATACCACCTCTTCTTTATCCATTCATCAGTCGATGGACATTTGGGCTCTTTCCATAATTTATTGTTGATAATGCTGCTATAAACATCGAGGTGCGTGTATCACTTTCTGTTGGGACTTTTCTCCATCATATGACCTTTGCTCCTTTGTCAAAGATCAGTTGACTCTATTTAATGGAGTCTGTTTCTGGGCTCTTTATTTTGTTCCACTGATAAATTTTCTACTCACTTACCAATACCATGCTGTCTTAATTCCTGTAGCTTTATAGTACGTCTTGAAATTGGCTAGTGGCAGAACTCCAATTTTGTTCTTCTCTTTCAGTATTGTGTTAGTATTCTGGGTTTTTGACTTTCCACGTAAACTTTATAATGACTTTGCTGATGTCTACAAAATAACTCCCTGGGATTTTAGTTGGGACTGCATTGACTCCATAGATGAAATTGGAAAGAACTGACATCTTGACAATATGGAGTTTTCTTATTCATGCACATGAAATAGCTCCATTTAGATCTTTTTAAAATTTTTTCATCAGAGTTTTATAGCTGTCTTCATATTTTTAACATAAAACATGAAAGTGTACATTCTTTTATCAGTCCTTTGATGTGAAGCCAAGGTCTTCTCTTTGAGATGCAACCAGTGATTGGAGTTCTGTTCATTTTTTCTTGTGAAATGCATGCTCATAGCAAATACACTGTAATTTCTAGTTACATTTTATTTGAATTGGAGCAGTAACTTGGAAAATTACTTGCCAAGCAATCTGTGAGAAGGCTTCTATTGTTTATAATTTTTTTTCCAAATCTATTCGTTATCTTGCTCACACTTAATTAATACAGATTGATTTTAAAGGCTCACCTTTATTGTGTCTGTCCAAGGCTTTTATCTGAGACTTCCTATAAGAAAAAAAAAACAACCCTTTCTTTTTACAGGTATATCTCATTGGTTTTCATGATATTTAATTAAACAATGAAGATATAAAGCTTAATTAACATATAAAAGGATTTGTGAACACATACAAATGATTCTTGGTAAGCATACAACTCAACTGGTAGGAAAAGGGCCATTTAGATACACAGGGATATGCCTATCAGCCATGAGTGTACATGTGCTACAAGTATTACATGTTTCATAGAGTAACCAGAAGCCTTGCAGAGGCTACCTAATAGAACTTGTGCTGTAGATTTTTTTATGAAACTGAGAAAAATCACAAAGGAAAAATGAACAAAAATCAAATTTGATCACTATGCTGCAGAAACTGTCAATAGAACGATCTTTATCTTAATAAAAGAGGCATTTTAAAGGGTTTGGGGGGGTTGCGATGTTTAAAGTGTTTTGACATAATTTCTAGTTTGTTTTTAATTATGAAATATTTTATACGTACAAAAAGCAGAGACTATTATAATGAACATCTATGTACCTATAACTTAGCATATTAATATGTGCTGTATACGCCGTAGGAAATATATATTACAGATATAAGTGAAACCTCCTCTTTATCCTTATGTGTCCATCTGGGTCCCAACAAGAAACATGGTGATAACACTCACTATAAGATCATTCCAGGAGAGTTCGATGGAGAGGGGACTATTTACAAAGGTGTGGGTAGTAAGAGAAGCACAGTGGATAGTATAGAAAGCTGGATCTGGTAGCAACCAAGCTGTTACCACCCCTAGGCTGTTACTACCCCCAGGCCCAAAGGGATAAGGAAGGGAGAGGTACCTAGAATCCAAAGAATAATCGCATCAAATTGGCCACTTTTGAGAGTAGCAGAAACCTCTGGTCAAGGACACAGTATGAGGTGACCTCACAGAAAGAGAAAGGAGCCAGGAGATTACTCTCCTCCCTCTTTCTGATCTCCTACTGGCTTTCCCACTGTCTAAACCCAACCTGACGCCAGAGAATTTGGAGAATCCATTGATGCAGTTCATATAGGTCAGCCCCTCCAGGTGGAGAGCAGAGTCAAGGAGGGTAGAGAGTTAACTGGGGTGGCGCACACCAGTTACCCAGCTTTCTCATCCCATCCCACTTCCCTCCTCCCTTCCTCCCATGGAGGTATCACTAATCTACATGTGGTGTTCAATACTGCCATTCAAACCTGTATACTTTTACTATACTTGCATATATCCATATGCATTATAGAGTATTATTTAGTTTGGTAGTTATTAGAGTTATTCACCAAATATTTGGGGTGCTTTTCTCCTCAAATCACATGGTAAGATTAGACTTCCCAGTCCCTTTAAAGTTCAGCGAGGCTATGTGACTTACTTTGGGCAATGAAAGATGAGTGAAAATGAAATGTATCGTTTACAGACAGGACCTTTAAGAACTACCACGCAAGGCACGTTATTTGCTTCCCATCCGTGAAGTGATCGGTGAAGCATTGATAAGATGAAGCTTATATCAGCCTGGGACTCTGAGTTACTCATGAACAGAGGCCCCAGATAAGCTGTGCTAGACATATGATGGCTATAAGCCATGGAGATTTGGAAATGTTTGTTAAAGCACCATAACCTAGCTTATCCAAATACGTTTTGCATGCTTTTAAACTTTGTAGAAATGGTATCCTATCGTATTTATCATTCAACAGTTTTTTGCTGGACAGTTTTGAAATTCACCAATGCTGGACGTAGCTGTAGTTCATCACCTATACAAATATATGTCATTTATGTATCTGTTCTCCCATTGAGAGATCAATTAAGATGCTTAAATTTTTTTTTTTTTGCTATTGCTAATAATGCTAAAATGAACATTCTGGTACATGTCTTGTGTGCAGACGTGCAATAGTTTCTCTAGGGGATACGCTCAGGAGGAACAACGAGCTTTTAACTTTTCAAAGAAAGTGACAGATTGGGAGGAGACTTTGATCATTGTGAACCATAGTTTCCCTCAAAAGAGTCTTCAGAAATCTTTGCCCCTCAGGAGTGTGAATCCTTGCCTCTCTCAGAACACTAAAATATATTATGCAGGAAAACTGTATTTTAAAACTGGCCTGACCTCGAAAAGACCAAAGGCATCCTTAAAACTTAAAGAGACCCACCTTAGAGAACAAGGACTACACAAAATAACACCAATTACTCCTTTAAAAATCTCTCAGGAGAGAAGGCAAATTGAGATAAAAAAAAAAAAGAAGAAGAAGAAGAAAACTTGGAGGAGCTTCTTGAAGAATTTTCTTTTCATAGATGTGCTGAGAAACTGCATGATCAGTCACTAAGTGATTTGAAGGTATTATCAATGAGACAGTTTGTGAGTAAACAGTGAGCTGCCAGTCATAGGTCAGAGACTAATGATACAGAATTATCCATATGATTTTTTCCATTTTCAGTCTGGATGACTAATCTCAAACAATCACCATATAAAAGAGCAATCTGAAAAAATGGGATTGGGTATCCCACCCCACCCCACTCTTGCCCAAAGGTGCTGAGAAATAGAAAAGCATTCTGGAAATACTTGAATGAGAAAGGAAAATGCCTCAGAATAGGTCACATACATTTCTTTGGAACCCACCATAGGAATTTCCATAGTACAGTTTGTTATTTGTGTAAATAACAAGTATTCTAGACTGTAATATCAAGGACGTAGGTGTAGTATGTATCCCTATGGCACTCAAGGCCCTCGGGTACGGTTATAAAGATGGCACTCAAGGCCCTTGGGTATGGTTATAAAGATGATCAGGAAGGTTTCCTCAAATGGGAAAAGCAGAGTATAAAATGCTGTAGCGATAGCCTAATTGTGTTTTTTTTTTTTAATCTGGACATTGAAAAAGTCTGGAACAATACACACAAAAATATTGAGAATTGTTGTCTAAGTACTGGGATTGTGGATGTTTTTATTTTTTGTCTTTTACGTATATGATTTTTCTACAAAATGAAAGACACGTTATATATTACATTTAAATTACGTTGAAAATTTGTCAATTCCTGGAGAAAAAGGAAGAAAGGAAGTATTTTCTTTGCCTCCACATCAGCATTTCTCAACTACCAGTTTCTCGGCTCTCAGTGTAGGGCTTTCTCCTGGTCTTCTTTCCTTCAGATCCAGACCATTAGGATATGCTCACCTGCAGAGGCTACTGTGCTAATAAGAGGAAAAGCCAAAGCAGAGCCTTCTCTCCTCATGTCCAGATACCCTTCTCCCTTCCTTTAGGGCTTTCTAAAGCCCAGGACAAAGAAGGCTAGTGAGAAAGGTACAGACTGACTCAAAGTAGAGGAGGGGCTCCCATCACAGAGTAAGAGTGCCCGTCCACCTTCTAAGTTCCTGTGTAGCCTGCACACCCTTTTCACACCAGCTCCCCCATTTCTCCACAACACTTTACCCCATTCAAGAGTCTACCTACCTATTTTTTCTTAAAAGACTTTAGATAGAGATAGGAAAACCCACAGTCAAGTCCCCTCATTTTACAGATGGAGAAATTCTCAGAGAGGGGAGGTATCTTCTCCAGGGTCACACAGCAGAAAATGTTAGATCTGCCTGAAGAGTCATGTGGTAGGCGAAGAGTTAGAAAACTGGGCTCTGGAGTGTAATAGCCATGGGTTCAGATAATCCCAGCTTTTCACTCCCTGAGCCTTTGTTTGCTCAGTAGTCAACGGAGCAACCTCACAAGGTTGAGCTGAGGACAAATGTGATAATACAGGTCAGACTTTAGAGGAAAGTGCCTGGCACATAGTATGCACGAAATAAATGGCCGTTGCTTTATTATGACTTAACACCATTGTGATAAAATTTGGCTGCTTTTTAAACTATATCAGCTTCCTTCTAGACTCCTGTTTTAACTAGCTCTTTTCTAAGGTGAGCTCACATCTTTGCAGTTTCCTGGTTACTCCAGCAAAATGAAATATCACTCATTAACCTTAAGTACCTTGTGTAAGACCTGTCACTTCGCAGCTGACATATTGACAGTTGCTCTCATTTCAGTTGTGATGCACCCACTGCAGTTCTCCTTTGTCAAGGCATTTCATTTGTAGTCACTTCAGTACATTCTGACACTCTGTGATTTTTAAAGTCAAATAAATAATTGCTCAATTTCCTCCCGAGCTTTGATGAAATGTCAAAATCATTACAGAAATTGATGAGAATTGTGTGAAGGACTTGTCAGTAGCCTATTGGATCACTACTGTGCTCATCCCTAGTCAAACTCCAGGGTGATTTAAGGAGCAGATTTTGACCTAAATTCAGATTCTAATCATAATAATTAGGATACAGTGTTTTCTAATGACTGTTTACTTTTGTTTGGGATTAATTTGGATGGCACAATCAGTACTAAATTAGGACCAGGCAAATGTGTAGGGAAAAAATTTCCAGATAATTTAAAAATGCATTCTTGGGACACCTAGGAGGCTCAGTCCCTTAAGTGTCTGACTCTTGATTTTGGCTCAGGATATGATCTCACAGTTCATGAGTTTGAGCCCCAAATCAGGCTCTGTGCTGACAGGCAGAACCTGCTTGGGATTCTCTCTCCCCCCTCTCTCTCGGCCCCTACCCAGCTTGCTCTTTCTTTCAAAATAATTAAATAAGGTTAATAAAAAGATTTTTTTTAATTTTTTATGTCTTTATTTTATTTTGAGAGAGAGAAAGAATGCGAGCAGGGGGAGGGGCAGAGAGGGAGGGAGACTCAGAATCTGAAGCAGGCTCCAGGCTCCAAGGTGTCAGCATAGAGCCCGACGCGGGGCTCGAACTCACAGACTGTGAGTGAGATCATGACCTGAACTGAAGTCGGTTGCTTAACTGACCGAGTCACCCAGGTGCCCCAATAAAAAAATTTCTTAAGAAAATAAATAAAAATGCATTCTTGTCTCATAACTTTAAAAATTTTTTTTAAATGTATGTTTATTTTTGAGAGAGAGAGAGAGAGAGAGAGAGAGAGGGAGAGAGAGAGCAAGTGGGGGTTAAGGGGAGACACAGAATCCAAAGCAGCCTCCAGGCTCCCAGCTGTCAGCACAGAGCCCAATGTGGGGCTTGAACTCACAAACCACAAGATCATGACCTGAGCCAAAGTCGGATGCTTAACCAACTGAGCCACCCAGGCGGGCACCCCTAACTTCTTCTTTAAAAAATTTTTTTTTAACTTCTTCTTTTAAAAAAATGTTTTTAATGTTTATTTTTCAGAGAGATAGAGCACGAGCAAGGGAGGGCAGAGAGAGAGGGAGACACAGAATCTGAAGCAGGTTCCAGGCTGTGAGCTGTCAGCATAGAGTCTGACACAGGGCTTGAACTCACAAACCATGAGATCATGACCTAAGCTGAAGTCAGATGCTTAACTGACTAAGCTGCCCAGGAGCCCCCAATAATTTCTTCTTTAAAAAATTTTGTGTAGGGTGGTGGAAAAAGATCACATTTTGGACTGAAATCAGTCACCCTCTCTCATCCTTACTTGGTTACCTTCTGATTGGAATTGAAGCTCACACTGTACAAACAGTGGGCAGCAGAAGAAAAAAACAGCCCAGTAGAGGCCTTGGAAAATCCACAGTCTCAAAAATTAAGAATTGGCTGCGTTGAAATGGAGAAGCCCCAAACCATGCATCACTCTGTTCATGTGCCATGCACTAACTACCCTTGCTGTTATAATGAAAGAAAATAAAGCTCAAAGGCACTGGTGCAGCCAGCTGTAGAGAATCAGTGTCACTCCCAGAGGATTTACATGGTTTACAAAGTCAAGTTCCTTCCATAACGAGAGCTTCGTGAGCTACCTAGAATAAAGTACCTCTTTGGTAGTAGCCAGGTACAAAAGGTCTAGTCCTACAGTGAAAAGAGCCACAGACTACAAATCTGCAGACCTGTGTGACAGTTCCAGGAACTCTAACTGTGTGGCCTTGGGAAAGTCACTGTGACTTCCGAAATCTCAGTCTTCTGACATATAAAAATGGAGGTACACCATAGGTTATAATGTATGTGAAAATGCTTTGGCAACTGGGAAGCACTATTTATGTGTATGTGATAACTGTAAAAACAAATGCTCTAAACATTTGTTATATAGACAGCACTATAAAGACATAAAGAAAAACATTAAAGTTGATCTCTATCCTCAAGGTGCTTACAATCATGTCAGACAGATAAAACTGCTAATGTCAATAAAAAAACTAAACTTCAACACTAGAGTTTCCAAGATGTTTGTAAGAATCCTATTTGTCCCTCACGATGGCCTGATGAGGCAGGTAGAATTATTAGTACTATGCTCATCTAACAGATGGGAATCAGAATAACTGAGTTATTTGCCCAATGGGGGCAGATGGACACAAACCAAAATCTGTGTCTTCTAACACTTAATAAAGGACACTTTCTTTATCATACTGTTTGGTCTACTCACTCAGCTATGTTAATGGTATGGGCTCAGAAGTTCTGTAGAAGTTCAGAGAAGGGATGAATGGTCGATGAAAAGGAATGAGAAGGGTCAGGGGCACCTGGGTGGCTCAGTCCGTGAAGCGTCCGACTTCGGCTCCGGTCACGATCTCATGGTTCGTGGGTTCGAGCCCTGCGTTGAGCTCTGTGCTGACAGCTCAGAGCCTGGAGCCTGCTTCGGATTCTGTGTCTCCCTCTCTCTCTCTCTCTCTCTCTGCCCCTCCTCTGCTCTCTCTCTCTCTCTCTCTCTCTCTCTCAAAAATAATAAACATAAAAAAAACTTAAAAATAAAAGAATGAGAAAGGTCAGAGAAATCTTTATGGAGGCACACTCTCCAGAAAGCTAGGTAGGATTCCAGAAGGCTGAGAAACAATGAGAGAACATTCATATTAAAATTCCCTGGGGAGGTGTGGGGCGGGGGCTTTTGGAGCTACACACAGAAGGCCCTTCAGAATGTGCTCTGGCCCCATTCCCACTCTGAGAATCACTGCAGTGTGAACCACCCTTACTGAGGGAAGTGTTGTACCTCAGGTCTGTTGAAGCAGGAAAAGGCAAGCCACCTAATTACAGTTCCGCTCCTTTGTGTGTCTATCTCCCTCACACATTCACCCTTCCCCACGAAATAGGTGTGACTGTCTTCACTTGTAAACCTGAACTTGCACGGTCCACAACAGTAGAAACAGCTTTATTTTATTGAAAAAACGTTACTATAAAGGCAGATAAGCATTAGTGACAAATCTTTCTGAGAAATTATGTATGCAACGTTAAGTTAATGAAACCAAATGACCTCATTTGATCCCATAGCCTTCAACTCTGAAATCCCAGAATATCTCTTTACAGATCGATGATAAACTGACTAGAAAGGGAAATAGTAACAACACTATAAAAATTCAAATATTCCTTCAGTTCCCCCAGCTAAATTTTTATACACAGAGCAATTCTATTTCAACTGGAGAACAAAAGGCTATTGCTTTGTTTCTAGGGGGCTGTGCTTGAGACAGTAGGCCAAATGCACATCCGTGCCTTGAACACCACGGGAAAATTCCCATGAACACCCCATTGCTAGTGCTAGCCTGACCATATCTTCCTATCCACCACAAAGTCAGCCTAACGAAGTTTGCAGCAGCTTAAAGAATACTGCTATCGGGCCTGGATTACGGAGTTCTCTAGAACTCCTGGACCACCTTGAAGTGCTTCAAGGGTGCAAATATATTGGATTGAATTTAATTTTAGAAAAACACTCTAAACTCTTTGTTAAAACTATAGTAAACATAATATGCTCACACAAATGCACCATGTGTGAGCACAATGAAAGCCATAGGTGTATTTCTTTATGTAGTGCAGAACAGGTTTGGGGCAGATCTCAAAATATAGTTCTTCCTGTCAGATCCAATATGGATTTGAACTTCTTGGACATACGTCACTGACTGGAGGAATTCTAGGTTTTCACTCACGCTTTTGATTGAGGCCCGTACTGGTCCACTCCTATAAAATTGTGCACGAGAAGAGGGTCACGGAATACAAATATTGGGCCCAGTGAGATGCAAGATAAGGCACAGTCATCACATGATCACCACTTCTGCCTAATTTCTGCATGATAGTCAGTTGTAGGATTACAAAGGTACATATAATATGTGGCATTATGAGGATATTATCACACTCTAAAGTATTTCAGCAGGCTTTCTGTAGGGGCTTCTTGTCAGACCCCATTAACGATGCGGCATGGGAGTTAACAGAGTTTGTTAGTGATTCAGATTTAAAATAAAGATGTTCTCTCCTAATCCTCTTTTGTGTTTCAGGATCAGTCAAGTTTAAGTGTCCTGAGATTGTTGGCATGCTATTTAACACCTGTTACCATTTGCAACTACTACACTTCCTATGATTCATCTGGATTTTCGTGTGGGCATTCAACACAAAATCCATTAATAAAAGTAGACAATAAGACTTTTATATGAATGCCGCGGTCATCCAGATGCCTAGCTACCTAATTTCTATGTCCATCAAAACAACTTTCATCATTCTCAGTGAGGGATGTAATAAATGTTAGGACATTGAATTTATAAAAATATACATAATGCATTTATAACAGGTTTTTGTCTGTTTTTCACATCATGAATGAAATTTTAAGAACATAGGGTTCTGCTACTTGAAGGAAAAAGGAAGGAAGGAAAAGAGGAAAAGAAGAAGAGGAAAGGAGGAGAGAAAGAAGAGAAAGAAGGGAGATTTGGACATCACTGGCCAAGTTATAACACTGGCCTGGGAAACTAGAGCCATGAATTCTAGTTGATTCTTTCTCGGACATGCTGTGTTCCCTTGAACATTTAAGTCCTTCCCCCTCAAGGCCTTGAGTCTCCAATCTGTGAAATGCATGCATTTCTCTTAACTGAGCACTTCTCTTAACTCGGAGCTGCGCCTGGTGTGGGGGTACAATGGTAGAACAGGCATGGCCCCTGCCCTCATGAGGCTTATCATCAGAGGGAAGAGAGAGAATAAACAGGTTGGTTGAGCACAGCAGCAGTAATTCTCTCTGCCATCAGGGAGATGCCATCAGGCTATCACGAGGGTCAAGTCAGAAGATTCATGCAGACGTGATTCGGAAATTCAAAGCATTGGCTAACTGCAGGCTGTCTCAGGTTGAAGTTTGGTTGTTTTGTTGACATTAGCAGTTTTGTCTCCCCGATACAAGCTCCTTGAAGATAGAGATCAACTTCAATGCTTTTTCTTTAGCTCTTTGTAGAGATGGTGCATAATAAATATTTAGGGCATTTATTGTTTTACTATAAATTTGCCCCCTCCCCCACTGCTATATTCCACATTTGGTCTCCCTTCATTTCCCGGGAAACACCAGGCTTATTTGTGCCTCTGAGTTTCTGGCCACGGTGCTGCCAAAGCCTGGACTTCTGTTTCCCCACCCTCTCCAGCCGTCACAGGTCTTCTCCCTCCTCACCCTGTGGATTTCAGAGAATGGGAATCTCGCCCCATGTCATGAAATCGTAGGCTTAACACCCTGAGCCACCCAGGCACCCGCCCCCCCAGGGTGATTCTTTTAAATGCAAATCAGGTCAAGAAACACCTCCACTCAAAACCATGCAAAAGCTCCCCATATCATTCCCAATAAAAGCCAAGGGACTCACATAACGCTCTGTCATCTGGCCCTATTACTACTCTGCCTCCATTTCCATTTACTCTCCCCTTTATTCACCCCATTTCATCCTCACTCATCTTGTCATTCCTTTGCTTTATCAGGCATTTCTCTACTTCCCCCACCTCTCCCCACACCCCACTTGTAGCAGTTACCCCAGATATGGAGATGGCATACTCTCCCTACTTTAAATCTCAGCTCACAGGTCACCTTTTCATTACAACTTTCCACCCCACCCCACCCCCGTTCCCCTACCCTTGCCTTTCTTTTGCTTTGTTTGAAGCACATATCACCTTCTGACATATTCTATATTATTGACTTGTTATGTTTATTGCCTATTGTCTGTCTCTGCTCTCTTGGCTGTAAGTTACATGAAGGCAGAAGCTTTTTTTCTTTTGGTTTACTCCTACACCCCCAGCCTCTATGTGGGACCTACCTGGAGAGTAGGGATCGGTATACACTTTTCTCAAATGACTAAGTGGATGAATAAATAAATACTACAAATTTCTTATACGAGGAAGCTACACACATCAGGGAAGCAGCCATTGCACAAAATATTTGGGGGTGGGGAGAAAAGTGAAAAAACACATTTTGGGGGAGATCTTAATTGGGATTGTCTTCAGATACTAGGGACATGGTCTGACGGTCTTTGTCCTTAAGGATGAATTTACCTTTTGGAGACTACCAGAAGTCTGTCAGAGCCAAGGATAGTCAAAACAGAAGGTGAACAAATTGGACATTATCATTTTACATTGAAAAATAAATGTTGATATTACGAGATCATGTTTAATTCTTTGGCTCATAGGCCTGTTATAAAGCCGTTCTCGGGAAGGAGTTCCAAAAACATTTCATCTGCCTGCTGCAAAGTTTAAATTGGTATGTGGTTTTCTAATGGAACATTTTTGAAGTTAAGGGTTCGGATTTTTTTGAAGCACCGCATTCATCCTTTGCAACATTGCCAAGATAATGACATCCACTGAATTTAGATAGTCTAGCCAAATTCAGCTCTTGATTCCTATCAGATGTCAGTATAGAGAGTTTTCTCCCTTCAGAAAGTGTGGGCTGTTAAGTCTGGTGGAGCTGGAAAAGACACCTGGGTCTGAAGGGTCTTGATTCCATTGCTACTGATGGTTAGTGCCATCATTGCTGTAGTTTAGTAAGGGGAGAAGAAAGTTTAGTTAGGGTTGACATTAAAGGAAATTGTTGAGTTCTTTTTCTTTTGGCTTCTAGTATTCTTAATAGTGTATTTTTATTATTAGTTGTTTGTATTATAATCCCATAGTATACTTGAACTACTTTCTAAGTATGCTTTAGTAGGTTTTCTTTTATGCTTATAATCACCCTACCTCTTCTCTGGGTGATGAATGTCCATACAGGTCCTAGTACTTTTTAATTGGTCGCTGATATCAAATGAGTAATAAGCTATGATTTAACATCACGGTTGCTTTTTAAGCAATCCTTCCTAATACTGGGTCCTTATTTAGTTAATGGCTGATTTCGCTCTCTATTGCTCTGACTCCACAGGTTTTTCTTTGGTCTCCTAGCATCAGACTATATAGACACGACTGTTTGTCCTTAGACTTTTAACTGTCAGCATACAAAGAAACCCGTGAGCAGGTGATCAGGCCTTCCTATAGTTGTTTCTGATTCTTTGTCCTGATACTATAGACCCAAGACATCACATAGGTTTCATCTCAAGTTCTAAGGCAAACAATTTACATCTGCGGAGCACTGTGTTGAGGAGTGTGTAGCCAGTCTAGCTGGATGGGAAAGCATGTCATAATTGATTAGTGATGTCTGCCATCGGCTTATGATAGGAGAGCTTCTCTGTCCCACCATGTTGCAGCTCCCTTATTCTCCTATATAAGGTCAATCATCCCCCCCAAAATAGCCTAATTTTTTGTCCCACTGGTTGCCTAGTGGGCCCCAAATTCCCAGGTGTCAACTTCCAGCCACTGAAGGCACAAGTTGCATGAGCAGAGTGGTAACAGTCTTATTTTTTAATGTTTATTTATTTATTTTGAGTGAGCACGAGCAGGGGAGGGGCAGAGAGAGAGACGGAGACACAGAATCCCAAGCAGGCTCACGGGGGCTCAGTCCCATGAACCACAAGATCATGACCTGAGCCGAAACCAAGAGCTGGATACTTAACTGAATGAGCTGCCCAGGCGCCCCAGAGTGGTAATGGTCTTGATCTCCCTCCTATCATACTGCTAGGTTTCCCTCAACCTACACCTATGATCTCATGGGGATGTTTCTGCGACCAGGTGAATAAAGGGAAAATTTAAGCCCAAGATGCACGTGCTGGCCCCAAAGTGGTCTCTTACAGTATAACAACTTCTCTTAGACCTGCCCCCCTTCTTCCTGAGACCTCTCTGTTATTATTTACATCTGGTATTAGTTGCCTCTGCCACTGGATTTTAGCCTCCCACTGGATTGCTGTTCTCAAGACCTGGTTTTTGTTGTTGTTGTTGTTGTTTTTTTTTTTGTTTTCATTTTTCTTCTGTCTCTGATCCCAACTCTCACCCCTTCCTGGCTTGATTCTTTGTAGATCATTGAAACTTGATTGGAATCCTCTTACCCCTGATCCTGCTGTAACCAACAGTGCACTCTAAAATTGAACCACAAGGTTGGAAAGGCTCCTTGCTATACTCTCCTGGTTCCTGAAAACTATATCACAACTCATTTGATAAACTGTTTAATGATATCATGGATTATCTTTCCTTTTCTGCTAACCACTCATCATTTAGGAAGAGAACTCAGGTTCCCGGACACTGAATACTTATTCCACATCTATTATCAGTGAGCAATTTACTCTCAAGACGATTTGTTAAGGTCCCAGACTAACTATGGAACCAAGCCTGCAAAGAATTTCTATGTTAAGAAGTCTAAAAGTGTTCTTGTTCTCTTTCCAAATATAGAGATAAACATTCTTGATAATATGAGCATACATTCTAATTAATTAGTCAAAAGTTGTATAGAAATAGCAATACTTTGTATTCCAGAAAAAGTACTGGTGGTAGTTAATAAATAATAATTATATCCTCATTTTCAGTAATCTGAAAAATAGTGTGAATAGAACAGATGAGTGGTTTCCCACAGCTGAATAAAAATCAAAATAATTAGCATAGTATCATAAAAGTTCACTTTAGAGACAAGCTATTTTTAGGACTCTATCCTTGCAAATATCCTAAGATACCCTACACAAAATAAATAAAAGAAGAAAGAAGGAAAACTGCCATGAACAGCTCCAGTGACTTATTCTGAATAAGAATGAAAGATGCTTGGACTTGGAAAAACAAAGTGAGAAACAGACCAAAATGTCGTCCACATAAAACACACCAGCAAAGGGCGCCTGGGTGGCTCAGTCAGTTAAGCGTCCAACTCTTGGTTTTGGCTCAGGTCATGATCTCACACAGTTCGTGAGTTCGAGCCCCACATCGAGCTCCGTGCTGTCATTGCGGACCCTGCTTGGAACTTTCTCTCTCTCCCTTTCTCTCTGGCCCTCCTCCACTTGTTCATTCTCTCTCTCTCTCTCTCTCTCTCTCTCTCTATCTCTCTCTCTCAAAATAAATAAAAACTTTAAAAACAAAACACCAGCAAAGTGGACAAACTACAGACCCATGTCCTGAAGAGCAGGGATCCACTACCTGGTGCTGAAAACATAGTCAGGAAGTCCTGGCTAATTGAAAAAGGTACAAGAATTGCTCACAACAATTTGAAAATAACTGAGTAAAATCTGTTGTCACAGAAAGGACAAAGTTCATTAATTTCCCATCTCCTGAAGGTAGAAGTTAATTGACTGTAAACAGGCCATTCAAGCTTAGAGATTTATTATTTACCTACTTCTTCTAAATAGTTTAGCATCTTTAAACAGAGTAACAAGGCAAAAAATTCAAGACTAAATTAAGTCATATAAATAGTGTCCTCCTGGATATTGGTTCAAATACACTTGATGCCCAAAATATGGGTACTACCCTGAATCTATTGATGAAGTAACATTTTTTTAAATACCATCACCAACCAACAAGAGAGCAGAATGTCCAAGGTCAGAATAGCAGCTCTAATGCTGAAATTTATTTTGGACACATTGCACATTACAGGTTTCCTTTGTGAAATATGGCCATAGTAGAAAGCCTCCAAAAGCACAGGTTGTAATTGTGTTGCCATGGGAAGTTCTGGATTCTACAGCCATAGTTGGATGATCGAGAAACGCATTTCCAGCTGTTTGCTGACCATATCCACCGTGTGCCCCATATGTATCTTCGATTCAGTATGCCCAGATTAGACTCATTGCTTCTTCCCTACCTTGCCAAAAACAAAAAAAGCAAAACAAACAAAAACTTAAAGCAAACTACTCTTCTCCTCCTCATTTTTTGGATACCTAGAAGGTATCCAAATAATCCATGATATCCAGGGATGCAGAACTATATCCCAGGTAAAATGCATGGGCTTGGGGCCACCAGTGACCTAGCAGGTCAAACTGAGGTAATTAGAGTTAATTAGCATGTTAAGCTGTGACTTAGGTAGAATCATCCATAGTAGCGCCCAGTTCTCTAACTTTTGACGAAGATCCCTAATCTGTAACCATACTGTGGTCACAAGTCTTTGACCCTCTAACAATGTTTTGGCCACAAATCTTTGAGCAAACAAGTAGAGCCCATCAAAGATGGTGACTCAGCTCTCCTAGTTGGATAAGTGATTTTGCAAACTCAGGAGAGTTGCCAGATCGAATACAGGGTGCCCAGTTGAATTTCAGTTTCTAAAATGTTATTCGTTGTTCATCTGAAATTCAAACTTAACTAGGTATCTTATGTTTTATCAGCTAAATCTGGCGACCCAGGTAGTAAAATCTAGCAGTAAGTATATGTAAGTATTGAAGCAAATCAAACGCTCAGTAAATAACTTATTTTAGGAATACATTTTGTTATGATAATCTGTGTATGTGTTTGTAATTTAAGGTACTGTATTTGAAACGTTTGATAGAAATGGACCTGTTAAAGATTCTAAAATGATAGCTTTAATTTGAAATGTTTAATTATCATTAAACTATTGAAAGGGTAAGATTTTGTTACGTATGTATACAAAACTCGAGAAAGCTTAGCAGAATGTGACTTATTACCATTATGATTGTGACTAATTAAATTTGTAAGCATTATTATAGGACTTAGAAACATTTTGCTTATGAGGTATGTAAGATTACCCTGTCAAGCGTTGGGAAGGTTTATGGGAATCGAATTTATTCAATTTCTAAATGTATTTAGGGTAGACATTTAGGGAAAATCTATTGAGAGTTACTCAGAGAACAAGTGAAGTGATTTTTTACATTTTTGTACAGAAATACTAGATTTATGTCTAGAATGTTGAACTTAAAGGCTTAAAGACAAATTTGATTTTCAGTTTAGAGCTCTCATTAGTGAACATTAATGTGATCACAGCTGAATGCAGCTTCCCCCTCACCACACCCCAGTCACACTAGCCTTTTTCCAGGCCTCTCTAGGCTGCTTCCCACCACAGGTGTTTGCCCCAGGTTGTTCCTTCTTCCTTGAGGCCATCTATACTCCCACCCCACTGGCCCCTGATTAACTCCTCTCCCTTCAGGTCTCAGCCATAACTTCAGAACTCCCTAAGTAGGTCAGATCTCAGTACATGCTCGGCAGTATAGGGACTAAGAGGCTGTTAGTGGTTATGGTTATTATTGCTGGATTTTTTACCTCTTCCTTTTCTTTCTTGGCACTTGTCTTAGTTATAATTAGGGTCACTTTGTTTATAAGCTCCGCAAGGGCAAAGACTACATTTGTCTTTATTCATCATTTTATTCTAGGTGGATGGTGGCATCTGTAACATACCAGCCACTCAGTAAACACGTGTGGAAACAAGAGGCAGAGGTCAGCAAAGACAGATCCCGTTCTTCTTCAGGAGGTGAACTTTGGGGCTGAAAACCTGCATAAGCACCTACGCTCACAGATCTCCCTTCCCTCCTTGCAAATCCAGGCTCTCTCCCCTCTGTTGTAGACACAAGGGAAGTTTATATTTATACTTTTGAGGAAGTCAACTTAGGGACACCAGGCTGAAAACAAAGGACGTACATGAAAGTCTAAATGCCGAATGGCAAGGAGCCTCAGTAGTCCCCTTTCCCTGCTTGGCTCCCAAAATGCTGTTAGCCAAGCTCCTATCACCCAGGAAGAATGGAGCATTTCTCTCCAGAGTAAGAGAGAGAGATACTGACAGCTAGTCCCTTATTAATTGCCCTCCAAGGCTACCAATCAAAAACACTACTCATAAACAGAAGCTTATCGGTTTGTTTGTGCATGGCCATTAAATACAATGGAGAGCAAATCTAAAGAAAGCCTCCAACATGAAAGAAAAAACCAAAATGAAACAACTCAGTGGAACTAGACAATCCATAAAGTAGAAAAACTTCAAAATATTTATAATTAGTTGTTTTAAGATTAGAAATGTCAAACCTATGAAAATATTAAATCGAGGATATTTTTCAAAAGAAAAACAATCATATTTAGAATAAGAAAGAGCTCTTGAAAATTTAAAGCATACTGGTCAAATTTTAAAATCCATTAGAGGTGGTAGGGGATAAAGTTGAGGCTATTTCCCAAAAGTAGAGCTAAAGACAAAGAGAATAAAGTGATTAAATGTAAGAAAATCAAAGACTCAATTGAGGAGAACCCATGCCCAAATAGGAGAGGTTTCAGAAATAGAGAACAAGGAAAGCAAAGGGGTAGAAAATCAAAGAAATAAAACAAGAAAACTTCCTGAAACAGAAGGGTATGTTTGCATATTAAGAGGGCACACTCGTGCTCAGCACAAAGCATCATTACCAAGTGTTAAAGCAGAATAAAAGACTTTTCAGAGATTCAGGGTATTGCAAACACCTATCGCCCAGGAATCCTCCCAGGTTGGAGAACCTCAGTCTCTTCCCTCCTGTGTTTCTCGTTTACTCTCCCACTACTGCCACACTCACAACACTTTGGACGCCACATGTGTGCGTTTTCCCCACACCACCAAGCAATTCTCCTACGTGGGCGGGGTGTCCTACAATTCAACCCAATTCTGATACTATCCACCCGAGGTAGCGTCAGACCCTGCAGGTTAGTGGCTCAGTCCCCCGACACTGCCCTCCATCCCCTACTTCAGATGCCAGTTTCCAAGTCCAGGTTGTCACCTGTGCCTCTGGCTGCCTAGCTATAGATCAGAGGTCCCAACGACCAGGGGTTGAATTAACTTGCTACAGGGGCTCACAGAACTCAGAGAAACATTTTACTTACTAGATTACTGCTTTATTACAAAGGATATTAGAAGATATGAATCAACAGCCAAATGAAGACATACATTGGGCGAGGTCCTGAACAAAGGAGCTTCTGTCCCTGTGGAGGTTGGGGCCCCACTGGGCGGCACGTGGATGCATCCTGGTTCAGTAACCCAGAAACGCTACGGAACTGTCCTTTTGGGTTTTTAGGGAGGCTTCGTTACACAGTCGTGATTGATTAAATCATTGGCCATAGGTGATTGAATTCAATCTTCAGCCCCTTTCCCCTCCCCGGAGGTCAGGGGGTGGGACTGAAAATTCCAACCCTGGGTTTGCCGGGTTGGTTCCCCTGGCTACCAGCCCCCAAAGTTACATTACCTAGGGGCTCTTCCAAAAGTTACATCATTAACATAACAAAAGACACCTTTGTTGCTCTCATCACTTAGGAAATTACAAGGGTTCTAGGAGTTCCGTGCTTGGGACCAGACCAAATACACATTTCTTATTATACATCGCAATATCACACCTTTTTAGCAAGCTGTTTGCAGTTGGTCTGCACCAAAACAAAAAAGTAAACCAAGAATGAATAAGGTGGAGCCCAGGAAACTGGGGATCGACAGAAGAAAGAAGGGAAGAAGATTCCCCCAGGCAATGGTGAAGGAGAGCCCCCCAGGATGGCAGCTGTGGAACTGGCTTAGAGAGCAAGCAGTCCAGATTGGAGTGGGGAAGGTCAGGGTGAAGGACCGGAAGAGGTGGGGGGAAGAGTGAAGGAAGGGAGGAAGGGATGGAAGAACACCTGATGTGTGTGATTGTAACAAGCGGTTTTTGCGGTCTAAGGAGATTGTAGGGAGCAGTATATAAATAAAACAAAGAAACAGCAAACAAGGGAATTGTTATTCTATGGAGAGTAAACTGGCAGCTATGTACAGTATTTACATAATCCAAATAATGTTTGCACAGATAATACTGATTTTTAATTCATTATTTTTTCAACGTTTATTTATTTTTGAGAAAGAGAGACCGAGTGTGAACAGGGGAGGGGCAGAGAGAGGGAGACTGTTTCCATTTAACAAATTTTACACATCATCCGTTAAGTTGCAACTTATGGAACAAATAAATCAAGTTCCATAAGTTGCAACTTAACGGATGATGTGTAAAATGTCAAAAACAAGTAATAACTGTAGAAGCATATTACTAAGCAATGTGGAAATATTCCATACTCCAGACCAAGAAAAAAGCTGAAAAAGGTTAATGTGGTTGCCTCTGGAGAACAGGACTGGAGTAAGGTTGAGGGTAGGGGACTCCTGTTGTTCTTGTCAAGACATGTAACACAATTTACCTTTTTAAACTGTGTGATCTGATTTCTAAAAAAAAATTTATGGGGGCGTGTGGGTGGCTCAGTCAGTTGAGCCTGGGACTCTCGATTTTGGCTCAGGTGATGATCCCAGGGTCATGGGATCGAGCTCCACGTTAGGCTCTGTGCTGAGTATAGAGCCTGCTTAAAATTCTCTCTCTCCTTCCGCCCCTCTCCCCCACTTACTCTCTCTCTAATATTAAAAAAAAATTATGAAACAAACGGGAGCACCTAACGTTGTACGCAACAACCTTTTACTACCGGATGAATGATGGACGTGTTTCCCACTGTAGCGAGCGAGCAGCACCTGACATAGCCTGTTACCTCTACCACTGAAAGAACCACCTAATGACCTCGCTTAGGAACTTGAGTTCGAATTCTGACTGTCAGGTACCAGCTACAAGATTAGGACCTCAAAACAACTCTCTGAGCCTCCGTTTCCTCAGCTGTCAAATGCAGGTAATACTATCATTCTTTTTTTTTTAAATTTTTTTTTTATGTTTATTTATTTTTGAGACAGAGAGAGACAGAGCATGAACGGGGGAGGGTCAGAGAGAGAGGGAGACACAGAATCGGAAACAGGCTCCAGGCTCTGAGCTGTCAGCACAGAGCCCGACTTGGGGCTCGAACTCACGGACCGCGAGGTCATGACCTGAGCCGAAGTCGGCCGCCCAACCGACTGAGCCACCCAGGCGCCCCTCTCATTCTTAAAAGGTTGTGAGGAAGGAAGGAGTTACTAGTGAAAGCAAAGGTAACAATGCGATGCTCTGCCATCAAGGACCTCAAAGGCTCCCATTACCTTTAAAATGGAGTCGGGCTCCTTTGGCGTTTCTGCCAGGCTCAGTCAGTAGAACATAGAACTCTTGATCTCAGGGTCGTGGTCTCGAGCCCCACGTTGCCAGTGGAGCTTACTTAAAAAAAATTTTTTAAACATTTGTCATAAATAAATAAAATGAAGTCAGACTCCTTCAAAGAACTCCACAGTCTATACTCGGCCCTCTTTATTGTACCCTGCACCTCAATCCTACAGGCATCTTACAATCCAGCTTTATCAGACTGTGCCATTCCCCACGCGCTTTCACATGCCTACCTTTTTGCTCTCTAACCTTCCAGCTGGAATGCCTCCTCTCACCTCCTGATTCTCCCCGCCCCCACCTCACTATATCCACCTGTAGCAGTCCTGCCCGTTCCTCATTGCCCAGCTCAAATCACACTTCCTTTTGCAGACTTCCCTAGATTTTACCAGTCACGTGCCATCTACCCATCCCCTATACTCCCACTGGGCTCTGTATTCTATTTTACCACAGTTCTCTGTACACACCTGCTGTTCCTTCCAGACCACTGCTTTTTAGAGTGTAGATCAGCATCACCTGGAGTTCTTGGTCGCAATTCAGACTCCGGGGCTCCACTTCAACCCTGTGGAATCAGAAGCTCTGCCATTGAGTGCCAAAAATCTGCATTTTCACAAGCTCTCCAGGCAATTCTTAGGCCTAATAAAGTTCTGGAACATTTGCCCAAGACTGAGACACCCCTCCAAAAGAATCACGCCTCACTCTTCTGTGGATTCGTTCTCCCTTCATATCTGTTGCCCATGATATAGGAATCCTTCAGTAAAGGTTTTAAACCTAATTTAATGTGGGCACCAGGGCATCTTGGAACGGAAGCCATGGCTGCAATTTTCAGGAGTTCCACAACACCTTCTACAGGTTTGCTTTCAGTGAATTTTACTTTGAAGACAAGGGAAAGCACTCAGAGATCTCAAGGATTTCAAAATGCATCATTCTCCTTTCTCTCCACATTTCCAAATCCACTCTTGAGTTTCCAGAAATGTATAATAAAAGGTATAGCTTTTAATAACTACTACACTAGAAAAAGAACTGTCTGTAGCAGTTCTTAATCAGAGGGAGAATAATGTTCTTACGCTTCATCCCTGCAGCTTTTAATATCTGTACACTATATTTAATCATCTGGGCCCCTTAATTTACTGACATTTAAATGATCTCAAATTAGATTTCCCGGAGCACTGTTCCAAATAAGTAACTTTTTAAGATAATGCAGGGTCTTATTAGTTGCAAATCGTGCCACGGGTTGCCAAACTGGTTGCATTTTCTACACCTTCCTGAAAAATTACCCCGTTTCTATGTAAAGAATGTTGTCAGTGTGGTCAGAGTGTGTAAGTACGTAACTATCTGAGTTTCTACATTTTAGCCAGAATAACATGAAAAAAGTATAACAATAGATAAGAGGCTTCTTTCTCATCCTTTGTGCAAAGCAGGTTCAACCTTTAAACACTTTAAATTATAATATTTTTCTATCTCTACTGTATTACTTGCACGTGTGTCATTGCATTTGGTCCTCAAAACATCCTGCGAAGCTTCATAGAATTGCTATTATTTATTCAGCTTTACAGATGAAGAAAACGGTTTTCAGGGAAGTCGTGCAATTTCGCCCAAAGCATACCATTAGAGCTTAAACCCAAATCTTCTGACAGTAAAAAGCGTGTTCATTTGACTGTATCAGAGTTTCTGAAACCTTCTGGACTGCCACAGTTAGGACATACATCCCTAAGCTCTAACTACTCACTTCTCCTCACCGCTCAAGACACCACTGATTATGTAACTGACAAGCTGTAGCCACTCCAGCTCCCTACAAGTGCCTTTAAGAGATGGTGAGATCACACAGTACAGGCAGCCTCTACTTCATACACATACGAAGCCAGGCCTTCCTAGACTCCCAATTGGAAATGGATGGCAGAGTACAAGTGCCCTCTTTGTGACATGCGAAGCCTCCAGCCTTATCGCCGTCCCTAGCATACACGAGGCCTGGCCTGCATAGGACGTACCTCCAGTGACGATGGTGCTCAATTATTTAAGGAATGCACTAGAGATTACACGTTCCCTCAAAACTTGGGGATTTTGCTGAATTGAAAGCTCATCGGGATTTAATGCATTAACTACTCAAAAAGAAGCCCCATGTCACCCTACATTTCTCCAAGCACAGTGACCAGAACCAAGGACATAGTAGTCACAAGCCAAGTACAAAGACTTCAAGAAAAGCACCTGGAGGTCGTGACGTATATCTCCTGGAGAACATAGGAGCTGGTTCCTCCTGTCACCTGGAAGTCTAAAGATGAAAGGGTAGCGTGGGCTCTAGGGGGATCTGCTGGCATGGCCAGAGTTTAATGGGAAAAGGTGTTTTCCACAGTGAACAAGAAACACTGGGGAAGGTCGATGGGTGTGAGCCACCCTGAAACAACCCAACCCAAGAGATCTGGCTACCAAGGCAGGGATATCTCCAAAGAAAATGAGCATTGGGTGTACTGCCGGAAGCAGAAGGAGAGTGGTGGGAGGAGTCAAAAGTAGTCAATTCTGAGGATGTGTCACCCAGGTAAAGATGGTGCAGTGCAATGTCACCGTGGCGGGTAACTCCAGAGAGTCCTTAAAAGCACTTCACAAGCCAAAGAGGCAGCACTGGAGCGTGCACCAGACCCAGACCCAGACCTGCGTGCCAATGCAGGATTCACACTGCACCACTCAAGTAGGATCTCATCCATTTCCTTCCATCCATCAGATCTAGAGGCCCAAGGAAGAGTAGGAGGGCAAGAGCTGAAAGGCATGGAAGAAAGACTGTGCCCCTTTGGTGGACTCCATGACATGCTGCCCATCTCCTCATGCGGGAATGCAGGACCCACTCCCCTACCCCTGCAGTGCCGCCACTTGACAGCCCTCAGCTCTCAGCCCCTTTAGGAGAGTGCCTCAGCTGAAAAAAAGCCACCTTGCCTCAGGTCACATGCTCTTTCGAGGGTGGCCCTCGTGCGATGGCTGATCAAGGCAGGGTATAAAGGCCCGGTCCCCTCACCCAACTCAGGACAACTCTGAAGGGTCATCTCCGCTTCAGAGCTCCCCAGAACGTTGGCCAAAACCACTGCAATGCATTGCAGCTCAACTTTTTCCCCTACCCAATCCTGCATCTCTCCCCTCCTTTCCTATCCACAGGTGCTGATCCCAAGGGCACCCTCGCAGACTCTGCTTCCCAGGAACACAACCTGCAACAGCTCCAACTTCGCTATTTGGAAGCTTCTGAGGCCAGAGAGCAGCTTCAAATTGAAAGAGACTCAAGTTCTGATTTTTATCCGACTGAGCTCTTTAATCCCTAAGATTGAGATTGTTCATTAAAAACTATACATGACTGAAAAAGTGATGGAATCTGCCAGAGATTCTGTACAAGAGCAAGAAGGGAGAACTTATGGAATGGATTTGAAAGTCACTTGTGACAGGGGCGCCTGGGTGGCTCAGTCAGTTGAGCCACCGATTCTTGATTTCGGCTCAAGTCATGATCCCAGGGTTGTGGGATCAAGCCCCTGCTTAATATTCTCTCTCTCTCCCTCTGCCCCTCTCCCCTGCCTGTGTGTTCTCTCTCTCTCTCTCTCTCTGAAAAATAAATTAAGAAGAAAGAAAGTCAATTGCGACAAATTACTTTCATAATTTCACCCCACTGAGTCCAGCCTGGTTAATAAGCTAGTTATATAAATTTCATACCACAGTTTTCCTGGTGTCAGAGCTTCGTTCTCCCCTAGTATCCAGTTTGGGATGTGATTGCTGTTACCTCTAAATCTGTCTGTCTCCTAGGAGGCCATACAGTGATCCCAGTGATGCTTCCAGTGGATTGCCACTCATTTGGATGAACTTTCACAGGGTTTGTTGGTTAGTTCATTTGTTTCTCCTCAATGGTGGGAACTCTTTATTCTGTGAACCCATTTTTGATTTGGGGGTATATTTAAAAGTGACCCAACCAAACCACTGAATCAGGTAGGTAATAATGTCCTCAGCCCAAGATATTTTTTATTTTATTTATTTTTTATTTTTTTAATGTTTATTTATTTTTGAAGGAGAGAGAGACAGAGTGTGAGTGGGGGAGGGGCAGAGAGCACGAGACACAGAATCTGAAGCAGGCTCCAGGCTCTGAGCTGTCAGCACAGAGCTTGATGTGGGGCTCAAACTCACAGACCACAAGATCATGACCTGAGCCACAGCTGGACGCTTAACCGACTGAGCCACCCAGGCACCCCTATTTTAAAGTAAAGTTATAAGAAAAATGTCTTCATTTAGCTGGATGACTGCCTCTACAAGCAAAAAGAATTCTGGACATATTTTGAGCAATGGCAGGATCTTTAGGATGAAGTGAATATTTGTATATGTCTAAGTTCTGCTATGTTTATTTTCTGGGCGTCATGTATCTTGAATTGTCGATTGCACTACTATTTGTAGATAACTCATGAAGGCTCTGAAGATGAGAGGGGATCCCCTGGTGCTGGGTACTGGCAGTGATGCCAGAAGAAGAATAGCAAAGTATTCAAGGCAAAGAGCCTCACACCAGGTTCTATATCGGGTAGCCTCTGTTAGTTACGAAATTGCCAAAACCAGACATTCGGAAAACTGTTATACTTATGCTATTGGAACACATAAAATATCACCCCGTTCCCACCCCCATCACATATACTTGTATTTCAAAATACAGAAAAACTTCATAGAAAGCACAACTGACATTTGATTCACTAATTAACAAAATGGGATTTAGGCTGGAAATCATTTTTAGCAAGCGTAGAGCATAAGCCTCGGCAAACCAGCTGCCTTGTGCTCTGAGGGCCAGAAGGAGTGGGAAGAATTTGATGAGCTGACAGCTGGTTGCTTTCGCCAGTCTTTCCCATAGAGGACCTAGAAGATCTAAACATGACCCATCTTATTATGGCCTTCAAATATCAGCCCAATATATACACAAGTTAAAAACATATACAAGCATGCACCTCTACCCTGACTACATAAAGTTTACATTAGGGTGGATCCAATAGCTGAGATCGAGGGTATGCATCTACTAGAAAAAGAAAATAGGCATGGGGGAAAGAAGACAGTACAAATTTTTAATATCTCAGTCTTAGTTTGGAGCTTGGGGTATGAAAACTCTGACATCACAATAAGAAAAATCAATACAGAGGCAGCAAGATGGACACGGGATTCTGGAACAAGTGCAGAAAAGGACAGTCGGTTCAGCAACAAACAGAAGAAGCTACTGAAGCAGCTGAAATTTGCAGCATGCCTGGAAAAAAAGGTGGATATGAGCAAAGTAAATTTGGAGGTTATAAAGCCTTGGGTAACAAAACGAGTAATAGAAATCCGTGGGTTTGAGGATGATGTTGTGATTGAGTTTATATTCAATGAGCTGGAAGTGAAGAATCCAGTCTCAAAAATAATGCAAATCAACCTGACTGGGCTTTTGAATGGAAAAAATGCCAGAGAATTTATGGGAGAACTGTGGCCCCAGCTTTTAAGTGCACGAGAAAACATTGCTGGAATCCCTTCTGCTTCTCTAGAACTGAAGAAAGAAGAAATAAAACAGAGACAAATTAAAGAAGAAAAGTTGGCATCTTTGAAAACGCAAGATGAATACAAGGATAAGAGGGTTAAGGAAGAAAAAGAAAGCAGCAGAGAAAAAAAGGGAGAGGTCTGGAAGCCCAAGAAGATGCAAATTCAGGTGTCCTTCCCCTAGAAGATGAGTTTCCCCTGTCAGGAGAGAAAGAAAGCGCAGTTATTCTCAGTGTCCCCACCACAGAACCAAGAGCCAGAGTCCTTCCTCTGCTCCAGAAAAGAAAGAAAAAACTCCAGAGCTCCCAGAACCATCAGTGAAAGTAAAAGGACCTTCAGTACAAGAGGCCATTTCTACTAGTGACATCCTGAAAGTTCCCAAACCTGAACCTGTACCAGAGTCTAAAGAATCTTCTCTGGAGAAAAACTCCAAAAAAGAAAGAGAAGGAGAAACCTGACCAAGATCTCAGTCACATTCAAAATCAAGATCCCAGACACCGTCTGCTCTCCTTCTCATACTCAACCTAGACGGTGTCATAGATCCCGATCAGGATCAAACTCACCTCGAAGGTGGCCATCTCCTCGAAGAAGAACTCCACCAAGAGGAATGCCGCCTCCACCCAGGTATAGGAGGGGTAGATCTCCAGTGAGGCGAAGGCGTTCGTTCATCAGCATTCTTGTCTGGAAGTAGTTCATCATACTCTTCATCTGGTTTCTGGTCACCGCCAAAGAATGCTCCTGAGAGGACATCCAGCCCCCCTCAAAAAAGTGGTAGGCTATCTCCTTCAGCAAGTCCTCTGAGGGGAAGGCATAGGCCATCACCTCCAGCAACTCCACCGCCTAAAACTCATCATTCCCAAACACCTCAGCAGTCAAACCGTACAAGAAAAAGTCCCGGTTCTGTCTCTCCAGGGAGAACTTCAGCGACAAAACACAAAGGTACCAAGAAAAAAGACTCCCCTTCAGCAGCACCTAAGCCTAGAAAAGTAGAGTTACCTGAATTGGAAGAAAATAAAGGTGGCAAAATAGCTGTAGCAGATTCTGTGCAGCAGAAACATCAGTACAGATGACAGAACCAGCAGTATTCATCTGATTCTCGTTCCTCTTCTTCCTCAGAAGATGAGTGACCCAAGAGGGCCCATGTGAAGAATAGTGAGGTAGGCAGGTGGTGGAGACATTCCCCTTCTGGGAGTACCTCTCCATCACCTTGAAAGCACCAGAAAGAGACTTCTCCTCGTGGTAGATGGAGGGGGAGCCCCTTCCCACCATCCACCAGAAGGCTCCGTTCTCCTTCTCCTGCCCCTCCTCTTCATAGACGCAGGTCTCCCACGCTGCCACCTCGACGAAGGACTCCTTTTCTCCACCCACCCCCCCCAGCATCGGCACTCACCTTCCCCAAGAAGATACTCTCCTCCAGTACAGCAGAGATACTCTCCTTCTCTGCCTCCAAAGGGAAAAATGGCTTCTCCCCCTCCCCTCTTAAATGCAGGAAATTGCCATCTTCACCACCAAACTGTCAGGTCTCCCATTCTCCACCTCCCAAAGAAGCTCCCCAGTCACCAAGAGACAGTCACCTTCATTATCATAAAAGCATAGGAAAGTGTCTTCCCTGAGCTAATCTACCTCGGAGCCCCAGTCACCACAACCAAACAAACGGCATTCGTCCTCACCATGGCCTTGAGCTCCTCAGACTTCCTCAAGTCCTCCACCCATTCAAAGAGGAGCATCATCATCAGCCCAAAGAAGGCAGTCCCCGTCTCCACATATGAGGCCCATTAGCGTCTCCAGAACTCTGAAAAACCAAAAAGACAAAAAAGGCTCCCTCACCAAGTCCTCAGTCTGTAAGGAAGGTCTCACCCTCCTGATTTGTCTCAAGATCTCCCGAGCCAGCAGTTAAAAAACCCCAGCACCTCAGTCTCCTGTCCAGTCTCAGTCACCCTCTACCAACTGGTCACCAGCAGTACCGGTCAAAAAGGCTAAAAGCCCAACACCAAGCCCATCTCTGGCGAGGAACTCGGACCCCGAAGGAGGTGGAAAGAAAAAGAAGAAAAAGAGGGACAAGAAACACAAGAAGGATAAGCACAAGAAGCACAAAACACAGGAAGGAAAAGGCCGTGGCCTCAGCCACTGCGGCTGCGGCTGCTGTAACCCCTGCAGCCATTGCTGCTCCCACAACCACAACAGCACAGCAGGAATCAGAGGCAGAGCCTGAGCCTAAGAAGGAGACCAAAAGTGAGCCCAAAGACAACCTCGACGACTTAGAAAACCGCCTGCGCGAAAAGGTGCTAGGTCGATGCGGAAGGCTCAAGTGTCCCCACAGTCTTAGGTGGGAATGTGTGTCACGATGTACATTTTATTCGGTTTGTATGCAATTCAGTTTCAAAATTGCTAGAGTGTGTTTGAGCTTTAAACTATATACATTTGTTGTAATAATTGCTAGATTGAAGTTCACTGTATAAAAAAAGGGCACGGATTTACACTGTGGAAAGTGTCCACAGTGTGTTAGTGACATTCTTTCGTTGACAGCTGACATAAATTCATTTACAGTGAAATATTTTAGCCAAAAAAAAAAATCCCCTTTTTTAAAAATGGGGTTTAAATATTGTTGGCATCCTTATGGTTAAAGGCCTTGGCTATTCCCAGAGGTTTTTCTTTCTTTTCATTTTTTTTCTTTATTTTTTCTTATTTGAATCTTAGCACCCATTTAAGTTATAATGCTTCCAACCTTATATGGTTTGCAGGCTAGCCCAGACCACTGTTGAACTACCACAGAAGTATAAACTATTTTAATGCCACAATCTTTCCTGTTGCCTGTGGAGTCCCCGGTGAAATGAATCCGGATTTGAGCTCTAGGATGAGACAGAAAATGAAAGCATGTTGTTTGCCAGGACACTGTGGGTTTATATGGATGTGTTACAAGTTGGTTTGGAACACTGCAATTTCATTCTCTTCTGTTGTGGGTTTTTTTTGTAAAGGCAATTAACTAGTTCCAGGAAGGATCCTTCAGTTATATAAAAGTTTGTTTTATGAAATGTCACAGCTCCATTCATAATTTTGTCTTGTTCTTCCAACTGGTATATACAACTTTCAGAGCTCTCATATTTGGAAGGCTGGAAGGGCCCAGACTTTGAAACAGTGTGCTGTTTTCACTGTTTCTGTTTTGTTTTGTTTTGTTTTGTTGTTGTTTTTAAACTAAAGCTATATAAAGCTTGTGGATTAAACAGAGTAAATTTCTAAATTAAAAAAAGAAGAAAAATCGATACAGTTCTGTTTTCTTTTACAAAGCAAACAGCAAGCAACAGAGCAACTGTGTTTGGCCTGGCACAGAGTTGAACACTGCAGGGAATAGAGAAATGAATGAGACATGGACTGTGGCCCTGAAAAACTCACACTGCAGAGAGGGAAGTAGACACATAAATAATTACAGAATAGTGTGATACATGGACGAATGGCCCCATAATAGCAGTTGTCACTACTATATTTAGTAAGGAATTAGTGGGGCCATGTTGTAGATACACCATTGACATCACCATCTCATAACTAAGATTGTTCTATTTTGTGTCTATCCATTCCTGTCCTGAATTACTCCTCAATGAACCACTCCTAGACTCTCAAAGTGTTCAATTTCATTAGAGGGCCACATCGTTTTATAAAGCAAAGTATGATATGATATTAATTTTTAAATCTCCATATGTAATATATAATATTAATTTTTAAATCTCCATATGTAATACAAAGCTTCATAAGAGACTTCAAAGATACTCTTACATTAGCTAGATATAGAAACTTCTGAAACAAACTACCCTGGAAATGAATAGATTTTGGTACAGAAATAACTGGAGGAAGCTGTTTGTTTCTACCAAAAACGTGACATTGTTACATCAACCCACCCAGTCTCCCAGGGATTCCAAAAAGTGGCTAAAGTGTCAGAGTATGTATGCCATTACCTCTTACTATTTCTGTATCAAAGAAATGAGTTCGGTATTTCAATTATATTCTTCCCTGTGGGGCAGGATAGCTAATGTATTATTTATTTAACAAAGGAATTAAAATTAAAATGCTAGCACTTCAATAATTTTGCCTAATTTCTCATCAGTGAAAATAAAAAATAAAATCTGCAGGAAGTGAAACACATGTAGGTCTTAACCGTTTAACTCTCCCAATTCAGCTATCTATCAAACTTTTGATCAAAAAATGTCCCTTTGGATGGCCAGTTCTAAATAGCAAATTTATTTGATTGCACCTAAAGAAAATCACAATCTTAATCAAAAACTTATTGCGTGACATTTCTGAAAGGTAATTCTTATTGGAGACTTCAACAGAAACATTTGGAGGGGAGTGAACATTCCTGTATGTAGTTGCACGTAAATCTGAGTGAACATTTTTAACAGAAACTCACTAGGGTAGAAGTAATGGGCACTTGTTGCAAACTCACCTAAGTGCTTTTTTTGATATGATATGTAATGACGGTAAAAAATACATGAACCTGTATAGAGTTGTTGGATAACTATACCTGCAACTAATGTAACAGTGTGTGTCAATTATACTCAAATTAAAAAGGGGGTGGGGCGTAGATGGCTCAGTCGGTTGAGTGTCCCCCTTCAGCTCAGGTCATGATCTCATAGTTTGTGGGTTCAAACCCCATGTAAGGCTCTGTGCTGACAGCTCAGAGCCTGGAGCCTGCTTTGGATTCTCTCTCTCTCTCTCTCTCTCTCTCTCTCTCTTTCTGTCCCTCCCCTGCTCATACTCTGTTTCTCTCTCAAAAATAAATAATAATGATAATAATAAACATTTACAAAAACGCATGAGCCTTATTTCCAAGCCCTCGTCTTGAAGAGAAACTGACAGAATCCCCTTACACCTTACCCCATAATGCTAGAGCCCAGTCTGAACAAGATGCTAACATAGTTAACCTAGGAACCTCCAGGGCAACACTACTGTTCCATAGCTCCCGACGTGGTTGTGAAAGCTGCTTACAAGTTTGCTCCAATCACTGTAGCATGTAAGCAATCCATTTCCTACCCAACTCTACACACACCTGGCTTAAACAGACAATACAAGGGAGTGTGCAAGGATGATGGATCCAGTCCTTCCCAAGATTTCATAGAGCGTGCGTTGAATACGGTTGACATCTAGCCCTGCAAAGCTCCTTTGAAAATCACATCCACAGCATGGATTCAGGCCACCTCCACCTTCACCCACAATGTAGGGGCACCCTTACTTTTACCTACAATCTCTGTTCTGATCTGCTTCACAACCTACCTTTTGTTCAGTGTCCTAAGCAATCCTTTTCATCCTGACATTGACCCTTATGACTTGTTATGCTATTTACAGTCTCACCTCACATCTTGGACCTAAAACTTCATACTGTTTTTCCAACACTGAAGACTTGGTTGTGCTTTTCTCAGGTATGATTTGGCTCTACCCTCGGATTCTACTTCAGAAGCTCTGGGTACCAACCTGGTTTATCTTGGCCCAGACTGTCACATGTGGAAGCCCCACAAGTGAAACGTGGGAGAGACAACAAACACTGAGGGCCAAGAAAAAGTGGACAATTTGTATGGAACATGCATACATTTGTGCACACAAAATACACTTGTATCATGCATTGGCTCACACTCTATTACAGTATGGCTTTATGTAACAAAGAACGTTTTCTAGAAAGCAATTCCAAAACATTATTTTCCAAAGCCTTCTTAGGATGAACAAAGAACACCGTGGCCTGCCTACCTTACTTATTCCGCTTTTCCAGTGGAAGACAAATTCAATAATAATTAAGCAAGCTCTGTTAAATGGGGAATACTTTTTCCCCACTTCTGATTTCAGTGTGGAAGGATTTTCCCTAAGTACATTCCCGGTCACCTGGTCTCTCTCCATTCCTTTGCTCAGTCTACCTTGGAGAGGAGGAGTGATTTATCCAATTGGTCAATTTGGAGAGATCAAGCTTAGCTCTGGCCTCCTTCTCTTTGCTCCTATCTTCTGTCTGCTACTCCAGGAAGTCTGCCTCTATGAGAGGCTTAGGGGAGCTTTTCCAGCTTAGTGCTGCTGCGACTGGGTGAGCAGACTTGCCTGCTTCAGGGTTCTGTATTAGCAAGCCCAGTGAGCTAACAGACCTAAGGCCACATGCTCCAAGTTGGCCTCTAAAGGTTCAAAAGATGATGATCTGAGTCCACATGTCATTTCTTTGCTTTCTCGAATTGTTCCAAACCTGGTTGGGAAGAAGGGTGTCTCCTCAGTGATTCCAGTAAACACCACTACATAAGACTAAGGATTTTGCTTGTTTCCTCAGCTATGTGTATCTAGCAGAGTAGGTCAGTCAATAAGTTTATTGGCCAGTGAAATGCGAGGGGAAAGGTACCGGGAAGCTTCTGAGAAAGACTTCCTCACCCTTGAAAAGAGACACAAGAAAGGGAAGCTGTCTCCTCAGACTTTTGGGTAGTGCCTTGTGAGGCTGCTTTTTGTAGAGCCACTGAAGCCACCTTTCCACCATGAGAAGGTAAGTCTGAGGCTGACAATGGTCAAATGTACATAGGTGGAAAGAACCCGGGTCCTTGACAGTATTGCTAAATCACTGATTTAACCAATGCTGTAACCACTCTGCTTCTGGACTCTGTGTAATATGCAATAAGAAATCTCCTTATGGGGTGCCTGGGTGGCTCAGTCGGTTAAGCATCCAACTTCGGCTCAGGTCATGATCTTGCAGTTCATGAGTTCGAGCCTCGCTTCAGGCTCTGTGCTGGTGGCTCAGAGCCTGGAGCCTGCTTCAGATTCTGTGTCTCCCTCTCTCTCTGCCCCTCCCCTGCTTGTGCTCTGTTTCTCTCTCTCTCTCTCTCTCTCTCTGTCTGTCTCAAAAATAAATAAACATTAAAAAAATTATTAAAAAAATATATCTCCTTATGGTTTAAGGTAGTTTGAATCAGGCCTTCTGTTGCTTGATTTAAAAGCCTCCTAACTTATAGAGCCGTGAAAAGGACAGTTACTGCTTAGACTCCATTGAGGAGAGACAGGAGTACACATGTGTACATGAAGAGATTAGACAAATTCGGGTATTGATGCATGCTCTGAGGAAAACAAAAATGGGGTGCTGTGGAGAGTGACTGGAAGGGCTGCTTTAACTTACGTGGTCAGGGAAGGCTTGTCTAAGGAGGGGGAAATGCTTCTCTTGAGACGTGAATGATGAGAAGGAGTCACCCATATGAAAAAATGAAGAATAATGCATACCAAGTAGAAAGAACAGCAAGTTGAAAGGCCCTGAGGTGGAAATACTGGCATGTTGGACAGTGAAGGAGAAAGCTAGTGTGGCTGGAACAAAGTAAGTGGCGGGGGGGGGGGGGGGCAGCAGAAGATGAGGTGAGCATGTTAGGCAGAGGTCAGACCATGGAAATCCTTTGGAAGAAAGACCAGAAAGAGAGAATGGACACTCCTTTGGTTGTGAATGAGATGTGCTTAAAAGATTTTAAGTGGTAGAGTGGTATATCTGATTTATGTTTTAAGACATTCATTTTGCTATGTGTAGGATGAACTTCATGGGAGGGAAGGTCATGTGAGGAGACAAGGACACTAATTTTGAGGCTATTGCAATAACTCAGGCAAAAGACTTGATGGCTTGGACTATGGGAGTAAGAGTGAAGATAATGAGAAGCAATTGAATTTAGAATATATTTTGCAGATAGAGAGAAGTCACAAGACTTATATAGATGGGTTGAATGTGACATATAAGGAGAAAAGGGGAATTCTAGGCTGATTCCTAAGTTTTTAGCCTGAGCAATTGAGTAGATTGTGAAGTCATTTTGTAGGATGAAAAGCCTTGTTGGGGTGCATTTGTGGTGAGGGGATCAATAGTAGGGTTTCAATAAATATTTACAGAATGAAAGATTAAATATTTTAATAATGAAGCTTTATTATATAAACACATTTGGGAGGAAGTTACGTACATACCTACTATAACCCTTAGGTATGAGTAATCATATTTGGATTGTATCACATGCATATTTTAAAGCCTAGTTATTGCAAAACGTTGGCACAAACACTTAATGCAACCATGTACCATTAACACTTCAAAGATTAACAAAAACATGCACAACAAATTAAATAGATAATAATGGGGCTAAACCAATAGCATTTTAAAATTAAAAAGCAAGAAAACAACCATAGAAAACTAGAATCAACTCAGACAATAATGAAAATGCAGATGGTTTGCCGACCAGGCATACTCCTGAGAGCCAAGGGCACTCCAACATCTATCTTCTTGTGAGCATGCCCAGTGGGGGCTTTACAGTGTTGCTCAACACCTACCAGATTTCTTGGTAGAATCCCTAAGTTAAGTCCTCAGGACACATCAGCAATGCACTCATTTTAGTTTATGAATATCAAGCTTTGATAATCTTTTAACATCTCACTTAGGAAGTTAGCATAGGTTGCCTCTGGGTATACATAAAATGAAAGTTTTGGAATTTGCTATCATTTGTCTATAGCAACCAAAGGGAGGATTTGTAATGAGAATTCATTCAGATCCTATGAGAAGGATCCTTATGGCCCAGTGTTGGTCTGGGGATCCTACTAGCAGAACTCCTACCCTAATATGGCACTTTCCATAGGTTTAGGTAGGAGAAGCAGGAAAAATTCTGCATCTGGTTCAAGGGTTACCTCCTCCTCATGGTCATTGTCAAGCACCCCATCCCCAACAACCAGTCACTCCTCTGAATTCCTTTATCACTTACTGCTTGCGTCACTGCTCTGGACCCCTGGTATCTCGGACTTGCTTCATATATATATCCTCTTTTCCCAACTGGATGGCACCTCCTTGGCCCTCAAGGGCTGATATGGCATACTGTAGGTATGACTGCCTACAGTAGGGGCATACATAAGCAAATTAATCTATGGGTATATTTTTGTTAATGATAAGACCAATGACCTAATTTCCTTATGAGTTACTAGAGTGTAAGCCCTGACAATTGTGTTCTTCTTTTTTGTAATGCAAGTGCCTGACTTAAGCTTAATTGCCGAGGCATCCACTTCAAAGATGGCTATCTCCCATCCAAGCACTAATTAAAGGATAAAGAAGATGTGGTGTGTGTGTGTGTGTGTGTGTACACATATACAATAGAATACTACTCGGCAATCAAAAAGAATGAAATCTTGCCATTTGCAGCAATGTGGATGGAACTAGAGTGTATTATGCTAAGTGAAATAAGTCAGTCAGAGAAAGATATCACATGATTTCACTCATGTGTGGAATTTAAGAAACACCACAGATGAACATAGGGGAAGGGAAGGAAAAATAAGATAAAAACAGAGAGGGAGGCAAACCATAAGAGACTCTTAAATACAGAGAACAGACTAGGGGGTTGCTAGAGGGGACGTGGGTGGGGGGATGGGCTAAATGGGTGATGGGCATTAAGGAGGGCAGTTGTTGGGATGAGTACTGGGTATTATGTGCAAGTGATGAATCACTCGGTTCTACTACTGAAACCAATACTAAACTGTGTGTTAACTAACTTGGATTCAAATAAATAAATAAATAACAAGATGACTGTCCTGAATAAAACACATTGCCAGCCACAGGACTAGATGAAGAGCCAGTCCTCCCATTTCCCCGCAGGCTCCTTTGTTTTAGAGAACTTGGTTATTTCAGTGGCTGACCATTTGGGTCTCTCGTGCTTTCTCTTCCCAAATTTAAATTCCTGCTCTTATGTTTTAAATTCACCAGTAAAGAATGAAACAGCAAAATCCTAGGCCCCACCCTCAACCCCGATAAAGTAGAATTCCACTCCCCAATTCTCAACACCCCTCAGGCTCATCATGTGACCCCAACTGTGCCATGGAATTTCTAGGACTTGTAATTAGTCTTTTTTCTTCAAAGTTTCATAATGGTTATTGCTGAGGATGTCTTGCAGTCATACAAGTCACAAGGGCCGGTCCAGCCACGACACTGGTTACCAATAGGCTGAGACGGGCACGCAACAGTTATTTTATGGTCAAGCAATAGCAGTGTTTCGTTATATCTAAAAATACCAGCATGTGATACCATAATTGAAACATATGACATCTCATACACAAAATAATACACTGGGAGCCAAACAACAGAATGTTGATTCTGTATTTGAACTGTGCAAATGTTTTATTAAAGAAGACTGAATAAGTTGTCATGGCAATTGTTCTAATTTGAGACTTACTAGATACATCAATATTTCATTTCTGTACCTGCCACATGTCCCTAAATCTAAGACATGTGGCTTCATAGGAGCTACAAATTTTGTTGTAGAAAGTCATAGATTTGGTGAAGACCTTTATAATGGCTAGAAACCCCAAAAGCATAAACTGAACCATATTTCTTTTTCTATCACTAAACTGAGAACCTGAATTTTCAAATAGCAACCCGCACTGTTTCTTGAGCAGTAAAAATATGGCACCGTATAGTAGTTTACCTCCTCAGCCTACCTTACGCTCCACGGGTCTTCCTAAAATTGCCTACAAGTCACTGGAGGAATAAATTGAAGCTGGAAAAATTACACCTCCCCCATCCTCCTAACTCTGCCAATACAGGACCTCACGGGAATGAGAGCACTAAACTGAGCCCTTACAGGAAGTGAGTAACCTCAAAGCTTTAACAGTCTTCGATAGCTGAGAGAGAGGTCATCAAGACCTATATGGCTCAGTAGTGGGCCTCTTTCTTCCTGTTGGTAAAGCCTAAAGAGGAATAATATGAAAGCTAAGAACGGAGGAAGGCACACTCCTTATGAAAATATTTACCGCAAAACACCGATGGTAATTTAAAATTAAAATGCAAAGAAACGGCCCTGGTAAATACAAACCACTCAAGACAGCTTTGAAAATGGGCTGCTGTTTAAATATCCTTCCAGCAACCACAAGGACTCCAGCAGCAAGCTGTTGTGTGAGCATGCACTGTGGGAGACTTAGAATCCTAAATTTGAGTTTTCATTAACTTAAGCAGTGTGCTGATTTTAGCTTATGAATATCAAGCTTTACAAACCTTTAATCACTCTCTTCATGAGTTAGTTGTACATGATAATGTTCGAGAGCATGGACTCCGGAGCCAGATTGTCTAGATTTGAATCCCAACCCTGCAATTTATTAGCAGCATGTCCTTGAGCAAATTACCCAACTTTTTTGCACCTCAGTTTTCCACCCATAAATTGGGGACAATAAAAGCATCATCAACCCACAGTGTTGTTATGAGGATTAAACACGCTTAACCAGTATTTAAAAATTTCTTAAAACAGGGGCACCTGCGTGGCTCAGTCGGTTGAGGATCTGACTCTTGATTTTGGCTCAGGTCATGATCTCACAGTTCGTGGGTTCCAGACCCGTGTAGGGCTCTGAGCTGTGTCAGCAAGGAGCCTGCTTGGAATTCTGTCTCCCTCTCTCTCTGCCCCTCCCCACTCATGTGTTCTCTCTCTGTCTCTCTCTCTCTCAAAAATAAATTTTAAAAAATGTCTTAGGGCAGTGCCAGATACAGAGGAAGCTCTGTGAGTGTTAAACAAGAAAGTTCTCATTGAACATAAAATGGTAGTCTCTGGAACTATGTGCCTATTGTCAGCAATACGCAGGGAAAGGACTCATACTTTTAGATTCATTTATAACCCATCAGGTGAAAACTTATTGCCCAGCAGTAAGTCTGGGACCATATTTTGAGAACCCTTTAAGGGCCTCCAGTCTAACCTACTCATGTTACAAATGAGGTAACGAAGGACCACGGCAGGGATAGCATTTGACCAAAGGAACAATTCTGAAAATGTGGCAGAGTTAGAAATGGAAGCCAAGTCACTGCTGTTCTTACCAGCTGCCTCTCTGCCTTCCTAAGGTTGAGTTTCAAATAGATCTTGTGAGAGATACTTATTATTGATCAAAATAATAATAATACTAGTAAAGTTGGTATTTGCACTAACATTCAAAATAAATTGTGTGCTTGCCATACAAGGGTCACACGTTATGTGTGAGACTGTGGTTCTCGGCGTCATTGATATTGCTTATTTCACAAATCTTTTCCCAATATGGTTCTCTCTGTCATGTGACTAAATTAAGTACCAAGATTAATATTTCCTTCTGTTACTGCCTTAATCCGTTCAGGCCGCTGTAACGAAATGCCATAGACTAGGTAACTTACAAACAACAGACATTGATTTCTCACAGTTTTGGAGGCCCAGAGGTCCAAGGTCAAGGTACCAGCAGATTCAGGGTCACTCGCTTCCTGGTTCGTGGACTGCGATCTTTTCAAGGTGTCCTCACATGGCAGAAGAGGCAAGGGAGCTCTCTGGGGCCTCTTTTATAAGAGCATTATTACCATGCAGGAGGGCTACACCCTCACGACCTCATCACCTCCCAAAGACCCCACCTCCAAATACCTTCACATCGGGGATTAGGTTTCAACATGGGAGCTTTGAGGGGACACAAATATTCAGTTAAAAGCAATTACACATTCAAAACCAATACCTTTGTAGTCAAATAAACCGAACCTGTTGCAAGAAAACCCCTAAGGCAATTTTATTACTTACAATAACACTTCAAAAGATCTCTCCCTAATGAGTGACTCAGACGATAGTTTAATTGCAATTCTGATTTCCCATATCAGGATGTCTGCATCTTTTTAGCTTTATTATACTTCAAATATTAAATTATTAAGAATGTATACAGCACAGGAATTAAACAGGAAAGCCAGCTCAGAGGCAATTAAGTATAAAACCAGAAATTGCTTCTTAATTCCTTTGTCAATTAAAAAAAAAAAATAAGTGAAGAGCTTGGCCTTACAGTTTGTAAAAAGACATTTCTTAAAAGTCAGGATTTTGAATCCATATACTGTATTCCTAATACCCAGAGAGCTCTTACAAGACTCATTTGTTGAAAAGCAACGCAGAGATTTGGAGATGCCTCCTAAAGTGAAAACCTAGCACTTTTCAAATTCACATTTACTTTTATATTTATCACTGATAAAAACCCAGGGAGCTAACATCTGTAAACACGAAATGTTTAATAACAAACTCATTAATTGGAGTCTTTTCATAATTTCATTACAGACCGTGATTCTCTGTTTGGACTAAAGTCCTATTAGTTTGTCACAGCCATTATTGCTTCCTAGGAAGCAGTGACTGAGATTTACCCAAGCGTGTGAATTGCACAAATCGTGCATTTCCTTCTGTGGGTCTCGTAATCCTCAATATTTGACACTATTAGAACAATAAACAACTACAGTTCAACAAGGAGATATCAGTAGGACATTATGTAATGAATATGTTACTATTCTAAAGAATTATTAGAAAAAAACAAGTTAATGAACCATGGTACATTATGAAAGTCTTAGATTCAGTGTGTCAGAATTGGAAAATGTGTTAGAAACCGAGTAGTTAAACCCCCACAAAGGCAAGGAAATGGTTCAGGTCAGTGAGTTAGTCTTAGAGTCAGGAGGCTTCTGGATCCTTGACTAGTACTCTTCTAAGGTTAGGATTTTGCATGTGTGTGTGTGTGTGTGTGTGTGTGTGTGTGTGTGGGCGCGTGCGCAAAGGCACTTCAGTATATACTGTCCCTGTTTGAGGTCGGTTAATTCCAAGGCTTTTCTCTGAAGCAAATCATAATCTAACCAGGTTTCATTGCAAGAATTTCCCACTTATGAATATTAACTTATGTTAGGTCTTCAGCCATGACATTCATATTTGCAAGAAAAATACAATCAGGGAGAACTTCCACGTGATAGGCATTTTCCATGATTTATAAACTTAATTTTTCACATGTGGCTTCTTAGATTTATATTACAATATTATATATTAAGAAATTATCTATAGACTCATTCTTGCGTTCTAAAGATAATTGGACCAGTTAATTTATTTTAGGCAAACTAAGAAACTAGGTAAATGGAGAAATCATCTCGAAATGGAATTTCAAAGCAATAAAGGCGTGGGTCTTTTTAGTGACTTCATAGAAGCCCATTGCTACAATATATCCTCCTGAACCCTCAAAAGCAGATAATATAATCCTATAATAACCATTTAAACTTTTTTCTCTGATTTGGGCTCAACAGCTATTCTGACATAATGCTTCCTTAAAACTTTACATGATGCTCCATAAACTGAGACCAAACTCCTCACCCACATCATCAGGGCATTTCGCCTCTTAGCCTTACCAGCTAAACCTGAAGTTGTTGCTATTTCTTCGCTTACATCTCCCACTTACTCTAATGAGCTTGACTCGCCCACTCACCAGGTTTTATCTAGAGAGTAGAGATTAGCCGCAGGCTATAAACACGTCCTGGCTACGGTGTTGTGTTGGCCTCTCAGCAACAAGGTACCCCACTACTCATGTTGTGTGTTATCCGGCCCTTTTTATTTCAGGGTCCCCCTGTGGGACAAGTGACATGGGGAGCTGACAGGATAAAGATCTTGCTTTTGCTGTCTATGTAAGTAATACACTGTTCACATCTGTCTGGGCTAATTGTTTTTTTACCTGCTGAATCTGTCAAGCTGTTTGACATAGTGTATATCAGTAAACACTTACTTAAGGACAGCTTTGTGCTAGGCATTCTAGACAATACAGTGACTTTTAAGACATGAACCTTCTTTCAGGAAACCACTTACGTGGGAATACTGAAGTAAAGGACATGTGCATAGTGAGTAATATGCTCAATAAACCTTCCGAGAGTTCAGAAGAGAGACCTGGGGCCAGAGTGTGGACCTATATATTGTCTCCATTGAATCCTCAATATGTTTTAGCAAAGCCACAGTTGTCTTCCCTAACGATTCCAGAAATATACCAGCCATTCCTTATTTAAATGATTTTAGGCACCAACGTTATAGTGGTAAAAACTCATGACTTACGCTGTATAAGCATAATACGTAAATCCTATGTGTTTGTTCATCTTGTGAAATTTACTTTCGTTCAACTGTTTTCTGCTTAAGAAACACTACATATTCAGTAAAGAAATTTGAAGAATATAGAAAATACTTTAAAAACCATCCATAACCTCAGGATAACCACCATTAACATTTTGGCCTTCTTTTCTGCTATTTTTTTCTATGCATTTTTACATTGTTGAGCTAATATTGCATAATTTGCTTTTTAAGTAATTTTTTCCTCTTAGTTTAAAATGTATAAGGAAGGAGCTCTGTGTTGACAGCTGGAATCCTGGAGCCTGCTTCAGATTCTGTGTCTCCCTCTCTCTCTGCCCTTCCCCCCTCATGCTCTCTCTCTCTCTCTGTCAAAAATAAATAAACATTAAAAAAAATTTTTAAAACCTTATACATGGTTAGAAAATTCAAACAGTGTAATGGTGCACCATATAGCCAAATGATTTTCAAATAGGTTTTCAACTACTTGCAATTATAACCAATGCAGTGCTGGGTATTTATCAACACATATCACTATCACATGAAAATGGCTGAATGAATTTTCACCGAATTTGTAAGGTGTGTTTACAATAGTCTGGCTCAAAAAAAAAAAAAAAAAAAAAAAGTGGTCTTTTTGAAATACAGGAGCTTCACTTTGGGGACCAGGAGGGAAACCTTCACAAAAATCTGCTTCAAAGCAGCTGTAGCAGGGGTTCAGTGAGAGCCCTTTAAGACTGCTAATCAGGAAAGCCCTCCCATGTGCATTAAGATGCCAAGGAGACACAAATCACACAGCGCTTTGAGCAGAAACCCCCTTCTGAAAGTCGCAAGAGCAGATACTCCAAATTACAGTAACGGATTTTCTACTGAATTGTTTCTCTAATAGATAACTCAACATTATGTGATCCAGAGTAACAACAGAGACAGTATTCACATTAGGATCATTAATAATTAACTTGAACAGCTCAGAAGAGGGCAGCTGAAAAATAATTGCCCATTACCCGAAGATGATGAACAGCACGAAAAAGTGATGCAAGGCTGAACAGAGGAACTGACTCCAGAGGCTGAACGCAGGAAACAGAAGAAAACTTTGGAAAATGTCCTCAAGAGACAGATTCAAGAGGATTTTGAAAAGGAACAACACAGGAAACAACAGATATTGGCCGGGATACGGAGAAAGGAGAACCCTCTTACTTACACTGTTGGTGGGAATGCAAATTGGTGCAGCCACTCTGGAAAACAGTATGGAGGTTCCTCAAAAAAAGGTAAAAAAACAAAAACAAACAAACAAACAAAATCTACCCTGTGATCCAGCAATTGCACTATTAGGTGTTTACCCAAAGGATACAAACATACTGATTCCAAGGGATACATGCACCTATATAGCAGCATTATCAACAATAGCTAAATAAAGAGCCCAAATGTTCATCGGCTGATGAATGGATAAAGATGTGGTATTCATATATATATATGATGGAATAGTATTCAGCCACCAAAAAGAATGAAATCTTGCTATTTGCAATGGCATGGATGGAGCTAGAGTGTATTATGCTAAGCAAAATAAGTCAGAGAAAGACAAATACCGTATGATGTCACTCATATGTGGAATTTAAGAAACAAAACAAATGTGGGGCCCCCGGCTGGCTCAGTTAAGCGTCCAACTTTGGCTCAGGTCAAGATCTTGTACTTTGTGGGTTTGAGCCCTGCATCGGGCTCCGTGCTGACAGCTCGGAGCCTGGAGCCTCCTTCGTATTCAGTATCTCCCTCTCTCTCTGCCCTTCCCCTGCTCTCTCTCTCTCTCTCTGTCTCTCTCAAAAATAAATAAACATTAAAAAAAGAAAACAAATGAACATAGGGGAAAAAAGAGAGAGGCAAATCATAAAACACACTCATAACTGTAGAGAACAAACTGAGCGTTGCTGCAGGGGAGGGGGGCAAGGGATGGGCTGTACGGCTGATGGGTGCTAGGAAGGGCACTTGTGATGAGCACCGGCTGTTGTACATAAGTGGTGAATCACTAAATTCTACACCTGAAACTGATATTACACTGTATGTTAACAAACTGGAATTTAAATACAAACTTCGAAACTAAAAAAAAAAAAGTGGAGGGGGGGATTTGTATCCGTAAAGGAAAAGAACAAGCGACCATGAAAAAAAAAAAAGTATATTGGAAAGGAAACAGTTTGTGAACATTATAAATATAATTGCCAGATTAAAAAAGAAAATATTCCCTCAAACGAAAGTCTAAGTAGCAGAAGGAACACAGCAGGAAAGCAAATTAGAGGTCTGGCAGATGACAAAGTACACTTTCAGAACGTACTGGGGATGGGTGTTGGGAGAGAGAGCAAAGCTACGAAAGAAACATTGTGAGGTATGGAGAACACATAAAGGCGAGTCAATGTCTGTCTGATAGAACTTCCAAATGACAGAGAAGAGAAAGGAGACACGGGCAAACATAATTGCGGGAGTAATGAAAGATACACTCCTTTAAGCTGGAGACTATTGTTTTGAAGAAAAATACAGAAAATGGCACATTATGGTGCATTGCTTGCCAGAATGGCTACATTTATTCCCCTCCCTGTATTCCTGCCCCTTTGCAATGTGACTTGGAAGCTCCTCCCATTAAGGAGTGGAATCTATTTCCTCACCTCTTGAGTCTGATGATGCGGCCTTCTGACTTGCTTTGGCCAACAGAATGCGATGGAAGTAACATTGTGTTAGTTCCAAGCTAAGTCTCTAGAGGCCCTGACGGTGCTTCTACACTGTCATGGAACCAACCCTATGATTAATATGTGAACAAGCCCAGTCTTGTTTGCTGGTGGGTGAGAAGTAATGCAGAGCAGACCCAAGCCATTAGAGCTGAAGCCTTCCTAGCACCCTGCTGACCTACCAGATCATCACAGACACATGAGGGATCTCAGCCAAGAACAGAAAAATTGCCCGGCTGGGTCCAGGCCAAATTGCCAACCCAGTAGCCTGAAGGAGCCAAAGGAACTAGCTATATGGATATCTGATGGAAGGATATTTTGGGTAAGATCAGCATATGCAAAGGTCCTGAGGTGAGAGCATGTCTGCCATTTCTGAGGAAAGGGGAAGAGGTTGGTTTGTCTGGAGTAGAGTAAGCGATGAAGGGAGAGGGATAGGGGATGAAATGAGAGGAGGAGTGTGGCGATTGTACAAATGTGACCACATCTCATTTCCCTTTCTGCATGCTTGCTCTTGCAGTGGGATACCACAGACCCTCCCATCAAGAAGTGGACTCTGTCCTTCCACTCCTTGCATCCGGGTTGGCCATGTTGTTTGCTTTGACCAATGGGACGTCAGCAAATATTAGCAGAGGCTTGAAAAGCACTTGCACATCAAGGCTTGCTCTCTCGCTATTCCTGAAACCCCTGACTGCCATGCAGGTCCAGGTTATTCTGCTGGATTGAGACCCGTCACACTCATCATCAACACAACACCTAGCCACCCCCTCCCCGCCGCCGTGTGGTATACAGTGTTGTCCAAGCCAGCTGTTTCTCTATTGGCTTTCTGTCTGGGTTTTCTAAGTGCGGGTATTGAAGTCCTTTACTATTATTTATTGCTGTCAATTTCTGCCTTCAGCTCTGTTTTGCATATTTATATGGATAATTAACTAATTAATTAATTCAGGTGCTCTGATGTTGGGTGTTTATATGTTTATAATTGTTACATCTTCCTTTTCAATTGACACTTTTATCATTATATAATGACCTTCTTTGTCTCTAGAGACCGACCGTTTGGGACTTAAAGTCTATTTTGTATAATATAAATCTAGCCACCTCTGCTTTCTCATGGTTACCATTTGCATGAAAGGACTTGTTCTCTTAGCCTATGTATGTTTAATTCTAAAGTGTGTCTCTCTTAATTGAAACTTTTTACAAATACGTTCACAAAAATGTGAGACAATGCCACTCTATTTTTTTTGTCTTGGAATTTATACTTACTATTTATAAAAAAAGTTTGAAAACATGTTTATTTAAACATGTATATTTATGTTGTTGCTTTTTTAAAAGAATCAAATGGATATTTTATTTATTTTTTTATTGTTTATTTATTTTTGAGAGAGAGTGAGAGACTGTGTGTGAGGAGGGGAGGAGCAGAGAGAGCAGAGAGAGAGGGAGACACAGAATCCGTAGCAGGCTCCAGGCTCCGAGCTGTCAGCACCGAGCCCGATGTGGGGCTCAAACTCATGAACCATGAGATCATGACCTGAGCCAAAGTCAGAGGCTTAACTGACTGAGCCACCCAGGTGCCCCCAAATGGATATTTTAAAAATTTGTCGGGGGTACCTGGGTGGCTCAGTCATTTGGGCATCTGACTCTTGGTTTGGGCTCAGGTCATGGTCCCAGAGTCATGGGATCGAGCTCCATGTCGGGCTCTGTGCTGAGCACGGAGCCTATTTGGGACTCTGTCTCTCTCTCCCTCTGACCCTGTCCCACACTCGTGCTCCCTAGCCCTCTAAAAATAAAAAATAAAAATAAATACAGTCTCTCTTGCAGATAGCATATCACTAGAGCATGTTTATTTATCCATTCTATGCCTTTTAATTGGTAAGTTTAATGTGTTTACCTTCAAAGTAATTAGTGAGAAGTGAGAACTTACTGCTGCCATTTTGTTCACTGCTTTGTTTGTCTTGTAGTTGTTTTCTTCCTCTTTTTCAGCTTCTTTATTGCACTTCTCTATTGTACACTGGAGCTCTCTTAGAGCTAGTCTTATTGCCATATAGATGTTTATTCATTGTTTTTGTTGGTTTTGTGGGAGAGATGAGCATCGGGACTTCCTAGTTTGCCTTCTTGCTAACGTGAGAATAGAGACAATTATCATTAACTCAGAGACTATTGAAAATAGAAGGAATGGAAACAGTCGTTCATGAGGGCTCCACCCTCATGACCTAATCACTTCCTAAATGCCCCACCTCCGAATACCCTCACACTGGGGATCTGGTTTCAACATAGGACTTTTGGGGGAAAGTTTCATTCCTTACACGCTATAACTTTGGCCAACAGAATGTGGCGGAAGTGATGATGTGCCAGCTCCATCTCTAGGCCGCAAGATCGTGGTCCTTTCTAAATCTTCTCTTCAATTCCTGCTGTGTGGGAAGAATAAGGCTGCTGGGAAGCAAGAGAACATGTGGAACAGACCCCACTTGTCCCAGCTGGGGCTGTCCAAGGGCAGCATAGTGCTAGTGTCCCCCAAATATGTGAGAGATCACAGTCAAGAGCAGCACAGTTATGTGCGTGACCCACAGCTGATGGCCACCATTAATGGATGCCCTATCTCCATACCTGTTGCAATGTACCTTTGTAGTTCTTCCCATTAAAAGATGAAGGGTTTTTTTCCCCCCACGTCTTGAATCCACCATCGATAGGCCTTGAGTGGCTTTGCACACTTCTACTCTCCCTCTCGGAACTCTGCCATGCAGTGAGAACGTGCCTGGGCTAGTCTGATGGAAGATGAAAGGCCATGTGATTGGGAGCCAGCTTATCCCAGCAAACCCCCAAATATGTGAGAGAGCCCTGCCAAGATCAACAGAGCTTTCTAATTTACCCACCGCTGACCATAGACACATAAGGGAGTCTAGCAAAAAATGAGAAGAAATGTCCAGCTAACTCATAGGCTCACAAAAATGAATGGTTATTGACTTAGACCAGTGAATTTTGAAGCGGTTTGATACAGCACAATAGGGAAGCAGCACAGGCCCTATCAACAAAGTAACCTGGAAGGAAGTGACTTTTGTGTATCTTTTCTGGGCAGGCGTTAAATTACTATGAAATTCAAAATTGGTCTTCCAGAGATGGCACATCTTAATCCATGTTGATCTTTGACTTAAAATTTTAAATGGCTTTTTTAAATAAGAAAACATGCAAATAATGTCAGCCCCTGGATGAGAGTGGGAGAGCAGGAAGGAGGGTGAGAAAAAGAACAGTAAATAAGTGTAACTTGAACATAAAATTGCAATTGAAGTTTGTTATCTTAGTTTTCTGGTGTTTTGTGTTGGTGCCTATGGTAAACAAAATATTAATTATACATGTGTACAGAAATAAACCCACTGAACTTCCTGAATAAAAATTTAAGTCTGACGATTTTTGACACTGGCTACACTTTCTGATAATTGCTATTTCCAAAGGTAAACTGGCATAGTACTAAGATAATAAATATCCACATTTATGTAAAGGTCTTTAATAAACTGGGATTCAACATTAAAGTTGTCCTCAACAGTAGGAAAAAAACACTAGCTCCCATAACAATAAAGCATTAATGGTAATTTTGAGATAACTTCCCAATATTCTATTCGAACTACCTATGTCCTGCACTTTTGAGTTCCGTGGATGGAGAGTTTTCTTTGCAGATAGCTGGGCTTTGAGGAATAGTGATGGAGATTGGAGCTATACAATTTGCAGCCATTTTAAGAAATATACGCTAATAGAAAAACAAAGGCTGCTCAATTGGGAGACTGGGATATGGTTTCATAACACATAACATGGTTTAATAAAGTCATTAGAAAAGGAGAAAAAATTGGCTGCACAAAAACACAAAAGAAAAATTGGATTAATAAAGCCCTCATTAAACCAGGTAAAAAGAGACAGTGACTTAAAAGCAATAACGTGAACTTGCAGTATGTTTTGAAAAGAGGAATCCTTTTGATTCTTCATGAAAGTGGATAGCAACCACCGTGTTAACCTGCTTCACCTCAAGCACTCATGAGAAATCATTTCCACTCGCAGCTTCCTGGGATGGCTCTCTCAACTTTTCACTAAAAAGAAATTGGGGTCCTTACAGAGTAGCATACTTTAAAATCAGCCTGGAACCTTCTGTTTTTGGGAGGAAGCCGCCTGGGTTGTGACGTAAGAGTTGGCGTAAAATCATTCCTAACGGTCCGTGAAAATTTGAACATTAAAAAAGTGATTACATCAAAACATATCAAAATTGTACACCTTCAGTATGTGCAATTGTGTGTCACTTTTACCTCAATAAAACTATTTTAAGTTAAAAAAAAAAGTGATTATGGTTCCCTAGAACCAGTAGAGTCTATGAAAGGCCAAATGTCTGTGATGATGCTCAGAGGGACAACACGAAGTGAGCAAGATACAAGTTGTGTAAAACGCACGCGTGACTCCCATCCTGAGACAAACTCTGGAGCGGGACCACCTGAGTCTGGGTGTTAGATCTGTGAGTTTTCTCACCTAGGAACTTGGGGGCAGATATTGCATGAGCATCTGGTTTCACCCTTGCTGACGAGGACAGGAGCTTTTTGAGGCTGAGTTTGGCTCAAAAGAGAGGCACGTGTTTTGGTGAGTTTTTCCGGAATGACGTAACACCCATATCTAAATATGGTGCCGTGGTACTCCTGGTGGTACCATGAGTTCAGATGTGCCAGGACCCCATCCTGTAGTGGATTTTTGCAGTTACGTGTTCCCAAGGACCCTACATATGCAAGAGAAGCTGTGCTGAGATATGGAAAAGAACTTTATTCCTCATTTTAGGAGGAGAAAACATGTTTTATTCAGTAAAAATAAGAAATGCATACAGGAAAGGAGAAGACTTGGTGCCGTGAAACCAGAAAAACATGTCTCCATAATTACTGGTAATGTGCTTATGTCCTAAAAATAGAAATATAGGCATAGTGTAAGCAACCAAAAATATTTTGAAGCCTAGACAAGGGGCAGTGGTTCAAGAATTCAGCTTTGTTGATCCAACGGAACTCTTTATCTCATGAGGCAAATATTGCTTGCAGCTGTACTCCCTTCTAGGCACTCTGGGGGCAGAGTTATCTGGAAGAAATGGTAGGGGAAATAAAAGTAAAAAGTATGCTAAAGACCTTGTCTTGTTGGGGTAGGAGTGCAATAGAGAACTGATTATTTTTTGGCATTGAGGCGAAAACATACTTCCTCAGTGCCTAGAGTTCTTACATCCCATTCTTAGCTTCCACTCTAGGGTAGGAAGGGCCACACTGACTGAAATGCAAGCACAGGTTCTGCTGAGGCATCAGGCCCAGAGCAGTTCGTGGAAACTTCCAGAGAAGCTCAAGTCACCGACTAAATTCTGATAGGCCCCAAACAATTCTCAAGGAAATAGAAGATTGACTATCCTCTGCTAGAGAGGATTCAGAAACCGGGGAAAGGTTTGAATCGAGGTGATGTTAACCGGCATCGTCATTGAGGAAACAGCGTAAAGAAACCTTTGGTTTGGGGTGAGGGGTTAATATCAGTCTCAAAGTTAAGTCTTTTTAGGGCATGGTCCAAATGTCCCTTTTCAATAAACATCAAACGCTTTAAGGCTTCATGGTCAAAAATGAAGTCTTTTCCCACAGTGCTGTGACCAGAATATTCCTGCTCCCTGAAGAGGCATGTCTTCCCATAATGGAAAACTATTAGGACAGAAGAATAACCTATCTTCTGAGACAGGTTATCTAGACTCTTTGTGGTTGGGCAGGACTCTGAAAATATAGAGGGAAAGTCGAGGACAAAATAACCAAAAGCAAAAGAAGGAACCAGTGCTGACAAATGAGGGGGCGAGGGAAGCAGTGTGGCTGTAGTAGGTCCACGGGCAAGTGGAGAACGGGAATGGCTCCATGGGGGAGTCATGGCGCAGAGGTTCAGCTTTCATTAGGAATTGAGTTCTAGGAAGGAAATGGTATTTTAAGTCAATAATCTGGCAGCAATTAACAGGATGGACAGGAGTAATGAGGGGTCGTGAGGTCAGTGGAAGGATATGTATAATCTCGATGATGACAGCCTGAGCAAGGGACGGGAGACCGGTAAAGAATGAACAAATATATTCTAGGCACACTTAAAAGCAGTGTTGTTTTATTTTTTCATTACAAAGGTATTATGTGCTCACTTTAGAAGTTTTAATGATACAAAAGTACACGAGGTAAAAAGAATACGTATACACACATACATGTATATATGCAACCACTATTAGAAGTGATATTTCTAACTCCTAAGCCACTGTAGGAAAGGAGGACATGCGCCTTGACAAGCTTAGCAAAAAGAGAAACAAATTAAAATAATGACAGAATTATAAATAAAGGTTACATCATTGTAATAAATGTGAAAATTTTAATTATGAATTAAAAGGCAAACATTCCAGATGGAGTAAAAGAAAAAATCATCATGTACCGTTTGGAAAAGATAAAGACACACCTAAAACAAAACAGTGCAGAAAAACTGCAGATACTGAAATGGATAAAGTTACACCGGACAAGTGCTAACAAAAATCAAGTAAAGGTGGCAAAGAAACATCACGGCAAAAAGCATCAAATGGGTCAAAGAAGGTACCTTTATGTTGTGAACCAACACAATCCAATGAAGATAATCATGAAATTTAATGCACTGAAAAAGAATTTCAAATTTGCAAAGCAGAAAAGGCTAGAAATAGAAGACTATGATAAAATAAGTGGGAGATTTTACATACTCTCATCAAAAATTTAGATTGAGCACATCAAAAGGGAAAATCTGAGTAACAATTCAATTTAATATGTAGAAATATGATATAATGTTACCCAAACAAAAAGGAAACATACATTTGCTTCAATTGCCCATGGAATATTTATAAAAGTTTATTACATTAGGACACAAAAAATTTCCAAAATGTATAACCACACAGGAAACATTCTCCATCCATGAGACAGTAGAATTAGTAATAAGAGGGGAAAAAGGGTAGAAAAACAAAATGTCAACTAAAATCTAACCATGCTGAAATAGATAAATACTTCTAAATAACTCTTGGATTAAAAAGGAAAACAAAACTAACTACAGATGAAGTGACCCCCCCCCCCCGAAAAAAAAGGTCACACTGTTTTGGCTAATGCTGTTTATGGTAACACTGTTTATGTGGAAACTGGGGGCACGGTCAAACACATCCAGAGGAAAATTTCTCATTTAAATGCATTAAGTATAAAATAAGAAAGACTGAAAAATAAACTAAGCATTCACTTAATTATTCTAGAAAGAGACCAAACAGAACCAAAGAATATAGAAAGAAGTATTAACAAAAGCAGAAAGTGATATTAAGGAACAAGTTTTAAAAATAGTTAAACTGAAAATAAAATACACAAATCTATGAACAGTTCTATTAAAGAAAAAAAGGAGGATATCGCCACATATATGCAAGTTAAGACACATTAGACGATTATGTACAACTTCTAATCAATACATCTGAAAATCTAAATGAAATTGGGAGAGTTTCACAAATTGCCCCAAGGAGAGGTGGAAAACTTGCATAAACTGATCATCAGAGCAGGAAAAAGACTTCTAAATACAGAGAACAGATCGGTTGCCAGATGGGTGGCGGGTGGGGGAATGGGTGAAATAAAGGAAATTAAGAGTACACTTATCTCAATGAGCACCGAGAAATGTATAGAATTGTTGAATCCTTCTATTGTCCACCTGAAACTAATATAAACCGCATGTTAATTCAATAAAAAAATATAAATGAAATTTTAAAACTAAAAATTCACACACATAAGGAAGAAACTGAGAGATTTGCATTTCTACCCTCCCACTTCCCATATAAGCACCAGGACGAAATGGTTTTATGGGTATTACCAACTTTTCAGGGGAACAGCTTGTGTCTAAGGCACACTGTAAAATAAGAAAAAAAATCCAGTTCATTCACAAGTACACACAATCATGATATTAAAGCAGGAAAAGGACATCACACAAAGGAAAACAATAAATGAGAGTTTCCCAACAAGCGTGTGTGTAATTTACCTTCTAAGGCCTTGGGGGCAAACAGGCAGAGCCTGAGAAGCCAGCTGCCTCTGCCCTGAGCAGTCCTGTCCATCTGCCCCAGTGTGCCAACATGTGAAAAAGGTAAGGAGGCGGCGCTGTAGGCACTTGTTAATATAGAGCTTTACATCCGAAATCAAATACTGACAGAACCAAAACACCACTACCAAGTCAACTGGATTCCAAGAATGCAAGAATGTCTCAGCATTAGGAAACCTATCAGTGTAATTAACTACATTAAGGGATTAAAGAGAACAACCATATTATCGCCCTGGCAGATGCCAGAAGAGACTTTATACCATTCTTTGTCTGTTCCTGACAGAACTAGAAGTCAATCAGGAATCAAGACTAGAAGAGTATTCCCATAACTGGAAAAAGGTTATCTATCATAACCAATGGCAACCATCATGTTTTACAGTGAAAAAAGGTATTTGTGTTCAAGTCAAAAACAAGAGAAGGATGCTTGCTCTTTATGAATCAGTATAAATCTGCATTGTCCTAGAAGTCATAAGATCTTTATCGATGTTGTACAAGGGGAAAAAAATGAGATACAAACATTAGCAAAGAAAAGACAAACGTGCCATTGTTTACAACTGACATGCTCCTGTACCTAGGAATTCAAGATAATTAACTGGAAAAATAACATAGGGCTAAGAACAGAGTTTAATATGATGCCTGGATACAGGATAAATGCAAAACTTGGTGTCATAAAGATATCAGTTCTTGACACATTACTCAAAAGGCCTGAGGCAATTCAAGGGATTTTTTTTTTTTCTTAACAGAAGTTGATGAGCTGATTCTAACATTCATCTGAAGAAAATGTACAAGAATAGCTAAGTAAATCCTGAAAAATCAAACAGAATAATGGAGGAAGAAAAGCAGCCCCATCAGTTTTCAAAACATATTATAGTGCTATAGTAATTAAAGCAGAAAGGAACCAGCTCGGTAAAAGACAAAACTGGACAGAAAAGAAGCATAAGTATACCCATATACTTCCTGATAAAAAAAAAAAAAAGAATTCCAAATTAGTGCAGACATAATTCCATAAATAACATAGGAAAAAATAAACATAGGTCCCTTACTTTCCACCATACACACACACAAAATCAATTGGATTAAGGCACTACATAATAAAAACTAAATAACGTATTAGAAGAAAACAGAAGATAATACTTTTATAATGTTGAGATACAGACACCAACCTAAGTATGAGACAAAACCAAGAAACTATAAAAGAAAGATTCATATGTTTGCCCATTTCTATAATTAGATTGTTAGGGCAATACCACCATAAATAAATGTTGAAAAAGACAAATGACCGACATTTGTGGTATACGGCAGACAAAAGGATACCAGCTCTGATATCCAGAGACCTCGTACAAATCAACAAGGAAAAAGACAAATGATTCAACAGAAAAATAAGGCAAAGGATATGAACGAGCAATCTCCAACAGGAGAAATACAAATAACTAATAAAAATATTAAAAGGTGCTTAACTTTACTAGTGATCAGGGGAAAATAACTTAATGGAATGAGATTGGATTTTTCATCCAAAATGCTGACAAAAATTAAAAAGAATGACAGGGTCCGGCATGCCAGGGGTCAAGTTAGCTCACACCCTTTGATCTAGCCATCATACTTCTAAGGTACCAGCCTGTAAAAATACTTGTAAATGTGCAAAAGATAGATTAAAAAGAATGTTTTTATAGCATTATCTGTAATGGTAAAGAAAAAAAAAAACAACTGTTAACAATCTCAAGATTTATGTGGGAAGAGTTGAATAAATTATATAGTACACCTTACTATGGAATTCCCTTAGCTATTACAACAAAATGACTTCTATTGGGGCGCATGGGTGGCTCAGTCGGTTGGGCTTCTGACTTCGGCTCAGCTCATGATCTCACAGTTCATGAGTTCGAGCCCTGCATCGGGCTCTGTGCTGACAGCATGGAGCCTGGAGCGGGCTTTGAGCTCTGGGTCTCCCTCTCTCTGCCCCTCTCCCACCCCTGCTCACCCTCTGTCTCTCTCTCTCTCTCTCAAAAATAAATAAACATTAAAAAATATTTTAATGACTTTCTATTGAGCGCGGCTGGGGAGGGCAAGTTGTAGAATAATATGTACAGGATGACTTCATTTTGTGAAACATCAAGAACACATGCACATACAGAGAAAAAGTAATCATGGCTGTCTCTGGACAGCGGAACTGTCACTTGTTACTCTATATACTACTGCATTTACAGTAAGCATATATTACTTTTGTAGCAACAAAAAAATAAGCTTGCTCTGTAACATTTGGATTAAAAAAACAACTGTAAGGAAACAGAAAAAAATGATGCGAAATGTCACTAGACAAAGGCAATTATTATTAACCCGTCAACACCTTTTCAGTCTCTGGTATGCACATTAAACATATCTGAGATCTTCCTCTATGTAGTTTGGGGCTTGTCTTTCAATTATTGTTAAATTGTATTTTCCCTATAGGAAATTTAGAGAATAAAGAACTGCAAGAGAATAAAAAGCCCATGTATTCCAGCCACCCAGAGATAACTGCTTAAGAAATACCATGCGATTTGAATTCACCGAATTGTATTATGAGTAATCCACGCACGGTGTCTCATCGATCTGTGCATGGCCCGCTTTTATTTTTATCCATTAACTTATTGGATTTAATTTTCATAATCGTACAATTCTTAGTCAATGGTATGCTTTTAATTATATAAGGAACACCCACCCACCCATTGAACCTGAGTGCTAGAATACGGACGATAACTTCAATCCACTTCTACGATCTTCTCCTATTCCAGCCCCTTTCCTCAGTCCCAATGACCATTATCCTGAAGTTTTTATTGATTCTCCTTTGCTTTTTAATAAAATATTTTAAATCCCAAATATATGTGTGTACCTAAATAACACAGTGTTTAGTTTCACGTGTTTTTGAATAATATAGGAAGGACATCCTATTATACGTGCTCTTCCGGGACTTGATACCTTAATTTAACATTATAGAAGTACAATCTACCCATATTATTATGCTCAGCAGTAGTTCATTTCTCTGCTGTATAATATTACACTGTGTAAATATACCACGATTTACCCATTTTCCTCTTGGGACTTTTACCACTGACATAGTAGTGTATATTCTTCCGGTCATTTTTCAGAGGACATTTATATAGTTTGCCTTCTAAAGATTTGACTGTTATACATACTTCCATGTGACCTGTTCCTCTCACTAATGAGATCTTGTCAACATATTCCTATTTCAGTGAATATTCTTCTGTGGTGCAAACTTAAATGGCTGCATAGTACTCTGTCATAGAGTTACCGTATAATTTTATTTAACCACCCCCGATTCTTGGACATCTTGACTGCTTATGGGTTTTTTGCTCTGATAAGCATTATGATGTACATATCCCTTAACTCGGCAACTCTCCTTTAAGAATTTATCCTAAGTGATACCTGAACAAATTTGCACACGATCACGTACAGGGCCACCATGGAAGACGACACAGTTTGTGTTCTGCACAACTTGTGTAACGTATGTGCTCATCACAGCAGTTTTTAGAATACAAAACAACTAGGAAGAACCTGATGCCCGCCAATAGGAGATATTAAAGTTAGATATTAAAATTAGAACATAGACTCACAGTCACTGACATGGGAAGACGTTTATAATTTATTGTTAAGGGGAAAACTGGGTTAAATATAAGTATGATTCCATTTTGTGAAAGAGAATAAACATACCTGTGAAAGAGGGTGGAAAAATATACACCAAAAACCTTATAGAAATTATCTCTAAGTATTGAGTTTATTTGAGATCTTAATTTTTTTCAATTTGGTTTCTTTCATTTTGAAGTGTTTTCAACAGTAAAACTTGATTACATGTATAATAAGATGAATAAATAATGAACGTTTATGCACAATCATTTAAATATTTTTCCTGAATATAAAATACTTTCACACTGTAAGAACTTTGGGAGAAAAAAAAAAAAGAACACCAAGAAGTACACACAAGTCACACATAAACGTACCCACCTAGAGATAATTAGTTCACAATCTCCAATATGTTTATTTCTAGTCGTTTGTCTCTGATTATATATACTCAAGATAATTGCAACCACACTTTATATAATCTTGTGTGCTGATTTTTCACTTAACGTTATATAATATCAACATACCACAAATATTTTAATGAAAGAACATTCCATCACATGGAAATAGCACATTTACCTAACCATGCCCTTAAAGTGAGACCCTTAGGTTTTTCTGTTTTTCACTATACCACGTACTATGTGAGGAACATCTTTGTGCACGAATTATCCGCATTTAAATGAAATAATTTGAAATGAAATCTTGAATAGATTCACTGAGATGAAAATACGAAGTCAAAGAGTACCAACATTTTTATATCCCTTGATATACAGTGCCAAAACTATACTTACTATACATTTTTTAAGGCAGCATGGAGCAGTAGGGAAAAAAACAAGTCAAAATACATGCATCCCATGCCCATCTTTAGTACTTGCTGTTTTACCTGATTATGTGAAACTGACATAAAACATCCATCTTACTAATCAAGTGAGAAAACAGATCCTTCAGTCACCATAAATGTTACTTCCTCAGGAATGCTTTCCTTAACTTTCCAGACTCTCACAACATCCTATACTTACTTTTCCTCCATGGTCTTGCAACAACTGATAGATAATTGTTCAATTATTTGTACACGTCAGTTTCCCCTAGGTGATTTTGAGCTCCATTAAAATATTCCTGGCACACAGTTGGCGCTCAATAAACATTCGTTGAACGGATGAAGACATGGATGATGGATGAAATGATAGCACTTTGCAAAATAAATCATTAGACATTTGGAAGGTATTTCAATTTTAATAATAATTATTATTCATTTGTATTACCATGTAGACAATTCTAGATCTTTAGGGATCCCTTGACCAACCATAATTTCATTATGTAGCTTTAATGCTTGTCATGCCAGCCAGAGGCATGGTAGCAATATTGCTGGAAGCACCTGTTAGGAGGTGAGACTTGGAGAACCAAGTAGTTAGTTCTCTAGGTCAGCATGCTGGGGGTTAGGGAGTTGTAGTTACCATTAGTTGAACACAAGACAGTAGTCAGGAATCCAGGAGGTCAATGATATGTGAAGAGACAGGTAAATCCTGGAGGTCAGAAACAAACTCATGATAAGTGGTCTATATAGTAAGGTATAACTGGAGAATGGTCAGTGATAAGAGATTGAAGTTGATGGGAGGGTCAAATTCCAAGCACCAGGACTCAAAGCATGGACTCATGAATATGATTCTAAAGCAAATGGCTCTTGAACTCAGTGCTTCCTTATTTCTGCCCAAATTGAAAACGGTATCAGGAAGTGTTTGTGCCTAGTTCCATACACATGGGCAAGGGAATAATAGTAAATAGTTGAGGAATGAGATCTGTGGGTACAAATACGTTCTGATAGTGACAGGAAAAAGTGAGACCATTTGGACATAAGATCTGATAATAGTCTGCACACAAAACGGGAGCAATCACGCTTTGGATCCCATAATTCTCATCTTGACTTTCAGCAGCAGATATTATAGCATAGCGGTTAGGATCATGGGCTCTGGTCACAAGCTAGCTGAGTCCAAATCCCAGCTTTCTCATTTCACTTATTAGTTGTGTCCTTTGGACAAGTTACTTCACTTCTGTGTGTCAGTTTCCTCATCTGTAAAACGGAGATGACAGCACCTACCTCAGTGGGTTCTTGGGAAGATTAAATGAGTTGATGCATGTTACAACCTTAGAACAGTGCCTGGACGTAGCAAATGCTATGTCAAGTGTTGTTATTATGATTACTATTATTATTAATTGGTCACATAAGACCAAACAAAAACTGGTGTTAAAAGAAATGGATAAATACACTGTATGTTAACTCTAATAAACAGTCTGTAAACAGGATTTTTTTTCATTAAATAAGAATTTCACTTGCACCTAAACATAGTTGACTATATGAAACCTATAAGCATCAGGGAAGTAGCAAAATTTCTCACAGCAATCCCATCAGTGTGTTTATTTTCCAGAGGCTGTTTTATGAACACTATCTTAAAAAGTTGTAAAGCATAAATACATATTTACTAATAGCAGGAAACACTATTAAGCTGCAATACAGTTAATCCATAAAATCTGGTCTGTAAGAAGGAACACCTTATTAGATTTTTTGAGGCTAAATCTACTGTGGGCAGGATTACTTGTGTTGGAGGGCCTGTCTGCAGAAAGATCTGACACAGAAAGGCTTGGACTTGGGAAGACTAATTTTAAAAAGGCCTGGACCTGGGGAAAGGTCAGAAGACCCGGACTGTGGAACATGTTAGAATACCTGGATATTGTAGACACTGGAAGACCCAATGTTAGAAGACCGGCACTCTGGAGACGTCGGAAGATGTGGATGTTGAGCCCCCTGTTGGAAGACTGGGTAGTTGTCTGGAAGACGCGGAGATACCGGAAGACGCGGAGTTGCTGGAAGACGAGCAGATGCTGGAAGCCCTGGAGATGCAGGAAGACGTGGATTTTCTGGAAGACAGATTTGTTGGAAGACGTGGGTAGGCCGGAAGACACGAATTTGATGGAAGACACAGCCTTGTTGGAAGACGTCGATTTGCTGGAAGACGTCGATTTGCTGGAAGACCTGGAGGTCATTGGAAGACGTGGATTTCCTGGAAGACCCGAGTTGTCTGGAAGACCCGGATTGTTCGGAAGACGTCGATTTGCTGGAAGACCTGGAGGTTCCTGGAAGACGTGGATTTTTTTCCGGAAGACGTGGGTCTCTAGGAAGACATATATTTGTTGGAAGACCTGGATCTAGCGGAAGACATAAATTTTCTGGAAGACGTGGCTTTGCTAGAAGACCTGGATTTATTTAGCGGAAGACATAAATTTTGTTTGGAAGACGTCGATTGACTAGAAGACTGGATTTGGTGGAAGACGTGGATCGGTTGGAAGATCTGGACTTTTCTGGAAGATATGGATTTGGCGGAAGACGCATATTTTTCTGGAAGACATGGAGTGGGTGGAAGCCCTGGATTTCTTTCTGGAAGACATCAATTGACCGGAAGACCTGGATTTTCTGGAAGGCATAAGTCGGCTGGAAGACTTGGATTGATTGGAAGACTTGGATTTGGTGGAAGACGGTTTTTTTCCGGAAGACATGGATTGGCTGGAAGACCTTGAAATTGCTGGAAGATGTGGATTGTCTGGAAGACCTTGAAACCATTGGAAGACGTGGATTTTCTGGAAGACGTGGATTTTCCTGGAAGATACGGGTTTTGTGGAAGACCTATAATTACTGGAAGACGTGGATTATCTGGAAGACCTTGATGTTGGAAGACTTGGAACCTGTTGGAAGACTTGGAGTTGCTGGAAGACCTGGAGTCGTTGGAAGACCTTGACACTGGCACCATTGGAAACCCTGGACATTGGAGACATTGGAAGCACAGGATATTGGAGACACTGGAAACCTTAGATTTTGTGGACATTGGTTATTCTGGACGTTGGAGACTCTGGAGACCCTAAATGTTTGGAATTCATGGGTATCGGAAGCCCTGAATACTTAGAGGCATTGTAAGTCCTGCACCTCGGAAGCCCTAAACATTGGAAGATATAGACAATGGAAGATCTAGACATTTAGAAATCCTAAAATTGGAAGCCCTGGGTATCGGGAGATATTTGGGAAACCTGGATATTGACACATTCATGTTAAGACACAGAATTTGGAAGCTATAATTTTCATGATGCTGGAAGTCAAGGACGTTGGCAGCCCTAGACATTAAGAGACTTGGACAGTAAGATGTCAGGATGTCAAAAGACCAAGTCATCCAGACACTGGGGATGTTGGAACACCTAACCATTAGAAAACCTGGTTCTTAGAGATATTGAAAGACTTGGGCAGTGGAAGAAATGGTGATAATGAGACATTGTAAAATCAGAATTTAGGAGACACTAAAAACTGTAGGAACCAAATGATGTGAGAGCTAGAAGATATTAGAAGAGCTGCACTAGGACACAATAAAACGTGGACTCTAGAAGACGTGCATATATGGGACACTGGAGGATTGGGAACGTAGAGAAATTGGAACTTAGAACTCTGGACCCTGAGACAAGACCTGGAACTTGATGATTGATTATTGGAGAAAGTAGAAGACCTAGAGTTTTAATGTCCCCGATGATGAGGAGATTAGAAAACCCTGGCATTGGAGATGCTTCAGGCCAGAGAGTGGAAGATGTGGGCATTGTAACATTTAGAAGATCTGGCAATTGGAGATGTTGGAAGCTGTGAAGCTCAGAAAACCTGATGTTAGAGATACTAGTGAATCAAAAGGCCTAATCTTAGAGATACTAGAAGGTCATGTTGAAAGATATTGGCAGTGTTGAAAGACTTTCACATATGGACCTGATGTGACATTTAAAGACGTATGATAAGGCTACTCTAGTAGTCTTTATAACTATGGCATCTCTCACTAAAAAGCAAAACACAGAGAAAGGACATCTTAGGAAGATGACAAAGAGGAAGCAGGGAAATTCAAGCGAAAGCAAGTAGTTTGAATGGGTTGGAACCTATTTTCATAGTCCCAGTGAGCTAGCCTTGTATCGTTTGACAGGATGTGAATGAGGAATTATCAAAGATGAAGGAATATCCAGCTTGGAGAACTACTTGACTTTAAATAGGAGTCAGCCAGCCAATGTTTTCTGTAAATAGTTAAGATTTTGCGGGCCATATGGTTTCTATTGCAACTACTCAATTCTATCATTATAATGTAGCCATAGGCGATACATAAATGAGTGGGCATGGTTGTATTGCAATAAAACTTTTATTTAAAAAAAGTTGGGCCAGTTTTGACCCAAAGGCCTTGGTTTGCCAGTTCCTGCTCTAGATGCCAAATCTAGGGTATAGTAAGTATATTAAGTACATCCCAGACTAGCATTCACATGCAAAAGAGTGTGTCGAGCAATTTGAAGCCCGGTGGTAAATAAAGATACCATGTATGTGATGATGCTCAGGATAGGAGGCTAGCAAGAGCCTGAGAATGGAGTTTAGATCTCCACTTAATTATCCAGGGGCACAACAAGAATATTTGTATTTAGAGCCAGAATTGAATGGGTAGCATTCAGGACCCCAGGCAAACGGGGCTGGGGTTCAGTGAGGATACCCTAACTCGATAGGCTGGAAGCTTAAAAAGAATATTAAAGAAGAAAGTCACTTTTACACACCGGGGTTATCCTTCCAGCACTAAGCACCATTCATCCAAAGAGAGGGAGTCCCCAGCCCAGGGCAGAGAATAAGTGGCAAAGCCTTCACTCTGTGTCCCATATTCTTCTCATTAGGACACTGATCATGCCACCGCCAATTAATCAAGAGCCAAGTCTAGGTGTTTGTAATAATGGAGGAGAAGAGGAAGGAGACTACAGCTTTGAAGTCTCATCTCAGGCACTCTGGCTTCAGGTAATAAATCTAATTTCTGCTCTTACCCACCAGAGCTTAAGCAACAAACGTTAAGAGATCAGGGTTGAGTTGTAAGCTGAAGATCTTTAGTACTTAGACAGGGCTAAGGAAGACACGGGTGATCACATACACTGTAGGAAAGAGAACACCGGCCGGCAAAACTGGTTACAATACGCTGGGACTGGGTCATGATTTAAAGGTTAAGTAGTGGAATATATAGACAATGGGCAGCCACTGAAGATTTTTGAACAAGGAAGTACCAGCATCTGAATTGTACACGAGGAAAATTTGTCAAGCAGCCAAGTGCCGAAGACTACCAGACATAATATACCAGAACATCAAAGACTCCCAAGTTCAAACACTAAAAGAGTTGGGATGTGAGTCATGAAGCCACTATAATCATCCAGGCTAAGTGGTAACGGGGGCTTGAACTGAGGCAGTGACAGCAATGTTACCCAACAGATCCAGCATTTGGATGATGATGAATACTCAGCATTCTGGAAAGCATGATGCTAAGTTTCTTGAATGCCATCACAGAATGCATGAAATAGCGAAGATGTTCAGAAGCGAGTTATGCGGAATTGTCCTCCCCTCGTAAGAGTACTTAGATATCCAATTTTCTCTCAAAGGCAGCTGAGCTAATAATTTGGTGGTTTAAGCAAAGTAGGTCCTATAGAGCTTTATTGTTAGCTCCTATTAACACAGAGTGACTTAATTATCTTAAAAGTGGAACCAAGTGGATGGATTATTTTCTAGAGAATAGGAATATACCCATGTGAAAAAAGTCATTAAAAGTCATCCCTATATGAATAAATATCGTGCAAGGATAACCACTTGATAAACAAAGCACATATAAATGGAGCTGCAGTCAAGGAGTACCATAGGGGCAAAGGAATTATCATTTCAGGTGTCTTTCACAAGCAAAGAAAAATATTGCAAATCAATTTTTATTCCTTCTCTCTTCTTAAAACCATCATGCATACCATTTTTTGAAGGAAGTTAGATAAAATATCAAAATATTAAAATCCTGCAAAAACATGAGTAAACTATCATCTTTAGTTCTATAATGCTTGTTATAATAATAATAGCAACAATTTATTGAGCGCTTACTATGTGCCAGGCACTGTACTAGGCATTTCATATAATCTCATAGCAATCCTATAATGGCAGGTATTTTTCGACCCCGTTTTACAGATTAGAAACTCAAGTCTGAAATGGTTAAAAAGCATGCCCACAGTCACATAGCTGGTAATTGGCAGGGACAGGATTGAAAGCAACTCTGATCCCCAAACCTAGGCCCCACGCTGACTTGCCACACCCCAATAGCTCAAGGGTGATCCTGCGGGGACCAAGCGCCACTCACGCAGAGAGAGGGAGTCCCCACCCCAGGCAGACAAGCAGCCAATGGCAAAGCCCTCATTTATCTATGTCCCGTGTTCTTCTCATCACGGCCTTCCTCATGCCCCTGCCAGGAAATCAGGAGTTAATTCTAGGTGTTTGCAAAAATGGGTTAATTATATCACGGGCTTTATGCAGTAATGCAAGAAAGATGAAGTGCAGTGTCTCAAGCACACTAGATTCCTATTTAATTTCCCAACGTTTGTTGTTTGCGCTAGTGAAATGTCCTGTCTGGGCTTTCATCTATTTTCTATTTGATTTTATGGCTCCCAAGAACATATACACTCTGTTCATGCCACAATTTATTTCTGAATTCTTAGATAAACAACCATAGCACATTGACATCAAGACCATTAAAAGGTAACTCTATGTAAAGTTCAGTGATCAATATATTCCATAGCACAAACGTGGTTCGCACACTCTTCGGCTATACACGCCGTAGAAGCCCTTTATTAGCATTCAGGTGGTGGCAGCCGTGTAATCCAAATGTGTGGTTTAAAGAGCCTTGTCTGCATTTTGAACGGAAAAGATTTTAAACAAACAAAGGGCTCTTTTTAAATGTAATACCAGTTTTCTAATATTCTCTACAAGCGTCATCAACCTGGGCTGCCCTTTCTCCCCACCTCCTTTTCCTTTTCTTTTCTTTTTCCAGTGGTTAAATATGTCTGTAAAGAAGGAAAACTCCATGCATTTCATAATAGTGAACACAACAATTTACCTGAACCATTTGACAAGAGGAGGATTCTTTTCACCCAAACTGTGCATACCATCTTCTAAAAGAAATTTCAGCTTGTCAATTTGGGGGACTATTCTTAATTTTAAAAAGAAAAAGGAAACACCCATTTGCATGGCAATGTTGTCATTCATTTCTATTTCTACCGCTTAGGTCTATACCAACTTTCAAATCCACCTGTAAGTTCTGCTGACTTGTTAAACTCAGCCATATTGAAATGTTCTAGATTTTATCGTCATCAATGAAACTTCTTAGATTGTTTTAACTGGATATTGCATTAAACAAGAATTAGACTTATCTCAATTATTTTATTTCAAATGGCCTGGTCCCTAGACAAACATTTCCGCCTCTCAAGCCAAAGTCTAGGCATTTCTGTGACAACTAAACTGATATAATAGTTGGTTTCCCATTGCATTATTTTTATATTAATGGTTCCTGCTTGATGCTGTTCAACTTGAATTTGATTTCTCTAATTCTGGTCAAATGTAAGAGAAATAAAATGGCAAGGCAGTAATCTCAAGAAATGGTAAAATTCTCAGGAAACCACATTCTCTAAAGGCATATGGAACCACTGATTATACTGGTAAAATAGTCATCGACTTAAAAATATTTACCTCTAGATATGATTAAGAATGTACCAATTATCCATGGAACCTTGAAACAGTAACCATACAGAGTTCTCTGCTTCGGTTTATGAAAACAATAGATACAGCATGTTAAGATGTTTTACTCATAATATCTATGCATTATTATTTTCCCCAAGCCCTGTAACTCAAGAAGAAAAATCGCCATTAACACAAATAAGAAACTCATAGGAAGTCCTCTCTGTCTTTCTTTTCAGGAAGTTGATGCCACGTTTGTTTCTCGTTTTTCCATGCCTAACTCTCTTTTCTGGAAGGCACTAAAACATGGTAAAACTTGAACCAGAAGCACGATTTTTAAAATAACAGGAACACAGTACAGTAATGCTGCTACTTACCTTGGTCTCTATGAAAGGGCTCAGGCACACTCACAATCAACCAGTGAGGTTGATGCACCTTTCTTGCAAGGTGCAGAGAGAGAGGGACCTTAGAGACCAAGTGGTCCTATTCTTTCACTTGACAGATAAGGGAAAAGTAGGGTGATTTGAATAAGACCATCCATTGAGTTAGTGGTGGAGCCGAAATTTAGAATCAGGGTTTCCTAGCTGCTGGGCCCACTGCCATTTGTATTGCATTTTCTATTAGAATTCTGTTCAGACTGAGAGCAGCAGTTAACAACCATGGCTGTATAAAACATCGGTTGAGGAGCTTTCAAAATACGCAGGTGCTCACCCCGTCCCTGATTCAGTACATCCAGGGGCAGGTCCCCGAAATCTGTATTTTTCAAAGCCCCCCAACGGGATTTTGATGTGTCGAGAACTACTGTAAGGCAAGGGAGTGAGCTCCTCTGGCACTGTGGCGGGCCGCTCGACCCACAGCACCTGAAAATGAGTTTTCTCAACTCTCACTTGCCTCTTTTGAACCTGTTGGGGAATGCCCGATATCTCAACTGTACCTATGCAAGCAAGCCCTTTTAACTCTTGGATTTTCTTCCCTTTCCTCTGACCACTTCAAACTCAGATATAGGTAAGCTAGCATTCAAACCTTCAGCCGCCGAGGGTGGTGTGGATCGTTGGATTTCTACCACCTTTCGGGAAGAAGTTGCGATATCCCTTTCCCAGAGGGTGTTTAAATATGCAAATCGCTGGGAAGACCAGATAGGACAACAGAGAGGATCAATGGAGATGAACTCTGGCAGCTTTTACTCCTTGAGTAGATACCACGAGTAAATCCCAGAATGCATTTTAAACGCACTGCCTTAAAGACTGACCAGTGGCTACATCTACAACTGCTGGAAAACAAATTAACTGATACCAAACGAATGAGTCTAGATTCTTTCTGTCCACATGGCAAGTTAGGCTTAAGATTAAAATAAATGTCAGTATCAAGAGTACAAAATCAAGTTGTCCAACCACATAGAGTAACCCCCCTCCCTACGTATTAGAGTTGACTTCCTGGAACCCTCACTGTAGAGGAATCTGTGTCGGAGGGGCTTATGAGCCTTCGGGGGGAAATTGCAGCAGGGAAGTGGGTATTACGACAGCCCAGACACTTGGTCTGTTCGCTGAAATAAGACACTAAGTAAAGTGAATCTCGTTGGTATTTTACTAATTTCCCATCAGTAATAGTGATGACTGGGCAACCGATTTCTGTTTCTCTCTGATCGCAAAGTCAGGACAATCATGCGTCAGTGAAAATGCTGGTCATCACAGTAGTGATAGGGAAAGAATCAAGACAGTTGGGTTTTGTCTGGAGAGAAGTAAGCTCAACCTTCCGTTCTGCTTTCATCTTCCAGCACTTGGATCACATCATCAGCAGAGCTGTTGGAGTCTGAATCCCAAGGCTCAACTATCTGTGTGTGGCCTTTCTGCCTGCTGTTTGTAGAATGGGTTTGAATGACATGGCCCGAAGGTCCAGCCTCTTCTTCCCTGTTGAAGCAAACAGAGAGAAAGACTTATTGGCCTTCATTTGAAGGTTTCTTATTACTGCTTTATAGGGTTGTGGGTAATCGTTTAAATCTTGCCTTCAGGTCAATAAATATTCCATCGCAGGATCTCTTTCCTCTGAATCATCACAGCAATTTGACTTGTGGAACAGCTGCTCCTACATTCTTTGAGCTCTGGATGTTAACCTATGCTGACCTGTGGTATCAACTTTTGATGCGATGCCATCTCTGAAAAAGTTCTCAACTATCTTCTGAGGGTGAGAATCTAACTCTTCGGCAAAATGTCACTTAAATCAATGTCTTCAAATCCTTCACCACCCAAATGTTTTGCAGATGCTACAACCTTTGCAATTTCGTCTACCACTGGGAGAAAACTTGCAGAGTCCATTACAACCTCATTCCCAAGTTTGTGCCAGGCTCCATTAAGGGTTGCCTGTGTTAGTTCTCGCATTGATTCTTCCACTATTGTTAAAGCATTACAAATGGGGAAATTTTGTCAAGCTACCCTCCCAGTCAGTTCTGGCGTCTCTCTCATACGATCTGCAAGGGAATCAAATATACGCCAAGTACAGTACCTCACAAACAATTTTCAGCACTCCCAGATGCTTGGGTTGAAGGAGTGGAGTTGTACTGGGGGGTGGAGGTGACTGGAACACAAGGATCAGCATTTACTATCGCACTTTTGGCAGTAGGAGCAGGTGTCCAAAAGCAGCAACTTTGAATTCAAGGTTTTTTGTTTTTTGTTTTTTTGGTTTAAATATTGTCTAACCTCAGGAATGAAGACTTCAAAAACGGGCCCCAAAAGAGTTTCTCAGTGATCCCTACTTTATGGTTTCCCTTCATGTAAACAGAAAAGTGTTTCTAGCATTCTCTTTTAAGAGGGCAAGGACTTCGCAATCTGTGAAGCAATGTGGGTTTAATCAATCACCAGAACCGTTGGAACAAAACAGAACTTTGAGCTTGTCCTTTCCAGGCTTGAAGCCTCTGGACTTTTTCTCATCCTTTGCAAAAGGTGTGCAAGTAGGCATGTACTTCCTGAACAGGGCCATTTCGTCAGCACTGAAGAAATAGCCGTTTCCCTCAATCCATTCCCTCAGGTGTTCAGGGTAGCCAGCAGCAGCCTCACGATCTGCTTCCTCTGCCGACCATTTCTTTTCAGACAGACCACAGCATTTCTTAAACCTAGCCAACCACCCTCTACTCACAGTGAATGTTGTAACCTTTTGTCCAGATGAAAACTGAAACTTGCGTTTTTGTGATGCTCGCTGGCAGATTACGCATACAGGAGGAGGCCTATGCAGCTCTCTCTGGGTTAGAAGCCACACGTGCACATCTTTTCCATGGTCTCTGTGTTGGCATCTCACGTTATGTATGATGTTCTCGATGATTCTAGTGTGCCCCTCGATTGATTGGCCCTAATAGCTTCTTATTTTTATTGTGCAAACCATAGATTTATTAATGCCAAAAAAAGGGAAAAAAGGGCCCTAGAGAGGTCTTGGTTTCACCATTATTGAGCATTTCGAGAACTTTCATTTCGTTTGCTGCAAACATCACTTTTCTTGCCCTCTTTGCTCTTCTAGCATCTGCACTCTTGCTTTTCTGCTTGGGCGCCACTCCTACCCAGACTCAACGCAAATTTCTAATTAGTGACAGTTTTATATCACCGAGCAGTACATGACACTAATTCGTGATACGCACGAAGCAAATGACAACATTCACAAGACAAATAAAAACAGCAAAACGGCTTTTGTGTGACAACACGTGCGTGTGCTCAATGGCTGCAGAGGGGACAACAGGCAGAAGAACAAGGGCAGAAGCAAGCGACCCGGGTGTCGGTCTCGTCACATGAGACAGTCAGCAGGATAACGTGATGGCGACGTGAACTTGCATGCTGTTCCAAAACTCTCAAAGGCGCAGAGTAGGCAAACTCCAGTTTGGTAGGAAAATGACTTGCAGTTGTGAAGGGATGGCGGAAGTCAGGAGTGAAGGTCAAGCCTGCCTGGCTGGGATGAGAGGCACAAATAGCACCAGCTAGGAGAGAACAGACACAAAAATAGGAAACGAAGTCAGGAACAGAGGCAGATTGCCTGAGTAGCTTTTACATTAGCGAGGAGAACATGAACTTGGGATAATAATAATATATGCCAACCTGCCCTTACAGAGGCTGGACCAATTTGTATGCTTACCAACAGTGGAGGAGAGCCCTCTTGTCCCATATGTTCACCAACATGAAATATTACCAATCTTTGTCATTTGCACCAAACAGAAGGTGAATAGCAAGGTATCTCAGTTTTGTTTTAATTTTCATTTCTTTAATCGTCTTTCCATATGGAGAGCCATTTCTACTCCATCTTTAAATTGTCCATTTATATCCTTTGCCCACTCAAAAATTTTTCTCCTACTGATTTGTAGGCACTATTAGCATATTAGAGAACTCTCCTTTTCTTTTTTGTTTTTTTTTAAAGTTTATTTATTTTGAGAGAGAGAGAGAGTGTGTGTGTGTGTGTGTGTGTGTGTGCAGGGGAGGAGCAGAGAGAGAGAGAGAGAGAGAGAGAGAAGCTCCAGCAGGCTCCAGACCGTCAGTACTCAGCCTGACACAGGGCTCAAACCCATGAACCATGAGGTCATGACCTGAGCCAAAATCAAGAGTCAGATGCTTAACCGGCTGAGCCACCCAGGCGCCCCTACGGAACTCTTATTTTAAACTCTATGCTGCAGACATTTTCTTTAAGCCTGCCATTTACTTTTTAATTTTGTCTTTTGCCATAAAGACGTTCAGATATTTATGTAATCAAACGTTTCATGCCTTCCTTTGAAAAGCCTTCGCCTCCCTAAGATGATAAAAATATGTTCACGTATTTTCTTCCAATATTTTTATAGTTCTGTGGTATTATTTCAAGGAATTGAGGAAAGGAAGGATTCCTTGATGAATGATGGTGGAATGACTGACCATCCAGCTACGAGAGTGTCAGGCCTCTCTCGATGGCACTTCCCCTCTGTACGGGAGACAGGAGTTCTGGTAGACTCCAAGCCCCACGCTGATTCCCAGTTGATGGCTCAGCTTTCTCCGGAGGTCACTATAGCTCGAGGAGGGGAGAGTAACGAATACTTGATTACTCTGTATTTTTCTGGCTTAAGTTCTGTTCTGCTACCGGTCTATACTCCTGACTTCCGTCAGCTGAGGGACAGTACCAAGTTCTCAGATCTCTGATCTGCCAATGATCGCGTCACTCATAATTCACAGTCACTCACAAGTTTGGGCACGACTGGAGGAATCTGGATATGAGTAGGCTGTCAGGTAGAATAGGTGACTGCCGTTGACTTTATTAGGTATAATAACGGAACCGCGGTAAGATAGGCGAATACTCACTTTTGAGGGTGGAGAACTGAAGCAAATACACATATAAACTAGTCACTTATTTTATCAAAAATGTTAACAATTGTTAAATCCAGGTGCTTGGCAAGTGGGCATTCACTTCACTACTTTATTTCTCTGTAGATTTGAACACTCTCATAATAAAAAGTGTGTGTGTGCCCATGCACATGTGTGCATGAGGTAATAATCTCGTATTTCATGGCTACATTTTAGGCACCATCACGTCTCTGTCAGTGACTTTTCAGGTTAAATACAAGATTAAGAATTGCAACTAAAGAGAGGCGCCTGGGTGGCTCAGGTTAAGCGTCCGACTCCCGGTTTCAGCTCAGGTCACAATCTCATGGTCGTGGGATCAAGCCCCGCGTCAGGCTCTGCATTGACAGCACGGAGCCCGCTTGGGATTCTCTCCCTCTCTCCACCACTCGTACTCTCTCTCAAAATTAAATAAACTTTTTAAAAAATACAACTAAAGAACAACTGATCACTGGAGGGGAATCACTTTAATGAAGTATTTTCCCCCCGTTAAATCAATAGATTAAATACTAAGGCATCACACAGCCTGAATCCCGGTATCAATTTAAAGGTATGAGACCAATTTCCAGGTCTCCTTTTTCCCTACCAAACTGGAACAGAAGATTTATGGCAATTTTATCCAAAAGGAGATTATCTGAACCTGGGGACAGCTCAGCTTCATAATACTAATAGCAACTCTTTTCCACACCGTACAAGAGATGGAGATTTATGAAAGGAAATCAGGAGCAAACAAGAGGGTAAAAACCGATAACCCAGGGTAGGAAGACTGACTACTTATGTGCGTAACCGAATCACTGGGTAAAACTTCATTCGACCGACTTTCAAATGAGAAAATACATCTCTACCCACAAAATTCACTTTGGGTCAGCCTTTCACCCTGTGTTCTTTGACCTTTTGCTAAGGGACATGTCACTTTTGTAAGGCGCTGGCACCAGGCCAGCGTGAAGAATAAAGTGTCTGAAATAAACGTCCTCCGTCACCTTTCGGTTCTGCGAGTTGTGCAGAGCTTCGAGGCGGGTAGGGCGCTATTAAATAACGGTATAATCAAGTGTTCCTCTTCTCAAGGTATTATTCCAAAGTGCATTTATCTAAAGGGTTGAGAGCATACCATCATGCTTCCGGCCCTTGTGAGTCCAAGGAGGCCTGATACGCTGTCGAATGAGAAATAAAGCCCAACTGAGCTTTGAGTTGAGGCTCACGTCGCTCAAGTGCCCGAAAGGGCAGGAGCGTCTCAGGATGTTGTTTCTGTCAGCATTTCAACAACGGGGAAGAATAAAGGATTTCTAAAAGTGCCACACCCTGTGAGGATTTGAACAGCTAAACAGGATTGAGCTCCTTTGAAGCTTCTGTTATGAAGGGACATTTGGTCTCGGTGGCGGCGGGGGGGGGGGGGGTTGCTGCTTTCATACAAGCTGTGCAGAACTATCATCTTCCCCCTTCAAAAATCTTAAAACACACACACTCAAGTGGTGAACTCAAAAAGTACAGAGCCCCGGAAGCATTTCACCTTTTGAGTATAATACCCATAAATGGCAACCAATGGGGAGATTTCCGTGAGAAATCTTATTTTCTTCCAAAATTGATAAACTACCCACAACATGTTTACCAGGAGGATAAACCAAGCTGCCATGCAACTGACTTTTGAGACCGAAGAACCCTAAGAGAGCGTTTCAAAAGTAAACCCTTATGATAACAAGTTTCTGACATGCATTCTCCTCAGACAGCTCATGCTTGTCACGTACAAGGGCCACGTGGTACGAAGAATCCAGAAATGAACGGAGAAAAAGCCTTGATCTCAAGAAACTTAAGTGTTCCGGGGAAGGTGAAGATAACGCGCTATGAGGTAGAAAGTCACACATTCCCTAAGAGTTACAAACAATGTGTTATTGAGGCCTAATCCTGTTTTGTCCATTTCTACTTTATGTACCCTGCTTCGGGCCCTTCTCTTTCCTCATCTGAAGAAAGATGTGACTTCCTAAGTCGTCCGCCTGCCATTCAAACCTACTGACCGCACTGCCTCCAGAGTAACCTTTCTTTTTTTTTTTTGAAGTTTCTTTATTTTGAGGGGAGGAGCAGAGAGAGAGAGGGAGAGAGAGAGAGAATCCCAGGCAGGCTCCACACTGTCAGCACAGAGCCCGATGCGAGGCTCGAACACGTGAACCACGAGATCGCACCCTGAGCTGAGACCGGGAGTTGGGTGCTTAACCGACTGAGCCACCCAGGCGCCCCAGAGAGCAACGTTTCTAAAATAAGTGTCTAAGCCAGTGCTGCCGCCACTTGAAAGCATTCCGTGAGTCTCCATGGCTTATGGAATAAAGTCCAACCTCCCTGTGTGTGGTGCTGTCTGCCTACTTTCCCAGGCTTATCTTTCACTGCCTCTCCGTTTCTGCCTCTGTAATCTCCTCGGTAGCCATTAAGGGGCTATTTCAATCACCCGGATTTCCTTGACCTTCAACGCTAGGTCAAGAACCGCCTCTCCCAGGAAGCTTTCCCTGATCTCTCCGGCTGTGTCTGAAGCACCGGCTGGCTCTGAAGTAGGGACCGGAGCTCTCAGAGCCTCCTTCCCCAATTTACTCCGATTGCAGCATTGATGACATTGCACCGTGCTGCCATCTGGTTCCCTGTGTGTGTCATCATCTGTGGATGCCTTGCAACACACGCAAAAGTCAGTATTTGAATCGGACTTTGAAGAACGGGTAGGATCTCCAGCACGTGGAGAAGAGAGCAAGCGAGTGGGAAGTAAGAGGCAGGAAAACGCCGGGGAAAATTAGACGAGGTTGAAAGACAGGGTAGCCGAAGTGGATGGTAAAACACAGAGTTGAAAGTCTGTTGAGGCAAGTCAGGGAGGGCCTCAGATGGCAGATTTCTTTTGTGAGATGGAGTTACATTTAACTGTCTCCGTATTAACGAAAGGCTTTGTTTGCAATAAATAAAAAATTAAGGAGATGTTTAGGATGAAGCAGACCTGTTCTTCTTCGTTACTATGTCTCAGCACACACATCCCCACAAGAAAAAGACCTATTTGTGTCCTAAATAATTTATGTGCACCGTGCTGATATTTATTATCACGTTGCTATTTTGTTCTCGCTATTTTAATGTTTGATAACGACAGTTAGGAAACATCTTCACTTTCCTTCCATGGCTTGATGGGTCATTAATCAAATAGACATCCACAAGTTATTAATAATAATCTATTTTTCACATTAATGTTCCATGGAAAATCACGCATATTTCTTACTGGAGCCAAGTATTTTTTATAGCTCTGAAAATTCTCCCCACCCCAAAAAAATCAAATGGAGTCCATGTGGCAACAGTGCCCTCTGCTGGCTACAGCGTGGAACAGCTACACCGAGACAGGGAAGAAACGCCAACACCCATCTGCGGTGCGCCCCCGCGGGACAAGGTTCCCCCCCATGCCTGCCCTTTCTCAATTTCTTCCCCTTTTGTATTAAGCAGAATGCTGACTTAATAGCTCCTCAAAGTAAGCAAACTCGTCTTAACAGGCCAGGAATCTGGCAAGTGATGGGACAAATTCCCCCTTTTCCCTGATCTTTTGAGAGACGGACACACCCAAAGCTTCGAAAGATTTCTTTTCTTTTTGTCTTTTAGGAAAAGGCACATAAATGTGAACAATAGTTTCCTGATCTCTTTCATTTGCTCTTCCCCTTTACCTCATTTTCACCGGCCTGCGTGAGACGAAAGGGAGCATTTAGTTCGGGAACCCAGTAAGGAATCCGGCAGTCACCGACCTAGTGGCCAGCCACGTCCCAACCTGAAATACAACTGGGCCGTCCCCTAGGCCTGGGCTACACGTGCCATCTGTCTCTCAGCCATAATGACCGCAAACCACACGAGCTCGGCAGAAACTGGTTCTGAGGGATAATGACAACTGAAAGCCACTTTGAGCCAGCGCCCAGCACTGTGTCCGGTTACCGGCTGAGAAGAGTTATATGAGGTATGACAAGGGAGATGCACTGTAAATTATGGAGTGTCATCGTCATTCAAGGTGCCTGCATCATTGCAAATTCAGACTGAATCGCAATACCAGGAAAGGCTCCTGGCAGGCTTGAGCCGAACAAGGCGGCCCGGAGCATAGAAGCATCCCTCTTTCTGCAAATTAATTTCAAAAGCGCTTCCCAGTTACTCGTGGTTCCTTCAAAACACATATATTCAACCCAATTCCGCATGGGTTCCTAAGCCCTGATTAAGGGAGCACAGCTTCCTCTTGCGTCCTACTTCTGCGGTGTTTTGGCGATTGGAAGGCAGAGCTTTGCAAGCTGGGGGTCTCGCATAAGCTCTGGCCTTCAGTCTCCTCCAAACGTCGCACCGCCCCAATGGCCTCCGTGAGCCAAGAACTGGGCTTTGCTCCTTGAGGCACGAGGTGATGAAGCCGCAGTGTCTCCAAACCGAACTCACTGCAAAGAAAGCAAATGAGAAGTAGGACCGAGGTCCAGGATTGGGGACCACGGTGGGGGGGGGGGGGGGGGGATCACTTCGGAAATGATTCGCAAAGCCCAGGATTCGGATGAGGCCAGCGTGGCTAAGTCGTGCCGAGTCGGGGTCAGATCGTGTCTTTGTTTCACATGTTGATGTTTTGTTCATCATGGATTTTTCTTTTTGCATTAACTTTGAATTTTTAAAGATGTCGCATTAAAATTTTTATCTTAATTACCGTGTGTCTTGGTGCGCCCCCCCCCCCTCCTCCCGCCTTAAATTTCGCGCCCGAGGTGCCTCCCCGGATGTGCCCTTGGCCCGGGCCTGGTGACTGGAGTGCGGGATACGCGATGGCCTTAGTGGCAGCTGGAGAAGAGGTAAAGGGCCGCCCCGAGCAGGGGGTGGGAGCGGAAGCCTGGGCCGCTGCAGTTTGGGCGTGGGGGAGGGGCGGAGGTGGGGCTGGAAGCCGAGGCCCCGGCTCGGGCACGTCGTGGCGGCCCCCCGGGGAATCGGCTGGGTTAAAGCGGAAGGCCGGAAGGCCGCTGCTATACCTGCTCTGGCTGCTTCGGGCCCCGCCACCTCCTCTCCTAACGGCCAAGATCCGATCTGCTCCCCGGTGGGGACGGAGCGCCGGGTCCCCGCAGCAGTGCCGACCGAAGCAGTGCCCTGCGGCGCAGCCTTTGTCCACCTGCTGCTCCCAGGAGAGACCTGCCCTCCCCCGCGGCCGGCCGCCCGCCGCGCCCGTAGCTCGTCGCTCGTCGCTGCCGGACGTCCTCTCGCTCCGCGCTGGGTGGGCTCGTCCCCCGCGGATATGGGAAGACCGCGTGCCGTCACTTCCCACCTGGTCGCTGGCTCCGGACGTTTCCTCGGTTACGCGGTTCAATCCGCCCCCATCCCCTTCCCCGCGTCCCAGTCCGTCCACTCCGTCCCAGCAACAGCGGCGGCGGCCCAGACGCACTCTGGATTAACCATCTCGAGGCCAGTGATGACACTCCGCAGGGTTATTCCTTAGCGGTCAAAGTCGCTGGTCCGCCTGATCGTTGGGGCAAGCGGCAAATCCGAAAGAACTTCAGATTTGGGGTAGGATTTAGCAAGTGTCAGTTCACCAGGTTACTTCGGGTTTCTTCCGAAGCAATTAACATGGCTTGTTCAAGTGAGACCGGCGGCTAGAATGGAAACAAATACTCCTGGAAAAAGGATGCGAAAAATGGGTATGCCACACGGTTGTTTTAGTGTGGTAAGTTACACTCAAAACAACCAGGAGGGTGGAAATGCACATTTCCCCCAGATCCCTAAAGACGTACTTCACTTCCGGAGTCCTGCCTTCAGATGTTTGGCTATTTTTAAGGCCTTAGTATATAAGTGATGGGCAAAGTTCGTAAGTACAAGGACAAATGCCAGATTTGCCAATAAAAACACAAGTCACCCAGTTAAAACTAAATCTCTGGTAAACAACAAATACTTCGCTAATGTAACTATGTCCTATGCAATATACAGAACTTGGATGTTAAAAGCTATTCATTGTTCTTAAGTGAACTTCAAATTAACTAGGTGTCCTGTTTGTTTGGGTTTTTTTCCTGGCAAGTCTGATAACAATGCATCAGCTACTTGAAGTCCTTTTTTTATAGTCAGTCTAACAAACAAGACACAAGCCTATATTGAGAAGTAGGCAAAAAAAAAAAAAAAAAAAAAAAAAAAAATCACAAGTTTTCTTAGTAATTTGTACACACACAAAAAAAAGCCACATTGAAACATTATGAAAACAGTAAAAAGTTTATTTACGTTAACCGAGGAGACTGTCAATCTGATAGTTAAGATTATTAAGGGGCTACAAACTACTCCCTGGGGAATAAATCAGGCCTGTTGCCATGTTTTGTAATGGTCTTTGAGCTTTACATTTTTAAATGGTCAAAAAGAATCCAAAGAAGAACAATATTTTGTGGTAAGTGAAAGTTACAAGAATTTCAAAATTCAGTATCCATAATTAAAGCTTATTGTAACCCAGTCACGCCCCCTAATTTTCTTACTGTCTCAGTCCGTCTTCAGGCTTGTAGCCTGCAAAAGCAAAGTCAAGTCAATGCAGCAGAAATGGACGGACCTGCAAAGCCGGAAATTTTTACTATCCGGCCCTTTTAGAGAAGCACTTTGTCAACTCCTGATATGGATGAAACCATTACCTGTAAAGCGGTGCTATAAATAATCGTTAAGTCTGTTAGCTACAACTCTGAGCAGGCTAAACATTTCCCTATTTGTAGAAATTATTTGCTTAGCTGTCCTTTTTCTCGTAGTGAAAAGGACCCTATTTCCATAGATCAAAATTTTGGTGAACTGAAAACCAATGGCGTTGGAATGAGATTTGTTTTAACAATATAGGCTGTCTCCGTTTTTCACAATGTCTAATTCACCCTTTGTCCATTGCTTCACTGCCTCGCAAATCCGAATATTGCTGTGGTTCCTAGATCCCGAACCTGGACAGTATTTTACCAAGTGGCTCGCCTGCCATCTAGTGGGGGAAGACGTAAGTGAATTATTATTTATCGATTGATTGATTTATTGATTTATTTACACAAACGGACTGGCTAGCTATATAACCTCTAGGACCTTGAACGGTGATGATAAGAGCAATTCCTTACATTTGAATAGCAGTTTGCCATTTACAAAGCATTTCCCCGTATAGTATTTTAATTAATCCTCCCTCCGAACAAGTGCTGTGTTATAAGCAGATCTTCTTTGCCCTATTTTTCAGATGAAAAAACTGAGTCTGAACATTAGCTTATTCAGGGTCATACAGGTGGGCTCAAACCCAAATGCCACATTCTTTTTGCTAAGCCTAACCCTTCCGAATTTAAGTTCCTTTGTTTCTACATTTCTAGCTCTACTCTATGAATGATTTTGAAAGTCTCTATTTGCCACAAGTACATATAGTTTAGGAAACTTCCATGGATAGTTTCTTAAAACAAACATGACCCATCCAAAATACCCCTTCTCAAGAAAAAAAAAATTCAAAGAAGGCCAATGCAATTTTTTGCAGGCAAATTTTTAATTAGTATTTATCAAAAACAGGGTATGAGTTAAGATCCATTTTCTAATGGGAAATGGAAGGTGCCAAAAGCGGGCAGAAGACACTGGCCCCCTTTAAATCCTTAAGATATATAATTAAGATATTAATATATATAACATATAAGATATATAATATATATTAATATACATAAGATACATAAGAAACATAAGATTATTATATAATAATAATAACTAAGATATAAGATATATAATAATAATAACGCTTTCAGTGCAATACGATCCCCTTACTTTTAGGTCTACAGAATGTTGTTTGCATATGGCTTTGAGAGTGGAAGAAGGGAGATTTGTGGGCTCTTCCAGGAGCTACTGAAGTGCCTCTGTCTTAGAACAGCAGCCTGTGTGCTTCGTGATGACCAAGAACCAGATTAAGTCACCAGAGGTCAGGGCAACCCGAAAGAAAGAGTCACGTTTGCGATGACACCCATCTGCTGGGTCTACAGCTGGGCACACAGTGCGAATGGACGGAATCATGGGCCGCCTGCTACACGCAGCTGTACGTGTTGAGTGCGTCCAAAAATGCACAAAGCATCAACCCAAGTAAGAACAGTTTCCACAACTTTGCAGATCACTGTTCTCGGGCCCTGCCTGTTTCTGGTGAGCCTGCCCCCAGTGCGAACACTTTAGGATTACTTGCAAATAGCCACCCCTTCATACTGAACTTTCGGCTTCGGGTGGGAGTATGAAAACTAAGGCCCCTGGGACGTAGGAATTAAATTCTTGTATCGCTAGACTTTCCACGCCACCTTCAGTTTAACCACAGGCAGTCCCTACCGTTTGCGAGCTTTGCGGGTAGTGTGATTTGTAGATAGAGGCGCTCTCAAACTCTGGCTCGGACGTGAGCCTGGAACCATTTTACTGGCTGCCCCCATTGTCCCGGAAGCCAACGTTCCGGTTGGGCCATTTTAAGCTACAGAGGCCTGGTTATTTATGGGGCTAGTACATGGCTGACCCCGGGTGTACCTTAACAGTTATGCCGAGAGGGTAGAATCGAACATTCTGAAATAGCCCCTGAGGTTCACTACTGGTTTTTTCAAGCCCATCAGGTCATCCTAGGTACGTCCCTACAAGTTCACAGCACAAGAACTCCCTAAAGTTGCTCCTATTTGTATCACAACTATTATCGTTACTATTACTACTGACCACACTGCTGCTACTAACGACGACGCACACCGTACGGGGTTCCCTCTTGTGAGACAGCGTAGTAGGGGCTGCATACGCATGAACTAAACCAATCCTCACGGACTGTACCTGTGCGACGTTCACACCGAGGCCCAGAGAGGCTGAGAGACTCGCCCAATCTCAGTAGTGAGCCTGAACGCGCACGGTGCGGCAACGACGGAATGAAAGCAGTCCGATCCCAGAGCCCCAGCTTCTAATTAATATGGCCTCAAGCCCAAAGCACAGTCGGAAGAAGAAGGGACGCATCAGGTCCAGTGATGAAGTCCAGTGACCAGCTTGCCCTTCACTACCTTCCGTGGTCTAGCTGCATCTCATATTTCCCTCGCGCTGGGCCACTTCCTGCCTAGTCCGCCGTGGCCGCTGCAAAGGGCTTACCAGTAACAGGCCGACCCTGGATTCACGTGGTTCCTTCTATATTATCCCCTCCCTCACCCCTTTCCCTGTTGAACTTCTCATCCATTAAGGCCCAGCTGCGATTCAACCTCTTTGGTAAATATTGACCTGGGGCCCCAGCTGGAACCAAATACACTCACCCTTCTACCCTCGCTCACTGCCCTCTGTCTGAGCTTCTCCTAGGGTGCTGAGTACCTTTTACCTGAAATTGGAATTATTTACATGCGTACCAGTCAGTCACACTCACCACACTATAACCTCACTATAGAAAACCCAGCACAACCCCTGCCTCAACCATGGCTCCTTGGTTCCCCAAATATATTAACTCACAGGTTCCCTTGGCACTTTGTTCTTACCTTGTGTGTAAAACTTAACCTTACCGCAGGGTGCAGTCATTAGTCTGGGTATGTGCCTTACCCAAGAAGGTAAACTCCGTGAGGGGGGACAGTGGTCGTGTGTGTGTGCGTGTGTGTGTATGTTTGTAAAGTTTATTTATTTTGAGAGAGTATGTGTGTGCGTGCACGCATGTGAGCAGAGGAGGGGAAGAGAGAGAGGGAGAGAGAGATTCCCAAGCATGCCCCACAATGCCAACGCAGAGCCCGACACTGGGCTCGGACCTATGAACAGTGGGATCATACCCGAGCCAAAACCAAGAGCCACACGCTTAAACGGCTGAGCCACCCAGGCGCCCGGGCAGACGGTGTTTCGCTTGTCTCTGTATCTTCAGCCTCGCACAATCTCCTGCTCATTTGCTTGTCGAATGAATGAAGGAGGGAAGCCCTTCCTGAATCTCCCCAACTAGAAGTAATCACTCCCTTCTCCGAACACCAATAGCTCCTTGTTCTTCCGTGTGTCTTTTTTTTTTTTTTTTAAATCTTTGTTAGCGTTTTGTTAGTCTTATCTCCTTGTTAGACTATAAGCATCTTAAGGTTGGAGCTATGCCTTAGGCATCTCCATGGTTCCATTACCCAGCAGAATTCCTGGTCTAGTAAATGGGCTCGATAAATGTTTTTATATGAGAGAGAGCATGTGCAACTGGGGGAGAGGGCCAGAGGGAAAGAGAATCTTAAACAGGTTCCACACTCAGCACAGAACCCGACGCGGGGCTCAATCCCACGACCCTGGGATCATGACCTGAGCTGAAACCAAGAGCTGGACGCTCATCCCTGAGCTGAAACCAAGAGCTGGACGCTCAACCGACTGAGCCATCCAGGCACACTAAATATTTTCTGAATGAATGATTCATCACAAGGAATGGAGCCCCTTATTGATGGGCTCACCAGTGGTCTCAAGGAATAAATGGAAGAAGGCTGAACTGGGTGGGAATCAGCCATGAAGGCTGAGGTGAGCTGTGTGTGGTGGAAAAGCTGTGAGCTATGGGGCCTGTCACTCACACCTATACACACAGGCTGCCATCATTTGTCACTGTCAGTACTGACATGAGAGGCAATTCATTATTCTTTGCTCTGCTACTGGAGATATTAGGAAAACAAACATCAACATCCTCCAAGAGAATAGGACAAAGTGATGAAAACCCATAAAGAAAACTTATTTTCAGGTTCATACAATAGCTGTATATACATTCTGGGAAAACACGATGTATCCGTTTGTCAGTGTGATTATATCCCGATCCTAGCCTTCCTTTCACATTATTCAAAACATTATCTTAGCACCACAAGACAAATAATAAATGAAAAAGCTTGTATTATAATGCAATGGCAGGAAAGCTTTAAAATATCATAAAAATATATGGGTCTACAGGTTAATAATGGGACATTATTATGCCATCTTTACATCAAAGAAGTAAAAATAAAATATCTTGGAATGAAGTAATCTTCAAAACTGAGTTCTTTATAGAATAACCCGACTCTTAAGATTTAAGAGAAGGAAGAATAAGAACACTGGCTGAGAATCTACCACGTGCCAAATACTATCCTTCGTGCTTTTACCCACATAATCTAATTTATCGGTCTGAAGAAATCATGGAAGGTGACAGGGCTCATAAGCATCCAAATTGGAACTTGGTCACATGTCTTCTGTATGCTTACCTTTATTCTGCCCCTCCTATTAAGAATTCACTGCAAATATAACACTTACTGAAACTCCCCATCAGTACCATTTACCTTTATCCCTCCCCACCACAAACAGCATTTCAGATGCTATCTGGGCCAGTTAACGGAATTTCTCAGAGATTCATTCAACACATCTAAGTCCAAGTGGTCAGGATTTCTCCCATTCATCTACCCTATCGTCGATGCCTATCTTTTTCCTTTAGAGAGTTTAAACCTGGTGAGTTACACAGACTACTAGTCTTTTTCATTTTTTTCATCTTCCCCAAACACACAGTTTTAGTAGCCTGATGACAGAAAGCCAATCCTGGCAATCCAAATGGGCTGAGTTCCAATGGATCAACAACTCACTTGGTAGTCTGCCACCAAGTGGCCAATCACCATCAGAAAATATGGAGCCCAATCCTTCTCTAGTCTGCCACCGATTAATTAAGTGGGTCATCTTTCCTTGGCGGTGGTGACAGTCCCTTCCAAGCAATCGTATGTGTGAGAGTAGTATGCAACTGGCTTGCAGACAGGGGACTTATTGCAAACATCCATAGACACTTTCAGACTAGGGAAAAGTTTGTGAGACTGTGTAACAACAAATTTAAGTAGTAGAGTATTCATGATCAGTATTAAAAAAAAAAACACTAAGCACTTGTCAAAATGGCACAGTTAATTTCTTTTAGAATTAAATGAAAATGAAGGAACAACAATTAAGCATGTAATTATCCACAAAAATGTTTTTAAGATTTGTAATTACAGTTAATTGCTATAAAATATCATGTTGACTTAAAAAGCTGTTACAAGATTGAAAATAAAGTAATGGCATGGCAAATGCATACTTCCTTCTGTTCGCCCAGGCACACGGGCTAGGGTACAGCCCCAGCTCCCTTTGTGACCCAGCTCCCTGTCGTCCTTCCTCAGCCGGCTACACATCCAGCCTCCCTTACTCTAGTTGTGCCTTTTTTTTTTCCTCTTTCTCGCTTTGTCCCTGCCCACGTGACAGGTCTTCATATTCTCTGCTCTTGTCCCCCATCTGTGGTGGAGATGCCGAAAGAAAATGATCCATGGGATTAAGAAAAATTAAAACGAAGCCACGGAGGTGATCTGGCTTTAAAATTGGAGTTCTGATGAACTGCATCTGGGGTGACGTTCCCTAAACTGGACCTAACTTCAAAGCATGTCACTTTTATTCACTGTAGCCACAACCATGTCTTAATCCAAAAGGTTTCCAAAGTTAATTTGCATTATGACTATAGCACGAAGATGAACGTTCAGAAAACCTGTCCTCAGTAAAAACAAGAAAACAAGAAAAAACATGGTGTTATCTTTTCAAACCATACCTGACATTTAAAAAATTTAAGTGCATGGCTCCATGTAATATCTCTTTGTTAATATCACTATCCTCTTACAGCTGTTCTTGAAAAAGTTGGGAGGGGAGCCTGGGTGGCTCAGTTAAGCGTCCGACTTTGGCTCAGGTCATGATCTCATGGTTCATGAGTTCAAGCCCCGTGTCGGGCTCTGTGCTGACAGCTCAGAGCCCGGAGCCTGCTTCGGATCCTGTGTCTCCCTCTCTCTCTGCCCGTCCTGCCCCCCGCCACCTCTCTCAAAAATAAATAAACGTTAAAAAATTAAAGAGAGAAGAAAAATTTGGGTTACTAGTTACCCATCTGCTCTACTTGGGTGGGGGGAGAGGTTATATGGGTAGTTCAGAGAATCCTACTATTTTCTTCAAGCACTAAAATGAACACATTTCAATATAATATATAATTACTAATCTAACTCGTGCTTGTCCATTTTCACAGCTCCTTATTCGGTAGTATTTACTTATATGTGGCTATAAAGTATCTATATTTATCATTGTTCACATGTGAGAACAATTTGATCCCCTAAAATATCTCTGCAACATAAAATGTGTACTCTGGCCAGTGTGAGCCTCAAAGCCAATAGTAGAAGTTGTTTAGCTCTGCAACTATGTCTAGCATCTATTGTATGCAAATGCCAGAGGAATGGAGATACATGGGGTCTAAATATTTGAGAGAGAAACTAATTACACTTCAGCAATTAGTTTAGCATACGAAACCCTGGTACTCGTAGACGGATCCAAACAGAGGGCATCTCTCTAAGCATGTGGTTTCACTGCTATATTAGTATTTGTGAATTCATTCATCTATTCACTCCACAAACCTTTCCTCAGCTGCTGTTCTGGGCATGTCACCATGCAGGGTGCTGGAGACACGTAGAGCAACTCGCTAAATCTCCACAAGAATATGAGGTAGGTACTGTTATGATTCCTATTTTCCAAGTGGAGCTTAGAGAAGTCATTTGCCCAACATCGCATAGCTAGTAAAGTGGCAGAGTCCCTCCAAAATAACTCAGACGACAGAGACACCTTTAACTTAATCGTAGGGAAGTGGCATTTAATCCAAAATCCTAGGCAGAGAGAGGACTGGTGAAGCCTCGGGGCACTATGGACACCCAGGATTATTTACTGGAACTTTTACTAACTCTCCAGTGCTCTGACGCGGTGTCCCCGTCACTGCAGGTGGCACCGAATGTGGCCATTCAGGACGACTATGAAGAAGGGGGAACAGCTTCCTCCTCACCTAGGGCCCATGCCAGGGTCTAGCCACAAACAACGGTGACTCTGATGAGTACTCGGGGCTGGCAGACCAGGGAGGGCAGCTCCCCGAGTTTGAGGGTCAGGCTAGAAAATGCAGCCCATGCCACTAGGACTCAACATGAACTAGATGGCTGTTTGCCCCATTTGACAGGGCAGTCTGAGTCCAGTGAAACTGCCTTTTGTATGTTCCCTTCCTCAGACCCCTTAAGAGTCAAAAAAAAAAAAAAAAAAAAAAAAGTCTCCCCACTAAAACAAAAGTAAAACAAAATGACAAGAATGTGGCAGAAGGAATTCATGGTCCTACTCCTTGGGCCCCATTTTCCTCTCTGAAAACAGACCAAGCAACGCCAAGCATCTCCCTGGGAGGCCGGCTGGAATGCCGTAAGCTGATTTTCAGAAACTCAAATAAGCGGCAGCGGCTAAGACAGAATTAATTCAGGTTACTGTTTTGTGTCTGTTTGCTTGATGTTTTGCAACTGAAGAGCTAAGGAGAAGGCTCTTTTGCTCTTAAGAACTAGCTGAGGGTCCGAGGGGCTAAGCCTGTTTGAGTGTTACGTCCCCCGGCATCCGGCAGCTGTCCAGCCCAGGACGTGCTTCTGGCTTTCAACTAACGGACTCAATCTCTTTATGATGACGCCACCTACAGCCTTATGGAAGAAATTCTGAGCACAGGAGAGAGATCACTATGAGCTGTTACCAGGTGAATCAGAACCATAAGGAGAGCGGGGCTCTGTATTTTTTAAAAGATCCCCATGTGATTCTAAAGTGCATCCAGGCTGAGAACCACAGGTTTAGATGGTTTCAACCTTGGGAGGTTTCTAAGTAACTGGAACTCAGGTCACATGGAGAAGGAGGAACCCTCTAGGCCAGGACTGCCCAAGAGAAATGTAATAGTATGAGTCATGGATATAATTTTAAATTGTTTACATAATCCAAAGAAGAAAATAGAAAGTACCAGGTAAATCAATATGATAACATTTTATATCACCAAATATATCCAAGATATTATCATTGCAACGGGTAATCAATATAAAAACTCATGGAATGATCTTTTCCATTCTAAGTCTTCGAAGTGTGATGTGTATTTTACACATACAATATATACTCTGCACTGGACAGCAAAGCTGTATGTCTGAGTGAATACCCGCCAAATGGGTATGGCTTTTACCTCCCTATGGGCTGCCACTCCAGAATGGGGCTCTGGAAAGTAATTAAGTAATTTCATCTGCAGAGTCACTGAAAGGGCCAGAGCTGGAAGGGCCAGTCGATATTTGGTCCAACTCCATCACCTATGAACAGCGATCAAGGCCCAAGGGGGAAGGCTTGTACCAGATTGTGCTCATGATTTGTTACAGTGCCAAGGCTTTGGAATCTTAGGTCGTTCTCTCTATCCTGAAAAAGACTGTCATTGAAAAGGTGGTGTCTGTGCTAAGTCTCCCTTTTCTTGATTAGCAAAGAAGTATTTTCTGTAATGCTGAATAGAAACAGAAATTGATCAAAAGGCTATTCGTTTTATGTTAGAAATTAAAATACCAAATTTCCACTTTGTTGGGATTTTTTATTTTAGCACAGCAGGCTTTGGACACCTTATCTGATGCCTCGTCAACTGTCAATTTCAGCGCATACAGGGCCAAATTCACTCAAGAGATCCCCAACTGAACAGAGTGATTTCTGGAACAATCCACACATCTGGTAGGAGTAATCAGAAGCTTCATTAACAGACCTGAATTAAACAAAAGGTTTATCAAGGCTGTTAAGGACCACTGGTTGGTTACAGAGACCTCTTTAGTCTTTCATCTGGTTTTTTTTTTTTTTTTAAGATTTTTAATGTTTATTTATTTTTGAGAGACAGAGATGTGGCACAAGTTGGGGAGGGGCAGAGAGAGAGGGAGACACAGAATCCCAAGCGGGCTCCAGGCTCTGAGCGGTCAGCACAGAGCCCGACACGGGGCTCGAACTCACGAGCTGTGAGATCACGACCTGAGCCGAAGTCAGACGCTCAGCCGACTGAGCCACCCAGGCGGCCCTCTTTCATCTGTTTTTGAACGAAACGGTAAGGGTTACTTAGATACTAATTGCAAACTGCCTAATACTCAGGAGTGTGTGGTAACTAAAAAGTGTTTCCCTGAGGGAAGGAAAAATAGGATAAAAACAGAGAAGGAGGCAAACCATAAGAGACTCTTAATACAGAGAACAGACTAGGGGGTTGCTAGAGGGGAGGTGGGGGGGTGATGGGCTAAATGGGTGATGGGCATTAAGGAGAGCACTTGTTGGATAACAACTGGATGTCATATGTAAGAGATGAATCACTGGGTTCTGTTCCTGAGGCCAAGACCACACTGTATGTCAACTAACTTGAGAATTTAAAAAAAAAAAAAAAGTGTTTCCTCCCCGCAAAAAAGATGCCTAAGTAACTATCAACATGTGTTTCCCTAATATGCAGTTGTGTACTAGAGAAAGTTATGGGCCAATGTGTTTGGGTCCTTTTTTGTTCCTTTACTTATCCTCTTCAGTGGTTTACATCAGGGTTAACCTGGAGACAGTTCTGCCCCACTCAGTAGTGGCTTTTCTGTGGCTTGTCAGCATTACATCACATAACTGAGCAAAGAGCCGACATGGAAATACAAACAGCCACATACACGCTGGTTCTGTCCTTCATGCATTCAATCATTCACTGAGCACCCGTATACAAGGCACTGTGCCAGGCCCTGCAAAGGACACAAAAGTAAAGGAAATATAACTGCTACTTTCAACATGCTTACATGTATGAGAAGGGAATATACAAATGGCTGAACTATCTGAAATCTCTAAGTGTTCAAGGGCATGCATATGCAATATTATGGGAGACACATCTTTTTATAGATATATATCTTAATAATTTTTTAGATCATTTCGACTGAAAATGAGAAAAGGACACACAGATGGGGTGGGATGAAGGGACAGGCCGTTTTGATAAACTCCAACAGTTGAAATCAGGGCTTAAGGAGGAGAGCTATGGTTTTAGCTTCCACAGCAAGGGGTTGTTTTCCTTTCTTTTGCGTTACAGAGTGGTGAGAAAATCCCCATTTACCCTGAAGAGTAATGCATTCTTGCTTGTCCAATTTTACAGTACCCTCTGAGAGTTGGGCGTGAATTTTTACCAAAAAATGCGAAAGGCAGCCTTCCTTCCCAGTACATTTACAAGACATTCAAATATCTGCACAGAGTAAGCAAGAAAATCCTCATTATGGGGCTTGGCCAGGGCCCCGTTCCTCTGGCAGGATTCACGAGCCATCTGAAGAAGACACACGCAGATGACACTGAGGGGCTGTGGATGTTAGGGGCAGAGAAGCCTTTCCCCACAAGAAAGTCTGGCACCTTCGCTCTCCGCTTCCTCCTCCTCTTGGAACTGACAAGATTTTTAAGTTTTGCCGCTGAGTGGGCAGAGCTGGGGACGCCAGAGACCGCTGAAGATTTTGTTTCTTGACTATGCTGGGAGGGACAGTAAGGGTGCATTTGAGATGAGCCTTGAAGGATGGGATGAGTTTGAACAGCCAAGAGAAGGAAGAGGGGCCTTCTAGGCGAAGGCAGTGACATGCAAAGGGAGGGCAGGAGAGAAGCTTCAGGACCCCGGGGTGGGGGGGCAGACTCACTCAAGAGGCCGAGCCACAGTTCTCCTTCGGGGCTAAACACCATGCCCTGTCCCTAGAATAATCACCAGCCAGGAATCCGAGAGGGGATGAGAGAATGGTATGGGGAAGGTGAAGGAACAATCGTAAAGGTCTGTCTTCCCCTGGCCAAGTTCCTCTGCCAAAGCTGTTCCAGCTCCCCTTTGGCTTTCCTAAGCATCCCCCCCCCCACCCCCGGGGCAATAATGACTGGGTGTGGGGGTAAACTCCAAGAGGGCTTTCTGAGCCCCTGCAGAGAGCCGAATAATAGGGCTTTGCAAACGAGGGACTTTAAGAGTCCTTAATCCCAAAAAGTTTAATAATATTCACAAACACAAGTTTAAATGAAAAACTTAAAAAGCAAAAAAAAAAAATGTCTGCTACATTAATAAAGCCTTAGTGGACCGTAATCAGGTTTTGATTTAATCTCTTTAGGAAGCCCTCTAATACTCTGCATCAAATACAAAGCTAATCTTCTTGTTTCCTCTGAAACTCCACCTCAGCAAATTGTTCATCCCGCCACGGAAAGAAACCGAAGCCTCCCCAGAATGTATTCTGTGGTTTGGACTCACAGTGATTGTGTTGCGGATTAAACGGTCCTCTGTCAATAGTCATTTTTAAGTTTTGTAGCTTTGCGGTTTCTAAGATGCAAAGATTAAAATATTTTCCAAGTCGTTACCCACAGATATTATCTCTCTGCCTTCTCCAGTCACCCCTGTTCCTCCTTTCCTAAGCCTTCCTGTAATTTACAGACACTCAGGGTCCGCTTCTGGTCCGCCGGGGCCCAAGCTGAACACTCTTGTGTCTGGGTCATTCACTCGGCCTCAAATTGCGCTTGTAGTCTGGTTCCGGAAGCCTTCCCTAGGGGAACTGATCTCAAACTCCAGGGACTGGTACCTGTGTGCTGAGAATCAACCCATTTTCCTCTGCGAGCTGCAATACCTCCTTCCCTAGTTTTCATTATTTTACAAAGTGTGCCAATTTGCTTCTCTTGGGGCTGGGGGTAAATAAAATGCGTCACAAAAACTCTCCCATCCCCCTGTGACCCAGGATAATCAGAGAATTTTAGAAAACGCTCAATGACCCAAAAGTTTTCTATTCCTGCTCTCAGTGGTCTACTTGGGATGTATCCCGCGGAGCACTGCCTCATGTTTGATAGGTTACAGAGTCGTCATCTAAAAGCAATTTCCAGGGGCGCCTGGGTGGCTCAGTCGGTTGAGCATCCGACTTCGGTTCGGGTCATGATCTCACAGCTTGTGAGTTCAAGCCCCATGTCGGGCTCTGTGCTGACCGCTCAGAGCCTGGAGCCTGCTTTGGATTCTGTGTCTCCCTCTGTCTCTGCCCCTAACCCACTCGCATCTTGTCTCTGTCTCTCTCAAAAATAAATAAAACATTAAAAAAATTTTTTTTTAAATTAAAAAAAAATAAAAGCAATTTCCAAATTGTGGAAACCACCCCTTTTTACATATCCATGAAAACCGACCAGTTCTACGAAAAAGGCTGGGATCTAACTCAGCTGAATTATCTTTATCTTTATAAAATACATCAAAAGATGTCTGCAAATTCTAAGAAACAGAGGTACATGCTAAAATCTCCAGCATTCATAACTTTACTGGGGCAGCAAAAGCCGCCCATGTTCAATATGTTAGGTATTGTTTCCCACATCTGAAAAGTTATTAGGCTTATTATTACAATTAACAATACTTCACAACTGTGTATCACATTAAATTTTATGTGTTCATACGTATTTTCTCACTTGTCTTCGCAATAACCCTGTGATATAATAAGCAGAGCAACTATTATTGTTCTTCCCATTTTAAAGATGAGGAAACTGGTGATGAGGTAAAGATTTTACCCAACTAGTCAGTAGTGCAGGGACATGACGAATCCATGTTTTCTGCCTTCCTGTTCAACACGTTCAACTGGGGTAAACTATAACTTTCTGGCATTCAATACCAAAGACGTCCATTGTCTGGATAAACCAGAAGGGATTACATCAGAGAACTGACCTTGAACGGACAGGCTGAGGGAAGAGAACTGAGGAACTCCCAGATCAAAGGCTCACCTGCTGCCATTAAATGGCAGCGAAATGAAATACTTTTGCCGCCTCATGGCTTCACTTCCTCTACACAAGAAACATCGTTTCCTGGGGGCACCTGGGTGGTTCGGCAGGTTGAGCGTCCGGCTGTTGATTTCGGCTTGGGTCATGATCTCGCGTTTTGTGGGTCCGAGCCCTGCATGGGGCTCTCACGCTGACTTGCTTGGGATTCTCTCTCTCCCTCTTTCTCTGCCTCTCCCCTGATGGCTTGCTTACGCACTCTCTCTCTCTCTCTCTCTCTCTCTCGCAAAATAAATAAATAAATAAATGAATAAATAAATAAATAAAATAAGAAAATATAGTTTCCTGAATATTTAAATTAAACCTGAAGCTCATAACTTTAAAAAAGTTTCATTCAAATGAAAAGTCAGGTAGTATCTTTAGGACTGGAAGTTCTACTTTTCATTCTTCTATCTCGGCTTTCTATCTGTAAAGGAGCATGGAGTGGCCCTTTAACCACATGAGGCATCGCCACCTGTCTACACTGTCTCCCTACTGACAGGCAATTGGCCAAAGAAGGGGAGGAAGAATCCAGGGCAGGGATGGGCCAGGGCACCAGAGGAACTTTGCTGCCTGTGCCCCATCCCGCCCCTTCCAAAAGGTCTGCTCCCAATGAAGGCAGCTGGGCATGGCTGTCCCTTCCCACTGCCAGCTGAGACGACTACAGTCAAAGCCAGTACACCTGGTTTCACAGGCTCACAGGGCCCGTGCTGCTGTGCGTGAGAAGTCAGGCCAAGATTCAACACATTCCAACGTGATTCTTCGTTCACTGGTCCAGAGATTTCCAAACTTTGAAAAAAGACAATATCCCAGCTCAGCGCACCCTTGACCTAAGTAAAGCCTGCTTATTGTATTTATCATTTCTCCTACTAAGAAAACTCCCATGCAGGAAAAATGTATTTCTCTTTCCTTTTCTAAATGAATTCGGTTTTGTATTTGAAGCTTACACACTGTTTTCCTCAGGACACTTCGGGTGGGGCAGAGGCGAGGAACGAGATTCGAAACTAGGAAAACTCCAGTCCCAAGATAAAAGGTGGAAAGAGCAGTAAGTGTAGTAGAGGGCAAGGAGGTGTGTGTGTGGGGGGGGGGGGCAGAATATGTAATTGTGAAGATGGTACAATGCAAGCAAAGTCTTCATCCATATGGCTCTTCTTTCCGGAACACTCCCAGTACTAAATAGTGTGGTCCGCTCTGTCCATAAATACATTTGTAGCTATCACCTCTCTTGTTGTAAAATAACCCTTGCATAGAGTGTTCATGACATGATTTTAAGCGAGTGATTACTATGATGTGCGCTATGGAAATGAGCCAGGAATGTGAACATTCTCAAGAAGGAGTATCACACTGGATCCTGCTCCCCCTCATTTGTCTGAAGCATGAATCCACCATATAACATCTTCTTTACCTTCTACTGGGGATTAGTGTTGAGTTATTTAGATACAGGACATAGCACACTTTTCAGCCCATCTAGTGAGCAAACTTATTAGCGAAATTCTAGAGGAAGAAAAAAAATCGCCTTGCTGTATTCTTTAGTGACCGAGTCCTCTTTCCCTCTACTCGCAGGTAATGTTGTTCATTCCTAAGACTGTGTCAGGGGAGGGGGACATAAAGAGAGAAAGGAAGTGTCAAGCTCACTCCTGCCGCATCATGAGCGATGTGTGTGATTAATACAGCTCCTCAACCCCATTTAAGGTTTATTTTTCCATGTTTTCTCGGGCTCCCAGACTCCATATGAAATGATATGTAAATAACTTAGGGATATGTTGAGGAAAAACAGATAGCAAAGCTCTTAACAAAAGACAACATGCCACATAACTTTCTACCCTCCATTTCGTTCCTCCCTGTACCACCATGACCTAACTTTCAGTGGGGAAACTACTTTTGGTCAGAAGCATCGGCTACCCCTTTGTTCTTACTGAGGCATGTTTCAGGCATCTTCAAGCTCAGTTTAGACTTCTGGAAACTCTGAGAGAGTCAACAATCTGATCGTAAATGCCATGTGCTCAGTAGAGAGATGATATTCACCTTAAGGAGCAGGTGGTCAGACTAAGACTCTAGTACCCTGGTGAGAGGGTACCTGACTTTTGTACCCTGTCGAGAAGGAGAAAACAAGGGTAACAGGGGCCAAAATTGTCAAATGGGGAATGGCAGAGAGAGGCTAACCTAGGCAAAGAGAAGAGTTCAATGAGACAGGAACTGTCTTCAATGATCAAAAGGGTCATGTGTCGGGGCGCCTGAGTGGCTCAGTTGCTTAAGCGTCCGACCTCGGCTCAGGTCACAACCTCAGGGTTCGTGGGTTCGAGCCCCGCGTCGGGCTCTGTGCTGGCAGCTCAGAGCCTGGAGCCTGCTTCAGATTGTATCTTTCTCTCTCTCTGCCTCTCCCCACTCGTGCTCTCTCTCTCTCTCTCTTAAAAATAAATAAACATTAAAAAAAATTTTTTTAAAGGGTCATGTGTCAGCAGGAAGTGACTTGCCCCAGGTTCAGAATGTGCATCCCGGGGAGACAGATTTCAGTCCAACAAGAGCAGGACTATAAAGATGGCCAGAGACTGAATGGGCCACCTCAGAAGACACGGAGTGCCCCATACTGGAGATGTTCACACCAAGGTAGAAGAAACTACTTATTGCAGATTTCAAAATGGAGATACAGAGACTGCACTAAATGGTCTTTAAGGGTTCTTTGCAAATTGAGACTATATTATCATCTTCCCTTCTCTGGTCCTCAGCCTCAACTGGGGTCCTAAGAGAAACACTGGAAATCTTCCTATATTACAAATGAGAACTTTACCGGACTCCCAACCTACCTTCGCCAATGGGCACGGCCTCTCTCTGCTGGTCTGGGAACACGGTAGGGATTTCAGGCAGGGCTACAGGTAGCTCAAAATAGCTCCTATCCCGACCTGAGCAGAGCTTAACTAAGTCAGTTACAGATACCTGCACAGACAACTCCCCCTCCAACTAGTTCACGAAGCCCCCCAACAGCACCCTCCCAGCTCCTTACCCTCTCATGTGCACGGATCTCTCTGCCTGCACCCAGATCTCTATGCGCTACAGCCAACTCCCCTTTGCAGGTTCTCCTGTGATGAAAACCTCTCAAAATGAACCCGCTCAATGACGCGCTCATACAGTTGCCCAATCAGCACACTTGTCCCTTGTCTCCATTCCCGATCTGGTCTGTCATGCATCCTCCTCAAGTCAAGGTGCTAGGTAGCTGTAAGTCTCAGATCTGAACCACTCACAGACCAGATATTGGCCCTTTGCTATTGGCTTACCAGGTCCTCAGCCCTTGCACCGACTGGGCCTAGTGGGCAAACTCAGGTGCAAAAAAAAGAATCAAAATAGTGCAAATACATACCAGCCATTTCACCCCTTCATTCTGGCACAACGCAGCCACCCCTTATTTCCCAACAGAGACATGCGACCAAATACACTGTATCGTCCTGGCCAGAAAACGGTCTTCTCCTGGACACTCAGTCCTAAAAAGCTACATCCCTACCCTGGCTTGCGTCACCCACAAGAGACAAAGTCTTCAGAGATCTCTGATGTATGAAATAATGCAAACCGTTGATCTCCATGTCCCATCAGTGACAAGGAGACATTGCCAAGATATTTTGAATGGCATCTCCTGTGACCTCATTTGAAGTGCTACGTTCACCTCTCCGTTGCACTGTTAAAAGCAAAAGCTTTTAACAAAGGCCAGGAGGACTCACCATGGAAATCACTGGCAGGCTTTCTTGCATCCTGACCTCCTCAAGGTCTCCGTTGTGCCACTTTCCCTCTTTACTTCTGAGAAAATGAGTTCCTTCCCACAATGGGGACAAAAGTTTCCTTTTCTTACGCGGGTAATGGCGACTCTAGATACACTTCCATTCTAGGCAATAAGAAAACTGTGGTAGTCTGAGGTGGCTAGCATCCTTGGCCATTTCCTCCCCAACCCTGGATGTAGCTGCAGGTGCCCTAGAAAAAGCCCTGTGGCATTGCCCCGGGGGCTCAGAGGAGCTTTCCCAGCTACACTTCCTCTCCTCTTTACTCAACCCTCTAACCGTGTTGCATATTTGTGATTTCCATCCAGGTGCCTTGACCCAGCCCTTTCGACAGTAAGGAGATGCACTGCTTGGGCTCTTGAAATTTCAGAGGCACTGATTTTCTGGCTTTAGAATCCTCTGGGTTCTACAGTCATGGGCCAGAGCAACCTCACCAGTGAGCCCAACTCAGGCCCCCAGGACCCCTAGGCAGGTGGCTGCTGCCCAGACTCTATGCTCTTACATCTGTTTTAGCCTTTACAGTTCACAAGTACTTCCCTGGGCATTTCAATCTGATTCTAAATTAGCCTCATCTAGGGTTAAGGAGGGTATGTGTAATGGCAATGCCATTTTATAGATAAGAAAAATAGAGACACGTAGAACAAACAGCCCTAAAATTTGTATGGAACCACAAAAGACCCCAAATAGCCAAAGCAATCTTGAAAAAGGAAAGCAAGGCTGGAGGCATCACAATTTCAGACTTCAAGTTATACTACAAAGCTGTAGTCATCAAAAGATTATGGTACTGGCACAAAAGCAGACACACAGATCTACAGAACAGGATAGAAAACCCAGAAATAAACTTACAGTTAACATGGTCAATTAACCTTTGACAAAACAAGAAAGTTTATGCGATGGGAAAAAGACAGTCTCTTCAACAAGTTGTACTGGGAAAACTGGTCAGCTACATGCAAAAGAATGAAACTGGACCACTTTCTTATACTGTACACAAAAATAAATTCAAAATGGATCGAAGATTTAAACGTGAGACAGGAAGCCACCAAAATCCTAGAAGAGGGCACAGGCAGTAATGTCTAACATTGGCCATAGCAACATTTTTGAAGATATGTTCCTGAGGCAAAGGAAATAAAAGCAAAAATAAACTACTGGGACTACATCAAAATAAAAATCTTCTCTACAGTGAAGGAAATAATCAACAAAACTAAAAGGCAACCTACTGAATGGGAGAAGAATATGCAAATGACATACCCAACAAAGGGTTATTATCTAAAATATATAAAGAACTTAGACAACTCAACACCCCCAAACCAAATCATCTAATTAAAAAATGGGCAGAAGACATGAACAGACATTTCTCCAAAGAAGACATCCAGATGGCCAACAGACACATGAAAATATGCTCAACATCACTCATCATCAGGTGTAATCCCATCTCGACTGCAATGAGATATCACCTCGTTCCTGTCAAATGGCCAAAATCAAAAACACAAGAAACAAGTGTTGGTGAGGATGTGGAAAAAAAGGAACCCCGTCGCACTGTTGGTGGGAATGCAAACTGGGGCAGCCGCTGTGGAAAACAGTATGGAGTTTCCCCCCAAATTTAAAAATAGATCTACTCTATGATCCAGTAATCACATTACTGGGTATTTACCCCCAAAATACAAAAACACGAATTCAAAGGGCTACATGCACCCCTGTGTTTATGGCAGTGTTATTTACAATAGCCAAATTATGGAAGCAACCCAGTGTCCATCCACAGATGAATGGATAAAGAAGAGGGGGCATATATATACACACATATATATATATATATATGTGTGTATATATATATATATATATATATATGTGTGTATATATATATGTGTGTATATATATATATGTGTATATATATATATATAGAGAGAGAGAGAGAGATAGGTAGATAGAGATATATAGATAGATATAGATATACAGAAGGGAATATTACTCAGCAATAAAAAGGATGCAACATTTGCAACAACATGGATGGAGCTAGAGGGTATAATGCTAAGCAAAATAAGTCATTATGCTAACTAACTTGGATGTAAATTAAAAAATAAAATATGGGGCATCTGGGTGGCTCAGTCAGTTAAGAGTCCAACTTCAGCTCCGGTCATGATCTCGTGGTTTTTGAGTTCAAGCCTCGCGTCGGGCTCTGTGCGGACAGCTCGGAGCCTGGAGCCTGCCTTGGATTCTATGTCTCCCTCTCTCTCTGTTCCTCCCCTACTTGCTCTCTCTCTCTCTCTCTCTCAAAAATAAATAAAGACTAAAAAAAATTTTTTAAAGTAAATAGAATTTTAAAAATACATTAAAAAGTAACTCATTCAGAGAAAGACAAATACCATACGATTCACTCATATGTGGAATTTAAGAAACAAAACAAATGAGCAAAGGAAAAAAGAGAGAGAGAGAGACAAAGCAAGAAACAGACTCTTGCCTATAGAGAACAAACTGATGGCAGCCAGAGGGGAGTGGGGTGGGGGATGGGTGAAATAGGTGACAGGGACTAAGGAGGGCACTTGTCATGAGGAGCCCCAGGTGTTGTACGGAGGTGTTCAATCACTATCTTGTACACCTGCAACTAATATTACATTGTATGTCCACTGTACTGGAATTAAAATAAAATGAAGTAAAATAAAAATTTTAAAATTTAAAGAAAGAAAGTAGAGACGCAGAAGATGCCCCAGGTCATATGCATAAATGAGGGAGTCAAAATAAGGGACTGTTGAGTAATACCATTCCTGTTACTACTTTGACAACTATTACACCTAACAACAACAACAACAGCAACGGTAGGTTATGAATACTAGGTTTATGAGTACTGACATAAAGAATTCAGTTTCAGTGCGTAACATTAGAGAAGCAACACTTGTAATTTAACTTCGCAACTTGAGTTCATTATTCTCTCTCTCGCAAGTGTCTCCTTTTGAACAGGATCAACTACGTAATTGGTGGGGCCCAGTGCAAAATGAAAACGTGGGGCCCCTTTTACCAAACTTATTAATAAGCATGTCAAGACCAGGACAGCAGAGCCTTAAACCAAGCATGGAGCCCTATGAGACGCACAAGTCACAAGTCCGTGAAGCTGGCCCTGCTTCTGAACCCTTAAGAGATATGTAAATCTTAGAATAATGCTTGACTGTAGGGGCAATGAAGGAAACATGTCATTGCTTCTCTTATTCTTCTCATTTCATGAAAACTTTTGTTTCTGTTACCTCTTGTAAATCTCTTCTATTGTCAAGAGTATCATTAGAATCAGAGATGTGTCACAATTCCTGGATAGCAAATCTAGGGTTGTTTTCATTGATTCTTGAGATAATGTACTTCCTGTGGAGTTCTGATTCATCTTGCTGACCCTCTTGAATACTATGTAAAACAAAAACTCAAAAAGCCGCTCCATCTCCATTCGTCCCTCTTCTCAAGCCCTTCAGTCAAGAAAGGATACAATGAATATGTTAAAATTAAACTAAACTACCACAAGGAGAAAGGCCCCCTCTGTTAGCCCACTTACGAAGAACAAACAGTGCCATTGAAGGCACAGCCTCGCACAAGACTGTGCTAAGTGGTTCTCACAACAGAGATGCTAGACCTTTTCAGTCTGGAGAGATCCAGTCTCCCCAGCCATACTCCACCTACCACGATTCCCACTCCCGAGCCAGGAAACAAAGAAAAGAATGCTAAGAAAACCATGAAACGACAACTAAGATGAAATGCATAATGCGATGTCATTTAAGTGCGCTGGGATAAATTTTTAGATAAGAGCCACATTTTGTTTTCTGCAAACACAGCACAGGTGTTTTCGCTAGGGGCATGTCTTAGGGTTTGCTTTCTGTCCTCCACGGTCCTTTTTTCTGAAGAAATGACTTACCATATTTACCCGATTCCAACATGTATTTTTTCTGGCCTTTTATACATCTCTGAAATCAGAATGCACCTTATAATCAATGGCATTTTACCATCGCTGTCAGCCAGGAGGCAGTTGAAAGGGAGCTGTCATTGCCTGTGTATGTACTGAAATCCGGTCATGGCTATTGCAGTATCATGACATATGATAAACATGTATCTAGATACGCCAAAAAGAGCTCTCTCAGTAAATATAAAATTAAAATTCTATGGATATGAAAGCATTACATCATAGTTTATTTAGGGGTGTTTGTTTTCTTTCTTGGTGTTACATAAAAACTTAATTCCATAAAAAAGCATCTCAAATGTGATGAAATACCTCATATCTTCAATAGAATGCCATATCCGCCACTGGCATTTTGGAAGAGTCTGAAAAGCTGCCCATGCACCCGCTGAGAAGCCACCCAAAGTGCAACTAGAAACCCCCCAACCTGAAAACCCAAACACTGGTAAAAGGTACTAGCTTCACGAGAGTTACCAATATACTGAACCAGATTCGTGGACAGATCAGTTGTTCCTGGGGTCATGCTTTTAGAGGAAGTTCGAGAACACCAACATAAGGTCTAGAGCAGCACCATCATGTACAATACATATGATGCAAGCTACAGATGCAATTTTAAATTTCATGCGCAACGTTTTTAAAAGTTTACAAAGTAGGTAAGATTCATTTTAATAATCTGTGTTATTGAACTCAATATATCCAGAAGATTGCCATTTCAACATGTGATCAGTATAAAAATATTTATGAGATATTGTATTTATCTTTGCCCTGTCTTTGAAATCTGGCGTAGACTGTATTCTGCACTTATAATGTATCATAGTTCGCACCAGCCACATTTCAAACGCTCAATAGCCACATGTGGCTCCTGTATGGGACAATGCAGGTCAAATCAACACATACGTTTACCGGCAAAATAAAATAATCCCTTCCAGAACATTCAGCAGAAATTCAACAGTGGCAGCTATTTCCACGGCACTCTGGTGAATGTCAATTATAATGAACTGAGTACCTCAATGATGACAACAATATATGCTCTAGAGCAATTCTGCTGAAAACAGTCTAGGGCAGTGGTCTTCAAACTAGGCTACTGGTACATGAAATCTTTTCCAGAAGTATGCGAGCAGGGATAGTTTGCATGGGATCCACTCTCAGATTCTCAGCTCCCGTGGATCTTCTCTACTAAAATTTATCTGCCTAAAAACAACTTTTTTTTCCCCACGTGCTTAAAATTAAGCATTAGTTTGCAACTATTCTCAATACCGCTTGCTTAAATGCATCATTAACTGGAAAGAAGTGCACGTCTTGACTAACAGCAGGATAGACTGCTGATGCTGATTCTTGCAAATATAACCAGAGTGTTTTCCTATATTGCAAAATGGTGACACTGGTAAAACCGATGCATAGCAATTGTATGTGATTTCTTTCTTATAAGGTCCATCATTCAAATATGTGAAAACCTGTTTTCTCAGGTTGAATATTGAAATAACTTTTCCAATCAAAGTCAACCCTCATTTCATTTTATAAGTATTTTCTACCTCCCATTTTCAAAAACAAAATATGGTATTTTCCAGACCGATTATTCTTTACCTATGTATACTTTTCTCCTGATAAAATATGGTTGAAACGTTTGATTCTGTGGTCTAATAAGATTAATGGATTTTAAAATTTTTGTACATGATTCCTAGTTAATTATTCCAGAAACCCGACACCAGAGTTGTAAAAACATATGCATAAGTGTTTAACAAAGGAAACTACGTCTGCCATCGGATTTCTTGTTTCATACATGAATTATGTTAGCTACATATTACATTCTTTAATTTAAAATCACATGAGAAACAAAATTAATTTCTTAATTTATTTGGAAGTAGATAAAAATCTCATTATAATTTTAGTCTATTTAATCTATTTGCTCCTCAAAGTGCATGTCAGTTCCTTTTTTCCACTGCGAAATGAAGTAGAACACTTTTTCTGAAGGTACAGCTGATATGGCTGATTATTTTGATTTGGACATTGCCTTTGCCAATTAAGTTATATTATAAATATTTTCTATGAAATCATGACCCGAAGTTACAGCCTCCAAGTTTTATATTTAAAGGGTATAACAAATTCAAGGCACTTTGTCAAAATTATTGTATCGGCTAAGGCATATTCATCTAAGTATTTTGATTTTTCCAACCTTTTGTAAGCACATTGGATTAAAAATAATGCCTCAAAATGAAAGTATGACCGATATTATAGTCATTTGCTAAAGCATGGGAAAGTCATTTTGGTAAACTTACCAGAAAACTCAGAAATAAATGATTCGGCAACAAATCCTTTTGTAAAATTGGGGCTTCTTTGCTTTTGTGGAACTAAGGATAGGCCTAATCAAAAGTTCTCTGTTAAGAATTTTAAATTTTAATTAAAACATTTAAATCACTAAAAATTATTTTTGGTGACAGATCACTGTGATTTTTGACTTATGACTTGGCCATTCATTCCATTCCCTTCTACCTATTTATGGGAACAAAGTTTTCTGAGTTCTTAGAGTTCTATACGTGAAAAATAGGAATAAAATTTATACTGTACTGTCTCATTAGAAGTAACAGTCATCCTTAGAGTCATGAACTAATTTGGGGGAAATAACAACTATAGGCACTCAAAGGATGTATTTCCAACCAAATTTGAGTTTTCATTTTTAGTAAGTACTTATAAAGATATGTAAAATTTCATATTGTTTTGAGAAACTGTATACTACTAATAATTCAATGATAAAAAGTTTAATAGTTAATAAACTTAGCATTAGAGGAAAATTTATTTCAACCCATATGTAAAACATAGAGACGTACAGTAGGATGACCAGTAAAAGGCTTTTAAACACAAAAATATATTACATTAGGATAAATTATTGAGGGGAGTTACATAGAATGGGGATTTCAGGGAGATAATATCATGAAAGTTTCTGACCATGTTTTTTTTCCCTTTGTTTGCTTTTAAATCAACAATGACAAGTATCAAGATATTATGGTAGTTTTAGTTCACTGAATGAATATAAAAATGTGATTAAATCCTTTTATTTAGAAGTCTGAGTATTTATAATATGCTAGAATAGAAATAATAACTACAAATAATTAAACGCGCGATAAGAAATTTCAGATGCCAGCTTCAAGATGGATGATGGAGTTGAGATTCCTCAAAATTATTTTAGCAGGCCTATAATTGGAAAGTTTGAAAACCACTGCTATAGAACACAGTCTCAGTGAAGCCCAGAGGAAAACTAAGTGGGGGAAAGGAAATTTAGAGAGATTTCTTTTATTTTGTTGTCATTTTTAATTTCTCAATATAGCAGAAACCACTATAAGTTGAAGTATAGCAGCTTATTTGCCAGGCCAGTAATGCAACCTTGCAGTGGGTGAAAGTGTAGGGATATTCCGAGCAATCCACAAACACTGCACTTACTCACTATGGTCACTAGATGGCAAATATGCACTGGGCATGCAGCCCTCTTCCCCTCTTCCAAGGGCTCTCTCAATCATCCAATCTCCTCCTGCAAAAAGGAAAAGGATATGACCAACAGCGACAATCACAACAAATAATTACAGGAAATATTTGTTCCCATTTTCCAGGGGCAGTAATAAGCCTTTATCATCTCTGAAAATTTCATAAATGGCCTTGTTTATGAAGGTAGCCTACCCTTCATTAATACCATCTACAAATAACATTAATACATTCTATTCTAGAACCATGCACTTTGATCATAAAACCCAAACCTTATGCAGCTAAGAACTTCAGTTCCAGCAAACCCAAAAGGCAGCATCTATGATATTCCAAGCAGAAGGCTAAAACCTTCATTTCACTGAACCTTTAAACAACTCTAAGAGATAGGTGTTAATATTACCCCATATTACAGGTAAGAAAGCAGAAAAATGGCCCCAAACCATTCAGTTAGTAGGAAAATGCAGGTTTGGTTTGGTTTTGTTTTTCCTAACTCAGTAGCCATGCCCTTAAATAGTATACTGTGTGATGTTTCAGTGGGGCGTGTGTGTGTGTGTGTGCACACCTGTCTATGTGTCTTTCTGCATTTGATTATGCATATTTGTCTTTCTGTGCTTCTGTGTCGTTCTGTGCATGTGGAAGTGTGTGTGTGTGTGTGTGTGTGTGTGTGTGTGTGTGTGCGCACACACACAAACACCTGTGTACTCCGGATCTTTTAGATCTCTTTCTGGTAATCTTTGCATCTGCTTTTATCCTGTATAGTCATTGGAGGGAACTCAATAATTTCCATTTTCTCTTGAAGAGGCTAAGAAAAAGGTACATTAAAAGTCATAGTGTCCTTTGAAAAAGTGTTACTTGTGTATCTTTTTGTAAGTATTTGAGTCTCTTTTTTCACATGTATAAATCCGCATATGTTTCCATATCTGCGCATGTGTCTGTGTTTGTTTGCAGCATGACTGAGTCCATGTATGCATCTATATGTGTATGTTGGCACATGCATGTGCGTGCATCCATATACCTGACGCACGTCTAGGATTGAGTGCCACGTGGGCACAGGAGTACATTTGTAGATTATTTGTGTGTATGTACACATGTGACAATGTGTATCCATGTTGACATGTGAAGGTGCACGTCTGTGCATTTGTGTGCCTGCGGATGTGTATTTTATACCATGTTTAGGTCCGTGTTGTCTGCAAATATATGTGTGAATGTCTCTTTTATATGCCGAGGGCGTGTATTTCTGGGTGGGTACAGCTGGCATCTGAGTGGACATGTGCATGTGCATTTATGTGCCCGTATGTTGCACACACATACGCTCTTATAGAGTTGTGTGCGCATGTGCCTATAAGGGGGGTTGGGAGTGTGTCACCATCTGAGTAGATGAAATCTTGTTTTTTTTGGAGGCAGTGCCCATGTAAGTGTACATATGTAAGTCTGTAGACCTGTACCTATACTCTCATGTATATATCTCTGCATGAGTCCATGTGTATCAATGGCATCTATGTCTGTGTGGAAATGTTTTGTCCTCATGTTCACCGCTTGCAATTATTCATCTGTGTGAGTAGGGGCATGTGTCTGGGTCTGTGTGTACATAATGTCTATGCCTGTGTCTGGGTGTGAGTCAATGGGTGTGGACCTGTACATCCTTGCCTGGAAGCCTCTTTGTGACGAGGTGCTTCTACCTCCACAGGTGCGTGCCTCAGTGCTCATCCATCTGTTCAGCCACCTCTGCGTGTGTCTGTGTGTGTGACCATCTGCATGTCCATGGAGACGGGTGTGAGTGTGTCTACATCAATCTGTCTACGCGAGAAGGAATTTCTTTGGCTGGCTCTCCAGGTGACTGGATCTGTGCGTCCCTGGGCAGATGTTCTTGTTGCTGCATGATAGAAGGACTCTGTACGTGTGGGAATTTTGCATGTCTGTGTGTACATGTGTGGCCGTGTTTGTGCACGCTTCTGTGGTGTGCACACTCATCTATGTTTGCATGCACACACACGGCGGTACATACAAGTGTCTGCACAACTGTATGTCTGGAGGGTATCCTGGATTCTGCCCGTGTGTGCATGCATTTCTAAGACTAGGCGCACAGATCAACAGACACGCGTGCTTCTGTGTGCCTCTGTGTTTGCTCCGGTTTGTGTCTGTGTGCATGTATACGTCTCCACATACAAATGTATTTATATGTGTACACCTGCGTGCTTGTGTATTTCCATATGTACGCCCACATGCACGAACATTCCTTTCTGTACTTCCACATGCATTTTCATGCATGTGCACGTGTGCACACTAAATTTTCATGGTGTGCATGTGGACAAACTTGTTTATACATGTGTGCTACAATAACAACAATGCTGCTGTGTGTACACGTATGTGACTCTATAAGCATGACAACACTGGTAAGTACATGTTTAAAACACACGTGTCTAACCGCGAATGACTCTTTATGTTTCAATGTTTGCATTCATGTCTCCGTGTCTGCATCTCAGTAAATACACATGCACCTGTGTCCACCTATGGATGACTTTATGCATCTGTCTATACGCATGCACACACGCAAACATGTGTGTCTGCGTGGGTTCACATATGCCTGTCTACATCTCTGCATAAATGTCGAGGGGTGTCTGAGCATGTGTCTATGCCTCATGAGCCTCTAGAGGCTTCTACGTGTTTTTGGAAGTGCATATATGCGTGTGCATCTGTCATTTTGCATCTTTGAGGCTACGAATCAGTAAACACGTCCTCTGGATGCTGGCCAGGTCAGCGTATACACCTCTGCACGCTTCCCTGGGTCTGTGTGAGTGTGGATTGTGTGTTTGTGAGTGTATGTTGCTCTGCACCTACACACAGAGCTGTGGGCATTTGTGTGTACCTGTGTGTATGCATATATGTATCTGTGTATGTAGGAGATGACCCCTGTTGGGACTCCGAATTTTATGTTCATACTTGGGAAAACATAGGTCTTTGGCTGTGGCTGTAGGAATCTATGGTGTGTGGGATTATGACACACCTGTAGGTCTGGGCCAGTGTGAATATCTGTGGCACTGTGTGTGTGTGTGCGTGTGTGTGTGTGTTCTAGCGTGTACTTATCTATGATGAATATGTGTGCACAGATGTGAGCACTTCCTTCCCGAAAAACGTTTCTGGTCATTTCCACACCTGCTTGTCTATGACTCAGCCAGCAGAAGGAGCTCAAGCTTTTCTTCCTACTCTTGAAGCAGCCAAGAAAATAAACATTACAATATGGACTCTTTGGAAAAATGTAGATTATGGAAGCTGGTGACTATGGTCTAAGAACACAGGCTTTTTATAATTTGAAGACAAAAAGTGGGTGGCTCCTCAGTTCTTCAAATCCCACCGCCGTCGCAGGCATTTATGTGGGGGACCCTGGCGCACACCCACCTTCCTCCTCCTCTCCAGCCCCAGGCAGAGCCCGCATGCCGCCGCCTGGCCGTCCAAAGCCCACTCATCACAGAGCCTCCATCGCACCTTCCGCTTCCCCAGGCTTGCCTATTACAGAGGGCTCCAGAGTCACCCCCACTTTCTTGCTCATCCTACTTGTCTTTGCCTCGACATTGAGATGAAGAGGCCTGGTGTCATTTCATCCTTATCACGGACTAAGAGGCCGGAGCCGGCGTCACCCCCAGTTTACAAGTGAGGGCTGAAGATCGGAGAGTCCGAGTGCGTCCTATAGGTCATTTGGCCAACAAGTGGCAGAGGCAGAATTCAAACACGGGCCTGATGGACACCAAAGCCACGTTCCTTCTGTTCTACCGCTGACCATTTCTACCATCGAATGTGCCCAGGTTCCAGCGCCAGTAAGCAGGCATGTTTGCCTCCAAAGACCGTGCTCTAAACCTTGGTTCCTTCTTGAAATTATCTTACTGAATTCTCGGGATGACCTCAAAGGAAGCACTCTGTCCATGTTTACAAATGGGCGTCCGGACTCAGAAAAGTCAAGTCACTAGTCAAAGTTGTGTGCGAGCGTGGAGGTCCTCCGTTCGTACCCTGTGGGGCAACGTGTTGTTGAGGAGGAAGTGTGATAGAGTGAGCATGGGTCTCGTGAAGGGAAGCCGTAGAGTCCAGGGTGAGCATACATACTGTGCTGTTCTTTTTGGTGGATGAGGCCTCCTGAGACTTGTGTAATGAGACTGTGCAGTTGGGGGCAAGTGTGGGTCTTCTGGGGTGAACGCGCGTGTCGTGGTTACGTCTCCGTGTGTGGATCTTGTCTGTGCCGTGGTATGAGTCTCTGAGGACTGTGGGGCAAGTCTGAGTGTTCCAGATCTAGTTCCTGGGTTAGGCGGCACTCTGTGCAGCCCTGTGACGCTAGATGCCATGTGGTGAATGTGTCTTGAGTTAGGTCTCTGGTTGTATAGCTATAATCTCTGTGCTATCTTGCTGAGATGAGCACTGGATGTTGTGTGGAAACCAATTTGACAATAAATTATGTTTAAAAAACAATCTCTGTGCTACGGTGGGACCCTAAGTGTTGTGGGGCGAGTCTGGTACGGTAAGGTGAGTCTGACGGCGGTGAAGAAAATCTGTTACGGCAAAATCCCTTTGTACCGTGCCTTGATGTTACACGTTTTGGGGTGATATGTTTTACATTGTGGGGTGAGCCTGTCTGAGGGTAGGTGGGTCTGGATGTTGTGGGGCACGTATGCGGGTTTTGTGGTGTATCAGGAAACTGTTGGTCTGGCGAGTGCGTTTCTTGCGACGTGATTCATATGTGTCCTGCGAGGCTGTTCTCGGTGCACATTAAGGGAAGCGTAGCAAGGTGGGGATGAGGTGAAGCCGTGGATTCTGGGTTGTCTCTATGAAATATGGGTCCTGTGAGTCCTGAGCTTCTGATTTGGAGTCACTTGCTTTGTGGGAGTGATTCTGGGTGTTGTGACTTTCGTGGCTGTGATTCTTTGGAGGTACTATCAGGAAAATCTGGGGATGGTGGAACACGTCCTCACGTTGTAGGGCATGTCTAGGTGTGGAGTATGCATTGCAATCTGCACACTGTGGGATATATATTGGAGTAATGGGGTGAGACTATGTGTCATGGGTTGTTCCTAGAGATTCTATAGCAAACTGTTTTGTCATAGAGCCAGTGTGCATGGTAGGGTATGTCTGTGCCTTGTGGGGTATCTATGTGGGTTTTTTAAAGCAGGGAGAGTCTCTCAGGTATGGGACTGTGTCTGTACATGATATGGAATTTCTAGAAGTTGTGGTCCAATGCTGTGTATTGTGGGGCAAGTGTGTATGATATAGGCTGATCGCGAATATGGTGTTGGACAAAGTCTGAGCATGGTGTGGCCAGCCCGGGATTGTGGCGGAGGGCCTGTGTGTTTTCAAGGTACTTTGTACATTGTCGGACGCGTCTTCTCGTTGGAGGTTTTGCCAAGGTGTCGTGGGGGTGTGTGCACTATAGATCGTGTCTAGGTTGTGGAGATCAAGGGTGCCTTGTGGGGCAAGGCTCAGTTATAAAGAATGTCTGGTGAGGTGAAAACTGTGAAAAATGTCTTCATCCTGTGAGGCAAGTCTGTGTGTCATAGGGCAATTCTGGGTTTGGGGGATACACGTTTTTCTTTGTGGGGGTATGTGTCTTGTGCAATGACTGTGTGTGTGTGTGTGTGTGTGTGTGTGTGTGTGTGTGTGTGTGTGTTGAATCTTTGCATCCGAATGCAGTTTTGTGCTTGTGGGAGAAACCTATGTGCTATAAGGCACCTCTGCCTATAGCAAGTTAGCTGTATCTGGGTACCATGGAGCTATTTTGTGCATGGTAAGACCTGTCTTCGTATTGTGTGGCCAGACTGAATTCGGGGGTGCGGCTGGATGTCTGCAGTCTATTCTTACCACAGTGGGGTAACTTTATGTGGTGGAGTGACACTACATTATAGGGAGATGATGCATTGTGGAACTTCACTGTGGGTAACAGGGCACGTCTTGATGTTATGGGGTGAGTCTGGGCGTTGTGGGGCAAGTCTGTTCGTTGTAACTTCATTGTAGGTATGGGGAGGCATTTCTGTAGTGTTATGGTGAAAAACTGAGTTTTGAGGCAAATCTGGGTATTATGGTAATATTGGATGGCTTACGGGGTAGGTCTCGGCGTTTTTTTGGAAAATGTTTGCATCATGAGGTCAATTCGTGCATTGTGATGGGATTCCACGGGCTGTGGCGGGGATTTCGCGTCATGGAGCATGTGTGACATCATAAGTTGGCCTTAGTGTTGAGGGGTGAGCGTGGGGGTTATGGGCCAGTCGGATATTGTGAAGCTCACAAGCATGTCGTGGTGTGCGTCTGTGTGTTTGGGCAGATATCTGGTAGTTGTGGTAGGTGACGGGTTCGTTATTTGCTTTGTGTTTGAGTCTCTGCGGTGTGGGATAGCACCGTGTGTAGGGGTGAAAGTGTGTGCACTGGAGAAGGAGTTTGAGAGTTGTGTAAATATCCATGCATTGGGGGGCAAGTCTGTTTTCTGTGGTGTGGTTTAGACCTCCTGGACAAGAATGCTGGTGGCGGTGGGTGGGGTCGGATAGGCCTTTGAGGATGCGACTGGATGTTTTAGGGAGTCCACTGATCCCGGGGTGTATGTTCTGAGAAACGTCTCTAAGTTGTTACGCGATATTGCGTGTTTCGGGGTGGGTCCTGTATCTTATGTGACACATCTATGTATTGCAGGATGTCTGCAGCTGTGGGAGAAGCTGTCCATTTTGGAACAAGTGTGGGTGCTCATGCGATTTGGGACGCTGTGGAGTGAATATCACAGAGACAGCTCTGCGCTGTTACTGGAATCTGGGCACTGTTCGGGGAGTATCTAAGCCGTGATCGTTGTCGGCACGTCGTAGCGTACGTCTGGGCATTGTGGGACGAATGTGGGTTCTCAGCTGATTCTAAGTGAGGGTCAATCTATGTGCTATGCTGTGTCTGATGCAGGCTGGGTTTGCGCGCTCGGGGCCAAGCGTCAGCGTCTGGCCCAACGTTGGGAATTTTGCGTTCAGTGTGCAGTGGGGGAGCCTTTGTTCTCTGGGGCAGGTCTGTGAGTCGTTGGTCTGTGAGTCGTAGGTCTGTGAGTCGTTGGTCTGTGAGTCGTAGGTCTGTGAGTTGTTGGTCTGTGAGTCGTTGGTCTGTGAGTCGTTGGTCTGTGAGTTGTTGGTCATGGTTGTGCACATTGTGAGGCAACTCAAAAACCTGAGCTGAGTTTGAAAGCCATTGTTCCTTTCTATCCACTACAGGGCAAGCATGGGCTCGGTGAGGGTTTCCATGGGGGCACATTTTTATGTTTTAATATGACTTGGCAGCGATTTTTAGAGTCTGTGTGTCGTACTGTGAGTTTGAGATGCTGTGGGTCAAGTCTGTGCAAGTTAGGATTTGGGGGCAAGTTTGGGATTTGTGGAGTTAGTGTGGTGTGAGGCAAAAGTGTGTCGGGCTTATCTACATCTTGAATTGTGAGCTGATGTGCTGTGATGTAATCCTGTGTGTCGCAGAAGTGTGCATCTGGGAGCACAACCCTACGTTGTAGGGTGTGCTTACGAGTTGCAGTACATGTGCGTGCAGCGCTTGGGCAAATCTTTGCACCATGAGGTAAGTGTGGGATTAATTCATTAATTGTTAATTGTGGGATTGTTCTACACATTGTAGGATGGATTGTGCCTTGTGATGCTGTTCCACACCTTGCTGGGACAGGAGATCGAGTGTTGTCATGGACCCCACGTGTTTCTGGCTCCATCTTTTGCTGAGGCATGTGTGTAAAAGTTGTGTGTGTGTGTGTGTGTGTGTGTGTGTGTGTGTGTGTGTGTCTGAACTCTGAATATTGTGTGGTACATCTATGTGCCATGAGTTGACCCTATACAACTCATGGAAAATCTGCACACTCTGGTGTGGTTTTGTGTGGGTCTGTGAGTGGTGGGCAGAGTCTTGGCATTTGACCTAGGAATTGTAGAGAATGTCCGAATGACTGTGTCGCGGAAGAGATGCATGTTGGGGCATGTTTCTGATTTGCGGGAAGTCTTGTGGCGTGAGAGTCACGTCCCCACTGTAACTTGATACTGTGCATTGTGGGGGGCATATCAGTGCTTTGCAATATGATTGTGTACTTTATGGGAAACGTCTGAGTTGTGCATTCGTGTCCATGCTCTGGGTTTTTTACAATTCTGTGGGCTGTGCAAGGAGCTAGGGGTATCGTAGAGTGACTCTGGTATGGGTGGTTCTGGACGTTGTGACACATGTCTGTGCATCTCAGGATACGCCTTTGTGTCCGGGGACAAGTCTAGGGGTTGTGGTATTAGATCAAACTCAGTAGGGCGGACCTGTGCGTCGTGGGATAAGCCCACTGTGGACTACGTGTTACACGAGGCATGTCCGTGTTGAGCGTGAGATGCTCCGACATTTGTCTACGCACTGTATGGTGTGTCCAGGTGTGAAGGGGCAAGTCTGTGAGTTGAGAGGCATATCTATGCATTATAGGGCCTCCGCGTGGTAGAGAAATGGGGGGAGAACGCTTTGCGGTGAGCCTGGGTGCCGTGGCTCTAGTATTTTCACTGTGGCGTGACTGCATATGTTGTGGAGCAAATCAGCTTTAGAGAGTGAGTCTGTGTGTTGTGATTCCGACCTGTGCATGGAGAGGCTGTGTTGCGGGGCACGCCTGCGTTAGGAGGCAGGCCTGTGCACCGTGGGGTTTACCTGTGCTTTGTTGGGGGGCATACGGGGCACTGTGGCACGTGACTATGCTACGCAATGACTGTGTGTGTTGTGCGACAGTGCGGGCCTTGTGGGGCCTACCCTGGCACCGTGTTGTTATTACTCTGCGCACTACGGGGCGAGCTTGTGGGTTAGGGTTAGGTCCATACTTTGAGAGGCACGTGTGTACGTTGTGGGCCAAGCTTGTGGGTTGTAATCTGTGGGCAGCGAGGTGACCCTGAATGTTCCGATGTGAGCGTGGGTGATGCAGGCACACGTGGGCATTGTGGGAGATGCCTGTGTATGACGGGACATGTCTGCAGGTTGCGGGATGAGTCTGTGGTTACAGCTTGTATCTGAATTCTCTGCACCTGCATATCTTTCGGGGGACTACGTGGAGACAACCGAAGGTGTTTGGGGCCTTTGCGTTGTGATATCATTCTGTTCCCTTGGGCAGCTGGGCGCTGGGGGAGTGCCTGTGCATTAGGGGGTACGTCCGGGTGCTGTGAGGCTATGGTGCACGGTGGGGCAGGACGGGGTGCTGTGTGGCCTGTCTCTGCTGCGTGGGAGAAGTGTGCACCGTGGTGCTGAGTGCGTGGTCGGGGGAGGCGCCGAGGTACCGTGGATCCGGTCTGGGCGTTGCAGGACAGGCGTCGGTGTTGTGAAACGAAGGTATTTACCGGAGCCGGCGTGCGCGTTACGTGCCTGACACGGGCACTGCGGGGTAGGTCTGCTTTGTCCCGTGATTCTGTGTGCTCCAGATCTGCTTGGAGGGAAGGGGGCAGTCCACGCGCTGAGGGACAAGCCTGGTATGGTGGAGCAAGCGTGGGCCCTGTGGAAAGAGAGCAACTTGGGGTGTACGAGTGAGATGTGTGGGCTGTGACGGCGACAGTGGGATGTGACTTTGTGTGGTGGTCAAGGCTACGTGTCGTGGACTGTTTCCAGGGATTTTGAAGTGAGGCTCCTCTGTGCGCGGAGAACACTCGGGATTACACATTTTATCCAAGCACTGTGGGGGTCATCCGTTCCTTATGCCACACCGGCCAGCGTGTTCCGTGCTGAGCGTGTGTGTTGTAAGAGCACGTGTGTACAGGAGAGGCTGCGTTTAGTTGGTGAATCCGACATGGTGAATCCTCGCATGGATGGGTGAATCTGTATCGTGGGTGTGTTGTGTGCAGTCATTTGGGAATCGTAAGCAAACGGTGGTGAGAGCGGGAGCCATGGTGGGATTCTGGGCTCCGTGTAGGTGGACTCCGTGTGTCATGGGCTGATTCGAATTTTTTCCAATTAAGTCTTAGCAGCACAGTCCAGTTCCATGTGTAGAAACAACAACAGTAACAGTAACAACAAGATCAGCTAACGTCGATAACGCTAACTCCGTGCCAAGCACTGTTCTCAACACTTTATAGGCGTTCACTCATTTGTTCCTCTCAACAGCCCTACTAAGTAGGGTACTATTATTATTCCAATTTGCACCTGACAAAACTAAGGCCCAGAGCAGTTAAGAGACCTTTCCAACGTCACACAATTAGTCAACAGTCCCTGTGGGCCTGGAACCCAGGCAGTCTGAATCCTAAGTGTCAGCTTCTAACGGCAATCTACACTGCCCCTTTGTTTTGCGGTGTGCTGTGCTTCTGGAATGTCTCTGGGCCTTGCGGGGCACGCCCAGCTGTGGCGGCGTGTCTTGCGTCACACGACACCTAGGGATTATATGTTTGATCCAAGTAATGTGGGGCTCATGTGTGCACTGTCAGCGTGGGCAGGCTTTTTGTCGTGGGCCAACTATGTAAGTGGCATGAAGTCTCTGCTTGAAGGGAAAGTCATGTGGTTATGCGATTCTGTGAGCAATCAAAGAAATTGGCACGTTTGTGTGAGTACCTATTGTGAAAGGTGTGTTTCCTTGAGAGTCTACTGCCTGGATTACGGCACGTACCTGTGCCTTGTGGAGTCAGTCTAGCTGCTCAAGTCTTTGCTTTAGAGGGTAGGTTTGTACACTGTGACGCAGTTCCGCGAGTCACGGGGGAACCACGCGTGCTGTGCGAGGCGTGCACGTGCCGTGGGGTCTCCAGGTATGCCGGGGCTAACGGCTACCTTCCCGAGGGGCCGTCTGTGCATTGTGCGCTGCCTCTGGGCGTTGTAATGTGTGTGTGTGTGTGTGTGGGCACGTGCACATGGGTGCGTTCGTGAGGAATGTGTCTGTGCATTTTAAGGTTGGTCCATATGCATGGGAAGCGTCTTCGTGTTGTGGGACGTGTTTGTTTGTACGATAGAGGCAAGTGGGCGTTTTGCGCGGGGATGAGTTTGTGTGTTGCGGAGTTCGGCTGTGGTGCATGGTGCACCGTGCGATGGAGAGCATGGTGAGGCTTCTCCGTCCATCCTGAAGTACCCCTAGGTGTCCCGGGATACGTAATAGGTATTATGGAGTGTTCTCCGTATTCATGAGGCAAGCCTTACTTTATAGGGGAGGCCTTACGTTGGGGGTTTACTCTGAATGTTATGATGCAATTCCGTGCATCGTACAGGGTCTATCCGGACACGCTAAGCTGTTTTGGAGCACATCTACGTGCTGTAGCGTGTCTGGGTGTCTTTGGATGAGTCTGTGTATTATAATGAGTCTCCCTCCTGGGGAACCCCGAATTGTTGGGTGAGTCTGTGTGTCGCAGGATGAGTCTCGGTATCATGGTGCAAGTCTTGTACATTCGTGAGCATGTTTGTGAATAGAAAGTATATGCACATGTTATACAACAAAAATGTGAGCCCGGGAGGATGTGTTGGTGTGCTACGGGGCATATTGCTGACTTGTAGGGTGTATGGATGCGTGTTGGTGTGTGTGTACGTGGGTGTGTGTTGTGTTGTGGGTCTGTGCCTCGTGGGGTGAGGCCGGGCTTTACGCATCCAGTCTGAATACTGTGGCGTGAGCCTGCGTATAATAGAGCAAGTCTGTGCACCGAATAGCAAACTTGTTGATTGTGATACAGTTGTGTCTATTGTGAGTGGCATCTGGTTTAGGGTTCTGTGTGTGCTCGGGGGCGGGGGGGGGGGGGGTTGTGGGGCCGTATCTGTGTGCTGTAGCGTGTTTTTACATGTTCTCAAGCCAGCCCGTGTATCACGCGGCCAATCTTTGTGTTGTCGGATGATTCTAGGTATCTGGGGTAGGCCTTTTTCACTTCAACATAAGGCTTCGGTGGGGGGAGTGACGGTCATATAAACGAACAGCTGCATAGTTTCTAGGTGCCTGTACTAAGCACTTCACGTATCTTAATTCATTTACTACTCACGACGACCCTTCTGAGTAGGTACTACCGTTACCTTTGTTTTACAGACGAGCAAACTAAAGAACAGAGACATGTACTTACCCGAGGTGATACAATTAGAAAGGGGTGGAATCTGGATTTCAACCCAGGTTGTCTGGGTCCAGAGGCCTCGCTCTTAACCACTACACAAGCTGTGTCTGTGCTGCACGTCAGAGCTGGAGCTCAGTAATGTGGTGAGCTATGTCCGCGATCCGTGATGGAAACATTCGCCTCGCAGGCGGAATACGCGTGTTGCGTGTCTACGAACTGGGGACTGTGCGTGTGAGGTATAGGTATGCTGTGTGAGAACGAGTCCACGCTATGACCAGATGCGTGCACGGAAGAAGAAATCTATGTGTGTACAGGCAGCCCATGAATTGTAAGTTGTGTGAGTGTGATTACATGGCGGGGCTCGTCCGTGCACTCAGGGTGAGTTTCGGGGCTCGGTCGGGTTTGCGTGTGTTGCAGAGCGAGTATGTCTGCTAATGTGCTGGGACACGTTCATGTGCGCTGTGGGGCGGGGCGGGGGGGGGGTGCCGTGCTGTGGGATGGGTCTGTGTGTCGTGGGTGGCCTCCGTGTTGCGAAATGAGTGAGGGTAGTCTGGATCACGTCTGCGACTGCGCCCTGAGGGGTGGCTGTGTGAGCCCTGAGGAGTGGCTCCGGACACCTTGGAGACAGATTAGGTGGCGCCGCGGCACGAGTGTGTCTGTTGTGGAGCCAACCTGTCCGTTGTCGGGCCCGCGTGCACGCTGCGATGCGGTGCTGTGCACTGGGGAAGAGGGATGGCTATTTATTGCAGCGTGTCTAAGGAACGTGGGGCACGTATGTTGACGGAGGGACACGGCACGCCTTGTCTGGCAAGTGTGCGTGGCCGGTGAAGGCCCAGACGCGGGGCAAACGAGCGCACCGCGAGGCAAGGGTTGGCGTCGTGTGGTAACTGTATTTGTTGTGGAGCGAACTGCTACACTGCAGGAAAAGCCCGTGTGTTGTGGCGCAGTCCCGTGCGTCCCGGGGGGCCGTGGGCGCTGTGAGACGTGCTATTGTATCTCAGAGACGTGGGGGGAGCTTGTCTGGGTGCTGCGGGGAGAGTCTCTGGGCTCTGGGTTTCATCTGTGTGCCATGGGGTAAGTCTTCGGGCTCTGGGGTGAGTGTGCCTTCGGAGGGGCATGTCCTCGTGCCGGGGGGCAAGTCTGCGTCTTGGGGAGAGACCGTGCATCCCAGGGCCGGTCGGCCTGGAGTGGGTAGGGACCACGAGCACGGGGAGGGCCCGCGTCCCGTGCAGAAAGTCTGTGCGGTGAGTTCACAGGCTGTAGGGAGCGTCTCCGCTGTGGGGCGTCTCAGTTTGTGGCACAGAACGTGTTCTACGGAACAGTCTTTTGGCTGGGGGCAGCACCCGTGTGTTGTGGGGACGCTTCGTGCCACGGGTTTAGTACGATTTGGGTACTCTGTACACTAGGGAGCAAGTCTGGGCCTGGCGGCGTGCGTGCGTTCCGCGGTGCCTCTCTTTGTGCCACGGAGCAAGTGTAGCTGCCGTGGGGGAGCGTGCCTTCCCGCGTGGGTCTCTGAGCTGCGTCAGGAACCATGTTCTGGGGCGACGTCTGTGTTCTGTGGACGGTCCGCGTGCTCTAGGGCGCATCTGTGTTACGGGGTAAGGCCACGTGCCCTGAAGTGGGGCGCCTGCGTGCTCTAGGGAGTGTCTTCGGGACGCGAGGGGAGTCTGTGCCCTCGGGAGAATCTCAGCTCTGGATTTAGTCAGCGGGGCACCGGGAGAAATCTGTGGGCTGTGGGCAGAGGCCACGTTCTGTGGTGTGTGTCCTGTAGGACATGTCTGTGTCCTGTGGGGTAAGTCCGTATTTGCTAGAGAGCCTGGGCCACACCAAGGGCTCGCGTGCTATTGGGACAGTCTGTGATGTCGGGACTGTGGGTGGGTCGTGGGAAAGTCTTTACGGAAGGGCGGGTCGCGTCACGTGGGGCAGGTCTATGTCCCTGACATGAGACTTTCTGCCTCGCGGAGAATATGTGTGTCTTTAGGGGAGTCTGAGTGACGTGGGAGATGACTGTGTGCCTGTCCATGTGCCGTGGGCAGAGTGTGGGTGCTGCAAGGGTAAATGTGTGTGTGTGTTAGTGACGAGTAGGCCTTAAAGGGTAAGTTTGTACATTGCAGCCCAAGTCTATTTCAGGGCAAATTGTCCTTTACTATCTACAAATAATAATGCCAACACTCATACAAACATTACTATGTAACAGACACTGTTCTAAAAGTGCCATTATTAATCTGCATTTTACATCTGAAAGCGCCAAAGCACAGAGACATTAAGTAATTGTAAGTAATTGTCCTATGGCCACGCAACTAGCAAGAGGTGGAGGTCTGAAAGCAAGCAGCCGGTTTCCTGCGCCCACACTACCATGAATCCCCTTAGGGCCTGGGGGGCATCAGTGGCCTCAAACACTGGGAATACTTCGTGGTCACTGCTGGACACAGCAAAAGCAGGTAATTTGAAAGGAAAAGGGAGCAGCTCAAAGCCTTCCAAGTATTACAAGATAACACAACGCTCGATATGCAATAGCGACGGCCGCTTAGCCCAGAGAAACTGACATCATGACTGCACAAGCGCGCCTTCAGTGACTGCGGCCCCCACAGCCGCATTCTGCCACTGCAGAGGAGTCAACACGCATGCCCTGACGAGCTGTTGTTGCCAGGGAAACCAGCCTCCAGTCACAAACAAATCACAGCCTAATGCGGCAAGTCAAGAAGTGACCGGGCCGTGGCTGTGAGCCAAAAGAGCCCCTTGCAATGAAGGCACGCAAGGCATCCTCCCACCCAACGCCCCCTGTGTTTCTTCCTGAATCGGCAAAGGCTAGAGGCCAGACTCTGAAGTCAAGAGACAAAGAAGGCTGTGTTAGATGTGGGGATGGGGGGTGGGGTGGGGTGGGGTGGGGGGGGGGGGGGTGGGGGGGTGTCAGCAGTGGGTGGCAGGTGATTTTAATAATCAAATATTTCTGTGAGCAACACTTAACTCTTCTCCCACTAAGACTAAGAGTCTGTTTCATGCCTGAGCCTTCCGCCTGCAGTGAAAAGAGGTGAAGCACTGGGGTGTGTTCTTACCTACAAGAGACGGTTGCAGTCTACCTCCTTTAAATCCCTAGATCAGACTACTGCCAGCAACAGGCTGGCGAGCGTTATTTATTTCTGCTCCTCTCACAGCTCTTACATTTCCTTCTTATACCATTCTAGAAAACTCCAGGAACTGAGTCCAGACAGCTTTAATTCTCCGAGCACCTGAGGAGTAGAAAAAGAGGTTGAAGGAGGAACCTTACCAGTAACACTAACCCCGGGGGTGGGGGGTATGTTTTGAACCCACGATTAGGATGCCAACTGTGTCCAAGGGGAATAGGACATCTGGGACAGTGGTTTTATATATTCACTTCCCTCAGTTTTAATTTGTAAAAAGCATCTGATAAAAGTACAGTTTGGGAGTATTTAAAATTTAAAAATCCTGTCTGAAAACCACTGAGCTATACTGCATGTGTCTAGAATCCTTGAAAGGCATAAGCACGAACGTGATGCTTTAGAATGCTACCGGAAGCTGCAAGAAGGTACGAATACTATTGCAGAAAGGGACCACCTGGGGCAGAAAGAAAATGGCCGACCTGTGGACACTATTGCCCTAGCTAACGGGAGAGAAGTTGTTGCCATTTGAAATCAGGGGAAGGAGGTTGGATTATTCAATAAATGATGCTGAAACAATTGGTGACCTATTTGGAAAAAAAACAACATTAGATCCTCCTTCAAATTCATACCATACACCAAAATGAATTCCAGATGAATCAGAGTTAACTGTAAAAAATGAAGCAACGGAATGGAAAACAAGGCAGGTAAGTGTACTCATCAATGAAAAGAAATAAATCCCCAAATCAGAAAATTGATAGCTGTGGATATCTAAAACTATAAGGCCGCAACATGGGGGAAAAAAAAAAAAAGCTGCATAAATGGTACAAAATCAATAGGCAAACAACAACTGGGAAATAATGTTGTCACCACATATGATAAATAAATTAGGCGACAGTGTTTAAGGAGGCGGTGGAGGACAAATCTTAAACTGGTTCATACCATTTGATCCGGAAATTCCACGTCTACAAATTTATCCTAGGGAAACAAAAACCAGAAAAGCACACAGAGATTTATATGGAAAGATATTCTTTAAATGATAACAGCAAAAATTGCACCTATAAACATTCGATAACTAGACATGTAGTGGGACACTTAAGTGATCAGAAATTATGCATCCATAGAACCCTGCATTCTTATGGAATGTTTAGAAAATGACGAATCGCTCTCCATATGTTGTTTAATGATGATTAAAGCAAGTTGCAAAACTGTATGCACATACGATTTTCATGTCCTATACAAATATACATTTCTACACATTCATTTGTACCTGTTCAGGAAAGAGGAACTGAGGGTAATTTTTGCAAATGTTAAACAATTAATATGCAAAATTTTTATAATAAAGGGGAAACACAGTATTTTCAAGACTGCTATAAAAGCAGTGGGAGCACAGAAAAGAAAGTCTAGGGATAAAGACAAGCAAAACAAAGCCTAAATGTACCTATGGGCCAGTGGGAGATCCAGGAAAACAAACTCAGTGTGAGTTACAAGAAGATTACAGTATTATTTTCAGGTTAGTAGGTGTAGAATTTCTTAAACAAGATGGACTCCTGGAAAATTTTCTTCACTACACCAGAGAACGGTCACATGTCCCAGGATGCGTCAGTCATTCTCTCTGCCGCAGTGCTCAGTTCAATGCCCCCCTCCCTCTGCCTTCGGCACGCTCTCCCTTACTCCCCGTGCAAAATATGCCACCAGCGGACATTTTCAGCTTGGAAAAATGGCCCATCTTGTGGGTTTTCTTTAAAGCTTTTCTTTCTTATGTTTCCTCCTTCATCGCTGTTTGTCATCTAAGTCACAAATCTACGTATGCTTTTTTCTTCCTCCTTCCTTCCTGCTGAAGTGTCAAAAGAGTCTGAATTTCAAAAGAAATAAACTGCTCCAGTTTTTTTTTCTTTTTTGGTTTGTTTTCTTGCAGAAATGGATCTACAAATGCAATTTCTAGGTAAAAGGGGGCACAACATCTTACACGTTTTCAGACACTTTTCAGAAACAAACATAAAAGCTTTTTTGATAAGAATCTCTGGTCTCCTTCTTCCATCCCTTTTGAAATAAAGAGGCACTGAGAATATTCTGCCTTTACAGTACAAATTGATGTCCACAAGTACAGATAGATGATTTTCAAAATAAAGGCACAGCCACAATATTCATTATTTCATTTTCACAATTTTTCAGCCTAAAACCAACTTTTAATCTTTCCCCTTCAACACATGTTCGTCTCTCACATGAAGTAATTAAGCCGAACGTTACAGGCTGCCCTCCTCACTTTCTCTCCTGTACAGACATCCAGTCACATGATTTTCTTAATTAAAAAAAAAAAATGAGGCATGGTATCCTTCCCATTGCCAAGTAACAGTTTTCTCATACTTTTTCCACACTGGGACAGGAACTCAGATCTGAGAACATCTTGAATCGTAACCCATTTTCTCAAGCCTCATCTAAACATCATAAAGCTGAGATACTGTTCCGAACACAATTTCTCATCTTGGTAACAACTTCATCAAGTCATATGTTGGGAAATATCTTACCAGAATCACAAGGGGACATTTCTAGATTTCCCTCCGGCGGCCCACTTACCATGTAAGACACAAGCTTTAAAACTAGTAACGTGACTGTGGAATATTTAGAATTTAATTAATCCATTTTCCAAATACTGGTGATTAGAATCAGGGATTCCTAGATCGTTCTGTATTATTCTACTGCATCAAAACATGTTGGTCACTTTGCAAAGCGTATTTTGGGGATCTATTTTACAAAAGATTTCTCAGCTACTTACCAGCTGCCTGCGCTCTGCCTTTCCACCAGCTCTGAGGCTGTCGCACTGAAGGGGTGGGGGAAAAACAGCAGCAGCCACTTGAAAATGAGCTGTGTTCTGAAGAAGGGATTAGCTCTATGCAAAGAAATGAAATGCCTTGGGATTATCGTCAAATTCCTCCAAAAACGTAAAATCATATTAAACATCACATGTCAAAAAGCACATGCGCATCAAGGAACAGATTTTAATAGCTAAACCTCTGATCTAAACCACACTTAAATTGCCTTGGTTTCCCGTGGAACCCCTACAATGCCATGGGCTTTTGGCTCTCCCGTCTCCTAGCAACAGTCTCATTAATATTGGTTTCTGCAGTGGTCCTACTAGGCATCAGAGAACACCGACAAGGTCTAGTCTCTGGTAGCATTTTGTTGCTCAGTATGTGTTTTCCCCAGGTCAGTAACAAGGAGGGTCAGGCATTCAATGACAAGTTCTCCAGAGGAAGATTTTGGATTGGAGTGACATCCCATTCTAAGGACAGATTGTTCTTCTGCCCTCCCTTGGTGCAATGCGGTCATTAGACCCTTGACCTAAACATGGGCCTCAGCAAAGAGATGCCTAATGCCTTCTGCAATCCTCAAATTACACACAGAAGTTCAGGCCCCATATCAGTGTTGTTATTATACACCATATGCAGAGAAAAACAAATAATGCACAGAATTCATCTGTGTCCTTACCCCCACTCATCAGCATGGCTCCTGGAGGTATATGTCAGAAAAGCAGTGGATGACCTGCAACCAGATCAAAAACAACCTTCATCTGTAAATATTAACACTAATATGACAAAATATGACATGTTAAGGAAATAAGAGCAGGTTGTTGTACAATACGTATAATGCGATCACTTGTATAACTTACGTGGACAGGAATGAATGTACACAAAGAAGCCTGGAAGGCTATACATCAACATGTTAAGAGGGATTACGTCTGGGCTTTCTATGGATGGTAGAATTGGATGGGGGGTTCGGTCGTGTTTCTTTCTGATGATATAATAACTTTTCTGCAATTAACATACATCCCTTAGGTTAGTAAAAGAGAACCATGCCCAACAATGCCAATGTACTTAATGCCACTGAACTATACACTTAAAATAGTTACAAAGTTAAATTTTATGATATGTATGTTTTGCTACAATAAAAAAGAACCATTCATTCATGTACATGTACTGAGTACATGTACTCATGTACTGAGTCTCACCACATTCAGTATACTGTATGGTGGGCAGACATTATAAAAATGAATAAAACACAGTCTGTTCCCTTCTAAAAGCTCATAATCTAACGAATGAGTACCCCCAAAACTTCTATGCAGGTTTTTATTATACATGACACGTAGAACTGCTGCATTTAGAAAGAGATATTTCATTAACATACTTTTTACATTTCATCAATTTTGGGTAACATTTATAATTAGAGTTGTTACATCGTTTGCCTAAAAATACTGGACTCCTGGTATGTGGAGGAAGTAAAGGAATACACAGTAAATATTTTAATTGTTATTAAGTATTTTAATATGTAAGTAATATATATATTTGTATATGTGTATAAAATTGTCATATTTTTAAAAGGAAGAGAAGGGAAACTGTTCTAGATTAAAGAAGATTAAAGAGATAGGACCCCCCCCCCCAAAAAAAAAAAAAGAAAGAAAAAGAAGTATTCCAAATGCAATGTGTGATCTCTGATTAGATCCTGGATAGAAAATAAAACAGCTATAAAAGACATTTTCAGAACAACTAACACATCTGAATACAGACTAGATATTAGATAATATTAGGTCAACGTAAAAGTTGTTAGGTATGATAGCATAGAATGACGGATTTGTTCTCATGAGATACATGTTAAGTACCGAGAGGCGGAGTGCCATAATGTCTACACATTACTCTGAAGATGCTTTAGAAAAAAATCATAGTGAGAGACAGATAAAGCAAATGTAGCAAGATGTTAATAATTGGTAAATCTAGGCTAAGTATACACAAGTTTTTACCATATTCTTCTTTGGTCTAAAATCCAGAAAATAAAATATTTTTAAAATAACTATTGCACAATACTTAAAGTTAAAATTCATATATAGTTTGGAATGAATGACAATTAGCTTTATAATCTCTCATTTAGAGAAAGCTTTCCGTACTGACCAGTTGGACGAGGAGTTTTGTCACGCGCCATCTAGTGGTAAAATCCGGATTTACCATGACTGAATGATTTCTAAAGAACAAGTTGACCACTGACCCCTTCAATATTACTATAATTTTATTGTAATAAGTAAATAAAAATCAAAGTATTTTTATTACTGTTTGTCAATATAGTTTAAAAGTTTCCTTAATTTTCATTCTCTCTTTCTGGTTATGGGGAACGCCTCAGCTCAGGTATCTCCACGTAGGCCCCATAATGAAGCCTCAACTGCAAGCTGACCTAAGTTTTGGTGAAATGCCCTGGGATCGTCCGTGGAACACGGCAAGACAAGCAGTCTGGTGAAGACTGTTTCTTACTCCGTCCTTATTCTGTGGGGAGGCATGGGACTTTCCATCGTGCTTCCTCCCTTAGAGTAAACCTTCAGGCTCCACACCCCACCGGATGTAATATGGAAACAGCTCCCGCACGACACAGTGACTCACTGCCCATGTCATCTGTCACCTTGTCCCTCTGGTTGTCGTTCTGTGGGATCAGGGATGTGGAGGGCTGACACCACGCTAACCTTCTAATCTTGCTTTTGCTGTACTCGTAAGTAACAGACTGTGCCCATTTGGCTCATTGTCTCCTTAACAACTGAATACATGGCAGCGTAGCGAAACCCAGCAGCTCTTGCGGCTTAGAGCCTTCATCATGGCTTGTTAAAAAGTACCCACAAATGTAGGGGTGTCCGGTGGCTCAGTCGGTTAAGCAAGTGACTTTGGCTCAGGTCACGATCTCATAGTTGGTGGGTTCGAGTCCCGCGTCGGGCTCTGTGCTGCCAGCTCAGAGCCTGGAGCCTGCTTCGGATTCTGTGTCTCCCTCTGTCTCTGCCCCTCCCCACTCATGCACTCTCTCTCTCTCTCTCTCTTTCTCAAAAATAAATAAACATTTTTAAAAAGTATCTACAAATGTGCACAGGGGCGGGGCAGGGCAGGGTTGTTGGCGAGTGTCCGTAGAGAGAGTGCACAAATTTCACACATTCTGTTGAAACGCTGAAAGCTTCCTTCTGAAACTGGAAACATGGTGAGTGACGCCCACTTTTACCACTTCTTTTCAACATTGTGCCAGGGCAAGAGTGGGGTGTGGATAGTGCTCAGTGTAGTAAAATTACGTAGAGAGGCAAAAGAAGACTAAATATGAGGAGATTAACATCGGTACCCAAGTAATCACTTAGTCCTAGATAACACAGCAACAAACGTGAAGAAAGAACTATACAGCTTCACTGTGAGTCTGCATATTGCTTTAGGCCAGGTAACCAGAGGTGGCCCCTCAGCAACCACCCCTTTTCCCTCCCAGACATCCCACTGGAACAGCTCTCGATCTGACCTGCCTGTTTGGTCCCCTGATGGAAACTTCCAGCTCCACTCAAAAGCCACCATGAAGGGGCTCCTAATAAACATCAAAATAGTAATAGTAATAATGCCTAAAGTGACTATAATGCATCAAATATGTAAAAATCATAATTAACCGCCCAAATCAATAGTCATCACTGGTAGTTACTAAGGTAACACCCCCTTATTCTTAAAATTGATAAGCAAAGGGTACTAGTCAAGCATTTATCTTAACTCTCCTATGTGGACTGCATTTCAACATAAGTAGCTAACAAGGGGAAGCTCTTTTTTAAAGCAAATTTCCAGTGAATATATACAGAAAGAATGAGAAAGTTAGAGAAAAAAATCACCATTTTGCAACCCTCAACAAAACAATGGATCTAGGCAACAATCTTCAGCAGCTGCCAAAACCATTTAATGAATGATCGATGAGAAATTCTTTTTAAACAACAAAAGTAACTTCTCAAGTCCAGCCTCACGAATATCTGTTATTATGCTATTATAACCGTGATATCAACTCTGGGAAATGATAGCAAGAGTAAGGAAAATTATAGTTCCATCTTGTATTTGAGACTGCTACCATTTCCAAGCAAGATACAAATACCTTCAGGTCAACTGGGTGCTCAGTCGGCTGGGCATCCGACTTCAGCTCGGGTCATGATCTCGTGATCCGTGAGTTCAAACTGTGTTGACAGCTCGGAGCCTGGAGCCTGCTTCGGATTCTGTGTCTCCCCCTCTCTCTCTGCCCCTCCCCACTCATGCTCGCTCTCTCTCTGTCTCTCTCTCTCTCTCTCTCTCTCAAAAATAAACAAATATTTTTTTAAAAATTTAAAAAGATACAAATATCTTCATTGGAGAGTTCTGGAAAGAATATTTACACAACAGGAGTGACTCTATTCTAGGCCTGATCTAAATGACTTCCTGATTAAAATGCAATCCAATTTAAATAAAATATTTGAAATAAACTGTTTAGGAAGGATTCTCAAGAGTAACCATGGACCCTGGATCATTAAGGCAGGCCATCAGTGGCACTGTGTGAGACACTTGTGTCTTTGGAGCTGATCCCTGGCTCCCCACGTGGGACAAGGAGAACGGCACCGCTGAGCAACAGCAGGCGCACTAACAGACTCAACAACAGAGCCACACTTACCACTCCTACAGCAAGGGAAGATTAGTCAGGACCTACTTCAGTGGAAAAATAGAACCAGTCTCTGCAGAGGGACTGGCAGAATCGGAACTACATTCCACTGAGGTTGTATCCTGTGCTGTTGATGTCCCCATGTGTGGTACTGCTACAAAAATGGCTCTAATTTCTTTTTAAATCAGGAGAGAAAAGATGCTGGTGTTTGCAACCTAATGCCTAGGAAATCGGAGAATATAATACATTTAACTACTTTTCTTTGCATAAAAGGAAAGTCAATTGAATTTTCCAGCCATTTGCATCTATCAGAACATAGCCTCGAGCATGAGATCACACCAGTGCAAGTATAGCATAAATAAAACCACAGAAGGTCACATAAGAAGCTCGAATTTTCTGCTGAGAATTTAGACAAAAGTGCAATTTCCATCTGAATCCAAAGGTTTTCATTAGAAGGAGAAAAGAAGGCCCAGAATTAGAGTCTATTTTTAACCCAACTAGAAGCATTAATAACTAAAAACTGGGGAGAAAGCAAGACAGCACAAATGAGCAAGAGAATGATGAAAACCAGTGATGAACCTAAGATGGCTCTCCTTAGCCTGCCTTGCTCCATATCAAACACTGAAACGGCATGACCTGTTCCTCCTGAAGTTTCAAAATTCATCACCATTTTGCATATTCTTCTCTGGAGCTTCTCCGGTATGTCTTTCAGAAGATGGTACTACAAACTCATCAAAGTAGCCCAGATTTTGGCTAAAGAACACAGAGAAGACTAGAGTCGTTACTTCTGATGATCGGATATACTTCAGGACACTAGAGAACAAAGCACAGGGTAGTGGGGAAGGTCAACCATTGTACTAGGTGCTGTGGTACAACACAGATAAGACAGACAAGGTCCACGGCTTCAAAGAGCTTATAAGTTGTATAGAGAAGACAGATCAATACAAGGAATCATACAAATAATAAGAACATAAGATCATGATGAGTGCTACAAAGAAAATAAAACACAATAATATGACAGAGCATCCTTGGATGGTCAGGAAAGGCCGCTCTGAGAGATTGACATTGAGGTGAGACCTGAATGATGAGGAAGAAAGCAAGGAATTATACGCAGAAGTGTTTCCTGGGCTGACAGAAGAGCTAATGCAAAGGTCCTGGGAATGAATGGGCCAGACATGCCCAGGGACAAGAAGATGGAACGAGGTAGGAGATAAGGCCAAAAAGGTGGCAGGGACTTGAGCCGGAAAATTGCCTGATATGATTTATGTTTTTAAATTATAATTGTGACTATTTTATTGAGAACAGACTATATCTTGGCAAGTTGTGAAGGCAGGGAGCTTTGTGACGAGTATCCTACAGAAGTCCAGGCAAAAGATGTTGATGGTTCGATTCAGGTGGAAGCAGAATGAGTGATGTGAAGAGTTCAAATTAAGGACGTATTTTGGAAGTAGAGTCAACAGGATGTTAGTTGGTGCTGTAGTAAGGGAAAATAAAATCTAGGTAAAGGAAAAGAGAAATCTAGAATAACTCTTAGTTATGGACATAAGTAACTGGGTGAATGGTGATGCCAGGTAATTGATGGGGAGACAGGAGGAGGAACAGATCTGAGGGAGGAAGGTATGAATCAAGAACTCTCTTTTGGGGAGCGCCTGGGTGGCTCAGTCAGTTAAGCGTCTGACTTTGGCTCAAGTCGCGATCTCCCGGTTCGCGGGTTCGAGCCCCACATCAGGCTCCGTGCTGGCAGCTCAGAACCTGGAGCCTGCTTCAGAATCTATATCTCCCTCTCTCTCTACTGCTTCCCTGCTCATGCTCTGTCTCTCAAAAATAAATAAATGTTAAAAAAAATTTTTTTTAAAGAACTCTCTTTTGGAAACACTGAATTTGTGATTCTATTGGAGATGTCGTGAAGGCAGGATAGAGTTTCACAGGAGAGGTGCAAACTAGAGATCTAAACCGGAAGTGACCAGCCTACAATTGAAATGAAAACCACGGGAGTATGTGAGGATACCTTGCACGCCTTGTCCCATATTGAGTTGTTGTAAAGACGAAAGAAAACTGATGTAGCCTCGAATCATTAAACTATTTTTAGTAGCTGTGCTACTGTACGTAGGTAAGTAGATCTGTGTTTAACTCAGATTTCCAGAGCTCTTCTCCTGTTAAAGCTCTTCTCCTATGACACTCTCCTGTTAAAACAGATATCCTCCCCCATTTTGTACTGGTGTCATGATTTATTTCATCAAGCCACCTCTCCTCTATCTCCAGCCTCAATCTTAGGCCAGATCCTGCTGTCTCTCCTTTCCTACGTGCCACATACTGCCAGGAGGCACTGTCACGTTTTTTGTCTATGATCTCACTACTCTGCATGCAGAATGGACCACATTTCAAAGAGACAACTGGACTACAGTAGGCTCAGCCACACTTTGGCAAGGCACCAGTAACCTACGAGAGCTGGGCAAACAGCCAAACGATTCTAGACTAGAATGCTTATTTCATCTTCTCATAGCAATTCGGTGAGGCACAGGTATGAATTAGTATTATCCCCCAATACAGCATAAGGCACAGAGATCACAAAAGAGTGATAGTGGCAAAAAGAGGGTGGGAGCCAGATTATAGAGACTGAACCAGCAGAAAGGAAAGGAACCAGGAAGGCAGCAAGGCTAAGAAGGAAAGAGTAGTGGTGAGGTCCAGCCATTTGAACTTTGGTTCACTGGCGGGACGTTAGTTAAAGAAGAGTAACTTTCAGAAAAAGGCCAAACCCTGGTTCTGACGGTGGCAAAGCAAGGCAAGGGATGCTGTCAGTAGCACAGAGAACAAGGGAAGAGCTTGGTTAAAATAGCCAGGATTGATGCTCCAAAGTCAGATTGTAAGGAGGTGTTGCATAAGGGTACAGAGGCCCTTCTAGTACCCTCTCTGCGGGCCAGACTGGTCTGATTTGGGAGTGCTGCTGAGCCTGTTTGTGGAAGGTTGTAGCGCAACTGGAGACAGTGAAGGAGAGGAGAACGCATAATTAATCTTACGGCAGAGAATCAACCCTAAAGGGAACCCTTTCCTAGAAATAAGAGAACTTTGAAAGACAGAACGTATAGGTTGCATAGATCAGCTGAAAGATTGTCGTAAGAATTTCCTTGTCAGTCAGTCACACGAGGAGGCCAGACCATATCAGGAGTGTCCAAATCACCAGGAAAAAGATTTTCCAAATGTATATATGCAGTATCTCCCTAAAGACACAGAATTAATAGGTCTTGGGGGTTGGTACCTGAGAATCTGTATTTTTAAAGTTCTCTACGGGAAGTAGTTTCCAAAATCACAGACTAGAAGATTCCCAACGTAGTATTACCTGCAGTGCACTGTTTTATATATCACCCATACAGCATTAGTTTATCTCAAGCCTAATTGTTTACTAAAGCCTTACCTGTAACTCCAGAGGGATTATAAAATGAGAACAGAATTAAATGGCTGTCTAACCCATGCTTCCCTCTAGACCTCCGTCAATATCATTAATATAGAGCCATATCCTTGCAGGTGGGTAGGGATAGCCAGCTAGGCTGGGTACATGGCATATTAAAGCCAAGAGACAGACCAAGTCTAAGGGGAGCAATGTACTCACTAGCCCTCGGGGGAATTTTGGAGAGACTGAGTGTAATGTTTAGTTAGCTTTATGTGTCAATTTGGCTGGGCTATAGTACGTCGTTATCCCATCACACGCTACTCTGGGTGCTCCTGTGCAAGTATTTTGTAGCTATGATTAACATCTACAATCGGTTTAAGTAAAGGAGATTATCCTCAACAATGGAAGTGGGCCTCATCCGATCAGTGGAAAAGCCTTAAGAACAAAACTGAGGTTTGGCTGAAGAAAAAATTGTACCTGTGTAAGCCAATTCATAGACAGATAGATAGATAGATAGATAGAGATATACAGATATATAGAAAACATATATGTACTCATATACTATATGTGTATCTTCTCTCTATATAGGGTATACACACATATGCATGTATGTACGTATGTATGTATGACATACGTATCTATTGGTTCTATTTCTCTGGTACAATCCTGACTTACACACTGACGACAGCATCCGTGCCATGGGAAGATCGATAGCCCAACATGAAGACAAAAGGGAACAAACAGCAGGGTCGATCCAGGTCTAAAGACGAACGACCACGGAGGGAATGAGTCAGAGATGCCATCCTGAGAAATCAGGGTAGAGACACAGCGAGGGCCAAGGCCTCACAAGGGCCATTCACAGCCAGAGAATGCTGGGAAGAAGGCAGGAATAGGGTGTTGGAGGAATAAAGCAAAGGCCTGCCACAAGAAAAAAGCCTAGGGCTATCAGGTGGGCACGAAACCAATCATCCACACGAGATTCGTGAAGGGTAGCTGACTTTTGCTGCTCTCCCACAGGACAGGCAGGATCCCATGCTTAATCTCAGTGGGTCTGGGAAGGGTCCAAAGACCTGCTGGCTCGCTCTCTTCTACGTGACTGTGGAAGAGGGGCAGCCTGAGACTGCCTCGTGCATAATGAGAACTTCTGGATAGGGCCGGGACAAGGGCAAGGGGCTAACAACCTTCCCGTATGCCACCTACATTTCATTTCCATTTTCACATTTGGGGACTATCCATTTTGCCTCCGCAAAATAAACTCTGGGAGGCAGTCACTTGGGTTTAGGTCTCTGAATAACATCTCGGGGGTTAGAAGCGTACGGACTTGCTGCTTTACTCTGGATGTAGATACTCCCATGTATAATAGCAACAGCTGCCATTTGTTCAGACACAGCTGTGGGAACGTTACACTGATTAACTCATTTAACCACCACAGTAACCATATGCAAGAGGTACTATTTTCACTCCCATTTTACAGATGAGAAAACTGAGACTCAGAAAGCAAGTCGCTTGCTGAACGTCAACTAACAAGTGAGGGACCAGGATTGGAATCCAGGCATTTTGATCACAAGATCCCTCCTGTTTGTTTACATTCTACTCCCTCCTCTGTTGGATTCTCGTGATGTGAGTCACCCTGCATTACCACTGATGTGTGTCGGCTTCCTGTTACTAACTACAAGCTCTCTGAGGGCAGGGAGCTAATTCCGCAGGTGCTATGGTAGCCTGCTCGGCCCGCCCCTTCATTCTCTCAGTCGCCCCACTGGCTGGCTTGACTCTGTGAGGCCATACCATCACAGTGATGTGCGCTGACCTCATAGTAAGTGGCCCTACTTCAGAACCCTGAAGGCAGCAGAGCACCTCAGTTCAAAGGATAGAGAAGGAGCAGATAACTGGGCCACAGTTAAACTTTTTCCGATAAAAGAATTAAAATATTTAAATAATGGACAAATGCCCTAAGTTATTTTGCTTTTTTATTTTTGTGCTTTTAGTGGACTGTCACCTTTATTTACACGTAGCTGATTCTGGTGAGTAAAAATTAACTGGACAATAATAAGCTTAGAAAGTAACACTAGCTGGGGCGCCTGGGTGGCTCAGCTGGTTAAGCATCTGAGTCTTGACTTCCGCTCAGGTGATGATCTCAGAGTTTGTGAGCTCGAGCCCCACATCCGGCTCTGAGAGCGTGAAGCCTGCTCAGGATCCTCTCTCTCCCCTCTCTCTCTCTCTCTGCCCCTCCCCGACTTTCTCTCTCGCTCTCTCAAAATAAATAAATAAAGCTTTTAAAAAACAAGTACCACTAGCCACTGGGGAAGTACAATTATATCCTAGAGTAATTACATTTTCCTGTGACAAGTTTTCAAGATAAGTAAAGAGTTGCGAATATTATGCAGCACCCATAAAACTCCATGGATTGCCAAATGAATCAAATGAAAACAACGAAGCATATCAACACAATGAATATCCATCAAAATATTCAGGTATATCACACAAAATCCTCATTCCTAACCCTGATCATACGAACCCGACTGTAATTGTCACTTGATGCACATGTTTTAGTGGTAGAGAATATTAGTCCAGACATAGATGATTTGCAAGTGTTACGGCATCCTTTCGGGTTATTTGTCTTTTGTTTGGCTCTGCACGTTTTGTTTGAATACTAGCGAAATTCTGTTGATCTCAAAAGACAGGAATCGACACTTGACAATCAGTAAAGTCAGAAGGTGAATATCTGTTGGAGATACGCAGTATGCAAAACCGATTCAATTTCTTACAAAGTAAATAGTATCTACATGGTATCATAACACTTAACTCGTGTTCGTCTTGGCCCCTCCCTGACACTGCCTTTCTTATTGTCTGATGAAGAGGCTTCTTACCCTAAAACAAAGCAGACCAGAAAGCAAATGGAAGTAACCTTAATGTTCCACATTAATGATGGCAAATACTTGATGTGGATACTTGCAAATACAGTAAAATAATTCTACTGGACATGGAGTGCTTTACATTAATTTTATTAACATTCAACATTTTAGCCACAGGAAAACTACATTTCCAGCTCCTTGTACAATTCCGACTTATTTCCTAAGCTTCCTAAACCAATCTCTAACCTGTCACCTCCCTCAGATCTCCTTCTAAGCAGGAGCCCTACCTTCTGCCCTTCCCTACTACTCTAGGGACATCAAGGGAAGTTGAGGGCAAGTGAGGATCCATAGCCATTCCCAGGGACACTGCTGCACGACTGCAGAAGGTACCAGTGTGGCCACCAATAGCCTACATGGCACTTTTGTGCAAACTGGAGACAGATGCCCCCTCAGGACAAATGGATTTGGGAAAAGGTGCCCCTCGAGATTAACGAATTAGTCACATATCCCCCCCCTTGCTGGACATATTAGAAATGAGAACCCTCTGTGGGCTTATACTGCCCCGTGGGTTCCTAGCGTAGCAAACAGAACACAGGCCGATCTTCAAGCCTTACTGCCCACTCTCACCCACTAGGTGCCTTTGTGCAGCACACAAATTCTGCAACCGCACACAGCAGTCCTATGAGCGGCACTTCTGGTGGTTTCTCTTCTGTCTTGGCCCTCCTGGAACTCTCTGAGACCACGTGATGCAGAGCGCTAAGAGCCAGGAGGCCACGGCTGTGCTTGCAGCTTTCTCCCCTCCTGAAAGGTGTCCTTTTTCCTTATCTTTGGCATATTTGCTCACTGCCTGCCGTGAGCAAGCCACCGCTCCTCACCCGTCTACTGGGGGTGTGAGCCTCGGGACACCTTTCAGCTCCAGTAGGCTGTGCCACCTCATCCTGGACCAGTGAAGGGACAGAAAGTGAGGGAAGGGAAGGAGTGGGGTTTGAGATAGTCAACTCACCTTGTTCGGTTTACGGAATAATATAGCTATAACACCTGTTGCTCCTTTAACCAGTTTATACCAACAATAATTCCTCTGTGTTTTTATTCCAGGTATAATGAAAAACAAGAGTACCACCTCCAAGATGAAAATCGAGCGAGACAATGATATAGCATATGCTATACCTAAAAGATACATCAAATGGAATATAAGGAATATGGATTTATAAAACTCAATCCATAGTTTCCCTTTCATATACAACCACACAACCGGAAACAATAAATGCATCATGTAATCAGAAAAGTATGGCCACTATTTTTTCAGCCAAACATATTGCAAGTGTCATTGCGAGTCGGGAATTCAGATTCTTAACAATGCAGGAGAGAAGTACTTTGATAAGGGACAGGAGGTAGACAAAATAAGGGAGCTAGGCATTAAGTGGGAATTTAATTTGTATTTGATTATATGGACTGTACAATGTAGTCTCCTTTTTTGTCTGTTTACAATGGTGTTTCTGAGTTTTTAGGCATATCTGATTTTTCTCTTCTTTTCCCCTGTGGGAATGACAATACAATTTACAAATACATCACTGATACACAAAGTTAAAACAAAATTAAGAGAATTGTTTTTCTTTTTAAGCAGTGGTTCCACATAGACTAGCTCTTGCTAAAGTAATTTTAATTGTGTGCGTAGCTAGCCACCTACCTTCCTCTGACAGGTGGAATGACTATTTTTTGCAACATATAAGTGTATACTGAACAGCACACACACTATTAGATAAGCAATTGCATATTAACTAAGGTGGTATTTAGTATCAACTAATGATGATGATGATGATGATGATGATGATGATGATGATAACCACGAAATTATAACCATCACATATTTCACATCAGTGTTTTCCAAGATAATGGGGATGTGCTCTTGAGTTGCTTCAGGGTCCCAATCCTTTAAAAATAGATCATAACATAACATTATTTAGTAAATGGAAAATATCATAGTGCATCACATATATTAAATTGTTATCCCCAGGGCACCTGGCTGGCTCAGTCGAAAATGCATGAGACTCTCAATTTTGGGGTTCTGAGTTCAAGTCCCAAATAGAGTGTGGAGATTACTTAGATAAATCAGACTAAAAAACTGTTATTACATGTATTAAATATTTTATGACACTTTCTTGTTATACACAGTGAGCACACGCGCGCACACACACACACACCACTGCGTTGTGATATAGAATGTATTTCCAGAGATGGGGCACCTGGATGGCTCAGTTAAGTGTCCAATTCTTGATTTCAGCTCAGGTCATGATCTCACAGTTTGTGAGACTGAGCCCCACATCGGGCTCTCTGGTGACAGCACAGAGCCTGCTTGGGATTCTTTCTCCCTCTCTCCCTGCCCCTCCCTTGCTTGTGCATGCACACACTCTCTCCAGATACATAGACCTCAAGAAATAAATAAAATAAAATATTTCCTAGCATGGTCAAAAAATTTCTGAAAGCCACGGTTCTAGATACCAGTCATCTCCCAATGACCCGCCCAGAAACATGGTGTCATGAAATGAACATACTATTCCAGTTGAAGTCTTTACAGTGCAGATCAGAAAAGGATAACCATCTTCTTTTTCATGAGATACTTATTCTTATTAGCCCAGCCTGTGATAATATCAGGAGGGTTTTTTTTTTAATATGGATCACACTGTTTGCACATATTAAGCTTGTGGTCAAGCTCAAGTTCTTTCAAGTTGTATTATCAAGCTGAAATTAGCATTACACAAAAGTGAGCCATGATGTGTCCTCCTATTACTAGCAGGAAGAGGTAGAACTCTGAACACAACCCATATATTCTGATTCCGACTCCAGCATTCAAATATATCACATCATAAAGAATTTAAAGAATTATAAACTTATCTGTTCAACTAAAATTAAGTAGGAAAAAAAACCTGAGCATACAGCCATGTAAAGTGTAGTTATTTTTTCATGTAGCCATTTTAGGACTACTTTGAAGTAAGCAAATCTAGGCAAAATGGAAAACAAATTCAAAGAAACCTTGCTATTGACAAAAAGTACCTGGAATATTTGTTACTGAGCTATCTACTTTGGTTATCTAGTTATGTGGATGATCTCAATCTGCATTGATTCAATTAATTCAAATGTGCAATCCTTGTGTATTTCATTAATGTGCACAAATATCAAAATAAATACAAAGTTTTCAAAAATAATTCCCCAAAATTTAAATTGAAAGGATACGCCCCTGATCATTCAGTGCTCCATTAAGGAGCTGAGCTAAAGCAATCTCTGTTTCCATATTTGGCTTACCCAATCTGAGTATCTTTAACAATGTTTAATACAGGCCAAATTCTTCACATCAACCAGCATGCTTCTGGAATGCCCTCCTCCTCTTCCTCCTGGCTCTTATAACACAAATAAGTTAAGTCAAAAATTACTTTTTATTACATAAGCCAAATAAAATTAAGACAGTATGTTAGAAAACATAAAAATTTTCATTATCCCCTAAAGAGTGAATAATGGGAAACAGCTGTTAGATGATCCACACTTTGGGATTATCAGGGCCACTCCCTTCTTACTTAGCACATAAATTTGAGAACTGACTATAATGGTTTAAAGGTCTATTCCTACCATCCTTCTCTACTAACCCACACCCGTAAGAGACTCAGAGACTCATACAGACGGTGGTACATCTTTCTAGTAAAATGGTCACATGATTAAGGCGATGATTCCCAGGAGAAGGGGCCAAGATGGTGGAACAGCATGGAAGGTTTTTTTTGCATCTCTCATCCCTGAAATGCAGCCAGATCAACACCAAACCATCTCACACACCTAGAAAACTTATTTGAGGATTAACACAACGATCTGCACAACCTGAATCACAGAACTCAGCAGGTACGTGGCACAGAGAGGTGAACTGGGGGAGAGAGAAGCCGCAGAGGGCAGGGAGCCGCTATTGCGTGCAGAGACAGGACGGAGACAGGTGGGTGGGGGAGAATACGGGAAAAGCACCCCTCCCCAAAAGTAGCTGGAGAGAAAGTGGAAAAGTGGAAACAGCCACAGCGACTGAACTAAAAAGGGAAAAAGGAGAAAGGAGAGGGATTAAGTTCCAGTAAGACTCTATAAACAGGGGGAACGCAGAGTCTGAAACTCCACAGCTTGTTACCGGGCGGTGCTCTGGTGGGAAGGGCGAATCCCCAGGAGCAGAGAGCGAGGTCCGAGGGCCACATGGGAAGAGGCAGGTCCCCCGCTGGGAGGACATTTGGTAGAGGCTGTGCGGCCACCCAAAAGGCAAAGGTCCCAGAGGACCCTGGAGAACAGTCACATTTGCTGATGTTGGAGTGAGGACGTTAAGGGTGAACCTGGTTCCAGGTGTGTGTTGTGATTTTCCACAATCCCTGAAACGCTGCCGCTCCACGAGCACATGAACTTTTTCTGGGGTGGGCTGGCACCCAGCCGCAGTCTCTGGGCATCGGCAGCAGCACAGTCCCGCGAACATTCCTGGGTGTGGCCGGCACTCAGCCACTGCTCGGCGAGACCCTCCCGCAGAGGGTCTGAGCAGGTCAAAGCCGCAGTCCCTCAGAAGAGAGGTGTTGGGAAACACAGCTGCATCTGAAATAAAACTCAGGAGGGAGGTGCCGCCTGGCGGCCTGATGGTTTGGTCACAGACAGTGTAAAAGCGGGAAGTGGACGGAAGCTAGAGACAAAGGATGGGTGCGACACTACTGGTCAGGGAGAGTACAGAGTTCTGATACTAGAGACTGGGTAGCTGGGTGACGCCATTGTCATCCCTCCCACCCATGTGCATACACACCTACAAGCACCACAACGATCCACCCCAGTAAGCTAAGCAGCGCCATCTAGTGGATAAGGGAGGCTTTACACTAACCCTTGCCCAACTAGGCCAACCTCACTTTTCAGGAATACCACAAGTCTCTCCACCTGCTTAGTTTACAGACTATAAAGTGCATCACAGTTCGACTTCTAGGGGAAACCAATGTAATTCAATTGTACTTCAGTCTGTTTGCTGGTCCATCTATTCAATTTCTTTTTCTTTTTCTTTTCTTATTCTTGAATACAGAAAGAGAAAAAAGTTATTTTTATTTTCCATTTTGAGTAAAAAGATATTTCTTTTTTCTACCATATTTTTTACTTTTTTGTAAATTTTTTATATTCTACTTTACCTCCATCATTTCATTTATTCTATTTTATTGTATTCATTTTTTCAAATTTTCAAACGTTTTCCTTTTTTTCTTTTCTTATCTTTCCCTTTTTTTTTGAATCGATCAAGTTTCTTTCAAAACAAGACCAAACCACACCTAGGATCTAGCACTCTTTATTTGATTTTTCTGTGTTGTTTTTAATTTTTCAGTTTTATTTTACTTTATTAATTCCTTTTCTTCCTTCAAAATGATGAAATGAAGGAATTCACCCCAAAAGAAAGAACAGGAAGAAATGACAGCCAGAGAATTAATCAACAGAGATACAAGCAAGATATCTGAACCAGAATTCAGAATCACGAAAATAAGAATACTAGCTGGGGTTGAAAACAGATTAGAATCCCTTTCTGCAGAGATAAAAGAAGTAAAAGCTAGTCAGGATGAAATAAAAAATGCTATAACTGGGGCGCCTGGGTGGCTCAGTCAGTTGGGCGTCCGACTTCGGCTCAGGTCATGATCTCACGGTCCGTGAGTTCGAGCCCCGCGTCGGGCTCTGTGCTGACCGCTCAGAGCCTGGAGCCTGTTTCAGATTCTGTGTCTCCCTCTCTCTCTGATCCTCCCCTGTCCATGCTCTGTCTCTCTCTGTCTCAAAAATAAATAAACGTTAAAAAAAATTAAAAAAAAAAAAAGAAACTTCTGCTCCACAGAAGCTCATTTATTCACTGGAAAAAAAAAATGCTATAACTAAGTTGCAATCTCAAATGGATGCCACGGTGGCAAGGATGGATGAGGCAGAGCAGTGAATCGGTGATATAGAGGACAAACTTATGGGGAATAATGAAGCAGAAAAAAAGAGGGAGACTGAGGCAAAGAACATGATATAAGAATTAGACAACTCAGTGACTCATTAACAAGGAATATTATCAGAATCCTAGGGTTCCCAGAAGATGAAGAGACAGAAAAAGGGGTAGAAGGTTTATGTGAGCAAATCATAGTGGAAAACATTCCTAACCTGGGGAAAGACACAGACATCAAAATCCAGGAAACACAGGGGACTCCCATTAGATTCAACAAAAACCGACCATCAACAAGGCATATCATAGTCAAATTCACAAATACTCAGGCAAGAAAAGAATCATGAAAGCAGCAAGGGAAAAAAGTCCCTAACCTACAAGGAAAGACAGATCAGGTTTGCAGTAGACCTATCCACAGAAACTTGGCAGGCCAGAAAGGAGTGGCAGGATATATTCAATGTGCTGAATCAGAAAGATATGTAGCCAGAATTCTTTATCCAGCAAGGCTGTCATTCAAAATAGAAGGAGAGATTAAAAGTTTCCCAGATAAACAAAATTAAAGGAGTTTGAAAAAAAAAAATTAAAGGAGTTTGTGACCAATAAACCAGCCCTGCAAGAAATTTTAAGGGGGACTCTCTGAGGGGAGAAAAGGTGAAAAAAAAAAATACCAAAAGCAACAAAGACTAGAAAGGAGCAGAGAACACCACCAGAACCTCCAACTCTAAGGCAACATGATGGAAATAAATTCATATCTTTCAATACTCACTGTAAACATCAATGGACTAGAGGCACCCTGGTGGCTCAGTTGGTTAAGCATCTGACCTCAGCTCAGATCATGATCTCATGGTTCATGGGTTTGAGCCCCATGTCAGGCTCTGTGCTGACATCCCAGAGCTTGGAGCCTGCTTTGGATTCTGTGTCTCCCTCTCTCTCTGCCCCTCTCCCGCTTGTGCTCTGTTTCTCTCTCTCTCTCAAAAATAAATAAATGTTAAAAATTACCAAAAAAATCGATGGATTAAATGCTCCAATCAAAAGACACAGGGTAACAGTGGACTAAATGCTCCAATCAAAAGACATAGGGTAACAGAATGGATAAGAAAACCAGATCCATCTATATGCTGCTTCAAGAGATCCACTTTATACCTAAAGACACCTTCAGATTGAAAATAAGGGGATGGAGAACCATCTATCATGCTAACGGTCAACAAAAGAAAGCTGGAGTAGCCATACTTATATCAGACAATCTAGACTCTAAAATAAAGACTATATCAAGAGATGCAGAAGGGCATTATATCATAATCAAGGGATCTATCCACCAAGAAGACCTAACAATTGTAAACATGTATGCGCCAAATGTGGGAGCACCCAAATATATAAACCGATTAATCACAAACATAAAGAAACTCATTGATAGTAATACCATAATAGTAGGAGATTTCAACACCCCACTTACAGCAATGAACAGGTCATCTAAACAGAAAATCAACAAGGAAACAATGGCTTTGAATGACACACTGGACCAGATGGACTTAACAGATACATTCAGAACATTTCATCCTAAAGCAGCAGAATATACATTCTTCTCCAGTGCACATGGAACGTTCTCCAGAATAGACCACATACTGGGACACAAATCAGCCCTAAGTAAGTACAAAAAGATCGAAATCATACTGTGCATATTTCAGACCACGCTATGAAACTCAAAAGCAACCACAAGAAAAAAATTGGAAAGGTAACAAATACTTGGAGACTGAAGAACATCCTACTAAAGAATGAATGGGCTAACCACGCAGTTAAAGAGGAAATTAAAAAGCACATGGAAGCCAATGAAAATGATAATACTACAGCCCAAAACCTCTGGGATGCAGCAAAGGTGGTCATAAGAGGAAAGTATATAGCAATCCAGGCCTTTCTAAAGAAGGAAGAAAGATCTCAGATACAACCTAATCTTATGCCTTAAAGAGCTGGAAAAAAACAACAAATAAAACCCCAAACCAGCAGAAGACAGGAAATAATAAAGATTAGAGCAGAAATCAATGATATCGAAACCAAAAAAACAGCAGAACAGATCCGTGAAACCAGAAGCTGCTTCTTTGAAAGAATTAACAAAATTCATAAGCCCCTCGCCAGTTTGATCAAAAAGAAAAAGGAAATGACCCAAATATATAAAATCAAGAATGAAAGAGGAGAGATCACAACCAACACAGCATAAATACAAACAATAATATGAGAATATTATGAGCAATTATATGCCAATAAAATGGGCCATCTGGAAGAAATGGACAAATTTCTAGAAACATAAACTACCAAAACTGAAACAGGAAGAAATAGAAAATTTGAACAGACCCACAACCAGTAAGGAAATCAAATGAGTAATCAACTCCCCAAAAATAAGAGTCCAGGGCTGGATAGCTTTCCAGGGGAATTCTAGCAAACATTTAAGGAAGAGTTAACACCTATTCTCTTGATGCTGTTCCAAAAAATAGAAATGGAAGGAAAACTTCCAAACTCTTTCTATGAATCCAGCATTACCTTGATTCCAAAGCCAGACAGAGATCCCACTAAAAAGGAGAACTATAGACCAATTTCCCTGATGAACATGGATATAAAAATCCTCAACAAGATACTAGCCGACCAGATTCAACAATACATTAGAAAAATTATTCACGACCAAGTGGGATTTATACCTGGGATGCAGGGCTGGTTCAATATCTGCAAAACAATTAACGTGATTCATCACATCAATAAAAGAAAGGACAAGAGCAATATGATCCTCTCAATAGATGCAGAGAACATATTTAACAAAATACAGCATCCTTTCTTGGTAAAAACCCTCAAGAAAGTAGGGATAGAAGGATCATACCTCAAGATCATAAAAGTCATGTATGAACAACCCACCGTTAATATCATCCTCAAAGAGGAAAACCTGAGCGCTTTCCCCCTAAGGTCAGGAATGCCACAGGGATATCCACTCTTGCCACTGTTATTTAACATAATATTGGAAGTCTTAGCCTCAGCAAACAGACAACACAAAGAAATAAAAGGCATCCAACTCAGAAAATAGGAATTCAAACTTTCACTCTTTGCAGATAACATGATACTCTATATGGAAAAACCAAAAGATTCTACCAAAAAACTGCTAGAACTGATCCATGAATTCAGCAAAGCCACAAGATATAAAATCAATGCACAGAAATCGGTTGCATTCCTATACATCAATAATGAAGCAACAGAAAGGGAAATCAAGGAATTGATCCCATTCACAATTGCACCAAAAACCGTAAGATACCTAGGAATAAATCTAACCAAAGAAGTGAAAAATCTATACGCTGAAAACTATAGAAAGCTTAGGAAGGAAATTGAAGACACAAAAAAATGGAAAAACATTCCATGTTCCTGGATAGGAAGAACAAATATTGTTAAAATGTCAATACTACCCAAAGCAATCTACATATTCAATGCAATACCTATCAAAATAACACCAGCATTCTTCATGGAGCTAGAACAAACAATCCTAAAATTTGTATGGAACCAGAAAAGACCCCAGATAGCCAAAGCAATCTTGAAAAAGAAAACCAAAGCTGAAGGCATCACAATCCCGGACTTCAAGATGTATTACAAAGCTGTAATCATCAAGACAGTATGGTACTGGCACAAAAACAGACACTCAGATCAATGGAACAGAATAGAAAACCCAGAAATGGACCCATAAACATATGGCCAACTCATCTTTGACAAAGCAGGAAAGAATATTCAATGGAATAAAGACCACAAAAGGTGCTGGAAAAACTGGACAGCAACATGCAGAAAAATGAACCTGGACCACTTTCTTACACCATATACAAAAATAAACTCAAAATCGGGGCGCCTGGGTGGCGCAGTCGGTTGGGCGTCCGACTTCAGCCAGGTCACGATCTCGCGGTCTGTGAGTTCGAGCCCCGCGTCAGGCTCTGGGCTGATGGCTCGGAGCCTGGAGCCTGTTTCCGATTCTGTGTCTCCTTCTCTCTCTGCCCCTCCCCCGTTCATGCTCTGTCTCTCTCTGTCCCAAAAATAAATAAAAAACGTTGAAAAAAAAATTTAAAAAAAAAAAAAAATAAACTCAAAATGGATGAAATACCTAAAGGTAAGACAGGAAGCCATCGAAATCCCAGAGGAGAAAGCAGGCAAAAACCTCTTTCACCTCAGCCGCAGCAACTTCTTACTTAACACGTCTCCAGAAGCAAGGGAAAGAAAAGCAAAAATGAACTACTGGGACCTCATCAAAATAAAAAGCTTCTGCACAGCGAAGGAAACCATCAGCAAAACCAAAAGGCAACCAACAGAATGGGAGAAGATAGTTGCAAATGACATATCAGATAAAGGGTTAGTATCCAAAATCTATAAAAAACTTATCAAACTCAACACCCAAAAAGCAAATAATCCAGTGAAGAAATGGTCAAAAGACATGAATAGACACTTCTCCAAAAAGGACATCCAGATGGCCAACAGACACAAAAAAAGATGCTCATCATCAGGGAAATACAAATCAAAACCACAATGAGATATCACCTCACACCTGTCAAAATGGCTAAAATTAACAACTCAGGCAACAACAGATGTTGGCAAGGATGCGGAGAAAGAGGGTCTCTTTTGCATTGTTGGTGGGAATGCAAACTGGTACAGCCACTCTGGAAAAAAGGATGGAGGTTTCTCAAAAAACTAAAAATAGAACTACCCCACGGCCCAGAAATTGCACTACTAGGCATTTATCCAAGGGATACAGGTATGCTGTTTCGAAGGGACACATGCACCCCCATGTTTATAGCAGCACCATCAACAATAGTCAAAGTATGGGAAGAGCCCAAATGTCCATTGACGGCTGAAGGGATAAAGAAGATGTGGTATATATATACAGTGGAGTATTACTCAGGAATCAAAAAGAATGAAATCTTGCCATTTGCAGCTACATGGATGGAACTAGAGGGTATTATGCTAAGCGAAATTAGTCAGAGAAAGACAAGTATCATATGACTTCACTCATATGAGGACTTAAAGATACAAAACAGATGAACATAAGGGAAGGGAAGCAAAAATAATATAAAAAGAGGGAGGGGGCAAAACATAAAAGACTCTTAAATATACAGAACAAATGGAGGGTTGCTGGAGGGGTTGTGGGAGGGGGGATGGGCTAAATGGGTCAGGGGCATTAAGGAATGTACTCCTGAAATCACTGTTGCACTAGATGCTAACTTAGATGAATTTTTTTAATTAATTAATTAAAAAAAAGAATATCAAAGCAAAAATAAAAGATGATGATTCCCAGTTAAAATGTATTCCCAAATCCATATATAGTAATGTAAAAGAGCCCAACTGGTTCTATCAAAATGTTAAAACACCATTACTGGTGGTGGAAAAAGATATCCAGGAAGACAAAGATGTGTTCTTTCAGGGAGTAAATCTACCAGTTTAATCTATCAGATTCAGGTTTACATGAAAGCCAACCTAGCAATGATAATATGACTTTCAAGGACAATGCTAAATGGGATTTAATTCCATTAAAGATAATCAAGATGAATATCCAGGGCCAAAGCTACAGAAATAGGGCAGTTTTCATCAAATTATACTGAGGGTCAAACAGCTTATTCGGTTGCTTCATTTTGCAGGGAAATTCTAAGCATCTAAAACAGGGTTCTGTGAACAAACTGTTTTCTTAGACAAAACATGTCCCATAAACATACATATGGAACCTGTGTTATTCCTACACACAGGAATACACAGACGGGGATCTCTTCCACCCATGCCAACTGCTTTGATCTGATGAAGAAATGTGACCCACACCCACTTAATTGTGTCCCTAACATCAGAGAATGTTAGGGAAAATGTTCACCCCAGTGAAAGATCCTTATTTTAGAGGCATGTCTATAATAAAAGTATTCTGCATTATACTAATAATACGAATGCAACATATATGATCATATAAACCTGATTTTGTAAAGTTCTAAGATTTCTGGTTACCTCTTTTCTTTTCTTTTCTTTTTTTTTTTTTTTTTTTTTTTTGAGAGAGAGAGAGAGGGAGGGAGAGAGAGAATGAATAGGGAAGGGGGGTGGAGAGAAAGAATCCCAAGAATCCCAATCAGGCTGCACGCTCAGCACAGAGCCCAGTGTGGGGCTCAATCCCACGACCCTGGGATCATGGCCTGAGCAGAAATGAAGAGTCGGGCATTCAACCCACTGAGAAGTCCAGGAGCCCCCGGTTACCTGCTTAAGAAAATACAAAGCGAAAACATTTAGGCAATAGTTATGTACAGGTTACCTCTGACGATTCAAGGCATACACAGAAAGGCATTCAAAAGGACTAAGGGGCCCAAGAGACATAGAGATAATGGACAGTTACTACAGTAGATGGGCAGCGTCATACTCTATGGAAAACAAAACTTTAATATTATCTCTAGCAGAGGTTAAAAACTTCTCTATACTCTTTATAAACTTTAAGGGGTGTGGGAAAACAACTTTAAACTGCAATTTTCAGCATCCTTTTGTGGCAACTAGCACATATTCCCTTGGAATTCCACTGTTCCCACTTTTATCTTCCCATACTTTTTTCTGACTCTTTTTGCTTCTGCTTTTACTCTTCAACAATTAGGAACTCAATGACACCTTGCCTAAATATGAATTATGAAATGCAGAGGGAGATTAGTATTAGAAAGAAGAGACTAAGGAAAAATGAAAATCTGGAAAAGCTGTTTCTTTTTTTTTTTTTTTTTTAATTTTTTTTTTCAACGTTTTTTATTTATTTTTGGGACAGAGAGAGAGCATGAACGGGGGAGGGGCAGAGAGAGAGGGAGACACAGAATCGGAAACAGGCTCCAGGCTCCGAGCCATCAGCCCAGAGCCTGACGCGGGGCTCGAACTCACAGACCGCGAGATCGTGACCTGGCTGAAGTCGGACGCTTAACCGACTGCGCCACCCAGGCGCCCCTGGAAAAGCTGTTTCAAGGAAGATACAGAATGAATGCCAGTAGTCACGAAATCTCTCTTTACTGGGCCTTTCGGAACTCCCGACACTCGGGAGTACATTTCCCTGATGGGCCCAGCGGCTGCGCTCTGCGATCTATCCCTGCATTTACACCGAAGCCACGCTTCCCGCGAGCTGCTCATAGGCAGTGACTGAACAAGGCCAGGATGGTGACGCAGGCCCGTTCCTGCCTGACGCAGAACACGTCTGCAGCCAGCTTCAGTTCAGAGACCCCCGGCCCTGCCCATTGGCCTCGCCACACTTGCTTAGAATGGCTCTTAGTCTAAGATTCTTTCACACATCCCTCCCATTCCATTTCCTTCATAAGGATTAAACTGCATTGTGATCTTTCAGCTCTCCCAGCCTCCTCTGGCAACCTTCACATTTTCCCAGAAAGCATTCTTCCTAATAATTCTCGGCATGTCTGAACCCACCTGAGCATCTGCTTCTTGGGGACCAGAACTTGCACAAAAGGTACCGAGCATGGGCCGAGAAAACAGGCAAGAAGACTCATATCTGGGGACTGGCTCGCCCACGACCCAGTAGAGGAAGAGGACGGCATCCTGGTTGGTAGACGGAACACAGATGGTCTCTGGCACTCAGTGGTTGTAGAAGTGCTGAGCATTCCCCAGTGCTGACCTGAGGAATGTCCCTAGTGGAGGGAAATGCTGTTGCAGGCGTGCCGGTTGAGGCATTTGAGAGATGAGGGTGTAATAGTGCCTCCAAAAACAGAGTAGTTGGCCAGTTACCGGTAAGTTGTACTGATGCCCTTGAGAGGGATAAGGAGAGTCTGTGGGCCTCTAACGAGTAGTTCATGGCCAAGTGTGAGAGCAAAGCGTCAGGGTAGCTCACAAAGAGGCTGTTATCTCCCGCAGTGAAGAGCAAACACAACTAAAACCTTAACTGTTAAAGATGCAGGGTTAGAGATGCTTGGCCAAGGTAAGATGAGTTATGGAAATCTTAGGGCCCTGGTGGAGGAAACGTGGGACACTGAACGATGAAAACAGAACATCGATCTGAATGGAAGTCCCTGAAGATGGTAGTTCTGCAGCCCCTGCCTTGAACACACAGGATCCCAGAAGTGGCCCAACCTTCCCTAGTAAGTACAAGCACTTCCCCTATACTAGAAAATGCTGCCAGATAACAGACGCTAGGGCAAGGAGCTGCCTTAACCCCCCTCCCGAGTACCTCCTACGACCGATAGCTGAGGTGAAACTCCAGTGTGACCCAGATGATGATGCGCTGGGCCTGATAAGTGAGGAATGTGACCGTATGCCGAGAAAACTGTAAACATTACCCTGTGTGTGTCTGTAGGATCCACGGGATCCATGGGAGCATTCTTGAGATGGGATTCTGAGGCTGTTGGCTGCAGGGGGCTGGAACATAAGACTTAATCAGGAGCTCATTGACTTGGGAGTACTTTCTTCAGACACAAGATTTAACACCCTAGTGAGGACCTCGTGGGTGCACATATGTCACTGGGGGCATTTTAGTAGCCTGGAGAAAGCTATGGCCAATATTCAGCAAGAAAAAAATATTTGGGACGGTAGAAAAAGGAATAAAGGGGCTGTCGGAGGGAGCAGGAGTGTGGGAATCGTACAGCGGAGAGTCCGGCAAATCCTTTCCCCAAAGGAAATGAGAAAACCGGCCAAAGTTGTCAAAAACAGTTATTTCAGGACTCTGTAAATTGACCAAAGGCACACAACAGATTGAAAAGCTTTTATACAAGAGAATGCGCTGAACTTCTGTGTCTTTGATGTTGAGCTCCTATCCCCAAACTGCTCTGGTAGACTTATTGCCCTGTGGCCAGAGGGCCCTGACTCGAGAAAAAGCCCAAAGCCAAGGGGCAGCGACAAAAATAACAGACCTTAGTGTTAAACAACTGGGAAAGGCTGTTGTCACAGCCGCTTGGAGCTGCAGTCCTACATGGGACAAGCAACATACCAGCCAGAAATTGAAAGAGAAACAAAATAGCCATAGTGAGCCCTGACAGGCTACCAGATATTTCCGGTGTCCTGGAAGTCGTTACACACACATGAGGCTGCTTGCCCTCAGAAGATGCATATCCACAAAGCTCAGCAAACTCCAAAGAGACAAACGCAGAGATTTATGCCTAAATGCTTCGTAATCTAAGTGTTAAAAGCAGTTAAAAAAAAAAAACAAAAACAGACTCATCACATATAGGGAAACGCAGAAAATTAACAGTCGAATTCTCGTCAAAAGCAATGGAGGCCAGAAAGCATTGGGAGACATACCAAATTATAGAAAAAGGGGAAAAAATCATCAATCAATAATCCTATATCTAGAAAAACTATCCTTCAAAAATGAAGGAGAAATCGTTCTAGAAAAACAGACTGAGAGAATCCATCACTAGCACACCTGCCCTACAAAAAATATTAAGAGAAATCCTTCAAGTTTAAAGAAGGGACACCAGATGGTAACTTGAATTCACATGAAGAAAACTATTATCTGGTAAAGGTGATGATATAGTTCATTATAAACATGGTATACACTTCACTTTTATCCTCTTACCTTAAGATATAACTGCATAAAATAATAATTATAAAATTGAATGATTGGACTTATATAAAGATGGAATATACATGAAAAAATAGCACAAAGGAGAGATGAGGGAATGGAACAATATTAAAGAAAATGTTTATATTTTACCAGAATTAAGTTAGCATTCACTAAAGTGGGTTGTGATATGTTAAGATACATGCCGTAAGGACACCTGGATGGCTCAGTCAGTTAAGCATCCAACTTCAGCTCAGGTCATGATCTCACAGTTCATGGGTTCGAGCCCTGCATCAGGCTCTCTGCTATCAGTGTGGAGCCTGCTTCTGATCCTCTGTCCCCCTATCTCTCTCTGCCCCTGCCCTGCTTGCACTCTCTCTCTCTTTCTCTCTCTCAAAAATAAACATTAAAAAAAAAAGATGTATACTGTAATCCCCAGAGAAACTATTAAGAAAATAATATAGTAAAAAATCAATAAATGAAGTAAAATGGTATATTAGAAAATATTTAACACAAAAAATTAGTAAAGGAGGAACCGAAGAACAAAAAAAGATATGTAACATATGGAAAATAGTAGCGCAATGGCAGTGGTAAATCCAATCATATGAATAATTACATTAAATGCAGAAGGATTAAAAACAAATTAAAAGGCATATTCTCAGACTGAATTTTAAAAATACAGTCCAGGGATGCCTGGGTGGCTCAGTCGGTTAAGCGACAGACTCTTGCTTTGGCTCAAATCATGATCTCATGGTTCACGAGATCAAACTCCACACTGGGTTCTGCACTGACAACATGGAGCCTGCTTGGGATTCTTTCTCCCCCTCTGTCTCTGCCCCTCCCCAACTAGTACACATGCATGTGCTCGCTCTGTCTCTCAAAATAAATAAATAAACTTTAAAAAATAAAAATATAGTCCAATCGTATTCTATCTATAAGACATGCACTTTAGATTCAAAGACACAAACAGATTGAAAGCAAAAGATAGAAAAAGATATGCCATATATAGAGTAACCAAAAAAGAACTGGAGTGGCTATTCTAATATCATACAAAAGCAACTTTAAGACAAAATTTGGTAGAAATAAAGAGGAACATCTTACAATAATAAAATGCCCATTTATCAGGAAGCTATAACAATTAAATGTAATACACAACCCAAAATATATGACAGAATTGAAGGGAAAAATAGACAATTCAATAGTAATAGAGACTTCAATACCTTCCTCTCCTCTCCATAACGGATAGAAAATTAGCAAGGATAAAGAGGACTAGAAAAACACTATCAACAAACTCGACCTGATTATCTATAGAACACCACATCTAATGATAGCAGTGTATTCAAACGAAATGAAAAACTCATTTTCAAGTGCACACAGTACATTCTCCAGAACAGATCATATACCAGGCCATGACACAAATCTCAATAAATTTAAAAAGATTGAAATTTAACAAAGTATGTTCTCCAACCAAATTTAATTTAAATTAAAAACCAACAACAGAAGGAAATTCGGGAAAACAAGAAAAATTTGGAAATTAGATAATACACTTAAAAATAACCCATGGGTCACAAGCACCGTGTGTTATATGTAAGTGATCACTAAATTCCACTCCTAAAACCAATATTATACTATAGGTTAACTTATATTTTTTCAATTTATGTTTATTTCTTTGAGAAAGAGAAAGCATGCACATGTGTGTGTGTGTGTGTGTGCACGTGTGTGCACACGCGCACACACACACACACACACGAGCAGGGGAGGAGCAGTGAGAAGGAGAGACAGAATCCCAAGTATCAGTGCAGAGCCCAATGTGGGGCTCAAACTCCCGAAATGAGACATCATGACCTGAGCCAAGATCAAGACTCAGACATTTAACCAACTGTGCCACCCAGGCGCACCCTAACTTGGATTTTTAAAAAAAACCACAGGTTAAATGTCAAATAATAAATCATAAGGGAACATGGGATATATTTTTAATTGAGCAAGAACAAAAACACAACATAACAAAATGTGTGGGATTTGGGCAAAAAAGTGCTTAGAGGAACATTTATAGCTTTAAACACTCATATTAGAAAAGGAGAAATCTCAAAACATTAACCTAAGCTTCCACCCTGACAAATTAGAAGAATAGGGCAGAGAACCTGGACAGACATTTCTCCGAAGAAAACATACAAATGGCCAAGAGACACATCAAAAGAGGTTCAACATCAGTCATCATCAGGGAAATGCAAAAAAATTACAATGAAATATCACCTCACACCTGCCAGAATGGCCAAAATCAAAAACACAAGAAACAACAAGTGTTGGCAAGGATGTGGAGAAAAAGGAACCTTTGCACTGTTGGTGGGAATGCAAACTGGTACAGCCACTGTGGAAAACTGTAGAGGTTCCTCAAAAAATTAAATAGAGAATTACCATAGGACCCAGTAATTCCAATACTGGGCATTTACCCAAAGAAAACAAAAACACTAATTCAAAAAGATATATGTACCCCTATATTCACTGCAGCATTATTTACAATAACCAACATATGGAAGCAACTAAGTGTCTATCCATAGATGAATAGATCAAGATGTGGTATATACATACACAATGGAATATTAGTTGGCTCTTAAAAAGAATGAGATCTTGCCACTTGCAACAACATGGATGGACCTAGAAGGTATAAGGCTGAGTGAAATAAGTCATTCAGAGAAAGACAAATACCATATGGTCTCACTCATACATGGGATTTAAGAAACAAAACAAATGAAAAAAAAAGAGAGAGAGACAAGAAAACAGACTCCAGAAGGGAGGTAAGTGGGAATGGGTGAAATAGGTGAAGGGGATCAAGAGTACATTCGTCATGATGAGCACTGACTAATGTATAGGATCGATGAACCATTATGTTGTACACCTCAAACTAATATAACACTGTATGTTAATTATACGTCACTTAAAAAAAGAGAGAAGAGAAAACCAAACTCAAAGGATGCAGAAAGAAGGAAATAATAAGGAAGAAAGTGGAAATCAATGAAATAGAAAACAGAAAAAAAATAGAGCAAATCAGTGTCACCAAAACTGGTTCTTTGAGATGATGAACAATAATTGGCCACCATTAGCAAGACTAAACAAGGAATGAAAGAGAGGCCATCAGCTGTGACCTTACAGAAATTACAAAGATTATGAGAAAATACTATAAGAAACTATATGTAAGCAAATTAGAAAATTTAGATGGAATGGAAAAATTCCTAGAAAGATGCAAAATACTGAAATTGACTAAGGAACGAATAGGACGTTTGAATCAACCTATAACTAGCAAAGAGATTGAATCAGTAATTCCAAAACTTCCCACAAAAAAAGTCCAGTCCCAAATGGCTTCACCTGTGAATTTCACCAAACATTTGAAAAGAATTAACACCCATTCTGCACAAACTTCCAAAAAATAGAAGAGGAGGAAACACTTCCTAACTCATTCTACATGGCCAATATTACTCTGAAACCAAAACCAAAGACACTGTAAGAATACCACAGACCAATACCCTTTATAAATATGCATGCAAAAATCCTCAACAAAATACTCGCAAACTGAATCTAGAAGCATACAAAAAGGACTATACACCATGGCCATGGGATTTATCCCAGATATGAAAGCTGGTTGAAAATACAAAAATCAGTCAATGTAATATACTGCATTAGTTGAATAAAGGGGAAAAAAACTGGGACGCCTGGGTGGCTCAGTTGGTTAAGTGTCTGACTCTTGACTTCGGCTCAGGTCATGATCTCACGGGTTCATCAGGTCGAGCTCTGCATCCGACAGCGTGGAGCCTGCTTGGGGATTCTCCCTCCTCTCTCTCTGACCCTCCCCCACTTGCACTCTCTCCCTCCCTCTTTCAAAATAAATAAATATTTTTTAAAAATCACATCATGTCAACAGACATAGGAAAAACATCCAACAAAATCCAAAACACTTTCATGACCAGAAAAAACCTCAAGATAAAAACACTTGTACAAACATAAGACCTGCAAGTTAAAAACTACAAAAGACTGCTGAGAGAAATTACAGAAGATCTAAATAAATGGAGTAACATTCAATCTTCATGGATTGGAAGACACAATATCATTAAATGGAAATTCTCCCCAAATTGACTAATAGATTCAATGCATTCTCTATCAAAATGTCAGTAGGGTTTTTTTAATACAGAAATTGACAAGCTGACCCTAAAATTTATATGAAAATGCAACAGACCCATAATGGGCAAAGCAGTCTTGAACAAAACTGGAGGACTTCTACTTCTCAATTTAAACATTGACTAAGAAGCTACACTTAGTAGAAAAATAACTTGACATTAGCTATCCATTGTCACCAGCCAGCCCAGAACCATCAGGATGGGCACAGGAATGAAATGACCACAGTGCAAAGATAGAGTCTGTATATGGGCCCAGCAGCATGAACCCCCACTTACAAAGGCCAAACTAGCTATCACTACCTCTCAATGTCCACATTGCCAGCAACAGAGACCAACCCTGCGCTCCTGATATGACACTGTTCTTCAAAGAGAGCAACTAGCCACTTGTTTTTAAATAGACTATAACCTGACCCTCCCATTCTGGATGGGCTACAATTCACATTCACAGGGATAGATACTTATTCTGGCGATGAGTTTTCCTTTCCTGGTAGCAGAACCTCAGCCAGCACCACTATCCTGGGGCCTACAGAAGGCACAAGCATGGACAGAAGACCCAATTCACAATGAAGGAGGTGTGGGAGTGGACTCATAACCATGGGACCCACCAATTATATAGCTGCAGCCAGCCCAGAGAGCGCTGGAATCACTTTCTAAAGGGCATTTTTAAAGTGTTTATTTATTTATTTTGAGAGGGAGGTGGAGAGAGGGAGAGAGAGAAAGAGGGAGAGAGAGAAAGGGGGAGAGAGAGAGAGAGGGAGAGAGGGAGAGAGGGAAAGAGAGAAAGAGAGAAAGAGGGAGGGAGAGAGAGAGAATCCCAATCAGGATCCACGCTGTCAATGCAGAGCCCGACATGGGGCTCAATCCCACAAACTGTGAGATCATGACCTGAGCTGAAATCAAGAGTTGGATGCTTACCTGACTGAGCCACCCAGGTGCCCCTGGAATGGCTTTCTAAAGACACAGCTGAAACACTAGCAGGGAGACAACACTCTGAAAGGATGGGAAGCCACCCAGAGAAACGCAGTGTATATGTTCATTAAAGACCTCAATACAGTGCTGTGTCCTCAACTAGGAAGAATAAATGGATCAAGAACTGAGGAAGCAGGTCTGGCCCCACTGAATATGACTGCCAGTGATCAACTAGGGAATACAGTGCTTTCTGTCCCCTCAACCCTGAACTCTGCAGGGATGGGGGTCCTGTTTCCCAAAGGGGACACACTCCAGGGAACAGAGCAAAGGTTCTTTTGAACTCCAATGAGGGCTGATGCCCCAGCACTTTGCTCCCTTGTGCCAAAGGACCAGAAGACAAGAGGAGTCATGATACTAGCAGAGATAACTGCCCCTTATTGGTGGGAAAAAAAGGTAGGACTACTTTTACACAAGGAGGCCTGGAGGAATTATGTGTGGGACTCACTTGATCCACTTGGGTACCCATGCCCCATGGTAACTGTGAATGGACAAGTGCAGATTAAGAAGGGATGATTTCTAAGGTTTCGGTGCACTCGTGAGTGTAGGTTTGGGTCATACCACCAGGCAAGCCACCCGTTGAGGAGATAACTTAGGATGGATAGTGGAGGAGGGAGAAGATGTGTGACAGTTATGGCCACAACATCAACTGCAAAGTGTAGGGCTGAAGGTCATCCCACCAACCTCCCTCTTCTGCGTTCCCAGACAAAAGTACATGGGAACCATAGAGCAGGTGCTCCCTAAACCTGTGAGGAGAAAAACAGATCTGTGCAAAGCAACAGGAGGACTCCAACAGTCATGGAAATACATCATTCAGAGCTCCAGGGAGTGAAACTGACCAATGGCCCCAGATGCTATGCTCTGAAGCCAATGCTACATTTAGGCTAAGAATACACTCCCAATGACTGAGAGCAGCAGGCATAATTAAGACCCATTCCTGGAAGATGTAGACCTCCTTAAGGAAAACCTGTGAATAGCCTGAAAAATATACTAGGTCCTTGATGCTCAAAGTGCTGTGTAGACCCACTGCACTGAGCCACAGTGCCTAAGTCTTTTAGGGGTTACAATTGGGCCAGCTTTAAGAACACCCAGAAACCAGCCCTACTTCTCCCTCTCACGCTCAGAAAACACCCCCAACACATACACACATAAATTATTTAAATTCCTCAGAGATGACATCAAAATTACATAAAGATATATCTCTGAGATTTAAAATTATAATAATTTTATTTTAGATCCTTTTTTCCTACAAGTGTAGGAAATCAGCAAAAGGAACATGATATAGTAAAAAGAGTAACAGGTCAGAAAAACTGATCCCAGCTCTGTCACTAGGCAGCTGTGTGAGCTCAGGCGGAGCCCCTTCTCTCTCTGGGCTTCACTTTTTCTCATGTGTAAAACAAGAAAATTGGATTAGATTACCTCTAAACCTCTCCTTTAGCTCTAAATGTGATTCTGTGGACGATCCATGTGCCTTCAGTTCCACCAACGGAATTACAACATCACACATACCCCTAAATGACCACAAGGTGTCAGAATGTGCTCATCTAACACTTCAATAGTCCTCAATTAACAATTCTAATTTTTTCATTAGACTAGAAGACTAATTTTTATGTACCTCAAGAGCCTTCGTAAATGCCATATCAAGGAGGTAAGAGAAGTATTATCAGTAAAATCTATCCTGGAGATAACAGGGACCCACCCATATAGCTGCTACCATCCAATAATTAACCCTTAACTTCTCCCAGTCACTACATGCTTACTTTCTTCACTAAGCCTTCAGTTATGCTAGTTTCGTTTCCCAAATCCAAATTTTACCCATCATCCAAAAGCTATCTCTACCTATTCACAATAGCGATAATAATCTTCTCTAGAAATAAACCTAACACAAAATGCATAAGACTCACATGAATGCAACAATAATACTTTACTGAAGGATATGGATGATGAGGACAGATGAAGCCATCTACCACAGTCTGGAAAAGTCAGTTCTCCACAAATTAATTTTAATCCAATGCATTTTTTCCCGTTAAACATGAACATCTCAGACTTATTCATCCAGAAGGGAAAATGGGCAAAAATGGTGTGAATTTTTTAACTTCTAGAAGTGTTAAGAAAAACTAAGGAAATTACACATGCCTTACAAAATATCAAAACATCTTAAGCTAGTCATTGAAACAGTGAAATGGCACAGGACTAGGATGACAGATCAATGGACCAGTAGAGTCCAGAAGCAGATCCTGTATATATAGGAATTTGAGCATATGATAAACGTTGACTTTAATAATTATTAGTCTTTTAATGTTTACTTTTTGAGAGAGAGACACACACAGAGCACAAGCAGAGAAGGGGCAGAGAGAGAGGAGGACACAGAATCCGAGGCAGGCACCAGGCTCTGAGCCGTCAGCACAGAACTGGACTCAGGGCTCGAACTCACAAGCCATGAGATCATGACTGAGCCGAAGTCAGACACTTAACAGACCGAGCCACCCAGGTGTCCTAAGGTTGACTTTAAAATAAGTTATAAAAGGATTCAGTCAACAGTAATCACAAAGTCAGTTTTACTTGGGGCCGCCTGGGTGGCTCATCGGTTGAGTGTCCGACTCTTGATTTCAGCTCAGGTCATGATCTCACAGTTCATGAGACTGAGCCCTGTGTCGAGGCTCTGTGCTGATAGCAGGGATTCTCTCTCTCTCTCTCCCTCTCTCTCTCTCTCTCTCTCTCTCTCCACCCCCCCTCTGCCTCCCCACCCTCCAGTTCGTACAAGTGCACACGTGCGTGTACAGGCTCTTTTTCTCTCTCAAAATAAATAAATAAACATTTAAAAATAAATAAATAAATAAATAAATAAATAAATAAAATAATAGGGAAGAACCAATACCTTCTCTATGTACCTCTTTTTCCTTTTCTGAAAGAAGACGTAACAGTACCTACCTTATAGGCCACTAAGAATGTTAAAAAGGCTGATAAATGACATATTGATATGTTAGCAGTATAATAGAATCTCAATAAATATTAATAATGAATTGTTTTAATTAGACTGGGAAAACACAGGACTAGAGAACAACTCACTTGTTCCAAATCACTCAGTATATAATGGATCCAGAATTTATAATTGAGCCACAATTAGAACCCAAGTCCTCTAAACTCCAGGTCAGTTCTTTTTGCTATAGATTATCTATCTATCTATCTATCTATCTATCTATCTATCTATGTATCTACCTATCTCTTAATATTAGGATACTATTTTAATATTGAAATGTTTCATTGTCTCCCACATAATAGTAGCATTGGTTCATTTAGAAACTCTTAACTCATAAAGTGCTACTATAAGGTCAATAATATTTTAAAGTCAATTTGCATTAAGCATAACAGTACTTACATACATTTAAAAAAACTACAATATATTTGTTTTCTGAGATATTATTTATTCAGTCCACAGTAAATGCCTGGTATAACTCGGAGGGTAAGGACCAGTGACCTATGGACAGTGCTCTGGTTTATTACTGCAGAGAAAGTACACAATCAGCAGAATCAAAAAACTGATTGCAACATGTCGAGGAACAACCTAAGAGCCTACATTCCTATGCCACCTCTCAATAGAGATCTTAATCCTGCAGGTAGAGAGGAAGCTGAGAGCCATTAGGCAAAGGGGGCTAAATTTTACAGACAAAAGTAGTTTTGCTTACGGCACCAGCAGAGCAATTTAATTATCAAGAGAGTCATTTGTCGGGGCGCCTGGGTGGCTCAGTCGGTTAAGCGTCAGACTTCGGCTCAGGTCATGATCTCGGGGTCCGTGAGTTCGAGCCCCGCGTCGGGCTCTGTGCTGACTGCTCAGAGCCTGGAGCCTGTTTCGGATTCTGTGTCTCCCTCTCTCTGACCCTCCCCCGTTCATGCTCTCTCTCTGTCTCAAAAATAAATAAACGTTACCAAAAAAATTAAAAAAAAAAAAAAGAGAGAGAGAGTCATTTGTCATAGGATAAGCAAGTCCTTGAATTTCCCCCTCAGAAGAGGAAGAGTATGGACCCAAACCTGGAAGGGGCATGTCGTGGCTCCTTGGGCTTTGAGTAGTTAGAGTCAAGGCAAGAACTGGTAGTGGCTGCCACAGGAGAAGCAGGATGAAAGGCACTGGCCAGGAATTTGGGGGACAGGGTAGGAGGGTGGTAAGGGAAGAACGGAAGGAAGGGATTGGGGATGCCAGGGAAAGAGACGGTGTTAGTGCATGATGTGCATTTCATGAGGATTTCTGTGTTTTTAATCTTTATTTATTTTTGAGAGAGAGACAGAGTGTGAGTGGGGGTGGGGCAGAGAGAGGGGGGGACACAGAATCCGAAGCAGGCTCCAGGCTCCGAGCTGTCGGCACAGAGCCCGATGCGGGGCTGGAACTCAAGAACCACGAGATCATGGCCTGAACCAAAGTCAGAGGCTTAACCGACTGAGCCACCCAGGTGCTCCTCACAAGGATTTCTTATTTCAGAATCCTGCCAGGGCTAAATGCTTTTTTGAAACCTTCGAAGTCAGGAGTTCAGGTTCTATTCTGTGTCTATCATGTTTTACATCTAGTGACTTTTACCCACGTCGTGCAATTTCCATACCTGTTTGCTCACCTGTGAAATAGGCAAATAAGAACTGCTGCCAACAACTGTTGGCAGTCTCCCCGGGGTTATTTGGGAGACCTAGAATATCACTCAAGTAGAAGGGACTGCTGCGATTCAAGGCATTTTTCCCGCTTGGGTTAGGGAGAAACAGGAAACAGAACCACACCCATCTATACCCTATGAGAGGATTGCTTTTGTGGATAAGAAAAATAACAACTGTTCTTAGTCCTACTTCTTGGCATCTGGAAATGTGGGGATACCGACATGATGGAGGCTACAGAGAGTTCATCTAAGAACAATGCCTTGACTTTCCATCACCCCAATTTAGGATTGCTTCTGAGTTTCACAAGCAGGTAGACGACAGCCAGAAAAAAACTTCACCCGGAGAATTTTGGAGAGAAAGGAAAATACAATTTCCTGGGATCATAAATATAAGGAAATATACTTTTCACCTTTGTCAGATGAAAATCAGAAGTCTCCTGGGGCGCCTGGGTGGCTCAGTCAGTTAAGCAATCAACTCTTGATTTCGGCTCGGGTCATGATCTCATGGTTCGTGAGTTCGAGCCCCACATCAGGCTCTGCACTGCCAGTATGGAGCCTGCTTGGGATTCTCTCTGTCCCTCCCCTGCTTGTGCGCACTTGCTGGCTGGCTCTCTCTCTCTCTCTCTCTCTCTCTCTCTCTCTCTCTCAAAGTCGATAAAAATAAAACATTTTTAAAAATAGGAGGGGCACCTGGGTGGCTCAGTCGGTTGAGCATCCAACTTTGGCTCAGATCATGATCTTGCGGTTCATGAGTCCAAGCCCCATGTCAGGCTTGCTGCTGTCAGCCAGGAGCCTGCTTCAGATCCTCTGTCCCTCCCTCATTTGCACTCTCTCAAAAATAAATAAACATTTTTTTAAAAAAGAAATCGGAAGTCTCCCATTCACCCAGCTAGTCTATCCGAATAATCACCCAAACCACTCCCACAACTTATACTTCTATTTCCACCTGTTCTCTTTGAGAGTTACTTTTACCAGGAGGACCCTCTCATCATAAAACCATCCCGGCATATATATTATTTTTAAACCAATGCGCTATTAGGAAATTTTCTGACAAAGGTTTTGAAAAAAAAATGCAACAAAAAGATAACATTGCATGCGTGGAAATTCCTGGCTGCAAATTTTGAGTGCTATTTGTTAAAGGCGTATGGGCTTGGCTCTCGAGTGAGACAGGCACAGACCATATCCTTCTGGTACACGCACTTGCTATCCCAACAGCACTTTTTCATTTCCACTGCTCCCCACACTGTGATCAGCAGCCTCTCTGTACAATGAGACACCCAACAGTGCCTCGAAACAACTCTGCAGCAAGAAAACCCACCGTTGCCTTTTAAAACAGACAGCAGAGGTCAGCAAAGCCCAGTCCACTCATCTACTCCTGGGAAGACTTGCAGACTCTGACGTTCATATTGCAAATTTCAGGTCCGTTAGCAACCAAACCGCTCTTGTAAGGATCCACAAGATAATCGAGAGGTTTTCCTAGATGTATAAAGTGAACACTACTAATCGTTTCAGGATTGGTATAATGAGGATGAACAAAGCCATGGCTCTCGTGATCATGCAGTAAACACAAACAACATAACGGGCTTCAGGAGACATTATTTTCAAATGAATAGGCTCCGCTCAGAATTGGTCAGGAGCAGGTGATATAATATACAAATAAACACAAAGCATACATATGATACGTATCACAGTTGAATAAGAAAGCTGCAATTAAGGAAAGCCATTTAAAACTATAATTGATAATTTTTAAGTAAATATACCCTTGTAACCGAATGCAGATGGCAAACCCACTATACGGCTGACCCCTGGGCATGAAGAAGAAATAAACAGGAGGTGCATTACATGCTATTAATTATTTTCACTGCTACAGTTGTTTGCTATATAATACAGGTCAAGGGGTTAGCCTGAAGCTTCTCCTAATATATTAGTAAATAAATTTGAACAGATTTTAATTTGCTAATGGAAAGGTCTGGGCCAGTTGCAAATAAGAGTGAGGCTACTTTGTCTCCCTCATTAGCATGCAACCAGGCTTATCCTCCCCATTCACACAAAATGTTACATTTCCATAAAGTGTAGTGTAATTTGTCAGGAAAAAAACTCTGTAAACTATATTAGAATAAAGATAAATTTCTATCATGTGGTCATCCTCCTCATAGAGTCTTTATGATAATTGCACGTCTAACACCTGCCTCCAAATAATGCCACTCTGAATCTTCACAGTATGGAAAAAATGACAGGGAACAGAGTAGCCTCTGCTCTAACTTATTTCTAAGCATCTACGCTTATAGCTATGGCCTTTCTTGCTGTTCCACGAGAGCGTCCCGGGTTGTGTTTTGTTGTGTTGTGTTGTTCAGAAGGTTCTCCCTGCTTAGCAATTTTGAATAGGTAGTCAACACTGTGGATTTACGATGTTTTCAGAAAGCTGACGTGAAAATAACGACACAGATCATTGCCTGCTACGTGACGAAAGCCACAGTCTGAAATGAAATGACTGTGTCAAGTTATGTATTGTAGGCAATTTGATCTAGTCGTAGTTCATACTTTTCAGTGCCTCGATGCCCACATGCCCCAATCCTTTATCTGACCCCGTGAAAACAAGCACTGAAATCTGTGGGATTTAAGTCCCAAATAAGGAAGAACCCAAATCTGCAGTTTTAATTCTCCACTCTCATTTTCAGTGGGGTGGAGTCTCTGCCACTGTTACTCAAGAACGATTAGGAGTTCCCTCGAGTTCCAGCCCCCCTTTGGGACCTATGCGTCCCTGGTGCCCCACTGTGCTGTGCATGTCCTTTGAGGCATCACGGCAGAGGAGGCCAACTGGGCTAACTGGTTCCTCAGCTTAACTTTGGAGGCTCAAGAAGAGATATCTCATGCAGTAAAAGGACAGAGTGGCAGGGCTTAACAGCAGAAGTCTCTTTTTGAACAGATAAATGTAGAGTCTCCCAGCCAGGATTATGGCTTTGTAAAGAAAGGGTCCAAATTCACGGTCAAGGGGAAAGACTCTTAAGAAAAAGGTCAACGACACGAGAAGCAAAATTGATAGGAGAAATCTGGCTTTATAAAATCTGATCATCTAAAGCACTGAAATGGACAGACAAAAGCTCTGGTTTTTCTTTCTTACATTTGTGTTCATGGCTCAAATCAACACTTCCAGTCCTAAGCTCTCACACAAAAAAAACTATATTGGTTTAGTGTTTTGTGGTTTTAGAAAATGTGTTGAGGGGGTGGCTGGCTGGCTTAGTCAGTAGAGCGCGCGACTCTTGATCTCCAGCCCCACGACGGGTGTAGAGATCACTGAAAAATAAAATCTTTAAAAAACGCGTTTGCGGGGCGCCTGGGTGGCGCAGTCGGTTAAGCGTCCGACTTCAGCCAGGTCACGATCTCGCGGTCCGTGAGTTCGAGCCCCGCGTCAGGCTCTGGGCTGATGGCTCGGAGCCTGGAGCCTGTTTCCGATTCTGTGTCTCCCTCTCTCTCTGCCCCTCCCCCGTTCATGCTCTGTCTCTCTCTGTCCCAAAAAAAATAAATAAAAAACGTTGAAAAAAAAATTAAAAAAAAAAAAAACGCGTTTGAGGTTTATTGTTGGGTTAGGTGTTCACCACAGCCCGCGGGGTTAGCAGGGTGCAGATAGAGGCAGTGACTTGCTTCAGGTGACCCAGGAGGGATTCAGACACTGGCCCGGTGACCCCAGATCCCAAGCCCTTTCCACAACCCCATGTGGCTTTCCCCCAACCGTAAGTGCGTAAGGGCTGTGGCCACGCTCCACACCGAGTGCCAGGAGAGCGGCCTGGCCGAGTGCAGGCTGACTTGCTGAAATCCTTCGCTGCGTTTTCCCCCACGCCTTCCTCCCTCTTCTCAGGATCCTTGGCTGAGTCTTGAAACAGAATGCTCGGGTAATCTTGACCCAGGCATGACCTCCCGCCCCCACCCCTCACTCTCTCTCAGGTAGTGCCGAGTGTCTTTGGCACCCGGGATGGGACGGGGCACTGTTGTTCACAGGGCTTGAGTGTGGGAAGCAGACTGTAGGCGGGCAGGTAGCGATCTGACCGATCCCTCACCTTCCGGGACTAGAGCTATGTAGACACGGCCGATGCTACGAAAGCATTCTAGGCTCACGCTCCAGAGTTACTTACGGCCGAAGTGAGTTCAACTCATTTCGCGACTTGGATGGCGCAACAGACCACAAGATTCCCTGCCACAGATCAGGCAACCCACCCTCCCTTGCCCCGTCGAAGTGAACAGAAAGGAAATCGTGACTGAAGTCCGTGTCTGGAATCTCCTAATGGGATGCGGGAGTTCCGGACAAGCCACCTCACCCACCTCACTCTACAGTTGAGGTGTCTGAATTAGGGACAAAGCAGATTTTGCCCAAAATATTTGGACGAAATTTGGGTGGGGTGAGAAAGAAAAAATAAGACAATGACTCTATCGGGTAATAACTGCAACAGAGACAGAAAAATTACATAAGTCCAGGTAACGAGATGCTATTCTGCTCAACAAGCACAGGGCCCGTTCATCCCTGAACACCCATCTCCTCACCTGATATTCCACACAAGGATAGAGGCCCTTATGCTGAATACTCTCCACATCTTTCCAGAACACCGTCATCTTCATATGGAAACAGGACCATCCCCTTTAAAGAGAAATGATGACAAGGCTACAGTACTGGAATCCCTCAGTGGCAGTCCCTTCTCTATTCTAGACTGTCACTCATGACATTTCAAATTAAAACAACACGAGGAGGGGCGCCTGGGTGGCTCAGTCGGTTGAGCGTCTGACTTCAGCTCAGGTCGTGACCTCGCGGTCTGTGAGTTCGAGCCCAGCCTTGGACTCGCTGCTGTCAGCACGGTGCCCGCTTCGGATCCTCCGTTCTTGTTCTCTCTCTCTCTCTTTCAAAAATAAACATTTTTTAAAAATTAAAAAAATAAAAAATAGCACGAGGAAATACTTCTCAGACAGCGTGAGCTGATAGCTCTGTTCCCAAAGCTACTGACTGTGTGTAGCATGTGTGTAGAATGGACTCTTCCATGCTTCATACATCACTTTAGAGCTCAGAAGTATACTTGGCCTTGATCAAGGGAGCCCAGATCATGAAGCTCAAGGAAGGAAGTTAGCCAGCCTTTCAACAGAACAACTGAGCTAAATACGGGACTTCCACACGCTTGAATAGTTGTCTCAACTCCACCTCACTTTACGTAGAAAGATGAAAGTTATGCCATCATTTAAAAAAATTTTTTAACATTTATTCATTTTTGAGAGACAGAGCGTGAGCAGGGGAGGGGAGAGAGAGAGGGAGACACAGAATCCGAAGCAGGCTCCAGGCTATGAGCCGTCAGTGCAGAGCCCGACGCGAAGCTCGAACCTACAGACCGCGAGATCGTGACCTGAGCTGAAGTCGGACACCTCACTGACTGAGCCACCCAGGCGCCCCATATGCCATCATCTTCATAACCAGCACGTGGAGTTCTAAGTCTCCACCCCATTTTTTTGCCTTTGTAAACTATGGATGAATTCTCTGCCTTTTATTGTCTCCCTTGCAAGAGCTATGGAAAGTCTGAAAATCCAAGAAGTTCTCAGTCTGGAAGGAAAAAAAAATACGGGGTCACATAGTAAATTTGACACCTCGGTTGTTCATTTACATTATTCAAAACCTAAAGAATTGCTCTCAAATCCAATAAAATTAAAGATAGTTGGAATGCAAGCCAAGTGAATTTTGCCAGTAGTTTGCCTAATACAATTCAGTAATGATACAAAAACACAGAGAATAGGTTGTGATTTAAAATACCACACATAACCGGGGCGCCTGGGTGGCTCCGTCGGTTAAGCGTCCACTTCAGGACGCTCAGGTCATGATCTCACGGTTCGTGAGTTCGAGCCCCACATCGGGCTCTGCGCTGACAGCTCGGAGCCCCGAGCCTGCTTCGGATTCTGTGTCCCCCTCTCTCTCTCCCCTTCCCTGCTCACACTCTGTCTCTCTCTCTCTCTCAAACACAAAGATTAAAAAAAAACTTTTTTAATACCACACATAACCAAACAACATTCTAACTGCTTTTATTAGGAGGAGAGAAAAAAAGCTTAGAAAACTCTATTGCTGGAAAAAGCAAGAAGATAAACCCTCCTAAGGTCACTCTTGTCAAAACGTCCTTGTGCCCACTTCCACTTTAAATGTAATCTGCTGTTGGGGCACCTGGGTGGCTCAGTCGGTTAAGCGTCCGACTTCAGCTCAGGTCGTGATCTCGTGGTTCGTGAGTTCGAGCCCCACGTAGGGCTCCGTGCTGACAGCTCACAGCCTGGAACCTGCTTCAGATTCTGTGTCTCCCTCTCTCTGCCCCTCCCTCACTTGTGCTGTTTCTCTCTCTCTCTCTCAAACAAATGTTAAATTTTTTTCAAAAATAAAAAATAAAAATAAATGTTATCTGCCATATAAATCCAAAGGGGCATATTTACCAACTGTCTTTCTAGATCTAACAACTATTTGCCAGCAAAGGAAATTTACAGATATTAGTGCCAAGGCAGGCCTAATGGTTCTTCTATTTTACTGTAGCATGTCAGAAGTTGTGGGTTTATACAACTCCCAGCACACTAGCTGCTACCCCACTCTTTATCTTCCCCTGATGCTCGGCATTTCCAAAGCGACAACTCTTGACTTGTTCAACAAACGCCTCTAGATCTTCTATAGATATTTTCAACATTTAGCCAGTTGAATGGAATGCCTACTTTTTAAGGGGAAAATGCATTCTGTGTGCTCTCTTTCTTGAGGCTCTTTAAATTGGGAAAAATATGGGCATGTTATTTTCTTTTCAAAATACAAATATTAAATATAAGGTTCTTGGTTAATGGAAACCATCAAAATTATGGTCATTATTTCCACTAATTTTTCTTTTTTCTTTTGTTTAAATATGAAATTTACTGTCAAGTTGGTTTCCATACAACACCCAGTGCTCATCCCAACAGGTGCTCTCCTCAATGCCCATCACCCACTTTTGATTTCCTCCCACCCCCCCATCAACCCTCAGTTTATTCTCAGTTTTTAAGAGTCTCTTATGGTTTGCCTCCTTCCCTCTCTGTAACTTTTTTTTCCCCTTTCCCTCCCCCATGGTCTTCTGTTCAGTTTCTCAGGATCCACATAAGAGTGAAAACATACGGTATCTGTCTTTCTCTCTATGATTTATTTCACTTAGCATAACACTCTCCGGTTCCATCCATGTTGCGACAAAAGGCCATATTTCATTCTTTCTCATTGCCACGTAGTATTCCATTGTGTATATAAACCACAATTTCTTTATCCATTATCAGTTGATGGACATTTAGGTTCTTTCCATACTTTGGCTATTGTTGAAAGTGCTGCTATACACATTGGGGTACAAGTGCCCCTCTGCATCAGTACTCCTGGATCCCTTGGGTCAATTCCTAGCAGTGCTATTGCTGGGTCATAGGGTAGGTCTATTTTTAATTTTTTGAGGAGCCTCCACACTGTTTTCCAGAGCGGCTGCCCCAGTTTGCATTCCCACCAACAGTGCAAGAGGGCTCCCGTTTCTCCACATCCTCGCCAGCATCTATAGGCTCCTGATTTGCTCATTTTAGCCACTCTGACTGGCATGAGGTGATATTCTTTTTTCTTCTTTTTATTTCTTTAACGTTTTTATTTTGAGAGACAGAGAAAGACACAGCATGAGCGGGGGAGGGGCAGAGAGAGAGGGAGACACAGAATCTGACGCAGGTTCCAGGCTGTGAGCTGTCAGCACAGAGCCCGACGCGGAGCCTGAACCCACAAACTGTGAGATCATGACCTGAGCCGAAGTCAGATACTTAACCGACTGAGCCACCCAGGTGCCCCTCCACTAATTTTTCTTATCCCTATACTTACTCTTAAAATAAAAAACAAAACTTGAACAGGCCAGTGTCCAGTGCGGCATGGGGTTAGAGCTGAATATTTATGTAACCTCACAGTTTAGATAAAGATACAGAAAAATTCCCTTACAGCACTGGTCATCAGGGACAAGATTCCCTTCTTAAAGCTTAAACGAAATAAAAATTATTTTAAATAATAACAATAATTACATCACCACTAGTTATAATTTATTGAGAAGAGCTAAAGAGATTGGGTGCTTACCAAGTTCCAGGTACCGTACTAAGGACATACAGATATTATATCATTTTAGCCTCTCACTAACATAGGTGGATATTTTATTACCCTGTTTTACAGATAAAGGAACTAAAGCTTAAAGCTAAATAGGCTAAGATCGCACATCCCACTGTGCTCTACAACCTGTCTGATAACAAACACGCACACAGCACTTGTAAAGTATGTTATACATTTAGCAAGTGTTTCACATGCACTCCGCCAATACTCACATCACCTCTGCCTGCCAAGAGGTAACTAGCCTATTTGAGTGCTTCTGGGGACACAGAAACAAGGGTGGCGCACTGCAGAGCCCCTGGGGCCGGAGTGGGACGTACCAGGACTCACATCCCTGTTCCAGGATTTATTGGCTGTGTGACCTCGAGCAAATGGCTTAACCTCTCTGAGCTGCCTTTTCTTCACCTGCACAATGGGTTTCACTGTCCGGCTTTATTTCCCCCACAGTGTTACTACTCCTAAGATAATGTACGTGAAGGTGTTTTGTTAACTGCAAAGTGATAGAAATGGGATTCTTAATGTAGGGTCCACAAACAGGCTGCGGCACGTTTATTCAATGCCTTGAAAACATCTGCAAGCTTTGCTTGTGTGTGTGTGTATGTGTGCGCGTGCATTTTTTTCTGGGAAGACTGACCACAGTTTTCATCGGATTGCCCCCACAAATGGTTAAAACCTGCTACAGTATACAAATATCATTTTGTCTTTAGGTGACTGAGAAGGTAAGAATTCTTTTTACTGAAGACAGCTCTGTCTCCCTATACTTTCTTTCTCCATCTATTCGGCTCTGCCTTATGATGGCCACCAGAGGGGACGAGCACATTGCCACTTTCACACCCCAGCCTTCCCAAGATTCAACAGTGGTTTTCTCTCCTCATCTACACCTCCAGCCCCCCGGCTCTCATTCCCTCACTCATTCATTCAACACACATTACAGGCCAAATTTAAGCACAAGCAGTGTGCTGGGATAGAGCAGGAGACAGAACGCCCTACCCCATGAAACTTAAGAGTCTCGTGGAGAGGACAGATAAAAGTCGGGTCTTGAGAGTGGAAAGAGACTGCTAGGGGTAGATGGAGTGTGGAGTGCATGGGAGCACAGCTAATCCCTGCCTCCTTTTCATCCAGGAAATGCTGGAGTCCTTCTCTAGCCTCGCCACTTTTCTCCCACTGCACTTAGTTTAGCTGGAGGGTCCTTTTGAGCCAGAAAAAAACACACGGGTGTATTATGACCCGCCAAGCAAGAAACATCTCAATCCTTACAGGAACCCTACACTTCAATTAGTTCGTCCTAACATCAAATCACATATTTCCTCAATTCCGAGGGTCACCGTTTTTACATTTTAATACGTCCGCAAGTGTGAAGTAACTGTGTACTACATTTAAGCCTGAGCACTTTATCTTTTCCAAACAGAGATCTTTCTGAATCCGTGATGCAAGCTGTCAGCAACCGATAGCATCTTTAAACAGTGGAAATATGATCAATTCTTGAGCAATCACTTCTTGCACTCTTGACTCACGTATGATGGAGTGTGAGCTCTTTAAAATGTCGGGTGCTCGCTTCGGCAGCACATATACTAAAATGTCGGACAAGGCCCTCAACGATCAAGCCTCTGCCCATGGCCCATCTCAATTCTCACCACATGCCGTCTTGACCCCTATGCACCAGGTCTTCCTAATTGCTTTCCAGTGACAAGTGATATTTCCTACCTCTAACACCTAGCTATTAGCTTATCTTCCCCAACTAAACGGTGAGCATCCCCAGGGCACTACTATGCCTAATTCAGCTCCCCATCTCCAGGACAGTTCCCCCAATACGTGTACGGCGAAGTGTTAAGGAATAAATTAACCCCTCGGCCTCTTTTCACACGAGTTGCTAAGCCCATCTCCTCGATCCCGTACTTGTGCGATGGGTTTCAAGATGTAGCCCAGATCCCAGCCTGTCTATGAAGCCTTTCCTAATTATCCCAGCCAGAAAACACCTCTCTCGTCTCTGAATTCACTCCTGACAGTCCATGAGGCTTCAACAGGAGTTCATCAGCCTGCAGAAGCAAGTTTCACTAGAATAGTGTTTCCCTGAGGTTCTGAGAACAGGGCACACACAAATACTGTGTTTTATACACACAAAGCGATAAAAAGATTCAAAACAGCCCAAAGCAGGCAGATGGTAATGACCTTACAATCACTATTTCTCTGCATAGGAAGACATCCACAGCTATTGCCCACCCACGTAGCTGTTTGAGTCAAACTATTTACTTCCCTGATCGCATATGCTCTCTCTAACACTCTCTAAGCCCAGTTTGTACTTTTGGAGGAGTTTCTCCCTCCTTTGACGTTTTAAGCATTTGGGGTGCTCTGCAGAGTTCAGCAATGATGAGACACTATGCCTTGTTTTGCTCCAAGTCTTGTCAATTCCTACATTTACAAATTCAAAGATAGGCATCACGATGGTTAAACGCCACAGTCTTGAAGGGTCTTCCTACTTTAGACAGTCTGTGAGCCTATGGCAGAGACCCGTGCCCTTCATCTTCTAGATCCCCATGCCCCAGCTGAGGTCTGGGGCCAAACACGTGTATGGTAAATAAATGAAGTGATTTATTTTGTATTTGACCTTGTTTTGCTTTATAAGATATGTGTGTTTAGCATTAATAACTGATCGATACAATCTTCCTTTATGAAAGTATCAGGAATAAAGGAATCATTCAAGGCCAGCTTCCTTAGGTTCAGGCCTCGTGAAGGACTCACACGACTCAGCTGATTTGTGAGGAAGTCATCCCATCACTGCTCAAGAAAGCCTATTCCTCCTGAAGGTCACAAGAGAACAGCGGGTGTTCAGGGAGAGCCCTGAACAGGTGCAGGGGGTTCCACCTTACATTTACAGGCTCACAATTCCGTGGTTTAAGTAGCTTACTCTGAAATAGGAAGTTATTTTAAAATAACAAAAAGTTCTCTGGGACTTCAGTAACCCTAAGTGGGAATGTAGAAAGCAAAAAGGAGACTCTAGAACATTGAAGAACAAACTAAGTCTTCTTCTGACCTTATCTTCAGCCAGATAGCAGTCTGATGTTATTGGGGAAGAGTTTTAATTGTATAATGGCTAGAATGGGACTTTCAGTTTTACTCAATTAAGAAAAAAATATGTTGGTTTTTGGAAAACAATGCAGAGTGGTCCAACTCATCTAACCCTCTCTGAAAAATAGTCCTGGGCTGGAATTCAAGGGCACTCCTGGTTCAAGGCCATTGTGCTTGGGCAGAGGTAACGGATCATGCTCCAAAATGGCTAAGTCACTGAACTAGGAGAGCAGAGACAGGAGCCTCTTCCTGGCGGTGTTACCTGCCCTCCCCCGACCACCCACCCCAACAATGCGATGATGCTCCTTCTTCTAGGACAATGTGAAAATCAATGATCCCTCCCTTGGATTACAAGGACTTTGTGATATAGGATCAGACAAGAGAAACACTTAGACTCCTTGAAGATGTGCCCTGACTTCCTGGTAAAATGAAATGACAACACCCACAGCATCGCAGAAGGCCAGTTTCAAATATAGAATTCTCAAACTCCTGGGAGCTCTGAGTCAGAATGTGGCAGTGAGAGGAGCACCAGCGCCTGGTCCCCAGACCACCGCCCTCTTCACTGCCCACTCTACCCAGGCTGCCCCACTTACATGAGGATCCTCATGTCCTCCCATGTGGGGACCTCGGACTGAATGTTGAAGCTCCAGCCGTAATGATCCAGCAATCCTATTTCTAAGTATATACGTGTTGACAACATATGTCCACACAAAAATGTATATGCACATGTCCACGGCATTACCATTCACAATAGTCAAAAGGTGGAAACAACCCAAATGTCCCTCAACCGATCGTTGGATAAACATCCAATGAATTACTGGGGCACCTGGGTGGCTCCGTCGGTTAAGCGTCCGACTTCGGCTCGGGTCATGATCTCGCGGTTCGTGAGTTCGAGCCCTGCGTCGGGCTCTGTGCTGACAGCTCAGAGCCTGGAGCCTACTTTGGACTCTGTCTCTCCATTTCTCTCTCTACCCCACTCACTCTCTCTCTCTCTCTCTCTCTCTCTCTCTCAAAAATAAGCCAACATTTAAAAATGTTTAAAAAATAAAATAAAAGGAATGAAGTACTGATACATGCTACGACAAGAATTAGCCTTGATAACACACTAAGTGAAAGAAGACAGTCATAAAAGACCACAATATTGTATGATCCCACTTATATGAAATATCCATGACAGGTAAATCCACAGAGACACAAACCAGATTCGTGGTTGCCAGGGATTGGGGGAAGGAGGGATTAGCAAGTGACTCGCTTAGTCAGTATGGGGTTTCCACTGGTGGCCATGAATGGACGCACAACACTGTGAATGCACTAAATGCTTATCTTAGTCCATTCGGGCCACTATGAGAAAATGCCACTGACTGGGTAACTCATAAACAACAGAAATTTATTTCTCACAGTTCTGGAGACTGGAAGGCTGAGATTAAGGCACCAGCATGGTCACGTCATCACGAGGGTCCTCTTCCTGGTTCACAGCCAATGCCTTCTCACTGTGTCCTTACGCGGCAGAAGGGACTAGGGATCTCTCTGGAAACTCTTTTATGAGAGCACTGATCCCATTCAGGAAGGCTCCACCCACATGCCTGAAAATATCTCCTAAAGGCCCCGCTGCCTTATACCATCATCTTTGCGGGTTGGGATTTCAACATCTGAATTTTGGGAGACATACTCAGAACACAGCAATGCCACGGAATTTTCCTCTTTAAAATGGTTAAAATAGTAAGTTTTATGTTAGGTGTGTTTTTATCACAATTAAAAAAAATAATCCCAAACTCATTTATGCAAAAGTACTGATGACTGCTATCAGCTTACATGTTAAAAATTTTAACATATGGTGAAAGCAGCTAACGTTTGCTGAGTTTGAACCATATGTTAATTACTTTATAGCTCTATGAATTCTCATGACTACCTTGCAAGGTAGGGGTTTTTTGCAATTTTTTAAATGTTTATTTATTTTTGAGAGAGAGAGAGAGAGAGAGAGAGAGAGAGAGAGAGGAGTGAGCGAGCATGAGCGGGGGAGGGGCAGAGAGAGAGAGACAGAGAATCTGAAGCAGGCCCCAGGCTCCGAGCTGTCAGCACAGAGCCCGACGCGGGGCTCGAACTCACAAACTGTGAGATCGTGACCTGAGCCAAAGTCGGATGCTTAACCGACTGAGCCACCCAGGTGCCCCTAAGGTAGGTATTTTTATCACCATTTTTTAAAGTTTATTTATTTATTTTGAGAGAGAAAGTCAGAGACAGAGACAGAGAAAGGCAGAGAGACAGGGAGAGAAAGAATCCCAAGTGGCTCTGTGCTGTTAGTGTGGAGCCCAACACAGGGCTTGATCCCACAAACCATAAGATCATGACCTGAGCTGAAACCTCTTAAGAGTCAGACACTTAGCTGACTGAGCCACCCAGTCACTGCTATCCCCATTTTAAAGGTGAGAAGACTGAGAAGTGAACTGTTTTGTCCAAGGTCACATAACTCTAAGTAGCAGCACTGGAATCCAAATCCACACTCCCAAGTCTATACTCCTGACTATACTAAAGAAAGAGGCGATATGGAAGAATGCAGGACATCTATCAGCAGTTCAAGAAGGTTTGGAGAGCAATGTGCCTCCCACATCAGGAAAGTAGCCTACTCGGATATTCTACAACTAAAGCAGAGGTCTCCAAACATCTGTAATCGCTACCCTTCCCAGTGATAAAATCTGAGCAGGTGCTCCTAATATGGGTATACTTCATCTTATGTATTAAACTATATGCTGGGATTACTAGCAAATCATATAATAACTATTACCAAACATCTGTTTATTTCTTGTTAAGATCAAAATAAATACAAGTTTTAATATTTCCATTCTACTTCCTGGATGTAACATAATCTGTTACACACTCTGGAGACCGCTGTTCTGGAGAAAGCAATGTCCTAACTCTGGCCACATATGAAGTGATTTGATTAAAGAACCATTATTGAGGACTTACTTGTCTCAAGGCATTTCCATAGATGGTGCATAAACTGAACACTCTCCCTGTTCTCAGGTTACTCACAGTCTAGTAAGGAGTCAGTAATGTACCTGGATTAATCTCATTTAAGGCAGACTGGGCTACGTATTATAGACAGAGGTTAAATTCCAAAGCCCTTTAAACACTGATTATTAAGTAGTTGAAAAAATAAGCTCTTATATCAATTTTGGTTATAAGATTTTTTAAAAAACTGACTGGATAAAAAACTGACTCAGATGTCTAAAATAATCATTTATCCAAAATTTAAAAGCTACCACTTTTGGGCACACACCGTGTGGAATGTATGTACGTGGGTGTGTGCACGTGTGTATAAGACATCCATGAGCTATGCACTAAGTTCGGGGAAACGCTGTTCATAAGCGAGAAGATGCACGAATGAGACAACTTGACTTTAGACAAGGGTTGTTAGCATTCATATGATTTTTATCCTCTGGAGCTTTTGATCATAAAGTTAGGCAGTTCATTTGAGATGTGGCTTTTATTTTTCGCATGTCCTGGTAAATAAAACTCTTGAAAAAAATATGATTGGGCAATCACTAATGTATTTTAAGTAAATTGAACATACTCTGTCCCATTTACCACTTTATCATGGAGATAATTTATAAGACCTTAGAAATTTAGTAGACTTAAAAGGAAAAAAAATTCCCAAATAAATACTTTCTCTGCTCTGGCTTAAAAATAAACTCCAATATGATTTATGAAATGTTCTTATTTCTGCAAGGTATTGTGATTTCTGAAATAATGAAGTGTAGTACTTGAAAATCACATTTAATTTACTCAGAGGGAAGCAAGCTAATGCCTTGTGAGGTTGCTGGGGAAACAGAAAAGCTTCTTTAGGTCAGTGTTGTAGCAGACAAGTAAGCTGATATTTCACAATTTATTCATGGTCATAGCTCTAAACTCTTTCCTGATTTTTAGCAACATAGTCCTAATTTTACATTAAATATTCACATACCCCTTTAATCTGGTCTTATTTTTGGTAGCTGATGGAGATTTGTAAAGCAAAAAAAAAAAAATTTTTTTTTGAGAATTTAAGCTGTTCTTTATCACAATCCCTGTACATTTTAAGTTATTTTCCTAAAGCCCAATTCAATAAAAAATTACATCCGGTTTCGGCATCAGAGAAGCTCATTTTGGGCAATGGAAGCCCATTTATCATTAAACTTTTAGATGAAATAAAATAAGGGCCCTGGGCCTACAATGACTCTAATTATTCAGATAATTCACAAAAGCCCTGATTTATGCTAAATACTTAGCTTTAATTAGCCAGAGACTACATAAAGGAAGGGGGTTGGTAATAAGATAAGTGTTGGAAAAAGGACATATGTGGCAGTCACTATTAGTTGCTTTCCCAACACTCATTTCCCTCCCCCTCTCTCCTATTCAGGCAGAATTACCTCTCACTATATACCCACATTCTAATCCTCTCATGCAGCTCAGAATGAGTATGTGACTATCGCTTATCTGGCCAATGGAACCTGAGGGAAGTTGGCCAGGGAAGGGTTCCCTGCATAATAAAAGAAAAAAAATAAGAAGAAATGCCCCCTCTTTCCCTTCATCAGACATAGGTTTTTTTCTGCATGTGATATCTGGAGCCGTTGCAGCCATTTTGCAACCAAGAGGGGAGACGCCATCATGCTGAGGATGACATAGAGTGAAAGATTGTAGAAAGACTGACAGAGTAGAAAGACTGGGGGAAAACCCATAGCTCTGAGGAGCCACTGAATTAAGTCATTCTAGAACCAACCTACCTCTGGGTGTGAGATTATAAAATGTCCTCATTGTTTTAGCCACTTTTAGATGGGTATTCTGTTAACTGCAGCCAAAAAGATCATAACTTTCAAAAACATAATTCCTTTTTCCTGAATACTCTTTCAAGTCACCAAACTGGAACTGCACATCAGAATGCCAGGGCTGGGGGAAACTTTTATAATTTATGGAGTCTAATGACTGTACAGTTGGGAGGAGAATTACCTGCAGGGTTTGTTCTCCCAAGCGACACGGATCTTCCCACCTCCACGCAGGGAGATGACGGCTGCTGTAGTGAGGCACTCCACTGATGACATATGCCATCACTGGGATATCTTAGGAAAGGCAGAGACAGAGAGCGGCAGTGAATCGTGACCAGCTGACCTACTCTCGAGCCCTCATTTTACAGATGAGGAAACTAAAGCCCACGGGAGTTTTTTTCAGGTCACTCAAAGCAGTGCTTCCTGTCAAAGTGCTCAGGGACTTTTGGAGGAGGCAAAGAACACGTCATCCTCAAAGAATAACCAAAACCAACTGAGGAGACAGTCACTAGACCAGGACTCATTATTTAACGCCCAGCTTCTCTGAGAACATCTATAGGCGGGCAGAGCCCTGATGAATCCTTATCAAGCTCGAACTCCTCTGCCTGCCATTCAAGGCCCTCGGCAGTCTGGCTCCTCTCCCCAAGTCCTTACTGCCTTTCTCCCTACTCCCCAGCATTCCCTTGTCCTCTAGTGTTTCATGAACATGCCAGGCTCATGCAGCCGGCCTCCTCCCCAGCTTCAAACGCCCTCCATTTTTATCCATTGGCCTTCCAAATCCTGTCCATCCTTCAACATCACTACATGTTTCATCTGGCGGTGGTGACAACAAACTATTCCTATAATTTCTGCCTTAATACGTGTACAACATGGTACTTTGCTCAAAACTTACAATTAAATTTAAAAACCAAAATAAAATAGAAGGGATAGAAAGGAGGAGAGAATACACTTGAAGTTGTGACCAATCTACCTAATAATGAAGCATAAAACAATTTACGGCTCTCTGATTTTAAGGGCAGCAAAACTGTCTCAGAGCGAACTATATTTTGCCTGGATATATCATATTTCAGTCAAAACTTGGAACCCGATTACAGGGGGAAGTAAATGAAACGGGCAGCAATGATCTGCTCATTTGTATCAGCATACAATAGCAGGGCTGAAGGCTCTAAAATATCACTTCGTCTACACCCTTACCTTACACGTAGGGAAACTGACGTCAAGGGAAGACACGTGGTTGGCTCCTCAGCCAGCAACCTTTAATTTTTGTCGCCAAAGGTGGGATTTAGGACCTCAATAAGAACAGCTATCCACAAGTCTTAGACCTTGTCACTGGTCTAACTATCGAAACTCACTGCCTTGGCCAAGTGCACAATGTCTTGGCCAGGAGCCTCCATCTTTTTTACTAACCTGTTTTTTCTTCACAGAAACTTTTCCTATTATCAACTGTCACCCATACGTTGAATACTAATGGCATCAACATAAAAGTAAGCCATCATTCTATTGTTAACAAAAAAAGACTTCAAGTAAAAAGCAGCCAACAACAACAACAACAACAACAACAAAGGAGCTAACAACAGTAAATAGACAAAACTTCATGAGTCCCTAAATGATATAAAACTCCCAGCCTCATAGGAGGTAACACAAAGTGGTGTCATTCTGGCTTTACTCTCAGATGGGATAAATTGAAAGTATACAAATACAAGCAGTTTTGCCTTGCAGAAAATTTACTGTACTAGAGGTCGAGAAACTAGGTCAGTTCTAGATTCCGGTTCCAGGTCTACTTCTGGCTTATCTGTGACTTTGACGAACAGTTCCCTTTTTGTGGAAGAAGAGGACTGGTCTAGATTGAAGTTTCTCAAACTAGGTTCTGCAGGTGTATGAGGGAAAATAGTTTGTTGGTATGAGAATATTCCAATTTTGTGTTTCCATTACAATGATCATTTATTTTAAAGTTTCCAAAGGTACATGCTATTTTTCTACCCACTTATGTGTTTGTGTTAGCAGCTGAACGGTAACCAAGCAGAATGTTGTTGTAACAGTTAAAAGCCAGAAAACCCCCCCACAAAGGTGGACGTATTAGACAAAAGATATGTTCCTGCCAAACAAAGGCCCTATATATGACGCAGGTGTCCTTCGTTGACTAGAAGAAAGGAGTGGGAGAAGGAAATTTTCCATGTGTTCTAAGTTTACAGCTAGTTTTAGGTGCATTATTCTATTTTTATTCTAAAAATAACTTAAGCAACACGGGGTCAGTAAGAATTTTTCCCTCTTTAAAAGTGGTCTCTACATTGCCCAACTGAGAAAAACAGGTGTAGACAGTCTCTCAGCCCCTTGTGGCTGTGACATTCCATATAGATCCTATTTACAGAGCCCAAGTAAACTGAAGTGGAGAATTAAGCAACATCCGATGAATATCCCCTCTTTGTTTTGGTATATCATCCGTAAAAAACAGACTAGAAGAATGGCTTTCCAAAATTTTCCAATTAGAAACAATACCCCCAAACAAAAATAAAATGGATGGGCCAGTTTCTTGGGGTTGGTAGAAATTTCTTTAGCAGTCATCTTTGTGACATTCTGCAGGAAGGACAAATGCTTGACACGCCGTAGCTGCAGAGAAAGCATTAAAGAAGCTGAGAAGGAAGCAAGATGAGTCCCCTCCCCTCTTCAAAATCTGCAATGCTATCTCATAAAGTACTTCTTTAATTTTAATGGAAAACTCAATATTAGAAATCATGGAAGAAACACTGTTGTTTGCGAATTAGTCATTTGTGTGGGTAAGAGAGTGTCTTGCCCTTTTCCTCCTCATTCGTCACACAGAGACCCCCAGTCTGGCTACATCCTTGACGAGTAATATTTTTTTATAATGTTCTTATAAGTGATTGCTTGCAGCATCTTATAGTCTTATCTCAGCTTGTGCAGCTTCTCATTAATATTCTGTACATATGGAAGAGTTTTCTATATCATTGTCCATTAACAAGGAGAATAATCACTCATTCAGTTATCAAGCAGTCAGCAAAGACCTGGCCTTGTGCCCTTAGTGCAAAGAATCATGGGATATCAAGAAGGTTAAATGTGGTTGACATTATGATAGTTACATTTTTTTATATAATTAGAGTTCTATAACCAAGTTGATCAAAGATAAGCAAAGAAGTATTAAAGTCTTTTAGGACTTAGAGACCATATTAGGGACTCTTTACCTCTTAGTAGAATGACAAAAACCATATTTCAGCTGATACATACCAATGAGCATTCTTTTATAGCAAACAAGAAAAAGTCATAAGTTTACATATAAATGACCTATTATTACAAAATGGCTCTTAAAGAGAAGTGAGTTAAGTGATACTAAGAAAATTCAAAATTGAAATGGGACCAAAGGTTCAGAACAGTCGAACTCAAACCAAAACACTCGCTTCTGCACCTTTGTGGTCATCATTTAGCCATTCAGGCCTTTTTCACTTCCACGATCACAGAATTTCTGTATGAACATCTGGTGAACAGAAATATTACATGTATGTGTGTGCATATTCAAGTGTCAGCGATACCAGAGGGAGGAAAAAGGCATCCAGACTTTTAGGCACGATGCTTCTAGGTAGGTGATGTGAACCATGCCAAATATAGCTAAAGGGCAGATTTCAGAACAGAATGGTAGGAACTCAATTGTCACTGCTCTCCCTAAGGAGCCCCTGAGCCCAGACATTTGAGGTGGTAAGGATCTGGGGAAAGGAATGGTCACGGGACGTGGATCGGAAGGCACAAATCCAACAGTTACAGCAAAAGAAAAGGCGGGATAACTGTATCAATCTGGGGTAGGAATCAGATGAGCTAATATAAATGAAAATACTTTTCAAAGTTCATCATGTTAAGCAATGTAGGGGAGAGCATTTTGGTGACGCCACAGAGTTGAGAGTCCAGGGTAAGCTGATAAGGGGAACAGGTTTAGATATGAAAGAGACAAGATGAGTTTCAAAGCGCTGGTGGGAAAAGTGTTCTCTATCACCTATGCTCCTATTCAGAAGTGGAGTTCAAGTCTTTACATTAAGGTAATAAGCTACAGAAGGGTTTCTATGCAGGGAAGTTCTCCTTTAGTGTTTTTCTAAATTAAAAGAAATTGATATTTGCTAGAAGAGGAGAGACAGTGCCTAATTATACTGCCCGATGTCCCTGAAAACATCCCACGTGCACAAAAGCCTTCTTGACCCTGTCCCTAGGCAACGCTGGAGTTCCTGTCTCCCGACCATCTTGTTTCTGAGTCTTTGGAACTTCTTTCTGCGTTCCTTCAGTGTTACCAAAGTACAGCACGGTGTCGTATCTCAGGCACAGCTTCCCCAGCAGTAACAACACAGACAGAGAAAGGCAGGGGTGGGAATTTCTGAGACTCAGGCCAGAGTTCATTTCAGTAAATGTCATCTTTCTTTTTTTTTTAATTTATTTTTAATGTTTCTTTATTTTTGAGAGAGACAGAGACAGAATGCGAGTGGGTTAGGGGCAGAGAGGGAGGGAGACACAGAATCTGAAGCAGGCTCCAGGCTCCGAGCTGTCAGCACAGAGCCCGACGCGGGGCTCGAACCCACGAACCGTGAGATCATGACCTGAGCCAAAGTCGGACACTCAACCGACTGAGCCACCCAGGCGCCCCAGTAGGTATCATATTTCTACAAAGCTTGTCATGTGACAAGGGGGTGCAGCAGGAGTAGTCCACATCAATTCTCCAAAGCAAATGGACTGCAGGGCCATTCCTCCTCCAGCAAAGAGCCTCAGACTGGCCTGTGTCCTTCCACAGGGATCTATCAACCACCCTTCCCCCTTACGGCCACATGGCACCTTCTGTGACATGAATCTCATGTATCAGAAAGTACCATGTGCCAATCTGGCTATAGCAATCACACTCTAGATGTGAAAATATGAGTGTGCACACAACATGGGCATCGCATGGAGAACATCTGAACACACACACACACACACACACAAATTCTGCACTTCAGTTAGATGCTTTTGTACCCAAAAACAACTCTGTAAAGAAGCCCAGTATTATTATCCTGTGTTACAAGTGAAAAAAAGAGCACTTGAGATCTTTCCTGAATCTCTGAGAAGGAAAATGATTTGCCCAAGATGATGCAGATAGAGGGACTCTAGTATCTGAATCCAAAAGCATGAGGCATAGCTGTAGAATTTGGTTTGGGCTCACAAACTCTCTTCAGTTCTTCAAATATCCCTCACTCATCTACTCCTCTGAGGGGAGCCCACTAGTCCCCTCAGAATATTTCTGGGAACTACTGTCCAGAGACAGGATATGAACCTTTGGGAATGTGGTTTAGGAAAAAGCCCAAATTTCAACACTGTATGCCTCTGATTTTGTTTTTGTTTCTTTGTCTTTTAGGTCGTTTAAATTCCAGTTTGTTAACATACAGTGTAGTATTGGTTTCACACGTACAGTTTAGAGATTCAGCACTTTCATACATTACCTGGTGCTCAGCACAAGTGCCCTCCATCATCCCCATCACCTATTTCACGCACCTCCCCTCTGGCAAACATCAGTGTGTTCTCTACAGTTAACAGCCCGTTTCTTGGTTTGCCTCTCTTTCTCTTGTCTCTCTCTCTCTCTTTTTCCCTTCGCTCGTTTTTTGTTTGTTTGTTTGTTTGTTTGTTTGTTTGTTTGTTTTTGTCTCCTAAATTCCACATATGAATGAAATCATGTGGTATTTGTCTTTTCGGACTGACTTCTTTCACTTGCCATAATATTCTCTAGCTCCACCCATGTCATTGCAAATGGCAAGATTTCATTCTTTCTTATGGCCAGGATCTGTTTCTCCCCTAAACCATGTCCCCACACTTCCTACCTTCTTTGGCGTGGCCTCTTCTCTTCCTTTAGTTGTAGCATTAGTTCTACTGGTCTTCAGATAAATTTCTGGGTGATTTAGGATGATTTGACAGTTAGCTAGTTATATTCATGGGATAAGGCGAGCCTAGGGTCCTCCTACTCTGATGCCATCTTCCTAGACCTGTATCAGATTTTGTTAATTTCATGGTGACAGAAATAGTCACCAAATCTGACATCACAAAGTTTCAAGAAGTTGTAAGGAATGATTTATTTTCTTTACAGATGTGAACAGAGAAAATAGTTTCCACTTTTTTGCTAAGCTGACTCTGAACTAGATTTTCAAGCATTTGCTCACTAAATATTGAGCTAAATATACACAACTTGGGATATAAGAATTATCTCTGTGTAATAAATTATGAGAGAATAGGGATGCATTTTGTGAATCAGAGTTGGATTTCATCTCCATGTGATATTCAAAATAGTTCTCAAAGATCTCAAAATATGAACAAGTCAACAATATTATTCCCATCAATCTAGGTGTTCTTTAAAAATATAATTTAAGATGAAATTGATGAAACTGGATAGCTGAATAGATACGATAGTAAAATCAAAAGCTTGTCACCTGTTTAGAGACACAGAAAAAGAAGTAGAAATAGACATAGAAAGAGAATCAAGGGCCCAGAAATAAACCCACACATATACAGTCAACTAATACTTGATGAGGGAGTCAAGAATACTCAATGTGGAAAAGACGGTCTCTTCAATAAATGGTACTAGGACAATTGGATATCCACATGCAAAAGAATAAAAGTGGACCCCTAGCCTATACTACTCACAAAAACTAGCTCAATTGGGTTAAAGACTTAAATGCATGACACAAAACTGTAGCACTCCTAGAAGAAAGCAAGGAAAGGGCTCCTTGACATTGGTTTTTGCAATGATTTTTCTGGATATGTCACCAAAAGTACAAGCAACTAAAGCAAAAATAAACAACCAGTACTACAGCCAACTAAAAACCTTCTGCACAGCAAAAGAAATGATCGACAAAATGAAAAGGCAACCTACAGAATGGGGGAAAATATCTGCAAATTATATATGTGGTAGTGGTTAATATCCACAATATATATGGATACGGAACTCCTCCAACTTGACAGCAAAAATTAAACAAACAAAACCCCCAAATAATCTGATTTTAAAATGAGTAAAGGACTAGGGTTCCTGGGTGGCTCAGTTGGTTGAGCGTCCAACTCTTGGTTTCAGCTCAGGTCATGATCCCAGGGTTGGGGGATCCAGCCCCGCATCGGGCTCCAAGCTGAGTGTGGAGCCTGCTTGGGATCCTCTCTCTCTCTCCCTCTGCCCCCCTCCTCCACTCACGCTTGTGTGCTCTCTCTCTCTCAAATAAAAATAAAGAATCTGTTTCTTTAAAAAAAAATAAGGGGGGGTAATAAATGCTGGTGAAGATGTGGAGAAAAGGGAACGCTTGTGCACTGGTGGTGGGAATGTAAATTAGTGCAGCCACTATGGAAAACCATATGGAAGTTCCTCAAAAAACCAGAAATAGAACTACTATATGATCTAGCAAAATTCCACTTCTGGGTATAGATCCAAAGGAAATGAAATTACTATCTTGAAGAGATACCAGCACTCCCATGTTCACTGCAGCATTATTTACAGTAGCCAAGACATTAAGACAACCTAAGTGTCTGTCATCTGTCAAGGGACAAATGGATAAAGAAACTGTTGTGTGTATTATATATATATATATATATATATATATATATATAGTGTGTATTGTGTGTTATATATATATATATATATATGTATGTATACACATATATATAACAGACTATTATTCAGCCACAAAAATGAAGGAATTCCTGCCATCTGTAACAACACGGATGGACCTTGAGGGCATTATGCTCAGTGAAATAAGTTAGACAGAGAAAGACAAATACTGTATGTCCTCACTTATATGTGGAATCTAAAATAAAATCAAACTTTCACAAATAGAGAGTGGACTGGCGGTTGCCAGGGGCATGAGGGTGATGGGTAAAAGTGGTCAAAGGGCACAAACTTCCAGTAATAAGATGAATAAATTCTGGCAATCTAAGCTACAACACAGTGACTACAGTTAACAATACTGTGTTGCACACTTGAAAGGTGCTAAGAGAGTAGACTTAAAAGTTCTTATCACACAAAAAAGGTACCTATGTGAGATAATGGATGTGTTAACTAACCTTATTGTAAATACTTCTCAATATATACGCAAATCATCCTGTTGCTGGGTGCCTGGGTGGCTCAGTGGGTTGAGCCTGTGACTTAATTTCGGCTCAGGTCACGATCTTGCGGTTCGTGAGTTCGAGCCCTGCATCGGGCTCACTGCTGTCAGCGCAGGGCCTGCTTTGGATCCTCTGATCCCCTCCCTCTAGGCCCCTCCCCCGCTCACACGCTCTCTCTCAAAAATAAAAAACAAATCATCATGTTGTACACCTTATACTTACACAACATCACATATCAATTATATCTCAATAAAGCCTTAAAAAGGCATAAAGGCTGTGTCATACAGAGTCAATGACATAAAGAAAAGAAAGAGACAGTCACAGAAAGAGATGCCCTCAAAGGAAAAAAGAGACACATAGACAAGAGACGCCAAGAATACCCGGCTGTTACTCCTGGCTTGGAAATGCATTTCGTCGGTAACCTGAGGAAATCATGTCCTCAGTCCTTCATCTGGGCCTGACTGTGTTTAAGAAGTGGAGCAGGGATGATAAGAGTGGGTCTAGGCAATTTCTTTTTGTTCTTTTTCATGTTTTTTTCTCTGAAAGAATACACTTACTAAAGGACACTAGAGTCCGTTGAGCAGCTCAAGTTTTGTTGTCGCTACCTAAGAGCCTGTTACAAATCGTAAAAATAAGAGAACTTGTTTTTTAAATACAGCATACAGAAATCCAAATGACATGACAAGTGCTGGTGAGGACGTGCAGTAACTGAAACTCTCATGCGTTGCGGGCAGAAGGGCAAAAGAGTACAGCTACTCTGCAAAACACTTTGGCAGTTTCTTATATAGTTAAGTATACGCTTACCATATGATCCAGCAAGCCCACTAATCTTCACAGTGGAAAAACTGTGCCCTGGTTCCAGCGTGGTCGAAACAGGGAACTATTCTTTCACTAGCATGTCCGGCCAAAGCAGACAGTACTTGGTTTCCCCCACCAGGGTAGCACCGATGGGGGTTGGCAGTGATATAAGGATCCATCCACCCAACAGTCCACGTGGGGCAAGTCAAGCGCAAATTCGATATTCCCTGAAATATTCTTTAGGAATGAAGGTGAAATAAAGACATTCTCAGAACAAGGAAAACTAAAAAGAACAAGGAAAACGAAGAATTTGTTCCCCAAAAGAGTTACCGTTAAATGATGGTTTTACGAAGACGTCTGAACAAAAAGAAATTATGACAGAAGGTTTGGAGCTTTTTTCTCATTAATTCCTTAAATCATATTTTTTTCTTTAGCCTGTTGATACAGTGGGTTACATTGATTGATTTTTGAATGCTGAACAAGCTTTGTATACCTGGAATAAATCCTACTGGGTCACGGTATATAATTTTTTATATACATCGGTGGATACAACTTGTTAATATTTTGTGGGAGGTTTTTGTGCTCAGGACCATTTGATACATTTGGTCTGTAGTTTTGTTTTGGCTTGCTTTTTTGTACTGTTTTTACCTGGTTTGTTACCAGGGGCCTATGACAGTGAAAATACAACATATCAAAGTATGTGGGCTGCAGCCAAAGTAGTACTGAGAGGGCAGTTTACAGAACTAAATGCTTATGTTAGAAACAAGCAAAGGACTCAAATCAATCATTTAGGTCCCTACCTCATGAAACTAGAAAAAAGAAGAACATCATAAACCCAGAGCAAACAGGAAGAATGAAATGATAAAGATAAATGCAGAAATCGATGAGATTGAACATTAGAAAATAGAGAAAATTAACTAAAAACGCTTTCTTTTATAAACCATTAAACTGATAAGCCTTTAACAAGCAAGGCTAATCAAGATTTTAAAAAAGAGAAGATACAAATCAGCAATATAAAGACTAAAACATGGGGATAGCACTACAGATCCTGCAGCCAGTAAAAGGATAATAAGGGAATATGAATGACTTCACACTCATAAATTTGGCAATTAGAACAGATGGCTTTGAAAACTCAACCGAGATGAAATAAACAATTGGAGGAGTCCTATAATCCATTAAAGGAATTAAATTCATAATTTAGAAGCTCCAGAAAAAGGAATTTCCATACAGAAAACAAACTTTGACCTAAACCACATATCTTCTACAAACATTAATTCAAAATGGATCATGTGCCTAAATGGAAAATGGAAAATTATAAAACTTTGAGAAAAAAAAACACAGGAGGAAAACTTTGGTACCTAGGGCTAGACAAACAATTCCTAGATTTGACATCAAAAGCATGACCAACAAAAGAAAAAATTAATAAATTTGACCTCATCAAAATTTAAAACTTACATGCCTCAAAAGATCCTGAGAAGACTGTGGAAAAAAGCTACCCGCTGGAAGCACATATTTATAAACCACACATCCAACAAAAGCTTGCACGAAGAATATACTTAGAACTCCCAAAACTCAACAGTAAAATAAAACAAAACCAAAAAGACAACCTAATTAGAAAAGAGGCAAAAAACACGAACACACATTTAACTGAAGAAGACAAAAGCAATGAAAAGATGTTCAACATCTTTAGCCACCAAGGAAATGCACATTCAAACCACAATAAGCTATCAGTGCACACCTATCAGAATGGCTAAAACAATAAACAGTGACATCAAACCCAGAACACAAAAATCTAAAATGGGTATGTCTTGATTAGTCAATAATAAACCTTGGGACAGCAAACAAACAGAGGTATTTGAATCAACCACAGTTAAAAGTTAAGGGTATGAAATTTGCAATGGAAGCTACAATTACTATTCTTTGAAATGATGACCTTATTAAATTATACCCAGAAAGCAAAGATGGTAAGCACAGAAGTTATAAAGATGCTCTTCACTCAGGAGCCCTTGATGACTGATCTGATTTCCCTTTTATTTATAACAATGTTAGATGCAATTGTCTGGTACCTCAAGTATTATACTTTAAAAAATAATAAACTGTCGAAAAATAGGGACATCACCAAATGCTGCCAAGGATACAGAGAAACTAGACCATTCATACATTGTTGGTAAGGACGTAAAGTGCTGCAGTCACACTGGAAAGGAACGTGGCAGCTTCTTATAAAGCCGAACACGCCATTACCGTAAAATCCAGCAATTGCACTTCTGGGTATTTATCTCAGAGAATGGAATATGTGTTCACACATAACTCTTAATCACATGTTCACAGCAGCTTAAAACCACCCAGATATCCTTCAATGGGTGAATGGCTGAAGAAACTGTGGTACTGTGGAATACTATTCAGCCATAAAAAATAAATAACTACCAGGAGATTAGGAAGTTGGCGATGGAGTAGGAGGACCCCAGGTTCACCTCATCCCAAGAGTACGACTAGATAACTATCATGTCATCCTAAATACCCCAGAAATTGCCCTGAAACCAGCAGCACGGAATCCACAACTAAATGTAGGGAAGAATCCACACTGAAGAAGTAGGAAGTGCAAAGACATGATTTAGGAGAGAAACGGACCCTGGCCTCTGCGGTAGGGAGGGAGCCGTGGTCACAGAGAGGGGCAAGAGACACGCTAGGACACGGGAGTGCATGCGGAAAACAAATCTCAACAGCAATTGGTTTAGAAAATGAAAGGGGCTGAATTTCGTGAGTCCCTGCAACCAGCAAGGCCTCAAGCCTGACGTTTCAAAGGTCAGCTCTGGGAGAGCTCGCAGGGCGGTGGGGCTGCCCTTGGAGAAAATGCAGGGCAAACAGCCCATGGACATACAGCCTGAAAACAGAGATCTAAAGCATGCCCAGGGCACACAGCGGGGAGGTCATCCCCTCATCTCAGAGTGCATCCCGGGGAGATAGCCTTCACACAGAGACCCCTCCAAAGCAAAGGAACCGGCTGGGGCCATTTGCCTCTCCTGCCCCTCAGCATAAGCACAGCGCCGCCCGTGGGAACCAGTGCAGTCCCACCACTCACTACTTAACTTGTGTATACAAAGACCTGCCCCCGCTCCACTCCCCAACCACCACCCGCCCTCATCTCACACTCCAGAAGAACAACCCTTCTGAATCACGCTTGCCTCAGTCCAAGCGTGGCGAGCTCCCTTCCCCAGAACACTGGCCCAGACCCCTGCCGACACCACGTCTCCCGAGGGGGGAGTTTTGTGGAGCATCAGTTCCAGCAGTGGCGGTGACAGGTCTCATTTCACAAACGAACCAGAGCAGACCTAGTTAAAACATGCCACATTCAACAAGGACCAAACACTATCCACACGGGCAAAGAGTCTCTGCAGATGACTGTGCCGAAGGATAAACAGGCCAGGACGAAACAGCATAGTACACAGCACACGTTGGAGACACTCCTGAAAGCACCAGGCCCTAGGAAGCAGAGGGCTGCACAGCAGGACCTCATTTTCATAAGGCCATTACCTTCAAGAGCAAGAGACATAGCTAACTTTCCCAACACAGAGAAACAGGCACAGAGGCTTAGACAAAATGAGAAGACAGAGGAGCTTATCCCAAATGAAAACCAAGACAAGGCCACAGCCAGAGATCTAAGCAATAGAGATGTACGCCTCCTGCCTGATAGAGAATTTAAAGTAATGATCATAAGCGTACTCCCTGGACTTGAGAAAAGAGTGGGAGACATGAGTGAGACCTTAACAAAGAGATAAGGAATAACATAGCAGAGATAAAGGGCCCAATAAACAAAATAAGAAACACACCTGATGTAATGAACAGCAAGCTGGAAGAAGCAGAGGAACGAATTAGTGACCTAGAAGACAGGGTAATAGAAAGTAATCAAGTGGGAAAAGAAAGAGAGAAAAGAATTATGCAAAATGAGAACAGATTTAGGGAACTCAATGGCTCCATCAAATGTAATAACGTTTGATGTTAGATATAATTCAGATTATATGAGTCCCAGAAGAAGAAGAGAGAAAAGGGGGCAGAGAATTAATTTGAAGAAATAATAGCTGAAAATTTCCCTAATCTGGGGGAGGAAACAGATATTCATATCCATGAGGCACAGAGAACTTGCATAAAAAACACCAAAAGCGGGGCATCTAGGTGGCTCAGTCAGTTGGGCTTTGACTCTTGGTTTCAGCTTGGGTCATGATCTCACGATTCGTAGGTTCAAGCCCCACATCAGGCTCTGCGCTGACAGTGTGGAGCCTGTTCAGGATTCTCTAGCTCTCCCTCTCTTTCTAACCCCTCCATTGCTTTAGTTCTCGTTCTCTCTCTCTCTCTCTCTCTCTCTCTCTCCCTCTCTCAAAATAAATTTTAAAAAAACTTAAAAAAAAAATTTAAAAAGAGAAACAAAAGCAGGGACGCTTGGGTGGCTCAGTTAGTTAAGCATCCGACTTTGGCTCACGTCATGATCCCACAGTTTGTGAGTTTGAGTCCCGCATCAGGCTCTGTGCTGACAGTTTAGAGCCTAAAGCCTGCTTCAGATTCTGTGTCCCCCCGCCCCTTCCCCACTCATGCTCTGTCTTTCAAAAATAAACATTTAAAATATTTTTTAAAAACAACAAAAGCAGACTCACACCAAGACATGTTGTAATTAAGTTGGCAAAATACAGTGATAAAGAAAAAAAAAATGTTAAAGCAGAAGACAAAAGAAGAAAGTAGCTTACAAGGGAAAACCCCTAGGGCTGGCAGGAGATTTTTCAACAGAAACTTTCCAAGTCAGAAGGGAGTGGCATGATGTATTCAAAGTGCTGAATGGGAAAAATCTATAGTTAGAATACTCTACCAGCAAAGCTATCATTCAGAATAGAAGGAGAGGTAAAAAAAAATCTCCCAAACAAAAGCTAAAGGAGTTCATGACCACTAAACCAGCCCTGCAAAAAATAATAAAGTGAACTCTTTGAGTGGCAAAGAGAGACCACTATCAGCTCAGGTCTTGATCTCAGGGTTGTGAGTTCAAGCCCCACACAGGACTCCATGAGCCTACTTAAAAAAAAAAAAAAAACATAATAAATGTTTGTTTCTTTAAAACAAAGAAGAAAGGAAAAAACCAAAGTGATAGTTATAAAGGTAGGAAACACAAAAGTAGTAAAAATGAATATTTCTGTAAAAAAAATCAGTCAAGAAACACACAAAATAAAAAGGCATAAAATTTAACAGCATATACCTAAAACGTGGGGTTAGAGAATATTATGAAAAACTATATTCCAACAAATTGGACAACCAAGAAGATATGGCTAAATTCCTAGAAACATATAAATTAACAAAACTGAAACAGAAAAAGTAGATAGGGGAGCCTGGGTGGCTCAGTCAGTTAAGCATCTGACTCTTAATTTCGTCTCAGGTCACGATCTCACAGCTCATGAGTTCGAGCCCCACATTGGGCTCTGTGCTGACAGTGCAGAGACTGCTTGGGATTTTCTGTCTCCCTCTGTCCGCCCCTCCCCTGTTTCTCTCTCTCCCTCTCTCTCTCTCTCTCTCAAAAACTAAATCAATAAACTAAAAAAAAAGAGACAATTTGAACAGACCAACAACCAGCAAAGAAACTGCAGTAATCCAAAAAGTCCCAACAAACAAAACTTAGGACTAAATGCCTTCACTGGTGAATTTTACCAAACATTTAAAGAAGTGCTTTTACCCTAAGGTCAGGAACAAAACAGCAGGATGTCCTCTCTCACTTTTATTCAACATAGGACTGGAAGTCCTAGCCACAGCACTCAGACAACAAGAAAGAAATAAAAGGCATCCAAATCAGTAAGGAAGATCTAAAACTTTCAAAATTTGCAGATGACATGAAACTCCATGTAGAAAACCTGAAAGACACCACCCAAAACTGCTAGAACTGATAATAAATGCCTTCAGTAAAGTCGTAAGATACAAAATCAATGTACAGAAATATGTTGCATTTCTATACACCAATAATGAAGCAGCAGAAAGAGTAATTAAGGGATCAATCCCATTTACAAGTACACCAAAAATAATAAGGAACTTAGGAATAAACCTAAACCTGGGTGGCTCAGTCAGTTAAGCATCTGACTCTTGATTTTGGCTCTGGTCATGATCTCATAATTTGTGAGATCGAGCCCCATGTCGGGCTCTGCACTCACAGCACAGAGCCTGCTTGGGATTTTCTCTCTTCCCCTCTCCAACCCTCCCTTTCTCACGTGCTCTCTCTGTCTCTCTCAAAATAAATAAAATAAAACTTTACAAAAAAAAAAAAAGAAATAAACCTAAACAAAGAGATGAAAGACCTCTACTCTGGAAACTATAAAACACTGATGAAAGAAGTTGAAGATGACACAAAGAAATGGAAAGACATTCCATATTCATGAATTGGAAGAACAAATATTGTTAAAATGTTCTATACTGCCCAAAGAAATCTACACATTTAATTCAATCCCCATCAAAATACCACCAGCATTTTTCACAGAACTATAAAAATTCTAAAATTTGTATGGAACCACAAAAGACCTCGTATAGCCAAAGCAATCTTGAAAAAGAAAAGCTGGAGGCATCAGAATGGTCATCAAGTTATATTTTATTTTTTCAAAATTTTTAAATGTTTATTAATTTTTGAGAGAGAGACAGAGCGCAAGTGGAGGAGGGGCAGAAAGAGGGAGACACAGAATCCGAAGAAGGCTCCACGCTTTGAGGCATCAGCACAGAGCCCGACATGGGGCTCGAACTCATGAACTGCGAGATCATGACCAGAGCCAAAGTCAGATGCCTAACTGACTGAGCCACCCAAGCACCCCTCAAGTTATATTTTAAAGCTGTGGTGATCAAAACAGCATGGTACTGGCACAAACATAGACACCGGGTCAATAGAACAGAATAGAAAGCCCCTAAATAAACCCACAACTATATAGTCAACTAATCTTTGACAAAGCAGGAAAGAAAATCCAATGGGAAACAGAGAGTCTCCAACAAATGGTGTTGGAAAAACTGGTCAGCAACATGCATAAAGAGAAACTGGACCACTTTCTTATACCATACACAAAAATAAATTCAAAAAGGGTTAAAGACCTAATGTTTATAGCAGCACTATCCACAATAGCCAAAGTCTGGAAAGAGCCCAAATGTCCATCGATGGATGAATGGATAAAGAAGATGTGGTATATATACACAATGGAGTATTACTTGGCAATCAAAAAGAAGGAAATCTTGCCATTTGCAACTATGTGGATGGAACTGGAGGGTATTATGCTAAGCGAACTTAGTCAGAGAAAGACAAATATCATATGACTTCACTCATATGAGGACCTTAAGAGACAAAACAGATGAACATAAGGGAAGGGAAACAAAAATAATATAAAAACAGGGAGGGGGATAAAACATAAGAGACTCATAAATATAGAGAACAAACTGAGGGTTACTGGAGGGGTTGTGGAAGGGGGGATGGGCTAAATGGGTAAGGGGCACTAGGGAATCTACTCCTGAAATCATTGTTGCACTAGATGTTAACTAATTTGGATGAAAACTTAAAAAAATTAAATTTAATTTTAAAAAATCCTAGAAGAGAAAACAGGCAGTAACCTCTTTGACATCGGCCATGGCAACTTTTTTCTAGATACATCTTATGAGGCAAGGGGAAAAAAGCAAAACTAAAAAATATTGGGACTACATCAAAATAAAAAAGCTTCTGCACAGTCAGGGGCGCCTGGGTGGCTCAGTCAGTTGAGTGTCCAACTTCAGCTCAGGTCATGATCTCATGGTTTGTGGGTTCAAGCACTGTGTCGGGCTCTATGCTAACAGCTCTGAGCCTGGAGCCTGCTTCAGATTCTGTTTTCCTCTCTCTCTCTCTGCCCCTCCTCTGTTCGTGCTCTGTCTCTCTCTTTCATTATTTTAATGAAAATAACCATTAAAAAATTTTTTTTAAAAAGCTTCTGCACAGTCAAGGAAACAATTAACACAACTAAAGGGCCACCTATGGAACGGGAGAAGATATTTGCAAATGACATACCTGATATTGGCTTAGTATTCAAAATATATAAAGAACTAATACAAATCAACACCCAAAAACCAAATAATCCAATTAAAAATGGGCAGAAGACATGAATAGACATTTCTCCAAAGAAGACACAGAGACAGCCAACAGACACATGAAAAGATGTTCATCATTACCACCAGAGAAGTGCAGATCAAAACTACAGTGAGATAGTCACCTCACCCCTGTCAGAATGGCTAAAATCAACAACAAAAGAAACAACAGGTATTGACGAGGATGCGGAGAAAAAGGAACCCTCTTGCGCTGTCGTTGGGAATGCTAACTGGTACAGCCAGAGTGGAAAACAGTATAGAGGTTCCTCGGAAAGTTAAAAATAGAACTACCTAATGATCCATCAATCACACTACTGGGTATTTACCGAAAGAATACAAAACACCAATTCAAAGGAATACGTGTGCCCTGATGATTATGGCAGCATTATTTATAACAGCAAAGATACGGAAGAAGCCCAGGTGCCCATTGATTGATGAATGAAAAATGGATAAAGAGGTGATGTGTTATGTGTGTGTGTATATATATGTACATACGTATATGTATATACACACATATGTATACCCACACATATAGATAGGTAGATATACATATACACAATGGAATATTAGTCATCAAAAAGGATGAAATCTTGCCATTTGCGATAACGATAGAGCTAGAGAGTATTATGCTAAGTGAAACAAGTCAGAGAAAGACAAATACCATATGATTTCACTCATGTGAAATTTAAGAAGCAAAACAAACAAGCAAAGGGAAAAATAATAGAGAAAGAGAGAAACAGAAATCGAGAAACAGATTCTTAATTATACAGAACTGATGGCTACTAGGAGAGGGTGGTGGGGAGATGGGTTGAATAGATGATGGGGATTAAGGAGTGTACTTGTGGTGGCAAGCTCCAGGTAATGTATGGAAATGTAAATCACTTTACGGTCCACCCGAAACTAATATAACACTATACGTGAACTAGAATCAAAATAAAAACTAAAACAAGAAAATGAATAACTAAGGGCACCTGGCTGGCTCAGTCAGTAGAGCAAGCGACTCTTGATCTCAGAGTCATGAGTTCAAGCCCCATGTTGGGCATAGAGCCTACTATAAAAAATTAATAACTACTTAGAAACACAACAGCCTAGATAGATCTCCAAGGAATTATGCTTTAAAAAAATCCCTTAAGGGTTACATACAATATTATTTAATGTATAGAACTTTCTTGAACCACCAAAAATCTAGAGATGTAGGTTAACGGTTGTGAGAGGTTACAAAATTGGGAGGAGAGGGAAATGAATGTCGACATAAAGGGGCAACAGGAAGGATCTTTGTGGTGATGGCACTCTTCTATATCTTGATTGTGGTGGTCCTCATGTGAATCTACACACATGGTAAAATGCATGTAACTCAATACATACACATGCATATACACCACATGTAAAACTGGTAAAATCTGAATATTGTAGATGTATCAATGTCAATTTCTTGACTGTGATATTGTACCAAATTTTTGTAAGTTATTATCATTGGGGTAACAAGATATACTGGGATCTCTCTGTGTTTCTTACAACTGCATATGAAGCTACAATTATATCAAAATAAGACCTGTACACTAAAAACTACAAATATTGCAGAGAGAAATTAATGAGATAATGAATAAATGGAGATATACACATTGCTCACGGATTGGAAGATTCAATATTGTTAAGATGTCAAGTCTTCCTAAATCCATTGACAGATTCAACATAATCTCAGTCAAAATTCTAGAATGCATGGGTGACTCAGTCAGTTAAGCAGGGAACTCCTGATCTTGGTGCAGATCATGATCTCACAGTTCATGGGATCGAGCCCACATCAGGCTCCGTGCTGACAGCACAGACCTGCTTGGGATTCTCTCTCTCCCGATCTCTCTGCCCCCCCAACCTGCTCACGTGTGCACACTCTCTCTTAAGCTTTTCTTTTATTTATTTATTTTGAGAGACACAGAGAGAAAGCCAGAGAGGGACAGAGAGAGGGTAGTGGGGAGAGAGAATCGCAAGCAGGCTCCGTGCTGTCAGTGCAGAGACTGACCCAGGACTTGAATTTAGGAACCATGAGATTATGACCTGAGCTGAAACCAAGAGTCAGACACTAAACCAACTGAGCCACACAGGCACCCCTAAATAAACAAACTTGAAAAAAATTCCAGAGAAACTTTTTAAATAGAAATCGATAGCATGAAAGAATCTAGAATATTCAGAAAAGCTTTAAAAAAATAAGAACAGGGGCAATGGGTGGCTCAGTTGGTTAAGCAACCAACTTCGGCTCAGGTCATGATCTCGCGGTTTGTGAGTTCAAGCCCTGTGTCAGGCTCTGTGCTCACAGCTCAGAGCCTGAAGCCGTCTTCAGATTCTGTGTCTCCCTCTCTCTGTGCCCCTCCCCACCCCCACTCACACACACTCTCTCTCTCTCTCAAAAATAAACATTAAAAAAATAAATAAGTAAAAAATAAGAACAAAGGTGGAAAGTGTACTTCATTTCAAGGCTTATAATAAAGCAACAATCAAGACAGTGTGGCATTGACATAATGACAGAAATATAACAATGGGGACACGTGGCTAGTTCAGTCAGTAGAGCATGCGATTCTTGATCTCAGGATTGTAAGTTCGAGTCCCACACTGGGTGCAGCCATTATTTAAAAATAAAATCTTTTTTAAAAAAGAAATAAACAAATGGAACAAAATAGAGACCCACACGTTATGCATATATAGACAACTTATCATAGACAAAGATTTAAAGGAGGATTATAGGAGAAAAAAACTTCTTTTCACAATAGAATTTTGAAAAATGAGATACCCCTATATAAAAAATAAATGAATACACTTTGATCTATACCCCACATGATATAGAAAGTTAAACCGGGGGGAGCCAAGATGGCAAAACAGCATGGAAGTTTTTGTGTGTCTCGCCTCCATGAAATACAGCCAGACCAACACTAAACCATCCTACACACCTAGAAAACTGATCTGATGATTAACGCAACAATCCGCACAACCTAAACCACAGGATTCAGGAGGTACGTGGGGTGGAGAGGTGAATTTGGGGAGCAAGAAGGCGCGGCGGGCGGAGAGAGGACGGAGACTGGGGAGGGGGGGAGAATATGGGAAAAGCACCCCTCCCCAAAAGCAGCTGGAGAGAAAGTGGCAAATTGGAAACAGCCGCAGGGACTGAGCTAAAAAGGGAGAAAGGAGAGGGTTTAAATCCCATCGAGACTTAAACAAGGGGAGCGCAAAGGCTGCAACTCCGCAGCTCCCTACCTGGCGGTGCTCTGGTGGGAAGGGCCACACGGAGAAAAGCGGTGCCACTGCCGGAAGGACATTTGGTAGAGACTGTTGAGGCCACCCGGTCCCGGCAGACCCCGCAAAACGGCCACATTCGCTGGTGCTGGAACAGGGTCCTTGAGGGGGACGCCTGGTGCCAGGTGTGTGTTGTGATTTCCCATCATCCCCGAGACGCCGCTGATACACTGTCTCGCGGACTTTTTCTGGGGCGGGCTGGCACCTGGCTGCAGTCTCGGGGCTCCGGCAGCGGCGGGGTCCCACGGGCGTTCCTGGGTGCAGCGGGCATTCGGCCGTCGCTCGGTGAGACCCTCCCGCAGAGGGGCGGAGCGGGTCAAGGCCGCAGTCCTTCGGAAGCAAGGGGCGGGGAAAACAGCCGCATCTGAGACAGGACTCGGGAGAGAGGTGCCGCCTGGGGCTCGGTCACGGACAGCGAAGAAGCGGGAAGTGGACGAAAGCTGAAGACAGAGGACGGGTGCGCGACTGCCGATCAGAGAGAAAAGTTCCCACGCTACAGACTGGGGAGCCGGAGGACGCCATTTTCCCCGCTCCCGCGCACGCGCATAGGCACCTACGAGCGCGGCAGCGATCCACCCCAGTAGGCTAGCAGCGCCATCTAGTGGAGGACGGAGCCGTTACACTAAGCTCAGCCCAAAGGGGCCAAACTCACTCTGCAAGAACAGAAGTCTCACCACCTGCTTAGTATATGGACTGTAAAGTGCTTCATAGCCTGACTTCTAGGGGAAAACGAAGTAATTTCAGTCCTATTTCAGTCTCTTAGCCAGTCCACTATTCAATTTTCTTTCTTTCTTTTCTTTTTCTCTTTCTCATTTATTTTCTTTTTCTTGAATACAGAAAAATTCATTTTTATTTTCAATGTTTATTAAAAATATTTTTCTTTAATTTTTTACTATATTTTCTACTCTTGTGTAAATTTTTTCAAATTCTATTTTACTTCCATCATTTCATTTTAGTCTACTTCAGTGTATTCATTTTTTCAAATTTTCAAACAATTCCCTTTTTTTCTTTTTTTCTTTGTTTTTCCCTTTTTTCTCTAATCTATCAAGCCACTTTCAACACTCAGACCAAAACATGCCTAGGATCCAGCATCATTTATTTGATTTTGTGTGTGTGTGTTTAATTTTTTAATTTTAATTTTAATTTTTTCTACCTCAATAATTATTTTTCTCCCTTCAAAATGACGAAACAAAGGAATTCACCCCGAAAGAAAGAGTAGGAAGAAACGACAGCCAGGGACTTAACCAACACAGACACAAGCAAGATGTCTGAACCAGAATTCAGAATCACGATAATAAGAATACTAGCTGGAGTCGAAAGTACATTAGAATCCCTTTCTGCGGAGATAAAAGAAGTAAAAACTAGTCAGGATGAAATAAAAAATGCTAAAACTGAGCTGCAATCACGAATGGTTGCTGTGGCAGCAAGGATGGATGAGGCAGAACAGAGAATCAGCAATATAGAGGACAAACGTATGGAGACTAATGAAGCAGAGAAACAGAGGGAGATTAAGGCAAAAGAGCACAATTTAAGAATTAGAGAAATCAGTGACTCATTAAAAAGGAACAACATCAGATTCATAGGAGTCCCAGAAAAGAAAGAGAAATAGGGGTATAAGGGTTATGTGAGAAAATCATAGCAGAAAACTTTCCTAACCTGGGGAAAGACACAGACATCAAAATTCAGGAAGCAAAGAGGACCCCCCCCCCCATTAGATTCAACAAAAACCGATCATCAACAAGGCATCAACATAGTCAAATTCACAAAATACTCAGGCAAGGGGAGAATCATGAAAGCAGCAAGGGGAAAAAAGTCCCTAACCTACAAGGGAAGACAGATCAGGTTTGCAGCAGACCTATCCACAGAAACTTGGCAGGCCAGAAAGGAGTGGCGGGATATATTCAATGTGCTGAATCGGAAAAATATGCAGCCAAGAATTCTTTATCCAGCAAGGCTGTCATTCAAAATAGAAGGACAGATAAAAAGTTTCCCAGACAAAAATTAAAGGAGTTTTTGACCAATAAACCAGCCCTGCAAGAAATTTTAAGGGGGACTCTCTGAGGGGATAAAAGATGAAAATATAAATAAATAAATAAATAAATACCAAAAGCAACAAAGATTAGAAAGGACCAGAGAACACCACCAGAAACTCCAACTCTACAAGCAACATAATGGCAATAAATTCATATCTTTCAATACTCACTCTGAACATCAATGGACTCAATGCTCCAATCAAAAGACGAAGGGTAACAGAATGGAAAAGAAAACAAGATCCATTTACATGCTGTTTACAAGAGACCCACTTTATACCTAAAGACACCTTCAGATTGAAAATAAGGGGATGGAGAACCATCTATCATGCTAATGGTCAACAAAAGAAAGCCAGAGTAGCCATACTTATATCAGACAATCTAGACTCTAAAATAAAGACTATATCAAGAGATGCAGAAGGGCATTATATCATAATCAAGGGGTCTATCCACCAAGAAGATCTAACAATTGTAAACATGTATGCGCCAAATGTGGGAGCACCCAAATATACAAATCAATTAATCACAAACAGAAAGAAACTCATTGATAATAATACCATAATAGTAGGAGACTTCAACACCCCACTCACAGGAATGGACAGATCATCTAATCAAAAAATCAACAAGGAAACAATGGCTTTGAATGACACACTGGACCAGATGGACTTAACAGATATATTCAGAACATTTCATTCTAGAGAATATACATTCTTCTCCAGTGCACATGGAACGTTCTCCAGAATAGACCACATACTGGGACACAAATCAGCCCTCCGCAAGTACAAAAAGATCGAGATCATACCGTGCATATTTTCAGACCACAACACTATGAAACTCGAAATCAACCAGAAGAAAAAATTTGGAAAGGAAACAAATACTTGGAGACTGAGGAACATCCTAAAGAATGAATGGGCTACCCAAGAAGTTAAAGAGGAAATTAAAAAGCACATGGAAGCCAATGAAAATGATAATACCACAACCCAAAACCTCTGGGATTCAGCAAAGGCGGTCATAAGAGGACAGTATATAGCAATCCAGGCCTTCCTAAAGAAGGAAGAAAGATCTCAGATATAACCTAATCTTATGCCTTAAAGAGCTGGAAAAAGAACAGCAAATAAAACCCAAAACCATCAGAAGACAGGAAATAATAAAGATTAGGGAAGAAATCAATGATATCGAAACCAAAAAAAAAAACAGAACAGATCCATGAAACCAAAAGCTGGTTCTTTGAAAGAATTAACAAAATTGACAAACCACTAGCCAGTCTGATCAAAAGGAAAAAGGAAAGGACCCAAATAAATAAAATCAAGAACGAGGAGAGATTACAACCAACACAGCAGAAATAAAAACAATAATAAGAGAATATTATGAGCAATTATATGCCAATAAAATGGGCCATCTGGAAGAAATGGACAATTTCCTAGAAACATATACACTACCAAAACTGAAACAGGAAGAAACAGAAAATTTGAACAGACCCATAACCAGGAAGGAAATTGAATTAGTAATAAAAAATCTGCCAAAAAACAAAGAGTCCAGGGCCAGGTGGCTTTCCAGGGGAATTCTACCAAACATTTAAGGAAGAGTTAACACCTATTCTCTTGAAGCTGTTCCAAAAAATAGAAATGGAAGGAAAACTTCCAAACTCTTTCTATGAAGCCAGCATTACCTTGAATCCAAAACCAGACAGAGATACCACTAAAAAGGAGAACTATAGACCAATTTCTCTGATAAACATGGTTGCAAAAATCCTCAACAAGATATTAGCCAACCGGATCCAACAATACATTACAAAAATCATTCACCACGACCAAGTGGGATTTATACCTGGGATGCAGGGCTGGTTCAATATCCACAAAACAACATGATTCATCACATCAGTGAAAGAAAGTACAAGAACCATATGATCCTCTCAATAGATGCACAGAAAGCATTTAACAAAATACAGCATCATTTCTTGATAAAAACCCTCAAGACAGTAGGGATAGAAATACCTCAAAATTATAAAAGCCATAGATGAATGACCCAATGCTAATATCATCCTCAATGGGGAAAAACAGAGCTTTCCCCCTAAGGTCAGGAACAAGACAGGGATGTCCACTCTCACCACTGTTATTCAACACAGTATTGGGAGTCTTAGCCTCTGCAATCAGACAACACAAAGAAATAAAAGGCATCCAAATCGGCCAGGAGGAGGTCAAACTTTCACTCTTCGCAGATGACATGATACTCTATCTGGAAAACCCAAAAGAATCCACCGAAAAACTGCTAGAATTGATTCCTGAATTCAGCAAAGTTGCAGGATATAAAATCAATGCACAGAAATCGGTTGCATTTCTATATACCAACAATAAAGCCACAGAAAGAGAAATCAAGGAATCGATACCATTTACAGTTGCACCAAAAACCACAAGATACCTAGGAATAAATCTAACCAAAGAGGTGAAGAATCTATACACTGAAAATTATAGAAAGATTATGAAAGAAATTGAAGAAGACACACAAAAATGGAAAAAGATTCCATGCTCATGGATTGGAAGAACAAATATTGTTAAAATGTCGATACTACCCAAAGCAATCCACAATTTCAATCCAATCCCTATCAAAATAACACCAGCATTCTTTACAGAGCTAGAACAAATACTCCTAAAATTTGTACGGAATCAGAAAAGACTGTGAATAGGCAAAGCAATCTTGAAAAAGAAAACCCAAGCAGGAGGCATCACAATCCCAGACTTCAAGCTATACTACAGAGCTGTAATCATCAAGACGGTATGGTACTGGCACAAAAACAAACACTCAGATCAATGGAACAGAATAGAGAACCCAGAAATGGACCCACAAACGTATGGCTAACTAATCTTTGACAAAGCAGGAAAGAATATCCAATGGAATAAAGACAGTCTCTTCAGCAAGTGGTGCTGGGAAAACTGGACAGCGACATGCAGAAGAATGAACCTGGACCACTTCCTTACACTGTACATAAAAATAAACTCAAAATGGATGAAAGACCTCAATGTAAGACAGGAAGCCATCAAAATCCTCGAGGAGAAAGCAGGCAAAAAACCTCTTTGACCTCAACTACAGCAACTTCTTACTCAACACGTCTCCGGAGGCAAGGGAAACAAAAGCAAAAATGAACTTTTGGGACCTCATCAAAATAAAAAGCTGCTGCACAGCAAAGGAAACAATCATCAAAACTAAAAGGCAACCGACTGAATGAGAGAAGATATTTGCAAACGACATATCAGATAAAGGGTTAGCATCCCAATATCTATAAAGAACTTATCAAACTCAACACCCAAAAAACAAATAATCCAGTGAAGAAATTGGCAAAAGACATGAGTAGACACTTCTCCAAGGAAGACATCCAGATGGCCAACCAACACATGAAAAAATGCTCAACATCACTCATCATCAGGGAAATCCAAATCAAAACCACAATGAGATACCACCTGACACCTGTCAGAATGGCTAACATTCACAACTCAGGCAACAACAGATGTTGGCGAGGATGCAGACAAAGAGGATCTCTTTTGCATTGTGGTGGGAATGCAAGCTGGTGTGGCCACTCTGGAAAACAGTATGGAGGTTCCTCAAAAAACTAAAAATAGAACTACCCTGTGACCCAGCAATTGCACTACTAGGCATTCATCTAAGGGATACAGGTGTGCTGTTTCGAAGGGACGCATGCACCCCCATGTTTATAGCGGCACTATCGACAATAGCCAAAGTCTGGAAAGAGCCCAAATGTCCATCGATGGATGAATGGATAAAGAAGATGTGGTATATATATATACAATGGAGTATTACTCGGCAATCAAAAAGAAGGAAATCTTGCCATTTGCAATTACGTGGATGGAACTGGAGGGTATTATACTAAGTGAAATTAGTTAGAGAAAGACAAATATCACATGACTTCACTCATATGAGGACTTTAAGAGGCAAAACAGATGAACATAAGGGAAGGGAAACAAAAATAATATAAAAACAGGGAGGGGGACAAAACATAAGAGACTCTTAAATATGGAGAACAAACAGAGGGTTACTGGAGGGGTTGTGGGAGGGGGGGATGGGCTAAATGGGGAAGGGGCATTAAGGAATCTATTCCTGAAATCATTGTTGCACTATATGCTAACTAATTTGGATGTAAATTTTAAAAAATAAAATTAAATTAATTAAAAAAAAACTTAAACCAAAATGGATCACAAAACTAAATGTAAAACCTACAACTATAAAACTTCTAGAAAAAGGAGAAAATATTTATTAACTTGAGTTATTCATCAATTTTTTAGAAACAATAAAAAACCACAATCTAGTAATGAAACAAAACTGATAAATTTGACTTCATCCAAATTAATCTGACCTTTGACCGACACTGTTAAGAGAGTTACAAGACAAGCTACAGTCTAGGAGAAAATATTTGCCAGTCACATATCTGATAAAGGACTTGTACTCATAATGTATACAGAATTCTCAAACTCAATAATAAGGAATCAAACAACCCAATAAAAAATAGGAAAATGATTTAAACAATCGCATAAACAAGAAAGACATACACAATAGCAAAAAAAAAAAAATCACATAAATAGATGCTCTACATAATTTGTCAATAGGAAAATGCAAATTAAAACCACAATGAGGGGCACCTGGGTGGCTCAGTGAGTTGGAGGTCCAGCTTCGGCTGAGGGCATGATCTCACGGCTCATGAGTTCGAGCCCCGTGTCGGGCTCGGTGCCGACAGCTCAGAGTCTGGAGCCTGCTTCGGATTCTGTGTCTTCCTCTCTCTCTGCCCCTCCCTGCTCATGCTCTATCTCTCTCTCTCTCTTTCAAAAACAAACATTAAAAAAAAATGTAAACCACAACGAGACACTACAAGTCTTTAAGAATGCCTAAAGTGGAAAAGGCGGACGTATCAAGTGTTGGTGAGGATGCGGCCCACTGTAACTTTCATGCACCACTGGTGAGAATACGAAACGATGCAATCTTCTTGGAAAATAGTTGAGAATTTCTGAAGTTAAGCAGACCCCTGCCATATGATCCAGCCATTCTACTTGTAGAGTTTTACCAAAGAGAAAGGAAAATATATGTCCACACAAAGACTTCTACATAAATGTTCAAAGAAGCTTTACTTATAAAGCCCAAAACTGGTGACAATCCAAAAAGGAGGTGTATGGGCCCATTGTGGTATGTCCACATGATGTAATACTACTCGGAAATAAAAAGGAATGAAGTACTGATGTACCCACTAAAGACTTAGCTCCCCATATGCTGATGACTTTCACCTCTCCTTAGAAAATGTCTTCCTTAACTCAATCCGAAATCAATTATTCCTTTACTCTGGATCTCCCAGCACTTGTATATTACACGAGCACTTTTTAAAAACTTGCACACAGTAATGTATTGCTTATGCATTCAGTGTAAAGCCACAATTCTGTGCTATTCTCTCATGTATACTGATGGCACAAAAGAACAATATTACAAGCTAACATCAGAATAAATACAGAATTGATTCTGCCTTATAATAGCATTCAGCTGACAGCTGTTTATATGGCTTCTCCCAATGTTCCACCAAAATAACAATTGCCCTTACTAGATGTCAAATATACATCTAGAGTAACTATATATAAGCAGAAAAAATAATTGAGGAAATAATGCCCCTAAATTTTCCAAATTTGATAAAAACCGTAAGTCTATAGTTGCAAGAAGCTCAATGAGCCCAAGCAAGATAAACACACAACAAAATCCACATCAAACACATCATAATAAAATTCCTGAAAACCGACGATAATAAAAACATTAAATGCAGGCACACACCAAAAAAGCTCATTTAGGCACAGAGGAACAAAGATAACAATACAAACAACCTTCTCATCATAGAACGTTCCACCTAACAACTGCAGACTATATATCCCTTCCAAATATTCCAGGAACATGCATCTAGGCAAACCGTATTATAGGTTGTAAAACAATTCTCGATACATTTTAAATGATTCATATCATACAGAGTATTTTCTCTGACCAAAAAATGAATTTATATTAGAAATAAAAAACAGAACAACTATGTAGAACAGTAAATATTCAGAAGTTAAGCGACACAGATTTACTAAATCGTGGGTCAAAGAAGAAATCACATAAGATATTAGGAAATATTTGAAATGAATGAAAATGAAAACATAACATGCCAAAATTTAGGGATTTCAGGTAAGGCACTATTTGATGGAAGATATATTGTTTTAAATGTTTATATTAGAAAATTTAAAAAAGGCTTAAAAGTAAATGACTTAAGTTTTGACCTTAAGAAGCTAGAAAAAAAGAAGAGCAAATTAAATCCAAATTAAGTAGAACCAAGGAGATAATAAGAATCGGTATATAAATCTATGAATGAGAAAATCATTTCTTTGAAAAAGAAAATTCAGATGACAAAAAAATTGGTTCTTTGCAAAAAATACTCAAACGTATAAGTATTTAGCAAAAGTGATCCAGGAAAAAAAGAGGAAACACAAATTTCCAATAAAGGAATTAAATAGGAGGCATCACTCTAGAATTTATAGACATTCAAAGGCTAATAATTCAAAATTACAAGCACCTTTATACTAATAAGTTCAATAACAAAAGAAATGGACAAATTCTTTAAAAAAACACAACTTCCCAAAACAGACTCAAATATAAAATCTGAATACCCCTATATTCATGAAAATGATAGAATTTGTATTTAAAAAAAAAAAGGTCTCTCCATAAGAAAAAAGCTCAGGCCCAGATAGTTTCCCTGATAAATTCCATCATTTAAGTAAGAAATAATATCAATCTTACACAAACTATCAGAAAATAGAAGAGGGAACACTACCGAACTCATTTTATGAGGCCAATATAATGCTAATTTCAACACCTGACAAAGACATTCCAAGAAAGGGAATGTTCCCTCTTGAAAATAGATGTAAATATCACTGACAAAACATCACCATGTCACAGAGGTTGGCAATCTATGGCCCACGGGCCAAATCTGGCCTGCCACTTGTTTCGGGAAATAGAAGTTGTATTTGAATACAGCCATACCCATTCAATTATGTATGGTCTCTGACTACAGAGACAGAGTTGTACAGACAGACAGCTGCCGCAAGTAGGCCACATGGCCTACAAAACTGAAAATATTTACTATCTGATCCTTTACAGAAAAAAAGCTGGCTGACCCCTGGCATACGGAATCCAGTAATATATAAGAAAGATAATACATCACCACCAATTGAATGCAAGAGTGGTTTTACTTAAAATGTTAAATAATATAATTTACCACAACAAAGGAGAAAACACATATGGTCGTTTCAATAGATACAGAAAATTATTTAACAAAACCCAATATCCATTAATGATACAAATTCTCAGTAAACTAGAAATGAAAGGAAATTCCCACATTCAGATAAACAATATAAAAAAAAAAGCTTTACATCTAACATCATATTTAATGGTAAATATTGAACATCAATCCCCTGATACCACGAAGAAGATAAGGAGGTATGCTCTCACCACTTCTATTCAAAATTATACTGGACATTCCAGACATTTCAATAAAGCAAGTAAAAGAAATAAATGGCAGACAACATAATTGCTTATGTAGAAAACCTCAAGGAATCTAGAAAAATAAATAAATAAACTTAGAAGTAAATTTTTTAAGATCATAGTATACCAGGTCAATATACAGAAATCAATTGGTTTTTTATATAATATAATGGCAGCACACAATTAAAAATTGAAAAAAAAATTCCATTTAACATAATTCCAAACATTGAACATTTAGGAATAAATTTAACAAAAGATATGCAAGATCTCGACACTGAAAATTACTAAGATTAGGATAAATGAATGAAGACTTAATTACATAGAGAGGTACAGGATAGTCATGAATTTGAAGATTCCATATCATTATGGTGTCAATTCTCCTCAAATTCATCTATAAGTTCAATGCAATCCCAATGAAATCTTCATAAACTTTTCTGTAGAAATTGACAAAATTGATCATAAATCTATACAGAACTTGCAAGGGCTTAGAATAACCAAAATAATCTTACGGAGGGAAAAAGAATAAAGTTAGAGGACTTAAATTATCTGATTTCAAACTTACTCTAAACTATGATAATCCATATAGTATGGTAGTAACTTTTAAGTTACTTGTCTTTAGATCGACAAGTAGGTTAATGCAACAGAATAGAAGGACCACAAATAGACCAATGCATATATGTTCAATTGATTTTCGACAAAAAGGTCCAAGTATTCAATGTGGGAAATATAGCCTATTCAACAAATGGTGCTAGAAAAGCTTCATAGCCACATAAAAATGGCAAAGTTTGACCTTTATCTCACATCCACACAAAAACTCAAAATGGATTAGAGGAGCTAAATGTAACAGAGTTCAAACTATAAAACTTCTTAAAGAAAACACAGGTGAAAATCTTTGCAATCTTGGGGCAGGCAGAGATTTCTCAGACAGGACATATAAAACACAAACTACAAATGGAAAAATAAAATCAAATGGACTCTGTCAAAATCCAAATCTCCTGCTCTTAAAAGCACTATTAAGAAAATGAAAAGGAGGGCACCTGGCTGGCTCAGTCGGCAAAGCGTGACTCTTGATCTTGGGGTTGTGAGTTTGAGCCCCACATTGGGGGTAGAGGTTACCTAAAAAATGCATTAAAAAAAGAAAATGAAAAGGTAAGCCATAGGCTGGAAAAAATATATTCAATGTATGTATCTCACCAAGGACTTACATCAAGAACGTGTAACAAATGCTTTTACCTCAAATATAAAAGACAACCCATTAAGATGGCAAGCCTAAATAAATGGAGAGAAATACTGTGTTCGTAGATTGCAAGACTCAGCATACTAAAGATATCAATTCTCAAATTAATATATAGGTTTAATGCAAGTCCGTAAAAATTTCAGCAAGGTTTTTTGTAGATAATAGACACACTTACTGTAAAATTTATGTGGAGAGGCACAAGACTTAGAACAGAAACTTTTCACAATGTCTAAAAACCTCTGCACATCTTCTCAAAACTTTGAGAACAAAGAAAGGGGAGGAAATCTTCAGGATCCAGGGCTGGGCAAAGTGTTCTTACACTTAACACCAAAAGCATGATTCATAAAAGGCAACACTAATAAATCGGACTTCATCAAAATTAAAAATTTTTGCTCCGTGAAAGCCCATGTTGAAAGGATGAAAAGACAACTTGTGGAATGGGGCGACATATTGCAAACCACATATCCAACAAAGGACCAGAATCTAGAATACAGAAAGAACTTTCAAAAGTTAGCAGTGAAAAACAGACAATCCAACTAGAAAATGGTATATCTCTGTGGTATACTTCTAATCAAAAGGCATGAAGACGGGCGCGTGGCTGGCTCGGTCGAAAGAGCATGTGATTCTTGATCTTGGGGCCATGAGTTTGAGTCCCACGCTGGGCGTAGGGATTACTAAAGCCAATAAATAATAATAATAAATTAACAAATAAAGACTGTGCTTTATTTTTATACAAGGCACGAAGAGACGGTTCACTGAAGAGGCGATGTAGATGGTAAGTCAGCACATGAAAGATGTTCAACGGCCTGTGTAGCATGGACACTGCCGCTGCTGCCATGAATGTGGGGCGGACGTGACAGTGAGACTGTGGCCATGCAGGTCACCTAGACCCCGCTGAGGCCCCACTGCTCTGGTAAGGAGTACTAGAGGAACAAGTGGTGTTCTTAGCTTCGATTATAGGAGGCGGGATCACAGAGAGGGAAGGTCGATGAAAGACTCCTAAAAAGCCAAAGATGCTGCATTTACTGTCTAGACTTCAACTCACGAGAAATGGTATTCCCACTTTATTCCGGCCGGTCAGATCACGTCCGGAGGAGTGGATTTATTTCTGAGCTTCAGTATAAAGGGCATTATAAAACAAGAGAACGGACAGAGGAGAGTGGCCATGGCACGTGAGGCAAATTGCTTAGAAAACTAGGGGAAAGCAGATACTCAGAGGGCTCCGAGGGGTGTTTTCAAATGTCTTTAAGGGCTATCAGAAGGGAAACAGCCTATTTTCTCTGGCTACGGAGGATACAAGCTAGGATCAAGTGTTAGGGAAATGGATTTCAGCTTTAAACAGGGAAAAACCGGCACCCGGGTGGCTCAGTCGGTTGAACGTCTGACTTGGGCTCGGGTCACGATCTCACGGTTCAGTTCGTGAGTTCGAGCCCCACATGGGGCTCGCTCTGGTCGGCGCTGAGCCTACTTCAAATCCTCTGTCCCCCGCTCTCTCTGTCCCTCTGCTGCTTGTGCTCTCTCAAAAATAATAATCAACATTTTTTAAAAAATCAATCAGTAATAAAGAAACAAATAAATAAATAAATGGGGGGGACCTCTAATGATTTAAACTCTTCTACAGTGGAAAGGCCTTCTTTGAAACACTGGTGAGGATCCAGGCAGAGGCCAGATGACCACCCAGCAGGAGTATGGCCACAGAGATTCCTACCTGGGGCTGCTCGTTGAGCCACATCATCTCAAACGCTATTTTGCAGGCTCCTTCAAAACACATTTCGTGTCTGATTCCTCACAGCGTCTTCTTCACGGTGCCCCCACCTAGCCTCCGTTCTGGAAATCCACCGTGAACAACACACCCCGGGGAGGCATGCTGGGCCAGCGAGCCAAGGATTTCTCATTGTGCATGCCGTGAGGGGTCCTGAGAGAACCCCAGTCATGGGAATACATTTTTCTGGGCCCACAATGATGATATTTTAGTGCAGGCCTAAGAAGACAGACAAGTGGATGGACATCAGGCAGAGAAAGTCAAATACCATACGATTTCACTTACATGTGGAATCTAAAAAAGCTGAACTCATAAAAGCAGAGAATAGAATAGTCCCAGTTGCCAGGGACTGGGGATAAGAGGAAATGGGGAGATGTTGGTCAAACTGTACATACTTCCAGTTATAAGATGAATAACTTCTGGGGATCTACTGTAAAGCATGGTGACTATAGTTAAAAATACTATATGGTATGGGCGCCCGGGTGGCTCGGTTGCTTGAGCATGGGACTCTTGATTTAGGTTCGCGTCATGATCCCAGGGTTGTGGGATCGAGCCCCATGTCAGGCTCTGTGTTGAGCATGGAGCCTGCTTAAGATTCTCTCTCTCCCTCCCTCTGCCCCTCAACCCTGCTCGTGTGCTCTCTGTTAAAAAAAAAATTCATAAAACTTCATTTAAAAATTAATAAAAATACTGAACCGTATACCTGGAAGTTAGCAGAGTAGATCTTAAATGTTCTCACCACACACACACACACACACACAAGAGGTAACTAGGTGAGGTGATGGGTATGTTAACTAACCTTATTGTGATAATCATTTCACAATGCATAGGCATATCAAATCAACACATAAACCTGAAGCTTACACAATGTTGTATGTCAAGTATATCTCAATAAAGCTGGGGGAAAAAAACCAAAAACTTGCTGTTTTTCAATGGCATTGAATCTATACATCAACTATTATGTTTAGCTATTCACTTCTCCAATCCACGACCATATTATATCAATTGGAATCTTCTTTATTTGGATATTCTTGAATATGCTTGAATAAATTTTTATATTAAAAAAAGAAGTTCATGGGCCTTCCTCCACAGTGGCGGCACAGGGTCAGAGCTTGGCAGCTTCGGCCTGTCTAGAGGACCCTATAACCCAGAAATAGCACTACTAGGAATTTACCCAAGGGATACAGGAGTGCTGATGCCTAGGGGCACTTGTACCCCAATGTTTATAGCAGCACTCTCGACAATAGCCAAATTATGGAAAGAGCCTACGTGTCCATCAACTGATGAATGGATTAAGAAATTGTGGTTTATATACACAATGCAATACTACGTGGCAATGAGAAAGAATGAAATGTGGCCTTTTGTAGCAACGTGGATGGAACCGGAGAGTGTGATGCTAAGTGAAATAAGCCATACAGAGAAAGACAGATAACATATGTTTTCACTCTTATGTGGATCCTGAGAAACTTCACAGAAGACCGTGGGGGAGGGGAAGGAAAAAAAAAAGTTAGGGAGAGAGCCAAACCATAAGAGCCTCTTAAAAACTGAGGATAAACTGAGGGTTGATGGGGGTTGGCAGGGAGGGGAAAGTGGGTGATGGGCATGGAGGAGGGCACCTGTTGGGATGAGCACTGGGTGTTGGATGGAAACCAATTTGACAATAAATTTCATATTAAAAAAAAAAAGGACCAATAGGGCCTGGGCCACCAAGGGTTGACTGAGGTACTCAGTAGCCTCTTGGTAAAGAACTGTTCCACTAGAAGGAGAGTTGGTATGCTAAAATTTGGTTCAAATTTAGTCGGTCAGTTTGGAAGAGAAGGGTATTATTCTAAGAATATCACTGTGCCTGCCACTCAGACTATCCCAAGGCCTAGCCCCTGCAGACTTGAGCCACGGAGTGATGGGACTACCATAATGGGAGATTCAGGAGGAAAAGGAAGAGAAGGAAGAGGAGGAAGAGGAGGAGGAGGTGAGGAAGAGGATGGGGGAGGGACAAGTGAGATTAAGAGAGAGTGAGACTCTAAAGTTCCCACCTGGAATGGAAAAGGAGGGGAGAAGGAGCAGAGACCATCACTCCTTGGTAGCTTGCCCACAGCTTTGGTGGCTTCAGTGATGGCCTTGTTGCGACGGCCAGGTGAAGCACTAAAGCCATTTCAGCTATAGGGATCACTATAGTCATTGGCTCAGGACGGAAGACAAGAAAACGGCAGTTGCCACGCACTTGTTGGAAGAAGTAGTTCACAGGCACACATCAAACACCCCCTGACAATTCCTGGAACACTGGAGAAGGAATTCAGTGGGGATTGGAATCCCATTTAAAAAAAAAAAAAAAAAAAAAAAAAAAAAGTGGCATCTAAGCCAAATAAATACTACATCATTTTCATCGGTGCAAACAAATTTTTACTCTCAGCCACGATGATCGGAGAGACACTGGATGCAAAAATTCTACATCCGTAAGACCAAAAGGTTAGGAGACTGTCCATCCCTAGGAAACAAATCATACAAAGTACACACTCAAAGACCTCAGGGGAGAAAGGAAGAAAGCAGAAATTCGCCATCGATTTTCACTTCTTAGCAGCACACTGCTAAGTGATCTTTTTCCTCAGTCCCTCTAAAGACAGAAAACCGTAAGTGCAAGTTTTACAGAGTGGCCAGACAGAGTGTGGTGTCGCCATGGTATCAGGCCACAGGAGGCAAAGCCGACTGAATGGTGGTCCAGCTTAGTTAATGATGTTGCTAGGAAACCCACACTTGCCAAGGTGCTACCCACTCTGCTTTCTGTGCATCATTGACTCCCCACAAATGACACAGCAGCATCACCCACAAAGTTGGAAGGATGCCCACCACAAAGCAGATCGGGCAAATCCCCTGCAACCAAGGCAGGAGACAGACTATTGCTACTCCCTGAACACTGGCCATGCAGCGAGCTGCCCTTCAAGGGAGCTCGCCCATCTCCCCAGGATCCCCACCACCGGGCTGCATACCAGAACTGCTCCCGGGCCTGCTGTGCTCCAGCTCAGCCAGCCTATACCACAAATGAGGCAGGAGTCATCCCAACAGTTACAGTGAGAATCTGGCTGCAAGCGAGGTAAAGGAGAGCCCTGGGTGAAATCTCACTAGAGAAACCGGAAGTCATGCAACACTAGGACAGGACTGCTGGGGGCAACTGGCAGTAGGAGACACAGCGGGAGATTTCTGTACCGGTTAGGAAGGGCGCTGGGTTTGACACTGACGTTGAGGAGGATAACTACCATGACTCCCGGTGCTTTGACAAAACCTCAGAGGTGAGGCCTCTGGCCAAGCATCTGCGATTTCGTATCGCTGGAGCACTGGCGAGATCCCTGGTTGCAACTCTCCGTAAGTGGCTGAACCAAGAAAGAAGGCATATGCAGATTTCTACAGGAATGACGACTCCATCACAGATGTTGAGGAGGTGAAGAAGGCTGGTATCTTTCCGAGGGTAAAGTGATTTTGGAATGTGAAGAATTTCTTCGGGTTGGCTTCCATGGAAGTTTGTCACTGCCCTGTGTTCCTGAATTACGCAACATGACTATTGGGTTATGGAATCATTTGTCTTGATAAATAAACAACTGACAAATTTTTAAAAGAAGGAAACACAGCCTGAGAGTGATTTGCAGTCCCTGCAGGACTTAATAAGCACACAGTTTCTGCAAGATGCTACCCTGGTCACTGGGGATCACAGTTAAATTAGAAACACTACAGGCCATCAACGGATCTCTAAATCTGTAACTAGAAACTAACGTGTGCAGTGCTGAAGCAGAGGGATGAACTAAATATTGTGAGGAGACCAAGGAGGAAAATCCAATAGCCCAGGAGAAAGCACGGACTCCCTGCACTGCTCCTTATGGGCAGGGCATCATGGGAGTCAGTACGACGTACAGGTACAGGGTCACAGCAGAGCAGTAGGGATGTCTGGCTATCTGCTTGGGGCAAAGAGGGAGAAAAGGGGAAAGAGTCACTAGAACTACGTCTAGAGGGATGAGAAGAATTTCATCAAACCCCAAAGTGAGATGGACCCAGGAAATGCAGTTTCTAGATCAGTGCTGTCCAATCAGATAGAATGTGAGCTACAAACCCAAGTTACACACGTAGTTTAAAATCTTCCAGAAGTCACACAGATTAAAAGAATTAAAAATGGATGAAATTAATAGTGTATTTTATTTGATAAAGTATAGCCAAAAATTATCATTTCAATGTGTAATCAATAAAAACAGATTACTAATATTTTATGAGGCATTTGACATTCTTTTCTTTTGCATGCTAAGCCTCTCAGGACCAGCCATATTTCAAGTGGCTGCTGGCTGACCACCGTATTGAACAGCGCAGTTCTAGACAAAGGGGTGGGGTCAGAGAACAGAAAGGAAAAGAACAAACTGTAAGAACACCCATAAGGATCCAAACTTTGACAGTGATATCTGTGCCAGTACAGAAAAGAGTCAGGTAATGATAACAGGTGTCATAAAGGGGGTTTATGCTGTGTACAAGTTTTTGCTGTGTACAATCACTTTACACGCATTGGATCATTTCATTCTTACAAAGACCCCATGAAGTAAGTACTGCCATCATGTCCACTCTACAGATGAGAAAACTGAGGCTCAGAGATGTCAAATTGCCTGCCCGAGGTCGCCATGATTTGAGTCCATGATTGTCTGAGTCCTAAGAAAGTCCTCTTAGCACTCACTAGACGGTTCCTCGCCTGCTGCTTGGCCTCTTAATATGCACTGGCCTCCTTAGATCAAGAGCTGCCTGAGTCAGGAGTGTCTTACTCATCTTCTCATCTCCTCCAACAGGTAGCACTTCTAAGGTGACCAGAGCTTGTGAATGAATGAATGGTCACTCTTGGTTTGTTTACATATTGACCTAGTCTGATCCCTAAAGGTATCCACAGGGCTGGGTGCTGAATGACTTTTGGGCATCTCCCCGACCCTGTCCACGCCGCCACTGGCAAAATCCTCTCCACCCAGCAAGAAAATAAGAAATGCCACCTTTGAGTTCATGGAAGAAGAATGCACGAGCCACTGCATTTGGCCAGGGAGGGAGTCATCAGTGACTTTTGAGGGCACAGGTTCACTAGGAAAATGCAGGAGAGAAATTTGGGGAGGTTGGATGCTCCAGACAAAGTGAGGGCCTCTGCTACAGGAGAGCCTGGGGCTTGAGGGGAGCGGGGGTGGCGGGGGGGGGGGGGGGGTAGAATACGAAAGGGCTGCAGGATCCACAGGAGGGAAAGGCAGGATGGCAGCGCAAGGGGCAGCCTTGGTGACGAGTGAGACCCTCTCCTGCCTCCCTGCAATATTTCAGGACCTTAATGGACAAGCCCCACAGCCTGTGATTATTTATCAACAGGAAAGTGGAGGTTGGGCAGTATTTAGTCAAGGACCGGATGAGGTCACTGAAATAGACTATGTAGACAAGAGGAGTGGGTGTGGGGCATCCCACCATTGACTAACAGGCGGCAACATGAAGGGATATGGAAGTCATTAGTGACACTGACCACAGTACTTTCAGTGGTAGGAGGTGAAGCCTCCCTAGAGTAGGTTCAAGTGTGAGGGGGGGAGGAGGAATCGGAAAGAATGAATCCAAACAATTCTCTTGAGGCATTTTACCGTAAAAAGGAGGTTAAGGAAGAGGATGATGAGGATGTTGTTTACACCCTGGAGAGTGGGAGCGGAGGGAATAACCTGGAGGCTGTTGGCAGGTTTGGGTGGGGGCACATTTGTAACTAGTGCTCGTTATTCAAGAAACACTCGCACTTTTTAATGAGGTAGCCAAAATGGGGGAGTGAACGGTCCAACTGCTACTCGTGAGTTGTAGCACTCTATGGGTTTGAGGCCTGGATAATATATCGTTTTGACGAAGATGATGCAAGTGACAGGAATCAAGAACAATGACACTGAGGGTAATAAAGTTCAGCAGTTGAGTGATTGCTACGTGCCGAGCTCTGAGCTCTGTTATGTCGTTATGAAGTTCTCTCTTTGATCCTCACAAGCAGATGAGGTAGGTTTCACAGATAAGAGAAGCGATGCACAGAAAGCTTAAGTAACCTTCCCAAAGGAGTACATGGATGAAGTTATGATTTGAGAAGTGGGGAGGGGCGCTGGCACAGCAGAGGCAGGTGCACATGGCGGGGATATTTCTCTCTCTCCTCCAACTGGCTCCAACTCCAGGCATACAACGGATGTGGAGGACCCTCAAACATTCCAAAGTTCTTCCCTTCAGGTCCAATTCAGACACTCTCCAGCTCCTTGGGGCAAGTTAGTAGAATACGGACCCGCTGCTTTATGCACTTGGCTATATTTTGTGGTTAATGCCCGTATTTCTCCGAGGCTTCATAAATTTCAGGGAAGCTACGGTTGCCGTCAGGACACAAGAAGTTTTCGAGGGGAAGTAAGTTAGCGTTCCAGTAGGTCTGGGTGACACCGGAAAAACTATTGCTCTTTTGTGGCTGAGTAATCACCAATATGAAATGACCCGAACTCTCCATCTAATACAGGAGGGAAAAAAGAGAGGAGGGCAGTCCCTCACCGCGCCTCCTGGCGACACTGGCACGTGGAGTAGCCACGGACAGGCATGGCCACCGCGGAGTTACATTCCGAGCTGAAGGAAGGCGTTTCACCAGATCTCCTCCTTCTCCGTGAAAACAACTCAAACAGGCAAGCTGGAATGGGAAAGGGAGCACGCTGGAAACATTAAAGATGAGGGGCACTCAAGTCCCCACCTTGGGCCCTGCACCTGATCACTTAAGAGCCACCAAAGGAAAGGACCATCAGACCTTCTCAGGAGAATGTCCCAGGGAACTAAAAGGGCCCACCCCTACTGAGCTGCAGACATCATCCTAGGACGCGTTGACTGTCTTGATGTATAAGAAGGACCGTTAGACTGTGAGTCCGAAGACCTCAGAATCGTGGCCGAGGACTCCTGCTCTGCCACCTGCCCGCTGTGGGACTTTGGGCTAGTACTTGACCCCTCTGATCCCCATTTGGAAAACAGCGATAATAATGGTGCCTACCACCTAGGGGACACATGAGGGTCAAATGAGCCAACATATATGAAGGTGGTTTATATACCAGAAATACACAATATGTAAGTTATCCTATATTATCCTTAAATTGAGCTTTTTGTGTGACGTTGGCTTGCTTTGTAGTATCTGCAGGGGTATATTCTTATAGTAAAAGATCATTATAACTTCTGACTCAAAGCCTAATGAAGAGCTTGGAACTAGGACCTGCTGGCTCCAACACAAGCATTCCAACCATCTCAAATATTTTTGAAACTGTCTAAAGACAAACTGATTTATAAGAAATTTCACAGAAGGAGGGGCCTCACCAGACCACCCACTTCCACACACAAACTTCAGGCGGATCCAGGACCATAATTCCCATTTTACTGAGAGGCCATTCAGCATAGAGTTCAGAGAGTAGGAAACGTAAAGCTATCTTACTGTTAATAGTATTATCGGTAGTGTCATTTTTAAATTACCTAATGTCAACTGTAAGATAAAGCAAATGCGTATACTATCACTAGGAATCCAGATTCTCGGCGTAAGAAAAAAAGAGACTGAAATATAAAATCAAAGAATTTAAGTGAAAGTCCTGAAATCTTATACTTAAATTGGAAATATCAAGATGAACTCGTGATTTATTATTCTCTTTCTCTAAAGTACGTATTTCCTAGCTTTCTCCACTGAAAAGTCTACAAGCAGTGACCATCCAGTAGCATGAGTAGCACCGAGACTGTGATTTCTAAGTGACAATTCTCAGCAAAAGGAACCAGAACTTCCCGGGGAAATGGCTAATTCTGGGTTTGAGGAATGAAATGGACAAAATGCCCTCGTATACCTTGTCGGGCCAGAAAGCAAGTATGCTTTCAAAGATCACTGGGGTCATGTTAAAAAGATACAAGAGCCCGCTGCAGCTCCCTTAGGCCCAAAATGGGTCAGTTAAAGCATCAAAAACATTTACTGTAATATACTGAAGCACAATATACTTAAAAATCCACGTTTTCATTTTCATTTTTTTAAATGCTTATTTATTTTGAGAAATCGCACGCATGCACATGTGAGTCAGGGAGAGACAGAGAGAGAAGGAGAGAAAGAGAATCCCAAGCAGACTCTGCTCTGTCAGCTCAGAGCCCGACGCAGGGCTCGATCCCACGAACCATGAGATCATGACCTGAGCCAGACACTTAACCAACTGAGCCACCCAGGTGCCCCTAAAAATCCACAAGTTTTTAAATAATACTAAAATAAAGTATCATTGGTCAGTGTTGGAAGTTGCTAAGACACTAACCCATCACAATAAAAATTCAAAAATAGAGAATAAAAATTAAACATTTACTCTGTGGCTCCTTTATAATCTGTGCCTCAGAGCAGCCAAAGAGTTGATGAGGGAAAGTTCTTCGTGGAAGAACAAAAAAAATCCAGAAATCACCATTTTGCAACTGTCAAGAAAATAACGGATCTAGGGAACAATCACTATGGATGATGAAACCATTAGGAGAAAAGTTGATGGGGAAAACTTCATAGGCTGAATCAGGCCAACATCCCCTGAACCCACTGAGGAAAGTGTGCATCACTTTTTAGCAATAACAGCCAGACATTATGTGCCTCCTGATGTGATCCAATAGGAAGTACACATCAGTAACTATGAACAAGTCTCAAAAGTGTGCTCGCACACACACATACACACACACACACACACTTTAATCAACCATCTACATCAACTTGTGAGTATAAAAAAAAAAATACCAGGAAAGGAAGAACAAGTTAAACTGCACCAAAAAGAATCAACTGCTCAAATCCAGAATGTGGGACGTTCCACAGTTCAAATGAATCCATTTTTAAAAAATAAAAAATGGTAGAGGTAGGGGAAGAAAAAGGTAGGGGCCATTTTACACTAAGAGGAACACAGTAACATAATTTCTAAATGCAATGAGTGGATCTTTGATAATAGTTTAGGCAAACCAACAGAACAAATGAAAAACTTTAGACAATCAGAAACATTTTCATATGGACTGGATATTAGACGGTATTATGGAATTACTGTGAATTGTGTTAGATCTCATAATGGCACTTTGGTTATATTTTTTAAAGTTTATCCGGTAGACAAACATATTGAGTTATTTACAGGTGCAGTGAAATGTTTGAGATTTGCTCCACACACATTAAAAAATATTTGGGGGGTGCCCAGGTGGTTCAGTCGGTTGAGTGTCTGACTTCAGCTTGGGTCATGATCTCAGGGTTCATGAGTTCAAGCCCCACATCTGGTTCTCTGCCGTCAGGGTAGAGCTTGCTTCGGATCCTCTGTACCCCCCACTCTCTCTGCCCCTCCCCCACTCTCTCTCTGTCTCAAAAGTGAATAAACATTTAGAAAAAAAATATTTGGAAGGGTGAGGGATAGTAGGTGAAATAAAAATAGCAACATCTCATTAATTATTGAAGCGGAGTGATGAGTACTTAGTGATTCATTACACTATTTTTATGTATGCTTGAAAAGTTCCATAATAAAAATTAAAAATGAAAGGAGCATAGGTTCTTGAGCCAATTTTCCTGGACTCTGCCACTCGCCAGCCACGTGAGTGGGGACGGACACGTCCCTCAATTTCTCCTTTTCCTTATATGCAAATGAGGATGATGACAATGTCTATAACATAGGGGTGCTGTGAGGGTTAAACGAGTACATGGATGCAAAATGTTTGGGACAGTGTCTGACAATGGGAATGAAAGCCGAAGCTAGGTCTCCTGCCTCTAAGGCCGCATTATCCGGTCCTCTCCCCTCTAAAGCAAGCCATGTCATGAAGGAGATATGAAAAAAAAAAAAAAAAAAAATCGTGGTTTGGACAAATGTTGTCATCTCTTCCAAATTACAGAGCCAGCTTTTGGGTGAGTATACATTTGCTTAAAGGCTAAAAGCCTGCAGATCATTTTTAAAAGAAGAATAATGGAAGATAACTTTTTAAACCCACTTCTTCCACCACACTAGTGAGAGCTCCTTTCTGTCCTGATATCCTCAATCACTGGAATGTTACAGAAACTCTCGTTAATTTCTGAAATTATACTACTTTATTCATACTTGCTCTCCAACTCAACTATCATAAAAGAAATAAATTAGCCACTCCCTGGAGGTGTCTTCCTTGCTGTTGATAGAGGGCTCTCAGGTCCAAAGCTGTGTCTCAAAATACTCAGTGTTATGGGGGAGGGCACGCCTAAGGCATGGCATTCCTCTCACTTCATTATCAGTGCTCCCAGCTCCCAAAACATACCATCACGAACTTTACAGGCACCTCTTACTTTTCCAACTCACTGCACGGGGGTGCTCCCATTTTTCAGAATGTTGTGAAAGCAAGACAATCTGATGGACTAGTCTTGAAATTTGACTTCTGAAATGTTAAAAGTTAAGAAACATAATTAAACTGCAAATGCATTAACATTTATATAAAATATAAACCAAATGCTTATCCTGATTCACCAAACAAATTACACTTTGAACATTATAAAAAACCAGCTACTTATCACCGGCACCATTTGAAATTATTGCTAGTACTACAACTCCAAATGCCTAAGATGCCTTAAATACAAACCCTGAACATTTACATACTGATTTCATGAGCAAAGCAAAAGGTATTTGCCGGTAACAGTACAGGACTCAGCAATTTTATTGTCTGAGTAATCCTGGTTCGTTCTGATATGAAAATTCAATTATTTTAGAACGGGCCCTCTCATTAAATTTTGACAAGCCGCACGAGCTCGGGACCAGTTATAGCTCGAAGAGACCGGGGGTGCCTGATAGCACCACACTGAATTTTAAAATGTAGTATTTTTGCAGGACAAGATTATCTGACAATTTTGTATTAAAAGAAGAAAAAATTAATCAAATACATTGTAATATTCAACATTGGTATATTTGGTCTTCTTTTTACAGATATTTTACTAAAATTTGCTGCAAAAAAATGTTTATTACATGCTTTCCCCCTGATTTCACAATTGAGCAATGTACTAGAAAAATATGTATGTGTCGGTAGTGAACAGGAAGTATTTGACTACACATTTTTACCTACTGCTTCCTTTAGCAATTGAAATGTATTTGTGGTGCTTATAAACGTGATTTGCAGAAACAGAAATGACTTTATTTGCATATAGCTTGTTTTTTTATTAGGATGTTCATTGTCCAAGAAAAAAAATCTTTTAAAGCAACTTTTGGGCAGGCCTATTGTCTTTGCGAGCTGAGCTTATAGGTAATCACAACTTGGAAAGAAAAATAAACAATTTCCTGTACTCCCCGTAGGGTTGAAAGAAGAGTAACAGAGTCTCTAGGTCTGGGTTTGATGGGTTTATTTTTAGCTAGTTGGGTTTTTTTTCCCTGTAGGATGGGGGTTTCTAGGTGCTGCGAGCCCTCTGCCAAAAGATGCTTTTCCATGTTCTAACGTGGTTGTCCACACGTGGCCCGTCATGAAGAGAGGCGCACGCATAGTTCCTATGATGTGCTGCTTTAGTGGCCAAACATTCAGCCTAGGAAGAGGAGGTCTGCAGGTCTACAGCTCCAAAATACGACTCCAAGAGAAGAACAGGAGTAGTTAAGGTGAGCTGGAGAGGCAAAGATTGCAGAAGGACATGTGGCCCCCCGCAGGGGCCTACTCCGAAATCAAGCAAGGGGACCCAGAACAGCTCTGTCTGATGACGGCAATGCCCTGGGCAGGTCCTCCCTCCTCCGGCCCACTCTTAGCTCTCTCCTCTTCTCCTGTCATTCTCTCAGAACCCTTAACCTCTCTGAGTCTTAAAAGTCCATCTTCGTGTGGTCGGTCGCTCGTAAACTCCTTCCCTACTCAACACACATACACACACAGACCAAATGGCATTTAACCTACTTTACTGAATTAATTTTGATGCTGAGAAGTTTTTGCGAACGCTGGATTAGGCCGCAGACTTCCAATGAAGTTTCTGGGCCTTGATGTTCTACCTCAACATCTGAGCTTCGTAACTCACATACAGTCGTTTCAGAAGAATAAAATCGTTGAAAACATAGCATTTTCTTTTCTTTCTTTTTTTTTTTTTTTTTTTTTGGACGAAGGAGAAGAAGGGACGAAGGAGGAACCAGACACAGAGTTTCCAGTACGAATTGTTTCATGTTTTTGTGGCTGAGGAGAAATACTAACTTAAAGATCAGTTTGGTTTTCTCTTGTCTGACCTACAATGTTTATCAGCAGTACCAGTTGAATTAGAAAGTGAAGTTCTCTAGCTCGGAATACTCCAGGAAAACATTGTTCAACTTTAAGAAACTATCAAAAGATGGCAATCTAAGAAGTGAGCCTAGGGAAAGCAATTTCAACAACGGAACCTGGGAGAGCGAGAAGCCAGGGATCTGTAGGCTATCTGCAAGGGCAGCTGGGGCCAGACCCAGGCCTTAGGTCTAAATACCAAGCCAAATAACTTCATTTCCTCTGGAACTAAGAATAGAAACGGCCTGGAAGCCCTGAAAGAATGAAGCTAGAACGAGACTTACACGTAAAACCGACAAAAGATGGGCTCTCTAAGTAGGCTGTAGACTATAAATCGCTCACAGTATGAAGTCAAAACGTACACTCCTTTAAAACAGGTTAGTTCAATATTTTTGGCCTCTGACAACCATGGCCACTCTAGCTTACAGAGGGGCCTAATAAAATCACGTGTTGTAACTAATGCATCCTTGTGCCACCTGTGGTCGCTATGATCCAGAAAGCATGGCATACATGAAATACAAAAGAGACTCACATGTGATTTCATGACCAATCACACTCTATGAGGCAAGATCAAGAACTGAGCTCAAGACTTCAGGCTCACTTGTCTCAGCGACTTTTAGGCAGAAATAAGCTTGAGTCTTCTTCCAGATTCTGCTACAAGGCCCTTAACTCCATCCCAAATGCAGGGGACTACATCTTTCGTGAAATACTCAACAGCGAGCCTTTATTGCTTTTACCATACCAATCTGGAATTTGTGATTATTTGCAGATTCGATAAGCTTATCTTGGCCAGAGGAAGTTACAGTTGAATCGTGTGAACAGCTTTGCAGAGGGCGGAAGAGGTGCCTCAAGGACAAAAGAGAATAATCGGTTTGCGGCACTTCCTCCACTGCAGCATCATAGCCTCTCGGGTTGGAAGGTAATTCGGGACAACCAAGTCCAATCTGCTGTCCGCTTAATGTGTAAATCGTCTCCACTCCATCTCAGCCAAGTAGGCACCCACCCCAGGCTCAAACATCCCTGATGACACTTCTAGAGGCAGCCCCGGTGCCGTAGGACAACCACAGCTCTCAGGAATGTCTGCCTCCCTGAAACTGCAACCCATTCAAGACCCAATTCAAATTCCTCCGTGAACTCTTCCCTAATTCCCCAGAAGTCCTTACAACGTACCACTCCTTGTATAAAGCACTCATTTCATTTTGCCCCGTATCTTAATTTTTCACAGGATTCCTCCTCCAGACGGGCCTCCTTGAGGCTGAAGGTTGTCTGTATCTTTTTCATCTCTCTGGGATTAGATTTAGCATATGGCCTAAAACACAGCAGTACCAAATGGATTCTTTTTATTCTTGTTACTAAATAAAATACTAACACTGAACAAACAGTGAAGACCCTAAAAAGACCAAGGTATGTGGCTGGCTCAGTCGGGGGAGTGTGTGACTCTTGATGTCTGGGTCATGAGTTTGAGCCCCACAGGGGGTAGAGGATTAAGTAAAACTTTTAAAAAAACTTATTTAAAAAAAGACTCTAGAAAGACCCTCTATAATCCACCCTGTTTTATTTTCTTCATAGCAGTTATCATATTCTGAATTGGTCTTGTTCATGTGCTTCACTGTTTCTTAGCCATCTGAAACCACTCACTTTCTAGTGAGTTCCACATGGGCAGAGACTGTCTGTTTTGTTCAACACTGTATCTCTAGTGACCTTATTGGTGCCTGGCACATAGTAGGTGCTCAATAAATATTTCTAAATTTATTTATTTTGAGATAAGTTATTATTTAATTAATTCACTTATTTTGAGGGGCAGAGGGAGAGGAAGAGAGAGACACTCCCAAGCGGGCTCTGCACTGTCAGCACGGAGCCCGATGCGGGGCTCGATCTCACGAACTATGAAATCATGACCTTAGCCGAAGTTGGACACTTAATGTACTGAGCCACCCAGGTGCCTCAATGGGTGATCAATAAATATTTCTAAATGAATGAATGAAGACACAGTTCTGACTTCTCTCCTGTCCACTGTGGGCATATTTAAAACATGACCAGACAATACCTCCACATGGGTATCTAAACACCTCAAACTTAAGAGCAAAATAAAACTTGATGCCCTATCTAAACAAATTCTTTCCCATTTTGCCCTTTCTCATTGAATAACATCACCATCCACCCAGTTGCTCAAGCTGAAAAGAACCTACTCGATTCTTCTCTTTCCTTTTGCTCCCATATCTAACCCATCAGCAACTCCCGATGGCTCTACCCTCAAAAATATATACAAAACCTGACTTCTCACCAGTTCCACTACCATCACTCTTGCCTGAGCTACCATTTATTGTTTTGACTACTTTAAAAACTTCGTAACCTGTCGCCTATTCCCACTCTTGCCCCTCTATGATCCATTTTCCTCATGAAGGGCGCAGTGATCACTGCAAAATAAAAATGTGATCATGGCACTCCTCTGCTTGAGGCACCTCCCCCAATGGTTTCCCATAATACTTAGCATGGAAGCTAGACTCCTTACCATGAAGTAGAAGTTCCTTTGTGATCTGACTCCCACCTACCTCACCGGCCTCATTACTTATCATCTCCTCCTCACCTACTATGGTCTAGCCACCCACTCTTCTTTGTACTCCTCTCTTACGCCTTAAATAAAGCCTTTGGGGACACCTGGCTGGCTCCGTCAGGAGAGCATGTGGCTCTGGATCTCAGGGTCATGAGTTCCAGCCCCATGCTGGGTGTAGAGATTACTAAATCTAAATAAATAAACTTTAAATAAACAAGCAAGCAAGCCTTTGCCTTAGGTGGTCCCTCTGCCTGCAATGTCCTTCTTTCAGATCTTTGCGCGATTACTTCCTTCTTGTCTTTCAGATCTCACTTGAAGTGTCGCTTCCTCAGGGAAACTTTCCTTAAACACAGCCTACAGTAGGCTCCCATTCACTTTCAATCCCTTCAACCCATTCCTAGTACTTACCACTTTTGATAGTGTCCTGATGTATTTATTTGGGTGTGTTTACTGTCTGTCTCTCTAAGCAGATGGGAAGACAGGAGCCACATATGCTTTGTTCAAAGCTCTATGTCTAGGATTTAGAATCAGTGCCAGATACATGGTAGGAACTCAATAAATATTTGTGGAATGAGTGAATGCGGCACATGCGAACAGCAATGTAGATGCAAGAACAAAATGCTGTGCTTCAGGTTCTGATTGAGGTGTGGGACCCGTTGCGGGAAAGAAACATCATCTCCTCCGTTGGGCTTGCCCACTGACTTTCTCCAGGTTGGCAGAAAGAGAGCAGCATCAGGAAGCCACTTAGGAAGAAACTCAAATACAGCCATATAATGTGACAGCAACTAGCTCATTTAAGCCACGTGCAGGGAGTGGCTTAGTAGGCATGGAAAATTAGTCAAACTGCCTAGTAAGATTTCAACATTTACTTGGTTGGTTGGTTGGTTGGTTGGTTCATTCAATTAGCAAACATTTACCGGGCACCTACTGTGTGCAAGGAATTTTGAAAGACACTATAGAAGCAAACATACCTCCAGTCCCAAAATAGACCGTTGACAGAATAGTTAATTTTTAAGCAAATTAGATGAACTTTGAAGAGACAAACCTCAGGGTTGGGTGAGAGTCGGAGGGATCAATAGAGGCTCTCGTCACTGCCTCAACTTCTGCCTGGAAAGGGGGAGAGCTCGGGAAAGTCAATCCAGACCTGCTATGTTGTGCTTAGAGTGGGCAGGTGGGGTGTGCAGGGTGGGTTGGCAAGAAGCAGATGCTATGGACCACCAGAAGTTAGTTTCATCAACTCTACATGGTCATTAATAATTTCGACAACAAAAGTGTTTACGATGAAATAATTTTTTTAAGATTTTAAGATAGAATTGAGGAAACCCTATTGATGCAGCATACAAAGACCCAGCGAAACGCACAGTAACCCTGGAGGGGAGATGGGGGTGGCAAATGTGTGAGGGTGTGAGGATCTGCTCCAAAGAGCTAGATCTTTTAGTCCAAATGCGCAAAGGCAGAGAAGACGAGAGCTGGTTTCAGGGCAAAGCTTACAAACTCATGCAGAAATCCGGGCTCATAAACTCAATGCTGGACTCCTGAAACAAGGTGATAGCACTTGAAATTTGTCAGAGATCGATTTAAAATGAATCCAAAGCAGGACTTGTTCACCCAACAGGAAACCTGCCTATGAGGCTTGGCATCCCAGTAAGGGGCATCAGATTCAAGAACTATCACTTGTTAACCACAGTGAGGGTAAGGAAATGATGGAGGGACAGGGCTATTCAGAACAGTGCAGCGAAGGAACGCTCCTCTCTCATAAGGAGACTTGAGCATGGGCCTAAGTGCAAAATGAGGATCTAGGGGAAGAACTATCCGGGCAGAGGAGAAAGCAAGTGCAAAGACTCTGGGGTGTCTAAAGTGGAAATAACTCACTCAAAGTCACACAATTCATAAACGCTGGAACCTGCATCTGCATGTACCCAGGAACTCTGGCTCCAGAGCCCATATTTGGGACCACACTTCATATTGCTTCAAATGTCAGCTTCTTCCAAAATAGGTTAAGCAAATAGAGAATTGCTGTCCCTGCCGCCACCATTCCCCACCCGCTTTCCTGGCTTTATTTTTCTGCACAGTGTTTACCCCCATATGACACACTATATGCTTTCTTCTTTATTTTGGTTATTGTCTATCCACTGCCCCCACTAGAATATAAGCCCTGTGGGGTCACAGATTCCAATCTGTGGTGTTCCTTGTTGTATTAGAATGGTGTTTGGCACAGAGTAGTGCTTAGTAACCATTTGTTGGATGGATGGATAGATGGATGGACGACGTACCTTCAAGGGTTTCAAAGCCATTCGGGAGGTATTCTAAGTAACTAGTTAACATTCAAACAGGTGGCCGAATCCTCTGACAAAAAACTAGTGGATATTCCTGACAGACACTGAATTCTAGATGTTTGGCCTTGAGAGCAAGGAGTAGACTCAAAAATCATCTACCAAGTACTTTCTATGAGCAGAAAATCACCACCTCTACACCTACCCCCGAAAAAATTTTCAAATGCTCTTTGTTACAAACTGAACAGTGCAAGAGGGTATTTATGGCCTCTTTTTTCCATTAATGATGTTCCAACTTTGGAAAAAGGCACAGGTAGTTCAATACTGTTAAATTATGATAAACGTAGAAAGTTTTCTCTCTATATTGTATTCCATGAAATAAAACCCTACCCAGGGGCGCCTGGGTGGCTCAGTCGGTTAAGCGTCCAACTCTTGGTTTTGGCTCAGGTCATGATCTCAGGTTTGTGAGTTCAAGCCTCACGTTAGGCTCTACGCTGATAGTGTGGAGCCTGCTTGGCATCCTCTCTCTCCCTCTCTCTCTGCCCCTCCCACACGATTTACTCTCTCTCTCTCTCTCTCTCTCTCTCAAAATGAATAAACTTAAAAAAATTTTTAAAAACTACCTAACTGGTGGGTGGGAGATGGGTGAAATAGGTGAAGGGGATTAAGAATACACTTGTGATGAGCACTGACTAAGGTATAGAGTTGTTGAATCACTATATTGTACACCTGAAACTAATATAACACTGTATGTTAATTACACTGGAATTAAAATTTTTAAAAAGATCCCCCCCCCAAAAAAAATCCCACGCAGTGAGGTCTATTGTAATAAATTGCTTTGGGGCTATAGAATACAAAACACGAACCCAATAAAGGGAAGCCAAGATATCCTACAAGCATTCCCAAACTTAAGAGAAACAAAAAAATCCCCCACCAAATTCCTTGGAATGAAGAGAAGCATTCTGTAATTAATGAGAAACTAATCAGCTAATACCCAGTTTATGTGAAATACACAGAGACCCTAGATGATATAGTCTAACCCTTTGGTTTAACCCTTTAGTTTAGAGACAGAGTGCTGAGTCCCAGGAAGGTAAAAGCGACATGCCAGCTGCCTCATGCAGAGCAGATGGCAGAATGAGGGCTCAAACCCATATACCATCTGAACAAATGCTGTCTTTTAATTTTTTTCATTGAGTTCCAAAGATCTCCATTTTTTTTATTTTATTTTTTTAAAGATTTTATTTTTGGGGAACCAATTTGACAATAAATTATATTTAAAAAATAATAATGAAAACATTAGTTACAAAGAATAACAAAATTGCTATTCTTTATAACTAAGTGGGGCAGCTTAAGACGGAAATCTGAGATCTGTTCAATTTTAATTCTCTTAAAATATCAAAAAGTTGGTGCTTATAAAATTCAATCATATCATATTTATACAGATAATTTTGGATTACGCAAAGTAAAGCAGTCATTATTTTAAAAAATAATATTTAAAAATGGAGATTTTATTTTTAAGTGACTCTATATCCAACATGGGGCTTGAACTCACAACCCTGAGATCCAGAGTCCCACGCTCTACCGACTGAGCCAGCCAGGTGCGCCCAAAGATCTCCATCGTTACTTTTTCATTTCCTTTAATGTTTTATTTATTTATGTGATCTCCACACCCCACGTGGGGCTCAGCTCATGCCACTGAGATCAAGAGTTGCAGGCTCCTCCCACTGAGCCAGGCAGGCGCCCCTAAAGATCTCCATTTTTAAAGCAAAAGTTCCCGTCTGACAAATCCCAAGACGTTATGTTTTGGTCTGCACCCATTTCTCTTAACCCTAGACAGTGAATGTTCATTCTCTCCCAGGGCCAGGGTTGTAGGGAAGCCACACTCATAGGATGCCAGCACTAGTAAAGTGCTTTCTTCGGTGAGAAGAGGAAGAAGGCAGAACCTGTGAGAAATGAAACAGAATCCAGTACCTGCACTTGGATGCAAGATCCATAACTTGCTTCCCCGAGTCTTCTCCCAACTTCTCCCAGGCATTCACCAACCTAACATCCACACTATAAACCCGTATGTCAGCTAGGTGGCTTAATTCTCTCATTGGTGCATGTGTTTGCATCAACGCGGTGTTCGGGCAGCAGAAGCTGGGTCTACGTGACCCTTTTGTCAGAGACCCTCGCGTAGCACCATGTGTAACTAACTGGCACTGAAGAAATGCCTCTGGTGGGGGCATTTCTTGTTTTCTGTGAAAGCACTCTTCTTCACAGGAGACCCTGAGCTCCGAAGGGCCAGGCAGTGTAGGGCAATAGAGCGGAAAACCCCAGGTTATGCCAACAGGGAAGGAATCTTGCTGAAGCTTCCAACCGCCCTCTGCTCAGCGCAGTCAAGTCTGGGAGGTATTCGGCGTCTTCCTGATGGGTGGCTGGGGGTAACTCAGCATGGTGTCGATATCAAGCACGTAGGCCTATTTCTTCAGCCTGAAATTCATTCATTCATTCATTTGTTCAACACACACATTGGGCCCATCCTTTGAACCAAGCCCTGTGCAGGCAGGGTGAAGGATAAGGAGCTTATGGCCGTAGCAGTGAACACAGCAGCCTGCCCCACAAGGGTGACAGAGTAAAGAGTGGCCAGCATCTCGACAGAGATACAAGTAACACATTCCAGGGCCGCAAGAAAGAGAAAGAGGTGGTTACCAACTTGCAGAATCCACTGTCGTGTGGGTTTGAACTGTGATTTGAAGAAGAGGTAGCATTTGGACATGGAAAATGGGGAGGAAAATAGGTGAGGTCGTGCCTTTCAAGTGGAAGGAACAGCATGAATGTAGAACCGTGTAAATCTAGGGCCGCGCAATTCGATGAATGACAACGTACGAAGACGATGTCTGTCTTAAGTCACGACACATGCTAAGGACATAACCTCATCCGCAACCCACGTGGCTTTGTCATCCTCTAACCCGCTGGAACCTTCATCTTAGGCCTCGCATTTCGGAGGCCCGTGGCTGGGCCAGGGCTACAGGATGACACATCATGAAAGGAAATTACCTGCAGGGACATACCTTCTCTTTACTCCCATCCTTTAGAAAAGAATCAAATTAAACAGACAACTTGACATTTGTGTCAAAAAGTCCGTTTTTCCCCAAGGTGCCAGAGGTGAATCTGTGCCACTAACAGCCTCGCTCCATTTACTCTCATTCACCTCCACCTCTACCCCTCCCGCTCTCTGCTCCTGAGAGATTCGACTCGCAGCTCGTTCACTGGATGAGTTAAGGTAGAAATCGCCGCCATCCGCCTTGCACTCAGCTCAGAAAAATCACCCAATTTTTCAGTGACGCCTAAAACTCTCAAATCATCTGGTCAGATTACAGCAAATATACGTGCAGAAGACTCGGCAAAAACCTCGGCCCCATTTTCTGCGCTTAATGTAGGCAGGTGATGGGAGTTTGAGGTTTAACTGCATGTACTGTTGGTGGCATAAAATATCTCGACATAAAAAGATGGAACAAAAAAAACCAAGATGGAACTGCTTAGTGATTTTCACTGGCCTCTACGCGACATTTCAACCGCGTCGGCCTAACTCTAGCACACGAAACGCGGCGCAAACAGGAGCCGGCTCCCCCGCCCGAGCGAGGCCTCTGAGCTGAAACGGGAATGAACAGTTTGGCGTGGGAGTGCTCGCTGATTCTTGCTATTAGGCAATTTTCCCCCCTTCGGAATAAAAATGCCAATTAGCCCTTTGGCCAGAACGCTGCAATAGAACATTTGAAGCCGCTTCTTTTCCAGACCTCTTTTGTGCCACCTTTCACACAGAGATGTGTTGTGTGGGGCAGTCTCGTACGGAAGAAAGGTGTGGCCTTGGGGCAGCAACCTTCAGAGACGACAGGACCCAGAAAAGACTTCACCTGAGGAGGGAAAGAAAGGCCTAAAAAAGGGTACAGTGGTGGGGATAATGGCCAGTTCGGCCGTAAGAGCATTACCGCCTGGGCTGTGCACATAAGCAAGACCTCATCTCAGCGGGCGACCGGCTACTTCTTCAGTTATTTATGAAGAAGCATGTGGTTGCAGCACACAGCAATAATTTCTGCTTCGCCCAAAACAGTACCTGGGAAGTGTGCAGGCTCTTTATCAAGGGTTCAGGTGGACTTAGGGGTCATGCAGTGCAGAGATTCGAAGCATAGGTGCTAGCACCCGACCATCCGGGTTCAAATTCCGTCTGTGCCACCTACGGGCTCCGTACCCTTGCCAGGTTCCGTAACTTCTCTGTGCCTCTTCGGTTAAACGGGGCTGTCGGCCGAAAACAGCCAACGGTTCAAGAGCCATGAGCATCTGTCGAGGCGTCTGCTAAGCGCCCACCGCCTCCTGTGCCTGTCACGACAACCCTATGAGGTGGAGAAGAGATGCAGGGGGCAGAGAAAAAAGTGGATGGCGACGGTATGAAAGTGAACCAGTAAGGTGATCACAGAGGCGGAATGCCACATTTTCACAAAAGGGAAGCAATTCAGTTTTTGCGCGTCTGTTTCGTCTGCTGCCGCCCGGCCAGGGAAATTAAACGGACCAAAGGCTGATGTGTACCGCCTGAACAACAGGAACAGAACTACTGCTCGGTGTCTAAGGCACACGAGGCACTTTACAAACACTGTATTGGTTAATCACCACGGCAACCTTCGCAAACTGGGATGGCTATGACCGATTTGCACACTTGGAACCTGAACCTCAAAGGTCACATGACCTGCTCAAGGCCACGCACAGCTTTTAAACTGTCCGAACCACAAACCAAGTCTGTGTGATTCCAAAGCCGGGGCTTTTAATTGCTGCACTCAGAACCGCAAGCTGGTCCATTCACTGAGGAGTAAGTACACAAGGTCAAGGCAAAAAGGAGGTAATATCTGAACTAAATGCACTTAAATAAGCCTCAAGGTCTTTAAGTGCCATGAACTGCAAGAGGAGTTTGCTTTCGCCCAGCTCTCAGCGAGGCTCCTTGAAGCGGCAGTGTCACATCCACAAGGACAGGGTTAACAACTAAAGGGACCACCCCGAACAAGGCTCCGTTGACAAGCTTGATTCTGGACTGATCCAAGACATCTAACGCACACCTTTTCTTTGTCTTTCTCTTTAATTTTTTTTTTTTACATTTATTTACTTTTGATAGACAGAGAGAGACAGAGCACAAGTGGGGGAGGGGCAGAGAGAAAAGGAGACACAGAATGGGAAGCAGGCTCCAGGCCCCGAGCTGTCAGCACAGAGCCCGACGCAGGGCTCGAACTCACGAACCGCGAGATCATGACCTGAGCCGAAGTCGGACGCTTCACCGACTGAGCCACCCAGGGGCCCCTGTCATGTCTTAAAGTTTACCTACTTCACCTCTCTTATGTAAGCCAGCCCTTCAGGCTTCAGGGTTGATGAACTCCTGATTTTTATCATCCCTTCTTTTGTCTCCTTACCCCATGTAGGGGTAGATGTCAAACACTGTTTTAGCAAAGAAGTAGAACGTTTACTTTGTTCCCCAAACAAAATCTTATGCGTAACTATAATACAAAACAAATACAAACCAAGCTCATCGATTAGTGGCGGGGGGGGGGGGGGCAGTTCAAGAAAAACAGCTTAAAAACCAACCACAGGTCTACAAAAGTCCCTGAGATACTCCAACCTAGATGGGTAGAATTTTGCTCCACTGTCTGGACACGGTCAAGTATGAGACTGCATTTCCCGGTAGGGTCAACAATCTCTCTAAGGAGAGGTACAATTCCCCTCAAATTTAATCTTTTTTCTTCTTTTTTCTTCCCTATAAACTATCACTTTACATTGTAGTGAAAGTGATTTTTTGTTTTAAAAAAATGTTAATGTTTATTTCTTTTTGAGAGAGAGAGAGAGAGCGCGAGCAGGGGAAGGGCAGAGAGAGAGGGAGACATAGAGTCCGAAGCAGGCTCCAGGCTCTGACCTCTCAGCACAGAGCCCAACTCGGGGCTTGAACTCACAGACAGTGAGGTCATGACCTGAGCTGAAGTCCAACCCTCAACCAATTCAGCCACCCAGGTGCCCCTAATGTGGTGAAAGTGATTTTAATGCTTAACTTGTGAGACCAGTGTCACTGATTGAAATACTAACTTGCAGTAATTTGCATACACAAGAAAAGTCAGCCATGAGCTCCTAGTCCATTTTATGTTCGTCTTTTTTTTTTTAATATAATTTATTATCAAATTGACTAACACACAGTGTGTACATCGTGCTCTTGGTTTTGGGGGTAGATTCCCGTGGTTCATCGCTTCCCTACAACACCCTATGCTCATCCCCACAGGCGCCCTCCTCCATGCGCATCTCCCATTTTCCCCTCTCCCCTGCCCCCCATCAACCCTCAGTTTGTTCTCTGGGTTTAAGAGTCTCTGATGGTTTGCCTCCCTCCCTCTCTGTTTGTAACTGTTTTTTTCCCCTTCCCCTCCCCCATGGTCCTCTGCTAAGTTTCTCAAGTTCCACATAGAAGTGAAAACATAGGATATCTTTCTCGGACTTATTTCACTTAGCATAATACCCTCCAGTTCCTGTATTTCTTTCTTTCAATAATCCGCTTCTATTCATTGACAACGCTCCTGACAGTCTTTGGCTCATCTCATTCCCAGCTCAGATTCTTGTGCATCTGCCCAGAAATGTGTATACATGTACATTTATATATATTTTAATTTACATTTTAATTATTAAATGTGATTGACTCTAAGACACATAGATTATAAAATGCCCATTATTTAGGGGTGCCTGGGTGGCTCAGTAGGTTGAGTGCCCTCCCTTGCTTGCACTCTCTCTCTCTCTCTCTCTCTTTCTCTCGAAAATAAATGACCACTAAAAAAATTTAAATGCCCACTATTTAATGCACCACTAGGAAACACTGATTAATGATGGCATAATGCTTTGTTATCAGTCTTTATTTTATATTTATTGTAAGAGATTTTTTTAGATTTATTTAGATGTAGATGGTTCTCGTGCACGCATCAAAAGAAAAGGGTAAGTGATAGAAATCGGTTGCGGTATTTCCAGACTGTACTTATACAGAACCAGCTTTTCAGAATCACACCCTCAGTCCGTCACTGATGACTCTATTTGTCCTCAAAATATTTTCTTCTGTGCTGCACTGTTCCACTGCTGTCTCTGGGGTTTTATTCGATGCTGCTGATACCTAGTCTGTAAATCTTGTTGAGCAGTTTCAAGGAATGCAAATTACAACTATCACCTGGTCATAGCAAGAAGCAGTTCAAAGACACTAAAGAAGATTTCAGAGATATTAAAATGAGAAAAATATTACAAGCGATGAAATGTGGTATATATCTTTCTACAACATAAATGAGATCATATACTGTATACTGTTCTGCAATCCTTTTCTCCCTTAATATTTATTTTAGACAGTCTATATTCACACATGTATATCCACCTCATTTTTATGTGAATGTATCGTAATTTATTTTACTAGGAACTAGGTCATATTCCCTAGAATTTAACATTTTCCACCTCTTAAAAGTCTCCTATATGCAACCTTCTAATTGTCACCTATGTTCCAATCCCCTAATACATCATAGGGGCTTGTGAGCACACCCAAGATATATTTTTTTTAAAGAACTGGTTAAATTCAGGCAAGCATCTGAATTCCACTGTTTGCAAAGAGATTCTTAGGGCGTATACCTCAGGGCAGAGAAGTAGTTTTTTATTAAAAATTTTAATTTATTTTTTTTATGTTTATTTTTGAGAAAAACAGAGAGAGCACGAGGAGGGGAGGGGCAGAGGGAGACAGGATCCAAGCAGGCTCAGCAAAAATCTAATGCACAGCCAGATGCGGGGCTCGAACTCACGAAGTGTGAGGTCACGACCTGAGCCTAAGTCGGATGCTTAAGCAACCAAGAAGTTTTGTGGGTTTTTTTGAGATTTTATTGTTAAGTAACCTCTACACCCAACATGGGGCTCAAACTCACAACCTCGAGAGCAAGAGTCACATGCTCCACCCACTGAACCAGCCAGCCAGCCAGCCAGGTGCCCCAGGGCAGAGAAGTATTAAATCCGTGCTGTCAGGGCCTCCTACACAATGTGAAGGGCACAGCGCAAAATGAAAATACGGTAATAAATCTTCCCTTCCCACGGGGTAGGCAGCTCCAACACAAAACAGATGGACAACCTCGAAGGGTTGTAACCTCTGTGCCAGGACACGATAGGTACCCGCCTTATGGGTGGATGAGAGGACCCCCAAGTGGCTCTGCGAGCCTAGCGCGAAACAGCTTCCTCATTACCCCTCCCCACGATGCTCTAGGGCGCATGCACCCAACCCGGAGCCTCCCTGAACCTCCCTGAACCCAGCTCCAAGCCACCGCGATGAGCAGAGGGCGACAGCCAGCAGAACTCGGGTCTCCTCCCGCTGATGCCGTTCATTTGCCACCCCAGGCAGAAGGCAGCGGTAGCCGCTGGGCAGTGGGGGTGGAAGAATGTGAGGGGTAGGCACTGGGGGAGCAGGGCACTGGGAGGGGGGCCAGGGAGCAGACCGCCAAGAACCTATTGCAGGGATGTGGTGGGAGGCGGAAGGGGCAGCAGCGGAAGCTCCAGGGCCCTGGCACATGCTCCATTGTCCTCTTGGACTTCACTTACAAAATACATATCCAAAGATAAAATTCAGAATTTCAAGACAGTGACCACGGAGCACTGGACCCCAAGCGCAGGGCCCTTTTGAGCCCAGAGCCTGTGTGACTGCTCTGTCTCACACCCTTGAAACAGCCCCGACTGCTGTAAAAACAAACAAAAGCCCACAACACCTCTCATGTAAACTACCATGGTAAAAGTCACATTAATCCCACTGCAAGTACACTGCACTTAGAAGTTAAGCTCAGTGCCAGAGGAAGATTTAGGGTCAAGTTCCTCATGCAGTTTGGGCCTTAGCACCCCTCACTTGCACGGCCCATGATGCTGGGAGTCAGTTACTGGGAGCTATGGGGTGTCCTGGGCGGCAATAAGGTGCAATCAGAAAGCATTGGGGTGTGATCTGGTAAACTGCCTAAAAAGAACTCCGAAAAAGGAAGTCTCGTTGTAAATAAATACTCATTTCCATACCTAATTTAAGTGTAATTTTATATTTTCCTTTTCTTCTCAAAGGAATCTCAAACTTATATAAGCCCAATTCCTGATTGTTCTAAGGAGACTGATGACCTGTGATACAAGAGTCCTCTGTAGACATTCAAAATTGACTTTCCACCACAATACTATTAGAGAAACCTGTGACCAGGAGTGTGAAACGCACTTTTCAGGAAGCAAACTTACGACAGTGCAATCAGAGTACTGACTTCCACCCTGAAAGGAGTCTAAACTGGAATGAAACTTGAGAAGTATTTCAGACTTAGAAACTACAAGCATTAGAAGTGATTCAAAAGATTCCAGGTGAAAAGAAGACAAGATATATTTTAAGTATTCATCATTCATATGTGTTTTTATTTGTTCTTCACCTATTGTTTATAAAGTTTCCCTGGTCCACATTAAGAGGGCAGAGAAAAAAAATCAGTGTACTGTTATCAATATTAACCTGATACCCAGGTTAAACTGACCCCCAAGACTTATTAATTTTCCAAGAATAACCTAATAAGTGAGTGTTGGACCTAAACACTGGCCTATAGGAAAACAATGGGTCATTTGCTTGCAGAATTCATTGCCTAATTTATTCTTGGCAAATGCTGCATTCCCTAGGTCCAAATATCAGGGATTTGAGCATATCTAAACACAGACCGACTTGAAAATCAAACTGGTTTAATTTAGAAACTAGTTTCTTAGGAAGCAACAGATTTAGGAGTGATAAATAACCAAAGAATTTTTAAAAGCAGCACATTATAACAGTGTGATTCCAAGGCAATGGATGTTAACTAGACTTATTGTGGTGATCATTTCAAAATGTATACAAATATCAAATCATTATGTTGTACACCTGAGACTAATATAATGTTACATGTCAATGATACCTCAATTTAAAACAGTAATAAAATGAAATAAAATAGTAAACACAACTTTTAAAAAACAGTGTTATGCCATCCACTTTCAGAAACGTTTGAAATTTCGGCATTATGAAAGATATTTTAAAAGCGGTGCTATATTAAATTTAACTGTTTTTTTCAGACTACATTGTGCAAGAAATAGAGTACAAACTACAGCCAAAAATGCTTGTGTTAATAGGCAAGGCTGACAAATTTAGGATGTGGGAAGTTCTACAGGACAAATGTTTTTTCAACAAATAAATTGCAAGGGAAAAAATAAGAAGGGTAAGAGAACTGGTAAAGTTTTTAAAAGACTAAAGAAACATTTTATTTGCAATGTCTGAACTTAATTGCATATTGATTCTGGGCTAAAATAAAAACATTCTTTTCTTGTCTTTTGGTATAATAGCAGCCAGCCTTCTCCCTCACAATTTGCAGTTTTTTCCATTATAATTAACGAGCATTTAGTGGGGGAGGTACTTTGAAACTATACAAATATCCGATTCTTCATCATACTTTTCATTTATTCATTATTGATTTTGATGATCAAATTGTCCCTGATTTAGCCAGTAGGAACCCCTTCAGCTTGGCATCGTGTCTCTAAACATGACCATTATTTTTTTTAATATTGAGGAAAGTGGAGGTAATACGAATATGAACTGGATATTCGATTATATTAATGAATTAGCGTTAATCATTATAATAGCATTATGGGTATTAGGAGATTATTTTTATTACTGGAATATGCTAAAATAGCAGGATGTCTACACCTTCCTTTAAAATAGTACAGGAACAAATATACATGGGCGTAGAGAGAGAGAGCAGACAAAGCAAATATGGTAAAATATTAACAAACGTTGAATACAGTGGAAGGTATACGAGTTTTCATTGTGCTACTCTTTCTACTTTTCTATAATATGTTTAACATTTTTCATAATAAAAAGTACGAGAGGAAAAGAAACTGTCAGCCAAATGCAATTTGTGGACCTTGTCCTGATTCATTTGTTAAAAGACAGTTATGAGACAACTGTGGAAACTTGAATGCTGACTTGATAACGGAAAATATAAAGAAATTATTGTTAGGGGCACCTGGCTGGCTCAGTCAGTAGAGCATGCCAACTCTTGGCCTTGGGGTCATGAGTTCAAGCCCCATGTTGGGCATAGAGCTTACTTTAAAAAAAAGAAAGAAAGAAATTATTGATCATTTTTAAGAGTGACAATGGTATTGTTATATTTTCAAAAGGAGAATTTATCTATTAGATAAGTATTACTTAAGTATTTGTGGGTGAAATGATAAGATGTTTGAAGTTTTTGCTTTAAAAAATGCAGTGGTGGGGTGTCTGGGTGGCTCAGTCGGTTAAGCGTCTGACTCTTCAGCTCAGGTCATGATCTCACGGTTAGTGAGATCGAGCCCCGTGTCGGGCTCTGCACTGACAGTGTGGAGCCTGCTTGGGATTCTCTCTCTCTGCCCCTCACCCACTGGTGCATGCACACTCTCACTCTCTCTCTCAAAATAAATAAATAAACATTTAAAAAATGCAGTGGTTTAGGGATATAAATGAAACAAGCTTAGCCATGAGTTGATAATTGTTGACTATAACTGATGAATACATGGGAGCCCATTATACTATTCTTGCTACTTTTGAGTATATTTTAAAACTTCCATAACAAAAAAAAATTGTTTAAGACAACGCTGAAATAAGAAATAAATGAATTAGGAATAAGAACAGTGAAGATAATAAATACAATTGTTTTTCCTATGAAGATATCAATAAAACAGATACTTAGCAAGCCTTTGAAACAAAGAAAACCCAAATTGAAATGTAGACTCCATTGGGACAAACATCTCAGCTGGCTTGTTTGACACAGAGTATGACATGAAAGCCAGAAACTATTGCACAATACCCAGCACATAGCAGGTGCTCAATAAATGCAAGTGAAAGAATGAACAGTTTAAAAGTTAGAAATGAGGGCTGCCTGGGTGGCTGGGTCGGTTAAGCGTCCGACTTCGGCTCAGGTCATGATCTCGCAGTTTGTGAGTTCGAGCCCCACGTCGGGCTCTGTGCTGACAGCTCAGAGCCCGGAACCTGCTTCGGATTCTGTGTCTTCCTCTCTCTCTGCCCCTCCCCCACTTGTGCTCTGTCTCTCTCTCTCTGTCTCTCCCTCTCTCTCTAAAAAATAAATAAACATTAAAGACATTTTTTTAAGTTAGAAATGAGTTTAACATAAGAGAACAGCATGTACAAGTTTCTGCCAACAAACTTGAGCATCTAGATAAGATGGATAATTTTCTAGGAAATACAGATACTACGAGTGACCAAAAGAAGGAAACACCTACAATGAATAAAATTGGATAGGTTGACAAAGATCTAGTCTTCCAAAGGGCACATCCACAAGGGTGCACACAAAATTTTTATCGTTGTCAGGGAACAGATATTTTCTGTACCATTTTAACATTTTAACTGTAGCTTATTTAACTATATACTTTTCTACATCATTGGGAGCATGGAAACATTCCCATTTCACAAGGTTTGCAAACACCTAATACCAAACCTGACAAAGAAGGCACAAAAAAAGTAAATTACTGTCAGATTAAACCTCTCAAAGAATATACAACATAAAAATCTTAAGTAAAACATTAGCAAATATAATACAGCAATATATTAGAACACAACTAGAAGAAGAATACATTTTGACCAAGTCGATTCCTCTCAAGAAAAAAAGGATGGCTCAATATTAGAATATCTACCGACGTAATGTATTACATAAGCTGCTTAAAGGAGAAAAATTATGTGCTTTTCTCAAAAGATGGCAAAATAGCATTTGGTAATTCAACATCCATCCTTATTTTGGCAAAAATAATGAATCAGGGGTAGAAAAAATTCTCCTAAACATGATAGAATATTTATCAAAAATAACTATCAAGCAGACCTAGCAATGAAACACAAGAGCCCTTCTCATTAAAATCAGGAACACAATAAGGATATCCATCATCTCCACTGTTATACAACATTATCATATAAATTCTACCTACTGCAACAAGATGAGAGGTATTTCTTTTGAAAAAGAAGACATAGAATTATCATTATAATATGACAGCCTAGAAAATTCAAGAGAAAAACTGTTAGGAACGATAAAAAATCAGTAACATATATATAAACTCAACAGACTTCCTATGCAAGCACTAATGCATTAGAAAATGTAATGAAACAGATGCCATACAAAATAACACAAAAATAATTCATAAGGCACACATCAGAAAATCAGAGTTCAGAAACAGACCAGGCATATATGGGAATTCAGTATATAATAAAAATGGTATTTCAAATCCATGGATAAATGATGGATTACCCACTTAAAAATAAAATTATATCTTTTCACCAAATAACAAAAATATATTTGAATACTTTGTAAAATTAAAAGAAAAGCAGTGGAATAAAATATAGAAGAATATTTTTATAATCTTAAGAGTAAAGAAGACCTTCCTAAATATGACATGAAACCCAGAAACTGTAAAGAAAGAGACCGGCAGATTTAATTCCCAAAAAAATAAAAATATCTATAGAGAAAAGGAAACCAGAAACCAAGTTAGTGAACAAATGAAAAGGGGGCAAAAATATCTGCAAAACAAGACAAAGGGCTAACATTGTGACTTTGCGACCAAATAGAATCAAGACTTCTTATAAATCAGCAAGAAAAAAACCAACCCCCCCATAAAAAAATGTATAAAGGATACAAACTAGGAGTTCACAAAAGTAGTCTAAATAGCCATCAAACATACGAATAGATCAGAGGTAAGCAAACTGCTGTCTGTGGGCCAAATCTGGCTGCTGCCTGCTTCCGTATATACTGAAACACAATCACGGATGTTCACTTACGTATCGTCTGTGGATGCTATCTTGCCAAAAATGATGCAGAGTCAAGTAGGTGCAACAGAGACCTAGTGGCCTGCAAAGTCTAAAATAGTTACCCTCTGCCCCCTATGGAAAATGTTTGCAGAGGCCTGGAATAGATGGTCAAACTCACGAATAATTAAAGAAATAAAAACTAAACCACAGCAGTACTGTTTACTGAGCACCAGGTTTACGCCAATATCCATTTTGTCTATCGGATTGAGAAAGATTAAAAAGCCTGATGTTATCCAGTGGTGGCAGGAGAAAAAGGAAAAAAAAAAAAACATTATTTTATACTATTGGTGGAAGTATAAAATGGTACAACCATTCTGGAGGGTAATATATTTAAAAAAAAAAACTTTACCAGGGCATACCCTTTAATCCAGAAATTTCCTGTCTGGCAATTTATCCAGAGAAAACAAGAGCTCCAGTGTATGAAAACTGCAAGTATAAGGATGACCACTGCAGAATGGTTTGTGACAATAAAGAACTAAACACATATAAATGCCAATCGGGATGGGTAAATAGATAAGGCTATATAAATATACAGTAAAATAAATACCTATGGATACATGGAAAAGTCTAAAGTAAATTGTTAGCAATGGCTGTTTCTGGCAGGTAGACACAATTCTTTGTATTTTTTTTTTGAACTTTTCAAAACGATCCCATATTATCATAAAATGGAAACAAGGTAAAGATATCTCTGGGGAGAGGAGGGATAAATACAGCTTACATGGCAAAATAAAGGGAATCATGATAATTCAAAAAAATATGTTGGAAAATTAGCTAAGATAGACTACAAAGGTTCTTTAAGCTTCAAAATTGGCAGTAATTACTCTGATTTCTTTTGTTTGCTTTCACTTTGATTTACTATTGAACCAGCAAACAAAAACAGTGCATAGAATATGCAGATCAAGGACACAAATGAGTGGACCATGTCAATAAAGGGTACCACTAGCCTATAAGGTTCCTTTGTGCCAATAGAAAAGGGTACCCCTCCCTCAAGAAATGCAACTCCAAGGATTATAAGCCTGGTCTGGACTTTCAGCCCCCAACTACTCCCTCTACTGGGCATCCTTGGTTACGGCACATCCAGTGCAAACTGGCAATTCTCGCTCCAAGTTTCTTCCTTAGTTACTTTACAGAGGAAGCCAGTAAATTCAGTCTGCAAAAAGTGATTAATCTACCAGTTCAAATGAGGGAAGGCCTCATTCCACTGCCTTTTACATTTCTCAGCCTGCATTCAAAAGATTCACCCTAGCGGCACCTGGGTGGCTCAGTTGGTTAAGCGTCCAACTCTTGATTTTGGATCAGGTCATGATCTCAGGATTCCTGGGATCGAGCCCCACCTGGGGCTCTGTGCTGACAGCCTGGAGCAGTCTGCTGACAGCTTGCTTGAGAGTCTCTCTTTCTCTCTCTCTCTCTCTCTCTCTCTGCCCCTCCCCTGTTCGCGCTCTCTCTCTCAAAATAAATAAACATTAAAAAGAAAAGATTCACCCTACTACCACATATGAATCTTTTCCATACCAATTACATTATTTAAAAATACTGTTCTTTAATTGTATCAAAACCCATAAAATAGCTAGGAATGAACCTAAACAAAGAGGTGAAAAATCTACACACTGAAAACTATAGAAAGCTTATGAAAGAAATTGAAGAAGACACAAAAAAAATGGAAAAATATTCCATGCTCATGGCTAGGAAGAATAAATATTGTTAAAATGTCGATACTACCCAAAGTAATCCACATTTTCAATCCAATCCCTATCAAAATAACACCAGCATTCTTCACAGAGCTAGAACAAACAATCCTAAAATTTGTATGGAACCAGAAAAGACCCCAAATAACCAAAGCAATCCTGAAAAAGAAAACCAAAGCTGGAGGCATCACAATCCTGGACTTCAAGCTATACTACAAAGCTGTAATCATCAAGAAAGTATGTACTGGCACAAAAACAGACACTCTGATCAATGGAACAGTATAGAGAACCCAGAAATGGACCCACAAACATATGGCCAACTAATGTTTGACAAAGCAGGAAAGAATACCCAATGCAACAAAGACAATCTCTTCAGCAAGTGGTGCTGGGAAAACTGGACAGCGACACGCACGAGAATGAACCTGGACCACTTTCTTACACCATACACAAAAATAAACTCAAAATGGATGAAAGACCTCAATGTAAGACAGGAAGCCATCAAAATCCTCGAGGAGAAAGCAGGCAAAAAACCTCTTTGGCCTCAGCCTCGGCAAGTTCTTACTTGACATGTCCCAGAGGCAAGGGAAACAAAAGCAAAAATGAACTATTGGGACCTCATCAAAATAAAATGCTTCTGCACAGCGAAGGAAAGAATCAGCAAAACTAAAAGGCAACTGATGGAATGGGAGAAGATTTTTGCAAATGACATATGAGATAAAGGGTTAGTATCCAAAATCTATAAAGAACTTATCAAACTCAACACCCAAAAAACAAATAATCCAGTGAAGACATGGGCAAAAGACATGAATAGACACCTTTTTAAAGAAGACATCCACATGGCTAACAGACACACGAAAAGATGTTCAACATCACTCATCATCAGAGAAATACAAATCAAAACCACAATGAGATACCACCTGTCAGAATGGCTAACATTAACAACTCAGGAAACAACGGATGTTGTCAAGGATGTGGAGAAAGAGGATCTCTTTTGCGTTGTTGGTGGGAATGCAAGCTGGTGCGGCCACTCTGGAAAACAGTATTGAGCTTCCTCAAAAAATTTTTAAAAAACTACCCTATGACCCAGCAATTGCACTACTAGGTATTTATCCAAGGGATACAGGTGTGCTGTTTCAAAGGGGCACATGCACCCCAATATTTATAGCAGCACTATCAACAATAGCCAAAGTATGGAAAGAGCCCAAATTTCCATCGACGGATGAATGGATAAAGATTTGGTATATATATCCAATGGAGTATTGCTCGACAATCAAAGAATGAAATCTTGCCATTCGTGGATGGAACTAGAAGGTATTATGCTAAGTGAAATTAGTCAGAGAAGGACAAATATCATATGACTTCACTCATATGAGGACTTTAAGATACAAAACAGATGAACAGAAGGGAAGGGAAGCAAAACTAATCAGAAAACAGGGAGGGGGAACAAAACATGAGAGACTCTTGAATACAGACGACAAACTGAGGGTTGCTGGAGGGGTACTGGGTGGGGGGATGGGCTAAATGGGCAAGGAGCATTAAAGAGGGCGCTTGTTGAGATGAGCACTGAGTGTTATATGTAGGTGATGAATCACTGGATTCCACTCCTGAAATTATTATTGCAGTATATGTTAACTAACTTGGTTGTAAATTTTTTTTTAAAGTTAATAAATGAAAAAAACAAATCAATAAACTTAACAAAAATTAAAAATAAATAAATAAAAGTATTGTTGTTGTTTTTTTTTTTTTTTTTTTTACTGTGACCTTGAACCTCTGGTTGGCCTGGCCAGTGACAAACCAAAGAACAATTATGGTTTTCTTTGAAAAAAAAAAAAAAAATAGATCGAATTTAACATAATATCTTATGCCAAAAAGAATTTAAACTAATTATAGAGCAAAAAGTAAAAAATGAAACCATAAAAAAAGAAAATATTTACCTAATATTTAGCTGACCCCCTGATAGGCAAAGACTATCTAAGAAATTTTCAAAAGAAGACAACATAAAGAAAAGGAGTGGTGTATTCAACGTTAGTAAATGTAGATCTCTTACAAATAAATAGACCATCATAAATAAAGTTAAAAACCAATAATATAGGGGCGCCTGGGTGGCGCAGTCGGTTAAGCGTCCGACTTCAGCCAGGTCACGATCTCGCGGTCCGTGAGTTCGAGCCCCGCGTCAGGCTCTGTGCTGACGGCTCGGAGCCTGGAGCCTGTTTCCGATTCTGTGTCTCCCTCTCTCTCTGCCCCTCCCCCGTTCATGCTCTGTCTCTCTCTGTCCCAAAAATAAATAAAAAAAAAAAAAGTTGAAAAAGAAATTAAAAAAAAAACAAACCAATAATATAGAGGAAATAATATCTGCACTGATATCCTTTCAGTATAAAGAGCTATTACAAATATTATAAATCAATAAATTGAAAAATGAATAAAAGGCATGCAAAAGTAAATTAAATTAAAAAGGCATGTGCACATATGAAAAGATACTCAAGTACACTAATAGGTATATATTAACACCAAATTGAAATACAAATTTCAGCCTATCAAACTGAAAAAAGAAAAAAGTATCATTGGGGAGGTTGGCAAGGAGACAGAGAGACAGACTCAAACATTGCTAATAGGAATGCAACTGTTACAACCTTTCTGGAAAGCAATTTGCAGTATGTCCAAAGAACCTAAAAAGTCTAAAATACCAAAAGCTTTTAACCCAGTGAATACACTTCTAGGAACACTAGGAATATAGTCTATTAAAATCATCATAGCTGTAGAAAAATATTTCTGTTGAAGGATATTTATAAAAAACATTATCTATGATAAGGGAAATTTCTTGTCCATATAAATGTCCAAAGATAAATGAATAATGTAAATAAATGTGGTATATCCATATAATAGACCAGTATGGGGTCATTAAAAACTGTAAAGTTCTGGGGCGCCTGGGTGGCTCAGTCGGTTAAGTGTCCGACTTTGGCTCAGGTCATGAACTTGCGGTTCGTGGGTCCAAGCCCCGCATCACATGGGAGGGCTCTGTGCTGACAGCAGGAACCCACTTCAGATCCTCTGTCTCCCTCTCTCTGCCCCTCCCTCACTCGTGTGCACTCACATGCTCGCTCTCTCTCTCTCTGTCAAAAATAAAAAAAAACATTAAGAAAAACCCCTGTAAAGTTCTGCAGCCACCCAGTTCTCCTCCCTACAGATAATGATGCTACTTACTTTTTGTTTATTCTTCTCTAGATTTTTTTTTACAAAAGTCAGAAGCATCATTGCCCACAGGGAAGAGAACAGAGTGGCCACAGAACTGCTGATTAGTCTATCTTCTAATACTCTCTGAATTTTAAGTCTAATAAATTAATTCAATATATGTTTTTTAAATGGAAGTCTGCTTAACTCATAAAAGGACTGCTATACTTCATCTATAGTCACACCTATCCTTATGTCCATTTCCAGGGAATAGGGTGACCCTCCTCCCATTCAAGACCAAACCCTCATCTGTGTCTTTAACACCATCCCTTCTTTTTTAAAAAATTTTTTGGGGCGCCTGGGTGACTCAGTCGGTTAAGCCTCCGACTTCGGCTCAGGTCACGATCTCGCGGTCCGTGAGTTCGAGCCCCGCGTCGGGCTCTGGGTTGACGGCTCGGAGCCTGGAGCCTGCTTCGGATTCTGTGTCTCCCTCTCTCTCTGCCCCTCCCCCATTCGTGCTCTGTCTCTCTCTGTCCCAAAAATAAATAAACGTTAAAAAAAAAATTAAAAAAATTTTTTTAAATGTTTTATTTATTTTTGAGAGAGAGGGAGAGACAGAGTACAAGTGGGGGAGGGACAGAGAGAGAGGGAGACACAGAATCCAAAGCAGGCTCCAGGCTCTGAGCTGTCAGCACAGAGCCCGACGTGGAGCTCGAACTCATGAATTGCGAGATCATGACCTGAACTGAAGCCGGACGCTTAACCGACTGAGCTACCCAGGAGCCCCTCCCTTCACTTCTTTAAAGGAAAAATATATAGTCTACATTTGGCATCTAAGTGTTTAACACCTCATTCATTCTAAAACACACTACAATATGGCTTTTGGCCCCATTATACTACTGAATCTGTTCTCCATAAAGAGACCACCGTCTCTTAACTATGAATTCAATAAATAATTTCCAGCCTTGATTTAACTGGAATTTCTGTTGACATTTTTGAGATTCTTTTCTTGGTCCTTGCAACCTGGCTGCCTGGAGCCTAACAACCTACCATCCACTGCACGGACTATCCCCGGGGACCAAGACTGCTGCGTTTCCCATCACTATGACGATTATTGCTGTTCATCATTCTCCAGCATCTAAACCAGAGACCCAAGCCATAAGTTGGCACCTAATGGCGCGATGACCATATATCCTCCTTACCATAAGACAGCCCTTGTTGATACTGGTATAATTATTAATAGTCCCCCTGTGCATTCAAGTCTGAATGATAAATTATGTCATCACCCTGCTACCTAAGGAACTCCAACATTCAGAAAGTGAAAGAGTAAAATACTGCCAACAGTAAAATAGGTAAAATATTCAGTAAAATAGGCCTCCTTTGGAGAAGAGGAAAAAAATCAGTACTTGATCAAAATAAAACATGTGCAGTTAAGAAAATCCAATTATAAATATGAAATATTTAAAAGACTTCCAGCACTAAAGAAAGTATATTTGATGTTTAAAATTCAGTTAAATTAAAGAAGGCAAATTCAGATAAATTGAAGGAGAAGCCGATTGCTTGTCAAGTAAAAAATCATATGCCAGGAAGACAGAGGAGAAGAAATCTTTCAAAAATAGACGAAAATACAAAAAGGTATAAAAAGGACTTAGAAAACAAACGGATCTAGAATACCTAACCCGTGAATGAAAGGAATCTTAGGAGGAAGAAAAAGAACATGCGAGAGGGGCAATAATTAAACAATAGAAGAAGAAAATTGCCCTAAGTAAGGAAAACTAAAGTTTGCAAGCTGAGAAGGGCTCACTTGAGTTCTGGGCACGATTGATGTTTTATTGTATTAGAAATATAAATCGCATCCAGCAACATACCTAAATCCTAAAGGTACAACTTTATGAGTTGCTACCTATGTAAGACCCGTGTAACCCATACCCAGGGGAAGACACAGAATGTTACCATCACCCAAGAGAATCCTTCATGACCCTTTCAGAGTCCAAATCCACCTCTACTCGGAGCTGATCATGACGATTTCTAATCCCATACGTCAGTGAAAACACTGAGTCCAGCTTCTTTCACTATTTATGTTTCTGATGCCTCCACATTAACGTATCAGTAGTTTGCTTTTTTTTATTGCTCCATAAAATTCCATTGTTTGAGTATACCATAGTTTATTTCTCTGCTCTCCTCTTGAGGAATACAAGGGTTGCTTCAGTTTTTGCTATTAATAAATAAAGCTTCTACAAACATTCTGGACATATATCTTGACAGACATACACACTCATTTCTCTTGAGTGTTTGGGTAAGAGTTACAATGCTGGGTTAGAGTACAGATGTATGTTAAGTTCTGATAGATACTGCCAAACGGTGACTAAATGAACTTAGACTCACGCCAGCAACATATGAGAGTTCTGGGGACTCCAAATCCTTGCCCCAAATGAAGATTTTCATGTTTTTATAATTTTAGCCAAAAAATAAAAGAAATGGGAACATTCTCACCTCATTGTCACGAGGCCGTCATTACCCTGATACCAACACCAGTCAAAGACATTGGAAGAAAACTACATAGCAATATCCCTCACGGATGTACAAACTTTCAGCAAATCAAATCTAGCAATACATAAAAATGTTACTATACTATGATCAAATGGGGTTTGTCCCAGAAATGCAAGGTAGATTTAACATTTGAGATTTACTCAGTGTTAGATACTATAGTAAGAGAATAACAAGGAAGAATTAAATGATCAGCCCAATAGATACTAAAAAAGCATTTGATAAATTTCAAATCTCATTCGTGGTGATTAAAAAAAGCTCTTGGGACACCTGGGTGGCTCAGTCGGTTAAGCATTCAACTCTTGATTTTGGCTCAGGTCATGATCTCACAGCTCATGAGTTCAAGCCCTGCGTAGGGCTCTGCATTGACAGGGCAGCGCCTGCTTGGGATTCTCTCTCTCTCTCCCTCTTTGTCTACCCCTTCCCTGTGCTCTCTCCTTCAAAATAAATAAATAAACTTTTTTTAAAAAAGCTCTTAAGACTAGAAATAGAAGAAAACTTTTTAAAAATGTTTATTTATTTTGAGAGTCAGGGAGAGAGCGTGTGGACAAGCAGGTGAGGGGCAGAGAGAGAGGGAGAGAGAGAAACCCAAGCGGTCTCAGTGCTATCAGCATGGAGCCCAAAGCAGGGCTCCATCCCACAAACCATGAGATCAAGACCTGAACTGAAATCAAGAGTCAGATGCTTAACCGACTGAGCCACCCAGGTACCCAAAGAAAACTTCTTTAAATTGATAAAGGGCTTCTACCAAAAACTCAACAGTAAACGTTATACAAACAATTAAACACTAAATGCTTTCCCCGTCAGATCAAGGAAATGTCAAGGATATTGGCTCTCACCTCTTTTATTCAACAGTGTACTGGAGGTTCTAGCCAGGGTATTAGGTAAGAAAAGAAAATAAAAGCACAGAGATTGGAAAGGAAAAAGTAAAACTCTGTTTTGCAGAGGACATTATTTGTCAAACTCATTGAACTATGCAGTTAAAATAGATGAGTTTTGTTATATGTTATACTTCAAAAAAGCTAATTTTAAACAAACAAATGCTCCACAGAGAAAACTCCTGACTCAGAACTAGTGAGTTTCATGGTTTCACTGGTCAATTCTATTGAACATTTAAGAAATAAATAATATTCCTAAGAAAAACATAAAAATACCTTGGGACGCCTGGGTGGCTCAGCGGGTTAAGCATAGAACTCTTGATCTCAGGGTCATGAGTTCAAGCTCCCCATTGGGCTCCATGCTGGGTGTGAAGCCTACTTAAAAAAATGTTAAAAGAAACAGAAAGAAAAACATAAAAGACCTAAATAAATGGTGATATATACCAAATTCAAAAATTAGATGACTCAATATCATGAAGATGTCTATTTTCTCCAAATTCGGTTAATGCTATCACAATCAAAATCCCAGCAGACCTTTTGGAAGAAGTTGACAAGCTGATTCTAAAATTTTACATGAAATTGCAAAGGATATAAAATATCCAACACAATCTTGAAATAAAAGAGCAAAGTGGGAAAACACACAACATGATTTCACTATTTACTTTAAAATTACAATCATCAAGACAATGTGCTACTTGCATAGAAACTATAAATTAAAAACACAGGACCAGGATACCAGGCTGGCTCAGTTGGTAGAGCATGAAATTCTTTTTTTTTTTTAATTTTTGTTAACGTTTATTTATTTTTGAGAGACAGAGAGAGACAGAGCACAAGTGGGGCAGGGGCAAAAAGAGAGGGAGACACAGAATCTGAAGCAGGCTCCAGGCTCTGAGCTGTCTGCACAGAGCTCGACCCCGGGCTCAAACCCACGAACTGTAAGATCATGACCTGAGTTGAAGTTGGACGCTTAACTGACTGAGCCACCTTGGCACCCCTAACATGCAATTCTTAATCTCAGGGTCACGAGTTTGAGCCCCATGTTGGGGGTTGAGTTTACTTAATAAAAAAAATTTTTTAATAAAAATATAGAACTGAATATAGAGCCCAGAAATAAACCCACGCATATAAAATTTTTTGATATTTGATAAAGGCACAATGGCAACACAAAGAAGAGAGGTTGAACACAGAGTTATATGATCCAGCTATTCTGCACCTAAGTATATACCCAAAAGAATGGAAAATATATGTGTATACAGAAACTTGTACAAAAACATTCATAGCAGCATTATTCATAATAGCTAAAAAGTAGAAACAACATAAAAGTCCATTAACTGACGGATAAACAAAATGTGGTATGCCCATACAGGGCAATCAATATTAGCCTGCCATAAAAAGGGATCGAGTACTGATACATGCTAAAACATGGGTGAACTTTGAAAACATTATGCTAAATAAAAGAAGCAGACACAAAATGCCATATACTCCATGACCATATTTATATGAAATGCCAAAATAGGCAAATCCATAGATACAGAAAATCGATCAGCAGTTGCCAAATGCTGAGGACAAGGGAGAATGATGAGTGACTGCTAATGTGTACAGGGTGTCTTTTGCAGGAGATGAAAATGTGCTGGAACTAGATAGCGGTGATACTTGAATAACCTCGTGAATATACTAAGATCTACTGAATTGTACACTCTGAAATGCTGAATTTATGGTATGCAAATTATAGCTCAACTTACAAAATTAATTTGAGATGGATTATAGACCTAAATATAAAAACTAAATCTATAATGCTTCTAGAAAATAAAGGTGCGTATCGTCACAACTTTGAAGTAGATAAAGATTCCTTAACAAGAATACAAAAGGCAGTAAAGCATCAAAGAAAAAAAATGATAAATTGGAAGTCACTGAAAATTGTAAACATCTATTTTCTAAGTACATGGATAAGAAAACAAACTTCCAGGGTGGGTAAAAATATTCTCAACACATACAACTGGCAAAACACTGACAAAAGAACTCTAACAAATAAATAATTAAAAAACAAATCACTCAGAGCACCTAGATGGCTCAGTCAGTTAACCATTCATCTCTTGATTTCGGCTCAGGTCATGATCTTGTGGTTTCTGAATTCGAGCCCAGCGTCGGGCTCTGCACTGACAGTGCGGAGCCTGCTTGGGATTCACTCTCTCCCTCTCTCTGTCCCTCCCTTGCTTGTGCTCTCTCTCTCTCTCTCTCAAAATAAATAAACAAAAATATATAAAAACAAATAAACAACAAATAACTTGACTTTAAAAATTAGCAAAAGAGGATTACTTTGGAGCACCTGGGTGGCTAAGTCAGTTAAGCGTCATTCTTGATTTTGGCTCAGGTCATGACCTCATAGTTTATGAGTTCAAGCCCCGCATGGGGTTCTGCACTGACAGTACAGAGCCTGCTTGGGATTTTCCCTCTCTCCGCCCCTCCGCCACTAACACTATCTCAAAATAAATGAATAAACTTTGAAAAAAATTAACAAAAGATTTTGGAACACTTCCCAAGGAAGAACAACAAATGGCCAATAAGTACATGAAAAAGTGTTCAACAGCAGTAGTCATTGGGGAAATGCAATTTAAAACCACAATGAGATACCACTTCACACCCACTAGAATGTCCAAAATTAAAAAGACTGACAATATGAAATGTTGACCTCGATGCAGAGTAAATGGAATTACCCTACAATGCTGGTGGGAGTGTAAAAATGGTATAAACCATTTTTTTACAGTTGGGCAGTTTCTGATAGAATTAAACATACATCCTAGGAGAATTTCCACAGGTAGGTCGTTAACCAAAGAGAAATGCAAACATATATCTGTGTTTTTAAAACCTTGTAAAAAGTTGTTCACAGCAGCTTTATTCATATTAGCCAAATGTCCATCAACAGGTGAATTGATAAATAACTTGTAGTACATTAACTACACAGAAATACCACTCATAATCAAAGTGAATAAATGCTTATATAAACAACAACACGGATGAATCTCACATACATTAAGTTGAGCAAAAGAAATCAAGTGGAAATGGGAGAAAATATTTCATTGACAATAGCATGCATATAAACATTAGGAATAAATATGGAAAGTGCAGAAACTAGATAAAGAAAACCATAAAAATTTTATTAGAGGGTATAAAATTCAATCTGAAATTATAGAAAGACAACTATTTTCTTGGATAAGCAAATATTATAAAAATATAAATTCTCTCAAAAATAATATACAAATGTAACGTAGTACCCATGAGAACCCCCATAGGTTTTTGTGTTTTTAATTAAATAACTAATATTATGAGTCCCTGATAACTGAGTCTGTTAAGCGTCTGAGTTCGGCTTAGGTCATGATCTCACAAGTTTAAGCTCTGCATCACGCTCTGTACTGATGACTCAGAGCCTGGAGCCTGCTTTGAATTCTGTATCTGCCTCTCCCCCACTTGTTCTGTCTCTCTGTCTCAAAAATAAATAAGTAAACATTTAAAAATCAATTAATTAATTAATATTAAAATCCACATGGGAACATACATGTCTGAGACTATCCAGGATAATTATGAAGGAGAATGATGAGGCAGAATTGGATTCATTAGATATTACACTCTAACTAAACAATATGATGTTGGCATAGAAACAGACAACTGGATCAGTGTAACAAAGTGCCCAGAAACAGATCCCAGTACTTATGAGAGCTTAAGACAATGGCAATATTTTAATTCAATAGGAAAAAGATACTTTATGCATCCACTGGCACATATACCTGGCACTGCACTTGGGAGAAAATCGAGTTTATGCCCTCCCTCACGCCACATATAAAAATAAATTCTAGGTGGATCAAATATTTAGACATAAAAATATAATAATAACTGGTACAAAAAGAAACTAAGAAATCATATGTATATCCTAGAGGTGCAGGGAAACATTTTAATCAAGACCAGAAGAACAGACACTTGAAAAAAAAAACCCTATTGAGTATTTTAAATTTTTAATCATTTTTAATGGGTACGGCATTTCATTTTGGGCTGGTGCAAAAGTTCTGGAAAAGGATAGTGATGATGGCTGCCCAACAGTGTGAATGTACTTAATGCCACTGAACTATGTGCCTAAAAATGGTAAATTCTATGTTATGTACATATTACCACAATGGAAAAAAATAAGATTTTACATGACAAAATATATCCTAAACGAATTTAATAGACAAATGGTATATTAGTTAAATATACATATGCACCTACATACACATATATTTTAACGTTTTTTTTTTTTTTATTTATTTTTGGGACAGAGAGAGACAGAGCATGAACGGGGGAGGGGCAGAGAGAGAGGGAGACACAGAATCGGAAACAGGCTCCAGGCTCCGAGCCATCAGCCCAGAGCCTGACGCGGGGCTCGAACTCACGGACCGCGAGATCGTGACCTGGCTGAAGTCGGACGCTTAACCGACTGCGCCACCCAGGCGCCCCATACACATATATTTTAAACACTTACGAGACTAAAAGACTTAGCGTCTATACATTTTTTAAATGATCAAAGAACTTCAAAAGACATTAATAAGAGAAGATACATAAATGGCCAGTAAGCACATGAAAAGGTACTCAATGTCATGAGTTATCACAGAAATGCAAACTAAAACTATAATCACATACCACTTCAAACCCACTAGAAAGGCTACAATTAAACTAACTGACAATACAAAGTATTGGCCAGGAGGTAGATATTCTTTTTAAAATAATAAAAAGAGAGACGGGCATAGAAGGAGAGAAAGCATATAGGGAAACAAACAATTCACAGCAGAACAAATCCAAATGGTTGGTAAACATCTAAGATACTCACCAGTAGTGGAAGAAATGCAAATGAAAGGAACGGTGAGTAGGCGCATCCATTGTTACTGGAAATGAAAATTACGATTTCATTTTTGAAATGCATATCCCTGAGCCACTCCTAGGAATTTATCTCACAGAAGTAAAAGTACCAGTACATGAAAAGTATATATAAACAGTTATCCTTATTTGTGGATCAGGAAATGACCAAAAAGTAAAGCAAGCATGCAAATTCTGTGTACGTATGCAATTTGGAGCCAATGGGCCTAGGATCACCACTCTTTGCACTCTTTGTGGGTTGTTTCCTCTGTTTTCAGACTGCTCACTGTGCAGTTACCCCCGAGGGCCCCCAAAGTAGGGCTAGGTAAATAATTCGCGGGGCCCAGTGACAAATGAAAACGCAAGCCCCGTGTTCAAAAAGCAGGGAAAAGTGCCGTTTAAAGTACAAAGATATAAAGCTTTTTCCTTTCCAAGTACTTCATTATTTATCAAGTGTAATGGGGTAATAGTGACAAACTGGTGAAATAACTTCCTAATACTGCTGTAACATCTTACCGCAAACTTAGTGGCTCAAAGTAACACAAATGTATTACCTCCCATTTCCGGAGGTCAGAAGTCCTATAGCCAAACTGTCAGCAGGACTCCATTCCTTCTGAAGGCTCTAGGAAAGAATCTCTTTCTCTGCCTTTTCAACTACTAGAGGCATTCCTTGGTTGGTGGCCCCTTCCTCCATTTTCTCGGGTTCTCCCTTCTCCCTCTTTCCTTTGTAAGGATCCTTGCCATGACACTGGGTCCGCCTGGATCTCAAGGTCCTTAACTTAATCAGGGCCACTAAGTCTTTTTTTTTTTTTTTTTTGGCACGTAGGGTAACATATTTACAAGGTTCCAGGGATTAGGACATGGACATCTTTTGGTGTGTGTGTTGAAGTTGGGGACATTATTCTGTCTACCACAATGACTGACAACATAAATTCACAAGTCGCAAAAAGCATTTTTGAGGTCATATTATATAACACAATAAAGACTAATATTTTGTTAATGTGACGCCTTGATCAAGCACAAGATTCTTCTGGCCAAGTTTTCTAGAAGCTTGTTTATTAGGGCATCAAAACTTATGCTTTTAGCAAATTCCTTTTCAACCAACATAACCGAAAGTCTCATCAGTCTTTCTTGGCAAATGCAAGGTGGCAAATAATTTTGGATAATTTCAAATTTAGGGAAGGCTCTTCTTGCTGATATAACTGTTACTGGAGCTCATAAGAATAGTCTGTGGCCTGTGGCAACACTGGGATTAATATATAAATTTTAATACATCTATAGAGTTGATGATTCTCATGGAACAATTTCTCTGAAAAGGTTTCACTCCTAACATTAACCAGTTTCATACCTGAATGTAATTTTAAATGTACATTTATACAATAGTACTTTCATTTTTCCTCTGACATTTTCTATAACTGTAGGGGGTTGTAGAACACATTGAAAGTGGCTTCACCTGTTTCCTGTTTATGCATTCTATTGCTGTATATTCAGTTACAAGGAAAATTAATTTAAAAATCGTCTTATTAATAACTGGTTCATCCGAAGCTTCATATGAAAACAGCGCTATTTTCTGTTGAATGGAATGATCTTTAAGTTTAATTTAAATTTCTAAACCTGTGGGTATTTGCTTTCCAATGTTGCATCAGTTTTCAAAAGCAAAGATTCTAAACTCTTTGAAGAATTCTAATAGGTCCTTTATATATGCATAATTACAATTCCGTGTGTATACTTCTACTTTGTACTAACTCACAGACAAAGTTCAATGCCCGAGTGCAAGCAGTTCTTGTCCCAGAACTTAGGCTGGAGAGTTAATATTTGTGTAAATCCCACAGGACTGGGCTCCGGGAACGGCCAGGCCAGCCCGTCTCCCACTGCGAGCCCCACTCCCTCCCCCTGCCTCCTGCCCCCGAGCCCCACTCCCTCCCCCTGCCTCCTGCCCCCATCTGGATCCAGTTCTTAGCCTGACTACCTTGGGGCCTCATGTGCCCCAGACGGCACAGAAGGCTGATTCGTGCACACGTTACCCTCCATGCCCGCACACACGCGTGTGCGTGGTACCACCTAGCATATCTCCGCTGTTCATGTGCGTGTTTCATGGTCTCGTCCCAGACTTCAGTCACAAAGTCCAGATCAACCTGTGACCGCACAGGTTGCACACCCAGGAAGACGGCCCCGGTGCCAGTTAGGTCTCTCGGTATCTAATCAGCTGATGCACATATATCAGGTACCTGCCATAGAGATGCTGTTCACTCATGGTATCTGCTTCCAGCCTCTCTTAAATGTGCCCTACATAAGGAGGAACATGGGAGTAGAAACAAGTGACTATTTCCACTACCAAAATAATTGTCCCGATGGCGGTATGCCCTTGTGTTTTCGTATCCATTATCTCACCAGAGCACCACAACTCACTGATGTAGCAAAAGAAAGGATTATTGGCGGTAATTAATTAAACCTCACAGCGACCCACAGTGGTCTGGAAGTATTTTTAATGCTGTCTGACAGATGAAGTCAGAGGTTAAATGACTTTCCTATCTACCTCACCAGGCTGTTGGAAAGACTGGAGGAAAGAGTGGTTTTATCGACAGTGAAGTAAAGATGCCCATGTAGGTTATTATTATTCTTCCTTAGGAAGAATCACATGGAAAGGATGGAAGAATTCAATTCAGGTTTACCTCTAACTAATTAAGATCTCACCTTTTAAGTGCTAAATCCTTTCAGATTCGGTTACCTGGCCTACTAACATAGGATCACTATACCTTAATCCAACCTTGTCTCCACGGCCTGAGTCCATTCAAAAAGTGCAATTTGCTAATTCCGGAAAAATAAAATTGTACAACCAGCTAAAAATATCTCAAGTAAATTAGAAAAAGAGTCTGAGAGATTAAAAAAGACAAAACAGTACTCTCATAAGTTTAAGTGACATATTACTATAAAAATATTGGGGTAAAAAGGTAAATCAAATAAAATTATGAAATTCTTAGAATTCAAGGGCAAACAAAACATCATATGTCAAAAATTTTGGAGACACAGAAAGAACCTTAAGGCTTTCAATATATTTATCAGGAAACAAAAATTTTATTTTTTTATTTTTGTTTAGTTTTGAGAGAGAGACAGAGCATGAGCAGGCGAGGGGCAGAGAGAGAGGGACACACAGAATCCAAAGCAGGTTCCAGGCTCTGACCTGTCAGCACAGAGCCCGACACGGGGCTCGAACTCATGAACCACAAGTTCATGACCTGAGTCAAAGTCGGATGCTCAACCAACTGAGCCACCCAGGAGCCCCTGGGGAACAAAAATTTTAAATGAACGAAGCATTTACATCAAGAACTTGGAAAAAGGGCAAGGGTAAACCCAAATTAAAATATGAGAAAGAAAATAATACAGGTAGAGGAAGAAATTAGTAAAACGGATTTAAGAAAAAGAAAATTGAAGATTAGAAAAAAGAAAGCTAGCCCTTGGAAAAAATAATAAAATGGACAGGCTTCGGGCAATAATAATATTTTTTTGAGGAGAGATAGAGATACACACACATGTGCCACCTCTATGGCCAAAACAAAACTATGAGAAAAGACATAGAAAGTGAACTAATAAACAGAAAGCCATTCCAGCATCTTGGATAGGACAACTTAATATTGTCAATTGTCAATTCATCCCAAACTGATATACAAATTCAATGAAATTCCGATCAAATTATAGTTGCATTCTTTGAAGAACTGAAGAAACGAGCTCTAGAATTCACATGGAAAGATAAAGGTCCACAAACAGCTAAGTCAACTGTGAAAAATAAGGACTAAGAGTTAGGAATGTTCGAGGAGTTATTGAGGCCGACTGAAAACCTTGCAATATTTTTTTAATGTATGGTCCTCTGACTGTAGTCTTCAAATGCCATTTCCCACTAAGCAAAACCAGGGCTCCTTAGGGAAATGGCTGGTTGTTGGTCTGAACTGACAATGTACGAGACAAAGCTGGAACACCTTGGCCTGCCATGTAGGAAGGCTGCTGTCCAAAATCATTAGTCATGCTGAAAGGACTCACCTAGGAGCCAGCTTGAAGAGGTTCTCGATGATCAAAAGTAATCAAGTATGAATAAGAATAAGAACTGCAATTGACTGAAGGAAATAAAATATGTTTAGGTCCATGAGTTCACAGCGATATTAAAAAATAAAACAAGAACCTTAAAACTTTTTTTTTAAGTAATCTCTACGCCCAACATAGGGCTCAAACTCACAACCGCAAGATCAAGAGTCACGTGCTCTACCAACTGAGCTAGCGAGGTGCCCCCAAAAAGTAAAACAAATTTAAAAACAACTAATTGGCCACCTAGGAAGACGCTAGCAAAACAACTTATTATTTTGAAAACAGGGAAGTAAAAAAAGAATCAAGCTTTTTTAAAAATTTATTTACTTTGAGAGAGAGAGTGCAAGCACACATGCAGGGGAGGGGCAGAGAGAGACGGAGAGAGAGAAGAGACACAGAGAGAGCCAAGCAGGCTCCACACGGTCAGTGCAGAGCCCGACAGGGGGCTTGAACTCACACACTGTGAGATCATGACTTGAGCCAAAATCAAGAGTCAGATGCTCAACTGACTGAGCCACCCAGGCACCCCAAAAACAATCAAGCTTTTATCCTGACTTTCCTAAATGAATTACACCACTAACCAAATAGTACACAGGGGAGTATTTCTCTTAATAGAAGTATTCCAGCTAATAGGGGCACCTGGGTGGCTCAGTCACTTAAGCATCCAGCTCTTGATTCTGGCTCAGGTCATGATCTCACGCATTGTGGTATCGAGCCCTGCATTGCGTGGGGCTCTGCACTGACAGCACAGAGCCTGCTTGGGATTCTCTCCCTGACTCTCTGCCCTTCTCCCACTCATGCTCGCTTGCTCTCTCTCTCTCTCTCTCTCTCTCCCAAAATAATAAACTTTTTTTTAAAAAAGGAGTATTCCAGCTAATAAATGAAGTACTGAAAGAATTACAATTTCCTTATTTTGCATTCCTCAATAATGTAATTGGACACAGATAATCACAAAAATAAAGATAACTAGGCATCCTGATGGAAGAACACACCATCACTTAAGATCACTTAAGATTTCAAACCAAATCTCAATCTGATGAAGCCTCTAGATCCCACTATGAATTTATAAGAGATACAGAGAACAGAGGAATTTATTGAATGATACCAGATGGATGCATTTAGCAAAATCAAGACAGGGCAAGTTTACAGGACAAAGACATTTCTTCTTCAAAGAAATACAAAGGGAGGGATGCCTGGATGGCTCAGTCGATTAAGCATCCAACTCTTCATTTCAGCTCAGGTCATGATCTCACAATCGTGGAATCAAGCCCTGCATCAGGCTCCACGCTGAGCATGGGGCCTGCTTGGGACTCTCTCTCCCTCTCTCTCTGCCCCTCTCCCCGACTCACGTGCTCTTTCTCTCTCAAAATAAATAAATAAAATTTAAAAAAAAAAGAAATACAAAGGGGAAAAAAGGTGCAGGGGAGAATCGGTAAATTAAATAACTTAAGAGACATATCAACGAATCACACTTTATTTTGATTCTGATTCAAACACACATTTATGAGGACACCTGGGTGGCTCAGTCAGTTGAGCATCTGACTCTTGGCTTTGGCTCAGGTCATGATCTCACAGTTTCATGAGTTCAAGCCCTGTGTCAGGCTCTGCACTGGCAGCGTGGGGCCTGCTTGGCATTCTCTCTCTCCCTCTCTCTCCCTCTCTGGCCCTCCCCCACTCACACTCTCTCTGTCTCTCACAAAATAAATAAACTTTAAAAAAAACAAAACAAACACATTTATGAAATAATTTGGAATTTGAAGACCAACTAGATATCCAATGTTGCCAAAGAGTTATCGCTCTTTTCTTCTTGTTGTGATACGGCATTGGATTCTTTTTAATTCTGTATCTTCTAGAGATACATACTGAAATATTTACACATAAAATGATATGTCTCGGACTTTCTACAAAATAATACACAAGGGGGACACCCCGGGTGGCTCAATCAAAGCGTCTAATTTTTGATCTTGGCTCAGGTCATGATCTCACGGTTCATGGGATCCAGTCCTGCATCAGGCTCTGTGCTGAAAGCATGGAGCCTGCTTGGGATTCTCTCTCTCCCTCTCTCTCTCTGCCCCTCCCCTACTTGTGTGTGCTCTTTCTCCCAAAATAAATAAACTTAAAAAAAATAATACAGAAGGAGTGGAGAATGGGTAGAATATAAATTTTAAAAGATCGACCATGAGTTTAAAATTATGGAAGTGTGGCAATGGGTACATGGGAGTTCATTATATTGATCTAGTTTTGTGTATGTTTGATACTTTCCTTAATCACAAAATGTTTGAAATAGTATGATAATTTTAACAAAACTATACAAATAAATCAATGGAACAAAAGAAAAAGATCAAACTCAGACCCATTTAATACATATATGTGATATATATCATAGAAGTGGCATTATAAATCAATGGAGAAGTGATAAATTGTTTAGTAGATATAGGGAGGAAAAATGACTCACTATTATATAGAGAAAAATAAACCAGAATCCTCACATAACACTATGTACAAAGACAGAATCCAGATGGATTAAAGGCCAAAATGTAAAAGGTAAAACTATAACATTAATGGAAGAAAATAATATCTTTGTAACTTAAAGGTGGAGAAGGACTTATTTAAAAATACTTCCAGGGCGCCTGGGTGGCTCAGTCGGTTAAGCATCTGACTCTTGATTTCAGCTCTGGTCATGATCTCAAGGTTCATGGGTTCGAGCCCCATGTCAGGCTCCACAATGGTGATGAGGGACCTGCTTGGGATTCTCTCTCTCTCCCTCTCTTTCTCTGCCCTTCCCCCACTCACGCTCTCTCTCTCAAAATAAACAAACATTTAAAAAATAAAAATAACTAAAAAGATTTCAAATACATAAAATATAAGGGAAAATATGATGAATTTGATATCAAACTTAAGGATTTATGGACATCAATAACACAGTTATCAGATGACTGGGGGGAGATATTTACCATGCTGAAAACTAAACTGGACTGAGAGCTAGAATATTCAATGAACTCCTACTCATTAACCTGAAAAGAACAAGAACCCAATAGAAACCTAGCCAAATTTTCAGTAGAGAAAGTACAAAACGCTAACAAGTTTACAAAGGATGCTCAAACAGACTGGTGATAAAAAAAAAAAAAAAAAAAAAACACACACACAAATTAAAACAACACTGAGGTATCACTTTATATCTACTACCTTGACAAAAACTAGAAAACTGGATGGTGCCAGGTGTTGGCAGAAATAAGGGAAGACGAAATACTTAATGCATTTTCTGATGGGATCTTAATATGTGTAGACCCATGGTGTGCTTACAGCGTTGAGCAACCAACTCTCCAGAAAGAATATATATACATAACATTTTGTTGCTATATGTATACCAAATACATACCTTGTATGTTTCTGTGTATATACTATATAGAATTTACTATAAACTTTATTGATGTCAAGGCATATAGCATCTAACTTACAAGTAATAAAATATGCGATACTTTTTATTGTACCTTCCATATAATCAATGGATTTTCACAGAACGCTTTCACCGATTCTTGCCAAACTCTTGCAACCATAGCCAGCCTGTGGTTGCAACGGAAGGAGCGTAGTTCTGATACGAATGTTGCTTGGTATTTCAGTTTATGTTCAGAAGACAAAAGGGAAACGGTGAAGATGTACACATGTCTGCCAACGATGTGAGCAACTTCCTTGCTGAATCACATAATACCTTTCAAATCCTGAAGGAATATTTCCCCCAAATTTTGTGCTATTCACAATGTAGCAGCTACGGACTCAACATACTTTTAAACTTAATTGTATTGCTAACATCGTCTTCATCACTTTCCAAAGTCTAGACAATCAACAAAACAACAAATCAGAGGTCATCAAACTTTTTCTGCCAAGGGCCAGGGAGTCAATGTTTAGATTTTGTGAGTTAGGCGATCCCGGCCACCACTATTCAACTCTGCTATTGTAGTGTAAGAGCAGTCATACACGTTACGCAAACAAATGGGCCAAAATGGGAAGTTGGGCAGACAGTTTGCCGACTCCTGCAGTAAATCAAACCCTAATGTGTGGCATTTGCTGATTTTTTCTACTAATGTGAGGTCACTGAACATGAAGTCGGGAAGAGACATGCCATTGCATGCCATTATACAATATCTCTACAACACAAATAGAATCGACATAAATGACTAAGGACAAAGATAATCATACAATATAGTGAAATAATTATGAAGTGATAAGTTTTGAGCATTTATTGCCTCTGATTTTGATATGACTTACCTAATTGTAATTATATATAATTGAATATATAAGACTGTATTGAATAACCAGCTTTGCACAATTTCTGAAAATTAACCAGCTTTTGTGAGCCTGTATGAGTAAACTCATAGAGATTCTTGAGAAGAACCTGCCATACTCAGTCCAGCGACAGAGAGGGTCTTCAACAGGGAGTGAGGATGTGTGGTGGATGTAAATTATTAAGCGCTAGGCAGCAGTTAGAAGAACAGACTGGGCGGGGGGGGAGGGGGGGGCGCCTGGGTGGCTCAGTCGGTTAAGCGGCTCAGGTCATGAGTTCGAGCGACCTCGGCTCAGGTCATGAGTTCAAGCCCTGCATCGGGCTCTGTGCTGACAGCTCAGAGCTGGGAGCCTGCTTCAGATCCTATGTCTTCCTCTCTCTCTGCCCCTCCCCCATTCATACTCTGTATCTCTCTCTCAAAATTAAATAAACATTAAAAACATGTTTTAAAGAACAGTGCTGAATTCTGCTCCCGGCTACGATGGAATAACTGGGACCACATCAGTCCTCTTGCTATGAACACTTAGAAAGTTGTGCAAAAGAAATGAAATAAAGTGTTTAGTCACTGGTCAATAGGCAGCACAAGATTGTGTCCCTGCAAGAAGAGAGGAGGGAAACAACGTAAGCCCCATAATTACCCTAGATTTTTAACCTGGAGGTTCTATGGAGACCACAGTGGGGAATGGGGTGAGGAAGATCCAAGCACAGCATGGAGGACTTGCTGACTTCAAGGGACAAAGATTAGAGTTCTGGGAGGTTGAACACACACACACCAGCTTCAGAACTCTACACTGGGAGAAACTGTAAGAACGACCAGTAACTAAAAGCTGAAGAATTTCCAGAGTTCATACAGACTGGACTATCATTTTGATTTCTGAAAATCCAAAGCGAAGAGTCATCACTGAACTTTTAGAGAATAAGAGAGAATCTATAAAGGTAATCCTTTAGTAGTAAAGGTAAATTAGCCCTAGAATAAATGCTATTTTTAAGTCTCTCGGACAAGACTTAAAAACAAGCTTTGACCAGAGGAGACGGGCAACATGGGTGAAGGGGAGTGGGAGGTGCAGGCTTCCAGTTATGGAATGAATAGGCCATGAGAATAAAAGGCACAGCAAAGGGGATAGAGTCAAAGGTACCGTAATGGTGTTGCGTGGTGACAGATGGCAACTACACTTGTGGTGAGCACAGCGTAATGTGTAGAGATGCTGAATCACTATGCTGTACACTTGAAGCTAACGTAACCTTGGGGCACCTAGGTGGCCCAGACGCTTGAGCTTCCAACTCTTGATTTGAGCTCAGGTCACGATCCCGGGGCTGTGAGATCAAACCCCGTGTCAGGGTCCGCACTCAGCCCGGAGCCTGCTTAAGATTCACTCTTTCCCTCTGCCCCTTTCCTCTGCTCACGTACCCTCTCTCTAAAATTTTTTTAAAAAATTAAAGAAACTAGGGGCGCCTGGGTGGCTCAGTCGGTAAAGCGTCCGACTTCAGCTCAGGTCACGATCTCGCGGTCCGTGAGTTCGAGCCCCGCGTCGGGCTCTGGGCTGACAGCTCGGAGCCTGGAGCCTGCTTCCGATTCTGTGTCTCCCTCTCTCTCTGCCCCTCCCCTGTTCGTGTTCTGTCTCTCTCTGTCTCAAAAATAAATAAACGTTAAAAAAAAATTTTTTTTAAAGTAAAGAAACTAATGTAACATTGTGCGCCAACTGCGCTCAAATAAAAATTACAAAAAAAAAAGCTTTGAAAAGATTGAGCTGATACACAAGTAAATTAAGTGCATGCCAGAACAAAGTCCAAAACACTTTTAAGGAATACACAAAATCTCACACTTGACAACATAAAAATGTCAAGCAATGCTTCAAAAAATACCTGACATGCCAAGAAGCAGGGAAATAGAAATAGAAACAGACTCAGAAATGACAGAGACAAGGAATTAGCAGTCAAGAACTTTGCATAAGTTCTTAAGAATGATCAAATATTTTTTCTGAAAGAACATGAACATAATGAGGAGAGAAATGAAAGACAATAAGACCAAAATGGAATGTCTAAAGCTGTAAAATACAATATTTGAAATGAAGTTCACTGGATTAAACACCACAGAAGATCAGTGAACTTGAAGACGACAATAAAAAGCATCCAGACTAAAACACAGAGAGAAAATAGACTAAAAAGAAATAAACAGGAGCACCTAGCTGAATCAGTCAGTAGAGCATGCAACTCTTGATCTCGGGGTCACGAGTTCGAGCCTCACATTGGGTGTGGACATTACTTAAAAATAAAAAATCTTAAAAAAAAAGAAATTAACACAGTGTTGGCTTATGGAACAATATCAAGCAGTTGGAAATACACGTCTTTATTTAGACTATCAGAAAGAGAAAAGGGTGAGAATAATGGAAGAAAATATCTGAGGGGAACAAACGGCCAAAATTTTTTCAAATTTAATAGAAACTCTAAACCATATATTGAAAGGCCCAAAGAGTCTGAAACAGGATATATACAAATGAAAACCAGACCAAGGCACATCGCAATCAAATCACTGAAAAATGGTTATAATAGGAAAATCCTAAAAGTATCCAGGAAAAGAAAACATACATCATGTACATATATGAGCACTATTGCAGAAGGTACAGCAGAAAACATGCCAGCCAGAAAAAAATCTGACCCATTCACAAGAGAAAATAATAATCAATGGAGACTGACTCCAACATGACCCAGATGTGGCGATTATTAGGTAAGACTTTTAAAGCAACTATTATCACTACATCCAATGAAGTAAAAGATAGGAAATCTCAGCAGAGAAAAGCAAACCCATGAAAGAGAAGCAAACGTAAATTCTAAAACTAAAACTATCATATCTGAAATTTTCGAAATCACTAGATGGCCTTAACAGTAAAATGGTTTTGACGGAGGAAAGAATTGGTGGACTTGAAGACGGATCAGCCAGAATTCTCAAATCTGAAGTACAGAGAGTAAAGAGGTTTTCTCTTTTTTAATGAATAGGACCTCAGTGACCTGTGGATGTTACTGGATGATACAGACCTGACGTACTGAAGAACCATGCCAAAGATGTTCTGCCTTCGGCATTTCTGGGCATGCGTGAGATTGCCGATGAGGAGAAATCAGAAAAAGAAGAGTATGACTTACGGACCGAAGTTCGGCAGGAAAATGTACCTGGTTCCTTTGGTGGAATTCAGTTATACCTGCAGGAGTTGACTGCCATTACCCAGAAGGCTCTGCAGTCCCAGTTGTGGAGAACGAAAGCCCAGGGTGCAGCTGCCACAGCATCAATTGCAAAACAAACCAACTCCCTAATGCTTCCGTACCTGGGAATGATACCGACCACCTTACTGCAAGGTCTAGCTGGAAGAACATGGGCAGGAAAGGAAGAGCTATTAAAAGCCACTGCCTGTGTGGTGACAGCTTGCAGTACACAGCTGGAAAAGCCTGGGTCCAATCAACCCAGCGCAAATGAAATTCTCCAAGCTGTTCCGAAGGAGTGCTACAAAGAGAATCTTAAATACAAGATCGCAGCAATCAGCCGTGTAGCAGAGGTCTTGAAGGTCACCGAAGAAGACAGATACCAGGAGCTCTCTGACACTGTCACACCTTTTATCAAGAAGAACTCACCTGGAAGCACTGGCTTTCAGCCGAAAATGAAGATGGGAATGAGAAGGAAAAAGAGCTCCAGTTGGAATCTCTGCTGGGAGCCTTCGAGAGCCTGGGCAAAGCCTGACCCCAAAACGTGGAGACCCAGTGTCATTACCATCAGGAGCTGCGCAAGTTGATGGGTGAATGGCTAAAGCTGAGCACGTGGAAAGGGCAGTTAGGAGTCCCACAGTCAATGAATGCCTTTTTGTCAGGGATTAATGCTTTTGGGAAATGAACATGCAGATCCTGAGGCTTTGGCTGAAATTCTCCTCGAAACTTGTAAATCAATCACGTATTCTTTAGAAAATAAGACCTACTCATCTGTGAGAACAGAAGCTTTCTCTGTGACAGAATTACTGCTTTAAAAACTTGAAGAATCTAAACAGTGGGAAAGTTTGACATCTGAATGCACAGTGCTCCTAATTGAGTCTTTAGCTACTATGGAGACAGACAGCAGACCTGAGCTGCAGGAGAAAGTACCATTACTGAGGAAAACACTTAAAGCTCTGGAATAAATTGGAAGGGAAAGAAAGAAAGAAACAAGTGCCATGTTCACTGGGGGTTGAAATGGTGGTATTCTTTGAAAAACCAAGTGGGGGAAAGTAAAGATTAATCTGCAGCATGAATCATTCCTTGGCTGAAATTTTTGAAATGCCTTAAAAAATCTAATGCAAGTGTATGTAGGTTTCCAGAAGAAGAAAGAGAGAAAATGTGGCATAAAGAATATTGGAGGAATAATGGCTAAAACTCCCCCTAAGACAGTGAAGACATGAATTTACAGATCTTAGATGCTAAGCGAAACCCAAACAGGATAAATATGAAGAACACTGTATTCATTAGTCACATTACAGTAATATTGGTGTTATTTTGAAACATACATGTGCACCTACACATGTACACTCACACATATAATAATACTATAGAAAAATAGCAAAGAGATGAATTTTAAAAAATCAAAGGAATTCACTGAAAACGCTGTAAGCCTTAATTTGAATTGGAAACATCAGTATAAGCTCATGATTCATTTTCCTCTTTCTAAAACCCACATAGTTCCTAGTTCTGTTCACTGGAAAGTCCTAGAAATAATGACAACCCAGTAGCAATGAGCACCCCAAAACACAGATAAGTGGTATCTAAATAGCATTTTCTCCCAAAAGGAGCCAAGTCTCCTTGGAGAAATAACTGATCCTAGGTTAGAGCAATAAATCTTCAAGATGGGTCCATAATGCCTCATTTTGCCAGTAAGCAAGGAATCTATCAAACGCTAATAAGATCTGTCAAAAGACACCAAAACTCAACTTTAAGGAGCTCCCATTGGCCAAAAATGAGAACATTTGAGCATCAGAAAAAACAATGACTTTGGGGCACCTGGCTGGCTCAGTCAGTGCAGCATGTGACTCTTGATCTCGGGGTCGTGATTTCCAGCCCCATGTTGGGTATGGAGACTACTTTAAAAATACAAAAAAAAATGTTTTTAATTAAAGAAAAACAATGGATTAAAAAATGGTGATTAACAAAGCCATGAATTCAAAATACTTTTACCAACTTCCAGTTATAAAATAAATAAGTCACCGAGATGAAAATTATATCACAGGGAATATAAACAATAATATCGTAATAACACTGTGTGGTGATTACATTTATCACGGCGAGCACTAAGTAATGTATAGAATAGTTGAATCACTCTGTTCTACACCTGAAACTAATATAACATTGTATATTAATTATACTTCAATAAGAAATCCCATTCTCACCATTGGAGCTTAATAGGGAACCTATCCATCGTCTTGAAAATTGTTAAATAAAAGGAAAGAATCAAGCATCTATCATGCCTTCCCTATATGAACTTCATTTCAGGGTAACCAAATAGTTGATAAGGATAATTCTTTCTTCATGGAAAACCTCCTGCCAATAAATGCAGAAAGGATGAATGGCTTAGAAAATTACCATTTCACAGAGTATGAAATAAGGGACCTAGGAAATGATCATCACCAATTATCAAACCATTAGGTGAAATCTTGACAGGAAATTTACAATTGAGGGCTCAAGGGGCGCCGGGGTGGCTCAGTCAGTTGAGCATCTGACTTTGGCTCAGGTCATGATCTCATAGCTCGGGAGTTTGAGCCCCGCATCGGGCTCTGTGCTGACAGCTCGGAGCCTGGAGCCTGCTTCGGATTCTCTGTCTCCCTCTCTCTGCCCCTAACCCACTCGCATTCCGTCTCTGTCTCTCTGAAAAATAAATTAACGTTAAAAAAAATTATAATTGAGGGATCAAGTTGCCAATACTCAAACCCACTGATCAATGTTAACAACACTACAAAGTTGGACAACCAAGCGATATGTACCTCCCAATAATTACAGGAAATAGGAAATGCACAGTACCAACTATGAAATTATTTTTCCAAACAATAATAGTAATAAAGTAATAACCTACTCAAGCCTCTATATCTACCTCATTAGAGGAAATATGGAAGACAGAGAAACCAGTTAGAGAACATACCAACAGATGTAATCAGCCAAATCCAGTATGTGGGCAATTCTAAAAAACAAATAAACTGGTTTCTTCAACAAATAAATGGCATAAAAAATGGAGTGTTTGTGTGTGGGAGGTGCTGTTATTATAAAAGAAGCAAAGAGGGACTTAAAAGACATGCCAACCCAATGCAATGTGTTGACCACACCTGATTCTAACAAACTAAATTTAAAAAGGAAACAACACATTTTTCATACAATCAAGGAAATTTGCCTATGATATTACTAAGGAAGTATTATCTATTCTATTCTATGTCAAACGATATTGTGGCGCTGTTTTTTTAAGCGTCTGTACCGTTAGCCAAGTGGCCATATGTGACAGGCAGGACTGACTTGTAAAGGAATGAGTTATCCCACTCCTAGGCAAAGATTATCTTTGGCTGCTTAAATCATTACATGACAGTTTGTTGGGTGGCTGGATCGGGCTGTCACCACCGAACCAGCTACGCAATCTTAGCATCTCCCAAATGGGACAACTAAGCACCAGGTGCCTCACGGAACCAGACTTAAAACAAGGCTTGGCACACCAGGGGCACTCAGTAAACTTTTGTTAAAAGCAGTCTGCCCTCGCGGCCCTGGTCCCACCCTCCTACTCCACCCGCTCCCCGCTGCTGAAATGCTTCCCTCTGGACCGTACAGACGATCTTCGTGCCGGCTTGGGACCGCCAATGGTCCCCTGTATCACACTGCGGCTACTGCTTCTGCCACTGCTCCCACTCCCCCTGCAGCCAACTATAACAGACTCTGCTTCTGCCCCGACGACCCACAGTTCTCTCTCTTCTCGCTGCATGTGGAGGCTGACTTCTTCCTGCCCGGCACAATAGCTCTCTCGAGCGACCTTAGGAAGTCACTCGAGTTTGGCCCGGGAGTGGTCATAGCTCCTCTAACGCCTCTCCAGGTGGACGGTTCCATACGTCAAAGGCGGGGCTGATGCCACACAGCCAGGCTGGGAGTGTCTACCTCCTTGTTGTCTCCCCTTGGACCATACCACCTCTACAGATCAACTCTCTACCAGGGCACCAAATGGCTCTGGGGCCCTTCAATCCTCTCCCATCTCAGTCGGACTTCTTTGACTTCTCCGGAAACCTCCTGCACCACCCCCCCAACACCTTCTTTGCGCATGGTGAGAGGAATGGGGGGAAGTTTTTAATCTTAGCGTCCTTGGAACCCAAGTATCAATGCCAGAAGCCTCTTTATTGCTTCTCCTGGAGTTCAGGCTTAAGAGCCTTCACAAAAAAGAACCCTAGGGATCTGCCTCCACATCACAGAATTCCAGAGCTCTGTATGCAGATAGGCCCATGCAGGACACACTACTCATAGAGAAATGAAAAGCCATCTCTTCCTGGAACAAAAATGAAACACAAGAGGAGGAGGCAGCAAGCACAGGCAGTGTTAAGAATGAAAGGAAAGAGCTGAGCAAGCAAATTAAGGCCTTTTCTCTGCAAAGTAAGCCAGGCGGAGGTACCATGAGGGCTTCTGATGCTAAAGCGGCGATTAATACCCAAAATGGAGCCAGAACGAGAGCTGAGCGCAGCAGCACAAGATTTCAGCCTCCAGGAAAAAAGTTCAGGGTGAGCGAAGGGCATTTTTAACTTAATCCTGGTGAGGAGCGCCAGTTAGATAAGACACAATTTTTGACCGCCACAGTTCAGTCATTGATAAAATCGATAAATATATATGTATATTTCTATAGCCCATCTTTCCATTAGGTATGCACACGTGTTCTTAAATCATATCTGTGCCGTTACTTTGAGAGTTTATTTTGCTTCTCTGGAAAAAAAATCTGTGACTGACTAGTCACTAGTGCTAGGTTCCTCCTCCTTAGAAAAAAATCCACAGCTCCTAGCCAAAAGGCATCACTTCCACTGGGTTGTAGACAGCCATACTGCAGATATATTGCCCAGAAAACAAACCAAACGGATAACGAGGTAAATGTACCAGGACCAAACCAGTGGTCAACGAAGAGTTAAATGGTCTGCACCCATTCTGTCCTCTCCAAAGGATATGACGAAGTTAGAATATCTTCCCCCCCCCCCCCCGCGGTAAATTACGTGCCTGCTCCCATCCCACCCACCTGCAACTGAGAAAGGGGCCATTTGTAATCTATTAACATACAGAGCGTAGTGGGGTGTATTTTTTAATCGCGGCGAACACCTGATAGCACTTACCGAGCGCCGAGCCCCGCTATAAACCCATTACAAATAGATATTAACTCACTTAATTCAACTGGGAAGGCTTTGTAAATCCACGCAGGAAGCATACAGCTACCGCTCCCTACTGCCTCCCACACCGGTCCCCCTCACACCAAGCTTGTTTGTATGTCATCTAGGGAGGTGGGGGGTATGTACATTGCCACCGAATCAGACCCCCACTTATTTGTAATAAACACTTGGCAGACAGAGAAATTCTCAAAGGCTATTTATTAAGCTCCCAATATCCTTGGGGTGCGGTGTTGGGCACTGTAATTACAGGAAACATTTTCGACTCTGTTTCTTTTCTGACCGCCCGGCTGGGAGACCCAGGGAGCGGGCCATGGTAACCACTCTTCATTTTTCTGGGCCATTGTAACCCTAATGAGATCCATTCTGATTGCAATTACAACAGTGCGCAGCAGGTGAAGCCATATGGAGTGTGGTCATCTTGAGGCAGGAGCTGAAAAGGGGCTTTTGTCTCCCCGACTCCGCACATGCATTTTCTAAAATCAGGTCCCACCTGGTCCCACCACAGCCCTATAAAGAATGGCAATTGTCTCCGGGCTGAAGCTTCGCTCCGTGCCCACGTTACAAAAAGGAAGATAATTGCTGAGTGCCTACTGTGTGCCAGGTGCCGTGCTGGGATTTTTCTCACATCATCCCATCGACCTGTCAGTGAGCTGGCTATCATGAGCAACATTCTGCCGAAGCTGAGGCCCAGAGACGTCATCAGGCCTACTCTAAGTGGCACAGCTTGGAACATAACAGCACCAAATATCCTCGCTCGAATGCTTCAATGTTTTCTGTTCCAAGGGAACGTTGCCATTCTAGGTCTTTCTTTTCTCGTTGCTTGGCTTGAATAAACAGATTGTCATGAAAGATTCCCTTTTCCAGGGGGTCTCTAAGCTCTTTTTGCACCACGTTACCTAACAACTGACTGGGGGCAGCTGCTGACCAGACAGGAGCCCCCCACAGCCCGCCTACCCGTGGCATGTTCCATTCAGAAAAGCGTGGGGCCGGGGGGAACAAGACTGTCTGGGTTGGAAATCTGACCCCAGAATCACACGTATCATTGTGAGCCTTACACTGCTCACCAGGACTATTGCCCCAATGTAAGCTGGATGGACTGAGGTATGAAAAACCCTTTCACTGCACATAATGGTTATTTTTCATCGGAACCACAGCGACTCTTCCCTTCCCTCCCCCACATCTTCCTCCACCATGGCTAACCCAGCCAATAGCGCAGATAAAGAAACTTAGAGTCCTCAGTTCAGGGTCACGTTGGTCTATTAAAGCCTAACAAAGAGTAAAGCTTTATGCTGGAGAAAACAGGTTTACCTTGAATTTGTGATTTGAGAGGCTTTTGAAGGAGGCAGAGAAAACCTTTAATATTAGGCAAGCCTATTATTCCATAGGCTGCAATAAAACAGTATTTAATTCCAGGTGGCCACGTGGCCTAGCATGCTAACGCTCACAAGAATGTGTACTATGCAGAGAAAGGGACTTAGGTTCTAATTAGAGACTCATTGGGCATAAACACCAACAGATGACAGAACTGTGTGTGTGCACGCAGATACGGATGATGGGAAATAGATAAAATAAAATAATTTACTCTTGTCGTGACCTCTGTGAAGTCCTATCATCAAGGAAGCTCCGGTCTTCCTTATGCTCTCGTGCCCCTATGCAAGAAACCGGCCTTCCATCTCACCGTCTACGCTAGGCCCCAAATCTCCGCCGTCAATCCTGTGGCTGGCTCTCTGTTCTGAAACTCCGGCGCTCAATCTCCATCTTGGCCTGCTCAGTACTGCCGTCCGGAAACCTGGAGAACAAGGCAGGGCCCCGCTGGTCTCTTTGTGGCGGGGAGAGACGCGCGCCCTCAAACCCCGGCCCAGAGCCTGGGCCCTGTCCGTCTGTCGGCAGCCTGCCTTCCGGAGCTGTCGCTGCCACGCTCCTCTGAGGCTGTGCCTTCGCCTGGCTCGTGGCAATCCCCTCACCCCTCCTCCACAGCCTCGTCCACACGAGGTGGGCACGTCTGCCTTAATGTCGGCAGGCTCTTCCACGCCCGGCTTGGATGCCCACCCCTCCGAAATTTCAGTATCCAGTAGAGCTGCTCTTTCCCCCGCGTCTAGCTGAATCACGGCAAGCAGACGGGTTCTGGGACGGAGGAATGTTTTGGAGAGGGTACAGTATTCCACCAGCCAAGTGCTCTAATAGCCCTTCCTGTCTGTGTTCGCGGGATGTGGAAGCCAGAGAAACAGACCCAGGACTGTAGGTCAAGGAAGCAATTTGTGCAGCCAGCATTACAATTCCTACTGAGGAAAGAATACAAAACCACTCAAACATGCTTGGCTTTTTTTTTTTTTTTCTTCGAACATCTCTTTCTCTGTAAAGCTACATAAAAAGATCACGACAATAACGCGAAATTCCAGACAGCAGAAATTTGTTTAGAAAACCTATCGGAGTACATGTATCACGGTGAGCAATAGCAATGTATAGAATTGTCGAATCACTATATCGTATACCTGAGACTAATATAACACCGTCGTTAACTCTACCGGAATTAAAATTAAAAACTCAGTTTAAAAAACCGGTTGCCCTAATACCCAACGCCAGGAACGATCTATTTTCCGATCCTTTCGTTGTCTCCAGCAGCTGAACCCTGTTTTGGAGTGAGACAATTTAGAGCATCTTTAATGCCCAATGAACAACCGACTCCTTTTCCTTGTCCAATGTCTACCGGGTATTGTGACGGCACTGTCCTTCACCGGGGATGCATGCGCCAAGCTGATTCAACAGGAGTGAATTTAACGGGTGTCCCTGCCTTGCCCCCCTACCCCACCTTCGAATTCCCCAGGATCAGGGACAAAGAACAAGGGCATAGACACAACTTCAAAACACTATCATGTGCCATGTACTTAAAGTTCTTACCATTTTCAAAAAGCTCTTGGGGGCCGGGGGCGGCAGGGGGGGGGGGGGGGGGGAACGTCTGGGTGGCTCAGTCTCTTGAGCATCTGACTCTTAGTTTCAGCCCAGGTCATGATCTCACAGTTCATGAGTTTGAGCCCCACATGAGGCTCCGCACTGACACTTCGGAGCCTGCTTCCGATTCTCTGTCTCCCTCTCTCTCTGCCCCTCCCCCTGACGTGTGTGCTCTCTCTCTCTCTCTCTCTCTCAAACATTAAAAATAAAATTAAAATTAAAAATAACAAAAGGCTCTTAGGTTAATTCAAGAAAGGTAGTATACCCCCCACCTTGATGACTGAACATTGCTGAATACTGATGACGCAAAAACACCCAAAAAACACCCATGGACAGATAACGAGGCTCAAATCTCACCTCTGTCTCCATAGTTATAAATAAAGTCTTCGAACCTTTATCTTCTGGGATAGAGATTCTTCATTTACAAGGTGGAGGGATTTCCAATGCTTTCTGGGGAGCCGCCCACTTCTAGAATTTATTGGAATTCCAAAGGTCCAACAAGAATTGTGTTTAAAGTTGTATTGGCGGTTGAGAGGACAGGTCAGGAGTGACAACCGAAAATCAAGATCTGAGTTCTGGGGTGTAAAGTTCCAGGCTCCAACTTTCTGTAGCATGTCATGACCCGGGCTGATGGACCAAAGCCTTCATTATCCCGGCACAGGAAACCCAGGGGCCGGGTTTCCGGATGATGTCAGAAAACACAGGAAACCTGGAGAACAGATTGAATTCCCTCCCCGAGAGACCACTGACACCTCTTTGCGAAACACCTGAGAGTGCTCACTTCTGCAGCGCATATGCGAAAATGAGAACGAGAGAGATTAGCACGGCCTCAGCGCTAGGATGGCTCACAAATTCGGGAGGCATTGCATATTTTGTGCCGTGCCCCAGCGAACTGCCACCCTTTGTGGATGAGCACACAAAATGGGGGGTTTGGAGAGGTCGCTCAGGGTGACTGCTCTGAGTTTGTGCCTTGCTGCCCGCAGCCAGGGGCCCTAAGACACCTAAGAGGCCCTCCTGGCCTCCTACCAGATCCTCTGTCATTGGACGTGAGACCCTACTTTGATGGCCGCCCAGTCACATTCCCATTATTAGGTTACCTAGGTAATCCTAGTAGCTTCATCTGAAGGCTTGTTCTCATTGGCTAAAAAAAAAAAAAAAGAAAAGAAAAACCACCTGAGAGGCAATGGACATAGTAATAGCTAACGTCTGTTTAGCACTTGCAATGTGCCAGGCACTGACCTATGAAACAAGACCCCAAGAATCAACCAACAACCCAAAAGCTGAACAATGGGGAAGCAGTGAAATAAGTGATAGAATATCATTCATCGCTTATTTATTTCTGAGACAGAGGAAGAATCTCAAGCAGGCTCCACGATAGCAGCACCGACACGGGGCTCGAGCTCACCAAACCGTGAGACCACAACCTGAGCGGAAATCAAGAGTAGGACCCTCAACTGACTGAGCCATCCAAGCTCCCCTGCCATTCATCAATTTAAAGTGCTTTCAGGGGTGCCTGGCTGGCTCCGTTGGTGGAGCATGCGACTCTCGATCTCGGGGTTGTGAGTTCGAGCCTCATGTTGGGTGTAGGGATTCCTTAAAAATAAAATCTTTAAAAAAAAAATAAGTAAAATGCTTTCAAATAGCTAATGAAATAGGAACATTTACTTACTGTAGCATTATGTGAAAAATTCAGGATTCAAAAATATACAAATGGTGTAATCCCGACCATTTTTAAAACTAACACATGGAGGGGGGCACCTGGGTGGCTCAGTCGGTTAAGCATCCGACACTGGGTCAGGTCATGATCTCACAGTTCGTGAGCTCAAGTCTCACATCGGGTGAGCTTGAGCCCCACTTCGGGCTCCATGCTGACAGCACAGAGTCTGCATGGGATACTCTCTCTCCCTCTCTGTCTGCCCCTCAGGGGACTCTCTCTCTCTGCTCCTGGCTCACTCACTCACACACTCTCTCTCAAAAATAAATTCATTAATTAATTGAAAAAACCTAAAAAGTCTCATTAAACTGAGTGTGGGGTCCTTCTAAACATTGAGCCCTGCGTGACTGCATAGGTAGTATGTCCGGGAAACTGGCCCTGGTGCCAGTTAGGTATTTCTGGGTGTTAATATTATCCGTGATGGTTTCCCTTTTTGTATTTGCCTATTAGCTCCAAGTTCTATTGAGTGAACATATTTTATTTTTAGAAAATATAATGACTGAAGAAAAAAATATATATATATACGTATAAAATGACTGATTTGTAAAAGAACCAACAAAAGGGGCACCTGGGTGGCTCAGTCGGTTAAGCATCTGGCTCTTGGTTTCTGCTCAGGTCATGGGTCTCACGGTTCACGAGTTCGAGCCTCTAGCAGGGCTCCACACTGACAGTGCAGAGCCTGCTTGAGACTGTCTCTCTCTCCCTCTCTCTCTGGCCTTTCTCTGCTCATGCTTTCTCTCTCTCTCTCTCTCTCTCTCTCAAAATAAATACATTTAAAAAAGAAAAGAACAAAAGTCAACAGTTATCTACCCATAAGTATAAAAGAGCATGATTTGGGACACCAGTCATACTATGTCACAGGTGAGGACTGAATCTGGGATGTAGAGACAAGTGGTAATCTGGCCAGAGGGGACAAAGTCAGAAGCTGCCACAAATAGAGAGAGGGAAGGGTAGCCCTGTACCTGGGACTAGGCAGATGAGACCCCAGCTGCCTGCAAAAAAAGGTCCCTGCCCCAATGTGGGCAGAGGTGAATGATCAGCCAAGTGTACAGGCAAAAACAGATGTTTCCATAGTAAGGAAGAGTCACAGTGGTGGTGGAAGTGATACAGGCCAACAGAGTGGCAACGCACTAGCCCATGTAACCCATGATGGCCACAGCAAGAGAATGTGCCAAGAAGTTTAAAAGTTAAAACTGCTAAGGAACAAAAAGCGGGGAGGAGAATCCGAGTTTCAGGAGCCTAGGTGGTCGAGGCAAGGCCCAGAATGACTCTAACTTACGATTCTCTTTGTACCCTCAGGCTGGTATGAGGGGAACCACATATATTTCACTAACTTATTTAAACTAGTATTTATTGTGTCTCTCTGCCGAACTAGAGTATAAGCCATACAAGGACTAGAGTTTCTGTTTCATTCAGTATTGTACCCCAGCTCCTAGGAACATGCTTCGCACACAGTAGGCACTCGAAAAATATTTGTTGAATTGCAAGTCTGGTCCAATTCTCATGTCCTTGTGTGTGAAGCAGAGAATAGGGTTAGTAACGGGATAGGCCAAGTCACAGGAACAATCAGAATGGAAAAGATGTCCTTGTTTTGAACTCCAACGGGAACATGAGGGATCCCCTCTTAATTATTCAGTCCCTTAATCACTCAGTGTTCATCCCAAAGGGGATGGGGGAAATATACAACACACCTATCTACATCTCATTAAGATAAATCAATTTTTGGGAATTCCCCAGAAGACAGCCGGTCTTTCTTCTTAGTTTCACGAGGTGACCCCAGACACCACACAATTTCAGGGTCATTCTGAAATTGTATTAACAGTTCCTGACGCCACATCTTCTGTGAACAGGTGGAAGAGAAACAAAGGAAAGCAATTACTGAGATGCCAAGAGCTGCGAAAGGGTTAAATACGGGCCTGGGAATGAAAAGAGGCTGTGTGGGTCCCCGCCCCGGCCCATAATGCAGTGCCCCAGCCCCAGTGCTGTCACAATGGCTTCCAATGCCAAGAGGCAGCTCCTCCACGTTTCTTGCCTAACCCCAGCACTTGAACGAGGGAAATGTAGCCACAAACACGCTTTTCCCCCCTTCTTTCTGGGCGCCCCCTCTCATCAGCATAATAAACAGGAAACGCCTCCAATGTTCCAACAGCATCAATGGCAGGTATTTTTCTGAATCAACAGAGAAATGCATGCACATTTCTCTCCCTTTCCATTTTCTTTCCCTGAGGCAGCATTAAAGAATGCAGTTAACCGTAGGCAAAAAAAAAAAAAAAAAATAGCAGCTTGGAAGAAAGTGGTTACCCCTGTGGAGAAATAGACTGTCTTCAATACTGGCTGAAAATGCAGGGTCTAAGGGGTGGAAATGGAGACTCATTTACCAAAGGGCAAGAAAGAGGGAAGATGGAATTTTTCTTGACCGTGGTTTCCAGTGATGAATTCTAGGCTGCAAGTGGAGACATTCTAAAAGGCCCAGCTACCCTCTGTCCTGGCCTGCAATTAGGACAGAAGATGACATTTGAGAGTGTCTCCGTGTAGGGGCAGAATCGTGGGGTACACGCACAGGAAATAGCACGCACGGGCTATGAAGTCACCAGACCTGGCTTTGCCACAGAGATCTTGGGCAACACGCAACGCCCACAGGAGGAATGAAGTGCATCTGAGCCCAGTGGGTAGCCACCCTCCGGATCTTTTTTAAAGACAAAAGACAATTTTACCTAAGACAGCACACCTGAACTTGTAGTAGGACAAACCACCTGCTACCAAGGAATTTGAGAGGTTAAACCCAAGCGTGGAAAATATTCAGGTTTTCTCACTGCAGACAGGTGAAAATGCAGACTTAAATGATCTATGTTAGCCAAAATAAAACTGGTAGGGCCAGCTTCCATCACACCAAGAGGGTTTGTTCTGTGAACTTGGCTAACAATGTAGCCGTAGTGTTTGTTCCCGTAAACCTTCTACTAGCTGGATGACCCCAGGCAGGTTAACAACCTGTCGGTGCTTTCGTTTCCTCATCTATAAAATCGAGGTACAACACCTAATTTATAGGGATGGTGTAAAAATTAGCAATGGTGGGTACAAAGCACCTAGAACATCACAGATAGGATAGTGGTAGTGCTACAGTTATTATGTGATAGAAGAGGTGATCGAAAAGGTAATTTTGACTCGTACTTCTGCCCTTGCCCTTAAGCACTGCCAGTTTATACAGTATTTGGAAGAAGGGAAAACACAAGAAGAAGATTCGAATTATCACCGGTGTAGAATGATGCAACACCACACACATGGGCATAACCAAAAGGTGTGAAAGAACTTCCCAAACCTAGGGACGCCTGGATGGCTCAGTAGGTTAAGCATCTGACTTCGGCTCAGGCCGTGATCTCACAGTTTGTGAGTTCGAGCCCTGCATCGGGCTCCGTGCTGACAGCTCAGAGCCTGGAGCCTGCTTTGGATTCTGTGTGTGTGTGTCTCTCTCTCTGCCCTTCCCCTGCTCATGCTGTGTCTCTCCCTCTCAAAAATGAATAAGCTTTAAAAAAATTAAAAAAGAACTTCCCAAACCTCTTTTGAAGTATAGTTGACATAGAGATTATGGCGAGCCAAAAGGTAAAAAAAAATATTAAGGATGGACACAGGCTCATGAGCTGCCCATAAGCATAGCAGCAAATTCAAGAAGTGTAGTGCAGAAGCCAACCATGACTGAACCCGGCTTTTGCGGAGGTATGAATGAAATGGGCGGGGGGAAGGGTCAGTTAAGCATCCGACTTCAGCTCAGGTCATGATCTCGCGGTTCTTGGGTTCGGTTCGAGCCCCGCGTCGGGCTCTGTGCGGACAGCTCAGAGCCCGGAGCCTGCTTCGGATTCTGTGCCTCCCTCTCTCTCTCTCTCTCTGCCCCTCCCCTGCTCGTGCTCTGTCTCTCTGTCTCTCTCTCTCTCAAAAATAAATAATAAACATTACAAACATTAAAAAAAAAAAAAAAAAGAATGAGCAGGGGGAAAGACCACCGGTTTTCTAGTAACAAGGCTGGTCGGCGATCTGCAGACACTGTGCCTGCTGCTAGCACCGAGCAGGTGGCTCCATGAAGACCTTCCCTGATGCTGTCCTGCCTCCTGGAACCCTACTGCACATCCTGGCCCGTGCTTCTCAACACATCCTTTGCATGTCACCTCCCACTGCTTCTTTGCGGATCCATTTGCTGGACCACCGTCATAGAGCAGTATTTGATCTTATACATCTTTATACGAAATGACCAACATAGGAAAAGTCCCTGGCCCTGAGTTACTGTAATGAAGGGCACGAGAGCCAGGCCGTCCTGATCTCTCATTATAACAGCATTTATGCCAATTCTCTGGCCAGTTCTTAACATTATTTTCCCTTCCTCCTCCCTTTGCAAACCCCACATTACTGAGCAGGGGACCCACCAACAAAGGTCAACAAAGAGATTGAATGCATGATAATCACACACCCAAGGTTCACACCGTCACACTCTTTCATCACCATTTGGAACCTAGTTCTCCTACTTGCCGATGAGAGGTTAGGGGGTTACCTGTTGCAAACAATTCAAAAGGGGTGGGAAATTTGCACCCCACCTCTTTGTACATCAGGAGTAGGGACTGAGAGTCTTTCTCCCCTGACAAGGTTTGAAAATGGCAGTATTTCAACTAATAGTGAGACAGCAGTAGTATGAACGAATGAGGTTCAGTCATGAAAGCCACATTGGTTTGCGGTTAAATGAGGTGGGGAAGGGGAGATATTTAAAGTCAGGGAAAAAATTAACACCTTAGAGCTACTTCCAAAAAAATAAGACGGCTAAGAGAGGAAGGAATCAAAAACTTTTTAAAAAACTGTGTGTGTGTGTGTGTGTGTGTGTGTGTGTGTGTGTGTGTATTTCCACCTTGAATGTCAGCTCTTTGAGGACAGGAACAAAGTTGGCTTCCTCTAAGCATCCTAGTCCCTGATACGTGCTGGGTGCCTAACAGATGCTCATGGGATGTTAAGTAAGATTACTAAGTATAGATAAGGGAGAGAGAATTTGCCGAACATAAAAAGGAATCTTTATGAGACCTTTAAAGAGGGAAGGTGAAAACCAACCCCCAGCAGGAGTGGGGGTTAACGTAGGATTATACGTGTCCCCCTTTCAATTAAATGTTTTAATCTTTAGCCTAAATCCCCACTTTGAGGATAAGGTACTTGCCCTTGTTTTGGGGGGGGGGGGACCTGGCAGCAAAGTGGTTAAGCTACCAGCTGGCCCTCTCCCTGGGGGTCAGCCCCTTTCCCCAACAAAGCACTATGGACTTAAGAACCTACCCCATCTAAACACCCGGTAACAAGATATTACAGCCAGGTTTCTGGTAGGTTCCACTCTGGTTCAGCAAAACACAGAGTATCTTTTCCTATCCACAGAGCCAATGGGACACCTATAGCTATATCTCCCTCTTCTGTCGCTGTCACCGTAGTCAGTTCATACAGAATCAATAACCACACTTCAGTTAATCTTTCTTTTTAAGTGTATTTATTTATTTTGAGAGAGGGAAGGCAGAGAGCGGGGAGGGGCAAAGAAGGAGAGAGAGGATCCCCAGCAGGATCCACACTGTCAGCACAGAGCCCAACGTGGGACTCAAACCCACGAATTGTGAGATGATGGCCTGAGCCAAAATCAAGAGTCAGTTCCTTAACCGGCTGAGCCACCCAGGTGCCCCCAGTTAACCTTAAAATAAGGCCTTGAAGTAGATATTATTTTTCCCATTTATAGATGAGAAAACTGAAGCTCAGTTAAGTGTCCCGATTGAGATCATAGAGCTGATAAGGAGCAAGTCTGACACCAAGACTCAGCCCCACTTTTCTCAGGAATGCATGGATTGTTAGCTTCCAGGAAGCAGCCGGGGTGGCCAACCATCCCAGTTTTCCCAGGACTGAGGAATTTCCCAGGATGCCGGGTCTCCAGCGCTAAGACCAGGAATGCTGGGCAAACAGGAAGGGTGGCGGCCCTGGCAGGGACTGTGGTCTTCTTCACTGTTGTACACCCGTGGCACATCTTGGGGACTCAACGAATAGTTGCTGAATGAACAAATTAAAGCCTGAGTGAGTGATTTTGTGATAGCTCTGGGACACGTTTAAGTGCTCCAATTCCTTCATAAAAGGCCATTTAAGGCATCTTCTCAGGCCCCTCCCCGCCTCATCAAACAGTAAGTGAGGATCATCGCGTTACTACGCCTGAGGATTTCATTGTGAAAAAGGAAGACTAGAGAGATACCCTAACGAGCAACTGAAATTGAGTTGCGCTTGTCTTCGTTGCTTTGGAGGAGGAAAATAAATGAATGGTGAAGTTGATTCTTATTTTCAAATAAATTAAACATTCGGAAGTGGGTGTTTGTTGCCTACTTTTAATAGCCTGTTTCTTTCTCAAACCAGACTCCAAGCCAGCCTCCTGTCCAAGTTTTCTGTCGTGCCTTATTGTCTGGTCTGTTCAGCTATTTTAAAAAAACGTTGAATATCAACAATGGCTTTCAGGCAGGCATTGTCAACTTTTGTATGAAGCAATCTTGGTTGAATGAGAAGATCCCAGAGCTTATAGTCCCGTCCGCTGTGCTGCCCCGGGCTGGGCTTGAATGTGTGTGACTGATAACAGGACACATTTCTACCTTAGTTATTACATTCCTGCTCCATAATTCATTGGCCACTCTCTTTTTACGAAAGATCTTTATGGCAAAGTGGGCAGGAGAGCAGGTAAGTGTCCTCACTTAGGACAAGAGTATGTCCAGCTGCTTCCTGGGGCTGCCCAGCTGGATGGGGGTCCCCCAGGGTCCAAGACCTCCGCACCTTGTCATCCCGACTGGTCCAGCCAGGTCCACAGGCCTCTGTAAGCTTTGCTGGAGCCCTCACAGAGGGGATGCTTTTCAACAATATGCAGTGACAACTAATCAAACTACTTACCTGCTGTGTTAAGGGTTAAGGCTCAGCTAAGAGGGCTACGTTTACAAGGGCTTTGGCCCACTTTGGTTTGTTTTTCCTTTTGCCAGGCTTGACTGAAAAATGAATATGCTGATGTGGACCTGCCTTTCTTTCCCAAGGCTGGCTTTTGCTCCTCCTGAGGGGTCCTCTCTAAGAGCTGCCAGCATATAATTTCCTGCTTTTGCAGAGGGCTCCTGAGCTCCAAATGGGCTTTTTTTCTCCACCCTCAGGTAAACAAGGTCCCAGCGGGGGCCAGGCAACTGACTGCAGGTTACTTTTATTTACGATTTCTGTTACTTCAAACGAAAACTTGTATTGAGTTGCTGAACTGCTCTGTGCTCCCTGTTAAGGTAAGTCATAGGGGATTGCATATCTTAGCATGCAAAACCCCAAAGGAGGATTTCTGGGGAAAGCCTTCCACTGCTTTGGGAACTGTCATGGTCAATTCAGAGTGCGTGACCTGCCTGTCTCCGGGGTGGCTGGCTTGTCAGAAAAGAGGAGGCCACAGGGACTGAGTCACTCTAGGCAAACAGACATGTCAATATCCAACTCGGGAGAGAGAGAGAAATAAACAAGGGCCCTTAGCCTGTCACCAGCTGGGAGGCCTGGGTAGAGAAAGGGAGGAATATTGCTGGGAAGGGGAAAAGAGCAAGATATCCCACAGTACGTTAAGTCGGCTACAAAGCTATCAGACTCCTGGAGTTCATTCATGCATCTGCTGTGGTCCCTTTGTCCCAAATCCAGAGCCCTTGACAGGGTCTCCGCGTGCATGCGCTTCACTGTGGACACAGGATAAAGAGCATCAAAGGACTCGACGGTCAAATCTGCTGTGAGAGGGGCAGCCATCCAAGGTAACAACACGTAGCATTCGGGTTGGCATGTAAAGGTAAAGTAAGGCGTCTCTGACTGGCCCGTGAAATACCTTCCACATCTGCAGTGCCTTCCCATTTTAAAGGCGATTTCTGAAGCAAATTTCCAAAGATGTACTTACCCCTTTGGGATTTAATACAGCTTGAGTAAAGGCAAACGTTCAAATGGAAGACCACAGCTGCCACAGTGCAGCACCTAATTATTTTATTCCTTAAAAAAAAAAAATGTTTACAGGGCACCTGGCTGGCTCAGTCAGAAGAGCATGCTGCTCTTAATCTCGGGGTGGTGAGTTCAAGCCCCACGCTGGTGTAGAGATTACTTAAATAAATAAGACTTGACAAAAAAAATTTTGGCTTGTGCAAATCAATCGATAACTACCATTTGTGTGGTCACTGACCAAACTATGACAGCAAGTTCTAAGAATATCCATATTGAGCTATAAGGAAAACCCAAAAAGGTAAATGAAAGATCTAACTTTGAAGGTTTCCACTTGAACAAAGCCACAAAAAAACTATATACCCCCTCCCTGGCCCCCTAACTTGGTTTTCTCATTGGTAGAAAGCAAAATAAAATTATATGAAAGAAATAGTCAATATAGCTCTTCACCAGAATCAATCCTAATCGCTTTGGAAGAAAACAAATCCACTACTTAAAACGAAGCATTTTCTGAACTGTGACTTGTTTCTCACACATCCTATGCACCTCATGACCAGGCTGAGAAAGAGCTCAGAATCCTCAGGCTTTTCTCCCTTTATATGTGGCCTCACTGAGAGAGAAACAAAGGAGCTAAGGCAGGAAGATGGCAGAGGGGGATTAAGTTGACCAGAGACAGACAGACAAGCAAATGCATGGATGCATGACAGCCTGGCTGGCTTTTCCATTTCTTTCTTCCTCAGGTTTAGGTTCACCATCATCCCGAGGTTTCACTGGCTTTGGAGGTTTCATGGCAGGAGGTCGTTGGACTTCCATTATGTGTATTACAATCAATAGTCAAAAAAGTCAAACATACTTGGTTAATGAGGCCTTCTTCTTTGTTTTTCAAAAAGGATGTTATTTTAAAAATGTGTGTGTGTGTATGTGTGTGTGTGTGTGTGTGTGTGTGTGTGAGAAAGATTAGCTGGGGAATTAGTAGATAGGCTGTGGAGAAAGAAAGCCACAAAAGTTAATGATGGTCAAGGTGTGTGTTAAAAAATGGGAACATGAAGATTACTGTTCTGCTTTATTAGTAGAGTTATATGTACAGTAAATTAAAAAAAAACACAGGCAGGGGCGCCTGGGTGGCTCAGTCGGCTGAGCGTCTGACTTCGGCTCAGGTCATGATCTCGCAGTCTGTGAGTTCGAGCCCCACGTCAGGCTCTGTGCTGATGGCTCAGAGCCTGGAGCCTGCTTTGGATTCTGTGTCTCCCTCTCTCTCTGCCCCTCCCCCGCTCATGCTCTGTCTCTCTCTCTCTCAAAAATAAATAAACGTTAAAAAAAAAACACAGGCATTCACATTATTTTTCTAGCACATCAATGATTTTTAAAATGGAAGTACTTTATATGAGGTGACAGATTTAGCAAGATGAAAATTTTCACCTATTGTTCTTTTCAGATGGGTGAGGATTTTAGTCTTTCTCTGCCATTGAGTATGTGCTGCGTGACCTTAGGCAAATCACTTCTCTTCTCTGTGCTTTAGCTTCGGCCCTTATTTTGAGGCAGTCCTACCAGCTGAATTTCTTCCAGTGTTGACAGTCCATGATTCTCTTTCAATCACCGTGGAAATGGAGGGCATGGTGAACGGGAAGGCTTGTTTAGTGGGTGCAAAACAGAAAAAATTGAGAGAGGTTTGGCACAGGTGGGGCGAGAGAGCCCGAAGGATAAGACTGTAGCAAAAAGTGGCACTTAACTCTTCTGGGCCCCTGTCAGTCATTCAGCCACACTGACAGGACTTCTAGAGTCAATGAAGGTTGTGACAGCAAGATGGACCACACAACCGACACCAAAGTTGGAGGCTGACGGGTAGGAGATGGTCAGAGAAATTTATTCTCTATGGAGTAAGGACAGCTATGCTCCAATCTAGCCGAGAATGCTAACTTTTTTGAACTATGAAAGACTGCTGAGAACAAACTATTGTACCAAGTGATGGCTGTGGCATCTATGTAATTAATATGTAATCAGAATTTAGAAGACATTGTGTGCAACAGAAATGGAATAAGTCCTATTCCTCATGCTTGGCATCTAAATCCAATAGATTAGACTCAAACAAGGAGAGAACCGACCATACTTCTAGAAAGGGAAGTCCACGCTCTTTTTTTTTTTTTTAAGTAATCTCTACCCCCAATGTAGGGCTCGAACTCACAACCTTGAGACCAAAAGTCACATGCTCTACTGACTGAGCCAGCCAGGCGCCCCCAACCTCATTTTTTTTTAATGTTTATTTTTGAGAGAGCGATGTGAGCGACAGAGGGGCAGAGAGAGAGGGAGACAGAGGATCCAAAGCACTCTCAGCATAGAGCCTGATGCAGGGCTCAAACTCAAAACAACAAGATCATGACCTGAGCGGAAGTTGGATGCTTAACCACTGAGCCACCCAGATGCCTCCCTCGCCCTCTTTCTAAAGCAGATTCCTGCCGTGCCTGGCTGCCTCAGTCGGCAGAGCAAGCAACTCTTGATCTCGGGGTCATGAGTTCGAGTCCCACGCTAGGTGTAGAGGTTACTTTAAAAAAATAAAGCAGATTCCTGACGCTTGGTACTGAGTTACACAATGAGTTGTGTGTAAATGGACTAGACCACCATACCAGGGAATGAGCAAAGGAAAATGAAGAAAGGTCCTCCTAGGAAAGTGAGACAAGGGCCAGGAAAGGAACAAAGAAGAGGCCAATGCAGAAGGCTGGAGAGCCCGGAGGAAGGACCCAGAGTCCACAGCAGATATGACAACCCAAGATGAAGGGAAAATAGGGCCTCTGTGGGAGACACTTATCGTGAAAGTGGAACCTGTAACTAAAGAGGCAAGAGGAAAGAGAACAACTTAGCCCAAATGAAGCAATGTGGGTAGGCCTCAAGGACACACTCCTGGCGGCCACAGACTAAGGCCTATTCTTCTCTGTCTCTTCATCGGTGCACGCCACTCTTGACATATGAAGCTGACAAACTAGAAGAGGTGGCAGGCAGAAGTTATCACCACGTGGAAGGAAAAAGATCCAGGATGTTGTAAAGGTGAATTGCCGAACGTTTTCTTGCCACGAACCCCGAAAAGAAGTCCAATTCCTTAGGATACAGGCAAATGGAAAGCAGTCATTCGTGCAAGCTTCGTAAGTAAAGAGCGTGCTGAGGGGTATGGAGCGGGGTTGAGGCACAACCCGTAGGACTCAAGGTTGGTCCAAGGACCAGCCGCGTGGGTATCACAGCAGAGTGGTCAGACTTGCTTGCAGAAGGCAGGCCCTGCCCAGATCCACTGAGTCAGAATCTGCATCTGAACAAGACCCCCGGAGGATTCGTAGGCACATCCAAGTTTGAGGAGCGCTGCATTTAAACAGGGGTCAGCAAACGTTTTCTGTTAAGGGCCAGACACTAAATAGGCTTTTCGGGTCACATTCAGTTTCCCTCACTGTGGCTGCTTCCTCTTCTTTCTCTCCATCTGCCTTTCCTCCTCCTCCTCCTCCTCCTCCTCCTCCTCCTCCTCCTCCTCCTCCTCCCCCTCCTCCCCCTCCTCCTCCCTCTTCTTCTATACCAGCCTTTAAAAACGTAAACTGCCTCCCTGAGCTCAGCCCTGTGTGTGTGGGGGGGGGGGGGGGGCAGGGAGAGGGCCAAGGCCTGTGTAAAATGGGGCTACTGGCAGTCCCTACCTCACAGAGCCGTTGACAGGAGTAAATAAGATAATGTATGCTGACGCACTTCCAAAACCGTAAGACTATTACCCTGATAATGTCTGTCTCACTCAAAGCAAATGAAGAACTGGCTGTCCCGGAGGGTAGTGAGTTGGACTGAAGCTGTTCGTTCTCTCTACCCAGATCCCCAACCCTCCGTGCGTCCTCACAGACAGAGGAGGTGGCTCAGTCAGCCTGAGACTCCAAGGAACAAATACAAAACAAACCTAAGGCTCACTTCACATCATCAGCCCATAAAGTCTCCAGCTACATCCCTGCCTTTGTATCATCCTTTTCTGGCAAATTCCAAAGTTCTTCTAAATTAGCATTCCACATGGATTCTCTGTTTATTTATTATTAAGAGACAGAGAGAGACAGAGCATGAGCAGGGGAGGGGTAGAGAGAGGAGGAGACACAGGATCCGAAGCAGGCTCCAGGCTCTGAGCTGTCAGCACGGAGCCCGACACGGGGCTCGAACTCTCAAGTCGCGAGATCGTGCCCTGAGATGAAGTCGGATGCTCAACCGACTGAGCCACCCAGGCGCCCCTACGTGTGCTAAATGCTTTATATACATAAAAGCATTACCGTCCTAACAACCCTGTTAAGTAGCTATGATCACTTATAATATTTTACAGATGAGGAAACATATTCAAAGAAGTAACCAGCCCAAGGTCACACAGCTGCGGCAGAACTGAGATTCCAACCCTGCAGTCTGATCCCAAAGCCCATGCTCTTAACTACAGAAGCAGGCAACAAAAGAAGAAAATGAATTTTAGGGCACAGAGTACTAAAAATATGGGAGTGGAGTTCAGGGCAGTCTTTTTCAATGTCATGATACCCTCTGTGCAGACTGCAAGTGGTCAGAAAGGGTGTCTGGCATTTTTGAGACACAATGTGCAGAGGTGACAAAAGGCAGGACGTATTTCTGAAAAGGAAAAGATGCACACAGAAGGCGTCTCACCTTTCTGCACATATGGCACAAACTTTTCAAGCCCCTGATGATGGACCCGCTTTGTATTGCATCCACGTCCCCTAGCCCAGGGCACCCACGTGTTGTTACCCAGAAGCGGAGAAGCAGCACGGGCCGCTGTGGAAAATCGAGTCGCTGCACACAAGGCCCTGTGAGCCATATCACCCTCTCTCTGTGGTTGGTCAAGGTTACTATTTGCCTTTTTGACATACTATCAATTATGCTGCCGACAGAGATCCCGGACCTTCAGTTTTCTTATAAAATAAGAAACTGAGTTTAATTAAACCATCAGTAACTTGAACCTAATTATTTCAGACAGTATTTAATTAATGTTTCCTGGGTACCTAATGTAATTAAGGTTCCTTTAATAAGACCTTCTGTGACATTAAAATATATGACCTTTATCTTCCTTATCTACCACATTCTGACAACTCAGATTTGTCATTTTCACGAAAAGGCATAGTTTGATTAAACAGAACAGACCATAAAATTAATCTGGCAAATTATACTTGTTTGTTTCTTTTTTCCTCCCCCCTCAAACCCTAATAAGTTAAGTCCTTTAATTAGCAGCACAGATACAAGTGTTTCTTTTGTACATGAATTTTTGTGACCAAAGCAGATAACAACTCTCCTTTATTAATCATGGTGAAGGGTTCAATCTTTAAGATATGAAAAATAATGAGCTGTTCGTGACTTTAACAATGACTAGTGATTGTTTTAAGATGTCTCGCCGTTAATAAAAGGGTTTAATTCCTGGTACTAATAAGCCAGTCTAAATATGAACATCCCTACTGGCTTTGCAAACCAACATAAACCGCATCCTAAAATCTAAGGTGATTCAAAGGTGCTCATGACCTTCTCTCGCAAAATTCAAAAGATTTTCATGACCCTATGGCCGAAATTCAGAAGGTCCCAATGACCTTCTCCCCGAAGGCTGCAAATACGTAAGACTTGACTGGGGGAAGGGAAGTCAGTCTCATGCTGGCTAAGTATATAATTTCCTAAGAAATAATCTTGTTCAGTGAAAGCGGGCAGAGGTAGGCTACAAGAAATAGGAATTCAAGTGAGAATCCTTGTATTCTCGTCCCATTTTCAAGACCCCCAAAGACCGGATCCCCTTGTATTTTAGCAATAAACAGACTGTTGCCTCATCTGAAACACAAGATCTGCCTCCACCTTCAAGGAAAAGAGCCAAAATTAGGAAACTGTCCTTCCCAGAGGCACTGCGATCTGGCTGTAGTGCTACATAATTGGGGGGGGGGGGGGGCAGAGAGGGGTGGGGATGAACGATGAGCATCCGCAGAGGCTTGCAGAGTCTGGGATAAGTCTCTCCTAAGTCTGCTGAGTGAGAATTCTGAACAGATAGGAAGATGGCTGTCACTGGTCTAGACCACTGCCGTCCAGCAGAACTTTCTGCAACGATGGAAACATTCGACATCTGCACTGATCAGGATGGTGACCACATGGCTGTGGAACACATGAAAAGTGGCCAGTGCAACGAGCCACCGGTGAAAAAAATTTGTTTTCAATTGTATTCAATTTGAAGTCATCAAAATGGAAATTGAAATAGCCACATGTGACTAGTAGCTACCCTACTGGACAGGGCACGTCAAGACCATCTTCCCTCCCGGCCCCACTTCGCTCACAGAAGGGGAGAATACTCACGCCAGCCAGCCACGGAAGCGGGCAGCCTCCTTTGCTGGGCACTCCAGTACCTGGGGGCCGGTCCACAAATCCCCAGTTTCTCCTCTGAGCACGAGGCCAGACTCACTTGGACACCGCTTCCAGCTCCTGCTAATTCCTTCCTTCCACGGCAGGTCTGCGACGGTGTCCTCATGGAATCATTTGACCACAGGCTGCCACTGCCACTTCTCACCGGTCCGACGGACAAAACCACTGGAGGCCATTTTCCTGCGGGGGGAGGGGGGATACGAAGGGAGAAAGGATGGCATTTTGGAACACAGAGCCAAGATTCTAGAGGCTCTTCTGCCGTGTTAGGTGGCTTTGAGGTCACGCTAACCTAAAATCAAAAGTAATAGAGTTCAAATACCTCCGCTTCCTGCTGTGTGCTACCGAACTGAGCTGTCGCAGCCCTCTCTGTAAAGAAAATGCTTAAAAAAGCCTAAAGCACTACATCAGTACGACACATTATCATTCCGTTGCCCGGTGTCACATGTGAAAACAGTTCTTCTGCTTTTTCCCCAGATACCAGATTGAAACCCAGAACGGTAGGGTGAGTCCGGGGGAATCTTGGCCCTGATGTGATCGGAGGGCCCCCAGGTGTCTCAGGAGGGCCCTCTGGCCTTTGACTTCACAGTCAGACTAGTCTAAGAATCAGGGGACAATAGGCTACTTAGGAACCCTTCTTGCTTAAGCAAAGAGACGACAGAAAAGTCAGAGTAAATCCCAAAGGAAAAAAAAAATATATATATATATATATATACACACACACACACGCACACACACTACACACACTTTCATATTTATACAAAATATTTATATATTTTATATACTTAATATAATAAACATTAAAATGTTGTGTATATTACAATAAATATAATGAATAATATTTATATATGTCAACTTTTATTAACCACTTATTGAGTGACTGGTATTCCAAACAGATTCAGCTAAATGAGATCAAGACTTTTACATATTAATGCCCAGCTCAAATTTCAATTAGTGAAACCAGCCCAAAGAGCAGCTGGGGAGCACGTGGTAGCTTGGCAAGGAAACGGGGGACTCCCGCATCCTCATCTGGGGGGTGGCTGCATGGGTGTATACATATTTAAAAATCAATCCTTCTCCACAGTTAAGATCTAGGCGCCTTACTGAATGTAAGTTACCTCTTAGTAATTTTAAAAAAGCCAATCAGTAAATTTTAAAAAGCATGAGCAACATATCTGTGAGGTAGCATAAATGCCCATCAAAAGAAAGGGACTCGGCCAAGGCCACATAGCTACCTATCACAATGAAAGGGACAGTATTGGATTCCACATCTCTGGGTTCCCAATCCAGTCTGCATTCCAATTTCCCAGGATGCTTCAACCACTGCCTGAGGAGGACACTTTAGGTTAGGACAGCAAAGACCAAAATGATATTCTCAGAAGGAACAACAGAACCGACTTTTTCACAAATCAGTACTAGGAGCATTTCTTTCTGTTTAAAAAAATTTTTTTAAATGTTTATTTATTTTTGCGAGAGAGAGAAAGAGAGAGAGAGAGAGAGCACGAGTGGTGGAGGGGCAGAGAGAGAGGGAGACACAGAATTTGAAGCAGGCTCCAGGCTCTGAGCTGTCAGCACAGAGCACGACAGAGCACGACGTGCGGCTTGAACTCACCGACTGCAAGATCAGGTCATGATCTGAGCCGAAGTCAGATGCTTAACCCACTGAGCCACCCAGGCGCCCTCCCCCATTTTTAAGATTTTTGATGTCATAGTATTTTTTTTAATGTTTATTTATTCTTGGGGGGGGGGTGAAGAGAGAGAGAGGGAGACACAGAATCTGAAGCAGGCTCCAGGCTCTGAGCTGTCAGCACAGAGCCTGACGTGGGGCCCAAACTCATGACCTGTAAGATCATGACGTGAGCCAAAGTGGTCACCCAGGTGAGCCACCCAGGTGCTCCAGTACCAGGAGCAATTCTTAGAGGGCAGTGCTCACTCACCCAGAAGTGTACTGCGGTCCCCACACTATAAACGCTACTAGCCTCGGGGCGCCTGGGTGGCTCAGTGGGTTAAGCGTCAAACTTTGGCTCAGGTCATGATCTCACGGTTTGTGAGTTTGAGCCCCGCGTCGGGCTCTCTGTTGTCCGTACAGAGCCACTTCAGATCCTCTGTCTCCCTCTTTCTCTGCCCGTCCCCTCCTCAAAAATAAATAAACATTAAAAAAAAAAAAAACCTGGGAATGCAAGCTGGTGCAGCCACTCTGGAAAACAGTATGGAGGTTCCTCAAAAAAACTACAAATAGAACTACCCTACAACCCAGCAATGGCACTGCTAGGCATTTTTCCACAGGATACAGGTGTGCTGTTTCGAAGGGACACATGCACCCCCATGTTTATAGCAGCACTGTCGACGATAGCCAAAGTCTGGAAAGAGCCCAAATGTCCATCGATGGATGAATGGATAAAGAAGATGTGGTGTGTGTATATATATATATATATATATACATATATATATATATATGTGTGTGTGTGTGTGTGTATGTGTGTATATATATATATATACATATATGTATGTATATATGTATATATATGTGTACGTATATATGTATATATATACGTACACATATACAGTGGAGTATTACTTGGCAATCAAAAAGAATGAAATCTTGCCATTTGCAACTACGTGGATGGAACTGGAAGGTATTTTGCTAAGCGAAATTAGTCAAGTCAGAGAAAGACAAAAATCATATGAGGACTTTAAGAGACAAAACAGATGAACATAAGGGAAGGGAAGCAAAAATGATACAAAAACAGGAAGGGGGACAAAACTTAAATATGGAGAACAAACTGAGGGTTGCCGGAGGGGTTGTGGGAGGGGGGATGGGCTAAATGGGTCAGGGGCATTAAGGAATCTAGCCCTGAAATCATTGTTGCACTATTTGCTAAGTAATTTGGATGTAAACTTTAAAAAATAAAACAAGTTAAAAAAAAATAAAGATATGAACATTTAAAAAAAAAAAAACAACCAAAAACATTACGAGCCTCCTCTCAGTCGTGTCCTTCCTTGAGTGTGTTCCTAAAGTTCCCTCATAGCAACCATCTCGCCCACGTCTGTACCCCCTTCTCAGGACCACACTGGGGTCAAGCAGCCTATCTCTGGGTGACAACCTTAAGGGGAGACAGTTGGGGTCTCCTAGGCACCAGCTCATTCAGACTCCTGAGGGTTATGGCAAGAGAGTGCAGACATTAAAGAAATTAAAGAAAAAAACCCCACAGCTTTAAGAAATGAATGGTACAATTTCCTGCAACTCAGTTCCCAGCTCAAAAAACTGCCGAAGCCAAGATGTTTTAAACTCTCTGCGGGTTATCCTCAGAAAGTGGAATTATACACTGAAAAACAGAAGGTTTAGAAAAGGAACAAGAAATGTAAAAACATAACAGAGGAGGGACTCTGGTAATGACTGATGATTTTTATTATGGCTGACTGAATTTCCATGAGAAACTGTGTCGACGAGAATGATGAATCCAACAAAATAGTTGCAGGATGAGGCTTCTGTGTAATAAAGGAGTTCTCGTACCCTGATATGAAATATAAAGAAAATATCACCAACATAAGAAATCAAGTATACGTGGACTTGTAAACTGACCCTTTTCCCATTAATTCCCGAAATCAGACCCTATGTTTGCCTTCTCGGCGGATTATTTTGATAAAGAAATAGTCATTTTGCTTACATCTTCTTCCTTGAAAAGTCTCTTCATTTTAAGAACTTGGGGGCAGGGCAATGAAGGAAAACTGGCCATCTTGACATAAAAATAAGATAAACACGGATGTGAAAAAATAAACGTAGGTGTTCAAATTAAAAAAACAACAACAACAACACCGCCAATAGCTGCAATGGGATATTTCATCACAAACACAAATCAGGCATCGTTTTAATCAAATTGAATTTAGATTATAGACTTTCATGTAAAACCTAATTTACTTTGAATTCCCCGGTCACGACTTGGGCGCGCCTTACAGGACAAGGTTAAAGAGATTACATCTGGGTTCATGTCAGCAGCATCTGTTGGCGAGTCCTCTGCGTGCTGATTTAATGAGAGGTTATGCACAGTCTGTCGGAAGGACCTCCATTCCAGGCAGGTGCTTGAGAGAAATCTTCATTTCCATTGCGACCACTCACGGGGCTTTCAGAATCAGGAAACATGCATCACTATCTTCTGATGTGTGAAGCAGTCTGATATTTGTCACTACTTAGCTGAACTTACAAGCAGAAATTAGAGCCAGACCTTTTCTGGTTTGCAGTTCAAAAAGGAAAACGATGCTGTTATTCTGAAATGTAGCCTTTTCGAAAACTGGTTTGTGTATATTTTGCCTAACACGACAGTCATCTTAAAGAGGTATAGTTCTATGTGACACAATGCTACACGTAATCGTATAAATAATACGCATATCATAGAAGGAAAATGCATTAAAGCCTGCTTATGCTTAATGAACGGAGGAGGGGAACACAGAAATCATTCATCCTGAAATTTCTAATACAAATTTTTAAATGATTTAAATTCATTAAAACATTTTCTATTTCAATTCCCAAGTTCTTCAGAGAAGAGCTTAAAGATGTTCCTGTAATTACTGTAACAGGAAGGGGTTGGAGCCATTAAAATAATCTTTGGCAATTCAGTGTGATTCCCCTTATTTACGCAGCACTCTTTTTCTGAGTGTGCCCAAGTCCCCTTTTGCCTTCACTGAAATGGTCACTTCTAAGCAGTGTGTCACAAAGAGGCTCAAATTCCAAAATCAATCAAGTCATTTTGCCAAAGAAGGAGTCACAATCGAGGTATCTGTAATCATATAGATGCCTTATGATAATTATCTTCTTTTCGAGCATATATTTGTGACCAGGGATGTTTTTGAAGGGGGGAGGGGCGGATATGGCTCGTGGTATTTCATTAGGAGGAGACTGAGAAATCCCAAGCACTTTATTTTTATATGAAAGCCCACTTTTGTGTATGCCCTGCTCACATACCATTGTGCAAACCTAACAACTGGACACAGCTCTTGACAAGTCGCAGTTTAAATATTCATTTTGAGTGTGCATAAAAATTATAATAAGAAGATGGGCAATTTTCTCAACAGGCCTATCATAATCATGAGAACTGATTATTCGTGGTAGGGGATACAGGATGAACAGGTGTTTGGGCTCAAGCGCATACATTAATTTCTCCAGTTTCAACCACCGGGATCTCGGCTGAAGACGACACAAGTTCTTCCAGGGCGTGTGTATCTGGGGGAGGCGGGCGGGAGCGCCCCGGGGCAAACCGGAGTTGTTCTCCAGCGGCCACACACCGACGTGGGCTTACACCTGCTCCAGCACGCGGTCCCCTCTGCCTATTTGTTACGCAGCCATCAGGCAGTGGGAAATCTCCGGGCCAGTTCGACATCTCCCACACAGAGGGTGATCACCAGACTGCTAGCGCCACAGGAAAGGCTCTAACCCTCCTGGCGGCTGACACAACCCGGCGACTGCCCGAGGGAAAGCTGAAAGAAAATGGCCTCAGCCGCCAGGAATGCGAAGGATTAGGATGTTTAATGACTCAGAAGTTGAGCGATATTGACAATTCTCCCAGTGTTTAATCAAACATTTAAGGCAAGTTGAAGAGTCAGAGGGTAGGCTGAGGACAATAAAGGCAAACAAGCGGTCTTGTCCAGACAAGTCAATTGCTGGTAAAGTGACAGCCTTGCTGGGAAAAAAAAAAAAAAAAAGAAAGAAAGAAAGAAAGAAAGAAAGAAAGAAAGAAAGAAAGAAAGAAAGAAAGAAAGAAAGAAAGAAAAAGTTCCTCCTACCCCACAGCTACAGCAGTGAGTCGATCCAGTGGCCCATCTGACAAATGGCCACAGGCTCAAGTGCACGTGGGTCTGAGCTGGTCCCTTGCCCGGTTTTGATACCAAATGAAGGAAGTATGAGTAGGTTACTGTCTCTTGGTTCTCGTGGGCATGTGCATGAACTATTAAGGGAGGTTCATAATTGTTTAGATTTCTAAAACGTATCCTTCGGGATTCTCCTTGTACCTCTCTGGAGGCTCACGGGGTAAACACAGCTCGTAAAAGTCAACTGCATGAAGATGTTGGGAAAACGGGCGTGAATGATTTTTCCAGTATCAGGCAAGCACTTCTTTTGGTAGAAGCCTCAGCTCTTTGGTCATCCTACAGATCCATCACTTGTTGAAATTCTGTCCATTAGGGAAACCACAGGACGCGAAAACCAGAAACATTTTTTCTCAAAGAGGGCTTTCCCAAAGGTCTTACTGGTGAGTGGGGCAGGTAAAACCTGGGGCGAGCAAACTAGAATTTGCATGTCAATGCATGGGTTTAACATACATTAGCACATCGGTGGGTAACGAGCCATTGTTTAAGTGTTAATGAAGACATTTTCCTAATGGTAGGTATGCATTTTTGCATATCTCTCACATCTAAAGTTTGGAGAAAATTTGACTTGGTTGGGGGGTGGGGCGAGTGGAATAAAACAGTGTTTTCCCTGGTAAGGAATCAAAAGTTACCATCGCGGTGGTCAAAGCAGAATAAACAAAGGGGCACATCTAATAACTAACGATCACTAGATTAATGCAGTACGTTAACTAAAATGTCACTCTAAACCTATCAGAATTAGAAAAAAAAAAAAAAACTATTTTCTTCTCCTGTGGCATGAAATTGTGACTGTAAATGCTGAAGAGATTTGTCCTTCTCAGCACAAGGCTGTAGATTCAAACATGAATCCTGACTTCCGGCAAGTGAGAAAGGTGACTGCCTGAAGACACCGTCACTTGCAGTGACCTGGCTTGCTGGCAGGGCCTGGGGTTGGGGGAGATGGGGAAAAAGGGTCGGTAAGTAAACTCGTCCGTGATCGCACCTTAGAGCCTTGGGCTGGTACTCCAGAAACCCTAGTGTCCCCAAGGCCACATTCAACCTTTCCTAAACGTATCAATCGGAAAAACCCTTTTGGGTCAAGAGACAACTTCCTAGAATCAGAAATACTTCTGGATTCAAGTCCCCACTTAAAGGAAGAAACTCTTACAAAGAAGAGCTGCCCCTCCTCAGTTTAGGTCTAGAAATCCAGAAGGCCTGGATTCCAGGAGGTGAGAAATGCTTCCCCTCCAAAGCCATCCGGAAGGCTTGGAGGTGGAATCTGTGAACGCCTTGGTCTGTGCTCCCCTCTCCCCTCACGTCGTGCTTCTGCGTTCGCCTCACCTCTCAGCTCTTCAGGTCCACACGGTCTCCCAGGCGTGGGGCCGCGAAGTAGGTGGCACTGCGTGGTTAAGATTTTCCTCTACGGCTCCCTGCCAGCGACGCCCCCTTATACTTCTTCCCTTCGTCCTCACATCTGAACAAGCATCCGTTCTCTGCGGTGTGAGCTGCAAGGCACTGAGGACACAGAGAGGCCGTGCCCTCGAGAGGCTCCCGTTCCCCTGTCGGGGTCGGGGAGCTGGCAAGTACGGAACAGGCAATGAATGGCATCACACTGTGTCAGGGCTCTCGCGGAGCTCCACACAGAATGCTCTGCTGGCACGAAAAAAGAGAGCCACTAACTCTGCCCCGGGAACAGGGAACTGAGCGCAATTCTCAGGGCGACTCACACGCTTTGGGGTAGCTTAAATGTTGTCTCCCCCAAAGTGTAAGGGTCTCTGAATTATATACTGAATTATATACACTCCTTGGAAGTGTAAACACGATTCCGGGCTTAGCAAAGAAACTGGCTTTTGCCAACCGAGAAGACAGGGTGTCTGTCTCCTTTATTTAGACTGTTTTCATAGTGCTTAGCACAGTATTTCTTACTTTAAAATGGTATCCAAACAATGGTTTTTTGCAGTGGAATCTCTTTCCCTCCCACCCAAACAGAATCCTGCGAATAAAAGAACTGCACTGAGCTGTTTCTGTTGGAGTCTTGGAGGGAAGGCATTCCCTGAGGCCCCTCCAAAGTCTCTGCAGGTGCTACCCAGCAGTCTCTCCACTAGACCGTGAGAGTCACAAAACAGTGACCCTTATCTTCCTCGTGTTCGTACTTCCAGAGACTGCCACACTGCCTGGTAAATGGCAGGAACTGACATGAACTGAATTGAAAAGGAACGCGAGGGAAGGAGAAATGAATGACACGTGCCAGAGGGATGCAGGGTGCGCCAGTGGAGACGCGAGGGGTAAGTGACTTCTGGTCAGGTGCAGTGACCAAAGGAATAAAACAGCTGGGGTGCAAAATGAATAATGCTTATCTCCAGTAAATTGAAACGCTGTGCACAGAAAGAAGAGCAAGCAATTAGGAAATTCTATAATTAAAGCAACATCATGCATACAGATTATATACAGAACGCACCAAACGCGGAACCATGCGAGGGGATCGGGATGGCTGCCCGGATGGAAGAGTTAAAGCTTGAACTAGAACGGAAAGGTCTGGTCACACAACTGGGAGGGAAGGAGGGAGAGGGAGGCTGGGATCACATCATGAAGACCCTTACATGCCACACTGAAGCTCTAGCTTTATTCTACGGTAAGCAGACAGCCCCTGAATCATTCAAAAGAGGCAAGTCGGACGGTTAAATCGGGTATTAGAAAGAGGTAGAATTAAGAAGCTATTTTAACAAAGCAGTAAAGAGGCGATGAAGCAGTGGCTTTAGGTACAGAAAGGAGACCCCGTGGATTTAAGAGCTATAAATTGAAAGAGCAGAAGTGGCAGGGTTTAATAGCTCCCTCTGGTTATTTCTGGTTTCTCCAGCAGAAAGCAAAGTGTCATTTCCAGCTGGATCTCCACCTCAGCAACGGCTGGACACTTAGTGCCCTGTAGCACTGGGAGGGGCGGGGGTGGGGGAATGCAGGATGGGAAAAACGGAGGGGGAGCTAGGTCTTTCTCCTGACGGAACCCGGGTCAGCCTGGCCTGGCAGTGTGACCGGGGCTTCTCATCTGCCTGTCCTCCCAAGTTCCTTTCCAAGTTCCTCATCCTCACTTGCTCTTAGCTGATCTTGACCTGCTATACAGTCTAGAGGCTGAGTGCGTCCTTCCTCAGCACTTCCAACTTGGACATGATGCTATACTTGTTATTAACTTAGTAGCTAGAATGGAAAAAAAAGCTAAGAGGTTCGACCATTCTTGTAATTTCCTTCACACTGTTCCTCTCTAATGGCGCGGCACATGACTTCACCTGACAAAGCTGAGGATTTCCATACACGGGGTCCTCAGTTATGTATGACAAAGCTTGACGGCCAACAACATCAACCTGCCTACCCCAGCAGCTGGTAAGAAAACTTCTTTGAAACAGCCACATCTTGAGTCCACCGAAGCCTTCTGATAAAGCAACGGCACCAAAGGCCACGGAAGGGGACGCTACCCGAACTTGATAAACACCTGACCCTGCCAATCTGAGAGACGTCAGTAAACCCCACCACAGTCAGTCAGAGAAAGACAAATATCATAGGACTTCACTCCTATGAGGACTTTAAGAGACAAAACAGATGAACAGAAGGGAAGGGAAGCAAAAAGAATATAAAAACAGGGAGGGGGACGACACAGAAGAGACTCATAAATACAGAGAACAAACTGAGGGTTCCTGGAGGGGTGGTGGGAGGGGGGATGGGCTAAATGGGTCAGGGGAATTAAAGAATCTAGCCCTGAAGTCACTGTTGCACTAGATGCTAACTAACTTGGATGTAAATTCAAAAAATAAAATTAAAAAAAAATGAGATTCTAGGTAAATAATGCTTAAAGCATAGAAGACACTCCGTAATAATAGCTATCCTTATCATCATCAGCATTTATTCATTTGGCCAAGCAGGCATTCAGTAAATATTGACTGGTTGACTTTTTATTGTTTACTTTTAATTCCAATATAGTGAACATACAGTGTTATATTAGTTTCAGGTGCACAATATAGTGATTCAACACTTCTATGTGTTACTCAGTGCTCATCATGATGCGTGGACTCTTTAATTTGTCACCTGTTCCACCCATCCCCCCCCCCCCATCCACTAAACCGACTGACTGAATGAAAGAAGTGCCTTAAAGTGAGATAATCCTACAAAAAGACGCAGACAACTCCGGCAGTTTCAAACTTGTCGGAAAGTATAAACCTCGAACATTACGTAGGGCATTCCCACCTCCAAAGTCTTTTTTTGTAAGGTTTTTTTTTTTTTTTTTCATTTAAATTGCAAACTGCTCTCACACCCAGCACACCCAAACCACCTCACCCTGCCCTATTCTTCCCCAAAGCTTTATCAGCTTCTCATATACTACATATAGAACCTTCTCATATTTAACTATTGGTGGCCTCTCCTCCCCATGCACACACCAATAGAACATAAGTTCCAAAAGAGCAGACGTGTTTGTTTTCTTCCCTGATGTACCCCAAGTGCCTAGAAGAGTGTCTGGCATACAGTGATAACACTTACAGAGTGAATGAATGAAAGAATGAATGAACGAATGAATGAATGAAAGCTCTACAGCTCACTCCGGAGAAAAATGTCCAAGATTGGGTTGACTGTGGGGGAGTGGAAACAGACCACCGTAAGGGGGTGGGGAGCTGGCCTGGGTGGGAAGTGAAGGTGGCCTGGCCCAAGGCTAAAAGGGCTGAAATGCCTGCAGAAATCTCTCCTTTGGAATGCAGCTTCACTGGAACATTTTTAAAAACCCAATTTTTTACTTACAGATGGTTTTTCAGAGATAACGAAAAGATTTCCTTTATTACATCACTTGATTAACAGAACCATCTGAGGGGCGCCTTGGGTGGCTCAGTCGATTAAGTATCTTAGGCTTGATCTTGGCTCAGGTCGTGATTTCACAGTTCCTGAGTTCCAGTGCCCCGCGTCGTGCTCACAGCGCAGAGCCTGCGTGGGGTTTTTCTCTCTCCCTTTCTTTCTGCCCCTCCCTGGCTTGCTCGCTCCTCTCTCTCTCTCCCTCCCCCTCTCTCTCCCTCTCTCTCTCTCATCCTCTCTTAAAACATAAATAAACATTAAAAACAAATTTTAAATCATAACCGTCCGAGAAGGCAATGTTCACCTCCCTTTCACAGATGAGCACACGGAGGCTCACAGAAGGGAACTGACGTGCCTCAGGTGACACTGTGGGCACAACACGACACCCGTGCTCGAACTCAAGTCTCTGGCTTTGGGGGCAGTACCTCACAGTTTCTCCACATTGCCTCTCTTGTGCACTAATACTTCACCAAGGCATGTTCATGCTTGATTAACATCTCAGAAAACAAATGCAAAAAAGCCCAAATTTCTCCATTACAATGAATAACTGATTCTGAATCTTACTAGAATGATTAGTCTCCTGTTCAGAACTGTTGATGCGCTGTATGCAAATCCCACCTGAGGCTGGCAGGGAGGGGACGACTTTGCTAGAGCCCCAATGCACAGAGAATCAAGTTCAAGTCCTCAGTTTGGCCTTCTGCGTCCTCCACAATGCCACAACTCCCACCTTACGGCGTGGTGACTTCGAGCTCTTAGCCACACCGATCTCACCGTTTCCCAAACCTGCCTCACACGATCCTACCCACAGGCCTTTGTGCCAGCTGCTTCTGCCTCAGGGACCCTTGCCATCTGTATCTTTCAAGGCACGGCTCCCAGCTCGGAGCCCACCCTCTCCAAGAATCCTTTCCAAAACATCCCACACAAAATGGCTCACTCCCTCTGTCCCCTGTCCTCCCACAGCACCTGATACCTTTGCAAATGCCCTCAGGAGAGGCTGGCTTTTGTTTCAGTTACTCTCCTAAGGGACTCAGCTCCTGGAGAGCAGCACCCGCGGGTCTACCGCACCACGGCAGAGTAACCGATTTACAAAATGAGCATTTAACAAAACTGGCATCAGCTTAGCTTCTTGACTCAATAGAACAGTAAATGGCTGAGCAGTCAATTATTTCCTTCCTTCCAAAATGAAAGTTTACGATGTCAGACAATACGTCTAGTCTCTACCTACACCTTGAGTATACCTCCTCAAAAGTAAGGGCTAACTTACTAAAACAAGGACAACAGGCAACGACAAAGCCTGTTAAAATGGGGTCTTTCTCATTTACAGGGTTCTCCCTGGAGGCCACCCACTATGACTGCCTCCTTTCTGAGAGTACCATTATGTATTTTGAAAACCTAATTGAAATCCCCAAAATCAAATGGAAATTATGTCAGGTGAAACACATTAAAGCTCTCATGAAATAGACTGGAGGAGAACCCAGCTTATCTGCACTGAGGGTCACTGAGAGAAAGGAGAGAACCAAAGATCACAATGAACCAACGAATGAACAAACTACCAAACAAAACAGATCACCTGCATTTTACAGTTGAAGACACTGAGACCCAGGGTCAGGAAGTGATTCCTCTAGGGTCATGCTTGAGCGGATAAGAAACAGTTTAACAACCAAAACAATCCGGTACCGAGCACATACCGGCTGCTTTCACATGTGTTATTCTATCTAACACAACTCATCCTGGGATAGATACTCAACCGCCAGAAGGAACTTTCCAATCCACAGATCTAACCATGTCACTCCCCTGCTAAGAACTCTTCAAAGAGACTTAGTGACTTAGGGAATAGGTTGGATTAGTCGTCCTCTAGAGAGACATCTATTAAACTAGTCAAAGGTAGCAAAGACAATCATTCAAAGATACTTAAGATGGATCAAAGGCTTACAACAAACTGGGAAGCATTTGTTCAACAGGATCCTCTACCAACATGGGAGACCATAGCATTCAAGCTAAGGGATGCCACACACACACACACACACACACACACACAGAGCTCTACTTTATAGATTTGAAAACTGAGACTCCTATGATTTCAATGACATATTAAGTGGAACTTGAACTCCGAATGTTTTCACTCCAATTTAATCAGGGCGCGCTCCTGACTCAGCACTAATGCGCAGTGCGAGGAGAGCAGTGCCGGAGCCTATGGAGATTACTGTGGGCACCCTTCCTAGTTCTCATCTCTAGTTTTGACATTCCTGCTGTCATCGGCACGGAGTGAACACCTCTCCTTTACAATCTCAAAGACTATCCTTACATCCTTAGGGCTGGAAGTCTGAGGACAGACTCAGGATGACAGTGCCAGGTTTAAGAAGTTCTAACACACACTAGTATCCACGATTCTGTTTACTCTGAGACCCAGGACATCAGGGCCACCAATAACAGCACAGGACTCCACTGTGCAAATTAGAACAAGGCACCTCCTTGGGTGCAAGCTGCTTAGGTGTATGGCTTGGTGAGTAGAGAATGCCTTTGTAACAAAGGAAAGGAACCTCTTCCTGCCCACAAACGGAGGTCTATGCCGAGGCACACAGTTCAGCAAAGGGAACGTGGAACGTGGAGCCATATGAGCCCCTGTCCCCTTTCCCTACCGCCTCCATGGATAAAATGAGTAGGATGGCCAGGGCGTCCCGTGTGTACAGGTCGAGGAGGAAACGTTAGCAGGAAACCCACGGCCAATCAGTGTTATGTTCCTGAATATGCCTTCATGCTTAATGCTTTCCCGGCCCCACAAGCGATGCCAGTCCTGCTTCCTGGAGGACCAGCTACTTCTTAGGGAGCTGAGAATTCCTTGAGGGCAGGATCCAAATGTTATTTGTTGTTTCAGGGTCTACCGCGGATGGTCCTAATCACATCCAACTGTTACACACTGATTAAGTGCCTCCCATGCACCTGGCTCTGGACTAGGGCTAAAGAAACCAGGAAGGAAGAAGAAGGTCCCTGCCCTCCAGGCGCTCAGCTCACAGTGACGCGGTCAGGTGGACACATAAACAGATGGCGATTAAACAGTGCGGCAAGCAAGAGCTCTGAGACAATGAACACACAGGTGGGCTGCGAGGAGCATCTAGTTCAACCCCCTCATGGGGCTAGGGGAGCATCGGGAAAGATGTTATGGAAAATGGGACTCTAGCTGAACCTTGAAGACTGAGTAGCATCTAGTCATATAACGGAGGGAGGAGGGGAGGGTGGTTAGGGAAGGAGCTCCAAGGAGAGGCAGCAGACTTGTAAAGAAGGAGGGGAAAAGAGCAGAACTTGATCAGGAACATTAAGGAAGCAATTCCTCACACTGCATGAGAGGCAAGGCAAGGTAGGGAAAGAAAGGTGCAGCTAAAGCGATAAGAGAGGGGCAGGCGTGTGCTCCCTGGATTCTTCCTCCTCCTGGAATCCCCGCGAAGCTCATGTCAGATGCAGGGCACGGAGCTGGCAATGCTTGATTGCTTTAGGTCACCTTTCGATCCCTCTCCCCTTCCAGCCTGTCTTCGCTCGGGCTGCCATAACCAAATGCTACGGACTGGGCGGCTTAAAGGGCAGACGTTGATTTCTCACAGTTCCGGAGGCTGGGAAGTCTGAGATCGGGGTGCCAGCATGGCCGGGTTCTGGTGACAGCCAGCCTTCTTCCTGGCTGCACACCGCTGGCTTGTCATTGCAGCTGCGCTTCGCAGGGAGGCAGCTCGCTCTCTGGCCTCTTCTTACAAAGGCACTAATCCCACTGCCATGAGGGCTCCACCCTCATGACCTAATTACCTCCCCAAGGCCCCAGCTCCAAATACCATCACATTGGGGATTAGGCTCCAACATATGAATTTGAGATGGATGCAAACGTTCTGTGTGACCACAACCCCCAGGCTTTCCTCCTGCCCTCGCCCACAGCAGACTGGAATGCCTTCTCTTGTAGATAGAGATCTGGAATGTAGCTTTCCTAGCCTGGTTCTAGTTCTGCGAGGTTTTGCTTGCTGCCACAGGAGGTGGAGCTGATAACTTTCACTACTACACTTAGGAGACTGATCATTTCATTTACTTATTGGTAAAAATGGCATCCCATGAGAACTTTTGGGATCTTCAAAGCCTTACAAGGCAAAGGGCCCTTAGAAATCATCTAGTCCAGGGACGCCCGGCTGGCTCAGTAGGGCATATGACTCTTGATCTCAGGGTCATGAATTCAAGCCCCATATTGTGCATGGAGCCTACTGTAAAAAAAGAAAGAAAGAAAGAAAGAAAGAAAGAAAGAAAGAAAGAAAGAAAGAAAGAAAGAAAGAAAGGGAAAGAAAAAGCATCTAGTTCAACCCCCTCATTCCACTTATGGGGAAAATGAGATCCAGAGAGAGGAAGGGTCTTTGTCCAAAATCACACAGGGGAACCAGGCCCTCTCAGGGCAGTGCAGAAGAAAGAACCCATCATTTGGAGATAGATCAAATCTTAAAGTTTGTCACTGTGTGTGTAACCTTAGACAGGCTGCTAAGATTAAACAGACATGATAACATTCTGTAAAGGTAACGTATGGTGTCTGTCAGCCTATAGTAGGTTTCAATAAACGGTCACCATCCTTACAATTTCCTGGAACCTTTGGCAAACCCACCCTCCCATATCATGACATAAGCCAAGAGATTAACTTGAAAACTGGGAAAAGTGAGACGTCACTGCTGGTGAAGTAGATGCGGGGTCATCAGACTGCTTTGTATGAGTTGCATTGCGAGGCCCCACCTGCAGGGCTGATGAACAAAATATGAGATTCCTTTAACTCATAAGAATGAAAGGAAATTAGCATCACCACGAGAGATGAGTGTGCACTGTCTGAGAAGCTCACACTGGCATATTGGTTTACCTACTTAATCCTGAATCTGAGTCAATGTCAATTTGAATGTTTCTAATTAGTGCATCTGGGGAACTGGTGATGTCTCTCTCCAGCCCTCCTCTGGGGAAACAACCTAGGAGACGTAGGGTCCTTTCTCATTCTTCCTCTGCCATTTGTCCCTGTTTATTAAGACATCTGGCCATCATCAGGGACTTGACTTAAATACAGGCAGAAATAATTACATGCTTCTCAATACAGTATCAATAACACTGTATGCCGTGCGCTCCAATACACTCATTGCCAAAGTGCAAACAAACTATAGTTTGGTGGAAAGATAACTGGACATGGAATCAAGGGGAATCCTTCCCACGCCTGATTTGGCCAACAACAGGCTCCACCATTTTGGACGAGTCACTTGATCCTGCTAAGCCTATTTCCTTGTCTGTTAAAATACAAACAAGTCTGCCCCCCATCTGTGCTACAGAGCTCATGAGGTTGTTGCGATGATGATGATGATAATCTAAAATTTACTGAGTCCTGTAACTATGTACTAGGCCCTGAGTTCAGTATTTATTTACACGATCTCGTTTATTTTCCACAATCAACTTACAGGGCAAGTATCACCAATTCCTATTTTTATAGATGAAACAAACTCAGAGAAGCTTAACTTCTATTAAGGGCCAGGGCCAGGATTCAAACCCAGCTCTGGGCTCTTCACCATCCCTCTGTGCTGCATGTTTATGCATTAGAGCCCTACCTAGTCTTTCGGCAACAATTTTACTAGGAGTTGGGGCATCTGGGTGGCTCAGTCGGTTAAGCGTCCGACTTCAGCTCAGGTCATGACCTTGCAGTTTGTGAGTTTAAGCCCCACATCGGGCTCTGTGCTGACAGCTCAGGGCCTGCAGCCTGCTTCAGATTCTGTGTCTCCCTCTTTCTCTCTCTGCCCCTCCCTCACTCACGCTCTGTCTCTCTCTCTCTCTCTCTCTCTCTCTCTCTCTCTCTCTCTCTCTCTCTCAAAAAGAAAGAAAGAATTTTACTAGGAGTCAACCAAATTTCATGCTAGATCTCTTTCTTCAAATGCAATGGCTCAGACTAACTGCAGAATTACTCTTAATCTGAACTGAAGTCTAATTTATTTATTTTAAAATGGTGTTTGGGGCACCTGGGTGCCTCCGTCAGTCAAGCATCTGACTCTTGGGTTCAGCTCAAGTCATGACCTCACAGTTCATGAGTTCAAGCCCCACATTGGGTTCTGTGCTGAAGGTGCAGAGCCTGCCTAGGATTTCTCTCTTTCTCTCTCTCTCTCTTTCTGCCCCCCCCCCCCCCCCCCGGCTTGCTCTCTCTCTCTTTCTGTCTCCCTCTCTGTCTCTCTCTCTCCCTCTCTCAAAAAATAAATAAACATTAAGAAAAAAAAAATTTTAAACTGAAGTGATCCTAAAAAAATGGTTTTTATAAATCTCTAAATCTTTTTAGAAGCCACTGTGAGGAACAGTAAGACTTTAATCTCGGCAGGTGATTAGTACTCCTTTTTTTTTTTTTTTTTTTAATTCGGCTTGGCCAATTGTGCCTATTTCTGAGACCTCAGAGAAAACAGAAAAGCCATGAAATCTAAACAAGACTTCTCTCCTAATTCAACACGATTCCTGATGCAATCTGTAGAAAGAATGCACTTTCTATTGAGCTTGGAAAGACAAAAAAAATTAAAACTTACATTTCAAGCAAAAGTAAGAGATTTAAGATCCATATAACACTAAATGTGTATTTTTCAGGGCAAGCATGTCTCCATTATAAAGGATATTTGATGTTATCTCGGAATTAAAACACGAGAGGCCCCCCTGTCACAAATCAAAGCCCCCACCATCTCAGTGAGGGCTCTCTAGGGAGCCTTGACAGAAAGAATCTCAAGAGACAGTCCCAAATGTGGGAGGCCATGATGCAGAATTGGAACCATGGAGTAATTAGTTCATTTTTTTTCTTTCATTCAAAAAGGACTTTCTCAAGGACTATGATTCATTCCACAAACATCTGTGCAAAGCCATGTAAGGGGTAAGAAAAGTGGCATGGTTCTCTGTCCCCCACACTAGAGGAATTTTCGGTCCTGCTTCAGGGGAAGAAGAAAGCCTAGTTGAAAAACAAGACAGCTCTTAATTGAGCTTGCTCTGTGCTAAAAGGAGTGCCAGGTGCTTTCAACTGTATTATTTCATTGAATTTCTGCCCAAACCCATTGAAAGGGGCCTGACCACCCACCCCTTTAGGACGAGAAAGCTGACGTCCAGGGAGATTAGTAAACTTGCCCACTATAGTTAATAATACCGTATTGCATATTTGCAAACTGCAAAGAGAGTAGATCTTAAAAGTCCTCATCACAAGGAAAAAAAATTGTAGCTGTATGTGGTGATGGCTGTTAACTGGATTTATTGTGGTGATCACCTTGCAATATAAGCAGATCCCAAATCATTATGCCGTACACATGAAACTAATAATAATATTATATGTCAATGATACCACAATAAAAAGAAAAGTTGCCCAAACCGTACAGATAGCATATGCAGCCAGCCTCTATTTCATGTCAACATCCTGAGAAAAGTTTCTTTCTATTCCTCTCCGGAATATACCGTCCCCTTCCAAAGCTGCAGTTAAAGCTCCAGGTATCTTTGCTGGTAGTTACAGTACTCGCTCAAATTTCAATCCCATTGCCCGCAACGTAACATACTTGATTCCTCCTTCCGAAATGAAAGCTAAGTGCTGTAATACATAAAACCGGATCCAACAGAATGCTCACGCAACCCTCAGTCTAGACAACTTCCAGGTTATTGATATGCAACCGCACACTGCCGACCTCTGCTACTAAACCTCACCTTTTGAAGGTGGCAATTTCCCCCCAGCTTCTGTAACATTCTTTCTGAAGACAGGCACCATTCACATGCAATAGATAAGAGGAACAGTCTCACACTTGCATTGTGGCAAGACTTTAGCCTCTATTGTAGGAACCCACAGGTAGAGAGAATCAAGGGATTCGATTTGCCGAGAAAGAGTCCCTTCTTGGCGCTGCCCAGGAAAATGGGATGTCGCGACTCTGTGCTCTTGGGCAAAATGCCGTTGGTAACTATTCTGACATCCATTTGCACAGAGCAGCAAAAAAAGTGAAGGCTCAAAGGCAAAAAATAAACACACTAATTTACTCACTGTCAAAAAATGGTGGTAGCAAGCCATCAAATGGAAGCATCCTCAAGGAATGCGTGCTGAAAACAGGGGCAAAAGGACCATTTTGGTAACAATGTTTTGTAATTGCTCTGTAGAAACACTCTGAGCAGCCATCCTAGTGGCTGTACTCTAGCCCATTCCCTCCTTCTATGTTAGCAGACCATCTCTAAACTATGTCGTTTAAAGGATAAAAAGAATACCAGCCCTCAGGGACAAGTCCAGAGTTACCGTCTTATTTTATTTACGTGACGTGAGAGTTGTTTAAGTGAATTTTTAAAAAAATGATTCTAAGGCCTTTTATGAGCACAACTCCACAAACGGTAAGCTCCCAGGCCAACCTTACAGGATTGCACTACTGTTTAATTCTTCAAGGAATGTACGCAGAAGTTAATAAAGATCAGCTAGATAACTGAGTACTCTAGTTCGAAGCGAAGCAAAACCTTCCCGGCCTGTAACTCTATTTTGATGTTTCTAGAACACGCATCCCAAGGCTTAGTAAGATTCTCTGGTCTCACGGCCAAATATTTTTCTCATGTTATTACTTCACGTACGTTGAAGGTTTTATTTTGCAGCCCACCCTACAAACAGGACTTTTCTTTTTGCAGGCTAGATAATTTCTCACCAACCGATGAAGACTTTGTACTTTTTTTTTTTTTAAATGAAATTATATCTAATGACACCAAACCAATGGGGTCAGCAAATTTCAAAATCCGTATTTTTAAAACACAAAGATGTATCAACCAAATCATGGTCTAAAAGGCCCAGAAAAATTATCTGGAGATGGATTTCGCTCTGTGAACAATTAGAAACAATACTGAAAGCTGCTCATTTGTGTCCCTCCCCTGTCGTCACCTCGTCTGGGTCTTTCAATAATGGACTAAGAAATATAGGGGAAAAAAACAAAGCAGGGTTTTCAATATGGTTTTTCTTTGGGGAACAATAAAAACATTAAACTTTATACATTGAAGTATCTGTGCACCGAATGGTAGCCTTTTCATGGGAGTCCAGCTTGGGTTTTGTCTGGGTGGGGAAGAGGGAGGGAGTCTGTGAATACCCTCAGAGTCATTTAAAATATATAGTATTAGCTAATTGATGAGAGGCCTAAAAACAATAGTAAGTAGGCAGCCTGGCTGCGTGCCAGGAGCAAGGCTTTATGGTGAAAGCGAGTTTACATTAGAGGCCTGTTTTTCCCCCCTTCCTTATATGAAATGAACAGCTGTAATTGAAAAAGCAAGGAGCTCTATGGTTTATAGAAATAGGTGTTGTGAAGAGCCTCGGCCGTCTAATTTTCTTCCTATTGCAGGGGCAGGCTTTCATTGTCTGTTTTTTAGAGCTAATTTCTTTTCTGATCAAAAGGCCCACGTCGTTGAAAAGGTAGTAATGACTATTCATTTGGCTGAAGCCTCCATTCTCCAGACTGCAAGCTTTATTTAGAAATGGCTATTTCTTTCTAAAAGGAAAAGCTCATTTATGTCCTCTCTAATGTCAATTAAAGTAGAATATATTTTAATTATTTATCCGGAGGAGAAACCTTTTAGGAACTTAATTTAGTATGCCTATGCTATGCAGACACTACAATATCTGAAGGTGGAATGATATCTAGGCACATGGGTTTTATTTTATTTTACCACTAATGAATAGTTTATTTGCAACTAATTAACAAGTTAAATCGGCACAATTAGTGTCGGATTTCTTTAATAATATAACTCATAAAGGGATAGCCATTGGAACTAGAAAATAAGGTTGGTTGTTGGCTTTGTAAAGAAACCATTTCACAAAAGGGGCAGTTTTTTCCCATTAGAAAGGGTTATTGGGACGTTCTTCCCGTTGCTTTTTCACGTCAAAGCGGGGCTGTGCTGGGGGAGGAAAGACGTTCAGAAACAGGGGGAGACGGTGTTAATTACACAAACACGACAAGAGAAAAGCCTCGAGGTCGTAACCCGGCGACGCTTTCCGGAGAAACGGAATTGGGGGGACGGCGGCCCGGGCGCCAGAACGCCGGCGCGGCCGGGCCACCGGACAGACCTCGCTCGGTCGCCCCGTCTGGCCGCCGGGCCGCACGGGAACGAGTCGGCGGCCCGAGGCCGGGCAACCTCCATACCTGGCAAGCGGCGGCACGCCGGCTGTCCCCGGGCCGCGCCCTCCGCCCGGCTCTCCGTCTCCAGCCGCGGCCCCGGGGCCTCGCGCGCCCGCCGCTCAGACGGCGGCGCCGAGGCGCGCGGAAGCCGGGGCTCCGGGCACGCGGGCGCCCGCGTGTGCGCCGCTCGGCCGGCGCGGGAAAGCGCGCGCGCCCCAGGGAACGCGCGGGGCCCCTGCGAGCCGGGCGCACGCGCCACGCCGGCCGCCCCGCGAGGCTCTCCCGGCCGCCGCCGCCGCCGCCGCCGCCGCCGGCCGCCGCGGGACCCGAAAGAGCGGCGTCCCGTGCGGTGCCCCCACACGGCGCACAGTAGGTGTGCAGCGAAGCTTGAGGCAAGGGGAAAGAAATGGCCGGAAAGCGAGGCGAAGAGGACACAGAATGTTCGCGCATCGGATTCCACAGCCCTCCACTCTGAAAAGGGGGAAAAGAAAGAAAAAGAGAGGGGGGTTAGAGAACAGGTGGATGCTGCCTCGAGACTGCAAACGCTCTCCGGAACGCCCTCCCCTACCCCCGGCCCGCCATCGTCTTGCGCCCCCAGCGGTCGGGGCGGATGGCGTCGCCTTTTGGTCCGGTGCTGTTCCGGACACCCTTCCCCGGGGAGTACTTTCCCGGCCCGGCGGACCCGCGGCCCCCAGCTGGCGGCACAAACGTGTGGAGTAGTAACTCAGACGACGTTACGTACCGACAACGATTTTTAGATTGTTGTCCCCGCCCCGGCTTCCGGCAGGCCACCCTCGCCGCCGTATGGGGCGTTGCCTTTGCAGCCACCGAAGGCGGTGGTGGGAAAGGCCAGAGGCCGGGTGGGAGGGCAGGCCTGGCCGTAGGGTGCCGGGTTCCCGGAGTTTGCTCGGCCGCCGGGATACTGTTCGGGCGGCGTGAAGGGCTGAGCGCGTGCGGAGAGCCGCGGACGGGGAGGGGGGGGGGGCGGGGAGGCGTAGAGGTCGACAGCAGTGACCCGGAAGACCCTCTGGAAGTGGGACCCATTTCCCGGGCAGGGCCTGCCTTCCTCTGGGGAGATCGCAGTGTTCGGGCTGTAAGGTCGGCGAGAGGGCGCAGAAGGCAAAGGTGGTCAAATTCCCTGCAGTTGCTCCGCGCCTACGGAAAAGAGGGCTGGCCATTAGTGTCCTGTGATACCCTGCGAGAGTGGAAGGGGTCTTTGCGCGCCAAGGCGTGGGCCAGGGGGTTTCCCAGTGTATCTATCTGTCCAGCGCAGCTCAGCTAAGCAAGTGAATCGGATTCGGAAACTCGCCTTTAGAAAAGCTCACGCTCCCTCCCCCAAATGGCTACGCCATAGAGCAAGTGAATCACAGTTGTGTGCCTGCCCACAGGAGACTTTTTGGCACGCCCAGGACCATGTCACCACACACCTCGGTAGCTCCCAGTAAAACCTTCCTCTGGAAAGCATCCACTAGGTTCCTGTTTGCCACCTACACCTACCAGCCTAGAATCTTCAGTTCCTTCCCAAACCTGTGTGAACACGTGTTTCATTGGAAGCTGCAGAGGGGGGAGGGGGTTCCTGCGGTTGGGGGAGGAGGAACCAACTGAACGATAGGGGAGCTAGAAGGTCCTGTGCCTTATATCTCCTTGGAGTGCTGGTGACCTTCCCAACCTTTAATAAGAGATGGTTCTACAACAGACCCCAGCCTCCGATTTCTTGATCAAGGCCCTCCATCTGGCCTAAATACACAATCTTGGCTAGCAGCCAGAGTAAATAGTCAAGGGATGTTCCGAAGAAAGAGGATAAGCAAACTTTTCCCGCCCCCCCCCCCCCCACCCCCGCCTGGAAAGCAAAGCGTTTCTGAGGGTCGCCAGGATAAGTTTTAACGCACACTCAAAACCAGACCGCTTTCTGGGTTCTGCTCCCCTTGAAAAGGGCTACTGACTGTTCGATCCTACGGTCAGGCCTCAGTCCCCAGAGCAGGTACCGACACACAGCCGCCCCTTCCCGAGATGGACGCAAAGGGCATCTCTTCCAAGAGTTGGGTCCTAATGGAGCCAGAGACCCCGAAAAGGATCCCCCATGAGCTGAGAAGGAATCAACGCCCTACCCCAGGCCCCGCGAGTGATGGGACAGCCCCTCGCCTACTCTGCTCTCTCTACCAGTAGCTCTAAGGCACAACTGCTCAAAGTGTGCTTTGCAGGTATGAGGCCCCCGGGACACCCGATTTCTGCCAAGGCTCAAAACCGGAGGACGGGAGAGTGCGAGCGCACTATGCACCCCCAGCCTGCCTGGCCAAGGCGCTACAGCCGTTTTGTGATAACCAGCCCTCTAAAGATAAGCACCACTTCTGCCCTGCGGCGAAACCGGCTGCCTCTCCTTGAAGGGTTGGGGCGACCTCGAAGCCCCGGAGGGCGGGAAGGGGCGCCTCTAGGTGAAGTTTCCAGCCGAAGCCAACAAACGGCGCTGTTGCCACGCCCTGGGTCTTGGGAGTCCCAGCCCCAGCCCCAGTCGGAGGGAGCCCGAGCTCTCATGGGAGGGCCGGGGGAATGGGGCGGGGGTGCTTGGCCGGATTCCCAGCCCGCCATCCGGGGCTCTGTGTGCCGCCACGGGTTCCTGGAGGCCCTAAAGGGCGAGAGAGCTGCCGAACGCGCTCTCCTCTCGGGAAGAGGTTCGAAAGGACTGGTCCTGGATCCCGCTGTATCCCTCTGCTTTCTTCACTCGGTGCAGAGTTCGTGTCGAAGACACAGATTCTGGCGCCGCTGGCGGTCTTGCCTCCCCGCAGCCCCCGCCTTCATCGAGGCCCCTCGGGCCTTAGCACCTGCCGCACCACTTCTCCTCCCGCCCAGCTAAGGTAGTGCCCAGACTTCCAGACTTCCCCCCACCTCCCCACGCCTGTAATGGTAACCTCGCTCGACTCTTGAGATGGTAGTTTGGGTTGAGGATGCTTCCTCGGGAATGTTTTGAAGGAAATTCGGCGTGACTCCTACATGGGGCTGTGCAGACCACCCCAGAGCCACCAGGCACAGAGACCGGTTTAATCGCGGCCTCCGAGGGAAGCCTGGGGTGTGGGAGATGTCTGTCCCGGCTGGATACTGGCGGAAGGATGTAATGGGAACATGCACTCACCTAAGCCGCGGGCTAGTTGTGATCAAATGACAAACAGCTGGGGAGCAGTGACTAGTCCCCAGATAATCTGCTGCGGGGAGGAGAACAGACCCAGCACCGCATCCCTCGGCTTGGGAAATATGCAGCCCAGGCGCTGTCACCACAACGGCTTACTTGGGTCCTAAAACTTGGAAAGAATCCTGACATCTGTCAGGCTACTGGACGCCAGGCCGCGCGTCGGTTGGGTAGTTTCCTAAAACGCGCTTCACTTAGCAACAGCCTCGGAGGCCCAGAGAGCAGGAAAGGCGTTCTGGAGAAGGCGGCAAGGGGCAGAGTAACCGCACGTTGACTTCTTTGGGAGAAGGTGGGTTTGCCTAGGAAAATTTGACTTTGTGAGCTAGTTTGAAAAAAAAAAAAAAAAAAAGCACGTGCAGGTGGAGATTGCCAAATCATTCCGTTTTCTGAGACACGTTTTCCAGTGTGTCAGCTTAAGTGTGCACACCCGTGCGCGTGCGCGCGCGCACGCACACACGACTCCTACACAGAACCATTCCAGATAGTTTACTTTAAAACCGTGAGCCGTACACCCATTCAAATGACAGCAGCCCTTGACCGTGGACATTTGCTTCCTTCCATCCAGAAAAGCAAGAGAACGTAGACCAGGTGGAATCCAAACTCAAGGGGCTGATTTAGGGACTCCAAACTTCGAGGGGATGATGCCTGCTGAGAGCCAGGATTCTAGCGCCAGCGGTCCGCCCACCCCAGAGGGGGCTGGCCTGCTCTACGCCACCCACACCCCCCCCAAGTCACAACGGTATACTTTTAAATTCGTGCAGGAAAGGGGGGAGTTCCCAGCGTGCAGGTGTCCCAGGGTCTCCTGGTCTTGCATTAGTGCTAAGGAGCTAAAAACCTGGGTTTTTGTATTTTTTTGGTCACACTTAGGATTTACGCTTTTCTTTCGGTTCCCCATCTTTCCACGAGGCTGGGGGCGGGGGACCACACTGCGCGGACACCTTATTTCAGTCTCTGCCACTTCTGCCTGGCCGGCTACTCCTTCCCACCCGCCGCCTCGGGCGGCTCAGGGAGTTTCAAACGCTGTGCCACTCGCTTGGGCTGGCGAAGGCGATTGTCCAGGTTCCCTCTCCCCGCAGCCCGGGTTCCCGAGACGTTAGTCTTTGGCAGACAGCATGACATGCGGGTGAGTGTCCCGCTCCGAGTCTCGAGGCTCTGGCCAGGACGGCGGCTGTAAAACAAAAAAGAAGGACGCAATCCGTTAGCAGAGACTGCTCCCCGGGGAGGCGGCGCGGCTGCGCAGCGAGAGCAGCGCTCAGTGGTCCTGGCAGGTGCGCGGCCAGTGGAGGGGGCCCGGTGGTCCGCCCCGAGGACGGCCTCGGCTCCTCTCCGGCCACCGTCCCCCCCTCCAAGAAACTTTTCTTTCACTTGGAGAGGCTCCGTGTTGCCATGAAAACGGATTTTCCAAGGGGCCCGACCCTCCCCCTCAGGGGCATCGGACTGGAAAAACCGAAATGGCCAGAGAGCAGAGACAAAAAGGGGCCGCTAAGCGGGGGCCTGGAGCGAGAGAGCCGAGGCCGGTTCACCCCCTCCGCCCCACACACACTCTCCGCACCACCGCTTGTGAGCGCCTCGGCCCGGCCCCGGCAGCAGGCGGCTGACTGCTCGCCTTCACTCAAGCCAGCGGAGAGCCTCACAGCCCCTGTGCGCTCCGCGGTCCTGAAGCCTGTCTCTCGTGCCCCGGTCCCTGACCCCGGCTCCATCCTCGGCGCGCAGGCCCGCGGCTTCCCCGCAGAGGGTCCTGCTGGGCCAGGGGCCGACTCCTGGGAGGGCTTCTCGGAGCCGCAACCCGGGGCGCCTCTGTTGCGCCCGGCGTCCCCAAGATCGCCCGGGTAACTGGCGATGCCCGCAGCAGAAGCAGTCGGAGGACCTCCGCGCAGACAGCGGGATGCTCTGCAGGGTGGCCCCGAGACCAGGCACCGCTCGGCCCTGACGGGGCTGCAAAGTTGTTTTCTGAACCCCGTGGGCGCCCCTCTGCCCCCTTCCCCCAATCCTGCTCACGCGCCCCCTCCCCCCTCCGTCACCTCCTCGAGTTTCGTTCTTTCAAACTTTTTGAGACCCTAATTGGTGGTCTCTGAGCGGCTCTCCGGGACTCCCGCCTCCTGAATAACTCTCATCACGTCACCGGGCCCCAGAGGGGCGCGGGGGTGAACGAAAGGGCTCCCCGAACTTTTTTTTTCCAGTGGGGCCGAACGGGGACTCCGTGATGATTGGCCAGGGCGCATCACTGTGAGCCTGTCAATCACCGGGCCTCCCGGTGGCGAGGGGCGGACCGAGTCCCAACCCCGGGGGATCCGAGCAGGTATATAAGGGACCCGGCGAGCGCCTGGCCAGACTGCGAATGCGGCCAGCTCGAGACAACGCATCAGGTGCGACTAGCCTGCGGGTTCCTGCCGACTTGGCGCGGAGCACTTTGGCAAGCCTGCCCTTCCCGCCTGACCCGCCGGCCCCCCGGCCCCCAAGCGCCCCTCCGACGGAGTCCCCAGGCCTTTTCACCGTGGCCGCTCCAGCCCCGGGAGCGCCTTCTCCTCCCGCCACTCTGGCGCACCTTCTTCCCGCCCCGGCCATGTACAGCTTGCTGGAGACCGAGCTCAAGAACCCCGTGGGGCCACCCGCCCCAGCGGCAGGCGCGGGCGGCCCCGCAGCCCCCGGCGGCGCAGGCAAGAGCGGCGCGAACGCAGCCGGCGGAGCGAACGCAGGCGGCGGCAACGGCGGGGGTTCGAGTGGCGGGGGCGGGGGGCAGCGACCAGGACCGCGTGAAGCGGCCCATGAACGCCTTCATGGTGTGGTCCCGTGGGCAGCGGCGCAAGATGGCCCTGGAGAACCCCAAGATGCACAACTCCGAGATCAGCAAGCGCTTGGGCGCCGACTGGAAACTGCTGACCGACGCCGAGAAGCGGCCGTTCATCGACGAGGCCAAGCGACTGCGCGCCGTGCACATGAAAGAGTACCCGGACTACAAGTACCGGCCGCGCCGCAAGACCAAGACGCTGCTCAAGAAGGACAAGTACTCCCTGCCCGGAGGCCTGCTGCCCCCCGGCGCCGCCGCCGCCGCCGCGGCCGCCGCCGCCGCCGCCGCCGCCAGCAGCCCGGTGGGCGTGGGCCAGCGCCTGGACACGTACACACACGTGAACGGCTGGGCCAACGGCGCGTACTCGCTGGTGCAGGAGCAGCTGGGATACGCGCAGCCCGCTACCATGAGCAGCCCGCCGCCGCCGCCCGCGCTGCCGCAGATGCACCGCTACGACATGGCCGGCCTGCAGTACAGCCCCATGATGCCGCCCGGCGCCCAGAGCTACATGAACGCCGCCGCCGCCGCCGCCGCCGCCTCGGGCTACGGGGGCATGGCGCCCTCGGCCGCCGCCGCCGCGGCCGCCGCCTACGGGCAGCAGCCCGCCACCGCCGCCGCCGCGGCTGCCGCCGCGGCCGCCATGAGCCTGGGCCCCATGGGCACGGTGGTGAAGACCGAACCCAGCTCGCCGCCGCCCGCCATCACGTCGCACTCGCAGCGTGCGTGCCTCGGCGATCTGCGCGACATGATCAGCATGTACCTGCCACCCGGCGGGGACGCGGCTGACGCCGCTTCGCCGCTGCCCGGCGGCCGCCTGCACAGCGTTCACCAGCACTACCAGGGCGCTGGGACTGCCGTCAACGGAACGGTGCCGCTGACCCACATCTGAGCGCCCGCCTGCGCGCGCCGCCCCTCCGCCCCCATCCCGCCCCGCACCCCCGAGTTGGGACGCCTTGTTGTTTAGCTTTGCTTGCCTGGGACCGTTGCCTTGTACCGATGATGGGGAGGACAGAAAGTTTTGCCGTAGCTGTCGGGTTTTGTACGAAAGCAAAAAGTCCGGAGCAGCGGAAGTGGGACTTTCTAGAGCTCGCCTGCCCCTCGCCGCTGCCCCTCCCTCCCCTTTTGTAGGCTGGGAATCGCTGTGATGTTTGCAGAGAAAAAGCAGCCCCCCCCCCTCCTCCTCCTCCCGGGTTCCTGGGTTTTTCTGTTGCATTTGAAAATGTTGTCTCGTTAGTTTGCTGTTAGCCGAGGAGTGAGTGAATAGGAGAAGCATACTCTCGGGTGAGGCTGGCCTGAGAACTGCAACGCCTCCTCCCCCTGTCGCGTTGTAGCGGTTTTCCTGGTGGGTTCTTGCGGGGGGAGGGCGCTGACCGCGCGGAGTGGCGCGGCAGCCGAGGCCGATGTTAATTTATAGCCGGGTGTGCGTGTGTCTCCCGCCTCGCCGCCCCTGGCCGCGGGACAGCTTCTGTCCAGTCCGCATTTAGGCTGTTGAGTTGGTGATTTCTGCCGTGATCTGTTTGATATTTCGTCGCGCTAATGTATTCAAATTTCGTTTGGGTGGTGGGGAAGGGGGTATTTTGTTTCAGGTTTTTCAAGGTTTTACTCTTAATTCCTAAATGAGAGATCAATAAATTTTATAACCAACGTGATGGAGTCCTGATAATTTTGCGGGCCTGAAACTTTACGTGCGGGTTGGGAAGGGGACTTTCACTCGGTATTAGAACCTTGGCCCCGTCCCGGGGGGAGGCGAGCGTGATCCGAAATGCTTTCCGACTCCTGGTCAGCCAAAACACCTCGGCTCCCAATCTTTTCTACGGAAACTCGGAGGAGCAAGCGGCGGGTCTTCCGGGAGCGCCTGCCGGGAGCCGACGGACGCTAGCCTCGGCGGACACCCCGCGGCCACGCACTTGTTGATAGCGGCGAGCGTCCGCTGGAGGAGTGTCTGCGGCAGCGGCCACGCGGGGCGGGGAGGGGCGGCCCGCGGCCGCGGAAACCGGCCCAGAGAGGGGGCACCTGTACCTCTGTGCGCTGGGGCGGGAAGACACTTGAGCCGAGCTGAAATATTTACAAAACGAAAACCCTTCGGAAATCTCAATTACCCTATTAAAAACAAATGGTTACAGGAGTCCCTGGCAGGAAGTAAGTACATTTGCACCGTGGTGGCCTAAGCGGCGGGGCTAGCATTCAGCCCCAGAAGGTGTGGTTTTAAAAAGTACACCTTAGACTTGAAAAGCTCTCCAAAACTCCTCCGATGGCGTTTTCTTTTTGACTTGTCAACCCAGACCACTTATTTGTTTTCTAGAAGAGGCCCTCTCTCATCCCAAGCCTCGAGCCCGCTCTCTACTCCTCCCTCCCTCCCTCCTCCAACCCACCCCCCCCCCCCCCCCGCCCGCCCGCCACTTTCCCCCAATCCCTGACCCTTAGGCATTCCACTGTGCCCCCCGAAAGGCCTTTGGTTTCGCGCCCGGCCACATGGCCCCAGTGTATCTGTTTGGGGCCTAGGAAGAAAACAAATAGAACCACTGTTTTTTTACCCCCTCCTCAGCTGTTTGAGGTGATTTCCTTAATCCCTTTAATCCTGTTACCTCGCTATCCCAGAATAACTAAACTCGGTCTTTCCAATAAGCTTGGCCTGGTGCACTGTTTTTATCCTCATCCACTCTTGATCACAGGTTTCTTTGCTTGAGGTCTGCTGGGACTCGGGGCGACAGAATCTCCCATAAATTGGTCCGAATTCCACATTTCCAACCGGCTTCCTTTGTGCGGGCCGGCCATTCACCTGCGGGCCTGGGCGGGCCTCAGGGGGAGGGGCAGAGGCTTTCTGCAGCTTCGGGGGTCGTGCCCGCTTTTTACACATCACTGCGGATCCCGGAGACTAAGCTCACCACGCCTCTCCAAGAAAGGTCCCATCTCCCAGAGAAGGCAGCGTCAACCCTCCTCCGCAGACGCTGGCATGCTCCCCCCCCCATCCCCGCACCCCACCGCACCCCACCCGGTACTTAGCACTCCTTACCCCCACTCCTTACTTAGCAGTGGGAGAGCAAGCCGCGGTGATTTACAGACCCCCGGGCGTTGCCTCCGCCCGGTGCCCCTCTCCGCCCCGCTGCCGTCCGGACTGGGCTCGGGCTCGGGTCCCCGTCCCACTCCTTCCTCTCCCCATCCTGGGGTCACAGACCTGGAGCCCCCCTGCCCCTGGCTGCCACACTTGCCGGCCCCCCACCGTCGCCCCCGTGCTCCAGTGTCCGGAGGGCGGGAGGAACCTCTCGTCACATCCACCCCCCCTCTACGTATCTCTCCCAGTGTTTGGGCCTCGGTAAAATACCTGGCCGTAGGTTACTCGGGGTTCAAATTGCTACCAATTGTGGACACAAGTTTGGTCTGAAATGACTCCAGGAAAGGGACGGTGAAAACAAGCAATTCCGCCCCACTGAGGGGGCGGTGCCAACGGGGAATAAACTGACGCTGCTGCTCTCGAAGAGTCCATTGTGCTGCTGCCTTCTGAGAAGTGCCAGGGTCACCCTTTCAGCGGGCTTCATATACTGTTCGCTCCCTCTCTAAACATCCACGGCTTTGTGCTCCACTTTGTCCGATTTCCAAATTGCCTTTAAGAAAAAAGATTTCATCCGTCAGCACATTTGGAGGATTTAAATACAGATGAAAGATCTTTCAAAAAAAAAAAAAAAAACTTCAGCAGGAGGGAAGAGAAGGGAACGGAGCTGGACTGTGAAACTTCCATCCTTCAGGCCAGAGTTTTTGCCCTAGAGCACCCCCTCCCTGCTCCCACGCTTCTCCTACACCCTTCTTGCAGGACAGCCGCCCCTTAATCTGTTTGACGGTTTGGGGTTCTGGTAAGATTCAGTTTGAAGCAAGGGTTCTGCTCTTAAATGGCAACAACAACAAAATCTGGTCAAATCCCAACTCCTGCCTCCTCGAGCTTGTTTTACACGAGGTAACTGGCCCCAAAGGGGGAAATAGCGCTGGGGATTGCATAGCTGGGGCACAGAAGAACCACACTCCCAGTGCCTGGAAGGGTTTCCGTTCCACCCCAAGACGGAGAAAAACCGATGAAATCCCAGCCCCAGCTGCCTCTCAAGCCCACCATGCGGCCCAATCTCTATAGAGAAGAGGTGATTCCTGGCAAGGACACCTAGTAGCCACCGCTTGGTGAATGGTGAAGTGATAGCCGGGAGCCCAGGGTCCTTCCACAGTGGAAAAGGCCAGCCCGTCTTTCAGCTTTCTGCTGACAGGAACAAAGCCACCTCGTGCTGAGAATTCTCCCACATAGAGATTTTCTTTCCTGTCCTCTCCACACAACTCCCCTCATTAATCTCCCTTCCAGAAATCTAGAGGGGGAGAGGGCACCCGAAACGCAGGCCAACGTTTATAAACAGATGTTCATCACAGAATGCCTTATGATGGGGAAAGTTCCACCCAACCTAAATGTCCAACAAATAAGAAAAGGTTATTTAAAATATGTTTTCAAAAAAGGCTTCTTTGCAGATATTACAAATGGTGTGTGGAGAGATTTTAATCACAGGGAAATGTTTAAAACACAAAGTGAAAAGAGCAAGATACACAAAGTGTGTTCAGTATGTATGACCTATTGAATAATAAGTATATATGACCGGGAAAATATGCAAAAACGCCAGGTAGTGTTATGAATACTGGCAGGAATACTCCCTTTTATGTTCTCAGACTTTCCAATTTTCTCTGATAGGATTGTATTCCTGTTATCACTGGAAAATGCAGCTTTAAAATCATTCTCTTCCTATCACAAATACAGAAACGTGTCTCCTGGTGAAAGAAGAAAGTTCCAGCTTTCCCTGCATTTGTTTTGGGGCAACGAGGGGGCAGGGAGCCCCAGGAGCAGTAATCTTCCAGCTCTCCTCTGGGATGGGGCCTGCCCGGATCACAAGCAGGACAGCCGGTCAGAGCAACCCACCCCCCTCCTCCGCCAAGCACCTTCCTCGGTAAGCAGGGGCAGGACCAGATTAGTGCTGGCTCCGTCATTCTTCAGACCCACTCACTGGAGAAAAAGACCTCCTTGGGAGCCAAGCTGAACAGCCTGGGCTGCAGAAAGCAGGGGCCACTGAGAAACCAGAAGGCTCATAAACAAGGGGGACTGAGCAACCCTCATTACCCTCTTGGGAGAGGGGTGGAGAGTAAGCCCCTGGGTCGGGTCCCAGGCCAGGCCAGGCCAGGTGAAGGAAGGGCTAGGTGAGTACCCCCAGCTGAATGGAGCACGATATGCTGCGTTCCCCACCCCCGCCCCGCACCCCCACCCCCCGTGGCCACCAGCCTCACCCACGATGCTGACATTTCTTGCTGGACCACTGCCATAGCCTCTGACCTGTTCCTGTTTTCCCTCTGCTCCCCACCGCTTCATTCTCTGTAGAACCTACCTCCACTTTTCAAACGCAAATGCTATCATCCACACTTCCCTTCTCGATGACCTTCTGGTAGCGCCCTATTTGTTGCCCTTGGAAAAACATCCCAAAGCTCTGCTTGGTCTAACTCCTGCCCATCTCTTTGAGCTCAACTATTCCCTCCCTCAACCCCAGCCCGAATTCCTTTGGGCGATGCTTGTTGAGTAAATAAATCATAGTTCCTGATCGTTTCCCATCGAATCCAATTTTAAAGTCCACTCATTGACGTAGATAAAGATTGTTGGGCACAGTACATATTTAATTTTGCGGGAGTTCCTCTGGGGGATTTCCCCGAATCCGCGCATGAAATGTAGACTTTCTGACAGTGAAATCTACTAGCAAAAATATATCATTTCTTTCCTGCCTTGGGGCTTTTGAACTTGCTGTTCCCTTTTCCAGGAATGTTCGTTCCCAAGCTCTTCCCTCAGATAGTCTAATGCCCTCCAGAAGATCTCAGTTCAAGCAGCACCTCTTCCAGGAAGCCTTGCGTGATGCCTTCCTCCAGGATAGGACAGATCTCCTTGTCATAAGCTCTCATAGCAGTGGGTTACTTCACAGCACTGATCCTAGTGGTCAATTTACTTTTATTTGTGCGATCCTGTCTATTACCTGTCTCTCCTTGTCTGTAAGTTCTATGAGAGCCAAGACTGTGTCAGGTTTGCTATCGGTACCTAGCACAGTACCTAGTCCATCGTAGGCTTTCAAAAACAGATGTGGGATGTTCCATGCACGTTTTAGGAAGGGGGTTTTGGGGGCCCTGAAGCTAATGGGATCAGCGCAAGCCCATGAAAACCCAAACCGAATTTGCCACCTTGGTTCCGTCCCTGACCAGCTGTAGGCTCCTGAGGGCATCACTTACTGAGTCTCCATGTCTGCGGATGTCGAGTGGGAACAACAACGTCTCTGGTCTGTTGTGACGGTTCAAAACGAAACAAAACAAAATGCTCTGATGACTCTTCAGGGAGGAGCTCAGCTTATGCTCTCTGGCCAGATTCTGTACTTCCTACCGTCACACGTGATGTTCCTCACTGCTGAGGCCAGTTCTGGTTACGGAAAGAAGGGCCAAAGAAGACATCGCCATTAAAAAAAACCAAACCCAAACCATATGACACCCAAAGCATAAACACGGAAGATAAAATAGACAAATTGGACTTGGTCAAAATTAAACGTTTTTGCCCCAACCGGACACCGTCAAGAAAGCAAAAAAGACAGCCCACAGAATAGGAGAAAAAAATGTACAAATCATATATCTCATAAGGAGCATGTAACTAGACTATATAAAAGCTTAAAACTCAACAATAAAACAATTGCCCAACTGAAACTGGTCAAAGGCCTCGAACAGGCATTTTTCCAAAGAGAACATGCAAATGGCCAGCAAACGCGTGAAAAGACGCTCAACATCATTTGTCATCAGAGAAATGCAAATCAAAACCGCAATGAGGCATCCCTTGACTCCAACTAGGGTGGCTATAGTAGTAATTTAGAAATAGGCAACAACAGGGGCGCCTCGGTGGCTCAGTCGGTTGAGCGGCCGACTTCGGCTCAGGTCACGATCTCGCGGTCCGTGAGTTCGAGCCCCGCGTCGGGCTCCGTGCTGACGGCTCGGAGCCTGGAGCCTGTTTCGGATTCTGTGTCTCCTTCTCTCTGACCCTCCCCCGTTCATGCTCTGTCTCTCTCTGTCTCTCTGTCTCTCTCGGTCTCAAAAATAAATAAACGTTAAAAAAAAAGAAATAGGCAACAACAAGTGTTGCTGAAGACGTAGAGAAATTGGAATCCTTCCACAGTGCTAATGGGAATATAAAATAGGAAAGTCACTTTGAAAACAGTCTGGCGGGGGCACCTGGTTGGCTCAGTCGGTTAAGCACCTGAGCTCAGGTCACGATTTCACAGTCCGTGAGTTTGAGCCCCACACCAGGCTCTGCCCTGACAGCGAGGAGCCTGCTTTGGATCCTCTGCCTCTCTCTCTATCCCTGCCCCGCTTGTGCACGTGCCCTCTCTCTCCCTCTCTTTCTCTCTCCCTCTCTTTCTCTCTGAAAAAAAAAAAAAAAACATTAAAAAAAAAACCAGTCTGGTTGTTCCTCAAAGGACTAAACATTGAGTTACCATAGGACCCAGAAATTCTACTGCTACGAAAAACCAAGAGAAGTGCAAACATAAGTCTACACAAAAATTTTTGCATTAATATTCAGAGCAGCACTATTCGGAATGGTCAAAAAGTAGAAACAACCTAATTGTCTATTAACTGACTGATGGAGAAGTAAAATGTGGCATATCCTTACAGTGGAATATTATTCTGCAGTAAAAGAGAATCGTCAAGTACTCTTCGTCAAGTATACACACAGTTTAGTATACATATGCATATTACCTAGCTCTGTCAACTGGTAAGAAGGGCCTAGAAGCAAAGGCTTCCCAGTAGCAATAGCACACCTAGTGTCCAGATCTGAGCTTCCAATATCATTCTTCAATGAAAAGAACCAGGGTTCTTTGGGAAAATGAATGCTTCTAAGACTGAGGCCAAAAATATACAAACGGAGAGGCGCCTGGGGGGGCTCAGTCAGTTGAGTGTCTGACTTCGGCTCAGGTTATGATCTCACGGTTTGTGAGTTCGAGCCCTAGGTCAGGCTCTGTGCTGACAGCTGGGAGCCTGGAGCCCGCTTCAGATTCTGTGTCTCCCTCTCTCCCTGCCCCTCCCCGGCTCACACTCTGTCTCTGATTCTGTTTCTGTCTCTCTCTCTCTCAAAAGTAAAATAAAATATTTTTTAGAAATGTAAAATAATATATACAAAATGAGTCTGAAGCATCCTGTAGTGCCAGAAAGCACGGAAAGGTAAGAAAGAAGGCAAGGAAGGAAGGAAGGACCACAACAATGGAGGTTGTCAAAGGGACACAGGAGCCCACTAAAAGAGCTCCCAGGGACCAAATCTGGAACAATCTAAGCAAACAAGTTAATAAAGTAGTATTGAATTACAACCCAAATTATACAGTAAATATGCATGTATCCATACTGATATAAATAGGTAAAGGCATGAATGAGAAGAAGGGAAGAGACAAATCACTGCAGAAGAAGCCTAAATGTTTATGTCAAAAAAATAGTTTATGTAAACGCCCTGGCTTCAGGGAGCATACCTCCCCCTCCCTTAAGTGTGGGCTCCTTATAGTGACTACCTTCCACACAGAAAAGTATGGAAAGGGGGAAAAGAGTAACTTTGCGGTGGAGAAACCTGACGAACTATGCCTCAGCCAGATCAAGGTCAACATCAACAGTGATAAAGTCATATGGATAGTACGTACCCTTGATATGATGTGATGAAAATGGCACTTTTCCTCTAGTGGCCTTCCTCCCAAACCTCATAATCAGTACACTAATGAGAAAAACATCAGATCAGTCCTAATTAAGGGACATTCTACAACATATCTGAGCAGCAATCCTCGAAACTGTCATCCTAGAGAAGGAAAGTCTGAAACTGTCACAACCAAGAGTGGCCAAAGGAGACACGAGTACTTAATGTAATGTAAATGTAATGTAGCATTCTGGATAGGATCCTGGAATTGGAAAAGGACTTTGGGGGGGGGGGGAATGAAGAAATATGAATAAAGTATGGTGTTTATTTGGGAATAATATATCAATATTGGTTCATTCATGTAACATACGTACCATGCTAATATAAGATGTTAATGACCGGGGAGGCTGAGTATGGCGATACATGGGAACTCTCTGTATTCTCCTCCCAATTTGTCCATAAATCTTCAGCTATTGGTAGGAGAGGGTGTTCGGCAGGCAGCCAATCTAGCACGAGGGGCTCTTGCACTAACCTCAAACCCAAATGCATTCTCCCAACCTCAGTGAACTAGCATTTGGGTCTCCTGCCTCTGTTCAATGAGTTATACAACTCTCTCCTAAGCCGCATTTAATCAGTTTTACTGTGTTTCTATCTATCCACCAGGAACCTCTTCTCAGTTGGAGGGTAGATGGAAAGGGACAAATCATTATCAAAAAAACCCCAAAATAATCCTTTCAGTTACTAAACCCCTAAATAAATTCTCCAATTAGGTTCTTCTGGTAGCAACTCTGCTCAAAACTCATTTTATTTTATTTCTTAATCTTTTTCAAGTTTATTTATTTATTTTGAGAGAGACAGAGACGGCATGAGCAGGGGAGGGGCAGAGACAAAGGGAGAGAGAGAGAGAATCCCAAGCAGGCTCCGCAACGTCAGCACGGAGCCCAACGTGGGGCTCGAACCCATGAAACCATGAGATCATGACCTGAGCCAAAACCAAGAGTTGGACGCTTCACGGACGGAGCCACCCAGGCACCCCTCAAAACTCAATTTAGGGCTAGTATCCAAAATCTATAAAGAGCTCACCAAACTCCACACCCGAAAAACAAATAACCCAGTGAAGAAATGGGCAGAAAACATGAAGAGACACTTCTCTAAAGAAGACATCCGGATGGCCAACAGGCGCATGAAAAGATGTTCAACGTCGCTCCTTATCAGGGAAATACAAATCAAAACCACACTCAGATATCACGTCACGCCAGTCAGAGTGGCCAAAATGAACAAATCAGGAGACTATAGATGCTGGAGAGGATGTGGAGAAACGGGAACCCTCTTGCACTGTTGGTGGGAATGCAAATTGGTGCAGCCGCTCTGGAAAGCAGTGTGGAGGTTCCTCAGAAAATTAAAAATAGACCTACCCTATGACCCAGCAATAGCACTGCTAGGAATTTATCCAAGGGATACAGGAGTACTGATGCATAGGGGCACTTGTACCCCAATGTTTATAGCAGCACTCTCAACAACAGCCAAATGATGGAAAGAGCCTAAATGTCCATCAACTGATGAATGGATAAAGAAATTGTGGTTTATATACACAATGGAATACTACGTGGCAATGAGAAAAAATGAAATATGGCCTTTTGTAGCAACATGGATGGAACTGGAGAGTGTGATGCTAAGTGAAATAAGCCATACAGAGAAGGACAGATACCATATGGTTTCACTCTTATGTGGATCCTGAGAAACTTAACAGAAACCCATGGGGGAGGGGAAGGAAAAAAAAAAAAAAGAGGTTAGAGTGGGAGAGAGCCAAAGCATAAGAGACTCTTAAAAACTGAGAACAAACTGAGGGTTGATGGGGGGTGGGAGGGAGGGGAGGGGGGGTGATGGGTATTGAGGAGGGCACCTTTTGGGATGAGCACTGGGTGTTGTATGGAAACCAATTTGACAATAAATTTCATATATTAAAAAAAAAACTCAATTTAAAAGTGAGTACAGGGGCGCCTGGGTGCCTCCGTCGGTGAAGCGTCCAGCTCTTGATTTCAGCTCTGTTCATGATCTCATGGTCTCATGGCTTTGAGCCCCACGTTGGGCTCTGTGCTGATAGCTAAGAGCCTGGAGCCCACTTGGGATTCTGTGTCTTCCTCTCTCTCTCTCTCTGCCCCACCCCCAGTCATGCTCTGTCTCTGTCTCTGTCTCTCTCTGTCTCTCAAAAATAAACATTAGGGGTGTCTGGGTGGCTCAGTCACTTAGGTGCCCTACTCTTTTTTTTACATTAGTAGATTTTTTTTTAAGTTTATTTATTTATTTTGAGAGAGACAGAGAGAGCGCCAGCAGGGGGAGGGGCAGAGAGAGACAGAGAGCAGGGTCCACGTGGTCAGTGCAGGGTCCAGTGTGGGACTGGAACTCACAAACCATGAGATCATGACCTCAGCCAAAATCAAGAGTCGGACAGTTAACCCACTGAGCCACCCAGGCACCTGTAAGTCCTTAAACTTTTATTTATTGAAAAAAAAATTTTTTTACGTTTATTTCTTTTTGAGAGACAGAGAGAGACAGAGTGTGAGTGGGGGAGAGGCAGAGAGAGAGGGAGACACAGAATCTGAAGCAGGCTCCAGGCTCCCAGCTATCAGCACAGAGCCTGACCCGGGGCTCGAACCCACAAACCGTGAGATCATAACCTGAGCCGAAGTTAGATGCTTAAGTGACTGAGCCACCCAGGTGCCCCAGTCATTAAACTTTTAAAGGGAAGAGAATGAATTTTTATATGTGACTTTAGCTTGGCACTCCATTATTCTGGATATGATCACAATCATTCATATTCATATCACTTTTTTTTTTTTTAGAGAGAGAGAGAGTGAAAGTAGGGGAGAGGGGCAGAAGGAGAGAGTGTCTCAAGCAGACTCTATGCTCAGCAAGGAGCCCAGTGCAGGGCTGAATCCCATGACCCTGGGATCATGACCTCAACCGAAATCAAGAGTCAGAGCTCAACAGACTGAGTCACCCAGGCGTTCCTCATGCCATTTTTTTTTTGAAGTTTATTGTTTTTAGTGATCTCTACACCCCACATGGGGCTCGAACCCACAACCCTGAGATCAAGAGTTACGTGCTCTTCCCACTGAGCCAGCCAGGCGCCCCCATATTCACATCACTTTTGTTCAAATGAACTAGTGCTCCATCAAATTTAGTGTGGTTTTGTACGGTAATAAAAGCCAATCCCGTCTCCTAATATCGCTCAAGTGAAAAGAATTCCTTGTTGCTTTACTAACTGCTCAATTAAATTACCATCGATGATTCCCAAGCACGTAGTTTGAAACATTCCGAATTAGCCTGTGCAGCCTGTTTCAAAAAGACCTCTAAGGCGCCTTCTACCTTTAAGATTCTTCTCTGAATCTCGATGTGCAGGAGCAGAATATCTGTAAGGTCAAAGCCCAAGCGGTTCAGCAAAACTTGGCACGGTAACAAGCTTCTGTGCTCACACCCTGGGTAGGATACTAGTGTCAACACCTCGGGCAGGGCTGATAGAGCTGTCTTTCAGTCTGTCTGCAGGCTGTGTTTACATTCTGCAGGTTAGCTAGAAACGCCCTCACCACCACCAACCCCTGAAAAAGATCTGTGGGTCAACTTGACATCTTCTAGACTTTCCACGTACCGTATTTCTTCCTATAACGAGCTCTTCTGCTATGCTACTTTATATGACTTCTTTGCCGAGCATAAGTCAGGGTGAGTGTGTAAACGCATGAACTCCCGAGATATCCTCAGACCTCTGGATTCGACTGTCTCTGATATATATATATATTTTTTTGATTAAAATTTTTTTAAATGTTTATTTATTTTTGAAGGAGAGAGAGAGCATGAGTGGGGGAAGAGCAGAGAGAGAGGGAGACACAGAATCTGAAACAGGCTCCAGGCTCCGAGCTGTCAGCACAGAGCCCGACGCGGGGCTTGAACTCACGAACCATGAGGTCATGGCCTGAGCCGAAGTTGGACACTTAGCCGGCTGAGCCACCCAGGCCCCCCTTGAATATATTTACTATAGCGTTCCATGGGCCCCAGCTTTGGTGGGACCAAACTAACTCATCATTCTATTTTCCAATGCAACACTTTCTCCTCTATTTTCCCCCTTAATTAAACAGCACCCAGGCCTGCCTAGACATTTCTTTGCCCCTTACACTCTGTCCCAACTTTCTCCCATTTCCAGAATTCATCTGTTCTTCGTTCCCACTGCCTGAGCTTGTATTACTTATCCATTACTGTGGAAGAGATCACCCCAAATGTCAGCAGCCTGAAACAACAGATACCTCGGCATTTCTGTGGGCTAGGAATCCAGGCAAGGCTTAGCTAGCTCACAGTTTCTCTCCCAAGGCTGCCACCCGGGTGTTGGCCAGAAGTACGACCGTCCCAAGGCTCCACAGGGTGGGATCTGCTTTCGAGGTCCAAGTACTAACCAGGCCCGACCCTGCTTAGCTTCCGAGATCAGATGAGATCGGGCGCGTTCAGGGTGGTATGGCCGTAGACGCCGGCTCACTCAAGTGGCCGTGGAAAGGCCTCTGGTCCTGGTTGGCTTTTGACCGGAAACATCAGTCATTTGCCATGTGGGCCTCTCCATAGGACAGCTCACAACATGGCAGCTGGTATGGAAAGACACAGTCTTTCTGTAACCTGACCTTGGAAGTGATATCCCATCACCTTTGCCATATTCTTTTCTTTGGAGTGAGACAGTAGGTCCAGCCTGCGCTCAAGGGGAGGGGACTGCACAAGGGGGTGAATATCAGCCGGTGGAGGTCATTGTCCACCAGAGGGCCCTTGTCCTTTGGAATATAACGCATGCCCTAGCATTCTAAGTGACCTCCAGGCCCCCAGAGTTTCCCCCCTCTAGGTCATCCTCCACACTGAGACCTGACTGATATTCCCGCAAAAACGATCTTATCGTGTGATTCCATTTCCCCAAAACCATTGTTGGCAACCCGTGCTGCCCGCAGGACAAAGTCTAAAGTGGTTGACAAGCCATTCAAGGCCTTCCATGATCTGTTCTTGGCTTCTTAACTCTCTGGCCTCATTTCCTACCACCACCCCACCTCCCGACAGCAATACCAAACTTATGGTTTCCAGGTGCCCAGCTATGGTTCCCAGCTTGTCACTCAATACATGGAAATACATGGAAAAGACCCAGGTTCTTTTCGGCCCTTGCAAAATTTCAGATGAAGTAGAGGGCGTGTGCTTCTCACTGCTTGATCTAGTTTTCGGCCCCTCATCCTTCAGGGCACAGCCTCAGGGGTACCTCCTTGAGATGCCTGCCCTGATTTTCCCTGCCTTTGTGTCCCCCCAAGCTCTTGGCACGTGGCCACATTTGAGGACCTTGCACAATGCCTGGCCCTTACCATGAGACACTCGATGACGGCTGGTCATTTTCTTAGCTAAAATCAAATAATGCTAGAGCTGTAAGGAATTTCAAAAGAGAAAAGAACAAAAAGGCATAGATCACTGAAGTTCAAAGTGCTGTCACTACTCCTAGGCTCCCTGTGGCTCGTCCACCCCTGAAATCTATGATTCTCTCAAGGTGGGAAAATAGATGTTTATTTATTTATTTTTAAAGCATCTCCCTCTCTCTCTCTCTCTCTCTCTCTCTTTATTTGAGAGAGAGAGCATGGGAGTGGGGGCCAGAGGTGGGGAGAGAGAGAGAGAGAGAGAGAGAGAGAGAGAGAGAGAGAGAGACTCTCAAGCAGGCACCATTTCCTGCAGGGCCCGTGGGCACTGTCCTTTCTGGGCGTGTGGGTCTCCACGTCCAGGGCTAAGCGCTCCGGGATTTTCAGGAACAGAAAAGTACGGGCAGCCGAAGGCTCTCCTCGCCTTCTTCTTCCTCTTCTACCCAATAAATCCTTAACATACCAAAAAGAGCCGTCCGGAGATAAGGGGGGCTCGCAGCATGTGCTGCCTGAGTAGCTACGGCAGCAATGGCAATGCCAGTGACAGTCCAGTCCCTGAAATCAGCAAGAGCGAGGAATCTGACAGGAGGTGCCGAGGAGCAACACGCGGCAACAGCTCAGGAGGTGCTGATGGGGGGAGGGCCGCGCTGTCAAACCCCGAAGATACGGCCAGGTCCTTGCTAGATACTGGGTCCTTTCCGTGGGCAGAGAAGAGAATCGGGGCTCAGACTGCAACCAGACGGCCTTCAGATCTCAGCTCCTCCCAAGGGCCGTCCGTTAGCCGGCTTCCCCTGCACAGGTTTTGTTCATCTCTCTGAGACTCAAGCGGCTCTTCTGTGCAATGGGGATAAAAGTGGGATCATGCGGAGCGCCTGGGTGGCTCCGTCGGTTGAGCGTCCGACTTCGGCTCGGGTCATGACGTCACGGTTCGTGGGTTCGCGCCCCGCGTCGGGCTCTGTGCTGACAGCTCGGAGCCCGGAGCCTGCTTTGGATTCTGTGGCTCCCTCTCTCTCTGCCCCTCCCCTGCTCATGCTCTGTCTCCCCCCGCCCCCCAACCCCACTCTCTCTTTCTCTCTCTCAAAAATAAACATTAAAAAAATAAATAAATGAGACGATGCATTTAAGGGCTTGTCACTCAATACATGGAAAATATTACCTTCATTATCCCAGACCTGGGAGAATCCAAAATGCCCACAGTCCAAATGAGCGTTCGACTCTGACCTCTAGTACCTCACCTCACGGAGCTTCCCAAGCCAGCTACTCTGCTTACTAGCTGTGTGACCTTGGGCATGTTTCCTGACCTCTCTGAGCCTCCGACTTCCTTAGCTATAAGGTGGGCATGACAGTGGCATTGACTTTATGTAATCCTGATAAAGATTAAATGAAAAACTTCGCACAGTACCTGGATGACGATGATGATGACGATGCTCTATCAGCCTTTCTACAGCTTTGTGCAATCCAGGTTTATGCCCCTGCCGCAGTGGAAGGAGCACAGGCTTTACCGGGAGACAGATCTCAGTCTGAAATGTCTAGAGCATATATGGCAGAGTTTCAGTCCCAGCTCCATCACGTACCCGCTGTGAGATCTTGGGTGAGAACTTCAACTAGAAGCCAGAGGTTCATCTTAGACCCTTTGTTTATATGGCCATGGCACACACTGGCCATAGAATATTCCTAGGTCTCAGTTGATGTCTTAGCAGGACGTTGTTTTCAGAAGTGCTCTCCGTAACTTTGTAAGCCTTTTCATGGCCTCTGGGCATGATTCGGACCTCTCTATTCCTTAGTTTCCTCATCTTGTAAAACCCTGAGGATAACGGCACGTACCTCAGAGTTGTGTTGTGGGAGCCCACCCCGAATTTGGTTCCAGTGTCAACACTGATGACACCCACCAAGATGGGATGAAAAGCTTTATTATACACACGGTGGGGTTCTTCTGGGGAGAGCAGGGCAGCCTTTGCAAGTTGGTCCAAAAATGGCTTCAGAGAGCAAGGAGAGGAGACTGGGCAGGGTCTTATCGTGGCTGGGGATGGGTGGAAGTGAGGGCTCCCACGTGTGGGCAGGGGCTCGTGTGGTTTGGCTCTCCTGCTGGCCCTAAAGGAGGGGGCTCCCAGGCTTTCCTGTCAGCGTGACCAGCCGTAGGGAGCAATGGAAAGGGAGTGCTGAGGCTTAAAAGCTGCCAGTCATCAAACATTCACAATGGGATCTGGGGTGCCTCGGTGGCTCAGTCGGTTAAGCGTCCGACTTCGGCTCAGGTCATGATCTCACGGTTTGTGAGTTCGAGCCCCGCGTCGCGCTCTGTGCTGACAGCTCAGAGCCTGGAGCCTGCTTCGGATTCTGTGTCTCCCTCTCTCTCTGACCCTCCCCCGTTCATGCTGTCTCTCCCTGTCTCAAAAATAAATAAACGTTAAAAAAAAAACAACCGCAAATCTTGATAGAGTCATTGGCCTGCTCTATTGGAAATGTGTGATTTCTTTATATTGGGGGTGGAGTTTGTGGTGCCATTGGGCAACCTGAGGTCTGCCCTTCATTAGCTCTTGTGAACTTAGTCAGTTGTCTTCTGGGTCTCTGGTGTAAAATCAGGGGGCAGTATGAGATGTTCCCTAAGGTTCCCTGTGGGTCTAACGGTGTCTGAAAGCCACAGTGATTGGCTCGCTCATTAAGTAGCATTGCTACAGAATGAAGAACCGCTCTTTTCTTTTTCGACCCACTTTCTACCATGTTCCAGACGTTATCACACCCTATTCTGTTCATCATGTCTTTAAGAGAGAGTTAAACCAACAGAGTAAAGAAGTAAACAAAAAATGGAGACTAAAAAGACTAGCTCTAGCTTAAGTCCCCATAGATCAACTACGGTCCCGCAACTTTCCTGCGGTCTGAAAAAAATGCTACGTACCCTCCTTGTCTGAAAAAACCCTACTTTCGCCAATCTTACAAAACACTCTTTTGTGTCTTCATCGTAAAGACATGTTTACTGAAAACTCATTTGGAATGAAAAAGGACAGAAGATATGGAAAAGTCCTAGAGATAAAGAAACATTTAGAGTTTTTAATGTTTATTTATTTTAGAGAGAGAGAGAGGAAGAACCCAAGCACACATGCGCACATGAGCAGGGGAGTGGCAGGGGATCCAGAGTGGGCCCTGTGGTGACAGCAGAGAGCTCGATGCAGACCTCAAACTCACAGACTGTGAGATCATGACCTGAGCCGAAGTCTGATGCTCAACTGACTGAGCCACCCAGGTGCCCCAAGATACAGAAACATTTAAAGAGTCATCCCCAGAAAATAGAAGATCATATGCCACCAGCATAAATTACTATTTCCATCCAAAGAATGTTTCAGGGGCGCCTGGGTGGCTCGGTCAGTTAAGGGTCCAACTCTTGATTTCTGCTCGGGTCATGATCTCATGGTCATAAGAGCCTGGGGCGGAGCCTGCTTGAGATTCTCTCTCTCCCTCTGCCCCTCCCCCACCAAAATAAATAAAAATGGGAAAAAGGAAACAAAGAATGTTTCCACTGGTGAGTAAGCTGATAACTAGCATGTCTGAAGGGGATACCCGTTCGCAGGACAAGACCCAGAACTACAGCAAGTCTTTGATGGACGTTTCTCGGGGACAAAGGAGGTTGAAAGACAATTTCCCAGGGGATTGGAACTTGTTTACTCGGAGCAATTCCTGATGTCTGAACTCTCAGATGTCCCTCAACTTAGCCACACATAGGAACATTCTTGTCGACAGTGAGTTTCAATCTACTTTTGATCACTTTCTTCAAGCTTGTCAGCACGTCGCTTGCCATACATTTGGGGAGGATGGAAGGTCCCAGGGTTGAAAGAGCACAGCAGACTAGGAGATAAGCCGCCCCCGCAAGAGAGTATCATACAAGATTGTGCTTGCTAAAAAACTGGCCACCACGTCTGCCTCCGTCAGCCTCACTCTACCTTCTTTGGATCTGAGAACGTCATAGGATGTCTCTGTGTTTTTTCTGGTAAGATGACGTACCCCGTATTTTTCTGCCGAATCTTACATCTGAAATATATATCGATACATCTAGACATGTACGCATGAATGTCCTGGGGGAGACACCCTACTATTGCCACCTGTTCCGAAGTATCATGCGTCATGTGCCACACATCTCAGAGTCACATCCATGTCACGTTTGAGTCTCCTCTTCGGTGTCCCGTCAGGTGGATGGCCAGCTTGAGTACCTTCAGGGATGAACAAATCACTACCTTGTGGGGCAATGCGTCCCCTATTAGGGAAGCTCTTACTCGTTATTCTGTGTTGTGCCTTCCACCCGCTCCCAGTTGGGACTTACAGAGTCCACTCCCCGTTTGTTCCGGGGCGGCCCTGTGCTCTAAGGTTGTTCATCTCCAGATCACTCATTCTCGCTCCTCTCAACTGTTTCTCATGTGGATGGTTCTGGGTCCCCTTGGGCATTCTGATGTCTCTCCTCACAAACATTCGCAACATCCACCAGCCCAGCGTACCAGCCAGCACAGAACACGCTAGTCCTCCTGGGTGGGGTCTGACTAGCACAGAGCAGGGTAGAACTCACTTCCCCAGTCTAGAGAGCAATTTTCACCAGTCCAGAAGTCCCTGGACAAGCACGCTGCGGGGCCGACTCACCTTAAATTTCATATTATTTAATTTAGCTACTCAGTCCAGCTGGTACTGTTAGATCCTGACTCTGTCCTCCAACATAGCCTTCCTGGCTGTTATTCCATGGGGGTAGATAGGCCCAATTTTATTTATGTATATAATGATAATAACTTCTATGTATTAATTAATACGTAACATATTTATCATATATAGTGGGTATATATCATATACGGGGGTAGATATAGATATAGATACACATACACATACACATACACATACACATACACATACACATACACATACACATACACATATACTACACCGGGATTACCACTTAGAATTAAAAAATCAAAGAAAGCTAATTCTGATCACTGAGGAGTTACCTACTTATATTTTTATTTCCCCCATTTGGACAATAGAGTGAAGGAGACACCGATTTCTAGTCCAGTTCACCTTCCAATCCTGTGCATTTATATAACTTACCTCTGGACTTGTACCCATGGGATTCCTCGCATGTCATTCAAACCTTATTCTGCTCGTATCCATACCGAACTCTCTACCCACACACTATAAAGTCACCAGCACACTGGACTCTTAGGCCCCTTGACTCAGGACCCAGAATTTCAGCTTGAACACTAACCCAAAGGAATCACGTCAGCTCTAAAAAGACGTGACTCAGACGGCGAGGGCCTGACAGAGGCCGGGGCTCCTTCTCCAAGACGGTCTCTGGAGGCACTGTTGGAAGTTCTCTTCAGGGAAGAAAGAGTCAACTTCTTCCATAGACCTAGGCCCCTCAGAGAGAGGGTGCTAGAAAACACCGGTCAGGAGTAAGAACTCCACCAACAGTGTCACCTCTAAGCTTCAACCCCTCACAGCCACCTAGCGAGTCACTTGCTGTTCTAACAACTCAGGGCCAGACTGAAATCAAAACAGACATGGTTGCACGTCGTAGATGATGATTTTAGAATCTAGCAGGTCCATGAAATCCCAGGATCTCATTTCAGTTGGGGCTGTTAAATTGAACAGTTTACGCTATTTTTGTCGCAAATATTAGCAAGACCTTCCAGGTGTCGGTAGATAGGGAAACTACCTGCTAAAACTCTTGCTTCTCAGCAACATCCTCTGAATCTACCAGTAGCTGCCAAATTCCGAGAGCCTCTACTCTTGTGACCATGTAATTGACCATGGAATTTATTCAGTCTTTTCTTTTACTTGTATCTAAACATATAGGAAAGAGTGTTTCTTTAGTTGTGCAGAGATTAAATGTAACAGCTTGGGTTATATACCCCAAGTGCTAAAGCAATTTTATTCTCTGAAGCAGATAAATGGAAAGAAGCGTCGAAGTAGATAAATGGAAAGAAGCGTCCACACGCGCACACACACACACACACACACACACACACACACACACATTCATAGAATTCTATGGAAGGGCCAGAGACGGCATATTCTAGTCCAAACCTCTCCTCGTAAAAATGAGAAATGCGGGCCCAGCAAGGGGAAGGGATTTCATCAAGATCACATCAGGAATTGGTGGTCAAGCCTGGCCTAGGACTTTTTAAAGTTTATTTATTTATTTTGGGAGAGAGAGAGAGTGAGCAAGCACGAGCGGGGGAGGGGCAGAGAGAGAGAATCCCAAGCAGGCTCTGCACTGCCCGTGTGGAGTCCAACGTGGGCCTCGAACTCTTGAGCCATGAGATCATGACCCGAGCCGAAATCAGGGGTCAGACGCTTAACCAACTGAGCCACCCAGTCTGAAAACTAAACATTCTTCAGAATTTGTTTTGAGATATATTCATTCATGCATGCAAATGAGTGTCTAGATAAATTAAAAATCGTCTTTAAAAATTCAAATATGGGGGTGCCTGGGTGGCTCAGCCAGTTAAGCATCCGACTTCAGGTCAGGTCACCATCTCACGGTGCGTGGGTTCGAGCCCCGCATGGGGCTCTGCGCTGACAGTTCGGAGTCGGCTTGGGATTCTCTCTCTTCCTCTCTCTCTCTCTGCCCTGTGCCCACTTTTGCTCTCTCTCTCTCTCAAAATAAATAAATAAACTTAAAAAAATTATAATGTTTTAAAAAATAAAAATTCAAATATGTGCGTTAGTGGACACTCAAGAAACACCACCATGCATACACAAAGGAGTATAACACTGTATATAACGTTGGTCCTGAGTTCAGAAGCTCGCTATGCCTTTAAATCCATTTGCATTTGGCAGACGACTTCAAATCTTTGCTTCAAAACTGTGGTCACCGTTTACATAATTTTATATTATGATTAATGTGATCCATATAAGAAGATACAACATGATAGTCTCTAGTGTAAATCAAAAGAATTAAGACACTTTGCCCAGCATTTGCAGAACTGAATGCTGATGTTAAATTTTTCAGCTTGGTTTTCATCTGCTTTCTCAGCGTGGTTTTTCTCAGTTAGGGCTGTTCACTGATCACAGAACGACCCCGGGCATCTCATCCATATGTGGGCAGAAAGGTTCTTCTCACTAGAGAACTAAAGCAATGTCTGCCTAAGAGAGCATTTTTCCTTCGTGCGGCTTTGGTTTCTTACCAGCAGCTACTAAGTACACTTGAACTCTCTTTCTATAACAGCCCATTTTCTAATTGAATTCTTGTTGTTATTTTTATTACTGGTGAGCTCTGAGAGACATTCTAGATAGTAGTCCTTTGTCAGCTATGCGGTTGCAAAAAATACTTCCTCCCAGGCTGTAGCTTGTTTTTTTTTTTTTTCATCTTCTTAATGGGGTCTTTTCCAGAACAGAATGTTTTAGGGTTGTTTTTTAAGTCTATTTATTCATTTGGAGAGACAGTATGAGAGAGAGAGAATGAATGAGAGAGAGAGAGAGAGAGAGACAGAGAGAGAGAGAGAGAGGGAGGGTGTGGGGGAGGGGCAGAGAGAGAGGGGAAGAGAGAGGGAGAGAGAGAAAATCCCAAGCAGGCTCTCCACTGCCAGCAGAGAGCCCAATTTGAGACACGATCCCACAAACTGTGACATCATGACCTGAGCCAAAATCAAGAGTCGAATGCCCAACTGACTGAGCCACCCAGGCACCCCCCTAAGTCTAAAATGTCTTGATTAAGCCCCAGATTCCAAAGATTTCTATTGTGTCTTTTCTTGAAATTCTTACCATTTTACATTTTATAATTAAGTCTGTGATTCATCTGAGTTAATGTCTGCATGAAGGGTCAACTTGAGGTGGATATTAATTTTTTTTTTTTTTTTTTGCCTACTGATGTCCGAGTGTTCCAATATCATATGTGGACAATAGCGTTGAATTGCTTTCGTGTCTTTGTCAAAAATCACTTGGGCTCATTTGTTTGAGTCCACTTCTGACTTCCTTATTCTGTTCCATCACTCAATGTATCTATCCCACTGCCAATACCACACTGCCATGATCACTGTAGCTTTATAAGTGAGCTTTATTAGTTTTGTTTTTCTTTTTTTAAGTTTATTTTTTATTTATTTTGAGAGAGATACAGAGAGCAAGCAGAGGAGAGGGGCAGAGAGAGAATCTCAAGCAGGCTCCACGCTGTGAGGGCAGAGCCCGATGCCGGGCTTGAACTCATGAACTGTGAGATCATGACCTGAGCCGAAATCAAGACACAGATGCTTAATCAACTGAGCCACCCAGATGCTCACCATCCCAAGCTTCTTAATAAGAAAGTGCCCTAAAACAAAAGCGAAAAGAAACTATTGGGACTACACTAAAGTGAAAAGCTTCTGCACAGCAAAGGAAACCGTCAACAAAACAGAAAGGCAACTTACTGAATGGGAGAAGATATTTGCAAATGCATATCCAATAAGGGGTTACTATCCAAAATATATCAAGAACTTATACAACTCGACACCAAAACCCCCAAAACTCCAATTAAAAAATGAGCAGAGGACCTGAACGGACATTTTTCCCAAAGAGGACATACGGATGACCCGGACACATGAAAAGATGCTCCACATCACTCATCATCAGGGAAATGCAAAGCAAAACCACAACGAGATGCCACCCCAAACCTGTCAGAATGGCCAGTGTGAAAAAGACAAGAAATGACAAGAGTTGGTGAGAACGTGGAGAAAAGGGAACCCTCCTGCACTATTGGTGGGAATGTAAATTGGAACAGCCACTGTGGAACACAGTATGGAGGTTCCTCAAAAAGTCAAAAATAGAAATACCATATGATCCAGTGATTCCAATACTGGGTATTTACCCAAAGCGGGGGGAAACACTAAGTGGAAAAGACAGAGGCATCCCTATGTTCATTGCAGCCCTGTTTATAATAGCCAAGGTACACAAACAGTCCAAGCGTCTGTTGGTAGCTGCTTACGGCACCGGGTGGGGTACAACATACAGCACTATGAGGTAGGGGGCCTGGAGGTGACTTTGTCGTCTTTCGGGGAAGAGTGTCTTTGTCATATTGTCATCCCACATACATCAGCCTCAACCCATCTGGGCCCTCCCCCCAACACACACAGAAACACCAAGTCCTTTTTCCTACTTGCCCATGGGGAGAAGTGCTGAGGAAATGTGCCTCCCATGCCCAGCCCCGACCTTCTCCTTCTCTTCTGGCTGACTGCGGACCTGCTGATCTGGCCCCCAACCCTGCAGGCCCCCACGTCCCTTCCTTCTCACTCACCAGCTCCTCCCCTTCTTTCCCTCCCTGCCATCAGAGACTTCACAGAGAAACAGAAACCCTTCTCTTTTCCAATCTCGTTGATTTTATTTTAATCGTCACTCCTACTGTATATGCTCTGTAGGGGGTAAGATTTGGTGTCTACAAGGTTAACCATTTCTCCACGGCCTTTTCTGGAGATACAACACATCGTTTTAGGTCTCTGGGCCTCGTTAGGCACAGGGAATTACGTGGATTGGTGGAGTTCTCCAGGATTTCTTGGTTCTGATTCTGTTCCTTATTCAATATATGATAACAGATGAATATTGTTGGCCTTGTTTTGCTCTTGTGATTTCTTGAACAGGTGCTTTGGCTGCACACATTTGCAGGGGCGTCTCTGCTTACGTGGTTGTCTTTTGCACCCAGAAGTGCAACAAAGTAAGCACAGAGGGCGTTCGTTTTGGGAAAGAGGATGGAGACTGGGTGGGGAGGAAGATTCATAAGACGGGGTACAGGCTGAGGAAGAAGTGTGTGCCAGGCAAAGACAGAGGAGGGGACTCGGGTGAGGCGTCAATGAGGACAAAGAGGAACATGGGTAGGGTCATCTGACCCTGGCACTGTCTCTGCATCTGCACTGACATGGAGTCCTTCTCTTCTTCCTTTCTGGAGCAATTGTGGTTGGTTGGTCCACATCTGTGCTATGTTGATGTTTCCTGGTGGTTTACCCCAGGCGTTCTACCCTCCCTGTATGTACCCTCATTGCTTCATCCAAAGAGCGACGGAGAACCTTACCCTTTATCTTTGGTTATCGAGGCACTACTCCAGCCTTTGGCAGCCCTGTGATGGCTTCACCATCACAAAGCCCTGCTCCTGACATCTCCATGGGGAGACGGTAGGGAGGGAGGATGCTGGAAAGGCCAAAATGCTGTGGTTGGAGAAAGGGGTTTTCCTTAACACCTCCTAAGGAGTCTTCCCAAACTGACCTACCACCCCTCCACCTCTCCCCATGTTCAGTTCTGTTGACCCGTTAGGCAGAGAGAGAGTTTTCCCTCCAAGTCATTCCCTACGGCCCCCTTATCAGTCAGCGATTCATTTTGTTCTCTCCTGCCCTTCTCATTACCTCGTACTTTCGAAGGCCTTACCTAAAACTCCTCCAAGCTAACGTGGCTATATTTAAATCTCTGTAGAGACGTGAATTATCACACGTACCTTCAATGATTTTTTTCTCATGTGTTTGTTTTCATATGGCCTTCAAGCTAAGCATGGTTTTTACATTTTTAAATGATGGAAAAAATAAAAGGAAAAATATTTCATGACACGTGAAACTTATATGAAATTCAGATTTCAGTGTCCGTAAATAAATATTTATGTGTTTTTTTGGAACTCATATATGCTTCACTCATTTGAAGCATGGCCACTTTTGTGCCAAAACAGAATAGTTGAGTAGTTGGAACAGAGACTGTAAATCCTAAAGCATTTACTGTCTGGTCCTTTAAGAAAAAGTTTGCCAACCCCTTTTCTATTTTGTTCTATTGATATATTTGCCTATTCTTCTCAGTTTAGGCTTACTGGTCTTTCTTTCTAGTTAAAACAAAGAAAGTTTATTTATTTATTTTGAGGGAGAGAGGGCGAGAATGCAAGCAGGGGAGGGGCAGAGAGAGAGGGAGAGAGAGAATCCCAATCAGGCTCCACCCTCGGCATGGAGCTTGACATGAAGCTTCATCTCATGACCATGAGATCATGACCTGAGCCAAAATCAAGAGTCAGACACTTAACAGACTGAACCACTCAGGCATGCCTGTTCTTTCTTTCTAGTTTCTTAAGGAAGAAACTGAGGCTACTGATTTGAGACCTTCTTTTCTACTACAGGCATTTAGTGCTATATAAATCCCCCCATAGCTACTTCTTCGGCAGCTTGCCACAAATGGTGACGTGTTGTATTTTCATGTGCACAATTCAGACTACTTCCTAATTGCACTGTTGAGTTCTCTTTAACCCGTGGTTCGTTTATTTTTTTTTTCAATATATGAAATTTATTGTCAAATTGGTTTCCATACAGCAGCCACTCTGGAAAACAGTGTGGAGGTTCCTCAGAAAATTAAAAATAGACCTACCCTATGACCCAGCAATAGCACTGCTAGGAATTTACCCAAGGGATACAGGAGTACTGATGCATAGGGGCACTTGTACCCCAATGTTTATAGCAGCACTTTCAACAACAACCAAATTATGGAAGGAGCCTAAATGTCCATCAACTGATGAATGGATAAAGAAATTGTGATGTGGAGAAACAGGAACCCTCTTGCACTGTTGGTGGGAATGCAAATTGGTGCAGCCGCTCTGGAAAGCAGTGTGGAGGTTCCTCAGAAAATTAAAAATAGACCTACCCTATGACCCAGCAATAGCACTGCTAGGAATTTATCCAAGGGATACAGGAGTACTGATGCATAGGGGCACCTGTACCCCAATGTTTATAGCGGCACTCTCAACAATAGCCAAATTATGGAAAGAGCCTAAATGTCCATCAACTGATGAATGGATAAAGAAATTGTGGTTTATATACACAATGGAATACTACGTGGCAATGAGAAAAAATGAAATATGGCCTTTTATAGCAACGTGGATGGAACTGGAGAGTGTGATGCTAAGTGAAATAAGCCATACAGAGAAAGACAGATACCATATGGTTTCACTCTTATGTGGATCCTGAGAAACATAACAGAAACCCATGGGGAAGGGGAAGGAAAAAAAAAAAAAAAAGAGGTTAGAGTGGGAGAGAGCCAAAGCATAAGAGACTGTTAAAAACTGAGAACAAACTGAGGGTTGATGGGGGGTGGGAGGGAGGGCAGGGTGGGTGATGGGTATTGAGGAGGGCACCTTTTGGGATGAGCACTGGGTGTTGTATGGAAACCAATTTGACAGTAAATTTCATATATTAAAAAATAAAAAAAATAAAAATAAAAAAAAAAACAAAATAAGTAAATAAAACTTAAAAAAAAAAAAGAAATTGTGGTTTATATACACAATGGAGTACTACGTGGCAATGAGAAAGAAGAAAATATGGCCCTTTGTAACAACGTGGACGGAACTGGAGAGTGTGATGCTAAGTGAAATAAGCCATACAGGGAAAGACAGATACCGTATGTTTTCACTCTTATGTGGATCCGTGGTTCATTTAAAAATATGTTACTTAGTGTGTAAATACTTAGGGATTTTCAAGAGATCTTTCCATCATTGATTTTTTTTTTTTTTAGAGAGAGAAAGGATGCAAGTGAGCGAGGGGGGAGAGAGAGAGAGGGAGAGCGAGAGAGAGAAAAGTGGGGCTCACCCAAAGTGGGGCTCGTGCTCACCTGAAGTGGGGCTTGAACTCACGAACCGTGAGATCGTGACCTGAGCCGAAGTCAGATGCACAATGACTGAGCCACCCAAGCGCCCCTCCAACAATGATTTTTAATTTAATTCTCTGTGATCAGAGAACATACTTTGTATGACTTGACTTTTTCTAAACCTATTGAGACTCATTGTATGGTCCAGAATATGGTCTGTGCTGGTCCATATTTCACGCGTCCTCAACAAAGTGTTATTCCAGCGTTGTTGGGTAGAGTGTTCTATAAGGGTCAGTTAAGCCCATTAACAGAACTGTTCACGTGTACTGTCTACTCACCGTTAACTTCAAGATGGAGATTTGCATTGAGATCCTACGCACTCTTCAAGCTGAGGCAAAAAGAGCACACCTTTGAGGAGTACACAGACTTCAGTGCAAATCACAGCTCTACCCCTCACTGTTTGGGTGCCCTTACATTAGCCAGTTCACCTATCTGGGCTTCCGTCTCCTCATCTGTAAAATGAGCGTGATTATAGTTTCTTCTCCACACGTTCATTGTAGGGCTGTGTAAGAAGGTATCAGAAGGGTAGAGGTTTCTCATATGGGGAGTTTCAGAGGGTAAGAATTGCTGCCCACCAATTTTCATAGTCTTTGGAAACAACCACCTTTACTTAAGACTGTTGCTTAGCGGGCCATGCAGTCACCAGCAATTTAATCAAATGAGATGTAGATGGGGGGGGTTAAATGACCGTAGAGTAATAGTGGAATCGAATATAAATAGGGTTCAAGTCAAGAACAGTTGGTTGTTAACAGCTCTTCCCCTTCTCTAGCTCCACCCAAAGAAACATTGAGAAATAATGGGTTTAATAAAAAAAAACATTACAGACATTATAAAGAACTAGATGCCTCAGGTGTTTTGTTATTGTTTACTTTTCAGGCTGGCTGTTCCCGAAACATCCGGGCAACAGGTTATCCATCGCAACTTAGGTCAGAGTGCATTAGAAAGAAAACAACCAACCAACCAACCAACCGAGACCATTCAAGTGGGCTTTCAAGAATCAGACTGAGAAGTTGCAGATAAAACGTAGTCCCTCGCTCTTTCTGCTGAAAAATAGCCTCTCAAATAGATCATCGTTTTTGGCGTCCACGGAAGCTCTGTTCAAAGGCAGCGGTGTGGGAGTGCCTTGGGCAGGAGCTGTAAAATCAGAAAAAAACTAAGGCTGAGTTCCACATTTGCAGCCCACCATCGATGTGACGTGACCGAGGCAGATCTCATATGTAGGAAATGGAGCTGGTGATGCCTAGCTTCCTGTGTCGTCGTGAGGGTCGCAAGGACTGACAGAGTGCAGCCCGGCACTCTGCCTGACCCGGGGAGAGGAGAAGCTTATCTCGTCTTTGGAAGGAGTTCCTTTAGCTTTCTAATCCTTCTTTTTATCAACACCTGTTGCCAGTGTCATGGTCTCAAGCTTGGGCTTTTAGGCCTGCTGCTCCTATGCAACATACATCCTTTTAACCTTCTGTTGTTTCTGGATCTGGTCTCTTCCAGAGACACATCATCCACTTCTATAGACTCAGGGGCTGCAAAATCACCTGGGCCCACTATCTCAGCCTGAAATTCCCTTGCCTTTGGTCAACTTCCTATCCCGCCCAACTCTCTAAAACCTTAACCGCTCAAACGCAAGCCCCTGAACTGACTGCCATGTCCCACCCTCAGCAGGCGACCTTGCCACCTGTCTCACAAGGAAAATCCCTCAGATTTCCTGAGCAGCACTCTGCTCACTTGTTTCCACACTCATCCTTTCCTTATCAGTTCCATCTCTCAGAAGAACTGGCTCTCCTTTTTCTACCCTGGGCTTTACAGCTCTACCTTCCTGACTCCTTAGGGACTCCTTTCCATCAATTCCCCTCACCCTTCCTGGATTTCAATCTCATCTTCTCTATTGGAGCCTTCCAATAATCTTGGAAACATGAGCAAATTTCTCTTATCATCATACCAACAAGACCAAATTCTTCTCTCGACTGAACATAGTTACTGCCCTAGCTGTCCCTCCTTTTACAGATGACCTTCTTGAAAGAGTTGCCTACATTCACTGTTTCTGGTTCCTCAACTATCATATAAGTTCTGTGCTCACCAGTCCACTGAATCTATTATCACTCAGGTAAATAATGAGTCTCCTACTGTACGCGTATTTGTTGGGATATAGGTTCTGTTGCTGTAACAGAAACCCCAGAGAGGCTTAAACAAGATGGAACTTGATTTCTGTCATGTAACCATCTGCTCATTTTCTTTTCTATTTTTTAAATGTTCATTTATTCTTGAGAGAGAGAGAGAGAGAGAAAGAGAGAGAGACAGAGCATGAGCGGGAGAGGTGCAGAGAGAGACACACCTACAGAATCCGAAGCAGGCTCCAGGCTCTGAGCTGTCAGCACAGAGCCTGATGCAAGGCTCAAACCCACGAACCATGGGATCGTGACCTGACCTGAAGTTGGACACTTAACCAACCGAGCCACCCAGGCACCCCAGGAATGTCTTTTCTATTTAAGGCAACAACTGAGATATTGCACACATCACTTCTGTTCGCATTCCAAAAGCCAAAATTTAGTCTTATGGCCAAACCTAGCTCTGCAATGGATGCTCGAAATACAGTCTTCATTCTGGATGACCATGTGCCCAGCTCAATGTTGTTATTATAAAAGAGGGAGTGAAGAAATATTGGGCAGCAACTAGCAGTCTCTGCCATGCTAACCACACCGTCTTAAAAATGATGCTAGTGCGTGTGACGTCAGAGGCTGGTTTCTAGACACGCTTATGCTTCTAGTCTACTCACCTTCCAATCCACTGTACCAGGTATCAGAGCTGACTTACACTCCTAGACTTCTGTTGTGGACGTAGGGATCTTTCTCAGGCTTGCACAGGAACTTGGTAACACGGGGTGGTAGCAAAGAATAGCGAAAACTTCGTGAAACAGGATTCTTGCCTAACTTGTTCATAGTTATATCTCTGGAACCTAATAAAATGTCTAACACGGAGGAAGTACTTAACAAATACTTGTCAAATGAATGGATATGCATACGTGCATTTAGTCAAGGGAAGGCGGGCAACAGGTTTTACCATCCTGAAGACCTTGAAAAGACCCAGGAACCAGCTTGAGTTTGGGACAGTAGAGCAAGGGAGAGGGATTTGATGAATCTGAAGATGTCGCTCCCCCCCTTAAGATTTGTTAGTTTCCCCGTTACTCTACAGCAGAAGTCAATCTTATCCCGACACATTCTGTCAAACAGTTTCTGCCTAGGTGATCAGCTGGATGAACGGGTACGTGGGTGCAGGATTAGCCAACTGTCTCTACTCGGGCGTTTAAGGGCAACTAAAAAACCTCCTCATGCACTTGATATGGAGGGGTGGGAGTTGGGAATTAGAGGAGTCTAGAATTTAGGGTACTTGCCAGAGTCATCCAAGTTTACAAGATGGAGTGGTCCTGCTTTGCTCTCGGAAGGTCGGGCCAAGAGGAAGTGGACAAATTATTAAGTCATTCACAGAGGGTAAAAAACACTGTCAATTATTCTCATTGCCCCCAATCACATATGAAAAGTCATTTTCTTAGGCATTCCCCTCACGGACTCCACGCGGGAGCTTTGCTCTCGAGAGGTCCAGATGCATGAATACCTGGGCGCCTCTGAATTGACAGAAGAGGTAAGAGAAGAGTGGGAGGAGGTAGCTGTCTCCTACCATCTCAGGGCTGGACTCCCGGTTCCTCTCCTTCTTCTCCTTTTTAACAACGGGCCCTGGATCCCATTCGTTTCCAGCTTTGAATTCAGGATGGTAGCACTTGCAGGTTGAATAATGAATACCTTTTTCGTCCTGGGGCCTGGATAGAGACTGACCCCAGCAGACCTTCCTTTTTTGGGGGGTGGGTAGTGGCATTTCCTGGCAGTACGTAACGAGCGTCCCAGACAGGGCGGTCATACAAGTGCCAAGTGAGACTGGCCAAAAGGCGAAGCAGGGCAACAGACACAGTCCTGTGAGTTCAACCAGTTCAAATCCGATCCTTCCTGAGCAGACTTAGAACCGTGTCCTGACAGGATGGGCTTTCCAAGACAGCCTTAGGCCAACGGCTACAACTTGGTGGCCGGTGGACAGAGCCTTTCTCCAGGTGAAAGTGGCAATATCCTACTTTAACAAGGGCATCCTATATTCCTTCTATGCCACCAGAAATTCTCTTGACAAACGTCAGGTTCTACGTACGAGACTGATGGCTAATACCATTTTTCAGGCCTGAAAAATTTCACAACATTTCAGAGTTGCCAAAAGAAAATCTCTTGGAAAGAATCATAATGGCACCGCAGGGGCAGAGGTGCTGATAGATTAGTTCCTGCCAATTCCCTGAGTGAAATCCTGCTGTTAAGCAAATCATTTTGGCTGGGTACCTAAATACCCATTACCGATCATTATGTGTCCTTGTTACAGAAGCTAGAAAAACTAAATACTGATTCTTCCAGCCTTCTTTGAAGTTTGGGTGGCCATATAACACAATCCAGCCAATGACTGATAAGCTCCAATCCGCTGGGGGCTCTGGGAGAAATATTTGCTTTCCTGAGAACAGACGATTACTTTTCCCCTTTTGACTTCCTTGAACATGGACGTGACGCCTGGAGCCATGGTGGCCATCTTGTGACTCTGAGGCAATAAGTATGAGGGTGAAAGCCAACACAATCACAATAATGAATATGAAGATAGTGCCTGCCTGGGCTCCGAGAGCATTGTTGAGCTTCTGAACCCAAACCAGCAGCTGCCTGTCTTTAGACTGCTTGTCGTATTTAAGAAAAAATATATTACCAGACTTTCTGCTGCTTGCAGCCAACGCATTCCTAACCAGTAATGTTACGTGGGTCCCTGTGCCCTCACGATAAGGTCCACATTCCTTCACACGGTAAATAAGGCCCCGCATGATCTAGCTCCTGCCTGTCTCCCATCCTCTGTCTCGCTCACATTTGCTCTTGAATTATAAGATTTGGTAATACAAAGTTACTTCTGTTACCCTAAGTCTGCCACGCGGTCTCGTGCCTCCTAGCTTTATGCTGGCAGGATACGGACAAGAGCCGCCCTCCTCATCTGTAGATCCCCAAAATGTAGCACAGTGACATATACCAAAGGAACTGCACAAAAGTGCTATTATCTGACCCTCTTTTGAGAACAAACTAATTACTTAGTGGCACTCGTACATTTTCAGTTTCACTTCACATTCTCCAGAATAACATTTCATCAATAAAACTCTGTTTCTCCGTGTGCCTGTGTGTGGATGACAGATATAGACATAGACGCAGTATAGACATAGATATATAGACATCCGGTACAAGCAGAGAACGAGCCTTGGAAATATAGATATCGAAATGCTCACAGCCGTACTTTTCAGGAGGGGCAAGGCCAGTGGATTCTACTTTTTACTCTCTACAAATCTTTACGGGTTGAGTTTTTACAGCAGGGATGTATTCACATGTAACTTGTCAACTTAAAAGCATACAGCTCAAAAAAGGCAGGAGGAAGCAGGAGTAAAAAATATGGGAGATGGAATGTAACAGACTTAGACTCAAGTCCCTGCTCTGCCAGCAACCAGCCGTGTGGCCTTAAGTGATACACTTTGCCTCTCCGAGCCTCCGTTTCTCATCTGGGAAATGGCAAGTCATTCATTTGTTCTTTCATTCACTCAAGAAACATTTGTTGAGCACATCCTTAAGTGTTGGGCCCTGTTCCAGGCACTGAGGATCCAGTGATGAGCCTATAAACCCCCATCCTCTTGGAGCTGCAATTTAGTGGGGCAGGGAGACGATCATCAAACGGACACTTGGGTGTCAAATTGCGTGTGTGTAAGCGCTAGAAAGGGAAAATCCATGGTGTCATGACAACCTGCAACAGGAAAATGTGATGTAGTCAGTGGAGGCTGGGCTCTGAAGGGGGTAGTCACCAAGCGACACAGGTCTGCTTGAGGCAGGGGAAGAAGAACATTCCAGAAAGGAAGGGCAGCATGTTAAAAGGCCTTATCACGGGGTGCCTGGGTGGCTCATTTGGCTGGGCAGCCGACCTCAGCTCGGGTCATGATCTCACGGTTCATGAGTTCGAGCTGACAGCACAGAGCCTGCTTGGGACTCTCTCTCCCTCTGTGTCTGCCCCCGCCCCGCCACTTGTGTTCCATGTCTCTTTATAGAAAAAAAAAACTTTAAAAAATAGACTAAGAGGCCTTATCATGGCAAGAATATAACTTGTTTAAGATTCTGTAATAAAGCTAGTGTGGCTGGTGTGTGCGTGCGTGTGTGTGTGTGTGTGTGTGTGTGTGTGTGTGTGTCGTGGTGGGGAGGGTAAAACAGGCCATGAGTTTGGTCTTCATCCTACTGGTAAAGAGCTATGTGATGTCTTGGGAATCAACAGAACTTGGTGATGGATTGGCTGTAGTGACACGGATGTGGGGAAGGGAGAGCGCGTGGGGTCAGGGATGATGCCTAGGTTGCTGGCTTGACTAACCGGATAGGTAGTGGGGTCATCTCTTGAGATTGAGATCACCGGGAAAGGATTAGGGTTTGAGGGGGAAAGGGGGGGTTGGGTTTGGGACCTGGCTCCCTCACGTCCTTTCCCGCCAGTACTCCAGTACTAGATAAAAGCATTCGTCATCCATCTGAGGATAGGTCCGAACTGTAGCTGTGGGTGTCGATGAGATCACACAGGGAGAGGGAGTGAAGTGAGCAAAGGGAGCAAAACAGTACCTGCCTCGGAGGAGGATTATTATGAGGATTAAGTGAGACAACGATGGGGCGCCTGGGTGGCTCAGTCGATGAAGTGTCCGACTCTGGGTTTCCAGGTTGTGATCTCACGGTCCGTGAGCTCGAGCCCCACATCAGGCTCTGCGCTGACCCTGCAGAGCCTGCTTGGCATTCTCTCTCTCTCCCTCTCTCTCTGCCACACCCCCCACTCGCACTTTCTCTCTCTCAAATAAATAAACTTAAAAGAAGTTTTTTAATGAGATGATGAAATTCGAGTCTTTAGTCCCGTACCTGGTACATGGCAGGCATCCAGGCATGTAAGCTCTTATTAGTGTCGTTATTAGACACCCACGGGACTCGTACAACAGCAGACTTGAGTAGACGGAAAGATGTGGCCTCGAATACCGTCACGTTGGTTAGGTGGCAGTGCGACAGGTCCTGGCTGGGACGGGATCCAGGCTCCGCTTACTTGCTCTGCTATATGACGGCATCCAGCTACCTAAGCTTCGTGAGCCTCAGGTTCCCCACCTGTCGCTCAGTGCTGATGGCAATGCTTCCCTCACAGGACTGAGAGGATATGCTTGGTACCCAGTCAATCCCCAGTCCCCAGGACCTTGGCCAGTGTTCGCGGCACACGGTAAGGGCCCAGCACGTCATTCGTGGGCGGAAAGTGCATCGGGCCTGGAGTCAGAAGATAAATACAAGCCCTTCCACGTATCCCAAACCACATACTCCCCGAAGATCATCCCGTCTAGGTTACGGGATTGTTTTCAGCATCAAGTGAGATCGTGGTATTGTTCAAAGGATTATTTATTTATGCTTTGCATCATTCCAAAAAAAAAAAATTGGGGGCTGGGTCACAGAGATATATCAACTTCACCAGGAGGGGAGAAAAAAAAAAAACAGATAACAAAACCGAGACAGAGATAAAAACGAGGGTGGAGCAGTAAGAAGGAATCAGAGCTAAAAACGATATGCAAAGTCTATTCCAGGGGAGCGGAAGTCTAATAAAACAGTGTCAGCGGTCACAGCACATGGCGGTGGGTGTCCCTCTCTTGTTTGTCTCCTCCCGCCCAATACAGGCCCGTCGAGAGACTCAGGCAGTAGGGGTGAGGCTGCCCCTCCGTGTCTGCCCCCTCCCCACCGGCTCCTTGGGCCGTTCCCAGCAGATTGCAGTGGCTCATTTCCTTTCTCATCTCTTCTAGGAGTCTGGAGTGCTCCTTTTACCTGCTCATGGGCAGTTCACATGACTGCTCTCGGGAATGATGGGGTCACAACGACCCCTCATCCTAAGTATCCCACTAGTTCCACTCATTCGATACGAGCTTAATTCCAAGTATTCCACTCGTGGCCTGAAGAAAAAGCCTTTTCAAACATATACCCTCCCCGGCTCAACCCTCAAGGGGCGTTTGCCCAACTCAGGGGGCTGTTTGATAAGTGTAGGCAGTGCATGGGTCTTATACTCTTAGGGCTATGCCGCGTCCTAGATCAGCAATCTGAACTTTGGAGCACCCCAGAATTGTCCCAGTATCTTCAAGATGATGTTTCAAGGTGTGCTCAGACTTTGTTGGCCACCTACTATGCGCTAGTCACGAAACTGAAGAGGAGAAGTACACAGATTAATAACAGTCCCTGACCTCTGGAAGCTCGCCATTTAGGGTGGGAATTATAGGGCCATATTATACAAGTAGCTATAATTTATTGAGTGCTTGTTATATGTCAGGCACTATTGTTTGCATGCAATATCCCACATCATCCTAAAAATTGTTATTTCTAGTATACAGATGATGAAACAGGGCTCGAAGCATTTACCGAAAGTCACACAGGTGATAAGTGTTTCTAAGTCTGGTCTCCCGACTCCCAAGCTGGTGTTTTCAACATGTGCTAATACAAGGAAGGTTGGGTCAAGTTCCTAACGGAAATATTAAGTGTCCTGGACATAAAAGGGAAGGAGAGGATCAGGTTTATTTGAGGAGGAATTTGACCATAACCGGTTCGTTGGACTATGCCAAAGGCAGATGTGGGGAAGGGCATTCTGGAGGATGGGACACTACGTGGAAAGGCACAGAGGCAGGGAAATACAGAGCGTGATTGGTGATGCGGTTAGAGTAGGATGGGAGGGGCCAAATAATGGCAATGAGGTTGGAAAAGGAGACTAGGGCTGGACACGGGGAGGCTGCCAGTAGGTCCTTGGACGCCCCAAGTCAACAAGATAAACCCTAACTGCCTTTGGCCTCAACGAGGACACTCATCTGGCTCCCACTGTGTCAAGCAGGTCATGAGTTTGGTCTTCATCCTCCTAGTGAGAGCTACACAGAGGACATACAGGAGTGTGTCCCTCCTGGCATCTGGACATGTCTAGGTTGCTACGGCCCAGTCGTCACTTGCTGGCCACCCATTTCAAGGCCTTTGCCGCGGGCTCACTCCTTGGCCTCCTTCAGGAACCAGCTCAGGCCTCCGGCGGCAAGTAGAGCCGCTCACACCCTGATAGGTATTGTCACCGCTCCCTTTGGGGTACCCCTTGACCACGGGGCGCCCTAACTGCCTGGCACACGCCTCGTTCCCCCAGGGCAGATCGGGTCTGCATGCCCGGAGCCCAGCACACCGCAGGCCTCAATATTCTGTGATGCAGAGAAGGAGAGAGGTGGGGGGAGGGGCTCTTCCGCACCCCAACAACCTCTTCATCAGGATTCAAAACACTGAATCTCACAGAAGGGGAACAGAACAATCCTCCCGCCTCTGCACCCTCCGTGTTCCGTGGTTAACGACGTCCAAACAATAAACCCCACTTCAGGGGTCTTCCGTGTTCCGTACCCTGCCCCCCTCCCCGCCCGGCAGCCAAGTGCTTGTCGCTGGACGAGTGGCAGCGGGCAAGCGAGGACGCCCGTCGCCTCCCACACTTGTTCCAGCAACACAAGGACAATGGGCGCTGACTCATTCCCTACCTTCCCTGACCCCCCCCTTTCCGGCCCTCCACTGCCTAGAAACAAGGCCCAGGCAAACGTGGCTGGCGTCAGAAGAGGCACTGTTCCCCTGCTCCCCTTTCTTCCCAGGCCGAGGGGTGGGGCGCAGGGGCTGGGTACAGATAGGACCCGGGGTGGACCGGAGCAGAGCCGGTGCTCCCTGAGTCCTCACCGCCCATCTGCCGGCTCTGAATTCTTCTCTCTATTGAGACGGGAGGAAACAGAGGTTCCGAGCCAGCAAGGCCGTCAGTTAGCAAGGTGGGAGTGGGGATCTGCGCCCAAGTCGCCAGGCTCCAGGAGCGCCCCTGGCCACCGTACACTCGACTGGCCAGAGCCACGCGCTCTCATCTCGGCCTCCGAGACAAGAGGCCGCTACTACGAGGACCCTGTTCTAAGCAAGGAAAATGGGCTGCGGAAGGGAGTGAGTTTAGCTCAGCTCTGATTCTGTCCTCACAGTTATTGCCTACCCTCCTTTCCTGCCCCCCCTCCCCGGTCCACGCGCTCATCGAGGTCTTATCCCCGCCCGAGGACCAGGGCAGACGGGCAGTTCCGTGTGGTGGGCAAGGCACGGTCTTCTTTTCTTTTCCTTTCAAAATCTAAATGGCCTTTTCCCTCTGACGATTCAAACAGCTCACCTCGTTGTGAAAACAAACCAACAGAAAGCTGTAGAATTATAAGAAAGGAAAGAAATCACTCCTAAGCCTACCACACCTGGCCACCGTTAACATTCGGGGCCTTACTCTTCCAGAAATTTCTGTCAACCCAAACACACGTTTGCAAAACGGAATGACACTATCCACAACGTTCTGTAGCCTGGTGTTTTGTTTTGTTTTCTTTTTTCCTTTTTAACTCACAACCTATGTATCGTCTCATTCACTCCTCCTGACGACCCCGTGTCGTGCTACGTGTAATTATCCCCTTAGCGACTCAAAGTAGATTAACGCCTGGGGAGGTCACGCAGCTTCTCTCTAGTGGTGCTGGAATTTGAGCTAAGATCTGTGTCCTCCGAAAACCCATGCTTGCCTCGCCCGGGGAAAAACCGCTATTAGCACCCACGAGGTCACATATGTGTTCCACGGATGGTTTTGGGACACTGACTCCATGCCAGGGCCTATTCCAAAGACTGCGGCCAAAGCAGGAAACCAGACGGTGCCCTCACTCGCGTAGAGCCTGATGAAGAAGGCAGGCGGGAAACCCGAAAGCAGGTAGGCCGTGGAATCACAGGAAGTGACAAGGAGACGGAGAGCGGCGGACGGGCTATTTGGTCCCTTCAAAGGAGGAAGTCCTCTTCGAGGGGGCGACATCGGAGCGGGGAGCCGGATGAAGCAAGAGACCAAGCTGCGTAGCTATCGGGGACAAGAGTGGCCCGGGAAGATGGAAGCGCCCATGCGAAGACCCTGGTGCGGGAGTCTGGTTGGCATGTTTGAGAACAGCCGCTTGCGAGGAGAGCATAGGAGATAGATGACGGTGAACGCGCGGGCGGGGAATTAGGTCACGCCGGGCCCTGCAGGCGACGGTCAGCCTTTTCGTTTTATTCCACGTCCACGCCAGTGTAGGCTTTCGAGCGGAGGAGGGACAGGAGCCGAATTACCCTAGGAGAAGTCCACTCTAGCCGCAGACTCAAGAGGGTAAGGGTAGAACCAGGGGCACAGGCGACGAGGTGCGCGTGCGGTTTGGGGATGGCCTGCCAACGAGTCGGGGAAAATATGAGCCTGGATTTAATTACTGAATGACCGGGTCTTCTCAGGCTGGGTGACGGAGACAACTGTAACGTGGCTGCTGGCTCATGCGGAGTTCAGAGTGGAGTAGGTAGGAGTGGGGCGGGGGAGGGGTGGTAGGGGTGGGGGGCGACAATTCCGCGCGAGCCGGTGGCGGCAGGCTTCTGTACCGTGAGCTCTGGGGACTGGACAGAGCTGCCTTTCTCCTGGGGTCCGGTGCGAGGGAAGGCTTCACAGAGGAGGTCGGATTTGGTGAGAATCCTGAAGGCCCAACAGGAGGCAGGTGGGAAAGGAGAGAGGAGGCGGGATGGCAGAGGGACAAATCAAGGCAGCAAGTATAGCTGGGTTTATCGTAGATTCCTGCGCAGGAACTTGCAACACGTTAGAGCACTGGAAATGGCAAGCAACCATCTAGTGCAAGGGCGGGCAAAGGTTCCTGTCCAGGGCGACATAATAAATATTTGAGGCATCGGGGGCCAGATGGTCTCTTCTGCAACTACTCGACTCTGCCGTTGTAGTGTGAAAGTAGCCGTGGGAAACATGTCATGAACGGGCAAATTCATTCTGGTTGGCAGTTAGCAGTCCCTTCCGGAGATGACTGACACCACGACATGTTTTTAGTGTTTATTTTTGAAAGAGAGACAGAGACAGAGACAGAGACAGTGTGAGTAGGGGAGGGGCAGAGAGAGGGGGAGACACGGAATCCCAACCAGGCTCCAGGCTCTGAGCTGTCAGCCCAGAGCCCGACATGGGGCTCGAGCTCACGGACCTCGAGATCATGACCTGAGCTGAGGTCGGGGGCTTAACCGACTGAGTCACCCAGGTGCCCCTAAGTCAGTTTTTTTTAAATGATTTTTGTTAACGTTTCTTTATTTCTCATAGAGACAGAGACGCAGCGTGAGCGAGGGAGGAGCAGAGAGAGAGCTGTCAGCACAGAGCCCGACCTGGGGCTCGAACCCGTGAACCACGAGATCATGACCTGAGCTGAAGTCAGTCGCTTACCCAACTGAGCCATCCAGGCGCCCCTCCCTAAATCAGTTGTGAAGCAAAAGATGAAAATGCGGCAGTTTTATGCCAAAGAGGATGTTAATGCTTGTAAGAGGAGACACGGCTGAAATAAAGTAACAATTATTGGAAGGTGGATAAATCAGAAGATAAGAGGCATAGACTACTGCTTTTGTATTTAATCTGGAATCTGCATACAGCCCTGACAATGTCTCTCTCTCTCTCTGTCCCTATTTGAAAGCTTCGGTGTAATTTCAAATGAATTTCTTATACTGCTCTATTGAAATGGGATCACATCAATAACAACTGTAGACCTATCTACCTGTCTCCATATATATCATTCATTTCCCAACTATTAAGGAACACAAAAGAAATAAATATTCATACCGCCATGACAATGATTTCAGGGCACTAATCTCTGCAATTCTCAATACAATTGTAACAAAACCCTATTCTGACTACAAAAAAAGGCGGGCTCTGCAAAATCCAGGCCCTGCTGTCAAAATGGACCACGTTAGCTTCCATACTGGGCCACGTATTGATTAGTTGCCACAGTTTATTTGTCATTTTCCTTTTAATTTCATCCTCGAGCATCACCCTTGGCTAAATGTCTTGAATGGCATCACTTGATCAGACATGCTGTCACTTCCAACATTGCCAGGGACTTGATGCCCAGAACAACGGATTTGCCTTTTCTCACATTGGTCATCTTGATGACCAATGGCTTTGCATAGGAGATACGTTCTCCACGGTCTTTCCACAACACGTCTCGGAGGAGGGGAAGGCTATTTTTTAGGAAATCTGAAAGAACTCATTTAGGACAGGATGAGAACTTTCGGCAAGGACAAATCTCCAAGCTGAGATGGTCACGTTCGTGCTGCTCTATGCATCTTTACATCTTTTAATTCCTTAAAGCCTCATAACAACCCATGAAGTATTATGCTCATTGTGCCGAGGCACGAAGAGGTTACGTGATTTGCCCGAGCTCTCGTGGCCGGTCCAGGATCTGCACCAAAACAGTCAGGTGCTGGTCCGTGCCCTTCACCCGAAACCACGCGACACGGCCTTTTGGGTGACTTCTGGAGAGAATATGTCTTAGTTTTGAATTATTAGCCAAACTCACATTAAAAGTAATATTATTAAGTTCCTTGTGAGGTCTTAACGTTTTTCACGTAGTGAAACTAAGTTTCTATTTCCCATAAAATACTACTAAGAATGTTCACGTAAGTTGTTTAAAGACATGCAGGCAACATATAGATGAGGTAACTAAAGCTGAGTCAGTCAGTAACTTGGCCGTAATCATAAGTCAGTAACAAGGCCACACTTTTCCTTCCATCTGTGTTTCCTTCCTGGGCGTGAGCTGATTTCGAATGGACAGGAAGTGTCTTGTTCACGCGATCAGAATTGATTGATTTTGCTCCATTTGTGGAAATGTCAGGGGCGCCTGGGTGGCTCAGTCGGTTGAACGTCTGGCGCTTGATTTTGGCTCAGGTTGTGACCCCAGGGTCATGGGATCCAGCCCTGCATTGGGCTCTGTGCTTTGTGGAGCCTGCTTGGGATTCTCTCTCTCTCTACCTCTCTCTCTCTCTCTCTCTCTCTCTCCCTCTGCCCCTCCCACTCTCTCTGTCTTTCTCTAAACTAAAAAAATTAAAAATAAATTTAAATAAATTTTAAAAATTACATTGCTGGTATCTCTGGAAAGGATTATAGTTTTAAAGGTGCAAAATTATCCCAAATTACTTTGGAATCCAATCATTATTTATGCTTCGGTACATAAAGAAGATCATCCAGGTTGGAACCTGGTCATCTGTGAGATCACATTCTGTGTTTTCCAGTGACAAAGGGAAGCCATGTAGCCCATCTGCTTTCTCCATGATTATCTCTTTTCAAATTGTTATTTATTTATTTACTATTTTTAATTAAAAAAAATTTTAAGCGTTTATTTACTTTTGAGAGAGAGAGAGAGAGAGAGAGAGAGAGAGCGCAGAAGAGGGGCAGAGAGAGAGGGAGACACAGACACCGAAGCCGGCTCCGGGCTCCGAGCCGTCAGCACAGAGCCCGATGCGGGGCTCAAACCCACGAACCGTGAGATCACGACCTGAGCCAAAGCCGGACACCCAACCGACGGAGCCACCCAGGCGCCCCTGCTATTTTTAATTTTTAAAAATTAAGATAATCAACATAGAACATTGTATCAGTTTCAAGTGCACAACCGAATGATTTGGTATATATTTTCATTTGCATATATTTGATTTGATTTGCATATATTGCACGTCCAGGTAAATTCATCCCCACACACAGTTGCAAATTCTTTTTCCTGCCACGAGCACTTTGAGGATCTGCTCTCTTAGCACCTGGCAGATATACAATACAGTGTTACTAACTGTAGCCGCCATGCTATGAGGGACATGCCCAGGACTTACTTATTTTGTAATTGGAAGTTTGTACCTTTTGACCACCTTCATCCATTTTGCCCACCACCTTCCGCCCACTGCCTCTGACAAGCACCGTTTTCTGTATCTGTGCGTTTTGTTTTAAGTTCTACATATAAGTGAGCTCATAGGGTATTTGTCTTTCTCTGTCTGACCTATTTCATTCAGCCTAATACTCTAAGGTCCATCCATGTTGTCACAAACGGCAGGCTCTCCTTTCTTGGGGCCGAATAAGGTTCCACCACGCATAGCACGTTTTAAAAATCCGTTCATCTGTCGATGGACACGTAGATTGCTTCTATATTTGGCTATTGTAAATAACGCCACAAATAACACGGGAGGGCAGGCATCTTTTCGAGTTAATGTTTTGTTAATGTAATGTTTTGTACATCATGGACATCAAGTAGTACTTTTAATTTTTTTGAGGAACGTCCATGATGTTTTCCACAGCAGCCGTACCAATTTACCTGCCCACCAACAGCACATAAGGGCTCCCTTTCCTCCACATCGCTGCCAATACTTGCTATTCCCCGTCTTTTTGATAACAGCCCTTCTAACCGTTAGGACAGGATATCTCATTGCGGTTTTGGTGTGCACTTCCCTGATGATAAGTGATGCTGAGCAGCTTTTCACGTACCTGTTGGCCATCTATGTATCTTTTTGTTGTTGAAAAATGCCGATTCAGGTCCACCGCCCATTTTAAAACCAGATTCCTTATTTGCTCTTGAGTTATAGGTGTTGTTTACATATTCTGGAGAGAAAACGGGAGCCCTACACAACTTTACCCGCTCCTAGCTTAGAGGGCAGAGGTTTCAACTGGGAGAGGTAAGCCAAGGAAGGAGAGCAGAGACTCCCATCCCTGTGCAACGCTCCAAGCAATGGCTCAGGGGGAGACTCAGTTCATAAGAACAGAAAGCTCTGTAGCACTCCCCAAAGGAACGGACCTTGTTGGAAAGAGTATGTGGAGATTCAAGCCTAAGAGTGCTCTAGAAACAAAGGAGATCTTTTTAAAACATACTTTTAAGGGATCAAATGCAACTTTAAGTTTATTTATTTATTTTGAGAAAGAGACAGCAGGAGAGAGAGCGAGAGCAGGGGAGGGGCAGAGAGAGAGGGAATGAGACAGAATCCCGAGGCTCGATCTCACCACCTTGAGATCGTGACCTGAGCCTGAATTGAATCGAATCAAACTATGTCCCAAGAATCTTTGAAAGCAATAGAGGAATCAGCCAGGAACTAGTGTAGACTAACGGAGGGAGGCGGTCAGCTGTGCAGAGGCACCCAGGAAAGGGGTGGAGAGCGAGGCGGAAACCACGGCTATCCCAGGGTGCCTCTGCTCATGCACAAAACGGCGCTATGTTGGGGACGCCACCAGAGGCTCGGGCTGGCCGGTGTGCGAATGCTACCTCCGTAAAGGTATTTAAAAAGTGAGACAAGAGCAAACTGAACGCTTTCATTTCCCTCCCCTCCAAAGTTACTTCAGAAGAACGTGGGCCCACACCTGCTTCTTCTGTGTGCGTTTATGCCGTTTTCATTTACCACGGAAGCCACGATGGGTGTCCCCAAAAAGGTAGATTTTGTGACAACTTAATCTCCTTCCTAGGGTGCTTTGCGGCACAGTTCCTTGGACCCCTTCAGCATCGGAACAGCCAACACATCAAATAGAGACAGAGGGCAGGTTGACAGGGTCTGATGTAGCTGAGCAAACGGAAGCAAGTAGCAAGCATCGTCTCTTTTGTAAAATTCCTTTCCTTGGAAGTCGCTCTTACACCTGAATGGTACACAGAGACCTCAAATTTGGTATATCCAAAATTGAGCCAATCACTCCCCTCTCCCCTCCTATATTTCCAGGACCAGCAGGACACAAAGCAGGAAACGGAGAGTCATCGGAGACCCCTCCCTCTCTCCCAGCCACACATCCAGTCAGTCACCCATCCATCTACCTCCCAGACAACTCACATCTCTCTGCTGTCTTTTCTTTTCCTCCTGGCCTAGCTCGGGCCCTCGTTCTCTCTCCCTTGGGCCTTCATAGCCCAGTACCTCCTCGCTTGTACCCCTGCCTTTAGTCTTATCCCCATCTGACGTTTTATTACACAGGATCGAGTCCAAGTTTCTCCGTCCCTTGCCATGGCATATAAGATCCTTCATTATCTGACCCCTGTTTATCATCCAAGATTCACCCCTCAACACTCCATGCTCAGGCCAATCTCCATGCTCTTGACCATGCTTTTCCCTCTGTTTGGACCGACTTTGCCCATATTTTTCAACCGCCTAAATTCAATTCATCCCTTCGGAATCAGCTCAGGAGTTATCTCGTCTGGGCAGTGGTCCCTGACCTCCAGGTTGCATTTACAGCCCTTCCTCTCTTTTCCTTCAGCTCTTTCTACGTGACCCCATCTCTGTACTGTACTGAAAGTCTTAGTTTACTTGGAGATTTTCCCTGTTAGACTGTGAGCTCCTTAAAGACATGTCCCGCGTCTTCTTTTTCTTTATATCTCTAGTTCTTAGCACAGGACTTGACCCAGAGGGCGTGCTTAATAAACGTCTATCAACTTAAACGTCCTGATGCTTCTGTTAATAAGATTTTTTATTTTTATTTTTAAGTGATCTCGACGCCCAGCGTGAGGCTCGAACTTACAACTCTGAGATCAAGAGTCGTATGCTTTACCAACCAAGCCAGCCAGGCACCCCAAACTTCCTGACTCTTGACACTTGATGATACAGTTGATAGCTGGTTGGATGCGCCTCCTATATGCTCCCAGAGTGACCCCCTACGACCCTCTGCTTGTATGGCATTTTCTTGTTTATTTACTTCCCTGACTCCTCACTAAATGGTGTCAGCTCCCTGAGAGAAGGGCCCAGGTCTTGTCTTGCTCACCGCTGAGTCTTCGGCACAGAGCTTACCCAGGATGCACGGCAGAAAGTACCCTCTGGGCAGGCAAGCAGGTGTCAGAGGAGAGACCGCTCCAGGCATGCCTAGTTCTCCTGCCCCATCGCACTAGACTCAGGGAGTGTGGCAAGATGGCAGAAGTCCTCCGAGTACAGACACGAGCCCAGAAAAGTGGAGGAACCCACCGACAATGATTACTAGCTAAGCTAGATCAAAACTGTGGGACTAACTTTCAGCATGGCCCAGTTGTCTCCACAGAGAGCTTTTCGAAGGAGGCTTCCTCCTTGGCAACTGCTGAAGACTTCAGAGCAAAGACGGAATCGGGAGAGACAAAGTACAAAGGTTCCAGAGGGTTGTGCCGAGAACCGAACCAGTCATTGCAGAATGGGCATCCACTGGGACCAATTTAGCCTCAGATATGGAGTTTTAAAGGAGCGTGTCTGTGGTCAAGTAGAGATTAAACCAGGGAATCTTAATAGTGTGCCAGCGTTCAGGTATCGATCAAGTACAAAATGCCTCCCCTCCCACACTCAGTCTTCCACGTACTTTCACACTCTGTGTGAAAACGCAGAGACCTACTGAATATTCGTCAGTGTCAGGGTTGTATGAGTCAGCCCACACAAAGGCAAGCAAACTTCGTCAGCCCTCCCAAATGAGCCAGTGGCAAAGGGAAATGTTATTTATTGGATCAGGCCCACGTCACTGTCACTTTGAACAAAAGATGCTCGTCCGATGTCCCAGCGTGGACCGTTACTGAGAAAAGCTTTGCCAGAGAAGAAACTCTGTTGGAGTCGGACTCTGGGATGTCTGAGTTTGCCATGCACCCAACCCTATCAGCCACCTCCTAGATGTCAAACTCTACTAGTGGGTTTGAGCCTTAAATCTGGCTTCCACTCCCCGAGAAGAAGGGAAAGTACGTGGACATTCGCTGAGTGTCCACTGTGAATCAGACGCTTTACACGTGCTCTTTCCTTTAACCCTTGAAATAAGCCACCGAGGCAGGCATTCACATCCCTGTTTTCCAAATAAAGCTATCAAGGTTTAAGAAGAGCAAAAGAAGAAGAGGGAAAATTTTCCCAAGGTCACAAGGCCGTTGCAAATCCAGCTCTCGATCACCCCAAAGCCCATGTCCTTGCTGGCCGCCCCACCAAACCACACTCTGAGTCCCTGGATGCTTGAGCGAACTGCTTCTGAAGTCAACATTCTGGAATATCAATTCAAGTGGCAATTGTTTTACGGTGGCTTTTACATTTGCCATGCAGTTGTGACTGTGGGTTTCCCACTAACCGGAAAAGAGTGCATGTTGTACTACGTTAATCATCACGAAGCTGGAAATAAATACTGCATAATTTCACCCCCTTCCCTCAGATCTCAAAACAGAGAGACAGTGATGCACCGGTGGAGTATATTTCACTGACGGTCCGTTTAGGCTTTTACCAAAGTTCGTTGAATTTTAAGTCAAACACCGAATGAAGGGACTTATTAGGTAAACACCGTTAAAATGCACAGCTTTCCTGAAAGGCCGCTGACGGTGGATGCGCCTAAATTCACGGACAGGTGGTATTAATTTTTAATTTATCATCCGCAGAGTTTGTACCTCCAGATGCCATTTTTGGGGGTCTCTAATTGGGAAGTGTTCCAGGATGACTATTGGGGTGGGAGGGATATTCCAAACCCATACCTGTTCAGATAAATGGAGACATCATTAGCAACAAGAAGTAAGTGATCATGGCTTCTCTCGTTTTTCATAAATTACACTAAATAACCATAATGCTGCAATTTAGTGGTCCAAAGTTCATTCTATTCAGCAGGCCATCCATAGTCAACAGTTTAAAGAAAAGAGGCCTGCTGAGAAAATAGTGGTCTAATCAGATGCCATAAAATCGAGCTGATGAGATGAGTCCCATTTCTTTTTTTGTAAGGGGATTCTAATGAAGCAATGCTCAGAGGGGATTCATAACTTTGGGCCCCTTGTTTCATTATTCAGGTCAGCTGTGCCCGGTTCCAAATGGAGCTGAGGAACCTAATCCCACAGACTATCTGTAGATATTCTGGGTTGTGCAGGTGACTTCTGAAATCCCAAAGTCCTCGCTGCCGCATGGTACGCACGTCTTGGTTCTCGAACGGGTTTTGAGGCAGCTTTGGGGGAAAAGGCCAATCAAAGAGAACAGTAATCAAATTAAAAGTACAGAAGGAGGGTGCCTCCAAAACGAATCTATCAGATGCTGAAAGTGGGGGACGAGAGGGCCCCGTTCGTGTACTGCAACATACCAGCTCGCGCAAGGAGGTGAACACCCCCAAGGCTCAGGTGGGCAAACACAGGCAGGTTCAAGAGCCTATCTTGAGTCAGGTTCCAGGACCTATCTAAGTCAGGTTCCTATCAAGAGTCAGGTTCCAGGACCTATCTAAGCACATCCTCCTCTCTGGAAAGAGCCCGAGGACGCAGGGGAGGACAGCGTGACCATCTACCTGACATCTGCCGGTCAGGCCTGCGGGCCTCGAGAAATCATCCACCTGTCAACTCAGAAGTATCTTCTCCCGGGGGCGGGGGGTGGGGGGAGGTGGTGAAAACAGCTGGTAGTTCCTAAATTTATTCTGTTTATACTTTTCCCCTGGAATATAATTCCTCACGGGAATTATTTTGGAAGCACCTCCAATACGGTAAGTAGAAAACGGATACATTTCCTTTTGGCGGCACTGAATAGATCGGGGATGCAGTTTTCATGCCCTACTTTGCTGGATGCTGCACAAGGGACTCGGTCAAGGACCTTCCACCTCCTCAGATCCCTGCCCCTACCACCTGCTCGCGGCTCACTTTCTTACGTGGGAGACTAGGGCCCTGGAGAGAAAGAGCTCAGGCTGCCGAGACTGAATGAGGCGATGCAAACCGTTCTTAGCAAGGTGCTCGGTATATAATAAGCACTCAAATGATAGCTAATGTTGTTATTATTATTATTATCATCATTACTGTTACCATCACTGACATTATCATAGGAGGCAGTATATCGCTTTTTAATGTTCTTTTTAATATTTATTCTGATTTATTTCCATTTTATTTTATTGTGGAAAGAACACCGAACATGACATCTACCTTTAACAAAATTTAAGTGGACCATGTGTTATTGTTGACTATAGGTACGATGTTGTGCAGCAGAACCCTAGAATTTTATTCACCTTGCTTGACTGAAACTTTATGCCCATCGATTAGTAACTCCCCATTTCCCCCTCCCTCCCCCCCCCCCAGGCCCTGGCAACCACCATTGCACTCTTCGATTCTGGGAATTTGACTATTCTAGGTACCTCACGTAAGTGCAATCATGCAGTATTTGTTTTTCTGTGACTGGCTCATTTCACTTAGTATAATGTCCTCAAGGTTCATGTTATCAGTGTTTAATATTCGATAACATGGAATTTCCTGCCTTTTTAAGAAGCTGAGTAGTATTCATTATATGTACACACCACAGTTTCTTTATCCATCCATTTGGTCAATGGGCATTTAGATTGTTTCCACATCTCGGTTATTGTGAATAGTGCTGCCACGAACATAGACGGGCTGGTGTCTCTTCAAGCTACTGATCTTAATTCTTCTGGATAAATACTCAGACGTGGGGTTGCTGGATCATCTAGTAGTTCTATTTTTAATTTTTTGAGAAACCTCCATACCATAGTGACTGCATCATTTTGCATTCCCACCAACAGTGTACAAAGGTTCCAATTTCGCCACCTTCTTGCCAACATTTGTTGTCTTTCGTTGCTTTGGTAGGAGTCATCTGATGTGTATGAGGTGATGTCACATTGTGGTTTTGATTTGTATTCCCCTGAGAATTACTGACGCTCAGCACTCCTTATATACCTTTTGGCCCTTTGTATGACCTTCTTTAAAGAAATTTCTCTTCAAGTCCTTAGCCCATTTTTAATTGGGTTATTAGGATTTTTTTTAAACTATTGACTTCTAAGGATTCCTTGCATACTTGGGAGATTAATCTTGTATCACATATAGGGTTGGAAATATTTCATCCCATTCCATAGGTTGCCTCTTCTCTCTGATGATTGTTTCCTTTCCTGGGCAGAAACTTTTTGGTTTGATGCAATCCCACTTGTTTATTATTTTGTTGCCCGTGCTTTTGGTGGCATATCCATGAAATCATTGGCAAGACCAATGTCATGAAGCTTTGCCCCTATGTTTTCTTCAGGAACTTTTATAGTTTCAGGTCTTTCAACTAAGTCTTTAATCCACTTGGAGTTGATTTTTGTGGATGGAGCAAGATAAAGTCCAACTGAAATTCTTTTGAACGTAAATATCCAGTTTCCCCAGCACCATTTGTTGAAGAGACAATCTTTCCCCATTGTTTATCGTTAGCATCCTTGCCAAAGATCCGTTGACTATCTGTGCGTGGAATTATTTCTGGGCTTTCCATTCTTCTCCATTGGTCTATATGCCTGTCTTTCTGCCAGTGCCATACTGTTCTGATCACTGGAGCTTTATAACATATTTTATAATCAGCCAGTGTGATCCCTCCAGGTTTGTTCTTCTCTCTCAAAATTGAATGACTATTCATGATCTTTTCTGGCTCCATGTGAATTTTAGAATTGTTTTTTTTTTTATTTCTGTAAAAAGTGCCTTTAAGATTTTGATAGAGATTGCACTGAATCTGTAGATCGCTTTGGGTAGTATGGACATTTTAACATTCTTAATGCTTAACATGGGATGTCTTTCCATTTGCTTGTGTCTTGCTTAATTTCTTTCATCAGTGTTTTGTAGTTTTCGGTACACAAGACTTTCACTTCCTTAGTTAAGTTTATTCCTAAGTATTTTATTCTTTTTGGCGTTATTGTAAATGGGATTGCTTTCTTAATTTCCTTTTCAGATAGTTCTTTTTTGGTGTATGGAAAAGCAACTGATTTTTTTAATTTCCTTTTAAATATTTTATTTTTAAGTTATCTCTACACCCATCCTGGGGCTCAAACTCACAACCCCGAGATCGAGAGCCACGTGCTAGACTGTCTGAGCCAGCCAGGCATCCTGAAAAGCAACTGATTTTTTCAGGCTGACCTCTATATATTGCAACTTTACGAAACTTGTTTATTCATGCTAAGAGTTTTTAACAATGTAGTCTTTGGGATTTTCTATATATGAGATCATGTCATCAGCAAACACGGACAATTTAACCTCTTCGTTTCTGATTTGTATGCTTCTTATTTCTTGTCCTTGACGAATTCCTCCAGCCGGGACTTCCAGCACTCTGTTGAATAGGAGCGGCAAGAACGCACATCTTCGTGTTGTTCCTGATTTTAGAGGTAAAGCTTTCAATTTTTCACCACTGAGTGTGTTAGCTGTGACCTTGCCATGTATGGTCTTTATTATGTTGAGGTACATTCCTTCTACACTCACTTTGTTGAGTTTTATTTGTAATCGTGAAAGGGAGCTGAACTTTGTCAAATGCTTTTGCTGCATCTATTGAGATGATGGTGTGATTTTGATATTTCATTCTGTTAATGCGATGTAGCACATTACTTGATTTTCGTATGTTGAACCACTGTCGCATCCTAGCGACGAATCTCACTTGGTCATGGTATGTGAACCTGTTGATACGCCTTGATTTGGTTTCGTGGAGGATTTTTGCACCTATATTTATCAGGGACGTTGGTCTGTGGTTTCCTTTTCTTGTGCTGTTTTTGTCTGGCTTTGTTATCAGGGTAATGCTGGCCTCATAAAATGAACTTGAAAGTGCTCCCTCCTCTTTCATTTTTTGGAAGAAAAGGATTTGCATGAATTCTTCTTTAAATGTTTGGTAGAACTCGTCGGTGAAGCTAGCTGGCTTTTTTTCTTGTTGGGAGGGTTTTTTTCTTCTTTTTCGGTACTCTGAATCCCCACCCTCCCACCTACCTCCCCTCTGATACCATCAGTTTGTTCTCCGTAGTTAAGAGTCTGGTTTTTTTTTTGGGGGGGGGGCGGGACATCCTTTTGAATTAGTGTTTCTGTATTCTTTGGGTAAATACCCAGTAGTGGAATCACTGGATCATAGGGTAGTTCTATTTTTGACTTTTCGAGGAAACTCTATGCTGCTTTCCACGGTGGCTGCACCAGATTGCATCCGCACTAACAGTGCAAGAGGGTTGCTTTTTCTCCACATCGTCATCAACACTCCTTGTTTCTTGTGTTTTTGATCTTGGCCATTCTGGCAGGAATGAGGTGATATCTTGTTGTGGTTTTGAGTTGCATTGCCCTGAGTTTGTTGGAAGGTTTTTGATTATGGGTTCAGTGTCCATATTAGTTGTAGGGCTGTTCAGACTTTCTCCTTCTTCATGATTTAGTCCGGGTAAATTGTGTGTTCCTGGGAATTTACCCATTTCTCCTAGGCTGCCCAATTTGGTGGCATATAATTGTTCACGGTAGTCTCTCTCTTTTTTTAATTTTTTAAAATGTTTATTTTTGAGAGAGAGGCAGAAAGAGTGTGAGCCGGGGAGGGGCCGAGAGAGAGGGAGACACAGAATCTGAAGAGGCTCCAGGCTCTGAGCTGGCAGCACAGAGCCCGACGTGGGGCTCGAACCCACAAACAGCGAGATCGTGACCTGAGCCGAAGTCAGACATTCAATCGACTGAGACACCCAGGTGTCCCAAAGTAGTCTCTTAAGAACCTTTTTCATTTCTGTGACATTAGTTGTAATGTCTCTTCTTTCGTTTTGAATTTAGTTTTGTCCTTTCCTTTCTTCTTAGTCTAAGGGCTTGTAGATTTTGTTTTTCTTTTCAAAAAGCCAACGCCTAATTTCATTGATTTTTAAAATTGTCTTTCTACTCTCTATTTCATTTATTCTGCTCTAATCTTTGTTATTTCCCTCTTTCTGATAATTTTGAACTTTCTTCTTGTAGTTACTTGAGGTGTAAAGTTAGAGTGTTTACATGAGATCTTTCTTCCTTTTTAAATTTTTTTTTAACGTTTATTTATTTTTGAGACAGAGAGAGACAGAGCATGAACGGGGGAGGGGCAGAGAGAGAGGGAGACACAGAATCGGAAGCAGGCTCCAGCCTCTGAGCCATCAGCCCAGAGCCTGACGCAGGGCTCGAACCCACGGACCGTGAGATCGTGACCTGAGCCGAAGTCGGATGCTTAACCGACTGAGCCACCCAGGCGCCCCTTTCTTCCTTTTTAATATAGGTGTTTTATCGTTATGAATTTCTCTCTTAGTACTGATTTTCCTGATCCCGTAAGTTTTGGTATATTATGTTTTCATTCTCACTTCTCTTGAAGCATATTCCAATTTCCTTTTTGATTTGTTCTTTGAGTCAATGATTGTTTAAGAGGTATATCGCTTTAGACATCTTGAAGGTTACATGGGATTTTTGTTTCTAAGATCACAGTGCTACTTTTTTTAAGTTTATTTATTTATTTTGAGACAGAGGGAGAGAGGGAGAGAGAATCCCAAGCAGGCTCCGCACTGCCAGCACAGAGCCCGATGCAGGGCTCGAACCCACGAACCGCAAGATCACGACCTGAGGCTGAAATCAAGAGTCAGATGCTCAACCGACTGAGCCACTCAGGCACCGCCACAGTGCTACTTTTTGTGGCCGGTGTGGGATCACCAATGTGAGATCAACTTGTGTTGCCAGGTGAAATCCTTTCAGTACAGCTCGATCCACCTTTGCTAAATAATAAAGCAAGTGACTAGTGAGCCACAGTTCCAATAAAGTAGATTTTTCTTCTGGATAGCACATGGCTTAGAAACCAGGCAGCGGGGTCACCCATCTCTGGCCTCATTCATTAGTTCAGCAAAGATTGGCTGAACACCCACAAGGTGCCAGGCCCGCTGTTGGATGCTGGGGACAGAGTGATGAGCAAAACACACACAGTCCCTGCTTTCATGTGGTTTATAGTCTGCTGGCAGGGGAAAGGAGGAGGCTGACCTTGAACTTAACCGACTGGAAAACCGTGTGCTTGAAACAATGTGCATGGCCCTGAAATAAATATATCAGAGGAAATCTCTCAGGAGAAATAATAGGAAAGGCTTCAGTTTGTCATTTCTCCTCCTGAGCATTGGTGCCTGAAGTCAATTATTTTCTTACCAGACACAGTCAAAAGAAACCACGGAAGCTGCTCCCCAGTCTGACTTCTTCACCCAGAGGAGGAGGCAAAAAGCATGGACAGAAACTCGATGAAACCACTTCCACCCTCACACTGCCCCAGCCGGGGGTGAAGTTAAACACAGGTCACGCGTGACACCCCTCTCCGAGTCTCTGGGAGTGAGAAAGAGGTGGTTTCCACTGCCCCCACTGGTGATTTGCCGTGCTTCATCCTTCCAGCACATATTTATTCATCCTTCCAGCACATATTTATTGAGTCCCTACTACGTTCCAGGAGATAAACAGTGGTCCCTGCTCTCGCACAGCTCACGTTCCGGTGATCGCCCCTGTGTCACCAGCCAATAGTGGTGGCCTCGTGCTTTGTGGACCACGCTGGGCACAGTGGCTCATGCATGTACTGAAAGGTAAGAGAGAGCTGAATAAAGACAGCGGTAGACCGGAAGTGTGTGCCAGGCAGAGAGCCCAGCAAATGCAAAGACCTGGCGAGGAGAACAAGCTTGGAGCGCATGAATTGGCAGAGGAAAGGCCAGTGAGGTCAAAGCCTAGGCGGTGAGAGAAAGACTGGCAGAGAGACTGCTGGAAAGTTTTCTGGCTTGTGCACCTGAACATACGGCAGTACCGTTCACTAGGAGAGGGACCACGGGAGGAGGAGGTTACTAGAAATTTCCACAGCTCCCTCCTTACGGCACAATTTTGCCACATGGCTATCCTAGGCTTGAGATCACTAAGGCCGTTGTCAACTAAGGCAACCTTTCAAAGTCTATTTGTGATTCAACTGTTTAACAGCCAGAGTTCGTTGTCCCATAAAGTAACGTTACATGAAGCCAGCAGATGGGCTGTTGTGTTAGAAATTTAATTTTCTCGGACGCCCGTGTGTGTGGTTGGAGTAAGCCGAGACAAAGGGCCATCCGTGCAGAGGCTCTGTCAATGTCAAGGCCCTGGAGCAGACATTGACATCTGAATGCTGCCTGTGGTTCAATTAGTGCTCACCAAATATTGATGAGCTCCCCACGTTCCCAGACCCCTTCTAGTTGGGCAGGACCATGTGACTAGTTCAGGCCAATGGACCATGAGCACAAGTGATAGGAGTCAATCCCAGGCCAGAGCACTTAATCGGTGGTAAACGACTCTCTTTCTAGATGACAACCAAAGGGGCTCCGTGTTCCTGATAGTGTAGCTATAAGACAGAGAGGCGCTATCAGCCTAGGTCTCTGAGTGACTATGTGGTGACAAACCACGTTGACCCATGTGAGACACGGAGCATGTGAGCAAAGCAGACACGCGTGTTACTTTATACCATTGACGTGGTGGGTAGTTACCGCAAGGTAAGTTAGCCCACCTTGGCTGATACAACAATTGTCTTGCCCTTGGCCTCCTACCATCTACGAAGCCCTATTTGGAGGAGGGGTCAAACTGGCCATAAATCATACGCTCCTTTCAGATAAGTAGCTACGCTTGCCCTCCTACTCACTTTCTCAACATGCTAATGTTGGCTCTCATCTCCTCCACTCCCTGGCTGCCCAGCCTGGCTTTCAGTAACTGCTTCCCACTGCCTACTCAGCTTTGTGGTATATTTGCATGCCCTGCCCTGGCGTATTGACTTTGAGTTCCTGCTTACTTCTCCTCTCCCCACACTCTCTTGATTTGGACATCTTCACAGCTATATCCAAGATAGTCTCACCGTCAACCCTAGCACCGTGGAAGCCTCCCTGAGCCCCGTCCCCACAGGGTAAAAGGAATTTAGATAATCGTAAAGAAGCTAACCAATGCTTTTGGCTAGGACGCAGTGGTGAACCTGAGGTACGCAGGGCAAAGGTAAGACTGATGATGCGAAATGAGGCCAGAAGGACCCGGAACCAGTGCAGAGCGTGAAATGGCTCAGGACCAAAGCTCTGCGTGACGCCCGGTTGACTGAGATGAATTCCTAGCCCGCTTCCTTGTGTGGTGCCAGCCGTGGGCTATAGAGGCAGGTCCCACGGCTTCAGAAAACCGAAAAGGTAGGGTAGGTTATCCATACAACTCAGGAGCCCAGGTGACCCGATTTCTGTGAGGAAATCTTCCCAGAGTTGTAGCTTAGCCTGACTCGAGTACAGTTGTGCCCTGATTGATGCCCTGACAGACACAGTAGGGACATTCCCACCCCGGCAAGCAGAGGGGGCAGGAACCCCCAGTGAGGACTTCTACAGCTGAAGGCGGTTACCAGTGTTGCGACCTGGATTGAAGTCTTGGAATTTTGTTCCCCACGAAGGGGATCTGTTTGAAGTCACACACTGAGAGCTGCCCCATAGTCTGCTGTGTTTGCGTCCGAGCCGGTCTGGGGTGCCACCATAGCCACCAAAGGTGCGGAGCCTCCTGCATACAGTGTCCTGGTAACTTTTGCATAAGGAGCTTCCCCCCACCCCAGTTGAAGTCAGATTCTAAGCAAGACGGGAAAAAAGGAAATGGATGGCCTTGGGACCAGAAACACAGGACACCATGAGATATTAGCTGGCTGGAACATAACATCTCTAGTTTTAAGCTGTCATCTCTCATTCCCTAACACAGCCACTTTCTCTGTCATACGTATATGACCTAACTTTGTTGTGGGAGGAGCAAAAGCCAGTGGCCATATTTTTTCTTTCCCTCTATCTCCCCACAGCACCTCACACTTGGTAGTTGCCCTATAATGTTTGCCACCCTGAGATGTTTCCATCTGAAGAGCAACCGTCCCGGTACTTTTCCTTTTCCACGAACCCCAAGCCGTTTCACTCTGTGCGTGTGTGTTTTTTTTTCTAAGTTTATTTATTTATTAAAGTAATCTCTACACCCAACGTGGGGCTCGAACTCATGACCCCGAGACCAAGAGTCCCATGCTCTTCCAACTGAGCCAGCCAGGTGCCCTCATTTCACTTTGCTTTACTTTCTTTCCGTCAACCCTAGAAGTACGAACACATCGTACAACGGAAGTACTAAGCTTTCAAAATGAATATATGCCTGCTTCTCTTCTTCCTTGGGGACTCATCAGGACCATGGGGACAGTCACTCAACTAACAAGTATCTACTGAACATCTACAGTGTGCCAAGCAGGCAACAGTTGCAGGATAGTTATCGCTCCTTGGAGAAAGTTCCGGACACAAGGTGACACCGTCATTAATAGTTTCTGTGTCATTTGCTTTCCCCACATATTAAAGCTTGATGCTTCTCTGTGTCTTTACAGACGCGGCAGGTCTAGACATTATTGCAGGCAACAGGCCAAGAAAATTCAAGTTATGTTGATTACTTATCGCTTGCAGAACAATTGCTGATTTTTAGAAAGAGTATTCACAGCACCTCCCAGGAGGGTCTTGTGCCAAGTACTTGACGAGGCACGAAAAACTGCAATGGATCAAGTTGAATTTCCTCAGGGAACGATGTTTTAATGCAAGGTCCAGCAAACGATTTGACGCAGGCGCCCAATCCTGCCCCCGGCCATCTGTTTTTACAGATAAAGTTTTATTAGAATACAGCCACGCCCATTTTTTTAAACATCGCGTCTACAGCTGCTTTCCAGCAACAACAACGGTGGCTAGCTGTAAACAACTGAAATAGTTTCCCCGTATCAAATGCCCGACGTTGGCCGTGGCCGTCACGTTCGTTGTTTCACACACGCCACGTGACCCCTCTAGGGTAATAAATAATGGGTGGCATTTACCGTGCTAATCAGAGTTTCCTTCTTAACCTGGTGTCCATAAACTCGGATGTCAGATTGCAACTTAATTTCCGTTCGTCTCTAACTGAAAGTAAGCATTCCTTCAATGGTGAAGGTCGGTTAACGAATCAAAACCATATTAGCAATACCCGTGACATTATCGCCAGTACAAATATCGCAGATACTTTTACAGTACTTTGCAGTGTCATCTCATTTAGTTACCCTTTATGTTCATTATTAGTTTGAAACAGCGGTACACATTGGACTGCGAAGTCTCATTTATTTAATGCACTATTAAGGAAGCACATATACCACAAGTTTGGGTTTTTTTTTAAGTTTATGTATTTATTTTGAGAGAGAGGGAGAGAGTGCCAGAGGGAGAGGGACAGAGAGAGAAAGAGAGAGAGAGAATCCCAAGCAGGCTCTGCACTCTCAGTGCAGAGCCCCACACAGGGCTCGAAGTCACGAACCATGAGATCATGACCTGAGCCCAAGTCAAGACGCTGCTGCTTAACCGACTGAGCCCCCGCAGGCACTCCCCACAAATCTGTTTTTAAAATACATTAACTGTATTTCATTAGAACTCATCTCCCCTTTGTGATCTAAAGTATTGTATTCATGCATTCGAAAGCATCATTCTATCACTTCTCGGCCTTTTGGCTAAAATCAAGTGTAAAAGTATTATTCTGAAAAGGGGTCCGGAGGCTCGACTGCCGACAGAAGCCCGGCACAAAAAGGATGAGCACCGGGTGTTGTATGGAAGCAATGAAGCATGGAATGTACCCCCGAAACCAAGAGCACACTGTATGCACTACAGTCTGCTAGCCAATTTGACAATAAATTATATTTAAAAAGAATAAATAAAAATATAGCTTCTGAAAAAAAAAAAAGGGTTGAGAAGCTCTGTACTGAGTGCAGCGCATTCATTCCCCGAATACTCACGACCACCCTGGGTGATGGGTAGTGTGACCAGTTCGTGACCACCTGTTTCCATACTGTCCTACCTTTGTTGTGCCATCATCTCCACTTCGTAGGTGAGAAAACCTATCCTTCTTATACAGGACGGTGGCGGCTTTTGTGAGTAGTAAAAACGAAGGAACACTTCTTAAGCACCTGCTGCGTCAGGCGTATCTCATTTTATCCTGTTAACAGCCCTCAGCATTTTGACTGATGAGTGAACTGAGACCTAGGGCAGGACCCGCAGCCTTGCTCAGACCACACCCACTCCCTCCCCCTCTCTCTAGCCCGCTACCTAATTAGTATGCAAATGATCTCCTGCAATCCTGACGTCTTCTTTCATTCATGGGTTTTTCAGTGAAGGAAAAATATTGCAAGGGAATATTCAGGCCCTGTTTCCTACTGAAGCCAAGAAATTGTTCGTCAAACCAGATGGGCTCAATCCGGGTGCATTTGCACGGTGCATTTTTCAGAAGAATATTTCACGTGAGGTTTAAGAATTTCACAAACCACACGTAAGAATTACATTTAAAAATAAAGTGGCGGGTTGGTATTCGTTACCAGGATGAATGTTTCCAGTGACACTAAAATCCTGGCAGAGCGGACTTTGGAGCGCAAGAAAAGTGACGTCAACATAAAGACATTTTTTAAAAGGAATTGCTATAAGTTAGGGTGCAAAACTCTTCCAAGGATTTCACATAAAACGGTTTAAACAGCCGTGACTTAACATCAAAAAGTATATTCTCGCTCAATCACGTGGCCTGATTCCCCCCCCCCCCCCCCGTAAACTTCAAATCAAGGCAGAGTTTGAAGTATTTTGTATCGGTTACGATCTACAACTCCGGGAAGGAGCTGTGGCTGAGAAAGCCGTTCTGGGTAAGAAGCGCTCTGCTTAGATCCAAACTGTTTATACTCACAAATCACAGCGTCCTTCAGACCGGCCTGAGCTTTTCCTTGGCAATAATGCTAAAGTGGGCCCTAAGAGAATGCAGAAGCCCCACCCCCAGAAAGCGGTTTCATTAGCGGCCTGCCTCTTCCTGCTAGGAGAGCTTCGTTTCCCAAGGCTCTCAGTGGTCACAAACCACGTTTCTAATGCAACTAAAAGATTCCTCTTCACGGACACTTAACGATGCCGAGCGTGTCGTTACGACAAAAACAAACAAAACCTTGTGCCTTCAGAGAGGAAATCTGGGGCCTTATAGTCCAGAAATGCACACAGAGGAGTGAAATGAAACGGCCCGTGTTTGAAGAAGCCCTTCAGGATTCTATGGGGCGCAGGGGAAGGAGGCCTGGATTTGCATTTGGCAGGTCTCAGTCCTGGCCGCGCGACACTTAGCCCCTCTGAACCTCAGCTATTTCGTTTGTTCAGTGGCACCGGATTCCAGCAGCAGCGGCGGCAGCAGCCCCCGCCACTCGTTTGTTCAGTGCTGTGTGCCCGGTTCTGCGTTAAGCATGGGGCGATCGCGGTGAACAGGGCGTATGGCTCACGCCTGTGAGAATAGGTCGTTAGGTGATAGGTAAGATATTACCATCAATACGTCCGCATCGTCTTGGGGTCTCTGAAGCCTCTCCCTCTTCAGTCTGTTCAGTCGGCTTTGTTTTTTTTTTTTTATTATCTTTTTTTTTTTTTTTCCAATTTAAATTCAAGTTAGGTAACGTACGGGGTAGCATTGGTTTCAGGAGCAGAATTTAGTGATTCGTCACTGCCATCGAACACCCAGGGCTCATCCGCACAAGTGCCCTCCTTCGTGCCCATCGCCCGTTTAGCCCATCCCCCCACCCGCCCCCCCTCCGGCCATCCTCAGGTTGCTCTGTTTTTAAGAGGCTCTTACAGCTTGCCTCCCTGGTCTGCTTTATTGCCACTGTGAATCGTGTTTGTTGATATTTTCTCTAAATATATATATATATATATATATATATATATATATATATATATATATATACCGCGACCGTGTTCAATGAGCTGGAAAACACAAGATGGTACAAAGAGAAAAATGAAACACACCCCTGATCATGGTCCAACGAGACAATGCCGCACCGTCAAACACTCCTCGGGAGGCCAGAACTGAGGGGACAGAAACCCCTCTGGTTGAACCACACGTCTGCGCGTCCTTCCCTCCGTCCGTGCCATCCGCCCCCCCCCCCCCCTCCACCCGGGAAACGGTGGCAGACACCGGGAGACGCTGGGTCGGTGAGGAGCGCGGCGCGGGACCGCGGGCCTCGCGCATCCCCCGGCCCACGGGATGCAGGGGGCTGGGACGGCCCCGGACACCGCGCGGCCGCTCCCCTCCGCCTCGGGCCGACGACGAAGGGGCGGCCGGCCCCGCGGCGCGGCCGCTCGGCGCCGCAACCCGGGGCGGGGGTGGGACACGCTCCTACCCTGGCCCTTCGGTTCGAGGGCCCGCTGCCATCTGGAGGGCCCCGGCTCGGGCCGGGAGATTCCTTCATGTTCGAGAAACGCGCCTAATCTGCGGCCGCCGGCCCCCGCGGACCCCCGCCCTCCCCGCCCGCGCCTCCTCCCCTCGGCAGCTTCTCGCTCGCTCGCTCGCTCGCTCGGGACTGGATCAATGCAGCGGAGTGCGCTCGGCTAGGCCTTCACGCCCTGTGATCGGCCGGCCCCGGGCTTCGGGGGACGAGCGCATCAATTCAGGCCCACTGAACTGTATTTCCCCGGCCCCGGCCCGCCCCCCGCCTTTGTGCCGCGCCCGGCCCGCCCCCTCCGCTCGCTCTCCCTTCACGCTTTGTTTGGCAAACACAAAACGCGCGGCCCGGCGGCGGGCCCTTTTCAAGCTCGGCGGCCGGCCCTTGAAACCGCCGCGAGGCCCGGCTACCTGGGAACACCTCCGGGGGCCGGGCCGAGGGCGCGCCGAGCCGCCCGGAGCCCCCTTCGCGGCCCGGGGCCCGGAGTCGGGGGCCGGCGCGGCGCGGCGCGGGCTTCCCCCGCCGCGCCGGCCCGGACGCCCCGGGCGGCCCGACTTCTTCCAAGCGCCGCACCCCCTTTGAAAGCCCGGGGCGCTTCGGGGGGCCCCCCTCGCCTCGCCTCGCCTCGCCTCTGCGTTTGCAATGGCCCAGAAGTTCACTCGACGCGGGGTGCGGAAGCCCGGGGAGCCGTTTGCGCGAGGCGCCGGCAGCTCCGACCTCAGCGGCCCCGCACCGGTCCCCCCGGGGGGAGGCCGAGGGCTCCGGCGTGACGAACGCGGCCACACGGGTGCTCCCGCCGGCTCCCGTTTATTGAGCGCTTACTATGCGCCGGCTCGCGCCCCGGCGCTTCAGGGGCGTGAGGACGGTTAACCTCAGTTGACAACAACCCGGTGATGTGCCGAGGGCCCCTTGGAGCAACAGGGAAGCCAAGGACCAGAGGGGCTAAGAAGCTGGCTTCTAACCAAGCCCCCACCGCGGGCGGGCTCCGTTTCGTGTTCTCTTTCCTCGAGTCCGTGGACTCCTTTCGGCTCCCGACGACAAATGATCGCCCCCTCCCCACCCGCTCGGTCATGCTTCCGCCAGTTGTCTACACAGCCCGAGTTGAAGACAGGTGTTGCCCTGGAATAATGATGGTCACAGTAGCCGCGCTTTGTTGGAGATTTATGGTGCCCCAGGCACTTAACTATGTGATTAAATACATCCCGTCCTTCGGCCCTCACAACCGTCCTCTGGGATGAGTTCTGCTATTGTCTCCATTTTACGGGGAGGGTTAGGGGAAATCAGCGGATTCGGATTCGAGGAACTTGTCCAAGGTCACACAGCCAGCAAGAAGAAGGCTTGTCGAAGCCAATGCGTGTTCTCCAAACCGGCAGACGATACTGGCTTCCGCTATGACGAATTACGTTTTAATTTCCACGGTCCTTCAGAAAAATGGCCTTTTGTGTTCCCCAAATTGCCTTTCAGGTTAAGTTCATTGGCAGTCACTCCTTGAGTTTCTCGGAATTATGTTTTCTCCTGGAAAAGACTAAGGTAACTTCAAACTGCAATAGTGCACTATTTATTTATAGTGGGGTAAGTCCACCCATCCACAGGTGTCCGTTGAAGGCACAGAAAGCGACCCATGCCGAACTGGAACGTTTGAGAAGTTTCCGTCTCGTTTTTACAGCACCAGGGACAAAATAGGGAAGCTAGTGTCCGGACCCTCGGTTTGGGAATTCTCCAGCACTGGAAGAGTTTCACGGCTCAGCGGGCTCAACTCTTTCATTCTGCAAATGGCGAAACCGAGGCTCAGGAGTGGGACTTGCCGAAGCTCCAACAGAGGGTGCCGGAGCACCCCCCTGGAGCTCAGGTGTAGACTCCATGATATAATTAGTATATCAATTGCTAATTGATGTAAACTAATCCCCGCAGGGATTCTCTATTTATCAACTGAGAGCTTAACAGTAGGCCAGGCATGGCGCTAAGGGAAGGGGTGGTCAACAAGACAAGATTCCTACCTGCACAGAACCTCCATTCTGCCAGCAGAGACGGCCAGTGGAAAAAATCAGTCAGTAGCAAACCACAGCTGTGGTGAGGCCTCCGAAAGTAAGAGCCAATGGTTTCGGAAGAGGCTGTCGTGGGAGGGTTAACTCAGGAAGCTCAACACTGGCTCCGGTGAAGAGGCAATCAATCATTGATTGGGATCTCCGGGATGAGTAGAAGATGAGTTGGCAAAGAGGGGCAGGGAAGAGAATTCACGTCAAAGGGAGCAGCACATGCCAAGGCCCTGTGGTTGCAGGGGGGTATGGCAGGTTTCAGGGACTGGACACTCTGTGGCTGCAGGCTGAAGAACAAGGAGGAACGTGGTATGAGATGGGGCCACCTTGCACGGTCGTGGGGCTGCAGAGGTATGTACATGGGGCCCAGCAGTGACGGGCCTCATAAGCCGTGCCGGTGATTTGAGTCCTTTCCCTACGATCGCTGGGAAGCCAATGAAGAGTTTCTTAAGCCAAGGGGTCACATGGCATTCTCAAGAGATCAGTCCCTAGCTTCATTGTGGACAACTTACTGGGAAGCATAGTAAACCCTTGGGAAACTAGTAAGCTGTTGTAATTGTCCGGGCAAGAGATAACAAAGGCTTGGACTATGGTGACGACACTGGTTTTCTACCATCCAGTTGTTTCACCAGGGGCCACTCGTATAACTTCTAGGATCCTCAGTTTCCTTATCTGCCTGTTGTTCCCAACTCCATGGGTCTCCCTCACAGAGGTGTTATAAGGGTCAATCAAGAGGGCACTATACAAACCCAAGCCGTTAATTAGCAGTGACAAGAATCCAGGCCTAGTGATCTTTCATTCCTAATTAAATATTATCCAGCACTCTCCGTCACCATGTAATGACAGGGAAGAGCTGTGCCTTTTTTCTGGTTAAGTATAAATATATAAGGAATGCTGGAATGTGTTCTCCACGTAAAAATGTACAGAAAAGGCTCAAGTCTCCCTTGACCTTCACCCCAAACCTTCGTTCCTCCTGCCTCTTCTTACGGTGGTGTTTCAAGGGCTTGAAATTTGGTCTACAGGGACACATGACCATGATGCAGACCAGCATACGTTTGTACCTGTATGCATCTAGAAGCATGATATTGGGGTCACCTGGCCACAGTTAAAAGGGCCTGTCTCTCTGCGGGGGGCACCAGCTTTGTAAGGACCCCTGTGTTCACGGTGCTGGGACAAATCAGCTGGTGGACACACGGGTCTCCTCCACTGGACTGTCCAGCACGGGCAGGGTACGGTCTCACTGCTCTCTGGGGCCCGAGGGCCCGAGACGGGGCGCAACGGATCAACGGTCTGGTCGGTGTCACAAAGGGGAGTGACTCAGAACCTGGGGGTTGCTAGGTGTGAAGTACAAACAGGTTTGCTAAGCAATTAACTCAAGGACACAGTTAACCCAGGTAGAGGGGGTCATGAGGCTTAAATCGGATAATGGGTGTGAAGTGATTAGCGTAGCGCCCGCCGGCACATGGCGTCGCAGGTAAATGTGACTTCGCACCTACGCTAACAATAGCAACAGCTCACACTGAAGAAGCAATTACCATGTGCCGGGTGCTACGCTAAGTGGCGTATTTAACCAATTTAATCCTCATGATAACACCGTAAAGTAAGCACTATTGTCCTCGTTGCGTCGTCAGTCAGGGTCTAAGCAGTAAAACAGAAGCCACTTGAAGAGTAAACAACAGTGAGGATCTCTGGAAGGAGCTGGGGACACAGGTGAGGCTGAGAAACCAGAAAGGGTGAAGAAGCCCCCGGGATGGCAGGCAGGCAGCGGTAGCGGTAGCTGAAGGGACACGAGGTGGGGGGTGGGGGGGGTGGGGAGTTTGCTCCAGAGCCCGGGGGTGGGGGCGTCACCCAGTGGAAGCTGGAACCCCAGAGGCCAGCTCTGGGCCAGGGGAGGGAGGAAACTTCCAGTAGGAGCCGAAGCTCCTACTGCCTCCCATTCCCTTCACACAAGAGGCTGCTGGGCATGCGGACGGCACCGAGCTACGGAGTTTGTGCCAATGTAAACTGACTGCATCACCAAGCATGCTGTTTAGCTTGGCTGGTATTTTACTTTCGTGGCAAGACAGTTTTCACGAAGCAAGCCGTGCATCGATTTACATTGTGCCGCAAGCTCCTTCTCTTGTCATGGACCAGGCCTTGGGCCACACTTTCGTTGGTGTTGTCTTTGGAGAAGTGATGCAGTGTAAACATAGAGGAGACACGCTCCAGATCAGGGCTTGATATCTACCTCCGTCATTAATCGTGGGAGCAAATCATTTGACCCCTCTCTTAGGTCACTTTCCTCCCCTGTCAAATGTACCAACTGCCCTCCTGACCACACCAAGTCATTGTGAGGCACTTGGGCAGGCAAAGCTTCCTACGTCTGAAGGTCATTTCCTTCCCTGTAGGGCTGAATCCATGATTGACTAAGAGAGGGGATATCGTATCCTATACCTGCCATAACAGTTGCGGTGGGAAGGCACAGAACTATGGGGACATAGCCACACTCAGGGACACAGAGCAATGGGGAATAGAAATAGTTCTCAGAAGGGACAGCACAAAATAACCGGACTACACTGGTCTTGTGACAAACTGTGTGTGTGTGTGTGTATGTTGGGAGACACGGTGGGGTTAAGAAAATGGAGCAAAGAACAGAGAGAGTCAGGAGTGGTGTGGTTGCCTGAGAGAGCTGCCCAAGGGAAGGAGCAGGCAGATGAGATGACTGTAAGGGGAAGGGGGTCAAAGACACTTGGGGACTCCCTGCGTGGGCGAAAGTACCAACAGACGGATCCCGTGCGTAAGTTGCCCCGGATCATGCCAAGGATTCGATGCAAGTGGTAAGAAGGGTGTGCCTGCCAGGGCTCACATCTTAGCAGTGACACACGTTTGGGAGCCAAGCTGGCCTGTCTTCCCAAATGTGGACACGGCTACCTTGGCCTGGCTCACGGCCTTCACCTCAGCCAGGAGTGCGGGTGAGGGTGAGAGCCACCCGCGTGTACCTGTGCGTTCACCCTCCACAGCCGGGCCGCCCCTTTCACAACGGCTTTGTATTCCTCTGGTCAGAGGCCGGTCCTCCAGCTGCCATCCTGGGAAGGGACTCAGGCCATGAATGAGGACAGAAGGAGACAACGGGTACCCTCTTGGGTCTCCAGACCCCGCAGCTCCCTAGCTATTCTAACGGGCACAGATGTCTGTGGGCTCTGCGAACCTTGTCCGTTAGCCAGGGAGGGCAGGGGGCCAGGTCAGGGAACCAGGGCTCTGGCCAGCACTGTCTGTGCCGGATTACTGCCCAGTGTGGGTCCCTCCTGCCAAAATCCACACCAGGGGAATGTCCAGTGGCAGATCCAAGGATCCTGAGCTCTCCAGGCCTGTGATGTCCTCATATGAGAAACATTGTGCCTGCTCTAAGAGGGCCCCTGTCTCTTGTTCGAAGCTGGCACCTTGAGGCAGTAGCCAGAGACGGGTGTTCTTGGGGGAGCCCATGGCCCATCGAGGCACGAGGAACGTGCTTAAAGCCTTGGGAGTTCTGGGGATGGACCCAGGTTATCTTGTCACTCTGATAGATCGGCTCCATCTGGTGAGATCACGTGAAGCTCCCACGGAGAACTCAACGTTCCTGGGGCTCAGACCTCAAACAGAACTTGCCAGGCCTTTGTGCCCCCTCCTCTCATGTCTTTGGTTTTACACTGGCCCCTCCCTTTGTCTCTCTTCTCTTCGGTCTCTTCCAATCTGATGCCCGGTGCTCAGCAATTCTGGAGGCTCACCCTCGCTTACACTAGTTCCCTAAACTTGTCTCCTCCCTGGTGGCACTGAACTTGCTTGGGAATGCTGTCCCGGAAGATCCCCTCCTTGGCTTAGATCTGGCACTAGGCAGGTCTGGGGTGGGGCAGGAGGGCTCTTTCTGGGCAGTATGCTGACTGACACAGCTCCGGCTTCTCATGCTTCCTGTCTTTGCAGAAACAACCAAGGATGGCAGCAAGGGTAGAAGCTCTATTCACTTGACATGGTCATAAACAAGACACTGGCTCGGCTGCGTCATAGGCTGAGACGTGGCCGGCAGGGGCCAGTGGACCGCAGTGCAAGAAGACGACCAGGGAGGGGGCGGGGGATGGAACCACTGTTCTCTTAGGGGAGTAAGCACTAAGAGAACAGGTCCAACTCTAGGGCAGAGCATGGGCATTAGGGTAGGCTGACAGTGGGGAGCAGGGCTCCAGCCTCTGAGCGGGGACCTAAGAGGAGTCCTAGGAAGCACGTTCCCAGTCCTCAACAGCCAGGAGCACTAGGGCAGGGCAGCGTGATGGAGTGAGCATTGGCTTTGCTTAGCGCGTGACAGGCTTGTGTTCGAATCACAGCAATGTCATTTAGGACCTGTGTCAGATTGGGCAAGTGAAAGAACCACTCTGAGTCTCAGTTTTCTCATCTGGCAAGTGGAGACACTTCTGTGTGATCTTGCAAGGTTGACTTATGGGGCGGCATGAGGCAAGGTCTGTGAAAGTACTTAGGACAGTGACCAACATTACTACTAAAACTTGAGTCTGATATAGGAAGTGCTCTTGGACGAAGGCAGAAACCCAGCTATTGGCATGGGCTGGGTAGGAATATATTTTCCAGAAGAGAACATAGAAGCCAGCCCCAGAGCCCTGGCCTAGAGCTACTTATAGGTCAGGGTTAGCCTTGGAGATGAAAGGAAGATTTTAAGCAGGGAAGTTACCAGATCAGATGTAAGGGGGGAAGAACAAAGGCTTTAGAGCCAGGCTGACTTGGGCTTGGGTCCTTGGCTCTAGCACTTAGCCGTGTGACATGGGACAAGATGTTTAACTTCTTTGGGCATCTGTGAAATTGGAATCACCGTGCCTATTTTTATGGGTTGAATTGTGTCACCTCAAAATTCACGTGTTAAAGTCCCAACACCCAGCCCTTGTGAATGTGTCCTTATTTGGAAATAGGGTCTTTGCGGATGATCAAGTTAAGATGAGATCATTAGGGTGGGCCCTGTTTAATATGACTGGTGTCCTTATACAAGGCGACAGTGGGAGACAGAGACACGCACACAGGTGGAACACCATGTGAACATGAAGGCCTTGGGATACTGCATCTACGAGCCACGGAATACCAAAGATCGTCAGCAAAACGCGAGAAGCTGAGAGATAGGCATAGAACAGATTCTCCCTCAGGAGGAACCAACCCTGCCGTCACCTTGATCTTGGACTTCTGGCCTCCAAAACTGTGAGACAATAAACTTCTGGTGTTTAAGCCACCCAGTTGTGGTGTTTGGTTACAGCAGTTCTCAAAAACCAAAAACCCACCTTAAAGGGCAATTAAAGATAATCTAGGCACTGAATAAATGGTGGCTACTGTTGTTCTTTCTTTTTTTTTTTAAGTTTTTTAAATGTTTACTTATTTTTGAGAGACCGAGAGACAGAGCGCGAGCAGGGGAGGGGCAGAGAGAGGCAGAGACACAGGATCCGAAGCCGGCTCCAGGCTCCGAGCTGTCCGCACAGAGCCCGATGCCGGGCTTGAACTCACGAGCTGTGAGATCATGGCCTGAGCCGAAGTCGGACGCTCAACCGACAGAGCCACCCAGGCGCCCCGCTTTAACAGATGTTCTTAATGCCACGCCCCGTATCTATTTGGCTAGCTTGGAAATGTGGGGGAGTTACTGCCCCTGGGGGCTGGGACAGGGTATATAAATGCCCAATCCTCCCTGTGCTCTGATGGGACACTTCAGAGGCATGTCACATTAGCCTTCTCAAACGGGGTTCCCAGCAGGACCGAACCCCACTTGTCCGCAGCAGTAATCTGCTCATTAAAGCGCATATTATTGGTCATCGTATCCCTTCCTGCCTCAGTTTTCCCAATCCATCACTTACCCTACCTCCCCAATAAAGCACCAGCATCCTGCAACCTATTGGTCCTTGTTCCAGGGTCTATTTAAGTCACGGCCCAAACTAAAAGAGTGGCTGACACTAAACGAGCACTTACTACACACGAGGCATTGTGATATTCCCTTCATGTGCTTACCAAAGTGGTTAGGGGTGACATTCGATTAGTTGAAACCTACCAGATTCTTGGAACAGGACCTAATGCACAGGAGGCACTCTGTACACGTTAGCTATATAGTGTATCAATCAGCGTCCAGCCAGAGACAGAAACAACCTCAGTTCTAGGAACAGAGAGAATTCAGTATAAAGAATTGGCAGCTAGGCCTAATAAAGTTGTTTCCTAGGTAACTAAAAGGGTAAAAGGAGAACTCTGAAGTGTCGCATAGATAGCAACTGCAGGAAGCAGCGGCTGTGCCTGGGGGAACAAAGAGAAGGGCTCGAAATGACTAAAACTTAGAAGCTTAAAGCAGGGCGATGAGGGCAATGCTCAGACCGTACCGTGCCCTGAACTGGGAGGAGGGGCCCCGCGAGGCTGAGACCCTGATTTCTGGGGAGGCCAGAGCTGGCATCTCGGAGAGGAGTGTGATGTGGCTGGTTCCACAAAATGCTGGAAAAGTGAAGGGCGGGATTCAGCTACTGCTTCCAGGGCGACCGGAACTGCTGGAGTCAAGCTCCAGACTCGCCGTCTTCGTCTAGTGTCTTCACGGGGCACAGCCTGCCGGGAAGCCAGCTGGCAAAAAAGCAATGCGGTCTGTGGGGTCCCCGCCCCAGTGTCACAAAGCAGAGTATAGACCGATGGACTTCGGGCTGAGAGACAAGATCTCAGACTCCAGAGCCCACACTCTTAGCCGCTCTCCACCTAAACTATATCTCTGTTTCTTTCTCCTTTCATCCAAGCTCACGTGCCTGTCTGTATATTTAAGGTATTCTACAACTCAGACCTTTCGTGCACTTGGGTAGTACCCCCCTCTCTTGCCTCCCCTCCTTCTTCCAAACTAGTGACTGTCTTCTGCACCCTGGGATCAGAGCGAGCAAAGGAGATGTCTATCAGGTCGGCACCCAGAGCCTCCAATGGTTTCGGTGACCTCAGTGTCCTATCGGTCCCATTGACAAGCACGACAACCTGGTGATCCTGTTAAAAAAACTTTGCGCCCACCTGGCAGTTGCCCTAAGCAGCGGGCGGAAGATGGAATTCGTGATCACAAATGGCTACTTGCGACATTTGGCGACGAGGAGAAATCCAGGTATATTCTAGCTTTCGCTCCTGAGAGACCAGATGATTTTCCTACTCCGGCCAAGCTCCCTCGTGCCAACCAGCTTGTTCTCTGTTGACACTACGTTCATCTAGATACGACCTCTCTTTCTCCTCATTCCAAGTCCCAATGCTAGGTCAGAAGCACTGGAATTGAGTTTCAAGGGTACGTGTGGGGTCACCAGAAGGTCACTAATACCTCTCAGCATGTTGGGGAGTTTGGAGACAAGCGATTGTCCGATTGTAAAGCCAACACCTGATAGCCTTCATGCTAGAGGGTGGAGATCTCTACAAGGAAAACTGCAGCTGGAATCCTTCTCGGGGGCTGCCCTTCAACAGGAAGTCTGGTTTCACTCAGCACAGCGATGTTGACTCTGCGTCTGGACAACTCACGTGTGGCCGCATCTATGAGGAGGACAATGTTTTTCCATCATAAGTAATCAGCAACCTGGGCCATCCAGACTTTCTCAAGCAGTGGCCGTGAGTCAACTCCGGGCATTTCGTGGCAATGGCTCCCATCTTTAGCAGCCCGCTATGAGTGCAATGAGTATGAGTACTCCATAGCTATGAGTAGCTAAGGAGGCTGATGCTTTAACAGCAAGAGAAGTGGACAATTCCTATTGTGTGCCACTCTGAGGTAAATATTATTAGGCCCCAGTACCTTCTACCCTTTCTCAATATCCTCCCAAATCTTCTGTAACTCAAGGATTGAATCTTTCAGATCTTCACCTATGGCCAAACCCACCAGAGGGGAACTTTTCTGGAGCACCACGAGATTTCTGATATATTAACAGGGCCTAGATACATCACAGCGCCTAGACCAGCTCGACTAGTGCCATCGTTTGAATCCCAGGGGCCGAAGCTGAGGAAGAAAATCCCATTCATAAAAGCCAGGAACAGGAAAAATAAAAAGACAGTGGCAAACCTTGGCCATTAAAGAACATCATGAACCAGGAGCTAGGAGGAACTTGAACGGAACAGAGCTACTTGGGGAATAAAGTGAGGAGAACTGGGTTATGGTAGAAAACAATTCTGAAGTGCTTGCATCTATGTGCCGTTGTCTGGACGTGACACAGATCGGGTGGGCTGGCCTAAATGTATAGAGTCAAAGCAGACGGCAATGGCGATGTAGGACTGAGAAGTTCCCGTTAATATGGCCCAGGAAGTTCTTCTGGGTAATCCAAGAGCTGCTCATTTGGAGGTTGGGGTTGACGATATAACACGGATCAGGCTCTAGTTGGTATCATGAACGAATTTCCCGATGGCATTGGTGTCTTCTCCGAAATAGGGCCACTCTTTCCCCTAATTTTAGTAAACTTTTAGGGGTAGTGGCAGGTGGAACAGGTGTCTTCCGTGGGGAAACTCAGGATAACTTTCTCTGCACTGTCCCTCCAAGACTCTGATGTGTGCTCTGGTTCTTTTCTGGTGACTTTAAGTGTTCCTAAAAAGCAGTGTATCATCGTTTCGGTTGCCAAATCCGGCCCTTCAGAAGCTAACTCTTGTAATGGCGTACTTCGTACCATAAACCCTTACCGTAGAAATGGTGGAAACTAATATTCAGGTGTTACTTTGTTGCCACTGAAGGTTTGTAATGATACGTTACCCTTGGAAAGAAAATAAAAGATGTCCTTCCATGGAAATGATGATACAGCAATAGGTGAAAATGTACAGACTGGGTGTTTGATTTCAGCGTGCGAGAGAGACGGAAAACACCTTCTCAACTTCACCTGTTTGACTATAGTTAACTGAAGTAATATAAGATATTTACCAAAGTTCTACCCTTACTGAGGAATATCAAAACACTCATACAGACACAATGACTCGTTTCTGATAAGGAGGTCTGACAGTTACAGTCTCCTTTCATCCACAGAAATTTGATTTGAGTTGCTATAGTTGTGGGGGTAGCCTGACTGTAACACACACCCCAATCCAAGTCAAGTTTTTCAAGTTTTTGATGTAGCAGCCATGAGATATTGTTTGGAGAGGAAAATAAATCTCCAACGCTCAGAAGCCATTGAGGAAAAAGGGAGAGTTTACCCTCAGGTGGTTTCTACTGTTTGCCTAACGGCTTTTAAAAAAGTTTTTGTAAATATAACCCTTTATTTATTATTTTTGAAAGGTAGACTCCACGCCCGGCATGGAGCCCAATGCGGGGCTCAAACTGACGACCATGAGATCAAAACCTGAGCTGAGATCAAGAGTCTGATGTCCAACCAACGGAGCCACCTAGGTACCCCCCCAATTTAGCACTTTAAAATACTATGTGAAGTAATAAGGTATTACTGTGGTACTTGACATATTACAGCATTTGTAATCCAGAACCTGCAAGTGTGTGAGCAGCAAATACATAATTATTTAGCCAAATTTTCAAGTACACCGTGGAGATTATCAATAATATTATTTATTGAGTACTTAGGTACAAGTATTATGATCCCATTTCACAGATGAGGTAATAAACCTACAGGGGGTTATGACTAATCCAAGGTCATACGTCTACTAAATGGCACAGCTGAACTTCAAACCCAAGGCTTAGACAAATCATGACCACGGGGAAGTGGACGTTCAACCGACTGAGCCACCCAGATGCCCCTCTTTTCTTTTTGATAGTAGCCACTGTAACAGGTGTGAGATGATCTCTTTGTGGTTTTGATTTGTATTTCCTTGATTTGTGATGTTGGTCATTTGTATATCTGCTTTAGAAAACTGCCTGTTCGGGTCATTTACCCAGTTTTTAAGAAATTTATTTATATTTATTTATCTGTTTATTTATTTGCTTATGTATTTATTTTTAGAGAGATGAAGCACAGGAGTAGGGGAGGGGCAGAGGGAGAGGGAGGGAATCCTAAGCAGACCCCATGCTAGGGGCTCTATCTCACCACTATGAGATCATGACCTGAGCCGAAAGCAAGAGGCAGACGCTCAGCTGACTGAAACAACCAGGGGCCCCCAAATGCTCGGTTTTCTTAGTTTCCTGGTATTGTCTGCTTTCTTTTATATTAATTTCCACTGTTACCTTCCTTATTTTTCTTCTACGTATTGTGGGGTTGTCTCTCTGTTTTCAGCTTTTAAGGTAGACATGAGATCATTTATGTTAGACCTTCCTAACATAGGCACTCAGAGCTGTAAATTTCCCTCTAACCTCTATTCAGCTGCCTTCCACCAATGTTCAAATACTGTGATTGTCATTCAGTCCCCACTATTTTCCTGTTTCCTTGGTGGTTTCTTTCTTTGACTTTCCGGTTATTTAAGGTACAGTGTTAATTTCCAACTATTTGGAGATTTAACAAATGTCTAGTACCTTTTCGTTACTGGCTTCGAGTTTAATTTTGTTACGAAGAACACGCTTGGGGAGCGGGCACGAGGAGGCCTGCAGACGCTGTTGGTCGAGTCGCATCAGTGGCATTAGAAGGTTGTCGGCGCCCGGCTCAAAAGCCCTTGCAGTCACTGCCGATCGTGTAGAAGCCCGGCCACACTCCGGTTTAACTTTGGTGCGTTGATTCCTGAGGAAAAGCTAGTTCCTCCTGGGGCAGGAGTCGAGGCGCCCGATGCTGTGAAAATGGGTCCTGCAGTCCATGTAGCTGGAACGGGGTTACGGAGCGACGACGGGGCAGAAGAAGGTGTACTTGTAATCGGTTGAGAGGGAGTCCCCCAAATTAAGCCCTCCTGCACCAGGTGTAGAGAGAGCAAACCTTATCATTGAAGTCGTGGCCGTCGCCTCTGCGGGGCCAAAGGCGAACCCACTTGTAGGGATACCAGCACTCTCAAGGACATTGCTAGGCCCTCCAGACTGCACAGGTACCAAAGAGGTGGGCCGGGGCGTACGTGAGCTAGAAAGAAGCGGCTTTGTCAGTGGCGAGCTTCTGGCCATGCGTCTAGAATTTTTTATCCAGTCTGACTCCCACTTTATACAGGAGAAACTGAAAGCTCAGGGGGAGAAAGTGACTTGCCCAAGGTCACAGAGCTGGCAAGCAGCAGGACCCAGCCCTGAAACCAGATCTGCCAATTCTAAACCCACTTTCACAAATGGTCATGATTTTTGCACGGATTTCACAGTCTAAATCCGAAGGCAGTTCGGAGAGGGTTATCAAAATAGATAGCATGGCTGAGCAGAAAAAATCCCATCTTTGTCTGAAAATTAACTCCGTTACTTTGTATTCATATCTTATAAATTGGCCCGTGGGTTTGTATCTCTAGACATTCCTCGGGGATCCTCCTTTTCTCTATTATCCTGGGAATCTGCGATACATCAACAGAAACTTCAGGGGGCTTTCATCACTAACATTTCAAATCTGTGATTATCATGCAATTAATCACAATTTTCTTGTCCTTTCAAGGTCACGGAGCACTTTTTAGCATGTATTGTCTTGTTATACATCCAGAGTATTAGACCCCAGTTTGGGGTCAAGGCAGAATTTTTTTTTAATGTTTATTTACTTATTTTGAGGGGGGAGGTGCAGAGAGAGGGGGAGCGAGAGAATCCCAAGCAGGCTCCATACTGTCAGTGCAAAGCCCAACGCAGGACTCGAACCCACGAACCGTAAGATCATGACCTGAGCCGAAATCAAGAGTCAGATGCTTAACCGACTGAGCTACCCAGGCGCCCCAGAATTTTTAGGTTTATTCCCAGTTCGCAGATGAAGACAATGAGAAGATAACTTGCTCAAGGTCCCGCAAGCAGTCAGTGGCTGAGTCAAAATTGGAACCTGGGTCCCTGATTCCAAATCCTGGGCTCTGCAATCAGCCCAGTGAGACAGTGCTGCAGACCCTTTGTCTTCCTGCTTGGAGAGGTGTGCACGTGCATTAATTTAGCCTAGCCTATGACTCCACAAAGCCACAACAGGTCTTTTCTGGGCTGCATTACGACTTCGACGGATCCTGGGAACTTTTACCTTTGTGGGCCCTGTCCTCCATAAAAGACATTAAACCTTACATGAATATGCTATATTAAAGTATTTTCTTTGATGTAATAGTGCAAATTTTTCTTCCCAATTTTAGAAGAAATTAAAACACTCTCATTGGAGACGACACAAAGGAATGGAAAGACATCGTACGCTCATGGATTGGAAAAACAAATATTGTTAATATGTCCACCCTACCCAAAGGCATCTACACATTTAAAGCAATCCCTCTCAAAATGCCAGCAGCATTTTTCACAGAACTAAAACAAACAATCCTAAAATTTGTACGGAATCACAAAAGACCCCAAATAGCCAAAGCAGCTTTCAAAAAGAAAAACCAAACTGGAGGTAATCAAAACAGTATGGTACAGCCACACGTATGTATGTATCTATGATACATAGATCAATGGAAAAGAATAGAAAGCCCAGAAATAAACCCACAATTGTATCATCAATTTGCTTTGACAAAGTAGGAAAGAACGTGCAGTGGGAAAAGACAGTCTCTTCAAAAAAATGGTGCTGGGACAACTGGACAGCAACAGGCAAAAGAAAGAAACTGGACCACTTCCTTCCACCATACACAGAAATAAACTCAAAATGGATTAGGGACCTAAACGTGAGACCCGAAACCATCAAAATCCTAGAAGAGGGCACAGGCAGGAATTTCTTTGACTTTGGCCATGGTAACATCCTTTTACATCTGTCTGCCGAGGCAATGGAAACAAAAGCAAAATGGAACTATTGGGACTACATCAAAATAACAAGCTTCTGCACAGCCAAGGAAACAACCAACAGAACTAAAAGACAACCTATGGAATGGAACAAGATATTTCCAACTGACATATACAAAGAACTTACACAATTCTACACTCAAAAAGCAAATAATACAGCTGAAAATGGGCAGAAGAAAGGAACAGACATTTCTCCAAGGAAGACATCTAGATGGCCAACAGACACATGGAAAGATGTTCAACATCACTCATCATCAGGGAACTGCTAATCCAAACTACAATGAGATACCACCTCACACCTGTCAGAATGGCTAAAATCAAAAACTCTAAAAACAACAAGTGTTGGCAAAGATATGGAGAAAAAGGAACCCTCTTGCACGGTTGGTGGGAATGCAAGCTTGTGCAGTCACTGTGGAAGACAGTCTCGAGGTTCTTTAAAAAATGAAAAACAGAACTACCTGGGGTGCCTGGGTATTTCAGTGGGTTAAGGGTCAGACGCTTGATTTCGGCTCAGGTCATGATCTCACAGTTCACGAGGTCGAGCCCTGCCTTAGGCTCTGCACTGACAGTGCAGAGCCTGCTTGGGATTCTCTCTCTCCCTCTCTCTCCCTGTCCCATCCTGTGTGTGCGCACTCTGTCTCTCTCAAAATAAAACGATGCTTGTTTAGAAAAAAAGTAGAACTACCCTGCAATCCAGTAACTGCTCTACTGGGTATTACCCCAAAGGATACGAAAACACTAATTCCAAGGGATATATGCACCCCTATGTTTATAGCAGCATTATTCACAATAGCCAAACTGTGGAAGGAGCCCGAGTGTCCGTCGATAGGTGAATGGATAGAGAAGAGCTGCTATATATATTCAATGGAATATTATTCAGTCATAAAAATCATGAAATCTTGCCATTTGCAACAACACAGATGGATCTGGAGTGTATAATGGTAAGCGAAATAAGCCAGTCCGAGAAAGACAAATACCACGTGATTTCACTCATATGTGGAAGTTAAGAAACAAAGGAAAGAGATAAGCTAAAAAACACTCTTGTTTTTATTTATTACTTTTTAAAATAAAAATAATTATTTTTAAAATAAAAATTTTTAATGTTTATTCATTTTTGAGAGAGAGAGAGACGGAGCATGAGCAGGGGAGGGGCAGAGAGAAGGGGAGACACAGAATCCGAAGCAGGCTCCGGGCTCTGAGCTGTCAGCACAGAGTCCGACGTGGGGCTCGAACCCACGAACCGCGAGATCATGACCTGAGCCGAAGTCGGACGCTTAACCGACGGAGCCATCCCGGCGCCCCTAAAAAACACTCTTAAGTACAGAGAACAGACAGTTACCAGAGGGTGGGTGGCGGGTGAAATCGGTGAAGGGGATTAAGGAGCGCACACCCGCACGGTATGTTAACTACGTCGGAACCCAAAGAAAACAGCATTATCATTGGGCCCCTAAAGGTACTGCGAACCCCCTAGGCTCTGTGCCCCCGGGGCCTGACGCAGAAGCACACCCTGGATATGTTCCTGGGGAGTGACAGACAGCAAGATAAGGGCGACTCGCTAGAGCAGGCGTTCTTAGTCTGAGGCTCATAGACGCCCAAATCTGAACCCAAGTAAGTGGCATTGACGATTCTGGACGTATGGAGAGGGGCGCGCTTTCGTGAGGAGCTGGGTGTATGGTTTACCTTAGATTCTCAGAGGGACCCGCGACCCCGAAACAGACTAAGGAAAAGGAGAGCATGTGCTGTAATGAAGGTGCAGCCGGGAATCCGGTGCGAGACTGTCCTGAGTCGACTCGGCGTCTGTATTTCCCCGGATTGTAGCGGCAGTTACGTAGGTTCCCACGCTCCTTGGCTCGAACACGGGTCCTGCCCCCTCCCCGCGTTACACAGACCCGGTCGAGCCCGCACCTCTGTGCCGAAACGGCCCTGAGCCCTGGGTGTTGTCCCTAAGCCAATTTGACAATAAATTATGTTACAAAAATAAAAACAAACCTTAAAAAAACGAAATGCAATGAAATGCAATGAAATGACATAAAATAAAATAAGATAAAACAAAACAGCCCTGAAGGCGTGGCCAGGTGAGCAGAATCTGGGGGCTGGTATCCAGGACCCCAGGATCAAGCCTCAGGGCCCTCCCCTCCTCCAGGGACTTGTGAGATAGTGATCCGTGTGACGAGAGGATGTGCCCCGAAGCGGGAAAGATCCGAGGGCCATGAGCCTTGGCTGGCGGACACTGGCTGATTGTTAGCAGAGTAAGACATCAGGTGGTGTCCCTGAAATGCCCTCAAGCCAGTCCTTGGCAACTTGTCCTTGATTCCTCCGGGGAAGGAGCCCCCCCCCCCCCCCCCCCAGGCCTCAGGAAGTCAGTAAAGAACCGCACCCGGGGGCAGGGAGACGACTCACCGCACACTGGCAAGAGCAGCAGCTGTGGGAAGGAAAGCCCCCGAAGGCTAAAGAGCCGGCGTGAAGAAGTGACAGCGGCCAGTCTGGGCCACCAAGAGGCTGACGGAAGAGTGGCTCTGGTACCAGCGGCGGAATAATGCGGGACTGGCCACTGATAGGAGACAAGGGTTCAGGCTGGGGCGCTGAGGGGCTCTGTGACTCACCCAGTAGGTTTGGGCTCAACCCCCCCCAGCCCCACCCCCCCCCAACCCCAGGGAAAACCCCAGTGGGGGAGGCGGACAGCCCCGGGAAGTGGCATTTTATCACTGACATTGTTTAGAACGGCCAGCACATGATGAACATGAAAAGCAGCCCGACGTCCCGTCAGTTTTATTATTGCTTTTGAATTCTCCGCAGGGAATGTCCCCCTCCCCCCCCCCTTATTGCCTGCACCTGGGTGGAACGTGTCCCACCACCAGCCCCCCACCTCGGTACACCATTGCCCCATTCACTGGGGGCCTGGGCCATAATGGGGGTGAAATTAGCCTCCTAGCCTGAGCAAACTGCAAAATAACTGTGACTCTCCTGGAGGGAAGGCCCGTCCATTTGGAGTCCTCCCACGTGGGCCCCGAAAGGCAAGTGGGCAAAAGCTGAACACGCCAGGTCAAGGCCTCGCTGGAGGGATGACGGCCCGCATCCCACAGACAGGGAGAACTCCTCTCGGCCCCGCTCTTGTCCACTTCGCGTGGAGAAGGCATCGATCCGTGCGGGCTGCAGAAAACACATGCGGGTAGAATATCAGATGCCTGCTTCTGCAAGTGCTTCTGGAAAACTACAGGGCAGCCCGTACATAACGGACCATTCCAATTACCCGCATATTGTTCTTTATCCCAAACCCGGCCTTCTCCTCACCCCAGTAAAGATGTCATGGAGAAGCTTCTTCTAACCTGTGGGAGAAATACTTGTCTACCTTCTTGGCAGTTTGCTGCTATTAAAGCTGCATTGTGTCCCGTTTTGAGTTTAAGTCGCGTTTATTTAAGTAAGCTCGACACGTAACGTGGGGCTCGAAGTCACGACCCCGAGATCATGAGTCGCAGGTTCTTCCGACTGAGCCAGCCAGGTACCCCCGCCTCCAGTTTTTAAGCTGCCCCTCTCCTCCAGCCTCACCTTGGAAATGTAAGTTTTGGGGGAGAGGTGTGTCTGTAAATGGATGCCTTGAAACTTTTATTTAGACTGATCAGGAAAACAAGAGAGAAGAGTCAAATCTGGGTTTTCATTCCAGAAGGATATGTGGGGGCGGGGGGCAGGGGGAGGACGATGCTCATTAGCTTGTCAATCAAATGTGTATTTGCAAACATTTGGTTCGCATCAAACAATGCCGACTTGGATGGAAAACAAATGCATTGTGTTCATTAAATTATTTTTTTTCTCACCAAAAGAAATGCCAGAGAAAACAAATGCGTTCGCGGATGTTAAGCTACTTTTATTTTTATGACATAGTCTTTTCTTTTTACAAAACCTCTTTTCTTCAAACGTGTAAAGATAAATTATTTCTTTCCATGTCCAAGTTGATTCCCTAGTGTTTGATTACTGGTACACCAAAAGGAAAATAAATACAATGTGCGTCATTAAAAGTAATTCGGTGCAAATTGGGCATCACACAAAATTACATTATTAGCAGCTGTTAAATGACTATAAAATGTAATTAGACACACTCAATTCACTACTCATGAACTGGACCTGATCTCTAAAATATCAATTTAGAACTTTGATTATTCATGACAAAAGAGAACAAATTTGGATTCTAGGTTTAAATTCCTGGTAATGGATGTATTCCCCTAAGGCCTTCGCTGGGATTCCAAATAGGAGGAGGAGAAGGGGGAGGAGGAGGGGGGGAGGAGGAGGAGGAGGGGGAGGAGGAGGAGGAGGGGGAGGAGGAGGAGGAGGAGGGGGAGGAGGAGGAGGAGGGGGAGGAAACAGTTGTTTAAGCCCAGAAGGAGGGGGATTGTGAGCTATCATGGGGTGCCGGCCGGGTTCCCACTGAATCCCTGCCAGCTGCAGTGAGGCGTGAGTTCCTTGGTTAAATTTTAACTCTCTGCTTACAAAGAAGCAACAAAGCCCGGCCCAGATACTTCTACTATAGATGTTTCTTGACTGCCTTTTCAACACGTCCTGTTAATCCGCTTAATAAAAAATGTAAAGTAAAAGAAAGTGATAAAATAAAGTGAAATGAAATGCAATAAGATAAAATAATAAAGCCGGCAAAACTACGTGAGGATGTTCATATCTGCTCCTCGCTCCGCTAAGGCAGAATGGAAACGCAATGATGTGAGTGGGGTCCAGTAACCGCTTGGGCACCTGCGAGGGCAACATAACCACTTCTCCTTGAAAACTGCTCACTCTAGTCCTCCCGGCCCGTCACATTCTCGGACCTTCTCGCTCGGATTTCCAGCTTCTCCTCTCCCTGGCCAGGGCCGCCGATGTACCTACCCAAATGCTCCTCGGCTAGAGGACTTTCTCTTTTTTCACAGGTCTCTCTTTGTACGTCCCTCCTGCGATTTTCACTAAATCCCCAGTGGCAGTCCCCCTGTCCTCTTCAAATTCCCTGTTGCCCTCAGTCTGTATCAGTCTCCGCGTCAGTATCGGCATTTGCGAAATGGACGCGATGCCTGTACAGTTTCCTTCTCGAAAACTCCCGAGGCCCTGAGCATTGTGCAATTGCGAAACGTGGGGATTTTAAGAAGTAGGGACGCCTGGGTGACTCAGTGGGTTGAGCCTCCAGCTGCGGCTCAGGTCTTGATCTCCCCATTCACGAGCTCGAGTCCCCTGTGGGGCTCTGTGCTGACAGCTCGGAGCCCGGAGCCTGCTTCGGATTCTGTGTCTCCCCCTCTCTCTGCCCCTCCCCTGCTCATGCTCCGTCTCTCTCTCTCTCTCTCTCTCTCAAAAATAAATAAATATTTAAAAATATTTTTAAGTATGGTATACATTTTCTGTCCTACACCCTCCCCGTCAGGGGGTCTGGGATAGGGCTTAAAAGCACACACCTTAGTATTTCTACAGTGAAACAAATGACTGACTGCATAAAGTGGGATAAAGCCGTTGCTGCCAAATCAGTTATGAAAAAAAAATCACACGAATCGACTGCGGGGGTTTTTTTAAAGTTATTTATTTGTTAATTTTGAGAGCGACCGAGCCCGCAAGTCGGGGAGGGGCAGAGAGACAGAGGGAGACAGGGAGCATCCCAAGCAGGTTCTGCAGGGTCAGCGCCGAGCCCGGGGTGGGGCTCGAACTCGCAAACCGTGAGATCATGAGCCGGGCCAAAACCGAGAGTCGGACGCTCGGGTGCTCGAGCGACCGAGTCACCCAGGCGGCCCTCACCTGTGGGGTTTTTAAAGCTTTGCATTTTGGAATTGTGGATAAAGGATCGTGCACGCGTGCGGATTAAATGAAATTTGTGTAACACCTAACATAGTGGCAGCACTTGCTGAATGCCTGAAGACAGTCAGTTACTATAATCACGGTCGTTTATGTCCTTGGCCGTAACTCCTTAACTGGCAGCGAGGTCTGCGGCGTTCAGACAGAGGGGGAAGGAACGCGGCGGGGCGAGGAGCGCTGAGCCCAAGCTGACCGGAGCCAGATCCAGGGCGAGAGAGAGGCATTTGACCCAGGGGTCATGTGAAGCTGGAGTTGGGGACGGAGGGAAAGCAGCTGGCTCCTGGGTGGGATGAGCACTTTGGTGGCACGAGGTGGTGGTCTCCGAGCGGTCACCTTCCAAATGCGGCCACACAATCAGGACTAATTGGTCTTTGTCGGCAGTCTCAATGCAGGCCCCACTGTGAATAGGTCTCCTTCCCTCAGGCTGACACCCCTGAGAGGATTCAGCACTCGTGAGTAATTTGGCCAAGCCTGACTCGAAGCCATAAAACCTTTAGAGCCCCTCCAAGAACTTTCTCCGAGCAAGAGAGAGCCTGCAGGCAGGTTAGACGAGCTCCCCTTCCCTCAGCGGGGGTAAAGGCCTCGATGGACCGCATTTGGGATGTTCATACACACGGAGGGAGCAGAGATCCCCAAGGAGAAAAACGGGCTGCCTTCTCAATTGGCTGAGATACGGTTGATTGAATGGCGGGTCCCTTTGCTTGGATGACCAGCCATTCGTCATATGTGACTGGAGGCCTCTGGGAATCGGGGACTGGATACGTGAACAGAGTCGACGGGAGTTCTGGCCCAAGGGAAACCTTTTCCAGCATGAATTCATTCGTTAGCTCCTCGAAAGTCTGCTTTTGTCTCTTAACCTCAAGGCCGCTCTTGAGTTCAAGATGGTCCCAATTTGTGAACTAGTCCTTTTAGTAGGCCACAGCGCCTCCCAAGAGCTGACCAGCGTGGGGTCTCTGCTCCAGCGACACTCCCCACAGAGATGGTCATAGACAGGCTCTGTACGTGCGCGAGGGAACTTGGATTCGTTCTGGAATGATGGTCTTGTACCGAAAACATTTTAAAACCCGCTCTGGAGGACCAGCTCCAGAGTTTGTACCACATTCTTAAGAGTCTCTGCATATGTGGAGGGTGAATTTGATGTTTAGAAAGAAGCCATGTTACGCCCGAATGAAAATTAAGTAGGTAGCCCAGGGAATACCACATAAAAGCAGAGTAATGGGGGCACTTAGGTGGCTCAGTCGGCTAGACGTCCAACCTTGATTTCGGCTCAGGTCAAGATCTCAAGGTTTGTGAGATCGAGCCCCGCATCAGGCTCCAGGCTGACGACGCGGAGCCTGCTTGCAATTCTCGCTCTCCCCCTCTCCCTGCCCTTTCCCTGCTCTCTCAAAAATAAATACATACACATTTTAAAAATAGAGGAATGAAGAACTAATGCTTTGGGGGCGCCTGGCTGGCTCAGTCATGAGAGCATCCAACTCTTGATGTCAGGGTCGTGAGTTCAAGCCCCATGTTGGCTGTGGAGCCTACTTAAAAAAAAGAGCCACCCCGAAGTGGGTATTATTACTCTTATGTAGAAAATGGAGCTCAGAGAAGTCAAGAATTTTTGCAAGGTCACACACCTTGTCAGTGGGAGACCTGAGATCGATAGCCATCCTTTATTTTTCTCTGCAAAGCACACCGCTTCCTTTGAAAGTCATTAAAATGGGGGGGAGGGAGTGTGGCACTCCCAACCTTGATACACTCACAAAACTTCTTTGCCATTTTCACATCAAGTAAAGGACGGTGTAAATCCCCATACATGATTTGTTTTGACTTCGAAGAGTTCCAGGAACGTCAGGAATGAACCAGGCGTGTGCAAATCAAATCATTTCAGATGCCGAAGAAGAGCTTGTTATTTAAATGAACTGGGAGTTATTTTAACAAATGCAATAAGCCTGATGGCGATGGCTTAGTTTTCCTAAATTAATGTGCATTTTAACTTCCAAGTACCACTTCCAGTGGTAGTGGCCCCCGGGAAGTTTACATTCTAGTTGGGAAGACAGATTCCCACCCCACCACACGCCAAAATCTAAGAAACAGATAAAAAAGCAAGTAACTGTAAGTTGTGGCACAACCTATGAAGAAAACGGGTAAGAAGTTGAGATAGAGAGTAAGTAGGAAGGACACCTACTTTAGGCAGTGATAGGATGATAGGACAGACACAGGACGTGTGAGGTCCAAGAGCATTCCAGCCCTAGGAAGTAGCCTGTGCAAAGGCCCTGAGGCTAGAGACAGTGTTGTATGTGTAAGGGACAGAAAAAGGGCCACGGTTGCAGGAATAGGATAAAGAAGAGGAAGCAGAGGCATGAGAGGAGGTGGAAGAGAAAGTTGGAAGCAGATCGCGCGGGTTTTCTAAACTGTGGCAAAGACGCTGAGTTCTGTTCAAGATGCGACAGGGAGCTATCAAAGGGTTTAAGGCAGAGGGATAACGTGATCTGATGGTACTCACTGAACGATGACTGGTCACAGTTGTGGAGACTGGATTGGAGGGAAGCAAGACGGGAGACCTTCATGGCAGGTGTAAAGGAAAGGGATGATTGCGACCTGGACGAGGCTGATCGCAGTGGATATGGAGAAAGGACGGTGAACATTGGGATATATTTAGAGATAGAAGCGATGGGCTTCCTGGTGGGGGGGGGCGGGGGGCTGAGGGAAAGAGAGGCTTCAATGCCTTGGTGAATGGTCACGACATTCACTGAGCCAGGGAAGACTGGAAGAGGGACATTATGTTGGGGGAAAATCAACACTCAGTCTTCTGCTCGCTATGTAAATATCCACCTGGAGATGCGAGTTAGGCAGCTGGAGATGTGACTCGGGCCTAAAAATAAAAATTTGGAAGTCAACAAAATATGTTACCTGTAGTCAGGGGACTTGGCGAAATTACCTAGGGAGAGTGTGTATATAGTAAAAAGAAGATGAGAACAGACCAAACCCCCAGGTTCTCCAACATTACAAGGCTGAGCAGAGGAGAGGGAGTCAGCAAAGGGGGCTGGGAATCACGTGGAAGGAAGGGCAGAGAGCCCTGATTTCTGACCGCCTGATCTGCATGACCCCCAGCCCTCTACATAAAGGGGCGTTCGTGCTGGCGCTCACCATTACTGCATTGGACCTTGGCGGTGCTTATAAAGTCACAGTGCCTGGTTTGGGGCCTGATCATCAGTACTAGGCCGTGTCCCCAGATCACTGGCCTTTGGGGTCACCTCCACTGTCAAATAGCCTGCTGAGAAGCTCTCTGGACAGTCAGCATACTTTCCTGGCGCTCTGAGCGCTTGGCGGGGCCAGCACAGGAAGCTGCCGTCGCTGCCCACAGGCAACACTGATGACTGTAGCTAAAGCCACAGCCTTGGGACCTAGAGCCAAGGAAGCCCCCGCAGCTACACAAGAAGTGGGTATTGGAAAGATCTGGAAGCGCTTGCCCTCTGACTCCCTCGAGGGATTCATCGTGTAACCAAATAAACTGTGTAATATTCACTTACTGTTTGTCTCACTTGCCAAACATGCCCCCCTGGAAGCGGGAACCACGTTCTGGCTTGTTCCCCACTTCATCCCCAGCGTCCAGCGTGGGGCCTGCTCGTGCCGCATCGCGCGGGAGGGATCTGCTCGCCGCCAGCTATAGCGGGAGGGTGGCCGGTGTTGGATGTGTCTACAGCAGGCATTTACACACCATGAGAGACGTCAGGGTTCCTGTTCTGCTTTCCTGTAGGCGTTGCCTGGCAACCTAGATAGAATTACCTGTCTCCAGGGGCAGCGCCCGGCCGGCTCAGCCAGTTACGCGTCCGACTTGCGCTCAGGTCGTGATCTCACGGTTTGAGGCCCACATCGGGCTCTCTGTTGTCAGCGAGGAGCCTGCTTCAGATCCTCTGTCCCCCTCTCTCTCTCTGCCCCTCCCCTCTGTCTCAAAAATAAGTAAACATTAAAAAAAAAAAAAGAATTGCCTGTCTCCACCGCCACAATCACTTAGGGAAATGTAAAGTGCCATTAGAAACGTAAAGTTTCATAACACAAGAGTTACCAGTCGCTGGGGCACCGGGCGGGGGGGGGGGGGTGGTCATGAAAGTGTCTGAAAGTAGCTGAAGAAGCAGCATCTAGAGGTTAAGAGCATAGGCTTTGGAGCCAGACAGAACTGGGTTCAAATTCCAATTGTACTATTCACAGGCTGTGTGGCCTTGGTGTACTTGTTTAACCTCTCTGGCTTCCGTAACTTCTTGTTAATGGGGGACGAGAATAGCACGTACCTCCCAGTGCTATTGAGAGGGTGGGTGACATAATGCGAGTACAACACGCAGCATGGTACCTGCCACAACGTAAACGTGTATACATTTTAGCTATTATTGTTATAAAAGCAGCAGCAGGCACACTGGTCAAAAGCCAGTCTGGCATCAGTTGGCCTAGAATGGAATTCTGGCTCTGCTTCTCACTCGCTGTGTGACCTTGGGCAAATCATTTAACCTCTCTGAGCGGTAGTTTTCCCGTCTGCAAAATAGGGGTAGTCAATGTTCCTGCCTCAAAGGGTTAAACAAGTATGTTCCATGTAGGTTCGCATAGGTGTGGGTGGGTCGGGGCAAACAAACAAAACACCAGAAACAGTCAGATGGAAAATCAATTTGGGAGTCATTGTGCGGTATCTGTCCTTAGAAAGTCACAATGCACCCAGGCATGTAACTAAAGGCTCTGACAAGTCCTGCGATAAAGCAACCCTCCTAATGTCACATAACTCCGTGTTTCGCCAAGTTATTTGATCTCGAACGCGTTTTCATGCCACATATATTAACACCTGGTAGACCAGTACCCAGAAGCTACTTAGAGCAATGCCCAACCCAAAGTAATTCCTCAATAAATGTTAGCAATCGATATTTTTGGTTCTACATGAATTCCCCAGGAGGATGACGCCACAAACGAGGTGGGGGACAGGGTCCTTCATTTTCTCTGCTCGAGGTTTCTCTAGTAGGTGGGCATCTCCAGGCTCTGTCGGGAAGGGGAGACGGGGCTCTCTCAGCTGCTTATCCTTGCAGTCACTGAAGAGAATGCACTGTGGACAGCCACAAAGTCAGGTATAAATCAGAGGCCTGAGAAGCTTGTGCTTCTTTTCCTTCACTCTCTATTATCCAGGCTTTGGAGATCAACCTGTAATTTGCATGTGAGGTCAATGAGGTCAATGGGGAAGACACTCACGCTAGCCGTGCACCCTCCTGCCACTTGCACGGGAGGTGCTCAAGCGTCATTCCTTCCCTCCGCCCCACCCACCCACCCCACACATTGCGACGTGCCTAAGCTCACCCCAACAGGAAAGGTAATGCATAGAGCGAAGCGTGTGCCTGTATAGAGGAGGAGCACTGGCCTGGGAGTCCGGACACCTGGCTTTTACTCTGGCAGGGCCGCTAACGGGCTCGATGACTTGGAGAAAACCCGAGCAGAGACCCCATCTCTAGGCTCAGACTCCACACCTAAGTGGAAGAAAAACTCCTGTCTCTTCATAGGCTTTATATGTTTATCTCATCTATGACCCAATCCTCTAATGTCGTGGTTCTTAAACTGGGGGGTGTGCTCAGAATCACCTCGAAGGCCTGGTGGAAAACCTGTCTCCGGGCCCCACCCCACACTTTCTGATTCAGCCGAGCTGGGGTGGGGCCCCGGATTCTGCATTTTTTTTTTTTTTTTGCAAGCTCCCAGAGGATGTCGATACTGCTGGTCCAGGGACTATACTTTGAGACCCACTGCTCTAATGAAAGCGTTCAGAACTGCCACCTTCATGTGCCCACCAGCTCAGGTGCCAATGGATAGCCCACCACAAATAGCCCCAGTTCCAAAGAGGCCTTTTTACTTGGAATCAGAAACAAACAAACAAACAAACAAAAAACAACTGCTATTTATTTGGAGAAAACCTCATCTAAAAGTGATTTGCTTTGACTGGGATGATTGACGAGCATCACTTTTATGGCATATTACTACTTCCAAAGCTAATGAGTAAGCCTTGTTTATGAGAGATGACATCTAGAAGAGTTTCCTGTGGCATTTTCTACTCTCCGATCAAGAATATTCCCTGTTGTTTGGTTTGCGGTTTGCATTCAAATCACTTAGGAACGAAGTGAGCTGAGAGGGAGTCGGCATAGCGTGCGTGGTGTGGAGGAGGGTCTTGGAATCAGGGAGGCCAAGTTTTAGTCCTGGCTCTGCCGGTCTCTAGCTGCGTGACGTCGGCCGATCCCGCCTCTCGAGGCCCTGCTCCTACAGCTGTAAGATGAACTCGCTAAAAGCATACGTTCCGCGCAGATTTTAAGAGGTGTGGCTAGTTTGGGAGACAACGATAACAAGACAGTTCAGGAGCAAAATGTATTTGGGAATCACTTCGTTCGCTAACACCCTTCTTAGAAGGTCACAATGTGCCTTGGCATATTAAAGGCTCTGAGAAGTCCTGAAGTAGCATGACCCTTCAGTGTTTAACTCAACATCTCGGAGCATATGGCCACGAGACACCTTTTCACGGTATTAACATCCGAGGCACCGGTAATCCCTGAGAGATCTCTAAAGGGCCTAACAACTTGAAAATGCACTGGGTCTAGGAGCGGGTTCTCAAGAGCTGTAGCCGGCATCACAGAGATCACTGTGATCTCTCCTGCCCTCCAGCAGAGTGACTTCGCCACTTCATCCAGCTGCCCTCTTAAAAGCCCCGTCACATCCACGAGCCACAGCTGTAAGTCGAGATTCCAGGGAGGGGGCAACGTCACACGTGTACGGCATTCTAGAAACTACACGTCACTTTTCAACGTAGCGTCATACGATACTCTTCACAGAGGCTGGTTATTAAGGTATGTTGGACGCATAAGGAAACGGGCCCAGAGTGAACTCGTGACTTGCCCGGCGTCACGCAGTCAGCGAGCAGCGCAGCTCGAACCCGTTCCTGAATCTTCGTACTCCCAGGTCCACATTTTCGTCTTCGAAGATGTCTGTACAAAGCATTCTGAGTGCCTCAGAGCCCGCAGGCACTCAGTCCCTCACTGTCTTGATGAATTTACCTGTGGAGTAAGTCTCGAAATTGGGTCCTGTGTGCTCCCAACAGAATTCTTCCTTTTAAAAAAGTGTTCTTGGGTATCTTAGGTCCCTTTTGCGTTCATAACACATTTTAGAATCAGCTTGTCAATTTCTTTTTTTTTTTTAAGTTTTAAAACTTTTTTGAAGGGGGGGGAGGGGCAGACGGAGAAGGAGATCATGAAGACTGTGAGATCGTGACCTGAACTGAAATCAGGAGTCGGACACTTAACTGACTGAGCCAGCCTGGCGCCCCTTGGTTTGATAATCCCTGGAAAGGAAAAACCTATAGGACTGCATTACATCTGTGGATCAGCCTGTGTATAAATGATATCTTCACAATATTGAGTGTCCCAATTCACAAACAAAACTACTTAGATTTTTAATATTTTCTCCCCATGATACTATGTAGTTTTCATTTGGGCATTCTTTGGAAATTTATTCTTAAGCATTTTATGGTTTTGGTGCTATGATGAATTTGGTATCACCTTTAAAAAGTTAATTTTCAAAATGTTTGTTGCTGGTATATAAAAATACAATAGATTTATGTATATCGACCTTGCAACATCTTTAAATTTACCTACTCATTTCTATAGCTGTTTTGTAGACTCCTTTGGACTTTCTTTTCTTTTTTAAATGTTCATTTATTTTTAAGAGAGAGAGAGAGTGCAAGCAGGGGAGGGGCAGAGAGAGATAGGGACAGAGGATCCAATGTGGGCTCTGCACTGACAGCAGAGAGCCTGAAGTGGGGCTCGAACTCACAAACTGTGAGATCATGACCTGAGCCAAAGTCGGATGCTTAACTGACTGAGCCACCCAGGAGCCCCTCCTTAGTATTTTCTTTTCTTTTTTTTTTTTTTTTTAACGTTTATTTATTCTTGAGACAGAGAGAGACAGAGCATGAACGGGGAGGGTCAGAGAGAGGGAGACACAGAATCCGAAACAGGCTCCAGGCTCTGAGCTGTCCGCACAGAGCCCGACGCGGGGCTCGAACTCACGGACCGCGAGATCATGACCTGAGCCGAAGTCGGCCGCCCAACCGACTGAGCCACCCAGGCGCCCCTCCTTAGTATTTTCTATACTCACAATCATGCCATGTCAAATAAAGACAGTTTTCCTTCTTCATTTCCAATTTGTATGTCTCCTGTTTCTTTTTCTTGCCTTATTGCACTAGTCAGAACTTCAAGTACAATGTCAACTGGAAGTGATGATAATGGATATCCTTGCTTTTTTTCCCTCGTTGTTAAGAAGATAATACTCAATATCTCACCCCTAAAATTTATATTCACTGTACGCTTTGGGTTTGAAGTCCTTAACCAAATTTAGGAAGTTCTCTTCCATTCCTAATTTGCTGAAATATTTTCTCACGAATGGTAAATGGTAAATTTAATCATGCTCTTGTATTAGTTTTCTCCTGCCATGTAACAAATTACTATAACCTAGTGGCTTAAAACAATACACACTTACTGGCTCACAGGACTAAAGGTTAAAGTCCGGCATGGAGTGGCTGAGTTCTCTGGTCAGATTCTCACAAGGCTATAGATAAGCAAAGCGTGGGAAGTTGCATTCTCATCTGGAACTTGCTACCTTCTTCCGAGCTTTGGGGATGTTGGCAAAATTCAGTTCCTTGCAGTTATAGGGCCGAGGGCACTCACAATAGACGGTTTACATCACAACACCTTGCCCTACTTTTGATTTTCACTACCTTTTGCCTGGGCTATTGAAATAGTGGCCCACTTGGTCTCATATCGGTCCGACCCTAGGTCCTCGCTTACTCATGCTAAAATTTACATCTGATAATGTCACCCTTTAAAAAAAATCTCTGATGACTTCCCACTGCCCACAGAAACGTCTTCACGTGGTACCAAAAGCTTTTCCTTCTATGGCCTTGACTGCCTTCTCCAGTTGCCAGCCATAACCAGCCTACATTTGAAGTCCCACGATGTGCCATGAACTTTGACGTGTTTGTCCCAGCTCATGTTACTTCCTCTACCTGGAATATTAGAAGTCATCTCCCCACCCACCCACCCTCCGCACCACATATAGTTTTTCCATCTGGAGAGTTCTCGTTCATATGTTCGCGTAAGTTCCGATATCTCCTCGTCTGTAAGGCGTCTTCCTTGAGTGCCACAGGCAAAACCAATCATATTCTTCTCCAGGGCTCACATATCTAAGTGTCTACTTTGGGGCACATGCTTTTGTAGTTAGCTGAGTGTCTGTCTCCTAATAATCTGTAGTAATCCTGAGGGATGGGACCGCGTTATATTCATGTTCTGAGGAAGACGAGTCGGGACTAGGCCACGTGGAGGGGCTGCAGGTACAGAAATGAGGGAAACGGTCGAGAGGGAAATTCTGAGCAATAAGGAGACAATCACAATACAACTGATACGGACTGGGCTAGAGGGATGCACGAGGTGCTGGTGGATATACAGAAGGGAGAATTTAATTGTTCTAGGGTGTTCCATTTGTACTAGCAGTAGGGAGGAGAGATGGCAGTGACTAGGGGCATCTCAACCCAAGCACGTGTAGAATTAAAAAACTAAATAGCACACTTTAAATTTTATGACACGTGCTATTTCACTAGCGGTGGTTTCCTGGAGTGCTGTGCTGGGAAGGATTTTTAAAAGTTGAGGGGCGCCCGGGTGGCTCAGTCGGTTAAGCATCCGCCTTCAGCTCAGGTCATGATATTGTGGTTCGTGAGATCGAGCCCTGCGTCTGGCTCTGTCCTGACAGTGTGGAGCCTGCTTGGGATTCTCTCTCTCCATCTCTCTCTGCACCACCCCTACTCACACTTTTGCTGCCTCTCAAAATAAACAAACTTTAAAAAATAAAAGGTTGAGATATAATTCATATACCAAAAAATTCACCCTTTTCAAGTGTGCAGTTGAATGCCTTTAGTATATTCACAGTTACGTACAGATTGATTGCCACAGTCTAATTCCAGGACATTTTCATCACCCTCAAGAAGAAACTCCTTACCCAGTAAACGGTCACTCCCCATCCTTTCCTCCTCCCAGCCCCTGGCAACCACCAATGCCCTTTCCATCTCCACGGATTTGCCTGATCTGGACATTACGCACCGACGGAATCATACAATATGTGGTCTTTTGCGACTGCCTTCTTTCACTCGGTGTAATGTCGTCAAGGTTCAGCCATGTCGTCGCATGGATTGGTCCTTCGTTCCTATTTGTGCTACAGATGCTGCCCCGTTGTTGGGTGAGAGAGGGCCGCGGTGCTTCCCCCGTGCCGCAAATGGTTCACCCCGCCAGTGGAAGGGTGCTTCATTTGTGACCACTGCCCCGTACCCGGCGGGATCCCAGAAGTCTAACAAACCGATTACATCGTATGCTCGAGGAAACATGGTACCTAATAGAGCGTCTTCCAAGAGATGTCCGGATGTGTGCAGGATCCTAAGAAGTCAGAGCTAGAAGGCTGGGGCAGGGATCATCTGACCACCCCCCAATTCAGTTTTCTCTCTAAAAAAGTAATCGGCACCACCAGTAGCTTTTTCTTTTTCAATTTTTAAATATGTTTTTTTTTTAAATGTATTTTTCAGAGAACGCAAGCAGAGGAGGAACAGAGAGAGGGAGACAGAGGATCTGAAGCAGGCTCCCGGCTCTGTGCTGAGGGCAGCGAGCACGATCGGGGGCTCGAACCCACAAACTGTGAGATCGTGACTTGAGCCAAAGTCGGACGCTTAATCAACTGAGCTCCCCAGGACCCCCCCAGGAGCCTTTTTAAAATGACATTATTTGGGGGAGAGGGGAAAGTGGGTGATGGGCATGGAGGAGGGCACCTGTTGGGATGAGCACTGGGTGTTGTATGGAAACCAATTGGACAATAAACTATATTTAATATAAAAAAATAATCAGTTGACGTTATTTCTTGTTACACAGCAGCCTGGGGACTTCTGAACACTGGCAGACATTTTATACAGACCAGGGGAGAAGGCTCAGAAAGCCCTAGTGGAAGTCGAGGCCGAAGTGGGTGTGCTGGCAGAGGCCACAAAACAGAGAGAAAAAGAACGGTTGCCTGGCTTCCACTCCCTGCTGCAGACTTCGGCGAGACTTCCAGAATCCTATTCTTTGTAGCAAGATGCCAGAAACTCATGGGAACGTTCCTCTCGCCCAAATTGTTCAGGCCGAGGAAAGTCCTGCCTCCTTACAATCAAGTATGTGTTGATCCAAATGAGCCCCAGGGACAGGGATTCAGATGCATATTCAGAGATGCCGGTTTATCAGTGGTATGTAGAGAATGTTGTTCCCCACTTACAAGATCCAGAAATCCTGCTTAAGTATCCACGAACCCTTCGCTGACCGTCCTTAACCTTCCCTTGGCGGGCTTACGACGAACCGAAATTTTATAACATTGGCATGGAGGAAAGCGACTATAATGTAAATCTGTGGTTTGAAGGGCTGAACGGTGAGTTAACGCAAAAGGGCGAGTGATGGACTAATCTGGAAATGCAAAAGATTAAGCAACTGGGAATACACTGGGAAAGGTCATCTCCATTGCAAAAAGCCCCCGTCCAACTGGCCTGAGAGCAGAACCCTATAAGAATGATCCCGGTTGTGTGTCTCTGATTAAAATAAGAGGTAAATAAAGGCACACAGAAACACGAACTGGCTTCTTAAAAACCAGGCTGAAAATGGTGAAAAGAAACAAAACTACATTTAAAAGGAAATCATCTTTATTTTAGTGCCAATGAACTTGCTTGTATTTTGCCCTCGGCATTTTCAAATGAGGGTGGGAATAGGGCAAAACCTAGGCAAAGTTTCTCAAAAACAAAACACGCACCGGCCTTCTTCCCTTCTTTGAAAAAAGAATCCGTCTGACTCTATGCAAACACCTGCCACCGGGCACTCAGCCAACTTGCTAACCAACCCTGTGTTTCAGCCCAATTAGCTAAACACGCGTCATCCAGAACGCGTTAATTACTCCTGGTGATTTCCCAAAGTTTCCGACGGGATTATGCAAGGAAAGGTGGACATAACCTTCTTTCACAAGGATCTTTACTAAGGAAACCCCACTGCATGCATTCTTGAAAATTCCAGAGACATCCCTAAAAATGCATAATGTCAGAGCTGGAAGGAACCTCTGAGAGTCTCATTATGCAAGCCCTTCATCAAAGGGAGTAACCAGGGTGCTCCAGAAAGCCTCTAATAAACTATGAGCAGAGAGAAGATAAATATAAAAGTGGAAAACAGTCAAATGAAGCCACTGTTTCAGACACACTGCAGGGACAGAAGATATTTGTCGTGGAATTTTTGCAAATCAAGTGATAAAACCTCCCTTGTTACACACTGGTTCACTGGGTACAAAGAGGCAGGACTAGAACAGAGACTGATAATTTCGAGTCTTTGCCTACTACATCTTCACAGTGGCGTTCTTGTGCCTCAGTGCCTCCATCTGTAAACTGAGGAGCAGAGGACTTTACAGGGGAGGTGCAAGGACATCGTGACTGCAAGTATCCGTACGTTTGGTTGGAGGACGTGGCTGGGTTTTTGGGTTTTTGTGTCAAGCCCCAAAGATAAGGGATATGGTCCAAAATAGCCTAATTTTCCTTCCTGACATAAATATGATGACAGCCACACAACTAGAAAAGATACGCACTGGAAATTGTATTCTGATTTTCTTCTCTGAATATTAGTACTAATGTCATTTATTGAGCACTTAGAAGTGGAAGACATTGCATGAAGCATGTTCCCTACTTTGTTTCGTTGCATCCCCCCAGTCCCCCTGTGGGGTAAATTCTAGAATTACTTTCATCTCGCAGACGAGGAAGATGTAGCAGAGAGAGGTAAAGTGACTTGCCCAAGGCCAAACGTCTTGGGAGCGGCACAGGTGGATGAACTCTCCCCCGAATTTACAATCTGTTGCTCTGGGTTAAAATATGACACTGCAACGTATGCATTAATACAGAATATCGGTTCAGCCATCTTCAGAATATCTGGAATGTCCGAGTTACTTCCCAAACTAGATTGGGAAGGAGGTTGCTAAGGGCTTGGGGATTTACCCCTAGTGAGGAAGGGAAAACGAGTCTTACATTTATTCTTCCCTTATGTACTAAGCTACAGACAGGCCCCCAGTAGATCTGTGAGGCTCTGGCGTGCATCCCCTCATTTGATCACCAGCAGAACCAGATAAAATGTCATCATTCGCCAGCACGCGGATGAAGAAATGGGATCAGAGAGTTCATGTAACCTGCCCGAGGTCACACAGCGAGTAAGAGGTAGAGTGGTGATTTGAACTCAGGTTTCCGACTGCAAGTTCAAGTTCTTTCCACTATACCACGTGGCCTTTCATACACCCGGATAAACTCCACGTGCATACCATATGCCCCACAGCACTGCCTACACATAGTAGGCACTTGATCCAGTGGCTGCTTGAGTAGAGAATGAACCATTACTGTGATACCGGCAGTGTTTTAAGTACTTTACAGGTTTCGAACTATTTTTAGTCTCCCAACGATCCCGTGAGGTTGGTCCTATTACCTTCATTTTCCAAATCAAGAGAGGAAGCCTTACAGAGGTTGCGTAACTTCCCCAAGGGCATCCTACGAGGAAGCGCTTTGCCGGCTGCCAAGTTCTGACTCTGAACTTCCCGCGTCCGTATTCACGTAGCGATAAGGAATCTGTCTTCTCTTGGTTTCCTCCTGGAGGGTCAGAAGGAAGACGAGGAGGAGCCAGTGAATACAGAAGGTGTCGTTCTGCTCTTCACACGGTGACGAGTGGGGACGGACGCAGAGGTGCCCCCGGAAGTTAAGTCAGTCGACCCGAGGTTCCACAGTGAGCGCCTCGGTGGACCAGAGACCCTTCGCGCGACCTTTTACCGGCAACGGATGGTGGGCTGGTCCAACCGCCCCCTTTTTTTGTGGCCTTCACTGTTACCTTTAGCAAACAGAACTCAGGGGGTCTGTTCCTCCGAGTCAACACGGATTTCATCGAAAGGCACCGGGGAAATCCCTCCGCAAGCGGCAGATCGGTGATGGAGAGTGCGGGCAATTCAGAAGCTCATTTGAGGTTACGTTCCCCCTTTACATTCCCGTCACTTCCTTCAGTTCCATCCCCGTCTTCCCAAAATCTGTTGGCGAGGGAGGAAGCTGTTGGGCAGACCTGTGGTCTTCCTCGCGAGCATCGGCGAGAGAGCCGGCACGGCCAGAGAAGAGAGTTGGCTTACAGATCTCAAAGGCAACAGACAACGCTGTCCTCATCCAACTGATCAGAGTGTTGGATTTAATTATACAAATATAACAACTTGGTGGCCTTTCAAAGTGCTTTCCCTAAGGACCGTTGGGTCGGAAGGCCAATTCGTTGTGTTGCTTGATGGCTTTAGACTATTAGAAACTGTTCCCTCGGGGACAGCAGGAAATCAGTTATGATCTTTTGTCTCTCATCCGAGGTACAGGGAAGTCACTATTCTAGTGAATGAGCCACAGATTTCCCCCTGATTTCACTCTCAATTCCTCAATTAGGTGATTATTACCATGAAAGCTGCCGAGACTTAACAGATGGAGACTGCCCTCGGAAGAGGCCACGGGAGCACCGAGGTTTGTAAATGATGGCACTGCCCCCCTAACATCTGGACGGGCAGTTAACTCCTAATTCTTACCGTGGCCCAGCTCCCCTTGGCTTTCTGGCCAGGAACCAATGCGCGAGTATGCCTTCTGGAAAGCAGAGATGTTCACTGGGCTCTAATAACTGTCTTCCAATGGCTGGTCATGGCCGCTTCTGTTGTCCGACCTACAAGGACGACAGCCATCCCTTGAATAACTAACCACTCCCACTGCGTGCCCAATTCACAGCTCTGCAGATATCACCCGCTTGTGCCTACTGTCCACATGGAGCTAAATGCACCAAGTAAATACACAGATATCCTCCTTTGTCTATGGAGACTAAGAGTGGGGTCTGAGGCCTGCACGGCCCTTGGGGTGGTGTAGCCCGCATGGGAGAAAGGGTTCTTCTATTTTTTTTTTAATCTGAGCATAGTTGACATACAGCGTTACATTCGTTTCAGGCGTACAAGGCAGTGATTCAACACGTTTATACATTATGCTACGTTCACCACAAGCGTAACTACCATCTGTCCTGATACCGCTGTGACAATGTCACTGACTACGGTCCTTATGCTGTATCCTGTATTCCCACGGCTTATTCTATAAGTGGAAGCCTGTGTCTCCCACTCCCCTTCGCCCATTTTGCCCAACCCCCTACCCACTTTCCCTCTGGCAGCCGTCAGTTTGTTCTCTGTGTTTACGGTCTCATTGTCTTCTATTTAATGTGTCTCATATTCCTCCCACGGGAGCACAAGCCTCATTTCTTTCTTTTCTTTTTTCAGAATGTTCATTCATTTTTTTAATGTGTATTTGTTTTGGGGGGGGGGGAGAGGGGCAGAGAGAGCGGGAGACACAGAATCCGCAGCAGGCTCCAGGCTCTGAACTGTCAGCACAGAGCCTGATGCGTGGCTCGAACTCAAGACCTGCGAGATCATGACCTGAGCGGGTCAGACACTTAACCGACTGAGCCACCCAGGTGCCCCCAAAATGTTTATTCATTTTTGAGAGAGCTAGTGGGAGCGGGGGAGGGGCAGAGAGAGAGGGGGACAGAGGATCCGAAGGGGGATCTGAGCTGACGGCAGCGACCCCGATGCGGGGCTCGAACTCACGAACTGTGAGATCATGACCTGAGCCAAAGTCGGGCGTTCAACCGACTGAGCCACCCAGGTGCCCCTCTTTTTTAATTTTTAAGTTCCGATTAATTTGTTTTTTTTTTTTAATTTTTATTTATTTTTGAGACAGAGAGAGACAGAGCATGAACGGGGGAGGGTCAGAGAGAGGGAGACACAGAATCTGAAACAGGCTCCAGGCTCTGAGCCGTCCGCACAGAGCCCGACACGGGGCTCGAACTCACGGACCGTGAGATCGTGACCTGAGCCGAAGTCGGCCGCTTAACCGACTGAGCCACCCAGGCGCCCCCCCGATTAATTTGTTTTTAAGTATACACTTTGATGGTTTTTAAATATACTAACGGGGTTGTACAATCAGGACATGATTTGATTTTCGAGCCTTTCTATCACCCCCAAGAGAACTCTCATGCCTGTCTGCCATCATTTCCCCCTCCCACCCCCACTGAGCTGCTTTTCTTTCTCTCTCTATATGCTGCTTCTTACCATTTCGTATAAATGGAATCACATAACACATGGTCTTTTCGGACTGGTTTTCTTCACTTAGTATATTTTAAGGCCACAGCATATATATATATATATATATATATATATATATATATAGCATATATATCAGCAGTCCATTCCTTTTCATTGCTGAATAGTCTGTGAGAGCTATTTCTTAGTTCTTCCTCCCCCAACCGCCCCAAATAAAAAAGTACCAAATGTGAGGCCCCACACGATCCAGCAGCTGGCCGCTTCTCCAGACTCATCCCCCACAACTCCGGACACCCTTCCGTTCGTTCCGCATGCTGCAAACTCCAACGTGTCGTGACCTCGTCTGCCGCCGTGCTAGCGAAAATGCTGTCCTGTTTCCCTAAACACTATCCCCTGCAACACGCACACATCTACTCCACTTGGTTAACTCCTACTCATCCTTCGGATCTCTGTTTAAACCGTATTCCCTCAGAAGAGCCTTCCCTGACCCTTTGGACTGGGTCCAACTTTTCTCTTACGGGCTCTCTCAGCATTGCCATCAGAGCTCTTCCGACATGGGTAACTGGTGCATCACATGTGTGATTACTTCTTTGGTGCTCGCCCTGCCCCCTTCCCCCGCTCTTTCCACATCCGCCTCCACTCCCCACCCACCCCCACTGCCGGAAAGGTCACAAGGGCCGGCACCGCGTCTGCCTGCCTGGCTTACCGTGAGCCCGGGACCAGGCCCACGGTGGGCGCACAGTAGACATTTGCTCTTGCCCCCCTGCCTGCCTGCCTGAGCCCTTGCCTTGAGCGCTGACAGAGCCTAGATCTTCAACTCTCCCCATCGTGGCCGGGGGAAGGTGCACTTTCTGCGCCACGGAGTTTCCTAAAAGTGTCAGACTATAAAGATGTGCTGTTTTCAACTGATAGCATCATCGAGTTGACGATAAACTCAACCCGACAGCTAGAACGTAGTCGCTACAAAGTGTTCGGAGGCCAGCTACACAGCCTGGAATGGAGGGAATGTGCCGATGTGCTGAGGGCTCCCGGACAACTTCCCAACTTTTCAAGTAGCTCCCGGGGAAGACCCGGGGCAACCTGGCTCACTGAGGTGCTCACTCACACCTTCGTGTCATGCCAATCCCAGCGCGCTGAGCGGCACTTTGACTGGCTGTTTGTTTGACTCTGCTTTCAACGCCTCCCTTGGAAATATGACATCTGTCAGAATGAATCCAAGTAGCCTTCTCTCCAGCTTTCACGGCCACACAGGGCTCTCCACCCGTTGGGCACACTGAAAGACACTTTATGCTGTTTGAGAACACTCCTCTTAACCTGCTGATAACCTTCTGTGGCTGGCTGGCAAGACCCAAGACAACGTCGCTTTTCATTTGGGCCCGCTGAAAGTAAAACCACCCCAAACCATGCACTGTTAAGACTGTGTCTCTTTGTACTCGTGAGTCTTTACTCTTGGGTCTTGGCGGGAGATTCCGAAGGGGCAAATGGACTACACGAGTGAATGCCAATCACAACAACAGTGGAGCAGAGTGATAATTCAATTCAACAAGCGGTTATTGAGCGCTTACGATGTGCAGGACCCCGCACACAGTCCATGGGGGATAGAGATGAATAAACTACGGTTTCTGCCCTCCAGGAGCTCATGATCTGGAAGAGGAGGCGGACGCGCGGATAAATAACGTTAACAAGGACGAGGCTGGGAAGCGGTGCAGTCGAAGTGCGGAAGAAAAGAATGCCACCAAGACTCTAGTCTATTCTGCCGGGATCTAGATGGGCCCACTGGATTGTCTAGGAAGGCCAAGTGCCATTTTAATACAGTTCATTGGTCCCAGGTGAGGAAGGGAGAAGGTAAGTCCCTGGGGCCCGACAAACCCCAGAATGAGTAGCTGTGTTTTACCCGTCAGAGTACAGACTCCCGGCCAAATAGTCACACAATCTGTTACGATGTGGCACTGGTCGGTCCCCTGCCACTGAATTCAAGTCACCTCCTTTTAAACTGCCTTAGAGGGGCGCCTGGGTGGCTCAGTCGGTTGAGCATCCGACTTCCTCTCAGGTCATGATCTCGCAGCTCGTGGGTTCAAGCCCCGCGTCGGGCTCTGTGCTGACGGCTCAGAGCCTGGCACCTGCTTCGGATCCTGTCTCTCCTGCTCTGTCTCTGCCCCTCCCCAGCTTGTGCGCACACGTGTGCTCTCGCCCACGCGAGCGCGCTCTCTCTCTCTCCCAAAAATAAACATTAAAAAATTAAAAATTAAAATAAAATAAACTGCCTTAGAACCACATGCTTGGGGGATGGTGTGCGCGAGCAAAGGAGCAGAAGCTCATGGCCGGGGCCAACCTGATTCCCAGGTTCTCGTAGTCTCTGGTACAAACACGACCTCACCCCCGTGTGTACCTGATCTTGGAAAAGGTCAGAAACTCAGACGACCGAGGCTTGCAAAGCTATGACAGCATTCTGCAGTGCCGGGGACATGTGCATTTAAACCTTTACCACTGGGAAATGGGGGCCTGATAGGGCCCACTGCCGGGCTTGACCTAAACCTGGGATGATTCCTGCTTATTTGGCCCGAGGGTGGAAAATAGTTTGCAGCTTGGTGTGAAATGGTGGGGACCTTTAAAGATTTAAGGATGAAAGCACTTGACAGGCTGGGAACGACGGCTAATCAACATTTCAAAGAGGTGGGTCCCGGTAATAAATGCTGTGAATCCCAGAACCCCAGGATGTGGCCTCTGATTAACAGTCTCCAGGCCCACATCGCATCTCACATTGTCCTCCCTGCTGAACTTTGTCAGGACGCATACAGAGGGCGGAGCGTGTGGCCCTTGGGGTCTTGGGGGTTGCAGGGTGGGGGTCCAGGCCGGCTTACTGGCTCTACCACGTGAATCTGGGCAAGTGACCGTCAACTCTTTGCACCTCGCGCTCCTCCCCTTTACAGACGGTCCGAGAATTGCTACCTCCCAGAGCTGTTGGGAGGAACAGTTACGGAGCTAATGCACGTACAGAGCCGAGCACAGGGCTTTTGCTATGTGACAGGAATGTCATGTGACTTCCGCCACCTTTTCTCCTGCTTTGTGCTTGGGGGGGGCGGGGGGAGGTGGAGGCGGCACTTCTACCCCGTGGCTTCTTTCTCCTCTAAAACCAGCCATTGTAAGGTAGCGAAGCATAATGTTAATATTTCCTGTGGTTATGCGTTGAAGTTCCCTCCATTTATTTTATTTTTTTAAACTCTTCCTTTTTTTAAGTTTGTTTATTTTGGGGGAGAGAGAGAGAGAGAGAGCATGAGCAGGGGCGGGGCAGAGAGAGAGGGAGCGAGAGAATCTCAGGCAGGCTCTGCATCACCAGTGCAGAGCCCGACGCGGGGCTCGAACCCACGAACCGAGAAATCGTGACCTGAGCCGAAGTCGGACGCTTAACCGACCGAGTCACTCAGGCGTCCCTGAAGTTCCCCCAATTTAAAAAGCAGATTGAGGGGCACCTGGGTGGCTCAGTCGGTTAAGCGTCCAACTTCGGCTCAGGTTATGATCTCACGGTTCGTGGGTTCGAGTCCCGCGTCGGGCTCTGTGCTGGCAACTCAGAGCCTGGAGCCTGCTTCAGATTCTGTGTCCCCCTCTCTCTCTGCCCCTCCCTTGCCTGTGCTCTCTCTCTCTCTCTCTCTCTCAAAAAAAAATAAAGAAATAAACATTAAAAACATATTTAAAAACAACAGATTGGTTGAACAATTTATTTTCCCTAAGGTACTTTTTTGTGAGATTATCCCTCGAGCGGTCATGAGTTGGCAACAAGAATTAACGTTCCAGCCTTAAAGGAATGATGGGGGGATTCTGCCAGCAGCTAAGGCAGCGACCGCAGGGCGGGACCCACAGATTTTCTCAGACCCGCAGAAGCCACACCTTGGAAGTGGCTGCTTGCTTTCCCTGAATTCCAAGCCTGCTCCCCGTGCCCACCGCACCCTCTCTGCTTGGTGGCACATGAAGGCCACGGGAGTAGAAGCACTCTGCTGTCTCAGCCAGAGGCCTCCAGGCAGAGCACATAGAAAAGCTGTCTGAGATACGTCTCAGCCATGAGTTGCGTCTCTGGTCCAGGAGCAGGGCAAGCACGTGCGAGGGGGGCAGTGGAAAGGGAAGCAGAAGCAGCCCTGTTCACGTGTGTCTCCACCCCCCTGGCTTTACACGCACACACGCACACACGCACACGCAGGCACACGCACATATACGGAACTCTTACATTTATTCTCTACACAAGACCATGCCCCTTACTTCCACCCTCCTGTATACACCTGCAACTCAACATCTGCACTTGAACATCTACTAGTCTCTTTCTCTTTCTGTTTCTTGTGGTTGGCAATGTGCTTGGCATTATGCTGTGCTCACCACGAGAGGAGCTGCCATCTGTCCCCCTGCAGTGCCACTACGGTGCCATCGGCTCTAGTCCTTACGGTGTAGTTTTTATCCCCCTGGCTTATGCATTCCGGGGCCTATGCCTTCCATTCCCCTTCACTGGTTCTGCCCATCCCCTCACGCCCCTCCTTCCCCTCCAGCAACCGTCCGTTTGTTCTCTGCGTTTACGAGTCTGTTTCTGCTCTTTATTTGTTCTTTTTGTTTCGTTTTGCTTTGTTTTTTTACACTCCACTTACAAGTGAAATCACATGGTATTTGTCTTTCTCTGAGCTATTTCACTAGTATAATACCCTCGAGATCCATCCATGTGGTCACAAATGGCAAGATTTCATTCTTTTTTATGACGGAGTAATATTCCATTGTATATACAAACACACACACACACACATACACCCCGCATCTGCTTTATCCATTTATCTATTGATGGATAGATAATTAGGTTACTTCCATATCTTGGCTATTATAAATAATGCTGCAATAAACACAGGGGTTTTTGAATTAGTGGGTTTTTTTTTTCCTTTGGGTCAATACCCAGTAGTGCAATTACTGAGTCATGTGGGATTTCTTTTTTGTTTCTTAGTATTAAATTATTTTTTAATGCCTATTTATTTTTGACAGAGAGAGAAAGAGAGAGAGAGAGAGACGAAGTGTGAGCGGGGGAAGGGCAGAGAGAGAGAGGGAGACCCAGAATCCAAAGCAGGCTCCAGGCTCCGAGCTGTCAGCACAGAGCCTGATGCAGGGCTCGAACTCAAGAACCGCGAGATCATAACCCGAGCCAAAGTCGGAGGCTTACCACACTGAACCACCCAGGTGCCCTTGGTATTTGTATTTTGAATTTTTTGAGAAACCTCCGTACTGTTTTCCACAATGGCTGCAGTTCCATTTTCTCCACATCCTCACCAACGGTTGTTTATTTCTGGTCTTTTTTTTTTTAATGTTTATTTATTTTGAAAGAAACAGAGAGAGAGAATGACAGAGGAGGGGCAGAAAGAGAGTGAGATAGAGAGGGAGAGAACGAGCAGAGAAGAGGCAGAGAGAATCTCAATGCCGGGCTTGATCTCACAAACTGTGAAATCATGACCCGAGCCGAAACTGAGTCAGACGCTCAGTCGACTGGGCCACCCAGGCATCTCTATTTCTTGTCTTTTTCGCACCAGCCATTCTGACAGGGGTGAGGTGGTATCTCATTGTGGTTTTGATTTGCATCTCCCTGATGATGAGTGACGTGGAGCATCTTTTCACGTGTCTGTGGGCCACCTGGACGTCTTCTTTGACGTCTTTGTTTCCATGTCAATAAATGGAATCACCATTCATCTACTTGCTCAAACCAAACACTGTGGAGTTATCCTTGGCTTGTCTCTCTTTTTTAACATCTTCCATCTACCCCTTAAAAAAAATCTTATTGACTCTACCTTCAGCATATATCCAGAATGTAACCCTGTCTCCCCAGCCCGATCACTGACACTTCAGTCTAAGCCACAAACATCTCTTACCTCTATTATACAGTAACCACCAAAATGGTCCCCCTCGCTTGCATTCTTGTCCCCAATCATGTGTGCAACACAGCAGCCAGAGTGATCCTGCTAAGTCATAAGTCACTTCACGTCACTTCTTTGTTCAAGCTCTCGCAATAACGATCCATCTCAGAATAAAAGTCAGAGTTCTTGTGATAGCCTACGAGGCCCTCCATGATCTGGCTCTCCTCTACCTTTCTGAGCTCATTTCCTACCATTCCCCCTGTACTCTGAACTAGCTCCACTCGCCCCACTGCTATTCCTTAAAGACGCCAAGCATCTCCCTACATCAGAGCCTTTGTATTTTCTGAACTGTCTGCCTGAAATGGCCAGATGTTTGCAGAGTTTGCCCTTATACTTTATTCAGGTCTCTTCCCCATCGTCTCCTTGGCCCCACAGCAGAGAGGATACATACACATACTCACTCCTGTTGGTCACTCTCTGCCCCCCTTACCCACCTTTGGTCTTTTTTATCAATTGTCACCATGGCATATTTCTTTGGTTACTGTCTGTCCCCCTGCCCACCCCCCTCTAGCAGAAAGGCTCTCTAGGCTTGGGAAATCGGCAGCACAACTTGAATAGCTCTTCAACTGCTCTCTGGTCAGCTAGCCTATAACATCTCACATAAGATACCCATAATATCCACTCTCAGATTCAAAGATTGCCAAGCCCATGCATTTCTTTAAAAATATTGTTTCTTTAGGTAGCATTTCTTTAAAAACACTATAATGTATAATAATAAAATAATAAATACATAAATAATATATGCATACATTTCTTAAAAGAATATTTCTTAAAATATTTCTTTAAAATCTAAGTATAATAAAATAATAAATATAAATATTAAGATAATATTTATTTAAAATAATATATGCACATGGTATAAAATCAACTAGCATCAATGCAAATTGAGTGAAAACTGAGATTCCCCTCTTTTTTTGTTTTTTTTTTACTAGATCTCCAGGTACTCTGCAGAGGCAATCACTTTTCCCCACTCCTTGTGGACCCTTTTACAAAGAAAACTCAGTTATTTGAGGAAAATGACCCACACCCATTGTATTAAAAGAAAATCAAACAATTCAGGAACAAAAAAAAATTTAAATGGTTATTTATTTATTTTGGGAGAGAGAGCATGAGCAGGAGAGGGGCAGAGAGAGGGAGAGAGAGAGAGGACCCCAAGCAGGCTCCACACTGTCAGCACGGAGCCCGACCCAGGGCTCGAACTCATGAACTGTGAGATCATGACCTGAGCCAAAATCAAAAGACAGATGCTTAACTGACCGAGCCACCCAGGTGCCCCCCAAAAAAAGAATTTTTAAAAAATCTAAAATAAAATGACATCCTTCTTTCCATGTCAACACCCATGGATCTAAGTGAATGTCAATTTAATATACAGTATGACTTTAACTGCTCTTCTAGAAGATATGCTCCTTTTAGATAGGCTAGCCCCCTCTGCCTCCAGGCTTTAGGCCTGGCTCAGTAAGTTCCAATGAATACTATGATCCCAAATGTGCTGCCCCACATTAGACCTTCAGGCTGGCTTTGCATATCACATGGATCAAGTGATAGAAATTCTAAGATCTAAGTTTTATTTCCAGTCACTTTTCTAATCACTATTCTCATAGCAGAATTACTTGTTGTTGAGGCCTCCAGAGTCATCCTGAAGGTGGAAAAATTATAGATATATGGAACAATGTTCTAAGAGAAGTACCAAGGTATCATTGATTTTTAACACATGTTTATTGAGCATCTATTATGTGACAAGCGCTGTCGTAGCAATAAACGAAAACAAAGATCCTTACCCCTGGGCAACTTATTTTCTCGTGGGACAAGACGGTCGGTAACCAAAGAAATGTGTCAGATGGTGATAACTGCTAAGAGGAAAAGTGAAGGGGGGTGAGGGCAGAGAGTGACCACAAGAGCGGGTATACGTGTGTGCTGTTTCAGTGATGGCACGAGGGATGGTTTCTCTCGCGAGAAGACAATTAGAAAGAGGCATAATGAAGTGAGGGGCAAGTCCTGCAAACATCTGGGGAGACAGCATTCTGGGCTAACGGTTCAGAAAATACCAAGGCCCTGATCTGGGGATAAGCGTAACATCCTTAAGGAACGGCAAGTGTGGGGAGAGTGGCAGGAAATGAGATTAAGAATGAACCAGAAGAGAGTTACCAGCTGATGTGAATGTCAGGGGGGTGAAAATCTGCAAGGAGCTGGGGCCGGGAGGAAAGGTCTAGGATCAAAGCGGGAGGCTTCATTGTGTTCTGAGTTAAGAACACAGGCAGGGGAGAGGTATGCTGCTGGCGACTGAAGGAATGATGTCGACAGAAGCCAGGAACAGCAGAACTCCAAATTTGTTGTCTTCCCTGAAAAAGACCATGAGTTTCGGCCTGAAAAGGTTAGAGGACTTCAGTGAGAGGCAGCAGAGGGCCAAAATTGGCAGGAGAGTGTGAGAGAGTGCGTAGATGCTACATAAATGAGTTTGAAACCCCTTGCCCCGATGACTGCGTACCCAATGAAAAGAGCTTAGGAAAAGGGACGCGTACACAAAAAATTCCAAAAGTTAGGTCCTGGACATGATAAATGTGTGATGATGTGTATATCAAACAAGGCTGTCAAATGGAACATTAAAGGGATGGTTTAGGTGAACCGAGTGGAATTTGTAGTGTTGCCATGGCCAGTAGTGATCACTGGGGCCCCACACGGGTTCAGGGCATTCTATCAGATGACCTTTAAGGCCTGAGGATGTAGTGATCAAAAGCTGTTCCCTGAAATGACATTCCCCTGATATAAATTATGGTCAAGGTAAACACTTGCTCGCTGATAGATCCAAGATGACACAATGTTCAAGCTGAATTTAATAGCCAAGAGACTGAATCAAAATGTCAGAAAGTATCTACGGTCTTTTCACACAATGTACGGGTGAAAAGAGTCTAGGAAACATCAGGTTTACGGAAGTGACGACTTCCTATGTTTGGCCCCAGCAAGGTCCGTCAGCCTCTGTTACTAGCGACACCGAAGGACAGGCTGGTTCCCCCACTTGTGCCTTTTTTCCTTAAACAGCCGAAGTATCGTTTAGGAGCAATGGAACTGAACTAAATTGTCACTAAAGCCAGACGCTTTTAATCAGCTTTGGCTGGACTCTCCGCTACCCAACAATTAGCGTGTTACTCATGTAAAGGAAAAATGGAAGCAGCGACAGTTAGGAAAGGCCACTGGCACTCCGGATTCTTTGCGATGGCCATGCCCACCTCCAATCACAGGAGCATTTCCAGCCACTCTAGCTCAGATTTCCTTGATGGCAGCATTATAAATAATCAGCACGATTTGCTTCTGTTTCAAAACATGTCCTCCTCATCATTCAAAAACTCATTATTCTTCAATGCTGAGCTTACAGGGGCAGCTCAATTATGAGGTCATTGTGAAAGAATTCTGAACGAAAAAAAAATTGCATCTTTCTCTGCCTGAATGGTCAGAATGGGCCTGAATCTAGCAAATAACGGTGCAGCCCTCCACTTCCTGCTGCATCGACCCCCAGGATGGCTGTAAAAAAAAAAAAAAGAAAAAAAAAACAACAACGATGAATTATTGAGTTAAATTTTCAACGTTTAGACTTTAGTGACTTAACAACTGTGTTAGAAGTCCACGGTGCGTTTGAAGTGATCAAATAGCATCTTCCATTAATATTAGGTTGAGGAAAGCATAATTAAGCAAGGACATTTTTTCCTGGCCCCCTTCCCTAAAAAGAGACTCAACAAAGTATACACATTTAAATTCTCCTTTCTTTCGAATTGAGTAAATGTTTTCCTCTGCTAGTGTGTTTGATAAAGAATGGACCAGAAGGTCTTGAATATAGAGGACAAACTGAGAGTTGCTGGAGGGGTGTTAGGTAGGGGGATGGGCTAAACGGGCGATGGGCATTAATAAGGAGGAGACTTGTTGGGATGAGCACTGGGTGTTTTGTTTTAAATATAATTTATTGTCAAATTGGTTTCCATACAACACCCAGTGCTCATCCCAACAAGTGCTCTCCTCAATGCCCATTACCCACTTTCCCTTTTTCCCCACCCCCCCATCTACCTTCAGTTTGTTCTCAGTATCCAAGAATCTCTTATGGTTTGCCTCCCTCCCTTCCTCTCTGTAGCTTTTTATTTTTTCCCCTTCCCTCCCCCATGGTCTTCTGTTAAGTTTCTCAAGTTCCACATATGAGTGAAAACATATGATATCTGTCTTTCTCTGACTTACTTCGCTGAGCATAATACCCTCCAGTTCCATCCACGTTGCTGCAAATGGCCAGATTCCATTCTTTCTCATCGCCAAGTAGTATTCCAGTGTATATATAAATCACATCTTCTTTATCCATTCGTCAGCTGATGGACATTTAGGCTCTTTCCATAATTTGGCAACTGTTGAAAGTGCTGCTGTAAACATCGGGGTGCACGTGCCCCTATGCATCAGCACTCTTGGATCCTCTGGGTAAATTCCTAGCTGTGAGCACTGGGTACTATATGTAAGTGATGAATCACTAAATTCTATTCCTGAAACCAATACTGCACTATATGTTAACTAACAGGAATTTAAATTAAAAACAAAGAATGGATCACAAGTTTACTTAAAGAATATAAAACAATTTTCTTTCCTTTTAAATACAGGGAAATATAACTAAAAAAGAAAAGAACTCACAGAAAAGCACTTGAGCAAGCAATTCACAGTTGAGGAAATGGAAATGACCTATGTACATATGAAAATACACTCCACCTCACTAGCAATCAGAGACATACAAATTGCAACGCTAATGAGATACCATACAGCCTAAAAGGTAGAAAAAAATTTTTTTAACATTCTTTTCTTTTTTTTTAATGTTTATTTTTTCAGAGGAGGGGGGCAGAGAGAGGGAGACAGAGAATCCCAGGCAGGCTCCGTGCTGTCAACATAGACCCCAACGCGGGGCTCGATCTCACAAACTGTGAGACCATGACCTGAGCCAAAATCAAGAGTCAGACGCTTAACCAACTGAGGCACCCAGATGCCCCAAGGTAGGACAATTTTTCAAGAGTGACAATATGCAGAGCAGATAAAACTCTGAGGAAAATGGCTTTCTTGCATATTGATAACATAGCACAACTTCTTTGGAGGGGAGATTGGAAATATCTGTCAATATTATCAACAATATATCCTTTGACGCATTTTCACTCCTAGGAATCTGTCTAATGAAGTGAGTTATATAAGTGTGGAAAAATATGTGTATAAGGTCAGAATCATTGCAGCATTATTTGAGAATAAGCTATATATATATATAAAAACAAAGAATGGATTATATATATATATATGTATATAAACAAAGAATATATATATAATATATACTCTGGAACCCTTACATTGCCACTACCCAAAATTAGCAGATCTACATTACTGATGTATAAGAATGTCCACGATATATTGATATATTGCTTAGTGAGTACAGCAAGTTGTTTCATTGTATTTATTGTATGGGCCCACTTCCGGATGTGTGTGTGTGTGTGTATGTGTGTGTGTGTTGGGTATATTCCTGTGTATATACAAGTGGAAATGTAGAAAATGAGTAAAAAATAAACTTTCATTTTACAACTGTATACACGTCAAAAAATTAATAGCTAACATTTATTGAGCACTTACTATATACTAGAAACTCTCACAAACGTCTTATAAGTATTAATTCATTTAATCTCCATAACAATGTTAGGAGGTCAATGTTATGATATAGATGAAGTAGCAGAGAGGCACAGAGAAGCTAGGGAACTTACCCAAGGTCAATGCAGCCAGTATTACAGTGCATCATTATTATTTTTTTTTTAACAATTCACATGCATTGCTTTTGTACATTTTAATCTCCTGCAATTCCTACACTCAGAAGTGCCCATAACCGGAGGCCCCTGGGTGGCTCAGTCAGTGAAGCGTCCAACTTCGGCTCAGGTCATGATCTCACGGTTCGTGGGTTTGAGCCCCACGTCGGGATCCGTGCCGACGGCTCAGAGCCTGGAGCCTGCTTTGGATTCTGTGGCTCCCTCTCTTCCCTGGCCTCCCGCACTCACATTCTCTCTCTGTCTCTCTCTCAAAAATAAATAAACATTAAAAAGAAAGAAGTGACCATAATAACATTTTGACATCTTTTCTTCCAGTTTTTTTTTTCTATACACATGTAATGAAATCACACAGGATATACAGTTTTGTATTCTTATTTTCTCAATTTATATTATTTCACAAACTCTTCCCATGATATTTTCACAATAACCCCAAGGAAATTCCCAATATTTATAAATATATTTTTAAGGATGCATACTGTCACATCATTTGCACATATTGTACATTTACTTACACCTTCCTTCACTGTTATTTCCAACATTTATTACAAAAGATTACATGATAGACAATTCTGTGCATAATTTTCAGTCTACTTCCCTTCAGATAGAGTCTCTCAGAAGTGAAGTTACTGGGGTCAAAGGGAAGACACATTTTTAAGGCTTTTGTTAGATATTGCCAAATTTATCTTTGTCTTTTATTTATTTTTTTTTATTTTTTATTTAAAAAAAATTTTTTTTTAACGTTTATTTATTTTTGAGACAGAGAGAGACAGAGCATGAATGGGGGAGGGTCACAGAGAGAGGGAGACACAGAATCTGAAACAGGCTCCAGGCTCTGAGCTGTCAGCACAGAGCCCGACGCGGGGCTCGAACCCACGGACCGTGAGATCATGACCTGAGCTGAAGTCGGATGCTCAACCGACCAAGCCACCCAGGCGCCCCTCTTCTTTGTCTTTTAATGCTTACTTATTTATCTTGAGAGAAAGAGAGAGGGTGCGTGCACGTGAGTGGGATGGGGCAGAGGAGAGAGGGAGAAGAGAAAATCCCAAACAGGCTATGAGCTGTCCGTGCAGAGCCCGACTCAGGGCTTGATCTCATGAACCATGAGATCAAGACCTGAGCCGAAATCAGGACCCAGATCCTTAACTGACTGAGCCACGCTAGCGCTCCCATTTCCTTTTTCTAAAAAGATGCCCTTTCTGGAACCTCAGTACCATTTCTTCCTGTCATTTCCTAGTGCACTTGCTATAACAGTCTTTCCGCACGCATATTTTCTTTGTATTTTGCTGTATCAGTCTTTCCGCACGCATATTTTCTTTGTATTTAATAGACGTGTATACTGTGAAATGATTACCACAATAAGGTTAGTTAACGTATACATCACCTCACATAGTTACCATTTCAGGTATATATTTTTAACAATTCAAGAGGGGCAAGGCTTAACCTGAAGAACGAAGTCTCTAATGGCAGCATTTTAGGGAACAACGGCAACAGAAGACAGAAGAGTTGGGAGTATGGAACCTTCCAGGCACCTGTCTTTGCACCGCTAAGCTTTAGGCTGTTGGGTTAGTAATATTAACAGTCACTGATGTAAATCTCTCACAGCTGTTGACGGTTCCAGAATTTCTACTGAAAAGGAGCGCCAAAGAGTCTTCGACCACAAGACCACCTCGAGTTCACCGCAGCCACTCACGTCCAAGGTCAACCCCCAGATCTAGTCGTCACTAAATCCAGGCAGTCCTCGCTGTGCCTGGTGAGTGGGGGAGGTTGGGGTGCTGAAAACGGCTGTCAGCTGAACCAGCGCAATCTTAACCAGTGAGCAAAATCGCGGTTGTCCTATGACATTTAACATTTTTGGTCCAAACGTTAAAACCTCCCTCACTGGCCTTTTCATTCTGAGTGTATAGGAGAATGAACTACTTGTGAAACTCGTATCTGTTTAGTCCGCTGTAATTCAAAACATCAGAAATGTTGACAATTAAAGTGCTTTATTTCCTTGTGAAAAAACTGAGCCTGGGCGGGGGGGGGCTCAGTCGGTAAAGCGTCTGACTCTTGATGTTGGCTCAGGTCACGTTCTCACGGTTCTTGAGATTGAGGCCCATGGAGAGCTCGGCACTCAACAGGGAGCACGGTGCCTGCTTGGGATTCTCTCTCTCTCTCTCTCTCTCTCTCTCTCTCTCTCTCTCATTCTCTCTCCGACCCTCCCCTGCTCGTGCCTGTGTGCTCTCTCCCTCTCTCTCTCTCTAAACATTAAGAAAATGTTTAAAATAAAACATATCAAGGGTAGTTTGAACAGTACTTGTCTTCTTCTCATAACTTCTGATACCCAGAGAACATCTTTTCACGCCTCGGTGCAGTGCCATACTCCTTTCTGAAGTCTGGAGCAGCTTCCGACATCTTATCCTTTGCACGCTCGATACTGTGGAATATCTCCACGGATTCCCTCAGTGGGAGCTGTTGCCGCTGTCACTTCCTTTGGCATATCTATTCTTCTTGTCACAACTTTCCTCATCTGCGTGAGAAAGTTTACCTTCACGAAGTTCCTCTGGGCGATTCTACTTAAGTTCCTCTGCATACGTAGGGTTTTCTGGAATAGTGGCTCTGTCCACTCTGCCACGACCCCACAGTCGGGTCTTTCTCCCGTAAGGCCATATACCTTCGATTTGAATTTCACTTTCAGCATTCTATTTTGTTTTGTTTTGTTTTGTTTTTGGTCTGTTTCTTCGCTGCCCTTTCATCTTCGTTGGCCAATCGCCCCCTTTTTGAGCCTCCAGTTTTGTAAAATGTCACGTGGGTTTATCACCGTGAGTCGAGGAGGTGACAGACAAGTATGTTGTTGGGGGGGGCGGGGGGGCGCTGTTATTTAACGAAACCCTGGTCACCTCACGGGTGGGGAAACCACACGCCCCACTTGCTTTCGGTCTATTCCGAACACGGCAGCCAGAGCAATCTTTTAAAAGCAGAAATCAGACCTGACACTCCCCTGCTCAAAACACATCAGCGGGTCTCACTTTCCTAAGAGTAAACGCCAAAGCCCTTCCTGTGATCTACAGGGCCCCCTGGACCTGCCTCCCCCCCTACAACTCTTGATCCACTCCCTCCACTCCAACCACGCCGGCCTCCTCATTCTGGGAACACACCAGCCCTTCTCCTGCCTCAAGGCCCTCCCACTGGCTGTCCCATGGGCTGCCCCCTTGGCCCGGGTGTCTCTCCCCTCAGATGTCCCCCTTTCCTCACTTCTTTCAAGTTTTTGAACAAAACGGATTTTCTCGTAGAGACCTGCGCCAACCGCCCTACGTAATCCTACAACCTGCTTCCGGCTCCCGCCCCAGCATGCCTGACGTGCCTCGCCTGGCTCTGCCTTTTCGTTTTCCAGCAGCACCGATTACTATCTAACACACTATGCCATTTACTTCGTTTTAAATGCCCGTTATTTATCATTTCTCTCCCCTCCCAATAACGTAAGGTCCATGAAGGCAGGAAACTTTGTGTTTGGTTCACCGCCGTTTTCCAAGTAGCTAGGATAGCGCTTAGCATATAGTAGGTGCAGAGTGAATAATTCTTTGGATGTGTGAGTAGGGTAATCCGTACCACTATTCCCAAGCGCGTTTTTCTCAAGCCATATGTTGCAAATATTTTTCAGAAAACAAGGTCACCCTAGGTATGTGGCACAAGGATTAATTTGCGGGGACAGGGGAGAATCTCCAAATAGATAAAATGTCAAGTTGCATGTCTTGCAGAACAGCCTGAGACAAGGTTTACCCCGGGAAATTTATTCAATTAAATGAGAACATGAACCTTATCACAGTTGCTCTTAGCAGCAGCAAAAGAACAAAACTCACCATTCTGTCTCCTAAGAGTTCTAGCCATTGCCTAAATGAACACACCTGTAATTAAAAAAATTTTTTTTACATTTTTATTTATCTTTGAGAGATAGACGCAGAGCATGAGTGGGGGAGAAACAGAGAGAGAGGGAGACACAGAATCCGCAGCAGGCTCCAGGCTCCGAGCTGTCAGCACAGAGCCCGACGCGGGGCTCGAACTCCCGAGCTATGAGATCATGACCTGAGCCGAAGTCGGGCGCCTAACGGACTGAGCCACCCAGGTGCACCTGACCACACCTGTAATTGAAATCTTTTACCAGCTAAAATAGATTTGGGGAAGAGATGTGAATCTTTTCTTAAGCTGGGTCTACTGATTCAAATCCCCGAAGGTATCCATAGTTCCTTTCTAGTTTACCTCCTGCCTTAGTGAGGGCCATAGAAACTACCATTATGCTTAAAAGGAGTGTTCCAAGAGCCTTCGATTACCATCTTACTTCCCCACATAAACAGATGGCGGCTTTTTTACCTTTAGGCAAAGGGACTCCTAATCCTCTTCCATTGCTCGATGTTCTAATTATCAGAGAGCATTTCCTCATTCATAATCTCCCCGCAAGGGAAGGCCACTTATCTTCTCTTCCTCCTACAGAGATTAACTGATCTTCATCTTGATACAAACGTTCAACTCTAATTCATTCTTTTCATCCCCAAACTCAATAACACCAATTCATTGCACTTTCTTCATATAGGTCTTATTTTACAGTCTGGGCATTCGGAAATGCCTATTTTCATCTCAGATCAAACTCTCTCTTTCTTGATGTTAGAAGACTCCTAGTTTTGCACCTAAAATATCCTTGAAAACGTATACTGAAGTCCAGTGTTTTCCCCACTTGAAATCCAGAAATGATTCTCGGAGAATGTGAGGTCTCTCAAGTTTATGTTATTTTGATGTCTATCTAAACAAGACCTTTATGTAGGCATGTCATGAATCATCTAGATGGCCACCTTATAATAGGATTGACATATGATTCCTGGGCTTGACCCTGCTTTTGATGTAAGATCAAGGAGACTCTAAGCAGTCATACTAGGATTGTGTTGGGCTTATGGGTAAAGAAGAGAAATAAAGGCCAGATGTGTGTCGTAAAAGCAAAGGTTTCATGCTAGTATGAATGGGCAAAAAGGAGAGAAGGCTGCATTACCACTCAGTAGTACAAGCATCGCGCTTAAAAAAAATTCTTTTTTGTAATGTTTATTTTACTTTTGAGAGATAGAGACAGAGCATGAGCAGGGGAGGGGCAGAGAGAGAGGGAGACACAGAATCTGAAACAGGCTCCGGGCTCCGAGCTGTCAGCACAGAGCCCGACGTGGGGCTCGAACTCACGAACCGTGAGATCATGACCGGAGCCAAAGTCCGATGCTCAACTGACTGAGCCACCCAGGTGCCCTGACTTGAGCTAATTTGAATTGAACTCCTGCCACTTACAACGCAAAGGGTCTAGACTAATGCAACTTCAAAATAAAACATGTAAAAGTTTAAAAGCAGGCCCACAAATAGGAAAGACTGGAAACAATTCTAGGGTCTATCAAACAGAATAAGTGAAATAAACAGTGGCAGGTATATTCCCACCATAGGATGCTCATCAGCCGTAAAAGAAAATGAGGACACTCCTATTACGCTGATAGAGAAAGTTCTCCAGGCTATACTGTGAAGTGAAAAGTGCAAAACAGTATACACAGTATGTGGTCATTTGTGTGAGAAAGGGGTAAAAATATAGATATTTGCTTTCATCTCATGAAGAATCACTGTCTATAGGGGGTGGAGGGAGGAGTAAATGGTACGATAGGTGAGCCTAAGACTTTTCTCGGGATTCCTTGGTACGTCCCTTTGACTTCTGAACTACGTAAACGTGTTACCAATTCAAAACCATAATGGTTGCAAATATATCAACAGACTATTAGAGGGAGGGATCTATTTCTAGTGAGCTAGGAAATATAACCCGTCATTAAATTTTTCGCTTAGACACTCTCTTCTATGATCTAGTTCTAGCGTTTGGTATTTTTGCCCTTTACAATTGAATACAGTTTTCCACCGGAGAATGCCCAGAGCTGCTGGTTCCCCCCAACAAGCTCGTGTCTTCTGAGAGCAGTTAGAATAAATCCAACCAGAAAGTAAATTATGTATGTGTTCAACCTTGAGCTGGAATTAGAGGGAATTAGAGTATTTAGATAAAATTTGAATCCCATTAGTCCAGTTATTAAAAGGACAGTAATATTATATCTTTGTCAATCACATTTGAATGGGAAGGGACTACCAAAATACTTTCCTACACGGAATTAATCGCCCCCAAACAAGGTGGATAATAGTTAAGACTAAGTCAGCTGTCATCATTCCAACATTACTCTTACCTTCTTGCTGATTACTCAATATTTGAATTTCATCCTGCTTTGTTAATGCCCTTAGAACTAAGTTTTACAATATTCTTGTTCATTTGGAGCTTTGACTTTATCTATAGTAAGGGTTCTTAACCTAGGACCCCCAGGTAGAATTCAGAGAATCTATGAAAGTGGGTCGGAAAACAATTACAACTTTATTTTTACTAACTTCTAACTGATGTAGCAGTTCCTTTTGTTGTGGTGTAAGCAACAGACCAGAGTAACATCAGCAGCACCTATGACTTGGTCGCCAAGAGAAATCAGGTATTTTCTTATCACATTGGACTAGATGATATCTCAAATATCATCATGGTCATTACTACTTCAAAAGTAGCATAGTTACTAAGCCCACCAATAAATCTTGTTATTCACTGAGTTCATAAAGATATATCTATATCTATGTAAAACTATATTAGGGATTTTCAAATAGTTGGATAACTTTTTCCATGTGATTATCTCCTTGGGAATCCTATGGATTTTATTTAAATTAAATTAAATTAAATTAAAGACGTTTATGATTCAAATGACACCATTAAGAAAGTGAAGAGTCAGGGGCGCCTGGGTGGCTCTGTCAGTTGAGCATGACTCTTGATTCCAGCTTAGGTCATGACCCCAGGGTCGTGGAATGGAGCCCCTCGTTGGGCTCCGTGCTGCGTGTGGAGCCTGCTTGGGTTTCTCTCTCTCCGTCTCTCTGCCCCTCCCCAGCTCAGGTGCTGGCGCGCTCTCTCTCTCAAGACAAATAAATATTAAAAAAAAGAAAGGGAAAAGGCAACCCCCAATATGGAAGACGATATTTGCAAATCATATACCTGACAAGAGGCCTGTTTCCACAGCATATAAAGAACTCTTACAAACCAATAACAAAAAGCCAACCCGATGTAAACACGGGCAAAGCATTTGAATATACGTTTGTCTAAAGATGGAAACATGGTCAATAAGCACAGGAAAAGGTGCTCCACATCATCGGTCGTTAGGGAAACGCAAACCAAAACCACAATGAGACACCACTTTATGCCCCCTAGGATCGCCGTGATTTTTAAAATGTCAATAGCAAGCGTTGACAAGGGTGACGGGAAGCGGGAGCCCACCCTGCTGGCGGAAGCGTGACGTGGTGCAGCCACTTTGGAAAACAGTTTGGTAGCTCTTCACAAGGTCAAACAGAGTTATCGTGTGACCCAGCAACGTCTCCGTGTGTGGCCAAGAGGAACAAAGACATAGGTGCACACAAAAACTTGTACACAAGTGTTCCCAGCAGCAGTTTTCACAGTAGCCGGAAGGTGGAAATAACCCAAGTGTTCATCAACAAAACACTCTGGAGATGGCTAGTGGTGATGGTTGTGCAACTAGACGAAGGTACTTGATGCCGCTGAACGGTGCACTTGAAAATGGTTCAATTGATCAATTCTAAGTTAGGCATATTTTCCCACAATAATAGAAAAAAGGAGTGAAGCATCAATCCAGGCTACAGCATGACAACCTTGAAAATGTCATGCTAAGCGAAAGGAGGCAGACACAAAGCTACATGTCACATCGTCCCACTTGTACGCTCTATCCAGAATTGGCACATCCATAGCGCTAGAAAGTAGAGTAACGGTTGCCCGGGGAGGGGGGTTAGGGGTGGGGGGGAAGTGGTCTGTTTCTCCCCGAGGAGCACCCCTGCTTTACCAGCAGGCACTGTGGGGGAGGTAATCATTCTGCATCCCTTGCTTGCTGGCCCTACACCCGCGGAACCTACAGCCTGTGGGTGAGCTGGAGCGAGAGCCATCGAGCCCGCCATGACTGGGGCAGAGCCTTCGCCCCACAGGCAGGAGCTGACTAGGGGAAGAAAGCATCAGTCCTCCTGTTGGCACCTTCCCGAGCAGTGCTTCTGCAACATGGGGACGTGGAGATGAGCCATAGCCCCGGACTGGAGGCTGGGGCAGAGGGAGCCCTCTTCTTGTCAGCCACGCCTGAGAACACAGTTGCCATCACTGGCCTGGGGTAGGGTGCGGGATGGGGGCAGGTTTGGCTTAAATGACACAGACTCATTTTTCTTCCCAAGATTTAGTGGGTTGTCTTGAATGAGCCTTTCTCCGTTTTCTTTACGCCTCGGAACAATTTCGGGAGGCTTTAAATATTTCTGTGTGTTTTTTTAAAAAATAAGTTTTACCCGTAAATTGCTTGTTTTGCGGACGGGACGTCCAAGCTCCTTGCGCTGCCATTCCAGAAGTCTCTCTTCTCTCTTTTTTTTTTTTTTTTAACTTCTGATTTTTCTGTCGCCTAATTACATCAGCCACTATGTCCAGAATGATGTTAATAGTAATAGTAAACGCCCGGGTCTCGTTGCACACTTTAAGGAGAATTGAAGGTGTATTTGTTTTATGTGTATTTATTTTTGAGAGAGAGAGCGCGCAAGCAAGGGAGGGGCAGAGAGTGGGGGGGGGTGGTGGGAGACAAAGGGTTCGAAGTGGGCTCCTCACTGACAACAGAGAGCCCGATGCAGGGCTCGAACTCACGAACCAGAAGATCATGACCTGAGCCAAAGTCGGACCTCAACCGACTGAGCTACCCAGGCGCCCCTGGAAGGTTTCATTTGAATGACTCTGTCATTAAAGCTTAACGGCACTGAAAAGTCCTAAGGGATAGAATTTTGAGCCCCCACTGCCTTAAGGAGCCACACTCAGAGTTCAGAGTCCCTAAATGATGTCAGGGACCCTGCACACCGAGAAGACTAGCTCCTTATTTAGGACGGTTTGTTCACAAGTATAAGCAAAGAGTTTCCAATGGGATTGCTTGCCATTTGACCTCAGGTGGCTTCTCTTGGCTTAAACGTTAGGTCCTCCGCTAAGCACATCTTAAAAGTGACCACGGCCCAGCGCTGCCTATGAATAACTTAAGAGACCTTGCTTTATAAATATGACCTCTCTCTTCTGTCTTATCAGCCTCCTCTCCACTGGTATCATTCCCTTGGCTGACAACACGCTCAGGTTTTAAGTAGCCTGAAATAACCTTCCCTTGTAGCTGCTACTGTTTTGAGTTACTGTCACCTCTGTCCCTCTCGTTTTGTGGTCCATGTTGAAAGAGTTGCTTTCTCTTTGCTGTCTCTACTGACCTGCTTTCACCTGCTACTTAGCCTCTTATTTAATTCATCCCCAACTCTCCGAGGTCTCTAAAAGGGACTTCCTAATGGCCTCATCTCTGTCTTCGTTTTCTAGATCTTTTTACTGCATTTGACCCCATGGTCCACATCTTCTACTTTCAGACTATTCTGCCTCACTTGGCTTCACTGACTGTGCACTCTAACCCCCTCTGTCGATTCCTTCAGGTTCCTTTGCTAGATTCCTTCCCCAATTCTCAGTAAGCGTGGCTTCTCCTGCGCTCTGTCCTGGCGGCTTCATCCTCCCAGAAACCCCGGGAAAACCCTATCTGTGTTTTGCAGTTAAAAATATCCTAAATAAGAAGAAATCGTTTTTGCCTCCTAAACGTATAACTTGGGATCTGAACTTTCTCCTCAACTCTTCCTTGTGTCTTAACTGCCTCTTAAACATTTCTATCTCCGTACTTCCTCCAGAGAAGAGAAATGAGCTCTTACCACTTGCTAGACATTGTACTAGCTGCTTATAGGCTCCCATAGACTCCTCTCACTCATTCTATAAGGCAGATATTATTGCCCCATAGATATGTCTATATCTGTAGATATGGAAAATGAGAGTCAAAGGAAAAATTCCTTACCCAAAGCCAAACCCACGTTTCCAATTTCTATCGCCGTACTCTTTCTGAAAATGCAGCGCTACGAGGTATGGGCAACATGTTCTAAAACCAAACTCCTGGTTCTCTTCTACTCCAAAACCAATTCTCCCTCCAGCGTTTTCCGTTTCTTTTTTTTAAATGTTTATTTATTTTTGAGACAGAGAGAGACAGAGCATGAACGGGGGAGGGTCACAGAGAGAGGGAGACACAGAATCTGAAACAGGCTCCAGGCTCTGAGCTGTCAGCACAGAGCCCGACGCGGGGCTCGAACCCACGGACGGCGAGATCGTGACCTGAGCCGAAGTCGGCCGCCCAACTGATTGAACCACCCAGGCACCCCCAGCGTTTTCCGTTTCTGCTGATGAAGCCACACTGGAAATTTCAGAGTCCTCCTCAGCTTCTTTCTCTTCTCTGCCCGCAACCAACCTGTGGTCCTGGCTGGCACGGCCTCTTCATTCCCTCCCAGCTGCCACTCTGCTCTGTAAATCGATTCCTACCCCCTCGTCTAGGCACCTCTGTTGGCTACTGAACCGATTGTGCGGGATCTAGTCAGGCTTGCCTTCCAGTTGTCCTGTCCAATCCATCTGTCCGTCCTCCTCTAAGGCCAGTTCCATCCATCTCTGGGCTCTGGTTTCCCACCTGTAAATGAAAGCATTGGTTGGGTTACCATAGAGGCTCCCAACTTTCTCACAGCCCAAGACCCCATTTCTTTTGTTTTTAACTGGTGGAGCTCATGGCTAGAAGAACTTTTCTGACGTTAAACTTTTCATCTGTTAAGACACAATTAGCTTGTCTTCCTATTACAAAAATAATCATACGTTCATCACTGCCAGTGAATGCTTCTCATCAGCGTTCCGGTTTGATGAATTCTAGCCCAGAACAAATACCATCGGCATTGTAGTCGAAATGTGCAGCTTTATTATGGAGAAATGCATGGCTCCCTCTTGTCTTTCTGAAATCTTGACAGCCCCTCCAGAACCCCCAGTGTGGTTACCAGTGGCCCCTGGATGGTGACCACTGGGCAAGGAATCTCTAAGGAATCTTTCAGCCCTGCCAGTCTGTGATTCCTAAAGTACAGCACTGATCATGTATCTCCCCTGTTGATTATTCCGTAAGGGCTCCCCATTGCCTCCTAAATTAACTACAAACCACTTAGCCTGGAATTCAAAGCCTGCCACGCTCCAGCCCTAACATAATGTTTTTTTAAATTGTGAGCTGACAGCCGTGCTTGCATGAGCAACAAACTATTAAGTGCAAGCATACATGCAGAGTTTACTGTTCTAATCACAAATAAAACCGACAACAAAGTTAATCTGACACATACTTAATGATATACCTAATGGTTATTGTGTTGGGTGGTAATTAGTCATAAATGGTAAGCAGTTCGCATAAATGATTGTAATTAGTATTACTTTTCCACACTCAGACCAATGTTTCCAGTTTCCTTCCATACTATTAGTTCTTCAGCATCCCTAATCAGCATCCATGCTGGCAATTTTCGCTGATACTATGTACCATTTAATCATCATCATCACATACATGCGCACACTCTTCCATACATTATGAGACAAAAGGTCCCAGCCCTTCCTCTCCGGCAGCTGAGGTTTCGCCGCGCTCCCACCCCCACTGCCTCCTGCCGCCTGGGACCGAGGTCCCCCCCGCACTAGGGTCGCGTGCTCTGTCTCCTTTTTCCTGCCCAGCCCCCAAGCCCAAGCCCAAGGCCTCTTCCACTCATCTCTCTACTTGGGGCGCTCTGAGTGGCTCGTGTCTATTTCAACACCAGAAGGCTTGAAGCTTCAGAAATCCGGTCCCTTATAGCTATACCGTTTCCGAGAGAGGAGGAAAGGCTACGTTACGTTTCCCGGGTTGTGTCGATGGAGGGGGGGCGGTCACAAGGGAAGGGCCCTTCAGTGTTGTCCGTCGGGGTAGGAGGCGTTAGAAAGGGAGGTGGCAGGAGCTGGGGGCTCAGAGAGGAGACATGTATTTACATCAGAATAGGGTCCTGGCTGCAACTTGATAATTCCCAACACAGGTATTCAAACGAAGGCAAATAAGATGTCAATTACACAGTTATTTGAAAATATTCAGGTGATTTCTTAAAGTCAGTACTCACGTTTGCTGTATGATAATGCAAAGGCTCCCGAACCAGAAGGCAGAAGAGCAGGAGAGCAGGACTAGGCGTAGTTCCCTTACTGGCTCACTGCGTGACAGTGACAGCGGGCAAGCCAATGGCCTCTCTAACTGTGCATCCGGAAAATGGGTCTTAATCCCAATGGTGCTGCTCTTTGCCTTGGTGCCCAGCCTCAAAACCTTCATTCAGGCCACCAGCGTCTCACATCTGGACCACGGTGATCGCCTTCTAACTGGTCTCATTTCCACTTAATGCCATTTCCAAATCCATTCTCTGTATGGCACCTAGAGTGGTCACTTTTTAAATTTATTTAAAATATGCATAACATAAACATTTTAAGCATGCAGTTCAAAGACATTTAGTACATTCCCAATGTTATGCACCCATCACTTCTGTTTAATTCCAAAACATCTTCATTACCCCAAAAGGAAATCCCACACCCATTAAGCAGTCACCGCCCATTCTCCCTTCCCCCAGCCCTGGAAACCACTAATCTGTCTCCTGTCTCTATAGATTTGCCAACTGTAGCAAATTGCATATAAATGGAATCATATAATATGTGACTTTTGCTGTTTGGTTTCTTTTGATTAGCATATCTTTGAGGTTCATCTATGTTGTAACATCTATCAGTACGTCATCTCCTTTTATGGCCAAATAATATTCCATTGTACGGATATACCACATTTGTTTATCCATTCATCAGTTGATAGACATTTGCTGATTTTTTCCCACCTTGACGCTAAAGTGGATAGTGCTGATATGAACATTCGTATGCGTGTATTTGTTTAAATATATGTTTTCAATTCTTTTGTAGAAGTGGAATTGATGATTCATATGGTGATTTTACATTTACTATTTTGGAGAACCAGCCAAAGTGTTTTCCAAAGTGACTGCACCATTTCACATTCCCACTACCAGGATACTGGCCGTCTGTTTATATTCGTTGGGGAAATGTCTGTTAAAGTCCTCTGACTACTCCTTATCCAAATTGTTTGTCTTTTTGTTGCTGAGTTATAAGAGTTCTTTATATATTATGGACACTAGACCCTTCATAGATATATGATTTGCAAATATTTTCCCCTGGTCTTTAGCTTGTCTTTTCACTATCTTGATAGTGCCCTCTATTTTCTTCTTTTGTTGCCTGTGTTTTGATGTCATATCTAAGAACCCACTGTCGAATCCAATGACATGAAGATATACTCCTATGTTTTCTTCTAAGAGTTTTATACCATTATTTCTTACATTTAAGTCTTTGACTTGTTTTGAGTTAATTTTTGTATATAGTATGAACTAGGGGTCCAACTTCACCCTTTTGCATGTGCCTATTCAGTTTTCCAGGAACCATTTGTTGAAAAGACTATTATTTCCTCATTGAATGATCTTAGTACCTTGTCAAAAATCAATTGACAATAGATATATGAATCTATTTCTGGACTCTCAATTATATTCCACTCATCTATAGGTCCATCCATTTGTCCGTATCACACTACTTTGATGACTGTGGGTTTGTAGTAAGTTTGAACCACCCAATGTTATTTTTGTTTTTCAAAACTGTTTTGAATATTTAGGGTCCCTTACAATTCCACATGACATTTAGAATCTGTTTTTCCATTTCCACAAGAAAAAAAGGCCATTGAAATTTTGAAAGGTATTGCGTTGAACCTGTAGATTGCCTTGGATAGTGTCACCATTATAACAATATTAAGTCTCCCGATCCATGAACGTGAGACATCTCCTTTTCTTTAGGTCTTTATAATTTCCTTCAAATATGTTTTGTAATTTTCAGAGTATAAGTTTTAAGCTTCTTTTATTAAATTTATTTCTAACCATTTTCTTTTTTTCGTGCTATTGTGAATGGAATTGCCTTCACAGTTTCACTTTAAGATGGCTAATCACTAGAGTATAAAAATTCAACAGATTTTTGGGTGCTAATTTTGTATACTACAACTCCCTTGAATTCATTTATTAGCTCTAATTTTTGTGGGTTCTTTAGGATTTTTAATATCTAATTTCATATCGTCTGAAAATTGAGTTTCTTTTCTTTCTTTCCAATATGGACACTTTTTTTTCTTTTCTTGCCTAATTGTCCTAGCTAGAACTTCCAGTACAATGTTAAACAGAAGTGGTGATAGTATCTCCCTGTTCCTGACCTTAGGGAGAAAGCTTGCAGTTTTTCACCATTGAATATTATGTTAGCCGTGCATTTTTCATATAGGGCTTTTATCATTTTGAGTAATGTTCTTTTATTTCTAGTTTGTAAGTGTTTTTATCACGAAAGGATACTGGGTTTTGTCAAACGTTCTTTCTGTGTTAATTGAGATGTGTGGTTTTTTTCCCTTTGCCTATTAATGTGGTGTATTACATCAAATGACTTTTCATGTGTTGAACCATCTTTGCATTCCTAGGATCAATCCCACTTGGTCATGGTGTCTAAAACTTTTAAGATGCTGCTAGATTCAATCTGCTGGTATTTTGTTGAGGACTTTCGCATCTATATTCATAAGGGATGTTGGTGTATAGTTTTCTTTTCTTATGATGTCTTTTTTAAAGTTTTTATTTGAATTCCAGTTGTTAACATACAGTGTTTCAGGTGTACAATTTAGTGGTTCAACGCTTCCAAACAACGCTCAATGCTCGTCACAAGCGACCTCCTTAACCCCCATCACCTGTTTAACCCATCCCCTCACCCACTTCACTTTCTGGTAGCCATCAGTTTGTTCTCTACAGTTAAGAGTCTGTTTCTTGGTTTGCCTCTCTTTCTTTTTTTGTCCCTTTACTCATTTGTTTTGTTTCTTACATTTCACACAGGAGTGAATTCATATAGTATTTCTCTTTCTCTCACTGACTTATTTCGCTTAGCATAATACTCTCTAACTCCATCCATGTCATTGCAAATGGCAAGATTTCATTTTTTATGGCTGGGTAATATTCCATTGTATATACATACCACATCGTCTTTATCCATTCATCAGTCAATGGACACTTGGGCTGTTTCCATAATTTGGATGTTGTGGATAATGCTGCTATAAACATCAGGGTGCATGTATCCGTTTGAATTAGTAGTTTTGTATGCTTTGGGTAAATATCTCGTAGTGCAATTACTGGATCGTAGGGTAGTTCTATTTTTAACTTTTTGAGGAACCTCCATACTGTTCTCCAGAGCGGCTGCACCAGTTTGCATTCCCATCAACGGTGCAGGAGGGTTCCCCTTTCTCCACATCCTCACCTACACCTGCTATTTCTTATGTTGTTGATTTTAGCCATTCTGATAGGTGCAAGGTGATGTCTCATTGTAGCTTTGATTTGAATTTCCCTGATGATCAGTGATGTTGAGCACCTTGTGATATGTTTCTATGGCTTTACTATCAGGATAATGCTTGCCTCATAGAATGAGTTAGGAAGTGTTAATTCCTCATTTTTTGTAAGTTTGAAAAGATTAATGTTAATTTTTCTTTCAGTATTTGGTAGAATTCACCAGTGAAGACATTTGGTCATGGGCTTTCGTTGTTAGGATGTTATTTACTGATTCAATCTCTTCACTTGTTATAAGTCAATTCACATTTTGTATTTATTCCTAAGTCAGTGTTGGTAGTTTGTGTGCACTATAAATTTGTCTATTTATATAGGTTATCTAATCTGTTGGCATATAAATGTTCACAGTATCTTCTTATAATCCTTTCTGTTTCTGTAAGGTCTGTAGTAATAATGACACTTTCATTTATAATGTTAGTAATTTGAATCTTCTCTCTTGTTTTCCTGATCAGTCTAAATAAAAGTTTCTCAGTTTTGTTGATCTTTTCAAAGAACCAACTCTTGGTTTCATTGATTCTCTCTATTGTTTTTCTATTCTATGTTTTAATTATCTCCTCTCCAATATTTATTGTTTCTTTCTTCTGGTAGTTTCTGGTTTAGCTTTCTTTTCTTTTCCTTAAGGTATAAAGTTAGGTTATTGACCTGGTATCTTTCTTCTTTTATAATACAAGCATTTATAGCTATAAATTTCCCTCTGAGCACTGCTTTTCTTTCACCCCATACATGTTGGTAAGTTGTGGTTTTATTTTCATTCATCTCAAAGTATTTTCTAATTTTACTTGTAACTTCTTCAAACCAATTGTTGTTTAAGAGTGCGTTGTTGGGGTGCCTGGGTGGCTTAGTCAGTTAAGCACCCAACTTTGGCTCGGGTCATGATCTCACAGTTTGTGAGTTCGAGCCCCGCATCAGGCTTTGTGCTGACAGTTCAGAGCCTGGAGTCTGCTTCAGATTCTGTCTCCCTCTCTCTGCCCCTCCCCCCACTCGCACCCTGTCTCTCTCTCAAAATACAATAAAGACATAAAAAAATTTTTAAAAGAGTGCGCTGTTTAATTTCCATATTTAAAATATTTTGTGTTTTCCTCCGTTATTGATTTCTAGTTTCATCCCAGTGTGATTAGAGAAGATTCTTTGTATATTTGAAAATGTTAAGTTATTGAAAATTGTCTTGTGATTTAACATATGGTCTATCTTGAAGATTGTTCCCCATGCTTTTGAGAAGAATTTGCATTCTCCTGCTATTAGGCAATATGTTCTATATATGTCTGCTAAGTCTAATTAATTTTATAGTGTTGTTCAAGTCCCTGGTTTTCTTTTTTTTTTTTTTTTTGCTTTTATATTAATTTTATTTTTTATTTCTTTAATTTACATCCAAATTAGTTAGCATATAGTGCAACAATGATTTCAGGAGTAGATTCCTTAGTGTCTCTTACCCATTTAGCCCATCCCCCCTCCCACAACCCCTCCAGAAGTCCCTGGTTTTATTATTCATCTTCTGTCTACTTGTTCTATCCATTAGTTGACATAGGACATTTAAGTATACTATTATTGTAACAATGTCTATCATTCCTTCAATTCTGTCAGTTTTTCCTTCATACATTTTGGGGCTCTGTTGTTAAGTTCATATATGTTTATAATTGCTGTATCTTCTTGATGAATTATCCCTTTGATCAATACATACTGTCATCCTTTGTATCTGGTAGCAATTTTTGTCTTCAAGTCTATTTTGTCTGGCCTTAGTATAGCCACACCAGCTCTTTTGGTTACTATTTGCATGGAATATCTTCTCCCTTCCTTTTATTTTCAACCTATTTGTGTCTTTGGATCTAAAGTTACTCTTCTATAGCTGGATAGTTGGACTATATTTATTTATCCATTCTGCCAACATCTGCCTTTTAATTGGAGAGTTTAAATCATTTTTTCTAACGTAATTACTGAGGTACCTGGCTGGCTCAGTCAGTGGAGCATACGACTCTTGATCTTGGGGTCCTGAGTTTGACACTCATGTTGGATGTAGAGGTTACTGAAAAAAAAGTTTAAAAAATAAATAATTACTGGTAAGGAAGAACTTAACTTTTGCCATTTTGTTGATTGTTTCCTTGTACTTTTTTCACTACTTAATTTCTCCATTATTGCCTTCTGTTGTGACTGATTTTTTTTTCTAGTGTATCATTTTGATTCTCAGTCATTTTCTGTACTTCTTAAAGGTTTTTTTATTAGTGGTTACCCTGAGGATTACTATTAATACCTTTTTTAAAACTTTTTTTAATGTTTATTTACTTATTTTGAGAGACAGAGAGAGAGAGAGAGTGAGCCAGGGAGGGGCAGAGAGAGAGGAGAGAGAGAATTCCAAGCAGGCTTTGCACTACTAGCTCAGAGCCTGATGTGGGGCTCAAAGTCATGAACTGCGAGATTGTGACTTGAGGCAAAATCAAGAGTCAGACACTCAACCAACTGAGCTAGCCAGGTGCCCCAGGATTACTATTAATATCTTAATTTTACAGCAATTGAGTTTAAATTAGGACCAACCTCCTTTCAATGGTATGCAAAATTTTGCTCTTTTACAGCTCCTTCCACACTTTACGTTATTGTCACAAACTTCAACCATAGGCATTGTGTGTCCGTTAACAAGGATTTATTTAAAATTATCATTTTAAGCATTTGCCTTTTAAATCACATTGAAAAAAAGAGAATTTAAAACCAGAAATGCAATACTACTCTCTTTTCCATTTATCTTAACTGCTCCTCCTTATTTCTTTGTTTGGCTTCTGGTTTTGTCCAGTGTCCTTTCATTTCAGACTAGGGGACTCCCGTTAGCATTTCTTGTAAGGTAGGTCTACTAGTGACAAACTCTGTCAGCATTTATTTATCTTGTGATGTCTTAATTTTTCCTTCATTTGTGGAGGATAGTTTTGCTGGATATAGAATTTCTGGTTTACAATTCTTTCTTTTAGCACTTTAAATATGTCATACCAGTGCCTTCTGCCATCATGGTTTCTGAGGACAAACTGCCTATTAATCTTATTGAGTATTCTCTATACATGATGAGTTACTGCTCTCTTGCTGAATTCAAGATTTACTCTTTCCTTTTACTTTGACAATTTGTCTATAATGTGTCTTAATGTGGATCTGTTTGAGTTTATACCAGCAGTTCTTTCTGCTCCTTTCTTTCTCTCTTCCTCTGAGACTCTCATTAACAATATATTCATTTGCAGTTCTCTAGGTCTCTTAGCCTCTGTTCATTTTAATTATTTTTTTTTCTGTTCTTCAGATTGGATGATCTCAATTGACCTATCTTCAAGTTTGATAATTATTTTTTAAAATATTTATTCATTTTTGAGACGGAGACAGAGTGCGAGCAGGGGCAGAGGGGGCAGAGGGGCAGAGAGAGAGGGAGACATAGAATCTGAAGCAGGCTCTAGGCTCCGAGCCATCAGCACAGAGCCCAACACAGGGCCCCAACTTGTAAACCACAAGATCACGACCTGAGCCGAAGTTGGACGCCCAACCGACTGAGCCACCCAGGTGCCCCTAATTATTTTTTATGCCTGATTAAATCTGCTGTGGAAACCCTCTACTGACTTTTTCATTTCAGTTTTTATACTTCTCAGTTCCAAAATTTCTATTCCCCTTATTTTTATAATTTCCACCTTTTTATTGATATTCTCTATTAGGTAAGACATTGTTTTCCTAGTTTCCTTTAGCTCTTTTTCCATGGCTTCCTTTATTTTTTTTTTTATCTATTTATTTTTGAGTGGGGGGCAGGCAAAGAGAGGAGAGAGAAAATCCCAAACAGGCTCTGCACTATCAGCACGGAGCCCAATGTGGGGCTCTCACTCATGAACTGCAAAATGATGACCTGAGCCAAAGTCAAGAGTCATATGTTTAACTGGCTGAGCCACCCGGGTGCCCCACCATGACTTCCTTTAGATCTTTGAGCACCTTTAAGACAGTTGATTTAAAGTCTTTGTATAGGAAGTCCAATATTGAGCTTCCTCAGGGGCAGTTTCTGATCATTTATTTTTTCCTGTGAATGCCACTATTAATCTGTTTAAAAAATTATCATTTCAAGATTATATAAATGAATCACTCAGCATACAACCTTTAGGAAAAGGCTTTTTACTCACTGTAAGTCCTTAGAGATTCATGCAAGTAGTTCAACGTATCAACAGTTTTTTCCTTTTTATTGAGTCGTATTACATGATAGCAATATACCAAAGATTATTTAACTATTCACTCATTGAAGGACATTTGGGCCTTTTTGCTATTACGAATAAAGTTGCTATAAAGTTTTGTGTATGAGTGTTTTCTTGGATATGAGATTGTACTTCTCTGGGATAAATCCTGGAGAGTATAATTGTGGATTCTATGACTTAGTTTTATAAGAAGTTGCCAAACTAATTAACAAAGGCTGTACCATTTTATATTCCCGCTAGCAATGTATGAGATGGATAGGATAGCATAGTTATGTTGCAATGTGGTTCTAACTTGCATTTCCTTAATTGCTACTGCTGTTGAACATCTTTTCAGTCCTTTCTTGCCATCTGTATATCCTCCTCAATGAAATGTCTCTTCATATCTCTTGTCACTAATTGGAGTATTTGTGTTTTAAGTGTTGAGTTTTGAGAGTTCTTTATATGTTCTAGATCTGATATGTGGTTTGCAAATATTTTCTCCCTATCTGTAACTTGTCCTTTCTTTCTCTCAACAGGATCTTTTGCAAAGCAAATTTTTAAAAATATGAAGCCCAATTTATCATTTTCCATAACTATTGTGCTTTTGATGTCAAATCTAAATGCTGCACCAAGTTCTGTTCCCAAAGACTTTCTATTTTCTACGTTTTCTTCTAAAACTCTTATTTTTACATTTAAATTTTTTTATAACGTGTGAAGTTTAGGTCAACTTGTTTATTGCCTATAGAGATCTAATTGTTCCAACACCATTTATTGGGGGAAAAAAATCCTTCCTCTATTGAATGGGGTATATTTGTGTCAGTCTCTTTCTGGGTCCTCTATTCTGTTCCGTTGATCTATATGTCTATCATTCGGCCTATCACCACATGGTCATGACTATGCTTGGCTATGTAATGAGCCTAAATATCAAAGAATTTCCTTCCACTTTATTTCTTTTTTCAAGTTTGTTTTAGCTATTCTGGGGCCTGTGCCTTTCTATAATTTTAGAGTAAGCAAACTTTGCTAGGATTTTGTAAGAATTTTTTTAAAACTACAAATCCGGATTTGGGAGAATTAACCTCTTTATTATATCGAGGTGACCAATCCATATATATAGCGTGTCTCCATTTATTTAGTTGTTTTTTGATATCTTTCATCTTCACTTTTTAATGCTCAGCATATAGAGCCTGTGCATGTTTTGTTAATCATTTTCTTTAGAATGATTGTAAACAGTGCTGTGTTCATTGTTAGCATTTAAAAATGTGATTCTTTTTTTGTGTGTGCTGATCTTATATCTTGCAACATTGCTGAACTCATTTATTAGTTCTAGGATTTTTTTGTGTATAGATGCCTTGCAATTTTCTATACATATAATCATGTTACCTGAAAATAGTTATCTCTTTCCAGTCTGTATTTCTAACATCTGTTTTGTTGATTCCATATTTTGTACCAGGACAAGCATGTTGTCTGTGAATAATGGCTGTTTTAGTTTTTCCTTTCCAAAATGAATATTTTTTATTTTGTTTTCTTGCCTTATTGCACTGGCTAGAACCTACAATATAATGTTGCATGGAAGTGGCAAGAACATAAACCCTTGTCTTGCTATCAAGCTTATAGGGATAGCATTCAGTCTTTCATATGAAGTATGATGCTAACTATAGGTTTGTCATGGTGCTCATTATCAAGTGGAGGAAGTTCCCCTCTCTTTCTTTTTTTTGATAGGTTTTATCATGAATATGAGTTGGATTTTGTTAAAGTCCTTTTCTGCATTGATTGATATGATTATGTGAGAATGGAGAGAGTAGACTTTCTCGTCTTTTTCATCGTCCAAGAGGGAAACCATTCAGTGTGATGAAAGATGTAAGCTTCCATAGATGCTTTTTATCTAGCTGAGTAAGCTCCTTCTATCCCTTGTTTGTTGTTTTTATCAGGAGAGTGTGTTGAATATTGTCAAATGTGTTTTTGTGTTTATTAAGATCATTTTTCCCTTTATTTTATTCATATGGTGTATTCCATTGACTGGTTCTCAACCTTGCATTCCTGGAATAAGCTCTACTTTGTTATCGTGTATAATTCTTTTTATACATTGCTGAGTTTGATTTGCTAATAGTTTGTGGAGTATCCATGCATGGAAAGACATACAGTGTTCATGGGCTGGAACCTAAATATCGTTAGGATGGCAAAGTTGATCTAGAGACTCAATGCAATCCCTACCAAAATCTTAGCTGGTTTCTTTGCAGAAACTGACATGCTGATCCTAAAAGTCCTATGGAAATACAAGGAAAACAGTCTCAAAAAGAAACCAAGTCAGAGGATTCACACTTCCTGATTTCAAAACTAACTACAAAGCTACAGCAAGCAAAAGGGTGTCACATTCACATAAAGAAATCCATATAGATGAATAGAATTGAGTTGGGAGCCTAGAAATAAACCCATGTGTCTATGGCTAACTCATTTTCTATAAGAGTACCAAGATAATTCAGTGAAAAAGAATAGTTTTTTCAACAAATGGAGCTGAGACAACTGCATAGCCCATGCAAAAAATAATGAAGCTGAACCCCCCCCCCCCCCATACCATATACCAAAATTAACTGAAAATAGAGCATAAACTGAAATGTAAGAGCTAAAACAATAAAACTCTTGGGAGAAAACAGGGATAAATTTTCATGACTTTGGATTAGGCAATGGTTTCTTGGACACGACATCAACAACACATGCATCCAAAGAAAACAGATAAAACGCATAAATAAATAAGCAACATTTAAAACTTTTGTGTTTCATGGGCACTATCAAGAGAACGAAAAGTTAATTCACAGAATGGGTGAAAATACAAATAAAAACCATAATGAGATACCACTTCCTACACGGTCAGATGGTTATAATAAAAAACATAATAACAAGTATTGGCAAGGATGTGGGGAAATTAGAACTCTTATACATTGTTGACTAGAATGCAAAGTATCACAGCTGCTATGGAAAACAAGTTTGGCCCTTCCTCAAAAGGTTAAACATATAGTTTCCATATGACTCATCGATACCACTCCTAGGTACATACACAAGAAAAATGAAATACTATGCTCCTACAAAAATTTACACACAAGTGTTCATAGCAGCAGTATTCATAATAGCCAAAAGTATAAATGAACCCAATGTCCATCAAGTAATGAATGGATAAATAAAATATAGTATATGTATACAGTAGAATATTATTCAGCAACAAAGCAGAATAAATACTAATACATTGTCTAGCATTGATGAACCTTGAAAACATTATGTTGGGTGAAAGAATAAATAAAACAGTGATAAAACAGTACATATTGTATGTCTCCATTTATATGAAATGTCCAGAACATACAAATCTATAGGGACAGAAAGTAGATTAATGGTTGCCTAGGGCTTAAGGGGTTTGGGGTTAATAGGGAGTGACTGGTAAAGGGGATGTAGTTTCTTGCTGGGTTGATGAAAATGTTTTAAAATTAATTAGGGTAACATTTTCACAAATGCTATGAGCTGTGTTCTCCCAAAGTTCATATGTTGAAACCCGAACACCTGATTTGTATTTGGAGATGGAGTCTATTCGGAGGTAGTTAAGGTTAAATAAGGATCTCAGGGTGAGGCCCTGATCTGATAGGATCAGTGACCCTGTAAGAAGAGAACCCAGGGGCACCTGGGTGGCTCAGTCTGTTGAGCATCCGACTTCAGCTCAGGTCATGATCTCCCGGTTCGTGAGTTTGAGCCCTGCATCAGGCTCTCGGCTGTCATCACGGAGCCTGTTCCCGATCCTCTGTCCCCCGCTCTCTCTGCTCCTCCCCCACTCTCTTTGTCTCTCTCAAAATAAACCTAAAAACAAAAACAAAAAAACAAAGAAGACAACCCAAGAGCTGGGCTACTCTTTTTCTGCCACCTGAGGACACAATGAGATGGCAGGCCATCTACAAGCCAGGAAGAGAGCCCTCACCAGAAACCAAATCAGTCAGCACTTGGTCGAGGATTTCTAGCCTCCAGAACTGTGAGATAATAAATTTCTGTGGTTTAAGCTGCCAGTCTATGGTATTGTGTCATGGCAGTCCAGGTCAAGTAATTCACAGAGTTGTAACTCTGTGAATCTACTAAAATCCATTGGATTGTATACTTGCGTGAATTGTGTTATATGTAATTCTGTCTCCATCAAGTTGTTTTTTATGATGAAAAAAACAGTGTGAGCCAGAAGCTGAGAACTCTCAGTTCTCTTTGCCATAAATTAACTTTGTGGTCCTGAGTCTACTAATGTAACACCTCAGAGTAGTGGTTAAACTTGTTCAGTAAGAAAAAAAAAAAGAGCTGTTATTTAAAAATATACCACTGAGAGAATGATGGCCAAAGTGAATGGCTATAAAGGTCAACCTGGAGCAGAAAAGTCACGGTGTCCCTCGGAAGCCTAAATAGATGACACATTTGCCATAGATGATGGCAAGGGAAAGGGGAAAGCTTGGAGGAGAGGGAGCGGTCTTTGAGGTAGGGGGGTAAATAATAGTGATAGCAGCTGCCGCGTGTTGAGTAATATTCTGCGCTGGGCATTGGTCCAAGGATTTTATATACAGTATTTTTTTCCTTCCTCCTAACAACCCTCTCTGGTAGTGCCATTATTGTCCCTTCTTTGAAAAATGGAGAAACCGAGTTTCAGAGAGGTTTAATAACCTGCCCAGTTTTACCCAACCAGTAGGGTTCAGAGCCAGAAATCAAACCCATTTTGTGCGACCAGAGAGCACGTCGTCCACGTGAAGCTATCACTTCAACGCAGAGGCTTGGATCAAGAGTCAGGAGCTGGCTTCTGTAAGGGTTGTGGACTTCTTTAAGTCGTGCCAGGAGAGAGAGGGACAATAACCTAGAAAAGCAAAGAGAGGTGCCTGGCTGGTTCAGTCGGTAGAGCATGCAACTCTTGATCTCGGGGTTATGAGTTCGAGCCCCACGATGGGTGTAGAGATTACTTAAAAATAAAATCCTATAAAAAGAAAAAAGAAAGAAAAAGCAAAAACGACAAGAAGGGGTCTCAACCCTTTAGCAGCGAAGTCTCCATTATTTAGAATCTCTGGGGCAACCAATCACTCTGCTGTCCTGATGATCACAGCACAAGGTCTGGTTCAGATCCAACTGAGTACAAACCTGCGCTCTGCGACCTTCTCACTGTATGACCTTGGGAAGGTTAATTAAACTGCTCTAGGCGTCCGTTTTCTCATCCATAAAATGGAAGTGATGGAGATGAGGAGGAGGAGGAGGAGGATAGAGAATAATAACAATACTAATATTAATAATATAATGCATGCCTTAACAGAGTGCCTATAGGAACTAAATCAGCGAACGCATGTAAAACACTCACCAGAGCGGTTGGCAGATAGCAAATGCTCATTATCTGTCTGTGTGTGTGCGCACTTGTGCACACACGTGCGCAGGCAGGTGCACATGTGGACAGAGAGAGAGAGCATGAATATGCACGTGCCCCCTGTGATTCTTTACTGCAGTCCAGGACACTCGAGGATGTTAAGTCAATCAAAGCAGGAGACAGAAGAAAAAACATCTGAGAAGGTGAACACGGTTGAATCCTAGGAGAGAAACGAGCTGAACAAATACTCCATTGTGGGGCCTGGGAAATCTGAGTTGCAGGCAAAGGGAAATGTCAGGAGATGAGTTACAACTGGAGCCCGAGAGTCAGGCCTGAGGAGCCAGTCAGAAAGGGCATTACCTCAGGTCCGAAGGTCTTACATAATGCTCCAGTTCAGCCGTAAATTAGGAACTGTGCTTCCTAAGCAGGGAGAGGGTGAGCAATTAAGCAAAAGGAACCTCTTGACAAGTGTAGTTTGGTAACGCTTCATGACAATGCTTTGCTGACTTAGCCTCCATTTGTGGTTCTTTTCCTAAAACCATAGAAATTTCTTATGCTCTAAAACCAGGATTGGCAAGCTACGGACTATGGTCCAGTTCAGGGCCACCTCCTATTTATTGCAGCATTATTTAAAATAGCCAAGACACGGGGCACCTGGGTGGCTCAGTCAAGTGTGTGACTTCAGCTCAGGTCATGATCTCACGATTCGTGAGTTCAAGCCCCGCATCGGGCTCTGTGCTGTCAGCTCAGAGCCTGGAACCTCCTTTGGATTCTGGGTCTCTTGCTCTCTCTCTGCCCCTCCCCTGCTTATACTCTCTCTCTGTCTCTCAAAAATAGATAAACATTAAAAAAAATTTAAATAGCCAAGACATAGAAGCAACGAAGTGTCCATCAATAAACAAATGGACAAGGAAAATGTGATATATATATATATGATAAATATGTGATATTATATATATAGGGAGAGAGAGAGAGAGAGAGAGACTGGAATATTATACAGCCATAAAAAGGATATAAATATAGTTTTATTGGAACACAGCCATACTCATTTATTTATGTATCGTCTCTGGCCGCTTTTGTGTAACAACAGCTGAGTTGAGTCAGACACTGCATGGCTAACAAAGCTAAAAATACTATATGACTCTTTTTTACCAAAAAGGAATCCTCACCTCTTGTCTAAAACCACTGGCAGAATGTGATACTTTCCATGGCTTATGACTAAGTGTACTTAAGGAATTAAAGACAGAGTTATATCTTTAAGGCCATCATCTAAAGACAAGACCCTTCCTCTTAGATAAGGACAGTCAATAAAATCAGAAGATATGTGTGTGTGTGTATATATGTTTTACATATATATATAAATTTGATATATATCGTGTGTGTGTGTATATATGTTTTACATATATATATAAATTTGATATATATCATATACATATATATGATATATAAGATATATATCATATTACATATATATAATATATGTGTGTATGTATGTGTGTGTGTGTGTGTATATATATATATATATATATATATATATATATATACACATGTCTCCAGCAATGATTAACTTAAAGTCAAATCAAAGAGATTGAGCTTTCTTACTCTATTATAGAACTTTTGATATCAGATTTCACTAATTTTGGTTTGTCTCACATTAAGACTACTGGGTTTGTGAACCAGCCTCATTCAATACAAGCAAATAGTTGTGATGTGTCCCAGGGTGCCAAATCTCATGGAAATCTATTTCCCGACTGCTGTAGAGCTGCTTCTTTGAAAATGCCAGGCTCTATTGGATTGCAGGGTGCAGACCTGAAAAATCAACCTTAAGTTGTACTTTTGCACCATTCAACAGTATCCCAAATTTGGTAAAAAACAAAACCAAAAACAAGCAACAACAACAACCACCACAAAAACCCAGTATTCACCTGTTTTCAAAAAGTATAAAGACCCACACAGACATGGTCCCTGACTATGATCAACGAATTTATATTCCCTGAATACACCCTGGCCTTGAGGGATAACAGAAACCAATGTGGAAATACCACAAACCTCAGGAACCCCGTAAATCTTGCTTGGAATTACTTGGCCAGTGACTGCTTTCTCCACTAGAAAGTTCATTTGCCATTGGATCCTAAGCACCCAGCCTACTCCCTGGGTAGGTATACTCCCTGGGTAGATACTCCCATATAGCACATGCCCAATCAATATTTGTTAATGCAATGAATCATTAAGTCAATATAGAACACAGAATTTCCCATAAAGATTTTATATATCGTCATTAAGCTAGACTGGTAGACGGTAACGAAGCCAGTATGAAGAAGGGGATGCACTTCCAATATTGTTTAATTACTGTTGCACAGAATTCACAGCACAGAAGTACCGCCTAGAGGGACCATGCCATTCAACGGACAAGAACGACTTCCAATTTACACGCCACTTGTTGACGTTTAACTGTCACTTCTGAAGCAGAGGAGCAATCTATTCCTGTAAGGTTAAACTGTCGCTGGTCGCGAGGGCAAAGGGAGCCATCAATCCAATCCCGCCCAAATGATCGCGTGCCCCTAGTAGCGAGGTGAGGTCGCACGACCGACGTTTGCGGAACTTGCGAGGGGGGCAGCGAGGTCCTAGCAAGCGATCTGGGTGGCAGAGGCCAAAAAGGACAGACGCCAGTCGGTGACACTCTCCAAGGAGGCTCTGGCAGGACGGATTCGACATGGCAAGGCTTCAGGGCACAAAACAGGGATGACGGTCCGTGCAACGAGATAAATGAAGACACCCACGCGGGAGCGCCCAACAGTGGCGCCTGCCCCCTGGACAAGAGGCGCGCCTAATTGCATCGCTGCCTGTCTCTGTATCCCCCCGTTTGTTTACTGAAGGTCCCCCTCTTTGTCCCCAACAGATTGACCCATTTGCTTCACTTTGTGCGTTTGATTTTCATCTGTACGTTTGCAAAACACCCCATCGGTGTCCATTATGGGAAATTAATGTTAGTGTTTCTGTAAGCCAACCGCCAGCCCTCGTGTTCGCTCGCTCTTTCCCACCTCACCCACCGCCCCCCCCCCCACCCCTTGACTAATAGATATCATTTCAACAGTTTGACTAACTGCCGCGTGATAAAAAAAAAAAGGCAGTAATTTATACTGATGTAATGGCCGTGATAAAAATCATTTGTGTGCTGATTTTATAAATTAGGGTGGAAACGTGAGTGCCTCCGGAAAATGAAGGGCTACCACATGGATTCCACTGTTGCTAATGCCTCATACCTTTCTGCTTCATTAAACCAATTTCACGGGGAGATGAGTTAGAGGAGGAAGCTGTGCCGCTTATGAGATGCAACAATGGTTTATTGAAAGAAACGGGGCTAAGATTAAATTAAGTGCTACTCGAGAAATATGGAAATACAAAATTACTCAGGCTTCTAGACGAGTATTCAAAACCACGATAAGTTAGCTCTTTCATACTCCAAAACCGGGCCCATCGTAATCACACAGGACTGAAGTCACGGCTTACTGATTAATATTGAAGAGCTTCTTGGAGCTGCCCTTATGAGTGGGCGGGCCCAAGAATGAATTTATCCCATTCCCATCATCGAAGCCATGTGAAGTTGGAATTTTCTTTCGGATCTCTTCGGGGAGAGCGTTGGATCTTTAAAATGCGTCCCCGGTGTTTTACTCATTCTGGAGAAGTAAACGCCAATCTTAGATACAAGAGGAGGAAGCAGGATAAAGGCACGTGGCAGAAAGCAGGTCGTTCGCTAGCAGTTGGCAATTACCGAACCTCACAGGTTGATCCGTTTCTTTGTCTCTTGATTCCAGGTGAGCACATCACCGACTTAATACAGATTTAGGCCGGTCAACATCTTGCTGGCCCTTTTGGGATCATGTCGGACAGTGGAGGTGGAAACACTGAAAAATAAAGCATCGGTTGGCATGCCCTTCCAAGCAGGTACCAAGAAACTGGGATGGAGCCGTTTTCCCCTGTTCGGCTAAATTGCCTACTATTTCCCCCATTCTGATGAGCTTGAAGTTTTCACTTTCTAGCAACTAAACCCTGTTTGTTCCCGGAGTTGTGAAGGATGTAAACACAAAGGGAATCATTCATTAAATAAGAGGCTTATGAATACTTAGTGGGTTTTTTTTTTTTTAATGTAGAATTTCAAAGTGCAGCTGAGGAACTGCCGTCCCCCCTCCCCTCACAATGAGATCTCTGTGTGTAAGTGACCCAAGTCCTGGGGTTGAGTCCAGCTCTCAGATTAGCACAGAAAACACGTACAGACGCGACTTTCAACCCACCCCCTCCCACCGATGATAAAAGGAGTTCCAAGAAGTGTGCCTCTAGGATGGGAGGAAAGGATTTCAAGATTACGATCCTGAGGACCACGTACCAAGAGTCAGAGCCATATCCCCGCTCAAATGCGGACGTGGTTGATGCAGGGTCTGCTGCGACCCTAACCCGTCCTAAAGTTGGGGGCTCAACAGACTTGGTTCAAACAGCTAACACAGCCCGTTTACAGTTACGGCAAACACTGTTCATCACCCTGTTGCGGAGACACTTGAAGCGGTCCCTCTCACAGTCATCAGGAAGGGACAGCTTGCAGCACCCCCTCAGCCTGATGGTGGCTTGCAAAGCTGGTGTCGTGGCTTTGAGCATGACAAAAGGCACGTATTGAGCTCACCATTAAAGAATGAACTTACAGAGAGTTACGTTTTCGAGAAGTGTCCACATTTGGGTTACATGCTTCCAGAACAGGGCATAGTTAAGAACTTGGTCTTCAAATCACTGAAGATTTTAAGCCTCACCTTCCTGTTCCATAAGGTGAGATCTCTAAAGTTTATACTAGTCAGAAATTTCTGTTGTGTACATCGTCTTCTTTGTAGAAGCTGTCTAGAGGCCCCCAATGAGCCTGATGTCAATAGTTACAAAGGAGTTGTTCCCTGTCTATGGCTCATAAACATTACATCAAAGTCTAAAATGTTTTATGTCAGCGGCACAACACAGGCTTGAATGCTCGGGGTTACAAAGTTTGAAGGACAAAAAGCATGCGTGTGTATTTGGCTGGGGCAAAAAGGACGGTCTTAGAAGATAAAGATGGCTGCCTTCATGCCCTTCCTTTGTCTGTTTTCCCCACCACCGAACAATCTAAGATTCCATACCCCCAGATTCGGGTTCCCTCTGGCTCCAGCAACACCTGGAGCTAAAGTGCCCAGCAGTCTTGCCCAGCAGCAGTCTCTGATCTCCCCCGTGGCTAGAGCTCTGGAGGGGATGGGCAGTGCCGGAAGACTCAGGACACGCCCCCCCAGGCAACGAGAGGAATAGGATAGGCTCATCTTCTCCACAGATTGAAACTGGGGGAAACTGCAAGCCCCTTAAGAGATTCACCTAAAGGTCCCTGGGAAGCAGATGACTGGGAAATTGGCCCCACAATTCCGAGACCTCGTTCAGGCCAGGACCTGGCCCAGAAGGTGCCACGATGAAATGGCTGAGAATCACCGATTGGTAGAAACTAACCAGGCCCGGGGATCCACCCATATCATGTAACCATCATGGTTGTTCCCAGCTCCTTCTGTCCATCTTCTGAGCATTCCTCTTTCAAGTCATTTTTTCATTTCTCTCTGAGCTTATACTTCAGACTAACCTTCCTGTTTGGTCTTTACCTCTTCTGCTCCCTTCTTCCCTTCTCTTTCAGTGCTACTCTCTTTGTCATAGCAGGGGACTTGAGTGTGTGTGTATAAGCATAGTAGCAAAAAAAGCAGTGAGGGCATAAGCTTGCTATACCTCATATCTTCGTTTAGTATGGCACATATTTTGTGTTTCCTGTTTTTACTACTGAGCATATTAAATCAATAATCAGCACCATGTACACTCATATGATTACCATCTTGAAAGAATGGAAATTGCCAAGGAAGTTTAAGAAGCCTGCCTTCAGATACACATTTAGGATCTCGGTCCTAAATGAGTGGCTCTCAAACCCGAGCATGCATTAGAATTACTTGGACAGCTTGTTAGATAGCAGATGGCTGGGCCCACCCCCAGAGATTCCAGATGCCTAGGTCTGGGGTGAGGCCTGGGATTTTGCATTTCTAAGTTCCCAAGTTTTGTTGGTACTGCTGGTCTGGGAACACAAAACCAGTAAGCCCCAGTGCTTCACCTAGTTGTATTTAGGTGCTTTGAACATCAGAATCACCTAGGGATCTTCTGAAAAACCCAGAGCCCAATGTCCACCTTACATCGATTAAGTAAAACTCTCTGGGGGTGGGACCAAGACATCCGTATTTTTCCAGCTTCCCAGCGGATCCAAAGGTGCAGCCAAATTTGAGAACCCGTGCTGTAGAAAGCAAAGGTGTTTTTTCACATTTTTGGTTTTGTTTCGTTTTAGCAAGAGGGGGGAAATACAATTCCCTGATGTAGACATAGTGTTATTTTTTTTTTTTTTCATGTGCTTTCACATCCAAGTAATATCAGCACATGATCTGCCACAGTTCCAAATATCTGGGCTGAATGTCAGGTCGCAGGTGTGGGTGACAGGGAAAATTTAAAGCATAGTCAGCCCAAGAGGAACCAGAAATTTGACAATTCAAAGTCAGGCCTTGGAACTTCCAGAAGTCTCCAATCAGAACATGTAAGGGAGGGCCTTGGAAGTAGCTACTCTGATAACTGCTTAAGAAATTACGCTTGCTTTTAAGCCAAAGAAGGTTCCTTCGGCCCCTCTACTTGGCTGTACCTCCCCAACTCATGTCTTGGAACTATAAGAACAGTTTTTGTTCTTGCTTAGATGTTCTCATGGCCAGTACTGGCACTGGAAAAGAGTGGTTCCCAAATTTGGCTGCACCTAAGTATCACCCGGGGAGCTTCAAAACCACCAGTGTCCACTTCCGACCCACCCACCCTGCAAAGACTGCGATCTAATTAGTCTCGGAGGGCATAGGCTCTGGAATTTCTCAAAGGCTCTCCTGGGGATAACGATGTGCAGAAAATTTGGGAACTACTGGGTTAGAGCAATGGATCCTGTTAACAGTTTCTGCTCGGCCCGTCCACCCAATTTGGGCTCCAAATTCTTCATCTGCTCTCGACACCCATCTGCAACCCAGTTGAAGACATTCTTTCACTTGGGGCTTGAGGCAATGACAGAAGAGTTACATGGTAACGATGGAACTTTTATGTGGAATGAGAGAGGTGCCTTAATCATTAACTGAAACAACTATCTAACCCCTTGCTATTTAGTGTACAGTCTGCGGCCGGCACCGTCCACATCACCTGGGACGTTTCGGAACTGCGAGTGCTCGAGGGCCATCTCGCGCCTGCTGACTTTTCGGGTGACTTGTATGCACATTAAAGTCTGAGAATTACTAGTCTGCTTACCTCAGGTCCTGTCTCCAGAAAATGGCTTCTCACTCACCTAGGGTGGTCGGATTCAGCAAATAAAGATACAGGATGCTCAGTTAAATTTGAATTTCAGAAAAATGGCAAACAACACTTAGTATACGTATTTCCCATGAAGTACTGTCATCCTATATTTTATTCCGCAAACTTACAGCCCCTCACGCTCAACGATCGACACTACAAAGACACCCGTCTCGGTTTTCCTCTGGGACCATGACAGCGTTCTCTGGCACGTCATCTGCTTCAAGTTATTCCAGATAAACGCCTGGTCTGATGCAGACCGGGTCCTGAGACCCAACCCCGACACAGGCCCTTGAGGGCCAGCTGTCATGCCAGGCTAACTCAAGCCTCATAAATGCCAACCGGTCAGCCCTTACATCATCTCTAATACCTCCTATCTTCAGAGCTATGCAATTCGTTATCCAAATGTGGCTAAAGAAATTCCATCTGTCCCAGTTCTGCCTGGATCTTTCTCTTTCATCACCTGGATTCCGAGTCACTCGTTGAGCTTCTTGTCTCTGCCCCTTACAATGTGTTGCTTGGTCTGGACCAGTTATGCAGCGTAAAGGTCACTTCGTGTGGTGGGGGAGGGGGAATGCCAATGGCAGACACTTCACAGTCCCTATGCCCTCATCTGTTCCATGGTAACACTCCAAGCGCAGAATCCTCTTAGTTCTACAAAGCCCGCTACCCCGGTTCCTAAGTGGCCAGGGTACAGACCTGTTCAAAACTGAAACTGAAGGAGGATTGTTCCATCTGTAAAACGCTTGACATCTCCTCTCCAGGTATGCACACTCTCCCTCTTGTGAACTTGCTTCTTGCTAAAGTCCCTCTTGTGAACTTGCTTCTTGCTAAAGCTCAGTGCAGGTGGGAATAGCATATAGGCCATTCAAGTCTGGGGAGAAGAAAAGAAACCCTCTTCAAGTCGGCTACATCTGAGAAAGCCACTTCATGATGCAAAAAAACCGTGGCTGTGTGCTATTTCCTATATCGCGTGGTCAGACATCCCCGTCTCATTTATTCATTCATTCAGCGAGTCGGTTCCAAATATTCTTTGGGAGGAGATGATAAGTCTCCCTCTCCCAAATGCACCTTTCCATATTGTTTACTTACAGTTTCAGAGAAGCCTCCCCATGAGCTCTGTGACCTCAAGGCTGAAAACATTTGTTCTACATGATGGACAGTGGCCTCATCTCCCAGAGAAACATTAGCATCGTCTCCATTATCATCATAATAATCCCACTTGTTTGTATGGTGCTTGACAGTGAAAACACTTTCAGATCCCTTATCTCAGTGCCACAATTCTCCGGGGTACATATTGTGCTCCCTGTTATACAGATACGAGAGCAACGCATCCTAAGAGACTTCACCATTAAACTCTACATTCTTCCATTAACTTAGGCTGAGAAATGAAATTTTAGCCAAACTATTTGACGTCGCATGGCCAAAAACATCCATATCATCTGAATTAAGATTTTAAAAATTCGGGGCGCCTGGGTGGCTCAGTTGGTTAAGCGTCCGACTTCGGCTCAGGTCATGATCTCGCAGTTCATGAGTTCGAGCCCCGCGTCGGGCTCTGTGCTGACAGCTCGGAGCCTGGAGCCTGCTTCCGATTCTGTGTCTCCCTCTCTCTCGTCCCCTCCCCTCTTCACGCTCTGTCTCTCTCAAAAATAAATAAACATCAAAAAATTCTTAAAAAGAAGTAATACCCTCCTGTCCCCCAACAAAAGACCTGCGCTTCTTCACTTTGTTCCCCAAATGCTTCAAATATGGAAAAATGCTCTTTCTCACAGTGTTCATACACTATGGACTACTTAAAAAAAACTGAAATCATGCAGAGTATGTACTTTGACCATAGTGGGATCAAGCTAGAAATCAATAACATTTGGAAATTAAGCAACATACTTCTATAAATAATCCATGGGTCACAGAGGAAGTTTCAAAAAAAAATTTTTTAAATATAGAGAACTTAATGAAAATGAAAACACAGCCTATTAAAAATATGGGGGGTTCAGCTACACCAGTGCGAAAAGGCAAACGTATAGCACTTAATGTTAACGTTACAAAAGAAGATACATCTCAAAACAAAAATCTAAATTCCTATCTCAAGAAACTAGAAAAAGAAGAGCAAACTAGACCCACAGCAAGCAGAAGGAAGGAAGAAAATGATAAAGGTGCAAACGGAAGGCAAGAAAACTGAAAATACAAACACGGGAGAGAAAATCAATGAAACAAAGCACTGGTGGTTTGAAAAAAAGTCAATAAAAGACTGACAAAGATAAAAAGAGAGAAGACACAACAAACAAACAGCAGGCACAAAGCAGGAGATATCACTACAGAGCATGTCTCCATTAAAGGAAAAACAAGGGAACACTACAACCAACTGTAGGCTCTTTGATTTGGCAACTTAGATGAAATAGAAACGATTCCTGGAAAACCACGAACTACCCAAACTCCACAGAGTATTGAGATAGGCATCCTGCATGGTCCTGTGACCACTAAAGAAATTATATTTGTAATTAAAAACTCCTTCAAAAGATAACATCCAAGCTCAGATGGCTTCACTGGAGAATTCTACCAAACATTCAAAGAATTAACCTGTGCCTGAATCTTACACAAATTCTTTCAGCAAATAAATTAGGAAGCACTTTCCAATGCTATGGCAACTATTATCTTGATACCAAAACCAGACCCAGTACAAAAAAAGAAAAAAGAAAACTGCCGACCAATACCTAGTATGAACTCTGCTTCAAAAATCCTCAAAAAATATTACCCACTCAAAGACAGCAATGTATACAAAGAATTACAAACAATGACCAAATGGAATTGATTAACGAAAGCCGGTTCACTATCCAAAAATCAATCAATGAAAAAAAATCAACTGATGAAATCTCCGTATCAACAGCCTGAAGAAGAAAAATCAAATGATCATATCAATTAATCAGGAAAAAGGCAGTTGACAAAACTCAACAACCCTTCGTAATTTAAAACCAAAACAAAATCTCTCAGCAAATTAAGTTAACAATGAACATCTGGAAACCAAAATGAAAAACACTATAATTTGCAATCACTTTAAGAAAAATGAACTAGGTACATATCTAACACAACATGTATAAGACTTATATGCTTGAATTACAAAACATTCATGAAAGAAACCAAAGAACACCTAAATACATGGAGAAATATATTATGTTCGTGGACTTGCCATTGTAAAGATCTCAATTTTTCTCTGATTTCTAGATTTCATGCAATTCCTATTAAATGTCAGCAAGGATTTGGGTAGATATAGAGAAGCTTATTTTAAAATTTATACGGAAGGAAATCGGGGTGCCTGGGTGGCTCAGTCGGTTAAGCATCCGACTTTGGCTCAGGTCATGATCTCGTGGTCCGTGGGTTCGAGCCCCGGGTCGAGCTCTGTGCTGACAGCTCAGAGCCCGGGGCCTGCTTTGGATTCTGCGTCTCCCTCTCTCTCTGCCACTCCCCTGCTTGCACTCTCTCTCTCTCAAAAATAGATAAATATTGAAAAAAAAAATTTAATTTATGTGGAAGGCCATAGGCCCTAGAGTAGCTAAAACAATCTAGAAGAAAAAGAAGAAAAAAGGGCGCCTGGGTGGCTCAGTCAGTTAAGCATCTGACCCTTGATTTCGGCCCAGGTCATGATCTCACAGTGGTTCCTGAGATCAAGCCCCACATCAGGCTCCGTGCTGACAGCACGCAGCCTGCTTGGGATTCTCTCTCTCTCTCTCTCTCTCTCTCTCTCTCTGCCCCTCCCTTGCTGGTACGTGCACACATACAGACTCTTTCTCTCTCAAAATAAAAAAAAAAAACAACTCTAAAAAAAAGCACAAACCGTAAGGGAAACAAGGTGAAAAACTGGACCTTATCAAAATTAAAATATTAAAATATCAAAATAAAAAATCTCTGAAAATGGCACGAGCATTCATTCACAGTCATGTATCATTCTTGTACAATAAATAAACGAATGGTAACATGACCAGGTGTTTCCAGACACAGCAAGTAGAGGCTGGTTTTAGTTTATGTGGAGTGGGGAGTCCACTGGCCAACTTTCCCTGGAGGTTAAGTGTGCAGGATATGTGCTATTGTAGTGCCCGAGTCACTCCCAGGGCATGCATTTCCTGTGGCTATGACTTTTCTAAAGGGTAAGTCAGCTGGAAACAACATATAATGAACATGCACATAGAACGCTGGGCTTTGGAAAAGAAACACATTCGGGTAAAAGCAAGCAAAGAACTTTATTGTAACCTCACGTTTTGCAATTCTGACCTTTAGAGTCGGTTGCAATTTCAAAAACACGGATAAAAATGTCCCCGGGTTTTTAAAACCCACTCGATAGAAAAAAAGAAAGAACGGGCTTTGATTTCAATTGCACTTAAATCTCCCACTGCGGTCAAGGAGGAGACCGACGCTCCGTGGCAGAATTTGAAACCCAAGGCCGGCCTCTTTATGATAGACAAAGTTGATTGCAGCGAACATTCTTGGCATCGGCTCAAAAAGTTTTGAGTTTCTAGATCCTGAAAGGGAAATTTTCTTAGGAGCCTTTCAGATCACGGATGGGGTGGTATCGAGGGGGTGCGGTGTAGAAGGGGACAGTCAGGGGACAGAAGCCGCTGCCTGGCCTCTGGAGTTGGTCTTGACTGACGTTGATTAGAGCTGCTATATACCAGGTGTGTTCACTAGTTTGTTGTTTGGGGGGGGAGCGTTGTTTGGTTTTTTGTTTGTTTTTTTTTTTTTTTTAAATCTAAGCCTCGCCACAATCTTGGAAAGCGTAAATGCAGGAGGATAAAACTCAGGGAAGGGAACTCATATCTACTGAGTGCTCGTTGCATGCACCAGGCGCTTTATCCCTCAGAACAAGGCTACAACGTGGATACTATTATCCTTTGCATTTTACAGATGAGGTCACAGGCTTTGAGAGGGACTCAGCCTCAAGTTCTCTCTGTCCATCTCTCTCTCTCTCTCTCTCTCTCTCTCTCTCTGAGTGTGCGTGTGTATCACGCATCCTGCAACAACATATTCCCAAGACGAATACTCCCCAAGATTCGACATAGGGCGGTTAAAAGGGTGGACAAGTAGCCAGCCACCAAGCAGGCACCAAGGGCAGACAGCTGGAACTGGTGGTGGTCCCAGGAAGCCGGGTGACGGGACTTGCTGTAGTTCTGAGGCCGGGAAAGCAGCATGAGATTGGCACAGCGTCAAGGGGTGAGGGAAGGGAGGACGGAACCAGAGCCCTAACTAGCATTTTTGGTGCCCGGGGCAAGCAGCGTGAAACTTGCCTTCTCTTCAATGGAAGCTGCTCTTGGAAGGGGGAGGGGCAGCCCTGCGCACAAAAGGTCCCCTGGCTGGTGCGCTCCCAGCCCTTGACCTCGGGCCTCTCGCTCCATCCATCTCTGCGACTGCCAAGGGGGCTGGCCTGGGGCCAGGGTGAGGCTTCCAACAGAGACCAGAGGGGTGGTGGGAGAAAAATGTGGCGCCCCCTAAATTTCTGTGCCCCAGTGACCCCACCCTAGCCAGAGCTCTGGAAAGAACAGAGCAGAATGTTGAGCTGAGAAGGGAGGTGAGGGAAGTCAGAGAGGGACTGGCTGGAAGAATAGGGAGAGGTCAGGGGGCCATCAGTCACAGCAACGGGGTTGAACACGTCCGCCAAAAGATGGAAAGTTTTGGTAACTCGAAGGCATTTCGGAGTTCAAGATGTGAGAGGTGAAGCAGGCAATTCGAAGCGATAGCGGTAGTTGATGAAGTAGACAGGAGGCCCAAATCACAGGGTCAGAGACGTCAGTGGAGCCGGGAGGGCCATTATTTGATTCAACAAGCTTTTATGGAGCACCTACTATGCGCCAGGCTCTGCATCAGGCTCTTGGGATACAGCGGTGAGCGAGACACGGTTCTTACCTTTCTTCAAATGTGGGGGGGGGCTAGTGGGGAGATGGGTGAAAGGCAAGCAGCTGGATACAATATGATGGAGAGATCCTCTAGGAAGCAAGACGAACGTAATTTAAGGAAACGAGTACAAGCAAGCATGTTCGTAACACGGAAGAAGAAATGATTTCTTCTGATTTCTCGGGGAGAGGGTAGGAAAGGGAAAATCAAGAAGGGTTTCACGGGGGCGCCTGGGTGGCTCCGTCAGCTGAGCGTCCGACATCGGCTCAGGTCGTGACCTCGCGGTTCGTGAGTCCGAGCCCCGCGTCGGGCTCTGTGCTGATGGCTCATAGCCTGGATCCTGCTTTGGATTCTGGGTCTCCCTCTCTCTCTGCCCCTTCCCCACTCGTGCTTGGTCTCTCTTGCTCTCAAAAATAAATGAACATAAAAAATTTTTAAAACAACGAGTGGCCCTGGAGACGGGGTTCACAGGACCTGTCAACCAAATAAATGTGGGAGGAACGAGAGAAGATATATCTATACCAGACTCTTCTTTCCAACTCAGATTTTTTCTTAATGGCTTCTGAGTTAAGATGGAAACCATCTTTCTCACTTAAATACATAAGAAAACACAGAGATAAGGAGAGGAAATGACATTGAAAACCAGCAACATATTCCAACCATCTGCCATTGTCCTGGCAGAGTTGTCCTTCAACAAAGCATGGGGGTGGGTGGTTCTGAAGCAGCACAGCTGGGCCAGGAAAAAAGAAGTTGTTCATAAGTAATAATAATTTTTTAAATAAGAAGATATAAAGAAAATGTGGTATACACACACACAATGGAATATTATTCAACCATAAAAAAGAAGAAAACCCTACCATTTGTGACACCATGGATGAACCTGGAGGGTCTTATGCTCAGTGAAAGAAGGCCGGCAGAGAAGACAAATATTGGATGACCTCGTGTATATGTGGAATCTAAAAAACCCCGCTGTATTCAGATACAGAGAATGAGTTGCTGTATTCAGATACAGAGAATGTGAAGCGGGTGAAGCGCATTCAAAGGTACACACTTCTAGTTATAAAATAAACCAGTCGTGGGGATAACTTAGTATAGCATGATGACCACAGTTAATCACAATGTATGGTGGACTGGAAAGTTGCTAAGAGAGTAGATCTTAAAAATTCTCATCACAATGGGAATGCGAGCTGGTGCAGCCACTCTGGAAAACAGGATGGAGGTTCCTCAAAAAACTAAAAATAGAACTACCCTATGACCCAGCAATTGCACTACTAGGTATTTATCCAGGGGATACAGGTGTGCTGTTTCGAAGGGACGTCTGCACCCCCATGTTTATAGCAGCACTATCGACGATAGCCAAAGTCTGGAAAGAGCCCAAATGTCCATCGATGGATGAATGGATAAAGATGTGGTATATATATACAATGGAGTATTACTCGGCAATCAAAAAGAAGGAAATCTTGCCATTTGCAACTACGTGGATGGAACTGGAGGGTATTATGCTAAGTGAAATCAGTTAGTCAGAGAAAGACAAAAACCATATGACTTCACACATAGGAGGACTTTAAGAGACAAAACAGATGACCATAAGGGAAGGGAAGCAAAAATAATATAAAAACAGGGAGGGGGACAAAACAGAAGAGACTCACAAATATGGAGAACAAACTGACGGTTCCTGGAGGGGTTGTGGGAGGGGAGGTGGGCTAAATAGGTAAGGGGCACTAAGGAATCTACTCCTGAAATCATTGTTGCACTAGATGCTAACTAATTTGGATGTCAATTTTAAAAAATAAAAAATAAAACAAGTTAAAATAAAAAAAAATTCTCATCGCAAGAAAAAACATGTGTAATTATGTGTAGTGATGGCTGTTAACTAGCCTTACTGGGGTGATCATTTTGCAATATACACAAATATCACATCATTGTTTTGTACACCTGAAACTAATATAATGTTATATGTGAAGTATGTCTCAACACAAAAAGATAAAAAATAATAAAATAATGACACTTAACATTTATTGACTTTGTTCTGGTGCTAACTCCCAGAGGGGTGTTTCACATGCAATATTTCACTCAATCCTTCTATCTCAGTAAACCCTCTTCAGTGACGTTTGGGCCACACAGGGTTTAGATCACACAGCTAGTACGTGGCCATTGGAGATTTGAACTCAGGGTGATCTGCCAGGCCACCAAGACTGCTTTAGAAACGCGCCCGCTGAGCTGTGATGTCAGAAACACGGACCTATGTCCCAAACAGAAGGCAAACAACTGTCTCTCTGAGTTAGCCAGGGCTTTGTGGGGGCTTTTTACACACCTGTTCCAAGTAAAATCTGGAGCCATAATCTGGACAGGCACCAGATCAACCAAGAACCTGCTAGAAATAGCAAGAGCTTAAAGTACTCAGACACTAAGTAAATATAAAAAAAGCAAGAACTTTCTTATCTATCAGCAATATCCTGTTAGGAAATAATAAAAAAGAATCCCATTCCCAGAGCAACAATAAATTTTAAAACAACTAAGAAGAATCTTGCTAAGAAATGTATGCATGAAATGGCCTATATGAAAAAAGTTATAATATAAACAAGGTAGCAAAGAATCATAAAAAGGACCATAAATGCTGAAACCATGCAAATCAATCTTAATAACCAATGGGGAAAATTACCAGTGTTCTGTGACCTTTAAAAATTGTCATCAAAACACTAGAAATTCTCTTACTGCCCATTCCATTATACACTTACAGGGGACTGGAAAAAAAATTAATTTTTTTAGTACGCTGCCATTTAAACATTAGAAACATTGTGAATTAAAGTGTTGTATTACTTGGGGCGCCTGGGTGGCTCAGTCGGTTGAGCGTCCAACTTCTCGGCTCAGGTCATGATCTTGCAGTTGTGAGTTCGAGCCCCGCGTCGGGCTCTGTGCTGATAGCTCGGAGCCTGGAGCCTGCTTCGGATTCTGCGTCCCTCTCTCGCTCTGCCCCTCCCTCGCTCATGCTCTCTGTCTCTCTCAAGAATAAATAAAACATTAAAAAAAAATGTTTTTAACTGTTGTATTACTTTGTAAAAAACTTACCAATGCTAGTTTTAACAGCGTTTGCCTTCTTCTCATATAACTTACAGTACAAGCGAGTGTATTTTCTACACCTTAACAAACTGTCAAACTCCTTTTAAAGTTTTGGATCAATGTTCTGTATGTTCCTCTGCGTTCTCAGCGTGGTGTAATATCTCCAAGAGAGCTTTCAATAGGTAGGTTTTTGCCGGCGTCAAACTGTCTCTGGGACATCTTCATCCCTTTGGTCATGACAACTTTGCACGACACCATTTATGTCAATAATTTCACCCTCGCTAAATTCCTGCGGCTGCATTTCTAGGATCTCTTGAATTCCCAAGGTTAGCTATTTCTTCTGTGACCTCGTGGATGTTGATTGTACCTTTCACTTCTAGCAATATCACCTTTCGCTTCTTTGCTGCACTTTTGTCTTCGTTATCCAATCCCCTCTTTCGATCATCCGTTTTTGTAAAATGTTCCGTGAGTTTATCACTCAGAGACAGAGGCAACATAATACACAGTTTTCCTCAGCAACTCATCACCAACAGACTTTTAAAGACGTGATTATTCACTAATCACACCATATTTGTGTTATTTACATAGTAAATTTGTGGACTGAAGAGATAACGCCTGAGTTTGTACTCTATGCAATTACTCGGTTAATATACCATGGTGACTGAAATTCCAACTGTGTTGTTGGCAGACTGGTGTTATTTAATGAAGTCATGGTAACTGAAAATCATGAATATCAGCATCATGCAAAGAGAGGAGTGCCTGTATTTTATGTAAGGGCCTCAACATACTTTGTTTTTAATGTTTATTTTTGAAGGAGAAACACAGTGTGGGCAGGGGAGGGGCAGAGAGAGGGGGACACAGAATCTGAAGTAGGCTCTAGGCTCTGAGCTATCAGCACAGAGCCCGACGGGGGGCTCGAACCCCCAAGCTGTGAGATCACAACCTGAGCCGAAGTCGGATGCTCAACCGACTGAGCCACCCAGGCGCCCCAGGGCCCCGACATACCTTAATAGAGAGATATCATACTTTTTTTTTCCCTAGTGCTTTCTATGTGTCAGGTGCTGTTATTTTTTTTTTTTTTAATGTTTATTTGAGAGAGACAGAGAGAGAGTGAGCGAGAGCGAGCAGGGGAGGGACAGAGAGAGAGAGAGAGAGAGAGAGACAGAATTCCCAGCAGGCTCCAGGCTCTGAGCTGTCCGCGCAGACCCCACCGCGGGGCTCGAACCCACGAGCTGTGAGATCATGACCCGAGCCGAAGTCGGCTGCTCATTCGACTGAGCCACCCAGGCGCCCCAGCAATGCCAGAATCTGAACTCAAGTAGTCTGACTCCCAAGACTGAGCACTTAACAATACCCTGTGCTGCCGCCAAGATGTTTATTTTTCCCATAGTAAGTTATACGTTTAACGCTATTCCCTTAACCATCCCAGCAGGATTTTTGTAAGTAGAACTTGAGAGATTCTAAGTTCATTTAGCAAGCAACAGGCTAGACAAACTAGTAATTATCTTTGTTTTTGAACTTTAATTTTAATTTATTTACTCAAATTCAAGGTAGTTAACATACAGTGTAGTCTTGGCTTCAGGAGTAGAGCCCAGTGATTCATCACTTACATATGACACCCAGGGCTCATCCCCACAAGAGCCCTCCTTGATGCCTGTCACCCATCTGGCCCATCTCCTCACCTACCTCCCCTCTAACAACCCTTAAGACTAGGGGTTTAAGACTCTGCATTTAAGAGTCTCTCACGGTTTACCGCCCTCTCTGTTTTTCTCTTATTTTTCCTTCCCTCCCCCTATGTTCATCTGTTCTGTTTCTTAAATTCCACATATGAGTGAAATCATATGATATTTGTCTTAGTAATTATCTTCTAATATTAAAACACAACTTAAAGCTACAGTAATCAAAACAATGCAGTGCCAGAACTAGAGTTGAAAGACAAATCAAAGGAATGCATGGCAGCCCAGAAAAAGACTGTCATATCTTTAAATTTTTTTTTTAGTCTAAGAGTAAGTCGTATCCCAAATCAGAAAGAAAATGAAATGTAATGTGCAAATGGGGTTGGGTAAATTGGTTAATATGATAAAATAAAATTGGATCCCTTCTTCATATCTCACATAAAAATAAATTTCAGGGGCGCCTGGGTGGCTCAGTCGGTTAAGCCTCCGACTTCAGCTCAGGTCACGATCTCGCGGTCCGTGAGTTCGAGCCCCGCGTCGGGCTCTGGGCTGATGGCTCGGAGCCTGGAGCCTGCTTCCGATTCTGTGTCTCCCTCTCTCTCTGCCCCTCCCCCGTTCATGCTCTGTCTCTGTCTCAAAAATAAATAAAACGTTAAAAAAAAATTAAAAAAAAAATAAATTTCAGGTGGTTTAGAGAGTTAGTGGATAAAATGAAACCATAAATGCATAGACAAAAAGAAAAGTGAATATTTTAAATATCTTGGGGTTAGAGAGGACTTTCTTAATCTAAAAGAAATAGAAAACAAACAAAAAGAAAACCATAATAGTCAACCATATCCAACTGAAAACTTTCGTAGATGAAACATGAAATGAACAAAATTAAAAGACCAATCTAAAATCAAGAGTTTTGCTTTGAAACAATATAACAAAGTGTTGGCAGGTATTCTGATTATGTGAAGAGACTGTAGGAGGAAATAGGGAAAACCCACAACCCGAAAGAAAACAATAGAGAAGACCAAAAGTAGATGCTACACAAACGAAATATAAAAATCTAATCAAGGTATTTAAAATGTTGAACTCTAGGGGCGCTTGGGTGACTCAGTCAGTTAAGCGACCGACTTTGGCTCAGGTAATGTTCTTGCCCTCCCTGAGTTCGAGCCCTGCCTTGGGCTCTGGCCTGATAGCATGGAGCCTGCTTGAGATTCTCTTTTTCTCTCTCTGTCCCTCCCCCCCCACTCTCTCTTTCTCTCTCTCTCTCTCTCAAAAATAAACATTTTTTAAAAAGAATTTTTAAAAAAGTATCGCCAACATTGTTTCAAAGTTTTTCCCTGCATCCATCCATCCATCCATCCATCCCCCACTCACTGGTCCTTTTCTTCTCCTTCCTTCAAGTCTTAAAGAAACCTGTATTCCCTCCCCGGGCCTAGGCTTACTTCCCTTGCTGCCGAGGGCCATTGTTCTATCAACTAATTATCTCCCTCTTAAAGCTCTGTCTCCCCTGTCACTTGGGCTCCTTTCTCTCCACCCTCACACATGATCACATTCCTACTAGCCCCAAGTCACTCTCCTTTAACCCTATTCTCACTGTGCTACCCTTTCACCATGAACATCCTTTAAGTATATTCCACATGTACTTCCTCCGCCTCTTTACCAACTACTCCTTAAAGCTTCACGATCTGGCTTTCCAATCCATTACTGATACCCTTTCCCGAGATCGCCACTTCTAATCGCCTACTCCGAGTACTTGCCGCCTGCCTGTCCTTAACACCTCCACCCCGTAGGTAGCATTGGCTGGTGCCGATCAAGCTCTTTCGCCAAGCCACGGCTTTGGTGGCAGACATTGGCCCTCTCTACTTCCGGCTTCGCTGTCCCACCTCTCCCAACACCTCGGGCTTCTGTTTCCGCCTCTCACAGACCTTACCTCTCTCCTAAATTCAAGTCTCACATTTCCAAGTCGCTGCTCAACCTTGACCTCCCCCATGCCTGGCATGCATATCAAACTCCACTTGTGGACAGTCAAAAATCTCTCACCTCCCCCAACTTACCCTTCTACCAGACTTGTCTGTTTCTATAAATGGTACCATCTCAGTGCCCCCCCTTCAGATATTCACACGGCTGAGGGAAACAGACTGTCTTTTCCACACCCACGGCCAAAGCCTCAGCTCAGGCTCTTGTCATGTTTTGCCCAGAGAGATGAAGAAGGCCGTATCCTGCATCTGTGTGTTGGATTGGGTTTTTTGGCGCGATGGACCCCCTTGCGGGCTGTAGGAACTGTGAATGGGAAGTTTCCCGTTACCCATTGCAAGCACCTTATTAGAAATGCAGCATAGATATCTTATAACTCTTCCAGGATATATTTTCTTACTTAGTTTTACTTAAAAGCTTAAAAGTACTTAAAAGACAGCCCACCCAGTTTCCAGAAGCTTACCACTGAGATGGAATTTGAGGACACAGGAGCAACTTCGGCGCAGAGGCAAAGGAACAACCCTCCAATCGATTCCATAATTAAGGACAGGACCCAGACGTGGCTTATATTGCAACGTGTGACATTGGGGGAGCTTCCCATTTTAGCTGGCAATTCTTGCTAACTAGGAGTTAAACTTTGAAACGCATTATTTAAAGTGGATGGGTGCAGGGGCGCCTGGGCAGCTCAGTCGGTTAAGCGTCCGACTTAGGCTCAGGTCATGACCACGTGGCTCGTAGGTTCGAGGCCCGCGATGGCAGCTCAGAACCTGGAACCTGCTTGGATTCTGTGTCTCCCTCTCTCTGCCCCTCCCTCGCTCATGCTCGGTCTCTCTCTGTCTCAAAAATAAACCAACATTTCGGGGCGCCTGGGTGGCTCAGTCGGTTAAGCCTCCGACTTCGGCTCAGGTCATGAACTCACATCTCGTGGGTCCGAGCCCCACGTCGGGCTCCGTGCTGACAGCTCAGAGCCTGGAGCCTGTTGCAGATTCTGTGTCTCCCTCTCTCTCTGCCCCTCCCCCGTTCACGCTCTGTCTCTGTCTCAAGAATAAACATTAAAAAAATAAATAAATAAACAAAGATAAGCAAACGTTTTAAATAAATAAATAAATAAATAAATAAATAAATAAATAAATAAAAATAAAGTGGATGGATGCACCATGTACATTTTCATGGTCTTGGGCAAAACCCTGGTCTCCACACTCTAATGAAGGTTCCACTTCACAGCGATGGGGATTTTCTTCCCCAGCAAGGAGAGTTTGCCTCGTACACATCCTGACAGCTGCAGTCACCAGCAGTAGACCTATTTGCCGAAAACTTCCCAGCCTTCTTAAAGAAGAAAAATACACACTTGCACCAGGTTTTTCTTCAGTGCCATCATTGTATTTTCCCCTTTGGACATGGCTCACTCTTCCACCCACATCGTTTACTGCCCCGCCTCCCCCTCCACTCTACTCTTCTAACGCATAACAACAACTCGGCATGTGCCCTCTCAATACTTTTCTTCATGGACAAATAATTATATACAAGCTACACACACACACACACACACCTTCAAATACATATTTCATAAATCCAGGATAGCATGGTAAATGTTTTTTTCTCTCCATTATGGTTTTTACAATAACATTTTCTTTTTCTCTGGCTTACTTTATTATAAGAATACGGTATACGATACATATAGCATACAGAATATGTGTTAACTGTTTAGGTTATCGGTAAGGCTTCCGGTCCACAGTAGGCTGTTAGTAGTTAAGTTTCGGGGGATTTAAAAGTTACGTGTGGTGGATTTTGGACTGCATGGGGGGGTTGGCACCCCAAACTCCCACGTAGTTCAAGGGTCAACTGTATTATCAATTTATTCAGGCGTCCTCCCTATTTATAGCATTCTCTTTGTTTTCATTTCGGCGGGGGGCAGCGGATGGGTGTGGGTGTGTGTGTCTGTGCGTGCCTACGAACAATGCTGCAATAAACATGCTTATATATAGAACCTTGTGTATTGTGCTTTTGTTTCCATGGGACATATTCTCAGGAGCAGGATTGCTGAGGTGAAGCATATTGTAGGATCTTTCAACATCCATTCAGAAAGACATAGTATCACTTGTTTGGAGGAGGGAGGACAGAGAAGGAGAGAGAGGAAAAAGGGAGAGAGAAGCAGTTCTCACCCGGGGCTCGTGTTTTTACCCAGAGCAGGGCTCGAGCTCACCCAATTTGGGACTCGAACTCACCAACTGTGAGATCATGACCTGAGCCGAATCAGATGCTTAATGACTGAGCCACCCAGGCGCCCAGAAGTCATACCACTTAAAATTTTACCTGTCTGATGGATACAACCTGATACTCCATTATTACACAGTTTGAGCCTCCTTGACTGCTAGTGAATTTGAGCATCTTGTCGTAGGTTTTCTTTGCCTTTTGGGTTGACGACCATTCTATGAATGCACCTCTCCGCATCCTTTGCTGATTTTTATTCTGGGGTGTTTGTCCCCTTCTGTTCAATTTGCAAGACCTCTTGGTATATTGTAGATACACTTCTGTCTGTCCTTTTCATCACAAATAATTTTATAAATCTATTTCTTATCTGTAGACGTTGTTTACAGTTTCTTTTGCCATATAGAAGTTTTAAATTCATACAACATCTAGTAAGTCTATCTTTTCTTTTATAGCTTCTGAGTATCCCATCTTGTCCTCTGTTTTGTCCATGTAGTCTCTAGGAATCTCTTGCAAGATTTTTATTACTTTGTTTATATTTAAGTCTTCATCTGCAATTTATTTTAATCTATGGTAAAAGATAGGGCCCATGCAATGTTATTTTCCTCTAGGAAGCTGTGAGATGTATTATCATCTATTAAATCACCTTTTCCCTCAATAAATTAAAATGTCATTTTGTAGGACCCGATATCCAGACACATTATAAAGCCACTGCAATCTAATTAAATCAACATACTATTAGCATTGGACCAGGCAAATTAGATAAATGGTACAGAAAAGAGACTCATATACTTACTGCATTGAAAGACTGAATTTTCAGTGGCATTCTCTCCCTCCTTCGAGCTCCGAAAGAAGATCAAAGGCATACTATGAGGATAAAGGAAACGAGGCATGTAAAGCACTTAGCACAGTGCCCGGCACCTAGCAAGCCTATAATAAATAAGCCTGCTATTATATCCAATCTCTTGACACCTAGATTGTCTTGGGTGCACTATTGTGACGGTCTGCCTTTTGCGACTACGCTTCGAGCTCCTGCGGAACAGTCACTGTGTGTTAGCTCCCTCAGCACCTAGGTTGCCCTTAATGAACTTTTTCCTTCCAAATTTTTAGTTAATTTCTAGTTAGCTAACATCCAGTGCAATATTGGTTTCAGGAGTAGAATTCAGTGATTCGTCAACTACACGCACCACCCAGTGCCCATCATCACAGGTGTCCTGCCCCTAAAGAATTAACCAGAATTTTTCCTCGTAGACAACAGCCACGTGCTCTGGCAGTTCTAACTTTACCTGCTTTCAGAATCTAGGCCGACTGAGTCCTCTGTCCTCCGGGATGCCCATTGGTTGCAAGGAGCTACTCCTGTGGGTCTCTCCTCTGCTGGGACGTGCTCGTGGTCAGTTACAACTCCTATTCATTGAGTATCCCTGCCCTAGGCACTTCCACGGATACATCTGCCTCTGCTTTCTCTCTCTAATCCTTAGCAAATCTCGGCACAGTATAGGATACATGTTGGTAATTTTATTTTTATAAGATCCATCAATTGCTGGGATAGGAATGTTCGTTTTTATGAGTTATTTTAGAATTACTTTAAAATTTTTTTAACGTTTATTCATTTTTTGAGAGAGACAGAGACAGAGACCAAGCAGGGAAGGGGCAGAGAGAGAAGGAGACACAGAATCCGAAGCAGGCTCCAGGCTCCGAGCTGTCAGCACAGAGGCCGACGCGGGGCTCGAACTCACGGACCGCGAGATCACGACCTGTGCCGAAGTCGGACTCTTAACCGACTGAGCCACCCAGGTGCCCCTAGAATTACTTTTAAATAGTTTAGTATTTTTAATAATTTATTTCTTTAGTGAATTTATTTATTTTGAGAGACAGAGAGTGCGCACAAGTGGGGCAGGGGCAGAAAGAGAGAGGGAAAGAGAGAATCCCAGGCAGGCTCTACACTGTCAGTGTGGATCCCAGTGGGCGGGGGGGCTCGAACCCATGAAGTCGCGAGATCATGACCCGACCTAAAGTCAGACGCTTAACTGACTGGGTCACCCAGATGCCCCAATAATTTATTTTTAGCACAAAAATTTGAAAAATATTTATTTTATGCCACCTGTTGAAGAAACGAGAGGAAAGAGGACCCCAGCATAAATTTGTGGAAACAGCTTCTTCTTACATGGAAAAGTAAAATTCTGATCAACACGAGTCCTACAAAGACTTTGGTGAATCAATTTCTATCCTAAGCTCTGGAGGTGAGGGTGCAGCAGAAAACAGCAATGTCAAAAACCTCAAGAACACAGCAAGAATTCCTTTAAAATGTGGGGCTTCTAGATCTAATATCGGACTCCCAGTTAAATCTGAGATACACAGTGACATTTTTCAGCATAACTATGTCTGAAATATTGCACAGAACAATACTTATACTAAAGAACTGTTTCTCTAAAATTGAAATTTAACAAAGTGCCCTGTATTTTTATTTGCCAAATCTGGCAACCCTATGAAAAATCTATGTTTCGTGGGACACTTGGGGAATCCAGACCGATGCACTGGGATGCCCCAACTTAACGTTCTGAGGACTTCCTGTGTACACAGTGGGGATCCCATAAATGCTTGTTGAACTGATTACATAATGGTGATTACTAATAGTTACTTTTTGGTCACTGAGGTTTGTAAAGGCATGAAAAAGAACTGATGTAAACTTAGAAAGAATTCTGACGGCAAGGCAGCCACAAAAGGCAGTTTCTGATTAACCCTTGATTAACCAAATAGAAAAAGCTCACCCATTTGGGAAAGCATCTCATGGTGCTGCTGAAAAGGCACTTAAAACTTCTCTTCACTTACATACGTGAGGTTTCTAACTTTTTGGCGTGGTGCTTGAATATCACAACTTCTGTGTGTGTGTGTGTGTGTGTGTGTGTGTGTGTGTGTGTACGTGGGGGGATGGTTAGAGGCAGGGGGCAGGAGAGCCAAGACAAGAAATGTAAGGCCTATGAATGGAAAACAAAACACTCGAAAACTTTTCTTCCTGCTACATTTCATGGAGAGTTAATGGCTTTTCGAAAGTACTTTGAAAATCAGAATTAGCCACTGCAGAGTTGCAGGCACAAATATGGCCTCTAGTGTTCTATTAATGACAGGATCAAACGAAGAAGCTCTTCTACATGCTCTTTATGAAAGAGCAGGAGAACCAATGTGATGTTTAGTTTCTTGGAGGAAACTGAAAAAAAAAAATAATCCCATATTACCACAATACAGCATGAGTTCAATGCAAATGGAAAAGACTGGTGGCTTATTAATAGGCTCTCCCTGTAGCAAGCTGGCCTTCCCGGCTTCAGTTTGAAATTGATTATTTTAATACAGAATTCCTGAATGAAAGAGGTTCTTGGCCTTTTCCTGGGCTGTTGAATAATGTATGTGGGAGAAAGCAAATAGCAGCAGAGGGTCTCAGCTGCGGGAACAATGGCGCACACCCAGAGCTGAGGGGGCACGTTAGTTTATCATTGCCTTGTCAATCCTCCTAGCCTGGGAATCGCGGGGCAGCCTGGAAAGCAGCAGCTGCCCGACGTGTGGTGAACTGACCGGGGCACTTTAAAGAGACGACTCCATTTACCCATCTGAAAACAAGATATTGATTTTCCTCCAGCTCTGGAGAGAAAAGAGCCGTCCTGAAAATATATGGAGACCACCATTTATCCAGGCTCCTCCCCCAACAATCACACCATCCCAACTGTTTTCTTGGCTTCCTCTCCACAAAGTTCCATTTTCCCCTCCTTCACCTGGGGTGAGAAGAAAGCAGCTCCCCCTTTTCTGCCTTGTGTGAATACATTGCTCGGAGTACTTTTGAGCTGATGCTGGAAAAGTGCGTAACGACTGGCATCTGGGGATACATTTTATGAGTTAGAAATCAATTTCTTCTATCCACATGGAAACAGCATATTACGGTAAACTTCAGGCTGGCACTTCACTGCTCTGTCATGTCAAGCTGTGCGCACCCTAAGTCATTAAGGCAAAGACTGTAGCGTCCTAGAACAATAACGGCTCCTCAGATGTCCTTGCCATGAAATCTGTCCTTCGTACGTAAAAACTAAAAGGACTTAGGACCCAGACCGGATGGGAAAAAGAAAGAAAGCTTGTTTTGTCATAGCAAGCATCCCTAAGTACTCCTCAGGCCTGTAGGACTTTAAAAGCAACGTACTGAGAGCATGGGGAGAAACGGAGGTCTGAATTGAGGCGGCCAGAAGACCAAGCTCCTGGGAGGTGCTGGAACTACTCCACATGCTTCAAAAGCCTGGAAGTGTGTTCGAGTCAATCCCAATTTCTTTAATGGCTCATATCTTCGTGGGTTCAAAACTCCTGCCAGGCTGGTGAGAGGTGACCCTCCAGCCCTCACCAACACTCGGTCACCAAAACCAGAGATGAGGCAGAGACGCCTATTCCCGGATTTTCAATATGGCCTTTTGGGGGGTTTTTTCTGGAAAATTCCCCGTCCCTACCACCACTGTGGGAAGTCTCACAGAAATCTAAGGAGCACCAAGGGAAAGGATTAGGGGGACTAGAATAAAAGGAGAGAGGACAAATGACTCTTAAAAAGCAAACAGGAAAACCCAGGCTTAATTGCCGCCAAGGTAGGTCTGAGAGTGCTGGCCATCACCCAGTGCGTTCACCGCACCAGGATCCAGAATCCAAGCTGAACCTTGTGAGCGGCCCCAGTTGTCGAGCTCTCTGTTATGCTAAACAGCACCGGAGGTGGACTGGCCCAACCATCTGCTAGAGCCATGCATAAATCGAGGGAAGGTAGAGCAGTACAGCGTGTGTATAATGCGGGGTACATGGGAAAAAGCAAAAGCGCGTCATCAAACAGCAGCAGAAAGCGACCAGAGAACAGAACGCGGTAGGCAGAGATTAGTGTTCCGATTATTATTAATGTTAATAACCACGCGCGGGGAACTCCAGGTTCTCTTGTTATTCATCAGACCCTAAGCCTCCAACAGTGTGGGGCTGGGGAGGGCTGGCATGGCCCCTGGAATTTCGATCATTCATTTGATTTCCTGACACCTTCCCCACCTGAGCAAGCGCTGGATGGCATAGAACTCTCCTTTCAAGGGCAGGCTTTTCCCCGGTATGACGTTAACCTTTATTTTGTTTTAATACAGGAAAGCAAAAATAGAGAAGAAAAAAATACACACACACACACACACACACACACACACACACACACACAAAGACACAACCCCTGTTAACATTCTGATCTGTGTTTTTCTGGTGTTCTTTTGTGGATTTTCTTTCCTGCCTTTACCGTTCATACGCGCCATGGTCCTTTCCACTTCACAAACAGGCAGCTTCGAATTATTGGAGGGTGTTTGAAACCCGTTCATTTGAGTAGCACATAGATATTTGAAAAGTTTTAGCGGAATTTAAAATTAATTTTGAGTTTTAGGAGGACCTGATGTGCCTTGACTACTTGGGGACATCCTTATCTCGAGGGCAGGAGAGGGAGACGGGGCGGGGGAGCACAGCAGAATAAGGATGGGGAGTCAAGGCGTTTGTTCCAAGGGACTGTCTGCATCTGGGGCTCCAAACTGGCAGCCCATTTTAATTCTCAGATGTTCTTTGTCTGCACCAGAGAGGTTTTTTCATTTTAATGTTCATTTTGAATAGCCCTGGATATGGCCTATGCTGTCTAGTTTGCCACAGGCCTCGCCATTCTTTATTGCACTGTACTCGTCTGCTTCCTGGCATTTCCATCTCTGCCTGGCCCCTGTGGGCACTTACGATCCCCGCTGTGATGTTAAGATAGCCTGGAATACCCCACTTCGTCACGGAATCCTCTAAACCAATGCTTCTTAACTACAGGGGATTTTTCTTCCCAGGGGACATTTGACAACATCTAGAGATATCTTTAATTGTCGTCGCTGTAACGGGGGTCGTTGCATTCCTGGCGTCTAGCGAATTGAGGCCGGAGATGCTGTGAAACACCCCGCAATGCGCGGGGAAGTCCCCCACAACAATTAGCCAGCCCACGACGTTAGGAATGCTCAGATTGAGAAACTCTGCTCTAAACCAGGGCCGGGACTTGCACCATTGGTCCTGGAGAAAATGCAAATCCGACGGAGAGAAGTAATGTTCCGTGCTGTTGACCCTCTACTCCTGAGTACTAACAAAGAATCTGTGAATGGGATTAACCAGAGCACAGGAGACGAAAAGGAGGCAAAATAGGACATGAAGGACCCCAATCACAAGTTCTGATGGTAGTCTTTCCCCATTAAACAGTCAAGATTATTCCAGGCAGAGAACTCACATCAAATTCTTCTCAGTAGCCCCACCATTAATCATCATGTAACATTAACTAACGTTGATTACTTTCTCCGTGAGAGGCACTGTGCTTGCTGCTTTACACGAATGATTTCATCGCATCTCACAGCAATTCTATGAGGCAGATGAGAAAACCGAGGCACAGAAAGATTAAGTAACCAGCTCAAAGTCACATCGCTGGTAAGCAGTAAACCTGGAACTTGGAAACTTGCTTTACTGACTCCAGAGATCAGGCTCTTAGCCAAGAGTGGGGCTCACTATCTACTGAACATTCGCCCTGAGCTAGAACACTACCTTAAGTGCTCTGCCCAAATTATCTCACTTAATGGTCACAAAAGCCCATGAAGTATATATGATCGTCCCCATCAAACAGGTGAGGACACTGAGGACTAGAGAGCTCTCACATGTAGAACTTTAACCCTCTGTCTGCTGGGCTCCCTAAGTCTACAGTTAGTCAAAGCACGAAACATCAGTCCCTCGGGCTCCCACGTTGGAGGCAGTGACGTGGAATGGATAAAGCACTGAACTTGGACCAGAGAACCTACTTCGGAGTCCTGACTGTGCCACAATCTTAATGGGTGCCCACCCTCAGTCAAGTCCCTGGAGCCAGGGGCCCTGCACAGCACCCAGGGGAAGGAAGGAGCCGGGCCGTGACCCCTGGTTCCCTATAGTTACCTTCAGTACATTTAGAGGAAATCCCTCTGCCTGTGGACAAGAGCACTGAGGAAATCTGGTGAGTCTAGCAAAGACACTCTCAGTCAAAAGAGATGAACCAGAAACACTGAGCTGCTCTGTCTCAGAAAGCAGCCATGAGCCCCGTTAATGGCTTCCAAGATAGAAATATGCACATTAATTCTGACTTTACTCTTCCTCAGTTATCACATCCTGTTACCTTAATCCGAGCATCTTTCAAGGTCAACTCCTTCTGCTAACAATGCCTAGCAAAGTCCTGATTTTCTAAAACATAAGTTGATGATATCTACCTGATCTTAATATTTATTTATTTATTTATTTAGGAGGGGGAAGAACAGGAGGAGAGTAGGGGCAGAGAGACAGGGAGACAGAGAATCCTAAGCAGGCTTCATGTCATTAGCACAGAGCCCGATGCAGGGCTCGGGCCCGTGAACCTTGAGATCATGACCTGAACTAAGGTCAGGAGTCAGACGCTTAACCAACTGAGCCACCCAGGTGCCCCGATGTCTATCTAATATTTTTTAAAGTTTATTTATTTTGAGAAAGAGAGAGAGTGCAAGTGGGGAAGGGTCAGAGAGAGAGAGAGAGAGAGAGAGAGGATCCCAAGCAGGCTCCCTACCACCAGCACAGAACCCGACACGGGGCACAAACTCACAGACTGCGAGATCATGACCTGAGCCAAAGTCAGATGCTTAACCGACTGAGCCACCTGGGCGCCCGTACCTAATCTTATAGTAATCTTATAGTCAGGGGTTCGGGGACTTTTTCCTTATTTAGTAATGAGAATTTCCTCTGGGTCTTTTAAACTATACTAGCAGGGGCCTCTTCAGTTCAAGCTCTGGTTGAAGCTAAATTGAATCGTGCTGGGGTGTCTTTGAGATGATCCAACGGGGCCATTTGTTAGTTTATCATAGCAACTGCCCCAAACTCAAATTTGCAAAGATACAACATCATGGAAAGTATCATGATCTAAGGCCGAAACTATGAACTACCCTTACCTAGTAATTTTCACAATCTCACAGTGTCTGTAATCACCATGTTTGTCTTAAAATTTTACATTATCCACCAGTACCTCGGGGGCAACTTGGTGCACAATTTGGGAACCACATGTATACAATGAAAATCACATGTCCAACTTCAGACTCTGAGACCCTCCTTCTTGTCCCCCAAAGGTACAGAGTAGTAATGTTGCTTGTGTATAATTCAGAGAAGTTGTACGCATAATCAACTGGAAACACACTATACCTAGTTTCCCGAACTGTGGGTTTTTTGCTTCATAAATCCTGAAGATCATTTCTTAGCAGTACATATAATTCCCGGTCTTTTTTAATAGTTGCAAGGTGAATGGTAATTTATACAACAAAATTTCTACTGTTGTACATTTAGCTGTTTAGCATTACTAACAGCATTGTAATGAATATCCTTCCGCATATATCTTTGTCCACCTGCAGGATGAATTCTAGAAACAGAATTTCTGGACCAAGTTATGTGCATTTAAAATTTTGAGAGATATTAAATTTGTTATAATTAAATTTCAATTAATTGGTGCACACACACCCCCCAAAAAAGTTTAGGCGGGTGCTTGGGTGGCTCAGTCTGTTGAGCATCTGACTCTTGATTTTGGCTCAGGTCATGATCCCAGGGTCATGGGATCGAGCCCCTCTTCAGGCTCCATGCTTAGCATGGAGCCTGCTTAAGATTTTCTCTCTCTCTCTGGTGCAGCCACTCTGGAAAACAGTGTGGAGTTTCCTCAAAAAATTAAAAATAGATCTACCCTAGGACCCAGCAATAGCACTGCTAGGAATTTACCCAAGGGATCCAGGAGTGCTGATGCAGAGGGGCACTTGTACCCCAATGTTTATAGCAGCACTTTCAACAACAGCCAAACTATAGAAAGAGCCTAAATGTCCATCAACTGAGGAATGGATAAAGATGTGGTTTATGTATGCAATGGAATATTACGTGGCAATGAGAAAGAATGAAATCTGGCCATTTGTAGCAACGTGGATGGAACTGGAGGGTATTATGCTAAGTGAAATAAGTCAGTCAGAGAAAGACAGATACTATATGTTTTCACTCATTATGTGGAACTTGAGAAATTTAACAGAAGACCATGGGGGAGGGGAAGGGGGAAAAAAGTTACAAACAGAGAGGGAGGGAGGGAAACCATAAGAGACTCAAATACAGAGAGTAAACTGAGGGTTGATGGGGGATGAGGGAGAGGGGAAAATGGGTGATGGGCATTGAGGAGGGCACTTGTTGGGATGGGCACTGGGTGTTGTACGGAAGCCAATTTAACAATAAATTATATTGAATAAATAAATAAACTTTAAAATGTAAAAAAAAGATGCTCTCTCTCTCTCAGCCCCTCTCCCTGGCTGTGTGCCTTCTCTCTTTCTGTCTTTCTCTCTTTCTCTCTCTCTCAAAAAAAAAAAAAAAAAAGTTTAGAAAAGAGAGAGGAAACTTCCAGTTGACATATTGGGAAAGGAGACAGAATGACCTAGGGCAGAGAGGCTACCTACACAGGAATAGAAAAGACAGATAATCGGGGGACTTTAGCAAACAATGACTCTGTATCAGAGGTTTTTAACCTTGAGGGTTTTTGCGGATAGAATGCAGGGGGCCTGCGTAATTTAGGAGACAGAAAGTCTAAATCTTTATTTTCACTAACATCGAAATAAATTTAACATTTCTTTCAAGGATCAGAGTAGGCTACCATCCAAAGTAATATTAAAGGTACTTGTAAATCTGTCACCAACAGCAATCACATGTATTTTCATTTCACCTTGCTATTGTTGCAGATACCTTGAGATACAGTTTATGCTCATCGGTTCTTCTAAATAATGGCAAATATTAGATCCCCTGCTAGATCTTGTTATTTAATGCATTAATGAAGAAACGCACATGATATTATAGAACCAACTTGCTTTCAAAATGTTCCGGTATGATGTGGTTTATAACAATGGGCATTTATGCTCTCGTCGTTTCTGTGGGTCGGGGGTCGTGACACCAGCTTTCCCAGGTCCTCTGCCTCGGGATCCCACAAAGACAACGGTGCAGGTATGGGCTAGGGTTCCGCTTGCATCTTGACGCTCCGCTGGGGATTCACTTGTCAGCTCACGTGTTTGTGGGCTAAGTTCAGTTCTTTGTCGCCCTTTGGACCAAGGGTCTCAGTTGCTTGTTGTTTTATCTCTGTCGGTCAGAACCGCCCTCAGTTCCTTGAGAGTAACTGACCACATATCTCTCTTCCCCGTAGAGTAACTGACAACACAGCTATGCAAAGCCAAGTCAGCAAGAGAGAGAATCTGCCAACGTGACAGAAGTTCAAATCTTCCGTCAGATTTCCAGAGTGGTGCAGTGAGGAGGGCCGTGAACTAGCTCCCCAGTAAACAACTCTGTACCTGGAAAAATTAGAAAACAATAGCGAAAGGCTCCAGAGAGTGTCCTAAGGGCATCAGGCAAATTGAGACAAATACATCCAAGAAAATCTACTAAATCGAGGTACGCGACTCTGTGGCATTTGAATCATCACCTGCTCTGCCCTTCCTCCTCCACCAGCTCCATTTTGGAAAAAACGAGTCTGAGACCTCTACTCCTGGCAGGTGCAGTCAGGAAAATAGGGACTGCTTTCCCCTTGGCTTGCAGTGTAGGGTCATGCCGTCTCTCCGGGAGGGCCCCAGCTCTGTGTTCCAGAACATACTTTAGGCAAGCACAGCAGAGAGGTCTGAAGTCCCTTCCTGCACCCAGCTTGCACCTGTAGGGCAGAAGCTCTAGCCCCGGCACAGGTCAAATATACTGGGCCCTGATCCCCCACTCCAGTTCATTGGTAGCATGTAGGTTCTATGTCAGGAGGGGAAACAACAAGGCTATTGGGCCACTACCCTGGGGAACACGTCGCAACTCAGTCTATGAGGCCGATACTACTCAGATAGAAGACCCACCAAAGAAAATTATATCAGCATGGTACATTTGTTACATTTGATAAACCAATATTGATACACTATGATTGACAAAAGTCGTCACTTTACATTAGGGTTCACTTTTGCGTCATATAGTTCGATGCATTTTGACAAAGGCATAATGTCGGGTCTCCAGCATTATAGTATGGTACAGAATAATTTCACCACCCTCCCCAAACCCCTATGCTCTACCTATTTATTCCTCCCTCCTCCTGAACCCTAACAACCACTGATCTTCTTATTGTCTCTACAGTTTGCATATTTCTAAGTGAAAGAAGCCAGTCCGAAAAGGCTGTATGATTCCAACTATAATTGTCAATTATCCCCGAATAAAGCTGGGAAAAAAATATTTTATTTTATTTTATTTTATCTTATTTTATTTATTTATTTTTTCAATATATGAAATTTATTGTCAAATTGGTTTCCATACAACACCCAGTGCTCATCCCAAAAGGTGCCCTCCTCAATACCCATCCCCCACCCTCCCCCCCTCCCACCCCCCATCAACCCTCAGTTTGTTCTCAGTTTTTAAGAGTCTCTTATGCTTTGGCTCTCTCCCACTCTAACCTCTTTTTTTTTTTTTCCTCCCCCTCCCCCATGGGTTTCTGTTAAGTTTCTCAGGATCCACATAAGAGTGAAATCATATGGTATCTGTCTTTCTCTGTATGGCTTATTTCACTTAGCATCACACTCTCCAGTTCCATCCACGTTGCTACAAAGGGCCATATTTCGTTCTTTCTCATTGCCCTGTAGTACTCCATTGTGTATATAAACCACAATTTCTTTATCCATTCATCAGTTGATGGACATTTAGGCTCTTTCCATCATTTGGCTATTGTTGAGAGTGCTGCTATAAACATTGGGGTACAAGTGCCCCTAGGCATCAGTACTCCTGTATCCCTTGGGTAAATTCCTAGCAGTGCTCTTGCTGGGTCATAGGGTAGGTCTATTTTTAATTTTCTGAGGAACCTCCACACTGTTTTCCAGAGTGGCTGCACCAGTTTGCATTCCCACCAACAGTGCAAGAGGGTTCCCGGGAAAAAATTATTTTAAAAAGATTTAATTGAGGGGCTCTTGGGTGGCTCAGTCGGTTAAGCGTCCGACTCTTGATTTCGGCTCAGGTCATGATCCCAGGGTCGTGCGATCGAGCCCTCTGTTGGGCGCCACGTTGAGCGTGTAGCTGCTTAAGATTCTCTTTCTCTCCTTCTGCTCCTTCCCCATTTGTGCACACACGCGCTCACTCTCTCAAATAGAAATTTTTTTTAATTAAAAAAAAGATTTATTTGATCGATTCTCAGGGATGGGGCCAAAGAATCCACATTTTTTAACAGCCTCACCAGGTAATTCATATGCATATTCACATTTGAACTAGCAGTAGAGGGGCTCTAGCTCTGAGAACTGACAGAATGGCTTGAAATCTGGCTCTGAAACTCTCTAGCTGAGTAACTATGGGCAAGTTACCTAAACTTCCCACCCAAGTTTTAATGCTCTCAGATGTATAATGAGAATATCAATAACTCCTACCTCGTAGAATGGTTTTGATGATTAAATGAGCTATTCTATGTGAAGTGCTTATCACCATGCCTAGCATTCAGTGAATTGTCTAATTCCCAATACATGTTGGCTATTATTAACATAGGTTAATAAGGACCCCTGTAAGGCAATGTGGTATAGGAAAAGGAGCACGGGAGCTAGAGTTAGATTTGGACTGAAATTCCACCTCTTCCTTTACAGGTTATGATCATGAATAAGTCACAATCTGTGAGCCTCCGTTTCCTCAGCTATAAGATGCAAATTTAAACGGTACCTACATCCCAGAGTGGTGAGAATTAAGTGAGACAATACATTTAAAGGACATGACCTACAGTAAGCCTAGGAATGACGTAGGTATAGCCTATGAAAAATTCTGTTAGAAGTCTCATTTGGTCATTTCTGCCTAGTCCAGATCAATATTTTGCCATTTATAATTTCCAGAATGGAAACTTGGATCCTTTTACTATATGGTCTCTTCTAACCATGATTTCTATGTTTGCAAATCTCACCATAAGCCTGCTCATTTAATTTTTTTTTTTTAACGTTTATTTATTTTTGACACAGAGAGAGACAGAGCATGAACCGGGGAGGGTCAGAGAGAGGGAGACACAGAATTGAAACAGGCTCCAGGCTCTGAGCTGTCAGCACAGAGCCCGACGCGGGGCTCGAACTCACAGACCGCGAGATCATGACCTGAGCCGAAGTCGGCCGCTTAACCAACTGAGCCACCCAGGCACCCCAGCCTGCTCATTTAAAAAGAGATTGTAGTTCACGAATATCACTGTGTCTCTCTTTTTCTAATTAATACAAGCTAAATATGTTTCTACACCAGAACTTCCGAATAATCCAAGCGTTCCATGAAACCATAATGCATTTTGTAAATCTTTGATGCTTCAAAAATTGCCAGTTACGAACGAAAATGGCCTCCGCGACATGGCCAACTTAAGTATAGTCATCCTTTGACCAGTTCCGGTCAGTTTGGGCAGTAGGACATTTATGTGAGGGAAACCAGGAGGCCTGGCATCTATTTTGGTCCAGATTGTCAAGGTACTGGATGTGTTGGCAGAAGAACAATTATCTCTAGACATTTAGTTTGTCAAGATCAGGGTTTGGTGAAGAATGCTTCAGAGTGATGCTGGTCAGTTAGCACCTATCAAGATACGTATCCAAGTCCCTGTAACACAAAGCAATGTTTTGTTAAATATCATTTGAATTGGGGCGCCTGGGTAGCTCAGTCGGTCGAGCGTCCGACTTCGGCTCAGGTCACGATCTCGCGGTTGACGAGTTCTAGCCCCCCATTGGGCTCTGTGCTGACAGCTCACAGCTTGGAGCCTGCTTCGGATTCTGTGTCTCCCTCTCTCTCTGCCCCTCCCCTGCCCATGCTCTGTCTCTCTCTGTCTCAAAAATAAATAAACATTAAAAAAAATTTTTTTAATAAAAATAAATTTTTTAAATCATTTGAATAGTAGTGACCTTACAGCCTATGGGGGCTGTAAGGGTTAGGAAGAAGAATCACAGGAGATAAAGAAGCGTATCAGACTCTGCAGGAGCAGATGTATTTGGAAAAGCATTTAAGATACCGATAGGTTTCGTAATACAAATTAAAAGCAAATGAAGATCCACAAGATATTCTTGGCTGGGGTCGATATGTGGGTGATACAGTGAGAAAGTATGACTGGGGCTTTGAGTCAAAATAGGTCAAGAAGCTCTGGCAGAGAAGCTAAGCATACGGGCTTGGACTCTGACAGTCACTCTATGCAGTCAATGGTCAATATTCGTTGAGCACGTGTTCTATGGCAGACACTGTTTTGGGGCCTAAAGGGAGCAGTGAGCAAGGTAAATGACACCTACCTTGGGCAAGATAGTTCAGCTCCCTAAATCTCAGTGTTCGCATCCCTAAATCAGGAAAAACATTCATTATTCCCCTCTCACAGGATTGCCGTGAGGATTAAAGGAGGGCAAAGCATATAAGGTGTTTTGCATTGTCTGCTGCAGAACAGACACCTAATAAATGAAATAATTAGCCTGCTGGGGGAACAAGTGGGTCATCAGCTCAGCTCTGAGAAAATGTATCGGGTTTTGATAGGCGGAGACAAAAAGAAGACGTTCAAGTAGGGAGAACAGCATTAATTAATTAAGTCACCCATGCAAAGAAACTTTTTGAGTGTCTATGATATTGGCATTCAGAGGCATATTTCACTTACGTGAATTCAGCAATACGCAGTAGGAGAGAATTGTTTAAATAGCATGGGCAAATCCTGCCACCGTTACACTCAATTAGTATATACCCTGGATCAAGTGAGAGATAAGAGGCATGAATCTGTTCTTCCAACTCCTACTGCGAACAGCTTGCTTTGCTGAGTGTCGTTCTTTTGTTTAAAGATATATATCTTTCATATGGTATGCCCAACCGGAAGTGCAAGCCAACTGCTTAATCTGAGGATCAAGCAAAAAGAACAACCCAGCGATCTGTGTCCACACTGAAGGACAGGCTGGCCATGCTGGACTTTGTGAGAGAAGGATGCCATTCTCTGTTTGTGGCATCCTCCTAAGGCATCACCAGAAGTAGTTCTGACCATGTGATTTTCATGTTACATATTGGCTCTAGGACCGGTCCCATGTGTAAGAAGTGGCTTCACTATTGTGTGCCAGGCATCGTGCCGGATGCTGGAGATACAGTGGTAAATGAGACAGACATAGCCTCTAGCAAGATACTTACAACAGAAAGGGCTGCTGAGGTTGAGGTGGGGGGGGGGGGCAGGGAGCAGGTGCTTTGCTTGACTTCGAGGATCTTATTAGAGAACAGTCAGGAGATATCCCTGAAAAGGTAGGTTAGTGTCAGGTGGCTGAAGATGTCAAGTGTAAACTAAATGGTTTTGCAGCTCCTGACACTATTCCTTCTGCGGGTGGGTTGAGACATGTTCAAAGCAGCTATTAAGCAGGAGAATATGGAGCTTATGGCAGTTTTCAAGATAAAGGAAATTTTTTTCCTCCCAAGAAACCACTAGCAATGGCTGATTTAATCTAAATAAATAAATTCACGCAACAGCGGAGAGCCCGCCTCCCACTGTATACAAAAACTAACTCAAAATGGATGGATGACCTAAATGTAAGAGCTAAAACCATAAAACTCTAAAAAGAAAACAGGTGTACCTCTTTATGACCTTGTATTTGGCAGTGGATTGTGACACATAACACTGAAAGCATGAGCGACAAAGAAAAAAAATAGATTGGATTGGATCAGAATTTAAAACTTCTGTGCCTTGGAGGACACTATCAAGGAAATGAAAAAGACAAACCACAGAATGGGAGAATATACATGCAAATCGCCTTATCTCACGAGGGGCTAGTAACCAGAATATATAAAGAACTCATACAAGTCAACAACAAAAAAACAGACAACCCAACTTAAAAATGGGCAAACAACTTGAATAAACATTTCCACAGAGAAAATATACAAGTGGCCAATAAGCACATGAGATGTTTAACACCATAGTCATTAGGGAAATATAAATCAAATCACAGTGAGATACCACTTCACGCTCACTAAGATGCCAATAGTAAAAAAGAGAGACGATAACAAATGTTGACAAGGATATGGAGAAATTGGAACCCTCACCCTTTGCTGATGAAAATGGAAATGGTGTACAAAACAGTTTGGTGATTCCTCAAAAAGCTGGACATAGAGCTATCATGTGACCCCGAAATTCCACGCCTATGTAGGTAACAACAACAACAAAAACCAGTTATTCAAACAAAAACTTGCACGCAAATATTAACCAAAGCACTATACGCAATAATCAAAAGCTGGAAACAATCTAAATTTCCATCAGCTGATGAATGGAAAAACATTATATGGTATAGTAATATAATGGATTATTATACAGCCATAAAAAAGAATGAAGTTCTAATCCATGCTGTAGCATGAACACACCTTGAGAACGTTACGTGAAAGAAGCCTGAGAAAAAGTCATATTTTATATGATTGCATTTGTAAGAAATATCTACAATAATTAAAACTACAGCAGATTAGTGGTTTTTAGGTGCTGGGGGAGTTGGGAGTAATTGCTTGGTGGGTACAGGGTTTCTGTTTGGGGTGATGAAATATTTTGGAAGTAGACAGAGGTTTTCATTGCACAACATTGTGAACGTACTAAATGTCACAGGATTGCACACAATAAAATGGATAATTCTGTTTTGTGAATTTTTTTTAAGAGAGAGAGGGTGCAAGTGAATGAGGGGCAAAGAGAAAGGGGGGGAGAGAGAGAGAGAGAGAGAGAGTGTGTGTGTGTGTGTGTGTGTGTGTAAATTTTATGTCAATAAAAATGTATACAGGAAAAGAATGGATGAAAAGATGGAAAAGTTCAGAAGAGATTCAGAAGCTATAAAAATAAACCAAATGGAAAATCCTAGAATTTTTTTCAAAGTTATTTTTAATGTTTATTTATTTTTGAGAGAGAGAGAAACAGAGCACAAGCAGGGGAAGGGCAGAGAGAGAGGGAGACACAGAATTCGAAGCAGGCTCCAGGCCCTGAGCTGTCAGCACAGAGCCCAACGCAGGGCTCGAACTCACGAACTGTGAGATCATGACCTGAACCAAAGTCGGCCCCTTAACTGACTGAGCCACCCAGGCGCCCCTGGAAAATCCTAGAATTAAAAAATACAATATCTGAATAAAAAATTCATCTGATTTTTTAAAAATTTACAATAGATTGGAACCCAACAGAAATAAGAATTAATTAACTTGAAGATAGGTCAATTATTTCATCCTAAATGATGCAAACAGAGAAAAAATATTGAAAATAATTTATAGGCTCAATTACCTTTGAAGCAAAATCAAGGACACTGAGGTTCATGACATTGTAATTCCAGAGAAAGAAAGAGTCAGAAAAAAACGCATTTAAAGTTTGACCAAAAACAGCAGCCCACAGATCCAGGAAAATTAGTGAACCCCCAAAAGAAAATCTCACTTAAACTTAGTGCCATAGACAATCTGCTGCAAACAACGATAAAGAAAAAGTCTTAAAAGCAGTCAGAGCTGGGCGCCTGGGTGGCGCGGTCGGTTAAGCGTCCGACTTCAGCCAGGTCACGATCTCGCGGTCCGTGAGTTCGAGCCCCGTGTCAGGCTCTGGGCTGATGGCTCGGAGCCTGGAGCCTGTTTCCGATTCTGTGTCTCCCTCTCTCTCTGCCCCTCCCCCGTTCATGCTCTGTCTCTCTCTGTCCCAAAAATAAATAAAAAACGTTGAAAAAAAAATTAAAAAAAAAAAAAGCAGTCAGAGAAAAGAGACACATTATGAACAGAAAAACAATAAGAATTACAGATGGCTTCATATCAGACACAACAGAGGCCTGAAAATCAAAGAATGACACCATTAAAGTGCTAAAATTTAAAAAATGCTATTGATATATCAATCTACGTTCAGTAAAATCACTTTGCAAGACTCAGGGCAAAATAAAAACATTTTCAGATAAACAAAAGCTGAGAAAATCTGTTGACAGCACACCCACCCTATGAAAATCCTAAGGAAAGTTTTTCAGACTGAAGGGTAATGATAATCAGATGGAAATTCAGATATAAAGTAAGCAATGAAGGGCATTGGAAGTGCTAAATAGGTAACAAGTACAAAACACAATTTTTCTTTCTTTCATTACAATTTTTAAAGGTAATTGAATGTTACACTAAAACATAGCAAAAATGTGTTTTGAGTTTTATATGACAATGATAGCACTAAGGGCAGCAGGGATGTAAGTGTAATGATATTATTGTAATATTATTATACATCCATTGGTATAAAATTTCTGTGTAAAATGTGGTAAGCTAAAGATGCATATTAGAATCCCTACAACAATTAAAAAACCAATAATACAAAAAGCTATTGCTAAAATACCAATAGAAGAAATAGAATGAAATACAAAAAACATTCAATTAATCTGAAAGAAGACTGAAAAGAAGGAAAAAAATAAATAACTGATGGAAAAAATAGAAAAGAAATAAAGAATAGACTTAAACATAGTCATATCAATAATTCCATTAAATATAAATGGATTAAGCACTTCAACTAAAAGACAGATATTCATGATTCAATTTAAAAAATCAATATCTAACTATATGCTCTGTTTTTTTATTTTTTTAAATATAGATTATTGTCAAGTTAGCTAACATACAGCGTAAAAAGTGTGCTTTTGGTTTCGGGGGCAGATTCCCATGATTCATCGCTTACATACAACACCCAGTGCTCATCCCAACAAGTGCCCTTCTCAATGCCCATCACCCATTTGCCCCTCTCCACCCCCCCCCCCCCATCAACCCTGTTTGTTCTCTGTATTTAAGAGTCTCCTATGGGTTTGCCTCCCTCTCTGTTTAAAACTATTTTTTCCCCTTCCCTTCCCCTATGGGGAAATAGGTTCTACTTACATAAATGGGTTAGAATGGGATCATGAGTAACTTTTTATGTCACCTACAGGAAATTACTTTCCATCTGACGTTAATACACCATTGTACTTTGATCACAAACTCCACTTGCACCCCAGACCCTTTGCTTCTTACACACACAAATTAATAATTACTGTCTGATTGTTTCCTCCATGTTCACATGTGTAAGATCTTGTTTTTTCACATTCACCACGTGTGTAATATCTTGTGAGCTCAGTAAATACAGATTCGAAACCCCTGTTTGGGGCTCTCGTCTCCTCCCTGACATTAGCCTCTCTCATACTCAATTCTACATCTGCTCTCTTGCTGCACAAGAGAGAACTCCAGACTCATAGTCTGCAACATTCCCCCATGGTCTTCTGTTAAGTTTCTCAAGTTTCACGTATGAGTGAAAACATGATATCTGTCTTTCTCTCGCTGATTAATTTCACTTAGCATAATACCCTCTAGTTCCATCCACATTGCTGCAAATGCCAGGATTTCATTCTTTCTCATTGCTAAGTAGTATTCCATTGTATATACAAACCACATCTTCTTTATCCATTCATCAGTTGATGGACGTTTGGGCTCTTTCCATGATTTGGCTATTGTTGATAGCGCTGCTAGAAACATTGGGGTACATGTGCCCTTGTGCATCAGCACTTCTATATCCTCTTAACAAGAAACACACTTGAAATATAAAAACACAGGTTGAAAGTAAAAGGGTGGAACAAGATATATGATGCAAACATGAAGCATAAGAAAGCTATTGAGGCTACATTAATATCAGACAAAGTAGGCTTTGAAACAAGGAGTACTAGAAGACATAAAGTGGATCATTTGATAATGAAAATAGGGCTAATGCATCAAGAATATATAACAATCCTAAATGAGTATGCCATAATAGAGTTTCAAAATAGGTAAGGCGAAAATTTACAAAACTAAAGGGAGAAAAAGAAAAATCCACGATCATAGATGGAGGTTTACGCTCTCTTCTGTTAATAACTGATAAATCAAGAAGACAAAGAAATCAATGAAGATGTATCATATTTGAAAACTACTGTCAACCAGCTTTGACCTACACCAAGATAGACCTAATTCTGGGTCATAAAATGAGTTTCAATAAACTTTAAAAGATTTAAATCATAAAAATGTGTTCTCTAACCACAGCAGAATTAGATAAAAAATCAATAACAAAAACATAAATGGAAAAATCTCCAAATATTTTGAAATCAGAAACATACTTCTAAATAACCCATGGTTTAGGGGCACCTGGGTGGATCACTTGGTTAAGCATCTGACTTCAGCTCAGGTCACAGTCTCACGGTTCGTGAGTTCAAGCCCCATGTCAGGCTCTGTGCTGACAGCTCAGAGCCTGGAGCCTGCTTCAGATTCTGTGTCTCCTTCTTTGCCCCTCCCCAGCTCATGCTCATGCTCATGCCCTGTCTCTCTCTTTCTCTCTAAAAATAAATAAATATTTAAAAAATTTAAAAATAACGCATGGTTTAAAAAGAAATAATTGAAATTAGAAGATAAATCAAACTGCATAAGAAAACACAATATATCAAATTTTGTGAGTTGCAGCTAAAGCGGTCTTAAGTATCAATTTTGTAGTTTTAAGTTCATATTAGGAAAGACAAAAGGCTTAAAATGAATGATACAAGATTCTACTTTAAGAAACTATGAAAGGAAAAGTAAAGTAAGTCCAAAGTAAATAGAAAAAAGAGAAAAGAAAAAAGTCAGTAAGATAGAAAAAGACAAAACATTAAAAAAATGAAGAAAGCCAAATGTAAGGTTGTTTTTAAGATTAATAAAACTGACAGGAGCCTAGCTAGAAGTAATCAAGAAAAAAAAGACACAAAACACAAGTTACCAATTTCAGGAATTATAAAAGTGGCCTCACTACGCAATGCTAGAGATATTTGAAAACTACAGAGGGAATATCATACATGACTTCATACTAACAAATTCAACAATTTAGATGAAATGGCAAACTTCTTGGAAAAACACTTTACCAAAACACAAGACTGGAATTTTTAAATAATGCAAATATCAAAATTAATTTGAAACATAAAACCTTCTCACAGGAAACTTCCAAGAGTTGATGGCTTCACTGGTGAATACTCTGAATACTTAAGAAAAATCTAATACCAATCTTAAGCAAACTCATTCAGAAAATATGGACAAGAGCTCCTCTAAACTGGTTTATGCCCTTGATATCTAAGTATCACAAAGAAATCAAAAAGAAAGAAAACTATAGACCCAAATCACTCATTAAAATGGATGCAAAAATCCTTAATAAAACATTAGCAAATCAAATACAACGATTTTGGTTTTTTTAATTATCCTGATCTGCATTTCCCTGGTGATAAATGATGTTGAACATCTTTTCATGTGTCTGTTGGCCATCTGTATGTCTTCTTTGGAAAAATGTCTATTCATGTCTTCTGCCCATTTTTAACTGGATTATTCATTTTTGGGGTGTTGAGTTTTATAAGTTTTTTAAAATATATTTTGGATTCTTCCCCTTTATTGAATATGTCATTTGCAAATACCTTCTCCCATTCCATAGGTTGCCTTTCAGTTTTGTTGATAGTTTCCTTTGCCGTGCAGAAGCTTTTTATTTTGATATAGTCCCAATAGTTGATTTTTGCTTTTGTTTCCCTTGCCTCAGGAGAAATACCTAAACTACAATGAGATATCACCTCATGCCTGTCAGAATGGCTAAAATCCACAACACAAGAAACAACAGGTGTTGGTGAGGATGTGGAGAGAAAGGAACCCTCTTGCACTCATGGTGGGAATGCAAACTGGTGCAGCCACTGTGGAAAATAGTGTGGAGGTTCCTCAAAAAGTTAGAAATGGAGCTACCCTACAATCCAGCAATCGCACTACTGGGTATTTACCCACAGAATACAAAAAGACTAATTCAAAGGGATACGTGCACCCTGATGTTTATAGCAGCATTGTCTACAATAGCCAAATTATGGAAACAGCCCAAATGTCCATTGACTGATGAATGGATAAAGAAGACATGAGAATATATATATATGTATATATATATATACATAATGGAATATTACTCGGCCATAAAAAAGAATGAAATCTTGTCATTTGCAATGACAAGTACGCTAGAGAGTATTACGCTAAATGAAATAAGTCAGAGAAAGACAAATACCATATGACTTCACCTAAATATGTGTAATTTAAGAAACAAAACAAATGAGCAAAGGGAAAAAAGAGAGAGAGAGGCAAACCAAGAAACAGATCTTAACTATTGAGAACAAACTGATGGTTACTGGAGGGGTGGGAGTGAAAGCGTAGATTAAATAGGTGATGGGGATTAAGGAGGGCACTTGTGATGAGCACTGAGTATTGTATGGAAATGCTGAATCACTATGTTGTACCTCTGAAACTAATATTATATTATATGTTAATTAACTGGAATTTCAACAAAAACTTTAAAATCAGTTAATATATTTCCCATTAATAGAATAGACATGAAAAACATATGGTTAAAAAGACGCTGAAAATGCATTTGACAAAATTCAATACCCATTCATAATTAAACCTCTCCGCAAATGAGAAACACAAAGGGAACTTTCTCAATCTGATAAAGGGAATCAACAAGAAATCCCATGACCAATAGCATAAATAAGGGTGAAATATTTAATACCTCCCTTCCAAGATCAGAAGTAGGACAAAAATGTCAATTCTCATCAACTATGTCCATTATTGGAGAACACAGCCTAGGTATTAAAATTATAAATGGCATAAAGATAGGAAAAGAAGTAGAACTGTATTTATTCACAGCCAACAGTTTAGGTAGAAAATCTAAAGGAATCTACAAAACAACTACTAGAACCAATAAGTGAATTTATAAAACTCAGGAGATGTAAGGCCAATATATGATAATCAGTTGCATTTCTACACAATTTGACACTGGCAAAAAATCAGAAATTAAACTTAAACACAATTCCATTTACAACGGCATCAAAACGTAGAATACTTAGGAATCAATTTAACAAAAACTGTGCAAGAGTTGCACATTGAAAATTAGGGGCGCCCGGGTGGCTCAGTCGGTTAAGCGTCCGACTTCAGCGCAGGTCATGGTCTCACAGTTGGTGAGTTTGAGCCCCGTGTCGGGCTCTGTGCTGACAGCTTGGAGCCTGGAGCCCACTTCGGGTTCTCTGTCTGCCCCTGTCTCTCTCTCTCTGCCCCTCCCCTGCTTGTGCTCCTTCTCTCTCTCAAAAATAAATAAACATTTTTTTAAAAAAAGAAAATTAAAAAGCATTACAGACATAAATTAAGACCTAAATAAGCGGAGAGATACGACATGTTCACGGATGGAAAGTCTCCATATTGTTTTAAGATTTCAGTTCTCCCTACATCCATATATAAATTCAACACCATCACAACAAAATCGTAGCAGGCTTTAACGTTTATAGAAAAGCTAAATTCAAAATTTATACGAATATGTGAAGGGCTCTACACAAGAGCTACGTTGGATAAGCTGCACTAGCTCATTTTAGTACTTATTATAAAATTATAATAATTGGGGCACCTGGGTGGCTCAGTCAGTTAAGCATCCAACTCTTGATTTCAGGTCAGGTCATGATCCCTGGGTTTGTGAGATCAAGCCCCACATCACGCTCAATCTGTGAAGCGTCCCACTTCAGCTCAAGGTGACGGTCTCACAGTTGGTGAGTTCAACTCCCGCATCAGGCTCTCCGCTGGCAGCATGGAGCCCGCTTGGGATTCTCTCTCTCCCCCTCTCTCTCTTCCAACTACTAAACTCTGTGGTGTGTGAAAGAAACCACTGACAATATTTAAATGAATGAGTGTATGTGTTCTAATAAAATTTTATGGGCAACGAGATTTGAATTTCCTATAATTTTCACCTCATGAAATATTCTCCTTTTTGATTTTGTTCTCAACCATTTAAAAATGCTAAAAAAAAAAAAGAAACTTTTCTTAGCTCATGGGCCATACAAAAACAGGCACAAAAGGGAAACTGTTGGAGGAAAGTGGAACGATTCACATCTTCCTAGAAAAGTAAATAAGGCCACGTTACCCTTGGAGAGACTTTAGGCGAGATATCCAAGGTGATAGGTTACGGTAAAGAATGGAGAGGAACAGAATGAACCCCTGAATGGAGCGGCTGGGGGGAATGTCTTTGGGGAAACACTCTCTCCCTTCCATGGGACCCACTAGAATTGAACATGGGGAAATGAGGAGGGGTAGCAGGTCACTTTGAGATGGATCTTTAGGGGGTATTGAGGAAACATCCCTTTCCTCCAACCGTAGCATCCTGTCCTCCCTGCCACCACAGAGGTGTCAGGAGCAGTGTATTGTGATGCCCAAGCCACTTCAACATTACCATTGGCCGGGGAGCTCCTGATCAAACAAAGCTGAAGGGTGTGGCTCCTCACTGGTCAGGAGCCTGGCCAGGAGCCATGGGTAGACCACTAGGAGGCTTAAATAAGGCTGGTAAGATCTGCACACCAGAGGAGCCTTACATAAGTATGAAACGATCAAACAGAAGCATGGAACAGCAGCCCCAAGAACCAAAGAAGGAAGGGGAAGAAGACTTCCTGTCAACCCAAGACCAGGCACAGCGGCAAGGTCAGGTGATCCCACCCATGCTTTCTTCTTCTTCTTCCCCACAGGTCTCCCCAAGTCTCTTACCCTACCTTGCCTGACACAACCCCCTTCCTCAACCCACCTCTCTACTCATGAAGCCCATTCCTATACAATCCCATCCCTTCCCCCAAACAAATGCCATGCTGACTCACCCTGTCGCCTTTCCAGGTGCAGAAGAAAACCAAGAAGACAAAAAGACCCCTTCGAAGGAATGTGAGAAACAAACCGCCTCAGTCATCCCTCCTCCGGTTCGAGAATGCCTCACAGAAGAGTAAGGCCAATGATATTCATCTGCTACCACAAGCTGAACAAGACACCAAGTGAAAATGAGCAGAGCAGGAACAAGAAGCACTGGAAACTGCAACCATTCCAAATAACATCTTGTGCGGCCAGGAAATGCAGAGCCTGGGCCAGAAACCTAGAATTGGCTACGGCATATTCTGAAGTGGCTATAGAGAACTGTTCAGACACCTAGGGACCAAATCTAGACCAACAGGGTACACGGACGCTGATAAAAAATGAAAACAAAGTTGTGAAAAGGAGCTGTGTATGTGTGTCCGTGACGGATGGAGGGAGAAAACGAAAGGAAGACACAGGCACGCGAGAAGGAAGGGAGGTGAGGTCCTGGAGGGTGGGGGGGGCCAGACTGGCAGGCCCACGGTGAGCCAGACGTTGAGGATAAGGACTGGGTGAGGACTGAGAGGTCAAGACAAATTTTCTCAACACTCTGTCCCACAGGCAGGAAGAAAAAGAACTTTGGTGGCTCTCCATGTGTTTGGTGTAGAGAGGGGGCACAGGGTCAGAGTCGAGATTACCAGAACCCAGATGGGAAGAGGGTTTAATGCGTGGTGCTTACAATGACTGTCGCTGTAAGCAACTAAGGGCCTTCAGAAGGACAAAAAGGCTCACCCTATAGAGAGTCACCGACAGCCCCCCCCCCCCCCCCAGCTAAAATAATGGTGCTTGGAGGCCACAAACCAAGAACAGTTAGGCCATTTTCTTGTTAAGAAGGTTGCGGTAGAGGAGGGGCCTACGATGGGTCGGGAGAGTAGGAGTGGTCTGCCCACCTGCAGGCAATAAAGGAAAATTCTCCACAGAGAATTTTAATATAAGAACAATAGAACCAGTAAAAGGCAGTCTTGTTTTTATTAGCACCACAACCAACCATTTCTAAATACCACCCCCCCCCCCCCCCCCCCCCCCCCCGCCAAAATCCTCTTTTGGTCTAACTTCTAAAAGACTGCTGCAGGGGCGCCCTGGGTCGCTCAGTGGGTTAAGCCTCCAACTTCAGCTCAGGTCATGATCTCTAATCTCTTGATTTATGGGTTCGAGCCCCACGCCAGGCCTCTGCCCTGACAGTGTGGAGCCCACTTGGGATTCTCTTTCTTTCCGCCTCCCTCTCTGCCCCTCCCCCGTGCGTGTCGTATGTGGAATTTAAGAAACAAAGCAGATGAACGTATGGGAAGGGGAAAAAAGAGAGAGAGAGAGAGAAAGAAACCATAAGAGACTCTACCATAGAGGACAAACTGAGAGCTGCTGGAGGGGAGGTCGGTGGGGGGAATGGGCTTAACGGGTATCGAGGAGGGCACTTGTGTTGAGCAAGAGGTGTTGTACGTGAGTGATGAATCACTAAAGTCTACTCCTGAAAGCAATGTTACGCTACATGTTAAGTAACTAGAATTTCAATAAAAATTTGAGTAAAATAAATAAATAAAGGGCTGCTGTGGTTAACATTGTTTATACATATATATATGTATAATATATGTATATATATAATATATATATAATATATATATAATACATATAATACATTACAATACATACAATACAATATATATTGTATTGTATATATAATACATATAATTACATATATACACATATAATACAAATACACATATAATACAAATATTGTATTGTATATATAATACATATAATACATATACAATACATACAATACAATAATACAATATAATACATATAATATATGTGTATATATATATATATGGTCTAAATTAGCCAATTTTTAGAATTCATGTTTTAATAATCATTTTATCCTACAAGGAAGTTAATTTGATAAATCCTTGTTAAATAGTTGGCCCCAGGCACAGGCTATTCTTTCCTACAGTAACCCTTAACCATTTAAAATAATCTGAGCTTGCTTTGAGCAGACTCCCCGACTGCAATCCCTGTGGTAATACGTAATATACATATCCCATATTTAAAAAGTAGATTCTAAATTTAAAACGATAGCACAGCGATTATAAAGACAAAGACCCAACCTGAGTTAATTCAGCTGTGCTTTCATGTAATCTCGTTTTTACGGATGTCTAAATCAGTGAAACAAAGTGTGCAATCAAAGCGTAAAATTTGGGGGTATAATGAAACCTTTTACCACATTTGAAAATAAATATTTTACTGACTTTAAATAATATCTTTAAACATGAAATGTATTCCTTAATGCTTCATTATTTTAGTATTACATTAAAAATCATTTCAAATACGAGGCACCTGGGTGGCTCAGCTGGTGAAGCGTCTGACTCCAGCTCAGGTCATGATCTCACCGTTTGTGAGTTCGAGCCCCGCACTGGGTTCTGTGCTGACAGCCCAGAGCCTGAAGCCTGCTTCCGATTCTGCATCTCCCTCTCTCTCTGCCCCACCCCCCAACCCCCATCCCCCACTCACACTCCGGCTCTCTCTCTCAAAAAATAAAGATTAGACAAAATTTAAAAAATCAAAATAAAATCTCATATCAGTTGTATTATTTAATAGTTGCCTAAAATTGTACCATTTGCACATGTTTTGATCTTCTCAAAATTCCCTTATGATTTTTGTGATGATAAATTGTATATAAAATGTTCTCTAGGAGTGCCTGGCTGGCTCAGTCAGAAGAGCATGTGACTCTTGATCTCAGGGTCATGAGATTCAGCCCTAATTGGATGTAGAGATTACTAAAAAAAAACAAACTTAACAAAATGTTCTATAAAAAGAAAATGTGCACTGCATTTTCTGACCATAATGATTTCAATTCATGCATATTACTAAAAATAAAACTCAGTGAATACACTAAAAGTCACTGAATTGTGCACATTAAATGGTTAATTGTACATTAAATGGTTGAATTGTATGGCAGATGGATGAAATTTTAATAACATTAATAAAAAATTATGCCTCTCTGTGTGACAAATACATTAATTGTGCCATGAGAGAGCAATATTTTATTGTCTGAAACTCTTCATAATTTGGCTCTAGTCTCTGATATTTTTTTATTTTTTATTTTTTTTTGTTTTCATTTTTGTTTTTAACAGCTCTAGTGAGGGATAACTGACTTACCACAAACTGCCTATGTGTAAAGTGTGCAATTTGATAAATTTCAATATACACATACCTCTGGTAAACCATCGAACCAAAACAAAATTGTGAATGTATCCACCCATAATCCCCTAAAATTTCCTCATGCCCCTTGGTGATCCCTCCTCCCCACCACCCACCCTCCAACCCCAAGCAACCATTAAATTTGCATTCTGTCACTATACATTAGTTTACACGTTCCATTAATTTTATACACATGGAATCCCAGAGCAGGTACTCTTGTGGCTATTTCACCGGGTTATAATTATTTGGGGAGTCATCTATATTGTGTATATCAGTAGTTCAAAAAATTTTTAAGCCGTACACTGTCCAGTCACCTGTCGTTAAGTAGGTGGTTGTTGCCAGTGCTTTGCTATTACGAAGAAAGGTGCTAGAAACATTCACGTGCGCGTCTTGTATGAACATATGATTTTCTTTTCTCTCGGTAAATACCTAGGAATAGCTAGAACACATGTAGGTTTTTAACTTTTTAAGAGACTGCCAAACTTTCGTCCAAAGTTCAGCAGTGCACAAAAGTCCTGGTTCCTCCACATTCTCACTGCCTGATACGATCAATCTGGTTTTTCCCTCAATGTAAATCCATTTTTTCTGACCTTTGGTTCTGTCTTCTCCTTTCTCTACCCACACCCCTGTTACCTTTTTTTTTTTTTTTAAAAATGGAAGTATAGTTGACATACAATGTTATATTCGTTTCAGATCTATAAAGCAGTGATTCGACACCCCTATACATCACGCAGTGCTCAGCATGAGAAGTGTGGTCACCATCTGTCGCCATACAAAGTTATTACAATATCATTGACTATATTCCCTATGCTGTACTTTTCATCCTCATGACTTATTTATTTTGTAACTGGAAGTTTGTACTTCTCAATCCTCTTTGCCTATTTTCTCATCCCCCCTCCGCTCTCCCCCTGCTGCTGCAACCCCCAGTGTGTTCTGTGTATTTACGAGTCTATTTCTGTTTGTTTTTTCGTTAGTTTTGGTTTTTAGATTCCACGTATTAAGTGAAATCTTATGGTATTTGTCTTTCTTTCTCTGATTTTACTGAGCAAAATACCCTCTAGGTCCATCCATGTTTTTGTAAACGACAAGGTTTTATTCTTTTTTATGGCCCAGTAATATTCCATTGTGGGTACACATGTATATACCCACATCTTCTTTATCCATTCATCAGTTGATAGACACTTAGGTTGCTTCCGTATCTTTTTACCCAAAGAGAATGAAAACACTAATTTGAAAAGATATATACACTCTTATGCCTTTTGCAGCATCACTTACAATAGCCAAGATATGGAAGCAATCTTTTGAAATTTTACCCATTCTAATGTATGAGTCACGGTATCCCATTGTGGTTTCAACTTACGTTTTTATAACGACTAATGTGCTTATTTTCCATACATACATTTTCTTTTGTAAAGTTTCTCTACAGATCTTTTGCCCCCCCCCCCCGCCTTTTTTTCAATTAAATTGGCTTGTTTCCTTATTATTTGGTTTACAAAGCTCTTTACATATTCGGACTACAGGTTCTTTGTTGGATATGTGACTTGCAAATTTTCTCCCAGGCTGTACCTTGTCTTTTCATTCTCTTACCACTGTCTTTCTCATAGTCAACATTTTTTACTTTGATGAAGCCCTAATATATTTCCTGCCCCACACCCTCCTCTCGTCCTGAGATTCTGATAATATGAACGTTAGACTTCTTGGCTCTGTTCTACAGGTCCCTAAAACCCTGTATAGTTTTCAAGATATTTTTTTCCTCTATTGTTCAGAGTGAATTATTCCTATTGATTTTTCTTCAAGAACACTTACTCTTTCCTCTGTCACCTCCATTCTCCTTCAGAATTTTCAATCCCCTACTGAATATGACACAGATTTTGGCATAACTACAAACTGAATGCCCCAATATTATTTACTTTGTCTAAAGCATTAAGTTTACATTTATTTAAACATCATCAAAAAGCAGTTTTTATATCCAGTTAATTAAATATGTCACTATATATATATTACCCATTTCTGTTTTAACCACTTTTTTGTACCCTAACCTTCTCTTTCTTCTTGGTAAGTACATATTTTTTTGAAAGTTTATTTATTTATTTTGGCAGGGGGAGGGGCAGAGAGAGAGGAAGAGAGAGAGAATCCCAAGCAGGCTCTGCACTGACAGCAGAGAGCCTGATGCGGGGCTCAGACTCACGAACCAGGAGATCGTGACCTGAGCCAAAGTCGGACACTGAACACTGAACACTGAGCCACCCAGGCACCCCACTAAGTATATCTTTTTTTTTTAATTTTTTTTTAACGTTTATTTATTTTTGAGACAGAGAGAGACAGAGGATGAACAGGGGAGGGGCAGAGAGAGAGGGAGACACAGAATCCGAAGCAGGCTCCAGGCTCTGAGCCATCAGCCCAGAGCCCAACGCGGGGCTCGGACTCACGGACCGCGAGATCGTGACCTGAGCTGAAGTCGGCCGCTTAACCGACTGAGCCACCCAGGCGCCCCTAAGTATATCTTTTAAGAGTTGCTTTAGTGAGGGTCTCTGGACTCTAAATTTGGTGAGTCTTTGTATGGGCTAAAAATACTTTATTCTACCCTCACTCTTGCAAATTATTTTTCTTCAGGACTTTGAAGACAATACTCTTTTTACTGAATCTAACTGTCATTCTTTCATAAATAATCTTTGTTTTCTGGTAGTTTTTAAGGTATTATCTTAATCCTCAAGGTTCTGCAGAACCGTGATGCATCTAGCTGGGTATTTATTTTCATTTATCCTGGTCAATACCCAAAGTACACTCAACAACTAAGGACTCAGGTGCTTCTTCAATACTAGAAATTTCTTTTATTATATAAGCAAATACTATTTCACTGTAATCTTCTTTACCACCTCTGGAACTCCGCTCAATATAGTCCACTTCTCTTCACTGTTATATTTTTTTAAATATCCTTCTCTTTTTTGTGCTACATTTAGCATTCCTCAGTACTGACACTTTGCTATTTTCTCTTTGCGTCCAATCTCAAGTATGTGCTCTCTTGAGTTTGCATTTTAATGACTTTATTTTCCTTTCCAAGATTTCTAATTGGTTCTTTTATATCCATCTGGTCTCATCTTTCATCTGTTTATTTGCTGCTTGTTTCATAATTTCCTGCCATTTCTATTTTTTTTTTTTAAGATTTTATTTTTTAAAAAATAAATAAATAAAGATTTTATTTTTAAGTAATCTCTGCACCCAACCCTCAGGTCAAGTCTCGTGCTCCACCAACTGAGCCAGCCAGGCACCCCTTTCACTTCCTGCTATTTTTAAATTAAAGTTGTTTGCATATCTCTTCGAGCATCTTCAACATACTTAAAAAAAAAATCTTTGATGGACCTTTCCATAAAATCAATTCATCCTGAATGAATTCACATTCTGATTGTTATTTCCGTGGTGGTCTTTCTTTTTTTCTTCTTCTTCTTTAAAATTTATTTATTTTGGGGGTGCCCGGGTGGCTCAGTCAGTGAAGAGTCTGACTTCGGCTCAGGTCATGATGTCACGGTTCATGAGTTCAAGCCCCACATTGGGCTCTGCTCTGTGCTGACAGCTCAGAACCTGGAGCCTGCTTCGGATTCTGTGTCTCCCTCTTTCTCTGCCCCTCCCCAGCTTGCTCTCTCTCTCTCTCTCTCTCAAAAAAAAATAAATAAAACTTTAAAAAAATTTATTTATTTTGAGAGCAGGGGGAGAGAATGAGTGGGGGGGGGGGCGGCAAAGAGAGAGGGAGAGAGAGAATCCCAAGCAGGCTCCTTGCTGTCAGCATGGAGCTCAATGTGGGGCTTGAGCTCACATTCCTGGAGATCATGACCTGAGCCGAAATCAAGAGTCAGACAGACGCTCAACTGACTGAGCCACCCAGGCGCCCCGTGCTGGTCTTTCTTAGTGTCATTTTTTCCCACGTATTTAAAAATTTTGGTGTGGAAGCTCATTTGAATAGGATATTTTGTTCCTCTCCCGCACTGTCAATGCTCCATGCTTCCTTCTACTGGCCTTTTGTGTTGACCCTACGTGAGCCAGGTCTCACTGCAGATTTTTAGGACTTCTGTCACATATAGTGATATTGAGGATATGGCAAGTCAGTGGCAAAGTTTTTCCTCGGTCGTCTACACCCCAGGTCCACAGCTTCCTATACTGTTCCATCTGCCAACACTGAGAGAAGTGTAGTAAACTTCCCTGAGCTCTAGACGCATATCACATACTCAGATACCTACCTGATTTTCCCTCTGGGTGTTTGATAGGCATCTCAAACTCGGCATGCCTACAGTTGAAGTCTTGATTTTCATTCTCACTCCAAGCCCCCCTCCAGTGCTCCTCACCACAGTAAATGGCACCACCATTTACCCAGTTGCCCAGGCAAAAACAAAACAAAACAAACGAACCTTGGAGTCATCTTTGACCCTCTTTCCCTCACCATTCTACATCAAATCCATCAGCAAGAGCTGTCAGCTCTTTCTTCTTCATAATATATCCAGAATCCAGGCACTTCTTACCACTTCCCTCACTCCCTCTATGGTCAAAGATCCCCTTCTCTTTTTCCTGGATCCTTTCAAGAACCGCTTACTGGTCTCCATGTTTCTGCTCCTGACCCCTTCCACTCAACATTCTACCAGATATCCAGAGGGTTCCCTTCATGGTTGTAAACCAGACTATACCATTCCTCTGCTTCAAACCCTCCAGTGACATTCACATTCAGAATAAAATCTAAATTGCTGCCGTGGCCAACAAGTGCCTCCCTGATCTGGTTCCTGCTTGTTTCTCCAAATCGCCACCAGCCTTACAATGTATTGTGGAGACAAAATGTCATCGTGTGTGTAAAGTGTCTACCACAGAGTCTGACTCAATAGATGCATAACTATCATCATGGTTGTGTAATGAAGTTGTTGACATGGGGCCTGGGCAAGAATGATCGGACGTGAGCTGAGAACAACACGAGTAAGTTCATGGAAAGCAGGACGTGGTGAGGGAATGTTAGAAGGGGCCAAGAAGAGATGCTCACGTGAAGGAGGTGAGATGCCGGGCTTTTCTGCAACTACTTTCCACTCCTTCCTGCCCAACACACGCGCGCACACACACACACACACACACACACACACCATCTGAGTCATGTGGGATGAGCAACCTTCCTCTCAGCCATTCCATATTAGAATCAACTGTTGGCCTGCAAAAGCTTGCAGGTTTGATGCTTTACTTAAAAAGCTGGTTTCTTTCTTATGTTCCTAGAAGGGCTAAACTATGATGGCCAGCCCCAAAACACAACCCACACACTCACACCAATCTGTTTCCTCCGACTGGAGTTATTTAAAGTAGGAGTTAAAATGTAGCTTTTGAAGGCAAAATCCTGATGGCGGATATGTCTCCCCTGCTACGGGTCCTGCTTTGGCATAGCACCAGTCATTTATCAGCAACACACTGGCATTCTCCAAATCTTGCTGATTTGGGTGTATAATTTACAGATCTAGAACTCATTTGAAAGAGATCTATCTTTTGGGTTTACTAAAGATAAGAATAAGCTGGGGCGCCTGGGTGGCTCAGTCGGTCGAGCGTCCGACTTCGGCTCAGGTCATGATCTCACGGTTCATGAGTTCGAGTCCCGCGTCGGGCTCTGTGCTGACAGCTCAGAGCCTGGAGCCTGCTTCAAATTCTGCGTCTCTCTCTCTCTCTGTCTCTCTCTCTCTCTCTGCCCCTCCCCTGCTCATGCTCTGTCTCTCTCTGTCTCAAAAATCAATAAAAACGTTAAAAATGTTTTTAAAAAGAAGAATATAATTATGCCAAGCTAACTTGAGGGGAAATCCGTGCCAGTATGTTTAGAGATTATTTCCTGATGTTGTGAGAAAGTGGGCAGCTACCAAAATCCCTGGACCAGCTCAACCCCAGGCTTGTCATTAAAGCAGATAATTGCACAGCCCTCTTCACCTCAGCGAAGGGGGCTCAGAACAGAATGCTTCCAGCCAAAAATGACTGGCTAGAGCCATCTCTAGCTCGTCTAGTCAGCAGTCAGCGTGAACTGATTGAAAATTACAGGAAAATGCTGAGCTCTATTTCCACAATGTGAAACCAGCAAAGGCTAAGGGGGACCGCCCGCACAGCCATGTTCCGTGAGTTGGCAGAAAGAAGGTAGGATCTATCTTTTTCATTAATAACATCCAGGCAAAGGCCTCTCCAGGGCCCGACATAGGAGAGGGTGAAGTTTAGGGCTGACTGCTGAGGTCAGGGAAGAAATTAGGTTTCTAGACTGTTAACTAGGCGTGTACCAGCGCATGAGGGAGAGGGCAACTGAAGCATCGTCCAATGGGTTGTCTTTCCTCTGAGACTCATTTTACCTTTACGCTGCCTCCGCTGATATTGAAGAGTCTAAATTCTCTGATGAAATCCCGGTTAAGCCATGCCCAAACGACGCTCCAGCTCAGTTTTTTAAAGATAAGTTAAAAGTACACTTCAGTAGCCATTTAGTTCAAACGAATACCATCCCTTGTTTGAAGGAATCAGTTCATGAACAAGTTCCAGTGGTACTTGGGCAGTGAGTGCTCACCTCTGTCCGTGAGAGATGGTGAACACGCAAACCCTGAGACGGGTGCCGAGCGGATCATAGCTGACGAGACCCGGTCCTTTCCCACAGGGAGCTCACAGTCTATGGAGAGAGACAGAACGTCATTCAAATATTGCAGCCATAAAGGGATGCACATGTGTCGTGGAAACGCAAATGAAGGTCATTGGGATCCAGACCGGGGACCTCAGGGCAAGCTTCCCGAAGGAGCAAAGCAGGGTAACAGTCTAAACTGAGGCTCCCACCCAGCAGGGCAAGTTTAGCATAAGACTACGGTGCTTTGATATCCCTAGGCTGCAGAACTGAAGGAGGAGTTGGCACGTTTGATGGGGAAATATTTATAAATATGTGTAAATACACGGGTTAGCACATACACATATATTTCCCGGCTCGGTCATTCAGAGGGCCTACGAGCAATAACGTGCTTAGTAGCAAAGAGCACAGACGCATACCCATATGGGTTTCTTTCTTTTCTTTAAATTTTTAAAAATTTTTTGATGTTTATTTTTGAGAGAGAGAGAGAGAGAGAGAGCAGGGGAGGGGAGAGAGAGAGGGAGACACAGAATCCGAAGCAGGCTCCAGGCTCCGAGCAGTCAGCACAGAGCCCGACGCGGGGCTTGAACTCATGAGCCATGAGCGGAAGTCAGCCACTTAACCAACTGAGCCACCCAGGCGCCCCAATTTTTTAATGTCTTTATTTACTTTTGAGAGAGAGAGAGAGCGCACGCAAGCAGGGGAGGGGCACAGAGAGAGGGAGACACAGCATCCGAAGCCGGCTCCAGGCTCCGAGCTGTCCGCACAGAGCCCGACGCCCGGCTCGAACTCCCGAACCGTGAGATCAACCTGAGCCGAAGTCGGACACTCAACCGACGGAGCCACCCAGGTGGCCTCATGGTAGAAAGTCATCAGTCAGCCAGCTCAGAGATTCTGTGACATCCTCAAAACTTTGTGCGAGTCCTAACCCCTGTCTTGGCTCTTCGCGTCCCTCAAACGTCCAGCCGGTGCTCTGAGGCAGATGAGACAAAAGCCGGTCCCCTGGGTAGCAGTCAGAGAAGTTGGGACATTGGTCGTGCCGTCCAACTCTTTCCCTCGGCCATTGACAAGCTGGCAATTGGGGGTCTTCTCTCACTTGTTCTGTGCTGGGCGAGAGAGCTATGGCAAGTACTGGCATGCTGGTTCAAACCACTGTCTGTGTTGTCCGTGACCCTGGGCCTTTAGAATACACTGGGTCCTGTCATCACTCTGAGACAGGTGAGACAGAAGCCAGTCCCTCAGGCAGCCTCCAGAAAAGTCGGAACACCCGGTGGACGGCCCAGCTCTTTCCCTCCCCAAGGAGACCGGGAGCTGGGAGTTTCCTCCCAATCCTATGCTGCTGCACTGGGGATTATGGTGAGTGGCTGCCTCACCTCTTCCTACCAGTTTTAACGCGGCTGGTTTTGCACTTGCCGGGGGTGCACGAGACTCTCAACTAGTTTCTCGCTTTTCCACGGACGGTGGATCCAGGGACATAAGGAGAGTTCGGGGTTTCCTATTCTGCCATCTTGCTGACATCTTTCGGCAAGTTCATCTCTGTACCCTGTGACTTGCCGAACGTGGCGTTTAGCTCTACAAGTTTTTGTGTAGATTCCTTGGAAACTTCTACGTAGACCATCACGTCGCCCGCACACAGAGATATTTTTCTTTTCCAATGTGTGTGCCTTCTGTTTTCTTTTCTGGCATTATTGAGTTGGTTAAGTCTTCCACTACCGTCCCGAATAAGAGTTGTGAGAGCAGATATCTTTGCCTTATTCCCAGTCTTTGGGGACAAGCCATTCTCCCTTTCTTAGTAAGTGTGATGTTAGCTATAGTTTTATAGTTGCTCTTTATCAAGTTGAGGAAGTTGCCCCCTGATTCTTTATTTGTTGAGAGTTTTTATCAGAAGCAAGTTGAATTCTGTGAAATGCTTCACTACGTCAATGTATGGGATTTTTCTTCCGTAACCTGTTGACGTGATGGATCACAGTAATTGACTTCTGAAGGTTGAGCCAGACTTGAGTCTCTAAAATAAAGCCCATGTGATAAAGGTATATACTTACATATTTTTATATATTGCTGAATTCTCTTTCCCCAATGTTTTGTTACGGATGCTTGCATCTATATTCAGGAGGGATAGCAGTCTATATTTTTGGGGGTTTGTCTGGTTTTGATATCAGATTAATACTAATTTCATATAACGATTTGAGAAGTGTTCCTTTCTCTTCTATTTCTGGAAGAGACTATGAAGAAATGCTATTGGGATTTTTTTTTTTAATGTATGGTAGAATTCTCAAGTGAAACCATCTGACTCTGGACATTTCCTTTCTGTGAGTTTTAAATTATGAATTCAATCTCCTTAATAATTATAGTGCTATTCAAATTATCTATTTCATATTGGGTAGGCTGTGATAGGTTGTTTTTGAGAAATTTAGTCCATTTCATCTTGAATGCCAAATGTATGCGTTTGTAATTGGATTATTCCATATTATCCTTTTGATGTCTGTAGGTTCTGTAGTGACATCCCCTCTTTCTCTCCTGATTTTGGTAAGTTTCTGTCTTCAGCTCCGAGTCTGAGATATATACGTCAATTGATTGGAGGAGAGCAAGAATCAAGGTCAGAAGATCAGGCAGGATGCTGCTGGGACACTCAAGGAAGAGGGTCAGTGAGGGTCCAAATTAGGCAGGCCTCTCGTCGTCTCCTGTGAGTCATATTTTAGCAGTGGTCTCCAGAGACATTGTGTCCTCGACTACCCAACTCTGTGGTTTCCACTGCCTCTGGGGTCTGGCCGAGGAATGTGGATTTTGTCCAAGATCCCCAGGTGATTCTGATGTATAGCGAGGGTTCAGACCTGTCTTAGCTCGAGTTGCTATAACAAAATACCACAGACTGGGTGGCTTTAAGCAACACGCATTTATTTCCCACAGTTCCGGAGGCTGGAAAATCCATGATCAAGATGTTGGTAGCTTTCGTGTCCAGTAAGAACCCTCTTCCTGGTTTGTAGGTGGCTGCCTTCTTGCCGTGTGCTCACGTACGGCCTTTCCTCAGTGTGTGCTCAGAGAAGGAGAGTATGCCAGCTCTTTCTCTTCTCATAAGGGCACTAATCCCACTGTGAGGGTGTCACCCTCATGACCTGATCTAAATCTATTTGCCTCCCAAAGGACACCCATCTCCTAATACCATCACCCTGGGGGTTAGGGCTTCAACACATGAATTTCAGGGAATACAAATATTCAGCCCATAACAAGACTCATCGGTCTCTCAGTCAGGGTCTCTCACGTCTGGCTGCCATTAAAATGACCTGGGAAGCTTTTCTTTTTTTTTAATTCTGAGAACTGGGTCAATTAAATCCAATTTTTAGGGGAGAGAACAAGCCCCATTTACTCACCTCTAAAAGAACACGGTGGTGGCATCTTCCACATTAGGGTTGGGACGAAAATCAAATGAGGTAATGTATACAGATCACGTGTCACTTGCTGGGTGCTCAGGGAATGACAGCTCTTTCTAAAACTCCGCACAAGATTCTAATGTTCAGCCAGGACTGAGCACCACTGACTACTTACTCTCAATGGTGGGCGTTTCCGATAGAACGGGCAAAAAGAATCAGAGCCCAGGAGGCAGGAGGGAGTGAGATTTAAGGCAAGGTTTGGGGGCCCGCAGCCCTTGGCTCTGTTGTGAGACAGATGGACGAGGGACAGGAAAACTCCCATTCTGATCACCCTGTTACACGCCGGTGAGCTCACAAAGGTTGTGCACATTCCCTTACGTGAGGGCACACAGCTGGCAAAGGAGAGACTTTGGACTTTTAGAGGCTCTGTCTCAAAAATCCGATGTCTTCCCACTGCCCACCCCCGCGCTCTAAACTGTTCAATGGTCATTACTGCTTGTCATCACAAGAAGACTCTCCCTAGAGGACTCTGTCAGCAGGTCTCTCAGTCTAACTTCTGCCACGTTCCTTAGCGCAAACGGCTAAGTCTGTTTCATGCTTTGTAAGACTCAGACACAAGACCCATCTGTGACAAGCTGTGTGAAAACAGTCACCTTTACAAATAATAAAGCATGTAACTTTGTTCTGCATAGGGAAACTTCACCTCTAGAGACGGGGCGGGGGGGGGATAGAGAATAAAAAACTAAAAGCTCATGTTTAAGCGTCATGCAGACTGGGGGCGGGGGGGGGGGGCGCCTGGGTGGCTCAGTCGGTTGAACGTCCGACTTGGGCTCAGGTCATGATCTCGCAGTTCGGAAGTTCGAGCCCCACCTTGGGCTCGCTGCTGTCAGCACAGAGCCCGCTTTGGATCCTCTGTCCCCTTCTCTCTGCCCCTGCCCCACTCGCTCTCTCTCTCAAAAATAAATAAACATTAAAAAATTTTTTCTTTTCTTTTTTTTTTTTTAATTTTTTAATGTTTATTTATTTTTGAGACAGAGAGAGACAGAGCATGAATGGGGGAGGGTCAGAGAGAGGGAGACACAGAATCTGAAACGGGCTCCAGGCTCTGAGCTGTCAGCACAAAGCCCGACGCGGGGCTCGAACTCACGGACCGCGAGATCATGACCTGAGCCGAGGTCGGCCGCTCAACCGACTGAGCCACCCAGGCGCCCCTAAAAAATTTTTTTAAAACAAAAGAGTCACGCAGACCGGAGAGTGTAGATGTGAAGCGTGTAGCACATAGTAGGTCTCTCATACGTGGAAACTGTCGTCACTATGATGTCTGATGATGCTTAGACGCAATCGTCTAAGAAGAGGGAATGACTCCGGAAGCCTGAGCAGGCTGGGAGCAGAGCAGGAGGCTAAGGAAGGCTGAGACACCACTAGTTTCCGACCCCAGCTTCTAGCACATGGTCACTGTATGATCTTAGACAGAAAGCCTCCTAACCTCCCAGCCTCAACCGGTTCATCCGCAAAATGGGCACAGTAACGGTACCTACCTCCTTTTCTAAGGAGGTTGTGGCGAAGATCAAATGAGATAATGCATGCAAATCACCTGCCGTTTACGGGGTGCTCAATAAGTGATAGGCATGATTACCCTTTCGAGGGGAAACAATTTCCAGCCAAAGCATTAGTATCAGCAACTCCCTTTATTTGATGAACCAATCTGCATCTGATGAACTCTTTGTAAGTATCTCTCGGGGCAGACATGTAATGTGTCCTTCACTCTCCCGTGAGGAGGGTTTGGCTGGAATTCTGCACCGCGGAAACGATCGGCCTCTGCAAATCTATTTGCATAAGTACTCACGCCATCGCAGGGACGTTAAGGAAAAGCATCCTGACCTGAAAGAGAGCTGCCGGGGAAGAAAACACACTTGAGGCCTGGCGATTGCTCGCTCTGGTACTTTTCCCCCAGAAGCCTGCCGTATTTCGCTGAGACAGACTGGAAAGATTCTGGCAGCCAAGTGGCTGTGGAGAATGAGCATCTCAGGAAAGATGTCCAGTTCCTGAATGACAGAGATTCGGCCTGAGGACAGGAGGTAAAAATCCAGCCCCCCAATGCCTGCTGCACACATGGACTCTAGCCCCTCGCTCTGTGCCCTCAGCAGGGGCTTGACCCTCTCAACAGACCCACCCACATTCAGCCGCCCTGGTCCAAACATGAGGCACTTGGGCCCTTGGACATGTCCCCCATTATTCTCCATTGTCCCCCAGTACTCCTTGTTATCTCTACAAAGAGCAAAGGTGCACCTCTACGAATATCGGGCCCAGCCTCAAGCCTCCAGGAGTGAAAAGGTATCCGCGCTTTGGACGTCCAGTGGCGCTGCGGTTAAAAGTCCCGTGCCGAAATTTGACCCGTTCTGTCACTTCCTGGCTGTGTGACCTTCGGTAAGTTTCTCAATTTCTCCGGGCCTTAATTTCTTCATTTGTAAAGTAGAAGTAATAAGAGTGCCTCCTTGGGGTGCCTGGGGGGCTCGGTCAGTTAAGCTGACTCGATTTCGCCTTAGGTCATGATCTCACCGTTCTTGAGTTCAAGACCCGCGTCGGGCGCTAGGCTGACGGTGCGGAGCCTGCTTGGGATGCTCTCTCTCTCTCTCTCTCTCTCCCCCTCCCCCCTCAAAATAAAGAAATAAAATTTTAAAAAAGAGAGCGCCTCCTCGTGGCTCTAAGGTCTAAATGAGATGGTGCTTATGTATCACGTTTACTGTTAACCCAAGCTGCGTCAAGATAAAAAGTCAAAGCATTTTCCTATGGGGCGGGGGGGGGGGGGGGGGGCTCTGGCTCTGAAGCTGAGTCTACCCAAGTTATTTTCCACGTGCAAAAACATCTCAGAATTTAAGTCAACAAATAGCTGATCACAGATCGAAGCATTAACCTAAGTTTGGTTTTTTACCAAAGCAGATGCTTGAAATGCCGGAGACAGTGAACTCTCATGTATTGCTGGTGCAAAAAAACAAAAAAACAAAAAACCCACCTAATCCTTAGAACTTGTCTGAAGAGGCATCTGGTATTATCTACTAAAATTAAAAATATAGATACACTTCAACCTAGCAATGCCACTCTTGGGAATCTATGCCATGGAAATAAAAGCGTGGTACGCGGAAGGAATGTCTGTGAGAAGAGGGATGGCTGAGTTCATCGCACACCCAAACCCTGGCCTTTCACGCCAGCGTGTAACGCAATCAGGTGGCTTCCATGGTGGACTGTTAAGCGAGAAAAGCAAGGTGTAGCAGTATATATACTAGCATGCCACTGCCGTAAAATTAAATGTGCAGAACACCCCTTATCTATGTGCAATATAAACGTTCGGTGTAATTATGCAAGCCCGGCCGCAGGCAGGGAAAGATACATAGCAGGTTATTTACATCCGTTACCTTTGTAGCGACAGCCATGGAGGGGAAGAAGCAAGGCTTCCCGTGGTTTCAAGAAAGATGTGGAGGGGCGCCTGGGTGGCTCAGTCGGTTAAGCAATCGACTCCTGATCTGGGCTCAGGTCACGATCTCATGGGATGGTGGGTTCGAGCCCCACATCGGGCTCTGCACTGACAGTGTGGCGCCTGCTGGTGATTCTCTCTTTGCCTCAAACTCTCTCTCTCTCTCTCTCTCTCTCAAAATAAACAAATAAGCTTTAAAAACAATAAAGAAAGATGTCCAGAGCGAAAACCTGTATTTGATACTCCCATTTAGGTAAAATATTGTGTGTGCGCGTGTGTGTGTGTGTGTGTGTGTGTGTTTGTGCATGGGCACGCACGAGTACAGGTGTGCGTGCAAACATGCTGAGAAAGAAGTAAGAAAGGACGGTCAGCAATAGGTTTACTGGTGTAAGTCTCGAAGGGGGTGAAAAGAAGAAAAATATTCATTCATTTGTTTCCTTATTTATCTATTCATTTATTTTACACAAGTGGAAGCTGACAATTCCCCCTCAGGGGACATTTTATCTTAAGAAGGGTAACAGCAGTTCCTCGGGGGCAGGAAGGGGGGGGTGGGTGGCGGCAGGGATGACTGGGCGGGCGGCAGGGAAGGGGCAATGAGATAGCTTTTCATTGCCCCCCCCCCTTTTGAATGTTGCACCATAAGCACATGTTGCCGATTGAAAATAAGAAATAAAATTTAAGTGTTGCTGCGGCATTAGGGGCTCTGTCATCCGTGTCCACACTTAGCAATTCTTGTTAAGTGGGAGCAAGTCCCCTGCTTCCTCTAAGCGTCGCCAGAGGCAGGCTCGGGGCTTTGCCTGAGTGACACCAGGGCAATAGCAGGGGTTCAAAGACCGTCAGGAACTTGACCTTCACTCGCGTTTAGCAAATATTTAATGAGCATCTACCACATCCCAGGGACCACGCTGAGCCTTGGAGAAACCAGAGCGAGAAGTTGAGGTGGTCCCTGACCTCCTGGGGCTCACAGAGTCGTGGCGGGCAAATGAACATTAGTTCACAAAATGAATAAATAAAAAATAATTACAAGCTGTGCGACTGCAAAGAAGGAATTAGTACTGGGAGCTATCAGAGCAATAGATTTTAAAATGTGTCTGGCTCGTACGCAGGCTGTATATTTTTAATGCCCATAGATGTAGCTATGATGGATTCACTTAAAGTGCTGTTGGGGCGCCTGGGTGGCTCAGTCGGTTGAGCGTCCGGCTTCGGCCGGGTCATGACCTCACAGTTCGTGAGTTCGAGCCCCGCGTCGGGCTCTGTGCTGACAGCTCGGTGCCTGGAGCCTGCTTCGGACTCTGCGTCTCCCTGTCTCTCCGCCCCTCCCCTGTTCACGCTCTGTCTCTGTCTCAAGAATAAATAAGCATTAAAAAAAATAAATACAAAATAAATAAATAAAGTGCTGTTGAATTCATAGTTACTTTCTGCCCATGTATTTTTTTCCTCAACCACCAAATTCCAATAGCACAGTTATCATCACTGTGGCAGTTGGGAGGGCAGAGGAAAATTACAAACAGGAAAAAGGGGTTTCCAAAGGCGCCCGGGAGGCTCAGTCAGTTAAGCGGCCTGACTCTTGATTTCCGCCCAGGTCATGATCTCAGGTTCCTTAGATCCAGCCCTGGGTTGGGCTCTGTGCTGACAGTGTGGAGCCTGCGTGGGATTCTCTCTCTCCCTCTCCCTGTGCTCCCCGCCCCCCTCCCCCACCGACACTTCTCTCTCAAAAAAAAAAAGGCCGGGGAGGGGAGGGGTTCACATGTGTCTATACTTTGAGAGAAACCTTGGCCTTTCTAAATGAAGATTGCATTGCTGTGCCACGGACCCAAAATGCATTTGGCAGTGATTATTGACCGATTGTTAAAAATGTCTTTATCAAGGGTTCCTCAAGATTAGCTGTCTGGTTTCCTCGGTCAAAATGATTATCTTAAAAACGAGTATTCATACTCAAACCAATTTTGAACCACTACTCTAACAAAAAGCTCTTTAGTCTTAATGCATTCTCCTTCAATCTCTGTCTCTGTCTCTCTCTCTCTCTCTCTCTCACACACACACACACACACACACACACTGGTGAGCATCTGAGAAGTAATAGCAAGCAGCAACATGCCTATGAAAGAGAAGGCTTGCAAACCTACGATCCCTGCTCCTATCCTTCATCTCCCAAAGCAAGCTAGGAGCAAGGTGAAGGGAGCCCAACACCCCTCCACCCAGCGTGGGCAGAAGTACCCCGCATGGGGGGGGACGCCCCCACATTTTAGCCCCCGGGGAATGGGGAGCCCAGATACCACAGCTGTGGCTTGACCCCATGCTGACTCTGCAGGGGATCCAGAAAGAATGCGAAATTCAGTCTGTGCCCTCAGAGAGCCTGCAGCCTAGCTGGGAGTCAAGATGTGCTTACAGGAAAAAATCCGGCACTGGAGTATCTCATTTATCCAAACTTACCGGAAAACCAAACCTCCATATAAATTGATTGTCCAATTAACTGATACGGTCTGTCAAGTGTTCATCCTGTTTATTTGGAGTGTTCATTGGAAAGGCTTCTGAACGTATTACAAATTTGTTTTATGCGGCGGAACATTGTGGGCATGATTTAACCTTTTCCTGATGACTCAGGGTCATCAATATGAATGTCCTTTATTGTGTTTCGTCTACTTTTGCGTTACTCTGAATTCTGCTTGCCTACAGTTAGCAAGTCTGTCTCTTCCCGCCCTCTCACATCTCCACTAATCACTGATAATAATAACAAAAATTGCATCGATCCCCTGCTGCCTGCCTGGCCCTGTGCTAAGTGCTTGGTGTAGATTAATTCATTAAATGAGGCAGGTACAATTATTATCCCCAGATTACAGATGGGGCGACCAAGGCCCAGAAAGGTCAAGTCGTTTGCCTAAGGTTATACAGCATCCTGTAGCAAAGCCAGAATCTGTACCCTGATCTGCTGATCTCAAGATTTCAAGGTCTTTACCACCATATCAGTGTCACCCAAACCTTTTTGACAGTGAAACGCAATCAGAAATATATTTTTGTCACCACGCAGGGAACAAAAACATGTATACTAAAATCAAAACTTCCGGGCCCCTGAGTGGCTCAGTTGGTTAAGCGTCTGACTCTTGATTTTGGCTCAGGTGACGATCTCGTGGTTCATGAGTTTGAGCCCCATGTCGGGCTTTGGGCTGACAGTGTGGAGGCTGCTTGGGATTCCGTCTCTCTCCCTCTCTCTCTGCCCCTTCCCAGCTTGTGTGCTCTCTCTCTGTCTCTCTCTCTTTCAAAAATAAATATTAAAAAAAAAATAAAATCGGGGTGCCTGGGTGGTTCAGTCGGTTAAGCGTCTGACTTGGGCTCAGGTCATGATCTGGCAGTTCGGGGATTCGAGCACTGCGTCGGGCTCTGTGCTGACCGCTCAGAGCCTGGAGCCTGCTCTGGATTCTGTGTCTCCCTCTCTCTCTCTCTCTGCCCCTCCCCCCACTCTCACTCTGTCTCTTTCTTTCTCTCTCTCTCTCTCCCCCAAAAATAAACATTAAAAAATTTTTTAAAATAAATTTAAAACGATCAAATCAAATCAAAACTCCCAACAACACCACATTTGCTGCATGGAATACATTCTGATATTCCATTCTATTCCACCGTCACCATCATCATGATTATTACAATTACTAATGTTGGCTGTGACCCGCTGAAATGATTTCCCAGCCCACTGATGGGTCGCAACTCGTGGTTCGAGAACCCCTGCAGCGTATTTAGTGTAAACTAGGAAAAGGTGTCCTTCCATGAGGTGTTTAACTCCATTTGTCAAGAAATTGTCAAACTATGTCGATTTTGTTAGATTAAGACACGTTACTGCCATCTGCCAGAAGATGGTTAGAAATAAATAAATGTCTTGATGTCAACAGTATGCAGACAAACTGGCGTTGGGAGTGCCCAGTGCACAACTGGACATGTCCACCTTGGTAGACAGAGAACCCAGGTGACAATATGGGATGAGACGTATGTGTTAAATGAGTCAATTGCCTCAGAGACCCCGCACGCCCAGGATTTGTCACAGATCTTTTGCTTTCTCCCTTCTCCTCAGTTTCCAATCAGGATTGCCAGATAAAATACAAGGTACCCACTTAAACTGGAATTGCAGATACATGATAAATAATTTTTTTAAGTTCATTCACTTTTGAGAGAGCAAACATAAGCAGGGTAGGGGAAGAGAGAGAGGAGGACAGAGGATCCAAAGCGGGCTCTGCACTGACAGCAACGAGCCTGATGCGGGGCTCGAACTCCCGAACTGCTAGATGGTGACCTGAGCCAAAGTTGGATGTTCAACCGATTGGGCCACCCGGGCGCCTCTAAATGATAAATAATTTTTAGCGTAAGTATTCCTCCACACGATATTTGGGATATACTCATACTAAATACTTTTTGATGTTTTATTTATTTTTCAGAGAAAGAGAGAGAGAGAGAGAGAGAGAGAGAGAGAGAGAGTGCCAGCAGGGAAGGGGCAGAGAGGGAGAGAGACAGAGAATCCAAAGCAGGCTCCAGGCTCCGAGCTGTCAGCACGGAGCCCGACGCGGGGCTCGAACCCACGAACCGTGAGATCATGACCTGAGCCAAGGTCAGATGCTTCATCAACTGAGCCACCCAGGCGCCCTTGGAATAAGAATTGTATGTGCATCATTTCAATTGAGTCTTACAACAAAACTGTGAGACAGGCACATGATCACCCCATTTTATATCTAAAGAAATTGAGGCAGAAGGTGGATTTTATGAAACATGCCCAGGGTCACAGTTTGTAAGTGGCAGAGCTGGGCTTTGAACCCAGATCTGTCAGGCTCCGGGTATACTCTTCACCACCCCCTCGACGCCGCTAAAGGTAATGTGGGGGTGGGGGGAAAAGGAATGTTGTAGAACGTAGTTTCTGAGGCGCGCTAGGTACTGTGTTGCGTCAGGGGCAGAGAAACGAGCTGGCTCGGGTAACAACCCTTGGAAACACCTTCACGAGGTGTCCTATAACACTATATCCTTGCTACTTTGCCACGGCAAAAGCAAAACACACTTTTTGAAGTGACGTGACATGTCTATGGCATCCCCAAGGGTAGTAAGTCCCGTGGTTCTTTTGCCCTCTTTTCTAGCCCTTCCCCCAAACCGGAACCCGGTAAGTCCTGCCCCGACCAGAACAGAAGAATCCAGAAATGCCATCCCTCACCCTTGGTACTGAGCCCACAGGTTTAAAGTCCCACAAGAAACACGACAATCATTTGGGGAATCCCAGGAGCATTCTTTCCCTGACAGAAACGACAAAAATCCAAAACGGGCGGCAAACACACCCGCTGTGGTCCCTCTTTCAGACCCTTCTTACTGCCGGCTCGGCTGCTCGTCTGTAATCTGCTCCATCAGAAACTTGGTACTAGGTTCACGGATAACACAGCTCTAATTCGTTGGCCCAAAACAAACAAACGGGTCTGTTAGCGACGTTGCAGGGCTGGTTGTCACCGTGACGGGCTGTTGTCAGTTCCTTTTCTCCCACCCTTCCCCCTTCACCAGACCAGCCGAGCAGCGAGGCAGGCTGAGGGCAGACAGGCTCTGTGCGAGGTGCTAGTTTTGTGTGATGAGAGAGAAGGAAAGGGCCCCTATGTGTAGCATTTGTTTATTTCTCTGGTGTAACCGCACCCTCGATGGCCATTTCAAACTACCAGTGCGACCGCACTGAACGTGAGTTTGGGAACAGATACTGACAACAGCCCTCCGGAGCCAGCGTGAACCAAGCAGGAAAGTCTGCACAGTGCACCAAAAGGGAGTTGGGACACCTGCGCGGCTCAGCACGTTGAGCGACCGACTCTTGGTTTCGGCTCAGGGCGTGATCTCGCAGGTTGTGGGTTCGAGCCCCGCATCGGGCTCGGCGCTGACAGCACAGAGCCTGCTTGGGATTCTCTTTCTCTCCCTCTCTCTCTGCCCCTCCCCTGCTCGTGCTCTCTCTCCAAGTAAATAAATAAAATGTTTGTAAAAAGGAGTTGGGGAGCGGTTAAACAAACGACACCCTGTCCATACGAAGGCTTACCAGGTGTTTGTTAAAAATGCTCGTGTGCCTCTATAGTCATTTATTTCTAAACTTTCCAGTCTCTTGAAATAAGTACATCTGTATTTATTAACTTGGAAAATATCTGCCATATGCTATTATTAAGAGCTTTTAAAGTCATCTGACAATATTAGTACGATCCCATTGTAATTTTTTTAAAAGGTATGTTCTCTCACAAACAGAAAAATTACTGAAGCATATACACCCAAATACTAACGGTAGTTATCTGTGGGTGGTGGAATTATGGACAGATTTGACTTTCTCCATTTTAATATTGCCATGTCACAAATTTTTTTTCTACAACAGGCACGTATTGCTTCTATATTCATATATACATATTTCTATTGTTAGTTTTTAAAACAGGAGCTTGAACACCTTGTTATTGCATGGGTTCTCTTCTCCCAGGTAGAAGCAGTGGGGCCAGGACGGGACAGGACATCAGCTAGAACCCAGGCATACCAGGGGCACATCCCCCCATGGGTCTTACTCTCCTTTCCCGAGTACCACTCAGGGACCAGGGATCACTTGTCCAATATTCCCGAACAAACGAGCGACAGCGCCCTCGCCATGCAATTCTCAAGGCCGGCTGTTGGCGCCAGGTCTCCCTACGGCAGCCGCCTCACAGACGGCACCGCGCCAGATTATTCTAGCTCAGCCCTTTATGAGCGAGAAATGATAGGGGCGGACTGAATTTGAGGGATCTGAGTTCTAGCCAACCCCTGGTGTAATCAAAGGGAAAGAGTGATTGCCAGTTAGCCGAAAAAACGAACCATCATAAATAATATTGTTTCCAGGGGAGGAAATGTGCCCCAGGTTTCCAACTGACTTACATACTAACGGGGACACGGCATGATTCATTTGTAAATTGGGGGCTGCCAACTGGGGACCAGGTGGCCCGATCTAAACAGATCAGAGCCTTATGCTTCTCATATGGAAATCTCTTTATACAGATGTGCTATTGTGATCAATGAATACTTTTAAAGCATTTGGGAAATGTTAATTATTGATCCTGGCTTGCCCGACCAAAGTGCCACACAAATTCAGCTTGGTCTACGCATCACCAAATAACCAGGCTGATTGTCTTTTTCTCTGGCTATTTCTCAAACTGTTTCCAAACGGTTTGGTCACAGCTCTTGTTTATTCACAGAGAGCCCAGATAAAGTTGGAGACCAAATGTTATTACTCAGGACACACATATAAAGAGTGAAAATACGGGCGCCCGGGTGGCTCAGTCGGTTAAGCGTCTGGCTCTTGATTTGGGCTCAGGTCGTGATCTTCCAGGTCGTGAGCTCGAGCCCCTGTCCATGCGTGAGTTCTTCCTCTTTCCCAATCAGCAGAAGCGACTTGGTTATTCTTATAGTTCCACCCTATGCAACGCCACATCGTGCACCTAATGATTACTCTGCCTCCCCGACTTTCCAGTTTTTTTCCTTCAAAGAGCTCCAAAAGCCATTTTTTAAAAGATGTCTCCCCGGGGAATAATAACAAACCACCAACTGCTTTGTTTCGGTGGGGAAGAGCTGCTATTTTAATCTACGCTTCAAATCTGTGCCTTTAGATATGAAAGCTCTCTAACTCAAAAGAATATTTCATTTATTTCACGACTCTCACCGGGCATGCTTCTGCTCTTGGTACATGATGGCTACATCCTATGAGCGACTCCATAGAATCTGTTTCTAGACCGAAGAGGAGACCGTGAGGACCCACACTCAGTCCGTGTGTGCACACAGTACAAAGCTATACAGTATGAGACCAAGACTTTGAGGCTAGGAATGAGAAGGCCCAGGTTCTAGTCCTGCCTCTGTAACTACCTAGCTCTGTTTCTACAAGTCCCTTCCCTTCTCTGAAGCACAATCTCCTCATCCAGAAAATCGGAGTTCTTCTAACTCCGTGGAATCTCACTGAGGCGAGGAGGAAGGACAGGAACCAGCACATCCTGAGTGTAATCTCATGGGAAGGCCATCTGGTTAAGCGAGGCTATCCATCAAAAGGCTCATCTTCCCACCACCGAAGGGCAGTCCATCAGATGTGGTCTCGCAGGAGCAGTCATCAAAAGTTCCCAATTCCTTTTTATCCTAGATCAGGTGACAAAGGGGCAGCTGAGAAAGTGCAGCCAGTTCTTTCCTGAAGGGAGGGAAGCCCAGAGGGTGCTAACAGTGAGCACCCAGGTAAAGTGCAAAACAGAGAAGCGATCACCGCCCTCATCTTGCAAGAGACATGACTTCTGCTAGTTTCTGAATTGGGTCAGGGATGGGTGGAAATCACTTATATTGTCTCTATTCTTGTTTCGAGTTGTGTTGGAACAGAGTTTAATCTCTGGTTACTTCCAAGTCTTTGAGAGGATGACTTTGCCAGAATTCAGTTTTAACTGTCTCCCTCCCAGAGCGTGGGATGTTCCTTAAGGTCAACGCTCAAGCACAGAGATGTCCTAAGACGGCCCGCTGAATAAATGACTGAGTAGCACACTTCCAGCAAAATTGAAAACAAAACAAAACAAAACAAAACACCTGACCTTAACAGAAAATAAATAAGCACAAAAGTTAACAAGTCGCTTGAAATGCTTTCTGGAATGAGGTCCAAAATAACATTAATAAAATGGATGAGATGAATTCCTTCTCGACAGTTTTTTGGTTCTTAAAGTACAATGCCCTTAAATCGATATTATACTGTTTGTGAGTTCTGAAAACCCAAGGCAGAACCTTCCACCGTTAATCCATACCACAAACGTTTCAGTGAAAGCATGGCCCATATTTTAAGTTGAGATCCTTCTGTGCAGAGTTAGTCATTTACACAAGGAATTCAGCAGAGTGACTAGAAACTCAGAATTCTAGAATTAGTTCTGCCAAGTAACCCTTGGGCTAATCATATGACCTCTCTGAGCTACGGATTCACCATCTTGAAAAGGAGAATAATAATGAAGCCTACTCATGGAGCTGTTATAAGGAGTCGACCCTAGTAAAGGCATTGAAAGTACAGAGTCTGGCACATAGCGAGCCCTTATGTTCTTGTTGCTGCTGTTGCTAAGAATAAGAACAATAAATAACAACGACAGAACAAAAATATATCAAACATTTAGGTCCCGTACATGAGAAGGCCGGGTGGTCTACTGGAAACTGGTTAATTACAATGTGGAATCCTCGAACTCTGAGAATGAATAAAAGCATATACCTCCGATATGCACAATTCTGACATTACTTGTAAAATAGACTAGCCAACAAATATTCTGCTGAAACATACTCCTTTCCAGTCGGTTGCCCATTCTTAACAGGCTTATTTCAATTGAGCTGTGTGCTAAGAATGACTGATAGTTGATCTCATGGCTTCACATCAGGAAGAAATAGGTGTTATTTACTAGGCTTGCCAGATTTAGCAAATAAAAATACAAGATGCCCAGTTAAATCTGAATTACAGGTAAACAAAACAAATTTTTAGCGTCACCGGGTCCCAAATATTGCATGGTATGGACGTAGACACAAGAGTTATTCATTGTTCATGTGACATTCATATTTACCCGAGCACTGTGTATTTGATCTGACAACCCGAGTTCTGTACAACAATCTGTTTTTGCAACTTTCTAAATATGTTAATTTGATGACATTTTCTAAAGCATATCCATGTAGCAGTCACTACCACTAATTTGTATCACAAAGTCGACTAATTATATTTTTTTTAAATGTTGTAATATTGACTCTTTGTTTTAAGAAACTTTAACAAAATTTCTCTAAATGCAGGTAATACGGTTTTTACTAGTATTCGGCACAATTGCATCAGGAAAGCACCAGCAACTCCCAAGGAACCCATGGTTAAGTATAAAGTCTGACCAGGCCACTTTGAAATGAATCTCGTGTCGGAAACCAGAGCTCCAAGCCAGCCCGTTGACGAAGGTTTCTGCCAGTTCACAAAGGTCATGTTTACCTGTAGCTAGTGGCATTTCCTTGTTCCTAGATAAGATACAACAAGGGGAAGTGTTCGGTTCCAGGTGAGTGGGAAAGGGGGCAAAAAATGGGAAGATAACAGTGTTTGGTTCAGGCGGGAATGTGTCAAGCACGGCGTTCACTCTGCTACTCAATGAAGAGGCAAGTGACTGGCCGTAATGCAACTATTATCACCCATTAAAACCCGGCTCCCCTTTCTCCGCGATTTATATGTAGAAAATTCTGACTGCACAGACACCCAAACTTTCCTTTTCCAGAGGGGGAGGGGGTGCAGTGAGGTTGGTATTTCTATTTCAGGTTTACACAAACTTAAAGAGACTCAACAGCATGTCCTGGCTGTGTAGTCGGTGGTGTCTCCAGTTAGGAATCCGCAAGGGAGGGGTGAAAATAATTATAAAGTCTCCAGTGGACTCCTGCTGATAATCGAAAATTAGATACGCAACGGCTCTGCAGCAGCATCCCCAAGGCAGAAAATAACAGAAAGGCGAACACAATCCTGTAAGAAAAGCGTTCTAGAACTGCAGGCTGATCTCCCTTCGTGCTAGTGCTGTGCTCTCAGAGAAAGCCATTAGGTTTCAGTAAAGCAAATAATTTTAAAATCAGAAAACGGAGCTCACTTTGTAAAGGTGGCTCTACAGATCTCCCCAGAGCCAGGTGCCTGTCTGAATAAATCCGACTTCAATCACGTCTTTAAAAATTTTTAACCTCCCAAATGTCCTTCCCACTTGTTCGGAGGGGGGTTGTTCGGAGAACAGGAAGATGAGGTAGGTTAAGTAAATACTAATGAAGGTCTTCAAACATCTTATCTGAATAGGCCTTATTTTTTCTGCACCTCGCTTCTGGAAGTCCCAAAGTGTGTTTTTTTTTTGAAGCAATTGTGAGGAATCTTAAGGTACCATTCGCTGTAGTAACTCGTTTACCAAACGTTGGGCCATGAAGTAGCCACTTGCTTATCCCTGCTCTGCACAACCGTCCTTAAGTCTTGTCAAGTTCCCTCGAGACATGAAGATTTTCCAGCAATACATACCCATGAGAAGCAATGTGTGTGTGTGTGTGTGTGTGTGTGTGTGTGTGTGTGCTTGGGAAAGAACAGGGTTTGGAGCCAAAAACCTAGATTTCGGTCCTGCCTCTGGGACTCACTGGCTGTGTCCCTTATTCTCTCTCACCCCAGAGAGCTTCCTCTGCAAAGTGGACGGCTCTAATCCAAAGGGAAAATGCACGCGGAAGTGATTTGTAAATGGTACGGCAGTATAAAAATGCTACTGATCGTTCTTATTATAGATCTCAAAATGGAATTTCCACCTTCCTCACGGAGCATAAAGCTGGTTTAAATAGCTGAACATCACCACCACACCCGGGCAAGGAGATTTTTCCCACTTGAAACAATACACTTATAGGCAAAGCCGAGCATACGGTAGGCAGTATTATTTGTGAGGGGCAAGGACATATTGGCTAATGTTAAAAGGTGAAAGACACCCATTATAAGGATGCAATGCGTATTGGGGGCATTATTAGATGAATTCTGAATATAATTTGGGGCCGGAAATGTTGTCATTTCTACAAGCACCATTGCCAGTACTAAGAGACGTGCGGGCTTATAAACCTTCTGCTTACCTAAGTTCTTGAGCCTGCAAAAGAAATTCCCTCTTTACTTTCTATGGCAGATATTTGAGCATTATCCGATTTGGCTTCCTAGTTTTCATCTCAGAAAGAAGTATACGAAACTTGGATCCGTGTACTTTAATGTGCTTGTACAGTGTCACCACTGTCCTCATTGAATGCCTATTAGACTGTCTTACTGGCCTCCCCTCTGTCTTCCGTTCCTGGATACTACCCCTCCCTCTTCATATAGGGGGGATAGGGGTGGCTACGGGCAGCCATGTTGTACAGTGTGACCCCCTCCTCGACCCCAGGTGACTGGCCCAGGGGTGGGCAGCTGTCCATGAATTTAGAATTGAGACAAAGAGAAACTTGTCTCTTGAGTAGCCGGACCTATTAACGTGAACGCAGGTGTGATGCAGCCTGCGGAACAGAGAAAGAAAGATTCAAGCTGACACGCAGAGAGACGCAGGGACAAGAGGGAGGGAAAAGAAAAGTCCCAACCACTAACCCAGTGTCTGATCCCAGGTCATTCCTGAAGTCTGGCTGCATTCTTCTTCCCTGGGTTCCTCCAGAAGCCCAGGGTCTGTATAAACTCTTCCTTTTTGCCTAAACTAGGTAAAGTAGGTCTCTGTCACTTACAGACAAGAGTCCAAATGACTCCACATTCAAACTTTAATCTTGGCATTCTTCACTTCTGAAAGAGGTGTACTCGCCCTAAAGCAAAGCGTTTGCACTCAAGGATTCACCCAGGCGAGCTTTAGGTGAGATTCAGAAAAGGATCAGTGCCCATGAATTTACGACTATACTTTTTTTTTTTTTTTTAAGTAGGCTTCACGCCCAGCACAGAGCCCAACGTGGGGCTTGAACTCATAACCCGTAGATTAAGACCTGGGATGAGATCAAGAGTCGGACGCTTAACGGATGGAGCCACACAGGCACCCCGTGACTACACATTTTCGAAATCTTATTGGCCAAAATTAAAGTATTAAAACAGCTACACTTGACCACTAACCTACGACTTCCTAAACGAGTTGAAAGGCAGACCTGCATAGTAGTTACATCCATGGCACCGGGGTCAGACTGATTGCAGCATTTGAATCACAGCCCTGCCCTCAGGCCTCTCTCGGCTTCAGTTTCCTCCTCTGTAAAATGGGGATAATAACACTACGTATCACAGATATTTGAGGATTGCAAGTGATAATCCCTGAACTCTACATAGTGTAGTAGTAAGTGCTCATCAAATGTTAGTGACTATTATGATGATCCCAGGGTACCTTTGAAAAGATTTTCTTTTAATGTTTATTTATTTTTGAGAGGAGGCAGGGGCAGAGACACACAAAGAATCCGAAGCAGGCTCCAGGCTCCGAGCTGTCAGCACAGAGCCCGATGTGGGGCTCGAACTCATTGACTGTGAGATCATGACCTGAGCCGAAGTCGGACGCGTAACTGACTCAGCCCCTCGGGGTACCTTTTAAAGAAATGAGGGCAATAGCGATATGTTCAAATCTCACTCTTCTTATCATTGATCCCACTCTTCTTCTGACTTCTTCCCACCTACGGTCTGCAGGACAGCTTGAAAATTTTCCATAATAAATAGCTCCGCCCCCAAAATGTTCTTAGCCCTCCCTCTGACGCTTCGCTACCTGAGCTGTATATAACTACTGTATTTATACAAAACATAGTTTCTTTTTTTGTTTTTCCATATGGTGCTGCCAGAAATACCTCCCAAGGAGTGGAAGGTCTGTATCCCGTACGCACTCACACTGAAGATGGTTGAGCACAAATCAGACGCTCTTTTGGAAACGATTTCAGTCGGTTTCACTTCTGTTTTGATGCTAACAAATGGGATAGGTAAAAAGACCTAGAAGAAACCGTCTCTGTCCTGAGGCCTTTGTCTGATAATTTTCTGTTTACCACCCCAATGGGGAGACACATGCTGTTCTGTGATACAGGTGTAGTGGGTTAGCAAACGCCCTTTAAAAGACACACGTGCAGCAGAAGATAAAAACCACATGAAAAACCGTCTCCGCCTCAGATCAGGAGGTTTTTTTGTTGATGCCTTGTAATCAGTGCACCAAATGTATCATAGCAACAGTGATGGGAGGCTACGAACAAGAATCTCTTCCCAACGTTTAACCTCGGTTGCAAGTTTCGCAGAAGGTTCTTGCCATGGCGCTGCTGACAACAGCAGGCATCGGTTCTGTGCCCTTAAATAACCAAGGACCGTGTCAGAGCATCAGGAGGCGGCTGTCACTGTCCAATGGGGCCGGTCGTTCAGGAAAAGGGGATAAATTCGAAAGAATATAATTACAAACTGTACTGTGATCGGTGCCTTTATATGGCCATCGGTGCTGATCATCTGTCCTCAAGGCCCAGGGGAATTGGGGAATTGGTTTTCACGTGCAGCCACGCTCTTCTCGCCCCTCCCCCTTGGAGCAAACACATGGCAGAAAGTCAGCTCGTGGGATTAGGGAAGCAGGGGAGGGCCAAAGAGGGGAGCAAAACGAACTGCTCCTTATGGGCATCCAGCCCTGACCTTGGCCTTGTTAGCTCTGGGTGCTGGCTGAGCTAAACCAGCCCAGATGGCTTTAGGAGTAAGGTAAAGATCTACTTCAGGAAAAACTGGAGAAACAAATTAACAGCTCACTAGACTTAAGGTGATGGGAAGTGTGGGAGGGAAGATGTTCTAATGGATTTTCAGGGCGAAAACTTCTAGGAACTTTCCAAGTGACATAGGTTTTACTGTTATTTCAGTTAAAGATGAGGAAATCGAGTTTATTTTCTCCAAAGAGAAGTAAGCTTTATAGGTCTAAAGAATCAAGACAACGAAGCCTTTCCTTTGAACAAAATTCACTTGTCCTGATTCACTTTTCACAGGGGGGACGAGACCTAACATTCGCCTCTTAAGGCTTCAACCAGCCACGTAATCCTATCTTTCCCAGCCCTGAAAACTGAGGCCTAGAGAGGTTAACTAATTTGCCCAAGGTGATGTAGCTACTAAATAGTGAAGGAAGGATTTGAACTTAGTCCTGTCTGCCCTTGAAGCCCCCAAGCTTTACGCATCACCATGTCATTTACCGTTCAGAGTAGCATAAAACAAATACAGGGAGCCTTTGCTAAGAACTTGGCTGAAAACTAGGTTAACACTCCTTATCAAATTATTAAATTACATCAGAAAAGATGATCCGGAGCCTTTGAATTGCAACAACTGAATGTGTCTCCCGGCAGCTCCAAGTGTTACATCGGTGACAATCTTTAGCAAAACGGCCCCCAAATTTATCAGGAGAGGATCTGAAACATACCTTTGTCGTAGGGGGAAACAAAACCCAGGCTACACGTACAGCTGCAGCAACATGGTGCGTGTTGTTCTGTGACCCTGTGCATGTGCGGTTCGGTGACCTAATTAATAGCTAGAGGCCAGCTCCGAGCTGGAGCAGGACAGCCGAGCGGCTCCTGGGTTGGGTTCGGCAAAGGACAGATCAACACCTGTGTGACATAAAACGTGTGGCAGTACCTAGATTGGAGTAATAGTATTCGCACTTCCATTTTATTCTTTGCCCTTCCGTAGGGAAAATCCCTCCAATACTTCAAGACGGTGTTTCTCAACCTCAGCAAGACTGCCATTTGGGGCCGGATAATTCTTGGTTTCGGGGGCTGTCCTGTCCACTGTGGGATGTTTAGCAGCACGGCCACGACTAGGGTGAGGCGAGTGATGATAGCGAGGCACCTGCCTTGGGCACAAAATGTAAGGGGGCGCCAAAAATTTTACTAACGAAGATAAATAACATTTTCATATAGTTTAAAATCGAAATCAATGCCAAAAAACCCACAACGAACAAAATGTCAAGACTGACTAAAGGCAGGATCAGCATTTCTGATTTTTCCTTTTGTCTCTGGCTCCAAAATGGTTCAGCATGACACTGTTACTGATTCTCTTGCTGCCCTCGTTAGCAACATCCCTGACATCTCCCTACTAAACTGAAGGTAGCATTTCCCACCTTAAACCCCAGGCATGACTACCAACATTGTCTCCAGATATTTCCAAACATCCCCGGGGGTGGGCTGGGCAGAAACACCCCCCACGTTGAGAATCAGTGCTATTGTCATTGAGCCCTAGGAACCCCATGCATCGAAAAAATTGATTAAATAGTCTGAAAGGCTAAGGGGCATAATAATACTACTGTGGCTCAGGGCGGGACTCTGGCATCACATAGACGTGGGATCAAATCTGAGGTTCAAGACTTGGTAGATGTGTGACCTTATGTGCTAAAGTTTCACCATTTGTAAAGTAGAGATGATAATAAAATCTAACTTACGAGGTTGTGAAGATTAAACAATGATCCACGTAAAGCATTTGGGGAATTCATGACGCACGGTAAGAACTCAAACACAGTAGCCACTATCCTTATGGGGAAGGAAGCTGGTGGGCTGGGTCCACCTCTCCCTCCAGTTTCTGTGCCACAGTGACAGGACCGCTGTCATTTGTCTGAGCAAGGAGAGGTTGGTACTAAAGGAAAAAAAAAGGGCTTGATATTTCCAATCAGCTTAAATCTGCAGGTATACAAGTGCAGGCGATTCTTCTTCCAGAAGAAAGTCCAGTCAAACCTTGGATTGCGAGTAACTTGTTCTGCGAGGGTTCCGCAAGACGAGCAAACATTTCTAACATATTTTAACTTGATAAATGAGCAATGTCTTGCAAGACAAGTAGTACGTGACGCTGAATGTCACATGATCACAACTGAGTCAATGATTCGTCTCTCTCTCTCTCACCTCGAGATTGTGGGTGACTGTCAATGCAATGTCACATTTCTGCAAAAGCCTCAAAAGGAGGCAAAAGCAAGTGTCACTCCACAGGTTCCTTGTTAAACTTGCAGGAAAAGTAAAAGATTCCATTGAGCCAATAGATAACAGTGATTCCGTTAGTGATAGTGAAAGTCGTCCTACACAATAACCCTCCTCTCTCAGCTCCCTCACACCAGCCACGAAGGTTTTCAAAGAGAAGTGCAGGTTAATTTGTTTATTTTTCTTTATCTTTTGTATTTTCTTTATTATTTTGTATTATATTACAATATTACAGTATTGTAATCATCTTTTAATGTTTATTCATTTTTTGAGAGAGAGAGAGAGAGCGAGAGAGAGAGTGAGCATGAGTGGGGGAGGGTCAGAGAGAGAGAGGGAGACACAGAATCCGAAGCGGGCTCCAGGCTCTGAGCAGTCAGCACAGATCCCGACATGGGGCTCAAACTCACAAACTGCAAGATCATGACCTGAACTGAAGTCGGACACTCAACCGACTGAGCCACCCAGGCGCCCCTGTAATCATTTTTATATGAATATTTTTGGGTCATGGAACGAATCATTTGAGTTTCCATTATTTCTTATGGGGAAATTCGCTTTGATATACAAGTGCTTTGGATGACAAGCATGTTTCCGGAACGAACTGTGCTCACAAACCAAGGTTTTACTGTTATTTGTTTTCCAATGAAATATCTCAGTATGCAAGTCTCAGTGGGTCCCACTGCCAGCTTAGAGCGTTGACAAACCTGATTGCCACTCAAAGGAAATGTCGGTGACAAGGGGCTAAAAGGTTCAACCCACCAATTTGCCCCCACCCCCCGCACCATCACCTTGACCAAGAAACTGGAAAACTTAAAAATACAAAATACATGAAAAAAATTATACAAAATACAACTAGAATGTTATGTATAGCTTAGAAAACGAATAGGGGCTCATTTGTTTTCGTCTGAATGCAGACTAAGGGAAAGTACCCCAAATGCTGAGCCACTCAAACACACTTAAGCCCTTGAGTACCCATGTCAAGGAAAATCATATACCGTTGTCTTGCTTTTGGCTTATTTTAGTTATTCTTCAGGACTTGAATGTGGTGGGCAAAAGATCGCTTTTTCTAAGTCCAAAATCATGGTTTCAAATTTTTTAACAGCTTTCTTGAGATATAATTCACAGGTCAGGGGGCACCTGGATGGCTCAGTCGGTTAAGCATCTGACTCTTGATTTCAGCTCAGGTCACCATCTCACACAGTTCATGAGTTCGAGCCCCGAGTCAGGCTCTGCACCGTCAGTGCAGAGCCTGCTTGGGATTCTCTCTCCCTCTCCCTCTCTGCTCTCTCTCTCTCAAAATAAATAAACTTCAAAAAAAATTAAGTGTACAATTCAGTTTAAACAAAAACTAGACACTACACAAAAATTAAGTATACAATTCAATAGCTTTTAGAATATTCACAGAGTTGTGCACCCATCACAACCCATTTTAAAATATTTTATGGGCCACCTGGGTGGCTCAGTTGGTTAAGCGCCCGACTTTGGCTCACACCATGATCTCGCGGTTCATGGGTTCGAGCCTCGCATCGGGCTCTCTGCTGACAGCGTGGAGCCTGGAGCCTGGGGCCTGTTTCAGATTCTGTGTGTCTCTCTCTCTGCCCCTCCCCCATTTGTTCTCTCTCTCTGTCTCTCAAAAATAAATAAACATTAAAAAATTTTTAAAAAGATATTTTCATTACCCCCCCCCCCCGCCCAAAACAAACTCTACATCCCTTAGCCATCATCCCCCTACACACAATTTTTCCATTCCCCTAACCCCTGGAAAATACGAATCTACTCTTTGTCTTTATGAATGTGCCTATTTGTAGACCTTTCACATAAATGAAATCCTACAATATGTGCCCTTTTGTGTCTGGCCTCTTCGACTTAGCACAATATTTTCAAGATCCACCCACATTACAGCATGTATCAGTATTTCATTCCACTGTATGGCTGAATAATATTCTACAGTAAGGCTATGTCACATTGTACTTATCCATTCATCCGTTGATGGATATTTGAGGTGTTCCCACTTTTTGGCTATTATGAATAATGCTGCTATAAATATTTGAGTACAAGTTTTTGTGTAGACCTATGTTTTCAGTTCCCTTGGATATGCACCTACAAGCGGAATTTCTGGGTTATGTGGTAGCACTACGTTTAACGTTTTGAAGACCTGCCACGCTGTTTGCCACCATGGCTATTTTTACAATCCCGCCATTTCACAATCCCGCCCACGATGTAAGAGAGGTTCAATTTCTCCACATCCTGGCCAACACTTGCTCTATCGGACTTTTCGATTACAGCTACTCCAGTGGGTGTGAAGCAATCTCCCATTATGGTTTTGATTTACATTTCCCTTATGACTAATGAAGTTGGCCATCTTTGCATGCGCTGATCGGCCATTTGTATAACTTCTTGGGAGAAGTCACGGTTTCGTTTTGATACACCAAGAGGTGTGGGAAACATCATGCGGCAGGTGGGACCATCTGGAATAGAAATAGGAACACTGATCAAGCATATATTCAATGTCCATCAAGTGCTTCCACTATGTTACTGACTGAACAATTAGTTTAACCTACAAGAAAAAGAAAACCCATTTTTCTAATGGCAGCAAAAATTATTGTATTTGTGTGGCCTTTCTATTAGCTAAGAGTTAACAAAAACTAGCTAATGGGGATGGTTTGTTTATCATGAATAACAACTTCTTTGCCTCTCAGCCTCAAAATTCCAGAACATCTCATTGAAACCCAGATTCTGCCCGGACAGGCCAGAACACTGCACACTTTGGAGTAACCGCAAACGTGTAAGCTAAGTGCGTTCTGTATTTGTTTATTTCTCAACTGAGTGAGCGAATCCCCCTGCGCCTTGAGTTGACCCCATGGAAATTTTTTCTTGCAGGTTTGGGAAAAAATCCACATGTTTCTCTTATCTGAAACTAAACTCTTCTCAGAATAATATGAATGTACAGTCCGTCCATATTGGATCACCACGTCGGGATCCAACATGTGATTCACTCAGGACGATTCACAGTAGTGCAATTAAAGGTCTAGGGCTGAGATGACTACCCATCCCTGGAAGAACTCTGGATAACCTGATAAATTCGGGCATTTGGAAATACTTGCTCAGCAGTCTGTGTGACAAATAGGAAAGGCAAAGGAAAACAGGACTCCAAGAGTCATTAATCTAAATTAATTAACCCAGTGACATTGTCATAGAATTTCAGTCCCACTGCGGAACCCACATGAATACAATTCTTCAGGTAGGTGAGCTTTTTTTTGTTGGGGGATGTTTATTTACAATGAACTGAAGAAGAGGGTTAATCTAATGGGATGCGGGACTGCGTTGGATGGCTGAAATGCTTTGTGACCAACATCCATTTGAGGTATCACTTAACTTTTAATTCTTGGAGGGAAACAAAAGCAGCCTTGCACAAAGACTAAATTGGGGGTGGCACCAGGGGCATAGAGCTCATGGAAACTTAGGCCTGCTACCTTTTTGTAGCAGGGAAAGGCCTCCTTATCTAACACAAAGGGGTTGAAGAGTAGGGAGGGAGAAGGGTGAATTGGTGTGTGGCCTGTTAACTCAATGATGTTTCTAAAGCCTGAATGGAAGAGTCAAAGCCACCCAAGTCAAAACAGCGCTAAGTCAACAGCTTGGCCGAGACAGCATGACCTGAATGGAAATGCAAATGGTTCAGTCCAATAACCGCTTTGGGGTGTCACTTGGTCCACCAGCTCTCGCCCTCCTGGAACCTTTTCGACCGCACACAGAACAGCAAATCACCTGACTGGAGCCTGTATCCAAATTCCAGGGAGAACCCAATATGTGCCAATTCAAAGTAACAAAACGCAAAAATTGTGAAGCAGTCATTCAGAATTAAAAAAAAAAAAAAATATGTACTGGGCTCAGCGTTTCCCTACAGGGTCCTTATTTTAAGCCACCAGCCATGTGATTTTGAAAAAGCACCAGCTGTGGTCCTCAGACAAGTCTCACGTTCGACAGGGAAGAAAATTCTTTCCGTGAAGTGCTGTTGTGGACGTGTCCAGCTTCCGACCACCAGACAACACGGGAGTGCATAATTAGTTTGTTTTCCAAAGAAGGAGCCACCTCATGCTTTTCTTCAGATTCAATCAAAACATACACGCTCTAAATAGAAACACGTTCATTCGAAACCCCTTTGCCTGAGCAGCTGTCTGGGCCAGGCCTGGCCGAAGGGCCTAATTCTATTCATCCCTGCACTCCAGCTAGTAAATGCTTGGCTTTGTTCACCTCCCACCAGCAGAGGCAGTCAGACTCAATTGGGCAAGGGGCCTTAATGATCTGAGGCAGGTGTCCTCAGAGGCTGCCCAGGTGAGGGGGTCAGCCTGTGTACCATGACTCACTCACTTGTCCTTAGTTTACAAAGCCCTGCCCCGCGCAATTAATTACTGCCATTAGTGTGCTCACCCGCACAAGTGAAAGCAGTCTGTTGAGGCCTGCTTGGGGCTTTTACTACTCTTCAAGAGCTCAGAGGACAACCGAGAGCCACTATTTTCAAAAGGGAGCGGGGAGCGGGGGGTTGAAGCACTCTCTAGGAACTTGACAAAATGAAATCATAATAATATGAAAGAAGTAAACAGCTGCTGGGGCCTAATAAAGTAGCTTTTGCCAGAAGCACGAAGATGGCCTCTGGGCACACGCTCATCGGGACGAGCACAGTCACGTTCTCAGGTTCCCAAAAGTCAGGAGAAATTTGGTCTCCTGTCCTTCATGAATTGAAAAGCGTCAAGGCCGGAGACAAGCCAAATGGACAGAGAAGAATCATCACCCCTTGTGTTTATTTGACGGGTTTCATTCTCCATGCCTCATCCTAGCCCCCGACGGTCTGGTGAGTACCAACAGCTGCCCAGGAGAGGTGAGGAAAGGAAGCTCAGAGGTTAAGGGGCGGGCTCGCAGTCACCCCACTCACCGGTGTGGGCGCCAGGGCCAGGATTCAGCCATAAAAGCAAGCGGAGCTGAAGCCCCAGCCACCATCAAGGTTGCACACGCGGTGTCGAACCAGGTAGATGCAACCGAGTTTGAGCGGGACAAGCTTCGCCGGAGAGGAAAGTGGCTTTTGATGGCCTGGAAGGAAGATTGAGCTCTTGTGTACAGAGGGATCACCACTGGCATCGGGACCCAATTTGTGATGCTCCGTTTACTCCGGTTAGGCAGGACTTCGGCGTTTCTACCACGGACCTTGCGGGACCCCGGAATTTCTCACGAACGCAGAGATTCTGCCTAATAACGTTTTCTGAACTCTCTCAAGTCTTGCCCAGAAAGAGCCTTCTTCGGGAGTAATCAAATTTCACCCCTCTGTTGGCTTCAGGAGCCGTTCGGGGGTGTGCGATTTTATTATAACCTGCCTTATTCCAGAAAGAATTCCAAGAGGCTGAATTAGTGTCCAGGCAATCTTGGCCAATGTGGGATCATTTTTCACCACAGTGGCGTCTGCCCAACAGGCACGGAAGGGGAGCAGCTGCCTTTCTGCAGCCTAGTGGTTCGAGAATCAGACAGTCTTAGGGTTCAAATCCCAACCCAGCCATTTGCCATCTATGTGGCCTGGGGGCCCACGACTGAAATCTCTCCGAAGCTCATTTGCCTCATCTATATACTGGGGATAAGATAAGATAAAATTAGATCGTGCATAAAAAGCATTCAGTCTAGTGCCTGCTGTGCAACATGTGCTCATAAAATTGTAGCTGTTAAAATTATTATCTTTCTTGCTCGGACATTTAAATTGGTTACCAATGGTTAACTAGTGAATAGCGACTGACGCGCGGTAAGTGCAATGTGATTGTTACCTGCTATAATAATATAACAATATATAACATAACATAAATTAATATTATGTATATAATTAATAATATATGGTATAATATATTGATGTTAATAATAATCTATCTAGGAGGTTCCGGAAGATGGCGGCGTAGGAGGACGCGGGGCTCACAGCGCGTCCTGCCGATCACTTAGATTCCACCTACACCTGCCTAAAGAACCCAGAAAACCGCCAGAGGATTAGCAGAACGGAGTCTCCGGAGCCAAGCGCAGACCAGAGGCCCACGGAAGAGGGTAGGAAGGGCGGCGAGGCGGTGCGCGCTCCACGGACTGGCGGGAGGGAGCCGGGGCGGAGGGGCGGCTCGCCGGCCAAGCAGAGCCCCCGAGTCTGGCTGGCAAAAGCGGAGGGGCCGGACGGACTGTGTTCCGACAGCAAGCGCGACTTAGCGTCTGGGAGGTCAGAAGTTAACAGCTCTGCTCGGAAAGCGGGAAGGCTGGAGGACAAAGGGAGGGAGAGCTGCTGAGCCCCCGGACGGCAGAGCTCAGCTTGGCGGGGAACAAAGGCGCCAGCGCCATCTCCCCCGCCCATCCCCCAGCCAAAATCCCAAAGGGAACCAGTTCCTGCCAGGGAACTTGCTCACTCCGCGCAAACACCCAACTCTGTGCTTCTGCGGAGCCAAACCTCCGGCAGCGGATCTGACTCCCTCCCGCTGCCACAGGGCCCCTCCTGAAGTGGATCACCTAGGGGGAAGCGAGCTAAGCCTGCCCCTCCTGCCCCCGTGCACCTTGCCTACCCACCCCAGCTAATACGCCAGATCCCCAGCAACACAAGCCTGGCAGTGTGCAAGTAGCCCAGACGGGACACGCCACCCCACAGTGAATCCCGCCCCTAGGAGAGGGGAAGAGAAGGCACACACCAGTCTGACTGTGGCCCCAGCGGTGGGCTGGGGGCAGACATCGGGTCGGACTGCGGCCCCGCCCACTAACTCCAGTTATACACCACAGCACAGGGGAAGTGCACTGCAGGTCCTCACCACGCCAGGGACTCTCCAAAATGACCAAACGGAAGAATTCCCCTCAGAAGAATCTCCAGGAAATAACAACAGCTAATGAACTGATCAAAAAGGATTTAAATAATATAACAGAAAGTGAATTTAGAATAATAGTCATAAAATTAATCGCTGGGCTTGAAAACAGTATACAGGACAGCAGAGAATCTCTTGCCACAAAGATCGAGGGACTAAGGAACAGTCACGAGGAGTTGAAAAACGCTTTAAACGAATTGCAAAACAAAATGGAATCCACGATGGCTCGGCTTGAAGAGGCAGAGGAGAGAATAGGTGAACTAGAAGATAAAGTTATGGAGAAAGAGGAAGCTGAAAGAAAGAGAGATAAAAAAATCCAGGAGTATGAGGGGAAAATTAGAGAACTAAGTGATACACTAAAAAAAAATAATATACGCATAATTGGTATCCCAGAGGAGGAAGAGAGAGGGAAGGGTGCTGAAGGGGTACTTGAACAAATTATAGCTGAGAACTTCCCTGAACTGGGGAAGGAAAAAGGCATTGAAATCCAAGAGGCACAGAGAACTCCCTTCAGACGTAACTTGAATCGATCTTCTGCACGACATATCATAGTGAAACTGGCAAAATACAAGGATAAAGAGAAAATTCTGAAAGCAGCAAGGGATAAACGTGCCCTCACATATAAAGGGAGACCTATAAGACTCGTGACTGATCTCTCCTTTGAAACTTGGCAGGCCAGAAAGGCTTGGCACGATATCTACAGTGTGCTAAACAGAAAAAATATGCAGCCGAGAATCCTTTATCCAGCAAGTCTGTCATTTAGAATAGAAGGAGAGATAAAGGTCTTCCCAAACAAACAAAAACTGAAGGAATTTGTCACCACGAAACCAGCCCTACAAGAGATCCTAAGGGGGATCCTGTGAGACAAAGTACCAGAGACATCACTACAAGCATAAAACATACAGACATCACAATGACTCTAAACCCATATCTTTCTATAATAACACTGAATGTAAATGGATTAAATGCGCCAACTAAAAGACATAGGGTATCAGAATGGATAAAAAAACAAGACCCATCTATTTGCTGTCTACAAGAGACTCATTTTAGATCTGAGGACACCTTTAGATTGAGAGTGAGGGGATGGAGAACTATTTATCATGCTCCTGGAAGCCAAAAGAAAGCTGGAGTAGCCATACTTATATCAGACAAACTAGACTTTAAATTAAAGGCTGTAACAAGAGATGAAGAAGGGCATTATATAATAATCACAGGGTCTATCCACCAGGAAGAGCTAACTATTATAAATGTCTATGCGCCAAATACCCGAGCCCCCAGATATATAAAACAATTACTCATAAACATAAGCAACCTTATTGATAAGAATGTGGTCATTGCAGGGGACTTTAACACCCCACTTACAGAAATGGATAGATCATCTAGACACACGGTCAATAAAGAAACAAGGGCCCTGAATGATACATTGGATCAGATGGACTTGACAGATATATTTAGAACTCTGCATCCCAAAGCAACAGAATATACTTTCTTCTCGAGTGCACATGGAACATTCTCCAAGATAGATCATATACTGGGTCACAAAACAGCCCTTCATAAGTTTACAAGAATTGAAATTATACCATGCATACTTTCAGACCACAATGCTATGAAGCTTGAAATCAACCACAGGAAAAAGTCTGGAAAACCTCCAAAAGCATGGAGGTTAAAGAACACCCTACTAACGAATGAGTGGGTCAACCAGGCAATTAGAGAAGAAATTAAAACATATATGGAAACAAACGAAAATGAAAATACAACAATCCAAACGCTTTGGGATGCAGCGAAGGCAGTCCTGAGAGGAAAATACATTGCAATCCAGGCCTATCTCAAGAAACAAGAAAAATCCCAAATACAAAATCTAACAGCACACCTAAAGGAAATAGAAGCAGAACAGCAAAGGCAGCCTAAACCCAGCAGAAGAAGAGAAATCATAAAGATCAGAGCAGAAATAAACAATATAGAATCTAAAAAAACTGTAGAGCAGATCAACGAAACCAAGAGTTGGTTTTTTGAAAAAATAAACAAAATTGACAAACCTCTAGCCAGGCTTCTCAAAAAGAAAAGGGAGATGACCCAAATAGATAAAATCATGAATGAAAATGGAATGATTACAACCAATCCCTCAGAGATACAAACAATTATCAGGGAATACTATGAAAAATTATATGCCAGCAAATTGGACAACCTGGAAGAAATGGACAAATTTCTAAACACCCACACTCTTCCAAAACTCAATCAGGAGGAAATAGAAAGCTTGAACAGACCCATAACCAGCGAAGAAATTGAATCGGTTATCAAAAATCTCCCAACAAATAAGAGTCCAGGACCAGATGGCTTCCCAGGGGAGTTCTACCAGACATTTAAAGCAGAGATAATACCTATCCTTCTCAAGCTATTCCAAGAAATAGAAAGGGAAGGAAAACTTCCAGACTCATTCTATGAAGCCAGTATTACTTTGATTCCTAAACCAGACAGAGACCCAGTAAAAAAAGAGAACTACAGGCCAATATCCCTGATGAATATGGATGCAAAAATTCTTAATAAGATACTAGCAAATCGAATCCAACAGCATATAAAAAGAATTATTCACCATGATCAAGTGGGATTCATTCCTGGGATGCAGGGCTGGTTCAACATTCGCAAATCGATCAACGTGATACATCACATTAACAAAAAAAAAGAGAAGAACCATATGATCCTGTCAATCGATGCAGAAAAGGCCTTTGACAAAATCCAGCACCCTTTCTTAATAAAAACCCTTGAGAAAGTCGGGATAGAAGGAACATACTTAAAGATCATAAAGGCCATTTATGAAAAGCCCACAGCTAACATCATCCTCAACGGGGAAAAACTGAGAGCTTTTTCCCTGAGATCAGGAACACGACAGGGATGCCCACTGTCACCGCTGCTGTTTAATATAGTGCTGGAAGTTCTAGCATCAGCAATCAGACAACAAAAGGAAATCAAAGGCATCCAAATTGGCAAAGATGAAGTCAAGCTTTCGCTTCTTGCAGATGACATGATATTATACATGGAAAATCCGATAGACTCCACCAAAAGTCTGCTAGAACTGATACATGAATTCAGCAAAGTTGCAGGATACAAAATCAATGTGCAGAAATCAGTTGCATTCTTATACACTAACAATGAAGCAACAGAAAGACAAATGAAGAAACTGATCCCATTCACAATTGCACCAAGAAGCATAAAATACCTAGGAATAAATCTAACCAAAGATGTAAAAGATCTGTATGCTGAAAACTATAGAAAGCTTATGCAGGTAATTGAAGAAGATATAAAGAAATGGAAAGACATTCCCTGCTCATGGATTGGAAGAATAAATATTGTCAAAATGTCAATACTACCCAAAGCTATCTACACATTCAATGCAATCCCAATCAAAATTGCACCAGCATTCTTCTCGAAACTAGAACAAGCAATCCTAAAATTCATATGGAACCACAAAAGGCCCCGAATAGCCAAAGTAATTTTGAAGAAGAAGACCAAAGCAGGAGGCATCACAATCCCAGACTTTAGCCTCTACTACAAAGCTGTCATCATCAAGACAGCATGGTATTGGCATAAAAACAGACACATAGACCAATGGAATAGAATAGAAACCCCAGAACTAGACCCACAAACGTATGGCCAACTCATCTTTGACAAGGCAGGAAAGAACATCCAATGGAAAAAAGACAGTCTCTTTAACAAATGGTGCTGGGAGAACTGGACAGCAACATGCAGAAGGTTGAAACTAGACCACTTTCTCACACCATTCACAAAAATAAACTCAAAATGGATAAAGGACCTGAATGTGAGACAGGAAACCATCAAAACCTTAGAGGAGAAAGCAGGAAAAGACCTCTCTGACCTCAGCCGTAGCAATCTCTTACTCGGCACATCCCCAAAGGCAAGGGAATTAAAAGCAAAAGTGAATTACTGGGACCTTATGAAGATAAAAAGCTTCTGCACAGCAAAGGAAACAACCAACAAAACTAAAAGGCAACCAACGGAATGGGAAAAGATATTTGCAAATGACACATCGGACAAAGGGCTAGTATCCAAAATCTATAAAGAGCTCATCAAACTCCACACCCGAAAAACAAATAACCCAGTGAAGAAATGGGCAGAAAACATGAATAGACACTTCTCTAAAGAAGACATCCGGATGGCCAACAGGCACATGAAAAGATGTTCAACGTCGCTCCTTATCAGGGAAATACAAATCAAAACCACACTCAGATACCACCTCACGCCAGTCAGAGTGGCCAAAATGAACAAATCAGGAGACTATAGATGCTGGAGAGGATGTGGAGAAACGGGAACCCTCTTGCACTGTTGGTGGGAATGCAAATTGGTGCAGCCGCTCTGGAAAGCAGTGTGGAGGTTCCTCAGAAAATTAAAAATAGACCTACCCTATGACCCAGCAATAGCACTGCTAGGAATTTATCCAAGGGATACAGGAGTACTGATGCATAGGGGCACCTGTACCCTAATGTTTATAGCGGCACTCTCAACAATAGCCAAATTATGGAAAGAGCCTAAATGTCCATCAACTGATGAATGGATAAAGAAATTGTGGTTTATATACACAATGGAATACTACGTGGCAATGAGAAAAAATGAAATATGGCCTTTTGTAGCAACATGGATGGAACTGGAGAGTGTGATGCTAAGTGAAATAAGCCATACAGAGAAAGACAGATACCATATGGTTTCACTTATGTGGATCCTGAGAAACATAACAGAAACCCATGGGGGAGGGGAAGGAAAAAAAAAAAAAAAAAAAAAGAGGTTAGAGTGGGAGAGAGCCAAAGCATAAGAGACTGTTAAAAACTGAGAACAAACTGAGGGTTGATGGGGGGTGGGAGGGAGGGCAGGGTGGGAGGGAGGGGAGGGTGGGTGATGGGTATTGAGGAGGGCACCTTTTGGGATGAGCACTGGGTGTTGTATGGAAACCAATTTGACAGTAAATTTCATATATTAAAAAATAAAAAAAAAACATAAAAAAAATAATAATAATCTATCTATAATTATCTATAAATACATTATAGTATAATAATATAATTGCTATTATTATCATCATCATCATCATCTCACTCTCTTCCCCTCCTCACATTTTACTCATCTCTTCCTTTAATTCAGCTGAATTCCCAGTCTTGGTTTTGTCTAATAAGTTGGTTTCCCTTTCAAGATTCAGAGTAGGAGGTACTTCCTCCAGGAAGTTTCCGGAAGGTCCCAAGGATGAGAAGGGTGCCCCTCCCCGGTGCCCCCATGACACCCTGTGTGCTTCCCCCACAACGACACTCACCACACCGTCTTGTAATCCCTGGTCCCCTGCACTAGACTGTCCGCTCTCCCAGGACAAGAGAGTATCTCTGTCATTCCTCTCCCCTTCACACCTAGCAGAGAGTAGGCACGGATACATTTACCGAAGAAATGATTCATGACGGCAACCGCCATTACGATCGTGATTGCCAATGACAGGGCAGCCTGCCATTTTGTCTGAGAAAAACCACCCAAGGACCCCAGAGGTAAAAGTTATCCCTCGTCAGGCCCTGGAAGGGAACAGGGAACACAGGTTTGCCTCCTGACTCCTTACGATGAAATCCACCTGTCCCCACCTCAGGCAGCGGCGGGAATGCAACACTGGTGAACCCCAACCTGTCACCCTGCATTAAGGGACAGGTAAACCCAATCCAACAGGTCCACATTACGACAGGGCCATGTACTAGTAAGGCAGCTGCACTTGGCTAGTCCGGCTGACCAGAGTCCGGAAGTCGCCACTCCGAGGCGCAAGAAGTGAGCACAGCTTTAGCGCTATGGGCAGTGAGCTGGAGGGGTGCCTCATGGGTTTGGGGCTTTTCTACCTGCCCCATGCAAAGAATCCCAGCAAGCATTTCTTGAGGCCTGCTAATCCACATCTCAGTGACAATCATTCGCCACGCACCAAGAACTCTGCCCAGCCCTCATCCTCAAAAGTCAGAGAGAGAAAAGGTCCAATTCTTCCCATCTTACCTACGAGGTCACGGGTTAAATAACTTGCCGGAAGTCACAGAGCCGGTCAAAGCCAGGTAGGGGTCTCCAATCTGGAGCTATTGAAGCCAAGAGTCAGCCTTGGAAAGGTGACTGAGTGAGACCATAGCTTTATTATTTTTTTATTTTTATTTTTTCCCCAGGAGCTCCCGATCTAGAAGGACACACGGATATGTTCACCGATGATAACATGGTGACCGGCTCGAATAGGGTTTATAAAATGGGACAGGACCCCAGAGAAGGGGACCACTTCGGTGTAACCAGCAGGAATTGGGGAAAACGACACCTTTTGACACAACTAAATTGCACAAGCTGGCCTTCTTCCTTAGACTTTACAAACCCTGTTTATTTTGCTCTCGCTCCACCCCCTTCCCACTTCATTTCTCTCCCTTCTTTAGTGTCTGTTGTTTCTGAAGCAGGCATAACATCCTTAAGCCGCCCATCCCCTCATGCTTCTTACTGGCATTTTCCCTGCCACATTCCACTCATTGTTAGAGAAGAGATTTGAAAAAGGGGTGGGGGGTTGGATTAGGTGACTTTCAAGATTCCTACCAACTCTGAGAGCGGATTCTCTGAGCAAAGTGCTCAGAGGCAGAGAGATCGTCAACAGCAGAAATTAGCAAAGATCTACTCAGCACAACCATGAACTCGCTTTTTCAAAAATTTTAATTCCAGTACAGTTCACATACAGTGTTATGTGAGCTTCAGGTGTACAATATAGTGACTCAACCCTTCCATACATTGCTTGCCTACAGCTTTCTCTCGGTTTTTAGACTGTGTACAATTTTTAACCACTTTCATAATTTAAAATGTTCCTTACAGTCTTGTGGGTGGGGCCCTCTTTCTTTTTTTTAATTTAATTTTTTAAAAATTTACCTCCAAGTCAGTTAGCATCTAGTGCAACAATGATTTCAGGGCTAGATTCCTTAGTGCCCCTTCCCCATTTAGCCCATCCCCCCTCCCACACCCCCTCCAGTAACCCTCTGTTTGTTCTCCATATTTAAGAGTCTCTTCTGTTTGGTCCCCCTCCCTGTTTGTATATTCTTTTTGCTTCCCTTCCCTTCTGTTCATCTGTTTTGTCTCTTAAAGTCCTCATATGAGTGAAGTCCTATGATACTTGTCTTTCTCTGACTAATCTTGCTTAGCATCATACCCTGCGGTTCAACCCATGTAGTTGCAAATGGCAAGATTTCATTCTTTTTGATTGCCGAGTAATACTCCATTTTATTTTATTTTCAAATGCAAATTTTATTTAAACCAAGGCCAAAGGTGGGGCACCTGGGTGGCTCAGTTGGTTAAGCTGAACGATACCATTCAGCTCAGGTCATGATCTCACAGTTCGTGGGATGGGGCCCCACATCGGGCTCTACGCCGACAGTGCAGAGCCTGCTTGGGATTCTCTCTCTCCCTCCCTCTCTGCCCCTCCCCTGGTCATGTGCTCTCTCTCTGAAAATAAACAAAGTTTTTTTTTAAAAAATGAAGTCCAAAGTTTTAAACAGTGAATTAGAAATTACCCCTTGTGATGAAAGGAGGTGGGTGGGGATGGGCTAGATGGGTGATGGGTATTAAGGAGGGCACTTGCTGTGATTTGAGCACTGGGTGTTGCATGTAAGTGATGAATCACTGGATAAGCCAAGACGACGCTGTATGTTAACTAACTGAAATTTAAATACAAATTTGAAAGGAAAAAAATCAAAAAAAGAAATCAACCCTTGAGCTCAAAGCTTCTGTTAAGTGCAACAAAATGCCCTTGCTCTTGCCCAACCCTCGGGTTTCCACTGTAGTCCTGCAACCGGAGGCCATTTAAAACGGAGACCTGGGGGTGAGAGTCTTTTCATTCCTGTCCAAGCCCCCTATATACAACAAGTTAATAACAGAAATGTTGGCAACTAAATAATTATCTAAATCCAGTAATAGGATTAAAGATATTCCAGCCAGGTCAACCCCTAGCAAACCTCTTTGGCCAGTGGCCATTTGCATGGGTTGTTCTTTCCTTTAAGACAGCTCCATCACCACAAGCAGCAAAGAAAAACAAAAAGAGAGAGAGAGAGAGAGAGAGAGCGAGAGAGAGAAATTGGACCTTGTCAAAATTAAAATCCTTTGTGCTCCAAAGGATACCATCAGGAAAGGGAAGACAGGCCACAGAATGGGAGACAATATTTACAAATTGTATATCTGATAAGGATCTAGTATCCAGGATATATAAACAATTCTTATGACTCAATGATTTAAAAAAAGACAAAAACAGTTGAAAGGTGAACCAAATATCTGACTGGACATTTTTCCAAAGAAGAAGATAAGTGGCCAATAAGCACGTGAATATGTCCGACATCATGAGGAAAATACCAATCAAGGGGCTCCTGGCTGGCTCAGTCAGAAGAGCATGCGACTCTTGATCTCAGGGTCATGAGTTTGAGCCCCACGTTGGGTGTAGAGATTGCTTAAATAAATAAACTTACAGAAAAGGAAAATACTAATCACAATCACCATGACATACTATTTTTTTATATATAAAAAAGGTCGTAACACGTGTTGGGGAGGATGTGGAAAAAAGAAACGGGAACCGTCATACATTTCTGGTGGGACCACGAAATGGGGCTGCCACTCCGGAAAACAGGTTGGCAGTCCCTCCAAAAGTTAAACACAGAGTTAATAGACTTACCATAGGACCCAGAAACTCCACTCCTAAGTAGTTACTCAAGATAGATGACAACAAACGTCCACACAAAACCTCATACATGCATGTTCATAGCAGCTTTAGTCACGATAGCCAAAAACGTGGAAACAACCCAGATGTCCATCAGCTGACAAATAGATAAAGAAAATGTAGTGTATCCATGCAATGGAATAGCAGTCTGCCAGATAACAGAATGAAGCATGGATGAATGCTATCACATAGACGAACCTTGAAAAGATTCTTATAAGTGGAAGAAGTCCGGCAGAAAGGCTCCACATTGTACGATCCCATTTATATGATATTTAAAATATTTATTCAGGTAACTTTAAGGAAACAGAGTTGATCAGCGGTTGCCTAAGGCGGGGATTGGACAGTGACTGCTAAGGAGTACAGAGTTTATTTTGGGATTGATGAAAATGTTCTGGAAATAGATTGGGATGAAGGCTCCACTTTAAATGAGTATATTTTATGGTGCATGACTCACATCTCAGTTTTCTAAATGCGAAAAAGTAGCACCCAAGAGCCAGAGGTGTGGGAGGCAAATCTGGGCCGGTCATGCTGACAATCTCTCCATGTGACAGAAAGACTCACATTCAGATGTATTAGCAGGGATTTATCGAGGATAGACTGTGACAGATTAATACAAATGATAAACAGCAGCGACAGTCCCTTCCGAGTTCTAATTACCGGCGGCTGAATTAGGTCCCTCCGCCCTCCGGCTGGATCCTTCTGAACTATCCAGCTACGTATCCCCAAACCTCTCCAAATTCCCTGGCCTTCAAACACCCTGGACTGTTTTCCTTCTATGAAAACTCCATTTCCCCCTCCTCGCCTTTGCTCATGCTTTGCCCTCCTTGCAAACTTAGAAGATCCAATTTCTTTAAAATTTTTTTTTTTTAACGTTTATTTATTTTTGAGACAGAGAGAGACAGAGCATGAACGGGGGAGGGTCAGAGAGAGGGAGACACAGAACCCGAAACAGGCTCCAGGCTCCGAGCTGTCAGCACGGAGCCCGACGCGGGGCTCAAACTCACGGACCGCGAGATCGTGACCTGAGCCGAAGTCGGCCGCTTAACCGACTGAGCCACCCAGGCGCCCCAATCCAATTTCTCTTTTATGTGTCGCCAGTTGCAAATTCTCTCCTGTGAAGTGGGGCTTTGCTACATAAAGAAAAGACTCAGTAAGTGTTTGTTGAGTGACTGAACAAATGAACGGCCTCAGTTATTCACCCCTCGAGGTCGAGCTGAAGGAATAACATCGCCCGTGGTTAGTGTGATCCCTCGCTTAATTTCTCTGGGAGTTGCTGAAGCCGCCCAATGGATCAGGGAGCAGGCCTGGGGGGAGGTTACGTTCCTGGAAGGGAGCTCCAATTCATATCTGAGTTTCTCATAGAAACAATGAAATAGGTGGCCGTTCTCAGCCTTATATCCACAGGGCCACAGGACAGAAGTTGCTCGAATACACAGCTGGCTCCCAGAAGCTTAATCGAGACCATGCGAGTTCCCACCTCATTCTGTCCCAGCCAGGCAAGCATTTCAGAATGCGAGGGAATGAGAGTAGTGTTTTCAGAAGGATAACGTTAAACTAGGTCCAATTCACTAAAACAGGCAATCATTCACAAACTCCAGACCCTTACATATTGGTAAGAAGACATTGCTTGCGATCCCACTCCCACGCCAGGGTATGGCCACACTGCAGGTGAGAACACTGGTGTAGCAAGGGGTCACATTTCTGGAGAGGAACCACAAACCACAAGTGGTATCTTGATACAAGGGGACAGTTTCTAAAGTGCATGTAAAACATGGGGCGCCTGGGTGGCTCCGGCGGTTGAGCATCCGTCCGACTCTTGACTTGGGCTCAGGTCATGACCCCAGGGTCGTGGGTTGGAGCCCGCATTTGGGCTAACCTGTGTTTAGTGTAGAGTCTACCACAGAGCTTTCCCTCATCCTGCCTTACCATGTCCCCTCGCGTTTGCCGCGACAAATCAAGAGGGGCAGGAATACTATTGAGGTCAGAGAATTCAAAAAGGGCTTCTCCGGGGAATTTCGCCCGGGAACACTCGAGAAGGCTTTGTAGAAGGATGACCAATTGGCAGTATTTTTAAAAATCTGATCCAGGGGCGCCTGGGGGGCTCAGTCGGTTAAGCGTCCGACTTTGGCTCAGGTCATGATCTCTCAGTCTGTGAGTTCGAGCCCCGCGTCGGGCTCCGTGCTGACAGCTCAGAGCCCGGAGCCTGTTTCGGATTCTGTGTCTCCCTCTCTCTGCCCCTCCCCCGTTCATGCTCTGTCTCTCTCTGTCTCAAAAATAAATAAACGTGAAAAAAAAAATTAAAAAAAAAACAAAACAAAAAACTGATCCAAAGAGAATTGTTTTGCTGCCTCTAGATGCTTTTCCTCTCAGTTGTACATTTCCTGCTAGCGGGAATGAGTATTAACCAAACATGCCGTTTGTCTTTTTTTGCTGCCTTCAAAGCAAAGTTTCTTCCTTCTCGAGCTGTCATCTCCTCAGGATCAGCAGTTTCAAGTCTGTGCAACAGTGTTACACAAGCCAGTCCCCTCCCTTAAAAATGCCCACACCAACCCCTGTTTGCACAGAATCTGTCAGCCTTTGATTCTTGGAGACTTGTTTCGCAAGACTGAAAAACCTCAAAGCTCTGGCTCAATGACGGCCAAAGCTAAATGGGCACCAGCCTGAGTTTTGATCCCAGATCCACAACATGAAAAGTATTTCTACATCGACCTTACAGTCAGAGATCGCAACCATCATTAGAGCCCTGCTTTCTTCCCTTTTATCATCAGTTAAGAATTGAATATTAAATGATTATGAAGTAATAGGACTAACCCTTGTAAAAACAAACACAGCAAGACTCACTCCTCTAAATGTCGATATTATATCTTACATCCAACTAAAGTCCTACCGGCCTCGTCTCTGATGATCAACCTTTGACCAACACACCCTGCGAGGCACTAAAGTATGAGTTAAAAATCTATGCATCAGGGCACCTGGGTGGCTCGACAGCTTAAGCGTCCGACTTTTGATCTCAGCTCAGGTCACGATCCCACCGTTCATGAGATCGAGCCCCACGTTGGGCTCTGCACTGTCAGCACAGAGCCTGCTTGGGATTCTCTCTCCCTCTCTCTCTGTCCCTCTCCCACTTGCTCTCTCTCTTTCTCTCTCTGTCTCAAAAAGAAATGAACATTTTTTAAAAATTAGGCATTCTGGTTTCCTTATATTTATGGAATGCAAAATAATGTTTTCTGTAAATCTTATACTCTTCTGCAATATGTAAAGTTAAACACGTGAGACTTAAAATGCTGGCATATTATTCAAAAACAAATTTCTCCTTTGTAAGTACTATGGCATCTGATTACTCTGACTTCTCTCTTACTACGCTTGGAAACTGGCTACTGATTACGCCACATAATCTAAGTCAGAAGAAAGATCGCCTTGGATTTCTTACATTTTCCTGCTATTCCCTATGTTGTTTTTCCTCACTTGAACTTGACCCAATATATTTTCTAAGACTTCTTCAATTATCCCCACCCCCCGCCCCCCACTCTTCCCCATTGTAAAGTACAGCATTTCTGTGATTCTAAATAAAGTTCCTAATGTTAGTTTCTTCAGCTGACTTTCTAAAACAGATGTTTGGGAACACTCACCCATACTCCTTTTTCTCGTAGGCATGCTTTAGAACCTGGTCTAAAGGTTTTCAAATTGTTTGCATATTTTCAGGTATTAACTGCGTGGAAGATAGCTTTTCTAACTCCTTTTCCTTCAAATGATGGAGAAAGAGCCAAAGGAGTATTAGAATGGCTATATTTGCTTAAGAAATCAGGCAAGCACATCGTGCCAGAGTGACATAGAGGGGTGAGGTCTGGATCCATGAAGTGTCTCAAGTTACTTACCTTACGAAGAGGACAACTTCAAAAAAGCAAAGAATACATTTTATTGGGAATCTTTCCCTTGGTTTCCTATGTGTAAATCCCCCACTGTGGGGGACGCAGAGATACTTTTAGGGGCCCTACCCCTAAAAAGTTTGGTATAAGGAATAGGTAATACAGAGGCTTAAATGAGTTTATTTATACAAATAGAATGATTCCTGGCACTTACCAAGGGTTATATACACGTGGTTATATTTTTTAAAAAGTATAGATAAAAATAACTCTAAGACAAGGCAAAGTTTGCTATATAGAGACACCCTGCCAATGGAGAATTGGAAAAGGAGATTAATTCTGGCAGGCTCCTTTTGGGGAAGCATTGTGGAGATTTTAGCATTTAAGTGGAGCTTTAGGGTGTGGGTAGGACTTCCTTTGAAAACCACGTTGGAAGGGTGGAGAAGTAGGGATTCACCCGTGACAGTGCAATTCAAACTGAGGGGGGAGGCAAAACAGAGCCTGAGACACTGGTGCCCTGCCCCCTCCTGCCCCTGACCCAGCCTCTTAAACCAGAAGCTGCACCTGGGCTGTTGTAGTTAATTCGGTTCCATCTAAGTGTCCCTTTGAACTGCAGGTTCCGCTGTTAAAATGAAGTCTGAAAACCACTAGACAGGGGCACCTGGGTGGCTCAGTGGGTTTCGCATCCGTTTCGGCTCAGGTCATGATTCCCACGGTTCACGAGATCAAGCCCCGTGTCAGGCTCTGTGCTGACAGCTCGGAGCCTGGAGCTGCTTCAGATTCTGCCTCTCCCTCTCTCCCTACCCCTCCCCAACTCATGCTCTGTGTGTGTGTGTGTGTGTGTGTGTGTACCTCTCTCTCTCTCTCTCTCTCTCAAAAATAAATAAACATTAAACAAATTTTTTAAAAAAGAAAAGAGACCTACTGGATAAGATTATCTTAAAGGGAGGGTCCTTCCAGCACTAACCTTCTATGAATGACAGACTATAAAAAGAAAGGCTGCGTTTTACCAAGCGCCTCAGCAGAAGAAGCAAGCATAGGAAACTAATGTTTACTGAGCATTTACTATGTACCTAGGGAGTGGCACATATTAGTATTTAATCCAGACAATAAACCTGTTCAGGTACATAGTATTATTATCCTCACTTTATAGGCAAGAAAACTAAGATTAGAGCACTTAAATAACTTTCCCAAAGGCATGCAACTAATAACCTGGTGGAGAAAGGATTCAAACTCAGGACGCACATCAGAGCTCATGCATTCAGAGGAAGGCTGACGGTATGCACACCTGTGCCAACCATATTGTCGCGGCCATTCTAGAAACACTTATTTTAGAATCATCTCTAGAACCGGAAGCGCTTTCTTCTGAAGGTCCTCAACTTTGGCAAATCCTCGCCATCAGAGTTGGCAATTTTTGAAAAGAGCCCAAAGTGACTGGGAGTCAGGTTTTATGAAAAAGTACATGATCAAACCAGGCAATGCCAAGACGGTCACCAGTATGATGTGTAAAAGATGGAGTGAGGCAGGGGCGCCTGGGTGGCTCAGTCGGCTAAGTGTCCGACTTTGGCTCAGGTCACGATCTCGCGGCTCATGGGTTTGAGCCCCGCGTCGGGCTCTGTGCTGACGGCTCAAAGCCCGGAGCCTGCTTCGGATTCTGTGTCTCCCTTTCTCTCTGCCCCTCCCCCACTCATGCTCTGTCTCTTCTCTGTCTCTCAAAAATGAATAAATGTTAAAAAATCTTAAAAAGAATAAATGAATGTAAACATAAAACTATAACCATTTTTACAGAAAACATAGAAGAGTGTCTTTGGAAAATGGGGCTATATGAAGAGTCTTAGACATAACACCAAAAGAACATTCTGTAAAATAAAACATTAATAACTTGGACTGCATAAAAATTAAAAAACATTGGCACTGCATAAAATCCTGTTATGAGGATAAAAGGAAAAAAAAAACCCACGAACTTAGAATTCTGCATCGTGTGAAATGATCCTTCAAAAGTGACAGAGAATATAGACTTTCTCAGAAAAGCAAAACATGAGGGACTTTGTTGCCAGTACGCCTGCCTTGCAAGAAATGTTAAAGGTTCTTTTTAGAGAAGGAAAACGGTACAGGTCAGACACACAGGTGTCCATTCAGAAGGGAAGAGCAGGGGCGCCCGGGGGGCTCAGTCGGTTGAGCGTCCGACTTCTGCTCAGGTCATGATCTCACGGTTCCTGAGTTCGAGCCCTGCGTGGGGCTCTGCGCTGACAGCTCGGAGCCTGGAGCCTGCTTCCGATTCTGTGTCTCCCTCTCTCTCTGCCCCTCCCCCACTCGCGCTCTGTCTCTCGCTCTCAAAAATAAACGTTAAAAAAATCCTGCTTCAGATTCTGTGTCTCCCTCTCTCCCTGCCCCTCCCCTGCACGCTCTCTCTCTCTCAAAAATAAACATTAAAAAATTTATTTTTATTTTTTTTTAACATTTATTTATTATTGAGAGACAGAGAGAGAGCATGAGCATGGGAGGGGCAGAGAGAGGAGGAGACACAGAATTGAAGGAGGTTCCGGGCTCCGAGCTGTCAGCGCAGAGCCCGACGCGGGGCCTCGAACTCACAGACAGCGAGATCATGACCTGAGCTGAAGTCGGACGCTTAACCGACTGAGCCATCCAGGCGCCCCAAAAAATTTAAAAAAAAAAAGCGGAGTGAGGCAGATCTTCCATGCAATACATGATTCAGCTCACCAGGAGCATCCTAAAGACAACTATAGGCACTATATATAGTGACCCAGGGTGACTACATTCGAAGACAAAAGTCTGGACTGTGTAAAATCTAGCATAGTTTTTGGTTTTTTAAAATGTCTCAACACCCTGCCACGGAGGAACGAGAGAACCCACATCTCGGCTCTGCCTCTCAGCAACTGAACACACGCGGTCAAGTACCTTCATCTGTCTGAATGGAGACAATAAACCCCAATGTAGAGAGCCGTTTTAGGAAGACGCAAAGGAAAAAAAAAAACGTAGAAAGCAGCCAGTACCATGCCCGAACCTAGATGGCCACTCCAAACAAGACAGCTAAGATTGCTCTGAACCATTTATCAGACATTCTCTGCAGATTTGGGGGTTTGAGATGGTTTGTAGTTCAAACCCGATGCATTTTGGAGATTTCCCCCCCGAGTGCCATCGCTGCGTAGTTTATTCCCACACGGCATAGCGCATCGAAGCATGGATAGTAAGAAACGAGAGCATTTCGAGAACAAACAGGGCTCCCCGAAAACACTTCTTGAAAATGCAATGCATCCCCACGGTATTTAACTCATTCAGGCTGCTAATAAACACTCCTCTAGTATCTTGGAAAGCACGGTTTAGAGAGAAAGTTTCCGACCGCAATAATTGCATGTCTTTCATGGCGATTGTCTTTCAAAACAACTACAAAGTTTCTGTGTGGGTAAGAAAGCAGGTGAACCGGGAAAGAAATGTAAAGCTTTGTGCATACGGCTTGTTTTCCGTGACATGGGAGGTCTGCTTTTGAAAGCAAGCAAAGTGTTCATTTATTAAGAAAAACCAGTTCTTTGGGCTCCTGCTAAGTGTTTGGGGGCTCAGCAATTATCCAAAACTCAGATTACCGATTCAAACCTCCCTCCCACCTACTCCCCCGCCTCCCTGAAAAACAGGAAATCTTACTGTGCCTGCATGATGCCTTCATCCCTGCAACCTTGCTGCACGTTGGGCCGAATATTATGTGAAACGAGTCACAAAAGAGAAAAACTGAAGGCAGGTGCAGGAACAAGACGCTGTGCCCCTTGGAGAGGGCCTTAGGTAAGTAGCTACAAGGGTTGTACATGCCAATCAAAGACGGCCAAGGGTCAAGCTCCCTTTTGTGCACAAACAAAGACTAATTGCATGTTCATAGCTGTAGAGTCTGCGGGCACTGATTCGAGAGAGGAACTATAAAAACCTTGGACTCCCGCCTCCCCACGGCGGCCAAGGCGAAGCGGAGGGCTGGAGGAGCCCAGCGGCTGTCAACCAGCTGGGCCTGTCCCTGCCTTCTCCACAGCAACCGGAGGCTCCCACGTGGCTGCCGTTCCAGAAATGAAAATAAGCCATTTTGTGGAAACTGAAAGGATAGCTGTGTGTACATAACGCCAAGCCAAAGTGCAGCAATGGAAAGGGCTCCGAGCCACTTAGCCTCCTTTGAAGCAGAATGCCCAATACTGCTGGCCTTGCTTTTTCATTGCATCGACCAAATTAGCTGGCTCTTTTGACATCCCGTAGACACGACTGGTCAGTGCGAGTTGTCCTTTCCTTACCTTCGGAAACAGAGGTCTGTTAAGGTGGTCTGGTCCCGTAAGGAACCGTTCTGACTCATGTGACTGTTCAGGCCGAGCGACCAGAGCAGTCGCTTCCCAGCCGCTTTCATTCATTCGTTCTCTGAACGTGCACGGCTACTCCTGCTACGTGCAACGCCCGGTGCTTGGCTCTGGCCGAAAAGGCGCCCTGCTCATTACGCAGGGTGGGCCGGATGGCGCCCCTGCCACGACTGAAGAAACTCAGAACCCAAGCAGGGAAGCGACTGCTCCCATCGCACAGCCTTTTAGTGACAAAGCCAGGAGAGCATGCAGACCCCGCTCGGCCCGCTGCACCCCACTGTCTTTCCGCAGCTGTGTGCGAGGAGCCCTCCAGCAAGGGCAGCGAGCGTGCTAGAATATAGGGGACCTTCGAGCCTGCACCCTTTTTCAATTCAAAACGGAAGACATCCCTCTTTTGCTGAACTCCCACAAGTAAAGCACACAAAAACGGAGTCGCTCCGGGTGGATGAGAGGTGGGGACCCCGGTATCGCGGCTCCCAGCTCTTCCGCTGACCGGTTATGTGACAAACATCGAACAAATCACTTAACCTCCAGGCCTTAGTTTCCCCACCGGCAAAACTCCAAACGGGAGTTGGATTCACTAAAGTCCGTGAGTCCTAATCTTGGCTGATCATCACAGACCCAGGGAGAAGTTGTTAAAATCTGGATTTCAGGCCCTTCCTCATACTTTACAAAGTATAATTCCCAGGGAAGAGGACGCAGGGGCCTGCACTGTAACAGGCTCCTTAGAAGATTCTCTTTCAGAGCCAAGGTCAGAAGTCGTGCATAAGGAAACTTCCAGTGTCTGGGCTGGCCCGTGAAAATCCATACGCAAGAACATCCCACGTAAGTTCTGAGAAAGACTTCCAAGGAGAAGGAGCCTCAAGAGCTTACTCATTTGTTTATCCATTCATGTGTTCCAACAGTCTGAGCCATTCTCTCCTCACTGGTTTCTGAACTGGGCACCAGAAACACAAATGTGACCAGGATATAGTCCTTGCCCTTAAGAATCTCAAAGCCCATTTGCAGAGACAGGTGGGTAAAGAGATTAGCACAACGAAAGCGGAAGGTACTTTGACAGGGAGGGGAGCACACGCACCGGTACGGCTAGGTCATCCAGGCCAAATCATGAAGTACTCAGGAAGAAGAAGCTGTTCACCATGGCAAAGAGGTTGAGCTTTATCCTGCAGGCAATGGAGGGCCCTTGAAGGGTTTTAGGCAAGAGGAAATGATCCAATTGGTATTTAGAAAAGATTCTTCCATCTGCTGGGTGCTGAATGGGCTGAAAGGAGTCAGAGCAAAGGAGACCAGTAAACACACAGATGCCATTAGACCAGGGGCGCCTGGGTGGCTCAGTCGGCTAAGCACCTGACTCTGGCTCAAGTCATGATCTCACCGTTCGTGGGTTCAAGCCCTGCGTCGGGCTCTGTGCTGACAGCTCAGAGCCTGAAGCCTGCTTCAGATCCTTTCTCTCTTTGCCCCTCCCCCACTCACAATCCCTCTCTTTCTCTCTCTCTCCCTCTCAAAAATAAAGATTTATTGTTTTCTTTTACAGCGTTTTTTGTTTATAATTTGTAATGTTTATATATATATATACAACATAAAAATTATATATATAATATTATGTTTATAATTTTTATATTAAATATAATTTATTGTCAAATTGGTTTCCATACAACACCCAGTGCTCATCCCCAACAGGTGCCCTCCTCAATGCCCATCACCCACTTTCCCCTCTCCCCCACCCCCCATCAACCCTCAGTTTTTTTCTCAGTATTGAAGAGTCTCTTATGGTTTGCCTCCCTCCCTCTCTGTAACTTTTTTTTCCCCAAAAATAAAGATCTAAAAAATTTAAAAATAAAATTGAAAAAAAAAAAGATGCCTTTAGACCACAGGAGAGACAACTGGGATCTGATCTAGAGGGTCGTTAATTTCCCTAGACACGTATACCTAGAGCCATGCAGGCCATACGGAAGTGCTTGTTAAATGAAGCAGATAGGCCAGGCACTGTTCTAAGCATCTTACAATGGTCTTGCTTAATTCTTGTAACAATTCTACAAGGTACGTATCATTATTATCATAACCTTATTTTATAGTTGAAGAAACTGAGGTACAGAGAAGCTAAGAAATTTGTCCAAATGACACAGTAAGAAATTAGTACAGGTAGGATTTGAACTCGGGCAATCTGACTCCAAAAGCCATGTTCTTAACCACCTTAGTTGGCTGACTCCCTAATAAATTCTGGGCAATTCACGTAGGAAGGAGGGAGGGAGGAAAGAAAACTGGATGAAGGGGTAGATGGGTGGGAGGGAAAGAGAATAGGCCGGGTTTGTCAGCAGCTGGATGTGCAGGGTGATGGAGAGTAAAGAGTTAAGGATGACCCCCAGTTTTCTTGCTTAGATAGCTGGGTATAAAACGAGAAAGTATGTGCACCCATTTTCTCGATGAGGTAAAAGCCAAGACTCAATGCTATAATTCAGAGGCCTAGGAATTTGAAGGCAGGGCAGTGAGGGAGTAGAAAAAGGCACTGCAGAGAGTGTGAAAGGTGCCGCCAAAGGCCAGGTGAGGGAATGCTGGGCAGCTCTCTGGCCTCAGGAGTTTGCTCCAGCCATGTCCAGTTGTCAGGAATGGAGACAGAGCAAGGCAAGAGATGACGTCAACAATATTATAATACTTATTCTGGTGTCAGGCTTCTGAAAATGAGCTCAGGTAAGAACTGTGGTAGAAACACATATGGGGCAGGGGCCACAGAGGAAGCATAATGTTATATGCTACTTCCTTGAAGCTCTACTAACAGTTTCCTCTCCCTTGCCAAGTCACGACACAGATGTTCTGGCAAGTTCCCTGGTGGTGCTCACCTAAGTAACTACGGTGAAAGTAATGGGGAAATAGGGTAAAAGCGGTTTATGAGTTCGAAGCAAATACCAGTTTATACCACCTGCTTAGGAAGACAGTTTCCCTACGGTCCCCAGTCATCAGGTCTTAAGGTAACTGTGGACACTGATCTATAGGCGGGGCCAGGGTTTGGCACGGACCAAGTCCAAGTTTTAAGGCCGGTTCTTAAAGTGTAGTCAGCATCAGAACCCTCTGGACGGCTGGCTAAGATAGAGCACGCAGCCTCACCCAGGGGTTCTGATTCAATAGATTTGGAGTGGGCAGTGTTTCTACCAAGTTCCTACATGATGCTGGTGGTCCCAGACCACCCTTTGAGAACCACTGACTGGAGCAGTTATTAAACTTTTTGGTCTCAAGGCTCCTTCACATTCTTAACAATTACTGACAATTTCAAAGAGGCTTTGTTTGTGTGGGTTATATGTCTATAGGTACTATAGTAGAAGTTAAAATGGAAATTTTAAATATATTTATTAATTTACTTAAAATAACAATAAACGTATTACATGCTAACACATTTTACGAAAATTGACTATTTTAAAAAGCAAAAAGTGAGTAAGAAAAGTGGCTTTCTTTAAGGGTTTTTTTCAGTTTGTTTGTTTGTTTATTTATTTATTTATTTATTTATTGAGAAAGAGAGAGAGAGAGAGAGAACAAGCAGGACAGGGGCAGAGAGAGAGGGAGAGAGAGAAAGAGAATCTCAAGCAGGCTCCACACTGTCAGTGCAGAGCCTGATGCAGGGCCTAGAACCCACAAACTGGAGAACATGACCTGAGCCAAGGTCAGATACTTAACTGACTGAGCCACCCAGGCCCCCCCTTTGTAAATTTCTGTAATACCTGGCTTAACAGAGAACAGCTGGATTCTCTTATCTGCTTCTCTTTGCTCTGAAACTTATTTACTTTTCCAGCTTTATTGGGATATAATTGACATATAACATTATGTAAACTGAAGGTATACAATGGGGTGCTTTGGTGCACATACATATTGTGAAAGGATTACCACAATAAGGTTAATTAACACCTCCATCACCTCACATAAGTACCTGTGTGTGCGCACGTGTGTGTGTGTGTGTGTGTGTGTGTGTGTGTGTGTGTGTGGTGATAACATGTAAGATGTATTCCGATAGCAACTTGCCAAGTATATAATACCGTATTGTGAACTATAGTCCCCATGATATACACCGAATACCCAGAACTTACTCATCTTAGAGCTGGGAGCATGACCAATCTCTCCCCATTTCCCTCACCTCACAGCCCCTAGCAACCACCATTTTACTCTCTGTTTCTATGTGTTCACCTTTTTTAGGTTCTACATGTAACTGAAATCATACAGCATTTATCTTTCTCTGTCTGGCTTATTTCACTTAGCATAATGCCCTCCAGCTTCCTCCAAGCCATCAAAAATGGCAAGATTTCCTTCTCTTTCATGATTAAATAATATTATATGTGATATATATTCTTTACCCATTCATCCATCGATGGACATTTAGCTTGTTCTCATGTCTTGGCTATTAGGAATAACGCTGCAGTGAACATGGGGGTGCAGATATCTCTTCAAGATACTGATTTCACTTCCTTCGGGTCTATACCCAGAAGTGGGATTGCTGGATCATATGGTAGTTCTATTTTTAATTTTTTTCAAGAACCTCCATAGCATACCATGAAGCACCTCCACGCCATACCATGCCATACCATACCATACCATACCAGGTTTTTGGAAGAACCTCCATATGGTTTGCCACGGCGGCTGTATCGATTTACATTCCCACCAACAGTGCGGGAGGGCTCCCTTCGCTGCGCAGCCTTCCCAGCGCTCGTTATCTCTTGTCCTTTTGATACAGCTGTTCTGACAGGTGTGAGGTGATATCTCATTGTGGTTCTGATTTGCATTTCCCTGATGTTTAGTGATATTGATCGTGTTTTCCTGTACCTGTTGGCCATTTGTATATCTTCTTTGGAAAAATGTCTATTCAAGTCCTCTGTGCATTTTTAAAATCAGGTTATTTGGGGGGAGGGATTGGTATTGAGTTGTGTGAGTTACTTATATATTTTGGATATTACCCCCTTACCAGGGAAATGATTTGCAAATACTTTCTGCCATTTTGTAGGTTGCTTTTTCACTTTCTTATGGTTTCTGTTGCTGTACAGAGCTTTTTATTTTGGCTTGATGTTGTTGCACTTGTTTATTTTTGCTTTTGTTGCTTGCAGTTTTGGTCTTATAGCCAAAAGATTATTGCCAAGACGAATGTCAAGGAGCTTTTTCCCTATATTTCCTTCCAGGAGTTTTACGTTCGGGCCTCACATTTAAGTCTTTAATCCATTTTGAGTTAATTTTTGCGAGTGCTGTAAGACAGGGGTCCAGCTGTCTTTGCATGTGAATATCCAGTTTTCCCAGTATCATTTATTGAAGAGATTATCCTTTCCCCCTTGAGGATTCTTGGCTTCCTTGGCAAACATTAGTTGACCATAATGGTTTATTTCCAGGCTCTCTATTCTCTTCCATTCATCTGTACGTCTGTTTTTATGCCAGCACCGTACTGTTTTTTACTACTATCGCTGTGTCATACAGTTTGAAATCAGGAAATGTCATTCCTCCAGCTTTGTTCTTCTTTCTCAGGATTGCTTTCGCTGTTCAGGGTCTTTTGTGGTTCTGTACAAATTTTATGATTGTTTATTTTTCACGGCTGTGAAAACTGCCATTGGAATTTTGATAGGGATGGCATTATATCTATAGATAGCTTTGGGTAGTAGGGGCATTTTAACAATATTACTTCTTCCAATCTGTGAACACGGAATATATTTCCATTTTATTTGCGTCTCCTTCAACTTCTTTCATCAATATCGAATCACTTTTAGTGTACAGATCTTTCACCTCCTTGGTTAAATTGATTCGTGATTAAAAAATAAAACAAACGGGGGTACCTGGGTGGCTCAGTCACTTAAGCATCTGACTTCGGTTCAGGTCGTGATCTCACAGTCCGTGAGTTCGAGCCCCGCGCCGGGCTCTGTGCTGACAGCTCAGAGCCTGGAGCCTGCATCAGATTCTGTGTCTCCCTCTCTCTCTGTCCCTCCCACGCTCATGCTCTGTCTCTGTCTCTCAAAAATAAATAAACGTTAAAAATTAAAAAAAAAAAAAGAAAAGAAAAGAAAAATAAAAGACAAACCAAAAAAAAAAGACCCTTAACTATAGAGAACAAACTGATGGTTACCAGAGGGGAAGTTGGGGGTGGGGTGGAATAGGTGAAGGGGATTAAGAGTACATTTACCATAATGAACACTGAGGAATTGTTGAATCACTATATTGTACACCTGAAACTAATTTAACACTGTTAACTATACTGGAATTAAGAATTAATTAATTAATTAATTAAAAATAAAAGTCAAGTAAAATTTTTGAAAATTTATTCCTAAGTGTTTTAGGGGCCTCTGGGTGGCTCAGTGGGTTAAGCGTCTGACTCTTGGTTTCTGTTCAGGTCATGATCTCACGGTTCATGAGTTCGAGCCCCACATCAGGCTCCGCACTGGCAGTGTGGAGCCTGGTTGATGGTGCAGAACCTGCTTGGGGTTCTCTTTCTCTCCCTCTCTCTCTCCCTGCCCCTCCCCCGCTCTCTCAAAATAAATAAACCATAAATAAATAAATAAATAAATTTATTTTTAAGTATTTTATTATATTTGATGCTATTATCAATGGATTGTTTTCTTTACTTCTCAGATAATTCATTGTTATCATATCTGCTTCTGATTTCAATCTGTGACAATATGTTGTTATCACTGATGTACATGAAAGAAATCCGGTCTCACACAAATATATGCTTTGGGAAAAAGAGAGCAGCATTTTACTCACCTTTTGAGACAACTGTGGATATTCTTCTTTGATATTAAACCAAACTCAGCAAGTGATAGTTTCTTAAAGGTCATCTGCACTGTAGAGTTTGAATCATATCCGTGAACTTTACATACCCTGTTATCCCAAAGTCCATTGATCTATCTTGTATTTTGCATTGATCTTTGACCCGTGCATGATGTCATAATATCGTACATGATCATTTCAAAAATACGGATTTCCGAGTTGTGAAGATCTTCCAAATATTTACACTTTTAATTATACAATATTCAAAAGAAAAATCACATTTGTTAATATTGCCAGTAGCATCAGAAAACTCTTTCACTACTGGGAACCTGTCAAGCTCACAGCGGTGCACACAAGTTTTCCAAAACTTCTAATTTGGCTTGAAAGCTCAAATTTCATCACTGGCATCAAATAGTGTCAGCTGGTTTTCCTGGTACTGACAGACTTACTTTGTCCATTTTTGAGAAAATATCTGCCAAATACCCAAGTCGGAATAACCGTAGTTTTTTTGCCAGTTGTGCTTTTAAGTAAAAAAAACCATGGTCTTCCATGGGAGAGAAAGCAGCTAATTCAGCGTGTAATTCAAACAACTGCGCGAGTGTTTTCTGCATACGAGTACTCAAGAGTCGAAATTTAATAAAATGAATATTTATATTTTTTTACTGTTTCATCAAGGACATTCTTATGACTGGATTCCCGCCCCCGCCCCCCGTGAGTGGTGGCAAAGTGTACAAGGACTGCTAGCACAGCTTTGTGCCTCCATCTTGATCCGTGCAAATGTCAACACAGTGAAAAATGCAGCTGATGTCTTAGTATTATCGTAAAAATAGTTTGGGCCTCACAAAGCCCCTTGAAGGGTCTTGGGACCCCGAGTCCATCGTCCATGTTGGCAGAAACGCTCGGCGAGTGCGTCCTGCGTCCAAAGTTTTCGTTCATTCGCTCACTCACTGCCACACGTTTATTAAATATCTGCTGTGTTCCAGGCCCCCCAGACCGTAGTTATGTTTTCTACCATTACAATCTGCTATCCAGAGCAAACTGAGAGGCTAGAACTAGAGCAGAACTCTTCCTCCATACTTTTATGAGGGGGTCCTCTTGGGTGGTTGCAAGGCTGGTATTTCCCGATGCAGCCTTCTCTGTCCAGACCCAAATAGTCTCACGCTGTTTTCTACTGGCTCAAAGATCCCATGCCACTCACCCGTCCCCAATATTACAGACTTCATGACTTCTAGGAAGGGGAGTACAGTTAGCCATAACCCTATTTCTCTATGCCTTACTGTAGTCTACAACCTCTGTATATATGTTATGTAGTTTATAAATGCGTATATACATACTTTACATATGATCTAAATACTTGCATAGTCTTCATATGTTAAACAGACTATACGTGGATAGTCTACATACTTTGAATCATCAAAAAATGGGAATATTTTTATAGCAATTACAGATGTCAGTAACCATACAGTATCTCTTAAGTCTATTTATTTATCTTGAGACAGAGAGCAAGCAGGGGAGGGGCAGAGAGAGAGGAAGAGAGAGGATCCCAAGCAGGCTCTGCACTGTCAGCATGGAGCCCGACGTGGGGCTCGAGCCCATGAACCGTGAGATCATGACCTAAGCTGAAACCAAGAGTCGGACACTTAATGCTTAATGCCACCCAGGCGCCCCAGTTACCATACAGTATTAACATGTTTCTTTCAAAATCATGCATAGTAAAATAAATAAATAAATAAGCAAGCAGATAAATACATAAATTTTAAAAATAGTGCATAGGAAGTACTCTATAAGTGCAAAATAAAATACGCATGTCTCAGGCACTAATCTAAGGTCAAAGATTAAACTAATCAGTTTAATCTCATTTTTCTGAGGCATATTTGGCATAAAAGCCTCATGTCCGTTGGGGCGCCTGGCTGGCCCAGTTGTAGAGCATAGGACTCTTGATCTCAGGGTTGTTGAGTTCAAGCCCCATGTTGGGCAGAGAGATTACATATACACACACACACACACACACACACATATATATATATATATATGTATATATATATATATATACACACACACACATATATATATAACTCATGTCTATTAACGATGGCTCACTGCAGTTGTGAGTACATCAGAAAATAAAAAGCTAGACATGGATTTTTCAATTAGTGTGGACAAGGCTTAAAACCTATCCTAGAAGAAGCCGCAGCCAGTCTTTATTACAAGAGACACAACTCCAAATTCCAGAGTCTTCTAACGTCTTGATGACAGGCTTTCTACGTTTGCTTCCATTCTAAAATTTTTTCTCGTTAGATTTTCCCCTTCCATCCTCCCTGCCTCCCCTCTCCATCTGACGCAGCTGCCCAAAGTCCATCCAACTGGTTATTTTTACACGTATCGTGAATTATACCAGCAAAGGGTTGGATTCTGTTTCTATTAGTGCAAGTGTGAAGTGCATCTCGCACATTGTAAATACTCTTACCATTGATACCCAGCGTTTCATTAAAATAAGAAGGAAACATTTAAGTACAAATCCAGGAAATTCTATTCTCTGGGGCAATGCTCCACGGTCCATTTGCTCCCGAGCCGGATAAACGCTGAAAGTTGCAAGGTATCATGCAAAGTTTATTTACATTCATTGTCTGCTTGTTTCCCACACAAATATATTCTGTGTTTCAAATGTATAAAGCCGAGCCAGGCCTTCTCACGCTGTTTGCAGTAAAATATGGCTTACCACGTCTCTCGGAGGACCACTGACAAATAGGCTCTTGTTGTCCAACTTTCACTCTGCTGAGGGTAATGATTCAGTGGTTCAGAAGGTTAATTCCTAGAGATAGTGTTGTCTTTGGCTTGAACAGATGTTGGTAGTGCTTTAATGTGGTTATCAAACTAGGCTGCCCTTCATTCTTCGCTCTCGGGAGCCCAGGGCATTGTTCCGCAAGGCATTCCAGCCCCCTTCTATGGAGATCCGGCAGAGCCGAACATACCACAGCATTACTCCTGCCAGCACAGGCTCCTCTGGGGTCACCGTGGATATTGACAATATACAGCACAGAGACTGATAATGACAGACTTGATCTTTAAAAGATCTGTAAATATTTGTAAGTGCATAAAGATTTAGAATGTCTTTTGATGCTCAGATTCGATAATCTGTAAAACTACTCATTCATTAAACGCTCAAATCCCTCAATAGCTCTACGGACTGGCCTCTCAACGGTTTACTGTATACTCGGATATCTTTTTGTCCGTATCAGTCTCCAAAATGGAATGACTGCCTACGTAACCACGATGTTTAGGCTCACCGAATGGAATCAACATTGGGCAAGAGTCCAGATACCCAGCAAGTTCAGTTTTGCCGGTGCTCGTATGTTAACGATACAATCTACTGTCACTAGCTGAGTGGAGGAGAGAATCCCCTAGACCAGGAGATCAATTTCCACCAAAGCACAGATTCCTATTTTTCTGGCATATTGCTGTCAATGCACAGCCACTGAAATGGTGGCATCCCGATAGCACGGTGCTGTTTCAAAATCAAACTTGTGGCGGTTGGCAACTTATTACGTGTCTAAGCACTGCACAAAAAGAAATACAGGAATTCCCTCCTCTTGTGGAATTTAGTCATGTTGGGGAGCCCAGAGCGACGTCTATGAAACCATTCAAGAGCAGTCAGTAGCAGGAGGAAAATGACTTAGTGTGATAACAATTGGCATGGTTCTGGACAACAGATGCCAGGAAGGAAAGTGATGGCCGTAGGAACTGATACTGATGTTCAAATACAGCTTCATTGAGGTCTTACCCTGAGCCAACACTGAGTTATGCACCAAGGATCCAAAGATGAGTAAGACAGAGTTCTGTTCTCAAGGAGCTCAGAGTCCGGTGGGAGAGACAGACCTGTAAACAGACCATTTCAGCATGACAGATAAGGGTAAAAATTCTGAGGCATCCCAAAGTGAGTAGGAGTAACTGAGGGGAGGAGTTAAGAGAACAGTCACAGAGACGCATGAGTCACGCAGGGCTTTGAAAGACAATAAGGAGTTCTTGGGGATCATGGGGGGAGGGGATGCCAAGCAGAGGGGCTCAGCAGTATGAAGCATCCTGGCCTACTTAGGAAAGGGAGAGACTCTGAGTAAACGGAAGTCGTTATCCTGTTCTTAATTTTAACGGATAAGGTAAATGAGGTTCAGAGAGGTTCATTCATTTGTCCTAAGGTCCCACAGCTGGGAAATGATAAAGCGAGGACTCAAGCCCACACCCATCTGACTCCTCTATGGTGCTGTGAATCAGCAAACTTCCTTCATAAAGACTCGGAAACAAGTGCAAGTCGGTTCGAGGGATCCGTAAAACTCTGGGACGATATAAATTGGTAATAAATTCACTTCTACATAAGATATGAACAACCTGCAAAACCCCACAGCAAGGGGATCTACTTAAGATTTGGCATATCCACGGGGCACCTGGGTGGCTCAGTCAGTTAAGCGCCGGCTTCGGCTCAGGTCGTGATCTCGTGGTTCGTGAGTTCGAGCCCTGTTTCGGGCTCTGTGCTGGCAGCTCAGAGCCTGGAGACTGCTTCGGATCCTGTGTCTGCCCCTCCCCTGCTCATGCTCACTCTATCTCTCAAAAATAAAATAAACACTAAAAAAGTTTTTTTAACATTTATTTTATTTTTGAGACAGAGACGTTTATTTTATTTTTGAGCACAAGCACGGGAGGGGCAGAGAGAGAGGGAAACACAGAATCCGAGGCAGGCTCCAGGCTCTGAGCTGTCAGCACAGAGCCCGACGCGGGGCTTGAACGCACAGACAGTGAGACCATGACCTGAGCCCAAGTCGGACGCTCAACCAACTGAGCCACCCGGGCGCCCCAAACAGCCTCCAGGCTCTGAGCTGTCAGCACAGAGCCCGACGCAGGCCTCCAGCTCACAGACCACGAGATCCTGACCTGAGCCGAAGTCAGACGCTTCACCGACTGAGCCACCCAGGTGCCCCAAACACTAAAAAAAATTTTTTTTAAGATTTGGCATATTTAATTGCAGAAATGTTCGTTTTCAACATTTGCACCATCGTTTTGGGTACCTTTGGATATGGTCAAAGGAAAAGACAATACATACCTGGAAAAGAGAAGGAAATGAGAAGAAATGAATCATTAACAACTTTATTTAAACTATAAGGACCTACAGAGTACCCTATCAGAGCAGGGACCTCAGCAAATTAATCTGTCAAGCAAGTCTCATCCATTCTCTGAACCTCGGTTTCCTCATTTGTAAATCAAGTAAGCGAAACTTACTTGAAACACACAAAATATCTATCTTTATTCAACATATGACACAAAGCTGAGAAGAAACATTAAATAAGAGAATAACCTTCTCCAGGGAAAGGGATAAGGGCAGAAAGGGGCTTAGTTTTCCCATCTCGCAAGTCAAGGGACTGGTCAGGAGTCTCCCTGGGACACCATTCCATTCTGACACGCTAGGCTTCTACAGTTTTAGATGTGCTTGGTTCTCATGAGGGCACTGCCAGCCCCTAGGGGACATTTACCAGAAAAACAGGAGGGCACTTTTGATTGTTACAGTGACTGAGTGAGTCACTACTGGCATTTAGTAGTGGGACACCAGGAGGTGAGACACAACCTCAAATGACAGAGAAGTGCCCCACATCACACATGACCTTTTTCACCCCTGGATTTATTAAGGAATCATTCACAAATAAAACTATATATATCTAAAGTGTACAAACGTGGTGATTCGATATATGTACACATTGTGAAATGGTCACCACAACTGAGTTCCTGTCTCCATCACCTTACATAGTTACCCCCCCCCTTTTTTTTATAAGAGCACTTAAAATCTGCTCTCAGCACATCTCAAGTACACAATTCAGTGTCATTAACTACAGCCACCAGGCTGTATATTACATTCCTAGAACTTATTCATGTTATAACTGGAAGTTTGTACCCTGTGACCAACATCTCCCCATTTCCCCCACCCCTCAGCCCATGGTAATCACCACTCTATTCTCTGTTTCTATGAGCTCGGCTTTTTTTAAGATTCCACAGACAAGTGAGATTATACAATATTTGTCTTTGTCTGACTTATTTCCCTTAGCATAATGCCCTCCCGGTGCATCTTGCCCCAAATGGCAAGATGTCCTTTTTTATGGCTGAATAATAATCCACTGTATAATCTTCTTTATCCATTCTACCACTGACAGTCATTTAAGCTGTTTCCAGGTCTTGGCTATTGTGAATAATGCTGCAACGAAAGTAGGGGTGTGGGTAGCATTTCTAAGGTACTGATTTCATTTCCTTTATATATATAGTCAGTCATGTGATTGCTGGATCACGTGGTAGTGCCATCTCTAATTTTCAAGGAACCTCCATACTGTTTTCCACAGTGGCTGTTCCAATTTACATTCCCACCAACAGTGCGGGAGGGCTCCCCTTCCCCCACACCCATGCCAGCGCTGGTTACCTCTTCTCTCTTTTTGATAATAGCCATTTTAACAGGTGTGAGGTGGTATCTCACTGTGGTTTTGATTTGCATTTCTCCTGATGATGAGTGATGTTGAACATCTATTCGTGTGTCTGTTGGCCATTTTTATATCTTCTTTGGAAAATGTTTATTCAGGTTCTTTGCCCATTTTCCAACCGGATTGTCTTTTTGCCATTGAGTTGTATGAGTTCCTTGCGTATTTTAGAATTTAACCCCTTATCAGGTATATCGTTAACCCCTTATTAGATATATCGCTTATTACAAATATGTTCTCCCATTCTTTGGGTTGCCTTTTGACTCTGTTGATTGTTTCCTTTGCTCTGCAGAAGTGTTTTAATTTGCTGTACTCACACTGTTTTATTTTTGCTTATGTTACCTGTGACTTTGGTGTCATATCCAAAAAACTCATTGCCGGGACCAATGTCAAGGAGCCTTTTCCCTATATTTTCTTCCAGGAGTTTTGTGGCTTCCGGTCTTAGATTTAAGTCTCTAACCCATTCTGAGTTAATTTTGGGGAGTGGTGTAGGACAGGGGTCCACTTTCGTTCTTTTGCATGTGGATATCCAGCTTTGCCAACATGATTCACTGAAGAAACTATCCTTTCCCCACTGGTCTCACACGTGACTTCTGAAGGTCCCAATAAGCCTTCATGTAGTGGGAAACCCTTTTTATAACTGTTGGGATACCGAACCCAACTTCGTCTTACATATACATTGGTTTTAACGTACACCGCGTTTTCCAGGAATGCAATGGCGCATATATCCAGGAAAGATTGCGCTATACTTTGTCTAGTTCAGTACTTTACGAAAAGCTGCTTACCATTTCAAAACATCACCGACTAGGATAACGCTGATGGTATTTTGCTATTTTGGTCACTGATGCACACCAGCTTGGCAGGCAGAGGTGTTACCTTCAAACTGAGTCTAACTTCATTACAACTGGTAGCTGCACGGGGGCCTTTGTGGAGGGAAAACATTTTACAAAATTACTTTCCTTCTATAGTCCCTTTATATTACAGTTAGAGCATTTCGTTCCTTTCTATTTAATTATGAGCATAAGTCCATTGTCAAAATGAGTCTCAAAATTTACTATGCATACAGACCACCTTGGGGTCTCATCAAAATATGGAATCTGATTTGGTGAGCCTAAGATGGGCCTTAAATTCTGCATTTCCGTCAAGATCCCAGGAGATGCACATGATACTGCTGGTCCATGGACCAAACTTTGAGTAGTAAAGGGCATCTCATCAATGCACTTATTTTCAAGATAGGAAAGAGGTCATTACAAAATAGGGGTTTAATCCAAGAGGCACGGGGTCTGATGTGGTTCAGGACCACTGCATGAGGCAGAAACTCAGAGATCTGAAAACACCTGAGGAAATGGGGTGAGAGGTATCATTTCTCCATATATGGTCTCATTAATCCTGACAGAAACTCCGTGAGACAGGAATCATTATTCTCTAATTTCCAGATAAAGAAACTGAGGCTCCGAGGGTAAGAGGTCAAAGTAACAGGAAGGTAAGATGAAAAGTCCATGGGTGCCTGGGTGGCTCAGTTGCTTGAGCGTCCCACTCAATTCTGGCTCAGGTCTGGATCTCATGGTTCGTGGGACAGAGCCCCACATCGGACTCTGCTGACAGTGGAGAGCCTGCTTGGGATTCTCTCTCTCCCTCTCTTTGCCCCTTCTTTGCTTGTGCACACTTGTGTGGGCATTCTCTCTCCCCCTCTCCCCCCCCAAAATAAATAAACATTTTTTAAAAATTAAAAAAAAAAAAAGTCCAAAGCCAAGACTTGAACTCAGTTCTGTCTAACTACAGAGCCCTTGCTGGGTCCTCAGGAGAAGTTTCTTTGTAACCTTGCTCAAGGATGCATGTCCTGTGCTCTGTCCAATCGCAAAACCCTCAAGACACTAAATGGCCCAACAAGACGCATTCTGTTGCATTCGGCAGGTAGGGATTCCTGAATTCCCTCCTCTGCCCACCTGCTGGGCACTGGGCTGGGCTGCCCGACCCGAGGCCACTGCAGCCATACTCCATTTCTGGGCCTGCTGCCCTCGCTTTGCCATGGGTAGAGAAGGCCGCTCCGTCCACTGGTGTTAGGAATCCCCTTGCTATCCCCTTGCTTCCCACCCATAATGTAGGAAAGAGTTATTTCAGAGGAAGAAACTGAGGCCTAGGGAGCCTATGCCACTTGCCCAGCTCAGAACTGGCCAGGCAGAGACTAATCAAGCCGCCTCCAGAGAACACGCTCCCCACTTTCACATCACACCCACCTACCCTGGATCTTAGGGCAGAAACAGAAGCTAGGGCCGTGCTTTTAAACAAAAATTCCCTTCCTGAAACCCACTTTTTTCTCCTTTGCTGGTTTGCCAAAGGGGCTGGAAGAGACCTTTGGAAGGTGTCTACCTAACGTGTGCACAACCTCTTAATGGGTATAAAACACACACACACACACACACACATAAGAGCTCCATGATTAGGTTTCTACAAAGTCAAACACCTGTTGTAATTGTTGGGGTTCTTTGTCGTTATTCCCATAGAATTAACTGATGGGTGGCTGGCACGGTTTAGATTGAACCATGGCTTTTGTGATTCTGTGCCCATAATTCCAAATCAAAAAGGACATTGAGGATAAGAGATTTTGACAAAAGGTCTTTCTGAGTTTGGTGAAATTAACCAACTCTCAGTTCCTGAGAATGGATGGGACAGAAAGTGGTGGAGGGCTGCCCACTGCACAAATCCAGGGGACACCGGACCCTTCGTATTGTGCCCTCGGGGTGCAAGTCATGTACAATCCATGGAAACGGCGTCCCCTGGAGCTGTGCCATGTGACAGCCTTCGGCAGGCTTCAAAAAGCCTGTCTCCCGGGCAGGATAAGGTCCATATTTTGTGGAGCCTAGAGGCTATCGAACTGAGGGTGGCAGTCTTTATAAAGGATGACAATTTATAAGTAACTTGTAAGGTACAGGCGTATGTTCACCAAAAGATGTGCCATAGCATTCATAGTATGTATTCCAGAGTATATAGCTCCAAACTGGTATCTACTCAACTGAATAAACACAGTGTAGTACATTTTGAAAGCGGAATACTACACGATAATAAAAACGAACAAGGCACCGATATATGCAACAATAAGGATGGGCCTCACAGACATCCCTTGGAGTAAAAGAAGCCAGACACGAAAGAGGATGAGCTATATGATCTCATTTGAAAACAGGAAAACCAACTCTATGGTGGTAGAAACCAAGCTAGTGGTTACCTTTGGGGGATGGTGACTGGAAGGGAACAATTAATTAATGAATTTATTTTTGAGAGACAGAGTGAGACAGAGAGCAAGTGGGGGAGGGGCAGAGAAAGCAGGAGACAGAGAATCCCAAGCAGGCTCCAGGCTCCGAGCTGTCAGCACGGAGCCTGACGCGGGGCTCGAACCCACAAACTGTGAGATCATGACCTGAGCCCAAGTTGGACGTTCAACCGACGGAGCCACCCAGGTGCCCCTTTTATGACCCTTTCATCTGAGTGCTGCTCACCCAGACATGTTATTTGTAAAGATGCTTTGAGCCATACCCTTATGATAGGTGTATTTTTCTTCATTTTTTTTCAAAAATTTTTTGAAAGATAGAGGACCTTGGAAGAGGCCTGTGTTCTAATCCGCCATGGCCCTGGCACAATTAGTAAGACAGGGACAGCTGTCCCCTTCAGTGTCCGTCCCCCACAGCACCACCGGGAACAGAAGAAGGCTGGGAGCCTACGGGCCGGCCTTTGGAAGGAGGCTTTAGAGAACCCCAGCTCTGTCGTAGGCTCCCTGTTTACCTAAGGCCTCTACTGAAGCATCTCACGTAGCCTGCCCCTCCCACAAAGTCCCCTTTATTCTGAGTTTGCTGAGCCCTGTCTTCATCCCTTCTCCCGCCCCATAAGTCCAATACTTATCTGTCCCACGACCGGTCCCCTCAGGCCACTGCTTTCTGCCCCCAGGGATCTCTGAAGACGAGGCAGGCCGTCAGTCACCCACAGAGCTAATGGTGGGGATTCCGAACTCCTGGCTGGCTGCGGAGAGGGTTTGGAGGGCAAACACCAACACCCACAACAACTCCCACTAACAACTTACTGCCTGTCACACATCATCCTCAGTGCTCTCTAGGCATCTGCTCAATTAACACCATAACCCTCTGAGGCAATTGTTATTTACTAGCATTTTCCAAATGAGGAAATGGAGAGCTGGAGAGCTAAAATGACTTACCCCCGGTGACACAACTAGTAAGTGAGAGCTGGGATTTGAACTAGGTCTCCTCAGACTCCAAAATCTGTACTCCCAGCCACGAAGCCATGCCACCCACAAGCACTAAAGGCACTATTTGTCCAGCCCCCGGTCCCAGCGCATTTCTACAAGCTCAGCGGTCTGCCCTCACTGCCGCCCGCCCCCTGACCCACAGCAATGCTCGCTCGCTCTCAAAGTAAATGAACAAACTTAAAAAAATTCCTTTAAATAAAATAAAATAAAAATACTTTCCAAATATGAAAAAAAGCATCACGAGTGCCTTGGTGTTACTGGGGCCTCTAAGTGCCTGTGAGCACGTGTATGTCTACCTGTGCGTGTGTGTGCGTGAGCGCGTGTGTGCACATGCGTGCGGTCAAATGTGTCGTGTTTGGCCACAAGTGTGTTGGTGCCTGTATCTGTATGTGCATGTGCGTTTCTATTCCGGTGAGTGTATGGACATAACTGTTGTAGGCGAGTTTAAGTGTTCGGGTACACGCGTGCACGCTCGAAGGGTCTATGGGTTACGCATTAGTATCAACGTCCACGCCCGTGCTCACGTCTGGGTAAGCGCGCGCATCTAGACATTCGGGTGCTACGAGTGTGGAAGCAGGTTCTCTGCACACCTCTCTGAAGCAGGCAGAGCCTCTGTATGTCTGTACGTGGCACTGTGTGTCTACGTGTTTGTGGGTCTGTGCATTTGCCTAAAAGCTTGTGTGCGCGATGTTTGTGTGTCTATGTATGCTTATGCGGGTGCGTGTTTGTGCACCTGTGGCCTGAGTTCATAGGTACCTGCACACACCCATACACGCGTGCGGGCTCACGCGTATAACTGTGTGTACGCGTGCTTTTGGTGCAGATTTTCGTGCCTGGTGGATGTGTCCACACGGATCTGTGACGCGTGCTCTGAGATGTCTGCACACAGATCTGTGTGTTTGCGGGTATGAAAATCCACATAGATATTTACATAGGCCTGGATGTACATATCAAAACACCCAGCTGAAGTGTCTCCCATATTGCTGCAGATCACACCCACTCGTTTCTTGAAGATTCTTCACTCCTGGCACACCGTCACTCCTTCCAGCACCACCCCTTTCTCAATTCCCGGCAACTGCAGAATACACACAGATGACTCTCCCAACGGCCGGGCTTCCCGGCTCCTGGAACTCCGGCCCTCCGACAGTTGCCGTCTCGACCCGACCTCAGCCGCTCGCTTCCACAGGGGTGATTTCGTGTGTCGGTTTTCTGTTGTTGGGCCACCAACCATTCCAAAACTCGGCGCCTCTGACACAACTACATTTTATGGCTTCTCCCGATTCTGCGGAGTGGTTCTTCTACCGGTCTCACCCGAGGTCGCGGGTTGGCTGGGCCTCGCTCCATAGGACCTTTCATCCTCAAAGCGTGCGCGTGCGCGTGCGTGTTCAGGTGGCGGGCGCAGCTTCGTAAACAGGCAAAGCGGAGGCTGCCGGGCCTCTTGAGGCTGAGGCTCAGAGATCATACATCATCACTTCCTCCTCTTTCTCGTGGTCCAAACAAGTCACAGGGTCGGCCCAGGTTCAAGGGACGGGGAACCGGTCTCCACGTTTGATAGGAGGAGCTGCGAAAAACTTGTAGCCGTTTTTAATCAACTACGCCTAGGCCTGGCCAGGATGGGTAACTGCAAATCTTCTACATCTCAGTGTCCTAACCACCCTCTCTGATCACCACCTCCTATCTTGTCATCTCAATCCGTCTTAACGCGGCATTTCCCGGAATCCGTCGACCCCACCGAGACCTGCATTTCATTGATCCCACCACCTTTTCACTGCCTACCTATCTGACGCCCTCCCTCCTCCTCACTCAGCTTCCATTATTTCGGTCACACATCAGAATCGTTTGTGGCACTTATGTAAGCGACGGTCTTGGTTAAATCCCATGCTTTACCTCCTCTGTGCCGGCACCTGTGGAGCTGGGGTGAAATCACAATGATCCCTCCGCTTTCCCTTTAAATTCATAGCTGTTAACCTCAGGTGGGATGTTAAACTCGACCTCAAACCACATTACAGTCTCTACATCCATTTATTCTGAAAGCCTCCTTGAGGAACATAGCATGCTTTCTTCTCCAAAAGCCACCCCTATGCTTAGCTGGTGACTTTGCCTGCTGTTTCTCTGACAGCCTTTCAGCATCTTTGCCCATGTGGGCTATTTTCTCTCCCGTTACCAGGGAGGAACACTCCAGGCCCCTCGCTGAGGTCCATCTCTCCACCTGCGCACGCGGTCCCGTTCCTTCTACCCACTCAACGCCATGCCTTCAGTAATTCCTCCTTTTCTCTTCGCCATCATTAACTTTCCCCCCTCTGCCGGATCCAGCAATTCTGAACGGTCCCAGTCGCCACACAAGCACCTCGGGATTGCTCTCAGTTAAAAACAATTCTCCCTCCACCTCGCTTCCCCTCCAGCTCTTGGGCCATCCCTTTGCTCAGGGGTTATCTATACTCACTGTTTTCCTTTCCTTCATTTCTTCTTGAATCCATTTCAAGCCGGCTGTCTCTCTCACCGCTCCACTCTAAACCGGCCTTCTCGAGCTCACCTGCGACCTCCCCGTTTTCAAACGCAAGACGTGGTTCCCGTGCCCCGTGCTAGTTGACTCACCAGCAATATGTGGCTGAATTGGTCAGTCCTGGAAACCCTTTGTCCACTTACCTTTCGGGACTCCACACTCTACTCTCCCTCTTTTCTTGTTTTCCTGGCCTCCCTTTCTCATCTCCTTGCCTAGCTGCCTCTCATCTTCTGACTTAACTTTGTACTTTGCCCAGGGCTCAATGTTTGAATCTTTTTCTAAAGTTTTTTTTTTTAAACGTTTATTTATTTTTGAGAGACAGAGACAGAACACAAGTGGGGGAGGGGTAGAGAGAGAGGGGGACAGAGGATCCGAAGCAGGCTCCAGGCTCCGTGCTGACAGCAGAGAGCCCGATGCGGGGCCCAAACCCACACACTGCGAGATCATGACCCGAGCCGAAGTCGGACGCTTAACCGACTGAGCCACCCAGGTGCCCCTTAATGTTTACTTTTCAGAGAGAGAGCGTTAGCGGAGGAGGGGTGCGGGGATGCGGGGCAGAGGATCTGCACCGGTCTCTGCACTGACAGCAGAGAGCCCCGGATGTGGGGCTCAAACTCGAGATCACGACCTGAGCCGAAGTCAGACGCTCAACTGACCGAGCCACCCAGGTGCCCCTGAATCTTTTTTTAAAATTTCTACTCACTTGCTTGGTGACTGGATCCAGTCTCGGGCCTTTAAATACTATCTATTCTCCAACAATTCACAAATATGTTTATCCCCAGGTCAAACTTCCTCCCCGAACTCCAACTGTACACACCCAAGCACACACTTGTGTCTCCATGTGGATATGTAATTGGCATCTCAAACTTAACACGTTCAAAACCCAACCTCCGATCTTCTAGCACAAACCGGCTCCTTCTGTAGTACTCGCCACCTGTTAACGGGAACTCCACACTTGTAGTTGCTCAGGCCAAATGCAGTCATCTTGACTCCTCTGTCCCTCACAACCCTGCCCCGATCCGTCGGCAGATTCTGCCGGCTTTACTTTCAAAATACAGCCAGAATCCTACCACCTCTCACCCCCTCCCCTCTGATCATGGCTCAACCCACCATCATGTCTTGCCTGGACCACAGCAGTCTCTTAATTCGTCTGTGAGCTTCAGTCTGTGAGCAGCTTCAGATTATTTTCAAAGAGCAGCCAAAGTGATCCCGTTCGAACATAAATCATGTCACTCTTAAGTTCCAAATCCTGCCATAGTTCTCGATCTTAAGAGTAAAGTATTAAGTCCTTATACTGCTTACAAACACCTACACGATCGGGTCCGTTACCACTCACCGACTATTCTCCCTTGGGTTCAGCCCACTCCAGACACAATGGTCCCCTCGCTATTGCTTGAACATGCTAGGTGCTCTCTCAGCCCAGGGTGCTCGACCTTGCTGCTTCCTCACCCTTGGCTTACTCTCTCCTCTCCTTTAGATCTTTATTTAAAAACTGTCTTCTTGGTATATTTTACTATAACCTCTTTGCTTTTAACACCTAGTAGCATTCCAGAATATTGATGTACCATAGTTTGTTTAATTTTTTTTTTTTTGAGAGAGAAAGAGAGACAGACAGTGGGGGGAGGGGCCAGAGGGAAAGGGAGAGAGAGAGAGAAGCTTAAGGAGGCTCCATGCTCAGCACCAAGTCCCACGCGGAGCTCAATCCCACGACCCTGGGATCACGGCCTGAGCCGAAATCAAGAGGCAGACGCCTACCCGACTGAGCCACCCAGGCGCCCCGCGATTTTTTTTTTTAATCTTGGTTGTCTTTCTTTCCCACTAGACTGTCAGATCCACAAGGCCAAGGATTATTTTTCCGTTTTCTTCAATGCTGCATCCCCGGTACCTAGAAGAGCTCCAGTCACATAATGTAATGTGTGCTCAATAAATGTTATGAAATACATAACTACGCTGAATGAATTAGGGCATTTGCGCGTATCTATGGTTGCGTCTGCACATTTGCATGTGCGCGCATATCTGCCCGTCAGCCTCTCTCTGCAGGCCTACATGTGTGCATGCCGATGATCCTCAACTTACCATGGTTCCGTTCACGAGTTTTCACCTTCCAGGTGGTTTGAAAGTGATACGCATTCCCTAGAAACCACAATTGGAATTTTGAATGCGTATCTTTCCTGGGCTAGCGATATGGGCGACAAGCCTCTCTCGGAACACTGGGCACTGGGCAGCCACAGCGGGTCACAGCTCCCGGTCAACCACACTATTGCGAGGGTAAGCAATCCGTTCTCACAACCGTTCTGTACCAAACAACCACTCTGTTTTTCACTTAGAGCACAATATTCAATAAATCACATGAGATAGTCAACATCTGATTATAAACTAGGCTTCACGTTAGATGATTTGGCCCAACTACAGGCTCATGCAAGTGTCCTGGGCAAGGTAGGCTAGGCTAAGCTAGTGTCCAGAGATTAGGTATATTAAATGAATTTTCGGCTTACAATATTTTCAACTTACAAAGTTTTGTTTTTTTAATTTATTTGTTTATTTTGAGAGAGAGAGAGAGAGAGAGATCACGCACACAAGCAGGGGAAGTGCAGAGAGAGAGGGAGAGAGAGAATCCCAACCAGGCTCCGCACTGTCAGTGCAGAGCCCTGATGTGGGGCTCAGACTCACAAACTGTGAGATCATGACCTGAGCTGAAATCAACAGTTGGACCCTGAACCGACTGAGCCACCCAGGCGCCCCATTAAAGATATACAATTTTAAATTGTCACCCACCCCTCAGTAAGTCTAGGGGGAAAAAAGGAAAGAAACCTGCTAGGGTTACATAGCTCTAAATGGCGTGCGTGCAGCCTAGGCGGGTACCGTCACACTTTGCACTGGTGTGGGTTGTGTGCTATGTCAGTATATGCTCGTGCAACTCTTTGTGTGTGATCTGTGTGTAAGGACACGTGAGTGCATGCGGCTCTCGGCTTCTGTAATGGTAGGTGTCTGTATGTCCAGGTCAAAGCGTGAATGTTTTGAGAGATCATTCCGGTAATTCTCCACCTGCTCTTCTCCAGTTCAGCCAGCAGAGGGGGCTCAGGAATTTTTTTCTCATCTTGAAGAAGCCAAGAGCATACATTAAAAACAAGCTTCCTTTTAAAAATGCCAATTCTTGATAGGGGACCGCTATGGTCTATGGCTGGCTTTTCATAATCCGAAGACAGAAAGCAGGCAGCCGCTCAGACCTCAACTATCTCCACTATCAGGGCCATTTCTGTCTGAGAGCAGGCACCCAGCTTCCAAAGCATGCTAAACCACTGAATTGGCCAGCGTCACTTCCAACTGTCCTGTGACACTGTGAATGGTCCGCTCGCTGCCCTCTGGCTATCCAAGGTTCCCCTCCACAGCTCCTTCCCAGCCAACCAAGTTCTCTGTTTCCCTTTCCCACCCAACTGCCTTCCACCGGCCCAGCTGTTCAGATGTAACTCAGCTGATCCTGGACAACACCCGCAAGGCCGGGCTTTGTCTCATTCAAACCTCCCAACAAGCCTAGGAGGCAAGAACCACTAACTCACTCTCCTCTTAGCAAAAGAGACAGTGAGGCCCAGAGAGGAGGGTACCTTGCCTAAGGTCACACTGTGAATAAGGGGCAGGAGCAGCAGTCAAACCCACGTTCCTGTCTGGTGACAGACTCCTTATCTCTCCTAAATTCTACACCCCAAGTTTTCCAACCTTAATGTGCCGCAAAATCACCCGAGGGCGTTATTGAACAGAAAACAAAACACAAACAGCAAAACACAAAAAGCACAGAGCCTCTGAGTCTGCATCAGGTCCGGGAATTTGCCTTTGCAAGGAAGACCCCATGTGACCGCTGGATGCAGGTGGTCCCCTGGTCACACTGGGGGAAACCCGGTCCTCTTACAAGGCCCACTCGGCCTCCCTTGAGCACCACAAGTTCTTGGCCAGTCAACTCCACAGAGCATCAGAACAGTTACAAATAACCATGGTGACCATTGATGGAGCATCTGCCTCATGTCGGGCATATTCCATTGAGGTCTATGATCTAGTTTGAGTTCATTTTTGTGAAAGATGTAAGGTCTGTGTCTAGGTTCTTTTTTTTTAATAGATGTCTAGCTGTTCCAGCACCGTTTGTGGACAACTCTATCCTTTTCACCATTGAATTACCTTTGCTCCTTTGTCAAGAATAGTTGACTATATGTGGGTCCGTTTCCGAGCTCTCTAGTCGGTTCCACTAATCAATTTGTCTATCCTTTCATCGATACCACACCATCTTGATTACTGGAGCTTTATAGTAAGTTTTGAAGTCAGTAGGAACCTGAGTCCTCCAACTTTGTTTCGTCTTTAGTATTTTGTTGGTTGTTTTAGACCTTTTGCCTTTTCATCAAAACTTTAGAATCAGTTTGTTGATATCTACAAAGAGTTTGCTGAGATTTGGCGGGGGGTGGGGGTGGGGATTGCACTGAATCTATAGATCAAGTTGAGAAGAATTACATCTTAATAATATTGATTCTTTCAAACCATGGACATGAGCTATCCTTCCATTGATTTAGATCATTTTTTATTTCTTTCAGCAGAGTTTTGCAGTTGTGCACATAAAGATTTTGCAAGTATTTTGTTAGATTTATATATTAGAATTTGAATTTTGGTGCTACTGTAAATGGTATTTTTAATTTTTAATTCCAATTGTTCATTGTTGGTCTATAGGAAATCAATAACTTTCATGTATTAACCTTACATCCTATGGCTAATCACTTTTTAGTCCCAAGAGGGTTTTGTTTTTTTTTTGTCAGTCCTTTAGAATATTCTATGTAGATGATCATCTGCCTTGGAAACAAATACCCAGGCACTCTATATACATTATACTATTTAATCCTTAGGACAACTCTGCACATCAGGTCCTATTAGTGTCCCCATTTTGCGCAGGAGGAAACTGAGACTTAGCTACTTTAATTCAATTGTCCAAGGTCACAAAGCTTGGAAGTGGAGGAACCAAGATGTAACCCGGGCCTGCCTGTGGACACAGCCTTTGATTCCCTGCACCCCACCACAGTGAGCTACTTTAAGTAATTTGCTGAGCCAAAAAGTAGTAGAAAGTCCCATCGGAGTGGGGGAGTCAATCTCTGTCCCTGATCCACGTCATTTATATCACAGATCTATAGGACATTGGTCCAAATTTTGTTAAAATTAAACTTTCTATTTTAGAGCAGAATTCAAACACACACATCCACAATGAATGTATAGAAGTGGCCAATAAGCATGAAAAGATGCTCAACATCTTTAGCCGTTAGAGAAATGTAAATCAAGACCACAAAGAGATGCCACTGCAACACCCTAGGATAACTCTAATTAAAAGGTAAAAAACATAAGCTTTGATAAAGATATAGAGAAATGGGAATCTTCAAGCACTGCTGGTGAAATTGGAAAATGGTGCCACCACTTTGGAAACCGTTGTGGCAGTTCCTTGAAAATTTAAACACAGAGTTACTATACCAGTCAGCGATTCCACCAAGTATATACTCAAGAGAATTGAAAACATGTTCACACAAAGTCTTGCATAAAATTGTTCACAGAAGCATTATTCATAAAAGCCCCAAACTGGAAACAATCCAAATGTCTATCAAACGATAAATGAATAAACAAAATGTGGCCTATCCATGCAATGGAATATTAGTGGCAAAAAAAAGAATAAGGTACTCAGACAGGCTTCTACATACATGAACCTTGGAAACATCTTGCCAAGTGAAAGAAGTCATTCATATAAGACCACGTATTATATGATTGCATTTATATGAAATAACCAGAATTGGAAAATTCATAAAGTATATTAGTGATTGCTTCCCACTGGGGAGGATGGGAGAAGTAAGGAGTTTCTGTTAACAAGTTCAGATTTCCTTTTTGGGGGGTGAGACAACTTCTGGAATAAGACAGTGGGGGTGGTAGCATAGCACTGTGAACATACTACAAACCATTAAATTGGTGAATTTTATGATATGTAAATTATATACCAAAAAATAATCTGATTAGGCTTAGCGGATTAAGCGTCTGACTTCGGCTTAGGTCATGATCTCGCAGTTCATGAGTCCGAGCCCTGCATAAGGCTCTGTGCTGACAGCTCAGAGCCTGGAGTCTGTCTCAGATTCTGTGTCTTCCTCTCTCTCTGCTCCTGCCCCCATGCTCACTCTCTTTCTCTCTCTCTCAAATAAATACACATTTTAAAATTTTTTTAAAAAAATAACCCGATCTGTGGGGCACCTGGGTGGCTCAGTTGGTTGAACATCCAACTTTTGATTTCAGCTCAGGTCATGATCCCACGGTTGTGGGATCAAGCCTCACACTGAGCTCTGCTCTGACTGTGGAGCCTACTTAAGATTCTCTCTCTCTCCCTCTGTCCCTTTCCACCGTTCCCTCTCTAAAATAAAATAATAAAAACGAAACAAATGCTCCTTCATGGAGCATAAAAGTGCTCCATATTTATAATTAATAAATAAATAAATAAAATAATTTTTAAAAATAATAATAACCAGATCCTTTAAAAATTAAAAATAGAGGGGCGCCTGGGTGGCTCAGTCGGTTGAGCGTCCGACTTCGGCTCGGGTCACGATCTCGCGGTCCGTGAGTTCGAGCCCCGCGTCGGGCTCTGGGCTGACGGCTCAGAGCCTGGAGCCTGCTTCCGATTCTGTGTCTCCCTCTCTCTCTGCCCCTCCCCCGTTCATGCTCTGTCTCTCTCTGTCTCAAAAATAAATAAATGTTAAAAAAAATTTTTTTTTAATTAAAAATAGAGGGGCACCTGGGTGGCTTAGTCGGTTAAGCACTCAATTCTTGGTTTTTGGCTCAGGTCATGATCTCATGGTTCGTGAGTTCGAGCCTTACGTCGGGCTCCCAGCTGACATCACGGAGCCTGCTTGGGATTCTCTCCCTCTCTCTCTGCCCCTCCCCCATGTGCTCATGCGTGCTCTCTCTCCCTCTCTGTCTCAGAATAAACTTTTAAAAAATTAACAATAGAACCACCATATGACATAGCAATCCCACTTCTGGGTATATATATGTCCAAAAGAGGCTAAAGTGGGATTTCAAAGAGACACCTGCAAACCCCTATTCATAACAGTACTATTCACAAAGCCAAGAAATGGAAGCAACCTAAATGTTCATTGACAGATAAATAGAGAAACAAAATATGGTATATACATACAATGGAATATTATTCGACCTTAAAAAAGAAGGAAATCCTGTCACATGCTACAACATGGATGAATCTTCAGGACATTATGCCAAGTGAAATAGGCCATTCACAAAAGGACAAATATTGGAAACTGCCACTTACATAAGGCATGTGAAATTGTCAAATTCATAGATACAGAAAGTAACATGTTAGTTACCAGGGGCTAGGAAGAGGGAGCAAAGGAGAACTATTGTTTAACGGGTACAGAATTTAGTCCTACAAAATGAAAAAGTTCTGGAGCTCTGTTTCACAACAATGTAAATATATTTAACATGGCTATACTGTACACTTAAAAATGGTGAAGATTATACATGTTATAATATGTTCTTATCTGAAAAAATGAAGCCTATAAATGCTCAGAAAAATATTCAATTTAAATGGTATGAAAAATTGCCAATCCTTTATATTTCCAATTCAATTTCCAAAGGACACTCAAGGTTCTCATATATTAAAACTATCATCCCAATTGAGGTTTTTATTTCAAACTTGGGGAATTGCCCACATTTATGCCTGCTGTGGCATTCCTAATAAGAACAAGATATTCTATTGAAAATCTTGCAGGAAACATTCTTTGACTAAAGTAGTCACAATTCAGGGCGCCTGGGTGGCTCAACTGGTTAAGCATCCAACTTCAGCTCAGGTCATGATCTCGTGGTTTGTGGGTTCGAGCCCCGCATCAGGCTCTGTGCTGACAGCTCTGAGCCTGGAGCCTGCTTCCTATTCTGTGTCTCCCTCTCTCTCTGTCCCTCCCCTGCTTGCACTCTGTGTCTGTCTCTCAAGAATAAATAAACATAAAAAAATTTTTTTAAGTACTCACAATTCAATGAGATGTGGGAATGTAAGAAAAAAATTGAATACTGTACTATTAAAAATTATTCTACAAAATACTAGATGCAATTTGAACCCAAGCTATATTTAAAAAAAAAAAAGAAGAAGAAGAAGAAAAGCTATTTAAAAAAAAATGCTTGGAGAAAGGAAGATGGCAGTGGAGTAGGAGGACCCTCACTTGTCTCATCTCACAAATACAACTAGACGACTCTCAAATCATCCTAACTATCCCAGATATCAGTCTGAAGCCTGGCAGAACAAAGGCCACAGCAAAAGGTAGAGAAAAGGCCACATAGAAGAAGGTAGGAAGTGCGGAGATGCAGCTTGGGAGAGACATAGACAGTGGCCCATGCAGTGGGGAGTGGGCCATGGTCATAGAGAAGGGCAAGCGACTAGCACACAGCGGGGGCACAGGGAAGACGAATCCCCCGAACGACTTGCTTGGAAAGCAAGAGGGCCCAAATTTTGTGAGTTCTTGCAACCAGTGGGGCTTAAAGACTGTAGTTTTACGGGGCACCAAGGTGGCTCGGTTGGTTGAGTGTCTGGCTTCTGCTCGGGTCATGATCTCTCAGTTTGTGGGTTCGAGCCCCACATCGGGCTCTGTGCTGTCAGTGCACAGAGCCCACTCCGGATCCCCTGTCTCCCTCTTTCTCTGCCCCTCCCCTGCTCATGGTCTCTCACAAAAATAAAAATAAAACATTAAAAAAAAAAAAAGACTGTAGTTTTAAAGGTCAGCGTGCTTGGCTCTGGGAGAGCTCAGAGGGTATTGTGGCTGCTCTTGGAGAAAATGCAGGGCATTTTGGAAACAGTGAGAACAGTGATCGGAAGAGTGCCTGGGGGATACCCTGGGGAGGTTAGTTGCTCATCTCAGTGTGTCCCAAAGAGGCAGCATTCACGGAGAGACCCCTGCAGGAACAAAGGAACTGGCAGGAGCCATTTCCCTCCCCCACCCCTCAGCATAAGCACAGGGCCACCTGTGGAAACCAGTGCACCGCCGACACTCCCTACCTAACACTTACCCCAGGCCCCGTCCCGCCTCCACCCACCCGCCTTGCTCCAAAAGAACCGCCTGCCCAGGACTCTTGCCCCAGTCCCAGCGCAGCAGGCCCCTCACCCAGAAGACCAGCATAAACCCCTGCCAATACCGCATTTCCCACCCCGGGAGTTTTGCAAGGCTTCGGTTCCAGTAGTGGCAGCGACAGGTCTCATTTCACAAGTAGACAAGAGCACACCCAGGTGAAACGCACCACATTCAGGCCAGGGACCAAACGCTGCCCACAGCAGGCAAAGAAAGCCTCTGCAGGTGACTGGAAGGGCCAGGACACAACAGCTGAGTGCACACGGCACACGCGGAGACGCGCCTAGAAGCGCCGGGCCCTTGGGAACAGAGTATACTACGCTGCAGGACACTACAGGGGCTCTTCTTCACAAGGCAGATTACCTTCGAGAACAGATGTAGCAGACTTTCCTGAAACACAGAAACAGGCAGAGGCTTCGACAAAAGGAGAAGACAGAGGCACGTGTCCGAAATGAAAGAACAGGACAAGACCACGACCAGAGACCTAAGCGAAACAGATACGAGTAACATTCCTGACGGAGAACTTAAAGCAATGATCATAAAGATACTCACTGGACTTCAGAAATGAGTGGAGGACGTCACTGAGACTATTAACGCAGAGATAATAAATAGCAGAAATAAAGGGCCCAATAAATGAAATGAGAAACATGCTTGACCGAATGAACGGCAGGCTGTAAGAGGAACGAATTAATGACCTAGAAGACAGAGTAATGGAAAGTAATCAAGTGAACAAAAGAGAGAGAAAAGAATTGTGCAAAACGAGAATAGACTTAAGGAACTCAGTGACTCGATCAAACATAATAACATTCATATTATAGGAGTCCCAGAAGAAGAAGAGAGAGAAAAGGGGGGCAGAGAATTTATTTGAAGAAAGAATAGCTGAAAACTTCCCTAATCTGGGGAAAGAAAGAGATATTCAGATCCAGGAGCACAGAGAACCCTCAATAAAATCAACAAAAGCTGATCCACATCAAGATATATTGTAATTAAACTTGGAAAATATAGTAATAAAGAAAAAAATGTTTAAAGCAGCAAGACAAAAAAAAGTCATTAACTTACAAGGGAAAACCCTTAAGTCTAGCAGGAGATTTTTTAACAAAATATTTTCACGCCAGAAAGGAATGGCATGATATATTCAAAGTGCTGAATGGGAAAAACCTGCCCCCAAGAATACTTTCCCTAACAAGGCTATCATTCAAAATAGCAGGAGACATAAAGAGCTTCCCAGACAAACAAAAACTAAAGGAGTCTGTGACCCCTAGACCAGCCCTGCAAGAAATATTAAAAGGGACTCTTTGGATGGAAAGGAAAGACCAAAAATGACAGTATGAATGTAGGAAATACAAAAGCAGTAAAAAATGAGTATTTCTGTAAAGACTCAGCCAAGGAATTCACAAAATAAAAGGATGTAAATGTGACACCATATACCTAAAATGTGAGGAGAGAGTAAAGAATGGGTTCAAACTTAAACGACCATCAATTTAGCACAGACTGTTACATGCAGAAGAGATTGTATACAAACCTAATGGTAACCAGAAACCAGAAACCTCTAATAAATATGGAAAGAATAAGGAGAAAGAAATCCAAATATATCACCAAAGAAAACCAGCAAACCATGAAAGAGAGAAAGACAAGAAGGGATCAGAGAGGGGCACGTGGATGGGTCAGTCAATTAAGCATCTGATTCTTGATTAAGGCTCAGGTCATGACCTCATGGTTCATGAGATCAAGCCCCACGTCAGCCTCTATGCTGACAGTGCAGAGCCTGCTTGGGATTCTCTCTGTCCCTCTCTCTCTGCCCCTCCCCTGAGTGCTTGCTCTCTCTCTCTCTCTCTCTCTCTCTCAAAATAAATAAATAAACTTTAAAAAAAAAGAGAAGGGATCAGAATAAGTCTTCAGAAACAACCCCAAAACAAGTAATAAAAATGGCAATAAATACATAAGTCTCAATAATTATTTTGAATGTAAATGGACTAAATGCTCCAATCAAGACATAGGGTGTCAGAATGGATTAAAAAAAAAAAAAAGCAAGACCCATCTATATGCTGCCTACAAGAGACTCATTTTAGATCTAAAGATACCTGCAGATTGAAAGTAAGGGGATGGAGAAATGTTTATAATGCAAATGAATGTCAAAGAAAGCCAGAGTAGCAATAATTATTTTGGACAAAATAGACTTTAAAACAATGACTGTAACAGGAAACTAAGAAGGATACCATATAATCATGCAGGGGAATCCAAAGGAAGATATAACATCTGTAAATATTTATGTACCCAACATGAAGCACCCAAATACATAAAACAGTTAACAACAAACATAAAGGAACAAATCGATAATAACACAATAATAGTAGGGGACTTTACCACCTCACTTACATCAAGGGACAGGTCTTCTAAACAGAAAAGCAACAAAGAAACAATGGCTTTGAATGACACACTGGACCAGATGGATTTAACAGAAATATTCAGAACATTCCATCCTAAAACAGCAGAATATACATTCTTTCAAAATACCACTAAAAAAGAACTACCGGTCAATATCCCTAATGAACATAGATGCAAAAATCCTCAACACAATACTAACAAACCAAATCCAACAACACATTTAAAAAATAACACCATGATCAAGTGGGATTTATTCCTGGGTTGCAGGCGTGGTTCAACATTCACAAATCAATCAGCGTGATACATCACATCAACAAGAGAAAGAATAAGAACCATATAATCATTTCAACAGAGAAAAAGCATGTGACAAAGTATAACATCCATTCATGATAAAAACTCTCAACAAAGTAGTGTTAGAGGGGAACATACCTCAACATAATAAGGGCCATACATGAAAACCCTACAGCTAACATCATCCTCAATGGGGAAAAACTGACAGTCTCTCCCTGAAGATCAAGAACAAGACAAGGAAGTTCACCCTCACCAATTCCATTCAACATAGTACTGGAAGTCCTAGCCTCAGCAGTTAGACAACAAAAAGAAATAAAAGGCATCCAAACTGGTAAGGAAGAAATAAAACTTTCACTATTTGCAGATGACATGATACTATATATAGAAATCCCTAAAGACTCCACCAAAAAACTGCAAGGACTGATCAACAAATTCAGTAAAGTCATAGGAAACAAAATCAATCTACAGAAATATGTTGCATTTCTATGCACTAATAATTAAAACAGAAGAAAGAGAAATTAAGAAAACAATCCCGGGGCGCCTGGGTGGCTCAGTCGGTTAAGCGTCCGACTTTGGCTCAGGTCATGATTTCACCCTTCGTGGGTTCAAGCCCTGCATTGAGCTCTGTGCTGACAGCTCAGAGCCTGAAGCCTACTTTGGATTCTCTGTCTCCCTCTCTCTCTGCCCTCCCCTGCTCGCTCTCTCTCTCAAAAATAAATAAACATTAAAAAACAGAAAATAATCCCATTTACAATTGCACCAAAAATAATAAGACACCTAGGAATAAACCTAACCAAAGAGGCGAAAGCTCTGTACTCTGAAAACTAGAAAGCACTGATGAACAAAACTGAAGAAGACACAAAGAAATGGAAAGACACTCCATGATCATGGGTTGGAAGAACAGCTGCTGTTAAAATGTCTATACCACCCAAAACAATCTACACATTTAATGCAGTCCCTATCAAAATACCAACAGGATTTTTCACAGAAATAGAACAGACAATCCTAAAATTCCATGGAACCACAAAAGACGCCGAATAGCCAAAACAGTCTTGAGAAAGAAAAGCAAAGCTGGAAGTCTCACAATTGTAGACTTCAAGTTATATTACCAAGCTGTAGTAATCAAAACAGTATGGTACTCGCACCAAAACAGACACACATATCAATAGAACAGAACAGAAAATCCAGAAATAAACCCACAAGTATACGGTCAATTAATCTTTGACAAAGCAGGAAAGACTATCCAATGGGGAAAAGACAGCCTCCTCAGCAACTGGTGTTGGGAAATCTGGACAGCAACATTCATAGAAAGAAAACCCCATGCACAAAAATAAATTCAAAATGGATGAAAGACCTAAATGTGAGACCTGAAATCATACAAATCTTAGAAGAAAGCACAGGCAGTAATTTCTCTGACATTGTCCTTAGGAACTTTTTTCTAGATGTGTCACCTGAGGCTAGAGAAACAAAAGCAAAAATAAACTACTGAGACTACATCAAGATAAAAAGCTTCTGCACAGCAAAGGAAACAATCAACAAAACTAAAAGGTAATGTATGGAATGGGAGAAAATATTTGCAAATGACATTTCTGATAACGTGTTAGTATCTGAAATATATAAAGAACTTAGACAACTCAACATCCAAAAAACAAATAATCCAATTTAAAAAATGGGCAGAAGACACGAACAGACATTTCTCCACAGAAATCCAGATGGCCAATGGACACATGAAAAGATGCTCAACATCACATATCATCAGGGAAATGCAAAGCAAAACTACAGTGAGATGTCACTTCACACCTGCCAGAATGGCTAAAATGAAAAACACAAGAAACAACAGGTGTTTGCAAGAATGTGGAGAAAAAGGAACCCTTCTTCACTGTTGATGGAAATGCAAACTGGTACAGCCAGTGGAAAACAGTATGGAGTTTCCTCAAAAGGTTAAAAATAGATGTACCCTATTATCCAATAATCACACTACTGGATATTTACCCCCAAAATACAAAAACATTAATTGAAAGGGATACATGCACCCCTATGTTTATTGTAGCATTATTTATAATAGCCAAATTATGGAAGCTGCCCCAGTGTCCACTGACTGATAAATGGATATATGTATATAGACAGATAGACAGATAGCTAGATAAATGGATGTGTGTGTGTGTGTGTGTGTGTGTGTGTGTGTGTGTAATGGAATATTATTCAGCCACTAAAAATAATGAAATCTTGCCATTTGCAACAACATGCATGGAGCTAAAGAGTATAATGTTAAGTGAAATACGTTAGTCAGAGAAAGACAAATATCAATATTACCCTAATATCTGTTCCAGGTAAAGAGATCACAAGAAAAGAAAACTACAAACCAATATCCCTTATAAATAGATGCAAAGTCCTCAGGAAACCAAAACCCAGCAGCATATAAAAAGGATTATACACCAAGTGGGGTTTGTCCCAGAAATGAAAGGTTCAGTCAACATATGAAGATCAATCAACATAATACCTCATATCAATTAGGTAAAAACACGTAATAATCTCAATAGATATAGAAGAAAAATTTTGATGAAATCTAAAACGCTTTCATTATAAAAACTCTCCACAAACTAGGAATAGAAGAAAACTTCCTCAGACTGATAACTATGAAAAACCCACAGCTAACATCATACTTACAGGTGAAGGACCAAATTCTTTCCACCTAAGATCAGGAACAAGATAAGGATATCTGCCCTTGCCACGTTGTACTAAAAGTTCTTGTCAGGGCGATCAGATAAGAAAAGAAGAGAAAAGGCATACAGACTGAAAATGAAGAAGTAAAACTATCTCTACTCGCAGATGACATAATGCATATAAGATTATGCAAGGTATAAGACTAATATTATGCAAGATGTAAGACTAATATTATGCAAGATATAAGACTAACATACAGAAACTAGTTGTCTTTCTATATACTGGCAATAAAAAACCCAAAATGAAATGAAGAAAATAATTCCATTTACAATGGCATCCAAAAGCATAAAATACTTAGGCATACATTTAGCAAAATAAATGCAAGACTCGTACACCGAAAACTATGAAAGCTTGTTGACAGAAATTATAGGAGACCTAAGTAAATGGCAACACATCCTATTGTCCATGGATTGGAAAACTTATTGCTGTTAAGATGGTGATACTGCCCAAAATGACCTACCGAGTCAACAAAATCCCTGTCAAAATCCCAAGTGCCTCTTTTGAAGAGGCGGACAAGCTGGTCATGACATTCTTATGGAAATGCAAGGCATCCCAAACGGCCAAAATAATGTTGAAAAAGAACAGAGTTGGAAGACTCACAATCCCCCATCTCAAAAGTTATTACAAAGTGACAGTAATGAAGACTATGCGGTATTGGCGCAAGGATAAATGTACAGATCGGTGACATAGAATAGAGAGCCCAGAAATAAAGCCACATATCTATGATCAACCAATTTTCAACAAGGAGGCCAAGTCCGTTCAATGGGGAAAGAATAGTCTTTTCAACAAAAGGTACTGGAACAACTGGATATCCACATGCAAAAGAACGAATCTGGGCCTCTGACTCATACCATATACAAAAATTAACCCAAAATGGATTAAAGATTTAAATCTAAAAACTAGGGGCGCCTGGGTGGCTCAGTCGGTTAAGCGTCCTACTTCGGCTCAGGTCATGATCTCGCGGTCCGTGAGTTCGAGCCCCACATCGGGCTCTGCGCTGACAACTCAGAGCCTGGAGCCTGCTTCGGATTCTGTGTCTCCCTCGCTCTCTGCCCTTCCCCCACTCGTGCTCGCGCTCTCTCTCTCTCTCTCTCTCTCAACAATAAACAAACATTAAAAATATTTAAAAAACCAAATCTAAAAACTAAATATATAAAACTCTTAGAAGGAAACATGGGCATAAATCTTCAGGACTTTGGATTAGGCAACTTTGTTTTAAACACAGCATCCAAAGCCAAGCAACAAAAGAAAAATCAGATAAAGTGGACTTCATCAAAATTAAAAACTTTTGTAGGTCAAAGAACAGTGCAAAGAAAGTGAAAAGGCACCCCACGGAATGGAATAAAATATTTGTATATCATACATCTGACTTAAGAAAAATTTGTATGTAGACTGTATAAACAACACAAGTCAACAATAAAAAGACTAAACACCCAGTTAAAAATGGGCAAAGATTTGAAACGAACATATACAAATAGCCAATAAGTACATGAAAAGATGCTCAACATCATCAGTCATTAAGAGAATGCCAATCAAGACCACACTGAGATACCATTTTATATCTGCCATTATGGCTATAGTTAAAGAAAACAGAAAATAACAAATGTTGACAAGGATATGGAGAAACTGGCACTCCTAGTGGAACGTAATATGGTGCAACTGCTTTGGGAAAAAAACTGACGGCTCCTCAAAAAGTTAAATGTAGAGTTCTCATACACCTAGCAATTCTATTTCTACATATCTGTACGCTCAAGGGAAGTGAAAACGCATGCTCACAGAAAAACTTGTACACCAACGATCATAGCAGCATGAATTCATCCTAGCCCAAAGTAGAAACAACTCAAATACCCATCAACTTATGAATGAAAAAACAAAATGTGATCTATCCCTAAAATGGAATTCTATTCAGCCATAAAAATCATATGAAATAGTGAGACACGTTACCACATGCGTGAGCATCGAAAGCGTCATACTAAGAAGCCAAATACATAAGGCACATAACTGCAATTCCACTTCCGTGAAATGTACAGAACAGCAACTCCATAGACACAGAAAGCAGATTAGGACAGAGAGGCAGAGTTTACTTGCTCAAGGTCACAGGGCTCCTAAAGCAGCAAATTCAAGATCTGAAATCACATCTTTCTGATTGAAAGATGTTCTAACAACTCTTCTCTGTCTTCATGCATTCATCCCAACGAACATCGATGATACACCTAAAACACGCTAAACGCCAAGAATAAAATCATGAATAAGACACAACGAACCCTGCCTTCCAGGAGATCGCAGTAGACTATGGAAACCAGATGTGAAAACAACAAGTAAGCGTCCCCTCGAGACTGAGATGAGGTCAATTGTAGCGATACCTCAGAGCAGGCAGGACTGGGTTCGTTCAAGTCTTCTGAAAAGCTGAGGCCAAGACAGGATTAAGGGAGCAAGGATTATGTTAAAGGAAATGCCTGTGTGAGAGAAAAGAGGGAGGGAGCCAAGAGTTATCAGACCATGAGGCAAGTCTAACATGAATGAAGAAAAGAGGGAGAAAAGATGGGGTAGTAGCACCCTAGACTGCCATGCAGCCTAAGGGAAGTTTCACAAGGCTGTTGTCGAGGACTGCTCAGATCAAAGTCACAATCAACTAAGAGCCATGCCTCCCAGGAACAAGTCTGCCTTAGTGACCCTGCTGCCTTCAATCGCTGACTGGGAGCACCCCCGGAAAAACACGACCTTGGGGCAAACCTGGAGGTGCATTTCACAGCACAGCAGCTGAGACGCTTGGTCAAGTCTGCTCCCTGTAGTTGGAGGTCCTCAGATGCGGTCCTCATTGTCACCACCAGGGTTAGATGTCAGGGAAAGCGTTTTCTGGCACCGGTGATTTATAACTTGGATTCTGAGATTATACTCTCCTTACGGAGAGAGACAGTATAAGGAAGAAAATCAAGCACCGCGTAGAAAAGGACACTGGATGAATATCCAAGAGTTTTTCTTGTTCTAGCTATGTCCCTAGTGTCTTACGCTTCCAATCTAGTATTTGTTAAATGTGCTACAAAATAAAACATAACGAGATTATCATTTCATGTCGCATTGCTCACGATAATCCAGCTCATCATTTAACACACGGAAAACTTTGTAAATTAATATTTGGTCATTCCAGGCAGGCAGAGTACTTCTGAAAGATTTGTGAGTTCATTTACATGTTTCTCTGCTCTTTTCTCCTTGAGGGTAGGACTGTTCCCCCGCCTGATGATTAGAATGAATTGGATGTTTTGAACTCATCCATCAGATTTGGAAGTGATATCTTAATTGGCGAGGGTGTTTAACAGTTAATTGAACATTTCTACTGTGAACTTCCATTTTTCTTAAGTACAGAAATAGCACAGCAGGGCCATGGAGAAGTAAAGAATGTCACACAAACATCTGTCTTTATCTGTCTTGTTCTCCGCATCCCTGCTTCCTTGCAAACTCCTACGCACACCGTAGGGCGCTCAATGAACGTTTTGTGATCTCATTTTCTACGAATTTTTAAAAACTTAAATCCATGGGAACAAGTGTCTCTCTGTTACATGTGGCTACTGAGAATGTTAAGGTGATCTTATAGTAAGCTTTGCAAATCTGAATGTTACCAATTCATGTAGGTAGAGTATCTGGTGTTCAGATCCTATCCGAATGCATCATCAGACAGTTATCTTATATCTTCCTTTCGAACCCTCACCTTACAGCTGCCTAGAAGTTATAATCATATGTAGAATCCAGCCTTAAATTCTAAAACACAGTTACTTTCTTTAACCCAGAGTAGAGAAAATAATCTCTTTTATTGTGGGACTCTTCCAGCCATGAAAAGTAATTCTCTATATCTTTACTTAGAAAGTTATGACCTTCATTCATCTCTAATATTTCCAGAATTGGTGCCAACCAAGAGGCATTGCATTTCTTCCAATTTTCAAATAAGTGTTTTAATGAAACTATCTGTTGGGAGTTACTAATATGTATATTAACTTAGTGCCCATAACCAAATGATAATTGCACCATCACCTGAAAAAACCTGTTACTCAAAGCACAGAATAAACTGGCCATTTGTCTTTCTTCAACAGTTTCGTTCTGGCAGTCGATCTTTCTTTTGCATGATCCATTTATTTGATTCGCCTTTTCACCGTATTTCCAGATATTTTTTACCTGGAGAAATGTCAGTGCAACAGGAAATAGGCACTTGTTCGTCTGGGTCCACCAAGGAGGAGCAGGTACCAAGAAGGATTTACTGGAGAAAATACATACGAGGGAAAAGACACCGTGTGTATGGAGAGGGCCAGAAGAGGCTCAGGAGCCCTCAGACAGTAATACGGACCTAAGTCTGTGGAGGAGAGAGGGAAGGAAGGAAGGTTGGGCATGAAAAGTCTTACGCTGCAGTACCGTTCGAGGAAAATTTCAGCAAGACCAACAGAAAGTCCTTGAGCCAAAGTCACCCTTTAGAGGAGTTCTGTGTCTCCCAAAAGTGGCCTGCTTTAGTGTCCCTGATGTCCTCAGTCACTGGCCGGGAGCAGCTCATGGGAAAATTGGTCTGATGCAAATGCAGTGGAAGATTACAGAGCTCGGCCACTGAGATCATCATTCAACCAGGCTCCTTGAAGTCAGAGATCTGAGAGGTACCTTTCATGGCCAACACGGTACTCCTACAAGAAAAGAGAGGTCTGCATCTCAAACTTCACGCTCCTTACTAAAAAGCACACAAGTAGGGAGTAAAGTCGCATTTAGAGCAGAGGTAAGTTGCCCCAGGCCAGAAACGCACTGATTCATTCAGAGCACACTTTAGGGATGCGATTGAGCACATAGTTTATACGGAGTTGCATTCAAATCCCACTTGCCCCACTTGGTGGTGACGTGAATTGAAGCAAGTCACTTAAAAACTGAAGAAGTCTTAAAAACACTAAAAATCTGAAGTCTCAACTTCTTCATCTGCTAAACGGAAATAATGATGACCTCGCTTACCAAACTGGGACTATTGGGAGAATGAAACAACCTCTCGGGTCCCATGGGTGAAGATATGGCTTGGCCTGTAGTTTCTTACCACAACACTCACTCCTTCCCCTTCCGCAGTCACGTGACACAAAGAGAGTCGTCTCTGTTTGTCATCTCTTTGCCCAAGAAGGCTGGCTTTTTTCCCTTTGACCTCAGTTACTATTTATTTTTAAGCAGTACCCTGCCTTCTAGGACCAGTAACCCCCACCTCATATTCGGAGAACCACTCCTCCCCTTAATCTAAACACGTAGGTCCCATGGAAATCGCAACAATCTAACATGACCCCACGTGGGTGTAGACTTATGCCAAGCTGGATCAAGCAGGGTCCTTCCTTAAAAACTTTTAAAGCCAGAACCGAGGAGCAAATCAGTCAAAATCATAAGATGTAATTGTCTAGCACGCTCACAACAGCCATGGTTTCTGTCAGGAGGAGGAAGCGCACAACCAGAGAGGCTGAGTCTGACCACGCACCGCGGTCTAGATTAACGACAGAGGGTCTCATTTGTACTCAAGTTCTCTGGATCCAGTTATTCCTATGGGTGGGCTGTTCAAACTGTTCCACGAATTCTGATGTCCATTTTGACCTAAAGGAATCTGAACTGGTTTGCTCTCGCAGCGAAACGTCCTAAAAATATAACGAAGATCCAATTGCTGGCTCCCTTGATTGGTCCACGTTCTTTCCCAAGTAAGAAACTACCTCTGCGATGAGTCCTCCTTACAGAGCCAGTGAACTTCCCTCAAAAGAAACAAGTGTGCACCTAAAACTAATATGACATCGCAGGGGCACCTGGGTGGCTCGGTCGGTTAAGAGTCTGACTTTGGCTCAGGTCATGACCTCACAGTTTGTGGGTTCAAGCCCCCATCAGGCTCTCTGCTGTCAGCACAGAGCCCGCCTGGGATCCTCTGTCCCCCTGTCTCTCCCCCACTCGAGCTTGTTCCTCTTTCTCTTTCTCTCTCAAAAATAAGTAAACATTAAAAACATTTTTAAAGAAATTAATATTGTATGTCAACTACACTTTAATAATAAATTTATTTTTATAAAAGAAACAAAGGGCACCTGGGTGGCTCAGTCGGTTGAGCATCCGACTTTGGCTCAAGTCATGACCTCACAGTTCGTGAGTTTGAACCCCGTGTGGGGCTCTGTGCTGACAGCTCAGAGCCTGGACCCTGCTTTGGATTCTCTCTCTCTCTCTCTCTCTCTCTCTCTCTCTCTCTCAAAAAAAAAAAAAAAAAAAAAAAAACATTAACAATTTTAAATAAAAAAGAAACAAGTATGGACTTGGTCCTCTTGTCACGGCCTTTTCGTTCCCCCAAATCTTATAGAGTCAATTACTCAACAGCATAGACTTTGGAGCCTTACAGACTTGGGTTTGAGTCCCAGTTCTATTTACTGGCTACGTAGGCAGTTAATTAGACGATCAGAGCCCCAATTACCTCATCTCTAAAATGGAAATAATAGTTACCTCCGAGTGCTGTTGTGACTCTTCCTTGAGTCAGCGCACACAAAGCACTTTACATAGTGCCTACGACAAATGGAGCCACAGCGGGCGAATGAAAAGAAGTGGTTGTCCTTCCATGTGCATGGGAAGAAATAAGACACCAGCTGGCCACCTTTCAGCACAGTGGGCAGCTTCAGAGTTGGCATCTATCTTTCTGACAGGAGGCCTCCAACAGGAAGGATCAAGGCGGATCAAGGATGCGGTCTACAAGGCTCTCAGCCTTCCCTTCCATACTCAAAGTAATCGAGTTGCAATTTGACTACCAGAGAGAAAGACTCACTTTGGCCCAGTAATCACCTGCCAGCTTACCCCCACCTGGGTCTCCTGAGACCAAAAATTACTGAGCAATTTAGACCCATATTGATAAAAGTGAGCTAATTAACAGACACAGTCAATGAGGAGTTCTCTCAGAAGACCGTCAGCCAATAACTGAAGAAGGAATGATAGAAATTTTCAAAAATCACAATTTGGGGGCGCCTGGGTGGCTCAGTCAGTTAGGCGACTGACTTCGGGTCAGGTCATGATCTCACAGTTTGTGGGTTCGAGCCCCGCATCGGGTTTTGTGCTGACGGCTCTGAGCCTGGAGCCTGCTTCAGATTCTGTGTCTCCCTCTCTCTGGTCCTCCCCCACTCACACGCTGTCTCCCTCTCTCTCAAAAATAAACTTAAAAAAATTTTTAAAAATCATTTTCCTGGCCATAATGAAGTAATAGATTCAAGCCAAAATCACCAATGTATTTATAAACCACTGGGTGAAGAGCTGATGGAAAACTGGATTATTCCCATGATGCCAAAGTATCACTCCACTGATGGACTGTGTTAATCACTAGGAAGAAAATATTACCATGGAAGTATTAGTCTGTCACCACCTAAACCCACTGTTCAATCCTGTTATCACTGAGAGTGGGCCTTACGTGCCATTTATTGTGGCACATACTCCTGATGCATACACCATCACCTCTGAATTATTCGTGCAAAAAAATATTTAACCAGAACCAGGTCAAGCTCCTAGTTCTAATATGCAGTTTTTATGAAATACGGAGGATAAAATAACAAGTTACACAACACGTGAGAAAAATTCAGAAAGTGGGGCATTCCATAGGACAGCTGACCTGGTATCTGAAACAAGTCAATGTCATGGTCTTTGTGTTCTGCTAAGTGCAGCTGTGGGGGGGGGGGGTGGTTCCCCCAAACACATCCGACAAGCAACTCTCTAAACACCAACCGGTGCTATAATGAAACTCAATTCTGATACTGTCTACCCAGAAATAGCAATAGATACCACAGGTTGAGGGTTCAGTCCTACAAGACCAACGCTCCCCCCACAGTTGTTACCTGTACTTGACAAATTGGCTATAAATCAAAGGTTTCCATGACCCCCAACTTAGGTGTGATTAATTTCCCAGAGCAGCTCTCAGAATTCTGAGAAATGTTTTACTTACTAGATCACGAGGTTATTATAAAAGGATATAACTCCGGAACAGTCCTTTTGAGTTTTTATGGAGGCTTCATTACACAGGCATGATTGATTAAATCACTGGCCATTGGTGACTGATCCAACCTTCAGTCCCTCCCCCCTCCCTGGAGGTAGGGGGGGTGGGACTGAAAGTTCCAACCCTCTAGTCACAGGGTTGGTTCCCATGACAACCAGTCCCCATCCTTAGGTGCTCTCTCAAAGTCACTTTATTAACGTAACAAAAGACATCTTTTTGCTCTCTCCACTTTGGAAATCTCAAGGGTTTTTAGAAGCTGTGTGCCAGAAACGGAGATGAAGACCCAATATATATTTCTCATTACAAATCACAATATCACACATGGGCGGGGGGGGGGGGGGGGGAGTGGAGAGACAGCAGGACTATTCTAGATTATAACCACCAAATGACCCTCGACTGGAATCTGGTTTGAATAAGCCAGCTATAAAAATGCATTTTGGATACAATCAGGGAAATTTAAATACAGCCTAGATTTTAAAGGATATTAGGGAATTATTATTAATTTTGTTAGATGTGATCATGGTACTATGGTTATGTAGGAAGAAATGCCCTTTTTGTTAGTGATGCGTGTAAAAATATGTAGGAGTGAACTATGACGTATGCAATTTATTTTGAAATATTTCAAAACTAGATTAAGCAAGGATAGTGAAATTATTACAATTGCTAAATCTAGATAACGGTATATGAGTATTCATTGAGCTCTTTATTCTACTTCTCTATATGTTTGAAATTTTTCAAAATAAAAATGTTTGAAAATAAGGACTTTTTTTTGTATATATAAAAGCTGAAGGAATTCATTACCAGCAGAACGGCAAGACAGGAAATGTTAAAAGAAGTCTTTTAGGCAGAAAGAAAATGTTACCAGATGGAAATCTGGATATACACAAAGGAACGAAGGATACTTGAGATGGAAAATATATGAGTAAATATAGAATTTTTAACTTCCTTTCACCATCGCTTTAAAAGATAATTGACTCTTTGACATTTGGATCCAGACTAGAGGTTACACATGGCCCCTGGCAGATTGAAAAATTAAAATTTGTCAAAAATCATAAATGGCCAAATAACCAGTAAAAATCTGTATTCTCACTTCTCTTAGAAATTCGGAGGCTCTGGCAAGTCTGGTCCTTACATTTTCTCACAGCAGCAATTGTCTTGAGTTGAATGATGGCCTTGATGTCCTTTTATAAAGGGGAAAACTGCAGGATAATGAGACTGGTATTTGCTTTCTTGAACAAAGAGAACAACAATTTTATAGTTGAAGAAAAATCAGATGAAGGAAGATAGGCTTTAGAAGTACAAGAAGAGAAAGACCAGAGGGAAGCACCAGAAACTGTTCCACCTACAAGTTCATGGCTAGTCTGCTAGGACAATCGGCTGGAGAAGCGAAATGGCTTCTGGTGCAAGCCCTTTGGGGAAAACAAAATCTCCTGGTTTTTTCTGGGAGTTTTCACCCACACTGAATATTTAGTATGACTTGTTGGGGTCTGCAAGACGTAGCTTTAAAATACTTTTCTTTTAATAAATGTCTCAGGGGAGCCTGGGTAGCTCCGTGGGTTAAGTGTCTGACTTCGGCCTGGGTCGTGATCACAGTTTATGAGTTCGAGCCTTGCATCGGGCTCTGTGCTGTCAGCATGAGGCCCGCTTCAGATCCTCTGTCTCCCCATCTCTGCCCCCCCATCTCTCAAAAATAAATAACTTAAAAATTTTTTAAAAACAAGTGTCTCATGGGTTGGAACAGGTAGTACAGTTTCAGCAGCTAAAGTTAGCTGTTTTGTGAAAGTGGGTGTTAGCATTTTCAAAAGAGGTGGGAGTTTTTAAAAGCCATTTTGGAAGACCTCAAAGAGGTGAAAAAATACATGAGACAATTATTTTTTTTCCCTCATTTTTCTCAAATTTGAAAATTTGCTCTTCTGTGAGATGACCATAAAAATTGTGGAACCCTTTAATGCCAAGGTTAGGGGAAAGAATGACACTTTGAGTGAAAAAACCTGGTTTCTGGTCCCATTCTCTACACATGTCCGTGATGTGAGGAAGGCATCACAGGGATGCTTAGCATTGCAAGGCTTGGGCCTTGTCCCTCTCTGCACTGCTGGTAATCTTATCATGAACAAGCACAAAGTCACATAGTTAAAAGTGTTTCCTAAACTCAATAGCCTGTATATGTATAGGTAATAGGGAGAAAAAGAGAATTTTCCACACAAAACCAAGATAAAATTTTTTTAATTTTCTCTTTAGTGTTTATTTTTGAGAGAGAGAGAGACAGAGCACGAGTGGGGGAAGGGCACAGCGAGAGGGAGACACAGAATCCGAAGCAGGCTCCAGGCTCTGAGCTGTCAGCACAGAGCACGACGTGGGGCTCGAACTCACGGACTGCGAGATCATGACCTGAGCTGAAGTCATTCGCTTAACCGACTGAGCCACCCAGGCGCCCCCCAAGATAAATTTCTAAACGAAGCCAACATCATGCTTAATGGTGAAGGATTGGATTCCTTCCACCTAAGGTCAGAACACAAGACAAGGTAGTCTGCTCTCACCAGTTCGATTCAACATTGTACTAAAATTCTAGAGGAGGCAATTAGACAAGAAAAGGACATAAAAGGCATCCAAATTGGAAGGGGAGAGTTAAAACTATCTTTATGGGCAGACGACACAATCTTACATGGAAAAGGCCATGAAGAACCCACCAAAAAGCTACTAGAGCTAACAAATGAGTTTAGAAATCTCATAAGATACAGATCCACGTATAAACATCAATTGAATTTCTACTCACTTGCAATGAACAATTCAGAAATAAAATTAAGAAAACCATTCCATTTACAGTAGCATCAAAAGTAATAAGACAATTAAAACTACATTTAACAATGGGGTGCCTGGGTGGCTCAGTCAGTTAAGCATCCAACTTCGGCTCAGGTCATCATCTCACGGTTCATGAGTTCGAGCCCCGCGTTGGGCTCTGTACTGACAGCTCAGAGCTTGGAGCCTGCTTCAGATTCTGTCTCCCTCTGTCTGCCTCTCTCCTACTTACGATCTCTCTCTCTCTCAAAAATAAATATACAGTAAAAATTTAAAAGAAAAAGAAGAAGGAGGAGGAGGAGGAGGAGGAGGAGGAGGAGGAGGAGGAGGGGCTCCTGGGTGGCTCAGTCGGTTAAGCACCAGACTTCAGCTCAGGTCGTGATCTCACCATTGGTGGGTTCGAGCCCCGCGTTGGGCTCTGTGCCAACAGCTCCGAGCCTGGAACCCGCTTCGGATTCTGGGTCTCCCTCCCTCTCTGCCCCTCCCCCACTCCTGCTCTGTCTCATTCTCACCAATAAATCAACAGTAAACAAATTTTTTTAAAGAAATACATTTAACAAAAGAAGCGGAAGACCTGTCCACTACAAACCATCATCGAATGAAATCAAAAGAGACCTAAGTAAATAAAAAAAAAAAACCCTCGTGTTCATGGATTGGAAGACTGAGTAACTGTTAAGCTGTCAACTCTCCCCCTATTGATCTGCAGATTCAACACAATCTCCATCAACAATCCCAACTGGCTTTTTTGCAGGAACTCTAAATCCGATCCTAAAATTCACATGGAAATACCTGTACAAGGAATTCAGAACAGCCACAATAGCCTTAAAAGAAGAAGAAAGTTGGGTTGCCTGGGTGGCTCAGTCGGTTAGGCGGCCGACTTCGGCTCAGGTCATGATCTTGCGGTCCGTGAGTTCTAGCCCCGCGTCGGGCTCTGTGCTGACAGCTCAGAGCCTGGAGCCTGCTTCATATTCTGTGTCTCCCTCTCTCTGACCCTCCCCTGTTCATGCTCTGTCTCTCCCTGTCTCAAAAATAAATAAACGTTAAAAAAAAAAAAATTAAAAAAAAAATAAAAAAAAGAAGAAAGTTGAAGAGCTCACTTCCCATTTCAGAAAACTGGAGTAGTTGACGCTGTAGAGCACTCTCAGAGGATAAGCATATGGATCAATCAAGTTGAGAGTCCAGAAATAAACCCTCATCTCCACAGTCAATTGATTTGTGACAAGAGTGCCAAGACAAAGGAAAAAGAATAGCTTTTCAACAAATGTTGCTGTGACAACCGGATATACACGTGCAAAAGAATGAAGTCGAATCCCCACCTAATACCATACACAAATATTAGTTAAAATGGACGAAAGATCTAAATGTAAGAGCTAAAACTGTAAAATTCTTCAAAGAAAACATAGATATAAATCTTCAATGACCTTGGATTAGGCAAGGATTCCTTACATTGGACGTCAGTATTACAAGAGAAAAGAAAAACCAGACAAAGTAGACCTTGTCAAACTGAAAATATTTTGCTCCTTGTTGATTTGCTAATAAAACAAAAATATTTTGCTTTAATACTTATTAAAACATTACAACTCAAAGGGCGCCTGGGTGCCTCAGTCAGTCGGTTAAGCGTCCAACTCTTGATTTCAGCTCGGGTCATGATCTCACAATTTGTGGGATGGAAACCCACGTGGGGCTTTGCACTGACAGTGTGAAGTCTGCTTGGGTTTCTCTCTCTCCCTCTCTCTCTCTCTCTGCACCTCCTCTCTCTCTCTCTCTCTCTCTCTCCCTCTCTAGCGCGCTCTCTCTCAAAATAAATAAACTTAAAAAAAATTACAACTCAATAACAAAAAGACAAAGAACCCAATTTCTGTAATGGGCAAAGAATCTGCATAAACATTTTTCTAGAGAAGAAATACAAATGAACAACAGGCACATGAAAAGACACTCAATACCATCAGCCACCAGGGAAATGGAAATGGAAACCACAGTGAGACACCCCCTCACACACACTAGAATGGCTATAACCAAAAAGACAACAATCACAAGGGTTAGAGAGGATGTAGAAAAATGCAAACCCCCATACACTGGCGAGGGCAAATGTAAAATGGTGCAGCAACTCTGGAAAACAGTTTGGCAGCTCGTAGAAGGGTTAAACACAGAGGCACCGCATGCCCCAGCAATTCCATTCACAGGTATCTACCCAAGAGAACTCAAATGTATGTTCACGCAAAAACTCATACAAATGTGCACAGTAGCCTTAGTCATAATAGCAAAAAATGTAATGGCACTGCGCTTACACAGAAAGAAAAAAAATGTCCTTTTTTGTTAGGAAAGCATCTAGAAGTTACATACAGGTGAATCATCGTCAGGTCTGTCATTTATTTTAAAATATTTCAAAATTGGGGCGCCCGGGTGGCTCAGTCGGTTAAGCGGCCGACTTCGGCTCAGGTCATGATCTCGCGGTCCGTGGGTTCGAGCCCCGCGTCGGGCTCTGTGCTGACGGCTCAGAGCCTGGAGCCCGTTTCGGATTCTGTGTCTCCCTCTCTCTGACCCTCCCCCGTTCATGCTCTGTCTCTCTCTGTCTCAAAAATAAATAAACGTTAAAAAAAAATTTTTAAATATTTCAAAATTGGATGAAGCAAATAGGGCAAAAGTCGTACCCAAGTGTCCAGCAATGGGTTAAAAATTTACTCACACATGTATTCTAGCTATTGAACCTACCTAATATGATATTGACTATAAGTAAACACCTCAAAGCAGAAGATAAAATAAAAATGGTGATAAGCAAATAAACCAGTAAGCTTTAAATAAAAAATTGGTCTTTATCAGGTGGTCAGGAAGTATGATGCCTCTGTTGACAAATATTTCTTGAAATAGAGTTACAATAATAAGGGGAAAGTGCAATACTAATCCAGAGCCAATTGTCCAGATTAATCCAATACCGGTGAGAGGGAACAAGGGATAAAGTAAAAGTATAATAGGGGCGCCTGGGTGGCTCAGTCGGTTAAGCATCCAACTCTTGATTCCGGCTCAGCTCATGGTCTCACAGTTCATGAGATTATCTCATGATTCGTGAGGTCAAGCCCCACTTCGGACTCTGTGCTGACAGGGTGGAGCCTCCTTGGCATTCTCTCTCTCTTCTCTTTCTGCCCCCGCCCCCCAACTCAAGCATGCACGCTTTCTCTCAAAATAAATAAATAAACGTTTACAAAAACTAAAAGTATAATCAATTCCTCATCTTGTCAGGGTGAAGTGGGAAGGAGAGATAAAATCACTGTTGAGTTTTTTTAACCGACAGATTAATAGAGGTTCAAGTATGTTTGTTAATCATTTCAAAGGAAAAATGATAGAATAGAAATTTGAAGTAGAACTTTTAATTACTCTAAAGAATTAAGAGCTGGACAATGTGAAACTTATTTGTTCCGGTAAAGTTGAGAAAATAAAATGAAGGAAATAATAGGGAATCATACTAAATAGAAAATATATTTTATTTAAAAAAAAATTTTTTTTTTAACGTTTATTTATTTTTGAGACAGAGAGAGACAGAGCATGAACGGGGGAGGGTCAGAGAGAGAGGGAGACACAGAATCTGAAACAGGCTCCAGGCTCTGAGCTGTCAGCACAGAGCCTGACGCGGGGCTCGAACTCACGGACCGCGAGATCATGACCTGAGCCAAAGTCGGACGCTTAACCGACTGAGCCACCTAGGCGCCCCGAAAATATATTTTAAAAGACAGAAGGAGGGGCACCTGGGTGGCTCAGTCGGTTAAGCGGCCAACTTCGGCTCAGGTCACGATCTCGCGGTCCGTGAGTTCGAGCCCCGCGTCGGGCTCTGTGCTGACAGCTCAGAGCCTGGAGCCTGTTTCAGATTCTGTGTCTCCCTCTCCCTCTGCCCCTCCCCTGTTCATGCTCTGTCTCTCTCTGTCTCAAAAATAAATACACGTTAAAAAAAAAAAAATTAAAAAAAAAAAAAAAGACAGAAGGAACAGGGAGCAAATAAGCTACTACAATAAATGCAAATGGCCGATTTTCCTTATTGAAACACAAATGCTCTCAGACTCAGTAAAATAATTTTCTAAAGTAGCTATTAATTGTTCACCAGAGAAACACCTAACATTATTTGATACAGTAAAAATCGCCATTAAAAGATGGGAAAAGACATACCAGGCAAAAGCAAATAAAATGGAACCAGGAGGCCATATTAATCTCAAAGTTGACTACAAAGCCAAAAGCATTAAATGAGACACAAAGAGATATTTCATACTAATTAAGAGTCAAATTACAAAGAGATAACACTATCACCATCCTTTATCTGTGAAACTACGTAGCAGCACAATTTATTTTTTTAAATATCAGACAACTCATAAACCTATAATCATATGAGAAATTTTAAGACGCCTCTCTCAGAATTTTACAACTTCAAGTAAATATGTAATAAATAAAGGTGTAAACAATGCATTGGGTAAGCCTATTTTTAATCAATATAGAAAGAATTTTATATTCTAAGACAATGTTTTCTTAAATGTTCTTAGAACGCTTCTGAAAAAGATAAAAACACTTAGAACACTTTGGTCAGCCTCAAAGAAAAGCTAAAAACTCGAAAATCTTACATGCTATATTTCCTGGCCACAATTTAAAAAATAACACACGAAATCCATAATAAAAAAGTAGGCGTGAAGTTTTAACCCTCCAGAGGAAATCAAAACTGAATTACAAACAATATGAAGACTACAGAAAATGATCAAAACCTGTAAGATGCAATGAAAATCACACTCAGAGGAACAACCATAGCCTTAAACTATTCTATTGTTAAAGAAGAGAGACTGAAAATATATAAGCAACATATTCAACTAAAAATGAACTGGAAAAACAAGTCGGGAAGCTAAAACAAAGTATGGTGAAGAAATCAATTTAAATTAAACGGAAATTAACATATTAATTTCAAAAACATAAAAGTAGATATAATCATATCTAAATATGATAAATATGATATCTAATCATATCATAGCAAAATCAATGGTTTCCTTTAGAAAAACAGTGACTAGAAACAAAACAAAATAAAACAAAACTATATAAGTAATGATAAAGTGGAAGCAGAAGAGACTTTTCAAGTTAAAATAGTATGTACCATTTTATGCCATTGAAAACTAGATAAAATGAACCATCTTCTGGGAGGCTATAAGTTTGCAAAATTGACTTAAGCAACAAACACTCTAAGTAAAAGAATAGCCACAGAAGAATTCAAAAAGTATATCAACGATCTGTCACCAAAAAATTGTTTTAAATTTTGCATTCGTCAAATATTCAGGAAATGGGTGATTGTTGTGTTATTTAAATTATTCCAGATTATTGAAACAGAGAGTTTATCAGATAAATTTGGAAGACTTTTGTAGCACTTGTACCAAACCCGGATGAAGATAATACAAATTCAATCTCACTTATGAATTTAGATGCATATACCCTAATGATTACTAAATCAAAGCCAGCAGTGCAATAAGAGAACAATACACTATAACAAAATGGGCTTTGATTTAGGAATGTAAGAATGGTTCAACATAAGTTCATTATTTTAACTGGTTAATGAGATTTTAAAAATAAAAAGTTCATCCCATTATGTACCAAAAAGGCATCTGATAAATTTCAACAGCCATTCCTGATCGTAAAACCTGGGAAACATAAGAATAGAAATATCTTTATCAATACAAAAGTATCAGAAACCAATGCAATATCATGATAAAGGTCAATGCTCTATAAAAATTAAAATCAAGAAAAAAATCAAAACCAAGACAGGACGTCACAGCCTCCATACTCTCAATCTTTTATCTGATGTAATCAGACAACGAAAGGAAATGAATAATAAGTGTTTAAGAGAGAGAACACACGATACAATAGTCTTTAAGGAAATAAACTACTAGAATTAATAAAGGGTTCAGTCGTAAGCTATGCCTAAAAAGGCACTTTCCTTTATACCAGCAATAGCTTATCGGCAAATGTGATGAAAAAAATCTCATTCACCATATCAATAAAAATTACTCTCATTCTCAATTACAATGGAAATTATGAAATACCCAGGAAAAAAAGAGACAACAACAAGAAAAGTATAAGGCTAATACTAAGAAAATGATAAAATCCCAAAGAAGCACATGAAAAAAAAGACCTAAATCCTGAATGGAGACTCAGTTGGGTCAAGATGTTAGTCTCCAGAGATCATTTATAAGCTTAATGTAATTCCCCTCAGAATTCTATCTTTTTCCAAATTATAGACAAAATAAATTACAGATTTCTCACAGACTTAAATAAGAATGACTCTATTTTAAGCCTTTGTTTTTTACAGATGGGGAAATCAAGGCACAGAGAGGAAAAGTGCTCTGCCCAAGGGTACACAGCTAGAAATTAATACAGCAATGACTCAAACATAGCCTTTCCTACTTCAATACCTGCGCTACATTTTAAATTTATTTCTGACAAAAATTGCATATATTTGAGGTGTACGATATGATGTTTTGATATATGTATACACTGTGAAATGATTACCAGTTTCTGCAATGAAACTAATTAACATATCCATCACCTCCCAGAGTTACCTCTGCGTGTGCTTGCGTAGATCACGAGATCTACCATTAGTCACTGTGTGTAAAAACTAAAAACCACCCAAGTATCAGAAAAAAAGGAGAGGTTTTTTTTTTGCATTTTCTTTTAATCATGGGTTTCTTTCTTTGCTTGACACCAGGGCCAGGAAATAACAAGGAAAAACCTAACAGCTCTGCTGACATAAAAATTTTAAACTTTTGTATGGGAATTAAAAAGACACCAGAAACAAAGGGGGGAGAAAATGACAAGAGTAAATATTTGCAATGTTTATGACAGTTACTAGCCATACAATGCAGAAAGTTTCCACATGTCAATCTTAAAATAATCACACACACACAAAAAACAAACCCATAAACAGGGAGTTCACAGAAGAAACCGACAAAATATGAAGAAACAAAAAGATACCCAATTTCCCCACAATCAATACAATTCCGTTTTATGAAGCCCTTAAGAAAGATAAGGTGGATTTATTTGCACTCACATAAAAAATGTTCACGAGATGTTACTGAGTGAACAAATAAAGTTACCGAGTACTACGCAAAGTATGACCCCGACCTACACGAAATTTTAAATGTGTACATGTTGTGATCAGAGTTTGAAGGGTATATACTAGTTAATGGCGGCAATTTGGGGGAATAGGATTATAAAGCGGGGGAAGGTGGAGAGAGTTTCATTTTCTGTTGCATGTGATTTTGTAGGGGTTTTTTGCAACGTACATGCCCTTCGATAATTTATACGTATTAATTTTTCTAATAATATGATTGAAAGTGCTATGCATCGGAAAATCTGCAGAAACACATGGAGCAAATTATAAATTACGTACATTACGTATTACACATCAAAATATATATATATGAGATAAGCAAGAAAATGTGAAAAATACAAGGTAAAATAATAATGTTTATATTTGTATTAGGAGAGGGGAGTGCAGAAGAAATACACTTAGCTGTGAATGATTATCTCTGGGGCCTGGGGCCGCAGAGGCCTTTAAGTTTTACTTAATATGGTCCATCTCGGTATTGTTTGACAAGTGGAGGAAAGCCGTGCCTGTCAGTCATGCGTAAATTAGTGAGATGTGCACCGGCCTGGGGAGGAGAAGAACGAGGTTCTGATGCTAACTCGGTCCCTCCTCCTCTCTTGAGTGTCCAGTTTTCTCCTCTATAAGGTTGGTAACTCTATCCAACTCCTCAAGGCCTCCCAGTTCTAACAAGCTATCATTTTACGATTCTACCGAAGTCAAATTTCATTCGTGAAAAAAATAACCCTAATGGTATTTGGAAACTGCCTAAAAATGATACCACCTCACGAGCGACAACATTTCAAACCTTGGAGCGTTCCCTAGTGACATCCTCGGCGCCTGTTGCACACCCGTTTCGATTGCTTGCCCAGATAATAATCTACGTGCTGATGGCTGGCAGCAGCCAGCAAAAAGTGTCTGGGGTTTTGCACAAGAGGAATGACCTCTGGTGGTTTCATGATCTAAAACAGCACAGGTCAAATTAGAAAGTGTTGCTGCTGTTGTTGTTGTTGTTATTTTGTTTGTTTTGTACTTTTGTCAATACACAGAAGGTAGACATTCAATTCCTCCTTTGACACGGTTCTCTGTTTTTACCAGTTCACAACCCCCCCCACGCCCCGCCCCCCCCCCCAACCCTCTGCCCCATAGGCTCCTTGTTAGCGGCACTGACTCTCAGAAAGATTGTAACGTTCCTGAAAGCACACCAAAATCCAATTCTGCTCACCATTAATCCTTGTCTTCTCCAGCCCTCCACAGTACAATCGCCTCTCTATTTCATTCATTGCTCTCCCATCTACAACCTGCACATATTCGCAGTCAATCGGAGAAGTAATTACTTTTGTACGGGAGCCGCACAAACCAACTCTTATTTCCACTAGACACACAAATATCAATTAAGCATAAAATTCAATTTAGCATTGAAGGGGCTGCTGAACCTCCCACCAAAAAAAGAGAAAAACACCCAGTCCTGTTCTCGAACAGGATTTCAGGCCTCGCTTTGTTTTTTTTTTTTTTTGTTTGTTTGTTTTTTAAGGGGGGAAAGGCAAGAATCCCTCCGAACAGTTAAAATTGTCCTATTTTTCATCCTGGGAACAATTTGCTTGGTGCAAAACTTAGGTTAAAAGCTGCAAGAATATATCCAGGAAATTTAGAAAAGGAAGTTCCACATTTTTCAGGGAAAACAACTGTTTTCTGTAAATCAGATAAAAATGACCATCTGAAGAGTATCGCTTGGATAGTAAAGGTAGAAACATATTCAAGGTACGTGAGGTTTGGTAAGCATTAATTCTGCAAAAATAAGAAACTTGGTTCTGGCGACAGACACTCCTGGATCAGGCAACCATCTGAAAGGCCTATGCTAACAGAAATCAAATATTGCAAAAAAAGTGAGAATCCTATTTCCTTACATAAATAATCAAATAATTTCTCCTCTCTTATAATTGTTTTTCAAACACTTAAAATTTAACAAAATCCACTATCCTGGCAAATATACGAGAATCCTCCTGAGCCAAAATTGCAGGAGGACATTGTGTCTTGGGAAATGGTCCTCCCTTTACTGTTCCAAGTTCTGTTATTCTCTTAATGACCTGGTTTTCATTTGAAGTTGTGTGTGTGTGTGTGTGTGTGTGTGTGTGTGTGTGTGTGTACATGTATACAATACATCCACACAGACACAAATGCCCACATACCTGATACAAACAAGGGGGCTGGTCCTTGACCGGCCTGTCTTCCTTCTCTTATTAATACAACTTCTAATCACACACCAGAGCCTATAATCTTGAACTTTGAAAAACAAAATACATTCATCGACGTTTGAAAAGTAACCCCCAAGAAATGCATTCCTAAATCCTTTAAAATAAACAAATTAAGCGTCCAAGAATAGGAATTCAAGGAGATTTAAATTTGAATTAGCTTAACTACTTTTGACAAGTTTACACATGAAAGACACCAAGATTGTATGTACTACTTGCTGCTTTAAGAAGTTTCATTCTGTCTGTCTATATAAAAAGTTTCGGCCAAAGTTAAATCAATCTCCTCTACTGATTTTCAACATTAGACAAATACCCAGCCCTTTTTTTCTTTTCTTTTTTTTGAACCCTGCTTTCAGCCTGACTTTTTCCCCAATTGAAATTCAGGCCCTCAATGGTTGGTTTTTCTTGGTTCTAAATGTTGATAAAAAAGGGTTTTCTCCACTCCCTCAATTTGATGTGACAGGCTTCTGACATGAATAATGGAAGCATTTCTTTCACAGGCAAATCAACTTAATTTAGCAAGCCTTTATACTCTCAGTGGGCAAGCCACAATCCCCAAGATTCCATGAGAGCCTTTAAGTTAGACGAAATCTTTAGAATTTGCAGAAAATGTATAAAGTAAACAACACTTATTTTGTCACAATACTTGAATAACTTTTATGCAGGAGTTACAGATGAATATATTACTTCCTAATCAGATCTTGATTTACAAGCAATTTACAAGCTCAAGGGAAACTAGCCCTCAGTTAGAAAAATACGAGAAGTCTCTACACAAATAAATTTTAAAGCCTAAAGATTGAAAACAAAACACAACGAAAAGCTGCGAACACAAGAAACAAACACCCTCTCCCTCTGAAAAACAAACAAACAAACAAAAAAGACAAATAAAAACCATGACACATATACCTTGCAGGGCCGGGTGGAGTTTAGAACAGCATTACAGAAGAACTATTTGGAACAATCCTTTTAAAAAGCAGAATCTTGGGAGAACTGAAAGGGCAGCACTAAAAGGAAGAGGTGCTACAGTCATTTCCACTTCCAAATTCAGGACACAGTTATCCGCCCTGAGAACATCTCAGGACAAAAAGAAGACACGGTAATAATGCATTAGTGAAAGAGGGATGGGACTCATAAGAATAAAAACGAAGACATATGCCTTCTGACTTGGCCATTAAGGAATGACTAAAACATGAAGACTCAGAGTGCAACAGATTTTGCATTAAAACAGTCTCTAACAGAATATGGAGGTTGGCATTTGCCCTCTGGCCTCCCGTACCGTTTATCTATGGGGAAGGTAGGAAGAAAGGAAAGAACACAGGACTGGGAATCTGGAGAGCTGCTCCCAGCTCAGCCAGAGCATTTCCTGTGAGCTTAGACAAGTCGCTTCCCCTCTTTAGGCCTCTGATTCCTCTCCCGTGCAACGAGAAGGCAGAACGAGGTGATCGCTCAGGTTCCTTCCAACTCTAAAATGCTCGATGTCCATACCCCCCGTGACGAAAGTCTAGATGAGTAGTGATAAAAGTACTGACTGCTTATCATTCATAAGTCTTCAGGAGCGCTTACAGCTCTGGGATCGGGGCTCAGTAGGTTTAGTGGATCCACCTTGAGCTTCCTCTGGCAGCTTTCCATCATTTACTGTTGGCCAGGATCTAAAACCCAGTATGCTTGTGTCTGCCAAGAAAGCCCCAGCGACTGAGAGTCTCTCGGAGCAAACGCAGTTCTTTTTATCCGAAACTGGTTTGCTTATCATCAATTCCTGAGGTTATTTACAAAATGGCAAATGACAAGTGGGAAGAGAATTTTACCCACGTGCCCACTTTTTGCAGGACTCTTGATGTATTACAACTTTGAGCATACAAATAAAAATACAACTCTGGCCCGATAAAATGCTCTTTTAATAAAGGCAGCTTCTGTTTTACTGTTATTTAAAATTTTTAGGATGATAGGTTCAAGTAAAAAAAATAGCTGCCTTCCTTAATGCCGGACTTCTCACCTTATATTTGAATCTCAATTTACACGTTAGTGTTGTGAGATTTATAAACTGGGAGGCAGCTGTTACAGTTAAAAAAAAAAAAAAAAAGATGCTCTAAATTTCATATAATAAACCTACAGTGAACTATTTTCACATAAACATTACCCATGTTTAAAAAAAAAATACACACTCTACACATCTTTAAGCCCCCTCTCCACCCCCTCTCATAATTAGCTAATCAGCCAATTAGGGATTCCAACAATTACAAATGTCAGAGAAGGTAGAAAGGAAAGAAAACCAGGAACCTATCAAGGTAGAAGAAAACCCTTTTACTTTAAAGGGTGTCCACCATTAACCTCTGAAGAATTCTACTCCACCTTGACGAATTTGTTATTCCCAGTCTCGACCCCTCCCACCTTCTCTCCCTATTATAATTGTTAGGTCAGTTAATTGGCTGATTAAGGACACATTGGAATTTTTATTAACTGACAATTAGAGTGCGACCCAAGGCATACAGAAGCCTTTCTCATTGGGAGTGTCACTTGAGTTACAAAGATTAAGAAAGTCAAATGGGTTGTAAAGTATGGTTTGGTTAATTCAGCCTTCTTGTGTGGATGTTTTAGCATCATCCATAGCTTTAATATCATCTCAGGTGTTTTCAAACCAAACTGCATCTCAGAGCAGCATTTAGTCTCCAAACAGGAAAAACAAAGGGGACGAATATTGTGTCATCACAAGCCCTAGATATGTTTCCGTGTGCTACAATAACAATGCCTATAGGGGTGCCTGGGTGGCTCAGTGGGTTAAGCCTCCGACTTCAGCTCAGGTCATGACCTCGCGGTTTGTGAGTTTGAGCCCCACATCGGGCTCTGTGCTGACAGCTCAGAGCCTAGAGCCTGCTTCAGGTTCTGTGTCTCCCTCTCTCTCTCTGTGCCCCTCCCCTGCTCACACTCTGTCGCTCTCTCTAAAAAATAAATAAACATTAAAAAAAATTTTTTTAAAATAACCAACGCCTATATTTTATTCACAACACTTGTCTTCTTTCTATGCAGGTCCATTCCAATAGAAGACGCAAGATCCCCCTTCGAAAAACCCACAGGAGTATGATACATGACAGGCCCTAATCCCCTCGAGGCAGTTAAATCCTCTGACAGTGCCTTGTCATAACTTCTCTAAGACAAGGTGGTGCTTGTGAAGTTCCACTACACAAGCCAAGGCAAATGCTCCCTTACAGTACAAAACCAGTTTGTGATATTACCAGAGAATGGGAACTTGCCATTAAAATTATGAACCAGTGAGGCAGAATGGAGCATATCAATAATCATGTGGGCAAGCAGTTGCAGGACGTACATGTGGAACTGGTTGGATAGTCCCAGAACAATGCTAGAGGCAGTATAAAGTAATAGTTAAACCCAAGAGCTTCGGATCAGATACGGCCCAAGTCAAAATTCTGGCTCTACCAGGTACTTAAAAACGTGACGTTGGGTTAGTTGCTCAGCCTGCGTGAGCTTCAGTTTTTTCATCTAAAAAAATGAGGATAATAACAGAAGCCATCTCATAAGTTTAATGGACGGATTACAAGATACTGCATGCAGACTTTATTTCAGTGCATGGCACATAGTAATTGTTCAATAAACAAAAGCTATTATTGGCATGACCGTCTTTCCTTGTTCAATTTACTGGCTGTTTGAGTAAACCAAGAGGCTCACGGGAACGTCTGCTGTTCTCTAGATGGTCTGAGAACTTAGGAAAACCTATAGGACAGACATCAGAGAACACAAAATCCCAGCGTGTGAAGGGTGGAAAGAGTTTGACCGTGGTTAAACCCAGGATTGGGGAAATGTACCATTCCTGACAGCTAGGTCTGAATCAGGGTGACAGGACCGGGAAGGCCGTGGGGCCTGTCCAGTTGCTGAGGCCTGCCAGTTATTCACAAAACCTATTGCACTTTTCAAGTGAGCCACGTGGAGAATTAGACCAGACAACTCGGCATCCCACGGGCACAGAGGTTAAGAGCATGGACCGTGGAGCCAGACTGCTCGGGTTGTGGTTTGGTTTTGTTTTTAAAGACTTTTTTTTTTTTTATGTAATCTCGACACCTAACGTGGGGCTCAAACTTCCAACCCCAAGGTCGAGTTGCACACTCTACCGACTGAGCCAGCCAGGCACCCCAACGGGGTTTTCTTAAGTAAACGCTACCCCCAGTGTGGGGCTCAAACTCCCGACCCCAAGATCAACAGTCACATGCTCCACCGACTGAGCCAGCCAGGTGCCCTGGACTGCTTAGGTTTTAATTTCTGCTGTCACTAGCTGTTTGACCTTAGGCAATGGAGTCAGCCTCTCTGTGCCTCGATTTCCTACTCTGTAAAAGAGGGGACGGTATGAGGTCCTCACTTGCAATCCACGTTATACAAATGAAATGAGTTCGTGTTTGTAACTCTTCAAAGAGCGCCTGGCAAAAATGCGCTTTATACAGATTTCTGTTAAATTAAATAAATAAATACAGCCGGTGACAGAAATCTATATAAGGCGCATGAGTGCTTATGAGACATGATGATGACTTGATCCTTGCAGCAGCCGTGCAAGATGGCAACGAGATGGCCAGCGGCCCGAAAAGGAAGACAAAAATGGAGCCAGGAGTCCAAAAGCCGGTACCCCGCTTTTCTCGTTACCGGCTTAATACCCCCACGCCACACAGGGACATACGGTACCCGTCACCTTTGTTAGTCCCCTAACCAGAGACGGAAAGGGCGGTAAACAGTGGGCGACGCTGGAAAGGCAGTGAAGCCTATCTTTGAACCTTGATTCTTTCAGAACTCTCCCTCACCTCAGGAGTTACTTTCTCCTTTCCCTCCAACACCCAAGTATTAAACCCACTCCTGTAAAAAAAAAAAAAAAAAAAAAAAAAAAAAAAAAAATTCAAACGGAAACACAGAATGTTAGGGTTGGAAGGTCTATGTGCAAGTATTATGCCCTCATATTATAGATGAGGTCACTGATGCCCACGGAGGGGAAATGACTTGAGTTAAATGATCAGATTCATACTTTTTTTCCAATCTCTTCAGATTCAGTATCAAGTTGCATTTAGAGAAGAACAATGGACAGCTCTCATCCCAACATTGGAACGTTTGGATTCTTTGTAGACCGGCATGCCTTCCGAGAGTTCAAGCCAAATGCCGCTTCATGAGTTCTGATGTGCTGTATGCATGGGCCATTCCAGTGCAAACCGAGTGTCCTGGTCATAACATCTTGGCCTTGTTCTTTTCCCAGATTTGCATCACTAATCTACGCAAGTGCCATATAGTCCAAGGGCATCTGGGGGATAAAACTACACAGGAAATGTTGCCCTTTCATGGTCCTGTTTTCTCGATGGAAATTTAGTCACTATGGCAAATTTCTCCAAAGCGGCGTTTTTACTCCAATTGTGAACCTGAAGGATTGTTAATCACATGAGCAAGGAACGAGCAGTGCGCGTAGTAGCACGGAAGCAAAGAAGCAGTCGGATTTAGAGATAAAAAAAAAAAAAAAAAAAAAGGAGATTGTGCATCGTGACCGCAGTCGATAACACATGGTGACTATAGTTGATAACACCATACTGTATAATTGAAATCTGCTAAGAGAGCAGCACTTAAATGTTCTCGGCATAAAAAATAAAGGTACATGTGTGAGGTGACGGACGTGTAATTAACTCGATGAGGCGGGGCGGGGGCGGCGGAATCCTTTCGCAATGTATATATACATCAAATCATCAGGTTGGACACTTTAAGTATCTTACAATTTTATTTGTCAATTACACCTCAGTAAAGCTAGCGGGGAAAGAAAGAAAGATATTGCCGAGTCCAACCTTCCCCTCATTTTATATAGGAGGAAACTAAAGCCCAGAGAAGGCAGAGCTAATGAGGATTGACAACCCGGTCTCCCAACTCCTGGTCCAGAGTCCCCTCCCCAGCACAATTTTGTGTACACTTTTCAGTTTATATGAAATTCCTTCAGCAACAAATTTATGAATTGAAGTGGGGGTGAATCATGTCATCACAGGGTACACTCCTGGGACTTAGCCTCACTTATATTTCATAGTCTCTTCTGTACTAAACATGTTGCTTTCTCCTCTTGGGCAGAAAAATACTATAATTTCAGTTAAAACCTTTCCAGGAATTCGAAGCATGGGAGATGGATGTTGCTAGGGAATGCTAATAAGAGGTCAAAATAGCACTCAAACCCTCTGTGTGTCAGAGCAGAAACTTCCCAGAAATATTTACTCAGCACTCTACCTTTTATTTGAAAATGCTTGATTGTATTCAATTAAGAAGAGGGCTCTTTTTAGATAACCGTACTGCATTTAGTGAAATCCAATCACATAGCATTTTAATAGTACATTTCTTCCCCTAATTTTCCTAGTTATCTGCTGATCTTAATTTTCCAATGAAAACCATACATTAACATTGCAGTTTTGAACAAAATGAATAACATTTCTTGCTATGTTATAGGTCAATAGTTAACGCAGCCCAAGTTTCATTTCTCCCCCATTAAAATTGCTTATTTGCCTCATCTCGATGTATATCAAATGGTAATAAGATACGGAATATATAAGGTTGTGACCCACGCCAGTGGGTTTTGCCGTTTCTAGGGTTTTCTTGTTAATTGGTTGCATTGTATGTCAGATCCGATTCTTCTACACCATTGTTAAGGCTGATGATTCTTCAGAACACCATTGAAAACAGGACTAGAAGGAGTTTCACCAAAACAAGGAAGCAGAAGCGAAATTTCCTAAAGGCAGAGCAACGGTTTTTACTTTCTACTTCTACGGTTTGGAAAATACAATGCATTCCATCCTGTGAAACTCATTGAATATGAAAAAGTGTTTTACCAGGGGGAAAAGGGGGGGGAAAAACTACTCAATTTGAAATCCTGCACTGATTTCAGAGGGTTCAGGTTAGAACACATTTCTGGAAATAGAAAACTGACATATGAAGAAAGTCCTCTTGCCAAATTCAAGAAATACCTGCTCCATGGAGCTATGTATCCTTTACTTCATTTAATAAATGTCTTCCTTAGCTATTGGGTATAAGATATTTTGGTAAATGAAATTTATGCTAACCCCTCCAGAGGAGCTCACTTTTTGAACCAATGGAATAATTGTTTTGCGATGTGAATAATCCCTCCTAATTTATCCATTGTTAGTGCTTGGATTTTTGTCCATTAAATTCCTTAAAAAAAAAAAAAAAAAAAGAGCTAGCCTATGTATTCTTATCTCTTAGCACTTGAAGGATAGGACTTGGTTAAAGTGAAACAGCAGCGTAGGGGCAAGGTAAGGACACCGGCCAGCAAGTCACAAGACCAGGGCTGAATCCAGCTGTACCACTTACCAGCCAAAGGACGGTGGACAAGTCAGTATACCACGAATGGCCTCCATTTCCTTACCTGTAATAGTGTCAGATAAAGAAACATAAAGAATCAAATGTAATGATCTATGCAAAAACACTTGTTAAACTGTAAAATGCTAGACGAAAAAAGCTGATAATTAGTAATATCAGTTAATTAAATGCTCCCTACTCCCCCTCTCAAAGCCAACAATGGAAATCAAAATCAGGAGTTACTGGGGCACCTGGGTGGCTCAGTCAGTTAAGCGTCTGACTTCGGCTCAGGTCATGATCTCACGGTTCATGGGTTTGAGCCCCGTGGTGAGCTCTGTGCTAACAGCTCAGAGCCTTGAGCCTGCTTCGGATTCTGTGTCTCCCTCTCTCTCTGCCCCTCCCCTGCTCCTGCCCTCTCTCTCTCTCTCTCTCTCTCTCTCCCTCTCCCTCTCTCAAAAATAAATAAACATTTAACAAAATCAGCTACATAACAGAAAAGTCCCACATCAAAGAACACCATTTTAGGGGCACCTGGGTAGCTCAGTAAGCATCTGACTCTTGGTTTTTCGGCTCAGGCCATGATCTCGCGGTTTCGTGAGTTCGAGCCCCACATCAGGCTCTGCATTGGCAGTGCAAAACCTGCTTGGAATTTTCTCTCCTCCTCTTTCTCTGCCCCTTCCCCATTTGCATTCTCTCTCTCTCTCTCTCTCTCTCTCAAAATAAATAAATAAAACTTAAAAAAAAGAGCATAATTTTCATCAAATAGCCTATGGTTAGAGCCCTGGGTTAAAAAGGAAATGAACGTAGTCAGGAAACACCAGAAAAGCAGCATACACTTGGAGCTAACTTAGCCTGTATGGAGTCTCTGACATGGGCACCAAGGGCCATGTTGTCAGGACAGAAAAGAATTTCATCGAAGACTGACTCCGTGCAGAAAATGTGTGTAGACATGAAAAACTGCTCCACATCACTCATCACCAGGGAAATACAAATCGAAACCACAATGAGATACCACCTCACACCCGTCAGAATGGCTAACATGAACAACTCAGGCAACAACAGACGTTGGTGAGGATGCGGAGAAAGAGGCTCTCTTTTGCACTGCTGGTGGGAATGCAAGCTGGTGCGGCCGCTCTGGAAAACAGTATGGAGGTTCTTCAAAAAATTAAAAATAGAACTACCTACAACCCAGCAATTGCACTACTAGGCATTTATCCATGGGATACAGGTGTGCTGTTTTGAAGGGACACATGCACCCCCATGTTTATAGCAGCACTATCGACAATAGCCAAAGCCTGGAAAGAGCCCAAATGTCCATCGATGGATGAATGGATAAAGAAGATGTGGTCTATATTTACAATGGAGTATTACTCAGCAATCAGAAAGAATGAAATCTTGCCATTTGCAACTACGTGGATGGAACTGGAGGGTATTATGCTAAGTGAACTTAGAGAAAGACAAGTATCATATGACTTCACTCATATGAGGACTTTAAGAGACAAAACAGATGAACATAAGGGAAAGGAAGCAAAAATCATGTAAAAACAGGGAGGGGGACAAAACAGAAGAGATTCACAAATATGGAGAACAAACTGAGGGTTCCTGGAGGGGTGGTGGGAGGCAGGATGGGCTGAATGGGGAAGGGGCACTAAGGAATCTACTCCTGAAATCATTGTTGCACCAGATGCTAACTTGGATGCAAATGAAAAAAAATAATAAATTGAAAAATAATAATTAATAAATAAATAAAATTAAATGTGTGTAGAAAATCCTGAGGTGATCAGTGAACTTCAACTCCGTTACATCTATTTCAAATTTGATTTTGTATATGTCGGGAGTAATTCATTAGACTAACTGACTTGAAAATACTCGATCCCTCAAGGCTCAGTTCGGTTACCTCTCCCATAACCAGCTCCTAAATCTCTTCAGTTGGAATTAAACTCTCCCTAGTCTGTGCCCCTAATACAAGTAGTATGCTCCAGTATGGCTAGTTTCTGCTAGAGTGTGTGCGCGTGTACGTGTGCACATATGAGTATTTATATGCTCGTGTACTGCCTCACTCACAAGAGTATAATCTAAGCTCCTGAGGTCAGGAACCATGTCTTCGTCATTATTACGTATCTTTCACAGCATCTAGCATAATGCCTTATATATAATAAGTTGTCGCTCAGTAAGTACTGCCGATTGTTAAAGGGAATGAGAATCATACATTTACTGTTAAGGGAAGTATTTCCTTTTTTCTCTACTATAAAACTATCTATTTCAAGCTTTACGGTGTTCCCCTCCTTACTGAATCCTGTAATTCCGAAAACAAGTCCGTGCAGTAATAGCTGACCGCAGGCATATTTTGAAAAAAATGGAAAAATTAGAATTATGATCACTGTTCTTTTTTTAATGTTTTCTTTTCTTTTTTTAATGTTTACTTACTTTTGAGAGAGAGAAAGCGTGAGCAGGGTTAGGGCAGAGAGAGGGGGGGACAGAGGATCCAAAGCGGGCTCGGAGCTGACAGCAGCGAGCCCAATGTGGGGCTCGAACTCACGAACCATGAGATCATGACCTGGGCTGAAGTCAGACGCTCAAGCGACTGAGCCACCCAGGCACCCCCATTATCACTGTTCTTGAAGCAAAAGTGGTTGACGATCTCAGATCTGACAGTAGGGATTTACATTCTGGATGGAGCTGAGTATGGTTGTTGAATCCCCTGAAGGGAGGTCAGCATACTTGAGTTATCATAAGCTCCATCCCATCTGGAGGCTATGTCCATTTAGGACAGCGTTGTCCAATGCAGGAGTCGCTAGCCACATGTACCTTTTGAGCACACGAAATGCACCAAGACTGAATTGAGATATACTATAAATATGAAACACATACCAAATTTCCAAGACTTAGTACAAGTTTTAAAAGGTAATAGAAAATATCTCAGTAATTTTTATAGTTGCATGTTGAAATGAAAATATTTTGGATATGCTGCATTAAATAAAATATAGTATTAAAATTAATTCACCTTTTTCTTTTTCTTTTTTTATTATTATTTGTTAGTGTTTTATGTATTTTTGAGAGGGAGAGTACGAGCAGGGGAGGGACAAAGAAAGAGGAGGGTAGAAATCTGAAGCGGGCTATGTACTGACAGCAGCAAGCCTGATGGGGGGCTTGAACTCACAAACTGCAAGATCGTGAACTGAGCCAAAGTCAGCCACTTAATCGACTGAGCCACCCAGGCGCCCCTCTTTTTATTTTATTTATTTTTTATTAAAAAAAATTTTTTTAATGTGTATTTATTTTTGAGAGAGAGAGGGAGACACAGAATCGGAAGCAGGCTCCAGGCTCCAAGCTGTCAGCACAGAGCCCGACGCGGGGCTCGAACTCAAGAACCGTGAGATGGTGACCCGAGCGGAAGTCAGACGCTTAACTGACTGAGCCACCCAGGGGCCCCTTTTTATTTTTATTTTTTTTAATGTGGCTACTAGAAAATTTACAATTACATATGTGGCTTGCATTATATTTCCACTGGTCAGCACTAAAACTGGAACGTCCCCCGCCAAGAGAATGTATCATTAAAACAACCTGAATGCAAACAATTAGCACATCCACCAGCTGCTCTTGAGACCAACAGGAACCCCGACAACCAAAGGGCTATGACACAAAGCACTGATACGAGGCTATGTCTTCATCTTCAAAACATCTGAGCCTGCATCTGAGCAGGGAATAGCAGTTCCAGATGAAGGCCTTCCAAGCCGAGAAGAGAATTACAAAATTTTCGAGAGGTACAATGAGAACGGGCATTCTTGAAGTTTCAGAACAAAACCCCAATATTTGCCAACTTCCCTCGTGCTGACGTGAGGCCACAACAAACTGAAGAGGTAAAATAAAATCCAAATGCTTTGCATGAGGTAGCACAGTGTCTTGTACCCTAACGATGTTTGTCGGAGTGAATTGAATTTGGAAGAGGTTGTCTAATTGGATTTGATCTCTTTTTAAGCTGAAGTCAATGAACCAGGGTACGTCCATACACAACCCTAAAGCTCTCCACTGAGTCGATTAACATGTATTGAGGGTAGACACTGTGCTCTCTCGGCCCTTTATATAGCAACTACTGGATCTCTGCTAGGGGGCTAGCTGCTACAGGGCAGAATCAGGCATAAACTTAACCTTCATTGCAATAAATACCGCCTTGTATCCAGGTTTCACCTGGAGCAGGAAGGCTCCTGTGGCGGGGCCCCTGGAGACGGCGTCATAACAGTCTTCGACCATTGCACACCCTTGCGGTGGGTACATTTTAGCATCCGCGAAGATTTCAGTGCCACGTGGAAGGCACAGACAGCACCTGAAACAGGGAGTATTAAAAAGAGACTTGAAGAAATAGGAAGAACTCATTTAACTAGACGGGAAGTGGGGGGGGGGATCCTTTTAAAATGTATAAGTACAGCAAATTATTACACTGTACGCTTGAAATATCTTTCAGTTGTGTTTATCAATTATACCTCAATCTAAAAAAGCATAGGAAGAACCGATTTTTAACGAAAGGGAATGTGAATGCTGAGAGAGCGGCCCCGTTCAATTACACGTAATTTCACTTAAAACGTGAAAAGCCAAAAGCAGTATCAACAGGTCTGTTCAGTTAATTCAGTGAAATATAAAAAGGAAAACATTCGACCCAGGCATCTGGCATTGTGAAAACAGACGAAGCAGCTGATCGATCTATTTTCCACAGGTTGTACGGACGTCCTGTAGGCACAGACTTAGTCTGCGGCTACCGCCTTCAAAGAGGTAAAAATCCGACCAGATATAGTAAAGTGCAGGTGGTCACAAGTGACCCGGTAACCTCTGTTCAAACTTTACCCATATTAGGACACTCTTACGCCGGGTTGTTCTGAATGAGACCCAAATGTATTTATGTATTTCCCTAGTCTTCTTCACCACCTTCTCGTGTACTCGTGAGCAGTTTTCGAGGAGACAAGCCACTATTACAATGTTGTCAAGGCCCTTCTCGTTTTCTAGTTCAAATCCTCGTTCATGCTGTTTGCTAAGTACTTGTTCCCTGTGACAGCTTTCAGCCAAACAGAACGCTCTGAATGCTGCATTCCAAACCACTCTGTCCTGCTGGGCTCTGAGCGAAGCAAGCTCTTCAAACTCCATCACGTGAACTTTTCACAAGGAACAATCTCCCTCAGACAATTCCATTCAGAGATACTACCCGTGAAACTGGGACTCGGGGAAGGGGTGACATCACAGGCTTCCCCTTCTGGCCAGGGTCATGACCACCAAAGTTGTATTTAAGAGGCTCCCACGTGGTTTAGCACATGATTTTCTTAATGATCTAACATTGCCCCCAACTTTCCCATAAGCTTCCAATTTCAGATATTCATACTTAAACACAAATTTGGGTACTCGTGTCCAGAAAGCCCGGGATTTCAAGAAGAATGAGAAATTTGCAACCAGGGCCTCTATTACTATTAGGAGTAGGAGGGTAAACAGAAAACATCCTATATAATATGTGCCATATGTGGGGGTTTGGGGGAGTGTTGGGAATCATAGAAACAAACACTATTATATCCAACCAAGAGACTGGAAAAGAGAGAGAGAGAGAGAGAGAGAGAGAGAGAGAGAGAGAGAGAGAGAGAGAATTCGATTGTTTTAAATGTCTAAAACCAAGGTTTGGACACAAAAGCTTCAAAAACTGCAGGATTATTCCACTGAGATGGACACCCAGTTTGCCTGCAGTCAGGTAACAACAGAAGGAGAATAGCACACCGGGCTATATTTCGAGGAATCTGGGATTGTTCTGCAGAAAGATCTGCCTGGAAACTCCTGAAGGAGGCTTTGGACTCTCCTAAAAGACAGTTAAGATGAAGATAATAATTCATGATCCCGGATGGCTTCCATATCGGTTCTCACCAGAATTGGGGCACGGGTACTGGGTGGCCATCCAGGCCCCCTTTAGTCCAGTGAGTCTATGAACCCTTCTCTGTGTAATATCCTACCGCTCAATTTACTATTTTTGAAAAAGAATAGAATGCCTCAATAAGGGGGCATTTGCCTGTAATTGGTTTTTTAAATTCTTTTTTGAATGCTTATTTATTTATTTTGAGGGCGGGGGAGGGTGAGAGAGAGAGGTAGACAGAATCCCAAGCAGGCTCCGCACCATCAGTGCAGAGCCCAATGTGAGGCTCGACCTCGTGAACCGTGAGATCATGACCTGAGCCGAAATCAAGAGTTGGATGCGTAACTGAATCAGCCATCCGGACGCCTGTGAAGATTTTATTTTTTAAAAGTAATCTCTACACCCAACATGGGGCTCGAACCTCCAATTCCAGGGGCACCTGGGTGGCTCAGTCGGCTAAGCATCTGAGTCTTGGTTTCGGCTCAGGTCATGATCTCGTGGTTCGTGAGTTCGAGCCCCACGTGGGGCTCTGTGCTGATGGCATGGTGCCTGCTTGAGATTTTGTCTCTCTCTCTCTCAAAAATAAACAAACTTTAAAAAACTTTTTTTTAAAAATGAGAACGTTGTAGAAGGAAGGTAATCACTACCACTGTCTATTGAAGTAAATCACAGCTCAGAAAGTGCCAGAGCTTGTGGAGACCTTAAAGATCACCTAACGTAATTAACTCCTTTTTTCATTTACCAAAAGCTAAAAAGAGCTAAGTTGCTCAAAGTCACTTATTGGGAAAGTCAAAACTTAAACCTGGGGGTGGGGGGGCCTGGGTGGCTCAGCCAGGCAAGCGTCCAACTCTTGGTTTCGGCTCAGGTCGTGATCTCACCGTTTATGGGTCGAGTCCCGTGTCGGGCTCTGTGCTGACAGCGCAGAGCCTGCTTGGGATTCTCTCTCTCTTCCTCTCTCTGCACCTCCCCTGCTCGCTTGCTCTCTCTCTCTCAAAATAAATAAATAAACATTAAAAACAAAAACTTAAACCTGGATCCCCTTGTGCTTGCCACTGATGCCTGAGACACTACAGTCATAGGTACAGATGAGGAGGAGTGTTAACTTATTTATATGCTACACTTCTTTGAGGAATGCCCCATAGAATGAAACCACTCCTCCAGAGTTCTGTTTTGACCTTTCCTTCCCATAGTATAACCGTATGACAAAAATAATTCTTTCGTTAAAGAATACAAAAGTATGGTGTAACGTTGACCATGGCTTATTAACTCACGCGTGCAGTGATGGAGATTCTTACACACGTCCCTGGGAAAGAGACCCCGTTGGGACGCGACTCAAGGGTTTGTAGTCTAGCAGGGCGGACAGACAGAAACTGACAATTCCCGTGGCGAGTCTAAAATGAGAACTCTGGGGAGGGGCATTTAACCCCCACTTGGAAGGATGAGGAAGGTATTAAACTATAAAAAGTCCAGAGGCCAGAGAGGATAGAAAGGAAACTTCAAGTAGCCCACTTGGGCTGGTGGCTAAAGGGGGGTGGTGGCTAGGGATGACCTATGCTCCCCGAGTACACCGCTCAAACAGCCCCCCGCCAATAAACACGAGGCAGTAAAGACAGAGAGCCCTGCCAGAGTGGCTTTCACAATACAAGTTTCCTAGCCGCACTCGATCATCAGCATATTAATTAAAAGGTCATACGCAATATAACTAAGGGTGGTGCAGTGAAGTAAACAGTGGACCGGAACCTGGTATGGGGTGGTAGTCATGTAGCCCTCCCTGGCGAGGTCAGTTGTCCGCATTTGTAAACTGAATAGTTGACCCTGCCCTAGATGATCTTTAAAGGTCTCTCTCGGCTCTGAATTGAGGAAGGATCCCATCATGCCCACGCTACTAGAAGAGGTCTGGAAACCTCCATAAAGGCCAAGGCTGATCAACGACCCATCCTCCCCTGATCCCCTACTCAATCATCATTTCATAAACAGCAAAATGATCTAATTGCAACGCTTCCCAACTCTCAGTTCATAAGGAATTTTGATTAGCGACCAGCGGTCTAATGGATAAAATGTTCAGCTAGAGGTTGGGAAATCAGAGCCTTTCCTCAGGCTCCTATAAAAGGACAAAAATGAGGAAATTTTATTTAGTAACAAGTGTTTGACTCAGTCTTCTCATCTGTACTCCTCAAAGGAAAATTTGTGAAATATGCAAAGTGAGACGCGCCTGGCTGGCTCAGCTGGAAGGGCATGTGACTCTTGATCTCGGGGTTGTGAGTTCAAGCCCCACGTTGGGTGCAGAGGTTACTTAAATAAACACACTTTTTTAAAAAAAGAGAGAGATGCAAAGTGATGATAAAGAAGTACAAAGAGAATCACTTGAAGCCTGCACAGAAATTTCACCAACAATGATCCATCTTAAATTGGCTCCTTGAATCAGTCACAAATCTGACAATGGGGTCCCTTGGGTTTCAGACTTCTCTGTGGTTCTTTAACCACAGTATCGTGGGAATTGGGATGCCAGTGGTGTTACACGTTAAGGTCACAGGACTGCTGATTGTCTCAACAACCCCTTCTTATTCAGGCCTTTCGATACAGGATAGACAGATAGAAACATATATACAGACAGACAGGCAGACAGACACATACAAATTAGCTCCTAGAATCAATCGCAAATCTCACAACGGGGGCACAGGAACTTTAGACTTCACCGTGCATCACAATCACTGAGGCCTCCTCCTGAAAGCAGGTCACATCAGGGACCCTCCTACTGACATCTTAATTCACCTGGAGCTGCTAACTTCACAAGCACTGAGGACATTCTCAGGGGAGGTGGTCACGCGACTGACCACTTTTCCAAAAGCTTTATCTAATAGTTGGAAATATGGGTAATGGTGTGCAGGGGAGGAATCATTGAGAAATTCGAGCCTGGGCTTCAGGTGCCCTTCCTGGGCAGTATGTAAACAGAAGGGAGAAGGGAGACAACTCTGCCTGAGTCTGGATGGGGGCTTACTCATCCACTCATTTAATAAATATTTACCGTGCACCCAGACGGATCAGGCCCTGGGCTCAGCACTAGGAATTACAGAAGGAAACAAAACAAATGAGGTCCCTTCCCTCACCCCGACATGCCTTCTTATAACTCTTCACACCTACCTGTTAATGTTACCACAGTCGCTAGGGAACCTGGGTGGCTCAAGTGGTTAAGCGTCCAACTTAGTTTTCGGCTCAGGTCATGATCGTCGAGCCCCACGTCGGGCTCCGTGCTGACGGCGTGGAGCCTGCTTGGGGTTCTCTCTCTCCCTCTGTCTCGGCCCCTCCTCCACTCGTGCTTTTTTTCTCCCTCTCTCTCTCAAAATAACTTTTTTAAAAAATAATAAAAACATTTAAAGTTTCCGTTGTTCCGGCAGTCCTGCATGCCCAGACGGCCAAATGATTCCCCTGGAGGAAGGTTCTGGAACACAAGAAGCAGGAAGAACTAGCAAAGGGAAGTCACGGCTATTGTGTTACTTCAAGACTGGCCCTCCAAGAGATTCTATAGCTAGAACTGAAGGCTTTCTCAGTCTTTAAGAAGCAGTACAGAAAACACACTGGAGATGCCTCTTACCTGGTATGGTCTGAGGTGTGGGACGGTAGGAGTTGAGCAAAGGCTTCCCAGAGAAAGCCCTATCAAGGTGAACATCTCCACAACCCTGATTAACCAAAGGGCAATGTCCCCAGTAAGAACACGCCACAGGGAAGGACGCCTGGGCGGCTCAGTGGGTCCAACTCTTGATTTCGGCTCACGTCATAATCTCACAGTCTTGAGATCAAGCCCCTCATTGGGCTCCACACTGAGCACGGAGCCCACTTAGGATTCTTTCTCTCCCTCTCTCTCTCTCTGTCTGACCCTTCTCTCTCTCTCTCTCTCTCAAAATAAATAAACATGTTTAAAAAAACGAAAAAAAGAACATCCTACAGGGATACCCTGTGCTATCCCTGCTCCAGAGTCTCCCTGCTGGACATCCAGGCCTGCCGCCATCTTCCTAAGGGGGTGGTATCATCCCCTGCCCTAGGAGAGAATCTAAAGTACTGGGCCAGGCATCTGAGACCCTGAGATAGACTTGGGCCCCTGCCTCCCCTACCTAGCTCCTATGATCCCCCAAACACACTTTACTGCTTTCCTCCTTCTCAAACTGTTAGATATCCTTCCCCTGTTGGTATTCCCTGTGCCCTTTGTACCCATTTTTCTGGGCCCCGTTCAAATGCCACTTCCCCCAGAAGCTGCGACCCTCTTGGCAAGGAGGGCCTCTGTCCTCTGAATTCTTCTGCACAGTCCTTAGGTGCTTGTCCTACAACTAGAAGTGCTTTCTTGACTACATTAATTTACCTTCCAAGTTAGGATCTGCTCCTTGAGGACAAAGACTGTTTTTATGGTTTGTTTGTTTTTACATCCCTTCTCAGGGCCTAGTACAGTGCCTAGGTACGCGCGGAGTGCCTCAAAGGCAAGTTTTTATCCTATCAGGGAATTCACTTTATTTTATCGTATTATTTTAGCGCATTGCTTGCTTACAGATCTACTCCAAAGGCCACGCTAATGAAACGGAAACAACTTTCTGATACGAACCTAAAACCAAGATATTACTCATCTATCGACAATACGATATATGCTGGCTTGGGGAGAGCCTGGGGGAGACACCACCCCTTCGGCAACCTCACTGCCGCGTCCCCCACCTCCAGCCCACCCCTCTGCAGAACCACGCTGACCCTTTAGGTACCCCTAAGGACTTTCAGTTCCAGATCTTTTCCATTTGTATTCCCCCGCCCCTGTATTTTTTCAAGCCAGGGGAGGTAGATCTCTCACGACTCCAGTAGTAAGGAGGATCCCTCAGGCAATTTCAGGAACTCCAAGGCTGCCCTACTATGCAGAGTGATGATCCTGGGTACTCCTGAGCTACACACACTTATAATACAAGACCTGGGATATTTAGACAAGTTTCAACTATTAGAACAGTAGTTTCCTGTTCAAACAGAGATTCTCCTTTCTGATTTCTAAATTAATGTTTTCCTGGCTTCTTCTAAAACATAGTGGGCTTTAACGTTGCACTGACTTTTATTTATAGAGAAGGGAGAACATTTACTGAGTACCTGTGGGTGTCACGCACCGTGCTACTTAAAATATGGACGTCATCTTATCCTCGCGACTCCTGTCGGAGACACACAGTTCCATTTTACAGATGGAAAACGGAGGTCAACCGACACGAAGCGATTGGCCCAAAATCATGCGGTGAAGTTGTGGGCCTGGGGTGCTACCGTTGGTCCTTTTAATACAAAGCTCATGCTCTTTTAGTTGTGTCCCGCCACATCCTTATACCAAACCCAGGTCAGTCTGACTACTCCGTCTTCCAATTCAAAACAGAGATCACCAAAAAGATGTAACCACAGAAAAAGGAACTTTTTACATTCCTAGGAACAAGGAGCACCACTGGGCCACCAGGACGACCGTCTTTGACCTCAGGATCTCAATCGTTGGCTTAATTTTCCTAAAGAGCACGGAACTGACTCAGCATCAAGTATTACCTGCCCAATCATAACAGGACCCCTTTGCACCACCACACAATCACCAAAATAAGCAGCTATTTCTTGAAGACAAAAGCACCTCACTGCCTAATATGTATTACTTGGACACTCTGTACAAATTATGTGCATAGTAAAGTGGAGCAAAAATAGAAAGCTGCAGATTTCACCAAGGTGCCAAGTTTTACGTTTTGATAACATGTAATCGAACTGGCAAAAACGGCTAAAGCAAAGAACCTAACAACAACGGATAAAAGTATCCTACAACCAAGTAAACACCTGTTAGTCCTTCCCCTTTAAGAATTTTAAATAAGGTCACATTTATTCACTCAACAAACATTTATTGAGCACCAGCAACTGTACTCGGTGCTAAGGAATATAACTGTGAACAAGATAAACCAGGCTCCCGCTCTGACCAAATATTTCTGGTTTCTTCTGATCTTGCTAAACGACTACATAATACTTGTTCTCTGCTAGGATTAGATGTTTGGGAAAGTCAGAGTCATCCGAGGCCTCTTGTAGAGTACTTTAAAAGTTTCTTTACGGCGTACTTGGCAGAAATCTCTGTTGAACTTGGAGAAGAAAGAGACGGTCGCGAGTGTCCTTTCGCCGAGCACGTTGACAGTCGAGTTAATGCTCAAGTAAGATGGCGGCTGGTGGCCAACGACGCCGTTCAGAACAGTCGGTTGCGCTTGTGGGTTGGGGAGCCTGTGACACTGTCACTGCACTGGGCCGAGGGGCGCTTGCGGGTCCCCCCGCTGTCCAGGCGGAGGGCCAGTTCTTCGGCGTTGAAGGGGTTCGAGTCGTCCTCGAGGAGGCTGCTTTTCCGGCGCCCGCCGCCGGCCACGCTGCCGGCGACACCGCTGGCCTGGGGCGGGGACCCGGGTGCACCGGCTCGCACGCTGATGCTGGCCATGGCACCGCTGAGGCCATGCAGGGCGATGGCCTCGTGGAAAGGCTGCAGGTCGACCTCGACGGCCGAGCCGGCATCGGTGGCGGCGGCCGGGCTGGTGGCCGAGGCGGGCGGCTTCGGGGGCGTCCTGGGGGTGCGCGGCGGGGGCGGGGCGGGGGGCACTTTGCCGCACAGGAAGCTAATGAGGTCTTCGCGGAGGATGGTGCTCCGGCCCTTCTTCACCCACTCCAGCACGTCTTTGATGCGACGCTGGTAGCCAACCTGGACGCCCAGGTCAAAACTTCGTTGGTGGGCGTCCCCGCTCTCTTTGTACAGACTGGTCACGGCCATGGCCGCGTTCTGGAAGGGGTCCCACACGGACAGTCCTGGCTGTTGGCAGCCGGGATCCTTGTAGAGCTGGGCCACGGCGGTGGCAGAGATCTGGAAGAGGTGCCACAGCCTCTGCTGCTCGCTCTTGAGCCCGGCTGCCTCGGCGGCCGCCTCGTCCTCCACCTCCGGGGGCAGCTGCTCCTCCTGCTCGGCCTCGGCCAAGCACTGGCGTTCCCACTTGGAGAACCAGTGCTCCGCGACCTCGGCCTCGCCCTCCTTCGGCTGCTCCTCCATCCTCCTCCTCCTCCTGGCCGCTCTTCTCCTCCACCGCCGCCGCCTGCTCCGCCTCGCTCTTGCTCCTGCTCCCGCTCCCGCTCCTGCTCCTCCACCTCCGCCTCACCTCCCGCTCCGCGCTGCCCTCCTCCTTCTGCGGCCGCCGCCGCCTCCTCCGCGTGCGCCGGCGGGCGGTCGCGCGGGCGGCGGGGCCCCGAGGCCAACTGTTCCGGCGCGCGCCGCCCGCGGCCCCGGTGCACGCCCCGCCCCGCCCGGCCCGGCCCCCAGCTACGCCGCGGAGAGAACTCCGCAGCCGCCGGCGCCGCCTTGCTGCCCCCTTCCGGCCCCGCGGGCCGCTCCTAGCGCCCCCCCACGGCGCCGCGGCCTCCCCGCCGCCGCCTCGGTCCCCGCCGCCGCCGCCGCCGCCGCCGCCGCGGCCCCGCAGCCCGGCCCCAGCCCCCGCTCCGCCGCCGCCGCCGCCGCCGCCGCACCGAGAACTCGGAGGGGGACCGGCTGCAGCGCTGCCCCAACGCGGCGCCTGCCTACCACTTGGCCCCCTTTTCACACATTTTTGAGACTTGTCGCCATCGTCCAATGAGCTGATCAAATTTTACATCCTATGTTGCCAGAGAGGATTATGGGGCAACTTCATGGTGTCGATCACATCCAGGGCGCCGATCCGGGAAGGCCGGGGGGGGGGGGGGGGGGGGGGGGTAGTGGAAAGGGCATGGCTCCCGTGAAAGGGCAGGCGGTGTGAATCCCTGCAATGCCTTCGACACCGTAGGTACCCAAGAAAAGTGTTTTCCGTGGGTCGACGCGGTATTTTGCGGAGGAAAGTCCATATAGCATAACGCGCCCTCCCCCCTGCCACGCTCCCTCGGCCTCAGTTTCCCCAAGTGCCAAATGAGGTGGTTGGATTAGGTCTCTGGAAGGCACCTACAGCCGTGATTTAGAACTTTCCCGCTGGCGCTGCAAAGCACCTCTTCTGGGCTAGTTGCATACTTATCAGATTCTAAGAGTCATGTCAGAAATGGTAATGATTTTTTTTTTCCCCTCCGTATTCTTGCAAGGTTTTTGGTCATTAAAAAAAAAAAAAAAAAAAAAAAAATGGGTTGGGGGTTTTCTGTGGTCTCCTTTCAACTACTGAAAATTCCAAGATGAAGAACTTGGGGGGGGGGGGGGGGTGGGAATAGGAAAATGAAATCCCAAACACGCTCTAGTGTAAAATTCTGCCTTTTAGGAAAGGAAAAAAAAAAAAAAAAGCTTGCCTAATTCAACACCCATATAGCTAGGTAAAACATCATAATAATACCAAAATTAAGCTACACCTAAGAAACCACGGTCTTTTCTCTGTTCAGTAACAACCCTCCTATAATGATGCAGTTCTTTTTCAGTGCAGACAATTCCAGAGCAAACTGTGTTAACAGAAGAAAAATGATCACTGAGCTAAGGATAACATCAAAAATGGGAGAAACTAGCATGCAATAATTTTTTTAATGTAAGAAAAAAGTTAGAATTTCACAGTTTCTGTGGAAGACAGTATTTGCCAGGGCTCCATAAAGCCTTACAAAGATAAAGGAGGCTAAATCTCCTAGCGAAATATGTTTCATAATTCCCAAATATGAAAATGAGTCTATAAAATAAAATGATCTAATCATTAAGCTTTATCATCTTCCTTAAAAGAAATACATGTTTCTAAGTTAAATATAAAAGGGAAGAAGAAGAAGAAGAGGGGATTGTGCCCTTTCTCTGCAAACCAGGCTTTTTCACGATTCATTAAACCCTTTTTCCATATGTGTAATTGGACTCTTCTCATTTACATAAACGAGGGATGAGGCAAAGACCTAAGATCAGCCCAAAAGGAGAACTACATTTCTCATTCTCCAACGTTAAAAAAAATACAACGTAGAAAACTCCGAGAAGGCAGGTTCCCCCTCCTCTCACACACACCCACATATACCGGCCCTGAAATAGTTCATGGCCAAGGAGACAGTGAGTTTGCCAGAGGTTTGGGGGTTGCTGTGCACATGGCGCCTCGCAGTTATCATCAGTGGCACAGGTTTTATTTTATTTTCTCTAAGTAAAAAAGCCTGGATTGACACGACTGACAGTAGGACACCATATCCTATTTTCTCCCCTCATTTTTGATTGGGTTAAAAAACCAAGAAGAAAGACCGCGCTGTCTTTGAAAGAGCACAACCTTATGCTTGGGCTTGAGTTGTCTGGCTGGTGTCCTCCATTCAGTTCGTCTCAGCACCTGATTAATTAGTTAATTAGTACTTAGAGCTGACTAGCCCCAGTCGGCATGGTGAAATGTTGAATCCAGCATTGAAATTTCTGTGTCGCACACCCTAATTATTATCACCCCACTACTTTTAAAACCATTGCACCAAATTATTATAATAGAGCCAGACGACTGTGTGGGAATATGTTCTTTCTGAGAAATAATGGTAGACTTGTAATATTTTTCACTATTGCCCTTAACACATTTAAACAAAACAATGAATGGGAAAAATTCTAATTCAATTAGCCTCCAGCTCCTTCCACAGAGAAAATGATTGTATACGGAAGAGGTGTCAGAAAAATCACACCAAAAATTTTTCATGGTTTATCATTTCTTCCAGTGGCAAAGAGTACGTTTCTAAGATATCCTATCTGAGATTAATTTTGTTCCCATAAAAGTCTAAAATGTCAGGAATTAAAAAAAGAAAAAACAGAATAGAAAATAGAAACAAAACAAAAAAACCCTAAGATTATTTTAAGCAGCTGTCAGGAAATGATGTTATCTGTGTGTGTTTGGGGGAGAGGGGGACTTCTGATGTTTAAAAATACTGACATGGTTCAGGAATGAGTTTTCTATGGGAAACTCATTCTAAGGAAAAAATATTCCTTGGCCGCTGCCCCATTCTTCCATAAACTAGATGTCACAGACAAGGTTTAATATCAACCAGGGGGAAATAGTTTCAGAAAATAAGTTAGGACACCAACCTAGGGGCGTCTAATTTTTGGCATTTCTCAGTGCACCGTTACCAAAAAGGGCCCCAGTGTGTCAAAGATTTTCAGTATTATTGGTAGCTATTTTCACCTGAAACAATCCTTATATATCAGTAGTGGCCTGCTTGTAATTGTAAGAGCTAAATGGTACACAAAACTGGATACACAACCACACAGATCAGTAAATGGGTCGGACTGAAAGCAAAAGTAAACACCAACCTTAGGAAATGAAAGAAGTTAAAAGATAAGTGTTAAGGACCTTATTCTTTTTGGAGAATAAAACAAGATTTAGTAGCTTTCCACTTAATTTAAATGAAAAGAATCACTACCTTACATATTGCAGTGATAATGTAATGGGGAAAGAAAACAAAAAAGTCTTTGTACAAATGACACCTCCTATAGTTGTTGTGAAGAAACTTTTCCCCTTGGTATCTGCTAACAAATTCTAATTAATGCTGCACATTCCTTTACTGAAATCATTTAATGCGTAACAAGGGGGGTAAAAAGAAATGCTGAATGCTCGTGATTGCCCTGTTAGAATTATGGGAGTGAAAGCCTGGGGCCCCAAACTTACTGTCTATTAAAGCCAAGCTTTGAAAAAGAAATGCAACCTACAAAAGCTGTCAATCTCCCTTGCCCCTAAAGCCTGGGTTCACATGGATTCAAGTGACAGCCCTCCTCCCCCATGCACAATACATCAATCTGTCTCTCCCACAAGCACCCACAGCCCATTGTGCTGGCCGCAGGTGCCTATTATGGCACCCATGGCTGCCTCCCACAGCTCCGCCCCTGAGAAACAGGAACTGCAGACAATGGAGCCCTGTGGGAAGACAGAGGTGGGTGTTGGGAGGGATAACAGACAGATGGTAAAGGGTATAGGGTAGTAAGGTAGTTTTCAAAACAAATGTCAAACATTCAAAATTATTGCTTTCTCGCGTCTCCCCCTTTTGAATCGCCTCTGCTTCAATCACCATCTGCCATAATTATAAAAACACTTACCTGGTATGACGGATTTTCGCTCCCCTTTTTGGGTAGCGGTGGACGGGATGACCTTCCGTACTCTAGTCCTCCTATTTAGCCTCTAGGTTTCTCAAGGTCACGGGCTGAGGAGTTTTAGTTAAGCCACACCAGCGGCCCATAGAGGGGGAGAGAAGGCATGTTTCTAAATTTTTGGCAAGGTTTGTGATTTCCCTTTCGGCTTAGTTTTGGGCTCCTTGAGGGGAGGGGGGTCATGCAAACGAGTTACTTTGGGTAATATACTTATGAAAGCCAAGTACTCTAAGACGCTACAAATGTCCTATCAGGCAGGTGGAAATTCTTAGGCCATTTCTTTTCTGGTCAGGAGTCACATAAAGAGAGATGAGGTGCATTTAAAATAAAAGTACTGAAAGTTTCTCACTCGGCCTTTTTTTTTTTTTTTTTTTTTTTTACCTATTTTCAAACATGTCAACAAAAAGGAGTAAAACTGTAAAAAAAAAATACTAAATATTATTGACATCGAGTGCCCTTATCAGAAAAAAAGTATATTTTAAACGATTCATTTCGTAAAATGGCACTTGCCTGTGGTGTTTTTAACCTTCTGAGTTAGGAGCTAATTAAGAAGTAGTAAATGGGAGAATTAAGATATATGCCCCAAACACATGTATTAATTCAAGCAAATGGGACTTAGTTGCTTTTGCTGTTGTTCCGTTGTGTCGACATCACCTCATTCCTGTTTCCAAGATAATTTGTCATAAAGTAAAAGCGAGCTGACAATAATTTCGTCACTACTGCTACGGCTACCTGTCTGAAACAACGAAATCACCAAGAGAAATCTGGCACAATTGACTGTAAGTCATGGTCAAGAGGATCAGTGACTTGTGGGGATGAGGGTACCTCGAAAATAATGCCAGGCACTGAACGCAGCCAGTTTTCCCGAAGCAAACAAGAGGGTCTCGGTTGCCTGTCAAAAACTACAAACTAAGCTTTAACTAGGGACTGTCAGGGATCCAAGCGAGCTCCTGGCCAGGGAGAGCTTAATTAGCAGAGTTGGTTTGGGTTTTCAAATTACAGAAGAAAAACAACCAATACAGTGTGAAAGCATACAGTGGTCTAATGTGGCACCAAATTCACTATTCCATTATGTGCATGCGTAGTGATTTTGTACATTTCGTTAACAATTTAAATTTAGATTTTAAACATTTTTTGCACCCTTCACTAGGGCGTGTTTCTTTTGTTTTCTTCTTATGTATCCTTTCAGACGTTTTTTTCTTTTTTTTTTCCTTTCAGAGATTTTAATGTATTTATCATCAAATACAAATATGCATGCCCCCTCTTTTGCCATAAATGGTGGCATAATTACACTATTTTGGTTCTGAACCTGAGAGATCTTGGAGATCAGTCCATATCAGAATATGAACAGCTATGAGGGCATGCTTCTTAAATGTGAATAGTTTTGAGTCCTATTTGGTATTTGTAAAAGTTAAGACTCCAGTTCCACAGTGGGAAAATATATGGTTCCAGTATTTCGCTACCAATTGATTGAGCCATTGAAAGCTAGTCTTATTTCTTCTAACAACTATTGAATTAGGTATTCCATTTCGAATGTTCAGAAATTAGTATAGCTACCTCCAATCATCTGTCTAAATGGCAGCCAGAGAAAATGTGGGGAGAAAGTCACAGATAACCCATAGATACAACCTTTGTTAAAGACGCTAACATGGGAAAACTTATAAGATATTTATTGGTAGGGTTTGTGAATTGTTTCTATAGCATCCAAAATATTCAGAGGTCGAAAGAAATTGCTAAGCACTTTCCCATTTGATCCATGGTCCATTATTCATACTTATGGTATCTCAAATGAATGACCTTGCTTAGTTGATTTAACGGATTAAAAGATGCCAGGTTTTAGCTGTAAAATTAACTGACAATACACACTCCTTTTACCTGTGCTCCAATGCCAAGTTGTTTTACCTCTAGATGTTTTCCATGGGGCTCTTGAGTCTATCCATTTTAAAATTAACATAGTTCGGGGCACCTGGGTGGCCCAGTCAGTTAAGTGTCCTACTTCGGCTCAGGTCATGATCTCACAGTTCGTGGGTTCGCGCCCCGCATCAGGCTCCATGCTGACAGCTCAGAGCCTGGAGCCTGCTTCAGACTCTCTGTCTCCCTCTCTCTCTGTTCCTGCCCTGCTTGTGTGCTCTCTCTCTCTCTCTCCCTCTCTCTCCAAAATAAAGATTAAAAAATAATAAAATTAAATAAAATTAACATAGTTCATTGGTTAAACAACTCCGAGGTTTTATTGCCAGACAAACCTGGGCTCAAATCCTGGCTCTGGAGCTTGAAAGTGGTGTGATTTAACTTTGCTGGTACTGAGTTTTCTCTAAAACAGGGATGCTTCTAGGACCTACTTCATAGGTTTGTGTAAAGATTAAATGAGACCATGCACTGACCCTTAAAATGATGCCTAGAACATAGCAAATCCTCAAAAAAAAAAAAAAAAAAGAGTACCTATTATTACTATTACTAATATCAGTTATAAGACTCTGAAGATTAGCTAGATGAATTCTCAAATCTGATCAGCAAACTCATCTGGGGCATAGTTGTTACAAAATGCACAGGGGCACCTGGGTGGCTCAGTCCGTGAAGCATCTGACTCTTGATTTCAGCTCAGGTCATGATCTCACTCATGAGATCAAGCCTCGCATGGGGCTCTGCACTGGGTGTGCAGCCTGCTTAAGATCATCTCTCTCCCTCTTCCTCTGCCCGTTGCCCACCGGCGCTTTCTCTCAAAAAAAAAAAAAAAAATTTTTTTTTTTTTTAAACGCACATACCCCAGCCATACCTCAGCCAGAGAAACTCCAATTAAATAGATCTGTGGTGGTGCCTAGAAATTTGTATTTTAAAGCAATAAAAGAAATCCCCAGATGATCAAGAAAGCATTAGGTTGTAATTAGAACAAGAAGTCAAAGGGCTCAGTGAAGAATACCCTTAAGATAGGTACAAATTCCATAATCAACCTATATAACTAATTGAATAACGAAGACACCAGAAGCCATTTCCGTGTGCTTTTGATTGACAATGAAACACAATTAGGAACTCGAAGGAGAACAAAAAGCTGTATGATGATTCCAGTTCTAATAGGAAGCATGCTCAAATGTGGCATCTTTGTGAGCCATTGAGGGAGTATAAAAAAAGATAATCCGTTTGACTTTGACATTTGACATTTGGTTCTCCTACCAGCAGCACTTTTTTACTGCCATATGATTACATCTTTTTCTCTGTAGGTCCAATCACACTACATGGTCCTGCTGTGAATAATATTTACATGGAAGTTAATAATGGGAAAGCCGTTCGTTTGGTTCTTTAATTAAACTCTTTTTTTTTTTTTTTTTTTAGAAAAGATTCACAGGCAGTTGTGAGAAATAATATAGACAGCCAGTGTATCCTTTACTCAGTTCTCCCAACAGCCTCTTGCAAAAGTATAAAACAATATCACAGTCAGAGTATTGCCATCGATACAATCAAGAGGCAGAAGAATTCCATTACCACAGGACCCCTTATCTTTTTTTTTACATTTTATTTATTCATTTATTTTTTAATTTTTTTTAACGTTTATTTATTTTTGAGACCGAGAGAGACAGAGCATGAACAGGGGAGGGGCAGAGAGAGAGGGAGACACAGAATCTGAAACAGGCTCCAGGCTCCGAGCTGTCAGCACAGAGCCCGATGCGGGGCTCGAACTCACGGACCGTGAGATCGTGACCTGAGCCGAAGTCGGACACTTAACCGACCAAGCCACCCAGGCGCCCCTACATTTTATTTATTTTTGAGAGACAGAGAGAGACAGAGCACAAGTGGGAGAGGGGCAGAGAGAGATGGAGACACAGAATCTGAAGCAGGCTCCATCCAGGCTCTGAGCGGTCAGCACAGAGCCCGACGCAGGGCTCAAACTCACAAACCGCGAGATCGTGACCTGAGCCGAAGCCGGACGCCCAACCAACTGAGCCACCCAGGTGCCCCATGTTTCTTTTTTATAGCCATACTTTCTTCCCTCCCATCCTTTCCCCTCCCAAATCCACGGTAACCAATCACCTGTTCCACTTCTATAACTTCACAATTTCGGGAATGTATGTAAAGAATATAAATACAATCAGATAGTCTGCAACCTTCTGGGTTGGCTTTCTCCACTCGACATCATTCTCTGGAGATCCATCCAGGTTGTTGCCTGTTATCAACAGTTCCTTCCTTTTTATTGCTGAGCGTGCTGCTTCATATGGCTGCAGCACACTTTGTTTAACCGTTCACCTGTTGAAGGACATCTGGGTTGCTTCCGGTTGATGAATGAAGCTACTACTGATAAATCTGCTCTGAACATTTGTGTACAGGTGTTTGTGTGAACTTCAAACTTCATTTCTCCGAGATAAGCGCCCAGCAGTCCAACTGCTGGGTTGTATAGTGCTTGCGTGTTTAATTTATTAAAGAAACTGCCCAACCTTTTCCAGAGTGGCTGTACCACATGACATTTCCACCAGTAATGGATGAATGAGCAAGTTTCACCACACCTTCGTCAGCATTTGTTATTCTCACTAATTTTTGCTCTTCTGACAGATATATAGTGATATCTCATTGTGGTTTTCATTGGTGTTTTTATAATGATTAATAATATTGAACGTATTTTCATCTGCCTATTTGCCACCTACATACCCTCCTTGGTGAAATGTCTCTTCAGGTCTTTTGCATTTTAGTTTTATTTTTTGTTTATTTGTTTATTTTGAGAGAGAGAGAGCATGTGAGCAGGGAAGGGGCACAGAGAGAGAGAGGGAGAGAGAGAATCCCAAGCAGGCCCCGCACTGTCAGTGTGGAGCCCGATGCGGGGCTCAGACTCACAAACTGTGAGATCATGACCTGAGCCGAAACTGAGAGTTAGACACTTAGCTGACTGAGCCACCGGGCGCCCCTCGTTTTATTTTTTAAAATCAAGTTATAGACAGAGCATACTGAGGATTTAATTCAAGTTGCAAAACAGATTTCATTTTACGTTTAATTTTGCTATCTTATTTTCTAGCTTAACCCTTCAAAAGCGCTTACTATGTACCCAATACTGTTTTAAGTACTTTGAACTGTTTACTTCAATTCAAGTAACACTTAACCTTACAGCAACCCTGTGAAGTTAGCTACTGCTGTTATCATCTCCATTCGACAGGTGAGGAAACCGAGGGCACAGAGACATTCAATCATTGACCTAAGATTACAGATAACAAGAGGTGGAGCCCCAATCTCAGCCTAGATGGTTGTTGTTATGAGCTTAACAATGTACATGTAATATGATGGTTCACAGAAGGTAGAGGAGGTGGGAGGAGGGAGAGCATAGGGAAGTGTCTCTGAAATGAGTGTTGATAAATATTATCTCGAATCGATGGATCCAGAAACAAAATTTAAAAATATTATGTAAAGTTATAGGGACGCCTGGGGGGGCTCAGTCAGTTAAGTGACCGACGCTTGATCTCGGCTCAGGTCATGATCTCACGGTTTGTAGGTTTGAGCCCCGCGTCAGGCTCTGCGCTGACAGTGTGGAGCTTGCTTGGGATTCTCTCTCTCTCCCTCTCGCTCTGCCCCCTCCCCTACTCACTCACTCCTGCTCTCTCAAAAATAAATAAATAACAAAAAAAATAAAGTTATAAAAGTAACTACTAAAATGTCCTGAATATCATAAAAACATACCTAATAAAATTGGGGGAAAATCAGAAGTAGGTAAAAGATGTGGCATATGTATGCTAAACCCTTCATTTTTCTTGAGAGTCAAAACTAGTTTAAAATAAGTAAGAAATAGAAGTATAAACATGTTATTTAGAGTGATGGTATTAATCATCAGCAAAACTCAAAACTAGAAATCAAGTGGTTACTTCTGGACTCTAGAAACAAGCTTTTAAAGGTGAAACTTTTCTTTCTCTTCTATACCATTCAATTTTTTAAAAACTGTGTGCAGGTTATATCTATGATAAAAACGGGATATTTTAAAGCACCCCAGGTAATTCTGATTGTGACTAGGTTTGATAGCCACCAAGCTAAATCACAGCCAGTATTCTTGAAGGTCTTCAAAAACAAATGACGATGAAGAGTTTAGCATGTTGCATATTAGTCTGGAATTACTGGGATCTACTTGTAGTATCTGTTAACCTTAAAAATCAAGCTGTCAGTTATCGTACCAGCAACAACGGGTTCATTCAGGAATAGCACAGAACTGCAACTCAGGACATGCAAGTTACTACAAAACCAGGGAAGTGCAGAGAACAAAGAAGAAAGCCCTCTCATTGAGCAAAGGGGGTAGCTGGGCAGGCTGTTATTACAAAAAGTTCCTTGGAGCAAACTGGGAGTCCCAAGTAGAGTGGCTTCTCATTGGCTGAGTTGTGACAGTTTCTTATTGGCCTGGCCATTGCTGGGTGGCTCAGTCGGTTGGTTAAGTATTGGACTTCGGCTCAGGTCATGATCTCACGGTTCGTGAGTTCCAGCCCCACGTCGGGCTCTGTGCTGACAGCTCAGAGCCTGGAGCCTGCTTCGGATTCTGCGTCTCCCTCTCTCTCTCTGCCCCTCCCCAGTTCACACTCTGTCAGTCTCTCTCTCTCTCTCTCAAAAATAAATAAACATTTGAAAAAGTTAAAACAAATAACACCATAGTGACCTCCTGTGTACAGAAAGCTTTGCACCCGCTTTTATTTCAGTAGATGCAGAGATTCATACAAGCATTTAATATACACATATGTGTCTAGGTGTCTTTCTATATTAGTACAATCTACTTGGTATCTGCGTAATGTTCTATTCTCTGACCGCCGAACCCACGACTATAACTTATGGAGGCAGGCCCCGCTCATTGGATAGTCAGTTGTTTACCATCTCTTGCAAAAAATGGGATAAGGGCAATGATGAGTTTGTGCCTCTGAGCGTGTGTGTGTGTGTGTGTGTGTGTGTGTGTGTGTGTGTGTTACTCAGTGCTCTCCTGAGAAACAGAACCAATAGAACGTGTACATATAAAGAGAGAGATTTGGAGCGCCCGGGTGGCTCAGCTGGTTAAGCGTCTGACTCCTGGTGTCAGCTCAGGTCACGATCTCATAGTTTGCGAGTTTGAGCCCCACGTTGGGCTCTGCACTGACGGTGCAGAGCCTGCTTGGGATTCTCTCTCTCTCTCCCCCCCTCTCTCTGCCCCTCCTGTACTCTCTCTCTTTCTCAAACTAAGTAAATAAACTTTAATTTCTTTCTAAAAAGAGAGAGATTTATTTTAAGGAAGTGGTTCACACGCTCATGGAGGCTGGGTGGGCCAACAGCCTGGAGACCCAGAGAAGAGCCAATGTTGCAGTTCAAGTCCGAAGGCTAACTGCTGGCAGAATTCCTTCTTGCTCAGCATAGGTCCGTCTTTGTTCTGTTAAGGCTCAACTGATTGGACAAGGCCCACCCACATTGTGAAAGGTAATCTGCTTTATTCAGTCAAGGTCCACCGATCTAAACGTTAACCTCACCCAAAAGAACACCCTCATAGAAATATTCAGAACGCCGTCTGACCAAACACCCGGGCACCATGGCCCAGCCAGGTTGACACAAAAAACGAACCATCGCGGCGTGTGTGCACAGACACGTATTTACAGTCAGCGGCTACGTTAAGAATCTGGAATCAGAGCGATACACGCTGGGTAACGTCCGCAGTATTTGAAAATGTGCCAAACGTACCATCGCTTCGGAAAAATAAACCTCACGATACCTTTTCCAAATCTGTCCTCTATTCCCTTAGAAAAATTAAAGCACCAGTGAAATATCTTTGATCTGTTCCCTCAGGACAACTTACTTGTAAGGTTTTGTTTTTCACTCGCTGGGAGGAGCACTGGGTGTTGTATGGAAGCGATGAATCACGGGAATCTACCCCCAAAACCAAGAGCACACTGCATGTACACCAACCTGACAATAAATTACATTTAAAAAAAAAGATTTTCTTTTTCAGTTAGCTCCGCATCCAACGTGCGGCTCGAGCCCACAATCCTGAGATCAGGATGAGGTATTGTCAATCCTTATAACATTAGCCACTGAGTAGGTGTATGGTGATGTATCACTGTGGCTCTATTTCACATTTTCCTTATGACTAATCATATTGAGTATCTTTTCATGTGCTTGTTGGCCATTCACATACTTGTTTTTGCCAAGTGTGTGTTCAAACATTTTGCCAATTTTTAGTTGGACTATTTGTCTTTTTATTGAGTAAGAGGAGATATTTATGTACTCTGGGTACATGTCATATATATATATATATATATATATATATATATATATATATATATATATATAGCAAATGTTTTTCCTTCCTGGCTGTGGCTTGCCTTTTTATTTTGTTAATGATAACTTTTGAATAGAAGAAGTTTTAAATATTTTTAATGATGTATTTATTTATTTACATTTAAGAAAACTCTACCCCCCACGTGGGGCTTGCACTCACGACCCGACATCAAGAGTTGCATACTCTATGACCGAGCCCGCCAGAAGTGTTACATTTTGATGAAGTCCAATTTATCAACTTTTTCCTTTTATGGTTTCTGTTTTTGCATCCTAAAAAATCTTTGCTTACTGCCAAGTCCCAATTTTTTCCCCGGTGTTTTCTTCTAGAAGCTTCATACTTTAGGTTTGTACATTTCGGTTTATGTGTGAACCATTCGGAGTTAATGGTTTTTGCCTGATACAAGGTTGAGGTTCATTTTGTCTCCACATGGGTATTGACTTGTTCAGCGCCATTTGTTTCAAAACTGTCCTTGTTTTTTTATTTCCTTTTGTTTTTCTTCTGTTTTCTCTCCATACTTGCAGTTTAATGAGCCAAGGGCCTGTTGTCTCCATCTGTGAAAAGCCCTCTGGACCTAGATTGTAAGTGGAAATGGTATCATTGCTTGAGAAATGGTGCTTAATTGTAAGGACTATCAGCGATTATATTTAACCATGGTATCGGTAAAGTTTTGTGGGTATGGAATTCATGCTACCATATTCTCTGTGGTTTGTTAGCTCCTTGCAACTTTAAAGATGAAAAACGGGGCGCCTGGGAGGCTCAGTGGCTTGAGCGTCTGATTTCAGCTCAGGTCATGATCTCACGGTTCGTGAGTTTGAGCCCCGCATCAGGCTCTGTGCTGACGGCTCGGAGCCTGGAGCCTGCTTCAGATTCTGGGTCTCCCTCTCTCTCTGCCGCTCCTCCCTTCAAGCTCTCTCTCTCTTTCCCTCTCTCAAAATTAAACATTAAAAAAAAATAAAACGAAGAAAATCTGAGGTTTAAGTAATAGAACTTGAGAGATGTTGAAAAGTCTGTATCAGTTCCAGGGCACGAGGTCCCAGACTCCAAGTAAGTGCTTGAGTGAGGCCCCTGTAGCTGGATGGAGCAGAGCAGAAAAAAAAGCTGTATATATAATTTGGGATTTAAGTCTCCCTGAGTGGGGAGGGCATCTGGCTGGCTCAGTGGAGCATGGAATTCTTGATCTCGGGGTTGTGGGTTCGAGCCGCACGTTGGATGTGGAGCTAAAAGAAAATCTTAACCAGCTGAGCCACCCGGGCGCTCCAAATCTCTCTCTTTATATGTACACGTTCTATTGGTTCTGTTTCTCAGGAGAGCACTGAGTAACACACACACACACACACACACACACACACACACACACACACACGCTCAGAGGCACAAACTCATCATTGCCCTTATCCCATTTTTTGCAAGAGATGGTAAACAACTGACTATCCAATGAGCGGGGCCTGCCTCCATAAGTTATAGTCGTGGGTTCGGCGGTCAGAGAATAGAACATTACGCAGATACCAAGTAGATTGTACTAATATAGAAAGATACCTAGACACATATGTGTATATTAAATGCTTGTATGAATCTCTGCATCTACTGAAATAAAAGCGGGTGCAAAGCTTTCTGTACACAGGAGGTCACTATGGTGTTATTTGTTTTAACTTTTTCAAATGTTTATTTATTTTTGAGAGAGAGAGAGAGAGACTGACAGAGTGTGAACTGGGGAGGGGCAGAGAGAGAGAGGGAGACACAGAATCCAAAGCAGGCTCCAGTCTCTGAGCTGTCAGCACAGAGCCCGACGCGGGGCTGGAACTCATGAACCGTGAGATCATGACCTGAGCCGAAGTCAGATGTTTAACGGACTGAGTCACCCAGGCGCCCCACTACAGTAGTATTTGTAACGATAAATATAAAAATATAGTAATAAAAGTGTCCACAGATGGCGGGCTGATTAAATAAACATGGTATACTCATCCATGAGGATATCATGCTGCTGTTGAAAAGAATGAAGAAGATCTACATGTGAAGGTCGGAATAATCTCCAAAAAACATTAATATGTGAAAAAAAAAAGTGACGAACAACATAGTGTGAAAAGTATGCACCTGGCTGTATGTGTGTGTGTTGCATGATCTGAAAGGATGCATTAAAAACGTTAACAGGGGCGCCTGGGTGGCTCAGTCGGCTAAGCGTCGGACCCTGGATTTTGGTCGGGTCACGATCTCACGGTTCGTGAGTTCGAGCCCCACATGGGGCTCGGCGCCAACAGTGCAGAGCCTGCTTGAGATTCTGTCTCTCTTTCTCTCTCTGTCCCTCCCTCGTTCTCTCGTGCACTCTCTCGAAAATAAATAAATAAACTTTAAAAATGTTAAATGACTGATTTTGGCAAGGAGGATACGGCACCTGGAATTGAAGGAGACTTACTTTCTAGTGTGTACCCGTTTTCCTATTTGAATTCTGTAACCGTGTACACATCTTACCTTTTCAAATGAAAAATGCCTTCTTCTGAGCCTCTATTACCTAGAATTGAGATCTATTTTTATACTGTGTCAGGAGCTTGACTTTGGAAGGAGGAAATTCATCACTTCCCTATGTTTGACCCTGACAACGTTGCTAACCTTCCACCAACCTTCTGATTCTTGAATTGAGGGAGGATAGTTTGGACAAGAAAAGGGAGTGGAAGGGCAAGAAGGCGAGTACAGAGTTAGGAATAGCATCCTGGGTGACTTGGAAGTTAAGGATATGTGAAAATTAATACAAGGAAATCTCACTAAAATGGAATTCGGAGACCACAGGGGGAGCACTCAGGCCCTACCATTGGCGGTCAATTGCAGACAAAGGGAGGGACATCCTTTGCAAGTGGATATTCCTCTAGGTACAATGTTAGTCCCCCAGCAGGAGAAAGGATTTCTCCTCTCCCAGCAACGGCCCGGCCAATAAGAAACTATCACAACTCAGCCAATGAGAAGCCACTATACTTGGGACTCCCAGTTTGCTCCAATGTGGAGCATCGAATCTCTCATAGAAATTGCTGGTGGGAATCCAACGTGGTTCCAACCACTATGGAAATATGTATACATACACACACACACACACACACACACACACACACCATAGTCCTGCCATGCTATTTGAAAATAAAATTAAAAAATATATATATATATATATACAATAAATAAACATACGTAAATAAGATTAAATAAATATATACAAATAAGATTAAACATGCAATTAACATACAGGCCAGCATCCACTTCTAGGTGTCTACTCAAAAGAAATGAAAATGTATGTCCAGAAAAGACATACACTCAAAAGTTCATTGTAGCATTATTCATAATAGTCCCAAACTGGGAAAAATTCAAATATGCATCAACCGATAAAGAAATGAACTGCACAATTAAAAAAAAAAACCGATAGACCCAACAATGTGGATGAATTTCAAAAAATATTTTGCTCAGTAAAACAATCAAACCCAAAAGGGCACAGTGACAGAAAGCAAACCAGTGGATGTTTGAGGCCAGGGGTCTTGGGAGAATATAAAAGAGTGCAAGGAACTTCCTTAGGGTCATGGAGCTGGTCTGAAATTGGATTACGGTGGTGGTTACATGACTTTATACAATTTCTAAAAATCATCTGATACACTTAAAATGGGTGGATCTTACTGTATAGAAATTGCAGCTGAGGAGAGTTGCAAATTTGCTCAAAAGGAAAGATTTTATGTTTCCTTTGCGCCCAACGTGCCCATCCATGCTAGCTGCCCAGAGTCAATTTGCGAGAAATCCGCCAAGTAGGCGATAATGTCAGAAAGCTGCCTGGTGGAGAATCCACAGCCCATGTAAACTGCTTTGCTTTGGAGAACTTTCCTTTCTTCTAAACGTTAGCCATCTGAGATGGTTCCTCTTCCCATCTCCCGGTCTTTCCCAAGGCTTCCTTCCTCCCGTCAGAGTCTAAGCTATATGTATTTATTTATTTTTCATTTTATTTCGTTTGAGAGAGAGAGAGAGAGAGAGAGAGAGAGCGCACGAGTGCACATGAGTAGGGGAGGGACAGACAGACAGAGAGAGAGAGGGAGAGAGAGAATCCCAAGCAGGCTCTGCGCTGATGGCCCCACTCGGGGCTGCATCTCACGAACCGTGAGATCATGGCCTGAGTGGAAATCAAGAGTCGGATGCTTAACAGACTAAGCCACCCAGGGGCCCCTAAGCTGTATGTATTTAAACTCCTAATTTCCCTTTCCATTTTTCCGTCCACCTCTCTGTTCCCCACATTTCAGTCACAAATTCTTTGCGGACGCTACACGGGAATACGGCTTCCGTTTTTCACTTGTAAGCACGGTCCTCGACATTTTTACCATTTATAGCCTTCCCCTCCCCTCATGCTCTTGAATTCCTTTGCTCTCACCTGTTCCCGTCACAGCTCAAATGTTCCTGTCCACCGCCTCGTTGAAGGATAGAGCATGGGGCCCGAACCCCCACACGTTATCCTCCGGGGTAACCTAATGCGCCTACACATTACACAGCCCATCCCCGAGAGCGTAGCCACAACTTGGAAGAGGAAGATGCCACTGGACGCTCAGAGCGGTCCGGCAAGCTTCTTCACAAAGTGGCCTCTCCAATCCTTGGGACCAAGGAGATGCGCCATTCATCCTCACGAGGATTTAACGTATGCATCTTTGATGGCGCCCCAGAAACCTCTGAAGCGCATCAGGACTTTCCTTCAGTGAAGTTCACACTAAGCCAAGGGAGCCCCGTTCAACTTCCCGTCTCAAGTTACACTCAGGTCTGCGCTCAGCTGAGCACACTTAGACAAGGTCAAAACATGTACATCCAGAAATAACGTGAGGACTGCCTATCAGATTGGTAAAGATTAAACAGGTTTATAAGGCCCAGTTGGCGGATTTATGGGTAAAGCACATACTTTATATGCTGTTGTCGCATATATACATCGTGTTAATATATACACAAATACACAACAGTGTGTGAAAATCTGTGTTGTGCTTCTGAGACAGTAATTCAGCGACAGAGTTAGAAATTTTTCATGAGCATCCTCTTTGACACAGCAATTCCCCTTCTAGGAATTCGTGAAGAGCACAGGATCTATAGTAAGACAGACCCGAATCTGAATCCAGACCCCACCACCTTCTTCCTATATGACCTCTCTCAGTCGTAGTTTTCCCATCTATAAAATCAGGGCAAATCAGGGCACCCTGGCCACACTGGGAAGAACATGGGCGTGTGTTATACTGTCTTTTACCAGTAAGATGAGCAGCTGTCTAGGACCAAGGGGATTTCCAGGATGTGAAACGTTTAGTGCTAAATCCAGGAAGGTCCTGGACAGACTGGAACAGGGCCCACATCACCTCTTTCAAGAGCTGCAATTTCTTTTAAAGTTCATTGATTTATTTTGAGAGAGAAGAGTGAGCGTGTGAGTGTGGGACAAGCAGAGAGAGAGGGAGACAGAGAATCCCAAGCGGGCTCCACACTCAGCACGGAGCCTGATGCGGGCCTCGATCCCACGACCACGAAATCATGCCCCGAGCCAAAACCAGGAGTCTCACACTTAACCAACTGAGCCAGCCAGGCGACCCCAGGAGCTGCAATTTTTGGACTAGTCCGTTGTACAAAGTATCAGAACCCTTCCATATAACCATCTGGACCATTTATGAAGTACCCGCTACACCCTAGGCCCCTTAAATAAATCAGTGGCTCTCATACCTGAAGGTGCATCACAATTACTTGTAGGGCTCATTAAAACAGATTTCTGGGCCCCACCCCCAGAGACTGATTCAGGAAGTCATGGAAACGCATACCAGGTGCAGCGAAGATTGCAACCAGAGGCAAGAAGGTGGGCATAAGTGGGGACTCACAAGATGGAAACGACAGGTATACACCACGAAGTTCTGAACCGACACCGGCCTCCCTAACAATACTGTCTCCTAGAACAGGGAGCCCCGTCTCATTCATCCTTGATGTGTACGCACGAGTGTGCCTAGCCCAGTATGAGGGGCACAGCAGGTGTTCAACAAACCTCAACAACTATTTCCTTAACGCTTTCTTCGAGGAGATGGGCCTTCTAAGCATAAGCTGGGGTCACGCCCATTACCCCACCTGACTGGTCTGCTACCCGATTTCAAGACATTTATCCTGAGATCTGCTCGCACGGTGACAGGATGGGCTTTACTGAGTGGCCTTTCATCCATCTCTCCCGGGTTGACGGATCCTTATCTAAGCCCTGGAGAGACCGCCGAGTGAGATCATGGGCTACTGCCTCGGCCCGAGCTGGGTGCAGATCACCGCTCTGTGCACGTGGGCAAATTCACTTTGGTCTCTTTTATCTGAAAAGCAGGGGTGGACACCCTCCCAGTTTTGGCGGATGCTGGTGGGGATGAGAGGAGGACAGCGGCACCTTGACACAAGCCCAGCACAGTGTGTCGGCTGTCATTACTCACGATGCCTGCCCCACGGTGCTGCTGTGCCACCACAGGATGTGGTGGGGGGGGAGCCCAGGACCCCTGCAGAGTTGTACGTGGCCACTTCCTAATTGCCCAGCAATCCTAGAACACGGGCGGCAGGAGCTTGAAAGGGAAGGATGCTCAGAGCGCAATCCCAAGGACGTCTCACTGCTCTAGGAAGAACTCGGTATCAGCTAAGCCCCTAGTGGGCAAGCAGAACACCTAATAGGCCAGAGTTCAGGCATCCGGGCACCAGAAAGCCTGGTCTGCAAAAGTCGGCAATGGGGCTGTGATGACGATCAAATAAATTAATTCACGTAAAGCACTTAGCACAAGGCCTGGCCACTAGGACATGTTCAGTGACTGCCAGCCACTATTACAAGAGCCACGGCTCCCACCCCTGAAGGTGCCAGCTGGTGTCAAAGCCCGCCCGCTAATGCGACCCTGACTAAACTTGTAGGGAGTGGCCTACAATGGTGGTATTCGTAGATTACTAACCCGGCCCCACTGCCTCAAAATCCCCTCCAAGGCGCCAGATGTCACAATGCCACACCATCATTGTTAGAGATGCACTCCTCAAGAAAGGGGAAGCCTCACGCACCGTTGGTGGGAATGCAGGCTGGTGCAGCCACGCTGGAGAACAGTATGGAGGTTCCTCAAGAAACTGAAAATAGAACTACCTTACGAGCCAGCAATTGCCCTACTAAGTATTTATCCAAAGGATACAAAAGTACAGATTTGAAGGGGTACATGCAGCCCGATGTTTACAGCAGCATTATCAACAATAGCCAAACTCAGGAGAGAGCCCAAATGCCCATCGACTGATGAACAGATAAAGAAGATGTGGTTTATCTACACGATAGAATATTACTCAGCCATCAAAAAGAATGAAATCTTGCCGTTGGCAATGACATGGATGGAGCCAGAATGTATCATGCTAAGCAAAGTAAGTCTATCGGAGAAATACAAATACCATAGGATTTCACTCATATGTAGAATTTAGGAAACAAAACAGATGAATATATGGGAAGGGGGGAGTGGAAAGAGAAGAGAGAGAAACAAGCCACAAGAGAGGGAAACAAACCACAAGAGACTTAACGATAAAGAACAAACTATGGGTTGACGGAGGGAAGTATGTGGGACATGGGTTAGATGGGGGATGGGCACTTGTGATGAGCACCGGGCGTTGTATGTAAGTGATGAATCACTGAATTCTACTCCTGAAACCAATATTGCACTGGATGTTAACTAACTAAAATTTAAATTAGGAAGGAAGGAAGGAAGGAAGGAAGGAAGGAAGGAAGGAAGGAAGGAAGGAAGGAAGGAAGAAAGAGAGAGAAGGAAGGAAGGAAGAAAGAAATGGCTCCTCATAGAATGAGTGGCAAATATATACTTGTCCTGCGGACTCCTTCCTGCGTGCAGGCACACATCACCGAGGAAGCACTCTATCCCACTGGCCCAGATAAAGCCTCTTTACATGGTACTCCACACAGTAATTGCCAGAAGACCTGAGGTGGCCTGGGAGTTCTACCACTTGCCTGCCCAACATACAGGTTCTCTCTCATTGGTTCTTTTTTTTTCAGATTCGGTTTTACGATTAAATTTATCTGTCACTGTTTCTATTTTTATTGAAATCTCTATTAAGATCATGGTGGATTCCCATGCAGTTGTAAGGGATTATACAGAGATGTCTCGTGTACCCTCTCTCTGCCCAGGCTCCCCCAGGGGTAACATCTTAGAAACTATAGTACAAACAACATATTGATATTACTACCATCTACCGATTTATTCACATTTCCCCAGTTTCACTTGTACCCATTTATGTATATATACGTGTGTCTTCATTTCTACGTAATTTTATCGCATACGTAGGTTCATGTATCTAGCGCCACAGTCGAGATACTGAGCTGTTCTTTCACCACTCGGATCCCTCCTGTTACCCTTTTAGAATCACATGCACCTCCCCTTCCCAGGCTCCAGTCCCCATTCCTAATCCCTAGCAACCACTATCTGTTTGCTGTTTCTATAATTCGTCATTATGAGAATGCTATATAAATAAAATCATAGAGTATAAACCTTTTGGGATCGGCTCTTTTCACTTAGCATCATGCTCCAGCACGCCATCCAGATTGTTCCACGTCTCAATAGCTCACTCATATCACTGCTGGGTCATATTCCACAGTGGATTTCCCACACGGAAGAGCGTCTGAGCTGTTTCTACGTTTTTGTTTTTTTTTTTTTTTTTGCTATTACAAATAAAGGTGCTCAGAACATTCGTGTACAAGTTTTGACACGACCATAAATCTGCATTTTCTGGAACAAATGCCCAGGAGTGAAACTGCTAGGTCATACAGTAGTTGCATGGTCATTTCATAAAAGAAAATGCCAAACTGTTTTCCAGAATGGCTGTACCATTTCACATCCCCACTACATTCCCATCAGCGATGTACAAATGATCCAGTTCCTCCATATCCTTGCCAGCATTTCATGTTTTCACGAATTTTCTATTCTGTTCCGTTGATCTATGTGTCTATTTTGGTGCTAGCGCCATACTATTTTGATTACTACCGCTTGGTAATGTAGCCCGAAATCCGGAATTATGATGCCTCCAGCTCTGCTTTTCTGGAGAAATCTCCTAACTAGATCCCTGCCCCTCCAACACACGCTCTGAGATTAGTAAATAAATCTCCTGTACACCCTAGTCATTTTTCAAACTGCTGCGTCTATGCTATATCTCAGCAGTGCTGTCTGTTGTGGTGTCTCTTTAAGGGCAAGGACTCTTAGAGATGAGACCACTGACTTTTAAATTTTTTTTAATGTTTAATTTTGAGAGAGAGAGAGACTGACAGAACGCGAGTGGGGGAGGGGCAGAGGAGACACAGAATCCGAAGCAGGCTCCAAGCTCTGAGCTGTCAGCACAGAGCCCGACGCGGGGTTCGAATTCACAAACCGCGAGACCATGACCTGAGCTGAAGTCGGACGCTGAACGGACTGACCCACCCAGGCGCCCGACACTGCTGACTTTTAAAATTCCACTGATTATAAGAACTTGCAAAGTTAGATCCCTCTGGTCTTCAGAGCCAAATGTCATGGGGATATGTCTTCCCAGCGTGGGTCTCCTGTGCCTGGGGTGCCTGGTAGGGGGTCTGCTCCTCTCCTCCCTCTGTGCCCTCCACATCCTTCCCTCCTGCAGACACTCTCACATTGTCAATTTGGCTCCCACCAATATGGCCTCTTCAGTACGGCTTCCTTTCTACATTTAGCTATGGAGAGTCTGTTTTTTTTTTTTTTTAATTTTTTTTTAACATTTATTTATTTTTGAGACAGAGAGAGACAGAGCATGAACGGGGGAGGGTCAGAGAGAGGGAGACACAGAATCTGAAACAGGCTCCAGGCTCCAGGCTCCGAGCTGCCAGCACAGAGCCCGACGCGGGGCTTGAACCCACGGACCGCGAGATCATGACCTGAGCCGAAGTCGGCCGCTTAACCGACTGAGCCACCCAGGCGCCCCAAGGAGAGTCTGTTCTGACAGTCTTTGGGTCATTTTCTGGGTTATTCACATTCATGTGGGTGTTATCTAGGTGTATCCATGGGACAAGGTGAGCCTAACATCCTCTTACTCCGCCATCTTCCCTGGAAGCTGGTATTTATGCCCATTTTTAATTTTGTGAGGCCCTTTTGCACTGTTTTCCACAGGGGCCGCACCAGTTCACATTCCTACCAACAGTGCACGAGGGTTCCTTGTTCTCCACATCCTTGCTATGTCTTATCTTATGTCTTATCTTACCTTATGTCTGGTAGAACATTTGCTTTTACTGTGTTGTGAATTCCTAGTCCTTTGTCGGATATATAGTTTGCAAATGTTGTCTCCCAGACTGTAGACTGTCTTTTCATTCCTCTTTGCTTGGGCTTTGGCAGAACAAATGTTCTTATTTTGATGAGGTCCAATTTATAAATGTTTCCTTTTATGGAAGATGCTTTTGACCTTGTGATTTCAGATAAGGCACAGTTGATCGGTCCTCTTTGTCTTTTACATCTCCACCCTAGAGGTTTTCGGGGTTGGGGATCAGCACCTAATCGTTACATACCAAGCATGTGCCAAACATTATTTCATTTGATCCTTCCAACCACCCTATGCGATAGATGCCATTACTATCCGCATTTTACAGGTGAGGAAGCTGAGACACAGAGGGACCTGGGGATTTGCCCAAGGTTCCACAACTAGGAACTGGAAAAGCTGGCACAAAATCTTGGTCTGCTGCTGCTTCCAAAGCACCTGACTTTGTCGTCATTTCAAGTTTCCAGCGGGCGACCTAAAATTCGACTTGTGGCGTACAGCGTGTTTATAAATCTGACTTCAGACGTGATCATGTACCCGACACATGTTCCCATCCAATTACTAGGACAAAAAAGAACAGAGACAACAAGGGATGCAAAAGCAGAAGGGCTCCCATGCCCCCCACTTGTGCTGTGCTCCACACCCAGTCCCTCCTGCTCATACTCCCAACCCTACCGCACACCCAACGGGTGCCGCCTGCCCTCTGGCTGGCATGAGTCTTGTGGCTTGGCCTAGTCTGCTAGGCCCGTGCACATCCATCCTTCAGAAGCCCTCTAATCTGGCCCCAAGCTTTATTGCATTTGTCTGGATTCCTGGGTTCAAATTCCTGCTGCGTCCATGTAGGTAGAGGAGTCTCATACCCACCAATGGCTCCTAAGGCCTATGTTGCCCCCACTGATTCCCTCCCCTGTATGCCCCAAAAAGGCTTCTCAACAATTGCTAATAATTTTGAAACAAACTGACTTCCCTAGCACAACACACACTATAACCCGAGGTTAATGGTCTGCTCTATCACCTGTTGATGCTTTAGCTCTTCTGATTCTACAAATACATTTCCTTAAAAATTGGCATTGTCTATGATTGAAAATCAAGCTATTTTTCTTTCCTTCTTTACTGAAAAAAAAGGGGCTTCTCACCAGCTCTACTGATCACGGAGACAGCTACCTGCCCACATCTGTCTCTTCCCTTCCCTTCTCTTTCTGGCCTGTGGGTTTGGGATAAGAAGCTCATTTTGGATTTAGGCTCCAGGGCTAAGAACCTTCACATTCCTTTGGTTTTTGGTACGTTTGTTTCAAATGCTTTCCAAAGACCTAGACTATTCTCAGAAATTTAATCTTACAGGGGCGCCTGGGTGGCTCAGTAGGTTAAGTGATTGACTCTTGATTCGAGCCCCACGTCGGGCTCTGCACTGACAATGCGGAGCCTGCTTGAAATTCTCTCTCTCTCCCTCTCTCTTTGCCCCTCCCCTGCTGTCTCTCTGTCTCTCAAAATAAATAAATAAACTTTTTAAAAAATGTGGAGACAAAGAATCCGAAGCAGGCTCCAGGCTCCGAGCTGTCAGCACAGAGCCTGACGTGGGGCTTGAACTCACCAACCGTGAGATCATGAGTTGAGCTGAAGTCGAATGGTGCCCCTACATAAATTAACGTTTTTAAAAAAAGAAATTTAATCTTACAGATCTCTCTCCTTCAATAGCTTCTCTCTTCTGATGCCACGGCCCAAATTTTATTTTAAGATCCTTTCTTGAAAGCCATGCGTTTCATTTGCTCATTCATTCATTCATCATTCATTCGTTCATTCATTCATTTAACATTTTCTTCCTGAGACCCTATTCTTTGCTAAGTACTGTGCTAGGCACTGGGGATACAGCATATAACAAGGTAGGCACAGACCCTGGTGTCCTAAGTCTGCTTTCTTTCTGGAAAAAATTATTATTACAAAAATCATTACTGGCTCCGGTCTTCACCCCCTGGGTTTTTCTCCTCCTTCCACACTCAAACCTTTTGCTCTAGTGCAACTTGGATTAATCACCTTTTCCCTAAACTTGCACTGGGCTTCCCCCCACCACACACACAGCCTTTTTACATTCTCTTCCCTCTAACAATTTGCCACCCCATTTCTAGTAATCCCCACCTACCACAATGTCGACGATGACCTCAAGACCCAAATAAAATCCCGCCTCGTTAATTGAGGCTTTCTCCATAATCCCTGCTGTACATGTTTCTCCCTCTCTGGAGAGTACGGGGCACCACTCATGAAATTAGCTCTACACACACTGCTTTATGTTCTAGGTATATTTCATGCCCACATGAAAGACAGCAGAACCCCTGAGGGGAGGGCTTACTTCTGACATGTCTTCCTGCCCCTTGCACATGTCAGTGTCCTCAACATAGCAGGCATGAACTGTGCGCTCAGCAGGCGAATGGCTTACCTAGAGCTGTTTGTTTCACAAACACTTGGGTAGCAGTTACTTTGCACGAGGCACTGTTCACTTAGGTGGCATTTACCAAGTGTCACACGCTGCTCCAACATCTTGAAAGACATTACCTCCCTGGATTGCGACAGGAGCCCTCGGAGGCACCTACTATTAGGAGCCACGTTTGACAGATAAGCAAAGCGAGACTCAATGTGTTGCCCAGGCCCAAGGTACCCCACCCGATAAATGTCAGAGCCAGGATTCAAACCCAGGCAACCTGCCTCAGGCCTGAGCTCTCAGCCCTGGACCTCTTAACAAGGCCTGGAATGATATGCCCAATGTGGATTCTACAGAGTAGCGAATATGGAACCCAGATCCGATTGTTTTTGGCCGTCCATGGCTTCCCCAGCCATATTCTTCACAAGAACTATGCTTCAAAGGGATGCTGGGGCAAACAAAATTACACAGTGCTGAATTAAACGGAGTCTCTCTACAGCCTTTATGAAGGACAGAACTCCTTCGGTCCTCTGTCAGCATCCCAAGTTTTATTTTCATTATCGCCTTCCCATCCCCAGGAGTATCTTCAGACATTTTCCCCCTAATTGCCCCCTCATGAAATGCTGATGTCACAGATACACTGTATATCTGTTAATGTACTGTATGTATGTATATCTATGCTTTACACATAAAGTGATTTTTTTTTCATCACCCATGAACCAACGTTCTCCTCTCTTTGGGGACAATATTGGCTTATTAACCATCCATGCTCAGTGTTGACAAGCACTGAATCCCCCTAGTGTCTAAGAGGAGAGGGTAAGCAGGATACTCACCCCTATTTGATGCAAGATTTTCAGGATCACTTCAATAAAGGAACACACATTTGCAGCACTGCTTAGAGCTAATAAGAACTATGATCATATCCACAACAACAACAATCCTGTGATGGATGTTGGGGAGAGAAAATGATTCAATCCCAGTCTCAAGTTCTGAGAGATCAGACTAATCATCAGTAAGATACATTTCTTAGAACTCTCCAAGCCTCAGTTTCCTCATCTGTTAACAGGGGCAATATACCTTTAAGGAGTCTAAGGGGCTTCTGTGAGACCACGAAGGACTGAACCCTGTAAAGTATCAGACAATATGCAAAGGTAGGTGGCAAAGTTACAGACACCCAAAGGGAAATGGGTTCGACTCTTTTGAAGACTGAATTGAAAAGTCATTTTTACTTCATGTGAACTTTTAATAATAAATACTGCAATGTCTGCCCGAGTATTGGATCCCTCATCCAATAAAAGCATCCTCTGCCTAGACCGGAGTCTCTAACTGGAGCCATAGAAGCAAAACTCACATAACTGAAAGTTAAGGAGAATCTTCTCATTGTCGCCCCCAGAGAACGTCAGTCTTCCAGATAGATAAATACAGTACATGCAAATGAAACATTTTGTCCAGCATTTCCCAAACAGGATCCACTCCAGACTTGTGGGAGTGAACAGGTATGGCTGGGAAGTTGTATTTTTTTAAGTTTATTTATTTACTTATATTTTAGTAATCCTTACACCTGACATGGGGCTTGAACTCTAGACCCCAAGATCAAGAGCTGCATGTTCTTCTGACCGAGCCAGCCAGGCGCCCCTGGAAGTTGTGTTTCTGACAAGCTCCCAGGTGAGTCCCACGATCTGCAGTGTTAAAAAACTACTTTCACCCAATCCCCTGGCCTTCCGAGCCTTGCCTTCACTGTTAGCACCAATTAATTTATTCCTTCATTTATCCCACAAGTTTTCTGGAGTGAGCCTCATATGCTAGGACCCACACAGCCACACTGGAGTACAATCCCTGGGCCCTTCCTCTCATGAAGCTTGAATTCAAGAATGGAAGATTGACATTGAGAAAAGCATTACAAGGCAACGCGGGCCACGGGAAGGGAGGTTCTGGACCAGAGGCGAGGCTGGAGAGGTGTGTGAGAGGCTGGGGAGAGCGTTGGGGGGAAATGTTAAGGATTTTGGAGGTTATGGTAAAGCTGTTAAAAAGTTGAGTGACAGGGCGCCTGAGTGGCTCAGTCGGTTAAGCATCCGAGAATTGGTTTCCATTCAGATCATTATCTCATGGTTCATGAGTTTGAGCCCCGTGTTGGGCTCCACGCTGACAGCATGGGGCCTGCTTGGGAGTCTCTCTCTCTCTCTCTCTCTCTCTCTCTCTCTCTCTCTCTCTGTCCCTTCTCCACTCATGCTTTCTCTCTCTCCTCTCTCTCTCTCTCAAAATAAACTGAAAAAATATAGAATGACATGGCAAGATTTACATTTTTTAAAAATACTTATTTATGTTTGAGAGAAAGAGAGAGAGAGAGAGCGGGGGAGGGAGACACAGAATCCGAAGCAGGCTCCAGGCTCAGAGCTGTCAGTGCAGAGCCCGACACGGGGCTTGAACCGGCAAACTGTGAGATCGCGACCTGAGCCAAAGTCAGATGCTTAATGGACTGAGCCACCCAGGTCCCCCTAGATTTATACAAACTCACAGAACACAGCTTATAAGCAAACCAGGGTCCGTGTGTTTAAACACACTCTCGCTCCTCTAAAGGATCACCCTACACTGTGAAATCGGATGCTCTTCAGGGCAGAATGAAACGGAGGGGCACAAACTGATGTAAGACTAGTTAGGAGGCCATGGCAGGTGTCCAGGTGAGAGATACTCGTGGTAATAGAGACAGAAATCCAAAATTCGAGAAACGCTTAGGATCAAAACCAGTGGCTTTCAACCCTGGCTGCACACTGACTCACCTGAGGGAGCTTCAAAAAAGAAACGTCTGGATTCCTACTCCCAGAGATTTGGATTGCGTCGGTCTGGGCACCGAAAAAATTTTTTTAATATAATTTATTGTCAACTTGGCTAACGTACAGGGCGTAAAGTGTGCTCTTGGTCTTGGGGGTAGATTCCCGTGGTTCATCACTTACATACAACACCCCGTGCTCATCGCAACAAGTGGGCACTGAAGTTTTTAAAAGCTCCTCAGGGGCGCCTGGGTGGTTCAGTCGGTTAAGCGTCCGCCTCTTGTTTTCGGCTCAGGTCATGATCTCATGGTTTGTGGGTTCAAGCCCCGCATTGGGCTCTGTGATGGCGGCCAGCTCTGTGCCAGCACAGAGCCTGCTCTCCCACCTTCTCTCTCTCTCTCTCTCTCAATAAATAAATACACGTTTTATATTTTTATTTATTTAAAAAAAAATTTTTTTTAACGTTTATTTATTTTTGAGACAGAGAGAGACAGAGCATGAACGGGGGAGGGTCAGAGAGAGGGAGACACAGAATCTGAAACAGGCTCCGGGCTCTGAGCTGTCAGCACAGAGCCCGACGCGGGGCTCGAACTCACGGACCGCGAGATCATGACCTGAGCCGAAGTCAGCCGCTTAACCGACTGAGCCACCCAGGCACCCCTATATTTTTATTTTTTTAACATTTATTTATTTTTCAGAGAGAGAGATAGCGCATGAGTGGGACAGGGGCAGAGAGAGAGAGGGAGACACAGAATCCGAAGCAGGCTCCAATCTCTGAGCTGTCAGCACAGAGCCCGACGCGGGGCTCGAACCCACAAACTGCGAGATCATGACCTGAGCCGAAGTCAGACATTCAATCGACTGAGCCACCCAGGAGCCTCGAATAAATAAACATTTTTCAAAAATAAATAAAAGGTCCTCAGATATTCTAGCATGCAGGCAAAGTTAAGAACCACTAGTCTCAACCAGTACTTCTAAGACTTTAATGTGAAGAAAAATAAATTTAAAGTATTTTTCCAGCTTTATGGAAATGTAATAATTGACATACAACTTTGTGTAAGTTTAAAGTATCCAAATGTGATGATTTGGTATATGTATATATTGTGAAATGATTAACACAATAAGGTTAGTTAACACATCTTTCACCTCACATAGTTACTTTTTTTTCTGTCTTTGTCTGGCTTATTTCACTTAGCATAATGCCCTCAAGGTTCACCCAAGTTGTCACAAATGGCATTATTTCTTTCTCTTTAATGGCTGAGCAATATTTATATATAAAAACAGACTGGTACAAATCAAGGCCACGATGAGCTATCACCCCACACCTGCCAGAATGGCTAAAATTAACAACACAGGAAACAACATGTGTTGGCCAGGATATGGAGAAAGGGGACCCCTTTTACACTGTTGGTGGGTTGCAAGCTGGTGCAGCCATTCTGGAAAACAGTATGGAGGTGCCTCAAAAAGTTAAAAATAGAACTACCCTAGGACCCAGCAATTGCACTACCAGGTATTTATCCAAAGGATACAGAAATACTGATTCGAAGGGGTACATGCACCCCAATGTTTATAGCAGCAAAGGGGTACATGCACCCTGATGTTTATAGCAGCATTATCAACAATAGCCAAATTATGGAAAGAGCCCAAATATCCACTGACCGATGGATGGATAAAGACGTGGCATATACATACAATGGAATATTCCTCAGCCATCAAAAAGAATGAGATCTTGCCATTTGCAATGACATGGATGGAGCTACATACAGTGTATTATGCTAAGTGAAATAAGTCAGTCAGAGAAAGACAAACACCATATGATTTCACTCATATGTGGAATTCAAGAAACAAAATAGATGAACATTGGAGAAGGGAAAAAAGAAAGAGAGAGGGAGGCAAACCATAAGAGACTCTTAACTATAGAGAACTATGTCAAACTGAAGGTTGATAGAGGGAGGTGGACAGGGGATAGGCTAGATGGGTGATGGTATTAAGGAGGACACTTATCATGAGTACTGGGTGTTGTATGTAAGTAATAAATCACTAAATTCTACTCCTTTTTTAATGTTTATTTATTTTTGAGAGAGAATGCGAGCAGGGGAGGGACAGAGCGAGGGGGTGAACAGAGGATCAAGAGAGGGCTCTGCGCAGACAGCAGCAAATCCAATGTGGGGCTTGAACTCCCGAACTGTGAGATCATGACCTGAGCCAAAGTTGGATGCTCAACCAACTGAGCCACGTAGGTGCCCCACTAAATTCTATTCCTGAAACCAATATTACCCTATGTGTTAATAAACTAGAATTTAAATAAAAACTTGAAACAAAAAATAAAATAAAATAAAATAAAATAAAATAAAATAAAATAAAATAAAATAAAATAAAAAAAAAATAGATTGGAAACAACCTGTCAACAGACAATTGACACAAAGAATACAAAGGAACATCCAGAGGAATATGAGGAAATCCAGGGTGTGTGTTGTTGTAAAAGACAAGGGAAAAAAATTTGGAGGAGGACATGATCAATAATGTTGAATGCTGCTGAAAAGTCAAGTAAGTGAAAGCTTTGAAGTTTCCATTAGTTTTGGCAAGAAAGAGATCACTGGGGAGAGCAGTTTCTTGATGGTGGTTGTTGGAGTGGGCAGAGAGAAGACTGTGGTTGGTAGAAGGGTGAGTGTTAATGAGACAGTGTGGAAAATGTTTTTTTTAAACAGAGAGGTGGGACAGTAGTCTGGCAGAGAGACATATGACTAACAAAAAATATTTGCAAAAGATAGGTGCATGTTTAAATGCTGATGGGCAGGCAGTAGGTGATGGAGAGGGAGAGATTTTAGATAGAGGGAAAAAGAAGATGCCAGAAAAAGTAGAAGGGGAAGACAGATCGTGGCAAGAAGATAACACATCATCCTAACATGGGAAAACGATGCGGCCAAGATTATGAATATGATGGTGGAGATTTATAGAGAGTTGTGTCTGATGGCTTCTATTTTCCCTGAGAAGAGAGATAGGAGTCATCATTTGAGAATGGAGATGGAGGTGAACAGTAGGGTCAGAGCTTTGAGGAAAGTGGAAAATATTTAAAATGTTATTGTTCAGAAGGGAAATGGGTGAATTGCTAGGCTAGGTTTGAAGAACCACTTGAGGTGAATAATCATGAATTCACAGTGGAATGAATTTACCTTGTTGCGTGACTTTTTCTGGCAGTGCTTAGCCAATCCAGGAAGGGTATAAAGAAAGTAGGTAATTTAATTGAATTCATACAGGTTCTGGAATTTTCTTAGAAAGTAGGGTGAGCTGAGCGAGCTTCCCTCCCACACCCACCTCTCCTGGCACAAAATTTAAGGAAGCACTCATGCTCAGGGTCACACAAGGGTTGGATTGGCACCTGACAGTGAGTGCCCCCTTACATTTTGGGGGTTGTGGGGAGGAAGAGATAGCAGCGAAGGCTCATTTACCTCACCCTAGGCCCACCCCTGCTTAAATAAGTTTGGTATGTTGGCAGTAGTGTCATGAAGAATATTGACAAGAGAGTAATTACGGTAACGGACCCTATTATGTAAGACAGAGGGAGAGGAAAGTAAAAATGGGAGAACGTAGGGGGATGAGGCAATGGGGAATACTGAGTAAACTGAAAAGCTAAGAAGTTGTAGCCAGAAAGGAATTCTGAAATTGTGGTCTTCGAGGTGGAACAAATTTGGGGTCCTGAGAAGTTCCAAGGTGAGATGGGAGATGTCAGTGGCTGAGATGGAGGTCAAGGAGCTTCAAGATCAAGGTGTTGGATGGGTTGTTCTTATGGCTGTTGAGTTCAGCCACGAAGTATGGTAAGATTTGGGATGGAGGGGAAGAAAGGGCCTCTGTATTCATTGGTGAATACAGAGGAGTATCCAGGAGACCAGCAGATGACAGCAAGAAGGAAGGTTAAAGAGAAGGTAAATTGATTGGCAGGAGCGAGGTGTTTTGTTTTGTTTTGTTTTGATCATTGCTATTTGTTGTTTTCGTTTTGGTTTATGAGTGGGTGGACAGTGAAGATCAAACTAGCCCTGCTGTTCCATGAAGTATGGGAACATGACCTGCAACCAACTCAAGAAGCAGCTGGGGTTACGGTGTCTTCACTGGCAAACCAAGTTTCACTTAAGGCTAAGTCATGAAGTGACTATCTTATGACAGGGTTGAGTTTGGAGGTGAATTTGTTAAACAGGCGATGAGAATTCCAGAGGATGTGAAGGGGAGGATTGAAGCATGGTAGAATTCGCTGATTCACAGGTTTAAGGGGACCGTAAGTCACAATGAATCCCATGGAGGATGGTGGGCACATAGAACTTTAAGAATTCTATTTTGGTCTGCATGTGACATCCTGATGCTACGACACAGGGCTCAAAGTTTTGTACTTGATTTTTTCTTTCTCATGATCCTCAGGGATGGAACAGCAGTCAGTGATGATAGGGAAAATCTTACTGAATTTTTAAAAAAATTATTTTGAGAGAGAGAGAGAGAGTGAGTGAGCGAGTGGGGGAGAGGGGCAGCGGGAGAGAAAGAGAGAATCTCAAGCAGGCTCCACACTCAGCATGGAGCCCCCACAGGGCTTGATCCATGACTCTGGGATCATGACCTGAGCCAAAATCGAGAGTCAGACGTGCGACCGTCTGAGCCACTCAGGTGCCCTGGGAAAATCTTATTGTGACTTTCATTTCCTTGATACCTTCCTTCAGCTCACCTGATAATAATAATGAAATAATAGAAACAATCACTGTAAATTTAGGAAATACCAAATACCCGCTATATGCCACTGTCTATACATGGCATATCAGTCTATACATGACAGATGAAGTTCTTGACCTCAAAGAACTTAGATTCTATTAAATAGGCCATGAACAAAGAACAAACAAATGGGTATATAAGGTTAGGGATCTATAAGTGTTATGAAAAGAATTTAGGTGGAGTAAATTCAAAGACAGTGATGATGATATATGTGTGCAGAGCTATATTAGTGAAGGCAGTCAAAGGAGGCTCTTTGGAGGAAGAGCTGAATAATAATGAGCCAGCCATGTGAGGACAGAAGGGAAGAGCAATTCAGATCAAGAAAATAGCAAGTATAAAGGCTCCATGGAAGGTAAGGGGCTTGGGATGTTTGAGGAACAAGAAGGTCATTATGACTGATAAGTCTTGCTAACTCCAAGAAGAGACCCTTTTAACCACCTGTTGCTAAGGATGAGTTTGAAGGGTCTTCTTGGTCTAACTGTGTAAAGATCTCAATCTCCCACAGCTAGTCCAAGAGGTTGAGGCTCTGTGGGAGCAGCAGGCTACCTTCGGGGGTGGTAGAGGAACCGAGGAATCATCGCCACACTTCGGAGCGGTCCACCATCTTGGTCCCAGGTCTACTGCACAATCACAGTGGAGATGGGGGGGGGGTGCTCTTGCCCCTTCATATGTGAAAACACTTCACCATAAACTGGGACCCTTGGCTCGAGGCTATTACATGAGGTAGAATTTGCAGAGGCATCAGCAATGGAGTTGCAAGAAAAGGGGCATGAAATAGACGATTTAAGTTTTTCATAAGAAGGTCATATCATAGAACTCAAGCCAGGAGAGGCCAAAAACCAAAAGGAAGTAAGGACGATGTGCTATAGACTAGCACAATGTATGGGATGCTAGATACACACCCATTGTAATGGTTCCTTTAACAGGGTTGCCTCATGTCTGCGAATCCAAGGCGGATCCATGGAGTTGCCTTGAGTCCCTGAGACTGTCATTACTTTAGTCCAAAGGCCTACACCTGGCACTCTAAAGGGATGAGAAACACTCTAAAAGTAAGGCCTGGGTTGCAGCATGAAGTGGGATTCAGCAAATGCCCTGGCACACCCATGAGCCTAAATTGGTTAATGGAGTTGCTTTTGTTATTGTAGCATCAATCCAGCCACTTGGCCTAGAAATTCACATAGTTATGGAGGATGATAGATATGGGAGGCCAGCCACAATAGCTACGCAAATGTGTAAGCTTTATTGGGAGATTGCTTTGGAAATGACTCAGTTTCTGGAATTCAGGTCAGTTTAGTGCACAACATGGAGGGCCCCCACAACCATCTCAGACCTTCCTGGAAATTTCTGTGAGGCTGGATCATTCAACTCAAATTCCTGGAAAGGTATATATTCTTTAGAGCACAACAATCCCTTTCTCCAGGCAAATGTAGGAAAACACCAGCTAGCTCTCTCAGCAGGGCAGGAAATAGGGTGTAAGGGGATGTTGGTTCTCTAGGCTCCATCAGAATCTTTAATTTTTTAAAGATTTTATTTATCTTTTTTTAAATTTTTTTTTTTTAACGCTTATTTATTTTTGAGACAGAGAGAGACAGAGCATGAACAGGGGAGGGGCAGAGAGAGAGGGAGACACAGAATCTGAAACAGGCTCCAGGCTCTGAGCCGTCAGCAAAGAGCCCGACGTGGGGCTCAAACTCACGGACCGCAAGATCGTGACCTGAGCCGAAGTCGGACACTCAACCGACCAAGCCATCCAGGCGCCCCTAAAGATTTTATTTTTAAGTAATCTCTACATGGGGCTAGAACTCTCAACCCTGAGATCAACAGAAGCGTGCTCTACCGACTGAGCCAGCCAGGCACCCCCAGAATTTTTCATTTTTAGTGACGCTTCACCACAAACAACCAAGACCACAAGAATCATTTCTTTTTTTTAAGTTTATTTATTTAATTTGGGAGAGAGAGCGCGCGAGCAAGGGAGGGCAGCAAGAGAGGGAGAGAGAAGATCCCAGGCAGGCTCCGTGCCGCCAGCACAGAGCCCTACGCAGGGCTCAAACTCCCGAACCGTGAGATCATGACCTGAGGCAAAACCAATAGTCAGACACCTAACCGACTGAGCTACCCAGGCACCCGACGAGAATCATTTAAATGGCTGTTGCAGTTGCCCTCAACAGCTTAGAGAATATCGCCATGTTCTGCCTCACATCCTCCTGCTTAAACCCTCCATTTCTTACTTGGTTTACTTGTTTTGATCCCGTTGGCTCACATCCCGCTTCTCCCTTTCTGCCTAGCCCGTGTGAATTGATGCCTCATTTGGATGATTGGCCTTGAGTGGGCATCTCCCCAGGATGCTGTCCCTCAGCTTGGCTGTCCTAGCACGACATACGGCAGTTCAAGGCAAAAGTCGCTCCTCCTATGCGCATCCCAGGCCCCCAAATACCAAAGCTCAGGGATCCCACTTCTTTGAGGTTCTGAATAATGACAGTGCTGACTAAAGTTATATGTTTACATGTTGGCCTCTTTCAACTTGCCTGTGGGCCCATAAGGGGCAATAGACCTAGACACTAAGAGATCAGCTCCCCCATCTGTGAAAATAGAAATAAAAATATCCTCCTTGACGACACAATAGGGTTCTTCTGAGAATCAAAGGAGACAAATGACAGGAGAGCACTCTGGGAAGGTGGAAAGCTTCATTTAAAAAATGCGTCTCAGCCTCTAAATTCTGCTGATAGTGTTTTGAACTCTATAATCTGGCTCCTGCCACCTCTCCAAACTCCAGCCCTGGCCAGTCCCGTCTCCTTCGATATCCAACAAGCTCACCACGACATCTGGGGTGGCAACTGGCTGGGAGAAGCAGCCAGTTGTGGCAAGGAAACGTGTCCCAGTGAAGAACGTCACGACAACCACTGAACGCAGACGGTGCGAAGGTACAACAGAAACTAGGGGTAAGAAGACCGAGAAGCCCGCCATGACTCAGCCAGGGTGTTCGCCGCTCACGTATCCTGCCTTCCGCCTCAGCAGGACTTGACTCGGAACCACTAAGAGGTGCTCTGCTGTCGGGCAACTACTTTGTTCTGCTCAAAGCACGCACAGCTCATTCCCGCTTCCCGGTCTTTGCTTACGCTGAGCTCCCTCCTTGCAACAACCTCCTTTGCCCTTTACCTTGTCAGATTCTCCTCATCTCTGAGCTTCCAACCCCCAAGTCCATCTCCTTCAGGAAGCCTTCCCAGAAGGCTCCTCTGTCATCAGTCCCCTCCTCCCTCTGACCTCCCGCAGCGCTTGGAACCTGCACCTCAACAATTCAGCAGCTGCAGGCAGCCCCTTGTTGTGTGTCTCCCTCTACATGTTTTGGGTTGTTAGGCTCATCTCCTTGACTTCTGTCTCTCTGGCTGCGACGTCCAGCAAAATACTGGGTGCACAGTATGTGCTCGACAAATTCTGTTTAAGCGTTGGTGACAGACGTCTGGCTGCCCTTTGACAGGCAACTCCACAGATGAAGCTCTTTGGTTACAGTCAGACGGCATAAGTACAGTCAGATGTATAAGAGACTAGAGTTGAAACTGATTCGATACGGGGAAAAGTTTGTAGTCTTAGTGACATTTGATCAATCTCAGAAAAAAAAAGTTATAACGGCCTGCCTGAAATGAGACATGATAGGCAATTTTGCTCTTACACCGACAGTTGATTTTCATCCTAAAGATAAAGACGTGCTTATGTATGCTTTCAGTTAACATTTCATGAGTGGCTGCTATATGCCAGGCCCAGCACTGGGCCCAATGGACAAGATGAAAGAAACCCAGCTTCTGCCCTCAAGGATCTCAGCAGTTGGGGGAGTTGTACATGCAAACAATCACTTGCATACAATGAACGAAAGAGGCCCGGACAGAGTATCACAGCTGCACAGAGGAGATGACAGGTGAAAACACTTATTGAAAGTCCTATAAGTTTAAAAAAAAAAAAAAAAGTCCTATAAGCTATTGGCCCATAGTGAATTTTTATTTATTTATTTTTTTTTTAATTTTTTTTTTCAACGTTTTTTATTTATTTTTGGGACAGAGAGAGACAGAGCATGAACGGGGGAGGGGCAGAGAGAGAGGGAGACACAGAATCGGAAACAGGCTCCAGGCTCCGAGCCATCAGCCCAGAGCCTGACGCGGGGCTCGAACTCACTGGACCGCGAGATCGTGACCTGGCTGAAGTCGGGCACTTAACCGACTGCGCCACCCAGGCGCCCCCCATAGTGAATTTTTAAATATGATACTATATTCTCTCTCCCTGTCCATATCTATCTAGTAGAGCACATTTTAGGGGTAATAAATATCTAGACAATTTAAAGTATTTAAAGGAGCTTTTCTGACTATCACATCATACAGGGCTTAGTGAAGTAAATTATCACTTATTTATTATCATGAAGCAAATGCGACGCCCTAATTGCCAATCTGATAACTACTACACTTCCAGAAATAAATTGCAGTTGAACTAGCATCCCCAAGAATTATTTTCCTGGAAAGAAAGTGCTAGAACTTTCTAGTGGAGTCCACCCATGTCTCAGTTCTACAGATACCCAACTCCTAAAAATATCCCAGAACTTTGTATTGATAAGCTTGTAGGGAGAAAACTTCTAACAGTTCTTCAAAAACAGTTCTCAGGCATCCATAAGAAGTTGTGCTCAGGAAGCCCCTCGCATTCAAAATCCCACTTGGTCCTCTTTAGAACTTTTCCTCAAGGCTACTCTAATTTCAGGCTGGCCACTCTCTTTATTCTTCTATCAAGGTTCTCCTTTAACATCTTCATCAAGCAGGGGTAACCTATCTTGACTTTTTTAAACTTGGAAACATTGAGAAGAGAGTCACTGAACGAACACACACACACACACACACACACACACACACACACACAGTTGTGGATTTGGGCCAGCCCTTGAGGAGAGCTGGTGGTTCAGCCAGGTTCACTTCGGTGATCCCAGCTTTCCTCTTTCGTCCCTTCCTACTTTCTATAACCCTCTCCCTTTACCATCTTGTCCGAGGCCTTAACTCTGGTGTATATCACTGCATTATATGGTGTGTATAATCGCATTATGTAATTCTGGAGCGTTTGCACTCCGAAAGGAGCTGGGGGGTGCTGCACTGGAAGAAAATCCTTTCCATGAGTGTGTCTGCAAAGTCAGGGACACCCCTGCTGTGATCTGGTCTGAAGGGTTCCTCCAAAATATTTCCCCACCCTAGATCTCTCAGAGCCCACCCCCCGGCTGATCACCTTCCCCAGAAGGTGGAGCCTATATCCCAGACAAGGAATTCTGATCTGAGGCTCAAAGGAAGAGCTCTTTTGCCAAGTCTAGGTGTAAATGACAGTCTGGGGGACAGCGTTTGGACACAGATATCTGGAACTGTTTTATGGTGTTTTATGGTGATAGGAGGGCAACTTTAGACTTTAAACGATCTGAAAAACATCGGGAAGAGAGGCAACTTAGCAATATGATTCTATTGCTCAAATGTGAGGTTCCAAGGCGCAGCAGGGAAGACCACTGGCCTTCCTGTTCAGAAGGTTCTAGCTAGTGGCTCCTCAAAGCCTCGTTTTGTCACAGGTTACCTTCGGGACAGCAGCGGGTAGTTATTGTTATTATTATATAGCTTTTAATTGTCCAGTTTATGCCAGAATTGTTTTACAACAATGCCATGAGGTAAGTATTATTATTATTCCCCTTTCTACGGGAGGAAACCGAGACTCGGAGAGGTTAACCTGCCCAACCTGGAGGCTCGCTTCAAATGCCAAGGTTTGTTTGGTTCCAGTCAAGTTCACAGGCACTCCATTAAACTGGGTGGGTTCCGACTCTACAGTTGATGAATCCGCCCTCAGGAAGGCTCCACCCCCTGAGCTGACAACAGGCCCGTTGCTCTCTCAGCGTCTCTTCTCGCCATTTGGCGTGACCATCCCACACCCTTCCACTCAGAGGTCTGAACCCTACTCGCCCCACCCCTGGGTTTTGCCAGGCTCACTGACAGGCCTGCTCTCAGCTGCCGCCTCCTGGCCCAACCCAAGACCCGTCCCGGTGGTAGCTACACTGAAAGGCACGTGCTCCCTTATTTGCGGGCCCCAAGCCGAGCTCGCCCAGCTGGCCCACCACACAGCAGGTCCGGGAGGAAGAACAATGCGGGTGACTACCTTACACTTGACCTTGGCAAAGACTTCCCTGACCCGGACACTGATATCTGTTTCAGAAGTTGTAGATGTCCACAGCCCGCTCTCTATATTGATAAGTGTACTGATAAGTGATCATTGATAAATGTCAAGGTGACAAAACGACCAGGGTGAAGTGCATTTGTTCTCAGCGGATGTTGAAGACACTGGAAAATTCAAACTCCTTGGTGGTACATTTTGACAGTCACTGAAAAACCGAAGGGAATACCAAGGACACTTGTTTTGCGCTCAGATGCCATGCTGAGAATTACTGAGGGAATCACTGAGGGAAAGCACACCGAGAAAACACGTGGAGAATTGCCCTCACATGGTCTCTCATCCTCAGTACGATGGACCGTGCTGCGGTGACCACAATGCAGGAATTTTGACCAGGATGCACTAGGTCCCGCCTTGGAAGCGCTCTCGGAATTTCTCCCTTTGTAGTCAAGATGAAGTCCTCAACCACAGTTAGCCTTCTTGACAAGGTCAGGGCGTTCGACAGTATCCAAGACAGCCAACATGGCCCAAAAGAGATTTCTGTTTAAAAGGATCTCTAAAGAACACTGGAGCGGGAGTCAGGGGATCTCGCTTGTAATTCCAAGCATCGCGACTCATTAGAAGTGAAGTTTTCATACAAGTGAGAGAAGAATCAGGGGGATGACAGTAGTGGGTCTAACTAAAAAAGCCATAGGGCTTTCTGAAATTTTACCACCAAGAAGCCAAGATTCTACCGCTGGTACAGAGATGAAGAAGAATAGATGTTAGGGGAGGTTATATTACATAAGCGTGTCTTAGTGTGATGTAAAATAATAATGCTAGGCAGCATTCATGGAACACTTTTCCCATATGGCAGGCTATTATTATAACCTCCTATCGAGCCCATGAGGCAGGTTCTCTTAGTTTAGAAAAGGGAAGGAATCCGCTCGGGGCCTCATAACTACAAAGAGGCAGAACTGGAAAATGAACCCTTTGTGTACAGAGTGTAGGGTGTCTGTGTGTCTGTGTGTCTGACTCTAAAGCCTGTGCTGGTAGCTTCTATCACTACCTCTCCACTTTAATATATGGTTGTGAGTTGGGGCGCCTGGCTGGCTCAGCCGGTGAAGCGTCCGACTTCGGCTCAGGTCAGGATCTCATGGTTTGTGAGTTCGAGCCCCACATCGGGCTCTGGGCTGACAGCTCGGAGCCTGGAGCCTCCTTCGGATTCTGTGTCTCCCTCTCTCTCCCTGCCCCTCCCCCACTCGTGCTGTCTCTACCTCTCATGAATAAATAAACTTAAGTAAAAAATACATATGGTTAGGAGTTATTGTTATTTATAATAAAATTATTTAAAAATGGGTAACGTGCATATGGTACACCCGACAAAGGTAAAAAAAAAAAAAAAAAAAAAAAAGTGAGAAGTAAGTCTAATATAAACAGTCTCCTTCATACTCCTGTCCCCCAGCCACCTAAAAACCCACTCAGGACACAACCACTGTTGACAGTTGCTTTTCAAACTAAGAAAAATTATTTTGGGGGTGCCTGGATGGCTTAGTCGGTTAAGCGGCCGACTCTCGATTTTAGCTCAGTTCACGATCTCATGGTGCGTGAGTTGGAGCCCCGTATCAGGCTCTGCACTGATGGCGTGGAGCCTGCTGGGATTCTTTCTCTCTCCCTCTCTCTCTGCCCCTACCCTACTTGCACTCTCTCTCTCTTTCTCCCCAAAATAAATAAACATAAAAAAATATTTTGACAAAACTATGGTTTGACACTGTACCATTTCATAGTCCATGTAAACCTGAGCCATGTTATTATGGATTTCTACTCAAATTTTAAAATTTATCTATGTAAAACATTCTTCAAAACTGATCCCATCAAGGGGCACCTGGGTAGCTCAGTCGGTTAAGTGCCCAACTCCAGCTCAGGTCATGATCTCGCGGTTTGTGAGTTTGAGCCCCACATCGGGCTCTGTGCTGACAGCTCAGAGCCTAGAGCCTGCTTGGGATTCTGTGTCTCCCTCGCTCTCTGCCCCTCCCCCACTTGCACTTGCTCTCTCTCTCTCTCTCTCTCAAAAATAGACATTAAAAAATCGATCCCATCAAAAACATGATGAAAACAGCTTGCAGCACATTGCGAATGCTAATGCTTTTCAGACATTAATTGTTCAATTTGGCTCATCAAGCTTAGCAATATGGTATATTCTAATTCGTTTACATTTTCTGTTTCAATGACGTAACTTCTTTTTACAATAAGATGGAACATCTGTCTGATGAAAAATGGGCCATTATTATTCATCTTAAGCCACAAAGCATCGTTCAACAGCTCTGAACTAATGGTCATTACATCAAATAGGTTTTACTTTAATCATTATTTCTAATACATGTGAAATTAATACACAGTGTTTGTCATTACTGAGCACTAGAATATAATTCTAGAAGAAGTAATTAATGTCTATCAGAAGTTTTTTTGAAATATGATTATCAAATGCTCACCTAATGAATCATTCGCACATCTGAAATTATAACGTAAACATTAAGCATTCCCGCGATAGGACGCATGAGGCTTAATAATGGAAAAAAAGAACGAGAGGGATTTCAAATATTAAGTTGTATACATTGTCCACTTCTCTGCCAGCTCAGAACTTCTTCTGAGGAGAATTCATTTTGAAAAGAACAGTGAAACAGCTTCGGAGGAAGGCCCTTCTGGGGGCTTTTCCAGGAAGTGAAATGTTCACTTCTGTTATTTCTTTCCTTTACGTAAGAGGAAGGAACGTAGTCTCGAAGAGCTGAATCTCTCCGTAAAGAGAGACAAAATCGTCGTTAATTGTCAAATTCAGTCTCTACGTAGAGAAATGCCATCCATTTCCAAACGTTGCTTGTAAACTCTCAGCAAAGGGGCGAAGAATAATGCGCTGTATTTCCCCCCGCAGTGTTATATTGCACGTTCACCTTAAGGAGCATATGCTGCTCTTTTGAAATATGCAGACCCCCCTCTCATTGTACAGGGCCTCCGTGAAAAGATTGAGGGCTCTACATAATTAACATATGAATGGGCTGACATACCTCCCAAGAAGCCCCTGCACGAGGGGGCACAAAAGGAGGAGAGCCTTTCATTCATTTTGTAGTTAATGAAGAGTTAGAGGACCCTTTCTGACCGATTTTCTTGGGGACTCGGAATTTGAAGTTAAAATGTTGCGTGTAGAAAATACCCACTTAAACTGGGAGGCGCTACCCTTTCCTCCTTTATTAACCAACCTAGCACACTGAGAAAGGCAAATGTGTAAGATCCGGAAAGAGTGATTGGTGGTGTCCATATTAATCATCGAAAGCCGATGAAGTTGGTCGTCACTGTTGTCACCAGTGTGGCTGTTTAGTCTCTCTGGCAACAACGCTTTACCTGAAAGAGGTGGCCCTTCCGCAAGGGGGTAGGCTCAGTGTTCTAGATGTGAGGACACGCCAGGGCGCTGTTAATACCGTGTTTCTGGGGAACAGAACGCTGGAAGTACGACTGCAACCAGTGCCCAGTCCAAAGGAATAAGGCTAGATCGGGCGGGATTACTCTTAGCAAAGGTCTAAGCAGAGCTCAAGAGCCATTTGCTAAGGAGATTAGAGTGCCCGCTGCTCTGGTCAGCTCCATAGATCTTTCCTACTTAGAAGCAAGAGTTCAGTGTCACTTCTTCCGGGTGCTGCCTCCCGCGACCTCCACGTATGGGCCGGGGGTCCTCTGTGCTCCCACGACACCCTGTACTTCTTGCGATATTACACAACAATCCTGGCATTATTACACGGAAACGCTTCCACGTCGATCATCCTCGTTATGTTGCGGAAGCTCTTTGAGTGTCACAACCACGGCCATGCTGTTCTTTGTCGCGTCCAGCCTATAGCACAATGCCGAGCACACAACTGATGCTCGGTAAGGATCTGCAGACTAATAAAAAGCTTGGTTCTAGGTGGAAACGAAGTTCGTGACATAGCCATGGTTAGGGAGCTGGGGCCCAGGAAACCTGTCAAACTGTTTCATGGGACAAGTGTGTTGACGAGTCCCTGTCCATGAGGCAGTCAATTCGCTGGACTAGATCACCACCATTTTGGCTCGGGAGTAATGCTTTCTGCTGCAGCTGCACTGGTCGCCAGAGCGTCATTATAACCAGAGGGAAGGAAATGAGATGGGAAGGCGGGAGGGCGCAGAATCAAGAACAAGTGGGAGCTAGGATGAGAAACAACCTGGGCTCTGCGTGAGGTGGGACGGGGCAGAAATGGAAGATTCGATGAGACCAAACCAGCGGACACAGGAGGCTAAAACTTTACGATAAGGGTCAACAAACAATGTCCGGCAGGCCATATCTAATCCTCGGTCTATTTTTGCACACCCTGGAATTTAAGAATGGTTTTTGTGATTACATGGTTGGGAGAAGAAAAAGGAGGAGGAGGCAGAGGAGGAAGAGAAGAAAAAGCAGCAGCAGCAGCTGAGGCCGTATGTAGCCCACAAAGCCTAAAATATTGGCCATCCGGTCCGTTACAGAAAAAGTTTGCCGATCACTGATTTAGGTGAATAAAATCAAGAAAGCAAAAGCAAATCTATCCTCAAGCACAGACATGCTCATATACACACAGGCATGTCCACGTGCGTGCACGCACACACACACACACACACACACACACACACTCACACACACACTGTAATAATGGAATACCGTTTTGTTGTAATTTGAAGATACCAAAGGCATCTTCATGGCCTGCGAAGTTTGTGAACATGGAAACGAACCATCTGTGTTCTTCGGTAACGAAACTAACCATAAATATAAGATTTTGCGTGGTACCATTTCCATTTATTTTTTGAAGCCCAATTTTTGTCTACTCCAGCCTCTCAAAGACGGGTGTCTCATCCAGCCTCTGCTGTAATCACTCTGTTTGCCCTTGGACCTTTACCTAATGATGAGAATTTGGCACCTCCGGGGAAGAGACTGCATAATGTGAATATATTTGAAAGATAATAACTTTGATTTGATCTCATTCAGTAATGTTCTTTGAAACACAGCCATAGAATGTTTCAGAGCGGGAAGATCTCGAAGACACCACGTCATCCAAAACCCCTTGCTTTACCGAGAGGAAAACAGATTCAGTAATTCATGTGAGGTTTAAAATAAAGTAAGGGCAGACAGAGACCCAGAAATCCCGGTTCCAAGCTCTCTCACCGCTGCTTCCACATAGTATCCCGTCCCTGAACTCCGGGAGGGCAGGGCAGCGGGCCGCTGCCTGACACACAGTTAGTATTCCAAAATGTGAGCTGAATAAACGAATGGATGTTAATCGCGGCTAACGTTTACATTGCACTTACCGTGTGCCAGCGGCTATGCCGAGCACTTTGACGTGCATTATCTCATCTGACTCTCAGAACAACCCCAGGAGCAGGGTTTCTTCTTCGACTCTCCCTGTTTTACAAACGGGAAAAGTGAGGCAGGCACAGAAAGGTGAAGTGACTTGCCCAGAGTCACACAGCTAGGAAGTTGTGGAAACCAGGTCTTTCCGACTCCAGAGCCGGGGTTTCCCATCACCTCCCTAAATGTGTGGTAAGGACAAACGAAAACATCAATTCTGAAATTCTGCTGAAATGCTAAGCCTGTGCACTTACTCATCAGAATACAATTCCCTACCATGCCTTTACTCAGCAAATGAAGCCCAGTGAACAGGACCCTCGGCTTGTTTTTCCTGGCTTTGCCCGGACTCCCTGTGTGGCCCTACACAATCGGCTAATCTCTCAAGCTCCCTAGTTCCCCAAATCCATTACATAGTCCTGCTCTTTGTGACACCCCAGGGTGTCTCCAATTATCTCAGAGGGGTTTCACGAAATTCTCAAAACAAATTTTAAACGAGATCCTTTTTTTTTTTTTAAGAACATATGCTTTACAAAACCTTTAGGAGGAGAGAAGAGATTTTCTTCTGACAACACAAAACATGAAAATGTGGCCGTAGTTTTTAATATTCCCAGAATTTGAGCTGAATGTTAAGGGATACAGCTCCATCTGCTGGACATGAAAACACTAATATTAATAGTAGTTAAATACTGAGAACAGGCTTATTCATCGTCTGTAACATCTGTTCTAAACACCCATCTTTTTAAGTAACGAAAACAGACACGGCTCCTGTAAAAATTCTGTGACACAGAACATTTGCCATGCATAATAGAAGTATAATCTTGCCTCTCTGAAATACCTACCACATTGACAGCTTTTCCTTCTGTTTCTATGCATCTATATCTCTTTTCACACAGATGAGAACATATATGTACAGTGATATATAATCTTTATAGTTCTAAACATTATATAACAAGCAGTTTCCGTGTCATTTAATGGGTCACCGTAGGCACAACTTTTAACAGCTCTGTAATGCTCTGTGTTAAGATTATACAATAGTGTATTTACCCACATGGCCATTGTTGGACATTTAGGTTGATTGACAATTTGGTTATTATAAATGAGCATCTCTTTGCATAAATTTGGTCCAGACCTCGGCTTACTTCCGGGGGAATGATTGCTAGTAACAGTGGAGAACTATATTTTAGTTCCTGAAACATATTGCCAAATTGCTTTCCAAAAGGACGGCATCAGTTTCCCCTCCCATTATCAGCGTATGAATGGCCTTCTTATGGCACCCTCCCTAACAGAGTATTGTCTTTTCTCATCTTTGCTAATTAATAGGTGAAAATTGGTCTCTTGTTGTTCCATTAGCATTTTTGATTACTAGTGCAGGTGAACATTTATTCATATGTTTATTAGCCATTCACATTTCCTCTTTTGTGACTTGTTCATTAATGTCATTTTCCCATCGAGAGCCTTTGTATTTTCTTATTATTTGGTATGTGCTCTTTAGATATTAAAGACATTATTTTTCTCTCATATTTATGACAAATATTTTTCCAAGCTCATTCTTTTATTATACTTGACATGAAGCTTTTCATTTAAAAATTTTTTTTAATATTTTATTTATTTTTGATAGAGAGAGACAGAGCACAAGTGGGGGAGGGGCAGAGAGAGAAGGAGACACAGAATCCGAAGCGGGCTCCGGGCTCCGAGCTGTCAGCACAGAGCTCGACGTGGGGCTCGAACTCACAAACCGCGAGATCATGACCTGAGCCGAAGTCGAACGTTTCATCGACTGAGCCACCCAGGTGCCCCAGAAGCTTTTCACTTTAGATTGTCAGATATTTTAGGAGTTTCTTTCATGATTTTGCTACAATCGCATGTGCTCTCGAAAGAAATGTGATAAATATTCACATTTTTATGGTTTTGACTTTTGATCCACATTTTTATGGTTTCCAGTTTGTTATTCACCTGGAATTAATTTCGATGTGAAATATGAGATATGAAAATGTATTTTTAAATCTCACATTTATTGAATTGCTCTTCCCTACTTTACTGAGTTGTTAAATCATCACCAGCATCTATTTCATAAAGCATTGTCCTAATGCTCTACAGAGAGTCACAGAGGTTCAAATTTGGCAGTAAACATTGGAATGGTTTGCTTTTGGCCGACAAAGATCCTGGAGTGTCGAGAGACTGAAGGGAGTCACTTAAGAGTTTTGAGCAGATAGGGGCACCTGGGTGGCTCGGTCAGTTAAAAACTGGATTTTGGCTCAGGTCACAATGTCACAACTCGTGAGTTCGAGCCCCGAGTCGGGCTCTGTGCCGACAGCTCAGAACCTGGAGCCTGTTTTGGATTCTGTGTCTCCCTCTCTCTCTGCCCCTCCCCCGCTCATGCTCACGCTCTCTCTCTCTCAAAAACACTTCTAAAAGAGAGTTTTGAGGGGTGCCTGGGTGACTCAGTGGGTTGAGCGCCCAACTTTGGCTCAGGTCGTGATCTCACAGTTCGCGGGTTCGAGCCCCACATCGGGCTCTGTGCTGACAGCCCGGAGCCTGAAGCCTGCTTTGGATTCTGTGTCTCCCTCTCTCTCTGCCCCTTCTCCACTCATGCTGTCTCTCTCTGTCTCAAAAATAAATTTTAAATTTTCTTTTTAAATTAAGGAAAAGAGCTTTGAGCAGATCATTGCCATGATCATGCCCATGTTCTTCAAACAAGGTGAGTAAGACAAACTGCAGAGTTCATGTAGGCAGAGGCTTTGGAGGCAGCTATGCCAGAGAGTTGACAGTTGTCTGAACGATTTAGCTTCTCTCCTGAGTCTTAATAGCCATCCTCCTCCCTGCCTTTTTAAAGAAATAATCTATTTAATAATTTTGGCTTATTCCAGACACTGTATTAAGCACTTTATATATATTATCTCATTAACTCTCCTCAAACCTCAGTTAGGAAGGTATTATCACCCCCTTTTCACAGATAAAGAAATTGAGGTCTCGAGATGTCATGTAAATTGTACAAGACCCTTGGGGGGGGGGTGGAAATTGTACAAGACCCCACAGCTACTGAGTTGGAGGAGGCAGAACTCAAACCTAAGGACTGGGGGGTAACTGAATGAATGATAAACACCTAAAACAGTGCCTGGCTTGGTAAATGGCAACTTCTCATCCCCTCGTCCATCATCAGGCCCTTATGAACTTGAAATTCTATACAAAAATATGCTGGTGTCACATGAACAAAAAATTCCAGCAATTATAGGAGGCTTATTCAAACTTAATTGGGAAAGGGGCACCTGGGTGGCTCAGTCTGTCAAGCGTCCAACTTCGGCTCAGGTCATGATCTTGCAGTCTGTGAGTTCGAGCCCGGCATCGGGCTCTGTGCTGACAGCTCAGAGCCTGGAGCCTGCTTCGGATTCTGTGTCTCCCTCTCTCTCTGCCCCTTCCCCGCTCACGCTCTGTTTCTGTCTCTCAAAAATAAACATTAAATATAACTAATAAAAATTTTTTAAAAACTTGATTGGGAACTACTATGCACCTCCAACATTCATGTAAAGTGAGCTCCAGCATGGCAGTCAGGAAGCCTGGCTTCTAGTCCATCTTCTAGTCTAGGTAGTTTTGTGACCTTGGGCAAGTCACCTGACACAAAGTTTCCTTGTCTACATAACAACAACAAAAAACAATTATAGCACTCATGGAGTCTTCTGTATAAAATAAAAGCAAATTTGAAATGGTTGGGAAAGTTCAAAATTCTACATGACTTTATAGGTTTCCCAATTAAGCTATCAAAATCCTTGGGCCATGAAAATGCCTATGGAAACCAGTTGCAACAAACAACGAATATGGCCTCTGTTTCAATTTGCTTTGTTTTTATTGTTCATTATGTCAATTTTCAAGCATACACAACACTAGAATAGTAGAATGGACCCCCCTGATCAGTTACCCGACTTTAATGAACATCAACTCTGCCTTGCTTTTTTTGATATAGCCTCCCAATATTTCATTCTTCTGTGGATTTTAAAGCCAAATCTAAGGCATATGATCATGGTCCATTTTTATGATGACAAAAAGAATGAGGGAATCTTATTTGATGTTCTCAAATCCTGAGGAAAAAGTTTATTTTCAAATCTGGCCAAGTCGAGGCTGGTGTTGACTTCACTTGGTCTTTCTGCTTTTAAAACGTCTCTGAAAATCAATCTCCGATCTAAATGCGTAACACATCACTTCCTCACTCCAGGCCAAGGGCTAGTGAATTGCAATCATCTACGGAAGACAAGCAAGTGGGGGGTTCCAGCTACTCTATGCAGAGGGCAGCACACTCATTTCTATAATCACAGTATTCATAACATCAAATGTTTAGCTGCTTTAGTATATTAAACCAGTCAGCCTTGAGGGTAATTCTGCCCAGAGATTCAACTATTCTTGACGAAGTGAGTGAAGGCAAGAAGACTAATTAAAATGAGCTCCTTCAAGAAATGTTTTAAAAAGAAATAAAGACAAGCTGCCTTGCCCGCTCAATAAAGAAGGCAGCAACCAATTTCTCCATAAACCTGAGTACTTGCGGGGCATCTGGGGGGGTTCAGTCGGTTAAGCATCCAACTTCAGCTCAGGTCATGATCTCGCAGTTCCCGAGTTTGAGGCCCGCGACGGGCTCTGTGCTGACAGCTTGGAGCCTGGAGCCTGCTTCGGATTCTGTGTCTCCCTCTCTCTCTGACCCTCCCCCGTTCATGCTCTGTCTCTCTCTGTCTCAAAAATAAATGAAACATTAAAAAAAAAAAACCTGAGTACTTGCAACGTTTCCCATGTGTCCAGTTTACAAAGCTCAGCGCCACTCACGACCCACAGCCGAATGACATACGTGGGGCTGGCATTCAGGAACCCATTTGTGCAAGTGAGGAAGTGAGGCCTCCAGCGGTCACCTAGGTAGAGGTGACAAAGCTAGAGACCAGAGCCCAAGTCTCTTGTTTCTCATGTCAGGGCTGGTTCCCTGTGCAAACAAGTTCACCAAAAAACAACGAATTTCTTCACCTCCTATTTCCAATCTCCGGGGATTTAACAAAGCACCTGTACTTTGTAGCAGCTTAGGAAGTATTTCTTGCCTATGTGACAAATAATGGGGAAGAAAGAATAAATACAGGCAGAAAGAAAAAGGAGAAATTAGATAAACAAAGGAAGAAGAAATAATATTAATAACCTTAGCAAATAAAGTGGGGCGCCTGGGTGGCTCAGTCGGTGAAGCATCCGACTCCGGCTCAGGTCACGATCTCGCGGTTCGTGGGTTCGAGCCCCACATCGGGCTCTGTGCTGACAGCTCGGAGCCTGGAGCCTGCTTCGGATTCTGGGTCTCCCTCTCTCTCCGCCCCTCCCCTGCTTGTGCTCTGTCTCTCTCTAAAATAAACATTTAAAAAACTTTAAAAAAGCAGCTTAGCAAATAAAGCATAATCTAGGAAAAAAACGGAAACGTGGAGAAAAACCTGTTAAACCACAATGAAGAGTCAGCTGTCAGAAACAAAAGATTTAAATGCCATATACGAAGGAGCTGACAGCAGTGGATATGACAAGCCCAACTACTACCATTTCAATTGACTAGGCTGTGCGGTAAGCCTATTAACCCTCTGAGGTAGGGAAGTAATATTATTGTCCCCATTTAACGGGTGAAGAAAGTGGGGCTCAGAGAGGTTAAGCCAGCCCAACTCAATTTTCATTTTTTATACTTTCTATACTTCGCAAATTTCCTACAACGAGCACGTCTTACCTTTATTTTTTAATCCCGTAGCATTCATCATGTATAGAAATAATTTTGTCATTACATCATTAAGTACAGTTAATTACTATTTCTATTCATCATTTGTATGTCACCTCAATTAGACTGTTAAGAGCCTGTGTCTAAGGGAGTGTCATGTTTTAATGCATATTATAGCTGCTCGATGAATACTTCTGGAATGAATGGACAATGGAGAGGAAAACGTGGGAGTGTGGAGGAAAACAAGCACCACAAAAAAAAAAGGGGGGGATGGGGTTTAGAGAGGTGATGAAAGAGAGAGATGAGGAAGGGAAAAACAGGAACAGAAACATAACGATCAGGAACAGGTGATGGACGTGGGACACAGGTAGAAAGATGAACGCATAACATAAAGCAGGGCACATGGGAAACAAAGCTTGCCTCACGGAACCCTGTTTTCGTGAAACTGTAAACTAAAATTAACGCGAAAGTGCACTGACAAAGAGAAGCCAGTTACAGGCGAGAAAGGAGATTTTTAAGATACAGTACTTAAAAAAAATTTTAAATAGAAAAATTGTTGCAAAGTACCTTACGAGAGGGAGAAGTACTAAAATTGCTTTTCTGGCAAAGCCTGTCCCTTCATCCAACAATTATCCTAAGATACTTGAGACCTCATCTCCATAAATTCAATAGGCAATTGGGGCCACTTTCTCTTTTTGAGGCCAGATGCAGAAACAGAAATTACAGTCATTTCCTATATTGCAGAAATTAGCTGGCCAGTTGAAAGCCACCTGCACGCATAATTCACCTCATCAGAGGTTGGCATCTAGAAGGCTCAAGGCCCTGTCCTCTCTGCCACGTACTTCACCCACGCAGAAACTCAGCTCAGATAACCGGCGGTGAAGTTTTGGTTTGCAGTCCGCCCCTGTTCCCAGGGGGTGATCCCCTTGCGGTTCCTGATCTCTCGGGAATTAAAGAAGAACAATTTGTTCTCATTGTAATACATACACATAGTTAAAACAATCCTGAGGCACGGCTGATAGCAACCAGCTCCACCATCCCACATCACCCTCGCAAGAAGCAACACTGTTCCACGGTCCTAAGTGTCTCTTCTGGCTTATATATTATCTAAATGGTCTGCCTGAACAGCTGTGTATTTAACAACTGTAGATGCTATCGGTTGACTTTCTTCTACAATAGTTAAGAATTTAGCTTTTTTTTTTTTTTTTTGATGTTTATTTATTTCAAAAGAGAGAAAGAGCGCAAGCGGGATAGGGGCAGAGAGAGAGAGAGAGAGAGAGAGAATCCCAAGTAGGCTCCGAGTTGTTAGCGCGGAGCCCAATGCAGGGTTCGAACTCACGAACCATGAGATCGTGACCTGAGCCGAGATCAAGAGTTGGAAGCTTTACCAACTGAGACACCCGGGCGCCCCAAGAATTGAGATTTCTTATACTTTCCCCACACAACACCACATCCTTCACTTCCCTCAATCTATCACAATTCTTGTTTAAATGACTAGCCAAGTTTATATGATTATGACTATGTAATTACTGGTCACTGCTAAGCAAAGTAGTATTTTTTAAATTTATTCTAAGGGGGGAGGGGCAGAAAGAAAGGGAGAGAGAATCCCAAGCAGGCTCTGTTCTGTCAGCACAGAGCCAGACTTGGGGCTCAAACTCATGAACCTGAGCCAAAATCAAGAGTCAGATGCTCAACCAACTGAGCCACCCAGGCGCCCCAGCAAAGCAGTATATTATTGTTAGTCTTTTAATTCTTTCCCCAAAGTTAATAACCACTTCAGTATCTCATTGTTTGAGATTTCTGCATTTCTAATGCTATGTTTATCCAAGTGTTCTAACAGTTCTTGAAAATACCTACCAATGATTTTTCCAAACAGTCCAACCCATCTAAACTCTGCTGGTTCCCTATTCCCTGTGAAGATTGCCCTCTCACAGCTTTCTGTTCTCTGGCTACAAACTAGGCCAGTGATCTTATGGCCTGGAACTCCGGGGCCTTTTCCTCACCACTCTCTGGAGTTGGGTTCTTGGTTTCCTAGATCGTATACTGTCTTCCTTTTTCTCGGTTTAGCTCTCGTCACAGTGGAGGACAACCTCCCATAGCTTCCAGAGAAAGTGTTCACAGGAGGAATTTTTCGAGACCTTATATATTCTACTCTACTATTTAACATGAGTATAATTGGATTTTATATAATTTTACCATGAGAATCATATTCCATTAAAAAGTTAGACATTCATGGTCAATTGATTTTCATCAAAGGTGCCAAGACCCTTAAATGTGAAAAGAGTTGTGTTTTCAACAAGTGCTAGGACCAAGGGCATATGCACAAGCAGAATAATAAACTTGGACACTTAACTCATACCATACACATAAACTCAAAATGAATCAAAGACCTAAATATAAGAGCTAAAACTATTAAACTCTTAGGAGAAAAAATAGGTATGAATCTCCATGACCTTGGGTTAGGCAATGGTTTCATTTGCCCACACAACCAAAAACCAAATAGTTCCATGAAGTAAATGGAACTTCATGAAAATTTTAAGAAGTTTTTAAAAGTTTTTTTTTTTTAAGTTTATTCATTTACTTTGAGAGAGAGCTGGCGTAGGGGTAGAGAGAAAGAAAGAGAGAATCACAAGCAGGATCCACACTGCCAGCACAGAGCCTGATGTGGGGCTTGAACTCATGAATCATGAGATCATGACTTCAGCTGAAATCTAGAGTCTAATGCTTAACCGACTGAGCCACCCAGGCACCCCAAAAACTCTAGTGTTTTTAAGGACACTATCAAAAAGTGAAAGATAACACATAGAATGGGAGAAAATATTTGCAAATGTACCTAGAAAACATAAAGAATGCTTACAATTCAATCATGAAAAGACAAATTACCCAATTAAAAATGGGTAAATGATTTGAATAGACATTTCTCCAGAGAAGATACACAAATGGCCAATAAGCAGATGACGAAAAGCTCAACATCATTAGCTATCAGGGAAATCAAATCAAAACTACAATGAGATATTGCTTCACACCCACTAGGATGGCTATACCCCCCTAAATAAATAAATAAATAAATAAATAAATAAATATAATAGTAATATAATAATAATAGCAAGTGTTGGCAAAGATGCATTAGAAACTAGAGTCTTCAGGGTGCCTGGGTGGCTCAACCGGTTTATCATCCCACTTCAGCTCAGGTCATGATCTCATAGTCCATGAGTCTGAGCCCTGCATCAGGTTCTGTGCTGACGGCTTGGAGCCCTGAGCCTGCTTCAGATTCTGTGTCTCCCCCTCTTTCTGCCCTTCCCCCGCTCACACTCTGTCTCTCTCTCTCTCAAAATAATAAATAAACATTAAAAAATTTAAAAAACAGACTTCAAGATGTATTACAGAGCTGCAATCATCAAGACGGTATGGTACTGGCACAAAAACAGACAGATCAATGGAAGAGGATAGAGAACCCAGAAATGGACCCACATATGGCCAACTGATCTTTGACAAAGCAGGAAAGAACATCCAATGGAATAAGAAGTCTCTTCAGCAAATGGTGCTGGGAAAAATGGACAGCGACAATCAGAAAAATGAACCTCGACCACTTTCTTACACTATACAGAAAAATAAACTCAAAATGGATGAAAGACCTAAACATAAGACAGGAAGCCATCAAAATCCTCGAGGAGAAAGCAGGCAAAAACCTCTTTGACCTTGGCCGCAGGAACTTCTTACTCAACATGTCTCCAGAAGCGAGGGAAACAAAAGCAAAAATGAACTTTTGGGACCTCATCAAAATAAAAACCTTCTGCACAGCAAAGGAAACAATCATCAAAACTAAAAGGCAACCGACAGAATGGGAGAAGATATTTGCAAACGACATATCAGATAAAGCATTAGTATCCAAAATCTATAAAGAACTTACCAAACTCAAAACCCAAAAAACAATCCCGTGAAGAAATGGGCAAAAGACATGAATAGACACTTCTCCAAAAGACATCCAGATGGCTAACAGACACATGAAAAAATGCTCAACATCACTCATCATCAAGGAAATACAAATCAAAACCACATCGAGACACCACCTCACACCCGTCAGAATGGCTAACATTCACAACTCGGGCAACAACAGATGTTGGCGAGGATGCGGAGAAAGACAATCTCTTTTGCACTGCTGGTGGGAATGCAAGCTGGTGCAACCACTCTGGAAAACAGTATGGAGGTTCCTCAAAAAACTAAAAATAGAACTACCCTACGACCCAGCAATTGCACTACTAGGCATTCATCTAAGGGATACAGGTGTGCTGTTTCGAAGGGACACATGTACCCCCATGTTTATAGCAGCACTATTGATAATAGCCGAAGTATGGAAAGAGCCCAAATGTCCATTGATGGATGAATGGATAAAGAATAGATATATATATGATTATGGAGTATTACTTGGCAAACAAAAAGAATGAAATCTTGCCATGTGCAACTACATGGATGGAAATAGAGGGTATTGTGTTATGCTAAATTAGTCTGTCAGAGAAAGACAAATATCATATGACTTCACTCATATGAGGAATTTAAGATACAAAACAGATGAACAGAAGGGAAGGGAAGCAAAAATAATATAAAAACAGAGAGGGGGACAAAACCTAAGAGACTCTTAACTATAGAGAACAAACAGGATTGCTGGAGGGGTTGTGGGGGGGCGGATGGGCTAAATGGGTCAGGGGCATTAAGGAATTTCTTTAAAAAAGAAATTAGAGTCCTCATACACTGCTGGTGGGAAGGAAAAATGGTACAGCTGCTGTGGAAAACAGCTGGGCATTTCTTGAATAAGTTAAAGCAGAATTACCCTATGACCCAGCAATTCTAATCCTAGGTATGTACCCAAGAGAATTAAAACATATGTCAACGCAAAAACATATACATTACTGTTCAAACAACACTATTCATAAGAGCCAACAAGTGGAAACAACCCAAATATCCACAAACTAATAAGTGGACAAATAAAGTAGGGCATATCCATACACTGGTATGTTATTCAGTCATAAAAAGGAATGAAGTAGTGGGGCTCCCGGGGGACTCAGTCAGTTAGGCCTGTGACTCTCAATTTCGGCTCAAGTCATGATCTCACAGTTCAGGAGTTCGAGCCTCGCATCGGGCTCTGTGCTGACGGCATAGAGCCTGCTTGCGATTCCCTGTCTTCGTCTCTCTCTGCCCCTCCCCCACTCACGCTCTCTTTCTCAAAAATAAATAAACATTTTTAAAAATGAAATTACAATTTAAAAAAGGAACAAAGTACCAGTACATGCTACAATGTGGATGAACCTACAAAACATTATGCTGAGAGAAAGAAGCCAGACAAAAAAGGTCACGGATCATGTGATGCCGTTTACGGGAAACGTTCAGAATAAGCAAATCGGTACAGGCAGAAAGCAGTTAGTGTTTGCCAGGGGCCGGAGGGAGGGGGACAGGGAAAATGGGAGTAACTGCTAAAGAGTGGACTTTGTTTTGGGGGTGATAAAAATGTTCTGGAAGCAAACGGTTGTGATGTTTGCACATCTCCGTGAACATGCTAAAAATCGTTGACTGGTGCAACTTTAAATGGGTAAATTTTACGGCATGCGAGTTATAGGTCATCGGAACTGTCTCCGGAAATGTAATACAATATGATACGGTACAGTACAGTGCAACGTAATACAGTGCAGTGCAGTACAATGCAACACGGCAAGTACGATATAATGCAATACGGCACAGGACGATACAGGGCAATACAACACAGTGCAGCACAATGCGATGCAATACGGTACGGTGTACGATACGTTGCAGTACAGTGTGCTACAATACAATACGGTATAGTGCGGTACAACACAAAACAAAACAATACAGTATAATACGACACAACACAGCACAGCACAGTACAATACAGCACCGTACGGTGCAGCACGCTACAGTGCGACAGAGTATAGTACAGTGCGGTGCGATACAGTATAGTGCAATAAATACAGTATAACACAAAGCAGTGTAGCAGTGCAGCACAGTACAACACCATACAGTACAGTGCAGTACGATACAGTGCAACACAATGCGGTGCAGTCCAATATGATACAGCACACTATAATACAATACGGTATAGCACAGTACAGTATGGTGCAGCACAACACAATACAGTTCCGTACAATACAATACAAAACAATACGGTATAATACGACACAACAGCACGGCACAGTATAATACAATAATACAGCATAGCGCGGTGCAGTATAGTACAATACGATACAATACAGTGCGGTGCAATACAATACACCACAATGCGGTATAATACAACACGGCACGGTACGATACAATATAATACGATACAATACAGCACAATACAGTGCAGTGCAATGTGATACGATACAATACAGTATACCACAGTGCAGTACAGCACAACAGAATGCAATATGGTACGGTGCAGTATAGTACAGTGCAATACAATGTGACACAATACGCTACAGTATAGCACACTACAATACAGGACAGCACGGCACAATACAATACAGTGCGGTACAGTACGGTGCAGTATAGTGCAGTGCGCTACCGTACGGTGCAATGCAGTACAATACAACACAGTACAGTACAATACAATGCAACATAGTATAGTGCGCTACGATACAATACAATATAGTACAGCACAGTACAGCACGATGCGGTATGGGACAGTAAATATAATACAGCGCAACACAATACAATATGGTACGGTACAGCACGGTACAATATAATACAGTGCAGTGCAGTGCAGGACAGTGTGATGCAATACAGTGTGGTACGATGCAATGCGATACAATATAGTACAGTACAGTGTAATACAATACAGCGCAGTGCAACAGAGTGTGGTGTGGTACAATCCAGTACAGTACAATACAATACGATACAACACAACATGGGCACATACGGTTAAATGTGATGATTCAACTACACTTCTCCTCTCCCCTTCCTCCCCCAAATGCCATAAACATGAAACTAAGAGGTTAAAAAAGACATTAACTATCTACCCTTCAAAAAGAGATCAGAAAACCACTGGGACCATTTGAGTTTTCACTGAAAACAGAGGAAAGACTAACCTGAAGGGTTAGATTTGAAGGGATAAAATTCAAAATTAAAAAAAAAAAATTAAAGCTGTTTCTGTAATTACAAACACACATACACACACAGATGGATAAACAGAATAGGAGAGGAAATGGCCAAAGAGAAGGTTTAAGAAAAATTGTGAAGACAAGGGCACCTGGGTGGCTCAGTCAGTTAAGCGTCCCACTCTTGATTTCGGGTCACGATCTCACAGTCCATGAGATGGAGTCCCACGGCCGAGCCGGGTATTGAGCCCCACATCGAGCCCTGCATCGGGCTCCACGCTGACAGCTCAGAACCTGCTTGGGATTCTCTCTCTCCCTTTCTCTCTGCCCCTCCCGTATGCTCGCGCACTGCTCCCTCTCTCGCAAAATAAACAAATAAACTTAAAAAAACTGTAAAGATAGACTTTGGCCGGAGGAGAGGTACCTGACCTGGGGGCATGGAGGGCACTACAGCTGGAGCATCTGCAGAGGGGTCAAAGCAGAAGGTAAACTGTTCACCCTGTAGGATGTGAAGAGACTCAGGATATGGAGGCATGGAATACAGTGGAAAACAAGGATGAAGCACAGGGTTCAAACTAGTAAAGGACATTTAAGTGTCAGAATACAAATAGTGGAACCCGTAGGTCCCTTTCCCCAACTTCACAGCCTGGCCACACTATCCTTAGCCAATCTCCGCATCCAAGAAACCTGAAATTGATTTTCTGGTGACAAACAAGAAAAGCCACAGACTTGGTGTGCCTGGGTGGCTCAGTGGGTTGAGCATCTGGCTCTTGATTTCAGGGTCAGGTCATGATCTCATGGTTCCTGAGAGCAAGCCCCGAATCGGGCTCTTCACTGACAGCACGGAGCCACCTTGGGTTTTTCTGTCTCCCTCTCTCTCTCTGTCCTTCCCCTGTGCATGCTCTTTCTCTCTCAAAAATAAATAAATAAACATTTTTAAAAACCAATACCAATTTATTCTGGAAGAAAGAGAAAGAGAAAAAGAGAGAGAGGGGGGAGGGAGGGAGGAAAGGAGGAAGGAAGGAAGGAAGGAAGGAAGGAAGGAAGGAAGAAAAGCAAAGCCAAGGAACAGACTTGAATAACAGCCCAAAGAAAGCTGGATCCCAGGCTTCAAAATGGAGGAAGGTGGGTAGGTGGACTAATTAGGACACACGGTCTCCTTTTTTCCCATTCTTCTCCCAGAATATCAGCACCCAGATATTTCTCCATCCCACCTTCTACCCCTAGGTGAGAGATTAGAAGTCTCTGGGAAAAAAGGAATGGGTCCAGATTAAAGATCCCAAGATCCTAACATTTGAAGCTCATATATAAGCTCATGGCCATCAGACATCTGAAGAAAACTCCTAATGCTAAAGAGAGAGACCACCACAAACAGTAGAATCAAAGGGATTCTGAGGACCCAGACAATGAAGGCAGCAGAAGAAAACTTTAAAACATTACAACTGATAGCCTCATTAGAGATAAGAGAAGGTATTCTACTCATACCAAAAGTTTAGGATACTATATAGAAAAAGAATATTCTAGGACAAGAAAGTCTCTTAAAAATTAAAAATATGATAGCTGAAATAGAAGAGTTGGAAGACAAAGCTAGAAAACTTCCCCAGAAGGTAAAAAACAAAAAGATAGGAAGGAAGGAAAAACATACCAAAGAGATGGAAAATAAGAGGAAGAAATTATAAGAAGTTTAAGGGATCTTTCCAGGTTGAACATTGAACTAACAGAATAATAATAGCAAATGTTGTGCTGATTACTGCCAGAGGTGCTTTATATGGACTAACTCATTTAATCCTCTCAACAGCCCTATGAGGTGGATGATATTATTATCCACATTTTACTGATTTGGTGGGTGGGGGGTGCAGGGGGACACAGAAAGGCTAAGCAACTTGTACAAGGTGACATAGCTAGTTCGTACGTGGTAAATTCAGGATCCAAAACCTAGGCAGCCTGGCTTCAAAAACATTGCACTTGAACATTAATCATACTACCGCTCAGAGAAGTTCTCAAAAGAAAGGGTAGAGAAAATAAAAGGGAGGAAATCATCAAAGAAATCACGGAGAGCATTCCCCATAATTGAAAGATCTCATTCTCCATATTAAAAGGACCCACCAAGTGCTGTCCATCACAAAGAATGAATGAAAAAACACGTGAAGGCACATGAATGTGGAATTTCAGAACCTTGAAGATAAAGAGATAATTCCAAAAACTTGCAAAGAAAAAGCAAGTCGCTTTCAAACGGATCGAAATGAGAATGTATTGACAGTAAGCAATGACTAATTTTTTATTGCAATTTCATTCAGCTATAATTCACATGCTGTAAAATTCACCTATTTAAAGTATACAATTCAGTTATGTTTTTAATATATTCACAGTGTTGTGCAATACTCACAACCATCCACTGAGAACATTATTGTAACGCTCAAAATAAATCTGGTACCTTTCAGCCATTACTCTCCAATACCCCTATCCCCGCCAGCCCTTGGCAACCTTCAATTTACTTTCTGCCTCTACTGATCTGCGTACTATGGATATTTCATATATAAGGGAGTTATTCAACATGGGGCCTTTGGTGAATGGCTTCTTTTACTTAGCATAGTATTTTCAAGGTTCATCCACATCATTCCCTCTTATGACTAATATTCCATTGTATAGATTTATCACATTTATTTATCTGTTCTTTAGTTAGTAGACATTTGTGCTGTTTCCACTTTTTGGCTGTTATGAACATTTTTGTACCCTATACTACTTTTACAATCTAAAAAAAGTTTCTTAAAGTAAGAATTACAGAGGAAAAATTACATTAGAGACATTACTTCAGCATCCACTCATGATGAATAACGTGAAACATTCCCATGGTTCCAAAAAACCAGAGCCGCATAAAAAGATACATTGTGACGTGTGTCACTCTCTTCCATCCTTTACACCTCATTTCCATCCCATTTCTTTCCACTCTGTTCCCACATAACCCTCCAGGTGACCAATCTCCTTCCTTTCTGGTCTATTCTTCCTGTTTTCCTTTTTTAAAAATGAACACAAACATGTATTTTCTTATATCCTCTTTATAATATAAGGGTAGCATATAATAGATATTCTATTGAACTTTCTTTTCACTTAATAATATATCTTTGAGGGGAGCCTAGGTGGCTCAGTTGGTTAAGCGTCTGACTCTTGATTTCGACTCAGGTCACGATCTCACAGTTGGTGAGACTGAGCCCCACGTTGGGCTCTGTGTTGACAGTGCAAAGCCTGCTTAGGACTCTCTGTCTACCTCTCTCTGCCCCTCCCCAGCTCGCATTCTCTCTCTCTCTCTCTCTCTCTCTCTCTCTCTCTGTCTCAAAATAAATATTTAAAAAATATATATATATTTGAGGGGCACCTCGTGGCTCAGTCAGTTAAGCATCTAACTCTTGATCTCCACTCAGGTTATGATCTCATGGTTCGTGGGTTTGAGCCCTGTGTTGGGCTCTGTGTTGACAGCATGGAGCCTGCTTGGGATTCTGTCTTTCTCCATCTCTCTCTGCCCCTCCCCTGCTCATGTCTTTGATATCAATTCATAGCAGTTCACACAGAACTTCTTCATTGTTTTTTACAGGCACATAGTATTCCACTTTGTGGATATAACTAGTTTATTCAACCACTCTTTATTTGCAAGAATATTCTTTTCATATGTTTATTAGTCATCCGTATTACTTCTTGAGTGAAATATCTGTTCGTCTCTTTTGCCCATTTTATGACTGAATTCTTTTTCCATTGAGTTTTGAAAGTTCTTTATGTATTCTAGTATTAAGACCTGTGTTGATACGTGTTTTGCAAATATTTTCTCACAGTTTGTAACTTTCCTTTTATCCTCATAACAGGATTTTATGCAGTGCCAGTGTTTTTTAATTTTTATGCCGTCCAAGTTATTAATGTTTTATTTTACAGAATGTTCTTTTGGTGTTATGTCTAAGACTCTTCATGTAGCCCCATTTTCCAAAGACACTCTTCTATGTTTTCTGTAAAAATGTTTATAGTTTTATGTTTACATTCATTTATTCTTTTTAAGATTTTTTAACATTTATTCATTTTTGAGAGACAGAGAAGAGACAGAGCATGAGTGGGGGAGGGGCAGAAAGGGAGACACAGAATCCGAAGCAGGCTCCGGGCTCCGAGCTATTGGCACAGAGCCCGACGCGGGGCTCGAACTCACAGACTGCGAGATGATGACCTGAGCCGAATGAAGTTGGACACTTAACTGACTGAGCCACCCAGGCGCCTGCCTATGTTTACATTTAAACACACGATCCATTTTGAATTAGATTTTGTATATGGTGTGAGCTTCATATGGAGGCTCATGTCTTATTCCCTATGGTCGCCCAACAGTGCCCGTGCCATTTGATGAAATGAATGTCCTTCCTTCATTGAATTGATTTTGGTCCTTTATCAAAAATCAATTAGACTAGACAATGATTTATTTGATATGGCACCAAAACTGCAACAAAGAAAAGAAAAATACATAAGTTGGACTTCATCGAGATTAAAAATTTTGTGCTTCAAAGGACTCCATCAAGAAAGTAAAAAGATAGTTCACAGAATGGAAGAAAATATTTGAAGACCATATACCTGATAAGGGACTTGTATCCAGAGCATACAAAGAACTCAGTAAGAAAAAGACAACCCAACTGAAAAATGAGCAAAGGATTTGAGTAGACCTTTCTCCAAAGAAGATATACAAATGGGGGTGCCTGGGTGGCTCAGTCAGTTGAGCGCGGGACTTCAGCTCAGGTCATGATCTCACGGTTCGTGGGTTCGATCCCGCGTCGGGCTCTGTGCTGACAGCTCTGAGCCTGGAGCCTGCTTTGGATTCTGTGTCTCCTTCTCTCTCTGTTCCTCCCCCACTCATACTCTGTTTCTCTCTGTCTCTCAAAAATAAATAAACATAAAAAAAATTTTTTAAAGAAGATCTACAAATGACCAATAAGCACATTAAAAAAAAAAAACCCTCAATTTCATTAGTCATTAGGGAAATGGAAATGAAAACCCCGATGAGAGAACAGTTAATACCTCCTAGAATGCCTATAACCAAAAAGATGTTGCCTTTCTGGTTCTCCAGGGACCCAGCTGGGGAAGAAAGCGTAGACTCCTCCACCGGGGCTCGAGGAGCTGAGAACCGTCCTCACCCTTGCAGGGAAGGAAGCTTCCGAAAGCTGTACACCACCAGAATGTACAGCATCAACTGAGGATGCGCTGGGGGCCAGGAAAGAGTGCCTCCAACACAAGAGCTAGACGGTGCGCATGGGGGAAGGGCGGAGAGACAGAGACACAGGGAGAGAGAATCCCAAGCGGGCTCCACGCTGTCAGCCCGGAGCCCAATACGGGGCTCCATCTCACAACTCTGAGATCAGGAATCCAACGCTTAGCTGGCCAAGCCACCCAGGGGCCCCTACGTTTTAAATAAACATACTAAGCCAGGGTCTTTTTTTTCATAGCTCTCCCTATTCACCTACATAAAGGTCATTGTGCTTGTCATGCGTCTTCAGAATGGACTCTAGACCATGTACTTAAAACCTTCTTAACTATTTTAAATTCATAAAATAGAGCCCATCGCTAAATATTCATCACGAATTCACTCGGCTATGTATGAAAACCACCCATCTATTTGTTACAATACTTGGGGGTCTCCGCCTGATTCCAGAAGGTATTTGGAAACGCTAAATATGAATTCCGATAATTTGGTCTGACTGGGATGGGCAGCTGAACAGAAAAATGACCTACAGACTTGTGTGGACCTCTTTTCTTCCAAGGTGCTTAAAAAATTACAACCCCTAATAAGAGCAATTTCAGCATTCCATTCTCGAAAGGCTAAGGGACAACATTACATTTGAAAAGAGAACTGTGTTAAAGCTACGTTTGAATAGCAAATACAAGTGACCCTGGACAGCTGACCACTCCCGCCCCGTCAAAAATCAATGTATGATCTTTGACTCCACAGCAGCTTTAACTACAAATCCCCTACTGTTGACCGGAAGCCTTACCCGTAACATTAGCAGTTGAGTGACACATATTTTGTACGTTTTATGCGTTATACACTGTATTATCACAATAAAGTAAGCTATTCAAAATTAAAAAAAAAAAGATGGACAATAACAAGTGTTGGCGAGGATGTGAAGAAACAAACACTCATACACTGCTGTTGGAAAGATAAATGCTATATAGGTGCTTTGGAAAACAGTTTGACAGTTCCTCAAAAAAGTCAGAGTTCCCATATGATGCAAGAATTCCACTCCTATACATATACCCAAGAGAATTCAAAATATAGGTGTCCACACAAAAACTTGCACACAAATGCACATAGCAGCATCGTCCATAATAGCCCCAAGTGGAAACAATGCAAATGCCCATCAACTGATAAAGGGATAAACAAAATGGAATACAGTGGAGTATTATTCAGCCATAAAAAGGAATGAAGTACTAATACATGCTACAACATGGGTGAGCCTTGAAAACCTAATGCTAAGTGAAAGAAGCTAGACACAGAAGACACATACTGTAGGATTCCATTTATATGAAATGTCCAGAAGAAGCAAATCCCTAGAGACAGAATATAAATTAACCATTGCCAGAATCTGGGTGATGGGGGAAGGAGGGTATGAAGAATAACTACTAATGACTACCAGGATTTCTTTGTAAGGTGATGAAAATGTTCTGGAATTAGATCATGGTAATGGTTGTACAACTCTGTAAATATACTAAAAACCACTGAATTTTAATTTTTTAAATTGACATCCAAATTAGTTAGCATCTAGTTCAACAATGATTTCAGGAGTAGATTCCTTAATGCCCCTGACCCATTTAGCCCACCCCCCTCCCACAACCCCTTCAGTAACCTTACGTTACTCTTATGTTTTGTCCCCCTCCCTGTTTTTATATTATTTTTGCTTCCCTTCCCTTATATGTTCATCTGTTCTGTGTCTTAAAGTCCCCATATGAGTGAAGTCATATGATATTTGTCTCTCTCTGACTGACTTATTTCACTTAGCATAATACCCTCTAGTTCTATCCACGTAGTTGCAAATGACAAAATTTCATTCTTTTTGATTGCCGAGTAATACTCCATTGTGTGTATGTATATGTGTGTGTGTATATATATGTGTGTGTATCTACACATATACATATACATACACACCACATCTTCTTTATCCATTCATCGATCAATGGACATTTGGGCTCTTTCCATACTTTGGCTATCGTCGATAGTGCTGCTATAAACATGGGAGTGCATGCGTCCCTTCGAAACAGCACACCTGTATCCCGTGGATAAATGCCTAGTAGGGCAATTGCTGGGTCGTAGGGTAGTTCTATTTTTAGTTTTTTGAGGAACCTCCATACTGTTTTCCAGAGTGGCTGCACCAGCTTGCTCTCCCACCAACAATGCAAAAGGGATCCTCTTTCTCCGCATCCTCGCCAACATCTGTTGTTGCCCGAGTTGTGAATGTTAGCCATTCTGACAGGTGTAAGGTGGTATCTCATTGTAGTTTTGATTTGTATTTCCCTGATGACGAGTGGTGTTGGGCATTTTTTCATGTGTCAGTTGGCCATATGGATGTCTTCTTTGGAGAAGTGTCTATTCATGTCTTTTGCCCATTTCTTCACTGGATTATTTGTTGTCTGGGTGTTGAGTTTGATAAGTTCTTTTACAGATTTTGGATACTAACGCTTTATCTGGTATGTCGTTTGCAAATATCTTCTCCCATTCTGTTGGTTGCCTTTTAGTTTTGATGATTGTTTCCTTCGCTGTGCAGAAGGTTTTTATTTTGATGAGGTCCCAGTAGTTCATTTTTGCTTTTGTTTCCCTTGCCTCTGGAGGCGTGTTGAGTAAGAAGTTGCTGTGGCCGAGGTCAAAGAGGTTTTTGCCTGCTTTCTCCTTGAGGATTTTGATGGCTTCCTGTCTTACAGTTGAGGTCTTTCATCCATTTTGAGTTTATTTTTGTGTATGGTGTAAGAAAGTGGTCCAGGTTCATTCTTCTGCGTGTCGCTGTCCAGTTTTCCCAGCACCACTTGCTGAAGAGACTTTCTTTATTCCATTGGATATTCCTCCCTGCTTTGTCAAAGATTAGTTGGCCATATGTTTGTGGGTCCATTTCTGGGTTCTCTATTCTGTTCCCTTGATCTAAGTGTCTGTTCTTGTGCCAGTACCATACTATCTTGATGATTACAGCTTTGTAGTATAGCTTGAAGTCTGGGATTGTGATGCCTCCTGCTTTGAAAAAACACTGAATTTTAAATAAACATAAAAAATCTATTGGGAATATTTCTGTCGCACCATTTCTGGGATTTTCTATTCTATTACATTGACCTATGTATCTATTCCTAAGTCAATACCACACTGTCTTGCTTACTGTACCTATATAGTGCATCTTAAAAATAGGAATAGTGGGGGCGCCTGGGTGGCTCACTGGGTTAAGCATCTGACTTCAGCTCAGGTCATTATCTTGCAGTCCGTAAGTTTGAGCCCTGCATCAGTCTGTGCTGACAGCTCAGAGCCTGGAACCTGATTCAGATTCTGTGTCCTCCTCCCACTCTCTGCCCCTGTCCCCCTCACATTCTGTCTCTCTCTCAAAAATAAATATTAAAAATTTTTTTAAAAATAGGAATAGTGAATCCTCCCACTTTATTTTTTAGCCACTCTACTTCTCTTCCCTTTTCATAAAGTTTTAAAACTAAGCTTGATTATTTTTCAACAACATACAAAATATATTGTTGGGGTTTTGATAGAAATTACATTATACCTATGGATCAATTTGAGAGGAATTGATATTTCTACTATGTTGAGTCTTCTAATCCATGAACACATTATATCTCTCCATTTATTTAGTTGATTTTTTCATTTGTGTTTTAAAATTTTCAGCATATACCATACAGAATCTGTAATTGTTTTATTAGATTTATATCTAACTGTTCCAATATTTTGTAATGATCGAAAATGGTCTATATTTTGAATTTTTGTTTCCACAAGTTCTTTGCTGTATATAGGAATATGATCGACTTGTGTGTTTTGATCTTGTACACTGTGACCTTGCTGAACTCGCTCAATAATTCTATAAACTTTCTTTAAAAATCTTGGGGCGCCTGGGTGGCGCAGTCGGTTAAGCGTCCGACTTCAGCCAGGTCACGATCTCGCGGTCCGTGAGTTCGAGCCCCGCGTCAGGCTCTGGGCTAATGGCTCGGAGCCTGGAGCCTGTTTCCGATTCTGTGTCTCCCTCTCTCTCTGCCCCTCCCCCGTTCATGCTCTGTCTCTCTCTGTCCCAAAAATAAATTAAAAACGTTGAAAAAAAAATTTAAAAAAAAAATCTTCACTTGTTAGAAAGTGTATGTATTTATTTACTTAAGTAATCTCTACACCTAATGCGTGGCTCAAACTCATGGCCCCGGGATCAAGAGTCTCATGCTCTTCTGAGCCAGCCAGGTGCCCCTTCAAACTTTTTATAGATTCCTTTTTTATACAGATTATCAATCATGTAATCTAAAAACAGGGATAGTTTTGGGGCGCCTGGGTGGCGTAGTCGGTTAAGCGTCCGACTTCAGCCAGGTCACGATCTCGCAGTCCGTGAGTTCGAGCCCCGCGTCAGGCTCTGGGCTGATGGCTCGGAGCCTGGAGCCTGTTTCCGATTCTGTGCCTCCCTCTCTCTTTGCCCCTCCCCGTTCATGCTCTGTCTCTCTCTGTCCCAAAAATAAATAAAAAACGTTGAAAAAAAATTTTAAAAAAAAAACAGGGATAGTTTTATTTATTCCTTTCCAATATATATGCTTTTTATTTCCTTTTCTTGCCTTACTGAGCTGGCTAGGACTTCTGCTACTATGATGAATAAAAGCAGGGGAAGCAGACATCCTTGTCTTGTTCCTGATCTTGGGGAACTTTTGGTATTAAGTATCATAACTGCAAAATTTTTATAGATACTCCTTTATCAAGTTGAGAAAGTTCTTCTCTAATTTTCTAGGTTTTTTTATTCGTGAATGGGTGTCACATTTTGTCACGTGCATCTTCTGCAACAATTGATATGATCATGCGATTTTTCTCCTTTAGCCTGTCATAGGGAATTGCTTTGATTTTCCAATATTGACCCAGACTTGCATTCCTGGAATAAACCCCACTTCATCATGATGTATAATTCTTTTTTTATGTAAGAATTGCAGGGACGTCTGGGTGGTTCAGTCAGTTAAGCGTCCGACTTTGGCTCAGGTCATCATCTCGTGGTTTGAGCCCCATGTCAGGCTCTGTGCTGACAGCTCAGAGCCTGGAGACTGCTTCAGATCTGTGTCTCTTGTCTCTCTCTGCCCTCCCCTACTCGTGCTCTGTCTCTCTCTTTCTCTCAAGAATAAGTAAACATTAAAATAATATTTTTTTTAAGAATTGCAAAGATTTGTTGAGAAAATTTGCGTGTAAGATCATGAAATATACTGGTCTGTGTTTTTCCCTTTTTTGTACTGCCTTTGTCTGGTTTTGTTATTAGGGTAATATTGGCTTCACACAATGAGTTGGTGGATGTACTGTCCTCTGCTATTTTCTGAAAAAGACTGTGCAGAATTAATACTAATTTTTCTCAAGTGTTTGGGAGAATTCTCCAGTGAAATGATTAGGGTCAGATTTCTTTATGAAAGCTTTTAAATTACAAATTCAATTTTTAAAATAATTATAGGACTATTCATATTTTCTCTTTTGTATTGTGTGAGTTTAGGTAGCTTGTGTTTCTCAAGGAATTGGTCTGTTTCATCCATGTTTTTGAATTTATGTCGGTAGAGATGTTCGTAGTATTGCATTACTGTTCTTTAAGGCTGAAGGAGCGCTCGCTTCAGCAGCACATATACTAAAACTGGAATGATGCAGAGAAGATTAGCACGGCCCCTGTGCAAGGATGATACACAAATTCGTGAAGCTTCCATATTTATGTTAAGGGATAACAATATATTTGCTTTCATTACCATTATTTTATTTTTTTTCAACAACCGGTAAAATCAAATTTAATGCGTAATAAAATGATTTCATATGTTTTAAAAAAAATTTTAAAAATAAAGGCTGAAGGATCTGCAGTAATATCCCCTGTTTAATATCTGATATTGGTCATTTGTATCTTCTCTCTTTTTGTCTTTTTCAGTCTTGCTAGAGAGGATTGTCAATTTTATTGATAATTTCAAAGAACTAACTTTTTGTTTCATTGATGTTCTCTATTTTCTATTTTCAATTTCATTTCTTTCTGCTCTTTATTATTTCATTTCTTCTACTTGGGTTTATTTTATTCTTTCGTTTATTTGAGGTGGTCACTTAGATTGATTCGAGGTCCTTCCTCTTTCTGTTTTAAGCATTTAGTGCTATAAATTTTTCTCTCTTGGCAACAACTCTGTAGAGATATGCTAATCTTTTTATTGGTGTTCATCTGTTATACTGTGGTTTTTTTTCTGAGATTCCTACTTTAATGGCGCCCTCTTCTGTCAGCATAACAAAGTCCAGATACTTAATAAATTTGCGCTTCTGTTTGTGATACGAGAGAGTTCATGTGCTCTGATTTTGTGGTTCCCTGTCATCATGTTAGCTCTAAATTTTGCCCTTTGTCTTTCCCCCTTCACCACTCAATTGACAAAGAGTTCTCTGTCGCTTTTCACCTTTTTTTCTTTTCCAGAACCTATGTGTTCCAAGGACGTCCCCTTCAATCACATATGCTTGTTTCTTTCCTGTATTTATGCTCTGTTCCACCTAACCACTTGAAAACCTATAGGGTGAACCTGGTCTTTCTGGTGGTGGTTTTCATACAACTTTAGGCTTTTTTAGCTATCTTCCCTCTTCTTTTTTCCCCTCAGGTTTTCTCAACCAGCCTTGCTCACCACAAAACCTTGTAAGAGGGCAGGTGGAAGGGTGAGAAAACAACACACTGGGATTTGGTGTTCTCTCTCCTCTTACTACAGTTATGTTGAGGCTGAGATATTCTTTTTCTTCAAGTTATGGTGAGGGTATGGTTTGGGTAGTTTCATTTTTCTCTTCTTGTTGGTCTATATTGCTTTCGGATGAAATGGTGAAATACCGGGACATAGGCGGCTGCCATTGGTGTCTGTCACCCAGAAGTTCTCCATCATACGGAACTCTAATAATAGCTAGGTGTTCTTTGTGGTGACTATAAGTGTTTCTCAGTAGAAAGATATTTTAACCTGTGTAAAACTTGACAGCATACTAGGGAAGATGTGGGAAATAATGTCTAATTTCCCCAGGGCTAAAGTAATGTTTCTCTCTTTTATCCCGTTTTCAATCTCAGTGCTTTGTTTGGAATACAAATGCCTCCCATCTTTTCCCAACTACCGGAACCAAAGATGATTGGGAACCAAATATGAAACGCCAAGGTTCTAATACGTGATCATTTCCATTTTTATCTCTGGAATAGCAGGAATTCCAAGAGTAAACTGCAGTAGAGCCTGTCATCCTAGTTGAGAGTGTTTAGCCAGGTTAGAAGAGAGAAAATATCCAAGAGCTTGTTCAAAGATTCTTCTGTCTAGATCCCAATCTCTCATATTCCATGATTGCCTTTGGGGAGACCTTACTCGCTAAAGCTGTGACCGATAAAACTAGATTTCCTTGTGATACCTGTTTTTAAGACACCATGCTTTCAAAATAAATGTTCGTAAATAACATTTCTAATTAAGGTTTAGTAGCCAAGTTCTCTCACGCGCCTTTTCCAGAAAGTATGACGTTGGAATCAATACAGCAGAGCGGTTGGGGCATGTGATTCTCAGAGCCAGAATGCCTGGATGAATATCCAAGTTCGGCCATTTTATACACGTGGTCACCAAATTACTAAACACCTTGGTACCTCCTGTTTTCTCACCTAGAAAATGAAGGTAGTAGCAGTACCTACATCATGGTGTAGTTGGGGGGATTGAATGAGTTAATACATATAAGGCACGTAAAACACTGCACAACATAGAAGCTCATGTAAGTGCAAAAGTTAGTATATAACTTAGTTCTGCCAATATTTTGAATGGCCACATTAATCTTCTGTCATTGCATAAAAACTGGTCACAGTATCACAGCTGAAAACAACACCCACATATTATCTCGGCATTTCTGTAGGTCAGGGGTACGGGCACTGCTCATCTGGGTCCCCCGCCTCAGAGTTCCACACGAGGCTACCATGAAAGTGCTCACCTGAGCTTGGGTTCCCTTCTGACGGATGACCGGGAAAGGATTTGCTCCAAATTCGTGACTGTTAGCAAGATTAACTTCTCTGTCATTGTCCGTGGGACCGAGGGCCTAATGTGTAGCTAGGCTGTCGGCCACAGGTCATCCTAAGCTCCTTACTACATGGGACTCCTCAAACGTGGCAACTGGCTTCATCAAAGCCATCACGGTAGAGAGTTGGCCAGAAAGACAGAGGTCACGGTCTCTGGTAACCTAATCACACAAGTGATCTCTCATCACCTGTGTCATTTTCTCTTCGTTAGAAGGAAATCACTGAAGCCAGCTCACACAGAAGGGGGAGTGCATACCTGGACACGGGGATCACCTCGAGGCCATCTTAGAGCCTGTCGAGCACACTTCTTAAAAAGAAAGTGCGGTACTTTTTTTAAAGGTTTTATTTTTAAGTAATCTCTACACCCGACATGGGGCTCGAACTCACAAGCCCGAGATCAGGAGCCACATGCTCCACTCACCAGCCAGGCAGGTGCCCCAAAAAGCAAGTGTGGCATAGTAGAGATGTTTCAGAACACCGATTCTGTAGTCGGCTTACCCAGATTTAAGTGCTGAGTGACCTTGGGCAGGTTACTTAATTAATCCCTGTGAGTCTCTGTTTCCTCATCTTTAACATGAAGTAATAATAGTACTCGGGAGATACTTTGGGAAGGATGAAATAGAAGTATCTATATCTTCCTTTGAATTTATTGAGTGCTTAATACATATCGTTAATGTTATTCCAAAGCTAACAGAATAGGTATTTGGTTTAACCAGCTAGTGTATTCTACACATTACTGCTAAACAGGTGATCAGATAGGACTTGAGGAAAATTAACAAAAACAAAAGATCAGACAAAATTGTTACTCTCCCCTGTTAATTATGATAATTTTGAAAACTGTCACCTCTGGGGGCGCCTGGGTGGCTCAGTCGGTTAAGCGTCCGACTTCGGCTCAGGTCATGATCTCGCGGTCCGTGAGTTCGAGCCCCGTGTCGGGCCCTGTGCTGACAGCTCAGAGCCTGGAGCCTGTTTCCGATTCTGTGTCTCCCTCTCTTTCTGACCCTCCCCCGTTCATGCTCTGCCTCTCTCTGTCTCAAAAATAAATAAAAACGTTAAAAAAAAAAAAAAAAGAAAAGAAAACTGTCACCTCTGTATAGACCCTCCACTAGGTTATGCTTTATTTTAAAGGTGCTTCTATGCTCAGAACCAGATGAATAATGACGATTAGAACTCAACACCACACATCAGCTATATCTCAACTCCAATCCAGCCAAAGCATCTGCGACATAAGTATAAATTAAGACTTTTAATTACATTATTAGTACATTTTCTTTAATTAAGTAGATACACTTCAATATGCCATTATTAAGATCGTTCTATGGACCAATCCCTTTGCTGGACCCTTGAGGACACAGTTCCAAACATCAAGGAGTTCAGAGTCTCTTTGGAGAGAAAGAGAGGGGCACCTGGGGGGGGCTCAGTCGGTTGAGTGTCTGACTTCAGCTCAGGTCATGATCTCGCGGTTCGTGGGTTCGAGCTCAACATCAGGCTCTGTGCTGACAGCTCGGACCCTGGAGCCTGCTTCAGATTCTGTCTGTCTGTCTGTCTCTCTCTCTGCCCCTCCCTTATTCACACTCTGTCTCTCTCTCTCTCTCTGCCCCTCCCTTGTTCACACTCTGTCTCTCTCTGTCTCTCTCTCTCTGCCCCTCCCTTGTTCACGCTCTGTCTCTCTCTCTCAAAAATAAACATTTAAAACAAAGTTTAAAAAAAAAAGAAAGATAAACATGGGATAATAATTCAGTGTGATGCACACCGTGGCAGAGGTTGGCATAAGGTAATATGAGGACACGGAGGAAGAAGATTAACCTAAATCAGGTGAGTCAGGAAATGCTTCCTCAACAAGGTGATACCTGACCTGAGGCTTAAAGCGTGAGTAAGTAAGGATCATCTCAGCAGGGGATACAAGAGGCGAAACAGAAATATCCTTGCTCTCAGTTTCACAGTCCAGCGGGGGAGACGAAGTCACGAAAAGCTAGTAACACGGCCTGTGACGAAATGTTGCACGAGCACGGGAAAAGCCCATTCTGACCAGGACGAAGGGTGGCCACAGAAGGGTTCGTAGAGGAGGAGAGAGCTGAGCAGACTTTAAGGATGGAAAACTGTACTGGTGTTTGATCTTCTCCAAGGTTTCTCTATTGATACTTCCGGCATTGAGGGAAATATTCCAGGTTGGGACCATTTTATTGTTTTGTTAACCACTCTTCTTTATCCACATGTGATTAAAGAAACAACTAAAGGAAATTAGAACATTAGGACTATGTAACTGCATTACACCGTGGCTGCCTCCCGACTTTAGCATTATCTTGTCAAGTTATGTCCATACATTGACTAAGTAATGGTGGTATTCATATTAATAATAATAGCCTAACATTTGTATAATGCGTTCCAATTCAGAAACCACATTTTATAGAAATTACATTTACAAATTAATTATATTTCGGACATAGAGAAAAATACAAAAAATAATATAGACACCTATAATCACACCGCCTAATTAAGCGCATGTTACTGTTTTACCTTATTTGCTTTGGCTGTCTCTAAGAAATAATGTAAAACAGACACATAAATCAGTGGAATAGAATAGAGAGCCAGAAAAAACCCAACCATACATAGTCAATTAATCTATGACAAAGGAGCCAAGAATGTATACAATGGGGGGAAAGGCGGTCTCTTCAATGAATGGTGTTGGGAATACTGGACTATACATGCAAAAGAATGAAATCGGACCACTATCTTACACTGTGTAAAAACATAAACTCAAAATAGATTAAAGACTTGGACGTAAGACCTGGAACTATAAAGCTCCCAGAAGCAAAGGCAGTGAGCTCCCTGACATCAGTCTCCGCAATATTTTTTGGACCAGGCTCCTCAGGCAAGGGTGACAAAGCTAAAATAAATGGGATTACATTAAACTTGAAAGCTTTTGCACAGCAAAAGAAACCATCGATGAAATGAACACACAACCTACTGAATGGGAGAAGATATTTGCAAACCATGCATTCAATAACAGGTTAATATCTGGAGCGCCTGGGTGGTGCAGTCTGTTGAGTGTCCGACTCTTGATTTCGGCTCAGGTCGTGATCTCACAGTCACGAGACTGAGTCCCACGCCAGGCTCCACGCGGAGTGTGGAACCTGCTTATGATTCTCTCTCTCCCTCTTCCTCTTCCTCTGCCCCTCCTCCCCCTTTCTCTCTCTCAAAAAAATAAAGTAAAATACATGAAGAACTTACACAACTTCACATCAAAAGAACAAGCCAGTTCAAAAATGGGCAGAGGACCTGAATAGCCATTCTTCCAGAGAAGACACAGAGATGGCCACCAGGCACCTGAAAAGATGCTCCATACCACGACTTACCAGGGAACTCCAAACCAAAACCACAACGAGCTATCACCTCACACCTGTCAGATTGGCTCTTATCAAAAATACAAAAAATGACGAGGGTTGGCGAGGCTGTGGAGAAAAGGAAACCCTCCCACACTGCTGGGGGGAATGTCAATTGATGCAGCCACTATGGAGAACAGTATGGCGCTCCCTCAACAAACTAAAAATAGAACTACAATGTGATCCAGCAATTTCACTTCTGGGTCTTCACCTGAAGAAAACAAAACCACCGATCTGAAGAGATGTATGGCCCCCTATGTTCCCTGCAGCATCATTTACAATAGCCGAGATACGGAAGCAACCTCAATGTCTATCCACAGGCGAATGGATAAAGAAGACGTACACACGATGCAATATTCCTCAGCCCATAATAAAGACGGAAGTCCTGCCATTTGTGATAACACGGATATGGACCTAGAGAATATTATGCCAAGTCAATAAGTCAAAGGAAGACAAATATTGCATGACTTCACCGAGATATGGAACTTATAAACAAAGCAAATGAACAAAACAGAAACAGACTCATAGACACAGGAAACACACTGTTGATTGCCAGAGTGAGGAGGGGGTTGGGGTGAGCAAAATAAGTGAAGGGCATTAAGGGGTACAAACTTCCAGATATAAAATAAGCAAATCATGGGAATGTAATGTACAGCACAGAGAACACAGCTGATTCTTGAATAACGAGGGTTTGAACTGCACGGGCCCACTTACACATAGATTTTTTTTGTTTCAATAAGTACACTGAAAAATTTGGGGGGCATTTGTGACAATTTGAAAAAACTTGCAGAAAATTTTAAAGAAAAGGTATGTCAGAGGGGAGGTCTGTGGGGGGATGAGTGAAAAAGATAAAGGGGACTAAGAGGACACTTATCTTGGAGGGGGGAGCCAAGACGGCAGAACAGCATGGAAGTTTTTTGTGTGTCTCGCGTCCATGAAATACAGCCAGACCAACACTAAACCATCCTACACACCTAGAAAACTGATCTGATGATTAACGCAACAATCCGCACAACCTAAACCACAGGATTCAGGAGGTACGTGGGGTGGAGAGGTGAATTTGGGGAGCAAGAAGGCGCGGCGGGTGGAGAGAGGACGGAGACTGGGGGGGGGGAGAATACGGGAAAAGCACCCCTCCCCAAAAGCAGCTGGAGAGAAAGTGGCAAATTGGAAACAGCCGCAGGGACTGAGCTAAAAAGGGAGAAAGGAGAGGGTTTAAATCCCATCGAGACTTACACAAGGGGAGCGCAAAGGCTGCAACTCCGCAGCTCCCTACCTGGCGGTGCTCTGGTGGGAAGGGCCACACGGAGAAAAGCGGTGCCACTGCCGGAAGGACATTTGGTAGAGACTGTTGAGGCCACCCGGTCCCGGCAGACCCCGCAAAACGGCCACATTCGCTGGTGCTGGAACAGGGTCGTTGAGGGGGACGCCTGGTGCCAGGTGTGTGTTGTGATTTCCCATCATCCCCCAGACGCCGCTGCTGCGCCGTCTCGCGGACTTTTTCTGGTGCGGGCTGGCACCTGGCCACAGTCTCGGGGCTCCGGCAGCGGCGGGGTCCCGCGGGCGTTCCGGGGTGCAGCCGGCATTCGGCCGTCGCTCGGTGAGACCCTCCCGCAGAGGGGCGGAGCGGGTCAAGGCCGCAGTCCTTCGGAAGTAAGGGGCGGGGAAAACAGCCGCATCTGAGACAGGACTCGGGAGAGAGGTGCCGCCTGGGGCTCGGTCACGGACAGCGAAGAAGCGAGAAGTGGATGAAAGCTGAAGACAGAGGACGGGTGCGCGACTGCCGATCGGAGAGAAAAGTTCCCACGCTACAGACTGGGGAGCCGGAGGACGCCATTTTCCCCGCTCCCGCGCACGCGCATAGGCACCTACGAGCGCGGCAGCGATCCACCCCAGTAGGCTAGCAGCGCCATCTAGTGGAGGACGGAGCCGTTACACTAAGCTCAGCCCAACGGGGCCAAACTCTGCAAGAACAGAAGTCTCACCGCCTGCTTAGTATATGGACTGTAAAGTGCTTCATAGCCTGACTTCTAGGGGAAAACGAAGTAATTTCAGTCCTATTTCAATCTGATAGCAGGTCCATCTATTCAATTTTCTTTCTTTTTTTTTCTTTTTCTCTTTTACTCTTTTTTTCTTTCTTTTACTTTTTTTTTCTTTTTTCTCTTTTTCTCTTCTACTTTTCTTTTTCTTGAATACAGAAAGAGAAAAAATTCATTTTTATTTTCAATTTTTATTAAAAATATTTCTTTAAGGGGAGCCTGGGTGGCTCAGTCGGTTGAGCGCCGACTTCGGCTCAGGTCACGATCTCGCGGTCCGTGAGTTCGAGCCCCGCATCGGGCCCCTGTGCTGACAGCTCAGAGCCCGGAGCCTGTTTCAGATTCTGTGTCTCCCTCTCTCTGACCCTTCCCCATTCATGCTCTGTCTCTCTCTGTCTCAAAAATAAATAAAAACGTTAAAAAAAATTAAAAAAATATTTCTTTAAAAAATATTTAATTTTTTTTACTATATTTTTTACTTTTGTGTAAATTTTCTCAAATTCTATCTTACTTCCATCATTTTATTTTAGTCTACTTCAGTGTATTCACCTTTTCAAATTTTCAAACGATTTCCTTTTTTCTTTTTTCTCTTTGTCGTTTTTCTTGAATGCAGAAAAAGAAAAACTTCGTTTTTACTTTCAATTTTATTAAAAATATTTTTCTTGAATTTTTTACTGTATTTTTTGCTTTTATGTAAATTTTTTCAAGTTTCTATTTAACTTCCATCATTTTATTTGAGTCTACTACAGTGTATTCACTTTTTAAAATTTTCAAACAATTTCTTTTTTTCTCTTTTTTCTCTTTTTCGTTTCTTTTTCTTGAAAACAGAAAGAGAAAAAATTCATATTTGTTTTTAATTTTTATTAAAAATATTTTTCTTTAATTTTTTCTACTATATTCTTTACTTTTGTGTAAATTTTTTTAAGTTCCATTTTACTCCCATCATCTCATTTTAGTCTACTTCAGTGTACTCATTTTTTCAAATTCTCAAACGATTTCCTTCACCCCCCCCCCTTTTTTTTCTCTAATCTGTCAAGCCACTTTCAACACCCAGACCAAAACACACCTAGGATTTAGCATCATTTATTAGATGTGTGTGTGTGTTTAATTTTTTAATTTTAATATTTTTTTAATTTTAATTTTTCTACCTCATTAATTCCTTTTCTCCCTTCAAAATGACAAAACGAAGGAATTCACCCCAAAAGAAAGAGCACGGAGAAACTACAGCCAGGGATTTAACCAACACAGATATAAGCAAGATGTCTGAACCAGAATTTAGAATCATGATAATAAGAATACTAGCTGGAGTCAAAAATAGATTAGAATCCCTTTCTCCAGAGATAAAAGAAGTAAAAAATAGCCAAAATGAAATGAAAAATGCTATAACTGAGCTGCAATCACGGATGGATGCAGCGGTGGCAAGGTTGGATGAGGCAGAACAGAGAATCACCGATATAGAGAACAAACGTATAGAGAATAACAAAGCAGAAAAAAAGAGGGAGATGAAGGCAAAAGAGCACGATTTAAGAATTAGAGAAATCAGTGACTCATTAAAAAGGAACAACATGAGAATCATAGGGGTCCCAGAAGAGGAAGAGAGAGAAATAGGGGTTGAAGGGTTATGTGAGCAAATCATAGCAGAAAACTTTCCTAACCTGGGGAAAGACACAGACATCAAAATCCAGGAAGCAAAGAGGACCCCCATTAGATTCAACAAAAACCAACCATCAACAAGGCATATCAGAGTCAAATTCACAAAAATGAAAGCAGCAAGGGAAAAAAAAGTCCCTAACCTACAAGGGAGGATGGATCAGGTTTGCAGCAGACCTATCCACAGAAACTTGGCAGGCCAGAAAGGAGTGGCGGGATATATTCAATGTGCTGAATCAGGAAAACATGCAGCCAAGAATTCTTTATCCAGCAAGGCTGTCATTCAAAATAGAAGGACAGATAAAAAATTTCTCAAACAAAAATTAAAGGAATTTGTGACCACTAAACTAGTCCTGCAAGAAATTTTAAGGGGGACTCTCTGAGAGGAGAAAAGATGGTAAAAAAATATATATACAATTTTATATAGAGAGAATTTTATAAATTCTATATATATATAAATATATATAGAATTTTATATATTCCAGGAACTCCAACTCTACAAGCCACATAATGGCAATAAATTCATATCTTTCAGTACTCACTCTAAACGTCAATGGACTCAATGCTCCAATCAAAAGACATAGGGTAACAGAATGGATAAGAAAACAAGATCCATCTATATGCTGTTTACAAGAGACCCACTTTAGACCTAAAGACACCTTCAGATTGAAAATAAGGGGATGAAGAACCACCTATCATGCTAATGGTCAACAAAAGACAGCCAGAGTAGCCATACTTATATCACACAATCTAGACTTTAATATAAAGACTGTATCAACAGATGCAGAAGGGCATTATATCATAATCAAGGGGTCTATCCACCAAGAAGACCTAACAATTGTAAACATTTATGCGCCAAATGTGGCAGCACCCAAATATATAAACCAATTAATCACAAACATAAACTCATCGATAGTAATACCATAATAGTAGGAGACTTCAACACCCCACTCACAGCAATGGACAGATCATCTAATCAAAAAATCAACAAGGAAACAATTGCTTTTGAATGACACACTGGACCAGATGGACTTAACAGATATATTCAGAACATTTCGTCCTAAAGCAGCAGAATATACATTCTTCTCCACTGCACATGGAACATTCTCCAGAATAGACCACATACTGGGACACGAATCAGCCCTCAGCAAGTACAAAAAGATCGAGATCATATCGTGCATAGTTTCAGGCCACAGTGCTATGAAACTCGAAATCAACCACAAGAAAAAAATTGGAAAGGTAACAAATACTTGGAGACTGAGGAACATCCTACTAAAGAATGAATGGGCTACCCAAGAAGTTAAAGAGGAAATTAAAAAGCACATGGAAGCCAATGAAAATGATAACAACACAACCCACAACCTCTGGGATTCAACAAAGGCGGTCATAAGAGGAAAGTATATAGCAATCCAGGCCTTCCTAAAGAAGGAAGAAAGATCTCAGATACACAACATAACCTTATGCCTTAAGGAGCTGGAAAAAAAACAGCAAATAAAACCCAAAACCAGCAGAAGACAGGAAATAATAAAGATTAGAGCAGAAATTAATGCTATCGAAACCATAAAAACAGTAGAACAGATTAATGAAACCGGAAGCTGGTTCTCTGAAAGAATTAACAAAATTAATAAACCACTAGCCAGTTTGATCAAGAAGAAAAAGGAAAGGACCCAAATAAATAAAATCAAGAATGAAAGAGGAGAGATCACAACCAACACAGCAGAAATAAAAACAATAATAAGAGAATATTATGAGCAATTATATGCTAATAAAATAGGCAATCTGGAAGAAATGGACAAATTCCTAGAAACATATACACTACCAAAACTGAAACAGGAAGAAATAGAAAATTTGAACAGACCCACAACCAGTAAGGAAATCGAAATAGTAATCAAAAATCTGCCAAAAAACAAGAGTCCAGGGCCAGATGGCTTTCCAGGAGAATTCTACCAAACATTTAAAGAAGAGTTAATACCTATTCTTTGAAGATGTTCCAAAAAATAGAAATGGAAGGAAAACTTCCAAACTCTTTCTGTGAAGCCAGCATTACCTTGATTCCAAAACCAGACAGAGACCCTACTAAAAAGGAGAACTATACACCAATTTCCCTGATGAACATGGATGCAAAAATCCTCAACAAGATATTAGCCAACAGGATCCAACAATACATTACAAAAATCATTCACCACAACCAAGTGGGATTTATACCTGGGATGCAGGGCTGGTTCAATATCCGTAAAACAATTAATGTGATTCATCACATCAATAAAACAAAGGACAAGAACCATATGATCCTCTCAATAGATACAGAGAAAGCATTTGACAAAATACAGCATCCTTTCTTGATAAAAACTCTCAAGAAGGTAGGGATAGAAGGAGCATACCTCGAGATCATAAAAGCCATATATGAATGACCCAACGCTAATACCATATTCAATGGGGAAAAACTGAGAGCTTTCCCCCTAAGGTCAGGAACAAGACAGTGATGTCCACTCTCGCCACTGTTATTCAACACAGTATTGGGAGTCTTAGCCTCTGCAATCAGACAACACAAAGAAATAAAAGGCATCCAAATCGGCCAGGAAGAGGTCAAACTTTCACTCTTCACAGATGGCATGATACTCTATGTGGAAAACCCAAAAGATTCCACCAAAAAACTGCTAGAACTGATTCTTGAATTCAGCAAAGTTGCAGGATATAAAATCAATGCACAGAAATCGGTTGCATTCCTATACACCAGCAATAAAGCAACAGAAAGAGAAATCAAGGAATCGATCCCACTTACAGTTGCACCAAAAACCATAAAATACCTAAAAATAAATCTAACCAAAGAGGTGAAAAATCTACACACTGAAAACTATAGAAAGCTTATGAAAGAAATTGAGGAAGACACAAAAAAATGGAAAAAGATTCCATGCTCCTGGACAGGAAGAACAAATATTGTTAAAATGTCGATACTACCCAAAGCAATCTACATATTCAATGCAATCCCTATCAAAATAACACCAGCATTCTTCACAGAGCTAGAACAAATAATCCTAAAATGTGTATGGAACCAGAAAAGACCCTGAATAGCCAAAGCAATCTGGAAAAAGAAAACCCAAGCAGAAGGCATCACATCATAATCCTAGACTTCAAGCTATACTACAAAGCTGTAATCATCAAGACAGTATGGTACTGGCACAAGAACAGACACTCAGATCAAGGGAACAGAATAGAGAACCCAGAAATGGACCCACAAACATATCGCCAACTAATCTTTGACAAAGCAGGGAAGACTATCCAATGGAATAAAGAAAGTCTCTTCAGCAAGTGGTGCTGGGAAAACTGGACAGCGACATGCAGAATGAACCCGGACCACTTTCTTACACAATACACAAAAATAAACTCAAAATGGATGAAAGACCTCCATGTAAGACAGGAAGCCATCAAAATCCTCGAGGAGAAAGCAGGCAAAAACCTCTTTGACCTCGGCCGCAGCAACTTCTTACTCAACACGTCTCCAGAGGCAAGGGAAACAAAAGCAAAAATGAACTACTGGGACCTCATCAAAATAAAAACCTTCTGCACAGCGAAGGAAACAATTATCAAAACTAAAAGGCAACCAACAGAATGGGAGAAGATAGTTGCAAATGACATATCAGATAAAGGGTTAGTATCCAAAATCTATAAAGAACTTATCAAACTCAACACCCAAAAAACAAATAATCCAGTGAAGACATGGGCAAAAGACATGAATAGACACTTCTCTAAAGAAGACATCCAGATGGCCAACCGAGACATGAAAAAATGCTCCACATCACTCATCACCAGGGAAATACAAATCAAAACCACAATGAGATGCCACCTTACACCTGTCAGAATGGCTAACATTCACAACTCGGGCAACAACAGATGTTGGCGAGGATGCGGAGAAAGAGGATCTCTTTTGCATTGTTGGTGGGAATGCAAGCTGGTGCGGCCACTCTGGAAAACAGTATTGAGGTTCCTCAAAAAACTAAAAATAGAACTACCCTACGACCCAGCAATTGCACTACTAGGCATTCATCTAAGGGATACAGGTGTGCTGTTTCGAAGGGACACATGCACCCCCATGTTTATAGCAGCACTATCGACAATAGCCAAAGTATGGAAAGAGCCCAAATGTCCATCGATGCATGAATGTATAAATAAGATATGGTATACACACACACACACACACACACACACACACACACACACACACACACAATGGAGTATTACCCGGCAATCAAAAAGAATGAAATCTTGCCATTTTCAACTACGTGGATGGAACTGGAGGGTATTATGCTAGGTGAAATTAGTCAGAGAAAGACAATAATCGTATGACTTCACTCATGTGAGGACTTTAAGAGACAAAACAGATGAACATAAGGGAAGGGAAACAAAAATAATATAAACACAGGGAGGGGGACAAAACAGAAGAGATTCATAAATATGGAGAACAAACAGAGGGTTGCTGGAGGGGTTGTGGACGGGGGGATGGGCTAAGTGGGTAAGGGGCACTAAGGAATCTACTCCTGAAATCATTGTTGCACTAGATGCTAGCTAATTTGGATGTAAATTTTTAAAAATTAAAAAAAAAAAAGACAAGGAACAACGAGTGTTGGGGAGGATGTGGAGAAAAAGGAACCCTCAGTCATGCACTGTTGGTGAGACTACAAAGTGGTACAGCTACTGTGGAAAACAGTATAAAGTTTTCTCCAAAAATTAAAAACTATGATCCAATAATTCCACTATTGGGTATTTACCCAGGGAAAATGAAAATATTAATTTGAAGATACCTGCACCCCTGGTTTATTTTTTTTTTACACTAGCCAAGTTTACATTTACACTAGCCATTTTTACACTAGCCAAGACATGGAAGCCACCCAAGTGTCCATCAATAGACGAATGGATAAAGAAAATGTGGTGTATATACACAATGGAATATTACACAGCCATAAAAAAGGATGCGATCATGCCACTTGAGACAACGTGGCCGAACATGGAGAGCATTATGCTAAGTGAAATAAGTGAGACTGAGAAAGACAAATGCCATATGCTTCCACTCATAATGGAATCTAAAAAATAAATGAATAAACCCACAAAAAGCAGAATCAGAGCCGTCCAACAGAACAAACTGATGATTGCCAGAGGGGAGGGCGGTGAGGGATGGGCAAAATGGGTGAAGAGGAGAAGATACAGGCCTCCAGTTACGGAATGAGTAAGTCGCAGGAACACAAAGCAGAGCACAAGGAGGACAGTCAACGATACTGTAATAGCAAATGTAATGGCACAGATTCTGGGTCTCCCTCTCTCTCTATCCCTCCCCCGCTTGTGCTCCCTATCTCTCAAAAATAAACAAACTTAAAAAATAATATTTACTTAATATCAGAGTAGTTCCCCACAATTACTTATTAATTACAAGGGGGAAACAGTAACTTGACCGTGGAGGAGCCTGGTGGTTACCACCTGTCTTAGTCCATTTGGGCTACTATAACAAAATACCATAAACTGGGTAGCTCACAAACAATAAACACTTATTTCTCACCGTTCTGGAGGCTGAGAAGTCTAAGTTCATGGCTCTGGCCGACTGGGTGTCTGGCGCGGGCCTGCTCCCTCCTAGATGGCCTTCTCACCGTAAACCCCCAGGGCAGAAAGGGCACGGGAGCTCTCTACGGCTTCTTTTACAAGGGCACTGATCCCAATCATGATGGCTCTACCCTCGTTACCTAATCACATCCCAAAGACCCTCCCTCCCGATACCATTACCTCAGGGGATAGGATTTCAACATAGGGACTTGGGGGAGACACAGTCAGACCGGTAACACTACCTAAACCAAGAAATCAAGGCTGACAGAAGCAATATTGACACAAACTGACATCATGTACCTCTTGATGTGACTTGTGTTATTCTTGCTGATGGAACCATTTGGAAATAGCAGAAAATGCAAATGTAGAGACAAAATGACAGGGCCATATTCTTCAAATATTCTGAAGTCCAAAAACAAAGGCAAAGAGAACCTGAGGAACTGTTCCAGACTAAAGGAGATTAAGGAGGCATGTCAACCGAATGCAATGTGTATCCTAGATTGGATCCAGGACCCAGAAAAAAGAAACGCTGAAGAACACTATTTGGGCAATTGAATTTGAATATAAACTGTAATTTAGATAATAGTATTTTTTTCAATGGTACATTTTCTGGTTTTGATAATCATACTGTGATTATGTACGGAACGTCCTTGTTCTTAGGAAATACAACCTGAAGTATTTAGGAGTAAATAAACATGATGTCCTCATTACTCTCAAATGGTTCATGGGAGAGAGACAGAACGATAAAGTAAATGTGCCTCACAGACTGCCTACATGAGGGAGCATCTCTGACCAAGCAGCGTACCTGGTCAACCAGTTTGTGTAGATGATGAAGTGGCCTCAGGTGAAAATACGTATAGATTAAATTGGGCAGTGGTCAATGGGTAGCCATGTGGCAGGGACCTGGAAGGAAAAGGACTGGAAGATCAGGAATAAGTGGTTCTGTACCGAGGCACGTGGATGGATATACGGGGATGAGTACAAATGGGCAGCACAGAAGTGGCACTGAACAACTGAGTAGACAAGATAACCACCAGTGAACATTGGCCAGCCATTGTCACCACCCACTCCAGAACTTCCAAGATGGACATATGAATGGGATGGTCATAGTGGCAAAGACAGAAGGTATATATGAGCCCAGCAGCATGAACTCCTACTTAAGAAGTCCAATCTAGTATGGAACACCCAACTTATTTGCCATACAGACCAACGCTGTATGGCACAATTTCTTGAAGAGACCTAATGGCCACTTGGTGGCAAGTTGACTGTATTGGGCCCTCTCATCTTAGAAGGGCCAACAGTCCATCCTCACAGGGATAGGTACTTATGCAGACATGAGTTTGCCTTTCCTACTTGTGAAACTTCAGCCAGCACCACTATCTGTGGGCTTACGGAATTCCTGATCCACAGGCCTGATATCTACACGGCACAGCATCTGACCAGACTACCCCCTTATAGCAAAGGATGTGAAGGAATGGACCAATGACCATGGGATCCACCGGTCACTGACATACCATACCAGGCAGAGGTAGCCAGAACAGCCTTCTAAAGATGCAGCTGAAGTGTCAGCTTAGAAGAAACACTCTGAAAAGAGAGAGCAAACCTTGGTATAGTGTATTTGTTAAATCACAGACCTCTCTATGGTGCTTTACCCCAATATTAAAGATACATGAATCCAGGAACCTAGAGTTGGAAGCAGAGTGGTCTCAATTACCTTTACTCCTAATGACCCACTGAGGGACTTACGCTTTCTGGCCCCTCAACTCGGGGCTCTGTAAGGCTGGAGGCCCTGTTTTCCAAAGCGGGTACACTCTTTCCCAGGGACAGAGCAAGGTTCCCAGTGAAATACAAGTCAGTGCTGACTCCAGAGCACTTTGCATTCCTTGTGCCCAGGGACCAGAAAGTGAGAGGAAGAGTCACAATCCTGGCAAGGGTAATGGATCCCAGTGTTCTGGAGGAGGCAGGGTGGTTTTTACAAATGGCGGCAGGGAAGAATTACATGTGTATCCCAGGTGATCCACGTGGGTACCTCCTATTACTCCCTTGCCCCATTGTAACTGTGGATGGAGAAATACAGAAATCCTAGAGAAAGTCTCATACCACTTAAGAACAAAGGTCTGGGACCCAACCAGGTAAGGACCAAGAGCCTCAGATGAAACAACAGAGGGCCAGGTAAATTTAGAACGAGTAGTGCATGAGGGAGAGGATGAGTGCCAACTGTGTCCCGAAGACCAACTGATTGCAGTTGCAGTCTACCCCACTAACTACCTTCTTCTGAGCTCTCTCTCAGAAAGAAATGTCCATGGGAACGATGCAGAAGCTTCTCCACAAACCTGTGTGGAGACGTTTATCTGTGTGACCCCGAAGGTTGGGTCGTGGTGGCCATAAGAATATACCTCACAGACCTCCTGCTACAGGGAACCTAATAAACCCAACTACTCAGCTGCTACGCTCTTAAATCTATGGGAGGTTGTTGCACCAAGGCCACGTCCCCTACTGGCCACTACCCAACAATGACTTATGGGAATGAGGGAGCAGAACTCCTTTGTCAACTGACTTTGGCTCAAAGACTCCCTGAAGGCAAGGAATTTCTCAGACCAGACAGCAACTCAAGCTTTTCTCCTTGTCTCCTTCATTCGGAGTCAGAATTGCATGGCAGTCCGATGACACTCTCAGACTCTCCAAGATCCCTCCTTATTTCCTTTCATGCAGGCATTTCCCTTAATAAAATTCTTGCACATTTAATCCTTCATTGGCATCTGCTTTTCAGAGGATCTGGACTAACACGAGGGAGAATGTACGTAACTGGTAAGTCTTGGAAAAGGGTACATAGGAGTTCTTTTACTGTTATTGCAATCCTTCTCTAAGTTTGAAATTATATCAAAACAGAAAGTTAAAAACAACTGACCCCGTGTGTCTAAAGGCACTTAGAAGTTTTTAAAAGTCAATCAAATATGGACCCGTTGTTTGCTCATAGATGAGAAAAGTTCAAACATGACTACAATACTCATACCATAGAAACACATTTTGTCATTTTCCCCACCTGAATTTTAGAATTTGACTTCCGAGTACCCACCTTTATGTTACCGTCCTTAAATGAAAGGTTTCTATCTACCTTCTTCCTGCAGTTAAACCCATATGAGTTTCCCAGTGTCAGCACTGGGGCTGAAAGCCCGCACCCTCTTTCATACTACTGACAAAGAAGGCAGCTTTTACTCGGAATTTATCTAGCCACATGCCCAGACCCATAGCCCTCTTCTTTCTTCTGTGAGCAAATACTTGCTGATGTTGACACACTGGTCCCCTTTCCCCTCTCTGCTGGCCGGTTCCTGCAGTGTTATCATTTCCAGTGGATATGTGCAATAAACAGAGGGCCCTATCGGCTGTTTCCTCCCACGAGGATATTTGCCTATTGTCAGCGCTGCCCTGGGATGGCTGCGTTGGCGGTAAGAAAGATGGGGTATTTGGGGGCACCAGGGTGGCTCAGTCGGTTAAGCGACTGACTCTTGATCTCAGCTCAGGTCACGATGTCACGGTTCGTGGGACTAACCCTGCATCGGGCTCTGTGATGACAGCTCAGAGCCTGCTTGGGATTCTCTCTCTCTCTGTCTCTCTCTCTGTCTCTCTCTCTGTCTCTCTCTCTCAAATAAATAAATAAATAAACTTTTAAAAAAGAAAGATGGGGTTTATATTCCTGCTCCAACTCAAATAAAGAAAAAGTCTCACAGAGACAGTCTTTAAATTTATATGGACCTTTTACGGGCACCTGGCTGGCTCAGTTGGTAGACCGTGTGAGTCTTGATGTTGGGATTGTAAGTTTGAGCCTCATGTTGGGTGTAGATATTACTTAAAAATAAAATCTTTAGGGGCGCCTGGGTGGCTCAGTCAGTTAAGCGTCCAACTCTTGATTTCGGCTCCGGTCATGATTTCACGGTTCATGGGATCGAGCTCCGTGGTGGGATTGAGCCCCGTGTAGGGCTCTGTGCTGACGGCTCAGAGCCTGCTTGGGATTCTCTCTCTCTGCACCCCCTCCACTCGTGCTCTCTCTCTCAAAATAAATAAATAATTTTTTTAAATAAATAAATAAAAATAAAATATTTAAACACAAATAAAATAAAACCTTCAGTTCTTTGACTAATCATTAAACACGTGTACAGAAAAAGGGTCTGAGGGTCCCCTGGAGAGAAAACGAGACCTCGGAGACCATCTTGCCCACTCTCTTCATTTTACCTACGGAGAAAGCGAGACACATTATGGGGATATCACTTGACCACGGGGGCAGAGCTGGGATTAAAATCCAGGTCCCCAGATTTCTCAAACTAGTCCTCATTCAAACTGCTTCATAACGTCTCCCTGCTGGCAACTTGTAAAACTTTAATTTGCAACAACAGTATCATCGTATCCTTATTAATGAAAGTAGGATGTACGTACATACGTACAAACAAACGTAGTTACTGACAAAAAATGTTCTGCACTGAAAGAAAACTCAGAAAGCACGGGGGAAACATAAACCCTAATGTCACTGTTCTATCTAACACAGCGTCTTGGTTTATGGTTTACAAGTGGCATCATTTCAACTACCACAAGCATTTTACTGGCACATTCCCCATTCTTACGCTCTCTTTTTCTTAAAGATTTTATTTTTAAGTAATTTTTACACCCAACGTGGGGCTCGAACTCATGACCCCGAGAGCAAGAGTCACATGCTCCACCGACGGAGCCAGCCAGGCAACCACACAGTCTCTTTTTTCTTAAAGTAGTTCATTCTGTCTGCCTTCATTACCAGTTTAAGCCCACACCGTCAGACGTTTTGAACATACCTGCATTGTAACTCATTATATTTTTTAATGGATCATTTAAAATCCATGCCTTCACGGTGTAAGCAAACTTCAAAGTTTGGTGAAGACAGATACGGAAGGACATATATTATTAAAACACAGTTATAAAAGACCACAGGTCCACATCCTAACCCTTTAGACAACGATGTTCATCTACTTTCTCGCCATTGAAAGTGAGACTTCGGACCCAGCTGTTATCATCGCTGGAAGGATAGATTTTGTTCTGATGCTTTGAGGATTCAATTTAAGACTTCGGAAATATATGTCATTCAGATAGGGATGAAATCATTTTCTTTTCCTCAAATGTATTTATTTTTCAATTTTAAAATCAGCTCCCACTTTAAGCAAACTCAAATCAAAAGCTGAACTTGCACAGCAGTACATGTGAACGGTCTGAGTTGCAAAGCATGACATTTTTACGTGGTACGTGAGAGCTGTGTGTGAAAGTCAACCTCAACTGGAGGAAAACTGCGACTTGTTTTAGAAGCAAACTGTATTCAGAAGGAAAAGAAACTTTAGACAGAAGCCTCCGCACCTTTGTCTCCACAAAGCCGGAAGGAACCTGAGGAGACCACAGACTGAGGCCGCCTCTTGGCCTCCCCACCGAGGCTCCCGTTCTAATCCCCACTAAGGCACCTGTTTTGTCACACGGGCTCCAGTCGATAATGAAAACATGTCAGGCACTTGACACGCGATGAGAAAGAGCTTTCTGGACAAGAAAGCCTTCCGGGTGCCCCTTACACCACACAGTTTTGGTCCTTCCCACTTTCTTTGCTGTTACCCATCGACGAATTTCTGTGTTTGTTTGAGCTTCGAGACTTGCTGAGCATGGTCAGGATTTGGAAAGGCACTTTGAGATGTCTGACACAATTTATAAGCTACCTGGAATCATTCACAGGCCGTTCTACACTATTTCAAAATAGCTATTTCAGTAAGACTTGTGTAAAGCTTCAAGGTCATCTCAAATTGCATTAGGCTGTGCTTAGGAAACCAGGCAGCAGCAATCAACTTGCAGTGTTTTTCATTGCCTGACAATTCAGCTTTGGTTGTTTGTTTATTGATTTGCAGGTAGGGTAACTGGCCGTTGTTGAGCATGAAATTAAAAACATGTTACAAAGCAATCAGGCCTATTTCACTCGTTAGCACTATGTCTGACCTTCCGATCCACATTCCTAATAAAAAAAAAGTGAGCCAGAAAAAAAAAGACCTAACCAGTTTCTCAAAAGCTGTTTTGAATGAATGGATGATATTAGGGCTTAATTAAAGTGTGTTAACCAAATCCCCTCCCGCCCCCCCAATTTCTAGCCGATTTCTCTATTTTTTTTCTCTCTCTTTAAAAAAAATTTTTTTTAAATGTTTATTTATTTTTGAGACAGACAGAGTGTGAGCCGGGGAGGGACGGAGAGAGAGGGAGACACAGAGAGGGAGGCACAGGGTCCAACGCGGGCCTCAAACCCACCAACCACGAGATCATGACCTGAACCAAAGTCAGATGTCCAACCGACTGAGACACCCGGGTGCCTCTCTCTCTCTCTCTCTCTCTCTCTCTCTCTCTCTCTCTCTTTTTTTAAGAGTTTGTTTTTAAGTAATCTCTACACCCAACGTGTGGCTTGAACCCACAACCCCAAGATCGAGAGTTGCACACTCTACCGACTGAGCCAGCCAGGCACCTCTCTGGCTGATTTCTCTTCAGCATACTTAACAGGAAAAGAGAAAAATATTTTAAGGAAAAGATATTCAATTAAAGCACAAAGTTAGCAGACCTCCAATGATGGACAGCACAGTGAAGTGAGAGCAAAATTCTCTCTAGTCTATGCAGCAGAAGTCTGCAGTCTCCAACCTGGTTCTGCCCTGCCTTGGTCAAATCATTTCCAATCTCTAGGTCTGTTTTCTCTTCCTAATCCCTTTCATCTTCAAAAGTCTAGGGGTGCCTGGGTGGCTCAGTCGGTTGAGCGTCCGACTTCAGGCCAGGTCATGATCTTGTGGTCCGTGGGTTCGAGCCCCGCATCGGGCTCTGTGCTGACAGCTTGGAGCCCGGAGCCTGTTTCAGATTCTGTGTCTCCCTCTCTCTCTGACCCTCCCCTGTTCATGCTCTGTCTCTCTCTGTCTCAAAAATAAATAAACATTAAAAAAATTTTTAAAAAAAGTCTATGTGCTGATTGATGTTAAAGGAAAAACTATTCTTTACTTTTTTTAATATTTATTTATTTTTGAGAGACAGAAGGAGAGAGAGAATCCTAAGCAGGATCCCTGCTGTCAGTGCAGAGCCCAACACAGGACTCGGTCTCACAAACCGTGAGATGGTGACCTGAGCCAAAGTCGGACGCTTAAGCGACTGAGCCACCCAGGCACCCCGGGAAAACTATTTTTTAAATTTCCAACTTCTAGGATACCAGATGTATTAAAAATATATATAAAATTTTCAAAACCAGGGTTGGTATTCATCTTAAATGTAAAATTTGGCTATCTCTAGGTGGTGTTTCTCGGTGATATTGTTTGTTCGTGTTTCCAATTTTCTAAACGGTGGACATACACAGCGAAGGAAACTATCAACAAAATGAAAAGGCAACCTACCAACCTAGCAAATGGAAAGAGATATTTGTAAATGACATACCCAATAAGGGGTTAATATCCAAAATACATAAAGAACTCACCACAAGTCGACACCGAAAAAACAATCTGATGAATATGTCACGGGAATAAAGGGCACAGCATGGGGAATACAGTCGATGATATCGTAATAGTGTTTTATGGTGGCAGATGGTAGCTTATGGTAAGCACAGTGTAACATAAACAAGTTGAATCTCTGTGGTGTACACCCGGAAGTAATGTAACATTATGTGTCCACTATACGCGAATAAAAAAAATTTAACGGGCAGAGGCCCTGAATACACACTTTTCCAAAAAATACACATAGATGGCCAACAGACACAGGAAAAGAGGCTCAACATCACTAACCTGAGGGAAATGCGAATCAAAACCACAATGCGATAACACCGCACACAAGTCAGAATGGCTAGCCCCAAAAGGACAAGGAATAACAAGTATGGGCAAAGATGTGGAGAAAAAGGAACCCTAATGCACTGTTGGTGAGGATGCAAACTGGTGCAGCCACTGCGGAAAACAGTATGATGTTTCCTCCGAAAATTAAAAAGAGACATATGATCCAGTAATCCTGCTTCTGAGTATTTACCTGAAGAAAACAAAAACACTAATTCAAAAGGATGTATTTACCCCTGTGTTTATTACAGCATTATGATTTTTTAAATTTTTTTAATGTTTATTTTTGAGAGAAAGACAGAGTGTGAGTGAGGGAGGGCCAGAGAGAGGAGACACAGAATCCAAAGCAGGCTCCAGGCTCTGAGCTGTCAGCACAGAGCCCGACGTGGGGCTCAAACTCACGAACTTCGAGATCACGACCTGAGCCGAAGTCGGATGCCCCACCAACTGAGTCACCCTGGAGGCCCTGTTACGGCATTATTTTTTTTTTTTAAACGTTTATTTATTTTGGGGACAGAGAGAGACAGAGCATGAATGGGGGAGGGGCAGAGAGGGAGGGAGACACAGAATCGGAAGCAGGCTCCAGGCTCTGAGCCATCAGCCCAGAGCCCGACGCGGGGCTCGAACTCACGGATCGCGAGATCGTGACCTGAGCCGAAGTCGGACCCTTAACCGACCGAGCCACCCAGGCGCCCCGTATCACGGCATTATTTATAACAGCCAAGATATGGGAGCGACCCAAGCTTCCAATGATAGTAGGATGGATAAAAAAAGATGTGGTATAGGGGTGCCTGGAGAGCTCAGTCTGTTGAGTGTCTGACCGGATTTTGGTTCCAGTCATGATCCCAGGGTCATGGGATCGAGCCCCCATCAGGCTCTGTGCTGACCGTGGAGCCTGCTTAAGATTCTCTCTCTCTCCCTCTGCCCCTCTCCCCCACTCATGCTCTCTCTCTCTCTAAAATAAAAAAAAAAATGTAAGATGTGGTATATATATAATGGAATCTTAGCCATAAGAAAGAATGAGATCTTACATTTGCAATAATACGGGTGGACCTAGAGGGTATTATGCTAAATGAAATAAATCAGAGAAAGACAAATACCATGTGATTTCACTTTATATGTGGAATCTAAAAAAGAAAACAAAACAAACAGACTCATAAATGAAAAACAAACCTATGGTTGCCAGAAGGGAAGGGTAGGGGGGTGGGCAAAAGAGGTAAAGGGGATTAGAGGAACAAACTTCCAGTTATAAACTAAATAAATCATGGGGGTGTATAAAGGACAGCATAGGGAATATAGTCAGTGACACTGTAATAGGTGACACGTGGTAAGTGTGCTTATTCTATCATTATGAGTATTTTGTATGTATATACATGTCAAATCACTATGTTGTGCACCTGAGGCTGATATAATATTGCATGTCAACTCTTCTTCAATTAAAAGTTAAATAAATTGTTTTGGGGGCGTCGGGGTGGCTCAGTCTGTTGAGCGTCGGGCACTCGATTTCAGCTCGGGTCATGATCTCATGGTTCACGAGATCGAGCCGCACATCCCACCCCACGCTGACAGCAGGAAGCCTGCTTGGGATTCTCTCTCTCCCTCTCTCTTTCTGCCGCTCCCCTGCTCTCCCACACACGCTTGTGCTTTCTCTCAAAATAAATAAACATGAAAACTAACGTTTTAATTAAACACGTTGTTGAAAACTTAAATTAAAAATTAAAACAGAACTAACTCAGCGCCGTCCCTATCAAGGAGAAAATGATTTTCTTAATTTGAGGGATAAGAACCATGCAGCACCATTAAGCAAATTCTTTCGAAAGTAAATAAGATAAAATAAGACACAATAAAATAGTGAACACGCGTTCTTTGTTTTAAAAAATAAACATTTTGGGGCGCCTGTGTAGCTCAGTCGGTTGAGCAACTGACTTCGGCTCAGGTCATGATCTCACGGTTTGTGAGTTCAAGCCCCACGTCGGGCTCTGTGCCGACAGCTCGGAGCCGGGAGCCTGCTGCGGATTTTATGTCTCCCTCTCACTCTGCCCCTCCCCCACTCATGCTCTGTCTCAGAAATAAATAAACATTAAAAATTTTTTTTAAAAATAAAATAAAATAAAAAATAAAAAATAAACATTTTTTAAACTTCCAGCCTAACCATAATGAATCAGAAACTTGGCATTATCTGAGAGCGCAACATTAAGTTTGCTTCTCATGAGAGTTTGAGAGCCTTTATCTTGATAATCCCCAGAGCATCCCTGTGAGGTTGGTAAGATGGTGTCTGATTTCTGTGACTCAACATTTTGCAACCGGAATTCCGCAAGGAAACTAAGCCCTGATCCCTAAGACATCCACTCTGTGTAATGGATTCACTTTTCTCCTATGTATCTTTTGTGGTATTGGTCATTTCTCCCTGGGGGAAATTGAGGAAATAGTCACCCAAAGATTTCTGTGTTCAGTGGTTCAGCTGAGGAACCCCAGCTGAAAACATACGCAGCAGGCAAACAAACCCACACCTAATCAGTTGATTACTCAAGTCTTAAATTACACTGAGTCATAAGTTAGTAAAATATTTTGAATGAATTAAAAAAAATTTTTTAATGTTTATTTTATTTTTAAGAGAGAGAGAAGCGAACTATGAGTGGGGGAGGGGCAGAGAGAGAGAGGGAGACACAGAATCCGAAGCAGGCTCCAGACCCTGAGCTGTCAGCACAGAGCCCGATGTGGGGCTCGAACTCGTGAACCGCGAGATCGTGACTTGAGCCGAAGTCGGACGCTTAACCGACTGAGCCACCCAGGCGCCCCTTGAATGAATTTTAATTACTGCCCTGGTTCCAGGAATGTACATGGAATGCTTTAAAGCTTGTTTTCCCCCGGCTACCCTGAATCATTGAGATTTCCAGTTGTTTAAACGGCAAACCTTTCTATCAGCGCAATTTATTGACAGCACTTAGTCAGGCTTTTAATGCACGAGGCACCAGGAAGCGCTCTCTAGTGCACAGGAAACCTTTTTAGACAGAAAGGGGAGACTGAGACCAGAGTCCAATGGGAGTAAGTTGCCCAAATGAAACAGCTCCTAAAGTAGCTGATCGTGAATCCCATGGTTCCTTCCCACTTGCATCCAGACCTTCATTTGTTATCCAAGTCTGAAGTCCAAACACTGATGATTTTGACGCTGATCACGATGATGATAATGACAGCAGCTAAGAACTTCCAACCCCCCCCACCATTTTACAAAGAAACCACTACTTAGACACTTCAGTTAACTTCTTGAAGGCTTCACCCTAATAATTGGTAGAGCTTTGGTCGTCTGTGTTTTTCTAAGTTGTTGCACTTACGGACATACATTTGTTTATCATATTTCCTTATTATCCTTTTAGTACCTGTGGACTTTGTAGTGATACAACTTTTCTCATTCCCGCTATTGATCATTTGTGCTATTACTGCCATACTTCCACGTAGATTATAAATCCACGGAAAGTCCGCCCGCCTCTCCCTGGGGTCCCCCCTCTGCGCCCTGTGGCCTGGAAACTGCCTCAAGGTAGTAGGATGGGACACTGTAGCATTTACCTTGTTTCCCATCTCGGAATCTTTGAGACTGTTTGTGGCCTAACGTCGTATGTCTTGAGACCACTGTTTCATGTCTTTTTTTTCACTGTTTCACATCTGAGTGTAAATCCAGCCCCTATTGACTCCATCTTGATTGGAATCCGGAAGGAGCTTTCTGGGTCCAGTTGGGGAGCCTGCTCTGTCTCAGAACAGCAACCGGGGAGTTCCTTGAAGATTGACAAATACAGAAAAAAAAAAAAAAAAAAAAAAAAAGAGTCTCTGCTAGTGACAGAGGAGTGACCAGGCGTATGCAAAACTTGAGGGCAATGGCCTGCAGCTGAATGTGAAGCAGGTCCCCAGATGACAGTCTCTGAGGCAAGGAGACAAGCCAAAGACTGTTAGGAGATAGGTCAATGACGGTAACACGAGCTAATGGTCACTCTTCAGACCATAACCTGCTTGTTGCGGGTGGACAGTATTAGCCAGCATTCTTGCAGATTGTACGTAAACTGGGATTCAGAGAGAGAGAGTAGGTTGACTAATTTTCAGCTTTCGCAAGAGGCTAATTTGGCTCATTGCTGATTATCTAATAAAAACGAATCCCTATAGCTTTCGTGGCTTTTTAAAAACAACGCGTATTCCCTATAGCTTTAAAGTAATCGGGATGTTAATGGTTATTTTATCCAGATGACAAACCTGGGAGAGGATAGGTACAATTTCCCGCTGATGAAGGAACTTTGTATATGAGGACCCACAGAATGGAGGCTGCCCCAGTGGCCTGGCCCCCGTCATAAGTCTAAACCTAAGTCAGCCCGCACTTACGGGGAATGCCTCATTGTCCGGGAAACCTAACGTATGCCACTCGTGGCCCTCCAAACTAGCTTTAGCTAGTTTACCTTTACCTGCTTACAGGTTCACCTTACAGGACCTGCTAACCTTACCGGGAAATCCCAAGCCAACTGTGCTGTCTCCACATCGCCTCTTGCCACATTCCCTAAGACTCACTCCTGCCCGAAATCCCTCAAGAGGGCCCCGCTGCCCATGAGGCACTCTACTCCCCCAACCCATGAACTGTCTTCCCTTAAGTAACTTCAGCCTCATTGCCGAACTGCATTATTTTGGTATTTGGCACCCCATTTGACAGATTACCAAATTAAGCTCACGAGATGCTTAAATGACCTACCCAAGTCTACAACGAAGCAGGAATTCGCTGCGAGGGCCGTCTGACTCCACAGCCAAAACCCCAAGGCTATCTGTTGCACCGCCAAAGCCTTTACTTTCTAGTATCTGGAATTATCAAATTGTCTTTCTATGGTATTGTTTGACTTTTCATTTATTTTATTTTTCATTTTTATTCATTTATTTTTATATACTTACTTTTTTATTTTCTCCAGAGGTACTTCTTTGTGGCCGTGGGTCCTGAATATATATATATATATATATATATATATATATATATATATATATATATATATGGCAGCTTCCGGTCATTTTGTGCAGAGCACAATGAAAGCCAGAAGCCAGAAGAGGAGTTTCAGCGACCTATTTTGCATGACAAGCGGCCCTAACACTTCAGGGCTTAGAACAGCAACGATCTTATTAGGTCACATGTTCTATGAGTGAACTGGGCTCAGCTGCCCATTTCTTTTGCCGGTCTCACTTGGGGTTTCTGACTTGCTTGCACTTACATAGCAAGATAACTTCCATCAACGGAAGGCCGGGCTGGAAGGCTTGGGCCTCATTCCCTCTCCTTGTCGCTCAAGTCCTCTCCGCTCCAGGTGGCCTTTCCGGCAGGGCAGACCTCTTACATCTTGGCCAAGAAACCCCAGACAGGAACGTTTCCTTCAGCCTTCATGACCAGTTTCTCCAAGGCCATTTCAACTCCCGCTTGCGGCCACATGTTTTGGATTCTTGTTACAACAGCAACTGGATTTATGTTAATGAGTTGACTTTTGGACAGTACTTAAGGATCGGGACTGGTTGCCCAGAGGAACTAACTACGTGATTAAAGGGTCAGAAGTTTCAGTCTTGTCGGGGCGCCCGGGTGGCTCAGTCGGTTAAGTGTCCGACTTCAGCTCAGGTCACGATCTCAGAGCTCCTGGGTTCAAGCCCCGCGTCGGGCTCTGTGCTGACAGCTCAGAGCCTGGAGCCTGCTTCGGATTCTGTGTCTCGCTCTCTCTCTGCCCCCTCCCCCGCTCATGCTCTGTGTCTCTCTCTTTCTCTCTCAAAAATAAATAAACATTAAAAAAAATTTAAAAAGGGGCATCTGGGTGGCTCAGCTGGTTGAGTGTCCGACTTCGGTTCAGATCATGATCTCACTGTTCATGGGTTCGAGCCCCATGTCGGGCTCTGTGCTGACAGCTGGGAGCCTGGATCCTGCTTCGGATTCTGTGTGTGTGTCTCTCTCTGCTCCTCCCCTGCTTGCACTCTGTCTCTCTCTCTCTCTCTCAAAAATAAATAAACATTAAAAAAAGATTTTTATTTAAATAAACTGGTGATCTTGGGGCATCTGGTTGGCTCAGTCAGTAGAGCATGCAACTCTCGATCTCAAGGTCATGAGTTCAACCCAATATTGGGCATGGAGTCTACCTAAAAAATAAATAAATAAACTAAAATAAACTAGTGATCTACTAAGTTAAATGTCTGCCTGAGTTCTAGGAGGCACTCTAGCAAATTAATCAAACCCAAGGAAGGGGCCGTGGAAACCTCTGATTTATAGCCAGTCAGTCAGAAGTACAGGTGTACTTGTGACTACGTCACCAGCTAGACCCCAAGACCTGACCTCTACTGTTCACCTGCTGGTACCTACTGACCTTTGTCCCACATTTTTCCTTAGACTCTTCTTTTCAGCTTATCTCTTAACTCAGACAAAAGACCCGATAGGCATAGCACCCCAAAATGGAAACTGAAACTACCCGGCAAGCAATAATGACTATGCTGATGAAGGACTCCAGCGAGGGGCAGCTGGGTGGCTCTGTTCAGTTAAGCATCTGACTCTTGACTTTGGCTCGCGTGGGTTTGAGCCCCACATCGGGTTCTGTGCTGGCAGTGCGGAGTCTGCTTGGGATTCTCTCTCTGCCCCGTCCCTACTCACGCTATCTCTCGCTTTCTCTCTCTCTCAAAATAAATACATAAACTTAAAAAAAAAGAAAAAAAAGAATTCTAGCCAGCCCGGAACACCCAGACCAGTTTGAACTTAACCTTCAACTCACGCCTGCACAGATGAACCATGGAGTGGCCCATGGAGTGACTGACAGTTACCTTTACCTCATTATGATACTAAAATCATTATAATGAAGCCTCATTTACATAACATGCAATGTATGTGTAGGCATGTTTCCTTAAGGCAAATGTGCCACCTTATATCTATTTCTACATACAATGACAAGGCTCCCCAATCTAAATATTCATCCTAACCCTAAATGAAAGAAACCTACTCACCCTTGCTGAGTCATGGGTGTGCAAGTTATTCCCTGTGATCTTATTTGCTGCAAATAAAGTTTCCCCTGTGAGACCACTCCACCTGGTGTAGTTTCTATCTGTGACTCACCAAGGAGTGAGCTCACGTTCGTTCAGTTACAACTGGTGGTTGGGGGGCAGTCTTGCAGGACTGAATCCCTAACCTGGGGAATCTGATGCTCTCTCTGGGTAATCTCAGAATTGTGTTGAATTATAGGATACCCAACTGGTCCCCAAGAATTGCTTGGTGATGTGGGAACCCTCTGGCCCCTCTAACCAACGCACACACATTGGAATTGGGTCCAGACTTTTACATTCCGACGCTATTTTGGTTGATACAACAAACTGCCCAAAAACTCAGTAGCTCTAAATAATCACCATTCTATTATGTACCATGGTTCCATGGGTTTATAAAGCTCAGCCGTGAACTTCTGCTAGTCTCACTTTGGAGTTCTCACGCGGCCGCAGTTACATAATGACTAGGGTTGAAGTCATCTGGAGGCTTGACTAGGGCACTGATACAACCGGACTTCTCTGTCTTTCCATTTGATCTTAGGGCCTCTCCCCTCCACATGACCTCCTCACGTGGTCTCTACAGAAAGGTAGATATTTTACATGTTGGCTTTGGGTTCCCAGAACTGAGCATTACAAAAGACGGGAGGCAGAAACTGCCAGTCCTTTTTTTTTTTAATGTTTATTTATTTTTGAGAGAGACAGAGTGCACCCAAAGGGCAGAGAGAGAGAGAGAGAAACAGAGGATCTGATGTGGGCTCTACACTGACAGCAGAGAGCCCAACATGGGGCTTGAAGTCACAAATCATGAGATCATGACCTGAGCAGAAGTCAGACGCTCAACTGACTGAGCCACCCAGGAGCCCAAAACTGCCAGTCCTCTTAAACGCTGGGTCTGAAAGCAGGAAAGAATATCCAGCGGGAAAAAAAAGACAGCCTCTTCAACAAATGGTGTTGGGAAAACTGGACAGCAACATGCAGAAGAATGAACCTGGACCACTTTCTTACACCAGACACACAAATAAACTCAAAATGGATGAAAGACCTAAATGTGAGACAGGGCACCATCAAAATCCTACAGGAAAACACAGGCAGCAACCTCTCTGACCTTGGCCAGAGCAACTTCTTACTGGATGTGCCTCTGGAGGCAAGGGAAACAAAAGCAAAAATGAACTATACTGGCACCAAATCAAGATAAAAAGCTTCTGCGCAGCGAAGGAACCAATAGACAAACTAAAAGGCAACCAACCGATGGAATGGGAGATGTCAGCAAATGACATATTGGCTAACGGGTTTGTATCCCAAATCTATAAAGAACTTACCAAACTCATCACCCAAAAAATAAATAATCCAGTTAAGAAATAGGCAGAAGACATGAGCAGACATTTTTCCAAAGAAGATATCCAAATGGCCAACCGACACAATAAAAGGTGTTCAACATCATTCATCATCAGGGAAATACAAATCAAAACCATGATGAGCTATCACCTCACACCAGTCAGAATGGCTAAAATTAACCACAAAGGAAACAACAGATGTTGGCAAGGATGCAAAGATAAGGGAACCCTCTTACACTGTCGGTGGGAAGGCAAACTGGTGCAGCCACTCTAGAAAACAGTATGGAGCTTCCTCAGAAAGTTAAAAATAGAACTACTCTACGACTCGGCAATTGCATCACTAGGTATTTACCCAAAGGACACAAAAATACTGATTCGAAGACACATGCACCCTGATTCTTATAGCAGCATTATCAACAATAGGCAAATTATGGAAAGAGCCCAAATGTCCATCGACAGATGAATGGATAAAGATGTGGTATATATATATACATACAATGGAATATTACACAGTCATCAAAGAGAGTGAAATCTTGCCATTTGCAATGACATAGACGAAGCTAGAGAGTATTATGCTAAGCAAAATAAGTCAGAGAAAGACAAATACCACATAATTTCACTCATATGTGGAACTTAAGAAACAAAACAGATGAACATAGGGGAAGGGAAAAAAAGAGAGAGGGAAGCAAACCATGAGAGACTCAACTGTAGAGAATAAACTGAGGGCTGATGAAGGGAGGTGGGTGGGAGATGGGCTAAATGGGCGATGGGTATTAAGGAGGGCACTTGTGATGAGCACTGGCTGTTATATGTAAGTAATGAACCACCTAATTCTACACCTGAAACCGGTTTTACCATATATGTTAACTGACTAGAATTTAAGTAAAAATTGTAATAAAAAAAAAGCTGGGTCTGTCCCCTATTCTACACAAAAACTAACTGGAAATGGGGGCGCCTGGGTGGCTCAGTCAAACGTCTGACTCTTGATTTCAGCTGAGGTCATAATCTCACAGTTCATGAGACTGAGTCTCTGTGGTGACTGTGTGAAGCCTACTCGGGATTCTCTTTCTCCTTCTCTCTCTCTGCCCCTCCTCTGCTCACTCATGCGCTCTCTCTCTCTCTCTCTCTCTCTCTCAAAAGTAAATAAGTAAGCATTAAAAAAATTAACTGGAAATGGGTTAAAGACTTACTAAATGTAAGACCTGAAACATGAACTCCTAGGAGAAGTTGGTCTTGGTAATGATTTTCTGGATATGTCACCAAAAGCACAAGCAACAAAAGCAAAGTCACCACGTGAGACAACATCAAGCTAAAATAACAATCAGCAAAATTAGCAATCAGCAAGAGAAGCAATCAACAAAATGAAAAGGCAGCCTAAGGAATGGGAGAAAATGCTTGCAAACTCTATTATCTGATAAGGGGTTAATACGCAAAATACATGAGGAACTCACACAACTAACGAGCAAAAAATAATCACGCTTAAAAATGGGCAAAGAAGCTGAATAGACATGTTTTCAAAGAAGATATACAAACGGCCAACGGGTACATGAAAACACCATCAATATCACTAAACAGCAGGGAAATGCAAATCAGAACTACCATGAGGTCTCATCTCACACCCGTCAGAATGCCTAGTATCAAAAAGCCAAGAGACAACGAGTGCTGGGAAGGCTGTTGCAGCGAAGGGAGCCCTCCCGCACTGTTGGTAGGAATGTAAATCGATACAGCCACCGTGGCAAACCATATGGAGGTTCTTCCAAAAAATTAAAAACCGAACTACCATATATTCCAGCAGTCCCACTTCCGGGTACAGATCCAAAGGAAAGGAAATTACCGCCTCAAAGAAATATCTGTCCTCCCATAGTGATTGCAGTGTTATTTACACTAGTCAAGACACGGAGGCAATCGAAGTGTCCATGGGCAGGCCAATGGGTGAAGAAAGTGGAGGGGGCGCAGAAATATTATCCAGCCATAAAAAAAGGGAAATTCTGCCATTTGTGACATCATGGATGGACCTTGAGGGGATTATGATAAATGAAATAAGTCAGACAGACAAGGAAACATACCATACGCTCCCACTTACGTGAGGAATTAAAAAATGTTTCTCATAGAAACAGAGTAGACTGGTATTTGCCAGGGGCGAAGGGGGAGCGGGAACGAGTGAATGTGGCCAAAGAGCACAAACTTCCAGGTATAAGATGACTCAGTTCTGGAGTTCTAAGGTATAACACGGTGACTACAGTTAACAATACTGTACTGTATACTAGAAAGTTACTAAGAGAGCAAATCTTAAAAGTTCTCACTGCACACACACACACACACACACACAAAAGGTAACTATGTGAAGCGACAGCTGTGTTAGCTAACCTTACTCTGCAGTAATCATTTCACAACATACGCATTTATCATATCATCACACAATAAAGCTGGAAAAGAGTGTTGAATAGAAAAAAAAAAAAAAGACTGGGTCTGGAACCAACATAGCATCCTTTCCACAGTATTCTACCGGTTAGCACCAGCCACGGGCCAATGGGGCAGGGATCGTACAAGGACACGATTACCAGATAGTGTGGTTCACTGGTGGCCATCGTCAGAATCTAGCCACCATAGAGAGCCATAGGGAAACGACACTTAGTTCATGATTATTAAAATCGTGGGGGCGCCTGGGAGACTCAGCCAGTTGAGCGTCTGACTCTTGATTTGGGCTCAGGTCATGATTCACGGTTTGTGTATTCGAGCCCCGCATCGGGCTCTGCGCTGATGGTGTGGAGCCTGCTTGGGATTCTCTCTCTCCCTCTCTCTCTCTCTCTGCCCTCTCTCTCTCTCTCTTTCTCAGAATAAATAAACAAACTTGAAAAAAACTTTTTAATCCTTATCTTGGGTTTTGGTTTTTACGTGTATATGTTGCAATGCAATGGGCAAAACCTGAGGAGGTAGCCCCTCAAACTCACTCAACCAGCGTCTAAATCTCCCAAAGAACAAAGACAGCCATAATTCACCGCTGCTGGGTTTACAGGGTTTCTCCCTGTCCTAGGCCAAAGAAATGAAAGATAGTTTTTAGTTCTAAAATAAATTCCTGAAAATGCATTCTCACACATCCTTCAGAAGTCTATGTGAGAGTCCACCTGCATTTCAAAAGCCAATCTGAAAGTTGCTTGATAATCAAAGAAGAATTGGCAATGACCTAGTGATGGAATGATAGGAAAGATATTTTGAAATAAACTTCTAGAAGTTCATCCAAATGCTAAAGCTATCTGACAAAAGATAAGAAGCATAAGACCTCGCTTGAATCAGCTTGGTTAAAGTTAAAACGCAATTTCGCCATATTCAATGATGCAACAATTGAGAGCTGGTCAGAAGGGATCAGGAGTGGTAGGTGGGTTCTGGCAGATTCCACAAGTCAACTCAGGCAAGATGTAAGGTACTGAGAAGTTAGCTAACGAGGTAGAGCCGTACTCATTATTGTCCATCTGTAGTGACTTTTTTTTCTATTCTATAAATGTACCAACCTCTTCCCCCAGGACGCCCCGTGCTAAATGATCTAAATGTTTCTTTTCCCCCAAATTCATCTGCTGAAATCCTAACGCCCAATATGATGGTGTTAGGAGGTGGGACCTTTGGGAAGTGATTCGGTGATGATGGGATTAATGCCCTGATAGAAGAGGCTCCAGAGAGCCCTAGTTCCTTCTGCCATGTGAGGATACAATGAGAAGTCTTTGACCTGGGAGAGGGCCCTCACCCAACCACGGTGATCCTCTGATCTTGGACTTCCAGCCCACATGATTGCGAGAAATAAATTTCTTTTTTTTTGTTTTTTTTAATTTTTTTTTTTTAACGTTTATTTATTTTTGAGACAGAGAGAGACAGAGCATGAATGGGGGAGGGTCAGAGAGAGGGAGACACAGAATCTGAAACAGGTTCCAGGCTCTGAGCTGTCAGCACAGAGCCCGACCCGACGCGGGGCTCGAACTCACGGACCGCGAGATCATGACCTGAGCCGAAGTCAGCGGCTTAACCGACTGAGCCACCCAGGCGCCCCATAAATTTCTTTTTTTAAAAAGCCATCCAGTCTTTGGTATTTTGTTATATCAACTTGAATAGACAGAGACACTTGCCCAGGTGTCCCCTCTGTTTACAGTGCTGCCTCTTTTCCTCATCCAGTGATCCAGCTTCGTGCCACTGAACTTGAAAACATACAAGTTTTACAAACTCCTAGCAATCACACTGGCATACCATTTTGAACCCACTAATTTGGTCAAAACTTAAAGCTCTGGCGACTTCAAACGATAGCAAAGATTTGCACCAATGGACACTTTCATACACTCTCGTGGGAATGTAATTAATACGACCGCTTTAGGGAAGAATATGAGATTATCGTGTAAAAGTTGAATATTTATATTCCCTGTCATGCAGCCATTCCCTTCCAGGCACATTGCCCAGAGGACCTCTTACACACATGCACCGAGAGGCAGGTACATGGACATTTACGGCCACTTTGGGTGTCACACAGGAAAGCTGGAAACAGTGGAATGCCCATTAACAAGAGAATGGATGCATACATTCTGGCACACTCATTTAACAGAGCCCAAAACATCAGTGAAAAAAGGAACCGCAAATACATACAGCAACATAGATGGAAGTCAGAAGCAACTGTGAGCGACTAAAGGAAGTCACGAAGGAAACGTAATCTGTCCTTCTCTTTTTACAGATTTCAGAATGAAGCAAAACAAGCGGCACGTACTTCTGGAAAGAAGACATTAACGAAATCTAAGGAAACGAAAACAAGTTCAGGATCTCAGGGCAGGGAGGCAGGAGCATAAGGCCGCACAGGAAAACGCAATGGCACTGATAGTGTTCTTTTCTCGAGTTAGTCAGGGGACTCATGAGCATTCGTTTCATTATTTAGCTTCATAATCTATATACACATCACCTATATTCCTTTGTACGTCAGACCCTAAGAAAATTTTTTCCTTTTATATTTACCCTCTATCCTCCCAGTTTATTTTCAAAACATCCTGGTCTGCTACTTACTAGCTTTGGGAACTCGGGCACACAACTTAGCCATTCGAAGCCTCACTAGGCTCATCTGAAAGTGAAAATAATGCAGTGATCATGCCTCTGCAGCTGGCCACTGGGAAGACTAATGTATGAATCCGGTGCCTGGCACCTGGTGGCCCTAAGTGCTAGCTCCCCAGAGGGACGCTCCGTGCCGAAGAGCAGACCCTGCAGCCTGAGCCGGTTGTCCTGCTTTAGTGAAAGCAGTCCATGTTCCGTGATTTGGGACTCAGCCTTTCTCCCAGTGTCCTCCCCCCTCCTCCACCACCCCCAGAAGGAAAAATATCTCTAATCATGAGATCTCTTGTCAAATGAGGGGCGCCTGGGCGGCGTCGAGTGTCCGACTTCGGCTCACGTCACGATCTCACGGTCCGTGGGTTCGAGCCCCATGTCGGGCCCTGTGCTGACAGCTCAGAGCCCGGAGCCTGCTTCGGATGTGTGTCTCCCTCTCTCTCTCTGCCCCTCCTCTGCTTGTGTTCTCTCTCTCTCTCAAAAATAAGTAAATAAACATTAAAAAAAAAAAGAAATCTTTTCAAATGAAAGTTGGATTATTATCTCCATAGCATTGGTGTCCCTTTGTCTACATGATGACAGAACAGGCAAAGAACAGTTAAATGGATACGGGACTGTCAAGATCTTTTGAGGATGTTCAACACCTTCTAGAAAGCAACCTATTGCAATCTCGTTAATGTCTGTGACTGAATAAATTGAGACTGGACAGGCAGTTGAGATCAAAATTGCCTTTCACCCTCGGGGCGCCTGGGTGGCTCAGTCAGTTGTGCATCTTACTCTTGGTTTCGGCTCAGCTCATGATCTCATGGTCTGTGGGTTCAAGCCCTGCATCGGGCTCTGTGCAGTGCGGATTGCTTGGGATTCTGTCTCCCTCTCTCTCTGCCCCTCCCCTGCTTGCTCTCTACCTCTCTCTTTCAAAAACAAACGAATAAACACTTGACAAAAATTGCTTTCCACCCCTTCTGTGGTAATAACTCGAGCACATTAACAGGCATATGAGATCAAAACATAAACAAAACATAATTGCTAGGCCTACAGCTGCTTTCCTACAAGTTGTCGCCTGAGGTGTCTGTGTTTGTGTTTGTGTTGAGATGTCTGTGTTTGTGAAGGCACTTGAGGTACACATGTGGACACACGTTGTGAGTGTGTGTAGGCGAGAACACATTTGCACAAGCAGGGAAGCCTTGTCGGCAAGCACGGGGCGTAAGGAAAGAGAGCCGAGAATCGCCTTCTCTTCCGAAAAGCTCAAGCCTGCAAAGAGGAAGCGTGCCGCTAAGTGCCGGTGGGAGGAATTAAAATTCCAGTGAACGCTGGCCTCGGTCTCGTTCTACCTCCGCAGCCTGTGCTGTGCTCCAGAGGTGTGGTGCCGGGCTACTGTCCCGAGACCCGGCATGTTGGGTCTGCCTTTGACCCAGGGACCTGAATTTATAGCTCAGGGACGCCTGTGGTATTATCCTATTGCTTACATGCACCCGACAATTTATACTGGTTCAAAGTCCTGTGGTTGCAAGTGGCTAAGCCCGATTCCAATGAGCAAGATAAAAGAGGGACTATACGGATACATGTAATCAAAGCACCAAAAGGGCGGGGATGCGGTGGCCTCAGGAACAACTGGAATTGGGACTCTCCTTGGAAAACTCTCTCCATCGTTCGTGTTTATGTGTCTCTAAAGTTTCAAGCTTTCAAATTAGCTGACTCCCGCCAACGGGGGCCGTGGCACAGGCAATTCTGAATTCAGGTCCTTGCCAGGTTTACCGCCAGGGGCGGTAACGGAACTTCTTAGTCCAAATTGTTTGAAAAAACTAGGTGAAGACCTCTGGTTGGCCTCTCCTGGGTCATATGACCAACCGTAAGCCAGCCTCTATGGCCAGAGAGAGAAAACTATTACCGGCCCCGCCTGAACACACGCCCACCCTCTTGGCTTGGAGGGAGGAATTTTAAGATTGCTGGACCTTATCAGGACCAGGATGAGGCGTGGAGAAGTGCTTTCCCAAAATAATGGATTCTCTGTTCCAGGAAGATTAAAAAATAATAAGTCATCATGCTTGTGAGAAAAAAGAGGGGGTGCAAAGTTCCCTATACGTGTGTAAGATCGATTCTACGTTGTTCACGTCCTCCACCCTTATTAATTCTGTGTCTATTCGATTTGTCTTGTAATGAGAGTAGTGTATTAAAGTCTCCTTTAGCACCGTGCTTCAATGTCTGTTTCCTTGCATTCCCTCTACTTTTTGTTTCCATAAAGGCGAACGCCACATTTGATTGCCAGCCACTCACGTTTGCTTCTTGGGGTCTTCTGCTGTTCTTTGTGTTCTTTCCCCATCCTCAAATTCCTTCCAGTCCCTGCTTTCTGCTTTTAATGCCACACGTCTTATCTGCTATACATGTATCATTTTTTAAAGTTTATTTAATTTGAGAGAGACAGAGAGAGAGAGAGAGCGCGCGTGTGCACATGAGCAGGAGAGGGGCAGAGAGGAAGAGAGAGAGAATCCCAAGCAGGCTCCGCCCCGACATGGGGCTCGAACCCACAAACCGTGAGCTCACGACCTGAGCTGAAACCAAGAGTTGGACGCTTAGCCGAGCGAGGCACCCAGGTGCCCCGTTATATGTATCATTTAACTTCATCCTCAGCGTAGCCTCCATTCGAAAGCCCTTATCTACCCAGTCTGGCTCCAGACCTCCGCTCCGTAACATCCGTAAATGCACAGAAAAAGGAACTCAAAGGCCACACACCAGACCGAAAGCCATTACCTCGGGAGAGCCTGTGAGTATTCGCCGTGCAACGTTTTTCTATTTTTTACCGCAGTAAAACACACATCACATGCAATTTACCACCGTAACCCTCTTGAGTGTACAACCTAGTGGCATTAAATACATTCGCACTGTCGTGCAGCGATCACAGAGCTTTTCTGTCACCCCAAACCGAAACTCTGTACCCATTAAAAAATAGCTTTGCGTGCCTCCCTCTGCCCAGCCCCCGCTAACCACCCTTGGACCTTCCGTTCCTATGAACCTGCCTACTCTAGGTCCCTCACAGTAGAATCACACAGGATTGGGCCTTTGACGACTGGCTCCTTTCATCGCAGAATGACTTCAAGATTCCTTCATGTGGTCGCAGGTCTCAGAATCGACTTCCGTTTTAAGGGCGCATCTACTCACTCATCTGTTGGTGAACATTTGGCTTGTTTCCACCTTTTGGTGGCGTGAACAATGCTGCCGTGGAACGCACGGGTGTGCAAACCGTTGTGTACTTTTTCAAACCCCGAGAAGCAAGACTTACAAAATGATCCCCTTTGGGTTTAGTATGTGTGCGTGCATCGTGTACGTGATGTGCACGTCAACATGTAGACAAAGATCTGAGAGGTGCACACGAAACTTGGAGTCGTTTCCTCCAAAAGGGGGAAAGAGTGGGATAGTAAAGGAAAGGGATCTATAATTTTGTATTCTGCATATTTCTGTATTTTTTATTTTTCATAATGAGAATGGATTAATATAGTCCTCATGCAATTTTAAAATGCAATTACAAATAAAGATGAAGATTTCAGTCATCTTGGCAGGCCATGAGTAAGGAATATTCAGAGCAATTTTCAAGGGGTCAGAAGAACCGAAGGGATAGGAGAACGCTGAAATACATCTGTGTAGCTTGAAAATTTTATAAGGCGCATAAATTATGTTTTTAATTAAAAAAATCTAATGGGGGGGGGGATTGAAAGCCCGAGGAAGGATTGCGCTGGCAACTGAGGCCCAGAGGAGGGCAGTAGAGAGCCGTGAGGTGGAAACCACAGAAAGGTTGTTCCCTCTGTCTCACAGGAAAAGGGCAGAGGATTCTTCAAACTTGCCTTGTGGGAGCCAGGACAAGCTTGGGTACTACTGATTCCAATGGGACCAATGCTAGTCAGACTTTGAGAGCAAGACAATCAGATAAAAGGGAAATCAGGAAAGTGGCAAGGCTTTGGCCATGGAGAGCCAAGCAGAAAGAAAGTAGGAAGAGGCATTCTTTTTTTAATGTTCATTTATTTTTCAGAGACAGAGACAGAGAGAGAAAGACAGAGCATGAGCGGGGGAGGGGCAGAGAGAGGGAGACCCAAAATCGGAAGCAGGCTCCAGGCTCGGAGCTGTCAGCACAGAGCCCCACGCGGGGCTCGAACTCACGAACCGTGAAATCGTGGCCGGAGCCGAAGTCAGAAGCTTAACTGACTGAGTCCCCCAGGCGCCCCAGGAAGAGGTATTCTTTACAGAGAATCATCAAATAGGAGCCCAGGAGCAGAGCCCTAGGGCAGATGACCTAGAGAGATTTCTAAGGGTCTTGAGAAGGCAGCCTTCCCTGGTTGAAAGCCCTGGCTGAGTCCTTGGACCCTGCCTCTCTGCCTTTTGACGCAGACAAGGATTTTTTTTTTTTTTAATATTGCTAAAGTGGACAAGGATAGGGACAGCCCTGAAGGATGAAGATGCAGAGACAGGATTAGGGGGCAAGTTCAGGGTCAGCTCCTATCTCTGCTTAAAATGTTTGATATTTTGTACATCATGGATTTCTTGCATTAATTTTGATTTTTTAAATTTTTTTAACGTCTTATTTTATATGTGAAAGAGAGACACAGACACACAGAGAGCAAGCAGGGGAGGAGCAGAGAGACAGAGACAGAATCCAAAGCAGGCTCCAGGCTCCGAGCTGTGCGCACAGAGCCAGACGTTGGGCTCGAACTCACGAACTGTGACATCAAGACCTGAGCCGGAGTCGGAGGCTTAACCCACTGAGCCACCCAGAAGCCCCTTGATTTTTATTTTTTTATTTTTTTTTTATTTTTTTTTTTTTAATTTTTTAACGTTTATTTATTTCTGAGACAGAGAGAGACAGAGCATGAACAGGGGAGGGGCAGAGAGAGAGGGAGACACAGAATCTGAAGCAGGCTCCAGGCTCTGAGCCATCAGCCCAGAGCCCGACGCGGGGCTCGAACTCACGGACCGCGAGATCGTGACCTGAGCTGAAGTCAGACGCTTAACCGACTGAGCCACCCAGGCGCCCCCCCTTGATTTTTAAAATATTGCATTGAAATATTAATCTTGATTACTGAGCGTTTGAGCACCCCTTAAATTTTGTGCCAGAGGCAAGTGCTTCGCTTCACGAGGCATCAGCCTTGTTCTGGCAGCAATAATAATAATAACAAATCCGAAGCAACAAATGAGGTTTTAAAGTATATCTATTGGGGTGCCCGGCTGGCTCAGCCAAAAGAGCGAGCGACTCTTGATCTCAGGGTCGTGAGTTCAAGCCCACACTGGGTGTAGAGACTATTTAAATAAATATTTTTTTAAAGTACATCTATTATGCACAATTTTAATCAAAATTCTACCCCAGAATTTCTAAGCGAAATGACTTTCTCTAACATGCCGGTCAGGTAAACAAACCTACAAATAAAATCATATATATCCATGCTAAAGCAAAAAACAGACAAGTGCTTCTGCATCCATTGATACAGAATGGATATGATGTTAATATTCAAATTACTTTGGAAGCTATTTCTGAAATACTGCTTTAAGGTACTGCCTATTGAAGACTGAAATAATATCAAGTATCTTTTCTGACCACAATGGCATAAAACTAGAAATCAATTATGAGAAACAAACACTAGAAAGGAACACAAACACGTGAAAGCTAAACAACATGTTACTAAACAACCAATAGGTCAACGAACAAATCAAAAGGGAAATCGAAAAATGCACGGAGAAAAATGAAAATGAAAACACAATGATCCAAAATCTTTGGAACGTAGCAAAAGCAGTTATTTTTTCTTTGTTTGTAGTAGGCTCCACGCCCAATGTGGGGCTTGAACTCATGACCCTGAGATCAAGAGTTGCAGGCTCTACCGACTGAGCCAGCCGGGCACCCCAATAAAAGTAGTTACAAAAGAAAAGTTTATAGCAATACGAGCCTATCTCAAGAAACAAGAAAAATCTCAAATAAGCGATCTAATCTTATGCTAAAAGTACTAGAAAAAGAAGAACAAACAAAGCCTGAAGTCAGTAGAAAAAAGGAAATCAAGATTAAAGTGGAAATAAATTAAATAGAAACTAAAAACATAAGGGCACCTGGATGGCTCAGTCGGTTAAGCGACTTGGGCCTAGGTCATGATCTCCCCTTTCATGGGTTCAAACCTCACGTCAGGCTCTGTGCTGACAGCCAGAGCCTGGAGCCTTTTTCGGATTCTGTGTCTCTCTCTCTGTCCCTCTCTCACTTGCTCTCTGTCTCTCTCTCTCTCAAAAATAAGTATTAAAAAAAAATTTTTAAGTAAGTATCTAGAATATCATTTTTAAAAAAGAAACTAAAAACACAAGAGAAAAGATCAGTGAAACCAAGAGCTGCTTCTTTGAAAAGATAAAGAAATTGATAAACCTTCAATTGATAAAGACTCATCAAGAAAAAAAAAGAGGACTCAAATAAATAAAATCAGAAATTAAAGAGGAAAAATAACAACCAACACCACAGAAATACAAAGAATTATACGAAGATACTATGAGAAATTGTATGCCAACAAATTGGACAACCTAGGAGAAATGGATAAACTCCTAGAAACAATCTTCCAAAAGTGAGTCAGAAAGAAATAGAAAATTTTAACAGACCGATTATAAATAATGAAATTGAATCAGTCATCAAGATTCTCCCAGCAAACAGAAGTCCAGGACCTGATGGCTTCACAGGTAAATGCTCTGGAACATTTAAGAGTTAATATCTATTCTTCTCAAACTATTCCAAAAAATAAAAGAGTAAGAAAAGCTTCCAAATTCATTCTACAAGACCAGCATTACTCTGATACCAAAATGAGACAAAGACAAAAAAGAGAAAACTATAGGCCGACATCACTGGTGAACATAGATACAAAAATCCCCAACAAAATATTAGCAAACCAAATTCAGCAATACATTAAAAGGATCACTGGGGCGCCTGGGTGGCTCAGTCAGTTTAGCGTCCAACTCTTGATTTCGGCTCAGGTCTTGATCCAGGGTCCTGAGATCAAGCCCCATGTCATGCTCTGCACTGAGTGTGGGGCCTTTTTAAGATTCTCCCTCTCTCTCTCTCTCTTTCTGCCCCTCTCTCCCACTCACATGCTCTCTCTCTCTCTCTCTCTAAAATATAAATAAATAAATAAATAAATAAATAAATAAATAAATAAATAAATGGATCATTCGCCACGATCAACTAGGATTTATTCCAAGGATGGTTCAATATTCACAAATCGATCAATCTGACACATCATATTAACAAGAGGAAGAAGAAAAACCATACAATCATCGCAGGAGATGCAGAAAAGGCACTCCACGGAATACAAAATCTGTTCATGATAAAAAGTCTCAACATAGTGGGTTTAGAGGGAACATACCTTCACACAATAAACGCCATATATAAAAATCCCACAGCGGACATCACACTCGATGGAGAAAACCTGAATTTTTTTCCTCTAAGATCAAGAACAAGACAAGGATGTCCATTCTCTCCACTTTTATTCAACGTAGTACTGCAAAGCCTAGTTGCAGCAATCAGACAAGAAAAAGAAACAAAAGGCATCCAAATTGGTAAGGAAGAAGTGAAATGGTCACTATTTGCTGACGACGTGATGTTATATATCGAAAACCTTAAAGACGCCACCAAAAAAATGAGACTAAATGAATTCCATAAGGTAGCAGGGTACAAAAGTAGTACACAAAAATCTGTTCTGCTTCCATACACTAGTAATCAAGTAGCAGAAAGAGAAATTAAGGAAACAATCCAATTCATAATTACACCAAAAAGAATAAAATACCTAAGACTAAATTTAACCAAGGAGGTGAATGACCTATATTCTGAAAACTATAAGACACTGGTGACTGAAACTGAAGACAACACAAACAAATGGAAAGATACGCCAAGCTCTTGGACTGGAAGAATTAATATTGTTAAAATGTCCATCGTTCCCAAAGCTATCTATAGATTCCATGCAATCCCTATCAAAACACCAATAGTATTTTTTCACAGAGCTAAAACAAATAATCCTAAAATTTATAAGAACCACAAAAGACCCTAATAGCCAAAGCAATTTGGGGGCAGAAAAACAAAGGCGGAGGTATCACAATCCCAGATTTCAGTATCCTACAAAGCTACAGTAATCAAAACGGTACGGCACTGGCACAAAAATAAACACATAGCTCAACAGAACAGGACAAAGAGCTCGGAAATAAACCCATACTTATATGGTAAATTAATTTATGACAAAGGAGGCGAGAATATATAATGGAGAAAAGACGATCTTTTCAATGAATGGTGCTGGGAAAACTGGACGGCCACGTGCAAAAGAATGAAACTGGACTACCTTCTAACCCCACACACAAAAATAAACTCCAAATGGATTAAAGACCTACATGTGAGACCTGAAACCATAAAACCCCTAAAAGAAAACATAGGCAGTAATCTCCTGGATGTCAGCCTCAGCAACATATTTATGGATATGCCCCCTCAGAAAGTCGAATGCTACGTTTTGTAGCAGCCCTTGTTAACATTTACGTTCCAAGTAGTATTCATTATGCTGATTAATTTTTTTTAATATTTACTTTTGAGAGAGACAGAGGGAGAGAATCCCAAGCAGGCTCCGTACTGACAGCGCAGAGCCCGGCCCGGGGCTCAATCCCACAAACCATGAAATCATGACCTGAGCTGAAATCAAGAGTCAGAGGCTCAACCAACTGGGCCACCCAGTCACCCCAATGCTGAATAATTTTTTAGCTTAATAAACACATCAACTACCATAGAAATAATGCCTTCATCATTAAAGGCAAACGCATTTTTCTCATAACCCAGAGAAAGGGTTATGGCAAAATTCCCAACTATGTCACATCAGGTAGTTTCTTTGGTCTTTCTGTTCTCCACAGCATCTATTCAGAACTTTCCCCAGTCCTCAAACCTCTGCCCCTTCCCCTTTCAAAGGGTGAGTTCTCTTGGCATTTACTAGGAAAATGGAAGCCATCAGATAGAAATTCTTCAAATTCCTCCCTCCAGCCCCTTATTCCCACCCCTACTCCTATCTGCAATGGCTCTGTATCAGATTACAACTTTTTGATCTGCAATTCTGTCCACTGGAAGCAGAGAAGCTCTGACTATCACATTCTATACTGTCCCTAAAAAGCCTGGATCTATCTCCCACCTTCGATGGCTTCAACATCTTCCCCTATGCTAGCTTTCCCATCAGATTTTGATTGAGCTGGGCTTTTCCACTTTACAAAATGTCCTCCTTAGGGCTACCATACCCCTCTGGCAACCACCCTATCTTCCCCCTTTGCAGTCAAACTTGAAAGAATGGTCTCCAACACTGGACTTCCCTTACTCAGCTCTCAATTACCCTTCAACCCACTGAAATCTGGCCTCTGGCTCTACCTTTCCACTGAAAGAGTGATCTTGCCTAGATCACCAGTGACCTTTTTGTTATTAAATCCATTTTGACTTCTTTCCAGACATTTGGCAATTATTTTTCATTGTTGACTGCTCCCTATACCTTAAAAAAAAACTCTCCTCCATGATTTCTAGGACCTTATACTTTCTTTGTTTTCCTCCCTACCTCTCTGCCACTTTTTTTTTTTAAGTTTTTATTTAAATTCCAGTTAGTTAACACACAGTGTTATATTAGTTTCAGGTGTACAATATAGTGATTCATCACTTCCATACATCACCTGGCACTCATCCCAACTGCACTCCTTAATCGCCATCACCTCTTTTTTTATATTCAATATAATTTATCGTCAAACTGGTTTCCATACAACACCCAGTGCTCATCCCAACAGGCGCCCTCCTCCATGCCCATCACCCACTTTCCCCTCTCCCCCAGCCCCCATCAACCCTCAGTCTGTTCTCAGTATTTAAGAGTCTCTTATGGTTTGCCTCCCTCCCTCTCTGTTTGTAACTTTTTTTTCCCCCTTCCCCTCCCCCATGGTCTTCTGTTCAGTTTCTCAAGATCCACCTATGAGTGAAAACATACGGTATCTTTCTCTGCCTGACTTATTTCACTTAGCGTAATACCCTCCAGTTCCATCCACATTGCTGCAAATGGCCAGATTTCATTCTTTTCCATTGCCAAGTAGTATTCCATTGTATGTATAACCCACATCTTCTTTATCCATTCCTCAGCTGACGCCATCACCTATTTAACCCATCCCCCACCCCCTCCCTCTGGCAACCATCAGTTCGTTCTTTGTAATTAAGAGTCTGTTTCTTGGTTTGCCTCTCTCGTTCCCTTTTTTCCCCCCTTTTTGCTCCTTTGTTTTGTTTCTTAAATTCCACATATGAGTAAAATCATACGGCATTTCTTGACTTTCTTTGCTACATCAGCCTCCTTTATTCAATTTCTAAATGTTGAGGTTCCTCAGGGTTTGGCACTGGGCACTTTTCTCTCTGTGCCCTCTCTCCTTGGGTTGATCATATCCATTCCCATGGGCTTCGGTTAGCTTCTGGACTGGGTTTCTGACTTGGGTACATGAATCAAATCCAGACAATTTGTAAACTTGAACGGGTAAAAACAGATTTTTATTGCCACCAATCTCTAATGAAAATTTAGCATTTCTCCCAATTATGAATGTAGGCAACAAACCACAGTAGTATAACCAGTGTGACTTTGCCATTATTAGAAATCATATATAGTTTAATGTATTATACTTGTTGGAAATATCTCAAAATACTGTTTATGCTTATCATTATTTCAGTTTACAGTAGTTATTAGATCCCCACTAGATCTCTTTAATGAGTCAATAAATGCATGTATTACTACAACACAAGTTTTGTATTAGATAACTATTTCGGTATAATTCACTGCCTTTTATAATCCTATGCATTTCGTTTTGTACATTTATTTTTTTTAATTTTTTTAATCTTTATTTATTTTTGAGAGAGAGAGAGAGAGAGAGACAGAGTGCGAGCAGGGGAGGAACAGAGAGAGGGAGACACAGAATCCGAAGCAGGCTCCAGGCTCCGAGCTGTTAGCACAGGGCCCAATGCGGGACTCGAACTCACAAACCGTGAGATCATGACCCGAGCTGAAGTCGGACGCTTAACCGACTGAGCCACCCAGGCGCCCTGACCTTTATGGCATGTCTACAAATTCACGCATTTATCTCTACCTTCGGTGCCTCAATTTTGGTAACCATCTTCTCCGTTCTTCCCAAGTGGTCTCCCCACCAACTGACCGAGTTCCCTTCTAATCCATTCTCTCCACTCATTGTTAGAATGATCTTTCTCTCCCCAAGCACTGCGTTTAGTCTTCATGTAGCCCACTCCACACTATCCTGTGATTACTTGTATTCTCTACTTGAATAGAAGTTCCAGGGATACGGGAATTTTTATCTTGCCTATTTGGGGATCTGCAGCATTAACCATGGTATCTGGCATTAGAGGAGCACTCCATAAATGTTTGTTGAAGAAATGAATGATTGCACTGAGCTTCAGCCTGCTGGTTCACAGCAGGTCAATAAAAAGGTTAAGGGACGATTCAAATCTTAATTTTTTTCTGACATAAATAAGATTACCAAAAGGTAAGGCAGGAAAAGTTAATTTATTTTTTATTTTTTATTTTTTTTGGAGAGAGAGAGCAAGTAGAGGAGGGACACGGAGAGGGAGACAGAGGATCTGAAGCAGGCTCTGCGCTGACAGCAGATGTGGGGTTTGAACTCACGAACCAGGAGATCACGCCTGAGCCAAAGTTGGACGCTTAACCGACAGAGCCACCCAGGCGCCCCAAAAGTTCATTTTAGTTATTTCATCTGAGAACTTAAATTTTGTGAGTAGGAAGCGTGGCTTAGGAAAATTGACAAGACTCATTCCTTCTGTAATATTCATCTGTTTGCCAAAATATTAAATTGCCTATTAAATAGTGTGTTTAGGGACTTGCACACTGGAAAATACAGATGGCCACCCTGGGGAGAGGGTTATGTTTGCCCCTAAAGTTTTAGTCCTGTACAGAGTCGGGTTTTGTTCTGGACGCTCGTGGCAGCAGCTTTGGTTGCTTTGTGCGAGAATCACAGGGAACGAAGGCACCTCTCTGATTTACCTGGTGTTCATTCTGTCAATTGGTAGATTTAATAAACAGAGAGAGGACAGGTCATGGATCCAAGGTAGGAAGAGCACCATAACAATATGCAAATAGCACTTGAAAATTAACAATACAGGCGTCGAACACAGACAGCTCCTAATCAGCAACCAAAAATTGAACATTTTAAGGGAGCAATACACACAGGTGTGCTCGGTGCGGCAGTCAAGTTAACCAAAAGGATGCATTCCAGCTTTTCAAAATTAATTTCAAAGCGTTACGAACACTCAAGGTCTAGGGGTGCCTGGCTGGCTCAGTTGGAAGGGAATGGGACTCTTGATCTCGGGGTTGTGAGTTTCAGCCCCGTGTTGGGTGTAGAGATTACTTAAAAATAAAATCTTAAAAAAACCAACAACACCGAGTTCTAATCTTTACAGCCTTATGTTAACTACATTAACCATTATAATTTATCTTGAAGTAAAATAACAGTTATTGTATTATAAAAGAATAGTTTGGGGCACTCTGAAACTTAACAGTTCACAAGGAAAAGATGAGATTCTGTGCATCATACCAAACCTTGATTTGAATTTTCATTGTAAATTTCTTTTCATCCTTTTTTATCATTTTTTTTCACCATGATAAGTGTGCTCTTTAATCCCCATCCCTCCACCTACCCCCTCTACCGGTGACCACCATTTGTTCTCTATAATTCAGAGTATGGTTTTTAGGTTGCCTCTTTTTTTCTTTGCTCATTTGTTTTGTTTCTTAAATTCCACATATGAGTGAAATCATATGGTATTTGTCTTTCTTTGATTGACTTATTTGGCTTAGCATAATACACTCTAGTTCCATCCATGTCGTTGCAAACAGCAAGACATCATTCTTTTGACAGCTGAGTAATATTCCACTGGATATATACATACACCACCTCTACTTCATCCATTCAGCAGCCGATGGACATTTGGGCTCTCTCTGTACTTTCTAGGTAGTTGATAATGCTCCTATAGACATAGGGGTTCATGTATCCCTTTGAATTCGTGGTTTTTTTGGGGGTGGGGCAGTGATAAATACCCAGTAGCGCAATGACTGCATCCTAGGGTAAATCTATTCTTAATTTTTTGAGTAACCTCCACACTGTTTTCCACCGTGGCTGCACCAGTTTGCATTCCCACCAACAGTGCAAAGGGTTCCTCTTTCTCCACATCTTCACCAGCATTGGTTGTTTCTTGTGTTTTTTATTTTAGCCATTCTGACAGGTATGAGGTGATATCTCATCGTAGTTTTTTTTTTTTTTTTAACATTTTTTCATTTTCGAGAGACACAGCCAGAGTATTAAGCAGGAGTGGGGGGGGGGCAGAGAGAAAGGGAGACACAGAATCCGAGGTAGGCTCCAGGTTCTAGGCTGTCAGCACAGAGCCTGACGCGGGGCTCAAACCCATGAACCATGAGATCATGACCTGAGCCGAAGTGAGACCTCAGCTGAATAAGCCACCCAGGCGCCCGCCATTGTAGTTTTGATCTGCAGTTTCCGGGGTGACGTATCTTGAGTATCTTTTCATGGGTGTGTTGGCCATCTGGATGTCTTCTTTGGAGACATCTCTGTTCATGTCTTCTGCCCATGATTTAATTGCATTATTTGTATCTCGGGTATTCAGCTGTACCAGTTCTGTATATATTTTGGATACGGGCCCCTTGGCGGATCTGTCATTTGCAAATATCTTCTCCCATTCAGTAGGTTGACTTTTTAGTTGTGTTGATTGTGTCCTTCACTGTGCAGAAGCCTCTTATTCTGATGTAGTCTCAATAGCTCATTTTTGCTTTTATTTCCTTTGCATCAGGAGACAGATCTAGAAAAAGGTTGCTATGGCCCATGTCAGAGGGATTATTGCCTGTGCCCTCCTCAAGGATTCTTAGGATTTCAGGTCTCACATTTAGGTCTTTAAAGCATTTTGAGTCTGTTCTGGGGTATGGTGTAAAAAAGTGGTCCGGTGTCATTCTTTTGCATGTGTCTGTCCAGTTCTCCCACACCATTTGTTGAAGAGACTATCCTTTACCCATTGTCTGTCCATTCCTCCTTGTCAAAGATTAATTGACCATCTAATTGGGGGGGTTACCACTGGGTTTTCTGCTCTAGTCCACTGATCTGTGTGTCTCTTTTCATGCCAGTACCACACTAGTTTCATTACTACCGCTTGGTGGTATCTTCATTTTTTATTAAGAAGAAGATTCTATAGACTTATGCCCAGGATGATTTAACTCATCTATAACACTTTAAGAACTACTGTGGCAAGGCTGCAAATGGCCTCCTTACCATTTCAGAAGTCAGAATAGTTCTTCAATATCTAAGGCAAAATCCCCTTTTCACTCTCTTCTCTAAATACCTCCCTCTGTGTTTTTTTTTTTTTAACATTTATTTATTTTTGAGACAGAGAGAGACAGAGCATGAACGGGGGAGGGTCAGAGAGAGGGAGACACAGAATCTGAAACGGGCTCCAGGCTCTGAGCTGTCAGCACAGAGCCCGACGAGGGGCTTGAACTCACTGACCGTGAGATCATGACCTGAGCCGAAGTCGGCCGCTTAACCGACTGAGCCACCCAGGCGCCCCCCTCCCTCTGTGTTTTTAATAATGCCCCAACCTTTTTGATTTGAGTTTGATAGACTATTTGATGGGAAGGAGAAACAAGTTGTTAAAAAAAATCATTTGATAATATTTATACACACGAGCTTATCCTTCTCCATGGTGAGAGTATGTTGTCAGAACATGTCATAAATGGTGATGATGTCATAAACTCCTACAGCAGGCTGAGCCGTCTCAAATACAGGAGTTTCCTTGGTAGAAGAAACATCTGAACAAAGCCCTGGACATGAATCTTTTTATTTATGTCCTGCTTTTGGTTATTTGGACAAACAGTTGTTTAGATACAAACCAAAGTTATGGATCTCCTACCACAGGTAAGTGCCTAACCTGAAAATTTAGAAATTATGCTCTATTATGTTATACACTCGAGCACTTAATTAGACAAGCTAGCCGTGTTTAAGAAATCTGCTGTCTGTTGGGTGTTACCAGGAAAATACCTGAGGGTTTTAGTGCTGTGTGAAAAACCCAAGGAACACAGAAGCAGAAAGAGTACAGACATATTGTCCCCCTTCACTCCCCTTCCCCACCCAATCCACCAACCTCTGCCCTCAATCTGCCCTCGGTCTGGCATGGTACTTAACACATAGCAGGCTTCAACAAGAGTTTTTCTTGTCCCGACCCTTCTCCACCATACCCATTCACACACAAACATTAACACTCAAGTACATTCATACGTGCAAGACATACACACACTCAAAAACCTAGGTAATGAATGGGATGAGCAAGCCACGATGCAGGGATAACCCAGGGAATGTACTGATGAGCCAGAGATGCCTCCCAGATTTGGCTTCTAGACTGTGGCTGGGGATGGGGTAGAGGGAGGAAACTGACAAGGGAACGCTTGCCATGCTTTAACAAAATCACCGCGGAAAAGGTGTGGTTTTGACCCTGAGTGGCAAACTGCTACCAAATGGAAGAAAACTGGATTATCTAACACATTTTCTGGGGATATAATCTCTTTGACAGGAGCCAAACACGTCGAATCAATGGACGCCAAACTGGACAGCTTCAGGAGACGTCTACTGGTTATCGTAATTGGTATTATGATTATAGCTTTCGTATTCATCTGTTTTTGTTTCATCCATCACAACTGTCTGAGCGACGACGCGCCCAAGGCAGAAACGTAAGTTTTGCACCTTTAAATTGAGAATGCGAGACGTGTGTGTACGCATCGCGGAGGCTTCGTGGGTGCTGTGGTTACGTCACGTGAACCCCAGACTTCTAAAAAGCTCATCTCGTGGGTGGATACTCCACTTCAATAATATCAGCTCTGAAACATTTCTCAAGTACGTTAGCAATGTTAGCCTGTTGTAAAGCTATGTCCCATCGAGGGTTCAGCCGAGCCCCAGGCTATTCACTTCATTGTAAACTGAGTCTAGGAAAAGAGGGCCTGACTATCTGACCAAGACAGGGAGAAGGAAGAAGCGGGAGTGACAGGGAGCGGGGTCTTTGCATTCCCAAAACAATGAAACCTCTTGGACGGTCACCATTTTAAGACCTAATGGCATGAAACATCATTCACCGTTGTTGTTCTCATAATCTCAGTCCCTGCCTTTCATATAGGAGGGTCAGGCTGGCCCTGATACAGTAGTTCCCTAAAAATCTCCCAATACCAGGACTGAGGACGAACATATAGCCAGTGCCCTACCCCTGTAGTGTTCGAGGGATGTCGTGAATGTAAATCTGCATGGATAGATAACGCGATGGCGTAGAGATGACAGGAAAGTGACTCCGGTCTAAAGAGTTTATTTGTTTCGTATGACACGTTGTGACAGCTGTGTAGAAGTTGCTGCTCAACTTGCGGCCTTTTTTGTTTTCAAGTTGAATTCTCAGAATAAGTGAAATTCCCTCTGTCCTCCTCAACGGTAGACTGGAAACCGCTCTGTGTCTTTCCCTATGCAGGCTACGTGGTGAAGTAATGTGGATGAAAGAGTGAAATACTCTTAAGAGAAATAAAAAGCATTCAGCATGAAGTCGTATCTGTAACCTGAGTCGTGGCTTTCACCACACTCCAATTCTTCCTGTGTTTGCTTTTCCTACTAGAAGCAAAAAAAAAAAAAGACCAAAGTCTAAGTTGACATAGTAGCCTGTGTCTTCTGGTGATAGCGATAGCATTTCTGGTTTAAGTTGTCGTATTCTAAGTTTTCTATGTTTCCAGGCTCAAGAAAGAAGGTGTGCCAGCCAAGTCGTCCACACCACCATCCAAAATGTCATTCAGCGAATCCAAGACAGCCAGCCCATGCAATCTAGAAAAGCAATCCCTGCCGTCTGCTATAGACAAGTTATCTAGTGTCTCATGTCCGGAAAAGTCCTCCATACCATCCAGTGCAAAAAAGTTCGTCGGGCCCTCGAGTCTAGAAAAGCTGTGTGTGTCCTCTAGTACACAAAAGTTCAACACGCCGTCAAGTCAAGGGAAGAAAAGGCCACCGTGCTCAGTAAAAAAATTCAAGTCATCGCACCTGGAGAAGCCATATCGAACATGCAATCTGGGAAAGCCATATAAGCCAGCTCGTGCCCATAAGCTAGTTGGTCAGGCCACTTCATCCTACCCAAATAAGGCAGCGAGGCCACCCCGGCCGGCCGGTCTGCAATACGCAGTCGGGCCGACCAAGCCACTCTGTCCACCCCACCCGCAAAGTCGCATCTCGACACCCAAGCGATCCAGTGTGCGGAAACTAACCAAGTCCCCTAGACATCGTAAACTCAAAAGGTCAGTTTGTGCCCGTAGCGCAGACATGTTATTGAGGCCTCAGTTAATCAAGCCTTGCTGGCGCTATAAGGAAAGATGTCTCGTCTGCCGAAGTTCTGAGCCTTTGATCAGTAATATTTCTGAGGCACAGAATAGAAATGCTCAAAACCCACTTGGTCCAAGTGAAGCGAAGCCTTGCGCCCAGTCCTTTCTTAAGGCAGATTACAGAGACAACGTATTCTGTGGCAACGTGAGCTACAGTGATACTACGACATATGACAGTAATGACAGTGATAGGGAGGTAACCATTATTTGCAACGTGAAACACGAGGCCACCCCTGAACGCATCCAAGATAATTAAGGACTCAGTGAAAAGAAAAACCACCTGTGAAGAAGCAAACTTACACCAACTCTTTCATGCTCACTGTCTTCTAACACACTGATAGTGGGAAATCTATTTGCAATCGTCATCGAGGTTACTCCTATCCATCTGGGAAGCAAGTGATTTAAAAAATGATAAATAAACGCATGATGTGACAAATGCTTTTGTTGTAATTATTATTGCATTTTAGAGGCATGAGGCTCTTTCGATGTATCTGACTTGGATCTGCTCACTGGAATGGGAACCAGGAGCATACAGGCACACGCCAATCCAAAACAGGTATTGCAAACTACATGGATGGACCTGGAGGGTGTTGTGCGAAGCGAAGTTAGTCCGTCAGAGAAAGATAACTATCACACGACTTCACTCATAGGAGGACCTTAAGAGACAAAACAGATGAACAGAAGGGAAGGGAAGCAAAAAGAATATAAAAGCAGGGAGGGGGACCAAACAGAAGAGACTCACAAACACGGAGAACAAACAGAGGGTCCCTGGAGGGGCTGTGGGAGGGGCGATGGGCTAAATGGGGAAGGGGCATTAAGGAATCTACCCCTGAAATCATTGTTGCACTAGATGCTAACTAACTTGGAGGGAAATTAAAAAATAAAGCAATCAGTTAATTAAAAAATAAATAAATAAAAACTAAAAATCTGACAGAAAAATACATACATACAAGTTCCAATACCACTGTCTTATTGGGGTGGCCATTTCCTAATGGATGTAAATATGGGAGCAGTATGTTGTACAGCCGACACTAATACAATGCTGTATGTCAATGACTCTTCAATTTAAAGGAAAATGTTGAATTCAACAAAATCAGGTCACAGTAACCAAAAGAAAATACATAAAAATAAATAAGTAAAAAACGCCGTGGCAGCTACAGACTTGATTTCCTACTGGCATTACCCTTTTTTAAAAGACAAACTCCGGGGGGCGCCTGGGTGGCTCAGTCGGTTAAGCGGCCGACCTCGGCTCAGGTCATGATCTCGCGGTCCGTGAGTTCGAGCCCGGCGTCGGGCTCTGTGCTGACAGCTCACAGCCTGGAGCCTGTTTCAGATTCTGTGTCTCCCTCTCTCTGACCCTCCCCCGTTCATGCTCTGTCTCTCTCTGTCTCAAAAATAAATAAACGTTAAAAAAAAAAAATTTAAAAAAAAAGAAACTCCGGGGGCCCCTGGGAGGCTTGGTTGGTTAAGCTCTTGATTTCCGCTCAGGTCATGATCTCACAGTTCCTGAGTTCGAGCCCCACGTCAGGCTCTCTCTCGGCCTCAAAATAAACGTTAAAAAAAAAAAAGGGACCATAAGGTGTCCCTGCATGCATGTTATTTGGAAAGTCATCTTTTAGATACATGGGAAGGGGAATGGATAAGAATATAAAATGAAATAAGATGGCCATGTAATGATAATTGTTGAATCTGAACACTACTTATGTGGGCGTTCTTTACACTACTTGCTATCTACTTTTGTATATGTTTGAACTGTTTTTCGTAGTAGTTTAAAATTTTAATAGTAACTTTAACTTGTATTTGTAAATTTAGAAGACTAGGCTTTTCTAACCCACAAAAATCCTAACTCTTTACAGTTTTTCTTTCAAAAAAAAATTTTTAACCATTATTTTGAGAGAGAGAGAGAAAGAGAGAGCACATGTGTGCACAAGCTGGGGGCGGGGGGGGGGCAGCGCAGAGAGAGAGAGAGAGGGAGAGAATCCCAAGCTGACTCTGTGATGTCAGCCCAAAGCCCGACTTGGGGCAGGCCCCCACAAACCATGAGATCATGACCTGAGCCCAAATCAAAAGTCGGACCCTCAACCAACTCAGCCACCCAGGCACCCAGAGCGTGGTACTCTTCATCTTGGGGTTGTGAGTTTGAGCCCCACATCAGGCATAGAGATTATTTTTAAAAATATATATGCCCCCAATACCATTGTCTTACCAAAAAATTAACAATAATTCCTTAATGACAATTGTCTAGACAGTATTCAAATTTCCTCATCTATCTCCTAATTTTTTTTTTATGGCTGCTTTGTTCAGATCATGTTCATCAGCACTTGCCAGCATCTAAGACTAAAATTAAAATTTTACTGGCTAATTTGGCTTCATACTGTACAACGATTTTAGAGTTAATCCGAGCTGTTAGTAGACTAGAAAACAGTAAAAGTTGAAATTGTATGGCTTTCAGTTTAAATTCCACCAATGCCTTACTAGGCAAAACCAATCTAAGCTCTATTCCCTTTCTCATTTTGAAGACTAGAGATTTGTAATACTTTAAAAGCTCTGAATATTAATATCTAATTAAAATGACTAACTGCCAGTGACAACCAATGATAATGACATCTTAAGAACAAGTTATCTGCATGACTACCCATGTTCCTTTCTCAACCACACTTAATTATAGAGTAGGAATCTGGAGAATATTTGAAGCTTATTCAATATATAATATCTTAATGCATTAATGGGGGCTTCACACATAAAGCCAGTATAGAATAAGTGATAAAAATATGGACCATGAGGGGCGCCTGGGTGGCTCAGTCGGTTGAGCATCCGACTTCGGCTCAGGTCATGATCTCGCGGTTCGTGGGTTCGAGCCCTGCATCGGGCTCTGTGCTGACAGCTCGGAGCCCGGAGCCTGTTTCGGATTCTGTGTCTCCTTCTCTCTCTGACCCTTCCCCATTCATGCTCTGTCTCTCTCTGTCTCAAAAATAAATAAACATTAAAAATATATATATATATGGACCATGAGTCAGAGAAGAACTTTAGCCAAAAAATAAAAAATAAAAAAATTTACCAGTGGAAACTTGCCCAGGCTAATAATTAAAATAATGAAGTCTTGGGGTGCTGGGTGGCTCAGTCAGTTAAGTGTCAGACTCTTGGTCAGATCATGGTCTCAAGGTTTGTGAGACTGAGCCACCCATTGGGCTCTGTGCTGACAGCACAGAGCCTGCTTGGGATTCTCTCTCTCCCTCTCTCTGACGCTCCCCCACTCTCTCTCTCTCTCTCAAAATAAATAAAACAACATTTAAAAAATCTTTAAAAAATAAAAGAACTAAGTCCTATCAGTACAATAGATAGTCTTTAGCACTTCTTGGAAATGTCCTGATTTAAGTAAGAGAGTCCCAAATTTCTATTTCCTGCCTTTCCTGCAGCCTTGCCTCATCTCTCCTGGCACCTTACTCCTTCCTTCTCTCTCACTCTTTTTCCTTTTCCTCTGTTCAGCAAGTCAGGAGCATAGGCTCGGTGGGCTCGCAGCTCCCTTGCATTTCCGTTCTCCAGAAGGCACCGTGAAGCCAGTTTCAAGCACGGCCCCTCGCTCTCAGACCATCCCCGTTCTCTTTCTGTTGAATCCACCTTCCTTACACTCATCTCCAAACCTCCTACCTCACTCCTGGCTATGGGACTGAAATGAATCATATTTTGCTCCTTCTATTTAGTAAAGCTCTTTCTAAAAACCCATCATTGGGGTGCCTGGGTGGCTCAGTAGGTTAAGCAGCTGACTCCTGGTTTCGGCTCCGGTCGTGGGTCTCACGGATCCTGAGTTCGAGTCCCGCCTGCAGAGCCCGCTTGGGATTCTCTCTTTGTCCCTCTCTCTCTGCCCCTCCCCTACTCTGTCTCTCTCTCAAACATAAATAAATAAAAACTTTTAAAAACTTAAAAAGAAGCAAAACCCATCAGTTAAAAAAAAAAGGTGTGAAAAGGTCAGATTTCCAACATTTCTCACGTGTATTTTCTACATGGAACTATACCATCATGGAGCTGAAAGGATGCTTAGAGATCCTCTCTTCTACCCTCCTGTGGGGAGGAGGAGCTGGGAAGAGCTGAAGAAATGCTCCTTCAGCAAAAGGCCACTTTTTACCAGAGGTGGGAGACCAGCTGAGCAGGGCTGGGGATCACAGATCTTTTAAGCAGCCACAAAGAAGTGACACACGGGGGGGGGGGGGGGGGGGGGGGAGATGTTTATGGTGGTGTTAAGCAGGGACTTAGTAAAAGTCTTCAGCTTGATCGATTCCCCAAATCCTACAGTCCCTGCCATACTGTGTGCAATCCCTAAAAATTAAAAGCAGCAAAAGAAGGAAAATAGAAGACAGAAAAAGCTACGTTGGAGGTTTGGCCAAGTCTCTCCTTAATGGTAACTCATATACAACCCTCAATTATCCCGGTGCTGCTGTGACCTTAGAAAACAAGGGTTAAGCATGATTAATTAGTTTTGCAATTATTTATACCATGCATGGAAAGGGCCATTTTTGAAATAAGCAAGGGCTAATTATAACTTACGCCTAAGAACTTTCAGATAGCTCTCCTTGTTTAAATTATCCCATGTGCCTGAATCAAAATAACACGCTGCAAAGACGGCTGCAGGACAAAAAATAAATTGCCATAAATGTTATATATTAAGTATTTTACTTAAAAAAATAGAATATAGACACAATATAGCCATTTTTCTCTGAATAGTAGAAATTTGCTGATAATGAAAAAAATTCATGTATATCCTCCATCATCAAGCCCTTCCCTTAGTCACCTACTTTCCCAGTAACATACACTATTTTTTAAAAGTTTATTTTATTTTCTTTGAGAGAGAGGGCACGCACAAATACGAGTTGGAGAGGGGCAGAGAGAGAGAGATTCCCAAGTCGGTTCCAGGCTGCCAGCACAGAGCCAGACATGGGGCTCGATCCCACAAACCATGAGATCATGACCCGAGTCAAAATCAAGAGTCAGATGCTCAACCGACTGAGCTACCCAGGTGCCCCTATTTTTTAATGTATTTTTTTCAATGTTTATTCATTTATTTTGAGAGAGAGTGAGAGAGAGCAGGGAAGGGGAGAGAGAGGGAGAAAGAAAATACCAAGCAGGAGCCACTCAGCACAGAGCCCAACATGGGGCTCGAGCCCACAAACCATGAGATCATGACCAGAGCCAAAATCAAGAGTCAGATGCTTAAAAGATTTTTTTAATGTTTATTTATTTTTGAGAGAGAGAGACAGAGACAGAGTGCGAGCAGGGGAGGGGCAGAGAGGGAGGGAGACACAGAATCCGAAGCAGGTTCCAGGCTCTGAGCTATCAGCACAGAGCCCGAGGTGGGGCTCGAACCAAAGAACCGTGAGATCATGGCCTGAGGTGAAGTCGGACGCTTAACTGACTGAGCCACCCAGGTGCCCCAAGAGTGAGATGCTTAATAGACTGCCACCCAGGTGCCCCCCTAGTTTTCAATATCTTATTGAAACGACCAAAGACGGGTAACTGCAAAGAGTAAAAGAAGAAACGAAGGCCTATGATAACGAATGGCTGGAAAGTCCTGGAAATATTAAGAGTGGATTGTATCTATCATATCTAGACTTTCTCTGCCATTTTGCAAAATAAGAAAATCCAGGGACGTCTGGCTGGCTCAGCCAGTAGAGCATGTGACTTTTGATCTCAGGGTTGTGAGTTCGAGCCCCACGTTGGATATGGAGATTATGTAAAAAAAAAGTTTAACTCTTAAAAAATAGATAAGTAAAATAAGAAAATCAACGTCAAATTGCTTGATTGCTTGGCTACAAACTGGAACACAATAATGTGACTGAGCTTCTCACCTTTCACTTCTACATGTTAGTCTAGAGAAGTAGAAAGGCAGTCACGGCAAAGTTAAAGAAAATTCTAATGTACTACAAAACCAATGGTAGATATTATAGATTATTCGCAATTAGGGCAGTCAGCTTCTGAAAGTGACACTTGTTGGCAACAGGAATATATCTCTGTCATGAACAAGTCTCTTTAATAGACCTTAGTTTCGTTGAAAGAACAGCACCGACAGAGTGAAGCTGTTGGAAATAAAGCTTTCTGTGCTGATCTCTCGAGGTTACTATAGGACATAATGAGAACACATTACATACCCACTAAAAATATTGAAGTGATGGGGGGTAAGCTGTTTCAGGACCCATATGACAATTGCTAGAGTGGTAGATAGTCAGCAAACCGGTCTGGACTACCATTCTCTAATTCGACCCACTTTTCTTGTTTCATTTCCTGTTACCATGCACTAAACTCTACATGTCTAAAATAGAGTTTTAGGTTACTCTAGAGCTTTAAGCCGCTTTTATGTTGTAGCCAATTTTCCAAAGAACATCTCCCCTATTCATTGAGTAGGTACTTGAGGCCGAACGGGATGGAAAAAGCATTTTTGTGTGACCATGACATCCCGGGGGTCCCGCATATATGCCACATGTTGTTAGTTTCCTTTTCTTTTTTTCCTTGGTGTTTATGAAGACATTTTTTTTGGATGTTTTTCTTTATTTTTGAGAGAGAGCATGTACATGCGTGGAAGCAGGGGAGGGGCAGGCAGAGGGGCACAGAAGATCTGAAGCAGGCTCTGCTCAGACAGCAGGGAGCCCGACGGGGCGGTGGGGGGGCCCAAACTCATGAACTGAACCGTGAGATCATCACCTGAGCCGAAACCAAGAGTCGGACGCTTAACCGACCGAGCCACCCAGGCGCCCCCTTAGCTTCCTTTTCTAAAACTCACGTTTTGTTGTATCCCTCCGTTGTACTACCGCAGGTAATATGGATCAAGTTTTATTCAGACTTGTAAGGCCTCAGCCGGTCTACCACACAAACATCCACAGTGAAACATTCTGTAAGAAGTACTCAGATAAGAGGAGAAACAAATCCAGGAGATGTTGCAAGAGATACGCAGTTTATGAATGATGGAATACCTTCCTTTACAGGTTGAATCGTGTCTCTCCACCAAATCTATATGGTGAGCCCCCAGTACCTCGGAATGTGGCTTTATTTGGAAATCAGGTCATTGCAGGTATAATTAAAGATGAGGTCACAGCATAGTAGAGTCCAATATTACTTGTATTATTAAAAAATGGGGAAAGTTGGACCCAGATGTACAAACAGAGAGAATGCCATGTGAAGTTTGGAGTCAGGCCCCTATAAGCCAAGAAACTACCAGAGGCTGGGAGAGAGGACTGGACAAGATCCTTCCCTAGCACCTTCAGGGGGTGGGGCATGACCTTACTGATACCTTGATTCTCGGACGTGTAGCCTCCAGAGCTGTAAGATAATAAATATCCGTTGTTTCAGCCACCCAGTTTGTGGTACTTTGCTATGGCAGCCTAGGAAACTAATCTACTTGGCGAAGATTGCTACTGCCTAAAAAATAGTCAAGATCAAATAATAGACAACTCTGAGGGGGTGCTAGGGAAGGAGGGTCTTTTACACCCCATCATTTGCGCTGACTCTTTCCTCCCCAGGAAAAGGAGTGGCTAATCTGACTGTAAAGAGTTTAACACGCATTAGGTCACTCATACCCAGTAGATAAGGTCACTCCCTTGAAGGGTGACCCGTCCTTGCCATGCTATCTGCATAACCTGTGACTGGGTACGTGACACAAGTAGACACTCTCTCCATACATGAATAGGCAGGCTGATCCCAAGATTACAATTCCAGTGGAAAGCTGGGGGCTCTGTTTTGAAGTGGAAAGGGTAACAGTGGCATCTACAATCGATCTCGAAAGAGCACTCTGTTGGGTTACTGGGTCTTGGCCAGCCACTGATAAATAAATCAGTCCTCTGTAGTCAGTACATTGTTTTCGATTTGGTTACTGAAGAGGAATGAGTAGGGCTGAAAACCCTAAACAAATCCTCCCCAAGAGCCACAAGCCCTGGTCAATACCACTTCAACTTCTTTTAAGAAACTCTTACAGGAGGGGCGCCTGGGTGGGTCAGGTAAGCGTCCCACTCTGGATTTCAGCTCAGGTCACGATCTTGAGGCTCATGACATCAAGCCCCTCGTCGGGCTCCGTGCTGACAGCACGGAACCTTGGGATTCTATCTCTCCCTCTCTCTCTCTCTCTCTCTCTCTCTCTCTCTCTCTGCCCCAACTCTGCTCATGTTCTCTCCCTCTCGAAATAAATAAATAAACTTAAGAAAAAAAAGAAACTCTTACAGGAAAGTTATTTTTTGAAATTGTGACATTTGTTATACATTCGTGGTGCTCCGAACACTGTTGAGTGAGGTACACAGACATAACATCAGTCAGACTCTATCTCCAAACAGCTTCTATTCTGTGAATGAGATAGCCCCACACCCCCCCCAAAAAACTATACAAAGTCAGCCTGAAAGAAAATAGCAAGCCTTCAAAAATAGAGCCAATAATAGTGAAACATGCAATATTCTAAACTTGCACTACTCCTGTGGCTACACTGAACCTCTAATCGAGATAGTTTAGTGTAGGATTTTTACCCACACTGTAAGGGTAACAGCTATTGACTTACTAGAAAAAAAATATCACTGGACCAGCTCAAGGGGTGAGTCCAAAGGAAGTCTCAGGGGGGATAGGGTCACCAGAAGTAGCAAATAAAAATATACGATGCCCAGTCAAGTGGAATTTCATATAAACAATGAACAATTTTTTTCGGATGCATCTGTCAAAGAATATTCATAATTTATGGGAAATTCAAATTTAATTGGGCATCCTCTATTGCATCTGGCAATTCTACTCAAGGAGGATAAAGAGAAGAACATACGTGAGCAGAATAGATAATCTGTTAGCCAGCCTCTTCAGGTTTAACCTGGCGTATTCATGGCTCTGAGAGGGACAGCCCTTCCTACGGCGTGATTCTACTCCCCTGGGCCATCAGATTTTGTTTCTTGAGAATTTCCAATAAGAGACACAGAGACTCTAGTGAGAGAACTATATGGATGCTTGAATTAAATAACATGTAGAGTAGGGCTGGGAAGGCATGTTAGGTGGAAAATAGATGACAGTCAAAAGGGAGACACAAGCGTAGAACAGAGACACTATGTGGTCACTGAGGGAAAAAACAAGCAACCTGTTTCTGCCAATTCCAGTCTTAATTACACTATTGCCTGGCTGTGCTTCATAGCCCAAACCTTTGTGATATTGTCTGTTGTATTTTTTTTTGACTGGTAAAGTTTTATTATGAATGCAAGACTGTTTTCTGAACGTGGTAACTTCGATTTTCCTTTAGTTTCTTTTTTTTTAATTTTTTTTTAAACTTTTTAAAAATGTACACCCTAATTAGTTAGCAAATAGTGCAACAATGATTTCAGTAGATTCCTTTGTGCCCCTTCCCCATTTAGCCCACCTCCCCTCCCACAACCCCTCCAGGAACCCTCAGTTTGTTCTCCATATTTGTGAGTCTCTTCTGTTTTGTCCCCCTCCCTGTTTTTATATTATTTTTGCTTCCCTTCCCTTCTGTCCATCTGTTTTGTCTCTTAAAGTCCTCCTATGAGTGAAGTCATATGATTTTTGTCTTTCTCTGACGGACTAACTTCGCTTAGCGTAATACCCTCCAGTTCCATCCACGTAGTTGCAAATGGCAAGATTTCCTTCTTTTTGATTGCCGACTAATACTCCATTGTATATATATACCACACCTTCTTTATCCATTCATCCATCGATGGACATTTGGGCTCTTTCCAGACTTTGGCTATTGTGGACAGTGCTGCTATAAACATGCGGGTGCATGTGTCCCTTCGAAAGAGCACACCTGTATCCCGTGGATAAATGCCTAGTAGGGCGATTGCTGGGTCGTAGGGTAGTTCTATTTGTAGTTTTTTGAGGAACCTCCATACTGTTTTCCAGAGAGGCTGCACCAGCTTGCATGCCCAATTGTCTGTTGCATTCTTATAATAAGTTCCCCTTTCTTATACTGGTTTGAATGAGTAGCGACTCCTTGTCGCCACTGATCCTCGACTAAGACGCGGTGAGAACGCTTAAGGTTAGAACCAGAATGGCAAATGACTTCCATCTCGGGTGATCGCTGAGCTATTCACATAGCTGTGTAGAGGGCTGGATTGCAAAAGATTATGGGATTGCTTCCAAATTCAGTGACAAAGAGTGCCAAGATTGACTAGCACCGTCTGCTATGAACTTGGAAGTGGGGAGTGGCAACATATGTGCCATAGATTTGCCATCCCTGCGATTGAGGAAGAAATGGAAATAAGCATGCGTCTTCCTTTAAAATACGCCAAAGGTCATGGTGTAACTACATTAAGGAAATATAAGGCACACAGAAAAACTCAAAATATATGTAATTCTATCACCCATAATCACAGCAGTTTGTTGAACTTTTGACTGTTTCTGTCTGTTCTTTATAGTTACACAATCCTTAATTTCTTTCTATGGAAGGTCACCAACAGAAATGAATATACATCATTTATTTCCCTGGCAGGCTTCGTTTGAACTATGTTGATATTTAAACAGTTCATGGAAAAGTATGTCAAGGCTATAAATAAATTCTCTGTACATTCGACATCATGAATATTGTTTATGATCTGGGCCAAGAACAAAAGCCGATTAGGGAAACTACCATATATTCCCGAGACAGCTTTGGTTTAAACCAAAGAAGACACTGATTTTTCCAACTAAATAATAATAATTGATAATAAAAACAAATATTAATATGATAGAGTGGGCAGTTAGATACGAGCAGAGAACAAATGCTTTCCGACTGATAAAAAGGGAGGAAACCGGGGCGCCTGGGAGGCTCAGTCGGTTAAGCGTCCGACTTCAGCTCAGGTCACGATCTCTGCAGTTTGTGAGTTCGAGCCCCATGTGTCAGCTGTGCTGACAGCTCAGAGCCTGGAGCTTGCTTTGGATTCTGTGTCTCCCTCTCTCTGGCCCTTCCCCCACTCACATTCTGTCTCTCTCTGTCTCTCTCTCAAAAATAAATAAAACTTTTTAAAAAGGTGGGGGAGAGGAAACCAATTTCCAAACAGCAGGGAAAGACCTCCGGGATATGAATGTGTTGTTCTCTATAACCACCACCCTGCAGTAACCTACAGAGCTTCATTATAATACATTGACATTGAAGTTTTGACACCCCTCTCTCCTCACCGCTCCCACACCCCCCATGGCTGCCATGACAGTTCGGACAAGGACCATATAGGGCCAAAAACTCCCCCTCCCCAACCAGTAGGCGGAGTCCTTTAGATGATTGGAAGCAACCTCAGTCAGAGACCACTCTAGTTATGACCCACAACCTCCGCAAACATAAAAAGAAAAGACTTCCCTGACCGCCTCCCCACCTTCCCCTGCAGTCGCCGCCCCTGGGCCTGCTCACTCTCCTATCTCAAAAGTGAACTTGCTCTTTCGCTGCTGTCAAACTCTTGCTTACTGGAGAGTTTGGCTCTGAATTCCTCCTTGGCGCAACTCAAGAACTGAGGCCAGCGTGGAAGCAGAAAAGGGACTCATGGACAAATATAGCACTTTACAGACTGCCAAAAAGTGAAGTAATCTCATATCCCTCTGTCAAATACAAAATTGCTGATGTCGGGGACTCTGTACGTATTACAAATGCACCATCCAGGAAGCACCATCCCTAAATTGGAGCGAAACAGGGCAGCTATCAAGAGTCCTGTACTTTACGGGATACCAAACTTGTGGGAGACTGAGCCCAAAGAGAGGAGCAGCCCAAAGGAGATCATGATCTAGTGAGGGCCTAAAAAGAAAAACCGTTGCCTGACAAAGTATACACCAACATTTGGTCCATTGGTCTACCAACCCTTTTGCAGTGTTTCTATTCCTCGAACCGAATTTCACTGGATAATCATGTTGGGATGGGGAGGAGAGTGCATCTGATGGCACCTCACGGTGCTTAGATCGGGCTGAAACTTCCTACGGAAGCCCGAGGGTCGGAAACCATGCCTGCCCCATGGGAGGGTAAAGCAGTCATTAATGATAGGAGATCTGCCAATAGTCGTGAAATGACAGTTACCAGAGAAATAGACTGATTATCGATTACGACTTTATAGCCGAGCAGGAGTTGAGACATTACCAATCACAGTCTAAGAAGTGTTCTGTAGGGGAGGAGCTAATTAACTTCTTGTGAAGAATGACGAGACCATTGTTTATTTGAAGTCCATATTCTATCTGGTTGCCTGGTGATTCCGGATCCTCTTTATGTGTGTCCACACATAGGGAAGGAAGCAGCTTTATCTGAATGTTAATGAAATGTACAGCGTAAGTATTTAATTTATTTGGTGGGTTTAGTCTTTTTTTTTTTTTTTTTTTTTTTTTTTAATCGTTGGGTATTCTCCGTTCAACCCGGGATCGATTAGGAAGATTCTCATAAACCACAGGTATGGTAGTGTGGTACAAGGAGGGTGGAGGAAGAATGAGGTACTGAATATCGAAAGGCAGGTCGATTGGGCGGAGAGAACACTTAGCTCTCCCCGCAGCTATAAAGCAGAGGGTACTGTGCAGAGTAGCTGGCGGTCACAAGATGTGATCTGAAAGGCAGAGAGTGAGTGAGACCTCACTACACGCCCAAATAGCTTATCTATTGGTAATGAAATCCCATCACCATAGACTCATTGCTTTGGTTCAGCATTGCTCACTTCCTGTGGTTCTTTATAAACACCTAAATACTTTGAAAAGTCTCCAAATTCTTAGATTGAAGAGGTTTATCTCATTCCTCTAGTCATCTTCTGCAATCCTCCCTTCTGACTAGGGGCATGAGATAAACGTCTTCAATCTAACAATTTGGCAGGGGCTCGGCAAAGGCAGTGGGGAAATGAGGGGCAGGGGAGTTTGAGAAGGTGTAGGAGACACCTGTCGGGATGTCTGTCTTGCTCACCTCCATTGCTTTCCTATTTTGCCAGGAGCCCTCCTTTTGAGAGCAATCTCCTGATTTGCAGTTAGTTTTCTGGGGGAGACTAAAATGCCTGACTAGGTGAGGATAAAGTTCCCCTGCCCATGAAGTCTGGTGTGCTGAGAACTAATTCCATCCTCTTACGGAAGGTGTGTGTATAAGTGGGAAGGACTTGGGGAAGGTGTGTATGTGGGACAGAGCTGTAACCCGACTAATGTAAATTTGCTCCTTGGTGAGTCACAGACAGAAACTACCCCAGGTAGAGTGGCAACACAAGGGAAACTTCATTTGCAGCAAATAAGGAGATCACAGGGAATAACTTCCACAGCCGTGACTCCCTGAGCAAGGGTGAATGGGTTCCTTTTATTTAGTGCTAGGATGAATTTTTCTTAATGTTTATTTATTTTTGAGAGAGAGACAGTGTGAGCAGGGGAGGGGCAGAGAGAGAGGGAGACACAGAATCCGAAGCAGGCTCCAGGCTCCGAGCTGTCAGCACACAGCCTGACCCGGGGCTCGAAACCATGAGCTATGAGATCATGACCCGAGCCAAACCCAAGAGTCAGACGCTGAACCCACTGAGCCACCCAGATGCCCCCTAGGATGAATATTTAGAGCGGGAGCCTTGTCATTGGAGGTAGAGGCAGGCATAAGGTTGTGCATGCGCCTTAAGGAAGCATGCTTATACATACATCGTATGTTATGTAAATGGAGCTTCCGCTCCTCCTTGCGCAGAGATTTTTAGTAGAATAACAACGTCAAGATAACCGCCAGTCACTCCATGGTCCATCTGTGCAGGTGCGAGTTGGGGCTTAAGTTCAAACTGGTCTGGGTGTTCTGAGCTGGCCGGAACTCTTTGGGCAGTTGCTGTTGCTTGAGGGGTAGTTTTGGTTTCCATCACAGGATGCTATGCCCTTCAGGTCTGCTGTTAAGAGGTAAGCTGGAAGGGCGCCTGGGTGGCTCAGTGGGTTAAGCGTCTGACTTCAGCTCAGGTCATGATCTCGCACTTCGTGGGTTCAAGCCCCGCGTCGGGCTCTGTGCTGACAGCTCAGGCCTGGAGCCTGCTCGGATTCTGTCTTCCTCTTTCTCTGCCCCTCCCCTGATTGTGCTCTGTCTCTCTCTCTCAAAAATAAATAAATAAATATTAAAAAACTTAAAAAAAAAAAGAGATAAGCTGGAAAGCAGAGCTGAAGGAAAAATACGGAACGAAGGTCAGTGGGTGTAAGAAGGTGAGCAGTAGGGGTCAGGTCTTGGGGTCTGGCTGGTGACAGAGTCTGAGCGGGCCCTGAAGGCATAGGTTAGTCTCATGCACAGGTGGCCCAGTCTCCCACGGCACCTCCTCCTGCCACACTGCTGCCCCTTCCTCAGTCCACACCTGTGGCCTCGTGGTTGGTCACCTACGACCAAATGACTTAAGATAAAAAAGAAATACGTGAGCGTGGTTTACACATAACTGGGCCTAGTTAAGACCTGGCACCATGTGAAAGTTGCTGACTGCAGCACTACAACCCCACCAGGGGAGACCCCGAAAAGACACTAGGCAAGGGACAGGGCTTTGAGTAGCACATCTGATTGTCTGGCATGTCTAGGAGGAATGACCTGAAGTGCAGGTCTACTCTGGGTCACAGGCAGTGACCAATGGCTTAGTCAGGGACTTAGAACAAGTTTCAAACAGCAGTCCAAATATCGCCCCTTGGAAACCTGAAATTTTATCTGCTTAAAAATGGCATGTAAAATTCGTGAGTCAGAAGTAATTTCATAAATTATCTAGTCCCCTCGTCTTCCCATGGAGAAAATAAGGTCCAGAGAATGTATGTGATGGGTCCAAGAGGAACTTTAGATAACAGTCAGAATGGACATCTCCTGGGTCCCGGTTTTGGGCTCTCCCCATAACGGCACAGAGATGATCATTCCTTTGTCAGTATTTCTCGAGCTTCCACAACGTGTCATGTTCTTCCCTGGGCAATAGGGATACAGATAAATAAGGCCTGGTCCTGCCCTCAAGAAGCTCTGGTGTCCGTTAGGTGTTTTGTGCGTGTCGGCTTATCATAATTACATCCTGGGACGAGAATTAAGTGACACCAAAATGGCAAATACTTTTCCAAGCGGGACAGACGAAATACTTGCCGAAGAGTGCCAAGTGAAACTTAAAATGCTAGAAAGTGAGCCAGTGAGAACTATATGACTTAAAACAGACGCCAACAGAGATATTAATTAATTCAAGGTTGGATTTGATTGCTAAGGGGAGTTTGCATCACTGTCCCTGCTGGGAAGAGAGCCATTTTGAATGGATATTGATGGCATCCTGCCTAAGTCTTAGTACCTAAATGTTAGCCTGGATGAGATAAAATGTGAATTAATTGGTCAGGAAGACTGAAGGATGGGGCAATCTGCGATAATTTTCAACAGTAGAAAGCCCTGAAATACGACTGTCGGGCCCCCAAAAGCCTTGTTAATCTTCAGATCTGAACTTCAAATTCTATTCTTGGATTCCGTCGGAAGTTCCATCTCCTTTCCCAACTGACCTTTGTCACAAAAACGAAGCCCCGCTCAAAAACGGACTGCTCACTTCCGTGCATCGTCTTCCCCGAAAACCATTCGATTCGCTCTCTCCCCTCTCAGCTTTCTTTCCTGCCTTAGAGGAAAAAGGGCCCCTCCTTACCCCTCAAACCTGAGCCTCCTGTTCTCCAGCTCATCCCTTCTCCCCTGGTTTCACACCCGGCTTCCTCAATTATCTTCCCTTTCTGAAAGTTTTGCTCCTCCTTTCCACGGAATCCTTCCCTCTCTGCTTTTACACACGTATAGGTCTCCTCTAGTTTGGAAAAAAAAAAGTTGCTGATCCCGATGGCCCTCCTAGCTATCGTACAATCTCTGTTTCTTCTTCCACCATCAAGCTTCGAGAATGAACGGTTTCCACCTATAAACTACAATCTGGCTTCCAGCCCAGCTACCATTGAAAGTGCACTCGGAAATCTCATGCAGGATCTCTGAAGCGTTAAATGAAACAGCTTTTCTTAGTTCTGATTTCCCTCGACCAGGGATAGATTTTTGAGGTTTAGAGCATCTCGTATCAAGCTCTAATACCACATTCTCCATGCACACTGGACATTTTTGAGCCTTCTATTGTTATTTCAACGCAGCTAACACTGAATTCCCAATTTCCTCCACTGAAGTTCCCACAAGTGATTCTCCTATGTATGACTGCTGGCAAGCTCTCCGAGACAGGGATCGCATCGCTCACATTCATTACTAAAGCTGCGTCACGCTGCTCAGATGTAGTCAATTGTTAAAATGAATAAACATCGCTCTCCCACTCACAGAGCCTTAATTCCTTAGAGTCACTTTGAATTCACCTCTCTCCTTTGTCCCATAAATGAAATCAGCGATCAAATGTCAATTATACCTTCAGAACATGGTGGCTAAGGGTATGGATTTGCAGGGGCGCCTGGGTGGCTCAACCTATTAAGCGTCCAACTCTTGGCTCAGGTCATGATCTCACGGTTCGTGGGTTTGAGCCCCAAGTGAAGCCCCACGTCGTGCTCCGTGCTGACAGTGCAGAGCCTGCTTGGGATCCTCTCTCTCTGCCCTTCCCCGACTCGTACTTTCTCTCTCTCTCTCTCTCTCAAAAAAACAAATAGACAAACTTCTTTTTTTTTTTTTAAGTTTATTTTTGAGAGAGCACAAGCTGGGGAGGGGCAGAGAGAGGGGGAATCCAAAGCAGGTGCTCGAACTCAGGAACCGTGAGCTCATGACCTGAGCCAAAGTCGAATGTTTAACCGACTGAGCCACCTAGGCGCCCCTGGAAATAAACTTTTTTTTAAAAAGGGGGGATGGATGTGCAATCTCGCAGATCTGTTTGACTCTGCTATTTTCTAGCTGTGACTTTGGGCAAGTTCCCTAACTTCTCAGTTCCTTCACCTATAAAATGAGGATAATAGTGGTACCATATGGGGTTAGTGAGAATAAATGAGATAATGTATATATAAACCGCTTAACACAGCAAGCGCTCAATAAATGATAGCTATTAAAATTATCTTTCACTGTTTCCCAGTGTGAACCCACACTCCCCTAAGGAGGTCTACTTACTACTTCATATCTTTGCTCTTTCTCTTGGTTGGAACGCTCTCCTTCCTTTCTGCCCATTCAAAATGCTTTTTACTTTTTTTATTAAATTAATTTTTATGTTTTGAAACGGATGCATATTCATAAAGTTAAATAGATTAATAAGACTTGTAAAGAAAAAAAGCAGACCCCTACTCCATTTCTCCCAACTTCTAACCTATACTACTAAAGCAACCACTTCTAATGATCTTAGCTGTTTCTTCTAGTATTTACTTCCTTATTTCTTTTTTTTAAATTTTTTTTTTAATGTTTATTTATTTTTGAGACCGAGAGAGACAGAGCGTGAATGGGGGAAGGGCAGGCAGAGAGAGAGGGAGACACAGAATCCGACGCAGGCTCCAGGCTCTGAGCCATCAGCACAGAGCCCGATGCAGGGCTCGAACCCACAAGCTGTGAGATCATGACCTGGGCGGAAGTCGGACGCTCAACCGACTGAGCCACCCGGGCGCCCCTTTACTTCCTTATTTCTATATGAAGTACTTAGACTCACGTTTCTTGATCTTTCAATGTTTAGATAGTACTTACTGCATCCTCATTATGGAAGATACAGATTTAGACCTCTTACAAGACCGTCCTTTCCAATTTGTTTTCCCTTTGTCCTACAACTGGTTGCTTTCTAGGCGTGCCACACAGCTGTCTACCGTCTACCTCAAACTTTCTTTCGTTATCACATGGGGGATTCCCTTCACTTCTCTTTTACGTTTATCCCATTTTCTGGGTCTCAGGTCTTCCTCTTTCTTGGTTTCCTTTCTCATACGAAGGAATGTATATTCTAGTGCCTTCCTGAGAAGAGACGTTTACATTTTATATCATTTACTACTCCTCAACCTGGATCCATTGCTCCTGTAGGCAGGTCCGCTTACAATTTACTGGAATATTTTTACCTCCCCATCTTTGCCATTTATCTTGGTTAGAATGTTCTCTTACTTCTTGTCTGCATGTCCAAATGCTATTTGTATTTTCAAACTTTTTTTTTTTTTAATTTTAGAGTGAGAACACATGAGCGGGGGAGAGGGGCAGAGAGAGAGAGACAGACAGAGACAGAGAGAGACAGAGAGAGAGAGGATCCCAAGCAGGCTCCATGCTTAGTGCAGAACCCAATCCCACGACCCTGGGATCATGACCTGAGCTTAAATCAAGAGTGGGATGCTCAAATGACTGAGCCACCTAGGAGCCCCTCAAACTTATTTTTATTTTTATGAAAATAATGCATGCTCATAGTTTAAAAGTTTTAAGACTTATACAGAGAAAATAGAGACGTCCCTTATCCCATTCTTTTCCATTCTCAATCTATGCCCCTAGAGGCAAGTACTTTTCATTACTTTAGCTATTTCTTCTGATATTTACCTCCTTATTTCTAAATAGTATAACTATACTGATATATTTTGATATAATGACTTCTTATTATGGAAGATAAAGATTTACTGTTCTTATGCCATATCCTCTTCTCTGTCTCTAACCTCTTCTCTGTCTATCCTCACAGTATAGTTTGGGAGGATGCAGAATTCTGAATTAGAGATCATTTTCTCAGAACCTTGAAGGCCAAACTGTATCTCAGTGAATTCACTGTGGTTCCTAGAGACTGCCTCTTCTCTTCCACTATAGTAAAATACTCCATCCTGGGGCGCCTGGGTGGCTCAGTTGGTTAAGCGTCTGACTTTGGCTGAGGTGGTGATCTCACAGTTTGTGGGTTCCAGCCCCACGTCGGGCTCGGTGCTGACTGCTCAGATCCTGGAGCCTGCTTCGGATTCTGTGTCTCCCTCTCTCTCTGCCCCTTCCCTGCTGATGCTGTCTCTCTCTCTCTCTCAAAAACAAATAAACATTAAAAAAAAAAACTTTTTAAAAATACCCCATCCTGGGGCGCCTGGGTGGCTCAGTCGGTTAAGCAGCTGACTTCGGCTCAGGTCATGATCTCACGGTCTGTGGGTTCGAGCCCTGCGTCGGGCTCTGTGCTGACAGCTCAGAGCCTGGAGCCTGCTTCCGATTCTGTGTCTCCCCCTCTCTCTGACCCTCCCCCGTTCATGCTCTGTCTCTCTCTGTCTCAAAAATAAATAAATGTTAAAAATACCCCATCCTTTTTTATAGTCAATTCTAGCTTGTATGCCTTTGGTATCATGATTATAAGAATACACCTACTTCCCCATTTTGAAAAACAAAACACTATGAGATCATCCACAATCCCTTTGGACTTCTGCTGTTCTCCACGATTACTAACCTCATTTGTCAGTGCCCTCGATGTAATTAATAAGGGCTATTTGGCACATTAAAACAGGGAGCTCCGATTTTATCTGACAAAGTGACATTTAAGTTGAGATCTGAAAGATAAATAGCAAAGTTCATGAAAGCATCCCAGTGGAGATGATCGCGTGTGCAAAAGCTGTCCGGGGAACAGAAGCTTTGGGAACTCCAGGGATGAAAGGTGGCCAGTGAGGTGGACTTTGGTGACTGAGAGGGAGAGCAGGCCCCCCTTTATGCTAGGGCAGAAGGCAGGGGTCAGAGAATTCGGGGCCTTGTAGGTGATGTTAAGGCAAGATTGGGGACTTACGCTAAGAGTGATGAGAAGCTACTGAAAAGTCATTAAGTAGGGGAGTGATTTGATCTGCCTTCCGAAGATTTCTGGGGTTGCAGTGTGCAGAATGAATTGGAGAGAGCCAACAATTAAGACGACATGGATAAAATCTGCCTTCAATAAATGTTAAGGCCAGACTTGGAAGGGAGGAATTTCCAGTGGGCCGAAGGTAGTCTTATGAAGTGTGTTTGAAAGCTCAGCAGAGACAGGTTAAATTTCTTCAACTTGCTGATGGCGGTGATTTAGATGCTGATATAACAGCTTCTCTTTCTCTCTCTCTCTCTTTTTGTTTTTTTTTTTTTTTTTTTCATTTTTAAGCATTAGATGGAAAAAGTGTCTCCTTCTCACCATTCCCTTCCTGCTGGATCCATGAATTGCTGACCAACTGATCCCAGGAGCACTGTGCTCCCTTCCTCCCCAAAGGTGGACGGCCTCCTGTGCCCCACTGGCTGTCCTGCCCAGTTGCCATGGTGAGATTTCTGAGGGCTTGAGGTAAAAGGTGGGAAAGAATAGGGGAAGCGAGAGAGAAGGGCTTCTGGAGGGGCTTGCGTAGAACGGGGCAGCAGAACTGAAATGGTGGAGGGAGACCCCTTCCCCTTTTTCTGACCGTAAGCATTCTGTGTCGTCAAGATGGTAATAAGGACAGAAGACTGCTTCCTCAGAATTCCTGCCAGGGGACCGGGGCTTCTTCCGCAGTCAGCTGATACACCACAAGGGTTGGTGTTCTAGACCACGGGTTCTGACAGCTTTGGCAGGAGGAAGTTCGGATTTGCAGTTCTGTTTATGCAGTGGGCCAAATGAGAATGCTGGCTGATGGTTTGCTTTTCATAGTCATTGACAACAGCTTTCCTTGACACCTAGGTTTTCTTTGGGAACTGTGAAGAGCTACTGAAAAGAAGAAAAATAATTTCTTCTTGCCTTAAAGAAGCTCACAAAGAAAAGTAATTCTAAAGGGCGCTTGGGAGACTAACTCCAATTTCAGGTTGGGTTTGGATACGGAAAAAAATTACCTTGCATAGATTTCGTGTTTTGCTGAGCGTATTTTGATTTGTGTGGATTGACTGCATTGTTACAGTCAAGCAAATGAGTCCGGACTCGTGAGTATACAGGTGCCGTGATGAAATAGCTAGGACACCGAGATCGCAAAATTGCAATAACAAATGAAAATTTGACCCACAATACTGCTATATCCTGGGGGCTCCTAAATGCCTTGCTCTTAAGCTGGACACCATGGCAATAATGGCATGTGAGATGATACACAACGGTGTGTGAGAGGATACCACGAAATGGTGTCTAGTTCTCTAATTGTATCTAATTTAAATTTTTTTCCCTTTTTTTAAGTGATCTCTTACACCCAACGTGGGGTGTGAACTCACAATGCTGAGATCAAGTCACAAGCTCTTCCGATTGAGCCAACCAGGTGCCCCTCAAACAGATCAACTTAAACTCCCCCCCTCAAACAAAAAAACCCCCGAGAGATCTAGGGGTACCTGGTTGGCTCAGTCAGCACAGCATGTGACTCTTGATTTCGGCACTGTGAGTTCACACCCCACGTTGGGTGTAGAGATAACTTCAAAAAAGGAAAAATCTTGTATTAAAAGTTGATCTGTTTGAATCTACAAGTACATTTTTTCCCATTTGTTCAACAAGATTGTATACAGAAAGATATTACTTATTACTTACTAGTACGTATTTGCATCGCCAAACATCTAAATTCATTTTCTATTCCCTATTTCACTGCTTAGGATGTATTTTATTTTTTTTTTTAACGTTTTTTTTTTTTTTTTTTTTTTTTTTTTTGGGACAGAGAGAGACAGAGCATGAACGGGGGAGGGGCAGAGAGAGAGGGAGACACAGAATCGGAAACAGGCTCCAGGCTCCAAGCCATCAGCCCAGAGCCTGACGCGGGGCTCGAACTCACGGAGGACCGTGAGATCGTGACCTGGCTGAAGTCGGACGCTTAACCGACTGCGCCACCCAGGTGCCCCTAGGATGTATTTTATTGATAAGAATTCTAGACTTATTCCCAGAACAAATGATAATAACCTCTTCCACCTCCAAATTCTAGTGTCTAGAACAGTGCCTGCCACATAGTAGGTGTTCAACATATAATTAGTGAGTTAAATCATATTAGTTGCCAGAAAATAAAATCTACTTGAAAACAAATCTTTGAGGGGCACCTGGGTGGCTCAATCTGTTAAGTGTCTGACATCGGCTCAGGTCATGATCTCACAGTTACTGAGTTCAAGCCCCGCGTGGGGTCCTGTGCTGACAGCTCAGAGCCTGCAGCCTGCTTTGGATTGTTTCCCTCCCTCTCTGCCCCTTCCCTTTTCATGCTCTCCTTCTCTCTCTCTCAAAAATAAATAAAACATTTTTAAAAATTAAAAGAAAAAGAAAATAAATCTTTGAAATAGCAAAACCTTAGATCCACGTTGCCAATAAAATATCTTAATATCTGATTAATATACGTTTAACATAAATCTTAAAAATCGTTAGATATAGCCTCAAGCGTGAACAAACAGAAGACACCATAATGAGGAAAGAATTGGAAACATACCGTTTTCCTTCTCGGCGATTAGGACAGTTTGGGAACATACCTTAATTCTCCTGCATTTGCACTTCATGGAGGATGGGCTACTCATTGCTCACAGAATCAAGTTCAAACTTCAAGGGGTGTTTCTGAAGATCCTTTTGGGTTGTGGTGTTGTTTGGGCCGCCCCACCCACACATCCTGGGCGTCTGCCCCCAGGGCCTGTTCTTTTTCTTAGCTTGTCCTGCGCCCTCTCGCCGACCTCTCCCTCCGCCTGGACTCTGCCCACTGGGCTCGTTCCGTCCCTTCCTCTGAAACCTTCCCACATTTCAAGGTCCAGTTCAATCTCCAAGGCCTTCGGGAAAGCTTCCCCAGCCCCCTTTCAGATGCATTAGCTCTTGGCGCCTGACGTCTAGCAGCCATCACTTTCTAAGGGGGGTTTTCCATGTCGCTATCCCCCGACTGGATCGCGACCGCCCTGTCGGGAAGGTCTTTCCAGAAGCCGCCGTGTCCAGCCCCTCGCACAGTGCCTGGTACAAAGAAAATGCCCAGGGGAGATTTGTTAAAATGAGTCTGAACCCCAGAGGGGAAAAGGAGAAGCGGCCGTGCCCAGTAGCAAAGGCCCTTCACGACCTCGGGGGAGGCCGGCGGTGTAGCTGGACCCGGTCCCCAGCTCTACACTGGCAGGAGAATGTGGCGCGGCAGGAGGCTCCGTCAATGTTTCTCAACCTCCACTCATTTCCTCTACTTTCATAGAGGAATCTGAAATTTCTTCTCCATCAGCCTCGGGGCAAGCCAAAAGGGCGGTGCAGACGGGGGGGGGGGGGGGGAGGGGTAGGTGGGGGTTGGGATGCCCGGTCTCGTGGCAATTCTAGGTTCAGATTTTATACTGAATGTTTCAAGTTTCACAAATCCCAGTTCTAAACTAGGAGTCGAGGGTGTAGAGGGTTTCCTGGAGCATAGATTTTCCGTCCTAGGGAAGGCTCCCAGCATTCGGGGCTTTGCCTCATTTATCCTTCTCACGTTTTTCACCGCGGGGGCAATCTACCGGGCGCTCCTGGCCCCCTCATCCTGCCGGTGCCGAGAACCGCGGTTCCGCCCAGCGATCTTAGCCGCTTCCTCTTTCAACCCTCTGGCAAACCCCGTCCGGGCGAGTGGGGGAGCTCCCGGCCCGCAGTACGAGGCTGAAAGGGGGCACGGTTGGACTACAACTCCCAGGATGCTCTGGGAGACGCGCCGAGGAGGGGGCCAGGGGGAGGGGCTTGGGGTGGGGGGGTGGCAGGGAAATCCCGCCCCGCTGCGCAGCAGCAGCGACACAAAGCCTGACTTTACAACCTCATAGAGAAAGTGGAAGTAAGACGGCTTAGGTGGGGAGGCAGGACGCGAGAAAAGAACTGGAGGAGGGAAAGCCGCGTAGGTGGGAGCGGAGCGAAGCGAGGGTAGTGGGGAGACCCGCGCCTTTGCAGATGAGGAGGGGGCGGTTTTCATAACTAATCCCCCCCCCCCCGCCCTGCCCCGCCCGCCCGGGGTCTCCACGGTGCCCTGCCTGTCCCCACTCCTCGCTGCGAGCCCGGCTCCTCCCCACCGCGAAGCGGGGAGCCAGGCTGCCTCGCGTGCTCGGGGCGGGCCGGCGGACTGCGCGGTGGTTCCCCAGCCCGGGTGCGGGACGAAAGCGCGGGGCGGAGCGGCTGCCGCGGACCGAGGAGGGGCTGCGAGCGAAGCGGCGCCGCGGACGAGTTAGGGCCGGGGCAGGGGAGTAGTGTGGGGCCGAGGCGAGGTGAGGCGCGGGGTGCCCCGGGAGGGTCCCCCGTGCCCCGAGTGGCGCGGAAGCACGCGGGCTGGCCGCCGAGGCCGGCGGGGAGGGCGGGCGGTGGCGCGGCGCCGGGCAAGAGTGCAGACAGCGGGGTGCCGAGCCCGGCGCGGGCGGAGAGATCGGGGCGCCCCCCTCCCCGCGGGAGGAGCCTAGCGCTCCTCCGCCGTCCCTCCCCCGCGCGCCGGGCTCGCCTTCTCGGCGGGCTGCTGCGGGAGCGGCGGGGCCGGGGCCAGAGCAGGGCGAGCGGCGGGGCCGCCGCCCCCGGGACGGGCGGGCCGGGGGCGGGCCGTGAGCGAGGCGGGGCGGGGGCGGGGGGCCGCGGGCGCGAGGGCGCGAGGGCGCGAGGGCGCGGGCGGCGGGGCGGGGGGAAGCGCGGAGAGCCTAGGAGGGCAGGCGGTGGTGGGGCTGCCCGCCTCGCCGTCCGCTTCACGCCGCCGGCCCACGCCGCAGTGTGTTTTGTGGACGGCGCCTTCCCAGACAGCCCGGTAGAGCCCAGCTCGGCGCCCGGCAGCCTTCGTCGCGATGTTCCGCCGGAGCTTTAATCGTTTTGTAAGTACACTCGCCGCGGCTCCCCGCGTGCGGTTTGCTTGCTCGCCCGCCCTGCGCCGGGTCCCTCGGAACAATTTTCTGAGGGGGGGAATTGCATCTCTGGGAGGCGCCGCCGCCACCCCCTTTTAGATTTTAACTGAACCGCGTTGCCCGGGCGGCCGGGGTGGGGAGGCAGGTAGGGCTCCCGGAGTCCCCCTCCCCCCTGGACCGTTGGACCGGAGCTTCCCGGGGCTGTTGCAAACTCTGTCTCCGACGGGGGGCCGCCCTCGGGCCGGATGGCGGGGGGATCGGCGGGGGGACCGGTCCAGGGGCCCCTCGGTTTGCCAATTAGTCGAAGATGGCGTTTGATTATCAGGGAGGTTGCTTTCTTTTGTTTCCTCTGCCACGAGCACATGGAGGTAAACCCAGACCTGTCACTGTGTCCCCAAAAAAGACCCGGGAGCTGGAGGCGAGGGCAGGACTCAGCCTTGCCCGGGGATCGGCCGGGCGCGGAGGCGGGGGTGGGGGGGGGGGGGTGCTGCTGACCAGAGGCCGGGCGAACTTTGGAGCCCCAGCCTAAGCCGCTCACCTTGAGGGTGTAATGAAAGCGAAGGCGATTGTCAGGGTGGGCTGGGTGGATGTGGAGCCGCCAGGAGGCTGCTCCGCCGCTCACGGGCGCCGGGTCTGGAGCCTCGCCGCGCCCTGAACGCCCCAGATCCCGAGCCGGTGAGCGAAGGCAGGCTCCGGCTGGACTCCACCGTCCACGTTTAGCCCTCGCCGGTCCCCAGAAAAGGGAACTGCGTTTCCGTGGGACTTTGGCATTAGGGGAGAGCGATTTCTGGCTGCTGACTTTTTTGAGTAACCTGTTTACTCCTGGAGAGTACATTCAGCACGGAGCAAAGCAGGGACCATTGACTTCTATGCTGCTATTTGTAGCAACTTCCTTAATTGCAAGATGAGGTGGCGGGAATAGGATTTTATTTCTGCCAACGATGTGAAAGAAAGGGCTTCTCTGTAGATGTTGGTTTTTCAGTCGTTGAGAAAAATGGTTCGGTGCTGTGCGCTCCCACCCTAACCCACGGAAATAGGTGTTTGGAGAACTTGTCGATTCGGCCCTTTTCATGTGATTATTGCAAATCAAAGCATTGCTAACAGTTCTCAGGCGTCGGATGGATTTGCTCTCGTTTTTCTGCGTTTGAAAGTTTCACAAATGTACCCTGGCTAAAAGAAAGAATCGCGGCTCCCTTTTGAGGATATTATCACAGCAGTGCTGTATTACTGTTTTTGAAACGTTTACCTCATCCAGAAACATGTCTTTTGAAATTGGATCAGATTACCTGTGGCACAGAGCAGTAGAGGTTGTACATACCAAAGATCTTGAAATCTATAGGAATCGGCTTGTGCTGGATGCTTTGCTAAAGCAAGAGGCTAAAATTGGTCTCTCACATTGAGCCCGAGAAGGTACAAAAAGCATTGTACTTCATAGTTCTATTTCACATATATTCCCGTGATCTTGGAGTGTTGTTTGGGGCCGCCAAAAAGGGAAAGGTGACAGAGAGCTAATTGTGATCTTTGGGAAAGGGTAATCTTTTCACATGGCACTTGTCTGGTGGAAAACAACCGGACCCTGGCTCATAATAAATTCATTAGCTTAAAATTGAGATGTCGACGTGCCCCGTTTGTTACAGGATTTGACCATTTGAAACCGTACGTGGTCGGAAAGCCCCCTTTGCTTTTCTGGTGCTCAGAGTGAACGATCTGCATTGTATGGGAGTCTGGTAATTAAGCAGTGCTGGCCCAGGAAGCTAGGGCATGCAGTAGAATTCGCAGCAGTCGTGCAGTGCCAGCCTGCAGGTTTGAGGCTAGTACTTTGCATCCCCGACCAAGATCTCTGCAGAGAATCACTTACGTTCGCTCACACTGAAATGAGCTTTGACCTCACTGTTCGCCTGAAATAACCCGACTGCTCGCATTTTCCTGCGCAACCATGACTATGGTAAGTCTCGGGAATTTGTACCAGTGCAATAAGCTGGAAGGTTCTCAGGAGTTGTACCTGAGCCTTAGGCCTAGGGCAAGGAATTCATCTGCAAGCCATTGGACTGAATGTGAAATATGCTGCTGAATACTCCTTACTAAAGAATGACTTCAGAATTGAGGGGGCAAATTTTGTCCTCCCTAGATCAGTGAGTCTGCCGTCCTCATCTTTTGCCTGGTAGAGATTATTTGAAGAGCACTCCCATTTAAATCACTAGAAGGCTACAGTTAAAGATTTAGGTTGGACTTGAAGACTTGCACAGCATCGTAGGTATAGTGCAAGTTGTGTGCTGTCTTAGGATCGCTTTTGTATTTCAGAGGTGGGGCTCTGAATTCCTTTAAAAATCAAGTGGTATTTTTTGTGTGTACCTATACGTATCTAAAATTGGCTTTGAATAGGACATAAATTACAGTGGTGTTGATTGTAGTTGTTGGTCACTGAAAATTAGATACGTGTCGCGGCTGGGCTTTCCATTTTCAACTTGACACGGGGAGTGAATGTTTCTTGGGCGTAGCATCATCTTCTGTGGCTCAGCACTCTTTGCTGAATCGTCTTAAAAATGCCATTTATTTCCCCAGGTTCTCTAGTTTCAAGCTAAAGGAAATCGTACTTCATTGTATTTCTTAAAGACATGGCCTTGACTTCCTTGCCATTAATAATCGACTTATTTTTTTCTGATGAATTATGACTTTCCTTTTGACAGTTTTGAGGTAGAAAGAAATTGGTGGATTTGGTGTAGGATTTGAGGGTTTAGGGGGTGTAGTAGGGGTGTGACTTCAGAGATCTAAGAGTTGGATGTCTGAGTATAATAAAAGCACCACCTGTTACCAGTGCGACATCTCCATTTTCCAGAAATACAGTAAATAAAAGATTACTAGCTTTGTCCATACAGTTTATTTCCTTTAATGGTATGTTCAGTTGGAAGTCTGGACTAGTTGATATTTAGGGGTCAGGGACTTTTATGTTATCCTTCTGTCCTTCATAAATTCCGAGTGATTACCATAGCATTTTCACACGGGTTTAAAGGTCTAATGACAGTCCAAACAACAAGAATTCCCCCCCTGCCCCTTTTTTAAATATTTTATTTTTAAGTAATCTCCACACCCAACATGGGGCTTAAACTCACAACCCCAACCAAGATCAAGAGCCGTGTCCTTCGCGAGAGAGCCAGCCAGGTGCCCCCCCGCCACCACTTTTTTGATATTATTTCATGTTCAAGATTCAAAATAAGACATTGCTTGATGAAGTAGATCCAGGGAGGTTGGCCAAGTAGAGGCTGTCAATTTAGCTTGTCAGAGCAATATTAAACAGGCCTGAATTTCTAGGTCATTGATAAATGAAAGCTTAAATTGTGAGTGTGAAATACTGGAAAAAATTTGTCTCTGATTCCAGAAGCTCTCAAACTGCTCTGGTTCCAGGAAGCATGCAGCATACAGTAATATATCACACAGAAAATGTCGTCGAATCAGTCAAAGAGGCCCAGGACTGGGAAGAAATTAGACTGAATAAGGTAGAATGAAAAATCAAAGACCAAAAGTATTGAAAATAATTAATGACATCGGTAGCTAACTTATTATTTTGAGTCCAAGGCAAGGCCAGGCTAGTCAGGCAATATTGGAAGCATTTAATCAATTAATAAAATAATTCAGGTAATTGCTGGTTTTCTTCTCCTCCTTCTTTTTCTTCTTTTTTTTTTTTTAGCGAGAAAGTTCTCGGTTTCCTTCTTGAATTATCAGAGTACTAAGCTTTTCTTCCCCCGTTTCACTTTGCTAACAACCTTGGCCTGACATTACTGAGCACGGAAAATAGTGATGAGTTCATTTTATTATGTTTAGAAATTTACCCAAATAATGTGTGTTGCAGTATTTTTGCATTCACACCAGCCTTACAAGTAGTCTGTACATCTTGGCCCCTACCAGGTAGTTCCTACAAGGCTGGGTTGTTTTTAATTCCAGTGTAGTTAACATACAGTGTTATATTAGTTTCAGGTGTACAATATAGTGATTCAACTCTTCTAGACATTACTCAGTGCTCATCAAGATAAGGGTATTCTTAATCCCCTTCACCCATTTCACCTATCCTTCCTCCCCCCCCCCCCCCAACCCATACACAGCTGGGTTTAACGGTTGAATTTGACCTTACTAAAAGCAACCTTTTTAATCTTACAATAATTTCCTTTTAACTTGTTTGGCACCCTGGATCAGTTTTTTAAGAATTAAGCCCTCAAGCCCTAGGGCATCCATTGTGTGTAATAAATTATCTCTTTTGCATGCATTTGGAGATGAGGAATCCCAAAGGAGAAAGGCTGCCTTAACCCAAAAGCTCCTGGGGGTGGGGGGGAGGAACAGTTGGCAGTGTGCCAGGTGCATAGTAGGTGTTTGACAAATATTTTTTGAATGAACAGTTTTTGTGTGTTTTGCATAAATAATAACTTACTTATAGACAGTGATATTTATAGCAAATTCCTCCTTGTGAAGAGTGATTAAAGTTTCTGGCAACGAGCTCCTAAAATCCTTGGAATTTCCTGTGAGGAAAGCAATCAAAGGTATCTTTTGTTATGTTAATGAGGCAACTTCTGGAAAGCACCTCGGGTAGGGGGCCGGTTGCCAGGGGATCCAACCTTGTGATTAGAGGGTCGGAGCGTTCAGTCCCACTCTCAAGAGGGGAGGGAAGAGGGTCTGAAGAGTTCTATCACCACTGGCCAATGGGTTAATGTAGTCCTGCCTCTGTAACGAAGGCTCCGTAAAAACCCAAAAGGACAGGGTTTGGAGACCTTCCGAGTAAGTGAGCATGGGGACAGTGGCTCAGCTGGAGAAGACATGGAAACTCTGCACCCTTTCCCGCAGACCTTGCCCTGTGCTTCTCTTCCCTCCGGCTCTTCCTGAGTTACGGGCTTTTATAATGTCCCACAAATCTAGTAAGTCAGCGGTTTCTCCAGGTCCTGTGAGTGGCTCTAGCAAATTAACAGAACCTGAGGATCAAGTTGTGGACTTGTGCCTGGTGTCCCGAGACCCAAGGTGAGCCTCCTTGGAACCTCCAGTTTGCACTTGGTTGGTCAGAAGCACAGATGATAATGTGGACTTGAGGTTGGCATCGGAAGTAGGGGGAAGTGTGGGCAAGTCTTAGAGGACCGAGCCCTTAAGTGGGGCGACCGGATGTTACCTCTGGGTAGATACTGCCAGAATTGAGTTGAATTGTAAGACAATCTGAGAATTGCTTGTTGGTGTGGAGGACCCCCCCCCCCCCATTGGAATTGAGTGATCAGAGCCCACACTTTGGGGTATACCATATACTGATTACCAATTTTCTAAGTATTAGTATAAATACATCAAATGCCTAAACTATGCAGACCATAGTATAATCTTTCTTAGATGATTATGTCATCTATGATCTTGCAGAGCGTTATTTCATTCAACAGATACTCCCTGAGCACCTACTATGTGTAGGGCACTATGATAGACCCTGTGCACACATGGGTGAGCTATAGATAACAGAGGACGAGGTGACTGCCCTATCTCTAACACAGTTGCGACATGCCACAAAACTTGCTTCTCACGAATAAGTTACTGTTGTATGCTTTTATTTGTCTTTCCACCATAAATAGAGGGTACAATTGCAGTTATTTTCTGGTGGTTTAGATTTCAGACAGAAAGGAATTTGTTGCATTCGACCCTTCAGTATGACCTATGCATGGCAAACTGCTCTTTTGCAAATAGATGCTAGTCTGATTCTGTGTAAGGTGGGAAACCTATTTGGGGATGATTCACTATGACTTGAAATAAATACTGTTTATTTATTTGCTATGATTTATTAAATAGCCTGAAAACAAATTTTGTGCTTTTTTTCCCCTGGTCTTTTTATTATTATTATTATTGATTAAACAACATAAAACTCTGAAAGTCTTCTAAATACCTTCTGTAAAGGTTTACTGTTCCTGTTGACGACGGCTCCTAATTCAACCCTTGAGTAGGTGATATTGAGTACCTACATATCAGATGGTTCCCAGTGCTCTTAATGGACTTTGAGCAGAGGGGAGATTTGGGTAGGGGAAGCTGGCCATTTTCATATTGAAAATGAGCTTCTTTCCTCACCCAGGCTACCAGTGAACCACCAGCTGGGCAGTGGATTCTGGGAGGTAAAGGGTGGCCAGTGGCCCCCCTGGAAGAGCCATAACTAAATTCCCCGCGTCCGAGTGATACGCAGAGAACTAGGCAGTGAGTCAATTCGTATACTGGTTTGTGGGAAAAATCATCAAGGCTGATTGCTTGTCTAACATGGACTGTCAGTTCTCCCCAAAGAGGGTGAAAGCATGGGACACAAAATAAAAATACTATTTTTTTCCGTTAGGGAGAAGGGTTTCCTGTACATCTGTAGTGCTTTATCTAGATTAATCTTTTGGATGTGGACTTTTGGAGATGGAGAGGAATTTTCTGAGTGGAGGGAGTTTCTGGGCTTCCACAAGTGAATCAGGTGCTGTTTTCAAGTTTACTTCTGTTCACTTAACACTTCACCTTCTTGGCTTGGCGTAAGGGTGGATCAGTGGTGATTGTAAAACAAACATTAGCATGACTGCAGCATCTGTTAAACCACTGCAGTTTAGTGACGAATGAGCACTCAGCACTGCAGGTATGGGTGTGGGGTGCCCTATGCCAGCACATTGGCAGACAGCCCCTCAATTACCGCAGTGTATGGATGGATTGCTGCTTTGGCTGACTTCTTGATTATCTGGTTTATAGATAATGTTGGACCATGGGCATCCACATTTAGGAGGTTCATCGGTATTTCTGAAGTACAGATTGTCATTGATTTTTGCCCCATCTTTAATAGACTATAGAAGGATTAGCGAGGCCCATCCTGTTCAAGCAGATATTTGTTTTTGTAGGCTCCTTTATTATATGTTGTCTTAAAGTATTACGGTGGCTGTATTTTTCTCGTCTCTTCTTCGCCAAGTAAAATCAAAAATCCTGGAAAAATCAAAACCGTTTTCTTGATAATGATCTCGCAGCTAGCATAGCATCAAGTAAACAGTAGATGCTCAATAAATACTGGCTGAATTGTTTTGAACTGCAGACACAGCCTTGCCTCTGTAATGACAGGTGAAAATGATCAGAAAAAAGTAACACTCTCCTACCTGCTTGAAAAGTAATCAGAAAAACTTGAGCGTTTACATGAGGCTCTTTTCTTCATTCAAAAGATTATGTTTAGCACCTTCCCCTTCCTTGGCCATAGATAAACAACTAAAATTCTGTACTGTCCTCAGCTTCTAAAATTATGAGTAAATTTATATCCTTTTTGTTAAATGCCGTTCACAAGCTTATATTTTCTGTTGCCACCAGCACATCAAGTCTTTTTTGAAAAACAAAGCTGTAGTGTTAACCCTCCAAGAGCTGTAGATCTCTTGCCGTTCCCTGGTACACGTGCATTACTTGAACTCAGGATCTCACTTAGTATTTGGTGCTGGGAATGGAAGATACTTTCCTGTTTGCACTTCATTGCCATTAGTTGGATGGATACCTGTAGCGAGAAGGCAGAGCAGACCAGAGGAACTGTAGAGTTTGAGGAATTTGGAAGCAGTTTTGCTGTGAAAAGAGCCTCAGCCTTGTTAAAAGGGTGGGTGTGAGTCTTAGTTCCACCCTTTACTGCCCAGCTTGGGAAATTGGGCACCGTGCTTCATATACCTCAAAATGTTTATCAAGGTGTAGTCTTTGGACTCCTTGCATCAGAATCATCTGGGCTACTCGGGCACCTGGGTGGCTCAGTCCGTTAAGCCTCCGACTTCGGCTCAGGTCATGATTGATCTCACAGTCCTTGAGTTCGAGCCCCGCATCGGGCTGTGTGCTGACGGCTCAGAGCCCGGAGACTGCTTCGGATTCTGTGTCTCCCTCTCTCTCTGCCCCTCCCCCACGCGCTCTGTCTCTTTCTCTCTCTCTCTCTCTCTCTCTCTCAAAAATAAATAAACATAAAAAGAATCATCTGGGCTACTTATTATAAATGGATTCCTAGGACTCAAGCCTATTGAATCCGAGTCTCAGGTCCTACAAAACTGCATTTTTAGCAAGCACTCCAGATGGTTCTGAAATTCACTAAAATGTAAGAGCACTCATGTCATAAACACTGAAATGTGTACATTCTCTCTGTTCACCTGTCTGAACTTGACTTTTCCTCATCTATAGAATGAACGTAATAATACCTATTTCACAAGGTTGTTGGAAAAATGTTTGGTGCACGATTCCACACTGTACCAATTGTGTCAGAGGTCCCCAAAACCACTCCCAGGTTTGATGGTTTACTGGCAGAACTCACAGGACTTTGCATATAGTTGTGCTCACAGCTCTGATTTATTAGAGCAAAAGGATACAAAGCAAAGTCAGCAGAGGAAAAAGGTGCATGGGGCCAAGTCTGGAGGAAACCAGGCACGGCTTCCAGCAGTCCTCTCCGCACTGTGGTCACAAGGGCGTGCAATGGTAACTCTGCTACACATTTATGTTACGAAATGCTGGTAGTTTTCAGTGAAGGCAAATGACTTGCCCACGGCCATTAAGCTAATCAGCAGCAGAATTGAGACCATCTGAGACTCCGGCCGTCGCTACCACCTTTTCTCTGCTGCACACAGCCATGCTCCTGGATTATGGGTCATTCTTTTTCACGCTGTTGGTCGCATCCACTTTTTGTCACTTGCAGCAGAAGAGCCGCCTGCCGCTGGTAAATTGATGCGCCCAGTGGGGGAGCCAGGAAGTATTGATGTTTCTGCCAGTTTAGCGTCAACACTTGCTGGTTTCCTCTCTGGAGCATCTCCAAGTTCGTGGATTTTCAGTTTTTCCCGACTTTTGGATTTTTGTTACTACCCACTCCCCTCCTCGTCCCATTCACTTACCCATAGTCTCCACATTCATTTGCATCATGACTTCATCGCATTCTGTACATGGCCAGCTGTTAGCTCATGGGCAGCTGGGAGGCTGGGGGGGGGGGGTAACAATTCCAAAGTGCAGGCATACTGAAGAGTATTTAGTCAAGAATGACCATACAGGAAAAAATGCCAAAAGAAAACAAAAGAGTAACATTCTTGGGTTGATGAATGGATTTTATGGCAATATGTATAAATATTGTTTTATTGCAGGGGTGTTTTTTGAGTTTTACAGTCCTGAAAAACCCCAGGGATATCTCTGGTCATTGTTAAGTTTCAGTCTTTTTTTGCCGTTATCAAAAAAGAAAATTAATAATTCTTTTATGATTTGGGCAAAGAATAAATCAGGAACTCCTACTGAAAAATGTAGTAATCCTACAGATCAACAGGGAGCAGAAGCTAGGAGGGAACTGTCACAAATAAGTAACAGCTGGGTAGAGCAGATTATGTAAGCTACACCTGTTGCGGAAGCAGTGGGAATGTTCTTTAAGCTTCACAATTAACGTAGTTTGCAATAATATGGATTAAGGTGTCTATGGTATAGTGCACAATTTACTTCGGCTTCTTTTCTGAAAATGTTGCTGTGAATCACAGGCTTCCTTTGAACCCTCCTACCCTACTTGTGCTGTAGAAGTATGTGAGGCACAAGCCCTGCCCTCCGGGAGTTTGCAGTCTGTTAGAAGACGGCTTAGGAGACCAGCCTCCTTACGAGGCATTTGGTCATTCATCAGTGCTGTCCTTTTAAGAGGCACACACAGTAAGTGACTTTCGGAGGAGAGCGCTGAATTTCACTCTGGCTGCTGTGGCTGGAGGAGGGATTTATAGAGGAGGTGGCATGTGAACTGGGTGGTAAGGGACCCAAAGGATTGAAGTTCATGGGACTTTAGGGACGGGCAACCTCATTACAGGAAAAGGCAATCATCGGAGCAGTTGGGCCAAGTTATTGCTCATGGTACCTGGAGCAGCCAAGCCAGTCAGCGCAGAAGGCACAGGTTCCAGCTCCAAATGCTGGAGAAAGACCGAAACCTGGATTTTTAATGCCTTATGTTTGCTGTGCTGAAATTTAAACTTTAAAAAGGGGAAACCTAAAACTGGACATCAGGCAGCTTTCGGTTGTCAGAGCAGTAGCTCTAGGAATCTTCCTGTAGACTCTTCTGAAATCCATGACTCCAATGACGGTGGTCATCCGTCTTCTGATCTGGTGCAGGAACAATAAGGTAGGAGCTGGGATGGAAGCATTTGGGGTAATGCTTCAAGACACTGCTTCATATAGTATATAATTGGTTATTTGTCTTGCTTACATCGTGGGTGCACACTTTCAGAAACTTCCTATGTGGAGACATTGCAGTAGGTAGTTTTTATCTTGAGTACTGGTGGTCATATATAGGCATACCTTGTTTTCTTGTGCTTCATTTTACTGTGCTTTCCAGATACCGGGGTGTGTGTATGTGTGTGTGTGTGTTTGTGTGTGTGTGTGTTTTAACAAATGTTTGTTGCAACCCTGTGTTGAGCAGGTCTATCAGCACCGCTTTTCCAACAGCATTTGCTCATTTTGTGTCTCTGTGTCACAGTTTGGTAATTCTCACAATATTTCAAACTTTTTCATTATTTTTATATTTGTTATGGTGATCTGTGAAGTGATTATGACTGGCTGAAGGCTGAAACGATGGTTAGCGGTTTTTTTCGCAATAAGGTTTTTTAGCAGTAAAATTTTAAAACGAGGGTAGATGCGTTATTTTTTTTAGACAGTGCTATTGCACACATAACAGACTGCAGTATTTTGTAAACATAACTTTTTAAAAAGATTTTTATTTTGAAGTAATCTGTGTACCCAACGCGGGGCGTGAACTCACAACTCTGAGATCAAGAGTCATACGCTGTACTGACTGGGCCAGCCAGGCGCCCCAGTAAACATAACTTTTATATTCACTAGGAAACCAAAAAATTCACGTGACTCACTTTATTGTGCTATTCACTTTATTGTAGTTGTCTGGCACCGACCCTGCAATATTTCCGAGGTATGACTGTATTTAAAAAGCTGGGGATCAGGCCTTGGTCCAGAAGTACATTCCTTACGGTAACACTTCTATTTCACTGCCACTAGACAACATGACTCTTAATAGACCTTCAATCTTGACTATATCGTCATGCCTTAATCAGAACATGAATTACATCTTATCTCCTCACAACCAGTGTATCACTACGTGATGTTTTGGGTTTTGTTTGTTTGTTTTTTTTAATGTCTGCTTATTTGAGAGAGAAAGAGCACGAGCTGGAGAGGGGCAGAGAGAGAGGGAGAGAGACAGTCCCCAGCAGGCACCGTGCCACCAGCGAGTGCAGAGCCGGGTGTAGGGCTCGATCTCACAAACTGCGATCGTGACCTGAGCCAAAATCGGGAGTCGGATGCTTGACCGACCGAGCGACCCAGGCACGCCTCACCCCCGGATGTCGATGCCGCTTTTCTTTTTACCGTCACGACTGCCACGCTAGCCCAAGTCGTCAGCATCTCTCCTCTTTCGTATTTGTTCTTCCTCCGGTCTTCCCCCTTTCAGCAAATGGCCTCATCCCCGGTCCATTCGCTCTCGGGAGAAACCTGGCGGTCATCCTTGATCCGCCTTTCCCTGGATCTCCCACCTCTAGCAGCGAATCCAGAATTCTGTTTCTCAGAGGACTCTGAAGTCTGTCCACTTCTCCGCACGTCCACCTCTGCTGCCATCCAGGTCCAGGCTGCCGCTGTCACTTGCCTGGACCGTTGCAATAGATGATCTCATCCACCCCTGCCCTCTCCAGTGTATTCTCCACGCGGCACCAGACGGCTCTTTCACAGATGCGTGTCGGAAAGCCTTCAGTGACTTTCCTGTGTCCTCTGGATAAAAATCTGACCAGTATCAGCTTGTACTCTTCTGCACTTTTTTTGTTGTTGTTGTTCGTGTTCACTTTTAGACATTGAGGTATTATAGGGGCGCCTGGGTGGCTCAGTCGGTTGGGCGACTGACTTCGGCTCGGGTCATGATCTCACGGTTTGTGGGTTCGAGCCCCACATCGGGCTCTGTGCTGACAGCTCAGAGCCTGGAGCCTGCTTCTGATTCTGTGTCTCCCTCTCTCTGCACCTCCCCTGCTCGTGCTCTCTTTCTGACTCAAAAATAAATAAATGTTAATAAATTTTTTAAAAAATAAATAAGTAAATAAAAATTGAGAGATTATTCCCATAGCCAAAAATTCACCATTTTAAAGTGTACACTTAAGTGGGGTTTTTTTTGTGTGGGTTTTTTTTTTTCCCTTCACGTTATTATTTAAATCCCAGGTAGTTAACATAGAGTGTAATATTAGTTTCAAGTATGGGATTGAGTGATTCATCATTAAATGGTTTTTAGTATATTAACTATTTGGCACAACCATTACTACAGTCTAATTTCAGAACATTTTTATCACCCCAACAAGAAACCACGTACCTATTAGTGCTTAGTCCCAGTCTCTCCCTGCAGGCCCCGGCAACCCTCGCATTTACTTAATCATCACCGGGGATTTGCCTTTTCTGGACATTTCACGTAAATGGACTCACACAGTATTTGCTCTTTTGTGATTGACTTCTCTCCTTTAGCGTGATGTTCTCAAGGCTTTTAAATCCACGTTGTAGCCTGTTTCAGTACTTCATTCTTTTTTATTTTTTTTTACGTTTATTTCTTTTTGGGACAGAGAGAGACAGAGCATGAACGGGGGAGGGGCAGAGAGAGAGGGAGACACAGAATCGGAAGCAGGCTCCAGGCTCTGAGCCGTCAGCCCAGAGCCCGACGCGGGGCTCGAACTCACGGACCGCGAGATCGTGACCTGAGCTGAAGTCGGACTCTCAACCGACTGAGCCACCCAGTCACCCCTCTTTTTTCTTTTTTTAAAAAAATATTCCCAAGTTACCTAACAGGCGGTTGTAGTCTTGGCTTCCGGAGTAGATTCCCGTGATTCATCACTAACCTACAACACCCAGTGCTCGTCCCAACAAGTGCCCTCCTCAGTGCCCATCACCCGTTTTCCCCTCTCCCATCAACTCTCAGTTTGTTCCCTGTATTTAAGACCCTCTTATGGGTTGCCTACTACTTCATTCTTTTTTATGGCTCAGTGATAGTCCATCGAATGGATGTACCACATTTTGTTTTATCCATTGATCAGGTGATGGACGTTTGGATTATTTACACTTTTTGGTTATTGTGAATAATGCTGTGTTGAACATTTTTGTATATGCTTTTGTGTGGGCATATGTTTTCAGTTCTCTTGGGTATATACCTAGGAATAGAATTGCTTTGTTATATGGTAATTCTGTGTATAACTTTTTTGAGAAACTGCTGAACTTTCCCACAGCCTTCCTCACTTCTTTTTTTTTAAAGAGAAATTATTCTTAAGTTTGTTTGTTTGTTTATTTATAATCTCTACACCCAACGCAAGGCTTGAACTCACAACCCCGAAATCAGTAGTCGCGTGTTCTTCCAACTAGGCCAGCCAGACGCCCCTTCAAAGAGAATTTTGAATTGTGGTGAAAAGCACATAACATAAAATTTAACATCCTAAAGATTTTTTTAAGTGTGTAGTTCAGTCGTGTTAAGTATAATCACGTTGTTTTGCAACTGGTCTACAGAACTGTTTCATCTTGCAAAACTGAAACTCTGTGCCCATTAAACAGCGACTCTTCCGTTCCCCTCACTCTTCTCTCCCCCCAAGCCCCTGGCAACCACCATTCTACTTCCTGTTTTATGAATTCAACTACTTTAGATGCCTTTTATAAATGGAGTCATCCTGTATTTTTCTTTTTGTGATTGGCTAATTTCACTTTGCCTAATGTCCCCGAGGTTCATCCATGTCGTAGCATGTGATAGGACTTCTTTTTTAAGGCTCTCTCTATATACCACACTTTGTTCACCCATCCATCCATCCACTGATGGATATTTGGGTCGCTTCCACCTTTTGACTATTGTGAATAACGTGGCTGTTAACAAAGGTGTGCAAATATCTCTTCCAGATGATGATTTTAAGTAGAAGAAAGAAACAAATAGAATTGCTGGATCATATGGTGGTTTCATGTTTAATTTTTTGAGGCACCTCTGAACAGTTTTCCATAGTAGCTGAAGGATTCCAACTTCTCCCCTTCCTAGCCAACGCTGTTTTGTTATAGGAGCCAGCCATTTTCATTGGCGTGTGGTGATAGTTCATTGTGGTTTAGATTTGCATTTCTCAGATGATGAGTCAAGTGAAGCATCTTTTCACATGCTTTCGGCCATTTGTATATCACTGGAGAAATGTCTGTTCCAAGTGGTTTGCCAATTTTTTATTGAGTTATTTGGGTTTTTGTTGTTCGGTTGTAGCAGTTCTTTATGTATTCTAGATACTAACCCTTTATCCGGTACGTGGTTTCCAAATACGTTCTTTTATTCCATAGATTGCCTTTTTACTTTGTTGATTGTTTCCTTTGAGGCATAGAAGTTTTTAAACTTGATACCCCCGTTGTCTTTTGGCTTTTGTTTCTTGTGCTTTTTAGCGATATATCTAAGAAGTAATTACCAAATCCAGTGGGTCATGAAGCTTTTCCCCTGTTTTCTTCTAGGATTTTTATCGTTTCAGGTCTTACATTTAGGTTTTTGATCCAGTTTACGTTGGCTTTTGTATACGGTGTAAGGGAAAGATCCAATTTCATTCTTTTGCATGTGGACATCCAGTTTTTCCAGTGCCCTTTGTTGAAAAGACTGTCTTTTCCTCATTGAGAGGCCTTGGCATCTTTCTTGCAGATTTTTTTTTTTTTTTTTAAGATTTTATTTTCAAGTAACCTCTGTACCCAGTGTGGGGATCAAATCCACAACTCCAAGATCAAGAGTTGCATGCTCTTCTGACTGAGCCAGCCAGGTGCCCCTTGAAGATCCTTTGACCATATACATGAGGGTTTATTTCTGGACTCTCTTCTATTCTCTTGGCCTGTATGTCTGTCTCTATACCTGTACTACCCTGTTTTGATTACTGTAGCTTTGTAGTATGTCTTGAAATCACAAAATACGAGACCTCCTCCAACCGTCTTCTTTTTCAAGATTGTTTTGGCTATCCAGGGCCCCTTGAGGTCCTGTATGGATCTCAGGATGGATTTTTCGATTTCTTCACAAAATAGTCCTCATTTTTTGTGTTCTGTCTGCCCCAGGATCCTGTCTGGTAAACTGCTCTGTGGCAGTCATTTGCCTCCATTCTTAATTCCTCTCCCAGAGCTCAGCTTAATCATCACTTCCCCAAGGAAGCCGCCCCTGTCCTTCCCTCAGACAACGCCTGCTTTCTGGGTTCAGAGCATTATGAGCCTTTCCTTTATACTCTTGTCACAGTTGACTTTACATTTGCGTATTAAACTCATTGGCTCACTTACATGGTATCGACCTTCCCTCTACAGAGGAAATTTCCTGAAGGTGAGAACTGTGACCGTCTTCGCTTATTGCTGTGTCACTAATGCCTCAGTGCCTGGTTTAAGCCCTTAATACGCGAGGATGGGAGTAACCTTATCATATTTATATGGATCAAAATTTGAAATGGGTTTTCTTCATAATTTTTTTTTTGTATTTTTCATTTTACCTTTAGTATAGGCATTTGTGTTCTGTTAGGCTGTGTGCAGAGATAATTATTCAGGTCAGTGCCTTGAATTACTGATCCTTGGCTTCATATATGTTGCGGGTTTGTGGAATTTAGTTGTAAGTTGTCTGTGTCTTCTTATTATAATAACAGCTAAAAACAGAGTGCTAAGTTCCTGGCATTGTTTTAAGTGCTTTACAAGCATCAGTTCGTTATATGCATTTGCTTACCGTGGATAGGGTTTTCCGGAATCAATAGGCTCTGTGTATGTGTTTACATATATGTAAATACCTATGTATTTAACGTTCACTGTTATGTATGTTTGTAAATAAGCTTCCTCGTGTATGTGTGTGTGTAAAACTTCATGTATGTGTGTGTATATATATACATATAAACTTATTTGAAGGAAATGACTCATGATTATGGAGGTTGACAAATCCTGAGACCTGCAGTTAGCAAGCTGGAGACCCAAGAGAGCCAATGGCGTAGTTAAAGTCCAAGAGGGAAGGCCTGAGAACCAGGAGAGCTGATGATGTAAGTTCCAATCCAAGAGCCAGCATTTCAGTTCGAGTCCAAAGGCAGGTGAAATCAATGCCCCAGCTCCAAGGGCTATGAGACAGGAGTTCCCCTTGACTGGAGGAAAGTCAGTCTTTTTTGTTGTCTTCAGGCTTTCAGCTGGTTGGATGAAGTCCGCTAGCCTTACGGAGGACAGTCTGCTTTACTCTGTCTGCCAATGCGGATGTTCATCCCGTCCGGAAATACCCTCACGGACACACCTAGAATAACGTTTGACCAAATATCGGGGCCCTGCGTGGCCCGGTCAAGAGAAGGCATTAAAATTAACCGTCACACTTACTTCCTAGGATCATGTGCAGATGAATGAACAATCTAAAGTGTACAGAGATCAGGAATAGAAGACCTTACTGTAAGTAACTAGTTTGCTAGGCTTTGTCTCTAAAATGAGGGGCTTGGACTGCTACACGGTCTGTAAAGGCTCAGCGAGTCCTAGAGACCCTCCAGTTCTCCAGCCTCTTCATTTTACAGCGGAGGAAATGGACAGAGAGGGCAAATGGCTTGTCCGAGACTATTCAGTGAATGGGAGTTCAGAGATAGGGAATCCTACGCTCAGCTCTGTTACGTACGTCCTCCGTTTCCTCTTCTGGGAATTGTGAGGGCTCTTGGGTCATCTCTATTTAAGTTCTCTTCTATAATTTTGTAGTATTTGTTTTAGGCTTCACAGTCAAGCAGTGGAATGTTTTTTACTGTTTACTATTGGGCTGTTTATCAGCGTTACTCCTCGGGTCTCCATCTCTTGGTTGCTCATTTGACTGTACTCTACCCCAAACTTCGGTCTCTTTAATGAGTGCAGGCTAAATTGTCTATACTTTGAATAGGCACAATGACAACCTTTAGGCTGTTCATGCTGTTCATTGTCTTCTAACAGTGGTTGTACTTTTTAGTTTTACACCGACCCGAATGACGGAGGGTCACGTGTAGACCTGTGCCTGTGCTAGTATTATGTTCTAGAACTCAACTCAACTCTGATTACGTTGACCTCTTAGCTGACAGCTCTAATGGAGGAGAGCATTTTTGGTGATGCTAAAATATGATGGGTAAGCTTCCTGGGGAGCACCACCCCTGTTTTCTTTGCCAGTGGCCTCCTGGCATTATTTCCCGGAGACCCTCTTACTCCTCTGTACTTACGAACACAATTAGCTGCACCATGGTAGATAGAGAGGCAGCCCTTGGATTGCCTGAGTGACAGCAGCTGGGAGACAATAGGAGGCAATGGGTAGACATTTCATAGGTATAAATTTTAGAACCAGTAGTGTGATGGAGTAGAATTCGGTGCTTGCTCTGTTTTTTATAGCCAGTGATTCAACCAGAGGATAATACCAATAGCAAGGGAGCGGTTTCATGAAATGGAATTCTGTAAATCTATTTTAAGAGTCATAATCACTTGTTAATTTAGGTCAGACCCTAGACATTGATGGAAAGTATCAGTAGAATATATATCCGTTTTGAAATACAAGGCAGTATGATTAAACTCTTCTTGTGCAAAAGTAGACATATTACACGTGACCTAACCAAAGATACAATGAAAGCCGTGTAATCATTATAAAATCAAATGAAATCAATCAAAAGACGTTAAGAGATTTATAGGATACATGTTTGGAAGTAATTATTTAAGTCATGAAATTCATGTTGCATCAACAATTGTTCCCAATAGACGCCTAGTATGGTGGAAGTCGTTTCCAGTCTCATGCTGGGAACGTTTCTGTTACGGTGCCTCCACTCACCAGCTTCATGGCTTTAGGAAAATCACTTCGATGCTACAGAAATCATCTTCGTAAAGTGGAGTATTTAGTGCATACAGAATATAAAACATATGCATAAGAGTAAGATGAATACCTATGCACCTACCACCTCGCTTGAGAATTAAATCACAACCAGTATAATTCTGCCTGGGTTACTCTCCTGTCTCATCCCTCTGCCTCCCCTCCGCTCTGCAACAATTAACTTTAGTTCTGGGTCATTCCATTGCTTTAAAAAACAGTTTTAACACAAACATATACAAACCTAGATAATCCATTATTTTTGTTTTCTTATTTTGAGCTTTACGTAAACGGTATGCTGGGTTTTTTTCTTAATATTGTATTGCTAAGATTCCTTATAAGGTTTTATTTAGCTATAGTTCATTCATTGTCGCTGCAGAATAATACTCATTTGGAAATATACCAGAATTTATTCATTCTTTTGTCAGTGGACCTTTAGGTTGTTTGTAGGTGTTGGGTTTTTTTGTTTTTTTGTTTTTTCCTGTTATGATGAGAAAATACGTGTCTTGGGGCACCTGGGTGGCTCATTTGGTTAAGTGCCTAACCGTGATCTCACGGTTCATGAGTTCAAGCCCCACGCCGGGCTCCATGCTGATGATGTGGAACCTGCTTGGGATTCTCTCACTCTTCCTCTCTCTCTCTCTGCCCCTCCCCTGTGCGTTCTCTCTCTCTCAAAATAAATAAAGGAAAAAAAAGAAAATATGTGTCTTTTGGTGTATATTTATGATGGGATTTTCCCCTGTGAGTCCGTATGTGTATGTATAGGCTTTACACATATGGGTGCAAACACATGGGCATAAATATAGGACATACACTATTAATGACAGTCTTGAAATGTGCAGCTGTACAAGAAGAGGTGAAATTGTCCTCCAAAGTGGTTTAGCCAATATGCACTCTCATTAGCAATGTGTGAATTCCTGTTGCTTCATATTTTTCAATACTTGGTATTGTCTGACTCCTTTTGGCCAAGTCTTTGATTGCTAATGAAGTCGAGCATCTTTGCATATGTTTAAGGGCCATTTAATGTTTCCCTTAATACTTATTTTGTCTTTTGACTGTTTTCTCTTGCGTTGTTCATCTTTCTTCAGACCGATTTAGAATTATGAGTCCTTTTGACATCCAGGGCATTAATCCTTTGTTGGTTATATTTATTGCAGATACCGTCTCGGTGACTTGTCCTTTTGCCATTTTGTTTGGTGTCTTTTTGATAAACAAGTTCCTAATTTTAATGTAGTTAAAATTTCAGTCTCTTTCTTTCCAGTTAGTGCTGTATGTATCTTGTTTAAGCAATCCTTGGCTACGCCAAAGTTGGAAAGCTAGTCTCTCCCTTTTTGTAAAAGTTTGAAAACTTGGCAGATTATTATTGTGAATGTCCTTTTTCAGATCTTTAAAATGCAGGGGCCTGAACTAGGTTTTCTGTAACAACCTTTTACTCCTTGACACTGTGACCTAAAGTAGATTGTGCGGCCATGTACTTGTATTTTCAGAGATTGCAGTGTGTGTGATGTAGTAATCTTTCCCACTCTGAAGTTTCATGTTCAGTCCTACTTCTCTTTCTCTCATTTCCCCAGCCTCTTCCTTCCTGTTTTCTTCAGACATGTAACCAGTTGAATTCTGCAGCATCCTAGAGTTTCTATGTTGAAGCGGCATTTTACAAGTGAAATGGTCTTAAATGTTTATTTTGAGAGAGAGAATGGGAGCAGGGAAGAGGGGCAGGTGAGAGAGCGAGAGAGAGAGAGAGAATGAGAATCTCAAGCAGGCTCCGTGCCCAGCACAGAGTCTGACGCGGGGCTCGATCTCAGGACCATGAGATCATGACCCGAGCTGAAATCAGGAGTTGGACACTTAACTGACTGCGCCGCCCGGGCGCCCTAGAATTGACGTGTGTATTGAGAAAATTGCAGCTATGTGTGCAGTTGTGAGAAATAACAGAGCGCTCCTGTGTGCCCTTCACCCACTTTCTCCCCAGGGTAACGTCTTTCAAAACTAGTATAGTGTCGAAACTACCAATCTTAATCAGATTTCTCAAGTTATCCTTGTATTCGTGTGTGGGTGTGTGTGTGGGTGGTGGGTGGGTCTGTACAGCTTTATCCCACGTATAGGTTTGCAGATCCACACCACCGACAAGATACAGAGGGAAACAGTGCCTCCATAGTGCCCAGTTTGGCTGGTGCTCCTACAGTTCTGGAGGGCCACCTCTGGTTACGTAGTCCAGAAGCAAATTGATGAGCTGAAACGACCTGAAATATTAGAGGAACTTTGGTCCTTGGGACTGAGGTCCTGAGAGACCAGTTGACACGCTCCCAAAATATAATCATTTATTTTGAATTGTGTAGGTCCGTGCGAACCTGCATTTGACATCCTGGTAAGAGCTGCTCTTGGTCCGTCAAACAGCACGAGTCCCTTCAAATTCCACCTGGTCGATAGCAACTAAAAACTTGTCGTGGAAAGGAGGAGTGATGATCCTTCTAGCACTCAAAAGCATGCCAGAATGTGCACTGGTTTATATTCCCATAAATAGAAACTTGGGTTATTGTCAGGCTAGTAGTCAAGGACATTTGAAGACCACCTTTATGGAGAGTTTTTAACTCCTGTCTACCTCAGAATATTTAAAGCCACTCAGTATCTTCAGTGCATTCATTCATTCACCCTTCCATTGACTTCTTATGGCCGGCCGGGCACCATGCTAAACAGGAACTGAGTGGTGAGTGAAAACAAGCGGTTCATGTCCTTATGGAGCTTATAATCTAAGTTACAATTTAAAAAGAAGCCAACAAATATTATACTGACTCATTGTCGTAAGTTATGAGTAAAATGAATAGAAACAGATGACAGAAACGGGGTCTGTTTTCGATAAGAGTAGCCAGCAAGTTCCGTCTGAGGAGACAGCATTTGTACAGACAACTGGAGGAATGAGGGACTCTTTCTACAAAGGGGCTTGGGAGTAGGTCTTAGAACCAGCTTGTTCAAAGGCCCTGAGGCGGGCGAGGGCCAGGCACGTTGGGAAACTGAAAGGAGGCTCATGGGGGTACAGGGCGCACCCAGTGGAGGAGTGGGGTGATGGGAGTGAGTGGGGTATAGAGGAACTTCCGGGTCACTGTCTTGGAGCAATTTGAATCTTGTAATCTGAACTTCTTGAAGCCGTGAAGGTGACTGGGAGATGTGGAAGGGTGATGATGATAGAGTTGTCTGTTTAATCAGCTATAGATATTTCCTGAGGACTCTACCAAGTGTCCGGTACTGTTCTAGCTAGTGATGAACTGGTGAGCAAAACAGACAAAAACATCCGCCCCTCCCCTCCGCCACGGGGCTTACGTTTTATTATTTTTTAAAGATTTTATTTTATTTTTTATGTAATCTCTACCCCCAGTATGGGGCTCGAACTCATGACCCCAAGATCAAGAGTCGCGTGTTCTACCGACTGAGCCAGCCAGGCACCTCTGACCTTCCTTACATTTTAATGTGGGAGGGTGTTCTTAGGGCAAAGGGTAAACTGATGTAACAGCTCCAAACTACAGTGGCCAGAAAAGGCAAGTGTTTGTTTCTCTGGCACGTAATAGCCCGGAGCAAAGAGCCTCTGTTCTGGGAGGGAATGGGGAAATGGTTTTGCCTTCCTCCGCAGTGGATTTTCAAGTTCCAGCCAGCTAGAAGGCAAGAGGGGGTTCAGTGCAAGTTTCTGTAGGAAAATGACCAAGAAGTTTCACACGTCACTATTGCACACATACCTTTGGAGAAATCTTTTTCGTACGGTCCTCCCTAGCCACAAGGGAGACAGGGAAATGCCGTTTCTAGCTGAAAACGTAGGTGCTCAGGAAGACAGCCGAGAGGATAACCAGTAGACAGGGAAACAGACCATGAACAAACAAGATAAATAATTGTAACGTCGTGTATGCTCGTGATGGGTGGTAAAGGGGAAATAAAGCAGGGAAGGGATGGGGAGTATCGGGGTAGAGGTGGCGATTTTTCAGAGGGTGACAAAGGAAAGCCTCACCGAAAAGGTGCCATTTGAATAAAGCCCTGACTGACGCCCGTGAGCAAGAAATTACCATTCTGCGTTGTTACCAGGCCTACTGTGCGGGAGGGCTGGTTTTAACGTGTTTGAATCTCAGACCTTATCTGAAAGTAGTTAGTTGAAAGGCACCGTCCTACCACAGTTGACTTAGAGCAAGCAGTGCAAGGAGGCCCTCACCAATGAACGCTGGATGGGTGGGTTCTAATGCTAGGGCCTGGACCCAGGCATTTGTCACAGATTTGGGACTGCGGGATTTTGTCTTGGCTCTTCGAAAGATGCTAAGCTTAGCTCCCTAAGAGAGAAGGTACTAAGGTCCCTCCCTTTGCAACACTCCCTTTAAGAGTGTTGCACATACTTGTTTTATAGGCTTTTGGGGGGGGGGGTGATTTTCTTTCTAACAGAATTATGTATGATCTCTGTGAGTCTGCTATAGAACTCTCGTTCATTTTAGTCAGCTGTTGTCAAGTGTAGTTTTAAGGATATGGTGACATTAAGGGGCGCCTGGGTGGCTCGGTCGGTTGAGCGTCCGACTGGCTCAGGTCATGATCTCGCGGTTTGTGGGTTCGAGCCCGGCGTCGGGCTCTGTGCTGACAGCTCGGAGCCTGGAGCCTGCTTCGGATCCTGTGTCTCTTTCTCTCTCTGCCCCTCCCCCGCTTGTGCTCTCTCTCTGTCTCTCAAAAATAAATAAATGTAAAAAAAAAATTAAGGATATGGTGACATTAAAAACAATGGAGGGGCGTCTGGGTTGGCTTAGTTGGTTAAGTATCTGACTTCGGCTTAGGTCATGATCTCACAGTTTGTGAGTTCGAGCCCCACATCAGGCTCTCCGCTCTCAGTGCAGAGCCTACCTCAGATCCTCTGTCCTCCTCTCTCTGCCCCTCCCCTGCTTTCACACATGCGCGCGCGCTCTCTCTCTCTCTGTCAAAAATAAACATTAAAAATATTTTAAAAGGAATATTTTCATGTTCACCATTGGTCATCCAAATATTGCTTAGTTTTCTTCTAGTTATAGAAAGCAATACTTTACAACCCTTCACTATTTTAATTCTATTCCACTACTGATTTAAGTATATTTCAATGTAAAATACACAGTGAACACCTTTTTCTACTCCTCTGCACCATTTTTTAAAGGGCAACCCATTTGGTCAATGGGACAAAAGAAAAGGATTTTCTGCCTGTTTTTTCTCTACTCCCCTTCCCACCTCCAGCACCCCTACATTTCAGTACATAGATGCCTCTAAGATTTCTTATTGTTGTAGTAATTATCTTTCATTAGGGAACTTCGAGTTTAGAAAAAGAGAATGAGGTACATAGAAGATGTGACGAAAATACCAGGCAGAAAGTGATAAATGCCATGCGAAAGCTAAAAATTAGATGCTCTTCCAAATGAGATAAGTAATTCTGTCAGTCTTTGCTTCCACAACAGTGAAAGGAGACAGTAAGGTTACTTTGAGCTTCATATATAACGCTCTCAAAGGAAATTTTTCCTTCTTGGAAAAGAGAAGCATCTGACCTGTCATCCTACTGTTTATTTTCGTGAGTCTTTTCCTACGCACAGAGAAAACCTCAAGTCAGACTGGAAAAGCACCGCTAACAACTGCACTGCATTTTACAGTCTTAGAAGCTACCCTGGATTCTTCCCTTCCCCCCCTCGTGCCATCTTGCACGGTCCGTCACCAAGTTCCAGGCAGCCCGCCTCCTGAATATCTTTTGGGTCCACCCTGGCCCCTCTTCATCCATCTCTGCAAAGCAGTGAGACCCGATTTTGTAAAAACTTAGACTAAAGTCCTTTTCACGCTGACTCCTTGTGGCTCCCCCCTGCCTGCCTGTGCGACCACATCTCTGACCCCTGACCCTTCCCTTGTGTTTCGCAGTCCCACCGGCCGGCCCTCGGGGCTCTACCCTGGCCCACCGCACGCCGCCGCTCCCACCGTGTGGAATCCTCTTCCCGGAGACCCCATTTCTAGTCCCCCTTCCAGAACGAAGCTCGAGCAGCACTTCCTTCAGGAAGCCTTCCCTTACCCCCCACCCTGGGGTCAGGCCCCCCAGTCTCACAGGGCCGCATGGCCCCTTGTGCTGCTGTAAAGCAGGTCTTTCCGCAGCTGTAACTCACAATGGATCTTGGAACTGATGATTAGCCGCCTCCCCCGCCCGCCCGTAGAACAAGACCCAAGAGGGCGTGTGTGCTTATTCGCTGCGCTGTATCTAGAGTCGGGGTCTGCTGTAGTGCTGGGAACTGCAAGAAATGCTCAGAAAATATTTGTTGCTGGAGAAAAAGAGCAGAACATTCCCAGATCCTTTCAGTTTTGCCTTGGGTTTTATTTAGGATCGTAAGTTTTCTAACGGTGGGATGTTGACCCAAGACGGGCACCAGCATCCCCTGGGAACTGTTGGGAATGCAGCTTCGGGGCCTCTGGTTCAGACCTGCTGCACCGGAACCTCTGGGGGGGGGGGGGGGGGAGGCGGCCTGGCCACCTGTGGCTCCCGGGCCCTCCAGGTGATGCTGACAGGCAATCGGGTTTGAGACCCGTGTTCCGCAAATACACGGACTGAAACGGACTCCGGCTAAGTAAAATAGGAAGTACTATGTAAACCAACTTTGAAATGAAGTTACACCGCTGCTCACTAACAGTGGGTAATAAACTGCGTTTCAGCCGCCGCGCCCCCTCCCCCCTGCCATTTTATCAGTTGATGTCTTCAGAGGTCCACTGAAATGTCAACAAGGGCGACTTGACCAGTCAACCCACACCCGGACTTTAAAAATTACGTAGTATTTTCCAACCTTCACCTCTCTGAATCTAACTTTTTGTCTAGTGCCTTCCAAATCTGAGAAATGATTGTAAAACTGACAATGTCCATAATTCCAGTGTTGGAGGTCTGTTTTTTAAATCATTTTAGGGGTGCCTGGGTGGCTTAGCTTAGTCCGTTAAGCGTCTCTTTTTTTCTTTAAAAATTTTTTTAATGTTTATTTATTTTTGAGAGATAGAGACAGCATGAGCAGGGGAGGGACAGAGAGAGAGGGAGACACAGAATCCGAAGCAGGCTCCAGGCTCCGAGCTGCCAGCACAGAGCCCGATGTGGGGCTCGAACCCACGAACCTCAAGACTTCTTCTGACTCTTGATTTCGGCTCTGGTCCTGATTTCAGGGTTCGTGAGTTGGAGCCCCCGTTGAGCTCTGCGCTGAGAGTGTGGAGCCTGCTTGGGATTCTCTCCCGCCCTCCCTCTCTCTCTCTCTCTGTCTCTCTCACCCTCCCCACGCGTGCTCTCGCCTTCTCAAAATAAATAAACTTAAAAATATTGTTTTAACGTTTATTGTACAGGGTCAAAACAATTTTTTGCTAAAGCTTAGGTTGTCGTAGTTTCTAGATTTATATCTAAAGCATTTTAAAGCATTAGCAAGGTTCAGATGTGCATATTCTTGGCTGTGTTTAGATTCTGGGGCTGTGCTACGCCGTCAAACTGCTGATGGATTGACTGCGTTGTCAAAGGTCACTCATCCTCGATTTTGCCTTTGACTTTAAATTTGCTCCTTGTTTGACTCAAGGACTGTTTTAACAAAACCATTCCCATCTGGTGACTATCAGGCGAGCCACAAAATTAATTGCGTTTTTATTCTCACACAACAGGTGCACAAGGCTCATTGATTCTCTTTCCGATAATTGGTTAGAAGCACAAAATTTGAACAGGGAAGGGAGATAGCCAAGGAAAGATTTGTAAAATATTTTGGAAAACTTTTAATTTTAGAGGAGTTGTAGATTTGCAGAAAAGTTGCTTAGAGAGTAGAGTTTTCCTATATCCCGCATGCATTCCCGTATTACTAACATCTTGCACTACTAGTAACGTGTATTTGTCACAATTACTGGACCAGTATTGATACGTTATTGTTAACTGAGGTCCATACTTTATTTCCTCAGTTTTCCATTAATATCATTTTTCTGTCCCAGGATCCCATCCAGAATATGCCGTACCATGTTTAGTTACCGTGTCTCCTTAGGCTCCTGGTGGCTGGGACAGCTTCTCAGACTTCCCTTGGTTTAGATGGCGTTGATAGTTTTGAGCAGTACTGGTCAGGTGTTTTATACTATGTCCATCAATTGGGATTTGGCTGTTTTTCGTTTTTGTTTTTAAGTTTTAGTTCACATGCAGTGCAGTACTGGTTTCGGGAGTAGAATACAGTGGTTCATCACTTACAACACCCAGTGCTCATCACAAGTACCCTCCTTAGTACCCATCTAAGCCATCTCCCACCTACCTTCTTCCATCAACCCATAGTTTGTTCTCTATAGCTAAGAGTCTCTTGTGGTTTGTTTCAATAGATTGTTTTTAAACGTGAGTTTCCAGATAACATCTTTCTTGCTGAGTGGGACCTTTTAAATTTTACTGTAATCAGGAGACAGGTATATGCAACTGACATGTTTCAAATGCTTACTTAAATTGTGAAGTGTGTTTAGCTGGTGAAGGGATTTGAAATTAATGAATATTCTCACGAATATTTGTTCTGGGGGCAGTTAGGGGAAGCTAATGTGTTTTGCAAGTGTTCTCGTGTCCAGCTTGCCCACATCCACTCTCGTTCCTCAACCTCCAAGCCTCTGTTTGTTTGCCTGTAGCTGTTCCTAGAATTCAATTGCCTGCCAGCTAAAACCACCGTAAAAACATTTAGGTAGATAAAGTGGCCCAAGATTCTTTTTGCTTGGCAAGAACTCACTTGCTAAAATGGCTTTTAATATGTTTGTGCCTCTCTGCTATGCTGCTTTTGCCAGAATAGATGGCAAGTCTGAAGATTTGCTTGTCTTCCTAACTCCTTTTTTAATATCTCATAGCAGTGACTGAGCTATTGATCTGAAGGGATAATAACAACCCTGCATGTGCTTTCTGCAAGTTCCGATATTTTAAGAACTGAGAGCTTTGAAAAAGAACATTGCTTTACTTCGCATAAACACAGAGCTGCTTCAAACCAAATCATATACGGCATGTGTCATAAACAAAGTTGGTTCCTTGAAATCACCAGATTCAGAGGGAGCAAAGGATGATAGAGAAGGAATGAAAGCAAATAATAGTACTTGCCCAAAGACTGATGACCAGGGTCAGCTACCCGGGAATATGGTCCCCAGCAGCCCCACTCACTCCTTACCCTCCCCCGCCCCCCATCCCTACTTCAGGCTCTTGGCTTCTGACATAAACTTAGAGCACTTCTCAGAAAGATTGTTCCGGAGGGAAAGGCACACAGAAAGTAAACAAGTAGCTTTTTGCTGAAATTAACCGTTAGTACGTTATTAATAGTTTTGGGGTTCTAGTTTGACTCCTCAGTAGAGAAAATAATGAGCAGCATGCCTCGTTATGATTAGATATATTTCAAATAACTGAAAACAATACATTTGCCATAAGGCAGATAGAGAAAATTGGGGATTTTTTTTTGCTGCATATGTTTTTTTTTTCTTTTAATAATTTGGTACTTTCTTTTTCCAAAAAATTTTTTTAATGTTTATTTTTGAGAGAGACACAGTGAAAGCGGGGGAGGGGCAGAGAGAGGGAGACACAGAATGTGAAACAGGCTCCAGGCTCTGAGCTGCCAGCACAGAGCCCGATGGAGGGCTCGAACCCACGGACCATGAGATCATGACCTGAGCCGACGCTTAACCAACTGAGCCACCCAGGCGCCCCTGCTGCATATATTTTTTAATGGAAGTTCTGGCTAATAGGGTCTAAGAGCACTCCCTGATTTTGAGAGATACGCCAAAAAGGTAGAGCTAAAGAATATTTAGATTTATATTCTTAATTTCTCAATATTATGTCTTAAATATCTGTTCACCACATGGAAGAATCCAGCACCCATTTTCAAACTTTGGTTTTAACTTTTGCTAGTAAACTGGCTGGGGTAGTATTTGTCAGGTTTCTTCACTGTAAAGTTACTCTTTTTTAAAATAGAGATTTTTTTATTGATTTGCTTACCTCTGTGATTCTGGAGATGAATATGGTTCATTTCATTTATTCAACAGAAGTTATTGTGAATTAAAGAAAATGTGGTTTTAGGAATTTTTTTTTTTTTTTTTTTTTTTAAACTCAAGGCCCACTAATTGGAAGAATAAACCATACTTAAAGGAGCAGCCCATACTTTGTAAGTGACAAAGGTTGGCCAAAGTCAGGTTTTTGGTGTATAATATATATGTGTTTAGCTTTTCTAAATATACTGAGCTTATTCTATATGATTACAGAGGGATATTGTTAAGTAATTTCAATCACGTTCTTCACATGTTACAGCAGTTCATTTATTCAGTTATTAGCAATTCATTTATTCAGTTAATACCAGTTATTAGACTTTCTCACCTTCTCTTTCCATTTATTTTATACTCAGAAGTAACAGTGGAAAGCATTTCCATAAATGAGACCCTTTCTCTCTTCCCAGCTTTCGTAGAAGTACAAAGGGGGCTACAGATATTAGGGCTCAAGCAACCGCCTGCTTTGCATTTCTTCAAATGCTAGTCATAGTAACAGATGACAATGAGAAAGTACGAGGGAAAGAAGTCACCAGCACTTCTTGTGTTGAAATTTGTTAGGGAGTTTCCATATCAAGCAATGAGCGTGTCACGCAGCAGATGAGCCTCTAGGATGAATCTGATTCATTCTCCAAAGCAGCAGAATCTCATCATCAGATGGTGTTGCTTGAGGTTTTCTCTTGCTTTCGAGTTGGATGATCTAAACGGCGTAACCTCTGGTGGGTTTCCATCCTGTCACGTATCAGAGAACGTCTGTGCAGACGGAAAGAGATTTTCTGTTGGGCTCTGCGTGCGCTCCGTGGGAAGGGTTAAAAATCAGGAGCGAATGTGTTTAGCTCCATTATACTTTTGAATGACTGGCATCTCTCCCAGATTTGTTGACACTACAAACATGGAAGGAGCAAAGACATCAGGGATTTATTGCTGGCTCTGCTGCTAGTTTCTTGTGTAATTTTGGAGGGTGGTTTTTTTTTTTTTTTTTTTTTTTTTTTTTTTTATGTAACTTTCCTCAGTGTTCCTCAGACTTCCGTCTGTACAGTGAGAGTGGATAGTCCAGAGCGTTGTTTAAACCCCTTAGGAACATAGAAGTCTGTGGTTCAGAATGGGAAATACGAAAAGCAATACGCGCTGCCCCCTCCATTACATGTTTATGATCATACATGATCGTGATATGGTACCTTAGGAAAAAAATGTACTGGGAATCTGATCTTCCCACCAAAGGTTGTATACGTAGTTGGGGACATGGCTCTTGACCAAGGGACTGATGCCTACTAATTATTTTTTCTAGGTATGGCCACACATATAAAAATGAGTGGATTTCTGGGTAATACCTGTGGGCCATAGAGCTTTTTAAGAAACGTATTCTGGATTAGGGAAGTGTGGTGGTGGGTGGGGAAAGTGGACAGAGAAGAGATCTCTGTAAGCAGAATTCTGTGTTACTCTTCCCTGGTCCTTCCCATGTGACAGACTGTCTGTCTGTCTGTCTCTCTCTCTCTCTCTCTCTCTCTCTCTCATTGGTATTCTTTCCTGCTCATGGTCTTGCCTCATGCTTCTGATGTTGGGAGGGCTCTGAGGGCCTGCTGACTTCCATGTCTTAACAGTGGACAGAGCTGGGGCAGGTCAACCATGAACCCGGCTTTGGGCCCCAGCCTGTTCTAAGTTGGGGAGAATTTCAGGAACCTTAAGCTGCGTAGGTCAGCATGTCTGCTAGTCTCATTCTGACGTCATGTGCTTAGGTTTTTTGTGAGGCTCCTCTTGCTTAGTTCCTTGTGATTGAGGCTGGCCTTGTATTTCTGTGCCAGAAACTGGGCCCTGTTCTGTTTCTCCACTGTGAAGTCCTTAATCTGGTACAGTGGTTGATACCCCAATTTCCCCAAGGTTAGGAAGGATGCTTTCTTTTAGCCAGGCCTCCTGGGAACTTGAGCTTTGCCTAGACCCGTGCCTGTCATTGGGACTTTGCTGGCTGTTGGTGATGTTGGTGCTTACTGACTGACTGCTTTTTACCAGATTCTTCCCGTTCTGATCTTCTGTCTGCTTTCTCCTCGCTCAGTACCCTGGTGCTCACCGCTCACCCACGTGGACCTCTGCCTGTTGCCGCCTACTCTCCTTTTCTAATTATGCACTCTTGCCTACTTGCATTTCTTCTAGACCTTGCTTCTGGGTCTACCTCCAACCACCTGATATTCCTTCCCTCTAACATGGAGGCTCCTGATGTGTACCACACTGCCTGCCTTCAGAAGCTTAGTTATGACGATCGGTTGTTTCCTTTTTCTAGGGCCTTTATTTAAAAAATCTGTCAACTTTTAGCTGTCTTTGTTTGTTTTTTCCTGATATGGCAAACTCACCCCTTGACATTTTTAATGGGATCAGTTTTTTTGGCTTTCTTTAGAACATCTCACATAGCCCCTTTCCTGCCACTACTTAACTTTCACAGGGGAGCGGCCTTGCATCATAAAATCTTCACGTTGGAAGAGATTTCCAAAGATACCCAGTTCAACTTTCTGTGTAACGAGTAGCTTATCAACTTCCAAAACCAATGGCATTTTTACAACGGTTCTCTACTGGTTTCTTGGGCCCAAAATGTGAATGCATTCATTTATTTATTGTGCTCATTCAGTCAGTCAGTCCACACAGTTGCTAAACATCTACCGTCAGCCAGGCAGTGTGTGTGTGTGTGTGTGTGTGTGTGTGTGTGTGTGTGTGTGATCTCTTCTGCATGGCTGAGGGTTTGGTTTGCGAAAGGGCTCTTTCTGCTGCCTCAGTTGACATCATCTTTCTGGTCCACCACCAGTTTTTCAATCACCCAGAAAAGAAAGGGGGAACTCCTCTGCCTCTGCTTTCTACCTGTCGATCCCTGACTTGCCCTTGGAATATGATCTTTCTAAATGCAGTCTTGGTTTGTTACTCCTCTGTTAACAGGCTTCACATTGTCTCCCCCTCAAACTGACATCTAACTCTTAGACACAACTTACGAGAGCCCTCAACCTTTCTGCTTCATGCCTACCTCTCTGGTCTTCTACACCATTTTCGCCAGGCCCTCTGCCCCAGAACTTGGTGCATTTTCCTGGCTGTATCACGCTTACTCACATTTCTGTTTGTATATGCTGCTCCTGCTACCTGGAATGACTGTCAGTTTTGTCTTCTTGGTGAACTCGGGGGCACCGAGAGCGGATAGAAAATGGTGCACAAGGAGGAGTAAATCAAAACTCTTCCTCTTCCATTAAGGGGCACTCTGGGCCGTTGGCTGCTACTGAACCCTTCATACGCCCCTACCACTGCCCACCAGCAGGGCTGTAAGCTACTCAAGACTCGGAATTTCTCTCCATCTTCAGCCTTACCAGAGCCCATCCCAAAATGGGCAGACAATAAAATATTTGTTAGACGAACAAGCGAGTGAACAAATGAAGGCAAGTCATTATCTTCTTTTTTTTTCTTGTAAGATTTTTTTTCATGTTTACTTTTGAGAGAGAGGGGGAGACACAGAATCCAAAGTAGGCTCCAGGCTCGGAGCTGTCCGCACAGAACCTGACGCGGGGCTCGAACCCATGAGTTGTGGGATCATGACCTGAGCCGAAGTCAGACGCTTAACCGACTGAGCCACCCAGGCGCTCCTGAAGGCAAGTCTTCTGTAGTTTACTTTTCACTTCGGGTCTCCCTTGGGCGCTGAGACTGCCACTTAAAAGACTCCTACCGCTGTGCTGACAGTAGGCTCCCTGCAAACCCAGGACCGTGCACACTAGTTAATACGCTATTAGACACCTGCCTGTGACGGTCACCAAATAGCCTGCCAAACAGGGAGAAGGGCCCTTTGGGGGTTTTGAGCACCTTTTCACCTTCTTGCACCCCACAGACTCTGCTGCCAAGATAAGCTTCTACTGTGTGTGTAAAAAACTCCAATCAAGACAAATTGCATAGAAGGAAAATGCCTCTTCCCTGCTCTTGTCAATTGGAAGAGTTGTAAAGTGAAGAAAATGAGTACTTTTAACATTCCTGTCTCCTCAGGCAGTTGTTTTAAATGAGTCATCTACAAACTCAAGCAGTTGGTAAGGACAGTCAGTGGCCATTTATCATTTTAACGTGATTTATTTCAAATAAATAGCAAATGGGGTATTTTGGTCCTAAATTATGCATTTATCACTTTCTTACCGGAGCCCTTTTTTATACAACTGTATCAGTGAGCAGTGAAAGACACACAGACAAAACTGTCGTGAACTTTGTCAGTCTTCCCTGTCTTTCTTCTGCCCTTTAACTTATGATGTCCATTAAACTTATGATCAAAACTCAGCACTTTCCATTCTGATTAGTTGTAGATCTCTGCCTAAAATAGATGGCCATTTCTGAGGCGGTATGCATTTTTGTTTTTGTTTTTCTGGTATATTGAGGTGTGATTGACATACAGTAAAATTCACCCTTTTTAGCTATTTACAGATCTGTGAATTTTGACAATTTTATATTTGTGTCACCACTGAAGTCAAGATAATAGAATTGTCTGTCACCCAGAATAGTCCTCATGCTCCTTTGTAATCAGTCCCCTCCCTATATGACCAACCCCTGGCAGCCACTCTTATTTCTGTCTCTATAATAGTTCTGTAGAATTTCATATAAACGCAATCATAACGTGTGGTCTTTTGAGTTTGGCTTATTTCGCTTAACATAATGCTTTTGAGTCATCCATGTTGTTGCATTTATCCATAGGTTGCTACCTTTTATTGCCGAGTAGAATTCTATTATACGAACGTGCCAAAATTTGTCCATTCACCGTGATGGACATTTGGGTCATTTAAGTTTTCGTGATTATGAATAAAGTTGCTATAGGCATTTATATTCGAGTTTTTGTGTGGATATCTAGCCCTATTTCTCTTAAGTAAATACAGAGGAGTGGGATCCCTGAGTTTGCTAATAAGTGTGTATTTAACTCTGTAACAAATTGTCAAACTGTACTGTTTTTGATTCCTGCTGGCAGTACAAGGTTCATGAAGATTTACTCCTATTTTTTTCTAGAAGTTTTTTAGCTTTAGGGTTTACAATTTCAGTCTGTGATGAATTTCAAGTTATATGTTTCGAGAGAGGTTTGAGTTGAGGTTCACTGGAATATAAATATGCCCCATCATTCCATTGTCATTTATTGAAAGACTAAAAGACTATCCTCTGTCAATCGAATTAAATTGGCATTTTTGTCAGAAATCAATTGACTGTATTATGTGTGGATCAATTTCTGGACTGTCCACTCTGCTCCATTGATCTGTGTGTTTATTCTTTTGCCAGTATCTCACTGTTTTGAGAAGTTTGTAGCTTTATAGTAAGTCCTGAAATTAGTGGGCTTGAGCCCTCCAGATTTTTCTTTTTCAAATTGCTTTGGTTGTCCTAGATTATTTGTTTTTCCATATAACTTTTAGATCACCTTGTAAGTTTCTTTTTTTTTTTTCCTTCCACCTTGTAAATCTCTTAAAAAGGAATCTTGCTCAGATTTTATTGAGCATTGAATTGAATACTGAATTGGGGTTGAAATGAATCTATTGATGAATTTGGGAGAGAATTGCAATATTGATGATATTGAGTCCTCTGATCCATGAGTACATATCTCTAATTATTTATATCCTTGATTTCTTTCACCAGTGTTTTCTGTAGTTTTCAACATAATAAATCTTAAAGTACTTTGTTACATCGATCCCAGAGTATTGCATATTTTATTGGTGCTATACAGCAGATGGTGCTTAAAAATTTCACTCCCCAGTTATTCACTGTTGTATATAAAAACAAAATTCAGTTTTGTATACTGATCGTCTATTTTCCAACCTTGCTAAAGTTACTAGATCTGGTAGTTGTTTATAGATTCTTTTGGATTTTCTACTTAGATTATTATGTTTTCTGTGAATAAAGACAGTTTTATTTCTCCTCTCCAAGTTTATCTACCTTTAATTTTTTTCTGTGCCTTACGGCATTAGTTAGAACTTCTGTCCAGTATGGTGTTGAGTACACGTGGTCAGTGTGGTTCCCCTGCATTATTCCTGATCTCGGGGTGGGGGGGGGGAACCATTCGGTCTTTCCACCATTAAGTATGAGTTAGCTATAGGTATTTTTCGTAGATGCTCTCCGTCAGGCCGAGGAAGTTCCCCTTTTTTATTTCTAGTTCATTGAATATTTAAAAAAAATCATGAATGGCTGTTGAGCAAATGTCATACTTTTTCTGAGTCTATATAGATGTATGGATTTTCTTCCTTTGTTGATATTATCGCTGGCATTGCTTGAGTTCTGAATGTTGAACTTGCATTCCTAGACTAACTCCCATGTGACCGTTGTATACTATTCTCTTATATTTTATAGATAAAAACCGTGGTCAGGTGCCATGAAGTTGTTGGCAATTCCTTAATCATATGTGTGTTTTAAGGGTCACCAGAATCACTTCCATCTTTATTAAGGGAAATTAAAACAAATAGAGCGAGTGTCTTTGTACTAAGCAGTGCGTACATTTATTTAATCCTCTTTAATGGGAAATTGAGGTCTAGGAAATAATTTGCACCATTGAAGTCTTGCAGCTAGTAAATGACATGGTCAGAACTTAAATGCAGGTTTGTTTGGTGAAACCCATATCAGCCCACTAGATTGTATTGCTTCTCTCTGGTAGTGCATGCGTGTGTGGGAGGTGTTGGGGGCAGGAGGGGGCGGACAGGGACGAGGGAGTGTGAGAGAGAGATTGATTGAGATTAGGAAAGGGAGAAATGTTCTTATTTACTTATTTATGTTAAGTAAGCCCTACACCCAACAAGTGGGGCTCGAACTCATGACCCGGGGATCAAGAGTTACAGGCTCTTGTGACTGAGCCAGGAGCCCCAGGGAGAAATGTCCTACCGCCTTTTATTGTTGTTTGAAGATCTGGGCTTTTAGATATCTTAGTTTATATCTCAGCTCTGCCATTTGCTTGATTCGTGGCACATATATCTCTCTGAGACTCATTTTTTAAGCCTGAAATATAGACTTAGCACAGGTTGTTGTGAGGAATACAGATGATTTTCGTAAAGTGCCTCGCACATAGCACGTGCTCGATACAGTGGTGTCCATTACTGTCATTATTATTGATTTTTTTTTTTTTTTTAACCATGAAATGCACTTTATACCTGGAGGTAATTGATTTGGGTTTGGAAAATGCCAGATAAGACTTAGGATGATTTTGTAGTTTAGTTGTTTTACCAAAATAGCCTAGAGCAAGTTCCTTTCTATAAAAACGGACCTGATTTCCTCTACTTTTTACCCACCTCCTTCCTAAATCCAAACAATACCAACTTACTGAATCATCTTGCAAATTTGGAAGGCTTAAAAGATACTGCTGAATGCTTTGGGCTCTGGAAATGAGTGCGTGCACGCTTCTGTGTCTATCCTCGTGTGGTCTAGAAGTGGTGGTCTCGGCCAGCAGGACTGGAGATGCCATTTTCTCATTTTACATGGGCAGCCGGCCACTGATAGCTAGCTTTAGAGCCCTGGCTCATGCAGATATGACAGTTTCTGAGTCACTGAAACTCACTTCCCTAACTTCCAGAAAGCATTTCAGACTGTTCGAAGGTAATGATTCCTTTTTCAGTAAGGTGGTTTTGATTATCCCAAGTAGGGCCGGAGAGGGTTGTGTTTTCATCAGTCAAGTCAGGGAGGCAGCAATGAGAAAAATGGCTGAGTCTGAGAAAGGGCGTCAGGCCATCATCAAAGGACCTTTCAGTGCCCAGGACCTCAGGAAGGCTGTTGGCTCCAGCAGTCCATCGCTTCTGGGAACTGATTCTCATTATTATTTGATTTCCTAGCAGTACCCTTCCAACTAAAAGTGCTGTGTGACAGATGAAAGTAAGGGAAAATCTGTTGTATTTTGAGAATTTTTGGAGAATATCACAGCACTGCTTGGTGGTGTTGTAAATCAGAATTGGTAATCACTAGTCTTTTTTAAACAGGTTTACTGAAGTGCGATTGTTAACAAAATACTGTATATATTGCATGTCTCCAGTTTGAGGAGTTCTGAACATACGCATACACTATCCCTGAAGTCATCGCCACGGTCAGGGTAATGTGCATATTCACCGTCTCCAACAGACTGCTCCTGCCCTTAGATTTGTTTGGGGCGTGGGGGAGTAAGAACTCACTTGAGATCTACTGTCCTAACAAATTAAGTGACAGTACAGTATTCTAGAGCACACTGACCACATCTTCTGGTTCAGTTTTCCCCTTACCAACTAAGGTAGGTCTTCTTTCTACTTTATGATGTAAGAAATAGAACCTTAGCAATGTGTTTCCCCAAAGATCACCATTAGATAATTGCACCAGTGTCCAGAACCCACTTCTGATTTTTGTTCCGTGTTCTTTGCATAAGACCTCTGGGCCTTGAGCCTGTTGTGACTCTAAACTTCATTGACCTGGTAAACATTCCGAAACTAAATACCTAATGACCTTCGTCCTTACAATTAGTATCAACAAATGTGATTAGATTCCCAGCTTCAAAGAGAGCTCGCGAGCTAACTAATTAGCGGAAGATACAGTTTGGGGAGTAACGTCTACCGTTCTTCACGCCTGTAACTTTCTTTTTCTAGACTGGCTAGACAGAGTTCCAGTGCCTGAGCAGGAATGTTCAGAGGCTGGTCACCGAACTTTTGGAAGGTGCTTGAATTGGAAATGTTGGGCGGTGAGGTGAGGCCAAGCCTGATAGCTTCGGTGTAGGGCCTCTTGAGTAGCTACTTTGTGCTAAACAGTAGTCTGGTCATTACAGGGGCACAGAGATGAACACAAGCCGTATGATTCTACTCAGAAGGACCTCACAAGCTGGCCGACCGGATGGACGTGTACGCGGAGGTGCCTCCATATTATGGCTACCCCAGTCCGTCCTCCGGGCTGCCAGGAGAACAGTCTTTAGAAAACACGTACCCTTTCCCCGATTGAAACTTGCTGGTGGTTGCCTGTCTCTCCGAGGACCCCGTCCAAGGTTCTTCTCAGACCTACAAGGCCTTCTCTGATTTGGCCCAGGTTCTCCTCCCCCTGTACCCACACCTCCACGGCGAGCTCCGGGCACACACCGGTCCTTGCAGTGCTCAGAACGCGCCACGGTTTTTCTGGCCTCTGAGTGTTTTACTCCTGCCGGGCCCTCCGGAGAATGCTGTGTTAGTGTGGGTCCTCTGAGAAGCAGGGACTTAGGATGAAACTGGCAAGGATCTTATTAAGGGAAACCACCGCCCGGTGAGAGACGATGGGGAGGTGGGAGGGATGGGAGTGCCATTAGTCCATGATGCAAGTCTGACCCCTAGTGAAGAGAAGAGCAGCTTAGGCAGAGAAGCTTTCTAGGCGGCCGCGCAGTGGAAGGAAGGTTCGGGAAAGCCTTTGGGTAATCCAGGTCTGTGGAGCCCTGTCCCTGCTGCACTCACTCGTTGGTCAGGTGCAGCCCCGGGGGAAATAGGGCCTCAAGGCAAACATTAGAATGGATTTCTGAGGCAGCCGCTCAGTCGGAGGCCTTCCTCTTGGCCTCCGTTAATGCCTTTCTTCTTCCGTTAATGCCTTTCTTCTTCCGTTGACTTCCTCCTACTTGTCCCGAAAAGGCCAGCTTTAAATGTTCCCTCCTCTTTCTGGGAAACTTGGTGAAGGAAATTTTCAGCATGTCACGTGATGGTCCCACGGCCTACAATGACCGTCCCCTAACTTCCGCCCACTTAATTCCTAATACGCTTATTGGAATCCCTGCCATCTATTACAGGACCAAAAAAAAAACCCAGGTGCTCAGGAAGTATTTGTTGAATGAATGGCTGAATTGGTAGCACTTGGCTACGCAGATCAAAGGAGAAGCTCTTTGAAGCTCGTCCAGGCAGAGTGAACTGCTTGAGCAAAGCCATATTGGGGAAAGAACGAAGACCCTATTCTGTTTGTCTTTTTTTTGCAAATATCTTGTCCAAAGCCCGTCATTGGGGGGAGAGTATATTATGATGCAAGACAGTGGGGGAAGGAGTGTCTTCCCGGCACTTGAAAATGATTCATATTTGAGAACTTTGTTGAGAACAATGTTTTGAATATTTCCTGAGAGACTTCTTTCCTGAGAGGAAACGGAGTTGATGGAAATGGAATTTTACTGCTGCCAGGAAAAGTGCGATAAAGATCAAGTCTCCTACAACCACTACCAGAATAGAAATTTCCACCGAGCAGAGGGATTTCAAAGTCCCACCTAATGGCTCCTGTGTATTTAGTATTCGGTGCAGCTGAACTGTAATTCTGGAACGGAATTGGACCGGCTCTGACACTCCGGTCCGTGATGTATGGATTCGCCGAGACTCTTGCCGCTTGCCGACTGCCAGATGCTGGTCATATTTTCGACGGAAAGAAACAGCGCTGGCCAGGATTCCAAATCTCAGTACCGCTGCCTGCCTGCCGCCGGCACGTGTTGCCGGAGGACAGAGACGTGCTGATGACAGGGTCCGACGGAGTCACTGTGGCAGCGGCTAGAGATTTAGCCCCTTATCCCTGCGTCGTCTTCTACCCGTGACCTGAGGCGCGACCACGTACGAAGCAGGTGCCCCTCTTCGCCCAGGTCCACGTCTGTCCTGTGCAGTGTCCCTCCTGTCCTGTTTCTCCGGAGTTCCCACCTGGAGGGAGGCAGGCTGCTTCTTCTTGAGGTGGGAATGAATAATGGTGCCTCCACCATGGGCCTGCTGTTAGGGTTCCCCCAGGTAATTCATGCTAAGGGCTTAGACGGTGCTTGACACAGAGTATTTATCCCGCAAGTGGTAGCTAGGTTTTATCATCCTTCTGCAGTAGAAGCAGGGGTCTGAGGGTAAAGGGGTACTGTTTTTCTGTGCGGATTCTCCAAGTTGGTTCTTCCTGCATTTGGTGAGTGCCTGTTCTGTGATAGGGCGGCCTGGGGCTCTAGGGACCTGGGCTGTTACGCTCGTTGTGTAACGAATCAAACACCGTTGCCGATACTCAGCTCTTGTCTCACGCGGAGACCGTTCATTTTGGCTTATGCACCTGCAAACCCACTTGCTCTTCAACTGTGCTCTGACCTGGTGTGGAATACCTTCTTCTCTTTCTCATCGACCCGTCTCTGTCACCTTCAAACTTCGATTCTAATTCTTCAGGGAACGTATAACTAACGAGACCCAGACATGTGAAAACACGATGGTTGCATGATGCGTTCCTTTCCCTGATGTTTGGTGGTCGGGTTGGGAGGCTTTGACCTCATAGCCTTTGCCTTACGTATCTTTTCCATGTTAGTGGAAGAGTTCGCTTGCGACGTTATCCGTGTACCTCTTTCACTAACAGTTTTTAATTTCACCAGCGAGCTTCCCCTTTCTATGTGCTTATACACATCTCTCTTGACCATCTTCCTCCTTTCTTCCAAGTCTTGACATTACATCGAGAACCACTCCCGTCTTCTCTACTTGAAAGCCAAAAATAGGACTTGAACTGAATTAGGAGTGACAGGGAATAGAATATTACTATCGATAAATGCACCCAGGCAAAGGAAAGCCATAAATTTAAAAAGAGGGAAAGTAGTATTTGAAGTCTCAAAGGTATCAGTATGTTCCAATCTGAACCCACTTAGCTCTTCTCCTCTAAGCCTCTGGCAGTCAGCTGGTAAGATGTTTCTCGAACGGGTTTATCTCCTTCTCACTCCCAATGTCCTTGCCCTGGCCCTCATCGTCTTTTCTTGAGAGGCAAGAACTTCTTTCCTGATCTTCCTTCCAGTTCCCTCTTTTCCCCAGTCTGACCACAGTGTCACAAGAGGGTGTTTTCTTTTTCAGCTTTTTTTTATTATAAAATTCCGCAAGGATTCAAAACACCAAACAAAAAATATGTAGCTTACTATAGTATTTCAAGGCAAGCATACTTACAATCTCCATCCAGATCAAAAAACAGGACATTGAGAGCCACCCCAGAAGTCCCTCCAGGTGCCTTATCCCGATCATCAACCTGCCCTCATCCAGAATAACTCCTACCCTGACTTTCAGGGTAGTTATTTTTTTTTTGCGGTTCTGTATCACGAGGGTGCCTTTTCAAAACATCAGTCTTGCCCTATTCACTTACCTCTGTGCTAAAGCCCGAGGGAGCTGAAACTCCCTCATGTTTTCTTGAGCTTAGCATGGAGCCTCCTGTCCACAACTGGTGCTTTCCTCAGTACCCTAGTCCGGCCATACTGGATTCTTCGCCGGCTCCCAGGTAACTCAGATGCCTCTAGGTAGTTGCCGGATACCTGCAGGCATTTGCTCCTGCTCTTCCCCCTTTCTGGAGTTGCCTTTTCCCTATTCCCTGAGGAAGTACTGGGCCTAACTCACACGTCATTTCTTGCATGAAGCCGTCTTGGGTCTCCCGTCTCTGACATACCTGGGACAGAATGAATCCCTTCCACCCCTGTGCTCTACCCACTGCAGCATTTTACACATGCGTCTGTTTTTAGCACTTACCGTAGTCTCTGGTCCCTCACTTTGCTCGATATATATAGTAAATGCTCAATAAATGTTTGTTGAATGACTGAACCTATGCAGTCGACCTTTGAAGCTCTTTCAGGGTGTCAGGGTTTCTTGAGAATTGACACAGAAATCATACACTTTATTGTGATCAAGCTTGCTCTTCCTTAAGTATCCCTGTTTCACACACATTTTGTTTAAAGTGGATTTTATTTTGTTAGTAACTAATATTTCCGGTATCTGGTTTTACTGGGGTTTTTTTCTCTCCCCTCTATTAACGTTTGCTCTTCTGCCCGCATTATTGGTCAAACAGGCCTTTGTGGGCTCTTCTGGCAACCTACACGCCATTTTTATGGTTTTCGTGGTAACGACTAGTAATTATTGAGTGTCCACTGTGTGCCTTGTGCTAAGGCCTGTCCGTGCATTATTTCCTGACCCCTCCATGTTTTCACCAGAAGCTGAAGTTTAGAGAAGTTAAACAAGTTCAAGTCATAAAGCCTTAACCCCAGGTGGAGCTTAGGGTTCGGACCCAAGGAGCCCAACTGGAAACGTAACACTCTTGTTCCGGTTACCATTCTGCGTCCCCTCTCGTTAAGAAAACATACGTGTCCCCGGCCGCAACACAGTGGGTTTTTGCAAAGGCATCTGCGGCGTATGGATTATTTGTGGAAGCGTGTTACTCAAGGCCTCCCTGGATTCTAGTCAGCTCTTTGACTCTATTCCTCCTTTCCCAGATCGCTCCCGTCCAGGGCCTGGTGGGTTCTCCGGCCGGCAGGGACGTGTATCTCGTGGCTAATGGGCGGCGGCCTGGTCAGTGCCGCTCGCTGAGCCACCAGGAAGGAGATGGCTCTCGTGTTGCCCCATGGGTCGTCTCGGCCACATGTATTATTTAGCCCGTGGCTGCCGCCTCAGAGGTTGCTAAGATGAGGTTGCCGAGATCCAAGGATGACGCAGCCTGTGCTTGGCCAGGTGGGACACTGTGCCTTTTTAGGATGATGTCCGTCATTAACGTTAATTGCTATTTCTTAACTTCCCTTTGAGGCGCTAAAAGGAAATCCAAGCGTGAACAATTAAGGAAGCGATGACGGGGAAGAGTGCCTTCCGGCGCAGGAATGGTTCGGTAGTTGATAGCACACTCAAGCCACCCAGACCAGGGAGCCTGGAGGGATCGGTCCGGGACAGCAGCCGTGGCACCTCAGCCCTCGCTGGGCACTGGCGGGTGGGCAGAGACAAACACAGATGCGCGCCGCCTGGTCCCATGTGGCATGTGTATGGGAGCGTCAGTGTTTTATCTTTCTTCCTCTTGTTCGTATGGCCACAGATGGGTCAGTGCTCACCTGCTGGCACTTCTTGTGCATTTTGAAGAGCTCTCTTACTGCATTTTGGCTTTTAAAGTCACCCTTCCATCCCAGTAAATCGCCAAGCCGCATCCGGAAGGAGTGGCTGTGCCAGACTTCTATCGCGTGTCACTTTCGCTTAAAGCTGACACCAGTAACGGCGGCTGACTTTTTTTTAGTTCTCCTAGCAAGTGCCAGGGGCTGTTGAAAGTGCTCCGCACACGGTTACCTCCTGGAGCCCTCTCCCAGACCCTTGGAAGTAGGTAGTGTTACTGTTCCTGCCGGAAAGCTCGGGATGCCAGTGTGTTACCGCTCGCAGCTTTAGGTTTCTCCTTCGGAAGAAATCCGTGGTGTTAGGCACCGGAACTACGCTCTCTGCCTCGCGTACTGCTTCGTTGGGAAGGAGAACTTGAACACCTCGGTGTGGCCCGGAGCCTGCTTCTGGAGATCACGGTTTTCCCTCGGATCACTTACATGTAGCCATTTGAGGAAAACGACCCACTGCTTTGGTTGGTGTTCTGCTTTGGTTGGTGTTCTTCTCGTTAGAAAAGCGACTGTGGCATTTTCTTCCGGTTGATACTTTATCAAAACTTTTTCTAGCAAGCTGGGGATGGGAGTTCAAGGTTACGTGCTGTTGCTGTTGTTTGTTTTCTCAGACTACCCTACTTGCTGTTAGAGCCCAAGCACTAGAGGAGGATTTCGTGGCCGATGGGGAGAGTTTGGCTCGGTTCCTGATACTGTGGATGAAACACGGTGTTTTCTTGTCAGGGAAAATGTGTGAGGCTGCAGGTCACCCGGACGGGAAGAATGAGCTAGAAGCACTTCTCCGAGAAGGGCGTTTCAGAGCCAACCTGTGACCTTTCCTTTTTCATTTTACAGCCTTGTCCTCCTGCCTCCTAAGAAAATTCCACACTTCCCCAAAGGCCGGGGCGCTCTTCACCTTAATACTCCTCCAGGATTATTGTCATTGTTCGCAAAAGAATCCCCGGGCTGTTATCTTGTTTACCCTGAGGAAGGTCCTTCAAAGGTCCTTTTCTTTCCTTGGCTAAAGAGCATGAGAAGAGCAATAAATACCAAAACTCTCGTGGCCAGACGAGAAGCGAGGCAGATCCTAGAGATGGACAGACGTTCTAGTCACCTAAGTCTGTGCGATTTTATTCTGAGGACGTGACATTTGGTAATGAAAGTGATATGATAGCGAGAGGATTGAGTCCTAAATTTGGCTGGTATGCTTTTCCATCAAAGAACGAGATGAGGAGGAGGAGGAGGAGGAGGAAGAAAAATTAAATTAGACAAGACGTTTGGCTGGTCATGGAAATAGATGTCAAGATCCATGTACCATCTGCTAGTAAAGTTAATCAGAGCGGGAGAAATGAGGAAGCCTTACTGCAGAGCCAGACCCCCTTTGGTTTCCCCTTCCCCTCATTTAGTCCGATTAGAGACGGGGATGGTTGTGATTCCCAGGCCTCATCCCCAGAGATTGGGATTCACTGGGTTTTTGGCTCGGGACAGAGAGCTCTGCATTTTGACCAGGTTCCCCGGGGAGTCTCTTGCTGACCGTCTCAGAAGCATCCTTTGAGAAAACCTGGATTCAGCCTAGAGCCCCCAGATCCCTGTAATCGGTCAGCCACTGGGGAGAAGGCCTGGAATCGGCCCTGAGCGGCGACATACAGTGACACACATCCACTTGTCCTCTTAACACCGTTGCCAAGACGGGCACGAATGCCTCTCCCTTCATTTGGGGGAAATCAACCGAGCGTCGTGGGTGCTCCACCGGGATTCTCTCAGTAAATCTTCAGAAACACCTGGTGAGGTTGAAGTACTGTCATTTTCCATATTTTACAGGCAAGGAAACTGAAGGACAGAGTTCAAACGACTCGTCCAAGTCGGTAGTTTGGAGCAGAGCTGGGAGTTCTTGCACACAGCTGCTGCCGTCAGCTCTGTATTTCTGATCTTCCTGGTCCTCGGGCTCGAGGAATTGGAATCGTGGTTCAGGACTCATGGGGTGGGGGGCGGGCGGCACTCTAACCCCAGTGTCCTTGGAGACAGTCGACTTTTTTTGGTAATGATGCTTCCGAAAGGCAGTTTAGTTTTGTAAAACCACTTTTAACTGTGGTACACATAACAGACGAAAAGTACCATGTTAACTACTGTTTGTTTATTTTTGAGGGAGATCATGAACAGAGGAGGGGTACAGAGAGAGGGAGACACAGACTCCGCAGCAGGCTCCAGGCTCGGAGCTGTCAACACAGAGCCCGACGTGGGGCTCGAACCCACGGACCGCGAGAGCGTGACCGGAGCCGAAGTCGGACGCCCAACCGACTGAGCCACCCAGGCGCCCCTTAACTACTTGTACGTGTACAGTTTTGTGGCATTAAGTGCGTTCGTACTGTTTTGCAACAGTCGCCACCATCCATTTTCAGAATTCTTTTCATCTTGCAAAACTGTACTAATTAAATAATAATCCACCATTCTCCCTTTCCTCTAACTCCTATCAGCCACCGCTCTACTTTCTGTCTTTATGATGGAGCCAGTCAACTTTTAGGTTAATCTCTATAGTCATGCTAGTGATTTTTTTTTAGGAAGAAAAAAAAAATTACTCCTCAAACCCAGATTTACAAACATGTACTCGGTGTTGAAATAAAAAACCATAGACATTTTAAAAAGAATTTCGCATGCCTTAAACAACGTGTGACCATATCTCTTAAAGCACTTGAGGTCCGCTCCACTATATAAAACTAGACAGAGATTAATATTTGGCAACTTGGAGATGAGAAAGCTGTGTTGAAAAGAAAAACAGGCCCTCTGGCTGGGTGGTTTCCTTTCCTCTTGGGAGGTCATTTTCTTTGGAAAATAAACACATTTCTGGTCACATGAATTCATGCAAATTGCTGCATCAGACTAAAAAATCCATTATGCTCAGTAACTTTAAATAATTAGATTGTATATCTGCGGATGCTTTGGACAAGGCAAAGCATTCTGTGCTAAAAGTGCTGATTCTGAAGCTCAAGCCCCACTTTTTCACGGCAGCCCCACGTCACTGTGTCCCCCCATCAGTTTCTTAAGTGAATTGTCCAGAAGTAACTACTACGTAGAAGACTGAATTGTGTGCTTACAGGGGGTATAATACCTCATTTCAAGCGTTGGAAGATAACAGTTACCCCACCCCACCCTCTTTTCCTTGTCTTTTGTGGGAAAATCCTGAAAGTACAAATTTCTTTGAAAATTGTAGAGCAGATCGGCGGGCAGTACGATAGAACCGCGTGAAGGGCGCCTGGGTGGCTCAGTCAGTTGACCATCAGACTCGTGGTTCAGCTCAGGTCATGATCTTACGGCTTCATGGGTGCGAGCCCCGCGTCAGGCTCTACACTGGCAGGGCAGAGCCTGCTTGGGATTCTCTGTCTCTCTGTCTCTCTCTGCCCCTCCCCTGCTTGCGCGGTCACGGTCTCTCTCAGAATAAGTAAATAAACTTTTTAAAAAGTTAAAGAAAAAAAAGAACCACGCGAAACTATGAGGCGGGGGGGTGGGGGGGCGGTATTTGGTAGATTATAGGAACTGTTATAAAGTTGGATTTTTACCCGGTGTTTTGGTGAGTCTTCGTTTACATCAAGTTTACCGTTGCTCATTTCAGATGCAGTTGTTGTTTCGAAAGTTATTGTGGACAAAATCCATTTTTAGTTGTTTAAAGATGTCACACCTGGATTTTAATTCCTTGGATTGTCTTAAAGTACTCAAGTTGTGTCAGCCAAGCAGGGACTAAAGTGTACTTTATTAATAACACAAAATTTAGATCAATTTTTATTCTAAAAATGAGTAACAGTGATTTCATCTAGGGTCTGTCTCTTTCATATGTATTTTATATAACTAGGATAGATGTGATTGAGACAACATTGATTGGCAGTCAATAATCAGTGTTGTTGTTAATTGCAAAGTATTATATGCGGTTAAGCATTTTAAAAATATTTATTCATTTTGAGAGAGAGAGAAAGAGCGTGAGCAGGGTAGGGACAGAGAGAGAGGGAGAGAGAATCCCAAGCAGACTCCTCGTCAGCGCAGAGCCCGACGTGGGGCTCAGTCTCACAGACTGGGAGATCGTGACCTGAACCAAAATCAAGTCAAAGGCTTAACCGACTGAGCCACCCAGGCGCCCCGTGGTTAAACATTTTTAAATTTTTTTCAAATGTTTTTGTTTATTTTTGAGACAGAGAGAGGCAGAGCATGAGCGGAGGAAGGCCAGAGAGAGAGGGAGACACAGAATCCGAAGCAGGCTCCAGGCTCTGAGCTGTCAGCACAGAGCCCGACGCGGGGCTCGAACCCACAGACCGTGAGATCATGGCCTGAGCCGAAGTCGGGACGCCTAACCGAATGAGCCACCCAGGCGCCCCGAAACATTTTTAAAACTAGAAGGTATAAAAAGCGTGGCATCACGGCTTCATTTGTAGCCCTTTTCCCCAGAGGTAACCACTGTTAGATTTCTTGTCTAGGTGTTCAGATTGTTTTCATGTTTGCGTGAGCATAAACACACACATGCACGTGACATAGATTTTTTTTTTATGTACGGTTGGTATCATTCAAGGTATCATATTTTTCGATTTGCTTTTTCACCTGATACACGTCAGAGATGATTTCATATTGGTACATATCAGGCCACTCCTGTATTTTAACAGTTGCACAGTAGTCCATTATTTGGATATTTCCGTAGTTAGTTTAAACAGTACTTTCCTGGGCGGCACTTGGATTCATTTAGTTAATGTTTTTACTGTTATAAACAATGCTATCAAACATCCTTTTGCATTTTTATTTACTTTTTTTTTTTAACGTTTATACATTTTTGAGAGAGAAAGCATGGACGGGGGAGGGGCAGGGAGAGAGGGAGACAGAGGATCCAAAGAGGGCTCCGTGCTGACAGCAGAGAGCCCAATGCGAGGCTCAAACCCACGAACTGTGAGATCATTACCTGAACTGAATTTGGACGCTTAAGCCAACTGAGCCACCCAGACAGCCCTACGTCTTTCTTTACTCTTGTGTGTAGAATCACACAAGCTATTTTTAAAAGTTGGACTAATGATGTTATTAAAAGTTTACATTTTGATAGTTCTATTTGAGAGTTCATAATTTTGAAATCAGTGTAAAAAGAACTTTTGGAACGGTAAGAATGAAGACCATCACGCACTTGAACATAGGTATCTAAAAATGCGTTTAAATACTCTTTTGAACAATAATAGCTGTCATTTAATGATCACTAACATTGTCATATACAATCCTCACAACGCTATGGGATCGGTATAAATTGCTCCCAATTTACAGATGAGGTAACAGATTAGGAAAAGGTTAAATGACTTGTGCAAGGTCCCACAGGTAGTAAGCATCAGAGTGAAGCCTCCAGAACAGTGTGTGTTCGACAACAAAAAGACAAATAGTCCAATCGGAAACTGCGCAAAGGATTTTAATAGACATTTCTCCAAAGAGGATCTACGACTGGCCAGCGAACACGAGAAGGTGCTCAACGTCGTTAGTTGTTCAGGAAGTGCACATCAAAACTACAATGAGACGCTGTTTCATGCCCACTAGGATTACCGTTTAGAAGAAAAAAAGGGAAAGAAGTATGCTGGTGAGGACGTGTAGACATTGGAACCCACCTACATCGTTATTTGGAATGCAAAATGGTGTAACCGTTGCGGAAAATGGTCTGCTCGTTCCTTAAAAAGGTTAATCGTGATGGGGCACCTAGATGGCCCAGTTGGTTAAGCATTTCACTCTTGGTTTCAGCTCAGGTCATGATCTCACAGTTCATGGGATCGAGTCCTGTGTCAGGCTCTGTGCTGACAACAAGGAGCCTGACTGGGATTCTCTGCCCCCCCGCGCCCCCCCCCCCCGCCTCCACAGTAAACATTTTAAAAAATGTTTTTAGGGGCACCTGGGTGGCTCAGCCGGTTGTGTCTGACTCTTGGTTTCGGCTCAGGTCATGATCTCACAGTTCGTGAGTTCAAGCCCCGCATTGGGCTCCATGCTGACAGCACGGAGCCTGCCTGGGATTCTCTCTCTCCCTCTCTCTCTGCCCCTCCTCTGCTCTCTCTGTCTCTCAAAAGAAATAAACTTAAAAAAAAAAATGTTTTTAATAAAAAAAGTTAATCATGAAATTACCCTATGACCCAGCTGTTCTACTCCTGGGTGTATGCCCAAGAGAAGTGAAAACCTGTCCATACAAAAACTGGTGCACAGATGTTCATAGCAGCATTATTCATAGTAGCCAAAAGGTGAAAACAACCTAAATGTCCACCAACCCGTGAATGCATACCTAAAGAAAATGTGGTACATCCATACAATGGGTACTGTACATCCATAGAAAGGAACAAAGTATTGATACATGCCACAACATGGATGGACCTTGAAAACATTACACTAAGTGAAAGAAGTCAGACACAAAAGACCACACAGTGTATGATTCCATTTATACAAAAGGCTCAGAATAGGCAGAAAGTAAATTATTTTTTTTTTTAACGTTTATTTTTGAGACAGAGACAGAGCGTAAACAGGGGAGGGGCAGAGAGAGAGGGAGACACAGAATCTGAAACAGGCTCCAGGCTCTGAGCTGTCAGCACAGAGCCCGACGCGGGGCTCGAACTCGTCAACTGCAAGATCATGACCTGAGCCGAAGTCAGACGCTTAACCGACCGAGCCACCCAGGCGCCCCAGAAAGTAAATTATTGATTCGCTGGGGCTTTAGGGGGTCAGTGGCGGGGAGTGAGTGTAGTGGTTTACAGAGGTTTATTATAGGGCATGAAAATGTTATGAAACTGAATCATGGTGATGGTTGCCCAACTTTGAACATACTATAGACCATTGAATTATATACATCTTAAATGTGTAGGTTGTTTATATTGTCCAGGTTATAAAACCATAGAAGGCCCTTAAAATATTGTTCCTTCAAGGTCTGTCCGTAGGTATTATGCTGAGTGAAATAAGTCAGAGAAAGGCAGATATCCTATGTTTTCACTCGTATGTGGATCTTGAGAAGCTTAACAGAAGACCATGGAGGAGGGGAAGGGGAAAAAATATAGTCACAGCGAGGGAGGGAGGGAGGCAAACCATCAGAGACTCTTAAATACAGAGAACAATCTAAGGGTTGATGGAGGGTGGGGGAGAGGGGGAAAGTGGGTGATGGGCATTGAGGAGGGCGCCTGTGGGGATGAGCACTGGGTGTTGTATCTAAGGGATGAACCACATGAATCTACCCCCAAAACCAAGAGCGCACTTTACACACTGTATGTCAGCCAATTTGACAATAATATTATTAGAAGAAAAGAAAAAAAAAAAAAGGTCTGTCCTTGACTCTCTTTTTGTGGGGCGATCTGCAAAGTCATGCCCTCAGTTGCTAAATGTAAGCAGATGAAGAATACATCGACCTTATCACCGCCCCAGTCCTCCCCTAAGCCCTGGACCGGTATTTGGGGCTGCCTACTGAAGAGGTCCCTTGGGCTTTCCTATAGGCTCCCCAGAAGCAGCGCTACGTCCAGAACGGCTCATCACCTCCGTTCCCAGCTCTGGTCCTCCTGCCTTCCCTGGTTGAGTGGATGGTATCCTCATTTACTGTCTTCCCAGCACTAGACCTCCAAGTCCTGTCTGTGCTTTGCTCCAATAACTCCCGTTTACTCTCCCATGCTCGCAGCGGCAGCCTGTGGTCCAGACCTTCAGCGGTACCTGCTGGAGGGGAACGCGTGCCACCGTCCGCACTGCAGACTGCTTGGTCCCTGTCCTGCCTTGCCTCTTGCCATTCTCCTTATACGTTTTCCTTCAGCAACAGGACAACTCCTGTAGATCCCTCAATCATTCCATGCCATCTCCTGCCCCTGGGCCTTTGCACATGCCGCATCCTCTGCTAGATCTTCCCTCTTCTCAGTCTAAACCCTTGCTCATCTTTGTACGACTTGCTTCGGGCATCACATTCAGGAAGTTGTTGCCTACCCCTAATTGGGTTTGAGTCAGGCACCCTTTTTGCCCCCTCTTCCCTGTAGCTCTTCATTATTAATTCACATTCATCACCGGATTATAATGATCTATGTGAGTGCCTGTCTTCACTACTGCCTCTTGACTTTTTAGAGACTATCGCCACGGGGGAAGTCTTCATTTGGTTTCTTCGTGTCTGTGTGTGAGCAAGGTGGGGAGTCCCTCCTTGAGTCATGATGTCTCTCTCCTCAGGGAGGCCGCCTTCGAAATTGTGACCGCCCCCAACACTTTTCTTCTTTGATTTACTGCTCTCCTTAGCGCTATTACTATATATTTTCCTTCTCTTGTTTATTGTCTGTCTGCTCGCACTAGAACAGCAGCTCCACGAGGGAAGTTCTACTCGTGACTTTTTATCTGTGTAACTGCAGACAGGTTACTTGATCACTCTGTGCCTCGGTCTCCTTTTCTGTACAACGGGGCTAATAGTCATTTTTACTACAAAGCTGTCATGAAGATTAAATAGGTCTGTATAGCATCTTACAAGAGAACCTGGTAGATAGTCAGTGCTCAGTAAGCATTCGCTATCGTTACTCCTCTCTCAGGGTGCTGGCCTTCCCGATACTTAGTACAGCTGCACGTGTGTCTTTGCGTTTCCAAAGCTTGGCCTGGTGTTGTACACTTGAAGGTATCGGGTCGTTCCTTGTGAAATAAACGTTTGAGTGGCATTTAAACAGACTTATCAAACTCTCTTATCTTCCGCATATTAGTGTTTGGGATTTCTAATAATTACTGTCGCAGTTTGTGCTTCACTTAGATATGCGACTACCTCCAGGAATACCGTGAACATTTCAGGCAAAAAGGGGAACCGTCGAACTTTGACTTTCATTAGAATAGTAAGCCCACTCAGAGTCTGAGATTAGGAGCCCTTTCAGTTTTGGAGGAATACTGACGCTGTCGTGGTATTCCAGGCTGGCTCTGGGCTGGTGGCTCTGTTCCGTTAGAGACCCTTTTTAACCCCTTGCTTTATTCCCACCAACTTCAGAGCCCTCCGTCTTTCGCAGGTAGGAAAGAAACTGTTCCAGGCTGGTAAAGACTGGCATGTGCCCAGGATGGCCAAACACTCTTTTTCCTGAAACCCGAAGCTGAAAAGGCAGAAAACTATTCATCTTGGTATTTGGGAAAGTGGAACTGTGTGTGTACTAAGCTCCATCTGGCAAAAGTAGTATTTAATTTTTTTCTCCCCAGAAAATGGAGACGTGGGTGGTGGTGATAGAAATGAACACTTACTGAGTGCCAACTACGTATGGGTCAGGCACTGTATGTGTGTTATTTTGTTTAATGCTTTTAGGAGTACAGTCCAGCTCCAATTTACATAGAGGAAAACAGATACAGAGTGGTTAAGTAGCTTGCCAAAATATGACATACCTTGCTAATTAGAGGCAGAGCTAGGGTTGTGGCCCAAGGTGTTTTTGACCCCCCAGTGTCTGTATCCTGTGACATACTCCGGTAAGAAATCATACCATTGTTGTTCATCCCAAAGGTTGCTAATTTGTCCTGAATGGCAAGTTTTGGCTACTTGTCAAAAATTGGCACAAACTAAAAACAACCTTGCTATTTTTTTTTTTTGAGTTTTTATTTAGTTTGTTATTGGGGTGGGGGGGGGCACAGAGAGAGAGAATCCCAAGCAGGCTCCATGCTGCCAGCGTAGAGCCCGAAGTGGGGCTCAAACCCACGAACCATGAGATCATGACCTGAGCTGAAACCAGGAGTCAGATGGTTAACCGACTGAGCCACCCAGGTGCTCCCCCCCTCCAACCTTGCGTTTCTTAAAGTTAAAAAACTTGGAACCCTATTTGTAAGAAGTTAAATCCTAAAAACATACTGGAAAGTATGTTCGATGTGTACAGTAAAAATTAATAGGTCTAAAACTATACTTTAGTATTTATATCACACATACACTGTGATTCATTTTATGTAATATAACTACAGAATTATTTTAGATATGCAAAGAATCTTCAACTTGGTTACATATGTTTTAGTTATTCTAAAATACTTTTTTTGCTAATACTTTTTCTTTAAGAATATGTTGAGGAATTTTTTCTTGTGGTTTCAACAATTTTTGGAAACATTGCATTTTCCATTAATAAAATCTTCCTAGTGGGGCGCCTGGGTGGCTCCGTCGGTTAAGTGTCTGACTTCGGCTCAGGTCATGATCGCCCAGCTTGTGGGTTCGAGCCCGGCGTCGAGCTCTGTGCGGACAGCTCAGAGCCTGGAGCCTGCTTCGGATTCTGTGTCTCCCTCTCTCTCGGCCCCTCCCCCACTCACACTCTGGATCTGTCTCTCTCTCTCTCTCTCTCTCTCTCTCTCTCTCTCAAAAACAAATAAACATCAAAAAAAAGTTTTCAGTAATAATAAAAATAAATAAATAAAATAAAACCTTCCTAGCATGTTTTTTTACATGCTTCCCGGGAATGATGCGAACAAATCTGTTTTCCTAAGTGGTAGAATTCATAGGTAAAATCACTTTGAAATTAAAGTCCCCAGGTAACTTAGAAGCCTCGTCCCTGAACAAGCGGCCGCACGGCACACAGCGTAACCGCGGCAGACCCAAGCACACTGCCAACTACATTGGAATGTCAACCCTTCGGCCTGTCTTCTACCCCCCCTCCCCGGGGGGTGTCTGTTCTTATCAGAGCAAATCAAAGTGCAGGGTGTATTGCTCGTCCTGGAGAATGACTAGTTTCTGTGGAAGCTGTTTAATGCAGACCCGGAGGCTGCACCAGGTACTCCCCAAGGTACTGTGTGCCCGAGGCATTTGTAAAACTAGTATGTTTTCAGTATCACGCTGTTCCTCTGGAAGAACGGTCTGTGTGGTGGTTTACTTTTCCAGCGTGGTTAGAGCTGGCGTCTCTAACGCTGAAAGAGATTTAGGGCCAATTTGAATCTGTACTGTGGCTCTGCTACGTGGCCGGAAGACTTGGGGTGATTTAGTGATCTTCTCTGCCCCTCAGTTTCCTCCTTTCTGAATTGGGGCTGATGAAACCTACTTTATAGCTCTGCGGCGATGCTGATGATCCAGGATATACAGGATCTTGACTTAGGCATTTGTTGAAGACAGCGTGGTATTGGGGTTAAGGTTGTAAGCTTGAGTCAGTTTGTCATCGTGCAAATCTTGGCTCTGTTCCTCTTTAGCCGACCCGGCTGAGGATAAGTCACAGCCAGTAAAACCTTGGATTGCGAGTAACTTGTTCTGCGAGGGTTCCACAAGACGAGCAAACATCTCTAATAAATTTCAACTTGATAAACGAGCGACGTCTTACAATAACGAGTAGTGCATGACACTGGATGTCACATGATCACAACTGAGCCAACAGTTCTTCTCTCTGTGTGTGTGTGTGTGTGTGTGTGTGTGTGTGTGTGTGTCTCTCTCTCTGTGGGATTGTGGGTGATTGTCTCCCATGCTCAGATGCTTGGTCTCAGGTGCAGTGTTTGGCAGAGATCCGTGATTTTTCAGAACGTTGGAAGGTGCCCACAGCTGGCCCTGGTGTATCTTTTGTCCCTTCAAGGCACCTACGGACAGTCCTTTGCTTTTCCAGACAAGAGTAAGCTTAGGATGCTTTGCTTCTTTCGAGGTCAGGCTGCCTGCAGAGAGAGACCCTTTCCTCTGCTGCCTTATCGCCACGTACATTAAATACGGTGTAAGACCAGAGTTTATTAATACTCTACTGTAGGCAACATCCATTCGTGGTAGTGAAAGTCGTCCTACACGATAACCCTCCTCTCTCTGGTCTCCCTCACACCAGCCACGAAAGTTTTCAAAGGGAAGTGCAGGTTAACTTGTATTTTCTTTGTTATTTTGTATTCTGTGACAGGATTGTAATCATTTTCATATGACTATTTTTAGGTTGTGGAACGAATCATCTGAGTTTCCGTTATTTCTTATGGGGAAATTCGCTTTGATAGACGAGTGCTTTGGATGACAAGTATGTTTCTGGAACGAATTATGCTCCCAAACAGAGGTTTTACTGTAACCTCTTTGTGCTTCAGTTGCCTCGTCTATAAAATGGGGGAACTAACAGCTACCTCCATCATAGGTTTGTCAGAAGGAGTAAATTAGTTAATAGAATGAAATACACGGGACAGTACCTGGCACACGTGAGATCTTTACTAGATATGCTAAATATGTTCATCATCATCATTACCTCCATTTGTCAGCCTGCAGTATCACTGTTTCCTGTGCTCACTAAATCGAGACTGCCTTGGAAGATTAGACAGCATCTCGTTCTTCTTTATATCTTCTGAACCTGCCAGATAGCAGGTACTTAATCTTCAGCTATCTGGAATGGTTGAATTAGTGAGTGAAGGAATACCATCATGCTTTCTCAGATTTACCCTTTCCCCCCTCTCAATTTCCTCTGGAACAGTCTCTTTCTGCCGTGACTCACATGGCTTTTGCAGCTGGGTTCACCGTGTTTTTTAGAACAAAATTTGGGGTCGAAACTTGGTCTAAAAACAGAGCAGTTTTGTTAAATCCATGCTGTGCTACTTATAGTCTGATATTCTGCCTCCCTTAGATATATGTCTCCTCCCCTACTTACCTGTGAGGTAAGGGATTCTGTCTTCTTCCTCTCTAGTCTCCAGCACTCAGTGTGGAAACTAGGACATGGTAGGTGCCCAGTTAATGATTGTTAAATTGAACAACATGTCTACAGGTCTCTGATAGATGAGTTCATCCTTATCATACTTCATCCCAGATGGGAATAAAGAGCTACCCTTTTACACAAATGATAGTTTCAAGATCATTAGGAGCTGTGGGATCTGAATCTGATTAACTTTAAAGTGATGCATTTTGAACCTCAAGTGAGGCACAGTCTATATGAAAGGGAAGAACGCGAAACAAGACGTTTGAAAGAATTGTTCCATAAAATTAGATGCTGCTGCTTTTCTTTAGTGGTTGTTCTTTCCTCCTATCGCTTAAAAACTACATGCCTATCTTATTTTTCTTTCTTGGTCTGTCCCGAGTCTTCAAATGGCACGTTAGATTGGAAATAACGCATTCGTGCTCTGCAGTCCCTGGGCAAGGAGCGTCAGCAGGGCGGTTTTACTCATGTTGTATCTTTCCACCTGGAACAGCATGGAAATACATTCTCTAATTACACTCATTAGAAGGCTGATGAACGTCCCCGTTTGGAAAAAGCCTTTTTCATTTTATTCTCTTAAGCAGTTTCTTTTCATTTGTGTCATGTATGCGGTTGATAATTGCCATTTATAGACTCCCTGGCTTTAAACAATCGGTTTCATTTTTCATGTAACTAGACACGTGTCGTGTAAAATTGTGTCTGTAAGGAGAGGTTATTTTTCAGTCTACTAAAGATACTCTCCTTTTTACTGTTATTCCTGTGAGGATTGAGTGTGGCTGCCTCCCGGTGGCACATAAAGCTGCAATATTTGTCTAGTTTTAGGAATATGTAGCTCTTTCTTCTTTGAATTTGGTGTAGCATACACGTAAATCGAATCCTGGTAGAAAGCTCCCTTGTAAACACATAAAAATAATCTTTATTATTGTGACAGCTGATATATGTACATTAAAACAATTTTTTTTAATGTTTATTTTTGAGAGAGAGAGAGAGAGACAGACAGAGCGCAAGCAGGGGAGGGGCAGAGAGAGGGAGACACAGAATCCGAAGCAGGCTCCAGGCTCCGAGCCATCAGCCCAGAGCCCCATGCGGGGCTCGGACTCACGAACCGTGAGATCATGACCTGAGCCGAAGTCGGACGCTCAACCGACTGAGCCACCCGGGTGCCCCAGAAAGAGCACGCAACTCTTGATCTCGGAGTGCTGAGTTCGAGCCATGTTGGGTGTAGAGATTACTTTTTTTAAAAAGTACTCGTGTCAGTGACTACTAATGAAAGGGTACCAGGTTTCTTTTTAGGGTGATGAAAATGGTCTAAAATTAGATTGTGAGGATGGTTGCACATTGTGAACGTACTGAAAACTATTGCATCATTAAACAAATGAATTCTATGATACGTGAATTATACCCATAAAGCTGTTGTTTTAAAAAGTACCCATGGTCCTCTTTTTACCAGCTCCACCGCTTGCTAGCTGGCTATGTGACCTTGAGCAAGTTGCTTTCCGTTCTCTGCCTTGACTCCCTCACCTTTACATGGTGAGTAAGTACATAGGAAGCAGCTTAGAATTGTGCTTTGGAATGTAAGCCCTCAAAAATGCCAGTGCTGGGGCGCCTGGGTGGCTCAGTCGGTTAAGCGTCCGACTTCTGCTCAGGTCATGATCTCCTGGTTGTGAGATCGAGCCCCACATTGGGCTCGGCACCAACAGTGCAGAGCCCGCTTGGGATTCTGTCTGTCTCCCTCTGTCTCCTCCTGCCTCTCTCTCTCTCTCTCTCTCTCTCTCTCTCTCTCTCTCAAAAATAAATAAATATCAACATTTTTAAAAATGCCAGTGGTTGTCATTGTTTTCCTATGTCTGTAGAGCTCAGAAGAGAAGTCCGGACTAAAGATAGACAGCTTGTTTGGTGCTAGCATGTAGATGATAGTTAAAGCCACTCATGTGGATTAGGTTACTTAGCAAGAGCACACAGAGGAGTGAAAGACAGAGCTGAGGACTGAATCCAGGGAAACACCAGCCTGTGGTCGTTTAGTGTGGGGGCCAGACAAGCAGATTTGGCAAGGGAGACTTAAAAGGAATGTCTAGAGAGGTAAGAGAAGGTGCGATGTTCTGGAAGCAAAGGAGAAAGCACTAAGAAGGAGATGACAGTTTACTAGTGTCAGTATTAGAAAGCTTAAATACGGACGTGTCCGTTCAATCTGGCAAGTTAGAGCTGTGGGAGTATGGGGGCAGGAAGCAGCTTCCGGACAGCAGGCTGAGAGAAGGAAGAGAAGGTGAGAGAAAGCGTCATTCAATGATTACTTGAGCTCCTACCATGTGCCAGTGATCAAAACAAACCCCAAATCCCTGCCCTAAAGGAGCTCTACTTTTTTTTTTTTTGTTTTTTTTTTTTGAGAGAGAGAGAGAGAGAGAGAGAGAGAGAAAGCACGAGCTGGGGAGAGGGGGGACAAAAAGAGAAAAAGAGAATCTCAAGCAGGCTCTGTGCTCAGTGCGGAGCCTGACATGGGTGGAGTTCAATCCCATAACCCTGGGATCATGACCTGAGCCCAAATCAAGAGTCAGACCCTCAGGGCGCCTGGCCGTCTCAGTAGGTTAAGTGTCCGATTTCAGCTCAGGTCGTGATGTCACGGTTTGTGGGTTCAAGCCCCGCATGGAGCTCTGTGGTGGCAGCTCAGAGCCTGGAGCCTGCGTTGAATTCTGGGTCTCTCTCTGCCCCTCCCCCACGCTCATTTTCTCTCTCTCTCTCTCTCTCTCTCTCTCTCAAAAACAAAACATTAAAAAAAAAAAAAAAAGTTGAGGGCTCCACTGACCAAGCCACCCAGGTTTGAAAGGAGCTTTACTTTGAATACTGGGCCTTTGTAGGGCAGGAGTGAGGTAAGGGTGAAAACGGGTTCTCTATCAAGGAAAGTGTGTTTGTGTTTGAGAAAAATAAGGACGTTAAGTTAAGGAACCAGGGGGAGATAGAGTGGATGTGAAGCAGCTGGCAACATAGGGGAGATGGGATCATCATTGGTGCCAAAAGATGGGAACATGGAGATCAGGAACTTAGGGGGAAGCTCATTAGCGGTGTTGAACAGGCCAAGAGGTCCTGTCTTCTGCAACGAGGGAAACAGTTGATGTGCACGCACAAGGAAATGTGAAGAAAGGCCCACCGGCTGACCGTGGGTTTTTTAAGGGATATAGAAGCAAGCTCACCCACGTAGAGAGGAGTGTGGCAGGGGGCTTGAGGAGTCACGGAGCTTTGGGTGTCGGGCGTAAGTGGGGAGTTTGTGGAGTGACCCCGAGGGATTCGTAAGGGCGTTATTCTTCACGTTAGTGTGGTTTCATCAAACCTGCTCTCTGCTTCCTTCTTGCAGGAGTAGAGAAAGCAGTTTCTGAGATTGGTCCTAGATGTGGGGCCTTGTAGGTCAATTATGGCAGAAGGCCACTTTGGGAAAGAATTGAGGGAGCTAGCGAGAGAATAGGTTCCACGAGTCAGCACGATGTTCAGACTTCATAGGGAAGTGAAAGGAAGGAGTTTGAGAAACAGGGTGGGATCAAGAGACTAGAGGTTTTTAAAGAGTTTTTGTAGTGCGAGTGAAAGAGCTGAAAAGCTGAGAGGGGGGAGAGGAGGAGAGAGAGCGAGAGAGAGCTGCTGTTCTTTGAGGCGTCAGAGGTGAGACGGTAGGTGATAACAAATCCTAGTCCGTCACCAAAGCATAGTTGGCTGAAGTAGAGCAAAGATCCTCGGAGCACAAGCGTGGGACTTGAAAATCTAGGTTTCTGGGTGAGTTGTCCACGTGAACTATGGAATTTCTAAGGGTGTGGCAAGAGTTGGCCTAGAGGATAAGGACTGAAGGCTAACTTTCTTTTTTTTTTTTTAAATTTTTTTTTTTTCAACGTTTTTTTATTTATTTGTGGGACAGAGAGAGACAGAGCATGAACGGGGGAGGGACAGAGAGAGAGGGAGACACAGAATCGGAAACAGGCTCCAGGCTCTGAGCCATCAGCCCAGAGCCTGACGCGGGGCTCGAACTCACGGACCGTGAGATCGTGACCTGGCTGAAGTCGGACGCTTAACCGACTGCGCCACCCAGGCGCCCCAAGGACTGAAGGCTAACTTTCAAAGTCTCCAGTCGATATCACTGTGTGACCAGATCTGACGACCAGAGATGATAGATAGAAATGATGAAGGTCACTAGAGATAAGGAAGTCCAAGAACTATGAAAGGAATATGGAGCACATTGTTCACACGAACATTAAAAGTTCATAGCATGGTGGCAGGAGATGGGATGGAAAGGTTGCCAGTGACCCAGACGAAGGCAAACGTCCGGGAGACGTGATACCCATAACAAGGAGAGACCAAAGCTTGTATCTCCACGTGGCGTGAGCCCAAAGGGAGGACTTTTCATGAGGTTGGATTAATGGCCTGTTTAAGCCACAGGAGGCGAGAGAGGTTGACTCATACCCCTCTGGGAAAGAGTCTTCAGAAGAGAGCCAGGTGTCCCAAAATGCAGCGGGCCACGTGCCCACTGAGCAGCACCTCAGCCATTGCTGAGGCCTGGGTTCCCCTGAACTACAAGCTTGACTTTAACGTATGCCAGGCGTGCCTTTGTTCACTGCAGTGTGGACGAGGGCGTGGAGGAAGGAGAGTTTTCTGAGGCCCGTGAGGACCTGGCTGCCCTTGAGAAGGATTAGGAGAGGGTTGGAGCGGATCGTGCTGAGAGAGAGGGTGAGGAGGAATATTTAACCTGGCTGCCGCAAGTTTACGCTCCATCGCCTTGGGACGGTCTTCTTTCTGTTCTGGAAGCTGTCCGTCGTGGCCCGAACTTGTCAATAAAACATGGTTCTATTCAAAAGAGAAAGCAAGCCAAGTCTTAGGGAAGGCAAGTATTTGTAGGGAAGGTTTCCTGATGTCAAGGGTGTAGACTGTGATTAACCACGATGGCGGAGTGGGTAGCCCTCAGTTTAATCAGTGGGTTAGGAGAGAGGGAAGGAAGGGGAACAGTGGACTTAGGGGCAGGAGGTGGAGAAAAGGGCCAAGTAGTAGCAGCATGAGGATGGGCAGTTGGGTGGGAGACCTGGGTTGAACTAATTGGTTGGGAGGTTGCCAAGTTTTGGGGGATAAAGACATCTGCGGGAAATGCCAGGCGAGTAGCCCAGAGTGCCAAGGGAGGACCTCCCACCAGTCCTTAACCTCGGCAGTTGGCGTCTGGGTCTGAGCCTGACTAGAGTTCGAGTTGATGTGTTTCTTGCCCCAAACCCTGACGTTCATTTTATTTAACTAACGTGAGTCCGCTTTGTTCGAATTACAAATTGTAATGGTAAACATGTTGTTTTAGAAGTGTAGCCAAAATCTTTAGTTTTGGTATACTTTGTGTTACTTTCACATTTAATTTTTTCCCCCACTGTATTGAAATTCGGTTGGCATATAACATTGTGTAAATTGAAGGCTTACAACGTGATGATTAAAAAAGATATATATATATACGTATACACATATACATACATATATATACATATATATACCTATACATGATTACACATATACACATATGTATACGCATATACATACATATATATACATATATACACACATATATATATACATATATATATACATATATATATATATATATGTATGATTACCACAGTAAGATTCGCTGACATATCCATCACCTCGCAGTGACATTTTTTTTTTTTAAACAAGCTTTAAATGTTTATTCCTGGGAGTAAATGAAGAAGTCTCTTCATAGTGTTTTATGGTCACCCTCCGAGCCCAAATCCTGTTTTCAGTATAGCAGTTGGGTGGTTGGGTGTTTATTCATCTAAATAAATATCCATTTATCTCTTTATAAAGAAAACAGAAAGAATGATGGCAAAAGTAAATCTTACGAGTTACCTGGTGGGTTGCATTATGCCACAGACATTTACTGAACTCAACTTTACTTCAACATTTACAAAGCCAGTTTTGATTAGCTCTTTAATCCTAATTATCAGGTAGACTTCAGTCTACTAACCCAGGTCCAGTGGTGATTATTAGGGAGATTTATAGCCACGGATACCACAAAATTGTACAATGTAGCTGTTTAGGAATTCTTGGGGGTGGGCGGTATTATTTAAGAAGGTAAATCTTTCTCCTGTTTGTCATATAATATACCAGGTAACAGCTAGAGGCTGAGGTCAAGCGATGTACAGTCCTTTACTATAAACCTTTAAGTATAAATATATAAGATAATCTTACTTTTGGAAGAGCACATTAAAATCAGAAGGTTCGTAGTGACGTTTATATGATAGAGATTATCACACGGCCTGAGCAATCCCGAGTGGCCTACAACTTTCCTCTTGCTGTCGGAGTTTCTTTCTTGAACTTAATTATTCCCAAAGCAAATCCATTCACACATATCAAAGATGAATGGGACTGCCTGCTTGGCAAGCATAAGCATGTTTTAAAAGCGATTCCAAAGATTCGCAAAGATCAACTGTTAAACACATTAACGGGAAAGCAGAACTATTTCTGGCGGTTTCTCTAAATCTAAGCTCTGGAGGGATTCCTGATTGCATTGTGCCCCGTAGTGCCCCCCCCCTCCCCCCCCCCCCCCCCCCCCCCCGTTCGCCGGGAGCCACATTTTGTGAATGGGAGAACTGGGCGAAGCATGAGGCTTCTGTTGAAAAAGCCTCCATGTTTAGCCTAGGAATGATGGTCATCACTGTGCTCTCAGCTCTTCTGACGCTCTTTAAATATTTGTTTCACTTCTAGAAAAGGACAGGGCTTTGGTTTTGGGGGGTCTTCCCTCTGCACATATTAATTGACCTGGTTTGAAAGGACAGTAGAAGGTGAATGTCAGAGGCCGGCTGTTTCCAGGTCTAACCTTGTGGCCCTGTCTGTGTCCCCAACAGCTCACTGCTTCTGAGGACCTTCTTCCCGGGATGGGACGTTTTCTCACCCTGTCTGCCTGCATATGTGCTTTCCTGTCACTCTCAGCACCCAGCCTTGCGCTGTTTCGTCGTTGTGGACATTTGATTACACTTGCTGTTTATTTCTGCTTTCAACCTACTGCCTCAGCCAGAGCCCTCCCACTCTCTGATACTCCCTGAATTCCAACCCTAAGCTGACTCATTTATCATAACCTTTGAGGAGCCTTTTGAAATTGGCTTTAGTTCTTTTTGCAAGCATTTTGAATGACCTATAGGTCTTCTCGTTCCACTGAAATCCTGAGTAAAGTCATAACGTACTGTTCTGTTTTATGCTCCTGTGCTAATTAAGTACTATCTGGTCAGTGTGGCATAGGTCATTTAAGGAAATATTCGTGATCATTTTGATTTTATAAGCATGCGTTTTTCCCTCTGCCTCCATTTTACAAAGATTGTATCTCTGTTTTTATTCTGGTTGCGCAAATGTTCACATTGAATTCATCTGTGCCACCGTATTGCAAGTATAATAACCCCGAAGATATATTTCAGTTATCTGTTTTAGGATTACATTTTTTTATGTGGACATTTTTTTTTATCTGTGTTGGAAGCAACTGGTTAGTGGCAGCAAAGAATTTCCTATTCCCCTGTGCTATATAACAGCAGCTAACATTTGAGTATTTAGTGTTTGAAGGCACTGCCTCTTAACTGTCTCGTAAGTTATCAACATCGTCCTCATTTATATAGATAGGGAAACCGAGACATGATGTGGTTAAGGAATTTGCCCAAGGTCACTTTGTAAATAAGTGGCAGAACCAGAATTTGAACTCATGTATCTGGCTCCAGAACCCACATGCCCAGCCAGCATGCTCCTCTTCCTTCCCCATCTCTTTGGAATATGTATATTTTTTAACGTTTATTTATTTTTGAGACAGAGCGCGTGTGCGCGCACAAGTGGGGGAGGGGCAGAGAGAGAGAGGGAGACACAGAATCCGAAGCGGGCTCCAGGCTCCAAGCTGTCAGTACAGAGCCCAATGTGAGGGTCGAACCCACGAACCGTGAGATCATGACGTGAGCCGAAGTCAGACGCTCAACCGACTGAGCCACCCAGGCGCCCCTGTGTAACCACTTTGAAACCACTTGGTAATTTCCAGGCTCTCTGAAAGAAGGTAATTAGAATGGTCAGAATGCCTCTGATTTTTGAACATCAAAAGTACACCCATTAGAAGATATTTATGACACGGTTAAACTTTGAGACTCTAGTCGTGATCAAATCATATCCTCAGCTCATAGCTTGATGATCCTTGGTGATCTCAAATGCCTCTAAATGGTATAGTGATTGTGGGGCCAGGCTGTTTAGTCAAATGATGAGCCATATTGATTTGTCTGTACTCCTGTCACTCCATCCATCTACAGAAGTCTTCATCTCTTTATAACACACACTCAGGTGTGGCTTATCCTATTAATTTTTTTTTAATGTTTATTTACTTTTGAGAGAGAGAGGGAGGCACAGAATCCGAAGCAGGCTCCAGCCTCTGAGCTGTCCACACTGAGCCCGACGCGGGGCTCGAACTCACAGACTGTGAGATCATGACCTGAGCCGAAGTCGGACGCTCAACCGACTGAGCCACCCAGGCACCCCTAGGTGTGGCTTATCCTTATTGAGGAAGCAAATCACGAACGCATACTCAAAGTATCAGACACAGAGGTCTAAGAATCAATGGCTAATCACCTCGAGGGGGAAGCCAATATGTAAAGGGTTGCCAGTTTTATGTATCTACAGCCCTCTGAATGTTACAGGGTCTCTTGATGAGACGGCTGAATTTGGCATAGTTGAACCTTCAGTTTACTTTCACGGGGACTCGTGCAGGTAATTTCAGTCCAGGAGAACAGCAGTTGGGAATAAACTGAGATGCGTAGAAAATGAGGAGAGAGACCAGTTTGGTAGGAGCGGAGCCTTCTCGCCGGGAATGACTAGTAGAAAATGTAGTTGGAATGACTAGGAAAGGTCAGGCTGTGTTAGAGAAGCCCTGAAACCAAGCACGGTACATGACTACAAGTAAAATCCTGTCACTGTATCCAGATTCCGGTTTGGGAGCACGGCACGTGTGAAATATATAATCGACGTGGAAATGAATTTGATCATAGTACGGATTAAAAGAGGCCAAAGTTACCCAAGGCTCTGACGTGCATCAACCTGGAAATCTTCCCAGACCGACTCTCCCTGGCCCTAGTCAGCCTCTGCATTTCAGCAGCCCCCCTTCTTCCTTCCTGCTTCCGTGGTCACGTAGTGTGCCCCGCATGGCTTTGAACGCTCCCTTCGCTTACGTCCTTCCCGTGTTCTCCTGTCAACCCCGTGAGATGAGACGCCCGCATTGGGGTGCGACCCCAGCTCAGAGGCCAGTGGGAGGTAGCATGCAGAGGACCAAGGAGCTAAGTGATTGGGGTGTCCTCCAGTCTGCCCCTGCTTGCTGACTAGAGACCTGCCATGGTGGTGACTGGTGAAAGAGTGAGATGAGGGCGAAAGCCTCTGACTGGCAGGGTGGCGGGGGGTGGGGTGGGGATCGGTAGCCTTGGAGGGGGGCAGGTGGAAGCAATGGCATTTCAAATGTGCTCATGTACTCTGGGCAAGGCCAGGTGTGGGGGGGCCGACGGAGCCAGGGGCTCATCTTCTTTGCGTGATAACCAGAGATTTCTCAGTCTCGGGAACATGGTTAGCCAGGGGAAATAGGAAGAAAGAAGGATTTTTTCCTAGGGAAATTACCACTTAAAAAAATCCATTATTTGTCAGCTCCAGAGCATTTAACCTGTTCGTTCGTTCGTTCTTTCTTTCTTTCTTTTCCTTTCTTTCTTTCTACTTTTCTCGTTTCTACTTTTCTAGTTTCTACTTTCATACTATCAGAATGGCTAAAAATTTTGGTAAGTCGATTTTCGTGGCTGAAATAGACCACTTGTTATGTGTTTGAGTTGTTTCCCACAAAAGATCCACTGTAGTCTCAGCCTTGGGGTAGCAAAAACTGAAGGGAGGAAATTCACTAGGATGGGTTTTGAGCATTGATGAAGGAGAGGTTTTCCTTACAGCTGTGCTGCTCTTCAGTGTTAGGTTTTAATCTTCTTATTTGAAGTTTCATTTGAACAAATAGCTTTCTTTCCCAGCCCGTTGTACCAACAGGCATATCAACCTGAAAACTGCTGAAAGAACTTACTAGTCTTGTTTTCTACTCAGAGGAGGGTATCCGGATTTGGGGTTGATTTCTCGATAGCGTTCTTACAGACTGGAAGCTGCGAGCTGAGAATTAGTGGTGCCGGTTACATGCTGCTGTTGATTCACTTACGAGTAAACCCTTTGTGCAAGCTTCATTACAAATTGTTCTCCCAAAGACTATACAAAAAATATCTGTTAATCACTGGGATGTTATTTTCAAAAATGCAATTTATTTTCTGGGGCGCCTGGGTAGCTCGGCTGGTTAAGCGTCTGACTTCGGCTCAGCTCACGATCTCGCGGTCTGGGAGTTCGAGCCCCGCGTCGGGTTCTGTGCTGACAGCTCGGAGCCTGGAGCCTGCTTCTGATTCTGTGTCCCCCCCTCTCTCTCTGCCCCACCCCTGCTTGTGCTCTGTCTCTCTCTGTCTTTCAAAAAGGAACAAACATTAAAAAAAATAAAAGTAAAAAAAAAAAAATGCAGTGTATTTTCACTTCCAAGAAGCACAGGGATAATCTTAATATTGTATAAACGTCCTTTGACAACTTCAGCAGTCTTTTGTGGGGGGGGACTTTCTATATGTCAGTGATATTTCTCTCTGCTCTGCTTGCAGAGAAATCAATGTTGCAAAAAATACCCTGCCCCAGTTTATGATTATTAAATGAGGTAGACTGGGAAAGAGCCCAGCGCATGGCTGGCTGACTGGAATTGTGTTTGCCTTGGACCTGGCCTCGGTGCCATAGTGCATACTAGGTGGATGACAGTCCCTCCTGAAGACCTTCTATACCTTGTCCTTGTACGTTATGGCAGGTTATGTCCATGGAAGTCAAAGTAATAGAAGTGTAATCTGATTTTCTTCACAGAAACAATATTGAGGATTATATTGCTGGCCTGATGCCTGACTTTTTTTTTTTTTTTTTTGCCAGAAATGACCATAACCACCATGTTTAATCAACTGTTTAATCAACTGGAAATGATGAATCTGAATACTGCTCTGCATAAAATTGTCTGAAGTGTATATAGATCAGCTAACAAGGCATCACAATAACCAGTCAGGTTAAATTAGTGTTTAATGAGCTTGTCTACCGACAAAGTGCTTATTGTCAACAATCACGGCCTTGTTTTTTATTGAAACTAACCAGAAGGTTTTTAAAAAAACACACTTTCTGCAAAGTCAAGGAATTCATAAAGGGTTTCTTGGGCAGAATGTTGGAGGAGAATTTAGGGGACACTTGGAGTTACGGCTTTTTGAAAAGCTGAGTTGAGATTTTCTTTTTGCTTTGTTCATTGTAAATTCTGTGCAGCAGACATAGATTTTGGAGAAAAGGTCATTGGGCTCTCTTCATTTGAGTTGCCATCAGGGAAGGCTTTCAGGCGAAAGTGACAGCTGAGAGATCTGAAGGGTGATTACAGGTTAAGACGGTCAAGGTCTCCGAGGGGGGATAGTATTCCGTGTGGAGTGAAGCGGGGGCGGGGCCCGGGGCTCACCTAGAATGGAAGGAAGGCCAATGGGCTCTAACGGAGAAAACAAGGAGGAGAGGCCGGGGGCGCTACAAGGCTGGAGAAGCCGGAGGAAGAGACCTGACTGTGCCAGACCTTGCAGGTCAGAGTAAAGTTTTTAATTTTCGGTTTTAAGATCAGTGAGAAACTATGAAAGCAGGGGACTGGAGGAGTGATCTGATCAGGCTTGCGTTGTTGTGTGGTTGTGAATGTGGTCCTGGCCGGGTCAGCTCTCAGGACACTGCACGGCCATCATTCGTGGTACTCAGCTGATTTGTAGAAGTATTTGTTTCCTATCTGCTCTCCGTCACTACACTCCGAGCTCCTTGAAGGCAGAGACAGCGTCACGTTTTTATTCATCACTATATCTGCGGTGTCTTGCATAGCAGGGACTCAGTAAACATTGGTTGAATGGATGCATCAGCCATATTAACAGCTTTGCCCCTTGACCTGCTATAAGGCAAGAGTGTTAACTTTTTTTTTTTTTTATTGCGGTGAGGTTCACATAACAAAATTAGTAATTTTACAGTGAATGATTCGGTGGCATCTCATACATTCACATGTGAAGCCACCAAATCCATCGTGTTCTGTAGCATTTTCATCATCTCAAAAGGAAACTTCATAACCATTGAAGTAGTCACTCCCCAGTCTCCCCTCCTTCCAGCTCCTGACAGCCACCAACTTGCTTTCTGTCTTTATGGCCTTACCAATTCTGAATATTTTATATACATGGAATCACGCAATATGTGACCTTTTGTTGTCTTCTCTCGCTTAGCTTAATGTTTGTAAGGTTCATTCATGTTGTGTAGCACGCATCGGTCCGTCATTCCTTTTTATGCCTGAATAATATTCCATTCTACGGATATACTGTATTTTGTTTATCTGTTGATGGTATTTGAGTGGTTTCCGGTTTTTGGCTCCTGTAAATAAATCACGTTGCTCGGAACATCAGCGTACACGTTTTTGTTTGTGAACACCTGCTTTCAATTCTTTTGGGATATAGACATAGGAGTAAAATTGCTGACTCATGATAATTCCTTGTTTAGCTTCTTTTTTTTTTTTTTTTTAAGTTTATTTATTTATAATCTTCACACCCAGCGTGGGGCTTAAACTCATGATCCTGAGATCAAGAGTTGTATGCTCTACTGACTGAGCCAGCCCGGTGCCCCCCCACCCCCCTTGTTTAGCGTTTTGATGAACCACCAAACGGTTTTCCACCTTTAAAATGCATGAGTGAACCTCCCCTTTATTTGCACTGACTATTTCATATTTTGGTACCTCGTCACATTGTTGCTCAATATTATGAAAAGTTACAGCGAAGCTCAAAGGCAACACTGGACTGAATTGGATTCTAAATCCATAAAATCAGTGTCCAGCATCATTCCAAGAAAGGCTTGGAACTATTAGGAGAACCCCACCTTTTCCCGTTGCCCACATTTTTAGGATCGAAGATGAGGTCTAAAATCCTGACATCTAAAAAAATTTCTTCCTTCTGAACGTATGTGTTGCTTAGAAACTCTTCTCTTTGGGAGGTGTCTTTTGAGAGTTGCGCCGAGAATGATCAGGAAGCCCCATGCAGTCTTACAGCAGAATGTTCTCATCACAGATAATTTTCTTTTGGTTTGACACATTTGTCTTTCTGCCTTTTCCTTTCTGTTTCCCTTTATTCCTCTTTTTTAATTTTTTGAAGCGAACTGTGCCCAGCACCCAGGGAAGAAATGTACCTGCTTGCTTTTGGTCTCGGGCAGAGACTGTAGCAAATGTCGGGGAACCAAACAGGGACACAAGTAGGCCATCTTAGGATATTCAGATACCCCGTAAGATTATTCCTGCCCATCCACAGTCATCAGTCCACAGTCCACCCGTAATTGGCCTCCATTAATTAATAACAGTTGAAATCTGCAGGTGCACTTTCATTTCTGACCTTTGGGAATCATCTGTGTTCTGTCGGGTTCTGCCATTTTTTTCTACCCTTAACTAATGCTGTCATTGTTTTCTTTGTTAGTGTTTAAAAAGTTTTACATCATATTAGAGTTTACAGAGTAGAGTAAGAATAGACTTAGAAATGTATTAACACATTTGGATACACATATGCCCTTTATAATGTGAAGTAGAGTGAAATGCATTGTAGTCGGGAGAATTCTTTGTGCGCATTTAATTATCGAGTATTCGTCATGACTAATCTGCCGTGTTCCACTGGGCAACAAATACTTAATGCTATAACCACTGTGTTGTTCCATGATTTAGCTAAAAGTGTTTTTCCTGTTCAAAGCTTGCCAGGTATTTTGAATGTTGGCTGTAAATTCTTACAATTGTTCTAAATACCCCCTGTGTGTGCTTTGGAAATATCTCATTGCTATTTTCAATCATGTACTTGAACAGAACCTGAAACTACTGCTTGTCCTGTTTGGTAAAAAACACACAAAAAATGTTTGGTCTGGGGGTGGTATGACCTTTAATGTTGAGTAGTGCTTGTTTTTGAGAAGTCCTAGATTCTGAATGTGTCTGCTCTAATACAGATTCTTTCCAGTGGATTTATATCTGGGTGTGTGTTTCATTGTATAGTAAAAACGCTTTGTAAAGGTAAAATTTGTAATTCTAAGTGGTTCATTAATTTTTCTAATTGTGCTTATGATGGTTAATCCTAACCTGTTCTAATTTGAAGTTGTTTACACCCTGGATGCCGGCCAGCCTATTTTATCAGAAGAGCAAACTGTCTCCCTTGGGTAACAGGCACATTTGAGGAGGAATCTGTTTTTTCACATGTAAAGGTTACCATTAAAAGCAGGTGACACTGTGGTGCTTTAAATGGGCATCCTTAAAGCCCCCAAAAGCTAATGTACTTTTTAGCGTACCAAAATTAGCACCCTTAGGACACACGCGTCTTTCCCTGGTCTTTGTGACTTTTCATGTTTCCTTTATTTTTCTCTCCTTTTCTACTTTGAAGCTCACGAATACATTTCATCCTGAATACATTATCTTCTCAAGTGTATTGGTTTGTAAATTACTCTTTATCCTCGAGCGGATGTCTTTCCCACCCTTGAACCATTTTTTTGGTTTGTTTTGGCCCATGCCGAAGCCAGGTGGCAAATGGTAACAACATCCAAAACCACATTTCATGTTTTATTGCTAGAAATCTGGCCCCAACTCCCGTGTGTCCTTTTAGATTATTTAGCCAAGCTCTCCTTGCATTACCTGGGAAGAAACCGATTCTGGGACTTCCCCAAGACACACACAGACTAATCGGGAGAAGGCAATTAGAACCAAGATCTCCTGGTTTCTTGCCTCTCATAATTAAGCCTCAGAAGCAGAAGCACCCACTTGGGATCATAGCCAAACACTTAATTTTCCTTATCTATTTTTGGCATACTCGGAGAGAAATTGTCACAAATTTAATAGTTATCTCACCTCATACTCTTGAGTGCTTTGCCGATATTCCTGATTGTGAAGAAGTAGGAAATAGAATAGCATTGCCCAGGAGGGGGGATTATACAAGCAGCCTTTCTCCTTCTCGGAGGAACCTCATTATTGTCCCACGTAATGCAGTTTGGGAAACGTAGCGTGATGTAGTCTCATAGTCTTCCCAGTCCATCTTACGGTGGCATTTCTAGTTGGCACCGCTTGAAGGCATATTAAAGTTTCACAAATCCATTTTTATGGTACACAAGTAATAATCCACACAAATAACACAATGAAGCCATAAAGCCATATTTATTTGATGTGGTCTTTCTTCCATACATACACTGAAAGGTTACATTATGTTTCAAACATATTGCTAATTTCTAGTCTTTTAAGCATGCTTTAGGAATAATTACAGGTCACCTGTTAAATTTATAGCAGCGCCCAGATCCAAAGCTTTTGGGGGGAGAGAAGGGAGATTTCGAGACCATATCAATAGTGTCAGTGCAGCCCCCCAGTGACCATGTGCTCTGCCACAGAGGGAGGGGTGATTTGCTGATTTTACATCCATGGGGTCAGATCAGCAGTTCCAAAGGACGAATGGCTTCTGTTATTGACAGCAGCCTCCAGGGGCCTCCTGGAGTGCCCTCACTTGTGGTCCGAGTGCCACCTGCCCTCTCCCTGACCAACTGTAGTCCTCTTTGTGCAGACGAAGGAACAGTGTTTTCAGCACCGAGCACTGTCTGCTAATGGGCCATAATTCACCATGCCGCACTGTGGAGGGGTGACATCAGAATTGCCTGGGCCCCTGCTGTAGAGCCAGAAGCCTTCTTGCTATAAATAACGCATTTACACCCGAATTACCTTGAAGCCGTTGCCTGGTTGTGTGCTAACCCGGTTCCTGGAATTTCAGTCTTCACGTAGTTGGTTAGTATCTGCAAGCTTCATCCTCTTCTCAAGGAAATAGGCTTTCCGATCCTTTAAAGTGAACCCTGGGTGTCTTGCTAATCCTACAGCAAGCCGTCTTTTAAGTTACGTGAACCTATTTTACTGTTAAAGGAAGCGGGGGCTCCCCTAACTAAGCCACAGGTGTGTGTATAATGTCGCTAAGCATAGGTATCGACAATACTTCCCAGGGCCACGTCTTTATTGCTTCTTCTGTTCCCTCCAAACCTTGCCTTAAAAGCCATTGCCTATAGGGAAGGTGCTGTTTTCAAGCACAGACTTCTTTAAGACGCTGTCATGTTTTTTTTTTTCCCCTTAATGTTTATTTTTGAGCCAGCGAGCCAGAGTCAGAGCACGAGCGGGGGGAGGGGCAGAGAGAGGGAGACCCAGAATCCGAAGCAGGCTCCTGGCTCCGAGCTGTCAGCACAGAGCCCGATGTGAGCCTCGAACTCACGAACTGCGAAATCGTGACCTCTGAGCCAAGGTCGGACGCTGAACTGACTGAGCCACCCAGGCGCCCCTAAGAGACTGTAATTCGAGCCAAGAAGTTGCCGCGAGAACATGGTTGAATGGAAGGCTAGAAATACTTCAGTGAACAAGTGGCTACCTTCTGCGAGTCTTGAGTCACAGCTCAGAGCCCCCCCCCCCGCCCCCACCAGGTTATTTTCTTGGTTGTTCAGCTCAGCCATCCTCCATAATGGAATTTTGGGTTTTACCTGCCTCTTTTGTTGGGTGTGTTAAAACAACAGCTATAGCCTGGATGTGCTGTTTAATTACATTTACAACCTGGCCTTTTTTTTTTTTTTTTTTCTTCTGGCTAGTTTGCTTTCTGTCTGATATTTAACAATACCAGAGGGAAAAATGCATTCACTGGTTTCACTGGACATACTCCAGCATATATTTGAACTGTTAGACCTTTCTAGGAAACTTATTCTCACTTTAAAAAATAATGGTGCTATCATTGAAATGGGAGATAAAGCCCTGTTCAGGACTTCAGGTACCTCTTTTACAATATATTTTTTTGCTCCAGCCAGGGTTTATTTTCTCTCTCCTTACACTGTAATGAGAATTCTTCTCTGGTGACCTAGAAAGTGATATTTGGATGAGAATTTGTCTCTTCTAGGTAGTGATATTGGTAAAGGCATTTTTCTCCCTAATATCCATCCAGGGGTTCTTTTCCTTGCCATTGTTAGGTGTTAGGTATTACTGTTTGCTGCTGAGATAAAACTTCCTTCCCTGTGAGATCTCTAAAACGTGAAGAAAATCTTCCAGCCTTGAGGGGCTTCTCCACAAAAACCATCTGCTAAGGCCATATATATATTTGGGTACACATTTCTGAAGCATTTCCGTCTCTCATGGTAGGGTATCCTAGAGAATATCTGCATTGTATCTCTTCCTCTTATACTGTTTACCTGCCTAGAACCCAAAGTTCAATTGACCTTTTGTCAAAAGTTTGGTTTTTAATTCCGCTTCTTGTCTTGGTCGGTCTGTCGTACGCATGGGTTAGAAAAGAACTCTACAAGATGAGAAAAATACTGTGTGGTACAAGGGACTCATGTTTTTAAAGGATACTTTAAAGGCAAAAGCTCCAGAGGCAAATCAAATGTTGGGAGAAGAGTAACAAGAAGATGTCCAATGGTGTGAAACAGAGGCCACGCCACCAGAACGCTGCTTCAGAGTCTTACGGAACAAAGCAATCTCCTAGAACTTGCTTGGCCGCCTCCCTTGGAGGTACAGAAACTTGCAAGCCACAGTTGGCTGTCTTCCCAAACTCTGGGAAACTTTACAAGGATCACAGGGGGTGGGTACGAGTTGCTTGATAATCTGCAGCGTTTTCTCTGGGACTTAGCTGCCATTGTGCTAGCAGATTGTCGCGTGTCACAATGCAGATGGTCCCATCTTTCCCTCCTGCCTCTGAGGTTTGTGATCTATATTTTTACTCTGATCTCTTTGCAGCCAGGTCGGGCTTAGCAAGGTGATCAGCCAGCCTCACCGTTCCTATCCGTGGAAGTCCTATACCTCTCTATTTAGAGTTTGTAGGTTTAAGTGTTTGGAATGCAAGGTGATGTGAAAGTGAAAAGTAGCTTCTCAGGCCTTACCGACCTGTGTGCTCAGTTCATCTCTCGTTAAGTTTGTGTGCATATTGTCAGGCCCTAGTGTTAAGAGAAAGTCTGTCAACAAGGAAAGTGGAGTTGCTGATCCCCAGCCAGAACTTTAAGAACCTCATTGACTCTCTGTAAATGGAAGAATCTGAATCATGAAGAAAATTCTGTTAGAATCCTGAGTCACTAAATGCTTACGGCATTTTGATCTATCAATTATTAGCCATCCCGTAAGACAGCCGGATTTCCTCTTTAGAGCCGCATTTCTGTAGCCCTGAGGTCCTTGAAGTGAGGGCATGGTGGGAAGGGGGACCAGATGGAGAACACTTAGAATTGATTGCCCCTGATGACATTAAGCTGCTCAGTGGATCACATTTGGATAATCAAAGTCTAACTCTTGAGTTTCCCAACAAGGCTTTTTATGGAGGTCCTGAGGATTGTGGTTGCTGATTGAGGTTTTTGTTTTTGTGGGGTTTAATATCCGTTTCCTATAGCACATTCTGTTCACTTAAGTGTGCCGCCATCGGGTAATGCCTAACTAGAGACCATCTTTGTGACTAGGGATGTGCTGTAAATATTCAGTTGTCTTTTGGTCAGGTATTTGAGAGTTTGGGTTGATATGACCATCATTAAGCTTTAACGGCAAGAAGACATAAAATGTCTTGTCTTGGTCTGGCTTCACTACCTTTGGCAAAGGAGGGAGACAGCTTAATCACTTAAGAAGATGCAGTGAAAGCAAAATCTGAAAAGTGTGATTTTCAGGCTCCTTTTAGAGTTATGACTATAAATTACACATCGAGATTATTCTTCTTGGCTTGTTACAATGGAGTGGGCTTGGAAACCTCAGCAACGTGACCACTGAATACATTGTAGCAATTTTAACCTAGAGGCTTAATACGCTGGAAATGTTCCCTGGCAGCGTGGTGACCCCATCCCGGCACCTCCCCCCTCCAGCCCTAGAACAGAAACACTGACTTTTAGGAGCATTTTAATAGATGCCTGAAATGTTGCTGAAACGCTAGTTCGTTCTTTCAATTTTGAGTTCATTTGGCCTTTTTAAGACTGATTATGCCGTTCAAAAATACTAGTGCTTCAGAAAGGAAAATAGCTTTGGGGCCGGGGTGCCGAGAACAGTTTTAAATCATTGCCAGGTTTTCAGAATTTTAATAATTCGTTTTTGTTCATTTGTGCGCAGCTACTTAACATTCGCTTTAGTAACTCACAAAGAGCAGTCTGATGACCAATAAAAATAATGGTGTAATTGCAAGGGACGATCTAAATAATTGATGGGAGATTAACCACATGCCAAATAAGTATTGAAGGAGAATCTCATTTTGTGAGCAGCTTAAACTGATTGGAGGGGGGGGCACTATTTGAGGGTTATTTGTATTCTTACCCTCTGGAAAGCAAATTGTTTAAATTATTATAATTACTTTAAAAACGTCGGGGCGCCTGGGTGGCTCAGTTGGTTAAGCATCCGACTTTAGCTCAGGTCGTGATCTCAGGGTCGCTGGTTCCAGCCCCGCCCTGCCTGGGACACAGAGCTTGCTTCAGATCCTCTGGCCCCGCCCATCCACCTCCCCCTACCCCTGTCCCCGCCCCCGCCCCCCGCCCCCAATCGCCCCCAATCACGCCTGCTGGCAAGTGCATACTCACTCTCAAAAATAAATAAACTTTTTTTTTTTTTAATGTAGGGTTATGGCTGGTGTACTAAAAACTTGTAGACTCTTAGTTAAGAGCGATCACTAATTCAAAGAGAAAGAGTCTGTAGCAGTTTTCACAGGCATGGGCTGCAAATTAGAGTTGCCACCTAGGGAGCTTCCCGAAAAATTAAATATTAAATAAAAGACCCAGGCATCGGTGTTGCGTTTAAAGCCAACGTGTGGCCAGAATTAAGAACCACTGATCTGTGACTTCGTGAAAAATTTTAAGTCTGCAAACACCTGGAAAGACCGGGGACATGAGCTGTTTTAGATTCTGTGCCAGGTTTTATAGTGACAGTCTTGTATCGAGGTCTCTATTTTCTCTCAGTTCTTATTGAGTAACTGGTCTAGAGGCAATCAAGGCACAGATTATACTTTCAACAGCTTTCTATGTTTTATGACTAGCAAAGGCATGGATTTTAAGATGGTACTAGTTGAATAACAGTGTCATTTAACTCTGATTTTTATTGAGACACGATGTTTTGGTATAAATTACTTACCTTTGTTTTTCCCTATAATATTCAGTTCATCCTATGGAGCTATAAATCAAGGGTACAAAAGGGTGGCGCTTTTATCTTGAGGAAAAGAATTGAATTGCTTTCTCTATCAGCCCATGTATTATTGATGCGCTTTTTAATATTTTTCCTTACTTTTTATTGTAGTGTATGATGTGTCATTAGAATAGAATCCGTGCCAGCACATTTCAGTTTTTTAAAATGCCATTTCTAAGGACATTTGGATGGGAAGCACTTCAACACAGGATGGACTGTTAATGAATTAAAATTCATCATGAGGTGGCGGGAATCATATCCTCCCACTCCACACTACATCGTGTGCCATCCCGAAGGGAGATTTTTTTTTTTTTTTTTAATGATTCCTACTTGGAGTTTCTCTGCCCTCGCTAAGGCACCTACCTTATTCACAGTCACAGGAACTAAAACCACTACATTGGCAGCAAGCGGAAAATTACAGTGAATTTACACATGAGTTCAGCGCCGCCATTTTTATGCAAACTAAACAGCATTATAAGCTAGAGCAAATTCCACCAGAAATTGCAGGTTCTTCAGATTTGAGGGTGAAGCAGGCCTGGAAAAGTCCTATTTCAGCTCCAGCCCCAGTCCCAGGCAGCTGCAAACCCAAACCTGCCGGGGCTGAGGAGACTTTGCCCTTTTTTAAAAAACCCTCAGTAGACGTTATACAATTCCTCTCGGGCCCCGTTTTCATCATCTAACGATGATCACTGCCAGGACCACCCCACCTCCCCCGCCCTCCCAAACCTACACAGCAGTTTCAATCCATTTTCTCCCAACTTCATAGACATAGAAGTCACGTAGGCCTTATTTGAAAGTGATCAGAGAGATAATGCATGGGGAAAGCTCTTAGTAAAACCGAAAATGCCACTCACGTGTAGGGAATTCATAAAAATATGACGGACCTCAGAAATTGTGTTATGCTTGTCCCTGCCTTTTGTTCTCTGGAATGCTATTAACTGCCAGAGAAGAAAGGTGAAGACCATTCAGAAGTGGGGAAGTACTAGTTTATTTTTGTTTTAAGTTAATAAGTGGCCACTGTTAACCAAGGCGAACAATGTATGTTGGCAGTGCAGGAGACATCCTGCTTCACTGACCCTCTGCCTTTCCTTTTTCCTCTTCCTCCTTTCGCATTGGTAGAATGGTCTGAAAACTGGCATAAAAGGTAACTCTTCTTATTTACTCTACCGTCGTGTCTTGGTTGCATGAAAAACCAACCAGACAAATATTAAAGGTCGTAAATTGCAGTGTGTGTATGTACTTGACAATTTCTGTAATGCAAATAAATCTGTACATTATAAGGTTCGGGTCTGTTGTAGAGACTGAGCGAAGACTAACTTACAATGGAAGGTGAGGGTAAGGGTGAATCAGAATGAGCTAGACTTTAGCAAGGTGTACTCGCTCTTTTTTTTTTTTTTTAAATGTTTATTCATTTTTTGACAGAGAGCGAGCACAAGTTGGGGAAGGGCAGAGAGAGAGAGAGAGAGAGGGAGACACAGAATCTGAAACAGGCTCCAGGCTCTGAGCTGTCAGCACAGAGCCCCACATGGGGCTCGAACCCACGAAGGGTTCATGGTGAGATCATGACCTGAGCCACCCAGGCGCCCTGCGGTGTACTCCCTTTCTGTTTACAATTTGCAAAATGCATATTATGGAAAATTTAGTGCTCTTCTCAGTAGGCTGTGTCAGACCCTGTATATTACAGTTGCAAACAAAGAAGTCAGTCCCTGAATCAAAATGTATATAGCTCCCATTCTGATAAAGGTATTGTTTACCGTCTTCCAGGAACTGTTGGGTCTTATAATGCCCTGTCTTTGGGCAAGTGGGTAAGTGGCTATGCTGCCTAGCACGGATACTGACTGACTTTTTCCAGATTGCCATGGGTAGAGATTCTGTTAGCCCATGCCAGGGTAGATTTCCAGAAGTTGCCCTTTTTATATACAGCTTAAATCTCTCCTACTTCAATTTATCCCAATACTTTTTGATTGATTCCCTACAGAGTTTGAAAGCAGTATCCCACTAAATAATTATTTAATAAGCTGAAATGAAAATAATGAGTCAAGAGGTCTTACTTATACTTTGGGGTGATCTTTACTTTAAAAAAAATTTTTTAGTGTTTATTTTTGAGAGAGAGACAGAGAGACAGAGCATGAGCAGGGGAGGGACACAGAGACAGAATCTAAAGCAGACTCCAGGCCCTGAGCTGTCAGCACAGAGCCCAACGCGTGGCTCGATCCCATGAACCGCGAGATCATGACCTGAGCTGAAGTGAGATGCTTAGCCGACTGAGCCACATAGGGGCCCCGATTTTTACTTTTTTAATTGAAAAAAAATAATAATTTTCCCTATAATATCAATATAAGATACAAAAATTCAGATTGAAATGCATCCTTTGGGTGACATTTGGAGAACTTTGCAAGGTCTAAGTAATCTTGCTTTAAAATGATTATTTTGGGGTCAAGGATAGGAAGGGGAATCTTTGTGCCTACCTACTTTGAGTGCTGGGTGTTGTATTATGTAAGTGACGAATCACTAAATTATGCTCTTGAAACCAGTATTACACTTTATGTTAACTAACTAGAATGCAAATAAAAATTTGAGACAAAAAAATATAATGGAAATACATACGTGGATATTGGTTCCTGTCTTTTTTTTGACTTAAATATATGGTTGTCTCAAACACAATAATATAGTACCATCAAAGGAGACTATCCCCAATTTGTATAAGAAAATGTATTACCCTTATTTAAGATAAGAAGCCAGGAGCCAGTAGCGGCCTGGCAGTTCGACTGGGGAGCGGTGGGGGCTGCTGGGAAAGATGGTGCCGGAGGGCGTGGCCCACATCGCCAAGGCATCGTGCAGGTGCAGCTTCCGGCATATCGAAAGTGGCTCCCTGGCCTGAGAACATTACCAGGATCACCCAGCTCGCTGTTGCAGTTCTTGCCTTTCCTTAGTGTACTTTTCACCACTTGGCTACGTTGCAATTGGTCCATTCCTCCCGGAGGATAAAAACGACGGAAGGATAGCTTGATTAATCTTAAAATACAAAAGGAAAATCCCAAAGTGGTGAATGAAATAAACATTGAAGATTTGTGTCCTACTAAAGCAGCTTACCATAGGCGATGGCGTTCTAAACCTTTCCTGCCTGTGATGGTTCACATAAGAAACAATGAAGTGACAGGAGGTAATGTGGGTCCGCTGATACTGAAGAAGAAAAAAGTATAAGAGGAATGAATTAGGATTGGATTCAGTTGTGCGCTGTTGTAAAGTCTTCTAACAGTAATATTTTTTTCATTCTTTGTACATAGAAGATCTTTGAAATGGTGGTCTTAATCATTGCTCTTGGTTGAGTATTTCTGCCAATTTATCTTGTGCTTCTGTTCGATACTTTGTATATTCAAACAGTCATTTATATAGAAATTAAATTGTACAATCCTTTCGTTCTTACTTCAGTGTATCTTCCTAAATAAAACCACCACTCTTGGTTTTAATTAACTGAGAAAAATCTAAGTTTTTGGCAGTGGGTCCAAAGCGATTCCTTTGAATATCAATATTTTTAATAGCATCTATCCGTGAAATTTTTCTCCCTACACTGTTAAATGTATTCTTTTTCAGTCCTCTTCTGTTTTGACCATTTGAAGTGATTTTTCCTCTTTGACCTTCCACACTCCTTTCTTTTCCAATCAATAAGAAAAACATTGTTCTAAAGAATTACTTGAGTTTGCAAAGAGATAAACGCTTTGCTTTATAAAGATTGTGTCTGAGAACTAGGAATATCCCAGTTTCAAAAAAGACATGAACTAGATATAGAAAGTTCCAAAAAGGAGCCGTTATGTACCTTACAAAAGATTTGTTTACTTTACAGAAGGCCTGTGTTTGTGTGTGTTCCCGGGTGTGTTTTGTATGTGTATCTTCTTCAACTCTTTGACTCAGTGACGTGGGATGGGGTGGCAAGAATACTTATACTAAACTCATGAGCTGCTGCATTTGAAGGTCAATTAAAAGTAAACATACAAAATGATAAATCGTTCAGTGTTCAAAACAGTATACATTTTTCTCTTTATAACAGTGTAAGCCAATAAAACCTGAAATGCAAAAGGTTTGCAAAATAAACTTCCTGGAGAATCTTTAAAAAAAAAAAAAAAAACACCCAACAGAGTAAAGCCTCAGTGAAAGAAAAGGGTGAGGTAAAATGGAGCTCAACCTTAGAACTTCTAGATTCAGCAAATCTACTTCTAAAAAACGTAGAAGCGGCATTAGAGACATATCGTGTGAAATGGGACTTTTTGACGGTAGGCTCTGAGAAATCACAAAGGATGTCTTTCCTGTAAAGCCAAAGAAGTAACAACTTCTCTTTGTAGAAGTCGTTGGTCATCATTTAAGACAGCCATTCTGTTTCTCTATACTTACAAGTAATTATTTTGTGTTTAGAAGTGATTTGCCCTCTGCTTTGGACTCTCTGATACGAAATTGACAAGATTGCCCTCAGTCATTGTATGATAAATATTCCCGTCTGACCTGTTCTAAGTGAGTGCGTTGCTTTGATGGTGATGGTTGAGATTCTATGGAAGAAAGAAAAATGGCAGGAAAAATACTGTTTCTCTGGAATTTAGAAAAATTTAAACATTTTCGAATCGCCGTGTTGGCCTCAGAACTGCTGTCTCAAGCAGCACTCGTACTAATCTTCACTAAGTCAGCGACTAAGCCTAGTGGACTTTGAGTAGCCTAACAAGGTTTTTTCCCCTCTTTAGTACTTGGTCTCTCTAGATTGTAATGAAGCGTGCCTAGGCAAGAATTCTGAGCTCTATAGAAGCATGGAGAAATGTGATAAGAAACTGACTTTTCCCCCCCTTTCTCTTGGTCAGTGTGCTGGAGAAGAGAAAAGAGTTGGTACACGCACAGTGTTTGTTGGCAATCATCCAGTTTCAGAAACAGAAGCTTACATTGCACAGAGATTTTGTGATAATAGAATAGTCTCATCTAAGGTAAGTTGTTTTTTTAATTCAATAGATATATATAGTGATTCATATAGTGAGCCAGATCATGCACTTACTTATGCCTCCAAGGAAGCCGGTGTATGTATTTATATACGCATACGTGGATGTGCACTTAAACACCGTCTAGCAACCACCCAAAGGCTGGTTTTGTTTGGGGTTTTTTTAAAGCATCATTTTGTCTTGTTACAGCTGACATATTATTCACTAGCCTTCCATTATTATCCATAGTGCCTGTTGATTCTGCATATTAAAACTTTAAGCCTTAAAGGGTGCTAAAAGTGGGAATTATTTACTTGCCCAAAGCTTCCTGAATTGCTCTTAAAGTGGATGGAAGAGGCTATAAATAATTTACGTTCTTTTGGAGGGTGCTATCCTGGAATAACATTTATATCTCTCTGTTCCACTGCCAAGCTCCTCGAGTACGCTCCTGGGTCCTAAAGGGTATGTTCTGCTCAGCACATTGCTGGAACAGTTAAGAGTTCAATCACTGTAGCTATGTCACCATTTGAATAATCATCTTCCTTCAGCATCGTGTAGGGCTAAGAGCTGTGACCCGCAAGTCTTAAAGACATGTTTAAATTCCGGCCTGACCATTTACTAGCTGTGTGACCTTGGCCAAATTAATCTCTTGAGTCTAAATGTCCTCATCCGTGAAATGGAGCTAATGCTCCATATGTGAAAGCCCCCTTTATACTTCCTAGTACGCAGTTGTCCTCATTCTACTAATATTAGTTCGCTAATCTTGACCTTGGGCACCAGGTTAGGTACTAGGTGCTAGATGGCAGAGAATTGATAGATTCACAGTTGAGAATCTTCCCTACTTCTTTGTGTAGCCTGGCAAGGCAGTTCTAAAATGTTAGTGACAGTTGGATCGCTGCAAGTTTGCCAACACCTAGGACCTGAAACAAAATTATGCCCTTTCTTTAAAAAGGTAACATTTAGGGGCGCCTGGGTGGCTCAGTCGGTTGAGCTCAGGTCGTGATCTCGCAGTTCGTGGGTTCGAGCCCCACGTGGGGCTTCTGCGCTGACCGAACAGAGCCTGCTTGGGACATCCTCTGTTTCCCTCTCTTTCTGCTCCTTCCTTGCTCACGCACACGTGCTCGCTCGCTCTTTCTCAAAAATGGATAAACGTTTAAAAAAAATGAACATTTAGTTTTCAAATACACGTGATTTTTCTTTACGTGGTGATGCAGTACAGATTATGCTTTTTTTTTTTTTTTTAAGTTTACATATTTATTTTGAGGCGGAGAGAGGGAGAGAGAGAAGCCCAAGGAGGCTCCACGCCATCAGCCCAGAGCCCGACACGGGGCTCAAACTCATGAACCGTGAGATCATGCATGACCTGAGCTGTGAGCAAGAGACACTTAACCGACGGCCACCCAGGTGCCCCCGTAGTATTATACTTAGATTATACTTACATAGGGGATTAACATGTAAAATGTGTACAGAATGAGTGAAAACTGTGTTGGCCTAATGAGCCTGTATCTACTAGCCTATAGAACATTCTGAGTATATTTGGATAAAATGTCTTTCCTGTTCATCTTTAACCTTAGGGCAGAAAATTTATCCTCAGCCAGAAGTTTTCATACCTGCGCAGGATAGGGAACAGTCCTTTGACTGAAAATTGTGTCTCACCCTATAGTATCCAAGATAACAGTAGTAGTCCTTTGACTCAGACTCCTAGGCTTCTAAAACTGAAAGATCCTGAGAGATTATCTGTTCACCTTGCTGACTTTACAGACAAAGAAAACAAATGCAGAGAAATTAAGTTAGTGCCATGGTCACCAAGCAGAGTTAGGCGAAAGGCAGGAGCAGACCTGCTTTGTAAGGACTGGTCGCTGTGAGTGAAGAGCCCTTTTCACATCATTGTACCACGGGGGCTCCTTTCTCAGTTTTCTCTCTTATTGTTTTTTTGTTTTTTTTTTTTTATAAATTTTTTTAATGTTTGTATTTATTTTTGAGACAGAGAGAGACAGAGTATGAGCGGGGAGGGGCAGAGAGAGAGGGAGACACAGAATCCAAAACAGGCCCTGGGCTCTAGGCTCTGAGCCGTCAGCACAGAGCCGGACGCGCGGGGCTCGACCTCGCCAACTGCGAGATCATGACCTGAGCCAAAGTTGGACGCTCGACCGACTGAGCCACCCAGGTGCCCCATCTATTTTTTCTCTCTTATTACGCATCAAGTAAAATATGAAATAGTTTCTAGGAAATTATCTTTCATAGTGTTTAATGTGGAAGATGCTAATGTAACACACTGATGGTAAAGTCACCTTCATTAAACGAGCAATAACCATTTTGGTGTAGTATACTTGTGATTTCACATTCTAAAAGAACTATAAGACTCCCGTCTAATTGTCAAATCTTTTTGTATTTACTATAATATTTTTCATATTTTATCTAGCTTCAGTTTTGCCAGTTGGCAAAACAATGCATTAGGATTTTTTTTTTTTTAATTTTTAACGTTTGTTTATTTTTGAAAGAGAGAGACAGATAGTAGGGGAGGGTCACAGAGAGAGGGAGACACAGAATCCAAGCAGGCTCCAGGCTCGGAGCTGTCAGCACAGATCCCGACGCGGGTCTTGAACTCACGAACCACGGGATCATGACCTGAGCCGAAGTCAGACGCTTAACCGACTGAGCCACCCAGGCACCCCAGGATATTTTTTTTAAATAGTCAAGAGCTCATGGGGCAAATAAAGATGGTTTCTGAACAGGTTTGCATATATATCTCTGTAGTGTACATATGTATTAGAAATCAGAGTAAAGAAGTGAACATTTCTGCATTGAAACACAACCCAGCTCTCTTTTCTCTGTAAATATTACGTGTTTGCAATCTTTCTAGATTGCTGATCATTATAACTGATGTGCTTTTTTTTTTTTTATAAAAGCTCCAGAGCAGAAAAAGAGGAGTTGACAGTATACTAACTTCAGAAAAAGAATGACATCTTTTTTTTATCATTTTATTCATTCATTCATTCATTCATTTTTAATTTTTTTTTTTAACGTTTATTTATTTTTGAGACAGAGAGAGACAGAGCATGAACAGGGGAGGGGCAGAGAGAGAGGGAGACAAAGAATCTGAAACAGGCTCCAGGCTCTGAGCTGTCAGCACAGAGCCCGACGCGGGGCTCGAACTCACGGACCGTGAGATCATGACCTGAGCCGAAGTCGGACGCTTAACCGACCAAGCCACCCAGGCGCCCCCATTCATTCATTTTTAATTGACATCCAAGTTAGTTAGCATACAGTGCAATAATGATTTCAGGAGTAGATTCCACTGATTCATCCCCTACGTATAACACCCAGTGCTCATCCCAACAAGTGTCTTCCTTAATGTCCCTTCCCCATTTAGCCCATCCCCCCACCCACAGCCCCTCCAGGAACCCTCAGTTTGTTCTCCATATTTATGAGTCTCTTCTGTTTTGTCCCCCTCCCTGTTTGGATATGATTTTTTGCTTCCCTTCCCTTATGTTCCTCTGTTTTGTATCTTAAATTTCACATATGAGTGAGGTCGCATGATACTTGTCTTCTGACTGACTTATTTCGCTTAGTATAATACCCTCTAGTTCCGTCCATGTTGTTGCAGACGGCAAGATTTCATTCTTTTTCAATCACAAAGGTTTAGAAGATTAAGATTTCATTCCTAATACAATGAATAATTATAAGAGAATAGCTTACGGTGTAGTGGTGAAGAACTTCGTCCTTATAGACAGAAGGCCTGGGTTTGAAGTTAAAGGAAGTCATCGAACTTTTCTGTGTCTCAGTTTTCTTATCTATCAAATGGAGATATTAACGGTAGTTACCGCAGAGGATTGTGGCGAGGATGAGAGAAAGGAATCCACAGAAAGCCCTTAAGCCCCGCGCTTGGCCTATGGTAACTCAGTAACTCAGTCTCCATAACTCAGACTCAGTAGATGGTAGCCGGTATTGTTATTCATGTTTCTGTGATGAGTATTACTGCATTCCCGAGAAGTACTAGTGATTTCCTCACTCTCACGGGTTTTGCTTGTGTGGCGTGCTCTCTCGTTAGAAGAGGCCTTTCGGTCCATTCTGGAGAGAACACTATTTTCACAATGTGAACTTTTCCTTCTTCACGTGCCTTTTGGCTGCTTATATGTTTCACCAGAATCTTTTAGTTGAAGAAATGTACAATTTGTAGAATACATTACCTGCCTTCCAGCTTTGTAGCAAGCGTTGATTTCCTTCTTGAACCTTTCGGTAGTAAGAATAACTTTGTCCTAATGGGTGCTTTTTGTTTGTTAACAAATGACATCAGTAATGTCAGTGTAACACCGGGAATAAGTCTTATTAACGCAGGAACACTGAAGAGAAACTTTGACCTGCTTTAAATTTTTTACGAATAAAGTTAGTGTTCCTTTCTTCTTCGGGGAACACAATACTTTTCTTTAGAAAAACCTGTTCTCTGCAGCCTTCCTACTTGATTTTAATACAATCAGCAAGAACCTTTGGGAATCACCAGAATTTTGTAGCTGGGACGAAATTTGGAAATCCCCTTCTGTAGCAAAAGGAGCATTGATTGCATCCTGCTAGGATCTTTAGAATCTTTAGTTTTCACTATATTTTTCCATCATACTTTTTTTTTTTTTTTTTTCCTTTAAAAACCCTGAGCTTTGATCTTGGAGGCACTTCAGTGGGTTAAGAATCAGTGAGCTCGGGGTGCCTGGATGGCTTAGTTGGTTAAGTGTCAGACTCTTGGTTTTGGCTCAGGTCACGATCTCACGGTTTTGGGAGTTCGAGCCCCGCGTCGGGCTCTATGCTGGCAGTGTGGAGCTTGCTTGGAATTATTTCTCTCTCTCTCTCTCTCTCTCTCTCTGCCCCTCCCCCACTCGCACTGCCTCTGTCTCTCTCAAAAATTAAAAAATTTAAAAAATCATTGAGCCCTTTGTAGGCTAAATGGCTGATGGGCATTAAGGAGGGCGCTTATTGGGATGAGCGCTGGGTGTCAAATGTAGGTGATGAATCACTGGGTTCTACTCCCGAAACCAAAACTATACTGTATGTTAACGAACTTGAATTTAAATAAATACATTTTTTTTTTAAAAAAGAAAGAAAGGAAAAAAAAGAATCAGTGAGCTCCACGTAACTCTTTGAAGGCATGCCCAAGGTTAAATTTAGAACTCCTGTGTGAAAGACTCTTGGATTAAAGTTTCAAGCCTAAAATTACACTAGCATTCTCCCTTATTTTAAAACTCAGAATCAGTAGAATTTATTAGACATCTCTTTGAATCTTTTCAGACTCCCTGGACAGTGCCTTTTTAGCTAAAGTTATTAAATCCTGGGGCACCTGGGTGGCTCAGTCGGTGAAGCGTCCGACTTCGGCTCAGGTCATGATCTCACGGTCCGTGAGTTCGAGCCCGGCGTCAGGCTCTGTGCTGACAGCTCAGAGCCTGGAGCCTGCTTCAGATTCTGTGTCTCCCTCTCTGTTCCTCCCCTGCTCGCACTCTCTCTCTCTCTCTCTCTCTCTCTCAAAAATAAAGATTAAAACAAATTTTTTAAAGAAAAAACAGAGTTCCTATGCTCTCAATACTGTTTTAAAAATAAACAATGAGGGGCGCCTGGGTGGCTTAGTCAGTTAAGTGTCTGACTTCAGCTCAGGTCATGATCTTACGGTTCATGGATTCAAGCCCTACGTCAGGCTTTGTGCTGACCATGCACAGCCTGTTTGGGATTATCTCTCCCCCCCTCCCTTCCCCTCCCCCATTTGCGCGCGCGCGCGCGCGCGCGCTCTCTCTCTCTCTCTCTCTCTCAGAGTGAATAAATAAACCAAAAAATTAAATAAATAAAGTGAAAGCGCTCTATGCCTCAGGGTTATGTGTATACCTCGGCTGTCATGGAGGTTGGGAGGTACTGATAGGGACAGAGTTTACATTGGTGACAATGGTCCAGACTCCAGTCGTTAGCTGAGCCAGAGCAATTAATTTGTTCATTCATTCATTCATTCATTCAGCTAATTTATTTAGTGTCTACCTTGTGTCTGTAGGTGTCGGGGGAAAAAGTAATAAAAAGACAAATGAACAGCCTGTCCTTATAGAACTCATTGCCTACTGAGGGAGAAACTTTAATAATAAATGCACGCATATATACTTATTCATTGTAACGAGTTTTTATCGAGGAAGTATAGGATGATATGAGAGCACCTAACGAGGAGCCTAATGTAGATCAGGTCAGGGAAGGCTGAGGTTGGAGACTAGATGGCCCAGTTGTAACGCTCAAAGTGAAAACTTCACTTCTCCTGTATGCCTCTAAGTGTATGCTTCTTTGTATGTGTGAGGTTTGGGTTTTAAATGTGCTTTCAAAGTGTCTTGATAATCTGACCCCTATGAGTCATTATTAGGGTTTTTCAAGTTTCCTTTCTAATCATACTCTTTTTATTTTTACTCCCATACAGTATACACTTTGGAACTTCCTCCCAAAGAATCTGTTTGAACAGTTTAGAAGAATTGCAAATTTCTATTTTCTCATCATTTTCCTTGTACAGGTAAGAGCTCCTCTCTTAGAAACTTAATCACTTCAAACAGATTCTCAATCCATTTGTAATTTTCAAATGTCCCGTGACCAAAAGATGTTTCAGGGTTTGTTTTAATAAGATACTTTAGGGGCTCCTGGGTGGCTCCGTCTATTAAGGATCTGACTCTTGATGTCAGTGCAGGTCATGGGATCGAGCCCCACGTCAGGTGTTGTGCCTGCTTGGGATTCTTTCTCTCTACCTCTCTCTCTGCCCCTCCCCTACTCACGCTCTCTGACTCTCAAATAAATAAATTTAAAACTAAGACTTTTTAAAATACTGATATTACATTTCAAGATTAATATGATTTTATATATTTCTAAAGTAGCATTTTTACTTAGAAAACCTGTTAAAAAAAAAAAAGAAAGAAAACCTGTTGAGAATTTGTTACTTTCTTTAAAAGCTTTCATTGATTTCCTATCTTTGTTCATCCTAGAAGGACATATATTGTGTGCCGTTAATTTCAGTGCCATATACCAAAATCAAAACTGTTCAAATTAATAGTTTTACTTTGTTGAGCACCAGCTTCAGCTTAATTGGAAGTTTATCCTTTTTTCTTTGTGATTATCAGGTTTGCTCTTCCTCATTCATTTACTTTTAAGTATGAAAGCCTGGCAGACTTGATCTTCTCTGTGTTCCTGCTAATGTTTTATGTTTAAAATTTTAGACCTCTTACGTTGCATTCTCCATCTTTAAGTCTATGAGCTGTCAAAAGTTTTCCCTCGCCAAGATTACCCCCAGGAAATTTTATTACAGTAAGGGAATTTTTTTTTCCTCATTTCATTTTTCAAACGAAGCAGAAACATCCCAGTGAAATCGCTCAAATGCCTTGTTAATGGAAAATGCTTCTGTTTATCCACTTTGAGGCTTTGAGTAAATGGTACTGTAATTTAATTTAGCTCTGCTACTTAAAACTAATCTGGGTTATGCTATGGGAAAGAGCTAATTTCAGCCTTAAATGATGGGGCATTTGAAAAGGAGCTCCTTTAGATCCACAGTAAGATATCTTCCAGGACAGCATGAAATCAACGGCAGAAAAAGCTTGAAGAATCCTTCCACGTGGTGCACAGCACAGTTCTGTTGGATTCGGTGGATGCGTACCAAGCACCTACCGTGCGCCTCGCAGTGATTCTAGCAAATAGATGCAAATCAAGATAGGACTTTTCTATCCTTAAGGAATTTTCGTTACAGCCAAGAAGACAGTCCTGTATTCCTCTAATTTAATGCAGTACAAGTCATAAAAGTAGCCTGGGCAACATCTTACAGGGATACGTTGGAAGTTAATATGTCTTTCTGACCAAAAGGAGCTTAAGAAGGCTTCAGTGCGTGGATGATATCTGAACTAAGCCTTGAAAGACCAGAGCGAGTTTACCTGGTGAAGAATGCCAGACTGGTATCTCAGGGTGGGCCTGAGGGCACAGAGCCGCATGAAAGCCTATGGCTCTGACGCAGGGTATGTGGCAGAGACAACCCCGTGGTGGGGATCAGAGATGAGATTGGGGGGCAGATTAGAGATGGTGGGGGGCAGAATGAACTCCTGGTCCTCTGTCCCTCAGATCTAGTTGGCTTTCAGTATTCCTTTGTTTCGGTGAATGACGACAGCATCTACCCAGCCATGTTAACCAGAAACTTGGAAGATCTCTTTAATCGCCCCTGACAAGAAATTCTTCGTTAATCCCTAAATACCTCTGGAGGTTCGTTCCACGTGTACCTTCGGCCACCCTTATCCAGGCCAACATCTTTTACTTGGATTATGGCAGCAGCCTGCTAAGTGGATTCCTTGCCTTCTCTCCTGTTCCCTTCCGTTCCGCTTGCCTCAAATGAGGGAGAATGATCTCTCCAAAATGTAGTTCTGTTCACGGGACCTCTCCTTGCCTAAAAGCTTCCGTTATTTCCCAGTGTGGGGTAAAGCATGAACTCTAGCCTAGAGGGCCCCTCCTGGTCTTGCCTCTGTCTCCCTCTGCAGCGGCCATCTCACACCACACTCTTGCCGCTGGCTTCCTTACACTCCCTCCGACCACGGAGCCTTTGCATATGCTGTTCACTGTGCCTGAAAGCCCATCCTTCATCTAGTTCGTTTCCGCTTACTCTTTAGGTCTCAGCGTCTCGCTTGTTTCAACGTCTGGTTTTCCTGTCAGCTGCCACCTTTAGGAGGGCAGGGACTGTTCTCTATCTTATTAAAAGCGACATCTGTATGTAGAGCGTAGCCCCTTAGAGCCCAGGGGCTGAAAGAAGGGTGCTCAGCAAATGGATGGTGAATGATTGGTTGTATTTCACTGAAGGAGTTAATCTAAGGTGGACTGAAAGCGAAGCCTGAATTTAGAACTGTTATCTTCAACTAACTGCTATGCGGATTGCTTTTGTTTTGATGAGCGTTAATACTCACCCTGCTGCCGGAATGTGTCTTGTCTGTCCTTTTTGCCTGAAATGGATGCAGCAGGTACGTCCCGCGTGCACGCAAATGGCCTGTTTTCATTTCACGTCCAACTGAATTTCTTTCCCTAGGTCACGGTAGACACGCCAACGAGCCCCGTTACCAGTGGACTTCCGCTTTTCTTTGTTATAACTGTTACAGCCATCAAGCAGGTAAATTTCTCATTCACAATTACGCGTGCATTTCACTCCTGTCTGGTGTGCATTTTCTTGTCAAAGTTCCTTTTTCATATTTATCTGGAGTGGGCAGTATCCTTGATGGATTCAGTTTATATTTGGTCCCTGTCGAAACCATGAAAATGACCGGAAGGTACGTCTTTAATTTCGTTTGCCCATTTGCTCCTGAGTATTCGTGTGGGGGGTTGTAACCCGAAAAGAAAGTCGGGAGAAGGTACAGCTCAGTCAGGAAATGAGAGACGAATTTTTCCAGTGTGGTATATCTTTATCCGAAAAATTCCCATTCTAGTGAATTTTTTGCTGTCGTCGCCTAAAGCAGAGAACTCGATAACACAAATGTTTTATATGTGTTGTGTTCCCCGATGCTGCCGAAGTGGGTGGTGGGAGAGGAGACTTTTATTCTTGTTTGTCATCAAAGCCGACGATTGCCATGGTTTCTGATGCTGATGTCTTTGAAGTATTTTGAGCATTTTGTACGATTGTCCCTTTGAAAACTTCCACATGAAATTGAAAGTGGAAATGGGAAACTGGAGGTGAAGAGTGGGGCGGCAGTGTTTATCAGGCCCTGGGACAGTCCGTAGGACCTGGCTAATTGCAAACATACTTCTAGACAGTACTTATCAAAGAGCTCTAAAACTTACCCTAAAGAACTTCAGAAATGAAGGTCTGCTTAATGGTATTTGGAACAAGGTTACCGGTCCTCTTAGGGGTTATCTGGCCTTTTATCTTCCCTACCAGGAACCGCAAGAATATTTTATCAAGTGTTTGGTTGCTAAATAAAGACATTTGGAATGTTCTTTCCCTTAGGCTGTTAGGATTATTTTCTTTAACATCACAGAATTGCCAGTTCCAAGAATAGCTTGCACGGTTTACAAAAGCTCTTACTGATTCATTTTACTCCCTATACTAGTTCACGTTGGGGCCTTTCTTTCCTCACTGACATCACAGAAGGTACCGTCGGAAGTGATAGCCTAGCATTGTCATAAAGAGGGACAGAACAGGAATGAATATAGCGCTGGGGAAAAAAGGGAAGGCGATCAAGAGATTTTTTTTTTTTTTCAAACAGTTATATTTGAAAAGGTACAGACATTATTATAAAGAAAAAAAGGAGGAGAGGTCATGCTCCAACAAATGCACATCCTCTTTCCTTAGTTCTTTTGGCTTAAATTTACTTCATACAAAAACCCAACGAAAAATGAGCCGTTAGACCTTTCCCTGATTACTTTTAACTCTAAAAGATGAACACCAATTTATAGTTTCCTTTACCACCAAGTCAGTGGAGAGGTTTAACTGTTGAAGTTCAAACCTTATCATAGATTCTCTGCCAAAATAATCCGATCTTGCCTTTTCTATTCTCTATCCCTGGGAAAGAATTCTATTTCCTCAGAGATGGTCACTCCCAACAATCTACTGTAGAGGGATATATTTAAGCGGTTAGGTCTGTAAGAAAATAAAACCCAGGGGGGAAAGATTGTCAAATTAAAAAGTAAGGAAATTGGGGCACCTGGGTGGCTCAGTTGGTTAAGTGTCCAGTTTTGGCTCAGGTCATGATCTCACAGTCGTGAGATCGAGCCCCGTGTCAGGCTCCAATATGAGCGTGGAGCTGGCTTGGGATTCTCTCTCTCCCTCCCTCTCTGTCCGCCCCCCCCCCCCCCACCAAATAAATAAACATTTTTTAGAAAAGGTAGAGAAATTAGCACTAACTTGAATAAGAGTAGAATCAGAAGAATAAGTCATAGTCCTTCACATATTACGGTTCTGATGCCTGCGTTTTCACGGATACTCATCTATGGAATGGCGAAACCTTTTAACACAGTAAAGCTATTTACCGAAGGGGTGTTTTGAAAGCGTATCTTAGTTTTGCTGTAAAAATATACAGTGTTGTCTCTTTAGCAGAGATTAGCAGAGATCTGAGTTGAGATTAATATTATAATCTCAACTGGTGACTCAGGGAGGGGGGTTATAGAAATTTATTAAGAATTTCTATGAGGGGCGCCTGAGTGGCTCAGTCAGTTAAGCATCTGACTTCGGCTCAGGTCATGATCACACACTCCGTGAGTTCGAGCCCCGCGTCGGGCTCTGTGCTGATAGCTCGGAGCCTGGAGCCTGCTTCAGATTCTGTGTCTCCCTCTCTCTGACCCTCCCCCCCCATTCATGCTCTGTCTCTCTCTGTGTCAAAAATAAATAAACATTAAAAAAAATTAAAAAAAAAAAAAGAATTTCTCTGTGAGCTTGACTATAGTTATTTTTATCCCCTTAGGGATATGAGGATTGGCTGAGACACAGAGCTGACAATGAAGTCAACAAAAGCACTGTTTACATTATTGAAAATGCAAAGCGAGTGAGAAAAGAGAGTGAAAAAATCAAGGTACGTTTGTAGTTCGTTCTTCTTCTTCTTCTTTTTTTTTTTTTTTTTTTTTTTTAGTCACGGTAAAAACACAGCATTTTAAAATGTACAATTTAGCAACATGTAGTACATTCACACCGTTGCGCAGCCGTCCACACTATCTGGTTCCACAACCTTTTCATCGCCCTAAAAGGTCGCCCCCATCGGCAATGCGTAGTTATGCCACATGTCCTCCCTCTCCCAGGCCCTGGCCACCACTAATCTTCATTCTGTCTCTATGGATGTATCTATATCCATGGATGGATGGATGGATGGATGGATGGATGGATGGATGGATGGATATGGATGTATTTACATTTCCTATAAATGGAATCATATGCCGTGTGGCCTTTTGTGTCTGGCTTCTCTCACTTCATGTAATGTTCTCGAGCTCTATTCTTGTTGTAGCATATATTAGTAATTCTGATTTTTATGGCTAATATTCCATCACACGGCTCTACTATCTTTTCTTTACCCGTTCGCCAGTTGATGGACATTTGGGGTTCTTTCCACCTGTTCGCTATCATGAACATTGCCGGTGTGAGCGTTCGCGGACAAGTTTTTGTTTGAACACCTGTTGTCAGTTCTCTGGGGTATTGACCTGTTGTCAATTCTCCGTCAATTCTCTACCTAGGAGTAGAATTGCCAGGCGACAGGGTAGGTCCGTGTTCAACTTTTTCGTGAACCACCAAGCTGTTTTGCACAGTAGCTGTACCGTTTTGCATCCCGCCAGCGATGTACGAGAGTTCCATGGTATTATTTTTATCACCTAATGAGACCCCTGTCAGGAAGATTTTAGACTCCCCCACATCGAAGAGTATTTTTTGTTCCCAGCAGATTTTATTTCAGTTAATAATAAACATTACTTTTGAGAGTTTTAGGTTCGCAGCAAAATTGGGCGGGAAGCACAGAGTTCACGTACACGCCGTTTTCCCACACGTGCGCCACGTCCCTCGCCATCAGTACTCCATAGCGGCATACGTGTTGCAGTCCATGAACTTACACCGGCACATCATTATCACCCGAAGCCCACAGTTTATGTTAGAGTCCGCTCTTGTTCGACATTGTGTGACCTCAGACGAATGCCTGATGACAAGTACCCACCATCGTGATATCATACAGAATCGTTTCACTGCCCTCAACATCCTTTGTGCTTTGCCTCTTTATCCCTTCATCCCTCCCACGCCAGGTCTCCGCTAGCCTTTTTACTCTCTCCGTAGTTTTGCCTTTTCCATAATATTAACACTGTTAGAATCACACACGGTATGTGTAACCTTGTCAGATTGGCTTCCTTTACTTAACGAGACGCGTTTAAGTTCACGCCCTGTCTTTTCGTGTCTCGATACGTCCTTCCTTGTTAGCACTGAATGATACGCCATTGTCTGGAGGTACCAGTTTCCCAACCATTCACCTTCTGAACGACACCTTCGTTGCTTCCGAGTCATGGCAATTATGAATCAGGCTGCTGTAAACATTTATGTGCAGGTTTTTGCATGGACCTGAGATTTTCATTTATTTGGGTAAATATCAAGGAGCGCGCCTACTGGATTTTATGGTAAAAGCATGTTTTGTAAGAAACTGCCAAGCTGTCCCCAAAGACGCTGTGCATGTTGCGTTCCCATCGGCAGTGAACGAGAGGTCCTGCTTGTCCGCATCCCGGCCAACGTTTGTCGTCAGTGTTTTGGATTTTGGCAGTTCTAATAGGTGTTTAGTGGCATCTCGTTTTTGTTTGAATTTGCATTTCCCGAATGATGTATGGTGTTCAACATGTCTTAATGTGTCCATGCCCTCTCGATATCTTCTTTCGTGAGGTTGTCTACGCAGGTCTTCTGTCCACTGTTTTATGGAGTGATCATTTTCTTATTGTTGAGTTTTAAGGTTTTTTAAAAAATATTTTGGGGCTGTCTCGGTGGCCCAGGTGGTTAAGTGCTGACTGTTGGTTTCGGCTCAGGTCATGGTTTGTGAGTTCGAGCCTCGTGTTGGGCTCCACGCTGACAGTGTAGAGCCTGCTTGGGATTCTCCCTCTCTCCCTCTCTCTCTGCCCCTCCCCTGCTCATGCTCGTGCTCTCTCTCTCTCTCTCTCCATAAATAAACTTCAAAAAAGAAAAAGAATACTCTATAGAAAAGTAAATAAAATACCCTGGATAATAGTCTTTTATCAGATATGTCTTTTACAAATATTTTATCCCAATCTCAAAGTATTATTTATTTTTTATTTCATTCTGTTATTGTGATTTAAAAAGCACATAACATTAAGTTGACCTTCTTAAGCATTTTTTTGAAGTGTAATCTCCATTTTATTTTTTTTCCAGAGAACAGTTTTTCTTCAGTCCTCAAAGACTCAGCTCCTTACATGGGTTTTGGTGGAGGTCGTGGGGCAGCACCCACGGGTCTAGATCGGGGTGGGGGTGTTTGGGCCTTCGGAGCCTCACGAGAGCGATCCCGGACTACCTTGCCGTGAATGGCAGAGCTCACACAGTAATGTAGTTGGACGTAAAGCTTGAGAAGCACATAGGCCTTAAAGACCCTTGCTTCAGAAATGTCCCTGACGGCAACGGCCTCTACTGTGTTGCACATAACGAACTTCGTAATGGCCTTGTCCTTGGGCACGCAATGAGTGCAGCGGCTTGTGGCCCTTTGCAGCGTTACCGTAATTCCTTCCTTTCTTGGTCATCTCGGAAGCAAGGACCCAAGAGAGCCATCCTAACCATTTTCTTTTTTAAGATTTTATTTTTTTAAATAATCTCTACACCCAGCGTGGGGCTTGAACTCACAGCTCTAAGATCAAGAATCACATGTTCCCTTGACTGAGCCAGCTTAACCATTTTTAAGTGCACACTTGCAATAGTGTTAAGTATATTCACGTTGTTGTACAACAAACCTCTAGAATCTTTTCACCTTGTAGCGCTAAAACTTTATAACCACTAAACACTACCCCCGGCCTCCACCCCTTGCTAAACACCTTTCTACTTTCTGTTTCTATGACTTCAACTACTTTAGAGAAAGACTTCCCTTGACTGAGTTCATACAGTATTTGTCCTTCTGGGACTGGCTTATTTGACTGGCATAATGTCTTCAAGGTTCATCCATGTTGGAGCATATGACAGAAATCCGCCCCCCCCTTTTTTAAATAACTGATAATCAATTTATTAAAAAGGTTGATTTAAGCATCTGCAATGGTGACTTGCACCTCAACTCCTGGTTCAATACTAAGACTACATAATATTCCATTTTGTGCATATATTATATTTTCTTCTTCTTCTTTTTTTTTAAATATTTATTTGTTTTAGAGAGAGAGAGAGAGAGAGAGACAGAGAGTGTGGGGAAGTGGCCAGAGAGAAAGAGAGAATCCCAAGCAGGGAGCCCATCGTGGGGCTCTGTCCCATGAACTGTGAGATCATGACCTGAGCTGAAATCAAGAGCCAGACCCTTAACCAACTGAGCCACCCAGGCGCCCCTGCATTTTCTTCCACCTCTTAGCTATGTGAATAATGCTAGGACAAACACAAGTGTACAAATACACTTGAGATCCTGCTTTGAATTATGTTCGATATATACCCAGAGCAAAATACCCAGAAGCAAAATGTCTTAATCATGTGGTAATTCTAGTTTTAATTTTTTGAGGAACCTGCGTTCTGTTTTCCATAACAGATGCATCATTTGACCTTTGCACTTAGAGCGTACAAGGGTTTCAGCGTCTCTGCCTCTCCGGCACTCGTTAATTTCTGTTCTTTTGATAGTGGCCATCCTAACGTGTGTGAAATCTCTCATTGTGGTTTCCATTTGTACTTCCCAAATGATTAGAGATGTGGAACACTCTTCATGTGCTTTTTGGCCACTTGTGTATCTTTTTTGGAGAAAGTCTATTCAAATCCTTTGCCCATTTTTTAACCAGGGTATTTGCATATTTGTTGTTGAGTTGTAGAAGTCCCTTATATTTTCTGGATGTTAGCTCTTTATCAGATACATGATTGCAAGTGTTTTCTCCCATTCCATAGGTTACCTTTTCCTTGTGTGATTGTTTCCTTTGGTGCAGTTTTTTAAGTTTGACGTATTCCCATTTCTAACGTTGTATGTCCAAGAAATCGTTGCCAAACCCAGTGTCCTGAAGCTTTTTCCTGATGTTCTTGTAGGAGTCAAAGAAGTTTAGGTCTTACATTTAGGTCTGTGATTCATTTTGAATAATTGTTGTATATGGTGTAAGGTAAGAGTCAAACCTCATTGTTTTGCATGCAGGAACAGCATTTATTGGAGAGACTGTCCTTCCCTTGCATAGTCTTGGCACCCTCGTTGAAAATCACTTGGCCGTATGTGCCAAGGTTTATTTGTGGGCTCTCTCTTCATTGGTCCATATATTTGTCTTTACACCAGTACCGTACTGTCTTAATTATTGTTGCTTTGTAGTATGTTTTGAAATCTGGGATTGTGAGGACTCCCCAAGTTTGTTTTTCCTTTTCAACAGTGTTTTGCCTACTTGGGGTCCTTTGAGATTCCATATGATTTTAGGATTTTTTTTTCCATGTCTGCAAAAAAATGTCTTGGCATATTGATATGAATTCCGTTGAGCCTGTCATTGCTTGAATAATGCAAGCATTTGAACAAGCTTAAATCTTCTAATTCATGAACATGAAATGTCTTTCCACTTATTTTTATTATCTCTGATTTCTTTTAGCAGTGCTTTGTAGCTTTCCTTGCTCAGGCCTTTAACTCTTTGGTTAAATTTATTTCTAAATATCTTCTCTTTTTTTCTTAAATTTTTATTTAAATTCCAGTTAGTTAACATACAGTGACTATTTTATCTTTTTTGATGCTATTGAAAATGAGATTGCTTTCTTAATTTCCTTTTTGGATTGGTCATTGTTAGTGTATAGAAGTACAACTGATTTTGAGTGTTGGTTTTATATCCTGCAACTTTGCTGAATTCACTTACTAATTCTAACAGGTTTTTGTATGTGGAATCTAGGGGTTTTTACGTATAATATCATGCCATCTGCAAATCAGGATAATTTTACTGCTTTTCCAATTTTTTTGCCTTTATTTCTCTCTCTCTTCCCTCCCCCCCCCCCCCCCTTTTTTTTCCATCTAATTGCTCTGGCTGGAACTTCCAGTACAATGTAGAATCGTCATACTGAGAGTGGACATCCTTGCTTTGTTCCTGATATTAGAGGAAAAGCTTTCACTCTTTCCTCACTGACTATGATGTTAGCTGTGGGCTTTTCATACATGGATTTTATTATGTCGAGGTCATTTTTTTCTCTTCTGTTTATTGAGTGTTTTTATCATGAAAGAGTGTTGAATTGTGCCAAATACTTTTTCTGCATCGATTGAAATGACCATATAGCTTTCGTCTGTTGTTGCTCTTGTATGTTACATTACACTGATTGACTTTTGTATGTATCCTTTCATTCCCAAGGATAAACCCCATTTGGTCATGGTGTACGATCATTTTAATGTGCTGTTGGATTTGGTTTGGTAGAATTTTGTTCAGGATTTTGTCATCAGTATTCATTGAGGCTATTGGTGTGTATTTTCTCTGTCTTTTCCTGATAAAACGGTATCAGTAATTCTGGCCTTATAGAATAAGTTTGGGAGTGTTCCCTCTTTGATTCTTCAGAAGAATTTGAGAAGAATTGTTTTTATTACTTGTTTCAGTGTGTGACATAGAAAGGCCCCCCCATCTTCCTCCTTTTGTTCCTCGGGCTTCTTTCTTTGCCTGGAGGCCGATCTCAGCCAGGTATAATCTTAATTAAATCAGTTTATGCTATTGTGTGAAATGCTATTTGATTCGGCCCTTTCTGGAATATTTGTGTGTGGCAAGAAATGCTTATAAAGCAAAAGTATCTAAATGTTTGATTGCTTGCCTGGGAGTGGGTAGACTATTGTCGAGTAAGAGAGTAACTTGGTGTGTACCCTCAGCGCAGTGGGAATTTTTTGAAGGGTTTTAAAGCCAGGAGTCACTTGCAAAAGAGGATAAGAGCCTGTATCAGGGTGATACTGGTAGAGATAACGATAATAAAAATAGTAGTTAACATTTATATATAACGTAAATATGCCAGGTGTTCCCTGTCACATTGTATCAACTGATTTAATGCTTGCTTTAGGGGCGCCCGGGAGGCTTAGTCAGTTGAGTGTCCAGCTCTTGATTTCAGCCCAGGCCAACGATCTCACGATTTGTGGGATCAAGCCCCGCGTTAGGCTCTGCGCTGACAGAATGGAGCCTGCTTGCGATTCTCTCTCCCTCTCTGCCCCTCCCCTGCTCGCATGCTCTTGCTTGCCCTCTGTTTAGAGATAAATAAACATTAAAAAAAAAATCCTTAACTTTATAACAGTCCTGTGAAGTAGGTACTTGTACTATTCCCTTTTACAAATGATTAAAACTGAGGCTCAGGGAGGTTAAGAAACTTGTCCATGATTAGTCAGTGGAAAGCCTGGGATTTGAAACAAGTTTGGGTGTAGAGTCCATGCTTATAACCACAACTTTGTACCACCTGCCTTGTGATTAAGATAAATGGATCTATTTGGAATATATTTTGGAGGGAGAATCATCAGGATTTAGTGATGTATTGGATGCAGGGAGGGAGAAAAAGAGCAAAAAAGAATCAAGGTAGCCTTCTTGGTTTTGGCTTGACGAGATGGGTGAATTAAATTGAGCTATTTAAACCAAATGCCGGTGCCATTAAATAGATGGAGATTCGGGGAGAAGAATGGGTTTTGTGACAGATGTGGGAGTAGAGGGGAAATCAAGAATTCCATTTTAGCCGTGTTAATTTTGAGATACCTATTAGACATCCAGATGGAATTGTCCAGGCTGGAACGGAGACCTATTTGAGCTGTCAGTTGAGATTTGGAGTTCATCAACGTGTAGATGGTACATGAAGCCATGGGGCTAGATGGAATCTTAGAAGACAGATGAGAGCCTACAGACAGGACTTGAGGATTCCCAAGGTGAAAGGAGCTCACGGTTCTCTGTAAGGAAGAGTATGGGTGTTGGTGTTGGAAATACAGAAGCGTTTCTTCAGGTTCCCTGATTATTTCCCTCTTTGTATCCAGTCTGCTGACTGAGCCACCCAGGCGCCCCTTAATCATGGTTATTTTTATTTCTACATGCCTGTCTTATAATCCAACATCTCAACATTTCGGGAACTGGTCCTGTTGATTCCTTTCTCTCTTCGTGTTAGGTCATCTTTGTCTTGTGTTTTATGTGTCTTGTGTTTTTGTATTGAATTTTGGACCTCGTACGTAAACCAAAGCTAGAGACCCAGGTCAGTCGTATTTATGTTCTGAAGTGGGCACACCTCTTCCGTCTGCCCATCGGTGTGAAGGGTAAGCGGGTCTAGTGGGGACTTGAGCCGGCTTTGGTTTTTGCTGTATAGCTCTTGCTACTTTCATTCAGTACCTCGCTGGAAATTCCAGCTCCGGGAGTGCTGGATTGCCATTGCCCTGTGCTTTGTGTGGGGCCCGGGGTACCAGAGGGCCTTCGTCAGTGTTCCTGTTCCACCCTCCGCTTGCGGCAGGTCCTTAAGGCCCTGATACCCCGAGTGCCCGTCTGTGCCTTTTCTCCTCCCCCCTGCGATAGATTGCTATTTCTTACTGTTATTCGTTGCGGCTCCTGGTGAGAACAGAATGATTTCTTCTTGGTTCTCCTGCTCCCGTATTCAGCAGGGCTTGGGCACCTTCGCCTCGGTACTGAATGCCTTGACGCCATCCTTCCACCCTTCCTCCAACGGCGGTTGAACTCTGCCTTTTATTAGCGCTAGGACCCCGGTATCAGCGGCTTTTCTGCCCCATCCCCAGCAGCAAATGGTGTCTGCTTCTTCCTCTCCTCTAGCAGCGGTCACGTTTCCTGAGACTGTGCCAGGGAAGGCTTCTTGCCTGTCCCCTAGACCTAGATGGCTTCTGCCTCCCGTGAGAGCAGGGTCCACGATTTTGGATGCTGGCATATTTTGCACCTGTCTCCGCACAGCCATCAGTCGCACCCTGTATGCCTGTACCAGTGAGGGAAGGCTCTTTTCGGCCTCCTGCCCTGGTGTTTTCTCAGGGGCACCCGATGGATGCCTGTAAAGAAGAAATGATGGGTGGTTATGATCCCGTCTTCTCTGTCAGGTTCGCAGAGATTTGAAACTGTCACGTTAGCTCCCATCAAGCCTTGAAGAATTGCTACAGAATCTGGTTGTTTTCTTCTGCTGCCCTTTTATGGCTGTCATCTCGTGCTCCTGTGCCTTGTGAATTGTGAAACAGTTCGTCTCTCCTGTCTCTCCTCACCAGGACTTTGCACCCTTTGAAATTCAGTTTACGTGGTTGCCTCGCAACCTCAGCTCTCTGATGAACTAAAAAGAAAAAAATCATACTTTTGCAGATGATCTGGCTTTTTCTGATATTTATCACAAGGGATGGTGATGTTCTCTTAATGCTTTTAACTAACGCTAAATGGAAGTAGAACCTGAGTTGAATGCTTCAGGGGACCGTGTTGTTCCTTTTCCTTAAAAGCCCCTTCCTCCTTCCCCCTTGCCTTCAGGGTAAGGCCTAGCCTCTGCCCAGCCCTCTGAGATCTGGCCTCTGACCATCTCACCAGCCTCAGCTTGCACTCCAGGTACAGGGACCTTTATAGTTCACATCTAAGCAAATCGTAAATGGCGTAGGGGCGCCTGGGTGGCTCAGCCGGTGAAGCGTCCGACTTCCGCTCAGGTCATGATCTTCGGTTCGAGAGTTCGAGCCCCGCATCGGGCTCTGGGCTGACAGCTCGGAGCCTGGAGCCTGCTTCGGATACCGTGTCCTCTCTCACCGCTCCACCCCTGCTTGTGCTCTGTCTCTGTGTTTCAAAAATGAATAAACGTTAAAAAAAAATTTTTTTTTTTAATCATAAATGGCGTAGAAGAAATTGTGGCACGTCTTTATCAGTGCCTAAGAATCCTCTTCCATCCTTTAATACGTGTTTCCTTCTTCTCAGATGATTGAGGATTTTGTTTGTTGTTTCTCGTCTGTGCATTTAATCATAGATTGTAGTTTTATGTAAGCAACGTAAGTGTTTATGTAAGGGAGGAAGGAAAGAGCCAACAAAATATTATTTACAAATTAGTTCAGTTATTGATGCTGTTTCTCTTGGCTACTGATTAAGATTGGCAAGAAAATAAAATGGTTCCTGAATAGGTCTCGGAATCCTCATCTCTGTCTGCCAAATCGTGTAGCAAATAGAAGACAGGTGTGTCATTTATTCGACATTTCACAACCAGTGCGTCCGGGTTGGTGTGCTAGATATTGACACACACACGCCCCAAAGTGGGTTGTGTTCTGCCACAAGCAGCTTCCTCCATTTACCTGAGGGGCTGTACCAAACTGACGCCTAACATTTTCTGTCTGTGCCACGGTACGGAAAAGGTTGGGAAGCACCGAACTTTCCATTCCTTCCATCCTTCCCCAACATCTTACGACTGTTCATAGGCTGGAGGTAAAGTAGTTGCAGGGTGTTCGCAAGAATCATCGGATGGTGAGTATGTGCCAGGTACTTCGCTAACCGCTTTACCTGTGTCCTCACGTCACGCTCAGACCGATCCTGTGACGTGGTTGCAACCATCTAAGGCCCTTGCCCAAGCTCATAGGGAAGTGGCAGAGCCGAGATGTAACGTCAGGTTCAAAAGTCCTACCTTTTAGGGGCGCCTGGGGGGCTCAGTCAGTCACGCGTCCGACTCTTGGTTTCGGCTCAGGTCATGATGTCGCAGTTTGCGAGTTTGAGCCCCGCATCGGGTTCAGCACTAACAGTGTGGGACCTGCTTGGGATTCTCTCTCTCTCCCTCTCTCCCTCTTTCTCTGCCCCTCCCCTGCTCCTCGTGCTCTTTCTCTCTCTCAAAATAAATAAACTGTGAAAAAAACAGTCCTACCTTTTAGCCATTATGATTTATTTCCTACATTATTAAATTCTCTGCAATAGAAATAGTTCATGATTTCTTCTCTCCTGTTTTTCCTACACTTGAGCTTTGGGGACTTGCTGATAGGAAATGGTTTCTCATGGCTGTATTTAATGGATTGTTCTGGTAGCAGATGAATTATTGGAAAGCGACCTATTTGAAAATCATGTTTTTGTCCCAACGTCATGGGAAAAATAGATGCCTCTCTGATTAAGTTTTTCCGAGCACTGAAGAGGGAACTGGTGCCCCACAGTAACAGCTGTGAGCGCACAGAAGGCAAAAGCGTATTGAAATATGCACGATGCCCAGTGTCCGGGAAGTGCTCAAGTTGAGACATTTAGATTTTCTAGATTCCTTCATGAAGTGATGATACTCTGCGTCTTATTGAACAGCAGTGCCCAAAACATCAGAGGGCAAATGGGTCCCTGGGTACCAAAATTGTTTCTTTGACATTCAAGTTCAACAGTAAGGACATCTGGCTGCATCCTTAAGTCCTTGTGACCTTAAGGGGGATTCTGAATGTTGAACAGTAATGCTCTCTCATTATCTTTCACATGGCCTAGGACACAGACACTCTTCTAAGAGCAGGACAGGTCTCTTGCTACTGTTTTGGCTTTAGTTTGAGATCTAATGAATGCTTTGTTTGGAATTAAGAACATTTCTTTTTCTCCGTATACTAGGTCGGTGATGTAGTAGAAGTCCAGGCAGATGAAACCTTCCCCTGTGATCTTATTCTTCTGTCATCCTGTACCAGTGATGGGACCTGCTACGTTACTACGGCCAGTCTTGACGGGGAATCCAATTGCAAGGTAATGGAAAGGAAACCTTGCCTAAACGGAGCTCAGGACAGTTCATCATCTAGCACTCCTTCCCACTGCCTCCCACCCCCCCATCTTTTCTTTTTTTCTGTTTGTGTAAGTTTTGTATTCAAAGACCGCTTTTATAGAATGGTCTTTGAATTTCTAAGCAAATACACAGCTTGAGGGAAAAGGGTGGAGTTCAGTGAGGAAAATACACGCCCCAGATAAAAGCCACTACCTTTTTTGTAGCAGCACTGCTTGCATTTAATATTGACCTCTCCCATTCAGTGTTTTATTTGGGCTTTTTAAAATGAATGTCATCAGAGGCTTAAACTATGTAACTACAAAAATAACTTCATATACTCTAACCTTGGATCTATTTTTATTTTTAAAAGGAATGAATATTTTCTTTAAACAATGCTTACTCATGGCTTATAGAAACTCTAACTTGCAGTAATTTGATTGCTTTCTTTAAAAAAATACCTTAGGGTTTTGTTTGGCGAATGTCTGTTTTATTGCAACTAGGAAGGATTATAAATGTGTTAAAATAAGTTTGCTCAAACTGGAAGATCACTTACTTCCGTGGTACTTTCTGGCAGTCAGTTCTTGGCCGTTGTCCAGAGCTCCACAGGGCACGAAGATGCATCCTCTATATGCTGCCTTTACAGAAGGGCACTGATGTGCTCACCTCTGTGTGTACCCTTGAGGCCTCTCTCTGCTTGCTTATTCCATCTGGAGTCAAGAACCAGGGCTCAGTCAGTATGTGAAACAGGAACTGAAACGCCTGTTAGATGATGAATTCTGTACTTCAAGGGCACGGTGATGAACTCGTCCGTTGAAACCGTTCAAAAACAGTTGAATTTGAGGGAGGGAATGTCCAGATAAAAATCGAGAAATGTACCTAAAGATTCCCTAATAGGGGAAAAAGTTGCCTCGAGACAGAAAACTTTCTGCTCAAGTTGAGACATTTAGAGGGCTTTCTTCTTTCCGTTAAGTTGATCTGATCAAATCAGCTCAAAGTACACGGGTTTCAAAATCAGGTGACAGTTTTAAATAGAGCTCTAGCACTTCTGTCATATTCCCAGAAGACTGTGCGACAGCTTTCCCTTGTGCATAAGTGGTTGCAGTCTTTCGGTCTGTGTTAGCCCTCCTTTGATGATTTATAGATGGGCTTATTGGAGCCTGCCTGGAGTTCTGGGTAAATCAAGTGCATAGTATACACTAGTAGAATATTCTGTCTGGCTAGAGCAAGACGCATCATATCCCTGCTCCTCGTATAAAATGTAGCTTCTTTGAACATTTTCTTTCTTTCTTTCTTTTTTTTTTTTTTTTAATGTTTATTTATTTTTTAGAGAGAGAGAGACAGTGAGAGCCAGGGAGGGGCAGAGAGCGGGGCGGGGGCACAGAATCCGAAACAGGCTCCAGGCTCTGAGCTGTCAGCACACAGCCCGATGGCAGGGCTCAAACTGACGAACCGTGAGATCATGACCTGAGCTGAAGTCGGAGGCTTCACCGACTGAGCCACCCAGGCACCCCTGAACGTTTTCAAGATCATTAATTATGCTATTTGTGTAATGTATCTATTAATGAATTTTTTCTTTCTTATTGGCAAAATGTCAGCCTTCTTATGACCAAAAGGGTTATTGATGTTCAACTCATATGTATATATTTATATCACTGTACTCTATGGTGAGCAAAGTAATAGATCTCAGGTCTATAACTAGGAGAAAAAAAAACAAAAGGATTGCTTTTCTTCATTGGGTTTTCAGTTAAGGATATACATGCTACCCATGGAATTCTCCCTGCTGTCACTATCAGGAAAAGCTTTTCGTCTTTATTATCTTTTAAATCCCTTTGCAGCAGGGTTATCTTTCTAATTGTTTGTAACGTATTTGGAGAATAATACCATAAAATTTAGTTAGTGGGAAAGGTGCATCAATATTTGTATATCCTGGCAAAGCGTCTTACGAAAACATCCTGTGTTCCTGGAATAAGGTGGGTATACGGTTCTGAAAAGAAGCACTTGTTTGTGCTTTTTCTTCTGCTTTCATCTAGACACATTATGCAGTGCGTGATACCATTGCGCTATGTACAGCCGAATCCATTGATACCCTCCGAGCAGCGATTGAATGTGAACAGCCTCAACCTGACCTCTACAAGTAAGGATCACCTGGTTTCACTTTACAGCTGTTGGCCGACTCTGCTTTCCTTTGCTGCCGGTGTTGCAAAGAAAACACCCGCCCCTTAACCAGCCTTCCTTCATTTATGTTTTTATGAGCCTTTCTTTCCTTCTGGCAGGGAAATGAATCAGACACTACCAGCCTGAGATACATCATTGTGGGCCCAGAGACCTTCCTTGGGATTTTTCTTTTATTTCTGGTACTTGTAAACATGACCATCTATCACATTTTAAGATTACGTTATCCCAGAAAGCTGATCTGTCAGATTCGTGCATTAATCAGAGTTAAGTAAAACAAAAACAGACCCCCGTTATGTGTCATTCAACATTACAGAGAGGAAGGGGACGTGGAGCCATGCGCTCTATCCATTTTTGTGACGATCACGATGAACTGAGTATTGCAGATAGGGCTGTTTCTTGTCCTCAGTAAACAGCTAAGTTGCATCGTTTCCTCTCTTTTACTCTGCTTAGGCCTTCTGGAGCAGAGTTGCTGATTAACCGTCATTGTCCTAATGGGGGGACCAAATGGTTGGATGTGGCTTAACACCAATGCACAGTAGTGGAAAAACAAAGTATTCATCTTACTACAAGAACAGTGCCTTCCCTCCTTCCCATCATTCCTTCTTTCCTCTTTCCCTTCTTCTGTATCCACCTTGATAGTAGGAACCGGGACCACAAAACAAACCAGCTGTTCCCTGCCTTCAAGGAGCTCACGGTTTGCAAGGCAGATAAAATATTGAAGCTAAGCATACAGTACAGTGACGTAATAGAAGGGAGGAGAAGGTCCATGGAATCACAGGAAATGAAGTGACGACTTATGCCTGTGTTAGAGAATAATACACATTTTTGCATGTTTATATGGCAACTCCTAAATTTTTCACTTACCCTAAATAGGAAGGAGAGTTTTAGGGCGGGGAAGATTTCTCTAGACCAGATCGAATTCCTTTGCTGTGTGACTTCAGAATGCCTGCCCTGTACCACCCTAGTGGTCACCATTTCCATCGTAATTGCCTGTTTACTTGTTTCTCTTTTGTGCAAGGAACACGTCCTTCTTATTAGTGTCTCTCCAGCACCCGCCACGGCACTGGCACAAGTAACATGTGGCGAATGAATGAGCAGACCATCGTACTTTACATACATGGAATAATAGTTAAGTGTTCCTGAAAAAAATTACAACGCCAGTTACCAAATACTCGTAACTCTCTCGTGAAGGAGAGTTCGGCCTTTTTACCCCATTGTTGAGAAACGCAGGTTACCAGGCAGCCGTATTAAGTGATCAGATCGGGCTCAGTATTGGTCAGCCGAGAGACACAGGTTGGAAATTTCCAAGATGGTAACCAAATGTTTGCTGTCTGAGACTAACGCAAGTGCTTCTCAAAGGGTGATCTTGGGCCAGCAGCGGCCGCACCTGGGAACTTGTGGGAAGTGCAGATTCTCACCTGAATCATAAGCTTGGGGATGGGGCCCAGAAATCTACGGTTTAGTAAGCATTTCAGTGATTGTGATGTGTGTGCAAGTCAGACAGCTCCCGGACTGATGGTTTTCAGAGTTGCATTTTAGCACCGGAAACCTTGCTTCACATAAATCTAAAATAGAGATCAATTATTTATATAACGTGTAAATGAGCAGAGGTGTCATGTGCATACACAATGCCAAGTAGATTGTGAAAATCGATTTAGAATCTTGGTTTGCATTCTTCTAATCCGTAATACTATTTTTAAAATTAGATGACAGTGTTATACACCTTGTTGGTTCCACATAACTTTTTTATGGTTATAGAATGGGTTTTTGTTGTTCATGCAGTCTTACCTCGTTTGTATTATTTGTATCTCGATCCCTTCCCGTTTTTGTGACGTATAGATTTTCATGTCGACAGAGAAGATACATTTGCCATTATGTTCTTTTCGCAGGTTTGTTGGGCGGATCAATATCTATAGTAATAGCCTTGAGGCGGTCGCCAGGTTAGTTTGTCGTTCCTTTGATCGGTCCTTTTTGGGTGGTGGTGGGTATATTTCTCTTGAAAGCCCATTAAAATAGCCAAATCCTTTTCTTTATAGAAAGGGACGTAAAGGTGACTAAAGCTGGATCAACTAGCCAGTGTCCCGGTAGTAGGTCTTAAGTAACGGGATTGGTAGGGTTGTGGTGGCGGGAGCTCTCCCAGTGTGTGTGGAAGGGGTGGTGTCGGAAGTGACCCTGAGGGCGTCCAAAATCTCAGAGCTCCAGGCACTTGGACTCAGCTCCCCAAATCTGTTCGGGGCTCTGTACGTTTTGTTCTTGGCTGTGCGGAACCGTGCTTAAGGGAGAGTAACTGAGGGATGAGGGGGACAGTTCAAAAGCTGAGAGAATTACCCCGACTGAAATAAAACGGAAGGCTAATCACTTATAATGAAGCAATCTCTGTAAAAAGGGAGGTTTTCTTCCCCCTTCTATCCTCCACACCGCAACTTTCCCGCTTGGTCTTTATAGCCACGCCCACAAGGAATTTCCACGCCAGGTGCCCCGCGATGGCCCCAGAGGCGGGTTGGCTCTTCTATAAATATGTCCTTGTGTCTTTCCCACCTTGCCAGCTACTTTCCCAGTCTTTTCGTTTGTCACCTTTTCTTTCTCCCTCTTGCTGTCTCTGCCTCCTCATCCCTTTCTTCTCTCTCTCTGCGTCTCTCCACCTCTGTGTGTTGCTGGCTACATCTGTGCCGTGCTTCCGTCTGCGGGGGGCCGTCCCCTCGACGAGCTTCACACGGAAGGATCTTGCAGCTCATCCCTGGGAGGAAGCATAAGACATGAGCGCAAAGACACACTCTCAACCCCTCGGAGATAGATGTGTGTTAGGGCCGATCACGTCCCCAGGGTTGATGCTGATGGGTGTATCGGGCTGTTTGGATAAGCTGTGTTCATTTTTCATTTAGGTCTTTGGGACCAGAAAATCTCTTGTTGAAAGGAGCTACACTAAAAAACACCAAGAAGATATATGGTGAGCAATTTTTTAAGATCTGCTTATCAGAAGTATGCTTTGTCAAGCCCATGCCTAAATGGTGCATGTTAAAAATGAAACGTTGCGGATAACTGCCACTCAACCTACGCCCGTTTTTAGGGGCTGGGAACTTATAAGATGGTAAACTAACTTGAAGTATGAGAAATAAAGCGGGTAGAGTTAAAATTATATTATAAACGCCATGTCAGCTGGTGACTAGACTAAGGCTTAGAATCCTGCCTTTTATAGATGGAAAAAAATTGATAGCTCCCACTTGGTGGGGAGTTGGTTGGCAGTCGCACTGGCAACCTAGTTTTCATTATATTCTTTTATTCCTTAGGAGTTGCTGTTTACACTGGGATGGAAACCAAAATGGCTTTGAACTACCAAGGGAAATCTCAGAAACGTTCTGCTGTTGAAAAGTTAGTGCACACCGCAATTTCTTTGTAGTGATTGAACTGTGAAAGAGATACTTCTCAGTAATTCCAAACACCAACCATAACAAAAAAACAACATCCATTATAATAGCAGCTACCATACCGGGCGTACTGACCTGTGCTCAGTGATTTGTATGTCTGATTGAGTCTAATCCTCCGAGCAGCTCTACGGAGCAATTCCTATCAGCCTGTCTGCTTTGCAGATGAAGAAATGGGCTCCGAGATGATAAGTGACTTACCTAAGCAACGTTGAGTTGAAACATAGATGTATTCCGTTTTGCTGCTAGACAATTGGCTTGGGTTCCTCTACTGGCTGTACATGGGGAAGTTCAGCAACATAGAGAACGGTGTCCTGGCGACTACTGACGTGGTACTTGCTAGATCTTCAAGCCAGTTGCTACAGCATTGGACCTCACTGTGTCGTTGCCATGGATACCCAGTATATCAGTGGCACCCTCTCCATAGCTCTACTTCCAGATTAAAAGAATCCGTCCTCGGTTTGAGGATTTCACATTTGCTCCCCCGCTCTCTACTGCCAACCCTTAGGATTTAGGGAAACGGAAACGACCTAGTCTTTCCATAAGGGTTGAGTAGGTGATGTGCGTGCGTGTGTGCCTCCTGTCGCTATTGGATCCTGATCATAGGTGTGTTAAGCCAGTTAGCCACTGTATTTTGGGGGAGCAGTGGTGACCAACGAACAGGTCGGGGCTGGCCTTTCCACGTTACCACCTGAGAATAATGCTTCCACGGTGATAACCGAGGTTTGTACGTACCGGCTTGTGCTACGGTTACACACTACACACGGGAGGAGCTTTAGGAAACGGAACAGTTACACGTACATGTGGTTGATATCGTCAAGAACGCTGTGGTTTCTAAATCCATCATCTCTTATTTTTCAGATCCATTAACGCCTTCCTGATTGTGTATTTATTCATCTTACTGGCCAAAGCTGCAGTGTGCACGACTCTAAAGTACGTTTGGCAAAGTACCCCATATAACGACGAACCTTGGTATAACCAAAAGACTCAGAAAGAGCGGGAGACTTTGAAGGTAACCTGTGTTATGCCACAACTTTTAACTCTTGCTAGACGTTTTAACCCTAGCACTTTCTGACCAGGCCGCCGTTTATTGAAATGTTGCTCAGATAATGATACCTTTTGTTAGCTTCTGAGTTTTCTCCCCGTCGTCTGGCAGCCCTAAGCTATTAGATATTGAAGAAGTTTTATAGTTTTTTTTTAACTTTAGACATCTGTGCTTGTTTCTGGCCCTTTAGTTTAGAGTTTTAAACAGCTGAACAAGAAATCCCTGGCTTGTGATAATGGTAGGAACATAATCGACACATACATAGAAACTTTGATCCTACATTCTTATTGGGGGGAGGGCAGAGAATTTAAGGAAGTGAAAAAACATGAAGTCAAAAGGGACACTTACTGAAAAATAATGATAAAATTGAGGGTGTTTTCAAATTTTTATTTAAGTTTATTGATTTATTTATTTGGAGAGAGAGAACGAGCATGGGAGGGGCAGAGAGAATGGGAGAGAGAGGATCCCAAGCAGGCGCCACATTGTCAGCACAGAGAGCCCAACGTGGGGCTCGAACTCCCGAACCATGAGACCATGACCTGAGCTGAAACCAAGAGTCAGACGCTTAACCGAGCGAGCCACCCAGGCGCCCCAAAATTGGGGGTATTCTTAAATGTTGATTTTACATGCTGTGATAAGAATTTTGGCCACTGACCTAGTATTGGTAGGAAGTTTTTTTTTTTTATAGCAAGAGCAGTGCTTTCAGCATTGAAATAAAAAGAAAGCTGGTTGTCTCGTACTTGTCTGATGGAACCGTGTGTCTAATCAGCATGAACTATTTCCTTTGTTTTAGGTTTTGAAAATGTTCACTGACTTCCTGTCATTCATGGTTCTATTCAACTTCATCATTCCTGTCTCCATGTATGTCACAGTAGAAATGCAGAAATTCTTGGGCTCTTTCTTCATTTCATGGGATAAGGATTTCTATGATGAAGAAATTAATGAAGGAGCCCTGGTCAACACATCAGACCTTAATGAAGAACTTGGGCAGGTTAGAACGTGTTTGTACTTACAAGAAGTTAACATATTGAAAATATCTTTTCTTAGACCCTCGATCACCAATCACCAATGTACGTGACCCTTTCACATTTGGAAATGTGATTCAAATATTCCTTTATACGGGCATATCATGAAGGCAAACACTGTTTTCGTGGCTATAACGTTATTTTGTTGGCATTTTTGAGGAGTATCCCGGTTTATATGTTAAATTTGAATGTTAGAGAAATTTGCCTATCACTTCTCCTGGTGATGTGGTTAGAGTATGGGTTATTGCTTTGGAACAGACAGTAGTCCCCGGCTGTTGTCATTTGGGGATAGACTCTAGGGTAGTAAACAAAGCTATTTTGCAAATGCATTTTGTTCCATAAACAGAATTGACCGGTGTTGTCCTGCTGACATTTGCTCGATGTGTTTCTGATCAGACGAATACATGCCTAGCAAGCAGGCTTGTTTATTCCAGTGCAAGAATTTAAATGGAGGCAAAATGTGAGGGCACGCACTCCTCAAAATGCTTTTTGCTTCATATACCAGTGCAGCCCAGGCCGTGGCCTCATTCGTTCTCCAAGCCGGTGCAGGCTAGCTGTCATTCTTCAAAGGATGACTTCTTAGGTGCTTCTCTTATCAATATTGAGAAAGTTTTTCCCTTTGTCTGAATTTACCGTGTGCCGTGTAATGATCTTCACAAGCTGTGGGATTTTTTTTGGCTTTCATTTCATTCTCATGATATTTAGAATGTCAAGGCTGCGGAAATGTCATTTCTATGACTGCGTGATGCAAATTCAGTGCGTGGAGCCACGCGGCTGGAACAGGGCCTCACTCTGGTTTTAAATGGTGCCGACTTACATCTGCACCTCAAAACTCTCTTCCTGAATTTAGTCCCCCCTCTGCCTCTGCCCTTTCTGTTCTTTAGCCAGCCTCTGCCTAAACCCAAGGACGGTCTTAACAACTACAGTCCCAAGGGTGAAAGGACACTCCAGATAACATCTTGTTGAGACCTGACTGCACGGCTCCAGAACCCCCGACTGTGGGACGTGCATCCCACAGAGAGACTGAGTCACCAAGGAGAGAACCAGAAACGAATGAACAAATGCTTTTCCCTTAGATATTGTTCCCGAAAGACTCTTTTGAAGGTGACTTCAGCTGCCACGGCTGACCTTACTTAACCTTTTTAAACCAGAAGTTTTCATCCCGGGAACAGAGCTGTCTGAATAGAACTACTTTAGTCCCAATAAAAAGCATCACTCCACGGCAGCATTGCATGCAAAAAAAAAAAAAAAAAAATGAGTGATAAGCCACCTCTGGTGAACTTGCCGGGACAGGTGCTTTAGTTGAGCAGATCTGCCTATTCCAGATCCAGGACCTGGACGTGGGGATTAACCTCCCTAAGGATGAACATGGCGATAGCCCCAGGGTACTGCGAACAGAACAGCCACCATTCTGCGTGTGACTCCCCAAGCGCGCCAGGGACAGGCAGGGTGTCCAGGCCGGGTCCGCCAAATGGGACTCTTCCTCTTTCTTTCAGATCTCCACCTCAGCAGATCCACATTGCCTATGGGAATGTAATCTTGTTCCTATCGTTCAGGCCGTAGTCACGCTGCAGAGAGTCAAGTAGAGCTTTGGGTAACGATCTGGTAAATTTGATCAGTGAAAAGAAACCACAGTTTTCATTTCGGCCACCATGTTGTTCCCCCACCCAAACCTGCCTTTCTCGGTGTGATGGTCCTTTAGTCAAATCACTAAGTTAATAGCCAGATCACTACTTCCATTTATACGGTGTAACAACAACTTGCCTTCATTACCAGCCTAGCTGTGTGGAAACTACCTGAATGAAAATGCAAAGAAGTCTTGAAATCGTTTCCCAGGCCATTTAGCATTCAGTGGACCAGTACGCACAAAATTAAGTGTAACCCGTTTCCTCTTTGGTGAGTCATAATTTCAGATCCGTAGGACTTAATGTTACAAAAAAGCAGTGCCCGCTAGTTCCCATCGATACCATTGCAGACCCTTGCTTCACACTCTTTAAAAATGACCCACGTTGATGTTTTACAAATAGCCCCTTCAGGTCTTCCAGCTGTGCCGAATGGCGTGTCTGCGTAGACACTCTGATTCCGGTAATTCCGCCCAGTTGTTAGCTATTGAACGTCCACTGCATATCAAGAATATGTTGCTGGTACTGAGGTCGCTGTCACAGAGTAAACAAGGAACCCTCGAGTTGTTCACCATCTAGTTAGGGAAACACACGTATCATACTTAACTACAGCGATGTGATAAGTGATCAGAACAACAAGGCCTCCGGGATGATGGAAAGAGTCAGGTGCTGTGCGATTTGGGTCAGGTCAGCAGCAGCGACGATCAGCATCTTCATAACACCTTACAGTTTACAAGCATTTATCATCGTACTTTATTTTCCCGTCTTTTTTTTTTTTTTTTTTTTTTTTTTTTTTTTTTTTTTTTAAATTCATTTATTTTGAGAGAGCGAGCACGAGCACAGGAGGGGCAGAGAGAGAGGGGGAGCGAATCCCAAGCAGGCTTTGCGCTGTGGGCGCAGAGCCCGACGCGGGGCTCGATCCCACAAAGCAGGAGATCGTGACCTGAGCTGAAATCAACAGTGGGACACTTGACCAACTGAGCCACCCAGCCGCCCCTATTTTCTTAACTTTACAGGCTTGTGCAGCAGGCTGGGTTATTTAAGGTTAATATTTAAACCTCACAGGGATGAAGGGTTTTTTCCAAGGTCACGAAGTTCGTAGGGGTGGAGCCATTAGGTTGAACAATAATGAAAATTTGTTTACCTACAAAATAGATGTTTCAACGTGTTCACGATCCTTTAGCTCAGGGCCTTTTCTACCCCAGAACAGCTGTCTCACTTCAGGCTTCGCATCCATAAAATGGTGGGTTGGACTAGAAAGGAGGAGACTGTTGAAGTCAGGCAAGCAGTAGGCTCTCTGGCTCATGAAACGTGATAATACTTTTGGGGCGCCCGGGTGGCTCAACCGGTTGAGCGTCCGACTTCGGCTCAGGTCATGATCTTGTGGTTCGCGGGTTCGAGCCCCGCGTCGGGCTCTGAGCTGACACCTCGGAGCCTGGAGCCTGCTTCGGATTCTGTGGCTCCCTCTCTCTCTGCCCCTCCCCAACTTGTTCTCTCTCTCTCAAAAATAAATACATAAACATTAAAAAAACTAGATAACGAAATGTGAGAATATTAGTAACAGCTGATCCTGTCCTCCCCCCTTTCCTGAGTATAGGGTACGTAATAAGTAGAGCAGTGGTTCTCAAAGCAGAATCCCTGGACCAGCAGCATCAGCGTCACCTAGGAACTTACTAGAAATGCGCATTCCCGGGGGCACCTGGGTGGCTCAGTGTGTTAAGCATCCAGACTTGATTTTGGCTCAGGCGATGATCTCACGGTTTGTGAGCTCGAGCCCCGCATAGGGCTTTGTGCTGGCGATACCGAACCTACTTGGGATTTTCTCTCCCTCCCTCCCTCCCTCTCTCTCCCTTTCTCTCAAAATAAAGAAATAAACTTAAAAAAAAAAAAAAAGAATTCATATTACCTAGCCTTGCCTCAGAACTGCTGAATCAGAAACCGGGGAATAGAGACCAACACTCCCGAGTTTTAACAAGCCCTGTAAGTGAGTGTGATAGGTGGTACTATTTGATAATTATTATATTAGGGTGTCGTTTGTTGGCCTGTACCTGTGAGATTAATTGTATACAGATCCGTGCTGCACAAAATGTTATATTGTAGGGAAACAATTACATTCTCTCTATATATATTCTTTTAAGTTTATTTATTTATTTTGAGAGAGGGAGAAACAGAGCCTACGAACAAGGAAGGGGCAGAGAGAGAGAATCCCAAGCAGGCTCTGCGCTGTCAGCCCAGAACCTGTTGTGGGGCTCAAACCCATGAACAGTGAGATGACCTGAGCCAAAGTCAGACACTTAACCAACTGAGCCACCCAGGTTCCCCTGCACTGCAGTTTTTTGTTTTTTTTTTTTTAACATTTTCTGCACTATAGATTTTTCTAAAGGTTTTTTTTTTTTTTTTTTTTTAAGTTTATTCATTCTGAGAGAGAGAGAGAGAGAGAGAGAGCAGGACAGGGGCAAAAAGAGAGGGAGACAGAGAATCCCAGGCAGGCTCCAAGCCATCAGCACAGAGCCCGATGTGGGGTTCGAACCCAGGAGCGGTGAGACCACAACCCGAGCCAAAGTCTGACGCTTAACTGCCTGAGCCACCCAGGCACCCCTGCACTATATATTTTTGAAACCACCACCTCTGACACTCTTAAAAGATTTCTAAATGGGTTAATGCCCATCCACGTGCAATAACCCAGGACAACCTTCAGGGGAATACGAAGGGAAATAATTCAGATCAGGAAAAAAGCCCCAAGGAATTTTCTTTTAACTGGAAAAATCTAGATGATACAGGAATAATACCACTTGGATTAATTTAAAGAGAGAATTCAAACTTGGCTGGCTAACAGAGCAAAAAAAAAAAAAAAAAAGGAAGATTGGAATGCTATATTTGTGCCAGTGCTGCTGCCGTGAAAGGCTTTGAAAAATAATTAGAAAGCAACTACTGCTGGAGTTCGTCTCTTTCTCCCTTACATAATGAAAACCTTAATCTTGTGCTTATGCTTGGTCCTGTCAGCCCATCATTTTAACTATTTAAGCATAAATTGCCAAAAAGGAGGATAAAATTGTGGGTTTCCAAAAAGCCAGATGTTATAAATAGAAGAGATAAAAATTGAGATAAAATGGAAGTGCTCAAAACGGTTTATTTTGCCCGGAAAGTTTATTTCCTGGCTTATTTTTTTCCCCATTATTTATGAAAGTATGCTAATACTTTTTTTGCTTATATTCTACTTTAACCTAGTATTATAAACTCCACTGTTTTTTTTTAACTTAGAAAATGTGTTCAGTAGTATCTAAAAATATTCATGGTGTGTGGAAAGAAATTTCATTTATGCTTTTGAACATTATAGACTTACTATGTCTCCTTATTAACTCTTAACATTATTATTTTCCCTGACCGTCTATATTGTCTGACTCAATATGCATTGTATAACAGTGCATTTTACTTCAATCCAGTATATTCATAGTAAATTTTCCTTTTCAAGGAAAAGTTTTGTTACATCCTAATTAATTTAGGTTCCTCTCAAGTATTGTGTGTGCGCGCGCACGCGCGTGTGTGTGTGTGTAATAAGTGGTCAGTATATTCTTATTTCTACCTTGGACATGTGATACTGTTTCAGTGTCTTTAAAAGTACTTGTTCATTTCCCACTCTTTTCATACTGCCGCTTTTGTAAATTACCTGACATTTGACCAGAAGTCTTATAAAAACGTGCTTTGCTATGGATATGAAAACAGGCCTGCCTGAGAGCTTCACTCAAAACTAATCCCACTGAAGAAGGTAAAACTGCCTATGTGTGTGTCCTTGTCTTTAGGTGGATTATATATTTACAGACAAGACTGGAACGCTCACGGAAAATAGCATGGAATTCATCGAGTGCTGCATAGACGGCCACAAGTATAAAGGCGTAGCTCCGGAGACTGATGGACTCTCTCAAACTGACGGGCCCTTAACGTATTTTGACAAAGCGGATAAGGTGGCGTTCTCTGCGTTGTCACTTTAGCGTGCAAAGTCAATCTAAGTGTTGTTTTGTTGTTTTGACTGCAACTTTCTTGTTTCACTAACGCCCCCGGAAGTTGCAAGCCAGGAGCATTTATAAACAGAATTGTGGAAAATGGCGGTTGGGGAGAAGTTTCCCTTGTCCGTCTGTCCGGGCAGAATCCTTTGTGCTTTGTCTTTAAAAATATGAGCTGCTCCAAGGATAATGTCTTGTCAGATCATTCAAGTCCCAGGAGCGTCGAGACATTAAATGAACCCAAGTCTCCCTGCACCTGAGTTGTTGCCAGATTGTGAATTCGATGCCGAATGAGCTCTTTGAGGCCATAAAGAATCTGCCGATTTAGCATTAGGTGGCACGATTTAGCATTAGGTGGCACGGTGGTAGCCTGAAGGAGTTAACGCAGCCCCGGGGGTATTTTCCTTGAGAACCGGGGATGCTGTTAGGTACAAGGGAGGACAGCCAGCTCATTTGAGTATTAGAGATTTAGAACTTTCAGTTTGCTGGAGGTGGTAACATTTTCTCACGTCGGTACCTTTTCTCTGTTCACCGACTACCAAGTGATCCAAGGGAAGATCATAGAGTCGTTTTTCTGTTCCTGATCCACAGAACCGAGAAGAGCTCTTTCTGCGTGCCTTGTGTTTATGTCATACTGTAGAAGTTAAAGCAAGTGATGCTGTGGATGGGCCTCCCGAATCAGCAGAATTGACGTATATGTCCTCTTCGCCAGATGAAATCGCTTTGGTGAAAGGAGCAAAAAAGTAAGCGTTTCTGTTACGCTAGACCTAAACCAGTAAGTTCTAGAGATCGAGAGATCTGCTGCCCAGCACTGTACGTGTGGCTGACGTACACACGTACTCCGCACTTCAGAATCTGTTAAGAGGGGAGGTCCGCTAAGGGTCGTGGACCACAGACAACACAACACCAGTGGGTCACAAGGCGATTTTGAGACGTGTCGGATATGCCTCTTAGCCTGCTTGTGGCGATGATACTGTGGCTATTTTCGTGCGTTCGGACTTCTCAGGTTGCACGCGTTAAGTATGTATTGTGCTTTGCGTATCGGTCAGACCTCAGTAAAGCTGGTTTAAAAACCCCGAGATAAGTTGTAGAGAGATACATTAGCATTTTTGAAGACCAAAAAAAAAAGAAAAAAGAAAAAAAGAGTAAGCACTTCTTGTACTGCTCCGGAGAAAGTGAAATCACAGGAGGACCAGAGTGGTTTTTCCTGTTTGCTTCAATAACCTTATCTTATAAATATTCTTTACCAAAAACCCGAACTGCTTTATCTGAACGTGTGTGAAAAATTCCCCAAACCTAGCCAATTAAGACCAGAAAGGAAATAGCGATGCCTAGCTGTAACTTCCATTACTATTTATGCATGCCGGCCAGAAGTCCAAATGTTCATATTATATTCTGCGAATTACATAACAGTGGCCACTTTCTGTACCACACATGTTATTTCTGAAGTGTTCGCAGCAATTTTGACGTCACTCTGTAACTGACAGCCCCGTTTTACCCTTGAGGCCTGAGATCATTAAGTGGTTAAAAGGTCACCCGATGTGTTAGCTACAGAACTGGAATTACAAATTGCCTCTTCCTTTGGTTACAATTCATGACTGGGCTTTGACTTCCTCGGTGTTTTCATCTCAGCTGGTACAGAGAAGTCTGGTTACGGACTGAGATTTTTCACGTGAAAGAGAAGAAAATACTAAACAAGTAAGAGTAACCCCAGCGCAGGGGACAACTAATCGCTCTTTAGAGATACACAGAGGTCTCTTTGTGTGTTTTGACAGGTACGGGTTCACGTTTGTAGGAATTCGGAATGGCCATATGAGAGTAGAGAACCAAAGAAAAGAAATAGAAGTGTAAGTAGCCCTGCGTGTTCGATGTTTATCACTTCTTAACCCCACGGTCCCCCGTGCGACAAAGGAATCTTACTCGATGAAGGCATAAGATGCCGCTGTCCCAGCTCAGAGTTTTATGTAAGTGTAGTTGGAAAGAAGACATTTCTCATAGGATGCTAGAAACTGGGACTTGAGGTGGAAATTATCCCCATTTGGCTCACATATGGGTCCAGTAGCCTGAATGAGAGTCTGCCTGGACTTTGTTTCTGAAATTTAGATGCCAATTTTAGGCCTCCAACACATGCTGTAAGAAAAATCCATGAACATGTAGGAAACCTGCTTTCCGGAACCCAGCCACTCTGGGGTGGCAGGCCAGCCAATCATGGCAGCTTTGATGTCAAAAACTTTGTCTCCTTCTAGGTGCCCAAGTGTGAGCCCCAGGGCGGGTACCCCGAGGCAGCAGTGTGGCTTTGTTTGTTCTTCTCTACAGAGATCCCAGTGAACAAAACCACCTTGGCTTAATGGCAGATTTTAATTAGGCTCTGTGATTAATCTGAATTCCTTCTTCTGAACTTGAAATGTAATTAGCTTACGTCATTTCCATTCTGGCCCCTAGCATCTCGTGAGACCCATCTCGGAAACCTGTAGTAGGTACGGATGTGTTTGGGGAATGTGCCCCGTGGGGAAGCGATGCGTAGAAGCCGGAGGAAGGTGCTTTGGCCTGACTGCCAGGAGCCCGGAGTCATTAGAGTCCAGATTCTAGCCAGTTCAGAGCAGTGCCCCTATCTGGTCCACACCGAATTAATACTCTACGTGTAGGTATCCCGTTCATACACCCCATCCCAGAACCAGTGACCCGCTCGCTCCCATCAGGAAACAGCCTTCATAGTAACTATTGGTAGGTGAAATACTTGCATCCAAGTTGTTTCTCTTCAAAAAATATTCCCCCATGTTTTTGCAAGTAAGTCTTATTTTTACTTTTCTGCATTCTCTCCTCTCCTTAATAGCACAGATCTGATCGTGTCATTCTACTGTTTTAAACCCTTCAGTGGATTCCTGGCGCTCTTAGGATCAAATTCCAAATCTCTGAAATGGCCCACAGTGTTCTCATTTCCCAGCCCTTGCTCACCCCTCTTTCTGTTCCCCTATCGACTAGATTTCAAGCTTTAGTGAACCCCTTCATGTCCCCCTACCCCTTTGCACATGCCCTTTCCTCTACTCCGAATGCCATGACACCCTACCTTCATCATGTCACTCCTACAGAACACAGCCCAGGCACTGCCTCTTCCAGGAAGCCTTCCTGCAGATGTCTTCCTTCTGTGCTTTCCCATCTCCCCTGTGACTCCCTTCACTACATCATATGGCAGGTGGAGAGGTAATCACCTCATGACCCTCTGCTTCCTTTCTCATACGGTGAGCCTCTCGAGGGAAGAGACTCAGGCAGATTCTTGTCTGTTTTCCAGTCCCTCACATTGTGCTCGACACACAGGAGGCACCCATAGATGATTAAGATAATTGGCAGAGCGGGACTATTCCTAGACCCCTCCAGAAATGGCTTGGTCGGGCAACTCTTTGCGCCCCATTCCTACATGGTCGCTCGCTCCTTACCATTGTAAGTCACGTAACGAGAGGATACAGATATCCCTTAACTAACACCTGTAGCCTCTGACCCCATGTTCCAAGCGCAGAAAAATTTCAAAGACAAAATGGAAAACACCAGCTGTGCACCCAACCAGCAGCCCTTACCAAAAGGGGAAAGTCTATTCAAGACGTTCCTGTTGTGTTTTATTTTCCCCATGTGATCTAGGTGTTTTCTTCTTCTCATTTGTCTTCTCATAAAGGTACGAACTCCTTCACACCTTAAACTTCGATTCTGTCCGCCGTCGTATGAGTGTAATTGTGAAAACTCAAGCAGGTACACATTTTAAAGACTTGGCTTTTTTTCTCTTTTGCCGTTTGTAGCGTTGTATGTTGAATGAGGTGTTTTAAGAAAGGAAAACATTTTACATAGTGTGTGATTGCCTAAACTCCTGCAAAGCAGGAATTTCTGTATATGCCTTAATGTATTTATTTTTATAACGTTTATTTTTGGGAGAGAGACAGAGCTCGAGTGGGGGGGAGGGGGAGGCAGAGAGAGGGAGGGAGACCCAGAATCCGAAGCAGGCTCCAGGCTCTGAGCTGGCAGCACAGGGCCAGACCCGGGGCTCGAACCCGTGAACCGCCAGATCATGACCTGAGCCAAAGCCGGACGCTTAACTGACTGAGCCATCCAGGCACCCCATTAGCAGTAGAATTCTTGAGTGTAGAGAGTTGTTGGCTCTCCCTGCCTGATCTTCCTCATTTCCCACTGCTTCATACTTCCTGGGAACAGGCAGGCTAGGGATGACCCAGGTCCAGACTGCTGGGAAAGGGTTTGTGGCTTCACTGCAGCTCGCTGGGCTCTCTGACAGAGTGCGGAGGCTTGCCCTTTTTGCTTTGGAACCGGTACCATCATCCCAGGAGTCCCCATGTCTTCTGCAGGAGCCATGGTGGCCGAGATACCTTCTGCTCCGGTTGAACGAGAGCCATGGAGGAGCACTCCTGCCTCATTTGCGGGCCCTCAGATGCGTGCGTGCGTGTGTGCGTGCGTGCGTGAGAGAGAGAGACTGTGTCTGTCTGTCTCTGGGTAGTTTTTCAAATTTCCCTTGATTTCTATCCTAGTAATTTACTTTTCGGTGTTCAATCTGCCCCACATCCCTTGGTGGGAGAATGGGAAGAAAGAGACAGACCCTTGAGGGAACATTTCCCACTTTACTCATACTTTGTGGTGTGACTGCCAGGTCATGAAATCGATTTCATTATGCGAGTGCAGGATCTGACTTTTAAACCCACTGTGGATGTGTGAGGGGAAATGTTTTTAAAAGCCGCTGAACGTTTGAAATACTTGGTATCCTTACCGGTAATATATACGTGCACGCATGCGTTCTACTGCAGATGGCATGGTGGCCGGGGGGAGTGGTCTGCCAAGGGTCTAGACCTCAGAGCTGCACTTCCTTTGAACTTGTTGAACTCCGCACTTTGCCTTATAAGGGTGAAGTGTCTTTCTTCATGCTCACCCTTGCCTACCTTGCCGGATGCATGGGTGATCTCAAGCCACACTCGTACTCGCACTCTACAGGGCTGTTTTCCAGTTTCCATTAGAAAAGGTCAAGCCACCGATTTTAACTTTTTTTAACGTTTATTTATTTTTGAGAGAGAGAAGGGGGGGTGGGCAGAGAGAGAGAGAGACAGAATCCGAAACCGGATCCAGGCTCCGAGCTGTCAGCACAGAGCCCGACGCGGGGCTGAAACCCACGAACCGCAAGATCATGACCTGAGCCGAAGTCGGACGCTCAACCAACTGAGCCACCCAGGCGCCCCCAGCCACCGTTTTTAAATCAACCTCTAGTGTTTTCAAAGTGATTTTATCTTATTTGCACTTGGATTTAGCCCTTGACACCTGTAGAGGCCGTCCGTGTGGGCACTTTAGACCAGGCTTGACCACGTTGTCAAAGAGAATTCAGAGGCAGCTTCTTCCATGATTCACTGAAAGGAAGTATATTTTAACAGAGCTACTTGCGTACTCGGAGTTATTATTTGTGTACATATTAGTCTTAAGAGGTAGTTGGCATTGTCCTGAGAGGTTAGAGGTCAAGATGCCTCATTCCATTGGGGTGAGCCTTGCTGGGCAGACCCGGGGTCCACCGTAGCTGGGTGGGAGGGGCCGCCAGGAAGGTATCTGTTCTTCAAATCCCAGTACCGGTCTGACGATTCTAAGTTGAGTATTTTGGTGTTTTATTTTAGGAGACATACTTCTCTTTTGTAAAGGAGCAGACTCTGCGGTTTTCCCCAGGGTGCAAAATCATGAAATTGAGTTAACTAAAGCCCATGTGGAACGTAATGCTATGGTGAGCCTACACTCCCCCACAAGTGCTAGAGGTGGCTGTTTTGTGGGATTGCTGCTTACACGTTTAAATGAATTTTAGCATGTTTATGGTCTATTTTTACATTTGGGGATTTAGTAGTACTATTTTCCTTATTTTAACGGAAGACACTATCCTGGAGCAAGTATCCGTTCAGAATATGTAGACTTGAAGTCTTCTCAAGAATTTTTGGTTTGTGTTCTGCGCGCCCCCCCCCTTTGTTTTTTAACCCCAAGAGCTATTGTTTTGTTGTTCTGAACCTAATTTGAACGTTACCATTTTAGTTGCAATCTGTTAGTGTATGTGTTTTACTAAAAATATATCAAAATTTCTCTTCTGTACAGTGAAGCAAGAGTATTTAAAGAGGGTGTGGGGGTTTTTCCAATTATTTGGAAATAATTTGGGAAATAACTTCGCTTCTAGGACGGGTATCGGACACTTTGTGTAGCCTTCAAAGAAATCGCTCCAGATGATTATGAAAGAATTAACAGACAGCTCATTGAGGCGAAGATGGCCTTACAAGACAGAGAAGAAAAAATGGAAAAGGTTTTTGATGATATTGAGACAAATATGAATTTAATTGGAGCCACTGCAGTGGAAGACAAGTAACTACACAGTGATATTCCTGTTATTTTAATGACCGGTCATTTAGGGTGGTATCTGTCCACATTGGTAATTTATTCTCAAATTTTGAAATGTTTTATTCAGGTCTGTTGATATACCAGATTTTGAACTGTTTGTGGGAATAGGTTTGTTTGGAGAGGGAGGGAAGAAGGGGGGGGAGAAAGAGAGAGAGAAAGAGAGACAGAGAACATGAGTGGGGGATGCGCGGCCGGTGGGGGGCGGGATGGCAGAGGATGCGAAGCGAAGCAGGCCCTGCGCTGACAGCAGAGAGCTTGATCCAGACACGGGGCTCGAACTCGCGAACCGTGAGATCACGGCCTGAGCTGAAGTCGACGCTAAACTGGCTGAGCCACCCAGGCCTGCCGGTGATGATTTTTGTTAAGTATTTATGGCTTAGAAGAATGAATCCGTCATCTCTAAGATCTTCTGAATGTTTGCAAAGCCATCCGTTTATTTATGCAAATATTTATGAAATAGTCTTGAGATGTCTAGAGAGCTTTGTGCTCGAGGCATCATTTGAGCTCGTGCCTGATAGAATTGGTAAGACTCTGACAGACAGAAATGAGCAGAAAGGAAATTCAAGTTAGAGCAAACAACATAGGAGCTCAGTCGAACCTGGTTTAACAGGCTAGAGCGTGTTTTTGCATACTTTCAAATAATTTGCTTTAACTCTACAGGCTGAGCTCCACTAGACATGATTGTAGGGCTCCAGCATTGATCTGTCTGAAAGAATAAGTTTTAGACTCTTAATATTTTAGGAGTTCTTCAGAAATTATAAATGCAAATTATGAGACTGAACCAAACAAAAATTTACACATGCATATGTATGTTTCAGCCACATTGGAAGATACTGAAATTTTAATGGGATTCATTTAGTCTAATTTCTTTGTCATCCTCTGGCCACAGGCAACTCAAAGAAAGTACTCTTCTGTCCTTACCTTCCAGATTTATGCTTAAATTGTCTTTCTGGATGGTCGGCTTTGCTATTCTTAGAGCTCCTCAGCAACGGGGATTGGTTAACTTGCTTCAGTCTCTCGTTAGAATGTGTTTGGCCTTTTCTGTTTTAAACCATGTTAACTATTTGTTTTGGTGAGACATGAAATATAATGGAATACGTGAAAGTGGCAGTGAATAAGAATGTTTGGTGAGTTTATGAACATTTTAGCTAAGAGTGATGATTCTCAATTCCGCCATTGGATACCAGCTCCCTAAAGAGATGTCGTGAACTCTTTCAAACCTCACTGTTGGAAATTCGTTCTAGTAAGTAAAACTATGCCCGATATATCAGAAAGAGTAGAAGATATATAAGAAAACCGACCGACAACATGTCAGGACTCCAGAATTGCTGTGAATCGTAAAGAGATTCTCTTTAGCAAGGCTTCTTGCAGAATCTGTGTCCACTATTTTTGAGGATAACAAGGTTGCCTTTGTATTCCCAGGCTGCAAGATCAAGCAGCCGAGACCATTGAAGCTCTGCATGCAGCAGGTCTGAAAGTCTGGGTGCTTACCGGGGACAAGATGGAGACGGCCAAATCCACCTGCTATGCGTGCCGCCTTTTCCAAACCAGCACTGAGCTCTTGGAACTGACTACAAAAACCATCGAAGAAAGTGAAAGGAAGGAGGATCGATTACATGAATTGTTGATAGAATATCGGAAGAAGTTGCTGCATGATTTTCCTAAAAGTACTAGAAGCCTTAAAAAGTAAGGAACTGCGTCAGTTTCTTATATTTAGGCGTTAGCGTAAGCGTAAGGCACAGCCGTTTATGCAGAAGGCTCCATTTTCTATGATTTATCATTCTTTGTTTGCAGGTGTTTTATCCTTATATGTTAAAACCTTCCCTGAGGACTTGGCTAATGGCCCATTTGAGATCATGGCGCCTTCTGCCTCTCTTTTAATTTAATAGAAAATCCTGTATTTCTCAAGCTTTAGGAAAATGATTCAGTTTCTTAATGTTTAGGGTCTGGGTAGTTAGCCCTCAGCACTCCTAAGAAAAACTAGTCCTTCTCGTGGTCTCTTAAATTAGATGCAATGAAACCAGCCTCTAGAACATTTTCTATGCGATTTGAGGTCCTAGAGCCATTTTCTGTGTGGATTTTCATGCCCCAGAACTCCAAAGGAAGCCAGATACCTGCTAATAACATGGCCACTTCACCTCTGCTTTCAACTAGCTGCTTAGGAAGAGCTTGTAGAACTTAAGGGTCTCCAGGAAAGCCACCGATGCATAGTAATTCAGTGCCCAGAGGGACGCCTGGGTGACTCAGTCGGGTAAGCGTCTGACTCTTGATTTGGCTCAGATCATGATTTTACGGTTTGTGAGTTCGAGCCCCGCATTGGGCTCTGCGCTGACGGTGTGGAACCTGCTTGGGATTCGTTCTCTCTTCCTGTCTGTCTCTGCCTCTCTCTGTCTCTCTTTCAAAATAAATAAATAAACTTTTACAAAGGTAATAATTCATGAGGTGCCTGGGTGGCTCAGTCAGTTAAGCATCCGACTTCAGCTCAGGTCATGATCTCCTGGTCTGTGAGTTCGAGCCCTGCGTCAGGCTCTTTTGCTGACAGCTCAGAGGCTGGATCCTGCTTCGGATTCTGTGTCTCCCTCTCTCTCTTTGCCCCTCCCCGCTTGCCCTCTCTCCTTCTCTCTCTCAAAATAAATAAAACATTTACAGAGAGAGGCTCAGAGAGATGCGGTAACTTACTCAAGATCACATAGCCAACACGGGGTGGAGCAAGTCTAGCCAAAGAGCCTAGGCTGTTTTAACGACTGTGCTGTGTCTGGATCCCCATCTCTAGCGTTTAAACAAGCTTTCAAAATGATCTCCCCATATTCATGAGTCTGTGGCCAATTCTAAACCGGCTGTTGTTCTTCTGGTATTTGGGCATCAGTGAGAGTAAACGTGTTTTTATTAATTGCCTGTCATAAATGTTTCCTTCCTTTAGCCAAGTGGTACTTATAAAGGCAGTCCAAATTACATTTTCCTTGTCCATTTGTCTTAGTCTGCTCCGGCTAACGTAACAGAATGGCATAGACCAGGTAGCTTAAACAGTAGAAACTGATTTCTCCTATTTCTGGGGTCTAGAAGCGTGAGGTCAGGGTGCCGGCATGGCCGAGTTCTGGTGAGGTCCCTCTCTGGCTACCTTCCGTGGTATCCTTAACACGCCACAGAAAGAAGAAGTGCTGATGTCTCTTCTTACGAGGGCGCTGATCTCCTCATAAGGGCTCCACCGTCATGACTTCATCAAAGCTAGTCACCTCCCAAAGGTCCCAGTTCCAAATGCCATCACATCGGGGGTAAGAGCTTCAACATAGGACTTGCCGTGTGGCAGTTGGGGGCGTGGGGCATAATTCAATCCGTGGCGCCATTCCGCGGCTCTGGGGCACTTTTGGCAAAGCCAGGGCTTATGAAACATCTCAGAACATTCCCACTTGCGGTTCACGTTTTCGGAGCTGGGCACAGACCTCCCTCGAGTTACATAAGCATCGGACCCCCGGGATCACTTTCGCCAGCTTCTGCCTCTTTGTCGTTGTCCCCTTCCGCTTCAGATCAGCCACCAAGCCTCATTCGGGTTTCCATTCTCACTGTGAGTACTGCACATCAAATTCCTAGCAACCCATGCCTGGAAGCCCTTAAGTCCCTCTGCCAGACGAGTGGTTCTCCGTTTCCCGCAGAATGAGGTCGCAGCAGAGGCCTCAAGCGACCTTTTCAACTCGCTTTCCTAATGCACCCCAGCACGCATTTTCTCCCCTCACCTCATTCTGCCCCATCTTTCTATGACGCTGTTCTTTCCTGTCATTTATCGTCCCGGTCTCTGGATTAGCGGCCTTTCAGTGTCGTTTGCGTCTATTCCGTCACGTAGACTTCTGTCCCCTTAAGGAGGTTTTTCTCTTCTCCAGGGAAAGATGGGTTAATAATTCTCTCCATTCTTCTTATATGTCCTGCTTGCAGTTGATGTTTACAAATACTGCTTGATGGATTACCGAGCCACTGTTTCTTGCGCATTAAGTCAGCTCTGTGAGTAGGGAGGCGAAGGCGAACACATGATTGGTATCTCTTTAATTAGTGAATAAAACACGCCTCTAAAATTACGAAGCAGAACGTGGACAAGTACAAACTACACTGTAGTACTGTGAGAAATACAGAATCTCCTGGCCCACCCCTACCCTAGTGAGTCAGAACCTAGCCTTTAAGAAAACTCCCAGGAATTTTACCAATAGTCCCTTAAACGGTAGCCTTCTGGACGCGTACAATTCGACAAATGAATCCGTAGCGATGAGATCCTGCAGTATTTCCCAAATGGCATCCAAGGTTCCCTTGATTCATCACTGGTTTTTTTTTTTTCTTGATCACAAAAAAATGAAATGTTAATCGGTAGAATTTTCGCAGAAAATTTCGCAGATTTTCGTAGAATATCTCTTAGTCGTCCCAGCTGTGCGTGAGAATCACCTACAGAGCTTTCTGGAACATCTACCCTTGAATAACCAAGCACTGCCCAAGACCTCATTTGTCTGGGAATAGACCTCCGGCATGGGCAATTTTTTAAAGCTGACCAGATGATTCCAACGGGAAGGCTATGGTTAAAGAACCACTAATCCAGTATAAAATGATACTTATTTAAGGAACATCTGTCATTACCTCAATACATTATCATGGTATTTTTTTTATGAACGCTATGTCTTTTAGGTTCTCCGTCATTTTTGAGAAGCCAGGTCCGTCGACGAGGCTTTGTCATTCAGGAAGAGAGGTCTTCTGTGGTTTCTGTGGCCAAAGCCATTTTGTCTTTTCCCTGTATTACTAACAAGTTTTCAGATGGACGATTTGTCTTCCTGCCAGAGCTTGACTGACTGATGTGTAATTTCCAAAATTCACCATGAGTTTCTAACACAGAGCCCGCCCGCTAAATGTCCAGTATTTTTATACCTTTTAGAACTTAATATCTATATGGGCATCTTGAGTCTCCAAAGATGTCACGGAGAACCTCTGTTGTGCCATTATGAGAGACATTTGCCTCTTTACAGGTCCAGGAACCTGATCGGTGGGGACTCTTATGTGGGGCCCTCCCCTTTGTGGTTCTTTAAAAACTCCGGTTCCTGAATGGAAATGCATAAAAGATTCACTTACAGCCTTGTTTTTCTTTTCCAGAGCATGGACAGAACATCAGGAATACGGATTAATCATCGATGGCTCCACATTGTCGCTCATCCTCAATTCCAGCCAGGACTCCAGCTCTAACAACTACAAAAGCATTTTCTTACAGATCTGTATGAAGTGTACCGCAGTGCTCTGTTGCCGGATGGCCCCGCTGCAGAAAGCCCAGGTACCTGGACACTCGTTCATGTTCCATTCTGGGGGTTCCTGTACACGTACGGGCAAACACGTTCGCTTAACTTCTAACTTCTTCCTTCGCAGAGCCCCCTTTCCTTTATTACACCTGCGCAGGCTGCTTCTTTGCGGTCAAATGCAGGAGTCCGCCCGCCAATTTGAATGAACCCGGGCTTCTGGTCCCCTCAAGCCGGCCGTCCGGTTCCTTGCCTTCGAACCTTCTCTAACGAGCGCTTGGCGCCTGCCGCCTCCGTCCCGCCGCTCCCGGCTCCCCTGTCACGTTGGCCCCGTGTGTTCTCTTCTCGTCCTATTCCACGGGATGGCCTAGGGGAGAGCGGTGACCTCCTCGCCAGATCCGTCCCGCGGTCTTCTGTGCGCCGCCTCGTTTCCCTGCCGCGGTTCGCTCTCTGCGCCGTATCCCCCTTACGACTTCCCTCCCCTGGTTTCTGTCTGTGGTCCACAATCTTGACTTTTTTTTTTCCCCCTACTTGGCAACCTAGTGTCTTTTTATTTTGTTCCATCTTCTCACTTCTCTCTAATTATCATTTTTCTCTGGGGCTAAGTCTTCCTTCTGCTTTCTACTTCCAGCCTGTCTCTCTAAACTCACCGGTTGGCATGACTCTCGTGGATAGGCTCTGGCCCTGAGTTTTCCTTCACGTCAAATCTCCTATTTCTAGCTGCCTGCTACACAGCTCCATGTGGAACCCACGCTGTCCTATTAAATGCTAGTGTCCAACACAGGTCTTCTGATTTCCTCCTGCAGGCCGGTTTGTTTTCTCCTTTGTCTTCGTCATTCTCGTTGCCACTGCTCCCCTTCTCTCGCACCCTAAGTCACCAAACACCTGTGGCCCTTCTGTTCTCCTTCCCTCCCTCCCTCACTCTATATATGGTCACCTTGATCCCACCTTTGACCATAGCTCTCATTCGGGTACCATCTTGTTAAAACGAACCGCTTCTCCCGTCTCGTCTGCTCTGACTCAAGCACTTTCAGTAGGGATGAGGGGCAGGTGACTCTGTGGCACTCGGGTTCCCCCCTGTTGGCCCTTACTATGTCTGTACCTGCTCTGTGTCCACTGTCACTCCCGTGTCCAGCCCGAACCCTCTACTCCTGTTGGTCGTTCCTCCCGTTGTGTCCCTTCCCCATGCCGTGCTCGTGCCAGCCTCGAAAGCTTTCCTCATCTGGGATTTTCTCTGAATTCCTCTCGGCCCTAACAGAAATCTTACTCCTAATTAAACCCAGTACAGGGGCCATTCCCCGAACGGTGTTTTCTCCAGCTCCTCTAAGCCCACGTTGATCTGTTTGCCCTTGCTTTTTTGTACTTACTGGGTCCAAAGAACCTTAGGGTCTCGGTTACACACTTTGCCGCTTCTGTATACGCTGTATTCTTTCGTGTGTGTTAACTTTGCTTCTTCACTTTATGCTGCTGCTTGCTCTAGACCCAGGGGATGGCAGTGTCTTTCGCTCACCCTTTACACAAGCCCTCCTCCCTACTTCACGCACACATACACAGCCCATCCTAATTGAGGGCATTGTCCCCGTCTACTTTCTTCTCGCTCTCCGTCCCCGCCACCATCAGATGCTTTTCTTTTTGTCTTCCGCCTTCAGAGCCTCAGTCACCCCAGGTGACGAAGTGGATCCTACCAGAACCATATCCATAGAAATCTGTCCTTTTGGTCAGAGGCGATATCTCTTTTTTTCCCCTACATTTACTGCCTTTTGTTCAAATCACTCACTAGGATCCTGCCTACTCCACTGCCCAGGAAGTGATGCTTCGGTAGAGTCACGTCTTCCAGGCTATCACCTTCTCGTCTGTCATGTCCATATAGGTGACTTCCAGTCACTTCCCCAGTCCAGATACTCGGTTTCCACTTGATTTCTCCAGCTGCTTCCGGAACTCGTCTTCTTGGGTGTGTCCTTACCGTCTCATCCCAGCTTTAGAGCGGGCCATCTTCCTGGTCTTCCGCATTAGTGACCGGCCTCACTGTACTTCCAGGTTTCTGGATTCAAAACCTTGAAATCTCTGTTGACCTCCCCCGTGCTTTACCCTTCCGTGTGGTCTCAGTCACCTAACTCTTCCATTTTCTGGGACATTGTCCTATTCATCTATTGAAAACTCACTGATGTGGTCAAGCCAGTCGGTTTTCTGAGCATATATTCTATACACCTGGCTATGCGCCTTAGATCATTCCCACTCTCTGGAATACTCCTCCACGCCCCTTTTCCCCATCCCCACAAATTTTTTTTAATCTTTATTTATTTCTGAGAGAGAGGCAAAAGTGTGAGCCGGGGAGGAGCAGAGAGAGAGGGAGACACAGAATCCGAAGCAGGCTCCAGGCTCTGAGCTGTCAGCACAGAGCCCGACGCCCGGCTCGAACTCCCGAACCGTGAGATCAACCTGAGCCGAAGTCGGACACTCAACCGACGGAGCCACCCACGCGCCCCTGTCCCCACAAATCTTTAACCGTCTTTCGTGATTTCGATACAAGGACTCTTCCTTCTGTAAAATCATTCCTCGTTACTCTGGCATGCAGTGTCCTCTCCCTTCTCTGCCATCATAGGCCTTTTCGTGTGGCCAACTTAGAGGACAGCGTTAGATCTTCTCTTGCACAGATACTTCACGTTATTAGCATTCCTTGTTAATCTGATGATCTGATATTCTTGTATTCATTCTTTATCTCTGCACTTCCATTATCTGTTGCTTCAGGTGTGTGCCCAGCCTGATATATTGTGTACAGTTGTAGTTGATCGATAAATAGTTTTTAGTAGATTGATTTCTTTTTCATGAAGCTATCCTAGAGATTGGAGGCAAGTTCTTAATCCAGGTGACCCGGGGCACAGTAAAAAAACACCACATTTATCGGTCTAAATCTTTCGTGATTTGATTGTCCATGACTATATATCTTTTTATCGGTCCACAAGGACGACCCTTAATCTTCTTAATCTATTTTTATGCAGACGCTGTCACCCTTGATAATGTTATTGCTTTCCCTAGACCTTTCCGGGCTGCAGTTTTTCTTCCTTGAGGTGCGAATCATTACTGCACATCTGTCCCCGGTGCAATTGTAGCCCATCGAAATCAAATTCAGGGGGCGCCTGAGTGGCTCAGTCGGTTGAGTGTCCGACTTGGGCTCAGGTCACGGTCTCCCGGTTTGTGAGTTCGCGCCTCGCATCGACAGCGCAGAGAGCCCGCTCCAGGTCCTGTCTCCCACTCTCTCTCTGCCCTTCTGCTCGTGTGTGCTCTCTCTCTCTCAAACATCAATAAGTAAACGTTTAAAAGAAGAATACGTTGGACTTTCCTAAGAAAAAACACACATTTAGTTTGGGTTCTTTAATTTCGTCTTTGACTTATTTACAGATTATTTCTCAGAGTCTTCTAAAACACTTTAAAGAGAACCAAGCTGATGGGTGGGAATAGGAGAAAGACGGCATTTCACGATAACATTTTTGTGTTAAATGGAATTGGATGTGGGTTTTTGTACGCCATTTCGTACAACCGAAACCTGACTGAATTTTGTTTAAAGAAAAGACTGTGGGGCGGCTTAACCGTGTGTAAATTATTTTTAATGGCTTAAGTCACAAATGGGTTTTATTTATGTTAACTGCTAAAAGCAATTCCGAGGACAGAATTTTTGCAAGGCATGAGTTAGCTACTTCATTATGTAAGCTTTTTAAAAGCTGCCAGATTCTGGGGGCTTGGGGGGGTGACACATAAAGCAGTCATTGTCTCAAACCCAGGGTGGGAGGGTAACTGCTTACCCGATCTACTCCTACAAGTCATTCCACCGGGGCAAGATGACTTTTATTTGCTGCCCACCCCGAACACAGCAGTGAGTGGCCCTGCGTCATTGACACGTCGTTTTTGTTTTTAATTTTTTTTTTATGTTTTCATTTATTTTTGAGACAGAGAGAGACAGAGCGTGAGCAGGGGAGGGGCAGACAGAGAGGGAGACACAGAATCGGAAGCAGGCTCCGGGTTGAGCCGTCAGCACAGAGCCTGACACGGGGCTCGAACTCAGGGACCGTGAGATCGTGACCTGAGCTGAAGTCGGACGCTTAACCGACTGAGCCACCCAGGCGCCCCGTCATTGACACATCTTGAAGAGACACTCAGGGAACAGGGACAGGCTTCATAAACATATCTCAGGGAACTTTCTGCAAATCGCAGCCATCTTGAAGCTGTCCCCATCTACAAATGCAGCTGCCTGTAGCAGAGATTAAGTCATACCGGGCACTGGGAGGTCTAGTGAAGTTTAGTTGGCCGCTGGATGGGTGTAAGAACTTAACATGAGGTAAGTCCCCGGGGATATGGGAATGCGCCGAAGGAAGTGGTTGTGTCCGCGGGGAGGAGAGATGGAGAGCTTCTAGAAGCGTTGTTCTCTCACTACCCACTCTTATTCCAGTAGCCCTATGCGTGTTGCCCCAAACCAGCTTTCTGGGTAACTCTGACTCTCACACTCAACACCTCATCTGAAAGGATGTGTGTGAAGCAGTGACAAAACAGGGACACGTTGCCCTCTCCCATAGGTGGGGGGCAAGGTTTTCTGACACCTAATACGCGCACGGAACCTTTAGAACCAAGTGGACACCGGTGTTACGGGGGGAAGGCTGTGTTCTTTTGCCTCTGAGAATTGAAGCCTATTGTACGTCTATGCATCGACTCCCTTTCTGCTTGTTTCCAAGGCCTCCATTTACAGGTGTGAAGAAGGCATCTACCCCCAGTGTGGTATAGCCTCACGTTCTGCTCTGACCTTTTCTTTACCTCTTTCGCACTTAATGTCCAGATTGTCAGAATGGTGAAGAATTTGAAGGGCAGCCCGATAACACTGTCCATAGGCGACGGTGCCAACGATGTTAGTATGATCTTGGAATCCCACGTGGGAATAGGTAAGAAGCCCGTAACGAGATGGCATCCGTAAGGTATCCGCAGCGCTCGCAGGTAGATGAGAGAACGTTTTGGTTGCCCGTCTTGGATTTTAACTTGGGAATGATAATCACCAATTGAATGAAGGTCCTCGCCTGAGCGTGTCCACCCCAAAGCCCTACCCCCGGTGGGAACGCAGCAGCGTAAAGTTAGAGGATATCTTTATATCAGCCAAGTAGGCGGAATTTCCCCAACCCGTGGGCGGTACAGTCGATCCTTCAGTGCTCCCTTTGACGGCATGCGTGAAATTTTACTGATTCTCCACCCCTGGCCACATCGCCTGCTTATGTTGCTGCGCTGTATCTTCTGAGATTCTTAACCGCTTGGGACTAAGAGATGCTCATTGGTTGGCTGCTTTTCCACGCGGCAGTGTTTACGGGCGCTTTGGGCCATAGCGTTGAATTTATTTGTTGGCACGCAGCAACAGCTTTTTCTCCTGCCTGCACCGTTGTTCTCCATGCCAGGCTGCCGATAGGCAGCAATCCTCATAGACCGGCAGGTTTTGGGGGGAGGGGATTAAGAGAAGAAATCATCGAATTAAGTATCTTGGCGATTATCATCACCGCAGTTTGCCCTGCCAAACGCTTCCCGTTTGGAAGGCACCCTTTTCGGAGCCACTCTGTTTTACTCATTGGTCATTCAGTGCGGACATGGCCTAAAGCTGCTTGAGCTCGATACTCCGTACTCGAGAGTTTCATTCAGCGAGAGGACTCCACCGTCCCACTGGAGCTCTTCAGTTTCGAGCTCCTAGACCACAAAGCCCAGGGCTCTCGTTGGTTCGCTACAGCCCCTTATCTGGTGGCATGGCCATTTAAGCACTTCCTAAGTGCCTCTCAAATCATTTTCAGATTTAATTTTCTCCTCAGGATAATTTTTGCCCAGTAATGATTACGGCAGCGATTCAGGTTCGTTGTTTTATATTGTGTTATAGTTAGGTGCTTACCAATTAAACTTCATTTTACTTCGTATTGATCAGTCTCACTGTTACAGCACCGTTTGGTTAAAAAAAACAAAAACAAAGCTAAACGATACAAGTGAGCTATGTCATGTTAACAAGTTAAAAGTGTGCAGATAACAAATTAGGGGGCTGCCTATTTTATAAAATACTCATCCCATGGAGATTTTTCTTGTGTGTTTCGTTTTGTTTTTTAGGTATTAAAGGCAAAGAAGGTCGCCAAGCAGCCAGGAATAGCGATTATGCCGTTCCGAAGTTCAAACATTTAAAGAAACTGCTACTGGCTCACGGACATCTATATTACGTGAGAATAGCACACCTTGTACAGTATTTCTTCTACAAGGTATGTATTAAAGTATTTCCAATTTGACGTATCACTGTTTAGCCCGGCATCGTCTTAGGGTTTTCCTCCATTTTACACATTTCTTCTGCTGTCCTAGCACTGAGATTTGTGGCCTACAAAACATACGTGATCTAACGAACCAGCAACTACGAATTCCTTCCCGTGCGAGAGCTTGGGGATGAAATGTTTAAGTCCGCCTTCTCGAAGTATAGTTTAACTACCACGAAATGTACCCAGTAAAAGCTTCCAGTTCCGTTTTGACAGATGTTTACAACCCATAGCCCCCACCCCAGGAAGTTCCCCTGTACGGTATATAATGATGCTTCCAACCCGTATAAATCTAGAGATCACTTCTGCGGTTCTGCACGTGCGATTTGCCTGCTTTAGAAGAACTTCCTGTGAATAAAATCACGCCTGCTCGTTCATGCCTGTTCCGCTTAGCGTAGCGTTTTTGAGGTTCACCCATGTGTCCCGTATCAATGGTTGGTTCCCCTTTTATCCTCAACGGTATTCTGAACCGCCGTCGTTAGTAGCAGAGCCCTCTTTTCAGGTGAGATTGTACAGGCAAAGCAGACAGAAGCCGAATTGCACTCACTGAAGGATGCCGGGGCCGGGGCCGCGGCCTCGCGCCACCTCCTCGTCTTGCCCAGAGATTTCCTCAGAGCGCAATCTGGAGCGCATGAGCGTAGCTCAAGCCACTGGTTGTATGCGTGACGAAGTTGGCGTGCGTGAAGGTGAAGTAACGTCTAAAGTATGAAAATCCTCGTCAGCAGACATGGGCCGGAGCTGGATCTCTTGTCCTGTGTTCTGTTCGGTATAGCTTTTAAGGGTTTTTGTTTTTTCACTTCCCACCTGGAAATAATTTCAGACTTTCCAAAAGTTGCAGAGTTACTGTTAACGCCTTGGATAACACACGACACAGTTTTGAAGATCCATAGTTGTCACACCTCCGTAGTCGTCTTTAGTCTGGAGTATGTCCTGTCTTCTTTGTCTTCACGATCTCGGCATACTCGAAGAGTCCTGGCTGCTTTGTGGAACGCCCCTCAATTTGGGTTTCTCTAATGTTCGCTTATCATTAGATTTGGGTTACGTTTTGTTGGCACCAGTCCCCCGGAAGCAGTTTCTAACCTGCTCAGTGCATCATATCACGACGGAGGCACATGTTGTCCGTGTGTCTCACTCATGACCGTGTTCGCTTTGACAGCTTAATTCAGATGGCGGTTTGGGAGTCTAAAGACCCTTCGACATCGGTCTGTGTAATTTCCTTGGAAAAGAGCATTCGGCCACTAAAACAGATACTTTCTTTTGTGAATGAAGAATCCATGACTATGGTTCTTTATTCTGTTACTTAGATTGTCACAAATGTAGCCTGTGTCCTTTCCACGTGTCCCCATCGTTTTTCGTTTGTATTTGATTGGGATAAGAATGCTTAGCATGAGCAACTCCCCGTTCCCTTCTCTGCCCCACCCCCAACCTTCCTCGAAGACCTACTTCCCGGTCTGCATGATATTCTAGGCGCATCTTACTTTTTTTCTTTTAATTTTTTTTTAACATTTATTATTAAGAGACAGAGAGACACAGAGCATGAGCAGGAGAGGGGTAGAGAGAGGGGGAGACACAGAATCCGAAGCAGGCTCCAGGCTCCGACCTGTCAGCACAGAGCCCCACGCAGGGCACGAACTCACAAACTGCAAGATGGTGACCTGAGCCGAAGTTGGTCGCTTAACCAACTGAGCCAGCCAGGCGCCCCTCTGAGGTGCATCTTACATTTTTCGTGCTCCAGTCCTGGATTCAGACATTCTCCAAGGAACACTGGTTCCTTTTATTCGAAAATGGCATTTAGGGGGCACCTGGGTGGCTCATTCGGTTAAGTGGCCGACTCTCGATTTTTGGCTCGGGTCATGATCTCAGTTCGCAGGATCAAGCCCCGCGTCGTCGGGCTCTGCGCTCACAGCATGGAGCCCCCTTGGGCTTCTTTCTCTCCCTCTCTCTCTCTCTCTGCCCCTCCCCCACTCACACGTGTGCTCTCTCTCCCTCTCAAAATAGATAAATAAACTTAAAAAAAAAAAAAAAAGATGGCATTTAGAAATCAAGATCTGTGTGCTAATTATGCTCATCGCTGCTGCTGCAGTTGGTTCTGGACCTTCTCGGTGGACAGAGCTAGGACGTGTGTGCACGCGTACCCGCAGGTCTGTATCTGCGTAGAGATGCGTGTGTACATGCACACGACTAGGTCGGGCTGGAACCCAGAATGTGAACTCAGTCTCTCCTAACCCTTGGATCGCAGCCAACACCACGAGGTTTCCTTCTGCCCTTCCCCTTTCCTTGTCTAGGGCCTCCTTTCTCCAGTGGCGAGAACCCCACTTCTCCTGATGCTCAGTCCGTCCACTGATTTGCTCAGTCCTACGACACTCCTAAAGTCGTTTCAGAATTGCTGTGTCCTACCCCCGTGGGCAACCAAACTTAACTAACTTGAGTGATATATTTGTATGTACCTGTTTTTGTCGTTAGCCTTGGAGTGTATAGTCAAAATACTGTTTCCGGAGTTCCTTTTTTTCCTTTTCCACCATTTCAGCGTGGTTATATTCTTTATTTGTAATAGCGTGACGTTACATTTTTACTTGCTTGCCATTTTGGTCCTTCCTCTCTAATCTTGATTGATTTTAATTATTTTTTGACTATGTAAAACATTGGCATCATTCTCAAGACAGGGTTCTCTGAGAATGTTGCTTACTGAATTAATTCTCTAACCAAAAGGAGAATTCCGCAATGGTGACTTTTCTCAAATCGCTCATATATAGCTCTTTTTCCAAAATGAAGCTTTTGAAGTCACCTGTAATGATAATCATAGGCACAGAGAGAACCAATGGTAACATGTTATGTGATTTATTCTCTTGTCTGTGTAAATTATTGTGTGTCTATATTGTTTTTGGTGTTTTGTTTTGTTTTGTTGTTTTTGTTTTTTTTTTTTCAAGTAAGCTCTACACCCAACCCGGGACGAGAACTCAGGACCCTGAGACCAAGGGTCAGACGCTGCACAAACTGAGCCAGCCAGGTGCCCCTATATTGGTTTTATACACTACTGGGTTTTGTTTTGTTTTGTTTTTTGAAGTTTATTTATTTATTTTGAGAGAGAGAGAAACAGAGACGTGGGAGGGGCGGGGAGAGAGAGAGAATCCCAAGCAGTCTCCATGCTGTCAGTGCAGAGCCTGATGCGGGGCTCGAACTCCCGAACTGTGAGATATGACCTGAGCCAAAACCAAGAGTTGGACACCTAACTGACTGAGCCACCCAGGTGCCCCTGATTCCAGAACACTTTTAAGCCATTCATTCATTCATTTTTTTTTATTTTAGAGAGAGAGAGGGCATGTGAGTGGAGGAGAAGGGCAGAGGGAGACAGGAAGAGAGAATCCTTTTTTTTTTTTAATGTTAATTATTTTTGAGAGAGACCATGCGAGCAGGAGAGGGGCAGAGAGGGGGTGGGACAGAGCATCCTAAGCGGGCTCCACGCCGACAGTAGAGAGCCCAGGGCGGGGCTCAATGTCATGATTTCACAATCAGGAGATCATGACCTGAGCCAAAATCCAGAGTCGGTCGCTTACCCCTCTGAGCCACCCAGGTGCCCCCTTTTTCCTTAAGTTTATTTATTTATTTATTTATTTTAGTTGTCTCTACAGCCAATGTGGGGCTCAAACTCACAACCCTGAAAGCAAGAGTCTCGTGCTTTTCCAACTGAGCCAGCCAAGCATCCCTAGTTCCAGAACATTTCCATCACCCCAATAAAAGCCCCCTACCTGCTAGCAGTCAGTCCCAAAACATATTGTTTTGTGCTTTGCCCTTTTCACTTCGTATGTTGTGAACAATTTTCTCACCCAGTTAAAATATTCACCTAAAATACGATCATGGCGCAGGATCCTAGACCCCCGTGATTGGACACTGAGGTCATTTCCCCAACAATACTCTGGGTTTTCTTTTATCACCAAGCATTAGAGTTCATCTTAGACCGAGCCTGCCCATCCATTTCTGTCTACCAGGGGAAAGAATTTACCAAAGTTCTTTTGTTTTTTTAAGTTTATTTATTTTGAGAGAGGGAGAGCACACGAGTGAGGGAAGGGGAGAGAGAGAGAATCCTAGGGAGGCTCCACACCACAGCACGGAGCCCAACACAGGGCTCTAACCCACAAACTGTGGGGTGTGGCGCCCCACCAGAATTCTTAATCAGATTCTGGTTTATAGGTATATTACCAAGTTCATGTGCAAGTTAATGACTCAAACCATTACGGTGTTTGGATTTCATGCGCTGTTTTTCGCAGAAGGGAAAGCATAGCAACTGCTTTCGTGTGTTGGTTTTTGGTGAGAAATCCCAGGTCGTACTAGCTTTGTGTTTTCTCAAAGATACACATAACTGTGAGGGGCACCTGGCTGGCTCAGTTAGTACAGCGTGTGACTCTTGATCTCAGGGTTGTGAGTTCAAGGCACGGTGCCTTTTTTTTTTTTTTTTTTAATTTTTTTTTAACGTTTTATTTATTTTTGAGACAGAGAGAGAGCATGAACGGGGGAGGGGCAGAGAGAGAGGGAGACACAGAATCGGAAGCAGGCTCCAGGCTCCGAGCCATCAGCCCAGAGCCCGACGCGGGGCTCGAACTCACGGACCGCGAGATCGTGACCTGAGCTGTAGTCGGACGCTTAACCGACTGAGCCACCCAGGCACCCCCACGGTGCCTTCTTAAAAAAAAATTGTAGGGGCGCCTGGGTGGCGCAGTCGGTTAAGCGTCCGACTTCAGCCAGGTCACGATCTCGCGGCCCGTGAGTTCGAGCCCCGCGTCAGGCTCTGGGCTGATGGCTCGGAGCCTGGAGCCTGTTTCCGATTCTGTGTCTCCCTCTCTCTCTCTGCCCCTCCCCCGTTCATGCTCTGTCTCTCTCTGTCCCAAAAATAAATAAAAAACGTTGAAAAAAAAAAAAATTTAAAAAAAAAAAAAATTGTAAAAGAAATACATCAGTGTGAACCCAGGTTTACAGATTTGCTAAGGCCGTGCCATCCAGTGTCAGCTGGTGTCCAGGCCGAACAGATGATGGTGATAGTGATGATTAAACCAATACATGTAAGGTACTTTGCTGATTGACAAAAGGCCTTTATTTTCTTAGTCCTCACGAATTTCCTGTGAGCAATTAGTATTATTTGTTTTCTTTTTTTTTAAGTTTTTTTTAACATTTATTTTGAGAGACAGAGCGCAAGCGGGGGAGGGGCAGAGAGAGAGGGAGACACAGAATCCGAAGCGGGCTCCAGCACAGAGCCCGACACGGGGCTCGAACTCACGAACCGTGAAATCAGGACGTGAGCCAAAGTCAGACGCTTAACCGACTGAGCCACCCAGGCACCCCTCAATTAGTATTATTTCTATTTAAAATACATGCAGGGGCGCCTGGATGCCTCAGTCGGCTCAGGTCATGATCTCACAGTTCGTGAGCTCGAGCCCCACGTTGGGCTCTGCCCCTGCTTGGGATTCTTCTCTCCCTTTCCCTCTGCCCCTCCAGCCTGCTCGTGCGCTTACACGCACACGCGCTCTCTCAAAATACATAAACATTTAAAACATAAAATAAAATATATGGAAAGCAGGGCCCAGAGTTTACGTAACTTGCCTTTCGCTCCCCAGCTCAGAAGTAACAGAGCTAGATTTCCACAATAGGTTTATTTACTCTCAGTCCAGGACTATTTGTACATCACGCTTGGGGACAGGTGGTCAAACGGGTGGTCATTCTCTGTCACTTTCGCCTAGTAGGAGAGCCCATGAAGATTTGCCGTTCGTATCTGCCTGGCCTTCTCCCATTCCTGGGGCTTGGTTTGCATCTCTAAGATTTTGGCCTGCAATTCGGGCACCTGCCACCAGATGGAAGGAATGCTCTGTTAAGGAAGACAGAGCAGGCATTAAAATGGCTGTTTGTGGGGTCGCCTGGGTGGCTCAGTCCGTTGAGCGTCAGACTTGGGCTCAGGTCATGATCTCACAGTTTGCGAGTTCGAGCGCCGCGTCGGGCTCTGTGCTGACAGCTCGGAGCCTGGAGCCTGCTTCACGTTCTGTGTCTTCCTGTCTCTCGGCCCCTCCCCTGCTCATGCTCTGTCTCTCTCTGTCTCTCAATAATAAGTAAACGTTAAAAAAAAAAATTTTAAATGGCTGTTTGTGGTCAGTCATTAACTTATCCCTGTTCCCAGTTTAGGGGATTATTTGTATAGATAATGCCCTCTGTCTTCATTCGGATCTCTGCCCCCATTATCTTAGTGACTGACTTAGCAGGATTTCTTTTTTACTGCTGCCTTTTGTCCCAAGACGATTTGTCATACCTTCGGCCCTCTTTGGCTCAGCTGAAAAGCCTTCGTTCCTCTCACCTTGCTCTCGCATCTTCAAATAATTGCCCCTCTCCTGGGGTGCCTCGGGGACGGGTGTTCCTGCCTTCTGTTCCTCTGTTCAATCCACCCTGCATAATTCAGCCAAATTAATGTTTGGGAAATGCCACTTTTTCACTTGTCCTCCAGAAATTTCACTCTCCATTATCTAAGGATTCGTCTGGGGTTAAGGCACGCCACATTCTGACCCTGTCTTATCTTCTGTGTTTAAAATACATACACCTTGCCTTGGTTCCTGCTGTCGGTGTGTCCTATCCATCTTTAACACCTCCTTCAAATTCTAATTTCTTTATTCATTGCGTCAACAGATGTGTTTGGCTGTGTTACCACGTGTCAAGCGCTGTTTTAGGACCTAAGGATTCATAGTGGAATAAGGCAGGCAAAGTCTCTGTTCTCGTGGGACTTAAATTCTAGAGGGAGAGTCAGACGTCCCCTTCCCACAAAGCAGCCCCCTAATCCCCCCCCTCCCCGAGTACTCCCTTCTTCAATCTCAGAGCACTTTTTTTTTTTAATTTTAAAGTATGATATCGCATTCTACCCAAACTGATGCATACGTGTGAGTGTTGCTGTCCCGCGAGGTGCCTTTGGGAGCTGTGACGCTCTGATGCCGCAGGACTTGTTCAGTACACGTAGAGCACTTTTCTTTAGGAACGCCGTCCAGAGCCTGCAGTATATTCACCTAAGTATCCTCAGCTGTGACAGATGCTCACCCTTTGAGGATGCATTGGAGTTCTCAAAACAGCCTCGCGTCTCCTAGCCGGGTAAATTAGCTAAGAGACAGTGCGTGACACAGGGAAGGAGACTGGTTTTCTGACGTAGCTCAAAACTGGGCTCTCGAAGGAGCTACCCAAAGAGGAATCCAGAAACATCAGAAGAAGTGACAGCAGCCCTGAAGTAAGGTCACATCCTACCTTGAAGGATAGCGCTCATTTGGAAATACCAGTTCTGGTCATTTTGCCGGAAGACATTAATTGCAGTATCTGTAGTCCTGCCTGGTGGCGTTTACCGCCTGATGAATTCTCAGCTTGCATTTTTGCTTGTTTGTTTTTCCTGTTCTCCCGATTGAACGATACGTCCCTTAGGAGTAAGAAGTTTGGTTCTGTTTTTCGTATCCCCCACAATACGATCTTTGCACATAATCGGTGATCGGTAATAATGTGTTGATTGTTTGATGAGACAGAAATACAGGTAGTAAAGCATTAGTTGATACTGTTAGTGTCAGTATCCACTGTAACAATATCCTGGCTGTTTACGATTTTGCAAATCAAGTTCACGTGTAGGGTGTAGGGGGTAGTACCATTCGGTGTTTTTATTGTATGCAAGAGGGTCTCCTAAAGTGAGATCCTCTTTCTGCTTGTAAAGCTAACGTTGGTATTAATGTAAATGAAATCGTTTGCCTTTGATTTGTTTGCTTAAACCTCTAATGGAGATTGATTGTGTTACGATATTAGAAGGACTTAGGACTGACTCTAAACTATTTGGAGTATAGTATCCTGTGTTAGTTTAGAAAGTTCGGGAGGTGAAAACATTAACCCTTGTTTCCATTTCTTTCCAGAACCTTTGTTTCATTTTGCCACAATTTTTGTACCAGTTCTTCTGTGGATTCTCACAACAGGTTTGTTTCCCTAGTTATTCGTTATAATGTAGTTGACATTGGCTATTAATAAATTACCTTTTTATGTATTGGACTGTAGAGAGGTATGTTCAAAGTCAAATGATTTTTTTAATTTTTTTTTATTCTTTGATTCAACCGTTGATCTTCTTGGCCTGGCTTTTGACAATAGCAAACGTTTATATCTTTGCTTTAGTGATGTTCTTATTATTAACTATCTTTTTGAAAGTTATTTGGTATGTCCTCTTGGAGTTGAGATAACCTTAAGAGTTTTCCTTTTATTTTATTTTTTTTAAGATTTTACTTGTAAGTCATCTCTATACCCCACGTGTGGCTCGAACTCACAACCCCAAGATGAAGAGTCACATGCTTTTCTAACCGAGCCAGCCAAGCGCCCCGAGAGTATTTCTTTTAATCAGTATAAACCATGTTTTCCAATAATCCTAAAATAGTATAGTTTAATACTTTATCGAATAAAACCTCACCCCTTTGCAGCCTCTCAGATTGATTTTCTAGAAAAACGATCCTTAAACTGGCCAAGAAGCTGTGATCCCTGGATAAAGCCTTGGATTGCTTGAGCGCCTCTACATTTTTTGCCCTTTGTTCTTTGCCGAACGTCTGTTACATAAAGAATATGCTCTGTGTTATTTTGACCCGTAAGCGGCAGGATGGGCATGTACATTTGTAGCTTTAACCACCAAAATGGATTTTGTGTTGCTTCTCGTGGAAGTATAGCCAAACACAGGAGCTGTAATACTCACTGAGAAATTTTGTGGTTAATCTATAAGCAATTCCATGACTTGGCCAAGTTGAGCTGCTCCTAACATCACCACAGGTATTAGAGGACCAAGTTTCTAAATTTCAAGGCATGCTTCATTCCTCCTGGTAGGAAGCAATGTGGTTTTGGTTTGGGCTTTTTTTTTTTTTTTAATTTCTTGGCGGTATTTTTAATTTTTTTTAATGCTTATTTTATTTTTGGGAGAGAGACAGAGCGTGAGCAGGGGAGGGGCAGAGAGAGAGAGGGAGACACAGAATCCGAAACAGACTCCGGACTCCGAGCCGTCAGCACAGAGCCCGACGTGGGGCTGGAACTCACAGACCGTGACCTGAGCCGAAGTCGGATGCTTAACCGACCGAGCCACCCGGGCACCGGGGCAGTATTTTTAAAACAGTGTATCCTTCTGAATAGGAAGTGACCGTTCTCTTTCCCTAGAACTTGCCTCCTCTTCATTAGGTGACCTGTCTCTTGCATCAGCCTTCTTGTATCCAAGACTAACAGTATTAGTTACAGTTTTCTAAATTTCTGATGAAGCTGCTTTGTCTGAACATTCAGATCACTGCTGACCACATGTTTCTAATCCCTCGCGTCCTTGGATGAACGCAAGTGTTAAAAAGACATTTCAGATTTTGTAGCAAAGCCCTAAAGGGAAATCGGCTTAACCTGGTTAAAACGCTAGTGTTATTTTTTCAAACTCAAAGGGTGTTGCTTTGCCGTCCTTTGTTATCTCATGTACAAGTTGTGTGAAGGAAGGACTTCTTCCTTCCAAAGCCAGCTGAGATTCGGACCCTGGTCTGTCCGGGGTCTGCCTAGGTGACCTTAGCTCTTCAGCTCTCCACGGGAGGTGGCGTTTGGTTTCCTCAGTTGCTCGGATGGTAGGTTCGTTCGCTTGACGAACATCTCTTGAGTGTCTCCTGCGTGCCAGGCTGAGTGCTGGCGATACAACAGTGATCAAAACCAAGTCTTACCCCAGCAGAGCCTGCAGTGTAGCGTTAGGGGAGAGACTAAAGTCATCCAAGTATGTCAGGTACTGATAAAGACCCTGAAGGAAAAAGTAAAGCATTACGAATGGGCAGAGGATGACTGCAGAAGTCTGCTATTTCCGAGAAGATGATCTGGAAAGTTCTCTCTGAGGTGACATTTGGGTGGAGAGCTGAAGGAGCGGAGGGAGGGAGCTAGCAGGCATTTTAGAGAAAAAGGGGATCGGGTCAAAAGATCTCTCCAAGGTGGTGGCCTGTTTGCAATATCTTTATTTTTTACTTTGACCTTGTGCTAGTGCTGGATGTAGCAACCGTTATTGCAAATGTGGTTGTTTTTTTTTTTTTTTTTTTTTTTTGGTTTTAAGTTTGTTTGTTTATTTATTTAGAGAGAAATAGAACTAGCAGGGAAGGCAGAGGGAGGGTGGGGGGGGACAGAGGATCCAAGGCCAGCTCTGGATCACAGAGCCAGCACAGAGCCCGAGGCAGGGCTTGAACTCGCACACTGTGAGGTCATGACCTGGGCCAAAACCAGGAGTCAGAAGCTTAACCAACTGTGCTGCCCAGGCGCCCTAATCGTACTTAGGTTTGGAGTGCCTACAGGTAGTAAGCCTTTTCCAACTCAGGTCCACATCCCATGTTCTCCACGACCCTAGAACTTGGAGAGCAGGGTATAGAGAATGTAGAAATGGGACCAGGATTCAGATTCTTCAAGCAAAAAGCAACCCTTTCTTTTCTTTTTTTCTTAGCGTTTGTTTATTTTTGAGAGAGAGAAAGCACGTGCATGAAAGCAAAGGAGGGGCAGAGAGGGAGAGAGAGAATCCCAGGCAGGCTCTGCACTGACGGCAGAGAGCCAGACGTGGGGCTCCAACTCAGGAACCGCAAGATCGTGACCTGAGCCAAAGTCCGACACTTAACCGACCGAGCCACCCACGCGCCCCAAAAAGCAACTCTTTTCTTTAGCAAAGATAATACTGGTCTTTTTCCTTTGTGAAAAGAAAACATTTATAAGAGGTTTAATAAGAAACTATTATCAACTAAACCTGTTGGGTTTTTTGAGGGCATTCTGTCTCCTAATTATCCATCTAAGAATTACCGTTACCTCTCAGGTAACATCGAAGTATCGTAGTGGAACAAAAAGAGGTTGATGCTTCTTTTGTTTGAGTGAAATTCAAGACCAAATTGCATACCAGGCCACCTTCCTGTTTGTTATCGTTGTTTTTAGTTTTCTCATTAGTGAAAATGGGGTGGTTTCCGATGAAAACATGGTATTGTGTCCCGACAAACTAATCCTCTCCCTTGAGAATTAAAAGGAACAAAACACCTATTTGGAGGTACTTTTTAATTCGTTAGGTAATTTTCGCTGTGTTGAAACCTTCGTGTATTCTGTGTAGGAGCCGTATTTTTAATGTCGTTGAGAATGTTGCGTGCGTTATCTTGCTTGGTCTCTGCTGCGGGCCAGAGTTCGGGTCCCTTCCCCTGGGCCCCCTTAGTTCCTTGCACACTCACCACTCTGCCTCCCCCTCTAGAACTTGAGCTCCTTGGCAGGGAAGACATGACTCTTCTCTATCCTCAGTACTTGTCACTTAGTAAGCACTCAGCAAGTGTTTTTGAAGTCCACTAATAAACGAACTAACCTTCTAGTCAAGTTGTTCCCAACCCTTTTGAATCAGCCGCCCCTGTTATGACAGTAATTGTGTCTTTAGTAGCCGTTGATTGAAAAATGCCCAATTCTGTTAATTTGTGTCACTGACATTTAAACGCATTTTATTAATCACAAAACATTTCTATGTGGGAACATACATATGAATATAGGATCTCACTTATTCGGGCCACATATAATGGTTATATGACAACATTTAGTACTTTGTAGAAACCTGTGGAACTCAATATAGTAAAGCGAGGGTCATGGCATACCTTAATTTTCTTTCCATCAAAAAAAAAAGATCCACGGTGTCAGATCAGTCCTTTATATATGTGTGTGTTATAACTTCCAATCTCTCCTGCTTCGTTCATTTAATATTTATTGAATGTTTTCTGTACGCCAAGTTCTGTTCTAGGGGCTCAGTATTGTCAAGACCACCAGCCAAAGACCACCAGGAACACCCCTGTAGTTGATCATACTAGGTTTAGTGCCCCATGCCGAAGGAAGAGTGTGCACCGTGAAGGATGGTGGGGCCTCTCATCTCAGGAAGAGAATATTGGAAAAGGCTTGGAAGATTGGGGTTGGCGCATCCGGCTGGCTCAGTAGAGCACGTGCCTCTTGATCTTGAGGTCATGAGTTCGAGCCCCACGCTGGTTGCAGAGATTACTTAAAAATAAAATCCTTAAAAAGGGGGGGGGGGTTGGGTTTGAATTAGGTCATTGGGGAAGGGTGTGGGTGGGGAGGCTTGCTCTAGATTGGGTGCTGTCACTAAGTGGGGGTAATTTTGTGACTAAGCATTTCAGTAAATCTTACCCAGGAGGTCAACTTTGTCATTTGGACAATATTCATATTCTGTGCTCGGTGTGACTACGGAGAGGTCGTGTTCTTGTCTTGAGCCATCGCGGTCGCAGAATAGCGAAATGCTGAGTCACAGAATTACCCCCACGCTAGAATTTAAGCTCTATGTGGGCAGGGATTTTTATTTACTTTATTGTCAGCTATAGCCTGAGAAAAGCCGGGCAGCCTTGTCTGGTGCTGCTGTTCTGTGAAGTTATTCATGCTCCTGGCACTGTTCTGCGACCTGGCAGAATAGCCTTGTCTGGTGTCGTTGTTGTTGTTGTTATTGTTCCGGTGTTGTTGTTGTCCTGGCACTCGAGCTTCTGGATGGCAGGGGGCTGCCTAGTGTGATGACAGAGACAATAAAACTAACAAATTTATAACATCGGATAAAAGGCGATTAGTGCTATAGGAAAATAAAAAACAGGATAAAGGGGGAAATGCGTCCATGAGAAAGGGAATGACAGGGCAAGTCCAGATCGGCCTCTCTGAGAACGTGACATTTGAGCTGATCTTTGTGAGTGAGGGGGTCATCCGGGAGGCTGTCGGAAGGAAAAGTGTTCCGGGCAGGTGCAACAGTTCAAAGGAAGTCCAAAGTCGGGAGTGTGCCTGACATGTTGGAGGTAGAGTGACGGAGGCATTATTGGTGGAGTGGAGTGAGCAAGAACTGGGAGAAATACGACACGCAGCCAGACACGTAGAAGAAGCCAGAACAAGTGGGGACTGTATAGCCATCCCTTCGCAGGAACCCTCCCCCCACACACACCTTTTTTTTTTTTGTTAAACTTTCAGAGATCAAGGAATCCACTGGAGAGTCTGAACAAAACAATGACTTGATTTGACTTATTTTCCTAACAGAACTACTCAGGCCATTGTGTTGAGAATAGACGGTAGGTCAAAGGCAAAGCAGGGGGCCATTTAGGAAGCTTGCAGGGTGGTAACTGTGGAGGTGCTGAGACGTGATCTGGTTCTGAACATATTTAAAGGCAGAGCCAGTACACACTTCTTAGCTGATTCGATGTGGGCTGTGAAAAAGAGAAGGGTCGAGGATGAATCCGAGATTCTGGTTCTGATTAATACCCAAGGTGTAGTTGCCCTTTCCTGACATGAGGGAGACTTCAAGAGGGGCAGGTTTGAGGTGAGGGCAAGTCAGGAGTTCAGTTCAGGCGCTGTCAAGTGGGCAGCTGGATACATGGGGACTTGTCCGGGCCAAACATAAATATTCGGGAATGTTCGGTGAATGGATGGTATTAAAACCCCAGGGCTGATGGGATCGCCTAGAGAGTGAGTAGGAGGTTCCAAACAGTGAGTGCTGGAACACTCCCAACAGAGGGCTCGGGAAGAATAGGAGACAGAAAAAATGGCTGGGGCGCCTGGGTGGCTCCGTCGGTTGAGCGTCCGACTTCGGCTCAGGTCATGATCTCACGGTTCGTGTGTTCGAGCCCCGCGTCGGGCTCTGTGCTTACGACTCAGAGCCTGGAGCCTGCTTCCGATTCTGTGTCTCCCTCTCTCTCTCTGCCCCTCCCTAACTCGCGCTCTGTCTCTGTCACGCGCATTCTCAAAAATGAATAAACATTAAAAAGAAGAAGAAATGGCTATGGAGGTAGGAGAATCACTGATTTCAAAATATTTCTTGAGCACCTAGGCGGATACTAGGGTTGCAGACATTATGGGGGCTACTCACTGAGGTAGAGAACATAAGAGAAAGCAGATTTAAGGGGAAAGTTAATGAGTTTGGTTTTAGACATTATGAGTTGCAGGTGCCTATGGACAGCCAGCACAAAGTTGGAAATTTTGGTCTGGAGCCTGGGAAAGTCATGCCTGTATACACATATTTAGCTTTGTTTTTGCAAATACATTTAGAATCCATAGTAAATGGCCACATTCACTGTCATAAATATAGCCTGGAGAAGGTGATAGCGATCTTTGAAACCATGTAAAAATGGGTGCCTGGGTGGCTCAGTCAGTTAAGCATCTGACTTCGGCTCAGGTCCCGATCTCGCGGTTCGTGGGTTCGAGCCCCGCATCGGGCTTGCTGCTGTCAGCGCAGGGCCTGCTTGGGATCCTTTGTCCTCCTCCCTCTCTCTGCCCCTCCCCCATTCGCACGCGTGCTCTCTCTCTCTCTCAAAAATAAATAAACATTCAAAAAATATATTTTTTTTAAATAAAACGTTGTAAAATATTAGCGACAGAACCACTGTGACACAGGCTGGCCGCTGCCTATGCTTAGTTTCCCGAGGGGCTCCAGGCTTATACTTAATTGGCCTTTGACAACGACAAATCTTCTCAAAATCTATTAGTAAATATCTGTTAGAAATAGAGCTGATGGGGGAGCCTGGGTGACTCAGTCGGTTAAGCGTCCAACTTCAGCTCAGGTCATGATCTCATGGTCTGTGAGTTTGAGCCCCGCGTCGGGCTCTGTGCTGACAGCTCAGAGCCTGGAGCCTGCTTCAGATTCTCGGTCTCCCTCTCTCTGCCCCTCCCCTGCTCACGCTCTGTCTCTCTCTCCTTGAAAATAAATAAACATTTAAAAAAAAAAAAGGGGGGGGGGGAGGTAGAGCCGATAGCATGGAAACATCCTGAATAAGATCCTTTGAAAAGGGAGGGTATATGAATATGAACTAGCACAGCATGTTTCTTTTCTGTAGTTATCAGAGAGACCTTATTTATGAACTTCCTTTACTATCACAAAAAAGAAAACGTGAAAGGATCCTCTCTCGTTTTCGCTTGTGATTTTTTTTTTTTTTTCCCCAAACACCTACATTTCTTTTACTTCTGTCGTTTGTCGTCTCAGCCGCTGTACGATGCCGCTTACCTTACAATGTACAACATCTGCTTCACATCCTTGCCCATCCTGGCCTACAGCCTACTGGAACAGCACATCAACATTGACACCCTGGCCTCGGATCCCCGACTGTATATGTAAGTGGAACATAGAGTTAAAAACCACTTCAGGCCCTCAAAACCGTGGGTTTCCTTTCCTCTGCAGGTAGGAAGGACGCAGCGGCCCCCCTGGTACCATTCAGCCGGGAGATAGATGGCCTGTGTCCTGGGTGTAGGTACCATCCCGGGATGCGTGTGAACCACTCAGTTTCATCTTCGGTAAAATACGGGTGACGGCAGCGTTTTTCACGAGGAGTAAAGGAGGGACTGTGCATGTAAGACAGGTGCACACAGTGCCTGGCACACAGGAAGCTCTCGGGTGGATGGTAGCTATTAATCTGACTCTGACACCCTCCCCCACCATAGCTTCAGGCCTGTGCTGCGCGCTTTCATGCATTCAGAATGTTGAAAACCCGAAGGAAGCTGCTGAGTGAGTACAAATTATTTTCGGGGTTTCCGTGGAGTTTCAGTGAGGGAACTGCAGGAGGATAGCCCGGGAGTTACTGCGCGGTTTCCCCTAGAGGCTACACTTGCTCACACCCGCGTGAGTGGGCTCCGTGCGTACCTGTGGCCCAGCACAAAATGCCGCCCTCCCCCTCGCCTGCCGTCACGAGACCCCGACCTCGGCCTGTGACCGTCGGTGTAGATCGCTCCGATCCTTCCTTCGGAACCGCGCGGCACGTTCCAGGTTTCACCCTCGGGGATGTAGCGACTCGGGGCACTTCCCAAACTCTGTGACCTGAAACGAGACATAGTGTGGCTAATTTCCGTGCGTTCAAGAGAAATTTAAATAGGAAACCGTAGGTCTGTAGAGGGAAGAGGGGCAGTACATCGGCCGCCTCCCAGCATGGCAGGTGCTCAGGCCTGAGCTGCTGGGCGGCTGCTCCCCAAATAAATCTCCGTTCTCTCTCATGTTCTCGTGCTTGTCGGCGATCGTGTTGGGAGTTTCCAGCAGCCTCGTCGTTCATCTGAGTGCAGCTGGAAGGCCTCGCCTATCCCCCAGCATACCATGATGCCCCTGCCCTTCTTCCCACGGGGCGTAATGTAACTCCCGGAGACAGTCGAGAAAGACAGGATCCACTCTGACACTCGCAGAAGCCTCACTGGCTGGCACTTGCCGGGCGCACGCCGCAGGCATCTTTAGGAAGGTGCCTTCCCTGTGGCTCCCAGTTGCCTTGAGAATGTGACTTGTTGTCTGTGCCGAGAGCTTGTTTCTAAGAAGCAGCCCCCTCTGTCCTCCTGCAGTTTTTCTAGGGCAAACAGCAACACGTTGCTCTATGCACCCCCCGAATTTCACATTCCTTCGTACACCTGGAAACGCTAGCAGGGAAAAAGGTGCACGACCGCGTGTTTTCGGGAAGCCCCTCGGTGCTCAGTACCAAGCGGACAAGGATCAGTTGTGTTTCCGTTATGAAGCTGTTCCTTATTCAAGACGGCCAGGTGACACTCTGGGTAGTATTGCAACAGGTGTGCTATTTGAGTGATTAGCTACCTTTTTGATAAATGTGAAGAGCAGTTTGAAATAGAAGCCAGAAGAATTCCACGCATAAACCCGTCCTCTTTCTGCAGCTCTGCTCCATGAGAATTAGTAGCCGTATTTGACGTTCTGACGTGTACTGAGAAGATTGTGTTATTTTTTTTAATTATTTTTTTTACATTTATTTATTCTTGAGAAACAAAGTGTGAGCGGGGGAGGGCAGAGAGAGAGGGAGACACAGAATCCGAAGCAGGCTCCAGGCTCCAAACTGTCAGCACAGAACCCGCCGCGGGGTTCGAACCCACGAACCGCAAGATCATGACCCAAGCCGAAGTCGGACGCTCAACCGACTGAGCCACCCAGGCGCCCCGAAGATTGTGTTATTTTAACAGATTTTAAGGTTTCGATCCACCTGCTGTTTATGAAACATTATTTGACTTGCGGCGCCTGGGTGGCTCAGTCGGTTAAGCGTCCGACTCTTGATTTCAGCTCGGGTCGTGATCTCATGGACGTCACATCGAGTCTGTATCGGGCCTCGCGCTGGGCCCAGAGCCGCCTTGAGATCCTCTCTTGCTCTTCCCCTCCCTGCCCCCCCTTCAAAAAAAAAAAAACAAAAACAAAAACCTTGTGTGACTCATTTGCAAAAAATATAAGGGGCACACCAAGACCTAAAAAGTTTAAATTCCCAAGAGGAAATCTTGATTAAAAGAAGTAACAATTGTCGTCGGAAAGCCACGGTAGCTTGGTTGAGAGCATATGCGCATGATTTAAGTGAAGTCAATCTATGATTATACACCAGCGCTTCCCCTTATGCTACTAGTACTTTTAAACTTTACTGACATTGGAGTCGCCTGGGGCGCTTTAAAATTATCCTAATGCCCGGGTTACACCTCATGCCAGTGAAGCCAGGACGAGGGTGGGAGTGAGGCGTCAGTGTTTTTAAAGATCCCCACGTGATTCCAAGGTGCATCACCGTTGGGGAACCATTATGATACTCCTTTTGAGGCTCATCTGTGAATGAGACTGACAAAAATACCTATCCCGCGTGGTTTTTATGTGGATAAAAGATGGACAACGTAGGGGCACTTGGGCGGCTCGGTTGAGCGTCTGACTTCACCTCCGGTCATGATCTCGCGGTTGGTGAGTTCGAGCCCCGTGCCGGGCTTCGTGCTGACAGCACAGAGTCTGTTTGGGTCTCCCTCTCCCGCTCCCACTCCCCTGCCCGTGCACGCGTGCTCTCTCGCTCAAAGATCAATAAACATTTTGTAAAAATGGACAATGTATGTAAAACTCTTAACCCAGCTTACTGACACGTAAGAAGTAGTCAGTGAACGGGAGCTAATTATTATTGGTGAGGTTGTTGTTGTCAGTGGCCAGAATTTTAACTTGGCACTCTGTTTACTCGCTGCCTTAGTCAGGAGGCGATTGCAGGGAGGTAGACCTGTGGCTCCGCGTGGCCCTCCAGTCCTCCAGGGATAGCGCCCTGCATTACAACAGGGTCGTCACACCTGTGTGCCTTTCGCTGTGGCCTTGAAGAGACAGCCTCCGGAGGTTCATTACCCTGTGCCTTTTCCCATTTGCCAACAGGAAAATCTCCGACAATGCCATGCTCCAGTTGGGGCCCTTCTTATATTGGACGTTTCTGGCTGCATTTGAAGGGACAGTGTTCTTCTTTGGGACCTACTTTCTCTTTCAGACTTCATCCCTGGAAGAAAATGCAAAGGTAAAAAAAATATATATATATGTTCCATCTGTTGGTATTGTAAGCATGGCTTATCTTTTGTCTATCGGCACTGGATTTCTCATGCACGTAATCTAGCTCTAATCATTTTGCCAACTTTTTCTTAAGGTGTGGTCTTTAGTTCCCACAACTTTTTTAGAACGATAGAAGTGTTGAAGTAAGCCACCTCCTGTGCGCATGGCTAACTAGAGAGCTTGTGTACAAACCTTCTAGAAGTTTAACTTGGCTGTAATTTTTAATAGCTGAACGGAGTTTTTAGTACTTCAGCATTTGGATCCCTCTACCTTTCCTGATGTTTTCTTTTTAAGTAAACTCAACCCCCAACGTGGGGCTCGAACTCAGGACCTCAAGACCAGGAGTCACATGGTCTACTGACTGAGCCAGCCAGAGGCCACAAGACTTCGCAAAGCAGGGGCAAAGTCTGGCCCCACTCGGTTCTTGTTTATAGCGGCCTTTCGTGCTTAGAGTTGAAGGGGGGAGCCCCCGTATCTTTACAATATTCGCCCAACAGTTGAAGAGTGGGAATCCCTTTCTCTTCCTCCTTCCCTTCCGCACGGGAGCATAGTGTTTTCCAGAAAGGCTACACTAATCCTGCCAGTGCCTTCCTGGCAAGCGACTACATAAGTCAGCACCTGCGGGGGGGGGTGATTTTTCCCTGGCTTGTGTTCTAGGAAAGAACTGCTGACGGGGTGAGGTCTTCTCACAGCCACACGGTGAATGTCGAGCCCAGCACTTCACATGTGCTTTCGCTACATTCGTTCGATTTCTGGGCTTCCTCTTCAGTGGTCACTCATTCTTCATCATGTAAAGCGAAGCTAAGGTTCAAAATGAATTTACCGAGTACAGTGACTGTGTCCACAACCTGCACAGTCAGCATCTGTTAGGGAAGTCATGGGCTCGAGGAATTTGAATGATACTTTGAAGTTAGGTACTACATACACACAAAACCTTTCTAATTTGGACTAACAGAAGGCAGTTTAATAGGAGTCCCTTAAAATTATTGATCACTGGGAGCACCCGGTTGACTCAGTCAGTAGAGCATGGGACTCTCAGTCATGAGTTCGAGCCCCAGGTTGGACATAGAGATCGCTCTAGAAAAATGGTAAATCACCAAGTAACTGCTGGAGAAATAGAGATCTAGGACTTCAGAGTAGGCACACGTAGCCCTTGTCAAGGAGAGTGCCTTCCTAAATCTCTGTAGGCCAATCCCTTGAGCTTTGCCCACCAGTAAGAAGGGATTACATCACACGATATCTCGGTTCCCCGTAGCTTTACGGCTGCTTCTGTGACGCTCACGTTGTATTTTAGTTTCATCTGGCACATAGATTCTAAAGAGCTGACTATTTCTGAAGAAGTTTGCCGCAAAGTAGGGGGGTACTCTTCCTGCGGTCCTGGTGCCGTGTTTCATTTGCTCAGCAGACTTTGGGTGGTGCGCAGGGAGCTTTGGCCCAGCGTGTGTCCCATTCATCACCCGTTTTGAGTTCATGAAGGCCAAACGAATTAGACTTTACTGCACATGCACATGTCGCCACCCTTCTAAATGTTTGCTAAAGTTACAGTAAGTGTAAGAACTTGTCAGCAATTAAACATGACACCACGTATGATTTGGTCAAATCCTTTTTTTTTTTTTTTTTTTGCTTCTGTTCTGTTAATCTGAATTTTTTATGATTTTTTTAAAAACGTTTTACATATCATTTTCTGTTTTAATGCTATGCATTCAGATCTTGACAGCATTTGGTAAGCATATGTGCCATTCATTGCCATAGTTAAGGATTTATACATGCTCTCTGCTTCCCTTCAATGTGCACCTGTTAACAGTTCTAATATTTACAGCCAGAAACTTAGGCTCTATCTTTAAGATGTGAGTTCATTTGTCTAGAGATTGGTCCTCCTTGGAGAGCTTTACTTCTGGATTACAGAGAAAGCCCATATCAGACTCTTCAGAGACACGAATAATCCAAATGCCCTGTTTTGATGAACATGACCGTTAGTGGGAATAGGGGTGGGTTTTTTGTTTCTCTGCCTTTCTGACACCAGTGTGTTCCCTGTTCAGTACTACGTGAAGTAATGGAAATAAACCCCGTCAACCACAAGTGTGCTATAGCTGTCCGAGGAAATGTAGGGTCACAGTAAGATCCAACGGTTTGGCCTGATCACATGTTTCCCTAAACAGTTTCTACGGAAATCTTCAGCATTTACGCCAGAGATTAAAGTTGCCTTTTTATTTGCTTAAGTAGGCTCGTGTATTCATGGTGCGTGTAATTGTTAAATGTTTTTCAGGTATATGGAAACTGGACTTTTGGAACCATTGTTTTTACAGTCTTAGTATTCACTGTAACTCTGAAGGTTAGATTTTTTTATTTATTCAAATATACTTAATACCGTTTTTGTAGTACTTTCTGATCTCCCACTGTCCTGTCTTTTTTGTCTTCTCTTTATTTTTTATTGCAGGTTGTTCATTCAAGTATGAATCTTTACCAAACTGTGTATGATATTAGATATTTAGACACTTGTATGCTATTTGTGAACCATTTTTCCAGTCTGTTAACGTGTTCTCTTTCATTTCATTCCGTAAAAATTCATACACCATAGTTATGTTCAAAATCTGTTGCTTCTCTCTCCAAGACACTGTAAGTGGTATATAGATAGGCTGTGAGTGTGTGTGTGTGTGTGTGTGTGTGTGTGTGTGTGTTCATGTTAAAGAGTTGAATAGTTTTTAAAACTAGGTATCTGTTTGCCAACACCAGGCCTCAAAGCAGTTTGGGTACCTAAGACGATCGAATAGATGTCCATGAGCGAGAAATGTGTGCAAAAGAGCTCAGTAGTGACAAAATTTTATATAATGTCTTTATCACTGACGTGTATCCATATTAGTGATGAAATGCATAAGAATGTACAGCAGGTAGCATACAGGAGTCATTGGCATTAACATGCAGCCACGTAGTATACTCTGAAGGCTTGCTGAATTCGACCCTTGAGACTTCCGATTTGGGACTCTCTTACCCTTGAAAGCATAATCAAATTCTTCTGATGATCGTTCCAGTAATGAATACCTCACGTGGGGTCCAAGAATGAGCATCTTTAAATGAATTCCAGTGGTCCAAACTAGAATTCCAGAAGAATGATTGACAAAGGACCTCTGATCATCTCCCCTCTAAGTTTTTATTCCCGATTCATTTCTCATACCAAACAGAGCCAACGTGCGTTTGCATTTTTCATCGACTATTTCAGTAATATTTTAGGGCTGCAAAAGAAAATGCTACAATTTTACCTCGGTTTAGCCACTTACTAGCTGGTATTCTTGGGCAAGTGACTCCATTTCTCAGTACCTTCATTTCTTCTATAAAATGGAGATAAGCGTTATCGCTTAGGATTTTTAGTGGGATGTCTCTCAGTGAAGACACACAGAATTTAGAACGGTGTCTGGCACATAGAATGTGGTCAGAACGATAGATACTAGTTGTTGCTATTTATTACCATGATTCACAGGATCATGATTTGAAATGAAGGCCCCCCCCACCTTTTTTTCACCTGCTCTTGCCTATGGCCCCAGGGCTTCCAAGTGCCCTTCGATGTCAGAGTTGGCCTTACCGTGCTGTCTTTCATGTGTCCCTCGAAAGACGTGCACTCTCTCATCTTTGGATGGGCATCATTGTGACCTTTTCCCGAGCAGCCCAGAGGTTTATGGATGAGAAACTATAATAGAGAGTGGAGGACCGGGGTGTCACAGCAAGTAACAAAATGGAGACACCACCTCCTCTTTTAAAAAGTTCAAAAACATCCCCAGATGTTAGTCCACGTGGCCCAGCGATTTTAAACAGGCAGAACAGACCATACTTTTTATTTTTAGATTGCACTTGAAAACCTCAGGTGCCACAATCCGAAGAGACAGTCGGCCCTGGCAGAAGCGTGGAGGGATTAACACCTAAGGCAACTGAAAGTGTTACTCGTGTAACGGACTAGACCTGGCTTTCACAATTGAAAGGCGCACTACCTGGTCAGGCCCGTGATTCATTGCTACATGGCGCCAGGCGTGTAGACCTAGTTCCCTTGGCATTTAATAATCCCCAGCTGTTGTGTTGGAGCTGCCTCCCTGTAGTTCGTCTCCTCTTCCTAACTGACCCTTCCATCTCCTGCTGCTTTTCTGTGTCCATCTAGTGCCAGCTCGGCCTTGTCCGTTTGTCGTCAGCTTCTTGGCCGCCACTCCCCGAGGACTTGGGGCTCCAGCCTCCTGGATATTCCCGTGACCCCGATGCCTGCCTCTCCTTCAGGAGTGCGGCATCTCCAGCCCCACACCCACCTGTTACTTGCTTGACACATTCCCCCCCCCCCCCCCAAGCCTATACTGTAGGGTCTAGAGGCCTTGGGACAGAGCTTAGCCCTTTCTTGCCCTGGCTCTGTGAAAAGTCTGGATTCTGTTCTTCTTTTAGTTTCCCTCTCTTCTAGTTGCCTGGCCCAAGCTAGATCCTCCCGTAGGTATCCTAAGGTATTCAAGTTCTCGAGTGGCAGAGTGGACTTACTGCCCGGGGCAGTTTGTACCCATCACGACATCTCTTGTGTTGTGTCTTTTCAGCTCGCCTTGGATACTCGTTTCTGGACGTGGATAAATCACTTTGTGATTTGGGGTTCTTTAGCCTTTTATGTATTTTTCTCATTCTTCTGGGGAGGAATTATTTGGTAAGCAGCTGTACACGTGTGAGTAATGTGTAAATAACAAAGTAGATATGTGTATATGTACATTGTCTATGCAAACGTTAATTATACTTTCGAAGCGCCGATCGGGTAAAATGGCAGGTCTTCAATATTCATGGATTGGGAGTCACTTCAGCTACGAATGCTGCTCATTTCAGGTAAGATTTTGCAGGCAAGTAAATGGACTACACGGGTCACGCAGAAGTCCTCCCTTCTAATAGCCCCCGTCCAAATCTTTCACCTTGAAGGTGTGTAAGCCTGTCTCTGTGAAGTGAAACCGTAAGTTCTAGCAGGGACCTTCCATGTGATTTACGGTGGAAATACTCATCCTGTGACGTTTCTACGTGACACAGTGGCCAACAGATCCGTTATTACCCATTTGGACTCCCTTGTCTCTTTCTGGGCCGTTACTGTCAATCTTGTCCCTACAGGTCTGCTCAGGGTGTGGAATACATACCACTCAGTATCCAGAGGGTTGTATCTTAACCTCACCATCTCGCTGGCGGGGGCGGGGGGGGGTGGTTAGAGGCAGACTGGACAGTGTGGCCTTCGAGTTCACTGAGTTCATGTTGATTCGGTAGACGTTCATTTGGGATCCCTTTTGTGTGACGCACTCTGGGGGAAACGGAAAGGAGATCAGAATCTAGCGAGAGGGGCGTATAAGCTGTGATGGGGAGAGTTAGAAGGAATGAAAATAAGTTAGATTGTCCTCTCCTTTTCTTACTCCCAGAGGCCTAAATGTTGTGTAGCCGCTTTCATTAACCAGTGGCTTCTCTTGACACGGATGCAGAGAGCATGGCTAGAGGAAGCCATAGGGTGCAGTTCTAGGAGGACATTCTTTGCACGGGTTTGGGCAAAATCACGCATACAAAATACTCCACGTTATCACGGAGATGTGAGGCTGTGTTTATCGTCCTTTGAGACTTCATTAGAAGAAACTCTTACTGCTTTTGAGACGCTGTTAAAATGAAGGCCTTAAGAAATAAAAATATGAAAAGCCTAATCGCGTAAGGAACTACCAGTTCCAAAAAGTGTAATCATGGCATATGTTGGGCACCTCCAAGAGGTAATTTCTGCAGCAGTGAAGCTGACGGAAGTCCCTGTTGTCTTTAATAATCCACAAATTAATCAAAGTTGGTTAATCAAATGTAATATACAATTGTAATTCTGCCCAGAGCACCATAATTCTATCTATGAATCCATGTAATCAGCTTCTGAACTAATGCAAAATTTCCACAAGAATAAAATGTTTCTAGCCAGCTAGTTTCTAACTCTGACCACAGACCGTCCCTTATTGATGAAAATAAATCCTTCAAAAGATTAAGACATTGTCACACCTGTTTTCATTCATTAGAGATACTTCCTGAAAACGTAATAGTGATAAATCTGTTTTTATTTTGTTGCCCATAGTGCTGTCCTTCAGTAGAGCTGAGTTGAGCCACTACATGAATATAAAACTTCTATTATAAAGCAACCAGCGAAATATGACCAGAAACTGTGAGAGACTTGAGCTGAATGCTCGTTCCAGCTACTATCTCTGGACACACTCAGCCCCGAGGCGTGGTGACACATCCCTCTGTGGGGACTGGCAGTGAGAACGATGATTTCTGAGCCCCAAACCCAATCCAGGAATAATACCTTTTGCTTTCTGCTGTTCCCCTGTAAAGCTCCATAGGTATCCTCAAGACAAAGAAAATTCTAGAGCGGTGAATGACAGAGTATTGTGGGTACTGTGTGGAATGCCCTGTGACCCCCTGTCACTTGTGTACTGGACGCTTATTAGGGTCCATTAACTGCCTAGAAAATGCGTTAGGGTGCCCTTCAGAGTTAGAGTGAGAGCTCTGCAGAATTCTTTCCTGGACGGTAGGGACCCTAGAAGACTTAGCCCAGACCTCCTGAATTTCTCCACCTCACTGTTCTGCTCACTTCCTCTGCCCACACTCTAGTCCCCATGTACCTAGAGCCGCAAACTTGATTTTATTATGTTACATGAGAGGGAGGGCACAAACATCGATTTTTTTTTTTTTTTTTTTTTTTTTTTTTAATGAGGAACAAATTTATCTTCAGCGAGCCCCTTGCATCGTCTAATAAATGAGACAAGTGGTTATCTGCCCAGAGCTCCTAATCCGGGGAGAATCTGTTGTGTATCCCAACCCTGGACACTCCCTCCTCCCCTGCTGCAAACAGCGTGTAGTCTGCTGAGGCTCTCCGTGCCTCGGCCTGGGGAAACTAGCTGTGCTTCTCTGTGGCCACCAAACAGCTCGGTGAATGACTTCGAATGAAATCCAGCATCCGGATGAAGGGTCCTAGATATCTGGCCCCCAAGACTGCGTGTCCCATTAGCAACATTCTCCTGTCCAGCCTGGTTGGCACACCCTGGGTACCCCGTCTGTATTCGGGGATGAGAACGGTGGAGAGAGAAACTCGACCCTCCCTTTTATATTGACGTTGGGGGGGGGGGGCGGGGCGGGCGGGGTGTAAAAACGTCTTTTACATTTCCGAATGTAGAGCACAGTCCATTCTCCTATGAACAAAACAGCTGAGGAAGTAAAATACCTTTTAGCATAAGAAGTAAGCATTTCTTTTTGAGTATCTTGAAGCCCCAACATTTTCTAATGCAAATACATACTCTGCACTTGACGGTTTTAAAGTTGATTGCTTAGTTGTTTTCAGGTCGCATGCACTTTATTGTCGTGTTTGCCCTTTAGTTATCCTTTCTTTTTCCTCCAAGCATTTAGTACGTGAAATCTGTGTAGTACTTTGGGGATATTCTCAAAGGCAATTATTTTTATTAAGGTGTGTAATTTAGAAGAGTCCCTTTAACTACAAAAGATAATGTCGATGACACCTCTGTTTGATACGACAGGACCTGATTTCTTTTTCCATTCTGTGTTTTCTTTCCACCCTAGGCCTTTTCTCAAACAACAGAGAATGTATTTCGTATTTGCTCAAATGCTATCTTCTGTGTCTACGTGGTTGGCCATAGTTCTTCTAATATTTATCAGCCTTTTCCCTGAGATTCTCCTGATAGTCTTAAAGAATGTAAGAAGAAGAAGTGCCAGGGTAAGAACTAAATTTATGTTATCACTTGATTTTTGGAAGGGGCTTCAATATCTGCCATGAACTAAAAGCCTTATTTAGAGAACTGCATTAGTTACAGCATGTTAAACCCCTCCTTACAGGTGCATCACTTAATTTCCTCTTCTGCATAAAAAGTATAGTAAAAACTCCGTTACCCAATGCAGGTGGTAAGTAGACTCCTTAATAGTGTTCTATGTGACCTTTAGCAAAATCCATATGGAGCATCTCATATGCTCCATATGGAATTTTAAATGGAAAAAATGGTTGTTGTTTTTTTTTTTTGGTTTTTTTTTTTTTTTTTAGCCTAGAATTTTCACACCAGGAATTTCCACACCAACATTCCAGCTTTAACCTTAGAAATTTCCCTGCGGGTTGTTTGCAGAGGTTTTTTTGTTTTGTTTTTTGTTTCTTCAGTCGATACTCCCAATTTGCTTCTTTCAAACCTCTCCCCACCCCCCTCCTCTGATTATAGTGCTGCTTAATCTCTGTATCGCTTCTAGCCCTGTCTGTCCAGCAGTATATCTGAACCAGAGAGAACTCCCTGGATGTGATTTCTGCATCCTTACCTTCCTGAACACACTTGTAAAAATTCAGATTATTTTATGAGTGTGTTTTTAGTTTTGCTGCTTAAATCGCCAAATTCTTGCGGGAGCGACAAGTTATTACCCTCTGCCAGCCTAATTGCTTGGCCCTGCATTGTCTGATAGCTTTCAAACATTTCCAAAAAGCCTTTCAAGTGAAAGGGTAGATTAGCCTGGAAAATAAAACTGGCACATTCTGACCAACAGGTTAATTTAATATGTCCTATTCCTGCCAACGCTAATTCATTTTGCCAAGCAAAACCCTGTTTGTCTCATGATTCACAGCACCTCCGTCTCACAGCCCCTCCAGTGCAATATTTTCAGGAAATAGTCTAACGTATATCTACCTGACCTATCGGATCAAATTTGCCAACCAGCTGAGCCACAAAACTGGCTTGTCTGATGGGGGTTTTGGCCCACTGATTTGATAGAATGCAGCGGTTGGCATCGTGCAGTTGTAGGAGCTGAAACGATTACGAGAAAACCTTTCGCGACTAGACGCGTGAAAGAGGACCTTTCGTGATCAACAGGTTGGCATCGGCTCCAGTCGAAAGCAGTCGACTGTCAGCGGCACGAGCCACGTCGATTCTGGGTACACAGAGCCAGCCACTGTACAGTTAGGTGGCCGGAACTGGCCTTAACCCCCTGCCGCCGCATGCCTTGCGGGCGGCACTGAACACGGTACCATTACCCTGGTCCACTCTTTAATCCCTCCAGTAGACCCCTGACCGTCTCCCTCCAGCCTGGGATTTAGTCTTAGGATGCGAAAGAGGCATTTGCTTGTCTGAGTATGCCTCCGTATCAGTTGACCAGGGGTAAAAACAGGTCGATACAACACGTTTTTCCCAGAATGGCTCGAGCAGCAACTTCCACCGAGCCCGATAAAAAACGGTCACTGTAAGAAATGGTTTGGTGCCTTGTCATAATAGAGAATTTGTCTGGGAAAGATCTCTGAGGTGCCCTCCCATTCTCCTTACTTGGGAGTACACTTTGGGAATGCTCCTAAATGTTTTTCTTAGTTGGGTCGGTGGGGCTCCTGCTAACTGATGGCTCACACCCAACTTGCCACTCTCAAGAGGATACACACACCTCAGAAATCGAAACCTTCGAACACATCACCCCGTCCTCTTCCTTAGACCCCTTCTTTTAAAATAAGTAAGTAAAATAAACATTTTAAAAAAGAAAATAAATAAAAGGGGGGCCACCCGGCTGGCTCAGTCGGTTAGGCGTCCGACTTCAGCTCGGGTCGTGACCTCACGGTTCGTGGGCCCGCGCCCCGCACCGGGCTCCTTGCTGACACCTCGGAGCCTGGAGCCTGCTCTGGATTCTGTGTCTCTCCCTCTCTGTCTGCCCCCTTCCCGCTCGTCCTCTGTCTCTCTCAAAAAGAAATAAACATGAAAAAATTGTTGTTTTAAATTAAAAAATAAATAGACACAGGCTGGAGGTGACTTTTCTATAAATTCAGTGGCCATAAAATAGAGGGATGATACAAAGCAGTCCCAGATAAAGACGTAGAACGTTTTCTTTCCACGCAAACGGTAGAATCCGAACTTCTGCCGGAAGCATGCGGTTCGGCATGCGATTTGTTTGCCATGGGTTATGTCCACGATACGAGGATTTATAGTGCCTGTGCTATAGCTTGGCATGCTGGTGTGCTAGAACGACCGGGAAAACTCCCATGATCACCTTCATTCATCCAATCACTCATTCATCGATCCCTACCCTCATTGAACCAGAACATGTGTTGAACCGCCTACTGATGAACATCTCTCTTTACGTCCAGTGTCTGAAAGGCTAAATGGTTTTTCAGACTCTGTGGGATTTTGAGAGTTGCAGATGAGACGAAAAGTTGCGGGCACTCAGCAGCACTGCCTCTCCCCCCCCCCACCCCCCCACCCCCACCTTGTGAGGAAACGCAAGAGCAAAGTAGTGCGTACGAATGCATAAAGGCCAGCTGAAACAGCCATGGCTGTCCTGATAAGTCACGTCTGTTTCCGTGAGGCCCTGTTTGGCCGTTCAGAGAAGCAGAGGCCACTTGTAAGATAAAGGAGAAAGAGGATCTTCGTCGCCAGCCAGCCTGGCATCCTGGGTGACTTCCCACTTTGTGTAATATCCCTTGCTAAGGCATTGGCTTCACTTTAAAGAGCGGCCAAAGATTCTCTTACACTGGGTCAGCCTCCTGCCTGCCACGCTCCCTAAGGTGGTAAAGTGAGTGTCCCCACCCAGACCTGGAAGATTCCCCCCCCCCCGACTTCAGCCAGTAAGCGTGTTGGAGCCTTTGGACACATAGCCAGCGAGCGCCGTGCTCGTGTGGGTCTTGGCAGCCGTCACCAGGAGGGAACGCGGCAGTGGGTGGTGAAAACGTCTCTGGCATTTGAGAAAGAAGCTAAGCCACGTACACGCCACAATTACAGAAGCGGCCTTCTGCTGCATTCCATTCAGTTCGACACACGTCGCGTGAGGGTCCGCTGTTAGCTAGCCACCGCACTAGGTGACAGTAATCCAGGGATGAGTCACGCGTGGCCCCAGCTCACGAGGAGCTGCCACCCCAGCGCAGTTCTAAAGAGGATTTTTACGCAACCCTTGGGGAGGCGGGCACGGAGCAGAATAGTAAGTAGACTCCGGGATGTGGCGCGTTGTAACACGTCCGAGCTATTCCAAGTCGCCACGTCCGGAAGCCGCCGGTAAAAAGGCTTGTGTGGCAGCCTCCAGCCCAGCCGGGTTCCGTCCCGACATCAGCACCGGAGAGGATCCCGCTGTCTTCGCAAACGGGTTCCCTCGGTCATTTAACTCCGGGTAGTTTCAGCTACCTGTTCCTCAGCTGTCTTTTCAGCAGTGTGGTTAGCTTTTGAGGCCCAGGTCCCATCATGAAGGATCAGAAAGCTTTTCTTTAGCTCCTACCCTGCCAGAGCTGCATCCCCGTCACGACGGGACGTGACGAAAGCACCCGTGAGCGCGGGACAACGGAACAGCAAGACGACCCCTCGGAGGAAGTTTCCGGTGTAGGAACCCCGGTGGGTGCGTCAACGGGTTGTGTCTCCCCTAAGCACAGTTGCTGGGCTCCGTGGTAGTCAGTGAGCTGACCCCTGCCCTTTCTGGCCAAGTGGTAGCTACCGCTTGCCACTTCCGATGGAGGACTTGCCCGCGTACCTTTAAGTAAGTTTGCCCGCGTAACCCACCGCTGTCAAGAGGGAGGCTTGACTTGGCCTGCTAGACCCTGGACTGCTGTCCTCTGATGGCAGTGGCCCTAGCCACGTGGCCGTGCCTAGCATGGGATGTCCGCACGAACAGCAAGAAAGACTCTATTACGTAGGGAGCTCTGCCAGAGAGAGCGCCTTGCAAACTTTGGAGAATACGCTTTATCCTGTTAAAAACGGTGGTGCCGAGGCTGATTACTGTCATGATTCTGACAGTGTCCCAGCCAACCTTGGCCTCTAAGGATAACAGTCCTGTTGACCCGATCAGGCAAAACGTTGAATCCTCACATTGTGGCTGTTGAGACGGACCTTTATGCATTGGCCTCTTTGACGCAGGTGACTGCGGAGGAATGTGGGAATGTCATACTCTTCTAGCTCATTCTCTCCCTTCCTTCCCCCTCCACCAGTCGCTGGCTATATCGGTTTTTGATTGCTTTAGATCTTCTTTCCATGCTCTCTCCTGCCTTCTCTACTTTCATATTCCCTTTCTCTTTCCTTTATAAAGCGGCCTAATCTATGAACCCCTAAAATTTCTGCTTCCTATAAATACTTTTATCTCTGACGGTTGGATATAAGGTTTTGAGTGTACCAAACTGTGCTTAGGGTTGCAGTCTTAAATAAATAGGGTTGAATATTAAACGTGGGGGCGGGGGACTCGGTGTCGTGTTAATCTCACTATGAGAGTTTTGCCCGCAAAATGGAAGACAGGACAGTTTAAAATTTTTCTTCCCAGAAACAACATATTTATTTCTCTAGCCTTATCCATTGGGGATTTGCATGTTGCCAACATGTCACCAACTTTATTTAAGGAAAATACGAACAGGAAAACAAATACAGCTGTGTTCAAACATCTGTGAATAAGTCAAAGTATTTGCCTGTAAGAGTTTTATTGTTTATTCGCTGCTATTAGATACATACGATACTTTAGCTGATATCTTTTTTTTAGACCTACTTTCCATTAGGCACTGAGTAGATAACATGGGTAATCTTGATTAGCAGAATTGCTCTCTCTAGGCGTTTTACAGGAGAAATTCCTAGCCCTTTAGCCTACCCTGCTGAAGAGGTCTCTGTAAGAAAAAAGAGAAAAACCGATCAAATGACATTAGGATAGGGGCGCCTGGCTGGCTCAGTCGGTAGAATGTGCTACTCCTGTTCTCGGGGTTGTGAGTTTGAGCCCCACGGCGGGTGTAGAGATTACTTAAAAATAAAATCTTTTTTGGAAAAACTACGTTAGAATAAGGGAAGTTCAACACTGGTCCGGCAGTAAATGGGAGCGAAGTGTGGTTTCACCAAACGTCTTCCCATTGCGTTAGTTTTGTTAGGTTTGTAACATGCCACGGCCCGACGGCAGTCAGTCCCTTCGTGTTGAATCTGTGCAGCTGGATAGGGGAGATAGTTACTTCAGGATAGATTGGTGATGGACCCTGGACATAGCTCTCTGACCCATGGATTTCGAGCCATGTAGGTTAGTGAGTTAACGGTTAGAAACAAGCCATATTTTAGTGAGAGGCGTGTTTTAAAATGATGCAGAATAGTCCGTCTTCCCATGAACAAAGCAACTTTAAATTGTTATACGGAGAAATAGTCATTTGCACATATAATGGACTGTTCCTAACTCTGACTCTACTATTACTTCAGAAAGCGATGCCTTCAAAACTAACGTGTCATTTCGACTTCGAATTCTCCAGGTTTCTTTTTAAATGTCTTACATTTCAGAGAATATTTACTTTTTTTTTTTTTTTTTTTTTTTGGTTTCTGCATTTCTCTTTTCTCTACTGCAATTTTCCACCCTTTGTGCAATTGTGAACAAGGTAACGAAACGCCTCCCTTCCTCAGGAACATCTACTATCTTCATGCTTTCTCAAACTTCCAGCAATCACAGTTTCTCTTGGAGTGAATAAGGTGATTTCCTTTCTTAATGTACCGACTTGCCTGCGTTCTCATTTGCTTGACACCATTTTTCTGACTCTTTATGAACGATGACTTCTCAGTGCTCATTTCTCTACCTTCTGTTGATACTTAAGAGTATTTTTGTCATTTTCCTTTAATCATTTGTTCACCTTCTCAAATGGTCACACTGGAGAGGAGGTGATGTTCGAACACTCGGACCGTAACTCTCTAGCCCCATTGATTCCCGGTGCACGGTGGAAGCCACGGCGCGCTAGAGCTAGGGTGTTCACGAAGACAGGAATGTTTTGCACAAATCTCTCTTTGCTCGATACACTCACAGCACCGGCCCAACTCTCAGAGGTGTTCACCAAAAGGATGGTAAGGTTTACTAATCCAACCATATTGACTCATCTCCCGCATAACCTACCAGTGTCATTTCAAAACGCCCAGTTTGCCTTATACTACTAATATCTGTATACTTATACCATGAAAACCGTTCAATTCGAGTTGGAGACTTCCTTAGGTCTTTAAGTGTATCCGTTGAAATGTGACACGTCTGCTGTAGCTTAATCGTTTGTACTTTTGGCCAAAAGAGTAGTCTGTAGGAAATGATTCTTTTTCTTCTACATTTTTATCACCAGGTAGGTTAACCAGTCTTCAAATGCTTTAAGTATCTTTACCTCACTATTACAGAGAAATCTGAGCTGTAAAAGGGCATCTGACTCATTATCCGCCAGACCTTCAGTCAGACCTCTTCTTTTACGAACATTCTCAGACGAATCTAATATATTGTAACAGGTACCTAGTGGTAAACGAGCGGGCTGGCTTTAAAGAAACAGATTAACAGCATTATAAAGACAAAAATGAAAATAGCACTCTAAATTTTCTCTGCTGTTGGTGTGGTGAACTTTATACTTACTCTTTACAAAAATATAAAGATGCATTCCTTGGAATATGGGGCAAATTGGTATTTTAAATTTGTTAAGCTCCCAAATGAAACTTTAGGCCTTTTGCAGAGCTGGAGGGTAAAAAAACATATTTACTTTGCGAGGGGCGACTTGCGGCAGAGCCGTCCCGTGAAAGTGCTCGTTAATACCGATTAGGAAATAACAGTCTCGACTGAAAAAGATCATTCGGAAAACTGAAAACAAATATTCCAAAATTGCATCTGTATAACGTCAAGTCAATTTAGCATTGCATGTTCTTTTGGGAATTAGGTGCAAATAATCCAGTGTGTTTGTACCTCCGTGTGCTGTGTCTGTGTGTTTGCAGGTATACACTTAATGTACTCGTACATGTCTGCCCCCCCAAATTAATGACCCAACCTAATCACTTTTTTTCATGTCAAGTTTTATTCAAGCTAGATGTTTCGACTTGTCAGAGGTAAAAGCTCAAATCTTTCCCAGCCATTCAGGGGGATGCTAACCTAATTACGTGGAACGCTTCTTCGCAGTTCATTTTCCCAAAGACGACTAAATCCGTTTTATGGCCTGTTGCCTCATTTACCCCCAGAGACGAGTGGGGGGGAATTGCCGTGACACGGGAGGTGTCCTCTCCTCTGCGTGTTTTCTCCCTCCCACTCACTGCGGTGGCCTCCGTCGTCCCAGACCTTTAGAGGCCTTTTCTCCTCGGCCCGTAGGAATTTAGAGTAATTCGTGAATGAGGTTTCCGAGCCCATCAGCTTGGAAACAACTCCATACAGCTTAGGGCAGGGCCGTCTCTCCTGCGCACCGAAAAACTGACGGTCATCGGGGGCCTCTTGCCTTTGGAACTCCCGATCGATCGGGAGTCCTCCCCGTGGGCCCGTTTTTCTCGTCAGCTGTCAACTCCCCCCACCCGCCAGCGAAGAACAAAAAGGAGAGTAACGGAGCGCGTGCTCTGGTTCTCCTGTGCCCTACGGTTTTTGCCAGTCTGCGTCCCCAGTGTTGCTTCGGACGCAGACTCCCTTGGCCCCGGCGCACCTCTTAGCCTTCCCCGTTGGGAGCGGCTCGCCTGCTTCGATCTTCCTTCCCTCGGTACCGAATCTGCCTCCCAGTGGCTTTCAAAGCCTTGGGCCCTTTTGTCCCAGGTAGCCTTGTCCTAAGCTGTATGGTGCCTTTTAGCTCTCCTGTTCCCAGCTCATTCTGTATCCCCCTGGATCGCTTTCTTCAGCTCGGTCCGCGTTTGGGAGACCCGGCTGGCTGAGACGCTGCTTGTGCTTTTGGCCTCTCCAGGGCCTTAAGTCCTACAACGCCTGACACAGAAGTGGGGAAGTTTTCTCGTGAGGGGACAGTCGTCTCGCCCTCAACGTAGTCATTTCCTCCAGGAATTTATCTTCACGTGGCATTATTTCTCCTCCACGGAAAAAATTTGGCAATTGGCCTGGCCCCTGAGTTTGTCCCTCGATAAGGGAGCGGTGGGCGACTCCCTTTATAAGTTCTCGGCGTGAATGGCGACCTTATTTTTATTTTGGTTAGAGTCGGTCACCGTGACGCTGCCACCTGAAAAAAAAACTGTTAGGAAAAAAAGGTTGGGTTGTAGAGTATAAATCAGGTATGTTGAGAGGCACGAGTCTTAGGTCTTGGGAGGGGGCCTCCAACCCAACCTTTTAAAACCCAACTGGGGGGGGGGGGCCGTCAGGTGTATCTTCTTCCCTGGGAGAGCACTGAATAAGGTTCAGGGGACAGAGAAGGATCCACAGATTTCTTAGGGCAGTTTCTGTGGTGGCCTTGCCAAAAAACAGGATGAATAAGAGAAACCGAAGCTTCGGTTGACTTACAGAGACATGATCTCCCAAAAAGAAAATTCACTTGAGCATTATGGGGAAGAAACCGGTTCCTTTCAGTAAAGGAAAGACAGTTTCACAGCAGTCTTTCGAAACGGAGTAGATAGATCTTCAGACTTCCTCTGTCAAAATGTACACACCCTGGAAAACAGTAATCCGTTCATTGGTTCACCACCCCTGAGTATCCGCTGTATGCGGGACGCGGCGCTAGGTGCCGGAGATAGACCAATGAGACGACCCTATCTTCAGCTCCCCGGCTAGAGGGAGGGACCCTGCTGAGCTAAGCCACGGCTGTGCTAGGTGGTCCTGGTGGTAAGGATGACTGAGAGAGCCCTGGAGCAATCCAAAAGCAAAAAGCAAGTCTGAATCTACTCGGCCAACAATTGAAGCAAGGATGAAAACCTGGGTATCGTGTCGCCCTTTTTGTTTCCCTGCATGTGAATAAAACTTGGCACTTGAAGATAGCTCCTTTACTCTCATAACAAAATTTACTACTTGATTTATTTTGGAAAATGCTAAACAGATGGCTTCGCGCGATTGTTAAAATAAACCTTTTAACTCTGTATGTTTTAAATTTTTCAGAATCCGAATCTTGAACTGCCTATGTTATTGTCCTACAAGCATATTGACAGTGGTTACAGCTAAAAAAGAAAGCACGAAGACACAACTACGAAAAGTTGTCATCTCAGGATACGCAATATGCAACAAACTAAACCCCTCTCTCTTATGTCTAGGGTTCAGAATAAATGTCCATTACAATACCAAATGACTCTCTTAAGCATTTACAGTTATCGTAAGTAGCCGTCATGGCCAAAGCTCTAAGTTATGAATCCTATGAAAGTTGAAAGCAAGAAGAATAATTAGAATTTCTGGCTCTAGATAGACGACTATAACTACCAAGTGGGTGCTCTCTTAACCCATGAACTCTGTGAATGGATTTAAATATAATCGTATAAAGTAGAAGTCCTACAATGGGAATGAATAGATTTTGCTAATATTACTTTTTTTTTGCCTGGCAGAAGACATAGGCTGTTTGGATCACATTTCTTGTTCCTGCTGAGTGATAATCTTAAATTATTTTTTTTTTTCAAACATACGAAAGGAATACTTGAAAATACAAGAAGACTAAGTGGTATCAGTGCATCAGAATAATTCGTCCTTTCTGTTCACCCACATGCTAATTCTGTCCTCATGGAATATCCTTGCCAAAAACTAACCTTGAACCCTTACGTGGAAGGAATGTTAATCCTGCATATTTTTGTGAGAATCAACAGAAATTACTTATTTTTGTTCTTCTGAATTAAACCCCACTTAATGGGTGGATGGCTACCAGATTATTTTCAAAATAAAGCATTTCCAGTCACTTAGAAAGAGTTGAAAAGGCTTAGAAGTTGAAAGGGCTTAGAAAGAGCCCCTCGAAAGAGTTAAGATCTAACGGATATTTTCCAGTATTCATTTTCCTGGGGTCCGAGGTGGGATAGGCAAAACCATAGTCCCATAAAACTAAAGCCATCTGAATATCCGTGTTTTATCATTTTCTGTGGAGAGGTGAAAAAATAGCTTATTTCCAACTGTTAACGGTTATTTCTGGAAAGAGACTGCGTTTGTACATACGTGCAGCACTTTTGTTTTGAACTTGCCAATTTGGGAAGGAGGGATCCGTCCCAAGACCGCGGTTCGGCCTGCACAGCCATGACTCTGAACTTGAATGTTTTCTCTTAGCAAACATGGTTGGGTGACAGTCTGACTCTCAACCGTGAGATTCACCTTGGTGAAGGCCTTGACTTCCTGGACTAGAAGGAGGCTTTAGCCTCCTACGGAGTTCACTGAACACATAAGAATAAATGTGAAATATCTTTATTAAATGTCAAAAGCAAACACATTTGGGGGGATAAAAATGGCTACGTTTGACTACTAGCTTGAAATGGGCTCTTAAACAGTGTTTTCAGAAGCGCCTGGCTGGCTCGGTCGGTAGACCACGCGGCTCTTGGATCTTAGGGTCGTGCGTTGGAGCCCTGTGTCGGGCATAGAGATTACTTTTCTAAAAAAGTGTTTTCACACCAGTTTCCTTTTTTGGTTGTCTTTCTGGCATGCCTGTACTATTATTCGTGTTTCTGTTGTACCTTGCTTTAGGAAAGCGTTGGACCCAATCTATACCGGTGTGTTTATGTGGTCCGTGTGGCACATTTGATTCTTCCATATATAATTTGGGTCCGTATTTAGGTGTCATTTTTCTTGAATTCTAGGAAGGACATAATTCCGGTTACCGGAAACCATTCCGTCATCGTGACCCTTTTACATTATTTCATTTGTTCTCGTCTGTCAGTATTATCTTTGAGTCTTTTGTCGGATGTCCTTCACAGCTTACCTAAGTGCGCTCGCTGTGTTCTGCCGGCCTGAGTTTGAGGTGATCTGCCGAAAACAAAGTCTGTACGTTCTTTGCCTATTCCAAAGAGCTAAAAAGTCAGACCCGGGAAAGCTTTTGACGTTTTTTGTTGTTCTTCTGCTTGTTCCGGCTGTCGCCGTGTTGTTGCCGTTGTCGTTTTACAGAAGTGCCGTATGGGATGTGAACACACGCGAGAGACCCGCAATGCAGAGAGAGGCCCGTTTAACGCCAACCACTGGAGAGTGGCCTCATCAGAATATGCGGGGTAGTGGACATGGAACTGGTGGCGTGGCGCATTCCTTGCCGCCAGGAGGGTGACCGAGGGGGACTTAAGGTCCTATCTCAGCCACGCGTTACACCGCAGCTCAGATGCACGATGGTGATCGTCGTGGCCTAGATCCTTGAGAGGGACCTGACTTTGCTTTTGTGGAAGGTATTTTAGTAACGAGCCAAGTAAGCACTGGTTAGCGGGGGATCGGGCGGATGGAACAACTCGAAGTAAGCCGTCCCCCGGTGTTCCTGGCGCGACAGTCTAACTACCTTGTTTTGTGACAGAGAAAGGGGGAGAATGTAATAGGCTCACATGTACCCATCATTGGAACCACTCTAAACTGTCAAGATGTCCTTGTGATTTTCACAACCGTCGTCCCTTGTTTGAAGGTGTAACCTACTGAGCGTAAACCATAAATTCCCTCTCTACAACATCTACACCAGCAGCAGTATAAATGTAAGCCAAAATTTGCAAGATCCATAATAATTTCGTGATGGAATTTTTTTAATAACATGCAGTATAGAAGTGTGCAGATTTTATGCAAGTGTTAACCAAATCACTTTTCAGCTTGCAACATGGGACTGCAATACTACATTTTTCACTTAAGCAGTTTTTTACATCCACGTCGTTGCTTTCTATAATGACTGTGAATGCCATCTTTTATGAATGCAACTTGCCTTTTTCATTACAGAAATTTTTGTTTGATGTATCAATAAACTTTGGTATGATACGATTGCCATTTTAGCCTCTCTTTTGGAATGGTCTCGGTGTGCTTGAAATTTGGTCAAAGGTGTGTGTGTGTGTGCACCTGTCCCTCCCTCCCTCCCTCCCTCTCCCTGCCCCTCGCTGTCTCCCCTTCCCCCATTCCTCTGACATGGCTCGGCCTGCCTCGAAGACAAAAACCCCACTGTTACCGACTACTGAGAAAGTAAAGTTTTTCCACGGGAGCTGGTTGTGTTACATTTTTACACGGAAGTCTCTGTGTTTTTGTAGCCTTTTAATCACATTAAGCCCTTGACCTGCATTTAGTGAATTTCCTCTTTTTCATCTTTATCTTTTATTTTAATGCCAGTATGGCTCACCCGCGGCGTTCTGTCAGTTTCAGGCGTCTCTCTTGTATTTTCTGGGAAGTGGGAAGCGGGCCGTGTTTGGAGGTGAGACTGGAGTGAAAGTTCCAGCTTTGCTCTTAGAGCCATTTTCCTGTCCACCCTCTCGTCACCTGCAAAATGGCATCTTGGGGGGTGAGGGGTGGTCAGATGAGGCGAAGGATCAAAACTGCCTTGTGAGACTCCATTTGTTATTCCGATGAAATCATCGCTACTTTTACATTAAGGGGATTTTTATCGCCCTGATCTTTTTAATGGATAGTTGTCATGTACCGACTCTTCACAGATGGGACTGTGGTGGAATCTTTCAGTCTTCTTGGATGTGGTTGGTGCGGGCTTCCTTCCTTCCCTTCCCCCACCCAGCCCGGTGGGGAGCCGCCTCGCTGCCGAGCCTGCCCAGGACCGGCCAATAAAGTGAGTATTGTGAGAGTCGGAGTGGTCTGGCCCCTTCGACAAGAAGTGCACATACAAAGGTTAGGGGCTGAGGTTATCACTATGGTTATTCAGTGAATGTGTCCAGGGCCGAAGGGCTGGACGCATACTAATGAAGCTCGAAGGCCCGAGTGCCGGGAATCGTTGTCAGAAAAGCAGGGGCTCGATTATTGCACGACTTGCAAAATCCCTCTGACACGTTTTCCCAGCGACTCAAGGGCAAAGAAACAGGGGCTCAGATCCTCCTACGCGGACCTTACGTGCTGGAGAAACGCCGCTCTGCGGGTCAAGGAAGCCCTCTGACGGGGCTTACGAGCAAGTGCGGGGAGCCGGCCTCTGGATGAACGGAATGGGGCGCCTCTCGGTGGGCCGGAAGGTCTTTGACCCTGGCCCTTCGTGTGGGGAGGGCACAGGAGGTTCGTGCTTAAAACGCCTGCCGCTGCCGCTGCTTTGGTCTCTTCGTCAATCTGCCAGGACAGATCTCCCACCAGGAAAGCCACTAAAATCACAACTCCTCGTCTTAACACTTAAACAGCACTCACTCTGTGCCGGGCACCGTTCCCGCGTCTTACGTATACATTCGTGCCTTTAATAACCCAAACAGTCCTATGAAGTAGGTGCTAACATGTCTCCGTTTGACAGATGAGGAATCTGAGTCACAGAGCAAGGTCACGCAGTCTGGCACAGCCGGATTTTTCTTTTTTTTTTTTTTTTTTTCCTCCAACATAAATCTATTCTCTTCTAATTCTGGAAGTCCTGAAAGCAAGATGTGTTTTTCCTGGAAGTCCCTAGGGGAGATCTGCTCCCTGGCCTTTTCCAGCTTTCAGAAGGGATGTGATTCTTTGTCTCGTGATCCCTTCCTGGGCCGCCCTCACAGTCCCTCTGCTCTCTGTTTCCGTGGTCACATCTTGCCTGAGCCTGACGCTCTTCCATTCCCTCCGATTACATTGAACCCATGTGGATAATCCAGGATAATCTCTCCATCTTGAGGCCTGTAAGTCACATCTGCAACACCCCTTTTTCCACGTTAAGGCAACATGTTTACGGGTTCCAGGAACTAGGAAGGGCACGGATACCTTCGGAGGCCTTAGCAAACTCGGCGGGGAACTAAAAGGCCTTCCGGGCCATGGAACTTTTCAGTGCCGACACTAGGAAAGTTCCGGGCAAGCCCGGAAGGTCAGTTGCCCTCAGCAAGGGGCCCTTGTTCCAGGAAGACCTTTCTACCGACTCTTGGGGAAGTGGAGAGGGAGGATGGACACAAGTGAGCTGCAAAGGGAACTTTTTCCAATAACGGGTCAAGGAGTCCCGCCCTGTGCTACCTGGTGGAGCCAGATCTTGTTGTCGATAAATTTTTTTAATGTTTATTTTTGAGAGACAGGAGACAGAGTGTGAGTGGGGAAGGGGCAGAGAAGGGGAGACACGGAATCCGAAGCAGGCTCCGGGCTCCGAGCTGTCAGCACAGAGCCCGACGCGGGGCTCGAGTGAGATCGTGACCTGAGCCAAAGTCGGACGCTTAACCGACTGAGCCACCCGGATCTTTTTTTTTTTTTTTTTTTTTTTTTTTTTTTTACTCTCTGTGCCCAACATGGAGCTCGAACTCACAACCCTGAGAGCAAGACTCACATGCTCCACCAAGTGAGCCAGTCAGGCATCCCTTTTAGAGCCAGATTTTGAACCTAGGTTTGCTGGGTAGGGTCCGTGCACTTAACTAGGACACTGTATTTCCACGATCACACCAGCCCTGGTGGCATAAATCAACATGAGCCACCACAAACTTAATGCAAATAATTACTAACCATAAGAAAGCATGATAGGCCAAAACGGAGGTATAAATCTGCACAATATCTGACTAGTAATCTTCAAAATTATAAAGATCAGGGGGGCACCTGGCCGGTTCAGTTAGTAGAACATGCAACTTGATCTTGGGGGTCGTGAGTTCAAGCCCCACGCTGGGCATAGAACTTACTTAGAAAAACAAAAAAAAAAAAAAGAGCAGCTTTTTAAAACGTGAAAGAAAAAAATGTATAAAGGCCATGAGAGACCCAAGACTAAGAAACACCCAGATAAAGGAAATGAAAATGACAACAACAAAGTACAGCATATGGCCCTCTGTTGGATCCTGGACCACAAATTGGACATTCCTAGGGTAACTGGGGAGTCTGACTATGGTATAGAGGTTATATGTTCTCATATAGGTTATATCTGTGTTAAATGATTCCTGAAATTGTGATGATGTATCCTATCTTGTGGAATCTGAGAGTATATGGGAATTTTCTGCACTATTTTGCAACGTAAGTCTGAAATTATTTCTAATTTGAAAAATAAAAGAAGTTAAAACACAATAAAGCGGGGGCACCTGGCTGGCTCAATCAGCACATGAAACTCTTGATCTTGGGGTCGTGAGTTCAAGCCCCACATTGGGTGTAGAGTTTCCAAAAAAACAGTAAAGCATAAAAATATTAACGGGAGAGGATATTAAATTGAGCTGACTGTAGAATACTAAAATATAATCTGTTAGCTATTATCTGCATAACATTTCATAGAATGTTTCTACATGCCTCATTTAATCTCCACAAGAACCCTACGTAGAGATAGTTAAACTCCAGATTCTTACAGATAACCTGAGGCTCCGATGAGCTAAATTATCTTGCCCTGGTCCTTCAGGACTGAACTCAGGTCTGATCCAATGTGTTTCTCCCTACAACACACTGTGCAGTTTGTCCAGGACCCCAAAAGCATGTCCTGTAGAGTCTAGAATGATCGAAAAACCAGGCGCCTGGGTGGCTCGGTCAGTTGAGTGTCCAACTTCGGCTCAGGTCATGATCTCATGAGTTCGAGCCCCGCATTGGGCTCTGTGCTGACAGCTCGGAGCCTGGAGACTGCTTCGGATTCTCTCTCTCCCTCTCTCTCTGCCCCTCGCCCATTCACACGGTCTCTCTCTCAGTCTCAGAAATAAACATTAAAAAAAAAAAATTTAGAATGATCACAAAGCAAATCTTCCTGCAGTCATTTTCCTGTGGGCCAGATGTCATTTTACCCCAAATGAAACCATGAAGTGGGTGACCTCAAAATGCCCCAGGCCCCGGGGCACCTGGCTGGCTCAGTTAGTGGAGCGTGTGGGGTTGATTTGGGGGTTGTTTGAGTTCTATGTTGGGTATGGAGATTACTTGAGAATAGAATCTTTAAAAAAAAAAAAAAAATGCCCCAGTCCAGGGTTTTCCCTTTCATCAACTTTGATGGTGTGGAGAACAAACTGAGGGTTGGTGGGGGGTGGGGGAGAGGGGAAAGTGGGTGATGGGCATTAAGGAAGGCACCTGTTGGGATGAGCACTGGGTGCCGTATGGAAACCAATTTGACAACAAATGATAAAAAAAATTTTGATGGTGTTGAACTGGGTTTTTCTCCCGTACTACCTATTCCGGGATTTCCCGAGGTCAGTTTTATCCTCCTACCCCTGTTTCCTGCCATCTGGGTGAGACTACAATTTCAATAATGAGGCGTCAGGCTAGCCACCTACGCCTGGCACCTCAAGTGTGTACGTCGCTTAAACAAGAACGTGGGAATGTGGCCAGCACTATCGACCTGAAATGATTCTACCCCACTGCGTATCAAAAGCCTGGCTGAGATGATCGTGGTTCAGCATTTTCCCAGCTGGGTTATAGGAAACATTAGAGTCTTGGGGAATGTTACTAGGTGTTCCTTGAAAAGATAGACGGGTTCCCTGGTTAAGCAGCTTTGGGAAGTTCCACGTATGATTGCACCCTGTCAGACAAGATACAATGCATACTAGGACATTAAAGTCTATGAAAGATCTAATATTAAAGAAACCTACTTGGCTGCTAGATCCACTATGTTCCAAGCCAAGGGTCGCTTTTTGCACAGACCATCTAACAACAACTCTTTAGACAGCAGGCTTGCATGGAACACCTTTAAGAAATAAAGCGATAGCTGGGTTCTACGCTGAACGCACTCCTCCCCACTCACTTGATGGGACTAATCGTCATGATCTGAAGGTAGTTTTTCAAGCCAAAACCTGCAGTCGAGGTCCAACCTGGAAAACCGGCGATTAGGGGAGGAGGCCAGAAGCGCTCTGAGGCCTGAGGGGACAAAGAGAAGATCCTGGAGCCCTTTGGCCTAGTCATTTGGCAGAAATGAGAAACCTGGGGGGCCTGTCTGGAGCAGTTGGGACCACAGCACGGTGTCGGACGCAGCCCAAGGTAGAAACCGCCTGGCTCCTCCCACCTGCCCCCCAACCCCCAGCTAGTGCCTTCCATTGGCTGGAAGCCAGTTACCATCGGAGCCTGGGGAACGGGTTGAGGGGGGGCGTTCCCTATCCTTCTAGTATGGAGCCCAGCACGGAAGGGCCCTGACAGAAAACAGGCTCCGAGCTAGCACATCAAGGGCTCAAGGAGCCAGGTTCAAATTCCATATTCTAACTGGATGTAGAGAAACATAAAAGGTGACACTTTAAGGAGCTACATTCTAACTTTATTTTTAAATATTTTCTTTAATGTTTGTTTTTGAGAAAGAGAATCCCAAGCAGGCTCCGCTCTGTCAGCTCTGGGCTCCGCGGAGCCCAATACGGGGCTCGATCTCCCAAACCACGAGGTGACCCGCGCCGAAGTCAAGAATCAGACGCAAATGAATGTGGAGAAAGTCATCTGAACCCACTCCTGTCATATACTTAGTGCGATCCACATAATGGTTTATGGATGCGTAGATTAATGGAAGTAGAAGGCCGTGGTGGAATAAAGCCTTCTCGATTAGTGACAATAGAGACCCTCTGGCGTTAGAAAAGCTAGAGCTAAATGAAGGAGTGAGCCTATCGAGATCAAGTCACCCACAGTTTATTTAAAATTCAAGATCAATTCGTGAGGGTCTGGACAGAAATCTGAAATTAATTGCCAAGTCATTTTCCCCTCTCCATGTACCTTCCTCCAGCGGCAAAATAGGAACTCGCGCTCTGTGAAGCGTGCAGAACAGGCTGTCTGCTCCTCTCTCCCCTGACCGGTAGCTAACTGGTGAGCCCGGAGAGGGGGGTGGGGTGTGTGTGTGTGCGCGCGCGTGTGTGTGTGTGTGTGCAGCCCACGATAGCCCTTTCCCTTTCAGAGCGACCAGCTTGCAGGCTACTAGATGTTCTCCGTTCCTGCATCTTCCTCGCAGGAAGCCCGTTGGGGTTCGGGGCTAGGGGACCAGATTGGCAGGCCGACCGGGTGGCTTCAGGCTTTCAGCCACTAAGTTTCTGACCGAATGGATACATTCAATTCAAGGAAGGTCATTTTGACCTCCAGCGAGGCCGTTGTTTGAAAATGTAACTTTGCAAAGAATAGCTGGCTATTGTGTCTGCTTTAGGCGCTGCTGTATTTTGTGCTGATCTAATACGTTTTTTTAATCTCCGACTGACGCCTTCGCCCGTTTCTCACCGTTTCTCAACCGGCTCTGAACTCAGAGGGAAGAGGTAATATGACAACAGGTGGGGAGAATGTTCTTCACATTTCCCCCTCTACCTTCCCCGGATTCACACAGCCAGCCAGCCCCAGCTCATTACCTTAAAAATACATAGCACCAGAGAGACAAAATTGCCTGCACAGCTCACCTCGTGGCTTTTGTGCTCCAAAGGCACATCATTAAGATTGTAGAAGGTTTTGGGGCGCCTGGGTGGCTCAGTCGGTTGAGTATCTGGCTTCAGCTCAGGTCATGATCTCGCAGTCCGTGAGTTCGAGCCCCGCATCCGGTTCTGTGCTGACAGCTCAGAGCCTGGAGCCTGCTTCGGATTCTGTGTCTCCCTCTCTCTCTCTCTGCCACCCCCCACCCCCCCTCCCATGCTCTGTCTCTGTCAAAAATACATAAACATTAAAAAAAAAAAAAAAGAACGTAGAAGGTTTGCAGCGGAGAGAGAAAAGGGGGATCATGGGCATAGAGTGCCTTGGAAAATGAATGATTACGGAAGCCTTTCCCCTGACTGGGTGGGAGAAATAAGAAAGCGGTCTTTGAGGGCAGAGTACAGGCAGGACCTTGGCTTTCAGGCTGAGCAGCACATTCGGGAAAACAGCAGAAACAGAGATCAACACAGGGTACCTCCAGGCTGACAGGATCCTGGCCACCCAGCCTCGGGAGACACTTCCAAGCCTCCATATGGCAAGAACCAGGAGATACCAGGTTGACTGGGACGATGGACCTCTTGGGTGGTAATCTGGGGGGAGGATGACTGAGGACATAGGTGCCCTTCTCGGCCTCCAAGAAGTGTAGAATATCCGTAAGGAGAGGGGAGCCCAAGGAAGAACGCTTTCCAGTCATTCATTCACCCAGTCTTTTATTGAGGCAGCCCAGGAGGATGGGGGCTAGGTGCGGTCAGAAATGTATTTTTACATATATTTGCTGCATTTCCTTAACAGCTGCCTTTCATATAATTTTTTTTTTTTTAAGTGAGCTCTCTGCCCAACATGGGGCTCGAACTCACGAGCTGGCATCACGAGCCCCATGCTCTACCGACAGAGCCAGGCAGGCACCCCTCATGTTATCTTTTGTTTAACGTTTATTTATTTCTGAGAGAGAGGGAGAGACAGCGTGAACAGGGGAGGAGCAGAGAGGGAGACGGAATCAGAAGCTGCCCTAGGCTCTGAAGCAGCGGGTCCTGAGTTCAAGTTTCAGCTCAGCTACATACAGATCGTATGACCTTGGGCAAGTCACGATCTCCCAGTGATCTAATCTGTAAAATGGGGGTAACATACGTACCCCGCAGGGTGGAGAGGGTTCGATGAGATCATGCATGTGAAAACACCCAGCACAAATGCAGCCTTAGCACATACTAGGTACTAAGAAATTGTAAAACATCCATATCTTTATTAAACCTTAAAATGGGAGGTAACCACAAGCCAACTTTGGGAAAGCATCCAATTCAACCCCTTCATTTTACGTAGAAGAAAACCGAGGTCCAAAGAAGGGGAAATGATATGTCCAGAGTCCCACGAACCAGTTAACGGCAGAGGCAGAACCAGATGCCATACTTCTGGAATTACGAAGCCGATATTTTTCCCCTTTTCAAATACTTTCAGTGTCTTGAGTTTCTACAATCAGCGGTTGTTAGACGACTTCTCTTCCATTTTTGCTTTCCACCTGATGGACGCAATGTTGCCTCCCGGAGCCTCACAAAGCAAGATGACTCCCTCTTTTCTTTTTTTTTTAAATGTTTATTTATTTATTTTGAAAGGGGAGGTGCAGAGAGAGAGAGAGGGAGAGAGAGAATCCTGAGCAGGCTCCACACTGTCAGCACAGACCGCAACGCAGGGCTCGAACTCACAAGCTGTGAGATCATGACCCGAGCCAAAACCAAGAGTCCAACACTTAACCAACCGAGCCGTCCAGGTGCCCCGCAAATTTTTTAAATACACACGCACATATATTTATATATGTTCAGGACCTCTCAGAGCCTCAATCTCATGACCATGAGGTCACGACCAGAGCTGAAACCAGGATTCAGACACTTGACCGACTGAGCCACCCGGACGCCCCGCGATGACTCCCTCTTTGACAAGACAGCCTTTCCCATCTCCAATGCTGTCAACTCATCGTCTGTATGACAAGCCTTCCAGAACCATCGCCCTCCTGATTACTTGGCTCTGACTAGACTCCCCTTTATCAAGGTTCCTCCCAAAAGATGGTACTAAGGACAGAGTCCAATATCACAGCTGGATGGTAGAACACTTACTTTCCTTTCCGTCGCTGTGGCTGAGGACTGCACCCGCTTCATCAGCCACATCGTGCCATTGGCCCAGATATTTTCTGGAGGCTAGAAGTCTGCAACCAAGGCGTCAACAGAACAGCACTCACTCCGAAGGCTCCATAAGAATTCTTCCTTGGGGCGCCTGGGTGGCTCAGTCAGTTGAGCATCCAAATCTTGATTTTAGCTCAGGTCATGATCCCAGGGTCGTGGGCATGGAGCCTGCTTGAGATTCTCTCTCTCTCTCCCCCTCTGCTCCCTCCCCTCCTGCTCTCTCTCTCTCTCTTTCTCTCTCTCTCTCTCAAAAAAAAAAAAAAAATACTTCCTTGCCTCTTCCCGCTTTCAGTGGTTCCAGAAGTTCCTTGGTTTGTGGCTGCATTGCTCTAATCTCTGCCTCCGTTTTCACCTGGTCCTCTCTTCTCTTCTCCCTGTGTCTCACCTTTGTGTCTATCTTATAAGAAGACTTGTCATTGAATTGATGGCCCACAGGGATAATCCAGGGTGATCTCACCTTGACACCCTTAACTTAATTTCAGCTGCAAAAACTCTTTTACCAGCCCGTGGGCCTGATCCCTCGAGGGGCCTGAGCCAAAGGACAATCTGAGTGACAGAGACATTTGTTCCCTGACCTGGGTTAGGGGACGAGGCTCTCTGCTCCCATCACACTCTGTGTTTTCCTTTTCATGTCAGTTGTTCAACATCTTCCTTCCATGCTGGGTCGCAGCCTCCATTGAGGGCAGGTGTTAAGTCAGTTTTGGGGGCACCTGGGTGGCTCAGTCTAGTTATGCGTCCGACTTCGGCTCAGGTCGTGATCTCACGGTTCATGGGTTCGAGCCCGACGTTGGGCTCGGTGCTGACAGCTCAGAGCCTGGAGCCTGCTTCCGATTCTGGGTCTCCCTTTCTCTCTCTGCCCCTCCCTGCTCATTCTGTCTGTCTGTCTGTCTCTCTCTCTCTCAAAAAATAAACATTAAAAAATCATTTAAAAAATCATTTAAAAAATCAGTTTTGCTCAGCACTGTCTTTACTGAGTGAACACCTCCTGAAGGTTGTGGGACTCACTGTCTGTCACCCTTACCCACCCCTTGTCATCCTCAGTACAGCAGAAGAGTTCAGCGTGTGGACTCTGCCACTTACTGGCAGGGTCGCCTTGAGCCAGTCATTCAATATCCGTGGGCGTCAGGCTGCTCACGCATAGACTGGAGACGAGAAGAGTGCCCGCGGCTCATGTGACACACTTAGAAAGAGCCCTGGCACCGAGCAGGCCCCGCCCACGTGTGATCAAGTAATAGCATCCTCCTTGGTTTGCATATTTCCTCTCACCCTGTCGCTTTTACGGGACCCCTGCCTGGGTTTGCTCCCCACAGGCCCTCCGGTAGCTGGCCCGGCGTCTGGGAAATTACACGGGCTCCGTATTTGTGGAATGAATTAATAAATGAACTAGTGGGCCTACTGCACCCCAGGTCTTTCTCTCTTCTCCTGATCACGAGCCCGATTACTGTCCCTGTGCCTTGACACATCCCTTAAGTGACTTCCTTCCGGTGAGGCCCCGCAGGCCCTTTGTCTAGACGCCCAGCTACTCCGGTCGTCTTGCGGATCTAGATGCCCTCCCGTATGGACGAATCCTGAGGAAGACACGCTTTGAGGTATGAGCTGCCGTCCTCGCTGTACTGGCTTTTAATCGAAGCCGGCCGAGATCTTTCGAATCTTCATTCTCTCATCTCTGGTAGTAATGTTACCCCCAAGCTCTGTGATACCTGCGAATTGGATGGGCATGCATTTTCAGACGGGACTCAAGTTATTGATTCCAAATAGCTGATTTGGCCGGGCGCCTGGCTGGCTCAGTCGGTAGAGCACGCAACTCTCCGTCTCGGGGTGGTGAGTTCGAGCCCCATGTTGTGCGTGGAGACTACCTTAACAAAATAACTAACTTTGCTTAACTGCAATCTGTTTCACAACTCTATACAGTGAAAACTATGTATAGGACAAATGTACACTCATGACAATAACAGGTGAACAATCACGAATGGGAAAATTCTAGAAGTAGTAACTGCCTTATGAATGTACGATACAGGGGCGGCAGGGTGGCTCTATCGGTTAAGTGTCCGACTTCGGCTCAGCTCATGATCTCACCGCTCTGTGAGTTCGAGCCCCGCGTCGGGCTCTGTGCTGACGGCTCGGAGCCTGGAGCCCGCTTCGGATTCTGTGTCTCCCTCTCTGTCTGCCCCTGACCCACTCGCATTCTGTCTCCGTCTCTCTCAAAAATAAGTAAACGTTAAAAGAAAAATTTCTGAAAAATGTATGATACAATGTATGCATGTATAAGGTGATTAGTGACCAGGCATTAGTGATTTGCACTACTAAAAATGGTGAACTCAAGAGTGTGATTTCCACTCAGAATTCTCCAATAATTAAACTCATGTGAGCCATCACAGGACAGATGGCTGTGCTATTTAAAACAAATTATAACCTTTAAGGATGAACATGTACTATTGAAATCTAAATATAAATTTGCTTTGAATTTTAATTGAATAGTACTATTGTTTAACAGGTAACACTGAAGTAAAGACTTCAGTGGGTTTTTTTTTTTTCCCATAGAGTAAGAATATATCTCAAATGACAAAAATATTAGTCAAGCAAAGGTTATTTATGCAATTTGTCAATATTTCTGGAAGCTTTTGAAAAGCCTTTTCCTGACATTTAAATTATCTGTTCTATTGAATAAGTTTGGAACTAGAAAGGGAAGACAGATTTTTATCTTGTTTTCTTTTCATGCCTTAAAATTGGCCTATATATAAAATTTAAATAGCAATTTTAACTTTCTTGTCAGTCACTGAAATGTCATCAAAGGGTGTGAATAACATTTTGTTCACCGATAGCATATTTCATACTCGAGCCCCCAAAGACGTTCCTTTTGATTATAAGAAATCTTCTGGCCATTTGATTGAAAGATACTGCCTAATCCAATGTTTGGGTTTCAGTGTCATATCTTTTTACCTTGATTATCCTTGTGGTATTGAAAATACAATTTTGGCTGGTTTCATATTGAAAGCCTAAACGTGTTTTTCTTCACACTTATTAAAATGCTATTGCCAGTGGGAAATGAGTCCACTTTAATACTTAGTGAAAAAAAGTATTCAAAATTATAAACAGTATGATCTCAAAAAGACTGGGGGGAAATGCCATAATATTAACCATGGCCAGTGAAAAACACAATTGAGGCTGGGTTCTTTTTCTTTTTTAAATGTTTATTTACTTTTGAGAGAGAGAGCCTGAGCAGGGAAGGGGCAGAGAGAGGGAGACACAGAATCTAAAGCAGGTTCCAGGCTCCGAGCTATCAGCACAGAGCCCGACGCGGGGCTCGAACCCACAAACCGTGAGATCATGACCTGAGCCGAAGTCCGAGTGCTTAACCAACTGAGCTACCAGGCGCCCCATGCTCTTCTGTTTCTTTACGCTCTTGCATAGTTTGCAAATCTTTTACAATGAGCATGTGTTAGTCTCATAATCAACAAAATGCAAACACAAAAAGCAAACAGTAATTCCCAAAGAATCAAAGTGTAATAAGTTTGCACAGTTTAGTATTTCTATCTCTTCTTAGGCCAAAGCTTTCGTCTGAGGTCCCGTTACAACTTTGTCAGTGAACGCTTTTGGTTTCAATTCCGAAATACACACTGTTGATCCCTGAGAGCTGCTCATTTGTGGCAGACACGGTGCACGTAAATATCACCAGGGCTGTGATATTTCTGGTCGTTTACACGTTCATTTTCAAATGTGGCAAGCTTGCACGACGGAGGAACTGAGAGCCGCTTGGCTGCAAAGGACAGAGAGTGACATGAGTTCCCAGGGCACTTTCTGAGTGGGCACCTGGCCGGATGCCCTTTGCTGCCTCTGCGGCCCCTCTAGTTTCTCCTATACAGTAGTCAGTGTGCCGAGTTTCTTCCGGTTCTCTTCTCCATGCCCTGGGCTTAAGGATGTCACGGTCCCACGATGCCAATGACTCTTCACGGAGAGTTTGAGACGGGGTGGCCGAGATTAAACTCAGCGGCTCAGTCCAAAGTCATGATCAGGTCATGATCTCCTCATGTGAGTGGACCCCCGCGTCGAGCTGTCTGCTGTCAGCGTGGAGCCCGCTTTGCATCCTCTGTCCCTCCCTCTCTCTCCCCCTGCCCCACTTGCGCTCTTGGTTTCTCTCTCTCTCTCAAAAATAAACATTGAAAAAAAGGTTAGAGGGGCGCCTGGGTGGCTCTGTCGGTTAGGTCTGGCTTCAACTCAGGTCATGATCTCACGGTTTGCGAGTTCGAGCCCCGCGTTGGTCTCTGTGCTGACACCTCGGAGCCTGGAGCCTGCTTCGGATCTGTGTCTCCCTGTCTCTCTCTGCCCCTCCCCTGCTCACGCTCTGTGTCTGTCTCTCAAAAGATAAATAAATGTTAAAAAAAAAAATACAATCATAAGGAAGAGAAAATACATTTACAGTACTGTACTGTAAAAAATCTGTAGGTGCCTGGGTGGCGCTGTTGGTTAACCAGCTGACTCTCAATCTCGACTCTCATCGTGATCTCAGGGTCGTGAGTTCAAGCCCCTCATTGGGCTCCACATTGGGTGTGACACTTACTTACAAAGACCAAAAAATCTGCATATAAGTGGACCTGTGCAGTTCAAACCCGTGTTGTTCAGGATCAACTGTACAAGGACTATGTAACCATTCCCTAGCTGATGGCCATTGATGTCCTCCTCTTCCTCCTCCTCTTCCTCCTCCTCCTCCTGCTAATGTGAATGACATGGTAACGCGCTGTGTACAAAAATATTTGCACACGTCCCAGATTAGCTTCCGGTATAAAATCAAAGATGGAGAATTCCTGGGGCAAAGGAGGTGCACATTTAAAATTCCGATATGGGGCGCCTGGGTGGCTCAGCTGGTTAAGCTTCCGAGTCTTGGTTTTGACTCAAGTCATGATCTCAGGGTTCGAATGTTCAAGCCTTGCAACAGGCTCTGTGGTGACAGCTCAGAGCCATCAGAGCCTGGTTAGAACTCTCTCTCCTCTCTCTCTGCCCCTCCCCTGCTCATGTGCACACACACTCTCTCTCCAAACAAGTAAATAAACATTTAAAGAAACTGGAAAAAAATAAAGTAAAAAATAAAATGAAATTCTGATACAGGACGTCTGGCTGACTCATTTGGTAGAGCATGTGACTCTTATGTCAGGGTCGTGAGTTCGAGCCCCACATTGGGCTTCATGCTGACGGCTCAGAGCCCGCTTGGGATTCTCTCTCTCTCCCGCTCTCTCTCTCCCCCTTCCCCACTTGCTCTCTCTCTCTCAAAATAAATACATTTTTTAAAATTCCTATTTTTTGTTTATTAAAAAAAATTTTTTTTATGTTTTTATTTTATTTTTGAGAGCGACAGAGAGACAGAGTGCAGGCAGGGGAGGGGCAGAGAGAGAGAGGGAGACAGAATCCGAAGCAGGCTCCAGGCTCCGAGCTGTCCTCACAGAGCCCGACGTGGGGCTCGAACTCATGGACTATGAGATCATGACCTGAGCTGAAGTCGGACGCCTCACTGACTGAGCCGCCCAGGCACCCCTAAAAAAAATGTAATAAATAAATAAATTAAATAAATAAATGGGGCGCCTGGGTGACTCAGCTGGTTAAGCGTCTGACTCTTGACTTTGGCTCAGGTCATGATCTCACGGTTCAAGTGTTCGAGCCCCATGTCGGGCTCTGTGCTCACAGCATGGAGCCTGCTGGGGATTCTCTCTCTCTCCCTCTTTCTCTGTTCCTCCCTGCCCATGCTCTGTCTCTCTCTCAAAATAAATGAAATAAACACTAAAATAAAAAATAAATAAATAAAAGTAAAAAGAAAATTCCAATACATATTGACAAACTGTCCCTCAAAAGCTTCACCCGTCTATATCCCCAACAATGAGCCCACTTACCCTCACCAGTAAGTATTACCTATCTTTTGTCATTCCGGGTAGATTGGGGGTTGGCAAACTAAGACTCCCGGGCCAAATCCAGTCAGCCTATTTGCTTTTAAAGGGTTGTCAAAAAACGACAACGAAGAACGTGTGAGACAGACTGTATGTGGCCTACAAAATGGAAATGTCTACTGTCTAGATCTTTACAGAAAACGTTTACCAACCACTGATTTAGAGGAAAAGGTAGTGTCTTGCTCTCGGTGGTATTTGCTTTTCTTGGTTTCTTTGTAAATTTAAATATTTTAAACATGTAGGTGTTTGTATTTCTTCTTTTATCAGTTACATTTCCTTTGCCTGTTCTCCTAGTAGGCTGCTCCTCCTTAAAATACTTGCAAAATATATGGCAAAACGTACATATCAGGAAAATGCACATTAAACAAAAATTGTTTAATGTTTATTTTTGAGAGAGAGAGAGAGAGAGACAGAGAGAGAGTGCACGCAGAAGAGGGGCCGAGACAGAGGGAGACCCAGAATGGAAGCAGGCTCCAGGCTCTGAGCTGTCGGCACAGAGCCGGACTTGGGGCTCGAACTCCTGGACCTCGAGATCATGACCTGGGCCAAAATCGGACGCTTAACTGACCGAGCCACCCGCGTGCCCTGAAAATATACATTTTTTACAAGGCTTTTATTTATTTTTTTTTTTAACTAACCTCTACATCCAAGGCAGGCTTGAACTCACAACGTGAGCCCTTTGGATCAAGGGGAATTCTGACAGTGGGAACATCGAAGGCACAGACCCGGAGACAGGAGCTTGTATGGCTCACTGGAGGTACTATCAGGAACGTGGTGTGAGGAAAACGCAGGGAGAGGGGTCAAGGTTGAAATCGGCGAGGTAGGGAAGGTTGGGATCACGTAGAAGCTCGGGAAGGACTTGATGAACACGGACTTAAGTTACGAAAAGATCACCGGAGCCTAATTTTGTTGTCTGTGTTTAAATACGTTTCGTGTTTTCTTATTATAAACTAAATCCTTGAGGGATATATATCTATATATCTTAAGTTCAGGAGGCACGTTAAAGATCTTTTGCTCCAGCGGCACCTGGGTGGCTCAGTTCAGCATCTGTTCGCTGTCAGCGGAGCCTGCTTGGGATTCATTCTCTCTGTGTCCCCCTGTCTCTGCCCCTCCCCAGCTCGTGCTCGTGCTCGCTCTCAAAATAAATAATTAAAAAAAAAAAAAAAAAAAAGATCTTCTTCTCCAGCCCCTGGTACATTGTGAGCAAAACATATTTCCCTTTGGCCCTGGCGGGCTATCTCTTTTGAATGCAAGTTCCACTTCCCCAGTGTTGTCCTTGTAAATAAAACAATTACAAGTTCCCCTTCCTCTACTGTGATACAATGTATGGGGTTTATGAAATTGTTTGAGTTCTCCTTCAAGGCTTCTCTACCTTTTTAGTTGCTGACAGCAGGCTGATTTTGAAACATTTTTCCAAATCTTCGAGTTTAGTTTGAAGTCAAGAGCAAGAACGGATCTGCCCTCAGAGCATGTGACCGGATAGGCTGCGATGAACTGTGTTTCAAGGACAAACATTTGTGGTAAGGATTTCTTGGCCTTAGGCCGATATTAAAAAATGGATTGGGCCCCTGGCTGGCTCAGCCGGAGGAGGAGCGTGGGACTCTTGACCTCGGGGTTGTGAGCTTGAGCCCCACACTGGGTGTACAGATTACTAAAAAATAAACTTAAAAAAAAAATGGATTTAGGCAAGAATGGGTCAGTCCCGGAATATCCTATCCACCATAGGTAGAATTCTGGTCACTTCCATTTCTTACAGTCGTCTCCTTTCCCCCAGAATTCCACATTCTAGGGCCAACGATTTGTAGGACACACTACAATTCCCGTAAAGGTGTATCCGTACGTACAGGCTGTGATAACCGACTTCAAATTTCTGCTCTTCCGGTGCCTCCTAAAATAATTGGGGACCTAAAGGAAAGGTAGGCAGAGATTTCCCGATTCCGGATTAGGACTTCACCAGTAGTAAAGCTGGGGTTAACTGGTGCAACACATCCGGTCGGCTGGCTCTTGGCCGTGAGTGTCACTGAGCTTTACCACGGCGGGGTCGCTGTGGAATCCAAGCGTCTCAGACTCTGAGCCCAACGGTGATAACCTGAGAAACTGCCTCATGGGGCCTAAACTTATGCAAGATTGGCTCCACATCTGGACACCAAATTATTCATTTTCAGTGGGGAGAAAAAACTTTTTTTTTGTTAATGTTTATTTATGTTGAGAGAGAGAGAGAGAGAGAGAGAGAGAGAGAGAGCATGAGCAGGGGAGGGGCAGAGAGAGAGGAAGGCAGAATCCGAAGCAGGCTCCAGGCTCCGAGCTGTCAGCCCAGAGCCCGACGCGGGGCTCGAACTCACGGACCGCGAGATCATGACCGGAGCCGAAGTCGGACACTCAACCCACTGAGCCACCAGGGCACCCCAGGGAAAAAGCCTTTTCACTATTTGTGTCCAGTTCATTTTAAGCAAAACAGTTTTCTAGAACCAAAATGCCTGGAAACCACTTTGGTCCCTAGAAGGCTGGGAAGCATAGCCTTGGAAAGCGCAGAAAAATACAAGGTCTTGAGGACAGTTTTCTACAAGAATATGATGGCATTTGTCACGTTGTTTATGACACCATTGTTTTTATTTTTTGAATATTAAAGCCAGAACTACACAGTTCATTCCTAGCAGTATTTTCCTACAGTATTTGATGTCCCTAAAAATTAAAGTTCATGAAGAATATAACAGGGTAACTGTCCAAATAGAGATTTTCTTATTGAGGAAAAAAAAAAAAAAAACAGATCATTTTTCACCCCTAACATGATGAAACCAAGACTTTTGACAGATTTGAGGGATTTACTCTATGGACCACATTGGACAGACAACTAGAATTTGCCTGGGGTTTTCTCTCTTCTATTTTATTTTATTTTATTTTATTTTATTTTATTTTATTTACTTATTTATTTTTGAGCAGAGTGTCTGGCGAGGCAAAGTTTTCCATTTTCTTTTTGCTCTCTGGTATTGATCGTGGAGGTACAAAGTTTCGGGGAAAGGAGCGGGTACATTTATGTAAGACACGGAGGTCTTCTAAGAATGAAGGGTTGGAACCTTCTTTCTCTGATAGACAAAGTTCTTAAAACCGGTTTGCATCAAAAAGGGCCAAGTAAGGCTCACGGAACTTGGTAGAAGGGGTGGAAAGGGACGGGAGCGTCTGAGCTGGCTGTCCTCCAGGCTCGCTGCACGTCTCTCCTTCTAGAATTTCCTTTGTCTGTCTCCTGGGTTGGATCACTATTTCCCGGATTCCTTGGCTTCCTCTTCACTGAGTTACTTCATTTTGGGGGCATACGCTCTCTAGCAACTTCCTAAGAAAGGTTTATGGAAGATGAGCTTTTTATGTGCTATTATTTAGATGTCTGAATGTGTCTGTAGTCTTTTTTTTTTTTTAAGATTATGATCTTCATTTTTTAAAACGTTTTATTTATTTATTTTGAGAGAGAGAGAGAGAGAGAGAGGGAGACAGAGGACCTCAGGCAGTCTCCGCGCTCAGCGTGGAGCCCCCACAAAGGGTTCCATTACACAACTGTGAGATCACGACCTGGGCCGAAATCAAGAGTCGGACGCTTAATCGACTGAGCCACCCAGGCGCCCCTGGAAAGGTCTTTAGTCTATCTTTGTATTTGTTCGAGACTTTGGCTTAGTAAAGAATTTTAAGGTGCAAAATATTTTCCTCATAATTTTGAGTGTATTTTAAGTAATGTCTACACCCAACACGGGACTTGACTCCACAACCCGAGATCAAGAGTCGCACGCTCCACCCGCTGAGCCAGCCAGGTGCCCCTCATCTCATTTTACTTTTGAGAAGCCCCTTTCATACAAATATTCATGTCCTTCCGTTCTAGAAAATTTTTCTTTTGTTTCTTCTGTTTCTCGAAATGTCCCTCCCCATTTTCCCTGGTTTTTCTTCCTTGGGTTCCTGAGTCTCCGTGTCTCTTCTCTCTCACCCGACGCTGTCAGGCAATCCCACTGCACTCTCTTAGAAAGCCAGTTTTCCAGTCTGAAGTACCCATTTCACCTGTCCCTTCTCGCCTCAAAGTTCCTACAGCTGTTCCTCCTTCTCCTTGCTATCATTTGATGACTTCAATTCCCGCCTTCAGAAGGAAAATTAGATACAGGAGGAGGGGGGATGACTGGGCAGAGAAGCCACACTGTAAAGTCTTCTCATCCAACCCGACGGGAGGGAGGTTGGGGTCGTTGGTCAGGGCGGCCCCTGTTCGGGGCAAGGGAGCTGGACCTTAACACCCTGCGTTGTCCAGTCATTCAATATGGCTTGCCCTTGGCAGGACCTTGGCTTAGGTGGCCCTGTTCAGCTGGGGCAAGCCCTGCACGAGGCTGGCAGCTGAAGACACTTATCTGGCTGCCTCGTCAACAGATGGGAGGACGCAGCCTTCGCTCCTGAAGGGAGAGCTGATTGGCACATCCCGGCCCCTAACACGTTCGCCCACCTGCACCCGGCAGCGGTTCACCGGAACCAGCATCGGTAACGTCGCGTCGGCAGCTGAAAATCAGCCGTGTCGTGGAAAGGTTTGCCGATCACTTTCAGCTCTACGAGCCCCCTTCCTTTTTCTTTAAGGGTTTTATCGATCAAAGTAAACAATTTTTTAAAAAATAAAAATCGTTTAGTTCGGGGCACCTGGATGGCTCATCGGTTAAGTGGCTGACTTCCGCTCAGGTCCCGATCTTGCCGTTCTCAAGGTCGAGCCCCACGTGGGGCTCTGTGCTGCCAGCTCAGAGCCTGGAACCTGTTTCAGATTCTGTGTCTCCCTCTCTCTCTGACCCTCCCCTGCTCTCATTAAAATGTTTTTTTTTTAATGTTTATTTGTTTTCAGAGAGAGAGAGAGAGAGAGAGCGAGAGAATCCCAAGCAGCTACGTGCTATCAGTAATTTCTGCATCCGGCATGGGGGTTGGAACTCACAAGCCCGAGATTAAGAGTCATTCACTCCTCAGACTGAGCCAGCCGGGCACCCCGAAGAGCTCTCTTTCTTGTTCTGTAATTATTCCCTTTTCATAACATTCCATTACTGTTTACATTTTCTCTTTGAAAACAATTTTTTTTATGTTTATTTTTGAGAGAGAGACAGGCAGACAGAGGGAGCAGGGGAGGGGCCGAGAGAGAGGGAGGCACCGAATCCCAAGCGGGTTCCGAGCTGTCAGCACAGAGCCCGACACGGAGCTCGAGCTCACAAGCCACGAGATCACGACCTGAGCTGAAGTCGGACCCTTCACCAACCGAGCCACCCAGGCGCCCCTATTGTTCGTAGATTCGGATAAAGACTTGGCTCTTTCGCTGTCTCAACACTTCGTGGTTTTGGAAGTTAATGTTGTTTTTAAAGTTCTCTGTTCCGCCGAGTTTTTCATTTTCCCATCCATATATCAGCTCTTCAAACAAAGGACCAGGCACTGAGTTAGGTGATGGTGACACAACAGTGAACCGGGCACAAAGGGTCCCCGTCCTGGCGCCTCCCTGCCGGTGGAAGCATCAGACAGCAAACTAATAAATCCGCAAATACAGCATGTGGGAATGGGGGGGGGGGGTCTGTTTTATGTTTTTAAGTTTATTCATTGAGAGAGAGAGAGAGAGAGAGAGAGAGAGAGAGAGAGAGAGAACGTGCACATGAGCGGGGGAGGGGCAGAGAGCGACGGGGGGAGAGAGAGTCCCAAGCAGGCTCCGGGCTGATAGCACCCAGCTGGTGAGATCCTGACCCGAGCCTGAATCAAGAGTCGGACGCTTAAGTGACTGAGCCACCCGGGCGCCCCTGGGGGTGTCTGTTTTAAATTAGAGTGGTCTGGGAAGGTGTGTCTGCAAGAGGGGACATTTGAGCAGAGACCTGAATGCAGTGTGGGGGCAAGCCAGCTCAGCCTTTGCAGGGGGAGGCAGCCCCCCGGAGTCACAGGCTCTGAGAAGAGAACAGCATGTTACGTCAAAGGGACAGCAAGGAAGGAGTCCAGCGAGCTAGCGGGGTGGTCAGATCGTTCTCGCTGTTTATCTGTCTTTGCACTTGGTGACTTAAAAAAAATTTTTTTTAATGTTTATTTATTTTGAGACAGAGGGCACGAGCAGGCGAGGGAGACCCACAATCCGAGGCAGGCTCCAGGTTCTGAGCTGTCGGCACAGGCCCGATGCGGGGCTCGAACTCACAAACCGTGAGATCATGACCTGAACTGAAGTTGGACGCTCAACCAGCTGAGCCACCCGGGCGCCCCTCCACTTGGTGAGTTTTATCAGCCAGAGTTGTACCAGAGAAACAAACCAGTAGGATGTGTGTGTGTGTGTGTGTGTGTGTGTGTGTGTGTGTGTGAGATACATCTATAAATTACCTATCTTTGTACAGGTAAAAAGAGACCTGGAGACAGAGACAGACTGAATCAGAGGTTTATTCCAAGGAATTGGCTTAGACATCCACAATCGTGGGGCCCATCCAGGCAGGTTTGAGAGGAACGGAGCCAGCCTGCAGGTTGGAAACCCTCAGGCAGGCGCTAAAGCTACAGACTTGAGGCCGATTTCTCCTTCCTCAGGGAAACCTGTTTTGCCTTTCAATGGATTGGATAAGGCCATGCGGATTTTCTAGGACAATTTGCTTGGCTTGAAGCCAGCTGATCGCAGCTGCTTTAACCACTTCTACAAAATACCCCATGGCAGCGTCCACATTAGTGTTTGATTGAATGGCAATCGCCTGGCCAAACTGACATATAAAAGCAACCATCACCGTAATTTGCCTCAACATTTATTGATTCTTGCCAGCGGGCTCAGATTTAAAAACGAGGCCCAATGGGGCGCCTGGGTGGTTCAGTCGGTTAGGCATCCGACTTCAGCTCAGGTCATGATCTCACAGTTTGTGGGTTCAAGCCCGGCATCGGGCTCTGCACTGACAGCTCAGAGCCTGGAGTCTGCTTCAGATTCTCTCTCTATCGCTCTCGCTCTCTGCCCCTCCCACACTTGCTCGTTCTCTCTCTCTCTCTCTCTTAAAAATAAATAAACTTAAAAAAAAAATAAAAATGAGGGGCACCTGGGTGGTTCGGTCAGTTAAGTATCCAAGCCTTGATCTCGGCTTGGGTCATGATCTCGGAGTTCATGGGTTTGAGCCCCGCATCTGGCTGCGAGCTGACTGTGCAGAGCCTACTGGGGATTCTCTCTCTCTCCTCTCTCTCTCTCTCTGCCCCTCTCCTGCTTGCACTCCCTCTCTCCCTCCCCCCCTCTCTGTCTCTCAATGGATAAATAAACAAATTTTTTAATAAAAAAAATTTAAAAAAATAAAAAATGAGGTCCAAGTTTATGGGATGTCTTTATCAACTTTTGACTTCTTTTATATATACGTGTATATATATATATATGTATATATTTAACTTTATTTATTTTGAGAGAGACAGAGACAGTTCAAGTTAGGGAGGGGCAGAGAGAGAGGGAGAGAGAGAGAGAGAAAGAATCCCAAGCAGGGTCCGCACTGTCAGCGCAGGGCCCGACGCGGGGCCTGAACCCACAAACCGCGAGAGCGTCGCCTGAGCCGAAATCAAGAGTCGGACGCTTCACCGACTGAGCCCCCCAGGCGCCCCAACTTTTGACTTTTGCAAACCGTATTGGAATCTCTTCTCCTCTCGGAAGCCCTTTCCCATTCTCTTCACCTTTGTGGATTTATAAGTTGATAAACAAAACTACTGCGGCCTCTTAGAACAGAAGAGAAATAAATAGTGCGTTTCACCTGCACTCTGAAACCGCTCAGGCTAATTTTGCATGAAATCGCCTTGGTTAAACATTGGGAAGGAGGGGGGGAAAGGACTGTCCTTAGCATCCTAAGAACCACAGCGGCCCAGGAGGGGTGTGCAATAGAAACGGGTAGAAACAGAGGCAGAACTGGTGGCTGAGATCCAGCTCAAGGCTACAGACCGTCCCAGCTGTGGTTGCCGCCCGAGGCCTCTGGCTCCACGGCCTGTTAGTGGGGGTGGAACTGGGTCCCAGCAGCAAGGGTTTTGCAAAGTCACACCAAAACGTCAGTGTTTTGTTAAAAATCAAGAGATGGTTATCTTTTTTTTTTTTTAAGTTTATTATGAGAGAGAGAGAGCGGGGGAGGGGCAGAGAGAGAGAGGGAGACACAGAACCTGAAGCAGGCTCCGGGCTCTGAGCCGTCAGCACAGAGCCCGATGCAGGGCTCGAACCCAGAAACTGTGAGATCATGACCTGAGCCGAAGCCGGACGCTCAACCGACTGAGCCACCCAGGCTCCCCAAGAGTCGGACGCTTAACTGACTGAGCCGCCCAGGCGCCCTCAAAATCAAGATGTGGTTATCTTCTTTGCTATGTTATAACGTGCTGTTGCTCCCAGGGGAGGCTCGGATGAGGCCGTTCTGTCCTACTGGGTTGAGTGCCTCCAGCTAGGATGAAAAAAGAAGGTCCTGAGTAGAATAGATTATCACAGAGGAGGAGGGCTAGGATACTAAGAAGGAGATCTGACCTGGGTGAAAAGCAGGGAGGGACAAAGAGGGGACCTAAATCAGGGAACAGGAGGTGGTCGAGTTCAAAGGGAAGAGCTAAGAACGGAGCTTAAGAACCCCAGGCCCCCATCCTTTATCCTCTCATAATCCCCCCTATCATAACTTCCGTCCCTGGAACCCCCTTTTTTGTTTTGAGAAAGAATGGGGGGAGAGAGAGGCAGAGAGTGAGAGCGAGAGCATCCCAAGCAGGCTCCATGCTTGGTGCAGAGCCCAATGCAGGGCTTGATCCCACAACCCTGGGATCATGACCTGAGCCCAATTCGAGTCAGACGCTCAACCGACTAAGCCACCCAGGCGCCCCTACCCTCAACCCTTTTAACACTTGCACCCCGTTCTAAGTTTCCTCCACCCCATCCTAAGAGACCTCTGGAAACTGACCAAGAGTACAAGCAGATTCTGAGAACGGATAGATGATAAGGGAACAGAAAAACATGCTCAGCTTCACGAACAACCCAGAATCGGTCATTTCAACGACAATAAGAGACCTCGGAAGGGTTTACACAGAGGAGACAGGTTATCGAAACACTTTGACGATGAGTGTATCTCTGGTCTGAAATTTTAAGGCAGGATATACTTCTCTGTGAACATCTCAAGATTAGATTTTTTTAAATGACAGTGTTCTAAGGAGAAAAACTATTTTGTTCAAACATATCCAGATTTCAATATTTATGCATTAAAACAGCACAGTATCCATCCACTGATGAGTAGATGAGCAAATATTCATTATAAAAGGAACAAAGTATTGGCGTGCCTGGCTGGCCCAGCCACAAGAGCATACAACTCTTGATCTTAGGATCCTGAGTTTGAGCCCCATGCTGGATGTAGGATTACTTAAATAAATAAATAAACTTAAAAGAATATTTAAAAAACAGGAATAAAGTACTGACATATTATTTTTTGAAGTAGATTCCATGCCCAGAGTGGGGCTTGAACTCATGACTCTGAGCCGAGACCAAGAGTCAGATGCTTAACCAACTGAACCACCCACGGGCCCCACGGACATATCCTGTAATGTGGATGAATCTTGAAAACATTACGCTAAGTGAAAGAAGGCAGTCACGAAGGACCAAATATCGTATGATTCCACTTATATAAAAACACCCAGACTAGGAAAACCCATAGAGACAGAAAGAAGATGAATAGTTGTTTGGGGCTGGAGGTGATGGGAGGCTTGGGAAGTGATGACTACAAAGGGTTTGGGTTTCTCTTTGGAGTGATGAAATGTTCTCAGATTAAACTATTATGGGGTGCCCAGCTGGCTCGGTCAATAGAGCTATGGGACTCTTGATTCCCAGGTCATGAGTTCAAGCCCTGCGTTGGGAGTAGTGTTGACTAAAAAATAATAATAATAACATAAAAGTAAATTATTGTGCTGGTTGAACATCCCTGTGAATATGCTAAAAATCATCCTTCCTATTCCATGAGCCTTTTTTTTTTTTAAGATCTTATTTTTTTTTTTTAAGTAATCTCTACACCCAACATGGGGCTGGAACTCACAACCCTGAGATCAAGAGTCACATGCTGGGGCGCCTGGGTGGCTCAGTCGGTTGAGCGTCCGACTTCGGCTCAGGTCATGATCTCACAGTCTGTGAGTTCAAGCCCCGCATCAGGCTCTGTGCTGATGGCTCAGAGCCTGGAGCCTGCTTCCGATTCTGTGTCTCCCTCTCTCTCTGCCCCTTCCCTGCTCATGCTCTGTCTCTCTCTGTCTCAAAAATAAATAAAAACATTAAGAAAAAAAAAAAATTAAAAAAAAAAAAAAAGAGTCACATGCTCCACCAACTGAGCCAGCCAGGTGCCCCAATCAGATCATTTTTAAATTAAATAATAAGGGGGTGCCTGGGTGGCTCAGTCGGTTAAGCATCCGACTTCGGCTCAGGTCATGATCTCTCAGTTCGTGAGTTCGAGCCCCGCGTCGGGCTCTGTGCTGACAGCTCGGAACCCGGAGCCTGCTTCGGATTGTGTCTCCCTCTCTCTCTGCCTCTCCCCCACTCACACTCTGTCTCTGTCTCTCAAAAATAAATAAAAATGTTTAAAAAAACTCACGATTCATTTGCATGATTGTTTCCACTTAAGAAATGCTAAGACTTAGTCAACAGATATAGTCTAGTTCTAGTTATGCTACAGACTAAAATACATGAGCTTAGGCGACTCTCAGTCTCTCAAAGCCTCAGTTTCTTGGCCTGGAAACTGGGTATAAATAAACTGAGTCTTCCTTACAGGTTTGTTGGAAGGACCAAATGAGATGACGGATGAAGAGGAGCATCAAGGTGAGGTGTGAGGGGCCCCTGGCTGGCTCGGTCGGTGGAGCGTGCGACTCCTGATCTCAGGGTCACGGGTTCAAATCCCAGGTTGGGCATGGAGCCTACTGCAAAAAAAAGATGGAGGGTGACAATGGAGATGGTAGGTTGATTAATTTTCTTATTGTTAGTAACAGCAACTCCAGTTATGTCAGATTAAGATGGTAACCTGCTGGGGTGCCTGGCTGGCTCAGCTGGTAGAGATGTATGATTCTTGATCTCGGGGTTGTGACTTCGAGCCCCACGTTGGGTGTAGAGATGACTTAGAAATAAAATCTTGAAAAAAAAAAAAAAAAAGACGGTGACCTGCTAATCTTGTAGGCTTGGATCATTACATTTGGCATTATATGAAGTCAATGACATGTTTTATATTTTTCATTGGTCATCGTTGCCAGATTTTATATATGTATGTATGTATATTTATTTTGAGAGAGAGAGAGAGAGCGCAGGTGCATGAGTGGGGGAGGGGCAGAGAGAGAGGGAGACACGGGGCTCGATCTGTGAACCGTGAGATCATGACCTGAGCCAAAGTTAGACGCTTAACCAACTGAGCCACCCAGGGGCCCCGAAAGTGGTTTTCTTAAAATCAGGCTGTCTAACTTGATCATCTTTTCAGATGCCAGTTTTGAGTTCCAGTTCACTTTAATAAGTAAATAAAGAAATACTAATAAATATTTGTGCAGTACAGAAATTCAGCAGAAAACAATCCGTTTCTATTTCATTGTTTAGGCTGAAATTAATCTTGGCTAATGTGGAAAGAGGCAGTCCTAGTTAGAAATTAAAGAGCTGGGAAGTAATGATTTCACATTTCTACTTGTGACTCGAATTTTGTCCGTTTCCAATATATTCTCATTGCTTGAGAAAGTACCATAGCATTTCATAAAAGGACTGCCAATATTTACAGGAGCAATTCTTTGCTGCACTACAAGTATAATTCCGTTGGAAATACTCTTAAAGCATTTGGCTTATTTGTCAAATATACCCCAAAGCTGAAAAGAAAAAAAGCATTGGGCCATCAGAACTAAGTTAGAAACAGGCACTTCACTTAACGAACAACAGAAATATAAATATCTGCCTCTGAAACGATGCTTTCTTCGGAAACCAAAGTTTGGCTTTTAGAATGGCATCTAATCAAAAATTTTAAAAATAGTAACAAATGAAAAGATTTCTGTGGAATTTCCTGTGAAGGGGTGAACTTAAAGTCAATGTCAAGGACTGAGCTCGATCAACTAATTAATCTCTTTGAACTGACTTAGCCCAGGGTGTCAAACAGGCTCCTCTGTATTTAAATACAAGCATGTTAAATACATGCATGTTAAATACACGCATCTAGAAGGTTTCATGGTGCCAATCTAGAATTAAATGAGAGTATGTGTTGCATTCATCATAATTAGTTGGGGTTCTTTTGGTTGCAAATGATAGAAACCCAATTGCAAACAGGTTTAAGCACAGAAGAATGTATTGATCTATGTAACTGAAAAATCCAGGGGGTGGATATTTCTTCAGGCAAGGCTGGATTCAGATGTTCCAATAACTGCTTTTGTCACATTGATTTCATTCCCCGGCAAGCTGTCTTTGCAGCCCCAAGGCTTACCTCACCCCTGTAACTAACAATCCCAGCTAAGAGTTATTTTCCTGTTCATGGGTTCCCAAAAGCCCTGGGATGGTGTCTCATTGGTTTCAGCCTATCACAGTGGTCAAGGGACAGAATACATTGATTTAGTAGACCTGAGTTACTTCCTTAAGGGCGTGTGTGTGTGTGTGTGTGTGTGTGTGTGTGTGTGTGTGTGTGTGTTACTGACAATCTTGTCTGTAGCACATGGATTTAGAGTGGGACAGGGACAGGCACCTGACTGACTCAGTCTATAGAGCATGTGACTCTTGATCTCAGGGTCGTGACTTCCCACCCCACACTGGGTGTAGAGATTACTTAAATAAATACACTTTAAAAAAAATAGAGCGAGACAGGGAAGATTCTCTATAGGAATATTGAAATACATAAATACTAGGCAGGCAAAAATGTCAAAGAACCTAGCACATTGTGAAACTCAAGACAGCCCTTTATGTACTAGAAACATATTTAATCCAGACAAATTGTGACGTTGCTATTATGTCTATTCTCCAAATGAGTTTTCATTTGGTTACCCTGTCACATGTCAATAGACTTCCCGAATTCTGCAGAACCTTCTCAAAATCAAAGGTGATAAGGGGCAAATAAGGATACCTGTTAATTTTATTGTTCCCCTTCTTCTTTCAGCATTTTAGACATTCTGGTTTCTCAAAACCTGTGTCTAATTTACTATAATAAAATATTTCCTGTTACTCAAATCCCTTCTGATCTACCTAGGCGGGATGGGATTTACGGATTCAGGTAAATGGGATGAAATGTTTTCCTATCACTGTTAGTAGAGGAAGGAATTTGTTACAAGTCTAGCTTTCATTTGTTACAGTCCTTAGCTTTCATCCAAGGGCATCAACAAACTCACAAAGGACCTTATTTCCAAAGATGTTAGTTATATTGTAAGGCCTGTGTCAAGGGCCCCAACGACCTTTCTGTAGAACAACTCAGTGTAGGGGATGTGAGCGTGCTATACAAACTGGGGAAGATTGAGTCATAGCTATGCATTTTCTTCTTCAGCTCTGAGAACCCCTGAGGTTAGTGTTCTTTCGAATAAGGGTCCACAGCAAAATTAAACGACTGTTCAGCCACAATTGCTTTATCCACCCATTTGAGTAACCCACATTTTGAGGGCCTGCTCTATGCCAGGCCCCGGAAGACAGTGCTTAATAAGACATTTCTCCTGTCCTCGAGGACCTCAGAACTGATCCAGATGGCCGACCTACAAGCAGTTACAACACACGATGAGAATCAGTGTGTGGGAGGCAGGACAAAGGGACGTGAGAGAAGGTATCTGGCTCAGAGAGCGTGCTTTACAGAGGAGATAATAATTTTTAGTGACGGCATAATTAGCCATCCTATGGACGACACAGAAGGAGCTTGTGTAAGTCCAGTCTTCTCGTTCTCCTATCAATTTGCCTGTGTATCTATCTATCTATCACCTGCCTGTCAATCGACCGATCGATCAATCTATCTACTCAATGTTTCTTCCAACATGTTTTCAGTGCTTATAGATGGCATGTACTTCAGATTATACCGCATATTGTTTAAAAATGAGATTTTTTTATTTGAAGATAATTGTAGATGTGGAAGCAGTTGTAAGAAAGAATACAGAGAGGTATCATATACCCTTCATGCAATTTCCCCCAATGACATCACCTTGCAAAAGTATAGTACAATATCACAACCAGTATATTGACATTGATACAATCAGGATGCGGAACAGTTCCATTGCTACAAAGGAATGTCATTTTTATTAACTGCTTAATAATCCATTTTATAAATGTATCATAACTTATTAGTCCTGCTATTCTCTGACATCTAGGTTGCTTCCAATTTGGGGCTATAGGGAATAATGTTGTAGAGAACATCCCTGTATATAAATCTTTGCCAAAATATCTGATTATTTCTGTAGGGGAAATTCCTCGAAGGAGACTTGCTGAGTCAGAGGATATGTACATTTTAAGGTTCTCAATACTGATTGCCAAGTTGCTTTCCAGAAAGGTTGTACCAACTTAAAGTTGAGTATTAAAAGTCTTTGCCAATTTGGTGAGTGAAAAATGATATCTTGGGATTTTTAAAGTTTATTTTATTATCATTGAAGGTAAACATTTACATAGATACACACATATGTATATATTAGATTTTTTAAATGTTTTTGAGCGGGGCACCTGGGTGGCTCAGTCAGTTGAGCGTCCAACTCTTGATTTAGGCTCAGGTTGTGATCTCACAGTTCCTGGGATCAAGCCCCTGTGGGGCTCTATGCTGACAGCCTGGTTGGGATTCTCTCTCACCCCCTCTCTCTTCCTCCCCCCCCCCACTCATACGCTTGTGTGTTCTCTTTCTCTCAAAAGTAATTAAAAAAAGTTCTCCTTTTATCTGTTCCTATTTTCTGACCATTTCCATTTCTTATTAATTTATAAAGACTCTTTACATATTAAGGATATTATGTGACAGCTTTATTAAGATAAAATTAAAATACCATACATTTCATCCGTTTAAACTACACCCAATTTCATGACTGCTAGTGTATCTACAGAGTTGAACAGCCATCAGCATAATTTTAGAACATTTTGTTACCGTAAACAGGAACTCCAATACTCTTATCTGTTACCTCCAATCCTTCCATCCTCCCCATTCCCTGGCAACCACTATTCTACCTTCTGTCTCTATACACTTGCTTATTCCGGACACCTCATATCAACAGGATCATAAAATATGTGGTCTTTTGTGCCTGGCTTCTTTTACTTAAGCATATTGCTTTCAAAATTCATCCATGTAGTGGCATGTATCAGAATTTCTGTTTTTATTTTTGATTTTTAAAAAAAAATGTTTATTTTTGAGAGGGCAGGGACGGAGAGAGAGGGGGACAGAGGATCGGAAGCGGCTCTGCAGTGACAGCAGAGAGCCTGATGTGGGGCTCGAACCCACGTACAGGGAGATCATTACCTGAGCAGAAGTAGGACACTTAACCGACTGAGCCACCCAGGCGCCCCCCAAGATTTTATTTTTAATCTCTGCACTCAACATGGGGCTTGAACTCACAACCCCAAGACCAAGAGATGCTTGATTGAGCCATCCACGCACCCCTGCCATAATTGCTTACAGAGCAAAAAGCAAGAGCTCCCCCTTAACCAAGTGACTCCCAATTTCACCCTCCAGAGATCACCACTGTTAGCGGTCTGTATCCTTCTCGACCATTTTCTATGCACATACATATGTGTAGTGTTTAAAAAGTGGGCTAAAACAATGAAAAGGGAGATCAAACTATAAATACTGTTTTGCATCTTTTTTTCACTAGACAATACAGCAGGGCATCTTTCCATCTGTGGATCACATACTTTTTTTTTTTATTATGCTAAGTAAAGCCTTCTCTACCCCATGATTATAAAGATAGCCTCCTAGTCATCCAGTACCTTTATGGACTGCTGTTCTTAGTTCTTTATCTTTCTTTTTGAGAGAGAGAGAGAGAGAGAGAGAGAGAGAGAGAGAGAGAGAGAGAGAGAGAATCCCAAGTAGGCTCCACACTGTCAGCACAGAGCCCAACCCAGGGCTGGATCTAAGGAACCTGAGATCATGACCTGACCTTGAGATCATGACCTCAGCTGAGATCGAGAGTCAGCCGCTTAGCTGGACTGAGCCACCCAGGTGCCCCAGTTTTTAACTTAAAATCATTAAAGATCAACAAGTGTAGCGCTGGTGGAATTCTTAATACCATCTTCTCCACAACGGAGGGGACAATTATAAACCTTTCCTCCTCTGCCCTCAGCACATATTCCAGAGAAGGGCTGGAAAACAGTCTGCCTGTTGACTTAACACATTCAGAGAGCGCTTACCCTGGCCAGAGGGAGAGGTGTGTGAGCGTGTGCGGGAGCGCGTTTTCCCCCCTTACTTTTGTACTTGCCCGCACCCACTTTCCTCGGGTATAAATCAGGGGCTCCCCACAGAGTGTTTACAAGATCCACCTGGAAGGACTGGCCTGTATAACATCAGACCACTCTTCCGGACAGAAACCTTTGAAAAAGGATAAGGATTAAAGAGAGAACTGGCCCTTGCAATTCCCACAAAGACTTCTAGCACTGAAGCAAAATTGGGGGCGAATCCCGGTGGCATTGAGTCGGTTTCAGACTTGTGCCGTGTTTATACTGGCATTCCCTGGCCTCTCCTCAGCAGGCCGCGGGTTCCTGGGGAGGGCTCCCGCGGGTCCTGCTCATTGCAGGCACTGCGGGACCCCATCTCTCCTCTGCCCCATTTCCCACTTGGCTTCTTCAGGAGGGTCGCCTCCTCTCGCCTTTCGGTTTTCTTGTGGCCTCTATACTCCTGGTGCTCTAAGACCTGTGAAGATCCCCAAGTCGCTGAGGGACGGCAGCCCAGGTGTCTGTACCGCGTGCTTCCTAGGACCCCGGCGTTTCGAGAATCGGGGATCTGGAAGGCAAGGGGCTTAGCATCCCCAAGAGATCCGACTGGTGTGTGTGTTTGCGTTGGGGGCGGGGAGGGCATCTTCGGGCTGCAGCACAGACCCTTTTCAGACCATCCAGGGCCAGTCTCTGGGCGCCGGCTGGGACTGCGGTGCCGCTGGGGCCACCCGCCCGTGCGCTCGCTGAGCGACGCCCCCGCGCGGCGGATCCCCGCCTGGCCGCTGCGGGCGGGGATGCTGCGGAACCGTCGAGACCTGCAGGAGTTGCCAGGGGAGTGCGAGGCCGGCCGTCCCCTCCCACCACGCGTGCTCGCCGGGCCCGGCCTTCCCGCCCCTGACAATAGGCGTCTCTGCAGGGGTCCTCCCCGCGGGCTCCTTGAGTCCCTCCTCCGCCTCCTCCGCCTCCACTCTTCTTCCTCCGCGCAGCTGGGAGGGGGCGTGTGTGCGCTCCCCGGGGCGGTCGCTCTCGCTGCGGCAGCCGTCCGAGGCAGCGCGCCGGGGCCCCAAACTCCGAGCAAGTTCCCGGGCTCCGGGGACGCACGCGCGCGCGCGCGCCCGGGCTGCGGAGCCGGTGGCGGGCCCCCTCCGGTCCTGCCCGGATGCTCCAGGGCGGACGCGTGGCGGAATTCGGGGGTCCCGGCCCGGACTCCGAGGCGGGGATGGCGGCGGCCGGCTCCGCGCCCCACCCGGGCGCGTCCACGCCGCCGGCCCGGTCCGCGCGCCTGGGCTCGGCGCCCCGGCCCCCCGCGCTGTGCGGCGGGACCCCGGGCCTGCCCCCGAACCGGGACGGCGGCACGATCGTGCCGGCCGCCCGGGCCGTCCCTGGGCAGGTGGACATGGCCGTGGCCCTGCGGCGCGTGAGGATATCCGAGAAGTACGGCAAGAGCTACCTCTGCCTCCTGCATGCGGTCTTCGTGGCAGGTGAGTTCCCTCCCCGCGCCCGCCGCCCGGCCGCCTCGGCTCCCCGCTCCCTCCCCGGCGCGGCCGGCCGGCCGGCGCGCACACTTTGTTTGAGCTCGCACCCCGCGCACCCTTCCCCACTGCGGGGGGCGCCCGTTGTTCCCCGGGCCGGGCGCGGCGCTGCGGGCGGCCGGGCGGTGCGGGGAGGTCTCCGCGGCCGCGTGTCACGGGAGAGGTGGGGCCGGACGGCTTCTTCCCGGTCCGCATCCCGCGGACCCGAGACAGGCCTCCCCCGGGCCGCGCTTCCCTTCTGCTGGTCCCTGAATGCAGGGAAAGTGGGGGGGGGGGGAGTGGGGGGGGGGGTGGCGAGTAACACGTGCAGGGGAAACCTAGTCCAAAAAGACGCTGGGATCCGCGGGCCGCGGTTGGAGGAGGGGTAGAGAGACGGTGCGGCCGCCGCCGGGGCTTCCCTCCCGCCCCCCCTCCCCCCCGGAGCGGTGGATGTCTCCAGCCGGCCCGCGAGCCTCCTGCCTCCTGGTGGTCCTCACTCCGATGGCCGAAGTTTTGGTGTGTGACAGGACGGACAGACAAAATCGCCCCCCGACTCACACAACTTTCGGTGCCGCCGCCGCGTTTTGGAAAAGGGGCGTGAGCGGCGTAACGTGGCCTTGGCCACTTGCCAGCCGCGGGGCGCGTGCGCGTTCACCCAGTCGGAGGTGCCGGGTTCCCCGCGGGACCGTGCAGACCGGGGCGTGGGGACACCCCGGGGACGGGGTGCAACTCTGGGACCTTAAGTTCAGCCGAGGCTTTCGGGACAGATCTGCGAGGCACCGCGGTCCGCCCAGGTTGTGGTTTTGGTTCAGCAGGTGCTCAGCCTTGCAGTGGGAGTTTGGGCATCCGGAAAAAAAAAAAAGAGTTGGCAATTTTCTGCGCATCAGGGGGTCACAACACACGTTCCAAAGATTCCTCCTTATTCAGGGTCATCCGCGAGTCCAGAGGAGGCCGCCACACAAACCCCTTTACTTATTAGACCAGAGTAGGTCGGGACGGCCATCTGTGCACCTTCGGAACACAGAACTTGTTGGTCTTGTCCGTTTGGGTTTTGAGGCGGTCAGCAGTGATTTCTCTATGTAATAAATCATTAGGGGGCAGTGTGGTGACGGACGCAAATATTAAGTTAGCGCTGCTGTGAAATCCAAGCTGACATTTCTACCGCTGGTGATTTCCCTTATTTCTATATTGTGAAGTTTCATCTTCCGGTATTGTGGAAGGCTCCTGCCCGTGGGCAGGTCCCTGTGGCCTTGGCATCATGACAGAGCACGGCACCTAAATAATACCAGTTGCTGTGCTGTCTTTCCAGGGGCTTGCGGTAGTTTTCTGCCTTTCAGCATTTTTGGCAGGAATGCCTTTCACCTTGTGGATCAACAAAGTGTCCCGGAAGTGGTGCGTACCCGTGCTGTTAGAACACAGGCCATGGTACCAGAATGTTATGCGTGAAAAAGGATTTCATGTGTATTTCATATATTTTAAGAATGCTAATGTATTTAAAAAATGTGTTTACAGTGATTTTCATTGTGGGGCAGAACTTCCTGAAAGATGGTTTCACTAATGATCGTTTATAAACTGCTCACTACCAGGAGCATGGTACCGTGTAATAAGCTAAATTACACGTGCTCGTGCAGTACCTGCTGGGGGCCAGCCAGAGAGGGAATGGTTGCCTCTATTTGAGTCTTCAGGGTGGACAGTTTGCAAGTGCACTGGGGGCGGGGGATAGAGTGGTGGGGATAGGTAGGGAGAACGGTATTCTAGGCAAAGGAACTGAGATTTGCAAAAATAAGCAGAAAAGGGGCAGCATAGTAGGTTTGGGGAACTGTTTTGTTTTTTAATGATTGGAGTGCAAAGTGTGGAAAGTACAGGAGAGAGAAATTTGGAGAGGTAGGCCGGGACTGGATCAGGCAGAGCCTTGTCATGCATACTAAAGGGCTTTACTTCATTTGTAGGGCAATGGGGGAGCCCATGGAGAGGAATACAGCAAGGTTGCTGCATATGGTTGTACAGGTTGTGCACTGCACAGCCCTTAGGGGCTCCATTCACATTTACTGCACCGTGAACAATGCCCTCGCTAGGACTGCACAGTGCGTGGTGTGCACGGTGATCAACGGTGGCAGCGCATGGTGGGGCTTCTTGTTTTTACAGATCTCACCCTGGCCTTTGTGTGGAGGACACAGTGTGTGGACAACGCAGTAGAGAGGAAGCCCTGAGGTAGGGCGGCCAGTTAGAAGGCATTTGTAGAAAGCCGAGTAAGCGTGCACTAAGTCCTGGACTGAGTCCGTTCTGGGACCTGGGGCAAGCTTGGAGGATTGAGAGGGTACAAGTGATTTGACTCGGTGACTGGTCGTGAGGTTTGAGGGACAGGGAAGGAGACCCATTAATTCCGGATTTCTGCTTAGGGTGACTGGGTGGAGGAGGAAGAGCACGTTTTGGGTTCAGTTTTGGGGGTGTGGTTTCTGTGGAACATTCAGAGAGAGCTGACCAGTAGGTCTTGAGCTGGGAAGAAGCAAATCTTTTTTTTTTTTTTTTAATTTATGTATTTATTTTGAGAGAGAGAGAACACACAAGTAGGGGGAGGAACAGAGAAATAGGAGAGACCGTCCCAAGCAGGGTCCGCACCGTCTGCACGGAGCCAGATGCGGAGCTAGATCCCAGGAACCCGTGAGATCATGACCTGAGCCTAAATCAAGAGTCAGGTGCTTAACCGCTTACACGGGTTATCTCGATAACTCAGGAAGTCTAGCACAGAAGTAGCCCACACTTGGGGTGCCTGGGTGGCCCCGTCGGTTGAGCATCTGACTCTTGATTTCAGCTCAGGTCATGATCCCAGGGTTGTGGGGTCGAGGCTTGTGTTGGGCGCTGCTCTGAGGGTGGAGCCTGCCTAAGAGAGTCTCTCCCTCCCTCCCTCCCTCCCTCCCTCCCTCCCTCCCTCCCTCCCTCTCTCTCTCTCTCTCTCTCTCTCTCTCTCTCTCTCCCCCCCCTCCCCCCCCCGCCTCCAGTGCTCTCTCCTTCTCTCTCTCTCAAATGAAAAAAAATAGCCCATAGTTTATTATAAAATTACCTTTTGAACTTGTCCTCAAATAAATGCTGCCCCCCCCCCCCCGCCACACCCTCCTTACCCGAGGATGGAAAGAAAGAGGAAAAAAGAAAGTAATGTTTTACATTCCTTACAGGACAAAAGAATGCAAACTATACCTCGGATAACTCAGATAAGTAGTTGTGAGCACCTGCTCACTGGAAGGTTTATTTTGTGAGGGCGTACATGTCGCATACTGAGTAATTAACTTGTGTTGTCATCCACACATCTTTCGGAGCTACGCCCTTACAAAATCAACACGTGTTCCACATGACTGAGTGTTTCTGGGTAAATGAGGTTTAGCCCTTTTGGTGCTTGATACATCCCCCTCCCCCCGTTGTCCCCAGATCTGTCACATTTTGGGTGGAAAGCCTTTCGGAAAGATGATTTAGTCTCCTAACTCCTGAACCTGGTAATAACTGCATCTTTTTTTTTTTTTTTTTTTTTTTTTTTGATGACTCAAGATTATCCTTATAATAGCATTAGTTACTTTAAAGTGCTGTATATAGTGTTGTCTCAGGGGCTCCTAAAGTCTGGGGGGTTGGGTACAGATAGTTCTGCCTCTTAATTTGTAATGCCTGCTTTTCTAATCTTTTCATATATCCCCTGTCTGTTAGGTCTCATTTTTTGCTGCTGTTATTATTTTTTTTTTTAATTTTTTTTTTAACGTTTTATTTATTTTTGGGACAGAGAGAGACAGAGCACGAATTGGGGAGGGGCAGAGAGAGAGGGAGACACAGAATCGGAAGCAGGCTCCAGGCTCTGAGCCATCAGCCCAGAGCCCGACACGGGGCTCGAACTCACAGACCGCGAGATCGTGACCTGAGCTGAAGTCGGACGCCTAACCGACTGAGCCACCCATGCTGCTGTTATTTTTTAAAAATGCTTTATTTATACTTGAGGGAGAGAAAGCCAGCAGGGGAGGGGCCGAGAGAGAGAGAGAGAGAGAGAGAGAGAGGGGTGACAGAGGATCTGAAGTCGGCTCCCTGCCCACGACAGACAGCCCAAGCGGGAGCTCAAAGTCACAAACCGCCAGATCTGACCTGAGCCGAAGGTGAATGCTCAACCCCCCGAGCCACCCAGACGCCCCTGCTGCTGTTGTTTTAAACTGTTTCTGGGGTGGTTTGTGAGTTCGAGCCCCGCGTGGGGTTCTGTGCTGCCAGCTCGGAGCCCGGAGCCTGCTTCGGATTCTGTGTCTCCCTCTCTCTCTGCCTCTCCCCGCCGCGTGTGCTGTCTCTGTCTCTGTCTTTCTCTCAAAAATAAAAAGTAAAACCATTTAACAACCCCCCACAACTTTCTACCAACCGGCAGTCCGTGTCTAGTCCTCTGGTTCCTCTGCCATTGGCTTCTTCTAACGTGCTGCTCTGAGCAGGCATGCACGTGACGAAACCCGTTAGAATTGTCTGCAAAATAGGAGTGAGTAGATAATGAGTGGGGCCACGGGGAGTCTACTTCCATGAATGTATGTGAACTTTCACACTTGGACTCTGTGCTGTCAGTTCTGATTGCATAAAAGCCTTTTGTTTTCTGTTTTTCTCGTTGCTGGTGGTGTTTTGGAGGGTTGGTGATGTTAAGTAAGTTATCCGGAAAAGCCCGTGTTCTCCTGTCACATGGCGTAGTAATATTTTAGTTTCTTGGAAAACAGACGAATGCGTTTGTTCAAGATCTGTCAGAAAGTCAAGGTTTCTTTTTTCCATTGCATTTCTCGGGCCCCAGGAGGCACCTCAGTCTTAGACGTCGCCCCCCCCCCCCCCCCCAAGGAAAGCAAACATCCCTGTTACAGCGTCTTCTGTAACAGGCACCCTCTGGGGGTGACAGAACTGCCCCTCACCTGCCCCAGGGCGGAAGCGGGTCAGCCCCGGAGGGCGAGATGCCCCCGATCTGGCTGCGGTCAAGGTGAGTCTCCCCTCTCTGTTGCCGCCAAGGTCTTGTCCCGGAGGCAGCTCGCCAAGGTCTTGTCCCGGAGGCAGCTCGCTCCTGGCAAGAGGCCAATGTCACAGCACTTTCTCCTACTTAGTTTTCACCCAAAGCATCCCCACGTTGTATGTGTATGACACACGTAAGGATCTGACCAGCTGGCGACTCCAGCACTAGGAAGGTGACGTGGAACAAACACCTTACGACTCGGGGGGTGTTCCAGGCAGAGGGGACCGTGGGTGTTAAAAGGCCCTGACACAAGAGAATACTGACAAGTTCAAGCCACAGGACAGAGACGCGTGTGGCCGAAGCAGTGTGTTTTGTATTCATGTGTGTGTGTGTGTGTGTGTGTGTGTGTGTGTGTGAGAGAGAGAGAGAGAGAGAGAGACAGAAAAATAAATAAATGAATAAATTGCAAAAAAAAAAAAAAAGAGACCATTAGGATTGGTGATGGTGACAGAGGTGGTGAGCAGTGCTCAGGTTCTGGATCTCTTGAAGGTGGAGCCAAAAAGCGTTTGCCAAAATGCTTCGGTTACACGGTCCGAGAGAAAGAGGAGGGGTTGTCATCGGTCGAGACGGACACGTGTGCAGGGGGAGCGGGTCTGTGAGAAGAATCGGGAGGGCGGGGGTCTGGTTTGGCACCTGTTAACTCGGAGGCGCCTACGTGCTGTCCTCGTGGAGGTGTCAAGTAGGCGATGGGACGTGGGGACCTGGCATTCGAGGAAGGGGCCTCGGACGGGGATGTAGGTTTGGGCGCCATCAGGCTTCTAGGTGGTGTTTAAAGCCTGGATGCGCGAGCGTAGATGGAGAAGAGGTCAGTCACGAGAGACCGTTGTTCGTGCCCCAAAGCAAAATGTTCTTGAGGAGGAACGAGGGCGCAGAGTGGAAGCACTGCTCCCAAAAGACAAAGCGTTGCTGGGATTTGTTGCTCAAACGTTCGTGCTGTCGGATTGGCTCCCGGGTCCCTTGGACTCATCGTGTTCCTTTGCTCATAGTCTGGAACCGGTGTAATCTATGCCTGGGGGTGGAGAAGAGGTCTGTGCTCAGAGCTGTCCAATGAGACAAGCTACAGCTTTAACGGTAACTGATCCTACTTTACTGGGGACACGAGATCGGTAGTTTATTATACAACCCCCTCCCTTTTTTTATTTCTTTTTACAAATTCTCTAGTTTACTCTTTTATGGTTTAAATTCATGCCGGAGATGAATCCTTTCCCATCTTATTCTTCCTTCAGTCGAAATATTAAGCAGCTGTTATTGCTTTCCAGTTGAGAACCTTATTCATTTATGTCCTATCGTTTTCAATACCTGGTATAATTTTCTTTTTTTTTTTTTAAACCATTGCACTTAAAAAATTTCTTTTTATTTGAGAGAGAGAGAGAGAGAGCGAGCGAGCGCATGCGTGTGGAGGAGAGGGGCAGATAGAGATAGTGTGGGACGGGAGGGGCAGAGAGGGGGAGGGGTGGGAGAGAGAGATAGAGAGAGAATGAATCCCAAGTGGGCTCCACGCTCAGATCCCATGACCCTGGGATCATGACCTGAGCTGAAATCGAGAGTCTGGATGCTGAACTGACTAAGCCACCCAGGCGCCCCCCCCCCCCCATGGTATAATCTTCTAAAAAAAATTATATCTTAATGGAAAAACCAAAAGGTGATGGCATATTGGAAAGAAGGACCATGGTACACTCACAATTAAGTTTGGGGCTTATCAAATAGTCGAGTTGTGGTTTTCCAAGGTACCCCAGATAGCAAGTATAGTGACGTTTTAATATACTGAAATTTACTCTTAAAAATAGATTATCTTCTCTCTGACTTTCAAATATTTAGTAATGATATTCTCATCTCTGTCATGAAGAGGTTATGTTGGCTGTTAACCCTGCAGATGCTGGGTTTTATCGCAGTACTTAAAATTTACATATGTGTATTCTGCCTCTTGAAAATTATGTGCTAGCACCCGTATGGAGATACATCTACTCTCTTTTCGGATAATTTTTTGCATCATTTTGTTTTTTGCATTATTTTGAAAAGGGAAAGCAAGGAGGAGGAGAAAAGAGGTTTTTGAAAAAATTTTGTTAATGTTTGTTTATATTTTGTGGGGGGAGGGGCAGAGATAGAGCAGGAGACACAGAATCCGAAGCAGCCTCCAGGCTCTGAGCCGTCAGCCCAGAGCCCGACGCGGGGCTCGAACTCACAACCATGAGATCGTGACCTGAGCCGAAGTCAGACACTTAACTGACTGAGCCACCCAGGCGGCCCTCAAGGTTTTTTTTAAACTGCTTTGTTGAGATATAATTCACATACCATGCAATTAACCCATTTAAAGTGTACACTTCAGTGGTTTTTAGGATAATCACAGAGTTGTACAGTCATTACCAGAAGTTCAGAATATCCCTGTCACCCCGGAAACAAACCTGCCCACCGCTCATCCCGCCAACCCCTGATGGCCGATACTATACAGTGCTTTCTACCTTTCTAGATGTGTCTATCCCGGGCATTTCAGATAAATAGAGTCATATAATATGTGATGTCTTGGGGCTGGCTGTGGTTAGCATAGCGTTTAAAGGTTCATCCATGTTGTAGCATGTATCAGCATGTATTCGGTTGATGGACATTTGAGTTGTTTAAACCTTTTTGGCCACCGTGAGTAATATTGCTGTGGACGTTCTTAGACAAGTTTTTGTGTGGATGTATGTTTTCATTTCTCTGTTTAAAACAATTTTTTTTTAAGTTTATTTATCTTGAGAGAGACAAAGACAGCATGAGCAAGGGAGGGGCAGAGAGAGAGAGGGAATCCCTAGCACTCTCCACACTGCCAAAGTAGCGCCAGGGCGCTGTGGGGGAGGGGCAGAAGGGTGGGGACAGAGGACCCGAAGCGGGCTCCGTGCTGACAACAGTGAGCTCGATTGGGGGCTTGAACCCACAAACCGTGAGATCACCACCTGGACCAAAGTCAGACGCTCAGCCGACTGAGCCACCCAGGTGTCCCCCTTTTTTAAATAATACATATTTTTTATGTCAAACGTTTCAGATCTACAGCATTCGATGTTTGCATATACTGCAAAATGATCACATTCACTCTAGGTGACATCTGTCACCATGCATAGTTTACAAAATATATTTATTATAATGAGAACTTTAAAAATTTACTTTCTTAGCAACTTTCAAATATGCAATACAGAATTATTAATGCTGTACATTAGGTCCCCCGGACTGACTTATTTTGCAACTGGAAGTTTGTACATGTTGACCCTTGTTAAACCAGGCACTACCTCCCTCCCCCCCGCCCCGCCCCACACCCCACAACCACCAGTCTGTTCTCTGTATCTTTGAGCTTGCTTTTTTTTTTTTTTTTTAAAGATTCTGCATGTAAGTGAGATCATCCATAATGCCCTCAAGGTCCATCCATGTTGTTACAAAAGGCAACATTTCCTTTTTATGGCTGAATTTATTCCATTATACACACACGCACACACACGCACACACACCAGTTTTCTTCATCCATTCATCTATGGATGGACACTTCATTGCTTCCATATCTTGGCTATCCCGAATAATGTTGCAATGAATATGGGCGGGGTGGGGGGCAGGTGGTTTTTTGAGTTAGTCTTTTGTCTTCTTTGGGTAGCTACCCAGAAGTGGGATTGCTGGATCTTCCAGTAGTTCCGTCTTTAACTTTTTGAGGAACCTCCATATTGTTTTTCAGAGCGGCTGCACCAATTTACATTCCCACCCCGTAGCCCACGAAGAGCGTCTTTTTCTCCGCATCCTCCCCAGCAGTTGTTATTCTCTTTTTGGTGACGCCCATCCCGACTGGTGTGAGGTGATAGCTCACTGTGTTTTGGTTCGCATTTCCCTGATGACTAGGTAATTGTTTAAGCACCTTTTAATGTACTTCTTGGCCTATTTTTTCTCTGGCATCGTCTGCCTTTGGTGTCCCATATGAGAAAAGCTGGCCTGGGGCACCTGGGTGGCTCAGTTGAGTGAAGCAGCCGACTCTTGATATCTTGCTATCGGCTCAGGGCATGATCTCGCGGTCATGAGTTCGAGCCCGTGAGTTTGCGCCGAGCGAGGAGCCTGCTTGGGATACTCGCTCTCCCTCGCTCTGCCCCTCCCCCGCTTACACCCATGTGTGTTCCTGCTCTCTCTCAAAATAAACGTTAAAAAAAAGAGAAAACCTGGCCTAATCCAAGATCACAAAATCACACCTATGTTTTCATATGTGTTTTAGGGTTTTTTTTAAATGTTTATTTATTTACTTATTTATTTTGAGAGAGAGAGAGAATGCACACAAGCGTGCACAAGCAGGGGAAGTACAGAAAGAGAGAGAGAGAGTCTCAAGCAGGCTCCAGGCTACGAGTGCAGAGCCTGTCACGGGGCTCGATCTCATGAACTGTGAGATCACGACCTGAGCCGAAACCAAGAGTTGGAAGCTTAACCAACTGAGCCACCCAGACGCCCCTGAGTTTTAGAGTTTTAGCCCTTACATTTAGGTCTGATCCTTTTTGAGTTGATTGTTGTGCATTATGTGAGTTAGGGGTCCAAGTTCGTTGTTTTGTGTGCACATGTATGCAGGCGTTCCTAGCATCGTTTGTTGAAAGAATAGTCGTTCCCGCCGAAACGTCTGAGTACCCTGGTTTAAAATGACCATAATGTAAGTGTTTATTTCTGGACTCTCAGTTTAATTCCACTGCTCTATCCACAAGTCTGTCATACCTGTATCGCTGTCTTGGTTATGGCAGCTGTGTACGAAAATTTGAAATCAGAAAGCGTGAATTTTTCAACTTCGTTCTTCTGTTTCAAGATTGTTTTGGCTATTCTGGGACCCTTGCATTTCCATATTTTAGGACCAGCTTGTTAATTTCTGCATAAAAAAAAAAAACTAGCCGGGATTTTGCTAGGAATTTTGCGTTGAATTTGTGGATCAACTTAAGGAATGCCTGAACTTAATTTTTATGAGGCTTCCCTAAATTTGGGGTAGTCACATTTAAAGTATTTGGAAATTAGGAACTATGATGCATTCTGGCCCGTCAGTCAGTGTTCATTTTGGATGGTTATTCGTCTGTCGTTTTTCATGAGTTTAGGAAGGTTACCATATACGAACTCATTCCCCTTGTGGGAATTATTCTCGAGCCCCTGCCGAAAGCTTAAGAGGCAAAAAAAGAAAAAAGAAAAAAAATATCCACAAGAATTTTTCCAAGGAAAAACAAAAGCACAAGCAAAGACACAAACATCGAAATAGTCACTAACTCCATTGCCTCAGTGGTCGTGATTCAGCCTTTGTTGTGCAAGTCTGTGTGGGAGCGGGGCGGGATAATCTAGAGAAAATGAGAGGCACGTGTTTTGATACTATATTGACCAGGAATCTGCAAAGACCTTTCCAGGGCAAGACCTTTTGTCAGTCAAATGTGCCATCCGCATCCCTGCGGCTGGCTGGAGAGGTCTTTTAGGAAAATAGATTGCAAAGCCTAGACGGGTAAGCTTAGGTCAGCCCTGCTGTTGCTTTAAGGAGGAAAAAAACAGTTATTTATCCCTAGTTTTCCTTCCAGTAAATCACCACATACGGAGTTCTTTATGAAATGGTTCAGTCCCTCTCAAAATGTACCTGCCTGTAGTTAGGAAAACCTGCTGTCTCCATTGGGTGGCTTTTAATCTGAAGGGGGGAGGGAGGAAAACCTTTCCATAGCTATGCTCTTATTTTTTTTAAGTTTATTTATTTATTTATTTATTTATTTATTTATTTTTGGGGGGGAAGGGCGGAGAGAGAGTGAGAGAGAGAGAGAGAGATTGAGAGTGAGAGAGAATCCCAAGCAGGCTTGCATTGTCAGCGCGGAGCCTGACGTGGGGCTCGAACCCATGGACTGTGAGATGGTGACCTGAGCCGAAACCAAGAAAACCAAGAGTCGGACGCCCAACTGACTGAGCCCCCCGGGCACCCCCAGAGCCGTGCTCCTAATTAAACCTACTGCAGACATGGGCGAGGCCCGGCAATCTGGGACACCAAGCCCTGGGGTAGAGGTCGTCCCTTCCCACCTGCTGTACCTCATTTTCCTCAGGTACTTTTTGGCCCTTTCATTGCTTTCTCTTCACGGTTTCTTCTGTGTAGCTCTCACCTCCTTGCCTAGCGCCTTAGATACTCCTTTTTTTCCTGTGTGTGTCGTGTGTTTGTTTGTTTGCGTGCAGGGAGGAAGTATCTTTTATTTTTCCAGTTTCTTATGTGCTTAAATCACGTCTATATGATGTTTGTCGAACATCTAAACCGCAAATGCCCATAAACTAATGAGTTGAAAGTCACCCTTCTGCCTAGCCCAGTCCTACTCTCTGGAGGAAAACGCTAACAGTTTGGCCGTAGGGAATTTTCTGTGGGCATAGATAGTTCAGTAAATATTTATTGATCACCTTCTACGTGCTAGACACTGTTGGCACGTTTCGCTGAACAAGACAGACACAAATCCCTGCCCTCAGGGAGCTTATTTCTAACCGGTGAGGACGACAATTTAAGAATCCAGCCGTATCTAGGTGTTTTACCGAAGTGGGATCATACCCCATGTGTTGATCTGTGGCTTACATGTGTATGTGTTTATTTTTAAATGATTTCATTGTGGAAACTTTTTTACATTTATTCATCTTAGAGAGAGAGAGAGAGCGCCTGAGGGGCAGAGAGAGAGGAGAGAGAGAGAGAGAGAGAGAATCCCAAGCAGGCTCTGCACTGGCAACGTGGAGCCTGATGCAAGACTCGAACCCACAAACCATGAGACCATGACCTGAGCCGAAACCAAGAGCCGGATTTCATAATTTTCAAGAAACAAAATACATGCTTTGAAATCATTCTGCTGTGTTACTCGAGCGTTTTCCTTCCGTAGAGCACAAAGGCTACTCCATTTTTTCAGCACAAAAAAAAGCATTTGTCCCGTTTTGTCTTAGTGGGCCCAGGGTTGAAATAAACCCAGGGAGAAGCTGTCGTACTTGAGAATGATACATTCTTTACCCAGTTATCCACACTGCTTCTGTCTGAAGAAGTAGATCAAATTTTATTGAATCTTTCTGTATTTCCTTGATCTAGATGGGACCAATTTCATACTGAGACCACCTCCAGCTACTTAGGAAATTAGTTAAGATGAACAGGAGATTTTTTCTTTTTTTTCAACAAGAGATTCTAATATAGACATTATTGAAGAAACCGATCCTCATTTGTCTGATATGTGTTTATGGATGTATACGGCCAATGGCTTGAAGATATAATTTCAGTGTCACTGTTATTAATTTATTGTTATTCAAATGATCTCTTAGAAGTAGAAGTTTGAACTTTATTTTTTTTTTGAATGTTTATATATTTTTGAGAGAGAGAGAGAGACAGAGCACAAGTGGGGAAAGAGCAGAGAGAGAGGGAGACACAGAATCCAAAGCAAGCCCCAGGCTCTGAGCTGTCAGCGCAGAACCCGACTCGGGGCTCAAACCCACAAACCACGAGATCGTGACCGGAGCCGCAGTCAAGAGTCGGATGCTTCACTGACTGAGCCACCCTGGTGCCCCTAGAAGTTTGAACCTTAAAAAATCAAGTTATCACTTCCCATCCCCCAAAACCGTTCCATGACAACATTTTCTCACTGGAAATAAGATTTAAAATCAAGTTACACACACACACACACACACACACACACACACACACACATAAAATATGTGTATGTATATGTGTATATATGTTGTATATGTATTACACATATATTATATATAATTATATACTGATTTCATTTTTAGTAAGTTGCTAATGACTCTTCTTTGTAAAGCCTGCAGGCAGAAGAAAGCTTGTAGATGCTACTAGAATATTAATTTTAAATAACTTCGTGGCCAGAAAGTCTGGCCTGGCAGTGGTTGAGTTGCCTTTCCAAATCTACTTTGGTTGGGTCGTCTGCTGGTGATGTAGCCAGGAGAGCTCTCATTCGGGGACACTGGGTTTTCTGTCTCTCAAACCTTCATTTGCACTCGCAGCCCATAGTTAAGTTGAAGCATTAGCTGTTTAATGTATAGTCTGATCAGAAAAACCACAGGGGATGATTTTAAATAGCATTTCCTCTATTGAAACTGAAATGGGGGACGTCCGGGTGCCTCAGTGGAGGTCTGACTTTGGCTCTCAGGTCATGATCTCACGGGCTGACAGCTTGGAGCCCAGAGCCTGTTTCGGATTCTGGGTCTCCCTCTCTCTCTGCTCCTTCCCCGCTCAAACTCGCTCGCTCTCTCTGTGTCTCTCAAAAAGAAATGTTGATAAACAAACGAACGACCGACCGAACCGAAATGGTGTGATGAGATATCCTTAGACTCGTGGATAACACTTAAAAGTAACGTGTGTGTTTTTGAGGGGCATCTCTGAGTTTGTGACTGATCACAGCAAAATGCAGCAGCCAGCCCTGGTTTTTACTGCCGTTTTGCACTTGACAGTTTACAAAAGAGGGTCACGGTTGCTTCCTTAGTTAACACGTGCCAGGGACCACAAACAGACGACGTGTGTCTTTCGCATGCCTTCTAAGCGAAATAAAGTAAGTCGTTTTCATTGGATTTACCATTGCAGATGCTGGGTATTTCAAAATTAGGTTTTCTGAACCCGAGAAGAGGCGGATGGGCACGGAATAGGAGATGGGGCAGGTAGTCGTGTGGCTGCGTGGATGTCGTGAGTTCTGACGTTAGTGGGTCCATCTTGTGTACTTTTATAGCTCGTGCTTTAAATAGCTGCTCTCGAAAGGCCTGAAGTTATAATAAAGATTTAAGAAGAGGCTAAGGTGAATGTTGATTTTGTCTTTAAGCTCATGTTCGGACGTGTCCCTGCTCATCTGTACTGTGGGCGCTGAATTGCGATGATTTGGACGAATAAAATGATGCCCCTTTGATTTACATGGCTTTTCCCCAAATTTCTTTTGTTACGGAATGAGTAGGAACATTTAAAATTGTGCGATGAAGAGGGTTTTTAAAAATTTTTTTAACGTTTATTTTTGAGAGAGAGAAAGAGAGACAGAGCGCGAGCAGGGGAGGGGCAGACAGAAAGAGAGGCAGAGAATCCGCAGCAGGCTCCAGGCTCTGAGCTGTCCGCACAGAGCCCGACGCGGGGCTCGAACTCACAGACTGTGAGATCATGACCTGAGCTGAAGTCCGATGCTCGACCCACTGAACCACCCAGGCATCCCGAAGAGGCTTGTTTTTTTGTTTTTGTTTTTGTTTTTTTTTTATTAAAAAAAATTTTTTTTAATGTTTATTTATTTTGGGGAGAGACAGAGACAGAGTGTGAACAGGGGAGGGGCAGAGAGAGGGAGACGCGGAATCCGAAACAGGCTCCAGGCTCTGAGCCATCAGCACAGAGCCCGACGCGGGGCTCGAACTCACAAGCCATGAGATCATGACCTGAGCCAAAGTCGGACGCTCAACCGACTGAGCCACCCAGGCGCCCCTATTTTTGTTTTTTTTAACTGTGCTTTCAGAAGCACCCAAGGAAGCTAATTCTCAAAGACATTTATTTTCAAAGATTTTATTATTTTTTTTCAAAGATTTTAAAGTAATCTCTACACCCAGTACAGGGCTCAAAGTTACAACCCAATATCAAGGTCACTCTACTGAGTGAGCAAGAATGCCCTTCAAAGACATTTATTTTCATAACAGTTGTATAGTTTTTTTTTTTTTAATTTTTTTTTAACGTTTATTTATTTTTGAGAGAGGGAGAGACAGAGCATGAACAGGGGCGGGTCAGAGAGAGAGGGAGACACAGAATCTTCTCTGTATCGTTCCAATTTTAGTATATGTGCTGCCGAAGCGAGCACGAGACACAGAATCTGAAACAGGCTCCAGGCTCCGAGCTGCCAGCACAGAGCCCGACGCGGGGCTCGAACTCACGGACCGCGAGATCGTGACCTGAGCTGAAGTGGGACGCTTAACCGACTGAGCCACCCAGGCGCCCCAACAGTTGTATAGTTTTGAAGATGATGGGGATACATTAAAAAAAATTTTTTTTAATGTTTATTCATTTTTGTGACAGAGAGAGACAGAGCATGAGTGGGGGAGGGGCAGAGAGAGAGGGAGACACAGAATCTGAAATGGGCTCCAGGCTCTGAGCTGTCAGCACAGAGCCCGACGCGGGGCTCGAACTCACGGACCGTGAGATCATGACCTGAGCCGAAGTCGGACGCTTAACCGACTGAGCCACCCAGGTGCCCCGGGGATACATTTTTAAAAGCACTTTTACTTGGGTGCCTGGGTGGCTCATTTGGTTAAGCGTCCAATTCTTGATTTTGGCTCGAGTCATGATCTCAACGGTTCGTGGGTTCGAGCCCTGCGTCAGGCTCTGCGCTGACAGCGCGGAGCCTGCTTGGGATTCTCTCTTCCCCCCCCCCCCCATCTCTCTCAAAATAAAAAAATAAAACGTAAGCAAAATAAAAGTACTTTTACCAGAGTTCTGGCATCAGTAAAGATTTAATCAATTGTGTGTGTGGGGGGGGGGGGGGACTGTAAATTTATGTTATTTTATCATCGTTTTTTGTTTTTTTGACCGTGGTTGACTAAGGGGCTGCAAATTAAAATTATTACAAGTTTTTAAAAATTTATTTTGAGGGAGAGAGCACGATGGGGGAGGGGCAGAGAGAGAGAGAGAGAGAGAGAGAGAGAGAGGAAGAGAGGGAGAATCCCAGGCAGGCTGCACGAGGGTGGCACGGAGCTCGAACTCTCGTAACCTGAGTCAAACGCGAGAGTCCATGCTCAACTGATGGAGCCACCCAGGCGCCCCGGGGCACATCTGAAGACACGTGTTCAAGTCACCCAAGAGCTTCAGAGCTGGGGTGAAGAGTAAGAAAAGGCTCCACACTTCAGGTTTTACCTTTTCCTGTCCCTGTGAGCCTCTTCATATTGCGTATTGACTTTACAAGTGATCTTAAAGACGGAGGAGTGAACTTTCCAGGCTCGCCACACGGCTGATGGCAATACTAAAAATTTTCCTACCTGAGCGCTACGTACCTGTGCGCAAACCCATAAACACCGGTGTTTGCAGAAGTTGCGGAAATGCCTGCTTCCCCTTCATTTGCGGCACCCGCAAACGTGTGTGATCCGTGGAAAGGTGAGGAAGCTCGCCGCTCTCCTCGTTGGAAGCAGGTCACCTTAGAGTAAGGTGCGGCCAGGATCTGAAACTTCGATGCTGCCAGTGAGTCCCAGGAGGTATTCGGCATAGGTTAGGCCATGAAACTATTTCTTTGTTCTTGTTTTGTGTTTCTACATTATCTGTTTTGTGGGTTTAGTGCCGGATGTCCTTTTGTCGCTGTGCTCCCAGCATCCTGGGCTCAGTGCTGTTTTAACTCCGCACTCTGGGCTGTTACTGCCTCCTGCTCCTGGACGAAGAGCCTTGTGGGGTCCAGGTCAAGGTTTTAAGCGCTTTCAGTGTCTCCGGCACTGCACAGAGCCTGGCATGAGATGGGAGTCTGACGATGGTTTGTCAAAAGGAATACGTGAGTGGTTCGTGTGGCTGATCGATAAATGAGAGGCATGTATGTAACGTTGGGTCGCAATGTGGATTCCTGTTTTGTGTTTCCTGTTCTTTCCTTCCATCCTCTCATTTCTTCCTCCCATTTCCCATCTTCCCATCTTCCCCTAGAGTTCCACTCGGTGCTGCTGGGGTAAAACCGTCCCACGGGTCCTGCCTTCAAAGCACAATTAAAAGGTTGAGCACCTGAGAACAGCCAGACCTGTGGATTTTCTTCCCTGAATTGGAACCTATTCATTGTCATGTGCAGTGTAAGCACGTGGTAAAATGGTGTTGAATGCATAGTAGGTACTCAGGCCACGCTTCCCAATGTGTGATTTGACGTTATATGTGTCTTTTATTTTATTTTATTTTATTTTATTTTATTTTATTTTATTTTATTTTATTTTATTTTATTTTCATTAATGTTTGTTTATTTCTGAGAGAGAGACAGAGCGTGAGCTGGGAAGGGACAGAGAGAGAGGGAGACCCAGAACCCGAAGCAGGCTCCAGGCTCTGAGCTGTCCGCACAGAGCCCGACGCAGAGCTCGAACCTGTGAACCACGAGATCATGACCTGAGCCGAAGTCGGACGCTAAACCCACTGAGCCACCCGGGCACCTCTGACGTTATATGTGTCTTTAAAGGGACCTCAGAGTTCCTTTGATCTTTGTTGCCACATCTAACTGATTAATTTTCCATTTTAGACTGTGTTAATCGCCGTATTTATCCTTCAGCTCTAGCAGGGTAGAAACTCTACCTGATACATTTTCTTACTGTTATCACTAAAACAATTTTTAAGGTGGTTCTTTCGAAGTGGATGCTCCGTGGAAAAAGAAATCTGTAGTAACAGCCAAGGCCAAAACCAAAGCATACCTGTGGTTATGTTGTTGTATGTACAGGTGCTTGCTAATGTTGGTTTTTAAAAATTGTTGCTTAAGTGGTTGGTAGAAGAGATGATCTTATTGTCCTTGAAATTTGCATTTCCCACAGTACAAATGCAATCAAGGACCTTTTTTTTTTTAATTTTTTTTTAATGTTTATTTATTTTGAGGGAGAGAGAGAAATAGAGTACAAGCAGGGGAGGGGCAGAGAGAGAGGGAGACACAGAATCCGAAACAGGCTCCAGGCTCCAGGCTCCGAGCTGTCAGCACAGAGCCCGACACGGGGCTCGAACTCACAAACTGTGAGATCATGACCTGAGCTGAAGCCGGATGCTCAACCGACTGAGCCACCCAGGCGCCCCAAGGACCTTTTCAAACGTGTCGTCATCTTTGTGAAATGCCCGTTTGTGTTATTTTTTTTCACTATTCTATGGGGTGATTTGTCTTTTTTTCTTACGGACTCTCATACATCTTTCACATATCCTTGATTCTATTTGTCACTGTTTCGCAAACACCTGCACATGGTTTGTGGCTTATCTCATTTTCTTTATGATGTCTTTTGACGAAAGAAAAATTTAAATTTAATGTAGCCTAAATGATCAGTCTTTTATGCTTTGGGCTGCTTGTGTTCTGTATTTTCTCTGATCCGATTCCCAGTGCCGGAGACTTTGAATCTTTACTAGTGCGTGACCATGAAAACCAAGTTCTAAGTCACCTGGGATTTGGCAGGTGCCAATAGGGCAACTGCTCTTCTCAGTTGGCCCGTCTCTCAGGATCTGCACCCCCGTAATGGTTTTGGCCTCTGAGGATTTCCTTGTTTTTCCAGCTCAGCCATACATTTGAAAGTTCAAGTTTTATGGTCAAAGAGGAGATCTTCTAAGAGTTTTCCTTGTATACAAGACCTGAGATACGGACAAGGAACCACAACCTATTCCCCCGTTTGCAGATGAACCAAAAGATGGAAGTAGGGGCGCCTGGGTGGCTCCGTTGGTTAAGCATCTTCTTGGTTTCGGCTCAGGTCACGATCTCACAGTGCGGGGGTTCGAGCCCCGCATCCGGCCCTGTGCTGGTGCCGTGGAGCCGGCTTGGGATTCTCGGGTCTTCTCTCTCTGTGCGCCCCTCCCCCACTCACACGCTATCTCTGTCTCTCTCAAAATAAATAAGTGCATGTTTATCTGCCGCCCGATTGCTCACTGGTACGCTAAACCTTTAACGTTACAGTGTGGCTTTTCTTTATTCTTTAACAATTTCACATTTATTGAGCACTTGCCATTGCAGCGGGCAGTGTTCCAAGTCTTCGTGTGTACCGACAAGTTTGCTCATGATAGCAGCCCTGTGAAATAGGTCCTATCACCGTCCCCATCTGACCAGTAAAGGAAACTGAGACGCAGGCTGCTTTAGCAGGTCGTCTAGGGTCCAAGGTCCTGCAACTTGCAAGGGCTGAGGGCGAAATTGGAATCCAGGCAATCTGTCCCTGAAGCGTGTGCTCCAAAGTACTGTGCTATATGACGTCTCTAAGAAATATTTATTTGTGTGAAATTGTGTGAAAAAAAAATCAGAATTTTTAAAAAATGTTTTAATGTTTATTTATTTTTGAGAGAGACAGAGACAGAATGCGAGTGGGTTAGGGGCCGAGAGAGAGGGAGACACAGAATGGGAAGCAGGCTCCAGGCTCCGAGCTGTCAGCCCGGAGCCCGACGTGGGGCCCGAACTCACGAACCGTGAGATCATGACCTGAGCCAAAGTCAGACGCTGAACCGACAGAGCCACCCAGGCGACCCCCCAAAAATCAGAATTTTATGTGTATACATCACCCAAGATAAAATCCAGAATAAAACCACCATTTTAACCTATTGCTTCTGTGATGTCATTGTGCTGAATCGTTATGCACAACCTTCATCTTTTTTTTTTTTTCCTTAACATTTATTTCCAAAAGTTGAGCTTACTTCTGTTGGTTTTTCGTGATTAACTTCCCAAGGAAGGAGAGATAGAAAAGGTGCATCCTTGGCTCCGAGGAACTTTTTTCTTTCTTTTTTTTTTTTTAATTTTTTTTTCAACGTTTTTTATTTATTTTTGGGACAGAGAGAGACAGAGCATGAACGGGGGAGGGGCAGAGAGAGAGGGAGATACAGAATCGGAAACAGGCTCCAGGCTCCGAGCCATCAGCCCAGAGCCTGACGCGGGGCTCGAACTCATGGACCGCGAGATCGTGACCTGGCTGAAGTCGGACGCTTAACCGACTGCGCCACCCAGGCGCCCCAGCGAGGAACTTTTTTCTTACAAACACTAATTCTGCCCTTCATTTCTTTCTTTTTTTCTTTTTTTTTTTTGGTAAGTTTTATGGAGATATAATTCACTTATCATACAATTTGCTCATTTGAGGTATAAGATTCACTGTTTTAGCACATTTACAGAATCGTGGCACCATTGTTGCAATCAATTTTAAGACATTTCATCATTTCTTTTTTAAAAAAATTTTTTTAAAGTTTAGTTATTTTCAGAGAGAGAGGATGAGTGGGGGAGGAGCAAAGAGGGGGAGAGAGAGATGGAGACAGAGAATCCCAAGAAGGTTCCTCACTGTCAGCACAGACCCCTACGCGGGGCTCAAGCCCACGAACTGTGAGATCATGACCTGAGCGTAAATCAAGAGTCGGACCCTCAACCCACTGAACCACCCAGGTGCCCCAACATTTCATCCTTCCTAAAAGAAACTCTACCCTTCTGCCAACATGCCCTCAACTCCTCCATTTCCCTAGCCCTAAGCAACCACGAATCTGCTTGGTGTCTCTCTCCGTATGCCTATTCTGGATATTTCATATAAATGGAATAATAAAACCTGTGGCTTCCTTCACTTAGCAGAATATTTTCCAGACCCATCCATGTCGTAGCACGTATCAGCCCTTCATTACTTTATTGCCAACGAATGCTCCATTGTATGGATGTGCTACCTTTAGTTTATTCTTCAGTTGATGGACGTTTGCATCGTTTCTACCTTTTGGTTATTGGGAATAATGCTATTAACATTTCTGTGCATGTTTTTGTGTGGATGTACATTTTCATTTTTTTAAGAATTTATCTTTAGATGAACTCTACACCCAACGTGAGGCTCGAATTTATAGCCCCGACATCAGGAGTCACAGACTCCATCCACTGAGCCAACCAGGCACCCCTGTCTTCATTTTGGGGGAGGTATATGCTTAGAACTAGAATTGTGGGCCATATGGTAATTCTCTATTTAGCTTTCTTTCTTTTTCAAAAAATGTTTATTTATTGTGAGAGAGAGAGTGCGAGTAGAGGGGGGAAGGAGCACAGAGAGGGAGAGAGAGAATACCAAACAGTCTCTGCATTGTCAGCACAGAGCCTGATGTGGGGCTTGATCCCACAGCCATGGGATCATGACCTGAGCTGAAATCAAGAGTCAGATAGACGCTCAACCAGCTGAGCCACCCACGTGCCCCCTTGCCTTTTTATTATTGATTAGTAAGTGTTTATGCATTCCAGATGCATATTCCTTAACAGATAAATGATTTGCAAATATATTCCCCCTTTCTGTGGATTGTTTTCACTTTCTTGTTGGTGTCCTTCGAAGCACAAGAGCTTAAATTTTGACAAAGTCAAATTAACTATTTTTTCTTTTGTTGCTTGTGCTTTTGATGTCATGTATATGAAGGTTTTGCTTAATGCAAGGTCCCGAAGATTTATTCCTATATTTTAAGTGTTTTATTGTTTTTAGATCTTATGTTTCTTTTTTTTTTAATGTTTATTTATTGGGGTGCCTGGGTGGCTCAGTTGGTTAAGTGTCCGACTCTTGGTTTTGGCTCAGGTTATGATCCCACAGTTTGTGAGTTTGAGTCCTGCATCGGGCTCCGTGCTGTCAGCTCTCTCTCTCTCAAAATAAATAAACTAAAAAAATGTTTTGAGAGAGAGAGAGTGTGAGTGACTGTGGGGGAAGGGCAGAGAGGGAGAGAGAGAATCCCAAGCAGGCTCCGTGCTGTCAGCACAGAGCTCAACAGGTGGCTCAATCTCACAAGCCATGAGATCATGACCTGAGCCGAGATCAACAGTCAGACGTTTAACTGACTGAGCCACCCAGGCACCCGTAGGTCTTCTGTTTCAATGTTTGATTCCTTTGCGTTAATTTTTGTATATGGTGTAAGCTAGGGTCCAGTTTTATTTTTTTCCCCAACGTTATTCATTTGAATGTGGACATCCTGTTGTCCCGTCACCATTTGTTGCAAAGACTATTCTTTCCTCATTGAATTGTCTTGTCCTTGTCAAAAATCAATTGATAATGTTGTGTCAGTTTGGTTTCCTCAGTTGTAACATGTACCTCTCTGGTACATCTAAAATGACAGCTGTGGGGGCACCTGGCTGACTCAGTTGGTAGAGCCCGTGACTCTTGATCTCTGGGTCGTGAGTTCAAGCCACGTGTTGGGTATGGAGCCTGTTTAGAAAAATACAAATCAAATGACAGTTGTGAAACCTAATGACATGTGTACGTGTGTCTACATGTGTGTGTGTGTACACATGTTTATGTATGTGTATATATCTCAACCACAAAGAGATTGGGAATGTATTTTTTAATTTCCTGTTTTTCCTTGTTATGATTGCAATCGATTTGTTCTGAGGTACTTAATAACATAGCGTTTTGGATGGAAGAATGAAAAACTGAATAAAATGTGATGGTGAATCTAAGGTATCTCCAGATTTCAGAAATGTTAACATTGGAAAATAAAAAAGAGCATTTTACAATAGTACTCAAATCAAGTTTTTTCTGGAGTTTGGAACACACACTTTCCTTTTCCTTCCTGCACGCTTTGTTGTGTAGGTGCTTAGAAATTACCCGAGTTCCGGGAACCTTCGGTGAATTGCCTGAGGTTACACCAGAAGTGGGTAGCTAACCGATCATGGAATCCACCAGTCTCTACAGCCCTGTTGTCGTGTTGCAGGAGTTGCCTGCCTGGAAAATATCTTCATGCTAAGTCAGTGATCCTGGATCAGAGGCATCTCAGAAGCCTGTTCTCTGGAGGCCTGCAGAGTTCTCCGTTTTTTGCTTCTAGTCATGCTTTCTGGCTTTGGCTAGACTATCCCGTACTCTAAACTCAAACCATATCAGGCCACACGGAGTCTCCCATACCTTCACCTGCTCCTGCACAGGCCCCTTGTTTCTTTTACCTGGAATGTCCTCCGTTCGCCGTCCACGTATTTGAACCCTGATCGGTTTTCAGGGCCCAGCTGATGTTACATCATCTCTGAAACTGTCCTTTTTTCTCACTTCCTCAATTTAGATGTAATAATTCTCACCCCTTACATCCTATATTGTATATTTCTATTATAGCACATACTGCACTATATATTATGGCCTGTTGTTTATATGTTGTATCTTCTGTTAATTTTTAAGCTTTAAAAAAATTTTTTTAATGTTTATATTTTGAGAGAGAGAGAGAGAGAGAGAGAGCGAGCATGAGTGGGGGAGGGGCAGAGAGAGGGGGAGACACAGAATCCGAAGCAGGCTCCAGGCTCTGAGTTGTCAGCATAGAGCCCGACGTGGGGCTCAAACTTGTGAACCACGAGATCATGACCTGAGCTGAAGTCAGATGCTCAACCGACTGAGCTACCCAGGCGCCCCCATTTTGTGATGGTTTCAGAATGACCCTTTTGTTGATACTACTTAAAAAAAATTTTTTTTTAACATTTATCAATTTTTGAGAGATACAGAGTGTGAGGGGGGGAGGGGCAGAGAGAGAGGGAGACACAGAATCGGAAACAGGCTCCAGGCTCTGAGCTATCAGCACAGAGACCCATGTGGGGCTCGAACTCTCAAACTGTGAGATCATGATCTGAGCCTAAGTCGGACGCTTACCTGACTGAGCCACCCAGGCGCCCCTGATTCTACTTTTTAAAGCATAACACAAGTTCAGCGTGTTGCATGTGCTAAGTCATTGCTGTTTACAGATGGATAGTGGATCTGCCTCTCATATCGAAAGAGAAAAAATTACACCCCTAGAATCCCATGTGCCTGGCGACAGGATTTAGGACTCAAGACCTAATTTTATCTGAGTTCTGCACATCAGCAACAGGGAACTTTCAAAGAGATGATGGCTAAAAGTAAGCATCATTGTTAAGAATTTCAGGCTGGAAAAATAATGGTGTTTCTTGCAAAAGATTGTTGGTAAACAATCTTGGTATAGTTTGGAATGAAACTCTTCCTGGAAGGAAATGGCAGGTGATGGAGACCTCCCTAGTTAGTAATTTGCATTAGAGCTAATTGTGGATTTTCTTCCGAGGGCAGATTTTAGACCGTCTGTCTGAAGAAGGCTAGGGGACCGAATAGATAGGGCTGTAAAAGCTTCTGCTAAATCTACTGGTTTCTACCACAGGTCTGAGCAGTGCTTGCTGCCTCATAGTTGTTCAGTGTGAATTTCTTGAATGAATAAGTGTGAACGGGAGCCTCTCCGAGCCTGTTTCCTCATCTGGAAGGTGAGGGTTTCAATACACATCTTGGGAGATTGTTGTTGAGACCAGAGAAAATGCATCCAAAATGCTCTGTGCTGTGCCTGGCAGATAGTAGGTGCTCGGCAAATGACGTGTACTGCTAATCATATGCTACAGTTTTCCCGTCTGTTTTCATCCTGGTGGTGGCCATGGAAGAGACTGGATCCCTCCAGTTGACGGTTCTGTTGTTTTCCCTTCTATTTTAATCTGAGCTCCGTTTTTGCTTTTTATTTTTAGGAAAACTTGAGGATATTAGTGGTGTTTGGCCTTTGAAGCAGTTTGTTTGCCGTGGTTCTTTTGCGCCCGGACAGAATGGCGTGTGTGTGCAGCACGGTTCAGAACTCCGTTTTCTTCTATCGTCTAGGGACAGAAACCCCGGAGAAAGGATAAACGTCCCTGGGAGAGAGCGTCACTGTGAAATAAAGCTCAAGGGTTGGAATTATTGCTGTTACACAGCAGGATGTAGAGTAAAAACGTCAGTGGAGCGTGCGACTCTTGATCTCAGGACTGTGAGTTCAAGCCCCGCGTTGGGTGTAGACATTACTTATTTTTGTTTTAAAGTAGGTTTCGTGCCCAACGTGAGGCTTGAACTCACAACCTTGAGATCGAGAGTCACGTGCTCTACCCACGGAGCCAACCAGATGCCCTGGGTGTAGAGATTACTTAAAAATTTTTTTTTTAAAAATATAATTTATTGTCCAATTGGCTTCCATACAACACCCAGTGCTCATCCCAACGGGTGCCCCCCTCCATGCCCATCACCCGCTTTCCCCTCCCTCCCACCCCCATCAACCCTCAGATTGTTCTCAGTTTTTAAGAGTCTCTTATGGTTTGCCTCCCTCCCTCTCTATTTGTAATTTCCCCCCCTTTCCCTCCTCCATGGTTTTCTGTTAGAGATTAGTTAAAATTTTTTTTTACAAATCTTAAAAAAAAAAAAAAGAGAATGCTCGTAGGTACCAAGTTACCTAACTTTCTAAACTACCATTTTCCCTCTAGGGGTTGATAAACCCAGTGGAGTTGTGGTTCCTTGGAATGGAAATACATACTCACATCATGGAGGCATGGACTCTTGGAGAAGTAGGACACGAGAGAGAGAGCATTTATTCCAAGCCAGCTGCGTGCTTGGTTGTCCTCGCCAGCCTCCTTCCCACAGAGCAGCTCGGCCTGTGTTCAAACACTATTTGTGACGGGGAGGGCTGCTCTGTCTACCTCCCATGGCAGTCATTTCATCTACAGAGCATTCTGACTTGTATTTTTTATTTATTTTATTTCTTTATTAAAACAACTTTTTTGATATTTGTTTATTTTTGAGAGGAAGAGAGGCTGAGCATGAGCGGGGGGGAGGGGCGGGAAGAAAGGGAGACACAGAAGCAGGCTCCAGGCTCTGAGCCGTCAGCACAGAGCCCGACGTGGGGCTCGAACTCACGAGCTGCGAGATCAGCCAACCAACAAACCGAAAGTACGTGATCAAATAGCACGCATACTGCAGACATAGCCCAAGGAGTTGCATGGTGCGTATGTGTCTGTGCTGGGGGATGTTGCGGTTTGCTTCAGACTCACGATTTCACAAACTAATGTGAACGCGAACCTTTACTTTCACCCAGAACATCTATCCACACTTAACAGTGTGTAACACCTAGTAGGGACTGGATAAATGTTTGTTTAAAAAAGCGAATGCATACAACATCGGTCTTTAAAAACGATATTTTTTTGTTACTTTTTTTTAAAGTAGGCTCCATGCGGGGCGCCTGGGTGGCTCAGTCGGTTGACTTCGGCTCAGGTCACGATCTCACGGTTCGTGGGTTCGAGCCCCGCGTCGGGCTCTGCGCCGACGGCTCGGAGCCCAGAGTCTGCTTCGGATTCTGTGTCTCCCCCCGTCTCTGCCCCTCCCTTGCTCACACTCTGTCTCTCTCTGTCTCTGAAAAATAAACAAACACTGAAAAAAAAATTTAAAGTGCACTCCATGCCCACCGTGGGATTTGAACTCACAACCCTGAGATCAACAGTTGCGTGCTCTACTAACAGAATCAGTCAGGTGGGTGCCCCTAAATTCTTCAGATTGGAATTCTGAGCTCGTCTCCTCATTTGCGCAAACCTTTGTGTGTGTGTGTGTGTGTGATCTCTATGTCCAACGCGGGGCTCACACTCACCACCCCGAGACCAAGAGTTGCATGTTCTGCCGACTGAGCCAGTCAGGCGCCCCTGCACAACTGTCTTTTATAAAAGAAACGTTCATGATCGGTTCATAATTTATGGTCAAGGCAGTAAAAACTTGTCCTCGTTTGCTTCCTAGTCCTATGTATGGAATGAATGAATTGGCAAGCACTTTACCTGTCTTTTGCTTTTAGGTTGTGTGTGGTTGTGTTAGACGGTTCAAGTGCATCGTCGTCCTGCAGAGCTCTTAGTGAAGGGCTGCTCCGTCGGGGGGGGGGGTTTACGGTGTTCGTAACCAGCTCGTTTTTGGTTTAGCAACCAGTCCCAAGTAAGACAAATGTGTGCTTTTTGTCTAAGATCTCTCTCTCTCTTCCTCTCCCTCTCTCTCTCTCTCTCTCTCTCTCTCTCTCTTGTCAGCAGCCGTCTCCCCTTATCTTTTGTGGCTGCTCAGTGATAACCCTGTGTCTTCTGGCTCCTCTCCCTTCAGTCTATTTCCGATCCAGAACGTGATCATTTCTTAGAGTAGTGACGTGTTCCCTTTCACCCATTATTTCCCCCTTTTTCATTAGTGTGGAGATGTTCCTTTTATGGCACAATTGGGGGGTGATATTTTACTATAGAAACATCAGTTTTTCTTGTAACTATGGATTTTACCTGCTCTTGGATCTCCTAGAATGGAAGGGGACCAAGAAAGCATTTGTTTTCTGAAACCGGGACAGTGAGGCCGGTGGTCTGGAGTAACTTGCTCAGGGTCGCAGCGCTGCTCCGTGGCCCGGCCCGCACTAGGCCTGCGTCCTTCCACTCGCAGCTCTTGGCCTAATTTTATTTTACGCCCTGGTGCCTCTTACTACATGAACGGATTAAAGAATTGTAGACTAGGGACGCCTGGGTGGCTCAGTCGGTTAAGCATCTGATTTCAGCTCAGGTCATGATCTCACGGCCCCGTATTGGGCTCTGTGCCGACAGCGTGGAGCCCGGAGCCTGCTTCGGATTCTGTGTCTCTCCCTCTCTCTGCCCCGCCCCCACTCATGCTCTGTCTCAGTCTCTCAAAGATGAATAAATATTAAAACAAAATAAAAAAATTTTAGGTTTATTTATTTATTTGGAGTGGAGGAGGGAGGGACAGACAGAGAAGAAGAGAGAGAATCCCAAGCAGGCTCCGTGCTGTGGGGCTCGAACCCATGAACCGTGAGGTTATGACCTGAGCTAAAGTCAAGAGTCGGGCGCTTAACCGACCGAGCCACTCAGGGGCCCCACAAACACATTCTTTGATGTGAGGAAACTTGTAGCATTAAACAAATAACTGTTCAGCAGTCTGGATGTGAAGGCTCACAGATGGAAATGCACGGGCCTGGGCCTGGGACGTAGCAGGAATCTACTTTTTTAATGACAAGACGTTTTGGGGAATTGACTGTTATGTCCTGAGAGATTGCAGATTTTTAATGGCACGCGTTTTATGAAAATGGTACGTCACTGAATTTTTTTTTTTTTTTTTTTTATGTTTTACATCGGGAGGATTTATGTGAGGGTGGGTCATTCCATGACTGATACCCATTACGCTGTCTAGGGTGGACCCACCGAGAACTTGGGTTTCTAATTCCTTTCTAATGTGCCATCAGCCTGACACCACCATCTACTTGGTCTTTGAAGGCGCTTTGTGTCCGAGAGCCGTGGAAAACGTGGCTTCTGTAGGGGATGTGGAGCCACAGGCATTAAAACCAGCCATCCAAAATAGCCCTGTTTCATGACCTGTTTCCTTTAAAAGGTTATCCCTGCCCATGGACCAGAGGCAGGTAGTAGGCTTTGATTTTTGGCTCCTGTAGAGTTCACTGGAAAGGGACATGAGAAATTAGCACTGAAGATCTGGGGCAACTAAAACCCACTTAGCAATGCCTGGATGTCGTTCCGCCTCTAATAATCAAAGGCAAGTTCATATGTTACCGTTTCCTGAACGCCAATAAGCTGAAAGATGCGAGAAGTGCTCTGTAATCGCTAATAAGCTTTGCAGAATGAAAGGGATTATCATTATCAGAAGTAGAAGACCGTCCGCTACGGTGTCTCTGTGTGACAGCCTACCCTTTAAACAAATCGGGACGTCCTGGAGCTGGGACCTTGGCCCCTGGCTTTCTGGTGAGGGAGAGTAGCTTATGCCCTAGGTATAGACTCTGAGAACCGGGACACTGGTCCCGCTTCCCCAGCGATATTTTCAAGAGTGCGATTTCCTTGCGGTGTAGCCCAGAGGAGTAGAGGGGGAAGGGCAGCGGTGTGTGTGCGGGACCCCCGGGGTTCTTTTCGGCATGATGAGAAATCGTGCGGATGCTTCCGGCCGAGCTCCAACACGCGTGTCATCTCTCTCCCTTTCTCGTTTGTCATAGAAACCCAGCTGCTGCTCCATGTGAAGGACATCAGTCATTTCTTAATGCAAGATATCGCCTTCTTGTCCGGTAAGCAGACTTTTCGTATGTTTAGACTAGAACAGTGTATGAATTTCTTTTTGTAAATTATGTATTTCCTCACTCTCTAACGCGTGTAGTTTTTTTTTTTAATTAATTCATTTATTTTGAGAGACCGAGAGCGAGCGGGGGAGGGGCAGAGAGAGAATCCCAAGCAGGCTCCTCGTTGTCAGTGCAGAGCCCAGCGTGGGGCCCGAACCCACGAACTGTGAGATCGTGACCTGTGCCAAAATCAACAGTTGGATGCCCAACCGGGTGAGCCACCTAGGCGCCCCAAATGAACGAATTTCTTAGCAAAACGAGTGTGGTCACCCGTTTATTATATAAGTAGCCGCACACATAGGTGCACGCGGAGTTTGGGAAGCACTGTTTGTTTTTTTGTTTTTTTTTAACTTTTTATGTATTTAAGTAATCTCTGCACACGACGTGGGGCTCAACATGACCCTGAGATCGAGAGTTGCTTGCTGAGAGGCACTATTTTAATGAACGTTTATGCATTATGCACATGGTTGCTAAACAAATAGACGTTTACAGAATAGAGGTTTTAAGTGTGTTTCGATTCGTGACGAAAACAATCTTGCTACCCTCGTACGTTTGCCTTTCAGACACGCCTTTGGAAATCTGTGATAGGTGCAAGCAGAATTCTGAGAGAGAGGGTGGTAACTGAGGTGACTTCCTGGAGATTTTCTCTTCTGCCATAGCTCTGATTATTTAAAAAAAAATTTTTAATGTTTACTTATTTTAGAGAGAGAGAGACAGACTGCGAGTGGGAGAGGAGCAGAGAGAGGGAGACACAGAATTGAAGCAGGTTCCAGGCTCTGAGCTGTCAGCCCAGAGCCTGACGCGGGGCTCGAACTCACGAACCGAGCCGTGAGATCATGACCTGAGCCAGAGTCGGACGCTTAACCGACGGAGCCACCCAGGCACCCCTCTGATTATTTAAATGTTTCTTACAAATGCCATCAAGTGACCCTAATTAAGCAGCTTGTACTAAGTTATTTTTTTTAGAGTTCCATTTACGAGAAAGTTTTACTTTTCACATATATGTTCTATGCCTTGGTGTATGCATATGCATTTGTACGTAGTTTTGAAAAATTGTGATAAAATACTCATAACGTAAAATTGACCACCTTAACCATTTTTTTTAAATTTTTTTTTTTTAACGTTTATTTATTTTTGAAACAGAGAGAGACAGAGCATGAACAGGGGAGGAGCAGAGAGAGAGACACAGTATCCAAAACAGGCTCCAGGCTCTGAGCTGTCAGCACAGAGCCCGACGCGGGGCTCGAACTCACGGACCGTGAGATCATGACCTGAGCCGAAGTCGGACGCTTAACCGACCGAGCCACCCAGGCGCCCCCTTAACCATTTTTTAAAAAGTATAATCTCCATTTGGGGCGCCTGGCTGGCTCAGTGGGTTAAGCATGTGACTCTTGGTTTCCACTGATACCATAATCTCACAGTTTGTGAGGTCGAGCCCCGTGTCGGGCTCTGTGCTGACGGCATGGAGCCTGCTTGGGATTCTTTCCCTCTCTCTACCCTTCTCGTGCTCTCTCTCGCTCCCTCTCTCAAAAGAAAGAAACATTCAAAGAAAGTATAATCTCCCATTTTATCTTTTTCCAGAGAACAGTTTTTCTTCGGTCCTCAAGGTCTTAGCTCCTGACATGGGTTTTGGTCGAGGTCGTGGGGCAGCACCCACGGGTCTAGATCGGGGTGGGGGTGTTCGGTCCTTCGGGGCTTCACGAGAGCGATTCCGGACTACCTTGCGTAGTAATGTAGTCTCATACATGGCTTGGGAAGCACATAGGCATTGAAGACACTACCTTGGGAAATGTCCCTGATGGCAGTAGCCTCTACTGTGGTCTGAATACCAAAATTCTTCTTCTTCTTCCTTTTTTTAAGATTGTATTCATTTTCTTAAAAGTAGGCTTCATGCCCAGCATGGAGTCCGATATGGGGCTTGAACTCATGACTCTGAAATCAAGAGTCACATGTTCTACTGAGTGAGCCAGCCAGGTACCTCTTGAATAATTAACTTTTTTTTTTTAAGTTTTATTTAACTATTCTCTACACCCCACGTGGGGCTCAAACTCATCACCCCGAGATAAGAGTCACCTGCTCTTCTGACTGAGCCATCCAGGACCCCCTCAACCCCCCACCCCGAATAACAAACTTATTTATTTTTTTTTAATGTTTATTTATTTTTGAGACAGAGCATGAACAGGGGAGGGTCAGAGAGAGAGGGGAGACACAGAATCTGAAACAGGCTCCAGGCTCTGAGCTGTCGGTACAGAGCCCGACAACACGGGGCTCGAACTCACAGACCGTGAGATCGTGACCTGAGCCGAATTCGGAAGCTCAACTGACTGAGCCACCCAGGTGCCCCCGGAATAACGAACTTCTTAATGGCCTTGTCCTTGGGCATGCAATGAGTGCAGTTGCTACAGCAAATAGGCTGCATGTGGCCGTGGCCCTTTGTGTCATGACCCTTATTCCTTCTCTTCTTGGTTATCTTGGAAGTGAGGACCCGAGAGCGCCATCTTAACCCTTTTTTATTAAATATGTATTTTTTGAGAGAGAGAGAGAGAGAGCGTGCATGAGCAGGGAGGGGCCGAGAGAGAGACGGATAGAGAGGATCCGAAGCAGACTCCGTGCTGACAACAGAGAGACCAATGTGGGGCTTGAACTCACGAACCGCGATATCATGACCTGAGCTGACGTCGGACGCTTAACCGACTAAGCTACCCGGGCGCCCCATTAACCGTTTTTAAATGTATAGTTTGGTGGCATTAAGTATGTTCACGTCGTTGTGCAGCCATCCCTGCAGTCCATCACCAGAACTCTTGATCTTGGAAAACCGAACCTCTGTACCCACTAAAAAATAACTCCCTGTCCCCTTCTCCCCCCGGCCCCTGGCTACCACCATTTTGCTTTCTGTCTCTGGGTATTTGACTACTCTAGGTTCCTCATATAAGTGGAATCATACAGGATTTGTCTTTTTTGTGGCTGGCTTCTTTCACTTGGCATGATAGCCTCAAGGTCCATCCAAGTTGTATATGTCAGTATATGTCAGAATTTCCTCCCTTTTTAAAGACTGAATAATATTCTGGGGCATCTGTGTGGCTCAGTTGGTTAAGCGTCTGACTCTTGATTTCAGCTCAGGTCATGATCTCTCTCTGTCTCTGTCTCTGTCTCTGTCTCTCTTTCTCAAAAATAAACATGGAGGGGGGAGCCTAGATGGCTCAGTCAGTTAAACAGCCGACTTTGGCTCAGGCCGTGATCTCACGGTTTAGGAGTTCGAGCCCCACATAGGGCTCGCTGCTGTCAGCGCAGGGCTGGTTTTGGATCCTCTCTCTCTCCCTCTCTCTCTGCCCCTTCCCTGCTCACACGCTCTATCAAAAATAAATAAGCATTAAAAAAAAAAAAAAGATTGTTGTTTAAGTATACTGTATCCTTGCAAATTTCCTGTCTAGTTGTTCTGTCAGTTGTTGAGAGAGGGGTGGTGAAATTTTTTGGCTCAAGTTGTGGATTTGTCGGTTTCTCCTTGTAGCTGTATTAGTTTTTGTTTTATGTATTTTGAAGCTCTGTTATCAGGTACATATGCATTTAGGATTATTATGTTCTTTTGATGAATTTACCACTGTTTGATCATCAAATGATTTTCTTTTCTTTTTAAAGTCTGTTTGTTTATTTTGAAAGAGTGTGCACAAAAGAAAGGAGGAAGAGCAGAGACAGGGAGAGAGAGAGAATCCCAAGCGGGCTCCACGCTGAGTGTGAGGGACCCAATAAAGCCATCTAATTTTAGACAAAATAGATTTCGGAGTCAGGAATATTACTAGATATTAAGAAAATCATTTGAGGGGCACCTGGGTGGTTCAGTCGGTTAAGCATCTGACTCTTGATTTCAGTTTAGGTCATGATCTCACGAACTGTGAGATTGAGCCCTGACTCAGGCTCTGTGCTGACAGCGTGGAGCCGGCTTGGAATTCTCTCTGTCTCTCCCCTGCTTTCTCTCTCTCTCTCTCTCAAAATAAATAAGTAAACTCCAAAAAAAAGAAATTAAATTAAAAATAAAGTGTGTTTCTTGTAGGTAGTGTATAATTGGGTCTTGATTTTTTTTTTAATCCAACTTGATCATCTCTAACTTTGAACTGGGATGTCAAGATTAGTTTCATTTAATGTGATTATTCATATAGCTGGGTTTAAATCTACTATTTTACTATTCGTTTTCTACTCGTCCCATTAGTTCTTTGGTTTTTTTTCGCTCCATTTTTGCTCTTTTGCATTAAGTATTTTTACTCCATTTTCTCTCCTTTGCCATCATCATAGTTTTTTAAAAGTTTATTTATTTTTTTAAGTAATCTCTACACCCAACGTGAGGGTTGAACTCACAACCCTGAGGTCAAGAATCGCATGCTCTTCCAACTGGGCCAGCCAGGAGCCTTGCCCTTGTCATATTTTTATTGCGCGTTGAATTTTTTTTATATCCTGATATCTTTATTCACTTGAATTCAGCCAAATAAGAATTACAACTAAACTTCTCAAAAAATTTCCATTAGCAAGCTAACTTCGAAGGCCACCCTATAACTTTCCTCCTAAAAGAATCCTTCAACTTCCATTTAGCACTAAGTATTTATTGAGCACCTACTCTGTGCCCAGCTGTTGGGCAGGCTGTAGAGTAGGACCTTAAACATGTGTAAGGCTCATCCCTGCACTTAGATGGCTTTCATTCTGAATGTTCCATAGTTTCCGAGCTATGGGGAGGGCTCTGGGGTAGGGTGCGCACTGAATTTTAACTCACAAAGAATTTATGGTCTTTGCTGTTTCTTTGCATTCATCAGTAAGAGTTCTATACCATTGTCGCCGTTACTGCTTATGTTGTTTCTTCCACAAATCCATTTGAACATTGCTTATTTCCTGTAGTTTACATCCTGTGTTCTTTCAGGCTCACCATAGCTGTAAGTGGTTGACTCTATCAAGGTTTCCATTTCCTGTCAGGCTGTCAGTCACCAGTTGGGATTTAGGCCCTTAGCATTGGTATGGAAACAGTTATTCCCCAATACTCTTGGCTGTCCAATATGAGGGCTCAGCTGTGGTTTCAACTACATTTATTACATGCATTCTATGAAAATTTCTTCGGACTCTAATCACTCCTTTTGCCTTCTCTCTTGCTCCCTCTTCTTTCTTGCATTGTTTTCATGTAGAACTACTTGGCTGCTTCTTAAACTTTGGAGCGTGTTGCCATTTTGATTTATGCGGAGACCATCATCCTTATATAAGTTACATTGGCCCCAAACTGTCTTCTAACCGCCCCTTTCGAATCCTCTCCCTTGTATTGTTGTCACATGAATTGTTAATTCGGCTGATTTTTTTTTTTTTTTTTCATACTGTTTTAGGTGGCCGGGGAAAGGATAATGCTTGGATCATTACTTTTCCAGAAAATTGTAATTTCAGATGTATACCGGAAGAAGTGATAGCGAAAGCGTTGACTTACTTGACATCTATTGCAAGGTATGGCGTCTCGTTACATTTTTTTCAGTTTGTTATGAATCAGGTACCCATTTGAATGTAACAGGAAAATGCCTTTGTAGTGTGGCTGTAATTATTATTGTAAGTGGATTATAAGACTCACCTTCAGAGGAGATAAGAAAGAAAACGTGTAAGGGGAAGCGGACAGCCACCTAAATTGGTAAAAAAAAAAATTGTACCGAGGATCTAGGAAAACAAAATTGGGAGTCTAGAAATAATTGTCCTCGTGAAGAAAAGCATACGTTGAAAACGATGATCAAACTTAAAGCCTTCGATTTGTCTAAAAGGAAATCTTCCTAGCCAAGAGTGAGGGTAAGTTTCCAAAGCTTCCTGAAAGATTGTATTTAGGTTGAAAACAAATTTTTATTTATTTTTTTAAAAGTTTATTTATGTACTTTGAGAGAAAGAGAGAGAGAATCCCAAGCAGGTTCAGTGCTGTCAGCACAGAGTTGGATGCGGGGCTTGAACTCATGAACTGTGAGATTATGACCCGAGCTGAAGTCGAGTCGGACACTTAACCGACTGAGCCACCCAGGTGCCCCCAAAACAGATTTTGTTTGTTTGTTTATTTAAATGTGAAATTTATTGTCAAGTTGGTTTCCATACAACACCCAGTGCTCGTCCCAACAGGTGCCCTCCTCCATGCCCGTCACCCACTTTCCCCCAAAAACAGATTTTTAAAGGAAACATTTTCCACTTATTAACCCTGAAGACTAAGAGGGCACAAGTCTACAATGGTAAAAATATGAAGAGTCTCATGAACGAAAAGTCAAAATCACAGAAAACTAAATTTATAGTGCACCCCTTAAAGCCTAAAAGTGGTCTTTTTAGGGCAAATAAAACATTCGTTAAACTTCCTCCTCTAAAGGCACAGACAGGATAGAAACCTGTATTTAACAGTGTTTTTCTGAGTGAGTGAATGGATGGATGGATGGATGGATCATGGGCTCTTGATGGATTGCCATGAAAAGTTAAATCTGTGTAATGAAGGACAGCTGTCTATAAAGTTTTCCCACACCCAGGATTGCACTATGCCAAATTTATCCTAGTGGCCTATTTGCATTATGCTATCCCTTGACTATTTAAAAGAATGACATTAGGGGCACCTGGGTGGCTTAGTCGATTAAGCATCTGACTCTTGATTTTGGCTCAGGTCATAATCTCACGGTTTGTGGGATTGAGCCTTGCACTGGGCTCTGTGCTTGATAGTACGTTCTCTCTCTCTTTCAAAATAAACCTAAAAAAAAAAAAAAGAATGACTTTAGTGCCGAAAAAGAAATTTTCAATATTGAGTGGTGGAACACGGAATTAAACTGGTTTTCCCATGTAGCGCTTTGTGATAGCTTTCCCAATCCAAATAAATTTATCTTTGGCTGAGACAGCAAATGTAAATGAAACAGTCAGAATTAAGGACATACCTAGCAAATTTGGGTAGTTACTAAGCAAAACATGATTTCTTCTTATCTTGCAGGCAAAATGGATCTGACTCCCGGTTTACCATTATTCTTGATCGAAGATTGGATACATGGTCTTCTCTCAAAATTTCTCTTCAGAAAATCTCAGTAAGTACTGGGGCGCCTGGTTGGCTCGGTTGAGCGTCCGACTTTGGCTCAGGTCGTGATCTCACAGTTTGTGAGTTCGAGCCCCACGTTGGGCTCTGTGCTGACAGCTCGGAGCCTGGAGCCTGCTTCGGATTCTGTGTCTCCTTCTTTCTCTGCCCCTCCGCCGCTTGCACTCTGTCTCTGTCTCTCTCTCTCTCTCAAAAATAAATAAACATTAAAAAATTTAAAAAAAAACCTCAGTAAGTACCAATGCATTCTGCAGATACTTTTTTTTTTTTAATGTTTTATTCATTTTTGAGAGCGAGCACGAGCGGGAGAGGGGCAGAGAGAGAAGGGGACAGAAGATCTGAAGTGGGCTCTGTGCTGACAACGGCGAGCCCGACTCGGGGCTTGAGCTCACCACCTTGAGATCACAGCCTGAGCCGATATTCAAGAGTCAGATCCTTAACCTGCTGAGCCCCCCAGGTGCTCCCACTTTTTAACATTTTGATGTGTGTCTTTCAAGACATTTCCTCCCCTGGGATAGAGTAGGGCAGTGACTCAACAGTAATAGAACTTAGCTCCCCTGTTGGATTCTAGCCCCTAGCTTCCCAAGACCCGGATGGAGAAAACAGTTTCCCTAAGAGAAAAACATGAGAGCTGCAGTCCTGCTCACAGCCTGGGTGATCTTTCACATTACTAGGCTCACGTGGATGCGGTGGCATTGTCAGACCCTTCTTCATAGAAGAGGAGGGCAGTGTGGGACCCGTAGACTACCTAGCTGGCAAGATTGGGGCTGTCTGTAGAAGTACCATGCGGTTAACTTCCTCTATCAGACCAGAGTAGCTGGGAATCAATGTGTGTGTGTGTGTGTGTGTGTGTATTTAATGTTTATTATTGAGAGACCGAGCATGAGTGGGGGAGGGGCAGAGACAGAGGGAGACCCAGAATCCCAAGCAGGCTCCACGCTCGGAGCACAGAGCCCAACACGGGGCTGGATCCCACGAACCGCGACATCGTGACCTGAGCCGGAGTCGGATGCTCCAGCCGACTGAGCCCCCCAGGCGCCCCCAATACATTCTTTTCTTTGAGAGTCCAGCATCATCCATCATCAGAAATCTTCGTCTCCCCACTGACATGGGAGGCCACTCTCACCGGAGGAAGTTGATTTAGTGGCGAAGGCAAGCCAGAGATCTAAGTTGTTGGACTTCTTGACCGGCGTACCTTTTCCTGCGCTAGCCTAGCCAAAGAGCGTAAGAAATCTACCGGCACTCACATGGTAAAATGCATGAGATTCTGTTCATACCCAGCTTGAATGATTCTTCATCTTGAGCCAATCAGCCAAGTGGGTTTTTTTTTGTTTGTTTCTTTAACAGAAGTGTTTAACTATAAGCAATGGAGAGAAGAATACCAAATTCATACATGTGACTGAAATAAAATAGCAAAGCCTTGACTTCATGTAATATATTTTTGCTTTTTCAAGTGTTCACATTTATTAAGTAATGGTCATTCTGTTTCCTAAGTACTGCAGGCAGGTATCATTATAATTGTCTCATAGCTGAGGGAATTACGTCGATATACACACTCAGGAAAGGTTTTGTGTGAAATCCAAGGTCAAATATCTAAGTAACTAAAAGAGGCGGAGCAAGAATTGAATTGTCATGAACTTCAGTTGTTGCACTTTCCACCTGCTGCTTTCTATCATTTTCCAGATGACTTGTGGATAGACCAAAAAAAAAAAAAATGTTAAATTTTTTTAATGTGTATTTTTGAGAGACAGAGAGACAGCGTGACGGGGGGGGAGGGGCAGAGACAGAAGGAGACACAGAATCCGAAGTAGGTTCCAGGCTCCGAGCTGACAGCACAGAGCCCCACTCCGGGCTTGAACCCATGAACTGTGAGATCATGACATGAGCCGAAGTCGGACACTTAACCGACAGAGCCACCCAGGTGCCCCTTAAGTGTTTTTTGTTTTTTGGGTTTTTTTTGAAAGGTAAAATTCCTTCGGAGAGCATAAATCTGCCTGGTGTATACTATTGAGCCGTGTCAATGGGGCAAAGTCAAGTCAGAGCTGTTGACCTTGCTCTGGCCTTTTAGGATCTGTCCTTGCGCTTGTTGACGAGATTTCAGTTTACAATTCTTTTCTACTTAATATAGCACTTGTTACAATAAAACACTTTTTATTACCCAGCCCAGCTTTTTTCTTTTGGCCAAAACAATCTGCTTGATTAAATTAATTTTCGTTGAGTGACCGTTTGGCACATAGCATCAGTTTTTTTAAGGTTTTATTTTTATTAATCAAATAGGCCACTTGGAACAGAGGGTTGTTTTTTGTTTTTTGTTTTTTTTTTCTAAAAGAGAAATATCAGATTTGGTCTTCATGCTGTTGGTTGCAAGTCAACGGAGCAGAAATGACTTGTTTCTTGGGAGGTGTAGCTCCCCTTTCTGCTTTTCTAGGGACGATCTTTCAGTGGGGAAGTGTGAACCCTGTTCAGCACAGACCTTGGCACGCAGGGTTCCTTCATTCTCTTTACTGCCAAAGTGATGGCGCTGGGCAAGATTGGGAGCCCAGGTGATGAAGCGTATAACCAGCTATAGATTACTTTAGGTGTTGTTTCTTTTTAACAGGTTAAATGTTTCTGCTTGTGGTATAGTTTCTACACCCATACTCAAGAGCACATTCATTACAGGGGTGCTTGGGTGGCTCAGTCGGTTAAGCTTCCAGCTCTTGATTTAGGCTCAGGTTGTGATCTCATGATTTGTGAGATCGAGCCCCACGTCAGGGTCTGCACTGACAGCACAGAGCCTGCTTGGGATTTTGTGTCTCCCTGTCTCTGCCCCTCCCTCCCTCCCTCTCTCTCTCTCTCTCTCAAAAATATTTTTTTTAATGTTTATTTTTGAGAGAGAGAGAGACACACAGATAGAGCGTGAGTGGGGGAGGGACAGAGAGAGAGGGAGACACAGAATCTGAAGCAGGCTCCGGGCTCTGAGCTGTCAGCACAGAGCCTGATGCGGGGCTCGAACTCACGAACTGTGAGATCGTGACTTGAGCCAAAGTCGCACTGAGGCACCCAAGTGTCCCTGTCAAAAATAAATAAGTAAACATTTTTTAAAAACCCAGCACGTTAATTACATCCCAACCATTAGTAGCCATTGGGCACTGTTTGCATTAAAGATAAATACTGAATACAAGCTAATTTCGAGAGCAAAAGTTGGATTCAGCAAAAAGGATTTCTGGCGAAAATTGCCACTGAAAAGATAAGGTGTAACTGTCTTTGGTATGTTACCTTAAACATCTATGAAATAATTACACAACTCAATTTGAAGACCTTAATTTGTAAATTCCAAAATAAACTGCAGTCAGGTTATACTTTTTAATGATGGGAAACAAGATTATTTTCAGTTTGTACAATTGGGGGAAATGTCAGTCTGGGAGAGAAGCCTATCCATTATTAGAAAGTTTGTGTGTTCTTTCTAGATTATCATCAAGACAACATTCCACCAACCGGTAACCTGTCACAAGGCTTAAACTCAGAATAGCATTTAACCATAACAACAACAACAAACCTGGAGTGAATTTTCAGTTACGGATCAGGGTAGGACAAGAATAAGGGTATCCGTTAATACTACCTTCACAGAGATTCTCAGCATTCCACCTTAAAAATCAAACTGCATAGAGGAGAAAGCCAGTCCCATCAAGCCCCTAGGAGAGAGTCATTTTTTTTTTCCCCCTTTCTCCACTCTCAGGACATGCCTCATCTTCAGCGGTCCGGCAGGAGCTAATCCATGAGGTTCAATCTGGCTAAGTAATTGGGGGAATGTGTCAACTCTGAATTACAATGAGCAGCCGGGAAGGCTCGTCAGCTGACTAATCAGGAAGAGTGGGTGTTTTTGCTGTGCTGCCACGCTGGTAATGGAAGCAGCTACGGTAGCTTTGTTTGATAGAGATTTTTGGCTGCCGTTTTTAAATACTACCCAAGAAGCAGCTCATATTTCATCTGTGTTGCACTGACAACTGGAAGAGAAGAGTGTTATTGTGTATAGTCGAGATGGCAGAGGCAACTCCCCCGAGAGGCAAGATGAGGTTCAGAAGGAATGCGGTAAGGGCTCTGCCTGCGGTCCTGGAAAGCCTATATTCCCAAGTTCAAGTGCAGGGATGCTGCGGCATGGTGCTATAGCACAAACTGCTGCCGAATGAGGCTTTTAAAGGACAGATGGAGAGAGAATGGAGACTTGTGTTTGCATGAATTGCATTGATGCGATCACTGTGATCTTGACATAGGGAAACATAAAGGAGTCAAGGAGGTTGAATGCAATTTCAAAATCTAAATGTGATCAAGTTTATGAGGAAACATCGTCAGGCGTGTTATTTGTCGAAGGCCATGTGAGCAGTTTTGAATCGGTTGGCAGAGTAGCTTTAAATCGCGAGTTAAGATAATATCTAACAAAAGGATGCATCCTTTCACCATGGTCAAGTAGAGTGTGATATCATGGACAGGTCTGGAGCTGACTTCATCAGCGTTTGAAAAGGCAGCCCTTCCTGGGTGTTACTTACTGTTCCAGTGAAAAATTTTAAAAGTCTGATGACTTGAAATCTTTCTGATTGCAATTGTCTTCCAAATTCAAACTTTAAAGATGCAGAATTCTAGCCTGTTGACAACTTTTTTTTTTTAAGGGAAAGAAGTGACTTGATTTTTATTATAGACTAGAATTTAGAAATCTCTCCATTCAATAGGTTTCAAACACTTTTCTAAGTAAATTTTTCCCTTCATTGGTTCACTTGTGTACTAAATTCCCAGCAAATTTCTTAAGTGACGTTTAGATGTATTTTGGGGGTGTGTGAAATAACACTAATTTAATATCTGGTCATCAACAAGGTTTTAAATGTCACTCTTTTTCTTTGAAAAGTTAATGTTATCGATGTTAGGATTTAAAATACAATCCTTGCTCGTTGAAAAAAATCAAGACAACACACACAAACATGAGAAAGTAAAAATCAGCCTTAGGAAAAAAAAAAAATGACATCTGGAATCAAAAGTAAGATAAGGAAACTAAACCAGTAAGAGTTTTATTGTGGTTGAAGGAGTGTTAACTTCAATGGGTGAGTAAATGCTTTATTTTCTACTCAAGGTCTTGGCACAGAATGATGTAGTTTAAACTATAGTTTAGGTTATGAATCTTTCTATTTCGACAAAATTGTGTATCTTTAGCTCTACACATGATTTTGTACTTTGGGAATAAATAGTTTCAGACCCGACAATTTGTAGTGTGCAAGAAATGCCTTTGTACGTGCTTCGTGGCATTGGGGGCAGCTGGCATCGGTACTTTTGTTATCAAAAGTAACTGGCTTAAGCTTCCGGAAAGTTCCCGATTCCTTTATGTACACAGATATTTTGTCGGCGACAAATTTAGTTTCGTGTATACGCACCTACGTTAATAGACACACAAGTGAATTCAGGACACGCGCACTCATTGAATACATATACCTAGTAGTAGGCCAATAGACTACTGCGTTACACACAATATAGGTTTCGCCAAGGTAACTATGGCGTGACTGTTGCACTGAAAGAGCTCTCAATCTATTTCGCGAAGGGAGGACATGTTCATAACTAACTCTTACCAAAGAACTTCCAGGTGGATGGCTTCATGAAGGAAATGAATATTGGTTTGGACCTTAAGCAAGAATGTAGGTTTCTATTACCTTTCTTTGTTTCTCTCCTCCATTCTTCTCTTAAATGAATTCTTTCAAGTGGCCCCTAGGGATCAATGTCTTGAAATGCAATTTATTGGATTAAGTCGGAAGCCCAGAACTCTAGTGGAAGTCGCATTTGTTCTGTTTACATGGGTTGGCTTGACCAGGGCAAAAAATGTGAAACTCACCGGTGACACAGCGGTTTGACCTTGCAGGATCTCTGGAGTTGGGCTGATTTCGGAGACTGTGATATAAGTAGCACCTGAGAGGATGGGACAGTGGATTTAAAGTCCAGAGAGAAGATTGAATGGGTTACTTGGTGGAAATTGCAATGACTGTGGCCAAGTGGGAGGGAGGGCATGATAACAGATAAGTGACGAGAAGGACAGATGTCAAGGAAGGACCGTTGCCCACGACTCTTCTGCCCCTGAGGTCATGTGGCAAGTTACTTGGAGGTCTGCAGAGTCACTCCTACTTTCTGTACTCTGTAAGGGCGCGGTCTGGGAGAACAGTGTGGAATTCGTTCACGACGCTGGAAATTCTGCTCTGTACCTGAAGTCATGAAATTGTCCTCGGTGTATTCTGAAGAGGTAGTTCGGACCGTGTCAAGGTCAATCACATGGCCACGCCTGAGCATTCTATTCTGTTAGGCTATTGGATTAGAGCAGTCTCTGTTCAATGGGCTCCATGATGCCAGATTCTTTCCCCCAGTTTCTTTTGACCATTAATATTTGTCCCATTCTGTTAGATGTTCGGGTCAAGTGATTCCTGAACGCCAGGCAGCAAGTGTCAGTGTGCATTCAGCCTGTGTAACACTGAAAAGTGTTCTGTGTCTTAGAAAGAGCTCTCCCTGAGGATTCAGGTAGGCCTGGGTGCCCCTGCTCACTGGCTGAACCCTGGACAAGTTACTGCACTGCTCTGTGCTTCGGTTTGTGCATCCGAAAAAGGCCGTAAAAGCTACTCGACCGCAGTGTTATGGGGGTTCACTAGGTAATGTGTGTACCAAGCCTCGCACATCTGTAATAGGCTTTCAGCCAAAGGTTTCGTCTTAGTGTTACTGCGTTGCTTTGCCTTAGAGATTAAAAAACGGAGAAAGTCTGTGGGAATAGAAGTTGTTTTATCGTAATGTAACCAAACTTCTGCGATGTATAACGCACTTTAAACATTTTTTTTCCCAAGTTTATTTAAGAGAGGGAGAAAGAGAGCAAGCACCAGGGGGGTAGGGGCAGAGAGAAGAGAGAGAGAGGAGAGAGGAGAGAGGAGAGAGAGAGAGAGAGAGAGAGAGAGAGAATCCCAAGCAGGCTCTGCACTGTCATCGTGGAGCCCTACACGGGGCTCGAGCCCACAAACCGTGAGTTCATGACCTGAGCCACAATCAAGAATCAGATACTTAACCGACTGAGCCCCCCGGGCGCCCCTGAACATTTTAAAAGAAATAACTACAGAATCACAGACAAGTGTATACAGGGTGTATGAATTGCCTCTCTTTGGTACTACACAAAGGATTTAGGCGAGGTTAATTTCCAGACTTTAGGAGTGAGATGATGCGTCCAAGTGTATGCCTTTTGTTGTTCTTGCTGTCCTTACTGCTATAAGGCTATGTAGCTGTGGAATTTGAGGGTAGGCGTGAGGAGAAGGGAGTAGATCTTCTCTAGGAAGGAAAGGTGAGAGAGAGAGCGAGCTAATTCTGTGCCCATTAACCGGAAGAACCAGAGAGATCTGCTGCGGGGGCGGGGAGGGGGGGGAGGGGGGGCGTGTCGCGTATAGTGACTGGAGAATTGTTGGCATGTTCATTCTACGGAGGTGCCTTTAAGCAGTCACATGTTGAAACTCCAAAAAAAAAAAAAAAAAAAAAACCCGCAAGAAGCTAAAAGCAATGCTGTTTCCTCTCCCATGCTGGCTTTTTTTTTTTTTAATAAAAATAAAAACAAAATAAAATAAGGCTGACCTTTGGTCACATCCCTTTGCTCTTTTGACAGGCTCTCAAACACGATTTATAGTTTTACAATCTGGGGTTTGTGGAGAAAATAGAAATTGTGCTTTTTCATGTTTATATAACCATAAAGATTAGGGATTCTTAAAGCAGCATACCAAAGAATTTAGAAATGTAGTATCCCCAAACAGAAATGGAAAAGCTCAATGGTCTTGGGTTATCTTTGCTGTAAGATATGTGCGTCTGATACTAGTTATGATAGGTGATATGCTGTTTGTTCATTTAAACACTAGTTTTGGGGCGCCTGGGGGGGGGCTCAGTGAAACATCCGACTCTTGATTTGAGCTCCGGTTGTGATCTTGTGGTTTCTGAGTTTGAGCCCCACAGTCGGGCTCTGCACTGACAGTGTGCAGCCTCCTTGGGATTCTCTCGCTCTCTGCCCCTCCCCCGCTTGTGCGTGCTCGCTCTCTGTCTGAAAATAAAATAAACAAAAAATAAACAATAGTTTTTGTTTTTAATTTTTTTTAACGTTTTATTTATTTTTGAGACGGAGAGACAGAGCGTGAACAGGGGAGGGTCAGAGAGAGGGAGACACAGAATCTGAAACAGGCTCCAGGCTCCGAGCTGTCAGCACAGAGCCCAATGCGGGGCTTGAACTCACGGACCGCGAGATCATGACCTGAGCCGAAGTCGACTGCTTAACCGACTGAGCCACCCAGGCGCCCCTAAACAATAGTTTTAAAATGGATTATCTTGAAACTTTTAGGCAAATGTGTGCATACTGTATAGAGAAAAAGCACTCTCTCTCCCTATGTGTATGCTCATAGTCAAACATCTGCAACCTGATCTTAAATCCATATGGCCTTTCTGGTTAAAATTTCTCGAGTGCTCTGTCCCGTCGAGATTCTCCTAGCCAGCGATCACAGAGAGAGGAGCATATATTGATACCTACCCATGTTCAGATGACATGAAGCTTTAGGTCACAGGTCACAAACTGGTAGTCCAAAGATGTGTTCTGTTTAGGTCATACAGTGTTTCAACAAACTTTGAACTTGTTTCCCATCTTTAAAAATCCTGATGTTTCACACAACTCTGGATTTCTGGCTTCTTTTGAGAAATTGAAGATTTGGCAAAGCCCACCTTTCCACCTGACATTTAGCTGAAACTGACTAGTGGTGCCCCCCCCCCCCATGCTCTCCAGTTCACCATAATCCCCACCATTTCCGGTGACTACTCACCATCTGGGAAGAGTGTGAGTTGCCATTTTCCACCTCCTTCAGGCTGTGTTTTGATGAAGCCCTGCCTACTTCACGTGTTTCCATTCTTCCCCTAACACGTGGTAGGCATTCACATTGGTCACCTTTGTTTTGGGTTTCAGGTTTAGACTCTTGACCTTGAACCCGATCCTTGTACCATCGTTGCCACGCTTCCCCAAATTCCTCCTGTTGCTCCTTTTTCTATCCATTAGGAATTTCTCCAGAGGAAGGAAAGCTGAAATGAAAATACTCTTTTTATTTTTCAATCATAGCCTGTTTAAGAGTCAGGGGAATGTGGGTTTTTTTTTTTTTAATTTTTTTAAATTTCTAATGTTTGTTTATTTTTGAGAGACAGAGAGAGACAGAGTGTGAACAGGGAAGGGGCAGAGAGAGAGGGGGACACAGAATCCGAAGCAGGCTCCAGGCTCTGAGCTGTCAGCACAGAGCCCGACGCGGGGCTCGAACCCACGGACCGTGAGATCGTGACCTGAGCCGAAGTCAGACGCTTAACCCACTGAGCCACCCAGGTGCCCCAGGTGAATCTGGGTTTTCATTCGGCCACTTACAAGCTAGAAGTTTTTGGAAAATTGCTAACCTCCCACAACCTCAGTGTATTACTTCCCTTTTGCTGCTGTAACAACTTACCACAAACTTAGCAGCTCGAAACAACACAAATGTATTCTGTTAACAGTTCTGGGATCAGAAGTCCAAAATGAGTCTCACTGGGCTAAAAGAAAGGTGTTCGTAGGGCAGCGTTCCTTCTGGAAACTGGAGGAGAATCCACTTCCTTGGCTTTTCCAGGTTCTAGAACCGCCCACCTTCCTTGGCTCTCGGCCCTGCGTCCCTGCCCTGGGCTTCTCATGTCACATCTTCTCTGACTCTCCTGCCTCCCTCTTCATCTAGTAAGGATCTTTGTGATTACATTGTTCCCACTGCAAGAGTCCAGGATTATCTCCCCATCTCAAGACCCTTAACTTCCTCATGTTTATAAAGTCCCTTTTGCTTTATAAGGTAATATATTTACAAGTTCCAGGGCTTAAGATGTGGGCATCTTTGGGGAGTGATTATTCAGCCTACCACAGGCAAGTTCTCCAGTTGTGAAATAAGGATAAAAATAGAATCTAATGTATGCACTCAGCACAATATCGTAATTATGCTCATGGCGATCGTGATTCTTGTAAAAGGCTTTCAGTAAAAAGCGACATTCTCACCCATGGCCAGCTAGTCAGTCTCCTTTCCCTTACCATAAGGCCTTCAGAGGTCCCAAACATACATAAATGTGTGTGTGTGTGTGTGTGTGTGTGTGTGTGTGTGTGTGTGTGTGTATTTTAAAAAGTTTTGGGGCGGGGCGCCTGGGTGGCTCAGTCGGTTGAGCGTCCGACTTCAGCTCAGGTCACGATCTCACGGACCGTGAGTTCGAGCCCCGCGTCGGGCTCTGGGCTGATGGCTCAGAGCCTGGAGCCTGCTTCCAGTTCTGTGTCTCCCTCTCTCTCTGCCCCTCCCCCGTTCATGCTCTGTCTCTTTCTGTCTCAAAAATAAATAAACGTTAAAAAAAAAAAATTAAAAAAAAAAGTTTTGGGGCGCCTGGGTGGCTCAGTCGGTTAAGTGTCTGACTCTTGGTTTTGGTTCAGGGCATGATCTCATGGCGTGTGAGTTCGAGCCCTTGCATTGGCCTCTATGCTGACAGCGGGGAGCCTGCTTGGGATCCTCTCTCTCCTTCTCTCTCTGCCCCTCCCCCTCCTCTCAAAATAAGTAAATAAACTTTTAGAAAAAGTTTAAAAATGTTTGTGTTCGAATATAGTTGACGCACAGTGTTATGTTAGTTTCAGGTGTGCAACACAGTGATTGGATCCTTCTATAAGTTCTACTGTGCTCGGGGCAAGGGTAGCTACCGTCTGTTACCCTACAAGGCTGTACAATCTCATTTTCTGAATTCTTTGTGCTGCACGTATGTAAGTGTTTGCTCGAGAGAGTTATGAAACGGAGTCACTCATGCGAGGCTATGGATTTGCTGTAACTAGACAAATATGGCAAGCACCTTTTTAGGTTGGGAAAGTAAATGGGACCGGGATCAAAAACTCCAGTCTATCCGATTGGCACAGGGGATTCAATGGGTGGGAGGGATACAAACCGTATACGTGGTCTGAACTGTGTGATTTCATTTTCTAAAAAAAATAAATAAATAACCGACCAGTCAGATGGATTTATTCCTCTAAGTGGCTTTTAAATTTGAGAGTAGCTATTAGTTTAACGGAGCCCGTGTGTTCCAGGACGATCTGTGTGGTCGCGAAATAAAGATTCTCTGCCTATCCCATCATGAAAAACACTGTAAATGCAAGTATGCAGGCAATAACTGAAGTTTTCATCCTTGATAAAATTTTTCTTTAAAAATGCTACTTTTTGTGGGCTTTTGGCCACAAGTGAATCCCTAAACATTTTGAAAGAATTAAGGAAGGGCAACGTATGGCCGAATAATCAGGAAGTTTTCCTTAAGCATGATATGATTAGAATGTAGAATTCTCTTTAGAAGGATTTTTTTTTCCAGGTGTCCATGTTTGGGGCAAACCACTTTGTCAAATATAGGCAATGACTGATTCCGTAAACGGGGGCGCCTGGCTGGCTCAGTCAGAAGAGCGTGCGACTCTTGATCTCGGGGTCGTGAGTTCAAGGCCCGCGTTGGGTGTAAGAGATCACTTAAATAAATAAATAGAAGAAATAAATAAGTAAACGAGACAGTTAAATGAGATGGTTAAAATGTTAAAAATAATAGCTACTGTGCTCGCTTCGGCAGCACATATACTAAAAATAATAGCTACATAACATCCCTGACTTTTAAGCAGCGGAGCACCCCCAAACCCTGCCTGAATTCGCTTCCCTGTGGATTCTATAGACCATGATTCTGCTTTTTCTCTCCTCTCTCCTTTGTTCCCTGCCGTGTGATGGACCTTGGACCTAGGTGCTGGGACAACCTTGCTCTCCCTGGCGTGGCAGGCTAGAGACCGGGGCCTTTACCCCAGGCAGAGAGTTGCCAGGCTTTAAGTTGGTCAGGCTTAGGGCCACCTAGAGATTTCCTATGTGATACCAGAGACTATGGTGTTAAGGAAAGTCCGAGAGGAAAAGATGATGAGACCAGATCAACCTAGGGTCCATGAAAGAACAAAACACATTTTGCCATAAGTGTTGACAGAGGTCGGGTGCTTTCAGTTCCATTTGAAAGAAAAAAAAAAGTGGAAAGGCAGCTGGGTCAAGGCAGGAAAGTATAATGGTTTTGGGAACTTACCCGTGTGAAGAAGAAGGAGAGGCTTAACTCCTAAAGCAAATGGCATCGAAGTAGAATCTATGCTTTCTATCTAAAAATAGGCCCAGAGGGGCACCTGGGTGACTTGGTTGGTTAAGCAACTAACTTCAGCTCAGGTCATGATCTCTCGGTCTGTGAGTTCAAGCCCCGCGTCAGGCTCTGTGCTGACAGCTCGGAGCCTGGAGCCTGCTTTGGAGTCTGTGTCTCCCTCTCTGCCCTTGGCCCGCTCGCGCTCTGTGTGTGTGTGTCTCTCTCTCTCTCTCAAAAATAATGAACATCAAAAAAAAATTTAAAAATAGGTCCAGAGTTTTCCCAAGGCTCTGTCAGAGTCTCCCCTTTAAGCAAGCCTTTATCAGAGCCCCTGGGTGGCTCAGGCGGTTAAGCATCCAACTCTTGATTTCCGTTCAGGTTGGAATCCCAAGGTCGTGGGATCGAGCCCTGCATCGAGGGAGAATTGGGATTCTCTCTGCCCCTCCCCTGCACACGCACGCTCTCTCTCTCTCTCTCCCTAAGTCAATAAAAAAACTTAACCCAATACGACAATGTATGTTAACTAACTTGAATTTAAACAAATTAAAAAAAAAAAAGCAAGACTTTATCAATATCCTGGAAGTTTTCTACCTAAGCCTACTTGTCTTTAGATCTAAGAATGCAAGGTAAAAATTAAAGCCTATCTTCTTTTTTTTAGGGCTTAACAAAGTTCCTCTGTGTTCATTATTTAATTTAATTCTTACGATAACTATAGGAAGTACGTACCATGTTGAACATAAAATACACACTATGTACATCATAGAGGGTGTGGTATATAGCATCGTTGGGACTCTGTCTCTGCTTCTAGTTCTATACGCATGTTAGCTGCGTGCTTTGAAGTAAGTTTTCTCCAGCAGGTTCACGGCGACCAGCAGCTCTGGAATTGCACCCTCAAAGTGTTCTTCCCTCCACACTGGTGTGAAAAATCCCAGGGCAGGACTTCATCCCACTACTAATCGCTGTGTGTTAGGAGGGCAAGGTCATGTAGGAAGATCACAGTTCTTTTTTTAAAATCTTTATTTTTGAGAGAGACACGGTGGGAGCGGGGGAGGGTGGCAGAGAGAGGGAGACACAGAATCTGAAGCAGGCTCCAGGAGGGGTGAGGGGTCTCTCTGGGGTCTCTTTGATGAGGGCACTAGTCCCCTTATGATGGCTCCGTTCTCATCACCCAGGCACCTCCCAAAGGCCTCTCCTCCTACCAGCCTCACATTGAGGGCTGGGTTTCAGCACAAACTTTGGGGGACATAACCACTTAGTACCTGAGAGAGGGGAAGAAGTCTCTCCTGAAGGGAGAGGGTAGCAGAGGCACGGCCACCTGGGGGAGTTCGGAGTTGGACAGCCAGCCCGATTTGTGTCTGTTTATGATCATTGATTAATTTATTGATTTCATTTTGACCTCTTTTCTTTCACTTATTTGTGAGTCTCCCACTCGGTCCTCTTCCCTTGCTCTGGTTCTCATGGCCACTTAACTGTTGATGCTTTATCACCGTCTCAAGTTGTATTTACGGATTTTATTTTTAAGTAACCTCTACACCCAGCGTGGGGCTCAAACTCACAACCCTGACGTCAGGTGTCTCACGCTCCACCGACTAAGCTAGCCAGCCACCCCTCAAACTGAATTTAAAATATCCCCATTTTCTTTTTTTTTTTTTTAATTTTTTTAATGTTTATTTTATTATTTTTGAGACAGAGAGAGACAGAGCATGAACGGGGGAGGGGCAGAGAGAGAGGGAGACACAGAATCGGAAGCAGGCTCCAGGCTCTGAGCCATCAGCCCAGAGCCCGACGCGGGGCTCGAACTCACGGACCGCGAGATCGTGACCTGAGCCGAAGTCGGACGCTTAACCGACTGAGCCACCCAGGCGCCCCAAAATATCCCCATTTTCAAATGTGTATTTCCCAAGAGTCTAGGTCTTAAACCTGAGTGAAAGTTCCTCTTTTTGTTAATACCCACCTCCTAGCTCGTCTGTCTGCCTCCACTCTTGTCCAAATCTAGTCCTTTCCTAAAGCTGAAGTGATCCCTCTAAAATGCTGATCGTGTTGCTCCGCTGCCTAAAACCTCTTAGAGCCTCCCCTTGCCTCCACGAAAAAGCCAAGGTCTTTCCTGATCTGGCATCTACCTGTCTTTCTAGCACCATCTCCCGTTGCTACACTCTCGAGCATCATTTTCCTCTAGCTTTCCTGACCGGGACGTCTCGAAGAGATAGGGAAGCGTACAGTGATTAACAGCCCCGACTTACGGGGCACCCGGGTGGCTCAGTGGGTTAAGCGTCCGACTTCGGCTCAGGTCATGATCTCGCGGTTGGGGAGTTGGAGCCCCATATTGGGCTGTGCCTCTGTCAGTGAGGAGCCCACTTCAGATTCTCTGTCTCCCTCTCTCTTTGCCTCTCTCTCTCTCTCTCTCTCTCTCAAAAATAAACATTAAAAAAAAAAAAGAGCACTGATGCAGGCATAGATTAAGACTTCACCAGCCAGGGCAAGTTAAACTCTCTGAGCCTCAGTTTCTTTCTTTTTTTTTTTTTTTTAATGTTTATTTATTTTTGAGAAAGAGCGAGCAGGGGAGGGAAAAAGAGAGACGGAGACAGAGAATCTGAAGCAGGCTCTGCACAGAGCCCAATGTGGGGATTGAACTCACCAACCGTGAGATCATGACCTGAGCTGAAGTTGGACGCTCAACCAACTGAGCCACCCAGGCGCCCCCGCTTGCTTTATTTGTAAAAGACGCTAGCTTAACTACCTCACACGATTATTATGAAGAGGAACTATGATAATGTTGGCAAAATACTTGGCATAGAGTAAGCATTTGATATATGGTAGTTCATTATTAACGTTGGGCCATACTGTTCTGTCTCTCACTAATTTTCCATAGTCCCCTCCTTATCTTTTTAAAAAATGTTTATTTATTTTAAGATAGAGCACAAGTGGGTAAGGGGCAGAGAGGGAAGGAGAGAATCCCAAGCAGGCTCTATGCTGTCACCGAACACCCTGATGCGGGGCTCGATCCCGTGAACTGTGAGATCATGACCTGAGCGAAAATCAAGAGTCAGATGCTCAACTGACTGAGCCACCCAGGCGCCCACCCTCCTTGTCTTTCTTTCAGCAACTATTTCTTGACCACCTACATGTCCGTATTCTGGAAACGGGGGAAACATTGGTGCACCAGAATGGCATTCTGATCGAAGTAATTCCTTTTCTTAGGCTTCAAACAGACCGTTTTGACCGTCTGTTGTGGATTATTCTTCTTCCTTTGTTTCACTTATCAACTTGTGCTATAGAGTTAACGATTACTAATGAACTGCACTATTAGACTGATTTTCTTGCAAACTGGGTAGGGACTACATCTTACTAATTTGGGGACACCGACTGCTAACAGTGCGCGACAGTCGTTCGCTTAGGTACATGGAATGGACATGTAGAAGAGACTCCGTGAATGTTGCTTGGATGAAAATAAAAATATGATTCCATAACACAGGTTTCTTCCATTGCTTAGTGCATGTATATAATGTTTAAGCTCCCTTTGACTTTTGGGGTTATCCTAGGAACCTGCGTTCTAATTCTGTTTCACAGGGAATAAATGCAATTCAAATACAAATGACTAACTTTAAAATGACGTTTCAGGGGCACCTGGGTGGCTCAGTCGGTTAAGCCTCCGACTTTGGCTCAGGTCACGATCTCACGGTTCATGGGTTCGAGCCCTGCATCGGGCTCTCTGCTGACACTTCGGAGCCTGGATCCTGCTTTGGATTCTGTGTCTCCTCTCTCTCTCTGTCCCCCTCCCCCTCAAAAGTAAACATTAAAAACATTTTTTTTTTAAATGAAGTTTTAGGGTATGGTTCGTGGGGTGCCTGGCTGGTTCAGTCGATAGGGCGTGTGACTCTTGATCTCGGGGTTGTGAATTCAAGACCCATGTTGGGTGTAGGGATGACTAAAATAGAAATAAACTTAAAAAGTAATAAATAAAATAAAAACCTAGATTTATTTTGTAAAAAAGTATAGTTGTTCTTAACTTGGGATCTACTTTTGTGTGAGAAAATTCCCCGCCATGAACATCGCAAGGGTCTGATCTGATGACCTTACATTAGTTCTGTTTCTGTTTCCAAGTTTTTAGATTGTATCAATATCCATTTTTAAAGTTTTGTCCTTCTAGTGGCTTTTATTGCTTTAAAAACGGTTTCCTTTAATTACGTATTTTCTGATACGTGCTCAGTCGAGTGCACGTTTTGACAATTTGTTCTTCCTTTCCTGCGTTTCTCCTTTCCGTAGGTTTCTTTTCCTGGGAACTTGCACTTGGTGTTGGTCCTACGTCCCAGCAGTTTTCTTCAAAGGACTTTCACAGACATTGGATTTCGATTTAGTCAGGAGGATTTCATGCTGAAGTTACCAGTAAGAGTATATTGTTTAAATGTTTTGTCTCTTTAATTCTTGTGAGGACTTTGTACCATGCTGTTGATGCTTTACCCGTGCTCACAAAGCATCTGAAAGAAAAGAAATAGAATTTGTCTTCCCAAACTACAAACTTGAAATCCCCCAAAGTCTTCTGTTTCTATTGTTAAAATAAAGGAAGAGTTTCGTCAATTTGTAACAAAGCAATCCCTGTTGAATGAGATCTATGTCACCTACGTTATTTATGTGTGTGTATATGCACGTGTGCGTGTGTGTATAAAATCAGGACGTTTTATTTTTAGGGAAAAAATGAGCGTGTGTTTTACGTATTTGAACTCCCATGAACTTAGCATCCTGAGCTAGTTCATAGTACCATGATCTTTTTTTTCAAATATATTTTTATACGTTTATTTAGGGTTAGGGATAGAGTCCTCGTAAATTATGGTACTTTTGCGAAGATCAGCCCCTCCTGATAAGTTATAACTTACTACAGAAAGCCCTTTTCCTCCGTCGTAGGCATAACATTCTTTCGGAAGGTTGGCCATTAATAATGCAAAATTTTAGATCAAGGAGAACCAGCGATTTGGGTTTCTATGGAGATTAACTTTGCTTTACAGAGAAATGTTTCGTATGTGAAAACTGTTATTACCGAAGAACGTAGTGCAGACGGACGTGGGCGGGGGAGGGTGTACAGGAGAGAACTGTTAGAACCATTTGCAAAAGGTAACTTTGTGCTAAGGAAATGCTGAAGTTCATTGTACAGTTGAATGGAGGGATGCCGCGAAGGGCAGTTAACAGTATCTCTCTTGCTTATTTATATAGGTGGTTATGCTGAGCTCAGTTAGTGATTTGCTGACATACATTGATGACAAGCAGTTAACCCCTGAGTTAGGCGGCACCTTGCAGTACTCCAACAGTGAATGGATCATCTTCAGAAATGTATGTTGCCTTTGCTCTTACCGTAGAGCCTGTAGTTCATATTACCCTTTAAAATCTAGTTCCGGCATTGTGCTCCTCTTTGGGAAAGACAGCTTGCTGCGGCTCCTGTTTTTCAAACACATATAATTCAACATCTTGATTTTCTTCCCTAGGAAATATCTAGAAATGATGAAGAGGCACTGAGGATGGCAGTTGAAGGAGAGGCCTAGGGAGTAAGGCGATCATGCTCTGTCCACTGCCTCCGGTGGCCGTGTAGTAACTTGGAGAAACAAAGCGTTTTGGGTTCAGACCTCAGCACTGCTGATTTTTAGCTGTGTAACCTTGTGCACGCTATATAGCCTCTCTGGCTCTCAGTTTTCCCAACTATACAATGGGAATAATACTACTTTACGTCATAGGGATTTTGGGAAGATTAAATGAGATAACAGATGTAAATTGCGTGGCACAGTGCCTAACAGATGACAAGCCCTCGAAACATGCTAAGTAATACGATTCATGTCATCCTAGCGATGCTTCTGAGGCAGTTAGGATTACGGTAGAGTTTCCTTCGGTTCTAGACATTGGCAAATAGGCAAAGACCCTGTGCCTCGCAGATGTGAGTTTATACTAGAAGAATCTTTGTCCCAGATCCCAGCGATAAGGGAACCCTTCTGAAGGAAATGATTTCTCATTCAATCAGGATCCTGTTTTCCTCATCTTTGTCACTCAGCAGTTCTTTTTGTTCATACGAAAGCGTATCGTCAAAATTAGTAGCGTCTAGCCTTTCATAACCTCTAAAACTGCAAACGAAAGAGCAGATCACCTCGAGCTGCGTGGTAAGCAGAGGGTTTATAAGGTCTCTACGGGTTGCTCCCCCCCCCCCCCCGCCCCCACTTTTCTTTTCCCGAGCAGTTGATTTTGGAAACAATCAACAGCGCAACGCGACTTGACATTTGAGGGCGACCGAACCTTCGCGATCACAATTTCAAGTCTTGTGCCTGAATGAATTGTTGTGGCCAGTTTGTTCCCCCATCACCCTCGTGCATTGCTTTGTTGGAATGCTAATGCTTGCTCATAAGTTATAATAAATGTCCGGTGGCTTTGGTGTTCTCTTCCAAAGTAAAGTTAGTATCAAGTAATTTTACATTTGCAGGGTCTAATGGGAGAGACCTAAACAAAGTCAGAAAGCAAATGACTCAGTCCACGGCATCTTTAAGAAATTGTTTTCAGGGGCGCCTGGCTGGCTCCGTCGGAGGAGCACGCGACTCTCGAGTCTTGGAGTCGTGAGTTCGAGCCCCACGCTGGGTGTAGAGATTACTAGAAAAAAAGAAAGAAACTTTAAAACAGAGACATTGTTCTCATTGGCGTTCAAGAGATGAGTACAGAAGTTTAGATCAAAGACATTCAAGAAGACTCTTTAACCTCACGTCAGTTTCGTAGAGGCTTAGCTACAAAGGTAGCGTTGATTGCCAAGGGCAATGCCAACTTTCCTTAGCAGAAGAGAGGTCATAGTATATGTGCTTGTTGTCATACCTAGATGAAAGTGAGTATAGTTACTGATCTAGGTATTGATGTGCTGGCAGTTTCCATGGAATTAAAAGGATCGCTGGGTCTTTGCAGGCTATAGAAAATTTTGCTCTCACAGTGAAGGAAATGGCTCAGATGTTACAGTCCTTTGGAACTGAACTGGCGGAGACAGAACTGCCAGATGATATTCCTTCAATAGAAGAAATCCTTGCGCTTCGTGCCGAGAGGTATCACATGTTAAAGGTATGTCTGAAAGCGTCAACAAACAACCATGACCCATGGCCTTTCTTTTACGGCGCGCGTGCATTTCACACTGATTGGTGGGTGGGGGACCCACAAGGGGAAAATGGCCCGGATCTGTTGAACGTAAGTGGCCCCCTTGTAACTGGTGCATTCTCTTGAGAAGTTCTTTATTTGTTAATGGAAGAGTCCATGCTGCCCCAGAATAAGAAGTCTACAGTCCTCTTTGTTATCACGGATTCTTTATCTTTTCAAAAGGCCCGCTCATTTGGAAAGCTGGAGAATCAGAAGGCAGATGGGTGATCTAGTTTTACGCCCACCCCAGGTGCGACGTGAAGTGGAGAAGGAGAACCAGATGAGGAGTCAGGGGGCCTGCGACCAAGGCAAACATTGTTAAATTGATCACAAGCTTTCTTTTACACAGAGTACTAGGTTTTTTTTTTCCTTTTTTTAAAGTAGGCTCCACACCCAGCACGGGGCTTGAGCTCACGACCCTGAGACCAGGCGTCACGCGCTCCACCGACTGAGCCAGCCAGGCATCCCCAGAGTACTAGCTTTTGTTGTTTTCTACCATAGACCTTAGATGGCAAGTTGACTTTGCCCTCCTACCCAGTTGTCTGGAGTGTTGGGTTGTGAAGGATTCTGAGTCACAGTTCAGACAATCACCAAGTACTTTGAGATGCACGTTCTCCCAACAGTTGAAGAATGATCTCAAGAAGCACCAGGCTCTATCACTCATGTCCTTCTGGGGCGGGGGGTGGGGGGGGTGGGGGTGGGGAGGCGGCGCTCGGATACGAGCTCTGTGTAGAGACGACGCTCGTATTTTAGTTTGAATTGCTTTTTGAGGGGACATTTGTAGATGAAGAGGAGAGAGACTGAACTCGTGAATCATAATCTCAAAGTAAAACTGTTCCAGTAGAGAAAGCTCTGACCCTCATAAGCTGTGTGATCGGGCAGTTTGCCCCCTCCCTCTGAGTTGAGACAGGGAGAGACAGAGCACGAACAGGGGAGAGTCAGAGAGAGAGGGAGACACAGAATCGGAAACAGGCTCCAGGCTCTGAGCTGTCAGCACAGAGCCCGATGCGGGGCTCGAACCCACGGACCCTGAGATCATGACCTGAGCCGAAGTCGGACGCCTAACCGGCTGAGCCACCCAGGCGCCCCAATATTAGCTCTTTTTTTTAAAAAAAATTTTAATGTTTTATTTTATATTTGAGAGAGAGACAGACAGAGACAGAACATGAACAGGGGAGGGGCAGAGAGACGGGGACAGAATCTGAAGCGGGCCCCAGGCTCTGAGCTGTCAGCACAGAGCCCGACGCGGGGCTCGAACTTACGGGCAGTGAGATCATGACCTGAGCCGAAGTCGGACGCTTCACTGACGGAGCCACCCAGGCGCCCCGGAAATATTAGCTCTCAGTGCTTATGTTCTTATTTATATTGGTGGTGGCTTAGAACCTGTTCCCGGACAAATACAGGGCACCCACATTTTTGCCTAACAGTTCAGAGGACCCTTGGATTTCCTGAAGGGAGTCATAGCTCACTCTTAGATGCCCGAAGAATCTACCCACCAAGGTTAAGACCTTCTGAATAGAAAGCAGCGTATGCTCTGTGAGGAATTAATGAACCCAAATGTGACGTAACATAATATGGCAGGCGGCGGTTGATAACCATCTCCCTATCCCTGAATGTGCATTAAATATTATGTTAACTGTATGCTTTCCAATGTAGTAGACTTCATGACGCTACGACTGCTTTATTAGAGCACGTTAAAAATATTAGTAGAGTAGAATGAGTTAGAACTTTCTACCAGTAAGAGAAGGAGACTACATCTGGACCACAAAGGACTGCTGCCTATAAAGATCTTATAAAAATAGCGATCGCAACACCCGTCTCAGTAGGCAGAGGCTTCTTGGAAATCCTCACGGGTTTCGGATTCAGTAGAGGCTGTTCTAGAACTGCTGTTTCTCTTCTATAGCGTGCTCTAGCTGTACGCTTCCTTGTCGTGAAGTCATGCGGGATGGGTTGCTAGCAGGCTAATTCATCCCACCGTGCCTTTTTCCAGAATGATATTACAGCTGTAACCAAAGAAGGAAGAATCCTCCTCACAAGTCTGGAAGTGCCTAGCATTGAAGATGTCGTCAGTTCAAGACTTGAACGTCGGCCACAAATCAATGGTGACTGGCAAACCGTTAATAAGTGAGTACTCTCCTTTTGGTTTGGAATTACTGATCTTACACTTTCGAACGGGAATTCTAATTTTGCTTCAGTCTCTTAAGTGTGCAAGTATTTCTGGACCTTTGGGAATCTGAAAACAACTTCCCTCGTCTCACAGACATCAGTTTGCTTGTAGGAGAGGTTCTGTGGACATTGATGGGCTCTTTGTGGACCGAGAGTCATGGTCTCTGACTTTGCTTACAATTCTTTTTTTTTAATGTTTAGTTTTGAGAGAGAGAGAGAGAGAGAGCGCGCGAGCGCACGTGTGCAGGCACACGTGAGTGGGGGAAGGGCAGAGAGAGACGGGGACATAGGATGCAAAGTGGGGTCTGTGGTGACAGCAGAGAGCCTGATGTGGGGCTTGAACTCACGAACCCTGAGATCACGACCTGAGCTGAAGTCAGACACTTAACTGAGCCACCCAGGTGCCCTGACTTTCCTTATAATTCTTTTAAAAAAAATTTTTTTTTATTTATTTTTGAGAGAGAGTGAGAGAGAGAGCGCGCAAGCGGGGGAGGGGCAGACACACACACACACACACACACACACACACACACACACACACACACGCACACACGCAGAATCCGAAGCAGGCTCCAAACTCTGAACTGTCAGCACAGAGCCAAGCATGGGGCTCGAACTCATGAACCGCGAGATCGTGACCTGAGCCGAAGTCGGACGCTCAACTGACTGAGCCACTCAGGGGCCCCTCCTTATAATTCTTAATGTCCGGACCAGATTTATGTACTTCCCTACAGAACAAATCGCTGGTGTGAAGGAATTCTAACGACTTTTCTTTGTTAAGATTGCTGACTCAAGTACATGATATGGAAATAGCTTTTGATGGATTTTGGGAAAAACACCAACTAAAAATGGAGCAGTATCTGCAACTATGGAAGTTTGAGCAGGATTTTCAAGAGGTCAGTTAAAACATTCCTTTATACGGGGTTTTTCATTATTGCCAGCGGCTCTTACTCCTTGATCATGAGAAGTACAGTCTCACAAGATGCCCACTGACACCCAGAGAGGGATGGAAAGGGAGCAAATGTGAGCGAACCCTGCCAAGATGTCTTTCTTGCTTACTAATCTCCTAGGATAATGCACTGAACTTGTAAGGAGGACTCAGTTGCTGTCCACCCTGATGTTTATTTTTGAAACTTATTTTACATATAAAATGCTTTCAGGCTATGGACTAGGTTTCCAAGGAAATAATACCCACTTCCTTCTTGTTGTTGTTGTTTTAATACCATATACTTATACTGACCGTATTTAATACGACCTAACAAAAACATTTTTCTTTTTTTTTTAATGTTTATTTATTTTTGAGAGAGAGAGAGAGAAAATGAATGGGTGGGGGAGGGGCAGAGAGAAAGGGAGAGGGCTCTCAGAGCCCGACGTGGGGCTCGAACCCACAAACCGTGAGATCATGACCTGAGCCGAAGTCAGATGCTTAACCGACTCTTCCACCCAGGCACCCCAAAACATTTTTTTGCTGATCCAGTAATTTATTTCTATGAAAAGCCTGATGGGTGAAGTGAAATCGTGTTCAATTATGCATTATTTGAAAGGCTAAAAGTACATTCTAGTTGGATGCTTCTGGAAAATACATCACACTTGGTCAAGCGACATAGTCTCTTTCATAGTACTTTTCCAGGAGATCCGAAGAAAACTCACCTCTTTTCTCTCTCACATGTGGCTGGCTTGTTTTCTACCCATGACTTTCTTACTTACTTGGTATTTCATCTGTGTGAGCAGAATTGGGTTTGGGTGCCACATTCTGGACACAGGGCTCGGGATTGCCAGACCTTTCCCTCCTGTGACTCAAACAGATTTTGGAATGCCATGGTCTCTGTGAAATCTTCCTTAAAGAAAGAATAGGCCAAGTTGCTCTTGGTCCTTCCAGATCTTTCCCTCCTCCCCAACCGAATCCATGTAAGAACAACACTTTTCCTGAATGTGCCCCATTGTCCCTCCACTCCGGTGTTAGTTTGCATCCATACTGCATTCTTGACCTGGAGTTACATTCTGTTTCTTCAAATCCTTGTTGCCTCTAATCGGTATTGTTCTTTTCCTCGGATCGTAACCTCACTGACGTGATCTGTATCTCATGGTGATTTGTCGATAGGTTCTGTGTATTTAGGAACTTCACTTAAAAAAGGTCTTATTCGTAAATTCAGATGTACAGAAAATTTGAATATTCTCAAACTTGAGATATTTTTGAATCTACAGGATAGGAATATTCTCTTGCATAATCACAGGACAGTTATCGAATTTAGGACATTTAACAATAACGCATTCCTTTTATATCACCTACCATTGGTATTCCAGTTTTATCAATTGGCTCAATAATGCCATTTATATCATTTCCCCCCCTCCAGTACAGGAGTCAGTCTTAGAGGGTTGGGTGTTGGATAAGTTGTCCTGTCTAGTCACCTTTAATCTAGAACAAACATTTCCATAGCCTTTCTTTGTCTCTTATGACACTGACATTTCGGAAGAACACAGTGCTTTTTAATATAAAATGTTCCTCATTTTCCATTTGTCTGACATTCTCTCTCTTTTTTTTTTTTAAAAGTTTATTTATTTATTGAGAGAGGGGGCTGTGTGTAGGAGCAGAGAGAGAGCTAGAGAATCCCAGGCAGGCTTCTCACTCACAGCACAGAAGCCCGACACGGGGCTCGATCCCACGAACTGTGAGATCGTGACCTGAGCTGAAGTCGGACGCTTAACCCACTGAACCACCCAGGCACCGCTGTCTGACATTTTCTTATGATTAGATTAACCATTGTATGACCAGCAGGAATACTCTATGAGCGATGTGTTCTGCTGAGGGTATTGTTCTTGGCCCTTCCCGATCTTTCTCTCCTCCCCAACCGAGGGAGTTAATGAAGTCCACCTGCCCCTCATCGTTGATGTGCATTTCAATTACCCAGTCAGGCTTCCGTGGAGTTTCTCCACTAATGACTTTCCCCCACTTGTAACTAGTAGGAAACGTGTGGGGAGAAAATTTAAGGTCATGCAAATATCTTCCTGCTCATCAGAAGTTCTTCATGGTTTGTGATTCTTTACTGTTCTTAACTATTTTGGTGTTTCTGACTGGCTACTGTGCCCTTGTGACACATCCAGACTTTTTTCGGGTTATCACTTCTTTACTTTCTGGCATAAAGAGATGTTCCAAGCCTATCTTGTACCTCCTCTGCTTTAGCCGTGGAACCAGCCATTTTCCTGAGGAGCCTTGGTTTCTTTTTCTGGGATATGATAGGAAAGACCAAGATCTGGGTTCCAAGTATGCTGCTAATTACTACTGGGGGAACCTTCTTTCCTGGGACCACTCACCATAGCGCTAGGGAGTATATATGCAAGTACATAGAGATATTTACAGATCATGAGTATCCACTGATATCTAGTAGGTTGGGTGTTAATAGATTATATCGATTCCTGGGAATAAAATGACAGAAGTGTTTGCCACATGTGCGATTTTTCCATATCGCTGTTCTTATTTACTAGCACTGCCTATGAAAATGATCAAAGGAAAAATGCTTAATAATTTGTATGCTTAAAGCCTTGGTTTTTTCCTATTTGCAGCTCGTGAGTGAAGTCGAACTTCTGTTAAACCAACAAGCAGAGCTGGCAGACGTCACCGGGAACCTAGGTCAAGTAAAACAAAAAATTAAAAAGTTGGAAAACTTAGATGAAAATTCTCAGGTAAGAGGACATCTCAGACGGTCGCTATTGTAATAGTTCATTGTGAGGGTTCAGGAGCATGAGCCCTCCCGGTTCACTTTTCCTGGTAACAGTCTGCGTAATGGGTTTAATAACACCGGTCTGTATTCTTTCCCAATCAACGCGGGCCAGAGGTGACCCTGCCGATGCGTCATGTAGTTGCAACGGGCAGTCTCTGAGGTCACCGTGTGAGCGGTTTCAGGCCCACCGATAGGAACAGAAGCATAAAGCATTCTGAAGAAGCCAGCAAAATGTCTCTCAGGAATGCTACTTGGAAACAATAGAAATGTACAAGAGCATAATTTCTTAAATACCCATCATGTGGTATCTGCAGTTGAACCAAATATGGATTCAGACAGATAAATCTGCTTCGTCTTACTAGCTGCATGACCCTGGGCAAAGTGATTAAATGTTCTAAGCCTCAACGTCTTCATCTATAAATTGGGGCTAAAGTGGCCTACTTTGCAGAATGATTAGGGGAGGACTGTTTTCGATGTTGTAGATAAAACACTTAGCACAATACCCGGGAAATGTGGTTGTAGAATAAGTACTCAAAACGATGATCACTTTGCTGGTCTTAAAGCTTGGACTCATGGCTCTAACAGTTAACAAACTAGCTTTGCTCTTCTGTCTTGTATGAGAGAGCAAGGCCACTGGTTTTTGTTTTTTGTGTTTTTTTAGTTTTTTTTAAATGTTTATTTATTTTTGAGAGAGAGAGAGAGAACACAAGTCGGGGAGGGGGAGAGAGAGAGGGAGACACAGAATCCGAAGCAGGCTCCAGGCTCTGAGCTGCCAGCGCAGAGCCCCACGCGGGGCTCGAACCCATGAACTGTGAGAGCATGACCTGAGCCCAAACCGAGAGCCGGACAGTTAACCAACTGAGCCGCCTGGGCGCCCCCGCCCCCATCTTAACCATTTTTAAGTACACGGTTCGGTAGTGTTAAGTGTAGTCACATTGTGGTGCAACAGATTGCCAGAACTTTTTTTATCTTGCAAAACTGAAGCCGTACCCATTAAAAAAATAACTCCCTGTTATAATCCTGTGTTTCCCCCCGGCTAGGTAGGCCAGTCACTTCATCGTTCCGGGCTTCAGTTCTCCTTATTTTACCTCGCCAAATATTTCCTGACCTCCTGCTCTTTCAGTTGCTAGGTCGGGAGCAAGTGGGGGACCAGGGTGCGGGGGGGCGGGATGCCAGTAGTTGGTAGAGTGGAGGCAAGGCCGCCAAGATCCCTTTGGACTTGAGAGCCCTGTGGTGTTCACTTCAGGATGTCAAGGAGGCGGGCAGGTGCTGACTCTAACGAGATTTCCAGAGCTGAGACGGCATGAAATCCGTTCGCTTTCGTTTGGCTGGTGTGTCCCTCATCTGATATGTGCAGTTCTGTTCTAAATCTGTACATACCGGGAGAAGCAAATCTCGTCCACACTCTGAGCAGGCTGGTTCATTTTCTGTTTCTGTGACCAGAAACACGTGGGCTTCTGATGACGTCACTGCCGTAGCTAATTACTTGTAACCCCGAGCTTTCTGACAGCCTGCAGAAGTATGACAATGCAATCATATTTTTGGCACTCCGTCCGCCCTGCCTAAGCCAATTTGCTTCTCGGTTGCTTTCTTTTTGCCCCCTCCTCTATTTGCACAGCGATCATACGGTGTTTATTTTACTTCTTTCTTAAAATTAGGATCTGTTAGCAAAGGCCCGCTTTGTGATATTACACGGACACAGACTTGCTTCAAATCACCATTATGCACTTGATTTGATCTGCCAGAGGTGCAATGAACTCCGTTACCTTTCTGATATTTTGGTTAATGAGATTAAAGCCAAACGGATACAGCTCAGCAGGATCTTCAAAATGCATAAACTCCTGCAGCAGGTAGTGTCGTGAGACCTGATACATTTCTTAATAAGAAGACCGTTTGTTTTTGCTTTCGCGTTCTAGGGTGAGGGTCTGGTATAGCCTCGGAGTTGAATGTGCAAGAGGTGGAAGGACTGAATTTGATGATGTTTGCTTAATCCATGTACCTCTGCAGTATTCCTGGCAGGTCTAGTATCGTAAGCATTGCGGGTTCTGGTGTGAACATTGAGATCACGGTCGCGATGGCTTCCTTTCTATTTTGGGTACATCTCTGCATCCTCTCCTCTGGTGATAATTTGCAGTCGGAACACTTTTCACAGCCCTAGAGGCAGTTTGCTAACGCCAGAAACTCCTTCCACATTTCATAGTTACCGCAATAAGAAATTAAACAGGGACTGGAAAATACTCCTCCCTGGCTTGTGGGTCTGACCCCTCTCAGAAAGAGGCAGCGAAAGGAAGATCTGGCCTCGGAAGCGGAATGTAAACGAGGGATATCATTTACAGACATCGCATCTGAGCGTGAACAGTTTAACCTGTCCCCCCTCCTTCTTTGGCAAGGAAACTTTCATCCTTGTCCTTGGCAGGTCACTACACATTTATAGGACACTATGTATTTTGCGAGGTGTTTCATATTTCACTTACTGATTTGGGGAAAATAGCACGCAGCTGACGTGTTAGCGCTGAGAGAATGGTCAGACTCTCGCTGCAGAATGAATTCCTTGTTGTGAAAGAAAATACCGTGCTTCTCAGCCTTGGCTATGCGTGCATCAGAAATACCTGTGGAGCTCTGCAGAGCTATGAACGCCTGGCTTAGGGCCCAGAGCTACTGAATCAGAATTTCTGGGGGCTGCACCCAGGTATCTTTACTTTTTAACAGCTCTGGAAGCAGCTCTGATTCACAGAGGCTGCTAAACACTCCTAAAAGGCGAACATATTTCTGTTTATTCATTCATGGTTTTGTGTGTGTGCGTGCGTGTGTGATTTGCTCGCCAGGCTCGTCAGTGCTGTGATGAAGGAGAATGCCTTCTAGCTAACCAGGAAGTAGAGAAGTTTCAGTCTAAAGAAGATGCTCAGAAAGCCCTCCAAGACATTGAAAATTTTCTTGAAATGGCTCTGCCCTTTATCAATTACGATCCTGATACCCTACAGTATGAATTTGATGTAATTTTATCACCCGAGCTTAAGGTAGGAGGCTGTCGTGATTTTTTTTTTCGCCAAATAAACGCATTTTTTAAAAACTATGATTCCAGTCAAGTTCACAGCTAACTTTATTCAAATTGTAGTTACACGGCTCTCTGAAGGAGGAGGGGTGATATTAGCCCCACGGGTAAGCATCAAAGAATCCAAAGGCTTGGGGAGCCTGGCTGGCTCGGTCAGAAGAGCGTGTGACTCTTGATCTTGGGGTCACGAGTTTGAGCCCCATGTTGGGCGCAGAGATTACTTTAAATAAATAAACAAACAAACTTAAAAAAAAAAAAGGAAAGAATCCAAAGGCTTATGCTTGGCTGTGTAATGAGGAGTGAGGAGCTCTCACGTGCCATTGTTTTGTGCATCCTTGGAGACGGGGCCAATGCTGTCCTAGGAGAACACTGGGTCCGTGTCGAGAGCATTCTACGGCAAATGTCTTGTCTTTCTGCTGCCGGGACCACCACCGGTGCTCTGTGGACACAGATCTGGCTCTCCTACTCAGCTTCTTGGGGAGGGGGTGCCAACAGATGTTGGTATTAATGAGGCAGAGACCTGTGGATTAGCTCGGTGCCCCCCTGTTGGAGATGTCGTGAAGCCCTCTCACCACACTGTAGCTCAGAGCTTTTGTGATGCTATTTGTGGCCAAACTGTATAGTCGACCCCCCTTTTTTTTTTTATCTTTTTTTAATTAAAAGAAAATTTTTTTAACTTCTTAAAGCTTAACTGTTTACTTTTGAGAGACAGCCAGTGAGCACGAGCAGGAGAGGGGCAGAGAAAAAGGGAGAGAAATCCCAAGCAGGCTCCGTGCCGTCAGCGCAGAGCCCAGCGTAGGACTCGATCTCACGAGCTGTGAGATCACGACCTGAGCTGAGATCAAGAGTCGGACGCTTAACTGAGCCACCACCCAGGCACCCCTGCGTAGTTGACTCTTAATTGGAACTTTATCTAAAACCGTGCTTAGCTGCACATCTTAGGGGGTGCCCCAGAAAATCAGAAATGTGCCTATAGCAATAACCAAGTGATTTCTCTGGAAGCCACCAAGCGAAACTAACTGCCTCATATCATCGAGGAGAGTCAAGGAGGAGCTTTTTACAACACAGAGAGCTATAGAATGTCCCGCGGGCTACAACATAACAAACTTCTAAGACAGTGCTTACCTTGGTGGCTTTCTTGTGCTTAAACATGCCTTCTTTTCCAGCCGTTGCTTTGTTCCAGCCATGAAGGGTAAAGCACTTTATACAGTGACCGATTTCATGACTGCTTGAGAAATTTCTTTGTTTTATTATACTTTTTTTTAAATAATTTTTTTAAAGTTTGTTTACTTATGGGGCGCCTGGGTGGCTCAGTCGGTTAAGCGTCCGACTTCGGCTCAGGTCACGATCTCGCGGTCCGCGGGTTCGAGCCCCGCGTCGGGCTCTGGGCTGATGGCTCAGAGCCTGGAGCCTGCTTCCGATTCTGTGTTTCCCTCTCTCTGCCCCTCCCCCGTTCATGCTGTGTCTCTCTCTGTCTGAAAAATAAATAAACGTTAAAAAAAAAAAAATTAAAGTTTGTTTACTTACTTTGAGAGAGAGAGCGGGAGAGGGGCAGAGAGAGAAACAGAGAGAGAGAATCCCAAGCAACATGGAGCTCGAACTCACGAACCATGAGATCATGACCTGAGCTGAGATCAAGAGTCGGGTGTTCAACCGACTGAGCCACCCGGGAGCCCCAGTAAATTTCTTTTTCAAGTTGTTTTGGTTGAGAGCTTCGGGTTTTATAACCGTGTGAAGACATTGCATTCATCTGTTTTCTGTTACTTTCCTCATTTTTTCTAGTTACATTTTAAACTCTAAATTAATTTTTTGACTGAGTCTGAGAAATGTAATAAGATTTGTAATGAGCCCAGTCCGGAAAATACTTCATAGAATTCTTACGCAACCTGTAGGTGCAAATGCAGACAGTCCAACTCAAGCTTGAAAACATTCGGAGTATATTTGAGAACCAACAAGCTGGGTTCAGGAACCTGACGGACAAGCGTGTGAAGCCAATCCAGTTTGTGGTACCTGCTTCTGACAGTTTGATCAGATCCGGAGTACCCTTTTTGTCACCGAAACATGGTAAAGTATCTTGCATTCACGTTTTAAATCTCTTCCTTTCCTGCTGTCGTTTGTTACTCCTGATGTAAACACTGAGTTCGTTCTTCGATCCCGATGGATGGAGATTTTATGTCAGCATCTTTGGTCACGTTTAAACTCTGATGCACAGGGCAGGAGTCACGGCTGAGAGGATCATACGACAGTAAAGCATAGGAATGCAGCGTAGTAGGGACTGATGAAAATGTGGACTGGATAGTCCAACCTTGCAATGAGCATGAACATTTTACCAGCATCAAACTCACCCCTTTCTTGAGCAGGTGGAGGAAAGGATATGGATCTGGTCTACACACGCAAGCGTGTGCACGCGCTCACACATAGTTACTACTTAAATGGATAAACTATTACTTGGTTCTTATTCGCTTCTAGTAAGTGAATGGCTCAGATAACAGAATGGATTGCCTTTTGTAAGTGCAGATAAATAGAATGATTCTGCTAGAAACGAACTGTTAGAGTCCATTCTCCTGTTGTAATATTTGTAGACGAGTTTTAGCCATGTAATATCCGTTTCCTTTCTGCATTCTGTGGGATAAAATAATTTTCGTGACGGTGGTGTTGAACTAATCTGGAAGTGAGATGATTCGATTGCCCAAAGCTGCCCTTGCGCGACCTCTGGGGAGAATAATTTGGCCTTTGGGGCCCTAAGTTAGTTGAGTAGGTGAACATGGGACTAAATTCGGTCTGTCTAATCTGAGAGGATCACAGGTTTCATTAATATATGTACGAAATGCTTTGAAATGCAGAGAAAGCTTGAAGGAGTATAAAAACCCAGGGCAGTCCCAGCATGGATCATCTGAGAAAGAGGTGATGTAGGCATGTAACTAAGCTAAGACGATGAAAGCTGTGTAGCTGATGGTTATTAAATATAAAAATATACTCACAAATGAATAATGTCGACTAAGAAGATACTGGGCAAAAAAACAGAACCAAACAAACCCCCCCCCCCCCAAAAACCAATAAGGGCATAAGCATCTACCGCTAGGAGAATAAAAATAGAATACGTTGATATTCCTTAGCAGAAGACAGACCTCAGTTAGACTTCTGGCTCTGTTTCCTGGCTGTGTGACCTCGGGCCGTTCACGGAACGTTCTTCAGCCTCGGTTTCCTTGTATGTAAAACGGGAACAATAACGCCTGCTGCCTTCAAAGGGTTGCAACGAGACAATCTGTTCCGTTCTGTTTTATTTATTTTTTCTTTCTGATACTCTCATTTAATGCCATTACACTTTTTTTTTTTGTCCTGCAGTGGGAGTTGGATACTCTTTCTTTCAAGCATGTAAACTTTTTTCAAAAGGTACCCATCTTTATTACTTCGGTCCATTTTCTGAGTTTGTGCACACGTGAAAAACCAGTTTGACGTCTAAAGCCAGCAGCAATTTATTCTCGAATGTTGCCTGCAATTAACTGTCTCCCGTTTTTCATAACACGCATCCGTTATTCTCTTAGCATTCAACTTACCTGGGAAAACGACTGTATGAAAAGTAGACGATGCCTCTAAACTCCCATTTCATCGAATGACCGCTCGTAAAAAGAAACCAGGGAAACCAATCGGCGATGTTAAATCAAGGTTTCTTTCATTTTAGCGACTCGGGTGTCATCCGCAGTACAGCTGTCTGTTGGGAGCAGCTTAGATCGGCTTCAGCTTAAGACCGCCTCATGTATTTATGAGGAAGAAGGCAGCTTACCGAATAAATGATATGGATGGATAAGTGATTTTACCCACTATTTATCATGGTTTCGAAATGAAATCAAAGCATTATTTACGTTGCAGGCATTGCTACGCCAAACATACAAGATTTGGTCCAATCAAATTGTGTTCGTTTTTCATACAGTGCGTCAAACTGGTTTTTTGGGGGGGGGTTGATTTTGTTTATTTTTATTAATTTGCGTCAGACAGGATCCCATACCTAGCGCAGTGCTGGCACCTAGGAGGATGTGATGAGTGTTGAATTAACGATTTACTACAAGGGGTACAAGTTAGCGAAGAACACTGTGAGGGGGGACATGTGGTTTGAGCTGTAAAACCTGTAGCTCTAGTCTACACCTTTCTCATATGCTTCGGACGTGGCATTTACAATTCGCCTCCTTGAATTTCCTGTAGGCAAGTCAGATTCCACATGCAAACCTTCTTTCCAACCCCACTGTTAGCCCTCACTGCCGCGTCCTTAATCCCAGCTAACATCTGTTGCCTTGACAACCGCAGCTGTCTCCCTGCCTCCCCAGATGCCCCTACCTGTCTTGCCTGTTGGATTTTACAATACTCTTCTCTCTCTGGGATGCTAGTCCCTTCCCTCTCCCTTTCCCCTTTGCTAGCTCTTCTTCTAGCAGATTTCCTGTCTCTAGTCCATTCTCTTCAGGTAAGCTTTTCTTTCCTGCCTCTCTTACCCCCCCACCCCCCCGCCCCGCGCCCAGTTCGCTTAGGTGTTCATGCTGTGGGCTAACAACCCCCCACTTTGGGTCTTCACAGCTTTTGTGTAATTGCCTCTTTTCTGTCTCTCTTGTCAGCCTGTAAACTCTGTAAGGACAGGGACCGTGCTCAGTTCACCTTTGCATCCCCAGCACCAAACACAGAACCTAGCACGTACCCTAGGTGCTCCATAATTTTAGGGATACAGTAAAACCTCGGATCGCGAGTGACTTAGTCCGCGAGTGTTCTGCCGGACGAGCAAACATTTCCCGTAAATTTTACCTTCATGCACGAGCGATGTCCTCCGTTACGAGGAGTACGTGACGCCGACCGCGGCGTGACAGCTGAGCCAGTGGTTCTTGACATTCGCTCTGAGAGATGAATGCTTTGGGTGACAAGCATGTTTCTGGAACGAATCATGCTCGCGAGCCAAGGTATTACCGTACGTTTACGTTGTTGCGAGAATGAACTTGTCTACCTTGCTTTTCAGAAAAAAAGATGCATTCCTCATGAGTTTTGTGTCTATTCCTTTTTCATCTCTTAGTGCAGTTGCAAGGAATCAATTAGTAAAGCTAATTAGAGAGGCTCCCTAAGTTACCTTTATAAATAAGTTCGGATCTCTGTGGATCAGGTGTCTTTTAAATGGTAGACATCAGTGTTCATGGAGAAATTGATTTTATGTGGTAAGTGCCACTACGTCTAACTTATATATTGATATAGCTGATGTTATAAATGTAAAACTTGTATATAAAAAATACATATTTAAAAAAATTTTTTTTATTTGAGTATAGTTGACACACAATGTTACTTTAGTTTCAGGCATACAGCACAGTCATTCTACGTCTGTATATATTTTAAGTAGGCTCCCTGCTCAACATGGGGCTTGAACACACAACCATGAGATCACAAGTCACATGCTCTACTAGCTGAGCCAGCCAGGCGCCCCTAAAATATATTTTTAAATAATGAAAGCGAAGTATAAAATTTGGAGAACAAAACAGCGCGGCCTTTCCCCGAGGTTGCCTTGCAGTGGTTTCTGCCGAGGAGGAAAGGACAAAAAGTATATTCCATAGAGAGAAGAGATCCATGAAGCCTGTGTGGGTGGCAGCCTTTTTAGCTGCAAATAACAACCTAGTCTTGCACTTGAACCATGCCCTGGGCTTTGTAGGGACGTTTGGACTCCTTGCTTTAAATAATATAGGGGCTTACCCATCATAAACAGAACAGAAAGAAAAGGAGGGGGGAGCCTGGCTGGCTCAGTTAGAAGAGCATACGACCCTTGATCTCTGCTCGTAAGTTTGAGCCCCACGGTGGGTGTGGAGATTACTAAAAACGAAGAAATGAACTTAAAAAAAAAATACAGATGACTTTCCTTTCAACGTGTTTAAAAAGAGGACAGAGGAGAGATTAAACAGGAAGAGCAGAAAGATTAAAGCTCGGATTTTGACAAAGTTGTGTTGTTTTAGCATCTTACCGTGCTTCAGAATTGTTGTTTTATGTAGCTGTTAGAAACGTATATTCTGACGGCGGACTATGCACATTTGAATACCACCTCTGCTTCCTGGACAGGACACTAACCATACTTATCTACAAAGTGGGGATAGAAATCGTCCCTTTCGGGTAGGGTCGATTGGAGGATTAAAGAACAAAATGGCCGTGTAGGGCTTAGAACAGTACCTGGCATATGCAGTAAGTGCCAAATAAATGTTACTAACTCTTCGTGGTCACTTGGCAATCAGGGGAATGCTTGATGAGTCAGAGAATGGGTGAGCACATAGCAAGATGATGCTGAATAAGAAGTCGAAATCCTACAGATAAATCTGACCAGTCACCTGTTTCGTGTAGCGTGATTTAAAAGTACTCGTATAAATAAGTTGGAATAGTCCCGTGTCTCTAATTGCTGAATAAACATTCGTGTATTTTAATTAAAAGTGTTGATTTTCATTCTGGTCTGAAATTCTTCTTTCATATTTTTCTACCAGGGAAGAAGAGTTGGAGACAAAATCAGAGCAACTTAAAAGTAAATATCATTAATTAATTCAACATTGGCTTTATTGCTGTAGTTGCAGAATCGGTGTGGAGGCTTAAACCATATTTTTAATCCACTAAACCAATATTGTGTGCTCAAAAGCCTCTTTAATCCGAAAGAAAAAGCTGCTACTGATGCATTGTGTCTAATTGCGGTACTGACATCTCCCCAGATGTGTGAGCGGTTTCTTAAGTCTTGGCTCAAGTTCAGAACTAGTTTCTGTAGAGCATCTATAAGTCCCAGCTTTTCTTTCCCCCACACCACTTCAATAAACTTAAATAAGTATTGCACCTTTCTACAAAAGATTTCTTTCATAATTGATTACATTCCTATAAGTATGGAACACGGACAGAGGACAGGTTCTAATGGTCCATACTCGGGGCTCAAAAAACACACATCTGTTCATTTCTTGATAGAGACAAGATTCCTTCTCAGTTACCCATGATATTCTGGTACCTGCAGAGAGTAGCCTCGTCATAACTGTAGGGCCCTACATTTTCCTTGTGTCTTCTTGATGGTCAGTAAGGACAAGAACATCTATCTCCGAGAGGCAGTATAGCAGTGATACGGATTATTGAGCAATTGTAGAGACTACCTGGGTTTTCATCCCAACTCCGACAATCACCGGCTGCGTGACCTCGGGTAAATTCTCTCGCACTCCCGTTTCCTTATCTATAAAATGGGGATAATAGAACACCCTCATCATAGAGTTAGTGTAAAAATGAGATAATATTTGGGAAGTATTTCCAATAATGCGTGCCATACGGTAGTGTTCTAAGTGTCCAATACCATTATTAGGCTAGAGAATGGCCTATACTGATATACCATGCCTGGTTATCACGTTGTGCGGTCACGGCTTGTGTTTTCAAGAAAGAAACGGACTGAATGCCAAATTCCATCATCTTACGTGTCTTACGGTTCCACGTTCCTCTCATGACACCTTAACATTCCTCTATGTGGATCTTTTTATTTGCATGTCTCAGGGAATAAATAGGAGGCTGTGGCTCTGTACATTTTCTTGGTGAGATTTCTAGCTGGTGGACCCAGTTCCAGAAGGCACACCTTCTTCCAATTCTAGCCATTTTGCACAATCCTTAGGCATTTAAAGGTATAAAGTTACGTTTCAAAACTTTCCAGCCTTGGAACAGAAACCTGTTAGGAGTAAATGATGCTTACCTATCTGATGAGTGACGTACATGGTATTTTCAGTCTTAGTGTATGAAAATGGTAACAGTTAATACATTCAGATAGAGTAAATCAGACCATAGTCTTGAAGAGGGAGCATAATGGTGACACATCACAGGCTTGACTCTTTCATCGCTTACCAGGTATGTGACCTTGGCCCTGTTGCTATAGCTCTGAGGCTCAGTTTTCCCATATGTAAAATGAGGATAAGTGTGCCGTAGCTTGGTAAATTGCTGGGGGCGGGGAATGGATACAATATATGCACAATAGATAGGAATATATAGGAAGTAGTCGATACATGTTTGTTCCTTTCCACATGGATTTGTCATATTTTGTGGAAATGCTTTTTAGCCGCTAGATCTTGTACTTCATTTTTGGGTTCTAGTGCTACGTTTACGTGGAGTTCAGAGATTTTTGCAAGCTCAAAAGTCCCGTACAGCCAGCATCCCTGGAAGATACTTCTAATGCTTCTGAAGAACAAATAACCATCCCAGAGCTCCTGTAGTTGACTCACTGGGCCAGTCCAAGGACTGTAGAGTCTTTTTTTTTTTTTTTTTAATTTGAAACTAACATTACTTTTATTGATTTTTTTAATAAGAAGCTTATTGTCAAATCGGTCTCCATACAACACCCAGTGCTCATCCCCACAGGTGCCCTCCTCCATGCCCATCACCCACTTTCCCCTTCCTCCCAGCCCCCATCAACCCTCAGTTTATTCTCAGTTTCTGTGGTTTGCCTCCCTCCCTCTCTAATGGTTTTTTTTTTTTCCCTTCCCCTCGCCCATGGTCTCCTGTTAGGTTTCTCAGGATCCACATAAGAGTGAAAACATATGGTATCTGTCTTTCTCTGTATGGCTTATATCACTTAGTGTAACACTCTCCAGTCCCATCCACATCGCTACAAAAGCCAGATTTCATTCTTTCTCATTGCCACGTAGTATTCCATTGTGTATATAAACCACAATTTCTTTATCCATTCATCAGGTGATGGACATTTAGGCTCTTTCCCTAATTTGGCTATTGTTGAAAGTGCTGCTATAAACATTGGGGTACAAGTGCCCCTCTGCATCAGCACTCCTGGATCCCTTGTGTAAATTCCTAGCAGTGCTATTGCTGGGTCGTAGGGTAGATCTGTTTTTAATTTTTTGAGGAGCCTCCACACTGTTTTCCAGAGTGGCTGCCCCAGTTTGCACTCCCACCAACAGGGCAAGAGGGTTCCCGTTTCTCCACATCCTCGCCAGCATCTAGAGTCTCCTGATGTGTTCATTTTAGCCACTCTGACTGGCGTGAGGTGGTATCTCAGTGTGGTTTTGATTTGTATTTCCCTGATGAGGAGCGACGTAGAGCATCTTTTCATGTGCCTGTTGGCCATCGGGATGTCTTTAGAGAAGTGTCTATTCATGTCTTCTGCCCATCTCTTCACTGGATTATTTGTTTTTCGGGTGTGGAGTTTGGTGAGCTCTTGATAGATTTTGGATACTAGCCCTTTATCCGATATGTCATTTGCAAATATCTTTTCCCATTCCGTCGGTTGCCTTTTAGTTTTGTTGATTGTTTCCTTTGCTGTGCAGAAGCTTTTTATCTTCATGAGGTCCCAGTAGTTCATTTTTGCTTTTAATTCCCTTGCCTTTAGAGATGTGTCAAGTAAGAAATTGCTGTGGCTGAGGTCAGAGAGGTTTTTTCCTGCTTTCTCCTCTAGGGTTTTGATGGTTTCCTGTCTCCCATTCAGGTCCTTCGTCCATTTTGAGTTTATTTTTGTGAATGGTGGAAGACAGTGGTCTAGTCTCATTCTTCTGCATGTTGCTGTCCAGTTCTCCCAGCACCATTTGTTAAAGAGACTGTCTTTTTTTCCATCGGATATTCTTCAAGGACTGTAGAATCTTCGAAATAAGATCGTGGTTTAGGATCAGAGAAATCACCTGTAGCAAAAGCTGACATGTGGCAGAGAGCAGAGGCAGAAATAAACAAGTTACGGCCATTTTAAGAAAGAATAGTTACCCACGTGTTATTAGCCCCAGAGTGTTAACCCTTGGATTTTATCACATCATTCATGTTCCTGATGATACCTCTGGATCATTGGAAAGAGAGTCAATGATGTTGTGTTTAAAGGACTCCAGGATTCATGTCATATTTCCTAGAAAGGCTTCCATTAAAAATCATTAAGGTTAAAAAGCTGGGTTTTTTCTTCAGTAGATAAACGAGTTATCTGGAAATTCAACGTTTTATACATTAACCTCACTTCCCCGAAGTGCCAAATAAAACGTTATTTAATGTGTACAATAAATTCTAATTAGCATTTTAAATCTGAAAAAAAAAATCCTAGTGTTATTTTTCAAGTTATGTACACACTTAGGACCTAGAGAAAACTTAGTTTGAACTAGATTTCCTTCAAGAGGAACTATACGTACATAGATGCTAATTTAAGTCTCATTTTCATCATTTCAGATCGAAGTGGTGCATGATTGTCGGGAGCAGAGAAATTCTGGTCAATCCTCCAGTCTGGACAATGACAATAGCTTGGATATTTTACAGAAGTATCGTTTCTTTATTGACATACACTTCTATACACATCTACCAGTAGGAATCTCTGATTCAGTGGTCAAGGCGAATGTGCTCTGTTTGTGTGACTTGAAAATTAGCCAGAGTTTTCTAGATTCTTCATCTCCTCTATTGTAAAAGAGATGACAGGGAATGGGACAGTCGCTGTTTCAAAAACTACAAGGATTATTTAGACATACAGTGTTATTTTAGAGATGTTAAAAATAGCGTGCTCACTTTTATAACGTTACTATTTTAGACATAAGAATATTCACCTTTCGGGGGGGTGCCTGGGCGGCTCAGTGGGTTGGAGCATCCGACTTTGGCTCAGATCACGATCTCGCGGTTTGTGAGTTCGAGCCCCGCATCGGGCTCTGTGCAGACAGCTTAGAGCCTGGAGCCTGCTTCTGATTCCGTGTCTCGCCCTCTCTGTGCCCCTCCCCGCCTTGTGCTCTGTCTCTCTCTCTCTCTCTCTCTCTCTCTCTCTCTCAAAAATAAATAAACGTTAAAAAAATTAAAAGAAGAAGATTCACCTTTAACATTTTATATCCTAGAGTTGTGTGGCGATACATATTCAGATAAATAATGTTAATGCTTATAAATGTAAAAATAAAAGAAAGGCAAAGGTAGAAGTTAAATGTGTTACCTGTATTGGAGAGTGAGGAAATGAATTTTATTTATTATTTATTTTTTATTTTGTTAACGTTTATTTATTTTTGAGAGAGAAAGTGAGAGAGAGAGACAAAGCATGAGCGGAGGAGGAGCAGTGAGAGAGGGAGACACAGATTCTGAAGCAGGCTCCGGGCTCTGAGCTGTCTGTACAGAGCCCGATGCGGGGCTTGAACTCCCGGACCAGGAGGTCATGACCTGAGCTGAAGTTGGACGCTCAACCAACTGAGCCACCCAGGGGCCCCAGGAAATGGATTTTAAATATGGTATTGAGTTGCCTGAGTGGCTCAGTCAGTTGAGCGTCCAGCTCTTAATTTCGGCTCAGGTCATGATCCCAGGGTTTTGGGGTCAAGCCCTGTGTTGGACTCCTTGCTGAGCGTAGAGCCTGCTTAGGATTCTCTGTCTGTCTGTCTGTCTGTCTCTCTCCCTCTCCCTCTCTTAAAAAAAAAAAGTGTCAATTAGAAATCACATTGGAAGAAGAATGTATTTTATTTTAAAGAGATCAAAATTACTAAGGTTTAAATATGATCTACATTTAGGAAAACCAGTAAAATAAATCCATTTCAGGTCTTGGAAAATTTCAGAACATTACTGGGAAAGGGGAAAATCGGGCATTAAATGTTAATATCATTATGTTTTTGGAGAGGGAGAAAGAGAAACTGTCTTTTTTCCTACCCCCCACAACAAAATAAACCAAAGTTTTAGGAATAGATTTTTGAATTTTTAATAAATTGACTCTTAAGCTTAGTGAGATAGAAATAAAGTGGGCTTTTTTTTTCATTTTGAAAAATAAGTCCTGAGTCCCCTTTCCTTTGTTTTAAATATATTTTATTTTTATTTTTTAATTTTTTTAATGTTTATTTATTTGGGCGGGGGAGAGAGAGAGAGAGAGAGAGAGAGAGAGATAGAGAGATAGAGATGGACGGATGGGCAGAGAGAGACGGAGACTATCCGAAGCAGGCTCCAGGCTCCAGGCTCCAGGCTCCGAACGGTCAGCACCGAGCCCGATGCGGGGCTCGAACTCCCGAACTATGAGATCATTACTTGAGCTGAAGTTGGAAGCTTAACCAACTGAGCCACCCGGGTGCCCGCCCCTGTTTTCAATATATTTTAAAGCGTCTTGTGGGTGATATTTATTCTAGAGACTGTATGATTCACTCCATATTTTGATGATAAAGCCAAAACCATTGGTAGTTCCTAGGTGTTAACAATTTTTACCTTAGACAATTTATGATGATAACGATTGAAAGATTATAATTCCAAGGCAACAAAATAACTGATAAATATTGTCTTTTCGCTTTAGCCACGTCCTAAATGAGCTGATACAGACAGAGAGGGTCTATGTTCGCGAGCTGTTTACTGTTTTGTTGGTAAGTGACTCAAATTCTATTTTCGCACCTTTGCCCCAGTGCTCTCCCTGCTACGTTCATTAGGAAGTACTGAGGACAGTCTTCTCTGTCCCTTTCCTTCCTTGTCACATGCCAGCAGTAGGTGTTTCTCCCATTGTTTGAGGCTGCCCATGCGTTAAATGTGCGTATTCGGGTTCTCCCTCAGTAGTGAGAATTGTGCTGTGTAGAAATGGTGCTGGAAAGAGTTAAAGGTAAAAGAAAACCATTCATTTGATACACATGTCATAATATTAATTTGGTCTAAAAACCCACACACTTACTGGCAGCTTAAGGAGAGGTTAATGACCTGTAATACAGTTTTTCCTGCTTGATTTCTAGTTTGTTTCCTATACCATCAGCTACCCTGAAGGCCAAGAGAGTCACTTTGTTCTACGCGCTGAGCGGGCAACGATGATTTCCTTGTCTGGCTTTCTGAGAACAACAGTTTTTTGTAAATGGGTAACTTCGGGTACTGGAAGATTTGATTGTTGGAATTACAAACAGCTTTCACCCAGGAGTCCTGCCGTACACATTTCTGCTGTAGCTATACCCTTTGGTGGCCCAACCGAGTGTTAACGTGAACGTGTTTTAAATGAACAAATGTATTTATTTTGGGTAGGGCTACAGAGCGGAGATGGATAATCCTGAGATGTTTGATCTTATGCCACCTCTCCTGAGAAATAAAAAGGATGTCCTCTTTGGAAATATGGCAGAAATCTATGAATTCCATAACGAGTATGTAATTGCCGAATTGAATGTTTCTTTTGCATCGTATTATTTAAAGGGCTGTTGACTAATTTACTGTATTTGATGTAAAATTATATCGTGGTTTTTTTTTTTTTTTCTCTGACATTTTCACAGCATTTTCTTGAGCAGTCTGGAAAATTGCATTGACGCTCCAGAGAGAGTGGGACCTTGTTTCCTCGAAAGGGTTTGTTAATTATTATTTAAAAATATATAAATATGGGCCACTAAAATAGCAGCTCGTTGTATAGAGACCGGATTTGTATAGGTATTGTTTTTTATGTCTTTATGTTTTGGGAGGAGACCCATCACTCCAGCAAGTATTTAATGGTAAACCCAGTTTTGTTACAGAGACTGATGGAATCAGACGCTTCAATGGCTCAGCTTGTGCCCACTGACCTCTGGGTGATCCCAGGAGTCCAGGGACCAGCCTGGCTATGAAGATGTGAGAGTAGGAATCATCTTAGCTCAACCATTCTTGGATTGGTTAATTTTTAGCCTAAGAGATGCCTTGGTATTCCCCTCTAATGCACGTAAAGTCTTAGAATCAAACGTAGTCTGGCTTTCAGACACCAGGGCATCTATCATGGGGACTTTGCAAAACAGAGGGCTGTCTGTTCTTTTTATTCTATGAGATCATTCAGGGAGGCTCATTTCTCCACATCCCAAGAGAATACTTAGCACAATGGACTTCCCAAGCTTTGTAATCATACTCTCCTCCATTAGAATTTTCCTTAGAATATTCTCTGCTTATCTACTTATCTACTTCCTCCTCTTCCTGAAAAATCAGTTCCATCTTGATTTGAGAGTCAATTTGATAATGGTGATCATTGAAAGCTTCCAAAGAGATGTCTTATCGCAGAAAGCGTTAATGGACTCAGAATATGATATGGTTAAGAAAAAACTGTTTGTCCTTACCTTTCTCAATATATTCGGACTTTAAACATATTTAAGTGGTAGCCAGATTCTTCCCTGACTTCCCTAAGCAACACCAGTCTTTTTCCTTCGGGCTCATATAGTACTTAATGTCTGTGCTGCTCGTTGGAGATTTTATATTTGACCAAGACTATATTCACAGAGAAGAACAGGGGGAAAATCATTGTATACAGTGTGAGTTGTGCTGTATCGGGAATATACGAAAGATCCTGTAAGAGCCAAGAAGAGGGGCATCTGACATAGATTGGAGGTATAAAGGATGGCTTTCCAGAAGAGATGACTCATGAGGTGGGAGTTAGAGAGTGACTAGGAGGTAGCCCATTAGATGGGGGTCCAGGAAAGATGATTCCAGGGGGAGAGAATAGCATGGTCACACACCCAGCGGGGTCATGGTACAATGATGATATCCCAGTGACAAGCCAAGGGACTTGGAAGTTAGCCACAAGTTCATTCACTAGGGAACTGAGAGGCTGGTGGCATGGAGACGGCGTGTTCCTTGGTACCCTCTTGGCTTACAGCTGTGAACAAATTCATCTATTTGTATAGTTCAGTCGGAGAAGGCTTTTCCCTAGCTCTCCAACTTGGTAAGTGGAGGTGGTGAAATTCCTGAGATAATTATGTGTTCCTCTGCTCAGTCTGGTGGGCATGTTTTTCTTGGATTCCAGAGAGGGATCCTGACTTACTGCCAGTGTGGCAGGCCCTTTAGGCCACGTGTAATGCTTGGCTCTACTCATTCTAGCTCAGCCTTTCTTGATAAGAACAGTACATGTTCACAGGTTGATAATACGTTTGAATGTGCTTTTTATCACAGAAAGATGATTTTCAGATGTATGCAAAATACTGTCAGAATAAACCCAGATCAGAGGCAATTTGGAAGAAGTATTCAGAATGCGCCTTTTTCCAGGTATAGTAATTATTCAGGTATTGGATATACTCTTTCCGGAAGACACTGGGATAGTTCTTATTTATGAATCCATTCCTACTGTGAGTTGTATATAATACAGATAGATCAAAGAACAACTTGACCCTGCCACACAATGTGTACGTGCACACGCGTGCGCACACGCGCACAAATCTGTGTGCTGCTTCCCAGAGGCAACCACTCTCGGTTCTTTCAGCTGCTTCCTTTGATATTTACTTCCATGTTTCCGAATAACATTTATATCGCTACTTTAGCCCTCTTTCACTGCCCCTGCCTCACCACCAGATACATACACATACTTCTTTTCCTCCAAAACATCCAATATGGTTATAAGTTTAGTTATATCGATACAGTGGTAAATTAGTAAGACTAGGTAATTCCTATGTTCAGACGAATCCTCCGGTATAAGATGGTTGCATTTCCATCCCTTTTTTACCCCTGCAATTGTCTTTTTTACTTCCTTAGTTTTTTAGATACTTTTCCCTATTCTACCTACCCATAGACTCTCCGAGTTAAGAGAGTTACATAAATTTCTTCTTAGTACATTTAAACATATTCTTTTTTCTCTGAATTTCATTTTGAATTAATCTCTCCTGGACTTGTTTGATCTGCTCATCAAGGCTCACTAGACCTGTTGCACAGCTGTCAACTTGGGATCTTGTTGAATATAACTTTTGGGATTCTGTTCATGGTCTCTTGCGTAGGCTCTCCTGTTTCCTAGGTGCCATATTTTTTCCTTGTTTCACTCACTTGTTTTGTAGAACATATCCTCCAGCAGTTTTACTGAGAAAGTGTGCCTGGGAGGTAAAAGTTTTGAGAACTTGTATGTCTACTGGGAGGTAAAAGTTTTGAGAACTTGCATGTCTACAAATGTCTTGAGTGTATCTACCCTAACACTTAATTGCTAGCTTGGCTGGGTATAGAAGTCTATACCCAGTAAGTAAAAAATAATTTTCCTCAGAATTTTAAAGGTATTTGCTACACTGTTTTCTGGCTTCCAGTGTTGCTGTTAAGAAATCTGATGCTATTTTTATTTATTTATTTTCTTGAGAGAGAGAGAGAGAGAGCATGCACACACACAAGTGAGCACAAGTGGGCTAGCAGCAGAGGGAGAGGGAGAGAGAGAATCTTAAGTGGGCTCCTTGCCCCATGCAGAGCTCAATCTCATGACTATGATATCATGACCTGAACTGAAATCAAGAGTCAGATGCTTAACCGACTGAGGTATCAGGTGCCCCCCCATTTTGATTTTCCATCCTTTGTGTGTAACCTATTTTTGTCTTCTCTCTGAAAGCTTATGGGAACATATTGTATTTAGAGTTCTGAAATTTCACAAATAGTGCCATGACATTGGCACTATTTTCATCCGTTATGTTAGTCTTGTGGTGATCCCTTTGAATTTGGAACCTCTTGTCCAAATTTACTTGGATTTTTTTCTTTGATTTTCTCTGCACAATTTTTCTATTCTGTCTTTCTGGAATTTTTGTTGTACAGATGTTGGACATTCTCGACCATTCCTCTAATTCTCTGATCTTTTCTTTTTATTTTCTGGCTGTCTTGCTCTAATTTTTGGAATTTGTCTTTCAGTCCTTTTATTGAGAGTTTTGTGTCTGCCATTATATTTTTAATTTTGTAGAGCCTCTACCCTTTTTTGTTCCCTCAATGTTCCTTTCAATAGAACCCTGTTTTCATTTCATGAATTCAGTATCTTCACTTATCTTTATGAGGGTAATAAGAATAGATTTTCCTTTTAAAACTAGTTTTCTTCTCCTTGCATAATTTCTGCTGTCTTCAGATTGCTTTTGTTTTTTCTTTTTCTTCATTTTGTTCCTGTCACTCATATTCGATACTTCCCACAATGTCTGGTGACACTTGTTTGGCCACTTACCTTGAGAGTAAGCACTAGAATACAAAGCTCGCTGGAATTTTCCTGCACATATGTGGATTTATTGACCATGGTCCTCACTATTGAGTGATTTGTGTCAAGGTGTTTCCTTGAGGGGATCCCCACACCTGTATCTTTCTCAGGCTGGTTAGATTCCTAAGTCTACTACCTGGTGAATAAGGACCTGGTTGCCAGTATTCTGGTAGCCAACTTAGGTGAAAACGCTGAGAGTATTTAATTTGGTACATAAATATTCAAGTAATCTCTTTGCTTTCAATATGGTACTCTGTCTTCAACTGGATCAGATATTCCCTAGTTCATAGGCCTTCCATTTTACTTTTTTCAGGTAAACATCCATTCTCCTGCTATGCGATGGGACAGGCATCCACCTAGTTGTGCAAGGTGGCATGGTTCTCTGAGCCTTCTCTCCTTTTTTTTTTTTTTTTTTAACTTTTCTGCTCATTTAATTTTGGGGGTAGCCACTTCATTGAGGTGTAATTAAAATTCCATAAAATTCAGCCTTTTCAAATGTGTAATTAAGTAGTTTTACTATGTCCACAATGTTGGGCAACCATCACTGCAATCAGTTTAAGAACAATTTCATGACTCCAAAAACAAAAAAAAACAAAAAAACCCCACCCATACCTTTTTAGTAATTACTTCCCGTTCCCCGCCCCCCTCCCCCCCCCCCATCCAACAGCCTTCTGTGATCGGTAAGCTACTTTCTGTCTTTCTAGATTTGCCTGTTCTAAACATTTCATATAAATGGAATCATAAAATATGTGATCTTTTGTGTTTTGCTGATTTCATTTGGCATGATGTTTTCAGAGTTCATCCATGTGGTAGCAGATATGAGTTCTTCTTTCCACTATATGGGTATTCCACATTCAATGTACCCATTCATCAGTTGATGGTAATTTGGTTCTTTTCCACCTCTTATGTACAAGTTTTTCTGTGGACATATGTTTTCATTTCTCTTGGCCATGTACCTGGGTATGAAATTTCTGGGTCATTTGGTAACTCTCTCTAGCTTTTTGAAGAACTGTTGGATTGTTTTCCCAAGTTGCTGCACCATTTTCCATCGCGGCCAGCAGTGTGTGATGTCCTGATCACTGCACACTCGCACCAATGTGTGTTAGTGTCTACTTTTTTTTTTTTAAAGGTATAGATTTATTTATTTATTTATTTGCTTTTTTTTTTTAGAGCATGTGCGAGCAGGGGGAGGGGTAGAAGGTGAGAGAGAATCTTAAGGAGACTCCATGCTTGGCCTAGAGCCCAATGCCGGGCTTGATCCCATGAATCTGGGATCATGACCTGAGCCCCAAATCAAGGCTTGGACGCTTAGCTGACTGAGTCACTAAGGCACCCCAGTATCTCGATGTACTTTTTTTTTTTTTTAAGTTTATTGATTTTTGAGAGAGTACGAGCAAGCAGGGGACGGGTAAAGAGAGAATCCCCAGCAGGAGCCGCACTGTCAGTGCACAGCCTGAAGCAGGGCTCAAACCCACGAACTGTGAGATCATGACCTGAGCAGAAATCAGGCGGCGGATGCTTAACCGACTGAGCCACCCGGGTGCCCCTCTACTTACTTCTTAAGCAGACTTTTAACAACCACATTTTTTGAAACCTGACCTTCCTTTCCCCCCTTTCAGAGGTCCTTGATGTCTGTAATTCTGGAGTCTTTGTGGAAGCGGGGAGAAGGTGTTCTATAACATAAACTGACTTGTTCCTTGGCTTTTCCGAAAACTCTGCCAACTTGAGAGTCACGTTTCTCTAGCGTGCACAGTTGTCTAACGTTATCACTTTGGCGTTCAGTTTCCATATTTGGTTGATGTGTTTTTCCTCTCCCATCTTTGTAACTTTGGGTTTTGCCTTGTAAAAATTACTTTTTAATCATTTCAGTTGGGTTTCATGAGTAAGGGGAGCTAAATGGATGTATCGGTCCATCATCTTTAACCATAAGGCGCTAACTGTGTGAATTAGATTGTATGTTGGTTTTTATCTATATTCAGAGGCAGGTCCCAGATCTTACACATATATAGCCTCTCCTACTCTCTCTGTGTTCTGTACTGCTTGCATGTACATTTCATCCAAATCAGCCCCATCTCGCCCTAGTTAGGGACCCTACAATGTTCCCAGGACCCAAAGGCATGACCCTCATATTTATAGTGGCAGCGAGCCAATAATCAGATGAAATATAGCACCAGTTGATGAGGTCTCCATTTTTCTTGTGGTGTTCAAAAAACCTCTCCTCATACCCAGTTTGATTTATATTCAGCACAACCTGTTTCTTTTCTTGGCCTTGACCTGTGCAGCTGAGCCCTTTAAAAATTTTCTTACGTACGTTTTTTAGTCATGTTTCATGTTTAATCATGTTCATCTATGGTCATTCATTGCTTTCTCATCTTTTAGGCATTCCACATCAATGCAAATTTTAGGTAAAAACTTATTAGTATTTGAAATCTTGGCATTTTATACCTCTCAAATCCTTAAGGCAACATTTACAGTGGTTTTTTTACGTATACCGCTGCTTATAATTTCCACACCATATGTAACAGTGGTTTTCCTGGTAAATTTCCCTTGAGATGTAAGAAACCTGCATGCATTGGGTCTAATCAGTGAATGCTTGGTATTTTCATGGGTGCATGTCTTAAATTCATTGATAATTATATTTTAATGACAGGAATGTCAAAGAAAATTAAAACACAGGCTTGGTCTGGATTCCTATTTGCTCAAACCCGTGCAACGAATCACTAAGTATCAGTTACTGTTAAAGGTAATTACATAAAGCCTTTCTTTCTTTCTTTCTTTCTTTCTTTCTTTCTTTCTTTCTTTCTTTCTTTCTTTCTTTCCTTCCTTCCTTCCTTCCTTCCTTCCTTCCTTCCTTCCTTCTGTGGGTCAAATGTATCAAAGCCATTAAAAAGGAAGCAGGTGACTAGGAAGCACCAGGAATAGGTAGGCTCAGGGCCTGGGTTCACTGTGGCCCTTAAAGTGCCTGGCGCATAGATATAATCTGAGGCTGTCTGGAGTCTTTATAGCGAGTTAATTATCCATACCAGTTACGTTGATGTATGTGTAATGCCGAACTTTTACTATTTAAAAACAGTTTTTTTAATGTTTATTTATTTGAGAGAGAGAGAGAAAGAGACAGACAGAGCATGAGCGGGGGAGGGGCAGAGAGAGAGGGAGACAAAAAATGTGAAGCAGGCTCCAGGCTCTCAACTGTCAGCCCAGAGCCCCATGTGGGGCTTAAACCCATGAACTCTGAGATCATGACCCAAGCCGAGATCAAGGGTTGGATACTTAACTGACTGAGCCATCCAGGTGCCCCTAATGTTTATTTTCGAGACAGAGAGAGCGCGAGCGACCACAAGAGCAAGCGAGCAGGGGAGAGGCAGAGAGAGAGAGGGAGACAGAATCCGAAGCAGGCTCCAGGCTCTGAGCTGTCGGCACAGAGCCCGACGCGGGGCTCGAACTCACGGACCGTGAGATCATGACCTGAGCCCAAGTCGGACACTTAACTGACTGAGCCACCCAGGCGCCCCAATCTTTTTACCATGGTTGAGAAGAACTAAACACACATTTCGTAGAGTTTGAGACAGTATTTCATAGTAGCCTTCTTGATGAAAATTGGAGGAGGCTCACCCCTCGTGTCATGTTGAAATTCAGGTTACAAAAATGTTAAGTGTAAGCACCGAGCTTATTTGACAGTATGTTTTCACGGTGTTCTGTGGTCTAGGCAAAATGAATAAGACAAATTGTTGTATGTCGAAGGCCAGAAAAGTGTGATTACTTTAAACATAAATCTCTAGTGGGTCCTAATAGCTGTTTTTCTGCAGCTTCAAGAGCAGTGAGTGCCCTTTACTCGATGCCGTTTAGTCACTATTCCATTTCTTCCCAAATTTTGACACGGTTTTTAAAATATAGTACTCATGGGACGGATAGCAAATGAAAGGTATTACTCACAAAATGACATTATCTGTGGACTCCTCCTTGAAAGCATGTTAGCCAGAAATGTATTCATTTTCTCCCGCTATTAATATGTGCCCAATATTAATTTTTGACTTCTAATCACAGGAGCTGCTGAAATATAGCAACGGCTGCCAAGGGATTGAACAATTAAAGGAGGCTCTGGACACGATGCTGGATTTACTGAAGTCAGTTAATGACTCCATGCATCAGATCGCAATAAATGGCTATATTGTAAGTAAATTGTAACGATTGTCGCAGTTTTGTGGGTAAGCGAGTTAAGATCTCTTTCTTCGTCGCCACCCGGAACCAGCTGAGAAATAAAAAAGAGCCGAAGAATGGGAGATCTTGTTTGAAGGAATGTTTCGGTCTTCTAAGGAGATGTATTGCCCCGGAACTGCTGCTCGCATAGTCCCAGATAGATACGGAAGAAAAAAAATCAAGTCTTTAGACTTAGCTCTGCCTAGTGGGGATCCCTGGACCGGTAGATGTCAGTCGCCAATCAGGATTGAGGAGAAGATGGGCGGGGGGTGGGGTGGGGGGTGGGCCTACCCCGAATACATCCACATGGAAACAGGAAGCCAGGGAAAAGGAGCTTTCTTCTGTCTCTTGTCCCCGCCCTAATTATGTACCCGTGTGACACATGGCGTGTTTTCATGTAAAGTTGTGATGAATGACGTTTTAAAGACCGTGCAGATTGTGTTGCAGGAATTTAGTAGCTCAAGCTACACGGTACAACGTTGATGTCAGAGGCCCGAAGGTAGCTCCACCTTGTACTGATGAGTGTTGATTTTCCTTCATAGGGAAACTTAAATGAACTGGGCAAGATGGTAATGCAGGGAGCATTCAGTGTTTGGACTGGACACAAGAAAGGTGCTACAAAAATGAAGGATTTTGCTAGATTCAAACCAATGCAGCGGCATCTGTTCTTGTACGAGAAAGCCATTGTCTTTTGTAAGAGGCGCGTTGAAAGCGGAGAAGGGTCTGATAGATACCCATCGTACAGCTTTAAGCACTGTTTGAAAGTAAGACAATTTAAATTGTGTAACGTAATGTTATTTCATATGTAAAAAAGCTTGTGCACCTTTTCAAGTGAAATGAGTGGGTTTTATACATGCATATCCCTTTATTTATTTATCTACTTATTTATTGATTGATTGATTGTTTTTTATTTGAGCGTGAATGCGAGCAGGGGAGGGGAACAGAGAGACAGAGACAGGGAGAGGGAGAGAGAATCTCAAGCAGGCTCCCACGCTCACCGTGGAGCCCAACATGGGGCTTGATCCCGCAACCCTGGGATCATGACCCGAGCCAAAATCAAGAGTCAGACGCTCGACCAAGTGAGCTACCCCAGGTGTCCCTCACATCCCCTTTTTTCAAATGAAATCTTTCTATTGAGGCATTATTGACGTATAACGTTATATCGGCTTCGGGTGTAAAACACAATGATGTGATATTTGTGTGTGTTGCAAAATGATCGCGATAAGCCTAGGTAACATCCATTACCACACCGTTGTAAGTTTTTTCTTACGGTAAGAACTTTTAACATCTTCTGTCTTAGCAACTTTCACGTGTGCAATAGAGTATTATTAACCACAGTCACCAGGCTGTACGTGACATCTCTAGGACTTACTTATTTTCTGACTAGCAACTTGTACCCTTGAACTCCCTTTGCCCGTTTTGTCCTCCCCCAACCCTCAAAATCTTCAGTAGAGGTCTTTTTTTTTTGTTTCTAATGTTTACTTATTTTTGAGGCAGAGAGAGAGAGAGAGAGCGCAAGCGAGCATGAGCGGAGGAGGGGCAAGAGAGAGAGAGAGGGACACAGAATTTGAAGCAGGCTCCAGGCTCTGAGCTGTCAGCACCGTCTTAGTCGGTCACGTAACTGAGCCACCCAGGCGCCCCTCAAGTTTTAAATTGTACAAGCAGGGGCGCCTGGCTGGCTCAGACGGTGGAGCATGTGACTCTTGACCTCGGGGTTGTACGTTCGAGCCCCACGTTGGGTGTAGAGATTACTTAAAAATAAAATCTCAAAAAAATTGTAGAGGCAATATAACATGGAGAAAACTATTGCCTCGCCTCCCCAACCACCCTGACTTGAGTCATTTTTTATGAGCATGTTCTTTCCTCGTTGTCAGCCATTTGAAAATTGACGACGTTTTCAGCAGCAGGGACAGAGGATAAGCGATGTGTCCCGAGGTGTTTTGTGTCTGGAGTCTCCCAGATAAGCAGGCCCTGCTTTTGATTCTCCCCACAAGGCCGACAGTCCCAGGCTGTTGGTAACAAGGTTCCTACCCAGAGTTACGACCCGATTCGGGCCTCTTCCTACTGTCGAGTTTCCCCTGCTTTGCTCTGAACCCTCAGCAGCGCCACAAGTTTCCTTAACTCCGGCTGCTTTTACAGCAAATGCACCGAGTTGCCCTTTTGACATCAGCAGCCCGCCTCCACGTCCCCCAGATCTCCGTTGTTCTTTTATGTCTCCAACAAACATCGATCGAGCACCAAGATTTTATGGTTGACCTCAGCCAGGGTTTAGATCTCTTGCTGTCTCTGTGCCTATTTCTGGGGATGAGACTCTCTCCATAGGCGTGTTGGACCCAAATGCATTTGGTTAGCTTTTTATTTGTAGAGTGACCTAGCCAGTACCTAATGTTGTATTTCTGATTTGTATCGATTTTTTTTTTTAACTTGAATTTGTCACTGTGGTGGGCAACAGAATGTTTCTGAAGTACATTAGAGTGAGGAGGGACTGGTATTCGGGAACCAAGTCATGAGAATTCAAACTATAATGGTTACCATGGAAACAGGGTCGGCTAGATGCAAGAAACATTTCAGTGGAAGGAGACCGACGGGCTTGGTGACTTACTAGATACAGGAAAGAAATAATACCTGCCATTTGAAGGGAAAAAAAAAATCAGTCTCCTTTTTCTTTGGTTTCCCGATAATGTCTAATATTTTTAATAAAAAAGATTATTCAGTGCTGCCTGCAAAGATTTAGGCCAGGAGTACCAGGAAAATGGTGATCGCACTGACAGACAAAGATGGAAATTGGGCTAGTTCCTTTTTCTTTCTTTCTTTCTTTCTTTCTTTCTTTCTTTCTTTCTTTCTTTCTTTCTTTCTTTTAATGTCTGTTTATTTATTTGGAGAGAGAGAGAGAGAAAGCACAAATCGGGGAGGGGCAGGGAGAGAGAGAGAGTCGCAAGCAGGCTCCGCACTGTCAGCACAGAGCCCGGCGTGGGGCTCAAACCTACGAACTGAGATCGTGACCTGAAGCAAAGCCAGACTCTTAACTGACTGAGCCACCCAGGCGCCCCGAGTTTGGCTGTTTCCTAAGCCTCAGTCTGTTTACTTCTTCTTGCTTTCCTATTGTGAGATTCTGGGATTAAATCATCGCTAGCAGTACTAGTCGGTGTGTGACGTAACGATTGGGGTTCACGGACCGTTGTCTTGAGTTCATCCTATCAAGCTAGAATCCCGTGGCCTAACAATCGCATGCTATATTTTAAGCCGGCCACTTCTGTACAAAGGAAAGGCCCTCAGGTCACAGCCAGACGGAGAGGTTCGAGTTCTTCAGATTCCTCAGTTCCTGCATTTATTATCATCACCTAATTTTTTTTTTTAATTTAATAACCCTGCATGGAGTGCTTACTATTTGCTAGAAGCTGATCTAAGTGTTTATAAATGGCACTGTTAACTCATTGAACCCAGATGGCAACTTTAGATGAAGTAGGAACTATGATGAGCCCCATTTTGAAGGTGGGAAAGCCAAGTTCCAGAGAGGCGACTGATTTGGTTAAGGGCACATAGCTAGTAAGCCGCGCAGCACGGGTTCAAACCCAGGTAGATGGTTCCAGAGTCCATGCTGTTAATCACCGCACCATGCTGGAAGGCCTTGTTTTTTTGTTCGTTCATTCTTTCATTCCTTCCTTTGTTCCCTATTCTCCACACTTAATTTCCTCTCTACTCCTGTAGCAACCATTCTCATTTATTTGATGTATATCCTTCAGTTTGCGTGTTTTTGTTAAATGTGTGTTGATGTTCTGTGCGCATCTAGTTTAATTTGCATAAATTGTAATCCGTTATAATTCTCTTTTTTCTTTCTTCTTCTTTTTGGTCTCAGAAACTGTTTTTAAGATACAGCCATGTTGGGGCGCCTGGGCGGCTCAGTCGGTTGGGTGTCCGACTTTGGCTCAGGTCATGATCTCACGGTTCGTGGGTTCGAGCCCCGCATCAGGCTCTGTGCTGACAGCTCGGAGCCTGGAGCCTGCTTCGGATTCTGTGTCCCTCCTCTCTCTCTGACCCTCCCCCATTCATGCTCTGTCTCTCTCTGTCTCAAAAATAAATAAACATTAAAAAAAAAAAAAAAGATACAGCCATGTTACCGTTTTATACCCAGTATCTTTCTTGTACCTGCCTCATAGCACTTACATTTTAGCTACATTTTTTGTTAATGTGATTCAAGATCAATTTTTTTAATGTTTATTTTATTGAGGTACCTGGGTGGTTCAGTCAGTTCAGTGTCCGACTTCAGCTCAGGGCGTGATCTCACGGTTTGTGAGTTCGAGCCCCACGTCGGGCTGTCTGCTGTCAGCACAGAGCCCGCTTTGGATTATCTGTCCTCCTCTCTCTGCCTCTCCTCTGCTTGTGCACACACACACACACACACACACACACACACACTCTCTCTCTCTCTCTCTCAAAAGTAAATAAACATTAAAAAATAAAATAATTTTTTTAAAAACAAATGTCTGTCTTATTTAATTTTGAGAGACAGAGCGCGAGTGAGTCAGGGACAGAAAGAGATGGAGAGAGAGAATCCCGAGCACGCTCCAGGCTCACTGCAGAGCCCCACGCGGGGCTCGATCCTGCTACCGTGAGATCGCAATCTGAGCCGATATCAAGAATCGGATGGTTAACTAACTGAGCCACCCAGATGGCCCTCAATATTTTAAATTATACTAACCCAAGAAGTAAATACATTCTATTCCGTAAATATAAATGTCTTCAGCTTGGTAGTTGTTGGTGATCATTGCCGAGTTCTTGACCCACTGGATGACTTTTAACAATGTAAAGATTTGACATCTTTACGTTACCTTGATGACAAAAAATTAGGTTACAAGTTGGAGCCCTCACTACTTGACATACTGAGATGTCTTCAGATAAAATGCTTTATAATAAAGGATTTATGTTCATAGCTACCAGGAATATGAATGCAAACATAATAGATACAGCAGAGACCACAATTCGGATGTAACTATAGAATCAGGCTTGTTATTATATATAATATGTACTATAGAGTACTATATAACTATATGCATATAGTTAGACCTTTAACTGCCTCTAGATTCTAAAACTGAGTAAATTTCACGGTATAGTAAACACTTCATGGTATCGTAACATTTAATAACATCTGACAACCTTTCAGTAAAACCTTTGCATTCCAGTAGATCATTTGTAAGTGAATTGTTTGGAACTCAGAACAAGATTGTCTGCTCGACATCATGGTTAGATTACCAGGGCAAATCAAAAAAAGCTCCTTTAATCTATAATGCTACGTATGCTATACGTATGAAGTGAAAAATAACAAAACTACTGTAATTCAAACAAGGGTAAGTTTACAAAGCAAACTCATACTTTAAAAAGCTCATTATACGATCTAAGCATTTAATGCATGCTATTTAATCCTTTAATCTACCCTGTGAAGAAGGTATTCTTTCCGTTTTAGAGTTGAGGAAACTGCCATTCAGAAAGGTTAAGCAACTTCCATCAGAACACATAGCTCTTAATAATACGAGATGAAATTCCAACCCGGGCCTCTCAGACTCCAAAGCCCAGGTGTGATCCATCTTGAGCGATTAAAAGTATGTGTTGAAATGCAATCAATTTAAATAGGGATTGAACATGAGGTTATTATTTATCTTAAATCCTGATGTTTCAGCCAAAGTACGTTTAGTTGGGGCGGTTGAGTAGGAATACGAAGATATTTTTGGAGGGGTGCCTGGGTGGCATCCAACTCTTGATTACGGCTCAAGTCATGATCCCAGGGTCGTGAGATCGAGCTGCATCCGGCTCCACACTCAGTGCTTAAGTTTCTCTCCCTCTGCCCCTCACCTCTGCTTGTACACATGCTCGCTCGCTCTCTCTCTCTCTCAAAAGAAGGGGCGCCTGGGTGGCTCAGTTGGTTAAGCATCCCAACTCTTGATTTCCGCTCAGATCATGATCTCATGGTTTGTGAGATCAAGACCTGCACCAGGCTCAGCACTGACGGCATGGAGCCTGCTTGAGATTCTCTTTCTTTCTCTCAAAATAAATAAATAAACTTTAAAAAAAGAACCTTAAAAAGTATTTTTGGAGACTCTGGAAGTAACATGGGACCACATTCAGGGTAGACATCAGAGACTCTTGTATGTATGCATCTCATTTCTAAGCATAATCCCCTTTCTTTCCCTTTTTTCAGTGTATGTTTATTTTGAGAAAGAGAGAGAGAGAGAGAGAGAGAGTGCACATGCACAAACAAGGGAGAGGCAGAGAGAGAGGGAGAGAGAGAATGGGGCTCAAATTCACTCATAAACCATGAGATCATGACCTGAGCTGAAGTCGGATGCTTAACCAACTGAGCCACCCAGGTGCCCCCCTTTTCTTTCCCTTGATATGGTGATCTCACTAGGGGTGCTTTTAATGCTTAGCAACTCTAATCAGCGCTGTTTGGGGTACTTATAAATGGAACAAAGAATGAGATATTCCTTTAGATAATTAGACGGGAATTGAACAAAAACAGAAGGCAGAAGAGAACTAAAAGAGAATGTGTGTGTGAGGGAGTGAAATGGCACAAAATAGAATTAACCAAGCTATTAGCACAGGATGAAAGAAAATTGAAAAGTTTGTGCTTTGCACAATCATACAGGGAAGAAAAAATTGTGGTAATGAAGGGATATTGCATACAAAAACTTCACTGGTTGGGGCGACTGGGTGGCTCTCTTGGTTAATTGATTTCGATCAGATCATGATCTCACGATTCATGAGTTCGAGCCCCATGTCTCTGCACTGACAATATGGAGCCTGCTTGGGATCCTCTGTCTCTCTCTCTCTGCCCCTACCCTGCTCGTGCTCTCTCTCTCGCTCTCTCAAAACTAAGTAAATAAACATTAAAAAAACAATTTCACTGGCTACGGGAAGATCTCACTCTGCTATGACAGATAATTTGTCTTCCAGAGAGGCTGAGAGGTTGGTGGAATAGAGGGGACCCTTGTGTACCTAGCTGGTTTTCCCCCACCCCATAAATTGGTTGTTTATCACTTATAAGGCTTCCATAGAGATAAGTAATAATCTGTCAGATGAATTTATCTGACAAAGGATTATTAAAAGTAACCATTTAAATTACTTTGGGATGAGCTTTTTTATTGATGTTTAATGACTTTTAGTTCTGCGTTTGACACAATAATTTGTTTTCATAGTGTGCAGTTAATTGTAATGGGATTCGATCTTATGGGGACTAGTTGGAGGTTCAGATTTGTAACATTTGTTTCCAGCTCTGGAATGGAATATGTAATCTATACTGTAAGCGCATGGCTCAGTGAAAACACTTAAATACTCAGGTCTGTGGTTGTATTTATCATTTCATATTCTTGAATATAAAATGTGTATTTTGCCAAGTGAGAAATTCTGTTTCATTTAGAGTATGACGAGTGTAGATTTAATGTAATTTCATATTCCAAATAAAACCCTCATGACAATTTTGACTAACATATTCTAGATGGATGAAGTTGGCATCACTGAATATGTAAAAGGAGATAACCGCAAGTTTGAAATCTGGTATGCTGGCAAGGAAGAAGTTTATATTGTCCAGGTTGGTCCTTTAAGAATTATTCTAGAAGCCATAACCTGCAACGAACAAAAATAATTTTGGTTCCATTATAAAAGTTCTCATTCCTCTCACTTAGGTCGCTTAAATATTATTTCATATTTTTTTGTGGTGTAATCAAGCATTTTTTCAGTAGCACATGTTTTCTTTAACTTGAGATGGGTCTATGGTGCTTTCTCGGGCTTTGAGTTTTTAAATGAATTTTTTTAAGTTTGTTTATTTATTGTGAGAGAGAGAGAGCACAAGCAAGGGAGGGGCAGAGAGAAGGAGAGACAGAATCCCAAGCAGGCTCCTTGCCATCAGTGCAGATGCCCGACGTGGGGCTCGAGCTCACAAACTGTGGCACTGTGACCTGAGCCAAGGTCAAGAGTTGGACGCTTAGCCAACTGAACCACCCGGGTGGCCCTCTAGGGCTTTGAGGTTTTACAACTACAAGGATACTTATCAACCGGAGCTGATAACCAAGAACTTGGCAGCGCTTCTCTGTCCCCGTCAAGCATCTAGAGTTACAGATTTCGAATGGTTATGAGTTTTTCTTGGGCTTGGTATTCTCATTTGTGAGATACAGTGATATGACAGTTCAGATTTGGTCACTGTCTCTCAAAAATTTGCTTCAGAGTACCCTTATCATGATGAAAAAAATAAACATACGCTTAAAGCCCTGGCGTGATGCACTATAAGGTCCAACCTGTTTCAGGGAAGGGGAGACGAATGAGAGCATTTCAAGAGGATGTTGTCATCGTGATAAGTATTTGTATATGACTTGTGACCTGTGAATGTGCTGTTATTTGTTGAAATTGCTCAGTGGTTTTTCTTCGTTTTAGTTCTATATTAGGTGATAAGAATTCACAAAAATACATTTTCTGAGTTTGATTTACATATAAGACTTCTTGCTGTCCTTTTACAAACTTGTAAGTTATCAAGATTACAGTAGATTATCTTTTCAGAATCAGGAGAACTTGTTTCATTTTTACCAAAATGAAACATAAAAATGTTTATATATACGTGTATATATACATATACATACATATACATATACACGTATATATAAATATAATTTTATTTATTTAATAAATATAATTTATTGTCAAATGGGCTAACATACAGTGTGTACAGGGCACTCTTGGTTTTGGGGGTAGATTCCCATGATTCATCGCTTCCATACAAACCCAGTGCTCATCCCAACAAGTGCCCTCCTCAATGCCCATTACCAATTTCCCACCTCCCCCACCCCCCCATCTACCCTTAGTTTGTTCTCTGTATTTAAGAGTCTCTTATGGTTTGCCTCCCTCCCTCTCTGTTTGAAACTATTTTTCCCCTTTCCCTCCCCCACGGTCTTCTGTTCAGTTTCTCAGGATCCACATAAGAGCGAAAGCATATGGTATCTGTCCTTCTCTGTATGACTTATTTCACTTAGCATAACACTCTCCAGTCCCATCCACGTTGCGACAAAAGGCCATATTTCATTCTTTCTCATTGCCACGTAGTATTCCATTGTATATATAAACCACCACTTTTTTACCTATTCATCGGTTAATGGACATTTAGGCTCTTTCCATTATTTGGCCGTTGTTGAAAGTGCTGCTATAAACATTGGGGTCCAAGTGCCCCTCTGCATCAGCACTCCTGTATCCCTTGGGTAAATTCTTAGCAGTGCTATTGCTGGGTCCTAGGGTAGTTCTATTTTTAATTTTTTGAGGAACCTCCACACTGTTTTCCAGAGCGGCTGTACCAGTTTGCATTCCCACCAATAGGGCAAGAGGGTTCCCGTCAACATTTATATTTTTAAAAGGACCCTCCTACAAAGGAAAAATAATTTAGATTGTATTGTGCTTTTTCTCTGAGCATTATTTTTTTTTTTTACCTGAGCATTATTTTTTAAGGGCAGTTTCAAAAGGGTTTTGATGATTTCATCTCATCTGATGGCTACCTACTTGCTTCTTAGAAGTTTTAAGAATCAGATAGTAGAGTTTGAATTTGGTGGTTTGGGATGTAGATCATGTGTGATATACTTAGTTACATTTGTTTTGTTGTGAAGCGTTCTTTTTCAAAGGAAACCTGTCCTCTCCTCCTCCCTTTTGAAAATCTTTAGGCTCCGAATGTCGATGTGAAAATGACATGGTTGAAAGAAATACGAAGTATTTTGTTGAAGCAACAGGAACTTATGACAGGTAATTTCAAGCTTGCATTCTTCAGAACAAGAAGTACAGTAACAGCTCATTGACTCCTGTTTTGGGATAATTTGTACCGGGAATGGGGCTGATATTTACTTTATACTATTTATAGTGAAAGGGTTTGTTAAACTAATTAGTAGAAGACCAAGGTTCAAGGGGTTGTTTGAACTCTCTTGGTGAATGAACTTTACACTGGCAAGTGAACTCCACTGCTTGAGAAGTAACACAACAAACTAACCGTATTAACTCTAAGTCCTTCCCATGAGTGAACTCTGCCAGGGACCTCAAGCAATGTTCACATGGTGATGGTTACAGTTATAAACTTGAATTTCTTGATAAAATACTACGTAGTTCAGTCCTTTTCCATATTTCACATCCAGACCGGCCTTTCCCCCTGGTCATTTCCGGTCTGTGAAGTTAATTCTAATGGGAATGGTGTGTGTGTGTGTGTGTGTGTGTGTGTGTGTGTGTGTACACGTACGTGCATGCGTGTGCATGATTCATGGAAGAAGTGCGGCTTGTGAATGGTGCTCCCATAAGCTTTGTTTTCTTTCACAGTTAAAAAACGAAAGCAACACAATCAGTTAACACAACAGGATCAGCTTCCTACTCAGCAGATTGATGCGTAAGTGATTATTCTTTAAGAAATTATCACTCCTGCAGTCTTCTGTTTTCTGTATGTCCACGAGACAATGTTATTATAAAGTATCTCTGAGAAAAACTACCCTCTCTTTTAGGAGTAACTCATCAAATTCCATAAATACATCATCTTCTCAGCTCTATCCTTATACGTGGAGCCTAATGATCCTTAATATTATCCTATTGTTTCTCTGGATGTTAAAAATAATATGAGAGTTTGGGCTAATTTTTTTAAATGTTTCTTTATTTTTGAAGGAGAGAGAGATTGAAAGCATGAGTGGGGGAGGAGCAGAGAGAGAGAGAGAGAGAGAGACACAGAATCTGAAGCAGGCTCCAGGCTCTGAGCTGTCAGCACAGAGCCCGACGTGGGGTTCGAACTCACCAACTGTGAGATCATGACCTGAGCCTAAGTCGGACGCTTACCCGACTGAGCCACCCAGGCACCCCAGAGTTTGGGCTAATTTTTATTTTATTTTATTCTTTCTTTCCATCTATCTATCTACCTCTTTATTGAGAGGATGTTCATCTATCTATCTACCTGTTTATTGAGAGAGAGAATGTGTGTGCGCACACGAGCACAGGAGGGGAAGACGAAGAGGAAGAGAGGGAGACTCTCAAGCTGGTTCCACATCCGGCACAGAGGCCGACGCAGGGCTTGATCCCACGATCATGAGATCACGACCCGAGCCGAGATTAAGAGTGAGATGCTTAACTGACGGAGGCACGCAGACGCCCCTGGGCTAATTTTTAAACATGATTACAGATGCTTTGTCCTCAGTATATCCTGGAGGGAGTAGCGTGTTGGCAAACAATGGCTGCACTCGTGGCTTTCTGTTCAAAATAGTTTTGGTCACCTTCAATCTGATTGGAGAAAGAGAGTTGTAAGAGTAACGAAGGACCGGCAGCCACTGCTGCACAGAGGAAGAGCCATGCTGAAATAGAGAGATTCCTGATGACATTATTTAAGCTCCTGGATCCATATGTGTCCAGTGTTAATCCTTAGACTTTCAGTTACAAGAGCCAATAAAGTCCTCCTTTTATGGGACTTTTTTGTTTACATTTTCCCAACTGTATTGAATTATAGTCGACAATTAAAAACGATATATATTTAAAACTTGGCTTGATATACATACACGTTGTGAAATATGAATCCCAACCATCCTTTTGTGTGTGTCATGAGAGCATTAAAGTCCACCTCTTAGCAGGGGCGCCTGGGTGGCTCAGTCGGTTAAGCATCTTGCTCTTGATTTCGGCTCAGGTCACGATCTCACGGTTCTTGAGTTCGAGCCCCGTGTCGTCAGGCTCTGTGCTGGCGGCATGGAGCCTGCTGGGGATTCTCAATCAATCTCTCTCTCTCTCTCAAAATAAATAAATAAACTTTAAAAAAATTATTTAAAACAAAAGATCTACCTCTCAGCAAATTTCAATCATATAATACAGCACATGATAAGAATTTTAAACAATATACCTGTCGTGGGCCCTGAAGGGAGTACCTTTTTCCTTCTGTGTTAAAGAGAGATCCTGCTGGCTTGGATCAGCTTTTCTGATATTACTATCATTCCACGGGCTGAAATTCAGGGGGCAGTCAGCTGGGTTTGAATGATTCTTAGAGCATGTTCCTAACGCACGAGATCAGTGGGAAAATTCCATGTTTAATTTCTTGTTACTCTTAAAGCATATAAAAGCTCACTTGTTTTTACACACTTACTGTCTCAGAAGGCAACACGGATCCTTTATGGGTGCCGAGGAGACTGAATCAGAACACAGCAGCACTGTGGTGGACGTCCGGGAGACCGTCCCACTGGTTCAGGCCGAAGCGAACACAGGTATGCATAGTGGCCGTAGGAAGGTAAGACTCATGGCTGTGCACAGTGTTTCCTCCCGTTGTTAATTTGGAAAATCTTCCTGTCCGCTACCTTAGTATAGAGAAAGCAAAATTAACCCATTTTCATAAGGTCCTTTTGTTTTCCGCGTGCAAGATAACGCTGGCGGGCCCTGCGGCTTGGGTGTCAGAGCTGTGCCTGGACCAGTAGCATCAGCATCACGTGGGAACTTTTAAGGAAGACAGACTCTCTGGGTCTGCCCCAGACCTTCTTAGTCAGAAACTCTGGGAGTGAGACCCAGCCATGTGTGATTTAACACGTTCTCTATGTGGTTCTTCTTCTTCTTTTTTTTTTTTTTAATTTTTTCTAATGTGTATTTATTTTTGAGAGAAAGGGAGACAGAGAGAGAGAGCACAAGTAGGGGAGGGGCAGAGAGAGAGGGAGACGCAGAATCGGAAGCAGGCTCCAGGCTCTGAGCTGTCAGCACAGAGCCCGACGCGGGGCTCGAACCCACAAACCGCAAGATCACGACCCGAGCCGAAGTCCGACGCTTAACCCACTGAGTACAGAGATGAGTGAAACATCTCCTGGCTTCGAGGAATGCACACTTCACTCACCATAGCTTTAATGAATAGAGAAGAGTCATTTACAGCTGGAATCTTTACTTATTTTTTTGCAAATTGTGTCATTTAGGCTGATTTCAAACAAGTTGGTTAATTCAACAACTATAACCCGGGCTGTGTGCCAGGAATTGTGCAAAGCTTTGGGCATACAGTCTAAGATGCACTCAGTTGTGGGGCACCCGGGTAATTCATTCGGTTAAGCCTCTGATTCTTGATCTCAGCTCAGGTCTTGATCTCAGGGATGTGAGTTCAAGACCCACACTGGGCCCTGCACTGGGTGTGAAACCTACTTTAAAAAACAAACAACAAAAAAAGATACACTCAGTTGCCATCCCTATGAAGCCAGGAGGGTAGAACGATCATTTAAGAAGCAATTACTGTGTTATAGTAGAGAAATATAATAGATTGCTGTAGAAGCACCTGGCAGGGTCACCTACACAACTCTGGGATAAACAGCATAGACTTTTCTAGAAAAATGCTTAAGAGAAATGCTTAGCAAATGTCTGATACTTGATACGTGAATAAGAAGGTCCTCAGTCCGGACGAGTTCTCTCCTAGTCGAAGAGAAACAAGCAATGACAGCCTTGTTCAACTGAAAGTCACTTCCTTCAGGTCATCTATGCTGCGGCCCCTTGAACAGTCAGGATGAGGGCCTGGTACCGTTGCCTTCATTTGCCAGATGAGGAAACCAAGTTAGAGAAATTTGACGTGATTTTTCCAAGATAACATGAATAGTTTAGTGTGGCCAAGATGAGATTCTGTTAGTTCTCTGCCTGTATGAGATTATTTAATCTGTATCAATTCAATATATTTTTATTTTATTTTTTAATGTTTTTATTTTATTTATTTATTTTTTTGAGAGAGACAGTGAGAGCTGGGGAGGGGCGGAGACAGAGAGGGACAGAGGATCGGAAGCAGGCTCTGTGCTGTCAGCACAGAGCCCGATGCGGGGCTCGAACTCACAAACCACGAGATCATGACCTGAGCCTAAGTTGGATGCTTAACCAACTGAGCCACCCAGGCGCCCCTTTGATTTTTTTTTAATGTATATTTATTTTTGAGAGAGAGAGACAGAATGCGCTCATGAGTGGGGGAGGGGTAGAGAGAGAGGGAGACACAGAATCCGAAGCACGCTCCAGGCTCCGAGCTGTCAGCACAGAGCCTGACGCGGGGCTCGAACTCACGGACCGTGAGATCATGACCTGAGCCGAAGTCGGACACTTAACCAACTGCACCACCCAGGCGCCCCTGATATATTTTATGAATTAAGCACCTCTTACACGCAGGACTCTTACGGATATACAATGTACGACCCACGGTCTTTGCCTAATAAGGAAGTAAGACAGGTCAAAGATAATAATATTATTAGGTAGGATGTTGTAAGTGCTGTTTGAGTAGGACCAATAGCAATTCCATAGAAAACAACTTTGGAAGGGATTATATTCTCTTCTCTATAATATTCTCTATATCGAAAGGGTCAATATTCTCCGGAATGTTATTTAACTTATTAGTTTTAATAATTCTCCCACCAACTCCAACTTGCAACCATCCTAGGAAGTAACAGAAGTATGTGACATTCCAGGCCCTTTCTGAAATATCAGAAATTCTAAACTAGTACAGTCTAATTGGAGGTGTTATTATATAAGGATACTGTTCTGGGCCATTGACGGTTATAGCCTTAGTTTTACTTCACTCCCTGTGTTAGACCAGCACCATTAAGGAACTGCACCCCCCCCCCCCATGTTTTTCTTCTAGTTTGGACCCAGATGTCATCACCTGCAGAAATTTCTGAAGACCCTGAGGAGTGGTCAAGCAACTATTTCTATTCTTCTTATGATGACAATGAAGAAGAAGAAAGGCCCCTAATGGTCAGTAATGACATATGCAAGTAAATAAATAAAGAAAAACGGTTGGGGCAGTTTTACTGATGCAATAGTGAGGCACGTGGGGGCAGTCTTCCGTCCAGATCCTCGAGGCCGTTAGGTATATTTCGTAGCCAAAAGATTTGAAACCAGTCTTACCATGAACATTCAGTAGTAAGCACTCCTCTCTGCTGGTAGAATGGGTTTGAGCTCCCTGTGGCGCTCTTGCTGAGCGCCAGCAAGATGTCAGATGGGACATGTGGTCTGTCAATTCCGCGTTTCTGTACATGGACCAGTTTTCTCTCTCGTTGAACTTCACCCCTGTCTTCAATCGCAGCGGCGGAGATAAAATCAGAGAGCACAGGAGAGAGTCACGTCTACTTTACTGATCAGTTTCGATTCCAGATTGGAAAACCTAGGGAATAAACTTTACACGTATGAAACTCTTTGATAACATCTGGGGAGCACATTTTTGTGGGTGGCCAAAACATGTGTCAGTGGTGCCACATCGGCCTGACGGAGCAAGGGAGCACCCCATAAAACTAAAAGTTTGTTTTAGAGTAAAAGTAACTTCTAGAAGAAATAGTGTGTGCTGTGGTTAGGATCCGAGCCGATTATTAGGAGAGGGGCAGTTAGGACTGTTTAGGGTTCTGTCTACAGTTTTCCGAGGTCAGCAGCTTGGAGGGTGGGAACACTCCTGTGGAGCGGACCTCTCCTCGGTGCCCTTCAGAGCAGCAAATGCAGTTGGGCCGTTCTCGTGTTGGGCTAAGGGGGTTAGTGGTGTGGATAGTCACAGAGCTGCGTAGCACCGACCCTGGAATGCTTTCTTTAAGAAGGTAACAGAATTAGGGGCGCCTGGGTGGCCCAGTTGACTAGGCATCTGACTTCAGCCCAGCTCATGATCTCGTTCGTGGGTCTGGGCCCCGCATCGGGCTCTCTCCTGTCAGTGCAGAGCCCGCTTCAGATCCTCTGTCTCCTCCTCTGCCTCCCCTGTGTTTCCTCACTCTCTCTCAAAAATAAATCAAACCTTCAAAAAAAAGTAACAGTAGTCTTTCTCTGAATGAAACAGTGGCCGTAATACATATTTGGAAGGGAGTTTTCTTTTTTTTTTTTTTTTTTTTTTATTTTTGGGACAGAGAGAGACAGAGCATGAACGGGGGAGGGGCAGAGAGAGAGGGAGACACAGAATCGGAAACAGGCTCCAGGCTCCGAGCCATCAGCCCAGAGCCTGACGCGGGGCTCGAACTCACGGACCGCGAGATCGTGACCTGGCTGAAGTCGGACGCTTAACCGACTGCGCCACCCAGGCGCCCCTGGAAGGGAGTTTTCTTAATTAAATACTATCTGAGGACGGGAGAGAGAGTTCAGACGTGAGCAAAAATTCAGAGGAAGCCAGTTCGGGTTTAGATGTTTTCTGCAGATGTTCTGTGAAGGGCTCGTCAGGAGCTATCAAGGTGCTGAGTAAGCGTTTTCCCAGCCACGGTGGCAGAAAACGAAGCGTGTAGGCAGCGTGACTTTCATCACGGGATGGGGATGGAGAAGACCCTGTAAGCTCTGTCTCCTCGCCGTTATTCCCTGAGTTGCGCTACTAAGGAGAACATACGAGAGAGCAAAAAGTAAAATGGGTTGCAATGAGCCGCTCTGTTAGGCTGATGAAAAGTACTGCTCAAAAGATGTTTGGCCCGAGTGATGTGGATATTGTTTTCAGGTTAATTCCTTGGCATGTGCAAAGAATCGATACCACGTAACTCTTTCATTTAAAAGATTTTTAGTTACGGTACTCGTTTTAAATGCCCGTCTTCAATGGGTGAGCTGCTGTGCTGGAAAATGCCTCATCTCAGGGCACCTTTGGACTTGGGGCGCCTGGTAGGCTCCGACGGTGGAGCACGCGACTCTTGATCTTGGGGTTGTGAGTTCAAGCTCCGCACTGGGTGTAGAGATTACTTGAAAATAAATTCTTTTTTTTCTTTGTAAGTTTATTTATTTATGTATTTATTTTGAGAGAGCAAGCACGAGCCGAGGGAGGAGCAGAGAGAGAGAGGAGAGACAGAACCCCAAGCAGGCTCTGCGCTGACGTGAGGCTCGATGCCACGAACCACAAGATCATGACCTGAGCTGAAATCGAGAGTCGGGCGCTTAACCAACTGAGCCACCCGGGCACCCCGAGATTACTTAAAAATAAAATCTTTAAAAAAAGAATACTTCTGGACTTGAAAATTATTTCGTCTCTCTCTACGTTGTAGCAAAGTGCAATCAGTGGGCCTTGGATAATTTATTTAGCTTCTTAATGAATCAAGCTCACATGATAGCTGTCAAAAGATTAAGGCCAAGTAAAGCACAGCAGTATGGTTTAATGTGCTTTTATTGGACCCAGAATGTCTGTGTTCATTACTTTTACCTGTGCAAAATGATACAAATCCCAGAAATCCTTTTGAGGGTGTTAGTCTTTGCTTAGGGCTGCTGCCTTTTGTGTGTGTCTAGATAAATTTTCCATGGGAGCAGTTTACAAGTAACCGTATTGAAAAATTAGTTTCACACTGGGTTTTTTTCTGGGTTTATGCTTTTTTTTTTTTTTTTTAAAGTTTATTTATTTTGAGAGAGAGGTGGGGGGAGGGGCAGAGAAAGAGGAACAGAGAGAATCCCAAGCAGGCTCTGGGCTCACAGCACAGAGCCCGATGCGGGGCCTTGAGCTCACGAAACCGTGACATCGCGACCTGAGCCGAAATCAAGAGTCAGACGCCTAACCGACGGAGCCACCCAGGTGCCCCGTGGGTTTGTGCTTATAATTCATAGAAGTTAAAGTCATCGTGCTCTGTTATCTTCTGTGTAGTTCGTGCTCTACTTCTCTTTTTTGCAAACAAAAATGAATTCTTCAGGCTCCATAAGCCCATGTTCTGCTTTTTCTTCCCCCATCGCAAACGGTTCCGTGTTTGCTCATCCCCGCTGGGCTGCTGTAGCCACCACTATTCCCACTGAAGGGTGAATTCTTTATGTCATAGAGCATGCAGTTACCCAGGCCGTTTTATAGTCAAGTTTGTAATGTGATCTTTCAAAACAACCTTATAGTCTCCAGGCAATTACAAAGCCCTAGCAGATGGCAGGAAGAGGGGCCCAGAAGACCTCCTGATCAGAAATGGAGATGTCTTTCGGTTTCTCCATGAAGATGCCGAAGGTCAATGGTGAGTGTGTTCTCCGTGCTTACGATGACCTTTGCCGGGGGCACATGCATATCTAATCAAATGTTCCGCTTTACTTGTATCTTTGTTATACAGTCCCAAGAAGCAGAAATATCACATTTCTTATCAGTATCTCATTTTCATTGCTTCAGCTATGCCTCTATAGCTCACTGAAAGGAATGTTAACCTTTGGTGAGTGAAACATGCTCTGAAAGAATGAAATGCTATGAGTCTGCATGCTCTTTTGTGGTTTACCCTTGGCTCAGACATTTCAACTGAGAGACCTGGCTTTGTAATGGCTACAGATCCCACTACATTTGGTCGTTGAAGTCACTCATTGACTCATCTCATTTTTATTGAATGCCTACCAGTGTGTGCCAGGAACCATGCTTTGCTACTTTACGACACAGTCACCTTCTCTTTGTCAATTCACATATTGACTTTTTAGTCCTACCATTCTACTCTAATGCATTTGACTTCACTTAGCACCGATTGCCAAGATGGTTCTGCCGAATATACTGTGTAATTATAGAGAGTCCAAAGCAGGAAGGAAATCTTGTTTGGGAGAGGACTGAGTGAACGAAACTTCCATAAATCTTTTGGAACTTTGCTGTGAAATGATTGTTGTCTTCACTGTGCCCATGACGTTAGCTGAAAGGCTACATGGAGTGTGTACTTTGACTCTAAAGGTGGACGAGTACAGGCCAGGGTGAAAAGTAATGACGGATCATTAAAGTAATCAGCATTTTTGCTAGTAACCTAAGTCCCTTGTAGGTCACTCAAAGGACTCAAGGACAGTGTCATGAAGGTCATTGGATTACATGTGTTTTTTGTTGTTGTCGTTACCGTATATTACCACTGTTGGCTACTAATTCATTTATCATTCAGGTTGGTGAAAAATCTAAACAGAAGAAAAGAAGGTCTGATTGCCGGGAATACTTCGCAGATTTTAATTGGTGACTATGGGTTTCGGAATGCCAAAGTTACAGGTATAATATGAACAGACTGTATACTGTTTGTTTAAAGGCTAACAGTTTTAAAGCTCCACCAAGGATGCAATCGACATAGGCAAGAACTTCTCTGCACTTAGAAATAGAGCTGCAAGCATATTATGTTGGCTAGGATTTTATTTTTTTTTTTTTCCTTTCGTAGCTTTAAAATAACGAAGAAAGATTTTTAAAACATGTTACACTTTTCCCTGCGAGGTTGACTGGTATGGAAGAGAGTCTCAGATACCAAGGTGTCTTGTAAGAGATCCTTCAGAACTAAATACTGATGATGTGCTTTTAAAGTACCAGCCTTATACTGTCCAAGAACGCTTTACCAGTGTGTTTTAGTCAGTTCTGAGTACGTTGTTTCCTTACATTAGCTTTCAGCCACATACACACACACACTCGTGTCTGTGTCCAAGACGTCATATATGAAGGTAGCATAAAGTAATGAGTGCTGACCTAATATTCCCTTCTATTAACCCTACACTTAATACATAAAACTTCTGTATTTGAAAATAAACCAGTATTCTTTTACATTTTCCCCCTAAGTAATACTGAGCTATCTATCGAAAGGTATCACCAAAAAAACCCCACGAAAACACAGACTTTTTGTGAACATTCTTATCATATGCACATATTTCCTTTGAATTCCTAGGTTTGGACTTGTATTGGAATTCTGTATTGGCTCAATTAGAAGAGCATGCGACTCTTGAGCTCAAGGTCGTGAGTTCAAGCCCCACGTTGGGTATAGAGATTAGATGGTATAGAGATTAAATGGCATAGAGGTTGGGTATAGAGATTAAATAAATAAAGGTCACTTCTTGTTTGCTTTTTTAGGTACCCTAAATCTGGGTCACCTTTTAGAGTTTTTCCTCACCGGTTGTTGAATTATTTAGATAATTATTGAATGATTTACATAATTAGTAATCAGAAGAGTCTGACATATCTGAACTAGTTGACATTTATTTAAAACCTGCACCCAACGACTGTAGAATACACCATTATTTTTAAGTGTACATGGAACATTCACCAAGATAGATCATATGCTGGGTCATTAAAATAAGTCCCAGTAAATTTCAAAAGACTGTAATCATATAAAGTCTTAAAAAGCATTAGAAATGGATGTCCGTGGATCTCTGGGTGGTAAGCAACGCACCTCCAAAGAACACGTGGGACCAAAAAGAAAGCACGAGAGAAATTGGAACTATTTCAAATTGGATGTTCAGATACTTGTGTTACAAACTTAAAAATCACCGCAATTCACCATGTGAACGTAACAGAGGGGGAAATTATGTCATCCTTTAAATAGCTGACAAGAGTCCATATTCATCCGTGATAAAAACTCTCACCAGACGAATAAAGGGAATTTCCTCAATCTGATCATGTACGCTCATGAAGAACCACAACTAACATCACACTTAATGGTGAAATATTGGAAGCCTTCACCCTGAGATTGGGAACAAGCCAAGGATATTCACTCTCACCATTTCTATTATAGCCATTTTCATAACTCAAGATAAAGAGAGAACAAAATGAAGGGAAGAGGCAGCACCGTCATGCCGAGCAGATCACGTATTTGTACAAAACCATAAGGAACCTCTACACAAAAAGACCCTAGTAGAAGTAATAACATTTTATAAGGCCATAGTGTACAAAATCATTATACAAAATAAACTGTAATTCTCGATCCTAGCCACAGAGAATTGAAAAAACTGATTTCAAAAAACAATACCATTTACATTAGTCATATAAAATGTAAAATAAATAGGGATAAATCTAACAACAGATGTCTAAGCCTTCTATACTGACAACCACGAATCACTGCTGAGATATATATAAGAGAACTTAATAAGGGGGAGGGAGAGATACCATGTTTAAGGATTGGAAATCACAGTGTTGTTAAGAAATCCGTTGTCCCCTGGGGCACCTGCATGGCTCAATCAGTTAAGTGTCCAACTCTTAGTTTTGGCTCAGGTCACGATCTCACAGTTCATGAGTTCAAGCCCTCATTGGGGCTCTGACAGTGCAGAGCCTACTTGGGATTCTCTCCCTCCCCCTCCCCCTCCCCCTCCCCCTCCCCCTCCCCCTCCCCCTCCCCCTCTCCCTCTCCCTCCCTTTGTCTCTCCCTCTGTCTCTCCCTCTCTCCCTCCCTCCCTCCCTCCCTCCCTCTCTCCCTCCCTCTCTCCCTCTCTCCCTCTCTCCCTCTCTTTCTCTCTGTCCCTATTCTACTTTTGCTTTCTCACTCTGTCAAAATAAACTTTAAAAAAATCCATCGTCACCCAATTGACCTATAGAGTTCACGCACTCAAAATCTGAGTATTAAAAAAAATGCAGGTTTATTCTAAAATGCATATGGATGGGTGCCTGGGTGGCTCGGTCAGTTAAGCGTCTGATTCTTGATTTTGTCTCAGGTCATGATGTCATGGTCGAAGATCGAGCCCTGCATCAGGCTCCACACTGAGCGTGGAGACTGGTTAAGATTCATTTTCTCTCCCTCTCCCTCCCCCCCACCTCTCCCCCCCCCACCTCTCTCCCCCACTCATGTTCTCTCTCTTTCAAATAAAAAAAAAATGCATATGGAAAGGCAAAAAATCCAGAACAAAAGAATCTCAAAAATCTGGAGGACTTACATATCTGGTTTCAGGACTTACTATAAGGTCATAGTAACAAATGCGATGTGGTATTGATGTAAGTGTAGAAAGATACAGAGATTTCTAACATGGATCCACATGCACATAATCGAAAAATGTTCAATCAAGGTACCGAGCCAGCCGGATGGGGAAAGGCAGGTTGTTTTAACAAGTGGTGCCTGAGCAACTGGGTATCCGTATCGGAGAAGAAATGAACCTTCATCCGTACATCTCATACCGTATACAAAAAGCGGTTTGAGTTGGATCATAGACCTGAACATAAAACCCAGAGTAAAAGCTTCTGAAATCTGAAAGCACAGGACAATATCTTCATAACTGCAAGTAGTTAACAGTTTCTTTCTTTCTTGCATTATACGAGGCAGAAGAAGCACTAACCATAAAAGAAGAGTATCAAACAGAAACCTTGCACATGCTGAATTGAAAGTTGCACATACAACTTTAAAAATTTGTATCTGTTAGAATAAGATAAAATCTAAGATACTAAAAGCCAACACTTTCAGAAGCCAGATAGTTGTACCGAATCACATGTCCCCCCAGATTTCACTGATTCCATCTGCTACATTGAAAAGTTTGAAAATCAACATGGCCAGCTTTCTGCTAACTGCTTTATGCTTATTTAAATGATTGACGACAGGGGCGCCTGGGTCGCTCAGTCGGTTAAGCGTCCGACTCTTGATTTCGGCTCAGGTCACGATCTCCCAGTTCATGAGATCGAGCCTGCTTAGGATTCTCTCTCCCTCTCCCCACCTCTCAAAACAATAAAATAAATGATTCATGAGAGAAGAAATACAGGAGTCCCTGAAAGTACATGCTGGAGAAGCTGTTGAAAGTAACGTATATAAATCATTTTTTATGAAGCAGTTCAAAAACCAATAAAGCCATGTGTGTATTGGAAAATAATGGCGTTTCTTGTGCTCCGGTCTCCAAGATTCAAAACTGAAAACACCAAGTATGTTCATCTAGCTTCCATATATATAATACAGGAAGACTTGGTAGGTTTTCCATCACTTGTATCATCATTTTAAATGTAGAGCCAGATTGTCCTCATACTTAATTCGGGACAAAGTTAATTACATTACATTTCAGCTAACTGAACTGTGGGACATGTAAAATTACATATTCGATTAGCTTTAATTTGAAGTGATTCCATTACTGTAACCAATCACCTTAGATTCAGTGTGTGTCACTACCCTCTGGAAAGCACGTGGCCGAACAGCTTACACTGGCTTTGGGCCAGTGCTTGTTTTCCAGACGGCAAAGGGCTTACTCTATGTTTGTTAACGTGTACACTTTAGTTGGCAAAAACCGCATTATCTTTTCTAGTTCTTTTAATTGTCTACCGTAAGTATAGTTTTCCAATAGCCTTTTCTTTGTTTCATGCCATCGGGAGGGTAGAAATGTAATGTATTGATAGATCACCAGCACTTAAAGCATTTACTGCTCTCAACGCGGTATGCTACTGGATCAAGGCTCTAGGTCCCCTTGGTCCCTATTCTCTAGAAAGTTCTGACTTCAGACCTTTTGAGAGCATGCATGCCTTTCCCATCACGTGCATTTATGACTTAAGTCCTTTGACACATTGATACTCATTGGTAGATTTTTGTTGAATGCTATAATATCAAGTGGTCTGGATTGAGATCTACCCTCATTACACTGCATGGAGCAAAACAGTGTATTGTGGCCTACAAAAATTGAATCTGTGCCAGTTAGTGGGTTAGGAAATTACAGTTGACCACACAGGCAACTGTCGGCAGCACTTAGGTTTAAAGATAGACACGAGGCTATCTTATTTGGAATCTGGCAAATACAGGGTGAACATCTCTTTGATACTTACGTGCTTAACATGTTTCCTGTTATCTATATGCACACAAGCATAGCTCATATAATATTTATGAAATCCAGTTGTAGGAGATGTGAATTCTGTTCATTTTGCTGCCAGTAAAGTTATGCCATTCATAAACTAGATGGCTTCAAGAAATAATCTTGTACCAGAATAACACCTTTCGTAGTGAAATAAGCAAGAGACGTCACCTTTGGATTTAGGATGCACCTTTTGAATCCTCACGTTGATCATTCTTCATTATTTTGTAGCCGCTGCTCTGAGTAACACAAGGAAACTAAGTTCCCCTTGAATGAAAGGAGAATGAATAGACTTTTCGAAATAAGATTTCCTTGGGAGGTGTGAACTAGATTATATTTCTTAAAAGCGTTACAGATACGTAGCACAAGAGTCAGGATGATCTGTGCTGCCCGTGACATTCACAGAATTTCCTCAGGACTGAGAAGGACTTTGTCATTCGCAGTTTGTCTCATTCTTGCAAGAACCATCTTCACACCTTCCGCCCCCCCCCCCCCTCAGGTGACAAGTGCAGGTTACTTCGCTTCCAAGTAGGGTTTTCCACGACAAGCATTCGGACTCCATCTAAAACCCAGAGATCAGTCACTCGGAACATTTCCAGGCAAAACGCTTTCCCTGTAATGTTCGGGGTGACTTTTCAGTAACAAAACAAAACGAAATTCCAAAGAGAGAAGAGAGATAACCAGAGAGTGTAAACCCCTTTGTGGGCTGATGGTTTTATTTCATTATTTACTTCTGTTATCTGTGGGACTCTAACGTACCAAAGGGATGTGTTCTGAAGGACCTCTTTTGCACTTTGACTGGTATTAGGGTTGACAGAGCTGTCTTACGGCTCTGGAAAGATCCAAAGCCAAAAATCCTGTAGTTAGGATGTGTTGAAGTTTACATTTTACGCATTGAAACTTGGATACACGTGTCACAGCTTTAAGTGAAAGACTCCTATTTGCACAAGAGGTGTTCCTGTTACAAAGCTCTACGTTTCCAGTGTCTTCACTTGCTTTTGCGTTTTGTAGAAAAAGCAGTTCTGGTAAAGGTGTTCTTAAGTTATATTGTGTCTCTTCCTAGGGTTTTTGTTTTTGTTTTTGTTTTTGTTTTTGTTTTTGTTTTTGTTTTTTGTGATCCGTGTAGAGATGTCTTTCTTCTAAATATGTAAAAAGCGTGACCACTTGCTTTAAAGCCCAGGGCCAGCTTTTGCATGCGGTGTTGAATTTATGCTTGGAGTATTTTCTTTTATGGACCACTGAAGACAATGGTTTGAAATTGCTGCCTTTTGAATCACGGGCTGTGAGTTTTCCTGTCAAGTTGGCACATTAGGCGCATGGTTTTTGATTATGGTTTTATGATAAACACCACGATAACTATATTAGACATAAATGTATCTTTTAAGTAGGTTTATGTGTCATGTTAAGATCATAGTTAATGCCAGTGGTATCATTTGATGTAACAGTTTGTATGACAAACGGATTGTATTTTATTCAAAGGTACCTGCAAATTATAAGTCTTCGAATGTCCAATTTGCCGAATTTATGATGATTGATTTATAACTCGCTCATGAAAATGTCCATAAATGTGATGTTTCGCTTAATGCTTCTACGACAATAACAACAACAAAATGAGACTAAAGTACGTTTCTCTTGAGTGCTGACCCTGTGGTTAGAAGACACAGCTAGGAGATAAAATTTTTGATTGATGATGCCCCTCTGCACAAAACGTCTTCATTTTTATGGTATTAAACTAGCGATTTTAATCCTTTAAGACGATACTGAGTTCTGTAGTTTCAAACATACAGTTATAGTCTTTTAATGTCTTAATCACTGTACAACGAATGCTACATTTGTATATGTATTTGTACATGGAAATGCACTGTATTAATTTTATTGGGCTATAAATGTGTGTTACTATAAAACATAACAGCAATTTCCCTTTAAGTCTTCAAAACTTAATTACATTGTAAATGTACTTACAATGTAAATGTACTTGTGTTAATTCCACATTAAAAATATTCAACCTTAAATTTAGTCGTGTATTTTTTTCAGTTTAGTATAGTATCAATTATATGTTGAACCCTCCTTTCCTCTCCTTTATTAGCGACACCCGAAAGATACCAGAGGTATTTTGAGTTAAATGTTGACCTTCAGGTTCGTCATAATGCGGTAATAAATAAAACAGTGAGAATTAGCCTCATGGTAGCCAGATACAATAGAACAGAGAAGAGAAACCAGAAACAAGGTATTACACATATGGAATTTGCTGTGTTATTGGATGTAGCATGGCATGTGGGGAAATTGGGGACTGTTTAATAAACGATGCTAAGAAAATTGGGAAAAATAGATGTTTACCTTGAGCCTTGCTTCATAATTCCCTGAGAGACAGAGATGGAGAGATCTGACTAGAACTAGGATAAAATGTTGTGTTCAAAAAGTTTCTTCATTCAGGGGCGCCTGGCTGGCTCAGTCAGAAGAGCATGTGACTCTTGATCTCGGAATCGTGAGTTCAAGCCCCATGTTGGGTGTAGAGATTACTTAAATAAAGAAAAACTGACTTTTTTTTTTCTAGGGCTCCTGGGTGGCTCAGTCGGTTAAGTGTCTGACTCTTGATTTCGGCTCGGGTCGTGGTCTCACGGTTCATGAGTTCGAGCCCCACATTGGGCTCTGTGCTGATGGTGTGGAGCCTGCTTGGGATTCTCTCTGTCTCCCCCCTCTCTCTGCCCCTCTCCCGCTTGCAATGTGTCACTCTCTCAAACTAAATAAACTTAAAGACAGTTTCTTCCCCCAAGACAGCTGTAAATGAGGTTCCAGGGGTCAGATGGATAGCCACATTGGTGAGTGGATATTTCTACACTCTGAAAAAAATCTGCTTCCATATCATGGAGCCCAAGGAAACCCGGAAAACAGCTAGATCTCTGAGATGGTTTTCTGAACCATTGCTTTTGCAAAGGGCACCTAGTTGGGTTCACCAGACTTCACCTCTTCCAAAGCTCACTAGGGAACCAGAACTTTGGGCTTAATACAGAGAAGGAACAAAAATCTATCAAGTTGGTTCAACTGAATCTTCTGTTCTTTAAAAACTGAGAAATGTTTCAGGTGCCTCAGTGAGCATCCCATCGCACAACGAAACATTTCTTTTGCCTTTAAATTTACTTTGAGTTTTTTTTTTTGAGCAAGTGCTTTCAGTGAACTAGTTAGAAAGAAGCTAATCTCCAAAGAGCTCCTTGAAAATTAAAATGGGTATTCCAGTTTTTATTCCTATGTTGGCTGAAGAGTAAACGTTATTGGTGACATTTCCAAAATTGCGTATGAATCTCATAGAGTTGTTATGAAAGCCATGCTGACATCTGGGCTCTAGTATTCTCTTAAGAAGCGAGGACATTTCTGAGTATATTTTTGTAAATGTAAGGGAGTATAATGCTTCACTGGAAGAGAAATTAGTGATTCTGTTTGGGGCTTGGTCAGAAATCACTCCAGTTTCACTCAATAGACTTTCTCTGAGAAAAATGCTTATTATTAATAGGTATTAGAACATAGGAACCTGCTTCCCCTAGGGGCAGTAAACTCGAGAGTGCTTAACGAATCAAGTCTCAAGCAAGTAATTGTCAAAGCAAGTTATTTTTATCACATTTTGGTACACTTCCCTACATTGATTTGAAATGGTCAGTTTGCAGTTGGTTTCATGGGGCCTGCCCAAGGCCAGCAAAACGCTTAGGAACAAACCAGTGCTGGGGCGCCTGGGTGGCTCAGTCCGTTAGGTGTTGGACTTAAGCTCAGGTCATGATCTCACAGTTGGTGGGTTCGAGCCCGTGTTGTGCTCTGTGTTGACAGCTCGGAGCCTGGAGCCCGCTTTGGATTCCGTGTCTCCCTCTCTCTCTGCCCCTCCCCGACTCACACTCTGTCTGTCTCTCTCTCAAAAATAAACAATAAACATTAAAAAAAAAAAAAGGAACCAGTGTTAAAGAGAAAACTTAAACCCTTTGTATTGTTGAAAAGAAAATCAGTAGAAGTGACAATAGGCTTTCCTTTTTAGTTCAAAATGTATTATATATATTAAAGCTCATGCATGATATATTTAGGTCTTCAGTTTTGCTTTGCACTTAGCGAGCGCCTATCCGATGTTTGTTGATCACCTCATTTTCACACGTACAAATTAGCGCACTAAATTCTGGGGAGATGCTTTCAGCGTATGACCTCCAGATAGGACTATTAACGTGTATTGAGAACAGCCAGTGAAGTTGGACTTCATGAAGATGCATTCCTTCAGCTAAATGAAACTTTGGATAAACCCAACCAAGATCAAATATAAACCATTTCGAAGATACATTTCATCTGCATATTTGTGAGAGAGACTCATTAACTTAATCACTATCAAAATAAGCAAAGAAATGCAACCAGGCTGGAGAACAATTAAAATATCATAATGGAGCAGAAGAGAAAGTCAAAGATTTGAAGCATGAAAAGAGCTTGATGTGCCTAGGATTACTTCAATTAACTTTTTTTTTTTAATATTTATTTTTTGGGAGAGCACAAGCGGGGGTGGGACAGAGGATCTGAAGTGGGCTCTGTGCTGACAGCAGTGAGCCCGATGTGGGGCTCGAACTCACAGACCGCGAGATCATGACAGCGGAAGTCGGGGGCGCTCGACCTCAACCCACTGAGCCACCCAGGTGCCCCCTACTTCAGTTAACTTTTACTCTCAGTTTGATAGTGAATGTGCTCTTTTCCATGACAATCTATGAGAAATCAAAGCAGAACAAATAAAACATTAGTGACTAACGGAACCGGAACTTTTCCACCATGGCGGACATTTTGGAATCTATCTTCAGAAGCTAAAATGATCTCTTTACTGCAGCTGGGGAAGATATAGGGCTATACCTCCCTGCACATTTACAACTAGTTTTAACATACCTGAATTCAGTGCAAAACAGCCATCTTACATACCGGAATTAGGACCTTAGAAATCTACCTGGATTCTGAAAACACCAAGTGCTGGGGCAGGGGAGGGGGTGGGATGTGAAGCAAGAATTCTTACACGGTGCTACCGGGAGCATAAACTGGTGCAACACTTCGGTAACAATTTTCCAATAGTAAGCAAAGTTGAAATGAGTACTGTATAACTTAGCAGTTCCGTTCCTAAATATCTGCCCCAGAGAAACACACACGTGCTCGAGATGTGTCCCAGAATGTTCATAGTAGCACAGTACAAAATTTGGAGACCACAGGAATGACCATGAACAGAAGAATGGGATATTATGGAATATTCTACAACAAAATACTGTGTAGAGGTTAAAAGGAAAGATCTAGAGGGGGCGCCTGGGTGGCTCAGTCGGTTGAGCATCTGACTCTTGATTTCAGCTCAGGTCATGATATCAGGGGCGTTGGGATTGAGCCCTTTGTTGGGGTCTGCATTGTGTGTGTAGCCTGCCTGGGATTCTCTTTCTCTCTCTCTGTCTCTCTCTGTCTCTCTCTCTCTCTCTGTCTCTCTCTCTCCCCCTCCCTCTGCCTGTCTCTCCCCTCCCCCCCACTTGCATGCTCTCTCTCTAAAATAAAATTTAAAAAAAAATAAAAAATATATAAGAGCTCAGGGCACCTGTGTGGCTCAGTTGGTTGAGCATCCGACCAGGGCATGATCCCTGATTTCTGCTCAGGGCATGATCTCCCAGTCGTGGGATCGAGTTTGGAGCCTACTTGAGATTCTCCCTCTCCCCCTCTCTCTTTCTTTCTCTCCGCATGCCCCCCCTCCCCCGCTTAAAATAATTAAAAAATAAAAGATCTAGAGCTATGCTGTCATTAATGAATCTCACAGGAAACTGCAGGATAAATATGATACCATTTGTATAAAGTTTTAAAATATGTGTACTTTTAATGGGTAATTTAAAGTAAAAGTATATGCTGGATGATGATGAACATCAAATTAAGGTTGGTAGCTGAGGGTCGGGGAGAGAGAAGGAATGGATGGGTATTCATACGTGGGAGCTCATGATGTTATTCTCTATACATTTTTATGCATCCAAAACATTTTATGCTGTAGAAAACTATGCTCACTTTAATTCAGTACTGAAAAAGTGCAGTATAATGTCTTATCCCCTGATGGCTGAAATGTAGTGAAGCCCTGCCTCAAACTCCTGTTCCATACATCCCTGTGCAGATTTTTTTTTTAATTTTCATTAATGTTTATTTTTGAGAGAGAGAGAGAGAGAGTGAGACAGAGCATGAGCAGGGGGAGGGGCAGAGAGGCAGACACAGAATCCCAACCAGGCTTCAGGCTCTGAGCTGTCAGCACAGAGCCCAAGGTGGGGCGTGAACCCACGAAGCTCAAGATCATGACCTGAGCCGAAGTCAGACGCTTAACCGACTGAGCCACCCAGGCGCCCCAGGGATTATTATTATTATTATTATTTTAAATCTTACATGCTGGCTGAGAACTCTCTTTGTCAAGAACTGTCAAGAACTCTTTTCCACTCTATTCCATTTATAAATATTGTACAAATTACAGTGAACGAGCATACCAGCAGAAAGCGAGCACAGAATAAACCTTTGTCAATTTACCACTGTGTGAACGTGTTATATAGGAGAAATATTTGCATTTAAGGAACGTTATGTTTTCTTTGACTACATAAAGTACCTGTTGCTCTCTGAGAACAATTTTAAAGGTCTGATTTTTTAGGCTTTCTAGCTCGTGAATATTATGCTTTCTTAAGTAACTTCTGTATTTTAATTCACAGTATTATTTAGTGCTCCCTTACAGCAATAATTGAGTAGCAGGACTGTAAAAATGAAGACTTTTTAGTCAAATAATTAGATTCTACCCACTGGTAGGTTAGTAAATGTTAAACAACTGGGTCTCTTTAAGAAACAAACAGGGCATGATCTCACGGTTCGTGGGGTTTGAGCCCCTCGACAGCATAAATCACGGGACCACTTTATCGTTATGAGGTCAGTGCTTAAGCCACTTCCCGGTTACTGATCTGGAGAAGTCACAGAGGACTGCATTTTTAAAAGTTTAAGAATGACAGCATCCAGGAGATTTGCTATTTCAGCAAATTTTTATAGATTAAGATCCCATATTTAACATTGCAATGAAGCAACCTTTTGAAAAGAAGTCTTTGGAATCAGGAATATCCATGTCCTTATTTCTACCCTTCTCTCAACCAACTGGGAAAACTCCTACCGGAGTGAGCGATCTGGCGGGGCATTCGAAATCCTACCGTTGTTCTGTAAGGGTGTGGAGAAAACGCTGTGGCCCTGTTCCAGAAGCCATTGCTTCTTTATATCTATATATCTATATCTATATCTATATCTGTATCTGTATCTATATCTATCTATATCTATATCTCTATATCATCTATCTATAGGTAATATCTATATGTATCTATATATATCATCTATATCTGTATATATCTCTATCTATATATCTCTATATCTCATCTATATCTATATATCTATCTCTGTATCTCTATATATCTGTCTCTCTGTGTCTATATATCTACATATCATCTATCTATATCTATACCTATATCTATTTCTATAGGTAGATAAAAGAATCTGCGTCCTACTCTTCTTTCTGGTAACTTTCCCCATGCTCGAGGCTGAAATAACTGCAAATCTCAACGCAAGCCCTAAGTTCAAGGCTAGGGTGGGAAAAGGTCTGCCTCGAAACTACCGTCGGAGAAAATGAGTAGAGTGGCCGGCGTGCCCGGACTGGTTGAAAGGGGCAGAAATTCCAGTCTTTTACCCCCTGGGACTCCTTTGGCAGCCTCCGCGGTTTGCAGAACACGTTGATTTGGGGGGCTTTTAACCATGAGATTTCTAGCCGGCCTTAGCTTCGGATTCAAGAGGAGCCCCGGTTCCCGAGGGCGTGGCTCAGACGGGCCTGGGGGCGGCTGAAGCCGGCCTCCTGGTCCCCCACAGCTGCTCTGCGTGGGGAGAAGTTCGGCTTCTGCGGGCCTCTCAGCTTCTGGAGTGGTCTGCCGTGGCCCGCTGTGTCTTAGCCGGCACAGCCGCAGTCAATTGAATCGAAACGTTGCCGAATGCCTGCGTGCCGGAGGACACCGACGAACCTGTTCTAGAAGTCGGGTGTCACATCTGGAAGGCCCAGTGTGCACGGCCGGGCTAGAGGCTAGAGCCCAGCCCCGCGGGTCTGTCCCACACGTGTTGTGTCACCGAGTGCCTGCCAGGAGGCAGTGGCCGCAGCCGCAGTGTGCCGCTCTACCTTCCGGACGACCTGTTGGCCTTGATTTGGTCACCTGCAGATGTCCCCGGCTGCCCTAAAAACAGCCGGCTGTCCGATCGAAAGCTCTATAGAGTGGGGGACCTGAGTTCGAGTCCTGACTCCTCCAGTGTGTTCCTCTGGGCCCGGCCTTATCTTGGCCTCCATCTCCTCATCTGTTCAATGGGCAGAGTGGTTTTGATGGTGTCCGAAGCATTCGGAAGCTGTTTGGGAAATCATAACGAAGCGACTCTGTGGCCTGGTCTGTCGCGGTTTCGGAGAGTAGAGAAGAAAACCCATTCTTTCTCCTTTGGCAGAAAAATCGGACAGTGCTCCGTTCCCGCCATCAGAAACAACGGGGCTTCGTGCGGCCCCCCGAGTGGCTCGGTTGGGCGTCCGACGCCCGCTCGGGTCACGATCTCACAGTCCGTGGGTTCGAGCCCCGCTTCGGGCCCTGGGCCGACTGACGGCTCAGAGCCCGGAGCCTGCTTCGGATCCTGGGTCTCCCTCTCTCTCCGCCCCTCCCCCCGTCGCACTCTGTCTCACTCTCAAAAATGAATAAGTGTTAAAAAAGAAAAAAAAAAAAAGAAAAGAAAGAACCTACGGAGCCTCAGAAGAACCAAAACCCGTCATACTCAAGCACTAAGATGACCGCCCTGCGTGAACACACATTTCTTCCCTCAGCGTGAGTTCTGTTCTAACCTGTCGCTTCCAATATTGCAGCGGTGTGTTTCCACCCGTTTAGGTTAAGTAGCTGCAGCCGTTTGAAGCGCTAACGCTTCTTCCATGGCCACTGCCAGCGCCCTGGGTGGAGTCTAGCGAGGACCTGGCTGTGAAGTCGCTGGCTATCGGGCGGGCTTCGGGGCCCCCCCACGTGTTGGGTTGTGGCCACACGTGGCAGGTGGCTCCCGATGACTTCAGTCGTTGTGGGAAAAGGAGAACCGTGGCTGGGAGACTTAGGGGCCCAGGATCTTCTTTCTCTGCCACGGGGAGGACCTGTCCCAGGAAGTGTCAAGCCACCCCCCCTTGCGGCCTTTGTCGATGTGGTCTCCGTGGCCACCGGGCCTCGACTGGCTCACTTTGATCAACCCTGGAGGGCTGGGGCTCCAGACCGTTCGTCATTCACACATGAAGTAACGCGTTTGCACGCGTGAATCGGGATCCTCCTCAAACCTAAGGCGGCCAATCGGAGTGTCTCCTGTCTCTCCCTCCTTTAGCCAACAAGAGCAGAACTGGCTTCCTCTGTTCGTGAAGCATCAGCCTCACTCACTATTTTTATTCCGGCCTCCTTTCATGATACGTCATTTTAGTGCCGTCCCAAGATACATAAACGTGGATTCATATTGGACGAACACGTCAGCGTTTGGCACACAGTGTTCAGTCCTTGAATATTTGTTGAATAAAGGAACGAGACATCCCGAAATCACAGACTAGCAAGGTCCATGAAAACTCAGATGTGCTGTATTGCACTTGGGCCCATTACGCCGAGGGCCCTGCCGAATGTAGTGTTTGGGACACGTCTCTGTGAATGACGCGACAAGGAACACTTTCTGAGACGTTTGAAAATGCATTTATTGATATTTAGGTTTGGAAGCCTAAAGTAAAAAGGTATGAACTAGAGGCACTTGAAAGACCTCAGCGAGAGGGAGGCCTGGCTGGGGGTGAGGTGAGGGCAGCAGCTCGGTGGGGTCAAAGTGGTCCCAGACGTGATTTTGTCAGTAGTTCCCCACGTCATGAAATACAGGATGCCTGATTCACATCAACCAAGTTCACAAAAAGCTGAGCTGTGAACCGGAACACCAGTTTATTAAATCATAAAGGGAGCTATTCTAACACACTGAGGTCTATACGCAGGTGGGTCAGCGACCCCGTAGAAAAGGGGAGTGAGTTGGTGGGTCAGCCACCCCAGAAGAAGGTGAGTTGGCTCCCTGGAACGACTCATGCCTGTGAGCCCCCCGGGCACCCTTCTTCACTGTGGGGATGGGCTAGTTTAGGACCCATGATGCTTATGTTCTCTGGTCTAGGGCAACTTCTTCCTTAGCCTCGGACGATATTGGAGACACGTTGGTGAATTCTTCCTCGAAGACTGTACTAGGTCTAGATTGCACGCTGACCGTTCTCTTTCTGTTAACATTTTTTTCAGGTGGGAGACGAGACACCTGAGTGGATGTCACCATTCTCAGTTACCTCCATCACAACTCAACTGCAAGCTCTTAGAGAACTATTCTGGTGGGCCATTCCTTCCATGATTCATGTATTTTAATAACACGACTCTCTCAGAGGATCCTTCCCCTCAAGCTCCTCAGGCCCCTTACGTCATCCCTTTGCTCTGAAAAGCAAGTCAAAGACCAAACCGAAAGCAAGTCTGGGTTTGATAGACATGTGTAACCGTGGACAGCGGTCACACAGAATGATGTGGCCCTTCCCTCCTTTAATGCCCATGTAGGGAAAAGGAGAAAGGGAGGGGGCTGATTTGGGGATTAGGAAATGGAAGAGATAAAGGAAGCGGGAATAAGGGTACAGAAAAGGAACGGTGTTTCTGGTGAGTTTCACCCTGTCACCTGCTCCTGTGTTCTTCCTTCATGAGTGTGATGCTGGTCTTATCGTGAACTAGACCAAATATCCTGGATACAGATCTAATAAATTGTGACGTTTTGGTGGGAGAGGTAAGAATGCTCTGGAACATGGAATGCTGCCAAGGTGGAGAATCAGAGAGTTGCCCCAATGGAGGATGAAGAACTTAACTTTACAATGTTGTCAAGGGTTGGACCTGTAGAAATGGTCACAATTTCCTATCAAAGTATATTTCTGTAGTGATTACATTTTCTTTTTTTAAAAAAATTTTTAATGTTTATTTTTGAGAGAGAGAGAGAGAGAGAGACACTTTTTTAATGTTTATTTTTGAGAGAGAGAAAGAGAGCATGAGCAGCAGAGGGGCAGAGAAAGAGGGAGACACAGAACTCAAAGCAGGCTCCAGGCTCTGAGCTGTCAGCATGCAGCCCAACATGGGTCTTGAACTTGTGAACCATGAGATCATGACCTGAGCCGGAGTCGGAGGCTTAACCGACTGAGCCGCCCAGGTCCCCCTAGTGATTACATTTTCTCATTGACTTACTCTAGTAAAATAGGAATTCTAGTTAGATTTTTCCCCATAAAGAGAGAGAACAGTAGTCATAGAATGTATACAGTCAAATCTAAAGAGATAGGAAAGTGATTCGTTAGTAAAGGACCCTGACCATTTTCAACCCCCAATATGTCAACCTTGGAAATACATTTTACTTTAAGTGAGTTTTGTCTTTTCTTTAATCCAGTTGACATACCGGGACACCTTGGTATATATTCCGTATTTTCCTTTCATTGCACACTCTTCACCCCAGCTAATAATTCCAGTTAAGAAATTAATGCCTTCCACTTCGGTAACATGGGGTCCCCCGCTATCTCCCTGGCACGAATCTTTACCTCCCTCATGGAAGCCAGCACAGAACATGTTATTATAGATGGTGAACTTGGTGGACCTAAGGCATGTGGCTCGGTCAACAAGGGGGACTTTAAGGTACTGAAGAATGGTGGCCTGTCGCCCTTTGTTGAAGACTTTCCCCCAGCCACTCACGTAGCCATATCCAAATTTGAGGAAGGTGTTCGTGTATTCCCTGTCAGCAACGCAAATAGGTGTTACGTAGCTGTTTAGCGTTAAGGGCTCGTCCAGTTCCAGAAGGGCAATGTCATGGCTGTACTTATTAACAGATGCATTGTAGCTGTGGTGAAGAATAGTGCGAATCACGTTTCGCTTTTGCTCTGTATATTCCGTCTCCTCGGTGTTATGTTCACCTACGGAAAAGAAATTTCTCTTCAATCACAAATAGTCTCTCCCGTAAAGAAGCAGATTTTCCAAGATTTTCGGCATCGCTGAATTCACTGGTAGCCAAGTGTCAAAGATCCCAATCTTACATCGTTAGGATTTTGGTAACACGTAACGAGGGCCGATGCATACTTTCCAGACCCAGAACCCATTCAGGACCATCGTGGGCTTGTTAGTTGACCCAGGCTGATACAACTCTTACATCGTTCGCGGATGATCAGGAATCTGCGTGTCACGAATTATCCTAGACCCTCCTACTTTCAAGTATTTTGACCCCCTGTTTGAGCACAGATAATACATTCATTTGCTCATTCGTTCAGATGTTAGCTGAAGGCTCGCTACATACAGGCTCCAAGATGAGTGATATGACGTGACTTTTGGGGAGGCTCAGTGCGCTGGAGAAATGCGCACCTCAATAAATAATTCTACCCCTGTGAGGCGGGCGCTAACATAGGCACACCCAAGGAACAGTGGGGGGCTTGGTGGATGCAACAAGTTGGGTTCTGGAAATGTGTCTCCTCTAGCACTAGCCCAACTTATTTAGGAAAGCTCTTCTTAGACCTTAGGAAAGTACGATGCCGCATACAGTGATACCACAGATTGCTATCCTGTTTTGTTCATTTACCTGCAACAACAGTAATTTTAACATCCGGATTAATACAGTGGGCTGCGGTTACCACCCATTTTTCATTGATGATGGAACCTCCACAGAACGCATCAATTTTCCCTTTCAAAAGGACCTGTGGAAACAAAATTGTGAAACTCACTACATCATGTGCTTGATCTAGAACAAAATAAATTCAGGTGCTGTTTATAGGAGTGGGCAAAACGTTGGATTCTAGGTGCTGGCAGAACTGGAGCGTTTCTGGAAAGTGTCAGCTTTGCAGATGAGTGTTTCCAGAGCACGATCAAAAAAGCCATTTCTGCAACGGTCTCAAAGAGAATGTGCAATGAGAGCCAGGGGGAGCTCTAGATGAGGCAAATATGAGGGAACAGCTTCGGTGATTTGTGGCCCTTGGATGCCTTTTCCAGGTGAGTCAGATGCTCTGATGGCACACACATCGTTTCATGGGGATATGGCAGGTAAATTCAGAGATGCGCTGACTTGACTCCTCCAGATCCATTGTTGTTATTGGGTCTTCTGTCCCTGCGTGAGGAACTCTTGCTAGAGGGTGGTTTGCAAGAGAAAAACTACTGATATTTCCATGAGGTCCTTTTTTTTTTTTTTTAATGTTTATTTTTGAGAGAGAGAGACAGAACAGAGTGTGAGCAGGGGAGGGGCAGAGAGGGAGGAGACACAGAATCCGAAGCAGGCTCCAGGCTGCGAGCTGTCTGCACAGAGCCCAACGTGGGGCTCCAACATACCAACCGCGAGATCATGACCTGAGATGAAGTTGGACGCTTAACCGACTGAGCCACCCGGGCGCCCCTCTGTGAGGTCTCTTTAAGTATGAATTGAGACCACTGGGCTCCATAAGGGCAGTGCTTACAGCCATCCAGGCAGTGAGACACAGCAGGACACATGCACTCCTTCCCTTGTCCCCCTAGCCATATTCCACACCCCTTGGCTAGATATGCAAGCTGCCTCTGTCCTGAAAAGGTCTACTTAGCTGTGCTTGGGCAAAGTGGACAGAGGTGTTTGGGTGCCTGGTTTGAGCCTGGGCGTTATTAGACAAGAGGCCGATCCATTCGTTCATCTGTACGTTTATTGTATAATCAGAGTGGACAATGAATGTTTTTACCACCTCAATATCTAGATCAACTTGAAAAATTTCACTTCCATTGCACCCTGAGCCACCTGCTCAGGAAAAAAAAAAAAAAAAAAAAAAAAAAAAAAAAAAAAAAGCTGAGCAGTACAGACACTAGAGGGCGCACTGAACATTTGGAAAACCTTGTGCAAGTTGCTGAGTAACTCCTATGAACTCCTGCCCTTTTTCCTAAAGCACGCCTTGTCCCAGGCATAAATCCGTTTCTAGACTAGAGAAAGGGAGTGGTCAGTCCCCTTAAGTGGGAGTCTGAGAAGGTCCTTGGCGCATGTTCTAGTGAAGATTCTTTTTGTCCCGAATTCAATTTACTGAACACCTACTAAGTCCTAGACACTGAAGCATTGGCCTCCCCCCCCAGAGACCTATGGGGCTGACCCACTGCAAGCCTCTGACCCCTTTTACCATATTTTAGCTTTCTCTCTCATTCTAGCTGTTGCTTTTTAAAAATTTATTTTATTTTAAATTTATTCATTTTGAGAGAGAGAAAGAGAGCGCATGGATGAGTGGGGGAGGGGCAGAGAGAGAGGGAATGAGAGAGAATCCCAGGCAGACTCCACACTGCAGGCCTGGAGCCCAACCCAGGGCTCGGCGGGGCTCAACGCAGGACTCAAACTCATGAACCATGAGATGATGACCTGAAGCCGAAATCAAGAGTTGGTGGATCAACTGACTGAGCTCAGTGGGGGGAGAGGACAGAGGGAGAGAGAGAATCTCAAACAGGTTCCACACTCAGCGTGGAGCCTGACGTGGGGCTGGATCCATGACCTGAGCCGAAATCAAGGGTGGGACGCTCAACAGACGGAGCCACCCAGGCAGGCCTAGCTGTTGCTTTTTATTTTGAAAAGTTGTAAAATATAGGAAAACTCACAGAATAATATAATAAACACCAGTGTAGCCACCACTCAGACTTAACCGTCTCCTTAATTTTTTTGAACATTTATCGATCGCTTCCTGTGGACGAATCATTGTGCTAAGTGTTTTACGTCGGTTTAAAACAACACTTTATGGAGTGATATTAACATATCCATTTACAGATGACCTCACTCCCCTAAGGTTACTTAGGTTAGTTAGTGGTGAAGCTGGGATATAAACCCTAGTCTGCCTGGCTTTGTAATCGATGCTCCTAAGCACACAGTATGTCTCCAAGTGGGGTTAGTGGGCCAGTTGCAGTAGAATCACCTGGGATGTTTGTAAAATGCAGAATTTATTTTATTTTAAAAGTGCTCAGGGGCCCCTGGGTGGCTCAGTCGGTTGAGCGTCCGACTTCGGCTCAGGTCATGATCTCCCGGTTTGTGAGTTCGAGCCCCACGTTGGGCTCTGTGCTGACAGCTCAGAGCCTGGAGCCTGCTTCGGATTCTGCCTCCCTTTCTCTCTGCCCCTCTCCTGCGCACACTCTCTCACTCTCTCTCTCTCTCTCTCAAAAATAAATAAACATTAAAAACATTTTTTTAAGTGCTCAGTTCACCCCAGAGCTGACTACATAATTTGTGGGGCTCAGGGCAAAATGAAAATGTGGGGCCCCTTGTTCAAAGACCAGGAAAAAACATGCCATTGAAAACACTAACATACAAAACGCTTCTCTTTCTTCTGTGGTCTCTTGAGAGCTATCATGGTGTTTTTAGTTTATTACTTAATGTCACGCTTTCTCAGGTGTGGGGGATATTTGTTGGGAGAGTGCAGACACTAATGGGTGCCCAGGAGCCACACCCTGTGATTTAGCATGCAAGCACGAATGTCCCTGGCCGTCAGGTCCCCTCTCCCACCAGCCCCAAGGGAAGATAAGTCAATCTTCCCTTCTCACTGGCCCACTGCAGCGACCAGCAGTGGAGGGGGGGGGGGGGGATTCCCAAGGGATTACAGCTTCCATGCCAGGATGTGCTCGGTACCTGGAATGGAGGTGGGCAAGAAGCTTGCTCCCACCATTCACCCTCCAAATGTGCTGTGACAAACATCTGGTCCTCAGATGCTCTGTGGCCCTGACCCGTCCCCAAATGGCATAGAATGCGTGCACCCAACCTCAAGCCTCCCTGCGCCTGTGCAAGAGGAGGGTGACAATGGAAGCTGTTGGAGATGAGGACGGAAGTGTGCCAGCGTGCCACGGGTTGAGGGGTGGCAGTGGTCATTGGGCAGGGGGGACAGGGAGTGGGAGGGTCAAGAATCCATCCCCGGGAGGTGGGGAGAGGTTCCAAGTTCTCAGCGCAGGGCTGCTCCACTGTCTCATCAGACTTAAGTTACAAAATACAAAGCATTAAACTCCAAATTCAGGACCTTTCCAAAAGCAAGGCCCCACGCAAGTACACTGGTCACAAGCTCATGAAGCTGGCCCTGACCCCAAGGGATATTTTATCACTAAGCAAATTTGGGCAACACTGTCCTACACGGATCTGAATGGTCACATCTGAAGACACCTGTCTAGTAACTGGAGTTCTTTTCCTTTTTCTTTCTTTCTTTCTTTCTTCTTCTTCTTCTTCTTTTTTTTTTTTTTTTTTTTTTTTTGCCAATCGCTGATTGGTATTAAAAATTTTAGCAAATATCTTTGCCAAGAAAAAGCCCTAAAATATATTTGCATTTAAAGATATTACATTGGTTTTGGAATGTTTACTTGGCTACCTCAGGATCACAGCTATCTAAATATGAGCTATTTGGGGATGAGCTGTCTGCTTGGCCAAGGACAAGTTCTAGTAAGACATCCCTTTGGCAAATGAAGGGGAAAATGGGAGAGCATGTGCTCTGAGCAAAGCATCCAAGTTCTGATCTGTCAAACATTTTCATGTTTGTCCAATCCTAAGAGGAGCCTGTTTTCTCTCTTTGTGACACATGCACAGAGGCACGCCCAACACCCCCACCTCCAGCCACAAAATACACATACACAGAATAATAGTCTAAATGTTCTGTCTAAAATAGTTTTGTGGGGCCAGGTGAGATTACATATGTCATCATCTTATTTCTCTTAATTGACACTTGAGCTAGGAAAACTAGAGGGTTACTTTTTCCAGGTGAAGATATGTCTATAGTCTTAGGACCTTCTTCTGAAACCTTTTCCCCAACCCTCCCCTCTTCCAATAAAAAAAAAAAAGAAAGAAAGAAAGAGAAAGTTCTGATTCATGCGTATGGTAACTGCATGCTGTCACGGGCGTGTGTCCTAATCAAATGGAAAGCATTGGGTGCGTGTAGGTAGCTGCACAGGTCGAGAGCTCGGGTACCTTTAAGGAAAGCTTCAGGTTAAGCTGAGGAAAGCCGAGACTGGGGAAAATGCAAAGACGGTTTAAAGATCGTTTAGGCCAAGAGCAGAAGAAAGAAAAGACAGAGTGTTTCTAAGACATTTTGCTGGTTGAAACGGTTGAATATTGGCAATTGCATATGAGACAACCTACTACAAAGGTCACTTGGTGCCCACTGTATTCCATTTTTTTTCAGTTTGGTAGAAAGATTTCCCAATTATTAAATGTCGAATAAATATGGCTCGGGTGCCCGGGTGGCTCAGTTGGTTGGGCGACAGACTCTTGGTTTCGGCTCAGGTCATCATCTCAGTTCATGAGTTGGAGCCCTCCGGGGCTCTGAGCACTGACAGCACAGAGCCTGCTTGGGATTCTCTCTCTCCCTGTCTCTCTCTCTCTTCCCCTCCCCATCTTGCTCTCTCTCTCAAAATAAATAAATGATCTTTAAAAAAGGGAATAAATATGACTACTACAGAGCTGAGGCCCATGATAAAACAGGAAATAGACCAGGTACTTCACATTCAAGGCCCAAAGCGGAAGAGGTGGGAGGGGCTCTTGGGGCAATTTTGCTCGGGCTCAGACTTGGCTGACAGGGTCAAGGGCGTGGGACCCAAACCAAAGTAAAGCTTTAGAAAGCAGAAACGTAGTGTTGCTTTCTCTCAAATCTCTCTTTTAAGCTGTTGATGAAGGTGATCTCGTAGTATTTCCCCTTTTTTCTCTAACGTTCAAAGGTTTTCATGGCTTCCCTCTGCAGCTGTAGGAAATTGGAGTCTTGTTTTAGTTCTCCACTCTAAGGATACAGTGACGCTAGGAAACATCCTTTCTGTTCCCATATAATGCACTTGACCCTCTAGCTTCCTCTCCGAGCTCACGGCCTCGCGTCTCCCACCGCAGCGAGTTTAGAGGTCCCGCACTCAGTCTGCGCCATTGGCCTTGGGTGGGGGCGGGGCTGGCTGCGCCGCCGGAGCCGGAGGGGCTTCTGGGAAGCGCCAGGCGCAGGGGGCACGTTCCGTGCAGCTTCGCCTCTCGCTCGGAAGCTGAAGTGAAAGCCCTCGAATAAAGGTAAGAACCCGACGCGGCCCTGCACGAGCTACAGGGAAGGTGAAGCTCACCTCTTAGGGTCTCAAGCCTGGATGGGGTGGCAGCGGTCCCCTGTCCTGCTCTAATCCCCCCACCGGGCGAGCCAAGGCCCTCAACGCTCTCCCCGCCGGTTTAGCAGGCCGGGGCCGTCCCCAGCGACGGAACAGCTCTTCCAGTTGACAATTCAACAAACATTTGTTCAACCGACGTTTCCTCCCAGAGCTGCTCAGCCCACGGCACCGACACTGGTTGGAAAGGGCTTTCTTAACCCAGCGTCAGAATCTGCCTGCCTGCCTGCCTGCCTGGGAGATTCACCCGTAAGCCCTCAAAGAAAAAGCCGTCTTCCCCTTTCCTCTGTGGCCCCTTAGCTCTTGCCGACCGCCAGCTTAAACCTTTTCCTTAGCCAACGAAACCTTTCCAGCTTGTTCCCGCCATTCGTTACTCCAGATGAAAGCGACCTCCCTACGTTCTTCTTTGTGCGATGCGTTCACCCAAGTGGTCGTTTGTATCTCCCCCAGCCCCCTTTACTGAAGCATGGGAATGTTGAATCCTGTCTAGGTGAGATCGCGAAACCGTTTCGAATCTCAGAGCCCTAGGTCTACTGTTGTGGCCACTGAAACCCCAGCTGTTGCTTGCTTTCTCCTGATGCCTCGGCTGCAGCAGGTGTGTTTGCGGTCTTGCGTGCAAGCAAGTCAAGCGTTTCCACCTTGCAGATTAGCCGCGCCGTGGAGCTGGCGCGTCCGCACACGAGAGAGTCCGACTGGTTGCATTTCCTGCTTGGTCTTTGTCTGCAAGTGACTTTTTGGACCCTCAGTTTACCTCCTGGTTTTGAAAACCGGTAGCCTTTTGTGAGAAACTGGGTGGAGGTGGGTGTGGCGAGAGTGCTCTCGGGTGAAAAGGAACCAACGCAGGGGGGTTTTGGGGCCTTCTTCGGCTATGCTGCAGAGTAGCTCGGTTTTTCACCTTTGGAAAAGACTGAAACTTCGTGCTTTGTGCCTCTCCGGTCTGCAGTCCTACTTCATATGGATGACATAGGGAGTGACCATGTGCATGAGTGATCTTGAACTTTCCAGATGAGCTTAGCTAGGCTTGATAGGAAAGAGTCAACAGGTATACTAACTATGTAAGTGTGCAATGAGGAGGGTATGAAAAGATTTGAGATGATGTGTATCCTACCTTGTTCCTCACAGCCATCATCTAATAGTTTGTTCTGCTTAAAAGAAAAAAAAAATAGCTAGCGAGAGCAACTAAAGTTTCTATTAGGAAAGACTTGCATTGATAAAATATTGGCAAGCATCTGGTTTAAGGGGGTGGGTGGAGAATGGAGAGATTATGTGACTAAATTGACACTGTGTTACCCCCCCCCCCCCAGCTCTTATTTAAACGTGTTTGGCAGTTTCACTTCTGGGTTGACAAGGGGACAATGCTAAGCTCACTCACAATGTGTGCATCCTGAGACATATTTTTTTATCCTTTTTTGAAAATCTTTTTTTTTTTTTTTTTTTTTAAGAATAGTCACCTTGGGGGGCACCTGGGTGGCTTAGCCGGTTAAGTGTCTAACTTCAGCTCAGGTCATGATGTCACAGGTCGTGGGTTTGAGCCCCGTGTTGGGCTCTTTGCTGATAGCTCAGAGCCTGGAGGCTGCTTTGGATTCTGTGTCTCCCTCTCTCTCTCTGCCTCTCCCCCACTCACTCTCTGTCTCTCTCAAAAATAAACAATCATTAAAAAAATTGAAAAAAAAAAGAATAGTCATCTTGGCACTAATAAAACACCCCTGGGTTTGTGTATCCTCCAGCCTAGGGACTGCCTTATGTCCCACAACCCCAAGGAAGATCATTGTTATAAAGTAGGGTCTTTTGTTCCAACCACCTATCCCTGGAAGTTGGATACGTATTGAGAAAGAGAATGCACAAGAGCACAAATAGTAACATTAGATAGATTTAGATCCATGGACGTTAAATAGAATGAAAGCATGATTAGAGTTGCTGGATCCAATAGGGGCTGTTCAAGGAAAGGTCAATGTAGATTATGAAGAGTCATGAAGGACGGTAAAGGAGTGGATGAGGGAAGAGATACTGGTAGGAGGCCTAAATTGGGGGTAGCGGGGGCGTAAAGGAACATGCGGTGTATTTTATTGACTGTAAGATCAAGTCCAACAGATATTCTTAAAAGCAAAGCCAAGGTAAAAGAACAGAAAATATAGTCTTGGTCGTGATGGTCCACCACCATTCAGTACCATCGTCTGCAATGACTGTCCAATACCTGCCTCCCAGGTATATGTTCAATATATTACACCCATCATATTGGAAAATGCTGAAGAATCCTGAATAGATACATAGTCTTAGAAAACTCCAGGGGTGTTAAACCTGGGATGATTACATGATCGTGGCTTAAACTGTTAACCGGTTTGATGATTGAAAAGTCTTTGAAGCTACTGGTTCCTGATGGCAAAAGTTCCAACCTCAGCAGAGAAAATATTTTGGAGTGAAGCATCCTTGAGATAGCCACAGAAGCATATAATTGTGGCTACTAGGGAGTTTTTAGACTATTATAAGCCATGTCCGATAGAACTTTCCATAACGATGGAAATGGTCTGTATCTGTGCTGTCCAGTACAGTCCAGCCACGTGTGGCTGTAGTGCACTTGAAATGTGGCAGTTGTGACTGAGATGAATTTTTAATTTTACTTAATGGTGTTTAGAGTTCAATAGCTACACGTGGTTAGTAGTTATGTTATTGGACAGCACAACTTTATATAAGGGCCAGCCTGGCTCCTTGCTTCTGGGGTGGGGTGGAGGGGGTGGGGTGGGGGGGCTACTTCTTCTCTCAGATGGAATCACTTAGGCTTTAGCTGTAGGGTCAATTGCAAGTTTTGCTACAAATCTAGCTCTTGGACGTTGCCCCGGAAATGTGCACAGGTGATTCTGTGCTGGCACAGAAAACTGCTAACAAGTTTTCATGTGATTCTGATGCTGGCACACTTTGAGGCTTCGACCAAGCCCCTGTCACATACCCTAGTTCCAGTAACTCAGTTCTTGCCTTACTCCTTCCTACGTCAGTCCTTTTAAAAATGCCTTCGAAATCAGTGTCTCTAGACCTGGAGACTTTCTCTCGCCACTTCTCCCACGAGCGGAAGTAGCACCCTGAACCCCAAGGCGCACGACCTCACTCCCAGACCTTGTTGCATGTCTGGAATGCTGCTATGCTATTTCCATGATGTCGGACTCTCCTTGACCTTGTGTGGTAGCTGTCCCTGGACTTCGCATTCACCAGCTCCCCACCAGTGAGGGCTTCTTCATATTGCTTAGCGCTGAAACTTGCCCAAACGCTTCCCTCACCCCAGTAGACCTGTCTGGTGTCCTAACGTGAGCCCCCACCTGGCCTGTCCCTTGCCCTCTGGGCTCCAGTTGTGACACACCATTAATATAGAGTACCTGCCAAGGGAATTGACCTGGTTTGGCGGTTTTTCCACCAACAATTCGAGTCAAGTCGTTCAATGGTTGGGTGACGTTATCCACATTTTTTTCAGCTTCGGTAGAGTTTTCATAGTCCGTAGTGGAATTTTCATAGTCCGTAGTGGAATTTTCATAGTCCGTATTGAGAAAAAGCGTTTCAGCGCGGGTGTGCGTCGTAGAAATGTGTGGGACGGAAACTCTTCCGCATGGAAATGGCACTAGAAAAATGGAAAAAAAAATTAGTGTTCTGATATTTCTCATTGGCAAGCAGAGCGTGTATTACAGAAATCGAGAATGAGGCCCATCCTTGTCACTTCTGAGAAGCAGGCCCATCAATATTTAAAAAATCTAATCAATGAATATAGTCTCAAACTAAAAGGTTAATTGCATTATTTTCATGGAAAGTTTTCAAACCCTTCATGAAAAGAACATTTGGCTCAGGAATCCATCATCTTTACGGAAATAGAATAGGTGTTCCAGAATCCAATTTTGTGAGAGTTTTATAAAGTCTCATGACTTTCTGTTGTGTTTCTTTTCTAAAAAGTCTCCGTCCCAAGGCCTGTCCCTAAATCGAATTCTGAGTGGTGCCATGGAACTTTAACTTTAGAATTAGGTACTTGGGACCTCCGCTGCTTTTTGTGAACCAGGATTTCTTTTGTAGACTGGAATGCCTTCTAGACTCCAAGGTGGATTTAAGGATCTGCTGGGAAGAAATCATGATTTAATTATCTGGCTTGGTTAAGCATTAACCAAATAAATTGCTGGGGCACCTGCCTGGCTCAGTCAGAAGGGCATGTGACCCTTGATCTCGGGGTCATGAGCTTGAGCCCACAATGGGTGTAGAGATGACTTAAACTGAAAAAAAAAAAAAAAAAAAAAAAAACTTTAACCAAAGAAATTGCTAATATGATTATTGCAGCCACATCCACCTGGGACCTAGCCACCCTTTTACCTTGGGTCAGTTTATTTCCTAAAGACAGGAAATCATGTACTGATACGTTGGGGACAACCAGAATGGAAATCTGTAGTCAAGCAAAGTCACCTCACATTTGATTTTCATTTCTCACGTTCCTTCTAGCCACATTCCTTATAACAGACATTTCTATAGCAACCAGCTGTAGCAAAGTATCATGAAGACAGCATGTGGTTGGGAAAACAGGAAATTAGTTCAAAATACTTATGTATAAATATAAATCAACAATGGCTGGAGAAAAAGGACCATTGCTATTGAAAGGCAGAAAAGCTCATTTTAGGTTTGGCCTACTTTGCTAAAGATAAGGCTATAATCAAATATAACACTGAATAGTAAGAGGTGGTTCTCAATTCTCTTTTTCCTTCTAACGTGGAAGGGCTTATGAGGGTTTAGCTACTATGCCATCTGTCTACACTGGAAGTTAGATTTTGAAGGCTTTTTTTTTTCCCCTGAATATAAATCATTTTATTTTTAAAACGACTTCAGATTTGAAGGTTAAAACATAGAGATACTCTCCTCTGGAGGTGAGCTAGCTGTGAAGCACTGTATGTGAAGAACCAGGCAGAAGACAGGTAGGTAGGTCCGTGAAGCATTAGAGACTGCCCTTCGTTTTAGTTGCAACAGCATGTATACCCTTGGCTTCTGGTCGTTTCTTTAATTTCCTCTGCCGGGTGCTTTGGTGAGATAGGTATCGAACCCAGTTACAGAGGATTGGTGCATGATTTAATGTACCAATTTAATATCAGGCTTTGAAAATGCAAAAGAAATTATATCTAGTGTGCTTCAAAAAGGCCCCTCATTTATCAACTATAACTGATCCTGCGGAGCCTACTTTTTTTTTATTTTTTCTTTAATCAAAGTTCCTCTTGCTTTCATGTTCAGAGGATAGCAATATGAGCGTGGAGTGGAGATGTTCTGAGTACCACCAGTCAGCTGTCAGCGTGGTGGCCCGGTCGACATGACTGGGAAACATTGTTTTGTTCACTGCTGTGGAGATGGACCGTGTGAGTCAGCCTGGCACAACTTGAAACAGATGGTCGTCAGAACCATGCTGATGTCAAGCGCGTAAACTCCGCTCGAGACCCGAGGATGGGAAATGACTTTCTCAGAGTAAGCCAGCCACACCCTGGCAGAGTCCCGCGTTACATTCCCCGTTCCCTGTGCTAGAAGCCTATGGGTCCATCATTTGTGTACCTTTTTGTGGTCTGGGATTACTATATTAATTTGACTTGGTTAATTACAGATCTATAGAAATCATATAAATTGATTGCTTCATGATATAAAAGTCAGGAAAAAAGTGGGCACAGTGAAGAATTCAGACTGAATACAGTCCTAGAATTTCTATTTAAAATGACTATGCAATTTGGAAAATTGTCCCAGCTACTAATCTCTTCTGTGATCTCAAAGGAGAGGGGAGCCTGGGTGGCTCAGTCGGTTGAGCGTCAGACCTCGGCTCAGGTCATGATCTCACGGTTTGTGAGTTCAGGCCCCCACATCGGGCTCTCTGCTGTCAGCGTGGAGCCAGGTTCAGATCTCTCGGTCCCCACTTCTCTCTGCACCTCCCCCCCCCTCCCCCCGCCGCTCATGCGTGCGCGCTCTCTCTCCCTCTCCCACAAATAAAAGTGAACATTAAAAAATATATCAGGAAAAGAGTCCACCTATAATTAACAAAACACCAGAATTATTTAAAAAAAGAAACAAGTAGAGATTATAAAAGTACATAGGCCAGTTAAGATGCTGAAGGTTCAAATAGAGATTTGGAGAATGCATCCCCCTAGCTTACAGACGACAACAACACTTATTTAGATTTTGACCTGCTGGTTCACAGGACTTTTGGTCCTCCGCAAGTTGGTATCCGGTAGTACAGGAACAAACCACCTTGTTATCAGCATCCAATTTACAAAACTGCTTGCACCTGCCATTCTTAATGTTGCACGTTACATCTGAAAGAAAGCCACATCAAAAGTAATAGCGTCAGTTCACATGCATTTCTAAAAAGTACATGAAACTACTCACTCATGTGAAGGTCAGATCTAAGCAGGGGGCATTCATGGAGAGAAGCTTGGGAGCCTCGAGCTAAGCGTAGAAAGCAAGATAAAATTCTGAATAAGGCATCAAAAGGGCAGCAATATATTTGATTTGGCATAAAACTGAAGGTTTGGATATTCTGCTTTCACTAAATCTTGGACTGCAATTAAAAAAAAAATCTGTTTATTAGAGTATAGTCTACATTCAGAGAAATCCCCAAAACCTCGCGGTGAATTTTCACAAAGTGTGTCCACCCGTTTAAACACCCAACGGACCAATGCATAGGACGCGATCCACATCTCAGAAGCTCTCCTAATGCCGCCTTCTACTGCACCATTCCTCCTTTCCAAAGGCGCCATCCCCCCCAAATTCTAACAGTGAAGTTTGCCTGTTCGTGAACTTTGTATCAGTAGAAGCTCGCAGTGTGCCCTCCTCTGTGTCTTTTCATTTAATACTTTGTGAGATTCATCCGTGTTCTTTGTACAGCAGTTCATCGACATGCTGTGTCGTATTCCATCGCGCGAATATTACTATCTTCATCCGTTTTACCGTTGATGAATATTCGAGTCGGGTTTCCAGTTTTTGCCCCTTACGTATAATGCCGTAATGAATGTGCTTATACGTATCTTTTGGTAATATGCGCACGAACACTGGATGTATACCTATGAGCGCAGTTATTGGATCATCTGTTCAGGTTTGGTAGACACTGCCAAGTGCGTTTTCTAAAATGTGCAAATTTAAATTCCCACCATCGGTGTGTGAGAGTTCCAGTTCTTAGACGTACGTAATGCAGGTTTCTTCTCCCACTCTGACTTGCGTTTTTGTCTCAGTGTGTTTTGCTGAATAGGAGTTCATGGTTTTAATAGAATCCAATTTATCTGAGCACACTTGAAGCTGGCCAAGGTGGGTATATATTAACACAGGAGAATGAAATTGGGTCCCTTAAGGTGGCTCCATGCCAAAGACATTATGTGTTGGCAAGGACGAGCGTTCTGGTGGCCCGCATTCTCTTGACTTTCCTGTACAGTCTCCCTTATTCATAGGAAGTGTTGTTCTTTGTTTCTTACAATGCTTTTTGTCTTGGATTCTATTTTGTGTGAGATTAAGATTGCTTCACCGGCTTCTTTTTGTTAGCGTTTACCTAAAAATCTTTTTATATCCCTGTATTTTAGCCTCCTGGTGTAATTTTATTTTAGGTATCTCTCTTGTCAACAGCATACAATTCTATTTTTCACTCCAGCCTGAAAATCTGCCTTTAACCCCACTTCACATTCACGCTGATTTCGGGTATCTTTGGCTTATTCCTGCCATCTTAGTCGGTATTTTTTAATTACTGCGCTTCCCTTGGTTTCTTTTATGCGATCTCGACCACCGGAAGTAGCATGGTTCAGGGCTGGCTAGCCGAAACCCGCTGAGTTCAGACACGCGGGCTCTGCCCTTGGGCCTATTTCTGTCTCTAGAGCAGCCCAGGAACACGCTGACTAGGAGATCCCTTCCCCCTTCCCTACCTGCTCAGCCACGTACAACAGAAACGCTCACTTGTGGGTACAGTTAGACCCGGAAAGTTTGAAGGCGAGGGACTATACTAGACGCCTCCTGTGTACCACCTTCCTTCCTCTCAGCCTCATGGGTGTCCTTTCCCAGCACTGAGGCCGTCAGCTCTGCCTTGACTTCTCCTGACCTCACACGGGTGCAGCCTTGAATTGCCTGGGCTCATAGCTGCACTACGGGCCTCTCCCTCTTACCTCGGCTCTTCCCTGTTGAGGCCGAGGCACGGGATGCTGTATGACCTCTCCAGGTGCCCCAGCACGTACAGCCTGGAGATGTGGGGGGAGTTAACACCCCCTCGACTAAACTTTTGACCACTGGGAGACAGGTGCTGATGGGCAAACTCCCGTCTTCTCCCCTCTCAGATGGACTAAGCCGAGGCCAGTTCTGTGGCTCCTTGGAAAACTGTCCCAAGAGATCCAGTAATCAGTTGCAGATGAGGAGGGATGACCCTTTCTATTATTGGTTCTCCTTTCCTCCCTGCCTCACCCCCCCCCCCCACCCCCCATCCCTTACTCTTGTTCTCTAGGATTGCACACCCTAATAAGTAAGCTTGAGTCACAGACTCTTTTTTTTTTTTTCTGGAAGAATCCAGTCTAGTAGAGTGACTATATGGTTTTGGAGTATATTATGGATTCTTGAGTGACAGATGTAAATTTTCAAATTTATTTTACATGGCTAGCATAGGTTAACGTAATAATTTGCTCGTGTTCCTTCCTGACACTTAAGGAATTAAGGGGAGGCAGGGGCGCCTGGGTGGCTCAGTCGGTTGAGTGTCTGACTCTCGATCTCAGCTTGGGTCTTGATTTCAGGGTCATGAGTTCAAGCCCTGTGTTGGGCTCCACATTGGGTGTGGAGCCTAAACAGGAATTAAGGGGAGGCAAATCAGCTGTTGCCAGGGAGGCAAAGGAACCAGCTTGAGCTTTAACCTTTGCTGCCAATAATCCACTAAGTGCATGATCCAAAAAGATGGCACTTGGTCCTTTGTATTTAGTTTTCAAAGACCTTTCTCCTCACTTGTGGTGATTACATCCCTGGCCCTTTTCATGTTTTTGGCTATCATTTTGTTGCTACAAAGCAATACTAAAGTGTTCAGCCAAGTCAAATACCACCTGTAGAAAGTGTTCAGTCACTATGACATTGGGGTAAGTCAACAGAGGTAGGTGGTAGGTGCTGTGGCCTAGTTTGGTTCGGACCCCGCACAACGGGAATGAATGAACTCTGTGTGGTTTTCCCAATTCTGCTTCTGTGTCCTTGGCTAAGTGATTAGACCTGTCTACCGTTTTCCTCATCTGCCATTTTTCTTCATGGCTTGGGTTGTATGTGCAGTGGGGAGTGGTGCTGTCCAATCGGCAGTCTTTTGCTCTCAGGTAAAGGACTCAAGATTCTGGAAATAGAATAATAGCTCAAGGAGTTCCAGTGGAGACGTCCCTAGCCCAGGATCTAAGGAACCGTTACTATGGGGCTCATTCATCAGTGCTTTATTGAGCATTTAGATGTCAGGCACTGTGTTGGGTATGGGTTCTCCCTGGTCCCGAGGCTGGTCTCTGTGCCTCTAGACTATCCGTTGAGCCTCTCAACTCATCTGTTCTTTTCACTTCATGGTAGCACGAAGGCCTCTTTCTAATTTTCCTCACGCCTACTGCCAAAGTTATCCTGTTCGGCTTTCTTTTACTCTGCCGCCATCCCCCCTCATATATTCACTCTTGTGAAACCAAAGCTTGGACAAAAGATGTTCTATTTCACAAGGTTACCATAGCATATGCTCTTATTCAGCTAAACTCAAGGTGTTTTCTCCATCCCACAGAAATACTCAGTAAATGAGAGTGTGGTATCTATGATGTGTTCCCAGAGTGAAAAAAGTGTTTATGTTGCTTGTGATTTTGTTTTCCTCTCCATCCTTGCTTACTGTAGGTGGATGCCTCTTACACTCTTTAGAGGGGACAAGAGTGACCCAAGTTCTTACACACCTTGATCTATCTGGAAAGGCCTCAGATGTAATGTGTAAATGGGGACATATGGTGGTCATTATTCTAACCAAAGGGACACAACAGCCAATTAATTGTTATTCTTTTAACTAGAAAGCATGCCCTAAATGTTTGTACTCCTTTCTCTGGAGAGGAGCCTGATGAACAAGGGACAAAGCAAGTAACATGATCTTGACAATGGAAATCTCCCTTTTCCCCCCTCTGGAGACAAGGGTGAGGCAAGAAACTCGGGGCCTCGGTTCTCTTATAAACTGTGCCACTTAGCAGCCTTTGAGGTCAGTCTGTGGATCAGTTTGAAGTGACAGCTTAAATGGGAGTTTGTAAATGCTTTTGCTTTCCTCCGGTGTCCGAGATAAAGAGATTTTTGAGAGGATCCCCACTTTGTTTCTGAACCGACTGTGCCGAGAGGATTTTTCTAGACCTTGATCAGGCACGCTGGGGGAGATCGAGGCTCCCTAGGGGCCAGAGGTGGTGCAGCTGCAGAGCTGTGACCAAAGCAGAATGTGGGGGACCTGAGGCCTGAGACGGTGGCAGCTGTAGACTTAGCACTTCTGCTGTGTGGCCCGTTAGCTTCACGCAGGCGATGGAACGTGTTACAGAAGTTTTGTGCTTACGTTTACATTCCTCGGGGTGATTCTCCTCCACTAAACCGTCTTTGTTTTGTTTTATTTTATTTTTAAGTTTATTATTTATTTTGAGTGAGAGAGAGAGTGAGCGAGTGAGCTTGGGAAAGGGGGAGAGAGAGAATCCCAAGCAGGCTTTGCACCGTCAGCGCAGAGTCCGATATGGGGCTCGGACTCACGAACTGTGAGATCGTGACCGGAGCCGAAACCAAGAGTCGGATGCTCAACCGACTAAGCCACCCAGGCGCCCCTAAAGTGTCTTTATTTTAAACTAAAGACATTTAGGGACACTTAACGCTAGATGCTATTTTTTTCAAATTGCTCCTTATTTTATTTTATTTTACTTTCTAAAGTAAGTTCTTGGCCCAACGTGGGGTTGGAACTCAAGACCAAAAGTTGCATGCTCTACTGACGGGGCCAGCCAGGCACCTCACTAACCACTATTTTCAATTATACTTTGCTACAGTGTGCCCTTCATTTTTAACAGAGACTAATTGAGTCATTCATTCCCGCAGCTCCAGTGGTTATATTATTTAAGCTGATAATGAGTAACTACTGCAAAGATTTCCGTACGTTTCCACAATAGCAGGATCAGATTTATCTAGGTAAGTCTGAATTTGAAATTAGAACCTTCCCAATGAAAGCGCTGCTGAGATCGTGAACCACACCCACAGGGATCGGGAGGCTTTGCCCCCACGCTGGGAAATCTGAGGGGTGGGGGTCCAAGCCAGGGCTGTCCGCCTGCATCCACTCTTTTCTTCTCACATGTTTTTGCCCGGCCACCTTTTCCTTTTCTTATCTTCTTTTCTTTTTTATCTTCTAGCTCTCAAAGGAAGATGATCACTGGAGTTCTCTGTAGTGCTGAAAAGATTCCTAAATGACATTACAGGCGACTTTTTTTTTCTTTCCTTTCTCTGCAGGACAATTGCAGCTGGTGACTTTCATTTTGTTTTATACCTTTTTCATCTGTCTGGCAGGTGGATGGCTAGAAAGTCTTAATAGACTCCTGCTAATTTTCTGCTCTTTGCCCCTAGTCACGTAGGCTGTGCTGTTAAATTCTTTCCCTAGGATTGCATCTCCATTCTTCCAGAGTTTCAGAGTAGAAAGAGGATCTGTCATTAGCGTGGTCTGTCTTTCACAACCATAATACCAGTAATCTTGCATCCAGAGATAATAAGCAAGTAGGAGAGGACTTTGGGATTTAATGCTCCAATTGCCAAAACCTCAGCAAAAAAAAAAAAAGAAGAAAGAAAAAAATTCTAGACTACAAGGAGGAAAGATGCGCAGTGCTCATAGGTTTGCTATGTAACTCTTTCGGTGTGATCCATGTGGTCAGATTCGGGAGCGAGCTCTGATTTTTGTCAACAAATGTAACATGCGAAGCGGTTCGTATGTGCCAAAAAGCGCCTGTTTTAGGGAGAATTGGCCTCCCCGTATCTCAATTCTGTACTTAATCGACTGCCGCCGCCTATGTTGATAACAGTTTAGTCATGAGTGCAAACAATTTTATGGGTTCGGTTTTCTTTGCGTTTTGTGGACAGTAGTTAGAAGCATGGGTTTTGGTCAAACTGAAGTTCAAGTTCTGGCTCAACAACCATTTATTGCCTCTATGATTTTGAGCCGTAGTTTCCTCATCTGCATAGAATGGGGATAATAATGGGACTGACCGCATATGGTTGCATTGAGGGATAATAGCAAGGGGGGAGCATCATGACCACATAAGATTAGCTACCAAATATTATTGCTCTTGCCGTAGTTTCTTGAGCTCGTCCGAGAAACTGTGACTACAGACAAACTGAATGTTTATAAGGTTTGGAAGTATATGACTCATACCCTGGAATATTATTCGGCCTTTTTAAAAAAGGAAACCCTGTCCTATGCGACAGCATGGATGAACCCGGAGGACATTATGCTAAATGAAAGAGGCCAGTCACAGAAGGACAAATACTGCCTGATTCTACTTATCTGAGGTGTCTAAAAATAGTCAAACACAAACAGAGACTACAATTGTGCCTGCCAGGCGCTGAGGGAAGGGGAAAATGGGGAGCTGCTGTTCAGTGGGTATGAAGTTGGAGTTCTGCAAGCTGAGTGAGTTCTAGAGATGTGCTTGCAGTACAGCACGGTGTCTAGTTCTTTACTGCAAAAAGAGCACGTTTTTCAGAGAAACTTCTACATAAATATTACATTTTCCAGTTTCATCTGGTTCCACAGGCAAACATGGAACCATGAGTAATCAAAAAAGAGTTACTTACCGGGGCGCCTGGGTGGCTCAGTCAGTTAAGCGTGTGACTTCGGTTCCGGTCGTGATCTCATAGCTCGTGCGTGGGTTCGAGCCCCGCGCCGGGCTCTGTGCTGCCAGCTCAGAGCCCGGATCCTGCTTCGGATTCTGTGTCTCCCTCTCTCTCTGCCCCTCCCTGCTCGCGTTCTGTCTGTCTGTCTCTCTCAAAAATAAATAAACGTTAAGAAAAAAGTTACTTACCTAACTCACAGTTCTTCCCTTCAAATCCAGTCTGACACCAGCATTCATAGGAATTAATGTCATCCTTGCATATGCCACCATTCAAACAGGGATTGGACTCACATTGATCTCCATCTTTGAGATAGGTTAAGATAAAGTTGCGTTAGCACGTGAACCGCTTAGAATGCCTCCTTGTACAGACTCGTGGGGAGGGGAGCCTCCCTGATTCTAGGGTCAGGACTGCTGATGCTGCTCCTTGTGGGATGACCCTGTCTTCCTGAGTTTCTAAAAACAACCCAAACAAAGGTTCCCCGGCTAATACCGTGCTAGGAAATTGCTCTGGGGCAGCCGTGCTCGTAGTTGATGCAACCCAAGGGACGAGGAAGAGGGGGAAGAAGGTCTGAGGTTAGAAATGGACTGTGCGAGCATAGAGAGAGAAGGGTTTTCATTCCTTTCTTGTAGAACGATGGCAAGTGAATTCTAAGTCAAGTGACATCACTTCAACCATTATTATCTCTGTGTCATTCAGGGCCCACTATCAAAGGTCTTGCCGAACACGCCGAGCATGGTAGCATATGGCATTTGCACTCAAGGAACCGGCAGCCTAAGCTTGGAGCAAATGCATCTACTTCCTTGTGTTGTCATTTCACTTTTTGTAAAAAATTGTAGCAGGCAGTAGTGGTTCAAAACCTTGGAAGAGATGCCGGGAGCATCTCTCGCTGCTTAAAGATATTCTGCTGTCTGTGAAGTGGTCCCAAACGGTCTAGGTCAAGTGAGAAGCAGCTTTTATTTATTTATCTCTTTTTAAGTTTTTTAAAGTGGTAATTCTTTACATTTAAAAACAAATTAAAAAAATATTTTTTATTACGTTTATTTATTTTTGATAGAGACAGAGCACAAGTTAGGGGAGGGGCAGAGAGAGAGGGAGACACAGAACCCGAAGCAGTCTCCAGGCTCCAAGCTGTCAGCACAGAGCCCGACGCGGGGCTCGAACCCACGAGCCGCGAGATCATGACCTGAGCCGAAGTCGGACGCTCGACCAACTGAGCCACCCAGGTGCCCCTAAAACCAAAGTTTTAAGTTTCTATTTTAATCTCAGTCAGTCGACATAGAGCATCCTATCGGTTTCAGGTGAGAAATAACTTTTAATACAAAGAATTAAAAACGAAAAGGTCTGAAAAGAGCTGAAGATCTGCTTTATTTATGTAGCGATGGGCTGTGTGTCCTGTCCGCCCTTCCTGAAGTTTGTACCTTCCCAGCGTCCTCGAGAGCCTTTGAAGACACCGGTGGAAAGAAAACAGGAGGAAAGAATCGGCAAGAGGGGAAGGGTCAGGATGAGAAGGGAGCCTTTCAGTCTGGTTTCTGAACGCTCCGGCTCCATCCACACTTCTAAGGAAGCTTCGGGAGAAAGGGATGAATAGAACCAGAGGGGAGACGGGTACACGCTTTGAGCTAAGAGAAACAGCCCGGAAGAAAACAATAGGAGCTAGATCTGCAAGAGGAAGAGGTAAAAGCTGACATCAGAATGAAAGAAGGAAGAAGAGGGCAGCAAAAGAGGCATTTCTCGTTGTCAGTCATACTCAAGAGCCAAACTCCCTGCCACCTAGCCTGTCCGTGTGCCTGCCCTAGGGAGTACGGCGGCGCATCTGTCGTGCTCCCGGTCACTGTGTATCCGGGTCCCGTCGACCCGGGGTTCCTCTCCCTTTCTCAGAAATAGTCCCTTCTCTGGGAAGGCTGCTTGCCGTAAAGATTAGACCTTGTCCCCTCTGCCCCTTGATCCAATGTGCTTTTGCACAGCTAGTTCAATTTGTTCCAATGCTCTGAAAACAAAATACGTTATCTCTGGGTTATTATTATTGATGTTCGAACCGGTCTAAAAAACGAGCTACGTTTGCGCTTTATATTACAGACCAACGGGTCTGAATTATTTAGGATGTTTCACTGAAAGGGTCTGGGCTTGCAGCCAGCGACGCAGCAACTCATTTGCTGAGACATATCTTTAAACCGAGTGTCATTTTATCCTGCATTTAGTCCTCCTTCGGGTGCTGGCCTGCGTGTACCCTGGGCTCGGGCAAAGCCACGGACGGCAGGGGTCAAAGACAACAAGGGACAAGATCTTGCCAAGCGACAGATTCCCGTTTAAGGCTACTAGGTGGTGGTTTAATGAATAACTGCATTCAGAGTTCAAGGCCGGGAGGGGTGATTGCGAAAGAGAAGGGCTTGCACGTTAGGGAATTTGGGTTCTTTTCCGGGCTCTGTGCCCACCCCCGCCCCAGCTGGGTGACCTTTAGGCAAGTCTCTTAGCCTCCCTAAGCCTCAGCGTCCTCCGTAAAATGAGGCGAATACTGCTTTGCTCACAGGGTCGGTGTGAGGCACCCACAGTGCTTGACCCACGCTAGCTAATGTGCTCGGGCATCTTTCTGCTCCAACCGGGCCCTGTCCGGGGTGAGTTGATAGCAGAGAATAAAGCAGGCGAGTGAGGGCCCTGCGCCCCGCAGCCTGTAAAAGCCCGCCCGGTGAGAAATAGCATCGGCTGTTTCTTGCTGCAAGCGAAAGACTTAGGCATGGCGTTTTGGTTTTCTTTTTGCTTTTTTGTTCTTGTTTTTGGCGGACAGAGCGGTAGGGACAGAGTCGCGCCTCTGATGTTTCCGAGATAATCTTGGCCCCAGATACAGTAAACAGTGCGGCCTGTGGCCTAGAAGGCAGGGGCCCGGCTTCAAAATGCGGTGCGGTGCTTGCGAGGTTTGGGCCAACCCTGCTGGGGGGTGGGGTGAGCGAAGAAGCGGTCGTGGGGGTTTAAGTACAGCCAGGGGTTTGGGAGGGGGGGAGGGAAGTAGAAATTGATTTGCTTTAAAAATTTCTCACAGGGCACCTGGTGGCTCAGTCGGTGAAGTGTCTGACTCTTGGTTTCGACTCAGATCTCATGGCGTGTGCGTCCAAGCCCCACGTCAGGCTCTGTGCTGACAGCGCAGAGCCTGCTCGGGATTCTCTCTTTCTCCCCCTCTCTCTCTGCCCCTTCAGCGCTCGCTCTGTCTCTCTCAAAATAAATAAATAAACTTAAAAAACTACATGTCCCAAGGGGCACTTGGCTGGCTCAAGTCAGTGGAGCATGCGACTCTTGATCTCCGGGTTGTGGGTTCGAGCCTCACGTTGGGTTGTAGAGATTACTTAAGAATAGAATCTTGAAAAAAATAAAAATGTATCACAAGATTTAAAGTTGTAAATATAATAGAAACGGAGAATAAAAAGACTTCTTTGCGCTAACTGCAGGGGAATTACCTGAGGAGAGAATTGCCACGGTCGCATTCGTTACTAACAAGGAAAGGCAAAGCGAATGTAATAGAGTGCACCTCGTCCGTCCTTCCTCACGATTTAAAAACAAAAGTGGACGGGGCACCTGGCTGGCTCAGCCAGTTAGATCACGTGTCCCTTGATCTCAGGTTTGTGGGTTCAAGCCCCATGTCGGGTGTAGAGACTACTTAGAAAATCATCTTAAAAAAATGAAAACAAAAGCGGAGACATTATGAGTTACCAGCCTATGAATAAGTCTAACAGTGTCCCCAGAATAGCAACTGGAAAATAGAACTAGATCTCAAAGTGTTGGAAACTCCGCGAATTTGCTCTCTAGGTTTTATCCGTGCAGACAGATACGCCAACCTGTGGGGCTCACGCTGCCTCAGAATCCTGCTGCCGGATTCTACGTGAGTTTGCGAAGCTTAGTTGTCACGAAAGTTTGGCTTTTCCTCTTTTTGGTCGACCCATTCAACAAATATTTACTCAGCGCTTCTGTACCGGGAGTACGTCAGTAAACAAAACACTTGGACGCCCCCGCCAACGGGAAGCTTACATTCTTACGAGGTGGGGAAAATAGATAATAAGTGGCACAAATAAGAACGTTATAGGTTACCTCAGATGGTGAAAAGCACTACGAAAAATAATAGAGCCGGATGCGGTTGCTAGGTGATGGGGTTATGGGGAGGCAGCTGAAATACTAATAGATGATCAGGGTGGGCTTCATGGAGATGGTGACGCTCGCGTGAAGAGCCGAAAGAGGGGAGGGAGCGCCCCTAGGGGAACCTGGCGGAAGAGAACCTGGCACCGTAAAGGAACAGCCGGATCAAAGGCCAAAGCCAAAGCATTCCCGCAGCATTTCCGGGGTGTGCAGGGAGCCGCAGGGAGGCCAGGATGGCTGGGGAACACCCCCCTCTCCCCCCTACTTCCCACTGTGTGTGAGGAGGTGAGCAGGAGGAGAGGGTCCCAGGGCCAGTGGAAAGGGAGGGCCGGGACCATCACGGGGAGCCTTGGGGGCCATCACAAGGAGGAGGACTTGTACTAGACAATACACATCTCAGTCCGTCAGCATTCTCACATTCTCTGCTGAAGACTGCGAACTCTGATTCAGTCCCCAGACACAGGGACCTGAGTTTCCTCCTTCCGGCCGCCATGTTTTGAAAGCCCTGGGGAGGAGTGAGCTTATCTGCCAGCTGATCCCTCCCATGCTGGCATAAACCTGTCACGAATCACCGTTGGGTCTTGAGTAAAAGAGTCGGACCCTTTGGACGGAGTCTAATATACTGTCTGTTTACACAGAGAAAAGAAACGTAGTTCTCAAATGTTTCGTGTCCCAGCCAGAGGAAAAAATTAATTGCTTACCGACATACTGCTTCCAAAATTCAGTCTATAAAGAAAAAGAGGACAAGTTAATGGCAGTACTTAAAATGTTTTGGATTTGATTGCTTCCCTTCTGTAACATTTGTCATACATCTATGTGTGTAGCTATTTAAAAATTTCAGAGAGACGGTTCTTTTTTTTCTTCTTCTTTTTCTTTTTAGGATTTCTGTTCTTAGCATCTGAAGTATGTTACGTGGAAAATACTCACGGTTTTTTCAGTGTTTTCAAAAACTTCTCGTGCTTCTTCAAAGCTACACTTTTCTTCCATACATTCTCTCTCAAGGTTCCCTTGAACAAACTCTTCCAGTTTGCCTGAATTATACCTCTTGGGCCGGCTCAGAACTTTCGTGGCATCTTCATGATCAAGAAAAACTGCAATTTAAAAGAACTGTTCTTTAGCTTTAGGAAAAAGAAAACATCGTGAAAATTAAATACACCTCTGAAGAAGGGCTTTGTTTTTAATCCAAGGAATCCCAAAGCCAATTTATCTTTGGGGCCTAGAGCCAAAAATCTATGATGTCCTCACAGCACCGTATACACACGGAGCTTTAGGAATTAAAATTCAATTTGGCTTTTAGTCAAGAGAGCTCCAGTAATGAACGGTCAGGTTTTCAATTGTATTTGGATTTACTTTGGATGAAAAAAGAAAGTTCTCAAATAAGCAGTTAACTTCACACTTTGTCATCATTTGAAAATAGCTAATTGCAGATCCGCGCAAGGTGATCCATCACCCTGGCCGGGCTGTGTTTTCAGGATGCGGTTGCCCAAATGACTCTGCAGCAAATTTCTCTGGGAAAAACAGAAGCCTGATTGTGGGCCCGCTGCACGTGCAACCCCAGTGTCTCTCACTAGATGTTAAAGAAAAACCATTGCACTAATTTGTTTATTTCCAGACTCACAACACCATCGGTTGGCACGTGTTATGGGAATTACAGTGACAAGTCCGTCTCTGGGATTCAGGATGTGCCTGCCTGTGGGGCAGTCCTGAACTCTGGAGGACTGAGGTCTCTAACCTATTTGTCTCCTTCCGTCCCTCCCTCCCCACACTCACTCACTCACTCACTCTCTCTCTGTCTCTTTGTCTCTGTCTCTCTAGATAGATATAGAAAACATATCCATCTCTATCATTTTTTTAAAAGTTTATTTATTTATTTTGAGAGTGAGATAAGGTGCGAGCAGGGGAGGGGCAGGGAGGGAAGGAGAGACAGCATCCCAAGCAGGCTCTGTGCTGTGAGCACGGAGCCCGATGCCGGGCTCCGACTCCCAAACCGTGCCATCACGACCGGAGCCGGAATCGGATGCTTAACCGACTGAGCCACCCAGGTGCCCCTCCATGTCTATTATTAATAACAGGAACTTGAGAAGTTGCCGGAGTTGTTCCTTTCTTCGAGGGACCCATCCCATGTCAACAGGACCAAGTGCTTACAAGATGAACTTTCCAGGCATTTTGGGACTGCTTGCTCATGAATTCAAAGAAAAAAAGAACGAACGAAAGAAAGAAAGAGAAAGAAAGAAAAAGAAAGAAAAACCAACTAAACCATATTCCCTTAGTTTCCCTGCAGCTGGTCACTTTACGGACACTTCTAGTCCCTCGGCAACCTCGCTTTTTCTGTGGCTCTGCGAGTCCTCTGGGGCGTCGCTTGTTTTCCTGGATGCAGCAGACTCTTCCTCTCCAACCCTTGCCAACTTTCTCGGTTCCCTTCGCTCCCTCTTCCGTGCCGCGGGATCCTGCGGTTCCCCGCCGCCAGATCAGTGCGGCCACCTGCCCGTCTTGCCTTCCGAGGCAGCCCGGGCGCCGTGGGAGAAAGCCACGCGCTGCCGCCACCCAGCCTTGCCCAGCGGGCCCTCCTCTCTGCCTGGCGATCCGTTTGCTTGGCCCCGGGCTCCCCTACCATGGCCTCTGGGTCTGCGTCCAATTTCAGCCTGGGCCGGGCGGAGAAACAGGGGTTTGCAGCCAGGTCCGACCCACCCGGATGTGAGTCCCGTGTCGACCACCCGTCGGCCGGGGGGACGCCAGGCGAGTGACGTGAGCGCCGAAGCTTTACCTCGGCCAAGTGCAAAATGGGTACGGCAGTCGTACGATAGGAACATTGAGCTCACGGTGTTGTGGGACCGGGATGGGTGAGCGGATACGCGTGCGCAGCACGTGGCGGACGCGGGCTCTGCCCTCTTTCTCCCCGCTCCTCTCGTGCTGGCCTGCCTTCCTGTTTCTCAATTCCCTTTGTAGCTCCTTGGTGCCCTTTTCTGGGGCTCTTTCCCTTCTTTGCTCCCATGCGTATCCTGAAATGATTCCTGTCGGGATCGGCGGTGACCTCCTGAAGGGTAACTTTGAGTCCACGCATTTCTTGACCGCCCCGTAACATTTCTAATGCTTCGTCTCTCTTACTTCGTGGTTCTCTTTCCACGAGGCCACCCCATTCTGGTTCTTCTCTTTGCTGTAACTCCTGTTACTCATCCACCACTCGAATCAATTCACTCCCCTTTGCCTGCCTGCCCCTTAATGTCCGAGTTCTCCCAGGTTCCTGCCCCGCGCTTTTCATGCCATTCGACTCTACCAGGTACCCGAGGCATCTGGGGCATAGAACTTAAGGAGACACTCTCTCTCGGTGCGTGCAAGTACATTTATGCTCTGTGTGCCTTGATTGCCTCACCCTAGTCCAGCCCTGACTCTTTCAACACTATTTTCTTTTTCTTTTTTTAAAGTTTATTTATTTTGAGAGCGAGAGAGAGAGAGACTCCCAAGTAGGTCCCGTGCTTTTAGCGTGGAGCCCGACGTGGGGCTCGAACCTACGAACTATGAGATCATGACCTGAGCTGAAACCGAGAGCCGGCTACTTAACCGACTGAGCCCCCCAGGCGCCCCTCAACACCGTTTTCTGAGCGCTCACCGCAGTCAGGCACTGTGCTCGATACCACATTATCCGTGCTCCCTCCCTGGATCCTCACACACGGTTGTAAGTGCGGTTTCTACAACGGTGGGCTCCGTTTTTTGGTTTTTTTTTGCATTTTAATTTTTTTTTGATGTTTATTTATTATTGAGAAACAGAGCATGAGCCTGAGAGGGGCAGAGAGAAGGGGAGACACAGAATCCGAAGCAGGCTCCAGGCCCTGAGCCGTCAGCACAGAGCCCGACGCGGGGCTCGAACTCACGGACCGCGAGATCGTGACCTGAGCCGAAGTCGGACGCTTAACCGCGTGAGCCACCCAGGCGCCCCGACAACGGTGGGCTCCAAATAGCCATCTCTAGTCAGATATATCTTCTGAATTCCAGATCATCTTCCCAGCTCCCTAACTGTACATTGTCATGCGACGAGTCGGAGCTGATGATTATCTAATGCTTCTGCAGTGCTGGACGTGACGCTCTGTGCTTTGCAGCCATCATTTCATTCCATCGTCACAGCAGCCCCATGAGATTGATCCCGACATCTCATTTTTGTAAAGGAGGAAAATGGAGGTTCACAGAGGTTTAAGTAATTGGCCCCGGGTAACACACTGAAGTGTCAGAACCAGGGTTTAGACTTTGGCAGTCAGACTGCCCGGTCCACGCTCGGAGGTACCGCTCCGTGTCCTGGAATCACATCAGATGCCCCAGATGTGTACTCCACACTTGTCTGAACCTGTTCCCCTTCCATAGCCAGAGGGGTAAAAGCCCTGTCCTTTCTACGTCCTGGATGTCACTTGATTCCCTTTCCTTCCTCTCTGCACAACTAATGTCCAGGCTCCGGCCCCTCATGCCTTCCCAGGATGATTGCAGTGGCCTCAAGACGGTCACCCCATGTCTCGCCACCCCTTCCTCCAACAGTTCACTAGAATGTTGCCAGACTCATGATAGGTGATGGCGCCTAAAGAGTGCCCTTGTCGCGGTGAGCACCAAGTAATGTATAGAATTGCTGAATCACTATATTGTACACCTGAAACTAATGTAACGCTCTATGTTAACTACACAGGAATGAAAATAAAAAATGCAATAAGAAAAAAATGATAAAAATGTTGCCAGACCGAGCATTCTAGATCAGCCATCATCAGCGCCATTCACGTTTCCACGTCCGTTGACCCGACGGTTGGGCTCTGTTGTCCAAACTCCTTAGTTTCAGGCCTTTGTTATCTGGTGACCTGACCCTGTCTAGCTATCCTACTTCACTTGTCATATTTAATATTCAAAACACCCTGAGTTCCTGAAAGACCTCACATTCTTTGTGGATCTGGATCTTTGCACGGGAGTGAGTCTCTTTGCGTAGGATGCCCTAGATCAGACATTAAAGGACAGTGAACCTACCCCTCTTTTAAGACCCAGCCCCAAATACTGTCTCTGTGCCGAGTGTTTCTCCAGTTAATATATCCCTTTGTCCTCCTGGTACACATGTTGTCACGTTACATTGAAATCTCTCACCTGACCTCACGATACTTCAGGTCAAAGAGGGAGTCCAGATGATCCCTGCGCCCCTAATACCTCACCCCAGCACCTGGCACCGTGGTCACTCAGTCTTGTGAAGTTCTGCAAAGCATACGGACCGAGGCTGTCTTTCTTTCTTTCTTTCATTTCATGCATTCGTTCTGAATTGAAGACCCCTTCAGTCCGTATACGTTACAAAATCGAATTAGTTCTGCAGAACGGGTTTGATTTCAAAATTCTAAACTGGTGCAAATAATGCCTAATGGCAGCAGCCATGAAAATGTAACATCTCCGTAAGTCATTCGTAGAAACAGCTCTTAGAAGCCAGTGACCGCTTAACAGCAGAAGAGAGCGCTGCATTAGAACTGTCCATCCTTTGGGAAATTCCCTCGGCTCTCTCCTCCAGGGCCTGTTATCTCTGACTGCAGTGACTCCAGAATCACACTGCCTTTCTACACAATTGTTTGACGGTCGTATATTTAGCCTCTCTTCGGGTTTATCTCTTCTAGCCATTATTTCCCCAGCTCTGAAATCCTACTCCCCGTCCCCGCTCCATACCTATCCTTTTTTCTCCCCCAACATCTGAGGTCTTCAAGGGAGCAGTAGCCTTCCAGAAACCTCCGTCATCTCACCACTTATCTTGAAGGAAGGGCTTGGATCTTCTGTGGTCCTAGATCTCACACTGATGAGCTACGTGTAAAGACTTAGCCTTATGTCCCACTTGGTGAATTTTCCAGCTAAATTTCTTCACCGTACCCACTTTGCCAGTTTGATTTAACCTTTGCCTTCTCGTACCATCATTTCTGCATTTCAGCGTGCCATCATGTCTGGAGTGGGAAGCACGGGGCCAGTCTGCTTTCCGGGGACCCTTGGGGTTGGCACCCTGATCCCGGCACTGGCAGCTGCTAGATTTGATTATAGTGGGTTGACAAGTAAGGGTGATAAATGCTTCCTGTGAGAACACGCCGTTTGCCTAAATGGGGTAATTCCTCCCCTGTGTGCCTGCCTTTGGGAAGTGCATAAAGTCACTGAAGTTGAGGGGTGCCTGGGTGGCTCAGTCTGGGTGACTTCGGCTCAGGTCATGATCTCACGGTCCATGAGTTCGGGTCCCGCGTCGGGCTCTGTGCTGGCAGCTCGGAGCCTGGAGCCTGCTTCCGATTCTGGGCTCCCTCTCTCTCTGTCCCTCCCCTGCTTGCGTGCAATCTCTATCTGTCTGTCTCTCTCTCAAAAGTAAATAGACATTAAAAAAAATTTAAAAAGTCACTGAAGTTGTGAAAAAACCAAGCGATATGCATCGCATTCACTCTGTTCCCACTCCTTATGTCAGCCTTGGACTCGTTTTGCTCAAGTGAGTATTGGGTTTCCCCCTGTATTAACTCCGAGATGTTTAGAAGCAGAGACAAAAGAATTTCTCCTAATCCATGAAAAAGTTTAGGGATAAATAACAACTTAGTAACGAAGACTTCGTTTTAAGTAACACGTCAAATTGAAAGTGTATGCGTTTATGGATATTTAAAGCCACAAGCCTGCCGCATTTTATAGTTCTAACATTTTGAACTGTACCAGATATCTTAAAAATCAAGCTCTTTCTGTAAATAAAACCATTGTGGCTTTCATGTGTCCCGTTTTGATCTCAAAGTGGTGAGTAAAAAAAAAAAACAAACCACATGACAGAGTTAATGTGTTTCATATTCTGCTGTGTCCTGGTTAAAACGTTTTCCCACTTTTATTTTTCTTTAACCCAGGAGATGACTGTTTTCAAAGCAAATTTACCTGGTCAAATCATAGGCCTACCAGTGTCCGTTAAAAAAGAAAAAAGTACCATAGGCATTGTGAATCTAGTTTTCGCAGTTAAGAAGACACAGCTCCTAGAGAACCGGCACCTACCAACTCACATGCCGATGACTGGGATCTTAAACGTTGCTGTCAAATCCTGTAATCACTGTTTAGTGGAAAAGATAGCACCAGACATTTCTATATCTAAAAGGCAAGCATACAGTGTATCTTGAAAAAGGAAACCAACCTGTACAGTCAGCACCGAGTAGATATCCTAAAAGGCAGATGGTGATGAGGCCCGGTGGTTCTGCCATGATCATGTTCAGGCACTGCATAACCTTTGCCGACAGATTGTGCAAGTAGCAAGGTTGACCAATTGTTCCAAAGTACAAGCTGAGCTGTATTTACTTCTGGGAAACAGTGTCCGTCTCCCCCAGTGGGTCTTTGGGTGATTTCCAGTGGCTTCTTGGGTTAAGTGAAGAGTATAGGCAGTGTCAATCTTTAAACTTCACCTCTGATTCTGTGGACTTCTACCGCAGTGGCTGATGGGAGACTGAAGCAGGAAATGACACATCATTAGAATGGGGTGGGGGGAGGGGTGGTGCAGCGGGTACAATGGCTGGAGTGGCCGTGGCAGCAAACTTCATCGGTGGGATCCATGTTTATCCTCGTCAGGGAGCACTAATGGCATATGGTTTAAAAGTAAAGAGAGACAACGAAGTCATTTGGTTACCTACCTTAAAACTCACTGCTCAACATACGTTGGGCCGCTTGGTAGATTCTTAGTATGTTCCTTCTCACGACGACTCAACTTCCTTGTGCCATGTACCCAAATGGTGAAACATAAGGACCCTACTCAGAACACACGTATGTATGAGTGTGTATGTGTGCATATATACTTATATATTTCTATGATACGATGGACGAGTAGTAGTATATAATAGTTTGTGTTAATATGTCCTACCACTTCACATACAATACAAAACATCGACGTATACCAACGTTTACCTATCATTCTTTGTGCTGTTGTTGTGATACATTTTATTTGTACATGTTATAAACTCTACGTGATATGATTCTGCTTTAAGCAGTCAGCCTTTCAAAGAAATTTAAAAATGAGAAGAAGTAGTTTCTATTTAGCCACATATTTACCATTATGAAATTCATTTCTTTGTTTAGATCCAAGTTATAATTTTTCATCACTTTGAATACTCCAACAATTTTGATAGTATAGGGCTTCTTATGATGAATTTTCCCCGCTTTCGTTTGAAAATGTCTCCATTTTACCTTCATTAAAAAAAATGTTTTTTGAAGTTTATTTATTTTTGAGAGAGACAGAGACAGAATGTGAGTGGGTCAGGGGCAGAGAGAGAGGGAGACACAGAATCTGAAGCAGGCTCCAGGCTCCGAGCTATCAGCACAGAGCCTGACGCGGGGCTCGAACCCACCAGCTGTGAGATCACGACCTGAGCCGAAGTCAGACGCTCAACTGACTGAGCCACCCAGGTACCCTTAGGGTCACAGGAAATTGTAAAAACAGTTCAGCGAGGTCTCGTATACCTTTCACCCAGTTACTCCCAATGTTTATATCTCACATAAATGTAGTATAACATCAAAATCAGGTAATGGATGTTGGCATAATGTGTGTGTGTAATTCTACGTAATTTTATCACGCGTAGATTTATGTAACCACCACTGCGGTCCGGGTACAGAACAGTTCTATCACCACAAAGATCTCTCTTGTGCTACTATTTTGTAATCACACCCACCTCCTTCCTCCCAATTATTCCTAACCCCTGGCACTACTAATCAGTTTTCAGTCTCTGTAATGAGAATGTTGTATAAATAGTCACAGAGTATGTGAGCTTTTGAGACTGGCGTTTTTCATTGAGCACAGCGCCTTTGAGATCCATCTAGGTTGCTACATGTTTCAATAGTCGGTTCCTTTTTGTTGTTGAGAAGTATTCCATGATGTGGATGTACCACAAATTGTTTATTCACCTACTGAGGAACATTTCGATTGTTTCCAGGTTTTGCTATCGTAATAATGTGCTATAAACTTAAATGTACAGTTTTCTGTGTGGATGTAACTTTTTAATTTCCCTGGAATAAATGCCCAGCAATGCAATTTCTGGGTCATATGGTATGTTTAAGCTAAAGTTGAATGTTAAGCTTTTAAATACACTGCCACACTGGGGCGCTTGGGTGGCCCAGTCAGTTAAGCGGCTGACTTCGGCCTAGGTCACGATCTCGCGATTCGTTGAGTTCTAGCCCTGTGTCGGGCCCTGTACCGACAGCTGGGATCCTGGAGCCTGCTTCGGATTCTGTGTCTCCCTCCCTCTCAGCCCCTCCCCTGCTCATGCTCTGTCTCTCTCTGTCTCTCAAAAATAAATAAATGTTAAATAAACTGCTATACTGTTTTCCAAAATAGATGTGCCACGTCTACATTCCCACCAACAATGGGTGAATGATTCAGTTTCTGGGCATCCTTGCCAGCATTTGGTATTGTCACTGTTTTTTTTGTTTTTTGTTTTTTTTACTTTAGACACTTTCATAGGCATGTTGTGATAGCTCACTGTGTTTTAATTTGCATTTCCCTAATGGTTCATGATGTTGAACACCTTATAACTTACTATCTGTATATCCTCTTCAGTGAAATGTATGTTCATTGTTTGATTTCTTGTTCAATTTTTAAAAAAATGTAAACACGAGTCCTTTCTCAGATGCATGGTTTGCAAATACTGTGTCTAAGACCGTTGCTTATCTTTCCATCCTCGTAACTGAGTCGCACAGCCAAAGTTTTAAATTTTGATGTAGCTCAATTTAACATTTTTTAACGACCATACCTTTAGTGTCGCATTTAGAACTCTTCCACTAACATGAATCTTGAAGTTTTTTTTTTTCCCATTAAAAATATTGTATAGTTTTACGCTTTAGATTTATTCTGGTGTTCCATTTTGAGTTAATGTTCTGGTGTTCCATTTTGAGTTAATGTTTCTAATGTATGAGGTTTAGGTTGATTTTTTTTTTTTTTCCTGTGGGTGTCTGATTCCTCTAGCACCATTTCTTAAAAAGAGAATCCTTGCTTGTTGAATTGCTTGTGCGTTTTGTTGTTTTTTTTTTTTTTGACAAATCAGTTGAATATCTTGTTTTGGGTCGATTTCTAGGTTCCCTCTTCCGTTTGATTGGCGTATGTGTGCCTTCCTCTGCCAACGCCACCTGTCTTCATTACTAAAGCTGTCTAGTAAGCTTTTATATCAGGGAGAGTGATTTCTCCCACGTTTGGATTGTGTGGCAAGATTATTTTGTTGCAGGGTTGGGGGGGAGTTACCAAATTACTTTATTTCAAGGAGTGGTACAAATGAAAGAAGTAGATGTTTTGGTACAACTTGGAGAAAAGGTAAACGTAACCCCAATACGCACGCACTGCCCCGCTGACCTGGGAGGTCACCCTTGAGGCAATGGGAAGACAGCGTAAGGCGTAGCTCTCCTTATCACTGTTTCCCAAGGTGTGCTTATCATAGACACTTGGCCCTGCCAGATTCCAGAGCCCCCCGTCTCGCCCAGGTTGATTATGTGGTCGCCGACTTCTCCGGTGAATTTCACCTGCTCATTCACGTAATGCGTCTCCGTGAAGTCCCTCGGACAGGGTCCTTTTTATGAGTGGCCAGTTCGTGCAGTTCCAGGGGTGAGTGATTCACGCTCTTCTCCAAATGTAATGCACACTCTATTCGCAGTCATATCAGGGTCTGGTTCCTTGATACCCTGAAGGAAGATTCGGGCACCTGGTTGGTTTTGCAGCTTCATCAGTTTCTCGGCATGTTCCCTCTCCTCGTGCGATTGGCGAAGAAAACGTTTGGCAGAGTTCTTCAAGGCCACGCCTTTGCGGTCAAAGTAGTAAGGCGTGTTAGGTAGACGGGGGAGGCGTAGAGCTCCAGGTTGCTGTGGTGGTTGAGGGTGGCCTCTGAGTCCTGGTGGTAGTTCTGGCACACCCCTGAGGGGGAGGCGGTCGTCAGGGCGGTGGCCGAGGATGGCCAAGGACAGGGTGCGTGGCTGCGTGGTGCTGGAGTGGCTTCGGGGGCGGTGGGCAGGTTCACGGGCACCGTGAGGAGATGGCAGAGGGCTGGCTCTGAGCGGAGAGCTGGGGTGGGGGACGAGCGCCGGGCTCTGCCAACATACTATTGAAACAGGAAACTGCAGGGGCTCCTGGGTGGCTCAGTCGGTTAAGCGTCCGACTTTGGCTCAGGTCATGATCTCACAGTCTGTGAGTTCGAGCCCTGCGTCGGGCTCTGTGCTGACAGCTCAGAGCCTGGAGCCCGTTTCAGATTCTGTGTCTCCCTCTCTCTCTGCCCCTCCCCTGTTCATGCTCTGTCTCTCTCTGTCTCAAAAATAAATAAACGTTAAAAAAAAAAAAAAAAAAGAAACACAAAACTGCAGTGACTCACAGTGGAGACTGAGTATTTTGAGGCAAGATTATTTGAATTATTCTAGGGCCCATAACTTTCTATATACATTTAAAAATAACCTGTAGCTACAAAAAACTCTTGCTGGGATTTTGATAGGGATTCCATTAAACCTGTGTGTGTATTTGGAGGAATTTACATCTTCACTCTGTTGAGTTTTCCAGCCCCTGGACATGGTATGGACACGTATGTCCATTTCTTTAGATCTTTGATTTCTTTCATCAGCATTTTGTAATTGTTAGCATACAGGTCTTCTATATCAACTTATCCTTGAACAAGACACTTTGAACTGCATAGGTCTGCTTATGTGCAGTTTTTTTTTTTTTTTTTAGTAGACCCACAATATTACATTAGTTTCAGGTGTGCACCATAGCGATTTGACGAGTTTATACATTATGCTCTGTTCAATTCAAGTGAAGTTACCATATTTCCTGATATGTTGCCGTCACGGTACCGTTGACTATATTCCATACGTTGTGCCTTTTATTCCCATGACTTATTCATTCCATAACTAGAAGTCTGTATCTCCTACTCTCCTTTACCCATTTTGCCCAACCCCAAACCTCCTCCTCTCTGGCAACCATCAGTTTGTTCTCTGTATTTATAGGTCTGATGTTGCTTTCTGTCTATTCATTTTTTTTTTTTTTTAGGTTTCCCTTATGAGTGAAATAATATGGTATTTGTCTTTCTCTGTCTCACTTATTTCACTTAGCATAATAGCCTCTAGGTCCATCCACGTTGTCTCAAATGGCACAATCTCATCCTTTTTTATGGTGGCATCATATTCCATCATACAGATGGCCACATCTTCCTTATCCATTTGTCTATTGAAGGACACTTAGATTGCTTCCGTATCTTGGCTACTGTAAATAACGCTTCAGTAAACATAGGGGTACATATATCCTTTCAAATTAGTGTTTTCGTCTCCTTTCGGTAAATACCCAATAGTGCAATTATTGGGTCGTATCATATTTCTGTTTTTAATTTTTTGAGGGTCCTCCACACTGTTATCCATATTGAGTCTGTCAATCTACATTCTCACCAACAGTTCCTTTTCCTTTAAATCCTTGCCAAAACTTGTTGTTTCTTGTCTTTTTGAGTTTTGGCCATTCTAAGACAGGTAAAGTGATATCTCATTTTTTTTTTTAAGTAGATTCTAAGTAGACTCCCAGCATGACCTGACTTGAACTCATGACCCTGAGATCAAGACCTGAGCTAAGATCAAGAGTCGGATGCTTAATTGACTGAGCCACCCCAGGCGCCCCTCATTGTGGTTTTTGATTTGCATTTCTCTGATGATTAGTGATGTTGAGCATCTCTCCACGTGTATGTTGGCCCTCTGTACGTCTTCCTTGAAAAAATGTCTATTCCAGTCCTCTGCCCAGTTTTTAATCAGATTTTTTTCATGTTGAGTATAAGTTCTTTATATATCATAGATATTAACACCTTGTCAGATACATCATTTGCAGTATCCTCTCCCATTCAGTAGGTTGTCAGTAGTTTTTGTTTTCTTGATGGTTTCCTTTGATGTGCAAAAGATTTTTATTTTGAAGTAGTCTCAGTAATTACATTTTGCTTTTGTTTTCCTTGCCTAAGGAGACGCATCTAGAAAAATGTTGCTGTGGCCAGTGTTAGAGAAATTACTGACTGTTCTCTTGTAGCATTCTTATGGTTTCAGGTCTCACATTTAAGTCTTTTTTACAAGCTTATTTATTTTTGACAGAGAAGGGAGGAAGGGGCAGAGAGAGAGGGCGAGAGAGAGAATCCCAAGTAGGCTCTGCCCTGGCAGAGCCTGACATGGGGCCTGAACTCATGAACCAGGAAATCATGACCTGAGCCAAAATCTAGAGTCGGATACTTAACCAACTGAGCCATTCAGGTGCCTGTAGGTGTTTAATCCATTTTGAGTTTATTTTTGTGTAGGGTGTTAAAAGGTGGTCTAGTTTCGTTTACGTGTAGCTGTCCAGTTTTCCCAGCACAGTTTATTGCAGATACTGTCTTTTCTCCATTGTATATTCTTGCCTCTTCTGTTGTAGTTTTTAAAAAACTTTATTTATTTTGAGAGAAAGAGAATGAGTGGGGGAGGGGTAGAGAGAGAGGAAGACAGAGGATCTGAAGTGGTGCTTGAACTCATGAACCATGAGATCAGGACCTGAGCCCAAGTCAGACACTTAACCGACTGAGCCACCAGGCGCCCCTCCTCTGTCATAGACTAATTGACCATATAATTGTGGGTTTATTTTGAAGCTCTTTATTCTTTTCCATTGATCTGTGTCTGTTTTTTTTTTTTGCCAGGACCATACTGTTTTGATTACTACAGCTTTGTAGTATATCTTGAAATCTGAGAGTGTAATACCTCCAGCCTTGTTCTTCTGTCTCCAGATTGCTTTGACTCTTTGGGATCTTTTGTGGTTCCATACAAATTTTGGTATTATTTGTTCTAGGTAGGTGAAAAATGCTATTGGTGTTTTCATAGAGATTGCATTGAATCTGCAGACTGGTTTGGGTAATATGGACATTTTAACAATTGCCAATATTCTTCCAATCCATGGTGGACTATCTTTCCATTTGTTTGCATCATCTTCAGTTTCTTTCCTCAGTGTTTTATAGTTTTCTGAGTTACAGGTCTTTCGCCTCTTTGGTTAAGTTTATTTCTAAGTATTTTCTTCTTTTTAGTGCAATTGTAAATGGTGGTGTTTTCTTAATGTCTCTTTCTGCTACTTTGTTATACGTGGATTTTTTTTATAGTACTTTAAATATATTTTCTTTTTTATGACTTGCTTATTTAAAAAAAAATTTTTTTAACGTTTATTCGTTTTTTTGATAGAGACAGAGAGTGAGTGGGGGTGGGACAGAGAGAGAGGGAGACACAGAATCTGAAGCAGGCTCCATCCAGGCTCTGACCTGACAGCACAGAGCCTGACGTGGGGCTCAAACTCACAGACTGTGAGATCATGACCTGAGCTGAAGTCGAACGCTTAACCGACTGAGCCACCCAGGCGCCCCTTTTATGATTTGCTTATTAATATTTTCTTTCCTTTAGCTTATTTTGTTGTAAGAATACAATATGTAAGATAACATACACAATATGTGTTATCCCACTGCTTATGTTGTTGGTAAGGCTTCCAGTCAACAGGTTATTGGTAGTTAAGTTTTGGGGGACTCAAAAGTTATACAAGGATTTTGATTACTACAGCTTTGTAGTATATCTTGAAATCTGGGATTGTGATACCTCCAGCCTTGTTGTTCTTTCTCAAGATTGTTTTGGCTATTTAGGGTTGGCTCCCCTAAGCCCCGTGTTGTCAAGGATCAACTGTACATGTTTTGGTAGGTGTAAATCTATGTATTTCATTTTATTTAGGGTAATTTAAAATATTGCATTTTTAATATCTGGCTTTGCATATTCATTCTTAGCAAACAGGAATGCAGTTTATTTTTGCACATTAATTTTGTATCTTCTGACCTTGATGAAATCACTCCTGGTTCTAGGAGTTTATTTTTCTTTTTGTAGATTGCTTGACGTGTTCTATGATAAAATCTGCAATTTCATATTATTTGCAGAGTTATAATTTTGTTTCTTCATTTCCAGTCTGTATGCCTATGTATATATACATACATACATCTATATCTATATCTATATCTATATCTATATCTATATCTATATCTGTATCTATATCTCCTACTGTAATTGCTAGAACTCTCAGTACTGTGTTAAATCACAGTGGTGAGAAAAAATCCTTATCTTGGGGCACCTGGGTAGCTCAGTGGATTAAGCATCCGACTCTTGGTTTTGGTTCGGGTCATCATCTCACAATTGATGGGTTTGAGCCTCCCATTGGGCTCAGGGCTAACAGCACAGAGCCTGCTTGGGATTCTCTGTCTCCCTTTCTCTCTGCCCCTCCGTCACTCGCATGCACTCTTGTGCGTGTGCTCACTCTCTCTCAAAAATAGACAGATACTGTGTATTTTCACTCTTATGTGGATCCTGAGAAACTTAACAGAAGACCATGGGGGAGGGGAAGGAGGAAAAAAAAGTTAGAGAGGGAGGGAGGCAAACCATAAGAGACTAAAACTGAGAACAAACTGAGGGTTGATGGGCGGGTGGGGAAGAGGGGAAAGTGGGTGATGGGCATGGAGGAGGGCACCTGTTGGGATGAGCGCTGGGTGTTGTATGGAAACCAATTTGACAATAAATTTCCTATTAAAAATATATAAATAAATAAAAATTAAAATAAATAAATAAACTTTAAAAAATTAAAAAAAAAATCCTTATCTTAAACCAAGAAACAGATTGTTAACTGTAGAGAACACACTGATGGCTACCAGAGGGAGGAAGGGGGGGTGGGTGAAATAGGTGATGAGGATTAAAGAGTACGCTTATCGTGATGAACACTGACTAATATGTAGAATTATTGAATCACTGTATTGTACACCTGAAACTAATAAAGCACTATGTTAACTATACTGAAATTAAAATGAAAAGGCTTTAATTAAAAAAAAAATCTTTGTCTTATTGCTGATCTTAGTGGGGAAGTATTCAGTCTTTCTACAATAAGTACAATGTGAGATGTAGGCTTTTTCTAGATGTTCTTTATTGAGTTGAGGGTAATACTCCTCTTTCCTGAGCCAAGATTTTTTTTTTTTAAATCCTGAATGTGTACTGGATTTTGTCATACTTTCTGTCAGTTGATAGGATCATAGCATTTTCCTTTTTTATCTTGTTGATAATGTGGATTATAGTGATTGACTATCAAATGCTGAACCAGCCTGTATACCTAGGAAAATCCCACTTGGTCATGAGATATATCTATATATCTATATCTATATATCTATATATATAAAACATATATGTTATATATGTATATATATGTATATATATGTATATACATGTATATATATGTATATACATATATATATCTCTACACATATGATAGATTTAGTTGACTATTGTTGAGGATTTTTGCATGTAATTTCATTAATGATATTGGTCTTTTCTTTTTTTGTACTTTGGTTTTGGTTTATGGTAATAATGGCCTCCTAAAATGAGTTGGGAAATGCTTCCTCATTTGTATGTTCTGGAACAGTTTATGTTCCGGCATGAATGCATTCTTTGTATGTTTGGTAGAATTCGCCAGTGAAGCAGTGTGGTTCTGGAGAATTCTTTTTGGGGAACTTTTTGATTACAAATTCAGTTTCTTTCGTGGTGGTAAGGCTATTCAGCTTGCTCATCTTGTTTGAGTTTTGCTGGTTTGTTGTTTTCAAGGAATTTATCTATTTCTTTAACTTGTTGAATTTATGGGCATAAAGTTGTTTGTAGTATTGTGTTCCCTTATTATTTTTGACGGTCGCGGGATCGGTAGTAGCAGACTCTATTTTATTCCTGATAGTGGTGATTTGTTTCTTCTCTTTTTCTCTTCTCAGTGTTGCTACAGGTTTATCAACTTTACTGATTTTTCCAAAGAACCACCTTTTTGTTTAATTAATTTTCTCTATTGTTTTGCTGTTAATTTCGTTGATCCCTGCTCTGATACTTAGTATTTCCTTCCTTCTGCTTGCTTTGTTTTCTTCTTCCTTGTGTTTTCTTGAGATAGGAAAGTAGATTGTTTACTTGAAATCTTTCATTGGAATGTGATCATTACTGCTATAAATTTCTCTCTTGGCACTGCCTTGGCTGCATCCCCCCAAGTTGATGTGTTACATGTTTTTTTTTATTCAGTTTGTTGTACTTTTGCATTTCCCTTGAGACTCCCTCTTTGACACACGGCTTACTTAAAAGGGAGCTGTTTGGTTCTCATGTGTTTAGATATTTTCCTGTTGGCTTTCTCTTACTGATGTCTAGCTTGATTCCATTATTGTCAGAGAATACGCTGTATAATTTAAAGTTTTAAAATTTGTTTTATGGCCGAGAATATGGCCTATATTTGTAGATATTCCACGGTTCTTGAAAAAACTGGGTATTCTGCTGTTGGGTGGAGTGTTCTTTGCATGTCAGTTAACTCCTGTCGGTTGAGTGTGGTGTTCATGTGATCTGTGTTGCTGATTTTTTGTCTAGCACTCCTGTCGCTTGCTTGGAGGTGGGTGTTGAAGTCCTCAACTATAATTTTGGATTTGCCAACTAATCTTTTCAGCTTGATCAGTTTTAGCTTCATGTGTTTTGAGGCTCTGCCTTTTGGTGTACACATTTAGGATCTTTATGATTTCCTGGTGGATTAATCCTTTTAGCATTGAATGTCCTTCTTTACTGCCAGGTTTTCCTTTGCTCTGATGTTTCCTTTCTTTTCTTTTTTTTAAGTAAACTCTTCTCCCAACGTGGGACTCGAACTCATGACCCTGGGATCAAGAGTCCCATGCTTTAGCAACTGAGCCACTCGGGCACCCTATTTAGAATTTTTACGTGTATCTTATTGTGTCATTGTTGTAGCTGTTGCTCCGGGTTTCACAATATGCATATGTGACTTATTACAGTCTACTGGCATTGGCGTTTTAATACTTCAAATGAAGTATGAAGCCTTGCCTTGATTTTGGTTCCTTCTCCTTCCCCACTTTCAAATGTCATTGCCTTGATAGTCAGATGATATTAGTTCTTTTGTTTTAAATATCAAACATGATTTGTGAAACTCATGAGGAGAGGGATAAGCCTAATGAATATGTATGTATGCTGTTTCCATTGCTTCATCTTTCTATCCGTTGCTTCCCATCCAATTCTTTTATCGTTTGCTTCTCTTTTAAAAACTTCCTTTATGGTCTTCAAGCTGTACTACAAAGGCGTAATCATCAAGACGGTATGGTGCTGGTACAAGAACAGACACTCAGATCAAGGGAACAGAATAGAGAACCCAGAAATGGACCCACAAACGTATGGCCAACTCATCTTTGACAAAGCAGGAAAGAATATCCAATGGAATAAACACAGTCTCTTCAGCAAGTGGTGCTGGGAAAACTGGATAGCGACACGCAGAAGAAGGAACATGGACCACTTTCTTACACCAGACACAAAAATAAACTCAAAATGGATGAAAGACCTAAACATAAGACAGGAAAGCCATCAGAATCCTCGAGGAGAAAGCAGGCAAAAACCTCTTTGATCTCGGCCGCAGCAACTTCTTACTCAACACGTCTCTGGAGACAAGGGAAAGAAAAGCAAAAATGAACTATTTGGGACCTCATCAAAATAAAGAGCTTCTGCACAGCGAGGAAACAATCAGCAAAACTAAAAGGCACCTGACAGAATGGGAGAAGATATTTGCAAACGACATATCAGATAAAAGGGTTTATGTCCAAAACCTATAAAGAACTTATCAAACTCAACACCCAAAAAACAAATAATCCAGTGAAGAAATGGGCAAAAGACATGAATAGACACTTCTCCAAAGAAGACATCCAGATGGCCAACTGACACATGAAAAAATGCTCAACAGTCTCATCATCAGGGAAATACAAATCAAAACCACAATGAGATACCACCTCACACCGGTCAGAATGGCTCACATTAACAACTCAGGCAACAACAGGTGTTGATGAGGATGTGGAGAAAGAGGATCTCTTTTGCATTGTTGGTGGGAATGCAAACTGGTGCAGCCACTCTGGAAAACCAGTATGGAGGTTCCTCAAAAAATTAAAAATAGAAATAGCCTACAACCCAGCAATTGCACTACTAGGCATTTATCCAAGGGATACAGTTACGCTGTTTTGAAGGGGCACAGGCACCCCCATGTTTATAGCAGCACTATCGACAATAGCCAAAGTCTGGAAAGATCCCAAATGTCCATCGATGGATGAATGCATAAAGAAGTGGTATATATATTCAATGGAGTATTACTCGGCAATCAAAAAGAATGAAATCTTGCCGTTTGCATCTACGTGGATGGAACTGGAGGGTATTATGCTAAGCGAGATTAGTCAGAGAAAGACAAACATCATATGACTTCACTCATATGAGGACTTTAAGAGACAAAACAGATGAACATAAGGGAAGGGAAACAAAAATAATATAAAAACAGGGAGGGGGACAAAACAGAAGAGACTCATAAATATGGAGAATAAACAGAGCGTTACTGGAGGGGTGGTGGGAGGGGGGATGGGCTAAATGGGGAAGGGGCATTAAGGAATCTACTCCTGAAATCATTGTTGCACTAGATGCTAACTAACTTGGATATAAATGAAAAAAATAAATGAAAATTTTAAAAAATCAAGTTCACCTAAAGAGTATGTATAAATAAGTAAATACATACATACATACATACTTGATGTAGCCATTTTTTAAAGATAGGTCTCCTGATACTAAAGTCTTTCCATTTTCCTTTGTCTGACAATGATGTTACCACTTCTTTCCTGAAGGATAATTTCACTATATAGAATATAGACATAGATATAGAATTTGTGGTTGACATTTCTTTTCCAGGACTTGAAAAAATGTTGCGCCATTTCCTTCTGGCCTCCATGTTTCAGAGGAGAAGTCTACTGTCATTCAAATTGCCCCCGTTCTGTAGATAATGTGCCAAAAAACCCTGGCAGCCATCAAGATTTTTTGTTCGTCTTTAGCTCTCAGAAGTTTAGTTGTGATGTATTTTGGCGTGAGTTCCTTTGGCTTTGTACTGTTTGGGGTTCATTCAACATCTTGAATCTGTAACTTTTCTTCTTTTGCCAAAATTGGGAGAATTTCAGCTATTGTATGTTTGGCCCCACTTTCTTTTTCCTCTGCATCTGGGATTCTGATGACATGAATGTTGCATCTATTTTATTGTCCTAGAGGTCTCTGAGTCTCTCTTCATTAGTCTGTATTTTCTCTCTTATCAAGTAAATTCTGTTCAGTGTTTGGTGAGTTCTGCATTCTCTTTGAATTTGCTGAGTCTGTCCTCTGTCATCTCCACTGTGCTGTTGAACCCATCTGGAGATGTGTTTTTTTGTTTTTAGTTTATTGTGTTTTTCTTTAGCTTTATAATTTCCATTTTCTTCTTTTTTTTATAACCTCTACTTTTTTGCTGAGGTTTTCTAATTAGAAAATTTAAAATTAAAAAATATTTTTTTAATGTTTGTTTATTTTTTGAGAGAGAGAGACAGACAGACAGACAGACAGAGCATGAACAGGGAAGGGGCAGAGAGAGAGGGAGACACAGAATATGAAGCAGACTCCAGGCTCCGAGCTGTCAGCACAGAGCCCGATCATGACGTGAGCCGAAGTCAGACGCTTAACCATCTGAGACACCCAGGCACCCCGAGGTTTTCTACTTTTTAAAATTTTTTTGAGCTAATCTGTATTTGGCTGTTGAAACGTTTTTATGATGGCTGCTTTAATATTCTTGTCAGATAATTTCAACCTGTGATTCATTTCAGTGTTGTTATCACTTGATTGTCTTTTCTTTTTTAATTTTTTTAATGTTTATTGATTTTTGAGAGAGAGGGAGAGAGAGACAGAGCTCGAGAAGGGAAGGGCCAGAGAGAGAGGGAGACACAGAATCTGAAGCAGGCTCCAGGCTCCGAGCTGTCAGCACAGAGCCCGACGCGGGGCTCGGACTCACTAATCGCGAGATCATGTCCTGAGCCAAAGTCAGACCCTTAACCGACTGAGCCACCCAGGCGCCCCTTGATTGTCTTTTCTTATTCAAGTTGTGATTTTCCTGGTTCTTTGTGTAATGATTGGTTTTCATTTGTTTTCTGGACCTTTTATCCAGTATGTTAGTAGACTCTGGGTCCTGTTCAGTAGGCAGTCAGCTGTTAGGCCTAGCCCACATGTTCTGGTTAATTTTTCTGGGCTGTGATTCCAATGCCAATTTAACATTCAGATCTTTTGTAATATTATTTTGGTAATTAAAGTTCCAAGTCAGTTGGTGTTATAATATAGAGATTATCTGGGTGGGCCTGACTCAATCAGGTATGTCCTTTAAAAGCAGAGAGTTTTCTCTAGTTGCTACCAAAAGGAGAAGTCATATTCAAAGTACATGACAGATTCAATGAAGTGTTCGTAGCTTTGAAGATTTGTGGGGGTGCGGGTGCATGTGGAAGGACCAAAGAGTGTTCTCTAGGTAGGAGCTGGGAGCCATTTCTGGCTGAGACCCAGCAAGAAATCAGGGATTTCTGGGGCACCTGGGTGGCTTAGTTGGTTAAGCATCTGACTCTTGATTTTGGCTCAGGTCATGATCTCTTGGTTTGTGAGACTGAGCCCTGTGTCAGACTCCATGCTGACAGCATGGAGCCTGCTTGGGGCTCGCTCGTGCTCTCTCTCTCTCTCTCTCTCTCTCTCCCTCCCTCCCTCCCTCCCTCCCCTCCCTCTCTCCCCTCCCTCTCTGCCCCTCACCTGGTCGTGCTCTCTCTCAAAATAAATAAATAAATTTGAAAAAGAAATCAGGGATTTCAGTCCTATAGCCAAATGAAATTTAATTCTGTCAACAACCTTAATGCGTCTGAAAGTGGATTATGCCCTAGAGCCTTCAGATAGGAGCCTAGTTGGCTGACACCTTGACTTTGGCCTTGTGACACTTGAGATTGCTTGTACTTACTTCTGTTTACTGAACTGTGATATAATAAAGGGATATTGTTTTAAGCCACTAGGTTTATGGCCGTTTGTTTTGTGACAATAGAAAACTAACACTCCATCATTAGTATTTCATTTGTGATAAACATTGCTTTTTCATGAAGTTCTTTTTGAACTATTGGTACCTCTGGGAGGGTAAACATTCCATTTTGAGAACATTAATTTGAGTTTATAAAAGCTTTATCGTTTTAGCTTTTATTTTTTAGTGTATGATATATCTTTTTTTTTAATTTTTTTTTAACGTTTTTTTATTTTTGAGAGAGACAGAGACAGAATATGAGTGGGTTAGGAGCAGAGAGAGAGGGAGACACAGAATCCGAAGCAGGCTTCAGGCTCCGAACTGTCAGGACAGAGCCCGACGCGGGGCTCGAACTCACCAGTTGTGAGATCATGACCTGAGCTTAAGTCGGACGCTCAACCGACTGAGCTACCCAGGCGCCCCATGATACATCTTTTTTAAAAAAAGATTTTATTTTTAATCTCTACACCCAGCATGAGGCTTGAGCTCACAACCCTGAGATCAAGAATCGCATGCTCTGCTGACTAATCCAGCCAGGTGCCCCTATGATATATCTTGAAAAGATTTTGTGTATGAAGTGAGGTTAATATTTCAGGTTAATTTTTTGTTCTTTACAAATAGGGATTTTTGGGGCACCTGGCTGGCTCAGATAGTTAAGCGTCCAACTTTGGCCCAGGTCATGATCTCACGGTTTGTGAGTTCAAGCCCCACGTTGGGCTCTGTGCTGACAGCTCAGAGCCTGGAGCCTGCTTCTGATTCTGTGTCTCCCTCTCTCTCTGCCCCTCCCCTGCTTGCATTCTCTCTCTCTCTCTCTCTCAAAAATAAACGTTAAAATTAAAAAAAAAAATGTATTTTTTTTCCAGTACTATTGATTGAGAAGACTCTCTTTTCCCCCTTCTTATTATCTTGTTACCTTTGTCAGAAATCAGTTGACTCTGTACATATGAGTTTGTTATTGAGCTGTCAATTCTGTTTGCATATATTTGAATGTATACAAATGCGTGTGTATTACATATCTCATTGTTTTTCTTAAATTTTTTAATTCAGCGCCTTCATATTAAGATTCATTTTTATTTCTATGCTCTTACCTGGTCTGATGCTTCCAACTGTTGCCCGATGTGCATATACCATATTTTTTCCCTAACATCTCTCCGAGGTATTGACATCTAGGTGGCTCAAAACACCTTACTTCCGGATACTGCCACAACCCCTCTGGAATAATGGGATAATTTATTTGGGATGTATATTCAGGAGCAGAATGTCTGGGTCTTAGGATAGACATATTCCTGATCTAATTGCTGCCAGATTTTTCTTCATCTTGGCTCCACCAATCTACACCCTTACCAGCAGTGCGTGTAGATTTCTATACTGCATATTGATGCCAATTCTTGGCATTATTCTCCGTTATAATTTTTGATAGTTTAATAGAGAAAGTGCTATCTTATTGTTTTAATTGGTGTTTTCCTTATGCCTGTGAATTAGAACATATCTCTTTGTGCTTTTCAGACTGTTGGGTTTCCTCTTTTCTCAATCGCCTGCTTATAATCATTGCCCACTTTTGTACTAGAATTATAAAATTGAAGGCTTTTCCGAACGTTCGAGATATTAATCCATTATCAGCTTTAGACATTGCAAATAATGTTTTCCATTCCGTCACGTGTCAACTGACTTTGTGATTCTTTTATGCTTTGTTGAATTGAAGTCCTCAATTTGAATTTATTAATTTCATCAGTTTTTGTTTTATAATCTCTGGGTTTTTTTTAAGGTTTGTTTGAGACATAGTTCCTTGCCCCCGGGTCATAAAACTATTCTTTTACATTTTTATACTAACTTTATAGCTTTGTCTTTCGCATCTAAACTTCTAATCTTTAAGTCGACAATTTGATAACAGGATTGATGAACGTATAGGGAAAGTATACTCACATATACTATTGGTAGGAATAGAGTTCTGGAGGTCATTTAGGCCTTTTCAGAAGCCTCAAAAATGCGTATTTTTGACATAGAAATTAAGGAGATAATTATAAATGTAAAAAAAAAACCGGTCTCAAAGGATATATTTTGCAGTTATTGTGATAGCGAACTATTGAAAACAATCCAAATATCCAACAATGAGAATTTTGGTACCAATTAAACAATTGACTGTTGAGCTATTAACATCATGTAGTTTGCCAGAATAGCCAAAACGGTAGGGAGTTGCTGTTTAACAGGTATGAAGTTTTAGTTATGCATGATGAACAAGTCCTAGAGTTCTGCTCTATATTGTTATGCCTATAATTAAAATAAATAAATAAAAGGAACAAAGTTGGAGAACTTGTGCTTCCTCTTTTAAAAATTTACTACAAGGCTATAGTAATCAAGACAATGTAGTACTGGCATAAGGATAGACAGACTGTATTAGTTTCCTATTACTGCTGTAACAAATTGCCACAATTTCAGTGGCTCTAAAAAAAATTTATTATCTTATGCTTTTGGAGGTCACGAATTCAAAATCAGTCTCACGAGGCTAAAGTCAAAGTGTTTTTTGGGGCTGGTTGTGTCTGTAAGCTCAGAGAGGCCAATTTATTTCCTTGGCGTTTTCAGCTTCTAGAGCCTGCCTACATTACTGGCTCATAGCTCCTTCCTTGTGTTAATTTCGGTCTCTTGTTTCCATAGTCATTGCCTCCTACTGACTATGATCCTATTGTCTGTCTCTTACAGGGATCCTTGTAATTACATTATGCCAACTAGATTCCTATGAAATCTTCCCATCTCAAGATCTTAATTACATCTACAAAGTCCCTTTGGCTCTATAAGGCAACATATTCATAGTTTCTGGGGATTAGGATGTGGGCATATTTTGGGGGCCACTATTCAGCCTCCCGTACAGAACAGTGGATTAGAACTGAGAGTCCATAAATTCTCAAATTTATGGTTATTGATTTTGACAGGGGTATCAAGACAATTCAGTGGGTCAAAGAACGGTCTTTTTAACAAATGGTGCTAGGGCAATTGGATATGCACATGCAAAAGAATGAATCCCTGCCTTGTGTTATATAAAAAAAAAACAACTCAAAAATGGATCATAGAACTAAATGTAAGAATGAAAATTACAAAACTCTTAGAAGAAAACTTCGGCATAAATTTTCATGAAACTGTATTAGGCAATAGTTTCTCAGGACACCTGAAGCATACGTGCACAAAAACAAAGGAAACAATTGACAAACTGAATCTCATCAAAATTTTTGCATCAGAAGGCACTAGCAGAGAATGAAGGTACAACCTACAGGGGCACCTGGGTGACTCAGTGGCTGAGCATCTGATGCTTGATTTCAGCCCAGGTCACAATCCCAGGGTAGCAGGATCAAGCCCGTGTTGGGGTCCATGCTGAGTGTGGAGCTTGCTTGAAGTTCTCTCTCCCTCCCTCCCTCCCTCTCCCTCTCCCTCTCCCTCTCCCTCTCCCTCTCCCTCTCCCTCTCCCTCTCCCTCTCCCTCTCTCTCCCTCCCTCTCTCTCTCTCTCTCCCCCCACCCCTCCACTTCATGTTCTCTCTCTGTCTCAAAAACTACAACACACAGGAGAAAAATTTTGCAAATTATATTTGATAAGGGACTTTTTATTTTATTTATTTTTTTAAATGTTTGTTTATTCTTGAGAGAGAGAAAGAACATGAGCAGGGGAGGGGTAGAGAGAGAGGGAAACACAGAATCTGAAGCAGGTTCTAGGCTCCGAACTGTCAGCACAGAGCCTGATGCACGGCTCAAATTTACGAACCACGAGATTATGACCTGAGCTGAAGTCGGATACTTAACTGACTGAGCCACCCAGGCACCCTGATAAGGGACTTTTTAAGCAGCATATATAAATAATTTTTACAATTCAGCAATAAAAATACAACCCAATTTAAAATTGGCAAAATATCTGATCAGATATTTCTGCAAAGAAGATATTACAAGTGACCAGAAAACACGTGAAAAGACGTTCACATTAGTCATTAGGGAAATGCAAATCAAAACTGCAATTAAAAATTTTTTTTTTCAAAACCACAATTAGAGACTACTTAAAACCCACTAGGATGGCTATAATCAACAAAATGGAAAATAAATTCAGGGAAGATGTGGAGAAATTGGAATCCTCATACATCGCTCTTGATGACGTAATATGGTGCAGCTGCTGTGGAAAATAATTTGTTGATTTCTGAAGAAGTTAGAGTTCTACTTGTAGGTATGTACTGGAGAGAAATGAAAACTTATGCCCACACAAAAGCATGTATGTAAATGTTAACATGGCAGTGTTATTCATAATAGCAAAAAAGTGGAAACAACTCAAATACCCATCAACATGTGAATGGATAAGCCAACTATGGTATAGCCCTGTGAGAGAATATTATTCAGCCATAAATGGGAGTTAGGGACTGATCCATGCAACGACTTGGATGAATCTTGAAAACTTTGTGCCAACTGACAGAAGCCTGTCACAAAAGGCCACGTTTTGTATGATTCCATTTATATGAAATGTCCAGAATAGGTAAATCCATAGAGACAGGAAGTAGATTAGTTGGTTACTGAGGGCTTTGGAACGGGGTTGAGGGGAAACGGGATGGGTACAGAGTTTCTTTTGGTGGTGATTAAAATGTTTTAAAATTAATTTTACATGGTTCCACAACTCTGTGAATGTAATAAAAACCATTAAATTGTATACTTTCTTTAGTCATATACTTGGATTCCTTTCTCTGTTTTTCTCTGTTCTTTGCATATCTGTAACCAGTTTCTGATTTTTGTTTTCCATTAGATTTATGTATAACGTCTTATACATATATCAGTCAATATTAGGTTGATGGTTGTTTATGTCTGATTTTACTCTCATCCTTTCCCCACATTTTAGGTATATGGTGTCATACTTTATACTTTTTGTGTGTGTGAATCCCCTGACTCATTTTTATAGGTACTTATTTTAACTGCTTTTGTGCTTCCTACTTTTCTTGCTCCTATTTGCGATCTTTCCTTTCCACTCAAAGAATCCCCTTTAGCATTTCTTGTAGGGCTGCTTTAGTGGTGATGAATTCCTTGAATTTTTGTTTGCATGGGAAACTTATTATCTTTCCTATTCTGAATGATAGCCTTGCTGGATAGACTATTCTTGGTTTCAAGTTTTTTTTTTTCTTTCAGCATTTTGTATGTATCATGCCACTCCCATCAGACCTACAGAGTTTCTGCTGAAAAATCAGCTGATAGCCTTATGGGGTTTCCCTTGTATGCACCTGTTTTCTCTTGTTGCTTTTAAATTTCTCTTATCACACACAAAAAAATAAATTTCTCTTATCACTACCTTTTACTGTTTCAATTACTATGTCTTGGTGTGGACCTCCTTGAGTTGATTTTGTTGGGTCCTTTCCGTGCCTCCCAGATCTGGATTTTTCTTTCATTCCCCACATTCAGGAAGTTGTCAGCTATTATTTCTTCAAATTCTTCAACTTATTTTTCTGCCACCTTTTCTCTCTCTTCTCCTCGATCCCTATAATGCATATTTTATTTTCGATGTTTTTCATTTATTCGATGTTTTTTCATTTATTATCTTTTTTTCTATTATTCAGCTTAATTGCTTTCCATTCCTCTGTCCTCCAGTTTGCCGATCCATTCTTTTGCTTCCTCTAGTCTACTGTTTTTTCTCTCTAGTGTATTTTTCATTTCAGTTTTTGAGTTCTTCATCTCTGATTGTTTTTTTTTTTTTTTTAATCTTTTCTGGCTCTTTTTTGAAGGTCTCACTGAAGTCTTCTACTCTTTTCTCAACTCCAGTGCGTGTCTTTAACAGCATTAGTTTAAATGTCAGGCATATGCCTTATCTCCATTTTGTTTAACTATCTTGCTGTGATTTTTGTCCCGTTCTTTCATTTGGGACCTGTTTGTTGTGCTGTCTCTTTAAGGGTGGGGACTCAGTTTCCTCTCACCCTCTTGGCTCTCCCAGAGCTAAGCCAGCTGATTTTCAAAGTTCCAGGTGGTAAGCTCTGCTGATTATAAGAACTCATGAAATTACGCCCCTCTGGTATTCAAAGCCAAATGTTACAGGGATTCATCTTCCTCGTGTGGGTTCCCCGTGCCTAGGTTGCCTTGTGTGCGGGTCTGTTTCTTTTTCCTGCGGGTCTGTCCCTCCCTCCTGTGGAGAGTCCCATGGATCCGTTTAGCCTCTGACTGCGTCTCCACCCTTGCTACCCTCTTCGATGTGGCCTCTTCTCCACATTTAGCTGCGGAGGGTCTGTTCTGCCAGTCTTCAGGTTTTGTGGGTTATTTACACTGATGTGGGTGTTATCTAAGTGTATTCTTGGGACAAGGGTGAGCTTAGGATCCTCCTACTCAACCATCTTCTCTGGAAGTCGATTACCCCAAAGTTTTCAAACTGTATTTTGCTTGGGCTAGGTTGTAGGTTTTTATTTTTCCTTTTTCCTTGTTTATAATTTAATTTTTTTTTTGTAATGAGCATGTATTTTTTTAAGAATAAAACTCCTGAAGCTTATGTCCTCAGTTACAGCGGTGCTCATGAAGTAGAAAAGTCCATAAAATCTCAGCTTTTCCCCTCTCACCTCTGCTCTGGAGCCATTGGGAGGGGAGATAAACTTTGCATCATTGATATGACAGAATGAACCAGCTTCTTTCCTACAGCGCATTGGAAGAATTGAGGGGATAAGAGGCACACTGTGGTGTTCCTATTTGTTTTGAGGTAAACCCTCAGAACAGCAGGCATATCCACAATCAAATGTAAGCACCCAAAACACCTAAAGCTGGATGGAAATTAATTTTAAAACGCCTGTTATTTTCCGATGAAATTCCCCACATCTTTGTTAATTTGCATTAGTACAAGTGACATATTATTTGGCATTTGTTTGTAAGTTGTTTCATTTTGTATATTTGGTGTCTCTGAGCAGCTTGGGAGTTTTTCAAGGGCATGGGATCTTGGCTTTTATTCCTGTTCTTCTCTCCTAGAGCCCAGTAATGGTGCTTTGCACCCAGCAAGGACACAGCCCATGGAAAATGAAATGGTTATGTTGGCAGAAACCGGGAGACTTTAATCAACTATCCCTACTATCTATTTGTAGCCAGAAAGGGTTTTTGTTTTTTATTCTAAACTTTTGGGGGGGGGGGGTTGCAGAGGAAGAGGGAGAGAAAGAATCTTAAGCAGGCTCCACACCCAGCATGGAACCTGACTCAGGGCTCGATCTCACAACTGTGAGATCATGACCTTGGCTGAAATCAAGAGTTGGATGCTTAACTGCCCGAGCCACCCAGGCGCCCCTGTGTATTTTATTCTAAAACTAAAGTTTTTATTTTTGGCAAGGGGTCCTCACCATCTAACTGTCTTTTAATTAACAAATGAAATGCCCTTTTGGCATATGTTTTAGAGCGAGTCTATCTTGTAATATTAGAAATTTATTTTTGTGCAACAGGTTACCACAAACTTAATGGCTTAAAACAACACGCACTTATTATTTCAAAGTTTTTGTGGGTCGGAAGTCTAGGCCTACCTTAGCTGGGTCCTCTTTGTGGGGTCTTATGAGGTGATTGTCAAGGTCCCAAGTGTGCCGTGTAGTCATTTGGAGACTGAACTGGGGAAGAATCTGCTTTCGTGTTCACTCAGGTGATTGCGGTTCAGTCTCCTGGGGTTTTGAAGACAGAGGGCCCCTTGGCCTTAGGTTGAGTGGCAGCTGCCGTCAGGTCATAGAGGCCACCCCCGGTTCCTTCCTATGTAGGTTTCCTCAATATGGCCACTTACTTTAAGCCAGCAAGGAGTCTCTGAAGCCAGGCCGCTAACAAAATGAAGTTTGTACAGCGTAACCTAATCACAGGAGTAACGTCTCATCACTTTGGCCATTTGTATTATTTAGAAACAAGTCACGTGTCCCAGCCATGGTCTGGATGAAGGTGTTAGACGAGAAGGTGGACACTAAGAGGAGGGCATCATGGAGATCCTTATGATTTATTTGCCAGCCATACTTTGTGAATTATTTTAATTTTTTAAATGTTCATTTATTTTTGAGAGACTGTGTGTGTGCGTGCTCACACGTGAGTGGGGTAGGGGTGGGGGACAGAGGATCCCAAGCAGGCTGACAGCAGAGAGCCTAACGTGGGGCTCAAACTCATGAACTGTGAGATCATGACCTGAGCCAAAGTTGGACACTTAACCAACTGAGCCACCCAGATGTCCCTGTGATTTATTATATTTATATTTATATTTATATTTATATTTATATTTATATTTATTATTTATATTTATTTATATTTTAGAGACAGAGCATGAGCAGAGGAGGGGCAGAGAGAGAGAGGGAGACACAGAATCCAAAGCAGGCTCCAGGCTTTGGGCTGTCAGCACAGAGCCCGATGTGGGGCTCGAACTTATGCACCGTGAGATCATGACCCGAGCTGACGTCGGCTGCTTAACCGACTGAGCCACCCAGGCGCCGCCCTACCCCCCGTGATTTATTTTAAAGTACATGCCAGAAATGTATGCTGTGCTAGGTTAGACATTTTATGATCATTTTATGTATTTTTAAATAACTGACGTATTTGATTTCCTGTAACCACACTCGCAGCTGAAGTACACGAGTCTGTGCTTAGTTGGTAGTCCAGAAAGCTCCATTTCAGTGACTTGTCAGGCAACATTTCCTAGGACTTGCCGATGGTAAAGACCAAAGCTCAGTTGTGGGAACCATATTTATGGAGAACTGCGTACAAATTATGTCATCTACCCATTCCTACGGAAGGGCTACAGCTTTTCTCTAAGCCAGACCTTTGCGGATCTGCCTCCCTGGGTTCGATCACGCTGCCTCCCTCTAGAAGTGCTTTGGCGGGACTGTGCTTTGGCCTGAAATCAGCAGCCTGTAGCGAGCGATCCAATAGGAAACAGCCCTGTGAAAGGTGTTACTACAGATGCTGTAATGTCATGTCTGGTCTTGACACCAGGAATACTTGGGCTTCTCTTGTCTGCCTTATTTCCTGGAGGCATTGTAGATCACGTAACTACTTTTCTTCCTTCACACTCGCCGATTTTGTAGCTTGCTGTTAGCAAGTCTTCCAGACTTTCAGTAGACATTTTGCGTACTAACTTTACTCCTGGCTTTGTTTTTACCTTTCTGCCTTTTTTTTTTTTTCTTAAACCTGGCCCTGATTTCTTTACCTTTTATCTTAGTTACAGTTTTTACTTTATCACGAAATAGAAAATAAAGTATATCATGTTATATATCTAGTAAGCTACCTAAACTTCTACATATAGTAAGCTACCTGTTGGTAACGAGGAGTATAGACAACTCGTTTGAATGTCACAAAAGTCTCAAGGTGAACATTGTGGCTGTGCCCATAGAAGCCAAAGCATTTTTCTTTTTTAAGTTAAAAAAAATTACTTGTTAAAATTTTTTTTAAATTTATTTTGAGAGGGAGCAAGTGAGCACGTGCCAGGGGAGGGGCAGGGAGAGCGAGAATCCCAGGCAGATTCCATGCCATCCCCAAAGAGCCTAACTTGGGGCTCAGTCTCAAGAGTCGGACGTGTAACTGACTGAGCCACCCAGGTGCCCCCAAAGTATTTTTCTTAAATGGAAGGGCAGATGTCATGCTGAGCCTTTTGAACCTACACAAGCTACTGGTATGTTCAGTAGTGAGTCAGAAAGATTGTTCTTTTGTGGCAGTCACTTGCCTTGGCTAATGGGGGTGCCAGTCTAAACGGCTAGGTGCAGAAGAGTTAGCAGGCATTAAGTTGTGGTACTGGGGGCTGATCTTAAAAGAAACTAGAACTGTACAATGCAAGGAGAAGGGGTGAAAACAGAGACGTGGAGGGACCCTAACGGGAATGTTTATTCCTCAGCAATCTTACTTGCTGTAGGGCCGCCTAGGTGGCTCAGTCGGTTAAGCATTGGACTTCGGCTCAGATCATGATCCCACAGTTCGTGAGTTTGAGCCCCGCATCAGGCTCCGTGCCGACAGCTCAGAGCCTGAGCCTGCTTCAGATTCTGTGTCTTCTTCTCTCAATCTGCCCCTCCCCTCCTTACGTTCTGCCTCTCTCTCTCTCTCTCTCAAAAATAAAACACTTAAAAAATTAAAAAAAAAAAAAGAATCTTATTTGCCCTCGAGTTCAGGCTTTTTGTAGGGATGATTCTTATAGTGTTGGTCCCCCTCTCTCAGTCATCCCTGTCAGTCCAGGCCTGTACACAAGCCACGGTCAAACAGGTTTGGGAAGCTGTACACAGAGGCAGTGTATGGGCAGGATTTTCTATGGGGCCAGATTGATCGAAAAGTGTGCTATCGTGCAAGTTATCGGCCTATGCGAGAGGGAGAGAGGATAGAAACGTTCGGTCAGAAGGGAAGCCAAGTTTGTACGGATGAGATTATCTGTCCATCCGAGAGGGTGATTTAAAGTTGGAATGGCCAGGGGGCCCTGGTTCAGTCAGTTAAGCATCCAACCCTTGATTTCGGGTCAGGTCGTGATCTCACTATTTGTGAGATCGAGCTCTGTATCAGGCTGTGCGCTGATCGCGGGGAGCCTGCCTGGGAATCTGTCTCGCTCTCTCTCTCGCTGCCCCTCCCTTGTGCTCTCCCTTTCTCTCTCTCAAAATAAATAACCTTAAAAAAAAAGTTGGGGTGGTGAGGGGCCAGTGGAAAAGAAGTGAGAGTGAGGAAAAAGGTATGGATTGAGCGCAGGGGGGCAGTTGAGGAAATGAGTTCGTGCACACTGGGAATGTGTCAGACTGTGGCAGGGCCAGCTTGTTAAAGCACTCTAAACGGCTGTGCCCTGTTTCTTCCTGGGAAAAGGCCAATTAAAAACTTTCTAGGAGTCGACAGTTGTGGCACGTTACCATTAAGATGGAGTTAGCCATTAAATTAATTTCTGACTCTGCTTGCCTGCCATCTGCATGGTCTCTCTGTGGCCAAAATGGAGCCTCAAAAAATGGTTTGTTCAAATGTCACCATATGCTTTCTTCCAGTAATCCTGACCCTAGAGAAGAACTGTTGAAGCAGTTATCATTGTCAAGTGAATAAAACTGAGAAATAATACCACATTCAAATAAAAATAGCACTTTTTTCAGGACTAACATTGGAAAAAGCAAAGCTAAAAAAAAGAAATCTTTCCAATTTCTTTCCATTCCCTGACTTCTTTCAAGATGCCTGACATCATTCCTATTGCATGGAACTGTCACTAGGATTTAAGGGGTTAGTGTATACGATTTGTTTGGTTTCGTTTTTAAATTTAAGGAGTGATAAGGTAATATAAAAATTCTTTTGCCCATTCCTTATTAAAATATAAAGCAAGAAGGAAGCCTATCACTGAACACCTATTAGGTGCCAGGATCTTTTATACACTGACCCCTTAAATCCTAGGGACAGTTCCAGGCAATAGGAATGATGTTTGTTACGGATGGGGGAAATTGACACTCTGTAGTCACACAGGTTCTGTAGCTTGTCCAAGGTCACACAGATGTGAATTGGGGGAGCCACAATTCAAATCCAGAACTTCCTCGTTTCAGAACCCTGTGGCTAGCTACTATGTTGGCACCTACCTCTTAGAGCTGTCAGGATTAAATAAGACAATCAGTGTAAGGTACTCAGCAGAGTAATATACATAAATAGCTCAATAAAGGGAAACTGCCGAGTAATATACATAAATAGCTCAATAAAGGGAAAGTGCCATAACCACCACCACCAGCAGCAGCACTGTTCTGCTTTCCAAGTAGTTGAGATTTGCTAGAATACGCGATGTGTGAACAACTTGCTACGGAGTCTGAATCATTAAGATGTATTTAACCATGTCAGTGATACTCCCTGAGCGTGAACCATATACCAGAGGTTTTTCTCGCGTTCTTATTCTCTTTTCATCCCAACGACATTGTAATGCTGGTAGTTGGGCTCTCCATACTTTACATAAGGCAGACTGGGCCTGAGAGTGATGAGGCAACTTGCTGAAAGTCACATCTAGAAAATGGTAGAATCCGAACTTGGCTCCAGGTTTGTCTAATTCCCAAGCCTGAGCTTTTTGTGCTGCACCTGCGTGCCTGTCTATAAGTCCAAATCACTGCGGTTATTTCTGTACCAACCCGCAGTTGTACAAATAGTACCCTCCGTGTATTAGGCCATAATTTATGTGAATCCATTCACAGATCCCACTAAAGAGGGTTGGGTTGTGATCACAAATTTCCAAGGACCATAATAACTTTTGTTGCGACTGACTGATTTGTTCAGTTTTTCTGAAATGTGACATCATCAGTTGAAAGAAATCTGGGAGCGTTAAATGCTCTGATTAAGTCTTTGTGATTCACGAGTTCTGATCTCTGTGGCTTCAAAATGGCTCAGAGGATGGTTCAGAATTTAATGCAGACCCAGCTCTCAGAGCATGCCTCGGGTTCAAAGGGATCCATCAAAGGGTGGCCCTGAGAAACGCCCCCATTACACTTTCACGGTCGAGATAACTCGGAGTTTTGAATAGTGCAGCCTGTGAAAGGGAAACCGTTACAATCGACTCATAAAGAAGAACTTTTGAGTAAAAACAGTTGGTGACTATCCTTTTCTTCACCAAAGCCTATGGAATGAGAATGATGATTAAATATGCAAAGAATACTAAAAGTAATTAACAGACTGCTCTGTATTGTAGAGGTTGAAAAAAACAATGACTGAACATAGTGTTGGAGCACCTGAGTTACTAGGTGTGAGACTTCTCCTCCCAGGTTTGTTTAAGCCATCCACAAAATAAATAACCCTCATGCTGCAGTGTATCTGGGAAATAATTACTGCTGTCAGATGAGCTCTTGGTCAGCCAGACAAGCCAGCATGCTCAGAAGATGAGGGCCCAAAGAGCCAGCCTGCGCAGAGCTGGGCCAGAGAATCTCACGCCAAAGATGATGATCTCTAGGGGCGTTGCCGGTACAATTTCATCTTCTCCTTTTCACTTCGCTCTGCGCTTTGCCTGGCTCGGGGAGAGAAAGCCTCCAGAATTATTCCTCCGTCGGTTTCCCCTGAAACACTCTCTTGCGTTTCTGCAAGAGAAACAGACACAAGAAGTCATGGGGGGGATGTGTTAGGGATCCTTGTGCCGATTTTTAGAGATGAATTTGTGTTGCAGGGTATAACGGTGGGGCAGAGAATTCTTCCATTTCCATATATCACATCCTGCAGGGAAACCGTATTGTTTCCCTCAGTTCAATAAACTGCTGAGTATTCTCGCTGCCCAGAGACAACTCTGGTTGTCAGTCTCTGCCTTCTCCATACTGGAGCCTATGGACTCAGCCCCAACCAGCCCTGAGGGAGAAGGGATGTTAAGAAGTCCCATCCTCACCGTTAGATGAGGTCTGGACCTACTTCTGTTAACACGTTTATATCCATTATGCCTGAGGTGAACACCTCCTCCCCCAACCAGGCCGTATGGCTGGGCTGGTGCCTCATTTTCCCCCACCTCGCCCACCGGTTCTCCACTCTCCCATAACCACCTACTGAGCTATATTCTCCGGTACCCATTCTCTCCCTGGAACCTGGAGCTGGTGGCCCTTATAATCGCAGTGGCTCATCACTTCTCAGCCTTTTGGCGAAGATCAAGTGTAAGCTTAGCTGCTCACTTTCCAATTCTGAAATACTGACCAGTGCTGCCAGCTGCCTGGGCCTAGGGACACTGGCCCCTCTGGAGAGTCCTAGCTCCCCGTGAGCCTTTGGGTTATGTAGAGTGGACCGTTGACTACTTTGTTCAGAGACCAGACCTTTGCCTGTTTACAGCTTTCTTCCCCACTGGCTCACCCCTGTCTGAACTTACACTGCTTTTACATCACTGTGCATCGATGGATACTTGACCATCTCCGTGATGTGATGGAGGCATTTTAGTATCATGGAAAGGACAGGAAAAGAGCGATTTAAAAAAATTTGGTTTAATGTTTATTTTTGAGAGAGAGAGAGAGAGAGCATGAGCAGGGGAGGGGCAGAGAGAGAAGGAGACACAGAATCCGAAGCAGGCTCCAGGCTCCAAGCTATCAGCACGGAGCCCCATGCGGGGCTCGAACTCACGAACTGTGAGATCATGACCTGAGCCGAAGTCAGCCGCTTAACCGACTGAGCCACCCAGGCGCCCCGAGAGTGATTTTTCTAATTATGCTTAGCAACCGTCTTTAAGGACCTTTTGTGTGGGTGGAAACAGCTTCTCTTACGTATCATCTACTGAGAGGTCTCATAACTTTGGGTGCGTCTGTGAATTCAAGGCAGACTGTTGGGGCAGCAGACAGAGGTGCAAGCTGCAGCTCCGTTACTGTGTAGGACCTTGGGAAAGACGCATCATTCTACTGGATCTTAGCTTCCTCATCCATAAAAATGGTGGTGATAATGGATACATATATCTCACGATACTGGCGAGATTAACGAAAGATGGGATGTGAAAATGTTTTGGGAACTCCACTGTGTCCTGTGGAAGTGAACCTGCCACTAGAACTTCATAAACTGTTCCTCGCACGCGAAGAAACGTGTCAGGGTATCAGCACATCTAGTGACTGAAAAGTCTGACCACCAACTGGTGCTCGTTAAGTAGTACAGTTTCGTAGCTTCAGGTGTAGGTTTGTGACAGTGCTTAGAAGATCCAAGATGATGCATTTGATTGCAGTCCCAGTTTGAGGAGGCAGCATGTGGTCACGGAAAGAGCATGGGCTTTAGAGTTAGAAATCCTGGGTTCAAATCTCCGCTTAGCTATTTAAGGACTAGGGGAACTTGGGCAATTTAAGCCATCTCTTTGAATCTCAGTTTCATCACGATAACACTACCCCCACGCTGTTGGTTTTTTTAAAAAGCCAGTCGGACAGTCTTTGTCCTGTTGACTGGAACATTTAGCCCAATTAGAGTTAATGTATTTGTGATTATATTTGGGATTAAATTTTTCATTTCATTGTCTAGGGTTCTTGGGTCCTTTTCTTCTTTGTCTTTCAGTTAAGCATTTTTAACCTTTCTGTTGTTTTTCGTTTAGCAGTCAGAAAGTTGTGCACTCTTTCTATTCATTTAGATGTTACCCTATAAATTATGACATAAATAAATAACATATCAAAGTCTAAAGTGAGTCAAAGCCTTTATCCTACTCCTAGCTATTAGAAGAATTTTGGAACATATTTGTATTTTGTTTTCCCCTCTGCACCTTAAGCTTAAATGTTTTATTGCCTGGAATTTAAAGTCTCTGTTTCACTTCTCTTTTTAATTCCAACAGATGCTATTATTGTTGCTTTTATAGTCAATATTCATTTATATTTGCCCACATTTTTAAACAAAGTGTATTTATCTATTTTGAGAGAGAGAGTGTGTGTGCCAGGAAGGGGCAGAGAGAAGGCAAGACAGAATCCCAAGCTTGATGTGGGGCTTGAACTCGTGAACTGTGAGATCATGACCTGAGCCGAGATCAAGAGTCTGATGCTCAGCCGATGGAGCCACCCAGGCAGCCCTGACCACATTTTTAGTACTTTCCTTATGCTTCATTTTTTTTTTTTTTCCCACAACTCAGATATTCCATCTGGTATATTTTCTTTTGGCTTTAAATAAATCTTTTACACTTTATTAGAAAAAATATAGGCTAATGATGCATATTATGATTATTACCATTATTACATTGCCTATAATTGTCTCTATTTTGCATGAATTCTTGAAAAGTATGTTTGTGGAGTATAGAATTCTAGGCTAACGGTTACTTTTGTTCGGCACATTGAAATAGGAGACCGTCTTCTGGCTTCTGTCGTTGGTATTGAGAGGTCAGCTGTTTATTGGTTATTCCTTTGAAGTTAATCTTTATTTCTTGGCTACTTTTCCTTTTTTTAAGTAGGCTCTATGCCCAACATGTGACTTGAACTCACGACCCTGAGATCAAGAGTTGCGTGCTCTACCAACTGAGCCAACCAGGCACCCCTCTGGGCTACTTCTTTTTTTTTTTTTTTAACATTTATTTATTATTGAGAGACAGAGAGACACAGTGCATGAGCAGGGGAGGGGCAGAGAGAGGGGGAGACACAGAATCTGAAGTAGGCTCTGGGCTCCGAGCCGTCAGCACAGAGCCCGACGTGGGGCTCGAACTCACAAACCGCGAGATCATGACCTGAGCTGAAGTCGGTCGCCCAACCGACTGAGCCACCCAGGCGCCCCCACTCTGGGCTACTTTTAAGGTTGATTGAGTCTCTCTTTCATACACACATAACCTCTTCTGTTCCCCCCACTCAACTCTGTCTCAGCTCGGTTTCATTATGACGTATCTAGGCATGGATTTCTTTTCCTTTATCCTGCTTGGAATTCACTGGACCTTTTGAATCAGAATTTGTGTCATTCTTTTGCCTGTGGTGACTATATAATTTATTCGCCCAAGCAGGACTCTGCTGAGAGTGGAAGGAGGTGACATTAAGTTTTAAGCTGGGGTTAACAAGCCTACGTTAGGGCTGTCACAAGGAAACAGGTATATCTGGTCACCATACCTCTGTCCCTCTAGTCATTTTATGCTTACTGTTGACAGGGCATGTCTTTTCCTTGTCATTTACTTTTGACCTTTCAGTGTGTTCATAGTTTGTCTCCTGTTGGCAGCATATGGTTCAATTTTGCTTTTTTATCCATTCTAACAATCTGTTCCTTAAAAAAATTTTTTTAATGTTTATTTTTGAGAGAGAGAGAGAGAGAGAGAGAGAGAGAGGAAGGGAGAGAGAGAGAGGAAGGGAGAGAGAGAGAGAGAGAGAGAAAGAAAGAGAGAAAGAGAACAAGCAGGGGAGGGGCAGAGAGAGCGGGAGACACAGAATCTGAAGCTGGCTCCAGGCTCTGAGCTGTCGCCACAGAGCCCAGCACGGGGCTTGAACTCACAAACCGTGAAATCATGACCTGAGCTGAAGTCAGATACTTAACTGACTGAGCCACCAGGTGCCCCAATAATCTGTTCCTTTTAATTCAAGTACTTATACTATTACTGTTTAATGTAATTCTTGATATGGTTGGATTTAAGTTTACCATTTTATTGTTTTCTGCTTGTCTCTTCTGTTTTGTTGTTGTTGTTCCTGTCCTGTTTTCTCCCTCATTTTGATTATTTGAATATATTTTTGTATTCTCTTTAATCTGTTGGCTTTTAAAAATAAAGTTTATTTATTTTGAGAGAGAGCACACACATGTGTACATGCATGAGCAAGGGAGTGGCAGAGAGAAAGAGAGAGAATCCCAAGCAGACTCCGCACAGCGGAGAGCCAGATGCAGGGCTTGAACCCACGAACTGCGAGGTCATGACCTGAGCTAAATTCAAGAGTTGCGCGCTTAGCCGACTGAGCCACCCAGGTGCCCCAATCTGTTGGCTTTTTAGCTGTAATAGTTTGTATTAGTTTTATTGGTTGCACCAGCAATTAAAATATACATTTCAAAACTTCACTAGTCTATTTAGAATTAATTTTGTGCCATTTCATGTAACATGTAGAAAGTTTTTAACTATATAGTTTCCCTTTAATTCCCACTCTCGTCCTTTATAATTGTCCTATGTGTTAAATCCACCTATGTTGAAAATCAAACAAGAAAATGTGACTCTTTTTCTTCAAATAGGCATATGCACCTTAAAGAGCTTGAGAAGCACATCATTTCTAATGCTTTTCATTTGTTGTTGAGGATTCGTTCAAGCCTCTCTCTAGTACTGTTCCCCTGCAGTCTAAAAAACCCCGCAATGTATTTCCTTAGTTTTCCTTTTGCTGAAAATATACGTCTTTCCCCTTTATTCCCGGTGGATGTTTTCACTGGACATGGAATTCTGGGTGGCTTTTTTTTTTCTTTCTTCATTTTCAATATGCTATTCCACTATCTTCTCTTCTTCATATTTTCTGATGACTAAATCTATAGTCATCCCATATTTACTGTCATCAGATAAATGCAAGTTAAAATCACTGTATAGGACCTGTAGCTTCTTTTTTAAACGGCTTTTTTTTTTTTTTTTTAGTTTATTTATTTTTTGAGATAGGGAGAGTGAGCAGGAGAGGGTCAGAGACAGAGGGAGAAGGAGAATCCCAAGCAGGCTTTGCACTGTCAGTGCAGGGCCCGACGTGCAGCTTGAACTCACAAACCGTGAGACCATGACCCGAGCTGAAATCGAAGGCCAGCTGCTTAACTGACTGAGCCACCCAGGTGCCCCTCTTTTTTTTTTTTTTTTTTTTTTAATATTTATTTATTATTTTTGAGAGAGAGGGCACCTGATCATGGGCAGGAGAGGGGCAGAGAGAGACAGGGGCAGAGGATCTGAAGTGGGCTCTGTGCTGACAGCAGAGAGCCCAACACGGGGCTCCAGCTCACAAACTGGGAGATCATGACCTGAGCCGAAGTCAGGTAGTTAGCCGATTGAGCCACCCAAGGAGCCCCAGGACCTGTAGCTTCTGATATGGTGGTATAATCCCTCAACAGACCAGTCTCCCCCTGGTAGCTCCATTTGACAAAATATGCAAATAACCACCTGAGGATTCTGATGAAAAAAGGAAGGCACACAAACTGGAGGAGAGCTGAAACTCGGGAAGCGTTGGGGACGGGTGTGAGTTTTGTGGTTTTTGTGACCTTGCCTCAAGGGCAGGCATCGGTGAGGGCAGGCATCGGTGAGGGCGGGCAGCGAATGCAGCTTCAACTCAGAAATGGTGCTTTCTGGTTAGGAGGACCAGGGAAAGAGAGCCAGGCCACCGGGACTACAGAGTCCCGTTGGGGAGGGCGTTGGGGAGAGGGCCCTCCTAATCCTGTATATAAATACCATCAAAGTCTCAGGCAGACCCCTGAGCCACACAGGTACAGAATACACTCAGAGGAGCAGAGCAAAAGCAGAAAGACTTGATCTAATGTTTCAACCACAGTCACCCACGGATCATGACTCTTTTATTTGTATTGTATAATTTCCATTCAGTTAAAGGTTTTGAATTTCTCTTTCTGTTATTTCTGTTCTAATTCTGTTCTGGTTAGAAAACCTATTCTGGATGGTTTCATTATTTTAAAATATGTTGAGGCTTTCTTCAAGGCTCAGCATAGAGTAGATTTTAATAACTGTTCCATGTGCCCTTGAAAAAATGTGAATTCTGGCTTTTTTGGATGCAGAGCTCCATAAATGAGTATTACATCAAGTTTGTTAATTGTGCTCTTTAGAACTTTTTTATGTATACTGCTTTTTTTTTTGTCCGTCCTCAGCCATGAAGATAGATGGGTTAGTATTCTTTTATGATCGTGGGGTAGCGTATTTCTCTTGTTTTCTCAGCTTTTTCACTTTGTGTCATATACTTAGAAGCCATGTTATTATGCGTATGCAGTTTTAGGATAGTGATAATCTTCTTATTGATGATTTTGGCCTCGCCTCTTTATCATCATAAAGATATTAAAGAGCTATTGACTTGTTTATCACTACAAAATGTAGCTCTGTCTCCAGTTAATGCTTATTGCCTTAATATTTACTTTGCCTGATATTAGTGTAGTTATGCCAACCGTCTTTTGGTTACTGTTTGAATGATGTATTTTTTTGATCCTTTTACTTTAGACCTTTCTGTGTCCTCGTATTTTTTAGAAAGTGGTTTTTGCAAGCATGTTACAGTTACTTAAAAAAAAAAAAAAAAAACCTATAACAGCTTTACTGAGATATAATTTACATACTATAATGTTCATGATTATAACTGTGCAGTTCAATGGTTTTTAGCACATCCAGAGTTGTCAAACCATCACCACTAATTTTTTAGAGCATTTTCATCACCCCAAAAAGAAACTCTGCAGCCATTACTCTCTTGTAATTCTCTCTTCACCCCAAGACCCGAGAAAATATTAATCCTCTTTCTGTCCCTAGGGATTTGCCTAAGGAGAATATTTCAATAAATGGAATCATACGAAATGTGGTCTTTTGTGTTTGGCTTCTTTCAGTTAGCATGAGGTTTATAAGGTTCGTTCGTATCGTACCATTTATTTATATGCTTTTTAATGTTTGTTTTTGAGAGAGAGAGAGACAGAGCCTGAGCAGGGGAGGCACAAAGAGAGGGAGACACAGAATCCGAAGCAGGCTCTGGGCTCTGAGCTGTCAGCACAGAGCTCGATGCAGGGCTCCAACCCGTGAACTGTGAGATCATGACCGGAGCCGAAGTCGGACACTTAACTGACTGAGCCACCCAGGCATCCCACATATCGTACCATTTATTAATTTTTCATTCCTTTTTATGGTTGAAAAATAACCCATTGTATGTATATACCAAATTTTTTATCTGCTTGTTAGTTGATCGACATTTCAGTTGTTTCCACTCTTTGGCTATCATAAATGATGCTGCTATGAACATTCACATAAAGGTTTTGTGTGGACATATGTTTTCAGTTTTTTGGGGCATATACTTAGGAGTGGGATTGATGGGTTGTATGGTAACTTTAAATTTCATATGAAGAACTGTCAAACTGTTGGGCTCCCAGTTCTGTTCCACTGATTTATGTCTATTTTTATGTCAGTATCACAATGTCTTAATTTGCCATAGCTTTGTAGTAAAATTTGAAATGAAGAAGAATGAGTCCTCCAACTTTGTTCTTTTTTATAATTCGTGTGGTTATTCTAGATCCTTGCATTCTCATTGACTGGATTGTCAGTTTCTATACAAAAGCCAGCTGCGATTTTGATAGGAATTGCGTTGAATTTGTCGATACATTTGGAAAGTATTGCCATCGCGACAATATTAATTGTTCCGCTCTATGAACTTGGGATGTCTTTGCATTTATTCAGGTCTTCTTTAATTTCTTTCAACAATGCTCTGTAGTTTTCAGTGTGCAAGTCTTGCACTCCTTTTGAAAAATTTATTCCTCAACATTTTATTCTTTTTGATACTATTGTAAGTGGAATTGTTCTCTTAATTTCAGAATGTGCATTGGTAGTATATAGAAGCACAATTGATTTTTTTTAATTTTAATGTTCTTTTTTAAATTTACATCCAAGTTAGTTAGCATCTAGTGCAACAATGATTTCAGGAGTAGATTCCTTAATGCCCCTTCCCCATTTAGCCCATCTCCCCTCCCACAACCCCTCCAGTAACCCGGTAACCCTCTGTTTGTTCTCCATATTTATGAGTCTCTTATGTTTTGTCTCCCTCCCTGTTTTTATATTATTTTTGTTTCCCTTCCCTTATGTTCATCTGTTTTGTCTCTTAAAGTCTTCATATGGGGGCGCCTGGGTGGCTCAGTCGGTTAAGCGTCCGACTTCAGCTCAGGTCACGATCTCACGGTCCGTGAGTTCGAGCCCCGCGTCGGGCTCTGGGCTGATGGCTCAGAGCCTGGAGCCTGCTTCAGATTCTGTGTCTCCCTCTCTCTCTGCCCCTCCCCCGTTCATGCTCTGTCTCTCTCTGTCTCAAAAATAAATAAATGTTAAAAAAAAATAAAGTCCTCATATGAGTGAAGTCATATGATATTTGTCTTTCTCTAAGTTCGCTTAGCATAATACCCTCCAGTTCCATCCACATAGTTGCAAATGGCAAGATTTCATTCTTTTTGATTGCCGAGTAATACTCCATTGTGTATATATACCACATCTTCTTTATCCATTCAGCCATTGATGGACATTTGGGCTCTTTCCATACTTTGGCTATTGTCAATAGTGCTGCTATAAACATGGGGGTGCATGTGTCCCTTCGAAACAGCACACCTGTATCCCATGGATAAATGCCTAGTAGGGCAATTTCTGGGTTGTAGGCTAGTTCTATTTTTAGTTTTTTGAGGAACCTCCATCCTGTTTTCCAGAGTGGCCGCACCAGCTTGCATTCCCACCAGCAATGCAAAAGAGATCCTCTTTCTCCGCATCCTTGCCAACATCTGTTGTTGCCTGAGTTGTTAATATTAGCCATTCTGACAGGTGTGAGATGGTATCTCATTGTGGTTTTGATTTGTATTTCCTTGATGATGAGACTGTTGAGCATTTTTTCATGTGTCAGTTGGCCATCTGGATGTCTTCTTTGGAGAAGTGTCTATTCATGTCTTTTGCCCATTTCTTCACTGGATTATTTGTTTTTTGGGTGTTGAGTTTGATAAGTTCTTTATAGGTTTTAGACACCCTTTTATCTGAAATGTCGTTTGCAGATATCTTCTCCCATTCTGTCAGGTGCCTTTTAGTTTTGCTGATTGTTTCCTTCGCTGTGCAGAAGCTTTTTATTTTGATGAGGTCCCAATAGTTCATTTTTGCTTTTCTTTCCCTTGTCTCCAGAGATGTGTTGAGTAAGAAGTTGCTGCGGCCGAGGTCAAAGAGGTTTTTGCCTGCTTTCTCCTCGAGGATTCTGATGGCTTCCTGTCTTATGTTTAGGTCTTTCATCCATTTTGAGTTTATTTTTGTGTCTGGTGTAAGAAAGTGGTCCATGTTCCTTCTTCTGCGTGTCACTATCCAGTTTTCCCAGCACCACTTGCTGAAGAGACTGTGTTTGTTCCATTGGATATTCTTTCCTGCTTTGTCAAAGATGAGTTGGCCATACGTTTGTGGGTCCATTTCTGGGTTCTCTATTCTGTTCCATTGATCTGAGTGTCTTTTTTTGTGTCATTGATTTTTGTATATTAATCTTGAACCTGCAACTTTGCTGAACTCACTTATTCTAATAGTCTTTGGGGGGGTGGCAGAGTTCTTTAGGAATTTAAGATAGTGTCATCATCTGCAAATAGAGATAGTTTTATTTCTTCTTTTCTAACTTGGCACATTTTATTTCATTTTCTCGCCTAATTACATCTTTGTCTTGTTCCTGATGTTAGGAGGGGAAATGTATGATGTTAGCTGTAGGTTTTTCATAGATGTCCTTTTTTAGGTTGAGAAAGTTCTTTTCTGTTTCTAATGTGTTGAGTGTTTTCATCAGGAAAGGGTGTCAGATACTTTTTTTTTTGCATCTATTAGGATGATCATGTAACTTTTGTCCTTTATTATATTAATCAATTAATATGGTTTATTACATTGATTTTCATGTTTTTTATTAAGTATTTGTCTTAATTCCAGTTAACATATGGTATTCTATTAGTTTCAGGTGTACAATACAGTGATTCAACACGTCCATACATCACATTGTGTAATTTTCATAGGTTAAATCACCTAGAATTCCAGAGATAAATCCCTTATGGTCATGGTTTATAGTCCTTTTTATGTCACTGAACTTACTCTGCTAGTATGTCATTGAGAATCTTGGCATCTATATTCATAAGACATACCAGTTTGTAGCCTTATTTTATTGTGATGTCTTCAATTTTAGTAGCAGTGTATATAGTTGTGTTTTGGTTTTGGTTTTGGTTTGTTTATCTTGTCTGGTTTTCTAGCCTTAGTCTTTTACTTGGAACAGTTAACCCCTTTACATTTATTGTAATTACTGACATGACTGAGTTTGTATATATCATGTTAATATTCATTTCCTTCTTGACCCATCCATTTTGTTCCTTTTGTCATCCTTTCTTTCTTTTGGATTAATATAAAAATGTATTGTGCTGTTTTTTTCTTAAAATTTGTACATTTTTTGGCTATTCTGATAGTGGTTATTCTAAAGATTATAACATGCGTTTATGAATTATTTCATTGGAATACAAATTATTTGGCATAATCCACATAACCTTAGGGCTTTGGAGCCTATAAATTCTGTTTACTGCTCTGTTACTGTTATTATTTTGTTATTAATATTCTTTTTTTAATTTTTGATTTTTAATTTTTTTAATGTCAGAGAGTGCAAGTGGGGAAGAGGGGTAGAGGGAGAGAGAGAATCTTTAGCAGTTTCCACACTTAGGGCAGAGCCTCAAGTGGGGCTCGATCCCATGACCCTGGGTCATGACTGAGCCAAAATCAAGAATCAGACATTCAACCGCCTGAGCTACCCAGATGCCTCTTGTTATTAATATTCTTGTCAATAACAAGATATTCAATGTGAATTCTACAAGGCAGTATTATTACTTTGTAAAGTCAATGCTTATTTATATTTGCCCACATATTAGTCCATTCTTTTTTTAAAAAGTTTGTTTAAGAGAGAGAGAGATAGAATGTGAGCAGGGTGGTGGTGGGGGGGCAGATAGAGAGGGGGAGAGAGAATCCCAAGAAGGCTCTGTGCTATCAGTGCAGAGCCTGATGTAGGACTTGATCCCATGAACTGTGAGATCATGACCTGAGCCAAAATCAGGAGTCAGATGCTTAACCACCTGAGCCACCCAGGCACCCCCATATTAGTCCATTCTTGTGTTCTTTATTCCTTCTTGCATTTCCCCATTCTTTCTGGGATGCTTTTCCTCTGTCTCAAGAACTCCCCTTATTTATTTAGTGTAGGGCTTGAAATGGTTGTATACATTTTAGATGTGCTTTTAGGGTCATTTAGTCAGTTGTTACTGAAGCTCTCTCAGGCATTTTTTTTTAATTTAATTTTTTTAATCTTTATTTATTTTGAGAGAGAGACAGAGTGTGAGCAGGGGAGGAGCTGAGGGGAGGGAAACATAGAATCCGAAGCAGGCTCCAGGCCCTGAGCTGTCAGCACAGAGCCTGACACAGGGTTCGAACTCACGAACCGTGAGATCATGACCTGAGCCGAAGTCGGATGCCCAACCGACCGAGCCACCCAGGTGCCCCTCTCAGGCATTTAAAATATGAGTTTTGTAATGTATCCACATTTAATTATCACAGCAAGAGTATTTATTTACTGTAATATCTCGTATTCTACCTGGAAGCAGAAGTTGTGAGATTATTTTTCAACATCTGTTTCTTTCTTTCTTTTTTTCCTTTTTTCTTTTTTTAAAATAGGCTCCAATATCAACGTGGGGCTTGAACTCATGACCGCAAGGTCAAGAGTCACATGCTCTACTGACTAAGTCAGCAGGCACCCCTAAATAGCTGTTTCTTAAACTTGATTAAAATCTACCTGGAGGTAGGAATGCTGTCTGGTGTGCTTAGTTTGGGTTGTCTGCCATTTATAAGTTATTGGTGAATAAATTAATGAATGAGTGAGATAATGTCTATAAACTGCTGCTCAGATAGTAGATATTTGATAAACTAAGTGCTACTTCTCTCTCCTAACTCCTTGATTCCTGTCCACTATATATCATACTAGGGTGGGACCGAAAATTTGCACCTATTATCAGTTATTTTTGCCTACCTTTGAACAGAGAGCAAAGAGAATGGAATAGAATATTTATAGATATTAATAATAGAATATTCTATTTGAATAGAGCAAGTACAAGCATCAGGGAAGACTACGGAGCGGGGATGTTGAGGTACAACTGACTGACCTTAACTTCTATAGGTTTGGGGCGATTTGGGTGGCTCAGTCGGTTAAGTGTTTGACTTCAGCTCAGGTCATGATCTCGCGGTTCGTGAGTTCGAGCCCCACGTCGGACCCTGTGCTAACAGCTCAGAGCCTGGAGCCTGCTTCGGATTCTGTATCTCCATCTCTCTCTGACCCTTTCCTGCTCGTGCTCTGTCTCTCTCTCTCTCTCTCTCTCTCTCTCTCTCAAACATAAATAAACATTAAAAAAATGAAGAAAGAAACTTCTACAGGTTTGTTGGCACTCAGTAACTGAGAGCGTGAGGATTTGACCTTTTTCATTTTACGGTGTTGAGATTTGGGCCGTGCTAGTGGATGATTTGTGAAGTAACCCCTCTCGTATTTCAGCTGCAGAAACACGTTAAGTTCTACTTAGTCTGTTTATGAATTCAAACTGGAGGATGCAATGATAAGCACTTCGCATCCTCTCTGGGTAAAAATCTGCAAATGAGCAAAATAGCCTGGGGAAAATGAGGTGCATACTGTGACTACATGGAGAAAAGGAGCAGAATGGACCCCATTCTATCTAAGTTACATAATAAGGTTTTTGACATACAAGAAAATGGTGCTGTGAGGGTAGCTGGCTTTCAGCGTGTATCTCAGGTTCTTGTAAAAGTAGTTGCTGCCTCCCTGCGTTCTGGAATCAAGAGCCATATTGGTCGGAGAGAGCCAATTATAAGTCAGCTAGCCGCTCTGGTTATCGATTGTTATGACACAAATTGAGGGGAAAGGATTTATACTTGGTCATTTTTCAAAAAGGATGCTCTAAGAGACATTCATTGTCTTGTCTGAACTGCTTAAATTATTAGCCTCAAAGTTGTGACATTTTTAGAAGAGAAGCATCCTATTGCTTCCAAAGAGAATACATCACGGCCAGTGAAAGGTAAAAGGAATTTTTGAGTGACTCAACACAATAATATTCTTTTGCTTTTTTTTTTTATGTTTACTTTTTGAGAGAGACAGAAAGAGCGTGAGTTGGGAAGGGGTGGAGAGAGGGGGAGACACAGCATCTGAAACAGGCTCCGGGCTCTGAGCGGTCAGCACAGAGCCGGATGCGGGGCTCGAACTCGGGAACGGCAAGATCATGCCCTAGGCTGAAGTCAGACGCTTAACCGCTGAACCCACTGAGCCACCTAGGTGTCCCTCTTTTGCTTGCTAAAGTACTTTATTTTTGGGAGGAGCCAAAGGGTTCTACATTTTAACAATTCTGTGTGGTCTTCCATGTTGAGAATAAGTTAAAGTAACTTCCTCCTAGTTGTCCCAGTAGTTTGGCTTATACATGGCTGGCATTTTTTAATTGGCAGAGCTCACTCCCATTCATTTTAATTTGGGTCTCATGGTAATCCTTTGAGGTGGGCAGGGAAAAGAGTAACTATCTGTCTTACGGGTATGGAAACCAAGACTCTGAGTCCTGGCCAGTGTTCTTGCCTTTATCCCACTCTGCCATCCAAGAAGCTGGGTGTATGTGGACTGGCTTTGTTATTATTTGTTCAGCCATTTAAAACCCCCCCACGTTTCACTTTTTTAATATATTAGATAGGAAATGAATAAATGAATTTTTAAATTCTTGCTGGATCAAAAGACCTTTTTCCCTCCAATATTTAATTAGATTTGTATGTGGTACCCTACCACAAACTCTGCTTTCATCTGAGAGGTCCTGTCATGGTAAAATACATCCGGGAGGAAAAATATCGAAAGGTAAAAGAAAAAAAAAATTCAGGTTGAGATGAAGTGTTTGAGTTAAAGAAAAATTCTTGCAACAATAGCTTTCCCACTCCAATGACAGAAACGAGTGGTGAGAAAGGCAGGACTATAGTAGAAAGGACAAACATGATTATTAATTCATTAGTAAACCTCACTTCCCTCCTGTAGCATTGATCATTTTCCTTCTATTGGGCCTAGTCTGTTTCTCTGTTTGATGATGAGCTATCAGATGAAAAAATAATCAGACTTGGTAACTGTTTATAACTGATTATATCCATTTGATATAGCAAAATGAAGAGCTTTCAGCCAGGGGTTGGATGAATCTGCTTTTTTGTATGGTTAATTGAATTGTCAGTAGTGCTTCATCATAAGCTTTGCAAGATTTTTGTAGAGCATTAGGCCTACAAAATTGGCCTTCACCCTAGTGGTGACGCAAGGGACTGGAAACGCCTCTGTTCAGCCACGTCATACCCCTTCTTGTCTGTATTCCTTCATTGCTGACTGGTGTAGGCGCTCTGTGTGTGTGTGTGTGTGTGTGTGTGTGTGTGTGTGTGTGTGTGTGTAAATAACTGAGTGCACCTTTAAAAATTTTTTTTAATGTTTATTTTTGACAGAGACAGAGCATGAGTGGGGGAGGGGCAGAGAGAGAGGGAGACACAGAATCCGAAGGAGGTTCCAGGCTCTGAGCTGTCAGCACAGAGCCTGACGCGGGGCTCGAACTCACGGACCTCGAGATTGTGACCTGAGCCGAAGTCGGACACTCAACCGGCTGAGCCACCTGGGCGCCCCTGAGTGCACCTTTTCTTCAGTGTATACCTACTTTAATAGCCTTATTTTTACTCTGAGTTTACTGTTGCCTTGAGATGAAGTTCATATATTCATATAGTATTTGTTGAGCACTCACTATGTGTTAGGTACTGTTCTAGGCCCTAGAGATAAAGCAAAAAGTAAGGCAGGAATATATCCCTGACCTTATAAAATATACATTCAAGTGACAGGGGAGACAGAATCAAACAGTAAATAACAAGTACGGTATGTTGGCGATAAGTGCCATGGCGTAAAATAAAGGAACATAGACAGGGAGTGTACTTGTGGTATATGGGAGATGGTACCATTTGGGATTGGGTGGCAAGGGAAGACCTCGCTGATAAGGTGCCATCTGAGTGAAGACATAGAGTATTTGAGGGAGTGATACATGCAGACACCAGGGAGAAAGAACATTCCAGGCAGAGGGAGAGTAGCGTCTGTATAGCCAGTTATGTGAAATGTCAGATGACTAGAGCTGAGTAAAGGAGGTGGACCATGATGGCAGACAAAATCACAAATCACATGGAGGTCCAGATCACGGAGGGTCTTGTAGTCTCGTGCCAGGATTTGAACCCAGATTCTGGAAGAAGTTGGGAGCCAGTGCCAGCGTCTGCACAGAGAAGGGATATGATCTGACCCGTGTTTCCCGGATCACTCCACCCGCTGTGTTGAAAACAGATGTAAAGAAGCACGGGCCGAAACAGCTCACTCAGGAAGCCATTGCAGCAATCTGGGGCAGAAATGATGGCAGCCGGACCAGGGCGGTAACCCTGGAGGGAGTGAGAAATGCTGGGGTTCTAGATGTATTCCGAAGGTATTGCCAGTAGGATCTTCTCACAGATGGAGTATGGGTGTGAGAGAATGAGAGGAGTCAGAATGACTAAGGATTTGGCCTGAACAGTAGGAAGGATGTGATTGTTAACTTGGATGGGGAAGACTGAGGAGGGGCAGGTTGTAGGGGAAAGTCTGGGTTTTGGTTTCAGACATGTTAAATTTGAGGTGCCTGTTCGACACTCAGGTGGAACTCTTGAGGAGGCAGCTGGATACACACATCTGGGCTTCAGAAAAAAAACAGGCTTACATTTGTGAGTTTTCTGCATAGAGGTGGAGTTGAAAGACACGGGACGGATGAGACCACCAAGAGAGTAAGTGTAGAGAAGGGGCGACGGCCAAAGACTGGACCCCGGAGCCCTCTAACATTTAAAGGTCAGGGAGACGGGGAGGAGCTGGCAAAGGTGACCAAAACAGAGATGGCAGCGAGATGATCTGAGCGACCCCAAGTGTGTGCCTGACAGAGTAAATGCAGAACAAAATTTGTTTCCGGGAGTCCTTCGCTCTATTCGGCCTTTGGTGGAGGGACTTCAGAGTGGACTGTGTGTGAGGGGTCTCCTCACGTAAGGTTTTGGGGTGGGGGAGACCACCCCCTGATGACTTTGTTACAAAATGGCGAAGATACTGGGCAGTGACAGATGTGTCAAAGCAACTAGTGTAATGGAGCCACTTTTTGTTCTAGCAAATGCAGTGTGTTTTCATTAATGAAGACATTGTTGCATTCCATCCTCATGACGGGTTACTTTAGTACTTTGCCAGTCTTTCTCTTCTTCTTCTTCTTCTTCTTCTTCTTCTTCTTCTTCTTCTTCTTCTTCTTCTTCTTTCAATTTGGGGACAGGACGGGCAGGATAGGGATGTAAAGGTCAGCATGAAGCAAGAGAGACTATTTGAACGTTTGACATCGTTGGTTCTGACATTCAACAACAGGTGACACAAAAGAGGACCCAAGAGCTGTTTTTCCCGTCTGCCACCGTCAAATGTCATGTCACCAGTGACAGCTTGGAAGCTGATTCCATATCTCTGTTTGTTTGAAGAGCTATCCTTGATATACACATGTCTTCTGAAGCAGAAGGTCAAGGCCGTATGTATTGTGAATTGAACCCTCAGCCCAACTTTTGGTTCTTTGCTCTTTGAATTTTACCTTCCCTGAAGTTGCCTGCCAGTATCTGTCATTTGTAATCAATTTAGAAAATCAGTGAGCAGGTGCAAATTCTGAGAATACCTTCAAGTCCCAGGTGAGCCTTCGCAAAGCACAGCGGTGGTGCAGCATCCTTGATGTACCTAGGAATAGTACTAATTAATTTTCAGTGCCTTTCCCCATCTGAGAATTTTGGTCAGAAAGACTCATTTCTAAAAGATGGCCTGGAGCAGATTTAAGCACAGAGCCCTTTAATTGGCGTGAGCAAGCACCAGTTGGACTTTCTGAATTGAGTTCTTTTGTGGTTAACCAGAGCGCATAGAGACAGCGCTAATTGCCTCTTAGCTCCCAGAAGGAGAGGAGGAAAGGGGGTTGCGGGGGGAAAGCCAAGTAGTGAATGGTTTGACTGAATTAGTCCATGGGCATTGTTGCTTGGCTTTGTTTCTTCACGTGCAGCCTCCTTTGAAAATAAAACCTCTGAATTATAAACAGGTAGTGTAGCAGGTGGACTGTGTAATGATTTTTATAATTTGATACAAAACTTCAAAAATCGACTTCTGTGAATCATAGCTTGAAGTGACCGGGCTTAGTATTTGAGCCTGTCAGGTTTTCTGAAACCTTCATTTTCTTTTTGGGTAGGCTTATGGAGTTGAGGCTCTTTTTGATTCAAATACCGGAACATTCTCTTGGTTATTACACCTGCACGCACATACCTACAAACAAAGGGTGCTGGTTTATGAGAGCTTTTCATTTCAAAAGAGAACCATCGAGTTAGTAAGAGAATAAAGACTATAGAGTATGTGCTCAATTATAAGATGTCACATTTTATGTGGAATGACTCATGCCCTTAGGCAGGTAAGCTAAAAATAAACTCTTGCCATAAATAGAGCCTTCACGTATGAATCCAAGAGAACTTTTGACGGGAGAGAGAAGTGGCTTCTGCATTGTGTTGTATTCTTTTTTTAAAAAAAAAAAAACATTTATTCATTTATGAGAGACAGCACAAGCAGGGTAGAGGCAGAGAGAGAGAGGGAGACACAGAATTGAAGCAGGCTCCAGGCTGCGAGCTGTCAGCACACAGCCCGACGCGGGGCTCGAACTCACAAGCTGTGAGTTCATGACCTGAGCCGAAGTCAGACGCCCAACCGACTGAGCCACCCAGGCGCCCCTTTTGTGTTGTATTCTCCAGGCCACTGTTGTTCACGGTCGAAAGAGAAGCGGGGCACCTAGGGGGGTTTTGGGTCCCAGTCTGTAGCCTTGCACCGACTTGCTAAAGAGATCCTGGGAACGCATTTCGTGTTTTTCTAACGGGCTTTCTCAATTCGCCAAAATGAATACGGCGCGGTGTGGCAGGAGTCCTGCTTGACCGAGTTCCAGGTTAGCAGCGCCGGGGCCCGCTCCACACGGCGCTGCCCGGATCTCTGGAGCCGTGGGGGCCGCTCCGTCACCACCACGTCCAGAACATCCATTTTCACAGAGGCCCATCGCGTGCCGATCTGCGGGACTTGCACCTTATCCAGTAGCTGCGGATTTCGACAACTAGGTTGAAATAGTGACGTTCTTCTTCATGATGTGATAAGGGGTTCCGGTCCCACGCTTAACTGCTGCTCACCCTAGCTGGAAATGAGGGTGAGGGGGCCGTGTGCTCGTTTTCTCCGCAGATGTAGGACCCCTCTTTGCCATGTGTCTTGACACAGAGGTGTTCGCCTCGTTGACATCCTTGTTCGGTGCTTTCTCCCTATCTGTCCACGCAGGCCTTTGCCTCGTTTTAACCTCAGCCATGCAGGGCAGCGTATGAATTTCAGGGGTTTTTTAAAGTGTTTATTTATTTTGAGAAGGAGGGAGCGCGCAGGGGAGGGGCAGAGAGAGGGGAAGAGACCGAATCCCAAGTAGGCTCTGCGCTGTCGGCGCACAGCCCCACGTGGGGCTCCAGCTCACCAACTGCGAGGACCGTGACCTGAGCCGGAATCAAGGGTCCGACGCTTCACTGCCTGAGCCACCCGGGCGCCCCTGAAGTTCAGAGTTAAGTAGAAGCAAGACCGGATTATTTTGTCTCCTTCTCTTTATATTCACCGCTTGACTTATTCACTCATTCAGGCGTTTTTCTAGAAATAACTATGGGAATCATCCTGTGATACTTTGCATCAGGTGGTAAATAGCACCTGAGAATTAGCGGCAAAGAACACTGTCAGTGATGGTATAAAGCCATAACTGCAAATTGCTGAAGAAATAGGAGGCAGGCTTCTGGAGAGTCTGGGAATAAGAGGTGGGCGTAGGTGATGAAGATGTCTTCAGAAATGCACAGAACTATCAGTTGTTGGAATCTTCTCTCCCCTTCTCCTTTGTTTCAGAAGCGACCTTATTTAGAAATAGCCTTTTTGGAGGTAATCAACGTAAGAGGACATCTTTAAGGTGGGCCCTAATCCAGTATGATTGGTGTCCACATAAACAGGGGAGATTTGGACACAACAGACATGTACAGAGAGGGGAGACCATCTGCAGGCCAAGGAACACGGGAGGCTACTAGAAGCTTGGAGAGGGGCAAGGAACAGAGCCTCCCTCACAGTCCTCAAAAGGAACCATCCCTGCCAACACCTTGATCGTGGACTTGGAGCCTCCAGACCGGTGAGAAAACGAGTTTCCGTTGTTTAAGCGACCCAGTTGTGGTGGCTTGTTGTGGCGGCCCTAACACACGACCATGGTGGGCACAAGGAGGATTTCCTAATCATTAAATCTAGAGGCCTTTTCTTACTGCGGTCCACCATTCTGTACCTTTTAACCCTAGTAGCCGCCTTCACTTTTGAAATTTGAGAGTCAGCGTGGCGAGATGGCATAAACCGGAGCTCTGGAATTAGGCCAGGCTCGGCTCAAATTCTTGGGCGATTTAATTCATCTTCTCTGTGCCCATTAAATGGCATTTGTATCTACCTCGTATGGTCGTCGTGAGGATTACATGAGATAACGTATGAAAAATAGATGTTATCCAACGAGCACAATGTAGATAAAAACCGAACGTTCGCTCTTGTAGCCAAGCTGGGAGGGACCCGGACACTGGGCAGTTCGCTGAGATGGTAAGTCGTCCTGGTGTCGGGTTTTCCTCTGTGCTCCTGCCATTCTCACTGTGCTTAGCACGCCGGATACTTTGATTTGTGCATTTCCTCTCCTGTTAGATTTTGAGGTCCGTGGGAGTGCGCGTAGTAGATGCTTGATGAACGGGGAAGGAACTGAATGGGACAAACCTAACAGCATATTCGGCCAATCCAAGGGCTAAGTGCTCGTGCTGTTGCATCCAGACTCACTGTGGAAAGCAGAGAGCGGTAGGAGGCTGCGAGATAATAGAAGCTACTGTGAATGAGTCGATCGTTTGCATTAAAATGTGTTTTTCTGAAGTTCTCAGCAATCCCCTTAGCTAGGACTGGATTTCAAAAAAAAAAAAAATTAGTTTTGGGGCGCCTCGGTGGCTCAGTCGGTTAAGCGTCCGATTTCGGCTCAGGTGATGAACTTGCGGTTTGTGAGTTCGAGCCCCGCGTCGGGCTCTGTGCTGACAGCTTGGAGCCTGCTTTGGATTCTCTGTCTCCCTCTCTCTCTGCCCCTTCCCTGCTCATGCTCTGTCTCTCTGTCTCTCAAAAATAAATAAATGTTAAAAAAAAAATTAAAAAGATAAACCTTTTACTTTTGTTTTTTTCTAAGCAGTTTCTCCCTTTAAAAATGCAGAATGCCAAAACCAGAAAGAGCACTCGAGGTATGGGCCAAAATTCTATAAATATGAGTAGATCGGAACTTCCTAGTTCCTGTATCACTCGAAAAAAGCCAGCTGACTGCATGCAAGAATGGACTTCTTCAGCAAATACTAATTTTCTTTAATGAACAGTCTGGAGGCTCTTTGTATTCCTGATTATATGAGACGCTGAGATGGGTTTACATTGATTTTGTTGTAATTCAAACATAAGGGTGCCTTTTACATCAATCTGAGGGTTATCTTTTCTAGTCATTCGGGAGCCTGAATGGCTTTGCAAATAACTATTTACTCATTTTACGCATGGCCCCTCTCCTACCCTCCAATTTTTCTAGTCTAGGTACAGCTATTTCTCGGCTCAAGCCTAGAAAGAAAAAAAATCATGGTGGACTTTTCTAGTGCTATTCATTTCAGGCTTTATTATGGAGCTTAAAAAGCTCTATTTCTGCTTCCCTGAGTAAGAAGGTTTCCTTGGCTAGATAAGATGGTAAGCATTAATAAAATATTATTACGGTTTAAATGCAGGCAACAGTTGTGTTACCCACCCCCACCATCCTCGAAAATAAAAAGCATAAAGTAGGGAGTGGCAGGAGATAAAACTGAACAATGAAGCATTTTTTGAGAAAGAGGAGTAGAGTGCTTCCCAGCTCCAGGCCAAATCCGTGGCCTGACTCTGACCCGATTCAGCGCAGCCCCATGTACATTTCACCCTAAAACTCAGTGTAGGGTAAACATAATCAGTATCCTTTTGTATCCTACAACCCAGGTTGTCTTTTTTTTTAATTTCTTTTTATTGTTTGTTTATTTTTGAGAGAGAGAGAGAAGAGAATGCAAGCGGGGGAGGGGCAGAGAGAGAGGGGGAGACAGAATTCAAAGCAAGCTCCAGGCTCCGAGCTTGTCAGCACAGAGCTCGACGCAGGGCTTGAACTCGCGAACAGTGAGATCATGACCTGAGCCGAAGTCGGATGCTTGACCAACTGAGCCACCCAGGCGCCCCACAACCCAGGTCTTCTTATAAACACCCTGGCATGCATCTTCTCATCTCAGTGTTACGTCTCACACTGAAAAATTAGGAACAGCCCAAATGGCAAATAGTACTGAACTGGTTAAACTAGGATATAGCCATGTGATGGCATGTTATGCAGGTGATAAAAATTTTTGTTGTAAAAGGACGTTTAATGGGGGCGCCTGGGTGGCTCAGTCGGTTGAGCATCCGACTTAGCTCAGGTCATGCTCTCACAGCTTGTGAGTTCGAGCCCCGTGTCGGGCTCTGTGCTGGCAGCTCGGAGCCTGGAGCCTGCTTCGGATTCTGTGTCTCCCTCTCTCTCTGCCCCTACCCCTCTCACGCTCTGTTTCTGTCTCTGTCTCTCTCTCTCTCTAAGATAAATAAATGTTTAAAAAAAAAAAAAAGTTTAATGGCATGGGATGATTTCGCAATATATCAGTGATTAGGAAAAAAGCAAATGACACAATTGTAAGTACAGTAGGAGCCTGGTAAAATATGCGTATACATTCATAGAAGTCTAGAATATAATTTCTCAATTGCTAACAGTGGTTATCTCTGGGTTATTGCATTAAAGGTTGATTTTATTTTTGTGCCTTTTTTGTATTTTCTATACTCTTGGTAATGAACAGGTATATACAAGTCAGAAGAGAAAGAGGTTACCACTTTGTCTTGTAAACACTGTGGGTTGAATGGAGGACCCCCAGAGTACATGTCCGTGCCCTAACTCCTAAAACCTGTGAATGTGATCTTATTTGGACAGAAGTCTTTACAGATATAATTAAGTTAAGGATCTTGAGATCGTTCTGGATGATCTGGGTGGGCCTTAAATCCAATGACAACTGTGTTTATAAGAGACGGAAGAGGAGAAGGCATAAACACAGCAGAGAAAGCTAAGGCAGAGTTTATGATGTGGCTATAAAGTAAAGGAATACCAGAGCCAGAGCTGGCAAGGAAGTGTTCACCCCTGGAGCCTCTGGAGGGAGCATAGCCCTGCCGATTGGCACCTTGATTTTGAAATTCTGGCCTCCTCCCTGTCCCTCTGCTCTTTACTCTTACTTGTGAGGCCTTCCTTCCGATCACTCCGGACGGCACCTGCTGTTTGGTCCAGGCTGAGAGCCTGCCCTTCTGTTTTCTTTGGCAGGCAGACATCTGTTACTACATATTCTCAAAAGGGTTTTAATGGCTGCCCGGGGCCTCTGTATTCTCAAAGGAGACCCATCGACTTTCACCCCCCTTTAAGATAGCTGCTTAAAGAGGGGCGCCTGGGTGGCTCAGTCGGTTAAGCGTCTGACTCTTGATTTTGGCTCAGGTGATGATCTCACAGTCATGAGATCGAGCCCTGTGTTGGGCTGCGTGCTGGCTGTGGAGCCTGCTTGAGATCCTCTCTTCCACCCCTGTCGTGCTTGTGCTCTCTAAAATAAAAATATATATATATAAAAATAAAAATACTTTATTAAAAAGTATCTGCTTAGAGGGGATGGCAGCCTGGGTGGCTCAGTCGGTTAAGCGTCCAACTTTGGCTCAGGCCATGATCTCACAGTTCATGGGTTCGAGCCCCACGTCGGGCTCTGTGCTGACAGCTCCGAGCCTGGAGCCTGCTTTGGATTCTGTGTCTCCTTCTCTCTCTGCCCCTCCCCCACTTGTACTCTGTCTCTCAAAAATAAATGTAAAATATATATATATGTGTATATATGTGTGTGTGTGTGTATATATATACATATATATATGTATATATATATGTATATATATATGTATATATATAAATAAATCTGCTTAGAGAGACTCTCAAATGATATTGGCCCCCAGGGTATCTGACATATGCTATTCTGTTGGCGGAGAAAGGGAAATTCTTTATAGCAACACAGGGTAAAAATCTTTCCCAGTGTCCCTGAAGAAGTTGCCCAGACAGCAGAGGTGGGTAATGTGCAGATATTTTGTTGTTCCTATTTGCCAAGGAAGTAAAGATAGCTCATCAGTGACTCGCCGCAGTCTACCCTGCCAGCGTTGTCTCCCGTCTCCTGCTGATAGTCCGCAGTCTCTAGGTGCTGAGTCCCTCACCCCCATGCCATTGCTCCCACTGTGCTCTGCCTGAAGCGGGGCCCTCCTCCACCATGATCTTCTTAGCCCAACTCACTCCCCTCTCTTTACCCTAATGGTTCAGATGGGGCTCAAGTATCACCTCTAAGACGTCGTCCGTGACCTCGGCTTCTCCATCTGGGCCGGATGCCAGGCCTGGCCCTTTGTGCTTCTTCTGTGGCGTCACCTCACCTCCCGCTGCTCTAAAGCACAGTGTGTGGAAGCGATCTCTTTGTGGAGGTGGGACATTTTCAAGTTCACGGTGCCTGATGCTATGGTTTCCCCAAGACAAAGGAGAGGGAGAATTGAGCCAACTTTCCTTCGGATGGAATATCGTCTGTGGCTGAAAGAACTCTGCAAAGAAAAGGCTATAATAAGCCACTGCCATAAAAATCTCTTCTCTTCTGCCCACTGGGTCTATATGCAAGATTCCCTAAGCAAAACTTTCATTTTCTCTCGCAAGAAAAAAAAGAAGGTGGAAGCTGATGGAAAAAAGTAGAGCCGGGGCTTCCCAAATGTGAGAAAATGCTTGCTTTGAATGCTCATAATAAAAAGGCTCTGTCTGGCTCTTCTCTACTGTACTGTGAGCTACTCGAGGGAGGCGACCTTTGTACTTAAATATTTGTGGACTAGGAGACACCTGGGTGGCTTGGTCAGTTGAGCATCCGACTCTTGATTATGGCTCGGGTCATGATCTCCCGGTTCCTGAGATCGAGGCCCATGTGGGGCTCTGTGCTGACAGTCCGGAGCCTGGTTGGGATTCTCTCTCTCCTTGTCTCTCTATCCTTCCCCCCGCTCGTGCACTCTTTCCCTCTCTCTCCCGAATAAAGAAACGTAAAGAAAAGATATTTGTGGAATAAAAGAGAAAATATCTTCCTCGTGGCCCTGTGCTTTCCGTTCTGGAACTGTGAAGAGAGAAACAGAGCAAACAGTTTGATACCAAATCTGCCATTTGTCCGGATTAGTATCCTGAAGCCCTTCAGACAAGACCTGCCTATCACCCGTCTGAGGAGCACGAAAGCCTGACGGGACTTTTAGCAGGTGAGAATGGGTAACAGCCGATTACGTTCTCTCTTTTCAGTCTAGAAAAAGTACCAACGAGGAGCTTTATGCCCCAGGAACTTGATCAGGACACTGCAGACAGCGGGGAATCAAGGCAGAGTTCCTCTCTGGTCAGTAAACATGGAGATTTTGCTGAGAGACTAATCAACTCCGGTCCTGACGTCCCTCCACAATAGGACCCAGGATTTCGGGAATGATAGATGGAAGGTGACGCACCCAGGCCTTTGCAAGCTGTCCTACTCGTGCTAAAATGGGAGGCGTTTTTCAGTTATTGCTGTCAGACCCAAGCACAAAATTTGTAAGCGGCTCCACAGTTATATGACCTCCCCTGGGCTGGGATAGAACTACGACTCCTGGTTAAGAGGTCTGGGGGCCAAGCCAAATGGTGTCTTGGAACTGAGTCTCAGGAAGTTCTGCGTCTGGAGGACGAAGGCAGTTTATAGCTGGGAAGGAATCAAGAGCAGGAGAATCAGGAGCCACAAGATTGACCACACAGGGCACCACACTGGAAGGGCGGTGTTAGCTAGAAGCCAGATAAGCGTAAGGGAGCAAGCAGGGAGGAGAGCACAATGTGGGGGGCTGAAACAGGTGCCCAAAGTCATTTCATGAACACAGCCTTCCTCTACATGGCCTGGTACGTTTCCCCGGCAAGGGGCATGCTTCTAAAGCTCTAGAATCGTTCTTTCCTTTTTTCCTGGCCCAACAACCATGAAAAATTGTATGTTTTGACGTCGAGTGGAATTGGGAGACCACTGCCAAAGGCGGCACTCATGTTGAAGGGTTAATTTGAGGATTAATGATATATTCTTCGTGAAACATAGAACATCACACACTTCAAAACATAGTCACTGAGCTGTATTTATTGAGGGGAAGACACTCTAGAGTAAGGAAGGCATACGTAGCAATAGAAATGGGTATTACATTGCCTGTTCTCAGTAAATTTATGTCTCAAATACTAAAAGCAGGGAAAGAGATTAGAAAACGTTGCTCGTATTCCATGTAAAGTAGGGGTGTGACAGGGAATGAGGCTGGAAAGATAGGTCAGGGTAAACTCCATTGCTAGCCAGATTAGCTCCTTAGAATGCTAATTGGACAGTACTGTATAGAATATCTTGGAAGCGTGGAAGGCAGGTGGCCGCTTAGACAGTAGTCTAAGTCGAGATGAAGTGAGGCTGACCTAACCTGGTGACAGTAGGAATAGAACAGGGGAGGCAGGACTGACGGACGTATTGGAGAGCTAAATTGGCTTTGACTTGTGATGGGCTGACTGTTGGAAATAAGGCAGAGAAGCAACGAAGATGACAGCAAGTTTGCAGGCCTGGGCGACTAGATGAATAGGGGCTCTCCTAGAAATAGAGAAATCGGCTGCAGTCATTGATGCGAAAAAGGAGATCTGCCTGGTTTTGAACATGTTGGGTTTGCGGTGCTGGTTGAATGTCTAAACAGCGATGCCCCCAAAGCTGTCAGAAATGTGCCACAAGACTAGGCTAGATCCCCCTGCCGGAGGGTCCTAGAGATCTCTCCATTATTCTGCCTACCTCTACTCTCACCACCTTTCCTTGCAGCTCTTTGTGTAATGAGTTTCTATTAGCTTCGTGTAGAGAAAGACTTTGCTTGTTCAGTGTGTAACTGAGAAATCATAGGTTCACAGTACTGTGTTTTGTTTGAAATCGGTACACTGGTGATTGGGAGAGAGGTCGAGGCCAAGATTGATGGGTCACAGGCACAGAAGTGATCATTCAAACCACTGAGTAGGCAAAATCACTGTGGAAGTAATTTTTTATTTTTATTTTTTATTTATTTATTTTTACGTTTATTTATTTTTGAGACAGAGAGAGACAGAGCATGAACGGGGGAGGGTCAGAGAGAGAGGGAGGGAGACACAGAATCTGAAACAGGCTCCAGGCTCCGAGCTGTCAGCACAGAGCCCGATGCAGGGCTCGAACTCACGGACTGCGAGCGAGATCATGACCTGAGCCGAAGTCGGACGCCCAACCGACTGAGCCACCCAGGCGCCCCAGTAATTTTTTATTTTTTAAACATTTTATTTAAATCCAAGTTAGTTAATGATAAGGAGTCTGAGCAGTAAGCCCGCCGACCCAATCAGAGGAGAGACGCAGAGACTCGGAGCACAGTGAAGCGAGGCTTTAATCAGTGTTCTCGCGAGAGCGGGTGCCCGATGGACAGGCACACTGGGGCAGTTACAGCAGACCATTTATCTCCTAGCGTGTAAGTTCCTCCCCTGGTTCCTCATTGGCTGAGGGCTACAGAGGTTACAGCCTTACCCAGAAGTCGCCTATGGCCACGTAAGGGAAAAAGTAGTCTGATTGGAACAAATGTACATTCCTTGAGGTGACGGAGAGACTTCAGTTCTTTGGCGCATGCTCCTTGCGAAGCCTGCAAAATAAGACCACAAAACAGAGAGGGGAAGAACCAGGATGTGAGATGTCTAAGGGTTTGGGATTCCATTGGGGCGGGGGGGGGGGGGGGGTAGGGGTGGGGGCGGCCGGGCGGGTAGTTCATACATATTTCCAATAGACTGTAAACCTATTGTAGACTAGACAGCACAGCTTTTATTTGGTATTTCTGAAAATGAATCCTCTCCCTTCTCACAAGGAGCATAAGGCAAGCTGACACCCCGCACCCCCCCCCAAGGGGGATATGTGTGACATTCCTCAGGCACTCCAGGCTGCCCTAGAGCAAAGGAAAGGACAGAAAACAAATGGTTAAACTGATAGTCTGCATCAGTTTACAAATATCTTTGTAAATTACAAGGAAAGGGCAATCTTATCAATAGCCTAATCTCCAGGAACTTCCTACTGTCTTAATGCTAATGCTTTGCTGGAGGGAAAAACCACCTTAGCTTGACAAGAGCTAGGCCTCCAGTAATCTGTGAGTCTTCTTTAGCATATGTGAATCCCTTTAAGAAATTTCCACTTGACTTTATCTCCCCTAACTGCACACTGTATAACCAGTCACTGTTCGCAACCCCAGTGCAACTCTTTCTGCCCATGGGGTCCTGTCTCCATGCCTTACTAAATCCACCTTTTTGCACCAAAGATGTCTTTAAGATTTCTTTCTGGGCCGTCAGCTTGGAACCCCACCGTCACCCCCAAGACCTTATCAGTTAACACGCAGTGTAATAATGGTTTCAGAAGTAGAATTTAGTGATTCGTCACTTACATATCATGTCATCACTTACATATCACTGGGTGATTTCCCAGTGCTCATCCCCACAAGTGCCCTTTTTAATGCCCGTCACCCATTTAGCCCATCCCCCACCCACCTCCCCTCCAGCAACTCTCAGCTCTCTGTATTTAAGAGTCTCTTAATGTGTGCCTCCCTGTCTTTATCTTTTTTTTCCTTCCCTTTCTCTATGTTCATCTGTTTTGTAAATTCACCGTGGAAGTATTACTGGTGGAATTGTCTTCCCAAAATTCATATGTTGAAGCCCTAACTTCTAATGCCTCAGAATGTGACCTTATTTGCAGGTAGGGTCTTTACAGAGGTAATCAAGTTAAAATGAGGTCATTAGGGTGGATCCTAATCCAGTATGACTGGTGTCCTTATAAAAAGGGAAAACTGGGTCAAAGAGACAGACTTGTATATATATTCATCAGGAGTAGCTGGATAATATTGCCCTAAGCCACCCTTAAATTTCAGTGTTTTTGAACCCATTTCGCAGTGAGAAATGCTGATTTCTCACCCCTACTGTATGACCATCAAAAGCCAGTGGAGAGGTCTCTCTTTGACACAGGCTGACAGAGGCTTCAGTCATCTTGCTCTGTCTTATGGAACACGGCATCTCTTTCGTTGCCTCTTCAAAGAAAAAGCGCATGAACATTTCACACTGCCCTCCTAAGCTTATGTCCCCAAATGACATGTTACTTCCACTCACAATTCATTGGCCACAAACTAGCCCCAGGAGCTTACCTAACTGTAAGGCAGGGGGAAGTGCGGGCTTCATTCACCCGGGAGAAGAGAAGTGGATATTGGTGAGGATGAGTCAGATTTGCCTGGAAGGTGCAGAGAAGCAGAAGAGGGATTTAACCAGGGAGAGAACTGAGCATGTGCGAGGGCCAAGAGAAGGGTGCCAGAGGAGGAGGAATTTGAAAGGGGAAAGGAGGAGGGTGAGAAAAAGCAAGAATTAATAGGGTAAAGTCCTAGAAGAGGGACGGGCACAAAAGCACCAATTAGGATGTGCTTAACCTTCGAGAGGGGGGCTCTTTCTTGAGAGTCATAACGTGAACAAAAGAGGGAGCATGAAGCCTGTGAGATTTTGTAGGGCTCACAGATTCTCATCATCACTATTAGCAATATTATTCTCAGACTAGACCTGTCCTTCCTTTCTCCTTTCCAGATTTCTGTTCACAGTTCTTTCCTACGAGCGGTCAGACGGCTCCAACACTCCTTAAAGGTGAAGCTCGTAGTTGAGTCAAAGCAGATATTTCAGGGTCACCTGGGGATTGGCAATTCGATGTTTTCCTTTTTGGGGTTATGTTTTCTTCTGGGGGTTCCCAGAGTGTCAGCTCTCCTGGTCATTAGCATAGGATTACAGTTTGAAGAGTGAATTACCCTCCTGGGTTAGGGAAATGGTAATGCCATTGCTTCCACCGTACTTATAGTTCAAAGTTACCAGCAACAGGATTCTGGATCGGCAAGGCACCGTGAGGTAGGACCTTACTCAACTGACTAAAGAAGTGAAAAAACGATTGCTTTTCTATTTTTAAAAGCCCGCATCAGCGGCTGACGAGCCATTGGCTCCTTTCCCCCCTTTTTAAAAAGCTAGCCTAGTTCGCTCACCTTGCATTTGAAACGTCTGTTCTCTTGATTTGGCCTCTATGGACCTGGAGAACAACTGTACAAGCCCTTCTGTACATGCAGAGCATTATTATTTCGTCTCATTGTCTTAATTTCAAACATCAGAATATCTTTTCTCTTTACCACAAGTGTATCAAGTGGCTAATAGGTGGTAGTTATTGGGGCTATAAAATTAATAAGGTAATAAGTCAGTGTGCCTTCGAAGGACTTGTAGGGGAGGAAAAATACTTTCCCATGCCTCTGTGGGTCCTTGGCCGAAACCCTGATCCCCCACCCCCGGAGGAAAACAAAGTTTAATGACCTGTATACCTCTCGTATATATGGGAGGTTTCCAGGAAAACGGAATAACTCCCCCAAATAGCACTGGCGCTGTCTATCTCCTCAAGTACCATCTCCAACTAAAGACAAAAGGTGTTGGGGGTGGGGAGGGGAGCCCGATCTGGGAAAGTTTCAGGCAGTGCACAGTTTACTGTTGTGATGTAGATTTAAAGGCGTTGCCTTCGCCTGGGTAAGAGTTTCTAGAGATTAAGTCATCCTCCTCTTCTGGGAGCTGAGACGGAGACACCCTTACAGATGGAGATTTCCCTTATACATTTAAATTTGTCTCACAGAAGGGTAACTTGTTCAGGCTTTCAGAGCTTCTCCAAGTGCCTGGTGCTTCTTAAAAATAACCAGCTCAAGATAATCCATTAATGCCAAAGAGACATCTTTTGGGGTGACACATCTCCCCTTCGAACTCCTAGTTGGAGAGAGCCTCACATTAAATTCTGATGGTTTCTTTCCCTGTGGCTTAACGGAGGTAGGTGCGGGAACAATGGAGCCCCGAGAAGGAATGAATTCTGCCTGGAGCCATCAGGAGAAGCTTCACAGAGCTGCCAACAGTTGACCTCAGTCTTGAAGTCTGAGTTGGGGTTTCGCTTTTGTCTGTGATCTTTAAATCTTCGTGAACTCTTCTACTTCCCTTTTTATTTATGTAACCACTTTCCTATGCCCAAATCTTCCCACCTTCAGGTTTTACCCTGTCCTTTATGGTGGACTCTAAACCCACCTGATGAGGGGACCATAAGGCAAGCTGGGGGCCCGGCACAAGCTAGCATTACCCCACCCCCTACAGGTGGGACGTGTGTGGCACTCCTGGCTGCCCAAGGACAAAGGAAAGGACAGAAAACAAATGGTTAAGCTGGTAGACTCTCCGTCAGTTTACAAATACCTTCGTAAATGACAAGCAAAAGGCAATCTTACTAGTAGCCTAATCTCTAGAAACCTATAGACTCCGTTTCCTGGAGCCCCTGATAGCACCCTCCCTTCCAATTTTAGTTTATGTGCTGCTGAAGTGAGCACAATCACCCTCCCTTTCATAGCATTGTGGGGAACAAAGGAGATGGCCAGTAAAATTGAATTTCCTTGTCACCTGCAGCGCATTGACAACTACTTGAGGCTGGCAGAGGAAGACGTTCCTCCAGGGAACTCCCTGCTGTCTTAATGCTTTGCTAGAGGGAAAAACCACCTTAGCTTGGCAATAGCTAGGCTTCCAGTGATCCGTGAGTCTTTAGCATCGGAAAGTCTCCTTGGAAACTTCAGTTTGGACTTTACCTCCCGCAAGTCCATAACCAGTCATCCTCCGGACCCCAGTGCAGGCAGCTCTTCCGGCCCACGGGTCCTGTCCCCGTGCTTTCATAAAATCACCGTTTTGCACCAAAGATGTCTTCAAGAATTCTTTCCTGACCGTCAGCTCCGAACCCCATCACCCCAAAACTTCATCACGCCCAGGGCAGAGTGGGCCGCCTGGAATACCTCTGCTCTCTCTGGGGATTCTTGGCAAGGGCTGAAGACCGTTTTACTAAGTTGCCTCTGAATCTTGTCCTCTGGTGGCCACTGAATCCTTGATCTTTGCTCTGAGGCTTATCTCCTGGACTCAACCTGCTTCTCTTTTCTGATATTTCTCCATGCCAGTTCTGCACTGGGCTGGGGGAGGGCTTCACTGCCTCCCCATACCTTTGATTTAGGGCTGTGTGCAGTGGGCTTTGGTAAAGGTTTGAAGACATGGGAAGGAGGCAGGATTGAAGGGCGAGTGGGGGCTGAAATTCAGCCCACGAGCCACTCACCAAGCCTTGTGCCCTAAGCTGTGTCCTGGGAGGAAGCGGAACCTTTTTCTAGTTAACCCAGACGTTGGGTACGGATTAGCGGTAGCCCTGAGAAGGATTACATTCTTGGTAATCCTTAGCTAAATACCCAGTTAAATTTGAATTTCAAGTAAACAACGAATGTTTTTTTTTTCGTGTGAGTATATCCCAAGGAATATTTGGGACATACTTATACTAAAAATCATTCCTCGTTCACTTGAAATTCAAAGACAAGGTTCAGTTAAATTCGATCTGCAACCCTAGCCTGTGGGAGATATTCCCAGACCTCCCTTATGTCGGTGCTTCAGGTGTCCGTTGTGCTGCACAGCCTCTTGTTCCTGCCTTCTACCTCTCCTTTCTCCCTCACCTAACCACCCTTCTAACCACCTCACGGTTTTTTGTTTCTTGTGGTGAGCAGTTTAGCCGTTAGGCTGGTCTCAGCGCAGACAGTTCGGGCTGTGCCAAGTGGCGGATGTGAAATGTTGGGGTTTGGAGCGAACGGTCAGGAAAGAATTCTTGAGGCGTCCTCAGTGCATAAAGGGTGGTTTTATTAAGGCACGGGGACAGGACCCACGGGCAGAAAGAGCTGTACTGGGGTTGTGAGGAGTGGCTGATTATACACTTCCAAGTTGGGAGGGGGTTAGGGACAGCGTAAGTGTCTAAGGAATTTGGAAGCAAGGTTTCCGGGACCTTGAGGGGCTAGCTGTTGTTAGGACAAGGTCATTTACTACTGTCTAGTAAAACCTTAGCCGTGAGACCCTTCAGATGTGTATCAGCGGGCCATATGCTCAGAGGATGATTTCTAACCTATATCTTGGGGGATAGAGGTAAAGGAAGTTTCCAGAGGAATTTTTGTGTGTTAAAGAAGACTTACAGGATCCTGGAGGTCAGGCTAATGGTGAGCTAAAGTATTAATATGGAGGCAGTTGGGTTCCCGGAGGAAGGCCACACTGCCTGTCACATGGACTTGTCAATGGGCTGTAAGTTGGAAGCAGATTTAATTTTTTCCTTTGCCTTCGTTCTCTACGTCAGCCGTTGTAACCAAACATGGTTTTTGTCTTAAATAAAAAACAGTTCTCTCCTAGAGAGTCATATTGCAGCCAGCTCAAAGTCACAAGTGTCCCCCTTCTTCACTAGAGTTATGTAGCCAGAAATCGAGCAGAGTTCATGAGGGGGGAGGGGGGTTGACCCCTTTTGTTATAACAGCCGGCCCATCTCTGTTATGATGAATAAACAAATAAATGTAATAACCGTAGTTGGGGAAAATAATGCCACTCATGTATTTTCAATCTGGCAATTGAATCATTGAGCTCAGGATGTTAGGACTGAGTGGGATGATTTTACAGATTCTCTAGTCTATGGATTTTTTCCTCAATTTGCAGATAGAGGAACTGAATCAAAGTCGGGGGGGGGGGGTGGATATAACTTATTCATGGTCACACAAGTTCATGTTAGAGCTTGGACTTCCCTGGATTTGCTGTGCCTCTTCTTGTCTTTCAGGAGATGCAAATGATCTGGCAGAATTTGCTTTTTCGAAGAAGTACCCTCTCTCCCCTTGGTTGTGATTTGGTCCGGTGATTCTTCTGGGTGGTGCTAAGGAAAGGTAAGCTCTACAATGTGGTAATTACTCAGCCTCCCTGGACGAAGCCGAAGTGGTATGTACCTTCCTGGGCCCCCGGGCCCATCTTTGCTGGACCCCAGTGCCAGCTGCTCTTGGGGAGTTGGCTGCCCTCTGCTTTCCCCCCTGGTCCTGCCGACCAGTTGGATTTATCCATGATGATTTCCATATAAAGACAACAATAACCAATGCCTTTACATCATCACTTTCATTGCAACGAAGAGTAAGCCCTCAGCTCTCTCTGAGTTGAAGCGTAGATGTCTTCTCACTGCATAAGTATGCCAAGTGTGATTTCATGACACACGCACACACAAATATAGTTTTTAAAGTGAGCCCTGCAGCCAGCTTGGGGCTTGAGCTCAGGACTCCGAGATCAAGAGTCTCACACTCCACCACCTGCGCCAGCCAGGCCGTCCCCCCAAAGTATTTCCTGTCGGGGTGCAGTGGTGCAGAAATTGCTGTTTGTCCCTCAGCTCTTTTCCTTGGAGGCATTGTGCAAGGGCTGGTCCAGCTGAGCGTTTCCTTTCTGTCGCTGTCGTTTCTCCCAAGTTTGTTGCGTCAGGGAGTGTAAAACACTACTTCCTGACCTTTCTGAATTCGACCAGGCTGCCAAAGGGAGCCACTCAGTCACACTGTGAAGAGACTCAGCCCCTCTGGTGAAGACTGGGACGTTTTTAGGGCTTCCTTGTCTTAACCTCCCCCTGCTGGTGAAAAATAATCCACATACACTCTGTTCAGAAGCTGAAAATTTAAGGGCAGGTAATTTGAGTCTGATGGTGACAAGATGCCTTGCCTTCACTTACACAAAGGTAACGGTTTTGCTTTTTTAAATACTGAAAGATAAATGAATACTTCTCCCACCGTCCATTACCTGATCATTACCTGGCTGTTGCCAGGAAGGAACCCGAGTTCTCTCGCACGCTGTATTTATACATTTCATGTTCACAAATGTCATGAAGTGCGGTAACCCATAGGCTGACACTGCATCCATTCTTTGGCGTTTATGACTTCTGCTTGGGGCTGTTGGAATTCCAGGGGACCGTGAGATGGGATGGATAGCCACTCTGGGGTGACCTAATTGGGTGGGTGGGCCTGGCGGCACAGGCGGTGAAAGAATTTACCCGGGGCAGAACAAAAGAGATAGAAGTTTATCGAATACGCCCCAAGGGAGTAGCGGGCAGGACAGCAAAGGAGAGGCTGTGACGAGGCAGTGGCAGGGGCCACAGTTACAGGGTGGAGAGAGGGAGTATGGGGACTTACGGAATTTTCCCTGTTTTGTTAATCTTAGGAACTGTGCCTGGTTGTAATTGGTCAGGTAGGGCCCATGGCTGTTTCACGGCCGGTCATTTAATGAGCCTGTTTGCATTGAGCCCAGTGGTCACTCTGGGCCCTTTTGCCCTGTTCAGGTTTCCGTTGCTCAGGCCTGTTGCCTAAAAGCGGCCCCTACACCTACTTCTGGCCAACATTTTCCACCTTCTGTTTGCTGCTTTGCATTGGCTATGGGATATGAAAATTAGATGTTTGTGCCCGTTAGAAATGTGCCCAAACTCAGAGTAAGGGTCCCGGAGTGAGCCCTGGGTAACTATGGAATGAACGAACATTAAAGCACCAATGCATTGGGGAGCCTGGGTGGCTCAGTCGGCTGAGTGTCCGGCTTCGGCTCAGGTCACGATCTCACAGTTTGTGGGTTCGAGCCCTGCATCGGGCTCTGTGCCTACAGCTTAGAGCCTGGAGCCTGCTTCAAATTCTGTGTCTCCCTCTCTCTCTGCTCCTCCCCTGCTCATGCTCTGTCTCCCTCTCTCTCCTTCAGAAATAAAAATAATTTAAAAAAATTAAAAAAAAAGAACTAATGCATTGTATTTCTGTAGTGTCTATGCTTGGTAAAATTTATGTTGGCTGCTCAGAGGAATTTTCTGCTTCCTTTTTTATTTTCAACGACTTCACGGTTGAAGTTGATTGGTATGTAGTCTTCGGGTAAGTTAGCTATCAGTATACTATTTGTAATTCTGGGGATTAAATTAAGACGGGAAACAGTGAAAATTATAGGTTATTGTAACAGAAGACAACATTTTCTAAAAATGCGTGATCCTTTACACAGGCTTCGCTCAGCAGCGTACGTCTGTAATTTATGAAAGCTTGTGTGAAGAATGACGTGGGGGAAGACGCTGAATTGTAACATGCTTTATAAATGTTAAATATCTAGCCCTTTTGTCCATTTGAGATCTAACGGTGTAGGTGATCTGTTTTTCTGGTTTGCTACCGTTATCACACATTGCCCCACTTTCCGGATTGCGGGTGCTAATGCTGAAGGGTGTATGGACATGAGCAAGACAGAGTGCCCTCAAGTTGCTGACAGCCTATTAGGGGAAAGAAGCTATAAACACAGTATTGATGAGGAGCATGGATAGAGACCTGTAGTCTGGGCTCTGCTTCTAGTAGGCATGACACTGAACTTCCTGGGTATGAGTTTACTCATCTGTAAAACAAGGGCTTTTTTTAATTAAATTTTTTTAAAATTTTAACTAAACTCTGTGCTGCACATGGGGTTTGAACTCACAACCCCAAGATTAAGCGTCACATGCTTGACCAGCTGAGCCAGCCAGGCAGGCACGTAAAAAATAAGAGCTTTTAGATGACATGAAATTTAAAAGTATCATTCACTGGGGCGCCTGGGTGACTCAGTCGGTTGTGTGTCCAACTTCAGCTCAGGTCATGATCTCACATTTCGTGAGTTTGAGCCCCACGTTGGGCTTGTTGCTGTCAGAGCAGAGCCTGCTTTAGATTCTCTGTCCCTCCCCCCCCCTCCCCTGCTTGCTCTCTCTCTCTCTCTCTCAAAAATAAACATTATATAAAAAACAAATCTGTCAAACTATCATTCAGTGATTTTATGATAAATACCATAAAAATGTCTGACCCATGAGATCAGCTTTCTTTCTGTGTCATTCAGTGCTATTTCTTTAGTAACTACCACGCAAGCTAGCACACAGTGGGTACTCGGTTGTTTACTGAATGACTGAATTGACAGAAACCATACTAAAGAGATCAGGGCAAGGGGAGCTCATTTTTGGATTGGGTGATCATTGAGGACGTTATGGAGGAGATAGTATTCGAAACAGACACTTACAAGAGAGATTTTCAATTTTCAGGTAAGCATTTGGAGTGGGGTGCAGTCGAAGACACTTTGTATCCAAGGAAGGCTATATGGTGTAGTGGGAAGAATACAGGACTTGGAACCAGAAGATCTGAGTTCAAATTCAAGCTCTGCCACTCACTAGAATGTGTCCTTGGGTGAGTCACTAAACTTCTCAGAAGCTCAGTTTCCTTAGGTATAAAATGGGGATGATGATATCAATCCCTCGACAGATTTGTTACAAAGATCAGATGAGATGGTACAAGGTGTTATCATCTGATGCTCAAAACCCGTGAATCTGAAGGAGTAACACGAGTCATACGTAGAAGCATGGGGTTAGAGAACGAGTATATCTGTGGACCGGTGGATATTCTGTGTTGGTATAGGGGTGCAGCTGCAAAAGAAGTTGGATTCAGGCTGCCTAGAGACATGCATGGTGTGGTTAAAAGCGTGGAACAATCTTCTTTTTCCTTCTCGTTCAATTAATTGAGTCATTTTCAGCGGAAGTTTCTTTACCTTTCTGCATGTGTCGACGGGGCTTTCAGAGAAAATTCCAAAACTCACTAACCATTTTTCCCCCCATATCCACATTTATCTCCAGCCAGTCACAGGTGTGGAATCCGCTTAACCCTTTTGGAAATAGGTAGAATTGCATTATTCAGTGATTCTAGTTCAAGTTACTTAAAAAGACAAAAGTACCCAATAGGCATTTAATGGTAAGGGTGCGGCTTGGTCCAGGTCAGCTCTTAATAATCTGAGACTGTCTTTGGGCACCAGGAGCACAGGGGTAGTTCTCTAAGCAGGCCATCTCTCTCTTCAGGGACCACTGCTAGCTGGGAACCGATGGCTTGTGTTCAGCTCAGGACAGTTCTCCGGAAATGTTCCCGTGCAAATCAATGATTGATTAATGGTGACTCACTTAAGCTGTTTTTAGGTAGCAAAGCGTCACCATGAAGGAAGACTGGTGGAAGCCATTGACAGCAGCAAGAAATGCCAGCAAGCCAGGCCAGTGTATTATTGACCATTATTTTTATCCTTTCATTTGTACTTTATCCAAAAAAGGATTTGAGGTGACATGTAATGAAACACAAAGCGCAAGGTAAACAAAAATAAGCGAAGGCTTTGCTTAACCAACTGAGCCACTCAGGAGCCCCCCTGTAAGTGAAGGCTTTGGGTGTGAAGATGGAAAAAGGAAAATGGGCACGTGCCCGCCCTTGGCTGTGTCCTGTGAACCTGAGTATGGCTTTTCAGTCTGGCCCTTCCCTAGTTTTGATGGCTGATTTCGGGTGCATGAGCACAAGCTCTTCCTCTTCTGACTTACCCCGTGACTCGGCATTTCTGGCAAGATCTCTATTCTAGTGACATTGACTTGAAGGCTTGGATCTATCCCAGTTTATTGGGTCCCTCCAGTGCCAGCTCTCTGGGTCTTTCACCGGAAGCTGGAAGCCTTGGCTAATTAATGCATATGGCGGGGGGGGGGGGGGGGGGGAACGCCTAGGTGGCTTAGTCAGTTAGTTAAGCATCCTATGTCAGCTCAGGTCATGATCATACAGTTTGTGAGTTCGAGACCCACGTCTGGCTTTTCATGATGGCTCAGAGCCTGGAGCCTGCTTCAGATTCTGTGTCTCCCTCTCTCTCTCTCTGCCCCTCCCCTGCTTGTGTTCTCTCTCTTTCTCAAAAATAAAATAAACATTAAAAAAAAATGCACGTGGGAAGTACTAGGATACTCTTATTCTCACTCAGGAGAGGGGCCTGAGTATCTGTTGAATTGGAAACTTAGCACCTCTTAGATTGTCCACCTTACATCATTAGAATTTATAGGAGACCGTGCTGGCAACCTGTAGGTAGTTCTTGGCCTCTCGTGGAGAGGATTTTACTTCTCCCCCTTAGACCTTCAATCTAATTTGATAATAGTATTATCATTCATGCAGTCAATAACATTGAACACCATCATCATGATTATCACTAATGATAGCTCAGGGCTGTACTAAAAGTAATTATGATTATGTTCTAGTGAATGTACGGGGAGGAGTGTAACTTAGCATAACTACCCAGTGGACTGCAGAACATCAGCAATCATATCCTTAATAATTTAGTGTATGTTACAGTTGTCAAGAAGAGTTCAAGATTAATGTTATGGATTTATTTAGTTGACTTTTGGGGTGCAGCCTAATCTTTTCTGGTCATCAGGCATCTCAATTTTTAATCGTGGACTATCTCATATGAGTTATCACAGAGAATGAGATTCGTTGTGCTCTTTCATATGCTAGATTTCTAAATGGAATGTGGTAGAAAGGAAAGACTATTCTTTTACACCTGTAGGTATCACTGTGGCATGCACAGAATGGAAACCGAAATAATGAAATGTTTTGCTCTAGGCGGGGTTTTGGTTGTATGATTGTTAGAAGTTCTGTGGTTCATGCCCTGGTGAGTTCTAGAAAGTTCTGATAAGTTTATTTCTATATGCTCTTCATTTTCCTTACTTGGAATTGCCTATCTTGTGTCTTAGTGAAATTTTCTTCATCAGCAAATCGATTCAGTCATTTTCAGCTAAAGTGTGCCTTTCTGCATGTATACTTTAAAAAAATTATATGTTTCAGGTGGACATTATAATTTGACACTTGTGTATGCTGCAAAGTGATCATCCCCTAAAGTTTCATTACCACCCATCACCCTACAAATTGACCTCCTTCACTCCTTTTGCCCACCCTCCCAGCCCCTTTCCCCTCTGGTAAACTAATCTGTTCTCTGTATCTGGGAGTTTGTTTTTCTTCCGTTTGTATGTTTGTATTTTTAGATCCCACATCTAAGTGATATCGTACAGTACTCATCTTTTTCCTTTTGACTTAATTCATGTAGCATAAAGCCTTCAAGTTCCATGCATGTTGTTGCACCTGGCAAGATTTTTTTTTATGGCTGAGTAGTATTCCAATGTGTGTGTGTGTGTGTGTGTGTGTGTGTGTACACCCCATTGTCTTTATCCATTCTTCTACTGATGGACATTTCGGTTGCTTCTGTACCTTAGATATTGTAAATAATGCCACAGTGAACATAGGGATGCATTTGTCTTTTCAAATTGGTGTTTTCATATTCTTCAGAAAATTACCCAATAGCAGAATAGCTGGATAATATGGGAGTTCCATTCTTAATTTTTTAAAAAAAATTTTAATGTTTATTTATTCTTGAGAGAGACAGAGAGGCAGAGCATGAGCCGGGGAGAAACAGAGAGGGAGGGAGACACAGAATCCGAAGCAGGCTCCAGGGTCTGAGCTGTCAGCACAGAACCTGATGCGGGGCCCTAACTCACCAACCACAAGATCACGACCTGAGCCAAAGTCGGACGCTTAACTAACTAAGCTACCCAGGCACCCCTCCATTCTTAATTTTTTGAGGAATCTCCATACTGGTTTCCATAGTGGCTGCAGCAATTTACAATCCCATGAATAGTATACAAAGGTTCCCTTTTCTCCACATCCTCTCCAGCATTTGCTCTTTCTTGTCTTTTTGATAATAGGCATCTAAGACATGAGGTGATATCTCATTGTGGTTTTGATTTGCCTTTTCCTAATAATTCGTGATGTTGAACATCCTTCTGTGTGTCTGTTGGCCATCCATATGTCTTCTTTGGAACGATGTCTGTTCAGGTCTTCTGCCTATTTTTTGAGTTGTTTCTTTGTTGTTGAGCTGTAGGAGTTCTTTATATGTTTTGGACACAACCCCTTATCAGATGTATGATTTGCACATATCTTCCGCCATTCAGTAGGTTGCCTTTTTGTTTTGATCGTGGTTTCCTTCACTGTGCAGAAGCTTTTTAGTTTGATGTAGTCCCAATAGTTTATTTTTGCTTTGGTTTCCCTTGCCTTTGGAGTCTGAGCCACAATAACATTGCTAAGACCAATGTCAAGGAGCTTATTGCCTATGTTTTCTTCTAGGAATTTTATGGTTTCAAGTCTTACATTCAAGTATTCAATCTGTTTTGTATTCCTTTTTGTGTATAGTATAAGATGGTCATCTAATTTCTCTTTTGCATGTAGTTGACCAATTTCGCCATTTATTGACGAGCCTCTCCCTTTTCCATCGCGTGTTCTGGGCTCCTTTGTTATAAATTGTCTATATATGTCTAGGTTTATTTCTGGGCTTTCAGTTCTGTTTTTAAAAATATAATTTATTGTTAAGTTAGCTAACATACAGAGTATACAGTGTGCTCGTGGCTTTGGGAGTAGATTCCCATGATTCATCCCTGGGCGTTCAATCCTGTTCCATTAATCTATGTATCTGTTTCTGTGCCAGTACCATAGTGATTTTTTAATGTTTATTCATTTATTTTGACAGAGAGCGAGAGCGAGCACGCGTGCGCACATGTGCTCAAGTGGGAGAGGGGCAGAAAGGGAGAGAGAGAGAATCCCAAGCGTGCGCTGCACTCTCAGCGTGGAGCCCGACGTGGGACTCCATCCCACCAACCGTGAGATCATGACCTGAGCCAAAATCAAGAACTGGACTCGAACCTGGCTGAGCCACCCAGGTGCCCCCATAGTGTTTTCATTATTGCAGCTTTGTAGCATAGTTTGAAATCCGGGAGCGGACTATGTCCAGCTTTGTTCTTCTTAAGATTACTTTGGCTATCCAGGACCTTTTGTGTAGGTTCCGTATAAATTTTAGCATTATTTGTTCCAGTTCTGTGAAGTATGCCATTGGAATTTTGATAGGGATTGCACCGAATCTGTAGATTGCTTTGGGTAGTGTGAACATTTTAACAGTATTTTCCAGTCCACAAGCACGAAACATCTTTCCGCTGTGTTTCTGTTTTTACTTTATTTCATCAGTGTCTTACAGTCTTCAGCGTATGGGTCTTTCACCTCCTTCGTTAAGTCTATTCCTGGGTATTTTATTCTTTTTGATGTAAACATAAACGGGACTGCTTTGTCAATGTCTCTGATAGTTTCTAATTATGTGTGTAGCTGTTACTTGTATGTAGCAAACATCAGTTCTGATGAGTAGCAGAAATCCTTTGAAAGATTTCTTTAACTAGCCTTAGGTAATACCTTGAGGTTAGGGGAGTGAAAGGACTACGTTGAAGGGCTTACTAGAGCCTCTGTAGGGAGCAGGCATCGAGGGAGAAGCATTGGAAATAGGAGAAGTTAAGAGACAAGACAGAATTATAGGCCATGTTCCTAAGGCATGGCTGCCCCACAGTGGAAAGTGTAGTATCTAGCAGAGTGCAGTGAACTCTTCTTTGACCAAAGGTTATATGGAAATCTTCAGAATTCCAGCTTGTCTGTGTGTATGCGGGTAGGAGGGGGGCATGTGGCGGGTTTGGATGACGTTCTTAAATCAAGTAGAGAATATCTTTTGGTTCTTTTGGAGAAGGTCCTCAAGCAATCGATAGATCCGCTGAGAGCAGGGTTTAAAATCCTATAGGAGAAGCCTGAACAGTTCTGGGATGGGGTATGGCTGGTTTGCAAAGGTGATATTAAGCCCTGGCAGGAAACTGGGACAGAAGCCCATGCAAAAACGTGACCAGTTTCGGAAGCATTCTAAGGAAATCGTGACAGAGCATTCCAGAACTTAGTTCTACCCAATGTACATTTGCCAAGCATTTACTATGTGCCAGATTCTGAGCCAGACATTGAGGATACAATGCCCATAGACCGTAAGGAACTGAAAGGCCAGAGGACAGAGTATGTACCAGGCTGACCGAGGATCATACGAGGGCAGGAAGACGCAGTCTTGATCCCATCTCTTGGTGTAGCTGGGGCTCCCATAAGACTCTGAACTCTAGTCGGGATTGGTTTTAACATTTAGCATATATTCCCTGCCTAGCGCATTATTAGTGCTTAGAACTTATAGGTAGAGAGATACAAATGTATAGATAGGTAGCTTAAAATTTATAGGTGGATGGATGGGTGGATGGATAGATGGACAGATACACAGATGGAGACATACATTGACGGAAATGAAACCCAGTGGTTCCAACGGAGCGGGGTTGCAGAAGGCAAGGGCTTATAGTTTATAGCAATTAAACACCCTTTTATCCTTGGAGAGCCACGCGAGGAGCATTTAACGCTCAAGGTCCCAGTAAACAGATTGGTGCAGCTTCTTGTCACTGTGCATGTTTTCCGAGCTATGAAAAATCTATAGCTGACTAAAAATCCCTGAGTAATCTTGCTTAGGATCAAAAAGCTTTCATTAACGTCTTTAATCTGTGTAATGAAATCTCAAACTATTTTCTGTGCCTTTATTGCTTCAGTAACCCAAGTCCCCAGAGAACCCAGTGAATTAGAATGTGGCCTCAAATCAAGAGCAAAGAGTCATCAATCAAACACGGAGATTATTTGGGGAACAGAAATGATTTGAATACCAAAGAAGAAGCGCTTGTTGACAGAAATACACGTTTGTAACTATTGTTTCATTGGTCCTGTAGGCCGCAGAACAAATCAAGAGCCTACGTCGTATCAAAAAGAAATTTGAGGTGCTCCTGGGTGGCTCAGTCAGTTCAACATCTGACTCTTGGTTTCAGCTCAGGTCATGACCTCACGGTTTGTGGGCTCGAGCCCTCTGTCGGGCTCTCCTGCTTTCTCTCTCCTTCTCTCTCTGCCCCTCCCCTGCTCACGGTCTCTTTCTCTCAAAATAAATAAATGAACTTAAAAAAAACATTAAAAAAAGGAATTTTATTTTAGGCTTCTCTCCGCCACCTTGATTTTCTGGAAGTTCAACTTACTCTCTCTGAACCTTGGTGCTTCGTTGACTCCTTGCCTTGTACCCCATTTGTGATGTCCTCCGTCTTTTCCCCCCTAAGTTTCACCGAGAAATAATATTTTCCATCTTGAAGAAGTGCTCCAAGCTTATTTTTTCCCCATACTCTTCTCTCTGCCGAATCAGGTTGTCATCTACCAGAGGCTCTTTTAGTGAGTCCCCGTTGGGAGAGTCTAATTTAACAAACAGTTCTCAAATGTCAGCGGCTTAACACCATAAATATTCGCTTCTTGGTCATACAGAATCTAGCGTTGAGGTTCCTGGCAAGTCCATTGTCATGGGCAGCTCTCTTCTTGATGGTGGCTCCAGGATGCGGTCTCCTTCCACCTTGTGATGTTGTCATCTTCGGTATGAGTCTCCATGGTTACTGGATCAGGGGAAAAAAGTGCAAGGAGGGAATACCAGAAATGGTACCTACTCCACCTCTGCTTTCATTCCATTGGCCAGAACTAGTCACATGGCCCCACATAGATGCAAGAGGGAGTGGGCAATGACCCCTCTGGCTGGGCACTTCCTTTCCAATGACAACAGTACATTGCTGGTGGTGGTTTCACCATCCTTTGAAAACACTGTTCCACGAGAGTGCCTCAGCTCTTCTGATCCCTAAGGGAGCTGCTCTGTTTCTCTTCCATCTGATCTATGTGTAATCACAAGGTCCTCCACAAGTCAAAGCCACCGGTAAGAAATGCAGTCCTTTCTGTGAATTTAAATAATGTGTCTGGAGAATAGGTGCCTCTTTATGGGCATAGCTGCAACATCATACCGTTGATGCATTCTGGAGCCAGAAAACCCCCTCGTAAAATTGGACCCACCACTTAGAGGATAAAAATGCCCCAATGCAATAACTGACAATAATTTCAGCTCAGATGTTCATATTTATTAACTATCATGAGTTTGGGGAATAAAAACCTCGATCTGCTTTTCTTAGAAGCTAGGTGTTGATGGGCCCAGTTGAGTCCCACGAGTTGTATTCTCTGGTAGTGGTTTCTGACACTTACATGTACAAGAGTGACTCTCACATTTTGGTAAGGCGCCTCTGTCTTAAACATTTTGCTATGGGGTCACCTTTCAGCATAACACATCAGCAAAAAAGGCTAAATGTATGCATATATGGATGGATCCTTCTGAAGGCTGAAAATACTGCGTTTGATTGTCCTGACTCCCCGGAGTCTATTAACTTGCAGAGACCAAGGAATAACCTAGGGTTCTTAATCTTCTGCACTTAATTCAGGTCCTGTTATTTACATAACCATTTATTTCCTGACCAAGGCCTGCTGTTCTCCAAAGATAGGGGAATGGTTAAATAAATTATGCTTCATCTCTGTGTTGGAGTATTAAGAAAGCTTTAAATTTTGTTTCTCAGAATTTTTAATGACCATTAGAAAATGCTCATTTCATATATATGTGTGTGTGTGTGTGTGTGTATATGTATATGTATATACATATGTACATATGTGTGTACATATATAGAAGTGATCTCGATTTGTGTATATGCATATGCATAGCAAAAAAAATTGGAAGGAAATATATCAAAATTTTAACTGTGGTTATCTTTGCACAGTGGGATTATGGGTGACTCTCAGTCTTTATATTTTTCTGTGTTTTCCAGAGTTTAAAAATGAGCATGAATTGCATATGAGGAAAATATTAATCACAATACCTGTCGGTCAAGTCTACCATCTAACTGTTCTTGTGGAAATTACTAGAGGCTAGTAGAAAAGGGAACTTTGTCTTAAAGTGGTTGAACCCTGTATCTTTTTTTTTTAAAGTTCATTTATTTTGAGAAGGAGGGAGAGTGCGGGTGGGGAAGGGAAGAGAGAGAGCAAGAGAGAGAATCCCAAGCAGGCTCCTCGCCGTCAGCGCAGAGCCTGATGTGGCTTGGGGCTCCAGGTCACGAATCACGAGATCATGACCTGAGCTGAAATCAAGAGTCGGGTGCTCAACTGACGGAGCCACCCAGGTGCCCCAGATCCTGTGTTTTTAAACGGAATAAAAGGTAGAACGACCTACCATCCGAAATAATGGCTTTATCACTTTTTCCCCCACTCCCAAATTTTACTGGTGAAACTTAACTAGCCCTTGTAGATAAATCTTTCCATGTGAACTGCAGTTTTGCTTTTTCATTGCAGAAGCTTGTTATAGAATTATAAGTTGTAGGGGTGCCTGGGTGGCTCAGTCCGTTAAGCGTCTGACTCTTGATTGTGCTCAGGTCGTGATCTCACGGTTAGTGGGTTCGAGCCCCCCATCAGGCTCTGTGCTAGCCGTGTGGAGCCTGCGTGGGATTCTCTCTCTCTGCCCCCCTCCACCTCCCGTACTTGGGCGCAATGCCTCTGCGTGCTCTCGCACAAGCTCTCTTTCTCTTCGAAAATAGTTAAACTTAAAAATTCCTTTAAAACAAGATGTGGAAGTACATACCGGAATTGTTAGGAAATGTCGGCCTCCAGGTGGAGAGCATCAGTCTTTAATGTCTTACTTCATAGGAGAAGCCAGTATGGCATGAGCGACCTACCACAGGCTTGAGAGTCCTGGGCCCCAGTCTTGGCTCTGTTACGTACTTACTACTAGCCGTGTGAGTTGGAGCTAGTTACTTAAAGCGTCTGAAACTTGTGTCCTTATTTACAGACTATACATAATACCTGTCTGGCATGTTTATTTTGATGGTTACAGATAAGAAACGTAAGCCTAGCTCACTTGCTTAATTGCCTAATTGCTTCAGCAGCTTAATTGCCGTTGCCGCTGCTTTCGTTACTACTACAGTCGTTACTCCTAGCACTGTTATAACCATGGCCTTCACCTCTGCCGGTAGGAATGCTAACTGTACTGTCTAGCTGTGCTGAAGTCGGCCAGGTCGGTTTTGAGTAGTCTAACTTGCAGTAGCAGTCAGGGTTATATTCAGCTGCTTTCCAAGAACAGGACAGGCCTTCTCACCCATCGCCCCCGTCTCTTCCATCTGGCGATTAAGGAGTTAAATTCTAGCCAAGCAAGGGACATCCGGACCACCTAGGTCCAGCCCTCAGGCCTCCATCTTTCTGATTGTTCATCGAAGATAAATAGTTTGAATACTGTATCTGATTCTAGTCAAATAAAAACTAAGGGGAGTCATTTATTTCCCGTGTTAAAGAGGAAGACAATACCATCGTGGCCAACTGGGTTCAAAGACCGAAGCCTCGAAAAGTAGATTTCCGGGAAATGTAAGTTGCTGGATCAAATCTTTATTCTTCTTCTTCTCACTCTGTGAGTTCCTCCCCCGAATGGCTCTGCGTTCAGGACAGTATCGGTGAATGCAGCTGCTGTGGTCCTTGGGAAGCATCTTTACCGAGAAGGAGGGACATCAGTGACACCAATTGGAAGTTTTCCTTTCTGATTTCATTTTCTAAGAGATAGAAAATGTGTCTCACCACAAGCAAACGAAACAAAAAACAAACAAAAAAAACCAACAACTATTCACTATTAGTTCTTAACTCTTCTCTTGTTGGGATTTTAGGAGAGAAGCCAGAGACTGATATAAACCATGACTCAACATGAACTTTCTGTGTGGTCGTTTATGTACATTGTCCGGCCCCATTATTACATTGCAAATCAAGATCAATGAAGACAATCTCACTCAAGCATTCAGTTCTTGAACTATCATCAATATTCTTATGCAGTTTAATTTGAGAGCTTGGTTATAATTGTATCAAAAAGGGAGAGAGATAAATCTTCCTTGAATTAGATGATCTTTATGAGATATAGTGTGGAATAGTCTCCAAAAATAATTTTAGTCTAACCCAAGCTCTTAGGATTAAAATGTCTGGACTATACATTTGTCTTTTGTTCTTGGGGCACCTGTCTGGCTCAGTCAGAAGAGCATACGACTCTTGATCTTGGGGTCGTGAGTTCGAGCCCCACATTGGATGTAGAGATTAGTAAAAAAAAAAAAAAAAAAAAAAAAAAAAAAAAAAAAAAAAGTAAACTTCAAAAAAAAATTGTCCTCCATTTTCAAGCCTAGAAGGAGAGTTAAGGATGAACTTTCCTTGCCTCTGCATAGAGTTAAATGAAGTCGAACTCTCCTATGGGCTTAATGTTTGTGTCTCCTCAAAATTCATATATGTAAGCCCTAACTCCCAATGTGATGGTATTAGAAGGTGGGGCCTTTGGGCTGTAATTAAGATTAGCTGAGGTCAAGAGGGTAGAGCCCCAATGATAGGATGAGTGCTCTTGTAAGTAAAGGAAGAAATACCAGAGCCTCCTCTCTTGGCCGTGTGAAGACACAGTGAGAAAAGAAGGCGGCTGTCCGTAAGGTACAAAGGGAGCCCTGAGCAAGAACCACATTTGCCAGCCCCTGGATCTTGGACTTCCTGGCCCCCAGAACTGTGAGAAATAATGTTTGTTGTTTGCACTATTCAGTCTATAGTATTCTGTTACTGCATCTTGTGCAGACTAAGACAAACTCCATGACACCCAACCTTTCTGTAACACAGGTTCAGTTTCATTCCTGGCCAAAGCATGTGCTCCAAATACAACAACTGCGTATTGAAACTGATACCAATATTCTCCTTTAAGACCAGCATTATATTAGGATTTTAGGTGTCACTTGTATAGGGTTAGGTTTCTTGTAGGAGCATGGGGTTGTATTTTACCTGCGCCACACAATTCGTCATGCCTGAGGTTGCTGGTCTGTGCCTTGAGAAGTTCTTCATGAAGATCAAGTCATTTGGACAGTGGTTAGCCTGAGCTGGCCAGGGCGAAGCAAGGTATTGGATCCAGGAGAAGACAGATCATCCTTTGGAGTATCGGTGTTTGTGCCTGGGGAGTTGACAGAGCAATGTTAGACACTGTGGACATAGAGATAAGATAGTATTGCTTCTTGAGACTCTTGTGCTCGCAGCCAGGAGAGGCCCATGACAGTAGTCATTTGTTCTGACAACTCCTTGAATGCTTCTGCTGTTTTTAAAGTTGAACAACGTCAAGCCGCCTCCTCAGCCTACCTAGTCGGCCAATCTATAATTAAGGAGATCAGATTGTTGCAACTTTAGCTTCCAACCTTTCTGTGGTCTTTAAAACAAATTCTGCTATTAATATTTCATCCACAAGACTGTATTTCGTTTTCTGAATGTTTCTTGTCTTTTTAGCATTGTGTTCTTATACACGCGTCCAATTTTTAGTCCTTCATTCTCATTTTATGGTGTTTAGGAAGGAACCGTGTGTGGTTTAGGTCACCACAACTGGAAGCCCCCCAACAAACACCGTTTTAGCCTTTCCTAGAGACTGCCCAGGTCTCTCCCCCATCTACTCGGTTAATCCCATCAGACTTAATGCCCCATGTCAATTCCAGCCTGCTGGACCGTGTTCCCTGCTACTCCAGCTGCTACTGTTTATGGAGAGGATCTGCTCCACACAAAGAAACCACTCGTAACAGGTTTGCTTTGTTTTCTACCTGTATAAGCCTTGGCCTACTGGATTTTGGAATTGGGTAGAATTGAGTTCAGATCCTGGTACTGCCATTTACTTACCCCATGGGATAGGAAAAAATCAATGAACTTCTTTGAGCCTGAGTTTTTGTAGCTGTAAAAAGGACATACTATCATTGTCCGAGTTCTAGACTGTCTTGAAGAGAAAAAATTTGCCCTTCAAGATTCTTCTGGCTAGCCGAAGAATGAAATTGACATGAGACAAATTAATAGGAGAAAAGGGAACAAAGCTTAATAACATGTATATGCCCCATATACATGGGAGGGACCCAAGAAAACTCCCTGAAATGACTGAAGCCATCACCTTAAATACCATCTCCAGCTAAAGGCCAAGGAAGTTGTTGGGGTGGGGAGTCAGTTATGGGAGGTGACCAGAAAAAGCACAGTAAGTAAGGATAAAGTTGTTATGCAGATTTAAGTCACTGCCTTCTTCCTTGATGACTGATGCTAGAAATTAAGTCATTCCCCGCTTCCTGGTACAGCCTTACAAATGGAGATTTTCTTTATACATGTAAATATTTCCTATAAAAGGGTAACTTCTAGTCAGTTTTCAGAGTTTCTCCTGTGTCTGCTAGTTCTTAAAAATAACCAGCCTCAAATAATCAATATGTCAAAGAGGCGTATCTTTAGGGCCGCAAAATTTGCTCCCCTACAACTATATGAGTTGAAAGTTTAGCAACATTTTACAGGTTACCAACCCCATAATAGATACAGTAAAGGCCGAACAACTGTGTATGTGCACAATTGGTTACCTCAATGGGGGGGGGGGGGGCAAGCAAATCAGCTATTCGGTATTAAATACAACAGATGTATTTAATTTATTAGAAAGGCCGAATCGACTAATTTAATCAGTATAATCAGGAGAGACGTTTGTGTGGAAAATTTCCCTGAGTTAAAACAAATGAATAATTTATTGGGTTTACCAACTCAGCAGCATCTTTAGATTAGTGGCTTACTAAACTGAAAGCATTCTCCAGTTGAAATGTATCAACTATTTGGGTTGATAAATCCCAAACTGGATAAATCCAGTTGCAAACACCCAAATAGTTGATACATTTCAAATTGCATTCATTCAAATGCAATGAATAAGTACACAGGCCTCGTATGGCCCTTTTCTAGGCTGTGAAATGAGAAGGTGGGAGGGTGAGTGGTAAATAAAAATACACGGCCCCTGCTCAGAAGGAACACACAAGAGAGGCTACAAGATGGGCAACTTAAATCACTACAACAAGCATAATACACGCTGAATAATTTTTTTTTGAAATTTTTTGAGAGAGTGTGAGCGAGGGAGAGGGGCAGAGGGAGGGATACAATCTTTTTAAAATTTTTTTAAAAATTGACATCCAAGTTAGTTAGCATCTAGTGCAACAATGATTTCAGGAGTAGATTCCTTAATGCCCCTTAGCCATTTAGCCCATCCCCCACTCCCACACCCCCTCCAGTAACCCTCTGTTTGTTCTCCGTATTTAAGAGTCTCTTATGTTTTGTCCCCCTCTGTGATTTTTGATATTATTTTTGCCTCCTTTCCCTTGTATTCATCTGTTCTGTGTCTTAAAGTACCTCATATGAGTGAAGTCATATATTTGTTTTTCTCTGGGTAATTTTGCTTAGCATAATACCCTCTAGTTTCATCCACATAGTTGCAAATGGCAAGATTTCATTCTTTCTGATTGCTGAATAATACTGCAGTGTGTGTGTGTGTGTGTGTGTGTGTGTGTGTGTATCACCTCTTCTTTAGGGAGGGATACAATCTTAAGCAGGCTCCATACTCAGTGCAAGAACCCTATGTGGGGGTCAATCCCATGATCCTGGGGCCACAACCTGAGCTGAAATCAAGCGTCAGGGGGCGCCTGGGTGGCCCAGTTGGTTGAGTGTCTGACTCTTGATTTCAACTCAGGTCATGATCTCACAGTTTGTGGGGTTGAGCCCCACGTCGGTTTCTGCACTGACAGCACAGAGGCTGCTGGGGATTTCTCTCTCTCCCTCTCTCTCTGCCCCTCTCCCTGCTCACAATCTCTCCCTGTTTCTCTCAATAAAGAAATAAATAGAAAGGAGTCAGGTACTCAACTGACTGAGCTGCCCAGGCACCCTCTACACTTGAATACATTCTAAGAGCTCATAGTTGTCAGGGGTTTTTTTTTCCCCCTTGCTACACTTGTAGGTTAGAGGTAGGGGATGGCATTCTGGAGGGAGTGGGCTTTCAGTTGGGCTTTTCTTAAAAATTTTATTTTTAAAGTTTTATTTATTTATTTATTTATTTATTTATTTATTTATTTATTTATTTATTTTGAGAGAGAAAGAACCAGCAGGGAAGGGGCAGAGAGAGGGAGACAGAGGATCTGAAGCAGGCTCTGTGCTGTCAGCAGAGAGCCCGCCGCGGGGCTTGAACTCCTGACTGTGATATCATGACCTGGGCCGAAGTCAGGCACTTAACCGACTGAGCCACCCAGACGCCCTTCGTCTGGGCTTTTAAGGGACATGGGCTCCTTGTTGTATTCTTTTATAAGATGGTCAGTCAGGTGCAGTCACAAGGGGAGGCAGAGGAGAGGCTCGGGGAAATGAAGTTTATGACGCTCCTAGGGTAAGAGACCGGAATCCCAGCCTGCCATATAGGGCCACAGGAGGAGGACACCAGGTGGTCAGAAGGCAGAGGTGGTCAGAAGAGAGGACTGAGGGAAGTTTTAGGCGAGGCCTTTGTTGGGGTTTCTGAGGGAAAGGCAAGGGAGGGTGAACAGTTTAGGATCGGCTCGTTGGAATAATTCCCATGGGCTTCGAGCAATCCGGATGATCTCTAGTTGTCAGGCATCAGTGCCCCACCAGGATTAAGGCACAGGAATATTGTTTCCTCGGGTGTAGGGACCAGAGGGAGGAGGTATGGCTTCGGATTAGTTGGTTTATATGTCGATGGCATGCTCCTGGCTTGGCCCTTGGAGGGCCAGACTCTTTCCGGCAAGAAAGGTATTTTTTTTTTTTTTTAAATGTTTATTTATTTTTGAGACAGAGAGAGACAGAGCATGAACGGGGGAGGGTCAGAGAGAGAGGGAGACACAGAATCCGAAACAGGCTCCAGGCTCTAAGCTGTCAGCACAGAGCCCGACGCGGGGCTCGAACTCACGGACTGCGAGATCGTGACCTGAGCCGAAGTCGGTCGCTTAACCGACTGAGCCACCCAGGCGCCCCAGGTATTTTTTTTTTTTAAGGATGTCAAAACATCATAATATATAGGAAATTCAAAATATTTGGAAGCGTATTTCTTGGGCTGTTCGTTTGGCTTTGGAGTCTGTAGGGAGCCAGCAGCACAAAGGCACAGGAGGCAAGCTGGTAGCCGGAGTTCTAACAGGAGAAGCAAAGCTGTTCTTACATGTGGTTGCAAATATTAAGGCTGATGATCTACAGCCCCGTGGCCGCCTTTTGTCAGGGTCTGGAGGTTTGGGTCAGCTGATCTCCGACAGGCCCGAGGCAGCTGTTGTGTCTAATACATCTTTGCTTGAACAATTGGATTAAGGTGATGTTTTGATATATCGCCGGTCATTTTTTATAGCCCCAAATCTCTGACATTCTTGGCTTCCTAGATGATTGTATTCCCGCTGGCTGTGGCAGCCATATGAGTGCAGCCTTTTGAGAGTCAGAGGAACATAAATACACCTTCTAGCCCTTATCCGGGAGTGTTCTGACGTTGGCTTCCATTGGCCACCTTCCTGGTGAAGCACTACAGGAAGGAATGCTGATAACTCACTTGCTTATTTTGTTTTTTTTGACATTTTTCCCCCCTACAGATTGGAGTGTCCTATTGTTTTTTATTCTAACAGATGGCAAAATAGTAGCATTGAAGAAAATTTCAAATCAGATACACTCTGATACCTCCGTGGTTTATTCCTTGGCTGTTACGAGCCCGGTTGGCAATGGTAGGGGTAAGGCTCTGTCTCATACTCAAGGACCCAGACGGACAGTCTGCCATCGTCAACACATGGTTTCTTGTTATTGACATCCAGCTGGCAGACAAGGAAGGAAGCCGCACGGGAGATGTGCGTGGGCCAGGCAGGGAGGTCGTTCACATTTCTCCTACCCAGGTCAGTCGGCCAGAACTCGGCCACATGGCTCTACCTGGATGCAGGAGGAACTGGGACATATACAGACAGGGCAGGCACTTCCCAGCATCAACTCACTTTGGTGCAGCTACACGCAGCTACTGTTTCCTTTCCTTTCCTTTCCTTTCCTTTCCTTTCCTTTCCTTTCCTTTCCTTTCCTTTCCTTTTTTTTTTTTTTTTTTTTTTTTAGTTTACATTCAAGTTAGTTAACATAGTTTAATACTGGTTTCAGTGGTAGAACCAAATGATTCGTCACTTATGTATAACACCCAGTGCACATCCCAGCAAGTGCCCTCCTTAATTCCCATCACCCATTTACCCGCCCCCCCCACCTCTCCTCCAGCATCCCTCAGTTTGTTCTCATTCTGTATACTTTTTAAATGTGTATTTATTTTGAGAGAGAGCACGAGTGGGGGAAGGGCAGAGACAGAGGGGGACAGAGGACCCGAAGTGGGATCCTTGCACTAACAGCAGCAAGCCCGACACGGGGCTTGAACTCATGAACTGTGAGATCAGGACCTGAGTCAAAGTTGGACGCTCAGCTGACTGAGCCACCCAGGCGCCTTGGTCTCTTAAAGAGTCTCTGTGGTCTGCTTCCCTCACTGTTTTATCTTATTTTTTCTTCCCTTTCCCCATGTTCATCTGTTGTGTTTCTTAAATTCCACATATGAATGAAATCATATGATAGTTTTCTTTCTCTGACTTACTTCACTTAGCATAATACACTCTAGTTCCATCCACATTGTTGCAAATGGAAAGGTTTCATTCTTTTTGATTGCCAAGTAATATTCCATTGCATATATATATCACCTCTTTATCCATTCATCAGTCGATGGACATTTGGGATCTTTCCTAATTTGGGTATTGTCGATAGTGCTGCTATAAACGTGGGGGTGCATGTGTGCCTTCGAAACAGCACACCTGTATCCCTTGGATAAATGCCTAGTAGTGCAATTGCTGGGTCATAGGGTAGTTCTATTTAAAAAAATTTTTTTGAACGTTTATTTATTTTTGAGAGATACAGAGTGCGAGTGGGGGAAGGGCAGAGAGAGAGAGGGAGACACAGAATCCTAAGCAGGCTCCAGGCTCCGAGCTGTCAGCACAGAGCCCGACGTGGGGCTCGAACTCACAAATTGTGAGATCATGACCTGAGCTGAAGTTGGACGCTTAACCGACTGAGCCACCCAGGTGTTCCATGGTAGTTCTATTTTTAACTTTCTGAGGAACCTCCACACTGTTTTCCAGAGTGGCTGCACCAGTTTGCATTCCCACCAACAGTGCAAGAGGGTTCCCATTTCTCCACATCCTCCCCAACACCTGTTGTTTCCTGAGTTGTTTATTTTAGCTACTCTGATGGGTGTAAGGTGGTATCTCCTTGTGGTTTTGATTTGTATTTCCCTGATGATGGGTGATGTTTACACACAGCTATTGTTTTAAATTTGGCATCGTTGCAATTATAATCATCGTGTATCTTGCTTTTTCACTTTATATATTAAAACCTTTCCTATTTGTGTAGTTCGCATAATTATTTTTAGTGCTATGATAGTATTCTATTGACGAATCATAATTTACGAGGCCGTGTCTTATTGGACCTCTGGATTATTTTTCTGGTTTTGAGACTTACACAATTTCCATGAACATTCTTCTGCTTCAAGATTTATCCCCCTGGGGCACCTGGGTGCCTCAGTCGGTTAAGTGTCAGACTTTGGCTCAGGTCATGATCTCATGGTTCTTGAGTTCGAGCCCTGCATTGGGGTCGCTGCTGTCAGCACGGAGCCTGCTTCAGATCCTCTGTCCGATCCTCTGTCCCCATTTCTCTTTGTCCCTCCCCTGCTCACGCTCTCTCAAAAATGAATAAACATTTTTTAAAAATTGCTCAGTAGTGTCTAAAAGTGTGCGGGTCATGAACGACCAATGAAGACTGAGGGATTGTTGCCAACTGGGGAGGAATGAAGAGAAATAACAACTGAATGCAAGGTGGGATCCTGGAACAGAAAGAGGGCATTTGTGGAAAATGTGGTGAAATTTGAATAAGGCATGTAGTTCATAGTATTTCGTTAATGTTAATTTCCTGGTTTTGATGATTGTACTATGGTTATGTAAGATGTTAACATTAGGAGAAGCTAGATAAGGGGTAGATGTGAACCCTATTGTTTTTGCAGTTTTTCTGCTGGGAAAATTCCTCTCTGAAGATCTCTGGTCCCATCCCTGAGGGCAAGACTTGCCTGGTTTTCAAGGGGAGGAACTTGATTCCCAGCCTAATGACTATTTCCATAGGACGCACACGTTTATTATGTCTTTGGTGGGTTACCAATCTACAGATTTATAAGTCTATAAATAAAAATGATCTGGTATCCCTAGGCCTGGAACCTCAGAATTATACTGTTTTTGCATGCTTCTAGATGGGTGTTGTCTCTCTCAGGCTCTGCTTCGGGCTTTGTGTAATGACACGTGGTGAGCTCTTGTATGTTGAATGGCAGAAGGCCAGGCCAGTTACCATGGTCTCCCTCAGCCTGCAAGGGGTGTCACAGAGCTATTGCCACCAGGATCCTTTTGCTTCCTATCTCCGAATAGCTCCCGAAGCACCCCTGCAGACAGTAAAAGCCTCGGTTGTGCCTCTAACTCACAGGGTGGATGTCTCCTGTCAAGCGTTCTCCTGGCCAGGGTCTGTCTCCGCACAAGCAGGAGGAGAAAGACTTACATGCTGGAATAGTACAGGCAGCACATGTTCAACAACTGAAATCAACTTGAAATTGCCCTGATGACCCTGTAAAGCAGTTCTGACATGGGAGACTTGCAGTTAAAGCCTCATTGTAGGGTCAGAAATAAATATTGGGCTGTCTTTCCCCCGTTCCTCTTTATCATAGATTGACCATCTAATTTGTTTTAATAGAAGTGAACATTATATGAAAATGACATAGGCTAGCTATAAAAATTCAAGCGACGCAAGAAAGTACAAAGAATATATTTAAAACAAAATCTGAAGTCTCAGTGCTCAGAAATGAGTGATATTATCACACTTTGTAGCCATTGTTATAGTCGCGCTCTCTATAAAGACAGAAGTACGAATGGATGTGTAGGTGTGCAGATAGACACAAATTTAAAACGATTGGATCGTAGAGAAGCATGTTACTATTTTAAGAAAAGTATTAGATTTTATTTTTCCTAGATTTATTTTTCTTTTTTTAATGTTTTTTTTTGAGAGAGCATGAGCGGGGGAGCAGCAGAGAGAGAGGCAGACACAGAATCTGAAGCAGGCTCTAGCCTCTGAGCTGTCGGCACAGAGCCCGACGTGGGGCTCGAACCCACGAACTGCAAGATCATGGCCTCAGCCAAAGTTGGACGCTTAACCAACTGAGCCACCCTGGCGCCCCAGTTTTCCTGCATTTAACACAAAGTAAGATAGGGCTGAGGAAATCACTGAACATGAGAGAAAACTTTCTTTGCCATGCAGTTGTACTTCTCAAAAGATCCCTTTAAGGTTGAGAAAACAGATTCTTAAGATCGTTAAGAGACTGAAGTAAGTATTTGTTATAGGATTCCATATTTCAACTTTAACTTTATGAATCCGTATTAATATTGAGTTCTCTTACCATTTGTCTCACTTCCTTTGTTTCACCTCTCAGTTTTTGGTGCTTGTTTTGGTTTTATGTCATCAGGGCTTATAAATGTTTATGTGTTCCTTTGAAATCACAGTTCCCTCAGTTTTTGTTTTTAAGTAGGCTCACAGCTACCCAGCCCTGAGATCAAGACCTGAGCTTCGATCGAGAGTCAGTCCTTTATTAAAATTTTTTTTTAATGTTTATTTATTTTGAGAGAGAGAGAGAGAGAGAGAGAGAGTGCAAGCAGAGGAGGGGCAGAGAGAGAGGGAGACACAGAATCTGAAGCAGGCTCCAAACTGTCAGCACAGAGCCTGACGCGGGGCTCAAACCCAGGAACTGTGAGATCATGACCTGAGCCGAAGTCGGACGCCCAACCGACTGAGCCCCCCAGGCGCCCCCAAGCGTCAGTCCTTTAAATGACTGAGCCACCCCGGTGCCCCATGATTAAATTGTATGTGTAATTGAATTCAGTGCTTATTGTCCCATTACCTTATATGGTCGTGAAATCTTCATTTGGTTCCCCCTGTTGGTTGGCTGCATTTCATTATCAAATAGTATGTTTTTAAATTTTATTTATTTATTTATTTTTGAGAGAGAGAGAAAGAGAGAGAATGTGCATGTGAGAGTGGAGGAGGGAGAGAGGGAGAGGGAGAATCTGAAGCAGGCTCCACACCCTGCACTCAGTGGAGAGCCCAACAAGGGGCCCCATCCCACGACCCTGGGGTCAAAACCCTTGGAATTTTGTAAGTGAAGGACGTTATAAAGGTGTGTTTTGTTATGTTGGTATGACTTTTGGAATGTCCCTAGATTACCTAAGAATGAGGGCTGACCACCAGAGGAACCAACCTGGTGATTTAAGGGTTGGAACTTTTAGTCCCACTCCCACCAACCTTACGAAGTAGAGTAGAGCTGGGGGTTGAATCAGTTGCCAATTAATAATTTAATCAGTCATGCTTATGTAATGAAGCCGCCATAAAAACCCAAAAGAAACAGGGTCAGCAAGCTTCTGCATTGGTGAACATGTGGGGATTCGGGGAGAATTATGTTCCCAGAGGGATCGGAAGCTCCATGTTCTTTCCCACATAGTTTCCCCTACGTGCCTCTTCCGTCTGGCTGCTCCTGCGCTGTATATCCCTTTGTGATAACCAGCGATCTAGGAAGTAAAATGTTTCTGAGTTCTGTGAGATGCTCTAGCAAATTATTCTCTCCAAAGGAGGGCGTTGTGGAAACCTCTTATCTACAGCTAGTTGGTCAGAAGAACAGGTAACGACCTGGACCGGCGACTGTCCTCTGAAGGAGGGGAGGCAAGGGCAGTCTTGGAGGAAGCCTTTCACCCGTGGAATGTGATGCTCTCTTTGGGGAGATGGTGTCAGATTGGAGTTGAATTGCAGGACACTGAGTTGGTGTCAGGAGAATTGCTTGGTGCTGGTCTTGGAACCCCTCCTGCCCAAGATTCGGGATTCGGATCTGGACACTTAGCCATTTTCGTTAATCTCCGGGTCTTTCCTCCAGGCAGTAGATTCTGTTTACTTGTCATTTCCTATTTATTTATTATAGTGTATATTAAGACGATTTTAGTTTTCATTTTATTTTCTTAGTTCCTCTGTATATCTCCTCTGATTTTATCTTATATTTCATTCTTGTTTTATTTCCTTTTTTTTCCCCCCTGGCTTGAGGTACTCCCAGAAAAAAATGTAAAAAAACTGCTTTGGTTCCTTAAGTTTTGTTTTCCTCCAGATTTGCTGAGTTTTTTCTTCCATTCCAGTCCCCTTCATACCCTTCCCTTTCTCCTTTTCTGCGGTAGTTTTCTTGCATAGTTGCTTTGCAATTTGACATCTCACTCTTACTTAATACTGGCAGCTTTGTCCAAACCTTTCATTTACTCTGCAGTAGTAAGTGATCATGGTCTTTGATACCCTTCCTGTTTTACTTAGATCCATCTTTTAAACCCCAGGCCCATGCTAAGGTACAGTGTGATCTCCGAATATCGGTTCCTGTAGTCTCACAGCCGGAGGAAAGTTCTTGTAGGTGAAGTGGTATTACATGGGGATTTGCAGAAAAACCTGCGTTGAGAACCTTCTCTTCTAAGATCTTGTTAAACATGTCGGGGCCCCTCTACCCACTCGGGTGTATTTCACTAGTGTGGGCTTTGACCTATTTCCTGATGGTGTTGCTGCCATTGCTGAGGTCCCACGGGGACTGGTGTGCTCCTTCATTCCATCTGTCTCTAAGTTGAAGGTCACCAGTAGAACTCTTTTGGTTTATTGGACTCGTCTTCTCTTTTTCCAGTTCTTTTTCTGAGATGTGGGATTGGGGTTAGGAACCCAGGGAGGGTCTGCTCTGCTCAGATTCACTATCCCTTACGTGTGTCATAACCTCCTTCCTTTCCCAGCTTAAATTACGTGCTGATCGTTCCCTTGGTCCTTGTAGATACCTAATCGCTTTCCTGCATCTCTCATGTGGTAAAACCATAGTACTGGCTAAATGCAACCGTGCCCTCTCTGCACATTCACCTGTGTAGCCCAACGTGGCTGAGTGAACACACAGCCTCGCTGACTGGTTTCATGTACCTCAAGTGGGCCCTTAGTGCCACCTAACAATCTCACTACTTTTCTCTAGTCCATTTGTGCACCCACTCTCCCAGATGACTGTTTCACACATTCTCCTCTCTCCTCAAACACCCAACACCTCCTCCCTCGGGCTCTCTCTCAGTGTTCGTGTTTCCTACTCCATTGAGAAAATTGAAGCGATCAGAAGAAAACTTCTGCAGACTTCTACCAAAACATCTACCCACATACGTTCATGTGTACTCATATTTTTTGCCTTCTATCTAGTTGCTAAAGATGAGTTCCCATTGCTTTGAAAGCCAACCATTCCATCTCTGCATTAGATCTTAACACCCCTCTTTTTTTTTAAATTTTTTCTTTTTAATTTATTTTATTTTATTTATTTATTTTTTAAAATTTACATCCAAGTTAGCATCTAGTGCAACAATGATTTCAGGAGTAGATTCCTTAGTGCCCCTGACCCATTTAGCCCTTATCCCCTCCCACAAGCCCTCCAGTAACCCTCAGTTTGTTCTCCATATTTATGAGTCTCTTCTCTTGTGTCCCCCTCCCTGTTTTTATATTATTTTTGTTTCCCTTCCCTTATGTTCATCTGTTTTGTCTCTTGAAGTCCTCATATGAGTGAAGTCACAGGATTTTTGTCTTTCTCTGACTAATTTCACTTAGCATGATACCCTCCAGTTCCATCCACGTAGTTGGGAATGGCAAGATTTCATTCTTTTTGATTGCCAAGTAATACTCCATTGTATATATATATATATACACCACATCTTCTTTATCTGTTCATCCATCGATGGACATTTGGGCTCTTTTCAGACTTTGGCTATTGTGGATAGTGCTGCTATAAACATGGGGGTGCATGTGTCCCTTCGAAACAGCACACCTGTATCCCTTGGATAAATGCCTAGTAGTGCAACTGCTGGGTCGTGGGGTAGTTCTATTTGTAGTTTTTTGAGGAACCTCCATCCTGTTTTCCAGAGTGGCTGCACCAGCTTGCATTCCCATTATTGCGCCTCTTACCTACTCAGGGACATCATTCCAATTCTGCCTTCTCCCTCATGTATTTTTCCTTTTCTACTTGATCAATTTCAGCCACAAAGACATGATATTAGTCCTCTGAGTTTAAAATGTCTTCTGGGGTGCCTGGTTGGCTCAGTCAGTAGAACATACGACTCTTGATCTCGGGGTTGTTGGTTTGCATCCCACGTTGGGTGTAGAGATTACTTAAAAAATAAAATCTTAAATAGTTTTCTGTTGACCCCACTTACCATGCCATTTCCCATCTCCCATTTGCATAAGAATTCATACAGTTGTCTACACTAGCTGTCTGCCATTCATCTCTTCCCATTCTCTCTTGAGCCCACTCCAGAAAGGCTTTTACCCCTACCACTCCACTAAACTGCCCTTCATAAGGTCATTATGGCTTCTTTCAAATTCAGTGGTCTATTCTCAGCCCTCATTTCACTTGCTCTGTTAGCAGCATTTGCCACAAATTGATCACCTCTTCCTCTTGTAAACACTTTATTCACTTAGCTTCTAGAACAATATAGTCTACCTTCTCTATTTTCCTCCTGCTTTACTGGCCATTCCTTCTTAGTCTCCTTTGCTGTCATCTTCTGACTTTGTGACTTTGGCATGACTCAAGCTTCGTCCTTGGATCTTTTTTCTTTCTTTATACTTACTTCCTTGATAATCTTGTCCAGTCTCATGGATTTAAATCCCTTACATGGGCTTTCATCTACCAAATGTATATCTCTTACCTGAGTCTCTTCATTAAGCTCCATATTTATATATCCAAATTCCTACTTGACATACTTACTTGGATAACTAATAACCATCTCAAAACTAACATGCTGAAAATAGGACTCTTGATCGTCACCCATTCCTCATACCTGCTCCATTAACAGTGTCCTGTATATAATTTGATACGAACTCCATCCTTTTCCCTTTTATTAGATCAGGCCCAAAACCTTGGAGTTCGCCTTGATTCTTCTCTGCCTCCTATCCTCTTATACCCTCCATCTAATCCATCAGCAAATTCTGTTGACTTTACCCTGAATGGCTTTTTTTCTTTCCTCCCTCCCTCCCTCCCATCTTTTCTCTTTTAAAAATATTTAAGTGATCTCTGCACCCAATGTGGGGTTTGAACTCATGACCCCAAGATCAAGAGCCACATGCTCTTCTGAGTCAGCCAGGAGCCCCTGTCTGTCTGTCTTTTCTTTCTTTCTTTCTTTCTTTCTTTCTTTCTTTCTTTCTTTCTTTCTTTCTTTTTCTTTCTTCTTTCTTATTCTGAAATCTGACAACTTTTTCTTGCTCCCATCACTATCATCCATGTCCAAGCCACCATATTTTACCTGTATTTATTGCATTAGGTTCTTCACTGTTCTCCCTTCTTCCACCCTGCCCCGTATAGTCTTTTCCCAGAGTGATTGCTTTACTAGTGGGTTTCTTTACTCAAGACTCTCGGGTGGCATATAGTAGCCCATAAGGGCCTACGTGATCCGATCCCTTGTTGTCTCTCTTACCTCATCATTGGCTTGTCTTTTCCTCGATCACTCTATGCCAGCCTCTTTCAGCCTCCTCACTCTTTCTCAAACATGCCAGACACACTCTTACCCGTGGCCTTTGCACTTGCAGTTACCCTCTACTTGGACTTCTCTAATATACATTAGCAGTACCTGGCACTAGTAGTCACTCAAGTGTGTAGAGTTGAATTCACTGAGTTCACAAATTAAGGGATAGATTTTCCGAATGTAGAGGTTAAAAGAGCACCCAACAGATCCAAGTAATCTCTTTATTCTTCGTTGTATTTTGGCTTCAGTTTTTCCCTTGACTCTTCTTTTACGTGTTCAGCGAGGAGAAGAGGTCGGACGCTAGCTCCTTTAGATTCACACCATAGCTTCTTTCCTCATATGTGAGAACTGACCCTCTCAGCCTATTCTGCGCAAAAACCAAGGGTTTTCTCTTGCTGGCATGAGCATTCTTGGGCATCTGGGAAATGTGAGTATCTTCTTGTTTCCAGTTAGCAGAGCCACAAATGAGTGCCCAGAGGGTACATTCAGTCAGTTTCCCATTTGAATATTCTTTCTGGAACTCATAATCAACCGGTTAGAACATTACTACTCGGCACGAAACATTGCTTTAGCTTGGAGAAACAGTGTTCGGGTTGCAGTTGCCCTCATCCTGCTGGGTAAAGCCATTGCCTTTGGTCTGGCGTGCAGGTATTTGTACTAGGTTTCATTTAACAAACACTTGCAGTTGAATCCTGACTTAATTCCTGGGGAGACATACTTGGGTGTTTCCAGTTAACAACATTGCTTCCAACTAATTAAACTCATTCTTTTTTCTCGAGTGGCTTTTCCTCATTTAACATGCATGTGCCCACAGAGTTACTCTGTTACAGTCCTCTCTAACTTTTTGATGTCAGATCTGACTTTTCAAAGAGTGCTGACCTATCTGACTGTTGGCTACCGTTTAACCTTGCAATGAAGTGCGGCGGATGGTTAGTTTCAGGCCTTAAATGGCATTAATGTCACGGAGAGATTGTATTCGTAGGTAAGCAAGATTTGGCAGAGGAGTTGACATGATTGCAATGTATCTCTACTCTTTAGAATCTCTTCCAGGTATATGTTGTGGATATAAGTGGAGAGACAAATGATAAAGAATGAGGAGGGCGAATTTACAGGATTTCTCATCCCTTGGGCTTATAAAAATGGGTTTTTAAGGACACTGCTCGTATTCATCGGGTCTAAGGGAAGTAACTTGTCAAACAGCTCTTGGTACTACTTGGAAATCAAAGATATTGCTGTGGCCATTACAGCTCCCGTAAAAAATTTATTCTGTAAACACTTTCGTTGGTGCAGTCATCACTGTTTTTAGCCTTTTAATTCTCTCTCTCTCTTTTAATCTTATTTGACTAACCTATAAAAGTGTTGTGCTAGGGGCAAATCATTTATTCTGAAGAAAGAACATATATTATTAGAATTTGCCGGAGTCCAGCTCCAGCAGGTCCAGGGGTTCCCGAAGGATGAACGGCGTTGGCGAAAAAGTGAAAATAAAACAAAACTAAAACAAAAATAAAAATAAAAAACTAAAATAAAAATGGACACAGACAACAGCAGTGTTTTGAACTGGCCGATTTAGTGCAGTAAACGTGGCATTGTATTTGCTAGTGATTTCCTTGTAACATACGTCATCTATGTTTTTCTAACATTACCCAATTCTAAAATTGTTCTTTTGTATAATCACCCAATAAGGAATAACATGGTTGTTTTGTCATAACGTTCCCTCCTGCCCTTTGCTTATTGATGAAGTTTTTAATTGTTTTTATTATGTATCTATGTTTATCTATAATTTATAAAGTATTTGCTTTGCTGTTTTCACGAAAGGTCATTTATCTCTCAACACCTCAAGTGGAACAGTTACAGGGACATGACCTCTTAGTTGTTTTCCCGAACCATTCGTGGTTTTGAAGAACAAAAGTGTTCGCCTGGGTCCGAGGTGCCAGGAAGGGGGCCAAGAGGGCCTTAGAAACCCACGCCTTATACGTTCTCAGAGAGACAATGCACCTAGGAACCAATGAACCATTCTGTAGCTTAACCGACTAGGTTCAGTCATCATCTGGAATGCCTCCTGGGGGCCAAGTGGGCCCAGGGGTCAGAGTGACCTGTGTCCAGAGATACACTCCTTAGTTACCGGAGTGGGGCTTTCGGATCCATATGTCTCTCCTTTACAGGCCCTCTTTGCTGGCAATTGCATGAGGCTGTCTTTCCTGTAAGTAGAGGAGTCTCCATAGGGGATGGCGAGGGCTAAACGTAAGGCCGCACAATTTCTCGCGGAACCTTATTTTCTTCCCTAACGGTTCTTTTCCCAGGGGGCCTGCCGAGGGCAATTCCCCAACAGACAATACCCCAGGTAGTTTTAAGGCCGAATTACCTAAAAGCGGGAGGACCAGAAGCTTCCCTGTCGGCGGGCCGCCCTGCAGTCACCAATCCGTCCACAGCCCGGGCCCTGCCACTCAGGCTGGGACAGCTCGGCTTCCAGCCAGAATTTATTTGCCAGCAAGCACTGGGACTTTTTAAAACTGAAGAACTGGTGAAATGTTCTTATTTTCTGGGTTAAGTTGTTTTCCCTCTTGCTGACGTCCTAACCTCTATCTCAGAGGTGTTTTCTTAGTAAGCTAAAAAGGTCCCGGGACCGTATTGCCGCGTGGTTATGTGGCACTTGATTACAGCTGTAAAACACTTTTAAAGACTCCAAATTGTTTCACATATACAAAAATATTCAGAGGTCTGAAGAAAAATGCCATGGTCATGCTAAATAAGAATCCAGTTACAGAACTGTGATACACTTTCCTTAGCAGAGTGGTGAGGAGATACAGATTTTTCGTAACAGTTATCGGTTGAACTGTGCCCCTCAAAAAGGTATGTTCAAGTCCTAACCACCGGCACCTGTGACCAAGACCTTATTTGGAAAATGAGGTCTTTTCATATGTAGTCAAGTTAAGATGAAGTCCTACTGGAGTATGATGGGCCCTTGTCTAGTGTGACTGGTTTCCTTCTAGTAAGAGAAGGGACACGGACCCACGTAGAACACGGCCGTACAAAGACAGAGGCGGAGATTGGAGCTACAGTGCCACAAACCCAAGAATGCCTGGGGGTGCCAAGAGGTGGAAGGGGCAAGGAAGGGCCCTCCATTAGCAGGTTCAGAGAGAAGATGATGGCCCTGCCGACATCTTGATTTCAGGTGGCTTCCAAAACTGGGGAGAATAAATATCTGTTATTTTAAGACACCCAGTTTGTGGTACTTTTTTACAGTGGTGCCAGGAAACAGATACAATTACTGAAAAGCGGGCAGGACATAACTCTCTAAAATGCATTACAACTGCCTGTATGGAGGCATAATTTGATGCACAATGAGGTATGCTGCCTCATCAATCTCTAATTCCGGAACTCTGCATGTGTTTCAAAGGTAGAAGGCAACTGTTTCTGTTTTGACGCTTCCCACCTTGTTTGGACCACAAGCAAAGAATTGCTGAGCAGATATGAAAGGGACCTCGTTGAATCTGACGGTCAGCGGGAGGACTTGGTTTCCCGTAGCGACCTCATCTTCCGATGTTGGGCGTCTTGCTCTGTCAGTCCTTAAGTCCCCTAACCAAATTGGTACCACAGCAATGGTGACAGCATCTGTGTGAATGAGACGATGCAGTGCAGTCCACTCTGAAATCAGGGCGATGGTGCAAAGGCAGCATAATTAAACTTGGATACCAGAGTTTCAGGATTTCCTATCATGCAAAATGTAACCTGTAGTCATGAGCACAGGAAAATCGGACACGTTAGTCAGCCCTAGGTATCTCGGACGGCAGGGCTGTGCGCTGGAGGGGAGTGGTTATGAGTTGTGCCTGTTTTTTATTTTTTATTTATTTTTTTATTTATTTTTTATTTATTTATTTATTTTTTATTTATTTTTGGGACAGAGAGAGACAGAGCATGAACGGGGGAGGGGCAGAGAGAGAGGGAGACACAGAATCGGAAACAGGCTCCAGGCTCCGAGCCATCAGCCCAGAGCCTGACGCGGGGCTCGAACTCACGGACCGCGAGATCGTGACCTGTGTGCCTGTTTTTTAAAGTTCATTTATTTACTTTGAGAGAGAGGGAGAGACAGAGAAAGCAGGGGAGGGTCAGAGAGAGAGAAAAAGAGAAAATCCCAAGCAGGCTCTGGGCTGTAGGCCCTGACTCAACAACCGTGAGACCACGACCCGAGCCAAAATCCGGAGTCGGACACTTAACCGACTGAGCCACCCAGGCTCCCCACAGTTGTGCCAGCCTTATGCTGGGTCTTGATAATATCGACGGACATCAGGGACCCCTTTCTAACTCCCTGTGTAAACAAGGTGAAATAAGAATGAGGTCATGTTCCTAGGTCTCCCTTACCTTAGCCTGTAGGTAGCATCTTTATCCAACCTCTTCCTTTATAGAACACAGCTGATCTCTTTCGCGTTAATGTCCCCCTTTCTGTTCAGCGTGAGGTCATCTTTGCAAGGGGAACTACGTGAATGGTTTTCCTACATTACATACAAGTAAAAACCCAACTGTTGTCTTTTCAAAGTCGGCAAACACAAAAAAGAAAAGTTCCTAAGCACCATCATTGTCATTACCATGATCATCATCAACAACCTGTTTATTTAGTATCAACTGTGTAAAGGGCAGTAACTGATGTCTTAGGAATACAGATAAGCTTAACGCATTGTACACTGGCTCTCAAGAGCTGACAGTCTAGTTGGGAAGGTAGAACATAAAGAAATGAAGTACCAGTGTGGTGTGTTAAGATTTAAATGAATGAAACTTTTGGGGTGCCTGGGTGGCTCAGCCAGTTAAGCATATGACTCTTGGTTTTGACCTAGATCATGATCTCGCAGTTCGTGAGTTTGAGCCTTGCGTCAGGGCTCCGTGCTGACTGTGCAGAGCCTGCTTGAGATTCTCTCTCTCCCTCTTTCTCCGCCCCTCCCTTGCTCCTGCTCTTTCTCTGTCTCTCTCAATAATTAAACTTAATAAATAAATGAAACTTTCAATAAGTATATGAGATGGAAGTTTGCAATGAATTGTAGAGTTAGCAAAGATTTCGTGGAGGTGGGACTTGAGCTTGAACCAGGGGAGAATAATATGGCTTATTTAAGGTGAGATGATGGGAGAATTTCTCTCCTTCTAGACGGAAGGAGTGTAACGAACAAAGCCGTGGATGAGGGAATGCCTGAGGCATGTTTAGGAGACCACAGCTAGATCCATTTAATTAGATTGGAAAGTTCCTCCAGGGGAGCGACTGGAGGCTAGATTGTGGAAAATCTTCAATGTCTGACTTGGGTTTTTTGACCTGTAGGAAACTGCTGAGCGTGAGGATATTTGCAACGCGGTATTTTCAGAGGCGTGATTAAGGGGGACCAAGTAGAAAATTTAAAGATTGTTTGAAGATCTAGACTAAGGCATTTGGAACAAAAAGGAGCTGATTGAAGTAACTGCTATCATTAGGGCAGATTTTGGAGAGGTGACTTACTGGATTTGGCAATGGGAAGAAGGAACATGGGAAGGGAAGGGAAGTAATCAGAGATTCCTCAGAGTTTAAGTTACCTCTTACACCTGCTTAAGAATGTTGTAGTCATTTTTAGCCAACAGTTATTAAGCTCTGATAATGTGTCAAGCAGCATGCTAGGTATTAAGGATATAATGATGGGTGAGAAATGGTTTTTAGCACTGAGGAGCTCACGTACAGACTTTCCAATAATTAAAATCTTTATGTACCTAAAAACAGAGTTTCAAACTATGTGAAGGAAACATTGATAGAATTGGCAGGAGAGAGAGACAAATCCACAATTTTAATCAGATTTCAACACACTTCTCCCCATAATTATGGCACAACTAGAGAGAAAATCAGAACGCGAAAGACCTCAACAACAGTTGCTGTGGCAAGTGTTCTATCTAGTTAGTATTCATTGGTTCCTATCTTGACGGTGTTGTAGATCCCTTTGAGAATCCAAGGAAGGTTATTGTTTGGAATATGCCCATTCCAAACAAATGCACAAACACACACAGTAAAGCATTTGGATGTGCCCATCCGTGCACCCCCAGTTAAGAAGTCTTATCATGGATCCTATTGCAAAGTGCTATAGGAGTCTCAGGGCTGGAGGCACAACATTTTTAGGAGTATCGTGGCAAGCCTTCACAGAAGGGTGGTATTGTCTTGTAAGAAGACAATGCATAGGAGTTAGGGAAAGGCATAAAACTATGAATTTGTATACGCTTAGGGGTTAACGAGTAATTTGGTGTGGCTGGAGTGTGGATATCTGTGGTAGGAACTCAGGGCAAGGTTATGAACACCCTTTTAAGCTATGTTAATAGTATCAGTAACATTAATGAAAATGATAATGATAAGATTTGCTTTTTATGGGGCTTCTACACCCTCTGATAAGTACTTTTTTAAAAGCAGGCTCCATGCCCAGTGCAGGGCTCGATGTGGGGCTTGTTCTCTCGACCCTGAGATCGTGACATGAACTGAAATCAAAATACTTAACCGACTGAGCCAGCCATCCAGGCGCCCCCTTCTAATAAGTATTTTAAATACATTGTCAGTAAGCTTTATATCAACCATGTAAGTCAGGTATTATATGTACTTTATGTGAAGAAATCGAGTTATTGGCGAGATTGACTTCTTATTCAAAATCACACAGATAGTAAGTGGTGAACTGAGACTTTAAACAAGGTCTGATTCCAAAGCTTGTTCTCATTCCACTATGTTATACTATTTCTTTACAAATGTTTATACTGGGTCCTGTAAACACTAGGGAGCCAGCCATCAAAGATTTCAAGGCAGGAAGTAGCATGAAATAAGTGAGTGCTTTAGAAACATAATTTTGTTGGTAATATGGAAAACGGAATGGAAGGGACTGAAAGCCTGGGTGTACGAAGATCAGGTAGGAGGCTCTTATGGAAAGCCCAGGTATGAGAAGATGAAGGTCTGAACTAAGGCAGTGCGTGATAAATGTTTCATGTACACTTGAAGAGAATGCAGTTCTTTAGTGGAGTTCTAGAAATGTTGATTGGGTCAAGTTGGTTATTAGTGTTGTTGAAGTCTTTCATGTTCTTACTGATTTTCTCTCTAGTTGTGTCGTAATTATGGGGAGAAGTGTGTTGAAATCTGATTAAAATTGTGGATTTGTCTATCTCTCCTGCCAATTCTACCAGTGTTTCCTTCACATAGTTTGAAACTCTGTTTTTAGGTATATAAACACATCGTATTGTTATGTCCTTGGTGAATGGTCCCCTTTTTCATTATGAAATGATGTTGTCTTTGGTAATGTTCTTTTCTCAGATATCTACTCTGTCAGATAATAATATAGTCATTCCATATTTGATTAAAGATTTTTTTAATGTTTATTTATTTTTGAGAGAGAGAGGCAGAGCACAAATGGGGGGAGGGGCAGAGAGAGGGAGACACAGAATCCGAAGCAGGCTCCAGGCTCCGAGCTGTCAGCACAGAGCTGGATGCAGGGCTCGAACTCATAAACCGTGAGATCATGACCTGAGCCGAAGTTGGACGCTTAACTGACTGAGCCACCCAGGTGCCCCACCACATTTGACTTGATGAGTGGTAGCATGGTATATTATTTTCCATTATTTTAACTTTAATTTATGTGTGTCTTTATATTTAAAATCACTTATTTTAGGCAGCGTATAATTGAGTCTTGCTTTATTACCCAATCTGACACTAAAGCCGACAATAAAGTTCTATTTATTGGGGGAGAGAGGTTTAGACCATTTACATTTAATGTGATTAAGGGTAAGGTGGGGTTTAAATCTATCTTGCTCTTTGATTTCTCTTTGTCTCATCTGTTTTTTGTTTCTTGTGTCCTTCTCGTCTGCATTTCTTTGAACTGAGTCGTTTTTTATGATTCTATTTCATCTCCTTTGTCAACTTATGAGCTAAAGTTCTTTGTTATTTAAGTGGTTGAGTTCGTTTGTAGTCTACATCTTTAACTGGTCACAGTCTATCTTCAAGTGGTAGTATATCATTTGGTACAAAGTGTAAAAGCCTGACAACAGCATATGACAGTTTCTCCCTTCCTGGCTTTTGTTGCCAGTGCATTGCCATAGTTTTTACTCTCGTGTATGTTACAAAACCTGAAATACACATGACTATTTTTAAGTAGCCAATTACTTTCAAAAGAGATTTAGATAATTAGAAAAATAATTTTTCATTTCTCCATACTGCTCTTCATTTATGTGTGTAAGTGCAGAGTTTTCGCCAGGTTTCATTTCCTTTCTGTGTGAAGGGCTTTCTTTAATAATTCTTATGGTGTGGACCTGTGGGTGATGAATTCTTTAGTTTTTGTACATCTGACAAAGCCTGTATTATCACCTTCATTTGCGAAAGATAAACTTGCTGCAGAGAATTCTAGGTTAAGAGTTTTTACTTCCAGGGGGAGCCTGGCTGGCTCAGTCGGAGCAGCACGTGACTCTTGATCTCAGGGTCATGAGTTCGACCCCCATGACGGGTGTAGAGATTCCTATAAATAAACAAATACCTGAATGAATGAGTAAATAAATCAGTTTTATTCTCAGAACCTTAAAGATGTTATTTCACTATCTTTTACCTTACATTGTCCTCAATGATAAATTTGCAGTAATCTTTATTTGTTTTCCTCTGTAAGTAATGTGACTTTTTTTTTTTTTTTTTTTATCTCTGGGTACTTTAAGACTTTTTCTGCCTCTCAAGAATTTGGAATAGGCCTTCGTGTTCAGAGCATTTGCATTCAATAATTATTGATAGGTGTATACTTGTCATTTTGTTACTTGTTCTATGGTTGTTTTTGTATTTCTCCTCTGTTCCTTTCTTCTCTTGCTCTCTCACAATTTCTTGGCTTTCTTTAGTGATACACTTGGATTCCTTTCTCTGTTTTGCATATTTATTGTTGCTTTTTAATTTGTGTTGAATCACTGTGTTGTACACATGAAACTAATATTACACTGTATGATCACTAGCTGGAATTTAAAGACTTAAAAAAGTTTTCCATCATAGTGTTTAAGATCTGATGTATAAAGTAAGAGTAAACGTCACTCAAGGGCTTTAACCTTCTTTCCTGGGAAAGGGATTGGTGTGTTTTCAGTTGTACGCAGATATCTCTATCATGTTAGGTAGAGTTATAACCTTGTTATTGTCTTCATTTGGAGATGAAGTATGGTTTAAGTAGAAGCATATATGGGTGCCAAGCTGAGAAGGGGTGGGTTTGTGATGGTTAATTTTATGCGTCAGACTTACCAGACCACGGATATTTGGTTAAACTTTCAAGTTGTGTCTGTGAGGGTGTTTCTGGATGAGATTAACATTTGAATTGGTAGACTGTCTCCCCAATGTAGATGTGCCTTAGCCAATCCTTTGAAGGCCTGAATGGAACTGAAAGGCTCAGCAAGTAGGAATTCATTATCTCTGCCTGTCATCCAGCTGGAACATTGGTTTTCTCCTGACTTTGGACTGGAATCTAAACCATTGGGTCTGGTGGTTTCAGGCCTTCATGCTCGTACTAGAACTATACCATTGGCTTTCCTTCGTCTCCGGCTTGCCGTTACAGATCTTGGGACTTCGCAGCCTCCATAATCATGTGAGTCAATAACTTCTATAAATCTCTTTGTTTAACGTATATTAATTCACTTTCTCTGAAGGATGCTAATACAAGTAGTAACTTGCTATAAAATCTAAGGCACCTTGGCATGCTTAGAATACATTGCTTCTTGGGGTGCTTGGATGGCTCAGTCAGTTGAGCATGTGACTTTTGGGTTTGACTCAGGTCATGATCTCGTCGTTTGGTTCCTGAGTTCCAGCCCTGCGTCGGGGCTTTTGTGCCGACAGTGCAGAGACTGCTTGTGATCCTCTGTCTCCTTCTCTCTGCCCCTCCCCTCCTCTCTCTCTCTCTCTCTCTCTCTCTCTAATTAAAAAAACAGAATACATTGTTTCTTCACTTAAAGATCTTGTGCTTGAACAAAACGTTCTTCTTTTACGACTTCGCCCTTTTGTGGCTCCAGACCGTGCTCAGATGTTTTAGTTGGATGCCTATAGCTGTAACTTGGATCAGCTCAGCTAGGAGGCATGTTGGGAATTCTGTGAATGATAGGAAGCTGGGACTGAGGGAACTCGGGGCAGACGCAGTGAGTAAGGTAGTAGCCAGAGGGGTGGTGTGCGTGGTTCTAAGGTCTTTCATGAGGTCAGGCTTCTGTGAGCAGTAATGGCCATGACGTCTGTTATCTTAAGAAGTGGAATAGTTCATGCGAGGCTGCAATCAGGGTTACAATTCTAGATGGTCCGTCTCTTTGTAACAGAATGCCAGAGAGTAACAGGCTGGATATGGGGCACAAAGGAGAGCAGGTTGTCTAGAACTTTGGCAGATGTCAGTCAAGTGGGTTGACTCTCTGGACGAGGTTCTAGTCCCAGCAGAGGAACTGGCCGGTTAAGTGGCAACCACCAAAGGTACATTAGATACATGCTGTGGGAGGAAAGAGAATGCTATGGCTCAGTAGAAATGGGGATGCCCAAGGGTCGTTCCAGTGATCCTAGGTATAATTCTGTACCCTACCCAGTGGTAGTGGTAGTATCTGCTCTATTGCAGCCCCTCTAATGCAAGCCGGTGAAAGAGTTACCACAATCTAACGATCAGATTAATCATTTCAGTGATCCTCCTGTAACTTTTACAGATGTATAGCCTTTGGAAGGGAACTACAACATGATTAGGTCAGGAATTACATGAGTTTCAACGCGAACGAGAGACAATGGAGATGATTCATTAGGAAATAGGAAATTAGGAAATTAGGTGAGGACATGATACCTTTTCCTGATAGCAACAAAAGAAACATTCTTATTGGGTGACTGGGCCGGGGCTAGGGAGAGGCAAGCAAGGTGCCTAGAATTTGTGCTCTGGGTGCCTTGCTTGCTCCCCCTATTAGGGGCCCTTTGGGTTGGCAATGTTGACTCAAAGTTATTTGGTATACAGCCTACGAGATGTGTGGGAAACATCCTACAAGACGTAACAATTGGAAAAGGGAGCGGCGCCTGACTGGCTCAGTCGGTAGAGAATGCGACCCTTGATCTTGGTGTTGTAAGTTTGAGCCCTGTGTGGGGTGTAGAGATTACTTAGAAATAAAACCATTAACATTAATTGAAAAAAAAAAAAAAAGGGAAACTAGAATAGTTGGAAGGCCCAGTGGCAAGAGCACAGATGGAAAGCACCAATGTGGGCAGGAAACAGTAGGCACATTCTCACAGGAGAGTGGAATCACTCAGTGCTATTGGGGAACCTGATTTGTAAAGACAGCAAGACGCCAAAAGCAAAGGGTATCTGAAATAGGACAGGGCAGCTCGGAGCGTGTGCGTGTGTGTGTTATTGACAAGGGAATAGTGTCCTTTTTAAATAGAAATTTCTGGACTTCGTTGTGACATTATACTTTATGGTCCTGTATTTGCCTTTTGTTATTATACCTGGACTTAAATCGGGAGCTCCCCCAGTGTAATCCTGGGCAAGTTGCTCAACATTTTTGTGTTTCAGTTTTCTCATCTGTAAAATTGGGCTCATGTGACACCTACTACATATGGTTACTCTGAAAACTCAATGAATTATTTTTTTCTTGTAACATGTTTTAAAATTTATTTTGAGAGAGACAGATGATGGGAGTCGGGGAGGGGCAGAGAGAGAGGAAGAGAGAGAATCCCGAGCAGGCTCTGTGCTGCCACTGCAAAGCCTCACGAAACTGGGAGATCATGACCTGGGCCAAAACCAAGAGGCCGACGCTTAACTGACTGAGCCACCCAGGCGCCCCTGAAAATGAAATGAATTAATGTACATAAAGTGCTTTGAATAGCACCTGGCAGATCATGTGACACTCAGCAGATATCGCTGCCACCACTACTGCTAAGCTGTGCCTGGGGTATAAAGGGTTCACACTTGCCTATATGGAAAGCTTACCTGGCTTCAGTATGTCATTTTTAGGTACTGTTGTTTAGTTAAGATGTTACCATAAACAGTTACAAAATATTCTCGATGTTTATTTGTTAAAAAAATATTTGTTTTTTTATGTTAATGACAAAAGAGTCTGTCATCACACACACTCACACACACACACACACACACACACACACACACACACACACACACATATTCTTCCAGGAATCACTTCTGCTGGCATATTTGCTACAAGATGCTACGTGCACCCAAACCTGCTCCTCGTAAAAACTAAGCTCCTGATCTCTTCTGAGGAACCCCAGTCCCTTCCAATTAGAGAAACCACATGGCTTGGCTCTGAGGCAAAAAGCCATGGCCATTTCATGTATCACTTCATCATTTCGCTTTGATTTGAGGGGGATGTTTGGTCCCAGGTGGAAGAGAATACCATAATCACGTGACTTGCTCTGTCACCATTCAACGTCCAAGTTTACTTGAGACTCTCGAGGTTTACGTAAGGCCTAGTAGGTGGCTGGAAAGTACTTGGCCTCAAAGCTTGGAAAGCCGTGATGCGTGTGTGTATAATATTTGTATTGTGTTATATAATTTATACATATATATTTATAAAATTTATACATTTATATATACTTCAACTTTGTGACTTGCTCTGTGAACTTGGGCATATCACTTAGCCTCTGTGGTATTATGTGGTATATGAATTCAGCTTCCTGATTCATAAAATGAGGATAATATCACCCTTTTTATCTACCTCACAGGATTATTCTAAGGACCAAATAAGGTATTAGATGAAGCTGTGCTTTTGACCTGTAATATGCATTGGTAACAAGGCATGGCTCTACCACTATCCATTCATTCATTTAACAAACGTTTATTGATTACTGAATAAACATTGGACACTTTTTTAGGTTCTGAGATACAGCAGTGAAAACAATACACTTTCCAGACGGGAGCTTTTATTTCACTGGATAGGAGAAAAACAATAGATAAATATTTGTGACATGATCTGGTAATGATAAGAAAAATAAAGCAGGTTAAGAACACAGAGAAAAATGGGGGCACCCGGGTGGCTCAGTCGGTTAAGCCTCCAAGTTCAGCTCACGTCATGATCTCATGGTTCGTGGGTTCGAGCCCCATGCGAGGTTCTGTGCTGACAGCTCGGCGTCCAGAGCCTGCTTCGGATTCTGTGTCTCCCTCTCTCTCTGCCTCTCCCCCACTCACGCTCTCTCTCTCTTTTAAATAAACATTAAAAAAAAACAGAAAAGTAGAAGATATGTAACAGGACTATTTTAGATTGGGTATGTGGGAATCAAGGGGCCCACTTAGAAGCTGCTGAAAAATTAGAAAGACAGCTAAAGCATATGGAATATCAAAGGCAAGGGAGTGGCATAGTCTCTCGCAAACTGCCACCCACAGCACATTCATATTTTAGTGCCAGATGAGGAAAACTTTTTATGTGTGTGTGCAGCGCACTCACGGTTTTGGGGTTAACAGGAGGAAATTCAGGAGGAGGACGAAATTCAGCGTTTATAGAGCGACACTCCTCCAAGGATTTTGAGATCTCAAAAAGAACTTTGCGTTTTCTCAATGGTAACGGGAGAAATCGCTCAATGGTAAACAAAGTTGCGGCGGCGTATTGCAACACACGGGCATGTGGCGGAGAGAAGATTCTGGCAATCGATGCTGTAGAATTGCCAGTTGGGAAAGCCTGTTTTTGCAACCAGTCGAAGAAGCGAGAAACCTCCGTGACAAGATATCACTTTGCCTTTTGCCAAAAAGTAGCTCGAGGAGGTGGATTCTCTCGAGTCAAGACGGTTGAGACTGGTACCTTGTCTTGTCCTAAGCCACGTGGGCCCTGCCTCCAGAGTGAACTATTTGGCTTTGGAACAAAGGTAGCACGGAGGACGCGCCCAGGAAATATTTGAGTAAAGGAGATCCACGGTCTCCTCGAGCAGCTCATTCTTAATAATTCAGCTCCAGGAAAGCTGGCTATGGCACCAAAGCTCAGACTGAATCAGAAACATCAATCTGTTAATGTACAGTGAAAATATAACTGTCAGATGATGACTCATGTTCATATTAGTGCTTTACCTCCCCAGGAGGGAAAACCATATTAGGAGTGCCCTTCTCAGATGCACTGTGCTTGCGGGGGGCGGGGGGGGGGGGAGGGCAGTGCAGGGGGTTGGTTATTTCATTTGCATTTTTTATCTCAACAAAATTTTAATGATACAGAATCATTGTGAGGAACCACCACGTACGATATACCCTTTACTCAGATCCATTCACTGTTTACATTTTGCCTCTGTTTATTCTCTTTCTCTGGATTATATCTGTCTGCACACTAGACACACACACACACACGTTCGTGTGTATTTTTTTTAAATGAATCTTTTGACAGTAAGTTACAGACATGGTGCCCCACACGTACTTCAGTGTGTATTTCCTAAGAACAAGGGTAAATACAACACGATTGTCAAAATCAGGAAATTTAACACCGATGACAATCCAAACCTGTTACCTGATTCACAGTCCGTTTTCAAATGTAGTCGATTAGCTTAAGAATGTCCTATGTAGCTAATGTTGTGCCTGGTATAGGATACAATTCAGGACGATGCATTGCACTTAGTTGTCATGTGAATTTAATCTCCTTTATTACTATTATTTAAAATTTTATTTTTAAGTAATCTCTACACCCAACGTGGGGCTTGAACTCACAACCCTGAGTTCAAGAGTCACACGCTCTATTGACTGAGCCAGCCAGGTGTCCCTCCTTTATTATTTTCCAGTTGAGCTATAGCTGATATACAGCACATTAGTTTCAGGTGTACAACATAATGATTTGATAATTGTATGTGTTATGATGGTCCACTCAGGAACACTCAGAATGTTAACTCTAGTTAACATTAGGTATCACACACAGTTTCAGATTTTGTTTTTTGTGTGGTGAGAATCTTTTAAGATCTCTCAGTAATTTTCAGATCTGAAATCCAATATTATTAACTCTAGTCACCATGCTGTATATCCCCCTGACTTACTTATTTTGTAACTGGAAGTTTGTACATCCTTTTGATTCCCTTTACCCATTTAATCCACTCCTTGCCTCTGACAACCACCAGTGTGTTCTATGAGCTCAGTTGGAGTCCACATAAAAGTGACATCATATGGTATTTGTCTTTCTCTGTCTGACTTCACTTAGCATAATGCCCTCCAGGTCCATTCACGTTGTCACAAATGGTAAGATTTCATTCTTTTTTTTTATGGCTCAATAATATTCCATTGTGTATATGCACACCACATTTTCTTTATCCATTCATCCATTGAGGGACACGTAGACTATTTTCATGTCTTGCCTGTTCTAAATAATGCTGCAATGCACCTGGGTACGCATATATCCTTTTGAGCTAGTGTTTTAGTTTTCTTTGGCTAACTCCCTAGACGTGGAATTGGTGGGTTGTATGGTAGTTTTATTTTTGAGGAGCCTCCATACTCATACTGGAGCGGCCACGCCAATTTACGTTCCTACCAACAGGGCCCTTTTCTTCACATCTTCACCAACTCTTGCCATCTCTTGCCTTTTTGACGATAGCCGTTCTAACGGGTGCGAAGCGATACCTCATTGTGGTCTTGATTTACAAATGCCCTGATGGAATTTGATCTCTTTTAATCTGGACTAGTTCCTCAGCGTTTTTTGCTTCTTGGATCTTGACCTCATTGAAGAATATATGACAGTTATTTTGTAGATTGTCCCTCAGTACGATTTTGCCTCACGTTTCTTCATGATTAGATTCAACTTATATATTTTTGGCAAAAATATCACAAAAGTGACACTATGTTTTTCTCTTCATCATATGTTTTGATGCTAATATAAATGGACTTATGACTTAGTACATTTCACTTTACAAGTGTTTCCTTTTAATATATAAAAATATAATTGACGGGCACCTGGGTGGCTCAGTCGGTTAAGCATCTGACTTCAGCTCAGGTCATGATCTCGTGGTCTGTGAGTTCAAGCCCCACATAAGGCTCTGTGCTGACAGCTTAGAGCCTGGAGTCTGCTTCGGATTCTGTGTCTCTGTGTCTCTCTCTGCCTCTCCCCTGTTCGTGCTCCGTCTCTCTCTCTCTGTCTCTCTCTCTCAAAAATAAATAAAAACAAAGAACAACAAATATATATATATGTATGTATTTAACGGATTTAGTATATTGATATCATATCCTGATGCTTTATTAATTCTAGTAATTGTTTTAGAAATTCTTTATAATTGTCTATATAAGCAATAATGGCAATTGCAAATAACAAAGATTAATTTCTTCCTTTCCAATCTTTATTATCTTTTTTTCCTTGCTGTATTAGATCATCTACTACAATAAAAATGGCAAGAATGGATACCCTTGCCTTATTAGTGAAGACAGGGTATAATATTAGCTGTAGTTTCTTTGAAGATAAACTTTATAAGATCAAGGAAGTGCCCTTCTACTCCTACTTTTCTGGGTGTTTTTATTATGAAAGGGTGTTTAATTTTGCCAAGATACTTTCTGAATTTATTGAGGTATATATTTTTTATTTGTGTAATCAATTTATTTGTATTATAATCTAATAGGATAGTCCAATATTTCAGAAAAAACATAATTTGAATTTTTATAAAATAAGTTACTGGTGTTTGTAATGTTGCATATTATTATAGTTCCATTAGACAAAAAATTAGTTAAACTTTATAAGAACTAGGTGAGAAGCTTATCTCATGTTTGCTTGAATTATATTCAGTTTCACTCATATATTTATTTATTATTTCAACTGTTCATCCATTCGGCAAATACTTTTGAGTTAGATACTCTGTGTTGGATGTTGCAGGAAATACAAAAAGAATATCTAAAGTAAACAAAACAACAACCATTAACCTTTGTCACAATTACATTTTAGAGGAGGAGGGAGACAATAAACAACATATGTAAGTAAATTTCATGATCTGTTAAAAAATATATCAATAAAGAGGAAAATGAGCTATGGAAATGGAGATAGGCATGAAATTTTAGAATGACCTGGAAACCCTTCCTGAAAAGCCGAGCTTTGCGTAACGACCAAAAGGGAACGAGGAAGCAATTAAGAGGTATCTGAGGGCAGAATAATCTGCAAGCAAAGTGAAATACTAACGGATCTTGTATACTATACTTTGGTTCCGAACTTTGTGAGAAGCAATTAACTGTTTCTTTTCAAGTATTGAATACTATCATTCTCTTTTAAGGGAAAGTAACACTAAAGGTTAAAAAAACCCTACAGCATCTCTATTAGCTATACTATAATAGCCAAATATTGATTTATTTTAAATTCTAAGGATGTAGTTACATACCCACATTAATATTAATTCCTACATTTGAATATAGAAAATGTCTAATCAATGCAAGAGAAAAATGTTTAATAAACATGAGAATGAATGCCTATAATCAGACCTAAGGGTCAACTACCATGAAAATTTAAACTAAGTATTTGCAGGGGCACCTGGGTGGCTCAGTCGGTTAAGCGTCCGACTTCGGCTCAGGTCATGATCTCACGGTCTGTGAGTTCGAGCCCCGCGTCGGGCTCTGTGCTGACCGCTCAGAGCCTGGAGCCTATTTCAAATTCTGTGTCTCCCTCTCTCTCTGACCCTCCCCCGTTCATGCTCTGTCTCTCTCTGTCTCAAAAATAAATAAAACGTTAAAAAAAATTAAAAAAAAAATAAATAAACGAAGTATTTGCATAATTGAGATTTGAGCATATGAGCAACATTTTTATGAGTAGTTCCCAATCCTCTTTACATATATATAGACTTTAATAATGCTTCATTTTTTATGGGTATTAATAAGATACTAATCAATATTACTTATATTCAATTGGAGAAAGTTATAGTTGACTCTTGAACAACATGGGTTTGAACTGCACAGGTCCATTGATAGAAGGACTTCTTTTTTTGATAAATATAGTACAATCCTGTAAATGTATTTTCTTTCCCTTATGATTTCTTATTCACATTTTCTTTTATTGAGGTATATTTTTTTAATTTTTATCCAGTTAATGTTGGTTAACACTGATTGGTTTTTATTTATTTTTAAATAATCTCTTCACCCACCATGGGGCTCGAACCCACAATCCTGAGATCAAGAGTCACATGCTCTACCAACTGAGCCAGCCAGGTGCCCTGACATTGATTTTTTTTTTTTTTTTTTTTTTTTTTTGAGAGAGAGAGTGTGTGCACACGCGAGCGTGCGCGGGCACAAGTGAGCAAGGGGCAGAGAGAGAGAAAGAGAGGGAGGGAGAGAGAAGAAGCAGGGTTCACTTGAAGTGGGGCTTGTGTTTCCCCGAACCAAGGCAGGAGCTCACTGGAAGCAGGGCTCCAGCTCACCCAATGTGAGACTCAAACTCATAAACCATGAGATCATGACCTGAGCTGAAATCAGGTGCTTAACAACTGAGCCACCGTCATTCATTGGTTGATTTTTAAATGGTAATCCAACTTTGCATTCATGGGATAAGCCCCAGATGGTCCTGATGTATTATCCTTTACTGTATAGATTACTGTATAATCTTTACTGAATTATCTTCGATAATATTTACTTACAAAATTTGTGTTTCTGTTTTTATGAAGGAAATTAAAACATAGCTTTCTTTCCTTGAAATGTTTTGGCTGGTTTTTGTATCAGAATAACACTGACGTCATCGAATTGAGAAGGGTATGCCTCTCAGATTTTTGAGAAGAGAGTGATGAGAAATGGTGTATTTTTCTTTCTTAATTGTTTGTTAGAATTCACTAGTGAAGCCATCAGGACCTAAAATTTTCTTTTTGGGAAAGCTCCACTCAATTTTTGATAGATACAGGGATGATATTCAAATAATATATTGCTTCTTGGGTAAGCTTTGATACTTTTGCATTTCAAGAACTTTATTAATTTTGAGTTGTTAAGTTTGGAAAATCTTTGTTTATCCTTTTAATGATTGTAGTATCTATATTGATGTCCTCTCTCTTATTCCTGATATTGGTATTTTGTGGGTTTTCTTTTTCCTTACATTTTCAAAAAACCAGGTTTTTATTGATTTTTCTGCATTTTTTTTCTGGGTAATTGATTGATTTCTGCTTTATGATATCCTTACTTTGGCTTAAATTTGCTTTTTTTTTTTTTTTAGTTTTTTAAGGTAGGATTTTAGACCATTGATAGGAGCTTATTTTTCCCCAATATAAGCATTCAATACATGAAATTTCTTTCTGAGCACTGCTTTATTTTTATCATTCATTTATTTATTTAAAAATGTTTATTTTTGAGAGAGAGAGTGAGGGAGCACAGGAGCATGAGCACGTGTGAGTGGGGGAGGGGCAGAGAGAGAAGGGGACAAAGGATCCCAAGCAGATGCTGTACTGACAGCAGAGAGCCTGACGCAGGGCTTGAACCCACGTACTGTACCGTGAGATCATGACCTGAGAGGAAGTTGGAAGCTTAACTGCCTGAGCCACCCAAGCGCCCCTAAGCACTGCTTTAGTTGGATCACACAAATTTTGATGTTCTGTGTATTTGGTTATGTCAGTTCAAAATGTTTTCAAATATTTCCCCTCGATCCTTGATCCATGGAGTCATATGGATCCATATTTAGAAGTGTTTGTTTAATTGTCAGATAGTTGGAGATTTTCCAATATTTTTCTGGTACTGATTTCTAATTAAAATTTTATTGTGGTTAGAGAATATTCTTTTTTTTTTTTAATTTTTTTTTTTTGACATTTTATTTATTTTTGAGACAGGGAGAGACAGAGCATGAACAGGGGAGGGTCAGAGAGAGGGAGACACAGAATCTGAAACAGGCTCCAGGCTCTGAGCTGTCAGCACAGAACCCGACGTGGGGCTCGAACTCACGGACCGTGAGATCATGACCTGAGCCGAAGTCAGCCGCTTAACCGACTGAGCCACCCAGGCGCCCCTAGAGAATATTCTTTGTATCAGTTCAATCATTCAAAATTTATTTAGACTTAGTTTTTGGCTCCTTATGGTTAATGTTCCAAGTGCTCTTGAAGAGAATATTCTGTTATTTTGGGGTGGAACATTCTATAAGTGTTGATTAAGTCAAGTTAATTGACAGTATTGTTCAAGCATTTCATATTTTTACTGATTTTTGTCTAATTATTTTGTAACGATTGAGAGTTTGGTGTTGAAATGTCCAAATAGAATTGTAGGCATTTACTTCTTTCACTTTTTTTTAAAGTTTATTTATTTATTTTTGAGAGAGAGAGAGAGAAAGAGAACGACCTGGGGAGGGGCAGAGAGAGAGAGAGAGACAGACAGACAGACAGACAGACAGACTGAGAGATGTAGAATCTGAAGCAGGCTCCAAGCCCTGAGCTGTCAGCACAGAGCCCGATGCAGGGCTCGAACTCACAAACCATGAGATCATGATTTGAGCCAAAGTTAGAGGCTTAACTGAGCCACCCAGGTGCCCCTACTTCTTTCAGTTCTATTAGTTTTTCCTCACACAGTTTGAAACTCTGTTATTGGTGGCATACATATTTAGGATCGCTTTATATTTCCAATGAATTGGCCCCTTTATTTTATGTGATCTCCTTATTTTACCTTGGGTGATAATATTCCTTTTTCCCCAAACCTACTCTACCGATATGGATATTGATATTGATAGGGATACTCCATCTTTCTTTTAATTCACGTTTGTGTGGTCTATCTTGTTCCATCATTTGACTTTTAACTAAACACTCTTTATGTTCAAAGTAGGTTTCTTTTAGATAGCAGGTAGTGCAATCTTGCTTTTTTATAAAATTTGTCTACCTCTGACTATTATTTGGTAGGTTTAAACCATTTGCATTTAATGTGTTAAGATGGCTGATTTAGTGTAATTATTTATTTGGACTTAGGTCTATTATTCTGCTTTTTTGTTTTCTATTTGTCTCCTATCTTTTCCCCCATGTATTTCTCCTTTCCTTATTTTGGGTGGTCAATTGAATATTTTTAGGATTCCATTTTAATTTCCTTGTTGACTTTAAAATTTTACCTCTGTTAGTTTTCCACTGATCGCTCTACAGGTTATAAAATGAATCTTTTTTTGTAAATCAATTTATTTATTTATTTATTTATTTATTTATTTATTATTTACTTATTTTTATTGTCAAGTTAGCTAACATACAGTATAGTCTTGGCTTCAGGAGTAGATTCCCGTGATTCATCACTTATATACAATACCCAGTGCCATCCCCAATACCCATCACCCATTTCTCCTCCCCAAACCCCCCCATCAGCCCTCAGTTTGTTCTCTACATGAGAGTCTCTTATACTTTGCCTCCCTCTCTGTATCTTATTTTTCCTTCCCTTTCCCTATGGTCTTCTGTCAAGTTTCTCAAATTCTACATATGAGTGAAATCATATGATATCTCTCTTTCTGTGACTTATTTCACTCAACATAATGTCCTCCAGTTCCATCCACATTGTTGCAAATGGCAAGATTTCATTCTTTTTCATCTCTGAGTAGTATGCCATTGTGTGTGTGTGTATATATATGTGTGTGTGTGTGTGTGTGTGTGTATACATACATATATATATATATACATATATATATGTATATATATATATATATATATATATATATACCACATCTGGGTTTTTTTTAATGTTTATTTTTGAGAGAGTGCGAGACAGAGTGTGAGTGGAAGCGGTGGGGGGGGGGGTGGAAGAGAGAGGGAGACAATCTGAAGCAGGATCCAGGCTCCAAGCTGTCAGCACAGAGCCCAACGCGGGGCTCGAACTCACGAACTGTGAGATCATGACCTGAGCTGAAGTCGAACGCTTAACTGACTGAGCCACCCAGGCACCCCTATACCACATGTTCTTTATACATTCATCAGTTGATTGACATTTGGGCTCTTTCCATAATTTGTCTATTGTCGATAGCACTGCTTTAAACATTAGGATACATGTGCCCCTATGAATCAGAACTCCTGTATCCTTTGGATAAATTCCTAATAGTGCTATTGCTAGGTTGTAGGGTAATTCTATTTTTAATTTTTTGAGGAGCCTCCACACTGTTTTCCGGAGAGGCTGTACCAGGTTGCATTCCCACCAACAGTGTAAGAGGGTTCCCATTTCTCTACATCCTCCCCAACACTTCTTGTTGCCTGAGTTGGTAATTTTAGCCACTTTGACCAGTGTGAGGGGGTATCTCAATGTGGTTTTGATTTGTATTTCCTTGATGATGAATGATGTTGGGCATCTTTTCATGTGTCTGTTTGCCATCCATATGTCTTCTTTGGAAAAGTGTCTATACATGTCCTCTGCCCATTTCTTTACTGGATTATTTGTTTTTCAGGTGTTGAGTTTGTTAGGTTATTTATAGATCTTTGATACTAACCCTTTATCCGATATGTAATTTGCAAACATCTTCTCCCATTCTGTCAGTTGCCTTTTAGTTTTGTTGGTTGTTTTCTGTGCAGAAGTTTTTTATCTTGATGTCCCAATAGTTCATTTTTGCTTTTAATTCCCTCGTCTTTGTAGATGTGTCGAGTAAGAAATTGCTGAGCCTGAGGTCAAAGAGGTTGTTGCCTGTTTTCTCCTCTAGGATTTTGATGGTTTCCTGTCTCACATTTAGGTCTTTCATCCATTTTGAATTTATTTTTGTGTATGGTGTAAGAAAGTCCAGTTTCATTCTTCTCCATGTTGCTGTCCAGTTCTCCAGCATCATTTGCTAAAGAGACTGTCTTTTTTCCATTGGATACTCTTTCCTTCTTTGTCAAAGATTAGTTGGCCATACATTTGTGGGACCATTTCTTGGTTCTTTATTCCCTTGCTCTGTGTGTCTGTTTTTGTGCCAATACCATACTGTCTTGATGATCACATCTTTAGTAGAGGCTAACATCTGGGTTTGTAATGCCTCCCGCTTTGGTTTTCTTTTTCAACATTACTTTGGCTATTTGGGATCTTTTGTGGTTCCATACAAAGTTTAGGATTATTTGTTCTAGTTCTGAGAAGAATGCCAGTGCAATTTTGATTGGGATTGCATTGAATGTATAGATTGCTTTGGGTGGTATTGACATTTTAACAATATTTGTTCTTCCAATCCATGAGCAAGGAATGTTTTTCATTTCTTTGTGTCTTCAATTTCTTTCATAAGCTTTCTATAGTTTCCAACGTACAGATCTTTACCTTTTTGGTTAGGTTTATTCCTAGCTATTTTATGGTTCTTGGTGCAATTGTAAATGGGATCAATTCCTTGATATCTCTTTCTGTTGCTTCATTATTGGTGTACAGAAATGCAACCGTTCTTTACGTTGCTTTTATATTGTACGATTTTACCGAATTCATGTATCGGTTCTAGCAATTTTTTGGTGGAGTCTTTTAGGGTTTTCCATGTACATGTCATGTCATCTGAGAAGAGTGGAAGTTTGACTACTTCTTTGCCAATTTGGATCTCTTTTATTTAATTTTGTTGTGTGATTGCTGAGGCTAGGACTTCTAACACTGTGTTAAATAATAGCGGTGAGAGTTGATATCCCTGTGGTGTTCCTGATCTCAGGGGGGAAAGTTCTGTTTTTCCCCATTGAGGATGATATTAGCTGTGGGCATTTCATAGATAGCTCTTATGATGTTAAGGTGTGTTCCTTCTTTCCCAACTTTCTTGAGGGTTTTTATGAAGAAAGGATGCTGTATTTTGTCAAATGCTTTTTGTGCATGTGTTGACAGGATCAGATGGTTCTTATCCTTTCTTCTATTAATGTGGTGTATCATGTTGATTGATTTGCAAATATTGAACCAGGCCTGCAGCTCAGGAATGAATCCCATTTGATCATGGTGAATGGTTCTTTTAATATACAGTTGAATTTGATTTGCTAGTATCTTGTTGAGAATTTTGGCATCCATGTTCCTCAAGGGTATTGGCTTATAATTCTTCTTTTTAGTGGGGTCTTTACCTGGTTTGGGAATCAAAGTGATACTGGCTTCGTAGAATGAGTCTGGAAGCTTTCCTTCCATTTCTATTATTTGGAACAGCTTGAAAAGAATAGGATTTAACTCTGCTTTAAATGTCTGGTAGAATTCCCCTGAGAAGCCATCTGGCCTGGTACTCTTATTTGTTGGGAGATTTTTGATAACTGATTCAATTTCTTCACTGGTTATGGGTGTGTTCAAATTTTCTGTTTCTTCTCATTTGAGTTTTGGCCATGTGTGGGTGTCTAGGAATTTGTCCATTGCTTCCAGATGGTCCAGTTTGTTGGCATATAATTTTTCATAGTATTCTCTAATAGTTGTTTGTACTTCTGTGGTGTTGGTTGTGATCGCTCCTTTTTCATTCATGATTTTATCTATTTGGGTCCTCTCTCTTTTCTTTTTGAGAAGTCTGGCTTGGGGTTTATCAATTTTGTTTATTCTGTCAAAAAACCAGCTCTTAGATTCATTTTCTGTTCTGTTTTTTTGGATTCCATGTTTTTGTTTCTGCTCTAATCTGTATTATTTCTCTTCTTCTGCTGGCTTTGGGCCTTCTTTGCTGCTGCCTTTCCAGTTCCATTATGTGTGAGGTTAGGTTATATATTTGGGACCTTTCTTGCTTCTTGAGATAGGCCCGAATTGCAATGTATTTTCCTCTTAGGACTGCCTTTGCCGCATCCCAAAGGGTTTGAACTGTCATGTTTTCATTTTCATTTGCTTCCACGTATTTTTTAATTTCTCCTTTAGTTTCCTGGTTGACCCATTCATTCTTTAGTAGTAGATGTTCTTTAACCTCCATGTACTTGGGGCTTTCCAATTTTTTTCTTGTGATTGATTCATGTTTCATAGTGTTGTGATCTGAAAATATGCATGATATGATCTCAATCATTTTATATTTGTTGAAGGCTGTTTTGTGACCCAGTATGTGATCTATTTTGGAGAATGTTCCATGTGCACTAGAGAAGAATGTATATTCTGCTTTTGGATAAAAAGTTCCAAATATATCTGTTAAGTCCATCTGGTCCAATATGTCATTCAGTGCTGTTGTTTCCTTATTGATTTTTGGCCTAGATAATCTGTCTGTTGCTATAAGTGGAGTGTTAAAGTCCCCTACAGTTATGATATTATTATCTATACATTTATTTATGTTTGTGATTAATCGATTTATATATTGGGTGTTCCACGTTGGCATAAACATTTACAATTGTTAGCTCTTCCTTTTTTTAAAAAATTTTTTAAACGATTATTTATTTTTGAGAGAGACAGAGATAGAATGCAAGTAGGGGAGGGGCAGAGAGAGAGGGAGACACAGAATCCGAAGCAGGCTCCAGGTTCCGAGCTGTCCGCACAGAGCCCGACGTGGGGCTCGAACCCACCAGCTGTGAGATTATGACCTGAGCTGAAGTCGGATGCTCAACTGACTGAGCCACCAGGCGCCCCCAATTGTTAGCTCTTCTTGATGGATGGGCCCCTTAATTGTAATATAGTGTCCTTCATTTCTTGTTACAGTCTTTGTTTGAAAATCCAGCTTGTCTGGCTACTCCAGCTTTCTTCTGGTGTCCAGTAGCATGGTAGATGGTTTTCTGTCCCCTCACTTTCAATCTGTAGGTGTCCTCAGGTCTAAAATGAGTCTCTTGTAGGCAGCATATAGATGGATCTTGTGTTTTGTTTTTTTTTAAATTTTTATCCATTCTGATACCCTATGTCTTTTGTTTGGGGCATTTAATCCATTTACATTCAGAGTGATTATTGAAAGATAGGAATTTAGTGCTATTGTGTTATCTGTAGATTTCATGTTTGTGGTGACGTCTCTGGTCCTTTATAGTCTTTGCAGCATTCCACTTACAGAGTCCCCCTTGGGATCCCCTGCGGGCTGGTTTAGTGGTCATGAACTCCTTCAGTTTTTGTTTGTCTGGAAAAGCCTTTATCTCTCCTTCTATTCTGAATGACAGCCTTGCCGGATAAAGGATTCTTGGCTGCATTTTTTTCCCTTTTCAGCACATTGAATATTTCTTGCCACTCCCTTCTGGTCTGCCAAGTTTCAGTAGATAGGTCTGCTACTACCCTTATGTGTCTACCCTTGTAGGTTAAGGCCTGTTTGTCCCTAGCTGCTTTCAGAATTCTCTCTTTATCTTTGTATTTTGCCATTTTCCTGTGATATGTCATGGTGTCGACCTGTTTTTGTTGATTTTGAAGGGAATGCTCTGTGCCTCTGGGACTTGGAGGCCTAGTTCCCTTCCCAGATCAGGGAAGTTCTCAGCTATGATTTGTTCAAATAAACCTTCTGCCCCTTTCTCTCTTCGTCTTCTGGAGCTCCTATGATATGGATATTACTACATTTCATTGAATCACTTAGGTCCCTAATTCTCCCCTTGTGGTCTAGTAATTTCCTTTCCCTCTTCTTTCAGCTTCATCATTGTCCATAATTTTATCTTCTATTTCAACCATTGTCTCCTCTGCTTCCATCATTGCTGTCCCTCCATCTAGTTTATTTTGCTTCTCATTTATAGCATTTCTTAATTCATTGTGACTATTTCTTAGGCCTTTGATCTTAGCAGCAATAGATTCTCTGCTGTCTTCTATGCATTTTTCAAGCCTAGCTATTAGTCTTATTATGGTTGTTCTGAATTCTTGTTCAGGTACATTGTTTTTATCTGTTTTGAGCAATTCTCTGGCTGGAATTTCTTTTGAGGAGAATTCTTCTGTTTAGTCATCTTGGATAGGTTTCTGTCTTTTGTGTGTTTTAGTAGCTTGTTATATGTCCTGCACCTGCGAGTACTACTATATTAAAATGGGATCACACACTGTCCAGGGCCTGGAACTTCAGGAAGTGTTTTGGAGTGTGTTGTGTGCACTCTGTTGTTGCATAATTGGCTTCTCTGTCCCACTGGTCAGTCCTCTACAAAGGTCCTCCTTGCTCATCGTGGCGGATTGTTTGGACCTTCCGCTAGGTGTGCTTTGATTTGTTCATTGAAGTAACCCCGGAAGAAAGGAGCGGGGGCATCCTGATCCCATACAAAGAGAAAAATGAAAGGGGTGGAAAAAAAGACAAAGCAGAGAATCACAGAGACTCTAAGGCTTAATCCACAGCGGCAGGGGAGGGGGCAGAAATAAAGAAGAAGGAGATACAGAAAAGGTGTAAAAAGAATAGAGTAAAAATGAATGATTAAACAAACAAAACACAGAAAGAAAATACATAAAATAAGAATTGACCAAAAATCCAATCAGAAACTATGAGCCCAATTTCAAAGGAAAGAAAAAAAAGAGGATGGTGAAAAGAAAGAGAAAGGAAACGAGAAGGAAAGAAAGGTGAGAAAAAAAAAACCCATCATACTAACATATAAGACTGCAGGATAGTTTTCTGTTGGCCCTGGGACCGGTTGCTATGCTTATCTGGAGAGGCCGTCTGGTCCCCTCAGTGTCAATCTCGCTCCAGTAGATGCGCAGTTACCAGGCAAGGAGGGGTGGGGTTTGGTTTTGGCAGGTCCCACTTCCGCTGGAGGCTGTCATCCTGTTCCAGGAAGCCCCACCGTGTTGGTGCTGGGGAAAAAAATGGCAACACCCCAATCTCTCCTCCCCAGACCTAGTGTCTCAAACCACACTGTTCAGGTGGCCCTCACAGAGTAGCACTGGTGCCTTGTCCTGCTCCACAGTCTCCCATGCTTCCCAGGTGCTCGACTGGGATTCACAACCCGATGCCTTAAAGGACTCCACACCGCTTGCACTCTATTCTGGGATAGCACGACTCCCCGGCTGACAAAGGGCCTCTCTGGCTGGTGCTTGCAGGGTCATTTCTTTTTAGTGGTGAATGGTATTCCATTGTCTGGATATATCACAGTTGGTTTACCTGCTCACCTCCTGGTGGCATTTTGGTTGCTTCAAAATGTGGGCAATTATGAATGAAACTGCTATAAATGTCCATGTACAGGTGTTTGTGTGGACATGTTTTCAGCTCTTTTAGGTAAGTACCATGGGGCACGATTGCTGGATTTTATGGTAAGAGTCTGTGTAGTTTTGTAAGAAACTGCCAGACTGTCTTCCAAAGTCACTGTACCATTTTGTATTCCCAGCAGCAATGAAAGAGAGTTCCTGTGGCTCCACATCCTCATCATCATTTGGTGGTGTCAGTGTTTTCGATTTTGGCCATTCTAATAGGTGTCAGTGGTATCTCATTGTCTTAATTTGCATTTCCCTGATGACATTTGTTGGGAAGCATCTTTTCATATGCCTGTTTACCATCTGTGTGTCATCTTTGGTGAAATATCTGTCTTTGGTTTATTCTGTAATCAGGTTGTTCGTGTTTGTGTTGAGTTTTAAGGTTTCTTTGTATGTTTGGGATGGTAGTCCTTTGTCAGACGTGCACTTTGCAAATTGTTTTCCCAGTCTGTGGCTTATTTTCTCATTTTGTTGATACTGTCTTTCACATAGCTACTCAGTTTAACTTTTATACCAGGAACAACCCACATCTTTACTAAACTTCTGCTTATTTGATTTAATTAACATTTTAATTAAATCTGGTGATGATGATAATATGTAACATTTGAATAAACAGTCTTGGGAATAAAATGAAACTTCTTCAGCCTAATAGTGGAAGTACTGCGGGTGGATGGATATACTAGAACATAGCATTTTATCCTTGAGGGTTCAGCATACCATGGCCATTGGACAATATACTTTACAGATGGAGTGAAGTATTTCATTAATTTTTCAAGCAATTTAAATGGAAATTGTTTAAGAGAGATTCTGTTTTACTTGGGAAACATTGAGAGAGCAGAAGGATGTGTGATTAAAACAAAGTCACAGCAGGGGCGCCTGGGTGGCGCAGTCGGTTAAGCGTCCGACTTCAGCCAGGTCACGATCTCGCGGTCTGTGAGTTCGAGCCCTGCGTCAGGCTCTGGGCTGATGGCTCGGAGCCTGGAGCCTGTTTCCGATTCTGTGTCTCCCTCTCTCTCTGCCTCTCCCCCGTTCATGCTCTGTCTCTCTCTGTCCCAAAAAAAATAAATAAAAAAATAAATAAATAAAAAAAAAAAAAAAAAAACAAAGTCACAGCAGATGGATTTGGGTAATCCTACAGTGCATTTTCAACCAGCTGTCGTGACCAGATAAATTACCCTTTTACATTGTAGAGATATTTACACCTGCCAAGTCGTATGGATACTTAAGTCACCAAGATGCAGGAGACATTCAATCCCACTGATTAGGTTGAGAATGTTAGGGACTGAAATTAAAAACATGAGAAAAAAAACTGCCACAAATTAGGCTTATGGAAGAAAAAAGATAAGGCCAAGTTGTGTCACATGAAGCTTTTTGAGTTTGAGGAAACACCGCTGAGACTCACACAGATGGTAGAGAAGGAGTGGGAAGGGATTGGTATAGGTGAGGCTTTAGACCTCCTCTAACTGCCTAACCAGACTAACTATAATTTTGATCCATTTGCCTTTTGGGCTTCTGTTTAAAAATACATTGAAGAAGAATTATGACTTTGAAAAGGTTGAAAAAAAAACTTACTGCAGAAGAATGGAAATGGAATAAGGTACCCAGTTATTTACAAGGTAAATATATGAAGATGATTTCTCATGATTTCAGATATTAATTTCCACTGTATATAGAATGGGTCATGACCAAAATGACCTTAAAGATTTCCTATATGGAGTTAATATTATCTCCTAGGTTTTGCTGAGGTATATGAGAATTCAGGATTAGAATACTCTAAGAGTTGTATGTGTTTTACCTAAAAAACTCATCTGATAAGGGTTAAGAGTTATAAGATGTTGTACCTCACTATCTGAATCCAAAGACCCAAGGAGAAACATGACAAAAAGCAAGTGGGTGGTGATGTTTGGGGGAGAATACTATGGAATTCTTGAACCAAGAGATGACTGTTTTGGATGATACTTACATAGTATCAATAAAAAATAAAAGCATGATAGAACAGTGATGGCACATTTCAACTATACCTATGATGGCTAGAGTTCTCCTTCCATTGCATAGCATCCATAATGTTCTTTTTTTTTTTAATTTATTTATTTGGAGATAGAGTGTGTGCATGGGGGAGGAGTGGAGAGAGAGAATCCCAAGCAGGCTCTGCTTAGTGCAGAGCCTGACATGGGGCTTGATCCCACAACAGATCAGCGTCCGAGCAGATATCAAGTCAGTTACTTAACCCACTGAGTCACCCATGCACCCCCAGAAGGTTCTTTACTCACCTTGCTGGCAGTTTTAACTCTCAAATAGAGGGCTTTATGTGCTTGAGGTTGAGAAAGGCGTCCCGTAACTAACAGAACTTAACTTGTTACCCACCCCATAACTTGTTACCTCTGGAATAGGCAGGTATTGGTCAAAATAGCAATATGAATTAATTTCTAGAAGTTATCTCATGATTTCCAGTAACATCTTTTTTATTCAGGTGGTACAGTTCTCTCTTTGTGATGGTGTGTGTACTTTGGATTCTCTTTTTCCTCATGTTTTCAAATCAGTAATATGGACTTAGGTCGTATTCTTTCTTAGAGAATGATGCCTTTATTAGAATTCCTTCCCTGTGCATCCTCAAACTCATCTCTACACATCACTCTCCTTAGAATGGTCTGGCAGGACCAGGATGGGCCTAGGGAGAAGTGCTCTGATTCTCAGGGTTGATTCTTCTGTGCCACCCATGGAAGATTAAGTCAGAAGGCCAGGATTTGATGGGTGACAAGGTGGGTTGTTCAAGAGAAAGGCACTGAGGCATAGGCTGAATGGCCTTTCCCATATCTGAGCAAAAGGGATTCTTAAAGCCTAGCCCTGCTAATCAGGTAAGAGAGCCCATACACAGATTTGGGACAGTGTTCCAGCTAAGAGTAACAGTAGGCATTTGACTTAGACGTTCTGTTCTTTAGTACAGTAGTGACAGACAATGGGACCGATTCACACATTTCGAGTTCCTCAGCTTGGGTACATTATACTAAAATCAAGGGAAGTAATGGTAACGGTGAAAGATGGGGACCACCGTAGTGTTTATAAAGGCGAAGAAAGGGGGAACTGTACCTAAAAGCCTATCATAGACTGTGATTACAGGAAGTACAATAAAAAGTCAAGTATGAATCCATGGCCCAAGTCTCTAGAAAGGGAGATTAAATCAGTGGGATTAAAGCTCAGATTGAGTTGAGAGTGTCTAAAAAAAAGCACGACTCAAGTGCTTTTTATCACTGCTGAACGGGAACATGGAGGAGAGAGGTTTAATTCTTAAGGCAAATGGTGTATGATAAGAAATGGTGGCAAGAAGGCTGATTTACTTAATTTTTATTTTACTCCCCTCCTTTCTCTCAAGAGAAACGGCCTTCAACAAATTCAACCCTGGTCGATAGTGGCTTCCTTGTTTCCTCAGGGCCTCGTAGGCGTGAGGGCGACCGCACCATGGGTCGTGCTTGCTTTCTGCCTTCCTGCCTCCGATCTTGACCTGCCCCTGCGCGTGCAGTCCGCTACCGCTGGTAAAGAGCAGTAAGAAGCGGAGGCTTAAACGTCACCCTCCCTACAACCATCCTTGTGCCATTGGCTGCTAATCTAGCTGAGAATGGTGTCCAGTTGTTTCTGCTGTGTTGAACTTTGGTGGTTAAAGGCAGCCCTCTTCGGTCAGAAAGACTTAGATTCCCAGTCTTCACCACCTACTGCCATGGGAATTTGGATGGTTTCTAAAATCTGAGCTTCAGTTTTCCAACCTGAGAATTTCACCATATTCCCCACCTCCCAAGGCTTCTGTGACAATTAGAATGTTTTAAGGCCCGTAGAACAGCGTCAGACTCACTGTAGGTGCTCCGTAAATATAGATTTCCCTGTCCGGAGTATCCCTGGATACTTGGTCCTCAAGCGACGATACTGTGTTCAGGCAGCTGCCGTTTGCCTTACTTGCAGGCCCAATGCCTAGTCTCATGAGTCCCAGCCTGAATATCCAAAGCTTACAAGTGGCCTCTGAAGCAGTTTTTTGATCGTTCGTTTGACTGCCGCCAAAAACTCAAAAGCGTGCCAGCGTAGTCAAGCTATGCCGCAGAGACAGCCAAATGCCAGAAGCCTTTCTTTCGGAAATGGATTTTTTTGAAGAATCAATTTAATTTAAAAATTATTGATGACCCTCTTTACGTCTGTCTACATTCTTTGGCCTCTCAGATGGTTTGGCTGGCTGTATGCTCCACAGATGGACTCCACTTGAAGAAAACCTAATAAAAAATCCGAACGTATGGAACATAATCTGCGTATCTCGCATCAGGGGTATTCTGCATGTGTGTGTAGCAGTCGGGTGTAAGGTTATGCTGTAGGGCTTTGTGAAATGACACACGTTCCCGTGTTCCGCCTCTCCCCTTTTACTGTCTAAGTATTCTGGCAGTAGGCCTATAGCTCCTCAGGGAGCCCCATGAGCAGGTGAAAAATCCAAAAAATTGCAGGCAACTCTGAAATAACCCTAATGTATTTGCTCTACCAATGTTCTGGTTTACCAAACGACTTGTCAGTGACGCCACCGGGAAGGTATGTGTTGTACCTCCGCTCATGGAGAAAACACAGTTAAATTGGTGACGATTCGTTTCACGCTCTGGAAACGTATCTACCGTCTCACGTAAGGGATGCGTGGAAGTGCGATTGTCACTGCAAGCTCTCCAAAGCATTTTCCCTTCCAGTCAGCATCGTTTTCTTCCGTCAGAGAAGAGTTGGATGCTGGAAACGGGAAGGCACGAGGGGCAGACTTGTCTACGAAAGGATTTGCGGCGCAGGTATTGGTTCTCCTCACCCTCCACACACGTTCCATCCGTAAAGCGTAGAAGGATGCTGTGCTTTCGCAGGGAGGTGACATGCAGGCCGAGACTCAAAGAGTAGACTGAGGCAAGAGGACGAGAGCTGGCAGAGAGTGGGACTCCGGTAACTCCATCTTGATCACGGTGTCAGCTGTTATCCAGAGAAACAGAACCAGTAGGAGACCTACATCTCTGTGTAGATATGCCCCTCCCTCTTTGTCTGGCTGTGTCGCTTCCTGCCCCTCTCCCTGTGTGTGCTGGTAACTCACGTTTGTGGTGGGGATACAGACAAGAGATGAATGGAGCTCTCCATAGAAAGAAGGAAGGGAAGGGAGTGAAGGAAAGGATAAAGGGAAGCTTTGCCACACTTGCCACTCGAAGGTTGGAGCATTGCCCGTTCCTCAAAAAGCAGTATCAGTGGCATAGCCTGTTTCAATCTAGGTAGGTGCCGTCTGGCAAATGCGAGTGTAGACAGTAATCGATACGCATAAGAGTTCACTACATGTCCAGCTAAGCCTGACCAAGCAACGGGGAAGGGGTTCGTTTTCATAAATGCTATTGAGATAACTTGACACTACCATAGGGAGAAATTAACGTAGACCTATATCTCATGCGGTGTATTATGATCCACAACATAAAAATTAAAGTGTCAGACGTTTAGGAAAATTTAATTACAAGGAAAAAGAGAAAACAGAACAAATATTCCGCTTACGGCGGGAGATAAGGTTTGATTAAAGGAGAAAAATAAATTATAAAGGAAAAGGTAAGTAGTGTGATTAAACAGAAAATTAATATAAGTAAAATATAACAAAACCAAGATAAAAAACTTAAGTGACAAGATAGAAAATTATAGTCAGTACATATGGCATTTCAAAATCCATTGAGTTTTTATAAATTTAAATTAGGTTCACTGGAGACAGTGGTCAAAGTAGATGAAGAATCATTACATAAGCTGAAACACCATTAGTAAATTAACATAGGAAACAGTATGTAGTCTTGCCAGCAATTAAAGAAGGTGCAAATTAAAACAATGATGAAATGTCGCTTTATGACTCTAACATTAGCAACAGTAAAAGGACATTATTAAAACTACTGAGGCGACTTTTGGGGAAATTGAAGCATTTATACATTTTTAGTGACATAGTAAATTATCTCAGTCAATTTGATGAACAATCTGGCAGGTTTTAGTAAGCGTCATAAAAATGTTCATACCTTTTTACTGAATAATCTGACTCTAGGGTATTTGTTTTAAGGATATAATTCAGAAGAACGAAAGCATTCTGTGTTATTTATTATCATGGAAAACTGGGATATCCCAAACAGCCATTAATAAAGAGACGGTTATAAGATTATTGCATTTTAACTTAATGGACTTGCTTGCAACCAATGAAAATGATAGATATGAACATTTTTGAGACACATGGAAAAGTATATGCAAACTGTGCAATTACAGAACTAAAAATGAAATAACAAATTATAAGAGCCCATAAGAAGGTCTGAAGGGGCTGGAGCTGGGTATTCCCCATGATCTATTTAAAATTGACCTGCTAGGACTCCCCTTCCATGATGGAGATGCATTGAGGAGAAAATCCCAGAAGTTGAAAAAAATTTGAACATGTGACGAATAAATAGAGACCAGGGAAAGTGAAGACGCAAATAAAAGTTGGGAAGGGAAACAGATCCAAGAAATCACAGACAGTAAGAGGCCATATTGTTTAACAAAGACAACAGAAGACAGGACCCTGTAAAGTTAGAAAATCTTTCTGAATTATACCTCTTTCTAAAAGTTGAATCAAACTAAATTGACATTTAAAAAGGAGAAGAAATATCTCATGCTAAAATCTCATGTATATTTCCTTTAAGAAAAGAGAATAAGGAGCAAGATAATACCCCTTCATAACATGAAAATGCATCAGGAAGGCATGATTTAAAAACAGATCAAAATTGCCACATGTTATTTAAAAAAACCCCAAAATATATAAAAATTATACAAACTATGAAAGAATAATATAAATCAGAGTTAGACAAACTCATAAATAAGGGTACCAAACTTGAAAAATAACTAGAAATATAGAAAACAGTGGGGAGAGTTCAACCTAGAAATGAAGAAGAATCTAGAGGAAATGAGAGCGAATAAGCACAACAAATAATGCCTTAAGAGATAACAGAAGATTATGGGGAAAATTTTATTTTTACCTCTTAAAGTTTCCTGTCACCCTCTTTATTCATTGTTATTTTTTGTGATAAGAACATTTAACATAAGATGTACTTTCTTAGCAAATTTTGTTTCATTTCATTTCATTTTAATTTAATTTATATCCAAGTTAGGTAGCATATAGTGCAATAATGTTTCCAGAGTAGAATCCGGTGATTCATCCCTTACATAGAACACCCAGTGCTCATCCCAACAAGTGTTTTCCTTAATGTCCCTTGCCCATTTAGCCCGTCCCTTCACCCACAACCCCTCCAACAACCTTCAGTTTATTCTCTATATTTAAGAGTCTTTTATGTTATGTTCCCCTCCCTGTTTTTATATTATTTTTGTTTCCTTCTCTTCTGTTCATTTGTTTTATATCCTACATTCTACACATAAGTGAAGTCGTATGATATTTGTCTTTCTCTGACTAATTTCACTTAGTGTAATACCCTCTAGTTTCATCCACATTGTTACAAATGGCAAGATTTCATTCTTTTTTGATTGCCGAGTAATACTCTATTCTATATACATACCACCTCTTTATCCATTCATCTGTTGGTGGACATTTGGGCTCTTTCCATACTTGGCTATTGTCAGTAGCGTGGCCATACACATTGGGGTTGCGTGAGCCCTTTTGAAACAGCGCACCTGTATTCTTTTGATAAATACCTAGTAGTGCAATTGCTAAGTCATAGGGTAGTTCTATTTTCAATTTTTTGAGGAACCTCCATATTGTTTTCCAGAGCGGCTACACCAGTTTGCATTCCCACCAGCAGTGCAAAAGGGTTCCTCTTTCTCCACATCCTCGCCAACATCTGTTGTTGCCGAGTTGTTAATGTGAGCCATTCTGACAGGTGTGAGGTGGTATCTCATTGTGGTTTTGATTTGTATTTCCCGGATGATGAATGATGTTGAGCATTTTTTTTATGTGTCTGTTAGCCATCTGGATGTCTTCTTTGGAAAAGTGTCTATTCATACCTTTTTCCCATTTCTTCACTGGATCATTTGTTTTTTGGGTGTTGAGTTTGATAAGTTCTTTACAGCTTTTGGATATTAGCCCTTTAGCTGATATGTCACTTGCAAATATCTTCTTCCATTCCATTGTTTGCCTTTTAGTTTTGCTGATTGTTTCCTTCACCGTGCAGAAGCTTTTTATCTTGATGAGGTCCCAATAGTTTATTTTTGCTTTTGTTGCCCTCGCCTCTGGAGATGTGTTGAGTACGAAGTTGCTATGGCCAAGATCAAAGAAGTTTTTGCCTGCTTTCTCCTCGAGGATTTTGATGGCTTCCTGTCTTACGTTTAGGTCTTTCATCCATTTTGAATTTATTTTTGTGTATGGTATAAGAAAGCGGTCCCCGTTCATTCCTCACGTCACTGTCCAGTTTTCCCAACACTATTTGCTGTAGAGACTGTCTTTATTCCATTCAGTATCCTGCTTTATCAAAGATTAGTTAGCCATACGTTTGTGGGTCCATTTCTGGGTTCTCTGTTGTATTCCATTGATCTGAGTGTCTGTTTTTGTGCCAGTACCATACTGTCTTGATGATTACAGTTTTGTAATACAGCTTGAAGTCCGGGATTGTGATGCCTCCTGCTTTGGTTTTCTTTTTCAGGATTGCTTTGACTATTCGGGGTCTTTTCTGGTTCCATACAAATTTTAGGATTGTTTGTTCTATGTCTGTGAAGAATGCTGGTATTTTGATAGGGATTGCATTGGACATGTCGATTGCTTTGGGTAGTATTGACATTTTAGCAATATCTGTTTTTTCCAATCCATGAGGATGGATTGTTTTTCCATTTCTTTGTGTCATCTTCAGTTACTTTCATCAGTGTTTTATAGTTTTCAGAGTACAGATCTTTCACCTCTTTTGTCAGGTTTCTTCTTAGGTATCTTATGGTTTTTGGTGCAGTTGTAAATGGGATCAACTCTTTGATTTCCCTTTCTGCTGCTTCATTATTAGTGTATAGGAATGCAACCGATCTGTGACTTTGCTGAATTCATAAATCAATTCTAGTAGTTTTTTGGTGGACCCTTTTAGGTTTTCCTTATAGAGTCCTGTCATCTGCGAGGAGTGAAAGTTTGACTTCCTCTTTGCCAATTTGTATGCCTTTTATTTCTTTGTGTTGTCTGATTGTTGAGGCTAGGACTTCCAACACTATGTTGAATAGCAGGGGTGAGAGTAGACATCCCTGTTGTGTTCCTGACCTTAGGGGGAATGTTCTCAGTTTTTCCCGCATTGAGGATGATATTACCAATGGGTCTTTCATATATGGCTTTTATGATCTTGATGTATGATCCTTCTATCCTTATGTTCTTGAGGGTTTTTATCAAGAAAGGGTGCTGTATCTTGTCAAATGCTTTCTCTACATCTATTGAGAGGATCATGTGGTTCTTGTCCTTTCTTTTATTAATGTGATGTATCACATTGATTGATTTGCAGATATTGAACCAGCCCTGCATTCCAGGTATAAATCCCATTTGATTATGCTGAACAATTCTTTTAATGTATTGTTGGATCCAATTGGCTAGTATCTTGTTGAGGATTTTTGCACCCATGTTCATCAGGGAAATTGGTCTATAGTTCTTTTTAGTGGAGTCATTGTCTCGTTTTGGGATCAGGGTAATGCTGGCCTCATAGAATGAGTTTGGAAGTTTTCCTTCCATTTCTGTTTCTTGGAACAGCTTCAAAAGAATAGGAGTTAACTCTTCTTTAAATATTTGGTAGAGTTCTCCCTGGAAAGCCATCCCACCCTGGACTCTTGTTTTGGGAAGGTTTTTAATTACTAATTCAATTTCTTTACTGGTTATGGGTCTGTTCAAATTTTCTATTTCTTCCTGTTTCAGTTTTGGTAGTTTATATGTTTTTAGGAATTTGTCCATTTCTTCCAGATTGCCCAATTTATTGGCATATAATTGCTTATGATATTTTCTTATTATTATTTGTATTTCTGCAATGTTGGTTGTGATCTCTCCTCTTTCATTTTTTATTTTATTTATTTGAGTCCTTTTTCCTTTTGATCATACTGGCTAGGGGTTTATCAATTTTGTTAATTCTTTCAAAGAACCAGCTCCTGGTTTCATTGATCTGTTCTACTGTTTGTTTGTTTGGTTGTTTGTTCGATAGCATTGATTTCCACTCTAGTCTTTCTTATTTCCCGTCTTCTGCTGGTTTTGGGTTTTATTTGCTCTTCTTTTTTCCAGCTCTTTAAGGTGTAAGGTTAGGTTGTGTATCAGAGACCTTTCTTCTTATGACTGCCTTTGCTACATCCCAGAGGTTTGGGGCTGTCATGTTATCATTTTCATTGGCTTCCATGTACTTTTTAATTTCCTCTTTAATATCTTGGTTAACCTATTCATTCTTTAGTAGGATGTTCTTTCATCTCCAAGTATTTGTTGTCTTCCCAATTTTTTTTTGTGGTTGATTTCAAGTTTCGTATCATTGTGGTCTGAAAATATGCATGGTATGTATGATCTCCATCTTTTTGAACCTGTTGAGGCTGGTTTGTGACCCAGTATGTGATCTGTTCTGGAGAATGTTTCATGTGCACTCGAGAAGAATGCGTTTTCTGCTTAGCAGATTTTTTAAATGATTTTTTAAAATTCATTTTTGAGAGTGAGTACGAGAGAGAGAGAGAGAGAGAGAGGGGTAGAGAGAGAGGGAGACAGAGGATCTGAAGTGGGTTCTGTGCTCTTAGCACAGAGCCCGATGTGGTGCTCAAACTCATGACCTGAGCCAAAGTCAGATGCTTAACTGACTGAGCCACCCACGCGCTCCTCCTCTTAGCAAATTTTTAAGGAAAAATTTTAAAATAAAAGGTAAATGATGATATGAAATAACTTGAGCAGAAATAACACACATGGGAGGCAAACAAAGTGGGTCTAACACATATGTTACAGGAATCCATGAAGAAGGAAACTAGCCAAGGAAGCAAAACAAACACCACACATATACCCACACAAATATATATAATTAAACATTAAAAAAAACAACAACACTGTGTACCTGAGCATATTGACCCAGAATGGCAAACACCAGGAATATATTCTAGTAAAATTACTGGGCTTTAAAGAAAAAGAGAAATTCTTAGGCATCTTGGATAAAGAGAGTGAGGCTTACAAAGAAAAATAAGATCAGATTATCATTAGACTTTAATGACAGTGTTTTACACCACAAGGGAATTGAATGATATTTTAATATATTCAAGGAAAGAATATGTGAGCCAAGAATTTTATGTTTGGGAAACCTGACTTTCCAATATAGAGGGCACAAACTGTTAACAACATGTAGCAACTGAAAGAATATTGGCTGTGCAATTATCTCTCTTATAATTTGTTTACATGTTTGTTTATTTTTGGGAGAGAGAGAGAGAGACAGCATGCAAGCAGGGGAGGGGCAGAGAGAGGGAGACACAGAATCCAAAGCAGGCTCCAAGCTCCGAGCTGTCAGCATGGAACCTGACATGGGGCTCGAACTCACAAACCCCGAGATCGTGATTTGTGCTGAAGTCAGACCCTTAATCGACTGAGCCACCCAGGCCACCGTCTGTTACAATTTTTTAAGATTAACATAAAAGCCTCAACACAATTTATGAAAAAGAAGCATATGTAACCATAACTAATCCCAAATGTTTATTGATAACCTATAGGTGATAATCAGTAGGGATGAGTTAATATGGTTAAATATTTTTTTTAAGTTTATTCATTTTGAGAGAGAGAGAAAGTGCAAGTGGGGAGGGGCAGAGAGAAAGGGAGAGAGAGAGAGAATCCCAAGCAGGCTCCGCTCCGAGCCTGACACAGGGCTCGAACCCATGGATTGTGAGATCATGACCTGAGCTGAGGTTGGAGGCTTAACCAACTGAGCCACCCGGGCGCCCCTAATATGTTTGAATATGAACTTAATTTGACATGCTAAACATCATTGACCTTAAATACTATCTGTAACTGAGGAAATACTTTAATTTTACTTGTTTAGACTGTAGTATAACTTTGCTTTTATGTGAATTACCAAATGTGGTATTTTTGAAGATATTAATTTATTAATCAAAACCAGTTGGGAAGGAAATAAAAGAATATTGAGATAAGCCTTTCCTGAGGAAAATAATAGAGAATGAAGTCCTTTTTTTTTTAGAGAGATTTTATTTTTAAGTAGTCTACACCCAACCTGGGACTTGAACTTACAACACTGCAATCAAGAGATCACAAGTTGCACACTCTGTCAACTGAGCCATCTAGGCGCTCTGAAAATGAACTTTAGATAACTAAAAAATCTCTCTATATTTCTGGAGATATGTCAATAAATATACAGTTGGTAATACAAGTAAATGTAAATGAGAGTTATTAAAAAGGGAGATAATAGGTTATGGCTATATGATGAGGCATTGTAGATACAGTGTAACCATAAAACAAATGGGAGAAGAAAGGGTTTAGCACATGCAAAATGTTTAGTCACTAATGATATTGGTGGAGGCAGTAATAATATTGTTATGCAGGTATTACTGTGTGTCTTGTATGGAAAAAGCATATGAGTGTGGAATATTCTGTCAAGTATTCTCAGTGGGGCTAACATCACCCCGCTACTAAGGGCAAAAATTGATTCTTGGAGAGTGAAAAAAATTTGACACAGGCTTCACCTAGGGCAGAAAGCCTTTTCCCTGGGGTGGTTGTTGTTTTGGTTTTTTTTTTTTTTTTTTTTTTTTTAAATATTTGGGGAGAATTGTTTAACTTCTGTTCTGCCTGAGGCAGTCAAATGGGACCACAATAGCTGATCCAGAAGCTTAAAAGAAAACAGCTGGGCAATGAGATCTCCGTAGAGACTTTGAAAATCTCCAGCATTCCTGGGAATTCAAAAGACACACTTTGTTTGGGCTGGCACCTGTTCGGCGAAGGCGCGAGAAGGCCCTCAACTCACTGCAGACTGGCATTTTGTTCTGTGCGCAAGGAGGAAGTGAACACTACGGCCTGGTTGAAAGCTGCCTGGCTGACTGTTGAACATATGCCCCAGCATGCACTCAGAACCTCTGGGCGATGACTGGGAGACCCGCCGGTCCCAGGCATTTAAGGAAATCTGTGTACTCATTAACTGATCGCGAAGCTGGCCAAGCAAAGGCTTCAGTGACCACAGACGGCAAGGAATGCCGACTTTACGTAATTAGGGTAAGAAATTCTTCGAACAAATAGTAATAACCACAAACTGATAATTGTCGAAGCTTTGCAAAGAGAACTAAAAGCCACTGAATTGTACACTTAATTTTAAAAATTTATTTACTTTCATCTTTATTTTAACTGGGCTCCATGATGAACGTGGGGCTTGAACTTGTGGCCCTGAGATCAAGAGTCTCATGTTCCACCGACTGAACCAGCCAGGTGCCCCAGAATTGTACACTTTAAAATGATTAACTTTATGTTATGTGCGTTAGAGCTGGGAAACAATCGTTCTGGTCGGGGTGAAAATAAAATGATGGAATATGAACATTTTGAAATGGAGCAGCAGAGGCTCAATTTCTCCAGTGAAACCATGGGACGGATCCAGACCCGACCCCCCAGGATACGCAGAAGAACACGGCGAACTGCATCGTGAGCAGGAGGTCAGCAACATGCAGACTATGGAGACCTCTGGTCCACAGCTGGGTCCTTTGACACAGAAATTGTACAGAAAAAGAAATGGATGGAAGGAGAGCTTACAGACGAATAGAGGCTTAACAGACCTATCAAGTTTTTCAGAAATTGGGCAAGATTATTCTGTGGCGCCTAGTGATTCGCCCTTGGGTGCTAAAACCATAAAGAATATTATGACACGATAAATCCAAAATTCAGGGTATTGGTGATATTTGAGGGTGAGAAGGGACTGTATTTGAGATTGGGCATTTGGAGGAGTTTCTGGAGTGGCCTTTTTTTTTTTTTTTTTTTAAGCTTGGATGGTGGTGACAAGGCTGTTCTGCGCGTAACAATTTGCTTTAAGCTCTACTTTTGTTGCCTGTGGTTTTCTGTGTCTGTTTTAAAACAAGAGGATAAAAAGGAAAGACCGACATAAAGCTAAAGGTTGGAAGAGGTTGGAAGAACAAAAATCTGGGTTATGGGCATGTGCCTTCAAGTAAAATTAATATCCTGCTAAGACTGATTATTAGGAACTGACCTTCTATCCCGTCCCCGTTGTTGCCGTGGAGGAATTGCGAAGGAGAATCATCTCACACGGTATCTGGAATGACTTTTCTGATAAAAGGAACGGTGTCCTACTATATGGCGTAAGTGGGGCTAGCATAAGTGGGCCACTCTCTACAAAGAACATCCATCTTATACCCATGGATGGTCCAGGGTGAATTTTTAATTTAGTCAGCCTCTCCAGTCATTTTTCAAAACCTACAAACAATGGGACCTTTATTTCAGAATGTCATGCCGATTCAGGATCCTTGAGGCCGAATTTGAGGCTTGTCAATACCCAAGGGAGTTCTTCCCACCAGTAATTGCAGATCTCCTCTCCTCCCCCTCAAGCCTCGGTCCACCCCCAGCCTTAGCAGGTGAGCTCTCCTGCTTTGTGGAGACCGGGTCCCTTGTGCAACCTCCTATCCCAGCCTCCCCTCCTCTTGGCCTTTATACGTATTTAGCGTTTTTCTCTGCGTTCTCACAGAAGACCGGGCAGCTTCCTCCTCTTCCGCCCCTGCCTTAGGTTCCCAATGTCTGTTGAACAGTTCAGCCTTGGTACATTGCTGTGTACATCTTACTCTCATCAAGGACACCTCTAAAGTATCTGGCCCGGGAGACTGGAAGATTCTCTGTGCAGCTGATGCCAAAGACAGAGGTGTAAGGGAGACGGCAGGCTGGTTTTGGGAAATGAAGGATTGTGTTTGGGATATGATGTGTTTGGACGGATGGCAAATGAGCAGAAATTGTAGGTCCGTGGCCTTTAGCATATCTGCCGGTAACTTATCACTCTTAGGCTGTATTTAAAAAATGTTTACTGGGGCGCCGGGGTAGCGCAGTGGGTAAGCGCCCAACTCTTGATTTCCACCCAGTTCCTGATCTCACGGTTCGTGGGATCGAGCCCCATGTGGGGCCCTGCACTGACAGTGCGGAGCCTGCTTGGGTTTCTCTCTCTCCCTCCCTCTTCGCCCCTCCCCAGCTCGCACACGCACCCTCTCTTAAAATAAAACTTAAAAAAAATATATTATTCACCTAGTATGTAAAAAGTAATGCACTGGGTGCCGTTGGGGAGGGTAAACACCGAAACGAGTGGCACGGGCCTTTTCTTCAAGGAACTAACAATATGCAACTTATTTTAATATTAGTAATATTTAAGACCGTAGACAAAGGTGAGGACTGGGTAAGTGGCAGTAAACAGAACGCTAAGTGTGGGGGAAATATGGAAATACACACTTGCAAGTTTCCCAGCTGGAAAGTCCTAGGCACCATCGGTGCGTTCTGTACTCAAGAGTCCTTCAGAACAGCTGGCAGAAAAAACGTAGCTCTTTTGGGCCTTACTTCACCCCTCTCTCTGTAGTATTTCAAAATTTCTGTTTTTCCACAGACACTGTGGAAGGTGGATACAAAGACCTAAAATTGCCGCACGTGACCTCAAAGAGTTTACTTTTTTGTACTTTTTATTTTTTTAGGTTTGTTTATTTTTGAGAGAGCAAGCGGGAGAGGGGCAGAGAGAGGGGGACACGGGACCCAAAGCAGGATCCGCACTGACAGCAGCAAGCCCGGTATGGGGCTCGAACTTAACGAGATGGTGACGTAAGCTGAACTGGGACGCTCCCCCGCTGAACCACCCAGGTTCTGCAAAGAGTTTATATTCTAATTGAGATAAGGTACGTCTGTGGACCTAGGGACAAATCATGAATTAAAGGGTGCTGCAGAGGTGGTGAATGTTATTGGAATACCTTTTATGAGTTAAATGCCATTCCGGGAAGGAGAAGATACCAAGATGATGAAAACATATCCTTGCACCTACTGTGGTTAAGCCACGTTGATCTTATTTTAGTTCCTGGAATATGCGAGCACTTAGAATCTAATAAGCTTTAGAGAGCAATGATAAAAGCTGTTAGTAAAACGGTGCTTTAGCAAGATTAACCTGAAAACATTCTGTGGTAAAGGCTGAAAAGAATAAATAAGGTCTAATAAGGCATTGGAGTTGGACAAGTAAGAGTTGAAGAATCTTATCTGTCACGGTACCTGAATATGTACTTTTTTTTTTAACGTTTATTTATTTACTTTGAGAGAAAATGAGCAAGCAAGCAGGGGAGGGACAGAAAGAGAGAGAGAGAGAGAGAGAGAGAGAGAGAGAGAGAGAATTGCAAGCAGGCTCAGCACTGTCAGCGATGAGCCTGATGTGGACCCAACTCATACACCGTGCGATCATGACCTGGGCCAAAATCAGGAGTCGAACGTTCGACCGACTGAGCCACCCAGGCGTCCCGTGAATATGTCCTTTGATGTCAGACATATGTGGGCTAGGACGTCAACTCTGCGGTCTCTGAACTGTGTGATCTTGGACAGGTCACTTGTCCTGTCTGAACCTCTCTCCCTGTACTAGTCAGGGTTCTGCAGAGAAACACAACATTTATACGGTGATTTATTACAGGAATTAGCTCATGTGATTTGGAGGCTGAGAAATCCCACAGTCTGCTGTCTGCAAGCTGGAACACCCTCATAGACACACCCAGAAATAATGCTTGCTATTTATATGGGCATCCCTCAGCCCTGTCTGTTGTCAAAATTAGCCATCACGGTACCTTCGGGTGTTGGAGATGAGAGGGACAGGCTTGCAGGTAGAATACGGAAAGCTTAACAATTAGGGGTGGGGAATGAGGGGAAGGGAGGACTCAAACGTGCCAAGTCTTTGGGCACAGATGACTGGAAGGATGGGGATGTGATTCAGAGCCAAGGAGCACAACATGAGAAAATAGGTGATAATGACAAGCAGAAAGCTAGAAACTTAGAACTCTGGAAAGCGGTTGGGGCTGGGAATATGTTTTGGGGGTCCTACACAGAGTAGGTGTTTACTTTTTTTTTTTTTTTAGAATAGCCGTGTTTTTTATTAAAAAATATTTACTTATATTTTGAGAGAGAGAGAGAATAAGCAGGCGAGCAGGCAGGTGCAGAGAGAGACAGAGACCGAATCGGAAGCAGGCTCCGGGCTCCGAGCCGTCAGCCCAGAGCCCGACGCGGGGCTCGAACTCGTGATCCGTGAGATCGTGACCTGAGCCAAAGTCGGAAGCCCAACTGACTGAGCCACCCGGACTCCCCTAGAATGTCTGTTCTTGTTTGTTTGTTTGTTTTGTTTATTTTTGAGAGAGAAAGAACGTGAGGGGGGGAGGGGCAGGGAGCGAGGGGCCCAGAAGATTCCAAGCAAGCTCTGCGCTGACAGCAGCGAGCCCGATGCGGGGGCTTGAACTCAGGAACTGTGAGATAGGGACCTGAGCCGATGTCAGGTGCTCAAGTGACTGAGCCACCCAGGCGCCCCGAGTGGGTGTTTGCTCTTAAGACGGCCGGAGACTGTGTGTGTCTTACCGTTTCTCCTTAGCTGTCTGAGAACATTGAATAATAATAAGAAAATCTGTACTCAAGGGCATATGCACTACTTTCAGAATCGGCTCAAAGGACAGAACAGCATAGTGATTTATTTCCCTTGAACCCCGATTACCCTAATTGCAGTCACCACACGTAAGAGAAATAGTGAACTAGATGATACACAGAAGGAGGGCAGAGGTATAGAGTGTCAACCTTGTTAAGTTCCTAAGACTGGCTGTTAGTGGTTTTAAGCTGTGAGTGTCTCTTTGGTTCATCGCTCTGTTTCCATTCCCTTGCACCAGCTTGGTGCATAGCCAGGGCTCAATAAATATCTGTGGGATGCATCGCTGTTGAGGCCGTTAGTCCTGATGATTTCGTCTTGCAAATACCTGTTCGTAGCCTTTCCATAGCCATTGCCCAAGTTTCAGAAATAATGAGAATTATTTCTCATCTGAGCTCTGGGGAGTCAGACAGGCCTCGGGTTCTGGTCCTGATTCAATCATTTGCAGCTCCTTGACTGGATGGAACTGTTTTTGGTTTATCTCCTTCCTTCTGAAACAAATATGAAACATTTCTCGGCTAATGAAAATGTGGCCTCAGAGTCGCTGTGGATTTGGTAAAATCCATGATGGTTGCTGATACTCGACAGAATGCCACTTCTGTGTTAATGTTTCCATAATATGATAGATGGAGAAGAGAGAGCAGTTCTTGAAATTTCTCAGTGAAGGAGAGTATAAGTGGCTCCTAGTCCTTGGCAAATTGTTCAGAGAATGTGGCAAATAGAGGGAAACCTGGAAGTCGCTCAGTCACCGCAACGAGGTCCTTTGGACTCTTGGCAGTAAGACAACACTGATATTTTTGGTCCTTGTGCAAATGGACCTCAGATGTGAGTTTAGAGCCCAGGCAAGTAATTTATAGGCAGTCAGGAAGCAGCCATCTTAGAAAGCTGCTAGGAAGACAGATTCTCCTTATTCATAGGTGTATCCCCAGCCCCTAGTCTGTGCCTGGTAGGGGCTGCATAAATGCAACAGGGCGGGGGTGCTCCTCCATATATTTACTGATGAACTCAGAATAGGATGCTTGGCTTCTTGTCCCGCCTCTGTCACTTTGCCACTTCTGTGACCTGAGGAAAAATCCTTTCTGTTCTCGGGACATCCGTTAACCCATCAAGAAAATGATTATCGGTGTTCTTTGTGTCCTCAGGTTCTGCAGTTTATTTTAGTAAGTGTGGTTCTTGACAGTCGATCTACAGACAGTCTGCCTGATCCACTCACGTGACAAAACAAGGCAGAAGAGCAGACTCCCTCAGGTTGACAGCACATAGGTGAACCTGGCTTCAGCTTTGTGCCAAAAAAAAAAAAAAAAAAAAAAATCGTCTTCTCTGAGACCAGACTGTTGGATGCTTTGTGGTGCCATATTAAATGACTGTCCTCTGATCGGGATAAAGACATGCCCTTCTGCAAACCCTTATTACCACCCAGAATCTTCAACTGTAAGCCAGGCCGTCATTTATTCACGAGGGCATGACATCAAGACATGCCACCAATGAAGTGTCCTGTCGGTGACATAAAGCTTGTTCCAAGTGATAATTAGAATAGAGGCTCTTAATGGTAGAACCATTCAGTGTCGGCCTCAGGGGGCTACTAACTCATGTTGGAAATTCTCTCGGCTGCTTTTAATCAAGAACGAAGCTACAGGGACTTTTTTTTTTTTTTTAAGTTGCAACTTCAGTAGGGAAAGAACAGTACAAATGTTGCCACTTTAATATGACCTCCAGCTTCACAAAGCACCATGGGAACTTTTTTTTTTTTTTTATTAGAACCGGCTTGTGTATCTTGAAGCCTTATCTAATTGGTGTTCAAACCTGTTGCTGTCTCTTCTCCTTTTTCCTTATCTCTAAGGGCTCTCAGCAGAGAGGAGAGAGCATCCATTAATCACTCTTCTCCTCGTGCACGTGCATACATGAAGACACCCACTCCTTCCATCCCATTCCACCCCACTCCTTACCCATACTCAGAGCCTTGGAATAGAATTGTGTTAGATCTGGAAAGGACCAGCAACATCATCTGGGCCACCTCCTTCATTGTATAGATGGGGAAGCTGAGGCTCAAAGAGAGGTTGTACCCAGCAGAGCCCGCACTCAAAGCCGGCGTCCCATTTCTGTATCTCCCCACTGTGAACTCAGGGTTTCAGAAGAAGTGCGGAAGCTTTTCGGTTCCGCACCGCATATACATCGTTCACTCTCTTTGTGTGTGAAGCATTATGCTGGCTCCTAGACGTATTTAATACGGGAACAAACTGATCTAGTGGAGGCAAATGGAGATGTATGTAAATGTGTTGAGTACGAGCAGATTGCTAAGTGTTTACATAGAGTGCACCAAGTAATTTGGAGATTAAAGTCAGAAGAGGTTTGTTCAAATTGAATTATCGGTTTGGGGTGCCTGTTCTGGGTTTCATGGAGACGATTTTCATGATGCTTCGAGAAGCTAAAGATTATATTAAAGTATTAGCATTGGCATTGTTCTCTCTCCCCTTGATTAGGGAAACTTCAAAAGTACTTCTAATTACAATAAATGCTGTCTTTTAGCTTCAGAAAACATCAAAAAATAAAAGGGATAAAAATAGCTAGGCTTGGGGAGGGTGCAAGGAAATGGAAATAGGCATACATTACTGCTGGCAATTATGAAAAATTTAACAGTGTGTATTGGGAGCTTTAAAAATGCACATATCTTGTTACCCAGTATATTTGACTTTTAGAAATATACCTAAAGGAATGAATGTATGTTTGTGTGTGTTTAATTATATATGTATGTATATATATATAATGTGTGTGAATGATGAATACAAGAAATGTTATAGTGCGAAGTTAAAAAATCAAGGGACAAGTCCGTTGTTCTGTTAAAATAACACTTTACGGGGGCACCTGGGTGGCTCAGTCGGTCGAGCGTCCGACTTCGGCTCCGGTCACGCTCTCGCGGTCCGTGGGTTCGAGCCCCGCGTCGGGCTCTGTGCTGACAGCTCAGAGCCTGGAGCCTGCTTTGGATTCTGTGTCTCCCTTTCTCTCTCCCCTCTCCCACTCATGCTCTGTCTCTGTCTCTGTCTCTCTCAAAAATAAACATAAAAAAAATAACACTTTACGTATTTTACATACCCCTGTATATCATCCATAGCCCCAATATAGGCCTGCCTTGTATTCTCCCAGGTGTCCACCTTGAGGTCAGTAACATATCACATTAAAATACACACACCCACGAGTCCAAGTCTAAAAATAGACAAGTGATATGGGTTTTAAGGATTTCGTGAAAGGATGGAGTGGAGTTATTTTATATATCAAACAGCAAAACCTTCAAATCACTCTCCCTTCAAGCCTCTCTCTCTTGTCCGTGTTTGATGTCCCTTGGGGGCTACTTTTCCTCTTTTCTCTCAAGCCCCTTTAGAGGGTCTCCCCCTTTCTGTTACCAACATAACCTCCTTTTCTTCCTCCTCTACTACCGTTCCCACCATGCGGCCTTCTTTGGTTCCCTAGCCAAGCATTATCCAACATAATTTTCTGCAGCGAATGAAATGTTTTCGAAACTTCTCTGTCCACGATGTGGGTGTGCAGGCAAGTGGAGAAGTCTGTAAATGTGTTGAGTACGAGGCATGACTATTGCAATTGAGGAAATGTTTTATTTGTTTATCTATTTAAAAAAAAGTTTATTCATCTTCAGAGAGAGTGCGCGTACGTGCAAGTGTGAGTGGGGGAGGGGCAGAGAGAGAGAGGGAGAGAATCCTAACCAGGCTGCACGCTGTCAGCACAGAGCCTGATGCGGGGCTCAGTCCCGTGAACCAGGGCTTGATCTCACAAACCGTGGGGTCATGACCTGAGCCAAAATCAAGAGTCGGACGCTTAACCAACTGAGCCACCCAGGCACCCCTGCAATTGAGAAAATGTTCTTTTTAAAATCTTATTTAATTTTTATGTAAGTTAAATTAACCACATGTGGCTATTAGGCATTTCAAATGTGGCTAGTGCAACGGAAGAAAGTTGGTTGTTGTTGTATTTAATCGTGGAGAATTCATTCACTCATCCATTCATTCATTTATGAGCAGGAGCGGGGGAGGGGCAGAGGGAGAGGGAAAGAGAAAGAACCTTAAATAGGTTCCATGCTCAGTGTGGAGCCTCACATGGGGGCTCGATCCCCTGACCCTGGGATCATGACCTGAGCCAGAATCAAGAGTTGGACACTCAACCGACAGAGCCACCCAGGTGCCCCGTTAATTGTAGACAATTTAAATTCCCCTTATGTGGCTAGTTACAATCATATTGGGCAACACAGCTCTAGTCCCTGGCAGAGCAAACTAGGTTTCTTCTGGATCTTCAACTTTGCTTTGTTGAGTTCAAGAGACTTGAGGGGTGACTCAATGACTTTTCTTCAATATCCGCCTTGCTTAGAAAACACTGGAAAGGGTAGGGAGGATTGTAAATAATAATTTTAGTTACTTTTGTGGGTATGCACAGGGAGAAAACAGGTATCAGTGAAAATAATTGTTAGCATTAATTTATAGTAGTTGGACAATGATGGCTTCTTTTTACTTTTTCTGTTTCTCAAGTAATGTAGAGTGGACATTTATTACTCTTACATTTAGAAAAGACATACAACAAATATTATTAAAACACCTTAAAATAGGATTTTTTACAATTTTATTGATTTACAGAGAGCATGTGTGAGTGGGTGGGGGGCAGACAGAGGGAGAGACAGAGGGAATCCCAAGCAGGCTCTGCACCGTCAGCACAGAACCCGATGTGGGGCTCGATCCCACGAACCGTGAGATCATGACCTGAGCCGAGATCGAGACTTGGACGCGTAACACACCGAGCCACCCAGGCACCCCTCTCATGTATGGTTTAAGAAAAACAAAATTAAGGGAGGCAACTTTTTTTTTTTTTTTAACATTTATTTACTTTTGAGAGAGAGAGAGAGAGAGAGAGAGTACAAGTGGGGGTGGGTCAGAGAAAGAGAGGGAGACACAGAATCCAAAGCAGGATCCGGGCTCTGAGTGTCAGCACAGAGCCCGACACGGGGCTCGAGCCCACAAACCGTGAGATCGTGACCTGAGCCGAAGTCGGGCCCCCAACCCAATTGAACCACCCAGGCGCCCCGGGAGGCAGCTTTTCTCAGGGTCCTGTGATGGGTTCCCAGAGCAGTCTCTCACTTGGCGAGTGGGGAAGAGTCCAATGGCAGGCCCCTCTGGAGCAGAGCCCGGGAACCGCACGTGTGCACGTTCTCCCAGCTGCTTTCTCACATCAAGTAGCTAACAAGCCAGAGCTCCAAAGCCAACCCAGTTCCCGCTGTCATCGTTGAAGAAGCCTGTACACAGATGGGGAAGTAAATAGAAGGGAGAGGTGGTGAGTTTTCTATATTTGACCCAGTTACTATTTTTGCCAAATAAGGAGAAAAAAAAAAAGCTTGGGATTTCAAGCATGAAGAAATAGAGCCCGATTTTGTGAGCAAAATCTTGCTGCTCTCTTTTAGCCCTTACTGGATGTGTGTTTCCTTCTTGGAGTCGGGGCAGAATTTGGCAGAATCCATATGGGCTCAGAGTTGTGACCTTACAACCCAGCCCAGAACAGGGGGCTGTTGGGAGTTAGGCACAGAGGAACCACACCGATGGTCTGAAAAAAGCCAACGAACCTGCAGAGCCAGAGGCGACAAGGGGCTGAAACTTTCAGCTTATTATTTAGAACTGCCATTTCTCCACACTTGGATTCCAAAGCTGCTTAAGAAAAGGGGTCCCCTCTGGAAATGGCAGACACCCTAGTAAGAACAACGAAGACCTTCGTGCAGTCTTATTTCTGGCTTAGCCACACCGAGGCCAGCCAAGTGGCCATGTCTTTGGCATCACCCTTCCTCTCTGCTCAGTACCTCCTACCCAGAATGCAGTGCTGGAAAATTTCTGTGAGGCTCACTCACTCTCTCCCTGGTCCGGGAGAACTGTAAGGGTTGACGCTTTGATGCCTTCTGGCGTTGCCATTCATTGTTTATTTCTCAGAGGGCTCTAGAAGGGTGAAATGCTTTGTGGGACTCAGAAGAATGATGCTGGAAAGAGGTAAAATGGTATGGTCCTTGGGGGTGTCTTAGGGGCGGGGGGCAGATGGGGTCCTTTCGGGGCCTTGCCGCCTTCACACAAGCAGACATTTCCTATCGTACTTGCTCGCCGAGTGGCTTTCCAGGGACCGGCGCCTGTGTGTGCAAGGCAGGGGGGGCGGGGAGCTGCCGTACTCTGGGCCTAGCTGTGTAGCGGCAGAAGGTAAACCGCATTTCAGCTTTCGGTTTTGTGTTTATTTTCACTGGTTATTTTTAGTGGGTTCCAGTCTAGGAAGACTTAAAAATGACTCCTTCCTAAAATAGCTTAATTCCCTGAAATTGGAAAGCTAAGACGCTCTCGAGTTGCAAATCATTGCGTTGGTGATTGTAAGACATTCGTTCTATTAAACAGCCGGAGATGAAGTGAGCAGGAAATAGACCCTCTGGAGTCCTGAGGTGTTCAGTGCCTGTACTCGGCGTGATCATACCGCTCTTGAACGGTGCCCGTGGAGCGGTTTCTAAAACGTTGTCCTCTGGCAGGCTTCAAGTGGCTCTGGAGAGGTGAATGCGCCCGGTCCTTGTTGATTATACAGGACATGGCTACCAATGAGTTCTTGACACCCTCCGTCTGACAACGGGCTGTCTCGTCTCTCATATAGAAGTGCCTTGAGGATATTACGTGTAGCAAACCCACACTGGGCCAGACAGCTCTCCGTTGGCTAGAGCGCAGCACTGATGAGGCCAAGGTCGTAGATTTCATCGCACATGGGCCGTTTCGCTGTAGACAGAATAGAGAATTATATTTCTGTGCTTCTAGATCACAGCTCTCCCACTACCTTCCAAGTTGCGGTGCAGTGTGCTCATAAGTCGGACTGTGGCTTGGTGTCCAGCCTGACGGAGGGTCTGTAGGAGGTTTTTCTGGTAGGAAAACAGGCACGAGTACTCAGAATTCTCGTCTACGGTGGAAGGGCCCTATCGGGAAGACAGTGGAGCCAGGAGACCAGAGATGGGCTCCAGAGTAGTGCAGGTGTTTGGAGCGGCATATCCAGGGCACTGGGCAGATTGAGTGTGGTCGCTAGAGAGCAGCAGGTCAAGGAATGGTGAGCTTATGCAAAGGAACCACCAAAGCTGCCCAAGGAAAGTCTGGGAAAACTTGCTGCGCCTTTGGAAGATTTCTTTATCTGCCCCCACCCCAGCTTTACTGAGATGCGATTTACATATAAGATTGTATAATGTGACAATTTCATATAGATACTGCAAAATGATGAGCACAGTAGGGTCAATGAACACATCCATTGCTCCCATAGTTACCATTTCTTTCCGCCTAGGGTATTAGAACTTTTAGGATCTACTCTCTTAGTGTACTTTTGGGTATAAAATATGGTATTGTTAACTGTAGTCGCCATGCCGTACATGGGATGCAGGAGTATTTTTTTACGGCGCCTCAGAGCTCTGTCCGCGTCACCTCATTTCTGAGCCTTTCCAGACCGCCACTCTCCTCCTCTCCAGGCACGCTCTGGGATGGTTTGACTCCACTTCTGTAGGATCCCGTGATGATCTCTCTAACCGCATTGCGTTTTCACCTGCATTGGTATTTCATTTTCTCCTACTGGACAGCAGACTTCTTTATCTTTGGATCCCTAGCACCCAGATATTATATAGGCTTAATGGGCGTTTGTTGGCCGACCGAACGAATGGCTGAATGAATGGGAGCGCAGAGAAACACGGAAGAAAAAAAGTGATACGTGTGGATTCTTCCAGAATGAGTGAATGTTTGCTGGGAAGAACCTGCTGTGTTCCGGAAAGAGGCAGATGTTACACTTGTGGCCCACAGAGATCCCAAGACACCACTATTGTGGAAATGGGTCCCCGAGGGTCAGGGTAGCAGAAATTCCAGGTGACTTCGCAGAACCTAATGTACTACTGGAAGGTAAATCTTTTGATTCACAGTGAGTTGACGGACACCCTGAAAAATTTGGAAACGCTCACTGGTCCTTCGTGAAGGAATAGCTGTTGTGGTTGTTTTTGCTTATCTCTGCTCTCCTTTCCCCACTTCGTCTCTGGTGGTGTAATGTCATGCTTAAGAGCCCATGGTGAGAATCAGACAGAAGTAGTTTTTAACTCCTGGCCCTATCAGCATCACAGGTCCAGGCCATTTCATTTTTCATGTCATGCAAAATGCTAGAAAGTTCTCTCTCTATATTGAGCCCACATCTATCTGCCTGTGATGCGCTCCCGTTTGATCTACCAAGTTTTGCCTCGTGGAGCCTACCAGAATAAGTTTAATAGATGCTACTGTATCTGATACCTTATGACAGGCCCGGATCAGTATATTTTTTAAATTTATTTTTATTATTATTTTTTAATTTTAAAAGTTTATTTACTTATTTTGAGGAGAGAGAGAGAGAGAGAGAGAGAGAGAGAGAGAATGCGCGCACGGGTCGGGGAGGGGCAGAGAGAGAGGGAGAGAGAATCCCAAGCAGGCTGTGCACTGTCAGTACAGAGCCCAGCGTGGGGCTCGAACTCACAAACTGTGAGATCATGACCTGAGCTGAAGTCGGACACTAAACCGATGGAGCCGTCCAGGCGCCCCAAATGTTTGTTTATTTTTTATTTTTATTTTTTATTTTTGAGAGACCTCCGACCTGGATACATTTAAAAAGAATTCTCCTGTCATTCTCAAATTAGCTCTTTTCGTAAAATTCCCAGATGTTTCAGCTCTTCCTCAGAGGGTATCGCTTCCCCACACGGTCACAGATTTGGTTCTGTGGACGTAGGTGTCGAATCAGACTTGAGGGTACAAGCCTTTCATTATGGATCGATGCTTGTGAAAGGACTGGGGAGGAATCAGATTGCAGGGAGGAGAGAGCCGAGTTGCAATTCAGGCTCATCGGGTCTCTGCTAATGAGGCAGGGAGCTCTGGAGAGAGTATTGCCTGTCAGAGTTGCCCACTGGCGGGCTCAAATGGCTAGGCATTATGCCCCCCGCCCTCTGTCTCCAGGCATGGGGAGTGTCACCTCTCTCCCCAGTGTCTGCTGCTGACCGCACTACTCACACCTGGGCAGCAAGGCCTTCCTTGGAAAGAGGTAGGGGTAGCATATTCCCATGTCTCCCACAGACTACCTGTTGTGTCGTGTTGATTCGCTTTTTACTTTTATTTTTATTTTTGATTGATTTATTTTTTAAATATAATTTTTTGTCGGGTTAACATACAGCATATACAATGTGCTCTTGGCTTCGGGAGTAGACTCCCACGATTCATCGCTTATGTACAACCCCCCGTGCTCATCCCAACAAGTGCCCTCCTCAATGCCCATCACCCACCTCCCCCCCACCATCAACCCCCAGTTTGTTCTCTGTATTTAAGAGTCTCTCATGGTTTGTCTCCCTCCCTCTCTGTTTGAAACCATTTTCCCCCTTCCCTTCCCTCATGGTCTTCTGTTAAGTTTCTCAAATTCCACATATGAGTGAAAGCATAATGATATCTGTCTTTCTCTGACTGACTTATTTCACTTAGCATGATACCTTCCAGTTCCATCCACGTTGTTGCAAATGGCAAGTTTTCATTCTTTCTCATTGCCAAGTAGTACTGCATTGTATATATAAACCACATCTTCTTTCTCCATTCATCAACTGATGGACATTTGGGCTCTTTCCATAATTTGGCCATTGTTGATAGCACTGCTATAAACATTAGGGTACATGTGCCGCTATACATCAGCACTCCTGTATCCTTTGGATAAATTCCTAGGAGTGCTATTGCTGGGTCATAGAGTAGTTCTATTTTTAAATTTTTGAGGAACCTCCACACTGTTTTCCAGAGCGGCTGCACCAGTTTGCATTCCCACCAACAGGGCAAGAGGGTTCCTGTTTCTCCACATCCTTACCAACATCTGTTGCTTCCTGAGTTGTTAATTCTAGCCACTCTCACCTGTGTGAGGTGATACCTCAGTGTGGTTTTGATTTGTATTTCTCTGATGATGAGCGATGTTGAGCATCTTTTCATGTGTCTTTTGGCCATCTGGATGTCTTCTTTGGAAAAGTGTCTATTCATGTCTTCTGCTCATTTCTTCACTGGATTATTTGTTTTTCAGGTGTTAAGTCTGGTAGTCTTTATAGGTTTTGGATACTAACCCTTTATCTGATATGTCATTTGCAAATATCTCCTCATTCCGTCAGTTGCCTTTTAGTTTTGTTGTTTCCTTTGCAGTGCAGAAGCTTTTTATCTTGATGAGGTCCCAGTAGTTCATTTTTGCTTTTATTTCCCCTGCCTTTCAGAGACATGTCAAGTAAGAAGTTGCTGTGGTTGAGGTCAAAGAGGTTTTTGCCTGCTTTCTCCTCTAGGATTTTATGGCTTCCTGTCTTACCTTTAAGTCTTTCATCCATTTTGAGTTTATTTTTGTGTGTGGTGAAAGAAAGTGGTCCAGTTTCATTCTTTTGCATGTCGCTGTCCAGCTCTCCCAGCACCATTTGCTAAAGAGACTGTCTTTTTTCCATTTCCTGCTTTGTCAAAGATGAGTTGGCCATGCATTTGGGGGTCCAATTCTGGGTTCTCTATTCCATTGGTCTATGTGTCTGTTTTTGTGCCGGTACCATACTGTCTTGATGATTACAGCTTTGTAGTAGAGGCTAACATCTGGGATTGTGATGCCTCCCGCTTTGGTTTTCCTTTTCGACATTACTTTGGCTATTCGGGGTCTTCTGTGGTTCCATACAAAGTTTAGGATTGTTTGTTCTAGTTCTGAGAAGAATGCCAGTGCAATTTTGATTTGGATTGCATTGAATGTGTAGATTGCTTTGGGTGGTACTGACATTTTGACAGTATTTGTTCTTCCAATCCATGAGCGTGGAATGTTTTCCATTTCTTTGTGTCTTCTTCAATTTGTTTCACGTGTTGATTTACTTCATGCAAATTCACCAGCTGCCTTAGCAATTCTAGCATTTTAGCTTTGGCCGGTATGGGCCATCACTTTTCCCAGGCTTGTAGGAGCTATCCTGTTAGGGAGTTCATACCATTTCCTGGGATCCTCGCCAGGGTGTTAAATCCTGTATGCTCTGGGCAACACTCGCAAGTCAATAGACTCCTCCATATCTAATTTTATGATCCGTCCCCCCCCTTATCGAGCAGCCTCAGAATCAAGTTCTGTGTGTTATTACCCGAGCTCCTAGTGTATGCTGGCTAGTTCCTGCAGCCTCTATGGGAGGACAGTCCCTTTCCTCTGCCATAAGGTGCAACACCATCCCAGCTAGGTTATGCTGCAACTTAGCCCTAGTTATAGGTCTAGTTGTCAGGAACAAGAGAGGGGGAACCCTAAGGGGCGTACCTGTTGTCTTTTGGGTAGAGACTTTTGAGTTATCCTCTGGCAGTGGTATGGAGAACTTACTCTTACTTGATGGACCGCTTCTGTAGGCTCACAAGGTTCAGAAGTATCTACTGTTTCCTCCATAACACCTTGATACATCGTGCCTTCCTTTCCATGGAACAACCTTCCAGTTGTGGTGAAGGTTTTAATAACTAGACCACTGCTGTGGGCTAGGAGCTCTTTGTGCTTCACCTATTAGTAGTGAGGGGATCCTTACTGCTGGCCCGGCAGTGTGTGATCCACCTTCAAAGGCCTCTCTTATTACCTGCTTCCTTGGACCCCTCCTTGCACCAGCTTCCTCTCACTGGGTTTCTGGAAGCCGACACTAAGAGGGCATTTAGGGCACAGGATAATTTTTAGGGACTGACACCTGTGAAAGGAAGCACACTTGAGTAGAGGAACGAGTCTAAGTGCAGTGCAGGCCCGGAGCTCTGGAGCAAGCGTTACCCTTCACACTTGTCCCGTGGCGGGCTGAAATAGCCAGACTTTTTTTTACCCCTGACCCCTCATCGATACCAGATGATGATGGCAGCCTTGGGAAAGGCATGTCAGGTCGCTTTGCTCTCTGCAGGCGTTATCTCAGGCAAGGCGCGTCTCTGCATCTGAGGCAGACCCCGAAGGGGCTGACAGCTGGAGGCCGTGTGTGGGCACGCTTCGCGCAGGCGGGCAGCCAGTCCATCCTTGACGCAAGAGCTGCGCGTGTTCGACACTACCTGTTGACTAATTGTACGGCATGACTGTTAACATAGCACACTTTACATGTTGAAAAAGGCACGTTCTTTCTACTGCTACAAGCTCTTCTTCCGCTTTTCCTTAGCCTTCTACTGATGTCTGCTGGTAGCTTGGTGAATGGAATGCTGGTCGACTTGAGTGTGGCCCTTCCAAAGGGAAGGGCCCCAGTGGCACCAGCTACCGAGTTCAGGTCCATTAAATACCTTCCACTAACACTGATTTCAAGACACCCAGAGAGCCAGTGTGGAGCTCTTCGTTGTCCTTCCTTTCCTCTACCCTTCGAGTCCTGAATGCAGCAAAATGTTCTCTCTGGCCAGGTGAAACCAGGCCCCAATTAGCCTGGCTCGGGGCTCTCGAATGTACAGGCAGCCGTGGATCTTCATCTTTAATCTTGAGACCAGGATCTCATGTGCTTTTGAAAGTGCATACAGCCTGTTATATAATACTCATTTCAGCGTTGGCTCACAGCTGAGATTAAACCTTGACTGATGAATGAACCTTTCGTATCTAAAGGCAATAGCTAAGTGTTAAAATCCTTGAACTAGCAGCAATATGATAGCGTACATGCTAGGAAAGTATAAGCAGCTTTAAAAACAAGCATTTTCTGCTAAGTGTAGCTTTCCTACCCTGTGAGAGGACTCACCAACTCTCAGGCTCCATATTTAAGAAATAATGAGAACTGCTAGGTTCTTACTCCTAGTAACGGAGGATGGGGCAGGAGTAGGGGTATTCACCATCTATCTTCTTCCCAGTCTTCGTTTTCTCCCATGAGTGGTAACGTTTTCCAGGAAGCCACTGTCCGATCATTAACCTCACTATCTACAAATTCTGTGCGTTACTATCGTCATTATTATAGAACATGATCGTACCCTTGCCTGAATCTTCCCTCCAAGCCTGTTTTCTGCAGGACCCCTTGTCTAAAGCACTTCAGAATTCTCCACTCTGACAGTTAGCTGCCATCTTCATGCACTTAAAATTCAGTGATTTTATGTTCTTTTGGTCTAGTGTATTCTCTGTTCTGACTCTCTCAAAAGGGAAAAAAGAGAGAGATATAAAACATTCACCAGCAAATCCTTCCAAAAAGTATCCAGAATGTGATTGGATGCATTCAATATTTTATACATATAATCTCTAGCCTGGACCACAGCCAAAGCCTCCTAACTGGTCTCTCTGGTCACTCTAAGGGATCGCTCTTGGTCCAGTAGCGGCCTGAGTGATTCTTTGTTAATGTCAACGGCATCATGACACTCTCCTGTGCAGAAGCTTCTAACCACTTCTGATTGTGTTTGGAATAATACCCGTTCCTTCTTGCCATGTCCCGCGAGGCCCCCCTGACCTCTTAAGCCTCCTCTCTTCTTACCCTCCTTTCTCATTGCCTCAGCCACGCTGAATGAAATGAGATAAGGCAGATGTTACAGCACGCATAGGTGACTTTTCCCATAATCGTGGAAATTTGGCTGAAGCTCAAAACCAGGGGCCGTAGGTATTAAGTAAGTTAATGCTCATGAAAGCTTACGCTTTTATCACTTAGTGTGTGCCAGGCATGTTTTAAGTGCTTTCCTATGGGCTGACTCATTTAAACACAACCTCATGAAGCAGGTACTTTTATCATTCTCCGTTTACAGATTAGGAACTCCAAGTACAGAGCTGATAGGACCCTTGTCTGAAGTCACACAGTGAGGACCAGGGTCAAGAGCGGAACCCGGGAGGTCTGGTTCCAGGTCCTCTGTGGCCCTTCGTAGCCACGTTTCAGCTGCTCTTTGCAGTGTTAAGGGATCAGCCACCAAACACACTTTTCCAATACTTGATAAGAGGTGGCTAAACTGCTGCCTTTGACCTTCTCCCTTTCCTCCATCCAACCAAGGTATGCAGAAGGATGGGGCCTTTGGAAAGTAGGATGGTCTTGGGAAGGAGGGAATTTGTATTAGTGAGGTGCTATGAAGCCAAGTGGGGCATTTTCCTTCCTTCCTCGTAGGTGGCCAAAGAATCCTCAAGTTCATACCACATGAGACTGAACTGCTGAGGCGTCCTAGAGTACCAGGTGCAGTGAGCTCTTTAATGGCAGGGGTGTGTCTTTTGGGGTCTCTCTATTCGCAGTTCCTATCGCGGTGCCAGGTACAGGGTAGGAGTTGGGGACGTGGAGTGTGACACAGCTGCACCGGGGAATTTCTCTGTGAGCACTTCCTTCAGCTGGCCGGGGAACACCCAGGAAGTGAGATGGGTGGGCTGAGCCGCGAGCAGTTTATAGTCTAGACAGAGAGATGGAAAGCAGAGAGCAGTTGCAAAAACAAAACAAACAAAAAACAGGTACAAAAAGACAGAGAAAAGTCCAGTTGCCAAGTATGAAAACTAAAGGAAATCGAGGAGGGCTTAATAAATGTTGCAGTTATTACTATCTTCATTTAGTAGATGTCAGAACGAGATGCAGGAAGGTGACGAAGGCCGTGGATTTATGCCCATAGTGCAGTCAGACATACCAGGAAGATTCAGTCGCTTTGATTTGCTGGGTCCCACCTCCCACTTCCTGTGGTTGCTGGTGGAGTTGGGAGGGGAGCAGACATGGGAATGTTATTGCAGGAAAAAGCTTGATAATGAAACTCCCTGGGGAATAATGACTCATCTTACAGCCGCATCTGACTTCGCTACGTCAGTGCTCATCAACTTGGTCACCGGTGCCCGGGCCGCTTGAGTAATTGTAGCCAGAGTTAGGGAGGCTGTCAGTCACGGCCCCTGCGGCAGGCCCTGGAGCTGGGGAATGGAGTAAGGAGGTGAGGGACAGGAATATACTTTGAACAAGAACCACGGGCAAGGGGATTAGAGAGGTCTTTTTATAGACACGTGGCACGGTAGTATAGACTGATGAGTTGGGGGCACCGGAACCACGGTATCTGGCTTCAGATTCTGGCTGTGCTTCGGAACTGTGATTACCTTATTAATTCTGGCACTGACATGTGACATGTTAATTAACTCCTTTATGACTCTGTTTTCTCATCCATAAAATGGAACTATGAACAGTGCCTGCCTCGTCGGATTGTTACAAATACTGGCTTTTATTACTAACTCTTAGCAGTATTTTTCACACTGTGGTTTCAAGCCATTAACAGGTGAGAAAAATCGTTTAAGTAGTCATGACTTAGATATTTTATTAATAGCACTGGGCGAAAAATATGAGGGCCTTAAGTGTTGTAAATATTGTTTCATGAAACTTGTTCCAGGTGTTTGTGTGTGTGCCTGTGTAACTCATATACATGTATCACACACACAGATACACGGGCATAACTGAAAATACGTACATGGTCGTACATATAAATAGACACATATGCTTACACAAACACAGACCTAAAAACACGTGTTCACATGCACGTACACGCTTGCACACATATTCACAGATCACAAACATACACATACAGACATGCACACACGCACATATCTACAGATGCATATCCATACGATTATCCATACGTATATGCAAACTACAGTGCATGGATATATATATGCATGCTTACATAAACATACTCCTGTGACCTCACACAGCACATATGCATGCATTAATGTATATATACACATACATACGTGCTTACATATAAAAACACAAATGAACATACACATGCCGTAGATACACATACACAAACGTAGCGTGAGACACATACAAGCTCACACACATGCTGATGCACACAAATATGTACATGTACACGTTCATACCCTGTGCACAGATACAAGCACACACTCACATATACCTTCACAGTATATACACACACACACACAGAGAACACTATTTTGTTGGCAGGAGAACCAGGGTCTAGATTGCAAATACGTTCAGACTAGATCAGTCTTCAGACCCTACCTAGCACGCTTGGTGCCAGTGGAGAAAAACGTCTGATCACAACAGAAGCATTTTAAAATCATTACTTGCAGATTTTATTACTGCTCTTAAGCCAATTATATTCATCTTACCTACCAAAGCGAAGATTTTAAAAGTAAGTTTGACTGGAATTCATTTACAGTTTTGCCTTTGAATCTTTAAAAGGAGAAACAAAAGGCATCGGTAGCTGCCTCTTCAGCCAAGGAAGGACACTTTATGGAATTACTGGGTTTGGCCAATTACCACCCTGAAAAGACTAGTGACAGGGCGCCTGGTTGGCTCCGTTGGCGGAGCATGCGACTCTTGATCTCGGAGTCGTGAGTTCAAGCCGTACGTTGGGTTTAGAGATGACTTAAATAAATAAATAAACTTAAAAAAAAGAGACCGTTGCTATCAGTCATTCTGGTTTAGATCCTTTAGCTTCTGAGAGACGTTTGGATGTGGGTTCTATCACCAAAGCTCGACTCCGTGGGACAGGCTAGTGTTGCGGGGGGATTGTTTCCACTCGCTAATTCTTCAATGGCTGATCCCGCACTGGAATTCAAGGAGAAAGGGAACTTGGATGGACAGTGTGTATTACAAAAAACAGACAGAGAAACCCCAAATTAGAAGACCTTTGATATTTATGCAACGTGAAGGAGTTTGAAAATAAGTGACTAGAGAAGATGAACCGTACTTTCAAACTCTCTCTAAAAAAAAAAAAAAAAACAACAAAATGCGTGAAGGAGAAGCTCCCTGTCTTCATGAGATGGGAGGACGAGGAAGTCCTTCAGGTATTTGGAAGCCAGGAATCCTGGATCTCTCTTCTGTGGTGATGGAAAAGGCTTGGGAAGTTCTAGGGTTCAGTCCACGTATGAAAGGTGAAGGAGACATCCATTACAAAAGTTGAGGATGGAGAAGACCAGGGAGAGAGACCTCGTAGAGACAGGTCACAAGAAAGAAGAATTTCAGATTCTCCTGGCACTCTGCCAACTTTACTTCTCCGTCCCCCACAAAGAAATCATCCCTGTGCTGAGTCTGAAGATACTAAGAGAATGAAAGACCGCCTCTGATCTAGAGCTCAGCGTCTTACCCTGTTCTTACTCTGCCGGTTCCAAGCTTGTTACCCTAGAGCCTAGATAGAGATGGCTAGCTGTCCAGCTAAATTCCTGTTCCCTTTGCACTGTCGGGAGTGGTTGCTGGAAAGTGGCTGCCCACCCAGGGACTACATTTCCTAGTCTTCCTTATAGTTTGATGGGGTCGTATGACTCGTTGTCCCCAATAGCATTAGGTCGAAGAGGCGTGTACCACTTCTAGGCCGCTCACGTGCATTTTCTGCATCCCCTTTGCCCTTTTCACTGGCCTGATGGAGAGGAGCATGGTGATCTGGGAAGCCATGCATGGGAAGAAAAGGAGCCACGAGGTAGACGGAACCTGGGTTCCCGAGTTGCTGCTTAGAAGAGAGCTCAAGAACACCCATTTGGGCTTTTAAATGAGAGAGAAGTGAAGTTCTGTTGTGTTTGAGCCTATCACATATTTGAGTCTGGTTTTTTTCCTAGCAGTTACCCTACTCAAGTTAATGCAGATGCCTTATGTGAGATGCATCTTTCTAGATTTATAAATTATATCAGAAAATCCCCTGGGTTTCTCATTGTCTTAGTCTCTTTGGGCTGCTATAACAAAAATACCATAGACTGGGCGGTTTATAAAAAAACAAATTTATTTCTCATAGCTCTGGAGGCTGGAAAGTCCAAGATCAAAGTGCTGGCAAGATTCTATGCCTAGCGAGGGTCCGCTTCCTGGTTCGTAGAAGGCTGCCTTCTCGCTCTGTCCTCACATGGTGGAAGGGGAGGGAGAGCTCTCTGGGGTCTCTTTTAGGAGGGCACTGATCTACTTATGATGGCTCCACCCTCATGACCTAAATATCTCCCGAAGGCACCACTTCCTAATACTATCACACTGGGTGGGGGTGGGGTTCAACATGAATTTTGAGGGGACTGTTCTGTCTAAGGCAGTCATAGATTCAAAGTAATGTGAGGCTATCTGAAACCCTCTGTACTGATTTTGGCCATTAGTCCTTGTGCTCTGCAAGTAGGTTGAAGACTTATTTTTATTTTTATTTTTAACATTTATTCATTTTTTTGAGAGACAGAGAGCACAAGCGGGAGAGGGGCAGAGAGAGGGGGAGACACAGAATCGGAAGCAGGCTCCAGGCTCTGAGCTGTCAGCGCAGAGCCCGATGCTGGGCTTGAACTCATGAAACGCGAGATCATGACCGGAGCCGAAGTCGGACGCTTAACCAACTGAGCCACCCAGGCCCCCTGAAGATTTTTAATAAAGGAGACAAGCAGCTCAATTACTATTGACCTTCAGATACTTTACTTGGTGCCAAACACATAAAGATTATTTATTTAGTTTAATAACAATGAAAAAACACTAACTCTGCCAGCCGCCATTATAACAGCTTTATACATATTAACTCATTCAATTTTCTCAACAGTTCTATGAGCTAGGCTCTATTAATGCCTCTGCCTCACATAGGAAGAAACAGGTGCAGAGAGATTAAATAATTTGCCCAAGGTCACACAGCTAGTAACAGGCAGAGTGGGGAGAAGAACCCAGGCAATCTGGCTCCAGAGCTCATGCTTTTATCCACCGTAGCAGATTGCCTCCATTAATAGATGGACTGTTTTGTTTCTGGTCTACTCTTAGTGGAGAGCAGCTCTGATTTCTTCCCCCAAACCTAAAGGAGATAGTGGTTGTTCAAGGAGGATTCGGGATCATGGTTTGGCTTTGAGCAGAAGACGGTCTCCAGTCGCCAAAGTCTTCCTGAATTAGAAAGTAGATGACTGCCATCTACTGCCTCCGTGATACCATTTCGAGTGTTCCTTGGAGGTTGCATGTGTGTGCAGGGAGGGAGGCAGCCAGCCCCACATAGCTGCTTTCTTTGCTTGTGAGAATTAATAGGATCACAGCACACAGTGGTATGATTGCAAATAGAAAAACTGCTCTGTTCAAACAAATCTGTTTCTTGCCTCATGCCAAGAACTACAGTGGGTAAACTTGCATTCAAATTGGCCTTGGAGCATGGAGCATTGTTTCTTCTGTAACAAGCCCTTGGCCTTGGCCAGATCCTTGCCAGTCCACGCTCCCTGTCAGTGAGTGTCGAGCAGGACAGAAACGGACCATGGCTTCGAGTCATCAAGGGTCTGCCGTGTCTTTGGGTGAGAAGGGTGCAGAGAGGCCAGTACCCCGCCACCGGCACTCATCTCTTGTCGTCCCTGAGACCAGTTGAGGTTGGGGTGTGAATTCGCATACGCGCCCTTCCGTGCTACCTACTTAGAAGTTCTTGCGGAGATTTTGTAACCCTGTTCTCTATCACTTTTTATTCCTAAGGGCTCAACGCATCACTGCTTCCACTAACCCTGTTTTTGATGTGTTCCCCATTCCTCTCTTTGTCTCTCACTTTTTAAAAAATCTCGACAACATTATGTTTCTACATGTTTGTATCTCTAGATATAAAATAATGAGAGCTCAGAGAATCAGAGCTGGAAGGAGCCTTGGAGGTGATCTTCTACCCTAACCCCTTCATTTCAAAAATGAGGAGATGAGGGGCCCCTGGGTGGCTCAGTTGGTTAAGCGTTCGACTCTTCCTCTCAGCTCAGGTCATGATCTTCCGGTTGGTGAGTTTGAGCCCCACGTCGGGCTCTGCACTGATGGCACGGAGCCTGCTTGGAATTCGCTCTCCCGCCCTCTCTGCCCCTACCCCACTCGTGTGCGTTCTCTCTCCTCCCACCTCTCAAAAACAAAACTTAAAAAAAAGTGAGGAGGTGAGGTCTGTGGGAGGGTATACGTCATTCTCTGTAGTTACAATGATAGTTCCAAACATCAGGTCCCCTACTCTAGGTCGGCTGTTGTGCTGTGCACTTACATTCTCAACTTCGGGGGGCGACTAAGGGTTCACTGTCACAGCTGTAGTATCTCATTTTATAATCTCACAGTAATCTTCCAGGGTTGGTTTTATTATTTTACAGAGGGGCAAAATGAGGCACAGATACATTAAAGAACGTGCCAAGGGTCACATAGCGGGTAGTTGCAGACCCAGGATTCACTCCCAGTTCTGCCTGGCTGTACAGTCTCCATGGTGAACACTGTGCCAAGTGCGGACTCTGTCACCACAGTATGAGATACTCAGACGCTCCCAGAAGTATGTGTAGGTTTCCTCTTACACTCGTCTGAGAGCTCGTTAACCTGTTTGCTTTGGAAGGATCAGTGGTAGCATCCCAGAGCCATGTCCTGGCTGGTGACCAGGCCTTTACTTGGGCCCCATTGTGGAGCAGGAGGAGTTTGGCTTTCACGGCCCACTGGCCCCTGGTAACTCATCATTTGCCCAGGTGACCAGCTGCCTGGTGGCCCGCTGAAGTTGCTCTGCAAATGATCTACACCGTAAAGTCACACCAAAGTACTAGAAAGTTTGTAGGTGGGCTTTCTGAGGAATTGTTGCATTTTGGAAGAGAAGGGAGTTTATTTGCGATTTCACTGTATTCCAGAGAGAGAAACCTGTAGTGTGCTTGGGCTGCAGGTGGCGGTGGGAGAGGACAAGACGCGTGGAGGGAGTTCTCATCGGACCTAAGTTGTGATTCCCTTCAGTACACCTTGGTCTTACCCGCTTCTGCCTTCAACCATACAGTGAGGAAGAAAATGAGAAATCAGTTTGTGTCCTCTGGATATGTTCTTGAATGAAGCCATGTGTCCTGGTACTTGGAGCACTGGGCAGAATCCAGTGATACTAAGCTAATATTTATATAGCACTTAGTATATGTCAGATGCTGTTGTTTTTTCAAAAAGCTTTTTAATGTTTATTTATTTTTGAGAGAGAAAGAGAGACAGAGCACAAGCAGGGAAGGGGCAGAGAGAGGGGGAGACACAGAATCCAAAGCAGGTTACAGGCTCTGAGCCATCAGTACAGAGCCCAACGCGGGGCTCGAACCCATGAACCGGGAGATCATGACCCGAGCCGAAGTCGGACGCTCAACTGACTGAGCCACCCAGGCACCCCTGTGAGATGATTTTATATATTCATTAATTCACTTAATCCTCACAATGCCCTTAGGAGGTTGGTATGCTTTTATCATCATCATCAACATTGCTATGTTTAGAAACGGAGGCATAGAAAGGTAATGTAACTTGCTGAAGATCACACCCCTGGGAAGTGATGAAGCCAGCCTCGTAAATCCAGGGGGTGTCTCTAGACTGTGTGCACGTGGTCGCCACACCATCGTATCTCAAGGAAAGAAAAAGTGACCAAGGTGGGATCTGCCTATCTTTTGAAGACAGGCTGCCCGTGTTCTGAATCTAACTCGGCCTCAGTACTTGCCAGGCCATTGATAGACTAGAGCATGATAGGCTAACCTTCATGGCATATGTCTGTGTGTTTGCTTGTCTGCCATCCCTGCCCTGTAGGCCTCATGTCTGGGCTGCTGAGCGCAAGAAGAGTCAACCTCCAGGAATTAAAAGCTCTGGATTTACCCCCCTTTCTCCTGCAAAACTGCAAATAGAGCCCCTTTTCCTACTCACTTGATTCTACTTTTGTGAACTCTTTTATGGACCAAATCAGCCTTTTGTTGAAATGAGTGAAGGTGAAACCAACACTCACCTTGTTGGGTCTCCTCCCTGGAGAAAAGTGAGCAAGGATGTTTATCCGTAATGTAGTCCATTAGACTCCGGGTGTAGCTTGGACTCTGACGGGATAATTGGGCTGGTAATTGTAGTGAATTGGACCAGTTCCAAGATAACTTTCAGCTACAAAAGTATGATTCTGCTGGTGAAGACTGGGAATGCCAAACATTTTTGTAATTTCTGCCAATCGCAGGAAAGAAAATGGAAGCCCAACCCCAAGAATTGCATAGTCCTGAACCTCACAGTTGCGCTGCAAAGGAGAAGCAAGTGGCAAGGAAAATGTGCTATGTGTTGCCCTCCATTCAAAAAAATACAAGTGGTCTTAAATACCACAAGCATGTTTAGAAACCCCCGGCCTCTTACTCTAGGTTGAGGAGGCTGATCAAAAATCAATCGGTCAATAAATCAACCAATAACAAACACATAAATAGCTAGCTGACACTGGTTTCTGTTTAAATTAGGTCTGTCTCAGTTTCCATGGCAGCCGATCCATCAGCACCAATATTCTTGCCAAGATCTGTGCTTAGCCTTTAGGATGGCAACACTTGCTTTAAGGTTTATAGGACATATCTTGGGTCAGTGGAATCCATCATACTCAAGGAAAGAGGATTTGTAGAGGCCAGCGTGCAATGCTCTAGTTGATTCCTGGCATCAGTGTTTGGTGCTAGCCTTCACGTGACTCGGGGCAACTGGGTGGGATTTGATAGAATTACAGATGATATATTTATGGTGGATGCTGGGCCTCTAGCTACCTTGTTCTGCGGCAACCGCTTCAGGTAACGTTCCTAGACTGACCCCGGCGAAAGGAGACCCCGGGGAAATCATTCCGGTGCAGAGAATGTGGAAACAACCGGGGTTTGAACAGCGTGTAAATCTTCATTTTGCACTTCAGTAAGCTTAACCGCAAGGCTCAAGAGAACCTTTTCCTGTATCAGTGGGTCCACCCCCAATTTATTTCCTCAAGCAAGTAGATAGACAAACAGGTGAACTATACAAAGTGTGCCTCTGTGGGCCTGCCTTTGAGTGGGAAGAAAATACAGTTAAACTCTTTTGTCCAGTTTCCAAAGAAAATAGCAGGAAGGCAAGGGTGGACTTAACCGTTAAAGTACGCACGACTGAAATAATGTAGTAAGTAAGTGCAATAGTTTTTGTTTTTCTCTGGGCATAGCACTTAAAAGTAGTACTCCGCGTAGGAAACACAGTATACTCCTCAAAGTTGATTCATATATTTTTATCAGGTGACATCTTCTCTTAAAGCTTATGTCTTCAGTTTCTCTTTTAAGTTTTCGATTTTTTAATCAGATGGCACTTGGAGCAAGACCGTTGGAAAGATCAAGTTAGGCCCTTACCCTCAGCTTCATTGTCTTGAAATAGAAAAGGCTACATTAGAATACAGGTTCTTAGTCTGGGCGCCTTGGATTCAGGCTATATGGGGGGTGTCTAAGTTCCAGGAAAGTGTATGCAAAACGTGTGTGTGTGTAAATACGCATGTGCAGTGTTCTAAGGAAAGAGTGTGTGGCTTTCATTAGAGTCTTAGACGTTCATATAACCTCCCCCCCACCCCGCCCCGCAAAATGAACATTTCTGAGTTAAATGCTTTCTAAGTTCCTGTGTAACTCTAAAGTTGAAAGAGATTTGCTAAGCAGATGAATTACAGCTCTTCCTTGGTTGATAGGAAATGCAACAGGTGGCCCAGTGAAGGCTGTATCTTATGTACCGTCGTCACGCATAACTGAAAATCTTTGTAATGAGATAATCTAACGGATGATTGAAAGTAGTAAGTCCCAATAATTTGCAGGCCCCAGTAGTTTTAAGTCAAGTTAGTAACATTAAAAGAGTTCCTCAAACCCACTTTATTTCCCGTGTTCTTTATTATCATGCTAACTGCCCACTTCTTCTTCTTCTTATTTTTTTTTTGTACATCCGCGGATATCCCAGCTAACCAAATACAGAATAAACACGTGAGGGAGACGAGATGACAATGAAGCTATGATTGCAACTAGGTCAAATCTATTAATATGTGATATTTATGTCTCTGCATGGTTGAAGCTGCCAATCCTTTTGCATAAGATTTCCTCTTGCTTTGATCGAACATTTCTCACTCAAAATACTTCAAAACCATCATTTTAATTTTTGTCACCCCTGAAAATTTCATTTTTAAATGGAGCACAATGTTATCATGCCGAAATAGGTGTCGTTGGATTACATTACTTCACATGGTGTGAAACTCCTCCTCTCTAGAGTGAATTTCACTGCTGCATATCAGAAATGCGCCTGTGAACTTGGGAGGGGGTTAGAGGACAGAGCTAATGAGGACAAGGTCACAGGTTCAGGCTCTGTAAAAGTATTAACTCAGTTATGTTCTCTGGCCACAGCCAACCCCAGCCAGAAGACACTTGGGGTCAAGGGAATGCAGGAAAGAGAGGAGATTACTCAGTGTAAACCCATTTCCCATGACTACAGAGACAGCTCAAAGAGCACCCATTTCAGAATCTCCCAATGTCAGTGGTGGATAGAGCCTCAGAGCTTTTCTTTTCCTTCCCCGTCTGATGTGCACTACTTTTGTCAAGGGGTTATCCAGTCTCCTCTTGACTACCTCCAGTAACAGAGGGCTCATTGCCTTTCAGTGCCACTCATTCAGTCTCGGAACCGCTCTGATAAATTCTTTCTTAAGGGCATTACAGCTGTCATTCTGTAAACTGGTCTGAGGCTTTCCCGTGGGATCAATAGTACTCCAAGCCAACCCTTTACACGTTGGGAAGTGGCAAAAGGGTTGAAGTAGGGGCTTCTGGCTTTACTCCACATTGCCATCCTTATCGGCATATGTCAGCAGAGGGACTCCTTGCTTAGAGAAGCAGGCATTTAAGCAGAGGTCTTGATTCCTTTACAGAAAGGACTCGGTGTATAGTGTGTGGGAAGGGAGTCTAAATTCCCTTCCAGGTCTTGAGGCCAGTTTCACATATAGCACACAGCTGGATAATACAAAATGGACCACTAGGGAGATATCCATCAACCCTCAGTCTGTAAAGAATATTGCAATGGAGCACTGCCTTCTGGCTGGGGATGTGGGACATTAACGGATGGTCCATGCCAATCTGTCCTTGCTTCTCTAGAGAGCCTAGTGGGGAGATCTTTGAACGTTAAGACTGGCTTTTAATCCCCCCAGACGACATGTACTCATTCACTCATCTATTCAAAAAAGTATTTATTGAGGGCCTTCTATGCCCTAGGGGTTACGGATACGATGTTGAGCAAAAGAGAGCTCATTAAAAGAGCTCATAAAAGAGATAGACATTAAATAATCACACACAGTAATGTGTAAGTCCAAACCATGAGTAGTGAGAGAAAGGAAAATGGTGATTATTTTCAGAGCCTATAACAGGCCTGACTTAGTTGAAAGCTTCAAGGAAAGCTTGCCTGATATTTGAGTTAACATATGAAGGATGAATAGGAATCAACAGTAAAAGGTGCCGGGGGCGGCAGTCTACACAAAGGCAATAGCCACCCCCCCCAGACAGAAAAAACGAACCCTCACATATTGGTGGTGAGGATGTAAATGGTGAGGATGTAAAAATGGTACGATCACTTTGGAAGCTGTTCATTAATTTCTTAACATATGACTCAGCAATGCCACTCCTAGAAATCGACCAAAGATGAATGAAAATGTGCACACAAACACATGCATTCACATGTCTACCCCACTTGATTCATAATGTCTCAAAGTTGAAAATAATCCAAACAACTATTAAGACGTATGTAATGCAAAAAATAAAATGTGGCATACTTATACAGTGGCATCTTATTTTCAATTAAAAGAGAAGAACTATTGATACATGAAACGACATAGCTGAACCTGAAAAACATTGCGATGGGTGGAAGGATCTAGGCACAAAAAAATCCCTACATTTTGTATGATTCTCTTTATTGCAATGCCGTTAAAAGGCATATTTATAGACACCTGAAACAAATCAGTGGTTGCCTGGGGCTGGGGGGTGGAAGCATGCATTAACTGTAAAAGGATATGAGCAAACTGTGGTGATGGAAAGGTTCTAAAACTGGATTGTGGTTGCAAAACTCTTTAGCCTTACAAAAGTCATTTTTTTTAATGTTTATGTTAGAGAGAGAGAGAGAGAGACAGAGTGTGAGTGGGGGAGGGGCAGAGAGAGAAGGAGACACAGAATCCGCAGCAGGCTCCAGGCTCCGAGCTGTCAACACAGAGCCCAACGCGAGGCTCGAACTCACAAGCCATGAGATCATGACCTGAGCCGAAGTCAGAGGCTCAACCTACGGAGGAACTGGACAAAGGAACCCAGTCAACAGTAAGTGGCCGGATCTTGGAAACCTCTTTATGCTCATAGGTAAAAAATTCGTTACCCTTACCCGCCAGAGATACCAGAGCAGTTGGAGGCAGCAAAAGGGCATCCCAACACCCCCTTCCCTTGTCCCACTGAGAACACCTTTCAGCCTGACCTTATGGTAATCCTTCTGTGCACCCCCTATCACTCAGCACTAGCAGGAAACACAGGGAGCCCCCGTGGCACCAGACAAATGAGGTAGCCCAAAATAACACCCCGAAGTCTCTGAAAACAAACTGCCATTGGAAACAAGCCCCACAAAATGAGGCTAGGACCTGCATGCTAGACTAAAACGGGGTGACTGCCTCCTGAAATAAAAGAATTAACTAGTTCTCAGAGTGTCCTAACATAGCGAAAAAATGTCCAAGAGAAACTTGAAAACCACCCCTCGTAACAACTGGAAAATGACAACTCGAACGAGGAAAAACACCCAACTCATGCCAGCACTGAGATGAATCGGATGTTGGAATTTGTCTGACAAAGATTTCAAAGGAGCTACCATAAAAATGCTTCTGCAATCAATTACAAATTCTCTTGAAACAAATGAAAAAAATAGAAAATCTCAGCAAAAAAAAAAAAAAAAAAAGAAGTCCTATAAAAGAACCAAATGGAAATTGTAGAACTGAAAATTACAACAACTGAAATAAATAGCATGCTGAATGGGCTTAATAGTACACTGGAGATGACAGAGGACACAAACTTGAGGAGAGAATAACAGAAGCCACCCATTTTGAACAACAGAGAAAATAGACTGAAAGGAAACAGAGCCTAAGGGACCCGTGAGATAATAAAATATTCCAACACTTGTATAATCAGTGCCTCAGAAGGATAGGAGACAGACAGTGAGGCTGAAAGAATATTTGAAGAAATGATGGCTGAAAAGTTCTAATTGGGCAAAAGGCACAAACCTACAGCCTCCAGAAGCTGAGCGAACCATAAATAGGAAACCGCAAGAAAAATGCTCAAGACATATGCTAATTAGACTTTGGCAAAATAAAGACAAAAATGTCTCGAGAGCAGCCTGAGTGGAATGACATGTTACTTAAAGAGGGATGCTGATTCAAAAGCGTATTTCTGATCTGAAAACATAACGGCCAGAAAGAAGTGACATGTTTTTCAAGTGCTGAAAGGCAAGAACTGTCAATAAATTCTGTATCAGTCGAAACTGTCCTTCAGGAATGAAGACAAAATAAAAACTTTTTTAGGCAAAGGAAAACTAAAAGAATTTCTCATTAGCAGGCTTACCATTAAATATTGACTAAAGGAAATTCTTCAAACAGGTAATGATAAAAGAATAAATGGGGGGCGCCTGGGTGGTTCAGTCGGTTAAGCGTCCGACTTCGGCTCAGGTCATGATCTCGCGGTCCGTGAGTTCGAGCCCCGTGTCGGGCTCTGTGCTGACTGCTCAGAGCCTGGAGCCTGTTTCAGATTCTGTGTCTCCCTCTCTCTCTGACCCTCCCCCACTCATGCTCTGTCTCTCTCTGTCTCAAAAATAAATAAACGTTAAAAAAAAATTAAAAAAAAAAAAGAATAAATGGTGAAGCATTAGGAAGGAAGAAGGAACAATGGGAAGAGCAGATATATGGGTACTTACAATAGACTATCCGTTTTCTTGTGAGTTTTAGAAATCATATTTGATGATTAACACAAATATTATGACACTATATAATACCACAAACAATGATATTTAAAAGTGGGGAAGGTACCTGTTTTCTCCTCTAGGATTTTGATGGTTTCCTGTCTCACATTTAGGTCTTTCCACCATTTTGAATTTATTTGTGTGTCTTGTGTAAGAAAGTGGTCCAGTTTCATTCTTCTGCATGTCACTGTCCAGTTTTCCCAACACCATTATTTTTGACTTTGTTTATTTTTGAGAAAGCATGGGTGGGGTAGGGGCAGAGAGAGAGGGAGACCGAGAATCCAAGGCAGGGTCTGCGCTGTCAGCCCAAAGCCGGACATGGGGCTTGAACTCACGAACTGTGAGATCATGACCTGAGTCAAAGTTGGATGCTCAACCGACTGAGCCCCCCAGGCATCCCCTCCACACACACCATTTTTTGAAGAGGTGTCTTTGCCATTGGATATTCTTTCCTTCTTCGTTGAATGTTAGTTGGCCATATGGAGTGGGTTGTTTTCTATTCTGTTCCATCTATCTACGATCTATCTGTTTTTGTACCAGTACCATACTGTCTTGATCACTATCACTACAGCTTTGTAGTATAACTTGCAGTCCAGAACTGTGACGCCTCCAGCTTTGGTTTTCTTTTTCAACATTATTTTGGCTATTTGGGGTCTTTTGTGGTTCCATACAAATTTTAGAATTGTTTGTGCTAGCTCTGTGAAGAATACTGGTGTTATCTCGATAGGGATTGCATTGAGCGTGTAGATTGCTTTGAGTAGTATAGACATTTTAACAATATTTGTTCTTCCGAAGCGTGAGCATGGAATGTTCTTCCATTTCTTTGTGTCTTCTTTAATTTCTTTCATAAGCTTTCTATAGTTTTCAGCATACAGATCTATTACCTCTTTGGTTAGGTTTATTCCTAGGTATCTATGTTTTTGATGCAATTATAAATGGGAACAACTCCTTGATTTCTCTTTTTGCTGCTTCATTATTGGTGTATAGAAATGCCACCGATTTCAGTATGTCGATTTTGTGTCCTGTGACTTTGCTGAATTTATGTATCAGTTCTAGCAATATTTTGGTGGAACCTTTCAGGTAGAATACCATGTTGTATGCAACGAGTGAAAGTTTGACTTCCTCCTTGCCAATTTGAATGCCTTTTATTTCTTTTTTGTCTGATTGCTGAGGCTAGGACTTCCAGTACTATGTTAAACAACAATGGTGGGAGTGGACATCCTTGTTGTGTTCCCGACCTTAGGGGGAAAGCTCTCAGCTCTAACTCATTGAGGATGATACTAGCTGTGGGTCTTTCGTATATGGCCTTTAGGATGTTGAGGTATGTTCCTTCTTTCCCTACTTTCTTTGACTTTGGCTGCAGCAACTTCTTACTAGGCATGTCTCCAGAGGCAAAGGAAACAAAAGCGAAAATGAACTACTGGGGCCTTATCAAAATAATGAACTTTTTTTTTAATTTTTAAAAAAAATTTTTAAATGTTTTTATTTATTTTTGAGACGGAGAGAGACAGAGCATGAGCAGGGGAGGGGCAGAGAGAGAGGGAGAGCCAGAATCCGAAGCAGGCTCCAGGCTCTGAGCTGTCAGCACAGAGCCTGACGCGGGGCTCGAACTCACAGACTGTGAGATCATGACCTGAGCTGAAGTCGGATGCCCAACTGACTGAGCCACCCAGGTGCCCCATCAAAATAATAAACTTCTGAATAGCGAAGGAAACAATAAAATTAAAAGGCAACTGATGGAATGGGAGAAGATATTTGCAAATGACATATTGGATAAAGGGTTAGTATTCAAAATCTGTAAAGAACTTACCAAACTCAACACCTGAAAAACAAATAATCCAGTGAAGAAATGGGCAGGGACAAGAATAGACACTTTTCCAAGGAAGGCATCCAGATGGCCAACAGACACATGAAAAGATGCCCAACATCACTCATCATCAGGGAAATACAAATCAAGATCACAATGAGATACAACCTCACACCTGTCAGAATGTCTAAAATTAACAACACAAGAAATAACAGTTGTTGGTGAGGATGCAGAGAAAGGGAATATTTTAAAAGTTAATAATAGAACTACCCTATGACCCAGAAGTTGCACTACTAGGTATTTATCCAAAGGATACAGAAATGCTGATTTGAAGGGGCACATGCACCCCAATGTTTATAGCAGTGCTATCAACAATAGCCAAATTATGGAAAGAGCCCAGATTTCCACCGACTGATGAATGGATAAAGAAGAGATAGTATGTATATATATATATATGTGTGTGTATATATACACAACAGAATATTACTCAGCAATCAAAAAAAATGAAATCTTGCCATTTGCAACAACATGGATGGAATAGAGTGTATTATGCTAAGCGACGTAAGCAAAATCAGAGAAAGAAATATCTCAGTCATATGTGGAATTGAAGAAACAAAATGTATCAACATAGTGGAAGGAAAGGAAAAATGAGCTAAAAACAGGGAGGCAAACCATAAGAGACTCTTAAATATAAGAACAAACTGAGGGTTGCTTGATGGGAGGTGGGTGGGGGGGATGGGCTAAATGGGTGATGGGCATGAAGGGGGGCGCTTGTTGGGAGGTGACGAATCACTAAATTCTACCCATGAGACCAATAGTACACTGGATGTTAACTTGAATCTTAAAAAAAAAAAAGTGGAGAAGGTAAGAGACCTAAATAGAATTGAGGTTGCCACACTTGAAAATGCTAAAAAGCTGATAGAGTAAACTGTTTTAAAGCACATATTTGTATTATAATATTCCAAACAACCACTATGAAAACAACATGAAGAGACAGACTCAAAAACACTGTAACTGGGGCACCTGGCTGGCTCAGTTGGAAGAACCTGTGACTCTTGATCTTGGGGTTGTGAGTTTGAGCCCCATGTTGGGTGTAGAGATTTCTTAAAAACAAAATCTTAAAAAAAAACCTGGTGGGGCATCTGGGTGGCTCAATTGGTTAGGTGTCTGGCTCTTGATTTTGGCTCAGGTTGTGATCTCATGGTTGATGGGACCCGAGCCCCACACCGGGCTCTATGCTGACAGTGTGGAGCCTGCTTGGGATTCTCTCTCTTCCTCTCCGTGCCCCTCCCTTCCTTCTCTCTCTCAAAATAAATAAACATTTACAGAAAACTGTAAATGAATCAAGATGGGACAGTAAAAAATGTCTAAGCAAACCTGTAAGAAGGCAAGAAAAGAGAAGGAATGGGAACCAGAGAAATTAAAAACAAATAATAAAATAAGTGTTAATATATCAATAATTACATGAAATATAAATGGTGTAAATACAACAATCCAAAGATTTGACAAGTAAATAAAAAAAAAAAACCACGACCCAACTATATGCTCCTTACAAAAACAGTGTTTTTTCTAGTTTCTTGAATTAGGTACTTAAGTTATTGATTTGAGACCTGTGTTCATTTCTAACATAGGCATCTAGGGCTTTAAATTTTCTTCTCAACAGTATTTTTCAATGATAAAAATAAATTCAATGGCATAATTAAATTGAAAGTAAGAGGACAGAAACTATGTATATTGTAAATATTAACTTGAATAAGCAGGTGTGACCATATTAATTAATCGTAGAATTATAAAAAGATCCATCATGCAGGAAGAGATTACAATTTTAAATGTGTGTATGCCCCAAATCAGAGTCTCAAAATTCCTGAAGCAAAAGCTGATGGAGTTAAAAGTAGTAATAGGCAAATCTGTAGTTATACCTGGGGACTTTAAAACCTCTCTTCTCAGCAACTGATAGTGCTACTACACAGAAAATCAGTGAAAATATAGAAGATTTGTGTACTGCTATCAACGAACAGGATCGAATTGACCTCTATAGAAGATTCTACCCGATAAAAAAAATGCATCTTTTTCAAGCATCTATGGAACTTTCACTTAGGTGATATAGCATACATATTGTGGTCCATAAAATAAACCTCAAGAAATTTAGAAGAAATTATTTCGTGCATTCTCTGACAGTAATGGAACCAAACTGAAAATCAATTAACACAACATTTCTAAACACCTGGAAATTAAAGTACCATTCTAAACAATCCATTAGTCAAAGAAGTCTCAATGGAAATAAGAAAATACATCGACCTGAATGAAAATTTAAAAAAAAACCATATCAAGATAAGTAGGAAACAGCTAAAGTAGTGTTGAGAAAGAAATTTATAGAACCAAATGCTTAAATTAGCAATAAAGACAGGTCTCAAACCAATAACCTAAGTCTCTACCCCAGGAAACTAGAAGTGCAGAGCAAAATATAACCAAAGGAAGAAGAGGAAGGAAATAAGATCAGAAATCCATGAAATGGGGGTGCCTGGGTGGCTCAGTTAAGCATCTGACTCTTGATCTCGGGTCTTGATCTCAGGGTCATGAGACCCCACACTTGGCATGAAGCCTAGTTTAAAAATCCATGAAATGGAAAATAGGGAAACAGAAAATGAGCAAAGCAAAGCGCTGATTCTAAAATCAATAAAATTGGGGCACCTGGGTGGCTCGGTCGGTTAAGCATCCGACTTTGGCTCAGGTCATGATCTCACGGTTCGTGAGTTCGAGCCCCGCGTCGGGCTCTGTGCTGACAGCTCAGAGGCTGGAGCCTGCTTCAGATTCTGGGTCTCCCTCTCTCTTCCCCTCTCCCACTCCTTCTCTGTTTCTCAAAAATAAGTAAATGTTAAAAAAAAATAAAAAATAAAATATAAAATCAGTAAAATTTATAAATCTGAGCAAGACTGATGAAAATAAAGACAAATTATTAATACCAGGAATAAACGAGGGGATATCATTACAGATCCTACCAGCATGCAGAAGATAATAAGGGAATATTAGGAACAACTTTATGGCAATAAATTTGAAAACGTAGAAATGGACCAATTCCCTGAAAATCAAAAGTCCAGAGACCTAAGGCAAAATAGATAATGGGCCAATAACCATTGCAGAAATTTGAGTTCATAATTTAGAAACTCTTGAGGAAGGAATTTCCAAGATCACTGAGGAATTCTAAACACTTAAATAATTAATACCAATTTTATATAATCCTCTGCAAAAAAAAAAAAAAAAAGAAGAAGAAGAAAGAAAAGGCGGAAGTACTTTCCAGTATGTTTTTTTAAACAAAAGACATTTATTTTTCATAGTTCTGGAGGCTGGAAGTCCAAGATCAAGGTGCCAGCAGATTTGGTTTGTGGTAAGGTCTTTCTTTCTGGCTTGCAGATGGCTACCTTCTCATTGTATCTTTACATGGTGGAGAGCAAGTGACCTCTGACCTCTTCCTCTTCTTACAAGGGCACTAATATCATCATGATGGTCCCATCCCCATGACTTCATCTAAATCTAGCTAGTGCCCAATGTCCCTACCTCCACATCCTGTCACATTAGAGGATAGGGCTTCAACATATGGATTTGGGGAGGAGGGATACAAACATTCAGTCCATAACCACCTTTAGCAATTTTTCATGGTAGCAGAATACAAGGAATCCACCCAAAACCACATTTATTTGAAAAACTATTCAGTAATTTCACTCCTCTCTGTATAATTGTTGGGCACCTGTTGAAGAGTGCCTTAATGATGATGGCAGAGCTTCTCAGCACATTTTATGAGGACAATATTATCCTAATTTCAAAACCAGATAAAGACAGTACAAAAAGAAGGAAAAAAGAAGAAAGAAAATGACAGACCAATATATCTCATGAATTCGGATGCCAAAAATCTCAACAAGATATTAGCAAACTGAATTCAGTGATGTATAAAAAGAGATTTACACTGTGGCCAAATGGAATTTGTTCCAAGTTGCAAGGCTTGATCGACATTGGAGGAACAATCAATGTAATCTGCTATACCAAGAAGCTAAAGAAGGATAATCATATGATCATATCAACTTATACATAGGAAGCATCTGTCAAAATCCAACACTCATCAGTGATAAAAAACTCTCAGCACGTTAGGAATAGAGAAGAATTATCTCAAGTTTATAAAGAGCATCACCAATAAACTTATAGCTAACATACTTAATGGTGAAAGAGAGAACCGTTTACTCTTAACATCAGGAACAAATCAAGGATATCTGCTCTCACCACTCTTATTCACCATAGTACCAACCCCTGCATCAAGGCAAGAACAATAAATAAAAGACAAACAAATTAGAAAAATCTCTTCTGATTTTGAGGTGACCTGATTGCATATGTAAAAAATACAAGGAATCTATAAGAAACTTTTAGAAATAAGTGAGTTCAGCGAGGTTGCAGGCCATAAGAGCAAAACACAAAAACCAGTAACATTCCTATACTAACGGTGCACCGGAACCATCTACGGTCACTCCAAATAAAATGAAATCCATAGGAGTGCACGGAGCGAAACACGTACAGGAGCTACGTGGCGGAAATTACAAAATACTGGTGAAAGAACCAAGTGGGGAAATGTATCACATGTATGGATCGGATGACTCAACATCCCAATGCTAAAGATATTCTCCCCAAATTGATCAATACATTTGATGCAGATTCCAGCAAGTTTTTTGTGGGGGGGGGGGCAGGGGGAGAGGGTACAGGTATAGACAGACTTATTCTAGTTTACATGGAAAGGCACAGGGCCTAGGACAGATACCACAATCTTTACAAAGAAGAATAAAGTGGGAGGAATTGCTTTGCCTGAAAATAAAGCTCACTAAATACCTACAGTAATTAAGATAGTCTGAAGAGGTAGACACATTGGTCAATGGAATAAAATAAGAAATCCGCAAATAGACTTTTACAGAAATATGCACACTTGTTTTTAACAATTATCGGAGAGTAATTCAATGAAAGGATAGCCTTCTCAACAGTGCAGGAGCAAGTAGACCTATATAGGTAACCCCCCCCCCAACAAACAAATAAAACAAGACAAAACACAAAATACTTCCACCTAAATCTCATAATCTAATACCAAAATTAACTCAACATGTGTCATAGACTTCAATGTAAAACATAAAAACTATAAAACTTTTAGAAAAGTCGTAGGAGGCAAACACACACACAAATGAGTGTCAGTAAAAGTGGGGTCATTTGAATAAGATCGGTAGATTTTCAATGCCCATATCCTCGTTGCGGTATCATACTGTAGAGTTTGCAAAATGTTGCCGTTTGGCTACACTGGGCAAAGGGAGCAAGTGATCTCTCTCTATTGTTTCGTCCATCTGCACGGGAATCTTCAATTATCTGAATAAAGAATTTTAATTAAATGTGCTGCCGCAGAAGGTGGAGAGAAGAGGTGAATTAGTCAATGACAAGAAACAAGGTACAGAATAGTTGGTGCAGTATCCTCCCATTTATGACTTAAAAGGATGCATATATACGTATTTGTCTATCAGTGTTGAAAATTGCTGGAAAGAGACATAGGAAGTTGTTACAGTAATGGCCGCTAGGAAGTCTGGCATGGGGGTAGGATGACTCACTTTTCAAAACATGCCCTTTTGTGGGACTTGATTTTTTTTTAATGTGCATATATTGCTTGTGCTGATTTATTTTTATTTATTTTTTTTTAACGTTTATTTATTTTTGAGACAGAGAGAGACAGAGCATGAATGGGGGAGGGTCAGAGAGAGGGAGACACAGAATCTGAAACAGGCTCCGGGCTCCGAGCTGTCAGCACAGGGGCCCGATGCGGGGCTCGAACTCACGGACCGCGAGATCGTGACCTGAGCCGAAGTCGGCGCTCAACCGACTGAGCCACCCAGGCGCCCCTGTGCTGATTTATACTAAAAAAAACATAGGGACTGGAATACCTTTGGCAAAATATAAACTTCAGTGTTTTAAAGTATGAATTTTTATATTCAGCGCTATGCTAATTATGACAAGTAAAAGAATCTATGGGAGAGATCCTATAGGGGGCAAACAAATTTGCCAATTTCATTGGCGGAGGAAGCTTTCATTGAGAAATGATCCCCCTTGCTCTGATAACCGTGAACCCTCAGACTCTAGGCGAGAGCCAGTGCAGAAAATGCTATCACGAGGCAGTGTGAGTTGTGATATCAGCTTCATGGTAGTTTAAAAAGAAAAACAAACAAAAAAGGTTTCTGAGAGCCCTGTATTTTGATGTCAAACTGTATGGAAGAAATGAATTCCTTGTGCTGGTGTTTTGTCATTTATACTGGCTCCCTGATCACATCTTAAATCTGTTCATGAAAACAGCCATATATAATTTAAAAGTTTATATCCTCCTAATGCTCGGGTGTAAATATCCACAAGATCGACAGCGGTTGGTGCCTACTGTTTCCTGCAGCCCACCAGCAGGGAAGAGGCCACTGATGTTCAGATTGTATAAATCAGCTGGGTCTAATTCTAGGTGCCTCAGAACTCCTGAAAAGGCTGATCCATTACGACTAAATGAGGAACAGCTAGGGAACAGGTCTGCAGTAGAATTAATTGATGTATAAATTCGCTGAGACCTTTTGAGCTAAATGTAAGCCTCAGCTGCATACAGAGGCACACACAGAGGAGTCTGTGGAGACAGCGAAGGTGGTGGGTCACACGTACATTACCTTGGGCCAAAGTGATTTTGAAAATGTTTGGGGCTGTGTGTGTGTGTGTGTGTGTGTGTGTGTGTGTGTGATATTGACGAAAGATCTCTGATAAATCACTACTCCGCAGCAACATTTTCATCATAAAACCTATATGTTTACCCCCTTATTTTTATTTTTATATCCTGCTTTATATTTTCGGAAGGAGTTGACAAGCGGCTCTTTAAAACAGCTGAAACAGCTTTAAAAACAAATACAGTGGGCTTTTGGTTCCCTCTTCCACAGTGCTTAAGGGTTGGAAGGCATGGCTTTACAACCTCCCCCTCTGCCTTGGTTTTGTTAAGTGATCACACTTATATCTCATCCCCAGTGGCCGCCATGCTCTGCCTAATATCATTTCAGAGACCTCCGCGAATGGAGACGAAAGCTCCTGGGTCTCGCTTCCATTCAGCCATGCAACATTTGGCTTGAGAAGAAAGCGTCTAATGAGCTGGATTGTAATCGAAGCTAGTTTCTAAGTTGGCCCCAAGGGTTAAGGTCGAATGGCCGGACCCTACCCCGTCCTGAGGTCTGGCTTGCAAAGGAACTCCTGACGGCTATGACTGCCTGGCAAATGACTTGGGATTATAGATGTTTGTTGACTGAACACGTCTTGGGAACCACGTGTCTGATGCTGTTTTCACAACACATTGCTCTCCTGTCCCGCATGTCGGCCAGTCTTTCCAGACAACTCAACTCGGAGGAGTTACAGGCATCTCCGACTCACCATAGCCCAAAATGAACTCAGGACTTTCCTTCCGGAAGTTGTTTCATCTCTCACGTCTTCTAGCTTCAACTCTAGCTTCTGAATCGCCAGTCCTCTGTCCGGTCAGTGAACCAGTCCTGTTGATAATCCCTCCAAATGTCCGTCACCTCTGCCCTTCTTTTCTGTTCCCGCTGTCACTGCCTTAAGTCAGGCCCATGGCATCACCCGCCCAGATGGCTTTAACAGATTCCTCTTTTCTCACTCTCGCCCTTCCAGGACAAAAGGATCTAATATTTAACGCGGAGCTCTTATTGTGCACTAGGTCTTTTCTAGGAGGTTCGTATTCATTACCTTCTTTAATTCTCACAAACTCTGTATGGCAAGTGCTGTCACCGTTGCCATATTTCAGATGGGGGCAACCGAGGCAGAGAGCAGTGGAGATAAGCTTGTTCAGGTTTACACACATCCTGGACGTGCCCCAGTTCATCCGGTATTGCAGTTATTCTCATGCGTTAGTGAACATAGAGATCAGGAACGGGGAAGGTTGTGTTCACAGGTTCTCCATCTTCCCTTTTTGACAGTCTTCTGCAGCAAGTCTGGACTTTGTCAATCTGCATGTCTACTAACACCGCTGATCCCGGTGCGGGCGGTCCAAGGAGCACACTTTGAGAAATACTGGTGCACAGGTTTTAGAGTGGGCTTACTAAAACACAAATCTCATAATTTCATTCTCTGCTTTTCGACTTGTCAGTGGCTCCCTGTTGCTTTTAGGATGAGCCGAATCTCTTGGTGTGGCCTACAAAACCCTCTACAGAGTAGCTCCTGACAGTCTCTCCAGCTTAATCACCAGTACCTTCTCCCCATACCAGACTTGTTACAATTGCTTAGCTATTCATTCATTCATTCATTCGTTCGTTCACCCCACTGTCACCGAGCAGGTTTTTACTTACGCTGTACTAGGATGGAGATACAGCCAAAAAGAGAGTACATTCTCTCAAGGAACTTAGGCTAGTGGAGGTTCATTTTAAGGGAGCAGGAACAAAACACAGATCGCCTGGGTGGCTCAATCAGTTAAGCGTCTGACTTTGTCTCAGGTCACGATCTCACGGTTGGTGAGTTTGAGCCCCGCACCGGGCTCTGTGTTGACAGCTCAGAGCCAGGAGCGTGCTTTGGATTCTGGGTCTCCCTCTTTCTCTGCCTCTCCCCTACTCATGCTCTGTCTGTCTGTCTCTCAAAAATAAAAATTTTTTTAAGGGGGGTGCAGGTACAAAACACAATGAAAGCAAAGGAGAAGGAGAACTTAACTCAGCCTGGGAGTCAAGGAAGGCATCCCTGAGGAAGTAACATTTGAGCTGAGACTTCAAAGATCATTAGAAGTTTACCTGGCAGCCAGATGGGGGTGGGGGTGGGGGGGGGAGTGGAACATTCCAGATAGATGCAGCAAGTAAGAAGTACAGAAATACATGTTCCAGAGTCTCTACATAGTTCTGTGATTCTAGAGTGAAATTATAAGGGGATGACAGAGTAAGCAAGGGCTAGGGCGAGGACTTACATACTGCAGTAGGTAGGAATCTAAGGTGGTCCCCAAGATTCCCAGTATTAACTGGTGTGATGTTCCTCTTCAAATTCCCTGACCCCTCGAATGCAGGAGGCAGGACCTATGAATATGATGGGATATAACTGCAATGTGTAGGTCGCTAATTTGTTGACTTTGAGTTGATCAAAAAGGGAGATTATATTGTGTGGGCCTGACTCAATCAAGTGAGCTCTCAAATAGGGATTAAGAAGTCAGAGACACGCACCCCCACTGGCCAGGAAGAAAGAAAGAGAAATTGCTGTGAACTGCCTATGGGAAGCGTGTGACAAGGAATTGTAGGTGGTCTTGGCCAGCTAAGAATGGTCTCTGGCAAACAGCTAGCAACAAACTGGGGCCATCATTCCTACAACTGCCAGGAAATGAACACTGCTGACAACCTGAATGAACTTGAAAGAGAGCCCCGAGCCTCATGTGAAAACTGTAACCCTAGCCCACGCTTCAGTTTCGGGGTGGCAAGACCCTGAGCAGAAGACCCAGTTAACCTTTGCCTGGAAACTGTGAGATCACAAATTTGTATTGTTTTAAAGTGCTAACTTGGTGGTAATTTGTTATTTGATCCTACAAAACTAGCCCTTATTTCACGCAAAAGAATTTAGATTTTGTGCACATTTGTTTGAGAAATACGAAAGGAGTCTGAGCAGAGTAATGCCGTTATGTACATGTTAGAAATAGAGATCTGACAGCAGTATAAAGACTGAATGGTAGAAACTGAAGGGGGAAACCCAGGGTATTTTTCCATGTTTTGTTCTACTTTGGACACAGTGTTCGGCAGTGGCTGTGTTCCCTCCGTGTTTCCTCATAGCCCTTGCCCACGTGATCTCAGCTCCTACCAGGCAGTCCTCACCATGGTTCTAGCTCCCACTGGATGGCTACAAATTCTGGCCTGTGAAAACACTACGCTTGTCGTTCTTTAATCCTTGGTGGGCAGGTAGCGGCTGATCTCTGCAATTTAATCACCTATTGTACCAGTTCTCTCCGTTAAGCTCCTCGTATTTGAAATGTCCGGCGTCGTTTCTGTTTCCTGAGCAGATTCTCACTGATCCAGGTGGTAAATTGACAAGTGTGGGTGATCGATTATATGTAAGAGGGAGTAGACAGGGAAGGATCTCAGATGACTTAGGAGTTTGAGCCACCAGCTGGATGATAATGCTGGTGAATTTTCACTAGTGAATCGGATAAAATATTTAAGGAAGGAATGCCACTGATCATACACGAGCCTGTTCCGAAAATGGAAAAGAAGGTCCATTTTCTATATTTTTCTACGAAGCAGCAAAACCTTGAGACCAAAATCTTGCAAAAGGTTGCAGGAAAAGAACTACAAACCAATATACTTTGTGTACAGAGATAAAAAATCCTTTGTAAACTATTATGTTGAAACCGGCAATATGTACAAAGAACAAAAGGAAAAAAGGATGATCGTTTCAATTAACATAAGAAGATTTTGACAAAATCCAACACCTATTCATGATACTAAACAAAACTTCAGTAGACTGGAAATGGAAGGAACCTTCGTCCATATGATAACCCACAGGTCTCATGACATTTATGGATCAAATACAAATACTTTCCCTTAAATTCAGAATTGGGAAAGGATACCCAGTCTCACTACTTCTATTGAGCACCGTTCTGGAGGTCCTAAGAAGTTCAATAAAGAAGATAAATCAAAGGATACATGTTGGAAAGGAACCCTTTTCCACTGTTGCTGGGAGTGTAAATTGATACGGGGCTACTGTGGAAAACAGTATGGAGGATCCTCACAGAAAATAAAAATAGAAATACCATCTAATCTAATAATTTCACTATTGGGTATTCACCCGGGAAAAACGAAAACAGTAACTGAAAGAGCTGCACGTACCCCTGTGTTTATTGCGGCATTATTTACAATAGCCGAAACATGGAAGCAACCCGAGGGTCCATCACAGATGAGTGGGTAAAGGACTATGTGGTGTATATACAATGGAATATCACACAGCCATAAAAAGGATGAGATTGTGCCATTAAGACAACATGGATGGACCTAGAGAGTCACCAAGTTGTACACCTGAAACGAATGTAACCTTGTTGTGTCAACTACCCCGAAGTTTAGAAAATGATACTAAAATACTAAGAGAATAAAATAATCTGCCAAAATAGCGTATGTTTATAGTGGCACAAAACAATTTGAAAGAATTTGAGTGAACAGTTCTGTTTACAATTGCATCAGAAACAACATGATTTAGGAGAAAAGTAACAGACACACATGAGATCTCTACCTTGAAGAGCACAAGAATTGCTGGCTGAACACTTAATATTACTAAGATGTTCATTCTCCCCAAATTAATTGCTAGACTCATGCAATAAAATAAAAACCTCGGAAGGTTCTTTTGTAAAAATTGGGAAGCAGTTTCTAAAAGGTATGTAGGACTAAAAGGATCTAGGATAGCGAAATTTCCTCCCTGCATCTCTATTGAAGTGTAATTGACAAATAAAAATTAGGTGTATTTAAAGTTTAGGGTAGGTTTTATTTTGTTTTGTTTTTTTAAATGTTTATTTTTGAGAGAGAGCACTAGCCATTGTGGAATGCAGATATCTCTTTGAGATACAGATTTTAATTCCTTTGGATATATATACAGAAGTGGGATTCCTGGATCATATGGTACTTCTATCTTTAATTTTTTGAGGAACCTCTATACTGCCTGCTCATTTCCCGACCACCACTATAAAGTGAATATTGCAATATAGCCAGTTAAATGAATTTTTTGGTTTCCCAGTGTATATAAAAGTTATGTTTACACTATACTGTAGTCTATTAAGCGTGTAATAGCATGTCTAAAAAAGCAGTTATATACCATAACTAAAAAATGCTTTATTGCTAAAAAGCCTAACCATTATCTGAGCCTTCAGCAAGTCCTAATCACTGATCACCATAACAAATATGATAATAATCAAAAAGTTTGAAATACAAAAATGTGACACAGACGTGAAATGAGCAAATGGTATTAAAAAAAAAAAATAGCACCTGGGTACCTGGGTGGCTCAGTTGGTTAAGCATCCAACTCTTGGTTTTGGCTCAGGTTCTGATCCCGTGGTTGTGAAATTGAGCCCTCCATTGGGCTCTGGGCTGGTGGCATGGAGCCTGCGTGGGATTCTCTCCCTCTCTTTCTCTGCCCCTCCCCTGCTCATTCTCTCTGTCTCTCTCCCTCAAAATCAACATTAAAACGAATTTAAAAAATGGTGCCGATATACTTGTGCTCTACAGGGTTGCCACAAACCTTCAATTTTTAATGTTCATTTATTTTTGAGACGGAGAGAGACAGAGCATGAGCGGGGGAGGGACAGAGAGAGAGGGAGACACAGAATCTGAAACAGGCTCCAGGCTCTGAGCTGTCAGCACAGAGCCCGACGCGGGGCTCGAACTCACGGACCGTGAGATCATGACCTGAGCCGAAGTCGGACGCTTAACCGACCGAGCCACCCAGGCGCCCCCAAACCTTCAATTTTTAAAAAACACAGTATGTGTGAAGTGCACTAAAACAAGGTATTCCTCTCCTGCTTTGTAATGGCTGTACCCAGTTACATTGTCACCAACAGTGTACCAGGGTTCCTTTTTCTCCACATCCTCACCGACACTTGTTACCTTTTATCTTTTTCATAATAGACATCCTAACAAGTGTGAGGTGAGTTCTCATTGTGGTTCTGGTTCACATTTTCCTGATGACTAGTCATGTTGAGCAGCTTCTCACATACTTGTTGCCCTTTTCAGTGTCTTCTTTTGAAAAATGTATGTTCAGGTTGCTTGCCCATTTGTAAGTTAGGTTATTTGGAGCTGGGTTTTTTTTTTTCCCTGTTGTATGAGTTACATATTTTGAATATTAATCCCCCGCTTTTGCTTGATGTATGCATTTCAAGTAGTTTCTCCCAATCTGTAGGGTGTCTCTTCACTCTTCTGAATGTTTCCTTTGCCATGTGGCAGCTTTTTCGTTTGATGCAATCCCAGTTATCTATTTTTGCTTTTGTTGCCTCTATATTGAGATCATATCTAAAACCATCATTGCCTCTGCATCAATGAGAAGACGCTTTTTCTTTATATTTTCCTCTTGTAGTTTTATAATTTCAGCTCTTATTTTAATGATTAATCCTCTATAAGTTGACTTGGTATATGATGTGAGATGTGGGTCTAATGTCATTATTGTTCAAGTGGATATCCAGGTTTCCCCAGATCAATTACTGAGGAGAGTATCCTTTTCCCGTTGTGTGTTCTTGCCATCCTTTCGCAGATCTGCTAACTGCAAACGTGTGGATTTATTTCTGGGCTCGTTATTCTGTTCCATTGGTCTGTGTGTCTTTTAGCATGCCAGTACCATACTATTTTTTGATTACTGTTGCTTTGTAAGGTATTTTGAAACTAGGAATTGTAATGCCTTCAGCTTTATTCTTCTTGCTCAAGATTGGTTTGTCTATTCTGGGTCCTTTGTGGTATCATATGAATTTTAGGATTTTTTTTTTTCAATTTCTGTAGAAAGTGCTATTGGAGGGGTACCTGGTGGCTCAGTCAGCTGAGCCTCTGACTCTTGATTTTGTCTCAGGTCATGATCTCAGGGTCATGGGATTGATCCCAGTGTCAGGCTCCCCACTGAGCATGGAGCCTGCTTGGGATTCATTCTCTCTCTCTCTCTCTCTCTCTCTCTCTCCCTCTCTCCCTCTCTCCCTCTCTCCCTCTCCCTCTCCCTCTCCCTCCCTCCCTCCCTCTACCACTCTCCCCAACTTGTGCTCTGTCTCTCTCCAAAAAAAAAATGCCACTGGAATTTTGATAGGGTTTACATTGAATTTGTAGATCACATTGATAAGTATGGACATTTTAACAGTATCAATTCTTCTAATCCATGAACATGGGCTGTCTTTCCATTTATGTATGTCTTCTTTAATTTTCTTCATTAATGTTTTATAACTTTTGGTATACAGGTCTTCCAACTCTTTGGTTAGGTTTATCCTAAGTATTTTATTCCTTTTGTATCTATTGTAAATGAGATTGTTAGTTTCCTTTTCAGATAGTTTACTAAATGAAGAAATGCCCTTGATTTTTGTATGTTCATATTGTGTCCTACAACTTTACTGAATTCGTCTTAGTTCTAATAGATTTTTTAAGTATCTAGTATTTTCTTCATTTGTGATCATGTCATCTACAGATAAGTTTACTCCTTTCCTTTCTATTTGGATGCCTTTATTTTTTCTTTTTATCTAATTGCTTTGGCTAGGATTTCCACTGGTACAGTTCTATATTAAATAGAACTGACAAGTATGGCCACTCTTGTCTTATACTGGAACTTAGAGGGAAAGCTTTCACATTTTCCCAATTGATGATGATGTTAGCTATGGGCTTTTCACATATAGCCTTCATTTTGTTGACGTATAGAATAGCCAAATTTTGAAAACAAAGAACATAATGAGTAAACTCACATATGTTAATTCCAGTGTTACTACAGGGTTTCGGTAATTAAGACAGTATTGTACTGGCATAGGGACAGAAAACTAGATCAGTAGAACAGAATAGGATTCTAGAATTAATCCCAAACTTCTAATGTCAGTTGAGTTTTGGTATGTCACAGTAATTCAGTAGGGAAAATAAAGTTTTTTCAACAAATATTATTGGAACAACTGGATAACCATATAGGAGAAAAAAATCTTGCCCCCCCCCCCCCCGCAACCTCACACTATACATAGAATGTAACTCAAGGTAGATCCTAGATAGAAATATAATGCTTAAACTACAAAGCTTTTAAAAGGAAACATAAGGAAGTATTTTTCCAATTTGGGGGTAGGAAATTGCTTGGGGGGGGTAGGAAAGAAAGAAATATGAAAGTAAATATCTCGGGGGTGCCTGGGTGTCTTAGTTGGTTGAGCGTCTGGCTCTTGGTTTCAGCTCAGGTCATGGTCTCATGCTTTGTGCGTTTGAGCCCCGTATCAGGCTCTGCGCTGACAGTGTGCAGCCAGCTTGGGATTCTCTCCCTGTCCCTCGTGCTTTCTCTCTCTCTCTCAAAATAAATAAACATTTTTTTAAAAATTAAAAAAATATTTATCTTGATCAGTGAGACCTCATGAGAATAAAGAACTTCTGTTTATCAAAAGATACCATTAAGAAAATGAATACACAAGCCACGGGCTTGGAGAAAATGCTCACAGAACATATTATGCATCATACAAAGGTGGAAAAAAAGCTGGGTTTGCTCGATTATAATAATATCTGTTCGGTTGCTGGTTTACCTGTTTGCCGTCTCTCCTACAGAACTGTAATCTCCACGACAGCAAGGTATTTCCCCCGTTTCTGGCTCAGTGTATACAATAGGCGCTTATGAAATATTTGTTGAATAAATAAATAGTAGTTTTTCATTTGTTTAGAAGGGGCTAGGACGGTACATTTACCCTGGATGAGCGTTGACATCATCCAAAGAGCCAACTTGGCTGTGTGGGAGGCTGTAACTGTGTACCTCTCACAGCTTAGGGTGGATCTGCTTTGTATTTCCTGTTGTTGACAACTCGAGATGTCTTTATTTCCTGCATCTGCCTCAGAAAGTAAAATTTGATGTTGCTTAGTCACCAGGATACCAAAGCGATCTTTTAGGCTTATATTGTTCCTTGAGTTATCCCTATGCTTAGCTAGCAATTAAATTGAAATGGTCCTAAGGTAAATCTTTTGGTTTGGCGTTTGGCAAACCCCAGGGCTTTATCATGGCCTCAAAGTTGTTGTCACATGTTGCTGAGGATATCCAAGTTTTTCAAAGTCCAGATGGAAGCACTTAAATGAACTGCACACCATCTTGGTGCAGGAAGCGAAACATTGACCTCGGGGCTCACTGCAAATGGCAGTTACCAACCGCATCTTATATCCCCAAAGGCCAGCGAAGATGGTGAACACTGAGAACAATTTGGCTATTGATTGTTTAGATGCCAGCCGGTGTTAAAATTTTGCTTTCAAGTTCTCAAAATCAATTTCCATTTATTTGCACACAAGTGAGGAGGGCAGGGGTTTGAACTCAAATTGGCGCTTGCATTTGGCCAGCATGTCTAACTACCATCTGGAAGGGGCAAAGTGGGTAATTTGCAAAGCTGTGTTTACGCTGAATAAATTTGAGGAATTCTAGTTCAGTCCAATATATACTTAATAATACAACATTGGATCAGACAGACTGGAGATTACCGTTACAGACACTTGTTAGAGATTAGCCAGCCTCGGTCATAGTTTCAGCAGTCCACGTTAGAAGGGATGATCGCCTGCTGTGTGGTGTGAGGAGAAAGCCACTAAGCTGCCTTTGAGGAGGGGATTCATCCGGGCTCTCATATGACCGTTCAACATTCCAGAACTCTCTTACATTTCATTACAGCCGTACACTTCTTGAACACCTTATGTGTGCCAGGCGCTAGGCTGCCTGCTGAATTTTTCCATTTCCGGAACACTTTTATGTGCGTGTTCTCATGTAGTGCCCATCAAAGGATGCATCATCAGCCCCCATTGAACAGGTGAAGAAACTGAGGTCCAGAGGGGATCAAGTGATGCCACGCTGCCAGGGGCGGAAGAGCAGGATTCTAATTCCTGTCCGTGTCACTCCAGAGGTTTGCCTTGTTGTTGTTTTTTTTTTTTCTTCCCCATCACAGATATAACATCAACGAAAGGATGTGCCAGAATGAGATGAAATCAGAGACTGAGCTGGCAAGAGGGATGCGAGGGTCCTGCAGGCTGGCTCCTCTGAGGCCCAGGGCTCAGACGAGTGCTTTTCTGGAACTATTATCGAAGGTCTGGCTCTATGAGAATCGCCTCAGAGAGCCTACTGATTTCTCAGGGAGCCATGCAGAGTGATTCCTGAGTTCTCCCTACACCCACTCCAGCCTGCAGAAATCTGTCCAACCCTCTGACTCCCACCTGGGAAGGGAAGCCTTCAGAGACGAAAGACCTGACACCCACAAATCAGAGAGACTGACTAGAGTTTCCATACTTGGGCCGGGATTCTGACTCTGCAAATGGTTCTGGGGCTCAGGATTCACTGAAGCCTGTCCCTAGAGCACTGGTAAAGACCCAGGAGTACATGTCTGGAGCCAAGACCTGTACTGGAGCAGGTCTGGAGCAGGAGTACAGGTCTGGAGCCATTTAACAGCAGAAGCCTTTGATGCAAAAGGAGGTAATACTCCATAGCTAAAAGGGCCCAGGCTTGAGAGCCAGATAAGCATGGGTTGATGCTCAGTTCTGCCACCATTTAGCTGGGTGACCTTGAAAAAGCTGCCTAACCTCTATGAGCATTAGTCTCCTCCTCTATAAAATGAGGATAATCATGATTCCGATTTCAAGGGGCAATTGGGAGTTTAAGGGCCTGTGGAGCTCTCGGCCCGCTTCAAGAAATGATGGTCAGTTTCATTGTTGTGACCCATGAAACTAGTCTTCTCTGAGGCTCTTCCTAGCTCTACAATTCTACCATTCTAGAATTTAGATCTTGCTCCCTACGTCTGGATGCAGGACCACCTTCTGTGTCTCCTTCTGTCTGAGATCTATGTTCTGCCACAATCACCAGTTACTTTGTATAGTCCACATACATGTGCTCCGTGAGGTCAAGGGCTGAGTCTTACTCGTAGTGTGTCCAGTACCTAGCACATAGTACTTATAAATATTTGAGTATTTAAATTAACCTATCAATCAGTAGATTACCATAAACTCCCTGAGTGCTGTCCGGTGTTCCTGTTCTCAGCGCCTACTTGGTGGCATCTACTCCTCCTCCTCAAACACTTCTGGAAGGCCCGGTTAGGAATGTAAGCTTCAGAAAAGAGAATATGGTATTTACTCTTGTTGACTCAGTCAATGAATACATTCATTAAGCATTTTGGGGGAAAGCAGTGTCGCCTGTGCGTGTAGCCTTTTGACCCCCCACTCGGCCACAGAAGAATGGGCCTTTGGCCTGAGACCCTTGCTTGCCAACAGAGTCTTCATGGCCTGCGCTGGGCATATCTCCTTGTGTAGGGATGTTTCCCCGTTTCAGACTTCATGTATGCCCCTTTGTTTTGCTTCAGTATGGGTATCATACGGTACCTGGCCAATGCCACTGCTCTGTTCCCAACGGGGAGAGAATGGGGTCTTTTTTTTTTCAATGTCTTCTTTTTATTTATTTTTTATTTTTATTTTTTTAATGTTTATTTTTGAGAGAGAGAGAAAGAGACAGAATGCGAGCAGGGAAGGGGCAGAGAGAGAGGGAGACCCAGAATCCGAAGCAGGCTTCAGGCTTCGAGCCATCAGCACAGAGCCTGACGCGGGGCTTCAACTCACAAACCCGTGGGATCGTGACCTGAACCAAAGTCGGAAGCTTAACCAGCTGAGCCACCCGGGCACCCCACAATGTCTTCTTTTGAAAGTTTATTTATTTATTTTGAGAGAGAGAGCATGCACAAGCAGAGAAGGGGTAGAGAGAAAGGGAGAGAGGGAATCCCAAGCAGGCTCCGCACCGTCAGCACAGAGCCTGACATGGGGCTCGAACCCACACACCACAAGCTCATGACCCAAGCTGAAGTCAAGAGTCCAGTGCTTAACCAACTGCGCCACTCAGGTGCCCCGAGAACGGGGTCTTTGGTTTGCAGCAGGAGCGTGGTGGGTGCAGACCTTCTCCCTGTGGGCCAGGCCCTGCTGGCCACGAGAGGCTGATGCCCACTATTGAATCGGATCTTACTTGGTCTCTTCTCTGTGTGAGTAAAGTGTTGTTCCATCCAGTGCCTGTGTGACTCATACCTTTCTTGGTGACCTCAAGTGGTGGTTGATAGAGTGGACTGTTATTCCTGGTGACAGGCATTTTTATCCTCTGTTCTACGCTTCATACAGTGGGACTCCTTCCCTGGAGGTGGTGACAGGCGTCACTCACTTGACAGTTCAACAACCGCCTAGTACTTTCCAGGCATCATGGAAGTGAGGTTCTAGGGAGGTGTAAAAGTAATTAAAACCTGGTCTCTGCACTCCAAGAGGCTCATGATTGGTCAGGGAATACAAGTACACGAAAATAATAGTTATCATTTGGTAAACACCTACTATGTACAGGGGTTTTCTTTGAACCAAAGCTCATTCTCATTGAGCATAAAGTTACATGTCTTGGCTTCCTTGGGACAGTCCTGGTTTATTCTTATTCCAGTAAAATGATGAGTAACACCCTTTTTACTCTCAAAAATACCAATAACGTGTATGGTTATGAACAGTAACATATATGGTCAGTGTAACTAAGCAACATGGGTTTCTCCAACATGCTGTTTTGGAAATGTAACCAGAGTACTGTGTGGATCCTGAAAAAGAGGCAATTAGGTTTTCCCTGCAGGTGGATGAAGGACGATGGTCATGGAAGGGGTTGAGTTTGAGGAGCACTAAATAAAAGTTTTGGCAGCACAGGTGGTGATTATTGATGTTTTTACTTTTGTTGTCATTGTTGTGATATCTTTGTATGTACTTGGGTGTCCAAAGCCAAGGTCAATGATGAGTTGAGTTCTTTTTTTTTTTTAAGTTTATTTATTTTGAGAGAGAGAAAGAGAGAGAGCATGCACGAATGAGAGAGGGGCAGAGAGACAGAGAGAGAGAGAGAATCCCAAGCAGGCCCCACACTATCAGCATGGAGCCTGACACAGGGCTTGAACTCATGATAATGACTGTATTCATTGACTGAGCCAAATTAAGTAAAAACTATATTCCCCTCTATGCACCAAGCCCTGTGCCAAACATGTCATGTTTATCATCTCATTGAATCCTTACAAACCTACATGATAATATCTACAAACTGTCGTCCTCTTTTTTAGGAAAGGAAATGAATGCTACATGGGGTTAAATGACATGTTCAAGGTTACATGTAATCTTGATGGAGTCAAGATTCAGAGGTCATTCTGACTTCAGAACTCACGTTATTATTTTTTAAATTGAGATGTAATTCACATTTAATGTTGTGTAAGTTTAAGGTGTACAAGGCATTGATTTGTGACATGTATAGATTGTAGTATGATTACCACTATAACATTAGTTAATACCTCTATCACATCACATAATTTTCTTTTTCTTTTTTTAAAATTTTATTTACTTATTTTGAGAGAGCACGAGTTGGGGAGGGGCAGAGAGAGAGGGAGAGAGAGACTCCCAAGCAGGCTCCCCACTGTCAGTGCAGAGCCCAACCTGGAGCTCAATCCCACCAACCTTGAGATCATGACCTGAGCTGAAATCAAGAGTCGGTCGCTAAACCAACTGAGACACCCAGGTGCCCCTCTTTTCTTCCCTTTTTTGTTAGGTAGGCTTCACATCAAACACGGAGCCCAAAGTGGGGCTTGAATTCACAACCCTGAGGTCAAGATCTAAGCTGAGATGAAAAGTCGGCTGCTTAACCGACTGGGTCACCCACACGCCCCACATCACGTAATTTTCAGTTCTTTTTTTGGTGAGTACATTTAATACCTAGTCTCTTAGTAAGTTTGAATTATGTAATGTAGTATTGTTGACTACGAACACAATGCTGTGGATTAGATGTCCAGAACTTATTCATCTTTCAACTGCAAATTTGTTCACTTTGACCAACATCTCAATCCCACTACCCCCAGGCCCCTGGTAACTACTATTCTCCTCTCTGTTTCTTTGAGTTTGGCTTTTTTAGGTTCCACATGCAAGTGATATCATATGGCACCTCCATGTTTATTGCTAAATTAATTCAGTTGCCAAGATATGGAAACAAGCTAAGTATCAACAATTGAATGAACAAAGAAGATATTTTATATATCATTTGTTTGCATATATATGTATCTTTTCTATATTTTATTTACTTCTTTTCTGTGTTCTCCATATATATAAATGGACTATCATTGAGCCATGAGAAAGAAGGAAATCCTGCCATCTGTGACACTATGGATGGGCCTTAAGGGAATTACACTAAATGCGATAAATCAGAAGGACTTCACATCCTTAAATATTTCACCATCCTGCTTCTAGAAATTTCCATGATCTCCAATCAGAATTGCACCATTTCCATTTCAGCCGATCACGATCACAGTGCCGAGGACCCACAAATAATGAGTATCCACAACGTGCCACACACCTTACAGAGCTTGTTTTGATCTTGCTAACAGCTCTGCTACATAGGAGAATGGTAAGCGTGACGATGCCTTTGGGGAGTACAAGGGCTGGATGCTAATGGATTTCAGTAGATGCTTCCTGAGCTGGTAAGAAATGCAAAATCTCCTTTTTAATCAGTGGACCTCTGAGAAATAAGAGCAGTTCTGTCCTTCCCCCCCACCCCCCCACCCTCTGTAAAATCCAAGAATTTGGTGCCCTGGGTGTTGACGTGAAAATACTAATCTCCTGGAGTGCCTGGGTGGCTCAGTGCCAACTTCGGCTCAGGTCATGATCTTGAGATTCCTGAGTTCCAGCCCTGCATCGGGCTCTGTGCTGGCAGCTCGGAGCCTGCTTGGGACTCTGTGTCTCCCTCTCTCTCTGCCCCTCCCCTGCTTGAGCTCCATCTCTATCTCTCTCTCAAAAATAAATAAACATTAAAAAATTAAAAAAAAGAGAAAATACTAATCTCCCAAAGGATGTACATCACAGAGGATCCCATAATTTGGCCTTTTTTTCCTTTATATTTTTAATAATGCATACACATGGGGGCAAGGCAGAAGTTTCCGAAGGTTATACACTAAAGAATAAATTGTTCTCTGCTACCACCCTCAGTCCCCAAGGCATCCTTCTTAGAGGTAGCCACTGCAATTATTTTGTGTGTCTTTCAAGAGATAACTCTTTTCACATATAAGCATATTTATATATTTTTATCTCCCTGGTTTTTTTTTTTTTTTTCACAAACACGATCTCATATTCTGCACACTGTTTTGAGCCTTGTTTTTGTTGTTTAACAATGTGTCTTGGCATTCTTTCCCTTGAAGTATGAATAGATTTTCCTCATTACTTTTACTGGCTCCATGGTGTTCAAATACATGTATGGTCTTCTGCTATTCCAGAGCATTTCGAAGGCATTATCTTCATACACACATCATGGCTCACGTGCACCTAGATTGGTAAGAAGAATGGCTCTTCCCAGAATTGCTGGATCAAAGTGTATGCGTGTTTACAGTGTTGATAAACATTGCCGAGTTGTCCCCCAAACAGGTGTCTTGGTTTAATTACCGCCAACAGTGATCCAGGGTGTTTCTTCACATCCTGGAACACAGTATGGTTTTTTAGCCTTTTCAATCCTAGTTGGAAGATGATCATTTGTTTTAGTTTTAATTTAGTATCTCTTTTACTCTGAGTTGATCATCTTTTCATATATATTTAAAAGTCATTTGCATTTCTTCTTTATGTACATATGCTTTGCCCATTTTTCTTATGGATTATTCCATTTATTTTACTTGTGTGTAAAACCTATTTATGCATTAAAAGCTTTAGATTCTTCACCATGTATGTTGAAAGTATTTTGGCCACCACTTTTCTTTTGACTTCCTGTTATTCATGGTATTTTGATACATGGAATGTTTTGAATTTTAATGCCTCTGTCTCTTATTTTTTTTAATATATTAAAAAAATTTTTTTAATGTTTTTATTTATTTTTGAGACAGAGAGGGACAAAGCATGAATGGGGCAGGGGCAGAGAGAGAGGGAAACAGAATCTGAGGCAGGCTCCAGGCTCTGAGTTGTCAGCACAGAGCCCGACACAGGGCTCAAACCCACGAACCGCGAGACCATGACCTGAGCCAAAGTCAGACGCTTAACCGACTGAGCCACCCAGGCGCCCCTGATCTGTCTCTTCTTTAATGGCTTTTAGTGTAGGCATCATACTTAAAAACATTTCTGAAAATATAATAAATCAGTTTTCTCTTGTTACTTTAGTGGTATCACTGTTTTAATTAAATTTTATTTATTTATTTATTTACTTATTTAATGTTTTATTTATTTTTGAGAGAGAGAGACAGAGAGCAGTGGAGGGGCAGAGAGAGAGGGAGACACAGAATCTGAAGCAAGCTCCAGGCTCTGAGCTATCAGCACAGAGCCTGACGCAGGGCTTGAACTCATGAACCATAAGATAATGACCTAAGCCAAAATCAGACACTTAGCTGACTGAGCCACCCAGGTGCCCCATTAATGTTATTGTTTTTAAGAAAATATTAATGTTTTTATCCATCTGGTTTTTATTTCAGTATAAGAAATGGGGCAGGTATCCAACCTAATTTTTTTTTCAAGTGCATAGCCAGTTGGCCCAATACCTTATTGAATAATTAATTTCCCCTTGTCGATTCTAAATGCTTCCTTAATAATAAATGAGATATATATTTTTTTTCTGTTCTGTTCCATTGACTTTCTGTTCATTTACCGGCATCCAACTGTGTTAATTACACTCATTTGATGATATTTTAATAGGTGTTATTGCTAGCCCCCTCTCCCTACTCTTCCTTTTCAGAATTTTCCTTGGGTTTCTGACAAGTCATGTTTCTATTTGAACTTTAGCATTGGCTGACTCAAAATAGAATTTGATTTATATTTTACTGGGATTGTTGAAATTTATAAACATTCACAAGACGATTGTTTCAGTGAGAATCATTTCTTTTTTTTAATGTTTATTTTTGAGAGACAGAGACAGAGAGAGACAGCATGAGTCGGGGAGGGGCAGAGAGAGAGGGAGGCACAGAATCGGAAGCGGGCTCAGGCTCTGAGCTGTCAGCCCAGAGCCCGGCGTGGGGCTCAAACCCACGAATGGTGAGATCATGACCCGAGCTGAAGCGAGATGCTTAACCGACTGAGCCACCCAGGCACCCCTTAGTGAGAATCATTTCTGTTGCTACTTCAAACCGCTTATTTGATTATATTTCCTAACTGATTTTTTGTCATATGTAGGAACGTTAACGTTATTTTTAGTAAATAATTTCCTATGCAGCTACAAAAATTGTGACGGGGAAGCCTATGTATTGAGTGTCTGTGATGAGCAGTCTGGTTCGAGTTTTGAAATAGAGACACATATATAAAGACTCTTAGAAAATACATTGGCAAGACACGAGGCAAAAGGTCCATCTTGATTATCTTTGAATGGTGGATGAAGATTTTGAGTGATCTTTGCTGCCTTCTTTGTATTGTTCTGTGTTTCCCCTATTTCTTGCAGTGAGCATTTGTTGCTATTATATCAAGAAGAAAAAAAGGTTTGAAAAACAGTGTTGACAACATAGTTAAGGAATCTGACTTTGGAATCTAATTGTGATGCTCCTATAGGGAGAAAGGGAGCAACATGGTCAATTGCATAATCAGGGGAGACTAACTGGTGTGATACATTAACCCGAAGAAGACGAAGAAGACGCAGCAGCTGGAAACAATAAGAAACAATGCTTTTTTTCTTAGGGGCTAATGCGGTTCCCCTCAGACTGGGGCCGGAAGGGGGCCACTGTTGCATATAACAGGTTTTGGGAGGCCAGCCCAGAACCGACAGGGTCACTTCCACTCACTTTCCATTGGCCAGCACTGAGTCATAAGGCCATATGTAGCTGCAAGGGCAACTACGAAGCGGAATCTAGCTGCCTGCCCAGGAGGAAGAGAGCGTTGATCCTGGTGAACACTCACAGATTCTAGTTAATCTAGTAAGCATTTGTACACTAGCGGTTTTGCATCATTTTCCAGGGAAGTTATTTGGGTTTGGGAGTGTCCTTCCCAAGGAGCTTTCTCGAAGCTTTTGAGTGTACCCAGAATAGTTGAACAAGCAGAGATGTGCTCTGCCCCCCTGGATTCCCATGTAAATGTCTTGGTTTCCTGTTACCTCTGTGCAGCCTTGCCATCTCCAATCTGAAGTTAAACTTTCAGACTCTGATTCCCCACCCCTCATCTGCCCTGACTTGGGATCTTCATTTAACTCAGTATCTGACCTTTGTCTACGGTGGGTACTGCTTTTTCTGTGCACACTCCTTTGTCAACTGTCTATATTTCCTTTCTGGTCTGAACTCAGTTCATCTCCTGCTTCCTGATCTGACATTGGGTTGTGAGCTTGACATCTCAAAAGGACTCAGTGTCATCTTACCTAGGGCTGACTGCTTCCTGAAGAAGGAGGGAATAATTTTTTTCTTGCCCTGGTTTCTAGCGACTGATTGATGAATGACTTACAGTTCAGTTCATGCAGCCACCTGTCCTGTGGCCTTTGGTACCCTGAGTTTGTGTAAGGAAGCCGATGGATGTGTGCAGCACAGCCCGACATGGCTTATCTGGAAAGGGTCACTGATGGACAACTGCCACTATCACCTTCTCTCAAAATATCAAAATTGCATGATATATTGAAAACATGCTGTGTGTCCATAAAGCACAAACCCTCGATACATATCGTAGGAAGCCAGGGTCCTCTTTTGCTAGCTCTGTGCTCACACTGAAAAAGAAACAATTCGTTTCTTTTCCATAGGGATTTCAGGGCTGAAAAACTCCTTGTTCACTCAGGACAAGTTTAATGCGATGTGTTTTAAATGGGGCCTTTATTTAAGCAATTTCTGTGCTCTGCTCATGTTTTGCTATCCAATAAGCTGCTAGGCAAGCAAAATGCCTGGCAAACAGTGTGGAGGTTCCTCAAAAAATTAAAAATAGATCTACCCAGTGACCCAGCACTGCTAGGAATTTACCTAAGGGATCCAGGAGTGCTGATGCAGAGGGGCACTTGTACCCCAATGTTTATAACAGCACTTTCAATAATAGCCAAATTATGGAAAGAGCCTAAATGTCCATCACCTGATGAATGGATAAAGAAGATGTGGTTTATATATACCACGGAATACTACTCGGCAATGAGAAAGAATGAAATCTGGCCATTTGCAGCAATGTGGATGGGACTGGAGGGTATTACGCTGAGTGAAGTAAGTCAGGTAGAGAAAGACAGATACCATATGTTTTCACTCATAGGTGGATCTTGAGAAACTTAACAGAAGACCATGGGGGAGGGGAAGGGGGGAAAAAGTTAGAGAGAGGGAGGGAGGCAAACCATAAGAGACTCTTGGATACTGAGAACAAAGTGAGGGTTGATGGGGGCTGGGGGAGAGGGGAAAGTGGGTGATGGGCATGGAGGAGAGCACCTGTTGGGATGAGCACCGGGTGCTGTATGGAAACCAATTTGACAATAAGTTATATTAAGAAAAGGAATCAATTATGAAGTATATTAAAGTCAATTATGACTGCTTGGTACAGAAACTGTCGAGAATTGGGTTATATTTGACAGTGTGTCAAGGGTCTGGAACATATGCATTACAACACGGCAATAATCAGTCAAAGTATAGTCAAATGGATTCGTGGTAGAATTATCTATAATTGGTTTTCTAATAGCGAAAACTGAAAGCAGAAAAATGTCCAGTAATAAGGAACCGGTTGCATGAATTATGATACAATCAAATGGCAAGCAACCATGAAAAGGCTTTCCGCAAAATTTAATGACTTGAAAATATGCTCACAATAAGGGGTTAAATGTTAAAAACAGAGTACAAAACCATGAATAAACCCTGTTCAGGAAAGAAATCTCTTAATTTATCCATCAGGGTAAACACTTGGAAAAAAATGTACCAAATACAATAGGTATCTCTCTAGGTTAAGGTATTATGGTAATATTTCTTCTTCCTGCTGTTTTCTTCATTATATTGCACCTCTGAAATTTACCGCACTAGTCATGTTTAGAGGCAGGGTTTGGTGGCAGTAAAGTATGTTTAGGCACCAGGGTCAGAAGAGCCAAGTTCTAATTCTAGCACCACCACCTCCCAGCTGTGTGAACCGGCACAAGATACCGGATTTCTTTGGACCTCGGTTTCCTTCTAAATTAAAAGGAAATCATATTTAGCTCAGAAAGTGGCCGTGAAGGTCAGCCAATGCATGCACAACACTGAGCCCAGTACTGAGTGAGCTCTTAGTATGTACTCAAAAGCATAAGCCATTGGTATGCATTGCTTTTATAATCAGAAGGAAAATGTTACTTTAAAAATAGCTCTGGACTCCAGTACCAAGGTTGGTCTTAGGCCCCAGGCATTTTGTTTTTTTCTTTTTATATTACATATAATTTATCGTCCAATTGGTTTCCATACAAAACCCAGTGCTCATCCCAACAGGTGCCCTCCTCCATGCCCATCACCCACTTTCCCCTCTCCCCCACCCCCATCGAAATAGGGACTATATTTCATGGATGAGGACCATGCGATACAATAATTAAAATAACTTATTTAAAGTCACTAATTTAGCAAGTGACAGAACTGGGATTTGAACCTACTTAGTCTGTCTCCCGAGAAATCTCAGAGAGATTAAGGGCCTCATTTAAAGTCTCCCGGAGACGGAGCAGTTGAACTGCAACCCACGTCCAGGTCTGTGTGTTCAGTGACCTTTTCTCTACATCAAGACTCCACTGTAGCCATTTGGACGCAGTTGGCAATGTCAGCCCTCATTGGAAGTGCCCCACACCGTTAAGAATCTTTCAAGCACAGACCAAGTTTGCTCACAAAAGCACAGTGACAAATCGTTGGTTTTGTTCCCTCACATCTGTGTGTGTGTGTACCTTTGGGAAACTGGAAGTTTGCACAAGCACCATTCACCCATGAGTGGGTAGAGGAACCAAGGTCCAAGGTCACATTGCTGGTAATGGAGGCAGAGATCATAAAGCCCATCTCGCAGAGTTGTCGAGAGCATTGTATGCAGGTTGGAAATGCCTGTTACAGGGTAAGCATTCAGTAAACAATAGCAAACGTTAAAAATGATGATGCTGATGAAAACAATGACTCTGTTAATATGATAGGGTAATGAGTTCTTGTGCCTCATGTATCCCGTCCTCAGCTAAGGACCACTGGAGTCATTCGTTGTCTTTCTGGACCAAACACTACCTGGGCGACTTGAAAATACTGATTCTACTTTGTATGAAGAATGCCTCTTAGAAAGTGGCTGATAAGCTCGGAGAAGCTGGCTGACCCTGAACCCCTCACGTTTGTACCAAAACTACAGAGGCTTCTAGGCAGAGGCGTATTTCCAAAGTGTCAAGCTCGCACATCTCTTTGATAAGCAGGGGCACTTCTACTTTTCCACACTGCACTTGGATACGAGTCAGCCTCCGCGTGATAGGAAGCAACAAGCTCCCGAATCCCTCTGCTATTTTAAGTTCCTGAACAGTGAAATCCCGTGGCAGTCTAGGAAACTTACCTCTACAGAATGTGCTGACTTCGTGGAATGGAATTAAATGGGACCTCATACCCAGCGTCTTTCACCACCAGTGTGTATGATTCGTCCTTGCTTACTGTACGAATGGGCAATTTTCCTTCCAGAAGAAGAGGCATTCTAGTAACAGAACTGTAATTTTCTAAGGAGAATTACTGGGCCTCTGTGTTGAAGGAAGAGGTCATTTTGGCTGAGAGAAATGAATAGATTTCTGGTATAGTATTCCCTTTACCACTAAAATATATGCTGTGTAGATTCTAGCTTGAGTTTTCCTATGAACAGTGAAAACAGTGAGAGTCTCTAGTCCCCTGTTATCAAAGCCATATATTCTAGTGAGGCTAGAAACAGATGTGGCTCTCGGTTGGAGTTCTGGCTATAATTATACTAGGGAACACTTCACTGCCGTGTGCGTTGGATTAGTCTTCTCACAGGGAAATAGGAAAGCAGACCAAGCGATGGTCCTCAAAGAGGTGTAGTGAAGTTTAAGTGGGTTTGTATCACTAGCCCACCTACAACCAGCCTGTGTTGTGTATTGACACGCCCAGGCCAGCCATTACCATGAGAGCGGGTGAGAGATGTCTGGCAGATACGAGAAACCCCATTCCCATGACCAAAATACAGTGTAAAATTAGGGGAAGGCTTGTTTTTTTACTGGGCATCAACTACGTAAAAGAATGTTATGGTAGACGCCTAACTAAGAGTACGGCCGAACCTCCAAACAATCGTGTGGGATAGATCCTATTACTGTCATACCCATTTTAAAGATACGGAAACCAAGGCTCATAGAAATTAGTTTTCCAAGGACAGTCTGTAAGGGACAAAGCGGAGATTGAGCCTAAGTAGCTTTATTCCAGGGCCTGTGTTCTTAACCACTAAGCCCAGTTATTAAAAAAACAGGTGTGTTGCTACGGAGACCAGACCACTACGGAGATTTTACAGTGTATTCATTAGAATACCCGTGTCCGGTTCTGTGGGGAGCACTTCATAAACTCAGAGCAGCCTTGAAGGTTAAGTAGTTATCGTCTCCACCATACAGACGGGGAGAGTGAGGTGTACGGTAACTTCCCCGAGGTTGTCTACCTGTACAGAGCTGAGACTCAAACTACAGTTTTTCTTCTGATTTGAAAACATGAGCCTACAAGAAGGCTACGAAGATGAATGACACAGGACCCTTCCCCATTAGGAATGTGTATTCTAACAAGTGGGCGATGACTTTGGACACGAATCACCATGATGTAAATTCCAGGGTGAGTCCCATATGAGTAATGAACAAGAAGAGAGGGAGGGGAGAGGGCACAGAAGAAGTGGAGGAAGGAGCAAGGAGGTGGGGAAGGAAAAGAAGTAATCCTGTAGGAGAGGGAGATCTCACTTCGGTTCAGGAGTGGCTGCACGGACGAGGAGGTATTAAGTGCATCCTTGAGGGACGGATGAGACGCGAATGGACAGAGCCTCTTTTCATCGAAAGCATGCTATATGCCAGGCATCGCACCAGGAACTTTTAAGTCCCTTAAGGCTGAGTCTCGCAAGAGCACCGTCGCGGTTTCCAGTTCATAGATGAGGAAACGGGGGCTCTGCAGGCAGATGTTGCCAGATGTGGGTGAATGGCATGATCACAGTCCTGGCCCAGGGACCATGAATGATCTGTTGCTGGAACAGAGAATACGCGGTAGCATTAGAAAGGTCCGCTGGGCCCGCATTACTTGGGTTCTGGCATTCTGTCCCATTGACAATGGGAGAGTTAGTCAAATTACCTGAGAAGGTGGAAGGGGAGTAAAGAGAGCTGGATTGTAGGAAGATTCTCAGGCCTTGGTGTGCAAGGATGAACTGAATGGTGAGTGAAGTGAAGTGAAGTGAAGTGAAGTGAAGTGAAGTGAAGTGAGCGAAGACACTACTTCTGTGCTCCACGCACGGTAATAGGCACAGGCCCCAGAGGACTGAGTCTGAAGCGTAGCTCTGTCCTTGCTGAACTGTGTGTTCTTGGGCAAGGCATTCCATCTCTCTGGACCCCCTGTTGTCTCAGCACACTGAGATCAGCTTGAAAGCTTGGAGGCTGCTTTTGTGACCCGTGCATGTATGATGCAGCCTGAGACGGTGGAAGGAAAAGACGGGAAGAGAAGAAATAATGATGTTACGTGTAGGACAGCACCGACTCCTTGCATGGCTAGGTGGTTGAGGCAAACAAAATCTTACTTTAGCCAGAATATGCTGCTGTCAAATGCAAAATGGATTTGAAAATGAAAATTAGCTGTCACGTGCAGGGTAGGGCTTTTGTTAGACTGTAAGACATTGACTCCAATTTTGTATTGTCTGTATCTATCGTTCTTTAAGCATGCAGCGTGATTTCCTATCTCCCAAAGCCTTTCCATTTTGCAACCGTTGAAATGAAAGGTTTTAAGATAAAGCGAGGGATTTGAGAAGATATCAAAATGAGGCCTAAAAATGGAAGATTGAGTTTCATATTTACAACGTTTTATTCTGTGATTCAATGCATTTTCATCATTTCCATTACGTTTTCTGAACTGGCATTGATGTTATAGATGTTAAGTCTGATATTTAATTAAAGGGAGGTTGTCTGTTCATACTATCGCTGTCCAGGGATATTAGTCACTTGTCTTAGGTAGCTAGAGCTGAATGTTTCCACCACAAACCCAGGTCAGCTATTTGATACATAAATCGGGTCCTGGAGAGAACGAGTTTAGGAATCTAAAATGTCGGACATACCTTTGATTTGTATATTCAGCCCACAATAAAAAATCCTAGAATGCCAGCCTCCAGTCCTTTCTTAAAAATGAGTTTATTAGCTGGTCATTAAACACCCTGTATATGCCACATAATTAATTTCATAGTAAGTTGGCTGAAACCTGGATAAATGGACAATTAGCCTCTCCTCTGAGAGCAGATCCATTATCATAATCGCTAGTGAAAACAAAATTCGCATGCATGCCTAAGACAGAAATAACTCCTCCTTCTCTCTTAGGTATTTGCTACAGAAGATAAAAGCTCAATCTGTACTATCTAGTGGGAGTAATTCACTTCATTTTTTCTTTTCTTTACCTTGCAGTGATAATCAAGTTTTCTTATGGAGCTCTCCTGTCTTATTTACATTTAATTCTCCAGCTTCTCTTATTTGAAATCTAAAGCTTGTGTTTAACACTGGAATATATTATTAGCTAGATTCCTAATACCTAGATAAAAAGAGAGAACATATAAATTTCATCAGGAGGCTTTAAAATCATAATTAATATTTCGGCTATTTATAATGTGTCCATACCTTTATAGCTGAGATATCTGAATGAAAAGAAAAAGGATACATATGTTGAGATGGCACATACTTTGATAATTCCTCTGCTGTAGACAATAGTATGGATGGATAAACTATAGAGAAGATAAAGATGCACAGTGGTCTTGGATAGAAGGCAGGCATCTGCATGGATCAGATACAGAAAAGAAAGGCCCGGGTGTGAGTAGAGTTGAGTGTTGTGGGGCTCCTGCTCTAGCAGTAGGCAATGGTAGCCGAGAATAAGGCAGCTGACGTGCCCAACGTATGAACAAGGATCAGGACGAATTCAGTGCTTAAAATCACGAACTGGAAATGAGGGACAGAACACTTGACCTGGCTCATGAAAGGAAGCCTCATGACACAGGATTGAATCAAATTGTCCATTTGTTCAGTGAAAGGATCTGCCAAGTCCCCAATATTACCGCTGGGCAGAAATTCCAAAATGACACTGTGAGCCCTGGTTCTGGGAGAGGGACCTGCACGGCGGAGCGGAGACCACTATAAAAATCTAGAGGGAAGGGACAAAAGTAGAAACGGATGGGAAAAACAGGCCCTAGGCGTGTCGCTTCGAAGAAGGCGCTTGCACAACGCTGAGAGTGAGTGTCTCCTTCATATTTGTGCCCCCACTGCCTGACTCTCCTTCACTAGGTGCTGCTACGAATCTACGAGTCCACACAAATATAAATAAAGCATAAATAAACAAGTTAGTGAGAGTGCTTCCTTACAAGAAAAGGGTAGTAAAGGGAGAAGGAATACTAGAAAATCACCATTTGGCAATACTTGTCAATGGGTGATAAGGCTGTTGGGTGGCATTTTGATGAGGAATCGCACACTCACATGTTTTGAAAGGGGCTCCTCCTGTTTCCGATTCTGTGTCTCCCTCTCTCTCTGCCCCTCCCCCATTCATGCTCTGTCTCTCTCTGTCCCAAAAATAAATTAAAAATGTTGAAAAAAAAAATTAAAAAAAAAAAAAAAAAAAAAAGAAAGGGGCTCCTCTACAAGGTACTTATTGATGAGAAAGGGGCCGATAGCGACGTGACAGTGTGGAGAAACCGAGAAGACCCCGCCATAACCAAGTGATCACAATTAGCATCACCAGTGACGGGACACGTAGGCATCACGTGTATCTCGGTAAGATGCGACGAGAACGGCACATGGTTTCCGAGCTAGCTCTGCCACGGCTGTATAACCTGAATTTAATCACGAGGAAAAACTCAAACCCAAGTTGATGGACATTCTACAAAATAAATGACCTGTACTCTTCGAAATTGTCAAGCACGTGAAAGACAAAGAAACGCGGAGGGACTGTTCCAAATGGAAGGACACTGTGGAAACATGACCAATAAGTGCGACACACTAGCCTGGATTGGATCCTTCTGTTATTAACATTGGTGACACACCTGCTAAACTAGAAATGCGATCTGTAGATTAGGAAACTGTATCTGTGCCCATTTCCGGATATTTGATTACTGTACCATAATTGTGTGAAAGGATGACCTTGTTTCTAGAAAATATACACTGAATTATGGGGGATGTAGAGGCTCTCTGTCAGCCATCTTCAAGCAAAGCAGTTGGGAAAAATAACGTAATAGATACAATTATGTGTTTATGTGTATGCGTACACAAGATATTAACATTTGTGGAATTTGGGTTGTGGAACCTAAGAATCTTTTTTTAACTATTTTTACAGCTTTTCTATCAGTCTTAAGTTATTTAAAAATAAAACGAAAATCTATATGAGAATAAAAGTACTATACTACCAAGTGTTATCTTGCTAAAATGATAATTAAAGGCAATTTCACAATCTTTACTACATTTGATAGGAAAATTGAAAATAAATGAATTAAGTGTTCAACTTAAGAAACCAGAAAAAAGTAAGCTAGAAAGCAAATGAGAGTCTCAATAGCATAGAAAATTGGTTCTGTGCGTGGGGAAAAAAAGGAGTTGTAATGACAAAATAACAACGGCAAAGAAAAGACAAACAATATTAGGAACAAAAAAAGGAAAACATCAGCTGTACAGATAAATTAAAGATTTCAGTGATCACAAGATACGACTATAATCAACCTTGTGCCCATAAACTTGAAAACATAAATTATTTTCTTAGGAAAAGGTATCCAAAATGATTTGAGGAAAACACAAACCTCTGTACATCAGTGAACTGAACTGATACTCAGAAGTGTTTGGCCTGAAAAGACCCTAGGCTCAGGCAGTTTTCCAGAAAAATATTACCAAATCTTTTGGGATCAGATAATTACTCTTCTACGAACTGTTTCAGAGAATAGAAAAAATAGGGGAGAAATATCTAAGAGATTTTGGAGGAACTGGCAGAGGCTTCTGCTCCACCTGATATTCAAATTTTCTATAAAGCTACAATAATTAAGACACTGGGTCATGGTGCAGGGAGAGACAAAAACACTGCTGAACTAGAATGGAGAGCCCAGTAATACACTTGTATGTGCATAGAACCTGGATAAACACATCAAATCAGTTGGGGGAAGGAAGCATCATTCAATAAATGGTTCTACTACAAGTGGGGATAACGTGGGACCAAATGGAACTAAAGCTCTGTTACACATACTACGAAACCCAACACAGGAGACAATCTTTATGATTATACAACAGGAAAAGTCTTCTTAAACAAATGAACATAAAAGCAGAAATGATAAAGAGAACAACTAGTAAATCTAATTCTGTAATAGAAGAAAATTCTGCCGAGACACACAGTCTGGAGTGAAAAAACCAAGTTGCCTCATGATGCAATATGATTCCATTTGTTAAATGTTGAAGAATACACCAGTGGTATATATACATCGCTCATGGATGTAGATGTATATTATAAAACTATTTAAAACCATATGGGAACTTTAGTACTGAATTCCTGACAAGAAAAGAGAAGTGGGGAATGGGGTTGGGAAGGATATGATGGGGTTCTCAACTCTCTCTGAAATGTTTTCTTTTTTTTATTGAGGTATGATTGACATACAACATTTTGTTAGTTTCAGGTGTACAACATAATGATTTGGTATTTGTATATACAGAAACGATCACCACAATTAAATCTAGTTAGCATCCAATACCGCACATGATTACAGATTTTTTTCTTGTGAGAGTTGTTTTACTGTTAAGATCTACAATACAGTATTATTAACTATAGTCATGATGCTGACATTATATCCCATGATTATTTTATAACCAGAAGTTTCTACACTTTTACCCTCTTCATGCATTTTGCTCACCCCAACCCCCCTTGCTCTGGCAACCACTGCTCTGTTTTTTAGGGTTGTTTGTCTGTTCGCTTGTTTGTTTTTGATTCCACATATAAGTGAGATCATACAATATTTGTCTTTGTCAGACTTATTTCACTTAGCATATGGCCCATCTGTGTTATTGCAAATGACAGGCTTTCCTTCACTTTTATGATGAGTGATATTCCATTGTGTGTGTGTGTGTGTGTGTGTATATATATGTATATATATACATATATATATATAAATATATATACACCACATTTTCTTTATCCACTCGTCCATCGATGGACACTTTGGTTGCTTCCATGATTTGGCTGTTGTACACAATGCTGCAGTGAACACGGAGGTACATCATCTTTTTGAGTCAGTGTTTCCATTTCTGTAGGATAAATGCCCAGGAGTGGAATTGTGGGTCATATGGTAGTTCTGTTTTTAATTTTTTGAGGAATATTCATACTGTTTTCCACAGAAGCTACACTGATTGACATTCTGACCAACAGTGCATGAGGGTTCCTTGTTCTCCACGCCTTTGCCAACACTTGTTGTCTCTTGTCTTTTGGATAATAGCCATCCTAACAGATGTGGGATGATATCTCCTGTGGTTTTGATTTGCATTTCCATGATGATTAGTGATGTGGCGTACCTTTTCATGTATCTATTGGCTGTGTGTTTGTCTTCTTTGGAAAAATGTCTAATCAGATCCTCTGCCCATTTTTAAATTGGATTTTTAAAATTTTTTTTTTCTTTTGAGTTGTATAAGTTCTTTATATATTTTGGGTATTAGCCCCTTATCATATATATGATTTGAAAATATTTTTCCCCACTCAGGGCGTCTGGGTGGCTCAGTCAGTTAAGCACCCAACTTCAGCTCAGGTCATGATCTCGCAGTCTGTGAGTTCGAGCCCCACATTGGGCTCTGTGCTCCTCCTCAGGGGAGGGGCAGAGAGAGAGGGAGACACAGAATCTGAAACAGGCTCCCAGGCTCTGAGCTGTCAGCATAGAGCCTGATGTGGGGCTCAAACCTGTGAACCAGGAGATCATGTCCTGAGCTGAAATCACACATTTAACTGAACCACCCAAGTGCCCCTAAACTTCACTTATTCCCGTTTGTTTATCTTGGTTTTGTTGCTTTTGCTTTTCTTATCAAATACAAAAAAATCATTGCCAAAACCGATGTCAAGGAGCTTACTGCCTCTTTTTCTTCTAGGAGTTTTTGTGGTTTCAGGTCTTATGTTCAACTCTTTCATCCATTTCCAGTTAATTTGTGTATGTGGTATAAGTAGGCAGGTTTCCTACTTTTCCATGTAGCTGTCCAATTTTCAAGCACCATTTATTGAAAAGAATGTCCTTTCCCCATTGTATTTTCTAGGTTCCTTTGTCATGGATTCATTGATCATATATGTGTGGGTTTATTTCTGGACCCTTTATTCTGTTCCTTTGATCTGTGAGTCTGTTTTCCTGCCAATGCCATACTGTTTTGATTGCTGTAGCTTTGTAATATGGTTTGAAATAAGAAAGTGTGAATTCTCCAGCTTTGTTCTTCTTTCTCAAGGTCGCTTTGGCTGCTTGGGGTCTTTTGTGGTTCCATACAAATTTTAGGATTATTTTTCTACTTCTGTGAAAAAAAATGCCATTGGTAATTTGAAGGGATTGCATTGAACCTGTAGATTGCTTTGGGTAGTATGGACATTTTAATAATATCAATTCTTGGGACGCCTGGGTGGCTCAGTTGGTTAAGCGTCTGACTTCGGCTCAGGTCATGATCTCACAGTCCGAGAGTTCGAGCCCCGCGTCGGGCTCTGTGCTGACAGCTCAGAGCCTGGAGCCCGTTTCAGATTCTGTGTCTCCCTCTCTCTCTGCCCCTCCCCTGTTCGTGCTCTGTCTCTTTCTGTCTCAAATATAAATAAACGTTAAAAAAAATTAAAAAAAAATAAAAGCTTTTAAAAAAAATAATATCAATTCTTTCCATCCATGAGCATAGAACATTTTTCCATTTGTTTTGTCTTCCTCAATTTCTTTCATCAATGTCTTATAGTTTGTCTTTCATCTCCTTGGTTACATTTATTCGTAAGTATTTCATTCTCTTTGATGCTATTGTTAATGGGATTCTTTTCTTAATTTCTCTGATTGTTATTAGTGTATAGAAATTCATTAGATTTTTGTATATTGCTTTTGTATTCTACAACTTTACTGAATTGATTAGTTACAGCAGTTTTTTGTGGTGTCTTTTGGGGTTTTCTGTATGTAATGTCATCTGCAAATAGTGACAGTTTTGCTTCCTCCTTCCCAATTTGAATTCCTTTTATTTCTTTTTATTGCCTAATTGCTCTGTCTAGGGTTTCCAATACAGTTTTGAATAAAAGTGGCAAGAATGGGCATCCATGTCTTGGTCTTGATATGAGTAGAAAACCTTTCAGCATGATATTAGCTGTGGGTTTTTCATATATGACCTTTATTATGTTGGCTTATGTTCTGTCTATACTCACTTTGTCGACAAGTCTTTATCATAAATGGATGTTGAATTCTGTCAAATGCTTTTTCTTGCATCTGTTGAGAGATCATATGATTCTTATCCTTCGTTTTATGAATGTGGTGAATCAAATTCACTTGCAGATGTTGAACCGTCCTTGCATCCCTGAAATAAATCCCACTAGATCGTGGCGTATGATCCTTTTAATGTATTATCATATCTGTGTTCATCAGGGGTGTTGGCCTCTAATTTTCTTTTCTTGTGGTATCCTTGTTTGGTTTGGGTATCATGAAATGGTTTTTATTAATTAAAAAAATAAGGTTTGTAACAAATAAGGGCTAAAATTAAGCTTTGATAATGCAGAGTGTAGGTAAACGGCTATTTGTTAATAACATCTATTCACATCAATATGCTCAAAATACCAATACCCCATATGCAAGCAGTGTACTTACTATAGGGCAAAAGCATCAGTCTAGATCATGGTTGAAGTCCAGGGCCAACCATTTGCTAGGTGTGTGACCTCTACCAGATTATTTAATTTCTTGGTATCTCAGTTTCTTCACTTGAAAACTTTGGATAATTGTACAACTTAAAGTGTTGTGAGAATTATATGAAATGATGCATGCGAAGTGTTTTGCATAGTGTGTGGTCCATAGTAAGTATTGAATGCACTCTGGCCTTTGTGATCATTTTCAACAAATCTCCCAAATTTAAATGTTTTTTAATTTATTTTTGAGATAGAAAGTGCCATTGGGGGAGTGGCAGAGAGAGACGGGGACAGAGGATCCAAAGCGGGCTCTGTGCTGTTAGCAGAGAGCCCGATGTAGGGCTCAAACTCACAAACTCTGAGATTATGACCTGAGCCAAGTTGGATGTTCAACCGACTGAACCACCTAGGCACCCCCAAATCTCCCAAATTTAGATTTTTTGGCCATCTTTTATTTTTTTAATAATGTTTCATTTTGAAATAATTTCACACTTATAGAAATAGTTGCAGAGAACTCCCATTTACCCTTCACCTAGATTTTACCACAGTCATTCTTACTGTATTGTTTGGATTAAAAACAATCCTCTTCAATGGGAAACCAACCCATCATATAGCCTATCAGTATGTAACCATGGTTAAGAATCTAGGCGTTGTATTTTGACAGTCCTCAGTGGGATCTCAGCTTTCTACTGAACAACATATGACTTTGGGTAAGTCACCCAACTTCTCTGAGTCTTTGTGAGAAAAAGTGAGTACGGTGTGGCAATAGTGGCCAGTGGTCTATCCTCTGAATCAATAAGTAGCCCCTACATTTCTGAGCTGGGATTATTTTCGTGGCATTTGCTGAAATGCTTAGAGAGGCTTACCCTGATGTGTGGAGAGATCTGTGGTGTAGCATTTTTCTCTGTGAACCAGAGTCACATGAATGAGACTCAGCTTCAGATGCCAGAGGCCAAATTTCAAATATCCTAGATTCTTTTGAAATGTATGTGTGTGTGTTTGTGTGTGTGTGTGTGTGTGTGTGTGTGTGTATGTGTGTGTACATGAGCACACATGTCCTCCTGATTTGTTTGATTTTTTTTTTCCAACTCATCAAACCCAGTTTCCTTTGCCACCTTCTTCTCCTTTGTTCTCTGCTGAGGCTTTTAGACATGGCTGTTCTTTTTCTCTTGGAGAGGAGAAGGCCTGATGGTATCGTCCTCGATGGGTTGCTGACTAGAGCAGCAGTGAGCAAACCTGGCAGAAGGGATCGCCCACTTAGGGTGACTTAAGGGGAGACAGAAGAAAGTCTTGGTGCCGCAGAACACTGAATCCCCGAAGTGGGTCTGAGGGAGTTGGCCAGTCTTCAACAGTGTTTCCCATGTCTCTATCTAAATGAGAAAAATAGACAAGGTAGTGCATTTTTCATGAAGGTTTTTTTTTAATGATTATTTTGAGAGAGAGAGAGAGCAAGTGAATGGAGGGCAGGCAGAGAGAAAGAGAAAATCCCAAGCAGGCTCTGTGCTGTCAGTGCAAAGCCCAATGGGGGACTCCATCTCACCAGCTGTGAGATCATGACCTGAGCCGAAATCAAGAGTCAGACTCTTAACTGACCAAGCCACCCAGGTGCCCCTCATGAACATAATGACATGTCCTCTGATTTGAGATTATGCTGTTCCAACTTTTTTGGTGCTAAAATGTCTTGTCTTTTTTGAAATTATCATGGTAGGTTTTTGAAATGCCTTCATTTGGTGATCGAACTTTGTAAATCTTACATATGTCTCCATTATGTTCATCGGCAGTGTCATCGGTCCGTGGATTAACGAAAATTAGGGATCGTTGATTCAGACTGCTGAAGATGAAAAGTTTCTTCGAAATTAAGGTCCAGTCTCAATTTTACAGATAAGTCAATTGAGGAACTTAAACTCACATAGCAAAGCACTAGAACCACATTGCCTGATATTCAGGCTCCTGAGCCCTCCTCTCCCTGCCTTGCTGATCCAAACAGAAAGAAACACTGAAGAAAATCTCCCTTGGTCTCACTGTATAACAAGTTTTTACCGTGCACGGTTTATTCCCTGTTTTGCTTGAAGTTCAGGAACTAAAAGAACAGCCAAAATCCCCACGGGAAATGATGACGCCTAAGTTCCCTGCCTCATAATCGTTAACCCTGTTGGAGTGGAGGCAGGCAATAACATGGTCACTTGAAGTTTTTGCTGACGTGCTCACTGTTAAGTCAGAAGAAGTGCCTACTCGGGGCATTAATTTCTGATTAGCTCTTAATCCTGCCAGGTTAGAAAATAGGATGGAGAAGACTAAGAATTCACATCTCCTTTTCAGATCGTTAACTAGCAATGGCTTGCAGAAGTGGGTCAGGGCTGTTATAGAGAGGAAAACTGGAGGTTTCTGGGTGCTACCTAAAGCAAGGACAGTCAGCGTCTGGGCTAGGGAAGATGATGGGTGCGGAAGTGGTTCAAAATTGGGCCATTTGAGTAGCTCACACCTAGAATTCCAACTGCAGTGCCAGTATTATAGGGACCCTAGAGTCATGGAGAGGCACTGCTCTGGGAAAAAATCTGTCCACATATGCCTAGGTTAAAGGAGACCTAGCCTTTGAATAGAAGGGCTCGAAACCTCATAATGCTTTATACGAGTGTATTCATTTCCTATACTTGCTTTAACAAATCGCCACAAACGTAGTGGTTTAAAATAACACAAATATATTATCTTACAGTTCTAGATGTCAAAAGTCCAAAATGGATCTCACTGGGCTAAAATCCAGGTGTCCACAGAGCTGTGGTCCTTCTGTAGGCTCTACGGGAGAATCCATTCCTTTCCTTTCCCGGCTTCTAGAAGCTGCCCGTATTCCTTGCCCCGTGGTGGGATCACTCAAACTTTTGTTTCTGTTGTCACATTGCCTTCAATCTTCCTGACTCTAACCCTCTTGGCTTCCTCTTACGAAGACCCTTGTGATTACATTGGTCCCACCAGGATAATGTAGAATACTTTGCCCTTCTCAAGATCCTTAGCTTAAAACACATCTGCCAAACCCTTTTGCCACGCAAGGTAACATTCACAGGTTCCAGGAATTGAGATTTGGATATCCTTGCGGGGGGGGGGCGGGCAGCATCATTAGCCTACCATGACTAGTAAAACTATGGTTTCAAGTGAAATCGTGTGAGGAACCCCAATCCATAAATTGTCTCAAAGCAAAGCAGCTGTAGTTAAAGTCTTACCCGTCTAGTCTCTATTGCTTACTATCTGTGACAATCCCAGAAGCACCCAGTGGAAGCCTGTGGCTCCATGACCAGTTTGAATAGCGCCGATTCATACCTGAAGAGAGGACACCGTTTGGAAACACCCCAACCACACATTCTCGCTTTCCATTATATTCTTCAATGACACCTGATGCCTCTTCATGCTTATCAGTGAGCTCCATGGCATAAGAGACCTTGTTCGTCTCGCCCTGAATCACCAAGCTCTGAGGTACTCAATGTTTGTTGAATGAATGAATAATCAATAGTGAATGAAAAATCCTTAGGCGTCATCCGTTTCCTGTTTCCCTGCTCACAGTTATTCATGAGTCAAGCCTATGAATCAGCACTATTGGAAAAAGATAGAAATGGAGTCGTGCCACTTTGCACCCCCATCTCCAGTCCCAAACCATTCATACACACATACACACACTGAACTGCCTGTCCGCATAGAACGTATTGTTTGAAATCTTGGTCATGGACCTCTTATTTGCGCATCATGGAAATACACCGGTGTTGTGATATCTTTCTCTTTGTTGCCCAGAACCTCATTCCTGAAGGCAAGATCAGAAATGGGAAAGAGAACGTTACAGGCGAAGGTGCTTGACAGGCGATACAGACGAGGACGCTACGGCCTGAAGAACAGAAGGCACTTATCCGGTATCATACGGCACATTTTGTAAGATCTAAACGAAAACCCAGGTCTTCTGCTCCTGAATACAGTGTTCTTTCCATTGTTCCACAGTTGCACAAAGCTGAATAATTCTATCCAGAAGTTTAGTGTCAGAGATCATAAAACCTGAAGTTTTAAGGACGGTACAATAATCTCTTATCTCAGTAGACCTAAATTTGGCAGTCTGGTGGCTCCAAGACAAATACAACCTTCAGACCTGTTTAATTTGTCCCAGTTTTTTTTTCTTAATTGAATTGGTATGTCTTTTTCTTTTTTTAATATTTATTTATTTTTGAGAGAGAGAGTGCGAGCAGGGGAGGGGCCGAGAAAGAGGGAGACAGAGGATCCAAAGCGGGCTCCGTGCTGATAGCAGCAAGCCCGATGGGGGGCTCGAACTCATGAACCGAACTCCGAGATCATGACCTAAGCCAAAGTCTGATGCTTAACCAACTGAGCCACCTAAGCTCCCCAAATTGGTATCTCTTTAAATAGAGTAGGCATGCTCCAGCTTCCCAACATCCCCATCACTCCCTCTCTGTTACATTTACCCCGTTTCACTCACTCATATGTTTGACCTTGTAAACATTTGAGTTTTTAACCCCTGATGTAAACAATGAAAATGTACAAGACCTGTCAGTGTTTGGGGTCACAAAGTCTATTTCCAAGTGTCTTTCACACCGTAAGTGTTATAAACATTTGTTTGACAGACCATACGTCTTTAAGACCGATGGCTCAGAAAATAATCACTACAGTTAACCCACGTTTCAGTCAGTGCATGAGAAGGGAGAAAAGATAGAACAGACCATATCTCCTTTCCTCCCAACCAATCATTACTAACTTCTCACCTGGATCTTTCCCCACCAACCCCTTCAGAATCGTTGGGTCTGACTCGAAATTGGTCTTATGTCACACATATCTGTGTCTTTGGCAATCTAACCTTACAGCATATGCAAAAGATGGTTGTAAAGCTAGTTAGGTGAATTCTTGAACTTGAGAAAAATGTTCATAGCGGTGCAGAACAGAGCTCCAATCCAGTGGGGAGGTGAAATGATAACTAGAAGCTGTTATTGGCTACCTACAATGAAATTTGGAGCGGAGGCCGTATTTCAGTTGGGATATGAGTGCCCAAAGTCTGTCTGTCTGTTTTTTTTTTTTAATGTTTATTTATTTTGAGAGAGAGAGAAAGAACGAGCGAGAGCGCGCGCGCAGGGGAGGACCAGAGAAAGAGAGAGAGAGAGAATCATGAGCTGAGCCGAAACCAGGAGTCAGAGGCTTAACCGACTGAGCCACCCAGGTGCCGCCGTCCCCGCAAAGTCTCACCTTACATACACCAGACGACAGGTTCTATGTTAGCAGGACTGAGACTAACCCGACCCTTGATGGAGATTGGGCTTCTGGTATCCTATTTTGCATGGATTTCATAGTTTTTTTGTACCTAAAGCTGGGCAGAGCTGGGGCAAACAGGAGTTGCCAGTTACCACACTTATGGGTACATCACTGACACCCAGTCAACACATATTCTACCCAGTAGAAATGTAATTGGTTCTAAGTCGTGGTTCCGGACCCGCACACCTAAACACATCAACCAAACCTCAGAACTTTAAGCCTGGTACACCGCATAGAATATTTTGGGAAACTCTGGTTTTATTTGGAAAATTATATCTGATATTTGGTCAAGGTTTAAAGTTTCCTGGGCTTTGAAGTAATTCTGGCTCCTAAACAGTGAGCCTTCAAACGCTTTGAGTCTGCCGCAGGGCATTGATGTGATCTATAAATGAGAAGAGAACGGTATGTGAAAAAGGAAAAAAAAAAAGTGCCAAGTTTTGACATTAGATATAATAGGCAGGATTGCTTCTCTCATTCAGCAAGAGTCCTATCCCTTAGGAACACAGGCCCAAGCAAAGTTGAGGAAAAGGCATGAGCAAGAAAACAGGGCACAGCATTTACCTGGCTCTGCCACTGATGTCGTATGGCTGGGGCGGGCATGGGTGGGGGTTGGTCGTGGCTGCCCTATTTGCCTACTGCGTGGAAATAGCATGGAAGTGATGGGGGGAGAAACGCAGTTCCCTCCAGAACTGTGTCTTCTGCACGTGTCTCTTGCACGACGGAGACATGTAAGCTCCGTGAGGACAAGAACTGTTTATGACACTGTTATATCCCTGCGACCTAGACCGTGTGCCTGGCACACGGTTGGTCCTTATGGGGGCCTCCACGGGCTTGAAAATAGCGTTCCATTTCACCATCTGGATTCTGAACAAGTTGAGGCCTACACAAAGCAGGAAATATCCCTTTGTTACTAACGGAGGCCAGGCTAGAAGACCTAGTTTAATGAGCAAGCAAAATGTGTCTGTTAAATGATTTGGAAAAGTTGGGCAGACCCCCCCACTGAAACAGAAGCATCGTAAGACTGGGGCAGGCTGCCTACCTGGAGAAGAAGAGTGGAGCACCTGCATCCGTGCATAGAACCCCCGAGAAAAAGAGGGCTGAACTGAGGTGAGCAAGTCCGGCAATCTACTCAAGTTTACCAACCAAATAAGCATTCCTTTCTTGTGGTGCTCAATAAATACTTTATGAAGGCACACAGGCATGGTAGCTGTGGAACGTAGAAAGTGAACTTGAACTGCGGAAGGTCAGAAACACCACCTGTGGTAATTAGTGTAGCCCAAACACTGATGTTCGTGGTTGCCTGAAGAGAACCAGGATAGCCCAAGTGGAGTCCTTGCGTAAAGAGCTCTTTGGAGCCCACACTAAGTTGTTTGTTTTTTTTAAAGAAAGAGAGAGTGTGAGCAGGGGAGAGGGGCAGAGGGAAAGAGAGACAGAGAGAGAGAGAGGGAGAGAGAGAATCTCAAGCAGGCTTCATGCTCAGCGTGGAGCCTAACACGGGGCTTGATTCCGTGGTATTGGGATCATGACCTGAGCTGAAATCAAGAGTTGGATGCTCAGCCGACTGAGCCACCTAAGGCGCCCCCCCACAGTAAGTTTCTACAGCACCAGATTTTTTTTTCCCTTTTTTTTTTTAAATTTAAATTTCAGTTCCTTAACACACAGTGCAATATTGGTTTCAGGAGTAGAATTCAGTGACTCATCACTTACATACAACACCCGGTGCTCATCACAAGTGCCCTCATTAATGCCCACCACCCATCTAGCCCATCCCCCACCCACCTCCCTCCATCAACACTCAGTTCTCTATCATTAAGACTCTCTTGTGGTTTGTTTCCCTTTCTTCTCTTTCCACCACCCCCTTCCCATATGTTCATGTTTTGTTTCTTAAATTCCACATTATGAGTGAGTTCATATGGTATTGGTCTTTCTGATTGACTTATTTCACTTAGCATAATACACTGTAGCTCCATCCATATCATTGCAAATGGCAAAATTTCATTCTTTTTGATGTCTGAGTCGTATTCCATTGTACATATATATACCACACCTTCTTTATCCATTCATCAGTCGATGGGCATTTGGGTTCTTTCCATAATTTGGCTATTGTTGATAATGCTGCTATAAACATGGGGGTACATGTACCCCTTTGAATCTGTTTTGTATCCTTTGGGAAAATACCTAATAGTATATAGCACCAGACTTTAGGTCCTCCCACATGAAAATAAGGTGAGATAAAAGCTGCCTTGACTTCTAGGGAAGAAAACCCAGGAAAACATCTTTAACCCTGAGATAAGGTGAATTCAGCCGGAGGTCAGGGCGGAGGATTACTGATGTAACTCAAATAAGAGGTACTAGCTTATATTTTCCCCGACACCAAACTGGATGAAGAAAAAGATTCATTAAGCCGAAGCAAGCTTCATGCTTTGTTTTGCTTTGTAGAACATCTGTTAATGTCGCTGTAGTTCTAGATATATTTCTCATTGAACTCAACCAAGACAACAAAAAGAAGAGCCCAAGGGGCCTAATGCCATCAGAAGGAGATCCTTCAGGGTGCCTGGGTGGCTCAGTTGGTAGAGCGTCCAGGATCTCACGGTTTTTGAGTTCAAACCCCATGTCGGACTCTGGGTTGACAGCACAGAGCCTGTGTGCGACTCTCTCCCCTACCCTCTCTCTGCCCCTCCCCTGCTCTTGCTTTCTCTCTCTTTCAAAATAAACTCCAAAAAAAAAAAAAAAAAAAAAAAAAAAGGAAGGAAATCCTTGGAAGGGGCTATGTTTCTGAAGACCTCCATGATTGGGTGCCACAGGCTAGAGGGGAAAACATTTGAATCTTCATTTCTCTAAAGTACCTGGTTCAGTGGTTGACAGTGATTAGAAAGGGTTGGCCTTGTGGGTACCATGCTTTTGAGGTGGTGAGAGTGGCAGGTTATGCACTGGCATTATTTTTCCTTACAGGAAAGATAATTTCCTCCGCAATCACACTATCACCTATGCCCTGGTCTGTGAGCCAACGTACTGGGCATAACTGTGGCCAAGCAGAGTTGACAATCTTGCCATCCATTGGTGGTAATCACTTGCATTTACTCCAACTCTGTCTTTGCTCACGGACTTCACCTAGACCATCCTTGCTAACTTACTCTAAGTGACATCTGAGAATCAAGTCTTTCCTGGCCCCGGATTTGCCTCATGACCTGTCTAGTTTGATGTCACGATTGTCTGTATTCTCTTGACCCCGCTTAAGCTTTAGAAAGAATTAAGTGGATTTCGAGATTTACAGGTGGTCATTAATTCAGCGTTTAACAAGTGCCTCCTCCGCGCTCTTGGAGCCCTTTGCAGACACTGTCTCATTTAACGCTTACAACAACCGTGCAAGATCTACGGTATTCTCCCAATTTCCCGGATAAGGAGTCATCTCATTGAGATGGTGGAGCTGCCGTTCACACCCAGGTCTGTTGAGCTGCCAAGCTCCACAGGCTCTTTCTAATAATACGCCCAACTGCTTCCAGCTGCCTTTCTAGCTCATCGGACCAGTCCTCTTCACGTGATGTTTATTCTGTTTCTCCCCCCAGTTCAAGCGGAAAGAGAAGCTGCCTCCATCGCAGTAAGGAAGGGACCCCTATGGTAAAGGTTGCTTCCTGATTTCCTCTTTGGGGAAGAACCCCACAGTCCTCTTTTTGTGTTCTCTGCTTCATTCTCTGGAAACTACCAAGTATGAAGAAACGTAGCATTAGAATAGGTTTCAGAGTTTCCTTCCGTAACTGCTGAAACGAACCCGTGGGCTTGTTTGGCGGAGCTCCGGTCAAAAGTGAGGCTCTGTACCACCACACGACCTTGGTAGATATTTTCATCTAATCAGCAACGAAGTGTCTACATGGAGACTTGAAGTAGTTTCATCCCAGCCTCCAATCAGCAGGGGTACCGAGCTCTGTCTGCCCAGATAGATGTTAAGGTCAAGCTCCATGGGTCTGTCTGTCCTGACTTGGCCATCCCAATGTTGGAGGTCAAAAGACGGAGGAGATTCGCTCAGTCGCAAGAGCATGTGACTCTTGATCTCGGGGGGAGTTCGAGTCCCACACGGGGTGTAGAGATTCCGTAAAAATAAATACATAAACCTAAAAAAAAAGACAGGGATAGTGGGAGAGTAGGGGTGTTATAATTCTTCCATTTCTGAGTCGAAGTGTCCCCAAAGATTGTTTTCTTAGGATACTCTTCCACACATGTACACTCAGAAAAGAGATAAAGAGAATCAGGCATCTGGGAAATATGAGCTTAGAATTACTCAGTGGATTCCAGGGCCCTGGTGGACTCAGCCAGAGTGTTCCGGAATGTGGCCGTCCATCCCAGCTGACCCAAGATAAATCATCTAATAGAGGGTGGATCTCATATTACCCACTGGAGAGTGCCTGTAGCTCTGGTACAAATTGCTGTTTTTATTTTTGTAAACAGAAATCTTGTACAAATTCTCTCTCATTAAAGAAGCCTTGTTGGTGAATCCTTTTGTAAACTGAAGAGACCTTTTCTAATGCAAATAAGCTCCCTCTAATCTATCTGTATTGTTTCGGAGTTTGTGTGTAGGATTTTCTTAAAGAGGGTGTATTAGTAATGTCCCAAATCACAAACATATTGTTTATTTATAAGCCGCTCATTTTACGACACAGCCCACCTAAAATTCATATCCCACTGTGTCCCTGTATTGTTTCTGAGTCCAGGCAAAATACTGACTTTTAGAGCCGCTTTCACCTTGCAACATCAGACTTTGGAAACTTTGCAGATTTTCAAAACTACGAGGACAAAAGCGGCTCTTGAAATAAAACAGAAGCCAGGTATCAGATATCAGGATAATGACACCAAGATCTCTGTTTTTGCTTTTGTTTTTGTTTTTGTTTTTGTTTTTTCTTGCAAGACGAAGTAAGTGGCCCTGTGTGTTCCAAATGGTGGCAGAAAGAATTTTCCCTTTTTTGGTTCTTCAACTAGAGTTAGGACACTGAAGCCTTTTTTTTTTTTTAATATATGAAATTTATTGTCAAATTGGTTTCCATACAACACCCAGTGCTCATCCCAAAGGATGCCCTCTTCAATGCCCATCACCTACCCTCCCCTCCCTCCTACCCCCCATCAACCCTCAGTTTGTTCTCAGTTTTTAAGAGTCTCTTATGCTTTGGCTCTCTCCCTCTCTAACCTCTTTTTTTTTCCTTCCCCTCCCCCATGGGTTTCTGTTAAGTTACTCAGGATCCACATAAGAGTGAACACATATGGTATCTGTCTTTCTCTGTATGGCTTATTTCACTTAGCATAACACTCTCCAGTTCCATCCATGTTGCTTCAAAGGGCCAGATTTCATTCTTTCTCATTGCCACGTAGTACTCCATTGTGTATATAAACCACAATTTCTTTATCCATTCATCAGTTAGGTCACTGAAGTCTTAAGGAAGGAAGGGAGGAAGGCGAGAGAGAGAGAGAGAGAGACGAAGGAAGGAAGGAAGGAAGGAAGGAAGGAAGGAAGGAAGGAAAGCAATCAATCAAAACCAGAAAGTTTTGCCTTGTTTCCTGAGGAGACATTACACATGGGCTGGTGATCCCAGTGCCGGTGTCCTCGTTCTTAAAAGGAGAGAGCCTTCTAGAAGATACCTAGAGATTACAAGGGCACAGACCAGCAAAACTCAGAACCTGGGAGAGCAGACAGTGAGAAGGAAGACTTCTAGAAGCAGATCCTTATCTGAGGTCACAGACTGGGCCCCCGAAAAGGGAATGGAGACCACGTCCATTGTTGTGAGGGCAGTGCCGAGTAGTAATTGCTTTTTAAAGCTACTTATAAATTGAGCTAAAAAGTTGTTGGTGGGAAGTGCCCGGGCTGACCTAGAGGGTATATTCCCGAGGTTTGGGAGTGGGGCCTATAGTCTGGAAATGGGCACAATTCCCCAAAGGATCCTCCAGAGCCACAGGTGAACAATACATTAATATGCACGTATCACCTTTGGTCTCCTCTTCCTTCCCCGTAACCATAGGGTATTTCTGAGATGCCAAACTGGGTGGATAATAATTACATTCCTAATAAATTCAAACATGACTAGAGAGGAAGAGGGAACCATTCTGTCTTAACGTTAAGCAGTCACTAATGACATCTTCGAAACTGAACTTGACGAGGAGCCTCAAAGGAGATGTTAATGGACTGATGGGTACGGTACGAAGTAGACCCACCCATGGTTATGCGCCGCTTTCCTGTGTAAGAAAACAACTCATCTCGAAACGAATTGTGATCCTGCATTTGGTTTATTTAATTATGAACCTATGTGGTTTTAAACAACTGTCCACTTCTCAGTGACGTCAGCATTATCAAATTTCCTACCTAAGACGGACCTGAAAATTTTTGTCTGCCGCTATGGTAAACCAGCCTTGTGCTCTAATTTGTGTGTATTCATACAGGGGCGAGGAAGGTGATTGGAAGTTACCTGAAAAGGAGGGTACCTGGAGTAATAAAGAGTAAATGGGCTTCTTGGGGTCTAATAGCATTTAGCCTTGGATAATTTGCTCATTCGCTTATTTATATAATCATGTAATCATAGTAGCTTCAAAAAACACGTTTTATAGTATATGATTGAAAAGTACTATCATTGCTGAGCCCTTCAAAAGTGATTGTCAGAATAAATTGTGGCTAATGCATGACTATTAGCCTTCAATAAAAGGGAAATGATAAAAAGCCAGCATGAGGACCAAATTAGGGCTAAGTGGCAGTTACAAAAATGATGCCCACAGCACCAGTTGGTCTGGAGCTCGCCAGAGACCTGAAGGACCAGATGAGCTCTACTGAGAGAGGTCCTGCTTGGCCCGTGGAGTTCTCCTCAACACACGGGTGGCCTGGGAAAAGGGCACAGGACAGGTGAAAAATTTGAGGTCTTGTTGTGCAACGTAATGCCAGTCAGCCTCTCAAGCGGGGCCTGGGTGGCCCAGTCGATTGAGCGTTGACTCTTGGTTTCCGCTCAGGTCATGGTGCCACGGACATGAGATCCAGCTCCGTGTCAGGGGCTGTGTTGACAGCACGGAGTCTTCTTGGGATTTGGGATTCTCTCTTTCCTGTCTCTCTGCCCTTCCGCCCCCCCCCCCACCTCCTCCCTGCTCACGCTCGCTTATGTGCATGCGTGCGCGCTCTCAAAATAAATATTTAAAAAACAAAAAAAGAATACCTCTCATCCAATGGGGAGAATGGGAGGAGCAGGGCTGGGACTTCATCCTTCCCAGTTACCTCCGTGTCACTGTGTCTGATGGATATTTTTCAGTCCTCATCTAACTTGACATCTGTCCCAGAAGCTTCTGTCGCTCACACTCTTCCTTGACGCATTCATTTTCCTGGCTTTCATTCTGGCTGGTGCTTCTCAGTCTCCTTAGTTTCTCCTCGAGCTGACCTGTAACTCTAGGAGCTCGTCAGACTTGCCCTCGGTCCTCTGTGCTCACTTTCCACGACCCCCTGGTGGACCCGTCTACCCTGTGGCTTCCGTTACCACCTCTACACGGAGCTGGCGGAATACAGATTTCTGTCTCTTTTCCTCTGAGCTCCAGGTTCATATATGCCACTGCCCACCGCCCACTGCCCGGCCTCCAGGGCGCCTGCATTCGGCGCGTCTCCAAGTGCACTAGCCATCCTTCCCACCTGCTGTGCACTTGCTCTTGTATCTTCCCTGTGAGTGAGCAGCCCCTGCTGGCCCCATGGTGAGCGGTGAGGGAGCCTGAAAAGGAAGAGCCCTTCCCAATGGCTCCCTCTCCGCCACACTCTACATCCAGGTCCTCATTCCCTCTCACCACCCTCCTGTTCTAAGCTACCAGCATCTCTCCCCGGACATCCTAGCTGGCCCCGGCACTGCTCTTTTGTCCTGCCTTTCAAGGGTCCATTCTCCTCACGGCAGCCAGATCTCTTGAAAACAGAATTCAGATCATGTCACTTCCTGGTTTAGAATCCATCAACAGGGGCGCCTGGGTGGCTGAGTCGGTTAAGCGTCTGACTCTTGATCTCGGCTCAGGTCATGATCTCACGACTCGTGAGTTCGAGCCCCGCGTCGGGCTCTGTGCGGACAGCTCGGGGCCCGGAGCCTGCTTCGGATTCTGTGTCTCCCTCTCTCTCTGCCCCCTGCCAACACTCTGTCTCTCTCTCTGTCTCTCTCTGTCTCTGTCTCTCTCTCTCTGCCTCCCCCTGCTCGTGCTCTGTCTCTCAAAAATAAACATTAAAAAAAAATTAAAATCCATCAACAGCCCCCACACTGCCCCTAAAAGAGAATCGAAACTCCTTATCACAGACCAAAGGCCTTGTGTGACCTGTGCCCATGAACCTCATCCCTGCCTTTTGTACCATTCTTCCCTTTGCTGATTACCGCCCGACCCACCTTAGAGTAGACAGTGTCTCAACTCCTTAAACTGGCATGTGCTTTCCTTTCTTGGGGCCCTCCCCAGTGTCTCCTCTCCTTCTAATGGTTTCTCCCACCCACCTCCCTGTCTCCTACTGCCTTTGCCTAGATAACTGCATCCTTCAGAGCTCAGACCAAATGTTACTTCCTCAGGGAAACCTCTGTGATCATCCAAGCTGGGTCGGGCCCCCATTATCTGCTCTATTAGCAACCTGTTCTCTTTCTTTCCATCACCTAGACATCAAGCAAGTAATTACAACAAGAAGTATATAATTACAATTATACAGTCCCCTCCAGTAGTTTATAAGCACCATATGGCCAGGGACGGTGTCTGCTTTTGAATCGCCAACATATTTCTAACCCTGAGCACAGGACCCGACACAAAATATGTGCTCAAACGATTATCCGGGAAAAATTTGAAAAAGAAACGCAAAGAGCAGAGGTAACCCTATCGGATATTTACATGTATTCTCAATCTATTATGCAGCTAAAATAATTAAGACTATGGTGCATGAATAGGCATATAATGTAGAAATTACAGGAAGCCACCCAACATATAGAGGAAGTTACTAATATGATCAAGTTGGTATTTTAAAAACAGGATTTATCCATATTGGGACGGGTCAACTGGCTACCCCTGTGGAAAAGCAATTAACTTAGATCTTCGCATACTATACTGAAGTCAATTCCACGTGAGTCAAAGATTTAAATGAAGTCCTTAAAGTACCAGAAGAAAAGAGCACATGGGAACAGTCAGCTGTTTAGCCTCTACTCTAGCTCAATGCCTGGCGACAGCAAGCAGTCCCAACTTAGGGGTTGTTGACTGACGACGGATTGTCAGGTTCTGTACTTAGAGGCCCATATAGAAGCTGCCAGACTGTCTGGACTAGATTTGCTGCGTGCGATTCGTTTGGTCCTACTAGTGTTGAAACAGTTTTGGTTTTGATCTAATATTTTAAAACTGGGAGATTTCACAAAAAAAAAAAAAAAAAAAAAATCTGGATTTCAGACCTTCCCTGAAAGGGCTTTTTAAAAGGTGTTCCTGAATTTATTCATGCTGGTTAAATAAGTAAGTGAGTAGCTCTCATCACTTTTATTGTTTTTTCTTGCCCAGTCGAGTGTTGTTTCTTTTTTTAAAGTTCTTTATTTATTTGTTATTTTTTTGAGGGAGAGAATAACAAGCAGGCTCTGAGCTGTCAGGGCAGAGCCTGGCACGGGGCTCGATCTCACCAACCGTGAGATCATGGCTTGAGCTGAGATCAAGAGTTGGATGCTCAACCGACGGAGCCACCCAGGTGCCCCTGGTGTGTCGTTTCCGATCACTGAGGGCAGAGACTGTGTCCTTCTTGCTTACCACTGTAGTCTTAGTGCCTGGCAAAGGGGTGGGTCTGGTCCAAGGGTAAGCGCCAGCCTCATCTTAGGGACAGTGAATGAGGCAGCTCTAGGAGCCTGCTCCTGAATGCCAAGCCTGTGGGAGGCCCGCTCAGTAGTCCCAGCAGGAGAAGCCATCGCTGCTAAGGAAGACTTGCCCAGAGGGGACTTCCAAGAGCTAATCCTTCTGGGGCTCAGTTGTCCCCAAAGGGCTTTCAGAGTAGGAACGCTGAAACAGGCCCTCCATTTTCCGGAGCCCCACAGAAACAGACACTTCACCAGTGTGAGCGTTAACAGCGAGGGCCTAAATGTCATAGGTAACGGGCTATAGGGAATAGCTTTGAAGGGTGGCTTAGGGGCGGCAGGGTGAGGGACAGCAAAGACAGTGGTGACAGGGGGTAAAGATCCAGAGAGTTGGCGAAAGGTAGGGAGGATCTCCTCTGTATTGAATGCTCAGCACGTGCCGGGCACCGTATTCAGGGTTTTACAGCCCTTCTCGCATGTAATCCTTGAACAGTTCTTTTTTTATGGATGGGGAGATAGAGGCCTAAAGAGGTGAGGTCAGGCAGCTAGTTAGGCAGCAGAGTCATCTTGGACTCCGGTGTACAAGCTTGCTCTCTGGACGTAGAATAGACTCACGCTCGTGAGGCCTTGGTATCACCACGTGAACATTGCAGAGGTTGGATGAGACTGCCATCAAGGGTCCCCCTCAGTGCTTTCGTCTGGCAGTGCCGGCTTATTTTCCTGGGAGAAGGGGCCAGGGCTCGTGTCAGAGCCCAGCTCTCACCTCCCTGGTCTCATCGTTCAGCGCTGTCATCCTGTACCTGGAGTACCCACCTCTGTGCCTTCCATGAGGCCTCTGTTCCGCTTCCGGGAGGAGAGGGGCTGTTAGTTATCTGCCGCCCGGCCTCTCCTGCTCCGGGCTCCTTCTGCCCCCCAGCGGGAGCTGATTTGAGTCCCGTCTTCTCCTGCCTCTGTCTCTCATCTCCCAGTTGGGGTTGCAAGGAAGGTAGTTGAGGCATGGGGGGGGCGGGGCGCGCTTTCTGGGGATCGGATGCCCCGCCTCCTGTCTCACGGTCTCATGGCATGACTCACTTGCCTGCCTCGGCCCTTCCCCTGGGCCAGGCCCTGTGCTAAGCGCTGTGCTCGTGTTCTGGCCGCACCTGCTGTAAGGTAGGCCTGGTCACGCCCGTTTTACATGTGCGCCAACCAAAGCTCAGGGAAATGACCCGGAAGAGCTCACGTGGAGAAAGTGGCCATTGATGGAACCCCAAGGCCCATCCCGTTCCTCCTACCCAGCTTTCCTGCCACTCTCTGGGTGGCTTTTGGCAAGCGACTCAGCCTTCCGGGGCCTCAGTTCCCTCGTCTGTGAAATGAGGGTGATCATCGCGTCTGGCTCATAGGGTTGCTATGGGGCTCAAAACACATAATGAGTGTACCCAGCACATAGTAAGTGCTCCCTACTTTGTAGTAATAGTGTTATTCTTATGGTACCGCTGCCGCCGTGTGCCGCCCCCGCTGGGCTCTCCCAGCCATCCCCCTGCCCACACAGCCAGGGATCCGGGGTATAAGAGCGGAGCCTTTTTGTGGCAGGGGAGCGTGGTGACATTTTGTCTCCCAGTAGTCAACTTTCCCATCCCTTCTTCCCTGGGAGAGTCGGGCCCGTTCCGCCCAGGCGACGGTAACAATGAGGCGTCTACATAATGGGCAACGGACTTGCTCATGCCTAAGGAGAAAGATGAAATTCCTGAGGCTAGGCGGCCGACGCCTTTAAATAAAACTGAAATCAAATGAAAAGAAGAGATCTTCACAGTTGTTTAAATCATTGCCTCTCGCACCTGCGGAAGGGACTGTGTGGAGGTCACGTGTTGAAATCTAATACGTGGGCTCCTAATCTCTTAGAACTGATTAATGAATTTTAAAGAGAGAGCTTTAATTAAAACAGGTCCCCGCGGACAGAAGGCATGCTATTCTGCGAGCTCTGTAAATATTGCCTTTTAAACCAATAAGTTCAGTTACCAGAAATACTAGCGCATATAAACAGTTGGCTTTTTTTCTTTGTGTGCTGTGGAAACAGAACTAGATCCTGGAGAGAGGCTGCCTGCGTTTCAAAGCCTGGCCTTTGGCTTTCAAAATAATAGCAACGTAAGTGTGCCGGACATCTTTTTCCTCGGGAGCACGGAGAACTTTCCAGGCATGATCTCATTCTGTCTTCAGACATCCCCCAATGAGGCTGACTGAGGAAGACAGCATTCGCGGCGGCGGCATTACAGGCCCGTTTGACTCACCTCAAGACCTCTGTCCTCTGTCGCACCCCCGTGTCCCCCCCACCCCCCCACCCCACCCCCTCCCCCGGCGCTGCTGAGAAAACCGAGGCCGGCCGAAGGGACGCCACAGTTTCTCTCCCCTTTCTCCTCACTCGGCGGGTACCGCTTTCCTCTGTTCAGAAGAAGGAATCATACGAGTGCTGTTCACAGTAATGCTCATGCCCGTGTGCCAGGCGCGGGGCTAAGCACTGATGGGTGATTTCATTGAACCCTGCAAACAACCCCATGAGGTAAGTACTAATATTACCCCCCAGAGGTTCCTCCCCTCACTCACACTGGCAGCCAAAGCCTTTGCAGGGGGCTGCAAGTCTCTGTGAGTGTCTGATCTCGTTGCCTCCTAGCTCGCCTTTGCCTGATGGGACATCTGACAGGCTATAGCAGCAGCCCTCACGTTTAGAAATTGGCTTGCCAGGATCTTAAAAAGGAGAACCCCCCCCCCGCCACTGGGCATCTTTTCTCTGCCACGTTTCATGCCAGTCACTTTTACGTAAACTGTTTGCCCTTCCCGGAAGCTCTGTGGCAAAGGTATCATTATTATACCCATTTTAATAACAAGAAAACCACGGCTTAGACAAGTTCTTTTTCCGAGGCCGCAAGTTTGGTAAATGGCAGGGCCGGGGTTTAAAATGAACGTGTCTCCCTCAAGAGTCTGCTCTGTTTCCATTAAACCCACTGCCTCCCAAGGTCTTAGTGATTTGCATTCTTAATTGAAAATCAAAGAATGGAGGACTTGACCTCGGAGGATGTGGCAGAGATGCTTCGTGCTCACCAACGTTCACGTTCTAGAACGAGGTTTAAGATAGTTCCCAGGCTTCCCTGCGATAAGGTGTGGCCGCGTGACTATTTTGCACAAAATATAGGTGGAAATGATGTGAACTTTGTCCAGACTTAGCCCTTAACAACTCATGTGATCCTCACTCCCTTTTTTATGTAGCGGACTGACGGGGAGAACTCCCGAAGAGTCCCGGAGCGGAGGTCCGGCATGACACTAGGGACCTGCTCAACCAAGAAGACTTGCGTTGGATTGCGACATGGGCAACAACCCCATTTTGGTAAGCCACTGAAGTTTGAGTTCGAAAGGCGAGTTTTATGCGCCCTCACTAATACGGAGGAAGACGGTAATTTCTGGGTGTCCATAATACAGATGGAAAGGATGGAAGTATAACAAGCCAAGGAAAGTGGAGTCACTGAGGAGGAGAAATCTGATATATGCTAAGTGAATAACCACCTTTCTCCAGGGTCATGTATCCTTCCTTTTATTTCTCTCTTTTCTCCCTCCTCCAGAGGAATCCGTAGAACTTTGAACAAGACCATTTCCTTCCTATGTACAGCTGATTGAAAGCGGTGAACACCAATGGGTCAATCGCTTCTATGTATCTGCAAGCTCATCGATCACCCCCAACTGGTGGGTCTCTCAAATTGGTGGAACATGGAGGAGATATTTTTGAGGAGGAATCTAATGTGCGGAAGGCACTACTGGCCGGACAGGGGTCTTCCCTCCTCAGTACCAGTCTTAATGAGACTTTTCTGGAGTTCTACCTGTCCCTCCTAGTCCTTTCGCGGTGACCCTGACCCATGAGAGTCAACACAAGCAGAATCATTCCATTGAGCGAAGGGAGTTCTGCACAGTCGATACCAGAAACCCTAATGGAAACAGGACTTTGGGCAGGAATCCAAAAATCTTTATTTTTCACAGGGGACGCGGAGATTTGTTGTAGCTTTCATCCACCTGTGGAGTCATTACGCTTAGATTCGGAGGAGGACAGATAGACTGTCCGGATGGAGACCTGGAGACCTCGGGGTGGCTGGACGTGATGTGTTCAGCGTCCTGTGGCTGGTCAGTGCCAGAGTGAGAACTAGATTAAGGCTGACTGCTTCCGGACCTTTCAACGCCAACTCGGGTTTAATCATTTCATAAAGATGAGAAGTAATCTTCATGTGATTAATCTTTTACAGTGTGCTGGGCCTGGGGGCATAGCTTCCCCCAAACTCAGGGGGGGTTGCAGAAATAGAGCTGAGTGGATAATCTCTTTGTGTATGTATTTACTTGAAAGCATCAGAATGTTGTGAGTGAAGTGTTTCTTTCTGAAATATTAATTTGGAGATTTGCCTGAAATCATGCCGTTTTTGCCTCAGCTGTGTTATGTAAAAAGTTTGTTTCTTAACGAGTGACTGATGGCCGCCGATCTATTTATCGTGCTTCCGTCATTAAACATTTACAGGCCGCTCACTGGGGAACTGTGCTAGGTGTTGCTTGGAGAAGTATGTGGATACGGGGGCCAAAGGCAGTGCCTTGCTCTGGGATACAGGCCCTTGAGCTCTGGGGACCCATCTCTGTGTTCCTCCACAGGAGCCTTCCAGAAAGCCGAAGCAGCTAAGTCCTGCTGTCCCCCGGTCAGCATTTCTCTGTCCAGGATCTATCGTTTCAGCCTCGTGGATTCATTCCTCCTCTTCTCCCCGCTACCAGGCCTCCTCTGCTTTAAATGGTCCGTCTTGCTTTTCAGTAAGCATTAAGCTTTTGAATTTTTCAAAAAACGTACATAGTCTTTGTGGAAGACATAGGACATATAGACAAGCAAATTGGCAAGAAAAGTGCTAACTCCACCAACCATGGGAAATCACGGTTGACAGTTATTGAACACACTTTCAGTCTTTTTTTCCTACGCACATAGGGAGATACATGTATTTTTAATCTATACACATGGAATTATAGTTCATGTAGTATTCTATAACCTGCCTTTTGATCAACTGTGAAAAATTTTCCATGACCACAAATACATACTTCAGTTTCATTGTGATTTTTTAATGGCTGTGTAACATTTCACCGTAAAGGGGAGCTATCATCTACTTAATCATGATGTTGAACATTAGATTATTTCCAGTTCTTCACTATAATGCGTATTTCTGTGCTCATCCATATATATATATATATACACATTTTTGTATGCCTCATTTTATTAATAATATATAATAAAAATATATTTATATAAATATATATACATTACATACAATATATTTTAAAATGTGATATATAATGATAATCTTCTAAAGTCCTAGAAACTGAATTTCTGCATTAAGGGTTATATACTTATTCAAGGTTCTTAATCCCTGTTTGGCATTTGATCCAGCCTCTCCTAAAAATATCGCCTTCCAGATTGCTCCATTTTTGGCTGCAGAAACCTCAGACCAAATGTTGCCCCACCAACCAAGACGTCAGTTCACACAGCCAGCTAACTATTGTCAGGGCTGAGGCTGAAACCTGCATTTCCTGACCCAGTTGACTTATAAACATTTGGGTTGCCACTGAGGTTTGACAAAGGCTGCTGCTAGCTCATTGTTTCTCACCAACAGTGATCTGGCTGATGCCTGGGAAGAGGAGAACCTGGTGTGATACAGGGCTCTGGCTCATCTTAGCATTTTTATGCACATCCAAGTGGAAACCACATTACTAGAAATAGAAACATGTTTTATCGATTTTAAAAATGCATACCTGTCTCCATTCGAACTGCCCATTAAGGTGGGGAGAATGCCTTTAGAATGATTTAAAAAATGATACACAGATACATGTTCAACTGAGAGTGACAGAGGCAGCCTGGTCTGGTAGAGAACCGTAGACAGTGGCTCTAACTCTCACTTGGCCACGAAATCTCTATATGACCTTGACATGTCCTTTTGCGAAGCTGGGACTCGGTGTCCCATTGTGCACGAAGAGGAGGTTGGACATTGCTCTGTAGGATTCCTGCCAGTTCTAATGACCTAGGATTAAAGATCAATAGGTTGAAGTTTACCCCTTTTTCTAGACTCTGAAGTTTATAGAGAAGGGGGAGTTTGAGGAAGTCTAATAGTAGACCCTTGTTCCTGGGCTTGCAGAGAAGAAGTAGGATATTATCTGGTACCCTTGTCAAAAAACTTAAATCAGCTTGCTATGAATTTAAGGTGCCTTAAAACCTCCTGAAATGGACTAATTTAATGTACCTTATATAAAAGCTAAGATACCATTTTTGTAAGGTGTTCTCTTAGGTACCATTAAAAAAATTTTTTTTAATGCTGAAAATTAAACTACGAAACAATGCTGTCTTACCCATCAAGTACGCATGCCAATGTCAATGATGTTAAGATTGAAAAAATAAGTACACCTTAGAATCATTGAGACTATTGATATATTTCATGATGAAAAGTTAAACTGCATTGACTTTGTAAGAAACACGATCTTGAGATTGTCTAGCCTTCACACCCTCAGCCCTTTCTATGTCGTACAGAAGGAGAGAGCCCAGAGAAGTAACGAGGGTAACCCAAAGTCACAGAGATGATATGGGACTAGACCCAAAAAGCATTAGAAAGGGCAAAGCACTTGCAGAAGGGAGGAGTGAGGACCTCCAAAATTATACTCCTCCATGAAAGCAGGGAAAACCAGAGGGAAAATTGTCAAAATGAACTTTTCTACAACTCTGGCAATTCACCAAAGACTTGCAATAATCCATGGAACATTTTAATTGAGAAAAAAAAACCCTCTCATGTATTAACTTCCTGTTTTTACATCCTCCTCTCCCCAACTCAATGGCAGCCTTGAAAAACAGTAGCTTAGCAGCTACTGGAAGGAGAACAACAGAGCATCAAACTGTGTAAGGCAAAAATAATAGAATTTCAAAGAAATAGATGAATCTGCTGTCATGGTTGAAGACTTCAATATCCCTCTATCAGAAAAGGATAGATTCAACAGGCAGAAAATCAGTAAGGACAGAGTTGAACTTAACATTGTCAATCAACTGGATATAATTGACATCTATGGACTATTTCACCCAATAACAGCAGAATACATATTCTTCTCAAGCTTGCATGGAACATTCAACAAGATAGACCACATTTTGGGCCATAAAACACACCTTCACAAATGTAAAAGAATACAAAATCACACACTGTCTGCTCTCAGACAACAATGGAATTAATCTGGAACTCGCTAACAGAAGGATAACTGGAAAATCCCAAAATGCATGAAGATTAAACAACACACTCTAAATAATACATGGGTCAGAAAAGAAATTTCAGGAGAAACTTAAAAATATCCTGAATTCAATGAAAATGGAAACACAACTAATGAAAATTTGTCAGATGCAGCAAATCAGTGCTTACAGGAAAACTGATAGCATTGAATGTATATATTAGAAAAGAAGAAAGATCTAAAATCAATTATTTAAGTTTCCACTTTAAGAAACTAGGGGGAAAAAAAGTAAATTAAATCCAAAGTACTCAGAACAAGAGAAGTATGAGAATTAGAGCAAAAGTGCATGGAATTTAAAACAGGAAATTAATACAGAGAGCCAGACCAAAAGCAGGCTCTTTGAAAAGATCCGTAAAATCAGTAAGTCTCTAGGCAGACTAAATAAGAAAACTAGTGGACACAAATACCGCTATCAGAAATGAAAGATAAGACATCACTATACATCCTATGGGCATTAAAATGATGAAGGAAGAGAAGTCACAAGGATAATTAGAAAATACTTTGAAGTGAATGCATATGAAAAGACATTATATGAAAACTTAATAGATGCAGTGAAAGCAGTGCTCAGAGGGAAATTCATAGCTGTAAACTCCTACAAACAAGAAGAAAGACTTTAAATCAATAACCTGTGTTTATACCTTAAAGAGCTAGGAAAATAAGAGCAAACTAAACCCCACAGCAGAAGGAAGGAAATAATAGAATCTAGAGCAGAAATTAAAGGATAGAATTAAAGAAAAGAAAAACAATAGAGAGAATCAACAGAACCAAAAGTTGGCTCTTCAAAAAAGAATCAACAAAGGTGGCAAACCTCTAGCTAGAGAAGATTCAAATTACTAAAGTCAGACATGAGATTGAGGACATTTCTACTGACTTACAGAAATAAAAATATTTTGAGACTATACTATGAACAGTTGCATGCCAACAAACTAGATATCCTACATGAAATGGATAAATTTCCAGAAACATTCAAAGTAGCAAACCTGAGTCAAGAACAAACAGAAAAATCTGGGGTGCCTGGGTGGCTTAGTCAGTTAGCATCTGACTCTTGATTTCGGCTCAGGTCATGATCTCGTGGTTCGTGGATTCAAGCTCTGTGTCGGACTCTGCACTGACAGCACAGAGCCTGCTTGGGATTCTCTCTCTTTCCCTCTCTCTCTTCACCCCCCCCCCCCACTCATGCTGTCTCTCTCTCTCTCTCTCAAAATAAAGAAATAAACTTAAAAAAAAGAACAAATAGAAAACCCTAAGTAGTTCCATAACTGAAGTTGAATTGGTAATTAAAAACCTCCCATCAAAGAAAAGCCCAGGACCAGATGGCTTCACTGATAAATTTACAGAAGAATTATCACCAATCCTCAAACTCTTCTAAAACATGACAGGAGTGAATACTTCGTAACTCATTCTTTGAATCCAGCATTACCCTATCAAAACCAGACAAAGGCATCTCAGGCAAGGAAAACTACAGATCAGTATCCATCACGAATATAGATGTGAATATTCTCAAAACGTTAGCAAACGAAATCCAATAGTATATTAAAAAGATTATAAACCATGAACAATTGAGATTTGTCTAAGGAGTACAAGGGGTTCAATATTTTAAAAAAGCAGCCAATGTATTTAAGTCTGCTAGGGCTACCAGACTAGAATATCACAGACTGGATGGCCTTAACAACAGAAATTTATTTTCTCACACTTACGGAGACTGAAAGTTCAAGATGAAGGTGCCGCCAGGAGAATGGGCAATGGGGAAAGGTGGTCTTTTAACAAGTGGTCCTGGCAAAACTTGATACCCTCATGTAAAAGAACAAACTTTGACTCTTACCTTACGTCATCTAAAAAATTAGCTCAAAGCGGATTAAAGACCTGATAGCTAAAATTATAAGATTCTCAGAACAAAATAGAAGAAGAGCTTCATGAAAATGGATTTGGCAATGATTTCTTATATATGACATCCAAAGCACGGGCAACAAAAGAAAAAATAAATTGGACGTCATCAACATTAAAACCTTTTGTGCAACAAAGAAATGCTATGAATAGAGTAAAAACGCAACCCACAAAATGGGGAAAAATATTTGCAAATCGTAGATGTTCACAGCCGCATATATAAAAAAACCTACAACTCAACAACAGCAAAACAACTTTATTAAAAATTGTCAAAGGACTTGAATACACAGTTCTCCAAAGAAAATATAAAAATGGGCAACAAGCATATAAAAGACACTCAGCATCACTATTATTAGGGTATAGAAATCACAACCACAGTGAGACACCACTTCATACCCATTAGGTAAACTATTGTTAAAATAACAAGTGTTGGCGAATTTGTGGAGAAATTGGAACTTTTGTGCACTCCTGATGGGAATGTGGAAGGGTGCAAAACGTATGGAGAATAGTTTGATGGTTTCTGAAAAGAACTTCAAAATACAATCACCATGTGATAGAGCAATTCCACCTCTGGGTGTGTGGCCAAATAAATTGAAAGCAGGGACTTGAACGGATATCTGTACACCCAGTTTATAGTGATATTATTCACAATAGCCAAAAGATGGACTTAATCCAAATATCCTCCAGGGGTGAAGGCAGAAACAAATGTGGTCTACCCATACAATAGAATGTTATTCAGCTTTAAAAAGGAAGGGAATTCTGACACCTGCTACAACCTTGAAGCTATTATGCTAAGTGAAGTAAGCCAGTTCTAAAAGGGCAACACTGTGCGAGCCCATGTACCTTATACAAGGTACCTAGAGTAGGCAAGTTCATAGAGACTGAAATCAGAAGGTGGTTGTTGGAGGTCGGGGGTGGGGAGTGGGAAAGGGAGAGTTGTTTCATGAGTACAGGGTTTCAGTTTTGGAATGATGAGAAAGTTCTGGAGATGGGTAGTGGTGATGGTTGCACAACAATGTGCACATGCTCGATTCCACTGAATTGTACACTTAAAAATAGTTAAAATGGTAAACTTTGTGTTATGCATATTTTACCCCAATAATAAAGAGAATGGCATTGTTCTTAAGAAATACACATTGTAATATTTGGAGTGGCATGGCACAGTGTTTCCACCTTACAGTGGTTCAGAAAAAGAAATTATATGCGCATGCATGCGCGCACGCCTGTGTGTATACACCGATATATAGCTGACCCTTGAACAACATGGGTTTGAGTTGCTCAGGTCCACGTATACACGGATATTTTCAATAAATACAGTATAGTACTATACAAGTATTTTCTCTTCCTTATGATTTTCTTAATAGCATTTTCTTTTCCCTGGCTTACTTTATTGTAAGAATAGAGTACATGTAATAGATAGAACATGCAGAATAAGTGTTACTCAACTGTTATGTTATTGGCGAAGCTTCCGGTGAATAGTAGGCTATTAGTAGTTAACTTTTGGGGAAGTCAAAAGTTATATGCAGATTTTTTACTGCATGGGGGTGGGTGCCCTTAACCCCTGCATTGTTCAAGGGTCAACTGGATACATACATATATATATATAGAGAGAGAGAGAGAGAGAGAGAGAGCAAGAATGAGAATGAATGAAGACATGATGATCCACATGAGAAAAATGTAAACAGTTGGTGAATCTAGGTAAAGGTATACAGAAATTCCTTGTGTTATTCTTGCAAATTAAGTTAGAACGCATATCAAAATGGAACAAATTAGATAAATAATAATCTGTATGAAGCAGTTAGCGTGGTGCTCTGCCAAGGTTAACCTTACTCCCCCTTCTCTTCTTTCTTCTTTTACCTGAAAAGAAAAAGAGAAAAGAGAATTTTTTTTCCAAATCATTTAGTCTTTCTTCTTACTCTGCTGCTGGTGCACGGGCTGCCTCCAGGGTTGTTATTGTGAGGGTTTCTGGCTTTTAAGGGCAGGCTGACAGTATGGCTGTCCCAGGATACACTCAGCCCGGTCAGGGTCATTTCTCAGTTAGGAAAGCAGCTTTCTGGAATGGAATCAGGAGTACCAGGGACACGTTTTGGCCACTCCTTTGAACTGCTATCCTGAGCCATGGCAGTTAGGGAATCTCTCCCTCTGAGAAAGTCTGTTGAAATGATCAGAATCGAGACACCAGGGATGCCTGCTATGCTTTACACGGAGCAGCTGAAGGAAAAGGTGGTAAAGAGAAGAAACGTAAAGCATGCCCTTGCCTTCAAGGAGTTTATAATCTAGTTGGAGAGACTATGCTAACAGGTGCTGTGCTCAGTGCTGGAGGGGAAGCAGAAGTAGACCTCACTGTTCTGGGAGGGCTTGCCGGACCAAAGAGGACACTGAGAACTTCTAAAAGAGATCAAGGTCACAGTGGAGTCTTTCTTGAAAGTACTAGATGGAGTTCTGCCTGCTACCAGACCGTGAGGCATTTCACAGCGGGGACAAGAGTGTGGGTGGAGGTGTACATCAGTGTTTCTCAACCTGTGCTACGCACGGGAGGTCCCCAGGCATCTTGTTAAAATGCAGATTCTGATGTGGTAGGTCTGGAGTGGGGCTGGAGATTATGCATTCTTAACAAGCTCTCAGACAACACTGATGTTGCTGGTCTGTGCAGAAGCAAGACTCTAAAGGAACGATCGTCCACCCTGGTTGTCAGTTAAACCATTCGGCAGTTTTGGGGGGACACAGCTGTAATGGAAACCCAGGTAGCCATGGTTCGTTGGTAGTAGAGTCTTGAATAAAACTGAGTGCGTACTTGTGTAAAATTTCGAGCACTGAATGTGCACTGTGTGCCAGGAACAATGCTAAATCCTTACGTTGGTTAGCCCTTTTTAATCCTTGCAAAACTCCGGTGAGTAAGGCACTTGTCTTTTGGTCTTGATGGCTTAAAAGCAAGGGACATTTATTCTCCACAGTTCTAGAGTCTGGAAGGTCCAAGATCAAGGTACTGGCAGATTGGGTGTCTGGTGAGGACATACTTTCTGGTTCATAGACGGCTGGCTTCTTGCTGTGTCCTCATGGGGTGGAAGGGGCTAGGGAGCTCTGTGGGGCCTCCTTTACAAGGGCACTGATCCCAGTCGAAAAGACTCTCCTCTTATAACCTAATCACCTCCCAAAGATCCCACCTCTTAATACCATCACATTAGGGATGAGGTTTCAACATACGAATTTTAGGAAGACACGAACATTCAGTCTACAGTTGAGGGACTTAGCACAGAGGTGAGGTCGTTTGTCTATGTTTATACATCTAGAAAGTGGCAGAGGCAGGAACTGTACCCAGACAGATATCCGTGCTCTTTAACCAGTGTACTCTCTTAAGCCATATGAGTGTCCCCCCAGAGCTCTCCAATGCCAAAATCTAGGTATCATTCATTTAATCTTCTCTACCCCCAGTATCTAAAATGGTGTCAAAGTGTCTTTTAGAAGATGCCAAAATGGAAGGAGCATGTTTTGAGTGAATGCTTACTCCATGCTAGGCTTGACCAGGACCCACTAAATCCTTTCATTTAATTTAATCCTCACAGCAATCTTTTCAGAGAGGTGTTATAACCCCCGGTTTATATGCGGTGAAACCAAGGCTTGCGTCGATTAAGCAATACGTTTAAGATCATTACGCTAGCACATAGCGGGAGAACCAGAATTTGAACTCACGTTATCGGAGACTTCGGTCTGTACTTTTCCTCCCCCAACAGGTTGCTCTTGCAATGATCTTCAGAGCCTTGGTGTTGTACTACTCAATGAACACTGCTTGACTTTGGCCGTCAGCCGTGTGTGCTCAAGCTTAGTATTTACTGTTGATGTCACGGCCTTCAGGCTAAGGAGTTTCAGAGTCCTACCACCCCCTGTCCAATCCCCATCAGTTCATAGGCTAGATATCCTCATGATCAAACGTTGGCTATAATCCTGTTCTCAGGGATCCCTCTACACGGTGCATTTTTGGAGTGTGTGGGTGCGGGTGCGGTGGAGGCTAGTTAAACAGACATCCATGTAAGCCATATCTGGGGCTTTCAAGTTTGACAAACCCCCGTCTTCTCGTACATGTTCTTCAGTGGATTTTAAATGGCTATTTTAAAAAGAACATCTTGAACTTCACAGTGAAATCTGAGAAATCAAAGCAACTAAATGCCACAATGGAAACAGATGTGCTAGACACCGGGTGGGGCTTGTACCATGACTCGAACAAAATGTTCTCATTAGGTGCTTTCAACCGTTGTCGAGTTAGAATGACTTATGTTACATGAAATTACTTAACATTCACAGAAAAGTAGAGGGAGTACTAGAAGAAACACACCTATATACTCACATCCCAAATTAATAAATGTTGACATTTTTTGCTCTAGGGGTTTTTTTCATTTTTTAATTAAAAAAAAAAATTATGTCACAGGAACTTCCGGGTTTTGTTTTTTAAGTAGGTTCCATGCCCAGCGTGGAGCCCAACGTGAGATCAAGACCTGAACCAAGGCAGAGAGTTGGACCCTTAACTGACTGAGCCACCCAGGCACCCCGAGGAATTTCCAGTTTTAAGATGGTGTAATAAAGCAGTGATTTTTGAGTTTGGGTGAATATACCCCTGGGAATACATAGGCACTCTGTACCATTTCCGTATCCTCTCCATATGTATTCTCTCCTGAAATTGATCTGCCTGAGAAGAGATGTCAGGAGGACTTAATAGAACTTGCCTACTGATAGATCATTAAATATAATTTTTGATGCAATATAACCAAGTGATTTGGGCATATAATTCAGAAAGACTTTAGGGAATTGACTGACTTTGCTATACCAAACTCCTTCTAGTTGTTTATGGAGCAAAGCTTCTTAGCCCTTATATATACAAAAATGTAACAGAAGGATAGAACCGATGCTGTCATGTGTCTCATTCTGCCAGAAAGTAGTATTAATTCAGGGCGCCTGGGTGGCTCAGTGGGTTAAGCGACTGACTTCGGCTCGGGTCATGATCTTACAGTTTGTGAGTTCCAGCCCCGTGTCGGGCTCTGTGCTGACAGCTCAGGGCCTGGAGCCTGTTTCAGATTCTGTGTTTCCCTCTCTGCCCCTCCCCTACTCACGCTCTGTCTGTCTCTCTCTCTCTCTCAAAAATAAATAAACATTAAAAAAATTTTTTTAAAGTAGTATTAATTCAGAGATGTGTAAATTAATCAAGAGCCTATCCTCATCCAATGCATCAAGAGATGAATTTGCAATAAAGTTTTATTTTAGGTTTAATAATTTTTATCAAAACATTTAATATTAATATTGTCTTAAACAAAATCTAATGCTGGTAATTATAATTATAAATCAATCCAGAAGAAAAAAAATAACACATAGAGACTTGTGTTTATAGAACATTTAAAAAAAATTAATTTCAATGTATGTTTTGTTTTCTGTGACTTATTTATAGATACTCAGGCACCAACATATATTATGATAAAAATCTGGGCAACAGAATGGATATATGATGTCAAGGAAGAACAGGAACTATGTATATTTAAAGTAGATAATGGTGAGTAGTAAATAATGGTTTCATAGTTTTATTAACAATATGTGGGAAATGGTATCCCTCGTACCTACTTACACATAAGACAAAGAAAAAGTCATTTTTGAAATGTGCAAAGAGGTGCGTTGTTCCTAGAAATTCTTTTGGGGAATGAGAATAAAAACACTTGGAAAACCAATGGATAAAGACTTCACCTCCTCTCATAAATAATCTCAAATCAACCAGGTGGAAAAGAAAACATGCAATCTGCTTATTTTGAACTTAGATTTGTTTGACTACTAATTCAGTTTCTCTAGTGCTTTAGTCTGTATATTCTGGATCAATTTAAGCAGATTCTTACAAACGCGATCAATCTGTCTGATTTTCAAATTTATCGGCATCCATTGTTCATGGTGTCCCTTTATTATCTTTACATTTCTACAGTATCTTATTAACGCCCTCTTTTTCATTTCTGTCATTTATTTGTCTTTTCAGATAACCAACTCAGGATGTTGATCATTTCTATTGTTTTTAGTAATATTTCATTTACAATTTTATTTTTATCACCCCCTTCTTTTTTTGCTTTGTGTTCCTTGTTATTTTTTCTTACCTCTTGATTCGACCTTTTATCTCATTAATTTCAGTTTTTTCCATTCCCTAACTATGTACTTAAAACTATAAAATTTTCCTTCAGATTATCTCAGCCCATCCAGGAATCGCCTTTTAGGGAGAGCTTTATAGTACAGAGATCACACTTATTTTTAAAGATGAGGAGCTTCACTGAAACTGAAAGGGGAATTTGTGACCCGGGACAATGTGTTTATGATCACCTATTCCAGTAGCAGTAAGAACAGATAAGAATTCTTGATCTTTTCTGTGTCAATGTAACTGCACTAATGTGAGTTCGCTCCTTAGTGAGTTACAGGTAGAGACCACACCATGTGGAGACGTCACACAAAGGAAAACTACTTTTGCTGCAAACAAGGAGTTCGGGGGTGGGGGGGGGGGGTGGGAATAGCTCACAAACCATGACTCCCCGGTGCAAGAGTGAGTGAGTCCCTTTTATTTCAGGTTAGGATGAATTCTCAGAAAGCGGAGTCATCATCTGTAGGGGTGGGTATCAGGGTTGTATGTTATGTTAATGAGGTTTGTGTTTCTCCTCGGGCGGATATTTCAACATAATAACGAGGTAGAGGCAACTCTGGTCCATCTGCCCAGGTGTGAGTAGGGGGTTAGAGCGCAAAGGAATCCAGGGCCCACGGAGTGCTTTGTGTTGTTTGCCTCTAAAACAAGGTTAGCTTTCCAGTGAAGAAGGGGGTTCAGTGGGGGAGGGGTCTTGCTGGTGACAGTTTTAACCTCATTAGCCCTACACAGGAGGCCCAGTTTCAGTCCTGCAAAAGCAACCCAAGACGGTGCATTAAGTCAGTCTTTACTTTTGAAACAGCACTGGGAGTTTCCCCCTTGATTTATTGTCTCTGATTTGGTTAGGCTGTTTCCTGGCCTGGTAGAGACAATTAGGTTTTGTATTCCCTTTGTTCCCTTAAAATCCTTAACTACTAAGGTTTTTGCATTTCTTTGTTCTAACACCTCCTAGGGAAGTTCTGCAAAGAGTGTGCTAGGGCGAATAGAGCCGGTGAGGCACAGATCACAGAAAATAGGGGCGGGGGTGGGGTGGGGGTGGGGTGGGGAGCTAAGATGGCTTCTCTTTGTTTTCTAGAACCTGTGTCTGTCTCCTCTTTCTTTCTCTGGGGACCCCTCACTCTTGCTGCTTATTCTGAGACCTTAATATGCAATGGCTCATTTAATTCTCACAATAATTCCATGATGTAGGCCTCTTGTGCCTTCAGTGGTCCCCAGTTTAGAGATGGGGAAACTGAAGCTTTGGATGTTTAAACGATCCGCCCCTGATCAGGTAGCTGATAAGTACTATTCCATGATTCAAACCCTGGAAATGTGATTCTTGATCTGAATTTTTACTGATAGGGAAAGATCTGTTATAAGATGGCCGACAGGACTGATAGGGAAATTCCAGTCCCTGACCGAAGACTCCCCTTCCCGGTTCTTCTTCCTACCCGGCTTGCCTCGGGCCAAACTACTAACCGGAATGCGGAAGCAGCAGACCTGAAGTTGTTCCCTCTGCTTATGCTGGGGGCTCAGACCTCTGGGGAGCGATCTCCTCTGAGCCCGCCGGTGTGAAATCAACCTCCTGCCTTCCAAGATCTCTGAGTGTCACTCGGTTCTTCCACCGGGTGATCCAGACGAGGTTCCATAACATTCCCACTGTGTTACGCGGCTTACGAAATGGAGATGCTCATGCTTATTCCATATGGTTATTGGAAGATTACATTAATCCAGGTAATGCTATGATTTAGCAATTAGCACAGGTATATGAAATTCAGGACTCAGTAGGTCAGTGTTGGTATATTTTACTAGTCACGTAGCTGTCATTAGATCCATTAGGGTCTTTTTTTTTTAATAGCACAACTTACATTTTACATGGACAAAAAAATCAGTATAGTTTACAGTATCTTAAGATAAATTGCCTTTGGATGGGAGCTTCCTTTCTAGTACTTTGAGGTCTACAAGACATATCTAGAAAATTTACTATTGTGGAAAATGAAGACCGCTTAAATCAAATTGGGGGAGGGGGAGGGGCTGTAGTGTTTCTTTTTCATTAATTGCTGTAACACTGTCCTGGGGGTGGGGGTGGGGGGGGCAGCTGAGGGAGTTTCATGGTTTCTTTTGACATCATTAGGCGCCAGAGCTCTTGCAGGATGACTTTGATGCTGTGTGAATTCTGCCATTTTGCTAGCACTGATATGACTCTTAGGTCCACCACTCCATTAGAACTATTAACTCCATATTAATTTTTGTTACAAATCTTACAAAGCGGGAGGCGGGGGGGGGAGGTTGCTGCTGGGTATTTCGGTCCACATTCTATTTTAAGGCTGTATATTTGGTTTTCATAGATTATTCTTGGAGGCCCAATTATCATCCCTGTCCATCTTGTAAGTGTCAGGTCTTCATCACCTTCTAGACCCTACTCCTTTCTGGCCTTCTTCCCGTTCTTCCGACAGTCGAAAATTGCGAGGGACCTTTACTCCCGAGCCCATGGTGGCTGCCATCTTGCGTTGCTGTTGCTCTCCATTAGGGTCTTTTAATCCAACGTTCATTTCATCTGTATCCTGAACCTACTCTATTCCAAACCACCAGTTTATTCACCAAAATAGAGAATATTTGTTGAATACCAGGCACTATTCTAAGCACTTTACATGTAGTGGCCTCATTAATCTTCATATCATCCCTCTGAGGAAGGTACTGGCATTGTCCCGATTTTACAAGGGAGGAAATACAGGCCAAGAGAGAGACGAAGTAACTTCCCCAAGATCCCTGGCCAGTAAGCCAGGATTTGGAATCGAAGCACCCTGTTCTCTGAAGTGCCATATGCTGTATGTTGTAGATGCGTCACAGTTAAGTCAGTTCCCAGTGTTTTTACTCAATTCCATAATCATATGCTAGAATTCATATTATGGGCCAGAGTTCTTCTTCAAATCCAGTGACTGACCAGTGGGTGCTGACCTGCAAAAAAGTATATATCAGGCAGAAGACTTTGTTGACAATTCAGGATCTGATTTCTGCTGAGGAACATTTTAACATAATCATTCAAGATGTAAAATAGTGATTTTTTTTCCAATACAGACCGTACAAGTAAAACAGAAATTATTTGCCTCAGCAGTATCTGCATTAAATGTACACGTGATGTGAATACTTACATGATATTTTTGAATGCAAATAGAAATGTGATCATTTAAACTATTGTTTGATGAAAACTAATCTTGGAATTAGCGAAGTGTCACGTCACGCCCAACGCAACAGGTCTAAAATAAAGGAAACTCAAAAATGCAAAATGGTATACGAATGTCAAAATATCAGCATATCTCAAAAATATCAGTGTCTCTCCAAGTATCTTAAGGAAATAGGAAATGCCATTGAAATTCCAGAACGTTGAAAATATGAAGGTCAAATTGAACTCTCCAAATCGCAATATGGTAAGGTTAAGGTTGAGGCCACATTTACCTAGAGAGCTACTCCGATGAAGATGGTAAGGGTGAAGAGAAATTCAGAAAGATTTTACATGCATATCGCCCCCTAACATTCCTTCTTAACCATACAAGAGTGCCAACGGAGACCAAATTTAATGTCTGAAAATATTTATTATTTTTTATTACATTAGCTATGTATACAAGTGAAGAGGAGCGGATAAAGTAGATATAAAAATTTAAACAGTCTGTCACTCAGAGGTATTTGTTCTTTAAATCTTGCTGTGTGTTGCAGTTCGTTCTTCTGCACACACGGGTGTAGTTTGAAACAAAATATTGCCGCGGATGCTGGTTTAAACTTTTAAAAAACATAAATACTTAAAACACCTTTTGATAAATAATAATCGGCAATATCTTTTTAAGTGATTGAAAGCGTTCCTCTGTTTGAAAGAACCATGCACTATTCATCCAGTCGTCTATTATTGGCGTTCTATCTAGCTTGTGGTGTATATCTATTAAAAACAGTGCTGCAATGTAGATATTTTTTCAGGATACAGATCTTGCATGTATTTTGTTAGATTATACATAACTATTTTATCCTTTTGGTGGTATCGTAAAAAGCAATGCTTCATTTGAAATTTCAGTTCCAAATAAATAAATAAATTTCAGTTCCAATTGTTTGTTGCTAACATATAGAAATACAACTGATTTTTGTATATAGTAGACGTTATATCCTATGACTTTGATCAACTCATTTGTTCTAGAATTTTTTAAAGTCTTTTTTAAAAAAAAGTTTATTTATTTATTTTGACAGAGAGAGCATCCAAATGCGAGTGGGGGCAGGGGCAGAGAGAGAGAGGGAGAGAGAGAGAATCCCAAGCAGGTTCCACACCATCAGCATGGAGCCCAATGCCAGGCTCAAACTCACAAACCATGATGTCATGACCTGGGCCAAGATCAGCCTCTTAACCGACTGAGCCACCCAGGCACCCCTGTTCTAGAAGCTTTATAGTACATTGACATTTTCCACAGAAACAATCATGTCTTTTAAGAATGAAGGTAGTGTTATCCCTTTCAAATAGCTTTTGATTTGACAGTAGGAAAAGTATTTTCTTCTATTTTATTTGTAGCTAGGATCTCCAGCACAGTGTTGAATAAGAGAGGTAAGAGTGGACATCTCTGTCTTATTCTAGAGAATATCTGCTGGCTGTAGTTTTTTATAGATGCTTTTCATCAATGTTAGGAATTTCTCTTTTATTCTTGTTTCTGGAGAGTTTTTAACGTGAGTGTGTGTTGAATCTTGTCAAATATTTTTGTGGCACGGAGTGAGAAAATTTAAAAAATTTTTTAAATTTATTATAATGAATTGCTTTATTGGTCTTTGACAAAGTTTTGAACCGACTACATTCTTGGATTAAACTGTACTTGGGTATGTTATATTATTCTTTTTATATATTGTTAGATTAAATATGCCAATATCTTGTTAAGGTTTTTTCATATCTGTATTCAGAAGGGTTATTGTTCTCTAGTTTTTTTTTTTTTCTTTCTTGTAATGTCTTCGGTTTGGTATTAGGATAAAGATGGCCCCATAAGCTCTGAGTTGTTAACTATTCCTTCTTCTTTTGGCTCAATTGTTTTCTTTGGGGAGGTTTTTAACCTGAGGATTGGGGCTTTGTTTGTGGGAATGTTTTGACTATAAATTCTGTTTCTTTAATGTAAGTCATAAGGCTACGCAGGTGATCTCCTTTTTCGGAGTAACTTTAGTGGTTTTGTTTCTCAGTGTATATTTCAGTTTCATAAGGTTACCAAATGTATTGGCACAAAGTTGTTCATAAAATGGCCTTAATATCTTCTAAATATCTTTACAAACTATAGTTATATCACTAGTCTTATTTGGGATGTTGATAATTTGTGTCTCCTCTTTTTTCGTGGGTGGATCAGTTTTACTGATCTTTTCAAAGAAACCAAATTTAGTTTCATTGATTTTTTTGTGTGTGGTGTTTTTTTTTCTTAATTTTATCTTCTCTTTATTATTTCCTTCGTTTTGTTTGTTTAGGGTTTAATTTCCTGTACTCTTTCTAGTTTTTGAGGTGGCAGCTCAGATTGTTGATTTGAGACTTACGCTTTTTTCTAATTTATGCATCGACTGCTGTAAAAGCCCCCTGTCCACACTGGTTTAGCTGCATGTAACAAAGTTTGACTAAAGTATGTTTTATTTTTATTCAACTCAAATTGTTTTCTGATTCTCCTTGTGACTTCTGTATCGTTTCATAAGTTATTTAGAAGCGTACCTTGAGGTGCCTGGGTGGCTCAGTGGGTTAAGTGTCCCACTTTTGATTTCAGCTCAGGTCATGATCTCGTGGTTCGTGACATCGAGCTCTGCCATGTTGGGCTCTGTGCTGACAGTACGGAGCCTGCTTGGGATTGTCTCTCTCTCTCTCTCTCTCTCTCTCTCTGTCCCTCCTCCACTCATGCTGTCCCTTTCTCTCTCTCTCTGAGAATAAATAAACTTTAAAAAAAGGAAGTGTATCTCTTAATTTCCAAATATTTGAGGGTATTCCAGATGTCTTTCTGTTATTGACTTGTAGTTTATTTATTTTTTATCCAGAGAACACACTTTGTATCATTTTAATTCCTTAAATATTTTTGGAGGACTTCCACTTCAAAGAAGATGGAGTAGACGTACTTTTTCTTCTTTTCTGCTAAGTGCAACCAAAAGCCCTGGAAGTTATATAACAAATATAAAAAGATTTTGAAACACGGAGAAGAATGCAAACTGTCGAGGGACCTCGGGGTCTGAGGTGCAACATGGTGCTGAGTTCCCTGGGTTTCATTTTGCTCCTAGGTCCCAGACTTGGAGCTGAAGAAGTCAGCGACACAGAAACAGCAATGGGCACAGCCCCCTTCCTCCCCACCCCTCACCCCAAAAAAAAGAGAGAAGAAGGAGGAAGAGGAGGAAGAAGAAGGAGGAGGAGGAAGAAGAAAAGGAAGAATAAGAAAAGGAAGAAGAGGAAGAGGAAGAGGAAGAAGAAGAAGCCACCCTAATGAAAGCGTGTTCTCAGGGTGCCTGGGTGGCTCAGTCAGTTGAGCATCTGATTCTTGATTTCGGCTCAGGTCATGGTCTCACTGTCGTGAGATGGAACCCTGTGTCAGGCTCTGTGCTGAGCATAGAGCCTGCTTGGGATTCTCTCTCTCCCTGTCCCTCTGCCCCTCTCCTGCTCACTTGCACACACTCTGTCACTCTCAAAATAAATAGATAAACATTTAATAAATAAAGCACATTCTCTCTAGCCACAGGACTAGGAAAGAGGCAGCCTAGCAGGACAGACTCTTTATGATACTTCTGCTACACTTCATCCCATTGCCATAGTGGCCCTGCTCCCACTAATACCAGTAAAGCCAGAGTGGGGAGCCTGGAGTTCCACGTTTGCAGATATAACAAGGTGACCCAATACTGCCACCAAGTCAGTGTCTGAGAAACCCAACTTTCATTCCTGGCAGCTAGTAATGAGCCCCCACCTCATGGTGTCAGTGAAGGTCATTTGGGTGCAATAACAGGAACTCCTGCCCCTTCAGGCCAGGGACCAATTAAGTGACTGTCAGTGGAGGCCAAGTGGGAAACTTGGATTTCTCACCCCACTTCTCAGCAGTAAGACCATTTGACCCTCACCCTGCCAGAGTGCTGTCAGAGAAAGAAAACTAAGGTTTAAACGAATTAGATTCAGAGTTTCGTAACACAATATTCCCCAAACTTCTTTTTTTTAATTTTTTTTTTTTTTTGAGAGAGAGAGAGAGAGAGGGAATCCCAAGCATTGATGTGGGGCTCAGTTCCACAACCCTTGGGATCATGACCTGAGCTGAAATCAAGAGTTGGAAGCTCAACCTACTGAATTCCCCAAGTTTCAATAGAAAATTACACACAACAAACCCAGGAAGATCTCAAACTGAATGAAAAAAGATAAGAGATTATCTAGATGACTTAGGTGTGAGAATTATCTGACAAAGATTTAAAGGCAGCCATCATAAAAATTATATAAAGGAGAGGTGCGCCTGGGTGGCTCAGTCCGTTAAGCACCTGACTTCGGCTCAGATCATGATCTCATGGTTTGTGAATTCGAGCCCTGCGTCGGGCTCTGTGCTGACAGCTTAGAGCCTGGAGCCTACTTCGGATTCTGTGTCTCCCTCTCTCTCTGCCCCTCCCCTGGTCATGCTCTGTCTCTCTCTCTCTCTCTCTCTCAAAAATAAACAGTAAAAAAAAGTTTAAAAAATTATGTAAAGGAGCAATTACAAATACACTTAAAAAAAGTGAAAAAATAAAAAACCACAGCAAAGAAATAGAAAGCCTTAACAAATGTAGACAGGATGCAAAGAAGAACAAAATGTAACTTGTACAACTGAAAACACAACTGAACTAGAAAACTGTGCATGGGTTCAACAACAAAACGGTGGGGTGGGGGGGAGCGTGGAGGAAAGAATCAGGCAGCTGGAACAACAAAAAAGAAAACTGAAAAAAAATTGAGTAGAGCCTCAGGAACCTGTAGAATTATAGCAAAATATCTAACATTAATATAGTAAGAGTCCTGAGGGAGATAAAACAAGAAAACAGAGCTGAAAAAGTACTTAAAGAGTAAAGGCCGGAAACTCCCCAAATGTGGCAAAGAACAGATTAAAAAAACTTGAACAAACATTATGATTAAACTTTGTAAAATAAAGGCAATGGAAAAATCTTTAAAGCAGTGAGAGAAAAATGCCACCTTGATTATAGGGAGAAAACAATTGCAGTGAGAGATTTCTCATCGGAACCCACGGAGGCTAGAAGAAAACAGCACCACGTTGGGGAAGTTTTTCGTCAAAATTTCTTCAAATATTTGTTCAGCACAGCCCTCTCTTCTCCTTTCTGAGATCTCAGTGACAAAACTGTTAAGCCTTTGGTTTTGTTTCTGCGTGCCTGAGGCTCTGTTTTTGAATTTATTTTTTTCTCTTTGTTTTTCAGAGTAGATGATTTATATTGACTTATCTTCAATTTCGCTGATTTTTTTCTCTGTTCTCTCCATTCTGCTACGGAGCCCAGCCAGTCTGTGTTTTATTTTAGTTATTGTATTTTTCAGTTCTAAAATTTACATTTTCCTGGTTCTTTATATGTTTAGTCATTTTGGATTTTATATTGGGTGTTTTATTTTTATTTCTTTATTTGAATTTTTTTATGTTTATTTATTTTTGAGAGGGACAGAGACAGAGCACAAGTGGGGAAGGGGCAGAGAAACAGAGGGAGACCCAGAATCTGAAGCAGGCTCCAGGCTCTGAGCTGTCAGCATAGAGCCCGACGCAGGGCTCGAACTCACAAACTGTGAGATCATGACCTGAGCCAAAGTTGAATGCTCAACCAACTGAGCCACCCAGGTGCCCCTATATTGGGTGTTTTAAATACCATATTATGAGGGGGCGCCTGGGTGGCTCAGTCGGTGAAGCGTCTGACTTCAGCTCAGGTCATGATCTTGAGGTTCTTGAGTTCAAGACCTGCGTCGGGCTCTGTGCTGACAGCTCAGAATCTGGAGCCTGCTTCAGATTCTGGATCGATCTCTCTCTCACTCTCCGCCCCCCCCCCCCCCCCGCCCCGCTTGTGCTCTGTCTCTCTCTCAAAAATAAATAAACATCAAAAAAAATTTTTTTTAAATACCATATTATGAGATTCTGGCTTTTGTTTAAATCAAATGGAGAACATCTACATTTTAGCTTTTTCGCAGGCAGTCGACACTGTGTTGTTTAGGACACCACTTCCAACCAGCCTTCTGTGGCCTGTGTTTTCATTGTTCCGCTTTCAGAGTGATTTTTGCTCTATCTGCGTCACCCAGAGGCTAGTCTGGGACCCGAGTGAGGGGCTTCTCCCTTCTTTCAGTTCTCACACTTACATTATGCTGTTTAGGGTCAGATTCACACGTGCTCATGATTTCATAAACAACCTCATGGGTTTGATATTCTGATCTCCTCTCTCTCTGTGATCTCATGCGTCCTTTTGCTTCCCTGGGCCTCCCGATTTTGGTCCTCTGTCTCAACACCCGGGGCCGTGTTAACCCTAACGCTGCTGTGCATTCCCCATGTCCACACTTGCCGCGGTCTGTGGGAGAACGCAGGGGAAGAACAGCAATGCATTATGGATCTTAGCTCTTTTGATTGGAGAGACTGGTTCTTCTCCCTCAAGAGGTTTTGCCTCTTACCAGACCCGGCTGCTGCTTTCGTTATTGCTACTTCCTCTGATCCGGGATTGCTTGCCCAGGGAAGCAAAAGGACAAATGAGATCACGGAGAGAGAGTAGATCAGAATATCAAACCCATGATCCAGGATTTCTTGAAGGCTGGAGTGTGACAGGGTGGAGAAAAAATTTTAAATGTAGATTTCCTCCACTTTGAGCATTAGCAAGTTACTTTCCTGCTCATGGAGCAGTGGCTATAAGGTGTCTCCTGAAGCATTCTCTGTCCACGCCAATTCCCGCTTCCAGGTTTTAGGCTGCATTAAGTCTAGGCTGGAAGATAGTGGGGAGGTAGAAAAGGGTAAACTCACTGCACACTTGGTAATATTTTGAGTTACGATCTCCTGCTTCAATCTACCTGCTATTTACTTTTCAGAGCTCTCGATAGAAGCTCACACGTTCTATCAAGATTTTATAACTGATCTCAGTGGGAAAGAGCATGGGCCATGCTTTCTCCAAGTTACTCAGAATGTGAAGTTATCAATTCTCTTTTAAACAATTAAAATGTGGGGCGCCTGGGTGGCTCAGTCGGTTAAGCGTCCGACTTCGGCTCAGGTCATGATCTCACGGTCTGTGAGTTCGAGCCCCGCGTCGGGCTCTGTGCTGGCAGCTCAGAGCCTGGAGCCTGCTTCGGATTCTGTGTCTCCCTCTCTCTCTGGCCCTCCCCCATTCATGCTCTGTCTCTCTCTGTCTCAAAAATAAATAAACATTAAAAAAATTTTTTTAAACAATTAAAATGTGAAAACAATAGATTTTAGGTTTCCTTTAGTTTTTACCATTTCTTCCATTGTTGATTATTTACATATACTGAAATTTCTGTCTAGTAGCATACTTTCTGCCTTTAAAATATGAATAATATTTATTTTAAAGTCCCTGTTTTTTTATTTATTTCAAAATTTTAACATTTATTCATTTTTGAGAGAGAGAGAGACAGACAGACAGCATGAGTGAAGGAGGGGCAGAGAGAGAGAGGGAGACACAGAATCCGAAGCAGGCTCCAGGCTCTGAGCTGTCAGCTCAGAGCCCAGTGCAAGGCTTGAACCCATGAACTGTGAGATCATGACCTGAGTCAAAGTCAGACACCCAACTGACTGAGCCACCCCAGGTGCCCCTAAAATCCCTGTTTGTTTGTTTTTTACATCCCTGTTTAAAAATTTAAAATTCCAACAAATTGTTCAGCTCCGAATCTGGTTGTGTTGATTATGTCATCTCTTGATTCTGTGTGTGCCTGTGTGTGTTTAACTTGTTTGTGTGTGTGTGTGTTTCTTATCATTTCTTACTGATTTCTGTGCAGTATGGATAGCAGAACATTGGCAATAGGGGGAGATGGTATTCAATGTACCAATGAGTCCGCCTCTTCTTATGTTAGGCCGTTAGCGTTAGGAGATGAGTCATTCTAGTCGGTTGTTCCATGGGGGGTGGGTTTTATTGTTGCTACCTTTACCTTAAATGCGCCACAGTCTTCGAGTTCCTCCAGATTTTGGTTGCCATTACTTTGTTCTTATAATGGGATTGGGGTGCTGATGGGTTTTCCTCAGTGTTTTTATTACCCTCCCTGGGGAAATTACTAGTTGTTATACACATACCCTGCAGAGGTTGGCTTCTCTACATTCTTGCTAAACTGCTATTGCTTGTTACTCAGTGCTGTGCTCTTGGTAGGGGTGGAAAGGTTTTGTTTTGGTTCAGCTTCTTTCTTGGACAAATGCTGTTTACTTGGGTCTCAAGGGTAGGTTTCTCTCCGTGTCCTTGCCCTTCTTCCCTGTGGCAGCCAAACTGTGCTTTGTTTTTGTGGTTGGTCTAGTATGGGAGTTCTTTTCCCTTCTCCTAGATGATATGGGTCATTGCGTGGTATCTTTGCAGGATCCTGAGCCCAGGATGGAATCCTGCCCCTCCTGTAGGGACAGAGGGTTCTTGCTTCTATCTCTTGTCCTAAAGCAATAGATTTCTGCTTGGAGCGTGGATGGGAACAAAAGGATTTGCTGTCATTCCACCAGTGGCTTAATACTTTTGCTTCGTAAATGAGGAGGTTTAGGGAAGCAGGTGGGACTTTGTACTAGTCCCCCAGCGGCAGCTACCACCTCCTGCGTGCCTGAGTTACCCCAGGGAGTTTTCCCCCGTCTCCTGCCTTCCCTTAAGTCTTTCTAGTGAACACCCAGTGGAGGTCTGTGGAAGTGACTGTGGGCTCTCCTAATGTCTATGGCTCTTAGCTCTTTGCAACTTAGCAAGTCCATATATATATATATATATCATATATATTCCATATATATATTATTTTAGAGAGAGAGTGCACACACAAGCGGAGGAGAGGGGCAGAGAGAGGGAGAGAAGAGAGAGAGAGAGAGAGAGAGAGAGAGAGACAGGCAGACAGACTATTCCAAGCAGGCTCCATGGCCTGGGATGATGACCTGAGCTGAAATCAAGAGTTGGACGCTCAACCAACTGAGCCACCCAGGCGCCCCCAAACTTAGCTATTCCAAATATGCTAGCCCATATTTGGCCTTTAAGAATTCATAAAGATGGGGTGCCTGGCTGGTGCAGTCAGTAGAGCACGTGACTCTTGATCTCGGGGTCGTGAGTTCAAGCCCCATATTGGGTGTGGAGCCTACTTAAAAAAAAAAAAAAAGAATTCACTAAAATGTTAGCTGCCACCACTTGTGTGGCAGCCTCATTTTTCACTCTGCTGGCCAAAGATGAAATAGATCACGTGTCTCCTTTCTAAGAGGGTTTAGTCACCCTGGAACTCATTTTACTTGCTTCCCCTGTGACTTCAGATTTCTGTTGGGCTGAAGATATGTTATGTTCTTATAAATTACCCAGTGTTTTCTCATTGTTAGAGTGGAAGTGACATTCTTTTTGTACCTTTCTACATGCCGAGTACAGTCTTGTGCATATATCTTTCTTTTTTACCATAAATTCCTAGAAGTGCAATTGAAACAAAGGATATGCATGAACACATTTTTAAGCCTTCTTTGTACATATGGCTGAATTGCTGTTGGGAGAATTTTGAACACATGCTTCCTTCAGCTACTCCTATAATAAGTCCAGCATTATAATTTCCATGTCAAAAAAAGCTATCCATTTCCTAAGATGTGTACGTACTTGATCAAAAAGCTTTATCTTTTGCACTGAGAAGGGATCTCTTTAAAAAAAAAACCAGTATGCGGTTGTAAACTAATGGGAAGGACAATATGCCGTCATCATTAGAACCTTTGCGAATGAGATTATTTGGGGACTTCAGTCATCAAAGCTTCTGGGAGAATGGGTAAAGATCACCTTACACGAGCTTCTGCCTTGTGGGAAAGAGTGTTTCCTTGAAATGCCAACATAACTGACATGAGCTGATGCCTCACAATATTAACTGGAAAGATAGGGGAAAATAACAGAAATAACTAGTTGATGGCGGGGGAAGAAGAAAGCTCGGTTGGTCCCTGGATGTTACAGCGTAGCTAGATGTCCATGGGATCCATCCTCCTCTGGTGAGCGGGTCCGGATGACCCAGACTCTTTCTGGCCAGACCAGAGGCAGGCTAAGCAACCTGCCCCTTTGCTTCCTTTCTCGGAGCCTCTCTGCTTCTTTCTTTGCCATCTGAGCAGGCAGAGGCATCCTCTGTCCTCTGATCAAGGCATATTCTGGGGCCAGTAGGGAAATAGGCCTCCACCCTACCACACCTTGCTAACGCCAAGGCCAGTATGGAATGGTTAGAAAGACGTCGCCTGACGTGTTCTCCTGGCTCTTGTTGCTTTGGGATGGTGCTTAAAAGTAGACCAGGGGACTTGAGGGGGCTGCACAGTCAGAGCGAGGCCGATACAGAATCTGCAGGGGCCAGGGCAATCAGGTGTTAGAGGGGGACTTGGGCACTTCAGCCGTGGATGTAGCAATGTCCACGCAGCCTGGACAGACCAGGACGGTTGGTCATCCTACTACATTCCCTCTCGCTCTTCTTGTTTGCAGAGCTCACTCTGTCTTTCCCCCACCTTCGTGTTGTCCTTGTCTTTCAGTTTAGGGGGAAGAAGCGGGCTGTCATTTGCCAAAGGACTACAAAGAACAGGAAGCGGAATCGCGTGGACAGTAGATGCCAACCTGGAACTGAGACTGATCGAAGGACCCTATGAGACCTCCTGCTGCCTACCTGGCAGGAAGAAGGAAATAAAACGGGGGAGAAGATATCCTGGATTTTCTAAGTATTTACTTAGAGCAGGCTGAAAAAAGGATATAACCCAGAAACGACAGAGTTTACACTGCATTGGTAAGGTTAAGTTTTCTGTCTTCAGTAGAAATAGGAGGTGTAGAGCTAAGTTTAATATTCACATATATGTAGGGGCGCCTGGGTGACTCAATCGGTTAGGCATCCGACTCTGGATTTTGGCTCAAGTCGTGATCTTGCGGTTCGTGACTCTGGGCCCCGCATCGTGCTCTGCCACTGACAGTGTGGAGCCTGCTTGGAATTCTCTGTCTCTCTCTGTGTCTGCCTCTCAAAAATAAATAAATATTTAAAAAATATTTACGCATATGTAATTGTTTCCGAAACTCACATCTACAACACAAGACTAAGAGTTTTTTTCTTTCAACACATATTGCAATCCATCTAACAGCTGACCAGAGATTTTTCTTTGGGTTCTGGGCAAGTTGCAGACCATAATCCCTAGTGCTTTTAAAGCATCCGGGTTCTCCCTTTCGCACTGTTGGTGGGAATGCAAACTGGTGCAGCCGCTCTGGGAAACAGTATGGAGTTTACTCAAAAAGTTAAAAATAAAACTACTGTTTGACCCAGCAATTGCACTACTAGGTATTTATACAAAGAATAAAAAAAACGCTGACTTGAAGGGACACAGGCACCCCCATGTTTATAGCAGCACTATCAACAATAGCCAAATTATGGGAAAGAGCCCAAATGTCCATGGACTGATGAGTGGATAAAGAAGATGTGTGTATACACACACACACACACACACACACACACACACACACACACACACACACACACACTGGAATACTATACTACTCAGGGGTCAAAAAGAATGAAATTTTGCCATTTGCAACAATGTAGATAGAACTAGAATGTATTACGCTAAGCGAAATAAGTCAGTCAGAGACAGACAAATATCATATGATTTTATTCATATGTGGAATTTAAGGAATACAACAGATGAACATAGGGGAAGGGAAGGAAAAATAAGATAAAAACAGGGAGGCAAACCATAAGAGACTCTAAATACAGAGAACAGACTGAGGGTTGCCGGAGGGGAGGTGGGGGGGGATGGGCTAAATGGGGGATGGGCATTAGGAGGGCACTTGTGGGGAGGGGCACTGGGTGGCATATGTAAGTGATGAATCCCTGGGTTCTACTCCTGAAACCCATACTCCACTGTACGTTAACTAACTTGAATTTAAATAAGTAAATTTTATCAAAGCATCTGAGTTCTAAACATGAGTGTTTCATTTGAATTTAGTTTTATATCTTGTTCCCTGCAGCCCAAGAAGAAGATTAAACCCCAAAGAAAGAGGGACCCCTATTCTGCTATTTCCCTTTGTCGATGAACTGGTGTGAGAAAAACCCAAGCCCGGGATTCCTGAAATAGGTCTGATCAGTTATCTTTAGAGGATGTGTGGACTTTGCACCCCCACTGATGACCCAAGGTCGACAGTTGATTGGGTGAGTGGTTTGCTCTTGTCTGTCCCATCGGGCTTATTTATATGATCACAGATCACAGCTTCTTTATATGATGAACAGGCAGCCTCTGAAAATGCAGGCTCCTACTCATGAGTGTGTTCCTGCCCACATCAGAGCTCCTGTTTGTGTCTCCATCCCTCTCCTCTTCCGTGCTCTTCCTCCTCCTTTGGGGGGATGCAGAAAGGTACAGGAGCTGGAATTACACCCTGTGTGTGTAAAAGTGCTCACAGTTGCGGTGATCATGGCTAACTTTCTATAAGCAACGATGTTCCAGAACCGCACCGAAAACATGAACTTTCCTGAGAATACCACACGTTTGGAAGGGGCAGGGAATTATGTAGTGCCGGAACATGAGCTGTGAGGAAGGCAGAAGAAGGAGGCCGGATGCTTGGGTGATCAACCTCCCCTGTGTGCCTGGGACTGTCCAGACTTTTGTGCTGAAATTCCTCCGTTCTGAGCAAGCCCTCGGCCTGGGCAATCCAGAATGACTGGTCACACTCCCGTGTTCCCTCTCACCCTTCTGTTTCCAGAGCTTACGATCTCTTTTCTCACCCTTCATGCTGTCCTTGTAATTCAGCTTAGGGGGATGATGGGATGTCCTTTCCAAAGGACTGCATCCTAACGCCCTAGCCCTGTGACCATAGCCTTTCTCTGCTGCTACACGTGATAGATGGCCTTCAGAGGCACGACCTGTACTATAGACAACTACCCGGTGCTCGGGGCTAGCACAGCCAGGGCTGGGGGTCCTTAGGGATCACTTTCCAAGATGCCAGAAGATGCGCTGCTCTTTCTTTGAAGCCCCAACTTCTCCTCTCCATCCTCCTGGACCTGGGCGCGTGCTGTGCTGGGAGGAGCCCAGATGGCCCTGCTCTGAGTGAGCCATGAAGCCAGCTAGACCCCAGGCTGTGCTCCGTGGGAGTGCTGGGCCTGGCCCACCCCGGAAGCATGCCCAGCCCCCCGCCCCCCCCATCACCTCCAGTTCCCTTAACACAGCTTTCCAGACACTACCCAGTGCCTCTAAGGCCAGTAACTACCTGGGGAGCAGGTGATGTCTTTGGGAGAGGCACCTACCTCTGCCTCCCCCAACACTCCTCCAAGGGCAGCCCCTCCAGTCCCTACAGGGTCACTCATGTGGAAAGATGGACTTCTCTTGCCTTTCCCTGGGGCATGCACGGTGAGGTGGGGTCCTCTTGGTCCCCTCTACCTCTCTGTTAGAAGGAAAATAAAGAATCTTCCCTAATTTGATTTTAGAGAGAGGAATTAGTTCTAAACTACTTACGGCACCTCACGGCGTGCCATGGCACCACAATTGAGAACTGCTTTTTAGTTCCTTTCCTCTCAAGGTATGTGTGGTCCATGGTGCACCACGGGCATCTCCTGGGGGCTTACAAGAAATACAGAACCTTGGGCTTCACCCCAGGCCTGCTGAATCAGTCTACCTTTTTTGTTTTTTAAGTTTCTTCCTTTATTTTTGCGAGAGAGAGCGCGACTTGGGGAGGGCCAGGGAGAGGCAGAGAGAGAGAGAGAGAGAGAGAGAGAGAGACAATCCCAAGGAGGCTCTGCACTGTCAGCACAGAGCCCGACGTGGGGCTCAAACTCACAAACCGCGAGGTCATGGCCTGAGTGGGAGTTGGACCCTTGAGCGACTGAGCCACCCAGGCGCCCCTCAAGAGTCCACCTTCTAACAATGACTGCAGGTGATTCACACTCATGTTCAAGTTTAAGAAGCACCCTAGAGCAGTAGGTTGTGAGTATCGCACATTCTCAGGCCTCACCCCAAATCTAACGTATCAGAAACCCTCGGGGTGTGGCCCAGCAATCTGTGTTTTAACAAGCCCTCCGCTCCACCACAAGTGACTCTGTCGGGAACTCAGAGTTTGAGAAGCGTGTTCTAGAACCGTTCTTTTTTTATGGATGGAGAGATAGAGGCATAGAGAGGTGAGTGTTCCCAGGCTGTTCTCTGCAACTCCTGGCAGGCGTTGCCGATCAGTCACGCCCCTGTTTCTGACTGAACTTGGCCGTGGCCTCTGAGTCTCCAAACGGCTCTCTCGTCACGCACGACCACCATAACGGAGGTGACCGAGTTGTCAGGCCAGCAGAAGTGGCTCCGGGACGGCCTCCACGGTAACCTGTGGGCCTGTCTTCACCGAGGGAGGCATTCTTCTGGGCGGGGCTGGCAAGAGCCTCTGTGGAACAGTTAGGAAAATGCTCATCGCGGCAAGGACGAGGATCGGATCCTTTCACGTTCAGTCTCAGAAAGCAGTGCCGTGATACGCTCGTGTTTTCCGTGGCAGTGTTCAGAATGTGCTCCTGCCATGCTTGTTCGGCGCACTAATTCTGTTCCAGCCGTTGGCTGGCCGTCTCCCCCATGTGGCCGCTTCGCATGTATTATGGGGTATTAACCGACTGAGCCACCCAGGCGCCCCTTCTAGATGTTTTTAAAACTAGTGTCTGTCTGGGGACACCTGGGCGGCTCAGTCGGTTAAGCGTCTGACGATGGCTCAGGTCACGATCTCACGGGTCACGGGTTCAAGTCCCGCATCGGGCTCTGCGCCGTTGGCTTCGGAGCCTGCTTCGGAGTCTGTGTCTCCCCCTCTCTCTGCCCCTCCCCGACTCGTGCTCTGTCTTTCTCTCTCTCTCTCAAAAATAAATAAGCATTAACAAGTTAAAAATAAAATTAGTATCTGTCTTGGCTATTCCATGAGCTCAGAAATCAGATTTATCTTGCTCATTGTTCGTATTAATTTCCTAGGCCTGCCATAACAAATTATCCCATGAGGGTGGCCTACCACAACAGAAATGTATTCTGTCACATTTCCGGAGGTCTAGAAGTCTGAAATCAGTTATCCCTGGGCCAAAATCAAAGTATCCGCGGGGTCATACTCCCTCTAGAGGCTGTAGGAGAGAATCTGTTTGTTACCTCCTTAAGCATCTAGTGGCTTCCAGAATTCCTTGGCTTGTGGCTGCTTCACCCTAATCTCTGCTTCTGTCATCGCATCTGTTCCTGACTCAGATCTCGCCCCCACCGCCTTCCTCCCATAAGGACCCTTGTGGTTACAGTGAGTTCACCTGGATAGTTGAGGCTACACTCGTCTTGAGAGCCTTAACTTAATCCTCTCGTTTCCTGTATAAGGTGACGGTCACAGGTTCTGGGGTTAGAATGGGGACCTATCTTTGGGGCAGTCTTTTTCCCCCTGCACCGCTCAGTCCCCATCAGTGCCTGGCTCACAGTCGGCGCTTAGGAAAACTGCATGATAGGAGCGAAGGAAAGAATAAGGGAACGCGGACTAGCCAGAGTCATGAGAGAGAAGAGAACCTTGAAGAAAACAAAAAGAATAAATGCAGAGGTGGCTGGTGGCTGGCATTTGGTTATTGGTGCTCCAGAGCATGGCCTCTGGGTCCAGACTGCCCCGGTTTGTATCCCACTTGTCCCATGCACTAGCTCTGTGACCTTGGCAACTTACTCCGCTTTTCTGAGCCTCTGTTTCTTTACCTGTCAAATGGGTACGATGAAACCTACTTGGTAGGATTATTGTAAGACATAGGGGAGCGTTTGTGCATAAAGTTCTCAGAATAGCGCCTGTCAGGCTATCGAATGTAATTTGCTATCTCTAGAACAAAGCGGAGGGCCAGTCACACAGAAGGTGCTGAATAATGTATGTTGAATGAAATCAGGAAAGAAGGCACAGACCTTGTTTTCCTGACATTCTTGGCTCGGTAAGGAGTCTGAGAAACCTCTCAGAATCGCTGTCATATGCAGAAGAATGTGAAAAGTGGCCGAAAACAGGGAGAATGAAAGCAGCGGTCTCGGAGATGGGCGTTGAGGAAGCAGACGGAGTCCCAGAGTGGGCACGGTTCAGATGCGGACCTGCTGGAGCGAAGGGGCCAAAGTGGGGACGCGTGGCACAGGTCTGGCCCCGCTGGAACCTCAACGGCAAGTAACAACAGGAAGGGAGAGAAACAGTAGTGATTGATTAGGCCCAGGTCATGAATAGCCTTGAACGCCGGGGAAGAAGTTAATTGAATAGCCAATGGGAAGCCCTCGAAGAGTTTTTAGCTGGGAAAATTACCTAACCGGTATGTTTTAGGAATACCCACCGGGATTGGAGGTGGGGAGAGGCAGGGAAAGTAGGGTGCAATTGCCCTATGCTAGGAAAAGGGTAAAGAGGCCTCTGTACGAGGCAGATGGCAGGGGGACAGAGGAGAGGAGGACGGTGACCCGTGTTGCAGGGATTGAGTTAATAATTTTTAGGAGCGAGGGTTAGGGGAACGAGCACAGGTTCCAGGCTTGCTCGCTGACTGGCTGTGGGACTTAGGACAACCCACTGAAGTCCTTTGTGGCTCAGCTTTCTCATCTGTAAATTGGGTCTGGCTGCCTCAGAGAAATGTTCGAAGGCACCCAGTGGCGCGCACTACATAGAATAGTTGCGACTCTCGTTTGCAGGTGGAAGGTATCGGAACTGTTTTGTTGAAAGTGACAGAAACACAATTCCATTGAGCTTAAAGGCAAAGAGAGGAGTGTCAGGGGCACCTGGCTGGCTCTGTCAGTAGGTGTGTGCGACTCTTGGTCCCGGGGTTGTGACTCAGAGCCCCACATTGGGTGTAGAGATTACTTACAAATAAAATCTTAAAAAAAGAGAGACAGGGAGAGGAATGTATTGGTTCCCATGCTCAAGCTAGGGAAGCTAGCCCTGGGGACAGCTGGCAGTTAGGAAGAAGAATGCTGTTTTGAAAAAAAATGTTTATGCGACGCCTGGGTGGCTCAGTCGGTTGGGCATCTGACTTTGGCTCAGGTCACGATCTCACAGTTTGTGAGTTTGCGACCCGCGACGGGCTCTGGTGCGGGCCTTGAACTCGCAAACCACGAGATCGTGACCTGAGCCGAAATCAAGAGTCGGGCACTTAGCCGACCGAGCCACGCAGGTGCCCCAGGAAGAAGAATGCTTTTAGGTATTTGTTCCTCTTCCCCCCTCTCCTCTGCTTGTCAGTCAGGTTCATTCTTTCCTGCCGGAGGCTGGCATTCTCCAGGCGGTGAGAAACCGGACCACGGGGCAAGCTGAAGCTCATGTCCTTCCAGGCCGCCGACCCAAGAGCAAGGGATGTCCTTATCTCCAGCTCCAATTTGAAAAATGCCAGAAAAAGATGTAGATTGGCCAGGCTTCTGCCCTATGAGTCCCAGAGTCACTTTCTCAGAAGAGCGGTGGGGACCCCAGGCTTAGCAGCTGCGGAGGCTTCTGGGACCTGGGCAACTACCGTAATGCGGGTCCCACGGAAGTTGAGGGTAAAGAAGGAGTCAAGGTGGGCGGACAGTTCAGGCCTGAGGGTATCATTCAAAATGAAACCCAGGATTCAGGAGATGGAGCTGGTACGTTGGGGAACGTGCCCTGGGTGGGTTGCATCCCTGCGGCCCTTGACCTTCGGCGTGTGTAAGGAGACTGCGTGTCTCTTTGTTATTAAAAGAATTCTTTGTAATGTTTATTTATTTTTGAGTGAGAGAGAGACAGACAGACAGAATGTGAGCAGGGGAGGGGCAGAGAGAGAGGGAGACACAGACTCCGAAGCAGGCTCCGAGCTGGCAGCACAGAGCCCGAGGCGGGGCTCGAACTCACGAACCGCGAGATCATGACCCCAGCCGAAGTCGGACGCTGAACCGGCTGAGCCACCCGGGCGCCCCGAGAAGACTGCATTTCTGATGACATCAAGTCCAGCCTCCTCTCAGTCCCCAGCCTTGCCCAGCCTTGTAAATAGCTGGGCCCGCCTTGAGAAGCCCTTGGCCCTTGCTGATGTGTGGCCGTGATAAGCTTCCCTATTCTACTGTCTCAGTTCTTTGTGTATGTAGGGGGTGAGTGGTGCTGTCCTGACCCTCTTTTCAGCCACTGCCAGGAGGCATCCACTTGATGGTTAATTAGACACTCCAAGCGTGACTAAAATGTGACCGAGCTGTGCGCTTCATGCCAACTCATCCTTCTTCCCCCAGGTTATGTAATTTTTTTTCTCAAAAGTGTTAGGATCAGATCCGGGCTGTGCAAGCCAGCAGCACCCCCTGGGCATTGGTGACCCTGGCCTTGGACTTTTCAGTTTGAGCAAGTGCGATAGGACTTTGCTGGTGATGACAACAGCGGCGGTGATGGTGAAGAGGAGGAGGACTAGAGCTATAAGGGTACGGATGAGTGTTTTCATGAGACCCAGCTTCTTTTCGAAGCGAGTCCCGGTCATACGCATCATCTCCCTGGACCCTCCTGACGCCTCCGGGAGGCGGTGAGGGCTAGTGGAAAGAACACAGCTGGCCACTTGCAAAGACCTGGTTTGTATCCCATTTCCGTCATTCAGGGGCAGGTCGTTTCACCCCTTGGAGTCTGTTTCCCTTCTGGAAAACAGGATGATACCTGTATTGCACGTTTCCCCGGAAGACTCCATGTGAAAAAGCACAAAGTGCCTGACGTCGTGGGCGTTCAGTAAATCTCCATCCCCCGTCTTACAGATGAAGGACATCCAGAGTCCGGGGCTTTCTGCTGAATTACCTTGGACCAGTTGCTAAACCTCTCTGTGCCTTGGGTTCGTCATCCATAGGGAGGGGAGGGGCTCCTAGCCGTCAATAAGTTTCAGAGTGAGGCAGAGAGGAGTCTGAATGCGACTTCACTAGCACTGTCTCGGCCTCATCTGTAAAATAAAGATGATCATGGCATTTGCCTGCTGTAAAGGCTTGTGAAGATTAAGTGAGATAATGCATGTACGACCCCCAGCACGATGTCTGGCACCAATCTGTAACCGATGTATTTTGCCCCTTTACTCAAAGGTAGTGACATCACACACACACAAAAAAAATTGCCAGACTCAGAAAAGCTGGACTTAGTTCAGAGAAATGAGCCCTGCCGTGGATTGAATGGTGGACCCCCCCAAATTATGGCCATGTCTTAATTCCCAGAACCGGGAATGTGATCTTATGTGGGAACAGGGTCTTTGCCGATGTAATTACGTTAAGGATCTTGAGATAAGATCACCCTGGATTGTCTGGATGGGCCCTAAATCCAATAAGTGTCCTCCTACAGAAAGGAGAGAGAGATTTGACACGGAGGCACACGAGGAGGGGGATGAGAAGATGGGAGCAGAGATCGGAGCGCCGCTATATGAGCCAGTGGGTGCCGAGGGTTGCAAGCAACTTCCAGAAGCTAAGAGAGAGAGCGGCAATGAATGGTGTCTTCCACAGAGCCTCCGGAAGGAGCCATCCCTGCCCACACATTGATTTCAGACTTCTGGCTTCCAAGAACTGCGAGAGAATACATTTCTGGTGTTTTATGCCACCCAGTTTGTGGTACTTTGTTACAGCAGCCCGGGGAAATTGATCCAGACCCTAGAAGAATTTAAGCTAAGAGATGAGTTGGGCTGGTGAAGGTATTTTCTTGTGGGCCTCCCACAGCACCTCCAGCCCGTGTTAAAGTCTTGTAGATAGAGAAGATTCCCCAAGGGAAAGAATGACCTCTTGCCCTCAGCAGGGATAACATCTCTATGGGTACCCTAGGGGGCTCCAAATACTCTAAGGGGTTGGCTATGAAAAGCCAGTTGGGAAATGGAGCCAGACAGACTAACCTCTGTGACAGAAGAGGCAAAGAGAGAGAGAGAGAGAGAGGGAGGGAGGGAGAGGGAGAGGGACTCCGCAGGAATCAAGAAAAGATCAATTTACCCTTTTGGCTACGTTGTTGTCTCATTGCTTTTGAAAATTAAATTCCGCTTAGGGAAAGGAAAGGGAGCTACGACTTCTTGATTGCCAAGTCTCTGCAAGTGCTTTACACACACTTTTGCATTTGATTGTCACAACTACCCTGAGAGGAAGACAAGTACTATCGTTACTCTCGTTTTATCAGTGAGGTAACTCGAGGCCCAGAGTCTCAGGTCTAGTGAGTGACACAGCTGGATTTCAAATTCACTCGTGAAAAGGGGAAATGAGTGTACAGGTATCTAGATGCCCTTATCTGGAAAGATACATTTTCGTCATAATTTCCAAGGGTATTGTGACCCCAGTAGCTGAAGAATTCTTGCTGGAGAGCCCTACTGTTATTTTCTGAGTCTCCTCTGAGGTGTTCTGGGCAAGTCTTCCCTGATACTTCCCTTTAAAAATAATTAAGTGAACAGAATTGGCAAGGAGCCCCACCCGCATGCCTTTATACTACTCTTCCACTGTGGTTTCCGCGCAGGTTCATACTTCCTCCTCCCAAGCACAGGTCGTGTGTTCTTTTCGTTTCTGCATCGCTGGCAGCAAACACAGGGTTTGGTGTATGGGAGGAACTTGGCAAATGTTAGATGGATGGGAGGGTGGGTGTATGGGTGCATGGAAGGATGGGCGGTTGGATGATGGATGGATGATGGATGGATGGATAGATGGATGATGGATGGATGATGGATGGATGATGGATGGATGATGGATGGATGGATGATGGATGGATGGATGGATGGATGATGGATGGATGGATGGATGATGGATGGATGATGGATGGATGGATGATGGATGGATGATGGATGGATGGATGGATGGATGATGGATGGATGATGGATGGATAGATGGATGATGGATGGATAGATGATGGATGAAGGATGGATGGAGGATGGATGGAGGATGGATGGATAGATGGATGATGGATGGATGGATGATGGATGGATGATGGATGGATGGATGGATGGATGATGGATAGATGATGGATGGATGATGGATGATGGATGGATGATGGATGGATGATGGATGGATGGATGATGGATGGATGATGGATGGATAGATGGATGATGGATGGATGGATGATGGATGGATGGATGGATGATGGATGGATGATGGATGGATGATGGATGGATGGATGATGGATGATGGATGGATGATGGATGGATGATGGATGGATAGATGGATGATGGATGGATGGATGATGGATGGAGGATGGATGGAGGATGGATGGATAGATGGATGATGGATGGATGGATGATGGATGGATGATGGATGGATGGATGGATGGATGGATGATGGATGGATGATGGATAGATAGAAGAAAAGAAGGGTGGGTGGATGGACGGTTGGATGGGTGAGTGGATGGTCCAGGGTCTCTTTGTGGTTAATACCCAGGCCTCTTTCATTGTTTGAAGCTTGTAATATATTAAGAAAAGAAGTAATACTAAAATAAGGTTACAACACTTGTGCTATGTTTATAATATTTTTTTTACTATATTACTAATAACACTTTTGACATGCACTTAAAATATCACTGTAGTATAACTTTATTTGGATTAAAGGAGTTATTGTCTATAAAGGGCTCAGAACAAGAACTGGTACATACCAAAGAGTGAACAGATGTTTTTAGGAAAATATATTGGCTGGAATTATCTTGAAGCGGGGGGTGGGGGGGGGGTAGAACAGAAGAGGAAGTAGCCATTTTTGAGTATCTACTGTGAACCAGGTAGGATGCTAGTGATTTCCAAATGCATTATTATCTGCATTTTGCAGATACAGAAACTAAAATTCAAAGATACAGCGCCCCCATCAGGCTGATAGATGTGTAGTTTCTCATTCCCACTCTCTCCCACTACCCTGGTAATTGGAGGAGCCAGACTATGGCTGGTGGTACAGGAGTCCTTTCTTGGTATGTGTGGTTCCAGGACCTCTGTTGGACAGTATTAATCATGTTAGCCTTTATAATAGCTGCACTTTGCGAAGGAGGTTGGACCAGAGTGATCTGACAGGAGAGCAAAGGAAACACCAAACAACAAAACATAAAAATTTTGCTTGGCCCTTGGGGCGCCTGGGTGGCTCAGTCAGTTCGACATCTGACCCTTGATTTAGACAACAGTCATGATCTCACGGTCCGTGAGATCGAGCCCCGCACCGGGCTCTGTGCTGACAGCGTGGAGCCTGCTCTGGATTCTCTCTCTCACCTCTCTCTCTATGCCTCCCCCTGCTTGTGCACACGCTCCATCTCAAAATAAATAAAGAAACTTTAGACAGCAAAACCAAAAAAACCACGCTTGCTTGGCCCGAGTATGCATGTTTTGCTGCTCCTTGAGGCGTGCTCGGGTCGAGTCCCTCTTTGTCCGATTAGGCCAGCAGAAGAGCAGCTTTCATCAGTCCTGTGAAGAATTCTGTCGCTGCCCCAAGCACAAGGTGAAAATCTCAGAAGACCGTCCCAATGTTTTCATCTCCTGCCTGGGCTTATTCCCCTCAAAGGTTTTTGTGTGTACACTCGACTCTTGGACAATGCCAGGGTGAGGTGCACTGACTCCGCCCCCACCCTGTGCGGTCAAAAAATCCACGTATAACTCTTGGCACCCCCAAATTTAACTGCCAATAACCTCCTGTTGACCAGAAGCCCACTGGTCGTGTAAACGTTCAATTAGCACGTACAGTTGACCTTTGAACAACATGTGTTGGAACTGTGCGGGTGCACTTGTACGTCGATTTTGTTTTCAATAAATATAGCACGATACTATGAATGTATTTTCTTTATGATATTCTTCATATTTTCTTTTCTCTAGCTTACTTTATTGTAGTAATACAGTATATCATACATGGAACACACCAAAGATGTGCTAATGGAACGAGGTCCCTTCACGAGCCTTATATCTTCGAGGTTATCGGGGAGGGACTGGCCTGATAGAGGAGGGGATTGGCCCCGTTCAGTTGGGTTTCCATCATTTGCAGTGAAAAGTCCTAGGTGGTACATTCAAGGAAACCCCTCTCTGCCTTCCTCCCTCATCTTCCAAACTGGAAATGCCGTGGTCTCCTGACAAGATCAACCCAACCCTGGGCACCTGCGGCCTGAGAGATCCACATAGCTCCAGAGCCGGCCCCCTCCTCAGATCTGTGCCTTCTGCCTCTATGGATTCCCCAACCAAGGAAGCTGTTTTCCTCTTTTGCCATACTCCTTTCACCTAGCCTCCCTGTCTGCAGCACTGACCATTCTGCTGCCATCGTCGTAGGACATTTCTGACCCCAGGCTCCTGGGATGAGGGCCTGCTTCTTCCCTTGCAAATTTCATTTTCCCAGATGGCAATCTCTGTGCCTCTTGAAGGCAATTTCCTTGATTAAATTCTTTTGTAACTATGGATCTTATGGCTTCTGGGAGGCTAGGTTCCACCATTTACTTTACTTGACCTTTGGAAATGTTTTTTATGTATAACAAATGACAGCAAATAAAAGCAGCCGCCACCCCCCCCCCCACTACCTGTTTTGCATTTCTGGGAAGGGTGTCCAGATAGCTTTAGATAGGAACCTTAGATAGTGTCTAGACAGTTGTAGGCAGATACTGTTGTTTCCTGTGTTTAAGATCAACGATAACATTTTCTATCTTTCACCAAATGCTCACCATGTACTAGGTGCTGAGGCACTGAGAGAGAGGGAGAAAGAGACAGAGAGATGGACAAAGAAGTCCCAGTCCCTGTCATCAAAGCACACACCTGACATTATCCTAGGTAGTCTACATCTGTCAGGTATTTAATCTCCTGACTTGGTCACGGCGCTGCTGTGGAGAACAAGTAGGCTCGTGGCCGGGAAAGCGGTTCAAGAGTCTCTCCAGGTGGGAGGTGGAGGAGGCCGTGGTCTGTCTTAGTGACTGTGGTCAGTCTTCGTACTTCCAGGCTGATCCACAGTCGCCTTTTCTTTGACTCTGCCTATGCCATCCGACCTAGGGGCTGGACCCATCCATGCGAGGTCTCAGGAAAGAAGCTTCTAGAAGAACGGAGATCACAAAGAGCACAGACCCAGCATAGTCACCTTAAAAATGCTCGCAGGGCCAGTCGTGAGGAGTGGGGCACCTCAACACCCCAGTGAGGTTGCTCGTTGATTTAGCCTGTGGATTGCTCTGAGTGAAGGGATCTTAGCCAAACGTAGCCCTCAGCCCGGTGACGCCAGCACACCCTTGCTGAACCGTTCGGCAGGCACCGGACACCGAACCCAAACCTGATCTCGTGATGTTCACCGTCTCTGAAACACGTTCACTGCACCCTTATCCCCACCCTTGCCATCCCGCTGCTCCGCACACGATCTTAGAAGTCTTCCCCGACTTTTCCCACTCCTTCCTTCTCATTTCCAAATAGATACCTAGTTCTGCGGATTCTGTTTTGTAAATTCTGATCCAGTCTGTCCGCTTCTTTCTTGCCTCCCCATTCCGGAATAGGCCACCACCGCCTCTCGCCCGGTCCTCTGTAATAGTCAACTGGTTGGCCCTGTGCTTGTATTCCTGCCTCCACCGGTACATTCCCCACAGTATTGCCATGGGATATTGAGAAAAATGCAAAGCAAAGCACATCAACCCCTTTCTTAGAACATATATTGGCTTCCCATTGCTTCAGGAGAAAGTCTCCAGTCCTTACCGTGACCCGGAAGGCCCTGTGTGTAATCTGTTCCTCTCTGCCTCTCTGTTTTATTTTTTTTAGATGCTTTATTTATTTTGGAGAGAGAGAGAGAGAGACCTGCACAGAGAGTGAGCAGGAGAGGGGCAGAGAGAGAGGGAGACACAGAATGCGAAGCAGGCTCTGGGCTCCGAGCTGTCAGCAGCGAGCCTGACGTGGGGCTCGAACTCACGGAGTGTGAGATCATGACCCGAGCCGAAGTCGGACGCTTAACCGACTGAGCCACCCAGGAGCCCCTCGGCCTCTTTAACTTGCCCTCATACCAAACTCTCCCTACCTCTATGTGCAGCAGCCTCACGGACCTTCTTGCAAGGTTTATCCAATTCCAGAGTCTTCCTTTTACTTGAGAAGCTTCCCTGTCAGTGCCCCCCTTTCGCTACCAATTTTCTTTACTTTCTGGTCTCAGTTTTTCTACGACTTCCTCTGAGCAGCCTTCCTTCTCTGAGCGCTGAGACTGGGCCGATCTCCCTCTCATACCTCCTCAGCACTTCATATATTTTCTTCTTTGCATTTCTCAAGGTGGAATGAAATGAGGGTGCAAGTTAGCGGTTCCGTGTGGCCCTCCCCATCTCGAGCTCCATGAGGGCGGTGGCCCCTGCTTTGCTCAGCACTGGGTCCGCAGGCCCCGGCCAGGGCCTTGTCCACGCGTGACGCAGAACAGGAGCGTTCTGACTCGTCCGAGTTTTGTTAGATCTCTAAGCCAGATGACTTCCGATCTCTCTGCTTGCTGTAGCCCTGAATCTGAGGGAAACCCGTGAATAACCCATTTGGGGCTACATTCTCTGTCTCAAATCCTTCTACGCTGTCTCTGTCCTACTTCCGGCCACCGTCGTGTGTCCCATCCACACTTCTACAATTGCCTTTCTATCTGGATACCTTTCAGCTTTTTCTCCTCAGACCCACCTTAGACTCTTTCACTCACCTTAGACGCTGATATAAAGAACTACTGTTCCCAGTAGAGTCCCTTTTTTTTAATGTCACACATATACTTGTGCTGTTTTTTCCACTGGGAATGTTCTTTGCCGATATTTCAGCTTGTCCAGATGGTACCCATTCTTTAGGACATACTTCAATTGATGCCCTTTGAATTTCGTTTTCTCTTATTCTCTCCTTCTCTTAGCTGAAAGAGATTCTCCTCCTGGTCTGAGCTTCACCAGTATTTTATCAGGACTTCCTTTATGGTTTTGATTACTTTCTGCCCTGTGTTAGGCTTGTGAGTGAACATTTTACCTCTCTGACTCCCATTTATCTGGGCACTGGGAGCAAAAAGTCATCTTTATATTCCCCTTGGTGTCTGGCCCAGTCCTTGCCACTTCAAAGGGCCATAATACATGTTTGTGGCATGAATCCTTTCTCTTCCCCTACTCACTGGACTACTCAGATATGCTATATTAGATTCCTACAGCTGCCATGACAAAGTACCAACACTGGGTGGCTTCAACAGCAGAAACTTATTGTCTCTCTGTTCTTGAAGTCCAAAATCAAGGTGTTGGCAGGGTTGGTTCCTTCTGAGGGCTGAGGGAAGGATCTGTTCCAGACCTCTCTCCTTGGCCACCAGATGCCTGTCTTCTCCTTATGTCTCTTTTACATTGTCTTCCCTCTATGCCTGTCTTTGTGTCCAAATTTCCCCTTTTTTTATTTAATTAATTTTTTAAATTTATCTCCAAGTTAGTTAGCATATAGTGCAACAATGATTTCAGGAGAAGATTCCTTAATGCCCCTTAGCCATTTAGCCCATCCCCCCTAGCATCCCCCATCCGGTAACCCTCTGTTTGTTCTCCACATTGAAGGGTCTCTTATGTTTTTGTCCCCCTCCCTGTTTTTATATTCTTTTTGCTTCCCTTCCCTTATGTTCATCTGTTTTGTATCTTAAAGTCCTCCTATGAGTGAAGTCATATGATATTTGTCTTTCTCTGACTAATTTCGCTTAGCATAATACCCTCTAGTTCCATCCACGTAGATGCAAACGGCAAGATTTCATTCTTTTTGATTGCCGAGTAATACTCCATTGTGTATATATACCACATCTTCTTTATCCATTCATCCATTGATGGACATTTGGGCTCCTTCCATACTTTGGCTATTGTTGATAGTGCTGCTATAAACACGTGGGTGCATGTGTCCCTTCGAAACAGCACACCTGTATCCCGTGGATAAATGCCTAGTAGGGCAATTGCTGGGTCGTAGGGTAGTTCCATTTTTAGTTTTTTGAGGAACCTCCATCCTGTTTTCCAGAGTGGCCGCACCAGTTTGCATTCCCACCAGCAGTGCAAAAGGGTTCCTCTTTGTCCGCATCCTCGCCAACATCTGTTGTTGCCTGAGTTGTTAATATTAGCCATTCTGACAGGTGTGAGGTGGTATCTCATTGTGGTTTTGATTTGCATTTCCCTGATGATGACTGATGTGGAGCATTTTTTCATGTGTCGGTTGGCCATCTGGATGTCTTTTTTTGGAGAAGTGTCTATTCATGTTTTCTGCCCATTTCTTCACTGGATTGTATTTTGGGTGTTGAGTTTGATAAGTTCTTTATAGGTTTTGGATACTAACCCTTTATCTGATATGTCATTTGCAAATATCTTCTCCCATTCTGTCAGTTGCCTTTTAGTTTTGCTGATTGTTTCCTTCACTGTGCAGAAGCTTTTTATTTTGATGAGGTCCCAGGAGTTCATTTTTGCTTTTGTTTCCCTTGCCTCCAGAGACGTGTTGAGTAAGAAGTTGCTGTGGGCAAGGTCAGAGAGGTTTTTGCCTGCTTTCTCCTCGAGGATTTTGATGGCTTCCTGGCTTACATTTAGGTCTTCCATCCATTTTGAGTTTATTTTTGTGTCTGGTGTAAGAAAGTGGTCCAGGTTCATTCTTCTGCATGTCGCTGTCCAGTTTTCCCAGCCCCACGTGCTGAAGAGACTGTCTTTATTCCATTGAATATTCTTTCTTCTTTTGTCAAAGATGAGTTGGCCATACGTGTGTGGGTCCATTTCTGGGTTCTCTATTCTGTTCCATTGATCTGAGTGTCTGTTCTTGTGGCAGTAGCATACTGTCTTGATGATTATAGCTTTGTAATACAGCTTGAAGTCCGCCAAGTTTCCCATTTTCACGAGGACATCATCATATTGGCTTAAGGCCCATTAGCCTAATGACCTTATCTGTCAACTAATTACATCTGCGATGACCCTCTCTCCAATTACGGTCACATTCCAAGGTGTTCTGGTTAGGTCTTCAACATTCGAATTTTAGGGGGGGCATGATGTAATCTACAGCTTACCCCAGCTCAAAACAAACACAAATTGTTCTTCAACCTTGATTAATTCCAACCTAGTCAAGTGCTTACTTTGTGAGGATATCAGAGTGAGGGCAGTAGAATGGAAAGAAACACATATTTCTCTGCCTCTTTGGATCTGAGGGTGGGGTGACAGTGTACTAGTGCCTAGCGTGGTTCCTGGAACATCGCAGGCATCCTAGAAACGTTGAAAGAACACGGTGCTGCTATGGGAGTCAGTGGACCCAGATTTTAGACGGCTACTTTTGCCACGTGTTTGCCGTGTAGTGTTGGGAAGCCACTTCCAACCTCGCAGACTTAGTTACCCCACTTTGGGACCTCAGGGTCTGTCCAGGTCAGACACAGCCTGGGGGAATCCCTGACGGGATGTCATGGAGAAGAATGAAATCTGGACCCACGTCGGTCCGGGCTGCTCTTGTCCTGCCTTGTCAGTGGTACAGCCAAGTCGTTTCTGGACCTGGGGCCCCGTGTGGGAGCTCCATGTTTCTTGACCTTGGCTGCTGCAGCACAGGAAAAGTTGTGCCTATCTCAGATGGCCATCAGGAACACTCTCTAGGTGATTCGTACCCTTAGAGTTCCTTGAGAGCAGGTACCGTGACTTCTTTATCACTTCTTTTTATTTTTTAAAATGTTTGTTTTTGAGAGGGAGAGAGCACACGCTTTGGGAAGGGCAGAGAAGAAAGGGGACAGAGGATCTGAAGTGGGCTCTTCCCTGACAACGGAGAGCCCGACACAGGGCTTGAGCTCACGAGCCATGAGATCGTGACCTGAGCCAAAGTGGGACGCTTCACTGACTGAGCCCCCCCCAGGCGCCCCTCATGACTTCTTTTTTTAAAAATTATTTTTATTCATAGATTATAGAAAACTTCAAGTATATACAAAACCTAAAGAGAAAAGTACAATTGGCTACCCTCACGAGCTACCCGGCGACAACAATCATCAACTCAAGGGCATTCTTATTTCCTCTTTATCCTTGCCTATCAACCACATATGGTTTGAAGCCATTCTCAAACCTCATATCATTTCATCAATAAATGCTTCAATGTATGTCTTTAAATGGTAAGGTAATTTTATCACCGTATCACATCTAAAAAAAAAATCAACAATTCCTCAGTGATCAAATATCCAGCCCACGTTAAAATTCCCCCAGTCGTGTCATAAATATGTTCTTACATTTGGTATGTTTGGCTCAAGGTCCAAATAAGGTCCATACGTTGTCTCTCAGATAGCTTTCAATCATTAAGTTCCCCCTTCCCTTTTGTCTCCTTCAAATGTATTGGTTGAAGAAACAGGAGACCATAGACTGCTTCCTCTCTGTTTCCCTGGTGCCTCGTGTGGCACCAAGAAAAGAGTCAGAACGTAGTTCACATTGGGAGAATGAATGAACAGGTAAATGAAGGACCACAGCCTTCCCAGCGGGCACCTTGCCAGGGCGAGCCTTCTGCTTCCCAGCTGGACTAGTCTCTCTCTGGACTAGTCTATCATTGGACTAGTCTCTCTTTGTTGAGCCTCAGTTTCCTGGTCTGCAGAGTGGAGCTGCTGATCCCTGCCTTCTGTTCCAGCTCCCAGGAGGTTGTGACAAAGGCTGTGATTTTAAAAATAAAGCCTAAGACAGCCTTGAGCAAATGGTGCTATAAATACCAGAGGAGGGATTCTATTATTAAATGTCCTTTGTTCATAGAAGCTTCAGGCAGAGTGGTAAGGTTGAGAAGTAGAACCCCTTTGCTTTTTCTTTGGTGCTTTAGGGAGTGTGGTGACTATCACAGGCAGGGCTAGGCGCACGCCCTAGGGCTGGGGAGTCCGGTCAGTGCCGCTCTGGCTGGGGCAGGCTTGCAGTATCTTATTGCACGCTGGCAAAAATAGAATAGCCAGGAGAATGTGGGGACGGAGACAACTGTTCCTGTTTTGAAAAGCGTCGGAAGGATGTAGCTACAGGTGGGGGTGAAGGTCTGCCCCTAAGAGCAAAGCCCAGCCAGGAAGTCGCTGGGCCCCCAAGCTGGAGAGCTGAGATTTGGGCTGGACTCCTGACAGCACCTGGGGCCCCAGTGTCTGGTCGCGTCACTGGTGACAATGGAGGCCGTCTTCCCTGGAAATGCTGCACGTGTTGATGAGTCAATTGGTTTTCATTCCAAACAAAGAGATCAGAGAAGCTCTGATGCTGTGGCCAAGAGCTGCTGCAGAGAAGTGAATAGCCAGTTAGGTCAAGTTTCAGCCTTCCCTGGTTTGAAGACAGTCCCATGCCAGCAGCCATGAGATCCTGCTCTGGCTCACGCCGAGCCGCCAGGAAACAAAAGAGGGCCTCCCCTCTTGGGTACTAAACTGCACTCCAGACGGGGACTCTGTGGGAGGCGGTATTTGGGCTTTTCCCCCTTCCCATCCCCCCCAGGCCCCCCCCCCACTAGGTGGCACTTGTGGAGGCCATTCCTCTGGTCTAGAAGCTACTGGGGCGCGCCTGCAAGGTAAGCGCGATGAGAACGACAAAAATGACAACAGAGCCCGGGAGTTTGCAAAATGAGCAAATCGCTAGGAATTTCAAAAGTAAATCTGAAAGTAACGAGGACCTAAATGTACCCATATGTGAAGTGGGAAGTTTCAAAGTTTCAGCCTTTTCTGAGCTTTCTGTGTGCCCAAAAGAGGAGCCTATTTTGGAAGTGGAAGAAGTAGGATTTTTTTTCCCCTCGTCAACTCAAAAGTGGTTGAACCAATTTAGCTCAAACTATAAAAAGACAAAAACCAAATGCACTCTGGCACAAGATTTCTGTGTGGCATTAGAGTGGAAGCGACTAGAGGGGGAAGAACATGGAAATCTGGTGCCTGGAAATCATATGCTTCCAGCTGACTTTTCACATGCCCATCAGAGGGGCTTAGGGGGGTGGGTTTAGGGCCTGAGGTTCCGAGTCAAACAGGCAACGAATCCCAAATTAAATCCTCTCTTTATGTGGAGGTTACTAGAAGTTTCCTGGATCCTGAAATTATTTTTCTAAACATTCTCGTGTTCTATAAAGCCACCAGCACAGCCAGGATTTTCATTAATAGGTTTAATGAATGAATTTAACTATGTATTGACCAATTAAAGAGGGAAGTGGTCTGGAGCTATTAAGGACACAAACTTTGGAGGGACGCCTGGGTGGCTCAGACGGTTAAGCGTCTGATGCTCGATTTCAGCTCAGGTCCTGATCTCGCAGTTTGTGAGATCGAGCCCCACGTCGGGCTCTCTGCTGTCAGCATGGAGCCTACTTGGGGATTCTCTTCCCCCCCACCCCCCGCCCCTCCCCAGCTCATGCTCACTCGCTCGCTCTCTGTCAAAAATAAATAAAACATTTTTTAAAAATTAAAAACGAAGAAAGAGCATGAACTTTGCAGACAGGTGCACCTAGGTTCATACCCCAAGCTGCTGGACTTTGATGCTGAGCCTACTGCTGCTTCTGTAGAACCTGGCTGAATTTGCCTCAGGCTTTCACACGTATTAAATAAAATGATAAACATGAAACACTTAGAATGGCTACTGACACATGACAAACCCCCAAAATAGCGGTTATAGTAGTCGTAGTCATGTAGTACTTGCAAAACTGGGGGTGGCCTGAGGGCTTGTCTTCCTGTGCTTTTCTACCAAATCATCTAGGTTAGTGTTTTCCAAAAAAGTAGACTGTTTGTGGGGACCGGCAGTCAGAAATGTGTTTTGTGCGGCGACTGAAGAAACAAAAGTTCCGCAGAACAACACCCATCCTTCTGGTGCGTAGTGCGAGCAGTTCTAGTCTAGCCTGCTTTCTTGTGTTCAGTTCAGTTCTGTTCTAGTGTACTCTCTTTATTTTATTTCTTTTCATTTTTACGTGCTGACACAGCCCACTGTATAGATTTCCCTACTATCTAACGGGTCATGGCGCACAGGCTGTTAAATGCTTACCTGGCTGAATCTGGGGAAGGCGCTCATCACCCTCGTGATCTTCTTCGGAATTAACACCTCTGGCCAAGGTTTAGAGCCAAAGTAAATGTTCCCCGAATTTTCTTCCCCAATAAAACTACCTGTTGGAACAATGACAGCTGCAAAGCGATCAGACATCAGTCCTCCTCACACTTTCACCGCTGGTCTGGCTCCTGGATGAAGACATTCTTTTCTAGACCCTTCTAGCGAGCCAGGCCAGTATCCGGGTTTGGCTGCAGAACCCGGCACAGACACGCAAATATGTGTGTGTGTGTGTGTGTGTGTGTGTGTGTGTGTGTGTGCATGCATACGAGAGAGAGAGAGAGAGAGAGAGAGAGAGAGAGAAGGAGAAGCAGAGAGGGAGGGAGGGAGGGAGGAGGAGAAACAGAGAAAGAGAGAGAGAGTTAGGAATTGGGGAAGACAGGGAAATGACTGTCAACTTCTCAACTTTTCTCTCTAATATCATCTAGCTACCAGGTTTCTGCCAGACTGGAGGAGAATGGCCACTCCCCGGGGTAGTAACACTTTCCAAAGGATCCCCCTCCTCTGGAGATGTCCGAGAGGGTGAAGAAAAACCAAAGCGCCGATAGTTGCCGGCTCTTTGCTCCGCCTCCCTCGCTAGGTCCCTGCGCCTTGACAGAGCCTTGGTCCAGTAAGATGATCTGACCACAGCTGGTCTCCTACACTTAGAACAAGTTGGAAGCAAGAGAACTTGGGGAAGGAATCTGGTTTCACTAAAAATAGCCGCAATATAGACCCTGTGACTTACCACTCCTCAGAACGGTCTGATGTGGACCGCACAGGGGCCACTGACCCCTGCCATTACTTGGGATTATTTGCTTTCCCTGCCTGGAGCCCCTGAAACCAGGACGGGCTTAGGGCGCCGAAGGCACTTGGACTCAGATGCAGACTCTTGCCAATCTCAGAAACGCACGATGACGATGTGACCGAGAAGCTTCCTCCCCCTGGGAGCGCGTGACTGTTGGCACTGATAGCGACAGGTCCTTTTAAGATTTTAGTCCATTGTGGCATCTTGTTTCCTCTTCACTGCCAGGCCCATTGCGTCTCCACTTCTAAGGTAGGTGAAAGCAAACCAAATGGGGGAAATGCTACTGGGATTGTGATCCTCTTGGGTGACTCCTGCGTGGGTTTCCTCGGCCTAGGGCGGGGGTGGGGGGGGGGAATGTCAAGGCAGGACGTAGCTTCTGAGTAAAAGTCTGTGCTCCCAACACACAGGTCAAGCCACAGTAACGATTGGGACGTAATTCCTTTCCTCGATCAAGCCACAGTAATGATTGGGGATTATTTCCTTTTCTTGCATCCTCCTCCCCCCCAACTAAGGTATTAGCCAGCGGGAAAGCGCCTCACATGTTAAATTTAACCCTTTCTCAACTTCTCAACCTAGAGCTGCTTTATCGGACGTGCCTCGTCCTTCCTGTCCTGCTCTTAACTCTGAGAATGTGGATTTGGCTCAGGGCAGTGGTTATCTGTGTTCACCTTTTCCGCTCTACAGCAACAGAGAGTAATGTAGAACAGCCTAGAGCGGGGATTCCCGTAACTCAGGCCGTCCCTGTGGAAGAGGGAATCCAGTGCAGGTACACAAAAGATTTGCTTGGATTCCATCTCCGCCCTGAAATGCCGCTGTCGGGACTCATCTCTGATTTCTAGCCTGTTTATAGCAGTGGGCCTTGGGAAAGGACTTGGAAATGAAGGGGGGGGGGCTGGAGATTTCTGGGGGTAAGATTAGGAGCCCTCAGAGAGAAAAAGAAGCCGCCTTCGTTGTCGGAGGGTTAAATACTACCAATTTCTTGCTTAAAGTTGACTTTAGAGCACCGTGCTGAGAAAACTCGTATGCCAACCTTCCAGCTCGCCAAACTAAGGTGTTTTCATGTAAGTGAGGAGACACTTCAGTAACAGATATGCTTCCTTTAAATGAAAATCCTAATCTTAAAATACTACATGGCTGGAAGAGACAAACCTTCAGATGCAGAATCATCGGTCTCTGTGCATTTTGTAGAAGAACGGGTTACTAACTGATGCTTGGGCACTACACCCCCTCCCCAGCTTTGCTTTCTTTCATCCGTCTTCAAGGTAGGTGAGCCCAAAGAACATAAACTTAAAATCTTAAACCTAGAAGAAGCATCTTGGCAGTCATATGGCGTGTAATTCTTCTTGGAACATAATTTGGGATGCGTGTCTACTTTTCTCCTTAGACTGTTGCTTCAACTTTCCCTGTGACCTCGAAATGGATACACGGTGGAGATTTCCATTTTGAAGCCATGGCTCTGTGGGCATCACATCCTACTAGCACTTTCTCCTTTCCGATATTATCGCTTTAAGGTTCATTCATGTGGCTGCAAAGCTAGACGAAGCCTTTCGAATCATTGCCCCCATGTTGCGTTCGTCCAGCCGTTATGGCGTCATTAATACCAGGTGCTGGCCTTAACCACCCAAACACTGTCACATCTTACTGAAAGCTGTCTGGGGTCTTGCATTCAAATTCCATATGGGTTTTATTGAGACATCCTAGAGAAAGTGATTTCGCTGAAGCTTGCCTCTAAGCGCGCTTGCTGGTACTTTCCACAAGTAACTTCACTAATAACATCTCCGTGAATAAACAGCTTTTCAGGAATGCGTTTGTCAGTAAAGCAGTGACTCCCAAACTCCATTTCATGAACCCGTGCCAGCCTGGGTGCCCAGGAATCACCTGGAAAGACTATTTAAGAATGTAATTTCTGGGCCACATCCCTGGAAACGCAGATTGAAAAGGTTATGGGGGTGGGGCGCCCGGGGGGCTCAGTTGGTTAAGCATCCGGCGCTTGATTTCAGCTCAGGTCAGGAGCTCACGGTTCGTGAGCTCGAGCCCCGGGCGCCCCTCTAACCCACCTTTTGAATCTTATTGTTCCTCTTCACCACGTCCACCCCACCCCAGTCAGGTTGAATCGAACACTTTCCTATTCTGTTTTCATGCCTGAGCACTTGACTAATGCTATTGCCTTAAGCTGCTGTGTCCTTCCTCACTTTTCGGCACATGCGAACCTGCCCCATTTTTCATGGTCTCTACTTTAGTGTGATAAGAAGGACTTGGAGGGCTTCTTTAAAATACTGCTCCCAGGGTGCTGGGGTGGCTCAGTCGGTTAAGCGTCCAACTTCGGCTCAGGTCATGATCTCACAGTTCGTGAGTTCGAGCCCCGCGTCGGGCTCCGTGCTGACAGCTCAGAGCCTGGAGCCTGGCTTCAGATTCTGTGTCTCCTCTCTCTCTCTGCCTCTCCCCCACTTATGCTCTATCTATCTCTCAAAGGTGAATAAATGTTAAAGAAAAAAATTTTTTAAAAATACTACTCCCAGAGGGACACCTGGGTGGCTCAGTCGGTTAAGCATCTGACTTCGGCTCAGGTCATGATCTCACAGTTTGTGAATTTGAACCCTGCATTGGGCTCTGTGCTGACTGCGGGAGCCTGTTTGGGATTCTCTCTCTCTCTCTCTCTCTCTCCCTCCCTCCCTCCCCCTCCCCTTCTCCTCTCCCTCTCTCCCTCTCTTTCTGCCCCTCCCCGATTCATGCTTTCTCTTTCTCTCAAAATAAATAAATAGACTTTAAAAAAATAAAAAATTAAAATACTGCTCCTGGGACTCACTCCTGGGGATTCTGATTCAGCAGGTCTGGAGCACCTCAGAAGGTGTGATGCTGACATGCTTTCAGAAACAGTGCATGTCGCTCAAATGCCACCTCTCTCTCTCTCTCTCTCTCTCTCTTTTTTTAAAGTAGGCTCCATGCCCAACGTGGGACTTGAACGCACAACCCGGAGATCAAGAGTCACGTGCTCTCCTGACTGAGCCGGCCAGGCGCCCCCTCAGATGTCATCTCTCTATAAAACGATCTCTTGCAGCCCTCATGCTTCCCCACTCCATCTCCCATAGCCTTTTGTTTAGAGCCCTGTCATCTCAAACTTCACTCTCTGTCTTTTATTTGAATTATTGCCACACATCGTCATTTCCCTCCCGCAACAAACATTCATCGAGTACCTAATATAAAAGGTGTATGTTTCCTTCAAGAACCCAAGCTTCCTAGGAGGCGGGATCTCTGTCCTTGGACCCCTGGAAACACCTAGGGCACGAGTGTGGAGAGTGTCGGTGCGCACGGCAGAGTTTAAATCTGTTCCCAGATGCCGCTTCATTTTCCCCAGAAGGTGCGGGTATGAGGCAGGCCCTTTCTGTGTCCGTGCCCCAAACCTGGGATTTCTGTACAGGAGCGGGATCTGAGCAGGCTTCCGTGGTTGGGCAATCTCGGAGCACGGCGCTGACTGGATTCCAGGGAGTCTCTTGGCTTAGGTGGGATGAGAAAGCACCTGGCATTTCTAAATACAGTAGTGGCGTCATAGGGAGTGATGCACACAGTGCCAGGGGGGCGCGGAGGAGGGGCCGGAGAGACTGGCTGATGGGGACCCGCGGCTTCCTCGCTTGGGACAGGCTTCCCTCCGTCGCTTCACCCGGTGCAGCACGGCAGCTCCTCGGGAATTGTCTGCTATCATTATTTTTAATTTACTTATATACGTATAATATATAGTTATAGAAAACATATGTAATAACCCATATTACTAGCCTCGTATGTGTCCTTCCACGTTTTTTATTCTCAGATAATTACGTAAAACACGCATATGTACACATACATATATGCATATGTCTTTTAAACTTTTTTTACACCTCGTTTATTTATTTTGAGAGAGAGGGAGATAGGGAGGGGCAGGGAGAGACTGAGAGAGAGAATCCCAAGCAGGGGATTCCCAATGTAGGACGCGAGCCGTGCGATCACCACCGGAGTCCGAGTCGGATGCTCAATCGACTGAGCCACCCAGGCGCCCCATGCCTTTTAAAATATAGATCATTTTACGGAAATTCTATCATGTTACACTTTTCTGTACTTTGTGCTTCTTGCCATTTACTAGCTATGTGGCCATAGGGCTTCGGTTTCCTCCTCTAGAAAATGAGGATGATAATACTACCTATCTCGTAGGATTGCTGTGAGGATTCGGTGCGTCGAGGCACGTTAAGCACTTAAAACCTGACTCTATGTGAGTGTTTGCTATGGTCACCGTGGCTACCACTCCCGTTCAGCAAAACCTGCAAATCAGCCGCACTTGCTCCATTTCATTTTTTTCATGGTGGCACAGGATTTTGTGATGTAGATGGAGAACAGTTTATCCAACCATTTGATTTTTAGCGGGCATTTACTTCGCTTCCGTTTATTTTGTCACTAGAGAGCAAGATCGCAATAAACGCCTTTATACATGCACCCTTACGTGAGCTTGTTTTTCCTATGCTGGGAAAAATGTCCAAGAATGGAGTAGCAGGGTTGAAGGGTGTATATATGTTGTTTTTAATTTCACTAAACGTTGCCACATTGCTTTTTAAAAAGCCTGGGTGGTTCAGTCGGTTGAGCGTCTGACTCTTGATTTCGGCTCAGGTCACGATCCCAGGGTCGTGGGATCGAGACCCGCATCGGGCTCCACACTGAGCGTGGAGTCTGCTTAAGATTCTCTCTCTCTTCCTCCCTCTGCCCCTCTCCCCCACTTGTGTTCGTGTGCTTTCCCTCTCTCTCTAAAAAAAATCAATAAATAAAAATTAAATTTTTTTTAAAAAGCATGTAACAAACGCATAATTCCACCAGCAATGTATGGGCGTATAGCTTTGCCTACAATCCCACCCACAGCTGATTTTACTACTCTTTTTTATTTTTTCACTACTCTTTGTAAATTTTAACAGTTCTACGGGTGAAGAGTGTCATCTCGTTGTTACTTCACAATTGAGTTTCTCTGGCTACTCAGGAATTCGAGCATTTTTTAAAACTGGTGGCCATTTGGATTCGCTTCATCCGTGAAGTGATTCTTCACGTGCTCTGCCTATTTTTGGAATTGGTTGTTTTTCCTTGTCAATTTGTAAGAGCTCCCTGTACGGTATAGGTATAAGCCCCTCACCTATGTTTTGCCTGCAGCTGTGTTTCCCATTTCCTGTTTTATTTTAACCATTGTGCCTTGTGCCAAAGTTGTAAAAAAACAATTGTATACAGTCCAGTTTCTCTTCTAACTTCTGGGTTTTAAGGATTGGTTAAGAGGGTATCGTTACTCCTAGGTTGTGCGTGTCGTTTCCCAGGTTTTCTGGCAGGACTTTTACTGTTTCCGTATGTAAATATGTCTTTATCCGGAAACTGTATTGAGTTGGCGTAAAACATACGTTCAATGACATATTTTTTTTTCAAATTAATATCCAGTTACATCCATAGTGTTCATTAACAGTCCAGCTTTTCCCCACTGAAATGAAACACCACTTTGACTATGTATTAAATGCTTATGCATGGAATTCGATTCCACATTCTCTATTTTATTCTCCGATCTAATTGCCTATTATTCCTATGCCACTACCACGTGTTGACTTGATTATGGTGGCTTTAGGGTATGATATCTGGCCTGAGATGCGTCCGTCTCATTATCCTCATTTCTCATGGCTATTCTTAGGGTTTAATTCTTCTGGATAAGTATTAAGATTGTGCATATAAATAAATGCCCTCTTTTTCTCTTGAAAAATCATGCTGAGAATTTTTTTTAATGTTTATTTATTTTTGAGACAGAGAGAGACAGAGCAGGAACGGGGGAGGGTCAGAGAGAGAGGGGGAGACAGAATCCGAAGCAGGCTCCAGGCCCTGAGCTGTCAGCACAGAGCCCGACGTGGGGCTCGAACTCACAGACTGTGAGATCATGACCTGAGCCAAAGTCGGGCGCTCAACTGACTGAGCCACCCAGGTGCCCCATGCTGAGAATTTTAATTGGATTAAAAATATTGATTTTGCGAGAATTAAAATTTTATGATATAAAGTCTTACGGTTTTTTCATTTATTCCTTTTTGTCAGATTTCGCTTTATGTCCTTCAGTAAGCTATTGCTGTCTTCCTCACACTGGTCTGATGCTTTTCTTGTTAAATTTAGTCCTGTATATTATATAGGCTTTTTTCATTATTTTGAATATAACTTCTCCTATTTTCATTTCGTGGTTTTGATTGCTTGAGTAGAGAAACACTGTTTTGTATAGTAACCTTGTATTCCTTTACCGTACCAAATGCTCTAAATAAGTCTCACAGCTTTTACTATAGTGGTTTGTCAAGCTGTAGAAATATACCATTAGCAGATGAAGAAATCGATGTCTTTTCTGATGTTTATATTAGTTCTTTATTTCTGGGGGGAGGGTCTTTTGTTATGAGCTAGACTCTCTGAGACAATGTTGAATAATAATAGGGATGGGAGGAATTCTTGTCTCCTTCAGTATTTTATTTAACAGGTCAGTGTTTTGCCATTTGGAATAGGATTTCGCATCTGTTTTTGGTCGACAGTCTATATCATTTTAAGAAATTCTCTTCTAATTCTATTTATTTGCAAGATGTATTAGGAATGCGGCTGAATTTATCCATTCTTTTAAGCCTTTCTTGATATCATTATTCCTATGATATTCCTCTTCAGTTTACTGATATAATGAATTCTGTTGATAGATCTGCTCATACCGAACTGCCTTTGCATTTCCAAATGTAGTCCTGTATGCCACTTAGTAATTTCTGTAAAACAAACCAGCCACAGCCTCGGTGGCTTCAAAAACAGCAATCATTGGTAATTGCTCATGTTTTCTTCAAGTTAGTTGGGGTCCGGCTGATCTGGTGTGGACTTGGCTTAGTGGCTCTGCTTGGCACTCTGGGTCTGTCGGCCTCTCGAGGCTGCTTTGCTTCAGCTTTTGTGGCTGGAGCAGCTCTGGGCCAGGTAACTCTCATTCTCCCACCAGGGCAGGTAGGCTGGCCAGGTTAGTGTCAGAGTGATTGCAGAAGCACAGGAAGGAAGGTGGAAATGCATAAAGACTCTTAAGGCATAGGCTGGGGAGTGGCACACTTCTGCCTCATTTTATTCACCCAAAGTCATTTGGCTTATTCCAAAATTAAGGGACAGGGGAATGTACATCTTACTGATGGCAGAGGTTCCAAAATCACCTGTATCGATAAGATGTTTTAAGTAAACCTCAGGGTAACCACAAAACAAAAACTTATAATAGGTACACACAGGAGAAGGAAATGAAAATATACTGCTGTAGAAAAAGCATCAATTGGGGCGCCTGGATGGCTCAGTCAGTTAAGCATCCAGCTCTTGGTTTTGGCTGAGGTCATGATTTCACAGTTCATGGGACTGAGCCCCGTGTCGGGCTCTGTGCTGACAGTGTAGAGCTCGCTTGGGATTCTCTCTCTCCCTCTCTTTCTGCCCCTTCCCATCTCTCTCTCTCTCTCTCTCTCTCTCTCTTAAAATAAATAAGATAAACTTTAAAAGAAAATCATCAGTACACAAAGGAAGACGGCAAGACAGGAAGAAAGAAACAAAGGAACTATACAAGAGCCAGAAAACAGTTAACAAGATTGCAGTAGTTATTCCTTACCTATCAGTAGCTACTTGAAATGGAATTGGATTCAATTCTCTAATCAAAAGGCATAGAGGGGATGAATGGGCAAAAAAATCGAGACCCAAGCATATGCTGCCTACAAGAGACTTATTTCAGTTTTAGGACACTCATAGGCTCAAAGGGAATGGGTGGTAAAGGACATTCCAAAAGAGAGAATGGGCAGACTTTAAGTTAAACACTGTAACAGGAGACAAAGAAGGTCATTATATAATGGTACAGGGGTCAATTCGTTGAGAGGATATGACAATTCTACATGCAGCCAACATTAGAGTACCTAAATTTATTAGGCAAATTCTAAGAGATCTGAGGGATGTTATAGCTAATAATACAGTAATAGTAGGGGGAATTTAGTACCCCACTTTCACAGAGAATAGATCATCGAGGCAGAAAATCAATAAGGAAACATTGGACTTGAATTATACTTTAGACCAAACGCACCTAAAAGACATATATAGAACATTGTATCCAACAGCAGCAGAATACACGTTTTTGTCAAGTGCACAAGGAACATTATTCAGGATAGATCATGTGCTATGTCACAAAACAAATCTTGGCAGATTTCATAAGATTAAAATCCTACCAAGTATCATTTCCAACCACAATGGTATGAGACTAGGAATCAATGACAGGAGGAAAACTGGAAAATTCACAAATATGTGGAAATTAAACAACATACTCCTGAACAACCAGTAGGGCCACAGGTGAAATCAAAAGGGAAATCTAAAAATATCTGGACACAAATGTGAAAATGTAAAACACAGTATACCGAGACTTAGGAGATGTGGCAGAAGCTGTGCTAAGTGCGGAAGTTAATAGTAATAAATGCCTACATTAAGAAAAAAGAAAGATCTCAAACAGCCTAACTTTCCACCTCAAGGAACTACAATAACGAGAACAAACAAAGCCCAAAATTAGCAGAGGAAGGAGATAATAACGATCAAAGCAGAAGTAAATGAAATAGAGAATAGAAAAATAATTAAAAATATCAATGAAACTAAGAGCTGTTTTTTTGAAAAGGTAAAAAAAAATGTAACAAACTTTTATCTGGACTTACCAAGAAAAATAGAGGACTCAAGTAAATAAACTTATACGTGAAAGAAGAAGCATTACAACCAATACCACAGAAATCCAAAGGGTCATAAGAGACTACTGTGAACAATTACATGGCAACAAATTGGACAACCTAGAAGAAATGGATGAATTCCTAGAAACATACAACCTACCAAGTCTGAATCAGGAGGAAATAGAAAATCTAACCAGGCCAATAACAAGTAACAAGATTGAGTAAGTAATTAATCAAAAACCTCCCAACATAGGGGCAGCTGGGTAGCTCAGTTGGTTAAGTGTCCGACTCTTGATTTTGGCTCAGGTCATGATCTTACAGTGTGTGAGTACGAGCCCTGCGTCAGGCTCCATGCTAATTGTGTGGAGCCTGCTTGGGATGCGCTCGCTCTCTCTCTCTCTCTCTCTCTCTCTCTCTTTCTCTGCCCCTTCCCTGATTGTGTTCTCTCCCTCCCTCCCTCTCTCTCTCTCCCTTTCTCTCTCTCTCTCAAAATTAATAAATAAACTTTAAAAAGACCTCCTGACACAGAAAAGCTTTGCACAAGATAGCCTCACACATGAATTCTATCAAACATTTAAAGATTAATGCCAATTCACATCAAACCCTTCCAAAGAATAGAATACTCCCAAACTCGTTTTTTAAAACAATTTTTATTTTTTTAACGTTTATTTATTTTTGAGACAGAGAGAGACAGAGCAGGAACGGGGGAGGGGCAGAGAGAGAGGGAGACACAGAATCCAAAACAGGCTCCAGGCTCTGAGCGGTCAGCACAGAGCCTGACGCGGGGCTCGAACTCACGGACCGCGAGATCATGACCTGAGCCGAAGTCGGACGCTTAATCGACTGAGCCACCCAGGTGCCCCCAAACTCATTTTTTGAAGCCAGCAGTACCCTGATAACAAAGGCAGATAAGGGTAATATGAGAAAAGAAAACTACAGGCCAGTGTCCTTGATGAGTATAGATGCAAAATTTCTCAATGAAATACTAGCAAACTGAATTCCACAGGACCTTAAAAAGATCATATATGATGATCGAGTGGAATTTATCTCTGGGATACAGGTATGGCTCAACACACAGAAATCAATTAATAGAATGAGAGACAAAGTCATATGATTATTTCAATAGATGCAGAAAAAGCATTTGACAAAATTCAACATTCTTCCATGGTAAAAAAAAAAAAAAAAAAAAAACACCTCTCAAAGGTTGTGTATAGAAGGAATATATCTCCACATAATAAAGGCCACATATGGCAAACCTACAGGTAACATCACACTCAAAGGTGAAAGATTGGAAACTTTTCGCTAAGATCAGGAATAGGACAAGTGTGCCCACACCCACTACTTCTCTTTAACTTAGTACTGGCGGTCCTGGCCAGAGCAATTAAGCAAGAAAAAGTAATAAAGGGCATCCAAACTGAAAAAGAAGGAATATAATTGCCTCTGTTTGCTGATGACATGATCTTCTATTTAGAAAATCCTAACAACTCCATCAAAATCTTTTAGAACCAATAATTTATATCAGTAAATTTTCAGGATACAAAGTCAACATGTAAAAATCACTTGTATTTCTATACACTACACTAACAATGAACTATCTGCAAAAGAAAGAACACATTCTCATTTACAGTAACATCCAAAAGAATAAAATACTTAGGAATAAATTTAACCCAGGAAGTCAAAAATCTATACGCTGAAAACTAGAAGACATTGATGAAAGAAATTGATAAGCGACACAAATAAATAGAAAGATATCCTACGTTCGTGGGTCAGAGGAGTTAATATTATTAAAATGCACATACTACCCAAAGCCATCTAGCAATTCAGTGCTATCCCTATCAAATAATTCCAATGGCATTTTTCACGAAATGGAAAAGATAATCCTAGCAGCCACAAAAGACCACAAGTAGCCAAGAGAAATCTTGAGAAAGAAGAAAGGTGGAGGCCTCACACTTCCTTATTTTAAACCGTATTACAAACCTCTCCTGGTCATAACAGTATGCTGTTGGCATAAAAACAGACACACAGACTAATGGAACAAAACCAAGAGTCCACAAGGTAGGCAAGAGTACTCCGTGGAGAAAGGATAGTCTCTTCAATTAATAGTGTTGGGAAAACTGGATATTCCTATGCAAAAATGCAGTTGGACCCCTACCTTACACCATTCACAAGAAATTAACTTGAAATGGATTAAATACTTAATTGTAAGGCCTGAAACTGTAAAACTTGAAAAAGCTCCAAGAGCTCAGTCTTGGCAGTGGTTGTTTTGGATGTGACACCAAACGCACAGGCAACAAAAGCAACCGTTAACAAGCGGGACCACATTAAGCTACAAACTTGTGCACGGTGAAAGAAACAATCAACAAATGAAAAGGCAACCTACAGAATGGGAGAAACTCTTTCCAGACTATAGATCCGATAAGGGGTTAATACCTACCATGTAGAAAAAAAATTCATACAGCCCAGTAGCAAAAAAAGAAAAAAAATCCACTTAAAAAATGGGTAAAGGACCCGCATGGGCATTTTTTGAAAGAAGACATACAAATGTGGCCAAGAGGTGTGTGAAAATGTGCTCAACATCACTAATAATCATGGAAATACAAGTCAAGACCACAATGAAATACCACCTCACATCTGTTAGAGAGGCTGGTATCAGAAGGACAAGAGATAACAAATGCTGGTGAGGATGTGGAGAAAAGGGAACTTTGGTGCACTGCTGGTGGGAATGTATATTGGTCCAGGCACTATGGAAAACAGTATGGAAATCCCTCAAAAAATTAACGATAGAAGTACCATATGCTCCAGCAATCCCGCTTCTGGGTATATACCTGAAGGAGATGAAATCACTTTCCTGAAGTGGTACCTGCATTTCCATGTTCATTGTGGCATTATTCACAACGGGCAAGACATAGAAACAAGCTAGGTGTCCACTGATGAGTGAACGGAAAAAGAAGATATGGCGTATAGATCTCTCTATATGGATACATATACACGATGGTGTATTATTGGGCCATAAAAAGAAGGAAGTCCTGCCTTTTGTGATAACAGGGATGGATGTTGATGGCCTTATACTAAATGAAGTAGGTCACACACAGAAAGACAAATACTTAGATGTTGGTCAAATAGTACTTTAGGTTGTAAGGTGAATATGTTCCAGGGATCTAGTGCATAGTAAGAGGACTATGGTCAACAATACTGTTTTATATATTTTAAAATTGCAATGAGAGTGGATCCTTATTGTTCTCATTATAACGACAACAACAAAAAGGTAATTATGTGAGGTGAAGGATAGGTTAACTAACCTTAGTTTGGTAAACATTTCGTAATATGTGTGTTTCACATCATCTCGTTGTACACCTTAAACGTACACAATGTTACATGCCAATTATATCCCAGTAAAGCTGGGGGGAAAAAGAATGAAGGGGCTTTTCTTCTTTTTTTATGGCCTAGAATAGTTTAAATGATCTTGAAATTGCTTGTTTTAAAGATAAGTTGAATTCAAACAGATGAACCACTTTGTTATGATGACTTTTCGCGGTAGATATTTATTCACTTTTTCCGTCTCTTTTGTGATCATTGGCCTATTCAGCACTTCCTGTTGGGTTAATTTGGTTCCCAAAACAACTTCCTTTTCCTCTAGGCTTTCACATTTGCTGAGGTAGAGTGTAATGTGGTCATTTTCTAATTATGTAACCATTTTATGTATACTTTTCCATTTCCGGTCTTGTCCATATTTATTCTTTCTTTTTCTTTTATCAGACTTGGAAGAGGGTTACCTGTCTTATTGGTCATCCCAGTGAACAAGTTCTGATTATTTCATTAATTCCACCTTTTCTGTTGTTAAAGGCCCCTTCCTGGTTCTTTTTAGTTCACTTTGTACTTCGTTCGTAAAGATCCAAAGATGAGTACTATGTTCCTTTAATTTTTCGTCTTTGTTCGTTAATACTGAAGACATTTAAGAGTGTAATTTTTTTTCTGTCTGAGTATAGCATTCACTGTGCCGGGTAGGTTTTGGGTTAAAATATTCTTTTTAATTGCTTTCTAGATAGTTTGCAATTTCCCTTTGGTCCAGTGGTGCTCCAGGAGTATATTCCTTAACTTCCAAATGGTGACTTTTTTTTTGCATGAAAAAATTATTTATTCAAATTTTGTATTTATATAATTGTATATAATTTTTATTATAGTTACTTATTATACTCTTTATTTATTTATGTATGTATTCAAATTCATTTTATGTTCTACTCAGAAAAGCTCTTTTTTATTATCTCTTAAAAACACGTACTGCCTTTCCTCTGTCTCTTCCCTCTTCTCCTTCTAGAAGACTTCTTCAGGATCTCTGCATCTCTTAGGTTTTCCTTCATGATTTCCCTCCTGTGGCAGTTTTGGCCTTGTGCTCTGTGATTCTTCTCCTTTCTCTTCCAGGTTGCTCTTTGGGGCTTCAGCAGCGATCATCCTCTTCTATTCATCTACTGAGCTATTTGGGGAATCACGTTGTGTGGTTCCAGCAAGTCTAGTTTTAGGCTGCACTTGAATCTCTGTACATGTTCCTGTATTGTTATTCTTGCTGTTGAAGTAGTCATTTGTGTCTCCTCCCCACAGTCTCTTTCTTTAGGCACATGTCGCTTAGTCAACCATTTCCTAGGTGCTGGTTGGTTGCTGGACCCACAGAGATGGTTGTAAAGAATTTTGTCATCAGCCCATATGGGCCAGCTGATGCTGGGAGGGATCTCCCAGAGCTTTTCAGGTGCTAGTCGGCTCTCAAGTGGTAGGGAGCCACCTTCTTCCCAGGCCTCTTCACATGGTCCCTCTCTACACCGACCTGGTCTGTTGCTTTAGTTTATTTTTTCTTCACTCCTCCGAGGCCTAGGAGACCAGAAACACAGGTCTGATACTGTTTTCCCAATCTCCAGGTGTCCTTGTGCGGAGCCTTTCTGGCACCAGATCCAGGCTTTGCCCAGCACTCAAGGAAGAAAGCCTGACAACATTTCTTCGTGCGAGATTCCCACAATGTCTAGGTTTTCACATCCCGCTCTTCTCCAGAGGCCTCAATAGCCATGTGGCTGAGGAGAAACAGGCAGCTTAGAGCTGGAAATGGGAACTAACCCGTGCTTGGGTCACCATCTCTCCAGAACATGCTGTGGTTTCTTTAAAACAAAGAAAAACAGATGGGGCACCTGGGTGGCTCAGTCAGTCGAGCGTCTGACTCTTGATTTCAGCTCGGGTCATGATCTCAGTTTGTGAGTTCGAACCCCACATCGGGCTTGTGCCGACAGTACGGAGCCTGCTTAGGATTCTCCTTCTCTCCCCTTTCTCTGTCTTTCCCCGACTCATTCTCTCTCTCTCTCTCTCTCTCTCTCTCTCTCTCTCTCTCTCACACACACACACACACACACACACACACACACACACACACACACGGGCAGTGGCAGTGGCAGTGGGAAGAGCTAGGAGAGTGAAGTTCCAGAAGGTTCAAGCCAGAGGATCAGACAAATGTCTGTAATAACTTCAAGTGGAGGCACTGGGGGACGTGAGGAAGCCAGAACTCACTGGAATTCTGAGAAGTCACCAGGAAGGTGACCAGGAAGTGAAATCTCACAGAGACAGCTGTAAAGCCATGCTGTCTATCACAGCCTCTTGAGAACAGTGACTTCTTTTTTTTTTTTTTTAAATGTGTATTTATTTGGGGGGGGGTGGGGGATGGGCAGAAAGAGGGAGACAGAGAATCTGAAGCAGGATCTGCACTGTCAGCTCAGAGCCCGGCGCGGGGCTCGAACTCCTGAACCGTGAGATCAAGACCCGAGCTGAAGTCGGACGCTCAACCACCAGAGCCACCCGGGCGCCCCAAGAACAGCGACTTCTGCTTTATTCCCACCTTCCCAGTCTCCAGCGAGTTTGCCTCAGCCGCACACGCTAACCTAGAGGCACACAGGGAAGGGGCCTCTGGGAAACCTGGCTCCGGCCTCAGTCGGGAGTGGCAGTGGTAGCTGAGCCGAAAACCACCAGTGTAGCCCAGTGCCCCCAGAGGAAGCCCAAAGAATAACAGTGTGGGGTTGTGGATGTGCCTGGAGACTTCTCTCCCCTTGGCCTCAGTGCCGTAGCTCTCGCGACCGGTATGCTTTGTCACAGCTCTCACAGATGTCCCGTCCGCTAACACCAAAGCTAGAGCGTTACTCACGCACTAGGCACGGAGTCTTCCAGAATCCTGTGGCCCGTGCCAACCAGTGGCAAGACAGGGACCCGAGCCTTCTTGACTTCGTCAGCATCCGGCAGTGCAAGGTGCATAGACTTTTGCACCCGAGAGGCCTGGGTTCAAATCCTGCTAGCGCGAATCACTAGCCGTGGGAACCAGAACAGGTGAATTGCTCTTTCTCGGTTCTTTTCCTTATTTGTAAATGAAGGGTGGCCATAGCTGGCTTTGGGGACAGTTGCGGGGATGAAATGACAGTTTCTATAAAGTGCCGTCTGTGAATTTCCTCCTCTGTTTTTGGTCATTCGTCTCGCTGCGATGCCACTGCTTCCGGTGCCTGCCCGCCAAGAAGAGAAATGATGCGGCTCCCTCTTTCCTTCCACAGCGTGCGGGGACCCACAGAGGGGCTCCTCTTGCTGGCCTGGCAGCCGTGGAGCAAATCTCCCATCACGGATCTGAGATACTCTCTCCACAAGCCCACAGGAGAAAATCCCTGTGGGCTGGGTGATGTAAGGAGGAGGGGGGCTCTGTGTCACAAAGTGGGGTAAATATGGGGGGAAAGGCATAGGGAACAGTCGTGCTAGACCCTGGCGGTGGGAGAGGGCACGGGACGTTGTCCCGGCAGAAGTGGGAGACTGAGGAGGGCGGTCCGTCAGAGAAGACAGTTAGTTGCAGCGTGGCAGGTACAGTCACATGCACCGTCACAGGCACAGTCCCTCCAACCACGTGCCAGGAGCATGTCCATTCTGTGCCGGGTCACGTCACACCAACTGGGTCACAAATCGTTTCCAGGGAAGGAAAGGGCAGGTGCAAGTGTCTCCTCATTAGAAACCCAGCTTGGCATTTGTTAACCGTCTGCAGGTTGCTCTCCTTTCCCTGAAGTGTTCACAGTTATTTACAGTCCCAGCTGGGGACCAGTGCTCTGCGGGGAGGTAGAAATCCAAGCCCCAAACCCTGGAGGTCCAAAGAAGGCTCCAGGCCACGTCCCAAGAAGATAGGGAAGTGGGAGGCAAAGGATCACTTAAACTGGCAGAGGAAGGGGAAGATGCTCAGAATCTCTCTGTCAAAAGCCTGGACGAAAAAAGACAGGGTTGGAGGGAAAAAGAGACCAGTCCCAGGCTGCCATCTCTGAAGCAGGTGACGTTTGTGACGGAAAATATTCATTAGGGGTCAGTGGCCATGCAAGGAAGGCAGGAGGAGGCAGGGTTGGGCAGAGGGTGAAGATGAACCACAAAGCAGGCCCAGCAAAGCTTCGGCGGAGGAACTGGGTGGCACACGTCTGTCCCCGTCTACCACACAGACGGCAGGTGTTGACAGGAGATGAATGAAAGCCCAGTAGGGCCCCGAGATCTCTGCTCTTGCCGTCACGCTTGGCTTTCTCTTTGGGGAAATTTTAGAGGCACTAATTATTCCAGAGCATTTACAAAATACGCAGGGTCCTATGGTGGAAAGATGGGGGCTTTGGAAGCGGAAGGTGCTCCTCGCGTCTCAATCCTGCGTGTCCCTTTTCCCTGCAACCTTCACCTCTCTGAGCCGGTGTCCTCACCTGGAAAACGGAGATAATAACAGCCACTAACTCAGGGTCGCCTTGAGTATAGCGTCGCATCATGGGGATAAACGTTACCACAAAACAAGAAACCCAGTATTTAAAACCATGAGGCTATTTGAAAATCTTCTGGAAACTGACGTGACCCGAAGTCTTTGGTGCGTTATTTGCTGGGAGGGATGATGGCTAGGTCTTCCGTTTCTGATGTAGAGATTTCTGATGTAGAGAACATCAAGGGCACCTGCTTCTCCTGACCCGGCAGATTCCACGTGCTATGGAATGCTAGAGATCCTGGGTGGAAAACCGATGCTGCCCGGTGATGTTCCTTCTTGGGGAGCCAGAGTGAATCCTTGAACAAGCAGTAGCTCATTGTTTCCTCCTTCGCTGGACGGGAAAGTGATAAAACATTTAAAGATGTTCATTCTTTTTTTTTTTTTAAGTTTATTTACTTTTTTTTTTTGTTTAGTAATCTCTACATCTACCGTGGGGCTCAAACTCGAAACCTTGAGATCAAGAGTCGTGTGTTCTTCTGACTGAGCCAGCCGGGTGTCCCTTAAAGATGTTCATTCTTGAGTGGCATCCCAGTATTGCATCATAACGGTCCAAATGTTCGATTTCAAGAGAGGCAGAAAACCACATTTATGTAGATTGGAAAGGTCTTAGTATTAAGCTGTTTTTGGATAAATCATTGACCTCCCTCTGTCTTATAACTTTTACCCACTCTAAAAACCCATTCCAGTCTGTAAGAAAACCAAGGAACGGAGACATGTTGGTCCCAAAATGGTTCTAGGATTTGCATGTCAGTGATCTATTTCTGTATGTAACGATTCACCCCAAAACTGAGTGGCTTAAAACAACCATTTTGCACGTAAATCTGTGGGTCAGGAATTTGGACAGGGTGCGGCAAGATGGCTCTTCGCTCCATGAAATCTAGGGCCTCGTGGCTCAGAAGGCTGGAAGCTGGCTGGACTGGCTTGACTGGGGCCATATGTCTGGAGTTCTGTTCTCACCATCGGCCGGGTTCCTCACGTCCCGTGACGTCTCCATATCACCCCCTTGGGCTTCCTCACATCAGAGGCCTCAGGGTATCTGCCTTCTTATGGTGCTTGGCTTCCCCCAGGGAAAAAGGAGAACCTGCCAGATCTTTGGCAGGCGAGGCCTTGAACTGGCACAGCATCACTTCGGCCACATTCTATGGGTAAAAACAAGTCACGAGGCCAGCCTGGATTCAAGGGGACTTCACCTCTAGAGGGTGGCGTGGCATAGGCCTACGGGATCAGGAGAAATTGTTGCTCGCTGTTTCTGTATAGCTTAATATCCTAAAACTTAGCAGCCAAAAACATCCATTTAATTTTGCTCAGAACTTTACGGGCTAGGAATTTGAGAAGGGCTCCACTGAAGAGTTCTCCGCCGAGGGGGTCTCTCACCAGGTTGCAATCAGATGTCGGCTGGGGCTGCAGTCACGTGGTGGTTTGGGCTGGACACCCAGGGTGGTTCTCTTGCTTGGCTGGTGATCAATGCTGGCTGTCAGCTAGCGGGGTCAACCGGTGAGCCCAGAGTAGGCAGATTTCATGCACGGTGGCTGGCTGGCTTTCCGCAGAACAGACGTCCCAAGAGGGCCCGGCAGAAACTGCATGGCCTTTGGTAATGTAGCCTAAGAGTAAGCACATCACGTCTGCCGTACTCTATAGATCGAAGCAGTTACAAGCCTACCCAGGATCAAGGGGAGAGGTCATAGCGTCCAGTGACCGTGTTTTAAAACTGCCCCAGTGACCATCTTTGGAGATTCTTACCTAAGTCTTTCATCACAGAAATTCGAAACAAGATTCCGATTGGAAGCAATCTTTTTTTTTTTTTTAAGTTTGTTTGTTTGTTTGTTTGTTTGTTTTGAGTGAGAGAGAGAGCATAGGAGGGGCAGAGGGAGAGGGAGAGAGAGAATCCCAAACAGGCTCCACTCTTTCAGCGCAGAGCCCGATGCTGGGCTTGAAATCACCAACTGTGAGATCATGACCTGAGCCAACATCAAGAGTCTGATGCCCAACTGACTGAGCCACCCAGGCGCCCCCCCCCGCCCCCGATCAAAAGCAATCTTGAATGGTGATATAGATGAACACTGTAGGGTTTGAATCAGAAATGATATGCCTTTCAGAGCTCTAGTGAGCAAACCTGGAATCCAGAGGCCGGTGTCTTGAGGCATTTGGGGACTGGCACGAACCAGACACCAGAACGATGATAGGGCCAAAAGAATGAGACTCCCAGGACCTTTTCCACCTCCCTTCCAAAGACTCAAGCCTCTGCCCCTTACTCTGGAAAACACCCAGCCCTCTATAGAGGTGTAGCCACGCGGCATTTTGCTTTAGCGTATTGCTTTCATTCCAGGCCCAAGTTACTCAACTGCACCAGATAACCCCCGTGCGCCATGTTTTATCAGATCTATGGAGCTCTCTCTCATAGGATGGGCGGAAACAAGATGGACAGGACCACGCGACCATAGTGACAAGGCAGTGAGAAGGGATCAGGTCCTGCCAATTGCTAGGCTGAGAAGTGAAGGTACTTCTACCGTGGCGGGAAGGGGCAGAAGGATCTGGGTGGGGAAGAGAAAGTGTTAGCGACTAAGCCAGGGATTTGTTGAGATGCGTCAAGACCACTCCACGTGGTTGTGGGGAACAGACGACACCCTAAACACCCTCACACAGGTGGCAGATCGTCTTCCAGCTGACCAGCCCAGGTTACCAAGTAGCTTGGGGGCTGGCACTGGAGCGTGCCTTTCTGAGCCAATACCCACAACATTCTGTTAATATGAAACATCTCACAGGACTTTGAAAAGGGGAAAGCCCCCATGGCTTCTGCAAAAGAGCCTGGCTGTGACCTCCCTAGTAGGGTCTTTAGCTTTGTTTAGACGAGATTGCTTATCCTGGCACTTCGTAATCCTTGCTCTCTGGCATGAATGCATGCATTTACAATGTCCCTGATTTGCCCCCGTATGGGCACATGTCACTATATGGTTCTTGCATGAGGTGTCTGTTTTCTTCTGATTATTTCTTTTGCAGGGTGGTTTATGGTGAAGAGACACTTTATTTTACCCGTTTGCGTCCGTGGGTAGACAGATTCCACCAACACTCTGAAACAGACATCTCTTCGACTCATCCGAGTCATATTAACTAACCTAGGTTTACTTATATGTTAACTCTTCGTGTCCTTCGAGGAACAGGGTGATATATCTGACTTTCAGGAACGTTACCTTTGCTGGAGGTGCCATTGGTGGACAGGGTTTGGAGGGGAAAGGGGAGGCCTTATCTGTGCAAAGACCTTTCCTGGAAATGTTAATATTGCAGGAAAGCTGAGATGCTCGGGATGGACATAAGTATCATGCTTAATATCTCCTAAGACAGAGACTGACCTTTCTCCCCAAAGAAGGTCTTGTTGCTTACTGGGGATATGTGGACAAAGAAAATGTTATGTGTACACAATAGGGGTGTGTGGGTGTGGGTGTGTGTGTGGGTGCGCGTTAAGAGAGTTTGAAGAGACTCGTCTGTTTCCTGTCTTGGCTCTTTGGTTTTGTATTTTTTTTTTTTTTTTTTTTTGTCCAGACTTCATCACTTACCAGCTGTGTGACCTCCAGGCAAGTTTACTTAACCTGTCTGAGCCTCAGTGTTCTCATTTGTAAAATGGAAATAACAGTACCAACACTTCCTAGGGCTGTTGTGAAGACGAAGATAATGATGTAAAGCTTTTAGCCTGCGGCTTGGCGGCAAGATAGGCACTAAATCCACGGTAATGGACAGTTGGGTGTCCACGGTCTAAGGACTCTACCCGCATCCCCTGGACCTTTCCTCTGAACTCCCCCAAGTCTCCGCCCCCTTTGATTTCCGGTCATTTGAAGAGAAATTCCTCCTTTCCCCAAGTACTGGTATTAATTAATGGTCCAAGCTTGGGGTGGATAATCACATTGTGTCATCAGCCTCCAGATTATTAGATATAATTTACAGGAAAAACAGACCTGGAGTTCCTCCCAGCCCCAGGACTGAGGGCTGCAAATTGAGTTTCGAAGGTTGTCGACCTTTAGACCCAGGCAGGCTTGGGCCGCAGCCCACTCTCTTGGTCTTGAAAGCCACAGCAGGCTCTTGTAATTGAGTTACCGCTTGGGATTCAGTGGGACTAATCCATCTATATAATTTCTCTGCCTGGTTTAATGCCATTAACGAAACCGAATTAAGGATCGGGTGGAGTTGGGTGGGACCAGGGGAAACGGATTCTCTGCGTGGGAGTCGCTGCCGAGTCTCCTCCGCCAGGCTGGAGCCTCTGGTCTGATTAATGGACGGCTCTGAGGACCGGGTCGTGTTAGCTGGGCCACCCACCCCAGCCCCCGAACCTCAGGGTATCCGCGCGCCCGGACAGGGGCCATGAGTGGGGGAGGGGGCGGAAAGGGTTTCCCAGCTCGCCCTAGGGCTCGTTCCAGACTCCCGCCGTCTCTCCATCCCTTTCCTTGGGTCTTCCTCCCACCCCAATCGCCGCCTCTGGTGCAATTTCCGGGCAGTTTTCCCTTCTAGTTCAAATCTTCGGGGACCTTCCCCGCGTTTTGTCACCGGCGTGCCCCAGGCGACGTGCCACCCCACTCCTCCCTCTCCAGCACTCGCTCCCAGTTGCCACCTCACTCCGTTTGGTTGGGGCTGGCTCTCCTGCACGGTGGGCGCTCTTTTGCGCCCAGTTTGCCAACCAGAGCGCTCAGCCCTAGGAGGAGGGGCCTGCGTGTGGGGGTGGAGGTGGGGGGTGGGAGGTGGCAGCCGCCGCGGTCAGTTTCACTCTCTGCCCCAGTGACACCCAGATCCCAGCGCGCCCTTCTCCCTGCCGGGGAGAGCCCGGCTGCCTCAACTTGGGCGGCCGGCCGGAGGCGAGGAGTCGCCGACTTCCCTCCCGGACTGAGATTCCACCGCTCGGTGCGGGCACTTGCCGACAGCCGGAGTCCCCAAAGTGTAGGTGGCGACTAGCGCGGGCCCGGGGAGCAGAGGGGCTAACCGGGGCGGCGGGTGGGGCGGGGGGCGCCGGGCTTCGATCTCCGCGGCCCCGGAGCGCGAGCCCGCTCCGGCGGCGCCCGCAGGCCCTGCCCGCCCGGGGCGGGGGGCCCGGGGACGCCCGGCCGCCACGCTCGCCCGCTCTCCGCCGGGCTCGCCGGGGTTTTGCCAACCGGCGGCTGACGTCGGCGCGCCCCTGCCGAGCTCTCCTTTTACTACAGCCGGCAGGCGGCTCCGTGCGGGCCCCGCCCTCGCCGGCCCCCGCCCCCCCGCGTGCCCACACCTTGCCGTTTATATAGAAGGCGCCGCGGGCTGAATTCGCGGCTCTCTGGGACCGGAGAGTTCTGGGGAAGGAGAGCGCGAGCGAGGGAGCGGGCGAGCTCCGAGGGGGTGTGGGTGGAGGGAGAGAGCAGGTAAGGGCCATCGGTTCCCGCTCCTCCGCCCGCGAGCCGCTCGGGTCCCCCCTGGGGGCAAAAGAATAGCAACCTGCAGACGGACGGAACAGAAAGAAAGGGGCGACCCTCCCCTCTCGGTTCCCCGCGGGCGACGAGCTGCGCGGCTCTGCGGTGTAACAGGCTCACACGTTGCTCATCACATGTTCAAACATTTCCCTTTCGGGGAGGCTCGTTATTTTTAAGTGAATATTTTCGTCTTCGTTTTGATTGTTTTCAGCCTTCCTCGGGTCTTTATTTTGATGGAGTTGGCGGCCCGCAGCGGATCGGGAGGTGGGGGGGAGGGGGCGGGGGAGAGCAGCCCGCCGGCGCGCGGGCAGCCCACCCGGGCGATTCCCCGCGCGGCCCGCGCCGGCCCGGCGAGCGGCCCGCGCGGAGCCCGGGGAGGCCGGCGGCGGAGCCGGGAGTCCCGGCCGCACCTCCCGGCGGCCCCGGGGGTTGCGAGCGCGGCCCTGGGCGGGCGCGGCGGGCGCGGGGCGCGGAGGGAGCGCCGCGCCGCTTTGTCTCTTCACTTCTGGAGCCAGGCGAGCGGCTCCTCCCGCGGCCGGCCGATCGGGCTCGCGGCGGCGGCGGCGGCGGCGGCGGCGGCGACGGCGGCTCCTCCTTCACCCCTCTCCTTTCCTCCCCACTCTCTCGTAGGCAGCGGCGGCGGCGGCGGCGGCGGCGGCGGCGGCAGCGGTGGGGGAAAAGCGGATCCCGCCCCGAGCCACACCGAGGGGAGGCTGCGGTCGCGACTTGCCGCCCTAAGCACTCTCCGAAGTCCGGCCCGCTCGGCGAGGACTTCCGTCTCCTGGGCGACCCTTGTCAAGCAAGCTGGGATCTATGAGTGGAAAGGTGACCAAGCCCAAAGAGGAGAAAGATGCTTCTAAGGGTAAGCCAGCCCGCCCGCCGGCTTCCCTTCCCTTGGTTTCCCTCGCCCCTTCGCGTGCGCGCCGCCCTTCGGCGGCTCGCTGCCTCCCTGCCTCCGTGCCGGAGCCTAAGCTGCCCGTGACCTCTGCGACCCCGGGCGAGAAAGGGGGGCCGGGCCGCTGGGGGAGGGGGGCTGGGGTCGCACCACTTTCCCTCCTTCCTCGTGGAATTGTCGCCCCGCGAGTGCCTCCAGCCTCTTCCACTCCCCCTCTGGACGCACCGTGGTGGCGCTGCGGGCGGCCGGAGCTGCTGCAGCCCGGAGCGCCGGGAACAGCGCTGCCTGCTGCCGGCCGGCCGCCTATCCGTGCGAGTGCCTGTGTGTGCGTGTGCGCGAGTGTGCATTATGTGTGCTGCGCGGGTGCAACATGGTGACATACTCAGGAATCTGCCCCACTCTCACAGACCCAAGCTCCAATCCACCTCCAACCCCCTCTCCCCGCCCCCAATGCAAACAAAGAGCCTGGCCGAGACGCGAGACCCCTCCCCCCACGCTCCTTTCCCCCTCACACCCCCTACTCCCCAAGTCTCTACCCCCTCCCCAGAAGGCGGGAGCTTGCAACCTTCGACACGCCGCGTGCAAAAGTGAGCAATCCGGGTGCCCCGGCGCCGCCCGCGCTGCGCCTCGGCAGCGCAGCCTCGCCAAGCCCCGGGAGAACAAAGGCTGTTGTCCCCTCGCCACTAGTGCCCAGCGGGAGCGGGCCTCCGCGGGAGGGGGGAGTCCCCTCCCTCCGCTGTCTGGGGTTCAGCCACCTGGCCCGGGGCTCCCGGCCGCCGGTCCCCCGGAGTGTGCGTCTTGGCCTGGGGCCTCCCACCGGCGGGTTGGGGAGGCGCAGCAGAGAAGGGCTCACACTGGGGAGAACTCAGAAGGAAGGGGGGGGGGGTGGTCTGCCCCGACCCCCGCCCCGACCCCCGCCAGCGTTAGCTGTTGCCTTGCTAAGGACCCGGCTTAGCTCAGGGATGTAAACTGGAGGTAGCATCCTTGGAGACCCGCGTGCAGGGAGAGGCGCAGAGAGGGGTGTGGTAAGAGCGGTTGGGAAAAGGCAGGTGCCTTGGACTCAAGTGTCCGGAATGGCTATAGAGGAGACACTGGAGCGGGTCGGACCGGCTCGGAGGGCCCCAGGCACGCTGAACCGCAGCGACCCACACCGAGTCCAGGGTCCACGCTGCGGAAGTGGGGCTGCAGCGAGGGAGCCCCACCTTTCGTTCACGGGGCCCTAATCCCTCCCTGCACCCTGGGGCCCCCTTCCCTCCCACTCCCGTCCCTATTCCTTTTTCTCATCTCCTCCTTCTCGCCTCTCCCCATCTCAGAGCTTGCTTTCCCGGGAGATTCTAGGGCAGCACCAGCCCTCCCCCGCTGAAAGTTGTCAAAGTCTTCAGCTCAGGGCCTTTATCCTTGTTTCTAAATGGAGTCGATCTCTTCCCACTAGGCGAAGCGTTGAAGAAAGGCCCGGAAGTTTGTAGGGAGTATAGATCCGTTGTCCTAAGGGTCTGTGTTGCCACTGGCCTGGCTCAAGGCTAGAGTTCAGCCCCTTCGGACCCGCTCATAGCTGCTGGCTGTTGGAGGTGCGCAGATGAATTGAAACAGTCACTTAGAAAGTGGAACTCTTGAGTGTGCATTTCCAGAGCTTTCCTAATTGTGGTTTGTCTTAAACAGGCATTTGTACCTTTAAGAGAAAATGACTTCAGAGTTGTTAAAAGGTTTTGTTTTGCGATGAGGACCCAGAGAGGTAACCAGGACCCAGAGAGGTAACCACAATGGAAGAAGATTGTAGCACCACATTGATCTAGGGAAGTGATTTCCTTTCTGAAGCTGGGAGTATTTCAGGTTTGTTTCTGGAACTTTGGTTCCTGATTTCCAGCAGGTGGTTACCTAAGGTTTATTTCAGGTGACCTTTGGGAGGACCCTGAATCCAAATTCACTCGTGGAAAGTGAGTTGGTGGTTTAGGAATGTAATTTCCAACCGTCCAGAATGGAGTAACAGGTCTGGAAACATTAGGACAGGTTTTTGTAACTCCATGGTGAAAATTTTTACTAGGCGTATGTCATAACATTTTCTCATGTTGACTCAACCACATTTGAAACCGAATACCTCTCTGCAGGAATTATGTAATTAGCATTTGGAATTATGGTTGTAATTAGAAGAAATTAAAGTAATTTGATAAGGCAACTTTTAAGAAGGGAGTTACCTTTCCCTAGGAGATGGGAATCTTATGGCTGCTGAGAGCCGAAGTCCCATTTTTGCCTCCGTTGGTTGTTGAATTTAGAGCATTTTGAAAATAGCCAGTGCGTAATACTCGTTAGTATTTTCTCCTTTCAAGTATGTTAAAAGCCTTACCCTACCAGATTTTGAAGACTACTTTTTCTGTTAGAGACGAAAGATACCAGCTCTATTTCTATTTTTAACCGAGAAAGTTTTCTGACCATCTTCATAAAGAGGTTTGGTTATTTACAAATTTCCTACGTATGGGCCATTTTTGATTTTTTTTAAGTTTAGGAAACTCACGTGCACACCCTTTGCAACATGGCGAGATGTAGGATTGAACATTTAACAGATACTTTGAATATACACACATTTGATTTCGAACAACAGTGTGACAGATGATGGAATCAAGTCAGTCATTTGAATGAATTTCATAATCTGTTTTCAGAGCCTACTGTTCATTTAAATTCAGCCTCCCACCCCATCATTTGGGGTTCATGCCCACAGCGTATCGTAACTACATAGAAGATTATAGTAGATTATAGTGTTTCCAGAGTTTTGAAAGCACAGATAGTAGGTAATCAGTAAGTTATTTTGTGCTGCTGAATGAAATAGGGCTTTCAGAGCACATAAATTGCCAATTGTCTTTAAATGATGTTTTTTTCAACTCGTTGGGGTTAAGACCAGTCTCAGCGATGGGCCATGATCTTTTCCATAATCTTTTCGGTAACGTAGCCAGACAAGATAGTCTGTCCTCTTTTGTGGGTGGTGGGGAGGGGGGGAATCTCGATTCTGTTTGAAACTGTTAAAATGGCCTCTTGTGTAGCATATCACCTCTCCTGCATTTATTTCGGCTTTGCATGAAGTTTTACGTTGGCAGATGTGTATATAGCTAGTAGCACTCAGCTTCTGAACAGGAGGACCTGTTTCCATTTCAGGGAAGAAGAAAGCATAACATTTGTTTGTGGAAGTGGATATTCACTTAGCTTTGACTCACCCTTCTCTACCCTGTCACATAAAATCTCTTCGGCAGTTCTCTGTTGGAAAAGCACTCGGTTGAGGCTGTGTCTGGTTTATTGCAACTGTGTTCTGTGGCATTCAGAAAACATGTAGCCTGCTACAGATAACACCAAATCATCCCTGGACTGAGTAAAAGTGCTAGCCAACTCTTGATTTCCAAAGTGCCATTTGGCTTGCAATTACCTGCCGGGAGTTGGGTGTGTTTTTTGAACCACCTTTCCCCCCTTGTGCTTATGGAGAGCCATCTCAGCCAGGCGAGTTTCAAGGCCACGGGACGTGGGCTGTGGATTCTCTTGGTGAGATGGTCTGGCGTCAGGCTGGTGACGGAGGACAATTCCACACATAGTCCAAGAAGCCACTTGCACAGCTGTTGCTATAATGGATTGTGGTGCCAGTGTGCATTTACAGGCAGGGCTTATTTTCTCCTCCCTTCCTGGCCCTTTCCAATAGCGTCTCTCACCATTCCTAAGGACAGGGCATTGTGGTCAGGCAGCCAGCATGTCAAGTATTGAACCCCGAATGCCATTCCAAAAGATCATCTTGGTCTTGGTGGATTACTGTAATCACTTCTGTCAAGTGTCTTTCTCGGATGTGGGCCCAGCGAAGCAGGTGTTTAGAGGTATCTTACCCACAAGAAATCATGACGTTGGTGACCTCTTATTGAAAAACGAACAACCATAATCTACCTCTTGCTTGTGTAGGGACCTGTTTTTTTCACCTTGTGAATAAATCATCACGGACCAGTGGTTTTATGGAGTGTCATAAACGCCATGTTTTCTTCTGTGCCGAAAGTGATCACCGCCTCGGTGAGGGTGTGTGGCCAGGGAGATCTCGAATCAGGAACGTTCATCTCTTCTTGGGGATAGGTGCAGAAGACACGTCACGCTCCCCAGTGCTCTTCCTTAGCAGCTTCAAGTTGGGACATGGTCTCTTTGCAGCTGTGCTGCTTCATGTTCAAATCAACTCCTCATTCTGGGAATTACAATCAACACGGAACGACCGGAATGTGTTGGAGCTCCTCGAATATATCCAATAAAAAGGCTTTCTAGTGTCTGCTTCGTTATGGCTTATATTTTTGGAGTTGAGAAATTTGAAAGGAATAGAAAATAATTGCCACGATTAAACAATTCAGGGAGAGAAAAAAAAAAAACCCATGAGTTAAAAATACTTCGGGTGGAGGGCATCCCCCACATCTCTTACCTTGCCAAAGCTAACACGCTCTTTGAAATGTAAAGATTCGGCACATACTGTGGTTTTAGTATTTAGTAGAGGAGACAGACGTCTGCATAAATCATTGTCGACAGTCACCAATTTCTGTTTGCCTCTCCAGAAGACACATTAGCCCCAGGATTTCTCAGCACAGGCTGAGGAGTGGATTTCACGTTTGTTGTACTGAGTAACGTGATTCACCTTAGTCCGCGCCAACTTCTCATGTAGCTTATCTGTTTGCGATATACTGGTTCTACAAACGCACTTGAATCGGATTTCTGACATCTTTTTAATGCGGCATTCTTGTCACTTTGGTGAATGCCATATCTTGATGAAACATTCATCAGGGATGTGGATTTCTGGGTAAATGCGTTAATTTCCTGCAGAAGGTGAAATAGTATATAGCAATCATTATGACCGCCTCTCCGGCCTGCGGGTCTAATTTCGCCTTGAGTTGGCAGGTTGTTTATTTTTTCTCTAAAGCAGTGTTTTCCAGGGTATTAACTCTGAACATGGGAGTTTCCTCTTAGACAGGAGAGAAGTTCTTGATTCTCGGGGTATGATGGAAATGGGGACTATTCTATTAAGGACCCTGGGTTTGTAACAGACATGAAGCGCCAATTACGATGACCCCGTATGTTGGGATTACTGGAGGTAAAGGCAGTCCCCAGGCCCTACTCTGCCTCTGCCCTTCGAAATTGCTTTTAGTATTGATTTTCAAATGGAAATGGTATTCATGCCACTGGCTAATGACCTCCATAGGCAAAGGGCAGAGGGTAGTAGGTGTCCCCTGATTCTTTTAAACTCTGGCAGCACCCCCGGCTTCTGTTGGTGGAAGGTTTGGGTTGATATCCTAGGAGGTGCAGTTGGGCTGGAATGAGTCCGGTTGCTTGCCTGGCCCGCCTGCCCTCACCCTTCCGCACAGACCTCAGATTTGGTTTGCACAGTCCCTCTTTGGCCTAAAGGAATTCTCAGCATGTGTGTTCTTTCTGGATCCTGTCAGGAGGGCCGAGGAAGAAAGGAAAAAAAAAAAAATCTTCCGATGAAAGGCAGGCCTGGTCAGAGACCAAACTGGAAAAGAGTTAATTTAAAAAAAAAAAAAAATTATGAACTCAATTTCCTTTTGTGTAATTGAAGATTATACACAGTACCATACACAGATCTTAAGTGTGCGTCTTGATTAACTTTGACAAATGTTTACACCCATGTAATGAGCATCAAAATCAAAATCTAGAAGGTTTTCAGCACCCCAGAGGGTTCTCGCGTGTTCTTTTCTCGTCATTCCCTCTTCAGAGGCAACTTCTCTTTTGATTTCGGTCACCCTGTTTAGTTTTGCCTGTTATCGAATTTCATATAAATGGAATCAAGCAGTATGCAGTCTTTGTTTCTGCCACCTAGTCACCTCTCCTTTCAGGACCCACTTAACACCCTTTCTCTGGTTTCTTGGGAGCTCCCCTCCCCCGCCCCCCACCAGGGCACTCAACAGGGTCTTGGACTTGGCAGGCCCATGAGGAGTACTTGTGGAATGATCTTGGCCAGATGAGGATCTCCTTTAAGCAGGGGTAGGTTTGATTCAGCATTTTAATAGCAGTGCCAGTACTGATCACAGTTATGATTATAGTAGCTTCTAAATTATCGAGTGCTTATTTAGCAGCCATGTATTATTTTTACGTATGTCCCATTTAATCCTCACGACAGCCAAACAAAGTAGTGATTAGTGTTTGCGGACTCAGAGATGAGAAAGTGAAGCTTACAGATCGAACATAGCGTGACGAGGTCACATAGGTCGTGGGTGGGACCTAACACAGTGACTGGCGTTGTAGTGATTAGTGAATGAGGGTGCAATGCAGGTACCAAAACTCCTTGGTACTGTGCTATGTTCATTTCCAGTTTATTGTCAGATCAGAAAGCTGTGTGTTAGAGAAAGGCTCTGTCTCTGTCTCCCTGTGGCTTAATCCACAGGGATAGATGCCTGGGGATACTTACATCTTCACTAAGGATTGCCAGAGGCAGAGCTTAAGGAATTACCGTCTCTGGTTGACTTTCAGACACCTTGGTTGGTTGGAGACATAATTTTGGTTAGGGTCTTAACAGTTTTTCTAAGCACGAAGGGATTTGACGCGAAATCTCCTGCATTCTTCGTAACAGTCTATCCAGGATAGATATATGCCCTATAATCACTCCCATTTGACAGAAGAGAAAAACTGAGCCTCAGAGACTGAGGCCCGCCTGAGGTCACTTAGCTAGCAAGATGGTAGAGGGTTTGAGCCAGGTCTGACCGACTTCAAATCCACCTCTTAAACCCTGCGTCATAGCGCTCCCTAGGCATCACAGGTGATTCTTTCTAATCACAGGTTTGCACAGAGACAAAATGACTTCCTGTTGGCCAGTGTGGACATGATTAGGAAGAGTGTGCCTATACATGCACGCATGATTGCTCCAGGGCTGCGGGTTTTTGTGCAGCTGCATGAATCTCTGAACATCTGCTGAGTGACTTTTCCCTACCAGGCACTGTGCTGGGCCCTGGGTGCACAGAGATGAGAGAAACCCCGCCCTGCCTTTGGCCTTGGACATCCTGCCTTTTTACTTTTCATTGTGTGTCTTCCTTCAGTTGGTCCTGACTGCGAGTTTTAAGACTTAAGCAGCCGTCAGTTTGAAAATAATGGTGCTTTGCTCCAGAGCTGCGTCTGGGAACTTGCTTCACCTATGTTCTAAAGATTACACTTCCTCTGAATTCGCTGCTGGGTAAAACTCGCAATTGTTTATTTTTTTCCCCTGTTACATGGCATACGCTTTCAGTCTGTCTCTTGTCAGAATCCTGTCTCAGTTCCTTCTCTTTCTCACCCCTACCCTATTCCCTCTCCCTCCCTCCCTCTCCTCTTTTCTCCCCGCTCCTTTTCTTGTCAACAGATGTCAGTGGTTTCATTAACTGAATGAGGTTCCTTAGGGGATGCTGGGCGCATTGGAGGATTCTCATTTCTGGATTTCTCCCTTGATAGCTATATTGACTTGAGTGAAGAAATCCACCCCTTAAAAGGGTAGCTCCGTGAAGAGGCTTTTCACTACTTATTATGTAACTCATTTTAAATGGAAAAAATACAAAAAAAGTGTGAGCTTTACTTTTTATACTATTTATGCTGCCTTCAGTTAGATAATATTTCCAAAAATATATCTCGTTAATGGAGACACATGCCTTGAACGAGCATATTAATTATAGTTCTCAAAGTTCGGAAGCATGTAGTTGCTGTTCTGCGGAACCCGTGTTTAACAGCCGTAATTAACGGCGAGGGGTGTATTGCGTGGTTATAGGTAAGTTGAATAACAAACGTGAAACCCGCCTCTCAAAAAATCCCTCCGAATTGTGGAGGTAGCATTTCTACTGCTCTTGAACCAGGGTGGGGGGGGGGGGGGAGTAAACAGATCGAGTTCCTAAAATATTTAGCTTGCTGTTAAAAGTAGAAGTAAACAACCCAAAGAAGGCAGGCTGAGCGCAGTTCTTGAATATGCCTATAGATATTTTCAGAATCTCCTTTCAAGCATGACTTTGAAAGTATTGTGAATTGACCTGCTTATTTTGCCTTTGCCTTTGATTCTCTGTGCGTGTGCCTGCCTGTCCCCCTGGCGGGGTGGGGGTGGGGGTGGGGTTGAACATTAAGACTTCCAAGAGCTCTGGGATTTGCGCGTGGTTTCCCTGAGCGCAGGGAACGATGTGAGAGCCGTTCTGCTGGAAGCAGGGCCGGACGCTCCTCGATGCGATGCGGTCGGTCCGGGGAGTATTTGTTTTGCGACTAGCTGGGGGGGGGGGGGGGGGGGGGGGAGCCCGGACCGTAGCCCTGACCGTTCTGGTTACCCGCGTCCCTCGGTCGCCGCGGACCTGGCCGGCGGCTTTATTACAGACCTCAGTGTGCTCATTAGCCTCGTGATGTGGCGGCTGCCTAAAAAAGAA